>NC_142127.1:36965000-42545000 GCF_024610735.1 Ursus americanus
ACGGGGCAGAATTATCTACTTATTAAAAACAGACATGCATCATCACTCTGTGAAAAAGAGAGTTCCTAGGCCACTATATGGACTTATTTGGAGATGTCAAAGCCATAAGACTCACTGTATCTCTTTTTTTTAAGCATTGGAATTTTTTTTAATGTGTTAGTTTGAGTAGTACACTATTTTTTTAAAAGGTTTTATTTATTTGTTTGAAAGAGAGAGAGAGAGCACGAGTGGGTTGAGGGGCAAAGGGAGAAGCAGACTCCCCACTGAGTAGGGGCTCAATCCCGGGACTCTGGGATAGTGACCTGAGCCGAAGGCAGATGCTTGACTGACGGAGCCTCCTAGGCGCCCCTGAGTAGTACACTAGTTTGCAAAATACAAACACTATCTTGAATACAGAGAGGTATCTTGACATACCGCCAATCAATGTGTCTTTTATTGTTCCTTCTACAAGTCTTAGCTCCCACATTTGTTCAGTTTCAAATGCTTTGGACAGGTTTTGATGGTAATGAGAAAGGTTTCATCCTGACGTCCCCAGTGACTGGTCTGAAACAGTCTGAAGCAGGCATTGTCCACCTGAGAAATCGGTGTCTAAGTCGGTTGTGCAACAAAGAGGCGCAGGAAAGCCAAGGCTCCACGGTGATGTGAGAAGTGTTCCTTGTAGAGAGGACAGTGTGCTGCCATCATGCCTTGTGCAGGCCTTTTTTTCCCCCCCTTAAGATTTATTTATTTATTTATTTATTTGAGAGAGAGAAAGAGAGAGAGAGAGCATGCACAAGTAGGGGGGAGGGGTGCAGAAGGAGAGGAAAGAGGTAGACAACACCCTGAGCGTGGAGCCGTTGCAGGGCTGGATCCCACAACCCATGAGATCATGACCTGAGCCAAAATCAAGAGTGGGACACTTTAACCAACTGAGCCACCCAGGCACCCCCCCCTTTGCAGTCTTTATCTTCTTTACACTATGTATTTTCTTCTTATATAAATATACACATATGTATATACATATAGGAAAAGATAAAGATTTTTATTTTTACATATTTATAATATTTATAAAATAAAATTTTAAAAATTTATAAAATAAAATATAAAAAAATAAAATATAAAAGCCTTTAACTTCTTACTACATATAACTATAGAGTTTGTACATAGTCTATATTACTTATAATAGTATCTAGAAGATATATGCAATGTGTACATGTATAGTAGGCAGATCTTACTTCTTACTCATTATATAACTTCTTACTATGTACATGGAGTATAATATACACTATACATAGTATATAGAAGATATGTATATTCTGACTATATAGTACATAAATATACACACACGCACACACACACACATATATATAGTAAGAAGATAAAGACTTTTATATTTTATTTTATAAATTTTATAAATATCTGAACTATGTGTATATAAAATTCTCTGACATTTATTATTATACTCTGCCTTTTAATCATCAAACAGATGCTGGGTACCCAAACCTAGTCCTATAGATTATGGAAGATGAAAGAAACTCAACTCCTCAAGGGACTTACAGGACTCATAATTTTAGTAAGCATTTGAGCTCCTTCAAGGCAGAAAAGGATCTTATATTTGCATTTGTTTTGCCCTTTGTACATAGTACAACCTGATGAAGAATTTGTGAGGGAGAAAGAGATTGTGAGTTAGAAGTGCTTTCGGTGTCTTAGCTGATGTAGCTTGAGTAGTTTTCACTTTCATGGGCTCCTTCCAAGTCCCTGGGAAGGTTTCTAGGAGGATACATCTTTTGTTTTGGTAAAATATTTCTAATTCCAATTCATAAGACTGCTGCCTCCTTCGGTCTTGAATTCTCTGTTGCCATATGTTACATTAATTGTGAGCAGGGCATTAAAGTAGCCACAGGCATTTCATATCTTAAAATTCGTATCATTTTTCTTAAAGAGGAATACAAATTGCCCAAGTTCATGGCCCCACAATTCCTGCACCTTCTCTTACACTTACTTAAAGCAATGTGGCATAGAATATTATAAGAATCACTTAACTACCTATGTATGTACTATGAAAAATGTAGACTCAAGTTGGCTTCCTACAGGATCATAGGACTTTAATGATTTTTTTTATGGACAATGCAAAATAAATTTTTCTAAAGGAAATGCCTTATTTACAGTAGCTCCTTAAGGAAAGAAAAACTTTCCTATCTAACCCTAATGAAGTTAACATTGCATAGATGAAATCTTAATATCTCTCTAAAATGATAAAGATGCTAACTAAGGTACGAAACCTTTGTAGTGTAGTGGCCAAAGGCAGGCTGCCCCAGAATGTGCCACTTTGGCATGTAGATTATTTGGAGCTGAAAACAATCGAGGTCCAAAAGACTCAGGCAGAAACTTTGACACCCGTCACCCCACAACTGCCTAAAAGAATTTAGATAGAGGAGCTGCTCCAGAAAGAGCGCTAACATCATAGATAACTACTTTATCATATGACCTAGATATGGCAGGCAGGGAGGAACCTAGCAAGGCCTGTTTGATCAAATTCCGCTGTATGTCCCTTTGCTTCTGTATGGCCTAGCAAACATTTTTTTTTACCAAACAATTACTCTTTTTCATCATCCTATGAATTGCATTCCTTCCTTTTGAAGTCCCAGATCATTACCCCTTCTCCATGGTTCAGTATGACACATAAATTTCATGTTGCCTGGCTGTCTTTGGAATCTCATGTCCATGTAGATTTCCCATATGTACAAAATTAAATTTGATTTTTCTCCGGTTAATCTGTCTCATGTCAATTTAGTTCTTAGACCAGCTAGAAAATTCTTAAAGAATAGAGGAAAAAGTTTTCCCACCCAATAGTAGTTAGGGTTAAAACCCTTGTCTGTTCAAAATTTTGTAGATGCCACAACACACACACACACACACACACACACACACACACACACACACACAGTGTTGGTCAATGTCTGAACTCAATCCTTTCATCTTCCTAAACAATTATAACATTTTCTTTTATAAAACAATTATAAAAGTTTCTAAGACCAGCTTGTACAAGCACATCTTATTCACACACTTCAGAAGATAGGAAACGGAGGCACTGAAGTGAAAACCCATGTCATAATGTAAAGCATCTTACCCAATTCAAGCAAGCAGTGGTAGGCTATAGTGAAAGGAGAGAGGGCTGATCCACTAAACTTCAAGGACTCCTCAAAGCCCACAGAATATTCCTTACTAAACCTCATACCCAGTATTAGGCTCCTCTCATTCCCGAACAATGATATGCCCCTCCATGGCATATTCCAGGCAATTAGGCTACATAATCCACCTTCAGAAGGTCTTGGATTTTATCTCGCTCCAAATGGAAGAGAACATTTACCCTTTACCATAGTTTCAATCTCTTTCTTTTGGGGAAAATAAAAGATGGTGATTTGTGTCTGAATTAGCACGTTTCTTAAGGGAATTAACAACCGTGTTTCCTTGGGGTTATCCTAGAACTTAGACTCTCAGAATCCATACTTTTAGGTTGTTAAATGAACCATCATTACATTCAAAATGAGATGAAAGAAATTGTGTGAGGATACTAAAAAATTAAAATGGCAAGCTTGGTTATAAATCAATGAGAGCTCCCTTTCCTGCTTGAGTAGATGAGTCACAAATATATGAGGAGATACTGCGGGAGGCAAAGACATAAAGAAACATCACATAAGGGCGCCTGGGTAGCGCAGTCGTTAAAGCGTCTGCCTTCAGCTCAGGGCGTGATCCCGGCTTACCGGGATCGAGTCCCACATCGGGCTTCTCCGCTGTGAGCCTGCTTCTTCCTCTCCCACTCCCCCTGCTGTGTTCCCTCTCTCGCTGGCTGTCTCTCTGTCACATAAATAAATAAAAAATCTTAAAAAAAAAAAAAAAGAAACATCACATAAACCTACCTATGTACAATCCAGACTTGACTGCATTTATTATTACTTTGTACTTATTTTCCATTTCAAAAGGAACAAAACTGCAGGTCAGAAAATTTTGAAACTTGGAAGAAAAAAGGAAAAAGAATGATGAGTTCAACTGAGTAGAACCACATTTGCTCATTTATTCATTGCCTTATATAATAAACATTTATTGAGTGTTCCATAAGTATCAGACATTATGCAATATCCAAGAGATACAAAGTTTTTTTTAAGTCCCTCCCTCTAGGAACAGTTTAATTAGAAAGGTGAAAGCTCAGCAGTAAACAATTAAAATATAATATCATAATTGCTTGGACAGATGCATAGCTAATGAACAATTTTGGCTTCTCTAGGTTTCAGGAAGAAAAGGACTGCACAAAGAATCATGAAACATTTGTTCTGGTATTGGTTTTGCTAATAGCTAATTATGTAACATACAATTCTACTTTCTGGAACTCTGTTCTTTCATCTGCAACATGAAAGAAGTTTGACCAGATGTTCTCTACAATTCCAGGTCTACATTATCTTATTTTAGGGGAATTTTCCTAATTAGTTCCTTGTTAATTCTCTTTATTATGGGTAGTGTCTAGTAATTTACAATGACATAAACTATTTGTACTTCAACTGGCCCATTCTTTCTAAAAAGGCTGTCTATATATCTTTTTCTCATCTCCTAGCTCTACTGACTACCCTATTTGCTCTTTCTTCAGTAAAGCGAGTGAAACACTTTATAATTCTAGTTATCATTATGCATGAGAAATAGATAAGGAATTTCTCTTTTTAAGAGAAAGATGCTAAAATTGCCCTTTATTTCTACAAAATCCTCCATGCTCTGAAGGGAAATCCTGGCTTCTGTAATACATTTTCCAACACTTTGCTGAAGAAGATTGATTTGCCATTAAAGAAAGGATTACCCCATGTGTAAGTGGTGGCTAGCTACGTCTATGATTATTTAGCATAGATAGGAGAACTGCCACTTGCCCGGTTCCTGGGGCAAAGGTAGAAATAAGTCCAGGACTTCCTCTCCACAGATTCTGCAACAGAAGTGCAAATTTCCACCATAAACTGTCTAGTATAAGGGAAGATAAATGTCCTTGCTGAGGAAGTGTGGAAACAGAGAATAGAATCAATTCAGTAGACATCTCTAGCTCTCTTTACCACCATCCAAGTTTGACTATAGTTTTCTGAGCCCCTGGACCAGTGAGAGGGTTAGAGACCTCCCTCTAGCTGGTACATTGTAGGTTTCAAGGTAGACTCCTAAAAGACCAAAGACTGAATCTCACATAGTGGTCCATATGAAAAGATTAAGTAGTTTCAGTTTGTTGCCCATTAGTTAATTTTCTTCATTAGAAACTCACCCACTGTCACATATCATAAAGTTTTTGTTTTTCTTTTAGATAAATCTAAGAATGAAGTATCTTCTCAGGTTAGAATAAAAGAATCTTTCCAAAGAAAATCTAGGATAACATATAAATGTCTAATAATTCACCGATCCTTATCTCATATATATAATAAAGATCATAAGTCTCACCTTCATGCCTGAGCAAAATTGGTAAGCAAGGTAGGAAGACAGATTCTAATGTATCTTCCTATAACTAAAGAAGAATATTTTTCTACATTTAGTCCATAGATAGGTAGAAATGATGAGTGGAAAGATCAGAATAGCATCTGTTCCGCACTCAACCTCACTGAAAGGCACCTGAACTAATCTTATAAGCAAAGACAGGAAATTTTTCAAAAGGACCTGAGGCATTTGGAGTTACCATAATGTTACTGCTGGGCCCATGACAAAGCTTGCCATGGAGTCCAAGACCTGCACATTCTTCTCACTGCAGTGAAGAACATAGTAGAGTTGTGCAAAATGAGGACGCCAGCATTACAAGGTCAACATCTAGCACAGTAGTGAAAGAGACGCCAGTGTCTAACAAATGTGTTGGTACCCTAGGGATATCTCCAGGAGATGGCAGACCCCCAGCGGCCATGGATTAAAAGAGATGCAGTATATACCTGGCAGGAATTGATGGGCTTACATAGCAGTAAAGCTGTTCAGCCCCATGCTGACATGTGTTTCTGAACTATTTGGTTTCCAATAATACTTGAAGGGTAGAATTGCATAGTTTGGGGTGCTTAAGGAATGTATCAGGTGGGAGTAAGAGCTTGTGTTATTTGGCTTAAGTAGAGACTTTGTTGTGGAAAATATAAAAGGGTATGTCTCACACTGGCACACTTGGCCCTCCATTCATTGATTCATTCATTCATTCATTCATTCATTCATTCATTCAACAAACATCTCCTAAGCCCCCACTATATTACTAGGCACTCTGCTAGGATTAAGATATACTGTACTAGATAAAATAGACTTGGTTCTTGTCTTTATGGAATTTATGGTCTAATCAAGTTTACAGGTAAAACAAGCAGACAAATAAATTAATGTATGATTGCATGATTTTAGATGCAATGAAGGAAAATAGAGGGCTAAGAAAGAAAGATAGCGTTGAGATATACTTTTTTTTTTTTTTTTGGTTAAAGAGAGGCTTTCTGATGAGATGATGTTTAAGGGAGACTTGAAGAAGCAGAGGAGGTCATGGTTGCTCAAAGAAACAACAGTGGGGAAAGGTTTTGTGTTCCTGGGAACTGAAGCCAGGATGGCGTAGCTGGAGTTTGGTGACAGAGTTCACCAAATTGACTCTTAACTGGAATAAGCATAGCTTTGACCCATAATCTGTCTTAATTTCCTCTGTGTCTCAAAGTGACACTCAGAAAAAATAAAAGGATGATGATATGCTAGAAGTATTTGATATTGATAGGCCCTTTTTCAACTTCCCATTAAAAAGTTTTATTGGAAACAAAAGAGAAGAGCTCATGTCATAAACTAGGAGTTGGCATAGGGAGGTAGGAAAAGCAAAAACCTGGTATGTGGAGATGGGACCAAAGGCATTATTTTGTTGTTCAGTATCAGAATTAGAGAAATATTGGCTTCAATGTATATAAGACAAACTTAAAGATATAATTGGTAGAATTTGAAACAGAAGTTCTCTCTTTTCAATCTCTCCAAAAGACAAAAGCAAACAAAATATGGTCCAAATATCAAGGGAGGAAACAGAAACTGGCAAGGAAGCACAGCAAATAGAACCCATAAAATAAGATGACAGAAGTAAGACCAAACGTATCAGCTATGACAATGTATGTAAATGTGTTGAACTCCCCAATTAAAAGGCAAAGACTCTCAGATTTGAGTAGAAAACAACATTCAACAATATGCTGTTTACAAGAGACAAACTTAAAACAAAATGACTTGGAAAGGTTATAAATAAAGGATAGGCTAAGATATATTCATAAAATTGCAAACAAAAAGACAACGGAAGTGGCAATATTCATTTGGCCAAGGTAGAATTCAAGATAAGAACTATTAAAAATGCAAAGAGAATTATATTGTCTTTATAAAAGAAGCAATCTTAATGTAGTCATGTTCGTTATCCAATGTTTGCACCAAGTGGCAAAGAATCAAAATGTAAAGGACAAAACCCCATATAAATAATTTTTAACAAAATCATAATTACAGAAGGAGACCTCAATACCTCACATCAATTCCTGCCCAACTAATTCAATAAAAATGAATAAGGACATAGAGGATTTGATATATACTAAAATTCATACCTTCGTGAGAGAAAATAAACAGAGACTCATTTAAAAAGTGACAATAGCCTAGGACATGAAGAGAATGGAAATAAATTCTCCAAGGCAGAAATTGTTTAAAGCACACTTTCAAAACACAATGAAAATATTGTCTATTATTTAAGCGAAGTTTAAACAAAGAGCTCCAACAATATAAAAAGTTTAAAACTTACTCCTAAATACTGAGTCAAAGATGAAGCACAGATTACCACTGTAGAATAGAAAACACCATAAATTATAAAACCAAAAAGAGCTAACATTTATTGAGTATTTAAATGTTATATGGACTCAGCTAAGTGCATCCCATGCGTTAGCTCATTTGATTCTCACAACAAGCTTCTGAGGAAAGTCATATTGTATTTGCATTTGTTTTTGCAGAAAGTGAAGCTTGGAATATTAAGTCATTGTTCCAATGTAAAATATGTAACAAGTGGCAGAGTGAAGATCCCATTGTAGTATGGTAGTGGATGGACCAACACTCTAGTTAGAGGCAATTATTAAACTGAAATTATTTTATTTAAATTAAACAAATAAAAAGAAGTTGGAAATACAGAGAAAAAAGAACTTTCAATACCTAAGGAAGAAATAGAATAGAGGGTAAGAGCAGGGGCACAGAAGACTGAGAGACAAAATATAAAAACTAATCCAAGATCTTGGTCTTTGGAAAAGATAAACATAAAATAAACATCTGAAAAATATAATCAAGAAAATAAGATAAAGAGCATTAACAAATTTGAGATGAAAAGAGAAGTGTAAAAGCAGACATGTAGGAAATTTTAAAATGTATGAGAATATTATATTCAAGCCTATGAGAATTCATTTGAAAATATGGTCAAATTGTATGGTCTGGAAATATCAAATATCAGCAATTATAATAAAATACAATTATAGAACTTTTGCTGCATAAGTGGATTTGAGTGTTTTCTAAAAGGAGAAATTATTTCTAGCTTCTTTGGGGAAAGGAACAAAGAAAGTTCAAAGACCAATGTGTTCCAAAAAACTCACTATTTTTCCTTTTTGGAAACACAGTGAGACTGCATTTCTTGGCCACTCTATCATTTCATTTCTGGCCAATGGAATATTGGTGTTAGCATTAAGCTACTAAGATTTGAAGTTTTGTTGGTTATAGTAGTCAGCATTCTTGTCCAATTTATATAAAAATCTTCATGGAAGTCCCTTCCTTTTAATTTAAACAGTGAACAGGACTTGGACACACAGAAAGGGAAAGAAAAAGAAATTCCAAACAAGAAAACAGACTGAGCTAAGAAGCATGGCCTAGAAAATAAAAGATATGTTTGGGAAAAGCGAGTAGTTCAAGTGACCTCTAGAACTGCAGATGAATGTGGGTAAGAGACACAGAGGGAAATGAAACTCTAGGTTCTAGTCAGACCTTGTGGTTTGGGTTTTTAACCTTAGGACATAGTGAGTCATCGCAGGTTAGTGAACAAAAAAAGTATATCACCGTCATTATATTTGAGGAAAATGACTTTGGCAATTACTCAGACAATGTGTTGGAAAGATAAGTTGAAGAAATGGCTAACCAAGGAAAATCCATTGAAGACAGAAGTCTAGATAATGGGGATGGGATCAGTAGAGAAATAGAGAATAGGAGAGAGATACCATAAAAATTGATTGCAATAGAATTCATAGTAGTTAGAATCATACATAGTAACAGAATGTCAGAGCTGGAAAGAACTTTAGAAATTATCTATTCCAATCAGCTCATTTGTTAGACACATTGAAGCTTAACGCAGTTACATGAATTGTTCAACCGTCCCAGGAACTGTTAATTAGTGAGGCTAAAATCAAGACCAAATTCTTCGAGTTCCCCGTTCATTTCCTCCTCTCTCCTAACTTAGTATAGAGAGGGAGAGGAAAGATGTATATATACCTGGGGTTTGAACCCAGCATAGGGTAGTGCCATAAACCACAGCAGAGGACCCAGGAGCCAAGTCACGTCCAGACACAGTTCTAGTGGAATATCTAGCTGAAAAGGTCCATCGTACAGCTGAACATTCATGACTGGGGCCTGAGAATCAAGAACAGACTCAAGTATTAAAAGTCCTACTCACAGTTATTAGAGAGGACTAGAGGAAAGGAGGGTAAAGAAGAAAGGGGGAAGGGGGCCAAAAGGGAGGGGTGAGAAGAGGTGAGGAAGCACATAACTCCTGGTACACGTTATTTCAGAGCCTGGAAGAAAACCAGAAACTAGGGAAGAATACTAAGGTAGCATCAATGAGATTGGAATGGCAAACAGATTCCAGATACACTCTCTCAGGGGGAATGTAGAAGACTTTTGTGCAATGGGAGAAACATTGAAGTACCTAACATCTGAGTTCTTTCCAATTCAGAGGTTCTGATCAATTATTGTAGCAAAATGTAAAGTGAATTTTACTGAATCTGACTTCAATATTGTATTTTATGTCTGTGCTATTGACTACTGAATTCTGAAATGTAGCTTTTATAAGGAGACACTAAATATTAAAAGTATTAGGACTACAAGTTCCATTGAAACTATTTTATATCAGGCGAGTAGAGGCCCACTGTAAAGCAACACACACACACACACACACAAGCATGCATTTCCACACATTCCCTTTGACTGTTGTGTACACAATTTGCTGCGTTGCAGTCCCTGCACATATATTTGCATAACCTTCATTGGTGCTTTATGACATTTTCTTCTTGTGTGCTACACCCATTTAGAAAGTTGCTCTCTGAAGAAGGAACAGTTGGTTTTTCAATGAGCATACCATCTCCTCACTGCTTAGTAAAGGGTCAGGTATACAAAGTATGCACAATAGATGTAAAGGATTGACAGAAGCTATCAGCAGAATCTGTTCATTAAAAAAATGAGAGGTCAAAGGCCAATCCATTGTTTCTTTATACAGCACCCAAAATAGAGGTATATACGATTATGAGTTGAAGCACTAACATAAATAGAATGCAAAAAAAGAAATTAATTAAATGTCCTTCTTATCCATAGCCTTAGCACATTTCATTTTATCTTTTCTTTAAAGCATTTCTCCACATCAGTACTTCAACCTTTCCAGTGTGTTCAGGCCATATCTGTTCCCTCCTCTGGGCTCACACTCGAACCTTCTGTTAGAAGATCTATCACGTTACATAATATGCAATTTGTGCAACCTGAAGGTTGCCCGATTCTCACCAAATTGTGAGAATTGGGTTACTAAGGTCATTTTAAAAGACAGAAAACCTATTGGTTTGAAAGCCCTTTCCTACCTTCCCAACACAGAACCTCTGCCCTGTCCCCTTTATAGATCTTCTTCTCTCTCTAGAATCTCCTACAGGTGCTTCCTAAGAGGAAAAACCACCATATGGGAGCTGTAAACCAGCCCAGACAGTCTTGTACTAGACTCCTTTCTGGTAGCAGTCTCAGGTCACTCTGCCCCCAGCCACGCTCTGCCTCTGCTTGAAGAACTGCCTGTCACTGCCACAGCGCCGTCCAGCGTGCCACCAGCTTTCACGTCTATGCCCTGAGCCACTGGTGAGTCACCTGCTTACTGCTACCCCATCACCTCTGCTCTCAGCTGCTGTTCCCTTCCTCTGGGCCAGTGTCTGTACCATCACTGCATTCCAGACTGGGTCCTGCTCTCCCTTCTCCTTTTCATCTCCAAGCCACCGAATGAATCCTCTATGACTCACTCGGTCTCCAGAGCTTCTATCTCACCTGCAAATAGAAAAGTGGCTTCTCTTTCTTTGTGTTCTGCTCCTTTAGAAAAGCCCCACAGTCTTTCATCCCACAGCTATGAATGAGAGATACATTTATTGTGTTAAATACATGTTTGAAACTTTTCTAAGTGCTTTACATGTATTGACGCATTTCATCTTTACAAAATCTCTCTAACATAGATATAATTATCTCCACTTTGCAACTGATGAAAGTAAAATACACAGAAGTAACTTATCCAAGGATACCAGGCTATTAAGTGGCAGAGCTGGGATTTGAACCCAGTCTGTCTGGCTCTGAATCCTATGTTCCCAACCACTACACTACTCAACGGGAGCTTGGGACATCACAGGTCTCCTAAGGGCAACATGTTCTATCTCCTACCTCCCAGGCCCTATTAGTGACTCTGGAATTTCTGGTTAGTCATCATTTCCCCGTGAATGGATTTTTTAACTAGGGATTTTCAATCTAATCTCTACAATATAGTTCTTCATCCCAATTCAACTAAGGTGACAGGCATTCCTGTATGTCACCTGTTGTGAGAACAGAATTCAAGATCTTTCTCAAGAAATTTCTAGCCCCATATGAATCAAAGGATATCACTAGATAGTAGAGAAGTTTATCCTAACTAGTTCTCTGGATCATCAAGAACTTTCTTCTACTTGTTGACTACTAGGACTCCTCAAATGACCTGTGACATCTTGCAGGGTTGAACTTTGTCTTCTGTGTAACTTGTAACAGTGCATAACATGTAGTAAGTACTCAATAAAAGTTAAATGGATATGTTTAAATAATTGATTGGGTCTTTTGGATATAATGAAAGTGTTAAATAAATCTAGAGTTTCAGTTCAAGGCCTAAAAGGATAGGTTAAATGTCTGCTAATAGATGTGTAAATATTTACTGTAATACCATTAATACCCAGAACTCACACAACTGGCTTTGAGACTTTTCTAAGCAGATGTAAGATAAAACATCAAAATCAAAAAAGAGTTGAACCAACAACAGAATAAGAATTTAAAAATGAGTGTACAAGGAAATGATCAAGACTCTATTACTTATTATTGATTTCGTTTCATATTTCTTTTTTTTTAAAGATTTTATTTATTTATTTATTTGACAGATAGAGAGACAGCCAGTGAGAGAGGGAACACAAGCAGGGGGAGTGGGAGAGGAAGAAGCAGGCTCCCAGCAGAGGAGCCTGATGTGGAGCTTGATCCCAGGACTCCGGGATCACGCCCTGAGCCAAAGGCAGACACTTCACAACTGAGCCACCAGGTGCCCCTTGTTTCATATTTCTATTATTATAGGAGAAATCAGTTCTGGGAACAAGTTTGACTTTTTAAACAATTTAAAATACTTACTATTAATCTATAATTGCCACTCTGTTACAAACAATAAAATGACAATATACAAATGAATGTCCTAGAATGTACATGAGAGTAGTTGTTAGCAATAAGCCATCCATCAAAAGTGCTCCCCCAGGAAGTTCTGTTGCCTACACTTGAAAACCATCAATAGACATGTGTGGAGAGTGCATAGGACATAGGCCTTCTCAAGAAAACATGGATGAATACTTGCATCTGCTTCTAGGGTTTCAAAAAGTTACTGTAACTATATAAATCCGTGCTGTATGTTTTTTTTTCCCCATTATATCCTTCTAATGTGATTTCCTGATGTTATTTATTACCTGGGTCATTAGTTTTCTATCACTGCTGCACCAAATTACCATAAACAATGGCTTAAAACAACACAAATTTGTTATCTTATAGTGCTGTACGTTCAGAGTCCCATACAGGTCTCACCAGGTATCAGCAGGTAGCATTCCCTGCTGGAGGCTCTGGGGGAGGACCTGTTTCCTAGTTATGGACACTATTGGCAGATTTCAGTTCATCATCATTGTAGGACCCAGGTCCATGCATTTTTGCTACCTATAAACTGAGTCATGTCCAAGTTCTAGAAGCCACCACATTACTTGGATCATGGCCATTTTCCTCTATCTTCAAAGCCAGGAATGGTGGTTGAGTCATTCTCATGTCACGTGTCTCTGACCAATTTTCTGTCTTCTTCCACTTTTAAGAACTTGTGATCAGATCACATTCATTTACTTAATTCAGGATAATCAATCCATTTTAAGGTCCTTAACTTTAATCACATCTGCAAAGTCCTCCCTTTTTCCATGGAAGGTGATAGATTCACAAGTTCTAGGGATTAAAGCATAGACATTTTGCAGAGGGTTGGGGGGCGTCCTGATTCTGCTTATCATACTTGGGTTACTGGGGATGCTTGGATGCTTGGTATGAAGGGCGATTCTCTACATCTGCAGTATCAGACTGCTACCATCGTCACATCTCCATGTAATTGTTTTGCACATTTCCTTGTAATCGATGAATGCATTTGAGTTTATATATAATTTTACTTAAAGGCCAGAACTACGTGATGTCCTTCCCTGGGACACTCTACAGTTTAGCATTTGCAGATTTACTTTGGCTCCTTAGGCATGGAGAAGACATTTTTATTCATCAATGTGTTTGAGATTGTGATCTTTAAGTGGAACTGTGCAAACAACCACGAAGTCCTAATATCACTCTGGAAATGCAAAAAGTTGATCTTTATTTTCAGACTTCAAATTGCTTATCAGACCCTATGAAAGACAAAGTAAAGACCATAAAAACAAACATATGGCATTGTTATCTACGGATGGAAAACTAGGAGAAAAGAAAATCACAACACAATTTTGTCAGCAAACATTACTCTGAAATTCATTTATGGACTCATTTTTGAGTGCTTACCTTCTTCTTTCACTGCTAGGTCCTATTTCACTGCACAAACCATTAATTTAGAAATATAAATAAGGCTCTGAAAGCCATTCTTAAAGCATCAGAGAAAAACAGGATATAATAAAGAAAACCAAAATTAAATCTGCTTAGATAATTACCATAGGCAAGTCATGAATTAAGAATGGTAGGACTGTAAACAAAAATATGGATTCCAATGCACAGCATCATTCAGAGTATTTATTCTAGTTTGTATTTTTGTTATCAATCAATATAGTTCTATTTCTTATCAGGCTCTCTGTGATCAGGAAATGTTTCCTAAAGTGAGTAGTTGTCTATGCTTGCATTATGGTAAGACTTTCCAATCTGATTTTTATGTAAAATACTACTGTTCCGTGACATGTAAGTAGGGACTTCTTCTCTAAGAAATACAGTAGGGAAACTCAGTGTATCCCAAATTTACTGAATCACAGCACTTTTTATTTTAATAAATAAAATGAATAGACAAAGAACTCTTGGATATAGTGGAAGATAACAATTTCTTTGAATAAGGGAGTGACATGATGAAAGTAGAGTTTATGGTAGATTAATCTAGTAAATGTGTGGGGTAGATAGGAAACAAGAGACTTGATTCAAGGAGGGCAGATAGGAGAATGTTTCAGTTAATATATAAGGGCTTGATTTAAGAGAAAAGACATAAAAATGAAGCACATAGTCATGAATCTAAAAAGCCCATATCCATGGTGGGCTGTTTCTGTCACTAAATCAGGTTTCATTCGTTTTACTCTTTTAACTATGTCAGTGCTTACTAGGCTCTATATTATCTGTATTGTCATGTCTTTCTAGGTAGATGATTGTAGATATAGATATAGATATAGATATAGATATAGATATAGATATAGATAGATACCCTTCAGGCTAACTTTGATCTAAGTCATATAAAAACTCAATCAAATAGTAGTACTCCCTGTATTGAAAAGAATTTTGAGATCTGGGAGGGGCTCAATTTGAAAAGAGTGCTTTGGTCAACTACCAACATCTGCCATGATATAGAAGGTTGGGTAGACTGAGGTAGTGGCCATACATGTATCTGACATCCCTTTAATGAACTGGTTCCTCTTGATGAGATTGGAGCATCATGAGAAGTTATTAGTTTTGGACCTCAGCAATAATATTAGCTGCTTTCCTATATGGATGGCTTTGAAAGTCCCCCAGAGAAATCTAGATTGGATGCTGAACAAATAAGGATTCATGAAGACTGTGGGGTAGAAAATTTTTCTTCTCTCCCACTCTCTGTATGTTTCTCCCTGCATGGTTCTAAGAGAACACCATGAGATCATGTTCTCATTTTTTTTTTCTCTTCCTGTGGTCTCCTGGTCAAATAGTCTATTTTTTCTGTCAACAAACATCTGTGGAATGAACAACTAATTAATGTTCAGCTTGAACCAAGAAGTGTAATGTTTGCTATAAGATAAAAATTCTCTCGTTCTGGATATCTATAGACAAAGCTGCTTCTAATTCAGGCTATTATTGAAGTAAGGGTTGAAAACAATGAGAATTAGTATTGGCCCACAGATATATTTAGTTTGGCATAAATATTGTTTAAAAAAAATTGGATGTGAATATATTTAGAAAGAACATATGCTTTCTATTTCATTGTAGTCTTCACCATTCCCTAATCACTTAGCTTCGATCACTGAATTGCTTCAATCACTACATTTGTCTTCCTGGCCACTGAAAACATGAATGGTGAAATCTGGTTAAAGTCTTGAGTGATCTTCCCTCTTCTTCTTCTTTTTTGTAAAGATTATTTATTTATTTATTTATTTGAGGTGGGGAAGGGGCAGAGGGAGAGAGAATCTCAAGTAGACTTCCCACTGAGTGCAGAGCCCAACGCAAGGTTCAATCTCACAACCCTGAGATCGTGCCCTTGAGCCGAGCTGAAACCAACAATCAGATGCTCCACTGACTGCATCACCCACGTGCCCCATGATCTTCCTTCTTTACATTTAACCTCTTTAAAATCAGCTTATTGGACACAAAATAGTTTTTTAAAAAATGCTGCTAGACATATAGCAGAATGTAATGAGGATAAAACTTGAGGTCTTGCCCTAAAAAAATGTTATCTTACAGAACCTTACTAAACTATTTTCAAACATTGCTATTCTGTGGTATAAAATAAACTCTGCTTAAAATAGAGACTTGGGTTTGAGACTTTACTTTGACACTTACTACCCGTGTAATCTTAGTCAATCACAATTGTACTTAATCTTCACAAATAATGCTTTCATCAGGCATGCAACAAATACTTAATAAGCAGTTAAAGTGTTGAGGAAAAGCAAATGTGGAACCGGAGGGGAAATCTGGGCTGGAGCTACTGGAGCCCCTTGGCCATGACAAAGCATCAGAACTGATACAGATGGCAGAGGGGAGCCATTGTGATGTAAATGAAGCCCTGAGAGAGGACAAAATGATTCTGGGCATCTGGGGTGAGGGGCAGAACAGGAAGGGATAGAAACATTAAGGCCTGGGCAAAGGTAAGGAAGTTTTAAAATAAATTGAAGAGCAGCTAGAGATTGGAAAAACTAGGAGAGAGCAGTAATAGGAAGACAGTGGCAGTGAAAACTAGGAAGGAAGTGTTCAGCCTTATTAAATGCTCCCCAGCAGTCAAACAAGAAAAGGAACAGGAAGTTACGCTCTACTGAGAAGACAGTGGTGATGAGATCCACGTAACACAGGGTGAAGTTGGAATTGAATTAAAGGCAACAAAAATATAGGATATCTTTCCAAAATCCAATAAGAAAAGGGAGAAAGATAAAAAGCTGTTGCAAGAAATGTGGGCTTATAAAAGGTTTGCTTAATGGAAGAAATTATAAACACATAGTTGCATAGAAAAAAAAAAAAAAACATTTTCATCCCTTACTCTCATACAGTACTTCTGACATCAGATGTTCAGGTTTTCCACACCAAGCAATTCTGACATTAACAACTTGGAGTTAGTATACGGCACAGAGGTTAAAGGCTCAGGCCCCCCCACTTCAGATACCAATCTCAAGTAGTAGGTCCTCCGGTTACTCACAACTTCCATCTGACTTAGCTATAGATGTGAGATTTCCTCAACCCCATCTTTGGATTTAATCCTTTGCTAGAACAACTTACAGAATTCTGAGAAACGTGTTTACCAGTTTATTATATAATAAACATTATGATAAAGGATACAGATGAACGACCAAAGGAAGAGAAACACAGGGCAAAGTCTGAAATGCTCCCAAGCGCAGAAGTTTCTGTCCCATGGAGCTGGGGTGGGCCACACTCCTAGCATATAGATATGTTCACTAACTCAGAACCTCTCTAAACTCTACATTTCAGAGATTTTTATGGAGGCTTCATCATTAATTCAGTCTCCAGCCCTCTCACCTTCATGAAGGATGGGGAGTGTGTTGAAAAGGTCGAAGCTTCTACCTACATTGGTTTTTCTGAGAACCAGCTTCCATCTTAAAGCTATCCTGGAATTCATCAAGAGTCACCTCATTAGAATAAAAGACTCCTATCACTTAGGAAACCCCAAGGGTTTTAGGAGCTCTGTGTCAGGAACTAGGGGGCAGAGAGCAATATATGTATTTTCTGTCATTTCACAACAGTTTGATGAGGATGAGGAAGAACATTTAGAAAGGAAAGTTTGAAGATGAGGAGAAAGGGAGGATAACTGGCAAACGGAGGTGCATCCAGAGCACTGGTGGACAGATTGAGTTTAGATTGAAAGAGACATTATTTCCATTCTAGCAGAAACCAACAAGGCAAGTATGGATTTAGATTCAACTAAATTTGTAACGGGAGCACAGAAAGTTAGACACATTCTCAGTGATTCAGAAGAGTAAATATTCCACTGAGTGTGAACCAAAACAGAGTAAGAGTCAAAGCTGACTAAAGAAATGAAGATTGATCTACCCAATTAAACAAGGCCACAGATTGGTAGTGGAAGACATAACTGTGTGGTATTTGCCAGGAAAGTTTGTAGTAATGAAGAAGGTAAATTATTGTATTAGCTCATGGTTGGAATTTTGACAGTTGATTTGGATGGAATGGCAAAAGGGCCATTGATGAAGGAATGGGGAAAGGATTAATTGAAAAAATGTACTAGACGGATCTAATCTGGTGAGTGAAGGAAGTGGGGCATGAAGGGACTGATAGTTTGGTTTAAGAGACTGGAAAACCTAAAAGGGTCAGTAAAGAATGCAGAGGAAGTAGTTGAGTTAAGAATCCGGAAGCATAGAAACATAGGAAGTAATAAGAGAGTCAGGTATTTAAACTTAAAACTTTCAAAGGTGAAGCAGTTGTGAATATCATCTGGCAGTATTTATTAAAATGGATTTAAGATTAGGGGCACTTGGGTGGCTCAGCTGGTTTAAGCAGCCGACTGCGTTTTGGCTCCCATCATGATCTCATGGATCATGAGATCAAGCCCCCACAGCAGGCTCTGAGCTCAGTGGGGGACTTTGCCTAAAGATTCTCTCTGTCTTCCCTTCCTCCCACTCACATGTGCACTCTCACTCCTCTCTCTCTCTCTCTCTCAGATATATAAATAAATCTTTAAAATGGATTTAAGATCTCAAACGAAGTAGAGGGAGTGAGGTAGTTGAAAACTGAGAAACTAGGTTTTAGGGTTTTGTTTTGTTTTGGACGGCTTGTTAACAGGAATGAAATCCTTCAGAATAATAAAAACACTTAAGGGTTGAGGGAAAACTGAGCCTGGTTCCACTTTTTCCAGTGTATTAAGGCGTATACACCTAAGAGATAGCAGATGACAGAAATCGGCAGTGAACCAGGTATGGTATATCCAAATAATGTAAGTCCAAAAGAGCAGAAATTTTACAAGTGGCAGTGGGAAGCACATGGACTCCAGTCTCAACTCCTAAATCTAAGGGTATTAAAAAATGAGCCACAGATGAATATCTATTATATGTATACATGGACAAGCAAGCTTCAATTAAGGTACAAAATTGAAAGAATTCTGGATGGTACTGGTAAGGAGGGCACTTGTGATGAGCCCTGGGCATTGTATGTAAGTGATGAATCACTAAATTCTACACCTGAAACTAATATTGCACTGTATGTTAACTAACTGGAATTTAAATAAGAAAGCAAAACTAAAAAAGACAATAATAATAATAATTTAAAATATTTTAAAAAGAGAGCAAGCTTTTATTGAGTGATCACTATGAATCAACTTTACACTAGGCAACTCATACAATAACTTAATTTTATCCTTTCAAAAAACACTCTGAAATAAATATCAGTATTATACCCATTTTACAGATGAGAATAGTAAAACTGAGAGAGATCACATAAAGACCCCAAAGTGCATAAGTTGTGGACCAACATTTTAAACTGAGCAGTTGAAGTCCAAAGTGTGCAGACTAAACCTGTTTTCTATGCTAATTTCCAACCTAAGAATAATAAAAAGGAGTTTATCTGTTTTGGAATGAGGGTTCCAAGAGACAAAGAGGAACAATTTGGAAACTATATTAATTTGGTTATGCTGAGATAATAAGGCCCAAATCTCAGAAAGCCCACAAAAGTTTATTTCTCCTTCCCATTATATGTTGATTATAAGTTGCCTAGGAATTCACTTCTCATGAGTGGGCTCATGGATCCACCAATCTCTAGAATATTTTTCTCTGATGTTGCAGAAGAAACAACATTTTTGGATCAACTTGTACCTACAGTGAATTGCTTTCCCCCCGAGAAGTAGCACACGCTCTTTCTCCTTATATTTCACTGGTCATGAACAGTCATATGACCAATAACTCAGTAAAAGAGCAAAAAGCATGAACATGTTATGTGCCATAGAGGCAAATAACTGGAAATATGAAGAAATATGTAATAATGGTTACTGCAGGAACAGAGAGAGCAGTACTAACTACTCTCCATTATTTCCTGTTGAGACTAAAAATAATGAGTGAGTTGATATCAGGATAAGTCTATGAGAAGAGATGTATAGTTGAAATAACTTCCTCTTTTGGTGGTGATCAAAGACAACAGAAACTCAGAGCTGTCTAGAAGGAATCAACCTTTGGTGAGAATTAAGTGCATTCATAAACATAAAGTCAAATCACAATGCCTGGCACATAGTCAAGGGCTCAACAGATAGTGTCAATTATTTATAAATTGCTAAGTGATAAGCAAATTACTATGTTTTAAAATAAGTGTCCATGTTCAAGTATTTTTTAATAAGTAAGATTGTTTGGTAACTTCTTATCAAGAACTTACAACAGTTCACTATTACAACCAGTTTATTATTATATGTTAATTAATAGCTACTAGACATATTTTTCTGTTTATCATCACAGCCAAGCTCCTTTTAAGAGTGGTCTGTATTCATGTCCCACTTCTTCTTCTCACTGTTCAACAGTCTGTACCCTAGCTTCCTCTCCATATCTTCACTGATGGTATTATCAGTGACTTCCTAGCCAGAACCAAAGCCAATGGATCCTTTTAGCTCTTTCCTATTTTATCTCCGTCTTTAAAAAACTGAGTTATTTTTCCCATAATATCACATTCTCTTAGTTTATCTTATGTTTCTCTGGCTCCTTTATAGGCCCTTCTTCATTTTCCCATTATTATATTGGTAGTCCTTAGAGCTCATCCATAGCCCTCCATTGTTCTCATGCTACATAACTCCTTGAGTTTATACATTCTGTGTCTTCAATTGCAATTAATATAATAATACCCACACACATAGTTCCAGTCCACATTCCCTTATTTATAAAACTATTTATCAGATATCTTTCTTGGGATATTCCACAGGCTTTTCAAATTTAGGATGTCTAAAAGTCACCATTTTCCTCTGTAATTCCACTTCTCCCCTTCTCTGCATCTGGACTGGAGGATGTGCAAAGTGTCAAGAATGGAGGCTGAAAGGAAAGCATGAACCAGATAATAAAAGATCTATTACATTAGATTGAACCATATGAGATTGCTGAATTCATCATTTTTTGATCTGTAAAAATGGCATCTTCAGGGCACCTGGTTGGCTCAGTGGGTTAAGCCTCCAATTCTTGATTTCGGCACAGGTCATGATGTCAGGGTGGTGATACTGAGCCCTGTATTGGGCTCTGCACCGGGCCTGGATCATGCTTAAGATTCTCTCTCCCTCTTTCCCCCTTCCCCCACCTCAAGCTCGCTCTCTCTCTCTCTAAAAAAAAAAAAAAGAAAGAAAGAAAAGAAAGAAAGAAAGAGAGAAAGAGAGAAAGAAAAGAAAAGATTCTTCCTCTCCCTCTGCAACCCCCACCCCTGTTGGTGTGCACACACACACTCTCTCTCTCTCTTTCTAAAAAAAAAAAAAAAAAGCATCTTCTTCAACAGAGAAACTGTACTTTACTCTAAGGGCAATGGGAATTCATTGAATCATTTTTGTGTGAAAGTGATCTCTGATTTACATTTTTTTTTATTTTTTTTTTAAAGATTTTTTATTTATTTATTTGACAGAGATAGAGACAGCCAGCGAGAGAGGGAACACAAGCAGGGGGAGTGGGAGAGGAAGAAGCAGGCTCATAGAGGAGGAGCCTGACGTGGGGCTTGAACCCGGAACGCCGGGATCACGCCCTGAGCCGAAGGCAGACGCTTTAACCGCTGTGCCACCCAGGCGCCCCTCTGATTTACATTTTAGAGAGAACCTCTGGTGTCAGTGTGAACAGTTTGGAGAAGAGTAAGGCTAATGGAAAGAATATTGGTTAAGAAACTATAGAGTAGAAACAACAGTTGCTGGAGAGGATGTGGAGAAAGGGGATCCCTCCTACATTGTTGGTGGGAATGCAAGTTGGTACAGCCACTCTGGAAAACAGTGTGGAGGTCCCTTAAAAAGTTAAAAATTGAGCTACCTTATGACCCAGCCATTGCGCTACTGGGTATGTACCCCAAAGATACAGACGTAGTGAAGAGAAGGGCCATATGCACCCCAATGTTCATAGCAGCATTGTCCACAATAGCTAAATCATGGAAGGAGCTGAGATGCCCTTCAACAGATGACTGGATTAAGAAGTTGTCATCCATATATACAATGGAATATTACTCAGCTATCAAAAAGAATGATTTCTCAACATTTGCTGCAACATGGACGGCACTGGAGGAGATAATGCTTAGTGAAATAAGTCAAGCAGAGAAAGACAATTATCATATGGTTTCTCTCATCTATGGAACATAAGAACTAGGAAGATCAGTAGGGGAAGAAAGGGATAAAGAAAGGGCAGGAAATCAGAAGGGGGAAGGAAGCATGAGAGACTATGGACTCTGAGAAACAAACTGAGGACTTCAGAGGGGAGGAGAGTGGAGGAATGGGATAGGCTGGTGATGGGTAGTAAGGAGGGCACAAATTGCATGGTGCACTGGGTGTTATACGCAACTAATGAATCATCAAACTTTACATCAAAAACCAGGGATGTACGGTATGGTGACTAACATAATATAATAAAAAAATTAAAAAAAAAAGAAACTATAGAGTAATCCAGAAAGGTGTGGCTACGGTTATTGAGTGGAATTAAAATTTTGAAGATGTTTGGGAGGTAGACTTGATAGAGGTTGGCAGTTAGCCATGGAAGGGGAAGGAGGAAAAGAAAATATATGAGAATGATGGAAGATTAATGCATTCAGCAACTAAAAGGATATTGTCACCATTCACTGGGCTATAGAATGTTAGAGAAACAGGTTTAACATTGATGATCATAAAGATCACTATTAGGCATGACAGATTTGAAGTGGAGATCTTTATTAAGGAGTTGGATATAAGGATCTGAATTTAAATTGACAGGGCTAGAACCAGAGATCTACGAGCCATTTACATGTGGAGAAACTGAAATTGAAAGAATAAATCCTGACTTTTTTTTTTTGGTGGTGGTGGTTGTTTTATCCAACAGTGACTGAGGATGCAGGGTAAGCTCACTTTGCCTGTGCAAAGATGGTGGAGTAGATTTAGATATTGCAAGACAGAACCATGTTATTCTTGCTGCAGTGCAATCATTCTACCGCAGTCGTTGGGGACCCCCTAATGATCTCATTATTCCGAATATGTGATTTCTCCATCGATGGGGATAGAGAGAGGTCTTCACTGCAATATTACTCCTTCGTGGGTCATAAAAGGAATATGTCTAGCCCTTATTGAAGTGTAACAGAGGGAATTAAGTGTCCTCTGTCAATAGTGTGATTGTTTCCCTTCCCTGGTAGATTCCACGTGGCTTAAAGGCAGTGATCTCATCTAAATCGTCGCACCTAGGAAATTAGAATACATCAGATAAAAAGTTGTAGGATTATGTTAATCCCACAAATGATGTAACATATTCAGGTAAATACTGAATACTTGTTTCACAAATGGGAAAGGACGATTTTAACACGATTAGAAGTAAAAATATGAACTCATTTTTTTGTTTTCATGATGCATGTAAAATTTGAGTAAAGAAAGTGTCACATTTGTTGCCTGTTTGCTACCAGATCCATTTCTCATCCTTTCCCTGCTTATCCTCATCTCATAGGGTATGCTATTTCAAGCTCTCCTGACAACTGGTTTCTAGTAGGTTCAACTCATGGGAGGAACTGGTGGAAGATTGGGGGACAGGAGTACAAGTCAGACTGCTTCCTCTTTTTCTTCTGTGTCTTTGTCTTCATCTTCATCTTATCTTCATTCTGCCTCCCGCCCCTCACCCCTCTCTGCTATTGATGACATCCCCAGCAGTAGACACTTTTCTTCCATGGTTCTGAGACCATGACTCCAGTTCCTTTTGAATAGTCCCTCCCATAGTGTCCCTATCTTCTACCAGGTAGACTCAGGTCTTGGACTCTGTTACGCCATCCCCTGTTTTTGTCTCTCTAGCCCTACACATGCAGAAGCTTCCTGCTATGGCTAATGTCCAGGTTGCCTCTCCTTATTTTTTTAACTTGTGCATCACTTGTACAACCAGTTACTTGTATCAGATCTTCTGTTTAAAATTTCTAGACCAGTTTCTGATTTTCTCTTAGTATTTTAACTGACAAAAAGGCTAAGTCAATCTGAGGAATAATGATGGATTTATGGAATTAGAGAGACTAGACTAAGAGAAGTAGCAGTCCCAGTGCTCTGTAGTGATCCAACCACACCTAGATTCTTTGGTTTAGTTAATTTTAAGAATATGTTGAAGCAGAGTGCCCAGAGTAGCACAGACTCTGTTAGTGAGGGATATAGACCTCACTACATGAAGCAGAATGAAAAGTCTTGGAGTGTAGATATCAGAGTCATTTTGACTATTGAAGGTGTGGTCACACTGAAAAAGAAACAAATATAGTTTATATTGTTCTATGGTGAGAAATAAAGAGGATCAGATTGTGAATGAACATAAAAAGAACTTTCTAATAAACAAAAATGAACGGACTGCTTCAATGTCAATCACTGCAAATGGCCAAGCATAGGCTGTAGGGCTATTTTCAAGAGAGTCCTATACTAGCATGAGGCTGTACTGGATGATATATAAAATCTTTCCTAGATTAGAAAGTACATGGCATATAATACCAAAGGCATGATCCATGAAAGAAACAATTGATAAGCTGCACTGCATTAAAATTAAAAACTTCTGCTCTGAGAAAGACAAAGTCAAAAGAATGAAAAGATAAGATACAGACTGGAAGACAATGTTTGCAAAAGACACATCCGATAAAGGACTCTATCCAAAATATACAAGGAACTCTCAAAAATTAACAATAGGAAATGAACTACCTGATTTAAAAATGGGCCAAAGACCTTAACAGACACCTCACCAAAAAAGATATACAGATTGCAAAGAAGCATATCAAAAGATGTTCCATATAATGTCATCAGGGAAATGCAAATTAAAACAATAATGAAATAATATTACACACCCATTAGAATTGCCAAAATCCAAACTGCTGACAACATTAAATGCTACAACACCAAATGAGGAAGTGGAGCACAAGGAATTCTCGTTTATTGCTGGTAGGAATGAAAAATGGCATGGCTACTTTGGAAGACAATTTGGTGGTTTCTTACAAAACTAAACATACTCTTACCATATAATCCAGCAAGTGCACTTCTTGATATCCACTCAAAAAAGTTGAAAACTTACATCCATACAAATACTTGCACATGGGTGTTGATAGCAGGTTTTTTTCATAATTGGCAAAACTTGGAACCAGTGAAGAGGTCGTTGAGTAGGTGAATATATAAATGAACTGTGGTACATCTAGACAATGAAATATTATTCAACACTAAAAAAATAAAAAACCAACAAGAGCTATCTGGCCATGGAAAGACATGGAGGAAACTTAAATACATATTACTAAGTGAAAGAAGCCAATTGGCAAAGGTTACATACTGTAGCCAGTATCTATCCATACTGTATAGATTCCAACTGTCTGACATTCTGGAAAAGACAAAACTGTGGAGACAGTTAAAAGATCCATAGTTTCCAAGGGTTGAGGGTGGGGAAGGATGACTAGGTGGGGCACATAAGATTTTTAAGGCAGTGAAAATACTCTATATGATACTATAATGATGGGTACATATCTTTATACATTTGTCCAAACCCATTGAACATATAGGACCCAGTGAGTCCTAATGTAACCTATGGACTTTCAGTGATGATAATGTACCAACGTAGGTTCATCAACTGTAAGAAATGTACTACTGTGGTGGGTGATGTTGTTAATGAGAGAAGCTATGTATATGTTGGGTTAAGACATACATGGAAAGTCTCTGGACCTTCCTCTTAATTTTGCTGTGAACCTAAAACTGCTCTAAAAAATTAAAGTCTTAAAAAAAAAAAAGTCCATGGCTTACCCAGGTCTCTGCAACCAGACCAGCTAAAGTAGCAGAATGAGATCACAGTATCCCTAAATGAAGGAAGGTCTAAAATTTCCTCAGTTTAAAGATACTTATTTAAGCCAATAAAATTCAAGGCCATCCACCCATTTCCGAAGTTCTCGCAGTTGGCAATTTACATTTGCAAGACTAAGATGTGGCTCATTTTATATCATGTTCCTCTCAAAATAGGCTCTGACAATTTGTGGCATGTTATTTGGGTGGAAATTATCAAAGAAGGCTGCTATTTCAATAGGATTGATACTTGCCCATCTGGGTAGATCCATATCACAACCGCTCGTTGATAGACATATTTTTATATAAAACCTAAATCTTGTTTTACCTCTACAGATTTTTTTCACCTCGCTTTCTCCTTGATTTTATCCCAAGTATTTTGAAAATGTTCCAATTTTGACATCTATCCAATTGCAGAGAACTCTAGCATAAAATGAAGAAAGACACATGAAAAGAACAGCATTAACCATATAAAACATATTCATGCCACATTTATAAGGCAATCAGAGAAAACATGCCTATATACCCAAGATATGCAGTCTTACATGTGTAACAATCCAGCTGATAAAGGAATAAAGCTTTCATTTATATATGCTGACCAACTAATTATATATTTTCTTTTTAACAGTAACTAAAATTCAGATGCCACTTAATTGCTGTATTTTTCCATGATTGAACAAACAAAAAATTCTCCATGTATCAGTTGCAACAAACATATTTACATCTATTTTTCTCCATAGCTTTATTATAAATTTCTTTCTTCTTGGGCCCAAGGCATATACACAAATAAAGTATTTCTATCTGCTGCATGTAATGTTGGATGATAAAACCACCCCTAAAACTCAGTGGCTTAAAATTATAAGCATGTACTCAGCTTACAAGCCTTCAACTGAGCAGATCAGGCTAAACTTGTCTGGGTTGGGCTCGGTTGGGCTCACTCATGTATCTGATGGTTAGCTGGTTAGCTGGCTATAGACATAGCCATGGCTAGACCATTTGCCTTCCATCGTTCAGCAAGGTATCTTGAGCATGTTCTAAGGGCAAAAGCTAAGAAGAAAAAAAGCAGATAGAATCTGCAAGTGCCTTTCTAAAAAGTCTCTTGCTTCAAGTTTGTTCCAATCTGTTACCAAAGTGTTACCAATTTTTGTGACCAAAAAAGTCTCATGACCCAGCACGGAAGCAGTGTGGAGGGTACAACCAGTGGCTGTGGGGACAGCACAGCTGGATAAATAGGGGTCGTCGATGGCACATAAAACAAATAAAGAAAATATTCTTAAGTGCACAGTTTATGCCATTATACATGTGTAGTAACCTATCTAATAATTGGATAAATCTCTTTATCTGTGTTGATCCATAGGCTAAATGTTTCTATTGAGCAAAAAATTAAAAACTTAGATGCCATCTATTTACAATATTTTCCTTGACTGAAACTTTAAAATAGTCCATATTGATCATTTGCTGGAGAACTTATTTACATTTACTCTACTTGATCTCTTGACTGTAAGAGTCTTTTCACTTTCAGCCCAATGAATAAATAAAACCACAAACCCCTTCCTGGTGTGCTTTTGGTTTTGCTGGAGAGCTTCTGCCCTTGACTTGAGGTACTGACTGTTTATTTCCATGAGTCAAAAAGCAAAATTTAAACATATCAAATTGTCCATAGCCCATGGTGGACCTTTGGCAAAACATAATGCAGCAATTTAAAGATGTTTATGGAAATAACTATTGCTGGCTGAATACAGAGAATTATTTATCATCAGCTCTTGCTTTCTGTTCTTTATCTCCTTCGCAGGAGTAAGAGATCACCATTCTGTGGACATATCTGAAAAAATTAGCAGTCATAAGCCCTGACCCTTTTACCAAATAAGTTTTTAAAAATATTTTTTTAAAAATTGTAGAATAAACAATCCAGGTTGTGTCTTCTCAAACTTCTTGAATAACTGAATAGGTTATACTACAAAAAGTAGGCAATGTTAAAGGTCTTTTTTTTTTCCTCTTCAAAGAGGGTCTTCAGGGGCGCCTGGTGGCTCAGTCGTTAAGTGTCTGCTTTCGGCCCAGGGCGGGATCCCAGGGCCCTGGGATCGAGCCCCACATCGGGCTCCGTGCTCTGCTGGGAGCCTGCTTCTTCCTCTCCCACTCCCCCTGCTTGTGTTCCCTCTCTTGCTGGCTGTCTCTTTCTCTGTCAAATAAATAAATAAAATCTTAAAAACAAAAACCAAAAAACAAAGAGGGTCTTCAGAGAAGATGCTAGCTACTGTAGTAGACAGAAACCAAAAGACCATTTCATATGAGATTTCCCTTTTGCTTTACTTTCCTGGATTCAAAAGGACACTCATACATTGGCAAGGATATCACTTATTACAAATAAGTATCCCAACAAATGAGCACATTTTAAAACAACAAAGAGTGTACAAAAGTTCAGTCTTCTGGAAAATGTTTGAAAGATATTGCGGATTTTTCCATTTACAGAAGCTTATTGTTATTTTCTTTTCCACATCTGCAATTCATTTGAATGACTTCCCGACAATTCGATGGATAAAGGTGCCAAAATGTTGCTACTAATAATTCTCAAGCAGCTTCTTCCTTTGCTTTTAAATAAAAGATCTTTAGTACATAGAAAGGCACTTAGTTTCATGGGAACCAGTATTCAGATTCCTAACTGCAAAACTTTAGTTTTGGTGAACCTATTTTGTGAAAATACGATGCACTAGCAGTTAGAGGAATTGGAGTGCAAGAGAAATATGACATAGTGTTTAGTTTGTATTCTCAGATCAGTTGAATGCAGGAAACTAAGATCAGTTCAACTGGGTCTCACAGAGATTGCTGTGAACATTTGGCAACTTCTCCAAGCCCTAGCTTCCTCACCTGCTTATCATTTTTATAACTATAGCTGAGACATAAATGTCCCAAAGAAGCTTACTTACTTAAGAAAAAAAAGAAAAGTCCATAGAAAATCATTCAATAGAGGACAGTATTCTGTGATATAAATCCCCAATCTCCTTTTGTAAATGTAGATTTTTGCATTTTGCATTCCCTAAAAGGAGCCACACCTATATTTCTAGAATAAACAACCACAGAACTTCCTTAGTTCAGGGGCTGAAAATATAAAAGTAAAGGTGTTTTTGTCCCACTGGCACAGATGCTTTAAGCTTTAAAAGAACCTCCTATTTCCTAATCCCTCTCTCCATCTTCTTGCCAAGCTCTCTGGAAATCTGAGTTTTGGACACCCTCCAATACCACATCTCATCCATATGCCTGCCCCAGAGGAAGACATTCCGCAGGCTCTTTCCTTCACTCTATGAATGATTCATGTGTTAAGATCTTAAATACTAGCTGAAGCAAGGACCCTAATGGCTTAAAAACCTGATCTGACGTCAAGGAAATGCACTGTTTTGGTGACATGCTCCCAAGGCTGGTTGTTTATCCTTGTTCAATCCAATCAGAGAGCTCTTTATTAGGCAAGGAGAGGGCTTGACAGTGTCCCCTTCTTGAGATCTTTTCTGACGCATTTCTGATGAGCCTGTCAGCTCTGTTATCAAAGTTGGGGAATGGACTCTTGCGGACAACAATATATTTAAGTTTACACCGGAAAAAGTAAGTGGAAAGTTAATTCAATTATTTTCCTCCAAGAAAAATAAGCCATACTGAAAAGTCACTTTCACCACCTACAGCAAGATCACAAATTAAAATGCCTCCAGGAAGAAGATGCTAACTAAAGTCAGCTAGTGGACAAGTGGAAATGGTCAAACCAGAGTGCACGTCCAGTGGGAAAGGAGGCTGCCCCTATGGAGGGGCAGTTTGAGGGTTTTTAAGTGAGCACACAGAATCGGAATTGCTGGAACTTCCAGAACTTGAATAGAAGCCAGAAATCTTCATTTTCATGTGAAATCTCCTGATTTTAAACTTTGGCAATTAATTCAGACAAATGTAAACACTGGATGAGCCAAACATACGCGATGATAAGCCAGATTTGGCCTATACAGACAAGTTTGCAGGCTTTGACCTATAGCTATACTTCCCCTTATTTTATTTAAAAGTGTTTAAAAGTTGTGGAGAAAAATAAAATGGAGCTCAGATTTTTTAAAAATATTAGTAACACTCTGTCACAAGACTATAAAATGGAAGAAAATGATTTCACTTTATGGAACAGGGAAGGAGTATTGGCCTTCATGATAGCTGGTTTTGAGTTAAAATCTTGGCTCAACTATCTCCTAGCTGCTGGAACTAGAGGATGTTACCTAAACTCTCTAAACTTAATTTGTGAAATGGTGATACTAATATTCACTTCTTGCAGTTGTTAGAAGAAGATAGTGTACTGTTTACATGAATTTCATAATTACATAGTTTCTAACACATAGTAAGAACTATTGATATCAGTACAATTTTGATGGTCTTTTACATAATTAAGCTTTATAGGTTATTTAGGAAACTAATTATATTAGTGAATATTACCAAACCAAATAATGGGCACAGTTCAAGTTCTAATACTTTTAATCATTAAAGCAATCCTATGAAGTAGGTTCTATTTTCAACTCCACTTTATACATAAGGAAACAGGCTAATTGCGACTGATTAACATACTCAAGATCACACAAATAATAAAGGGGTAGGTGGAGGAAGGGCATGATTAGACAAAGGTGCCTGTCTCCAGCCCCTGTAGTCTTAACCATTACACTAAATTAAAAAGTATGCTATATTCAAATTAATCTTTGAAATTATTCTGTTTAAAAACACACAAAAAACCAGATAACAGGTCCAAAACGGAGTCACTTGTGCTAAGCCCCACATCATCAAAGTGGGATTTAATACATGACTTAATTACAGCTTCAGCCTCCCTCAGGAATGGAATCTTAAACCAGTCAATCTGGAGTTACCTGGTCAGCACTAGTGAGGCTATTGGCTTGATAGACCCCATCGGTGTCCCCTAAAGAAAGGTGATCTTGCCACAATCAGTAACTTGCTAGTAACTACCAAGACCCACCCCCTTCTGCCTATAAAAATTTTCATTTTGTACAGCTCTTCAGGGCTCCTTTCTTCCTGTAGATGGGATGCTATCCAATTCATGAATTCTTGAATAAAGCAAATAAGATCTTTCAAATTTACTCAGTTGAATTTTGTTTTTTTAACATTTCCAAGCTATAAAGGTCTTGGAATTGGGAAAGGCATTTCAAGGAAGAAGAGATACATTCTCTTCTGACTGCAAAAGATCACCCCAAGCAATTCAATGTAGACATTTCTTGTTTTTTTTTTTTATGTTCAGTTAGCCACTGTATAGTACATCATTAGTTTTTGATGTAGTGTTCAGTGATTCATTAGTTACATATAATACCCAGTGCTCATCACAACACATGCCCTCCTTAATCCAGATTTATTTTAAACAGTGCATGGTAACCTCTGGAAGTTACACAAATCTCTCTCTCTCTCTCTCTCTCTCTCTCTCTTTCTCTCTGTGTGTGTGTGTGTGTGTGTGTGTGTGTGTGTGTGTGTGTTCCTACGAATTTAAATCTCTTGCCTTGGTGTAAATTGAATCATTCTTTATATGAGTAATTTGTGATTAGTAACTCTTTGACAGTATTTACATAGAATTAGTTTTTTTTAGAAAAAGTACCAGAGCCTACAAAAAGTGTAGATTATATGTTTACTGAAGGCAGAAAAAATGTCTTTTTTACTTAAATTTACATCATTTAACACCCTGAAAAGTTTGGGTAGACTAGCCATCTTCCATTTTCTCTCTTTTTGCTATCAGAAACTCAATCCCACCTTTTCCTATTGAAAGGAAAGGTGAGTTCATTCCTAGCTCCAGAGATAGATCTTGGTTTGTCCACAAATGGCTCTTCCCTGGTGTTTCCTACCTATTTAGAGGCAAGCCCTTGACCTGAATTGGCCCAATCATACTAATGGGAGAGACTTGCCTCCAGTGCTTGATGTAAAAGATTTGTCTCTCCGGCTCTTGCTGCTGGGAACAAGGCCTGTAGGGTCAATTGACATAACAAACCAACTTCCTCTTGCAACTACAAGAAGAGCCAGATTCAGAATGAGGTCAACACTCAAGACAGCAGAGCAGAAGGTCAGAAAGAAGTAAGATTTTTCATGGAATTATTGGATTAGAATCCACAGACCATCTTGGTTTGTTGTGGGTTTTTTTGTTTTTTTTTTTTTTTTTTTTGGTTTTATGTGATAATAACTCCTCTTATTATCAGGGATTTTTGTTACTTATAGTGAACATCATTCTAAATGATAAACTATAGTTTTCACATACTATATAATTAATAAATATTTGTAGAATTTTAACCGACTAAGCCACCCAGGTATCCCTTGCAGAATTTTAAATCATTCAATGTATTTTTCATTCTATTAACTCTACCTGTGGGAAACTAAAGAAGTTGGATCTCGTGGCTATAGCCCCAGTACCACCATCTTTCCTGTGGTCAGATGTAGTCAGAGTATCTAAGGAGAGACTAAACAGCCTCTGCCAAGTGAGGCTACTAATACTTCAACCTTCGCCAGTGACAGTGACATGAAGTTTCTGTCCAGTCAAACTGATATGCCTGGAATTGTAGCTAATATCATCTTTTTCTTGAAGGCCAAAATATTTGTTTCTGTTAATTAGTAAGTTCCATGAAGTCAGAAATCACATTTGTAAATATTTGCCAAGTGCAATTAATGCTTTCTCACTCCCATTCAACTGAGATCAGAAACTAGATAAATTTTCTTAATCTTGTGCAAAATAAGGGAAAGAGATATTCAACCAGAAATTGTACTAATAATCCTTTAAGTTTAGTCAGGGGTTCTTACCTTTAGTAAGAACAACAGAAATATCTGTGGAGCTTTTAAAAAAATATCTCTGCCTTCTCCCCATCCCCAGAATTTATTTTCCATTGGTCTGAGATAGAATTAGAGATTAGTAGTGGTTTGAAGTTCCCAGGTGATTTGAATTGCAACCCAGGTTATAATATAGCAGCTTAATTACTGAAGTGGGAAATCTCAAAGCTATATTACTGTTTCTTCTTCAAATGGACCTTCAGCAGAGTTGCTGTGTACAGATAACACATTTCTACTCTCTGTAAATAATTTTTCAAAAGACTCAAATAGTTGTTGACATAACTGGATCACATTCAAACAATTAGTTATAGCATCTGAGATATTGAATGGTTATTTAAACATCAAAGATTTTTTTTTCAATTTTGAAAGTATAAAAGAAATCCAGAGAAGATTTCATGAAGATTTTTTTTTGTCTACAACTATGTGAATTATTAAAAGAAATGTTTTGCTCATATTACTGACGAAAATTCAGGAAAACACTTTCAATGTAAATAAATGACTCAAGAAAGCTGAAGCGCAGATTGGCCTTTGAGATCATCTTCTTCAGTATTTCTCAAAGTGTGGTCTTCAGCCCACTTGCATCAGGCACTTATGAAAATGCAGTTTGAGGGCCCATTCCTGATCTACTGAATCAGAATCTCTGGGGCCGGAGCCCAAGAATCACATTTCCAATGAGACCACAGGTGATTGATTCTACTGTACACTGATGAACTCTAAACTTTGAGAGTTATGGATCCTTATTCAAGAAGTTCTTGAGATTTTTCATCTTTTTTACATACTCCCTTTTGGCCCATTGAGATTCTTACATTTGATTAGTTGAAGAAGAAGAAGAAGAAGAAGAAGAAGAAGAAGAAGAAGAAGAAGAAGAAGAAGAAGAAGAAGAAGGAGAAAAAGAAAGGAAAGAAAGAAAGAAAGAAAGAAAGAAAGAAAGAAAGAAAGAAAGAAAGAAAGAAAGAAAAAGAAGAGAGAAAAAGAAGAAAGAAAAGAATAGAAAAAAAAAAAGAAAAGAAAATCCCTTAATCTTCCCTAGCTTGGCAGGGACTCAGATAACCTACTTTTTGTGGCATCCTCTCCATTTAACCGCATTTACTACACTATGAAAGTACTACACAAATATTTTTGGATTAGTTCCTCAGGAAGCAGCCACTTCAAGAAAAAGAAGACACACAAATATTCAGATCACAAGGTTAACATTTGTTTCTTTGAAATGTATAATATACACATGGGCTCTCAAAAGCGTTAAAAACTTAGCAAAGACCTTATCATGGTAAAATAAACTCTTTCAAAATAATCACTAACATTATAATAATCACATACTTTTCAACTTATAAAGCACTATCTAAATCATTGCACAACACCCCAGAAGTAAATGTGAGTTTTAGATTGGTGACATGACTTCTCTCAAATCATGGAGCCGGTGTGTAGCAGAGGTGGAGATCCACATGTTCGTGCTTCCTGATGGCTACTCTACTCAAACGCAAGTATTTTCTCTCTCATCTCTTGTCCAGCTGCCAAAGGATTCATTTTCCTCCCACTATGATAATTTGTCCCTCTCCTCAGTACCATGTAAGTAAACTTTCCTCCTTATAGGTTTCTCAAAAGCAGGAGTAATAATCACAACTCCCTATCATTCGAACATAGGGATGTTTACTACTTTTTTCAAAGAAATTCTGTTACAGCCAAGATGTTTCCTGTATAGCAAAGTTAAGGGTCCATCTCTGGACCCAGCAGACATTTTGTAACCCTCCCCCAAGAATTCACTCTTTTCTGTCACTATTGCCCCATCACCAAAGACCAACTTTTGATCCCTATTGTCAGGAACTCATCATACAATTGTACAGTTGAGCCATTGTACTCCACATAAGGCATCAGCCAAGAGGGTTACTAGAGCCATGGGAAACCTAGCCCAGGCTCCTCTCAGCCAGTCTTGAGTCAACCTAAGATAGGGATGTCTTCTTGTAACTGGTAGGTCCAGAGAGGGATACCTTTTCAGAATTTGTCCATAAAGGGGAAGCACCTTTTCCTAAATTGCATAAAGACACCGTATATAGCACTGGTGTCCCCACCTACATGCATCCCAGAAAGGGGAAGGAAGGCAGGAAGGCAGGAAGGCAGGAAGGCAGGAAGGCAGGCAGGAAGGCAGGCAGGAAGGCAGGAAGGAAGGAAGGCAGGAAGGCAGGAAGGCAGGAAGGCAGGAAGGCAGGAAGGCAGGAAGGCAGGAAGGCAGGAAGGCAGGAAGGAAGGAAGGAAGGAAGGAAGGAAGGAAGGAAGGAAGGAAAAAAATGCTAGTGCTTCACAAGGCTAAGTTTTGTTTTGTTTTGTTTAACAGAGACGGTTACACTATAGTTTGTGCAGAACTGGAAGTCTACAATCAAAATCACATCCAGTTACTATTTATTGCCCAGTCCAAGCTTGTGATGTAATTGCTTCTTCATTCATTACATTTCACGTTAGGGATAATGAGATCAGCCTTTACCCAACTTCAGGCAGCCATAAAACTGAGATTTGCAGCTACCACTGCAAAGTCAGTGAGTGTTACAAGAACTATGGATCAGAACAGGAGTAAAGAATCTATGTAAGAATAGGAAGCTCCAGGGCTGTGTGTTCCCAGATCTTAGTGCCACATAAGCCACCTGGACAGCGTATGAAAAATGCTGATTCCTGGACACCCCAGATACCCTGATTTGGATCTGGGGTAGGGCCAGCTCCATCTCCAGAATTCTGTGAAGGGTAGGGCTTAGGGGAGGCCATCTGGTTGGAAGAGGAAGCTGGGAGCTTTGCCATCAGGCTATGTTTGCAAAGCAAGCACACTCTTTTTAACTTGGTGTGTATGTTACAGAGCAATATCGATATTAAAGTTCCCTAAATATACTTTTATTCACACTTTATGTAAGAAAGATTAAATTGGCCATATTAAAAGTAATATTTTTATGTGAGAATGGTGGGAGTCAGTGGAGATCAGGGTGGGTACAACCCTGGGCACTAACACTGAATGAAGCCCAGCCATCAGGCTTTTCAGCCATCACCAGAGAAGAACCTTGTTTTTTGTTTCGTTCATTCATCACAATATTAATTGAGTTACCAGTATGTGTCAGGCATTGTTCTATGTAGATTCTTGGGATACAGTAATAATAATAATTAATAATAACAACAACAATAATAATAACTGGTAAAATTACTTCCCTGTGGATTATATTTTAGTCAAGGAAAGCAGGCAATAAACAATAAACTTAAGATATCAGAGAGTTATACATTAGTTTAAAAGGTGTTTCTCATCTCTGAGAAACACGGTCGTAGGAAGCAATACATTCCTTACTGAGACACCCCCCTAATATATATTTAGACTGCTATTAGGGCATTCTCCTAGGAAGCCAAGTTACTAAAGCTAGAAGCAAACTAGATGTACCTCCCTAGGCTTCAAAATGAAAAATGCTAAACTTGTCTGGGTTTGGACATGAGTGTGTACACATACAAGTTTAAACACCTTGTAGACGACTATCAAATCTTACCTACGTCTCCCTAGACTCTAACTCCTATATTGTTTGCGCCATACAATGTTCCCTTTCCAAGCAGTTAAGCAAGCCTTGTGGTATCTACTAAGGGACCATTGTGAATTGAGCCAGTTCCATGCCTAAACATTTATAAAGTTACCAAACACACATATACAAATTGATATAAGGATAAAAATAGCTCAATCATTCCTTTTCTTATACAGGAAGATGTGCAATTCATTTAGAAAGCTAAGGAGAGATAAAATGACTTTATACTAATTCCCTTAATTTAATCACACCAAATGTCAGGACAGTGTCATTTAAAATCCTTTAATGATTTTAAAACAAATGGTCCCTGTAGCAGGAAAATAGTTGAACTAACATTGCTAAAATTAATTTAATTTCTTTGGAATTGAAATATTAAATGAGCCCATTCTATCCCATTTACTTTTCAAATAGTGTTAGAAAATACCTGAGGACCTCTGAGCAAAATCTAACAGAATCCTTTGGTCTGTTCATCAATTCAGTGAAACTGTAATTGTATGTGAGTTTAGTCTTTAGTCAGTTCTATTCGATACACAGAAATGAGTCTATTATCACTACGTATGTCTCTCTACAACCTTCCTTTGTGAAGATTCCAGACTCGATTTATCAACACCAGAAACTTACTTAGCATGGTTGTGTATTCTATATATATTTTTTCCAACGTTAATGTGAGTCATCATAGCATATCTCCTTAACCATATGTGCTAGAACTAAGGACAGACAGTTATTTTAATATTCCTGGCCTAGAATCCTTCCCACAACAAACACATTTGATGCTCATACATGGTCCCTTTCTTGCCGACACTCACGCCTGTCAAAATGGCATGGTGCCTACTCAACATATGGACTGCTAGCTTTTCTCACTGGGGCACAGTTGCCAAAGAAAGATGGGTTAAGCTGGGCACCCTGTGTAGCAAAGCAGGTGACAGTTCTCCCATCCTCCATCATGTGGCTGCAACCCCTCTAGCCACATGCCACTCTCTAACCTCTCTTTTACAGGAAAAGGGAAAGGAGAGAGATCTTTAACAGTATACCTTTTTCTTCCAGACAGTTTCTACTTACTGTCTTTGATCTCACTACCTTTTACTCAAAGTGAGGAAATCTATCCTCTGCCAAAACACACTAAAATTTAAAAATCATTTGGAAGCACAAAGTTGCAAGAAAAGTTGATAGCCAGCAAAGGCACGAAGTATATGTGTGTGCATGCATGTAAGCACACACATACATACATATACACACATGCTCGCACGTGCTCACACACACACACACACACACACACATACACACACACATACACACACACACAGGAAATGTTTGTGCTTTCCTCCCCTTGCTTCTCATTTTCCACCTAGAATAGACCAAAGCAGGGCAGCAACAGCAGTACTAAGAATTGCAGAAAGAACTTAGTGATTGTTTAAGTCTTGCACAAATAGAGCTATCTCATTACGTTAATCCAGTGAATCATTTCCTCCCCAACCAGGCTGCATCCTGTTTGGTTTGCAATTTTTATTTTAAAATTTCCAAATCAATTTTTATTTGTCCAAATGAGTTTGTTTTGGCAAACACAGAAAGTATCAAGTTTCCCCAAACAAAGGCTTTCACTTCAATTCTCTGTGTCTTCGTCATTCTATGGGAAACCCAAATAAGGTATTTGATCTGAATCTGAATTCTGAGTCCAGAGACCACAGAGACTTTTGCCAAAAAATTTCACCAAACTAGTCCATGAACTTAAAGATCCAGAGTTAAATTGTAGCCAGGAGTTGTGGGCCATGGATTAGCCAATTAATAATGATAAATGCCTGCCCTGCACCAGGCACCTTTATAGAATTATTTCATTTCATCATGACTACGTCCCTGCAATGTAGGAGCCATCATTATTGCCATTTTAGAGATGTATAGAAATTTGATCAATAATCTCTGCATGGCAGCTATTTGGTACTGTACCCTAATGATAATAGTTAAGAGTAACAAAACTCTTACCATGTACTGTTCTAAACACCTTTGTATATTAGTTCATCTACAAAGTCACAAGGTAATCTCTGTCAATATCCATGATTTATGGCTAAGGAAAAGGGAACACTAAAAAGTTAACTGGTGGGGGGCCTGGGTGGCTCAGTTGTTAAGCGTCTGCCTTCGGCTCAGGGCGTGATCCCAGCTTTATGGGATCAAGCCCCGCATCAGGTTCCTCCACTGGGAGCCTACTTCTTCCTCTCCCACTCCCCCTAATTGTGTTCCCTCTCTCTGGCTGTCTCTCTCTGTCAAATAAATAAATAAAATCTTTAAATAAATAAAATCTTTAAATAAATAATAAATGAATAATAAACAATAAATAAAAAGTTAACTGGTTTATCTAAGGTCCCAGGTAGTAAGTGGTGATGCTAGAACTGAAACCCAGCTACTATTACTACAGAACTATCATTCTTGACCACTGCTCTGACTCTATTAGGTGATGTTATCATACATTCTGATGAATTCTTTAGTATTGTGCCTTGTTAATACCTTGAGGACTAAGACTCTTGTTTCTTTTCCTTAAAGCACTGATCAGAGTCTCCTACAGTTCTGCATGTCCAAAAGAATAAAACCCAGATTGTCATCTTGACATTCAATAGACTCCAAATATAACATAGCTTCTATCAAACCCTCCAACCTGAATCTTCCGACTTGACCATTTTACACATTTTACTTGTGTGTCTTGTTGTGTTCCCTAATCCAAGATGCCCTTGCTATTTCTTTCTATCCATGCAAAGCTTACCCTTCAAACGCATCTCAAGTTCCACTTCTATCCTCAGTATCTCCTCCATCTAGTTCAACCCATCAATCTCTCTAAACACTAAATGTCTGGAGTAAGTTGTCAATATACCACTTGTCCAGAGTGCTCAGCAACATTGTCATCACAAGACTTGCTCAGAATATTCAGAACCTGCTATGCACTATTTTCAGGTGTGTACGTGTAATTTTGCCAGTTAACCTAAGAACTCTTTGAGAAGATGGATCATGTCTTGTATTTTCCTGGTATGTTATAATAATAACACTTACCTGCCATATTTGTTGAGTGATACCAGTCTTGATCAGTCTCCAATATTTTTTTTCCATTACTACATTCTGTATTCCTTGTGAGTGACTCTTCTCAAGAGTGTAGATTGTACAAAGCCTCAATTACAGAGCTGGGTGTGATTACTTTATAAAAGTTTACTTTCTAACCAGTACCAACTACTTGCATCACTCTAGAAGGTCAGTATCACTGTGAAGGTAAAATAATTCCATTTCGATAGTAGACCTCTCAAAGATGCATTCCTCCTGAACATCATGTTTTACAAAAGAGCAAAAGTTGTTTTAATTTCTTAATAGTTTGGTTACTTATGCCAGGAAATGGAAGGCCATTATTAAGCTTATTTCATCTTTTTTAACTTCACAGTACCTGTCATTTGTGTGAATAAATACATTACCAAAACTGGAAACTCATGTTATCCTAAGCACCCAAGTTTGTGCATTCAATTTTCAATTTTTAATAGTCAATTGTTACTTAGAATTAATCTAAAAGTTCATTTAGTCATATGTGAGCAAAATGTTAGCAGTATTCCTGGACTGGGTTTTCTGCAATCGTGCCAAGAGTCCAGAAAATTGACTAGTTGACTTCTCAAGTCTATTTCAACTCACTGATTCTGAGAATCCAGGATTCTTTGCCTGTCTACCCGCTTCTGGTTAAAGGCAACCACTTTGGTCTCATTCTCTCTCACACATGTTGGAAGGTCTCCAAGTGTAAAATGGTACAACATATGTAGCCTGCAAGCAGGGCAGGCATAAGAAACACCATAAGGATACACTAAAGCAAACTTCAAGCTGTGGAATGCTGGGAAACAATCACAGGCAACACACCAACTTGGCATAAAACAATCAGAGAATGAGGTGGCTCTTTTTGAGCAAAAGCATAATACTGGCTAGGAGGCAAAGAAGGCCACAAGATAGAAATATTGTACCCAGCAGTCCATGCTGCTGGCCGAAGGTGATCTTCAGAGGTATTCAGTATGAAAGAACTGACGGTCATTCTTTCTTTCCATTTGCATTAACATGCCTGAGAATATTACCCCGCCAGCAGCCGCTTTGACTATCCTGACCTATCCATGCACACTAAATTAAACTTGTTCTCCCTTTCTAGCCCTTCTCTCCCAAGTGAATTCCTACTCATTCAAAGGTCACCTTTTCAACAGTCCCTGACTTTTCCAGGAAGAGTTCACAGCTCCTTCTTCTGCAATCTCCCAGCATTTTATGGCATTTATACCATTATGCGGTATTTATTTACTTATAGGTCTGTCTTCCTGGATATACTATAAGCTCCTTCAGAGCAGAGACCATGTTATTTATCACTACCATACCCCAAGTGACCGCTACAGTGACCCACACGTAGAAAGTACTGCATAAATATTTGTTGGACGGGTAAATTACTTATTTTTCCACCATTCATTTATTCATTTAATAACTATTTATCAGTGCTTCATTTATTCATTCAAGAAATATTTATCAGTGCCTCTTGTGTAAATTTTTCCAGACACTTGAAACATAGCAGCAAACAAGAAACACATACTCTTTTCTCATGGAGGTTATATTGTATTGAGAGGAGACAGAAAATAAACATAAAAACCAAAAAAGATCAGACGGTAACTACGCTTATTGTGGTGAGCATTTCACGATGTATATAATTGTCGAACCACTATGTTGTATACCTGAAACTAATATACTATTGTATGTCAACTATACTTCAATAAAAAATAAGAAAGATATTGTTGATGTTACATCATGATAAATAATGGGAAAAATAACATAAAGGAAGGCAAAGGATAGGGAATCTTAAACTCAGTAAAGACTCAAGGAATTCTGAAATTGTCACTGAGTTTTCAAGGTGATGTAATTCCCAAGTATTCTCTATTTATCAACTCAGTGAAATCTAAATTCTGTATTGCCGTGGTAAACGCTACCATCTTTGTCAGGGCTGGTATACGTATTCATAAATAGGGGGGAATCCTTTAGTCTCGGTCAGACCAAGTAGAGAAATCTTAGTTTTTCTCCCCAAACAGATCCACTTCCAGACAAGACTTCAGCATGGTTTGGCAAGTAGGACTTCTTCCAGTTTGCAGGTTTTTCCTAGCCCTGATTCATACAATAGTCCCTTCCTCTTTCCCAATTATACTAATTCTTCGACCTCCATTTTCACATTACCTATTTCTGACCTCAACTCCCAAATCTTGTGGTCCACCTCTCTCTATACCACCATGGCAAAGGCTCTGGACAGACCACCAGAGATGTCTGAGATTTACAGCCCAGACTCTGCCCATCAAACTCTCAAATCTACCCCATGGTTTTGGGAATTATCTTGCCACTCCAACTGACTTAACCATCCCCCAAGTTTGAAATAGTCAATCATAGTAGGTGAAAGTTGTCCCTTATCTTGCTTCCCTTCTTATTGTTTCCTTATCCTGCTTTTTTTTTAAAGATTTTATTTATTAATTTGACATAGAGAGACAGCCAGCAAGAGAGGGAACACAAGCAGGGGGAGTGGGAGAGGAAGAAGCAGGCTCATAGCGGAGGAGCCTGATGTGGGGCTCCATCCGATAACGCTGGGATCACGCCCTGAGCCTAAGGCAGACACTTATCGACTGAGCCACCCAGGCGCCCCCTTTACCCAGCTCTTTTAAACTGCTATCTCTGAGGTGTATTATAATTTCATATACACAGTTCATAGGAAAATAGTAAATCTTGCTTTGTATGTAACTTTGTTTATTTAAAATAATTTTCCTATGATCTTATGGGTGTGAAGTAAGTTTTTTGGACTATGATTATACTATAACAATCATCTTAACCTTGCATCATTTGGTAAATATGTGCATTTTTCAGCAGAGAAAGCTTATAATCTTCATCAAATTCTCAAGTGTGTCGATTCTATATTTTTTAAATATTAAAAACCAGTAAATATTTTTTAAAAAAAAATCAGTTTGCACAGGCCAGAAAGAAAACTTTTGAAATGACATTTAAGCATGGAAGGCAACATATATGCATCTAAAGTATGGAAAATGTTGAAAGAAATCACCAATCAACATTAATTTACATGTTGGTCAATGATCTGTGTCAATTAAAATATCTAAAAATGCCAGCTGGAGAAACAAATATATATTCCCATCCTTAACTATGTATTTCTTTACGAAAGTTTATCTAAAAGAGAAGAATCTTGGGTATATGTTATTTACATGGAACTCTTCAACTAATAGCAACGATGGATAGTAACCTTATCATAGTATTAAAAAATGTTTGTATACATGCATAGGGATGAAAGTGTATCCTTTAATTGTAGAAAATATAAATATTAAAAGCACCAATGTAATTGTTTCAGAACATTGGGCTTGTAGGCCTACTTTCTATTCCAACTTTTGCCTGAGGCTCACTCCATGAATCTTAGGAAAATAACTTAGTCCTTATATCTCCATTTTTTCCCCATACAGTCACAATCAGCCACTTGTAAATTACTTACATTTAAATCTTTTCAGAGCAAATTTTTAATCTCAAGCCATTTTCCATTACTACTCAAGATATTCCATTCAGTACCTCACAAGAACCCCATCAGGAGATGCAAATCACTTTCAATATTATCTTGAGGACTGCTAAGTGAAGTCCAAGAATCAATCAGTAAGTCACATAATATATGTCCTATAGACAGATAGAGAATAATTTTAAATTATGTTTTTGTTGTAGTAACAATTCCATTAATGTTCTCTGCTAGAATAAGGCAGCATTCAGCAAAGGTGATGTGTGAACCTCAGGGTATTGTACAAGAAGGTCAATTAAGTTTGAAAGGAAAACAATCAGCCTTGTGTTTATATTTATATTTACTCTCTTATATCATGCTCTTTGTTTTCTCTATGTTGTGTATATGGTACAATATAATGTAAATGGTACTATTTTATAATATACTAGATACTAGTTTGTACTCATCTATATAAATATACTAGTTTTTAATACACTATGTTAACAATATTACTACTATATTATTACTAAATTGTTAATATAATATGAAATATATAGTATAGTGTTGTAATGTGATGATTAAAGATTCACTCAACACACAGGTAAAACTCTCAAGGTAGAGGAGCACATTGGGTAAGGATAATGTTTGTTGCAATTACTGTTGGTACCTGTGAAGAGGAATTTCAACATAGCATATTGTACGGTGGTTAATAGAGAGGATTATGCTGTTAGCATATGGGTGGAAGATGTTTCTTTAAAAAGAGCAAGGAAGACTCAAAAGTATCCAGTTAAGAAAAGAGAAATAGCAGGGGCACGTGCCTCTCTCTTAAGTAGCTTGCTAACCTACTTCTCTTGGGCAGTCTGTAATTAAGAGCCACAAATTTCCACTGAACAAGGTAAACTTGATTTTGATTGGGCCTGGGATAAAGAGATTATACATATTAAATAGAGTTCGTAAGTCACAATGCCTATAGTTCCTAGGAATGAGGAGCAACAAAAAACCCACTTTGGCACACCAGTGAGCTCTCCATGACCCTGCGCATGAAACGTGAATGGAAAGGCATTGTACCTTGTTCCCCTCTCAGGATTTTTCAGAAACTAGATCAGAACAGTGATTTTTTTTTTTAAATATTGATTAAGCTACAGGATGAAATTCACTTATTCTTGAGTTGAAATAGAATGAAAACTCCAGGTTCTGCCTTAGAGGATGAGGCGGTGAGGCTTGGTCAGACAAGGTTTAGTTACAGAAGGTAAACCGTATTGTTCCCATCTGAAGAAAAACCCAATGACTAATACTTCTACAGTCACGCTAGACTCTAACAGAACACAGAAGGGGGAAACAAGGATCTGCAAAGGACTTAGTGTTCTGTGGCAGGTAGGCACTGCTTGAATCCTAGTACTTCCTACACGACCCATGTTCGTGTTACTGTAGTAATGTTAGAAAATTATGGCATTCCAAAACGGGATGGGTACAATAATGCCCAACACTATGTAAAATATAAATGTGGCTCAGATTTTAGAAAATAAGTGTGGAAATCAAGAATTCTTTAGCTTTCTTCAACTTCCTGGAATTTTTAAAACTCAATGGTTGTTGGTGAGTCAGTCCACATACCGATCCTCCCCTCCCCACCCCCACATTCCTGAGGATGTTTTGGGACACTCTCTGATGCACACTGACACCACAGTAGATGGTTTGTGCTCACCCTCATGTTTTTCTCTCTCCTTCGGCTGTCATTCCTTCTCAGTTTATCATCATCATCGATAAAGCCTAGAGGTAGCTTGTCTGCCATAAATACTTATCAGATAAAGAAGGGAAAAAGCCTTTTGGAACATGACTAGGTGGCCTGTCTTGTCCTTTATTTGCCTGGGGAAATGTGAGAATTTGTAATCCCTATTGCTAGAGATTTCTGGTCATGTTGAAGCACCATTAAAATGATTATCAAAGCTTTAAATTCAGCAATGAAACACATGATTCTCTTAACGACAAGGTCAACTTAATTGGGTGTCTGTCCTAAGTGAAATATTGCTCAGAGCTTGCATCCCCCAATGCAGTTTAATATAAAATAATATAAGTTGGAATTTTTAAAAAGGCAGTGTATAGAAAATGAAACTGAAAAAATATATCTCCAGGCTTGAGTTTTCTCACAGAAAGTACAAGAAAACATAACTAATCAACAATCCGTATCAATTAAACATATTTTAATTAATTCAGGCTAGTAGGCAAATCTGACTCATATCATTTCCAGCCCCATCTTGTAAGACAGACTTGCTTAAAATATGTTAACTTGATTTCTTATTTATTTTCAACACTAGCAAGGTGCTATGACCTTGCACTTCTCAAGTCTTGTGATTATGTTTACTGATAAAAATGTTAATATGTGACCAAATTCTCCATCCAATCGATGCATTTAACCTCAATTTACAGATTTGTAGTACATTTGTACCTAGTCCTAATTATTTTCCAATATTCACCAGGCTAGGAATCTTTAAAACTGCCCAATGTGAAACCACGTTTTCACCTACTCTTTTTCTAAAAATTGTAAATACATGGCACAGCAGAAGCCCTCCCTCCCTGACCTCAGGGAAACTGAATTAAACAGCACTTGGCACCAAGTGTTCAACATGTATAATCATTACGGTAGGCCCTGTGCCAATCCCAGTTATGCACAACCCTCAGTATGCAGTATGAAGGAACAACAAGGATGGCAAGCATCCCGTTGAAGAATTAATTAGCGGACCGCCTGGACTCATCAGGACGGTAAATAATTATCCTCTAACAAACTCAGTCAGATGTTAGAAGAAATTGCAGTTTGAATTGCTGTCAATGGTCACAATTCATTATATAAAAGCTACCAAGGGCTACATTTTTACGTAGGACTGGAAAGACGCCCCAGTCAGATAGTGAGACATAAATGTTATGCTCTCCTGTCTATAGACCTCCCCAGCTCTCCTGCCTTCCCCATCTCACCCCCAAATTCTTGAGCCAGCGATTCCTTACCTTTGACCTGAATCCTGGGACCACACTTATATGCCTAAGTGCTGGATTATTTCAAGATACTGACCTACCTTGTTTGGCATGATGTCAATCCTGTCTGTGGCTTCAAAACGCAAGGGCAGCTTCTTATCTACTCCCATCCCTGGCAAGACAAGAGATTACACAGGTGTTGCTTGTCCTCTTCCTTTGGTACTATTACTAATTTTGGTCAGGTGATAATGCTTGAGAACTAAATGACTGATCATTGGGTAATCTCCTGAAGTTAGAGATGTACGGGAAGGACTACCTGGAAATGTTACTTCTTTCGTGCGCTAAGTTGGATAAGAAATGTAGTTCAATGTCTTCCTAGATAGTAGGCATCCTTAAATTATGCAAACTGTGAACTGGGCCACTTGAAGTAACTTGAGGGTAAAAAGAAAAAGGCAAGTATAGTTATGATACAGACTGTGTGCACACTGACGACCATATTCAGAATCACTCTCTCACCCTCATATCAAAGCACTTACATATTCATGAGGAGAAGAATGTAGGATACTTTCCCATACAAATATAATGTGACATCCATAAAAATGTGTTTTACAGCATGGCAGATATGTCCTTCTCAATTTTAACAGAAAGATGGCGTGGGAGACCTAGAAAAGTCCTCTGAATTATTTTTACCTCAGCAATGTGTGCCAAATAGTCCTTTTGTCCCCTCAAGCAGGTAGACACAGAAGCATACGGTAACTCATTGACATGTTGCCTTAAGTAGTTGATGCACTTTAGACATTATTAACCGGAGATGGGTGGAGATCACAAGTCAAGTTTCCTTTACTAACTTCCCCCTAAAACATCCCTTTTTCACAAAAGGAAGTGCTCTGATTGTTCAATCTTAGGAGTAAAGAATTCAAGAATTCATGTCACTCAAGATGATGGCAATCACAGCAAGGTAGCATACTCTTGAGTCAGGAATTGTAACTGTGGCTTCTCCAATTACTAAGGATGTTTTGGTACCACACAGGAACCACATGGTTCGATATAATTTTAATATACAGCAACAGAAAAGCCTGTCTCAACTCTCCACCCTTGGGAACAGGAGAATCAGTTGCTTAGTAGAGGCGGTTTTTAACAAAAGGTCAAATGAAATTGTTTTGGAGACTTTGGAAGACTTTAAATAGCTGCATAAGACAGGGAATCACTTACAGAGGTGAGTCCTTTATGCAGGTGTCTCCTTGCTGCTTCCATGCAAATTAGGAAACGAAACATCCTCCTTCTTGCCTTCCCGCTGCTTCACTCCCCTTCAACCTATAGCCCCATTCACACACAAAGGCTATGCAAGAGTTTATCAATTTAACGAACATTTTTATTTAAAAATATAAAATAATGGGGGTGCCTGGGTGGCTCAGTCGGTTAAGCATCTGTCTCCTGATTTCAACTCAGGTCATGATCTCAGGGTCCTGCGATCAGGCCCCACGTAGGGCTCCATATTTGGTGGGGAGTCTGCTTGTCTCCCTCTCCCCCTGCCCCTCCTTCTCTCTGTCTCTCTTTCTCTGAAATGAATACATAAATACTTAAAAATATAAAATAATGATTACTGAATGGAAAAAAAAGACTATGCTTCCCAGAGACAACATTCATAATCCCGTACTGCTGTTGGGATCCTGCAAAAGTCTAGCAGGTAGAAAAAGAAACATCGAATCAGTTTGAGATTGAAATTTGAAGTTAGGTGAAACCTAGTCCTAGGTGAAAACTCTGAATGTATTTTATAATTTTTCCTTCAAACTTCACGAAAAAATGTGGGATGGAATACCTCCAAAAACTCTACCAGGCAGGTAAATGATGATTCTTTCTTCAAACACCATGTGCTTTAGTGGCTTACATTTTAAAAGGCAAGATATGGTAAAACTATGAGGTATTTGATCTGTAGGAAACTCTCTTAAGGCAGCATAGTCTGACACAGGTTTAGCAGATTAAAAAAAAAAATAAGCAGAGCGTTTGACAAAAAGGGGGAAGAAAAAGCTATCACAGGAAGCTTCTTCCTGAGGGGACAACCACTGGACTAATCAAGAGACGATACACGAAGAATGCCTTCTTTGGTTAAGAGTTTGAATGAAAAGTATTTACAGGCTCTTTAACTCCCAAGTTTAAGAAGTCCATGACTGTCTTGTGGAAGGAATGAACTCAGTATGGTACAAGCCAAGAAGTCCTTTGAGGATAAAAAAACAAAAGAATGAAACAATGGCATATATGAAGAAGAAAGCAAGGCATCTTGGATACAAAGCACATGACATCCATTTTTAGAGAACTCTCTTTTTACCTTCTCACTTTCAGACTCAACCACATTGACAGAACCACATACCGTGACTAGCATTTCACAAGCTCCAGTTTGGGCATCTTAATAAATGGGTCTATGATATGTCGGGGATTATACAGTAATATATCGGGAAGGACTTCCCTCAGTTATGAACAGAAATAACAAAACACTCTGAGAGTCACAACCCTGCTTAAAAAGAGATAAAATGAATTGTCCCAAAGGATTAAAAAAATGCTTTTCATTTTCACCTTCATATTAACATTTCTTACCCAAGGGTGTAGTGAGGAATGTTTTTTGGAAATGATAGCAAGCGCTTTGAACTCTAATGATTCTTATAAAATTAAAGTCTGTTGTCAACCATTTTAAAGATATTTTATTTTCTCAATGGAGATGCAGAGTGCAAAAGCACCATCTTGTGGCTGAAAAGAAAAAATATTTCAATGCAAGCCAATCCGATTCACAAATAACTTTTTTCACACATATTTTTTATGAAATATTTGTCAAGTTTAATTTTAAGCACTTGGTAACTTTCTCTGTAACAGATGGCTAACCGACTTAATACAATTTAGAATTGAATATACCTTTAATACATTTGAATAGAGATAAGATTCATGATTACAAATCCCAGTACATAATAACCATATGAGACTTAAATACCGAAGGCGAATTTGAAACAAAAATGGAATTTAGTTATAATAAACAAAAGCTTAGTCTTTGTAATTTATTAATAAAACTTGTCCTATTGATCGTTTTAAATTTGAAATATAGTCAGTAATTTGTCCAATAGGAAATAGCAATTTTTCTCACAGAATTAATACAAATAAAATCAATTTTTAAAAATATTAGCATTTGTATGTGGCAAATTTCATTCACAGGGAAAAGAGAAGGATTGAGATAAGAATGGCTCAAACAACAATAGATATCTATGGGTACATAAGGATATTTCTCTCTTTTAGCAATACTGAATATCATCTGTCTTCTTATACATTGCAACTTTATTACTGTTTTTTCATTGCTCCCACTTTAGAACTGGAATAACCGAAGTCTGGAGAGGTCAAGCAACTTGCCTAAGTTCACAGCACTAGGAGAAAGCAGAAGCAGAATTTGAATCCAGAACTCAGGGTCCCCTTCCCTGTTCTCCAGTGGCTTCCAATCCCCGTCTTCAGGTGTAGCTGGACTGGCGGCCCCAGGATTACTAGGGCTGTGTTTCTAATCCTTGGAGATTTTAATTAGTAGATTGGCTCTGAAGTCCAAGAATCTATGTTTAAAAAGCTCCCTGTGGTTCTACTACAAGAAACCAGCCTGTTAAAGCTGAAAATAACAAGCACAATAATTAAAGACAAAACTGAACATCAGTGAATTCTCTTCATTTTAGCTATTAGCCTTAGTCTATCTTAATTCATAACTCCGCTTCTTCAGAGTCTACTCCAAAGCGTACCTACTCTAAAGCTTTCCCTGATGAACCCAACTACTCTTCTCAGTTTCTCCTTCACTACGTTAAAAGTAACTCACTAAAGGTAACATCAGCAACCACCATCTATGCTGCAGATATTATCATGCTGACGTTCTAAGTATTTTATCATGCTTTAATAGTGATAAAATATAAAATAATTTTTATTGTAAATACCTTATAATCAACTGATTCCCACAGAATGTTTTCATTGATTTTTATCCCTCTTTATCTGTAGCCAACCTATGATTGCAACTGAGAAACAAGTGTAGTTCTGACATGAATGTAATTGATATTTTATTGAGGTTAATGAGTAAGATAAAAATGAAAAAAAGGTATATGTTGGATTTCATTCATTCATCAATGCGTAAGTGACTATTTTGCTGAATTGGATAATTGTTTTCAAATACTAGAAGAATATATCCTCGGGTTTTTGTGCCATTCACAAGGTAGCAGGTACAAACACGATATTCTTATAGATTTAATCCACAATATTAACATTCACCATCACTATCTTATTTCTAGAAATCAACAAAATGATAAAATCTAATTTATATGGCTGTCAACTTGTGTAAAGCATATACTATTATGTATTATTTCCACCCTATGAGTATCATTGACGTAAATAATTTCAAAAACATATATAATACTAAAATGTAGCAAAATAATTAGGAAGTCTTGAGTTTTGAATATATGTTACCTTTGGGTTTAACATAATTTATTTAATTAAAAGTTTATATAATTTAATTTTTTAATAATGACAATTTTAATAATTAGATTTCCAAATTCCTAAAAATTTAACAATTGGCTTTTGCAAGCCACGGTGAGTAGACTTCAGCACTCCTCTGATTATTAATGTAAGGAAACTGAGTAATCCAAGTGGTTGATTCATCCTGTCTTAAAGAACATAAATTGCAGGTCATAATTCAAACCCAAATCTCTTCAGTTACACTTGGTACTCTTGACCAACCTCTGTATTACCTGCCTACCCTGCTCATCTGCACAATAGTAATGATATCTTACTTACACGTTGCTTTAAATATTTTTCAATCATATTTATGTGTGAAGTTTCACTATTGTAATTTGAATTCTGTGTCCTTTTTCATCTAAAATCTCCTTTAATATCTAGGTTGTTTGTTTGGTTTTTAGCATAAATAAATTCTCAAAATTTTGTTCCCTGATGAGAAGAAATTAAATTGAAGCCAACTGGTGTCTAACTTCAAGCCAACGTTCAGAAATTAACTTAAAGTTAACTTTTGGTCTCCCACAGAAAGAATGTTTTATTTTGAGATACATTCTAATTCTAGAATTTTCTTTTGGAGTTCTATATTAACTATTTTCCTAAATGGGCAGCAAGATGGTGTAATCTAGAACAAAAGTGACATAACAAAACAATCTGGCCTGTCATCTCAAAATTCATCCCAGCTTACAGTAAAAGAGGGAAAGGAATGGTGAAAAAGAAAAATGAAAACAAACAAAAAGTGATGTAAAAGAGAATTCAGTTTTTTCTCAACTGAAGAGAATTTAATTCATATTTTTCTAAAGCTCTTATAAATTTTAAAAATAACAAAATTTTTAGTGAAAAAGCAGTTAAGCCTTTTCTTATACAACTTGGTTTCTTCCTTTCTCACTTATTTGAAAAATAAAAACTTTCTGAATGGTAATGGTAAGTGTAACATTTTATTTGTACTTTTAACTGGTTGTAGAAAGTTATGTTGGCAAATATATTGTAAATTTGAATTAAAAAAAATAATGGGAGATATTGTGGCAGCTACTTTAAAGGAAACTAACCAAGAGTTATTCTTAACAGTTTTTGATGGATAGCAAAAGGAACTAAATTACAGCACACCAATATAATCATGGCTCGTTTGAGCCATATTATTTCTTCCCCTTAAAATTAGAAATATTTGAGACAACATGGATGGACCTAGAGGGTATCATGCTAAGTAAAATAAGTCAGACTGAGAAAGAAAAATACCATATAATTCCACTCATACATGGATTTTTTTGTGTTTTTTTAATAAACGAAATCTTAAAAAAATGAATAAACAAAGAGCAGAATCCGAACTATAAATATGAAGAACAAACTTATGGTTGCCAGAGAAGTAGGGGGTTGGACACAATGGGTGAAGGGGAAAAGGAGATACAGGCTTCCAATTATGAAATGAGTAAGTCACGGGAATAAAAAGCAGAGCATAAGGAGCACAGTCAATGATATCGTAATGATGTAATGGGACAGATGGTAGCTATACTTGTGGTGAACATAGCATAATGTGTAAACTTGTCAAATCGCTAAGTTGTACACCTGAAACTAATGTAACGTTGTGTGTCAACTATACTAACACAAAAATAAATAAATATATTTTTAAAAAGGAAATACTGAACAATACCTAAATATTGGAGTGGGATTAGGAGTAACCCTAATATTAGAAGATTACATGCTGTATGTAATATTATGTGAGAAACACTGAAGTTTCCCACCCACCATTTGAAAATATCCCAGTCATCACCAGTCTACCAAGGTTGCCTAAATTCCCATATTAGTCTCACAGGTATTTCAAGAGATGACGCATCCACATCCACCAATTTGTTATCATCCACTAACATCTCACAGAAATGACTTTATCACATTAGCTAGTCACTTTCAAGAAACTGGGAAACTCAAGTTATGAAGTAATTGGAACAAAGTTAGATTAGTGAAAAACCACAGTAAGGGGTTATGGGATACTCGCGATATGATAAGTGGTCTAAATATAAATGGGGCAACACTAAAATGGTACCTTTTGTAGAAATATTGTTCCCTGGGAAGAAACAGATAATAAAAGGAAAGAAAAGTTTAGGTCTTTTATAGTATTCATTTCATCCAATTTAAGTAAAATGCCATTAGTTCATAATGCAATTGCTTAAAATTTTATTATTGTTCAGCTACAGATTTTTATTTTTCTAAATTTTTGTTTTGTTAAGTCAATGCAATTGAGATTATGGATATTTAAAACATTCTATTTTCAAGTACTAGAATAAAAATCAGCAATTAATTTCAGTTTCAGTTTAGCTATTACCTGAACTTGATTTCAATGAATAAGGTCCTTAGCCCCTCTGAATTTGTCCCTTTATCAACAAAATGAAGATATTTTGCTAAATAAACTCTATGATACTTTCCTATTCTTCTCTCCTACCTTTATGGATTATGATCAACAAATCTCAGTCATAATTTCATTTCAATAATAAATACTTCAACATATGCCTCTAAAAAACAAAGGTTTTTTTTCCCACACCTAGTGGCAGTGCAATTATCACAATAAAGTCTCAACATTGTCTAATATCCAATTAACATCCAAATTTTCCCTATTGTCTCATAATTTATTGTTTATAGTTGATAGTTGCACGGAGTGCAAAAGCTATTAGGTCTTTTCGGAATCTTTGTCCCCCCCCATCCCCTTACTTCCTTTCTTTTTTCCCCCAACGCACTTGCTTAAGAAGCAGAGTTTTCTCAGTAGAATTTTTCATACCCTGGCTTTTGCTGATGGGATACCCTTGTTGTCATCTCTCTATCTTCTCTCCTATGAGATGAGGTCTTGAGGCTTGATAAAAATAATGTTCAATATTTTGGCAAGATTACCTCACAAGTGGTGATGTGTACTTTCTATTGTGCATAGTGTTTTGGCTGTTAAGGTGGATCAGGGTGTGGGGCCTGGATGGCTCAGTTGATTAAGCATCTGCCTTTGGCTCAGGTCATGATCCCAGGGTCCTGGGATGAGCCCCCTGTTGGGCTCTCTGCTCAGCAGGGAGTCTGCTTCTCCCTCTCACTTCCCCTGCTTGTGCTCTCTCTCTCTCTCTCTCTTTCACTCTCACTCTCTCTCAAGTAAATAAATAAAATCTTAAAAAAAAAAAGATTGATCAGGGTGTTATCCTGAATTAACCATTTAAAAATTCCCGCTGGCTTTTCATCTGTTTTAGCACTTATTGATGATCATTCCCTAGATATAATTTTTAATTAGGGATGGTAAAAAGATGATATCCTGATTTTATCATTTTCCCACACTTATTAGTTGGAATCCTTCCTTAAAGAAAACCTCCCAATTTCCAGTTTCTGGTCCGACATGTAGGGAACTTAGAAGTCAGCACTCCACAATATCAACAAGTAAAAAAATTAAACAGACTGAAGATCAACTACTCCTCTTGGATCTAGTAAAGAAGTGAGATCACAGGGCAAACTTCTACCCCTAAAATTGGAGAGACAGACAGATGGATACAGAGAACCACTACTTGTGAAAGCAGAAACCCACAAGAAGAAAACTCTATGGGAACCAGTATCACAGTAGAAAAATCTGAACTGTAATCGACAAATTACTAGAAGCTAAGCATGGACAACTCTGAGAGTTAAAAACTCCAAAAAGTCCCAGTCACGGCAAGGGATGACCACACTTCTCTGAGTTTTATCTGCAGGAATTCTAGCAGATTTTCACAGTGAAAATCAGAATACCCACCAAGATAGAACACATTCTGGGCCATAAGACACACGTTAACAAATTTAAAAAATAGAAATTATACAATGTCTGTTCTCTGACCACAATAGAATTAAACTGGAAATCAATAACAGAAAGACAGTTGGCAAGTCCCCAGATATTTGCAAATTAAATAATACACATCTAAGTAGTACATAAGTAAAAGAAGAAATCTCAAGATAAATTCTAAAATATTTTTAATTAAATGAAAATGAAAATATAACCTATCAAAATTTGTAGGATGAAGAAAAAGGAGTACTTAGAGGGAAAATTTTTAGCATTGAATGAATTTATGAGAAAAGAAGAAAGATATAAAATCAGTAATCTAAGATTCCACCTGAGGGAACTAGAAAAAATAAGAGCAGATTAAAATCAAAGTAAGCAGGAGAGAGAGAAGAAAGAAAGAAAGAAAGAAAGAAAGAAAGAAAGAAAGAAAGAAAGAAAGAAAGAAAAGAAGAAGAAGAAGAAGAAGAAGAAGAAGAAGAAGAAGAAGAAGAAGAAGAAGAAGAAAGGAAGGAAGGAAGGAAGGAAGGAAGGAAGGAAGGAAGGAAGGAAGGAAGGAAGGAAGGAAGGGGGAATTAAAATTAGAACAGAATTTAATGAAGTTGAAAGCAGAAATCATTAGAGAAAAATCAACAAAGCAAAAATCTGATGCTTTCAAAAGATTGATAAAATTGATAAACTTCTAGCAAGGCTAACTAAGAAAAAAAGAGATGACACAAATTAGTAACATCAGAAATAAGAAAGGCACATCAGTATAAATCATATGGTCATTAAAAGAATAATAAGAGAATACTACAAACATTGTTATGCCCAGAAATTTGTAACCTAGTCAAAATGAACAATTCCTTGAAAGACAAAATCTTCCAAAGCTCACACAGGAAGAATTAGGTAATCTGGCAATCTATATCTATTAAAGAAATTGAATAAATAATTAATAGCCTTCTAAAACAAAAAGCACCAGGGAGGCCAGCATTACCTTAATACCAAACTCAGACAAAGACATTACAAAAAAACTATAGGCCAATATCTCTTATAAACACTGGTGCAATAGTCCTCAATAAAATATTAGCAAATAAATCCAACAATGTCTAGAAAGAATTATATACCACAACCAAATGGGATTTATTCCAGGTATACAAATCTGGCTCAACATTTTAAAATCAATTAATGTAATCACGTCAATAGACTAAAGAAGAAAAACTACATGGTCATATCAGCAGAATTAGAAAATGCATTTCACAAAATCCAACATCCATTCATGATAAAAACTCTCACCAAACCAGGAATAGAAGGGAACATCCTCAACTTGATAAAGAACATCTATTAAAAAAAAAAAGTCTACAGCTAAAAACACAACAATGGTGAGAAACTTGAAACTTTCTAACTAACTGCTTTTCAACATCATACTGGAAGTCCTAGCTAATGCAATAAGACAAGAAAATAAAATCAAAGGTTTAGAGATTGGGAAGAAAGAAATCAAACTCTTTTTGCTTATAGATTACATAATTGTCTATATAGAAACTCTGAAATAATTGATGAAAAAAGTCCTGGAACTAATAAGCAATAATAGCAAGATTGCGGGACACAAGGTAAACATACAAAAGTCAATCAGTTTCCTATATACAAGCAATGAGCAATTGGAATTTGAAGTTAAAAACACATTACCACTTGCATTAACAGTCCTCCTTGGCATCAGGGAAATACGAATCAAAACCACAATGAGATACTACCTCACACCAGTCAGAATGGCTAAAATTAACAAGTCAGGAAACAACAAATGTTGGTGAGAGTGTGGAGAAAGGAAGGGGAACCCTCTAACACTGTGGGTGGGAATGCAAGCTGGTACAGCCATGCTGGAAAACAATATGGAGTTTCCTCAAGAAATTACAAATAGAGCTACCCTACGACCCAGAAATTGCACTACTAGGTATTTACCCCAAAGATACAAATGTAGTGATCCAAAGAGGCAACTGCACCCCAATGTTTATGGCAGCACTGTCCGCAATAGCCAAACTATGGAAAGAGCTGAGATGTCCATCGATGGATGAATGGATAAAGAAGGTGTGTGTGTGTGTGTGTGTGTGTGTGTGTGTGTGTGTGTGTGTGTGTACATATACAATGGAATACTACTCAGCCATCAGAAAGGATGAAATCTTACCATTTACATCAATGTGGATGGAACTGGAGGGTATTTTGCTGAGCAAAATAAGTCAATCAGAGAAACAAAATTATCATATGGTTTCATGCATTTGAGGAATAGAAGAAATAGTGCAGAAGATCATAGGGGAAGGGAGGGAAAAGCAGAATGGGGAGAAATCAGAGAGGGAGACAAACCATAAGAGAGAGACTCTTAACTATGGGAAAGAAACTGAGGGTTGCTGGAGGGGTTGGGGGTGGGGGGATGGGGTAACTGGGTGAGGGGCATTAAAGAGGGCACATGATGTGATGAGCACTTGGTGTTATATGCAACTGATGAATTAATGAACTCTACATCTGAAACTAATCATCTACGTGTTGGCTAATTGAATTTAAATTATAAAAACAGTCAAGATAAACAAACGTGTTCTTTGCCATTATTTACCAAGTTAGAATAATGAGAAAATCTCCCGCATTTTCCAAAGGTTCACTGATCTTTAAATACTAACTTGAAAAATAGGAGCAAGGATACATAGTAGATATAGTCCATATCCTTACTTTGCAACCAGGCACATAAAACTTTTTAAAACTCATAATCATCTTTTACAATTATAGTTTTAGAACCATTTGTTTTATTTATGCAAAACAGTTGGTAGAAGGGTACAGTGAGATAGGGTATGATAGGAGTCAAAACACCTACATTCAAAATGCCAGGGGCACTACCTGGTCAGATAACCTTGACATTGTCTTAACCTCTGTTCACTTCCTCCATGTGTATGTGGCACAATAATACCTACTTTATTATGATAAAGATTAAACCCAATGCATCTAAAGTGTTGGTACTTGATATATATATACATATATCACATAAGACTTCCATTCATGATACAAAATCATGGGACAATCTACTTCATTTTCCCTGCCTATGGAAAAACAACTTTTGGAACAACCTAAAGGGAAGTTGTCTAGATAACTTTATAGATAATCAAGTTAACAGTAGCAAACCTCTCTGCACTGTTGTGACAACACAGAAATATCCTCTGGACATTGCCAAACATCCTGAGGTGGGGGAGCAGGGCAAAGTCAGTCCTGCCATAAAGTAATAGTGACCTTCAAAAGGTAAGAGGAAGTCGTCTTGAACTTTTTTAAGAAAAACTGCCCTCATATTTGAGGGAATGGCCCACTGTCTTTGTGGTCTTATGAAACTTCCCCTAGTTTTCAATTATCTGAAAGTGTAAGTGATAAAAACCTAAGTATTAAGTTCTTTTGAACCTTTATAATCACACTTACATATCCCCTTGTTCTACCGTTAGCAATTTGTTATAGTCGTAATGATACTATGAACACTAAATATGTTCAAATCTAATTCTCTCTCTAAACATTGAATATAATCATTAAAAATAAGACTATGACACAAAATCTTTCAAATAATCGCTTTAAATAGCAAATCATAAATTTTTCATGCTATATTTTGACATGTTTGTAAGGGATAGATTGACGATTACAAAAATCAATCAGTTCCCCATAAGACATCAGCAAACCTGCAAAATCTTCAAGCAAGGACCTTCTAGGAACCCTAAAAATAATATGTCTTCTTTTAGTTTAGACTCACCTACAAGATCCCATGAAGCCCTCTACCTATTGTCACCTTATATACCAGGAAAGACAAGCTTGGTCTGAATAAAAACTTATTTTGACTAAACCTGCAGCAAGCTGTTCACCAGAATTTCTAACAAATAAGCCCTTCTGTTCACTTGTTAGAGTCATAATCAACAAGGAGCCAAAATAAAAATGCTGTTAATCCACTAGGCTCTTTAATCACTGAAGAAAAGAAAGATTGGGTCACTGATCTGGCAAAGTGTTCACCAATGGCTTAAAACGGGAGATACAACAAAAAGCAAAAATATTTTTTCTAAAAGTCAATTTCTAATATCATGCTATGTGGTTAAACATTTTAATGTTCATGTCAAAGATAAATTTACAAGCTGTTGTTCATGGCGTTGTCATAAAAGAAAATGACTTCCTGGGGCGCCTGGGTGGCACAGCGGTTAAGCGTCTGCCTTCAGCTCAGGGCATGATCCCGGCATTGTGGGATCGAGCCCCACATCAGGCTCCTCCGCTATGAGCCTGCTTCTTCCTCTCCCACTCCCCCTGCTTGTGTTCCCTCTCTCGCTGGCTGTCTCTGTCTCTGTCGAATAAATAAATAAAATCTTTAAAAAAGAAAAAAAAGAAAATGACTTCTTGTAGGAAAAAAACACACATTTAAATTAGTATTTCTCATAATTTGGTTGGTTAGACTTATTAACTATTAGTATTTACTCAATATAAATCCATCCTCCTAGACCAACAACAAGGAGGTATCAAGCAGTCTAACTCCATCCATTTAATAGATTTGAGAAAGTAAGGGGGAAGGAAGAAAAGAGATTGGAAGAAATGGATTTAAAATGCACTTTGACTCATTTTCTAGTGACCACACCCCCCAAAATGACTATACCTAAGAAGGAAGAAAAAAATGTAAGTTCTACCATAAATTTTCTTTCTGATTTTTGCAGGAACTGTTTAGATACTTACAAGCATTTCCTACTGAAAAGATAAGCCTTTGTAAGCAAGAAAACTCGTCAAGAGCATCATCCTGCTTTAGATGTCACTGTTAATATTACTGTTAATAAAAATAGTAATTACAAATAGACACCACTAATTTGAGCAGCTACTATATGATACTATATGCTTTACCTAATCTTCACAACTAATGAAAGTGGGATTGTTATCTCTGTTTATAGATAAGAAAAATGAGAGCCATGTTAAGCAAGCAACTTTTTCAAAGTCACATAGTCAGTATGCTCAAATTATTTTCCTTTCATGATTCATGTTTTGTGTGTGTGTGTGTGTGTCCCATCTGAGAAATCTCTGCCAAACATGAGATAGAAAGATTTTTCTATGTTTTCTTATAGAAATTATTTTAGCTTTAGATCTTACATTTTAGATCAATAATCCATTTTTTTAATTTTTATTTCTTTATTTTATTTTATTTTTATTTATTTTTTATTTTTTAGTCAGAGAGTGTGCAACCAGGGTGGGGTGAGAGGGGGAGAGAGGGAGGGAGAGAATCTCAAGCAAGCTCCATGCCCAGCATGGAGCCTGACCTGGCCCTCAATCTCATGACCCTGAGGTCATGACCTGAGCTGAAATCAAGAGTAGGACGCTGAACTGACTGAGCCACCCAGGTGCCCTGAGTTATTTTTTTTATATAATCTGATATAGGTGTTGAATTTCATTATTTTGCATTTAGATCTGAAGTTTTTCAATCTCACATGTTAAAAAGACCATTCATTCCCATTAACTTATCTTGGCACTTTTATCAAAATCCAATTGACCATGCATATGTGGGTCTATTTATAGATTCAATTCTGTTCCATTATTCGATTTGTCTATCCTTAAATTAATAATACTACACTGTTTCATTTAGTGTAACTTTATGGTAAGGTTTGAAATCAAGTAGTGTGAATCCTCCAAATTTGGAGATATTTTAAATTGTTTGGGGTAATCTAACTTTTTTTTATTTCCACATAAATTCTGGAATCAGCATGTCAATTTCTACAAAAACAAAACAAAACCACAATGAGATACCACCTTACACCAGTCAGAATGACTAAAATTAACAAGACAGGAAACAACAAAATTTGGTGAGGATGTGGACAAAGGTGAACCCTCTTACACTGTTGGTGGAAACACAAGCAGTTACCGCCATTCTGGAAAACAGTACGGAGGTTCCTCAGGACATTAAAAATAGAGCTACCTTATGACCCAGCAATTGCACTACTGGGTAATTACTCCAAAGATATAGTGAAAAAGGGGCACCTGCACTCCAATATTCATGGTAGCAACATCCACAATAGCCAAACTGGAAGGAACTGAGATGTCCTCCAATGGGTGAATAGATGAAGAAGATGTGGTTCGTATATACAATGGAATACTATTCAGCCATCAGAAAGGATGAATATCTACCATTTACATTGACATGGATGGAACTGGAAGGTACTAGGCTAAGTGAAATAAATCAATCAGAGAACCACAATTATCATATGGTTTCACTCATATGTGGAACATAAGAAATAGTGCAGAGGACAATGGGGGAAGGGAGGGAAAACAGAATGGGAAGACATCATTGAGGGAGAAAAAAACGTATGAAACTCTTGACTCTGGGAAACAAACTGAAGACTGCAGAAAGGGAGGTGGGTGGGAGGATGGGGTAACTGGGTGATGGGAATTAAAGAGGGCGCGTGATATGATGAGTCATTTCAACTAATGAGTCATTGAATGTTATATCAAAAATTAATGATATACTATACCTTGGCTAATTGAATTTATATTTTTTAAAAAGTGAGGGGAAAAAAGCTTGCTGGGATTTTGATGAGAATTGACATTTTGTCAAAATTGAGTCTTCTGATCCATAAACACAGTGTTGCTTTCTGGTTATTTATGTCTTAGTTTCTTTCAATAACGTTTGTATAGCTTTTCACTGAAATGGTATTGAACATATTTCTTAAAAATTTATTCCTAAGTGATGTATTTTATGCTACAAAAATGGCATTTTTAACTTCAATTTCCAGTTGTTTATTGCTTGTACATAGAAATACAATTAATGCTTGTATGTTGACTTTGTATCCTTTTCCATATTCATTAACATAACGTTATGACCATTTCCTTTTTTAGGAAAGGAATCTTCCTTCTCTTAACACAATAAAGTACATCAATTGCTGTTCAAATGGTTCAAGCAACCTGTAGTCCTGGGATAAATCCAAGCTGGTAATTATGTTCTATTATTTTTCTGTATTGCTAGATTTGATTTACTACAATTTTGTTGATCATTTTTCTGTCTATAATTATGAGATATTTTGGTCTGTAGTTTCTTGTGTCTTTCTATAATTTTTGTATCAAGATATGAGGGTAATATTGATTTCATAAAATGAGTTTAGACTATCCTCTTATTTTCTGGACAAATTTGTAAAATGTTGCTATGATTTCTCCACTAAATGCTTAATAGAATTTACCAGTGAAATCAAATAGTCTTGGAAGTTTCTTTGTTAAAAGATTTTTAACTACAAATACTACAAATTCAGTGTTTTGAATAAATACAGGACATGCAGATTATATATTCCTTCTTGCATGACATTTGGCAGTTTCCATCTTCTAAGGATTTTTTCCGTTTATCTAAGTTGTCAAATTATAACCATAAAATTGCTTATAATATTTCCTTATTATTTTTTAAATATCCTTTTGGGGTCTGTGGTAATGCGAGCTTTTCATTCCTGATATCTATAATTTCTACATCCTCTTCTGTTTCCTTAGTCTGGCTAAATAGTTATTCATTTTATTAATCTCTTCAAAGAACCAGCTTTTGGTTTCATTTCCATTATTAGCTTTATTTTTTCCTTTTTTAAAATATTGTTCTTATCTTTATTATTTCCTTCTTTCTTTCCTTTATGTTTAATTTTCTTTTGTTCTTATGGAGTCCTAAGTGGAAGATTAGATTACTAGAGTTATCCCCTTCTTTCTTTTTCCTCTTTTCTTTAATCCACCTTTATTGAGATGTAATTGATTATAACATGGCATAACTTTAAGGTATACAGTGTGATGGTTTGATACATATATATATTATGAAATACCACAATAAGGTTCAATTAACACAGGAAACAATAGGTGTTGGTAAGGATGTGGAGAAAAGGGAACCCTCTTGCACTGGTGGGAATGAAAACTGATGCATCCCCTCGAAAGCAGTATGGAGGTTCCTTAAAAAGTTAAAAATAGAACAACCATACAACCCAGCAATTACACTACTAGGTATAGACCCAAAGGATACAAACATGCCGATTCAAAGGGGTACATGCACCCTGATGTTTATAGCAGCATTATCAACAATAGCCAAACTATGGAAAGAGCCCAAAGGTCCATCAACTGATGAATGAATAAAGAAGATGTAGTATATGTATACAATGGAATATTACTCAGCCCTCAAAAAGAATGAAATCCTGCCATTTGCAAAGACATGGATGGTACTAGAGCTCTGTATTATGCTAAGCAAATTAAGTCAGAGAAAGACAAATACCATATGATTTCAGCCATATGTGGAATTTAAGAAAGAAAACAGATGGACATATGGGAGAAGGGGAAATAAAGAAAAAAGAGAGGGAAACAACCATAAGAGACTCTTAAAGATAGAGAATAAACTGAGAATTGATGGAGGCAGAGGGATGGGGGATAGGCTAGATGGGTGATGGGCATTAAGGAAGGCACTTGTTACGATGAGCACTGGGTATTATATGTAAGTGATGAATCACTGAATTGTACTCCTGAAACCAATATTGCACTGTATGTTAGTTAACAGGAATTAAAATAAAAATTTGAACAGAAAAAGAAAAAAAGGAAGGTCAATTTGTTTTACTCAGTCTACAGATTCAAATGTTAATTTCTTTCAGAAACCATTCTCACAGACACATCCAATAATAACTTTAACAATAATAAAACTCAATAACAATGAATGATGTTTAACCAAATATCTCAGCATCTCATGGCCCAGTTAAATTGACACATAAAATTAACCATCACACAATTGTTTTCTTCTTATGTGATCATATGGCTTCCTCCTCATTTTGCTGTGCTCTATCAAAGGTAAATCTTTTGTGGCCCTCCTCTTTTTGGAGAGGCTTGTCATCCTTTGAAATTCAGTGATCCTAGTTTCTTTGCAACCTCAGTTCTCTGATGAGAACAAATAAATTATGATTTTATAGATGATCTCATATTTTTGTTGTTAGATTAAGAGTAATCTATATCCAAAGTAGAGGCAGCTTTCCCCAATACTCGAACACTCAGAGTAAAAAGCTTTTGAATCAAGACATGTTTATTGAACACCTCTCAGTTTTGTTTGTTTTTTTTTTTTTACAGTAACTGGAAAGACAAGTGATACAATGTCTCTATTCTTAAGGCTTTACAAATCTAATGCACAAAAATGATGGGTATGCAACAATAATTCTAATAGTTCAATGAGAATAATTAAATAATAATATTCTTTAAGCTACGAACCTAGAAGATCAAGACACTCTATAATCTACAAAAATAGCTTTGCTGACTCAAATTTTGCATAGAGCCAGTCCTATGTTGCTCAATATCAAAATAATACTATCATTGGCCTGGTAACATGGTTTAGGGTATACTTTTAACTCTAGATTTTTCATATGCAGAATATTTGTAATAGCTTTGTCTTATATTTCTGATCATTTGTAAGATAAAATTAAGCTTCTTTATTTTTTAGATAATCATTCTAGGCTATTTAATTTTATTCCTAAATTTCAATAAGCTAGCATTATGCTTAACATTTTCTTGTCCTTTATGAAGAGTATTAGAATTAACAGTTAAAATGTACTGGCCTTCAATTCATGGTAAAGATGCACCTTGTTTTCTTTGTCGAATAAAAGCATGGAAATAAGAAGATAGTTTGTCATATGGCTACATTTGATATTAAAGTTTTCCTCATAACGAACAAAAAAAATAAACCCACTTCCCACAATAAATCTTATTGTTGAAGAGTTTAGTAAAATAGCAATTGATTATTTTTTGAATTACATGTTTTAAATAAGTAAAAACATATCAGTTTCAACTTAGGTTTCATATTATAAAAATATGTTTTTAGAAGTTCAGGATGCAAATATTCTCTGGAACCTTAAAAAATTCAAAGGTTCTTGGCACAGTGCCTGTAAATGTATTATAAATAAAATAATCTTACCCTTACCTCCTTTCCTGATTCCAAAGGTGGTAATAAAGGCAGGGAAGATGACAAAGGCCAAAGCACTAGTAGCAGTGTAGTTCCTTAATCAATTTATAAACTAAAACCAGCAGGAAAAAACACACTTTATTTCCTCATAGGGAAAAGGGGAGCTGTGTCATTAATGGATCATACATGTTTATAATTATTCAGATTCATATGAGCAAACACATGAAAAAAGAAAGTGTTTCTTTAAAAGAGAATACAGTCGGGGCACCTGCGCTCAGTCATTAAGCATCTGCCTTCGGCTCAGAGTGTAATCCCAGGTTCCTGGGATCGAGCCCCACGTCAGTCTCCTCCGCTGGGAGCCTGCTTCTTCCTCTCCCACCCCCCCTGCCTGTGTTCCCTCTCTCACAGGCTGTCTCTCTCTCTGTCAAATAAATAAATAGAATCTTTTAAAAAAAATAAAATAAAATAAAAATAAAAAATAAAAGAGAATACAGAAAAACATTCCTGTGGGAGGGGATAATAAATTGTTTCAAAATTACATAAACCTCAACAGGTATAAACCATATAACATTCCCCTCGCATTTGGAGAATTCCATTAAACAATGCAGAACATAATATTTCCTCCAATATATGAGCGATGTTCCCACCAGAATCTCCACCACTTTCAACTATTTGTTGTTCATGTTATGGGTGCTGGTTCCAAATTTAAATCTATAAGAATTAACGAAAGATAAGTACCTGAAAAAAATGATTCTTCCCTCCCATCCCCAGTAGTATGGCCAAGAACGGCCTGAGCATGAAAATTATTACAATTTTGATGCCTTTGAATTTTCTGGAATCTCACTGAGGATGAAATAGTTTTATAAAGTTTTTATTCCAAAAATCTATTTCAGCTTCTCTAAGAATTATTCAAGAATTATTCATTAAGAAGTAACAGCGTCAAGGAAATTTTGTGGGCCGTGGCCAACTTCCACTTGCTCTTCTCCCTCTGTTTTCCCTGTTAACAGGCAGTGGAAAGATGTCAGCGCAATTGGTATTCCCTAATGGGAAAATTTTCCACTCATTCTCAACTGTTCAGCCAACTCAGTACAGAACAAACTCATGGTCATGGGTCAGCGCCCATAGTTCTTTGCTATTTGTCTTGTTATTTTTAAAACTACAGTATATGATGGTTGTCCTCTGAGTTTCAATTTTCTGAAGACAATTTTACAAATTTATTTCAACTATTCTGATGTAGAAAGCTAATTAAGTAAACTAGTTCAGCAACTGATCACATTTCACTAATTTCAACCATCTGCCTCAACATTTGTTCCTATGTGCACCAGCTTTCATAGCTTCGTTCCTCTAATAGCAATTAATGAAACTGTTAATAAGCTACATATATCATACAATGTTGTAACAATTTACCAAAGGATAACATTATGAGATAAATTACATTTAACAATTGTAGAAAAATGACTCCGATTATCAAATGTTGTACAACATCAACTAGTTTTCTCCTTAACTCATGCTTCTCAATTAATTCCCTAATTAATTTAACACACATTTTATGTATAATTTGTTATTTTAAACTCTTGGTCAGATATGCCATCTATTTTTACATGCTGTCTGCTTATATGAGACACATATTAATGAAACACAACCTCTGCACAAATTACTGAGACTTGATTTTATTTTCATTTATATTCTGAAGTTCACTGTGTTTTTTTCATAAGAATTATTTTCAATTATTGTGGCATGCATAAAGAGGCAAACTATACTATTACCCAGGTTTTGTCCTATATTCGAAGAATAGTACATGCACAAATGCACATTTATACCATGATTCTAATTTTTTAAATGAGATTAATTTGTAAATACCTTGAATAAAACAGTGTACTGAAAAATAAGACATTAATGGCTTTTAAAAAATAAGCCCTATCAAACTAACTTAATCTTTTATAATAGCTTCATGGCTCTAGTAACATTTGTACAAATAAAAAAAACATAAAATATCATTTGACTTTGCCAAAGATTTGAGGTTTATTTTCATGGCAATTCAGAAAAAAACAATCAAGAAAGATATATTAAAAAATATATGTCTTTAATACATTTTCATGAAATACAGAGTAAATGCTGAAAATTCACCTCATCAATACTAAGTAGCCCTCTGTTTAGCCACTACTCTCATTCAAATATACACCCATACGCATGTACTCACCCATACTCAAGACTGCACTCTTCTCTATGGTGACCATCACCTTCTGTTCCATACCCACAATTAAAATACTGTTATAAAAGGAAAAACCCTGGATATCATAATCTATCCAAGGCATTTTTACAAAGCTGCAAAATATAGATGACCTTACACATCTCTCCTCCAATAAGTTGTTTGGATAACACAGACCAAAGCCAAGAATTTTCAAGATGTTTTTATAAATTTATAGTGAATGATATGAACAAGAAAATATATCTGAAATCATAATGGTAAAAATATATAGCAAGTTTCCAAATGAATAGAGTAAAAAGACAATTTAGAATCTTAATGAATCATAACATGGATATATTTATAGAATTATTCCCATCCTACACTAAGCTATGTTCACCCTATGACTCGGGTACATCAAGATTGGACGTGACAGAAGGACCAATTAACTAGATTTACCAGAATTCTGTTTACAAGAAGGACATAAAAACCTTTTGAGAGGAAACTTATTCTACCACCACTCAGAATATCTCTAGCTATATACCACTCAGGTAATCTCTAACTCAGTTCCATGAATGTGTGTTTTATCTTATTTAACCCATGAGAAGATTGAAATTTAAAGAATTTTTGGTTAACATCATAAAAGTCAAAGTATGACCATTAAGTCATATGGGTACTTGGCTAGAGACATAACTCGTATTGTCTGTACACAGATCATCAGTTGTTCATAATCCTTCCTTGCTTTCACTTAAATTGCAGATTATGCTTGCCCTTTCCTGCCCCAAACTTAAAACCAACCTACTGAGAACACCTATACATACATCTCATGTCAAGTTACTTCTCACATTTTGCTTGATATTGTCATTTATAGAGATAAACAAGTACATTTTGATATAGTTAAGTTTGGAATAAATGTTGAAGGACTATAATGTGCTGCTAAGCAGTCTTCGTTCTCCTCTGTTTTGCCTATTTTTATATAACTTAGCAATTTTTATGGAAATTACTGCTACTTTACTGTTGGTATATAGAGAGAATTTAAATAACCCAGAGAAGAATAATACAAATAATTCAAAAATAGGAATTAAGTTCTTGGAAGAATGATGAACAGGAATCGGGAGCCATACTAGAAAGATTAAACTCAAAATTACAATATAAAGTAGTCCAGCCTCCTTTAAACCTGAGTGTTTTTAATATATAAATATATTTTATTTTACAATTGCTCGCTTAACTAAAATAATCAGGTTGAAAATCCCCTAAACTGAAGAGGCAGTGGAACTGAGAAGCTCTACCCTTTCAATTCATAGGAGAATAATCCCACCCCAGTTTAGAATTCACTGAAATTACTTTAGCAGTAAATTACATCGGTTGTGTCCATATAATTTTACTCTTTAAAATTAAAAAAAAAATCTTTTATATCTTGCATTTCATCCTAAGAAACATTCACTCTTAAGTCTTGTGCCTACAGTGCCAAAAGCAAGGCATACTAATCACAATCCTGTAACTTCTCAATAACTCAAAAACAGAACTGAAATTATACACCATGCCCCAATGGAAGAAGCTGTGCATGGACCAGGGAAAGACAAATTCTCTCCCTTATGTCAAAAGAAAGAAAGGAAGGAATGAAGGGAGGGAAGGAGAAAAGAAAAAACATTTCACGATTATATATTATGCAAATATCACACCTAAAGTCAAAATCCAATCTATCTGCATTTCTCTGAGGACCATATCAATGATGAATGAGTAAGAATACAACTGCGCCCAGTTCAATGCAATATCACCACAGACAAGCCACAAAGCATTTCATGGATTGAGTATGATGACCCAGGGCAATTTGTGTTTCAAAGAGCATAGCTCAAGTGCTTTCGATATTTATTCAACACATATGAGAGCTTTTAGGTTTCATTCACCATTTTCTAACAGTGTTGTTCACAATCAAAATCTTTCCATTGTTTGAAATATTCCACCCTTTTTTCCTTTCCTTTCTCTTTTGGAATTTTTCTCCCTTTTTAAAAATTTCTTTCTATAGCAAGAAGCCTATGGAGTGTTTCATGTTATTTTTCCATCAAAATTTACTATAAAAAACATACAGTAGAAGATAAAGAACCAACCCATTTAGACCACAATAAAGGGAAAAAATAAGCAATTTGGCACAACCTGAAATAGTTGCATTTTTTTTAATGAGGCAAAAGGTGGCTGCCATATTTCAACGCCAACTGTAGCTGTGAACTCTCTTGCAGCCAAAGCAAAAAGAAGATGAAAACACTGGTTTTACTGTTCTCGCTGTTCAGTCTTATGATGGAGCCTCCTGTGGTGAGGAGCAGAATGCAAGCAGCACCAGCAATCATAACAGAGGGCCCTCAAATTAGCTGGTCCTCTAGACATAACTGAGTCCTATGTTCTTTCTGGCTCCATTCTCTTTCCTAAACTAACCTCTTAATCTTGACCTCCTTCACCTGGGCAGTAGATAAAAATGGAGACCCACACCACAAAATTCAGTAAGTACCACTCACTGACTGGCAATGAGAAATCTGGCTTTAAAGATTTCCTAGATCAGGATCTAACTGGGCAGGCTTGGAATGAGTAAAAACCTCAGACCCCGTCCCTTCCCTTTACCACCGTTCCAAACACAGTCACCCAGCAGTCATATCTCTTTGTATTGGTGAGACACAGGAATTCCAAATTAATGACTTTCCTCATCGGCAATCTGCCAGTCATTTTCCAACCAAGCCTTCAAAGATTCGAATGTATCATCTGGAAGACAAGTAAGAAAATCTAATATGCCCAGCATTATCAGGAAGATCAACTACTTAGCATGGATTTTGAAGCAAATCCTTTTAACAATATCACTCTTTGAAAACCACCTTTTTTAAAGAAAATTACTTAACTTCTCTAATGACAATTTCAGGGTTATCATTTTGATTATGACTAGGAATTCATGAGACATGTAAGGTGTCTTGCTATGGGAAAATTGTCCCTAATCTGCTTCTTGTTTATACAAGGAGTCCTCTAGCCTTCTTGAAATCAGCTGCTATTTCTCATGGTTGTCATTAGGTTACCACTTTTCATCTGCTCTCTGTCTGTATATAATTTTCTGGGTAAGATTTTGAAAGTGTGCCAACATCTTTTCTGGAAAAAGCTCTTGACTATCATTTATCATTTAGAGTATTTTTTCATTTACAATCTGGTTCATAATTTGGTTTCAGATTATGGACTAAAATCTGCTTTCTGGATCCACTGGGGTTCATGGTATTGTATATGTTATTGTTGCTTTCCCAGAGAGCATCATATGTTTAAAATAGATTGGCTTAGGTTACCATAAATAAGAGATAAGAACTTGCCAGGAGCTTAATATTGTAGCCTATTAGCCTTAGAGATATGTAAGGAGCCTTGAAAGTTCTTTCTCATAGGCGTCTTGGGTTTCCAAGCAAAAAAATCCACTTAAATAAGAAAAATGTATTCATTTCTCTCATGGTTAGCTCTGGATCTTTAAATCAGCCCAACTCAAATACATGTGCATACCACAAACCACTAACACAAACCTTAAATATCTACAAAGGTTTTTAGCTTTTCTCATTAGCCTCCTCTTACTTATTCCCAATCAATTCCCTCATTTCATCTTTACTAAGCCCTAGTCTTCTCACTCTGTTACTCTTGACTTTATTTCTGCTTCTGGTATAAATATTTCAGCTTTTCTAGTGAGCTTGGATATTCTGGCTTTTGACTCCTGGGTAACCTCTGGTAGAAATCCCTTGCTATGGTTCCATGATTTCTTTTAACATGTATTTCAATCACTTCATGGGACTAAGTTTACAGAAATTTAGTCAGAAACATGTGAACAGAAAGTTAGTAATTGCTTAATAAGAATATTTAACTCTTTTCAAAACCATGGAAATTGCCAACCTGCTAAGTACTTGTAAGGGAATGCAACAGGATGTTGAGGGAACTTTTCCTATTGCTGTGGAAATTCTGCTGAAGCCCAATAATGAAAATCATAGGCAAGAAGCATATTCACCTTCCAAAAAAAAAAAAATCTGATACACCTATGCTAGACTTAAAAATGGCAGAAATGATGTAATGATTTTATTTATCACAATGACCAAGTTCCTGCCTCTATAGAGTAGAAAATAAATTGGAAAGGGATTTGAGATGGATCATGAACTGGAGAGTGTTGAATCATTCATTTCCTTTCCCCCCACATATAAAGAAGAGAAAGGAACTGCTTCCCATCCTTGAGCAAAGAAAGATTGGAGTGCCTGAAATTCAGAGAGACATTTAACTTTCCAGATAAATATTCGTTAAACTAAGGAGATCTTAGGGAACCAGAAGTGAGTGACATGATGAGGTGATTAGAGAGTCTGTAAAGTGTCCCATGGAGACCAGGAACATCGATGAACAAAAAGATTGGAATCTGCTTCCTGCTTAGAAAATTTTGAAGGCAGGGATCTGGGTGGATTGTAAGAGGAGACAGTTCAGCTATGAGATCAACTGTCCTTTTCAGCAGTTGGTGTGCTTAGAAAGCCTAAGTCTCCTTACGCCAAATGATCATTACTTAAAGTAGGTGGGTTCAAAGCAAGTCCATGGGATTCTGTCCAAGATGGCTACCTCCTGGGCTGAGGAGACCCATTAGAAGTGGCTAAGTGAAATGTTTTCCTGGGGTGAGGAAGTAAAGGAGGTCAGGCAGAGTCATTACTGTGTCAGAGAATGGGGGCAGGCTCAGAACAAATTGAGAACCTGCCATAACATATTACCCTGACCTGGCAAAATCATCATGTGTTCTAGACAAGGGGCAGATGACCATTTGCCAATGGTTTAAGAATTTAGTATATTTAGTGTGAATTTCAGATGATAAATCTGAAATAATCAATTCTTAAGTATAAGTCTTATAAAATCCATGATGGACTATGTTGCAGAAACAGTTTTATGCTTAAAATAACACCAAAAAATCATGTGTTGGAGCATTCTGGCACATTTTGTACCATCACTATTCTATGCCTGATATGGGTCTGAAGACTGTACAGTGAAAAGGAAGAGAGAAATGTGAATATGAAAGCCCTAAGTCATTTTTAACATAATGAGATAGGGCTTTGATTTAATATTAACAGATAGAGATATTTCAAGTAATAACTTAGACATTTGAAAACAGATATTGAGGAGGGTTCCTAGAAAACAATGTGGTAATCTTGGCAATACTCTCAAACTGGTAGACTATCACAACTAAAAGGCAAGGGCACAGCAGAAGTGGCCATCCTCACTCATCCACTGACAGACAGTGAAAAGCTTTGGGATTTACGCCAGGATCAATCAAAATACTAAATGTGAATCTCTCTCTCCTTTCCAAAAATAGCCATCTCATTTAATATAGCAAACCCATCGAATACATGAAAAGACAATCCAAATCTGACATTTTCAAAAAAGATTTTATTTATTTATTTGAGAGAGAGAGAGACAAGATAGCGAGAAAGAGCAGGAGCTGGGGAAAGAGGGAGGAGCAGGCTCCCAGCTGCGCAGGGAACCCAATGTGGGGCTTGATCCCAGGACCCTGGGATCATGACCTGAGCCAAAGGCAGACACTTAACCGACTAGCCACCCAGGAACCCATCAAATCTGACATTTTTAAGTAAAAATTAAACCAATACTTCTGAAGCTACATTGGTATTCATCTCCAAATCTGAAAACAGGAAGACAGAGATCAAATTCTACATCGTTTAGAAGAAGGGGAAAGTGGGGCGCCTGGGTGGCTCAGTCGTTAAGCGTCTGCCTTCAGCTCAGGGTGTGATCCCGGCGTTCTGGGATCGAGCCCCACATCAGGCTCCTCTGTTGGGAGCCTGCTTCTTCCTCTCCCACTCCCCCTGCTTGTGTTCCCTCTCTCGCTGGCTGTCTCTCTCTCTCTCTCTGTCAAATAAATAAATAAAATCTTAAAAAAAAAAAAAAGAAGAAGAAGAAGAAGGGGAAAGATTTTAAATTTAAACAAACGATTTGATCATGTGGTGAAATCTTCTATTATGAACCACATGTCTTCCAATACTTTCAAAATCTACTGTTTCTTTTCTAGGCACAATTCTGCCAAGTATAGATCCTCCTCAAATGTCACGATTTTGATTTCTAAAATGATCTTGTTTAGATGTAGCAAGCTGTATCTTCTTGTTTTCAGTTTTTTAAGTTTATTTGAATTACTATAAATGATCATTTGAAACAATACCTGGAATATCTGAAAAAGCATCCAAATCATTCTGAAATTTACCTTAGATTCAACATTCTGTAAAAAAAAAAAAAATAAGAGGAAATAGCACAGGTTACACACTTGGAGTTTTTTGTTTTTGTTCAACTCAAGATTTAACTGTACAGAGGATCTTTCCAAAGCCTGAATGTAGGGAGTTTCCTGTTCTTCCTGGTAAGAGAAGAGATTTTTTAAAAGAAATTTTTTTTATTATAATCATTTTCTCATTTTCTTCTCTCATATTTCTCATCTGTCTACTAAACTTATAGAGGGTTGCTAGGTCATTAAAACATGCTTATATTTCCTGAGTCCTAGAAGCCACTTTAAAAATGTTTCAGTGTTAGAGGCAAATAATGTCAACCACATCTTTAAATTAACATGAGTGGAAAGTAAATGCTATGATTATAGGTCCAGATTCCATTCAGGTATGTCTTGCCTTCCTGCCCTGTTTGCCAGTTAGAAATATGTGGTAGGTTAGTGTGGCCCAGGTGAAGAAACACAATAGGCATATGCCTAGGATAAAAATGAACTGCCGAATGTAAAGCTAATATGGTCTCTTTCCTCTCCAAAGACTGAGCAGGATACATCACACAGGTAAGGGTCAGAGGACAGCCCCAGTAGCCAACTCCCTCTCTGAATCCTTTATAACTAAGGAATAATTAACTTTTCTATCATCGTGTCCAAATGTTACAAGAAAAATACAAAAAAATAATTTTGCATGTGCTAGGTACCACCTACATCTGCCTACAGATCTTCATGACGCAGATTGAGAACAACCTGCATATGTCACTAGACAGAGGGGGTTGGAGTTCAGAGCACAAATCCCATTGGCAAGGATGTATTTTAGTGGGTTGACTTACACCCATCTGATAAACAACATTTGGGATCACCACGGGGAGGGCTTGGAAAGAGAGAGCCTGCTCACGAGGAGATGCTGCTACCTGGGAAGAAGCCGGGAGGAAGTGTGGCAGAACAAAACCCCATTTAACTATCAGTGATGGCTTCTCCAGCGTGAGACTTGGCTGTCCATTGCCATCTTGGAAGAAGTTGTGTAGATATTGGTATGCCCAGATAAAAGAAAAATAGGCTCATTCTTCAAATAACTTCTTTCACTTAAAGTTATTCTTCAAATAACTCATAATACCTATAGGATTCTACTGCAAAAAGACTATAAAAGAGCAAACTTCAGAGAATTTTAAAGTCTTCTGGGATAGAATCTTTTCACAGATTCAGTTGGATTAAAACTAATTCCACTTCTGAGTCTGTCTAAAATTTTGCATTCGGTTAGGTGAGTTAGCTAAGATTTATCTTTGAAGTTTATTTCAGCTCCTACAGTGTGCCATATATATGAATGAAACTGATTTTTTTTTCAATTGAGCTCTTACACAGCAATCTTGTTTAATTAACTTACAAATCCTAATAATTTATCAATAGCTGGCTCTAATTTTTTTGTTTATGCAATCATATCATCTAAAATACAATGACAATTGCATTTCTTCCCAATTGTCATGGATACTGTGGATAAATAAATGAAAAAAGAAAGAGAAAGGAAGAGTTTCCAGATACTTAAAGATCATGAAATGGTCACCTGCTATAAAATTTTTCTCTTCTTGAGTGTGGAATGCACAGGGACTAGAGGTTTAAAACTAGGTTCAATACAGTATCTGGAATATGCTGACATTAAATAAGGTAGCAATTTCTATATCAAAATGAAATAAGAAACTCTCTAAAAAGAAAAGAAAGAGAAAATGTACATTTCTGCCAATTATAAAGTTCTCTCCATTAAATTTCCAATAGCAACTTGTTACTAGGTTACTGCCTTTTCATTTAAAAAAAAATACGATGTTTGAAAGAGGTAGAGGAATGCAGCAGGAGTTTTTGGAGAAAATGACATCTGTTATTTGACATAGCTCAGTTGTATAGCTGATCATCCATAGTTTCTCACAAGGAGTCCCAAAGATAACCCTCTATACTTTTAAACTTTGTGCTTTTGGCCTGAACTTGGAAAAATATTTCTATTAGCCTGGCCAAATATGCCCACTGCAAGCACTATAGACTGAGTTTCTCTAAAATTCAACACATATTTCTGTCTTTTTGAAAAGCATTTCCTCCCTTGAGAAAACAGTCATCTTTGTATAGATAAGTTAATTAGTTAAGTTCATACCACTCCAATTTTAAAGGAGCATAAGAGCTATATTTCAACACTCAAAGATGTGGAGTTTCTCAGTTAAGTAGTGAGACGCACTTCATAGCAGAACAAGACAAATATTCTGTGTGACTAGAAAACTCCTCCAGCTAATGATTAAAATTAAATTTAAAAAAAATGGTGACCCAATATTTTATGTAACATGAAGGAAACAACAAAAGAGAAACCAAGTCTCTCTATTTGAGGGGCTTATGACATTTGGTGGTTATGCTGATACATTGTCTGTATAAATGTCTATGTATAAACTGTCTGACTGCAAGGTGGGCCACTGTGTTCCAAAGACTTAAAAAAATATTATGGGTAACTTTTAACTGCACGTAAAATTTACTTTTGTTAGAAGTGGAAGCGTGTAATCAGGGCAAAATTATCAAGGAACAAATAATCATGGCACTTTCTACCCCCTCCCTTCAACCCCTTAGAACTCAGGGCTGCAACTCACCTTAAGTCAAGAATAAGAAGATCTCATTTTATTTTAGTTAATATGGACAATGTTATTGCGGCTTGTCAAAGAGAACATTGAGCTGAACGGGGTGTATGAACAGAAAATAAAAAGCACAGGTTAAGGAAGAATTGAGTAACAGTCAAACTGAAAGCAGACAAGTATTATGTGCTTACACAGCACACAAAAGTATTGCACAACTCCAAGGGCACCATTTTCAAAGAACAAAGTAGTGGTGCTTGCCAGAATCATGCCATGACATTTCCTCTAGGAACTTGCCTGGTGAAGATATATGAAATCATGGTCAAAATAGTAAATGTTGCATCTGTTAGGAAAAAAGCTTTGATCAGAGAAAAAGTTGAGTTCAGTAATTATAGTTGCTGTTCAAGTCAGATCAGAATATTGTCAGACTGCAGTAGGGATTGCTGACTTGTCCAGCAATTCTTTTAAGTTGACCACTAAGATTTATAGCAAACTCTGAAATTGAAAAGAATGAGAACCACTGAATTCTAGCAAGGAAATTCCTCAATGTAGCAAAATCAGTGACCCCTTTGGGTTGAATATTTTAAGAAAAGGCCAAAGTCCCCTCTACTCAGAATAACTCCCAAGTCAGCCCCCCATGATTCCACTCCATCCATGGAGGCCTATCTTCGGTTTCAACACTAAAGGATTTTTTATAGTAAAGGTATTTCTTTCTCCCCATTCTTTATTTCAGTGGTCTTATTTTTTTTTAAGGGAAAAATTTGAAACTGATTTACATTTACACAAGAACCTGCACACAGATGTTCACAGCAGCCTTATTCATAATTGTCAAAACTTGGAAGCAACCAAGATGTCCTTCAGTAGGAGAACAGATAATAAATTGTGATACATCCAGACAATGGAATATTACTCAGCACTAAAAAAATGAGCTATGATGGCATTAAAAGACATGGAGGAAGCATGAAGGCACATTACTAAGAAGCCAATCTGAAAAAGTTACACACTGTATTATTCCAACTCTTTGACATTCTGGAAAAAGCGAAACTATGGAACAGCAAAAAAAAAAAAAAAAAAAATCAGTGATTGCCAGGCAGTGGGTGGGAGGAAGGATGAATAGATGGAGCACAGAGGTTTTTAAGGCAGTGAAAATATGATATCGTGGTATCATAACTCTATAGGATACCACAGTAATGGATACATGTCATTATATATCCATCCAATCTGCAAAATGTATACACGAAGACTGAACTGTAATGGACTTTGAGTGACTATGATGTGTAGATGTAGGTTCATCATACACACATTTCAGTCACTTAGGGTAGTATTCATGTATCTTGTCGCTAAAGTCTTTGGCCATTATTGTCTGGGAACTGTGGGCTTCTGCCTACTGAGTATAGAGCAAATTATTGGGCCTAGTCTCCAATATTCTTGTTTTTATTGCTACAGGCACTACTCCAAACTGTCATAACTGAAAACTGTCATAATAGCAACTGCCTTTTTTTCATGTGTCTGTTGGCCATTTGTATGTCTTCTTTGGAGAAGTATCTGTTCATGTCTTCTGATCATTTCTTGACTGGATTTTTTTGTTTTTTGGGTGTTGAGTTTGAAAGTTCTTTGTAGATTTTGGATGCCACCCCTTTATCTGATAAGACATTTGCAAATATCTTCTCCCATTCTGTACATTGTCTTTTGGTTTTGTTGACTGCTTCCTTTGCTGTGCAAAAACTTTTTATTCTGATGAAGTCCCAATAGTTCATTTTTGCTTTTGTTTCCCTTGCCGTTGGAGATGTGTCTAGCAAGAAGTTGCTCAGTCGAGGTCAAAGAGGTTGCTGCCTGTGTTCTTCTCTAGGATTTTGATGGATTCCTATCTCACATTTAGGTGTTTCATCCATTTTGAGTTTATCTTTGTGTATGATGTAAGACAATGGTCCAGTTTCATTCATCCACATGTGGATGTCCAATTTTCCCAACACCATTTGTTGAAGAGACTGTCTTTTTTCCATTGGATATTCTTCCCTGCTTTGTCAAAGATTAGTTGACCATAGAGTTGAGGGCCCATTTCTGGGATCTCTATTCTGATCACTTGATCTTTGTGTCTGTTTTTGTGCCGGTACCATACTATCTTGATAATCATAGTTTTGTAATAGAGCTTGAAGTCAGGCATTGTGATACCCCCAGCTTTGGGATTGATTCCTTAATTTCTCTTTCTTTTGTCTCACTCTCAGTGTATAGAAATGCAACTAATTTCTGTGCATTGATTTTATATCCTGCCATGTTGCTGAATTCCTGTATGAGACAAATGAAAAAATGTCCAACATCACTCGGTGTCAGGGAAATACAAATCAAAACCACAATGAGATACTACCTTACATGAGTTAGAATGGCTAAAACTAACAAGTCAGGAAACAACAAATGTTGGTGAGAATGTGGAGAAAGGGGAACCCTCTTACACTGTTGATGGGAATGCAAGCTGGTACAGCCACTCTGGAAAACAATATGGAGTTCCTCAAGAAGTTATAAATAGAGCTACCCTATGACCGAACAATTGCACTACTAGGTGCTTACCCCCAAAGAAACGAATATAGTGATCTGAGTGATCTGAAGGGGCACCTGCACCCCAATATTTTTTGCAGCAATGTCCACAATAGCCAAACTGTGGAAAGACCCACATGTGCATCAACAGATGGACGGATAAGGAAGATGTGGTATTTGTGTGTGTGTGTGTGTGTGTGTGCGTATATATATATATATATATGTATATATATATATAATGGAATATTACTGAGGCATCACAAAGGATGAAATCTTACCATTTACATTGACATGGATAGAGCTGGAGGGTATAATGCTGAGCAAAATAAGTCAATCTGAGAAAGACAATTATCATATGGTTTCACTCAAATGTGTAATTTAAGAAACAAAGCAGAGGATCATAGGGGAAGGGAGGGAGAAATAATATAAGATTAAATCAGAGAGAGAGATGAACCGTAAGAAACTCTTAACTGTAGGAAACAAACTGAGGATTGCTGGAGGGAGGATAGGTGGGGGGTGGGATAACTAGGTGATGGGCATTAAGGAGAGCACCTGATGTAATGAGCACTGGGTGTTAAATGCTACTGATGAATTACTGAACTCCACATCTAAAACTAATGATACACTATATGTTAACTAAGTGAATTTAAATAAAATGTTAAAGAAAAAAATAGCAACTGCCATTAATTTCTACCTTAGCATGTAATAAGCATCTACTATGTGCCAGACACAGAGCTAGGTGTTTTTACCCTGCTTGTATCCAATTCTCACAATGACTCTAACAAATAGGCATCAAAATCCACAGCTTGCACATGAGGGTTCTGGGGTGACTAAGCCCCATCACAAGAAAACAACACAGCTGAGATATAAATTTAAGATTCAGTGACCTCAAACTCTGTCTGCACTTTACTATACCAGGCTGTCTCCCTAAGAGAATTTTGTACATATGGTTCTCTATTCAATGTTCTGGGTTTTTACAAAGAATATATAGTGGGTAAATACTCATTTCTTTTTATGCAATTAGACCTTTAATGCACAAAAACACTAACAAACAGAACAGTAAAGATGAAAGAAAACAAAGAAAATGCTACCCAAATCATGACCATGTAAACCAGTGAACCCAGAACACTTCAGACAGACCAGCAGGACCCTGAGCAAGCCAATCATATAGCCATGAAGACCATTGTTGGCTTTCTTTCCTAAGCTGGGCTTCCTCATAGGCAGACAGACACAGATCAGTAAATAAAATTCCTTATAAAGTCAAATTCTGGTAACACTCTCAGTGAAGTTATGGGTGGAGGTACACATGGGAGAAAAGAAGTCATTTAAAGTTTTGGTTTTATAAACCCTGAATTATTCAATTATTAGTATTATTATTATTATTATTATTATTATTATTATTTTACAATCTCAATCTTAATCCCAGTATTATGGTTGAGCATTTAATAGACTTTATTCATTTATTTTCTTTTAAGAAAGCACTATGCCGAACCAACATGACGGCTTGAAGTCATGACCCCAAGATCGACAGTTGCTTGCTTTCCTGACTGAGCTAGCCAGGCTCCCCAGTAGACTTTATTTTTTAGAGCAGGTTTGTTTCCACAGCACAACTGAGCAGAAAGTACATAGAGTTCCTATAAACTTCCTGTCCCCCGACATTCACAGCTGCCCCCACTATCAAGATCTTGGCCCAGAGTGGTACATAGAGTACTTCTATTTTAATAATTATACACTATTTCTATCTTCTCCATGGAATTTTTTGAGTGCTGGTTCATCATGTTCCAGCTCTCTGAAAATCGATTAAGGCATACAGAAATTCTCATATAATCATCGTGTAAGATGAATCAAAATAGCTCATTCACAGCCATTTCAGAAATATCAAAATTGTAGTTGACACTTGCCGAATGTTTATTTGTCTGTGCTTTTCTACTCCTTGACTTGTAAAAAGTCATCTAATCCTCATAAAAAATAGTGAAAAGTGGGTGAGTGTACACATTTTAATAACTATAAAATGTCTCCATTCTCTCCATGGAATGTGCGGCATTCACACATGCAGGCTACATGTGCCACAGGTAGATCAGCAAATGCATCCAGGAAAGGCAGGAAAAGGTTTAACACTTCTCAGTATAGATTTTTAGAAAAAGACAATAGTCATCTCATAGGGGAATACTATGGCTCAGACCACATGTTATCATACACACTTGTGTTTCCCACCAAATGGCCACTCAGAATGGGAAAGAGAAATTATTTAAACAAAAAGGATTAAAATCAATTGGAGATATTGTTCATTGTACCAAATACACATCATTATGAAGATTCTTGACTCTGTTTGCATAAAATAGATTAAAAAGGACAAGTAAACAAGCTAATGTCAGGAATTTTTTTTTTCTAAAAAGAATTTCTATGTCAGTACAAAGTTTTAACAGATTCTACTTAATTAAATGTGCCTCCTAGAGCTGGTTTATGACGGAATTATCATTAAAGTTCATGATTCTGACCTTGGGATATGGCAAATCTTGAAATGCCTTCTGAGTCATTCTTTAGAGAAAAAATAATCTTCATTATCAGTGTAGGATTAAAAATGGTCTATGGTATGAATCACAACCTGTTCAAGTGTAAAGAATTAAAGAAAAAAACTTTTTCAAAATTCTGTTGTCCCTACATGTTGTAAATGTACTTTTGTATCCGCTGACTGAGCAAATACATAGTGACAAAACTCCTAGGACTTTAAATGAATTCACATTTTATTGATTATAACTGTGTATGGGGGGGAGGTGTGAGTGGGTGTTAGGGAAGTGTTTTGCATATGTGTGAGAAGGAAAAGAAAGACTAATTTTATCTGCCGATCCTTACTGCACATATGTGTCCATGGTGGTGTCCTGGCCGCTCCACAACTTGAAGGGGTCCATAGACCACACTTTTGTAAGTACTGGCTCATTATGTTCTACTTCCCCAAAAACTGGTTAAATCATGTAGAAACTCACATACACTCAATGTGTAAAATGAACCCAAATAGTCCATTCCTGGCCATTTTGGAAAAATAAAAATCACTGCTGACCCTTGTTGAGTGTGTTGTCATTGTCTGTGCTCCTTGGAGCACTGGGATTGCTCATTAATTCCGTCTTCACCACAGCCTTGTGACGTGGATGCTCTTATTACCCTCCATAGTACAGATGACAAGAACGAAAGCCCAGAAAAGTTAAAGTACTTGTCCAAGATCACAAAATGAAAAGTCATGGTCTATCTCCAAAGCCTTCACCTACCAGGTGACTGGGACTCTGTTGTCATTTGTGGAGACAGAGTACTTGATCAGGTGAAACTGTCCCTACCCACGTTAGGACACTGAGCATTCCTTCTCTTCTCCCATTAAATGCTAGTCTTAACCCCCAGGCATTATGATGATTAAAAGTGGTTTGCAAGCAGGAGCTCTTCCAAACATCACTTGGAAGAGAAATAGTCTAGGTTAAAAACACTACAAGCCTTATTTCCCAAGCAATAGCACAGCTCACTGAGGATTTACAACATACACATACACATATTCACATATTCATACACAGCCAGAATTTGAAGTGAAAATAGAAGTTAATTGAATTAAACATTTTTCTTCCTCATTTTCCTTTCTCAACAAACATTGCCTTTTCTGCATCCCTATGTCTAGAGGGCACAGGCAGGATGAAGGAAAGACAAGGGAAAAAAGAAGAGAAAATATGAAACATCAAGGAAATCAAATAGAAGGAAAAATATTGTTATCTGTAGGATCTTTTGAGAAAGGAGTGAGCTGCTCACAAGTCACTGAACAAGATAAAAACAGTCATGAAGCCAAAACCATTATCTGACTTGACTTGCTTTAAAATATGTTTATATATTTTTGAGAAACATTGAATTTCAGAATGGAGATAGCCCAGCAAATGACTGCAGTCCCAACGCCCACCAAATGGAAGAATGCCCCCAACAACTTTTGTGACAGATGGCCATGCAGCCTCTGCCACATGTCATTTCCAAGAGCAAAGCAGATCATTATCTACTTTTAGAAGGACTCCATGTCTCTCTTGTATGGTACTAATTGTTAGAAAGTCCTTCTCACTTAGAATAGAAATCTGCTACGCCTCAGCCTCATTTCTACCCCCTGGAGCCATATGGAATAAGTTACATCCTTCTTCCACATGATATTGCTCCCAAATTTTGAAGCAGTTGTCATGTTGCTCCTGAGCCTTCTTTTACTCAAAATAAACATATGCAAAACATACGATACGTCCTCCAAAAAACAGGATAACTGGTAGTATGACCAATGTCTTTAAACGTCCTTTTTCATTTCTTTCTCAATAATTTTTTTTCTTACAGAGCTCCAAATCAGCACATCTGGTGTGCATTTGTGTGGGTGTGCTCTGTAAACTCATACATACATATGCATGTAACTATGAATATGTGCACACAAGCATAAACTGCACTTGGAGTTTGCATGGAAACATATAGACACATATGTGTGCACACGTGTAAAATCTACAGGTTGCTCACCTTCTCTCTCAAGTGTTCCTTCTTTGAGTGGCTCCAGTCCAGCCCTAATATGTGGGGAGAGTTTGCCTAATTCCAGACTTATTTCATCCCCCTGGAATTGGTTGGGGGGGTACTTTAGAGCTGTCTTTACCTCTCATAACTCAACTGTGAATGGATGCTTGCACACTCCCATCTCCTGTGTGCTCAGCCTTGAGTAATGAATTAATCCTCATCTTCCAAAGGTAAAGAAAACACTTGGACACTCTATATGAGAAGAGCTGAGTAACTCTGAAACTATGTGATAATGTAAACAAAATTCAGATCTTGTGATAAACTACAAGTCTGACATTAATCTGAACTTATTTGTCTTTTCCTTTCTTAGCTTCATTTCCAATGAGGTATTATTTCCCCCATTTCTCAGTTAGCATATCACTTGCCCCTTTCCTATCCTATTTTCAGATTTCAAAAATCTACTTCAATATTGAGGGAAATGTCCAAAGGGTCCTGAATTCAAATCTCTTTTATTTCTCACATTAGGATTTGAGTTTCACAGTTCAGTACTTTAGCAAGCCTCAAATGAAAGGGTTGTTTCCAGGTTATGATAACGTAATTGGATCCAAAGTCATTGTCAGCATTTCATCCCACAGAAAGTTATTTTGATCTTTCTCCTGGGGGCAGAAGTTGAGTTGGTGGGGGGAGTGGGGGGAAAGAAGAAACAGCATCTTGCTGTATTTGAAAGGCTTTAATTTCATCCCACTTCTTCACAGCGCATGAAAAGTGCCCTCAAATGCCCTCCATAGCTCCTGCTATCTGCTCCTCCCATGACACTTCTTTTTCTACTCCTCTTCTCTTTGCTAAAATGGAGGTCATAGAGAGAACAGGAGGGTTCCAGAATAGGAAGGATGAGAAGAGAAAGCAGTGTCGGGATATGTTCTGAGGGCATTATTTGTGTAGGCACCTGGAAGACCACAGAGGGGGCCCAAGCTGGGCATGTGACCCTGGGGGTCAGGGCGGTGGACTGGGCACCAAGTGCTCATTTCATTGCATCTGGCCATTTTGCTCTGGGCAAACAAAGACTTACCCATGTCTTTGTTTTCTTAATCCAAGCTCTACATGAGTCACTGAAACTTTTAAATAAGTAATGTCAAAGAGCAGCTGAAGATTAATCCAGTTTCTGCCAAAAGTAAAGGAGGAAGAAATTTTATATCATGGGTAATAGATTTTCAAAGGATAAATCCCCTGCACACCTGTGGTCATCAAAGTATGTCTCCTTCCACCAAAAAAGCAAACAGCAACAACAGCAAAAAATCCTAGTACCTACCTTCTATTCTAACCTGTACAGGTTTTATAAATGCTTCAAGATCCAACCATTCCACTTCCTGCAGGAGGTAAGAAGTGTTCCATGACATCCTGCTTCCCACCAAGCTGATCAGAAATCACCACTCTGGGGGTGCGTGGGTGGCTCAGTCAGTTAAGCCTCTGACGCTTGATCTCAGCTCAGGTCTTGATCTTAGGGTCATGAGTTCAAGCCCCACTGTTGGGCTCCATGTCAGGTGTGGAGTCTACTTTAAAAAAAAAAAAGAAAAGAAAAAGAAATCACCACTCTGTTTCTGCTTCCCCATCATCCTCTGTCACTCTGCTTCATGAATGCTATGTGACTGTCCAGATCCTCACTCTGTTCTGTTGTCACTCAATCTGTCTTCCCCTGGATTAGAGACATTGGTTTAAATGTCAGCAGGGCTCTCAAAGTTCTCTAACAATTCTTACTCTTGTTCTGAGTTAGCTGCATTTCTTTCTCTTCATAACAACTGATTCCAACCTTTTACCAAGTGCATTGACCCCCTTCTTGTTGGCTCCCAACTTGTCATGTCTGCCTTGTACTTATTTAAAACAATCTGAAGCCTTTGGGCACAAATTCCCCCAACTTCCCACTCATCCTTATCTGCCCTGGAACAGGTACAATTTCAAAATGAAACATGCCCCTAGTCTTTTTCTAATGAATTAAATAATCCACCTGGGTTCTTAGGCCTATTTTCTGTCTCCTCCGGGACTTCACTTTCATCTGATAAGGCCTTATCTCTACTTTATCTTCAATCTTACCATCTTCCTGCCTTACTCTTGAAAAACATTCAGGTCTTCTCTATCCTCAAATAAAAGACAGTCTCATCAAGTTACTGACTTCTCCTTTTTATTCCCTTATTTGTAAGAAAATTTTACAATAAAAGTGTTTATTTAAAAGACATGATTTATTTATAAGAAAAAGTATTCATGGGGCAGTCCTTAAGCGTCTGCCTTCGGCTCAGGGCGTGGTTCCGGTGTTCCGGGATGGAGTCCCACATCGGGCTCCTCTGCTGGGAGCCTGCTTCTTCCTCTCCCACTCCCCCTGCTGTGTTCCCTCTCTCGCTGGCTGTCTCTCTGTCACATAAATAAATAAAATCTTTAAAGAAAAAAAGAAAGAAAAAGAAAAAGTATTCATTTATTTATAAGATTTATTTACAAGAAATTTTACAAGTTATGTGTTTATGAGAGGCATTACAGTGCAGTGCATGCATTTTTTTCTCAGTGAAATGATGTGCCCTCATGGGGGTAAAAATTGGTTCTTTGGAGGCAAAAGTTCTAAAATACTACAATTGTTTCTGGCCCTCCGAAGTTCAACTCCACTCAACAAAATAGTAATTCTTAGTAATTAATTTCTCTCTTTAGGGAGAGTTTTAACTTATTTTTCTGCCAAGGAGTGGGATCCGATAATGACAAGGAGATTGAGAAACACTGGTGTGGATCCAGACTACCCGGGTTCACATCCTGGACCCACCAATGCTAGACTGGTTGTGTGAACTTTGGTCGGTTCCTTAACATCACTGTGCCTCAGTTTTCTTACCTGTAAAATGAGGGATATTAGCATCTATTTCACCCAGATGATTTTTTAGAAGACTACTTGAGATAATGCATGTAATGCCATGAATTCTTTCCTCTCTTTCAGCCAATTCAATTGTATATACAATAAATTAGCTACAAAATCTGACCCCTGCCTGCCTCTCCAAATTCGTATCTTTTGACTTCAGTTCTCACCCCTTCCACTCCAGCGTCTCTCGCATTTCTACCTATGCCCCACACTCCAGGCCTAGGATCAATTTCAGGTCTTGGCTCTTTCTGCTTTCTTCACCTGGAATCTCTTCTCCTGGATGTTTTCATGCACTCCCTCACTTGGTTCAGGTTTTGCTTAGATATTCTCTCTTTAAAAAGCCTGCCTGGTTTATATTCGTTTTCATTTCTCTCTATTCCCTTTTATTTCTCTCTCTGGTGTGCATCAATACCTAATATTGTGCTTTTTGTCAGGTTATTTCATTGTGTATCCCCCACTAAAGTGTGAACTACAGGAAGATGGAACCTTCTCTGGTTTAGTCACTCTTGTATTCTCAGTGCCCAGAACATTGTGGAAAGGTCACATAATGTATGATTCCATTTACATGAAATATCCAGAATGTTGGTAAATCCATAGACACAGAAAGCAGATTGGGTTTGCCAGGGACTGCTTAATGAGGTAGGTGTCCTTTTGGGATGATGAAAATTTTTGGAGCTGGATAGAGGTGGTGCTTGTACAACACTGTGAATGTATTAAGTGGCACTGAATTGTTCACTTTAAAATAATTTTGTTATATGGATTTCACCTCAATAAAAACAGATTCACTTGAAGCCCACTGAAGAACTGTTAACTGGCAAATCTAAAAGACTATTTTTAGAATATAATTGGCTTAACTTCTTAGATGCCTCTGACCCTGTTAACTGTTTTCCATTCTCTCCTCCCTGGGATCTTATGACATTATTCTTGCCCAGCCTTCCTGCTCTCTATTCTTTCTCATTCTTTTTTATTATACACTTCTTCTACCTTCTTTATATGAGTTTCCCAGCCATTTTCGTGGCTTGTGCTCTCTGCCATAGTAGAGTAACCTTATGCATACAATATTAAATATATGCTTATGACTCCACAGAGGCCTTGAGCTCTGGCTTCTTTCCTAAAATCCAAGCCAATCTTTTTTTTTTTTTTAAACAAAGGGCATCTCTAACCAAATATCCATTGGCATCTGAAACTCAACATGACCAATCAAACCCTTCACGATCCTCCACACACTTATTTCTCCTCTGCGGTCCTCATTCTCAGCAAAAGCCAATGTTTCTCCAAGTGTGGTCGCCTAACACAATTAGCCTCAGTAGGGAATTTGTTATAAATTACAAGTAAATTCTAGGACTTACTCCAAACCCAGTCAATCAGAAACTTTGGGAGTGGGGCCACTAGTCCTCTGGGTGATTCTGGTTCATGCTAAAGTTGGGGAACCACTGGATAAAAATCTATTATTCACCCAGTCACCCGAATAGAAAACTTAAGTTTGTTCTGTACTCCCTGGGTTTATTCCATATTCCTTGTCTCATTAACCGAGAAATTATAATTGATTACCAAACCCTCGTAAGCATTGAGTTCTGTTCCCTCACGCCTCCCACCACTCCTCCCTTTCACCCTTTTCATATATTTCTAAAGCCTTCACCATCACTCTTGGATAGGGTCCCTGGCACAATCTCCACCCTGGGTCTGGGTCTGGAATTCCTCCCTATTCATAAGGTGAATTCACATACAATTGTCGCAGGGATTTCTTTTCCTTCATTGTCAGTGGTTCTTGGTCATGCCACTTCATAAGAATGAAGAGGTAGACCAGCTGAAGAGTGGTGGGCAACAAGGCTCCCAAAGAGGGAGGGGACCTGAGAGGGTTGCCACCAGTTTCTAAGTCAAAGGGGTTTTATGGGCTTGTCAATGGGCTTTTTAAATCTGATTAACCCTCCATGTGCCTGTCACCCAGCCAGGTTTTTGTCATCTAATTATCATGTGGGAAAGGGTGGAGGGCTCCTTCCAGGGTGGTGTAAAATCCTCTTAAGTGTGGTTTCCTCTTAGGGCGGTGCCCCTTGTCCCTGCCTGAAATTGTTTCAACTGTCTTTCATTACAATCTTCACCACCAAAAGCCTTCTCAATCACCCACAACCGATCAGTTGCTTGTTCACTTTTTTCATTTAATATTAATATATTTGCCTCTGCCATTGAACCACTCAAGGTATGGTTCTTGGTTCACCTGTATCAGAAGCATCCAATAATCTAATTTAAAAATCTAGATTCCTAAGTCTTACATCTGACCTCAAAATCTCTGAGGGTAGAAAGTGGGAATCTATATTTCAACCATCCCTCCCCATGAGCTTTTTGACACACAAAAAAATTGAGAACAACTACACTAAACTATGAGCTTCAGTTTCTTTGTTTTTCCAGAGCCTAGTACATGGTAGGTACTCAATAAATATTTGTTAGACATACACACACACACATACACACAGTTTCATATATATGTATATACACACACAAACAGCATTCAAGTATAATTAACATACAATGTTATATTAGTTTCAGGCATACAACATAATCATTTATAATTCTATACATTTTTCTATAATAATTCTATACATTTTTCAGTGCTCAAGATAACTGTACTCTTAATCCCTTTATCTTTCACCCACCCACCTCCCCTCTGGCAACCACCAGTTTGTTCTCTGTATTTAAGAATCTGTTGAAAAAATAAAATAAGATATAGACAGAGGAGGCAAACCATAAGAGACTGTTAAACTGTGAGTTGCTGGAAGGAAGGTGGGCGGAGAATAGGGTAACTGGGCAATGGGCATTAAGGAAGGCACTTAATGCAATGAGCACTGGGTGTTATACGAACCTGATGAGTCACTAAATTCTACCCCTGAAACTGATACAATACTCTATGTGAACTAACTTGAATTCAAATAAAATCTTTAAAGAAAAAAATAAGTCTGTTTCTTGTCTTTTTTTCTTTCTTTGTTCATTCATTTTGTTTCTTAAATTCCACATATGAGTGAGCTCATATGGTATTTGTCTTTATCTGACTGACTTATTTCACTTAGCATTATACTCTCTAGATCCCTCATGTTGCAAATGGCAAGATTTCTCTTTTTGTGACTGAGTAGTAGTCCAGTGCATGCGTGTGTGTGTGTGTGTGTGTGTGTGTGTGTGTGTGTGCGTGTGTGTGACATTATCTTTGTCCACTCATCTATCAAGGAACACTTGGGTTGTTTCTATGTTTCGGCTGTTGTAAATAAGGCTGTAGTAAACATAGGGGTGTATATCTCTTTTCGAATTAGTATTTTGTTTTATTTTGGGTAAACACTACTGAGTAATAGTGGAATCACTGGATCATAGGGTAATTCTATTGTTAATTTTTTTGGGGAATCTCCAAACCAGTTTTCTTTTTTAAGGATTTTATTTATTTATTTTATTTGACGGAGGGAGAGAGAGAGAGAGAGCACAAGCAGGGGAAGCAGCAGAGGAAGAGGGAGAAGCCGGATTCTGCTGAGCAAGGAGCCCAATACAGGGCTAGATCCCAGGACCCTGGGATCATGACCTGAGCAGAAGGCAGACATGACCAAGTGAGCCACCCAGGCGCAGCCCCCCGCCCCGAGCTATTTCTTACAGTGGCTGCACCAGTTTGCATTTTCACCAATAGTCCACAATAGTTCCTTTTTCTCTACATCCTTGCCAATACTTATTTCTTGTGTTTTTTATTTTAGCCATTCTGACAGGTATAAAGTGATATCTCATTGTGGTTTTAAATTGCATTTCCCTGATTAGAGATGTTGAGCATTTTTTCATGCCATCAGCATGTCTTCTTTAGAAAAATGTCTGTTCAAGTCCTCTTCCCATTTTTTATTGAATTATCTGGTTTCTCTTTGGTGTTAATCTGCATATATTTCAAGCCCAACATGTTTAAATCTGAACTTCCCATTTCTCTCAAACTATCATTGTTCTCCCCACTTTCCTGTCTCAGTTAGCGGAGCCCTTAGAAAACACCTTGAAGTATTTTCTTTTTTTCCCCCCAAAATTCTAATTAACCAATATCAATGGCTCTGTTAACTTCATATTTGGGTTATAAGTCTTGGGGTCATTAACAACTTGAGCTTTAGGGGCTTCTCATTTACTTTTTTCTGACAATTAGCACAATTCTTTGTCCAAGCAAGATACTCAATTATTGTTTTTCAGTTAAATTTATTAAATTTTTCCTAATCAAAATAAAACATTAAAATTGGCCAGGGACCTATAGGATAAGCACAAATGTTGGCTTGGTTCTACTCTTCAATTATCAGTGAAACCTGAGGTCCAGCACAGTATAATGTCTTTTGAGGAAGGTCTTGCTTTCTTTAAACACAGGTTTAACTGATGGTGATTTACCACAACTAACATGGGAAATGATTTTCTTTTTCTTTCTCTTTTTTTAAGATTTTTATTTATATATTTGATAGAGGGAGTGCTCACAGGCCTGGGGGGATGGAGAAGGAGAGGGAGAAGCAGGCTCCCTGCTAAGCGGGAAGTCTGACACAGGGGGCTCGATCCCAGGACCCTGGGATCATGACCTGAGCTGAAGGCAGACACTTAATAGACTAAGTCACCCAGGAGCCCTGGGAAACCCTTTTCAAGAACAAATGTCTAACAGAATATTACAGCAGCTCTCCGTCTGTGGGCCTTAGCCACTGAGGCCATTTCTTAACCAGCTTCCAAAACTTCTAAAGAAGGAGACATACACCAATGCTTAGATGGCTGCCAGAATTTATAGTCAACCATCTTCTTTGGAAGAACTGGTTAAAATGGAATAAGATTCTGATTTGTATTTTTAGTTTACTAGTGGATTTTGCAATAAATCCAGCCTTTAAATTTTAATTTTCAGTCTTCTTTCTTTTTTTGTGGATTTTGTTCACAGGATGGTGTTATCCTGCTAAATACATTTTTTTTTTCTCAAAAGAAATTTTTTTGAAGCAAAAGAAATGACCATATTAAAATAAGAAAGCAAAATGATTCATAATATGTCTTTGGCTTTCCCATTTGAATTTCTCGGATGAATAAGAACTTCATTCCATATTGTCTTTAACTAGAATACCTAAATTTAAATCTAAATTCAAATTCAGTGATGCGTCTATAGATTATCATTATTCTACATAAAAATGCATTTTTCTTTTTATATCTTTTGTAATTAGGGCTAAGCAGTTGAGTAAAAATCATAAAAGAAAAAAGATATTAATTAATTGGAATATACTTATATAGTCAAGAAACAGTCAAGTACCCTGAGAGAGTAACTTTATTGTAAATCCAGAGAACTAGAACCAATACTTCTAAGATTCTACATTTCTACTGGGGAAGTTTGAGGCTAGAAATAAAAACATGTTTATTAATCTCCTACAATTAACAATGAGGAGGATTCAGAGATATTTGCCATGGAAGCAGCATAAAGGTTCAGCTACACAGAGCTGTCCTGTTGAACAGTCTATGATCTAGTCTGGGAGAACCTAGTGGCAGGCACTCAGTAAATTTTCAATAAACGGTTGCTATTAATATGATTATTTTGACAGCAACCAAGTAAAAGAGAGCCCCCCCCCACTGATATACCCATTTTACAGAGGAAAAAGCTAAAACTATTTTTATTTTTTTACTACACGGTGGAGTCAGAATGAAAATTAGAATAGCACCTCCAAAAGCCTCCCAAGGATTACTTCATAACTCAAGATTTTTAGACGGATATCCACTCCAACTAAGTATGTATAGATTCTTAAGAAATTTGAGCAGCTGAAGCTACCATTTGGGATGACAGCCAGAAGTATCTTAAATAGTCAAGCTACCTATAGATTTAATTTTATGCTGGTAACATGGAAATTAATACAACTGAAATAAAAAACAGCACCATTTACCTATATGAAAGGTTATCTGTTAGATAATGTGTGTATTGACTTCCATTAAATGTAGAATTTCTTAATTTCTTTGTTTTCTATTTCTTTTTATCCACACTTTGTCATTGGTATGAACATCATGTGTCCAGACAAGGGAGGAAAAAGAGGAGATATGTATAGCTGCTGGGGGGCACCAGAAATTATTGCTGGGTTCCTGAAGATCATAGCATTGGGTCTGTAATGTAGTTTATAACCAACTTTTGTCATTACTATAGAGTCTTATAGACTCACCAGGGGGGGAAATGGGTAAGTGGCTGGAAGAGGCCTTTAGAGGAGCTCTTTCATGTGTGATCATAGCCATGATCATGTCTATTAATGACCAAGTCAATACTTTAGACCAAGTCTGCCAATCCACTCCTTCTGTAGCAAGGGACTAGGTCAATGTTTCTTTTCTCTCTTATGTAGTCTTCATAGCTTATTCTGTATACTATACCAGCTAGAACTCAATACTAAGCCAGAGTTAATATGTAACTTTACCTACAATAGATAAGCCAAGACTCTCTTCTAATTTTTTAAAAAATTTTCCCTCCTGTTGCAAGTGATTTATGTTTTGATTTCAATGGACAGACCAGAGAGAGAGAGAGAAAGAAATCATTGTTCTTAGATTAAATAAATATAGAAGACTCAGGATATTTTTCAAGCAATGTTTTAAAGCTGTCAAGATTAGTAAGGATGTAATAAGTGTTGACTTTTCTAACAGGAGTTTGAGTAATTCCAGCTGCCATTTTGGGGTGGGGATGTGGTTGGACAAGACTTAAATCTTGGATAATAAAATATTTCAAAGCATTCTATTTTCATATTTAAAGCAATACTGTCGTGTAAACCACATATCCATGATACGAAAAACGATTTCTCACTTTATTTTGGAGCTTGGATCCTAAATAGTTGTGCTACTTTTTATGTCAAAGGTGTTCTATTCAGTGGAGTTTTAAGGTCATTAGGGAGCAGAAACAAAGTTACCTCCTTCAGTGTTTTGGGCATATAGTGAGTTCTCAGTGAACAACTGTTCATTGATTGAATCCAAAATAAAGGAATTAGGAATAGCAAGCCAAAAATAAAATACTCAAATATCCTTCTTGCCCTGTTGCCAAAAGCATGTTAGTCATCAGTCTTATTTGATTTTCAAGAAGAGCCGGTATGCTGTCTCCCACATGCACCCCACACTCTTATCACACAAAATACCAGCAACTATATTAGAGGCAGTGACTATACCGTTCAATATAACAAGAACTTTACATTGTTTTCTCTAATCTTTACATTCACCTGCAAGGCAGAATTTATTTTCTTCTTTTAATCACAGAGTAAACACATAACATTAACTAACTTACAAGATTATACAGCTAGAGAAGCAGTACTGTGTGGCATTTAAGTACATGGACTCTAGCGTCACACAGTCATTTATTCCAGATCCAAATCCTCCTTTTCAATTGCAAGTTGTTTCAGCTTTCTAAGCTTTGTTTCTTTGATAACAAACTGATAGTTCTCACTGTATCTTCGCTATTGGGTTGTGTGGAGATTGAGTGAGATACTCAATGGAAAGAGATTAGTAAAGTGTTTGGGACATATTGGGTACACACACACACACACACACACACACTCATGCCTACTAATGGCAGAGCCCGTGTTTCCAGTCATGCTTGTTCTCAGACATTTGTGCTTCCCCTCATGTACAATAGTCTGTCTTCACTTCTGTGATTTTGCTAATTTAGCTGCCTTTCACCATGCAACTAATATTTCTTCTCTCAAACCACAATATGAGCAGAAATGATTATGTTCTCATTCGCCCCTTAAGTCTAAGGATGGTTTCTTCAAAAATTATTCATGCACCCCAAAACTACCCTAGGTCCCTGTAGAATCCAGTAGATGATTGTCTCATATTAATTATCATGCACTGTAAATCCGCCTATCTGTCTGTACCCACCAAGAGAGTGTGAGTTTTCCAAGAGAACTATGTCCTTTAATTCCATATCTCTCAACGCCTAACACAGGACCTGAGCCATAAAACACAGCAAACACTGGAAAGGTGGATGAATCACAGCAGGCAGGAAATGACTGAGCTACCAATGCTGTCAGCCATGTGGACAGTCCAAGCTGGAGTGAGCAGGCGCGGAATAAAAAGGAGAATCGGGGATTCAAGAAACATGTTACCATAGCTGCATTTAGCTGGCTTTTCTTCTTTGGGGCAAGGTGCAAAGTTAAAGGCCAAATGCTACCGAAGATAATGCATAAGTATAGAGAATTCAGAATTTGTCCTTCTTCCCTTCCCAAGTCTTTAGGAGCCTAAATTTACCTGAGAGCAGAGACGCTGTGCTCCCCCTAACTCTAGAGTAGTAAGTGGCATTGCCGTCTACAGATGGCTCAAAGTTCCCAGGAGAAGAGTGCTGCTCAGAAGTGCTTCTCAAACTTCATGGACAATGTTCGTAACAGGTGATGTTAAAACGCAGATTTTGATTCAGTTTTACTCTATCTGGGTGGGAATTTCACAAAAATTATGAGCAGTGTTCAAAAACAAACAAAAAGTGTGGGGTGCCAGGGTGGCTCAGTCTGTTAAGTATCTGCCTTTGGTTCAGGTCATGATCCTGGGGTCCTGGGATCAAGCCCAGGGGCAGGCTCCCTGCTCAGTGGGGAGTCTGCTCCTCCCTCTCCCTCTGCCCCTCCCCCTGCTTGTGCGCGAGCGCGCACGCGCGCGCACTCACACACACACACACACACACACACACACACTCTCTCTCTCTCTCTCTCTCTCTCTGTCAAATAAATAAATAAAATCTTTAAAAAAAAAAATAAGAGGTATTTTATTCTAGACCAGTGTTTCTCAGCTTTGGCTGTACATTATAAAGACCCGGGAAGCTTCTTAAAAGCACAACACCAGACCAACTGCTCTTGCTGCCCACATCCCCCATCAGTCAATCAAAATTGGTGGTGAGGGGGGACTTCTTTAGAATGGTTCTAACAGGAAGTCTGTGTGGGGGCCACTGCTCTGCCAGCGTCCCAGGGCCTCCCCAAGTCTGGTCCAACCCCTATGCAAAGTGTTTGTTATTGCTCTGTGACAAGGTAAGTACCAAAACTGAGTAAGCATTTAGAAGCTTTTACAGCAATATGACAAATTAAGTTTATGTCTAGTCAATCTAATAATAAAAATAGATGGAGACATTTAAAAAAAAAAAAACATTGACTTTTAAAGAAACGTTCTGATTCCCACTCAAGGAAAACTGCTGAATAATTAAACACCCACCTCTGGTATTGAGATCATGCTAGACCCCTTCTTTAAGCTGTTGCCTCTCAAAGCTGAAACACGAAGATCTGTGATTATTTGCTGGGCCAGAGGGTTCAGAAACCTGGGCACAACAGGGTTAATGAGCAGGCATGGGGTAGGTGGGGTTACAAACCAGGAACACATGCCCTCCAAGTTTTCTTTCCCTTTAATTGCCCAGAAAACACACACACTCTCACAAAACACGGAAGGTGAGAGCTGAATGAAGTTTTCTGGGTAATGGCTTGAAATGTTTTCCTTATGAGAAGTGGTGTTGAGTTACAGCGTGCAGACGGAGCTCTGGGAGGAGAGAAGTGGCAGCCCCAGCCTGGCCCCCACCTTTTCTTGGGCTTATAGGAAGGTGGACGTGGGCTCGTGGGCTCGGGGAGACAAGTGATATGTGGAACTGTCTGGTGGCTGGAATCGACGGCTCCCGGAGGGACCGAAGGGCAGTGTTGAGCACGGTTTAGCCAGGGGCCAGCCCAGCAGGCACAGATGCTCCGCTGTGAAATGCCACGCACGCAGAGACTGACGGGCAGTAGGAGCTGAGCTTTCCCCCTTGCACTGCTGTTTCCTGCTCTGTTCAGGGGAGGGGGCACTTTCTGGCAACTCTGCTGCTGCGGCTGCCACGGCTACTTCAGCTCTCACTCCATCCAAGGTAAGCAGGCTCCAAGGGAGGGTAGGCTGCAAGCGAAGCCTCTGCACCATGAACAAGATTCGAAAGTTCTTCCGAGGAAGTGGGCGAGTCCTGGCATTTATATTTGTAGCTTCTGTCATCTGGCTGCTCTTTGACATGGCAGCTCTCCGCCTGTCATTCAGTGAGATCAACACTCGGGTCCTCAAGGAAGACATCGTCAGGAGGGAGCGGACGGGATTCCGAGTTCAGCCAAATGAAGATCCTTACAGTAGCATAGAAGAAATGAAGCCCCCACTGAGGGGAGCTGGGAAGGGCATATGGGGCAAAGAGAACTTTAGAAAAACTGAGAAGAGTATGCTCAAGGTTGAGGATAACTTGGACCAAACCCAGAGGGAAAGAAAAAGGCAGAACGCCCCAGGAAGGGGCAAGGTTGCCCCTTTGTGGCATCCTGGGTATCTACAGACTCTTCCAGTGACTTTTACCAAGCAGAACACAGAAAGGCAGGACCTCAGATCTGAAGCCTACTCTCACCACATAGCCAAGCAAATGAGAACTCAGGGGGCTCAGAAAACCCCATTCATAACTGCAAGAGAAACTCAATTGGCCAAAATCTCTGCACACGTGGGACCTGTCGGTATAAACCAGGAGGCCCCGAAGAGTCATAGTCTCGGCAGTGACACATCAAAACAAGCAGCTGAAAGAAATCCAAATGTGACCATCAGTCCTAATCCTGACAGATCAAAGCAGCGATCACAGGCAGTAGCAAATGAGAGGACACACCCTGCCAGCCCACTGTTGCCAAAATCCAGGGAAGCCATAGCCTTAAATAAAACTGAGACGCAGAGCAAAGAACTAGATTCAAATAAACACGGAGCCAATAAGAGCCTCCCCTTTTCCAAGTTTATTGCCAATTCAAATCGCTCAAAGAAGCAATCTATGAACGAAGCCCAGTTGGGAAGCTTGCCGAAGGATGATGGAGCCAAAGTGGCTGCTGGGAAGAAATTCAATTTCTCTGAAAGCCACGTTGTGATTATAACCAAGGAGGAGGAGCTAAAGACAGAAACCAAACAGGCCCCCAATCCTAAAAACAAAACTGTGCTCCCTGTTGTACTGGGTGAAAGCCGAGGGAAACACACCTCTGGGAATAGAAGTGAGACACCTTTCCCCCCAATTGCTCTACAGAGAGCAACGGTATCTCAATCCCATCAAGCCTTAGCAGAGAGGCTAGAGCCAGCAAGAATCAACTTGACCACCAAGGCCCAACCTGCAGAACTCAGCCGACATCATATAAAAGCCTTGTTATCTGAAGAACGTGGAATGCACCAGGTGCTAAAAATTGACGTGACACTTTCTCCAAGGGACCCCAAAGCTCCGGGCCAATTTGGACGGCCCGTAGTCGTTCCCCGTGGAAAGGAGAAGGAGGCAGAAAGAAGATGGAAAGAAGGAAACTTCAATGTCTACCTCAGTGATTTGATCCCAGTGGACAGAGCCATTGAAGACACAAGACCTGCTGGGTAAGATCCGTTTCTCTTCTCTTTCCTCCACCTGAAGTATTTTGGCCCTTCTCTAGAGAAGACTTATTTCTAGGTGATTTTGCATGATTTTTGGTCACCTAGAGAATTAAAGCAACATTAATTATGAGATAGAGTCCAAATAGTCTCCCACACAGAGAAAAGTCCTGCTATAGCCTACCCACTGTGTGCTGTCTCTACACTTAACTTCTCTGAGACTTTGGCTCTCACCCCTGTTAGCTCATGCTCCATTCCTTTCCTCTACTGAAAACCTATTGAAACTATTAGATGAACTTAATTCCTAATAAGGTAGATATGAACGGTAGAACTTAAAATGTAATTCCATTAAAATAGTGACAATGACATGAATACCCAATTTCAGAACTTTATTAGCAAGTTTGTCAGGGATATATTCAGGAAATGAGCACAAAGAAGGTGCCTTCTAGGCCTCCCAAATTATATCTTAACCAGCAGAATTCTGCCTAATCTTGACTAATGATCACCAAAACAGCAAATGAAGAAATGACTTTACTCCCTAAAATTTGATATCCTTTGTAGATGGGATGGTAGACATTTCAGGAGTTCAGTTAAAGAGGAAACATAAGGTTGAAAAAGTCAATCAGTTAATAACTTGCAGCACCTGCAGGATGTGTAAGAACATGTAAACAACCACTTATCTGTTTAGAATTTCACCATGTACAAAGAGCCTGCACACACATCACGGGAACTTCACAAGAGCCCCAGAAACGAGCCAGCAGATATTATGGGTTCAAATTCATAGATGAGGGCCCTCAGAAATCATATCACTTTCCTAAGGTAGCACGGCCCTGAAGCCGCCCAGCGGGCCCTCATGAGCCAGTTCTTCAGTGAACTAAAGTCCTGTAACTACGTCACCAGGAGGTCCATCAAATCACAAATAATCTCATCTGATTCCAATGCAGTTTGGTTCCTGGTTCTTTTTGGTCCCCTCCTAAGCGAGGGTTCTTTGTAGCCGTATATTCATTATCCATTAATTGACAATACAGTTCCACGTATGCCTTGATAGTCAATTCCTGAGCCAAACAATGTTCGCCTGGAAGTTGAATTAGGGAATGTCAAGATTCAGACTTAGCACCTGTGGTATGTAAGCCGATAGCCTTGCTTGGCCTCGGTGGAAAACTCTTGTTTATGATCTGGGTGGCCGGTGCTCTTAGGAAGAAGGCAGGTACAGATGTGTCTGTCATATTCGTAAGAGGAGCCTCTTCATGGTGATGGCAGCTAGGGGAAGTCATCGTCAGCTCTCTCGGCCATTGGCGGGTGGCTATCAGTCACGCACCGATGCCTGCTCAGATTAAGCACCGTGCCACTCACGTCCCTTAGCCTGGTAAAACTCATAACCTGGAGGAGAACACAAATATGCCCAAAATAAAGATGGCAAAACTGAGGCCCTGGGAAGTTGTATTATCTGTGGTCATAGAGCGGTAAATGTCAAGCAATTATTAAAATCCATGCTCAGAATTATGCTGTGCTCTTTATCTCTGGACGCTTACCCCCCCAAAAAGGATCTTAAAAATTCTGTGGGACCAGCTCTGATCTGAAATCCTGTATATCACATATCACACATAGATTTACATATGCATACATAAATTTGCCAGCTTGGAACACGAAAAGCCGGAGAACGAAGCAGTAGGTCGAGTAGCTTCGTTTTTACATCCCTTCACCGGCCTGGCAGACTGCTTTGGAGCCCGGGGAAGAGGCAGACACGGCACAGAAGCTCGGGCTGCAGTTCCAAACCAGAGAAGGGGCACTTGTGTGACGGCCAGCAGCAAGTAATAGTGATGTTAGCGGCCACGCGAGTTATTGAAGGCTCAACAGCGCCCAACGCCTATTAGTTTCTGAAAATGGGTGTGTGGAAGAGGAAGGTGGCAGAAAAGTCACAGTGAGGTTCTGGCTACTGAAGGAGGCTGTCCCAACTGCAGAGACACTGACACGTGTGCTTGGGAGGATGAGTCAGACAGCATGTGGCCGGGCCCCCTCCCTCTTATCACACAACCCACCTTGGCTAAACATAGGCGCTCTCGGCAAGCTGCCTCCCTGATGCTGCACGCCGACCGGATGGAGGTGACTCTGCAGCCACCAGGGATCCCGTGTACAGGGCCCGCTGAAGTATTTATAGCCTGTGTGTGCCACCCTTCCTTGAAAGAGGGTGAATTATTTTTCTTTTCTTTTACCCAAACACTCTGACTATAAATATATGCATGTTATGTATTCCTATGGATAAAGGTTGGGAGAAAATACAAATGAAAAACATTTGATTCATCAGGTTGGCACGATTTGAAGTCTTCTTACTTTGATTTTATTTATTTTCAGCCTTGCGCAGAAAGTATCTGAAATGGCTTACACAATAAGATCTCGGAAGATAATAAATCTTAAAAGTCAGCATGAGGGGAAAATTGTCATAGAATGTAATAAGAGAATATGTGTGAGGGAGACAGAGAGACAGAGAGAGAGATCTATAAGAACACAGGAGGATAGGAGGGCTTGCCTTAAAATTAGCCACAGTTGCAGCCCACTGAAGCCCTTAAATTTTAAGAGTTCTGGGGAATATCTCCCTCACTGCTCTTTACGGTTCCCAAAAATGCACCTCTGTGGAATGATTAACACAGTAACTGGCATATCATAACTGCCTATTGAATACACATTGAGCCAAAAAAAAAAAAAAGAAGGAAAACCATCGGTTTGCTAGTACGTTCATTTAAATTCAATTCTCCTGAGTAAAGATATTAACCAGTACCAGTTAAGTTAATATCTTCTTAAGGATGATTTAACGGATACGCCAGGATGAGGTTGGCCCTGAGAAAGAGAGGAGACAAGCAGGATGTCCAGGACAATTTCACCTGCTCTAGTTCCAAAATCAAACTCCAAAACTTCTTCCCTCCTTTTCTCCTGAGTCCCAGAGAACCATTTCTAGGCTGTTGTGATGTTGTCATGGTCTCTTCCAAAAGCACAAGGACTCCTGTCTGTCATCAGCATTATTCTCACTCTCCTTTTCAGTGCTAGTCTCTGTGCCTAGACTCTGCCCCTTGCAGTATGGTGGGAGCTTTCTGCATATGACATTCTCTCTACTGTGGGCCTTAGCATTAAGAAAGTCTCTCATTACCTTATCGTGCATATCACGGTCTGTCCCATCCACTTTAGAGGGTCTGACCTCTAAGGTCCAACGACCATGAATGGGCCCGCGGTCACTGAAACACTCCCTGTCGTGTGCCCTTTCTTCACTAGAGCCTCCAGAATCTGTTTTGCCTCCTCAGTGAAAGCATAAACTTCTCCAGGAAATTCTGTCTTTTCCTTCATTTTTTGCCGCCTTGGCCCTGAGCGATATGGTTTTAAACGACATGTTTCTCAGAAATGCTTTTTTGAAAATTGATACTATCTTAAAACAAAAAATGAGAGGTAGCTCTTTAAATATGGCACGTGATAAGTCTTTTTATAAATTAACAATGGCTTCCTAATTTTTCATTTTGAATATATAGAGTATGTTAGTATCTGGTTTAAGGTAAGTACATCCTATTGTAACACTATGATCTATTCATTGATTCACACTTGTTCTTTAGTGCATAGTTTTGTTGTTTGGTTTTTCATCTTAACATTTGGACTTCCGAGGGAGGAAAAATCTCTTTTCTTTATTTATAACAGTGTTTGATGTCCGTAAGTAAAATACAGTCTCATTTTTGCTTAGAAGTTTTGCCTATAAAATATGCTTCCGATAAAATTTTTGATAGTCATTTTAAAGTTCCATATTTAATGTTTTTTTCTTTATAAAGTGCTAATCCTTACAATTCTTGCTTTCCATTATTGAAGTTTGTTTCAGTCAGCAACAATCAAGACACACAGATTTTGCTAAAACACAGTCCTAACTATGGAAAAGGTAGGGCCATTCTACAGAAAGAGGTCTGTCTTCTGGCCTGCCGCTATCTAGTTAGGATGACACTCCCAAAATGAACTTATTTTAAGAGCGCACTTCCGGAATCTGTTTTAGAGAAAAATGACTCAAAAACTCTTTTGCTGCCAGCATTTAGTTTCTAAAGTACACTAAGAATTATGGCACGCTGTTCTGCTGCTGCTGGGTGGTCATGAGGCTACAAGGTTGCTTAATTGAATGCTTTGCTTTTCCTGCAGAACTCTGGCAAGCCCCTCCATAAAGCAATTAAAACTGATCTTTACTCTCTTAGCCCAGAGCTGGGACTGTCAACCAATCATCTGATTCCTGCCTGCACAGATACAGAGGCTTTTCTTTTGGCGCATATGGAAAGCAAAGGATAGTGCCACGCATTTGCCACAAACCAGTCTAAATGACTGAGGGGAAAGGAAAACCTTTCTGGAACCTTAATTTCCACCCCTTCCTCCCCTCTCAATCCGACTGAGGTCAAAAACCGTAACTAATAAATTACTGGAGGAGGGGGAAGAGCCGTCAGGAGAGAAAACATAAACTGACCACGTATCTTTCCGAAGTTCGGGCTCCTAAAAGTTTATCGGGCTGGGAGAAAAGAGAAACTTGAAAGTTAAATGAAGTTCAAATTCTTTATTTGTACTCAGGATGGATATTTTAATTGATGAAATGAGACTGCTTCTGTGACTAACAGTGAAAAGGGAATATTATCTAAAACTGACTGCAGAGGCTCCCTGGGAAACTAAACAGGAGCGGGAAAAAAACATCTGACAAGATGATTGAAAGGGCTATTTCTGGTGCTCCTGAATTGTGCGTGTGTGTGTGTGTACATGCACATTAGTGCACATTTGTGTGTGTGTGTGTGTGTGTGTGTGTTAGAGCACAGCGTGCGATTTCCCTGAAAAATCATGTCAGAGAGCAGGAAATAAAAAGCCAAATTTGTTTAAACAGTACAGGCTAGACCGTAGCATAACAAAGGTTAAACGCAGCCGAGAGATGACACAGGGCCTTTCAATACTTTAATTTATCACACTCTCCCCCCCCTTGAGATTCATAAGGAGAAAGATGATCCGAGGACATAGAACACATTTCTGCTACCAACTCAAAGAGAAGGAAACAGTGAAACAGTGCCTGATGAATGTAAAACTGAGAAATGTTAAAGCAGATCAGTGACTTTTTCTCCTAAATACTGCCAAAGACCTAGAAATGTCTCTGGGAGAGAAGAGTCAACAAATGGAGGCATTCGAACCTATTGACACTTTTCTGTTCATCTAATCCATGTGCCTAATTTAACCACCAGCCTAATTTTATCAAACTCTTGCTGCAGTCTTGCCCTGGGTACTCTTGTCTCCGAAAATAACTACCTGTTGGGCTCTTACGGGCGACCCGTTCCGAGCAGAGCCTCTCCAGAATGAAACGTTGTTTGCTCAGGGGTCAGAAAATTGGGGGAAAATAACAGTCTTTAGAAGCTCTCTTTTGTTGTTGGCTCCAAATGAAAGGAGCTTTTTAGAGTCCCCTCTGTGTTTAAAAAAAGTCTACATTATTCCAAACTAAATTATCTCCTAAACGGGCTCCGCTTCTAGAATGTGGTGATATGGGCATGTGTGAGAAGGAGCAGTATGGAGAAACAGTATCTCCGAGGGCCTTCCCGACTTGCCTCCTCTCATCGAATCCTTAAAACCGTTCCTCAAGGCAGGGGACAGTCGCCGTCCCCGCTCTGCCTATGGAGAAACCAGACCTTGAGGACCCGCTGGGGTTTCAGACAGCAGCAGGGCATTCACAGGGGGCCGTCCACCTCCTTCCATATGCTAGGTGCCCCCCGCCTGTCAGGAGCGGGGTTCCCTGTACCTGGTGGCAGCTGGGACCCGTCAGCCTTCATGCGCACCATCGCGCTCGATCCTGACCATAGTCGTGCCTGACCGACGAAGTGTCACATCCCCTTAACAGAGAAGGGAAAAAAAAAAAAACACAGGAAAAGGATTCTGGCTAAGCATCCAACAGCTTACAGGTGACAGCATGGGGACCCAAACTTGAGCCTTCTGATTCTTCCTCGCTCGGTAATGATCCCGCCCCACTGGGCTGGCTCTCTCCCCGACCCAGCTCCTCCTCCCCCAGAGTGACCGTCACCCTCACCTCTCCTGTGTTTGCCGAGGCTGTCTAAAGAAGGGGATTCTCGTTTGCTGGGCCTTACCCAAAAAGTGCTTATTTATGTTCTAGACAATGATATATCTGCTGTCCCTGCAAGCCAACAGCCGAGCTGTGACTCAAAGGAAAATTTCCTGACATCTAATCCTAGTCCTCTTTCCACAGGATACAGCCCCTCCTACCTTTTCCTTTGCTTCCTTATAATCATAGAGCTTTGACAGAAGCTAAAACATCTCCCTTCCTCTTCCTTCCACATGTCAGAGGTGTGCAAAAGGAATTAGTGTTGCATCTCAGCTACCTCCTCAGAGAGAAAATTGATAGGAAATTATTTTCTATTTAACACTAAGCAAAAGGGAGTCTAAAATCGCCAACAACCACAGCCAACGGCCTCGAGCTCCCACCATGTCATCTGCCATCTGAGCAGGGTCTCTGCCTCCAAGGCGAGTACAGGAGGACGTTTTGTGGAAGCACAGGTACTCCCAGAGTAAGGAAGGGAGAGCCCGAACCTGGCCTGAGAGAGGACAGAGACCTGCAGGGGTAGGGAGTCAGAGAAGTGGGGGAAAAGGGTAAAAAAAAAAAAAAATGATCCATTAAGAAACTGAAGGAAATCCGACATGGGGTGGGGGAGAGCAGTGGAAATGAGACCATGGAAAGTAAGCAGAATCCAGATCCCCTCAGGACCTTGTTAAGGTTCTTCTAAGGACCAGTGAGAAAATGTGGAAAGATTTAAAACCATAGGAAAAACAAATGAATTTACTTTTTCTCAAGGGTCTCGTGACCCAGAGGGAAGCACTTACGGGTGAACAAGGCTCACGTTGCGTAGACAACCACAGAATGTTAGTACTGGATGAAACGTCAAAGTCAATGTAGTCCAGTCCCTTATGTTACAGAGAAGTCTGAGAAGGGAAGTGACTTGCTCAAGGTCATAGCTACCCCCAAGGTGCCCTGACCGCCACCCAGAACTATTTCTGCCACATGACACCACCCCTGCTCTTTTCCCTTTCATCCCGATTTCACTCTGACAGCTGTCTGCTCAAAATAGACGATTGTTAAGGTGGGGAATGTTGATACTGAGTCTGGTAGCTTTGAAGGATATAGGGTGACCTCAGGAACCACAGTCTCCGCTGGCTGAGGCCTTTGGAGTAGAGGTGGTGAGTGTGACTGAAATCTTCTAAATTAGCAGTCAGGCAATTCTGACTGAATGTCAGGGTTGTCTACCCTAGAAAGAACAAAACATAAAAGTAAACTTTTTATATAACTATACCCTGTTATCAGGGAGAGGCCAAGAAGCCCCAGTATATCGAACGTCTTATAGAAAAGAATAGAATTCTGGATGAAGCTCCTTAGCAGGATGCCCGATTCCCCTTCTGATCCTCCTGAAGATAGCAGGGCTTGGGGAAGCAAGGCCCCTGAAGGCTTACCTCCAGGCACTAGTTGAATTGCAAATCGAACTTGAGAAATATCCTCCTCGACCTTCTGTTCAAACCTGAGAAGACTGAGACTTGACCCGCATAGTACATTCTGGCGGTTTTGGAATAAAATGAAAAATTCATCAAAATGAGAGAATGTTATCATTCCCCCAATCTTATGATTTGAAACCTTCTTTAATGGATAGACTACATTCAAATCAGGTTAGTGGCTAAGCATTCAGCACACACAAGCCAAAAAGGCAAAACACCTCGCTCCCTGAGTCTCTTGATAACTGATGAGCCCTTGATAGATCTGAATTAAAGGTTTGCCTGAGAAAAGGTCAGTCTACCCGGTCAAAACGTGTGTGTGTGCATTGTGGATACTGCCAGGTCCTCACATGGGTTTTCACTATAGAACTTACACAGTATTTTTATAACCATTATCACATCAAATCTTCACAGACCCTCTGTGAGGAAGGCATTGTAATCTTCACCCCGAAAGTAAAGAAACCGAGGGTGGGCACAGTTACACGGCTTACTCGTGGACGCGCAGCCAGTAAGTGTCAGAAAGGCATCAAAACTCAGTCCCCTGTCATCTTTCTCAAGTCTAGAGAAAGTCCAGGAAGCTGTTCCACCTCGGTAGGATCAACAATGTGCTGGACAGTGGACCTCATGTCAGAGTCCCCGTTTGTGTTTAGTACTCGGGTTGGCCGCCATGATGTCAGTCCCGGCTTCCCCCAAACAAAACAGATGGGGTTCATTTTCAGATATAGTGTGGAGTCTGTGGACTCTAAACACCTGACCTGTGGAGTGGATGAGCATATAGAGTAAAAATATGATTTCTTAACCTCAAAAAAGACTACAAACCCAGAAATACCTTGCATTTAAATGAGACTTTACTTGAGCTGCAACTCCTCCCCTCAATACAGCAAAAAGCACGGTTTCCGATAGGCAAATTGGAAGAAAGGAAATTTGCTTTTGGTTGGTCAGTGGAGGAGAATTTGAAATGGTTTTTACAACCTGTAGTAACCCAGCTGACTGTCAGTACATAAGAAGGGTGCAAAAGTTAAGGTGGAAAGCCTTTCTGGTCTGATGCTCTGCGCCTCTAAACAAAGAAAGCTTGCTAGTTTCTCTAGACATGTGGAAACTTGTTTAACCTGCTGAGTTATGCAGGAAACCAGGTATGTGTAAATGTCAGAGTGGCCTGACAGCTCAGCCACCCAAAGCAAAGCACACTCTGCAACTTCATATTTTGAGCCTTTCTCACCTCCTCTGGACCCTCTTCCCCATCCTTTAATGCTGCCCCTTTTTCCAAGCACCCGTGTGACCTGTACAATATAGTCTTCGGCAGAGTCGTCTTGAATGGATTCTTTAAATGCATCGGAAATACATGTCTGCCAATAACTGGCACAGGTACTACTTATTTCTTGGGATACTGGCATCTAGTGGAAACCTTCCTGACCCCACCCATATGGATTTCTAATGGTGAAACTAAGGCACCATGATGGGATGAGAATGGAAGCTCAGACATTTGGCTGGTGGAGGTGCCTCCCCCAAATCTCAAATCTCTGAGAGCTCTTCCTATCTCCAATTTCAAACTGACTAACATTACAACACTTCTCGGAACTTCCTTCTAAAAGAGATTAAAAATCTACTGATTTATTATTACATAAGAAGTTTCATCTGCGTTAGCCTACATGGTTAACTCCCTGCGTTAGCCTACATGGTTAACTCCCTCATTTGTAAGTAGATTTTCTAATGTCAACCAAATTTTAACAATAAAGCAATTCTCAGGACTTCACAGCGAGGCTTGTTGGTTCAGATGGCTCAGGCAGAATTTGTGCAGCTGACCCTTCCTTTTTAGAATTGGTTTATTTTTCTCACCACCAAATGGTGTAAGGAATCTTTAAGTGTAACATGTGCATTTTCCATCCACTTAGAGATGAGGAAGTCATAGGAAGTCACTGATGTCTTCCTCAGGCTATTAAACTCCTCTTAGCTTTTCTTCCTCTCTCCCGACATACAACCCACAATGGAACCTTTACCAATTTTATACCATTGTCCTCAAAATCCTCTACCATTTTTCTTTCTCCTTTGTTTGCTCTGATGACCCCTAGACTTGGACTAATTTACGATCTGCTTTTATCTCCTCCTATGCCCAGGCTGGTGGAGTAAATCACACCAGTGTTTTGACTAAAATTTTGAGATCTCCAGAAATCCTTCTATGTGTAGTTTGCCAGTACTCCCTCCCATTATTCATAGTGTCTGTTCTAAATATTCTCTATTTTTCTCAAACCCCTACCCTATCATATTAAAAAACAGCCTTTCCTCCAACATGAGCTACACATTCTTTCAACTTCTCTGTGCATAAACTCATCTGTCTACATAGCACTTTTTTCTTCCTATCTCAAAGAAAAATGTCTCTTCTTCCACCATCAATCTTTTGATTTAGGCTTTATTCCATTTCCATTTTTTTCATCCACCCATTAAATACATATTTATCAAATATTAATTATGTGCGACTATGCTAGAAGCTTGTGGCATTGTAGTAAGCAGGTAACTCTGGATGCAGAAGACAAGAAATAAAATCAATAAATTAATGCTATGGCCTCTCGAACTGTGAAAGACTATGTTTCTGTTGTTTTAAGCCATAAAGTTGGTTACAGCAGCCACAGAAAACTAATATAATTTTCATTTCAAAGAGTGAGTTGCTGCTGTAACAAATACCTAAAAATGTGGAAGGATTATCCAAGTAATAGCCAAAGAATTGAATAATACATAAAAGCTGGGAGAATGTTGAGAAGCATGACAGGCAAAGCCTAGATGGCCTTGAAGAAATTGTTGATAGAAGCACGCATGTTAATTGTCCACAATAGCCAAAGTGTGGAAGGAACCGAGATGCCCTTCAACAGAGGACTGGATTAAGAAGTTGTGGTCCATATATACAATGGAATATTACTCAGCTATCAAAAAGAACGATTTCTCAACATTTGCTGCAACATGGACGGCACTGGAGGAGATAATGCTAAGTGAAATAAGTCAAGCAGAGAAAGACAATTATCATATGATTTCTCTCATCTACGGAACATAAGAACTAGGAAGATCGGTAGGGGAAAAAAGGGATAAAGAAAGGGCAGATAATCAGAAGGGGGAATGAAGCATGAGAGACTATGGACTCTGAGAAACAAACTGAGAGCTCCAGAGGGGAGGGGGGTGGGGGATGGGATAGGCTGGTGATGGGTAGTAAGGAGGGCACGTATTGCATGGTGCACTGGGTGTTATACGCAAGTAATGAATCATCTAACTTTACATCGAAACCAGGGATGTACTGTATGGTGACTAACATAATATAATTTAAAAAATTAAAAAAAAAAAAGAAGCAGCAGCACACATGTTAAAGATGCTACAGGTGAGGGCTTAGAAGGAAGTGAGAAGTACAGAAAAGAAAGCTTCTGTCCTCTTGAAGAATACGTATATGTCTTGAACAAAATGTTGGTAAAAACTATGAGCATTCTAAGCACGTCTTGTGAGGGTTCAGAAAGAAATGCAGAATATATTACTGGGCACTGGAGGGAAAAGGATCCTCACAAGATAGTGGCAAAAACCTTGGCTAAATTGTGTCGAATAGCTGGGTGGAAGCAGATATTCTAAGCCATGACCTTGGATAGTTAGCTGAAGAGAATTCCAAGTCAAGTGCTGAAGGGGGGGTCTGGTACTTCCTCACTGTTCATAATAAAATGTGAGAAGAAAGAGATAAATTGAGGAAGAAACTGATAAGCAGATCTTTTTTTTTTTTTTTTGGTAGTTTGTTACAGCAGTCACAGGAAACTAATACAGCCCTTAGTGAAGAAAGGGATATCTCGTATTATCTAGAAATGCCAATTCGTGGATCTCTAGCATAGAATCAGATCAGTTTAGGCTGCCTGCTAGTTGATGCTCATGTTCGATACCTGATCACTAGCTCAGGATGTCTGATGAAAATGTGTCATTTGAATTTACATCACTTGAAGATTCAGGACATGCTCCTATCAGCCCTCGGTTTATTTATTTATTTTTTAAGAGTATCCACCAATGGTAAGTAAAATTAAATCCACTTTGTTTTAGAGCTCAAGTTCCCGAACTGGCCTATCAACAACTTGTGGGGTGTCTACTTGTTAGTAGATCTTTACTTACATTGTTTGTTTATTTTGTATTAAGACACAGATTCTCAGGGCCTATTCAGAACTGCTGAATTGATTTTCTGGGGTTGGTGATTAGATATGTATGTTTTCATAAGGCGCTGTAGGTTAGTATCATAATCACCCACTTTAGGGAACCGTTGAAATTACAGACCAAAGTTGGATTTGCCTACCTTTTCTTAAGTGTCTGCTGCGTGTCAGATAAATAGTAGGTGAGTTTTATAAACTATTTGCATTTAATCTTATAATAAATTGATTCTTAATCTCTGCTTGGAGCTTCTTAATCTCTGGCAAATTGGGATTCAAAGGAGCTACACAATTTATCTAAACCGGTAATTAGGGGATCTGGTATTTGACCACAGATCTATCTGGTTCTAAAACCTGTGCTCTTGGTACAGAAAAATCAGCCTAGGGCAGTACAATGACAACTATGTGTTCACATTTCCGTACACATCCTTTCTAGGTGAATCATGTTGGGTAAGTCATCTAACTTCTCCAGCTTCGGTTTGGTCTACTTAGAGAAGAGGGTAATAATATGGATCCTAAGCAGTTGTTAGAGATATCTGCATGATCGTACTTGATTAAGTACTATTGATAAAGGGTGAATGCATGGAAATATGGTTTTACTATGGTTTTTGCTCTTATCTATTTCTTTTTGACAGACTAAGCAAAGTGTAGCTATATTGTCTGGCAGAAGTGCCTGCTCCCACAAAATGCTACATCTGCTGCCAGCTTCTTTTATTCTTGAGAACTTAAGGCTTCCTGTATGGCTATTTCTGGAGTCAGACCAGACCAGAGTTTGAGTCCCAACTCTGCCATTTACTAACAGTATAATCATGAACTAGCTTCACCATGATTTCAATTATTCATCCATTTAAAAAAGGAGAAGAGATGTTGTTGGTTTAAACTGAAATAGTACAGCATGCCTAGAATATTTATGATCATTGTAATTTAATTATGACATTACTAACAGTAGCTGTGTTAGAAGGATGGCAAATACTTTTTGTGAGGTTCCACTCGGCACCCTCCTATGACGAGTAACAGGCAGGGGATGGAAGGATGCCAGCAGCGAGGCAGTGCACATTGCAGGGTGTGGAAAAAAACCCAAGACCAATTACAACCCACCTGAATACCAACTCCCACTTTAACCTTATCCTCCTCTCTATGCCAGGAGGATTATTTCAACTGTGGTTACTCTGTAGCACGGAGAGCCTCAGCAAGTAACCCCTAAATAGATAGAGAAGATGAAGAGTTTAATTATATATCTCCATATATATATCCATAAATATACTCACATGCAGAGTGGGAGAAAGAATATTTCCTTTGGCACTTGGCAGGAGGCCAGTTGGAAGGGCAATCAGAAACTACTTGGTAACGTTAAATAAGTCAGAGTGTTCTCTTGTGGTATGTGGTCTAAGTAGGATAGCACTAGCTACCATTTGGTGAATTCCTATGCCAGGAACTGTGCTAGACATTTTATGTGCGTTCTCACTAGACTGTGAAGCTCTGTTGAATAAGAACGTTTACCTAATTTTAAAGATGAAGAAACTGAGACACAGAGAGAATAAGTATGGTATCAATGGATAAAAATCTGAGAAATATTGGGGGTGAGATTCAAAATAGTGCCTAACCACCTGCAAAGCCTATGCGCTGTCCACTACAGCAAGATGCCTCCACAAGAGCTTCTCATGTCTTGCATTGCTAGTCCTTTTCTAGCAACTGCTGTTACTGGCTATTCTTACTCTGCTTATTTATTTTGCTTATACCCCTCCCTAAGAAAAACACATGACAAAATCATCACTGATATATGTAGCAGATGTTGGATGGATGGATGGATGGATGGATGGATGGATGGATGGATGAATGGATGAATGGATGAACAGATATATAGACAGATAGACACACAGGCAGATTAACAGAGCATGTGAGTATATGTGTATATACATGCAATTGCATACTGTGAGTTTTAAAACCATCTTGTTAGTTTTAAAATGAGTCCTGCTTGTGTCCTGGCTCAGGTGTGCAGAGCAGCTGGTTCACAATAACCTCCCCACCACCAGTGTCATCATGTGCTTTGTGGATGAAGTATGGTCCACTCTCCTGAGGTCTGTTCATAGTGTCCTTAATCGCTCTCCTCCGCACCTCATCAAGGAGATTCTGCTTGTGGATGACTTCAGCACCAAAGGTAAGAAAACCACTTCTGGAAAATTACAGTTTGATATGAGGCAATAGCAATTTGGGTGGATGGCAAAAATATCAAATTAGTGTTTCATGTGGTGCCTTAGAAGCATAAGGCCAAGCATCTTCAGGATATAGAAAGTGAGTTCTATCTTCAGTTAGCTGTCTCAGACTTCCCTTCAGCTCTGCCTTCTCTGCCACATAGAGATGATTTTCTAACTATAGCTCCTTGGAGCACCGTGAAGCTCCAGAGACCAGAAGATGTTCAACCACTTTATGAAATCTAATAAGCAAGCACCCCACAATTAATAGGATGTCTTTCCCACTGATAATAACAAGTCAGAGTTAGACTCTATGGAAAACAAAGAAATGGAAGGCCAATGGTTTCTTCCTCAAGAGCAAAGCTCGTTATGTGTTAAGTGTTGAGAAGACAAATTGCCAATAGAACCAAAGAGATAAGGTTTCAACAGAGCCTTTAACAAAGGCAGAATCCACCACGGTCTGGAAGAAGTGAAGAATCTCCCTTTTGGGGCTATTACATAATTTGTGTAAGTAAGTGGTCCATTACCACCTGAAGTCCCATAGCCACTACATTACAAATTCCCAAAATACAACGCACTTCAGGAAATTTTAGAAAATAGCAAAGAGAGGACAACCCTAATAGAACAACTTAGCTCTGTTCATGACCACAACAGCATGAGCCAGTTTCATCAGCCTCAGAGCTCCTACCGCAATCACCCTGAGGTCCATTAGCAGTGAGATGCCTAAGAAAAACTGGTTGAAAACTTTGAGAAGGGGCCTTGACAGCATAAACAGAAATAGTATCCAGTCACCAGGCAAATAATAGTCTTTTTATGGATGGCAGATCCAGGGACCTGAAGAATCCTCTGGAGAGACCTGGAGCTTATAATGTTTTCAGCGTCCTCTTTAAGGAAAAAAAAAAAAACTCAAAATCAGTAGGAATGTGAGCAGCAGAAGTACTTCTGGAAGCCTTTCCTACCTGAAATACCTGTCAATAGCTTAATTACACACAGAAGTGACTGCAAGTCATGTAAATGTATCCCATAAAACCCCAACAACATTCCTTTAGATGGGCTCTTCTTTGACCACCCAACAAGACAAAAGAGGTATGACTCAGAGGGTGTCATAGTAGGGAAGTGACAGTGCCTTAACCAATTGCAGTTGTAATATCTTTCTTTCACAAGTTTTTCAATTTCAGTACAATGTTTAGCCTCTCGTCTGGGTCTTGGAAGGGGCCTTTGTAAGCCAGGAAGTTTGTACAGAGACCCAAGTTTCATTTATTTCAAGGTGAATTTGCCCCTGTCCTCCTCTGTGAGGTGAGCCCTCCCCTGTGTCGCTTGGCAACACTGAAAAGAAGGATTTGGAATTTGAGAAACAGGTAGCTTGGAGTATTGAACACAGACAAAAATTCATCCAAGAAAATGACATCAGAAAATAAAATCATGGCCCAAGGAGTAAAATTCAGTGACTACAGTAAATATCATAGTTTCTAGAATTTGATCTTGAGAAGCCACTGCTAGTATTATCCAGATCTAGTTACTTAAAGTGTTTCCTTGTCTGTTCTTACTGTGATACAGACTACCTAAAAGGTAATTTGGATAAATACATGTCTCAGTTTCCAAAAGTTCGGATTCTTCGCCTTAAAGAGAGACATGGTTTAATACGAGCCAGGCTGGCAGGAGCACAGAATGCAACAGGTAAGAAGCTGCTAATTTTTTGTGTTAGTTATATTTTTGTTTCAGTTTATTTGTTTTCAAATGGATAGCAAATTTGAAATAATATTGCAGTGAACACCCACATAGCCATCAATCATCATGCCACCAATTTTTAACTTGCTGTACCATGTGCTTCATCACACACATACACAGACATGTGTTTATATATACACACACTTTTGTCCTCAACTTTTGAATTTACAGACACTACAACTCTGTGTACCTTAGTAGGCATCTCTGCAAAATACAAATGTTCTCTTAGACAAGCACACTTTCCTATCTAAATATCATCTGGTTTATGCTCTTTCAGACCTCGTCGTTGCTCTGAAATGTTTTTTATAGCTGCTTCTCTCTTTTGAAATGTGAGATCTTATTAAGTTCCATGCACTGCATTTGGTTGTTTAGTCTCCTTAGTTCCTTAGCCTAGAGTAGATAACACACTACTTACCGTTAACTTTGTTTTTTTAAAGAGTCCAGCCCATTTGTTTTGTACATGTGGCCATTCTGAAATTTTCTCATTGTTTCCTCACGTTACACTCAGGATAAATGTTTTTGGAGTAACTAGTGCAGAATATTCCACTCTGTAGGTGGTAGGAATTATGTATTGTTTAATGGCTTCAAATCAAGAGACACATGATGTCAGGTTGTCCCACTGTGGGTGATAGTAATTTTGAGCATTTGGTTAAAATGTTGGCAGACGGATTTTTCTTTTGCGGGTACTAAGTAATTTGTGATGTGATACTTTGATCCATATGAATAGTTTTCCTTACATTTTACTCAATGGTTTTGCACCCATTGATGATCATTGCTTGAATCAATTATTACACTGAGGGCTGTCCATCTCTCTGTCCTTCCTTCCCTCTTCTTTTTATCCTCCCTTCCTCTCTCTCCCTCCCTCTCTCTTCCTCTTCCCCTCCTATGCCCCCACCAATACGAATTTATGCTTTAAAAAATTCAATGTGTATATTATTAACTTCCTTCCTTCCTTCTGTTCTTTCTTCCTTCCTCCTTCCTTCTGCTCTTTCTTTCTTTCTTCCTTCCTTCCTTTCTTTTAATTGTACTCAGATTGTCCCAAATTCGACCACTTGGAGCCCTTTCAAGCCTATGCCTTTTTGACCTGATCCCATCAGTATTTGAGGGCTTAGAATTGTTTACTTCTCTCTTCCCTGACCTATGGGTATGTCTGCGCTTCTGACAGCTCTCTCTGTCTTCCCAAAGAGCAACATGCCTTCTTTTCTTCACCTCTTTTTAGTGTGTGGGTGTTAGTGAGTGAATGGGAGGAGCCAAATCTTTTCTGCCCACAAGTACTTTCAAAATAACATCAAACATACTGTTTATTTTCACATCCTTCTGTGGAAGGACCCATTCCCCATAATAATTGCTGAACTTACATACCAGGTTCCATTCTAAATACATTCTACAGTAATTGATTTAATCCTCATAATAACTCTAGGAGCTAGGCACAATAATGTTCCTCATTTTACAGGTGAAGATATGGAAGCACAGTGAGGTTATGACTTGCCCAAGTTCTCCCAGCTAGCAAGTGCTACAGCAGGATTGGAACCCAGAAAACTTGGCTTCAAATCTGCACTCTTATCTGCTACATTTTCTTGCCTCTAGACATCTAGCTAGCACCCTCCCCTGTAACCCATGACACTGCAGATCTCCACCAGCTTGAATTTAAGCATGTTCTTTTTTTTTTTTTAAGATTTTATTTATTTATTTGAGAAAGAGAGAGAGCATGAGCTGGGGGAGAGGCAGATGGAGAGGGAGTTCCCTACTGAGCGGGGAGCCCAATGTGGGGCTTGATCCCAGGACCCTGGGTTCATAACCTGAACCAAAGGTAGACACTTAACCAACTGAGCCACACAGGCGCCCCACATTTAAGCATGTTCTAATGGTAAATTATCTGCTTACCTAAGTTACACTTCCTTGTAACTAAACCCCAAATTTTGAACTTTTCTTATCCCATTGGTTTGCTAACAGATTTCTTTGGCCTGTAATGGAAATTTAAAATTAACTACAAACACATCACACCAAAATTGACATTGCAGTGATAACTAAAATTCTTAATGATAGACCCCATTTGGAACATTAAGTAAAAATCCATGTTTGTTTTCTTTTGGGAAGTAATTACACACAAATGATACAAAAAATAGGATAGTGAGGAAATGGTCCAAGTAGGCAAGTGTGGGGCTAAGATCTGGATGGAGAACATTCCCAGGCAAATGGAACAAGAAGTTGCAAGGTCCTGCTGCAGAAATATGTTCTGTGTATTAAAGTTAAAGAAAGAAGTTTAGTACGGCTTATTGTTGCTGACCATAGAGAGAGTGATTGGAGATTCATGTGGGGGTCATGGCAAAAGCAGGCTTTTGTAAAGCTTTATGAGTCATTCAAGGAGTGTAGGCATTATTCTTAGTATCATATGAAACAAAGGTAGTACATTAAAGAGGAGGATAAAATTGTTTAACTTAATTTAAAGTTCAATTTGGCCATCTTGTAGAGAATGGGTATTAGGTAGAGGAGAGAGGAAGGAGGGGGGCCAATTACGAGGTTATCATTGCGGCGCCTGGGTGGCTCAATCAGTTGAGCGTCCGACTCCTGGATTCGGCTCAGGTTGTGATCTCTTGGATCGTGGTCATGGGATTGACCCCTGCAGCTGGCTCTGAACTCAGCGGGCGTCTGCTCGAAGATTTTCTCTCCCTCTACACTCCCCCCACTCACTCTCTCGTGCTCTTTCGCTCTCTCTCTCAAATAAATAAATATATCTTAAAAAAAAAAAAAAGAGGCTATTATAGTTGTCCAAGCACCAGGGAGGTACTAGGGCAGATGGAGGAAGGGGTCAGAGTAAGAATATATTGTGGACATGAAGCCCACAGAACTTGTCATCAGACAACGTATGAAGAGAATAATAATGAGAGGAGTAAAAAGAACCCCAAAAAACAAAACAAAACAAAAAAACCCCTAGAATTGGCATCTAAGCAAGTTGGTGGGTGGTGGGGCCATAACCAGAGGAACAGATTTGGGATTACAGTTGAGTTCCGATTTTGTCCATGTAAATTTGAGATGAAAATGAGACATCCATGTAGAGAAAGCTGACAAGTGCAGAACCAAAAATGTACTGCTTATAAAAAACTTCTCTCTGCCTGCATGGAGCACAAAGCATGCTGGTGATGATCTCCAGAATAGTCAAAACTGTTAGACAACACGGGAGGCCTCTTCAGATGAGGGCAATGAACTTGCTCAAAGCAGTTGCCTAATCGGCCTGCTCAAGTACTTGCGGTTATACAGCCAGAAAATAATTTCTTTGGATTTAGAAAATCCAAATGTATAAATGTAAACTTGCCTCTCAGTCAGTCATTAACACCCTTGAACACATTAGCTCAGTTTTCATTCGGTAACTCTCAAACTATTTTGACCATGACCCATGTTAAGAAATAAATCTTACATCACAACCCAGTGCATATATATATTACACATATAACTATGATAGACATTTCATGAAATAACATGTGCAGCAGATTCTAATATCTTCTTTTCTATATTATCTGTTTTTTAGATTCTGGTCAACCCCACTACATTGTTGTAGTGACTTGCTCAGAGGTCACAACTTTAGTTTGGAGAGGCCAGCTAGGTGCATTTTAATTGCCTGCCACTGTCTAGTGAAGAGTTGCTTCTCAAACTAGCATAGAAGAAGTTTTTTCTTCCTAATTTCCAAATTTTGTGGACCTACCCTTTGTAAATTATAATAAAGATGAACTACCTAAGAAAGAAATGGGGAAAAAATAAAGCTAGATACACAATTATATATGCATACATCTATACTCTATGTATATAGATATATACATAAATTTATTATGTATAACATATACATGTGTATGTGTGTACATATAGCATAGATAAGATACAGATAACATAAATAATGACATATATCTTATATAAGTACACATATATAAAATAGAGAATAAATTAACAAATTCCAGCAAACTGCTAGGGTTTTAAAGCATTTGTTCTCAATTTCTGTTCCTATCACTGATGGCGGGGTCTGTGGCCACACTTTGAGCAGCATTAGAGGAAGGTCAATGCCTGAATTTGGAAAGAAGCTGAAAAGTGTGTTTTGATGGAATTAGTACCAGCCTTGCCCAAGGGCACATCCAAGGGCCCTGAAGTGCATCTGACTCCTGTGGGAACTTCAAGGGGATTCAGAAGCCCATACCAGGTTTAGCTGAGGAAATAATTCAGGGACTGTTCAGGGACTGGCCCTAAGTGGGGCTGACCAGCCTGTTAGTTATCCCAGACTCCCCCTGGGCATTCCCCAGCCATCACAAGTAAAGCACAGGCAAGAGACATTCTAGGCCCGAAAAGTCTCAGTAAACAGAGGTCAGCAAAGATACCAGGGCAGAAATTTTCTCTAGACTGCCTCAGCCAAGAATCTGAATTCAGAATCTGACAGGCCTTGACAGCTATTGTTTCCTAAAGATTTACCCTTTAGGATTCAGAAAAAAGGGAGGGGAAACCACAGGCAAGGATGAGATCAAAGATCCAAGGACCTGAAACAGGTCAAGTAGCCCATTGTGGTCCCAAGGTATTATTAGACTTTCTGAAAGTACATAATACAATATAATAAGGGCAAAACAGTGACTCTCTGACCACTAACAGCGTTCACTACATATTCAGTTTCTAGGGCATAATAGGTTCTTCATCTGGATATGATTTAGGCAAAAAGATCGAGTCCAATCAGTTATTTCCTGAGAATGAGGACATAGAGAGTTCAAGTAGGATTTAAAAATCTGAAGGGCAGGCCATGGTCAATGGATCTCTAAGGAAAGTGTCCTATAGGAAACCAACAGAAGTAAAAAGAGAGGCAGTAATTGAGGTACAAAGTGAACAAGCCAGCCACTTGGATCTCATGCGAGTATTGAATGAAAGAGCGAGTTATTGCCCTGCCAAGAAGCGTCTGCAGACGGGCAGGTTCAATAGTACACTCTGGAGAGTCAGAGTAGAGATCAGATTCTCATTTCCTTTATAACAAGGGCATTTGGCAAAATACGTGACACTGCTGTGAGCATTCCAAAGAATCAGTTGGCTAACTTTAAGTATGTGGACTAAAACGACATCTAACTCCTGGACAGCCCTGGGGTCTCCTGAAAAGTGATAGTCCTGTAAATTTCTACAGTTTGTTTCTGCTGCATGTAAAACAGGTGGTTTCCTTAGCATCACTTGTAAATTATTATGTAAAATCAAACACCCAGCCAGGTCCACATCCCTCAAGGAACCCTAGACACAACACTCCAACACTAATTGGTGCTGGCAACAATATCCCAAGCTGGTTGGCTGAATAGAAATGGGGGTCTGTACTCAAAAAGGAGCCAAAGCTTTTTGGCACATGGAGCATCTCTGAGTTGGTCAAAAAGTAAATAAATAAATAAGTTACAATCAAACCCATCTGCAAACCATCCAGCATTGCTGGGACCTACTCTTAAGAATCAGAAAAGCCTGCCAGGTGGCATCAAGATAGGATGATTTGAGCTCTAGCTTAAACTCTCGTTGAAAAAATAGTAATAACACTAGCTATTTATAAGGGAGTTAGGTGTTAGGTAGATCTTAGAACTATCCCCATAAGGTAAATCTCAGAGAGGTTAAGTAATTTATCCCATGTGGCTAAGGAAAGCAGAGCTATGTGGCTTCGATCCTGTGTTCATTTCATTATAAGTCTAGGGGTTAGGAAGAGTATGTGAAATGTCCAGAGACCATACCCACTACAAGTAGAAGTCCCAACCAGAGTCAGCTACATAGACAGCTTCCTGGTCTAGTTCCGGAGATCTTATTTTAAATTAAAGTGTCTGAAAGTGGAGCAATGACATTCATGCATGGGAGGATTCGCTTCTCACCCAAAATAAAACAGTATAAAATTCCAGTCTATGTTTTGGACAGAAGCTGCTTCCTTTGGGTCCTGGCAACAAGTGAATGAAAATCTGTGTGGGGATCTGGGCCAGGTGGGAAGTGAATGTAAGTTTGGGTACCCATCATGCTGCTACCAGGGATTGAGAAAGTCAATCCAGGCCCCTTTGACCCTCTAAGCTTACTCTGGGGATAGCGACATGCAGTCTGGTAGAGACTGCTCTTTGGTTCCAATGGACCAGCAGTAGAAGGAGTGAGAAAAAGGGGGTTGTCTTCTGCACATGCTATCACTAGCCAAGTAGGACCTTAGCAGGCAAGCTTACATACCTTACACACCTAAATAATCCCTGTGAACCTTCTTCCCACACAGGGAGCGGACTGTGCAAAAGGACACCCATAGTTGATAATGGCCTTTCATTATCAAACAAGCTATAATCTCTGGAAATAGGACTCCACCAGCATGATCAGGAGTTGTAACCACTGTTTCCAAGAGTTGGGGATAAGGGGGGGTGGGGCTTTAGCCTAGCACAACCTGGTGCTGCCTAGGGACTTCTGAAGAACGTCCCTCACCTAGACCTTGGCTAAGGTCAGTTTCTTACCCTTATGCAAAAATTCCTTTGTTCATCGGTTAATAAGATACTGAACCATTAATTAAGAGGTAGTTTATAGTTTTTCATGGATAATGAGCTATCATCCAGGTATTTAATTTCACCTGGTTCTTTGCCTGCTGCTGTCTTCTTTTTTTTTTTTTTTTTCCCAAAGATTTTATTTATTTATTCGACAGGATAGAGACAGCCAGCGAGAGAGGGAACACAAGCAGGGGGAGTGGGAGAGGAAGAAGCAGGCTCATAGCGGAGGAGCCTGATGTGGGGCTCGATCCCATAACGCCGGGATCACGCCCTGAGCCAAAGGCAGACGCCTAACCGCTGTGCCACCCAGGTGCCCCCTGCTGCTGTCTTCTACTTTTACTTTAAGCTTTCCCATTTTCATAGCCCTGCCTCTTTCTGGCCATTTTTTCTTTCTTTTTTTGGGGAACCCAGGCAATGGAATAAGCTATTTTCTAGTATCAGGCTGCCACTTAGCTGTGTAAACTTGAAAAAATTGCTTAAGTCCTTTGTTTCTCTTAGATGGGAATAAAACTTAGAGCTACATCTCATTTCTTAAGTGGAAATAAAAATTAGATTTATACCTCAGGTTTGTTGTGTGGATTAAACAAGACAACCATGTAGAATGCTTAGGACAGTGGCTGGCATAGAGTAAGCACTTACTAGAAGGTAACCGATGTTGTTATAGGGTTGTCGAGAGCTGAGGGGAGCAGCCAGGGGTCAGAGTGGTTGATTCAAATAATAAACCAAAAGGAAAATAATACTCAAGTCTTTAATCATTTCCTCCACTAATATAAGTAAGAAGTGTAAGTAAGAATTGAAACAGAAGGAAGTGCTGGCTCCTTGAATGTTCCATTTTTCCCTGTGGATTGTGCAGACGTGAGGGTCATCTCACTGCCTAAGGAGCCCAGAACAAAAGGCTCCTCCTGTTTTACAGCCTGGAGCCTCGGGTGAGAAAAAGGAGAGGGCTCAGAGTGGGAAAGTATCGAATGCTGAGTCAGATGGAGGAAAATGTCTTGGAGACCTCCCCACCTCGCTTACGGTGACACAGAGATCTTGGCCTGAAGGAGGCCTCCAATGGAGGGATTGAGCTAGGAATGAAGCTATGCTGAGAGCATGTCCACTGAAGAAGAGGGAGGGCTTGAGCTTTGACTGCAAGTCCCTTCAGAGGCTGTGGTGCGCTGGCTGCAAGTCCCTTCAGAGGCTGTGGTGCGCTGGCTGCAGACCACGTCTGGTATGAGAGGGCAGCCTCCAGCCATGAGGACCTGCCGGGGAAAGCCTTTGCAATTTGCCTGTGGTTGGGCCTGAAAGGACACAAATAGGATTTTGGCCATAGCCCAGATTTCTCAGGTTATTATTAATCTTCACGCACGCACACACACACACATACACTCCGCTTGTATAAAATCATTTGGAACCATGTAGATGCTACAGAGAATTTTATTGGGAAGAGAGTGTTACTTCACACAACTAATAGGAAAAAAATAAGTTTTAATGATTATTTTTTAGCCTCCAAGTTTTTTTTTTCTTGTTTTTTTTTTTTTTCTCCTGCAAGTCTTTGATTTTTTATTGTGGTAAATTATGTGTAACATAAAATTTACCATCTTGGGGTGCCTGGGTGGCTCAGTCGTTAAGCGTCTGCCTGCGGCTCAGGGCGTGATCTCAGCGTTCTGGGATCAAGCCCCACATCAGGCTCCTCCGCTGGAAGCCTGCTTCTTCCTCTCCCACTCCCCCTGCTTGTGTTCCCTCTCTCACTGGCTGTCTCTATCTCTGTCAAATAAATAAATAAATCCTTAATAAATAAATAAATTAATTAATTAAATAAATAAATAAATAAAATTTACCATCTTAATTATTTCTTCAGTGCACAGTCCAGTACTCTGAAGTATATTCACAGTTGTGCGACCAACCTCCAGAATGCTTTTCATCTCGCAAAACTTAAACTCTATACCCATTAAACTATTCCCTATTCTCCCTCCCCATCCCTGTAACCTTTTAACACTACCTTCTAACCTTGCTCTTTCTTTGTCTTTTATTTGTTTTCACCCCTGCTATGCAGAGTGATTTCTCGTCTTCATCATTCCTATGGCCCACCTTGGAATATCAAACTCTGCCTGGTTCACGCAGGCCCATGCCAGGTTAATGGGACCCACCCTCCTTAGAAGAGACAAAGCAGCCACCTTTACTACTAAGGATTCCCTTCAAAGTCTTGCCAATCTATTCTAAGTGGCTTACCAATTTTTCACAAACAAAAATGATGCTTGCCCCATAGGACTTCTAGAAACAAAATTGATTTTATTTCATTATAGACTGAAATTATAGGGACCAGGAATTCAGTGAGAAGACTACTACCCTTATAATCACCTTTCTGAAGCAATCCCCAAGACCTCTGAACATGAAGTACACACACTCAGTATATCGCATTTTCAAATGGATTCTTTTTTTCTGGTTCTCTAGGTGATGTGTTGACATTCTTAGATTCTCACGTGGAATGTAACGTTGGTTGGTTGGAACCTCTTCTGGAAAGAGTTTATTTAAGTAGAAAGAAAGTAGCCTGTCCAGTAATTGAAGTCATCAATGATAAGGACATGAGGTAATACTGTCATATTCCACGAGACACTTCTAAGTGAGTCTTCAACAACAGCAAAAAGTACTGGTCATATTCCTAAAGTGCACATTTTTGCAAATGAAACACACAGTTCATCCATTTAAATAAATAGAAACACATAATCGATATCTTAGGATCAGAGGTCAATCCAGTAGTTTATTGGATCATCAAAATGCTTAACTTTTAATAACATTAAATCCTAATACTCATTGTCCAGTTCTTTCCTCTTTCTATTCAGCTGTACCTGAACCCAGAAAATATTTATCTTCCTTAAGATTAGTTCATCTTTTTGTGGAAAATATACATATGCTCCTAAATTGTTTTTTTCCCTCAAAAATAGTCAGAACATTATTAAAAGTAAAGTATAAGTTAAAAACTAGCAATCCAGCCAGTAAGTCACTAATGTAAGTTGTACTCATAAATTTGCTTGAAATGTTATTAAAAAGTTTGTGGTAATCTAAAATCATTTGTGTAAGCACTTGTTTCATTCATTTGAACAAGGCATGGTGTCCGATTGATTAAGTATATGTGTACGATCTCAGGTAGCTCTTTTGTTTTTTTCCTGGATTAGTTACATGACAGTGGACAACTTTCAAAGAGGCATCTTTGTGTGGCCCATGAACTTTGGTTGGAGAACAATTCCTCCAGATGTTGTTGCAAAAAACAGAATTAAAGAAACAGATATAATAAGGTAAGTGTGTGAAATTTAAAATTAGAAAGCAATTATGTATCTTTTTACAAATGCATAGGAAGCAATTCCACAAAACAAGTATTTCCTGTCATTCTCTAGACCATCAACAATTATAGCTTTAGGGGCGCCTGGGTGGCGCAGTCGTTAAGCATCTGCCTTCGGCTCAGGGAGTGATCCTGGCGTTCTGGGATCGAGCCCCACATCAGGCTCCTCCGCTGGGAACCTGCTTCTTCCTCTCCCACTCCCCCTGCTTGTGTTCCCTCTCTCTCTGGCTGTCTCTGTCTCTGTCAAATAAATAAATAAAATCTTTAAAAAAAAAAAAAAAAGAATTATAGCTTTAGCCAACAGATGATCAAAAGCAAACAGTTTTCCTAAGAGATTACTTTCCCACTACCAAAACTCATTCTTTTAAATGGTCAACTGGACCTTATTCAGCCCCGAACCCAGAGAAATTCACTAATACTACTCCTGTTCTCTGGGATTTACAGCCTAAGAAATATAAACTAATTGAATATGCTGCATAAATGCTAATATAAACATGCATATTAAAGCCGACATGAGTAAAAATTGGAAGAGTAAATAATAGTAGTAAAAATATTATTGTAATAATAGCTACTGTTAGGATTTTCTTTTCAATTCTAATCCTACCCTTTCCATGGGAGGGGTGCCAAATTCTGTAAATGAATTGAGAAATAGATACAGAAGGCAGATATGAATTAAAAGTGGGTCTTTATTGCTGGAGAAATAAATTGAAGAATAAATTGAATATTGCTGAATTGAAGAACACAGCTTAGACCTGAAGCCAAAGTGGGGACTTCTGAACACTTCCTCCAGAGTCTAGACCTGCAGGACAAGCATGCAGCCAGCCTCAGGAAGAGCAGCAGGAGTCCCAAAGCCTTCCCAGCTGGAGAGAGAACTTGAGCAGACAAGTGCCAAGAGAAAGCCCCAGCCCACACTGTGGATTGTAGCATTATTTCTCAGAACTTAACCCTCAATAAAGCATGCCTCATTCCTTGCTAGGTGTGATGCCTTCAGAATTGGTATTCCTAGTGAGTCAAGTTAGGAGTACTATCATTTATTAAGCACTGTGTATTTAACCCTCTCTGTAACCCTAGGAGTGAGATGGTAGTATTGCCATGGTAGAGATGAGGAAATGGACCCTAAAAGAAGTAATTTTCCAGGGATATACAGCCAGGAAAAGAACAAATTGGGATTCACATCCATATCTGCCTGAATTTAACACACTTACTCTGATCCCACATCTAAAGAACTTCTTTGCCTTTTTCAGACTCCCATTTTGAGGGTCAATGTAGTGATTGAGTTCAGATTATAGTCCACATAACATTAGAAAGAGAATGCATTCTGGATGGACTAGAAAGGACATTGGGCATTCAGACTGCATATGTACATAAATGATGGGGGACAGGAAGTAGGTGTGGGGCAGGAATTATCTTACCCTTGACATTGCTTTGTACCCTAGACACAAGAAAGGCTCTCCACACAAACCTTTCAACTGGCTCAATGTAACCACCATGGGAAGTGATTACCACCTTGTCGAGCTGCTGATTCAAGTGTAGTTTCTATTCCCCATAATCTAGAACAGTCATGAAGACTCTGGAGTCGGACTCTTTGAATTTAAATCTCAACTCTACTACCTTTTAAAGGTGTGAGCTTTAAAAAGTTACTTAACCTCTCTGAATCTCTGTTTCCTCATTTTTTGCATTAAAGACTGATAGAAGGAACTACCTCTATCATCTAAGAATTAAATCTGATCATATCACATACTTTAAAAAGTGTTTGCCACATAATAAGCTGTCAATAAAGTCTGTCTACAGTTGAGACGGTAGAGTGGAGTGAGCAATCATAGTGTCAAACCAGGCCACCTAAATTGAACCCCAGGTGTACATCATAGTAATCTGTGATCTCGGGAAAGTTTCAAACCATTTCTGGGCTGTAGTTTCTTAACGGTACATACTTGCAGGATTTCCATAAAGTCTGAGATAATACACATATAATGCTCACAACAGTGCCTGGTACTCCCTTAGCACTATTAAATAGGCATTGTTAAAAATAACCTAGCTCAAGAGTTTGTGGCGAAGAGTAAAGGGCAAATAAGAATCCTACTTCTAAGCCCCATCTTTGCTGACCCTAGTCAAGCTCTGCCACCAGGAAGCAGGGAACTGATGACCTCAGGGCTATTTGTGACTCCCTTCCAAGACCTCCCCACACTTGGTCGCTATTTTGAAATCTCTCTTAACTCCATCACAACTGCACAGAGGACCCACTCTAAAAGTTGAAATCCCATGACATGCAAGTTTAAAAAAACATTTCTTTTTGTAGGTGTCCCGTCATGGCAGGTGGATTGTTTTCTATTGATAAAAATTACTTTTTTGAACTTGGAACATACGACCCTGGGCTTGATGTGTGGGGTGGAGAAAATATGGAGCTCTCATTCAAGGTATTATCAAGTGGTCCTCCAATTCTCTCTACAATTCAGACTTTTTCATTTGGTTTCATTTTACTAATATAATCAGATATGGGACTGCCTCTGGGAGGAAATTGCACAGAAATTTGGGGGCCTCTAGATTAATGTTTTTATATCCCAGATTAAATTTGGAAGAATCAATAGCTCTCATGAAATTTATTAGTATTCCCTAATATTTCATAACACTGTTTCTATATGTGACTATGGGGGAAATAATTGTCTGCCATTCTGTATAAATGCTGCAGGATTCACACTACATACAAAATATCTCCAGTAAATCATTCAGTAATGGTTCATGTTAGACAGCACAAGTGACAGAAGTACAAAAAGCGCCTTTAGAGCAGGCCATCAGCAGGCAATGGTGCAGCAACTTTGGACATCCAGACAGCTCTGGGTATTTATAGTCATTGATCAACAGCTAAGAAAGCCTTGGCAGCAGCCAGAGTGAAGGGAATCCAAAAGGCAACTGCTTTCCTGGGGAGTGAGGTGGTATATAGTAAAAGGGGTATTACTTGGAGCTCATTTTCAGGTTGTGTTCCATAAGTCGTGTGGATCATCCCAAGATGAGAATGGAAGTTTGAAAAAATGGAAATATAAACTCCTTTCCCTGATCCAACCAAAACAGGAATTCATAGTTTATATTTTATACTTTGGGATTTGGTGAGAATTTCTTTATAAAATAAAAAGATGAACACTGCAGGGTAGGGAAGAAAAATATATATTTTTTACGAATCCTAAAATGGTCCACAGCAATGGACAAAACCAAATAAACCTGTTGAGTTTAATTTGAAACTACTAGAAAAAACTACTTCCAACTGCGGGGAGGAGGGAGTGGTGATCAAGTGGTTCCTTGTCATTGTTAACTGCCCATGATTTGTGGACATCATTTGAAAATTGATGTTTATCAAACTGTTCCAGGTGTGGATGTGTGGTGGTGAAATTGAGATCATTCCCTGTTCCCGAGTGGGCCACATATTCAGAAATGACAATCCGTACTCCTTCCCCAAAGACCGGATGAAGACAGTAGAGCGGAACTTGGTGCGGGTTGCTGAGGTCTGGCTTGATGAGTACAAGGAGCTCTTCTATGGCCATGGGGACCACCTCATAGACCAAGGGTTAGATGTTGGAAACCTCACAGAACAAAGGGAACTTCGAAAGAAACTAAAATGCAAAAGTTTCAAATGGTACTTGGAGAATGTTTTTCCTGATTTGAAGGCTCCCATTGTGAGGGCTAATGGTGTGGTAAGTTCAAGCAGTAATTACATTCTGACTCCATAAAAATAAAATTTAAAAACTCTTGAAAATGTGTGGAAAAGAATGAAGGATTACATTATAAGTAAATACCAAGTATGAGTGCAGATGAGACAGAGCATGGTTAAGGGTTAAATATAGGTGAACTTACGGGAGGCTTTTAGGCAGCCATTTTCATTGATTATTTCAGCAAATACCTACTGGGTATCAATAAACCAGACAGCATTTCAGAACTGCGTTATAGGGTGATGTATAAAGCACACTTGATTCCTGTTTGTGGAGCTTAAAGTTGAGTAGGGAAAACCATGTACAAGTATGTAACGTTTAAATAAAAAATAGAATGGCTCTCATTTAGGGAACTGGTCACAACTGAGGAATCCTTCTAAGCTAGAGTATTCAACTCTGAGGAGATGTTGAAGCCCAGGCCTGAAAGACAAGTGTCATCCAAGCTCTAAAGGAGAGAGTCTTAGGCAGAGGATGCCCTTTGTGCAAAAACTCTAAGATAGATGACTGTCCAGGCACTCAAGAAGTGCCACGAAGATGAATGTTGTCAGAAGGAGAGAAGAATCGCACCAGATGAAGGGGAGGAGGGAGGAAGAGTCAGGTCACATAGGTCCTTACAGGCAGAGTAATAATCCTTCCTTCCTTCCTGTCTCTCTCTCTTTCTTTCTTTCTTTCTTTCTTTCTTTCTTTCTTTCTTTCTTTCTTTCTTTCTTTCCTTCCTTCCTTCCTTCCTTCCTTCCTTCCTTCCTTCCTTCCTTCCTTCTTTCCCTCTCTCCCCCCTACTGAATGTAATAGGAGGTTATTGAGTAAGGTTAAGCAATAGGATGACATGATTTAATTAGATTTTTATAGATTTCAAACATGGGTTGAAAACAAAATAGTCAAATGATGACAGACAAAATTCCAGGGCACAATGTAATGTACCAAAAGGGAAGAAACCAAACTAAACAGGTTGGACAGAGTACAAAGCTAAGAACTAAAGCAAGAAAGCAGAAAACCTGGATGAAAGCCATTTCAAACCCATTCTGGGAGTGGGGCTTAATTTGAAAAGGATGGCAAGCTATGAGGATATTTACCGTAGAATAGGTTTAGAAGTGATTAGTCAGGCCTTGACCTAGAGCTCTTCCCTAGTCATGCAGAATTTTAATCTGTTTTATTGTTTTCTCATTGAATTTTGATTTATAAATATTCCTGGAATTATTTCATTTTCTTTAAGAATTTTCTTTTTCTTCACGAAAGAAGTTCTCAGACTTGACCATCAGTAAGCCTGCTGTTTTAGGCCATGTTTGTTCAGTTCCCCTAGAAAGTGAATTGTACAAACAAATCAGTCTCCGCCTAGGAAATTTCCTGATGATGACAAGGACTTAGAAGAGCCATTCTCCCTGGCAGTATAGGGGAGATTCTGGAAGAGTATGAAAGAGAGGAAACATAAAAATTCAACTGACAAACTAGTATATGTGACCTGTCTGTAACATAATGTAGTATAAAATTGTCATTTTTATAGGTCAAAATAAAATAGCAGCTATTTCTGGTAGTTCAACCTGGTTTTTTTTTCTAGGTAACTCGTTAGGAATACCCTGAATTTATACACTGTTCAAATAATGTGTCTGTAAAATAAACTTACTTTTTCTTTTTTTAAATTCTAACTCCTGAGTAAGAAAAAAATTTTCACCATAGTAATTTTTTTTCCTGTCCTCACACAGAATCTCAGCAAGAGCATTACTAAACTTTAACCACCAGAGGGAACTAAAAAACTACCTTTTGCCTCTGTGAGGTTAACTTGTGTAAGAGTTCCCATGAAATTTCTGAAGCTCTCTCCTGTAACAGCCTTCTGCTGCTGCCAGAGCTATAATATATTAAAATGAAGAAAATATTTTTAAATGATTTTTTAAAATTCTATTTGTTGCTTTCCTTAGACAAATTATAATCAAGATATCATTTGCTCCCTTCTGAAATAACCAGTAGGGTGCATTATTACCATTTAAAAAAAAAAAAGAAAAAAAAAAGATTTTTTCCAGACATTTCAGACTAAGATTAACTAGACCATTATTTTAGAAAGACAGATTTGAGTCCCAAGAAAATAAATTCTACAAGTTTTTATTTGCTCCACATTTTCCCTTCTTTCAACCTATTTAGGAATTTAAATCTAGTGCAAGATTTTTTGTTTTCTTTTCTTTTTTTATAAGAACATATCATATCTTATTGAACCAAAAATGTTTGAGGAATGAAAGCACATTGCCAACAATGTGTCTTTATATTGGATTAGACGCTTAGCAAATAGCCTATAGCCCGAAGTCTGGCAATTCTGTGATAAACTGTGGGGAACTCCTCCTAAATTGGAAAGTGAAATAATTCAAAATGGATTATTTAAAATTTATATACTGTCCGATATTTTTAAAAAGATTGAAATGGTTTACAATAAAAGCATAAATACAATTCCTTGAAAATAAAATGAAGAATCCATTTTTAAAACCATTCATAATGAGATAAAGAATAACAACTCCTTAGGGCTTCATAAATCATTTCTATGTGAAGAAAAGCAGTTTCTCCCGAAATTTCTGATAGGGACGAAGAGAAACAAATCTTCAGAGAAAGCCGGTGGCGGCGGGGCGGGGTGAGGGGGGGGCGGGTGACGGAAAGCAAGGGAAAGAAAATTTTTTTCCTTCCATGTAATGCTTTTTCTATGCTTGGCAGAAGGGACTGTACAAAATAAATACAAAGAACTCAGTTAAACCAGGGGTTCCCATACACTGCTCTGGGCACTGTTAGTTGTGCTGCCAGAAATAGGATCCCAGGGCCAAATATATTTGGCAGACGCTCACGCTGCCTTCCCCCTTAGAGCAGAGAGCTAAACATTAACGTACTGGAGGTTCTGCAAGGTTCTGGAGCAGTACGACCTGTTCAGCTGTATTGAAGCCAGAGTTTTCCGAACCCGTGGGAAGACAGAATCCACAAATACAGAAGTTTATATTTATGTCTGTTAAAATCCAGAGAACAATTGGAGCACATTTCCTTTCTTTAATCTCCAGGCCTATCCTCCTTTCATGCATTTCTATTAAATCTCCGCTGGGCACCCTGCTCTGTGATTCCTCTGGGCGTCCTGACTGCTCCATTTACTAACGGTGGATTGTCTCTTCCCATATTTGTCACTTTACATTGTGAATAGAGCTTTCTTTGAAGATTTCTGATGGAAATTCTGTCCTTCCAGAGTTGTTTTACATGCCAGCCACCCCAGAAGTAACCAACCTGGTACTATTTTTTTTTTTTAAGATTTTATTTATTGATTGATTGATTTGAGAGAGAGCATGAGCCGGGGGGGGGGGGGGGGGCAGAGAGAGAGGGAGAAGCAGACTCCCCCACTGAGCAGGAGCCCTTTGCTGTGAAGCTTGGAATTGAGCTGATGCAGGGCTGGATCCCAGGACCCTGGGATCATGACCTGAGCCAAAGGCAGACCCTTAACCAACTGAGCCACCCAGATGCCCCCAGTCTGGTACTATTTTTATGTCTGTCAAAGTTCCTATCCGATGGAAGTAGTGTAAACGTACATCTCAAACCCAAATGAAGGTCTACGTAAGGTTCAGATTCCCAAGGGAGAGTCTAGCTTCCTTGTCTCCTTGTGCTACCGGGTAAATTGTTTTTCCCAGGACACCATTCTGCTGAGGGTCCGATTCTTTGGTCATCCATCTTTATGTGGAAGACTGCAGTTCCAGCTTTCTGGCTTACGCATGTTTTTCTACTGTCCTTACAATGTCGGTCCCTTTCCTACCAGTATTTGCAATTTTCCCATTTGCTAAAGGTTTTTGTTTTGTTTTCTTTTCTTTTGTTTTCTTTTGTTTTCTGCATTTTATGGTCTCCTAAGATGCCCCTGACTTTCTTGTAAGCTGAGCTATGCATGTAAAAGTGAGGGCCATCCCACTGAGCGCCGTGTTATGAAGGCTTACAACTCTGAGCTACACAGCTTCATCGGGCAACACTTTAGAGTCAGGGCTCTGTGTTAGGCGCCCTGGAACAGGAGGGGGCACAAACAGTGTTCCTGCCAATGAAGACTTCACCACCTCCCAGCTCAGAAGGCTTTCCTGAGTGTAGACTTGACTCTACATAGCTCTTCTAGAAATCTAAGAAGTCTAAATTGCACTATTAACTCACCATCTCGTTAGCCTTGCCCAAGATGTCAAACTGGGCAAGGGAATCAACATTTTTCTGCATTAAATGGTGACTTATAGAAAGCTGCCTCCATATTTGACCCTGCAAATCCATTAAAAACCTGGGGGCCTGCCAGATAGTGCCTTTAAGGTTGGCTCTGTATTAGCTTTCGTGACTTTCCTGTAATGAAATGTAGCTTGCCTGAGTCATTAGGAAGATTCTGACAGGGAATCAGCTGGAATCTGCTGTTCTTTGAAGGACTCAATTTATCTATGATTCAGTATGCCTAAGCAGGGAAATGGCTTGAAGGGGTCAGCCAGGGAACAGAGCCCATAACTGTTGGTTTGATTAAATTGCAAGTCTGTGCATTGACTTTTAATGTATGCATCAAAAAAACTTGAGACAAGAAAATAACTACTTTTCATGCTACCTTTTGCTCATTCCCTATTCAGCATTCCAGGCAAGGGTTAATTAAAAGCTTCTGTTTGTTGGCTCTGTGGCTGAATCATAGGCCTAAATTGACAGATTGAAGCTGTACTTTAGCAAGATTACATTATGTCTCTGTGAGAGATAGCAACCAATAAAATCGCATAGTGCTAAGTAATGCTAAGCTATCAACTTAACTATCTTTTACCTTATTATAGTTTTATAGTCTGTGTTTTCTGAATGTCTTATTCTACTTTAAAATATTTTTTTTCTTAATGCATATTTTATATTTTGTTCCCTAGCTTATTAATGTGGCCTTGGGCAAATGCATTTCCATTGAAAACACCACAGCCACTTTGGAAGACTGTGATGGGAGCAGCAAGGTACGCTGGGCTGGGTTTCCTCTCTCATCATAGGCACCGTTGATAGATGGTGCAGGTGTACCTGATAAGAGCAGAGTATGGTACACTTACTGCTCACTTGAGAAATTTATTTTTCCTGTACAAACAATAATTAATTTATAAATTTCTACATTATCATAAGGTTGGTGATAAGACAACCCACAACTAAATGTAAAGATACTGACCAAGGGAGTAAGACTGAGTACTGAAGTCAACCCACTAGGGACCCAGTTCTGGATCCATCACTTCCAAAAATGTGTTAACTTTGCAAATCCTTTATCCTTTAGGTAAATAGCAGTTATAACAGCACCTACCCCTAAATCAGGTTTGAGGGTCAAATTATGTCATACGGATGAAGCATGTAGAACAATATTTAACACTCAGTGCCCTGCAAATGTTCACTGTTACAATAAGACAAAAAAGGGGAAAAATAAAAAATCACATCTAAAGATAAAATAATAAAGGAAATAAAGGCAGAGCATATTTTTGAATAGTCTAAGGGTGCAATTTTATTCTGATTCAGTCCCCTCTTCCCCATTCTCCTACATATTGAGGGAGTGATGCAAATTACATAATCCATGATCCCTGGTGGAAAACCCTTTAGCAAATCTCTGACGACTCAGAACACAATGGTTAGGGGAGGAAGGAGGGCCAGGGAGAACAGAGACTCTGCAGAGCGGGAGGTGAGCTCTGATGGTACCTCCCCCTTCAGCGTATGTTCCCCACCCATTCTCATTCTGTGCAGATATTACTGGTTTGGATGTCAAACAAAACTCATAGAAACATCAATCCATGAGTAGTACTCAGCCTCCTAAAATTGTAGATCACTCTTTGGTAAAGAAATTATTTTGTGATGAGAATCCAGGCTTCCCCAGATTTACCTGTTTGCTTTGACTTAGAGATATTGCTTCTATTTTTGAGCACATCTCCTCCTACCTCTTAATTCAAAGCTGAAAAGACATTTTTGTCCTCTCTGTTGCTATAATACAGCTATGGATTGTAAACTTGACGCTGAGGGAGCTCTTTCTTAATTAGGAAAGAAAGGAGGCAGAGGGAAGAGAAAAGTGTCAAAAATCATTTGAAAGATACAACTCGTATTAACAATTCAAAGAGGAAATAAAGTCATAAATTACAAAATAAAACCACAAGTAGTCCAAATTATATGAAAGTAGTATTATTTAATTCAATCCTTCGAGACTCATTCTTCTTGTGATTTTCTGTGCCTGATTAACCAGTATTTTATATGAAGATCCAAGTTGTGGTCTGGATAACGACTGAGTGTCTCAAGGGGATGCTGGGAGGCGAAAGTATGACTATGCAGCCCCCGCTTTCTACAAACGCCCAGCTCCCTTTTTGTCTTGTTACTCACTTTTAGCTTGTAGTTTGTTTGAATAATAAAAAGTAAAGGGACCTGGAGGAAGGGAACTTATTTTGGCAGAATTAATGAAGCTTAATACCAAGCCAGATTATAGCACTCATCCAAAAACCTGTAAAGGAATAAAGCCCGAGGATTGAACCACCGAGCCTTAGCCTTCACTTTACCTAAAAAGTCCCCTTAGCTATTAACTTTTCAACCAGCTGAGATGTCCCTTTTAAAGGTAATGTCTAGCTTCTCCTAGTAGCCACATGACGCCTTGTATTATGACATAAGATCATGCTTCTCAAATTTTAATGTGCGCACAAATCACCTGGGAAGTTTGTTACAATACAGATTTCTGATTCAATAGGTCCGTGGTGGGGCTGAGATTCAGCAGTTCCAACTAGCTCCCAGGTGATGCTGATGTTGGTCCAGAGACCACCCTTTGAGTGGTGAGGTCTAACCCAATGACATACTTGATAATCTAAGTTAAATCTCAGTTACATTACAAATGATTCACTAGGTAAAAGCATTTAGGTAGGTTTTACCAGCAGTCTATTTTTTTGTTGTTTTAATGTTCACATTGGTGCAAAACAACAAATTTCCCGCAGACCCACAGACTTAGAATAAATTGACAAGGCAGATAGTACTAGGGTGTAAATAACTGGAAAAATTACTTATAAAAACTGAAAACATGGTTCCATTACCTGAATTGGTATTTATTTTTGACATTGGCAACTCCCCTGGACTTCTCCAAGGGTGGTTCTTAGGAACTAGCGGATGCTAACAGGACAGAACCTGATGATTCTTTCTGCGATCAGCAAAGAAAGATTTTTACCCTTTCCTACAAAGCTCTAAGAGTCTGGTAATCTCGATGGTCTTAAACAAAGAAGCATAATAATTTCCACCAAAGTAATTTAGGACTGTGACTTGGATCTCCTTATGGCCCAAATGCCTACAGATGGTTTGAATGTTTCACTGCTTCAAGCACCAGGCTTGTCTGGGATTCAGAACACCTGAAATGACCTACATTTGCAGATATATACTAACTGTACTCAATAATTTTTATTATTGCAACTCACATTTCTTGACGGCTTACTGTGTGCTAAGCACTTAACAGTCTGAGATACACCCTAATGCGATCCAACTTAAAAATGATAAAAATGAAATTAGATATGGTAATAATATGCCCATGCTATCAGAATCAAAAGTGGCAATACCAGGATTTGGGTACAAAACATTTGATCAGAGTGCCTATATCCTTAACCATTGCTAACCAAAATGTTTGGCAAAGCCCCTACCTGTATTTGCTGCCTGAAGTGACCTTCTCCTTGTTCATTTCCCAACAGCGTCAGCAATTTAATTACACCTGGCTAAGACTTATTAAACATGGAGAGTGGTGCTTAGCTCCTGTCCCCGATACCGGGGCCCTGGGCCTGCACCCTTGTGATAACAGAAACAAAGGGCTAAGATGGCTGCATAAATCAACATCAGTCTTTCATCCAGAGCTGGTAAGCAAAATATGTGTCCCTCTTCTTTATCGCAAATCCAACTTCCCATTAAATGGGACGTAAAGCTCTCCTTGTCCGCATCCTCAATCAGAAGCTTTCAGTGTGTTTGTGAGAACTAGAGGCAGCGTAAAAGTTCATACAGAGAGATAAACGGATATTTTTGTAAATTGTCAATGCCTTTTTTTCTTTTACAAAATGTATTTGAAATCTGTTATTTTAAATATAAGCCACCCGTTTCTTTGGTTATATAGCTATCAGCATCTTTGTTTCTATAAGCCATTCGCTTCAGTCAACTAACAATGCCAAAAATCATGCTCAGAGGCTAGAACTGGCTCTGACTGGTTCCCAGAGAGGCCCGTAGGGAGAGTATATGGGGAAAGCAAACAGCAGTGTGCTTCCGACAAGCTTTGCACTTTAGCATGACTCTGCTTTTCAGCATTCTGCCTCCTTTCCATAAAGGGAGACTTTTTCTCACCCCACCCCCTCATTCCCAGAGACCTGGGCCTCAACAGGTGGAGGCAGCTTCCACCTGCTCGTAGGAGCTGCCAGTGTGCACGTGCACTTGCCACCATCACATTCAGTGACATGACCCTGGTAGCTTAAACCAGCCACGATGGGAGGAATTCTGTAAACCCATGCTACTAATCCAGGGATGTTTTCCTAGAGGTCCAGTTGTTAATATTTACCAGACCACCCCAGCTCTACCCTATTCGCTCTCAGAATGATAAATGTCAAAGTCTTGATCAGTTTCTCCAATTCTGTTTTAACAAGATACAAAGTCATAAGTTTTGGTGTAAGATCTTGGAGTGACAAAAATAATTTCAGGCCAACCTTCTTAAATTTTCTATTATCCTACTGGCAAGTAACCACCAAATCCACAAAATGTACTGGGTATATGAAGACCATCATCTTGCTCAGGGTTGTCCCCAAAGCACCCCCCCCCCGGGTGCCACCATTTCTTTTGATGTCACAACCAGTGACTATTCCCTTCATGGCATTTTTCTTCCTACTTGGGGTCTAAATCAGGGCTTGAGCAACATATTTTCCAATCTTCTTCCCTTTCAATCTTCTCTGTTATATTTCAGTACCTTCTGGGCATTTTTTTTTCTCTTTAGTGATAATGACTATTATTGAGTTATTTAGAAAAATTAGGAATTACTAGTGCAGCAATTACTAATTTTATGTTGTGTAGTGTTGGAAAAATCCATAAACATCTATCAAACATTATCTTCTGCTTGCTTAACCTTATGCCAAAAAAAGCTGGAGGTGGGGTGAGGGGTGAGAAAGGATGAGAATGAGAACATACTTTTCATCTCCAGAAGTGAATCTGTTACCAGAAAAAAAAAATCAGGCTAATGAGAAAATATTTAGGAGCAAGCAGCCTTTAAATCACATAGGTCTTATTTATAAACTGGGTTGGCCCCTTTGAAAACTTAAGCCTTTATTAGCTGATTTTTATATAGGCTTAATTTTGGTTCCTCTAAATGGTAAGCCAATTTGTAAAGAGTAATTTAATTAAGATGGCAAAAATTCAATGTTTCCTGACGCTCCTTGTGCCTATGAATTTGTAGCATGTCACACAGCTGCCTTCTGCCTTAAGTTCCCCTTTCCATGCTGCTTGATGTCATGGAGATGAATATCTTGATAATAGTTTTCCTTATTTTTTCAGTATTTTGGTAATTTTCATACTGAATCTCCTGAGTCCTCCAAGGTATGGTAATTCTTTAAAAAAGAAATGGAGAAAAAGACTGAATAATAGGAACATGTCTCTCCCTTTAGCATTAGGAATTGAGAGCTTCGTAGAAGGAAATAGGGTAACAGTGAATTTGACCCTGAATACCAATGAATTGTTAAAAGTATACATTTCTAATCTGCATTTAAAATATATTCTCTAGGAGAGCCCACCCCAAATACTGGGGATTATAGACACCGAAGAGGAAATTTTTTCATAAGTAACTCCTAGGTACTGTGACATGGAATGACTCTCCATCACTGGTCCCTTCATCAACTGTCTTTAGGTTAGGGACAAGTTATTCAATTACCTCTTTACAATCCACTGGCAGAATGTTGTAGATAATCCGGGATGATTTTGCTCAAGGCCAACTCCTTTACAAAGCCTTGAGCATACCCAAACATCATATTTCCCAAGTCTTACAAGGATGACAATGGTTTTGTAGGAACATCTTTAAAATAAACTATTACGAAGTCACCCCTATTTGGTATATTTTTTAAAAAATATTTCAAAACAATATACATATAATTAAGATTATCTTTGTCATAGTTATGGAAAATTGAGAGGATTAATAGATGAAAAAAATTATAAAGCCATGAGCCAGTTCTAAGTTGGTTAACTATTATTTCTAGGATATTCCATAAATATTAATCAATAATAGAACTTTCTGAAATACCTTTGACTTTTTTCTAATTATATCTGGATTTTCTGGACATCAGGCATTACATACTACCAGAGATTACGGTGGGTAGCTTATAAATAAATACATCATTTCTAGTACTTTGTATTCCATGTTTACATTCTAAGGTATGAACTTAATTGAGAACTTAACTGACTCACTTTTTGTGATGGCTGCTTTTTCATGATCACCATCAATCAGAGAACCATCACCCATCAAATATAATAAACGCCATATGGAATTATTTCCTTTACGTAATACAGTTATCAGACCCGTCATCGGAAAATACATCTTCTGCTTCCTCCCCGAGGAAGTCGTAAAAGTCTTAAAAGCCTTGTATCTTGAAGAAGTGAGAAGTTAGTTTGAGATGGAGACAAATTTAATACAGTCCAAAGGCTGTGGTCCTGTTGTTAATTTAGTTCAGAAGAATTCCTAAGGAATCAAAAATGTAATTATCTTTTTTTTAATTAGTTTTCATTTCTTTATATTTCAGCTGTCAAATTCATGTGGCTCATTCCCAGATCCCCTTTCTTTCCAGGTGAATCATATTGTTTTTGGGAACTATCATCAGTTGTTATGCTTAGAAGGAAATATTTCTCAGAAGACCCTGAAAGTCGCTGCTTGTGGCCCAGAGAAGCAATACCAAAAGTGGAAATTTGAAAAATATTATGAAGACTAAAGAACAACTAATATTTTTATCTAGTAAACCCATTAGACACTGTGAAAATGACAGTGGATGTGGGGACTGTATTTCTCCATGGTAGTTTACATTTTCAAAATTAATAGCATTTGAATAGGAGATTTAAAAACCCACAATATTTGAGAAACCAAAAGTGAGCTCAGGGAAACAACCTAACGTTGAACTGGAGCCCGTCTTCAGCTCTAGGTGGCCTTTTGAATCGCATGCTTCCTGCCCCGTGCTGGATGGACCTCAGCACGCAAACTTCCCCATGCAATCAAACAGGTAACAGGAAATATAGGAAATGAAGCCAAAAGTACTTGAGGAAGTACAATGATATTCACGATGACTGAGTTTGATAATAACCAGCTCTTTTGGCCCACAAGTAGGTATAATCAATGAGAACCTAGTCTTTTATTTGCTTTTTTTTTATTATTATTATTATTTAAAAAATTACTTGAGCTCCTGTAGCTAAAAGACCTCAGAAACACACAGCTGTCATCTTGGTGAAGTCCCTCCCAGCTACACGCCTGTTCACCTAACAGTTTGAAAGACCATCGGCATCATACTCCTCAATGGGAGGACTTTGATCGAGATGACTACATAATGGTTTTTTGTTTTTTGTTGGTTTTTTTTCCCCCAATCTGAGTCAGTGGAAAAAAACTAAGTGAGGAAGTCAAATGCTTATTCAGTTCTAGATATGGGACATTGTTTCAATTCATTTTGTGCTTTTTAAAGCTACACTTTAAAAAAACAGCCGTATTAGTAACTTCCTAGACTTAGGTGGAAATTAAAAAAGAAAAAAAAAGGCAAAGAAGAGGCTGGGTCACAATGCACTGTAATCACCAAAAATACACTTAATTGTTGAACACACTGTAATGTAAGACCAAATAAGAGGAGCTGAAACAAATAAAGCAGCAACAGAGCACTGAAGATTATTAAGGATTTATAGAAAATACGACTTTAGATTTAACGGCATTCACAGGGATGAAGTATGCTAAAAATAACCTCTAAAAGATTTCAAAGTAGAAATAAAATGTAGGGAACATAATGAAAGGGGAAGAGAATGAGGTAAGCAACCCTCTGGAAGAGAGTTAAGAAAAAAATTGACATAGATTTGGCCAGAAAAGAAAAGGAATCTGACACCTCTGTGGGGTGGGGGTGGGAGATAAGGCCGTGGATGTGGGTCTAATGAGAACACTGATAAATTTGGGGAAAGGTCCAATATTTTTCAATCCACATTGAATTCCTAACCTTATATATGCCATTATTTAGTCATATCAGAAGAGATTCTAGAAATCCTCACATCCTTTATATTGATTTTTGATTAAAAAAAAAATTGATGCCCAGAAATCATATTACCTGTCTAAGAGTCCCACACCAGTTAGTGAGAGATGAGGATTAGAATTTGGATCTCCAGAGGCAGGGCTCAGTCCAGTGCCCCAGGCCTCTGGCCTAAACCTGTTCCACAGCATTCTTAAGAAAGAGAGACAGAAGCCTTTTTGCTGGGGTTGGGTCTCTGGAGGAAAACCATGCTCTCTGCTTGTTAATGTAAAAACAAAGCTTTGTTCAATTGAGCTGATGGTTAAACTGGGCATCTTTAGTTCTGACTGCTTATTTAAAATTTAATTTTATCTCCCAATTAATTGCACAAAAGCAGAGCTATAACCATGTCTCAGAAGGGGAAAAGGTTCTGCCTATTTGCATCATATTTAAGATGTTTTATTCAGATAATTGACATTGCAGATGAGATAAGAGAATGACTAGAAAATGAGATAATTCTTTTCAAAACAGAGCCATATGGGGGATAAAACACAAGTCAGTTGCCAAAGGACTAACTGAACTGCTGACCGAACTGAGTATGCTGAGTGCCTCATGCAATTCTTCGCATAACTGCAAAAATGTTGAAAGGTTTTTTGCCCCCAGTCTGATGACTCCTGTTCAGAAAAAGATGAATTACAGTTCGGAAACACTTACCTTGGGGCAAACCAATGAAGGAAATTTGAATGTTTTTCACAAAAAACCTTCTACAGTGTGTTCAGTGTATCCTGACTTCACCTTCACATAATATGAAGCTTATTGGAACCTACGTTGTCAATATAGCAAAGGATTGTTTTCATACGTGACGTGTTCGCTCTTGGAAAGAATTTTAAAAAGAGCTTTTACCATGTATTTGTTCAACTACTCTAAGATGCGAGGAAGTAATCACTAATTGGAAATTGTATAAGCCTAAATTTAAGAATACTGACTAATTGTGAAATCTCCTACCAACACTTTTTTAAGCATTACCCTCTACATTTTGTTTTCAGAAGACTGTAATAAAGGTGTAAATGCTACTAGACCTCTGATACTTCTAGTGAGAAACCCCCTAGTGGGACGCATTAGGGTCCTATTCAACCGTATATTCTTCAGTAGGAGGCTGTGGAAGACTTCAGAGTTTTCCCTGGATTGGCTTGAGTCATTGCCTTTTCTTAGGGAAATGTCTAGACATCTCGTTACTTTAAACACAAGCATAGTTTTGATATTTTACAGGACTTATTTGATCAAAAACTAACTTACCAGACCATCTGAGTGCTTCTGAACCTTTTGGTTTGCACGGTTCCTTTCTCTTTTTCAACAGTTACCCAGAGCTTCTCCCTGAAGGATGACACAGCTGTTGTTGGTACAACCATGTTTTATCACCAGCATCAAATTTGCTCAATTCTGCTTGCTGACATTCAATCAGTTGTCATTCACAGGGCCAAAAACCACCATATGCCATAATCACAATGTATTGTTAGTTTCTCCACAACTAATTTGGAACTACTCTCTTAGATATGAAAACACCTTGCTTATAGTATTGCCTTAGGGATTGTAGAGGGGCAAAGATACCAATTATAGTATATAGGAATTCAAATTCTCCAGTCAACCATGAATTTATGAATGGCTTAGGATTGTTTTTAAGGGGTTCTCATGCAAGAGAGTGGGGTTGAGGCTGGCCAGATAGTACCATCTTTATTTGTTTTAACAACTTTAACTTCCATGTTCAAACACAGAAAAGAAATTATGCCTCTGATGAGGGTCCCAATATCTTTGGTACAAACAAGGAATTTATAGGGAATAAGGGAAAGACAGATGAGAACTGATTATCTTTGAGTACCTACCATGTGCTAGGCACCAATTGTGTTCCATCTCACTGTTGTGCACAACTCAGTGAGTTAGGTCTTACTGTCCTCATTATGCAGGCAAGAAGGATGGCTAAGGGGTATTATCTAAGATCATCCCACTAGTAAGAAATTAAAATCTAGTTTCCATTCTATCTGGCTGAAAGAAGGAGAAGGAGAAGGAGGAGAAAGGGAGGAAAGAGGAGAGGAAGAAGGAGAAGAAGAAAAGAGTCTCTTTGATGACAACATGCTTCTATGATTTGTTCTTTTCTTTACATAAGGTGGTCATCTGGAGTGGGCTAGGTTAAAATCCCTTCATTGTGAAGTCAAATGCCTTAGGTATTCCTTGGCTGTGATAAAGAGGCTGTACCCTTTCTGTTAATCAACTGAAATGTAGCCTTAGTGGTAGCTATCCCCACATGCTTTGCAGTGGTCTATCTCCTTGACTTCATGCAGGACATATTCTTTTCCATTTCCTATAACAAATATGAGAAGGAGAAGCAGACATAGAGGAATAGCTTCCCTGTAAATAATACTGCCAACTCTTTCTTCCCCCAACCATTATTCAAAGCTGACAGATTGTTCAGTTTGAACAGAGGTGGGAAGTAAAACATTGAAGAGCTCTTTAATTTAAAATACAAACCAAAACCTGTAACTTTTACTTTGTTGTGTAGATTGTCACCATCGTGCTTTTACAACAACTTTTGTGTAGGTTATTCAAAAATTGCTATGAGCCACATGCCTTGAAATGAGAAAAGGAACACTAACCAAAGCTAATGCACAAAATATTTATTTTTGGCAAACAGCCATTCCATGGACAAGTTTGAGTAAGCTATGTAAAGTATTAAATACTCCTGATGAGATTTAATGGATGGTATCTCAGGTAGGCGTTGGTACCTAAAAGAAAGGAAAAAATCCCACCGCAATAAGCAGATTCAATGCCTCTGTTTTCAACCTAATGGGTCAATTAGTAGTTACCATTCCAGTTAGGGTCTCTTTGCAAGTTTACGTGAATCATTGCTTTGCAAAAACATACAGGAAAGCTCTCATTTTTCAGCAAATAGAGCAACTTCTAATGTGGTCAGTTTCTAATGTTGACAGTTGCCATTAAATAAGTAACAATTTCTTTGAAAACAGAGGCTTTCTATTTTATTATTGATTGGTATTTGCCAGTTCAAAGATATTAGTCATAAATATCTATATAAAATCAAACCTTTATGTTAGATATAAAAACAAATTTTTTGAGGGCCTAGATTATCTTTACTTGACCAAAAACATATTGATCTTTGTAAATATATATGTATATATACATATATATTCGTATAGATAAATATGTGTATATATTCATATATATGTGTGTGTATATATAATTATATATATGAGTCTCTATATTTTATGCTTTGAAGTGGGAGAAAATAAGACCAAGAGTTCGTACTTACAAATATAAAGAAAACTATGAAATGTTTTTGGGTATTTTTAATTCTCTGAGGTGCACAACTTTGTCTGCATCTGGCCTTCTGGACAAAAGTATCTCCAGTGGACTTTCATTCTGGGTATCATTCTCCATACTTGAAGGGAGTAACCAAACTCTAAATTATCAAGGTGCTTGTTATTCATTTCAGATTTTGCACATGCCTTACTTAATTCTCCTCCTTCAAACAACTTCCCAAATGTTGCTAGTTTTATACGTGTTAGCTATAAGAGGTGGACAGAAAAATAAGAGAAGGCAAAGGTAAAATTAGTGAATTTTCTTATTGATTACCTAAAAACTTCTGTTAATGGGAGAACGAGATTGAAACAGTAGAATATATGGGGCGCCTGGGTGGCACAGCGGTTAGGCGTCTGCCTTCGGCTCAGGGCGTGATCCCGGCGTAATGGGATCGAGCCCTGCATCAGGCTCCTCCGCTGGGAGCCTGCTTCTTCCTCTCCCACTCCCCCTGCTGTGTTCCCTCTCTCACTGGCTGTCTCTCTGTCAAATAAATAAATAAAATCTTTAAAAAAAAAAAAAAAGAAAGAAAGAAACAGTGGAATATAAAGGAATTTGGAGTTTAATTTGAACATTTTGAAGTACCCAATTTTTCTGCCTCTTCCAATTGAAGTTATTATAAAGAAGGAATCAGATATGAAATTTTAGGTCACTAACTAAAAATTCAGATTACTTTCCAAATTCATTTCCAAAACTCTCCCACACTGGCAGTTAATTACTAGGTATTGTCCTTTGATTTTGTAGTTTGCCACTATCTGTGGAGTGATTTCTGCTGTTGATTACTACCCGTGTCATTGTGTTTATATTGATTGTATGGCTTAGTCACTTCGTGTTCCTCATGAACTGTATACACATTTTGGTATTCATATTTATTATGTTACTGTCTGATATTTTAATATTGGCAAATGTTTGCTATAACTTTTGACATTACTTTTTATAGCCCTCTTGTTTTTATAGAGCAATGAAAGTTAAGCCTTTAAACATAGTTGCCTTTCTCAGATGGTCAAACATATTTCTTCTTTATGATACGCTGGTGCTTCATCTTTTTCCATAATTCTCTATTATTACTTATTTTAAATGTTTTTCCTAACACTTTGAAAAACTTAAATGTCCGTTCTTCATTTGAAAATGTGCCAAAAGTACTACCCCATGTAAATATGCAGAAACAATTACTATAAAAGTGTCAGCATGGCTTAAATGTATTACCTTGATGGCTATAAAGATATTTTTTTTCAGTTGTTGGAGTGAAGGTGTATCTAAAACAAAAGCTCAATTCCTATAAAAATAATACAAATTTTTCATGAACATTACATATCCACCTGCCAGAAATTTTTTTTGCAATTGTGTACACAATCATTTTAAGACCTTTTTGAAATAAATAATGCTTTTTGAATTTAAATAAGGTGTTCTCTTGATTTCTAAAGCAGCATTTCTTAATGGTCTTTAATAGCTGCTGATATGCAAGGGTTCTTCCTAAATTTTAAAGGCAGCGAAAGAAAATAAATTCTAGACACCAAAAACAAGGACACAAACTTTTATTGAGAGCAAGTCAGACACATCAGTTCTTTATTTAAATTGTAGACAGATGATAGATAGATTCTGACATATTCCATGCCTTCCGATGTAGCATTATATGAAAGGTAAATTTTATATTGACAAAGAAATAGAGCTTTTATTAATTCCTGTTCACCCCAAAACTAAGAAAAATTAAAAAGTCCTGTAAGAAATAGCAACATTCTCACAATAAATCAATTTCTCCCTCCTACCAGGTACCAGAGTCCTTCCCTCCCTGAACGTCGAATCACAAAAGCAGTAAATCTGCCAGTATAGTTCCCAATTTGTGTTCTACCTTGTCTTGTAAGAGCATCTAATATGTTAAATGTTCCTCATGAAATCAGAACCATACCTTTGCCTTTCCTAGATTATAAAGAATCAAATAGTCACCTAACCCCATCACATTACTTATGATCACTTAACTCTGTGGCTTTAGTATAAGATGGCTCACAGGGCAATGGGCATTAACGTCAAAGAGCAGTTTTGGTGCTCTTTTGTTAACTACACTGCCCCATAAGCACTAAGCATTTGCTCATTGAACACACCCTGAAAAAGGCTTTGTTGACAAAATCTTTCACGTTTGGTTAATTATATGGTAAGAACACGAAGCTAAAAAGGCCAGTTTTACTATGTATTGGATCCCCGTAAGAGCCAGTCGTTTGGCTATGTCACACCATAGACCACCCGGCTTACTCAAATTCCACAAGAACTCCACACTTCTGCTGGAGCAATGAAAAATACAGGCTCTGGGGGCGCGTGGGTGGCACAGCGGTTAAGCGTCTGCCTTGGGCTCAGGGCGTGATCCCGGCGTTCTGGGATCGAGCCCCACATCAGGCTCCTCTGCTATGAGCCTGCTTCTTCCTCTCCCACTCCCCCTGCTTGTGTTCCCTCTCTCGCTGGCTGTCTCTATCTCTGTCAAATAAATAAATAAAATCTTAAAAAAAAAATTATTAAAAAAAAAAATACAGGCTCTGTTGATGGTAGGTTAACAATATGCTCCTGTTCCATGACGGATAACACAATACTGTGCTTTGAAGTTAAGTAGAAAATTGTAGAGGTCATCAGTAATCCACAAAAGAAAATAGGCTGTCCAGGTGGAACGATTTAGAGGATCTAAATAAATAGGAAATTGTCTGAGGGCTCCAATCTTTTACCTAAATTTACCAATAAACATCTGACTTCCCTGGCTTTCTTCTGAAAACTTGCATTATAAAGGACAAAATCCATAGCTTCTACAGATGAAGAGCAACAGAACTTTTACACGATCAGGTTGCAAAATATCTGTTTGAAAGAATAAAAGAAGCGCTTCAATCTTGAATTCAAAGTTGAGTCTTGTAAACAGTCAATAATAGTATATGATACCATGGAAATATATTATATGACCAGGAAGAATTAAAGAAATTTCCATTAGAATGTGTGGGATTTGTTACACATAAATAAGCAATAATCTAAGAAGGCCTAACCCGGGTTTTTTCACAAAATGCAAAAGAAATAAACAAAGGGTTGAATAGTACAATGAAGACTGTATTACACTCAGACAATAAGGAATTGTCTCTTTATTTGCAAGGCCAAAAATATCTTTATCGGTGGTGACAGAAAGTTCAGGGTGATATATATGGAAGCCTGAAATGAAAAATTATGAAACTATCTAAGAATATAAATATAGACTCTCCCTTTTCATAAATATTCAGTACATTATTTGACACACTGGCTTGAGTGAAATTCCATAGGCACAATTTTAAGCATCTTGATTTGGGCTGAGGTCCAGTAAATTATATATTCCGCACAACCATCAGAGCTTTCTCACTAAAAATACATGCTCACACTCTACTTCGAAAATATTCTAAGATAATTATTTCCATTTTCGTAGTAACTAGTACAGTTATGACTACAGTTGTCTTGGGTTTCTAAGGAAAGAAAATTATTCTGAGATACTGTTAATAAGAGAAAGTGTGGTAATAGAGAGGGGTATTTTCTTAAAATTGTGCTAAAGTTGTCATTTTCACTTTTAATGACTTTAACTCTGCTAGACGAGATTTTATTTTCAGTCACAGAAATAAACTATCTGACTCTTTAGTCTATTGCCCACCAATCTTCTAGCCCCTCCCTGTATCACCCTCACAATGGATTTTATTCATCTTGAGCGCATAAAGCCAACATTTAGTCAACAGAATTTTCCTGACTGACAATTGCTGAGCCGCTCTAGCGAGAAAATTCAGTGAATGGTGACACCTAGGAAGGAGGCCTATCCAGACTTTCCACTCTGTAGATGCCAAGGAAAACCACTTAAAATCTTTTCTGAAGATACTAGGAAAGGCAAAACTTCTTGGACAGCTTATTGCCAGTGTCTAGTTAAAACACATGTTTAAAAGAAAGAGAGGTTTAATACCAGACTTTCTAGCACCCTCGATGTACAAGAGGAAAGACACCAAAAAAATACAGGTCATTTCTCGTAGTCCTCTTTCATTTGATAACTGTATTTCCCAGTGTTGCTACTTTTAAAGCTAAATCATGCCAGATTCTCCCGGGGTGCTTGCTGTTTGCTGTTTAGTGCTCATCACACAAGACTGTATTAGTGAAATTTTAAAAAGCAAATGCCCACGAATGAATCTAAAGCTTTTTGACTTGAGGTTACCAGACTGCATTTTGTCTAGGATTACTTCCATATTATTCTACAGTGAAACAGATTAAGCTTTCACGTCTTTAGAGGGGATGACTCAAATAAGACATGCAAAGATGCATCTCAGGAAAACAGAATTAGCTTTTGCTTTAGTGGGCAGGAGAATTTCTCAGTTCCATTTAGTTTATAAGTGCATCATAGACTCGAATTCATCAATTCTCTGCTTGGTGTTCCCCTTCCTGATTTTCCGATAGGATATTGTATTGTATCTTGAATAAGCATTTCTAGAGATATCACTCTTCTTCCCGAAGGTTGGCTGCTCCTCAGGTGTCACAGGTTGGGAACTGGGGCTGCTCGGTGGGGAGTCCTCATTTGCATCTCCTTCCTCTTTTAGTTGAGAACCCTCTTCATTTTTTTTCTTAAATTCTATCACTCGAACTTCATCTTCCTCATCATTGCAATCATCGTCATCATGAATTTCTTCATCCCAAACCTCTTGCTCCTCCTCATGTTTAGAACGCAACACATCAACTTGGTTAGGTTTCCGAAATCCCAACCATTCAATTTCAGTTGCCTGATGAGCTTTGTTCTTCCCATCCTCCTCTTCCTTCTCTTCTAGAGGTTGTTCAGCAATCCTTTCCTTTTGTCTACTTATTTCTTGGTTACTGCTGCTCAGAGGAATCTTCTCCCATTGATGTCCTGTAGCAAAATCAATTGGTAATTGAAATACCCAACTCTTACTCTTTAAATTATGTTTCTGGACAATCATTTCCCCCACACATGCTTTATAAGATATTATTCTGTGGGTTAATAATATGATTTACACAATAAAATGGTTTGTACTATCAAATTAGTTTGGAAAATACTGCATTAAACACAGTTACGTAAGCTTCATATCCAAGTCTTTAAAATGCCAACGAATATTGTCAATCTCCAGGAAGTCGACAACTCAACTTCATTTGACCATGAAACTTTTTTTTGTTGCTGTGGACTGTTGTGTCTAGTGAGACTGGTGTTCCTGAGACAAACTTATAAAAACCTGTCTAGCCTGTAGTGACTGGAAATGTGAACATGGAAAATAAAATATTTGGACCTATCTCTTACATAACACACACACACACACACACACACACACACACACACACACACATATATTCTCCAAGGAAAATTAGAAAAATATCTCACAGGAGAAAAAAGGCTTTCTTTCAGTAGTAAAAACAATTACTTCCCACATCTGGGCATGCTCAGAGTAGCACATTCAGTATTTGCCCCACGCTTCTCAGAGCTGTGCTAAAGTCCCAGTTGTGGAAGGAGGAACAGGGGGCCATGGATGGTCAGGAGTCATATGCTGGGCTAACTGGGGCACCAAGCCCACCAAAGCACACACAATGTCATCTAAGGTCTGCCATTGGTTTCTAGGACAGCCAAGCTTTAAAAATCATATTGTGGTCATCCTATATAGCACTAGACTAGCCTGTCACGTTAGACATACCCCTAAAAACAACTAAGTGACTTAAGGTGTTTGGTATCATGCAGTGACTTTTACAAGGCTTAATTCACGTCAAATTTCAATTTTCAAACAGATCACGTTGGCATATCCTTAACAATATGTATTGAGCATGCTAAAAAGAATTAGAGTGGAGGTTGTTTTCTGAGCTTTCACCTCTAAAGGGACTTCTGTGAGAAACTGCAGTCTATGTGTGACTCCAAAATATTGTCTAGACTGTGTGGCTTGTCAGGCTTCCATTCACTTTCCCCTTTCAACACCATAAGAGTCTTTAAATAAAGTGAGAGGCAATGTTCCTCTTTGCCTTCCCCACCACAGCTTTCTACTTTCACTGAAAGATGTTCACAAGTCTCTTTCCAGTCAAGATTTTTCATTCTCTTTTCATTTTTTTGTTTTCCCAACGACAGGAATCAGACTGTAAACTTACAAAAAGAGATGGAAGTGAAAATGAGATAGAAGTGAAGAGGGATTGTCATTCCTAACTGGTTGTACACAGTTCCTATCAGGTTGTTGGTGTCCAGTCACTGTTCTTTACATTATAAATAAATATACATTAGCACGTTTGCTATAATCTTAAGCTTTCTTTTATTCTCTTTTTTTCCATAAGAACCAAAGAAGCTGATCTTTTTGCTCATTCCATGACTCAGGCATGGAGTTGTCATGCATGAAATTACTTCTTGAATTTAAATTATAGTTTTTCCTCAATATTTTTAGCATCTTGCTATTTTTCAACCCAGGAGTATTCTCTTTGGAGACTTTATAGCTGTTTGTCATTGTGAAAACAGAAGACACCAACATGTGCCTTACAGGAGAAACATATGTTCCACCAAACACAAAAGGATTCATTCAGGGAAAAATTCACCCTGACACCATCTACTTAAAAAATCCAGACTGCTTTCATTCTCTATTTGATAAAATGAAAGATCCCAGCAAACTGTTGTCCCCAGCGGACTTCCTGATCAGATATTTGAAAGGGTCTTGGGCCACCTGGGTGGTGCAGTTGGTTAAGTGTCAAACCCTTGGTTTCAGCTCAGGTCGTGATCTCAGGGTTGTGAGATAGAGCTCCGAGTCAGGCTCCACACTCAGCTCAGAGTCTACCTGAGACTCTCTCTTTCTCCCTCTGCCTCTCTCCGTTGCCTGTCTGCATGCGCTCTCTCTCTCCCAAGTAAATAAGTAAATCTTAGGGGCGCCTGGGTGGCTCAGTCGTTAAGCGTCTGCCTTCGGCCCAGGGCATGATCCCGCGTTCTGGGATCCAGCCCCGCATTGGGCTCCCTCCTTGGCAAGAAGCGTGCTTCTCCCTCTCCCACTCCCCCTGCTTGTGTTCCCTCTCTCGCTGGCTGTCTCTCTCTGTCAAATAAATAAATAAAATCTTTAATAAATAAATAAATCTTAAAAAAAATTTTTTTGAAAGGGTCTCTAGATGTACTTTGAGATCCCTGCCTGTGAGAGCTTGCTACCTTGGGAACAGAAAGATTAGGGCAGAGAAGTCATTTAGTTCATTTCATGGGGCTTCAGGCTTAAGTTTTATAAATTACCTGTGATAATGTAAAAGCTTAATAGTTGTTGTTCCTTACTACATTACTACAATAATGGCTATTCCACCACTACATGGGGACAGCAGATAACTCTGAGAGGTGTCCAGGGAAAGTGGACAAACCCAAGAAACTGCCAATCAAATCCCTATCTTCCTTGGCATCTACTATTTTATGTGATGTTCCAATATTTAAAAAAAAAAAAATCTCTTCCATGTTTTGCCTATTATGGTCCTAACTAAGCTAAATTGCTCAAGGTCTAATGAACCAACTTCAATTTTGAGATAAGATGTTTATGGTTGCAAAAGAGGAAATGAGTGATTAATTAATACGTGTTTATCCTGCACTTGATTTGGAAATTGCGTCAATGTAGGTATCTTCTTAGAAGTAAAATCTAAAAGATTTTGTGTTTCTTAGTCTCTTGAGTTTATTTGAAATATATGTCACTTAAAAATCAATGTTCTTCTTATTCTCTCACTTTCTGAAAGAACACAATTAAAATTAGCTTCATCACCTGGGAGATTTCTTTGACAAGAATTAGATAACCATTTTCTGCTTACATAGGGACCTAGAATTTTTCTATAGATCAAGTAAATTTATAATCTTATTTTTAAATGTATGTCAACGGTAAACTTTTAGGATAAACCCATTTTTAAAACATTCGCGTTTCACAAGGTACCTGAAACAGATTTAGGGACACTAAATAAATCTTACAAAAGGATTGATTTAGTGGACTAACTTATTAAGAGACTGATACCATTTTGTCAGATCAAGGCATGTCAATCAGTTAGACCAATCCATGCAGTCTCAGGCTTGATGCTTCTGGAATACCTTTGAAGGTGAAGCCCACAGATACTCAAGAGCACTCCCTTACCTGCCTGGAGCGGCTTGGAGCTTTTGAAGGCATTGCTGGGATTGCTTTTTCAACATCACACTCACACAACCTCCCATGCAAAAACTGCCATCCATATTCAGTCAGACAATGTCTGTGTACAAAATGGAAGTTGCTCTCACCTTCTCTGAATGTCATTTCATCAACACTTGTTTCTTGGAGAGAAAGATCTGTAATAGCCTTATGAACAATAAAAAGATTCTCTTCTGGTTTTTCTGGGGGGAAAAAAACCCACAAGATTAATGCTGTAATATTTAAACAGTTCAAGTTTAAATAAATTATCAGTTTAGACTCTAGGTAGGTAGATCGATTTGATTTGAAAAGTAACTATTTCACTCTCCCAACTCATTTCTTCATTGGTTCCTACTTATAAACGTAAGGATAACTCTCCTTTTCCATCTATATATGTTATAGAACCATGAATTCAGATACGTTCAGGTATATTTCAGAAGGAAAATTTGAAATGCTGACTTTCCTTTGCTTAAATAATAATGGGGCTGTCCATAATAATAATAAATAACAGTAGTTAACATTTAACCAACACTTAGTAATCCTCGTGACAAACCTACAAATGTCAGTCCTTACATTTCCACCTTCTGCTAACCGAGAAAGCTAAGGCTTCAGGAGGCTAGTGAAGTTGTCCAGCGTCATAAAGTTATCAAATAAATAAGCCTGGATTTGGCCTGAGGCAGAGATTTGGTCCTTAGCTATCCAGTGCCAGTAGAATAAGAGACCACATTTGGGCAGGAACATGGGTGGGAGGATGGACAGCACATTCCTGTCATAACAGTTTATCAAAAGAATCACGAGTGAGTTTACAAATTAAATCAAGCAAATCAAAGAGAAAGGAAAATGCTTTACCTTTTAGAATCTTCTCATCGGTGGACCAGTTGACTAGCATATTCCCTTGCAATTTTTTACTTTTCTCCTGATTTCTTTCTATGGGTAAGTCTTCAAGACGGGGGTCTACCCTGTAGTATGGTGGGGTACCACCCACATCACTGGCTTCCTCATTTGTTTTAGTGATTGGTTGTTGACCATTTTCAGGTGGCGTATCCCCATTGCATTCAGCCTGACTGAGTGTCCCTGGAACGTCTGTCATGATGTACGGTTGAGTCCAAGGGCGCAGAGAGAGCTTCGGGGAAACTGAGTGAAAAGATCCTTGATAGATGCGTTCTCTTCCCTTCAAGTTCTATAGTTCCAACTCCTACTCTAAGAATACGAAGTATTTGCTTCAGTACATAATAATGAGCTGCTTTTCCTAAAGGTGTCCAGATAGAGCTTAGAACTAAAGCAATAGGATTTGACAGATTTGCCACCAGCCCAAGAGCAAGCATCCAGCCAATCACCACCTTCTTTGTCGCTGGGCAGCCCCACTTGCTGAATTAATGGCAGCCTTTTGATTTACATAAACAAACAATCTGAGGCAATCAGGCTTTTGTGCTGGCATGTAGAGAGGGACTTTCAGCTTGTCAGTCCCCCTCTGGGAACAGAGATTTTTGTCCCTTTTCATAATGGCCCTTTGTCATTTTCCTTGTAACAGGAGCCACAATTGTTCCACAGCTTTAATCCAGAGAGAATGACCACCTTGAGGCATATTAGTTCTGTGTAACCAGCTTAACATTTCCAAACGGATTTTGTTCAAGTAAAACCTCAGCTATTTTGTAGGGGATAATGGCATCGTTTCTTATTCATTAAAGAATAAAAACAGCTTATCAAAAACCTGTAAATAGGACAACTTTATTGTAAGTGGTTCTGGCAGCAGATTCCATGGTGTGCTTCAGGAGCCTAGAGGAAGGACCTAAGAAAAAAACAAACAAATTCTACCATCTTGCTAGTACCAAAAATTTTACATTTTAGAATAATTCATCTGGTCTGTAGCTACTTCTCCTTTAGTTTATTGAAGCCCAAACTATCCTTTAAACCCTTAATATAATTTCTTCCACGGAGTTTTCCCTTTCCCCAATCAGATTTATTCTCAATATTCCCTATTGATATTGCATGATGCTGGTAAAATTATATAGCACCAACGTAGCCTGCCATTGGGGGAAACAGGTAATTATGGAAAGCAACTGCTACTTACCAACCTTTCCTCTTTATTTTTTTTATTTTTATTTTTTTAGTTTAAGAATTTATTTTATGGGACGCCTGGGTGTCTCAGTTGTTAAGCGTCTGCCTTCAGCTCAGGGCGTGATCCAAGCATTCTGGGATCAAGCCCCACATCAGGCTCCTCTGCTGAGTGCCTGCTTCTTCCTCTCCCACTCCCCCTGCTTGTGTTCCCTCTCTCGCTGGCTGTCTCTCTCTCTGTCAAATAAATAAATAAAATCTTAAAAAAAAAAAAAGAATTTATTTTATGACACAACAAAAACTCATTAAGTTTCAACGGAAATACATTTAATGCACATATTATTTTCCTTACGATATTAAAAATAGGAATTCAAATACACATTCACATACAAGATGTACAAAAAATTTTTCATGGCAGTGAATAATTCACTAATTGGTTTTCTGTTAGAAACAACATGAAAACCAGCTTCTTTAAAGCTTAGGATCTTTTCCATAAGAAAATTTGACTCATGGTACTCCAATAATTTAAAAACTGGAAAAAAATCCTCTAAGACTTAAAGGAGACAAGTAAGGCAATACCATCAAATACAACTGAACAATAAAGTGTGAGTTTGGGAATAGACCATAATAAAAAACGTATGATTCTTCGTAAAGTAGATCAGCATTTCCTAGTGATCGGTTATCTAGATTAAATCTAGATAAATCTAGATTAAAACTATAAGAGATGCTCTAACAGGAGCAGAAAGGGGGTAGTTTAATGTAGGCAAATGCTTTTAAAAATAAGAATTGTTGTATTAATTTCTTAGAATATCATGGTGATCACTGAGTTAAGAAATCAGGTTTTTTAGTTTAAATTCAAGTTACTCAACGTATAGTGTAGTATTGGTTTCAGAAGTAGAATTAAGTGATTCATCACTTATCTATAACACCCAGTGCTCATCACAAGTGCCCTCCTCAATAAACATCAGCCATTTAGCCCATCCCCCGCCACCTCCACTCCCACAACCCTCAGTTTGTCCTATATAGTTAGCCTCTTACGGTTTGCCTCCCTGCTTCTATCTTATTTTATTTTTCCTTCCCTTCCACTATGTTCATCTGTTTTGTTTCTTAAATTCCACATATGAGTGAGCTCATATGGTATTTGTCTTTCTCTGACTGACTTATTTTGCTCAGCATAATACACTCTAGTTCCATCCATGTTGCTGAAAATGGCAAGATTTCATTCTTTTTGATCACTAATATTCCATTATTATATATTAGATTATATATTCCATAGTATTCCATTATTCATATATATACCACATCTTCCTTATCCATTCATCAGTCTATGGACTGGTTCTCTCCATAGTTTGGCTATTGTTGACAATGCTGCTCTAAACATCAGGGCGGTGCATGTGCCCCTTTGAATCAGTGTTTTTGCATCCTTTGGATAAATACCTAGCAGTGCAATTGCTGGGTCAAAGGGTAGTTCTATTTATAATTTTTTGAGAAACCTCCATACTATTCTACAGAGTGGCTGCACCAGTTTGCATTCCCACCAACAGTGCAAAAGATTTCCCCTTTCACCACATCTCACCAGTGTCTGTTGTTTCCTGAGCTGTTAATTTCAGTCATTCTGACAGGTGTGAAGTGGTATCTCATTTGGTTTTGATTTGTATTTCCTTGAAGATGAGTGATGCTGAATATTTTCTCATGTGTTTATTAGCCATTTGAATGTCTTCTTTGGAGAAATGTCTGTTCATGTCTTCTCCCCATTTCTTAACTGGATTATTTTTGGGGAGTTGAGTTTGATAAGTTCTTCGTAGATTTTGGATACTAGCCCTTTATCAGATATGTCATTTGCAAATACCTACTCCCATTCTATATGTTGCCTTTTAGTTTTGTTGATTGTTTTCTTCACTGTGCAGAAGCTTTTTATCTTGATGAAGTCCCAATAGTTCATTTGTTGCTTTTGGAGATGTGTCTAGATGTTGCTGTGGACAAGGTCAGAGAGGTTGCTGCCTGTTTTCTCCTCTAGGATTTTGATGGTTTCTGGTCTTACATTTAGGTCTTTCATCCATTTTGAATTTATTTTTGTGTGTGGTGGAGGAAAGAGATCCAGTTTCATTCGTTTGCATGTTGTACAGTTTTCCAACCCCATTTGTTGAAGAGACTGTCTTTTTCCATTGGATAGTCTTTCCTGCTTTGTCAAAGATTAGTTGACCATAGAGTTGAGGGTTCTGGGTTCTCTATTTCTGGGTTCTCTATTCTGTTCCATTGATCTATGTGTCTGTTTCTGTGCCACTACCATAATCTCTTGATGATTACAGCTTTGTAATACAGCTTGAAGTCTGGGATTGTGATGCCTCCAGCTTTGCTTCTGTTTTTCAATGTTATTTTGGCTCTCCAAAATGGATATGGGTCTTTTCTGGTTCCATACAAATTTGAGGATTGTTTGTTCTAGTTTTGTGAAAAATGCTGGATTTTTTGTTCTTTTTTTTTTTAAATCTGGATTGCATTAAATGTGTAGATTGCTTTGAGTAGTATAGACATTTTAACAATATTTGTTCTTCCAATCCATGAGCATGGAAGGCTTTTCCATTTCTTTGTGTCATCTTCAATTTCTTTCATAAGTATTCTATAGTTATCAACATATACAGACCTTTTACCTCTTTGATTAGGTTTATTTCTAGGCATCTTATGGTTTCTTGGTGCAATTGTAAATGGGATCAATTCCTTGATTTCTCTTTCTGCTGCTTCATTATTGGTGTATAGAAATGCAACAGATTTCTGTACTTTAATTTTATATCCTGTGACTTTGCTGAATTCATGTGTCAGTTCTACCAATTTTGGGAAGCAGTCTTTCAGATATTCTGTACAGAGTATCATGTTGTCTGCAAATAGTGAAAGTCTGACTTCCTTCTTGCCAATTTGGATGCCTTTTATTTCTTCTTGTCTGATTGCTGAGGCTAGGACTTCCAGTACTATGTTGAACAGCAGTGGTGAGAGTGAACATCCCTGCCCCCTTTCTTAGATGAAAAGCTCTCACTTTTTCCCCATTAAGGATGATATTAGGTGTGGGTCTTTCATATATGGCTTTTATGATGTTGAGGTATGTTCCTTCTATCCCTACTTTCTTGGGGGTTCTTATCAAGCAAGGATGTTGTATTTTGTCAAATGTTTTTTCTGCATATAGTGAGAGGATCATATGGTTCTTATCCTTCCTTTTATTAATGTGGTGTATCATGTTGATTGATTTGTGGATATTGAACCACCCCTGAAGCCCAGGAATAAATCCCACTTGATCATGGTGACTAATCCTTTTAATGTACTGTTGGATTTGATTAGCTAGTTATCTTGTTCAGAATTTTTGGATCCATGTTCATCAGGGATACTAGACTGTAATTCTCTTTTTAGCAGGGTCTTTGTCTGGTTTTGGAACCAAGGTAATACTGGCCTCATAGAATGAGTTTGGAAGTTTTCCTTCCATTTTTATCTCTTGGAAAAGTTTCAGAAGAACAGGTATTAATTCTTCTTTAAATGTTTGGTAGAATTCCTGTGGGAAGTCATACAGCCCTGAACTCTTGTTTGTTGGGAGATTTTTGAATACTGATTCAATTTCTTTGCTGGTGATGGGACTGTTCAAATTTTCTATTTCTTCCTGTTTCAATTTTGGTAGATTATATGTTTCTAGGAATGTATCCCTTTCTTCAAAATTGCCCAGTTTGTTGGCATATAATTGCTTTTAATAGTCTCTTATACTTGTATATCTGTGGTGTTGGTTGTGAGCTCTCCTCTTTCATTTGAGACTTAATTTATTTGGGTATTTTCATTTTTCTTTGTGATAAGTATGGCTAGGGGTTTATCAATTTTGTTAATTCTTTCAGGAAACAGCTCCTAGTTTCATTGATCTGTTCTACTATTTTGTTTTGTATTTTTTATTTCGTATCATTTATTTCTACTCTAATCTTAATTATCTCCCTTCTTCTGCTGGTTTTAAGCTTTATTTGCTCGTCTTTTTCCAGCTCCTTTAAGTGTAAAATTAGATTGGTTATTTTAGATGTTTTTTGCTTCTTGAGGAAGGCCTGTATTGCTATATACTTTCCTATTAGGACCACATTTGCTGCATCCCAAAGGTTATGGATTGCCGTGTTTTCATTTTCATTTGCTTCTATTTATTTTTTAATTTCTTCTTTAAGTTCCTGGTTAACCCATTAATTCTTTAGTAAGATGTTCTTTAACCTCCACGTATTTGTGGTCTTTCCAAATTTTTTCTTGTGCTTGACTTCAAATTTCATAGCACTGTGGTCTGAAAATATGCATGCTATGATCTCCATCTTTTTGTACTGGTTGAGGCCTGATTTGTGACCTGGTATGTGATCTATTCTGGAACGAGTTCCATGTGCACTTGAAAAGAATATCTATTAAGTCCATCTGGCCCAGTGTGTCATTCAAAGCCATTGTTTCTTTGTTGATCTTCTGCTTAGATGATCTATCCATTGCTGTGAGTGGGGTGTTACTATTATTATATTATTACCAATCAGTTTCTTTAAGTCTGTTATTAATTGATTTATATATTTGGGTGTTCCCAGGTTGGGGGCATAGATATTTACAATCGTTACATCTTCTTTTTTGATAGACCCTTTTACTATGACATAGTGTTCTTCTTCATCTCTTATTACTGTCTTTGGTTAAAATCTAGTTTGTCTGACATAAGGATGGCTACTTCAGCTTTCTTTGATGTCCATTAGCATGATAGATGGTTCTCTACCCCCTCACTTTCAATCTGGAGGTGTGTTTGGGTCTAAAATGAGTCTCTTGTAAGCAGCATATCAATGGGCCTTGTTTTGTGTGTTTTTTTTTTAAATCCATTCTGATACCCTATGTCTTTCTATTAGAGCACTTAGTCCATTTACATCCAATTACAGAATAATTATTGAAAGATATGAATTTAGTGCCAGTGCATTACCTGGAAAGTCACTAGTCTTATAGATAGTCTTGTATCTGGCCTTGCTGGATAAAGTAATCTTGACTGCATATTTTTCCCATTTAGCATGTTGAGTATATAATGTCACTGCTTTCTGGCCTGCCAAGTTTTTGTAGACAGGTTTGCTGCTAACCTTATGTGTCTACCTTTGTAGGTTAAGGTCCTTCTGTCCTTAGCTGCTGTCAGAATCTCTCTTTATCTTTGTATTTTGCAAATTTCACTATGATATGTCTTGGTGCTGACCTGTTTTGTTGATTTTGAGGGGAGTTTTCTGTGCCTCTTGGACTTAAATGCCTGTTTCCTTCCACAGATTAGGGAAACTCTCAGCTATAATTTGTTCAAATAAACCTTCTGCCCCTTTTTCCCACTCTTCTTCTGGGACTCCTATGATATAGATATTATTGCACTTTGTGGAATCACTGATTTCCATATTTTTTTCATGATTTAATAGTTTCCTTTCTGTCTTCTTTTCAGCTTCATTATTTTCCATAATTGTATCTTCTATATCACCTTTTCAATCTCTGCTTCTTCGATTCTCATTGTCATTGCATCCAGTTGGTTTTGCATCTCAGTTATAGCGTTTTTTATTTTGGCCTGACTAGTTTTTAGGTCTTTTATCTCTTCCGTCAGGATTTCTCCAGTGTCCCCTATAGTTCTTTCAAGCCCAGCTAGTATTCTTATGACTGCTGTTTTAAATTCTTGTTCAGATACATTGCTTACACCCATTTTGAGCAAATCCCTGGCTGTGATTTCTTCTTGATCTTTCTTTTGGGGAGAATTCCTCCAGCTTGTCATTATGTCTAGGTTTCTGTCACTTGTGCCTTACAAAAGCATGTTATGTTTCCTGCACCTGACAGTAATACTATATTAACAAGGGGTCCTATACTCTCCAGGGCCTGATGTTTCAGGAAGTGTTTCTGGTCTATGCCAGGTGCCCTCCGTTGCTGTGTTTTGGCTGCTCTTTCCCACAGGTCAGTTCTTTCAGAGTTCCTCCTCACTTGCAGGGGGTAGTTTTGGACCTTTAGGTATGCTTTGATTTGTTTGTTAAGATAAGCCTGATTAAAAAAATAATAATAAAAATAAATTTAAAAAGAAGAACTGATCCAAGAAAAAAGGAAAAGAAACAAAAAACAAAACAGACAAACAAAAAAGCTATATGCCTGAACCAAAGAAAAAGAAAGACAGAAAAAAGAAAAAGAGAAAAAAAATGAAGCCTGATCCAAAAAACAAGAAAAGGAAACAAACAAACCAACAAATGAACAAAAAAACTATAACCCTGATTCCAAAGAAAATAAATAAATAAAATAAAAATAGAAGTAAAGCAAAAAAAATTTAAAAAAAAAAAAAAAAAAGCATGGTCGTATTTCCACCAGAACTGAAGTTGACACTTTGGAGCATTCTATGACCAGTAGTCTTGGTACATCCAGGAGGCCTCTGTTGGTCTTCTGAGGGACAGGCCAAACTGGGCTGGATCTGTCAGACCTGCTCTAGTAAAGGTGCCCCTGCCTGGTGCAGGGGGTAAGGTTTGGTGTAAGTGACTCCAGCCTCCAGTGGTTGCTCTGTGTTTGTCTCTGAAGTCCTACAGTGCTGGTTGGCTGAGTTGGGCCGGGGGCGGGGTGTGTGTGTGTGTGTGTGTGTGTGTGTGTGTGTGAAAGATGGTATCACCCCATCCTCTTGTCCCCAGGGAGGGGAATTCATTGCTGCCACTGTTCAGGAGGCCCTCACAGAAAATGGAACAATTTCCCTTCCTGTGTCCCAGGCTTTGGTCAGATCCCTTCCCTCAACCTGTCTGTGCCCTGGCTGCAGGCATGCCTGGTGCCACAGTTGTCCTGTGTTTTGTCTCTGGCAGGCAGCTGGGATTCAAAACTCCAAATCTTAAAGGACCCAGCAAGGCTCAGACCCACTCTTCTCTCTAAAGGAGAGTCTTGCAGCACTGCACCCAGCACTGTTCTGTCCCAGAAAAGCAGTCATACGGCTGCATAGGTGCTCAGAATCTATGGTGAAGCACAGAGAAAAGGCACACCCAGGTTATCTGCCCCCTGTGTACGCCTCTGTCCCCTGCTGTTGAACAGCTGCTCAGTGACACCCAGACGGTCTTTTGTCCTCGGAGAGGCAATATAACCTATTCCAAATGTACTCCAGGAAGGGGAGACCTCTCCCAGTATGACCGAGGGAATTCCCACAGCACAGCATCTTGCATGAATCCTATGCCCTGCTCTCTCTCTCTTCCTGACTTCTCTCAGCAAAAAGGGCTTCCTCCCCTCCCGGGCACCACGGCTTTTCTCTCCCCCAACTCATGTGTCCAAACCTCATATCTGCCATGTTCTTTCTCTCCTATTGTGCAGATTGTTTTCTTAATCTTCAGATTGATTTCCTAGTTGTTCAAAATGAGTTGATATTGATCTGGCTGTGTTCAAGGGGTGAGGCAAGCTCAGAGTCCCCCTACTCCGCCATTTGAATGCTGAAGACTCACCAACCTTTCTTTTTCAAAGGAAGACATTAATTCTTTTTCTGTTTTTGGATTTCATATAGTGAGAAATGATTCCAGAACTTTTTGCCCATGCTCCTGCCTCTGCTTGAAATGCCTTTCTCCTCAAGGCCAAACCCCTTTCCTAACCAGCTCCTTTAAATTCTCAGCTCTTCAGGGGAAATATCATCTCTTCAATGACACTTTCCTTGACCCACTGGATTTAGATGAGACTCCTGTTTCACATTATTGTTGGCCTTCAAAGTACTCTTCACAGTTGTGATTAAACATGTAAGTGCATAATTATCCATCTAATGTCCCTCTCACCAACCACAATCTAAGATTTATCTAAGCAGGGACCGTGTTTAGCTTGTCTACATGTGTCTCCAGCATGTATCATGTGCATTGAACAAGGTAAGTACTCAATAAATATACATATCGTTTATATTGAATATATGTTATTGAATAAATAAGTAAATTCTACTCCCAAGAGAATACACTTCAGGTCATTTCTAAAAGGAAGAATAGGGTTGGCGAATAATTATAAATTCGTTTAAAATTGTGTGTAAAGCTGAGCCCATTAGGGTCTATAGCAGGTATGACAAATATCTGGCACTCTGGCCTCAGCCCCTCTTCCCATGTCCTTGGAGGACATCTTCAACAGACTATTAACGTGCTCTCCCTTGTCATCACCAGCTCTTCTCTGCCCAACACACTAATTGTTTGTGTAGGAGAGGAAAAATAATTGTCCCTCTACCTTTCTGAGTCCTTGGCTGAGAATCCTGCAATAAAAGACAGATTAACAAAAGAAAAAGGAACAGAACTTTATTAGCATGTGTACCTCATGTCTACAAGGGAGCTACCCGGGGTAACTCAGTAACTCCCCGACATGGCCCCAACTACCAACTCAAATACCATCTTCAGCTAAAGACAAAAGAAGGAAAGGTGTATGTTGGGTGTGGGCGGGAGTTACAAAGAGTTACCAGGAAAAGCATAGTAAACAAGCGTAAGGTTTGTTATGCAGATTGAAGTGCATGCCTTTTCCATTGGTGAGATTCCATTGTGATTTAGTCATTTTTTCTCTTCCCGGTACAGAGAGAAAGACATACAAATGAAAATTTTCTTTATAAACATCAGTTTTCCCCACACAAGGTTAACTCTTATTCTGTTTTCAGAGCTTCTTCAGTGTCTGGTGCTTCTCAAAAATAATCAGCTCAAAACAACCCTTATCCCGAAGAGGTATATTTTGAGGTGACATAATCTGCTACCCTTCATTTATTTTTTAAAAATCTCTTTAATATTTATATAACACTTACTATAGCCAGGCACTATTCAAATTGCTTCACAAAGGGTAACACATTTGATCTCCGTAACAGCACTATAAGGTAGGTGCTGTTAGCATCCCCATTTTACACACTAGAAAAATGAAGCACAGAGAGATTAAGGAACTTGCTCAAGGTCACATAGCTAGCAAATTTACCAATGAGAGTTTGCAGAACAGATGAAATCTAGGGCCATCCCGGGCCTAGCTGCTGTTTTTTCCATGGGCCATAGGTCCCAGAGGGCTCCATCCAGCCTGATGAATTCACCTCCTTGGCAGCAGAAGTAGTTGTGGCCAGGAGAGGGCAGCAGAGGGCTTGAGGCCATATTAAGGCCTTCTGAAGGCAGACACCCCAGCTGCTGTGGACAGTATTGGGAAGCCAGGGAATGTCCTCCCACCAGGAATAACAGGGTTATCTACTTAATTCCAAGATCAGAATCTGAAACTTAAGAGCCAGGTCAGGCTGCCTCACTAACTTAGAGTTAGAACAGCCCTGGATCTGGAGAAAGAAGAAAATATTGAATGGAATCAGATGGGGGAATGAAGAAACTAAGACCAAAGCTAGCAACACATGGGGATATACTAGATGGTGAGACTCTTAAGGGCAGGAAGTGACACAAGCTCAACAAAATGTCCAGCAATAAACAGACATGGAGAAATGCTCACATTAGCTTTAAAGGCCTGACTCCAATCATTCGCAGTTCCCTCAAGACTGCCATGCACTTCAGTTCAGGCATGCGGCAGTTTAGAGAGTTTAGTTTCTCTCTCTCCTACTCCTAGATTTCTCTGACCCTTGAGCAATGTGCAATTTATACCTTAGTTTTTACGGGAGTTTCATTTTTCTTTTTTGGATTATCTTCTTTCTGACTGCCTTGCTTTGACTTTTTTCTTTGTTTCTTTGTTGTTGTTGTTGTTGCTGCTGTTTTCCGGCATTAGAATTATTTCAGATTTCGAACACCGAAAAATAATTCAGAGCTCTGTCTAATCAGCATGCTCACCTCTATAAAAAGCATAGCTTTTCATGCTTTCCTATGGAATAATGGAGGTCAGGTAAATGGTTTATCACATGTACTATCTTTCCTACAAGCACATGGCAACACATGATACATTTAGCACCAAGATCTGTCTATCCAACTACCAAATAAAACGTAGGGTATTTTATCCACAAAAAGTAAGTTGTCACTGATTGTAATGTTGGAGAGGAACAATTTTTCTCTATCTTTCAAGATTGTTTTGGTTGGCCTAAGAATTAAATTGACATGAGACAGATTAACAAGAGTAAAACAAACAAAAGTTTAATAACACGGATACTCCTATATACACAAGAAAGACCCAGGAAAACTGAGTAAGTCCCGACACAGCTGAAGCCATCACTTTAAACACCATCTTTAGCTAAGACAAAAGATGTTAAGGTTGGGGAGTCAGTTATGGAAGCTTACCAGAAAGAGCACAGTAAATAAGGGTGAGTTTGTTATGCAGATTTAAGTCATTGTCTTCTCCACTGATAAAAGTTTCTAGAGATTGAGTCATTCCCCTCTTTTTGATAGAGCAGGAAGACTGCCTTACAAATGGAAATTTCCTTTATAAACATGAATATCTCTTGCAAAGGGTAATGTCTACTTGTTTTCCAAAATTTATCTTTTTTTCTGTAGTTTCTTAAAAGCCTAAGTAATCAGAATTACGGAATCATATATTGGGGTGGCAACATTTTTTCCTCCTCAGTAACAACCTATGACTTGTACAGTATGTTAGAATTTGGACTAATGATCCTTACTTCAAATACTATTGCATAATCTACACTGCATGAAATATGACTTTTTTAAAATGGTTTAGTGGGGTGTTTGTCCTTTTTCCTACTTATTATGCTGAATGGTAAAGAACGCATAAATGTAACCATTATCACGTCTATAACAAAATATGATAATGAAACGATCATCACTTGGGAATGTGAAGTATCAAAATAAAAGTACATAAATATCTACACTCCATTCATCAAATACCAAATGATAACTGTTAAGGCAATATTAGGTCCAGAAATAAGATTTGGGGAAAAGTCATAAAATCCTGACCTTTAATAATGTGTAAAAAGCCACACCACAAGTCAATGTTATATCTGAGATGGCCAATGATCACTGAATAAATACAAGAAATAAATTTGAAAGATCAGCTTTTGATCTTGACAACTTGGAACCAATTCTTATACAGACAGATTTGTGTGTCTGGAAAAGGGGTATTCTAACAAAACAGGGTTGAAACAGAAAGGTAGAAGCACTAAGAGATCTACAGATCGATCTATTGTGATCTGTCTACCTACCTCCCACACCACGGCCTAGGAATCAGAGAAACTGAAGGAGATCCAGAAGGAGGTGGGGCACTTGCAGGCTCCGTGCTGCCATGTAACAGGTAAGCCAACAGGTTAATAAGAGTGTGTGAGTTACAGAATAGTTGCTGCTTCACTTCTGCCCCACAAATCTCGAACACACGGAAGACTTTTTTAGCCCACATTTCTTTTCCTGGAAACAATTAGGAAAGGGAATTTTGGGAAATGTAGTTGAGACTGGCCAGGCTGAAAAATAGCATCAGCACCATGGGTTTTCAGCACCTCTCTGAGCCAGGGTGGTACCACATGCAAATTTTCAGCTCAAAATCCTACCAACGACCCATAGAATCTTCTATAAGGAATAGGTAATGCCTCAAGGGACTGTGCAGTCCTGAAGGAGATAGGATGATCTGAATTGCTTCACTTAAGGGACTTAATTCCAAATTAAAGGGCCAACCCAGCTAAAGCGAATAGATATATAAAATATAACATAATAAAACCTATCAGTTTCCAAAATATTTCACTTCAAAAACTAATTGCCTGCCACCTAGTATAAATTAGATAAAGTTGATTATCTGCTATGATCTTAGTACTTAATACTTATATTTATGCCTGGTATAAAACAATAGCTTCCATTTTGGCAATAAAAGATCTTAAAGTATAAAGGATGTTTTGTGTCTTTTTTCTCCCAGAAAGCCAATAGTGAAGTCTATGGGCAGCATGTGAGTTTTAAGAATTTGATGTAATAGAATTTGAAAATTCAACCGTATCTCACAAGAAGCATGCTTTCCAATCTTGGAGGTAAGTCAGGATTGGGGGGTAGGGGTTGTCCATCGTCTCTGTACAGATGAAGACTTTCTTACACCCCAGTAAAGGTATATCTCTTTGTGGTCCTAGAGTCTGAAGCCTGGAGTCCCAGTGAGTCACTGTATACTTTTTAAGGAAAAGTACTGGAAGGAACAGGCTGGGTATTTGTTGAGGATGAGAGAAGAGTATACCCTGAAAGAAAGGAGCCACAACATAAGTCCCTGTGGCCAAGATAGGGAGGGGTGGGGGATGAGAAGGAGGGCACCAACCAAGAATTAAGAAGAACCCTCAAATAACGGACAAATGAGCATTATCATCAGCGACCGCTATAGTGGTCAAGAGGATGGACTCAGGCATCAGATGACCTGACATGAAATCCTAGCTTTGCTGCTTTTTAACCCTGGGCAAGTATACGAATCAGGCCTATTTGAGTTGCAGATGGTAGAAACTCAATTTAAAGAATCTTAAACTCTGTGAACCTAACAGATCATTTAACCATGAAGTCCAGGGTTGGTTTCCTACTTATTTGGATCCCAGCATTTAAACAATGTCACAGGTAACCTTTCTTTATCATAAACAAGACGAATATTAGGAGAATAGAGGGTACTTGGGTAAACCTCAGGGTTCAATCTTTTTCTGGGTCCCCATCTCAGCTGAGTATAGTAGGCTGAATGATGACCACCCCAAAGATGTCTAAGTCCTATTGCCCATAATTTGTGAATTGTTATGTTACACAGTAGAAAGGAACTTTGCAGACATTAAATTAAGGAACCTGAGACAGGAAGACTGTCCTGAATTATCAGATCGAATCCAATGTAATAATCACAAGGATCTTGATAAAAGAGAGGCAGGAGGTCAAAGGGAGTAGTAGTAGATGTGGCAAGACAGCCAGAGTTTGGAGTGATACTGAGAAAGAAACACGAGCTAAGGAACAGCCCATAAAAGCTGGAAAGGCAGCTTTTTTTTCCCCAAATTCTCCCCTGATGCCTCTAAATGAAACACAGCCCTATCAACACCTTGATTTTAGACTTCTAACCAGCAAAACGAAAAAAGAATAAATTTCTACCATTTTAAGCCACTAAATTTGTCATCATTTGTCACAGCAGTAATAGGAAATTAATACACTTAATTACTTGCTTCTTTGCCTTCATTTTCATTGACTGGCAAGGGGAAGAAAATTTAGCTTTCCAAGCATTTGTGGGATACACATTTTTGAATCTCAAACTATCTTGGACTGCTTGTTACAGGACAAAAAGACCTCTCATAATAAGGTTGTATTTTCTTCTCTCATCTTTTTGACAGTACAGGTTTGACTGAAACTTGTAGCAGTTGGGGTGGAGTTTGATCACTGAAGGGCTCTTTTTTATCAGTAGGAGACAATGTGGAGGCTTAGACATGCCCGCTCCTGAGACTTGTGCCCATACATGGAGTTTAGATCTAATGAGGCTTCAGTCCTGTCCCTTCCCGTGGTCCCTGGGAATATTTTGGTTATTGGCACCTTTAAAGTGGCTTGTTGTAGGGGATCACTGCAAACAATGTTGGCATCTATTCCATCTAATAACGCACATCGGGATGAATACCATAATTTCATCCTTCTTATCCGAAATTGGGATTAGTATGTGAGTCCCAGTCTATGGCCACTACAAATACCCCATTGCATTGACTTGATAGAAACTGATCCTTAAAAAGTATGAAATAATAGGGTGGCTCTGTAAATCCTGACCCATAGGCCTATCTCCCACATGAATCCACGCAGTAGAGAATGAATGATGTTTGAGAGTATTGGAGAGCAATTGCACGGATAAGGAAAAGGGAAGCCCCACAAAATAAGTTTAAGAGTATACTATCCTACACACATAAGGGAGTGTCCCCCCAGTGGACTGGGTTCTCCACAGCTCTTAGCCAGGCAGTTGCAATCCTGTTTTACTTACAGTGGGATTTTCCCTGATGCATTTTAATGGAAAGAATTGCTTCTCTATTCATGAAGACTCCATAAGTGTTCAGTAAATAGAAGTGGAATGTGCACAGGTGTTTATAAAACCACAGGAAAAGAATTTTTAACTGTATATGCTAATAGACTGCATGGTAGTTTAAAAGTATTTTATAATCCTCCTGGGGAAGCAGAGCTGTATGAAAGTAATATCACTATCAGCAGCATCTCTCCTGAACTGTTTTGAATGTCACTAGGAGTTTAGGGCAACATGTTGTTTTTCAGTGGAGAGAGGCAACAAAATAATTAAACACATTTTTCTTTAAACGAAAAAAAAAAAGCCATCTCTGCTTTTGTAAGAAGGGGATAGTGATGTGACCACGAACAAATATAATTTCTCCTAAGATGCCTCTGATAATTTGGCTCAGGAAACTTTGTCTCAGGGTACAAAGGAAAAAGTCACACATTCTCAGTGAGTGAAATAAATCTACAGATATATTAGCAACTCTTGTAAAGCCTTTGTGTTGAGTCTAAGAAAGGAACATTGGACAGCTGTGCAGATTCTCCTGACCTTCAGATGAGTAGGGGTTGGGGGAGGGCAATGTTTTTAAAGCTCTATTGAGTCACTTACTCATCCCCAAGCATTTGAAGGCAAACAGAAAATGCACTTCAGGAGCTGAAGAACTCAAGACAAAAGCAGGGAGAACAGCACACTCACTCAGTGGGGTCGACACAGTGAAGTAAATTTGGGCCCTCAGATTCGTTCATGTGGACCATTTCATAGTCTTCTGCCTAGTTCCCCACCTTCAGTCTACAATCCTTTGTCCCCCACCCCCAAACCGAGATATTGTGAATAATCCCATAGTACATTATCTGGTTCATTGTAGATGTTCAATTAAAAAAAAATGAATTTTTCAAAGATCCTCTATTTGCCATAATCTTCTACACACACACACACGCGTGCACACACGTGTGTGCATGCATATACACGTACACTCATGTGCAAACTCAGCTTTTGCCCATTTGCTCCATTGTTTTGTCATATTAAGTACAAACTCATAATGTGATGCGGCTACTTTTCAGGTTTATCACTAAAATTTGCGCGGTTCTTTTTTCTACCCTTCTCACTGATAGCTATTCCATATTACCAAACAGGGTTTCCCATTTCTATGATTTGGCTGCTTCTTTCCCACACATGGAACTCCTGCCTCGTCACATCACCTAGCATCCTCTTTACTCTACAAAAGTCAGAGCCATGTTTCAAGGCCCATCACAAACATTACATCCTCTACAAAGTATTTTATGACACTTATACCCACAGTTGCTACTTGGATTTTTCTTTGAGCCTCCTTCCCAGTTTAGCTCTATGTTTTATTGAAATCTCATCCTTTTGCCTTGCATTATTATTCGTACAATTGTTTTACCTCACTACCACAAAATCTTATGTTGTAATTGAAAGACCTCAATTTAGATCTCATTTCTGTCACTGAAAAGCTATATGAGCTTCGGCAAATTACCTAATTTTCAGAACCTCAGAACATCCAAAGAATGCCTACCTCATGGAATTTTTTGAAAGATTAAATTATGTGACAAAATATATGTGGATAACGTGTTATAGTGCCTGACACATAGTGAGAGCTGAATTATAATAGCCATGCTATGTATTAATATATTATCAGTTCCTTGCAAGTTTTTTGTGATCCATTTTTGTATTTCTGCAGGAACAAGCATTACACCTGGTTCATGATCTATGTTACATACATACACTTTGAATTGGCCATAGTGGTTTCTGGCACTTGAATGTGACAGCAAAATTCATTCGAACATATCCCTGACCCAATTTTCCATCCTTCTTTTATAAATCTGTTTTTATTAAATATCAAGGAGTCAGGATCTAAGCATTCTTTGTGTTGTCTACAGTTTAGGATTTAGAAGACGCCACCTACTGGTAGATAGGCAGAATTTAAGTTAGAAAATGAAATAAAGACAGCTCTATGGCTACTGAGAAGGCTGTTCTCGTGCACACACCTCCTGGCTGCTCATTGGACAGACCCTCTCTGTAAAATGTACATTGGCTAATACCTTCCTCCTGTATTAGAAGACTGGATGACGCATCCTGTAGTAGAGGGGTTTCTAAGTCAGCCCTAATTTGGAGGTGAATATTTTGGGGTAAATTTCCCAGACCAGAAAGCTTCCGCAGAGGAGAAGTAAGTGCTCGGACAGGATGCAACTTGTTTGACGTGTTTAGGACCAGATTCTGGCCAGATAGACCCAATCCCATCTTTCAATGTGCTGCTCACCAGCAGAGCGTGGGCAAATCGTTTAACCCTTGAAAGCCACAATTCCTGATCTGAAAAATTGAGATTGTGTTTGGACCTGTCCTCAGAGGCCTGAGATCCTGTCCAGAGCGCTCAGTGGCTGGTGTCCACCATATGCTCTAGAAAGGGCCTGCCGTTGTGATTGAGCGTGCTCAATCACAGGGCGTGCTTGCTCTACTTAGCTGTCATCAGACTAGTTTGCCCCAGACCTCCTGGGCCCCTCATCTAGAACGTGGATTTCTATCGTACTGTCAGATATTCTGATTTGCTTAAGGCCCAGAATGTGTATTATAAACAAGTACCTGGGTGATTCGGGTATACATTGTAATAAACGGCACAACACTTTCTGACCTCCAACACACTCCTAACCAAGGAAAAAATAAAAGGCAGCAACTGTCTTGGAGGACAAAACTTCTTTCATTATTTGTATTACTTAAAACTTAGAGCCCTGAGATAAACTGCTGGGAATAGTAATAATAAAAAATAATAGTAATAATAATTATAACCAACATACTCTAGCTCTTATTATTCACCAAGACTGGTCAAAGAGCTTTTAATAACAATAGGCCTTTACTCTTCAAAACAACCCTTTGAGATAGGTACTCTTCTTGTCATCATTTTACAGATGAGGAAACAGGAAGTGTCAGTAACTTGCCACGGTCTCTCTATAAGGGACAAAGCCAAGAGCCAGGTTCTGAACCAAAAAAGTCAGGCTCCAGAGCCTTTGCTCTTAAATACAGATTCACCCTTTATTAAAAATATATCAATATTCCTTACCAAACTGAATCTCATGGACTAAACAGCTCTTCTTCAACAGAGGAACAACAGGTCACAAATACTGTAATCATAGACCACCTTTTAATGCATTCAACCATTATTATTTTTTTTTAATTTCTCCTCATTCGGCGTGTCTCCACTTCTTTTACAATATCCCAACACTGAACTCTCATTGTTACCATTTTTTAGTCTGATATTCTTGGATAGACGTGCAACAATGTATTTATTTCTAATTTCAAAAATGAGCTGCCTGATAAAACCAACCCACCTTCACTGAAAGTCAAGATTCACAGAGGGGAAGGGCTGGAGAAGTCTAGCAATCTCTACAGAAGGCTGGTTTGGGGGAAAGAGCTAATGTGCACCTGAAAGCCTAAAGGTTATACCTTGTTTTTACCATCTACAAGCAAGAAACATAGTTTAATGGGCAGCATTTCCCAGGCTATGTTTTCAGAGATTCTATAACTGAGAATGAAATTCGTTGATAGGGCTGCCTTTTGCAACCAATTTTAAGGAGCAACTTGCCACTTCTTCCATCCAAAATCCCAAGGATGAAGAGGAAAACAAGTAAGGAAATGGCAGGAATCAGAACTCATCATCATCCTTAAGGGGACTTGGTGACAATTCAACAGTGGATTGTTCCCTTTCTCATTACTAACCCCTCCTGCTCTGCGCACAGGCTTTCGGATAATAATCACGTGTGTATAGATGGAACATTACAGGGTCACAGTCTTTCACAACCAGGCATTCATTTGATATGATTGAGGCAAATCATCTCAGACTGAGTCTAGTTAAGGGTTTTTCAAAGACGATACCTGGCAACCCGGGATCACAGACCTCTTGTCACTGAATTGACATGGGCTGAGCGAACCTGAGGGAGCAAGGACCTGCAATTTGGCCTCACCCACTGAGAACTAACACAGTGCCTGCCACCAAGCAGGTCCTTCACAAATGTTTGTTGAATGAATAAACGAAGTATCTTACCCAAATTCCTTCTTTTAGAAATGAAAAAAACTCAAACCTCATAGAAGTGGAAAATTTCATGAAGCAGAAGTTAAGGCATGAAGAGAGGCAAAAGAGGCAAATAAAAGAGAACATGCTTCTGGCAATCAGCCTCCTTTTTTTCCAGTTCTCGCTCATCTTTTCTCTGTATGTCTCTGAATCTTTCCTATCCTCCCTTGCTTCCTTGTTCATTAAAGTAACTGACATTAATCAGTTATTGCTGTTTAGGTATTAAATTAAGGAAAATTAAAATATTGAAACACACCTCTTAAAAAAATAAGCTGACCTCAGTCTTGAATGTCTCTGTACATCTTTATGTCAGCAAACTATTTTTATTTGTCTCTCATTGGATTAGTAGCCCTCAGGGATGAAGTGGTTCTCAATTTGTAGTCTAACTTACCAGCAGCTTAATTGGGGGGTTAACTTATGTAGTTCTCTGGCTTTCATTTTATTTCTGTCTCTTGGGTCTCTTGCCCAGATGCTTCGGGATGAAGAGAGCTTTGAGTTGAATCTGTGACATGTACTGTCCAGTCGTTTAATGTCCTCTACAACATCTGTTCCAGCATTTAACTGTTTTCTTTTTTAATCTCTAAATCATGGAAAATTCAGCACCTCATGGGGGCAGCCATGCTTTGAACCATTCTGAGTTCTGAAAACTTAGCCTCGTGTGGAGCTGAACTTTCATGCCCTAAAGATTTCACACAGTTATTGTTCTTGATTAAACCCTTTGTAGCCACAAAGAACAAATCCAGTCTGTCTTCCCATGCCGATTCTTCAGATATTTGAAGACAGCCTTTCTGCTCATCCCCGTCCCCCAAGTCTTCCCTTTTCTGGAATAATCATCTCTGGTTCCTCTGGCTATTCCTCATATAACATTATATTGAGTTTACACTGTTCAACATTCTTCTCTGAACAAATTCTTCGCCCATGTACGGGGCTGTTGGTGGGTAGATCTATACTGCTACAGACACAGGGTATTAAAATATTGAAATAGTTTCACTATGATCAGTAAAAAGCCATGATTCTAAGTCTCTCCCTGAGTGCTCACCACTTACCTTCCCCATCATCTGGGACCCTCCTGACATCTCTATGACCAATAATCAAGGGTTGGTCATAGACCACCACCTTATCAATTGGTAAATGACAAAATTGTATTAGTTGCTAATATATGACCCATTACTAAGTATCTTTTTAAAGGTAATGCCTTGGAATAAAAACCAATCAAAAAAACAATTTAAAAAATCCAGCATTTACTCAGAAATTCTTCTGTGCTTAGCACAATGGCGAGTGTTCTCAAACATTATTCTCATTTACTTGTTATAGCATGAATACCAAGTAGTCGGCATTATTCTTATTCTATAAATGTGAAAACTAAGAGCCTCAGAGGTTACATATTTTACCCATTGTTTCACAACTATTAAATGCGAGAGTTAGAGTTAAAAAACAGATAAATGGTCAAATATATTTGGGAAACGCTACCAGTTCTTTATCCTTTTGCAAAATCATGATGAACTTGAGCTCATTGAAGATTCTAGGGCAGTCTTCAATAAAGAAAATGGTTTACTTAATGTATTTGAGGTTTGGCCCTTTTCTTGTTTAATACCCAGAAACACTTTAGTGAACCGATGCTTTAATTATTTTGGAATTTGATCCTCACTGTTGAGTCATGGTGATCTAAATGGTGACTCAGAGCCCCACGTATTTTTCATGTCATTGTTAAGGACCAGCTCACCTGTCCCAACCTTGAAAAATGCGTTTTGAACCCAAGGACAGGAATTTAATTTCATCCCTCCTATATTACCTTTGGTTGAATTCATGCCATTGTTTCAGCTTCTCAGTATTTCAACTCTGTCATCCTGTGTGGCCACTGTTCCTCTTGGTATAACTCATCCTCAGACCAGCTGACCATATTCTCTTCATCTTCAGACCAAGAATTATAAATGTTAAACAAAAGAATTGAGGACTTCCACTTTCAGTTTCAAAGTGTAATGAAATTGGAAGTTATCTGTTCCATCCTTATGATTAAAATATCTGGATAAACTAAAACTCAGTGACTTTTCTTATACCCATCAGAAAATTGAGGTTTCAGGACAAAACATTATTCTGTAATCTGGAGAGACGTAGTTGATATGTGTTTACTTAAAGCAGAAGATATTGGAATCATAAACCATTAGGAATATTTACAGAGTAATTTTGACAACTCGCTAGCAACTGATTGAGGATTAGTGTGAGAGAAAAAAATTCTGGGGGTCACAGTCTTAGGGGTGCCCTCCCACATTATGAGCTTTACCTCCAGAAACCCAGCTAGGTTCTCCTGGTGAAGATCTGAGAAAGATTCCCTATTGGCTGGGGCAGAAAATGGGGGAAGAATCACCACTGTGAAACATGCTGGAGTCTTCTCCATAACAAAGGCCTACCTTTGGTGGGGGAAGACTTCCCTGAGCCTTATTCCAAATAAGGGAGGGTATTCCCCAGTCCAACTCCCTCTATCCTTCCTGTGCAAACTAAGGGAGAAATTAAAAAGTTATGCCACTGCATAAACAGTAGTGAAGGTGAGAGCCCAGAGACACAGCACCAACCCCACAAAGAAAAGACTGAAATTTCATCATAAAATTATTAAACGCTTCTGCTCCTCCACACCTTCCCACCACAGCAATGGAGTTCTGGTATAATAACAATGGATTACAGATGAAGGAGTTGCAAGACAATGTCTCTCTGAAAAAAAGTGCATAAGGAAGCCCAAATCAGGAAGGGAGACATTTAAGAAAGAACTTGAAGCCTCTGGTAACTAAAGTTCTAGTGAACATTAAAGACAGTCCAACTGCTAGCAAGCTTAACATAAATCCTTACGTGAGGGGCTTATTACCTATTTACCTGTCTGATTTTCAAAAAAATAATTATGAAGCATACCAAAAAGAAAACAAAAACACAGTCTGAAGAGACAAAGCAATCATCAGAACCAGACTCAAATATGCCATAGATATTGAAATGATATTGAAAGTCAGAAAGGCATTTTATAATATAATTTCAATGGCTAATATGTTAGGGGCTTTAATGGAAAAATTATACAACATGAAAGAACAGATGAGCAGTACAAGAAGAAAAATGGAAACTTGAAACAAGAATCAAAAGGAAATTCTCAAAATAAAGAAAAGAACCCTATAATAGAAATGAAGAATGCCTTTAATGGGCTCATCAGTAGACCCAACGCAGCTGAGGAAAAAATCAACAAATTTAAAGATGGGTCAATAGTGACTTCCTGAACTGAAATGCAAAGAGAAAAGTAATAAGAAAGATAGCACAACATCTAAGAACTACGGAACAATTTCAAAAGTCATAACACATGTGCAATTAAAATATCAGGAGAAAGAGAATGGAGCAGAAGGAATATTAGAAGTAAAAATGGCCAAGAAGTTTCCAAACTAACAACAGACACCAAACCGCAGATCCAGGGGGATCAGAGAATACCAATCAGGATAAATAAGATAAACAAGACAAATACCTGATCATATCATATTCAAACTGCAGACAACCAAACACAAAAAGGGAAAGTCCTGAGAAAAGCTGGTGGGGAGCCCACCTTATCTACAGAGGAACAAGAATAAGAAAGACAGCAAACTTCTTCAAGCAAAAAAAGAGAGTGGAATGAAATAGATTACTGGAAGAAAAAAAAAAAGCCACCAACCTCGAATTCCATTCCTGTGACGTTATCCTCTAAAACTGAAGGAGAAATAAAGACTTCCTCTGGCAAACATAAACTGAGTGAACTCCTCACCAGCAGACCTGTCCTGCAAGGAGTGTTAAACATGGGAGAATCCTGAGAAGCAACAGTAAGAACCTCCTCTTCGGATGACATCATTCTGTTAAGCATCCCTTGTTCGGGCATATGTGCACCATCTTGCAACAGGGTGTTATTTACCATTACCATTGCTTTAAATACATTCTTCTCCATCCTTTCCCCAGACACTTGATGAAAAAATTGCCACGTGCCTCTGAAATATCAGATATACACAGAAAGCAGGCAATGTTGTGTTGTGTTGTGGTGGTGGTTGTTTTTTACTAAAAATCAAATGATGATTTCTGTCATGAATTGATCGTAGTGAACTTTTGCTAATCCTCTTTTAGGATTTTATGACTCCTCTCTTCAATAATTCATTCTGGAACCTTGCCCAAAATTAATTTGAAGTTCACTAATCTGGAACGGCAGAACACACTCTTTTTGTTCCTCTTTTTAAAATTTCAATCTACATTTGCATTTTCCTATCTTCCATTTCCCCTTTGTCCTTATAATTTCTTCATAGATCACTGTCCTCATTTGCACCCCGGGATATCGTACTCTGGGGTTTGCTTTTCCCACAGCAGGAAATCTGAACTAATTTTTAGCAGCAGGATTATCTTATACCACTTTATCCCATCTTTATCTTTACTCTTCCATACCAATGTTTATACAGTTGAGTGGGGAAGTCAGTCTTTCACAGAAAAGACAAAGCAAAAAAACAAAATAAAGAATACTACTCTGCTATGTCAACCACCGGCTTTATCCCAGAATTGTGACATACTGCCCTATTCCTGAGCCCGTGCTTAGGATGATCTTATTCTTGTCCTAAATGCAGCTAAGATCTTTTGATCGTTTTTGCTTTTATCATAAGTTGCAATCCCTTTTGGACCTGAGCCTTTCTAAATCTGATCTTCAGATCTTTGCTTTCCACTCTGTTGTTACCTTATATTTTTTTTAACATTTAATCTCCCTTATTTCCATTGCTCTAAATCGGAGGGCATCAGAGAGTGTAGTACACTTTCAATACTGCCACCGGCATCGAATCTCTTCTTTCTCCGTACATCTATTTCACTCTATACACGTGCAGATGAATAAAATTCACTTCCAATCTAGATCCTCTTGAAATAAATCACTAGCAGAGGCTGAATACATCTCTGGTTAATAAAATCCTATCATCAAGATATTGAAATGAGGAAACTCAGTTTCCTGTTTCTTGATGAAAAAATTTTTTACTAATTTCTATTGTTATTCACTTATTTAAGATATTTAATAATAAAAGAGCTCAGTGAAATGAGTCAGAGAAAGGCAAATGCTGTATTATATCCCTTATTCGTGGAATCTTTAAAAGCTGAACTCACAGAAACAGAGAGCAAAATGATGGTTACCAGAGGCTGTGGGTGGGAGAAATGGGGGGATATCTGTGAAAAAGTTCGAACTTCCAGTTAGAAGATGAATAAGTTCTGGGGATCTAATATATAGCATGGGAATTATGGTTAATAATACTGTAATATATACTTGAAAGTTGCTAAGAGAATAAATCTTAAATGTTCCCACCACACACACACAAAAGTATTATGTAACATGATGCAGGTGTTAGGTAATGCTAACGGTGGTAATCATTTTTCAATATATAAGTGTATCGAATCACCGGATTGTACACCTTAAACTTACACAATGTCATAAGTCAGTTATATCGCAATAAAGCTGGGGGAGGATAAAAAAGAGCTGGAAATAAGAGTTGTATTTATAACATAATTATATAATACAATGATCTTATAATGAAAAGGGCTTTGCTTATCAAAAATCTGGGTTTGTCTGTTGTCTAATACTGACTAAATGTAGAAGGGGTCTTTTAACCTCTTTGTGCCTTTGCTTCCACAACTCTAAAATTGGGTTAATAAATAAATATGCTGTCAGTGCGAATCTCATAAGGTTCTTATATGGGTAAATAAAATAGTGTACATGAACTTGACCTTGGAGCCTCAAGACAGTGAATTCCAAAGTGTGAGACCTGACGTTTTAGATGGCTGTTGGACGTGAACTCAACAGCATTACTGAATCACATAGTAAGAAAAGTATTTCAATTCTCTTTGATCTTTCTAATTATATAAAGAAGAAAATCTCTTTTTGGTGCCAGTATGGTTTCACACCCTCCTAGCACTTGCTAATCTCCTTTTTAAACAGAGAGAGTCTAGGTCATAGGCCTCCCTTCAGCTGGCAACAGCATTTACCTACAATTTAATTACATTATTTTGGTTTAATTGTATTTATTTTTAACAATATCTTCTATTTATGGCAAGCAATGTTTGTTTTCAATTTCCCATTTCTTTTTCAAATAAACTAATTTAAACATTTTTTAATTGATTTATTTTAAATAACAAGTAAAACCTAACATAGACGTGTTGAGCTTTGGCAAAAGTCATGAACTTAATATATAAAAGACTGTGGAAATATTCTATAATTCAATGTACACATTTCTTAATGTATTATACTAGTATTATCAATGATGTTATATTCTTATTATGAAGCTATTTCTTATTACGAAGAAAAAATAGTTCTTTAGTGTTTGGTACAGGTTCTTAGGTTGATTCTCAGAACTTCTTACACAGAATTTTAAAAGGATTCATCAATTAATAATAAAAATACAACTTGTATTTGATATCTGATTTTATTTCCTTTAAGTTAGGGGTAAAATCCCGCCTCCTTTGCACGTCCTACAGTAACCATCAGAGTCTGAGTGCACAATTGTTGCTAGGTAAATATTCAAATGTTTGAATTGACATGTAGGCATATAGGGAAAGTTTATGTTTAAGATATCAGTACCTCTCGGCTCTCCTCAAAGTTCTCCAGATGTTAAACACCAGGACAATTTCCACACCTACCTTCCATTCTCAAATTTGAAGTTATAACTCAGATAGAGCAGAGACGAAAGAAGCCAGGCAGGATCACAGCATCTTCAGCTGTATGTTGATTCTCTAACGTGTGCCAGTACCTTGCAAGCAGTCTGGGTGATGTCTAAGGCTAGATCAAGGAAGCGTACTCTTCTCCATAGTATGTATATGCTAGGCCTTTTTACCATGCTGTACTGTCTTCTCTAATTCCTTCCCAATTCAGCCCCTGCTCCCCATCACCATGACAACACATATCTTATAAAGAGAGCCTTTCTCAACAGTCATAAGGTGAGACCTTTGATGTTACTCTTCAGGGATCCCATCCACATCCATATTCTCTGCGGGCTGCTGACATTTTAATGTCTGAAATCCCGGAATCCTATATAACCAATAGGAAAGGGAAAATAACCCGTCTCCATTCTAATCACAAAGAAAGTTACTCAAAGTTCTAAGCCAAAAAGAAATGCAAAATGTTTCCAGAACCTCATCCTGGAAGATATTTAAATATTCATGAGAAGCATTATTTGTCATTAGAATATCTAAAAGGAAATCCAAAAGCTGCAGAGGAAGGCCAAGCCAGAGGTAGATTTAAAATCCTCTGCCCTTGAAGCCAGGTTAGTAGGGTCCACACCAATTCCATTTGATTAGTTTCTTCTTTAAGCCTACATAATCCTCTCAACTAGTACTGTGTTTTTCCTTTATTCCTGACTCTTGGTCTTGAGGCCCTTAATAAAAAAGTGACATGGATCACTGCCAAAATAACATAATTGGCTAGAATCCAAATTCTGACATTTGTCTGGCATGCTAGGTTGTTCATTGGAGCCTAGATTTCTGAATCCTCTGAACACTGGGCTGGCTGACTGCTTGCTGATAACAAGCTTTCCACCAGTCTTCCATCTGCCCTCACGTAGGAATCTGGTTTAACTACTTGTGAAAGACCAAGCTCCATTTTACCCTTAAACAATTTTTCCCATCATCCTCCCAACAATCTAGTGAGGTAGTGTTGTTGGCTGCTTTATATGGAGTAAGAAACCTGAGCTTAAAAAGTTAAGTAAGTTACTCAAGGTTATGGAACTTGTGAAGGGCAGAGCAAGGTTAAAATCCAGGTCTGTCTGAATACAAAAAAAAATCATTCCCTTTCTATCACACCAGCCAGCTCCATAATAGTGTTATTCATAATGTCAATCTTAAGAATGTCTTAGAATATTAAAAGGAGTATTTCAATTGACTTGCATCCAATATTAGCTTATCATTTGCTTTAAGAAGCAACTATTCTTCTTCATCTGTCCAATCAGAAATTCAACTCTCAAAAGATATTTAGTATCCTCTCTGGCAACTTTTGATGGTGAAACAGCTCCTCTGTCAAGATGCTATTATTGTTAATTCATATATATGTGGTTAGAATCAAAGATGGCTACTATGTTCTTGTCCCTTCTGCAGAAAACAGAAAATAAATGGACTTCCATATCTTACTAAAGCTTATAACTGCTCCATCGTTCAGATTCCCAAGCTGCTTCTGTTCAAGTCCTATTTTTCTACTTACCTTCTGTGTGTGTGTGTGTGTGTGTGTGTGTGTGTGTGTGTGTTTACCATGAATAACATTTGTTTGTTTTCTGTCAAGTTCAAGAAAGTCATACATGTGGAGCTCATGAACAGCATTTCTAACAGACCAATAGCACTTGGAAATGGAATAAGAATGAGCAGTCTGCAAATAATACTCCTTCCATGAATGTACACCAAGCCTCAGGAAATATTTTATACTCCCTTCAGCTCTCTCAAAGAAGACGAGATTTCAGCTAGAGAAAAACAAAGCTTGGGACAATTGGCTGCCTTCTGAAAGCTTCCATATGTAAGTCTGTGACTCCCAAATTTTCTGACCAGGAGTGCATGTTAGCACCTGTTCATTGCATGTAGAGGCTAGCCTGGAGTATATGGATTTTTTTTTTTTTAAGATTTTATTTACTTATTTGACAGAGACAGCCAGCGAGAGAGGGAGCACAAGCAGGGGGAGAGGGAGAGGAAGAAGCAGGCTCCCAGCAGAGGAGCCTGATGTGGGACTCGATCCCAGAATGCCGGGATCACGCCCTGAGCCAAAGGCAGACGCTTAACGACTGCGCCACCCAGGCGCCCCTGGAGTATATGGATTTTATATTTATATATATTTCTTCATGCTCCTAAATAGTGTTTTCTTCCTTCACCATATTCTTAGGTCAAAACTCTATTTACTCTCCAAAACATACCCTTCTTTTCATTTGTGCCACTCTTCCCTGAATTCTTCTAATAAACCAATTGTTAGAAGAAACCCCAACAGGATGTCTTTTTTTTTTTTTTTAAGATTTTATTTATTTATTTGACAGAGAGAGACAGCCAGCGAGAGAGGGAACACAAGCAGGGGGAGTGGGAGAGGAAGAAGCAGGCTCTTAGCAGAGGAGCCTGATGTGGGGCTCGATCCCAGAAAGCTGGGATCATGCCCTGAGCCGAAGGCAGACGCTTAACAACTGAGCCACCCAGGCACCCCCCAACAGGATTTCTTACGCTAAGAATGTTTTTATGATGTTCTAGAAGTCCTTGGACCACGGTATTATGAAAGCCCACTACTAGTATGATTTATTGGAATAGCTTATTACCACCATTCTTCAGCTCCCAATAAGAACAAACTTCTACATCTCTCTGAAGAGAAAGCACTGTGTCCTAAGTCATAGGGAGCCCACTATGTCCCCCACAGTGGTTTCTATTGTCCTTGTTAAGCCTTGACTAATAATGATGTAATTTAATAAGAAGTGACATTGAGAACTTAGGCTATATGACTCTGAGCCCCATGCTCTTTCTACCAAGAAATAAATGGCATACTCATGAAGTTAAGAAAATTTCCATCTCCTTGGTTACTAACTAAAGTTTAGCTTAGAACTGGATAGCACCTAAGAGTCATTCTAGTCCAATGCCATCATCTTACAGATGTAAAAACAGCCCGGATTTATTAACAGACTTGCCAGAATCAACCAGATAGAAAGTGGCACAGTGATAAAATGAACACAAGTCTCTTGAGTGACAGAAAAAGAAACATATTGATTAACCCATTAACTTTCATATCACCACACAGGAAGAAAGAGTCCTATGACTAGATACAAGAGGGGGACAAGTTGGGGTCTTGCTAAGAAAAGGAGGACAAATCAGGATGAGCCTTCACTTTATAAAGAAAATTAGGAGTAGAAAGGGGTATTGAAGATTAATGCTGTCGTCTCCAAATTTTGCCCACATACTTCACACACACACACACACACACACACACACGTTATGTGTATTTATGGGAATGAAAGTATGGTTCTAACACAGCTTCGTCTGTAGGATTGAGGAAGAAAGGCTGCCCTGAAACACTAAAGGAAACTGTGAGGCTTGAAAAGGTGGGGATACTGAGTTCCCATCTGTGCCTGAGAGGACTTGCATCCACTACCTGGCAGGTGAGGGGCTGATGGGTAATGTGAACATATAAAATTCTCCAGAGCAGTGACACCCATCCTGGGGGCTACAGATTCCCACAAAAGAGGAAAGGGTAGACTCAGAGTAATTTCAAGAGTTCTGCTCATACACATAAGTTCCTAACATAACATTTTCTGTGGACTCATTATTACCAGACGGAGGCAATGAGAAATTAAAATAAACTAGATTCTAATATTCCAAATGACTATAGGTTGTATTTTAAAGCAAATGTATTAGCTCAGCCACATCTTCTTCCTGCCCTGGCTTCCTTCCCTTCACCACCTCACTCTCTTCTGGTCTGCACACCACAGCAGACCGAGCACTGGGGCATTCTCTGCAACTGCCCCAGACACCTGGGTGGGGAGATTCAAGGGAAGCACAGTTACTTCTATATAAAGAGAGGATCCACCAAAACGGAGAAGTTGCAAATATACCCCTAATCCCCGTCTCATTTTCATGTATTTCTTTCAATTTCTATCACAGGAAAAACAGAATGAGGCAAAAATCAAAACAAAACAAAATCTGAAAAGGCTTTGCAAATATTGTCCAAGGTCACTTTGAGATTGGGTTCTCAATAGAAATAATCACTATATTGCAACCAGCTATTCATCTCAAAAAGCAAGAGCTGTGTGTCTGATTTAGAGGTTGGGTTGAGACAGTCAAAGAAATCCTGAAAGTCCCTAGACTCAATGCGACTGCATTCTAGGAAGTGAGAAAAAGATGGAAAAGCACATGAGGACTCATGATGCGTGGCAAGGAGGCCAGGCCGATGACCTTGGCGAGCGCTCTCAAGAAACAGCTATTGAATTGAACTTAAACAAACTAGCTATCAAAGTGAAATTTCAACTCGATATATGAATTCAAGACTAAAATAGCTCTAGGTAAAAGTGAATACTGTGACGAATAGAGAAAGGATCAAAGAGGAGTCTGGCAATTCCACTGGAAAACTGAAGAAAATTGTCAACATTTTTGTGGACTTAGTTGGCTAAATATAACAATATATGAAGAAAAATCATAAAGAGTGAGCTAAAAACCTTAACAAAAGAGAATAAAACAAGAGGAAACCTTGAGCTCTCTCTATGGGTCAAATATATCACTTTCTTTATATTCATAATAAACCTAGGAGATGAATATTATTATTTCTACCTTATGGATTAAAAGGCCATGATTCTAGAAGATTCATAACATGCCTGAGGTCACAAAGACAATTGTGTTCCTGCAAATGTTGCTAAGTATTCTACAAAATGAGTTCCATGGTAAATAATTTTTTTGAAAAACAGCTCCCACCTTTTCTCTCTTCTAAAGATTAGGCTCTCAGAAGTCATACAAAGGATCAATTTTTTTAAAAAGATTTTATTTATTTATTTGACAGAGAGAGAGACAGCCAGGGAGAGAGGGAACACAAGCAGGGGGAGTGGGAGAGGAAGAAGCAGGCTCCCAGGGAGGAGCCCGATGCGGGGCTTAACGACTGAGCCACCCAGGCGCCCAGAGGATCAATTTTTTTAACCTTTTTAATATCTTTTTAATGCAGAACTTCTCAAACTTATAACATGAAAGGAAATGTGTTTGTGTGTGTGTGTGTGTGTGTGTGTGTGTGTCTGTATTCTTACTACTTTAGTGAGCACATGAAGGTTCCACTGGAAGCATTTTGGAAAAGGCAGCCAAAGGCTATAATAGAGCTAAACCAATAAGACTAAACTTAATACAGATAAATTGAAATCAGATATTAGATATTTTAAAAGTCCAATGACAAAAGGACAAAATTCAGGCCAACAGTGCATTTTAAAATGTCCAGAAGAAGGGCTACTACAAGCCTAAAAATGGTGACGAAGCTGAAAGTCAGTGAAATCTTAGGCCACATTAACAGGAGTATGCTGTCTATATCAAGGGAGATTAAGTATATGACTGGCCCTAAATGAAACCTTAAAGTAGAATGTTGACAATTTAAAAGAAAATCAGACATTGGCGGTAAAGTTGAAAGTTCTGGGAACTATATCACATGACTTTACTGGGGAATCTGGGAATATTTTAATTGATGTAAATGTTTGACTGGAGGTATGAGGTTGCTAAGATGTGGTAGTTAACAGTCTTCCAATAGTTAAGACCGTGATACGGATAATAGTATAGACTTACTTGGTGTTTTCTTAGAGTCCTGAACCAGGAGTAACAATTTATAGTTATAAGGGATTAAGTTTAGGTGTCACCGAACAAGATGATTCAATCAGTTGTCTCGGAAGAAAATGGACTGATGGAAGATTAGGCTTGTTAGATGGTCTCTTGGAAAGTCACCAAGGATCAGAGGTATTTTTCTAGTTGCCTCACTTAATAGGGGTACGCTCTGAAAATTCAGTAGTAGTGGAAAAGGAAGTCTCAGAAATGCCATAGCCACGTTTAAAAAAGAAATAAAAGTTTATTTACTGGTGGCCAGAATCGAATAGCCCCTTTGTTTATCAAAGAACTCTTTCTGTTGACCCCATGGCTACTGTAGTCATTGACTATGTTTGTGACAGTGCTTCTCCTCTTTGCTGCTCTAACTACATTGACCTGCCCCACAACCCACTCATGTCTTTCTCTCTAAGGGCTTCCCACAATTCAAGGCCGGAGGACCTCGTGGCTTCTCCTCACTAGTTTCTCTCTTACTTGGCTTCTGACATCTGTGCTTCCTGATGATTTTTCTCTCTGACTTAACCTTAAAAACGCCTAGAAGATCATCTTATTGGGTTGGCCTGTTAACACCCAGTAGAGTGCAGCACCGTTAGATTTCTCTTACCGCGATCTTACAGATGGCGCACTCCACTCAACTGTCTCTGAGACAGCCACACAGCCATGATCTAGTCAGCGGGAGCAGGGTGATGTGATCAGAGGATAGCAAACACCGCAACTTATATGAGACACGTTCTTAGGAGGGGATGTAAACCCAGACACTTTAAATGACCCATCTGATACCTCCATCTCATAGGAATGCTCTAGAAGGTACTTCTGCTTTGTATGAGGGATTAAGTAATATCTCTTGTATAGTCCCTTCTAATACCAATATTCTATTATATTAGGGCATAACTCTAACCCATTATTTTTCTTCATATTTATAAACTTAAGTTTACATATATATATATAGGTATATATATATTTATAAATCTTAAGTCTTATAGAAATAATGGATTACTGGTATCATATTTAACACAAAACACAACTGAACATAATATTACTTCTTCCAATAAAAGCCTCTAATCCAGACCATTTATTAATGAGTGAGACAAAAGAGAAATGAGAATAAGATGTGAATATGCATGGACACAGCATCTGTTTTCCATGTTCCACCCTGGGTCTTACTTGATGAATTTCAGCAGATCTCAATATCTCCAAAATCTGGTTTCCTCATTTGAAAAATAGAGAGACACTGACTTTCAGAGTGTGAGAATCACATTTTATAACATGAGTATGATAATTCTGCATAAGTGGCACAAAGTTCTGTAATGCCTTAACCAATAATCCAGAAATGATTCACATCATGAGATTTTGTTTCCCTCCATATCTAGTTAGCAAAATAAATTCTTTCAGGCAACTAAAGAGTGCCTGTTTGGTGCTCAGCAGAAAATTGGGCATTTGAAATTTTCAAGGGAACAAAAAAAGTTCAGGCATCCTTCTAGGTGATGAACTTATTAAGCCAGCAGTTCTGCCTTGATTCTTACCTTTCTCTTTCTCATGGTCTACCATTTGCTTTCCCTCCATGACTCATAAATATAGAACCACCAATTATTTTATATTTCATATTAATCTCTGCAAACCAAATTGAGTTCCAATTTAGACAATAAATCCTAGAGGAAATACCCAAGAGACTGTCATAACACATTTCTTGTTCTCTGGCATAAGCAGAGATAATAATTAAGAATCACATGACGTATCACTAAAAATAGATTTCCTGTGCGGTTTTTGTCATACACTCATCTAAGCCTTTTTTTAAATGTTTATTTTAATATGCTACACATTTAGCCTCTGGGAATCATTTCACTGAGTAGCTGGAAAGCTGCAGTTAATTTCTGGTTACTAAAAAGGCAAGTGGATGGATTATTTAAACATCTTTATGTCCATGACAATAGGTTTGTTTGAGACCAATCTTCCTGCTGTGGCTAACTGATAAAGAATTCACAGCAGAGTAGGAGATGCCATGCTTCCCCCCCCCCCCCCAATTCATGATCATCTTTAGACGTTCGCTCATTCAACAAACATTGAGCATCTACACTGGGCGAAGGCATTTCTTCCGGAGCTGAGGGTACTGCAGTCAACAAGACAGATGAGTGTTCTGCTCCCCTACACTCACAAATCTGTTTTAGGAAGCCAGATCGTAAACAAGGAAATAAATTAATAGGTAATTCCAGATGGAGTCAAGTGTTAGAAAGAAAAGAAAAGGAGTAACAGAATAAGGAGAAGCAACAGAGATGGGGATGAGGAAGAACGTCTTTAGATAGGCTGACTATGGCGGGCCCTAAGAGGTAGGGAGCCCAGTGATGAGAAGCCTGCTGCTTGAACACCGGAGGACAGAATAGTCAAAGTACAGGGAACTACAGTGACATGGCACGTTTGGGGAAGACAGGCCAGCGTCGCTGAAGCGCAGAAATCAGAATGCGGTTGGAGATGTGGTTAGCGTGACAGACAACAGCCAGATTCTTCATGGGCCTGTGCACGGAGATGAAGAGTTTGTACTAAATCCAAATTCAATGGGAAGCAATTAGAGTCTTGGTAATGAAGCAATGAGATCTAATTTACATTTTTAAGAGTTTAGTTCTTTGGGGGATAGGAATGGAATTGGGGAAATCACTTCGGCTTTTGAAACATTGAGTAGCACAGACCAAAAACAATCTAATGGTTTGGACTACTGTTACAGGCACGTGGGAAGAAATGGTGATGGTGAGAAGTGGTGAGATTAGAGCCAATGGATTTTTTAATTGATGTGACATGTGAAGGAAAAATGAGGGATGGAGGCAGAAATTTCTGAAACTTGTCCCTCAGTTTATTTTATACTGGTCTCTGCATTGCAGAGTCTGGTTCTGCGATCACTGTAGGAAGATGAGAGATTCTGAATTTTCTACTTCCTTCCTATGTAATAACAGATGAGCCTACTTTGTCTTTGCAGTTTACACAAGACTGTACCTTTCGCACAATCTTTCATTAAGCCCACAGCCTTACTACCTAATTTCAATAAAAATTTGGTCAGCATAGATGTGAACAATGAAAGGAGAAAACAAAATTAAAGTGAAAAAATATGTGAAGGCAAAGAGGATGAAAGAAATAGAGGGGAGAAGCCTAAAACATGCCCGGAGAATACAAAGAAAGTTCATTTCTGATTATCAGCTCCTGTGTACTTTTGAACTGAGGAAGTTTTGAACTGAGTGAGTTCAAAGGTGGCCAAGACAGATAAAGTGTCTTTGTTAATAGAAAAATGTAAAACTGAATCCACTCAAGAGAAGCAGATCGAGAAGTCCTCTAATGAGTCTCTCAGTGGAAAAAAAAAAAAAAAAAAAAATCTGAACCTAATCCTTTAAGTTCAATTTGTTAGTTTTCTTAGTGAAAGAGGAGTCTAGTGAACCAACTTTCATGAAAAGCTGAAAGGGAAATGCTGCAGAGAATTAGGGTGCAAACCATTGCATTTTAGGCCTTTCCCCCTTTTTTTTTTTTAATCCTCTTTGTTGGCTCATCGAGGAACCATGTGTCAGGCTGCTAGGCAAGGCAAAGGTCTGAACTCTTTGTGACAGGAACTGAAAATAATCACATTATGTCTGTCAAAGCTTTGTATTTCTGGAGGTAAACAGGAACGATCAAGAGAAAAAAGGCTGCCATCTGTATTGGTATTACAGGGATAATGACCAGGACCCGTTGTACTTAGTGAAAGAATAATGTGGGATCGCAAGCTAAGTCCTTGAAGTACAGATATGATTGCACAAGGCTTCCCAAAGAAAGCTTCTTCTTTGAACTTCATGGCCCTTGGTATTTTGGTAAACCTAGTTTCACAGCCTTATAAATGATGCAAGGGAATTTCAATACAAATGTCAGGAAAGTAGAAATGTTTGTAGAAATGTAGAAATGTTGTAGAAATGTTGTAGAAATGTTTCGAAAACTTTACTTCTGTAATTCTCGAGGAAATTGTAAACATCTAACTTTTACCAGTTCATTACATCTGGGAAATAAGTCAGCTGCTTTAGCCATGGAATAAAGAGCAGAAGAAATTTAAAGATTCAGAGCTCTAAACTCCTTTATCTCATTTTTCTAAACAGTTATGGAAGATATTTTGTCAACATGAATAAATAAAACAAAGTGGTACTTGAGTTAAAATTGGAGATATCGCTTCCGTAAATAAGTATATAGAACTATTAAGAGTAAAATGGCCAAGGTAAATTAGATAATGGGGCTGGAGGTAGGGACACATTATTTTTGGTGATATAAAAGTAGAGAACAAGTTTTCCTTTTTTTCAGTACCAGTGTGCTCCTCTAGAAGAAATATTTTCCATCGATGGAGGCAAAAGAACTAGTATATAAGGATGGTAAAAGAGAAATTGGGGGGAAAAAAAGACAAAAGCAAAATGCTTAAGCAAGATTATAGCTTAATGCATATATTTGGGCTACTTTATCAGAAGGCCATATGGTATTGCAAAAAAAAGCACAGACTATCTAGTAAGAAAAACATGTTCGCATTCATACTCCAGCATTTACCAGTCAGGTGATCTAGGGCCAGTTACATCACCTTTCTGAGCCTCAGTGTCCTTAACTGTGAAATTAAAATTCAAAAATTAATCTTATAGAGCTGTTGAAAGACATAAATGAGACATCACCTTAAAAGAACCCAACCCTTGGTAGATAATATCTAAAACATATTCACTTCTAATTCAGTGTCTTCCCTAGTATAGGTAACAAAACTATATCGATTTGTATGTAAAGGAAATCTGCATTATTCGAGAAACAAGAAAACTAAAAGAATTCCATATTTTCATTTTCCTTTAAAATATTGCATCCTCCTCTGTAATTATACTGAGGGATTTTATTAGTGGCAATGAATTAACCACCTCTTTACACAAGTACCCTTCTTTCTGTTACCTTAGAGTCTCAGGATAAAAGATAATGGGAAATTTGCCTTTTTCTTTTTTTTAAAGGCTTAGGGATCAAGGGAATAAGTTAAAGTAAGAGGCTAACGAGATAGGCAACTTCTTCTCTCTCAGTGGTATTTTTAGAAAGGGGATCACAGCTTCTAGAGAAGAGCACCAAATGTGGAATCATTTGAGGTGAATTTTATTAGTTGGAAAGTAATGATCTGAGTTTTGGGAACTCAAGTAGGATTACCCATAAATAAAGAGAAATTCTAGAACGAATGAAAAAAATTATCAACTTTCACCTTTTTAAAAGAGTTGGCAAGATAGATACTAAAGTGTGGCAGTTTTTAAACAGAATTAACATTTGCTGTATCTTTTTTGTGGACCAGGCATTGTACTGAAAGCTTCTATTAAAATCTCATTTAATCACCCAACGATGTTGTGAGGTACATCATATTTTTGCATCCATTTTAAAATTAACAAAATAAGCCAAGATCATACAATTTTTAGACAGAGGATACCAGCATCTGAGGCCAAAGTCCTAGCTCTCAACTACTCCACTGCCCCATTTAGCTGCATTGGTAAATGTCATGAGCCTCTGCTTAAACATTTCCATTTACACAGGCTCCTGGTATTTAGCCATACTTCATGGGACTAAATTCTTCAAAAGGAGCTGTATGATATGGGATACGGGCTGACAATTTGTAAGTATCACTAGGTAAGAATCTCAGTAAATTCGGATTGTCAGATTGATATGCAGGAATTCCCTCCTGTGATGTAACCTCTAGTTTTCAATGGAGATAGGAGTCATTTATTGTTTCTGTAGCTAGCATTTATTGAGAGCTTAGTATGCGCCAGACATTGTGCTAATAAGCTCTCTGTATAACTTATCTCATTCGATTTTCACAGCTCTCTCCAGTTAGATGCTGCTCTTGTCTCCGTGGTGTGGCTGAGGAAACAGGCCCAGCAAAGATACGTTGTTATCTTGCCCAACATTACAAAGCTAGCAAAAAATAGCAGGACGATTTGATTCCAGAGCTATCTGACTACAAACCCAAACTCTTAGTAATTGTAAAATTCAATTAAAGTCACATTTTATGAGGTCTATGTACATACCTTGGGCAAGACATATAACCTCAATGAGCCATAATCTCCTCCTGTGAAAAATGGGAATAATAATATAACTGGCTCTCAGAGTAAGATAGCAGATATGACATAAGGTACAGGTAAGAGTTTGAAGAGTGCTAGAGCATATAGTAAGCATTAAATAAATGCCAACCAAAATTTTAAATCTACCCAACAATGTTCTTTGAATAGAAATGCTAAACTCCATACAAATATCTTGAGGCATTTCGTGAGATCCTTGAAGCACCTAGTTGCAGTAATAAGAGTGAAACTTCCTAGAAAGACCTTGACCTGATCACATGCTGTTAAAATGCTACAGCTGGTTGGTGGTGGTTAATCTTACTTGGATTTGTCCTTTGCCTCCAACCCCACTCTCCATGTGAACTAGTGTCCCAATTCGTATGGAGAGCGGAGGCTATAAGTGAAAGCTCCCATACAATTTCTGCCATCCAAAATATTTATAAGACTCTGGTGTAGAAACAGGAATGCAAGATGCCACTTCTTTATGATCAAAGTGACATGGAGGAAAGACACTCTCCTAAAAATGTTTTTCTGGGAAGAGGTTCGTAGTGTGTGCACTCTTTGGCTTTGCTGTTGAGGTTGGCCACCACAGATGGCATCGCATAGTGCACCACATCAAATGGCTATCTTGCAGGCTGACGCTGAGAAAGAAACAGGCCTTGTATTTAGCCCTATCCTTCTAAAATTGTTTGATTTGGAGTTTCAGGGAAATAACGCAGATGAAGACATATTTATTCTGTATTTTTCACTGGAATCTATTAAAAGTACCAAAAACTTTTTAAAATGGGAAGAACATTACAAGTTCAGAAAAGAGCTGTAAAACAAACAGACAAACATAGAAAAAAAAAATAATGGGAGCTTACACAAAACCTACCAATTTCTGCCAAATGTGGGCCAAAATGAAGGAGAAAGCTATAAACTTAATAGATCTTAAAGTAAGCCAGAGGACTGCTAAAGACTTTCCCAATGTCATTTTATATAAAAGAAGAAAAAACAAGAGCATAGCAGTCCACAAAGACTTAGGAAATTAGCCCTAAGAAAGTCAAAGTCAACACTATGCAAATAGCATAGGAGAAATTGACACTAAGGCTGGGATACTTGACCTCAAAAAACCATCTGGAGGTAACACGAGGAGGAGAAGAATAAAAAGAACAAAGATCAGATTTGTAGTTAAAGATTAATGCAACTGAGCAGAAATAAATCCAGAATGATCACTTCTAAAACCATAGTAAGCCAAGAGACTCTGCTGAAACTCAAGATGACCTTGGACCAGTTCACCTGCTCACCCTGAAAAGAAACATGCTACAAGGTCAGTAAACAATGTTGAGTTGATGAGGATTAGCAAGGCAACACTCCCGATCTGAAGCTGTCCCGTGGCCCTAGCTCAGGCCATTGTGCTTTTCCACACTGCTGTGAATCTAAGTGCCAGTACCATTAATTTCTTCATTCAAGAAGAGTAATAAACCTAGATCTCAACATGGAACCCTCAACCAGAAGCTACAATAAACTTAAAATAAACAAAAGAACAAAGACAAGCAAATAAAATTGTACACTAAGAAATAGAAGACAATTACGCTAACGTGTTCTCTGCTCTTACAAAATTGAAGGGATTATGAATTCTGAAAAGGGAGTCAATGAGGAGCTACAGTGATCAAGAACACACCGTAAACACAAGTAACCCCCAGTAAGAGTCACAAGAAGCAACAGACTGTATCATAAGGTCTTCAGATATTGGAGCTATCAGATACAGAATATAAAATAGCGGTGTACTACGTATTTTTACAAATAAAAGATTGACTTCTCTTTTAATGTGCGAGGAACAGAAGGGTAATGAAAATTTGAAAAAGAACCAGGGAGAACATGTAGAGAACAGAAGCATCGAACTTAAATATTTAGTTGACAGATTACATAGGAGAAAAGCACAGCTAAAAGGACCATCTGAAGAAATTATCAAGAATTAGGTAACTTTGAAGAAAGCAAGATGAAAACAAAGTGAAACTAGGAAATGGAATATGCAAAAGAGACATGCAAACACAGAAGCACAGAATGGGATTCTCTAGTACACATCTAGTTCCATATATGGAGGGGGAGAATAGAGAGAAGGAAGGGGAAGTGATATTCCAGAGATATGGCTGAAAAATCCCTGATCTGTTGAGAGATAAGAAGCCTTAGATAATGGCAAGCAAGATAAATGTCATTCAGGACAAACAAAAGAAATGAACACCTAGGCACATTTCAAAAAAATGTGAAGTAAAGATTTTTTTATACTAAAAAATGAGAGTTTGTCATTATGGGGTGGCAGGGTGGCTTGGTCGGTTAAGCGTCTGCCTTTGGCTCAGGTCATGATCCGGGGGTCCTGGGATCGAGCCCCACATTGGGCTCCCTGCTCCTTGGGGAGCCTCCTTCTGTCTCTGCCTCTGCCTCTCTCTCTCTCTGTCTCTCATGAATAAATACATAAAATCCTTTTTAAAAAATGAGAGTTCATCATTAGACTTTCACTAAAAAGTCAATATTGGGAAGAAATAAAATGATGTTAGAAGGACTGCCTGGGATATAAGAAGAAATGGTAAGTAATTAATAAAGATGAGAATAATAAATGTTTATAAAATAATCATTGTTATTATTTAATTTGTATGGATAGAAGATAGATTTGAAATGCTGAGAAATAATAGCTTGCAAGTCAGGAGGAAGGTGATCACAGCTAATGGGTAATATCTTTGCTTTCTTTAAAAGAGGAGGTTAACTGTGTGTGTTAACTTCAGACCTTCCTAGGTTATTAAGTGCACATGATACAAGTTCAAGCGTGTCCATTAAAAGAACAAATTAGAAATGTATACCCTCAAATCTAACCTAGCAGATTAAAAAAAACGAAACCCATTCATTTAAAAAGGAGAATCTTGATTTTATTTATTTTTACGTATTTATTTTTTTTAAAGATTTTATTTATTTATTTGAGAGAGAGAGAGCATGAGCAAGGGGAGGGGCAGAGGAAGAAGCAGGGAGCCCCACGCTGGACTCTTTCCCAGGACCCTGGGATCTTGACCTAGGCTGAAGGCAGACGCTTAACTGATTTAGCCACCCAGGTGCCCCTATATTTATTTTTTTTAAAGGAGAATTTTTAAAAGCATAGAAAAAGCAAATCGATAGTACAATATAAGATAGTAGGACACATACTAATAACATGAATAATCAAAACAAATAAAACTAAATATTCCAAATGAAAGATAGACTTTTTAAGGAAGGACTTTTAAAAATCCAGCTATGTTCTGTTTACAAGAGACACGTTGGAAAAATAAAGATCCAAGTATGTTGAAAGCATGGAAAAGGATATGTAAAATACATAACTGCTACAAAAAATTCCATAATAGCTATTCTGTATTAGAAACACGGACTTTATTAAAAAAAACATTAGAGACAAAGACATCTCCACATAGTGATAGAAGTTTCCAGTAATCAGAAAAATATAATAATTCTAGACACTTATACATCTATAAAATAACTTCAAAATATGTAAAGCAATTTTTTAAACACAAGAAACTGACAAATCTAACCCAAAGTGAAAAACTTCTAAGTATTTGCCTCCATTTAATAGCCACACATAAAAAATTGAATTATATCTAATTCTGCATCCAGAAATGAGAGATTACACATCTGCTCGAATGCACATGGAGCAACAACAAAAAAGTCAACAATGTAACAAGCTAAAAACAAACCCCAACTATTCCTAAAGAGTAAGCATCCTGAAAACTGTATAATCTGCATTGTAATTAATGAAGGATTAAATAACACAAAAGTTAAAGTATCCCGTGCATTTGGAAATATAAAACACAATTCTGTAGAACTCGTTTGCAAAGTAAGTAATCATAATGCAAAGTTAGGATATTTAGAACTAAACAATAATAAAAATAATCCATATCCGGTATTGGTCAAAACCCATGGGATGCATCCAAACTAGGAATTAGAAAGAGATCTGTAGCCTTAAGTGATTACTTTAAAAAACACAAATCCATCCTAACAAATTAGAAATATAACAGTAGACTAAGTTAGAAGAAAGTAGCAGAAAGGAGAAAAATTTTAAAAAGCAAAAATCAAAGGGTGCACGCGTGGCTCAGTCAGTTAAGCATCTGCCTCCAACTGAGGGTCCTGGGATTGAGCCTCACATGGGGGCGGGGGGAGGGTCCTTGCTCAGCGGGGAGGGTCCTTGCTCAGCGGGGAGTCTACTTCTTCCTCTCCCTCTGCTCCTCCCTCTGCTTTTGCTTGTGCTCTCTCTGTCAAATAAATAAAAATAAAACCTTTATTAAAAAAAAGGAAGAATTCAATAAAATAAAAGACAAAATACAGTAAGTACAGCAAAGATAAAATGTATACTTTAAAGACTACTGAAATAGGTAAGCCTCATCCAAGATTGAAAGGGGGAAATGAGGAGAGACAAACAAATATTAGGATTTTTTTAAAGATAACATAACTAAATATTTAAAAGAGATTAAAAAGAAAATAAAGTGATACTATGAAAACTATTATACTAAAAGCTTTGGAAACATACACGACACGAGCAGAGTCCCAGAAGTACGTAAATTATTAAAAATCTCTCAAGAACAGAATTCTTTTTTTTTTAAGATTTTATTTTTTCAAGTAATCTTCCCCCAATTCGGGGCTCGAACCCACAACCGCGAGATCAAGGGTCACATGCTCTACTGAGTGAGCCAACCAGGCAGCCAAAGAAGAAACAGAATTCTTGAATAATCCTGTAATTAGGGGAGAAATTCAAATAAAAATTTAAAGGTCTTTCGGAGAAGTAAATAGCAGACACAGATGACTTTATAGTTGAGTACTACCAAGCTTTCAAGGAACAGATCATGCCAATCTTCCAGAAACTCTCCAGGAGAGGAGAAAAAGAGGGAACACTCCTTGATTCAATCCTTAGACTAGAATTATTTTGATAGTCCCCAGGGCTACAATAAGGAAAGTGAAGATGATGCAGAGGAGAGCTCACGGCAGATGCAAGGAAATTTGGGATAATCTAAACCTCAGATGGGGTGGGGAGCATGGGAGGGAGCGTGTGATTGAATATCTGCAGCAGAGACAAGGAATAAGAAAATCAGGAATCATGAGCATGTGCAGGGATGATCGAAGTGAACAAAGGACTCTTACTAAGATCGAGTTAATATACTAATTAGAAGAGAACATTTAGTAAAGTAATTAGTAATTTCAAGGTGATGTAATTCAATTTTAAAAGGTTCTAAATATTAAGAACTTGATTCTGAGTTTTACAAAAATAAGTCGATGTACCAAAAGGGAAAGTAGACCTTGATTTATGAAGCAATACCATCATCAATAAAGCAAAAATGAAGAAGAACGATAGCAATCTGCAGGGAAAAAAGACAAAAGACTTGGAGAACAGAATACTCAGATTTTTAAACTATAAAAGGTGGGAATTCAAGAAAAAGAGAAAATAAAGATAGACTAGAGCCAATAGTCAAAGAACAAAAAGAGGAGTAAACTCTCAGTGAGATGAAAAATAAGATGAATTTTTCAGATCAAAAGATCAAGCTAAACAAATTAATAGATACACACACACCGCTCACACTCCCTAGTCGGATTTATAGGTAACATTTTTCCAAGAATGTTTTCCAAGAATAAGTATCCAAGAATTCCAAGAATAGGTATTGCAAAATATACTTTGTAAAAGAAAAAAAAATGGCTTTGGATTGTTTACATGCAAACAAGAAGACCAAAGAGCAACAATATTTATTACCATCTTGAGAAAGGGCTGCCGTCCTGAAGCATTACCCCACTAGTAGAGCCTTCACCTGAGAAAACAAAGCAGACATGTTTCGATAAATCAAAAGTTCAGAAAATATTTATCTGATGAAGTTTAAAAATAAAGTTGTGGAACAATTATATATGGTAAAATTCAGTTTATGTAAATACATTTAAATGTTTTGTGGTTTTTAGATACTAAAAACTACAATTTAATATATGAATTATAAATATTTTTTTAAAAGATTTTATTTATTTATTTGACAGAGAGACAGCCAGCGAGAGGGGGAACACAAGCAGGGGGAGTGGGAGAGGAAGAAGCAGGCTCATAGTGGAGGAGCCTGATGTGGGGCTCGATCCCAGAACACCGGATCACGCCCTGAGCCGAAGGCAGACGCTTTAACTGCTGTGCCACCCAGGCGCCCCAAATTATAAATATTTTTAAGTACGATTTAACCTATAAATGCCCAATGGTCTGTAGGAAAACTCACTTAAACATTAACAACAATACCTCTGAGGATGTGAGTTGGAGCTAACTGGAAACATTTTTTATTTGATTTAATAAAAGCATAAAAATTATTTTATCACTGCCAAGCAACTACGCTCGTGGACATTCTCATTTGAGGATAATCTGGTAATCCATGCTTGACTCCAGGTAAATAATTATGCTTGTTCCTTTTTCTGGCACCTCACAGGGGATTTTGCTCTTATAAACTTGACATTTTAAAATTCTTTTTTGTTTCCAAAATAAGCCCAAAGGGCACACATGTTTCTATAGCATTCTAAAATGACCAAATTTTTGTGTGTCCCATGCTTAGTGATGCATACACAACATTTAAAATTTTTTTTGCTTATAAGGCAAAAATGTCAATAAATATCTTCTGGATCATTTTGTATATTAAAAATTCCCCCTAAAATAGCAACAAACAAAACCCTCTAATTACACAAAGGTAAAGCACATAGATTTTTTTTAATAATCCCTCAAAGTTTTATCCCCCCAGCATAGATACTGCAAACATGATCGATCACACACTAAAATCCAAAGATTTTGCTAAAAGCAATGAACTCAGCATTGGTCTGGCAACATACCATTTCTAATTTCAGTGTATCTTTTTACCAGGGGCTGGTTCATCTGTCATCACCAATGATAGAGAAAGGGGAAATACTCATTTGTTATACCTGGTTTGCAAATTCTGAGACAGATTCTAAGTCTCTTGAGTATTCAAATAAAATCCATGCAAAACTCTCTGATTAACAATAGGTTTGAGCATCCATCTGAGCCCCAGACGAGCCTACCAGTCAGCATTATTTGATCCCAAGTAAGAAAGAGAAGAGTTTTGACACAAGACACCAAGTTAGTCTCAAAACTTCCCATGTGCATAGACAATGCTACGTACTGTGGGAAACATGAAAATGAATAAGTAAACAAGTCTACCTTTAAAGAAGGTGGCATTTTTGAGGGCCTAAGGACATGTACGACACATATATTGTACACTGTTATGTAAGTATAACAAAGAGAAATATAATTACTGCTATTAGGAAAGTGAAGCATAAAGACCAAGGAAGGCTAAAAAGGATGGAGAGCTCACATCGAGGAGGAGAAATCAAGGGGAAAATTGTGGGTGTCTGTATGGGTGCGTGTGCATGTGTGTATTTGCACATCGGTGGAGCAATGGAGAGGGTGGCATCTGAGTCAATTCATAAACAATTTGAGAAAATTAGAAATGAAGACAGGGGGACCTGTTGACTATGGGAACAGCATCAACAAGACAACAAGGTCAGGAAAGCTTGGGGTGAAAGGAGGGTGCAAAATACCAGATTTAACCTAAGATAATTTAACGTCCATTTGATCAATCTACAAAATTTGTTAAAGCAGGTGATCATAAAAACCTGAAGATTTCACCCAAAATATACAGATGTAGAATCGTCCTCAACATTTTGACCTAAAACCAAGTCCTCTCCTTCGAGTATGGACTCACTAATTGGAACGCTAACAGTATCATTCTCGTATAAAGTATTATCCAGAATATCCAGCCCCAGTTTCTTTAAAGTGAGAGGAGAATTAAAAGACTCTCATGAAGCAATCTAAGTGCAGAATTTTGGATTTTTACTATTTTCTTCCTATGCTTTATATTGTCCTGCCCAATTTCAGCAAGAATTTTTAAATGACAAGTACAGTTGGGAACACAACCAAACCTTGGACAGCGTATACCACCTCAACAAGAGAAAGCGGAAGTTGCATGCACACGCCAAGTGTGAATTAACGAGGGCGTGGAGAGCTTGTGTTGGTCTGATGAGGCATTTATGCAGAGGTCTGTTTAAAAAGCCTCTACTTCACTCCAGAAGCATAAGATGCGTGTAAGGAAGCAGGGGGGAATAAAATTGTGGCTATGTCGAAGGGGGGCATTTAGAGCTCTGCTAAGGTTTTGTGGTTAGTCTGACGGACAGTGGAATACTTGACTTGGGAAATGACATGCTCTGCAGCTCACTGTAGCCTGGGGAAGATTAATCTAGGAACTGAGTAGGGTGAGCAGGAGTAGGCAGAGACCGAAGTAGGAGTGTGGGTTGTGTAAGGAGCTTCTTCGACAATCTAGATTTAGGTCAGAAATTGCAAACCGGTTTCCAGGAGGCTAAATATGGCTGACAAATATATTTTCTTTGGCTTGCACTGTGTTTTCTAAAATTCAAAATTTAGTTGTCAATGTTTAGAAACCGGGAGACCACGTACAGTTCAATTAAAAACAGAAAACCTGGAAAACAATTCAGCTGGCCTTCTAGCCAGAAGCTCTGCAGTCCCCATCTCTTTCTGTTGTCCTGACACTGAGGCTGATTTGTCTTTTTCTTGCCCACACCACTCACTCATGTATTGTACTCTCCCGAATCTTTGTAGTTATAGAAAAGTTTGTCCATTCGATACAATTGAAAAGATATCTAGGGGAGACAGGAAGTGATGGGGTCAGATGGTTAGATTAGAAGCAAGGAATCTGTGACACATGGGCGGCTCAGTCGGTTAAGCGTCATGATTCCAGGGTCCTGGTATCGAGCCCCGCATCAGGCTCCCTGCTCAGTGGGGGAATCTGCTTGTCCCTCTCCCTTTGCTCCCCCCCACTCATGCGCTCACTCTCTCTCTCTCTCTCTCTCTGTCTCTTACTCTCTCTCTCTCAAATAAATAAATAAAAGCTTTAAAAAAATAGAAGCAAGGAATTCTGGCCTGGGAAAATGGCTGAGGAACACAAGCAATATTTCACATTAAGACAGAAGATGAGAACCCCAGGGAAAAGAGCAGAGAGAGGGAAAAGCAGAGAGCAGAGGCTACAACTCGAGGAATGACTCCATTTAGGTTGCTGAAAGAAAAGTTAGAAAAAGAATAGTCAAGAAGGCAGGAGTAGAGTATTTCATAATGGAGAGAGTCTGGTTGCAGACAGCAAATGTTACAAAGAGGTTGGGAAAGACCTACATCGATAAAAACTCTTAGCATTGTTCTTTTAAAAGGTGATCAATGACAAGAACGAACCATGACATTGAGCTGGACAGAAACTAGATCACAGAGGATGAACCAACAAGTACTTGGGTTAGAAGGCTGTGAAGACAGTGAATGGGTGCTACACTTTTCCGAGAAGATGGGTTATGTTAAGAAAAGGGAGAATACAGTAACAGATTCAAGGGGAAATCAGCCAAGAGGAGATTAATACATACAGATATATACAGATATAAGTATTTATGTGTATTCATATATACATACAGATATAGTTATACACGCATATTTAAAACATATAAAATGATGACAGAATTCCCTAAATCTAGGAGTGGAGGCAAGTTATCTTGGAGTATGATTTTGTTATTAAGGAAGCCACTACAGTGGCTCTTTAATTACTAAATGTAACCTTCTGTCCTAGATGTAAAGCAATAACAGGACATTTTATCAGCTAACAACAGCTGTCCCTGGTAGGGAAAGTTGGGCGCTGTTGCAGGTGAGTTAAGAAACCAGGAAAGTAACACCGATCCCTCTCTTTAGACGCTAAAATTAGTGATTTAAGACCTCTGATGCATTGAGATTGTCCTTAATGAGATCCACTCACAGGACAAGTATGCAAAGGAGATTTCCCACAAGGGAAATGGTAGTCTCAACAGATGGTCTTTGCTCAATACCAGAACCCTGCTAGGCATGCAAAGAGGGTTGCTCCAGTGTGAAAATTAGACCATAACTCCTTCTAATTCAGCCATCCCATCATGAAAGGGGTCTTGAAGACAAAAGACTAAGCATGCAAATTACAGCTTAGAAGAACTGTCATCTTGGGAGCTCACATTCTCCTGGCTGAATTAAACACCAGAAGACCTAGACTGGCCTCTTTCCAAAAAATCCCAAGATATTGAAGCCTTGGGACCAGGAACAATATCAGTGCCTTGAACTCAAAGGCAGGATGTCAGTAATGACATTTTGTGACACCAACAGAAGTAACTGAACCTGGGCTGCCTATTAACTTTTCACATTCTCCATTTCTCTTTTCAGGAAGTTTGGAAGCACAACCAACTAAGGCCCCAGCATTCACAGGGAATTTGGGAAGGAAGATGGAATAAGATCCATGAATGATAGTTTCTTCATGCTAAGTTGAGCAAATCAGAGGCTCAAGAAATTAATTTCAATGTTGAAGACATATGACCTTCTTTTTATTCTATGCTGATAAAGCAGGCCTAACTGGTTAAATTCAAACAAAGAAAAATGGAAAACATTTACAGGCCGGATGGAAGGAATCTGTGCGTAAGTAAAAAAGATGTGAGATGTGGAGAAAACGTGGATTCACATCAGTCAGTACCTTCTTTCAGAGACAGGGGCAGAGGGAAAGAGAGACGGAAATCATTGGGGGTAAAAGAATTGAGGGCGTTCCTTTCAGACGCCTTCCATTTCGGCGAAGTAGGAGTCAGAATCACTCCTCGTTGAAAATCGAGGGAGAAATTGAGGTTGGAAAGAGTAGAGATTTCACACAACCATGATGGGAAATCTAACAGGAAACTACTAGGGGGTAGCTTTCTTCTAAGGTACTTAATTTTTGACATTTTTCATAATTTTTCTTATACTTTTTTCCCTTTTTTACTGAGTCCAGCCCTTTACCAATAACAGAGCTGGCAGAGAATAATGAGCTTCTAGAGCGATGTTCCTCAAAGCCTGGTTCCCTGGCTATCTGCGTGAGAATCTCTTGGGGAGCTTTTAAAAAAAAGATTCCTGGACCCCACCCAGACCGATTTGATGGAATTTCTGGGATCTGATGCCTGGGAATCTGCATTTTACAAGTTTCCCAGGTGGTTCTTAGGCAACAAGCCAGCAAGTCTGAAGGCTGTTGTTTTAGAACCGCTGTCTTAGCTCATGTCTAGTCCAGCAAGTCTTATGCATGACTACTCACCCACATCCTGTTTTTAATCAGTGGCTCTGTCTATAGTTTTAAAACTAAAATAAAAGAGTCACACACTGTGGTGAGGAAATGACAACTGTGTCTTCAAGCTAGTTAGGATCAGACTCCTACTCATTATCATCTTCTGTGTTTTACCTATTTAGTTAATAAAAACGCTTTAAAAATTAGCCTAGACATCATTTATTGATGGGCGAGAAGGATAGTTACCATAATTAAGCATAATTATATAATTTTATAGTGTTAAACTGCATTGTCTAGTCCATTAGTTTATCATTCTCCACTCTTTAGCTGAGGTAGTGACGAAGCTGAAAGATACATCAACTCAATTCTGGATATTTGAGGAAGAAGGAATTACAAAATTTCACCCTCCAAACAGCATAAATAATGTTCCTCTCATTTCCTTGCTGGGACTATGGGTTCATTAGCATTTGGAGATTCGGGTTATAAACAGTTATGGCAAGAATGGCAAACACTGTCTTCAAACATCCACAGAGAAGGGAAGTGGGTACCGGGCGGTATCTTGTTGCTCATCATTTTGAGCATGGATTTTAGTAATGAATTTATAATCCAAGCAGAATGCTCTCAGGTTATAATCACCAAATTGACACTGTTGTAAAGAAAAGGGAAAGCTTACTTCAAATCTAGGTTATTTGCTTGGATGAACAATTTTGTAATTTCCCTTATCATACATCTCATTTGATGTCATAGCTTAAGTGAAGTTCTCTGCACTCCTTCCCTGGAGGGTTTATGTACAAAGATGATCACATTTCTAACTTCAAACAGAGTTAGGTGGCCCTTGGATAGTCTTTTAAAACATATTATGTATCTTCTTTACTTTAGAATTTATCACACTCTAATATGTGTCTTCTGACACAACTCTAAGTGTTGAAGTGAGGGACTTTTATTTGGTTTCAGTTTCTAACAGTTCCCACTAATTAAAATTGGTCAATTGTTCATTGACTTGTTGGGTGATTGAAGAAACAAATGAAAATCGAACATAAGCACTCTCACGCTTCAAATTCTTGTCCCTTTAATAAATAGTTTCTTCAGCTAGTGGCTACAGGATTATAAGAAGGAAAATTGCCCATGCCACCAAAGGTGAATTAAGTTGTGCACCTACAAAAGGCTAGCAGACAGTCTCACAAAAGACACCATGAAGTGGCATTCCTGATCTCGGAGGGAGGATTTAGTTCGTGGTGGATGTCCTCACCGTGGTAGGTTTAGAAACTTGATTCTGCCAGCATCATTATTGTTCCTTGTAATCTGTCTTTTTTGTTGGTTGCTTTTAAAATTTTCTCATTGACTTAAGTGCTCCGTGGTTCCACTATAGTGTGTGAGTGTGGGTTTATTTAGTTTACCCTGCTCATCATAATGTAGTCTTTCTGAGTCTCGTAATTCATGGTGTTTTTTTTTTAATTGATTGTGTTAAATTCTCATTCATCAGCTTTTCAAATATAGCATTGCTATATTTATTTTCTGTCTCACTTGATGTATATTGGATGTTTTCATCCTCTCCTCCTTGTTTGTAACCTGTTTTTAATACTTTTGCTCTTTCTTTTCCTTCTCTCTACGTTCAGGTAATCTGCTAGATCTTTTAGTCCACAGATTCTCCGTATGTACGTTGGATGTGCTGTTCCTCCCATCTGGAAGACTTCATTTCAATGACAATGTTTTTAGAATAAAAATGTGTTTATATTTATTTAAATCTTCCAGGTTAATCTTGATATTTTAAAAATTCCACTGTGGTTTCTAGTCCCTTATTTTATCCTCTTTAATCAACTTCCATGTACTTTTTTAACAATTTATTTATTTATTTTAGAGAGAGCGAGAGAGCAGGTGCATGTGGGTGAGCAGGGGGAGAGACAGAGAGATCTCCAGCAGACTCCCCACTCAACATCGAGCCTAAGGCAGGGCTCATTCCCCCAACCTTGAGATCAAAACCTGAGCTGAAACCAAGAGTCAGAAGCTCAATCACCCAAGCCACCCAGGTGCCACCCCCTCTACCCCGCCATGAACTTTTTTTTAATAAACTTTATTTTTTGAACAATTTTGGATCTACAGAGACGTTCTAGAGATACTTCAGAGTTCCCATATTCCCTGCATCCAGTCTCCCTTATTAGGGTCATCTTATGTTATTACGGTACATTTGCTACAGTTAATGAATAAATACGGATACATTCCTACTAACTGAAGTCCATGATCTATTCAGAATTTCTCTTTACTTAGTGTCCTTTTCTTGTTCCAGGGTGCCATCCAAGATACTACATTACATTTAGTCATCATGCCCACTTTGGCTTCTCTTGGCTGTGACAGCTTCTCAGACTTTAGTTGTTTTTAAGGACCTTGACCATGTTGAAAAGTACAGTTGGTATTTTGTAAAATGTCTTTTAACTAGGATTTGTCTGATGTTTTTCTCATTATTAGACTCAGGCTATGGGTTTAAGGGGGAAGACCACAAATGGCCCTTCTGGCTACGTCATATCAAGCATACATAAAATCAGCATGACCGGTCACTACTGATACTGCTCTTGATCACCTGATTGGATAGTGTTTGTCGGGTATCTCTGCTGTAGAGTTACTTTTTTTCTCCCTTTTCTTTGCAGTACTCTTTGGAAGGAAGTAACCATGCTTAAGGAGTGAGGTGTTATGCTCCACCTCCTTGAGACTGGAATATCTTACATAAGGTACTTGGAGTTCCTCTGCACAGATTCGTCTCTTCACTCCATTTATTATTTATTTTATAGTACATATTATATAATAAATAAGTATAGTAAATATTCATCTATTTATGTCAGTATATGACCCATCCATGGATATTTATTTTATATCTTTGGCTATAGTCTATTACTTTTACTTAATTTGTTGCTCCAACTTCCATATTTGGCCATTGATTAGAGTCTCATTCAATTGACTTCTGTCTCCCTTTGATATATCCCTCTTATTGTGAGGTTTTGTTTTATATTTTAAATACTTCTTTAAATTCTGGCATTGCAAAATAATCCAGGTTCTTGTACATTTCCTGCCGCAGTCCTAGAATCAATCATTTACCCAAGGAATCTTGGTTTCTTTTCCTGGAAATGGTATTAGAAACCAAGATGTGCTATATGCTGACTAACTGAACATAATTAAAAAGAAAAAAGAAAAGGAAAGGAAAGAAAAGAAAACAGAAAAGAAAAAAGAAAAAAGAAAAAAAGGAAACCAAGATCTTGGTACTAAGTTTGCTCATTCCTTCTATGTCTTTTCTGCTGACAGCAAATTAATATGTGTATGTATATTAACCTTTGTATATAACATATCTGTAAATAGTTCTCTATGTAACTATCTGTATCTATATTAAGCTAATACTGAGTGCATATTGATGTCTCTATCTCTAACCCATTTCCACCTGGATCATCCTAGCCTTTTCCCTTACTTATCTGTAAACTACCACTCCAAAAGAAAACACCCTGGCCCCCATCATCAGTCAGTCATTTATTAATAGTTCATTCCAATATATATATATACATGTATGGCACTATCAGAATGGTTAACAGCTACCCCCATGGGAAACTGTACTATAATATTATGTATGGTTTCTTCTGCTTTTACGTTACAAACTCTAATCATTTCTAAAGTCCTTCTATTATCTTAAGTAGGCTGTTTCATACATTAGTAATACATTGAGAGTGTCTTGTCCCATTCTTCATTCAATCCTGGCTTTAACAATAGTTTTCTAATAGTTCCGGATGCTAGTTCCAGATCCAGTCCAAGATTAAGGTTCCACAGGGCTTGGTTTCTGGGGAGAGCTCTCTTCCTGGCTTGCAGATGGCTGCTTTGTCCCCAGATGGTCATTCCTACCCCTCTCCCCACCCCACGGCTCTGCTGCTGGGCAGTCAGCCTCCAGAACTGTGAGGAAATAAATTTCTGTTGTTTAAGCCACTCAGTCTGCAGTGTTTTATCTCCGTAGACCAAGCAGACTTAGACAACTCTGTAGAACTCACCAGGGCTCCATCTATTCAACTTTCTCCAAGCACACATCATTCCATCCTACCCCCAGACCCCCAGGAACCACTGGTCTATTTACTATTGCTATAGTATTGCCTCTTCCAGAATGTCATGTCAATGGAATCCTATAATAATAACCCTTTCCAATATCTTCTTTAACTTAGCAACTTTTATTTAAGATTCATCATGTCTTTTCCTGTGTTGATAGCTCATTTGTTTAGACCTGAATCATATTCCATTATTGGATATACCACAGTTTATCCATTAACCTATTGAAGGACATTTCAGTTGCTTCTAATTTTTGGTGATTATGAATAAAGCTGCTACAAACATCTGTGTGTGGGTTTTTGTGTGAACATAAGTTTTCAATCAGTTGGGTTAATACCTAGGAGCACAATTGCTGAACATATGGTAAAGCTATCTTTAGCTTTGTAAAAAAAAAAAAAAAAAAAAAAAACCAAACTCTCTTCCAAAGTGGCTGTACTATTTTGCATTCCTACCAGCAATGCAAAAGCATGTCTGTTGCTCCACATCCTTGCTATGAATTGACATTGTCAGTTTTTTGGATTTCAGTCATCCTAACAGCCATATAGTGGTATCTCATTGTTGTTTTAATTTGCAAATCCCTGGGGCGCCTGGGTGGCTTAGTCGTTAAGCGTCTGCCTTTGGCTCAGGGCTTGATCCCGGCGTTCTGGGATTGAGCCCCACTTCAAGCTTCCCCACTGGGAGCCTGCTTCTTCCTCTCCCACTCCCCCTGCTTGTGTTCCCTCTCTCTCTGGCTATCTCTCTCTCCATCAAATAAATAAATAAAATCTTAAAAAAAAATAATTTGCAAATCCCAAATGACAAATGATACTACATTCTTTCAATGCACTTATTTGCCATCTATGTATTATCTTTGGAGAGGTGTCTGTTCAGATGTTCTGAACATGTTCTAATTACATTGCTTGTGTTCTTATTTTTGAATTTTAAAAGTTCTTTTTATATTTTGCACACAAGTCCTTTTTCAAATATGTTTTTGCAAATATTTTCTCTCAGTCTATGCTTTTTCTTTTGATTTTATTTACAGTATCTTCCCCAAGGCAGAAGTTTTTAATTTTATCCTTTTATTGTACCTAAAAGTACATCACCAAACCCAGTATTCAATAACCAAACTGATTTTGATTTCTCCCATGTTATCTTCCAGAAGTTTTATACTTTCATGTTTTATATATAGGTCTATAATTTGTGAAATGTGTAAGGTCTTGCATATGGATGTCCAATTGTTCAAGAACCATTTTTGAAAACTCTGTCCTTTCTCCATTTAACTGCCTTTACTCCTTTATCAAAGGTCAGTGGCTATATTTGTATGGGTCGATTTCTGGGCACTCTATTCTGTTCTGTTCATCTATGCTGTTCTTTTGCCAACACCATGCTGTCTTAATTACTGTAGACTTATAGAAAGTCAAGAAATTGAGTATTGTGATTCCTCCAACTTTCTCCTCCTCCTTTTCCTCCCTCTCCTCCTCATTCTCCTTCTCCTTCCTCGCTTTGGCTATTCTAGGTCTTTTGTCTTTCCATATAAACTCTAGAATCAATTTGTCAAGGTCTACAAAATAGTTTACTGGAATCTTGATTGGGATTCACTAAATTTATAGATTAAGAAGTCACATCTTAACACTATTAAGTCTTCCAATCCATGAATACAGAACATCTCTCTATTTATTTAGATTTTCTTGGACAGAGTTTTGGAGTTTTTCACATATAGATACTGTACATATTTAATCAGGTTTATATTTAAGTATTTCATTTTGGGGGTACTATCATAAAGTTACTATTTGTTTAATTTCAAATCCCAGTTGTTCGTTGCTTGTACATAAAAAATCGCAGTTGTTCATTGCTTGCATAGTTCTTTGTATTCTATGACCTTGCTATACGCACTTATAAGTTCCAGGATTTTTGTTGTTGTTGATTCTTCATGATTTTCCAGATAGACAATCGTGTCATCAGCAAACAAAAACAGTTTCATTTCTTCCTTCTCACTTTGTATACCTTTTGTTTCCTTTCCCTGTCTTAGTACACGAGCTAAAACTTTCAGTACAATGGTAAATAAAAGTGGTGAGAGGATATCCTAGGTTTGTACACGATCTTGGGGGGAAAGCAGCCAGTTTCTCACCATTATGATATTTGCATATGTTCTTTATTGAGTTGCACATGTTTTCTGCATATGTTCTTTATTTATCCCCTAGTCCTAAGAAATACTTGCCTATATTCTTTCAAACTGCTTTATTTTCTCTAGGACTGATAATTCTGGTATTTGTGCTACCTCCTCATTTTTGCTCACGGCTGATCATTTCCTTTTGTGCTTTGTAGCTTTGATTATGAGAATTTTTTTTTTTGTTTTTCCGTGGAATTCCTATCCTGTGCTCATAAAAATCTACCCACATAAAAGTGAAAAATATCATCATGCCAATCACTAATTCACTTAAATACACTCAAATTCCCTGAGAAGAATTTTAAGGCAAGTAAGTTGCTCACACTTTTTCTTTTGAAATTTCCTATCATTTCATGCACTTGAGGGACAACGTCAGGAGATAGAAACAGACCTGGATTCAGTTTCCTACTCGGCATTTTGGCTAGTTATACGATGTTTGGCCAGGTTCTTTAAGTTCAGAGATTTTACTACTTCTCTATTAAAAAATATAACATTTACCATTTATATTTACTCAAAGGAGTTTAGAAAAGACTCAATAGGGGCGCCTGGGTGGCTCAGTCGTTAAGCGTCTGCCTTCGGCTCAGGGCGTGATCCCGGTGTTCTGGGGTCGAGCCCCACATCAGGCTCCTCCGCTATGATCCTGCTTCTTCCTCTCCCACTCCCCCTGCCTGTGTTCCCTCTCTCGCTGGCTGTCTCTATCTCTGTCAGATAAATAAATAAAATCTTAAAAAAAAAAAAAGAAAAGACTCAATATATTATCAAGTTTGTGAACTCCTTGAATGATGTTGTGAACAGATCCTAAGATAATTCCTTGATCCCTACCTCCTCGTGTTCATGCCTTGCATAATCCCTGCTCCTTGAGTGTGGATGGATCCTATGACTTGTGTCTAACAAATGTCATATGGCATAGTTGGTAGGATGTTACTTGTGTAGTTATTTTCTCCTACATGGCAAAGATGAGAAGATGTCGCTCTTGTGGTTACGTTGCATTATTTAAGACTGTCTTGCTTACAGGCCCTCTCTTTCCATTGCTGGCTTTTACTAAGCAAGCTGCCATGAATTCTATGGCACAAGGAAATGGTTCTGACAACCTGAGGGAGCTTAGTAGTGTATCTTTCCCCAGGCAAGCCTGCAGGGGAGAACTCAGTGCTGGGTGATGCCTTGATTGCAGCCTCGTGAGCCCCTGAGCAGACCTAGCTAAGATTTGCCCCGACATCTGACCCACAGAAACTTTGAGGTAATAAATGTATTTTAAACCTCTAAGTATGTAGTAATTTGTTAAACATCAGAAAGCTAATACAAGTGCAAAGCCTCAATTAAGTAGGCCATGCCTTTTAAAATCCTCAAAGAGGTCGGTATCAAGACATCGCCCCAGATTTTTTAAAAATCTGCCTTGAACACAATCATTTCATTTAAAGTAGGTAGGTAAAGAGATAGAGACTGAGAGAGAGATGGGGAGGGGGAGAGAAAGGGAGAGAAGAGAGCTCTGACACTGAAAAATCGCATTCTTAATTTCAGAAAAGTATCGATTTTTTTATTGCCCATATTTCTGTAAGGAAATGGCTATAAAGTACCAATAATCTTGTGATCTGAGGGGTTCAATATAGTTCTTATGTAGTATTTACTATACGTAGATTATATACACCATAAATACTTAGACTATACGATCAGGACACACAAAACAACACCCAAGCTTGATTTCTTCAGTTCCAACTAGGATTTTTAATACTGTTTGTACATGCAACGAAGATATAAAAGTACAGCAAAGTAGAACGTGACGAATAAAAGATCATTTCAAAAAATAGAGTACCAACCTGTTTGACATGGTAGGTGGTGTTCCTTTAGCCACAGGACAGAGTAGTTCTCAATACGCTTGATTTGAATTTGGTTTATCAATGCCATACTACAAAAATGCATTTTCATAACCAATTGTCAAATTAATGAAATCCACCAATATCACATATCTGACAATCTGGGGGTAAGCAAAAAACAAAACACTTCACTTTTCAATTCTTTTCCCAGTAAGTTACATCAAAGTGAGTCATTGTGCCCCAGAAGATTAGAGAAATGAAATCTTCTAAAGCCCCATGGAGGTCAGATAGTCTGAAAAGCTGTGCTGTGAGAAATTTGCCCACATTTCCACTACACAATAGTTTTCTTATAACTTGTGAACACACAAAACATCACATACCCTTCCTTCCTGTACTTTGGTTAAAAACTGCTTTTTTTTTTTTTTTCCAGAACATCTCAAACTCTTGCCTCTAATTCTTCTTACCTCAGACTACAGTGAAACTTGCTCTGTCCCTTCCCTGCACCTTTTTGGGGTTGATATTTACTGTAAGGAGGAAGAATTACACTATATTTAAGGCTTCAAGCCATGAGAAAGGCAAATGACCTATAATCTGCTTTCCCAGATGACTTGTGGAAGTTCTCGAAACACTGATCATGTTGTAGAAGAACTTAAAGTCATCTTTCCTCAAATAAATGGGGCAATTTCTTTCCCCTGATTTGGCAAAATGGGAATAACAAGATATATTGCATTCATGGAAGCAGATCTTTGACATGACAACTCTAGTCTACGATGGGAAATAAGTATTGTGTCAGTCCAATCACAACTTGGACTTGCGAGCCTTTTTTGTAATGTTAACCAAGCAGTTATTAATGTGCCGATATTTGAAAACTTGCTTGTGGAAGCCAAGAGAAAGACTCATTCTAAATGTCTGTTTGTTCTCTTATTAAAACCAAAGACAATTTTTATCCATGCGGTATCTACAGTTGTGTGTTTTAAGTATTCCATGAGGGGTGGGGGGTTGGGGAGGGGTGGGGGGAGGTCCTGTGGGGATGACCTCCCACAACCAGCGAAAGAGTAAACAATATCTAGAGCGATTGAGACTAGGCCAGAGCCAGAAAGAATTGGCTTCCAATTTCATCCTGCCACTGGCCATGGGAATTTCTCCGAATTCCTGCTCCTTATCTGTAAGGCCAACACCTCTCTAACGCGGTTCTTCCCGGATCACATGGAAAGCATCTTTAACCTGCTAGGTATTCGGTAAATGGTAGACAGCATTGTTACTGCTCCTGCGAAACACTGCACACTGCTTTTCAAAGGAATGATTCCCAAGCAGAGCCCCCTGGATAATCTGGGATTCAAAAAATTAATAGAAAGCAGGTTCCAATTAGAAATCTTTTTATATTTTATTTTAATATTCATTTCTTACCCTACAAGCTTCCTTACTCTCCCCTTTTTTTCTTAAAATGACTCATTTTTTACTCAATTTATTTAAGTGTGGTTACACTCAAAGTCACCTATCAAATGTCTCTATTTCTCCCAAACACACACACACACACACACACACACACACACAGCTTTAAATCAATAAGGACTATTTATTACATTGTCTGCATTATCTACTCTAGAATACAGGCCATGAGCAGCTGTATCACCAGAACAAAGTCATGGACTTGAATGGGTACTGAATAAAACTGTGATTGGAAGGCCAGAAGTAATGTGATACCAACATAACCAAGAGGCAAATGAGTGCCGAGGCAATAATTGTTTGGAATACATAATTTAAAGTGAGGAGTAATGTGAAAAAATCTACAGGAAGAAAATCCTTTTCCTGGCTCTAATTTTTCAAATTTCAGACATTTGCGCCAAAAACAATTCCAAAGCCGTATGCAGGATCTTGAGAATTCTAGACTTGCCATCGATGTTTAGGCAGAACAAAAACGGAATCGAGTGAGAACGACATTCTCAGCCATTTTGCTTAGGCTGTCTGTGAAAAAGCCCTAATCATAATCTTGCTCAACACCCACCTTAGACAACACGTTCCCATGGATCCCAAACCCTCATATTGAATCTTATACTTCCTGCTTTATTGTTGCTGCGGATGTGAAACGAAGCTGATGATCCTGTTTGTTTATAATCCTTCCCAGATGTAAACAGAAACATTCAAAATGACTTATTACTAAGCCTCTCCGGAGGCTGCTGATCTTAAGCAAAGTTTTATGACCTATCAATGAACCGAGGGAAGGTATCCCGAACAATTATATTCCATCACTCTTTTCCTTACACTTGACTCTGAAAAGTCCTCAATTTTTCACATAATCTAGAAAATAAATATTACCCTTGCCTTCCCAGGTAGCATTAGAATGAGCAGGAATGAGCATTGGTTATATTATCCAACTTATTACTTAATTCCTCTACTTTCTGTTGATAACCTGAGCTTTTCTGGTTAAAAAAATGATTTAAGAAGCAAAACTTATGATACAAAAATTTAAATAAAGGTCACTATCGTCATGGGATGGGGTTTCAGTTTTGCAATCCATCTGCAATTACCCACCAGGCTGGGTGGAGTTAGTCTAAACAAGTCTAGAGATATTTACGAAATAAGCGAATACAAAAGGTCAGGACAACCCATCAAAAGCGACTCTCTTCCTCTTCCACTGCACGGTGAAGGCCAGGGATGAATTTTAAGAGTTGTTTCCGAACACTTCCCCTTCTGCTTTTCCGGGGCAGGGTCCCAAACATGTTTGAGAAGTTGCCCTCCCACATGGGGGACATGGACCCACTGCTGGCACTACTAACACTTCGGTTCCTCCTCGAAGAAGACCTCTTCAGGAAATCATCCCCATCCTTGGGGACAAAGCACTCATCATCTGTGCTCGTCTGTCGGCTGAAGCCTCCCCTGCTTGAGTCCTCAGACACACATGTCTGGTAGCCGTCCTCGCTGTCCATCGTCATGGAGCTCAGACAGCTGCTCTCACTGGACAGTCGATTCCGGTCCAGGAGGGCTGCGCCCGGCCCGGGCAGGGTTCCAAACAAAACCGATTCGTCTACGTCCATGTTTTCCAAACTTGGGCAGTTACCTGTGTCACCTAGAATGCAGAAAACAAAGTCTACTGTGGAACGGATATGAGCATCACACCCTATAAGCAAATACACCAAAATTTCTCTTCGAAGGGTACAAGAAAGAAAGAGTAAAGGTGAATAATATTTTTCACTGAGCTTCGCCAGTATGAGTAAGACTATGAGGCCATTTGATAAACCTTGAAGTGGTGTTTCCCAAACTATTGTTCACGGACTAGCTTCCATGTAATTGTTCCATGGTCATGGAAACGGTCACGCTAAATTAAATACATGTAAATAGATTCTTCACATAAGAAGAGTCAAGTCATCTGAGAGTAAGCTGGTGTGACTTGTCAATCTCCAAAAGTATCATTTCTTAAACTGAAGTGGCCCTGCAACCTTTTATTAAAGTTCTCACAGAAACGGCACGCTAAAGAATACACTTGGGGAAAAAAATAAAGAATATACTTGAGAAAATGCCATCTTACAGGCTTCCTCCATTAAGTTCCTCTGATTTTCAATCACTGTATTTTTTTATCAGTTACTGTACCTTTTACATAATTATAAAATTATTACAACATCGCTCTAATTGTATGGGAAACAGTCATATAACCTGCACCTGTGGGCTGATTACAGAGAATTCACAGGTGTTTAAAACAGAAAGGATATCTTCTAGCCTCAATATTCCATGTTTCTTCCTAGAATACTTTAATACTTAAATGTTCTGGAACAGTACCCTACCCAGAAAACATCCCTGTCCTCAAATAAGTAACGATTTATTTGTAGAAGTTGAGTTTTATCTGCTTAGCTGAATTTTTTTTATCAACATTTCATAACCTGTATCAGGGCTCTCCAAACTCAACTTTTAATCGCACACCAACATCCCGTCCCTACCCCACTCGCTTGTGTATTATCTGAACTGGCTGGTATGCTACTAAACGGAAGGGGATTATTTGTTATACCAGACTGAGAACAACATAGTTAGAAGGTGACTTCGCTTCAGGAAAAGTAATAGAACATTGCACACTCAGAAACGGTTTGATTTTGTGCTGAATATTTCTCTACTGTTTCTCTCCTTTGTCCTTGATTAGCAATACAAAAAGAGACCTTGATTTTCCACTTAATCTGCAAGGTTGAATATGGCCAGCTCTGCACTGACTAGTCAGAATGTTTTCCTTCTTACTAATAAAACCTACTTTACTTCATCTGGCAACGAGTTGATGAATTTCTTTTGATTGGAAAGCAATTGAGAATCTCATGCCCTGTGTATTTATTCTAGGTCTAGAAAAAGTAAACTACAGAACTCCTTCAATCTCTCAAAAAAATGTGTACAACAATGGCTTTAATGAGGAGTCATTCACCTTAATCCCGAACTAAAGACCTTGTCTATACAAGCTATTCTTACAGAACCCCAGGACTGCCTATACATATTAGGTTAAACCCCACCTCCACTCCAGAATGTTCAAGAAGTGGAGGCAAAAGTTTCCCAAACACCCTCAAGTCTACAGAAATCCAGGAGTGGCTGGATTTTATACCTCCGTCCTGCTAGGAAATTTCAGACCCCCCAAAAATCTACTAAGAATTTTTTTAGCATATTAATTTAAAAACATACAAAAGAGAAGTAACTTATACAGAAGTTTCATTTAAAAAAACAGAATTTCAACACAAACCTTTAAGCCATATATTAGTGCTTAATTATGAATTAAATGTATCTTTTTCTCCTGTAAATAATTACTTGAAACAAACATTCTAAGTCATAAATAGAGACTTTAGTTCAGTGTTCTCTTAAGAAGCCATAACCTACATTTCACACCCACATAGCTAGTGGTTTCAGAGAATTATTTGTATAAACAAGTTCATTCTCAGATTACACCAGTCACATAGCAAATGTCAGATCAACAAATTTTTATTTTATTTTTTTAAGCAGGCTCCATACCCAGCATGGAGCCTGACGCGGGGCTCGAGCCCATGACCCTGAGATCAAGACCTGAACCGAATCAAGAGTCAGACACTCAACCAACTGATCAACCCAGGCATCCCCAAATCAACAAATTTTAAAATCAACCGTTCCCTTCAGAATTCACACAATAGCAAGAGCCATGCCTTTACTGTTAGAATGATCATTGGTATTTCTATCTTGGGTTTGCAGACCATGAAAAGGCATTTCTCTGCCTCCACATAACTTGTATGATATGAACAAACGATAGGAGCTCTACCCAAGAAGCATGCTACCGTTCCAGCCTCAATAATTTCGGAGGACTACGCAATCCCTGAGCCACAAACATTCTCAGAAATTTAATTCATCTATTGTAGTAGTAGGAAAATCAGGCTATCATTCCCACTGCTCTTCTAAAATCTCCAGGTGCCTCTTGCAAGTGTGTGTACACATGCGAGTGCATGCGTGTTCTAGTGTGCATATGTGTTATACATATGGAGGAGGGGATGTGACTTGACCTACTCACACTCCGAAAACATAAGTCACTCCAAAGGTCATGCCAAAACACACAGACTAGTACTCTCGATCCATGCTAGACAATTTTTTCTTATAATGATGATAATCTTACAACAACTTAGAAGCAGAAACACCAAAAAGATGAATGTTAGTGTGGTTTCTGAACAGGAAATCACATTTACCATGAAGCAGACGCTGTTCCTGTAACTGCAGAGATCTGAACTCCACCCATTTTTTCTTTAAGGTTTGCTGATAAAAAAAAAAAAAAAGTGTTAATAATTGGGAATCCCCAGTGAAGACAGCAATTTACTTCTAGGTGATGAGCTTTGTCATTGATTTTTTTCCTTTATTTCTAGCACTTAACAACCTCTCCCATTCATTGGAAAGATTATTTTCTACACAAAAGGGAGATCCTGGGAATACTATTTTCTCAAGAAATAACCTAGTAGCACCAAGAAGTTGAAACAATGACATTGTTTCAATAGAAACAACAGACAATGGAAACCATGACATTTACTTATTTGTATATTTTTTAAAATATTAGAGAACCAGATTGTTTGGGTTTGTGTCCATTTACTAGTTGTCGAGGCAAGGATTTACACTCTAGGCTTCCTCCCCTCCCCCGCCACGTGTAGGATGAAGGAAACAATAGAGTTGAAACCCTGGCATCATCCTAAGAATTAGGAGAGTCAGTAGATGTAAAACGTTCAGAACAGTGACTAGAGCTTAGTAAAGGTTCAGCAAATACCATCATTCTATAAGCCTGGGGCACTAAAGCTGCGTTTATTGCTGCACACCTATGTATTTTTCACAGCAAAAAGGGGAAGCCAGCCTGTCTGAAAGGCTTCCTTGGAGGGCTAAACTTAGAACACTGCTAAGCACCCTGACTTCTTAACTGCTTCCTTCCTCTGCTGCCCAGCACATGCGAAGAGTGGCCCAGGGTGGCAATGAAGGGGCTGCTGTCACAGTCAAGACTGCTCATGAAGCCGGGCCCAGCCCATCAAAGGGACTGAGGTGACGAGAAACAAAGCAACTGGGCAGAGGCCATCTGTCAAGGACAGCTGGTGGCTCTTCCTCCCTCCTACCTTTTGGCCCTTACCCTGTCCCTTTCCCTGCCTACTCCGATCCCCACAGCAAGCCCAGCAAGCTCAGTTTTGCCTATGGACACTTAATCCCACAGAAAGGCAGTCTATTAGAAACAAGCACTGCTTTGTTAGAAGCAGTCTGGGAAAGGCAGATGCAGGCTAAAAAGGAAAAGGGGAAAAAATACATTTGGAAGAGAAAAGCCTAAAGAAAAGAAAATCATAAAATTGTAAGAATATCATCAAATGCTTAAGGGAAGAAGGCTGCTTCCTCAGTTTGGAGGCTGAACAATCACTGGGCGGGATTTTCCGAGCCTTGATCACAGTAACATTTAGCATCAATCTGTATGGTTACCTATATAAGATGCAAGCACTAAATCAAAGCCATAACATGCGTGGCTCAGTTAATTTCTTGTTCTTTCTGCCCTATAGGATAGTCAGCATGGCTACGAGACTGCTGGGCTATCTGAGTCACAGCTCCCTTTATCTGTGCCAACTGTGGTCTTATGAAGGTCAGAGTTAAGGGCCCACAGAGAACAGAACGAGCAAGGGCCCCTTCCTTCTCTCTTAAAGGGATCTATCTCCTGCAAGAGAATAGAGTCCAGGAGAGGAGCCTAAGGATAGGTTGACAGTCAAAACTAAATACAGAGAGAAGAGGAAATTGTGTTTTTGCACACACTATTCAGAAATACAAAGTCAGGCTTTGCCAGATAGCTAATTTTTGTGAAAGTAAAGGTTTTAAAATATCTAATCTGTTGACTTGGCCCAGTCATCTAAGTACGTCATCACTTAAACCAAGAAAACACCAGGGTAAAGAGCAGATGTGCCAAAGTGACTAAGAGTTTTTAGTCTCTATCTCAGCTTCCCCATTTTCCTCACAATCTGTTTCTGCTTGTTATTAACACTACAGTTGTATATTTGGACAAATAAGACCTCTCAGCATTAGAAGAAAATTAGAGCATTTGGGAGGTCTAACCATACCGTGTCCTATCACCTCATTGTACCTAGCTCAGATCCTGGTATACAGCAGCTGTTCAGTCAATATTGGTTGAATGAATATATCAAAGAATGGCTTCCTGAAATAAAACTCAACTATCACAGATGGATATTTTGAGTTGGATATATTTCCAGTGTTTTCAATATACATGAGACATATAGCTACACATTTCCATCTTTACTACTTTTACAGTGCTTTCATGGATAACATGCTGTTTAATTTTCCTAACAGTCCTACAAAGTTCCAGATTAGAAGATAAAGGTGCAATGTGGCAAAATATTTCCCAAGGGCTACAAACCCAGTAAAAAGCAGAACTAGATTGAAAAGTAGCTTCTCCAGCTAGCACACTGGATGTGCTGTTTTCATGTTAAACATCTGAATTATAAGTCATAAGAAAGAGAATCCCTGAAAACCATGGCTCAGAAGGGACCCCTGTTTCTAAAGAAGAACCTGTGGTTTAATGGAGTCCTTGAAAGATGAATATACACTTACATAGGACACACAAATTAATGTTATTGTGTGAAGGGGAAGCCAACTTGACCCTGGCTATAGGTCAGATCCAGACATTTCTGGCTCAAGAGGTGAACTGGAAATCACATAATTTCAAGATTAGAACAGGAAAAGAAATGCAAAAAGATAAGTAAGAATGAACCCAAAGATCTGCCAGACCTGGAGAAGCAGAAACAGGTAGCTAGGAATTTGGATCCTGTGGCAATATATAGTTTAAATGCGCTTATATATCTGAGGCAGAGGACAGAGACACGTCTCCAGCGTGAACCTTGGCTAAGCTCTACTACCATGAAAAGTAGGGTGAGAAAAGCTGCTGATGGTGGCTATGGCTCATGTAGAGCTCATGCCTGGAGAGGCAGGAGTACATAAGAGCAGGCTCTGACCTGAGCCAAACAGCACACAAATCCCCTAGGAAGTCAGGCTAGCTGCCAGACCTAGCTCTGGATTGGGAGCCTTGAAAATGCAGGGTGGAGGCAACCCAAGTACAGTACTGAGTGGGAAGGGAAAGACCACCATGCATGGAAAGTGAGCAATATAAACTCCAAAAGGTATCAAAGACAACAAAATTGATAGTCAGTACGTAGATTCTCTCCCAAAAAAAAAAAAAAAGAGAGAGAGAGAGAGAGAAAAGGAAACAGAACAGTGTCCAAAGAAGTCTTCGAAACAAAAATATTTATAATCCTCGGAGGAAGAAATGAAATCAATGTCAATCAGAACAAGAAATCTGAAACAAAGAAATAAAACAACAGATAGACATGAAAAAGAATGATCTGAAAATCAAAAATTAACTCTTAAAACTCAATGGAAACAACTCATTCTATACAGAATAAAGACATTACTAAAGAACTCAACAAGAACATAACAAAAAAGATAAAGTGATACAAAATATGAGAGATAAAGTGATACAAAATATGAAAAAGGAAGCAAAGAAAATAAGTCAAAGACTCTAAAAATATGTCTAACAGGAATTCCAGATGATAATTCAAGGAATGGTGGAGAAGGTATATTCAAGGCAGATGAAGCTGATAGTTTCCCAAAACTGAAGAAATTCACAAGTCTTTAGATTGAAAAGGTACTGCAATTTCTAAGCAGTATAAATTTAGAAGTGAATCTAGACCTAATCACATTTCAGTGTATCTTTAGATCAGTAAGACAAAAGAACATCTTAAAAGTAACCAGAAACAGACAAAAGATTGCTACAAATTGAAAGACTGGTTTTTGAGAAGACTTAAAAATAGAAAATCCTCTAGATAGAATTACCAAGAAAAAAAGAGAGAGAGAGAGAGAGGGCATAAAAAGTGGTACACATAAAAATGGGGACATAATCTTTCTTGTAAAGAAAAGAAAAATATGAGAACAGAATTTTTATTATTATGCATACAATAAATTTAAAAATTTTAAATTTATTAACAAAAACATTAATTCGGTCAAACTGGCTCAAACAGAACAAAACAAACAGAACAGAAAGCCTGAGAAATAATAATTAATAAAGAAACTGAAACAGAGTTTAGAAGTATTCCCACCAAAAAAGACCCCTAAGCCCAGATGATTCAGGTAGTTACAAGAATTCTACCAGAGAAGGAAAAGGGGAAGAGTCTCCCCAGCTCATGCTAAGAGTCCAATAAACATGAAACCAAAACAAAAGATAGTTCGAGAAAAGAAAATCATAGGCCATTTTACCTATAAAATGAAGTTACCTTCAAAAATCCTAAAGAAAATATCAGGTCCAAATCTATAATTATATAAAAATGATTATAAATTATGACCAGGTTGGATTATTCCAGAAATGCGAGGGTAGTTTTACATTAGAAAATCTTTAAATGTCATTCACCATATTGACAGATATTTTTAAAATAAATAAACGAGAATAACACATGCAGAAAAAAGTGTTTGATAAAATTTAATACACAAGCACTATCAAAACTATCAGAAAATTTAGCATGGAAGGGAGTGTCCCAAATATGAAAAGTATATTCATAGAGCTCATTCCTGATGGGAAAAAATGGAAATTCCCTTTAAAATCAAGAACAAAACATGGATGCCTATTATTATAGTTTCTATTCATCACTGTATTGCAAGCCCTACCCAGTGTAGTGAAGAAAGAGAACTTTATGTCGTCCTTAACAGTTATTATCTTCACAGAAAACCCAAAATAATCTACAGATAATTTGTTAGAAATTATATAGTCTAGAAATAGTTTGAATTATATAGTTGAAATAACAGCATAGAATTGGTTTTACAAATTTATACATCAACCTCAATCAAAACATTTATTGTTTCTTTTTTTTTTTTTTTTTTAAAGATTTTATTTATTTATGTGACAGAGAGACAGCCAGCGAGAGAGGGAACACAGCAGGGGGAATGGGAGAGGAAGAAGCAGGCCCATAGCGGAAGAGCCTGATGTGGGACTCGATCCCGGACCGCCAGGATCACGCCCTGAGCTGAAGGCAGACGCTTTTAACGACTGCGCTACCCAGGCGCCCCAAAACATTTATTGTTTCTATAAAGAAACTATAATATGAACAAAAATCATAAGTAGAAAGGAATACATCTAGTGAAAAATGTATAGGATCTATTTGCATAAAAGTCTAACACTTTATTGAATCAACATAAAAAAACAATTAAAAATGGTTAAGATTATGAAAACTTTTCCTCCAAGATCAGGAAGAAGACAAGGATGTCCACTTTCACCACTTTTATTCAACATATTACTGGAAGTCCTAGCCACAGCTATCAGCCAAGAAAAAGAAATAAAAGGAATCCAAATTGGTTAAGGAAAAAGTAAAACTCTCAATGTTTGTAGATGATGTGTTACTATATATAGAAAACCCTAAAGATTTCACCAAAAAACTATTAGAATTAATAAATAAACTTAATAAATTTGCAGGATACAAAATTAAAATACAATAATCTACTGCCTTTCTATACACCAATAACGAAGTAGCAGAAAGAGAAATTAAGAAAAAAATCACACTTATAATTGCATCAAAAATATATCTAGGAATAACTTTAACCAAGGGGGTGAAATACCTATACTCTGAGAAATAGAAGACACTGATGAAAGACACTGAAGACAGCACAAACAAATGGAAAGATATACCATGTCTATGGTTTGGAAGGATTGATATCACTAAACTGTCCATACTACCCAAAGCAATCTATAGGGTCAATGTAATCTCTATCAAAATCCAAATAGTATTTTTACAGAACGAGAACAAGTAATCCTAAAATTTCTATGAAACCGCGAAAGACCCCAAATGGCCAAAACAATCTTGAGAAAGAACTGAAGGTACCACATTCTCAGATTTCAAGATATACTACAAAGCCAAAGTAATCAAAACAGTATGGTACTGGCAAAAAAACAGATATATCGATCAATGAATAGGATAGATAGAGATCCCAGAAACAAACCCATACTTATATGGATAATCAATCTATGACAAAGGAGTTAATGATATACGATGAGGGAAAAAACAGTGTTTTCATTAATTGGGAATACTGGACAGCTACGTGCAAAATTATGAAACTGGACCACTTTCTTACACCATACACGAAAATAAATTAAAAATGGTTTAAAGACCTAAATGTGAGACGTGAAACCATAAAACTCCTAAAAGAAAACATAGGCAGCAATCTCTTGGACATTGGTCTTAAAAACATATTTTTGGATATTTCTCCTCAGGCAAGGGAAACCAAAGCAAACATAAACTATGGGACTGTAACAAAATTAAAAGCTTTTGCACATCACTGAAGCAAAAAGGAATCTATTGAATGGGAGAAGATACGTGCAAATAATACATCCAATAAAGTGTTAATATCCAAAATATATAAAGAACTTATACCACTCACCATCAAAAACTCCACATAGTCTCATTAACAACGGGCAGAGGACCTAAATAGGCATTTTTCCAAAAAAGACAAACCGATGGCTAACAGACACATGAAAAGACATTCAACATCGCTAATTATCAGGGAAATGTAAATCACAACCACATGGGATATCACCTTATACCTGTCAGAATGGCTAATATCAAAAACAGAAGAAATAGCAAGTGTTGGCAGGAATGTGGAGAAAAAGAACCCTCATGCACCATTGGTGGGAATGCAAACTGAAGCAGCCACTCTGGAAAACAGTATGGAGTTTCCTCAAAAAATTAAAACTAGAAATACCATATGATGTAGTAATTCCACTACTATTTATCCAAAGAAAACAGAAACCCTAATTTAAAAAAATACATGAACTCCTAAGTTTATTGTAGCTTTTTAAAAAATAGCCAAGATATATAAGCAATCTATGTGTCCATCAACAGAGGAAGGGATAAAGATGTGGTATACAAACACGATAGAATATTACTAAACCGTAAAAAAGGAATAAAATCTTGCCATTTGTGACAACAGGAATGGGCCTAGAGGGTATTATGCTAAGGGACATAAGTCAGAAAGAAAGACAAATACCATATGATTTCACTTATATGTGGAATGCAAAAACAAAACAAAACCACAATCAAACAACCAAAAAAGCAGAAACAGATTCATAAATAGAGAGAACTGAAGGTTGCCAGAGGGGAAGGGAGTAGGGGGAAGGGCAAAAAAAAGATGGTGAGATCATCTATCACTAAGAAAACCCAATACTATGGAGATGTTAAGTCTTTTCTTTTTTTCTCTCTCTTTTTTAAAAGATTTTATTTATTTATTTGACAGAGAGAGAGAGACAGCCAGCGAGAGAGGGAACACAAGCAGGGGGAGTGGGAGAGGAAGAAGCAGGTTCCCAGCAGAGCAGGGAGCCCGAAGTGGGGCTCAATCCCAGAATCCTGGGATCACGCCCTGAGCCAAAGGCAGACGCTTAATGACTGAGCCACCCAGGCGCCCCGATGTTAAGTCTTTTCAAATTGAGCCATCTATATAAAATGTGATATCAATCAACATTCCAAAATTTATTTACAGAACTTGATAATCTGATTATAAAATTTATAAAGATGATCAGAAGAACCAAGAGTAAACCAGGAAGGTTTGTTCAACCAGATACCTTTATTACAAAGGTATAATAACTGTGTTTGAGAGAAACAAGGGATCAGAATATGGAGCCTATAACAAAGTCCACACATAGATGAAACTTGCTTAAAAACAGAGGCTTCACTGCAGGTCATTTGGGGGTGGGGGAAGAAAGACTACAAGAAATGGTACTGGGAGAACTGAGTATTCATACGGAAATTAAAGAAAATTAGAATCCTTCCTCATATGACATATACAAATTAATTCTGGATGACTTCTGGACTTAAGTGTAAAAAGGAAAAACTTTAAAACTTTTGGAAGAAAATACAGAAAATGCAGATTACCTACAAAGGATAAACAATAAGAGCTCTTTCATAAGCAAAAATATCCAAGGCCCAATACATTTAAAATGCTAAGGAGGCAAAACATCGACTGAGTATAATTCAAACACCTAGTAAAACTCTCCAGCATTAACAGTGAAAGATTTGTCTGGACAAAGAAAGCCCTACTTACCCTTGATAAAGGAAGTACTACAGCAAAAAAGAAAGTAAACCCAGAGGGAAGGGACAGAAAACAGCACGCACGTCAATTCAACACATTAGCATATGTGTTCACTACCAGCTACTCAGAACAACAACCCGCAGAGTTTCATTATTAAAATTGACAAAATTCTTCAAAGTAAAGGAATAATAAGAAAGATGGGGTCTCAAGATGAACATTTAAATATGTTAAGGTCCTCATGATGGTCTGGGAGAGGATGGGTATATTGAAAAATGTATACTTCATTTAAAAAAATTGGTAGGTATGCATATCAAAACTTCAAGAAAAAACACTGAAGGAGTAGAAATTGCTTAGAAACATGAAATGTGCTTTTGCAGGAGAAGGCTTTATTCCATGAAATATAGATCTATTTGTTCAGTTATGTTTTAAATAATACCACCAGTTTATTTTGTACATTCCTTTCCTTTTTCTATGAAAAGGTGAAAAAGCCAGGTTTACTTAAGAAAAAAAGATCCTCACTAATACTCTCTTTTTTATAAAAACAAATTAAGTTTTGACATTTTTAAAACCTAACTATAATATGAAGCACTGTTTATTCCATACGAAAATTTAATGATAAAATGTTAGAGACATTCCCTTTACAGTCAAGAGAAGATTATCACTATTTACAAGAGTCCTAGCCAAAGTTGTAAGAGAAGAAAAATAAATTATATCATATCGTTGACCCATGAACAATAGAGGGGGTTGGGGTGCTGACCCTTGCAGAGTAAAAAAATCCACATGTAACTTTGCCTCCCTAGAAACTTAACTACTAATATAGCCTACTGTTGACTGGAAGCCTTACCAATAACATCAACAGTTGGTTAACACAGATTTTGTATGTTATATTATATACTGTATTCCTACAATAAAGTAAGCTAGAGAAGAGAAAATGTTTTTAAGCAAATCACAAGGAAGAGAAAATACATTTGCAATATTGTACCTTATTTATAAAAAAACCAAACTTCATATAAGTGGATCCATACGGTTCAAACCTGTGTTGTTCAAGGATCAACTATAGTTGAACAACCAGGGGTAAAGGGGAAAAACTTTCAGTATCTGCAGATGCTATTATGCCTATATAAAAAAATCTAAGGGAATCTACAAACACTGGAATAAAGAGAGTTCAGCAGGACAATAGGATTTAAAAATTTTACACAAAAATCAATAGCAACAAATTAAAAGATCTTTTAAAATTGAAAAATCATGTTTATTATAGCAAGAAAACATAGAAGCCACCTAAGAATAAATACAATAAAATTTTATAAAAGTGTATAAAGAAATGATAAAATGTTTTTGAAGTACATAAAAGATTGGAATTAAAAGGTCAAGATCCTGTGTTTGAAGTAGGAAAGGTGAAAACCATAAAGAGGTCAATTGATATTTATTCTATAAATGTCAATTCCTATCATAATCTGAACAGAGGACTTTTTCAAGGAATTTTACAAATTAATTCAAAATATCACAACAAGTAAAATGACAAGAGTATTAAACCAGTGTAGACACAGGGAACAGGGCTCATTGATGAATTAGCTATGGAGGGGGGGGAGAGAATACAAGATAAAAGAAAAACACAGTAACTCTACCCTCATGGGCTCAATAAATAAGAAGTACGTGCTTCCTAAAGAAAATTCGTAAACGCCAGCTATTGCTAAACACGGTCCAAGTGAGCACCCTGCCTGTAAGCCGCATGGTCTCTTCTCAGACCGACCACCTCACTGCCACGCAGGGGAGATCTCCTGGAGAAAGAGGTCAGTGGGGTCTGCAGGAAAAGGGCTCAAATGCACAGGGATGAGGGTCTGCACTTCGTGGCCTGGCCAGCCTAGCTTCACCAGTCTAGCAAACTGAGATCTTCAAGACCCTCAAAAAGCCATCCCAGGGAATTTTCTCTGAGCTCTCAGCATTGTGTACTATCTCCTGAAAACGTGTCATTTTTTTCCACTTCCGAGCTGCTTGTGTGTTTGCCAATGAAAGTAGATTCAAGGACAGCCACAGGAGCAGAGGGAGGTGATTTTTGTAGGAAGAATGAAGCAGAACAGGACACAGAAGAGGACAATGGAAAAGCAAAGCTTCCAGGCCCTCCCGCACATAGGCGGTACTTAGAAAAATGAGGAAAAGACCAGCAACTCCTCCTTTGTTTTTTTCCCCCCCAAACAAAATGTAAATCAAGAGAGATCACAGGTGCGTTTGTGAAAAGTTCTTCAAGTGATGTGCCTTCCTGTTGCCTTCCTGAGCCTCGTAGAAACACAGAAGGAGGAAGGAAGAAAGTGATTTGCACTGGTTTATGGAATTTAATATTCCTGTAAAGGTAATTGTGTGGCTCTTGATAATTCAGCAGTTTAGACTCATCACGACATTTCATCTTCAAGGGCTATTTCAATCTCTCAAATAGATTTTTATTCTACCACTCACACATTCAAGGATGAAAAATGTGCCTCACTGTATTAAATTAAATTACCTTTAAAACTTGCAGCTTTGCTTCAAGCTCTGCTCTTTTGAGAATCATTGTTCCATTAAGAGTCTCTATCCTGTTTTAAGAAAAAAAGGGAGGAGAAGGGGAACAACATGAGTGATTCTTTCAAACAAGTACCATCCTTACGAAGTACTACACACTTGGAGCACAGACTATACTTAAAAGAGCAACATAAATGTTGTGGTTCCCATGGTACTTCAAGTATCTGGACCTAGGCCACATCTTCTGACAATATTCAGGGAAAGGAAATAGAAAAAAACAAAAACAAAAACAAAAATCCCCTCAAGAGAGTGGTTGAAAGAAAAGATATTGGTTACCTTGTAAACTGTAGCTCATTTTATACATGCCACTATACGGCAATGAGTATCCTTTTCTATTGGAATTTATTCTTATGGGCTCTGGCTGAATCACGTATTTCATTCGGTGAATGCTTATTGGCCATTTACTATGTGTCAGACTTTAGACACCGTGCTAAGCATGAGGGGTCCCTCAATGAAAACAACATGTAATAGGGATCTTCAAACAGTGGAATCAACATGCCATTTCTTAGAAAAAGGAAAAGTCCCTTCTTCCCCAGGATTCTAGGAAACTGTATGTCTGTCAATGGCCTTAATTTTGCAGCTAGAACAGCCAGACCCAGACCCGCTATGAGATAATAACCTTCATGTGACTCTCACATCTCAGAACCTTTGATGTTTATAAACTTCAATCCTAGAATTATCAACTTAATAGCGTTCGTGTCTCCCTATACCAAATGCCTTTCTAAAAATCAAAGGACTTGTTCTATCCTGATCCATTTGATTTGTTTTGTGGGCTCACGTTGATGCCTTTATTTTGACTACTGAGTCAGCTATCTGCATAAGATAACAAATTTCATGCGTGAGTCACACAACTAGGCATTTTTAAAATACCGGTTCAAATTCCTTCTGATAAGTAAGCTGTAACTGTTATATTAACATGCAGAAAATGTTCAAGTCATAGTAAAACAATAGCATTCAATATGAAGACCTATTTTTCTCTATTTCTGATAGCATCATTCCCAAGATAATGAGAGGATAATGCAAGCCAGGATGTTGTCTGCTTTCTCATTAGGCATTAGCGAGGTTCCTATGAATCTGTTTCAATAGAGCTCTTCAGGTCCATCTGACCTGCCCGAGCAATGGATGTCTATGTGCAAAGCCGTAGGCATACGTTGGTTGGTCTCTTCAGTATTTAGACAGATGTCTCTCATTTTCCTGATCTCTGATCTCCATCTGTCTCCACCCATTACTCCTTAATTATATCCCTGCATTCTGCCCTCTTCACCCATTTGGAACGTAGCTTTCTGATTCTAACTGCCACCTCTTCCCCTTGGATTCTATATGGCTCCAACCTCATAGATTCAAGTCTCTCTGGAGTAAAGAGCACCCCCATACTCTACCCTGAGCTCCCAAGATCCGCAGAATTGGACTAAGTCCTCTACCATCAGGAGTCATCGTTTAAAACTACTCCTGCACACACCCAGAACATCTTTGAAGTTTTCGACTAGAATCACGGCTGAGCATCCCACGGATTTTCTATTGGCAGCTTGCAGTGAGCAGCTGTGGGGTAGCTGAAGAGAATGGATCCTGGCATCCAGAGCAGGTGGTCAAATCCTCACCCAGTCACTTACTAGATCATTGATCTTCACTTCACCCAATTTAAGCTTCAGTCACTTTATCTATAAATAGAAATAAAACTAATCTCACAGGAGGCTGTGAAGAATGAAGGAGGTGATGCAAGACCCACCTTAGTCAGAATAAATCCTGAACTACGTAGCCTGACGAGGCCCGTGCTCTGCCCCCTGGCAAACTCCCTGCCTTCACTTCTTACTCTCCCTAGTCTACCACCCCCCTCCCCCCACACTGGTTGTTTCTCTTGCTCTTGGATATGCCAAGCCCATTTTGAGACCTCAGAGACCTATCTCTTTGCCTGAAAGGCTTTCAACAGAGGTTCATATGACCATCTCTTCTCTTTATTTAGGTGTCACCTCAGATTTCCCCTCCTCAGAGAAGATCCCTTTCAAAACCCAAGCTACAGTCACAGCCCTCTAACTCAATATTCCATTCCATTCCTTATTTTACTTTCTTAACAGCAGTTATCAATAATCGAAATATCAAAGTTACTTCTTTTGGAGGCTTTCCTTGTCCATCTCCCTCCACAATCAATAAAGCACTACAAGAGTCTTTGCCTATGTCTCTCCTATCGCAAAGCTGGGAACATAGTATTTGCTCAATAAATATCATTTAAATGACTGAGCAAATTCCGTCTTTCAACTATTCACTGAAGTTTCGGGTTCTAAGAATGGTATGGTGGCAAGGTCAGTCAAATCTCTAGCTGAGGAGGCCACTCTACCATCAGGAGGTCTGGAATATTAACAGGTGTGAGCGTGTGTGCTGCAGGGCAAAGAGGGTTGAGCAGACTTTTTTCTTCCTTGCAAATGGAACACTAGAAAAGGAAAACAATGGGCTTGTGGTATAAGAGTAAAAACTTCAGCCCTTCTGACCTTTCATTTGTTCTAGCTCCAAGATTATATCAACCATGGAAATTGGACCCGTTCCTCTCTGACCAAAGAGAGTGTGTGCCAGTTTCATTGAATTTGACATAAAAAAATAAATTTTCTAAATGCTATCCTTCCCACACAGACATTTGGGCTATTGATGTCCTCTGATTTCAGATGTTGACAGTACATTCAAATTCGAGGAAACCTTGAGAAACAAAAGGAACTGATAAAGCATGTCTGTACCCAATCCCAAAGCTATGGTGCACTGCCTCCCTTCTTGTGATCCTGAACAAAAAGCCTATTCATTCACTCAACAGGCATTATGAGAGACCGTAACATTTTTGGAGCCTCTACGGGAAGCGGATGGATATTTACGTTAGCAGGTTTCCTGAAGATCTGATCAGGTCAACAACTTGTTTGTGGGTAAAGCCTTCTGTGTTCACGCCATTGATATTTGCAAGGACATCACCTGGGAGATGTCAAGAAAAGTGAGTTGTTACAGTAGTTGCTTAAATAACCCCTCCTGACATGCAACTAAAACAAAATAAGCAAGCCCCAACCCTTAGCAACATAAGGGAGCTAAGAAAATACACAGCAGCAATTGTATCCCAACCTTTGACACCATAAAGTTTTCTTTTCTTGCTATTTAAACAATTCCTAATAGGAGCAAAGTTCCAAATTACCAGTTTGCAGGCCAGCATAGTGTGCTGGGCTGTCCTCCTGGATTTTGCAAATCAGAGTGCACATCTCTGAGGAGCACTGCAGCCTGTAAGTCTGTAAAAATTAAAGTGATACATAATTACTATTCAAAAACTCAAAATCTATGTGTCAAAAAATAAAAGGGTGTCGATTACCTCAAGCAGTATAGTAGGTAAGTACAAAGAACAATTTGGAAAGGCTTTCTTGAATATGAACTGAATCAAAGATACCAATCTGGAAATTCTCTGATGCAATATGTAGCCAGCCCCAACCATTAAAAAAAATGGGGGCGGGGGAGAGGTGCGCTTGCATGGTTCAGTCGGTTGAGCATCTGTCTTCGGCTCAGGTCCTGATCCCGGAGTCCTAGGATCCAGCCCCTTGGACTCCCTGCTCAGTGGGGAGTCTGCTTCTCCCTCTGCCTCCCGCTGCCCGCCCCCAGCCCCCCAGCCCCACCCGTGCTCTCTTTCTCTCTCAAATAAGTAAACAAAATCTTTTTTTTTTTTTTAATCCCAGCTTGAGACAGAAAGTAAGATAAGACTGGTTCAAGATTTTGTATGTTCAAGCCTAAGGGACCACCTGATGCTCTCATTATTACATATCTATTAAGAAAAATCAGGTTTCTTGTTTCCCAATGGGATAATACAATAGTAGCTAAAAGCAAAGAGAAAAATCTCTGTGCAGTTCTCCAAGCTAAAGCACTCATTACAGCGGCATATGGAACAGTACACATCCAGGAAGGGAGATATGCCAACAATAATTATTTTAAATCAGAGCTCTGCAAATAATGACAATCTGCCCTGCATTTTTTCAAAAGTACTGTAATTGACGCGATTACTTTCTTGTCTAAGTGCTCTCTGCTAAGCCTGCCCTGAATACTCACCGGTTCATTAGCCACCCAACCAAATTAGAAAAAGTTATGCTTCATCTCTTGCCTCAGTTTGGCAAAAGCAGCTTGGTTTTGTTTTTGTTTTTATTTTTGTGTCAAATTGTACCAAGAATACTGCGTAAATATTGCTAGATAGAGTGGCCCCATGACCTATAACAAACATATTTGTCTTTTTCACACATTTAAGTTATGAAGCCTGGTTCCATTTAGAATCAAAATCAGCACCTGAGTTAAGTAATCTGATTCGTAAAATTAAACCACATTACAGCACTGCTTCCTGGTGGAGAAATTAGTGTCTGATGTTCATTCCTTCTTAATTTACAGAAGTACCGGCTCCAGAACCAGAAGTCAATCATATGCAAGCAACTCCTAGAAACTTGATTTTGTTAACATCTAAGGAATTTCTATGCTTTCTGCAAGGCATTTTGAATCCCCATATCGTAAAGGTAGAAGGGACCTTTTAAAGATCATTTAATATACTTCCCATCTTTGGCAGAGACCTCTTGTACAGCTTTTCTGCCAGGCAGTCTTCTTGCTAGAGCCTGGACCCTTCCAGGAATGGGAAGGTGATCCAGTTCATGTGCTCCATGAACCAAAGCTCTAACAGTCACTCCTTTGGGAAACCACTGTTACAATTCTTACTAGCGGGAAGCATCCCTCCAGGTCCAGTGACCAAAGTGAGTTCAGGGAGGGGGGAAACATGTTGATTTGCACAGCCGGCCTCTATGTTCGCAAGCAGTGCAAAATGTGTGGGTTGGGGATAGAGAAGAAAAGGCAGAGGTCCCAAAATTATGGATAGAAATAGTCAAATATTTTCCTCTCTCTCACCCAGTCTTCTGGGTCCCATTTTTAGAAGCCAGTGATAGAACAATCCCCTGCGTTTCTTAGAGCTACGAAAGTCCCACTGCCCTCTTGCAGGCCCAGTGACCTTCACGCTAATGCCTGCCATTGGCTGATCTGCTGGTACCGGGCACGTTACTAAGTACTTTGTAAGATGTGTTATTTCTTTTGAACGTCCTAAAAACCCCACAAGACAGCACTGGGAGAACATGAACTTGGTACGTATGAATCCAACGTTTGTCTTGCTGCCACCCCGCGTCATTCTCACTCGCAGGATAAAACCAGCACCCACGGAAATCCACGGAGGAGATGGACTTGTTTCTCTCCCAACACGCCCTTCACTCGGGGGACCAGGACCCAAATACGCGTTAACAATGGGCACGCAATAGGGGTACCTGAGGCTATCTGGTCTTCAAAAAGTTCCCAGGGCATTTCCCCTCTTTGGGGACCACTGCAAATCTTAGGAGAACTGAAGAATAGATTATGGGGCGGAGCTGGCAATGGAAAGCACACACTCAATGGGAACTGGCAGAGCCTCGGTTGCAGCTTCACTGGTGCGTGCTGCAGTTCCGAAGGAAATCATGAGCTCGTGGGCATCTACAAAAGTTCAAGGGGCGGCAGCCTGCTGTCCACTACTGACAGTTTTGACTCTTTTTTTTTTTTTTGGATTTTTTTGGGGGATTTTTAAAAATGTTTTTTTATTATATTATGTTAGTCACCATACAGTACATCCCTGGTTTTTGATGTAAAGTTCGGTGATTCATTAGTTGCGTATAACACCCAGTGCACCATGCAATACGTGCCCTCCCCACCACCCATCACCAGCCTATCCCATCCCCCACGCCCTCCCCTCTGAAGCCCCCAGTCTGTTTCTCAGAGTCCATAGTCTCTCATGCTTCATTCCCCCTTCTGATTACCCCCCCTTCCTTATCCCTTTCTTCTCCTACCGGTCTTCCTAGTTCTTATGTTCCATAGATGAGAGAAACCATATGATGAGTTTTGACTCTTGCATTCATGGTATGGGGGAGAAACACAACAGTGAGCATATCACAGAAGAGTGAGAGAAAACATCCCCATCGGTTGCATGAAATAGGGTAAGTGAGTCGTCAATATCCTGTTTCCAGTGGCAACGGCTACGCATCCTGTGGATAGCACTCATTTAAAAAGGAGCAGTCCCAAAAAGCTGCAGTGTCTCCACAACAGAAAGGGAATGTTTCGTGTGAATGGGAATAATAAGTGAGAGTACTATGCTTCTAAAACCTGATAAAAAATTATAAATTTCACCAAATTTAAAAGTAGAATAGTTCAGAAACTAAAAAGTATCTTTCTTTCTCCTATAGCCTTCTCCCTATTCAGTATACTAGAGTTCCATTTTGTTTCTTTATTCAGAAAGCATGTTTTACTTGGCAGCTTCCTATTCCTAATCTTCAAATATACACCGACTATCCAATCTGGGGATTGATATTCAGTCACCAAAGTTTTCTAAAAGCAGCACCAAAACTAAGACCTAAAAGCTGATGTGCAGTGTTTAAGAGTATGATTATGCAAAGACATCTAAAAGAAATGCAAAAAATGTGATGGAAGAAAAAAACCCAATAATACTTAACTTATTACTGTTGCACTTAACTGGACTAGACTTCATTTGACCTTACTCACCGTCTTTATAAACATGGCCACAAAAGAGCAGAGAGCAAATGAGAAATGAAATTCTTAGGCTATTAGAAATAGAAACCTATAAAGACTCTTAGAAACTCCTAGAGCATGAGACAATATGCAAGTAGACACAACTGTTCTAAAATGTTTCAAATAATAATTATAAGGTGTTGTCATTAAGAAAAAAGTCCAGGGGTGCCTGGGTGGCTCAGCCGGTTAAGCCTCTGACTCTTGGTTTCAGCTCAGGTCATGATCTCAGAGTCCTGAGATCAAGTCCCACATGGGGCTCCGTGCTCAGTGTGCTGTCTCTGTCCCTCTCTTTCAAAATAAATAAATAAATCTAAGAAAAAAAAAAAGAAAAAAGTCCAAAGTCCTTCATCATATCTGAGAGGAAACTTTAGTATTTCAAAATGTAACAGGAGTTATATATGAATACACACTATCCCATACACACAAATCTACATGCTTTCAAGTATTTCTTGAATACCAAAGCATAGATTTGAAATCTGATATACAGTATAAAAATGATCATGCAAAACACATCTGAAATGCAAATATATAAAAATGCACATCTGTAAAGAGTATTTCACTTTCTTGAGACCAGGCTGATACCAAGTATTTCTCATCAGTCTCAGACTTACAGGAAAACTAAAGCAATTAAGAACAAGGAGCTGAGCATGTCTCAAGGCTTTTCTTTTAATTGCTTCAGTGTTTTCTTTCCTTGATGGTACCTAGCATACTGAAAAACTACCCCAAACAAACCACAGCACATTGAAGAAAAGTCACAGTGTTCATTATTCTTTAATCCTGACTTCATGCTTTCCTTGCAAATATCACACTACCAGCACCACTTTTTTCGTTAAAAGTCTGAAAAATTGAAAATTGCCCACCTGAATTTCAAATCCAAACGTTCCATTATCTTGTTTTTCCACAGTAACGAGCTTTCTGTAATAAAAAATTAAAAATATGCGTGAAGATCAGAGTATCACATTTGGCACATTCTTATCATGAAATAACTGTCACAATTACAGATGGTTAACATTCAGGTAAACTATATGTAAGAATATGTGTGTCTGTGTCTGGGGGCGGGGCGGGGAGTGCACGCTGGTGGGAGACCAAAAAATACATGAATTTCTTTACCTTTGAGACCAGGAAAAGTCCCCTAAAGAACTTGATCTCGTCAAAGCAAGCTGAAAAATACAACAAGCACACAGTTATCAAAAGGTCCTAAGACACATTCATAAAATGTTCTAAATCACAAAGGACTTTGTTCTTTATCACCTTCTTTGGCCCAGGTCTAGGAAATTGTTACGTAAAGGTAGTAATTTCCATTCTCTATTGGTAGCAAAGGAGAGCCGGGAAAGGGAACGTTCAAGCATTAAAAGGCTAAAAGAGGCTCAGATAATAATACACCCTAGCAAAAGAGTTCGTGTAATGTGGCAAAACTCCAAAGCTTCCAAAAAGAATGTCATATCTAATCTGTATTTAAAATAGCCCCTGAAAGATTAACCAGAGCAATTTATAATCGCATGGAAATTCAAAGAAAACACCACCCGTAGAATGGCATATAAAACCCAAATACTTGGTAGTTTTTTGAGATACTGATGAAATGACTGTATTTATTATAATAGTTCAATATGTTACTGTTTTTAGCAGGGTAAAATAATCTGTACAGAAGCACAACAGGTGAAACCAGGGACTCAAAACCTCAATTCCTTATTATGATTTCTTTTTGCAATAGTTTTGGAAAAGTGCGATGGGATTTACAGCCAAGAAAGGAAAGGAACATCAGAATGGTATGAACAGTATGAATACTACCACCTTCACCCCCCTACATCTTTGGAAAAAAGATCATATAAACATAAACTTCCAGGATATATTCTACCCTTATAAATAGGAAAAATAAGCAAAAGCAGCATCTTGTTTTTCAGGTGATTGCTGTGAGTTTGTGTGTGTTTTTATTTTATTCCTTTAGGAATTAACCCAAGTTAATTAGACCTTTCTCAAGTCTTGGTCCAGGGGCCCAAAATGTCAGCTTATGGTACTAGCTAACCCACCGTGTTTCACCGTCAATCTGATGTACTTGTCATCTATCAGTGAATACATTAAAAAATGTCAGGAGATCAGCATATAGTCTAAACAAATGCAAGTAAGACAAATAGAGGATGAAATCAGGAGAAAACACATAAAAGAAATTAATGCACAAACAAAATCCTTATTAAGGCATTTGTTAGGAGAGAAGCCTATATCACTGTTAATGAATTTGAATTACCAAGTACCAAATGCCAGCATTTTCACAAACTTTCTGGAATGGCTCAGTGTTCAGAATTCGCCTGTTGATCAGTAAAGCTACTGAAAGAAGAGCTGATCTCTCATTGATTTGATGTAAATTAATTACATGTTGTAATTCCTTGTCTTTTCAGTTCTGGACCTCAAGCCATTTATATCATCCTGAGAACTGCAATAGGAAGGCTCAGACCTAAAACGATTCTCTAGATTTGCTAAAAAGCATTTATTTTCAATTTGTAAGGACTAACTGTAGAAGGCCTCTAACAATTTGCATGGTTTATTTCAGCCTGTTTTGTCCTACCTACCACAAACATGGGCGGGGACCACTCAGCTATGCAAGAGGGCCACCTTCTTACTGAGGAGACTGATAAACTTGACATTCCCAAGCATTCTCATCTCTCTGGCATACTGCTCACATTATCTTAATCTGTTTTCATTATCTGTATCTGCCTGGCTTTTACCCTTATTTCCGATCTTAAGGTATTTAGGTAGGTCATATCTACTTCTGTTATCTGTTATCGTAACTAGGGCTTCTACTTAAAAAATAATACTCTTACAATCAATATTCATCGTATTATTCATATAGTCATCCATGTGGAAACATATATTTGTGTTTATATAAAGGGTATGCTGGATCAAATACCTCACTTCTGTGCATAATTACTGGTATCCTTTGGGCCTCCTGGAATGTACTTGTTTTACTTTCTACACACCCCCCCCCCCCCACCGCGCCCCAGTGCAGGGCCTGGAATAGAGTGGAAACTTACATATAGCTAAAGAGACAAACAGAAGTAAACTACTAGACACCAATTTAAGTAACTAAATAGTGGTGAAAGATCAAATTCAGGAGGAATGTGTTAAAATGCTTTTCAACTTTGTCCTTCAGAAAATCTCAAGGGTAATCATTAAAAATATAAAATTAAATTTAAAAAATCCAAAACATGTGGCAACATTAAAAATGAAAATCAAACAAACAAAAAAAAATAGCATAAAAAAAATCTCAATCCAAAACCAAGAAGAACCATAGAGAAAGGACTAATAGAAAGCAAAGGAAGTTAGTAATGCCTTAATACATAACTGCCAAATGAATAAATGGTAGCAAGAATTAATGAGTTATTAAAATGTCCAACCTATCCTCAGCAATTCTAAATGGCCTTTTTGCCAGGCAAATAATCAGGGCATTGATGGGAACCTCAAGATTCCATCTGTTCCACCTGCAACTTGCCTTCTAAATAGAAAAACATTCTATTTAAATTCAAATCTAATATCTTTTAAGTCCACAAGACAAATCTAAGACCTCCACACAGAAGGAAACTGCCACACCTTTCCTTTGCTAACCTTTCTATCTAGCTAATTGACTAGTTGAAAATATTTGCCTAGCACAACGTGAGACGCATGGCAGAGACTCAGTTCCTGTGGACTGACTGAGTGGGGTTATCAGTGACACACACAAAAATCAGACTAAGTCAAATTATAGATTAGTTTCTACTCTGGGTGAGCGATGAACCTCTCTTAGGCACCTAATATTTAAATTAAAAAGAATTTAAATAAATTAGGCACCATCAAATTCTCTGACACGTGCCACATCTTGACACAAAGCCTACTTGTCTTTAATCTGGGCTGTCAGACTCAGGCAATGCAGAAAGGAACGTTCTCAGGGTTCAACCTTGCTCACACACCAAACTATCTGCCGAAGTGGGAAGAAGTATGCCTAAGGCCTTATGGAAGGTCTCACGCTTTGGCAAATGTTTTGCCCGCAGCCCTCCTCCTTGAGTGAGCGGTCCTGTTCTGGAATCTCACCAGTGGGGGCCGTGCTCCCGAATGCCCTCCCAGCCAGATCCTTTTCTCAGGGTTGCAGTGATGGCACCGAGACGCACGAGTAAGGAACGGGTGTGTGATGAACAGCATATGCTGGCAACAGCTGTCTTTTATTACACATTATCTAATATGAGAAATCTAGGTTTGGCAATTTGGCAGGCCTGCAAACTACACATTCAATTACCATCACTGATGAGACAAAGCTCCTTAACCCATTGCTGCCACTGATAGAAAGATGCCTGGGGTTGAGCTCATGATTCTTCTTTTGTTTTTAGTCAGATGACTTAAAAGATCAGGCATGAATATTCAAAACGTAATTTTTGCTGCCATGCAGTGATTCACAGTGTCCCTCTTTACTAGGACACCAAGACCAAATATTTCAGCTGTCAGTTTGCAAAAGATAGGGTCATCTGTAGCTCAGCCAGAGAGCCCGCAGGCTGGGAGGAGCTCCAAGTTCGATACTGTAGCCACTTCTGCTGCTAAGTAACAGATTGTTACTTCCTGGTCCCCACTCAGCGGACTCATTTCCTGAAAACATTGGGGGTGGGGAGAGGATACTTACTAACAGAGAAGGTGTTTCTTTTGTTTTTATTGTGTCAAAAGTCCACAAATTATGTGCCCTGCTCACTTTGGAGCCCCTTCCTCCCTTCTCCCTGATTCTTCCATGAATTTAGCTTTTTTTCCGTTTCCCTTTTAAGCCAGGAGCCTTGGGATAGCAGGGCTCTCCAGACTATTCTAAGATACTTGCTTAATGGAGTTGACTTCAGTTTCCTAACTTGTACATGCCCTTAAGGAACCCAAGTCAATGTCGCAGCTTCCTAAGAAAGTCTCATTGTGGATTCAAGAGCTTCTTTTCCAAGAAAAATTGTGGGCTACTGATTCCAAGCGTGTCACAATATGGATTAGAGGATGCTTTTTGAATTCATTTGTCGTGAAATTAATACAGTTTTCTACCTAAAGTATTTCCTAAATGATCAAAACACCTTGTTGCAGTTAGGAACACTTGGGAGCTTTGGTAACAGATGGGTGTGTGACCAGAAATCAGGTGAAACTCCTAAAGGGCGGATTCCAGCCCAGAAGTACACGCATTACAAAATTCTGCATCTGAACTTTTAAGTGAAATCCCCGTTTCAGAAGCTGCCTATTAAGCAATTAATTCGATAACCCAAAGACTGTCAGGCAGAGACAGTCTGTGGTACCACTGAGGCACGTTCCAGCTTCTCGCCTCCCCTGGCTCTCATTACAGCTTTTGGTGAATCCTGCCTTCCAAACGCAACCTACTACCCTCAGCCGAGTGGCCCATCAGGTACAATCCTCTGGCATCATCACATTTATAAAGCCTCTCTTATTTTCTCCTGTCTCCTTCCCACCGTGTTTTCCATTGCAGGGATTCCCCCCCCCCCCCCCCCCCCGCCAAACTATGTTCAGAAGTAGAAGCTTTACTGTGTGTCTGTCACCTCCTATAAATACAGGTATGGAGATAATATGCACACACAGAAGTCTATTTTTAAGCAATTTCGAGTGTAAACACCCAATGCTTCTAAAGATTAATCTGAAACTACAGGCTCACCAGATACAGCGTTGCAGAAGCCAAAGCCAACAATAACGAGAAGTATGAATTGTTGACGTCAGCCCTGAAAGTGTTGAAAATAACAGTGGGCAGAGAAACACCTGCTCATGGGATTGCCTCACAGCGATCTTGTTGCCTGCAATTCAGTCGGTGCCAAATGGGTGATTATTCTCTAAAAACCACTTAAAAGAAATGAACATCCATTTGGAAAATTCTGAAATGTTGGGATAAACTTGCATCAAGTCTCATTGATGATAATTGTACAGAATCCTAAGTATCATGTAAAAGAGGTTTTGTTTTGCTTTTTTTTTTCCTTACAGTAATTCTCACAACAGGAAGAAAAAGCTGTTTGAGTAGGAGTTTACTATGGGAAAGAACATGAGAAAAGGGAGAAGAGACGACCTAAAAAGATGAGAACAGCAGATAAATTCATCGGTGCGGGAGTGTGTGCGTGTCTATGTTCACGTGTAGATGTTCTATACATCTGCACCATGCGTGCGTTTCATCGGCCTCCATCCCTCTCATAATCCCCTTCCAGTAGCCTCCCTCTGACTGCCTCCTCTTAGTCCAGCTGTCTTCACCCACGCTTCAAACCAAGGTGACACCTCCATCTTCACTGCCTTTCACATCCCAGTCTCTGGGGCTCCTCTCCATTCCATCCATTTCCTCTTTCTCCAGCTACTGCAAATGTTGCTCCCTCGCCACTTGTCCCTACCCACTAACCGACACACCACACGTCTAGAGTGAGGTTCCTAAAACCCTCTCCTACTCAAACACGCCCAGTGGCTCCCTGTGCTGGTCAAATGACTGCTTCCTTGGGGGAAATGTTCAAGTGTTTCATAAAGCAGCCCAGCTCCGAGGTTCCTCACCCCCCCCCCAGACACTTACTGGGTCCTCCGGAAACAATAATGTGCTGTTACCTCAATGTGCCCTAAAGGCCCCGAGATCTGTGCCTTGGCATTAATTATTGCCTTGCTCAGGAATACCCTTCAATAACTGGAATATCTCTCCTTCAAGGTTATATTGAAAGGCATGTCCTTGCATTAGAGCATTTATGTTGTATAATGCCTATTCGTTCTGCCTACTGAATTTTTAACCCTACAAGGCCAGGAAATGTGTTCTCATCTCTGTACCTCCTATACTGCTCTCGGAAACCTGAATAAAGATCTTGGTGCTTCCCACAGCTGCTTTATTTCCAGGCTAGTAGTAAATTGATAGAAATGTTCATCATTTGATTAAGCTTAATGTCATAAAAGCATTTGGGATTTAGAAAGATCAAAAATCCAAACCATGGCAAATTATGCCCTTATCTTCATTGTGAAAAATAATGAGGAATCAGCCATATACATCACTGAGAAAAGATCACGACTCTCCCTCTATGCTCTAACTCTCTAATCCTGAAATCAGAAGGCTTAAGAGGAGCCCATGATGTGCACTAGGACTTAAGGGCAAAACTTCATGCTTTAAAGCAATTCTAATTCTAAATTCAGAGACGTACTTGGAGCATGAGAGCGCGTGATATAACCAAAACCCGAAGAGGTTAAAAAATTGTTTTAAAAATTGGAAATTATAGAATGAAAGAAACTAACTCAGCTGGACATGGATTTTTCCAAATAAGGTTTCATCTCTAGGGAAATACCTTGCAGTAAAAATAAAAACGACAGCATAATTATTGAGCACATAGCACATGTCAGTCACTGTGTTAAGCACTGCACACTTCCTCACTTAAGCCACAGAAGAGCTCCTTAGGGTGGTTCTGTTGTTATCTCCATTATAGAAAAAAGAAAACTAAATCTCAGAGGGGCAAGTGACTTGCCCAAGGTCCCACAGCTGGGAAGTGGGTGAGCTGGTATTCAATCAGCCATTCACTTATCTAATAAAAGCCTTAATTCCCAATAGCATTAGGAATGTGCCTGTGCCCCAGCACTGAAAATAATTTAGTCAACAAAATTTGTCCCGAAGAAAAAGCACTCTTCTTGGATTGGAAATGATTATCAAGGAGTGAAGCCAGGAGGGAAGGAATCAATGAGACACATGCAGGGGGGAAAAGATCAATAATTCTCAAACTGGCCATGTCTATATGCACTAAGTTCGATGTGCTTAATGATTTTCATTTTACCTCGACACCTCTTCAAATGAGGAAAACAATCTTCTTTTAAGTTTTGCCTTGACAAAAATTTTTATTATGGTCTTAAATCTTTTGGACTAGTCCGTAAACTCTCTGGACTCCTTGTCTCCTTCCTCGCCCATACTCTTAGTGACTAATTCCAAAGCCTCTAAAATACAATTTCGGTGTGAAGTCAGACAAACATATCAATGCTGCTCTCAAGAGAACATGAACAGTCTGAAAGTACAAGACAGTAATCATACCTGCTTTCTTCCCCGAGGCAGAGTAGCCACGGTGTCTGCCAGCATTTGAATCCTTCTATTATCATCCATTCGGAAGCTGCCCGTGAGTGGGGAGTAAGAGCTATACGCGGGAGCAGCCCAGTAGTCCACCAAGCTGCCATTGCTGCTCTGTCGTGTGAGCCTTTGTAAGGACATTGTGAGGAAAGGTTACTCCAGCTTGCACATGGTCGAGTGGCCTTGCAGGATGGGGGAAGCTAAAAGTCTAACTCTCTGACAAGGAATCAAAAGTAGCAAAGCAGAAAGAGCCCATGTGACTTCTGTGGTTTTAGGTACTTGTTACACAAACCCTATCTTGCAGTGCACTCCCATTTCTCAATGCTTTTTTCTTTAAGCCCCTGGGAGAAACTAGCTTTACCATTAAAAAAAACCATCAACTTATTTTTTTTCCTCTTTCAAACAGCCAGAACTCTCATGCTTTTATGTTCTACGGCAAGTTGTGTTCAAAGCACCATCTGCCTTTTTTTTTTTTTTTTTAAAGGAAGAAAGAAAAATCTCCCCAAGTGCTGCCATGTGTTGCCCACGCATTGTCCTACTCACTGTGGGCAGTGCGGTGTCCAAGTCAGGATATGCAGACGCTCAGTTCTTGTGGCTATGAGCAAGAATTACAGGGTCCGGTCATAATGTCTGTCATGAAGTCCTTGTAATGTTCTTTCCCTGAAGTACACCCTAGCTCATTAATGTTCATCAAAAGGACATTATATCTGCCACTGGGGCTGTAACCGTTCAGCATTCTTCTGGTTTCCCTTCTACTACTTTGTCCTAACTAGAATGATCCATCATCTTTACAAGGAACAATGGGAAGAGAAGACTAGCTCACTCAGAGCTCAAAGTTGACCCCACCTTAGATAGGACTTTGTTGCAGAGTCAGCATGTGGTCCTGGGGGAGGAATGGAAAGGACAGGAAGGTGTCCTGCTAACCAGGGTGACCCAAGAATGTTACCTGTTTGGTGCCTGCATGCTCAGATGGGCCAAGGGCACCATCGGGATATACACAAGATCACAGATACTTTTTTCAGGGGGGAGCTGGGACACGTAGTTTCGAGAGAACTGGTTTCAGAGGAGGAGCAGGGGATGTAAGTAGAGGAAAGAATCAAAACAAAAATCAAAAAGAGAAGTTTTAATTACTACAAAAAGTCAACTGCGATTTTGAAGGTCAAGAGTAGAATGCAAAGGAGTTAGAAAATTTTGAACTAAAATGGAAGTCGAGGCGAATTCAGCTCAGCAGAACCTGAGAAATATAAATGGTAAAATCTTCTGAGTTAGCAGTGCTTCAAGAGATACGACTACTTCAGAAATTTTTAAAACCTGATCACAGCATAATTCACTATAATTGGAATTGGATTATGACAGGAACAAGATGATGTCTCTAGAAACAAAAATATCTAAATCAGGGATTATAAACGGATTTGCCTTCAGGGGCCAGGTGGGTAAAATAATATAATATCAATGTGTAAAACGAAAGAGAGTGGTAGAGACTTTGGCAAATAAATAGTATGTCAGTTATGAAAACATTTATGCAGTGTGTGTGTGGGCGAGTGAGAGAGAGAGAGATTTTAAAACATCTCTAGGCTGTGAGGTACATGATTTAAATCCACACTATTAATTGAGGATAGCAGTCCACCTGTCCCCTACGAATTTTATGAAGTTAGGTAAATATTTTAATATTTCAAAATGTCAGGTGGAAATTATACTTTTGCCTGATATAAGGCCATATAGGCCAACTGACAACCAAGTGTGATGGATGGATGCTAAAATTGTATCAGTTTAGTGTGTTATACTGATCTTAAGCCAATATAAATTCCAGAAGTCTATTATTAAATTAAGAAATTGGAAAATAATTTTTTTTTACTTAATTTATGAAATGTGTTTAAGAAGTAAAATCTTCCAAATCAGGAGATCCATGGCTATACAGCCAGAGACAAAGGCAGATCTGACATTCAGCCAGGACGTACCAGTATGGCCACATTTGTTAATTATATATTTAGGACCTGGTCTAGTTTGGCCGGTTCCCTGTTCTGATTGTTAAAGTCTGTGTCATAACAGTTATTAAATATTTTGAATAACATCCCTGATTATAAAATGTGGGGAAACACTAATCTTTTCATACAAATATGACTTCAAGCCTCAAACCCCTGATTCACAAAAGTGTTCTACTATTTACAACTTCTTTTTTCCATAGAATTTACCTCAGGACAGTTACACTATTCTGAACTCTCTTCCTCTTCATCCTCCCCTTTATTTTATAAAGGTGATTCTGACAGTGAATCAGATCAAGTTATCTACCTACTCAAAAGATTTCAGAAATGCCTCATTGTTCATAAAATAAAATAAAATAAACTTTTAAAAATTGCACTTCTTGTCTAATTTCATTCCCTGAAATGTCATATCATTTTTTTTTCAGATCTTTCTTTTGAGACTTAACATATTATACTTAAATTATACCTTGAAAGCAAGGGCCATTTTGTATCTTTGAATTTACATTCACATCCTATGTGTAGAAAGTATTCAAGAAATGTTTAGCGTTTTTTGTTGTTGTTGTTTTTAAGATTTATTTATTTGAGAGAGAAAGAGAGAGAGAGCATGCGAGCAGGGGCAGAGGAAGAGAGAAAAGCAGACTGCCTTGTTGAGCGGGGAGCACGACGCAGGGCTAGAAATGTTTGTTAATTTAAAAAAAGGGCAGGGAAGTCGATATTTAATAAAATGTATTAAATAATATTCTTCTAAAGCATCAAAGAAGAAAAATTAAACTAGTAGAAAATGTTTGTATTACACACCCATATTCCAAAGTACCACAATCTGAGGCACTCTGTAAGGAGTAATCTGAAAGAAGTGGAAAGATTAATGTCTCTCTAAGAAGAGACATCACAGAGCTAGCTTGCGCTCTGTCTCTCTGCTGTGTGAGGGCAGAGGGGTCTGCAAGCCAGAAAAAGAGATCTCACAAAGAATCCAGTGACTGGCACCTTGATCTTTCATTACCCAGCTATAATAAACTATAGTCATTATAATAAATTTCTGTTGTTTTAGCTACCCAGTCTGCAGTATTGGTCCGGGCTGACTAATATGCTCTCTAAACCTCAGTTTTTACACATCTAAAATCAAAATTTGTAGAGAGAAACAGATACAATAGTCCAAGCATAGCACTTGGTACAAAGTCAAGTATTACTATTGAGTTTTAAGTAATAGGAATTCAAAGGGAAAAGTTCAAAGGAAATTACTTGAATTCTCTACAAACTGCTTATCTACTACCAAATGCTCGTATCTGCAGCAAGAACGCCCTCCTTTATCCGGGAGCCGTCTAGAGACTAGAATCCATGTGAAAATCCTTACTGTCGTGTAAGGCAGGTTATGCTTGCAAAGCATTGTCAGAGCCAATGTCTGAAATTTCTGGATAACCATTAGCCCAACTCATCTCTTCATTAGCGTAGATATGGCAGAGGAGTAAGTGGTTGTTCAAAAAAATAAGAAATCCTCTGTGTTCTTCAGATTCTAAGATAGTCGTTGAGCTTTTTGCTTTATTTTGGCCCTTTGCCTTTATTTACACAGGAGGCCTTTATTTGCTTCCTGGAATACAGTAGGGTTTTGTTTCATTTGGGCGTTTTGTTTTGCTTATTTGTTTTATTTCAGCATTTTCTCTTTATTTGTACAGGGAGCCCATATTTGGCTACATGCACTGACATAAGAGACAGGATAAAGCCATCCAGACAATATTTGATTCTTTTATGTTTGAATTTATATAAAGTAGATTTAGTTTGGTAAGGTTACTCTCATATCTGAGAGCCAACCAACAGTGACAACTGTTTTATCCTACTTCTCACCTTATTTGAGTGACTGAACTGGGTCGATGGGTGTCTCTATCTTCCCCAAACACTCTGTGTGGGCCACTGGGATTCTGAAAGCATTCCCGAAAGAGGAGGAGCCTTTTTCAGAAAAGAGTAAATTACAGTCAGGCCTCGTTCTGAAAAATAGCAAACTCAGGAAAGGGAAATAACAGAAAAATAGATCATGAAGTCCCTATATTGGAAATCTTAATGTGGGTACAAACCAAATATTAGCTTAGAGTTGTGACGTATGTATTGAAAACCACACAGACACATGCGCACAATTTTAAATCTAATATAAATAATAGCTAACAATAGATCATACCCATTAGGTTTTACTATAAGTGCAAGGAAACAATTTTCTGACCTATTAAAGCTTAATCCAATCAAATCATGAAGCTAAGGGTAGAGTATGGTATCAGCCAAGAGATTTAACCACTGAATTCATCTGGGGCCTTAAACAGATTAAATAGATCAGTGTTTCATGAATCCACTCAGTAAGATAATTTCAAGCCTTCTTTTAAATGTAAAAGTGCATGATCTTGATACATTCATTTTGTGTATTTATCACATAGAAAAATCACTAACAGAATTTCTAAAAATTCTATTTATTTTTTTTTACCCTCTTCAGGTTTAGGGAGAGTCCTCTGAGCGTGGTGAAACATGCCAAAGATGGATCTCTGGGGGGGGAGGGGGTCCATGTTAAAGGTGTAAAGTTATATGTGGGCCACTTGGAGGTGATAGGTACGAGAAATGGAAGGGAAGAAGGGGAGGGAGGAAATAAGTCAATCTCACTTATTAATTATGAAACAAATGTCCTAATTGAAATATCAAATTGAGTCCACTAGTGAATTAAAAATAATGCCTCTCCACCAAGTAGGATATATCCCAGGAAAACAAGGATTGTTCATCTCCTTTAGGACAATCAATATTAACAGAAATCACTAAGTTTCTGGATGAAAGAAGATTTCAATGTCATAAATGCCAAAGTTTTCAAGATTCATCTTTGCTTTGAAAAATCCCAAGTAGGGATTTGAAAAACCCAAATAGGAATAGGAGGAAAACTTCTTTAATATAATGAAGAGTTATCTGCCAGAAACACCCACCAAATATCATGCTCGATGTTGACATGTGTTTCCACTGCAGTGAGAAGGAAGACAGTGAGGACAATAGCCTTCATGCCTGTCACCGTTGTACCCTGCTTCGCAGACAGGAAGTAGAAAATGTGTAAAAAGACAAAACTGTAGCTTTATTGATGATATGGTTGCATAACTAGAATACCCAACACAATCCACTGAAGAACAGACTTAGTAAGACAATTTTCTTAAGTGTAGGATTCAAAGGATAACGTATAAAGAGACGTAAACTTATCATACTGCAGCAATGGATGAAAAGAACTGTTTTAATGGGGGAAAGAAAAATTATCAAAATAACCAAAAGCCATAAAACAGGAATGAACCTAGCATGTTTAAGATTTGATGAACATTATAAAGTCCAAACTAAAGAAAAAAGTCCCGTGTTCCTGTATGAGAAGAGTCCTTCTTGTAAAGCTATTACCCCCAGATGTTCTAAGGTACCCAATGTACTGCAAATCAAAACCCCCACAAGTTTGGTTACCTTCTTTATCACATTTGACATACATTCTTACACTCATCTGAACAAGAAAGTGCCCAAGACTAGCCAAGAAGAGTTTGAAAATAATAGCGGTGGGTGAGTATGGGCATTGAGAAAACTGCCCTACTTGGTATCAAAAAATATTATAAGAGTAAAACTGTCAAATAGAATAAAAAGAATATTAACAAAGAGAATATTGTCAAATGAATAGAGAATCCCAAACATATCCATGCATATTCAGAAATGTATCATATCATCAAGGTAATTTATTTCATTAGGAAAAGAATAGACCTTTCAATAAATGGGGTTGGTACCCACCTGAAAAAAATTAAGTCATAGTCTTTCATTACAATACAATAAATTCCAGATGGCTTAAAAAGTTAAACGTAAAAGTAATTTTATATAGATGAAATAATAGCAGAAAATATAGAATATTTTAGTAAGGTTAAGTTGGGAATGGTTTTTCTAACAATGCAGAAGTCCAGTTAGTATTAGCAACATAAAGATTAAAAATTTGTGTTTAATGAAAGCTATAATGTACATAGGTTAAATCTAAGTGGCAGATAACAAGAAATTTCTTGTGATGTATGTACAATTGATTAAGGCCATAATATAGAAAGAGTGCTTAAAGTTACACTTTTAATGAGCAAAGGCTGTGAGCAGATAATTTGCAGAAGAAATACAAAGCATCGGCATGTTTATTAAAGCATATTTAAACAGATTAGCAATTAGGAAAGTAAAACTTGAAATAACAGGTACAAATTTTTGCCCATCAGACGAACAAAAATAAAAATGGGTCATATCTAGTATTGGTAAAGTTACAATTAAGTGGGCTATTCACACTTCGCAGGAATATAAATCAATAAAGCTTTATTAGTAATTTGACAGTTTTGAAACTAAAACATACATGCCAGAAATTCTACTTCTAAGAATTTACCCTGCAGAAGTACTCTACATGTGCAGAAAACAGTGCAAGAACGATTCTTGTGGCATTGTTTGTAATTGTGAAAAACTAGAGTTTTAAATGTATATCAGTTGAGAAGTGTCTAAATAACTGATGATAATCCGATGGAATATTCTGCACCCATTAGAACATATGAAAGAGATATCCGTAGGCATAAAGGTCTTTAAGGCAAATTAAGCAAGAGAAAAGAACATAATAGAATCCCATGCTTTTTCCTTAAAGAAAGATCACGTATGTATACATACTCTAACATGATAGACCTAAAAAAACTCTTCACAGATATACACCAACCTGTGAGTAGTGGTTATCTCTGGAGAAGTAGTAGTGGGGGCAGGTGGGGAGGGGTGTGAAGCAAGACTGACAAAATTTAGTCTCTGTACGGTTTGAACCTTTTATAATAAGTGCGCATTCATACATTAGTCGGTCAGCTTTAAAAATATCAAATTCACAGAGAATTTTCAAAAGCCAATCATATTTTGTTGAAAATAATATCTTTGCATTTTCTAGGTCCTTGTACTTGTTTGTGCTTAACAAGGGGATTACTGGATGTTTGCTGTTTGTTCATAGGCTAACATTTTGGTTTGCTTAATGGGATTTTTTCCCACCCATTTAGGGAATTCTTTCATATTTCTTTATCATTTTCTTTCAACCAAGTAGACTCCACCCTCAGAAAGGACTGCCAAAGTCCCCACAACAGTGTCACAAAGGAGAGGAACACAATCGCAGGCCACTAATTTTTATGACGGTAAAGGCATTGGTTTGTCCTTTTGAAATCCAAGCTGAAGCGGCAGTTCTCAGATGCCTAGTTCAGTTCTCATTAGTCATTTATTACCCCTCCCCTCCCCACCACACGCCCAGAGTTCCATTTCAAAATCCAAATCTTTCATCAAAATTCAAGGTAAACAAGTGACAATGTTCCTTCCTCTTTCCTGAACTAACACCCCGGCGTCGACATCCGTCATCCTCAGAGCCCAGCTTTTTCTTCACTTGCCCAGGGGCTGCGGGCAGTGCCACACCCACTGAGGGTTTGGGGCTTTTAGAAAGTAGCTTCTTAGAAAACCAGAAACCTGCTTGCGACTGGAATTTTGTGCACTACTTGGAATAATAAAATACCAACCCGACAGGTAGGTAATTTCCTTCTGGCCTTTGAATAAAATCCAAACTCCTTAGCCTGTCCTTTGAGGCCATGTATGCTCTCCTAGATCCTATGACCTCATATCACACCACATCCTGGTTACAGGGGCCTTTCCTCTGACCCTCCAACAGAAAGCAGTTTCTCCTCAGGGCTTTTTGCACTCACTCTTGCCTCTGCCTGAAACAGTGCTCTCCCCACCAAACTTTGGGTGTCTTGTCCTTCTTTCTTTTTCTCTTTCCAAAAGTAAGCTCAAATATTACCTACTGAAGAGGCCTCAACTATTCCAAACTGAATGAATAAAGGAGTTAAATAAGTCACATCCAAAGGGAACAACTCCGGGGAGAGTGTTCACCTTGGAGTTCCCTAAGTAGACAGTTCTCCAATCTACTGAACACCCAGAGTGGCCTGGATTCACCTTGCCACCTGTAAAGGACTTGCCCTTGAACACAGTAAGAGAGTCAGCAGAGAGGCTAGAAGGAAGCAACTGAATGGAATGTTCCTCACCTTCTCCATTTTCGTCTTTAGAGTCCTGAGAGGTGGGGTGTACGTGTGTGTACGTGAGCAGCAGAGGAACTACAGAAGAGTAGTAAGGTGACCTCTTAGAATACCAGAATCCTCTATCTTACTTCTATCCCTGTCTACTTACAATAAGAGGAAAAAGCGTGGAATCTTAATTTCTCTGAGATTCAAATGTAATACAGGGAAGAATAGTATATTAGTCATTTCTTTCTATGTGCCCATAACCTAGCACAGAGCCTGGCTCATGATGGGCACCAATACATTTTTCCTAACTTTATTTAATTAAAATAATAAAGTCAGATAGAGACGAGGTAGTGAGTGCAGGAGATAAATCAATAGCAATGCATCCTTCTTTGGTAAATCCATAGTATTTGTTAAAACCTTCAATATAGAGTCAACTAAATATAGAACTGAAAAATACATATCCCTGAAGTCATAGGAAGAACCTCAGAGCCATCTCATCTAACTCCCTTAGTTTTCAGGTAAAAATAAAAGCAAACAAACAAACAAACAAAAACCCACTAAGGCCTAGGGCATGTAAGCCTCACTGAAGAGACAGAGTAATTTCATGGCAGAACGATGACTGGACTACTTGCTCTCCTTCAATTCTGCAAGCATTTACTGAGTATATAATCATAGTAACAGCTAAGTGATGTCCCAACATAGTCACTCTCATAAAATCATGAGACGAGTATTATATTTATCATCCTCTTTCAGATGAGGTACACTGAAGCTCACATACTTGGGTGATGTTACACAGCTAATACCTAGCCAGGGTTAAAATCCACATCATACATTTCCAGTGATAACGGTGTTAACCGCTGTGCAGTACTGCTTCCCCAAAATTGCTCTAACACTGTGGGGACGTAAAGATGAGCCAGATAGGACCTTTGCCCTCATGGAGATCAGAATCCAGGTAAATAAGAGAAAAAAGTCTCAGTATGATAGCAATTAAAACAGTAATTCTAAAAAGACTATGGATTTACCAAAGATTGGTAAATGGGTTATGGGTTGAATTGTGTCTCCCAAAAAGATATGTTGAAGTCCTAACCATTGATACCAGTGACCTTATTTAAAAATAGGGTCTTTGCAGATATAATCAAGATAAAATAAGGATTTAGGGTGGCCCCTAATCCAGTATTATAACTGGTGTCCTTACAAGAAGAAAACATCATGTTGAAGGGAGACACACAGGAATCAAACAGTGGGTCAAAGGCAGATTTGGGACGGTAAGCTTTGTAGTTGCAAGTCAATGAATACCAGGGATGAATGGCCACCAGCAGAAGCTGGGAAGAGGCAAGGAAGGATTCTACCCAGAGTCTCAGAGGGTGCGTGGCCCTGATGACACCTTGATTTCAGACTTCTAGTTTCTAGAAATATGAGAGAAAAAAATTCTGAGCTAAGCCACTAAGTTTGTGGTAATTCAACATGGCAGCCCCAGGAAACTCCTACACATCCATTCTTTCTTATATTTAGAGATCGTACAACAATATCAAAGGTGAAATATGCTGTTAATAACTAGGACAGATGATCATTCCGCACCTCTTTGGTCTGGTCTTTGACTCAGAACACAGTGAAAGGTCTTTGAAGTAACGAGTATTGAAATTTTATACACAAGTTTATGACAGAGAATTATGCTAACTCGGAAACAATGATACTTTCCCTTTAGCCAAGCCCTGAACATTCTTTTTTACTAATGGCCTGGGTGGGGCTGGCGGGAAGGTTGTAGAAATGAATGATTTAACCTAAGATAGGTGGACAGCTGGCCCAGTTCCCAAAACAAAAGCCTTGGGAAATTGCCATGAAGTCTGGACACTAAGTCTCCAAAGGCAGCCAGCGAGGGCTTTTCCCTCCTCGCCAGTGGAAAAATACAGAAGCTCCTGTTTCTCTGGACGAGCCCCTGATCATGTGGTCGTGCCAGTGGCGGCCAGAAAGTGGCCCACTTCTCTTGTTGGTCTACTTGAAAGAGTCCTGACTTCCAGTGATGACCAAGCCCGTCAGTCACTCTGTGTACGCCGGCTTACATCTCTGATTGTAAAGAGGAATTGTTAAAATAAAAGTAAGCAAGGACTGAGTAAGGACAGTAGCAATGATCTAGGCTCCAGAAGATCTCGTTTCAGTCCCCAGCTCTACCACCTACCAGCTTTAGGGCTTCAACAAAGTCCCAATTTGGAGTATGTTTCTCCAAGGATCCAAGGTAGGGAGAAATGCCACATCATTATGAGGATTGAAATAAATGACATAGGAAATGGAAAAGATCTATGAGATTATAATCTTATAAAAATTTAAGGGTCTTAAAGTTCCCTGGAGGGTGCCAGAATTTGACACACAACCTCCACTCTTCTGGTACCATATTGCTAAAAACCATCTTGGTCCAATTTCATTACACACATGTAATGTGAATACCATCACATCAGCTACAGAGTAAATGTCAGAGTCCTTCACATAGTTTGTAGCACCTTCCTTGGCCTGTGCCCAGCAGCCACTCACAGTTGTGTATCCCTGTGTGTGACCTTGCAGGTACACTGCTATGAAAGCAGTAAGGCCAACCTGTTCAGCTTGAGCTCTTAGGCTCCTGGGCAAGTTACTGAACTGATCTGTGCTTTATTGTCCTCATCTGTAAACCAGGACCAATTATACCACATATCACCAAGTAAAACATAAGAGTACCCAGCACATAGTATTGCTCAATAAATGCTTCCTGCAATCATTATTATTGGTACTCATATTTGCCCTCCAGCTACCCTGCGCTGCTGTGTTCCTTTTATACAAATGTTTTTTTCTACCTTCTTACCTTTGTTCACAGCACCTTGTTCACCCGAATTTACCTACTCCAGCTCTATATGGAGGATAGAATCCTACCCATTCTCCCAGGTCCGACTTAAATGCCACATCCTTCATGAAGCCTTGCCTGATATCCCCAAGCATAGAGGAGCATCACCTCCCTAGGGCATCCAGAACACCACTGGGGATCTCTCTTATGATGAATCACATTTTCTCTTCTCCGTTAATAAGCTGTGAGCTCACATCCCCACCCCCAGCCCAAGACAGAGTTCTTTCCTCGTTCATCTTTGTAAGCGTCTAGCACTTGGAAGAGTGACTTTCTCATAAGAGCTTCTCAGTAAGCATTTGATGAATACATTCATAACCTGCCCAAAGCTCTGGCAGTTGATTTATTCTCCTGGTGATTCTTTACTTTGGGCAATGTAGGTATTTGATGAATAATATTTACTGTGTTTTTAATTTTCAAATGTAATTTGGGTTTTCTGGATTGTTTGGCTTAATTGTAATGAGCATGAAATAATTGGGTAGTTTGAAAGGGAAACTTAATACAGCAATAATATACATATTATACTTTATTTCTATGATGATAAGGTGCCATCAACCACAATAGGTACCATTGATTTGCTATACTTTTCAAGGAAAACTTCCACCTTAAATGTACCCATAGATGGTAAGAAGCATCCTAATATCAGAATTGTAAACTGTGAAAAAGATACGCATTAGAACAGAAGAAGTGCAGCTAGGGCTCTTTTCTCCCATCATAGCCCCTCAGTGCTCCACGCTGGACACATGTTAAACTAGACTCACCTAGCCTAGGGGCTGCAGAACACAGCCTCTCATTTCATTCGTATCAGACTTCTCTTTTTCTCTTTGATTACATCTCATGTTCTTCTGCCTCTAAAATGTCTAACATCTGATCCCCTACCTGCCTCTGCCAAGCTCAGGCCCTGGGTTCAGCATGCAACACAACAAAATGGCAGGCAACTGGTCTCCCTATATATGGTATTCCCAACCTAACTATTCTTATTCAATTGTGTCAGAGTGTAGGCCTACTGAATTTAAGTTTAGACTTCTTAGTCTTGCATTAAAAATCACTCACAATCTAGTTCTTACCTGATTTTCCAGGCTTAACTTTTAATTTAAATACATGTAGCGGCCCCAAGACGTAAAAGCCTTCCTCCTGAGGTTACACCTACACGTAACAGTGTCATACCTCTGCATCTTTGTCTAAACTGTCCTCTTTTCCTGAAACCCAATCCCCATTTCTATTCACTGAAATTTCCCCCACTGTTAAGAGCTAAGCTCAAATGCCAACTCCTCTGTGAGGTATTCCCTGATGACAGCAGCCAGCATCTCTCACTGCTACGACGGAGTTCCTATAAAATTTAGTATCTGTCCCATTTGCACTGCCCTTGACACATCATCATATACTCTGGTTATTTATTTAAATGGTCATCTTCCTATTTTATATACATTTGTCAACTTTGTCGGCTTAAACATGTTAGTTTAGTAAAAATTGAACGAATATATGTGAAATGAAATAAGATCTTTAGAACAGATAATTAAGTGGATTGGATGTCACATGGAGGTTTCTGAGGTGACATGGAGGGAGTCAGCACAGATAAAAATTACTCAAAATAAGAATTTTATTCCAAGCCATTTCATATGCTCATTTGGTGGGGCACTCACAAGTGTGGTAGAGGAACGGTTAGCATGTTAAAGGGTGCGCTAGAGGGTAAAGTAGCCATTGCTCCTGACCAATTTCTTTTGTTCAGACCAAGTAGAAAAAATGCAAAGCGGAGGGATAAAATATTCAAAATTCTTGGGATCATGGAGAGGAAACACTAACGTGAATGTAATCACCAAAACACCTACTTAAGGTTAGCCGTGTCAGAAAGAAGTTGTCACCATTTTACAGAAAAGAGAAAAGGAAGGAAAAACATGCCATTTTATGGAAAGAGCAAAGGAAGCATTTTATGTCTTCCCTGCTGGTGGTTCAACTTCAGCCGACAAGCTCTATCTCACGGAGAATTTCAGCACCACCCTCCTCTGTACCACTGGAGAAGAATAAAAATGAAGTCTGTATACGAGATGCATCTGGGGAGAGACAGTAATTACTGGCCAGGACTGATTAAAATTCTCGCTAGGACCTCAGAGAAGCACTGATCATGGCTCGGCAAAGAAAGGAAAGCATCGCTACTGCTTCCCAGAGCACGTGTGGAGCGAGGAACAAAGACAGCAAAATATATCACTGGCTTCTAGCCACAAGCTAAGAAAGTGAATGAAGGAAAAGCCAGATTGTATCGATCTGCCGCTCCTATCTATGATACGATATTCAACTCCATAATCAGGCTGTAGGACGACACTTTCCCTCGCTGTAAGCAGATTGTTAATATTCCCTAGGTCTTTCTCATGCTGCTGCATTTCATCTCCCTAAATAATAGCAATCATAGGGGCAACGTTGGTTTGCGTTACATATTTGTCTCACTCATACACCTGGCAAAAAAATCCTGTGCATATTACACACTGATATGTAGCCAAAAAGGGAATGTTTCCTTCCCTCTTCACTCAGAAAACACACTCAAGGTTTTACTCCCAGAACCAGGGATGACAAGGTGGCTTTTTTTTGCAGGCTCTTGACTCCCACCTTCCCCTGGCCTAGAGAGTTGGCTTACTAGTTGGCTTCTCTAGTAGATTTTTTTTTTTTAGAATAAATACTTTTGAAATATTCTTTCCAAAATGCAGGGATCACATGAGCAATGTAATTCACTCCAATTAACTTTGATTTGTTTTCCAGTAATTGCTAACGGATGAGTTTATTAAACTTACGTCTCAGAATTTTTCTAAGCGTAAAAATTCCCTTTAAGAGTTAATGGTTCACATAAGAAATAGGAAGATCAGTAGGAGAAGGAAGGGAAGAATGAAGGGGGGGTAAACAGAAGGGGGAATGAACCATGAGAGACTGTGGACTCTGGGAAACAAACTGAGGGCTTCAGAGGGAGGGAGTGGGGGACTGGGATAGGCTGGTGATGGGTATTAAGGAGGGCACGTATTGCATGGTGCGCTGGGTGTTATACGCAAGTAATGAATCATGGAACATTGCATCAAAAACTGGGGATATACTGTATGGTGACTAATATAACAAAATAAAAATTATTTTAAAAAAAGAGTTAATGGTTCACAAGCGCACACCAGTATAGATTTGTCACTCTCTGCTCCATCCCTCGCTTGCTGCTTGCTCTTCTTTGCTTAATGGTTTACCTTTTGGAACATGGTTCACTCTCCCAAGGAATGAGTGGAAAATCAAACCACCTAAATCAGTGAACTTCCCAGGAAAAACAATGCGCTTGAAAATGCTGGAAGTGTTTAGGGACATACTAAGAGGTAATAATGGCTTTAGTCATTTTCAAGTGAACCACCTGGCTTAGCGTAAATTTCCCTTTTCCGTCACTTTTGAAATGTGATTTCCGTGTGGGCAAGAATCATGTCATGGAAACTATGGACTAAATGGGATTTTGAAGATCATCTAGTCCTTGCTTACCGAACTCTGAGGCCCTGTTTGTCATTCCCCAAATAAGCAGTAGTTAATTATTTACTTAACTGCATGGGCACCTGACAGATTTAGGCACAGAGAGGAATGTAATTCTGTGTTATTTTGCTTTTAAGTACTGGTAGTCTGTTAGTTTTATTTAATTTTGTAATTGTCTGTCTTTTCCTTTTGCCTCCGCTTTTTTGCAAAAACTCTAACAAGGTTTGCAAAGAAACACAAAATTGGCATGCAAACGAGTTTTGAGAAAAAAGTAGGGCAGGCTGAAAGGAAACCAGTGGACTCCCCAGAAGAAATTGTACTTGGCATTAATTTTTCTATTTACATTCTTTTTTTTATCTTTTCTCCCCCCCCCCCCCCCCGCTGGTATTTGAAAACTGCTAAGAATAAGCAAGATACAATGGGCTTTGCAAAGGGAAGGAAAAGAAGATAAGCATTGCACCCAAATGTTGACATCATAGATGGAATAAAATTATCCCAAATTTTAGGACTATTTCATCCCTAGCTTTAAAAATGGTGTACATTTTTTGTAAGGCTAACTTCATACACTCCGTGCATTTCTTCTATATTCCTGGTAGATGAAAGCCATTAGAAAGTTTGAGCTGGGGGTACCTTAAGGGTAACTCAATACAATGCCCTCGTTTTACTGCTATGGACAATTTGACCCAAAGAGGTGAAGCCACTTGCCTAGAGACCCGTGGACCCGTGGGAGTAGCTGCAGACTAAGGCACAAGCCTCCCACTTCCCAAACCGCCTTTTATCAGAAGATCATCACTAGAACCTACTTTGCCTTTTTCTCATCTTTCTGCCTCATTCCAGGCTTCTAAAGTTTCCACCATTTTTATGGTCTTTCCACTAATCTCTAAGACTTTAACATGGCATAAGATAGCAGGTACCTTTTCAATAAACTATAAAGCAATCGGTTATTTGCTCATAATGGTATCTAACGTTCCAGCTCTTGAACCTTACTATTTTTCTGTTCCTCTTAACAAAAATAGTTCTTCGCTGCTATTTTCTGACTTAAACTAAACTCTCATACGTATTTCTGTTTTTGCTCTTTTCCTACTCCTTCTCATGTGCTACAGATCAGACTGCTACGATTTCTGAAGCCTGACACAAGAGTCGTTCGCTACTCAATCCCGCTGCCTACTGCCTGTCAGCCGTCCATCAATTCAAAAATGAATATGTAGGAATGTATTTCACAGTCTTGGCAGGACAAATTTTTTAAAGACTCTGACTGATTTACAACATTTAACCAAATTGCTAGAAATATACTCTGACAAAAAATAACCCTCAATACTAAAACATAATTATAGGAAAGAAAAAAAAAATTCGCTCTTCTGGTACCTGGAAAAGTCTGAGATAAAACAACACTAAACGAAATGCTGATTTTCTTTTTGCCCGTTCTTTTAAATTAAATAAACTAAAATACTTTTTTGTACCTAATTATTCGACGTGGGGTAGGAGAGGTGATAGAATATAGATTCAACCACGGTAACTGGAATTTCATTAGAAAATAAGATTAACATATTAGAGCAATAAAAATCCATTGAACTAAATGTGCACACAGAATTAGCATGCCCTTTTTTTATGAGAAGGAAAAAAGCTATGCGTATAGAAGGGGTCTTGCTCTCTAATAAATATTCTTTCTCTTAAGCCCTTGTTGTCTCAGGTGGAAAACTAGGGAAATGCAAACTCAATTTAATATGCTAGTAGTAAAATGTAAAAAAGTACACATGGACACTCCACAGTCGTTTTGTTTAATATGAGTCTATGCAAGAATAATAACTTGGGGTGGTCATTCCCAAATGTTCCAAGTGTGCTGCTTAGAAGATTACGCCTTTTTGCCTCTGGAAGAATAAAATGAAAAGAAAGAAAAAGAAAACAGAACATAATAGGAAAGAGATGGAAAATAGGAAACAAAGAAGAATAAGAAAGAAAGCAGCAGGAGGAGGAAAAGTCATAGATTCTTCCTGAGTTATGGGAAGACTCTTGCAGAGGGAGGAAGATGGTTCTGTTTGACACCCAAATATTTTTTAATTTTAAAATTCGTGTCTTTCTACCCCGCTGCCCTTTCCAATCACCTTTCTATCCACACTAATGTTCACCTGGAATCACAAAATTTAAAAAATGTTATTAGAGCAAAAAAGTCCTCAGGATACCCCCTTCCTCAGCTACATTTTACAGACAAGGAAAATAAACGTTTAAGATATGTATATATACCGAAACATTGGAGGCCTTCCCATGTCAGCATATCTGTATTAGGTTTGCCCAAGAACACAGAAAATTATTCTAAATAAATTAGAAGAAATATATTAATTTTAAAACACAATTACTCGGGGCAGAAGGGTGGTAGTACTGGTCTTTTAGATCAGTTTAACAGTAATTTACAGCTGAATATTTAGAAAAGATATATGGCCTGCCCTCAAGTGTTTAATCCCATGCATATGAAAACACTCAAGTTGTAGAACTAAGGATGTCCTTTATTAAAACTTGTCACTGCAGTAATTCTTCTTGGGCCTTGAGTTCCTTAACCAGAAGAGCCAGAGTTGAACGGGTTGGTGAAAAGCAAACTTCCCCACTTGGTTTATTTCATATAGAAGACACTGAAATATGTAGACTAACTTTAGAGTAAAGAGAGCCCCAAGTCTAGCCTATCGTAAGTTGTGGATATTTGGAAGAAGCAGAGAAGAAATCAGGAAGAAGCTCAGACTTGAATGACACGGTTTGGATAAAGCACAGGAGCTGACCTGATACTAGCCTTTCGACTGACTAAAAGAGGAAAAGACTTGACATCCTCAGATGTCCAGACAAGAGCTATCTGGTTATTATTGCTCTTCAAGTGACTACTTGAGGTGACATTTTCCAGAAAGAAAGACCACTCGACCTTAGTATGTACTGTCAAGGAATTTGTGAAGTCCCTTTTTCTGAAGCTTTACAAAATTAGGCAAGACATCTAGGGAAGGGGGTTGGATGAAATCCCGTGATTACGTATAAGAACTGAGTATCATGGAGTACCCTTCTCACCCTAACAAGTCAAGCAAAGGATCAAGAATGCGAAATAAAGAAAATATATTCTATTCTCTTTTAAATTTTTTAAAGAGGTAAAAAAGGAAATTGCCTTCGTCTGTCTCCTCGCATTTGCAGAAGAGAGCACGTTGTTTGCATCTATAAGGACTGGAGGATACTGTCAAAAATTATCAGTTTGTGGCATGACAGTTCCTGCTAGAGTAACCTAATTGTCTTTGACTCACTTTTAATCTGGGTGGATGTGGTGAGAATGGCTGATGTTGCTTAACAGCATTTAGTGTTGGTGTTAAATATAGAAAATTCACACAAAGATTCTTATCTACAGAGGAGTGGAAAACATTGTTACACACGATGCAAGAGTCAGAGAGAGAGAGGAAGGTGGGAAATGTCCCCCTTCCTGCCACATATTTCATCTGTGAACAAAGTTCCCACTGGCTTCAAAAAAAAATTCTGTGCCCAAGAGAAATAGTTAAATGTGTGGTGGGGACTGAAAAAGCAAGTCCATTATGAATAACAGTACCCCCAAGAAAGTATACATTACCTGAAGGTAGAGATGGAAAAATGATGCACTATTCAGAACTGAAAACAGGATAACTAAATATTATTACAAGGTGCAAAGAGAATCGGTTCTGAAAGTGATCATTTTGAATGCAAGAGAAGAAAGATTTGGAACAAGAAATCACTAAAACAGCTTTTCTTTGAAAATAAAGTTTTATGTAATTTTACTATAGTTGAAGATGGAAAGACACATTGGTGGTCTCACGTCTCATAAGCACACCACACAATAGAATCACCTCTAAAAAGAGATGAGGAAAATAAAGGCATACAATATGTATATATACCAAAATATTTAAGGATTTCCCATGGCAGCATATCCAGGGAGCAACTATTGGTGTTACTATATATTAGGAGTTTGTATCTACAAGAGTCAATAAACACTAACATGTAAGCATAGTCACCGTACATCCAATGTTTGAGGAAACAGTCCTATTGTCCTTCAACAATTATATCCCTGAAGCATTCTTTATTCAATCATATTTAAAATGTCTGACTTAGAACATATGATCACAGTAATAAGAAAACAAACAAATCATACATTTTCACCACACTTGCTTTACACAGTTTGTATAGAGAAAAACTTGAGTTGATAGTCTGGATTAAATTTAACTTTTACCCCCAGAGACAATCTGTGAAAATTCAACTAAAAACAACAACCTTTCGCGAAAAGCTACTATATTTATCTGGCTCTAAGCTAAGGAAAAACAATGCTGAAGTTTTTAAAGAATCATCTCTGCCCAGAATGAGCCTATAATCTAGTAAGAGATCAATATACCCACTTCCACAGAATAAAAGAGAGAGAATGGTACAAAGAATTTCAAGAAGACAAAACCAAGAGATTAATTTCTCCTGGGGCTGGGGAAGGAGTTGTCCTTGAAGGAGGAAGTCAAGTTTAGCGATATTAGTATAATTTCAACAGTTGGATATGGTGGTCATGGAAGAATCAACATTCTACTTATGAATGAGAGTACAAAGAGAGTCGTCAGGAGGAGAAAACACAGAGAAGTGACCAGAGACTGGTAACAAGGCTTGTGTTTCAGGAGTGTGGGCCCCTGGATAAGAGATAGCTACCAAACACCTTACCAGGTCTGGATGGGTGAGGGCTCTATCAACTATGCTAAATACTTTGGACTTGATTCAATAATCAAAGGAGAATCACTACTTTTTTGAGAAGAGGCATAAGTCCACTAAATGGAAATTTTAGGAGAATTAACCTGATTATAAGATAATTGGAAGAGAGAAAGCTAAAGTCCAGTTTGACTAGTGCATAATTTTAGAAATAGGTAATAAAGGCTTGAACGAGAGCAGTGTCCATGGAGAAAAAGGGGAAAGAGTAGAAGCTAGAAGCACAGGAGAAGGATGGGAATAGGACTTACATAATGACTCTAGACGTAAGGGGCAATGGGAGTGGGAGTTGAACTCTGAGACATACGGGGGAATGGGAAGGACGATGATACCATGGACAGTGATGGCAAGGAGCTTAACGATTTTGCTCCACTGTCTGACTCCAATTTCACTGCCCCCTCTGCAGCCAAACTCCAGCAAACCATGCTCAACCTCTGAGGTCCAAAAATTAAATCACATTGAGAAATCTAGTTCTCTCTTTATCCCATACTACAGAAGCCATTTCTGGAGGTCAATAAGTACTAAGATTCTGTAGTTTTCTAAAAACAATAGTTCTGAAAGCCATGCTAAATGTGTAGCTTACACTCAACTAGATAATTTGAATCTGATCACCCCTTCAGACTAATGTCCAACTGGAGGATCTGACCTGAGTGTCCAAAGACTGTCATGAAATTTGTTTGAGTTGCTTCCTTTTCCTGTATGAGACACTCCCAATGGTTACCAAGGAGTCATACTCTACTAGTGAATCTTATTGGTAGACGAAGAATGTGGACAGTGATTGGTAGGCAACTGAAGGCTGGCCTTTAATGACCTATTCAAAAGTAATGTTTCAGTAAAGGAGTTTACATGTTAAAAATAATAAACTAAAGGGGAAATGGAGTCAAACTATACAATGCGTTCCCATATGGGTGGAAAAGTCAGCGTAGGCAATATGACAGAAAGCTCCTACAGGTATCCAGAAACATTTAGCCAAAGATATTGCCCTTGTCTCACTGATAGATTTTTTTTCTAAATGCGCTTAAATATGAGCACAAACTCTTTTAAAGTTATATCTCTGGTCTAAGCTCTTGTAAGCACATCATCACAGAACCTCAATGATTCTATGCTCTCACTCTACCAAGGCCAAACTAGGAAGAAGAGCAGAACCCTTGGAGCTTGAATGCCCCAGTGAAAACCCCTATGAGGGAGACGACAAGTATGTGTACACAGGTGCACATGTGAACGTGGCAGGAGGTGGGAGAAAGATTATTCCCAGGGGTCAGGCTGGTCTGATTTGGGGTTTTCGGATTGAGTGATATGACAACAAGAGACGACAAGCATGCCAATGTCTAGTGAGCAGAGCAGGTAAAGGGCTGAGTGAGGAAGCCGCATGTGAGAGGATGAAGGCAGGACAGAGGAGAAGAGAGAGAAACAAAAAAGACAAAATAAGACATCATAGGAATGGGTTTTGAAACAAATTCTGTGAATAGGGACTTCCCTCTTGTGTTCACGTCTCCCTCTGCATAGCCTACTCTTCTTTGCTTGGTCAAAAGATGTGTCTCTGATGCCAGACCTCAGTGGCCGTTACAGACCTAGTGTCGGTACCAGGAGGCCAGCAGATCCCCTCGTGACCAGACTTTTCTCTCATAGGCACCTATAATAACTATTTCCACGAAGTGTAAGAGCCAATAGGACACACCCTGGACCTTTGGGCCTCATCTTTCCTACCCAGGCTTTCACTTTCATCCTCATTTAACCACTGCCAAACCATTGCTCAGACTTTCGACCAATTCAGGTGAGCTTTGCTAGGAAGGGGCAGGGCTTCAGGCGCTGCCTGCGGTCCCCAGAGGATGCAGGGTTTGTGCACCTGCTCACATGAAACTCAGCACAGCACTAGTCCCAGTTTCTCCTGCACAGTCAAATGGCACTTTTCACACACTCTTTGGACAAAGAAGACAGCTGAAAGGCATCTGCTGGTTACCACAGGGGAGTCATTTTATAAGCAGCTTGTCAGCAACCCCTAGCTATTGTGTCTGGTAAGATTTTGTACCTGAATGCTCCTTTTGAGGTTATGGGGAAGTATCTTCCCGAGCACCAGCCACCACTTCTCCACCCTTGTTAGCCCAGCTTAGTGCAGAAAACTTCTTCGTCTTCCTCCTCCTACCCGGGATTCAACAATTCAGTTTTGTGGACATTAATTGAGCATCTGCTACATGCAAAGCTATGAGATAAATCAGGATAGTAGAGGGACGAGCGTAATATGAAAAGCTACTTGAGGCAAATTGTACTTTTTAAAGATGGACTCATCAATATAGTCTATCCCACACACTTTCCTTACAGTGTGATTTTTGAGAGGCAGGATATACTTTCTATCCCCTTGAGTCTAGGTAAGGCTGTGGCTACTGCAGAAACAATGCTCTGACATCCAAAGGGACATTATAAAAAATATACATATATAGTTTGTGCCCTGTTCTCTCGGGATGCACGCAACCCAGCCACCATATTCTGAGGAAGCCAAGCAGCTCCATGGAAAGACCATGTGTGGGTGTCCCAGCCTCCGTCTCACTTGAGGTCCCAGCTGGAAGCCAGCATCAAACACCCACATATGAGCAGGTGAGCCTTCAAATGATTCCAGCCCCAGCTTCTGAGCCATCCCCACGGATGCTGAGTGGAGCAAAGATGATGTTTCCCCTGAGTCTTGCTCAAATTGCAGATCCGCGATAAAAAAAAATGTCGTTAGTTTTAACCTCTAAGTCTTGGGACCACTTGTTACCTAATAACAGATAACCAGAACAGCATGCATAGCGGGACCTCACAGGGCTCAGTCAATTTAGGGAAATAAGCATGTTCACAAACGACTATAATATGTCAAGGTATATACGACACAAGGACTTAAAGAGATCCACAAATGAAAATGAATGTGCCGTATATGTGTCTACATCCTGGTTTATGCAGAGGCAATATCTGAATACATTAAAATTAAAAGTAGTTTAATTAAAAGTAGCCCTTAGGTGGGAGGGAGGGAAGACTTCTTTTTGTCCATCTCCTCATATGTTTTAAGCCTTGCCTTATTTATATACATACTTAGTTCTGTAACTTCAAAAACAGTTTAAGTGTCTAAAATAATGATAAAGTAATTTGAGGGAGAAAGATAATCTCTTGCTGCTAGCAGCTTATGGGCCCAGAAAGCAATGAAGCAATGAAGCCATGCCTCAGTGTCGGCCTCTGTAGGAAACAGTGCCAGCCTCGTAGGGTTCTGTGAATAGCCCGGTGCTGCACGAGTACCTGACATGAGGAAGCACTCGACAAACACGAATACAAAGATCTAAGCAATCCTGAACTGCTGAGCGTTGCCATGGCATGTGGACGGAGGGTCCCAAGTTGCAGACTCAGACTGCTGCTTTAAGAAGAGACACATTCTCTCTCCTGTGAAGGTGAAAGGGTAAAAAGGGACCAGCGGCCGTAGGCACATTACAAGAGAGAGCATATGACTGAGTGATTTCAACGTGACAACTTCTGCCAATGCCACATCGACCTACTCCTTTTCCAAAATGTGAAGAGACCACTAACTGAAAACTTTCCATCCCACTTCCCCACTCTGCTTCCCCTTCATGGTTTTCATTGGGTGTAACAAGTTGTCTGCATCTTACAGATGACCGCCATCCACAGGAGGCCAAGATTAGTATTTACAGTAATTTTGCATCTAACGTTCAGTTTTCCCTGTATTTTGAGAAGCTGAGCTTTGTCTCACTTATGGCCGAGGAACATGATCGTTCCACTTGTTCTCATGTGTAGTTTCCCCATTCGAGTTACATAGGATGCGGTAGGTCAGCCAAAAGATAGAGAGAGTGAAGTTGACGTCTTTTTCCTCAGAGTGCCCCATGTTCTGAAACGTTTGTGAAAACACAAGCTAGGTCTAGAGGTACGAAGGGCTGGAGTACTCTAAAAGACACGGAGAAGGCGAAGTTGCCCATGAGATGACATGATGCGAAAGTATCACCATAGTATTTTCATAATTGACAATGAGTCATCTTAAGTGCTGTATGTTGTAGGGCAATGGCATCATCACTGTGCTTGCAAAGGCAAATGAGTAACAAGCAGCTCCTCTCTGACTCGGAAACTTCTGTTGTTTCCTGTTTGATTTAACTTCCCCAAGTATCTTAGAAACAGATGGACTATTATTTCAGCTCCTTAAAGGTGACTGGGCCTGATGTCTTTTCTTATGAATCAGGTGTTTCATCTCCTCCAAATTTCTGGCATTTCAGGCACAGTTTTAAAGCTCCATTTTCCTTTCCTTACTTAGAGATGACACCAGCCTCTCCAATGCAAGAGAACTCTCTACGCTCACAATGAATTAAACAACAACAAAAATAGTAAAAGAAAAGAGAAATCATGCTAAATGTGGTCAAGAGCCAACTTATTCAATTTTACTAAAATGTAGCCACTTTAAATCCCTTTTGGTATAAACAGGGATAAAATTAAACAAGCCAAGAGAATGACTATGTAACAAACCAATCTTGCTGATTCCATCACTGGGTGCTGAATATGAACAAATGTCCGTGTGAATTGTAATGAGTATACAAACTGTACAAACTGCATACTCGGAGTTCTCCCTGACACATAGGATGGGATTGGATAGGGACATGAAGCATCCCTAATTAGCTCTATGTGAAGTGTCTGAAGGGGAAAAGCATTGCCTTAAAGATTTGGTGGCAACACTTAGCAGGGACTTCTGAAATTTGGTTCAAGCCACCAGCAAAAATAATAATCAGCATCATTGTACACAGGATTGTTGTGATACCCTGGTCATCCCCAGCCCTCCTCCAGACCATTTTCCCCTGCTTTTCATTGTCTCTGTCTATGGCAACATTCTGGAAAAGGACGTGAAAGGGAGGTCCTGTTCAGATAGCCACGAGTCAATGATTCTCTTTTGTATCTCATAAGTACCCTATTATCACAAGTCTTCAGCACAAGGGGTGCGTCAACAAGAAGGCTCTCAGTCTAGTTGAATAAGGTCTGAGGATCTCATGTATAACATGGGACTGGAGTCGCTAACACTACATTATATAATTGAAATTTGCCAGGAGAGTAGAACTTAAGTGTTCTCCCACACCAAAGAAAGGAATAAATAGGTGAGGTGATGGATGTGATAATTAACTCAAGGCAGGAAACCCTTTCACAGTGTGTACATACGTCAAATCATCATGCTGTACGCTTTATTTATTTATTTATTTATTTTAAGATTTTATTTATTTATTTATTTGACAGAGAGAGGCAGCCAGCGAGAGAGGGAACACAAGCAGGGGGAGGGGCAGAGGGAGAAGCAGGCCCATAGCATAGGAGCCTGATGTGGGGCTCGATCCCATAACGCTGGGATCACGCCCTGAGCCGAAGGCAGATGCTTAACCGCTGTGCCACCCAGGCGCCTCTATGCTGTACGCTTTAAATATCTTACAATTTTGTCAATTATACCTCAGTAAAGTTGGGGCGGGGAAGATGTCTACTGAGGTTGACATTCCTTCAAAACAACAAGAGATAGAGCCGCACTAACTCGTGGTCTGAGGTTGAATGCACCTTCCATTCTTAGCCATGCAGGCCATGCCTCTTTCTCCATCACTGAAAGTGCCTCTTCAGTGATGGGAATAGAACCAACTTGACGCCTGCTCTGTCTTCAGCCCCTGTAAGTAAGGAATTTCTACCCTTTCTAATCCATTTGTTAAAGTGCACACATGCACCCAGCCCCACACCTCGCATAGGCAGGAAATTCTAATTAGTTTATGTGTTCTTTATGTTATGCATTCTTACAATAAGTAAATTCTTTTTCCATAAAAAAGTGGTTTTTCAAAAATAATAAAACTTTTAGAGTATGTCAAAGAGTCCATATTTTTGCAGGGTTCTGTAGGAATCGCTGATGTTAACAATGTTGATCTGATAATCCAGGCACCTCTTTCCCTGTCCCCAAGTGGGGTGGTTTCAACCACAGTATCTCAGATTATCTTTTTGGCCAAGAAATAACATCTCTAAGCCCATGACAACCAACACTCAGCAGACAGTACAAACAAAAACAGAAAGAAAGCAAAACAGAAAACGAACTCCTAGTGACACTCCCACCCCAGGATGGAGTGTTCAGGGCTCCTCACCGACAGCTGACTCTGGAGTCTTCGGGACTGCGTTTCTCCTCTAATGAGGCCCACTTGTGCCCAAAGAAAACCCTTTGTTTGCCTTGTATTAGGAACTGCATGTTACATCCCCACCCCCGCCAAATTTACATATTGAAACCCTAGTACCTATTGAGGCAGTACTTGAGGATGAGGCCTTGGGGAGGTAATTACATTATAAAGGTGGAGCCCTAATGATGGGATCAGTGCCTTTATAAGAAAAGACAAGTGAGCTTGCCTCTCTCTCTGATCTTTCATCATATGAAGGAAGAAGGCTCTCAGCAGAACCCAACCATGCTGGCCCTGTGACCTTGGACTTCCCTGAACTGGGCGAACTGGGAGAAATAAATGTTTGCTGGTGAAGTCACCCAGTCTGTGGTATTTCTTATAGCAGCCCAAGACTGAGATACCTTGAAAGCGGCGAGAACTGTCAAAACCACCGTGCTGTTCTTGTCATGTTGCTGCCAGTAGGTCACAGACCAGGAGGTGCTGAGAGGACACGTGGACCTTCTGAATCACAGGAATTCTAAACAGAGCTCAATAGCTCTTTGCTGTTACATAGTGTATATTAACTTGTAACATGTTCTGTAAGCTTAGAATAATATTCCATGAACCAAAGTTTTTTAAACCCTGCGCCTCGGTAACCTCACCTGCAAAACGAAGATAATATATTTGTGTTGGTGGGATTGTTCTGCAGATATGAAAAGATGCTTTGGACAGAGCCTAGAACATAGTCACTCAACAACAACAACAACAAAAAGCTTTAGTAGTAGTGGTAAGAAGAGGAAGGGTAGAAGTGGTGGTAGCAGTAGCATCAGCAGTAAAAGCACAGGGGGCCCCTGGGTGGCTCAGTCGGTTGGGTGTCTGCCTTTATGGGCTCAGGTCATGAACCCAGGATCCTGGGATCAAGTTCCGCATCGGGCTCCCTGCTTAGTGGGGAGTCTGCTGCTCCCTCTACCCTTGCTCCTCCCCTGCTTGTGTTCGTTCTCTCTCTCTGTGTTTCAAATGAATAAATGAAAAAAAATCTTTAAAAAGTAAAATAGTAGTAGTAGTAGAAATAGTGGTGTGAGTAGTTGTAGTAGGAGAGGTAGAAGTAGGAGAAGTAGTAGGAGTCTAAGCGTAGGGGAAGCAGTGGCTGCTGATGCAAGAGCCGTAGTAGTAGTAGTTAGCAGTGGGGGTTGGGGGGACATTGAGGCGATTTGGGATGCTACAGGAGAATGATGAGAAGGGAGGAGTTAAGTGGAGACCCTGGACATTACAGGCATATCAAGTTCAAGAGCAATGTGGCCAGCATCAGGATACAAAGGTTCAAAGAAGCTGAGAACGAAGAAGAGTTTACAGGAGGCATCCCGGGGACCTGGCAGCATCGCTTCAGCCTTGTCTGCACAGATTCTCTCGAATGGGGTTAGTCACCAGGTGGGTCCATTCTCAGAGGTCCGTCTGAGCCTCATGCTAACTTCTCGCAAAGTTAGATCTGCAGTTGGACACCTCAAGAACCCTGGGATCCAGCAAGACACATTCAGGATTCAGGATTTTTGTTCACAAAAAAGAAGTCACCATTTACATATAGTTTTTGTTTAACGTGTATTTAGTAACACTGAGAAAATGCCCCTAAATTTTAGCAAACCAAAACACCACCCAAACCAGAGATTCATGGTTGTTGTTTTCCCAGAGCCTGGCCAGATTTGGTTTCCGTGATTTACTGCCCTCTCACCCCGGTGCTTCTGGAATCCCTGTGCATTCCTGGGTCACGCGCATCATGCAGGTACCCCCCCCCCCCCCCCGTGGAGGAGGGACCTGAAGGCATCAGACCCACGCAGTTTAGGTCCCTCTCCTTCAGGTTCTAGATTGCTTCTCTAGGAGACTTTCCCTGAACCACCCTCTCCAAAGCCATTCTTAGCGTCCCTCTTTTGTACTCACGTTCCTACAACATGGGCGATTTTTCTTACCACACCATATTATTAACTGGCTCTTTCTTTTCTGTATTTTCCAACAGATTATAAGCTCCCTCAGGGCAGGGTCTCAATTCTTTTTCACTTGTGTCTCTAGCGCCTACCAGAATGCCTGGCGATTGGCGCTGTCCTTAGATTCGCTGAACGAATTACTGAATGCTAGAGGCAGACGCAAGTGGCGGGGTTACCTGCGAGGTGACGAGCACCAGGACTTCTAACAAGAAACAAAGGGGCATATGTGACACGGAGGACAAGCCCAGGCTAAATCGGCTCCATACTTCTGAAGGGACTGAGTGACTCCACAGGCATCTGAACCTACCTACAGACATTCTGATTTTAAAGTAGCATTTTACAGTTGTGTTCGTGACTTCTGTATTTATAAAACAGCCGCTAAAATCACAGCTATACCACCAGTAGGCATGTGCTTGCTGAAGGATGAACTGGCCCAAGAGACAAGCGGTTCCTATAAATAGGCACAACCCCATTTGCATTTGAAAATTTGGCACTTGGGGGACAGTGTTTGGTGACAGCCAAAACTGCCCTTAGAGAGAAAATAGAGATGAGAGAGGAAAGAAAGAGAACATGGAGGAGTGTGAATTCACACGCATCATCTCCTAGGTGCCACAGAGCAAAGCTGTGAGGCAATGCACATGCCATGATGATTCATGCCTTGGCATCGGCGACATCACCTTTTGAGATCCAGCAGCCAGAACCTCCCATCCTGGGCTGAGGGAGAAGCCCACGGGATGTTACTAAGAGAGGGGAAAGAAAATGTTCTCTGTATAAAACAGCTCAGTGATGACTCAATGGAAAATACAGCTTTAAATACACCTTATTTCTGTTCATTTATTAGAAATGATTACATTCATGTTTGAACCAAATACATTGATACCTCCCAAAAAAGGAATGAAAAAAACAACATTCTTTTCTACCATGCCTACGTACATGGCCACTCATTGCAGACATCTGGGATTAGGTGGTGGTAGGCAGGCTAGTGCAAGGGAACATAGGAAGAGATCCCAGAGTAACTGGAGGAGACAGAAACTGAGAGCATAAACCTGAATGTGGACCAGGGATCCCGTATGCTGAAAACAAGCATGTTAGGGCCCAATTCTGGAAGGGCTTGATTAGAACCAAGAGGTCAAGATGAGAACTAAAAATGCAGGGAATGTATTGCATGGTGCGCTGGGTGTTATACGCAAGTAATGAATCATGGAACTTTACATTAAAAACTAGGCATGTACTGTATGGTGACTAACACAATATAATAAAAAATTACTATTAAAAAATATTAAAACAATTTTTTTTGTCAACAATTTGTGAGGCAAACTCGAATCATATTCTTTAGTGGAGCCTAAAATCAACATGTAATGTGTACGATTTCTTTTGCTGCATCCTTTTCCTGAAGTCCAAAAAAAAAAAAAAAAAAAAAAAAGGCAGGGAAATAAGTCCTTCTAGACAAGGAACAGAGCCTACAAGAAATAAACACATTCAGCTTCCCGGGAGAGACAAGCATTTGAAGAAAATATTTAGAGCTTCAAATTTCTCTATGACATTTTAGAAAGTCCAATTGAAATGACAGTGGGAAAAGTCAGACGATTCTGTGGGTATTTATAGAAAAATGAAGGCAACAGCTAATAGACCAATTACATATACCTTTGTTGCTGTTCCCCTCCCCAGTTTATAATATAACATGAATTGGAAAGTTCAGAGACTTAAACAAAGAGAAATGCTACAGACTGAATTCTGAGACTCATTCCTTTTAAAAACATCTTAGCCAGACATTTTAGAGGTAACATTGAAAAATCTATGTGACATCTGTAAAAACATAAGTTTGGGCAGAGAACTGGTTTGTTTTAAAGGAACACTGGCTTCTATCAACATATCCCAGGGGATGCATTGGCAGCTCTGACCAAAGGGAGAGAGAGAAGCAACTGTCCTTGTGGTTTTTCTATTGACTCTATTGCTTTGAAGGGGCTGGCCACAAGCATTAATGGTTGCAATATTTTCATTCACTCTAAGACTTCCTCCCGCTCTGCCATCATCTCTGATTTGAGATCATATTTTTGCCATTTTCAGTGATCTGCCCTTTTTCCTTTGTCCCTGTATTGGCCCTATACTTCTTATTTTTTTATTGAAAATAAGTTTTTCCCCATTATTATCTCTGTTTTAGGCAGCTTGTAAGAGATAGAAATCCCTCCCACTACTTATAACCATGGTGAATATGTATCATGATCTTTCAAGTCCTTTTTTATTATTATTTTTAACTGGTTGCATAAATAATTACGTATCCTCCTTTGTTACACTTAGGGCAATATCTAATAACCATGTTCTCTTGCATGATTGTAATTGTGGTGGGTTAGTCCACCATATAGCTACACCATATTTTCCAGTTATTACCAACTAATCCAATTTTATTAAATATTAAGCACTTTCTAATGTTTCACTATTGGAAATGAGGATGTGATGAAAACTTGAACATAAATATTTGTTCACAGAACCATTTTCTTAGGATACATCCTTATAAAAAAATATTGATTTGAAAAATATGGCTGTTTTCAAACTTTCAATGGCTCTTGGTAAATTATTTTTAGAAAGACTGTACATGAAACCATCCATCCGCCCTGCAGAGCTCCCGACAACCTTGATTATTACCAGTTAAAACTTGCTCTGTGAAAAATGCCACCTAATTTTTGTTGTAATTTGAATTTTTGAAAACTTGCCTTTCTTGTATTATTAGAGAGTGAGTATGTTTCATATTTTATTAACCACTTCCATTCTCCTTTGTGGTTTTCTTACAGGTGTGTATGAAAAATTACAATTTCTTAAATATGTTCTCTGTTTATCTTTTCTTTCTGTCTTATGATATCCAGAAAATATTTATTTTATCCATCAGTATTTTCCTCTGTGATTTTCTTAATTGCTTTTAAGTTTAGAAAATCCTTTTTCATCCAGAGATCAGATGATACCCATCTATATTTCCTCCAAGTTATTTTGGTTTAACTATTTAGATTTAACTCCTGAATTTATTGGAATTGGGTAAAAATGGATAATTATTTTTATGGAGGGGGGTACGCTAAACCGAATTTTTAACGTCTAAATAGCTACTTTTCCCAAATAGTGCTGTAAAATTACCCACCTTCTGTTTCACTGGTTTATGGTGCTTCATTTTTCCTATTAAGCTTTTCTATATTCTATTTCCAGTCTATTTATTTTTTTTACACTAAGAGCTCTGATCTTTAGCAAATGCAATGTTGTTCTTACTATTTTGTTTTTTGTAACCCAGTAGAGTGATAAAGAATCTCGCTCTGGAGCTAAGTGCTTGTTCTCAGATTTTAACTCTGCCCCTTACTAACTAGCTAACAATGGGCTGGTGACAGCCTTTCTGTGATTCAGTGTCCTTCTCTGTAAAACGGGCATACCAACGTTAGTTCCCTCGTGAGGTTCTGAAATTACATTGGTTTGTAAAATAATGAGCTCCGACCAGCGCAGAGCACATAGAGAGTGCCTGAGAAGTGCAGGCTACTTGCCGTCCTTCTATGAGAACAGGGCAAGCCCGTTGAACCCTCATCTTTCACACTTTCGTAACTACTTTATCTGTTTGTCTTTTGGGTTCTCTAAGTTTTCAAATGGAAATAGATTTATTTTTTTCTGATGATAAACAATGCATATTCATCATAAGAACAACTTTCAGAAAATGTATATATGTAATTTAAACTCACTTCTAACCCCATGACCTAGAGACAGATGTAGGAAATCGTCAAATATTAACTCTTCATTAGTTGTGTACGACATGTTATATTGACAGCGGGTGTCTGAGAGACTAGGCACAGGATGACGTCCACTCTAAATGTGAGATTATATTACCGTGGTCAGATGCCAGTTTTGCCCAGGAGACTACATGTCTCAGAGCTACACCACGTCGGACCTGACAGCTTCAGTTCTTTCTCTGCTGCTTCTACCGACTAAAGACCAACTGAAGTCGTGAACAGAGAAGAGCGTTCTAAGAAAACAGAATCCCAGCTGTCGTTTTTTTAGGTACTCATGACTCACTGTGGAGTTACATCATTCAGAACGGTAACTGAGGCAGAGTTCTCTGCAGCCTTGAGGTGGCTGCACTATCTAGGAGAAGGCTTCCAGGAAGAGGTGTCTGTAGCCCTCCACCTGTGCTGCTGCCTAGTCATCTCAGGAGCAGTGTCTCGGAGCATAAAATGCAGAGAGGAGGTGCAAGATGAAACTGCATTTGTCATTTCCTAGGCATTCTCTGTCCAAGGGACGGACAAACGTACAACAGATTACTGGGTCCCATACAGATGTGAAGAAATCTGTTATCCGTTTGAAAAGCAGGTTTCTCTGTTTTGGCTCCCTGTGACTCTTTAGAAGAATAGTTTTAATAGGGTCCAGTCGGTTAAGCATCTGCCTTCGGCTCAGGTTATGATTCCGGGGTCCTGGGATCGAGCCCCGCAACCGGCTCCCTGCTCAGTGGGGAGTCTGCTTCTTCTTCTCCCTCTGCCTCTCTCCCCACTCCTGCTCTCTCCCTCTCTCACACTCACGCTCTCTCAAATAAATAAAACTCTTCTTAAAAAATTATTTTAAAAGAATAGTTTTCATATAAATTAATATTTAATAAACTTTACTTTTTAGAGCAGTTTTAGGTTCACAGAAAAACGGAACAAGAGGTATAGAGCTCTGACATAGCTCTTACCCCGCACGTGCAGTCTCTCCCACTATCCTCCCCACACCAGGGGACCTGTTACACTCATTGAACCTATAATGTCACATCATTATCACTGAAAGTCCATAGTTTACATTAGGGTTCACGCTTACTGTTGTACATTCTAGGAGTTTGAAAAAATGCATAATGACACGTATGCACCCTTGTAATATGTACGGATTAGTTCCATTGCCCTACGTATCCTCTGCACCCTACCTCTTCATCCTTCCCTCCTCCTGAACCACTGATACCTTTACAGTCCCCATTGTTTTGCCTTTTTTTAAAATGTCATCGAATTAGAATCATACAGTATGTAGCCTCTCAGATTGGCTTCTTTAACTTAGTAACATGCATTTATAGTTCCTCCGTTTCTTTTCATGGTTTGATAGCTCATTTATTTTTAGTACTGAATAATATTCTATTGTGCGGACATACCACAGTTTATCTATTCACCCACTAACGGACATCTTAGTTGTATCCGAGCCTTGGAAATTATGAATAAAATGGTTATAAATATCTTTATGCAGGTTTTTTTATGGACATAAGCTTTTTAACTTATTTAGGTAAATATCAAGGAGTGCAATCATTGTATTTTAGGGTAAGAGTATTTTTATTTTGTAAAAAACTGCCAACCTATCTTCCATCGTAGCTGTGCTGTTTTCCGTTCCCACTAACAATGAATGAGAGTTCCTGTTGCTCCATATCCTAGCCAGCATTCAGTATTGTCAGTATTTTGGATTTCATTGTGCTAATGGGTGTATAGTGGTATTTCATTGTTGTTTTAATTTGTAATTCCCTGATGACATATGATATTGGGCATCATACAGAGGCTTATTTGCCATCTGTATATCTTCCTTGGTCAGGAGTCTGTTCAAATCTTTTGCATATTTATTTCATCAGTGTGTTCATTTTCTTATTGCTGAGTTTTAAGTGTTCTCTCTACGTTTGGGATAACAATCTTAAATTAGGTATGTCTTTTGCAAGTATTTTCCACCAGTCTGCGGCTTGCCTTTTCATTCTCTTGACAGTGTTTTCTACAAAGAAGTTTTTTGCCCCCAGAAGTGCACAAAGGTAACAAAGCTGTTAAGTGTAAGTTTTTCTGCCACCCCGCAATGAGCCATTAGGGCGCCAACCTTGGGATAAAGAAACTGGAGAACACGCGCAGCCTCCATCTCCTTCCAGGCTCCCTGAGGGAAGGCTAAATGGCTCTGCTGGTTTCAACCGCCACCCCAAACTGTGCCCTCCCCTTCCCCAGTGAGGTCTAAAAGCACGACTGGAGCGGAGAGAAACAGCAAGACTTCAAAGCTGTCAGGCGCCCTTGACAAGGGTGGAAGAGAGTGACTCTGCTGGGTTTTCATCCACTCCCCGGGGACACACTGCTCACCACTGAGTGCAGTGCAGGGGACACCAAGAGAAGAACCATTCTTCAAGCCAGGGAGCAGGGCTGTGGGAAGGGGATGCCAGCGTGTCCTGGCTAACTTTGACATCTGCATAGACAGTGGCCTTGTCAGTTCACTTACTGTATCTATTTGAACTGAGGGGAAAAAAAGAGCCCAAGAGAGAGGGCAGAGCCTGGGGCAACTTGCAAGCTTTTGTCTGTGGGCCAAGCGAACTCAGGGGAAGAAACCAGTTCGTGTTATCTCGCCATATTCCATGACCAAGTGTGGGCTGCTGACTGAGCAGACCCAGAAGCAGGAGGCTGGGTGGTAGGATCTTACATGTATAAGATCTTCCTGGAGCTGGATCTCCTGTTTCAGTAATTTGGAGAGGCCCTCGAAGGGCACTCTGAAAACTGTCATGTGGCTGCCTACCATACACAGGTCCTCAGCCCACCGCTCAACATCAACCAGAGAAAGAGTTAAAATCTTGAACAGAGGAAGGATGAAAACTTCACCATGAAATGTGAGAAACTTGTCCTTTTCTTCTCCTTCCTCCCTACCCCAAATCTCCTCCAACCGTAGTAGCCAGGCGAGGGAGAGAGATGGTATCCCAGAGACACACTACAGCCCATCCTTTCATTCTAAGACCTTACACTGATGGATGATGTCAAAGGAGATACTTTTAAATTGGACTGAGATTGAATTTTTATAGCACAGAGTTAGTTGTGTTTTGTTTTCATTTTTATAGAAAAAAAAAAAACAAAGATCATGGTGTCTGCCCAAGGAAAGGGGAAACTTGACCGAGCTTAAGTAACTGGAGAAGAAAAAAATTGTTACTTTTATGTATATGCCTGCTGGCAAGTTCAGACTAGCCAGTAAACTCAGTGCTCAAAGTAAAAATTAGATAGATATAGATAGATAGATAGATAGATAGATAGATAGATAGATAGACAGATAAATGATATTGCTGTTAGGAAAAGTGCTCCCCTAAAGTGCTCACAAGTGAAAAATGAAGGAGGAGGACAAGAACACACACTTCTCATTGTATTTTTGAATAATGGAAGACCGTGAATCAAGGAGCAAACTCTACAGGCTTACTACAAATGCACTTAGTAGAGCAGGTTTATGGTATCACAGGACTGGAAACGTGGATTTTAGAGTTGGAAAGACCTGGATTCTAATCCCAACTCTACTATTTGCTGCCTCTGTGACTTCTTAAAATCCTCATAGAAAATTGCCACAATGATGTCTCCTAACAGAATTTGTATAAGGGTCAAAGAGGAAATATATCAAGCCTGATACCTAGGAGATCGTAAGTGCTCAAAAAATGGTGGCTACTGTTAGCATGTCTTTCTTCATAATGTATTTGTCATTATCATGCATTATCATGATTATTTACTGAGAAGATATCAGTTACATCCAGAGAAATAACAGCATTGGTTAAAATACATTTCAGTTGAAATTTGAGTTTACGGAAAATCACTGAAAAATTTGTATTTCAGAGTAAACAAAATTCTTCAAAATAGCTAGCATTTGGTAATAACTTAGGTACCCTAGTTTAGGGACTACTTCCCAGGTGAAAATGTGAAAGCATTGGGATTTGTCCCACCATCTACGCCTTATCACAATGCATCAGGACTAGAAGAGCGCTTAGAGAGGAAATAAGGTCCAAAGAGGCTAACTGACTTGCCTAGGGACGGTCTGGTCGCATCCCACCCCCACTGGTCCTTCATATCCCCCATCCATTAATTTGTTGGCTGTTTCAGTCACAGCATACATTTAAATGCCTCTAAATTTTATCTTTGTCTTTGAAGAAAGGCACGTAACTGTTTCCTCTACCCTTCATGCTTCATCTTGGGAGAGCACCTGGCAACTGTCACATGCAAGCGAGCCAGCCGGTTCAGTACAACCTGACATCACACTGAATTACCAGAAAAGGATTTCATTTCATTACAGCCTTATGATTTGTGGTCCCTGTTCCTTTCCATTTTTCTTGTCATTCATTACTCCTTCCATGTAGAGTGGGTGGCAGATATGAACAAATCACTGAATTTGATGCATTTCACTTTGTTCCCTTCTAGAAGTTCTTATAAGGTTTTCTTGAGGAAAATCAATTAACTATTGACTTAAATACTATTTGGGGATCAATTACAATTCCAATTAACCGTGCCCTCTGGGTTGCTTATTACCACTCTTGGGAAACTTTTGTAATGGTAAGAAAGTGTGTCTCCCACCCTCACGTTGGTGCATTTTCCGTTCTATGCTCTATTTTCAGACCTTGCCCCTGGACCCGCAAGATCCAAGAACTAGCCTGCTCGTTGGTTACACCTTAGCTCTGTCTGCCCCAAACCATTTTCCTGGCCATAGAGGACTTATCACTGACATTTCCCTTCTCTCCCCACCACGAGAGGTAGTATTTACTAATTGCATTATTTTGTGCTGCTCTCCTAAGCCCTTGTGCGCATTATTTCTGTAAATCCCAGAGGTAGACAATATGGTTGTCCTCTTTTAAAAAGGAGAAACCTGAATTTCAGATAAGGAAAGTATTTTGTGCGAAGCCACAGGAGATGCAAACCCAGGTCTGTGTGATAAAGGCTCTGCCTCTTCATCTCAACGGCCATGAGTCTCTCTCAGAGCCAGGCTCCTGGCGGTCTTCAAACCAACAGTCCTCCAATGAGGTTAACAAGCTAGGGGGATGGGATAGGCTGGTGATGGGTAGTAAGGAGGGCACGTATCGCATGGCGCACTGGGTGTTATACGCAGGTAATGAATCATGGAACTTTACATCAAAAACAGGGATGTACTGTATGGTGACTAACATAATATAATAAAAAAAATTATTATTAAAAAAAACAAGCTAGAGAAACCCCACACATTTTTCTCAAAAGTGAGGCCCTTCCACACCCACATCTTTTACAAGATGAAGATCCCCAGGGATATTCCCCCACCCCCCCACCCCGACTTCCTGAATCAGAATCACTTCAAGTAAAACCGAGGAACCAGGAACTTGAACACTTGTCATTCTTAAAAGTTTGAGATCCACTGCCCTGTGCCTTTGACACCCAGTGTCCTTTAACAAAACTTTCCTGGCGACAATGCCCTGATCCCTGGGGGTCTAACCTAAAAGTGTGACTACCGTAATGATGATTTGAGGGAACACTTGGTCATCTGCTCACGGCTCACCTTCTGGCTGCAACTTACTCAATTGGGTTTCAGCTGCCTCTGTCTGGGTTCTGCCTACCTTCTTCAAGCCCATCACACAAAGCGGACCTGAGAGCAACTAGTTTGCTGACCTTTTTATTTCTTGCAGCAGCTACAAAAAGAGATACCTTTTTAGTTCAATAAATATTTGATTGTTTATTCTTTGTTCATGATACAAGGCTAAGGACACACACACACGCACACACACACGCACTCTCAGTGAATTTCCATGAGCAGCCCTACACTGTCTTCCTCACTAGGGTAACATGTTTGAGCTCCAGGGCTCAGCCAACTTAAACTGGCACCTCACCAGCTCTTCCTTTTCTTTTCTCTTAAGAAGAACTTCCACCTTTCTAGTCCATTCCTTTCTCTTTTCCCTTTTCCTTGCTGTAATATCACATCCCATATTTATTGGGCCTTCTGGCTATGACCAAAAATAGTCAGGTTGTCACAAACTCAGCATCTGCCTTACAGAATTCATCCCTACCACCAAATCCGCGGACCCTATTTAGAAAAAGGAGAATTCTAGGGGCGCCTGGGTGGCACAGCAGTTAAGCGTCTGCCTTCGGCTCAGGGCATGATCCCGGCGTTCTGGGATCGAGCCCCACATCAGGCTCCTCCGCTATGAGCCTGCTTCTTCCTCTCCCACTCCCCCTGCTTGTGTTCCCTCTCTCGCTGGCTGTCTCTATCTCTGTTGAATAAATAAATAAAATCTTAAAAAAAAAAAAAAGAAAAAGGAGAATTCTAGTAACAAGAACAGCAAGAACAAAAAAGACAGACCGAATATCAAAAAGTAGAAGTCCTAAATATTTTGGAAAGAAACCCGAAAAAGCCAATCAGCTTACGCATTAAACACTTGAATGAGGAATTCCCAGCAATAACTCCCTCAATATTTCATTTATCTTAATATATAACACTTCATTAAACCTTGTTCACTTCATCCCCTCCCGACCGCAACAAAATAATGCAAAATGAGAATCAACACACACATTCCAAATTCAAACTTACCATAGAACTTTGATTGGCAAATCTCAGACGGTGATTTCCTCCTGGTCTGTGAGCCGGGCAGACGAGCCTTCCTGCTGACTTCTCTAGGTGAGCTCACAGCCCCCTCCAATACCGCAGGACACTAACATTCTGAAAAAGAAATTTGATCTCTCCCTAATTCATACTGCCCTCCTCCTCTTTCCTGAAGGGAGATCCCATCTGTTTATTTTAGGACATGGGCAAACTGCCTAGTATCAAATACCTCACAAATAAAAAGAGGAAGAAAAACCAATAAAAAGTCAATAACGCCTATGTGATTTTCAAGCCCTGAACAAATGGAAAATCAGGGTTCTTCATTTTACAATGAATCAAGTGGAGAAAGAAAGCATTTCTTATCTGGAGTCACTCCCAAATAAATGTTTCACATGTGGCTTTTACGGGGACACTAAGCTCTCAGAGTTTCAAATCCTGCCTATATAACTATAAATATACTCTGTGTTTGTTTTCAGATTAATGAGCCCAATTTAATTGAGAGAAATTTCCTTTCGTAATTGTTTAAACAAAATGCAAGACTTTTGGTTAACTTCATGCCGTCAACTAAAGCCAGACTTACCTGAGATTTTTCTTTGAAGCAAAAGAGTCATCGTTTACGTGGTCTTTTTAACAGAAAACCGGGTTAGTTTTTCTCGACAAACATTCATTTCCAGTCCCTAGGAATGATATAGAGAAAGAACATATTTGCTACATGCACAGCAACAAGCATATAAATGTGTATCATGGAAAAAAATAAATCTATATCATGGAAAATTTTCCACACACAGAGGAAACCTCATGAAGTGGGTTGGAAAACAAGTCACTTCAAAGTTGTGGAAAACAGGAGCTGTTCCTGCCTTTAAGGCAAACCCTGCCTCTGATAGCCCATTTGGTTATTCTGCCTGTAACCAGCTCTCCCTGCATTACTTTGAGATAGTTGTTGTGTGTGATCAGTGGAAAGTTAATATATTGTAACCCGAAAAACACACAAGCCTCTTTTTCTCGAATTTGTTCATAAGGGACAGACATTCTTAACAAAACAAAGCAAAACAAAAACAAAAACTCTTGTTTCCCAAATCACACTTGAACTGCTTAATTACTGAGTTCCTAAAAATAAAGGCAATTTTTGTAGTCATAAATACATTGGGAAACATTGAAGCCTCTATCTGTTGTGAAATAGAATACTATTATTTGCCGTTATTGAATATTTAAAAATTATGGAGAAAGTAGTCCTAATAATTGAAAGTTTTACCCATATAAAAGCAATCGGGCTTGTCTTCGGAGGTCCTTGTAACGAAACTGTATTTTCGGCCAGGTTACTAGTCGAGGCTTTGTATTATGTGTTTAAAACTATATACACTAAAGAAATCACGTGTGCTGGCACGTACTCCCAGTGGCCTGTATGACGCCCTCTAGTTCTCCTTCAGAATCTAGTCCTCACGGACCGGCCTGTCTAACCTGCCAGCTTCTTCCACGGCTGGCCAAGAACCTGCATCCCTCTCTACCCCAGCTGCTCTAAGAGTCCTTAGGATCCACCCGAATTCCATTTTCCCGGAGTCTCTTAAGAGGCCTGGGAGAAATTTTTCCAGGGTTTGCTCTGTCCCTACCTCTCCTGGAGGGCTGGAGGGGGCTGGAGGAAGGCAGGAAGAGCAGTGCAGCTGTCCTCTGCGAGATCCTGGCCTGGCATGGAGCTGGGGGAGGGCACAGTGCGAGCAGCTGGAGGAAGAGAAGGAGGAGTAATTCATGTGCCACTGCAAACATGATACAGTGCCAACAAAAACATCATTCTTTTTCCCAAGAAGTTCAAAGCGCTTTGCAAACATTAACTCATGAGCCCAAGTAGTCATGGAGGGAGTATTACTTTATTGTGCCCTTAGGATAACCACGGCAAGCAAAGTCACCCGAAAAGAGAGTCTGTGCATTGTTTCGTCATTCCTCAGATGTTTATTGAGCACCTGCTATGTGCCGGGTACCACTGGTAGAAGAACAAACAGGACAGACACGGTCTGTGCTCCTACAGCCGCAGTGGGGGCACTAAGCACCAGGTTACACGACTTACACTTAGTTACACGTTACTTTTGTCCAAATTGTTTAATGGAATGTGCTCCATTCTTCAGAATGTCTGTAATGTGCTAAGTGCTGAGCAAATACACAAAAGAAAATTTTTTTTAAGTCACCTGTAAATCTCATTATGAGGATAGGAATGAGAATATCAATTCAAAGTGCTTTCCTCTTAAGATGCCCTAAACAAAGCTTTATTGTGAGCAATCCTGCCTCTTGCGATGTTTATGGGATGACTATAGTAGAGACAAGGAGAATTAGGATCAGTAAAATCACGCCAAGCTGTTTAGATAAATAATCCGGCTTTTTAAAAATTATTAGTGAGATGAGCAAGCATGTTTGGTGAAGCAGAGAGCCTTTATCCACACGTCTTTTCCTGACCTCCTTTTATTTGATGTGAAAAAAATGGCAGGTTGGCTATAGGAAATGACTGATGCCATTTGTAAACCCTTCCCTTCAGGCACTGGATTCCAGATATTTTAGAGTATATGGTTATCTAAGATTAACTAGACATAACTACTTTTAAAAAATGCATGACTCTCTGATGCATCAAAAAGGACTTAAGCTGGTGTGTTTTAAAGATACTAAGTAAGGATTCTAGTCTGCTCCGGGAGTCACTAATTCAACCCAGTTTGTATGGAACATAGAGGTTAGTGCAGTTCTCGCAGCAACTTACACATATTTTTAAAGACTAGGGAATTATAATACCACCTTAAGCCCAACTTTCCTCCCTAGTAAACACTTCCCTGACTAATGGAATATTATAGGGGTATAATATTGATTCGCCATTCAAATGTATTGTTTAACACACATACCCAGTGGGATTCAAGCTCCATATCTTACCTCTTAAGTAGGGGTTTCATCTGGCCCCAAACTACCTTTCCAGCCTCAAGCTCACCCTCCCTGTTATTCTACAGACAGTAGATTTCCATAGAACTATATCATACTTACCTGGTACACTGCCTTGAAGACTGCTCCCTTGCCTACTACTCCAACCGCACAACCCCCCCCCCCCACACACACGCACACTTTGCTCACCTGGAAAATATTTCATTCTTTAAGATTAGATGACTTCTGGTTATTTCTTCCTCAATTCCCACATCACCCCCTTACCACATATTTATTGATATAGGTATCTAAAGCCTGAATATCTCATGTGTCAAGATCGTATCTTATTCCTTTGTATCTTCAGCAACTAGTATTAAATTCTTCTTGAAGTTACAAGTTCTGTGTAACATCAATATAGCACTTATTGAGGCTGGCAAGGAGAGCAATTACCCCTGGGTTTACTCCCAGCTGCAAGCACAAATGGGAGATCTAAAACCCTTTATTAAGCAGAGCTGCTAATGAAGAGAATAAAATCAAACAAATTTTCAGTTAAAATCTTTTTTTTTTTTATTAAAGAGCTACCACATTAATATGAACACCATTGTCATTCAAGTTTTCACCCTTTGGATGACCAACGACCTAAGAGCTGGGACCATATTCTACTCCCACGGTAATATTAGCACCGAAGAGAAAAGGGTAGGTATGCTTATGGAATTGCTGTAGGGGACAAGAAATGGCTCAGCCTCGCCAGCAGTGGCAATGCTAATAGAAAGAACTTATTTCTGGCTTCAAATCAAACAGGAAGAGACTAGGACAGAGCGGAATAGAGAAGGACCCAGAACAAAAGAGGAAAGGAGGGAAGGGAGGGATTGGATTCCTGTACAAGATTCTCCTTAGAATTCATTTTGGCCATTTTTCTGTTTATGAAAGTGAGAAGTATAGGCATTCTTATGGGTTGTACAGAACATGATGATAGGCGCTCGAAGGTAAATACTACTTAGTAAAAAGTTGCTCTGTCTCCAGGCCCACTTACAAAAATTATGTTAAGGGCATCCTGCTTTCTTTCAATATGTTTAAGAAGGCTCCTTTCATTCTCTAGATTTGAAATATTGGTATCTGTTTTCTAGTTTTACCCAAAATCAATTTCAGGAAGTCAATAAAAGCCAATAATCAAACAATGTTTCCCGATACTTTCATGTGAACCTCTTTGGTGTGTATCTGCCTGTGTGTGCGCGCACGCGTGCTTTCTCTTGTGTGAACCTGAGCACAGTCCACGCGTATAAAATGCCACAGCGTTAGTGAGCACAGGAAAGTCCTTTCGTATATGTGATTAGCGCGCTTGATACTCACGACAACCTTTCAAAGTGGGTTTGACACCTGACAGCTGAAGAGACTCAGTCTCAGCGAGAGTATCTTGCAGAATGAAGCCCAAGCAGTCTGACCGGACTCCTGAAGTTCTTTCTATCCCATCGGACCATATGAATACATTAAAAATTATTAGAGATGTGGTTCTGACTCTTCACATTTCTTTAAAAATGTCCACACTGCCTGTCTTACACCCTGCTTACTGAGCAGGAAGGAGACATATGAAAATGATTTTTTCCTGGATACCTGGAAATCCCCTAAGAAACCATGTCATTTGAAGAATGTGCTCCCTGATTAATTAGACCTCATTGGCATGCAAGCAAATATTTGTTTTCAGAGAAAATCAAAAACTTTTCATCTAATTAATTCCGTAGCAGGCAATGCGAATTCATTCTTCCTGCCAAATCCAGCAGAGGGCAGGATGCTCCCACCAACAGCCAGCTAGCAGGCGCCGCCGGCCAGCCCGCCCAAGGACCTCGGGGGGAGCGCTCCCGCATTGGAGCTGTCAGCATTTTCTCAGCTGGAGCTGAAAAAGAGTTCAGGCTGGAGCCGAGAATAGGGCCTGGCGGGGTGGGGACTGGGGAATGCTGGGGAAAGTTTTGCTGTGGAGGCTGCCCACGTTTTGTTGGGATTTGATCTTTAAGGTGCCTGGAAACAGCCAGTTCCAATTATCTTCCGGGAATAACCTGTGGGGAGGCCACCGGAGGGAATGAATGTGAGCCAGAGCGTGATCATTTCAGTTTCTAGATTTCGGCCGTCTTGGGTTGCAGTGGGCTATTACACTAATGGACTTTGTCGGCCCCTCCCCCACCTCAGTCCATCCTGCGCCTATGGTATCTTCCTGTGTCCTCCAAACCTCCTCATGGTTCCCCGTTGCATGGCCTCCTCTGGCTGGCGTTCCTGCACAGCCCTCACTGATAAGAGATAATGACCTCTGCCCACTAATTCAAATCCTCTCTTTGTCCCCAGGCCCGATTCTGGGGCCATCTCAGGAAAATTTCTGGAAATCCTGGTCCTATGATCATCATCAAGAAACGTTCACTAAATGAACCAGGAGGTGAAGTCTTTGTACCAGGTCTTGGGTCTAACAAGATACACCCCGTTCTTTCTAGTCCAGGCTGTAGCATGGTAAATACAACATGGAAGGGAGCAGGGTGAGCGCCATAGTTCACAGGAGACACCAACCAGTGCTTCTAAAGATGGCAGAAAAATCGTAGCAATCTTCTATCCCAGAGTTTTCAAACTATGGACAAAAAGTTTGTCACCCGTACCTCAAAGGCTCCCAGAGAGGAGTGGCAGCTGGGAATGGGGTGGTCAGTTAGGAAGGCTCTGCATTATTCCCCAGCCCACTCCCCTCCCCTCCTCTCCTCCAACCAATGGAACTGAGTGCAGTTCCATTTTTACCCGTATGATTTATGTACACCTCTGGGTATTATACAATGATTTTTTTTTTAAAGAAAAGGAGCCTGTAAACATAAACAATCTATTCATCAATAATTACAAAACAACAAATTTTTAAAACAGTTTGAAAATCACTGCTCAACCCTACAAAGGCCTTTCTTTACTGTTGAAGTAGCTGACCCTGGAAAGGAGGAAAAACCTGAGGCGGATTGTAGGCTGGAGTACGAAAGAATGGGCACCTGAATACTTACATCTAGTCTCCAAAGCCCGAGATGCTTCCGTCAGTCACCTGTGAACAGAGCGTTCCAACCAGTGGAGGTTCTTGGAGCAAAGGTGAGAGACGAATGTGCTTGCAGGGGCCTGAGCAGCAAAGAGAGATTAAGGGTATGTTTTTCTGCACATACTGAATAATGGATTCAGGCCTGGGATAGAGTGGTGAATGAGACAGATGGGCACCTATCTGTATTCATGGAGCTTATATTCTTGTAGGGGAAACAGGCATGGGATTATAATTTGATAAATGCTCCACTGGAAAAGTACTATGCCACGAGACCATTCTTAAACTCTATGACTCATACCACTTCCTGGATTATGCCTTTGGCCCTATCTCTTCAATTACTCGAGCAGTCACCTATTCTAATAGCACCGAGTCCTGCCTGGCTCTCCAGAGAGCCTCCCCCAACCCCCAAACAAGATGTAATCTAGGATCCCACGTTGCATTTGGCCTTTACGTCTTCTCAGTCTCCTCCAGTCTGGGACTGGCCCTCCGTCTCTTTTCCTTTGCCTTTCATGACCTTGACACTTTTGAAGAGTACTGGTCAGTTGTTTTGTAAAATGTTCTTCAATTTGGGTTTGTCTGATGTCTCTTCATGGTTAAATTACGTCTTTTTGACAAGAAACCACAGAAATGGTGTCATGCCCTCCTCAGGCCATCCTATTAGGAAGTCCAGGATGTCAATGTGTCACACTATTGGTGACGTTAATTTTGATTACTTGGTGAAGTTAGTGTCTGCTAAGGTTCTCCACTACTTTTTTCTTTGTAATTAGCATCTTGTGGTGAGATATTCTGAGATTATGCAAATATCTTGTTTCTAATTATATGTTTGCCCACTAATTTTAGCATCCATTGAGGCTTCCCTAAAACAATTATTACAGTGGCATTTGCCAAATGGCAATTTTATATTTCTACTCTTCCTTTTACTTATTGGAATTCCACTGTAAGGAAAAACAGCCCTGGGGCGCCTGAGTGGAGCAGTCGTTAAGCGTCTGCCTTCGGCTCAGGGCGTGATCCCAGCGTTCCGGGATCAAGCCCCATATCAGGCTCCTCTGCTATGAGCCTGCTTCTTCCTCTCCCACTCCCCCTGCTTGTGTTCCCTCTCTCACTGGCTGTCTCTATCAAATAAATAAATAAAATCTTAAAAAAAAAAAAAGAAAAAGAAAAACAGCCCTTTCTTTTGTATGTAATTATTTGTTCAATTATCCATTTTATCAGTACAGACTTGGATATTTATTTTATCTGATGAATGATAATCCAATATTCCCAGCTTTGGCAACTGGGAACTACTTCAGGTTGATATCTAACCTTTTCAATAGGCTTCCATCATTTTTTGAACATTTACTTTCTGGCACTGCAAGATGATCCAGGCTTACCTTACTCAGCCAGGATGTGGCTATTTTGTTGAAAATTAATACTTAGAAACCAAGTTTTGGACATTAGGTGTACTCATTGCTGTTGGGGTGTCATTATTTCTAGGTCCTCTAAGTGAACAGAGCAAGGAGATATATACGGGTAGACACAAACACAGGCATATCTGTATCTTTCTATCTCCCTCTCTATAGACGTGATGAACACCACTAGTTAAAACTCATCCCTATGATCCTAATCCTCGGGGTTCATTCTAGCCTCCCCTCTTTCCTCATTTGTAACTCCTTTCTCTGACAGTAATAAATTGGCTCTTGCTGTCTACAATTTACTTACTTATTTATTCAATTTTAGAATATATGTAGTTTCAGAATTACGAATACAAACCTCTGCGAAAAACAAATTTCTGAAAAGCGTGCCGTATTTGTGTGTCTTTGGCCTCGTGGGCCAAATATTTCCAGTATTAGGCTTATTAGTTTCTTTTGATCCCATTTGTTATGGCTGTGATATTCATTTTCAGCAGTTGGAGTCATTGGTTACCATGTGTATTCTGTTAGGGTTCCCCATATATTCTAGTTAACACTAATTACCTATTTTTTAATATGTGCAACACTACTTGGTCCTAACAGTCAGAACTATGCAAGAAGGTGGGCTTAGAGATGTGCCCTCATTTATGCCTTCCACCCATTCCCACTCTCACGTTCTTTCCACTCTGTTCCCACTCGCCTCTTAGATAATTCATCACTTTAGTGTCTAATTTATTCTTTCCATATTCCTTTTTGCCCAAATGAGCAGATGTATGTATATGTTCTTATATCTCCTTCATTTGGACTTACAGGGTACCCTACCCTACTATTGATATACTTTGGCACTTTGCTATCTTTCACATTAAAGTATATCTTGGATACCACTGTATGTTGGTTTGGAAAGTTCTTCTTCATTCTTTTTTATAGCTGCATATTACTCTCTATTGTGTGGATTCACCATAGTTTATTTGACTACTCTCTTATGTATGGGCATTCCATATTTTGCATTTTCAAACAGTGCTCCAATGAACAACATTGTGCATGTTATTTGTATTGCTGTCTTCAGAATAACTTTCTAAAACAGGATTGAGTCAAAAGGCAAATGCATATGGACCTTTGTTAGTTATTGCTAAATTTTCCTGGAGAGATTTTAATACCTAATAACATCCAAGTCCTGCCCCCAGAGGTTCTAATATAATTGGCTGAAGAATGGGATCAAGCATTGGTATCATTTTTTTATACTTTTTTTATCACTTTATTGAGGTATAATTTACACCATAAATTCATACACCGTAAGTGTACAATTCAATAATTTTTAAAGTACATTTATAGATTTGTGCAAATATCACCAGTATTGGCATGTTTTCGAAGCTAATGAAAATCAAGTTTAAGACCACTAACTGGTACACTATTGTTGGTACCACATGGTGTCACTATTAAAGGCCCGTTCTGCTACTTGGAGGCACTGGGCTTTCCTTTACTGCAGCACCCCTACTGGCTTAGATCCAGTGGACCCTGTTTCACTTTGAGCAGAAGCATGCAGCCCAAAATCAGTCCGTATTCTTCAACGTGGAATTAGAATCACTGGGCTCTAAAAATGCCATTGGAGGGAGCTTCCAGCAAAAGTTACACACTTGTCTAAACCAGTTTTTCTCCACTAGACTCTTGTGCTGTGAAACCATGTCATTAAACCAGACTTCATTTGTGACTTCTTTAAAGGTCTTCTCCTATTCATGTCTGTTGGTCCTTACCATCCCAACAACCAGCTGAGCATAACTCTAAACAAAGGAGAAGCCAGCATAAATTTTAAATATTTCCCATATGAGATAGCCATTTGGAGGTCTTCCTTAAGAAGCACTCATACAGTTCCATACTTAAAGGGTCTCACCAGCATAGACCCAGCCTGGAAAATGTTGGGAATGGTTTTCTTAGGTAGGTGATATTTGAACAGAGCTTCAGCTGATGACTCTTAATTAAGCTGGTGAAACATGGGGAGGTAAAGGAGTGCACGTCCCATGCAAAGCAAGTGGCATCTGCAAAGGGCCAGTTGGAGGACAGAACAGGAAAGCAGGTGTGACTGATGCACAGAGAGGTGATGGGGGAATATGTCGCTGGGTCAGACTAGATAGGTAGACCTGAAGCCAGATCATTCAGGCCCTTTTAGACCTGAAGGATTTTGCTCCTAATCTTAGAATCATCAGAGACCCACTGAAAAAAATTTAAGTGCTGGATTAGAAGAAGATAAGGGGGAACTTCATGATCATATTTACTGAGAAAAGTTCACTGTGACAGCAGCAAAGAAAACAAACTGACAAGAATAGGTACTGGAAGACCAATTAGAAAACAAATGTTCTGAAACAGGGAGAAATGATTTTTTTAAAAATCTGGCTGATGACTAGAGTAGCGCAATATTAAGAAAAGCAATAGATTGACAGGACTTAATGATTGGTTAACTCTGGGGCTGAGAAAGAGAAGATATCAAGGATGACTCAAGTTAACAGCCTATACCACCCACCTCTCCTTCTGATTGCAGTCATCTCTGGTTCTCCTCTCATTACTCTTCATCATTCTTTTGAAACTTTTAGCTCCTCACTCTCTGTCGCTCTCACCATCCTGTGATAATTCTTGATGATTTCAAGATATATACAAACAATTCTTCCATTATCCTGATTGTTTTGTTCCTTGATTTCCTCTTCTTCAATCATTTTGTGTTTTATGCTACCTTACCCACTGATGCCCATGGACATATACTTGACCTTTTGCTACTTTTACTTGAAATCCCTCCATAGTTTTATTTGCAAAAACCCCTTCTAGTACTCCAACTCCAAAAATCCTTTGACCCTATTGGGCCTTATATTCCACTGATACTACCAGGATTGCACTGTCCCTTCATCCCATAATGTGTTCATATCCATTATTAAACAGCTTGAATTCCAGAACCAATCACTATTTCTTATACCCTCAACTCACTTACCATCCTCCAATACCCAATCTGTAGAATCTCTTGGCCAAGCCACCATTATGACAATTAAATGATTCCCTTTGATGTTGAGTAAAAATAAGGTGAATGCAGATATCTTCTGTTTCCATCTTAAGAGCCAATCTACTTCCTTCTGCTCTCTACTCTATAGCTGACCTATAGGGACTACATACTACAGAGCAACCATGCCCTCTTGTGTTTCAAAATGGTTCGAGCAATGGAAAAGCCTGGCAGTAAATGGAATGGATAGGGTATAATTGAGTTCTGTTGGTTCCATCCCTGGAAATTCACCAAAGGTTGTCTGTGTCCCTAAATGAAGTCAGTTCACTGGCTTGCTGTAGGGAACTCACTCTCCTGCATTTTGGAAATCTCTGCTCCCACCCAGGCCTTCCCATCCAGAGATGTTAGTAGCTCTACCTCCAGTAAACCTGGGTTCCTGCATATCTCTATAATTCAAGTGCATCCTGCCTACATCTTTTGTATTATATTTATTATTAGGGTATAATTGACACAATGAAATCCACATGAGTCAATCAACTTTGACAAACATACACACCTGGAAATCCCATGTTCCAATCAGGATATAGAACATTTCTATCTCATCAGAAAGTTTTCTCATGACCCTTCCCAGTCAGTGTACTGTTTGCCAAGGCAAGAACTATTCTGATTTCTATCACTATAGGTTATGTTTGCATATTCTGAACTTGTATAAATTGAATCATACAGTTTTTATTCTTTTGTGTCTTGCATTTTACTCTCAATATCATGTCGATGAGATTGATCATATAGTTGAATCATGTCTCTTTTCACTGTCTTATTCCATTGTACGAATAGACTACGATTAATCTCTTCTCCTAATCATGGACATTCAAGTGGTTTCTGGTTATTGGCTTTTATACCTGAAGATGTTATCGGTATACTTGTACAATCTTCTTGTGAGCATATGTTTTCATTTTTCAATTAAAGAGGGGTAAAACTGATAATTCACAGGAAAAATTTTTTGTTTATCTTTTTAAGAAATTGCCAAGCAGTTTTTCAAAGTGACTGAATGATTTTCTATTCCATAAGCAATGCATGATAGCTCCAACACTTCATAGTTTTGCAACATTTGGGGCTGTTATATTATCTTCATGTTTTTAGACATTTTGCTGAGTGTGTAGTAGTGTCGCTGTGGTTTTAGCTTGCATTTCTAATGCTGAGTACCTCTTCAGGCACTTATAAACCATTCGTCAGTATACTTCTGTGAGGTGTGCTAGTCTTTGGCCCAGTGGGGAGAAGAGCATTTATCTTCTTATAGTTGAATCATAACAGTTCTTTTTATGGTCTCGATACAAGGTCTTTGCATGTGTATATTTTGCCAATATTTTCTTCTACTTAATGTCTTGCCTTTTTGTTTTCTGTTGATTAGAGGATAGTATTGTATCAATGGTAATATCCTATTTTGATCACGGTACCATAGTTATCTAGGAGAATGCCCTTGTGTTTAGGAGATACATAACTGAGTAGGTAGACGTAAAAAGCATCATATCTGCCGTATATATGAAAGAGAGAGAGAGAATGATATAACAAATGTGATAAAATGTTAACATGAGGAATCTGAATGAAGGGTAATTAGGAATTCTTATAGTAGTAATTTTTCTATAAGTCTGAAGGTTTTTCAACATAAAGTTTTTAAAAAATAATTTAAGTTATCGAAAGACTCATGGGAAGAAAGCCTCTTAATAGGAAGGATAGTGTTATGGACTGAATGTTTGTGATGATATTAGAAGGCAGGGCCTTTGGGAGGTAATTCAGTTTAGATTAAGTCACGAGGGTGGAGGCCCCGTGCTGGGATTAATGCCCTACTAAGAAGAGAAAGGGAAACCAGAACTTCCAGCAAGAAGGCTGCTATCTGCAAACCAGGAAAAGGGTTCTCATCAGACACTGAATCTACTAGCACCTTAATGTTGGACTTCCCAGCATCCAGAATTGAAAAAAAGTTTTGTTTTTAAGCTACTCACTTTATGGTATTTTGGCATAGCAGTCCAAACTAAGAAAGGTTCATTAAACTTATGTGCTAGTGAGAACTCAAGTCAGTTAAAAACTGACATACATTGGAAAGGTGTGTAGAAGACAAGTGGTAGAAGCCTTAAATGTCAGAATGAAGGTAATTGTATTCCTGAGAGCAACTGGGATAAATTAACAGTTGTTGAACATAGGAACAACATGTGTGATGTACCCTTTCAGGACTATTAATCTGGCAAAAGCATTCTTGGAGACACCACTTGATGGATAATTGCCAACCCAGCAAGTGAAAATGTGGATTAGGTAGTAATGAGAATAGAAAGGAAGGGACAGGTATGAAAAGAATTATGGTGCACTAACTTTGATGGGCCTTAGAAATCCATAATTTTCAAATCTCTCCAGAAAATTTTGAAACAGAGCCATCCATGGGAACTTTGAGACTAGAATACATATCAGCACCCTAAAGTGACATTAATTGAGAGATGAGCCGTGGATGAGGAAATTAGTGGTCATAGGGAACCAGATTAAGGCTAAAGAAAATATAAAGTTACTATAATAAAATTGTGGGTTTAATTATTTTAAGACAGAGCACTTAAAATAAAAATTCAAAGTAATAAATCCAAAGGAAATGCAATGAAATTAACAACTTTCTATTGACTGGAAATGGAGCCAGAAATTTGGATGGGACTGTTCAATATTGTTTAGGCCAAAATATTGCCATATCTTGATTAAATCATAATGCCTTTTAAGTTTTTTTGGTTTGGTCTTTTTTTTTTTTTTTAATATTTTGAGGACACTATCAGTGAATAAAACTGTGTGTGATACAAGCTCTATCTACTCCTATTCCCTCTCTTCATCTCCCTCATTATCCTGAGCTGTAAAAACCTCTCTTGCATATTTCCTAAGGAGTGAATCAAATGCCTGTTCAAAAACCTTCCAGTTATACACTTCAGTCTCTGTAATTTCTACCTCATGAGCCTCTACAGCTCAGCATAGAGAAATGCTTTTGTCAAACAGAATGGAGTAAAGTCACCCTGCCATAGTCAAGGGAAAAACACAATTACCCTTTTCTTTCTCTCTTTTTTTCCTCTCTTTCTCTCTCTCTCTCTCTCTGTCTCTCTCTTTCTTTCTTTCTTTCGTTCGTTCGTTCTTTCTTCTTTCTTTCTTTTTCTTTGAGTGTCTCATAGGACTCAAATAATTACTAATAGTGAATATACTTCTAAGAAAATACAGTTTGGCTAATCCAGAAAGTAAATACACAAGCAGACAATGGCATTCAATGAGAGCTACATAATAAAGCATTTGCTATGTCAAGGCGATCAATAAATAGTAGCCTCCTCCCCTACTGAACTCCATCCACTATTTGTGGAGGATAAGTAGAAAAAAAATTGTCGCAATTTAAAAATAAAGTTCATTTGTGCTTTGCTGCCAGTCTCAGTTCTCTCCCCATGCAACAATTCATTTCTATTGGGCCCTGTTGGGATATGGAGTGTTTTCCAAAAGGGGTGCAGAGAGGCTACAAAGTAGTTTTCAGGAGTATTTTTTGCTTATTGTGGGTGGAAAGAGAGAGTAGGCAAAGAACTCTGGGAACAAAATCGTCTCTCCCACTACTTCTAACAATTAAAGATTCATAGTAGTTAATGAGCTGTTCTTTTAAAGTGCAAAGTTCTCATGGGGTTAAGCCTCATTTCACCTGAATGTCATTAAACAAACAATCGATTTTAGCTAAAATTCAAGGCAGAAATTTTGTGATAAGGGAAGGAGATGTGAAGAACCTTTTAGGGGAGTAAGGGAAGTGGCAGACTCCTGATAACTAGAGGCTCTGAGGGCAGTGAGCATCTGAAACTAGGGGAAGAGATGGCAGGTGGCAGCAGGATTCCAAAAGGAAAAGAAGTAATAGCCAAGTTCAATGTTGACATTGTGATCTGAAGTCAGAGAGCAATGGATGTGTGCCACCCATATTCCAACAGGACTCCCAGAGGACTGCACTCAGATATCTAGACTCGCATAATAATTTCTCGTATTGCCGTACAAAGATTGTAATCCCTACAACAATTTTGCAAGGGAGATATTATATTATCATTTCTCAATTCAGGAAACTTGCACACAGAGAAATTATATAGCTTTCTCAAGGTCACACCAAAACTCATAAATATAAGGGCAGAATTTGACCATAAATTTTCTTGACTGCAAAGTGTGCCTTGTTTTCAAGGAAGGCCTGTACACTTGGCAGCTTACAAATCTCATCTCCCTTCTACTGGGCTCAATCTTCTCAGGCTAGAACTTAATGGATTTTTTAGTTCGGCTCAAAGTCTGTCTGGTCAACCTCTGCCTTCTCACAGGAGTAGGTCAAAGAGTGGAAAAAAGTTAAACTGTGGATTCAGGCACCCTGGAATCCACAGCTCAGCTCTGCCACTTACACACTATGTGACTGTTAGCATATTTTTTCATCTGGGAAGTAGTTGATCTTACCCAGCTTAAAGTACTCTAGGTGTTCGAGTTATCTATTGCTGTATAACAATCACCTCATAATCTAGTGGCTTAAAATTTTAAAATTTATTTGGCCCATAATTCTGTAAGATAATCAAAGTCTGGTAGGGATAACTCGTCTCTGCTTCACTCAGTGTCAGCTAGGGCAGCTTGAAGGCCGGGAGCAGAATCATGTAAAGGCTGAGTTACTCACAAGTCTGGCAGTTGATTCTGGGTGCTGTCTGATACCTTAGCTGGTGCTATCAGCCAGAACCTCTACACACAGCCTCTCCCTATTACTTGGCCTTCCTCATAGCATGGGATTCCAAAGGTCAGCATTTCAAGAGAAAGAAACGTTGAAGCTCTATTTATTTTCATGCTCTGGCCTCAGAAGCCACACAGCATCACTTTTGCAGCACTTTATTGTCTGATGTAGTCACTAAGGTCTACTCAAATTTCAGGAGATGGATATGCATTCCTTAATGAGCAAATGGCAACATCCTAGAAGAGCATTTAGGACCAGAAATACTGTGGAGGCTGTTTTTTGGAAACTAAAATCTGCCACAGTCCACTGTTGACCTCATGGATTCACATCTCATCCATATGCAAAATAAACTCAGTTTCTTTGCCATGAGCCCTCTCTCAGGTTGGTCAGGCTTGGGTTTGAGATCCAGGATCTTGTCATCTAAATCAGATGAAGTTCTTTGGGTGTGATTCCTTGGGTTTAGCCTTGAGAGCCATTCCTCTTAATCTATAGGTGTGTGAGCTGAAGAGATGATTCCTCTATTCAACATACACACGTGACATACAATAAATATGTGATAGATGGAAGAAAACCATTAAATGTACACACATTCAAAATGGGGAAAATGAATGGAACATGGCTGTCACTGGTTCATTCCAAAATACAACCAGAAACAGTTAACAGTTCCTTGACCAGGGCTCAGTCTTACCACCTAAGAGGTCTCCAGGGCTCTTTGTTCTGTCTTCGGGCTCTTTCAACCCACTACCTTATCTTTTCTATTCCATAAAATGTAGATCATCTTTGCAGTTGAGTGATTTTCTTAATTGCTTCCTGCCCACAGATTTTTGGGGATACAAACGCCTCTTAATTTTGTACTGTCTCTATCCTTTTTAGTACAAGAAGACAAAATTCCTTTAAACAATTTGTGGGTTTCTTATGAATCATTTTATAACCCACCCCTTTATACAGAAGTAATATGTCCAGATCTCATTGAGATAAGCCTTTTTTTCTAACTTGGGCTCCCTTTAAAGACATCAACCTTAAGATTCTTAGAAGCCCTATTGCTTCATGGAAAGAATCGATAAGGCACCCCTTAAGAACCTTAGAGGTACTTTTGTCTATTTGAAGTGGTCTATAAGGCACTATCTTAAAATTTTATGAAGCTTTAACAAATGGTTTTATATTTAGACCATGTTTTCCTGACAGCACCCTGGATTTGATCTCTGCTCAGAAGCCACATCTTAATTTTAGTATCATTTGCCATCTGGAGAGGCTGGGAATGAGAAACAGTTTTCTTTTCCAACCCAGCAAGTCCTGGAGACTTTATATATAACAGTTCTTTCTTTAGCTCATCTCTCTCCCTTACATTTACTACAGGCAGTTAGAAACAGACAGGTGGCAAAGCATTCTTAACCCTCTTTCTGCAAATCTTCTTAGCTAGAAAATAGGTATGTTTCTTATTTTCCACCTTACTGCAGGAGACATTGTTGCTAAACTTTCTATCACTGTATAACAAGAGTCCCCTTTTCTCCAGCTTCCAATGCCATTTTCCTCTCTTTCTTTTCAGTCCTTAACAACAGCCTTTCCAGGTTCATGAGGCTTCCTCTAATGGTCTCCTTGACCCCTTTAGGATTTTACTAACACTTTTAAAGATGCTTCCCATTTCTGCCTGCCTCCTGGTCCTAAAGCTGCTACCACTTATATTAAGTTTAATTTTGGCTGCACTTTACTGCCCGAAATTGAAATGTGTTCCAGCTATCTACTGCTGCCTATAAAAGCACCATAAAACTTAATAGCCTAAAAGACTGATGTTTATTTTGCTCAAAAACCTGCAATTTGAAGAAGACTCTGTGGGTTGTTCATCTCTGCTCAACTCAGCCTTAGTAGCGGCATCCAAAGACTGAGGACTGAATTAACACTTCTCCTCTGCTCCATGATGGGTTTGGTACCTTGGCTAGTAGACCTAAAGCCTACAGATGACTCTCAGACTGGATCCTAGAATCATCTGAAGGCTTCTTAATTCACGTGTCTGGTGGTTGATACTGGCTGTTAGCTGCTTTACTGGGGCTGTTGGCCAGAACACCTACGCATGATCTTTCCATGTGTCCTAAGCTTCCACCATGTGGCTGAACTCCAAGAGTGAATATTTTGAGAAAAATAGTGAGCCAGGAAGAATATGTGTTGCCTTTCATGACTTAGCCTCAAATGTCATGTATGTCACTTCTGCTGCTGTCTTTTCACTGAGATAGTTACATAGGCCCCAAGTTCAAGTGGCAGAGAAATAGATTCCATAGATGGGGCAATGACAAGTTTCTGGAAGGGCATGTGAAACCAAAAAATATCCCACTAGTTTTGGAAAATACAGTCTGCCTCAAAAGAGTTAAACAAAATAATTTACATAAAAAATAGATGTTCAACACATGTCAGTTCCCTTTCTCAGGCAAAATATACATTTCTATCTTCACTCAAAACATGGCCTTAACATGGGATATATCCGTGATTTTTAAAGATAACTTGGATTGAATGTAAAATCTGGTTAGTATGTATCAGTGTACATGTATCTTTTAATATGAAGAGAGCCCATTAGGGTCTTCAAATATCAATGACCAGGAAAAAAACATGAATAAAACTATTGCTATGGTCTGTATCATAGGGTACATTATTTAAAAAAAAAAATTTTTTTTTTTTTTTTTTTTTTTTTTGGAAAAAGAACCTATCTCCTGCAGTGTTGAAGACCAATTTTACAGAGATTTCCTATGGAGAAATTTGCAGAAGGAGAAAGGAACATTGATAAAACAAAGGTTAAATTTTATATCATTTTATAATCCAGTCAATTTGCACTGTATATTCTTAAGCAAACACATGTTGTCTGTTTGTTCCATCTTGCCCCTAAATAAGCTCTCACAACTGAAAACAAAATCAATCTTCAGTAATTCAGCATTCCTATTTCATTAGAATGTCCATGAAAGAAGGTATATTATGATACTTCTGAAAGCCACTGGAGACTAGGTCAACCTGCCCCTAGAGTTGTTTTTTCTCAGATTTCAATAAACAAGCTCTGGTTTCAGGAATCTAGTCTCAAAAGACTTTAAGCTAAATTTATGTGGATCATGATTCAGGGTGACCAAGCCATGTGAAGGAAGAATGAATGAATCAAAACCCTTTTCTTTTCTATACCAATTCTCACCACTGTAATTCCCAATATCCCAATATCTTTTTGAGTAACAAAAGGTAGGAAGTGAAAGAATACACACAATCAGACAGGAGAAGAAGAAAAAGTGGAAATAATAAAAGGGAGCATAAGTGTCACATTAAGAACCATGTCAGGCACCTGCCACTCCAACCCCCACCACTCCAGAGGAGAAAAAAATGATAACTGTCAGAAATAAGATGAAAGTGTCAAGAGTATATATAATTACCTACATTCATTTAGAATAATAATCAATGGTTTTGTTCTAGAGTTCTGTAAAAATTGCAAATTTGTAGAGAACTAACACTAAAGATCCAAGTAATATAGGTACCATACAAAATATTATGTTCAAGCTGTCTATGATGAAATTGAACATTGCAGGTACAATTCTGGACATGTTTGCACTGCATACAAGTATCCCATTCCTCCAAAGTTAATATCATTCACTATCTCCCATCATCTGTTTACACCAACCCCTCAGTATGAACAAATGATCATGAAGCCCTTGTGATCTTTCTCTCATTCCTTGTCCCCCAGTCACTCCTCATATTACAAACACATTTTAACGAATTGAACATGTCCAAAATTTTACACTAGGTACTTATTCCCTTGCACTTGACCTGATTCCGTTTTAATAAACTGAGTCCATAGAATAGATAAAAATTGGAAAAACAAATATAATACATTAAAAATTTTAAAAATAAAGAGATGTCTGCTTCCATCCATAACAGACTATCTGGTACTGTAATTGTCCTCTTGCCATAAACATTTAAAAATCTGAAATAGTGGGAGAAGTTAAGATGGCAAAGTAATAGGGGGACCCTGGGCTGGCCTCATCCCTCAAGCACAGCTAGATCAACATCAAATCATTTTGAACATCTAGGAAGTTGATCAGAGGATTAAGGAAACAATTTGCCCAGTTGGAGGGAGAGAACGTGGCAGATATGAGGTTCAGAGCTGTGACTTGGGGGAGAGAAAAGCCACAGAGCTGTAAAGGGGAGAGAGCCCTTTTCACAGAAAGAAGCCAGAGAGAAAGGAAGAGCGCAGGAAAGAGAATGGAGTATAGGTTTTACACAATATGCTGTGGTGAGGGGATCCCCTGGGTCTCACAGGAAGAGATCTCTCCCCCTCCTGGAGTACATTTGGAAGAGGGCATTTTGCCTCTCCAAGGACAAAGGGCCCACTGCGAACCATTGAGCAGCTGTTCAGCAGCAGGGGACCAGAGGTGCCCACAGAGGGCAGGTAACCTGGTTGCAGCCTTGCGCTGTGAGTCACAATAGATTCCAGCCACCATGCACACACCATGCGACTGCTTTTCTGGGACAGGACAGTGCCACACCACAAGGCTCTCTTCTGTGGGGGGAGAGTGGGTCCATGCCTTACCAGGCCCTTGAAGATTTGGAGTTTTGAATCCTAGCCACTTGGGAGATAAAACACAGAACGATGGCGATGGCATGCTGATGCCCTAGGCACAGACAGGTTGAGGGCAAGGATCTGACAAAAGCCTGGGACACAGGAGGGGAGATTGTTCACTTTTCTGTGAGGGCCTCCTGAGCAGCAGCAGCTGTGAGTTCTCCTCCCTGGGGATGAGAGGGCAGAGTGAGGCCATCTTCCACCACCACCCACCAGGAACACGGTCAGAATTCAGAGAGAAACACAGCACCTCCAGCAGAGGCTGGAGTCGCTTATACCTAACCATGCCCTTCTGCTCTGCAGGAGAATCCTTACCAGGCCAGCCCAGCCGGCCTTTCCCTCAGAAGACCAACACAGGCCCCCCCACCCCAAAACATGTACCAGGTCTGCTGATGATGCCATGAGCCAAAGCATCAGCTTCAGTTCTGCTGGAAATAGGACCAAACTGGCTGGCTGGCTGGCTTGCTTTCTAATTTTTATTTTCTTTTCATTTCTTCTTTTCTTTTTCTTTTTTTCCCTTGGTATCAGATTTACAGTTTTACAGTTTTTTTGTTCATTTGTTAGTTTGTTTCTTTTTCTCCTTTTTTAAAATAATTTTTATTTTGTTATATTAGTTCTTTTTCTCCTTTTTTGGATCAGACTTCATTTCTTTCTTTCTTTTCTTTTCTTTTTTATCTCTTTCTTATTCTTTGGAATCAGGCTTAGATTTTTGTTTGTCTGTTTGTTTGCTTTTTGTTCCTTTTCCTTTTCTGTTTTCTTGGATCAGGCCATATTTTTAAAAAATCAGGCTTAACAAACAAATCGAAGCACACCTAGTTAAGGTCCACACACTCCCTGACGCAAACAAGGAGGAACTCTGCAGAGGACTGACCTGTGGGAAAGAGCAGCCAAAACACAACAGCAGAGTGCACACAGCATACAGCAGAAACACTTCCTGAAGCACCGGGCCCTGGACAGTGTAGGACCACTTGCTAATATAGTGTTACTCTCAGGAGCAGGAAACATAACATGTCTTCATGAAACACAAAAGACAAAAACCTCGACAAAAGGACAAGATGAACAAATTTTCCCCAAAAGATCAAGAAGAAATCACAGCCGGGGATTTGCTCAAAACAGATATAAGCAATATATCTGAACAAGAATTTAAAACAACAGACATAAAAATACTAGCTGGGCTTGAAAGAACTGTAGAAGACACCAGAGAAACCCTGGCTGCAGAGATAAAAGACCTAAAACCTCATCAGACAAAATTTAAAAAATGCTATAACTGAGATGTAAAACTGACTGGATATAATCACTATGAGGATCGACGAAGCAGAGGATTGAATAGGTGATATAGAAGATAAAATTATGGAAAATAATGAAGCTGAAAAGAAGAGGGAAAGAAAACTACCAGATCAGGAATACGGACTTAGAGAACTCAGTGATTCCAAAATGTGCAAAATCTGTATCTTAGGAGTCCCAGGAGAAATAGAGTAGTAAAATGGGCAGAAGGTTTATTTGAACAAATTATAGCTGAGAAGTTACCTAATCTGGGAAAGGAAACAGGCAATTAAGTCCAAGAGGCACAGAAAACTCACCTCAAAATCAACAAAACAGGTCAACACCAAGACATAGCACAGTGAAACTTACGAAATACAAAGATAAAGAGAGAATTCTGACAGCAGCTAGGGACAAAAGGTCCTTAACCTATAAGGGTAGACACATAAGGTTAGGAGCAAACCTTTCCATAAGAACTTGGCAGGCCAGAAAACAGTGACATGATATACTCAACATGCTAAATGGAAAAAATATGCAGCCAAGAATAATTTACCCAGCAAAGCCGTCATTCAGAATAGAAGGAGAGATAAAGTTTCCAAGACAAGCAAAAACTAAAGGAGTTCATGAACACTAAACCAGCTCTGCAAGAAGTACTAAAGGGGACATTTTGAGTGGGAAAGAGACCAAAGGCAACAAAGACTAAAAAGGATCTGAGACAATCTATAAGACTAGTGACTTTCCAGGTAATACACTGGCACTAAATTAATATCTTTCAATAATTACTCTGAATATAAATGGACTCAATACCACAATTGAAAGACATAGGGTATCAGAATGGGTTAAAAAAAAAAAAAACCCTCAATATACTGCTTACAAGAGACTCATGTTAGACCCAGAGAAACCTCCAGATTGAAAGTGAGGGGATGGAGAACCATCTATCATGCTAATGGACATCAAAAGAAAGCTGGAGTAGCCATACTTACATTGGAAAAACTAGATTTTAACCAAAGACTGTAATAAGAGATGAAGAAGGGCCATATATCATAATGAAAGTGTTTCTCCAACAAGAAGATGTAATAATTGTAAATATTTATGCCCCCAACCTGGGAGCACCCAAATATATAAATCAATCGATAAACTTAAAGAAACTGATTGATAATAATACAATAATAGTAACACCCCACTCACAGCAATGGACAGATCATCTAAGCAGAAGATCAACAAGGAAACAATGGCTTTGAATGACACACTGGGCCAGATGGACTTAACAGATATATTCAGAGCATTTCATCCTAAAGCAGCAGAATACACATTCTTTTTGAGTACACATGGAACATTCTCCAGAATAGATCACATACTGGGTCACAAATCAGGCCTCAACCAGCACAAAAAAGATGGAGATCATATCATGAATATTTTCAGACTGCAATGCTATAAAACTTGAAGTTAAGCACAAGAAAAAATTTGGAAAGACCACAAATACATGGAAGTTAAGACCATCTTATTAAAGAATGAATGGGTTAACCAGGAAATTAAAGAAGAAATTAAAAAATACATAGAAGCAAATGAAAATGAAAACACAATGATGGTCCATAACCTTTGGGCTCAGCAAAGGCGGTCCTAAATAGGGAAGTATATAGCAATATAGGCCTTCCTCAAGAAGCAAGAAAAGTCTCAAATATACAACCTAACCTTATACCTAAAGGAGCTGGAAAGAGAACAGCAAATAAAGCTTAAAACCAGCAGAAGAAGAGAAATAATAAAGATTGGAGCAGAAATCAATGATATAGAAATTAAAAAAAAAAACAAATAAAAAACCACTAGAACAGAGCAATGGAACTAGGAGCTGGTTCCTTGAAAGAATTAACAAAATTGATAAACCCCTATCCAAACTTATGAAAAAGAAAAGAGAAAGGTCCCAAATAAGTAAAATTATGAATGAAAGAGGAGAGCTCACAACCAACACCACAGATATACAAGTATAAGAGACTATTATGAGCAATTATATGCCAACAAACTGGGCAATTTTGAAGAAAGGGATAAATTCCTAGAAACATATAATCTACCAAAATTGAAACAGGAAGAAATAGAAAATTTGAACAGTCCCATCACCAGCAAAGAAATTGAATCAGTATTCAAAAATCTCCCAACAAACAAGAGTCCAGGGCTGTATGACTTCCCACAGGAATTCTACCAAACATTTAAAGAAGAATTAATACCTATTCTTCTGAAACTGCTCCAAAAAATAAAAATGGAAAGAAAACTTCCAAACTCATTCTATGAGGCCAGCATTACCTTGATCCAAAACTAGACAAAGACCCTGCTAAAAGGGGGATTACAGACTAGTATCCCTGATGAACATGGATCCAAAAATTCTGAACAAGATACTAGCTAATCAAATCCAACAGTACATTAAAAGGATTAGTCACCATGATCAAGTGGGATTTATTCCTGGGCTTCAGGGATGGTTCGATATCCACAAATTGATCACCGTGATACACCACATTAATAAAAGGAAGGATAAGTACCATATGATCCTCTCACTAGATGCAGAAAAAGCATTTGACAAAATACAACATCCTTGCTTGATAAAAACCCTCAAGAAAGTAGGGATAAAAAGAACATACCTCAACATCATAAAAGCCATATATGAAAGACCCACACCTAATATCATTCTTAATGGGGAAAAACTGAGAGCTTTCCCCTAAGGTCAGGAACACAACAGGGATGTCCACTCTCACCACTGCTGTTCAACATAGTACTGGAAATTCTAGCCTCGACAATCAGACAACAAAAAGAAATAAAAGGCATCCAAATCCTCAAGGAAGAAACCAAACTTTCACTATTTGTAGATGACATGATACTCTATGTACAGAACCTGAACAACCACCAAAAAATTGCTAGAACTGATACAGGAATTCAGCAAAGTCGCAGGATATGAAATCAATGTACAGAAATCTGTTGTATTTCTATGTACCAATAATGAAACAGGAGAAAGAGAAATTAAAGAATTGACCCCATTTATAATTGCTTCAAAAACCCTAAGATGCCTAGGAATAAAACTAACCAAAGAGTTAAAAGATCTACATGCTGAAAACTAAAGAACACTTATAAAGGAAATTGAAAAAGACACAAAGAAATGGAAAATCATTCCATGCTCATGGATTGGAAGAACAAATATTGTTAAAATGTTTGTACTGCCCAGGGGCGCCTGGGTGGCACAGCAGTTAAGCGTCTGCCTTCGGCTCAGGGCGTGATCCCGGCGTTCCGGGATCGAGCCCCGCATCAGGCTCCTCTGCTATGAGCCTGCTTCTTCCTCTCCCACTCCCCCTGCTTGTGTTCCCTCTCTCGCTGGCTGTCTCTCTCTGTTGAATAAATAAATAAAATCTTAAAAAAAAAAAAAAAAAGTTTGTGCTGCCCAGAGCAATCTACACATTCAATGTAATCCTGATCAAAATAACACCAGCATTTCTCCCAGAACTAGAACAAACGATCCTAACCGGCCTTAGAGATTAGGCTCCTCTAGACCTGCCCTCACAAAGGTTAAAACACTAAGACTTGAAAGAATAAAACTATTCTAAATGCCTTCTAAATCAAACTTCAAATCTCCAGGGAAAAATGACAATAAAATCCAGAGACTCAGTAATTCCACCTATACAATGTCCAGCATCTAATTAAAAAAAAAAATACTAGACATGCAAATAAGGAAAATATGATCCATAAACAAGAAAAAAGGCAATTCAAAAAACAGGCCTAGAGGAAGACAAAGACTTTATAACAGTATTGTAGGACTTAGGGACTAAAAGTACACGTGAATAATGAAAAGAGATATGGTATAAAAAAAGATCTAAATGATACTCCTAGAGGTGAAAAAATATATTTGAAATGAAAATTTCACCAGGAGGACGTATCAGGAGATTGAAAAATGCAAAGGAAAGGAGTAATGAACTTGAAGTCACAAGCAACCACAATAAATCAAGTCGAAGCACAGAGAGAAAACAAAGCAGCAGACAAAACAGAGCCAAGCTCGGCACTAGCAGAGCAATGCCAAGATATCTCAGATTCGTGTATTTGAAGCTCTCCGCGAAAGGGAAGACAGTTCATGGGGTACACAACTTCAGAAGAATTTGTGGGGATCAGAAATTTTCCAGATTCGATGAAAATTGTACATTGGTAGATCCAAGAAATTCACTGAAATAAAAGTAAAATAAAAATAAAGAACTACACCAAGGCCCATCATAATCTGATTGCTGAAGACCTGTGAAAAGAGAAAATCTTTTTTTCTTATAGAAAAGGCCACAACTCAGAGAGGAAGACAAGAATTAGTGCTGACCTTCTTATCAGAAACGATGCAAACAGGGAGATAACAAAACAATGGCTTTAAACTGACAAAAAAGACTCACAACAAAAAAAGAAATTCTGTTATAGATAAATCCAGCCTCTGGATTTTGTTGTCATTTTCCGCTGGAGATTTGAAGTCTGATTTAGAAGGCATTTAGAATAGTTTTATTCTTTCAAGTCTCTGTGTTTTAACCTTTGTTAGGGCAGGTCTAGAGGAGCTTAATCCTAAGGCTGGTTAGGATTGTTCGTTCTAGTTCTAGAAAAAATGCTGGTGTTAGAATTCTATGTACAGTGAAAATATTCTTCAACAATAAAAGGTATTTGCAGATTAGCAAAAGCTGAGGAAATTTGGTGCCCTAGAAGGAATGTTAAAGGAGAATCTTCTGACTGAAGAACATAATATCAGATTAAAACTCAAATCTAGGGGCGCCTGGGTGGCTCAGTCAGTTAAGCGGCTGACTCTTGGTTTCCGCTCAGGTCATGATCTCAGGGTCATGAGATGGAGCCCCATGTTCAGCGGGGAATCTGCTTGTCCCTCTCCCTCCTGTTTGGCCCTTCCATCCCTTTAAAATAAATAAATAAAATCTTAAAGAACAAAAACTAAATTTTTAAATTTAATTTAATTATTTAAAATATAATTCACAGTTTAAAGAAAATTAATCCAATGTATTATGAAATTATAACATATATATAACACACACACACATATATAACATATATATAACATAAACTGTTAATAACAAAAGCACAAAGGACAAGAGGGAGAAAATGAAAATGCGTTTTGGAAAATTCTTACATTATATATAATGCGGTGTGAGAGCATTAAAGGTAGACTATGCTAAATTAATGATGCCCTAATCTATATAATGTCATTTGTAAGAGAAGGCAGATAGGAGAGTAATGAGAGCAAAAGTTTCACTGCGGTGGATGGAGGAAGTGAACGGGCAGAAAGGAGACGGGGACAGAAAATGGTTCCCCACTTCTACAAAAGTTTGTTTCAGGAAAGAAAGTAGAAGTAAAGAAATAGCCAAGTTTATGGTTCTGAATGTCATCTTCCTACCTGACTGTAAATTTGGGGTATTTACCCAGTACTTTGTAGCAAATGGATTCTCAGTAAGAAGTTCATGATGTCGCCCACGTCTTTCTGGGAAAGGAAAAGCTGACTTCGAGAAAAGTGCATTTCACGAACTAGTTCATGTCTTGTAGAAAAGCAAAGATCTTGATTGCGGCATAGAATTGAAATGTGTTTTGCAGTCTTGCTTTTGCTCTGCGCAGAAAACGCGGCTCTATTTCCCGGTTCTGGTTCACTTATATCTCTGTGTCACCTTGCGCTTTACTATTTAAAAAAAAAAAAAAAAAAAAAGGCAAACTCAGCAGTTCCTTTTTCTTAAACTGCTTCAGTAACCAGCAGTTGCCACATTAAAAGCTTTAGCTGGAAGATTATAAAAATAGCCTGATGCTTCCTAGCAGGTAACTACTTTTGAACCAATTCTCCTTCCAGGGATGTAGTGAGGTCAAATGAAACGGCCAAGGAAGGACGGGCTATGAGAGAGAAGAAAGCTGGTTGACATTCAAAGGGCAAAAGTGCATTGTGTTTGGAATGTTTTGTGTAAATGTTAAACAGTGCCCACATTTAACCACCTGCTTCTTGTTTAGAAGAGTTCAAACGAACAATTTCAAGCACAATTGAGTAACACTCAAAAGAAAATCAAGTGTAATTTCCTAAGTTGTTGAAGCAAGGGTTCTTCTATGAAATCACCATTAGTATTTCTAAACCCAATTTGATTATATTTGAAATGTACTGCACACAGTTCAGTGGCACCTGGAAATTTTTCATGCGGAGATGGAATTACGAGGAAGACCTTTTTAAATGATTTGTTTCTGTGTGTGTGTGTGTGTGTGTTATAAAATTCATATGTGCAATAAAACTAAATTCTTAAGGATGAGATCTTTCATAATCTTTCATTTCTTTTTTATCTTCCTTGTGAATATAGTCTGCTTTTAAGACACATGAAAAAGTGGAAAAAAGCACCATATAGAGACACCTCCATCACACCAACTGGACAGCTCATCTGAAATTTCTTCACCTGTCTGCTCTCTCTAAATATCCACCAGTTAGGGAGGAAAGGTAATGGAGGAATCTTTGCTCTATCTCCTAAGAAAGTAACTTTTTAAATTCCTTTATGAAATACAGGCACACCTTGGTTTTACTGCACTTCCCAGATATTGTGCTTTTTACAGATTGAAGGTCTATGGCAACCCTATGGCGAGTCTGTCGGTGCCGGTGTCCTGACAGCATGTGCTCCCCTTGCGCCTCTGTGCCGCATTTTGATAATTCTTGCAATATTTGAGAGTTCTTCATTATTACTCTATGTGTAATGGTGATCTGTGGTCATAAACTAGGACTTGCTGAAAGCTCAGATGATGGTTAGCATTTTTTAGCAAGAAAGTATTTTTTAATTAAGGTATTTACATTGTTTTTTTAGACGTAATACTATTGCACACTCAAAAGACTACAGTATAGTGTAAACATAACTTTCATATGTACTAGGAAACCAAACAATTCCTTGACTCATTTTATTACGATATTTGCTTTATTGCGGTGGTCTGAAATTGAACCCGCAGTATCTTCAAGGTATGCGCGTCCCAACTTCCCATTATCATTGGTGCTTTAAAACCTTCCGTCTCCGTCAAAGGCAGGATCAAGTTTAAATGCTGTAATCTAAACCTTATAAAAACCCTCCGTTCTACTCCTTTGGTTACTCAGGGCCTTGAGCATTTCTGTCTTTGTTTCAGACATTTTTCCTACCAGGGACTTCACTGTCTGTTCCACTTAACAAAAATCTTTCCCATCCTACAGCATCAACTCTTTAATTTTCTTGAATATTCCAACTTAACTCATACCTCATTTCTATGTCTTTGCTATCATTTAATGTCTGTATTTACACTCAGCCTTAATAACCTTCTTCTTTATGACGTGTCTTCTGTTACTAGTTTCTAAGGCTAGGTAGGTTATTTGTGGTTACGCCTTAAACAGATTATCTTCTGAAATGCGGGAGCGTATTGTTTTCTTAGTAGCACCTGCAAGAAAACAAGGATAGAAAACCCTGCAATGATACTATGCACTTTGCAGCAACGTTTGATAAAGATTTGTTGACTAACATTCGAGAGGGAAAGAATTTGAACCTATTTTAACTATAGGAGGGATTGATGATAATTACAATTTTATTACACATAGCACTCACAAAAACAAAAAACTTCTCTATCGAAAATTTTTTCTCATTAAATAGATTTTAAAGAAACTATTCAAAGTTCAAACACTCTTTAACCACAACATATGCTCAAAGTCATAGAGCATTTCCTTAAAGTCACACTTGCAGAACGCCCCATCAAACAGCCCGGATTTCGTTATCCCCCAATTTCAAGGAGTCTATCCTAAGGGAAGAAAAGTTGACTATCCACTTTGAAGTTCACTCATTAGGTAAATTATTTCCTCATTGTGAGTGTTCATCAACTTTACACACCTTAGTGTTAAAAAATAAAAATGTTAAGTGGTTATTACAAAGTTATAGCTGAAAAAACCCACCACTACCAGGCCTGTTGAAGCAAAAGTATTTGTTTTCTTTCAGGCCTGGGTTTCACAGTCCAGATTGACAAAAGATGAGTATTTTTGCTTTTCTCTACAACTCAGAGAAGAAGCTAATTGTGAAGCCAAATGAGACACGACTTAATGATTTTTGGGGAAGAATATTTGAGTGTGAATCTGGTTAGTACCTACTTAATGCAATGAGGACACATGAATAAAACTGCCCTCAACATGAAAAAAAAAAATGAAGTAAAAGAACTGAAGAACCCACACCAAAAGCAAAACCAATGCAGTATTTTGCCTCTCTATGCTAAGGCCCAGAAAACACCCAAGTTTGTAGGGTTGAAAGTATAAACCACACACATGTCTGAGTCTGCATGTGTGTACTTAAGTACACAAGAAAGCATAAATGCCCCACAACCTAATTTTTTCATCATGTCGTTCTGCAACAGACAGTATGAATTTGGATAACCTATTCTTGATTGGGTTTATAACTAACCTTTAAGGTTTATTACAGACATGGGGGAGGGAATGGATGGGTAATGAGTGCCACAGAGTACTTCTCACTGTGCACAGTATATAATTCTTCATGTTTTAAAATTACATCTTCAAACTTAAGTGCAAAGATCCCTAATATTAGTGCTCAAGGTATATGATATAAGATACTGCCAGTTAGTGCAAAGTACTATAAAGAAAAAATAAAACAGGCTAAGTGGACAGTGAATGATAAAGGGTACTACTCTAGAAAGCGTGGCAAAAAAGACCCAGTTGGTGTGATGGTATTCTGACAGTGACCTACACCATACAACTATCAGCAGGAAGGATAGTCCAGGCAGAGGGAATAGAACAAATCCCCTGGGACAGGCAGGTATGTTGCAAGTTCAAGGAATAGCAAGGAACAGAAGACTGGAGGGCAGTTGGTGCTGGAGGTGGGGGGATACCAGAAATAAAGGCAGGAAAGTTGTCTATAAGCACCATATCCTAAAGGTGCTTATAGACCACACGAGTACTCAAGATTTTATCTAAATGTGAAGGAAGCTATGTTTGGGTTGAGAGCAGGCCTACCCAAAGTCTTTCAATAAATGCTTAAATAAGTACAAGTCATGGTTACTCCACAGGAAAAATAGGACAAAGACTATTGTGCTAAGTTTCACACAGAGAAATGGCTATTGAAGAAGCCAGTGCCTCTTCCAGGAAGGAAGGAAGAAAAAATCCAGTACCCATTGGAGCCAACATTCGAATTTCCAAAACCCCTCCATTTACTGCATGCAAATATAAAGACACGTTTAAAATAATAGAACAGAGAAAGCAAAATATGACACATTTTCTTTTTATTTAAAATAGAGCTCTATATGCTTCACAGAAACAAGTGCAAGGAGTGATTGATTTATTAACTTGGCCACTTTACAAAACAATACATTTTCAGAAATGCATACATAAAAATATAACATTTAGGCAGATAAGTATTTACATGGGAGGCAGCTGAAAGTTATGCAATAATATTTCAAAAGCTTTAAAATAAATACTTTTATGACTTGCTGTTGGTAAAGTTAAACATTTTGGTATGAAGGCTATCACTGAGTTCTTACTAAATTCTAAAATACTATTATTTCTAAAGAAAATAAGTATACGTATTACTACAAAATGCATCTTTCCATAGCCTAGAAGTTAATGAAACATCTGAATATGATTCATTTCTCTTTGGAATTTGGAATTCTTTTCAGCTTCAACAATTAAAATTGTAACTACCAAAATTGCCATCTGCATTTTTTATACAATTTATTGCCCAATTCTCATTTTAAAACTTAGTTTATTTCTTCATAATCCTTTTATACATTCATTTGGGCCTGTATGTTGAAGGGTAATATCTTTTTACATACCTATGAATATCAGCCAGCTTACAATAAGTCTTCACAACAGTGATTCTTTTCACAGTAGTTCAAGAGTTCAAGGCATGTTTTGCAATGTCAAAATGCAATGGTTTTGACATTTGTAATATGTTCTTAGGTATAAGAAAAGTCACACTACCAAAAGAAAAGTATAATTAGTATTAGTACTTTGAAAGTCAATCCAAAATTCCTTTTTTTTTTTGAGATATGAATCTAATTTTCTGTATTTAGGACATTTTAAAACCTGAAATACAGATTAAGTTTGAATAATTTTCTCCAGTCTAGGTTCAGAAGAGTTCAAGAGCTTGACACTAGTCATTGTGGAAACAAACCAGAATTTAATATTTTGGGTCAAACACACCTTATATAAATAGGAAAAAAAGAGTTGGATTTTTGGAAAATATTGAATTACTTGTCTTTAACCTATTGAAGGAAGTGGAGCTACTGGTAAATCTCATTTTATACCTGCATTAGTTAGACAGACTTGAGACACTGCAGAGGTAACGTATTTATCTTTTTCTAGGCAAAGTCAATGAACGGGTTTGCAGATGGCAACGGAGATATTAAATGAGGGCCCGTGTGTCTTGCTGCAGATTATCTGGGTTGAAAAATTAAATGGACAGTGTAAACACACAATCTCTTTCACTCTCTTGGAAATGCTAGGATAAAAATCTATGGAATTTCCCCCCCTAGGTTCTCTAATCAATTTGCAGATGTCAAGAAGCATTTTGAAAGTTTAATCCTCATTTTCTGAGGTTGTACAAGCAAGACTCCTTTTCTGAAGATACACAGCATATAAGATGCTTTTCTGAAAAATATAAAAATATTTGAGTGGAGGGGCCCATTGCAGGTTAGATTTCCGCTCCCATCTGCCCCTCAGGGGAGAGTACTAGTGACTAGGTGCAGAACACACCACGGACCCAGCAGGTCTGGTGACACTCGGTAGATAGAAGGCCAATTTCCTAACACATTCAGATTCCTAGTGGTTCTGTTCACATTCAGGTTAGTGTAGCCCATGGTACAAATCTTGCAGTTAAAACTGTTAGATCTGCAGAGAAAATTTTCTTGTACAATAACTGGGACCAGTGGTAAGAAAATACAGTCATATCTGAATATATTACAATCTAGGATGAGACAGTGTGCATATTCTCCTAAATGTGGTGTTAATCTATAACTGAATTAAGAAGTACCCTGGAAGTTCTTAATCGAGGGAGTTTAAAAAGGGGATGATTACTTCATTTCAATACAATCTTATGTTACAAACCATATGCCACAGCAGCTTAGTTTTAAAAGATGGCCAAAGCAAAACAAAACGATTGTATGAAACAGCAGAAATAAATTTAGCTATCACATTAGGAGACAAAAATTTCACATTCTCTGTCCAAGTCATCATCTCTGAAGTGGAATTTGGCATTAAGGCAAAAGTAGACATTCCTTATATGTCAGCTAAAAGCTAGAATGTAACTAGACTGGTAGTCTTCTTAAAATGTAAAAGAAAATCTTCTCTGCCATTAAAAAATCTTCTCTTTATTGTGCCAAATGAAAAATCACTGGAAAAGGCACGAGACGAAACCTCTCACACGTGGGTATGGCAAATTAAAATCTTGCCAGGGAGTTCAGCGTGGAGCAATCTGAACATGGGCTAGAAGACTAGAAGAACAGAAATTACAGAGTGATTGGAACTGATGATACCCGACAAAGATTTTTTCTTTTTTTCTTTCTTTTCTTTCTTTCTTTTTCTTTCTTTCTTTTTTCATTTTCTTTCTTTCTTTTCTTTCTTTCTTTCTTTCTTTCTTTCTTTCTTTCTTTCTTTCTTTCTTTCTTTTTCTTTCTTTCTTTCTTTCTTCTTTCTTTTTTCTTTCTTTCTCTCTCTTTTCTTTCTTTTTTCTTTTTCTTTTTTTCTTCCTTTTTCTTTCTTTCTCTTTCTTTCTTTCTTTCTTTCTTTCTTTCTTTCTTTCTTTCTTCTTTCTTTTTCTCTCTTTCTTTTTCAATTTTATGAACCGAAAGAAAATGAATGCAGAAGATAAACTAGTGAGAAGCTGAGAAGAGAGAAGACAATATGCTCCTAGCCATGGTCTGAGATTCAATGACCAATCCTCTCTCGCTCCCATTCCCAGGAGTGTCTCATCGTTACTTGCTACTTGCACAAAGAAATTCTACGTTCTCACAATTCCTAAATTTTATTCAGCACTTCAGTGGTTGTCGACCTAGCTTGACAAATATTTTACAACTTTTCCCTGGCCTGTTTCAGTTCTTCTAACTGACCCCACCAGGAGTGAGCAAATTATTTTAGCAGGAAAAAAAAAAGAGAGAGAAGTGAGATTTGATCAACACCATTAAATGATGCATTCTATCAGTGTACATTCAAGGTAGGTTTAGATGCATGCTAATTATTTTTTAATTAGCAAATGCTGAATATGGTAGGGCCCTGTGGTGGGTGTCACCATTGTGTTTCCCTATCAGTTCTGCTAATAATGAGCAGTCACTTAATCTTTGATCCTTGGTTTCACCATCTATAAAATATGGGAATTGAATTATAAAACCTATTACTTTCTTCACAATTTCCAAATTCTGCTTTTTGGTTTTGTCTGTGACACATCTGAAATAACATAGACCACCAAGGGATTCTCTTTCATTAGAAGGCTAAATATTAGCATGATTAAGCTAAATGACATCTAGTTGCTTTTTAAAATTAGGACTAAATATACTTTTGGAAGACAGTAGGGAATATTTTAAAAGGAGGTGAGAAAAATAATGACACATAAAAGCAAAGCCAGAGAGAAAAAAGAGTGTCAAATATTGGAAAATTTGCATTGACACGCTTTGAAAAACTGCCTATTATGGAAATTCCATTTAATATTAACATTTTTAATGAAACTTTTGTATTCCAACCAACATTTTTTCTTCTGTGTAGAAGAAGCCGTCAGAAGCAGAGGGATGATTGTCTTCACTAAATAGTGTGTGCAGAGCAGTGTCAAACACGGCAGGAGCACGTTTCACAAGAGAAAAGATATTTAGAATATCTTCAAAAACCATAATAACCCCACTTTAAGACGTGAATTCTTCAATATTTCCAAGTAACCTAAAATGCTGTTATTTGTAAATTTCCTTCAAGAGATACTTATTGAAGACATCAACCGCCATCAACTTGACTCACTTGTTAGTGTTACTTTCTCAATTTCCTGAGGGGAAATAAAATATCTATACTTTAAATAAATTTATTGAAATAAAAAACACCTTCAGGGTGCCTGGGTGGCTCAGTCGGTTAAGCGCATGCCTTCGGCTCAGGTCATGATCTCAGGGTCCTGGAATCGAGCCCCGCATCGGCCTCCTTGCTCAGTGGGGAGTCTGCTTCTCCCTCTGCCTCTCCCCTCCTTCGTGCTCCCTCTGTCTCTCTCTCAAATGAATAAATAAAATCTTTTTAAAAAATCTCCATATATATTTTAAATAAATAATCAAAAATTATTCCCTGCTAAGCAATTTTAAGTTGAACTTTGTACAATGGCAAACGTGGGCTCCCTGCTTTCCGATGATTTGCTCAGTACGTTCCCTGGTATTTTTGCGTAAACTCTAAGACAGCCCTGAGTTTTCTCTGCCCCAATAAGTCACATGGTGGCAAAATTCCAGCACAGTAGTAGTTTTGTTTAATAATTCTACTAAAGTAGAAGTATTAAGAATAATAAATTCTTATGGAACTTGTAACCTAATGAATCTATTGTAGATCTTCATTTTAAAATAAAAGCTGATTTTGAAGTCTTCAGACACTGCAACCAGGTTACTATTTTCATACAATCATGGAAATTTAAAATGCAAAGTTAATTGAAAGTATAAAGATGAAAAGCAAGTGCTATGCCTAAAATAGTGTACGACACAGTCATGTTTCACTTAACTTTCAAGTCAGAACATAAATTAAGAATTCTAGATGTGACATGCCAAATATTTTAGACAGAGAAGAAAGCACACAACAGAATTCGTACCAATTACACACTTAAACGTGTAGCTTAAAGGCAACAAGTTCATGCCGTAATAGTGACAACAAATAATGTTTCCCTTATTTTAAAAAGTGATGGTGCATAGAAACCCCATCACCACTTTATACAGTACTGACATTTCATAAATAGCAATTTCCCAAGCTTTATATTATACTCAAAGTCAAAATATTTGAAAGGAGCAAAGAACACTGACACATTGAGCCTAAGAAGAATATTTTTTGCTTATAACACAATTCAAAAGAAATAAATATTACACAATGACATTCCATCAAAAACAAATAATATGAAGTTTAACAGTATAGGTATATACAATAAATTTGTTTTATGCTCTAAGCTTTATCCTGTTCTTGTGAGCATTTTCTATTTATAATCATGTTGAGAGTTAAGAAAAATTAGAACTTTTCACTTTTTATCATTTTTGTTAACCTACCTCTTTTCTTAAGAAGTGTGTTTGGTAATTAAGATGTAAGACCAGTCAGATAGCAGTTATAGTAAACTAACACGAAAACAAGAAAAACATCTCAAAATGTACAAATTTCTCTAGAGTAAAAGTTGAACCAATAAAAATATGGAGTTCTATTTGGATACATCCAAATAAATCATAAAACATAGTGTCAAGGAAAATGGAGATGTTAAAACATTCTCTCAAAACTTAAATAAGTGTATTTACCCAACATAAGTGAATAAAACAGGAAATATTATTCTTATTTATTTGAACAACCACTTAACTATGGTACAGCCACAGTAAATAAATAATTTCATTCTCATATATTCAAAAACAACCTATGAGAAATTAAGGTAAAAAGCACAAGCAAGATCACCCCTTCACATAAACTCTTTTTAAAATCCCTTCACATATGAACTTTAAAAAAACTGACTATATAATTTAGATTCTCTGCAGTAGCCAAATAAAGATAACTTCTAAATGTTTTACAGGTTGAAAGTAACTTCTAGAACCTACTGTTTTATGGAACTCAAGACTTCCTACTTTGTACCCTATTGGTCAATTTATTTCCTTCCCCCAAACCGACACCTACATCCTTGTTCCCATTTCCAGATTAGTCTTTAAAATCCCTGAGGGCAGAACCTATCCATCTGTTCTCTATTGGCCCCAGTATTGTGGCAATGAAGATGTGGGGTCCCCTATCTTATTTAATGAATGGATAACTGCATGAATGAGAGTACCACAGCTGTCAGATATTCGCCTTCAATGATTTCATCCTAGGCAAATGAAGATGGGTTCAGTAATATATTCCCATAGCGAAATGAACTATAATCGCTACACTGGGCTCTGCATGAAAATACATAGATATGTCCTTTCAAACACTGCTACCCAAGTTATGCTTTATAGAACACTAAAATGTGTTCTATGCTATGTGCATGATCAGTTTCTAAGAATCTATCAAAGAATGCTTTCAGTCTTGGAACATCTCAACAGAAGAGTGTTCTAAGGAAGAGAGCTTAGGAAACAGTGTTTTAGACCAACAAAAGGTACCATGTTAAATCTCCTTTACCAAAGCAGAATTACAGATTTGAAAGAAAGACTCAATGTTCCACATATTATTCAGAATTCATCACTTCTGTCTCTACGGAAGTAGAATAAAGGCAAAAGTATCATGAGCCTTCTTTTGCACCTACTTTCTCATTTTGAAAGGGTAGGGAAATAGCTATTTACAGTTACTGAAGAGTTCTCTTATTTTTTCTCAAAATATCTTCTACTTTCCTCCTCCCTCTGTTCTAAGTGTGTATGTACAAAAGTAGTGGGGACCTCTGAAATAAATCTTAAAAACCTCTTTCTAACAATGGATCTTTATGCCTGATTAATCTCTGGAAGTATTCAGAAAACATTAATATTTATCTGACAAATAAGCAGACTATGAAATTTCTGTGAGGAAAATGTCAAGGGATATTGTCCTCAGAGTTCATGCAAGTCCATTATGATGGTACAGAATGACCCAACTGGTCTTCTGTTTGACTAAACCGCGAATACCATCATGAAAGCTGTTGTTTCTGCATAGGAAGAAAAGTACTATATAGGAATTGATGCGAAAGTAGGAAGCTAGCTAAGTCTACAGTGTGGGTTATCACAGGATTTAGACTTAGTGCCAGCTCCACCACTAGCTATGTGACTTTCGGGATTTCTCAATGTCTCAAGCTGTCGGATGTCTCATTTGTAAATGATAGGAATTAACAATTGTAGTGGCTTCCATACTGCTTCGGGGCTGCTGTGGTCACAGAGTATGACGAGCAGGACAGCAAGAAGAGGGGAGGCCAAGTAAGGCTACTTGTACCTCACTTCCATCTTCCCACTGAGCGGCTCCCTTTTTACGTGTTTTAGACACCAAAGTTCAGGGCGATATGCAATTTTTTCGAAGATCCTTCTTCATTAAAAAAAAAAAGAAAAGAAAATCGCACATTATACAATCCAAAGTTCTGCTGAGCCGTAACGTGCTCTAGTTCACATTTTTAATGAAAGTGTTTTCATCTCAGAAAAAAAATGCTTTCACATTTCTTTTTCTTCATTCATGTGCTCTTGATTCAAGTAAAATAAAACCTTAATGACTTGTATTATTTTTATATAGCTTATTTTACATTTTTGTAATATCTTCCTTGTTAAATAAAAAGATGAATTGATGTGCTGCTTTTCAAAATAAAATTAAAGACAACACGGAGATGGGAATGAAGTCAATTCCTGCCTGGACTTGACTTCAGAGTTATTTTTCCCATGCTGCCTTTGGGCTCTTAAATACTGTACTGCATTATCTTTGAGGTAGAACAACGACAACAACAACAAAAGGCAAAAACATTCACATAAAGAGGGAAAATGAGAAAAAAAAAGCTGTGAGAGATTTCTTTTTTACAGAATTATCATCATTAGGCTTTGCAGTCTTCTTTGACACAAAGTTGAGAGATAGTCTTCTTAATACGAAGGGCCGTTAGGCGGGCTGCCCCATTGGCATACCAACACTCCCGCATTATTCTCCCCATAACTCGGAGTGCCTTGAAGAGAGAAAAATATTAAACACTTTAGCTAGTCACACGAACACAGTCCAAGAGAAGCATAACCACAAACCCAGGAATTGATGCTAAGCCCTGGTGAAGAAACAGTAAACTTAAAACAGTATCAGAAGATCAGGACCAAACCTCTTTAAAAATCCAGTCAACACACACATATTAACCTTATGGAGACTAACCTTTTTTTTTTAAAAAAGGTTTTATTTATTTTTTGAGAGAGAGAGAGAGCACAAGCAGGGGGAGCGGCAGGTAGAGGGAGCAAGGAACCCTATGCGGGGCTCAATCCCAGGACCCTGGGATCGTGACGTAAGCCACCCAGGCGCTCCTGGAGACTAACTTTAAGTTGAAAATTCAACCCACTGATTTCTGGGAATATGGTAGAGTAGCTATTTTTTAAAATCTTCTGAGAAGGGACATGAAAGACAAAAAGGGAAATGGGATGAGTTGCAAATTCCTTGATCTGGATGGTAAGTACATATTTGCATAATTTTTTTGTTATTCATCAAGCTGTATATTAAGATTTGTGCATTATAACATTTAAATTATGCCACAATAAAATAATGATGTGGGTGTCAATATCAAAAATTCTGAATTAAAAAAACAATATAAGTGACCTGCTCAATAAATAAGATAAATCCTCAGAGGGGCAAACAGAGAATGCATGGATCCGGGGAGATACAAGAAATCACTGAAGCAAGTGGCCAGTCTGATGACATGTGCTGATCTCACAGCCTAGAATTTCAGAATTGATGAACCACACGTGAAGGACAAGAAACGCAGCCAAAGCCAAAGCACACAGAAGAATTTTATCTTGGGATTCTGTAAACATACGGCTGAAAGGAATGCAATCTTTCTGAAGACTGATACAAGGTCATATACTTACATATGTGGAGTGAACTGGATGCCTAGATTAAGACAGAAGAACAATATGGTCTCTGAAAATCTTCCCTGATAGTACCTCAAAATTATAATAGATAAAACATGTATAAGAACATAGCCTGGGACTCCTGGGACGCCTGGGTGGCTCAGTCAGTTAAGTGTCCGACTCTTGATTTTGTCTCAGGTCATGATCTCAGGGTCAAGAGATGGAGTCCCTCCTTGAGCTCCACGCTGGGCATGGAGCCTGCCTGAGAGTCTTTCTGCCCTTCTCCCTCTGCCCCTTTCCCTAACCCCTGCCCTCCAACCACCCCCACCCCCCACCAAAAAAGGAACATAGACTTACTTCACAGCTTTGCCACTGGTTTGGGATACTTGGTCGAAACTTCTGGTCACAAACAACCTTCCTCATTTCCTCTATTGAGGGATCTGAAGGCACCATGTCATAATAAGGCAACTGGTACTCCTCAACAATTCCTATCAGAAATTTGCATAATAAATTTCCCAGTGTGAATAATATACAAAGATGCTTATTTCAAAAGAATACCAATTAAGTCCTCTAGGCACAAGTGGCACCCCGGGAAACTGGAAAGTCAGGATTATGAAAATTTTGTATCACTATAAAACTAAGGATATAAGTATAAAGCACTCAGCTGAAAAGTGATTACATGAGTTTAAAAAATGTGTATTATGAAAATTTACATAATTTTGATAATTACATAAATCTTATATAAAACATAAAATTATATATTTTATAAAACATAATTTTATACAATTACGTATTATATATAATTTTATATAAACAAATTACATTTACATAACTTAATGATATAAAAATATAATTTATATTATAAAAATTATGTGAATTCTGATTTATATAGAATACCATTGTACAATTCAAAAGTAATGCCTAATTGCAAAATGAATAGCATGGCCTCATTTGGGAATGAAGTATGTTTCTCCATTAAATAACCTTTTCAAAACAGAACAGCATTCTCTTTTTGAAAATTGATAGGCAATCTTTTAAAAGTTGAGTTTTACATTTGGATTTTAGAAGGACTGTGCCTGAGAATGTGCCAACGAAGCAGCGAAGGTACTGAGGATGGACAGTTCAACATGAAGGTTCATATTTAAAAAGTCTCAAATACAAAGACCTGACCTTAATTATCAGAATATTCCCTGAACTTGAGAATTTCCTCATAAAATTGTTTTAACAGTCCTTTCAATTTAAAATATCTAAAATATGTCCTAATATTACGTTAACTAACTTACTATTTCAACAGTTGAAGAAAATTTAAGGACAATGACCTAAAAGCTGATCTAGAAAAATATTAATACGAAATTTTAAAAATTATTACAAACATGTTTGAAGCTTGCTATTTACCATACACTGTCCTAAGCCCTTTATAAATTTTAATTATTCCTCAAAACCACTGACTAAAAGAGGTATCATATTATCCCTACTTTGTAGAATGAGGAAACTGAGACACAAAGAGTCCTCAATTTGCTCCAGGTCAAAGAACTCGTAAGTGGCAGATCTAGAACTCAATCCCAGGCTCAAGAATTCCACTGTAATTCTACTGCTGCTATAAATAGCTTCATCTTCCTGAATGGTTTACTATTTTACCTGTGAATAAAAGGGGGAAAGTATGTCTTCTCATTCAAAAGAATCTTACCTTTGTAAGTTCAAAAGTTTTTTATTCATTTTTTAAAAAATGAAATTGGTGAAAGCAAAATGGTATCAATACAAAACACAAAAATTGACAGTGGTTTGATAATGGCAGCTCTTTTAATGAATGTTTACTCTGTACCATGCTCTGCACTAATTAATTAACCAAATGAATCCATTAAATCCTCAAAGCCCAAGGGGTCAGTTTTATTATTCATTTTACGGATGAGGAAAGTGAGACCAAGTAACTTTCCTAAAGTCAGACACTCAAGAATTTGCTAAACCATGGCTTAGTGTTAAGTCTGTCTCACTGGGAAGTAAGAACTCTAACCCATTTTCTACCAGTAGTTAACTTTTCTCCACGGATGCCACAACTTCATAGGCTGCATTTGTAAGGTTTCATCTTTTTAATCTCTTCCTCCTCTCATTATTAATCTCTAAACTGCTAGGAGCAGTAGAGTCAAGAAGTTAGTCTCTGCTCACCTCTGCCCTCCACTTTCTCCCTTTTACATTCATTATCACAGGGAAAAAGTAACAACAGCAACAAAAAACAAACAAACAAAAACGAACAAACAATCAAAACCAGGAAAAGCCTGAAAACTAGAACACTTCAAGTCCTGTGGCTTTCGGTAAATCATTTAACATCTTTGGGTTCAATTTCTGGTAGAAAGTAGGGATACAGCTAACTGCACGCAAACTCAAGAAAATCTTCAAGTGCTTCACAAAGCATCATTGAGAAAATCAGAATTATCAGGAGAACTGTCACCCCCCACACCTGAGCAGTAATCGTAATACAAAATCATCATTATGTGTAGGGTGTTCCACTTTTGCCACTGGAAAGATATCACCGAATGATATATTCTTAAATATTAACAAGCGATTCAGTATAGTGCTTAGAAAAAAATACATAGAAAGAAATACCTTGTATTCAGGGCATCAAGGAAAGACATATACGAAGAATATCTTCAACATCTTACCTCCAACTGAACACCTTCGCGCTATTTCCCAATAAACCAGACCAACAGAATAGATGTCAGCTCGTTTGAAGGACTCAAAGATATTCACATTCATTGTATCATCAAGCATTTCAGGAGCCATATACCTTCAAAAACATGCACATTTCAGATCCTCTGTAGGACTTTACAGCAATCCAGTAAAATACTGTCTTACTAAGTCCTCACATAAAATATAAATTAATAGCTTACATCAATTTTAAAAGTAGATCTAAGCCACTATAATAAATCACATTTAAGTAATACAGTTATTGACTGAACTATAATTTTGAAAACATTTTAAATAAAACTAGAGGTCAACCTACTCGGTGTGTCAAAGAACAGGTGCCAAGAGCCAAATACTTGCAAAGGACAAGCTAGAGGGAAATCCAGTACACAAAGCACTCAATAGGAGAGATGGAACTCAATTTCCACCAACAAATGTTGCCATGGAAAGCTCCTTGAGGGCAAAGAGCATCTCTTATTCATCATGGTGGGCCCACGACTCTAACACAGTGCTCAGCAGCATTCCATAAACCCCTTCTCTGAATGAACAATTTTATTATACATTGGCTTCCAGAAATATATACACATTAAATATTGGCTACAAGAAGATGACAGCTTCGTTTGAATAAGACTAAACCAAAGAAATCTATAGTCCATGGGATCTGCCAGAGTCTAGCTGTCCTAGGGGGATTCTGACGATTTCCCAGAATATTAAGATGAGGATGTAATACCCTCCCAAACTCTGAAAAGTTTTAGATCTTCTGAAGGAGGCCAGCATCCAAGACTTTCCTAGGGGTCAATGATATGGAGACTGTCCGAAGGGCAAGTGAAGCTTACATTTTATAGGAAAAAGAAGAGAAGTCCCGTAGGGCCGCCCAGTTTGAATAAACCGCCCTGAAGTGTTCCTGGGACCTCATTAAATTCTCCTAGGGAACCAAGTGAAGGACTCAGAGGGATGGACTTGAAATCTCAAACATGGCTTGGAGGTCAACTCTACCAGAAATCCTCTACTCCCAAGAGCCTTTGACAACTCCAGGAAAATGTTTTGGTTGTTTTCTGACTGCAAGGTCAAGGACTCAGGAATTATGTCAAAACAGCATGATCCTGATATTCAAATAAGAGGAAGTGGAAGTATGATGGCCGCATGGCCACAGGTTGGCCAGAACAAGAAAGCATTAGAAATCCCATTACTAATGGGCCTGTCGTAATATATATGTAGGATGTTCTGCTTCTCTCACACTTGTTCTGAACCTTCAGAGATTCTGTTCCTTGAATGCGGGACTTGTGTCCAAACTCCTACTATCTCAATACGCATCAATTTGCGAGACTTAAGGATAAGTACAATTATAGTAAATACAAAAATTGTTACATATTCTGAAATATTAAGGGAGTGCAGTAGCACACGTCTGTATTTAGAGTCCCTCACTTACCTTGCTCAATATATTGACTCTGCCTCTATTGTTTAGAATGCTGAACAAACTAGCCTGAGTTCAGCTCATTTGTGAGTAGAAAGGCTTTGGAGGAGCTATATACTGATGACATCTTTCCCCCCACCTATCCATAGGAAAATGTATTCCTAGAAACTGGCCCACTCAAAATAACGTATCACCATCTCTTCCACCATCCCTCTCTACTGGCTTCCCCACCCAAATGGCTACTGCGCATATGACTAAACCGTCCTTGCTTTATACCCATTCTGTCACCGACTTCTCAATGACCCAGACAAGACTGCTTGCTTTCTTGGGCCTAATGATTTTCCATTTGGACTCCCACCCCCACCCCCAAAAAACCTACATACTCATCCCAGGATTTCACGTTTACGGGGCAGTCATACGTCCGAGAGTGCCACCAAAGTGAGTGATCGTACCTTTTGGTTCCCACTTTAGGGTTCTGAGGTATGTCAATCGTGTTCAGTACCGAATCATGCTTCACAGCCAGCCCCAAGTCGGCTATGGCACAAGTTTCACATTTTTTCACTAAGATATTCTTTGATTTTATATCTCGATGAGCAATAGCAGGTTTACCTACAAACCATAGGAAAAGAATACTCATTTGCTGTTGTTGTTGTTGTTACAGAAGACTCACTCTCTAAAAGGAATCACATTGAAGAGCTGGCTCAAAAGTCACTTCCGAAGACAGGTCTTCCTGACCACACATTCCACATCCCCTGTCAGTCTCCACAGAGTACGTCATTTTGCCCTCTTCAGAACCTTTATCACTGTCTAAATTATATTGTTCATTCACATCGGTGTTTAATTATCTGTTGCTCCCAGCTAGACTGTAGGCTGCCTAAGGGCAGTGCCTGTGTGTTCTTCACCAGCATGACTTTGACGCTTAGAACACTAGGTGGCACTTAGTGGCCACTAATAAATTTCCGTTGCCTGAACACGGAGGAATTAGCATCGCTCCATCCACATAAGAACATAGCAAGTATTCTCTTACAAAGTAAGTTTCAAACTTCTACTACCCTAGACCAGCAGTTCTCAAAAGGGACCCCAAAATCCCTGGGAGTCTTTGAGACTCTTCCAAATACGTATCTGTGGGATATTACCTTTTCCTCACACACTCCAGCCAAAACACAAAGGAACAACTGAATGAAGAACATGCATGAAGATCCAGGCATTACGTCAGACATTGAAGAGATTTGCAAAAATGTAAAACGAAACCATATTTTCACTAGATTGGTTTTTGTATTACAAAAAAGATGCAAATTTTTAAAGCTTGTTTAATATTTTATTATTATTAAGTAAATTAATAAATACTTTTTAAATTTTTCAGTGTTAGTTTCTAGAGTAAATAAATATTAATAGATAGAACCCAAATACACAAAAACCTTTGGGGTCTTCAATAATTTTTAAGAGTTTAAGGGATCATAAATCCAAACTTGAGAACCACTGCCCTGACTGGACTAATGACTTTCTAGAGCGAATTCTCTATTAACACAATAAGTAGAAAAGACAGTGGGTATTATTTGGCCTTTGAGTACATTATATGTAAATATTTTTTTCAATATTTTTTCAATATTTTCACATTACCATCTCCAATTATTTTAGCTATCAAAGGTAAATATTTAAATTATTTATATTCTCTGAATATAGAGCATTTGCCACCAAAGCAAGATCTCCCAGGGATGTGTGCTAAATGGCAAAGCTGGAGCCACCAGGTGTAAAATTATTATTGTGGTTAATATACAAAATGAAGAGTACATAGATGAGAGTTGGCTGTATTATGATAATACCCTCAGCTTTATAAGGTACCTTAGTGTTTCTTACATTTGTTACTTGTTTGTAATAAACTAAAATGCAACTAAACACTAAAACACAACTTGGTGTTTCTATCTTCATAGCCAAGCAGAAAAAAATTTAGGAAGAAAACACATACCTTGTGTGCCAACAATTTCCATATGTAGGTGGGCCAGACCACTAGCTATCGAAAGGGCCAGTTTGACCATGCCGGCCACGGTCACTATGTTTCTATTCAAATAGTCATATAAGGAACCCAGTTCATGGTATTCAGAGACAAGCCAAAGTTGAGTCCAAGTTCCATTATCTAAATGGGAAAAAGTCGTTTTATTGCTGTAAATATATGTTGAGAAAGAAACTAAAAGCTTTTTAGCAAATGTATTTGAAGTAAATCTGTATTATCCACAAAGCAAAGCTAATTCCTTTAGTGAGGATGCTGGCAATCCAAATTAGCAAAGTAAAATTTCTCACTGAATCCCTGAAGATATTGCTGTGCTAGAGCCTGTTGTATGTACCCGCCAGCACTACGGGAGCTGTGAGAGTGATTCTTTTTTTTTTTTTTTTAATGATTTTTTATTATATTATGTTAGTCACCATACAGTACATCCCCGGTTTCCGATGTAAGGCTCGATGATTCATTAGTTGCGTATAACACCCAGTGCACCATGCAATACGTGCCCTCCTTACTACCCATCACCAGTCTATCCCATTCCCCCACCCCTTCCCCTCTGAGGCCCTCAATTTGTTTCTCATAGTCCATAGTCTCTCATGTTTCATTCCCCCTGCGAGAGTGATTCTGATTAAGTGAACAACTCCTTTCTTATTCTCTTTATATACTGATAGTACCACATTATAGGAGAAACTACTGACAGATGCGTTTAGGCTCACTGTTGTGCTATAAATTACTCTGAGCTTTTAAGAAAGATCATTCCAGTACAAACCAGAAATGCAACAAATTTACACAAAGTGTTATTACTGTAATAAAAGCTCTAAAATTCTAAGAATGTTCACATTGTTCACCTTTCAAAATACGAAACTGATTTTCCCCAAAAGTTTACGTTAAGAGCCAAATACAGTTACTAGACATTTTCAAGTAATTTACTTCATTCAACCAAAAGCTAATCCAGCTTATAAAATATTTTTAGCAGAACAGAAATTAGCCTAAAACTTCTCCAGGTCTTAGAGTCCCTGGAGTTAGCTTTAGCTTTTCGAATAGTGTCTACAACAGCCTTGGGCAGTCCTGACCAGTTCTGACGCTCAGAGAAAGGAAGCAATAATGAACATTTGCTAAGGACTTCTTCTATTAAATGCCTTATGTACAAGAGTTACTCTTAATCCAAATATTTAATTTCTAAATCCAGGTAGTGATAAAATTTCCTAGGAATACAAAAATCAACATGATAAAGTTCAGTAATAAACTAACCATGTATAAAACTAACCCTTATTCTACCTCTCTCCTTGCTCAGTGCCAGTGGCTCTCTTGCCCTCTCATATCAACGTCTCTGTCAGACCGTTGACTAACCACTGGAACTATAAATACCACAAAAGATTTAGAAACGGAGATGAAAGCGATATTGGAGGTCATTTGAAATCATGCACAAAGCCACTGATAAGTAAGCCAGTGACAGAGGTAGACCAGTTAAACTGAAGAAAAGGCAATCAAGGATGATCTCCCTTGGGCCTATTGTCTTATAATCAAATAAACATCATGATTAAATTAGCCCCATCAAGGTGATCCATATAACTAAAGTCATTACTGCTTTGACAACAATGCTAATTAATCTAATCATAGGTACACTTGAGCTCAAGCTTAGGAAGAAAACGAAAAAGTTCTTAGCTTACTAAGAAATGTCTCCTTTTCAATAGTCTGGATATATTTTCAAAGTATATAGAATTAAGAATTTGGAAAGAACCTTTTTTGTTTGAAGCTCATCTTGGTTTTACTCAGTTTGTACCTGAGTAAATCAGAAAACAGATACCATGTGCAAACATAATAATGGCCAAAATGGACAGTAATTCTAAGCCTCTTTTTTGTCATCTAATTAGTAATATCAAGCTTATAATAGATAAAAATAATTTGTTTTTTAGATAGAAGTTAAAATCTCTACCTCACCAAAGTTCTTCATGAGTATTACTGATTTGAATTAAAAAAACCTTGACTGCGTCATGTTTTGCTCATCCTTGTGCCCCATTTCCCTTTGTTATAGGAACTAATGCACAGTTAAATAAGTAAAAGCTATGCAAAAAGAAGAAAGCTAAGCATAGGTAATCCACAAATTATAACCAGTCCCTGATTACTCGGGTATTTATACCGTATTTTATGAATATCGATTTCAATATCAAAACATTGATGCTCTGTCTTGCGCCACAAATCTCAAAAAGTCATACTGTTTGAGGTTGTTGATGTTAAACCTCAATATAATTCATACTCAACGTACATTGATAGAAAATTTCACTAAAATTGATTTGCTTGCTGCCATTCTGATAATGTTCATAGAGAATTTGAGTCCTGGAGTTGAAGCCTATTCATACAGATGAGAAGTACAGTCCTAGCAAAGGTGAATATTCAACTAGCAATACTGGTATGTCTGTACCAGTTATTAAAATATTGAAATACTTCTGTCCTCATTGGCTCACAGCTGCTATTCAAAATTCCAATGCCATCCCTTCGCCCTAGACACCCAAAGCAACCTCCCCCACCTCCTACCCCACCCCCTGACAGGATGCCTCCAGATCTCTTCATGAACCAGCAAATAAAGGATAAAAGCTAGCATGGCAGGGTTCTCCCAGGACTCTGTTCCAGTTGAAGCTTCTGTTCTGATTGGTTGATTCCTGTGCCATACCAGTCACCAAATATTTTAAATATCAACCTGGCTATGGTGTCATCATGATTTAATATCACTCGTTTGCCCTGACTTTATTGTATGGTTCTGTACATTTATCTGTGGAGAAGAGGTAAAGCATTTTCTATCCTCAGTAAAGAAATTAGACTTTTATGTGTTTTATTAAAAGAAATTATTTATGGTGATCTGATGATGGACATAACATGTTTACTTGCTGAACCCAATTAGATTGAAAATACCTTTGTTGTCAGCAGCAATGAAACCAAGTATGTTTTCATGTCTCAGCATAACCGTCTGATAAATTTCTGCCTCCCGAAACCAAGATCTTTCATCTCTGGAGGAGAAGATTTTTACAGCCACATCTTCCCCACACCATCTTCCATGCCAGACCTCACCAAATCTACCTTTTCCCACTATCTCCTGAAGTACGATGGTCCTTGCAATTGTTCTTTGAACCAACAGAGGTAGACCTAACCAAAGAAAAGATGGAATTGATGATTACAAACACGGAAGTGTCAGGAAAGAACTGTCATGGTGACCATTATTTTCACATAAAAAGGCAAACATTGAAGTACTTTCATAATTTTAACGATTTTGAAGAAATAAGCATCATTGTACCAAACTTTCAGGCCAAACCATGCTCAAAAACAAAAACATACAAACAAAAAAACAAAAGAAAACACAACAAAAAAACTCACTGCAAATTCTTAATATGAATTTCTCTTCTCACATTCCCAAATAAAAATTTCTTGAACATAGCCTGCTGCTACAGATACCTGATTTTCCAGAATTGCTGCAAATCTCCCTGATTTGCCCACAAAAGCCAATCAGTTTACTAAATACACAAGGTTAAAAAAAAAAAAAAAAAGAGGCTGTCAGCCTCTAAAATAAAATGCAGCTACTAATACAACTGGGGAAGCAGAAGAATTCCTTGTGAATTTTTTCAACAACCAAATTAAAATTGCAAAGTGAAGAACCAGATTCAATAACCAAGTGAGGTAATCATGTTACACTAAAAAAAGCAAGGCATTGTCGTAGAAAATATCAAATGGATATTCTTCGTGCAATTAAAAAAATCAAAGGAAATATATTCTGAGTGTAGGTCTTTGAACCAATAACCCCACCTCTAGAATTCTAGCCTAAAGATTTAATGCAAAACACAGAAACATTTATGTCAAAATATTTAATACTATTACTTGCAGGAAATAGAAGGGAAAGTATCTGATAATAGAAAAACTGTTAAACATAGTGCAGCGATTAAGAGAACAGATAAGAAAGACCTCAGTTCAAATTTCAGCTGTGACACATGGTAACCACGGGCAAATAATGGAACTTCTCTGAGCTTCAGCTTCCTTATCTAAAAATAAGGGATATTAACAGTACCTATCTCATAGGGGTAATATAAGAATGAATAAGCGTGGTACGCACCTGGCACTCTATCTGGCATATTACATGTTCAGTAATGGTTTGCCCTTAATATTCTATCTTACAACAGATTACTTAGAGCAAATGATAACGATGCTGTTTATGAGGAGGTATTTCTTAATGACATGGGAAAATACTTTTGCTATAATGTTAACTGAAAATAGCACAGTAAATTCTACCCATCTAAAGTGTACCTAGCTATCCAAAATATGCACAAGAAAAAGACTGAAAAGGAAATTTGCCAAATGCTATGATGGTTGCTCCTATTTAGTGGAATCAGGGGGAATTGTGATATTCTTCTTTTTAATATACATTTTCTTAATTTCCACGATGGGTACTTAGCACTCTTTTAATTCGAGGAAAATAGGTAAAGAGGTACAGTATAAGTTTACTCTGGAAAGTCATGTTTAGTTCTTATCCCTGCACTCAGATGGCTCGGAAACTCTCATTGCTACAGCCCCATAAGCTCTGCAGGCTTCGGCCTCTGCTCCTGAAATGAGCCACGGTTTATTCAGATGTTCTCATCTTCATGAGAACCACCCACTGTGGCTAAATAAGCACAGACTATAAGGGTGCTATTATGGATCTCAACAATTAGTCATAGGGCCCCACAGCCAGAGAGTTCTGAGATCGTCTAGTTCAACTTTATCATTTTAGGGATGAGAAAATCGGGGCCTAGCAGTAATCGAAGACTCGCCCAGAAACAGGCTGTAGTGGGAGGCCGACCTACAGCTAAAATGCTGGTGTTCAGTCCAAACTCTTGCTCTCACCATTCAGTGGACATGCCTGCAGTCCTCTCCTGTTGGGAAGAATTCCAGCAGCAAACTCCAAGGACTGGTTCTCGTAGGCTATGGCCAAGTTTACTACTGGACCACACAATCAAAGTTGTGTAACATTTATCAGGCCAAATTGCAATCTCAGTCTCTCTCCTCCCTCCCTTGTCTTGCATGCACACACTTACCCAAACATCACCATCAACAACCGCTACTAACAACTGACTAGAGAGCTCGAGAAGCCTCTGTTTTCAAACAGCAAATTGATCCAGCACACGACCAATGCCACAGACCGTGAACAGAGTAAGACAGCTCATCAAAAGTCCTCAGCACAGCAGTTAAAGCTGAGACACTAACTCTGGGCAAGTTGCTTCGGTATCCTTCAAGGCAACTAACTCCAAATAATCTAGCTCTTGTTTGTACACTCAGAGATTTCATTTGAAGATACACAGACTTTGCTTCTCCCTATAGGTTCATTTTACTTTTTTCTTTTTTTTTTTTTAAACTAGGGGTTGTAAAAGCTGATGTCTGATGGGAAGGCAACTTTCAGTAATGTCACCACCCACCAGAAGTGTTATATTGGGACAGGAAAGCAGCCACCCAGTCTCTCAGAAGCCACCTGAGACACAATCCATTCTCAGAAATCGTCCAGCAGCACATCGGTCCCCTTTTCTTTCTTGCAGGTATTCTATCCCCTTGAAATGTGTCCCTGACCCAGTCAAGGATACACTTCACAATTTTCGTTTCTCAACATCTACCAAACTGCCTTGGCCTAAAGTTTACTGGTCAATTAAGAGAAGCAAAGGGGAAGCGGAACCACATTTCCTCCGCATGAACAAGCTTTCATGATGCAAACCTTGCTGCAGCTACACCCATTCTCTCTGATTACCAAAGGCACTGCGGCCATCAGGTACTTGTAGCCGGTGCTCACTGCCAAATGGATGTAGCCGACTTTAAGAAAAAGTGCTTAAAACTCTTTCCAATTGGTCATTGATAAAAATCATCTGTGCTTGGGTACACATACAGCTTTCTCTTTAAGAAAGATCTTAGAATAATCTAAAGATGAGAGTCCAGCAGTCAATAAACCCAGACTTAGGTTTAAAGATGCACAAAGACACCAAAAAAAAAATCTTAATGTTAATTTTTTTTTATTTCATGTCCTGGCTCATGTTTATTTCTTAAACTAAATATCCAGTCTCCTGTTATAAAATCTCTATTATTTTTATTTGAAAGGGAAATTCTTAGTCATCTTAAATATATTCAAGGAGTAGCTGTGAAATACACATTTCTACTTCACATCTTTAGATGAACTGAAATGTTTGGAGAGAGTATTACATAGACGGTTATTTAATCACTTGAACTTCAACAAGAAATTATATGAGGTTTCCAGGAACTGAGCACAAATCAGAGCTCTCTGTGCTCATGTTTTGTGCCTAGAATGTCACCAGTGCTCAAGAAATTAGGACATAGTGGGTCCCAGGATGTAATAGTCAAGGAAGAGTGAGTACTGAATGTGAACAGCTTTATTTTTAAAGGAAGAATGTCAGCTTTCTATGCAATAATTTAATTTGGATTTTAGTTCTGTGAACTTTGCAGTTTGGAGACATTTTTCTAGGTGCGCCTCCTTTGAAAACATGCCACTTCATTTGTGCAGCGATGGCATCAACATTGAGACCTTGGTCCACGACAGAGCAGGTGATCTTGCCCCCAGAAGCACAAACCTTCTGGGCTCTGTGGATGACCTAATTAGGCCTCTCTTCTCTGGACTCTTCGGTGAGTCTAAATCTGCTTCATGTTAAATATAGATGCTACTGCCCCTCTGTCATCTGCCCTTGTTCATTGCGCCTGTCTGGATGCCCCTAACGGCCACGGCCTGGGAAGTTTCTCAAAGCCTGTTTGGGATAATCATCCTTAATGATCCTTCCAAAACGAGAGGGGACCCAGGGGCTCCTGAAGTGACCCACCTAGGCTTACCCTAGTTCATATTTCTGCCGTACCACATGCCGACAGGATTTCTGGACATATACATGAGGAAAGGCCATTTGAAAAGTTCGTTATTACGGAGAAATCTGCTTTGTCGCCAGAAACCCAAAATGCCCTCATACGGTTTGTGGGATGAGAAAGACTCATTAAGGCCATCAAACAGCCTGGTCTTTTGAATCGCTTCACCAGGGGCTGTGGAGTGCCGTTAAAGAGGAAGAGACTTATCGCACTGCCCTAGCGCCAGCCAGCGCAGGAGTCATCGCTGTTGGCTGTTCTCTGCTCCCCATCGTCTGTTTCTGTGCTTGAAGAATATACTCTCGATTCTAATTTCAGGTCGGCTCCCTGTTGACTTCACACACACATCCCAGGGGCTGCTTCGGATTCTGAAGACTTCCATGACCACAAGCAAAGACACTCTGAGAATACCACTTAGCCTAACTAACATCTTTCGCCCAGAACTCAGCTCCTTAAATACAGTAACTTCTGTGCCCATGAAACATTACTAAGGAGAGCAACAATGATTATTACTAACCATAACGGGGGGGAAGGGAGAGAAGAGAAACTGCTTCTAGCCTCAGAAATAAATTCTGAAGGAATGTAAAAATGAGAATCTGAAAACCTAGAGGCAGAAAAGGCAACTGAGAGGACTTAATTCACTCGGCCATGATACTCGGTTCTCTTCATCAAATCCAAAAACAAGTTTCTATACCAAAACTTCCCACGTACCACAGCAAGCATTCTAAATGATGCCATTCATAATGTTTGGGCCCTTTTTGTTAGAAATTGTTTTTATTTATTTTTAAATAAGAGTTTTCTTACTGCAAAATGGACACAACGGACACATACCAGAGCCAGATCCAGAGGCAGTCACATCGTAAATCAGATCTTTTAGAGTTTTTCCAGCATTTACCAGATTGCACTCAGAGAGGGGTTCCTCCACATTCTGTCTCTTTTTCTTCCTGTTTGTGCATGGTCGACCTTGGCATGCCCAGATCGTCAGCACGGCTGCCATGGACAGGAGGCAAACTGGCACAGTAATAACAACGGTCAGCTCCATGGGTCCGAGTTTGGGGGCATTTGGAGATGCTTCAGTTAAAAAAGAAAGAACATGACCATAAATAAAGCCATTTAAGATACTCTGGAAATTGGAAATGTGATCACCAAAATCTCACACTCTGCACTTCGGTGAGTTGGTAAAGATTCTCTGGGGGATAAGCAGAGATGGGGAAAGGGAGTTGAGGTCATGATGCACCCGGAATAATTATGCCAGGTGACAATGGGAGCCAGAATGAAGATCATGGAAAGCACCAGTGCATGGGATCCTTTTTAAATCCTCCAAGGCATTTGACATTTTTCTACTATCTTCTCCCCATTTTTCAGCAGTCCATCCTTGAAGCACATTCATTCATTCATGCCACAAATAATTACTGAGCTCCTGCAATATGTTGCCACTATTCCAGGTGCTGGGGATACAGTGGTGCGTGAGAGCCAAATCCTTGCTCTCGTGGTGCTTATGTTCTCATACGCCCACTCAACAGATGGATATGTGATGCCCAAGTAAGAGGCCCTAAGCGCTATGCTGAAGCAGAGGGGAAGTGCGTGATGCCGGGATGCCCCTTTAGACAGAGCGCTCCCGAAGGCTGCTCTGGGAGGCGGCAGGGATCCCAAGCAGGTGCGCTCTGGGCAACATGAAAGCAAGTGTACAGCCCCCGAGATGAGGCCCACTCGGGCTGCTCAGGAACCACCCATGCCTCGAAGTGCAGTAAATGAGGAGAAAAGCAGAAGACAGAAGAGCATGAAGGACTGTGTATCCTATTCCAAGTAGACGCTGTCTCAGGACTTGGAGCAGGTGAACTAACTATGTGATCTCCCTTTTATTCCGTGGGGCTGCAGAGGGGCGCAGGTGTAAAAGCAAAGAGACCCATGAGGTCATCCGGGGGGGGGGGTGGCGGGGACAGGATGGGCTTGGCTGAACCCTATCTGAAATAGTAGTACTTCCTTCTTTGTCCCCGTTCATTCTCTACACCACTTTACTGTTTTGTTTTAATTCCTGGGTTGTACCACCGCCTGGCACATTGTATATTCGTGTATTTATTTCTCTATTCTCGGATTCCCTCCAAAGAACGTAGGTTTTGTGAGAGAAAGAATTTTGTCTGCTTTGTTCTCAGCTATATCCCTAGTGTTTACAACTGGAGATGATTAATAGACAGCTCTTGAACGGTCGAACCACTAAAAGTTCCTCTAGTTTTGTTCGTAATAAGTAAGGGATAAGATCTTTAGTTTTAGAAAAATAAACATGATAACTGAAACCAAGTAACATAAGGATATAATTTGGGATTCTAATATTAAAATACAGATAGCCAATTCTTCCAAAGCTCTTCTTGCACTTAAGAAATCTTTTTAATTTAGGGAAAATAGTGATCCATGAAAAATCTATTATGACAGATATTTTCTGTATTTTTCTAGAAATTATTTTGACACTTGAAATGAGCACATAGTTCATTTTCTCTTTGTTCACTAAAGGCAGCCTTGGGATCAATTTAATTTTATCCCCGTGTCCTATCATTAGGGATGGTGAGTTTTGTTTTTAATAAGCCTTAGGAAGTATTTGATAGGATATAGGAACAGAATTCTGCAGTCTTAGCTTCTCAGACATCAAGGAGAATTAGAAGAATACAGGCTTTGGAGAAAGAGAAGCAAAGTGAGCGAATACTTTCTCCATTTGCGGCTATAATGCTTGGAGCAGACTACACCCTCCCGGAGCTGACGAGGCATATCCAGAGAGCGGGCTGCAGACACACATGGAAAGCAACGCGCAACACCTGCACCTTAGACTCTAAACAAATGACTGTGATAATGGACCTTATGAATTAAGCCATCCCTCAAACTTCTTTCTCTGCAATGACAATCCTGGAGAGCTTATTATATTAAATGCATTTACATTTTACTTACAATATGTCAACTGGAATATATAAATACAAATGCAAAATGAATATTTAATTCTCAAGGAAAAGGAATCAAATTCCTCAAAAACGTGTTCATACGAGTATCATTACAATCCTAAAAAGTTTTTTTATGATCGATAAGTAAAAGAGTTAAAATGGTTAAGTGAACTCTGGAAACAAACAATCCATTCTCTTCTACTTTGCCCCAGAAATTCTGGCAGATCTCCAACTTTCCTACTCCTGAATGTTTCAGGATTCTTCTGAAGTCATCAGAAGTTGTACAGGTGCATATGGGGAGAACTTGGCCTTGAATGTTCTCATGACAAGGTGCTAAAAGAGTTCTTTGACTTGACTTTGCTTCAGAAATCATTAACCGTGGTACTTGGAACTTCTACCATTTGCTGTTATAAAAGGATTTTATTATCCATTTCACAATGATCTTTCAAATCTACATTTCAAGTTGTATCTATATCTTTAGGTCCTCACAATGGTATTTCAGGAATTCTATGAAAGCCACACAAAGCACTTAATCTCTTGCAACCTACATAGATATCTACTTAAATCTGTTTTTAAAATAAAAATAAAATTAAAAATATAAAATTCCACTATTAGATACATTGATATGGATATATCTTATTTCAATATATGTTATCAGAAGCTATCAATACAAACATTAGAGTTAAAAAGCTTATCGACTGTCTTCATTTTAGTAAAGCTCTATTAAGCAGAGCTCAGATCATCACTATGGCAACCAATAAAGAGGCGAAAGGTCAGCAACCCTGAAAATAGAATACTCTTTGTAAAAGCGTACTGCTCTAGTGAAGGTTACTGCTCTCAGAGATGTTTATTACAGATGGGCAATGTTTTCTACTTTTGTGAACAAATTTACTGATAGGAGTTAGTAATAAAAAAAGATTACTCAGCTAGAAAAAGGCTAGCAACAGCATCCAGAAAGAGCTCCTTAAACACTGAGCAATTTTTAAAGCAAACATTTGTAAAACTATCTTCTAAACCAAATGTTGATTGTAATCTCTACAGGAGATAAATGAAGAAAAGCTGTAGTCTACACCCAATGAGTCATGGCAAAAGGAGATAGTAGTGCAGTTAAGAATACATTTTAATAAGTTACCTTTGATGAGCACATTATTTTTTCTAGCATTCTCGATCATAGGAGAACTCTCGTTATTCAACAATTTCCAATCTGAGATTGCCTGTGCCAAATGAAATGCATGCTCCATATTATAAGCAGCTCCATGGGGGAATATGTTTATCCCAAAAATGAGGTCTGGGGAATGCTACATTGTTCATTCATGTTATTTCACTCCCTAGCAAATTAAATAGAATAGAATGGGGTGGGGGGGGGCAGAGAGAAAAGCACTAGCCCAGATGGGTGAGAGTCTAGGTCACAAATATCTCCCCTATATAAGCTCTATAATACATTGAACCAAGACCACACAGGGAAGGGAAGTAGTAACAAGGCAGGGAGAAGAGCACATTGACCCGAATGGGGTGGAAGATACTGGACAGCTGAAGAGAGTCGTGAAAGGCAGTAGAAAGTAAGAAAGTAAGATAAGACAAAACAATAAAAGAAAAGGAAGAAAGGAGGAAGGAAGGATGAAAATTTTTTTAAACATTTTGTGTGTGTGTGTGTGAACTTTGCAACTTCCCCTAGAGACCTGAATGGAACTGTTGATGGTGAAAGTCAATGGTCGCTGCCACTCCTCAAATAAATTTCAGGACGAGTTTGAATGACTCAGCTTCTCCCAGGACAGTGCCTCCTTGCCATGCCCTACTTCAGCTTTAGGGAAGCAATCCTTAAGATGAAAAGAAAAAGATAATATGGGCATGATCCTTATGACCCCCATGTTTCCTCCTCTGCTGACCTCTTCTTTTTCCTTATTAAAAGTAATTTTTATAATTACTGATGTTTACGAGATTTATATGACCTTTAAATTAATTTATGTTTCCTTAGTGTATGCTATTAGTAGGAGATGCCTTAGAACTAAGTGGAGCTAGGAACTAGATCAATTGCTTCAAATAGCCCATATTGACCACTGGCACAGAAATCTTGAAAATGTCTACGTACCATGTAAAGACATCTTTCTTCATTATATTTGAATGACCTTCAACCGACTAGAAACAAAGACATTACAATGGAGTGAGGAATAGAAACTCTTTGAGAAGGGACGTGTGGATGGCTCAGTCGGCTAAGCATCCAATTCTTGATTTCAGCTCAGGTCGTGATCTCAGAGTTGTGAGATCAAACCCCGAGTTGGGGTCTGTGCTGGGCGTGGAGCCTGCCTAAGATTCTCTCTCTCCCTCTCACTCAGCCCCTCTTCCCACCCTCTCTCTAAAAAAAAAAAAAAAAATAGAAAAAAACAATTTGAGAGTGATTGAAGACATATGTACTGGCTGGACAGCTGTTAAAAAACAAATTCAGACAAAGAAAAGAGGTCTCCATCCAAAGTGAATATTTGTAAAACTTTACAAGATTAGTGCTTCCTTTCCAGAAGCTGCTGTAGCAAGTAGCCTACAGTAATTGAAGAGGATCTGAAATACCCCTAAAGAAACCACAGACTAATTTAATATTAAAACCACTCTTATTCCTTTTATTAAAAGTTTTGCCCCGAGTGAAAAGATACCATCTTGCAAGATTGTATCCATGACAATATAAATATCAAGTCTTCAACTGCCTCTCCAACCATTCACCCCACAAGGGGAAGCGTTTCTTCTTCTAGCTTGGACCATGTTCTCAGGTAGTAAGCCATCCGAAAAAGATGATGCTGCTGGAGATGCTTTCTGATGGGTCTGCTTCTATCCCGGCACATGGAAGAAATGCCACCAGGGCCAACTGAACACTGTGGTCCTTCCACCTACCCTATACACCCTCTAGGACACAGGCCTGTGCAGCAATGAAAGGGTCTTTGTTTAGTTTAGCTCACAGGTCTCTAGGGGGAAACTGGAAGTAATATCTGCAGTTGAAACAAAGGAATGCATCGCCTCTAAGACATTCAAAGCTACCTTATTAATTAGCTTAACAGGAATAATGTCTTTTGCTAAAACCAGAATGACATGCTAAGCATTGAGAAGTCTCCCAAATTTTCATGATGAACCTCGTTTAACCCGCCCATTTCAAATCGTCCTTAAATGTGGATACCATCATTTCAACCATTTGTTTGATGGCAATGAAAATACATTTTGAATTGGTTTCTTACTGCTCTACCAAAAGACTCGATACAAGTGGATTGCTTTGTACAACGCTGCACCAAGAACGACTCTCTAGCGCAAATGCCAGAAAGTGGGGCACAATCCACGACCTTATAGAATTTAAATTCTACTAAGGAATACATGGCCCATCTAGGGAACAGTTCCAAAACAATTTTGAAAGGAAAACTATGAAGACAACTTTACATAAGAGCAAGGGAAGCGGGAGGTAAGAGAAAGATCATGATGAAGAATTCCATTCATGCTCAATCAGTCCAATATGAAACCACCGGGAACCGCACTTACCATGTGGGAAGTCCGCATGCGTGAAGTGAACAGGTCTCAGGTGCTAGGTCAAAGATACCGGTTTTATTTGTCTAACACTCTTACATAATTCCACACTCACAAATTGCAGGCAGCTCCCCACTACCTGGAGTAGTCCTAGCTTCCTACTTCTTCAGTGATCCTAGTAAACGTCATCAGAATAATCCAGTGAGAAGTGAATTCAGTGAGAGCCCTCCAACATACTCCACTAGAGGGAAGAGCAAATGGTCACCCTTCTCCACAGAGCAAGAATAATCACGTCGAACAGGTTGTTTCTGATCAACGTGAACCTCAAGTAGTGAATAATGGCAGAATATCATCTAATCTAGGGGCGCCTGGGTGGCGCAGTCGTTAAGCGTCTGCCTTCGGCTCAGGGCGTGATCCCAGCTCCACTGGGAGCCTGCTTCTTCCTCTCCCACTCCCCCCGCTTGTGTTCCCTCTCTCGCTGGCTGTCTCTCTCTGTCAAATAAATAAATAAATAGAATCTTTAAAAAGAAAAGAATATCATCTAATCTAGAGATTCAACAGAGCAACGAAGGTGACAGAAATAACATGAGAAGTATTTCTGCCTTTTAACTGAATCAGATGAGCTACTGATGGGGCCATTCTGTGGTTCAGTGCTCAGTCTACGAATGGATGTTTCCATCCACTGTCTTCTCCTGGAATAATTTCATGACTTCATAGTACACAGGTCACACCACACGTAAAAGTATGTCTTGGCAGTTCTCCTTGGGTTGCTGGGCTTCTGGGAGTACGTGAGGAACAGTGGGTATCTTCAAGTCTTCTCTTGTCCACTTTTGTCTGAATTTAAGAATAATAATGTTTTTATATGTTAAGGAATTAGGAGTGTGAGATGGAAGAATATCATCTTTGGCATGGGGTCTATAGAAGTTTGACTCCAGCGGAGAGGAGATTAATGAAATTTAGGAAGGAGAATTTATTTTTATTTTATTTTTTTTTAAGATTTTATTTATTTATTTGACAGGATAGAGACAGTCAGCGAGAAAGGGAACACAAGCAGGGGGAGTGGGAGAGGAAGAAGCAGGCTCATAGCGGAGGAGCCTGATGTGGGGCTCGATCCCAGAACGCCGGGATCACACCCTGAGCCGAAGGCAGACGCTTAACCGCTGTGCCACCCAGGCGCCCCAGGAAGGAGAATTTAAATCAGCTCTATAGTTTTTCTTAACTTCAGTGCATGCACCCAGAGATTAGTTTATTATCTGTCATCAAAACATATATTCTCAAATGATACACATTTGTAAAGAAATTAGATAGTAACTACTCAAGGAGTATATCAGGATTTGTTTTTTGTTTTTCTTCAGCCAACTTTTACATGGAAAACATGAAAGATCCTTGGAACTAGCACCCGTATCTCCTATCACTGTTTCCGCAGCTCATAGCAAAGTCTTGTTCAGAGAAGGCATTTAAAAACATTGACCACGAGGGAGAAGTTACCCTTCTCTGTCCTGAAGTTCATGCTGCTATAATTTCTTTCACAGCAAACACACTCACACAAAGCAGCTTTTTACTTGGAAAAGACGGATGTGACATAATCCTATTCTGACCCAGCCCAGTGTCCTGTACATGATAATCACCCAAAAAGTATTTCAGCAAACAGGTAATAGTATTTACATAACTGAGAGAGTAGGGGCTCACATTGTGTGAAATCCTCAATTTAGAATTGGTTATAAATTTTACTTCCAATTTCCCATTACATCCCTATGAACAAAATTTAATAATTGAAATCAGTGTACTTGTTTCCCAAGATAGGAAATGCGTCCTACATTATACTTTAAAAGCACATGTTTGCCTACTTTGTATGCTTTTATTTCATAGCACTTTCCCAAGTATAAAAATCATAGCACCTTGCAGTTTATGGAGGGGGAAAAAAAACCCCTGTCTGGCACACCTGTCAGGTGTGCACTGAATCCTCAGAGAATGAGCTATAAATGGATTTGTTCATGTGATGGCAGAACAATTCCACAAGGGGTCCCGTGAGTATTTCTCAGCAGGTAGATGTCACCTTACACTGACTAGAGCAATGAATTGGTTTAAAATAGAAAACCATAAGAAAGTTCGAAAACAACAATTTTTTAAAGAATTGTAGATCACAAGACGTTTAAAGTCCCAAAAGAATAATACGAGCAGAGTCTGCAATTTTTATAATTATAGCATCCTTTGAAATTATTAATTTTTGATAAATCTAATTGCAATGTTTTGGCAGTTTATCTTCCTTCAGATGTAATCCTTCAGTTTGGTTCACATGAAAGTCTAATTTAGACATGTACCTAATCAATATGCATTGTTTACCTACCCTGACTGATATAAATAATCAATTTCCCTTTTTCTCTTTACACAACTGAGAATAGAACAGGAAGGTGGAAATTGTACTGAGGTTAATAAAGCACCCAATATTTTCATGTTGCCCGTGTCTTGTCTTTACTGAAACCAATTATTTGGAAAGCAAAAAATACAATAGCATTATTAAAATAGTGTATGAAATCTGAAAGGAAATTATTAGTACATTTACCCTTGCAAGCACTGCATGTTTTGGTAGCAAAATGGGAACAAAGATACGTGGAACTTGGATGTTTTTGTTGAATAGCTGATTTCCATATGAAAGGGGTAATTAGTGCAAGTATGAACTAAATAGCAATTCCTAACAAAATTAACCCAGTAGGGAAGCCTGGGTGGCTCAGTAGGTTAAGCGGCTGCCTTCAGCTCCCGTCATGATCTCAGTCAGGGTCCTGGGATCGAGTCCTGCGTTGGTCTCCCTGATCAGCGGGGAGCCTGCTTCTCCCTTGCCTGCAGCTCTCCCTGCTTATGCTCACAACACTCCCCTCTGACAAATAAATAGATAAAATCTTTAAAAAAAATTAACCCAGTAAATAACCACCTTCTCTTGCCCTGGTTTCCTGACCTTATCCTGGAAGACTTTTCATGGAAAGTTTTAGAGTGCTCTCTATGCTATCTGACATCAGAGCTATTTCTCTGAGCATGTCTCTGATGTCACCCAGAGTCAAAAGAAATCATTTGTTACAAACCGAAATGCAATCCAACCATGAGAGAATCAAGCCACAAAATGCGATTCCTTCACAAAGGAAAGGACATTCGTTTAATAATTAGGGAGAAATCTAAGATATAAAATTGTATTAAACAGAATAACTCAATTATGCTGAAGTAGAAATATACTAAACTATTGATCGTGGGAACTCTAGGTAAACTTACTACATACTGCAGGGCCCGGGTGGCAAAGTCGATTAAGCAGCCCTCTCCTGATTTTGGCTCAGGTCATGATCTCAGGGTCCTGGATCGAGCCTCGCATCCAGCCCCACATCCAGCCACAGGTGGAGCCCCAAGTTGGGCTCCATGCTCAGCAGAGAGTCTGCTTGTCCCTCTCCCTGTGCTCCTCCCCATTTTCTCTCTCTCTCTCAAATAAATAAATAAACAAATAAATAAATAAAATTAAAAAAAAAAAAAACTTGCTACGGGGCGCCTGGTAGCTCAGTCGGTTGGGTGGCTGCCTTCAGCTGGGGTCGTGATCCCAGGGTCCTGGGATCAAGCCCCACATCAAGCTCCTTGCTCAGCAGGGAGCCTGCTTCTCCCCTGCCTAGCCTTCCCCCTGGTTGTGCTTGCTGTCTCCCCCCGACCCCGTGTCAAATAAATGAATAAAATCTAACAAACAAACAACAACTTGCTACATACTGACCGAACGAATCAACAGGGAATGTCCGTATCCACAAAGGAAGAATGTGTTACTTCTTAGCTTCCAACAACAGATAAATGAGGAAGATCTCAAGGATGCCATATCTGATTTTTCAAGACAAGCCAGATAATCTACAAGTTTTATATCGAGACTCTTAATTTTTAACAATGTAAAGAAATTCATGTTTCTTTCCTTTTCCAGAAACCATAGGTCAAAAAAAACCTGTGAACCGGATACAATCCACAAGCAGGGAGAACCCTGGATGACTTGTTTTGTTGTTCCTATGTTCCCTAGAATTGGGTTTAGCTACAAATAACAGAGGGAACCAGACAGAAGTTTCCTTTTTCTCAATCATGGAAAAGAAACTAGAAGATGGGTGGTCTGAGGTTAGCAGGGTGACTCCACGAAGTTTTCAGTCAGGCTCCGGTCAGCAGCCACATGGCCACCCCTGTGGTATACCCCCATGGTCCAAGGCAGCCACTAACACACCAGCCTTTACCTCCAGGCAGCAGGATGGAGGGTGACATAAGAATGTGCCCATTCTGTTTTCATGGGTCTTCTCAGAAGTTCCCCAACACACTGCCAGTCATCTCATTTGCCAGAACCTAGTCATACGGCCACACTTACCTGTAAGAGTAGTTGAAAATAGGCGGACAGCTGTATCACCAGCTCAAAGTTCAGGTCCTGCTACTGAGTGGGTATTAGAGGAAACAATATGTCTTTGAGACACTTATTTACAGGCATAGTAAACTTTGATCTATTAGATTTTTTTGTCAGAAAAAGAACATATGTGCAAAGAAACAAGTCAGTACTGTACAAGAAACAATAACGAAAGAGTTACATAATAGCTGAAGAGCTATTCAACACTTTAATACCAACTCAGATGTTCAAGAATGTGTAACCTCAACCCAAACATTACTTTGAAACTTACGTTTTGTTCTTCTTTTATTGTGAAATATAGTGAATATACAGAAAAGTACATACATTATATAGGTTGAGTATAAAAAGAATTATAAACTCTCACTCATCACCACCCCACTCATTCCCCCCTTCCCCCCAACTCTGGGATACCCCACATGATCACAACCTTATTCCTTCACCAACGGTGTAACCCTTACCCTGATTTGAGGAATAATGATTCCTTACCCTTGTACTGTGGTTCCTAGAATCCCTTTTCATATATGGTTCCAGGCTCAAGTTGGAGTATTTGCATACATGTTCATAAATGAGAGTGGCTTTTCCTTTTCTCATACTGTCTTTGTCGGGTTTTGATATCAAGAGTATGCATAACATAAGTGAAGGTGTGTTTCTTCTTTGTCTAAAGTTGGAAGAGTTTGTGTGAAAGTTATCTGCTCCTGGAAGTTTATCAAAATTTTCTGGTAGAGCCCATGGGTCTTGAAATTTTCTTTCTGGAAATATTTCTTACTACCTTTTTTAAACTACTGATTCAGGTTCTTTATTGTCGTGAGACTATTCAGACTTGGTAAATTACAATTTTCTAAAAATTAGATTGTTCATAAACCATCTTGTTTCAACCTTATATAGTCTCACTTATTTTATCTACTTGTTCTATCGATACCAAGACCGTAGCATATTAAAATCTCCCTCTGAGATTGTGGACTTCTGTATTTCTCCTCATAGATCTCGAAATATTTTCTTCATTTTTGAGTCCCATTCTTAAGTACATAGAAATTTAAATTTACTAAGAATCCCTGGTAAATTGAAACTTTAATCATTATAAAGTGACCCTTCTTAACTCAAGGAATTTTTTTTTTTTTTGCCTTAGAGTTAATTTTGTCTGCTCTTAATATAAATAAGCTAACATTTTTTTGTTTTAAAATATGTATGGCATATCTTTTCCATCAAAATAACTTCAACATTTCTGTAAACTTTCATTTTTAAGGAATTTTTAAAACAACATTTAATTGGATTTGTTTTCTCCAATCTGGTAAAAGAGTTTAGTCTAGTTACATTAAATTATTTTCATTTAATTATTCCTGACATTTGGATGCTTTTTTTTTTTTTTTTTTTTGTCACATCTGTTGTGTGCTTCTTTCTCCTTCTCTCTCTTTTACTTCTTTTGGATAGTTTTTATTGTTCTATTTTTCCTATTGTAGATTAGAAGGGACATGGTGACACTCTACTCTTTTAGAAGTAATTTAGAGATGACAATAGGGACATTTCAAAGCATAAGGATTAACAATATTTTTACCCTCCTCCTAAAGGAAATAAGGCCCTAGAAAATTTTAATTCCATTTACCTCTCTCTTGACATGTATAGTAAGCTATTTTTATATCGAACGACCATTTTATCTTTTCTTAAAACCCCACAAGACATTACTGCTGTTGTAGATTAATGTTCTTTAGAATTAGTCACATATTTATCACTTTTTTTGCTTTTCATTCCTCCTGCATGCCAGAACTTTGGTATAGTTTCTTTCTGCCTGAAGTACATATTTAGAATTTCCTTTATCAAAGACTTTGATAATGTGAAACTCACTTCGTGTTACTTTGAAAATGTCTTTTATTTAACCTCATTCTTTAAAGGTATTTTTGCTGGGTAGAATTCTGGGCTACCAGTTAATTCCTTTTAGAATATTGAAGAAGTAGTTTCGCCTTTTCTCTTTTTACTTTTTGCTATTGAAAAGATAATGTCAGTTCTTCTGTGATTCCTTTGAATTTCATTTACCTTTTTGTCTGTCAACTTTTAGGATTTCTTTTTGTCTTTGGTGTTCTGAAGTTTTACTATGCTATGTCAAAGTTTGGCTATCTTTCAAGTTCTCCTCTTGATATTGATTGAATTTCTTGGATTTATAGATTGGTGTTCATCAATTCTGGAAAATTCTGAGCTGTTACTTCTGCAGAGACTGCTTTTGCCCAAATCTTTCTCTCCTCTCCTATGGACCACTACGTCAAAGCACATGTTAAACCTTTTTATGTGTTCCTCTATTTGTCATCCTCTCTTCCATATTTGTCATTATGTATTCTCTGTCTTACTCCATACAAAATAACTTCTGACCTGTATTTCAGAACCCTAATTCTCTCCTTATACTAATTGTTGTTAAACCTATCCATTCAATTTTCAATTTTTGTTATATTTTTAATTTTAAAAAGTTTTATTCTGTTAATGTTCAAACCTGGTAGGTCACTTTTTAATAATCTTCTCTAAAAATATTTCCAAATTTGCCTTATATTTTTAAACTTAGAAGAATAGTTGGTCTCTAATTATTTGGTGATAATTCCGATATCTGAAACCTTTGTGATCTTTCTGCCGTGTGCTCTTTTCTGCTGGCTCACGCATGCTTCCTTGCATCCCTGTGTGCTTGGGGACCTTAGGCTTCACTATGTACTGCTCACGTTCTTGAACAAGTGTCTGTTTTATCTGCTTGAGACCGAACATTAAAGTCCCTTTCTCTAGACAGCTGGTACTTTCTTCTGCCCGACTTGGGGGAACTAATAGTCTGGGACTACCTTAAAGAAAGTTTGTCCTCTGGAGAGTCCCTGTACCACTCAGGCAATGGGAGCAAAGGCTTAAAATCCATGTGATGTCCAGGCTATGTGCATAGCTTTTCAGGAACAGATTTTTTGTTTGTCTTTCACTTTTCCTGCTCTGCTTAGTGAGAAGCCCAAACCTCCTCCATGAGGTTAGAAGGAGATGGACTTATAGCTTGTTTAAACTTGCAATAAGCAAAGAGACTTTTATTATCTCTGCTCAACATGGTGGCTTCTATTAGATGATCCAATTTGAGCAAATCATGTTTCTTGACCTCCGTCATCCTTCAACCTTGAGATCCCTGATAATAAAACCCAACGTTTTCCATATTAGACAAAGCAGACACACACGAGGAAAAGACTGTCAGAAAAAAGTATCAGAAAGTTAGAAAACACTATCTTAATAATAAGGGTGTTTACCAATTCACCTAACAAGAAATCTGGAAATAGGCTGGTGACGTTGTTGAGTCTTTTTGTTAATAAATCATAGAACCAATTACTTCCAGATTTTTGATCATATTTAGTTAGTAAACTCCCTTATTAAGACATTATTATCTAAGTTTCTGATACTTTTAGTTGAAAATATCTTGACCGACAAACGTTAAATTGTTTAATGGGTGGAAAAGAAAAATGGTTGTTTTAATTTGCATTCCTCCAGGTATTGGTGATGTTGAACATCTTTTCAATACTCTGATCACATAGAATATTCTCTTCTGGGCACCTGGGTGGCTCAGTGGTTAAGCTTCTACCTTCGGCTCAGGTCATGATCTCAGGGTCCTGGGATCGAGTCCCACATAGGGCTCCCTGCTCAGCAGGGAGTTTGCTTCTCCCTCTCTCTCTGCCCCTCCCCCTACCTCGTGATCTCTCTCTCTCTCTCTCTCTTTCAAAAATGAATAAAGAAAAAGAATATTCTCTTCCATAAAATTTCTGTTTGTGTCTCTTGCCCACTTTTTCATTTAGCGCCCCCTCGCCTTCTCTTTTCACTCTCTTGCTGCGCACACATACATACACACACCCATGCACACACACACAAGATGCTCTTTACCTTCTCATAGTTAACTTTTTCTCTAGTCACACATGCTACAAATATTTCTATCCCATATTTAACTTATCTTTGGTTTTATTTATGTTATCTTTCATTACTCATTTTTATTTTAGTTTGCATGCAATTATATCTCTTTTCCTTTTATAACAGTTGGATTTCCTGTCTTATTTAAAAACAGCTTCCATACTATAAAGTCATAAAAATCTTTTTTTCTAAATTTTCCTCTGACATTTAAATTGTTTTATATTTCACAATTAGATATTTAATCAAGCTGTAATTTATTTTTGTATATGGTATGACACTGTGGTACAGCCCTGTTTTCTTCCAGATGGATAGATAATTATGCCAGCATCATTTCAAAAATAAATTATCCTGGAATTTCCATTTCTGCCAAGTTACACTTTAGATGTCCACAGAAGCCCTTCTTGGTACAGCACACACAAAAACGCTGAATAAAATATAAATGAAAAACTTTTTTTCTATTACATGATTAAGCTGGTGGGAAAAGAAATGAATTGCTCAGAGCCACAAAAAAAGTGAAAATCCAGAGAGGTGCTTGAGCACTGGGGCTGCTATTTACCCTGGAGGCGTCTGCCAGCTCCTGGTGGTTACACACTTAGCTTACCAGACTGTAGCACAAGATCAGGAGATAAAATATGGTTCCTAAGACAATGAAAGGCCAGATCAGAGACCCTCATATAAATCAGGCAACTATGAATGTAATTACATTGAAAATAAACAAAACAGAAAGTGTTCTGTAGAGAGAGACAGGGCGTATACTTGTCCATTTGTCTGTCTTAACCTTGACTTTGATTTGTGTATATATATACAAATTCCAGACTTTCTCACACCAAGTGTGTATCATAGGCAGGTTTAGAGCCTGAATTCATATTATATGTTGGCTGAAATAAACCTAATCAAAACACTGAATGGGTTTCAGTTGGTAGGATCCCCAGATACCTAGCAGAAGCTAATGTAAATCTTCTCTGGAGGAACATATTTTAAATACAGGCTCCAAAAGTGTCCTCCAGATACGGTTCTCCAAAAACATGAGCTCACATTCAAAAATCACAAAACACAAGGTAAGTAGCCACCAAACTGAACCAACAAAATAAAAAACAGCATAGTCAAATTCACAGGAACTGTAGATATTAAAATTATCAGAGATTCAAACACTAGAAAATATGGGGGAAAGATTTTAAGAGACATACAGAACAGAAACAGGAGGCCCAGCTCACACAAGCTCATTGAAGGAATTGTGAAAAGAACTGAAGAGAACCTATTAGAAGGCTTGAAGACAGAACCCATCGTAGAGACACACCCAAGCACCTTCCAATGTGAATGGAACCTATCATTATCTGTTCACCCTACCCGATCCCCCAGCTCCCTACCAAGTGCACACCAATTTGTGAAAATAAATCTTTTATTTTTGAAATGGAGATATTCTTGTAGAGTTAAGAATTTATCATTTACTTCTGAAGGTAAATTTTTCCCACTCAGTGGCTTTTCACCTAAACTCAGAGGAAGCTGAGAGGGGACCATCTGCAGGAGTTGCCGGGCAGGAAGCTTCCTGAAGCCTGGGAGTACCAAATTAAAGTCAGAGCTGGAGTCTGAGTGGAGTCAGAGCAAGAAAAGTACTGCCCAGAAAGGTAAGCAGATATGTCTGGAATTGAAGATAGCCATTCCTATCTGATCTAAAAATAAACAGGAAGACTAAATTAGACAGCGTACACTACATAAAGTATGTGTGTCTCTTGTTTAACTGATTTGCATAGTCTATACTCAATTTTTAAATATTCAGTACTATACTTGTTTCATGAAAACAACATATTTGCTGTTAGTAGAAATGTGAACTCAAAGTACTAGTCTAATAAATCGCTATTTTTAGAAATGGATATTGCCTTTCAAGTTTGACATAGAAAAAAAAAAACCTCTAAATATTTGTGATAATGCTTGGACTCGGAAGTCACTCCAGTGACATCAAAGATACCAACTTTAATAAGCTTCAGAGAAAGAAGCAAGTTGTCTAATATTATATCTCTATCAAATGATAAAACTGCTCCTATCCCAAAAATGATTAACTCCTAAAAATTAAACCCATGTGCAATGTCAAAGAAGAAAGTATGTTTTTTAAGGGCAAATTATTGAATTTAGTGTGATCTAAATCAAATCTTGTTTACAATTATCTGAATTAATTCAACTTAAATCTAATACAACTTAGTATTAAAAATGAATGGGTAAAAGGTTTTTAAAGGCCATTTAGAAAGAAAACATCTTAGATTAAAATGGTTAACGAGATTCTTATTAGAATTTTGTGCTAGTAAATTAAAATAATAAGTGCCCTTGCTCCATTTTAAATTACCACATTTTAAATAGCTACTAAAGTAGAGTTTCTTAAACTGTGAACAACCTATTAATGGGGTCTGACCAGCATTCCTACTTAAGGAAAATTCATAGGGCACCTCACACATTTTAAGGGTAAGAATATTCTGTAAAATTCTTATTTCCATTGTGTGTGCATGTAGGTTGAGAGAAATTGTATAAAATGTACTTCTTTCTGTGTGTCTCAGTGGAAATCTGTATAAGAGTCACTAGTCTAAGGCTTTAGGAATTAGAGCCAAACACTTTAAAAGGATTTTTAGGAGGGAAAGAGCGAGGGCCTACTATTCTCCAATTGCTGAGTTACAATTGCACAAGCAGAGAGAGGAAGGGAGACAGAAAGTCCTGAGCTGTATTGAAAGGTAGGAATTTTGTCACAGAGAAACAAAGCAAGAGCCCAATCATTACACACAGGACTCAAGGACAAAAGAGGGTCGGCTGAAAGATCCCAAGCCTTGGTTACTACACCTCCATCAAGTCACTACCCAGAAATGGCTCCAGAGTCTGGGGTGATGGTGAGAGAGCCAAAAAGGCAAGGATCCACTTGGCTTTCAGAGGAACCAGAAAGGGAAGTCCAGATTTTCTCCAGTCTCCTCTGGTGACCTCCCTCCCTTTTCTTCTCTGTTTTGTCCACCAATGTGAGCTGGAGCATTAACGCTGTAGAAATTCACACTGTTTACTCTGCAGAGTGTTTCTATGTATGTCGTATATACGTAACCACACTTGAAATTAATAAATCTCCGCTAGGCAGAGCAGGGGATGGATCGCAATCACACTCGCTGACGACACGGAAACAGTGGAGTTCTTGGCACCGACTGTGTCAGTGCACAGCCTGGAAGTTCCTTCCCAAACAGCTGCTGTTCCAAATGCAGCTAATAACCATTTAGTGCTGCCTCACAGACAGAACAACCCGACACAAGATGACTACACATACAATCCTGTTCAATTTCATGTCAGTTGACCATACAATGTCACTAGAAGACAAAAATTCTCAGTTTAAGTCAAGAAATTTGAATTCAATAAATATCACATAGCATTTTTCGTAGACATATTAATTAATGACCAAATACATATCTTCCCTGTTATAAGTAATATTTGGAAAGCAATTAATGTAATCTATTCTATCAATAGATTGAAGAAGAAAAAGCTTGTTATAATCTCAATAAATTCATGAAAATACTTGAAAAAATTTAATATCGTATAGGATTAAAAACCTTCCCCAAACTAGGAATAAAAACAAATCTCATCAACTGATAACAAGAATCTACAAAAACCTACTGTTAAAAGTGCATTCACTCCTAGGACCAGGAAAAAGGCAAGGACCTTCACTCTTACCACTCCTATTACATCATCGTATTAGTGGTCCCAGCCAGTGCAAAAAGCAAGAAAAAGAAATAAAATGCATACAGATCAGAATAGAGGATGTAAAATTGTCTGTATTCACAAATAAGATGATCGTGTATGTAGAAAATGCCAAAGAATGTTTAAAAGAGCTACCAGAACTAATATAATTCATTTTGGCAAGTTTGTAGGAAGTAAGATGAATATACAAGATTAATTTTGTTTTCATATACTAACAATTAACATTGAACGATTAAAAATACCATTCACAATAGCATCCAAAAACAAGTAATACTTAGAGATACATTCCAGGAAATATGTATGAGACTCTAAAACATTGCTAAGAGTAACTGAAGAAAAATAAATAAATGGGAAAATGTGCTATATTCCTGGTTAATATTGTTAACATGACCATTTTCTTCAAATAATTTATATATTCAACTGTAGCTAATAAAAATCTCAGCATGTGTTTTTGTAAAAACTGTCAAACTGATTCTAAAATTTAAATGGAAATGCAAAGAACTCAGAATAACCAAAGCAATTTTAAAAAAGAACAAAGTTGGAGAGGTCACACGGCCTGATTTTAATACTTACTCTAAAGCTACAATAATAAAGAAAATTGTATAGTGACATAAATAGAGACATACAGAACACTCAAGCAGAATAACAAGGCCAGAAACATACCCACATATATTTTCAGTCACTTTATGTTCAAAGTGGCAAGGTAATTGAAAGGATAGATTTTTCAATAAATGATGTTGGAACAACTTCAGATTCATACACAAAATAAAATTTCACCTAAACCTCACTAGGTAACAAAAATTAAATTTAAACTGAATATAGGCCTAAATGTAAATGCTGAAATGTTAAAATTTCTGGAAGAAAATATAAAAGAGAATATTTATGGCCTTTGGATAGATAAAGACATCCTCAGTTAAGACATGAAACATATAAAACATAACAATAAAAATATATATTTCTTCAAATTTTACTCTGCAAAAGACACATTCACTTTTTTTTAAGGTGTAAAGATTTGACACTTTATAAAGGAAGATACACAACTGTCCGATATGCACCTAAAAATAATAGAACATCATTAATCATCAGAGAAACGCAAACTAAAACCACAATGAAATACAACTACACAATCATTTGAATGGCTATAATTTAAAAAAAAAACTGATTATACCAGGTGACTATAAAAATAGGGACCAACTGGAACTATCATACATTTCCGTTGGGGATGTAAACAGCACAGTTTGAAAACTACTCGGAAGATTATATTTGTAAAATAAATAGATACTCATCATATGATCCTATAATTCTACTCTAAGGTATTTTCTCACACACACAAAAATCATATACCCAAAAACTTGTACATAGACGTTCATAGCACCTTTGTTAACAGCCCCCACGTGGAAATGACCAGAGTACTCAGCAGGGGGTGAGTGGGTAAAGCAGCAACAGCTGTAGTGTGTCCATATAATGGGGTATCACCCAGCAGCAAGAAAGGAACAGGCTACTAATACACCCCACAACATGAATAAATCTCAAAAACACACTGAGTGGAAGAAGCCAAACACAAAAGAGTATCTTCCATAAGGACTCCATTTTGTGAAACTCCGGGAAAAATAAATCTACTCTACAGGGATAGAAAATAGGTCAGTCTAGCCCAGGTCAAAATGGGGACTGATTGAGAACATTCTGAGGCAATGGAAAAGTGGTGGTGGTTACAGGGGGTATGTGTGTGTCAAAACTTATCAAACCATATACTCAAAATGTGTGCATTTTATTATATCTAAATTACACCTCAATAAAACTGATCTTAAAAAAAAAGACTTGTTTCTCCATGCACTTGAGGGTAGAACATAAGCTTCTCGGTAGTTAGGCAGAGTTTATAGTTAGGATGGAAAGGACCCACATTCTAGCTGCACTAAGTATCCTTAATTTGCCCAACCGCATAGGAACATTTTGTCCTCCAAGACCTTTCGTTGCTGTCAAGGTACTGTCTTGTGTCCATACAGACCGGCAGCATGGGGTCTTGTCAGTAATTCATTTTTGGCAAGCCACTTCCAAGATGCCACGGCCACGGGCTAATGCAGACCTATGTCCCCCTCCTTAATTTCTGGATCTTGGTCATGGGAAGACCAGCATCAAATATAGGGAGGCTTCACTGCAGGCTGTCTTGGGCCCACAGATAACCACGGGAGAAAATACAAGGGAAGAAAAGTACCGAGAATAAATGCCAGATCTCCACCACCAAACCAAGGAAGCCTATGGAATCTGAGACAGGGAGAATCAGTGTGGTCTAAAAATCAAGACTGCAAGTAACCCTGGGGGATGAAATATGCCAGGTATGACTTCTGAGGTTGCAATAGGTAGTGTCATGCTTTAGAACAGTGTTTCCCAAAGAGTGGGACAAGTCCCAGCGCTGGCACAGGAAATGATTCTCAGGGCTCTTGAGATGATTTGGTGTGGTCAACAAACATGATTGAAATAACATTGAATTACATGATAATTTTTTCTCTAGTTCTCTTAGTGTTTCTGATGATCAAAAAGCCTTATTTTGGGGGTGCCTGGGTGGCGCAGTCGTTAAGCCTCTGCCTTTGGCTCAGGGCATGATCCCAGGGTTCTGGGATCGAGCCCCGCATCAGGCTCCCTGCTCCGCTGGAAACCTGCTTCTCCCTCTGCCCCTCCCCCTGCTTGTGTTCCCTCTCTCGCTGGCTGTCTCTCTCTCTCTGTCAAATAAATAAAATAAAATAAAAATCTTAAAAAAAAAGCCTTATTTTGTGCTAGTATGTCTCGAACATCACATTCTTCTCTCTTTTAAACAAAAAGAAAAAACAAAATACTTAACTGGAATGCAATAAGAGGCTATGTTTGTTTAAGTACATAGTCGTCTTCTACTCATGATAAGTAAACTGGTTTTTCATTTGTGGTAGTGATGCCACATTTCTGCATAAAATAAATGTTCTTCAGTAGAAAAGGAGGACAGTGAACCCACAGAAAAAATAAAAGGTTAAAAAACTAGAGTAAAATATTGATATGATGATAGAGGAACACCTGAGACTGGACAACGGTACCTTAAAATGTGACTTTGTAAGGCAGACTATGCATCCGTGTTTAGATATTAACATATCAATAAGCACTGAATTATTACTGAATTAATACATATTAAAGAAAATTCACTACAGAGTACTTTCATGTCATAAATTAGCTTGTGACTTTAATTATTTGCCCCTAACATCCCCCAAACTTTCAGATTCCAAATTACCGGTAAAAAAACGAGATTAAGATTTTCGGTGTCTTGTAAACTAGGATAAAACAGCATGAAACTGGGGCAAAGGCAGGAATATATCTGCACAATAATGAAGAATGACAGTCCATTCTGCCTCCATCTTTCTGCTCACGAGGGCTTGCACTTGAGTGCGGGCAGGCAAAGAAGACATGAGGAAGGTGACCATGAAAAAAGATGTTGTCTCCATAAAAGTCAGCAATCTCCTGTTTTTAGTTTTGCTCTTTATTCTTTTTTTTTTTCTTGGTATACATTTTAATTTCTTTCCTTTACAAGATTCCATACAAACTGACATTTTACTTTAGGTCCATCAATCACTTCAAAAAATACAATTCACATGGACAAATGTCTTCCAAATTATTATGCTGTTGTCAATGTTTTGATAGTCTCGTGTCATTTAAAAAAAAATCAACCTTATCCAGGCTCTAGAGAATGTCACCAGTCAAAAAAAGGAGAGAACTGTAAAATTGATTTTCTTATTTAAAGTAACAACCAACACCTTGATTTCTACCATGATTATAATTTCCCACTAGTAAAATTAAATTGGGAATGAACAAAGAGGAATGCCTTACCTGTTGGAAGGTGCAGGGTTATGTTGTTGCAAAAGTCTGTGAAGCAGCATTCCGTTTTGGTAACATTGTTGGAACTATGACAGAAGACTTGAGCATTGAGTTCTGGGAGAGAGACGCAGGACTTGATCACCTGCTCTTTTCCATTGGCCAGCATAACCGACGCCCAGCATGCTCCCTCGGTTTGGCAGGTAAAGTTTGAAGAGTCACACAAAAGACATACACACTTCAATCCTGGAAAGTGTAAGGCAGAAAGCTTTAAGATATAGAAAATATTGGGGCGCCTGGGTGGCTCAGTCGTTAAGCGTCTGCCTTCGGCTCAGGGCGTGATCCCAGCGTTCTGGGATCGAGTCCCACATCAGGCTCCTCCACTAGGAGCCTGCTTCTTCCTCTCCCACTCCCCCTGTTTGTGTTCCCTCTCTCGCTGGCTCTCTCTCTCTCTCTGTCAAATAAATAAATAAATAAATCTTTAAAAAAAAAAGATATAGAAAATATTGTGCAAATTTATTTCATAATACTTGAATATAAGAATTCAATCTTAATAAAAATTGAGGAAGAGTTTAAATGAACAGCACTGGATAAACATATGCTCCTGCTTTTAGTACCTCTCAGTCATGCGTTTTATTAAACCAGTGGCCCAATCTTCATTTACTATTGCTTGTATTTTTGTGAATTTATTCAGTTGCTACTATACATTCTAACAATTTTCTCGGCCATGGTCTAACTCCCTCCTTCTTAAACTCAATTGGCCTATTCCTAAATCAAGGAATAAATCAAGCCCCCAAGGGGCGCTGTCCAGCATCCCTTGTAAGGTGTGGTTGGAGAGCTGGGTAACCAAACCATTCAGTGGGCTCTGTTCATCTACCCTTTCTCCCTTCAACTTTTAAGTGAATGTGCTAAACACAAATGTAACCATAGAAATCTACAGCTCTAAAAAACACCAGTGTGATTCTTTACCTTTCTATTCGATGATATGTTCATATTATTGCTATTGTCTTATTACCTTTAAGCCATAAATGAACCATCACACTTTCCCCTCTTCACTAAGAAATGCATTGTAGAATAAGAGTCATTTGAACATAGACCATGACCTTCAGGCAATTTTCTTAATGAACACATCTATTCCATGAAGCAAAACACATCAACAGTAGAATTTAATATATCTACATCAATAAAACTTTCAAAAATTGGACTTTGCTAATCTGTCCACTGCACAAATTTCCTCAACCTTCCCCACTTACTATATACACACCCCACACGCACATGAACTCACATGTTCCAAGTGGCGCAGAATTTGTCTGTTATGTAAAGTATCTATCAGCATGAAGTTCAGTGGTTGTGACAATTTATTCAAATTTTATTTAATTGCATTGTTTTTAAATAGCACAATACTAAATAAGACTTTTGTATTATTATTCTAATGAGCTTTCTGTTAAATCATAACTACTCCCCACAATTATCTGAATGTACCAAGATTTATAATAAAATCATTTTTTACTGAGATTAAAGTCTTTAAATTGTTAATTAATGAAATTGGAGCTGATGTTGTAACTGTACAATATTTGATACATAAATGATAATTTTTATACTCAACTTCAAATACCAATATAAGAGCAAATGTGGATAATATTCCCACATAACTCAGTGTGTAAGAAAGAACAAATTACATATTGATCAATAAGAACTATCTTTTCTTTGGTAGTTTCTCTTGATTGGTAAAATACCCTCCCTATAAACATGTTTATTACTACGGGCTAAAAGAAATACAGTCATAAAATAAAATACTCTTTTGTTAACAACATTGGACCAAGCATAATAGCTCACTCCTCCATTTATTCCAAGGGTGATCAATAGAAACAAATCTAGAGTGGACTCTTGAACAACATGAGTTTGAACCACACCAGTTCACTTATAAGTGGATTTCTTTTCAATAAATGCAGTACAGTACTCTAAATGTACTTTCTCTTCCTTATGATTTTAATAACATTTTATTTTCTGTAGTTTCCTGTAAGATACAGTATATAATACATGTAATTTACAAAATATGTGTTGTTTATGTTATTGGTAAGGTTTCCAGTCAACCATAGGCTATTAGTAAAGTTTTGGGGGAGTCAAACATTAAGCAGATTTTCAACTGTGTGAGGGGTTAGTGCCCCCAACATGCATGTTGTTCAACAGTCACCTGTACTCATTTGTTAATATTTATGTGCTATAGTAGAATCTTGTCATCTACATTGATTAGGATTCAGTAGAGCTAGATATATAAAACCCAGGTAATTTGAAAAATGTTTAAATCACTTTCTTAACATAAAAGAGAGCTCATTAGTGAGTATCCAGACACTCAGGTGTCTTCTGACAGCGAAACCTCTCTCTAGAACATTTCAACTTCAATCTGACAAAGGCCTTCAATCCTGGTTATACTAGCTTTGAATCTTGGCCATTACTTGGCCCCTCTATGCTTCCATTTCCTTATATGAAAGATGAAGAGAAGAAGAATGTATCTCCTCATACTGTTGTTATGAAGAATAAATTTATCTATGTAAAGCTCTTATAACAATGTCTAGTACACAGGAAGTACTACGTAAACATCAGGAACTATGACTTCTCCTACTGGAAGATGTAAAGCTGGTTGTCTTATGCTAACAATTGAAATATGTTCATAATCCATAAAAGGAATGGCTGAATGAACAGGACATACAGACTATTTAAAAGACGTAACAAAGAAATGCATCCCCTTCCACCTGTGGAATGAGTTAAACGCTCTCCTTCTTTTAATAGCCCAGGTTAGAACCTAGATAGTCACACAGCAGGGTGGTGTCTGGCCATGGTCCAAATAAAGAACTCAGGAAAAGAAGGTCTCAGTCCTACCTCTGTCACTAACTTGCTCATTGACTTTAGAGAAGACATTTAACCTTACAGGGCCTCAGTGCCTTCTTCTAAAATGGGAAACGAACCAGGGTCAGGGCAGTGGATCCCCAAATCCTGAAACCTCATAGAGTGCCACCATTTATGACTCTATGATTTTATAATTCATGTAAATTTACAACTGCAAAATATGGAAAACTCTTTGACATTGAAGAAACTTAATCTACTGTGGCTATTCTTTACCCTCATAGTTTAAGGGGCTGAAGTTGGAAAGAATAAGTCTTCTGATACTAGACTCCTCATCTCTTCATGAATTTTCTATTTGCAAGAAAAGCCTAGCCTAGAAATCAAGGCAACTAACTATGGAATATGGGTCCACTGAAGGAAGACAGACATAAAGCACTCAACAAACAAAGTTTCACGCATGTTTATCATTACGTATAGTTCCCAGTGTAAGTGTGGGAGTTAGTTGTCACCATCTCCACTTTACAGATAATGAAATAATGCTCAAAAAGATCAAGTGACTGAATTAATGCAGCAGTTATTAGACTACTCAAGCAATGTTGTTTCTATCCTACCAAAGCTTATATATATTTTTTTAAATTTTTTAAGACAAGTCCATAAAACATTTTCCCACCTCACCAGTTTCTAGCAATTGAATAAAATATAATTCTAATACAACAGAAAGAAGTTAATGATTGACAATTGACAATTGAGATTTTGATCTGTATTATCCTAATTACCTTTTAAAACACAGTTGGTATTTTTAAAACACCTACTTATTTTCCGAGAAGACAGGTGGTTAAATAAAAGTCAATTATCACGTTTGTGCATCTGCACAAATAGCCTTACCTTTCAGGTTGTCTAAGTTTTGTATTAAGTGTGAACCTCTACGTACCCAACCTGATACTTTTTCTTGGAAAGACCACTAGCTCCTTATGAAAATGATTACATAATAGCTCTTATCAAGGAATAATGTGGATACTCACTGACTGTTTAACAAGCTATAAAAATTTCCTTCAGTTTTAAGTAAAAGGTACCAATCAGAAGATTAATTCAGACCAAGGTGACATAGTTAAGACACAGTAAATGCCACCTTGCTTTAAATGGTGCACAATGGAAAACACTGACAAAACCGAGAATTTGTTGATAATAGCTTCAAACATCTGCTAAATGTTCGCATTTATTCCAGGTCAACTGGCAGTACTATAGCACTGATGGAGAACAAACAGCAAACTAAAAGGAACCGAAGATGTATAGCTAACATACAACATATTCAGTCTTGCATTTTTCATTTCCCACCAAACCACTATATGGTCACATTTGGTATATAATTAAATTATATTTATATCAACCACCCTCAACATAGAACCCTTGTGCTGCCAATTAAAACATAAGTTGCCCTTAGTGATTAGACTTATGCTTTCATATTTTGTTTTTTAAAAGACTGATGTTAATTGAGTCAATTATACTAGAATATTCCATGACAGGATAAATCTGGCTGTTAGCAGACAGTAGTCCAGCCTTATGTTTCTTTATTTTGTACTTTCCCATTATAATGTACTTGAGTCATATGGAAAGGGATAGCAAATGAAGTTGAAGAAGGAGGTAATTACCCAGAAGAAGGAGGTCTATTAGAGTTTTCCCCACAAGAAAGATTGCACTTTTCTTGTGTCTCCTCCCACCCCTTTAATTAGCCCCTTTTCCCCCTTTTTGCCAATTAGTCTGTAAAAGCCAAGACATCTGCTACTCACAAGACATCTGTTACCCACATGAAACCAAAGGATGTGCACATTCCTAATCACCCAGAAAATAAATTTTCATCCATATTTACATGTGATGGCAAGCACACCCTGGTGTCCAGAAATGTAAAAACCATCAGACCACAGAAAAATAACCAAATTGATCAATTTGTATTTATGTGCTAAGAAGAGTTAAAAAGCCAAATATTTGCTTGGGAAATATTAGTTGTTTTGAATTAGATGCTATTTTCAGTAAGTCGGTTGCCTATATTTTGGGTCTACATGCTAAAATATTTATTGCCCAGTGCCTTACACAAATTTCTGACACATACCCTCTCCTCTTCTCCAGACATCAGTTGATTCAATTTCCCTAATTTTAGAGCAGGCTATTGAACACATTTTTTTTAATTCAGCAAACTGTCTCAAATTTGACCTGCTGAATATATAATCTTTTCATCATTTGCAGGCTTCTGAGTTAACAAAGGAACAATTCAAGCTCATCCATGTGCTGAATATGAAAAGAACACCAGGACAACTAGCACTAGTGTGTGTAAAGGAAAGTCAGACGGGGTCAAAGGAAATAAGCAAAGACCTAGCTTCCCTTCTATTCCCTTTCAACACTTGATTTTCTTGTCATGGGGCCATTTCAAATCATTTCTTTTTCTTCATGGTAAGGAAAAATAGGATAGACAAAGAAAGCAGCATTAATAAAATATGGATAATATGAAGGTAAACTCTTTGCCCAAAGGAGTTTTCAATAGAGACGCAACTTTTAGAAATTCTATTTACCAGGCTGTATCCAAGGGCATTCAGAACTCCTAAAATATGAGAATACACCCAGTACAAAATAAAACTGTTCCTTTGTGTTAAGTGGTAATTATGGTTCCTGTTCAGGAAGGCCTCATCCTTATAGTTGAGAAGGAAAGGAACCACTCTCACAGGAGGGATTCCATCCAGGAGAAATGTTTTCACTTCCAGCTGCAGGGCTCAAATTAGGAAGAGTCCAGCACATTTTGAATTATAGGACTAGTCATTTTGAATGCCTTCAGTCTACAGGCAACACTAGATGAAACCGGAGGGCTCAGCCCACCTCCCCTACAAACCACCCAATACTATAATGTCTCCACATCTTAGATTCCTCACCTGAAATATGATAAGGTCAGGAAGCAGATTAAAAGATTTCTAAAGACCCCAGTTTTATAGTCTCTTTTTAATAATAATTTTTTATTATGTTATGTTAGTCACCATACAGTACATCCCTAGTTTTTGATGTAATGTTCCATGATTCATTATAGTCTTTTCCTGCTCTGAGCCCGTGTCGCGATTCTCAATACAACTAACTACAGGGTTAGCTTATGTATAATAGATAAAAAGAGAGAGCACCCAAAGGACAGGTTTATACCCCCAAATTCCCACACTGATATTTCAGTGGATGAATAGATCCTACTAGTTTATAATCCAACAAACTTTTTCCAGTTGATATTGAAGATGATTAATCTTATCCTGTATCACATGAGAATCTAACACTCTTTCCAATCTCGGCACAATATTTTTAGGAAGAGAGGGGAAGTTCATCACCTCTCTGAATTGGGCCCGACACCTGGAGTCTTGCCTACTCCCTCAATCACAGATATATACACCATCACAGAAATGGCACACGAGGCGAAAAGCTATTCAGGAGCACCACACCATAGCAATCTGATTCTCCTAAAAAGAAATGGAAACATTTCCCAGTAATGTTTAAATGTCTGACAAAAAGAGTAGAGTTTAAAATTGGTCAGAATTATGTTATTTATTTACTTATAGCCTCCAAAAGGGGACTAGAGAAAGAAAGGGCATGTCCTATGGCATAATCTCAAAAAGTCGCTGGTGCAATTTAAAAACTTCTTAACAGAGAAAAATGATCAGTTTAACATTTTTGCTTATCAGCATAGTTATTAACTGAAAAGTTCACTTGTCAGAGAAGGACTTTTCCCAAACTACTATTAATGACATTAACCCCTAAGCTTGTGCAGTATGGTACAAAAATAAGTCAACCATGAAGGGATATAAACTAATCTAAAAAGGGGGGATGACAGTATTATTTGTGTGGATTCTCTTAAAATATCCCTGCGAAAGCATGAACACGCAGAAGAATCCTAGGCTGGGGAGAGGACAACCTTTTCCTTCCCTCCTCTGGAATTCAAGGCAGTTAGCAGCAGGCTGGCAGGGGTGACAGTTGTGTGATGACTGCTTTTGGGAACAGTGTGACATCCTCTAGAGCATATCCTTGTTTCCTCAGGGAGGGCACACTTCCTGCAGTCCTCTGGCCAGCTTAAGTCTTGGTAGCCATGGATGGAAGAAAAGGACCTCATTTGGGGGTCTCCCATGTCAAAGCATCCTGTCAAAGAAGAACAGTGTTCCCAATCACAAGACACATTTCCTCTGCCACCCTCCATGTAATTCTCCTTTAATATGAGAAGTTATATTCTTGGGCTGCCAGCCTAAATGGCTCCTCATCAAACTGTTCTCTCAGTCTTGGGATTTTTCTTATTGTCTTCTAGGTAAGAAAAGAGCTATGTTCGATGGATTCTAAGTACATCTAGAAAAAACCCAAAATCCACAGTCATTATTTGTGACCTCATAGGCTAGTCAGTCTGGGTTGGGTTCTTCCCACTTCTTGAACCTCATTTCTTTCTTTCTTTTTTTTTAAGATTTATTTTATTTTATTTATTTGATAGAGAGAGAGACAGCCAGTGAGAGAGGGAACACAGGCAGGGGGAGCGGAAGAGGAAGAAGCAGGCACTCAGCAGAGGAGCCTGACATGGGTCTCGATCCCAGTACGCCGGGATCACGCCCTGAGCCGAAGGCAGACGCTTAACGACTGAGCCACCCAGGCGCCCCATTGAACCTCATTTCTTATCACATAGCCCTTCAGACACACTGGTCTCCTTTCCAGGACTCTAGGTAACAAGTTCTTTCCCACCTCACGGAAATCTTCAGACTCCTCTTGACAAGTGATCTGCTGCCCATCCTTTCTGGTATATACTGCCATCTGTAGTTAGCTGATTTATTGTATCAGCCCTACTAGAATGAAAAGTCCATGAAGGCAGGGACCTTTCCTGCCTCATCTATCATCACATCCTCAACACCTACACTAGAGTATGGCAGATGATAAAAAACCAAGAAACATGTATTAAATTAAAAAGTCTAAACAACTGTACAGAAAAATGCAAAATGGTCAAACACATAAAAAGACTCACAATCCTGTAACTACTCTCATTGTGGTATATTATCTTCCAGTCTTTTTTTCTATATAGGTTTCTACAGAATTCTACCTATAAACACAATTTTATGTGCTTCCTTTTTATTCTGTCAGCATTATATCGTGAGCTTTTATAATCTCCTGTTTATAGTCACTTAATGGCACTTATAGACCCTCCATTAGTGTAACTGAATGATATCCAGCATTTTCTCGCTTTTAGGCATTTCACTTGTTTCCATTTTTTTTAGAAGAATTTGAAAAAGGTTTATTGGGTAAATGACTAAATAGATGGGTAAATTATCAGTCACCAGTACAATGAGAAAACTTTATAGTTTCACTCAGTAGAATTCCTTTTTTTTTTTCTTTTTTTAAGCTCATATTGAAGTGTATTTGTTACAGAACATTTAGATATAGCAGGCTTTTTTTTTTTTAAGTTTCTAATTTTTGCAACTAAACAACACTGTGTTGAATATCTATGTGGATTAATCTTTAGTTTAGTTTCCTAAGCTAGAGTCCCAAAAGTGGAATTATAACATCAGACCTTCTCGATAGACACCATTGAATAGCTTTCTAGAAAAGTTGTACCAATTAAGATTTCCATTGGCCCTATATGAAAGTACCCATTTCACATACATTTAACAGCATTAGATATTCTCACTAAAACCTTAATAAAATGATGGATAGAAGTTGCATCTTATTTCAATTTGCATCTCCCTATGATTGGGATTGATCTTTTTTTTCAAATATTTCCTCTGGATTTCTCTTGGGTGAATTTTTTGTCTATGCCATTTAGCTCTTTGATAAGTCTTAAATTTCTTCTCAATTTGAAAGAGCACTTTATAAAGACAGAAATCCTTTGCCATATGTGTTACATATAACTTTTCCCACTTTCCCATTTATTTGCTTCTTCCTAATGTACCATCTTCATTGTTTTCAAAAAAAAAAAAATGATACTTGCCCCTTGTCAAAAATAAGTCAAGTAATACATATAATATAAAGAAGTAAAATAAAATAAATCACTCCTAATCCCATATCCCCAAAATGACTACTGTTAACATCCTCTCCAAATATGTTTCTATGGACCTTTACTTACAGCTATCAAAAAAACTAATGTGACAGATGGAAATTGTATCAATCAATCTTTTACCTAGCACTTTCTTCCTTTGCCTTCAAGCTTAGGAAATACCCCATTCAGTTTATGATTTTTTAAAATATACCTAACCCCTAAAATTACGTGGATTTGATGGTGTTATTAGATAATAAATAAATTTAATAAATAAATCTTTTTGACAGGGGATAAGTGAATTACTTTATGGTAAATTTCCAGATGTTAAAAAATTTCTTTAAATTACTATTTAAAGAATATTGTATTAGCCATGGTTTTCCAGAGAAACAGAACCAGTAGGATGTATATGTATACATACATACACGCACACACACGGGGAGAGAGAGAGAGAAAGAGACACTGAGAATTTATTTTAAGGAATTGGCTGACTGGATTTTGGAGGCTGACAATTCCAAAATTTCCAGGGTAGGCTGCAGGGAAAAGCTGATATTGCAATTCAAGTTTGAAGCCAGTTTGCAGACAGAATTCCCTCTTCTTCTGGGGACCTCAGTTTGTTTTCTCTTAAGGCCTTCAACTGATTTGATGAGGCCCACCCAGCTTTGGAGGGTAATCTGCTTCACTGAAAGTCTACTGCTTTAACTATTAAACTCATCTAAAAAATACCTTCACAACAATATCTAGACTGGTGTTTAACCAAATATGCAGGTACTATGGCCTAACCAAGTTGACATATAAAATTTACCTTCCCAAATATTTTAATATATGTCAAATATCACGGTAAGAGCTAAGGAAAGAAAAGAAAAAAGACCATTCCCTAAAGGAATTGTAGAGTTAAAGCACATTATGATAGCGTGGTAAGACAGTCAGGGATGTGTGCACAATGTGTTGGGGCACAAAGGCTGACTACTGCTTAATACAACCTGGGGAAGAGGGGACAGGAGCAGGCAGGTAATTTTCTTTGAGGTGAGTCCTGAGGAGCACAATTGTTCTTCACCATCTCCAGCCCACTCCCCTCCTCCATAGTCCCACCATACCCTCTCAGCAGTCATCAAAGATCCTCCAGCCAGCCCCCACCAGCCTGGGGGAAACTGAGGTAGTCCTCAACCAAAAGACAGTGAGAAATGTCTTCTGTTGTGGGGCTGATGTGTACGGGCTTTAACCTGCCCCCATTTTGGCGATGTGTTCTTGTCATACCCACCTCCCACATGGAATTCCAGTCCCAAACATCTCAACATTCCAGGCATAGCCTCACAGGGCCCCATGACTCAGCTGCTGATTGGAAAAGCTCAGCCTTCCCTGGAGTTACACGATGGGGCTTGGAGCTTTCCCCAGGACAAGGCCCCGGGGCTTCTGCCTCCTCTTCATCTGACCCGTTTGCCCACACCTGCTGGGGTTACCGGGACTCTTTCAGCCAAGCTCTAGCATGAGTGCATTCCAGACCTGTCAGTTCCTGGCAATACAGCTGTTGATATTCACATAAAATCATACTTGATAGTGGTTAGCAGATTGGGGATTTCATCAACCAGTTAAATTTCAAAAATAATTTTGGGACTCAACCAGGATTGCAGTAAATTTTTGCTTTCCCCAAGGAAGAACAGTGGGGACCAGGGGAAGAACCCTCTACTACCATAATTTCAAAAAAGAAAGGTTATTATAATACCAACCAAGTATGGAAGAACATAAAGGAATTATAGACTGACTTTGCCAAGATCAAGGATATCTTTCTAAAATTTCAAATGTTGAAAAATATAATTACTTCTTATAGTGTTACATTTCTTTTGTCTTTTTCTGAAACAAATTGTTAATCTGGAGGTTGACTGTATCAGAAAGTGGAGCTTGAGTGCCCAACCTATTCCTGTACTTTGTTTCGTTCACAATCAATGGCCATAACCCATATTGGAATGTTCTTTAAAATGGAAAAGGCAATATTCCATAGTGCTATTTTTACTCAGCATGGATATTCTGGAAAACTAAAAAAGCTAAATAATAATAGCCATCCACCCCAAGCTACAAAGAAAGCTAATAGTCCCAGATCAGTGGTCTGGCTAACAAGGGGCTTCCTTGTTTAATGAATGGGCTACTGGGCCTTTTGGCCTCAACTCAATGAGCTCACTCTAGGCAATGCCTCCATCAGTACTGGGGCACAGAGCTTAGCACTATATTTGATCAATCTGCTCATCAGGGTCTATTTTACAAGACTTGGAGGATGATATACAATTTCTGGATCATTACAGACCTGTGTTCAATATATTGCTTGTCATATCTATGATTTATTTGATTATAAACTCTTGATCAGGAGCATACCATTTTTATTATTATTCTCATGGGAAATTATGACCAATTATAGCCAACTTCTATAAGATACAATCTTCAGCAACATCTTGTAGTGATATGCAGAAATTGCTATCGTGTTGCATGGAGAAATGAACCTGGGTAAAGAGAAGAACAGTGCAGTTGTTCTAATCCAGTCTGGTGCATTTAGGGTCCAAGTAAGAAGACCTGAGGTTCTTTTTTTTTTTTTTTTTTTAATTTATTCATTCGACAGAGTGAGAGACAGCCACCGAGAGAGGGAACACAAGCAGGGAAAGTGGGAGAGGAAAAAGCAGGCTCCCAGCGGAGGAGCCTGACATGGGGCTCGATCCCAGAATGCCAGGATCACGCCCTGAGCGGAAGGCAGATGCTTAACAACCGAGCCACCCAGGTTCTCCGGAAGACTTGAGGTTCTAATCCTCGTTCTATTTATGTGGCTTTTGAGGCTTCTGTGTCCTCAACTGATCTGTCCAAGAAAGAATTCAATCTAATGATCTCCAATTGTTCTAAAGTTGTATGACCCAAAGAAATGAATGCATCCATGGCTGCCATGTAGTATCAGAAAGAGCGACACAAGTGTTTGATATCCAGAGAACAAAGAAGTTGTTGTCCTGGAATCAGAGTTCACAAAGAAAATTGTTCAGGAAAATACTGTATCATTCTAGTACGGACTGAAGTGAATAATCTTGAGTTCATACTTTGGAGGTCCATTAAGTCATAGAAGTCTAGTTCTGTGTTTCCAATCTCCATGAGGTAGAAAAGATAGAAAACAAATGGGAGAGGAACACAAAGAACTTGGTGATGTAAGGAAAACAGGAGCACATGACTTGGTCAATCTATTTGGCAGAGACGAAAAAAAGCACAAAAAGTTAATGATAAAAACAAAAGTTTTTAAAGCTAAGGAAGCTCTGACTTGTTTAAGGGAGGTGATTCAGTAATCAGTAAAGAAACAAGTAATCAATAGTAGTCAAACTACAGGGCTAAGAGAATATGCAGATAGAAAAAGAGACAAAACTATCTGAAGTTTAGAATGAAAGCAGCAAAGAAAATTGAAAAGTTAAAGTCCTTGAGTTCTCAGGGGTTCACTTGTCAGAAATTTTTATCATGATCCACAGTTATTCATTTATATGATCAGATATGGTAAGGCATAGATAATTCTCAATCTAGAAATAAAAGGAAACTCTCCAAAGTAAGATGATCTAACTAAAAATAGATTGGTAAGTGAAGAGTTGAAAGGGGAAGAGGAGGGCAAGTGATTTAGAAGGAAAGTTTTTTCCTAAATGCTGATCCTAATTGGTCCTCTTTCTGACATTGACCCCAAAACTCAAAGGATTGGCTTAGATAGTATGAAGAACTCATATTATGCAGGCATAAGACAGGCAGCATCGCCTGCCCCTCTATTCATAGAAGGTACCTGGGAGTAAGAGCTGAGGAATGGGAAAAGAAATTTTTAAATCTGTAACTTAAAAATATATACATAAATCTCAGACTTCTATGGATCATCATAGCTGCTTCAGAAGGTGGGTCATATGGGTTTCTCTGGAATTATGTTTTCTTTTGTTTATCAAAGCATTACTAAACAAAATAACTGTGTTTATTGCAGCTATACAATTATATTTCAAGACATAAAAGTGAAGCAATACAATAAGAAATTAGAGGACCTCAGAGAAGTCTCAAAGAATTCATATTAGCCAGAACAAAAGGGAAGTCTAAGGCACGTTGTCTTGTCTCATTTTTGCTGCTTCTCTTATGTTAAGCAAGTATAAAACAATACAACAACACAAAACTACAGCAAAGAAACAAAGAAAAAGCTTCTCTTTGTAGTTCTGTTCATTTGAGTTTACTGTCAACAGACTTCAGCAAGGATCCTGTGTATCGGAAGATTCTCCCCGGAGCTGAAATCCGGAGTCACTGCTCGTCCCACCTCACGGCCTGCGAAGTTATTACGCCTCTCTAAATAGGACTCTGCACTGGTGAAACATGGATAATAATCCCTATCTCACAGCGTTTTTATGTGATTAAGAGATAGTTTAGATAAAACATTTCATGCACAGCAGATGTTTAAAAACAAAAACTAAAAATTAAGCTCCTGCTACTACAAATTATAAGCTATATTTAGAGCTCAACATTCAAGGCCCAAACCACACAGCCCTAAAAATAACTCTCAGTGTTTTGACAACCATTTCTGGCTTTAACTTTCTTTTTGGTAGTAATACCACAACTTCAAGGTGATAAAATTGGCAGCTCCAAAACAAAATAAAAAATTTTTGTTTAAAAAAAAAAAGTCTTTGGCATCTGAGCATAATCAAAGAGTGGAAGTATCTAGAATGTTCATTCTCATATTGGTTACTACGTTAATTTTTTTCCCTTCTCAATCAATTATTTCTTGGGTCTGACAAATAAATCTGGGAAGGACAGATATGTCAATGGAAAAATGAACAAAGTAAATGACAATACATTATTTCCATTTATCAGATAAATGATCTTGTAAATTATAACACACGAAACTGGCAAGGGCTTGTCAGTGGGATTTCATCTTTATTCATAGCTGGTAGAGCACCACTTGGCACAAACTTTAGGGAGTACGATCTGAAATGTTTGTCTCAGGAGTCCTAAAAATGTTTATATTCTTTGTGGTTGTATTTCCACTTCCTCTTTATAAAATAGAAAGAAAACAAAATTTTATATTAAATTTCCGTTGCAGTTATTATTCACAAAAGTAAAAATTGGAAATAATTAAAACCTCCCTAAATCAAAATGTGTAAGTAAATTTTGACAAGATATATGATGTCATAATGTCCTGTTTTTAATAATACTTAAAGGGAATGGAAATTGCTCACTGTAAATATTAAACGAAAAGTAGAACCATACAGGGTATGATCTCAATTTACATACATTGCACAGAAATAAAGACTAGAAAGAAATACATCTAAATATTAATAGTGATTTCCTCCGAGCTAAAAACTAAAAATGGTTTTTACATTTTTCAACACTTTTCTTGAATTTCCTATAATGAACACATATTAATACTACGACACTAAGATTATCGTATTTGGTTAAAATCCTGTCTTACTCTGTAGAAGTATTTCATTCACAGGGATTTGATTTGGGAATCATAGGGATATCGTCCATCAGCAGTTCTGCATAGGCCTTTAAAATAACACTGACGGTGAAGCCTGGTGAACACCCACATGCCCACTGCCACGTTACCCCACAGCTTACAGCAACTCTATTTTCCAGACCAAACACTGGAATTTGTGGTCTGAAAATAGGCTAGCATATCTGAAAGCAGGGTTGTCTCTGAAAATTCAGGTACATGATTATTACAGGAGGACTCCCACTTGACGCTGGAAACTTACCTGATCCTGAAATGTAAACCAACAGACTCGCTAGCCTGACGATCTTTCCATAATTTTACCCCTCATCTTTAACTCTGTCTCGGAAGAGGGTCAGAACACCCTTAGTGACTTTCCCTAACTGTGCAGAAGACAATCAAGAAAATACTGACTGCCCACTGTGTGCATGGCACTGTACTGAACAAGGGGTACCTCTCATCTAAGTCAGCAAAATGGGGTTTGTTAATGCATTAATGAGCCCGTGTATAGACTGCTGATGCAAGCAAAATTCTCCATAAGCAAGTTTAATGCTACAGGAAGCCAACAAAAAGAGCCCAATCAGCCCATAAGTGCTCCCTTGTAGGTGACAAATGACTTTTCAAGTCGAACCAAATGCTTTCACCTAAAAGAGCAGGTGAGTAATGCTATCTTTACAGTGGGCTTTATCTAGGTATGGACGATGTCCCTTAGTTGCAATTTCCTTTGCCCAGGGAAGAAATCACTACTACTCCAGGCTAATGAATTAAACACAGTCTAATTTATCCTAATTCGATTTCATTTCTATCTACTTTATGCCATTTTACAGACTGAGGATGATACACACAAAAAAACATTTTAACAGAAATCCCTTTTTTATACAACAAAATCAAATCAATTATTTGTAATTTTAAAATATCTTCTGTTCGTATAACCGTATCAGTGCATATGGTAAAAAAAAAAAAATAGTATAGGAAGAATTAAAATAGCATCTATCCCACTTCTCCCCAGTCTCACTTCACAAAGGCACTTTTAACTATTTTTGTTGTTGTTCTCCAGGACATTTAGCATAGGACATTAACTCTAAAAATACCCTGCTGTTCTTAATTAACCAATTTGAAACATTATCGGTTGACTACTTGATTTATACAAGATTTCTTAGTTCTCAGACGTGCTCTCCAATCTGAGGAGGAGAAGCAAGTTTATGAAGACTGAATTTACATACAGTAACATTCATCCTTTTTACTGTACAGTTTTATGGGTTTTGACAACTGCAGTTCAATCACCCCTCCACCCAGATTTTCTCAGACTCTCTTTTAGACAACTCCTCCTGCCACTTCAGCCCCTGGCAAGCAAGGATACTTTCTGTTCCTGATGTTTGCCTTCTCCAGAATGTCAAATGAATGCAGGCTTTTGATTCTGGTTTCTTTCATTCACTTCTTAAGGCCTTCATTCATACTGTTGCACACATCAGTATTCCCTGAATGGACGTAAAGTTTGTTTATCCATTTACAAGTTAAAGCCATGTGGGTTTCCGCCACCCCCCCCCGCCCCAGTTCTTGCTAATGAGCAATAAGCTTGCAATAAACATTAATATACAGATCTTTGTCGGAAATAAGTTTCATTTCTCTTTGCTAAGTATCTGGAAGTGAAATTACTATATTTTATATAAAATGTATGTTTAACTTTATATAAAATTGCTGGAGTGTTTTTTCTAAAGTGGCTATCCCACTGTATATTCACCAGTAATGAATGGATGAGAGTCCAGTTACTTATATTCTTACAAACACTGCATACTGTCATCTTTGTTTTCTTGAGCTTTTTTGGTTGTTGTTTGTTTGTTTGTTTTAACCATTCGAATAGATACGCGGTGGCATGTTGCTGTGGTTTAATAAGGATTCCCGCAGTGACTAATGACACTGGGCAGTTTTGATGTGTTTATTTCTGTTCAACTCTTTTACCCCCTTCTTACTAGGTTGCTTTCTTATTATTGAGTTTGAGAATTCTTTATAAATTCTGACTCAAGTGTTTATTAAATATGTGTCATGCAAATACTATCTCCCAGGCTGTGGCTTGTCTTTTCATTCTCTTAACAGCATCTTTCAAAAAAAATGTAAGTTTTCCATTTTGGCGAAATCTAATTTATCAATATTTTCTTTTATGGATTGTGCTTTGGCGGTCACAGTTAAGAAATATTGCTTAAACCAAGATCAAAAGATTTTCTTTTATGTTTTCTTTTAGAAGTTTCTATAGTTTTAGATTTTATTTTTAGGTCCATGATCAATTTTAATACTTGTACACATGCAAGGCATGTTTTGAGGTACTTTTCTTTCTTTCCTTTTTTGAGTATGAATGTCTAATTATTCCATCATCATTTGTCGAAAAGACTATCTTTTCACCATAGCATTGTCTTTGTACCTTTGTAAAAAAAAAAAAATCAATTGGCTATATATGTATGGGTTTATTTCTGGTCTCTGTATTCTATTCCATTAATCAATGTGCCTCTCCTTTTGCCAATAAGACAGTCTTAATCACTGTAGATTTATAAGCTTTCTAATAAGTTACTGTAAATATGACAACTTTGATCTTCTTTTTCAAAATTGATTTGGTTATTCTAGTTCCTTTACCTTTCCACATAAATTTTAAAAACAGCTTGGTGAATTCTGCAAAAATTCCTGATGGAATTTTAACTGGAACATTGACTGGAATTACACTGAGTCTATAAACCAAATTGGTGGATAACTACCATATTAACAGCATTGTGACTTTGATTCTGTGAAGGTGGTATATCATCCCATTTATTCAGGTATTGCCTAAATTCTTTCAAATGTGTTTTATAGCATTCAACAGACTTTCCATGTATCTTGTTAGATTTTCACCTAAGTATTTCATGGGTTTTTAGGTGCTATTGTAAATGGCTCCCTTTTTTTTTGTCAATTTCTAATTTTTCATTGCTAGTATACATTAAAAAAACTGATTTTGTGTATTAATGTATATCTTGCAACCTTGAGTTTGAACTAGAATTTATCAGTTCTAATTCCTTTTTTGGAGATTCTTTGGCATTTTCTCTATATAAAACCAAATCATCTGTGAATAGAGAAAATTTTACTTATTCCTATCCAAACCGTATGGCTTTTATACATTTCTCTTAATGCGTTGGTTAGGACTTTCAATGCAGCATTGATCAGAATTGGTAAGAGCAGATATCTTTGCCTTGTTTTCATTTGTAGTGAGAAACATCCAGTCTTTTATAGGTAAGTGTGATGTTAGCTGTAAGTTTTCTGAAGAAGCTCTTTATCATGTTAAGGAATTTCACTTCTATTCTTAGTTTAGCGAGTTTTTATTGAAGATGTTGAGTACTGACATCAATTTTATGCATATATTGATACTATCATATGTTTTCTTCTTCTTTAGTCCACTGAAATAGTAAATAGGAATATTAGATTTTTGAATGTTGAACCAGCCTTGCATTCTCCAAAATAAACTCCACTTGATCATGATGTAGTATCCTGTAATATTCTGTTTATACTGTTAGATTTGATTTGATAATATTTTATTGAGGATTTTTGCATCTCTATGACAGATATAAGTCGGTAGTTTTCTTTCAATAAGATGTCTTTTCCTAGTTTTAGTCTCAGAGCAATGCTGATCTTATAACATGAAACAATAAGTATCCCTCCAGTTCTATATTCTGAAAAAGTTTGTGTAGACAAGACATTATTTCTTAATTTTTTAAAAAGTAAGCTCTTGGGGTGCCTGGGTGGCACAGTCGTTAAGCAGCTGCCTTCGGCTCAGGGCGTGATCCCAGCGTTCAGGGATCGAGCCCCACATCAGGCTCCTCTGCTAAGAGCCTGCTTCTTCCTCTCCCACTCCCCCTGCTTGTGTTCCCTCTCTCGCTGGCTGTCTCTCTGTCAAATAAATAAATAAAATCTTAAAAATAAATAAATAAAAAGTAAGCTCTATACCCGTTGTGAGACTTGAACTTCTGACCCTGAGATTAAGAGTTGTATGCTCTACTAGTTGTGTCAGACAGGTGTCCTCTTCCTAAATTTTTTTTGACAGAATTCACCAGTAAAGGGGCGCCTGGGTGGCACAGCGGTTAAGCGTCTGCCTTCGGCTCAGGGCGTGATCCCAGCATTCTGGGATCAAGCCCCACACCAGGCTCCTCCACTATGAGTCAGCTTCTTCCTCTCCCACTCCCCCTGCTTCTGTTCCCTCTCTCAATGGCTGTCTCTATCTCTGTCAAATAAATAAATAAATAATCTTTAAAAAAAAAAAGAATTCACTAGTAAAGCCATCTGCGATTACAGCCTTCTTTAATAGAAAATATCCAGGGTATCTATTACTTCTTGAGGGGACTTTGGTAGTTGTACTTTACAAGGTATTTGTTCATTTCCTAAGTTTTCTAAATGTGGGCATAAAGATGTTCTGAAATATTTCCTAATGTTTAATTTTTATGTATGTAGGATGTGTAATGACATCCCCTCTTTCACTTTTGACATTGGTAATTTGAGTTGTTCCTCTTTTCCTTGGTAAATCTAGCTAGAGGTGAATCAATTTTATTGATCTTAAATTTTTTTTTATTTTAATGTTTTTTTATTATATTATGTTAGTCACCATACAGTATACCCCTGGTTTCTGATGTAAAGTTTGATGATTCATTAATTGTGTATAATACCCAGTGCACCATGCAGTACGTGCCCTCCTTACTACCCATCACCACTCTATCCCATTCCCCTACCCCCCTCCCCTCTGAAGCCCTCAGTTTGTTTCTCATAGTCCAAAGTCTCTCATGCTTCATTCCCCCTTCTGATTATCCCCCCTTTCTTTATCCCTTTCTTCCCCTACCGATCTTCCTAGTTCTTATATACCATAGATGAGAAAAATCATATGCTAATTGTCTTTCTCTGCTTGACTTATTTCACTTAGCATTATCTCCTCCAGTGCCGTCCATGTTGCAGCAAATGTTGAGAAATCGTTCTTTCTGATAGCTGAGTAATATCCCATTGTATATGGACCACAACTTCTTAATCCAGTCATCTGTTGAAGGGCATCTTGGTTCCTTCCACGATTTAGCTATTGTGGACAATGCTGCTATGAACATTGGGGTGCATATGGCCCTTCTCTTCACTACACCTGTGCCTTTGGAGTAAATACTCAGTAGTGCAATGGCTGGGTCATAGGGTAGCTCAATTTTTAACTTTTTAAGGGACTTCCACACTGTTTTCCAGAGTGGCTATACTAACTTGCATTCCCACCAACAATGTAGGAGGGATCCCCTTTCTCCACATCCTCTCCAGCAATTGTTGTTTCTTGCCTCGTAAATTTTTGAAATTCTAAGTGGCGTAAGGTGGTATCTTAGTGTGGTTTTGATTTGAATTTCCCTGATGGCTAATGATTTTGAACATTTTTTTCATGTGTCTGTTAGCCATTTGTATGTCATCATTGGAAAAGTGTCCGTTCATATCTTCTGCCCATTTTATGATTTGTTTATTTGTTTATTGCGTATTGAGTTTGAGAAGTTCTTTGTAGATCTTGGATACCAGTCTTTTATCTGTAGTATCATTTCCAAAAATATTCTCCCATTCCGTGGGCTGCCTCTTAGTTTTTTTGACTGTTTCCTTGGCTGTGCAGAAGCTTTTTATCTTGATGAAGTCCCACAAGTTCATTTTATCTTTTGTTTCTCTTGCCTTTGGAGATGTGTCATGAAAAAGGTTGCTTTGGCCGATGTCGTAGAGGTTGCTGCCTATGTTCTCCTCTAGGATTTTGATGGATTCCTGTCTCACATCGAGGTCTTTCATCCATTTGGAGTTTATTTTTGTGTATGGTGTGAGAGAGTGGTCAAGTTTCATTCTTTTGCATGTACCTAACCAATTTTCCTAGCACCATTTATTGAAGAGACTCTTTTTTCCACCGGATGTTTTTCCTGCTTTATCAAAGATTAGTTGCCCAAAGACCTGAGGGTCCATTTCTGGGTTCTCTATTCTGTTCCACTGGTCTATGTGTCTGTTTTTGTGTCAGTACCATGCTGTCTTTGTGATCACAGCTTTGTAGTATAGCTTGAAATCCGGCATTGTGATGCCCCCAGCTTTGTTTTTCCTTTTCAACAGTTCCTTGGTGATTCGGGGCCTTTTCTGGTTCCATACAAATTTAAGGACTATTTGTTCCAGTTCTTTGAAAAATGTCATTGGTATTTTGATCGGGATAGCATTGAAAGTGTAGATTTCTCTGGGTAGCATGGACATTTTAACTATGTTAATTCTTCCAATCCATGAGTATGGAATATTTTTCCATCTTTTTGTGTCTTCCTCAATGTCTTTCAAGAGTGATTTATATTTCTAGAATATAGATCCTTTACGTCTCTGGTTAAGTTAATTGCAAGGTAACGTATGGTTTTTGGTGCTATTGTAAATGGGATGGATTCCCTAATTTCTCTTTCTATAGTCTCATTATTCATGTATAGAAATGGAACTAATTTCTGAGCATTGATTTTTGTATCCTGCCACATTACTGAATTGCTCTATAACTTCTAATAGTTTGGGAGTGGATTCTTTTGGGTTTTCCATATAGAGTATTATGTCATCTGCGAAAGAGACAGTTTGACTTCTTCTTTGCCGATTTGGATACCTTTTATCCCTTTTTGTTGTCTGATTGCTGTTGCAAGGACTTCTAGTACTATGTTGAATAATAGTGGTGAGAGTGGGCATCCTTGTCGTGTTCCTGATCTTAAGGGAAAGGCTTCCAGCTTTTCCCCATTGAGAATGATATTTGCTGTAGGCTTTTCATAGATGGTTTTTATGAGATTGTACCCTCTATCCCTACACTCTGAAGGGTTTTAATTAGGAAAGGATGCTGTATTTTGTCAAATGCTTTCTCTGCATCTATTGAGAGAGTCATATGATTTTTGAATTTTTCCTTCTGGATAATCTCTAAGACACTGATTGATTTGCGAAAGTTGAACCACCCTTGTATCCCAGGCATGAATCCCACTTGGTCATGATGGATAATCCTTTCAATGTACTGTTGGATTCTATTAGCCAGGATCTTGTTGAGGATTTTGGCGTCCATATTCATAGGGAAATCGGTCTGTAATTCTCCTTTTTGATGGAGTCTTTGCCTGGTTTGGGGATCAAGGTAATATTGGCCTCATAGAAGGTGTTTGGTAACTTTCCTTCTGTTTCTATTTTTTGAAATAGCTTTAGGAGAATAGGTATTATTTCTTCTTTGAATGTTTGGTAGAATTCCCCAGGAAAACCATCCGGGCCTGGAGTTTTGTTTTTTTGGGAGGTTTTTAATCACTGCTTCAATCTCTTCATAATTAATTGGACTGTTTAAAAAATCAATTTCTTCTGGTTTCAATCTTGGTAGTTTATAGGTTTCCAGGAAGTCCTCCATCTCTTCCAGATTGCTTAATTCCTGTTTCAGTCTTGGTAGTTTATAGGTTTCCAGGAAGTCCTCCATCTCTTCCAGATTGCTTAATTTATTGGCATAAAGCTGTTGATAAAAGTTTCTAATAATCCTTCCAATTTCATTGGTGTTGGTTGTGACCTCTCCTTTTTCATTCATAATTTTATTAATTTCGGTCCTTTCTCTATTCCTTTGGATAAGTCTTGCCAGTGGTCTGTCAATTTTATTAATTCTCTCAAAGAATCAGCTTCTAGTTCTGTTGATCTGCTGTACTCTACTCCTGGTTTCTAATTCATTGATTTCTGCTCTAATCTTGGTCAACTGCTTCCTCGTGCATGGATTAGGCCTGTCCCTCTGTTGCTGTTCCAGCTCCTTGAGGTGAGAATATAAAAACTGCATTTTAGATTTTGAGTGAGGCTTGGATGGCTATGTATTTCCCTCTTAGGACTGCTTTTGCAGTATCCCATAGGGTTTGGACCATTGTGTTTTCATTCTCGTTGGTCTCCATAAATTGTTTAAATTGATTTTTGATTTCCTGGTTTATCGAATCATTCTTGAGCAGGATGGTTCTTAGTCTCCAAGTGTTTGCGTTTCTTCCAAATTTTTCCTTGTGGTTGAGTTCCAATTTCAAAGCGTTGTGGTCTGAGAATATGCAGGGAATAATTTCAGTCTTTTGGTATCAGTTGAGACCTGTTTTGTGACCCAGAACATGGTCTATTCTTGAGACTGTTCCATGGGCATTAGAATAGAATGAGTATTCTTTGGTTCTGGGGTGTAGTGTTCTATATATATCTATGAGGTCCAACTCGTCGAGTATGGCATTCAAAGCCCTTGTTTCTTTGTTTATTTTCTGCATGGGTGCTCTGTCTATTTCTGATAGTGGAGTGTTGAGGTCCCGTACTATTAACGTATTTTTATCTATATGTCTTTTTATTCTGGTTAAGAGTTGCCTTGTGTATCTTGCTGCTGCCCTGTTGGGGGCATATATATTTATAATTGTCATATGCATTTGTTGGATACATCCTTTAAGAATAATATAGTGTCCTTCTGTGTCTCTAACTATAGTCTTTAGTTTAAAATCCAATCTGTTTGATATGAGAATTGCTACCCCAGCTTTCTTTTGAGGTCCATTGGCGTGAAAGATGGTATTCCATCCATTTACTTTCAGTCTGAATGTATCTTTAGGTTCAAATGAGTCTACTCTTGTAGACAGCAAATGGATCGGTCGTGTCTTTTTATCCAATCTGCAACCCTGTGGCATTTATGGGAGCATTTAGGCCATTTACATTGACACTGATTATTGAGAGATATGATTTTAATGATGTCATGTTGCCAGTAAAGTCTTTGTTTCTGTAGATTGTGACTTTCTGTTCTGTTACACTCTTGGGGCCTTTTTACCTTTATAGAACCCCCCCTTAATATCTCCTGTAGGGCTGGTTTCGTGGTTACGAAATTGGTCAATGACTGGTGATTCTGGAAGGTCTTTATTTCTCCATCAATTCTGAATGACAGCCTTGCCGGATAAATGATCCTTGGCTGCATGTTTTTCTCTGAAAGAGCTTTAAAAATGCCTCCCCAACCCTTTCTCTAATTCCAGGTCTGTGTAGACAGGTCTGACGTAATTCTCATACCTTTGCCTTGGTACGTGAGAAATTTCTTTGCCCTAGCAGCTTTCAATACTGTATCCTTGGATCTAATATTTGCGAAATGCACTACGACATGACGTGGCGTAGGTTTGTCATGGTTGAGCTTGGGAGGGGTCCTCTCTGCCTCTTGGACACAAATGTTTGTTTCCCTTGCTAGATTAGGGAAGTTTTCAGCTACAATTTGTTCAAATATCTCTTCTAGACCTCTGTTTTTCTCCATCCCCTCGGGGATGCTGATGATTCTGACATTGGAAGGTTTCATTGAGTCAGTAATCTCCTGTAACTTACATTCTTGAGCATGGATTTTTTTGAGTCCAGATTCTATTTTAGCTTTCTCTTCTACTAACCCATCCTCCAATTTGCTGACACGTTCTTCTGCCTCATTCACCCTGTCCGTCAGAGCCTCTAGTTTTGACTGCATTTGGCTCATAGAATTTTTAATTTCTGCCAGATTCGCTCTCATTTCCGCCCTTAGAGATTCTATATTCTCATTAATATTTTCGTTAATACTTTTTTCAAGTCTGCATATCATCTTTACCATTGTTACTCTGAATTCCATTTCTGATAAGTTGGTTATATCCATATCCATTAGTTCTGTGGCAAAGGCCACAGACTCATTGCCTTTTCTTCGCCAGGGGGGATTTCTCCTTCTCGTCATTCTGATGAGGAGAAGTTGCGGGTTTGTCCAGAGCCCAGATTATTGACCGGGACCCAGGCCGTGCGCCCTTGTTTTATAGGGATCTTAGGGATGTGGGCTTCTTGATTTTTCAGCCTGCCTTCTGGGGGAGGGTCCTGCCGCGCTGATACTCAAGCAACCCTGTTTGGGTAAAGTCTCCGCGTCCCCTGCAAGGGGGGATGGGGATTCACACCCTGTGAGCCCGTATTTCCAGGCTTTTGTTCTCTGGCGGTTTGTTGTGCCTCTTCTGAGAGTCAGAGCAGCAGTGGCCGAATCTCAGCCTCTGTCTCAGAACAGAGGGATCGCGGACCGCTCTTCACTGATGTTCTGGCCACTTTAACTCTGTTTCTGTTGGTGCTGCTCAACTCTGCAGCGTCCCAGGATGTGCACCCCACCCCCGGCCTCCCAGCCCTCACTTCCAGGGCCAGCGCATCTCTGTCCTTTGCGTTTGTAACACCGCCAGCCGCCCCCCGTGCACTCCGGAGCTCCCAGTCTCAGTCTGGTTCCAGTGAGCGCACCGGAGCTCTGTTTCAGTCTGGTGGCGTGCACTCCCCGGCTCACGGTCTCAGTCTGCTCTCTTGCGGGTGCCGTCTGCGAGCCCACCCGCTCCCCCGCTCAGGTGGCTACTGCTTCCCGGCGCCCGAACACGGCGGCTCCCTCCCCCTTCTGTTTATCTTCCGATATCTGTGCGAGGTTTCACGGCTCCCCGCTTTGTACCTCAATACTCAGCACTGGAGATGGTCATTTGTAGAGATCCAGATGTATCTTCCTGCGTCTCAGGCTGATTTCGTGGGTGTTCAGGCTGGTCTGGTACCTACCCAACTCGACTCAGGGGACCAGCTGAAAAAGGGGTCCCCTACTCCTCCGTCATCTTAACTCCCTCCCAAAAAAATATTTTGGTATTCTTGGTATTCTTTAATGTTTTCCTATTTTCAACTTCATTGATTTCTCTTACCTTTATTATTTTATTCCTTCTATTTGCTTTGAGTTCATTTGCTATTCCTATAAATTTCATTCTAATCACTGCTTTAGATGTATTCCACAATTTTTGTTGTGTTATAGTTTCATTTTCTTTTAATTAAAAATAATATATATACTATATATAGTATTTTACTATACACAGTATATATATATATATATTATATATATATATTTTGCTTCTACTTAAATCCATTTTTGTTGTGTTATAGTTTCATTTTCTTTCAATTAAAAATAATATGTATATACTATATGTATATATGTATGTACTATATATATACATATTATATATAGTATATACACACATATATACATATACATGTATACATATATATATATATATTTTTTTTTGCTTCTACTTACATCCATGAGTATTTAGACATTTGTTGCTTAATTTTGAAATATTTGGTAATTTTCCAGATAAGCTGCTGTTGATTTCTAGTTTCTTTCCACTATGTTCAGAGAAAATACTCAGCGTACTCTAAATTTTTTAAAACGTATTAGGTTTCTTCTATGGCCTACATTATAGTTTATCTTGATTAACATTCTACGGAATGTATATTCTGTTGTAGTTAGTTGGGATGTTACATAAATGTCAATTAAGTCAAGCTGGTTTAAAGCGTTTCTCAAATCTTATATATTCTTACTAATTTTTGGCCCACTTATTCTACCAGTTATGAGAGAGAAGTGTTGAAGACTCAAAATATAATTATATACTTGTCTGTTTCCCCTTCCAGTTCTATCAATTGCTGTTTCATGCATTTGAAGCTCTATGATTAAGTACATACGCATTTAAGATTATCATATCTTTCTGATGAAGTAATCCCTTAATCACTATAGAATATCCCCTGCAACATTCTATTTTCTAAAGTCTACTTCGTCTGTTATTAATCTATCACTCCAGCTTTCTTATGATCAGTGTTTCCATGGTATAACTTTTTCTTATAACTTTACTTTTAACTATTTGTGTCTTTATAGTTAAAGTGCATCTTTTATATTGAAAGTGAGTTTCTTATAGCCAGCATATAGTTAGAGTTATAATCTCAGTTTTTTAATTGGTGTATTCAAATGACTTACATTTAATGTAAGTACTGATATGGTTGAATTGAAATCTACCATTTTACAGGTTCCTTTCTATTTGTTCCACCTTTGGTGCACCTTTGCCATTTTATCATGTTTTTGGATTAAAATTTTTTCTTCCATTTTATGTACTTTATTATATTCTTATTTATGCATTTATAATTTAATATTTTAGGGGTTGCTCTTGGATGTACAATACACATCTTTAATCATAGAATAACTTCAAATAATACTATAATCCTTCAAATGTAATGTAAAAAAATTAACAATTGCATATTCTCAATTCCTCCTTCCCATCCTTTGTGCTAAGGCTATCATACATTTTATCTATATCTATGCTATACACTCAAAAAGCATTGCTATTATTTTTGCTTTAGAAAGTCAATGCTATTTTAGAGTGATTAAAGTTAAGGAAAATATATTTTATATTTATGTTCATTTTACCTATTTTCAGAAATATTTATTTCTCTGTATGCATTTAAGTCTGTGATACTGTACACTTTCTGTCTGAAAATGTTCCTTTAACATTTCTTGTTGTACAGGTCTAGGAGTAATGTAATTCTCAATTTTTATTTATTGAAAATGTCTTCATTTCACCTTTATTTTAAAAGATAACTTCAGGGGTGCCTGGGTGGCTCAATCAGTTAAGCATCTGACTTCAGTGCAGGACATGATCTCAGGGTCCTGGGATTGAGCCCTGTGTCAGACTCCTTGGCTGAGTAGGGAGTCTGCTTCTCCCTCTCACTCTGCTCCCCCCATTTGTACACTCTCTCTCTAATAAATAAATAAATAAAAATCTTAAAAAAAAAAACGTAACTTCATGCGGTATGGAACACTTGGTTGCTTTATACTTGTGCACTTTAAATTGTCACTTTATTGTTCTCTTGTTTGCAGTTTCTGATGAGAAGCCTGCTGTAATTCTTAACTTTATTCCTCATAATAGGTCTATTTTATTTGGACTGCTTTCAAGATTTACACTTTTATCTGAATTTTATCAATTCATATATGATGTGTCTAACAGTGTGGGGTTTAGGAAAAGAGATATTTAACCTGCTTGGGCTTCTATGAGCCTCTATGATTTGATGTCTTTCATTGTATTTGGAAAATTATTAACCAATACATCACTTCAACTATTTCTTCTATCCCATTTTGTCCCTTTTCCATCTAGGATTCCATTTACACATATGTTATACCACTTCATATTGTCTCACACTTCTTGGATGCTCTGTTTTGGGCGTTTTCACTCTTTCCTTTTTATCTCCTGACACTTCCCATTTTAGTGTAATGACTCTGTAATACTGTAATTACACAATTATAAGGTAATTTCTATTGGTCTATCTTCAAGTTTATGATTCTTTCTTTGGCTGTGCTGAATCTACTGACGAGCATATCAAGAATATTCTTTATCTCATGCTTTCATAACTAGCGTTTCCATTTGACATTTTCTTGCATTCTCTTTCTGTTAAAATGCCACATATTTTCATGTGTATTTTCCACCTTTTCTTCTACAGTTTTTAATCACGATTATTTTAAATCCCTATATGATAGCTCTAACATCTGCATCATACCTAAATCATGAGTGCCCTGTCTCTTGCAAGTCAAGTTATTTCTTTGATTATTTGTGTGTCTCATTATGTTTGGTTTATATCAATATAATTACACAACTGATAAATGTAATCATACAATTATAAGGTCTTTACACTGAAGATGTAAAGGAGGTGTCATGGGATAAAAAGGGACATGAAGTCAGCAAAATGAAATGTTACGTGTAAAGTGATGTATGAAACAGTACAATATTGACTCATAATGAACATTAAATTAAGAAAAAATACATGTAAACCTAGAACTACTACTAAAAAAATAATTTTTAAAAGAGAGTGTTAAGAAATCAAAAAGGAAATGAAACAGAATACTCAAAAAAAGTGACTAGCCCCCCAAAAAAAAGGCAAAAAAAAAAAAAAGAGGAAACAGAAACAATAAAAAGAGAGACAAACAGCAACATGGTAGGCTTGAATCCATACCAATAATTACACTAAATGTTAATGGCCTACCCACCTGAATTAAAGGCAGATGTTTATTATATAGTTTAAGGACAAAAATCAAGAACCAACTATATGCTATGTACAAAAGTTGCACATCCAAGATAAAGACAGATAGGGTGTAAGTAAAAGTATGGGGAAAACAAACATGCAAATATGAAGCATAAAAAAGTTGGTGTAGTTATATATAATATTGCACAGAATAGACATGAAAACAAAACTATTACTGAGATGAAGTGGGATATTTCATAATAATTGGTCATTGCATCAGGAAGACATGACAACTGTAAATGTGTGTAAATCTAATAAAAGAGTTTCAAAATATATGAAATAAAAACTGACAGAACTAAAGGGAGAGAAAGATAAATCCACAAGTATAGTTGGAGATTTTTAACACCCCTCCCGGTAAAAATATAGATGATGTGAACAATACGATCAACAAATTTTACCTAATTGGCATTTACAAAGCAATACACTCAACAGTCAAAATTAATCTATGGTGGATAAAATACGCACTAAGGAATGACTGGGTAGAACATGAGGAAACTTATTGTGGTGATGTTTATTATTAACATCTTGAAAAGATTAAGGGAATGAATTTCTCAAAACACCATGAATTCACATGTAAGATTTGTGAATGTTATTATATTTAAATATTTCACGAAAAGAGAAAAATGTTAGCAAATGTTGCACTTGTGTAATATGCATACAGAAGTATTTAGAGGGTAGTGTACTAATATTTGTAGCTTATTTAGAAACACATAAAAAATAATATATTTTTGATGAATAGAGGAATAGATAAATGGATATATATGTGATAAAGCGAGCACAAGGGTATGATCTAGTTGGTGGATATATGGATGGATGGTAACTAAATTTCTTTCAATTCCAGTTGATTAAAAAATTTTTCTTTTTTATTATTATTATTAGTTTCAGAGATAGAATTTAGTGATTCATCAGTTGCATATAACACCTAGTTCTCACTACATCAAGTACCCTCCTTAGCCCATCACCCAATTACCCAATCCCCCCAACCACCTCCCCTCCAACAACCCTGCTTGTTCCCCATTGTTAAGTCTCTTATAGTTTGCCTCCCTCTCTGTTTTCATCTTATTTTATTTTTCCTTCCCTTCCCCTATGTTCACCTGTTTTGTCTCTTATATTCCACATATGAGTGAGATCATATGGTATTTGTCTTTCTCTGACTGACATAATTTGCTTAGCATAATACCCTCTAGTTCCATCCACGTCATTGCAAATGGCAAGATTTCATTATTTTTGATGGCTGAGTAATATTCCTACACACACACACATATACCACCTTCTTTATCCATTCATCTGTTGATGAACATCTGGGCTCTTTCCATTGTTTGGCTATTGTGGACATTGCTGCTATAAACACTCGGGTGCAGGTTCCCTTCTGAATCACTACATATCCTTTGGATAAATACCTAGTAGTGCAATTGCTGGTCATAGGGTAGTTCTACTTTATTCTTTTGAGGAAACTCCATACTGTTTTCCAGAGTGGCTGCACCAGTTTTCATTCTCAACAACAGTGTAAGAGGGTTCCCCTTTCTCCACATCCTTGCCAATGTCTATTGTTTCCTGAGTTAATTTTAGCCATTCTGACCGGTGTGAGGTAGTCAATTGATGAAAAGTTTAATAAAATGTTGAGGAAAAACACTTTTGAAATAAATCTTTTCCAGAAAATAAAAATGCATTAGAATTTATTGTCACAAGAACTGAACTACAAGGAATGTTCTTCGGGCTAAAGGAAAAAGACACCAGATGTAAATTCACATCTATACAGAATAATGAAGAGTGATGAACAGAAATCATAAATATGTGGGTAAATGCAAATTCCTACATTCATTTTTTAAATTCATTTAAAGGTAATTAAGTACTTAAGCCAAAATAAGAACTATTTTTTTTCAAGGTCTATAAAATATTTAGAAGTAAAACACGTGAAATTAATAACACAAAGGGCAAGAAGAGGAAAATGGAAGAATATGATAATAAGGTGTTTATATTAAACTGTGATAAAGATGGATATTATAAAGCTTGGAACAATAACTAAAATAATACAAAGAGATGTAGCTTATAAAGCGATAGTGGAAATAATACAGAATAGCAACTTTTGTCAATTAAAACAAAGAAGGACAAAAATAGAAAGAAATAAGGGAGAGACATAAAAACAACAAGATGACAGATTTAAACAAAACCATATTGATAAATACATTGAATGTACATGGTCTAAATTTTCCAGTTAAAAGACAAGTGTGTAAGCCTAAATAAAAAAGCAGAACCTAACCATATGCTCTCTTCAAGAAGCCCAATTTAAATATATATATTTGTGTGTGTGTGTGTGTATACACGTAAGTATATATACATGTGTGTGTGTGTGTGTGTGTGTGTGTGTATATATATATATATGCAATAAAAGTTTAGAATAAGAGGATGGGAAATCTATGATATGCAGGCACTCAGCAAAAGAAAGCAGGAGTAGCTATATTAAAAGAGATGTTCATATCTTCTGCCCATTTTTTGATTTGTTTATTAGTTTCTCGTGTATTGAGTTTGAGAAGTTCTTTGTAGATCTTGGATACCAGTCCTTTATCTGTAGTGTCATTTGCAAATATATTCTACAACATGGACGGCACTGGAGGAGATAATGCTAAGTGAAATAAGTCAAGCAGAGAAAGACAACTATCATATGATTTCTCTCATCTATGGAACATAAGAACTAGGATGATCGGTAGGGGAAGAAAGGGATAAAGAAAGGGGGGGTAATCAGAAGGGGGAATGAAGCATGGGAGACTATGGACTATGAGAAACAAACTGAGGGCCTCAGAGGGGAGGGGGGTGGGGGAATGGGATAGACCGGTGATGGGTAGTAAGGAGGGCACGTATTGCATGGTGCACTGGGTGTTATACGCAACTAATGAATCATCGAGCCTTACATCGGAAACCGGGGATATACTGTATGGTGACTAACATAATATAATAAAAAATCATTAAAAAAAAAAGAGATGTACAAGTATTAAGCATAAGAAAGCTGGGATGGCTATATTAATGTTAACAGAGTAAACTTTAAATAAAGCAAAGATTACCAGTGATAAAGAGAGATGTGTCTAAAGAATAAATAACACTAGGGGTAAAGTGGAAGATTTCCTAATGATAAACATTCATTAAGAGGACATAACAATCTTAATGTATATGTACCCACTGACAAAATTTTCAAATGCATGAAGCAAAAGTCAGACAAACTAAAAAGAGGAGCAGACAAATTCACATGTATATGGGAGATATCAACAATCCTCTCTTGGTATTTGATAAAACAAGGAGACCGAAAATCAGTAATGATATAGAAGCCTTGAATAACACTGTGAAACAACTTGACCTAAATAACATCTATAGAACACTCCACTCAACAATAGCAGAATATATGTTATTTTCAAGAACATGTAGTACATTTACCAGGTCAGTCACATGCTAGGCTCTAAAACAAAAAGATAAATTCAGAAAAATTAAAATCATACAGATTATGTTCTTTCACTCCCAGTAGATTTAAATTAGAAGTCAATAAAAAACAACCTGAAAATTCCCCAAATATTTGGAAATTAAACAGACATCTAAATAACCCACAAGTCCCAGAAAATCATAAGAAAACTAGAAAATATTCTGAACTCACTGAAAATTAAAATACAACATAGCACAATTTATGGATGACCTGAAGGAGCTGCCAAGAAGAAAACTTGAAGTTTTAAATGCCTGTATTAGAAAAGAAGAAAGGTCTTAAATGAATGATTTAAGAAAAGGTCATCAAACTATGGCCCATTAGCTGGCCCATTTGTAAATAAAGCAACACCTATTTGTTTATGCATTGTCTATGGTTGCTTTTATATGAAAATGGCTGAAACAAGTAATTGCAAGAGACTGTTTGGCCCACAAGCCTAAAATATGTATTATATGATTCTTTAAGAAAATGTTTACCCACTGTTGATCTAAAGTACCAACTTAAGAAGCTAGAATAAAAAAGAATAAATTAAACTCAAAGTAAGTAGAGGAGGGAAATATGAAGATAAGAGTAGAAAACAACTAAAGAAAAAAAACTCTGAAAATCAATAAAACCAAAAGCTATTTATTTGAAAGAATTCAATAAAACTGATAAACTTCCAACTACACCGATCAAGGTAAAAAGAAAGAAAATTCAAATTTCCAATGTCAGGGATATAAGAGGAGACAGCACTATAAATCCTATAGATATTAAAAACATAATAAAGAAATATTAGGAAAAACTTTATGATAATGGCAATATCTAAACCAGAGTACAGTAAAAGCAATTCTAAAAGAGCATCTTCATCTTTATTTGGCACAATAAATCTCATTCTTTTAAAGAAGTCCATTTGTCTTAATGAAGTCAACTTTCTCCTCTGTGCAAAAAGTAATACCTTTTAATATAGGTAATATACAGCTAGAGAATAGCTGTAGGAAAACAATTAAAAAAAGAAAGAGGCATTCATTTAATTACGCATTTATTATCCTGTAAGAAATGTTCTGCTAATCATATACTTATTCTTTATTTAGTGTTTCAAATGTACAATGTATTATCTATTTCCTGGAAATATACACTACAGATTATGGGTGGAATTTGAGTGAGAACAAAGTCTCACTCTGATTATTAGAGCTGGCAAATATTCATAGAGCAGATCTTTACTCTTGAAGAGCAATAATGGGGATGGAGAGAAGAAATAAACACACTTCTAGGGGAGCAGGCCAGAAAAATGTCATCAGATGAAATTATGAGATGTGATCCATTAATACTCTTTAATATATTTTGGCTCTGTTTTAAAACAGTCTGGTTCCTTAAAGCTGTGTTAATCTGGATTACCACCCTCTGAGTTAACATCTCTTGGATAAGCATGCATTTATGAAACTAAACATTTTGCATTAAAATCCTCATTGTCTGGACCATAATGGGTTAGATTTATTTCTAATCCTGTTTTTGACCACGGAGTACTTATCTCAGTCAATCATGTCATTAAACGAAAAATTTAAAAGGAACTCAATCAACATACAGAGATATGGCGTCTTTCTCAATCATTGTACCTTATAATGAGATAAGGATGATAAAACAAATTAGAAGAAAATATATGTGTCTCACTTCCAAAACTAAAGTATCCTAATCATTTTCTTGATGTGAAAAGTTTAATGAAAAAGTAGATTGATCTAATTTGGGATCCTTAAGTCACTGGCAAATTTAAATTGTTTTAAAAAATAATAAGCCAAGCTCTTGAGTCATACTGAATGATTCACCCATGAATTCTTGAGGGGATTAATTTAAAACAGTTCCAAAGAAACAGTATATTCACATACCTACTCTACAAAACAGAAGAGAACAACAGAAAAGGGAAATTATTCTGGAGGACAAAAAGTAAATAATGAGGACAGAGTAGAACCTTATGATTCTCGTTGGCCAATCAGAACAAGTGAATGCAAGAGCCACAGGACAAGGCAAGGGAGCATCCCCTCAGAAATAGGGGTGTTGGCTTCTATGGAAATAAAGTCTTCATGCCTGTTTCACACTCCTACTCATCTCCTCCCTCCCTTTTACTTTTTACTTGATTTCTAAGTGTAAGGAGTAGTGGTTTTACTGTCCCCATTCCAGGGAATCAAGAGGCCCATGTGCCTTAGGGATGTAGCTTTTAAAGAATGTGAAAGGCACCAGGTTCATGACCACAGTCCCGTCTTCTACAGAGGGAACAAATGTGGGAAGGGCAGGACCTGCTTCCTCGTAGAAGAGAACCAGCCACCTCTCTCCAAAGACTCTCCACCTTTTCGTACCTGAGCAGTAGCCCCTGACATTATTGCCTGAAACTTGTCAGAGCCACCACGAGGGCTGGACCAAAGTGAGGTAATGGAGAAAGAGGTCCCCCACTCCACCATCTTGGCTTCGCTTGGCAGGCATCACGCAGCCTTTCAATCAGTGTCAGGATCCAGAATTCTGATGTATCACAGCCTCCTCCCCTTTATCCTTAGGCTGTTTAATTGTTACAAGTTTTGAAAAGAGGAGTAGGTTAGAGTTCTGTCGTGCAATTTGGGGACAAAGTACCAGGTAAGCAAAAGAACAGTGACTTTGCTTTATTTTGCCTCTCTTTTCTGGATATCACCGAGGGATCCCTCTTGGACTGAAGAGAGGCACAGCTGAGACAGGACAGTATTTAGGTATTCCTGCTTCTCCGGAAAAGTGGAAATTCTGCTTCACTTATAAATATATCCCTTTATCATCCCAGTTTCTTAAACAATGTAAGGATAAAACTTGAGCTCTGACAATCAGCCATGAAATTTAAAGGTAGAGAAGGTCAAAGCAATGAAAAATCCAGAGGTGGTTTCACAGATGTAAGTGATAAGAAATAATACACAGTACATTCTTTGTGCTTAGAATTTATCCTTTTTTTCGCTGTTCAGTTCTGTTTTCCATTTATATTTAGAAATTAACTCTCATTTTATTAGTTAAAATAAACTCTTTATATACATGTGAACATACCTGTTTGAGCTTGTTAATGATCTTTGCATAGAGTTGCGCATTTATAGGTCACTGTCCTCTACAAATCTCAAAATGAAGCCAATACTAATAATTTGGTAGCTGGCCAAGACTTAGCTAAGAGCAAGAACTAAAGAGTCCATAGTTGAAATTAATGTATCCCTGCCCGTGTCCCAAAGGACTTGCAATCACTCTCTTAGGAACCTGCTCTAAAACCTCAGTCTGTCTCAGATGAACAGGTCCTGTGAGGGACACCGCCTCCCCAGCTCTGACTCTGTCCATTCTCTACTCCCCCAAACTTCTCTTATTTACAGTAAGAGATACAAGTACTGCCAAGAAAAATACAATGAACTGCATCTTGGCTACTGCCTGGAAGCATTTCCCCTAAAAAGAAACATAGGGATGCTTATTCAAAAGGCAAATACTCTAAAAATGCATTTGAAAATAACAATCACATTCAGAAAATAGTAAATTTGGGCAAAACCAACTGCTTTCACCTACCAATCATTTCCAAGGAGTCTAGAGAGTTATAATCTTTTTCACAACCCTTTCAAGTCAAGAACCCACGTAAGATTAGGAAAGGCTGTCTCTCTCTGTTCACCCGGAAACACTGGAGCCATGCAATGCATGGCTGAAAAGTGCTGGAAGTGACGATTCAGAAACGCATACGGGGACGGCAGCCGGGCTAGAATACAAGTGGTAAGAGACAAGGACTAGAAATGAGGTCTATGCTTCTCTTTCTAATCTAAGAACCGGGCAGACCGGCAACATGAGCAGTTTAGCTCATCACAATATTTCTTTTATATGGGTTGCCAGGTAAAAGTACAAAACAGCCAGTTAAATCGGAATCAAACAGCAATTAATTTGATTCTCAATTTTTTAGCGTTAGTCTAGACTTGTGCCCAGAACCCCAGGCCCAAGCAACCAATTACTTGGTATCTCCACTTTGGTGTGTACTAGGCATTTGAAGCTCTCACACCGAAACTGAGCTCCAGCTCTGGGCCACCATCCCCACCCAACCCCCCAACCAGGGTCAGACCCGCTCCTCCTGCGGTCGTCAGCCTGACCGCACATAAGGGTACTATTCCTCCAGGGCTCGAATCAAAAATTTGGAATCATCCACTATTGCTCTCTCACACCTTACATGTATTTGTGTAGGATTATAGAAAATCAGAGGAACTCTAGTTGATTGATACTTCTGTAAACTTGAGGCTAGATAACAGGTTGGGGCACTACAGTTAATTAAGAAGTATGCCCCCCAAGGACTTCAGCGCTGAGTGTCTCCGGGGCCAGAGAAGTCTCTTCCTTGGAACCATTTGCCTCTTGTCACATGTGTGTCAACCAACCAATAAATGACCCTGCTTAAAGAAGGGCAAATGTGGCAACATCTACTGCATTTGTACACTCAACCAGCCCAAGGCTTTCACTTTCACTTCCAACACACCTTAAAATGTGCAGTGAAAACAACTCCCTATCTGAAACCCCCACCCTGGTTATTAAATGAAATGGTTACCTTTCCACTTTTAGAGCAACAGCAGCTAGTTTTCCAAACTCTTTTTTTTTTAAAAAAAGATTTTATTTATTTATTTGAGAGAGCACACAAGCAGGGAGAGCTGTAGAGGGAGAGGGAGAAGCAGAAGCAGGCTCCTCGCTCAGCAGCGAGCCCGATGTCGGTGGGGGGGGTGCCTCGATCCCACCTGAGCCAAAGGCAGACACTTAACTGACTGAGCCACCCAGACACCCCCTGGGACTCCTTTTTTTTTTTTGGTAGATTTCCAGGCTCTTAATAATCCATTCCCAACCAGAAGACCAAGGAGTTTCATAAAATTAATAGAGAATGCACAGTGTGTAAATCCATTTAATATCCCAATCACAGCTTCAAACTTCAGAACTCCAGGATATTTTGTGCCAACTCTTTGTTTAGTATATCTGATAAATGTGAGGTCATGTCAGGTCTTTCTTCCCAAATAACAAGGAACCCAGAAACTAGATAAATAGAGTAACTCCGAGCAGCCTAATTTTTTAGCCAGCCCGGCCCAATAAATATTTTCTCATTTTTTTTCCATCAGCGGTTACCCTCTGAGATTCTCCTCCAGGAGCAATGGTTTCTACTCTACTGCTAATGCATGACATGCCTTAGGTGACAGAGATGCTGTGGAATAACAGCCAAAGCAAAAAGGGATTATTGGTTTATCGATGTCTTCAGATATTGAAAGTCCTAGGCCTGGTGCTCAGCAGGGTCAGATTGGAAGGCGGTGTTTTCTGTCACCCAGCTATGTCATAGTGGCGGCAGCGACTTCTCCTACATTTTCAAAATTGACCATTATGATGAACAATGTAATTTATAAAAGTGACTAGATAAAAAATGATATAGGTAACCAGGTGAGAAAAACAATTTAAAACACGAAATAAAGAAATAAACTACCTTGATTCCCTCTACCAAATAATCAAAGATGGGTATAAAAGTTAAGATTCAAGAAAGTAGACAGCAATAGACATTGTTTCTGTGGGACACAAAGAGGGATAATGTTCTTAAAAGAGATTTGAAAGTGATTGCATTTGACCCAGAAAAGTTTATTGTAAAAGTTCAATTTTGATAAGTACTTCTCTACTATATTGACACATTATTTCCACATCAGTCATTTTTCTTAGCCTTCATATTCTGAGGGAAAAATCAAATATGAACGGATGATCTATTTTTCTTTTCTTTTTTGTACATTTCAATGTCAAAAGTTTCCATGCTTTTTAAAGAGCATAGCCTGGCATGTTTTCCTATACTGCTATGCCCAGGGTCTCTGAAATTTTTGCAAGATTCTGACATATAACAAAACACAACTTTCAAGCTAGATAAAAAATAATTGAGTATTTTTTAAATGTCTGCAGCAAAGTTATTAGCTCCCTAAAATAAAAAGGGTTGTACAGACAGCCCATGGAGGCAATTTCACAGGTGCCTAATCAAAACTGATATCTAGAAGGCTGTTTAATTCTTTTTTCATCTTTTTGGAAATTCTATTAAATTCATCAAGAGTACTTTCAGTATTCCGAGTTAGTGGAGTTTCCCGCTCATTTCTTATGCTTTCCCATTGTCAGTTTTCTTCCCATTGATGAATTTACTAACTCTGAATGCAAATATTTCACTTTATCCCCTATCCTCTGGACAGTCTCTGAGTAATGGCTTTCCTCAAAGGCTGTGCTTTTCCAAAGATAACTAAAATGCTTTAATCCTCAGATTGTAAAAATTAATCACTTCCAATAATCAATTTTCATTTCAATATTGTGTTTAGTGATTCTCTCAGGCCATCTGAAACACGAAATCTGCACATGACAGCAATCATACTATTCAAAACATTCCCCTGCACATGTCACTAAAAGGAAAACTACCCACCCTGGAGTATAGCTATTAATGTCAAACAGATTGTCATCTGGGAAAACAAAAATGCATAAAAATCAGCTTCGGACAAAGTACAGCTCTATGGAAAAACACCAGGTTTTTGTATGCAAATGTCTTAAACGTCTGATTGAAATGTTTAAAGAATGAGTTAGCAAGGAATCTGCTGCTGCTCTCCATATCCTAAGATAATGTTATAACGAAAACAGTTTTAGAACTAAAGGGTTTTCCATCATAGCACACTATGATTTTACCGAAGATGCATTTGCCCCAGTTTCTAGTAAACATTATAAGAAATGTTTGGTTTCTAGCTTGGGCCGAGGGCTCTATTTAGCCTATCGAGGCACAGACCTGTTAAAAACGCTAGGGCGCTTGCCAGAATTCTTTTCCCCTGCAACTCTTAGTAAAAAGATCGTACCTCGAAAGCAATGTGCGTTGCAAACCACGCAGATTTAAGCTCCCTCTCTCGCCTACATAGCTTGGCACCAGCGGCTTCTGAGATATCCCTCGCCTCCTAAAACTCAGACCGAATCGCCACCACCATTCCCCACCTTTCCGCCACCACCATGCCACAATCTTTGCTCAGCTCTCCCGAGCCCACTACAGAGAGTGCCCGAAGCCCCTGCAGCGTGAACTCGTGGTGCCACTCAACTCCCCAGCCCTGCGCACACCCACAAACACACTCTCCTACTCCCTCCGCTGCAAACTGCCCCCAAATTTGTCACCCACCTCACCCCCACTACCCATACCCCCCACGTCCCTGTCGCTTTTTCGCTCCTCCTGGTGGCTTCGTCCCCAACACACCTGTCTAATCCTATGGCTACCAGACGTCAAGTGCCCACGCTGCACCCTAGCCCGCGCCCCCTCAATCCAACTGGCGCTTCCCACTCCGCCCAGTGGAAAGTCAGCGTGCTCGCAGCACCTTCTACCCCACCCGCGTGCCCACCCGCAGACCGCCTCCGACTCCCACCCTCGCCTGCGCTGGAGAAGGAGCGCCCGTCGTACCTGTCGAGAGCGCGGCGGCGGTGGCGAGCAGCAGGAGAGCCTGGCGGAGCGCCGCGCACAGCGCTCGGGTCATGGCCACCAGGCGGCCGCGCCGGGGCTGCGAGGTCCCAGAGCGGAGCTAGGCGGTCGGAGCAGCGCGGGCCGCTTTGAAGTTCCCGGGACGCGGGAGGGAAGCACAGCCCCGTCACCCTTTTGAAGAGCGCGGTTGGCTCTAATCCATGCGGGCACCCCCTTCTTGTGCCTCCCCCATCCCTCGCCCCCCGCGGCTGGCGGTGCGCGGCGTTCCTGCCACCGGCCCCAGCAGCCGGCTGAAAGGGGGGTGGGGGGGGGACAGAGCCCGCCCCCGCCGCGCCTCCGCCCCCTGCGCCCTCTCGCAGCCGCCCGGGGCCTGGCGCTGCTGGCCAGGCGGGCGAAGGCGCCCCGAAGGCCAGGCGATGAGAGCGCCCGGAGCTGGGGGCAAGAGAGAGGGCTGCGTGGCGCGGAACCCCCAGGACCCGAGAGCTGGTAAAAGGGTCGGGACGCGAGGGAAAGCCCCACTGAGGCTTTAGGAAAATTTAAACCCTGCCGCAGTTGCTTCCTGGTGGTCGCTGTACTGTCTCCTACAGAAGATTCACTCGTCCAGATCTCTTGACATTCGTTTGTAGTCCAGTGGCCTAAAGGTTTTCTAACTAGACTGAACCTTGAGACACCCCCAGGTATTCCTGCGGGGCTCGTCCCACCACCATGTCCTGGCTGTGCACGCGTCTGTGGAAGGGCGCCCTCTCTGTTCAGCCCTGGAAATAACCAATTCCCCGACTGTCTTGGCTACCCATAGTTGGAGCTTAATAATAAGCTTTCTTACCTGATGCCTCCAGTGACCCTCCCGGCCCTCCCAGGAATGGCGACCAAAGCTGGACGACCTGCGCCAGGCGATGTGGTCATCTGCCAGGTTTGGAGGCAAAGGACCCGTCCTATGTCCTATGGAAGATACCTTGCAACAATTTCAGCAATGGAAATATGGGCTGGAAGAGGGGAATCGTACTCATGGATTAAGGGAAGGCGAAGAGTGATTTAAAGTAATGTATTGGAAACTTGCTTGAATTTAATTCCTGGAGCCCCCTTATCAAATGAGTGAGCTTCCCATGTGGGCTGTGATTGAAAATATATGGGCGATGTTACCAATTAAGAGAAATTAGCCCAAATTCAGTTCATATATGTAGCCTATACGTTAAAGTGAATGGGATTATTTTAACCTGAACAACACACAAAGCCCAAAAGCCAATATTGGTATTATTGCCACTGATGGGGGGCTTCTTGAAAATTGATTGTCATATAAATTAATTGCTTGAGAGTAAGAGGTATTACTTGCTTCCTCACCCACCTCAGCTCTAAATAGAGTGTTCTTTCTGAGGTCTATGAAAGTCCTATGGTGAAATAATGTATCTAATTGATTTCACCATCAAAAGATCACAGTAGTGGGGGTGGGATGTTTGTTGGATTTGGTGACAGTCCTGGGGTTCTCACCCCCACCATCGCCACCTTGGATGAATCAAAACATTCCTAAGTGTAAAAAGACTTTGTTCTAATTTTATTCTGGATCCAAGCAAAAAAAAAAAAAAAAAAAAATGGAGATGTGGGACAAGACTGAACCCTTCCAGACACCCACAAAACAGATGCTTAAAAAAAAAAAAAAGACAAGAAAATGCTAGGACACATTATATTTTGGCTGACTTGGCTGGCTCATTATTTGATAACTGAACCCTACATTGTGATCTACCATTGAATCATGAGATTTGGAGCTGAAAGAACAGGATTTAGTGTCTGCACCTGCTTCCTCAAAAGTACATGGAACTTCATCCCTATTCCTCGGAACCATGACTGGGGGGTGAGCAGTGACTGTGAAAGCACCGTTAACATCAGGCATTATACTGTCAGGTATTTACTTTCAATAATAACTTTGTCTCTTGAATATAGTAAGGAACATCCCTGCACGTCAGAAAGCTCTCATCTCCTAAAAAAATGCAAGGTTATTACCCAAGAAGTCCAATATTGAATGATTTTAATATTCTAAACAAACTCAACACTGTCCTCTGCCTAATGGTGCGCTGACTGCTATGGTATCCACTAGCCACATGCTATGGTACTGCTAGCCACGTATGTAGGTAGTGAGCACTTGAAATGTGTCTAATCCAGACGGACATGTGCTATAGTATCGAATACATGCTGCGTCTCAAAGACTTAGTACAAGATAGAATGTGAAATATGTCATTGATAACTTTTATGTCCTTTATGTTGAAATGATAATATTTTGGAAGTATTGGGCTAAATATATTACTAAAGTTAACTTCACCTATTTTTTTTCACTTTTTAATGTGCTTACTAAAAAATTTTAAATTACATATGCTTGCATTATATATCTATTGGGCAGTGCTGGTCTAATGAATCCTCACCTAATGGCAAGGATCTTCACCTTGGTCTTAGGCACAGTATTAAAAAAAAAAAAAAAAAAAAAAAAAAGAGTTGTTGGGTGCCTTGCCAGTCAACATATGGCCAGCCAATAAAAGAATCATGATCTTTTGAATTCTTGGCACAAAGTTCTGTGACATACACGCACACACACAAAGGTTAGTATGTCAAAAGCTAAGTACTTAATTTGTAGAAGAATTTTAAATTTCATCCTCAAATACCATTTCCCTCTGTTCTCTTGTACATGTTCTTCTTCCAGCATCAATACTATAGAAGCTTTGAAGTAAGGAGTTAGTCACTGTAAATGTATCGAAGCCCAATACCTGGCAAAGTATATTCTTAGGTAATTATAAGTATTTCTGATATGCTTGAGTCCTTAACTCCACCTTTGTGGCAACGAGGAAAAGAACTGAATCCTTGTAAGTGTCCCATTTTTTACTTAAAAGAGTATACTTTATTCACACACACACAACCCCCCCTAAAGAAATTAATCCAGTCTTAATCCAATACCTTTTTGTATGAACTATTATTAAGAAAATACTCTTTGGAGGATATTGAGTGACTCCTGTCATTTAATATAAGCAACACAATGCATTGTTGAAGATATGATATAATGTAACACATCTTTTATATTTTCTGTACATAACAGAAAAAAATCATGTGTGAGGTTTTTTTTTAATTCACTGGAAAGAATTTATATGCAAATGTGTTTCTCAAGATGTAACCTTCCCCCCCACCCTTAATCATCTATTTGTACATATTCATTACCATAGCAACATTACATCATGACTCCTGGATTCTCATAATCAAAAGAAAACAACAGCAATAATCAAGGAGTTCATAACCCACCAGAAAAATAGACTTTGGTTGGATAAATCTTACATAACCAAGGGAAACAAGTATAGGAACTTTAAATTATAACGACTTGATACATTTGCAGACTAAAATTCCAAATTAATAAGGCAAACAAATGTATATAATAGTTGAACCTTGAAAATGGCTACTTGTTGGGTATGGCTGTTTGGGATTTTTTTATCATACATGTTTCTTTTTTTGTTATCCTTTCTAGAATCTCCAATGCCATGCATCTTAATTTTTCATTTCATCTTGGAACATGAACTTATCATGGAATGAGCATATGGTGAGGAGGCATACTACGATAATTTGCTATATACTATCAAGGTCTAATCTGCTCTCATTTTACTGCATTTTTCCTTCTCTAAACTCATATTCTCTCTGAAGAAGCCTATGACACACTCATTTCCACTCATCTCCTCTTGTAATCCCAGAAAGCTTTCTATTAGGGAACCCCGGCTTCATTTCTATTCTCCTCCTTCTCCTTTTGATTGTTCATCCCATTCTATGAAAATAGTCATGTGTTTTAAGACCTTCCTTAAGGTTCTACGGTATGTGCCTTCAACCCGTCTACCTCATGGGACAGCTCAGGTCTCATAAAGAAGAAAAATAATGGCACCTCTGTGGACATGATAATGGGGCATCAAACAGTTTCTTTGCTCTACTGTCACTGCTAAAAGCTTAAAGTCTTTAAGTACTTACATTATCTGTTTTCACCACCTTCCAAAATGGCTGCACCCTTTCACTGATTTTCCTTATCCTTCTAATACTATTCATATGGTCTTTCCACATAACTCAAACTTTGCCTCAGTTTTCCCTTCCACTGACCAATGTCAGTGTGCTGGGCTGATTAGCTGCATTCAGTACGGGTTCTGTCAGTAAAATGCAGGTCAGAGATTCAGGTCCAAGTAAGCAGGCCACTATTACTTGGTGCATTTCCTTAGAAAGGGGCCATAATTATACTCTACTGGAGTGAGGTGACAAGGAGGTGAGAGAGTTATAGGACTTAGTACAAATCCATCCCTTCCTGAGTAAATAACTAAAAAAAAAACCCCAAAAAACAAAAACAAACAAATGAAAAACCAGTACAGTTATTTCAATCCCAGCCAAATCAGCATTGATGTTCTGACGACCTTGACTCAAGCAGAAGAGTAGTCTAAAGCTGCTGTGTTGAAGGTGATAGTCACTAACCACTTGTGGCTCATGAGTACCTGAAGTATGACTAGTCGGGTCTCACAGGCACTGTGAGTATAAGATATACACAAGACTTCAAAGACTTAATACCCCCAAATGTCTCAATAATTTTAAAAGTGAATTACATGTTGGCATGATAGTATTTTGGATATATTGGGTTAAATGGAATATATTATTAAAATTAATTTCCCCCTTTTGCCTTTTAATGCAGCTAGTAGGAAATCTAGAATTACGTATGTGGCTTCCATCATATTTTTATTAGTCAGTGCTTACCTCATGAATCTTCATCAGATGTCAAGGCACTGTCATTTTTCCTCCACTTAAAATGGTAGGAGAAGCAAGACCTTTCTTCCAAACATATAGTTCCAAAACCAGTTATCTTTTACTCCTTTCATCTCTTCAATAGCGACCCATGTTCAGTCAATAATAAAATCACATTTGTTTTCCTTTTGTGTTGTCCATTGTTGTTCACACCGTTATTTCCAAAGTTCAGGCCCCTAGCATCTTCATTACCTGAGTTGTTAAAATCACTAACTAAATCACCTCCACAACTTCATGTTATCTCCATAATCAGGTATCCTCAAGACTGCCATCAGAATAACTTTCTATTAACATGACTCCGCTTATGTTTTCCCCTGCCCTCAAATCTTTAATGATTACCCTTGCATATAGAATCAAGGCTAATTTCTTTAGCCTGCTGGTTCTCAGGCATTTTCATATCATGATCCCTTTACACTTCAAAAATTCGGAGGACCCCAGAGAGCTTATGTTTAAGTGGGTTATAACTATCAACATTTATCATATTAGAAATTTAAATTGAGAAATTTTTAAAACACAGTCATACACAAGCACACATTCCATTAGCCTTCAAAGCAATGACATCATTGCACATCTTGTAGCTTCTGGAAAATTCCATTGTACATTTGTGCCAGAATGATACTGGAAAAGACAAATTATATCTTAGCATTACTTATAGACATAGTTTTCATCTTGTGACCCCCCAAAATGGTCTTGAGCACCCCCCCCCCGGCTCCCTAACCATAACTTGAGACCTACTACACTAGCTTATTTCTCTACACTCTCCCTTGGTGATCTAATCCTTTCCCATGACTTCAATGTTTATTTCTGTGTTTTCTGCTCAAGATTTCCAAGTTGTTGTATTTAGCCTTGATCTTGCTCATGAACTCCAGATGTGTATATCCTAGTGTCATCCAAACTGACATGTGTAAAATAGAACCCGCTCCCAAACCTACTCTTCCTGTCTCACTTATCTCAGTAATTGTCACCACTAGAGCCAGATACCTTGGTTTTTTCCCTAATCTCTCCCCTCTCTCTCATCCTTCACATCTAATTAATCAGTAGTTTCTATGAATTCTAACTCTTATAAAAATCTTAATTTTTTTCACTTCTTTCCACTTCACTGCCACCACCCTATTTCAGATCAACCATCTTCTTTTACTTGCAATGTCAAAAAAGCTTCCAAACTGATCTCCCTTCCTTGAGGTTCACTCTTCTCCAATCTATTCCCACTGACCCTTCAGCCAGAGGGATCTTTTTATAGCACAGATGTGATCATAGCACTGAAATCTATCTAAGACATATTGCCATTTCTAACACTGGCATTCGAAATCAGCTTAGCTCATAATAAGCACTCAATAAATACTTGTTGAACGAATGAGTAAATGACATTTAAGATCCTCGACTGCTTTTCCAAGTGTATGTCCCTCTTCCCCTCTGCTCGCCTCACATTGACACTATATTTGTTGAATAAATGAGTTAGCTGAACAACAGAGGCATTTTTATAATGAAAGATTTGCTCCCTTTGTATTCATATTGCCAAACCAGAGACAGTGATTTGGGTGAAGTACAGATAATGAGAGTGAATGCCAAAGCTGAGAGTGAGTAACCTTAAAAAGGACCAAAGAGTGCTCATTAAAGACTCTCTGGCTTGTGGGCTAAGTCATCCCAGCAAAAGAAACTTGAGCTATGTATTGGTCAAAGCTTTAGTTGCAAACAAAGGAGCCTACCTTAATAAGTTTAAGCAGGAATTAAGCTTATTAAAGAATATTAAGTAGCTCAGAGCATCTCTAAAGAAGTCCATGTAGGGTCGCCTAGATGGCTCAGTCATTTAAGAGTCTGCCTTTGGCTCAGGGCATGATATCCAGGTCCTGCGATAGAGCCCTGTGATCGGTTCCCTGATCAACGGGGAGTCTGCCTGCTTCTCCCTCTGCTTCTACCCCTCCCCACCGCTTGTGCTCTCTCTCTGTCTCAAATAAATAAACAAAGTCTTTTTTGAAGGAAGATCCTTCCTTCAAAGAAAGAAAAAGAGAAAGAAAGGGAAAGAAAGAAAGAAAGAAAAAAAAAAGAAAGAAAGAAAGAAAGAAAGAAAGAAAGAAAGAAAGAAAGAAAAAGAAAGAAAGAAAGAAAAGTCCATGAACTAGGCTTAGAATTTACATGGCCAGGGACAACATGCCCATCCTGCCACAGACCTGGCCTCAGAGATGCTCTCCCCCCATTCTTCCATTAAGCACAGACAGTACATCTTGCACCATTAACACGCTGAGGCTAGATAGTGGATGATTCAGCTAAAGCCTTTCCAAGTGCTACATCCAGACACTAGCTTCAGTTTTCTTCACCTTAACTGGAGTTTCAAGAGAGGCTTGGGACCCAAGCATCAGGCTTTTATAGAGGAGTAGGGATTCATAAAGTAGGGAATTTCCTCCAAACTGGATGAATACTGGAAGGTGCTCGTGGTCCAAAAGGAATGATGAGGTGGGATCCTGAAATCCAGCGTTCTAGTCTCACTTTTCCAGAATTTAGGCAAGTTACTTAATCTTTCCAAAGTTACAGTGAGAAATTGAAGTTTTTCCTGTCAGCTTTATGTAGCCAGCTTTACCACATTTATACTCTTCATCTATAAAATGAGAAAATTACCTCCAAGGTTTATTTAGACTATTATATAAATATAAAGTGGTAATATTATTATCACAAAATAGGGATAGTATTTTCCCCTGCATAGAACCGTTGATAATGAGATAAGATCATGTGGAGTCTTTTTGATTTTCCAAAAAATTTGGACAAACACAAGTAACAGATTTTTAATCACTTGTGTGAGAAAGAAAAGAGTAGAATACTTAAATGTGATTTTAAAAAAATCACAAGTTACATTGTTGCTAAAATTCTTTGAAAAATACTGGATCTTTTTTTACCTTTTCTGTTTTGATGGTAAATGAAGCTTATGTACAAATATTGGTTGGCATGAGTGAACTGTTTCCAAATTAAAAGGACTGTGTATTTGTGTTTGTTCCTATTTGCCTGTTTCTTTGTCTGCCAGGGGCTTGGTTCTCCACGTTTTTCAAAACAAAATATAAAACATAAAATGTAAACAATAAAAAAAAAAAAGATTGTAAATGACAAAAGCCCTACAAATATATACACATATATCAAAAAGAATCACTTTCTATTCCCTCAGACTAAGCCATTTGTCCTTAAAATCAGAAATCAGGGCTTCTTCTAGAACCTAGTAGAAAAAAAAACTGAAGAGAACAAGGACGGAGAGCACTGCTGTCTGAAGCTCCAGGGACGTAAGTATGAGACTGAGGAGAAGGATGGTGGGCCATCTCAACAAAACCCAAAAGGAAATAGTGTTTGGATCCAAACTCTATTTCCTGTTGGATTTTCTATGTGACCCAATAGCTTTTACAATTCTGTTGCCAAAGCAGGGCACTTGTCTTGTGGTAATGTCCCCTAAATGTGTCTCTGCTCTTACAAGTTCATAAGCTCTTATCAACACACCTATTTCCTTTGAGATGACCCTTACATCAGGACCTTTAACTATACAGCAAACTATGACATTTTGGATGGTGGGGTACATTATTTTCTTGGTCTTTCCCTCCCCCTGTTGAGTAGAAATGTAGAATGCACTGATACTTCTATTTATGCATTCTCTGGGAGTCAGATTCTTCCTAAGAAACCCTGCTGTGGTTGGGGAAAAAGTCACCCAGTACTTGGCCCATCACTCAAAACCAAGTTGGCTCATGGCTTATCACTTTCCCCACAGAACAAAAGGACTCAGAACAGGGCCTATTACCTAGATCTAGTTGAAAGTAAACATGCCTCACTCCAAGAAAAAAGACAAAGTAACCCCAGCTTGCCTTTGATATTTCTAGCCTCTCTTACTTCCTTCTTCCCTGTACAAAAGGATCCTATTTCTGGCCCATTCCTCCCATTTAATCAAGAAATGTTATGAAATCATATGTTTATTGGTTGATACATTATATTTCAGAATGAACAAAATTCTATCAGACTACTACTATAGCTGAGTATTTGTATATTGTGCCCTTAAGCTTTTTTTTGAAGAGAAAAATTTTTCTTCAATGACTTTCAAAGAACAGCAACCTGATTAGGAAGAAATCTGAAAGCTATGGAGAAACTTGAAATGTTACTGCAAAGAAGATTCTAAAGATATTTCTCTAAGGAGACCAGAATCTTAATAAATCAACTCTAATATTTCTTGTGATTTCAATGGAGAGAATATTCTCAGGTGGGGAAGAGGTAGATGGATAGATATCTAATAATCAATTCTGCTGCCACCACATGGCCCCAGAGAGTGAAGGCATGAGAGAGTCAAGTAGAAGAAAAGGTTCACCTGTAATACTCTGGCTCAAATGTGGAACACAACCGTTCTCCAAATTTCTAGTACTAGAGTTGACAGGAATGGAGCATTTAAATAAACTCTACTTAAAGCCCAGATAAAGTAAAAAGGGAAACAAACCAGATAAAAACAAAACCATACAACTAGGCAACATAATTCACAAAATATCATCTGCTCATGTTTTATCCTGTAGTCTCTAGAGAGGCCTTTCTCCTTCCTCCCCCAGTTCCAGGCTCCTTTCCCTGTGGCCTATTTGGCAGGGGCCATCTTTAACCAGGTGGAGGCTGACCCCAGAGAGCAACAGATATTTCCTCTTGTATTTTTAAGCCCACCTTCTAAATGTTCATTCTTTTCCAAGAATCCTCCTCTTCACCACATCATTGACTCCAGGAATATCCAACTCTTTAAAGTGAAATTCTACACTCTCCTCCCACCCACATAGGTGTGGCTTTACCATTTCACAGAATAACCATATCAGAATCCAAAGCAAAAAAGCACCAAAGAGACACATGCATGAGTGCAAGCATGCATGCATTCACACACACACACACACACACACACACACACACACACACAGTAGCAAGGGTCTCAGTTCTCTGCAGCACCAGATTTATCTCTTTGTGGATAACTGGCAGTCAAGTTTGAAATCAAAAGCACCAAAGATGAGTTTCCCTGGAGAGGGTGGCCAGTTCCATTATCCTGTTGCAGCTGTCTCTTAAGAAACCAAGCCAAGAAAATAAGGTAGGGACAGCGAAGTGGACAACCAGTTGTCATCTGCTTCTTCAAGTCCTGAAACATGTCATGCTATAGCACAGACACATCTAGCAAGCTCTAATGGACTTAGGATAATTGAAATGGACAACAAGAATGTTTTTAGACTCTTTCATAAACCTTGGAGGTCAAAGTTTCTGATAGCATATGGCATAGAAGCAAATAGAAAACTTGCTGTAATATATCTTGATTGATAAAGACTACTTCCACAAAGCCCCCAAAGTTTTATTTAAGCTTTAAGTTTTCTGGGCCATTAATAGATCTTAAGTGTCTATATCAAAGTACTACTGCTAATAGCTGTCTTTTCCTCATTCTTTCAGAAATGGAGTGACCATTATGTGAGGGAAATGGTTTCTTGACATGTGAGTCAAACAGACTTAGATTCTAGCAACTCCTTTTTTAAATAAAATCTAAGTAAATCAACATAGTTGTTTAGAAATATTTATTGAACACCTACAACATGGAAGATGTTAATCCTTGTATATCTATAATACACAAGAAGATAAAGTTGATCTGTTGGAGGTAGCAAGGAAAATTTGTAGTAGAAAGTATGTCGAGCAGGGCTTGAAAGTAGAACAGAAATTAGTTAGGTGTTGTGTTTGTATGGGTGTGTGTGAGTGCGTGTCTTAAGGACTCAGGCAGGAAGGTGCATGGTTTTAGAGGAACCTGAATAAGGCCAATGCGACAAGATGGGAAAGTCCTAGAGATGAGTCAGAAGAAATATTTAGATCAGGTGGGTGTCTTTTAGGCCACATTAAGAATTTGGGTCCTAATTTTTAAGGTAATGGGAAGTCACTGAAAAACTCCAAGAAAGAGAATGCCGTAGTGAAATTGAAATATTGAAATATCATTTACAGATACTAGTGTGGAGAACGGGTTGTGCCTAGGCACGAGTGAAATCTCAGTCACTAGCTAGGAGGATTATTCAGTCATCTGGGTGATAAAAGTTTTGACAAGAACCCACTTGGGCAGGCAAGTTGGAAAGAAGGGAATTTTTTTGAGGAAGGAGTAGGCAGAAAAAGAGAGGAATGCTCTCAGCGTGTCCCAGGGTTCTGATCTCTGCATTGAGTGAACAAAGATGTCATTCACTAAAAAAAGGAACACAAGAAGAGTCAGGTTGGATATGTATGAATTCCACTTAGGGCTTTGAGTTTGAAATGGCTGTGAGACACCCAAGAGGAGCTGAGGAGGCAGTAATTAGAAAAATAGGTTTAGGGTTCTTAGAAGTTTGGTGTTGGCTAGAAGCAAAACTTGGAGAGTTCTCTTGGTATGCAAGAGGAAATTAAAACCAAGGCTATGGATAAGATTTTCTGGATACATGTTTCTAAATGAGACATCCAGTGAAGGTGTCTTGAAATTTTTCCTGATTTTTTATAGCCTCCCAGCAAAGTTCCGTTGGTTCATCCTAACTTAACATGTTTTCAAGAGCCATGCTCTATGACACCAAAATTCTTCCCTGAGAAAAGTGTTGACTCTGTGTATAGATACCACTACATTGGCCAATTCCTGCACTGGTGTGTTGATCTTTTGACTGGGATAGACTTCACATGTACATACTCAAGTGTACACAACTGAAAGAGAACTTTGCTCCCTTTGAATCTGGGGTTTAAAGCATATGGCCTTCACTTGATTCACAAAGCCAAGTATATATAATAGAGCTACTTCTTGGAAAATCCAATCATGAATGAAATCATCTTTTTTGTCTGAGATAAGTATTTGCGGGGGGAAGAAGGAAGCAAGATAAAATCCCCTGCTAAGTTGATCAGTAAGAAAAGTGCTTGCCATCGAAGGTCTCTGTATTATTTTAGTCTGCTATGTTGCCCCAAGGGAGGATCATTTTCCTGTATCTGTGAAGGTTAAGGAACGAATTTCGGCAAGATTTCAAAGTTCTGCCTCTTTTTAGGCATAGAGTTGTAGAAAAGACAGGGGCAACAAATGTTAACATTTTAATTTATATTTCTCTGTGTTCCATGAAGAATTTGAGATACCTTGCAACAGCTTATGAAATATATATATATATGTGTGTGTGTGTATATATTCAAAACATGGAAAAATACAAATTGGACAGATGGTTATGACTGAGGACAAGGTAACGTGCAGATGTACAGGCCAAAGTCCCCTGCACAGGTACTAAAGTTGGTTTGCAGATTGGAGTCTGCAATTTCCACTTTCGACTAAAGGGATACGTCATTACATTCTTTATCATACACAAGAAAGATATTTTCTTTCTTCCAAAAGCCATTTATTGCTTGAGGTTTTCTTTAAAGGACTCCAAAGATATATTTAAAAATGTACTCAAGCATATATCTAAAGTAAAATGCAGTCGTAGATCTTGTACGGCTATTTCTAGTAGTACGCTTCAAGAATAGGACCTAATCCCAAAACCAACCCATAACAGCAATTCTGTGAGGTGAGAAAGTAGAGAGGAGATGACCCTCTCCTTTGGGATGTGGCCCAAATATGTGGCTCTCTGATGGTCTAACTTAATCCATAGCTAAGCTCTGGCAGAGTAGATGACTGACTCTTAACTGTTCAGATGAGATATCCTAAGGGAATCTGATTAAAACTATGGATCTCCAGCAAAACCAATATTGCACACACACATGTGCGCACACACACACACACAGTAGCACATAAATTTTAAAAATTCACTAATCTTCCCAAGCCTAGGTTGTAATATGAGATCTTAAGTACCTGAAAAAAATTACATAAAAAATCAGAGGTAGTATGAGAAACTGCTTAAGAGTATACGCTCTGGCATCAAACAGAGCTGTTTGAGACCAGATTCTGCTTGCTGGCTGGAGAGCTTTGAGCAAGCTGTGTAACTTCCTTATGCCTCAGTTTTCCAATCTATAAAATGAGGCCAATAATATTTTTTACTTCATAGGGTCAAGGTAAGGGTTAATGAGATAATACATACAGAGGGCTTAGCACAATGTCTCTAACATAGTAAGGACTTAATAGTAGCTATTAGTTATCATTAGTTTAATCAATCAATGATTAATTGAAGCTACCATTTCTAGTTTTGATGTTTCTATTTCCCCGTAAGACCAAGAACATTAGAGGGGTCCCTGGGTGGCTTAATCAGCGGAGCGTCCAACTCTCGATTTTGGCTCAGGCCATGATCTCAGGGTCGTGAGATGGAACCCCAGTTGGGCTCCCTGCTCAGCACGGAGTTCTGCTCCTCTTCCTCTCCTTCTGCCCCTCCCCCTGCTCGCACTCTCGCTCTCAAATAAATTAATAAATAAATCTTAAAAAAACAAGACCAAGAACATTAGAGAAGTGGTAATCAATCTACAAAACACTATGCTTCTATGTAAATGAAAACCATTTCCCTAGGAAGGGTATATAGAATCATTTTTCAGATTTTCAATAAGGTCCGTAAATGAAAAATGTGGAGACCACTGCAAAAAGGCAAACATAAGTTGGCTCTGTTCTTTATGAAGGTACTGATTCACAATCACTCTTCCCCACTCTCCATTTCGATAGGACACTCATGAGCTCTGAGCATATATTTATCTTATAAGCTGTTTCTCTAAAACATATTAGTGGCCTCATGGTTCACTAAGTGTCACTAAGCTCCTTTATTGATCTGATTCTATTTCTGGACACTCCGTCATTGACCTGAGTATGCCTGGCCCACCCCATCGGGCCTTGATGCATTAATATAAGAAATGACAGAAAACCTCCCAGGTAAGTTACCGAGCTGTGCAAAATTACTTTAAAATCCTTCCAAAACTGCCAGCAATTATTACTGCTTCTCCTGTTGGGGACTACTTTCTCCCATTCCCTGAGTTATTTCACCTTGTGCCTCTACTTCCCTTTCTTTCTTTCTTTTTTTCCTCACCCAGACTTCCCATTTTGTCCTTTTAAAAGCTAGCATGTGTAATAAGAATATTCTTTTTGTTGACCAAACAACCAATCAGGGTAAATCGTGAAATCTTAACTCTTCTCCACAGTTTATTGCATCACGCTCAAAGATTCTGTTGTTGTTGTTGTTGCTGGGCAGAAGACACGGCTTGTTTTATTTTTTTTTCCCAATTCAGAACTATTCTGAATGCTTGAAGGAGTCTCCTTCCATACAACCAAGAATGTACTGGATTGGAATGAACATTTTAAAGCTTTAAGATCTGGCACACTTCCAAAAGCCTTGCAAAATTGGGGTTAAAGCTAGGCCTGTGGATCTAGGGGTCAGTGAGCTTTGTTTTCCGAAACCTTTGACTTGTAATGTGTTTATACATTATGTGCCTCCAATAAAAGCCATCTCCAGCTCATGCCATTGCTGTTACCTTTGTTTTAGGATCTCAATTTCTGTTCTTAACATTGAATGCAAATATTGCAGCCATGAGTCTCTTAGCTCAAATCATTATTTAATATTCAGACAGTCTCCTCACTGCGAACAAAGCAGGTGCTTCATGAATGTCCACAATAAATAACGGATATTCATAGTGCTCACTATACACTAAGGTGTGTGCTGATGCTGTCATATATTCTTTGCCACACAGGTGTGAGGACAGCTACCAGTCCCATTTTATAGGTGGATAAACTAAGACTCAGAAGGTTTAAGTGACTTGCCCTAGCTCATTGAGTGTAAAGTTTTGATTTTTAACTCAAGTATATCGGACTCTAAAGCACTTGTTTCTCTGGCTCGTAAAGAAAGATCCAATTAATGTCATCAGAACCTATGAAAGAACTTTATAAAATTGTGAATTTTTGAGCTCCTGAAGCTTCTAGTACCAGAGATCTAGGTGGAACTTGGAAAACTGAAGGAATGGATTAATGGTATCTATTGTTAGTTGTTAGTTATGCTACTCCAGTTTTTTTAATAGGACCAAGAACATTAGAGAAGAGGTTATTAATATTCAAAACATTGCATGAATATGCAAATGTGAATCTCTGGGAAATGTTCCATAATCTCGTTCAGATTCTCAATGAGGCCCTCAAACCGAGAAAGTTAAAAACCACTGGAAAGAGGCAAACACAAGTACGTTTGTTTCATTTTTTTTTTAATGAAGGTTTCTACTCACACCTAACTACATTTTTTTCACCCTTGAAGAATATTAATATGCTCAGAGCAGGCATGTTTATTTTATATATTGTCCCTCTAAACTCTATAGGTCACAAAATGTCTATAAGCTTTTTTGTTGCTCAAATCACAAATACCTTGGACCGTTCCATTTTTCACACTAATGCTCTTCATCTATCCCATAGACCCTTGGAATTTCTAAAGCCCAGGTAATTCAGATTCATAGCCAGTTTGGGGAACAACTAGTGTTAACTGAACCTTTTGGCATAACGTTAATCCTATTTATTAACTAAAACCTCTTTAAAAACTAGCATCAGTTAGTGGTCTAAAATAACAAAAGTATTCCTAAATATACCTTAATATGCATAGATACTAGAGCAGTCTTTAAACAGTTAGAGTGGGTACATCTAATTACCACAACCAAGTTCATAAGAATTATTGCTTTTGCACACCTTTTATCCTCCAAGCTGTTTATGAACATGAATGCCTGATCATTAAGAATGCCAGTCTTGGTGTGAGATAACGTTCTTCATTGCAGCCCTAGGACTTGTTCTTTGAATTAATTTCTATGTGTGATACAGCACGCAAAGTTGGTGACTTTCTCATCGCTCATTATCCCCTTCCTTCTGATTTGTTTGTTTCAATGTGTCCAGCCCCATAGGATGAATTATCATTGGCCCAAGTCACTCTCCTTTGCCAATGATTTGTCCAGTGGTAGACATATAACCCAGTTCTTACTCATTAACAAGGGAATTGGAGGCAGGCCGTCTCAGTGTTCATTCGGTAGATCACATTGTCATCAAGAACCAAAGTTCCATGCCAGTTTCAACTCTGCACAAATAACATATGCCCTTTAAAAAAAAAAGATTTAGGTTCCTGGCATACATTGATCTAAATCTATAATTAAGCATTATTGTTTTCAGTAAAAACAATGATTTCTGTCAGCCTGAAAGCTGGAATTATCCCAAGATATTTGATATCTATTAAAACTGATCAATTTTAAAATAATATTTATTAAAAACTGATTAATTTGATCATATATGATATGTATTAAATATTAGTTTATACACATATGATCAAATTAATCCATTTCCAATGAGTATGGCTAATATGAAATTATGTCTAGAATCCTGATAGAGAATATCATAGGCAAGACAAGCAAATTGATGCCAGACACTTCATCAAACAGAACATTCTATATAAAGCTGAAGAGATACACAATTGGTTGCCCCACTGCAATGATACAATAGTCTGGTTTCTTCAGATTAATGAGAATCCTGAACAGTTGATTTAAAAACAAGAACTTCAATAATGTGAAGTGCTACAGACAATGTTTAGAAGAATAATTTATTCTCACCATTCACAGTGATTAGGACTTAAATACTTGTCATGATTTTAGCAGAACTTGCATATGCCGGCCATTTTATAAGCACAATGTCGTCGAGAGGACACAGCCGGACATGTTTCTCAACAATTCACCTTGAATGATTTTTTTTAAAAGACTGTAAGCAAGCTTGATTCAAATGTATTTAGTAGCTTATGTACATACTTTACATAATATATTACATGTGAGAAAAAGAATTTGTCGATTCACTCAGTCCATGTTTTGTTGTTGCTCTCATTTTGTTTTTGCTAGAGAACACTTTCCCATTACCTAGCATTTACTTTTCAAAGGTTCTAGCAAAAAGCCCTCATCTGAGAAAACATGCTAGGTATTAGGCACTTGGGGGCAAGCCAATGCCAGAACTAAGAAACATCTAGTCTGCCATAGAAGAGAATCAATCAAACTGTTTAAAATAATAAATTGGGTTCTCCTTCTGGCTCTTCCACTAAGTATTATCATTTTGGGGGCAAACTACTTAATTTATTATGACAACTAACATTTATTTAGTCTTTACAACATGATCAAGAATTTTATCAAGCACTGAAAGTAGGTTTTCTCATTGAACCAACATATTATCCCTATCAGGGAGCTAATATTATTGGCCTCCTTCTCACATCAGAATCTGACACTCAGAATTTATATCGAAGTGCACATAGCTAGGAAGTGGTGGAGTCAGAATTTGAACCCAGTCAGTCTGATTCCAGAAACCTTTTAGATATAATTACATGAAAAATATATCCAGAAGATAATTTCTAAGGCACTTTAATGCTTTAACATCTTTTTAACGTCTATGTTTCCAGGCACCTTGTCCTTAAGCAAAACATAATTCAGCAAGAAAGGTCTTCAATGCAAATATATATACTACAAGGCTATGCATAATAAAAATGGCAAGGTGCAATTTAATAAATATAAATTCAGCACTGAAGATGTACCATATGTAGTTTAGCTATATGACCGATAATACTCTGCACAGTTACACATATATGAATAAAATACTCAGGATGGGAAAGCTTCTAGTTTGGGGAGGAAATGGCAAGTATAAACCCATCATTTTAATAATATGAAGCACATCCTATGATGGAGATACTCTTACGATGCTTTCACAAGGAAGCACAAAGCACTTAATCCACTATGAAATGAAAGAAGAGGTCTGAAAAATCCTCCTCTGGAAGGTAGATGTCCAAGCTATTCCCTAAACTGGGAACAGGACTCAGCCAGAAAGGGAGGGGTGGGCGAGGGAAACCACGGGAGTAAAGCCACAGGGCAGTGGAACAGAAGGACGTGCATAGGAAGGAACAAATACTTTGATGTTGCTGGAACCTCAGATAGGAGGCAAGATATAGTGGATGATGAGACTAGAGAAGAAGGTGTGGTCACATCATGGAGGAGTTTAAATATTATTTAAAAAACCATAGCTGCTACCCAATGGGTCATGGTCAGCAAAGAAACCACACATGTTCTCCATTTCCCTCCACCTATGCCCAAGAGAGACATCACTAAAAGATCACCAATCCTTCCCTGCTGCACCTGGTCACAATGTGGCAGTCCTCGAGTCCAATGTCTAAGCAGTCACCGTTAAGGGATTGGACTTGCATTCAATATGGATCCCATGTGCCATTCCAGCTATGGCTGATGAGCACCTAGCCAGAAGCTCTTATTGGGCTAGCTGTCTACAGTAGATAGGAGAGCCTGTTAAAAAGATAGTGTCAAATCTACTACACGGAGTGAAGCCTACTAGTCTGTATTTTTCATAACTTCCACAGGTTGTCCTTATTGCACTGCCGTGTTTGGAAACCTATGATGCAGCACATTCAGGACACGGAATAACATATATCCAACATGGCAAAGTGGGAGTCCATAAGCTAAATTTGGTTTTCGTATGTTTTATGGCTAAATGATTTTTATATGTTGTGTTTTATATTTACATTTTTTACTTCTCAATATTTAAAAATTGGTAAAAATCACATATAATCAGGAGTTTTTGCTTCTCTTTAACAGTTAGAAAATCTGCAGCTCAGGACTTCTATTCCAACGTGGTAACTACTAGCCAGATGGGAACGGACCTGCCTCCCTTGGATGGGGCACTGTTCTCTTCTTGCCTTGACGCTTCCGGCCACTGCGGAGAAACACGGCTGTTTACCGCCGTGTTTTCACTTTTATTTTGCTTATACAGATAGTGTGTACGGAGAAGAGGCAAGTGAAATATTTTTTGGACTCTCGTCTTAGTCAAAAGCAGGAAAACAAATGACAGACCAAAGAGGTCAGTGTTAGAGGCAGAACACTCAGGGATATTAGGGCATCAATCTCTTTCCCATGAAATTTCAAGAAAGATTAACGATGTCCTTGTGCAACGGCTTTGCCAAACAACTGTTTTAAGTCAGTTTCACAATTTTAATAATACCAGAGAAGTTTCATTCTGCCACTGTTTTTCTCATATGTTAAAGAGCAAAAGTTCAGGAGAGCGCAGCGGGGAAAGAAGGTCCGTTTGGGCGTGTGACACTCCTTGCTGCAATGCGGCATTCAGCGTGATGGGGCTGGACGCAGTTTGTCAGCAAAACCACCTCATTACAACCGGCTCCCGCTCTAACGAGGACCTCGGCATTAGCTTAAAATATGTGCTGTGGCGAAGCCAGTCCTAAATTGAGCGGTTTATGAGAAATCCTGCTACACGTCCTGATTATTTGTGATCTCAGATTTGAATTTCCAATTGTATTCTGAAAATATAAACTATCTTGGGTGAAATTTTGGAAGTAATCATTCCAGTAAACTTCACAGCAAGCAGGACTAAGGATAACATTGATGTGGGGTCTTGTGTGTGTGTTTTTTTTAAGTTTTAGTTATACAAGCGCATATATTCTAGTCATAACCCTTTTAAACAATAGAGAAGGAGCGCCTGATTCTTGGTTTCTGTTGGGGCCGTCATCTTACTGGGTGGTGGGATCGAGGCCACCACGTGGGGCTCTGGACTCAACAGGGAGTGCACCTGAGGATTCTTTCCCTCTGCCCCTCCCCCAACTCGTGCAGCCCTCTCTTTCTCTCTGTCAAATAAATAAATAAATCCTTTAAAAAAATAAACAACAGAGAGGCACAGAGAATAAAAAGTGTAACTCTCCCTTACTCCCTTACCTCCCCCACTGCTCCCCCAACCATGGACCCCAGTCTCATTATCAGAAGCACTCCATTATCATTTAGGTGTGCCATTTTTCCAATCATTTTTCTACATAGTTAGATATATGATATATGCTTTTTGTCTGAAGGATTTCTTATCATTTATGGAATCACAGTATGCATTTTGTTTTGCAACTTGCTCATTTATATAATAACATGTTTGAGCAATCTGTCCTCATCAGTACTTAACCACATGAGTTTTAACCATTCTATAATGTTCCATATCAACCATTCTTCTATCAATAGATACGTAGATTATTTCCACTTTTTCTGATGTGGCAATTAATTCCCTTAATCATATGTCTTAGTGCACATATGTATGTAGAAAACATATCCAGAAGTGGCATTTGCCAGTTCAAAGGGTAGGTATAGTGTAATTTTTTAGGTACTCCCAAATTACCTTCTACCTGGAATGTACCCATGCTCTCGACTTATAAATATTTTAAGTGTTTGTCTATCTGGAGTGCAAAAATATACCACTGAATTTGCATTTGAACATTTTTAACATGTTTATTAACCATTTATAATTTATAACATTTATATTAGGTTGTTTTTTCCTTCTTAATTTGCATGAAACCTTAGATATTAAGGCTGATATCTTTTTATGTATATATGTAGCAGAATTTTTTGTCAGGTTGACAATTGTCTTTTAACTCTGCTTTTGATGTCTATTGAACAGAAATTCTCCACTTTTAAATATGAAAATCAGTTGATGCTTTCCTTTCGAATTTATGAATTTTGTGAATCCCCAGAAAGGCTTTATCCACTTGAGGGTTCTAAATATACTCTATCTTCTATATGTGTAACTCTCTGGGCCTACTGACCTGGGTTTGAATCTCATAATTAGGGAAATGTGGTGGACACTGAGCATAAGCAAGGCTCTTCAGGGCCCAGGTGGCGGTGCACAATAGAAACAGGCCCTTTCCCTACCTTTTAATATAATCCAGCTCTAAAATCTTGTGACTTTGGGAGTGTGGCATGTCCAGAGACAGCATCTGAGACAACGCCATGCCCACTCTATGTAACTTGTCATCACTTAGGCTCCTTTCCAGACCAGCAAAGACAGCTATCTCAATGGAACTGTACCTAGCAAACTGATTAAATGGTCATAATAATAATAACAACAATATCATTAATTATTAATAACTATGTTAATAGTGATGACGATGATTCTCATGGTTAACATTGCCAGGGTGTAGCAGGGATGACATGTATCATCTCATTTAATACTCTCAGAGATCTTAGGATGTAGGCGTTACTGCTACTATGACCATTAGCATCTACTCACTTTTTCTGAAAGTTCCACAGCTAGTAACTAGCAGATCCGTAATTTAAATCAGTCTGCCTGACTCCAGAAGCTCTGATTATAGCCAAGGAATTATCCTGCCGCATACTTAGATGATTCATGAAATGAGCCCTTGAGAATATCCAAAAAACAATTGAGGGAGACTAATGAAGTGGCCGAGGAACTTTCTGCCTTGCAAAAATGACCAAAAGTTAAATGACAAATGATAACTTCGGGGGAAAAAAGGGGTAGGAATTTGCAACCAATGTCACTAAGAAAAGACCAAAAACCTGAAACTCACATAATTCAGTAAAAAAAGTCCAAGAACCAAACTGGAAAAAAAAACAAAAGTCGAATAAAAATAGAAAATATTTTTTAAAAATTGCTTCTTAGACACATGAACTATTGTTCAGCCTCACTGATAATTTTTAAAAACAGTAAACAGAATCATGATGAGGTTCCATTTTCATTTACCAGTTTGACCATGATAAGAGAGAGAAGGAGAGAGAGGGAAATTATGTTGGGCAGAGTTGAAGGGAAAATACATTATGAAAAATGAATTATGAAAATGTGTATTTCTTACACATTGTTGGTTGAAAACTATATTAGTATATCCACTCTACAGAGGAGGCTTAAAATTTTTAATTTTTCAAAAATAAAATTGCACATACTCTTTGATCCAACAATTCCACGCTTAAGAATGGTGCTACAGATTTATGATCACCTATGAAAATGGAATGCATATAAAGATATTCACTGCATTGCAGTAGCAAAGATGGAAAATAACTTCATAAGAGACTATTTAATACTTAATAAGATGAATAAATTGTACTATATCCATATAAGGAAATACTTTAGAATCAGTAAAAAGAAATAAGCAACTTCAACAGACAACTCTATTATTAAATTAAAAAGCAAAATACAGAGGAGTGTAGAGATTATGGCAATATTTGTGGAGGGAAATTTTGTATACATCCCCCCTTCCCCACCACACACACACATAAACATAGAGAAACTCTCTGGAAGTATTCACAAGAACAGGAAGGAAACTGAATGGTTGGGAAATAGGAGTTGGAGTGAGATTTATTTTTCACCATATACTCATGCGCATCTTTTGAATTTTGAATCAGGTATAAATGATACCTATTAAGATCGTAATGATGAATGTTGTTGGGAAATTTGCAAGGATATCTTCAGCAGGAAGGATTTTTTTATAGAAAAAAAATATCAACGATGACCTCAATATGTATCAACAGGGAAATGATTTTTTTCAGTGGTACATGGAGTAGTGTGCAGCAGTGAAAACATTAATTTAGTCTTTATAAAGATTCACTTTTAATATTAGAAAACACATACAATCAGTGTAATCTAATCCCAATGTTTATAAAACAAAAACTGTGTATGTGTATGTGTGCACACATCTAGATGTGTTTGTGAAAGAGGGCCAAGGCTTTTACACTCTGTGGATACCTGGAAAATAGGGGGTGGCAGTGGGTAAACACCCTAATTTTTTTTCACTTCTGTGTTGTTTGAATTGTACAAAGCCATGTGTTGCATTTATTGTTAAATATATAGAGTCTTACAAATCAAGTCATGGAGACCTTATTTGTAAATGGAGGATAGAGAAGTCAAGGACGTGGTGGTTAGATATTACTAGGTTATTTTATTATTTTTCTCTGAGTTTCCCAGCAGGCATAGTTTCTATTTCATCTACTTGATATACTCAAACATTAAGAAATATATATAAATGAGAAATATATACTTCTTTACAATATGTTAAAGTTTATATGCTGAAATTAACCTACAGTCAACACCTTGGACCTCAATAAAAAGAAGTGTTTGGTGTTGTGTAAGACTGATAAATCACAGACCTGTACCCCTGAAACAAATAAAACGTTATATGTTAATTAAAAAAAAGAAGTGTTTGATAAAGAACTATAAAGGCACTTGATTGGGTTTGAAAAAAAAAAACGGAAAGTGGGGTTTCAAATTAAGTTAAGAAAACAGTCTCCATTTTAACTCTGAATTTCTTATTATGTATTTATTCTTTTGAAGCCCTGTGTCAGGCCAATTTACAGATGGTCTGGTGAGCCACAGGAAAATAACCCCACTTAGCTCATGAATCATAAGCAGTTTCTCTAAATAGTTATTAATGCAACTTCTCAAGGCATCTGCCTTACCTCAAGGGAACATTTTACCCGTAAGTTTGAATCTTGCTCAAAAGTAAAATGGGTAGATTGATGCCCTGCTTATAACTGAAGCTACCTCCTAATGAAGTCCTTTGGGTACTTTATAATCTAAATTCCCCACCACAAAGAAGGATTAAAATGAATTCAATTTCATACAGAAGTTCTGTTCTGTAATTAACAAAGTTTATAAGAAGGCCCATGTTCAACAGATTTCACAATTAAAACCACTGGCACTCTAAAATGCTAGGAGACCTTCACTTTCAGATTTTTTTTTGATTAACGCACAGAAAGCATGTTTTCCCCATGTCCTTTAGTGTACTTGAATCTTTAGTTGTATTTAACAGATATTAACAAACAATGAGTTTTTCACTTTCGAAAAAAGTCACTTATCTTGCATATGCCTAAAGAACTAGTCCTGGATGGGAATGAAACCCTCCAAGGACTCAACAAGGCAAATCAAGTTCTGTTCAAAGTTACTCAAATACTGTTCCACTTTGTTCCAGGGATGTGGATATTTAACTTTATTACTTTAGATAGGAAGAATGCAAACTATATATGTTTTTGCAACATAGCTCAACGTGACTCATTTACAAATGACATTAAAGAGAATGGGTATAGGAGCACCTGGGAGGCTCACTCAGTTAAGTGAGCAACTCTTGGTTTCAGCTCAGGTCATGATCTCAGAGTCGAAAGATTGAGCCCCACATCAGTCTCCATGCTCAGTGCGGAGTCTGCTTGAGGTTCTCTCTCTCCCTCTCCCTCTGCCCCTTCTCCCTGCTCCTGCTCTCTCTTCTCTCATTCTCTCTCTCTTAAGTAAATAAATAAATCTTTAAAAAAGAGCGAGAAATACTGGACTACAACCCTGCATGATTAAGTACATTGGCAATAAAAATGGCTTTCCTAAAAGGTTAAAGATTGATGATATTCTATGCCATACATGAAATATCCAGGTTAACAGGGCTTTATGGTAAGCAATGAATGTAAAGATATTCCCAGAACTCTGTTTTGATCAACAGGCAAAGTCTCCACCACTACCAAATATTTTGTGTATAGAAGAATGAAGAGCTTTGGTTTCTTTCTTTTTATCCCCTGTGAAATGGACATTCTGGTGAAGATTGTATTACCTAGAACACAGGAGCAAATTGTAATATTAGAAAGAGCACAGTACTAGAAATTGGGGAATGTGAGTTCTCGTCAAAACTCTGTCAAGAACAGGCTGAGAGCCAAAGGAAAGTCAGTTCTTCTCTGTGGTCCTTAGTTCCCTCAGTTTGCAAAATAAAGGGCTAACATTAAAATTTCCCTAATATCTCACCAGGCCTAAAGCCATATAGAATAATGTTTAAGAGACTGTCCTCAGTAACATGTACTGGTTGTGTAAATTTGGGCAAATTACGAACTTCTCATGCTTCGGTTCCTTATCAGGAAAACCAGGATAACAATAATGTACACTGCATTGGATTATTGGTAGTTATCCGGGACTTAATATGTGTCAAGAACCTAACCCACTCCCAATAATCAAGATGGCAATTATGGAGATTATAATGGTGGTACTGCTGTTAGTGATGATGCTGATTTTATGGACTGAAGCATTATGAGAGAAGGTAAGGTACAAATATTTGGATCAGTTAAAAGCTCTATGAAATCCTAGAAAATACAAAATATGATGATATATATTAGTCAAAGGAGAAATGCAGTTGAGAAACTTTGTAATATGTCTCTTTATTCATCATTTTTAAGGTGATTTGTGCCTTAGATACCTAATCATTGGGCAGATAAATCTCCAATTCTACTAATTGCTTTAAATACCAAATTACATTAAACCCAAACATTTGATTTCAAGTATAGGTACTCAGAAAGGGGCAAATATAAGTTTTCTATTAGACGTAGAGACTCACTGAGAGTGATCCCAAGTCTACTCTTCCTTGTGTTGTTCTCATCCGGTGGTATCCATCATACCATGCTTCTCTCACCTCCTCATCCAGAGACTGTTGTTTCTCAGTCATTTGGTCATAAAATGTTAACCCGTGAAGAATAGTCAACTCATCCAAATGGGTTATAAAAACGTGCACCTAACATGCAGAATATGTGAATGCAGATCAAGAGATCAGCATTGTCTTTCTTGCTCTTTCCATTTTGTCTTATTCTGTCAAGATTCTCAATTCTTCAGTGTCCACAGATGACATTCTTAAAAGTTACAGGAAGACAACACAACCCTTTTCTACATCATTCAAAGAAAAACTAGAATTTATAGCTGACATTTCATCTTCAGATTCTAAGATCCACTTTTCCTTAGGTAACTAACATATTATAGTTCTTTGAAATGTGAAAATGAAGTGTTCCTGGTATCCTTTTTCACTTCCTTTTTTTTTCCTCTCAAGAACAGAGCCACCATTTGTCACTCTCTTATAAAGCCACTCTAAGAAACATTTAGTCTCCTACTCCTACACAAAAAGACTCTTCACAAGTGAATAAATTAATCCATGTACCACCCGGAAATGAAAAGTCTTAATACCTAGATCCATAATCCTTCTGCCCAGATGGCTAGCAGTTTCACCCCTCAATTTAGCTGGCCCATTGGTTCTCTTCTGATTAATGGGGTCTCCTTTCTCATTAGTGGAGCCATTCCCTGGAGAAGCCTAGTCCAGTGACTGACAACATGCAGCAACTTAGGCAGGCCTCCAGGAAGTAGTGCTTTGCCAAAAGATGGTGAAACTCTAGCTTGATGTTTTCCACCTCAAGTCCATGTGCCCGTGAAACTGAGGGCGGGGCAGAGGGTGTAAGACTGAAAACCACTCTCCTTCGGTTTACAGAAACACTGTAGTTAGTAATTGACTGGAGCTATTATCAATGCACTAGACCCATGTCAGTGCCCCCAACCAGTAAGAGATGATAGAGCAACACAGCGAGGGATGGAGTGATTTTCAAGAAAAAGTACGGTAGTTTTAAAAACAGACTGTTAAAGTCAATCAATCACGCTCTTCATGGGAAAGTCCAATCAAATGTGTTTGTGTTGTTAAACATATTTTCTATACTATCTCCCAGTTCCGGGGGACAAAATCAGCCCTCAGCAAAATTATAATAAGTTTTTTTGGGGGTAATCTAATCTCTTCTTTTGTCCATCCAATGCCAAAAGATAAACAAGTTCCTTTTTAAATTTACTGTAAACTGCAGATATCCAATCATGTTAAAATTTTGTGCGAGATTAGAGGAAATTGGCTCAAAATGAGGGCCTGGATTGTTTTCCCGCAAATAAAGTATACGAGCTTAGTAAATAGATTCAGTGACTTCTATTTTGGGTACTTAGAGGTTCATTTTTACTTATTGGATGGATGTTATTTTTCAAAAATTTGAGATTCTTAGATTAGTGAGCTGGTGTTGCTAATGAGCACATTTATCATCGCCCTAGAGTTGCTTAGTCATTTCCGTGTCTATTATTTGTCATGAAATAGAAACATTGAGAGAGCAAAGGCTCTGCCGAAGCCACTTCACACAGGTCTTACTAGGCATGGGCCATAGAGCAAGTACAGCCCTCATGCCAAGTAAAAGCAGTAAAAAGAGATTTAAAAAACAACAGCAAGCCAAATTTGTAATGAAAAATAAAATTCATATCTTCCAGCTTGGCATAGAGCCCCATGAGGGCAAAAAGAGAGACTTATTTACATTTTTATCCCCAACACTGAATACAGTGTCTGGCATATTATATAGTAGCTGCCTTAATCATTGTTTGTTGTAACGAATAAATAAAGGAGGGTTTTTTAACTGGCACATAACACAATGCAGCAAGGTGTAATGGCTAGACTATTTACCCATTGTGAGTCTCTTTTCTCATCTGTAAATTGAGTATTATAATGCTCAAGAGGGTAATTGTAGGTCCTATGCTGACACAGGACCTGACTCAGAGCAGATGCTATTTCCGGAACTGGAATCTTAGATACTTTAAAATAAGTTAATAGGCAAAGAGAGAGCATGCATTCCACCCATTCACAGAGTTTGTTTAGATCAGAACACGTTGCTACAAGAAGGGGAGGTGGACTTTCCCTCAGTATGGGGAACATTTATAGGTAGTCTCCATTCCCTAGTAATGGAGACTGTATGTAGTAACAGCAAAGGATTCGGTAAGAACAAGCAGTTATATAGATTTAAGATTCTAGTTGCAACAGACTAGAATCTTAAATCTATATAACTGCTCCCTGAGCCACGGGGCACTGCATCATTCAGAAGCATTAGGGGCACAATTGAAATTTCAGTCTATAAACCCCCTTGGGCCAGCAACCCCAACCCTACTCAGCTAAAAGACTACTTTTATGAATCTATACAACCAGGTTCATATTTAAGGGCTTAAATATTTTGGAGTATCCAAGTCTCTCTTGCTTCTCTTTTTTTTCTATTAGACACAATTTTGATTTTAAATGACTCATTTGCAACTGCATCAAGAAAATGGTAAAGTTAGATAAAGAAAATTATATCAAAATCCATCACACTTATTATTTAATAGCTATAGAAATGCGTTTAGTGTGGGCAGGAAGAGGTGACATCAAAACAATGGTTTCTAAAGCAACCCTGTCCCCTATTATGGTGGTGAATTGAAAGTGGCTAGGACTACTTTATTCAGGTTTCACAAAATCCAAAGTATGCTTTTATCCAATTAATAAACTAATAAATTCAGAGTATGTAAAGTGTTCCTCTTTTATAAAGGAATCTAGCCCAAGGTTAGTGAAATAAACAACTTAGCAAAGCAAAAGCAACAAAAACAGAGAAATCAACTTTTTATATGTTCCTCACTGTGACAAAAGGTTACAGTGATGGAGCTGATGATATTGATTAAATTTCCCAGGCTGACACACTGGAGCCACTCATTTACCACAACAAGAGAGCACTCTGTGTCCTCCAGATTTTATTTTGGATTGTTGGGGAGGGTAAACACCTCTCCTGCCCTAAAGAGGAACATCATGTGCTGTTGGAGACATTCGTTGTCTCACTACCTAAATAATTTACAAAATAGTCTGCAGGTCTTACTGGTATCCACATAGAAGCATTGTTTGATGCTAATCAGCTTATTTCTTGTGTTGGAACAGGCTCTATCATGCTGTCCCACTGTTCAATATGATTCTTGCAGGGTTCCAGGAATTGTGCCCAGTGTGATGTCTCAAGAGCAACAGAAAAATAGCTTTGTTTTGCATGACTTTTTTTTCCATTTTAGAGCCACTAAAGCAAATAACTTTTTTTAAAATTTATTTACCAAATATCTCCCCATCAAAGCTATTAGAACCAACTGTAGCCATGGGGGAAAATAAATCAGAAACTGAGGTGGGCAAAGAGACCGAGTATTTTTGTCATTGCAACCAATGAAACACTGAGGCATGTAATAAAACAACTGCTTTTGACCAGAATCACTAATCCGCCATAGCCATTCTCAGATTCAAAAATTGCTCGGGGTTGGCCTCCTCCTTGATAGTCAAAATATGTGGCTACCTAATGGTATCATTTGAGGAATACTTGGAGTCTCTCGGGCCCCTAAATATTCCCCTTGTTAGTTTCTATAGTCCTAAGATTCCATTGTTAAGGTTTTATTCCTTGGCGTTAAGACCTATGGCTTGTTGGGGCGCCTGGGTGGCTCAGTCATTAAGCGTCTGCCTTCAGCTCAGGGGGTGATCCCGGCGTTCTGGGATCGAGCCCCATATCAGGCTCCTCCGCTAGGCGCCTGCTTCTTCCTCTCCCACTCCCCTTGCTTGTGTTCCCTCTCTCACTGTCTGTCTCTATATCTGTCAAATAAATAAAATCTTTTAAAAAAAAAAAAGACCTATGACTTGTTAGCATAGTAATACTCCGAAACCTATAAACATAGGCCACCACCCAGACTTTCTGTACACCTCGGAGCCAATGCCTTCTTAAGAGTGACTTCCTTTGGGGTTCTCCTCAGTCTCCCAAGGCAACTAGATCAGTTCGCTCCAACTTTGATGTATACACAGATTATCTGGAGATCTTGTTAGAATACAGTTTCTGATCCTGTAGGTCTAGGGTTGGGCCCAAGATTTTCTATGCTTAAAATACATCCCTTGATGCAATTACTGCTGATCTGTAGACCATACTAGCGGCAGCAAGTTCCTAGACTTTTCCCAAGGTCTCCTAGATTGGAACACAAGAACAGGGGTCAGCAAGACTTTATTGTAAAGGGACAGATAGTAAATATTTTAGATTCTGTGGGCTACAGGGTCTTCACTGCAACCATTCGACTCGGCCATTATAGCAAGAAAGTATCCATAGCCTGTATGTAAGTAAGCAGGCATGGCTATTAATAAAGTATTTGAACAACACTTTATTTACAAAAACAGGCAGCAGGACAGATTTGGCCCACAGGCCATGGTTTGTGGACCCCTGCTCTACCCATGCCTAATCAAGGCAAAGAAAAAAACCCAGTCATAATGCAAACAAGAGAGCAACCAGAAAGCAAAACTGTGTGTTTTAATTTCCTCATAGAAAATTTGGAATCGCTCTCAGAAGCCTAGCCTGCTGCTCTAGACAGGCAGGATATGAGAAATGGAGGTACGAGAACACGAAACCACTTACCACTTCACGAGTTCACGTGTAACTTGCTTTGTGCTCATTTTGGGTTTTCCCTAGCAGAATAAGAGACCTAAGAGTAGGAAAGAGACAAGGCAAGTTTATACACTGTGAGCTCATACCCCTACCACCAGCCTTTTGTTGATACAGGTAAAATCACATTTAAAAAAATTTCTTTGGCAGCCAGGAGGAGAAAAGGTATTCCCAATGTGCTGTGAGGTTCACTGTACCAGCAACACAGATGGCCCTCCCCTTTGTCTTGCTGACTCTTGTACTTACCCACTCCACACCTGAGAGCCTAGATGCGTTGACGCTCTACTAGGCATTCTCATATGCCCAAATTCATTTACTCATCAGATATTTACGGAGCATGCATTTTGTAACTGGGATAACAGTAATCCTGAAGAAAACGTGGATAAGGCAGACTTAACCTCTACCCTCAGAGTTTATGGCATAGGAGCGGGTTCAGACAAATATATTTTGTAATTACGTAATTAAGCTTCATTGTGATAAGAACCATGAGGGCAGGAATTCTGGTGCTGTGAGCAATAACAGGACAGACATATAGCTAAACTGTGACCTGAAGATAAGCAGCTGTTAGCCAGGGTAGAGAGAAGATGCAAAGAGTCTCAGGGGGAGAGAAGTGTATGGAAGCAAAAGAAACCATATATGTCAGAAGAATTGAAAGGCATTTAGTAAGATAAACAGAGTATAAGTAGGAGATAGTGAAAGATAAGATGAAAAGGTATGGAAAACCCAAATAATAAAAAGTCTAATAAATAGGGTGAGCTTATAATCTACCAACCAAAGCAGAACACATTTATGAATGAAAGGAGGGCTGTTAATTATGCTGAAATAACAAGTATAATCTGAGACTACTCCCAGAAAGTGGATATATGATCAGCTTACTTATAAACCATATGAAGGAAAAAATAATAAAAATAAAAATAAATAAACCACATGAAGGAGATAGGTCTGTATCCAAGTGCAATGGGAAGCTGTTAAATAGTTAGGGCAAGTGGTGATATGACCATATTTGTATCTCAAAAGAATTATTCTGGCCACATTATACCAAAATTGGAAGCAGAACAATTATGAGGCAACTACTGCAATATCCATGTGGGGGATCATGGCAGCCTCAACTAGAGTCACGACATTAGAAAGATGTGAATGGAGTCAAGAGCTACTGGGGACTTAGAATCTACAGCACTCAAAACTGATTAGTTTGGCCACTGGGGGGAGGTGGCAAAGAGAAAGAGGAAAGGGGGAGTCAAGGATGAATTCTTGGTCTTCACTCTGAACGAATGAATTCATAGTGGTGATATTCAACAACATTAGGAAGCATAGAAGTCATTATAAATCTGGTGGGATAATTATGAATGAGGTTTTTGTATATACTAAGCTTGAGAGGTCGTGGACTATCCTAATAGAAATGTCCAGTAGGCAATTGGCTACATATAAGCATATGAAACACATGAGAAAAGATCAGGCTGGAGATATGATTGGATGGTCACCACCTTGTAGGTAGTAATTGTAATCATAAATTGTCCATGTAAAATGTGCAGTATGAGAAAAGAAAGTGGCCTAAGACTGAGCAGATATAAATTTTATAGGCCCCAGATTAAGGCATGCAAAAACATTAACTTCCTTTATTTGGGGAAACATTGCATTACCTTTTACTCCCTCTTAGATAAGCATCCTCGGTTGAGGGAATTCTTTTATAAACAGTTACCATTTATTAAGTGCATCTTCTACAAAAGGCACTGGCCTAGCCCAGCACCTAGTAGGCTTCTTACTATCTCTGATGCTAACAAACAACCCAGACCGTGTATGATTCTTAGCAATGGACCCAGACATGCTCAATCTAGAGTTTCTACCAACAGAGATAGTGATCTAAAATGATCATTTTTACAGAAATGAGACAAAGAGTGGGACCTCTGAGACTGTCAGGACAAAATCAGGAACTTTTCTCCCTCTTAACAGTCTGTTTCGGAGAACCCCTGTTGTCTGTTTCCAGAGCAACAGAAATGTAACTCTGTCCAGGTACTTGCTACTCTGTACTGTAGCATCTGTTTCCTTGCCATCTTCCCCACGAACCGGAAGTCTTTGATGGGAGGAACTGCATCTCGTTCATTGCTGTGGCCCAAGGCCAAGCATAGTGCCTGATAGGTAGTAAGATTCCTTAAATATTTGTTGAACAAAGAGAGAATGGGTGAACAGAAAGATGTTTATGGTATCTTCTTCATTATTCTTCCCGGTATGTTTTTACTAACCTTGTCCTTGTTACTTGTAGGAAAGAACAATTTCGCTAGATTAGGGAAGGCTTTGGATTCAGGTCGTGCTGATCCCCGGTATACATCATAGCATATGGTATCAGGATGGATACCATATGACTGGATAGAAAAAAATCAACTATGTAGAAGAGAAACCCAGTGGACACTAAATATTAAATACTACCAAGAAAGAAACACCTCAAACAACAAAACTATTCCTGTGTATAGGATCTCATAAGCAGGGACTCGCAGGCACATTTCTAGCTTGTGACCTTGACAAGTTGAATAGCATGTCAGGCTCCAATTTCCTTAATTATAAAATGAAGGATGGGAAAAAAAGGGGGGGGGAAGCAAAACCATAAGACACTCTTAACTATAGAGAACAAACTGAGCGTTGATGGAGGGAGGTGGACAGGGGATGGGCTAAATGGCTGACGGGAATCCTAAGGAGGGCACTTGCGATGAGCACTGGGTATTACATGTAAATGATGAATCAGTAAATTCTACACCTGACATCAATTTTACCACACATGTTAACTAACAAGAATTTTAGTAAAAAAATTGAAATGAAAAAAAATATCTTCAAGCTACACATTTAAGAGCTGTGCATTTTGCTATATGTTAAGTAAACCTCAAATTTTTTTGAAAAAGAAGAATTGTCCTTGGTTGTCAGAGAAAGCATTTTGTGGGTAAAAAAAAATTTAAGTTATATTTTATTGACAAAATAAGCAAATATCATCACCCATGATACCCGTGTGTCCCCCCACCCCCGACACACACACACACGCACACACACACTCGTGTCTCACACCTGATTAACCAGAAGCCTAAAGTTACAAGAGTCTGGAAATCTATCACACCTGATAAAATAGAGTCTGAATAATGATATTAATACAGTTTACTTCTTGGTTTTCAAAAAAATTATAATGTTAGTTAATATTTATTGAGAGCTTACTATGTGCTGAGGAATATAGGACTCAGCATGCATTAACTCATTTAACCTTTACAATAACCCTGGAATATGGGTACTATTATTATTCCATATTACAGATGACAAAAATTGAGACACAGTACATTGTCTAAGTTATATTCAATCTAGGCAGATTGGCTCTAGAGCTATGCTTTTTACCACTTTACTATATAGTCTCTCAACAAAAATGGCCATTGCCATTGAAATCCAAATTTACATAAGAACTATAACATTGTGGGGCGCCTGGGTAGCGCAGTGGTTAAGCATCTGCCTTCGGCTCAGGGCGTGATCCCGGCGTTCTGGGATCGAGCCCCACATCAAGCTCCTCCGTTATGAGCCTGCTTCTTCCTCTCCCACTCCCCCTGCTTGTGTTCCCCCTCTCTCGCTGGCTGTCTCTCTCTGTCAAATAAATAAATAAAATCTTAAAAAAAAAAGAACTATAACATTGTCTTTTTATGGAGAAACATGGGTTTGCTTCTTCCACACTCAGGTCTTCACTTGATCTCCAGATTTTACTTCCTAAATATGCAGTCAGTATTTAGCAATTTAACTAAAGCACGCACAGGACATGACACCAAAAGCACAAGCAACAAAAGCCAAAATAGACAAGCAGGGCTACATCAAACTAAAAAAATTCTATACACCAAAGGAAATCATCAGCAGAGTGAAAGGCAACCTACGAAATGGGAGAAAATATTTGCAAACCATATATTAGACAAGGAATTAATATCTAAAATATATAAGGCACTCCTAAAACTCCTAAAACTCAATAGCAAAAGAACAACGGCAACAACAACAAAAACAAATAACCCAATCCAAAAATGGGCAAAGGACTTCAATAGGCATTTCTCCAAAGAAGACATACATTTCACTAACAGGAATATGAAAAGATACTCGGCATTACTAATCAATGGGGAAACGCAAATAAAAACCACAATAAGGTATCACCTCACATTTACTAGGATGGCTATTATTTTAAAAAAGATAATAAGTATTGGTGATGATGTGGAGAAATTGAAACCCTTGCACACTCTTGGTGGGAAAGCAAAATAGTTCAGCCACTACAGAAAACAGTACGGAGGTTTCTCAAGAAGTTAAAAATAGAACTATTATACAATCCAGCAGTTCCATTTCTGGATATATATTTAAAAGAATTGAATTCTGAACTTCCATGTTCATTGTAACATTATTTACAACATCCAAGCTATGGAAACAACTTAAATGTTTATTGATGAATGAACAGATAAAGAAAATGTGGGATAACCATACAATGGAATACTATTCAGCTTTTTTAAAAGAAGCCAATCCTGCCATACGCAACAGCATGGATGAACCTGGAGGACATTATGCTAAGTGAAATAAGCCAGTCACCGAGAAAGACAAATATTGCATGATTCCATTTATATGAGGTATCGAAAACAGTTAACCTCATCAAAACAGAGTTGAATAGTGGTTGCCAGGAGCTGCAGGGAGAGGAAAAGGAAGAGTTGCTGTACAAAGGGTATAAAGGTTTAGTTATGCAAAATGAGAAAGTTCTAGAGCTTTGCTGTACAACTTTGTGTTTATAGTTTACAAAGTGTGTATTGTGCACTTAAATATGTGTTAAGGGGGGGCGCTTGGGGGGCGCAGTCGTTAAGCGTCTGCCTTCGGCTCAGGGCGTGATCCCAGCGTTCTGGGATCGAGCCCCACATCAGACTCTTCTGCTAGGAGCCTGCTTCTTCCTCTCCCACTCTCCCTGCTTGTGCTCCCTCTCTCGCTGGCTGTCTCTGTCAAATAAATAAATAAAATCTTTAAAAAAAAATGTGTTAAGGGAATAGATTTCATGTTCCATGTTCTTACCACGATAATAAAGAAGAAAAGCTGTCATCACACAACATATAATTAGATCATTCCATTTACTCAAAGCTTTATATATCATCCTTTGACATTCCATAATCTGCTAAACTCCAGTAGGCAAATTCTTTTTTATCTCATTCTTCCTTTGTTTAACTCCTCATCATACTTTATCTATAAAGAAGCTCAGAATAAAAACAATAATAAAAAAATGAAGTTAAAGCCCACAGGTGCCTCAGGAGAAATTATGGAATCAATAGCATTTAGTCAATCCTTAAAACCCTGTCTCAAATGTCACTTCCTCTGTAAGGTATTCTCTAAATCCCAAATCTGGATGAATCTTTGCTTCCTCTCTGTTCTTACAGTTCTGTGGCTCTGAGTTATGTTAGCATTTATTACACTGAAATATTATACTTCTAAGTCTACGTAAGGAGAAATATGTCATAACTAGTCTGGTATCCCAGAGCTTAGCATACCTGGCATACAGTAGGTGCTCAATACATATTTGATTGCTGAAGGAATGAAAACACTTTTAGAGGTGCTTGGAAACTTTGTGTTATTTTGTATATAAATTAGCATCCTTAAATTGATTGTAGAGAAACTGAAATTGAAAAGTACATTAAGATTAGGCCATGGTTATTTGCTAATTAGCAGTCTGTTGTAATAGCCCTTGCATTTGTCTGGTTACTAAGCACAAATTCTTTCAGTAAAACAAGCGATTTTTAAAGTCACTGACATAATTTTTTCAATATAGGCCTCCACAGGTTCTTGCAAACCCCAACCCCACCAATAATCTTGAGGAATCTATTAATATGTTTCTCATTTTAATTTCTACAGTACTGACAGATTAAAACATTTTATAATTCTGATTTCCTATTTCATGCAGCAATCCAAATATTTGTCTTTAGTGCTTTTTAAAAGTTTTCTTTTAAATTCCAGTATCATTAACCTACAGTGTCATATTAGTTTCAAGTGTACAATATAGTGATTCAACAATTCTGTACATTACTCAGTGCTCATCACAATATGTGGACTCTTAATCTCTTCCACCTTTTCACCCATCCCTCCACCCACCTCCCCTCTGGTAACCACCTATTTGTTCTCATTTTGTTAAGAGTCTGTTTTTTTGTTGTTGTTTGTCTCTGTTTTTCTTTGTCCATTTGTTTTGTTTCTTAAATTCCACATAGGAGGGAAATCATATGGCATTTGTCTTTTTCTGACTGACTTATTTCACTGAGCATAATACCCTGTAGGTCCATCCATGCTGTTGCAAATGGCAAAATTTCATTATTTTATGACTAATATTCCATCATATATACCACATCTTCTTTATCCATTCATCTGTGGATGGACACTTGGGTTGCTTCCATATCTTGTCTATTGTAAATAATGTTGCAGTTTGAGTTCTGGATATTTCCTTAGACCATTCTACCAAATGCCTTTGAGAGAATTACTGGGGCTGTACATCTGCTACTATGCTCAGCCCCTGGCTGATCTTTTGAACTAATTACAGTCCTCTTCCCTGCAGCTTCTGAAACCTCAACACATTCTCAAGACACTTGTTACTAAATAACCAGATGAGCATAGGCAGTATTTCTAATGACCAAGATTTACTTGCCCATACCACCGGTCTGCCTTCCAAGCCATGTTTTCCCAATCATTTCTCCAATTATTCTCTCATACATACCTGAATCACCTAATGAATCTGAATCTGAAAAGCTACAACAGTTGTTAAGGTCTTCCTTGGTCCCAGGCCTTGAAGTTTCTCCTCCCTTTGAGTTCTTGTACATCTCAAGGCCTTGGTCTATAGCCTGAACTCTGAGCCACTTGCATTCCTCTGTTCATGAATATTTTTTCTTCTTACGACACGACATTCAGAATATTTGGTCCTCAATTCAAGCTACCAAGGTCTTACACACTGGACTTCAGTAAGCACAATTTCCTGTGCTTCTGAATCTTCAGGCAAAAAAAAAAAAAAAAAAAAAAAAAGGAAGAGCTAAAGAAAAAGAATGTGAATGCTCAGAAGACTCATGTGAAACATAAATAAAAAATCCAGGAAAGAGGGGCGCCTGGGTGGCACAGGGGTTAAGCGTCTGCCTTCGGCTCAGGGCGTGATCCCGGCGTTATGGGATCGAGCCCCACATCAGGCTCCTCCGCTAGGAGCCTGCTTCTTCCTCTCCCACTCCCCCTGCTTGTGTTCCCTCTCTCACTGGCTGTCTCTATCTCTGTTGAATAAATAAATAAAATCTTAAAAAAAAAAATCCAGGAAGAATCCTGAGGTCCTACTGAATATAGTGTTCACCCTTTTCATTGCCATATTATCCTTGTGAGTGCCAAATTTGTTGATGGTCATGATAGAGCCTGGGTCCCCAAGGAGTAACATATTCTCAAGAGTGGGTTCTCTGACATGGGGAATACCTAAAAGATGTGATAATTCATATCTAAGATGTATAATATCCCCAACTGCAACTCTCCATTCTTTCACTCACATCTAAGTAGTACAAATTCAACTTACTATATACACCCTGAAATTCAAGAAACAGCCACATTTGTTTATTGGCATAAATTATTGTAAAATGAGTCATTTCAGGTCTGTAACAACACTTCTTGACTCTTCCTTCCCAGGGCACCTTTTCACTGAGAAACTGTTCTTCCCTTATCCCAGGTGATTAAGACTGAGAATGTCAAAATGGTCAAGGGGTCTAAGGCACCAGACTCAAGCTCTGCTTCCAATGTGATTAAGACTCAGTCAGCCATCCTCTGTTCATCATGACTGGTCCACAAATCAGGCACTTGGAGTCCTTCCAAGACACATCCTATGTATAGGTACTAAGAATGAAGGTTCTCTAATCTGAAATGGAAAGTTGTGCCAGCCACATAAGACCCAACCTGATGACTATAACTCACAAAGAAAGAGAGGAATGCCTGATGATGTTATCTGAGCTCTCTAAATCCATGCATACATGATCCATTCTATCCCTGACCTTGTCAATCACATTGGTCAATAGAATTTTTTTTGCATAAAATATTTTCAAATGGGTTTTTGTCACCAGAAGGAACCTGACTAATATATACACATATATGAAATATATATTATTTATGTCACCTATGATCTCCTTAAAATTTAAGAAACTCAAAATATATGTTAAAATATGCTCATTGGAACTGCCACTGTATTCCAACTTGCTGTATCTAAACTACTTGCCTGAGTTCCTACCACCCAAGACTTAAGCATAAGCTAAGAAACAAAAAGCAAGAACCATCTTAATTAATTGCTCCTCTGGTTTGGTGTCTCCACCTGCCTCTTGAACGAAATCTTCTTACCTCTGTTACATTACTTCTAAAGCCACTAACATCCCTACCACTACATGGCATGTAGCCTCCTACTTTATATTTATACATAATATTTTTCTCCTTGACTAAATTGTAAGATTCTTAAGGACAAGGACTCTGTTCACATTACTTTGAGTCCCCCAAAACTCAGAGATGAAGGTCTGTCTTGAAACTATTTTCTTAGGATTTTTAAAATTGTCACATAAAGTATTAATTTTCCATAGAAAATTGCTTTAGTTATTTATTGTGATTCTGGAAGTTTCATTAGAGACAGCAACGGCAAAGTGATTACTAAAACAGATTCTGAGCGAAAAATAGTTTGCTGCTATTGATGTGGGCTCAAGCTTACAATTCTGTAAACTCAGCTTCTTCCAACTAAGCACACTCCCTAGTTAATTATTCTGGGCGATTGTCCATTTATTTACTTCTGTGCCATAAAGCTAGAATAACTTTGCAGAATCAAACATTCTGATGAATAACTTACAGTCAACCTAAAATCTCTTCATGCTCCACTCTCCTCATTAAAGCCTTTTCTGAACTGTCTAAAGTTCCACCTGATAAAGATAGAATATAATTTTTATCTGAAAGAAAATACTATGGTGTTTTAAGGTTATCATTTGGAATATCAACATCACTTGGAAATCAACATCAATTCTCTTTGTCATTTAGAAATAAAAAGTGTAGTCTCTATTTCTAGAGATGTGGGCCCACGTCTCTATCAGAATGTTTATTTTTATTTTGACGAAATTCCTGATCAGGTTGTTATATTTCAACTTATTCCTCTCACCTAGAAGTTGAGTGTAGAGAAAAACAATCAAATCAACTGAAAGATTTGCAGATCTACTATACTCTGGATGGAGTAAAAATTCTTATTTTATTTTATATACTGTACTAAGTGTCCAATCTCTTGTAATGCCTCAGTAAGCCAGAGTTGACACATGAAACACAAGTTCTATTATCCTACAAATACATTATGGAGACATACATTTTCTAAGACATAAGAAACAGTAGGATTGCACCTAGACTTAATTTGGTCAAAGCTTCTATTTGTTATGGTGGGAGGAAGAGTAGACTTTCAGGAGTACATTTCCTTTTATGAAGAAGAGATTTGGAAAAGAATACCACAAAGAAAACAGGAGAGGAGAGTCCACCCACAGATTCGTGGAAGCTGGAAAACAGACAGATGACCCAGCAGATCCAAGAAGCTAATCCCTAAACTGGAAGTGAGGAGAGCAGAGAAGCAACTCATTTCACACTGCAGAACCCCCAAAGACTCAGGAACTATGCACTAGGTACCTCTAGAGATGGTGCGAATGTGAGTTTAAATCAGGATGGTTGGTTCCAGTTCTGTTTAAGAAATAGTTTACTTCCAAGATCCCCTCTCCCTCTTGGCAGAAGATAAGAGTTTATTCTCTGGAGAAGGTAAAATAGAAAAGTCTGGCAAGGGACTCTGAACACAGTTGACAGTGGGTGTCCTAACCTGAAAAAAAAAAAAAAAAGATGTGTAAAAGATTGCATATTAAATGTTGTGACTCTCAGCCTTTTGCCCCATTTGGTTCCTGAGTATTGGCAGCCTGTCATACACCCTCCAGGTCAAAGATTATAAGAGTTTTCTCTAAGGAATCTGGCCAGCCAAAAAGAAAAGTCATCAAGATAATGACATTGGAAGCTCTTTAATTAAATGGCTCACCCCATACACGGAGAGCTTTCAAGTGGTTTCTCAGAGTTCCACTCTTACAAATAATCAGCAAACATCTGGAAAACAACTCTAATATGAATGCAGAGGTCAAAACTAAAAAGAAAAAATAAAACATAGAAGAAAGAAAGATTCACTTTCATGAAGAGAAAACAACACATGAGCTATAATTAATATCCCGAGAATTCAAAGACAAATGCTACAACCATTGAATATGGACAAGAACATGTGTGTGTGCACGCATGTGTGTGTGTGTGTACGCGTGTGTGTGTGTGTGCATACACACACACACATATATATATATTCAGAAACAACATAAAAGTTCTTTGGAAATTTAAATGACAGAGAAAATGAAAAAGTCCAAAGAATTGAAAGGTAGAGGTAAGAAATTTTCTCCAAAAGTCAAGCAATACGACATAGTATGGAAATAAGGAGAAAACAAGATTCAGGAAGAAGCCAGATGGTCCAAAATCTGATTAACAGGTGTTCCAGAAAGGGAATACAAAACAAACAAACCAAAAAAAAAAAAAAAAAAAAGAGAGAGAGAGAAGAGATAATCATGAAAAAATAGTTTGAGGAACTTTTCCAAAACTGAACAATGGACTAAACGGACTCATGAAAAACTCAGCATGATGGAATAAAAGAGGCCTACACTCTATCAGACATCCCTTAGGTAATACATCAAATCCTCCTGGTCTCCCTTGTTTCTAGTTTCAGTCACTACTATAACAACCAAATACGCCAGGCTCCCACAAGCTTCACATATGTCTCACCTCAAGCCAGCACAGGCTTGACTCCTGCCCTGAGGCTTTTCCATTGGCACTAAAGAGTGAGATGCCCCAAAACTTTATTTGACATGCACACATGTACTTATTTTGAAGCTCAGAGCCAACTTTTCACCAGTAAGAAATGGGAGGTAATGGATAAACTTCTTTCCTTTCCCTTACCTCAAATGGATGCTCCTGAGATGCATTCAGTCCAAGAGGATGACTCCATAATATTAAACCATTAGCTACTTGTCTTCATATTGGCTGTATTTCTTTTCTCCTTCACTCCTATTGTCTCTCACCTTGATTTCTGGACTTGCGCTATCAGTAAAATAACTGCAAATAAGCTTTTGCCTCAAGTTCACTTTCTGGGAAACCAATATAATATATCATCATGAAATTTTAGAACTCTAGAAATAAGGAAAAAAGTCCTAAAGTCTTCTGGAAAGAAAAAAATAGTAGATCATATGCAGAGGATCAAATATTACAACAACAACAGAAGAAAGCTAGAAGAGAGTGAGGCAAAGCTTTCCAAGTTCTGAGAAAACAATTTTCCAATATTTATATCTATAAACAGAGGCAAAAAAGGCATTTGATAAAATTCAACATCCATTTATGAAAACAAATCTTAGCAAACAATGAAAAGAGGAAATATTATTAATCAAATAAAAATATTTATAAAAATAGGGGCACCTGGGTGGCTCAGTCACTTAAGCATCTACCTTAGGCTTAGGTCATGATCCCAGGGTCCTGGGACTGAGCCCCACATCGGGCTCCGGGTTCAGTGCGGAGTCTGCCTCTGCCTGTCTCTCTGCCCCTGTTCATCCTTTCTCTCTCACTCACTGTCTCTCAAACAAATAAATAAAATCTTTTTAAAAATATTTATAAAAATATAATTTGCAAAACCATCAATCAAATATGCAGGTAAAATAAAGGCAAACAACTCACAAAAAGCAAACAAATAATAAAACAAAACAAGAATACCTCTCATGTATCCTTTCTCAGGTAATTACCAGAGGATTTGCTCCATCAAAATGAGGTGGCAAACTAAGAAGAAAGAAAACATGGGATACAGGAAACAGGGAACCTAATCTAAGAGACAGGCAAAGGTAACCCTAAGATGATGATTAAAGAGATGTCAGGAAGAAGGTTGCACACAGAGCTCAGACGATAACAAAACCAGATTAGATCCTCTAGGCTCTAGAAACTTCTTCAATAAGATGGTAGAGATAGAATACCTGAAGTGTTCAAACATAATAAAAAGAAAAATATTCAACTAGGGGATATTTTGGAGATGAAAAAAAGCAAGATAGTTATGAACTCCAGGAAAACTAAAAAATGTGTGCAATAAATAAAAATAGCATATTATATGGGTCTAGCTAAAAATATTCACATACTATAATATTTACCCAGACATAATTACGGTATGATGATTTTGAGAAGATGGAGTATGGGAGAGTTTTATGTGTGGAGTAAGGGCAAAGAATAAATAAAAAGCCAAATTTCTGTACTGTCTCATACAAAGTCAATGTTTTAAATATAAAGACTTGGGAAATAGCAACGTAAGCAAAATGGAAGTTAACCTGAACAATCAACAGGAAGATTGAAAGTAATTTCCTTTGGAAGTGAGCAATGGGGTCAAGAACAGGGAACTGCCATTGCTTTGTTTTGTTTTATAAAAACATTGGAAAACTATTTGACTTTTTAAACTGTGCATGTATAACTGAGTAAAAATTAAAATTTGGACTTCTGCTTCCATCCATAAGGAAGAAACAAAGTTTAGACTTACTGTCAGGCCATAATCAACTAGAAAACTGTGAAAAATATATAAAACAACAATTCTCAGGCATTGAACAACAGGTAGCACAGGACTGTGATGGCCGAGAGATGGAAAACTAATAAGGTATATCCTGTGAGTGCCTAAAAGTTATGCCTAGAGGTAATTTCCAAAACTCAGTGCAAAAGAAGGAACCCATCAGTCTCAATGGGTAAAGGAAACAGAGTTCAGAGTTCAAGGAGGCTGAGGGAGTTAGCACATGCAGGGAAGAGTAATGAAGAGAAAGAAAGAGCATCAGAAATATTCAGAGGGTCCCCTTTAGTGTTTGGCCAAATACCAATCTGCACAAGCATAGGGTGAAATTCTATAAGTTTGTGCAAAGAACAACTTCTAAGAGGAGAAGAGTTGCCAGAGAGCTGCAAACAACTCCAGAATTTACACATGCCTGGGAATATTTTGAGCTCACAATAAAAACTGAAAAGAAAGAGATAGTGAACTTAACAACAATATAATATGAATTCACCAAAATGAAGCATAAAGAGGATGAAAATTAAAGAAGAAGGAGGAGGAAGATCCTCAGTGATATGTGGAACAACATCAAGGTATCTAACATGACAGACATGTGACTGGAATGCCAGGAAGAGAAAAGAAACAAAAGAGGGGGAAGGGAGACTCATAAAAATATAATGGCCAACAATTTTTCCGGAATCAAAAGACTATAAACCAGGTTCCCGGGTGGCTCAGTCAGTTAAGTGTCTGACTCTTGATTTTGGCTCAGGTCATGATCTCAGGGTCATGAGATTGAGTCCCAAGTCAACAGACTCTGCACTGGGTGTGGAGCCTGCTTAAGATTCTCTCTCTCCCTCTGCCCTTCCCACTTCCCACTCCTTTCCCCCAACCTCATAAAAAAAAAAAAAAGACTATAAAACAAGACTCAAGAAGCTTAATAATCTTAATAATCCTCAAGCAAGAGAAGCATAAGGAAAACCACAACATATCATAATCAAAGTGTTAAAAAAAATAGTGAGAAAGGTGAAAATATTACAGGCAGCCTGAGGGAAAAGAAAAAGCAATTATAGAAAATGGAACAAAGAAAAATTACAGCAAGTTTCTCATCTAAAACTATTAAAGCCAGAAGTCAATATAATAATATATTTAAGTGCTGAGGGAAATTATCACTTTCTATACCCAGAAAAAATATCTTTCAAAAATAAAAGCACTTACATGTAAGTAAAAGCTGTGTGAATGCATAGCCAACAGAACAAAAAAATTACACCAGACAACAACTTAAATAAATAGGACCAGAAATGGTAAATGAGTAGATAAATAGAAAATATATAACTTTCTCATTTAAAAAATTTTCAAATAGCTGCTTAAAATAACAATGAAAACAATGTATTTAGAGTCTTATATGTAGAAGTAAAAATGTATGACAATGATGCCACAGATGAGAGAAGAAAGGAAATAAGTTATATTGTTATGAAGTCATTAATTATATGTGAAGGTTTTTTTTTTTTTAAGGTGTACTTATTTATTTTAAATAGACAGAAAGAGGGAGAGCATGCACCCATGAGCAGGGGGAGGGACAGAGGGAGAGGGAGAGAGAGAATCTTCAAGCAGACTCCCTGCTGAGCACAGAGCCCAACTCTGGGCTTGATCCCAGGACTCTGAGATCATGATCTGAGCAGAAATCAAGAGCCAGCTGTTCAACCGACTGAGCCACCCACGCACCCCACATTATCTGTGAAGTTTTGTTGCATAATTGGAAGATAGACTGTGTTAAGTATAAAATGTATACTGTAAAGCTTAGAAAACACTTTAAAAGATGAAACAGATGTATAGCTAATAAGTCACTAATAAATAAATAAATAAAAGAACAAGAATAATGAATTATTTTTTTAAAAAGACAAGAAAAGAAATAATTAACAGAACAGATAAAAAACAAGTTGCAAATTGTTAGATTTAACTTCTAATGTATCATTAAATATACTAAATATAAGTATTTTAAACTCTACAATTGAAAGTCAGAGATTGTTGGACTGGATAAAAAGGCAAGATTCAACCGTAAGCCCTCTTCAAAAAATTTACCCTAAATATAAAGACACCACTAGGTTAAATGCTATTAAATTAGAAATCAATAATAAAAATTCCCAACTATTTGGAAATTACACAATATATTTATAAGTAACTTATGAATTTAAGAAGAAATCACAGAGAAATTAGAAAATATTTTGAATTAAATAAAAATGAAAATACATAACATCTGTGAGATGTGGTGATATGTAGAGATGTGCTGTCCAATTCAGTGGCCTCCAGCCACATGTAACTATTTACATTTTAATTTTAATTATTTAGAATTAATAAAAAATTCATTTCCTCAGTTACAGTAGCCATATTTTAAGCACTCAATAACCTTTTGAGGCTAATGACCACCTTATTGAACAGTATATAGAACATTTCTGCCACCACAAGAAGATCTACTAGCCAGCACTGCCTTAGAGGAAATGATCAATCATTAAATAATTATTTTGGAGAACAAAATGTCCAAAATCAATTATCTAAAAGTACTTTTTAAGACACTAGGAAAAAAAAACCCAGCAAATTAAACCCAAAGAAAGTAGAAGGAGGGAAGTAATAAAGATTAAGAGCAGAAATCAATGAAATAGGAAACAAAGAAAAGTCAATGAAATAAAAAGCTAATAATTTAAAATGATCAAGTAAATTGATAACCCCCTAGATAAGCCAAACAAGTAGAAAGAGAGCAGACACAACTTACCAACATCAGAAATGAAAGGGGACTTCACTAGAGATCATGCAGACATTAAAAAAACAATAAGGGAATAGTATGAACACATTTATGCCAATATATTTGATAACTGGTGGGAAAAAAAATTCCTTGAGGGGCACCTGGGTGGTTCTGTCAGTTACGCGTCTGACTCTTGATTTCGGCTCACGTCATGATCTCAGGGTCATGGTATCAAGCCTGCATGGGGCGCTGTGCTGGGCTTGGAGCCTGCTTAAGATTCTCTTTCTCCCACATAGGCAGCAACCTCTACGACATCGGTCAAAGCAAACTTTTTCATGACACATCCCCAAAGGCAAGAGAAACAAAAGATAAAATGAACTTATGGGACTTCATCAAGATAAAAAGCTTCTGCACAGCCAAGGAAACAGTCAAAAAAACTAAGAGGCAGCCCACGGAATGGGAGAATATATTTGCAAATGACACTACAGATAAAGGACTGGTATCCAAGATCTACAAAGAACTTCTCAAACTCAATACACGAGAAACAAATAAACAAATCAAAAAATGGGCAGAAGATATGAACAGACACTTTTCCAATGAAGACATAGAAATGGCTAACAGACACATGAAAAAATGTTCAAAATCATTAGCCATTAGGGAAATTCAAATCAAAACCACACTGAGATACCACCTTACACCAGTTAGAATGGCAAAAATAGACAAGGCAAGAAACAACAATTGTTGGAGAGGATGTGGAGAAAGGGGATCCCTCCTACATTGTTGGTGGGAATGCAAGTTGGTACAGCCACTCTGGAAAACAGTGTGGAGGTCCCTTAAAAAGTTAAAAATTGAGCTACCCTATGATCCAGCCATTGCACTACTGGGTATTTACCCCAAAGGTACAGGTGTAGTGAAGAGAAGGGCCATATGCACCCCAATGTTCATAGCAGCAATGTCCACAATAGCTAAATCGTGGAAGGAGCTGAGATGCCCTTCAACAGATGACTGGATTAAGAAGTTGTGATCCATACATACAATGGAATATTACTCAGCTATCAGAAAGAACGAGTTCTCAACATTTGCTGCAACATGGACGGCACTGGAGGAGATAATGCTAAGTGAAATAAGTCAAGCAGAGAAAGACACCTATCATATGATTTCTCTCATCTATGGAACATAAGAACTAGGATGATCAGTAGGGGAAGAAAGGGATAAAGAAAGGGGGGTAATCAGAAGGGGGAATGAAACATGAGAGACTATGGACTATGAGAAACAAATTGAGGGCCTCAGAGGGGAGGGGGATGGGGGAATGGGATAGACCGGTGATGGGTAGTAAGGAGGGCACGTATTGCATGGTGCACTGGGTGTTATACGCAACTAAATGAATCACCGAGCCTTTCATCGGAAACTGGGCATGTACTGTATGGTGACTAACATAATACAATAAAAAATCATTAAAAAAAAAAAAGAAAAGAAAAAAAAAAGATTCTCTCTCTCCCTCTCCCTTTGTCCCTCCCTCTCCCTCTCTAAAAAATAAATAAATAAATGGATAAATAAATAATAAAATGTTTAAAGTTTTTAAAAAAATTCCTGAAAGGCACAATTACCAAAACCAACGCAAGAGAAATTGTTTTAAAACTAGCTTTAAAACAGTTAAAAAATTGAGTTCCAATTTAAAACCTCTCTAAACAGAAAATATTATTAGATCAAATCAAGCAATATGTAAACAGGATAATGCACCATGACTAAGTGGTATTATTACACAAATTCATTTCAGAAATGCATAACATTTTAAATTTCAATTGATATAAATAACTATATCAATAGAATAATAGAAACAAACATACAATCTTGTCAATAGATATAAAAACATTTAATAAATCTTAATAACCACTCACAATAAAAATCCAGCAATCTAAAATAGAAAGGAGTTTTTGAGCTAAATAAAAGACATTTGCAAACAACTAACAGCTAACTTAATGTTAAGAGACAGAATGCATTCCCTCTAAGATTAGGAGTAAGACAAGATATCATTCTTACCAGTTCTGTTCAATTATTGTACTAGAGGCCCTAGCTAGTGCAGTAAGGCAAGAAAAATAAATAAAAGCATATGTATTAGAAAAGAAAAAGTAAAATTGTCTTTATTTGCAGATGATAGTATTATCTGTGTATACATATTAAGAAATAGTAATAAAAAATCTCCTGCAAGTAATAAATAAATGTAGCGACATCTCAGGAAACATTATTAATACACAAAAGTCAACTATATTTCTATATTCCAGCAATAAACAATTAGGATTTAAAATTCTAAAAAAAAATAAGATAACTTTTTAGACATTTAGGAGTAAATTTTTCAAGAGGTATGCATGATATCTACACTAAAAACTAAATTATATCACTAAGAGAAATTAATAAAATCCAGATAAATGAAGAGATATAGCATGCTTAAATATTTTTAAGATGCCAATTTTCCCCAAATAGATTTAATGTAATCCCAATGAAAATCACAGCAGGCATTTTTTGTTTTTAGAAATTGGCAAGCAGATTCTAAAATTCATATGGAAATGCAATGGACCTAAAGTAGCCAAAAGACTATATTGGGGGAAAAAATCCACAAAATTTGAAGACTGACACACACCTGATTTTAAGATTTACTATAAAGCCACGATAATCAAGAGAGCTTGCTACTGGTGTAAGGGTGAATATATAGATAATGAAATAGAGCTAGGACACATATATATGGTCAGACGATTTTTGACCAAGGTGCTAAAGTAATTCAGTGGAGGAAAAGAAAGACTTTTCGACAGATGGTACTAGAACTGGGTATCTTTATGGATAAAAATGAGACTTGTACCGCACGTCACGTGAAAAATTAATTTGAAATGGACTATAGGCCTAAATGTGAAAACTGAAAGCATACTACTTCTAAGGAAAAATATATGAGAATCTTTGTAATGTTGGAGTAGGTAAGGATTTCTTAGATAGGACACAAAGAGCGTGATAAAAGAAAAAGTAATGAATTAACCCTCATAAATATTTAAAACTTCTCCTTGAAAAATGAAATAAAGAAAATGATAAGGCAAACCACAAATTGGGAGAAAATTCAAATATCTAAGAAAGACATTGCATCCAGAATACGTACCAAACTTATACAACACTGTAATAAGGAAACAAACAAAATGGGCAAAACATTTTGACAAAACCCTTAGGGAAAAAATACATGAAAGGTCCTTAAAGCATGCAACAATACTTAACATCATTAGTCATCAAGGAAATGCAAATTAAATCACAATGAAATACTTTCATTTCACACCTACTAGGTAGCTAAAATAAAAGACTGACAATGCAGAATGTTGGAAAGAATGTGGGCAACTGAAACTTGCATACTTTTTTAGATGGAATACAATGTGATATTGGCATGTTCTTATGAAGTTAAACATAAACTTAACATTTGACTCAACAATTCTGCAGCAGAAATGAAGACATAAATCCACATAAAGACTTGTACATAAATGTTCATGGCAGATATATTCATAATAGCCAAAATTTGGAAACAACCAGATGTCTAGCATGTGGTAAATGGTTAAAGAAGTTGTAATACATTCATACAATAAAATAATGCATAGCAATAAAAAGTTACAACCTATTGGCACACACAACAACACAGACAATCTCAAGAAACATTATTTTGGGAGAAAATAAGCCAGAGAGAAAAGAATACATACAGTAGGATTGCATTCACATGAAACTTTCAAAAAGACAAGTCCAGTCTATGGGTATAGAAAACAGATCAATGGTTATTTATGCTCGGATTGCAGGTGAGGATTGACTGGGAAGAGACACAGGCTATCTTTTGCGGTGATGGAAATGCTCTATGTTGTGAATGTGGTGTGGATTCATCAGTGCACACATTTTTCAAAACTCATCACTTCCACTGTTAAAATGTATGTGTTTTATTGTATGTAAATTATACCTCAGCAACATTCATTAAAGGACTAAATTAAAACTTTAAAAGGGTGACAAATGGAGAGACAGAAAAGGAAGAGGAAAAGAAACTTGTGAAATGAGAGAAAATAAAATTATAACCAAGTTAGGAAAAAGAAAATTGAAGAAAACAAGAGAGTAAAATGGAGGGAGCCTCAAATTAACTCTTACAGGACTCACTGCTGTGGGCTTGGTACTTTACTGTTTCCTTGAATTCTTGCAAATTATGCAAGTTACAGATAATCACCTTCATTTTATGATATGGAAACTGAGACCTTGAGAGATCATATGCTTTTCCAAATTTGCGTGTGTTGTCAGTGCTCCCAAGCTCTTTCTATCATATGTTACTAACACCTTTAGAAATCAATTTTCATAGGCTTAACTCTCCACTGCTGAGTTGGAGTTTGTGTGCAGAGTACTTATTGGGGATCAACTTCTGTGGGAGGGAGAGGATTAGGCAGAAAGAGAAGTCAAACTAGAGCCCAGGCCCAATGATGCCTCTGCCAATGCCAGGCCGGGGGTGGGGGTGGTGCTGAAGAGTATATGGATCCTCGGATTGTCCCATGTGGCATCTGCTGTCATACAGGTCTGCAGGTGAGTCCTCTCCTAGAGATCACCACCTTTCACTGAAGTGATTTCAAGACAAGAAAGGGAGAAGGAATGGTATCAATAACTATAGTAGTAACAACAGTTGCTAGTATGTTTTATGTGCACCATACATGTTTTAATTTCATTTTAAACTCATAACGACCCTTTAAGGTAGATACCATTTTTTTAAAAAAACGATTTTATTTATTTGACAGAGAGAGAAAGACAGCCAGCGAGAGAGGGAACACAAGCGGGGTGGGGTGGGGGGGGAGGCTGTGGGAGAGGAAGAAACAGGCTCCCAGCAGAGCACGGAGCCCAATGCAGGGCTTGATCCCAGGACTCTGGGATCACGCCCTGAGCCAAAGTCAGACGCTTAATGACTGAACCACCCAGGCGCCCCTGGTAGATGCCATTTTTTGAACCTCTAGTTGACGTCACGGAAACTGAGGCAGATAGCAATTTAACTTCTGGCCTAAGGCCATATAGCTAGTGACTGGAAATGCTAGGACAGGATGCCACAGTCTGGCTCCAGGCTGTGCTTTCCCAGCTTCAAAAAGACAGCTAGCCTTTTTTAGTGGCATCCTGTAGATATACTTGATCAAGTGCCACCTGGAGTCTCATAGCTCCTTCTCAGAAAGAAGCCGCCCACTGAAGTCTTCAGGTTGCTCTTCCATTTAAAACAAGAACCTTCTGCTAAATACATCTTTCTTCTCAGGCAATTGTTTCTGACACACTTGGCATATAGGAGCCTTATACAGTAGCTATAAGCTATGAGGACGAAAGTTCTAGTTAAAGCAAAGAGCCACCTTGAGGGAAACTAGAGTGAATTTACTTTGAATTTGAAATAAAGGGTTTTTGGGTGGTAGTACCCTGCCTCCACCAAACCCAGATTGGTCTGTAACACAATCTGACTCTTGAATACTTAAAAATAGAGATAATTGAACACCCCACGCTGTGATGTGGGGCCTTGAAATTCAGTGCTGAATTCGGTGGTGGGAGTGCTGATTTGCATTAACTTAGTCATGCCCACCTCATCAACTTAGATAACTGATGTTAGGTCCCTAGAGTTTCCTAGGAACCTAAGTATTCCTAGGAACACATTAGACTAGGAATCAGACCAAGATTTTATTCCAAGTTCTGCATTTAACTAGTTCACTAACATTAGACAATTCACCCAGTTTCTCTGGGCTTCAGTGCCTTCATTGGTAGACTTTGGAGCTTGGATTGGCTAAGGTCCCTTAACAGCTAATTCTGCAACCAAAATAAGCAAAAAATATAATATATCAGATGATGAGAGGTGCCATGAGGATAAATGAAGCAGGGAAAGGGTAACAGAGAATGGTGGCATGAAGTACTATTTTAGAAAGATCAACTAAGAAAGATTCTTTGTTAAGATGAATTTTGAACAGAGATTGAAGTAAAGGAGGGAGCCGGTTAGCTATAAGAAGGAAGAGTGTTCCAAGTAGAGGGAACAGAACAAGCAAAGATCCCGAGATGAGAAAATGCTTAGAATATTTATGGGACAGCAGAGAAACTAATGTGCCTGGGGCCCAGTCAGCAAGGGGAAGAGTAGAATCTGGGATTAGATCTTAGAAGGAGCAGGTTATAGGGTTTTGAAGCTAAAGTAAAGATTTTGACTTTGGCTCTGAATGGGATGGGAAGTCCTTGGAGCATAAGAATACAGTGATCTGACTTTCATTTTAGAAGGATCACTCTGGATGCTCTGTGGACATAGACTGTTAAGTAAGAGGGTAAAGGTGGAAAGAGAGAAAACAGTTGGGAATCTGTAGTAATAATCTGGGTAAAAAATGGTAGTAGCTTGGATGAAGCTGGTAGTGAACTGGCAAGAAGTGGTTAGAATCTGGATACATTTCAAAGCCAGAGACTGCATGATGCCTAGATGAATTGGATGAAGAGGGTTAGAGAAAGAGAAAGAGTCAAGGATGACTCCAAGGCCCTGACCTGAACTACAGGTAGAATGAAGTTGCCATTCAACTGGACAAGAGGAGGACACTGAAGTAGTTTAAGTTGAGGAGGAGGGGCAAGCATGATCACATTCGTTTGTCCAAAAGATCACTCTGTCTGCAATATAGAGAATAGGTTGGAGATGGACAAGAGAGGGTATTAGGTGCCTAGTTAGAAAACTAAGTAGGTAGCCCAGACGAGAGATCCATTAGTGGACCATCCATGAATTTTTTCCTATTTTAACAGCTTCGTTTAGTTATTATACATTTAAATTAATGAATAATATTAGAAAAAATTAAATACCAACCCTGTGACTTCAGGAAATTGCTTAGGAAACAGGGTAACGTGGTACCTTAAATTTGATATAAGAAATATATTTAGTAAATAATGAGATAGTTGGGACTCAGAAATGAGGAAAAAGTTGTGACGATGGTATGTAGTTATTAAAGTTTGGAGAAGATATTCTGCTACACTGCCTCTTTGATCCTTTGAGTAAGTCATTCTTTGGGGAACACCCCCAGTCTACAAGCTAAGTTATCACTCACTGTTCTAGGTTTCTTGAACTGTAGCCGTGTCTATCTGATGTGACCGAGCCACTGGGTATTGCAAATGGGACTAGGCAGGAAACAATCATATGCTCTCTTCTGGAGTTGAGACTTAGGACAGTAACAGCGAACTAACTTCCAGGGGCAGATTGAATGATAGTCCATAAACTCAGGAGCTGGGGGTGGACATTGTCTGTTCTGTGGTATGGAGAAATAGGAAGCTGGCTATCGTGAGAAAGCAGAAGGAAGTAGGTACATGGAGAGGTGCCGAGATAAGACAGGACAGACAGATTTTTGGCATCTAGTTCTGGTTCTTTCCTGAGGCCCAGTGGCCTTTCTGCATTGGATCCTAAGACATTCTTCTACAATGACAATAAATACAACTTTTTAATTTAGCTCTTTCAATAGCTTTTCCTACTTGCTTAAAAAAAGGGTCATACCTAATGGCTATTTTCACACTTAAGAAACAGTGGATTAAAAGCTGTATTTTTCTTTATGGCTACCTGTGGGACTCTTAAATTTTCTGTATCCAAACTCCTCACTCCAACAAAATAAAGTTCTAAATTGTCTAGTTTGGGGACAGAGGATTCATATGGCTTTAGACTAGCTTACAGAAGCAGTAAAAAGAGGGATTCTAATGGATGAAAGTAGGCCAACATAGGTTGAGAGAAAAATTAACAGTAGATACAACAATAATCCCATATAGGAAGAAGAAACAATGAGAGACTCCTAGAAAGAAATCACTGATGAGGAATATTTTAAATGAGAAATTTGGTCAAAGTATGTTTTATAATTAATTTAAAAATCAGAAGACTTCACATAACCATCAGTATTTGCATTCCCACATTGTACGAAAGTAAGGGGCATAACATCAAATTGGGGAATCTATTTTCACATGAAGCAGTGTTTTGATGTTTTTACTTTTAAAAAGTTGGGTAATGGAATTTAAATTTAAAACAATTGTAAGTATGGCTTTTCTTTTCTTTTTTTTTATAATAACTTTGTATTATACAGTTGACCCTTAAACAACATACGTATGAACTGCATGGGTCCACTTATACATGGATTTTTTTTAAGAAAATTAATATAGTACAGTACGCTAAATGTATTTTCTTAATAACATTTCCTTTTCTCTAGCTTACTTTACTGTAAGATTATCATATGTAATACATATAATATATAAAACACATGTTAATCGACGGTTTATGTAATCAGTAAGGGTTCTGGTCCACAGAAGGCCCAAATTGATCAATAAATTCAATGAAATCCCCCCCAAAAAATTATACGTATGGTGTACTAGATTCCTTCAGCTCATCCCTGACCCCATCTATCACCATTAGCGATGGCGATTTTCTGTCTTCTACCTTACAAATTTCAGCGGGAAAAAATGTGTAACTGACAAAAATATTACAAGAGCCCACCAGCATATATAAAACCACCCATGGATTGTGAAATGTAAAACAGTGATCTATTTCTCTACTATAGATAAAACATTTTATTTTCTTTTGTTTGTTTAGTAAGATGAAATAATAGAAATGAGGGAAAAACAATGAGCCATGTTGCTTGATTGACATAAGGAAATTATTTATTTTTTAAAATGTTTTTTATTATATTATGTTAGTCACCATACAGTACATCCCTGGTTTCTGATGTAAATTTCGATGATTCATTAGTTGCGTATAACACCCTGTGCACCATGCAATATGTGCCCTCCTTACTACCCATCACCAGTCTATCCCATTCCCCCACCCCCTCCCCTCTGAGGCCCTCAGTTTGTTTCTCAGAGTCCATAGTCTCTCATGCTTCATTCCCTCTTCTGATTACTCCCCCTTTCTTTATCCCTTTCTTCCCCTACCGATCTTCCCAGTTCTTATGTTCCATAGATGAGAGAAATCATATGATAATTGTCTTTCTCTGTTGACTTATTTCATTTAGCATTATCTCCTCCAGTGCCGTCCATGTTGCAGCAAATGTTGACAACTCATTTTTCTGATAGCTGAGTAATATTCCATTGTATATATGGACCACAACTTCTTTTTTTTTTTTAAGACTTTATTTATTTATTCAACAGAGATAGAGACAGCCAGCAAGAGAGGGAACACAAGCAGAGGGAGTGGGAGAGGAAGAAGCAGGCTTATAGCGGAGGAGCCTGATGTGGGGCTCGATCCCACAACGCCAGGATCATGCCCTGAGCTGAAGGCAGACGCTTAACCGCTGTGCCACTAAGGTGCCCCTTGACCACAACTTCTTAATCCAGTCATCTGTTGAAGGGCATCTTGGTTCCTTCCACGATTTAGCTATTGTGGACAATGCTGCTATGAACATTGGGGTGCATATGGCCCTTCTCTTCACTACACCTGTACCTTTGGGATAAATACCCAGTAGTGCAATGCCTGGGTCATAGGGTAGCACAATTTTTAATTTTTTAAGGGACCGCCACACTGTTTTCCAGAGTGGCTGTACCAACTTGCATTCCCACCAACAATGTAGGAGGGATCCCCTTTCTCCACATCCTCTCCAGCAATTGTTGTTTCTTCCCTTGTCAATTTTTGCCATTCTAACTGGTGTAAGGTGGTATCTTAGTGTGGTTTTGATTTGAATTTCCCTGATGGCTAATAATTTTGAACATTTTTTCATGTGTCTGTTAGCCATTTTATGTCCTCACTGGAAAAGTGTCTGTTCGTATCTTCTGCCCATTTTATGATTTGCTTATTTGTTTCTCGTGTATTGAGTTTGAGAAGTTCTTTGTAGATCTTGGATACCAGTCCTTTATCTGTAGTGTCATTTGCAAATATATTCTCCCATTCCGTGGGCTGCCTCTTAGTTTTTTTGACTGTTTCCTTGGCTGTGCAGAAGCTTTTTATCTTGATGAAGTCCCACAAGTTCATTTTATCTTTTGTTTCTCTTGCCTTTGGAGATGTGTCATGAAAAAGGTTGCTTTGGCTGATGTCGTAGAGGTTGCTGCCTACGTTCTCCTCTAGGATTTTGATGGATTCCTGTCTCACATCAAGGTCTTTCATCCATTTGGAGTTTATCTTTGTGTATGGTGTGAGAGAGTGGTCAAGTTTCATTCTTTTGCATGTAGCTGTCCAATTTTCCCAGCACCATTTATTGAAGAGACTGTCTTTTTTCCACCGGATGTTTTTTCCTGCTTTATCAAAGACTAGTTGCCCAAGGAGGGAGTTAAGATGGCGGAGGAGTAGGGGACCCCTTTTTCAGCCGGTCCCCTGAGTCGAGTTGGATAGGTACCAGACCAGCCTGAACATCCACGGAATCAGCCTGAGACACAGGAAGATACATCTGGATCTCCACAAATGAACATCTCCAGCACTGAGTATTGAGGTACAAAGTGGGGAGCCGTGAAACCGTGCACAGATATCGGAAGATAAACGGAAGGGGGTGGGAGCTGCTGCGCTTGGGCGCCAGGAAGTGGTAGCCACCTGCGGGGGGGGGGGGAGCAGGCAGACTCGCGGACTGGCACCCGCAAGAGAGCAGACTGAGACTGTGAGCCGGGAAATGCGCGCCACCAGACTGAGGGCCAGAGCTCTGGAACGCTCGGGGGGAGCGGGGTGGGGGGGTGGCTGGTGGCTGGCGGTATTAGAAACACAAAGGACAGAGACGTGCTGGGACGCTGGGTGTGGGGCACACATCCCGGGACGCTGCGGGGTTGAGCAGCACCAACAGAAACAGAGTTAAAGTGGCCAGAATATCAGTGGAGAATGGTCCGCGATCCCTCTGTTCTGAGACAGAGGCTGAGATTCGGCCACTGCTGCTCTGACTCTCAGAAGAGGCACAGCAAACCTCCAGGGAAAGCCACCAGAGAACAAAAGCCTGGAAAGATCAGCTCACAGGGTGCCCATCCCCATCCCCCCTTGCAGGGGACACAGAGACTCTACCCAAACAGGGTTGCCTGAGTATCGGTGCAGCAGGCCCCTTCCCCAGAAAGCAGGCTGAAAAATCAAGAAGCCCACATCCCTAAGATCCCTATTAAACAAGGGCGCACGGCCTGGGTCCCGGTCAATAATTTGGGCTCTGAACAACCCCACAACCTCTCCTCATCAGAATGACGAGAAGGAGAAATCCCCCCCAGCAAAGAAAAGACAACTTCTAACTTCTAATAGTTTGGGAGTGGATTGTTTTGGGTTTTTCATATAGAGTATCATGTCATCTGCGAAGAGAGACATTTTGACTTCTTCTTTGCCGATTTGGATACCTTTTATCCCGTTTTGTTATCTGATTGCTGTTGCAAGGACTTCTAGTACTATGTTGAATAATAGTGGCGAGAGTGGGCATCCTTGTCGTGTTCCTGGTCTTAAGGGAAAGGCTTCCAACTTTTCCCCATTGAGAATGATATTTGCTGTAGGCTTTTCATAGATGGTTTTTATGAGATTGAGGAATGTACCCTCTATCCCTACACTCTGAAGGGTTTTAATCAGGAAAGGATGCTGTATTTTGTCAAATGCATTTTCTGCATCTATTGAGAGAATCATATGATTTCTGAATTTTTGTTTCTGGATAAAATCTAAGACACTGATAGATTTGCGAATGTTGAACCACCCTTGCATCCCAGGGATGAATCCCACTTGGTCATGATGGATAATCATTTTAATGTACTGTTGGATTCTACTAGCCAGGATCTTGTTGAGGATTTTGGCGTCCATATTCATTAGGGAAATCGGTCTATAATTCTCCTTTTTGATGGGGTCTTTGCCTGGTTTGGGGATCAAGGTAATATTGGCCTCATAGAAGGAGTTTGGTAGCTTTCCTTCTGTTTCTATTTTTTGAAATAGCTTTAGGAGAATAGGTATTATTTCTTCTTTGAATGTTTGGTAGAATTCCCCAGGAAAACCGTCCGGGCCTGGGGTTTTGTTTTTTGGAAGGTTGTTTATCACTGACTCAATCTCTTCATTATTAATTGGCCTGTTTAAAAAATCAATTTCTTCCTGTTTTAGTCTTGGTAGTTTATGGGTTTCCAGGAAGGCCTCCATCTCTTCCAGATTGCTTAATTTATTGGCATAAAGCTGTTGATAAAAGTTTCTAATAATCCTTCCAGTTTCATTGGTGTTGGTTGTGACCTCTCCTTTTTCATTCATAATTTTATTAATTTGGGTCCTTTCTCTATTCTTTTGGATAAGTCTTGCCAGCGGTCTGTCAATTTTATTAATTCTCTCAAAGAACCAGCTTCTAGTTCTCTTGATCTGCTGTACTGTACTCCTGGTTTCTTTCTTTTTTTTTTTTTTAAAGATTTTATTTACTTATTCGACAGAGTTAGAGACAGCCAGTGAGAGAGGGAACACAAGCAGGGGGAGTGGGAGAGGAAGAAGCAGGCTCACAGCGGAGGAGCCTGATGTGGGGCTCGATCCCATAACGCCGGGATCACGCCATGAGCCGAAGGCAGACGCTTAACCGCTGTGCCACCCAGGCGCCCCTGTACTCCTGGTTTCTAATTCATTGATTTCTGCTCTAATCTTGGTCAACTGCTTCCTCGTGCATGGATTAGGCCTGTCCCTCTGTTGCTGTTCCAGCTCCTTGAGGTGAGAATATAAAAATTGCATTTTAGATTTTTCTATTCTTTTGAGTGAGGCTTGGATGGCTATGTATTTCCCCCTTAGGACTGCCTTTGCAGTATCCCATAGGTTCTGGACCATTGTGTTTTCATTCTCGTTGGTCTCCATAAATTGTTTAAATTGATTTTTGATTTCTTGGTTTATCGAATCATTCCTGAGCAGGATGGTTCTTAGTATCCAAGTGTTTGAGTTTCTTCCAAATTTTTCCTTGTGGTTGAGTTCCAATTTCAAAGCATTGTGGTCAGAGAATATGCAGGGAATAATTTCAGTCTTTTGGTATCAGTTGAGACCTGTTTTGTGTCCCAGAACATGGTGTATTCTTGAGAACGTTCCTTGGGCATTAGAATAGAATGAGTATTCTTTGGTTCTGGTGTGTAGTGTTCTATATATATCTAGGAGGTCCATCTCATCGAGTATGGCATTCAAAGCCCTTGTTTCTTTGTCGATTTTCTGCTGACATAAGGAATTTAACAGATCATGCAGAATTTGAAAATTTTTCCACTTTTTAAAATAACCCATTTGAGAAATACTAACCAAAACCAAATTTTAGTGAAATATATTTTCTAACCTAAATTGAACTTGGGGAGAGATCCACAACTGTATCTAGTGCTTGGGAATAGCCTCAAGGATGGAGAACAGGAATGGTAGAGCAGTCCAGGTTGGCTGGGTCTTGGATGGGACGGGACAGACTGTGGAGTATATTACTTAAAAATTTTTTAAAGTTGCAAATTTAATGTTTTGTTTTGGAGACTATAAAATAAGTAAACATGAACATCAAAATGACCACATGGTTCATATGGCTGCATCAGAATGTCTCCTGCCCATCCCACACTAGGCAGTAATTATCAGTAGGTCCATGCAGAGAGGTTCCAGCCTGGTCAGCAGTAAGGCTCTCACATACGTTTTAATTTGCCCATAGAGCATTTGTCAAAAAATGTGATTGCCATATTTTAAAAACATAAAAATTTCAATTTCAATATGAAATTCCTTTTAAATATTTTATTTCTTTATGAGAGAGAGAGAGAGCATGGTGGGGGAGCTGGGGGGGCTGGGGAGAGGGGCAGGGGAAGAGGGAGAAGCAGACTCCCCGCTGAGCAGGGAGCCTGATACGGACTGGATCCCAAGACCCCAGGATCATGACCTGGGCTGAATGCAGACACTTAACTGACCCAGCCACCTAGGCACCCCTGAAATTTGGATTTTAAACTTCTCTTAGAACATGGGATACTGAAACTCTGGGCACTTACTTTCAGGTGGCATTAACTAACTGGACCTGAGCACAGGCTGGCCAGGTTTGGGTGGTGTGCTCTCCCTTCAGTCCACTAGCCACCCAGGCTCCATTTGGGCTCACTTCATTCATTTCTGTACCTTCCTGCCTCCTCCAGTTCTTTGAGTTTGCAACCCCTGACCCTGAGCCTAGAGTCCTGTGCTGAGGAATGCCAATATACCTTAGAGCGAGGCAGCTGCTACTTCTCTCCAACGTATGTAACCATATGATGGGTCAGTGATACCACATCGTCCAATTTTTCAAGCAATTTTGGAAGTCTGTGTATTAATACAGTATCTTTCCATTTAAAAATATTAGCTATAGGGGCGCTTGGGTGGTTCAGTCAGTTAAGTGTGGGACTCTTGATTTTAGCTCAGGTCATGATCTCAGGGTCATGAGATGGAGCCCTGCATTGGGCTCACACTGGACATGGAGCCTGCTTGGGATTCTCTCTCTCCCTCTCCCTGTACCCTTCCCCCACCACTCACACACATACACTTTCTCTCTCTCTAATATATGTGTGTGTGTGTGTGTGTGTGTGTATATATATATATATATATATATATATATATATATATATATATAACAAACTCACTTTTTAAATGCTGACAACCATATAAAACACATCTGTGAACCACCAGCCTGTGCCTGTCAGGTGGCCATTCTTCCCTGAACTGCAAGAAAGAAGTCTACATTAGAAAGCCAATGATATTTCAGGAGCCTTATCATGCTTCCAATTCTAGAAATGCTGGCATAGAAGTCAAATTGTAGTTTTCCAAGGGCAAATCTAGCTTCATTGATTTCACATTTACCAAGCACTCACTGCACACAAGGCTCTGAGCTAGGCAACGTGAAAATGGTGGATATACAAATGGGACAAAACCACACTCCCACCTTTAAGGAGCTGACAATTAACCACATCTTTGACATTAGTGACAAATTAGTAGAGTTTGCGTTCAGCTACCTTTTTCTCCAATTTCAATATTGCCTTTTCTCTTATGGAGCCCCCAGAATATTCCAGTGTTCTCTTACTCAGGTGCTCCTCTCCTAATGCTTTGCTGCTGCTGCTGCTGCTGCTTCTGCTTCTTCTTCTTCTTCTTCTTCTTCTTCTTCTTCTTCTTCTTCTTCTTCTACTACTACTACTACTACTGCTACTACCACCACTACTAGTATAAGAAATATGTATTTGGTCTTTCTCCTCATTCCTGGAACAATGCTCCTAAAATACTTGGAATTTCCTATAATGAGAGCAATAAAAGTGACTTTTGGAAAGCATCCAAGGATAGGGCTTGTTGACAGAAGAGCCAACCATGTGATTAGTAGGTTAGAACTCTTAGTCCCAGTCTTAGTTAGAATTGCCACCCTGACAAACACACCTCCAGGGAGGTGAGAGGGCCCTGGAAGACTTGATCACTAATGGCCAATAATTCAGTCCATTGTGCCTATGTAATGAAGTCTCCATACAAACTCAGAAATAAGGATTCAGAGAACTGGGTTAGAGAATATGTAGAAATGCAGGAAGAGTGGCACCTCAGAGGAGGCGTGGAAGCTCTGTAGCCTTTCCCCATATCTTGCTCTATGCTTCTCTTCCTTCTGACAGTCCTGTTTTATATTCTTTTATAATAAACCCATAATCTAGGAAGTAAAATGTTTCCCTGTTCTGTGAGCCACTCTAGTAAATTAATCAACCCAAAGGGGGAATGTTGGAACCACCCATCTATGGTTGGTGCGTCAGAAGCACAGGTGATGATCTGGACTTGGGATTGGATTTAAAATGGGTGGAGAGCAATCTTATAGGACTGAGCCCTTAACCTGTGGGATCTGATGTTATCTCCAGGTAGTTAGTGTCAAAATTTCATTGAATTATAGGACACCCAGCTGGCATTGGAGAGTTAGCTTGGTGGTGGGGAAAAAACCTCACACATCAGAATCTAATTGATCAACACATACTGTAGTTAGTAATTAGCAAAAATGGGACTGAAATACAAAACCATTGGAAACTTTACACCATGCTGCTTTAGATAACATCTACTGTCCTACCAAAATTTTCCATCTCGTGGCCCATTCACTTAGGATCAACCTGCCCTTTGGGTAATAAGCAAATCAATTAGGTTTATTTGGAAGAATGTTACAAACTAATTCTTAAGTTATTATTTTTCCCTAAAAAATGTTTTAAATAAGACCTTTCATGCCTTAATTTCCAAAAGTGATTAATGAAAGGAATTTAGTAGTTGCTGTGGTATTGTTTTGCATCTGTAACACTTCTAAAGTCACGCCAAGTTTGTGGTCATAGGTGTTACTGGCATCAGAATTACTCAGTTGGTAGGTGCAGTGTGGAATCTAGAAGTGGGGTCAGCAGATATTTTTTTCTGTAAAGGACCAGATTTTTCTATGAGGGACAGAGGGTTTTTGGCTTTGTGGACCATACAGTCCCTGTCAGAATTTTTCCTTCATAACGAATTAACTGCCGTTGTAAGGTAACAATAACCACAGACAAGAGTATACAATTGGGAGTAGCTGTGTTCCAATAAAACTTTATAGACAGTGAACCGTAGTTGGCCTGAAGTCTGTAATTTGCCCTTATCTAGATTTGGCCTCATACCAGCTCTGTAACCATGGGGGAGGGGGTCACTTAAATTTTATTAACCCTGCTTTCTTCATCAGCAAATACGAGGATATTGTTACCATTTTAACTAACTTGAAAATACGATAAGGAAGAATCAAATTAGATAATTTACGCAAAATCACCTTGTAAACTGCCTAGTGCTAGGATAATTATTTAATAACTAATACACAAACATTGAGGCTTACCTAACTAATACTGGACCTCCTGACAGACTATCACCTTTTGTTTTCTTCTATCTCTCCATCCGGTTCCCTATTTGTTGCTATTCACAGTCCCTCCTACACACACACACACACACACACGCATGCACGCATGCACGCACACACGTGCACACAAGCAAATACCACGTCCCTAGAACTGTATTCCTACCTGCCCCAGCTGTACCTTAGAGCCTTCTTTCCCCACCCAAGCTTGATTTTTGCATGCTCTCTCTCAGCTGTCTCTTTTCAGATTAGACCATTAATGGCAAAATAAAGGTCATGACTGGGCCAACATGCTTTCTGAAGGGAGTGACTTATAGATAAATGACTTGTTCCAAGATGCCCTTGGAGCATCTCACAAGAAAAGTCTAGAAATTCAAGTGGAGGTTGTGATTCTTTGTAGAGTACATTAAATTACTTCTGAGAAACTCACTTATTGCCCAAAATGGTAACAGCTTCTAGGAAGCTAGAAGTTCAAGCTTAGAACATGCATGTGAAGCTACTTGCACGCATAAATTTGCATTTACAGACTGGGAGCCACTAGCAGTGCACAAAGGCAGGTGGGCTAGGGAGAAGGGCTGAGTCTGGACCCAGCATACCACCTGCCAGTTGTTGAAATGAACAAATTAAAAGAAACAGTGGATTCATGGCAGTGTTATGCTGGTAAACTGGGAAAGCAAGAAAGCAAGCCAGCTCTGTTTGTAGCATTTAATCAATTTCCATGATGTGAATACTCCCACCGCAGATGGTATCAAGCTACCAGTGATTTAAGAACCAACTCACAAAATTGCTGAACATTTCACCATTATTTGTTCCTGCCAGCTCTGGCACATCAGTGACTCCATGGCTTAACTATTGAGCAGTTTAAATAAAATAGTTTAGCTCTAATAGTCCCTGGAGGATGAAAGCCCCCCGATTTTCTGACTCAGACCTGGTCAGTTCAGAGGCAAAGGTTTTTCTCCATTTCTTGATCCTTGATCCCAAGAAAATACGTAGATAAGCTCTTTCTCTAAATGACATGGCATAACTACTTAATAAACTATTTCATTTACACAGACACACACCCCTTAGTATTTTCTTCATGAACAAATGACTATTTTCTCCCGTAAATTATGTACTCCATGTGTTTCTTTGTACATGTTAGGATAGTTTTTGACAAAATTCTCACTTGTTGTTATTCAAACTGTGGTCCTCAGGTAAGCAGCACCACATTACCTGTAAGTAGATTAGAAAGAATTTCAGATTGCACTCCTAATGAATCAAAATCTGCATTTTAACCAGACTTGTATATGCATAAAGTTTGGAAAACGCCGCTCTATGCCCCATTCAATTGACACCTAGGAGACAGGTAAAAACACTGACGAAATTTGCTATTTATCATGTCACAAAAACAAATAATCAGTCTTGCCCGTTTGTAGTGATGATTTGAAAGATGCTGTATATACATTTTGTCACTCAGACATAAAAATATTCCAGAATTAGTCTGATTCAAAACACGAAAGCAAACTGCCCTTTGCAGAATCATAACCGTGTACTCTTAGGTAACTACCAAAAATAAGGCAAGTTAGAGAGATGTTCTTGTCTTGGTTCCAACCTTCCTCTTCAGCCTTGTGTCTGTCTTTAATTATATGCTCTGATACAAAGAATAGTACCCCTGCCCCAGATGGCCACATTCTAATCCCCAAAACCTGTGAATATGTAATCTCATTGGCAAAAGGGACTTTACAGATGGAATTAATTGAGGATTATGAGATGCAGAGAGTCTCCAGGTGTGCGCAATGGAATCACAAGCTTCCAAAAGGGAGAGACGAAGGCAGGAGAGTCAGAGATGTGACCATGGAAGCAGCAGAGGGGGGGTTGCAGAACTGCGAACCAAGAACTGGTTGCTAGAAGCTGAAAAATGGTAAAGCGATTCCTTCCTACAACTTCCAAAAGGAGCACGATCCTGCCAACACCTAGATTTCAGCGTGGTGAAACCCATTTTAGACTTCTGATCTCCAGAACTGTAAGGTACCAAATTTGTGTTGTTTTAAGCCCTCGATTTGTGGTAACTTGTTAGAGAAGCAATAGGAAACTAATACAAATGCCTTTCTCCCCGATTAGACTGTGAGCATTTCAAGGGCGTGACTATACGTTCTGTATTTTGACTGACTACAGAGCCTAATCAGAAGGTTCTTCGTCCGGGTTTGGAGAAGAAATGAGTGAAAGCTATAGTAATCCCTTCTCCTACGATACAGCTAAATCTGATTTCATTCTTTCTCTACTTAAAACATATCATTGGTTTTCCATTATTCTTAAACCCTTGACACGACTACCAGGGCTGCATGCCAGACCTGCGCCCTTTGGCCTAGCCTTGCCTCCAGCACTCCCAGCCATGTCAGCTGTTTTTCATGTTTGAATCTCTCCCCTCCCATTCCAGCGCCTCTTTATTTGGTTAACTTCTATTTCTTCCTTCAGATCTCTCTCCGGCATTACTTCCTGTGGGGAGCTCATCCTTCTTTGCTTCACAGATTTCTTTTATAGCACTTTCTTTTATAGCCTTCACTTACATTTGTAAATATAAAAAGTTCTCTCTCCAAACTGAATTCCAGCTCTATGAGATCAGAGGCCATGTCCACAGTGTACTGCAGTACCTGGCATGAAGCAGGGACCCGGTAGGTTTTTGTTGAATGAAAAATATTTGTTGAATTAAAAGTATAAAGGGCATGTATAAAGGAGAAAATGCTTCAGTGATTTGAGCCTCTAACTCATAAAGAATTATGTGTTAGAAAAACAATTTTAAAAAAAGAATTTTGCAAGTCTCTGTAGTACACAGTATTGTTTTTACATTTTTGTTACTGACCCCAATTTAGAATCCTCTACTCTGAGCTACTGCACATGTTTAATGAGAGTTAATATAGTCTGTTAAGGAGCTGCTAAATGACTCCCCAGATTGGTTAAGGTCCTTTAATCAACATTTCCTTCTAGGGTTGTTCCATGGAGCCAGTAATGTGCTAGAGTCGATTGTATAGATCTCTTCCTAATTTTGTGTTCAGTTATTTTACTTTGGTAGCTTGAAATCTGCCTTAGTGACAGTATTTATTTACACCACAGAAATGAGCAAGTGTTTCAGATTGAGGCTCTTTTGATCTCTCTTTCCCTTCTTCCCGCTGCCCCCCCCCCCACCTGTTGTTAAATACACCACTTACCTGGAGTCTTTTCTTTCAGAGGCTCAGCATGGTGCAGAGCCTGACCTATGAAGCCTGGAGGCATTACCAGGACATTCTACTGTGGGGGCACCAACTCTAAATTTACTGTCAGGTCAGGCACTGAGAAAAGTCCTCTTCCCTCATACCTCATTCTATTAAGGAAATCTAACCTTTTCACAAAGTCAGCTGTATTTGTGGTCTTTGGTTCCCCCTAATAGTAAGTGTTCTTCAAATTCAAATCTAGCCCTTTTCCTTGATGAAACTGGGTTTCAGGTCCTCCTGGGCTGTGAGGTTGTCAGGAGGAAGAAAGGAGACGACAAATCCCAGACTTACTTTACATTCACAATTTGTGTATTTCCATCATTTAATATTATAGTAGATGCATGAATATGGACTCAAAGGATTTAGAACATAAAAACTGTGCTTAAGTATCCCAACCTATATCTCTTAATGCATTCTGGTTTGGGTCAAGCAAAAAGTGAATAATTGCCCTGTCCCATAAAGGTCTTGCACACTCATGGGGATCTAGACAGGACCCTTAACAACCAGCTGTACCATAGTTTTAAGTAGTTACCTTCTCTTAAGGTGAAAAAGTTCATGTAAGTGGTTTCCAAGGCTTTACTTTACTGAAGATTCTGACGTCACTTGGTAACTGTTTAATAGGCTAATAAAGTACACAGTCTCTTTAAAGTCCATCAGTGTTCTATACATAGTAGGGATTGACTAAATGATGGAGAGTGGCTTGTAACCAATTTCTCATAAGTGTCTGTTAGTGTCCATCAATATAAGTTAACTACAGTTTTTCTGTTGTATTTTACAATTCCTACCTGGTTGAAAAACTTACTCTTCCAGCCAAGATATTTTGAATGCTGCATTAGCTCTTAACAATGGTTAGATATAGAAAAGAGAATTTCATTGTGGTTTTTTTTTTTTTTTAAGATTTTATTTATTTATTTGACAGAGACAGCCAGCGAGAGAGGGAACACAAGCAGGGGGAGTGGGAGAGGAAGAAGCAGGCTCATAACGGAGGAGCCTGATGTGGGACTCGATCCCAGATTGCCGGGATCACGCCCTGAGCTGAAGGCAGACGCTTAACCGCTGTGCCACCCAGGCGCCCCAAGAATTTCATTGTTAATTAAGTGCATGGAAGGAATGTTGCAGTAACATGAAGTTAATCAGTAAAGCTAGGTTATAAAGATATGTTCTTTTATCTTTATAAAAGAAACCATATGGATAAAACTAAAATAAAAAACATCTGTTACTAGTCTCACTTATATTTGAGTTAATTCCACCATTTAAAAAATGGACCCCATGATGTTTCTAAATATTCAAAACAAGAAATGATCAATAAATAACACCTATAAATGATATATTCAGTGTTTCAAGACTGAGATCTTGAACTTGAAGCTACAAAGAAGCTGATGGTGTGTCCGCTTAGGTTTCCCTAACTAACCCTGCTATAAGCAAAGGAGAGTTTTCTCAAAGTAAGTTGAGCAATGGAAGGAGAAATAATGAACTTATTTGCTTATGCATTATTCTATTTTAAGGTAAGTTTTTAGGAATGGTATTGATAGGTGTGTACTTGGGAAGTTATTGAAGGGCTATTTGCTAGTAACTATTAGATTTTAAAATTTCACTTCTAAAAATTCTAAATGACTTACACAAGTATATAAAATATGCAGATGTGTTCTAAAACTTTGCAGTTGTAAAACATGAAGAGCATAACTATCCGTTAATAGGAAATCTATTAAGTAAACTAGAGTGCCATCATCAGCTGTTTGAAAAGATAAGATATTGACAGAGTTAACATCCATGTTATGCTGTGATAAAGGAGGTTGCGTAACAGTTTTTATAGTTTTATGTAGTGCTTACTTATGCATCGAAAAGTCCAGAATGATATGCCCAACAATAACAGTGAATATATCAAAAGAATAGGATTGGAGAAGGAGGCGGTATTTTTACTTTCTATTTTATATATTTCTATATCCTTCAGGTTTTATTTTTAATTTTCTACTACAAACATTAAAAGTCTCTCACTCTATTTGTGTGTGGGCATAGGTTTTCATTTCTTTGGGGGAAAATACCTAAGACTGAAATCAGTTGACTGATACAATCCCATCAGCAATAATCAAGTTTGATGGTATTTGATATCATTGTTAGTGGTATTGTTTAATTTCTGTTTCCAGTTTCCTGCTGCTATGTAGAAGTGCAATTGATTATTGTAAGTTGATTTGCTAACTTTATTTTAGTCTCTGTTTAGTCGCATTCCTTGGAATTTCATATCTACATTTATTTCCAGACAACATGATCATGTAGTTCTTTTAATGCAAACATTTCAAAATTCTTTAACTTTTTATTTAAACTCAACTTAGATGACATACAGTGTAATATTAGTTTCAGGTGTACAATATAGGGATTCAGCACTTCCATACAACACCCAGTGCTCATCACAACAAGTGAAATCCTTAATCCCCATCACCTATTTCATCCATCTCCCCACCCACCTGCCCTCTGGTAACCATCAGTGTGTTCTCTATAGTTAAGAGTCTGTTTCTTCATTTGCCTCTCTTTTTCCCCCTTTGCTCATTTGTTTCTTAAATTCCACACATACATGAAATCATGTGGTATTTGTCTCTGACTTATTTTGCTTAGCATAATACTCTCTACCTCCATCCATGTCCTTGCAAATGGCAAGATTTCATTCCTTTTATGGCTGAGTAACATTCCATTCGATATGTATACACATCTTCTTTATCCGCTCATCAGTCAATGGACATGGGCTGTTTCCATAGTTTATAGGAGTTGTAAACAATACTGCTATAAACATCAGGGAGCATGTATCTCTTTGAATTAATATTTTTGGATTCTTTGGGTATATACCTAGTAGTGCAATTGTTGGATTGTAGGTAGTTCTATTTTTAACTTTTTGAGGAACCTCCATACTCTTCTCCAGAGTAACTGTACCAGTTTGCATTTCCACTAACAGTACAAGATGGTTCCCCTTTCTCCACATCCTTGTCAACACTTGTTTCTTGTGGTACTGATTTTACCCATTCTGACAGGTATGAAGGGATATCTCCCTGTAGTTTTTATTTGTATTTCCCTGATGAGTGATGTTGACATCTTTTCTTGTGTCTGTTGACCTCCTTTATGTCTTCTTTGGAAAAATGTCTATTCTTCTCCTCATTTTTAAATTAGATTATTCATTTTTGGGGTGTCAAATTTTTATAATTTCTTAATGTATTTTGGGTACTAACCCTTTATCAGACCGGTCATTTGTAAATCTTCCTCCATTCCATAGGTTGCCTTTTAATTTCGTTGATTGTATCCTTCACTGTGCAGAAGCTTTTTTATTTTGATGAAGTACCAATAGTTTATTCTTGCTTTTGTTTCCCCCTCAGGAGACCTCTCTAGAAAGAAGTTGCTATGGCTGATGTCAGAGAGGTTACTGCTATGTTCTCCTCGAGGATTTTGATGGTTTCAGGTCTCAGATTTAGGTCTTTAATCCATTTTGAATTTTTGTATTTGGTGTAAGAAAGTGGTCCAGTTTCATTCTTCTGCATGTTGCTGTCTAGTTTTTCCAATACCATTTGTTGAAGAGATCATCTTTTTCCCATTGAATATTCTTTCCTGTCTTGCCAAAGATTAATTGACCATATAGTTGTCAGTTCACTTCTGGGTTGTCTATTCTGTTCCACTGATCCACGTGTCTATTTTTGTGCCAGTACCATGCTGTTTTGATCACACAGCTTTGTAATATAATTTGAAGTCTGGAATTGTGATGCTTTCGGCTTTGCTTTTCTTTTTCAGGGTTGCTTTGTTTATTTGGGATCCTCTGTGTTTCCACACAAATCTTAGGATTGTTCGTTTAAGCTCTGTGAAAAATGCTGTTGCTGTTTTGATAGGTGTTGCATTACATATGATCATGTAGTTTTACTACTTCCAATCTCTGCTGTTTAATTTTTCTTGCATTGAGGCCTGGCTGGGACCTTTTATACAGTGTTAAATAGAAGGAATAGAGGGTGTGCTTGTTCGGAATCTTAAGGGAAAAGCAACTTAGTACTTCACCATCAAGCACGTTAGCTGTAGATCCCATTTGTCAGGTTGAGAAAATCCCCTGCCATTCCTAATTTACTCACAGTTTTTATCACAAATGTGTATTAAGTTTGTCAAACACATTTTCTGTAGCTCCTAAAATGATCATGTATATTTCTTTTATCCATTAAATATGAAGAAATACATTGGGTTTTTTTTAAAGTACAGTTAACACACAAAGTCCTGTTAGTTTCAGGTGTACAACATTGATTTGACATTTATATACACCATGAAATGACCGCTACGATAAGTTTAGTTACCATCTGTCTTCATACATTTACTACAATATTATTGACTATCTTCCCTGTGCTCCACTGTATATCCCTGTGACTTATTTTATATCTGAAAGTTTTTACCTCTTATCTCCTTCACCTATTTTGCCAAGCCCCCACCCTCCTCCACTCTGGCAACCACTAGTTTCTTTTCTGTATTTGAGTCTTTGTTTCATTTTGTTCATTTATTTTCTTAGATTCTCTATATAAGTGAAATCCTACAATATTTGACTTTCTCAGTCTGATTTATTTCACTTAGCATAATATCCTATAGGTTCATCCATGTTAGGGCAAATGGCAAGGTTTCATTCTTTTTTATGACTGAGCAATATTCTATTGTGTGTACATATACCATATCTTCTGTAGCAATATATCTATCAATGCACACTTAGGTTGTTTCCATATCTTGGCTATTATAAATAACATTTCAATAAACATAGGGGCTCATATATCTTTCCAAATTGACATTGTCAGTTTCTTCAGGTAAATACCCAGAAGTGCATTATTGTCTCATATGGTATTTGTGTTTTTAATTTTTTGAGGAACCTCCATACCATTTTCCATGAGGGTTCCCTTTTCTACACATCCTTGCCAACACTGGTTATTTCTTGCCCTTTTGATACTAGCCATTCTGACAGGTGTGGCGATATCTCATTGTGGTTTTGATTTGTATTTTCTTAGATTTAGTGATGCTGAACATCTTTTCATGTTTCCGTTGTCCATCTGTATGTCTTCCTTGGAAAAATGTCTATTCAGGTTCTCTGCCCATTTTTAATCAGATTATGTGTTGGGTTTAATTTTTTGTTTTGTGTTTGTGAAGTTCTACAAGTTCTCTACATATTTTGGGTATTAACCCCTTATTGGAATATATCATTTGCAAATACCTTCTCCCATTCAGTAGGTTGCCTTTTTGTTTTGTTGATGGTTTCCTTCACTGTACAAAAGTTTTTAATTTGGGTATAGTCCCCAATAGTTTATTTTTGCTTTTGTTTCCCTTGCCTGCAGAGACATATCTAGAAAAATGTTACTAAGGCTGAAGTCAAAGAAATTACTACTTATGTTTTCTTCTAGTAGTACTATGATTTCAGACGTTACATCTGGTCCTTAATTCATTTTGAGTTTATTTTTGCATATGGTGTGGGGAAGTGATCCAGGTTCATTCTTTTGCATGTAGCTGCCCCTTTTCCCAGTACCACTTATTGAAGGGAAGGTCTTTTCCCCCATTGTATATTCTTGCCTCCTTTTGTTGTAGATTAGAGCCCATATAAGTGTGGGTTTACTTCTGGGAACCCAATTGTGTTCCATTGATCTACGTGTCTTTTGTGCCAGCAGCATACTGTTTTATTATAGCTTTATAGTTTATCTTGACATCTGGGATTGTAATAACTGTAGCTTTGTTCTTCTTTCTTAAGTTTGCTTTGGGTATTCAAGGTCTTCTGTGGTTCCATACAAGTCAGGATTATTTGTTCTAATCCCATGGGGGGGCAGGGATATGTTGTTGGTATTTTGATAAGGATTGTGTTGAATTTGCAGATTGCTTTGGGTGATGTGGGCATTTTAACAATATTCTTCCAATCCATGAACATGGTATATTTTTCCATTTGTGTCATTCTCAATTTCTTTCATCAGTGTTACAAAGTTTTTAGAGTATAGGTCTTTCACCTCAGGTTTATTCCTGGGTATTTTATTCTCTTTTGGTGCAATTGTAAATGGATTGCTTTATTTCTTTCTGTTACTTCATTATTAATATATGGAAATGCAGCATATTTCTGTATTTATATCTTGCAACTTTACTGAATTCATTTGTTCTATTTTTTTGGTGGAGTTTTTAAGCTTTTCTATATATATCATCTGCAAGTAATGACAGTATTACTTACCAATTTGGATGTCTTTTATTTCTTGTCTGAACGCTGTGGCTAGAGCTTCTAGTACTATGTTGAATAAAAATGGCAAGAGTGGACCTCCTTATCTTGTTCCTGATCTTAGAGGAAAAGTTTTCAGTTTTTCACTATTGAGTGAAAATACAGCCATTGTATGTTGAGGTGTGCTCCTTCTAAACTCGCTTTGAGAGTTTTTTATTCTGCCATCATTTCTTCTTACCTACAATTTGGATGACTTCTATTTCTTTTTGCTGAGGCTAGGACTTCTAGTACTATATAGAATAAAAGGGAGAGTGGGCATCCTGTTCTGTATAATTTATAAGAAATATATATATTTGGTCCTTTAGATGACTGAAATATATTTCTCAGATATATTTGGTTGTCATCCGCAGGTCCTGAGAATGCTTCAGAGTCATGAAGGTGACATAGGTGTCTTGGTAGTAATGATGGTGGCTTTTGGGCCCCATCCAAGGGCAGGGGCTGGTTTTCAGGAGGACCAATCATGTGAATAGAAGGTTGGAACTTTCAGTCCTCCTCTTCCCCACACCTCCAGGGAAGGAAGAGGAGCTGGATGTCAAATCAGCCAATAGCCATTGGCTGAGTCAATCATGACTATGCAATGAAGCCTCATAAGAACCCAAAAGGATTGGGTTCAGTGAGCTTCTGGTTACTTCTAACATGAAATAAGAGGAGAGTGAGGCAGCTGGAGAGGGCACGGAACTTTCATACTCCATCCATGTATCTCGTGCTATGTATCTTTTTATCTGGCTGGTGATTCATATCCTTTATCCTATCCTTCAATAAAGTGGTAAACATAAGTGCTTCCCTTAGTTCTGTGAGCCACTCTAGCAAATTAAAAGAACCCAAGGAGGAGGTCCAGGACCCTCTGGCTTATAGTCAGTTAGAAGTATAGGTAACAACCTGGACTTAGTGTTGAAGGAAGGAAGTCTTTGGAAACTCCAGTCTGTAGTCAGTATGTCAGAAACACAGGAAATAACTGGAAGCTTACAACTGGCATTTGATATAAGGGGTGAAGGACAGTTTTGTAAGGGACAGCACTGAGTCCTTAACCTGTGGAATCTGACGCTCTCTCTGGTTAGGTAGTATTAGAATTGGGTTGAATTCTCAGACACCTTGCTGGTGTTTGAGGATTGCTTGGTGGTGTTTGTGTGAAGGGATTCCCTCCCCCTTACACTGGAATTGGGTCTGGGATCCCAAAAAAGTTGTTATTAAAATAGTTGGTGTCAGTAAAGTGGGATTTCTTAGAAGAGGCCTGGCTCACAGAAACACGTGGCTTTTTGAAGAGAAAAGACAGAAGGGTGGGGGTAAGAAAGCTTTGATTCCTGGATGACCATGTGGTCGCCCATGGTCTGGAACTGCAGCTGTGCTGCAATTAGTTACTAAAGGTAAAAGTTACCAATGGAATTTAGAGGTGGATCCAACTCTTGGGGAGTTGATTCACTTGATGCATAAGGAAATGCAACATAATAAAAAAGACAAAATATTCTTCCCCGTGATTATCGTTATCTATAATAGCTAACCCAAAAGTAAAAATGCTGGGTCAGACCTTGATGCTAGCCCAAGTTCATATTTCAGTGAGTCTGAGCTTAGGCTATTTGGATCAAAGCCACCTAAAAACAAAACGTTGTACAGGGACAACTGAAAGTACATCTAGACCCTTTGTCAGCAAAAAGATAGTTGATGTGGAGGAAGGGCAAAACCAAGAAACTATTGAAACCAGAGGGGTTTGGTGTGAAGGAATGGTTTCATTTTATAGATTGGTATCATCAGCTTCCTGAGAAACCTTTACTGAAATGAATTGTGAGAGCCACCAGTTTGGGGGCTGTGTCTTTTGTTTTGAATGCTGCAGAGTACAAGAACATATTTAGGTTGATACAGGGCCCATAGCTCACTATGGAGCAGTCACAGATGACTGAATGTGATCCAGACACACAAGAGGTTGTTCTGGAGGGAACAGCCAGCCTGTTGGACAAAAACCACTGTTAAGTGTGTTCATCCTAAGAAGAGAGGCTGCCCAACTCTCCCAGTAAATACCAAATAGAACACCCCAGATGAAGCAGCTATGTTTCGTATGCTAACCATGTGGGATTTGGCTTTGATACTGGGTTATTCACCTGTTGGATATGGCAGTTACCCAGGTTATGGTAAATGGTGTGATTAAGGAGGCCCATGTTGCATGAGCATGCTATGTAACTTTCCTGCTACAAAACTGAAAACTGTTTGAGTAGTACCACATTTGCTATCTGCACTTCCCTGTATGGTTATTACTGATATCGCAAACCGCACAACATTAAGAAAATTGGCAGGGAGGGGGGTGGACAAAGGGGGAGAGTCAAGGGACTGGAGCTAGGAAGGTGAAAGTCTCCAGATGGTTATTGGGAAAATAGAACAAGTAAAGCAGACATTGATGGAGTTAAAATAAAGGCATTGATGAAACACTAATAAGGATTGAATAGACATGTGGGATCCCCTACGGTTCCCCCAACATTAAAGGGCCCCAAAAGAGTTTGCTATATTACCCACTGTTTGGGGGGGATTGAAAAAGCCAGAAGGCAAAGATTACAATGAGATACCTCACCAGCAACCTCTTGGAGCAGTGTTTAAGCAGGCTAATCAAGTTAAAGGTTGACAAAAGGGCCAGAGTCTTCACTGGGAACCCAAAGTCTTCTGCAAATGAGTGCATAAAATGGCCAAGGGTGGGGTGGGGGGGGGGGGAATGGAGAAAAAGAAAAGTTTCCAGGACTCTTTGACAAGAGAATTCCATGGACTGTTGTACTAAAACCCATCGGTGAAGTTCTGATGTGATCTACAATTAGATTAAGACAAATTAAAAATATAATGGTTCCTAGGGTTATGGAGTTGGAATGTTTAAGCAGATATTACATAAAGAAGTATCTCCCCTACCTGAATGGTTAATTGGAAAAATATTCTGTCTGGCCAGCAAACACTTCCCTACATAGTATTGTAAAACCAAGTCTTATAGGTGAAGTCCTAATAGAAACTATAGTTAGGAATGTAAGAGTTGATGGAATTCTGTTAAAAGCTCATAGAATAGGGGCGCCTGGGTGGCACAGTCGTTAAGCATCTGCCTTCGGCTCAGGGTGTGATCCCACCGTTATGGGATCGAGCCCCACATCAGGCTCCTCCGCTATGAGCCTGCTTCTTCCTCTCCCACTCCCCCTGCTTGTGTTCCCTCTCTCGCTGGCTGTCTCTATCTCTTCAAAAAAATAAAAATAAAAAATCTTACAAATTATTCTATGAGCTTTTTTTTTTTTTTTAATCTTTTGAAAAGGCTCTATGTGAAATGGTTGTCTCTTACCAGATTGTATTATGGGGATGGACATTGTATTTCACTGAGAAATCTTCTCCTACCTAGTATTGTAAAAATAGAAGGCATGTAAATCTACCCTTCAAGTATATTAATTGAACATAAGGAATCAATAAGACTGCCTGAGCTCACACAGTGTAGAGTAGGAGCTGGAGCATTGGTGGGAACAAATCTATGTCCTAGCCCTATGTGGAACCCTGACTGGGGCTTATGAGAGGGGCCTTTGTGTGCCTCTCAACAATGACTACTGGGCCATTGGATGAGAGAATTTCCATTTGAGGAGCATTACCACCCTGCTACTGAACATCACTAGCCGAAGCTACCCTTATTACTTAAAGACATAAAATGGTCCTGAAACACAAAATACCCACAATGTCTAAAATGGTATTAAACAAACACCCTAATGGGGATGGCAGTGCCCAGAAGAGTTCCATAATATAGAAATGGTTTATACAAAGCCATACTGCCTGGAGAATGCAAGGAAGAGATACTCAAAAGCAGGGAGCCTCTTTTCCTCTAGGACCAATTTTGGAGCCCCCTGAAAAGCTGTCAGAACCAACTGTCACATGAACAGCACCCTATGAACAGCTCTCTGCTGAACAACAAAGAGCTGCTGCTTGATTTATGGATGGTAGTTCAAGATGAATGGACAGCATTCTCTTTGAAGGCCACCACTGTAACTGAAGAAGATAAAAACAAGCTTGGTGGGCCACACTGCACGCTGTTTTTCCAGCAGTTAGTTATTGAAGAATTAAACTGTGGTAAAGCCCCTATTTTGGGGTTTTTAATGGCTTATGGGATGTGGCCAGTGGCTTGACCATATGGTCAGGTGGATGTGCAGTGGAAAACTGGACTATTAAGTGGATGCCCATTTGAGGCATGGACCTGAGGAAAACACTCCATGAACCTAGGGAGCATATAAAGAATATGTTGATACCCATCAGAACACATTCTGGGTTTGGACGGTAAGTAGAAAAAACAGGTAGGTATCCCTGGAGGCCCCCTTAAGATGGCCATTTGGGTCTATGATATAAGTGGACATGAGGATATTACAGCAATACAGAAATGGGTTAAATGTGGGCATATTCCTCTTGTACTCCCCGAGGCATAAAATGCAAGTAAGAACTTTTTTTTTTAAAGTTTTTATTTATATATTTGATGGAGAGAGCAAAAATGAGCAGAGAGAGCAGCAGAGAGAGAGGGAGAAGCAGGCTCTCCACTGAGCAGGGAGCCCCATGTGGGGCTTGATCCCAGGACCCTGGGATCATGACCTGAGCCAAAGGGAGACTCTTAGCCAACTGAGCCACCCAGTAAGAACTTTCTATCTGCCAGCCAGTGAAACAGATTGCAGATGGCCATGTGGCAGATTCCCTGGTGGGAAGGCCCTGAACAAAGCTGGTGATTGAAACTGAGGCTGGTAGGCTTCAGAGGGCTACATGAGTCCTGACAGGAATAGACACTGACTCTAGACTGGGCTTTGCTTGCTCCATGGTAGATGCAAATGCTCAGAGTATTTGAAAGAACCATATGAAACTCTTGACTCTGGGAAACAAACTGAGGGTTGCAGAAAGGGAGGTGGGGGGGATGGGGAACTCGGTGATGGGCATTAAGGAGGGCCCATGTGATGTGATGAGCACTGGGTGTCATAATGCTCAATGATTCATTAGTTGTATGTATCAAAAACTAATGATGTACTATACGTTAGCTAATTGAATTTAATTTAAAAAAGTTACAAAAGAAAAAAACTAGAACAATAGATAATTGTACCAATTTGGACAGCAGACCATTATTTCTTCAGACTGTGGGACTCCCTACATAGCCCATGATGTCCAACAATGGGGAGGAAGCTGTCCTCCTCAGAGTAATCGTTTTATAGAGAAATGGATAGGGCAATTAAAATATTGGTCTTCTAAAATGGGGAGGAGGCCTGAAGGGCTGGTTTGCATGCCTTCCTGAGTGTGCCATCACACTCAACAGGAACATGAGTGGACTTAAAGAAGTGTCCCACTGGATAATTTCTTTCTGGTGCATCTGCAGGAATGGTGGTGGTGGAGTAGGTGCTGGTAGTCCTCCTTCCCCACATCACCTCAACTTCTTTTCCCCTACCTTCTTGGTGCAATGGTCATAAGACCGGGACTGCAACTACAGGGGCGGTAAACAGGGATAATTCCTAAGCAAGAAACTGTAACTACACTTTTTAACTTTTATGTCAGAATTCCTAAGGGCCTGAGGCAGCAGGATGTACCTTCACCCCCTCTGGAAAAATTGGGATTAACAGTTATATTACCAGATAATACACTGGTTCTGTACTTGTGTCACCACTCTGGACTAGGAGTGGAATGAGGGGGCAGCCCTTCCTAGATTGCTCCTCGCAATCCAGACCAGCATGGTGGCCAAACCTAATGTCCCTTCCAAAGATGGAAAATTTGGGATACAAATGGAAAGAAAGAAAAATAGTAGCTGAGGCTCAGGGAATGAAAAAATGGGTTCCAACTTTGCATTAACACCTGAAGAAGGCTTGAAGAAAGAGAGGATCTTGTCTCTTAGATGGCTTCTCCATTTCAGGCATTTGGTATAATTTGAGCTGTTACTGAGACCATTCAAGCTTTTGGAACCTCACAAGATCAAATGGAAGCCTGCAAACCTGAGGGGCCTCACCCTGGGATAACTTTTCATATGATACAGTGCTGGGCTGGATAGGTAATAGTGACTCAGTGAGATTTTAGTCATGTGCTAATATTTAATTTTATGACTGTATTTCTGTAAAAGCTCTGTGTTTGCAGACCAGGGATTGGACTGTGATGTAAAAATTTATAAGAAAATCATGTTTGGTCATTCCAATGACCAAAATATATTTCTCAGAAATATTTTGTTCTCATCTACAGATTCTAAAAACACTTCAGAACCATTTAGGTGATGGGTGTCTTAATACTAATGAAGGTAGCTTTTGGACCCCCACTTAGGGTAGGAGCTGATTGCCAGGAGAACCAACCACATAATTAGGGGACTGGGACTTTCAGCCCTACTTCCTCACCCCCAGGAAAGGGAGAGGGACTGGAGGTAGAATCAACCAACAGTCCTTGACTAAATCAATTGAGACTATGCAATGAAGGCTCCATTAAAAAACCCCAAAAGCTCAGAGAGCCTTCTGGGTAGGCAAACATATTGGAGGTATGGGAGGAGTAAGAGGGGAGAGGGCATGGAGGCTTCATTCCCTTTCCCCCTACCCTGCCCTATGCATCTCTTCCTCTGGCTGGTGAGTCATATACTTTATCATATGCTTTGGTAAGCCTAAGTGTTTCCTTGAGTTCTCTGAGCCACTATAACAAATTAAAAGAACCTAAGGTGGAAATCTTGAGAATCTCTGATCTCACCCGTTAGAAGCACAGGTTACAACTTGGAGCCTGTGACTGAGGCCTACAGTAAGGGATGGGACACAGTGAATGTAGCGCTGAGCTACATTAACCTGTGGAATCTGTTGTGGTCTTTGGGTAAATAGTGTCAGAATTTGGTTGATATTCTCAGACATTTTGCTGGTGTCTGAGAATTGCTTGGTGTTGAGTGAGGACACCCCTTCCCCTCACACTGGAATTGGGTCTGGTAATTCTAAAAGAGATGGTATCAAGAACATTTTCTTGTTCCTGATCTTAGAGGAAAGCTTTCAGGTTTTCACCATTGAGTAAAATGTTAGCTGTGGGCTTGTCGTAAGTGGCTGTTATTGTGTTGAGTTATGTTCCCTCGATATCCACTTTGTTGAGCATGTTTATCATTAAAGGATGTTGAATTTTTCCAACGCTCTTTATTTATTGAGATGATAGACAAGTTTTATTTTGCTGATGTGGTATACCACGTTGATTATGGTTATTGAATCATCTTTACACCCATGGAATAAAGCCCATGTTATGGTAGTTTATATACCTTTTAATATACTGCTGAATTCTGCTTACTAATATTTTGAGTATTTTTATTTATATCCTTATCAAGGATATTGGTGTATAATTTTTTTCTTGGAGTGTTTTTGTCTGTTAGTGTCAGGATAATATTGGCCTCCTCGGGTCAAATTTAGTGTTTGTTCCTTGCAATTTTTTTGGAATAGTTTGAGAATAAGTATTAATTTTTCCTTAAATGTTTGGTATAATTCACCTGTGAAGCCACCTTATTCTGGACTTTAGTTTGGGAGGATTTATCTTATTGAGTCAATTTGGCTAGTAATTAGTCTGTTCAGATTTCCAGGTTTTTTTCCTGTTTCACTCCTGGAAGATTGTATGGAAGATTCCTGGAAAATTTCTAGGAATTTATCCATTTCTTGTAGGTTGTCCAATTTGTGGCATATAATTACTTATAGTAGTCTCTTATAATCCTTTGTATTTCTCTGGTGTTGGTTGAAATTTCTTTCATTTATTATTTTGAGTCCTCTTTTTCTTGATGAGTCTGGTAAAGTCTTAGCTATTTCCTTTATCTCTTCAACAAAGCAGCCCTTAGTGTCATTGACCTCTTCCACTGGGTTTAGTCCCTTTTTCAGTCATCTCCCCTCTGGTCTTTATTTCAGTGGAAAACCACTGAAATGAAGTTTGTCCCAGTGGTGACTCTCTTGTATGTTGTTTAGCCTGAATCTGTTACTTTTGTTTCTGTTTTTGTTTTCCCTACCTTTTTTTTATTTTCTTGAAATTGATTTCTAGTTTCATACTGTTGTCATTAGAAAACAACCCTTGATATGCTTTCAATTTTCTTAAATTTATTGAGACTTGTTTTGTGGCCTAACATGTGATTCATCCTGAAGAATGTTCCATGTGCTCTTAAATAATGTGTATTCTGCTGTTTTGGATGGAATGTTCTATATATATCTGCCAAGTTCATCCAGTCTAATGTTTAAGGTTTAAGGCCTGCTGATTTCCACCAGCTTCCCCCCCCCCATCTATCCATTGATGTAGTAGGGGGTTAAATTCCCCTTCTATTGTATTGTCAATTTCTCCTTTATATTGGTTAACATTTGCCTTGTATATTTAGGTGCTCCTTTGTTGGGTATATATTATCTATAACCGCTATATCTTGTTGGATTAATCCCTTTATCATTATGTAATGCCCTTCTTTGTCTCTTGTTATGGTCTTTGTTTTAACATCTTTTTTTTTTTTTCATGTAAGTACTGCTACTTCAGCTTTCTTCTCCTTTCCATTTGCATGTAGATGGGTCTTGTTTTTTTATCCATCCAGTTACCCTGTGTCTTTTGATTGGAGCATTTAGACCATTTCCATTTAAAGTAATTGATAGATATGTACTTATTGATGAGGGAACAGAAGGCAAGCTGAGGACAAAGTAGAAACTGACACCCTGCAACCCCCGCCCCCCCTGCCATGGGATGTATGTGACATTCCTCAGGCATTCCTGGCTGCCCTAAAGCACAAAGAAATAGTTAACCTATAGATACCACATTCCTGCAAGACTTAAGTCTCCCTCAGTTTACAAATGTCTTAGCAGTTTACAAGAATGAAGCATTTCTATCAATAACCTAGCTTCCGGAAGGGAATGTAGATACAATTAAATGCCCTTATAATCTGCAGCCTCCAGGAAGTGCCCAACTATCTTCATGTTAATGCCTTACTAGAGGGGTAAACAACCTTAACTTGACAATGGCAAGGCCTCCGGTATCTGGTGAATCTTCTTTAACATATGAAAGTACTTCCTCAACCTGCCTTTTTCCTTACCTCCCCCAACCCCATGGTATATAATCAGCCATCCCTCACAACCCGGTGCAGCAGCTCTTTCTGCCCATGGGTCCTGTCCCCGTGCTTTAATAAACCACCAGTTTTGCACCAAAGATGCCTCAAGAATTCTTTCTTGGTCTTCAGCTCCGGACCCCACCCCACTGAACCTCGCGAGTATTCTGTGTCCTCATCACTTATTACCATTTTGTTAATTGCTTTCTGGTTGTTTTTTGTAGTTCTTCTCTGTTCCTTTCTTCTCTTTGCTCTCTTCCTTTGTGATTCAATAACTTTCTTTGTGTCATGTTTGGATTCCTTTTTCTTTTTGCATATCTATTATAGGTTTTTGGTTTGTGGTTATCATGAGGTTTATACATAATACCCTAGGTATATAGCACTCTTAAGTTGATGGTCACGTAAATTTAACACCTTCTAAGAGCAGTGTTTTACTTCACACACACACACACACACACACACACACACACACGCACACATTTTGTATATTCGATGTCCTATTTTGCATCTTTTTTGTGTCTATATCCCTTAATTAATTATTGTAGTCATAATTGATTTTACTACTTTTAACTTTTACACTAGCTTTATAAGTAGCTGAGATACTACTTCGGTGTATATTCTTTTGCCAGTGAAATTTTCTTTCCTAATATCCTTCTAGTTATGGCCTTTTTTTCTCAATTAAAGAAGTTCTTTTAACATTTATGAGATCAGTTTAGTTGTGATGAGTTCCTTTAACTTTTGTCTGGGGAAACTCTGTCTTTCCTTTAATTCTGAATGATAACCTTGCTGGGTAGAGTGTTCTTGATTGCACGATTTCTTCTCCTTTTAACACTTAGCAGGCCAATGAGGTAGCATGATATATTCAAATTTTCTGCTGAAAAATCAGCTGTTAGCTTTTTAGGTGTTCTATCATATGTAAGTAGTTGCTTTTCTCTTGCTGGTTTCAAAATTCTCATTTTTAATCTTTGACATTTTAATTTTTATGTATTTTAATGTACACCTCTTTGGGTTTATCTTGTTTGTCTCTCTGTGCTTCCTGGACCTGGATGTCTATTTTCTGCCTCAGGCAAGGGAAGTTTTCAGTTGTTTCTTCAAATATATTTTCTTTCCATTCATTCTTTTCCTTCTGGGACCCCTAAAACGTAGATATTAGTATGTTTATTTTCCCAGAGGTCCCTTAGACTTTCCTCATTTTAAAATTCTTCTTTTTGCTGTTCGACTTGGGTGATTTCCACTACCCTGTCTTCCAGATCACTGATCCATTCTTCTTCATCTTCCATTCTGTTATTGATTTTTCTCTATGGTGTTTTTCATTTCAGTTATTGTATTATTTATTTCCAATCAATTCTTTTGCTTTCTATTTCACTGTTGAAGTTCTCACTGTATTCATCCATTCTACTCCTGGGTTCATAACAGCATCTTCATGACCATTAGTTTGTACTCATCAGGTAGGTTTCTTCCATCTTATTTTTCTGAGGTTTGGCCTTGTTCTTTTGTTGGTAACATATTCCTCTATCTCCTCATTTTGCTTGACTGTGTTTGTTTCTATGTGTTAGATAGACCAGCTATGTCTCCCGTTTCTAAAGAGTAGTCTTACACAGAAGGTGTCCTATGGAGCCCAGAAGTGCAATCCCCCATGACCATCAGAACCAGGTCTGGGGTGTCCCCTGTTTGGGCTGCATGCACCCTCCTATTATAACTGGTCTGTGACTTGGCTGGCTGAAAGGCCAAGCTGTGGCTGCTATGGGTGTGCTGGTTGGTGAGTCTAGCCCCCATTGTGGCCGACTGTAAAACCCAGCCACAAATGTTGTGGGCATGCCTGCCTGCTCCCCCCCTCCCCCCCAGCAGGAGCTGCTTTGTGGAGGGCTGTTCCTAGGCATGGCTGTCTGCCAGATGTGGCAGTGTAGAAGTTGCTTTGGGGATGTACCATTCCCAGCTGATACCACCCTGCAGGTTGGTGGGGCAGGAGCCACTTTGGAGGGCGCTGTTCCTGGCCAGTTTTGCCTAGCAGGCATAATGAGGTGGGAGAAGCGTTGCCAGGGTAGGCCAGTTATGTAGGTGAATGCTGGGGCAGGGCAAATGTTACTAGCAAGATAATCGGAGTATGTCAACACTGGCACCTGCCAGCATGGAGCCAGCTTAGGCAGAAGGATTGCAAGAAAAATGGAGTCCTCTGGCACTTCTGCTTCTGAAGAAAGTTCCTACAGATCCTGCCCCTCTGTCACATGCCTTAAAATTAGTTTAAAAAAATCTCCTTTACATATGACCCAGGTGCTTTTCAAACTGCCTCTGTGCTGGGTTCCCTAGTGAGTGAATTTTCATGTGCCCTTTAAGAGTGGATTCTGTTTCCTCTAGTCCTCCAGCTCTCCTGGAGTTAAGCCTCACTGATTTTTCTGTCAGACATGGGAGCTAATTTCAGTACATGTCCACAAGGTGGGGAATGCCTAATGTGGAGTTTAAACTTCTTGCTCCTCAGGGAGAACCTCTGTGCCTATGATATCCCTCCCACTTGTGGGTCACTATACTGGGGGTGTAGGTACCAACCGTACCCTGCTATTATTCTCAATGTGGCTTTTTCTTCATATCTTTACCTGTGGAATAGCTGTTACGCTAGTCTCCAGGTCATTCTCAGAAGTGCTCTAGGTATTTAGTTGACCTTTTGGACAACATGAATTTGAACTGCGTAGGTTCACTTACAAGAGTTTTTTTTTTCAATAAATACAGTACTTATAAAAGTATTTTTTCTTATGATTTTCTTAGTAACATTTCTTTAGCTTACTTTATTGTAAGAATACAGTATATAATATGTATACAAAATGTATTAACTGTCATCAGTAAGGCTTCTGGTCAACAGTAGGCTAGCAGTAAAATCTGGGGGGAGTCAAAAGTTACACAGAGATTTTTGACTACATGATGAATAGGTGCCATATGAATACCCCCATGGTATTCAGTGGTCAACTGTAGTTGCACCCTTGGTGTGTCTGTGAAAGGAGATTGGCTCAGGATTCTCCTACTCTGCCATCTTTATCTAGATCTGAAATTGATTGATTTTGCAGTGATAAGCCAAGCCTGCATTCCTGGAATATACTCCACTTTTGATATATGATTGTATTCAAAATACATATTGCTGGATTAATTTAATATTTTCTTCTCCGTTCTATTTTATCTAGATATTATTGACATATAATAATAAAGGTATACAAGATAATTATTTAATACATGTATGTGTCATGAAATGATTACCACAATAAATTTAGTTAACATCCATCACCTCATATACTTACAGATTTTTTTTCTCTTGTGATGAGAACTTTCAAAATCTACTCTTAGTAACTTTCAAATATACAATATAGTATTAACTGTAGTAACCATGCTGCATGTTATATTCCTAGAACTTATTAACTAACTGGTTAAATTAATAAGCACCTTCCCCCAACTCCTCCACCCTCATCTATGGCAAACACAAATTTAAAATCTGTTTCTATGAGTTTGTTTAAATTTAATTTCACATATAAGTGAGATCATACAGGAGTATCTGTTTTTCTTTGACATATTTCACTTAATGACCTCAAGGTTCATTCATGTTGTCATAAGTGGCAAGATTCCCCTTTTTTTTTTTAACAGCTGAATAGTAATCCTGTGTGTGTGTGTGTGTGTGTGTGTGTGTGTATTACCGATTTTCAGCAATTTGATTCAGTCACACCTTAGTGTGACTTTTTTTCTTAGTTTTTATTGGGTTTTGTGTTTATTTGGTTTCTTCTGTCTTGTAGGATTTCACTCATCTCCTCGGATCTATGTGTAGGTAGCATTCATCATATTTGGTAAATTGTTAGACATTATTCCCTCAAATACTTTCTTCTTTCCCCTCACTTTCTGGGACTTGTGCTACACACATTAGACCTCTTGATGCCGTCCCCAAATAACTGAAGCACTCTTCAGATTTCTTCCTTTTTTCCTTTTGTTAATTTTTGTTGCTATGTCTTCCAAGTTTAATGACCTTTTTTTATTTTTCTTTCAAGATTTTATTTAAATTCAAGTTAGTTAATATACAGTGTAGTGTTAGTTTCAGGGGTAGAATTTAGTGATTCAACACTAGTATATAACACCCTGTGCTTGTTACAACAATTTTGACCTTTTGATCTTTTCCCCCAACAGTGCACAAGTGTTCCCTTTTCTCCACATCATCACCAACACTTTTATCTTGTCTTTTCAATGACAGCCATCCTGAGAAATGTGAGGGGATATCTCATTGTAATTTTGATTTGCATTTCTCTTATGATGAGTGATGTTGAGCACTTTTCCATGGATCACTGAGCCATTTGTCTTTGTAAAATGTCTATTCAGTTCCTCTGCCCATTCTTTAGTCATTTTTTTCCTATTGAATTTTATGTTTCTTTAATATTTTGGATATTAGCCCTGTAACAGGTACATGATTTACAAATATTTTTTTCCCATTATGTAGAGTGCCTTTTCATTTTATTGATAGTTACTTTTACTGTGCAGAGGCTATTTCGTTTGATGTAGGCCCATGTTTAGTTTTGTTTTTGGTGTCAAATCTAAAAAAAAATCATTGTCAAGACCCACACCACAGAAATTACTGCCTGTGTTCTCTTTTAGGCGTTTTATGGTTTCATTCTTACATGCAAGTCTTGAATCCATTTTGAGTTGATTTTTGTGTATAGTGTAAAATAAGTGTCCAGTGGTTGGTTTTGCCAACACCATTTATTGGAGACTACCTTTCCCAATTGTATATTCTTGGCATCTTTGTTGTAAATTAATTGAATATTGATGCATGGGTTTATTTCTGGATTCTCTATTTTGTTCCATTGCTCTGTGTGTCTGTTTTTATGCCAGTACCATACAGTTCTAATTATTATACCTTTGTAATACAATTTGAAATAAAAAAATATAATGCCTCCAGCTTTTTTCTTTTTCAAGACATCTTTGGCTGCTCAGGATCTTCTATAGTTCCATAAGAATTTAAAAATTCTTTGTTCTATTTCTGTGAGAAATGCCGTTAATAGTCTGATGGGATTGTGTTAAATCTGTAGGTTGCTTTTGGCAGTATGGACATTTTAATATTCTTTCAATCCATGGCTTTGTCTCCTTTGTTAAATTTTTAAGTATTCTTTTTGATGCAATTGTAAATGGGATTTTGTTCTTTAATTTCTGATAGTTTCATTGTTAGTGTATAAAAATGCAACTTTTTTTGTACATTTATTTTTGTATTCCACATCTTAACTGAATTCATTGATTAGTTCTGTTTTGTGTGTGTGTGTGTGTGTGTGTGTGTGTGTGTGTGTGTGTTTGGAGTCTTTATGGTCTCCTATATATAATATCCTATCATTTGCAAATAGTGACCGTTTTACTTCTTCCTCTCCAATATGGATGTTGACCATAACCCAAACTTGCATTCCCAGAGAGCACCCCACTTTTTCGATATGGCTGGATTCAAAATATATATTGCCAGATTTAATTTCTATTATCTTTTTAAGAATTCTTGCATCTATTTCCATGAGAAATTTTGGTCTGTGTTGTTAATGTTTTTTATTATGGTGTCAGAATAATTTAGCCTTATAAAATATATGGACAGTCTTTATTTTTGAATGAGTTTGCATAGGATTGGTATTACACCTTTAAATATTTGATAAATTCACCAGTGATAACATATGGCCTTGAATTTTCTTCAGAGTAATGATTAAAAATGTACATTCAGGGGCGCCTGGGTGGCACAGCGGTTAAGCGTCTGCCTTCGGCTCAGGGCGTGATCCCGGCGTTATGGGATCGAGCCCCACATCAGGCTCTTCTGCTATGAGCCTGCTTCTTCCTCTCCCACTCCCTCTGCTTGTGTTCCCTCTCTTGCTGGCTGTCTCTATCTCTGTCGAATAAATAAATAAAATCTTTATTAAAAAATGTACATTCAATTTATTTAATTCATATAAGATTGATTAAATTTTATATTAAATCAGTTCATAATTTGTGTTTCAAGAAATTTGTTTACCTGGGTTGTCAAACTCACTGGCATAAATGTGTTCATCTTTCTTATCCTTTGAATGTCTGAAGAATCTATAGTGTTATTCCTCTTATGTTCCTGATACTGATAATTTGTGTCTTTTATGTTTTAACCTTTTGACCAGTTTTTATACATTTTATTGTGCTTTTAAAAGCACAAATTTTCACTTTTTTGTTCACTTTTAATTAATATTAATTAATTGTTAATTAATTAATATTTCTGCTTTCATACTTCCTGTCTTTTTATTTGGGATTTAACTGCTTTTCTTTTCCTAACTTCTCAAGGAAGCTTAGATCATTTGAGCTATTTTTTCTAGTATAAGCTTTTAATGCTATGAATTTTTCTCTAACCACCATTCCAGCTGCACCTCACAAATCTTGATACTTTGTTTGTATTCAAAATATTTTCTAATTATCTTGTGATTTCTTCTTTGATCCATTGGTTACTTCAGTGTCTAATTCCTAATTTGGGAAATACTCTAATTTTCTTTTTAATTCTGTGGATGGGCAAACAAAAACCATAATCTATATTCCTTCAATGATTTTTGAATCAACTGAGACTTCTTTTGTGAACAAGCATATAGCCTCCTTTGATGAATGTTCCACGTGCACTTCAAAGGAACATATTTTACTGATGAGTGAAGAGTTCTATATATGAAAGTTGGATGAAGTTTGTTAATTAAAACTAAATCATGTAAATCTCTACTTATTTTTGCAATTACTAAGAATATTGAACTCTCCAACTATAAACATAAGTTTATGATGTGTGAGTTTTTCAACCTCTGTGATTAGGTCCATACATATTTATATTTTCCTTTTTTAAATATTTGCTGTCTTGTTGATAAATTGATCTTCTATTCCTCTTTAACTCTGAATATAGTCCTTCTGATTCCATTGATATTGATAAAATTATGCCGGATATCTTCTAATTGGGATTTGGATAATTTCTATGCTTTTTTTAATTTAATCTGATCCTTATATTTAAAGTGGGTTTCTTAGAAGCAGCATAGAATTGGGTAATAAAGATTAGAGCAGCAATCAATGATATAGAAATTTTAAAAACAATAGAACAGATCAACAAAACTAGCTATTCTTTGAAAGAATTACTAAGATTGATAAACTCCTAGCCAGATTTATCAAAAAGAAAAGAAAAAGGACTCAAATATATAAAATCATGAATGAGAGAGCTGAGATCCCAACAAATACCACAGAAATACAATCATAAAAGAATATTATAAGCAATTATATGCCAACAAATTAGGCAGTCTGGAAGAAGTGGATAAATTCCTAGAAACATATAAACTACCAAAACTGAAACAGGAAGAAAGAGAAAACTGAACAGAACCATAACCAGCAGAGAAATTGTATCAGTATTCAAAAAATCTCCCAACAAATGACAGTCCAGAGCAAGATGGTTTCTCAGGAGAATTCTACCAAACATTTAAAGAAGAATTAATACCTATTCTGAAGCTGGTCCAAAAAATAGAAATGGATGAAAACTTCCAAACTCATTTTATGAGACCAGCATTACCTTGATCCTAAAACCAGACAAAGACCCCACTAAAAAGGAGAATTACAGACCAATATCCCTGACGAACATGGATGCAAAAAATTCTCAGTAAGATATTAGCTAATCAAATCCAACAGTACATTAAAATGAGTATTCACCATGATCAAGTGGGATTTATTCCAGGGGTGCAGAGGTTGTTCAACATCCACAAATCAATCACTGTAATACGCACATGACTAAAAGAAAGGACAAGAACCATATGATCCTCTCAATAGATGCAGAAAAAAAATATTTGACAAAATACAGCATCGTTTCCTGATAAACATCCCCCACCATGTAGGGACAGAAGGAACATGCCTAAATGTCATAAAAGCCATTTATGAAAGACACACAGCAAATACTATCCTCAATGGGGAAAAACAGAGCTTTGTCCCTGAGTTCAGGAACATGACTGGGATGTCCCCCCTCACCACTGTTGTTCGACATAGTACTAGAAGTGCTGGCCTCAGCAATCAGACAACAAAAAGAAATGCATCCACATCTGCAAGGGAAAAGTCAAACTTTCACTCTTTGAAGACAATATGTTACTCTATGTAGAAAACCAAAAATATTCCAAAAAGTTGCTGAATTCCTCTATCAGTTCTAGCAAAATCTCAGGATATAAAATCAATGCATAGGAGTCAGTTGCATTTCTTTACACCAATAATGAAGCAGATGTAAGAGAAATCAAGGAATCAATCCCATTTACAAGTGCTCTACAAACCATTAGATGCCTAGGAATAAACCTAACCAAAGAGGTAAAGGATCCATATGCTGAAAACTATAGAACACTTACGAAAGAAATTGAGGAAGACACAAAGAAATAGAAAAACATTCCATGCTCATGGACTGGTAGAACAAATATTGTTAAAATGTCTATACTACCCAAAGCAATCTACATTTTCAATGCAATCCCTTCAAAACTCCATGAGCGTTTTTCACAGAACTGGAACAAACAATCCTAATATTTGTATGGAATCAGAAAAGACCCCAAATAGCCAAGGTAATGTTGAAAAAGAAAACCAAACCTGGAGGCATCACAATTCCAGACTTCAAGCTGCGTTACAAAGCTGTAATCATCAAGGCAGTATGGTATTGGCACAAAAACACACAGATCGATGGAACAGAATAGAGAACCCAGAAATTGACCCTCAACTCTATGGCCAAGTAATCTTTGACAAAGCAGGAAAGAATACCCAGTGGAAAAAAGACAGTCTCTTCAACAAATGTGTTGGGAAAACTGGATAGCCACATGTAGAAGAATGAAACTGGACCACTTCCTCACACCATACACAAAAAATAAATTCAAGATGGATGAAAGACCTAAATGTGAGACAGGAAACCATCAAAATCCTAGAGGAGAACACAGGGCAGCAACCTCTTTGGCCACAGCAACTTCTTACTAGACATGTCTCCAAAGGCAAGGGAAAGAAAAGCAAAAATAAATTATTGGGACTTCATCAGGATAAAAAGCTTTTGCACAGCAAAGGAAACAATCAACAAAACTAAAAGCAGTCTATGGAATTGTAGAAGATATTTGCAAATGACATATCGATAAAGGGCTAGCATCCAAAATCTATAAAGAACTTATCAAACTCAACCCCCCCTCAAAAAAACCCCAAAAATTCCATCAAGAAATGGACAGAAGACATGAGCAGACACTTCTTCAAAGAAGACATACAAATGGATGGAACTAGAGGGTATTATGTGAAGCAAAATCAGTCAGAGAAAGACAAATACTATACTATTTCACTCATGTGGAATTTAAGAAGCAAAATAAATGAACATATGGGAAGGGAAGGAAAAATAAAATAAGATGAAAACAGAGGGAGCCACACAGTAAGAGTCTCTTAACAAAACAAACTTAGAGTAGCTGCTGGGAAGGTGGAAGGGGAGATGGGGTAATTGGGTGATGGGCACTAAGGAGGGCATTTGATATAATTAGCACTGGGTGTTATAAGCAACTGACGAATCACTAAATTCTACCCCTGAAATGAATAATACACTATATGTTAACTAAATTGAATTTAAACATTAGTTTCCTGAATTATTAAAAAAAAAAAAAAAAGCTTTCAGCTTTTGTTTCTTAAAAAGCTTTATTCAGCTTCATTTTTGAAGGGCATTTTCACTGGCTATCTGATTCTAGATTAACATAAATTTTCTTTCAACACTTTAAAAGTGTCATTCCCGTGACTTCCAACTTGCATAGCTTTTAATGAAAAGTTTGCGAGTTGTTCCTCTACATAGTGTGGGATTTCTTAAAATCCACATTAGTATATTTTTCATTGATTTTTTTATTTTATTTTTATTTATTTATTTATTTATTTATTTATTTATTTATTTATTTTAGCAATTTGATTCTGCCACATCTTGGTGTGTTTTTTTTTTTTCTTAGTTTTTACTAGGTTTTATGTTTATTTGGTTTCTTTTTTGTAGGATTTCACTCATCTCTTTGGATCTGTGTGTAGGTCTCATTCATCATATTTGGTAAATTGTTAGACATCAGTCCTTCAAATATTTCTTCTTTCCCCTTGCTTTCTGCGACTTCAACTACACATATGTTAGACCTCTTGATGTTGTTCCCAAATAACTGAAGCACTCTTTTTTTCATATTTTTTTCCCTTTTTCTCTTTGTTAATTTTTATTCCTGTGTCTTCCAAGTTTACTTTTTTTTCTTCCAAGATTGTATTTACATCCAAGTTGGTTAACATATAGTGTAATATTAGTTTCAGGGGTAGAATTCAGTGATTTCAATGCTAGCGTATAACACCCTGTGCTCATTACAAGTTTACTGACCTTTTAATCTTTTTTGTCTAATCTGCTGGTATCCTAGCACGTAACATTTCCACTTTGTATATTGTCATTTTTACCTCGAGTAGTTCAATTTGGTGGGTTCATATTTTAAGTCTATGACCATATTAACCATATTTAGCTGTTAGTATCTTTGCCTCCATTTCTATCACTGAGATCTGTATTGTCTTTTGTTGTTTTTGGTTGGTTGGTTATGTATTACATTTCCTACTTCTTTGTGCTGTAATTTTATTGTATGCCAGTTGTCCATTTTCATTGTTGAACAAACAGTTTTGTTAGATTTCTTTAAGGGGTTTTGGACTTTGATCTGGAGAGTATTTAAATTATTTGTGAATAAGTTTGAAAATTATAATTAGTGGGGTTTTTTGTTCATTTGAGTTTTGTTTGTTTTTTGTTTTGATTTGTTTTTAGAATAGGCCTGTGAGAGACTTTATTCAAAGATGAATTTAATCCTGCTAGTAAGGCATAGCCCTTCTGAAGTCTCTACAGAATGTTTTGTGTATTCAACAAGGATTCGTCACTCTAGCTATTGTGAACAATTTCTATCCCAGTTTGAGCTTGGGGAGTTTTTAATCTATAGCTCCCCTATGATTATTTATTCCTTAGGGTAGATCATGAAGCTAGATGATAAAAACTTCTAAGCATGTGCAAATTGTTATTCAACCAGAGATTTGAGCACACCCCCATAAATATTCTTAATGTTCTTTCTCTGTGGGACAGAGTAGTGGAGAAGAGGGAATTATGCAAATTCCAGCTGCCTTGGTTTCTCCGATCTGCTCAATCTGGCAATATTGCAAGGATTATTTGTTGTTGTTGTTCCCCATCTCTACATCCTTTCTACCTCATTTTTAAGACTTACCTCATTTGGCTTTCAACTCTTTATAGCAGAAAGCAAGTATCATTATAAAGCTTACCTCATTTGTCTCCCATTTCCTAGGTGTCACAGTCCAGTGTTGCCCATTGTGCTGCCTCATGAAAATGTTTCATATCTTTCATCCAGTTTTCTAATTATTTATGGTAAGAAAGTAATACTGCACTTTCTTGCACTCAGGGTCAGAAGTGGAAGTCTGGATTATGTTTTAAGTAAATTTTATCTAAATGTTTAAAGCATTTAAAAACCAGGGGTGTCTGGCTGGCTCAGTTGGAAGAGCATGCAACTTTATCTCAGAGTCATGAGTTCGAGCCCCACACTGGGCGTAGAGATACTTAAATAATTCTTTTTAATTTAATAATTTTAAATCTATAACTTTAAGCTTATAACTCATTCATTTTAAGGTGTATTAGTTTCCTACTTTCTGCCATAGCAAATTATTACAAATTTATTGGCTCAAAACAACACAAATTTATTGTATTACAGTTCTGTAGGTCAGAAGACCGAGACCGGTCTCATTGGGCAAGAAACAGCTTTTGGTAAGGTTGCAGTCCTTCCTGGAAGATGGTTTCTTGACTTTACAGCATCTAGTGTCTAGAAGCCCCCCTTTATCCATCTTCAAAGGCAGCAGCATTGCATCTTTATACCTTTCTTTCCAGTCACATGTCCCTTTAACTCCTCTCTTCTTCCAATTTCTTCTACTTTTAAAAACCTCTGTGATTCCATTGGGTTCACCTGAATAATCCAGAACCATCTCTCTTGTTTATGTTCAGCTGGTTAGTAAATTTAATTCCACCAATACCCTTAAATCCCCCTTTCTATGTAACCTACTTATAATTCTGGGGACTAGGAAATGAACATCCTTATAGTACTGTTAACCTACCTACAACAAAGGACAAATACACAGTCCATCATAGCATCTTCCAATTTTGATACTGGACTTGGCTTAAGACCTAAATCTAAAAATGTAATTTCTTATATAACATTAAACCCTACTGTTTACAGTCTTAAGAATACCATTGGCAGGGGCGCCTGGGTGGCACAGTGGTTAAGCGTCTGCCTTTGGCTCAGGGCGTGATCCCGGCGTTATGGGATCGAGCCCCACATCAGGCTCTTCCACTATGAGCCTGCTTCTTCCTCTCCCACTCCCCCTGCTTGTGTTCCCTCTCTCGTCAGCTGTCTCTATCTCTGTCAAATAAATAAATAAAATCTTTAAAAAAAAAAAAAAAGAATACCATTGGCAACAGGCTTTCAAAAGCGTAAAGTTAATTTCCATTTATATTTTTGTAAACTAGGATGTAAATGAGAAAATGAAAAATTCTGATTTATAGATTTCTGAATGGTTACTTTTCTCTTATAACTTATAGCTTGCACAAGTTATAAATAGATAAAGATATGGAGTTACTAAGGTACATCTCATTTACTGTAGTTCCAAATTTTACTATAAAGCCATGTGCTTATTTGAATACGCAGCTCCTTTTCTAAGGTGTAGGATCTTTGAGGTTTTCTTCTCCAGTTATATTCAAATACAACGGATATATGGTACATATAAGTTTAAGGCAATAGGACTTGACTTAATGATTCGACTTCTGTTGTAAAATGATTACCAAAGGAAATTTAACATCCACCAACTTCTATAGACACAAAAAGCAAAAAGAATTTTTTTTTTTTTATCTTGTGATGAGAACTCTTGGGCTTTGGTCTCTTAACAACTTTTAAATCAACCATACAGCAGTGTCAACTATAGTCCTCATGCCGTACATCATATCCCTAGGACTTATTTATCTTATAAATGGCAGTTTGCACGTCCTTAGCCACCTTCATCTACCTTAATTTTATATCCTCTACTGACACACTAATTCCCCCTCCACCACCACACCTCTGGTAACCACAAAACTGCTCTTCTACTTTAAGTTCGGAAGGGTGGCAATAGTCTTGTTTTTTGTTTTTAGATTCCACATGTGAAATCACACCACATTTGTCTTTCTTGTCGGACTTATTTTACCTAGTATGCCCTTAAGTTTCATCTATAATGTCACAAATGGCAGGATTTCCTTCTTAATGATGGAATAATATTCCATTATATATAATATGTGCATATGCAACATGTATATATGGTGTATGTTTGTGGTTTGCATGTATGCATACATATGCACCCGTGTGCATGTGCACACGCACACACCCACTTCTTTATTCATTCTCTGTCTATGGAAACCTAGTTCATTTCCATGTTTTGGCTATTGTAAATGATGTTGCTAAGAACATGGGGGTGCAGATAATCTCTTTGACATGGTAATTTCGTTTCCTTCAGATACATTCCCAAAAATGGAATTGCTAGATCATATGGCAATTCTTTTAATTTTTTGAATTTTTAATTTTTGAATTTTTAATTTTTTTCCATAATAGCTGTATCAATTTGCATTGCATTTCTACCAACAGTGCTCAAGGATTCCATTTTCTCCCCCTTTTCAGCAGCACTTTTCTCATTCATTCATTCACTCATTCATTCATTCTGGAGAGGGAGGGGGACAGGCACAGGCAGAGGGAGAGGGAGAGAGAGAATCTTAAGCAGACTCCATGCCCAGGATGGAACCCAATATCACCACCCTGATATCATGACCTGAGCTGAAATCAAGAGTCTAAAGCTTAACTGACTGAGCCACTCGGGTGCCCTCCTTTTCTCTTTTTTATGACAACCACTCCAACAGGCATGAGACGAGATATCATTGTAGTTTAGAATACAGGATCTATGAACACAGGGTACCTCTCCATTTATTTGTGACCTCTTCAGTTTCTTTCATCAGTATCTTGTAGTTATCAGTATAGAGCTCTTTTACCTCCTTGGTTAAATTAATCCATAAGTGTTTTATTGCTGATGCTTTTGTAAATGGGACTACTTTCTTTATTTCTATTTCAGATAATTCATTGTTAGTATATAGAAATGCCATTGATTTTGGGTTGCCTTGTTTTCTTTTTTTAATTTAAATTCAAGTTAGTTAACATGGTGTATAATTAGGTTCAGGGTAGAGTTTAGTGATTCATCAGTTGCATATCACTCTCCATGCTCATTACATCAAGTGCCTACCTTAATGCCCATCACCCAATTACTCCATTCCCCCACCCACCTCCTCTCCAGCAACCCTCACTTTATTTCCTATAGTTAAGAGTCTCTTATGGTTTGCCTCTCTGTGTTTTTATCTTATTTTTCCTTCCCTTCCCATATGTTCATCTGTTTTTTAAATTTCACATGAGTGAAATCATGTGGTATTTCTCTTCTTGTGACTGACTTATTTTGCTTAACCTAATACCCTCTAGTTTCATCTATGTCATTGCAAATGGTAAAATATCATTCTTTTTGGTGGCTGAGTAATATTTCATTGTGTGTGTGTATATATATATATATATATATATATATATATATATATATATATATATATATATATATATACCACATCTTTATCCATTCAGCCATTGATGGACATTTGGGCTCTTTCCATATTTTGGCGATTGTGGATACTGCTGCTATAAACATTAGGGTGTATGTGCCCCTTCAAATCACTATTTTTGTATCCTTTGGGTAAATACCTTGAGTGCAATTGCTGGGTCATAAGGTAGTTTCATTTTTAACTTTGTGAGGAACCTCTATAGTGTTTTCCAGAGTGGCTGCACCAGTTTGCATTCCCACCAACAGTATAATAGGGTTCCCTTTTCTCTGCATCCTCACCAACAACTGTTGTTTCCTGAATTGTTAATTTCAGCCATTCTGACAGGTGTGAGGTGATATCTCATTGTGGTTTTGGTTTGTATTTCCCTGATGTTGAGTGATACTGTGCATTTTTTCATATGTCTGTTAGCCATTTGTAGGTCTTCTTTGGAGAAGTGTCTGCTCATGTCTTCTGTCCATTTCTTGATGGAATTTTGGGGTTTTTGTTTTGTTTTGTTTTGTTTTGAGGGTGGGGATTGAGTTTGATAAGTTCTTTATAGATTTTGGATACTAGCCCTTTATCTGTCATTTGCAAACACCTTCTGCAATTCCACAGGCTGCCTTTTAGTTTTGTTGATTGTTTCCTTTGCTGTGCAAAAGCTTTTTATCCTGATGAAGTCCCAATAATTTATTTTTGCTTTTCTTTCCCTTGCCTTTGGAGACATGTCTAGTAAGAAGTTGCTGTGGCCAAAGAGGTTGCTGCCCTGTGTTCTCCTCTAGGATTTTGATGGTTTCCTGTCTCACATTTAGGTCTTTCATCCATCTTGAATTTATTTTTTTGTGTATGGTATGAGGAAGTGGTCCAGTTTCATTCTTCTGCATGTGGCTATCCAGTTTTCCCAACACATTTGTTGAAGAGACTGTCTTTTTTCCATTGGGTATTCTTTCCTGCTTTGTCAAAGTTTACTTGGCCATAGAGGTGAGGGTTGATTTCTGGGTTCTCTATTCTGTTCCATCGATCTGTGTGTCTTTGTGCCAATACCATACTGCCTTGATGATTACAGCTTTGTAACGCAGCTTGAAGTCTGGAATTGTGATGCCTCCAGGTTTGGTTTTCTTTTTCAACATTACTTTGGCTAAGGGCACCTGGGTGGCTCAGTAGTTAGTGTCTGCCTTTGGCTCTGGTCATGATCCCAGGGGTCCTGGGATAGAGTCCCACACTGGGCTTCCTGCTCAGTGGGGAGCCTGCTTCTCCCTTTTCTGCTCCCCCTGCTTGTGTTCCCTCTCTCGCTGTCTTTCTCTCTCTCACTCTCTCTCTGTCAAATAAAAAATAAAATATTTTGGAGCACCTGGGTGGCTCAGTCATTAAGCATCTGCCTTCAGCCCAGGGCATGATCCCAGGGTCCTGGGATCGAGCCCCACATCGGGCTCCCTGCTCTGCTGGGAGCCTGCTTCTTCCTCTCCCACTCTCCCTGCTTGTGTTCCCTCTCTTGCTGGCTGTCTCTCTCTCTCTGTCAAATAAATCTTTTTTAAAAATCTTCTTTAAAAAATTACTTAGGCTATTTGGGGTCTTTTCTGATTCCATACAAATTTTAGGATTGTTTGTTCCAGTTCTGTGAAAAATGTTGATGGCGTTTTGATAGGGATTGCATTGAATGTATAGATTGCTTTGGGTAGTATAGACATTTTAACAATATTTTTTCTTCCAGTCCATGAGCATGGAATGTTTTTCTATTTCTTTGTGTCTTCCTCAATTTCTTTCATAAGTGTTCTATAGTTTTCAGCATATGGATCCTTTACTCTTTGGTTAGGTTTATTCCTAGGCATCTTATACTAATTCTATTGATTTTTATGTTAGTTTCGTATCCTGCAACTGCACTGAAATCATTGACTACACCTAACAATTTTTTGGTGGGGTCTTTAGGATTTTCTATATATAAAATTATTTCATCTTCAGATAAAGAAAATTTTACTTCTTCCATTCCAATTCTGATGCTTTTATTTCTTTTTCTTGCCTGATTGCTCTGGCTAAGACTTCCAGTATGAATTTGAATAGAAATAAGAGTGGGCATCCTTGTCTTGTTCCTGAACTTAGAGGAAAATCTTTCAGTTTTTCAATACTGACTATGATGTTAGCTGTGGACTTGTCATCTATGGCTTTTATCATGTTGAGTTACGTTCCTCCTATACTTCATCTAAGAGTTTTCCTTGTGAACAGATGTTGAATTTTGTTAAATATTTTTCTGCACCTATTAAGATTACCATATTTTTAAAATCTCATTCTATTAATGTAATGTATTTGTGTATGTTAAAACATTCTTACATCCCAAGGATAAAGCCCACCTGATCATGGTGAATGGATCCTTCTAATGTGATGTTGAGTTCAGTTTGCTAGTATTGTATGGAGAAGTGTTGTATCTATATTCATCAGGATAATGATCTGTGGGTTTCTCATGTCCTTTTCTGGGCTTTGGAATCAAGGTAATGCTGACCTTGTAAAATGAGTTTTGTACTGTTCCCTATTTATATTTTTGGGTGGTGGGCAAGGAGGAAGAGTTTAGAAAGGATAAGTGTTAATTCTCCTTTAAAAGTTGGGTAAAATTTATCAGTGAAGCCATCTGGGCCTTTCTTTGTTGGGAGTTATTTCATTACTGATTCAGTCTCCTTACTAGTGATTTGTCTGTCCAGATTTTCTTTCTGATTTCATCTTGGCAATTTGTATTAAGAATTTTTCCTTTTTTCTATGTCTTCCAGTTTGTTGGCATATAGTTGTTCATAGTATTCTACTATGATCTTCATATTGCTGTAGTATCAGTTTTAATATCATTTTTTGATATGTAATGTTATGCGTCCTCTTTTTCCTTGATTAGCATAGCAAAAGCTTTTCAGTTTTGTATTTGCCTTTTCAAAGAAAAAACTCCTAGTTTAGTTAATCTTTTCTCTTGTTTTCTTGTTCTTTTATTTATTTCTTCTTCAATCATTATTTCCTTCCTTCAGCTAACTTCGGGCTTCGTTTGTTCTTTTTCTAGTTCCTTGCTCCCAGGTTGTTTGAGATCTATCATTTAGATAGTTAATGCTCTAAACTTCTCTCTTAGAACTACTTTTGCTCTGTCCTATAAGTTTTATGTTGTATTTTCATGTTCATTTGTTTCAGATGCTTTTTAATTTCCCATTTAATTTCTTTTTTTCACTGACTATTCAGAAGAGTATTGTTCAGTTTCCACGTATTCATGAACTTTTCAGTTTACCTACTGCTATTGATTTCTAGTTCCAGATCACTGTGGTCAAAGGAGATACTTGGCATGACCAATCTTGAATTTGGTAGGACTTGTTTTGTGGCCTAACATATGGTTTAGCATAGAAAATATTCCATGTGTGCTTAAGAATGTATATTCTCTTGTCAAAGAGAATGTTCCATATATATCTGTTAGATCTATTTGGTCTATAATGTTCAAATTGGTGTTTCCTTATTCATTATGTCTGGATGATCTATCTGTTCTTGAGAGTGGGGTATTAAAGCCCCTAATTATTACTGTGTTAATGTTTATTTTTCCTTGAACTATTTGGGTGTTCTGATATTTTGTGCATAAATATTTATAATTTTTATATCTTCTTGATGGATTGACAACTTCATCATTATATGAAGACTTTGTTTTTATTATTTTTAGTTTAAATTCTATTTTGTCTGTATAAATATAGCTATCTCTGCTGTACTTTGATTACAATTTGATTGAAATATCTTTTCCTATCCCTTCATCCTCAGTCTATGTGTGTCTTTAAGGCTAAAGTGAGCTTCTTATAGGCAGCATTTCATAGGATCCTGTTTTGTTGTTGTTGTTGTTAATCCATTCAGCCATACTATGTCTTTTGATTGGAGAATTTAGCTCATTAATATTTCAAGTAATTATTGATTGGTAAGGACTTACTATTGCCACTTTGTTCATTGTTTTCTGGCTGTTTGTAGATCGATTTCTCCTTATTTCTTATCCTGTAGTCTTTTATGTTTTCGTATCAATTGATATCAGTATGCTTTGACTTTATCATGTCTTTTTGTATAATTTCTTTTTTTTTAACTATTTAAAATTTTTATATAATTTCTACAGGTTTTTTTCTTTATGGTTACCATGAGGCTTATATGGTAATTTCTAACACCTTGTTTTCAACTGATAACAACTTAACTTCAATAGTATTCCTAAACTTTACACTTTACTTTTCCCTTTCACATTTTAGTTATTGAGGTTACAGTTTACATATTTTATATTGTTTATTAAATAACAGTTTATTACACTTATTTTTGCCATGTTTTGACTTTTATACTAGAGTTGTAAATGAATTACACACTCTTATCATATTACAGAATCTAACTTTGACTATATATTTACCATTGTCAGTGAGTTTTATTCTAATTATGTTTTATGGTAATTCACATCCTTTTATTCCCACTCAAAGAACTTCCTTTAGCATTTTTGGTAAGGCAAGTCTAATAGTGATGAACTCTCTCAACATTTTTCAGGAAAGGGTTTATTTCTCCAATTCTGAAAGACAACTTTGCCTAGTATAGGCTTCTTGGTTGACAATCTTTTCTTCCCATATTTTGAATATATCCTCCCGTTCTCTTCTGGACTGAAATGTTTGTTGAGAAATATTCTGATAGTTTTATGGAGGGTTTCTTGTATATAACTTCTTTCTGCTTTCTTGGTATATTCAATTTTTTTTTTCCTTTGTCAGCACTTTAATTATAATATGTCTGTGTAACCCCATTTGGTTTCAATCTATTTGGAGTCTATCTAGTCCCTCGTGGATCTAGATATCCCTTTCTCCAGGTTTGGGAAGTTTATCCATTATTGCTTAAAATATACTTTCTATCTCTGGTATTCTCTTCTCCTTCTGGAATTTCCATAATACAGATATTGTTTCTTTCAATTGTGTCTTAGAAGTCCCATAGGCTTTACTCACTCTCCTTCATTTTTTTTTCTTTGTGCTGCTCTGACAGGATAATTTCAAGTGTCTTCTCTTTTAGGTCGTTGATTTCACCCCTCCCAGCTCTCCCCGCCCCCTTCTTGCTTGGTCAACTAACTTTTGAAGCTCTCCAATATTCTTCAGCTTGGTTTTATTTTTCAGCTCTATGCATTCCATTTATTTTTTTATGGTTTCTATTTCTTTGAACTTCTCTTTGTATTTTTTTCATACATTGTTCTCCTACTTTCATTTAGTTGTCTGTGTGTTCTTGTTTGCTAAACTTAAGAGAATTATTCTGAACTCTTTGTAGGTCATAGATCTCCATTTCTTTAGTTATCGAAGGTTTATTCATTTCCTTTGGTGTCATGTTTACCTGATTTTTTTCGTGATCCTTGATTTCTTACATTGGTATTTACGCATTTGATTGATCTCCTCTCCCAGTACTTAGTTTTACTTTTCAGAGACCATGCTTTACCAGTCAGTTCAGGTTGGGTTTGTAAACATGTCCACTGGTAATATCCCAGGGTGAATGGAGTTTGCTATTAGGGTCTATTTTGGTCAAAGCCACTGCCTGAGCTCTGAACTTGGGAGAATTGGGTTGGCTCAGTTACCTGCCCAAGGGAGGCTGTAGGATGAGCTCCGTGGGGTTTCCTGGGCTCTCTACTCAGGTTTACTAGATGGTCAGGACAAGGTGCTATACACAGTAGTAGGTGGGGTTATGAATTAGTTTCCCTGCCCTGTTGGGACAGCAAAACAGGCCCCAAGGCCTGCATGGCTCACTGTTTGGGGACCCGAAATTAAGCAAGACTGTGCACTGAATTCCCTGGTCAGACAAGCTATACGTTTTTGCTCTACAGATGGGAAAAATCACAACCTATGTTTTCTGTTCAGTAGCCACTGTAAGTCGGGCCATTGGATGGCCCTTTTCATTAGGTTCCCTGGACAGGGAAGCTGAAGGTGGTAGTCAGTAATGAATGGGGCTATAAATTCATTTCCTTGCTTGGGTGGAGCAGGAGAACCAACTGCAAGTCTGACAAGGCTTTTTTCTTATTATTTGTGGTTCTGACTTGAGCTAACCAACATTCCCTAGACAAATAGGGCCAACTGTCTTTTCCCTGTGAATGATCAGCGCTGCCTGCCATATTCAGCTCAAGCATTGCTGGGCTATGCAGCTTCCAGGTATTCTGGCCAGCCTTTCTAATCAGGTGGGGTAAAGAGCTACACTCAGCAGTGAGATGGACTTATAACTAAGATCCCATGCCTTAGTAAGGGCAGAGTAGGCTCCAGGGATGGCAAGACTTTGTTTGAAGACCCAAATCAGGCAGACCTACATCCTACCAAATTCCCTGATCAGACTGTACCACCAATTTGGTTCTGCAGGTGAGCAAAGCCACTGGCTGGGACTAATACTTGGTCATTGCAGATAGAAATTTGGTCTGCCAAAATTTGAATGCTGGTTATTGCAAGTCCCTCTCCCTTCAGCAACACAATCAGATTCCCAGTAATAAAGCTCATAGATTTCCATGTAATTCCTGTGGGGTGAGACCAGAGTGGGGTTCCCAAGAAGTAACCCACAGCACTCTGGGAGCTGGATGTTCACCCTATGCTCTATTTTCCCACTGGAGGAACCATGGACTCAAGGGAGACCTCTAGCTGTGGTCTTACCCTTGCCTGGAAAAGGGGCAATGCAATCAGCATGTAGCCATTTTTCTTAGCCTATCTTGGTCTCTGTAGAACAAAAGGGTGCTTCAACCTGTGTTCTAGGAATTTCTCAATGGTGTCTTGTCCATGAATAGCTGTTAGTTGTTCTTGTCGTGAGGGGGAGCAAAGACAGGAATAAACTATGTCACCATCTTAACTGATGTCGCCCTAGCTTTTATTTGGTTATTTATAATAATTCGTTTTTTAGGTATGTCAACTTCTAATCTTCTGATATTTGGCACAATAGTCACAGTTCAGAACACATTCTGAGGTTTATGTTCTTTAGAGGCCATATTAAGTTTTTGCAGTAATTGGCAAAAGCTAATAAGGCTTAAACCTTTTGAGCTTTTCTTTGAAAGAAGAAAAGAAATCTTTGTTTTTGCAATATTAGATTGCAAGAGTAAGAAAGAAAATAATAAGCCTTTCTGTGTGAGGAGATATTGGCAGAGAAGCTCTCAGTCAAAAGTCAGACTGCTTTTTCCCTGCTCTGATTTCTCTCCCCTCCTTCATATTTTGCAACCTCCTCATACATACGCCTCTGTGGCTGGCTCGGTTTTCTTCCCATGCCAATGATACTTTTCTGAAAATACAGACATGGCAGCTTTTATTTTGTTACCTATTTTTCCTCAGTGAATGTTGCTTACAACCACACCCGGTGCACACTAGGTGTTGAAGAAACATTCATAAAAATTAACAAGTGAGTTTCAGTCTCCTGAAGATGGTGCCCTCTTCCAGGAAATTGTTAACACATTCCATATGAACTTATGGTATTCTCAAAATCACATTTTTTTTGTGAAAAAAGTATCCTTTCAGACCTTGTTTGTGTTACGGGTCTTGCTCAAAACAAACAATGATTGTGAGTATGATTGCAGGCAAAGAGTTTCTAGAAAGCACTTCCACAAATCAGCAGGTTCCCCAACGAGCAACCCAGCAAAAACATTCCCCTGGACTCCAAAAAACAAATCAAGTTCTGTCACATGTGATGCTTAATCATTGTGGCATCAAACTTCTTAGCTATATCCTATGAACTGCCACTTCCCTGAGAGAACAGATTTAGTGAAAGTTCTGCTTAGTCCAATAATTAGCTTTTCTACACTTCCCCTCTCTCCTAGAGTTGTTCTTACTGGTCTCTATTTTTCTTCACCTTTGTTCCCTCTCCTTTTGAAATCCTTGTCTCCCCTACTAGCTGAATGATGGCTTCATCTGTCCGGCTCTGTTACGAAGATCATCATAAACTACACTTTTTGGATGCTCGTATGTGTGTCTGTGTCCCTGCATGCTAACCAAATCATCTACTAAAAAAAAAAATTCAGCTCTTTTATAAAAGTAAAACATAGAACTCACTTAAAAAATTTGAACCTCAGATTTTCTTGGTGTGGCAGCTTTGTTCTTTAATGGCAAATTTTATATAACAATACAAATTTCTGACTTATCTTGAAAAACTGAAAATATCTGGCAACACGGGGTTATCATTCTTGTATGGCAGAAATTGGCTGAAAGTAAATATTTGCCTCCGTTAATTAAACCCATACTTTCTAGTATGTCTCAGTCCCTACCACTCCCTCTTCTATTCCCCTTAGCCCACCTGATTTAAATGTAAGAGCCATAAAGTGAAGAAAAAAATCTTATGTATCAAGTGTGTGCCAAGTGATCCTTGCTATTAAATAGCTTACATTCTATTGGGAGAGAAAGCCAAATAAACAGCCCAGGTACAATAAGACACATACTAAGACTCAGGTAAGAAACAGCTTCTTTCTTGTTTGTGATCAGCATTCCTCTAGGCAGGCACTGCCAGTAATTCCAGCAGCAACTATAAACTCAGGCATTGGAATCTGATTTAAGACAGAACTCCAAAAACTAAAGGAGACTGTCAATGCAAGGCACGAATGAGGATTATCTAAATTATCCATACATCAATTTCCTCTTCTCTAAATGGAGGTAATAGCCTCTCACTAGATTGTGAGAATTAAATGAGTTGATATAGATGAGCTAACGTTAAGCCCTTAGAATGCCTTGGAACAAATTAATTTATAAACATTATATTAATTTTAATAAAAATTTTATAATAACTTTTAAGACAGGGTTCTAAGGTAGGAACTTGATAATGGTGGCAGTGGTGAGGTGAAGGAGTGTGGGGACAGGAAACCAGGACAGACTTGATTATGGGGAACATGTGGAGAGCTCAGAGACTATACCTAAACAAAAGAAACTATAAAGACCTTGCAGCAATAAAAAGCTCCTGGCTTCAATATTCCTGTTACCATGAGAGTACACATTGCATTTCTGCACACCTTTCTTCTTTAAAAGCAAGATGGAACTTCTTGTTTGTTTCCTAGCACCTGCTACAAGCCTGCCTCTTAGTAAGTCATCAATAAAAGTTTATTAAAACAAGTATATGAAAGAAGTATATTACCAATCCAATTTCAAGTCCTCAATTGTTATCAGAGCTTTATGAATGGCAGGGCTGAGGCTAGAGGTAAGAATAAAGGAACCCCATCTGGGGAACTGAACACATCTATGGGCAAAGAATGTGCTAACAATTTATACAATTCCTGAGTACTCAAAATTTGTGGGTAATTGTATCAGCTATGTATATTGTCCTGCCATTAGCAAAATCAATTTCTATTATTATAAATATAATCACTTTCTCATACTACCCAATGTGTTCCTTAGGCTAACAACCTTTTCTCAAATTAGGGTCTATTTAGGAAGAGTCTGATTATTTAAATATGAATAAATTTTCCCTTTGGCAAGGAAGAGATAAACCACTTACAGAAACCAAGAGAGCAGCCACTTTTATCTCCTCTTTTGTCCTTCTTGTCCCATTCTTGACTGGCAGAGAGGAGAGGTGGGGCCATGATGTGGCTAAGAGAGACAGTAAGAGGCTAGAGCGAGGCCTTCAGGACATACAAATCTGCCTGTCTGGGAATCTGGCCCACTGCTGTTGAAAGGCTATTTTTTCTCAAGATAAATGCTTTTGCCCAACATTGTTGCAACTCCTTTTCAATGCATGCTGCCCTGTGGCATGAACTCTCCCCTTTTTTTAAAAAGCTGCCAACTTCCTCTCTAGAGCCAATAGCCTGTTTACCCAACATGGCATGAGGGATCAAGAAATCCCAAAAGCTGGGGCTATGGTCCCTGAGCGTGGTCCCTTAGCTCATTTCCCTTGAAAGCCTTCTGTGCATAAGAGGATTAGTAACCACCCGTTCCCAACTCTGTACAACCCTCTCATTTCCCAAACTCCCTCTGCTTTGAGGGAAGAGAAAATTTGGAAAGAGTATTCCTAATCAAGAAACTCTCCAAGAAGAAAGATTGTTTTCTACTTCCTGTATTCTCCACAGCTTGAGTAACCCCTGTCATACTCAATTCTCTGCCAGATTAGAACCAACCTGTATGCAAACGAGATTGGCAGCTACCTGATTCTGAGGACTCAAGGGCACTGGAAATGTGCCCCAGGATTCCTTCCCTACTTAAACTGAATCCAAAGAACTTTTTTCAAACTTTAGCACCTATCAGAATTATTCACAGGGCTCCCCATCCAGTTTCCAATTCTGTAGGTCTGAGGGACAGACTAACTTGCAGTTCTAATAAGTTGCCAGGTGATGCTAATACCATTGATTCAAGAACCGCACTTAGAAAGCCACTGTCCTAGGGTATCAACTCAAAATCCAAACTTAATTTCTAAGCACTAGAGAAAATACAGGCTATGTATTATATGTGTAAAAGTGTAAAAAGATTTCAGATGAGGTCTTCTGGAGGTAAAGGGCTATATTGTATGAAGAATATTCATAATGATGTACTGTATGGTGACTAACATAACATAATAAAAAATTAAAAATTAAATTAAAATTAAACAAACAAAAAAAAGAATATTCAGCTGGGTACTGGTCATGAGTAAGGAAACCACCCAAAGCTAGAGAAAGAGTAACCTGAAAGGATTAGAGGCTATTAACCTTGGTTTTCACACATGACTAGGAAAAATGCCTACTTTTTTAAAATAATGCCTATTTCTACCAAGATTGAAAAACTCCTGATTTATGGGGCATTGGGCAAAGTACGTAGAAGAATCTTGCCTCAGTAGAGGGAATAACTGTCCCTAGTCTGAGCACAGCTCAGGCCCACCTAATAAATCTTAAAAGCAAGAACCAAAATGACTAAACTGCTTTTAAGTAACTTGAACTGAGAACAAAATTTAGAAATAGTTAAAAGAACGGAAAAATGGTAAAATTCACAACGTCTGGCATCCAATAAAAGACTAGCAGGATTGTAAAGAAGCAGCAAAGTATGATCTATAGTGAGAAGAAAACTCAATGAATTGAAACTGTCCCAGGACTGACAGGGATGTTAAAATTAGAAGATAGCTGCATGAAGCAGTTATTAGAACTGTATCCCATATAGGCAAAGTTTTAGTGATATGAAAATATTTTTAAAACATCCAGATTGGGGGAAAAAAAGAAGAAGACCACTCAGATTGAACTAGAATTCTAGAAGTAAAAAACTACAATAAGAGATGAAAAACACTTAGATGAGATAATATCAAATTGGACATTGCAGAAGAAAAGATTGGTGAACTTCAAGACAGTAATACAAACTCTAAAATAAAACCTAAAAAGAAAACTATTTAAAAAATAGCATCAGTGAACTATGGAACAACTTTAGGTGGCCTAATACATAATTAAAATCCCCAAAGGGAAGAAGAAGAGGACAGGGAACTGAAAAAAATATTATTTGAAGAGCTATATCTTCCAAACTTAATAAATGATATCTTCAGATTCAAGGAGCTCCACAAATGCCAAGAAGAAAAATGAAAAAAACAAAAAACCCACCAAGCCACATCATAATCAAATGCTCAAAAACAATGATTAAATACCTATTAAAAGCAATCAGAAGGATATAAAACTTTATAAATGTTAAAGGCAGAAGGAAAATAATACTAAAAGAATGTGTCACTCCACATAATAAAAACAACAGTGAAAACAGTAACTGGATGGGAAAGTATAAACGGTTTTTCAACTGTTGTTTAAACTGTTGAATGCGCCAGCCAGGTTTATCTGGGTAACTAGGAATTATCTAGATAAATTGTTTTTCTTCAGCTTCTCCCACCAACCAGGAAGAAAATAAGAAACAAGAGTTGGGGAAGATTCATGAGAACATGTAGGCAGCATGCCCTAGTCTTCAAAATAAACAGGAAAAATGTTAGAGTCTTAATTAACTTAATAAACAAGGGTTATGTTTAATGAGATAGATCAGTCATATGGTCAGTTTTTAACTAAATTTTTAAGAAGCTACCCACTTTCTTAGAAGACTTCAGGTATGCTTTGTTACTCACCTGGGGAGATTATTTTTTCCTCCCTCTCAGCTTCTTAGGTTTATTATCATATCATTCTTAGGCATTCATAATTTAAAAAGGTGGTCTCTCAATCCTCATACCCAAATCTTCTTTTATGAACAAAAATTATTAGCCTCTTGCCCAACAACAGACTACAGAAAATCTGAGATTCTTAAATGCAGGGTGTTTCCATGGAAAAGCAGAGCCAAAGGAAAATCCATTTGTGAAGATTCCTGAGGATTTCTTTGGGTATCCCCTTCCCCCGGGAAAACCTGAATTGCATTAGCCATTCATTATAATTAGAAATAATCCTAGTCTTCTAGCTGCAAGAAAATCCTTTCAGTCTAACTCCTGATTCTTTGTAGTTCCCTTCAGACTTGCCCACCCTATCCTGAGTTCTACACATTACAAAATGACTAAGGGAATCGCCCCTTGATAGAGAGTAAAGTGCCTTTTTTAAAAAGATCGTTATTTAATTATCAGAGAGAGAGCGTGTACAAGCAGGGAGAACAGCAGGCAGAGGGAGAAGCAGGCTCCCTGCTGAGCAAGGAGCCCAATGTGGGACTCGATCCCAGGACCAGGGATCATGACCTGAGCTGAAGGCAGATGTTTAACTGACTGAGGCACCCAGATGTCCCTAAATTGCGTTTTTTTAAGAACACAAGCTCTGAGGCCAAACTGATCCAAGTAGTCGCTATTACTCTTCTCCTGCCAAACGATAACCAACCTCCCAATTTTCATGTATGTATTCCTTATTTTGGGCCTAACCAAGGCCATACTTGATCATATCTGGCCAGTCAGAGTTTAAATACTTCTATATTATACATCATAAGTGACACTGACAATATGCACCATTGAGAAAGCAACTTCAGAAAAGAAATAATTAAAAGTAGAGTGAACTAAATAATATAAATGTATATTCTAAAAATACAGAGTAAGCATTGTTTATACTGCCAAAATGCAGAAGCAACCCAAGTGTGCGTCAACAGACGTGTTGATGAACGTGGTGTATTGATTACTGAAGCTCTGTAATAGAACTGGAAGTCAGGAGTTGTGACATGGCAAATTTCATTTTTCGTTTTCAAGATTACTTTGACTATTCGGGGTCTTTTGTGGCTCCACACAAATTTTAAGATTGCTCTATTTCTGTGAAAAATGCTGTCGGTATTTTGTTAGGGATTGCATTAAATGTGTAGATTGCTTTGGGTCGTATAGATGTTTTAACAATGTTCTTCCAATCTGTGAGTATGGAACGTGTTTCCGTTTCTTTGTGTCATCTTCAATTTCTTTTATCAATGTTTTATAGTTTAAAGAGTACAGGTCTTTAACCTTGGTTAAGTCTAATGCTATGTATTTTATTTTTGGCGCAATTGTAAATGGGATTATTTTCTTAATTTCTCTTCTGCTTCATTAATGTGTAGAAATGTGACAGATTTCTGTACATTGACTTCTGTATCCTCTAGCTTTACTGAAATTATTTCCGTTCTCATAATTTTTTGGTGGAGTCTTTAGGGCTTCTATATATCATGTCAGCTGCAAATAGAGTTTTACTTCTTCCTTACCAATTTGGATGCCTCTTATTTATTTTGTTGTCTGATTGCTGTGGATAGGACATCCAGTACTATGTTGAATAAAAGTGGTGAGAGAACACATCCTTGTCTTGTTCCTGACCTTTGGGAAAAATTCTGTTTTTCCCCATTGAGTATGATATTAGCTATGGTGTTTTTCACGTAAAGCCTTTATTATGTTGAGGTATGTTCCCTCCAAACCTACTTTGTTGAGAATTTTTGTCAAGAATGGATGTTGTACTTTGTCCAAAATATTTTTTTGCATCTATTTAAATAATCATATGGTTTTTATCCTTTCCCTCATTGATATGATGCATCATGTTGATTGATATGCAAATATTGAACCACCCTGCATCCTGGGAATAAATCCCACTTGATTGCTGTGAATGATTTTTATGCTATATTGTTGAATTTAGTTTGTTAATATGTTGTGGAGGATTTTTGCATCTGTCTTGATCAGTATATTGACCTGTAGTTCTCTTTTGTGTGGTGTCTTTATCTGGTCTTGGTATCAGGATAATGCTGTCCTCATACAGCGAATTTGGAAGTTTTCCTTCCTCTTCTATTTTTTGGATAATTTTGAGAAGAATAAATGTTTGGTAGAATTCTTCTTTAAATGTTTGGTAGAATTCACCTTTGAAACCATCTGGTCCTGGATTTTTGTTGGAAGTTTTTTGTACTGGCCCCAAAAAAATACACATAGATCATTGGAACAGAACAGAAAGTCCAGAAATAAACCCACAATTATATGGTCAATCTTCAACAAAGGAGACAAGAATATGCGATGGGAAGAAAACAGTCTCTTCAACAAATAGTTCTGGGAAAACTGGACAGCAAAATGCAAAAGAATGAAACTGGAACGCTGTGTTACACATAAACAAACATAAATTCAAAATGGATTAAAGACCTAAATGTGATACCTGAAACCATAAAAATCCTAGTAAGCATAATCAAGAATTTGCCTGACAGTGGTCACGGCAACATCCTTCTAGATATATCTTCTGAGGCAAAGGAAACAAAAGCAAAAACAAACTATTGGGACTACATCAGAATAAAAGCTTCTGCACAGCAAAGGGAGCAACCAACAAAACTAAGACAACCTACTGAATGGGAGAAGATATTTGCAAATAACATATTCAGAAAAGGGTTAGTATCCAAAATAAAGAACTGATACAACTAAACACAAAAAAATTTAAATAATCCAATTAAAAAATGGGCAGAAGATATAAACAGACATTTCTCCAAAGAAGACCTACAGATGGCTGACAAATACATGAAAAGATGCTCAACATCACTCTTCAGGAAAATGCAAATCAAAACTATAATGAGCTATCACCCCATACTTGTAAGAATGGCTAAAATCAATACAAGAAACAACAGGTGTTCCTGAGGCTATGGAGAAAGGAAAACCCTCTTACACTGTTGGTGGGAATACAAACGGGCAGCCACTGTGGAAAACAACATGGAGGATCATCAAAAAATTAAAAATAGAACTACCCTACGATCCAGTAATTGTACTATTAGGCATTTACCCAAACAGTATGAAAACACAAATTCAAAGGGATATATTCACCCTTATGTTTATTGCAGCATTATTTACAATAGCCACGCTATGGAAGCAGCCCAAGTATCCATCTATAGAAGAATAGATAAGATATAGGGCGTGCGTGTGTGTGTGTGTGCGTGTGTGTGTGTGTGTGTGTACACACAATGGATTATTATTCACCCATAAAAAAAGAATGAAATCTTGCCATTTGCAACAATTAGGATGGGTCTAAAGAGTATAATGCTATGCAAAATAGTCCAAGAAAAACAAATACGGTATGACTTCATGGATATGTGGAACTTAAGAAACAAAACAAATGAACAAAGGGGGAAAAAAATACACCAAGAAACAGACTCTTAACTATAGAAAACAGTCACCAGACGGAAGGTTGGTGGGAGGATGGATGAAATAGGTGAAGGGGGTTAAGGAATGCACTTCCGTTGCTGAGCACTGAGTAACGTATGGAACTGTTGGATCACTATATTGTATACCTAAAACTAATATAGCACTGTATATTACTACCCCAGAATTAAAATCCAAAAACATTTTTTAAAATGTTTAAATGTGGTATATGCATTAAATATCATTGTCTTAAAAAGGAAGAAAATTTAAGAAATCTCAAATACATACATTTATGGATATAATCTTTCTTAAAACCGCTTTTGCTGCAACCAGCAAGGTTTGATATGTCGTGTTTTCATATTTATGTGTTTTGAGATAATTATTTGTTTTGATTTCTTCTTTGCCTTATACGTTGTTTAGAGATATACCGTTTCCACATATTTATAGATTTTCTCACTTGTTGATTTCTAGCTTCATATCATTATGGTTGAAAAAGATAGTTGGTATGATTTCAGTGTTCTTAAATTTGCTAAGATTAGTGGTTTTGTCCTATCATATGACGTATTCTGTAGAATGTTCCATGTGCACTTGAAGAATGTATATTCTGCTGCTGCTAAATGTCCCGTATATGTCTATTAAATCCATTTGTTCCAAGGTATGGTTCAATTTCAACATTCCCTTGTTAATTTTTCTGTCTGAATGATCTATTGTATTGTCTATTTCTCCTTTAAGATGTTAGTATTTGCCTAATCTATTTCAGTACTTGTGTGTTGAGAGCATATATACCTACATTTGTTGGATGATCTTGATGATTTGACCCCTTAATCATTGTATAATGTCCTTCTTTGTTTCTTTTTACCATTTTGGCTTGAAGTCTATTTTCAGGTAGGTTTGTGATAAGTTTGATTGTTATATTCTTGGTTTCTACTTCATCCCTTCACTTTGAGTCTATGTGTGTCTTTAGAGCTGAAATGAGTCTTCTCTAAGCAACATACAGTTGGGTCTTGTTTTTAATCCATCTAGGGGGAAGAAAAAGCCAGGGGTATCATACTTCCTGGTTTTAAACTATACTACAAAACCATAATAATTAAAACAGTATGGTACTTGCAAAAAAAAAAAAAAGTCCTATTGGTCTGTATGTCTGGGATTTCAGAATTAACTGTCAGCATATATGGTCAATTCATATTTGACAAGGGAACTAAAAACATTAAATGGGAAAAGGCTAGACTCTTCAAGTGGTGTTGGGAAAACTGGAGAAACTCATGGGAAACAATGAAATTGGACTCCTATCTCACACCACTTATAAAAATTAATGTGAGATACATCAAGACCTTAAACATATGACCTGTGCCATAGAAGTCCTAAAAGAAAACATAAGAAACAAGCTCCTCAACATTCGTTTTGCCAATGATTTTTTTGGACATGACACAAAAAGCACAAATAACACAAGCAAAAATCAACAGCTGTGACTACATCAAACTCAAAGGCTCCAGCACAGCAAATGAAACAATTGACAAAATGAAAAAAACTGAAAGAATAATAAATCTTTGCAAACCATATTTTGGATAAGGGGCTTATATACAGAATGTATTTAAAAAACAACAAATCTGGAAAAATGTCTACTGTATGTAGACAAATGTCTGCCTATTTTAAAGAGGACATCAAAATGGCCAATAGACACCTGAAAGGATGCTCAACGTCACTCATCATCAGAGAAATGCAAATCAAAATGGCAATGAGCTAGCACCTCACACGTGGTAGAATGGCCATCACCAAGAAGCCAAACAACATGTGCTGGTGAGAACGTGGTGAAAAGGAAACCCTTATATTCTGTCAGTGGAAATATAAATTGCCAAAAATACTATGTAAAACAACATGAAGTTTCCTCAAATAATGGAAAATAGACCTATCACACAATAAAGCAATTCCACTTCTGGTTACATACCCAAAGGAAATGAAAACAGGATTTTGCGGGACACCTGGGTGGCTCAGTGGTTAAGCGTCTGCGGCTCAGGGAGTGATCCCAGCGTTGTGGGATCGAGTCCTGCATCAGGCTCCTCCGCTGGGAGCCTGCTTCTTCCTCTCCCACTCCCCCTGCTTGTGTTCCCTCTCTCGCTGGCTGTCTCTCTCTCTGTGAAATAAATAAATAAAATCTTTAAAAAAAGAAAAAAAAAAAAGACTCTCCATGTCTTAAAAAAAAAAAATAAAAATAAAACAGGATTTTGAGATATAAGCACTCCTATCTTTATCACAGCATTATTCACAATAGCTAAGATATGGAAACAAACTAAACGCCCACCAACAGATAAATGGATAAAAATGTATATATACACAATGGAATATTACTCAGCCAAAAGAAAGAATATCCTGCAATGTGTGACAACAGGGATGGATCTTGTGCACATTATCCTAAGTGAGGTAAGTCTGAGAAAGACAAGTACTGTATGATATCACTTACATGGAATTTAAGAGTCAAACTCATAAACAAACAAACCCAGTTAGATGGTGGTTACTAAAAGATGGGGAGTATGGTGATCAAGTTGATGTTTCAGAGGATAAACTTGCAAGGAGCAAATAAGCCATAGTGATCTAATGAGCAGTAAAATGACACTATTATACTATAATTATATAACGTAAATAGCACTATAGCAACAATCATGTTACAATATATAAATGTATCAAAGTAACACATCGTACACCTTAAATTTAAATCATGTTATAGGTCAAGTATATCCCATAAATTTTTAATGCATTATAATTAAAAATAGCATAACAAATGTAAACAGAAATAAAAATTGCAATGCAAAAAGAAAATGGAATTCTGACCTATGCTACAGCACAGATCAACCTTAAGGATACTGTGCTAAGTTAAATAAGCCAGTTAAAAGAAAACATACTGAATGATTCCATGTATGACGTACATAGAGCAGTCAAATGCACTGTAGAGAGAGACGGATAGTAGAACGGTGGTGGCCGGGACTACAGGAAAGGGAGGGGAGTGGGAAATTGTCTAATGGGTATGGTTTCAGTTTTACAAGGCAAAAAGAGTCCTAGAAATTGGTTGTGCAACAGTGCGGATATACTTAACACTATTGAACTTTACATTTAAATGTGGTTAAGAGGGTAAATTTTATGTTACATACATTTTGCCACAATTTTTTAAAAAGAACGAAACTCTGATACATGGGACAACAGGGATGAATCTTGAGAACATGTTAAATGAAATAAGCCAGCCCTGATAGGCCAAGTATTACATAATCCCACTCCTATGAGGTACCTGGAATAGTCACACTCATACAGAAAGAATAACACCCAGTGGTTACTAGGGACTGGAAAGAGGGCAGAATGAGAAGAATTATTATTTAACGAGTACAGAGTTTGGAATAATTCTAGAAATGATAGTGATAGCTGCCCAGCATTGTGAATGTACTTTATGCCACTGAATTATACATTTTAAAAGAGTAAAAATGATAAAGATGGTTAACAACCCCCAAGAAGGCAACTGCTTTCCCGAAGACAGCTGCCTGCATAAAGAGCTTCTGATGTCCCACGACCCTGACCACCAAACCGAACCACTGAGTCCTTCCTAGCTCTAAGTGCAATCATAGTTCTTATAAGAACAAAATTAGAAACTCTGAAAACTGCTATATTAATACAAAAAATGCCCCCCAAAAGTACAAAGAGCAGGTGATTTCATGAGTCCTAATGGTCCTCAAAGAGTACCTTTTTCTCTTTACAGTGGTTAATAAAGAACATCTAATCAGACCAACTGGACTGATTACAAAGATGTATTAGATCTGGTTTCATGGTGGTTTGATTTTTTTTTTCTTTCTATCTATGATTGAGAAGCATGACAGTAGTCAAGGGTTCCTTAGACTTAAAATATCCATAGGTCAGACTTCGGTATTTTATGGGCCCCCACCTACACATGAAACCTCAAAATGGTTTCTGTGGAGTCTAGCTGCCTCTTCTGCCCCATCAGGCCCCAAACTGAGCTTAAAAGATACTGTACCAATACCCAGTTATATGATTTTTCCCTGAAGTTCTCAAGCTTATTTCCAGTCGTTAAGCCTGAGCTCCCTGCCATTGATGACAGGGCTCTTGCTACCTCCACCTTATCTGCATTTTAAACTCACTGTGGATCTCCTCCTATTTCTGTGCCTCTAATAAGCCTCTAATAAAATACCTCTACATGTATTTGTTTTCAACCTCTGTTCTTTAGGTTGTTCCATGAGGTGGTTCGTCCAGGATACTGCTCAACTGGCACTCCTTGTCCTGTGCTTGTCAATGTATGCTGTTGTATCGAGGTAAATAAAAACCTTTGTTGATGGAGATTTTTAAAAAGTCTACCATTGGGTGATGAAAGATTGATGTCAGTAATTTCAGTTTGGGTTCAATTCCTGACTAGATTGACACACTGGTTAACTCCTAAGGATTATTTTCTCTGAACCTCAATTTTAAGTTTCTATAAGGATAGAGATCACCTGCTGCTTCAAACATCTTAAAATATGGAAATCTTAATGTCAATTTCTGAAGAATTTTCAACCCTTTTAGGGGAAAAAAAAGACACTTCCTGCCATGTGGGTGATTAATGAAATGTTAACACGGAGAAAGACTTTAAAGTAGATCATTTCTCTTCTTAATGTTTCATTTTACTGAACAGAGACTTGAAGAGAAGTCAAGTGCCTTAGCCGGATAACCAGTCTGGCAGTGAGGTACTTGTACTTGGATCTCCTGACTCATTGTCCAGTGCTATTTTCCTATCAGTCATTCCAAAATGAACACGGATGGCAACTGTCTCTGAATCACTAAGGTAATGTGAAAAATTACAAACTCCTGGGCTCTATTCAGAATGACCTATCTGGTCTTACAAAGAATCCATAGTTTTTGGCTCCTTACCGCCAAAGAACCCTGCTATGAAGCCAAGTTTCCCATGACTGCCTCCTCCTGGCTACCTGGGATCTGAGTTAGTTAGCCCAGTGACGATAATGACAAAGTGAATCTCCAAAAGAAGAGACTCCAGGCTCCATACATCACAGAGGTAGCTAACATGGTATACTGGGGTGTGGGAAGAAATGCCTGTGTGTGGGGGGGGTGGGGGGGGTGTATATATTTTTTTTTTACATGACCTCTAGAGAAAAGATTTTAAGCATTATGACTAATAACCCAGGGGGGGCACTGGCAGCATTACTTGTATTACAAATCAGAAGAGTGGAAAAGGCCCAGTGTAGATGAGCCAACAGAGCACCCCTCCCCCAAGCATTTGTTTACTTTCAAGATATTGAAATGAATTGTTCTTTTTTTTTTAAGTTAACAAATAATGTAGCATTGGTTTCAAGAGTAGAATTTAGTGATTCATCACTTAAATATAATACCCAGTTCTCATCCCAACAAGTGCCCTCTTTAATACCCATCACCCACTTAGCCCATCCCCCTACCCAACTCCCCTCCAGCAACCCTCAGTTTGTTCTCTTAACTATAGAGTCTCTTATGGTTTGCCTCCCTCTCTGTTTTCATCTTATTTTATTTTTCCTTCCCTTCCCCTGTGTTCATCTGTTTTGTTTCTTAAATTCCACATATGAGTGAAATCATATGGTATTTGTCATTCATCTGACTTATTTTGCTTTGCATAATACCCTTTAGTTCCATCCATCTCATTGCAAATGGCAAGATTTCATTCTTTTTGATGGCCAAGTAATATTCCATGGTATGTATATACCACCATTTTTAAATCTATTCATCAGTCAATGGGCATTTGGGCTCTTTCCATAATCTGGCTATTGCTGTTAGTGCTGCTATAAATATTGGGGTGCATGTGCCCCTTCAAATCAGTACTTTTGTATTCTTTGATAAATATGTAGTAGTGTAGTTGCTTGGTTGTAGATCTATTTTTAACTTTTTGAGGAACCTCTATACTGTTTTCCAGAGTGGCTGTACCAGTTTGCATTCCCACCAACCATGAGAAAGTGTCTTCCTTTCTCCATTTCCTTGCCAACATCTGTTGTTTTCTGAGTTGTTAATTTTAGCCATTCTGAGGGATGTGAGGTGGTATCTCATTGTGGTTTTGATTTTCATTTCCTGGATGATGAGTGATGTTGAGCATTTTTTCATGTTTCTATTAGCCATCTGTATATTTTCTTTGGAGAAATTTCCATTCATGTCTTCTGCCCATTTCTTAACTGGATTTTTTTATTTTGGGGGTGTTGATTTTGATGAGTTCTTTATAGATTCTGGAGAGTAGCTCTTCATCCAGTATGCCATTTGCAAATATCTTCTTCCGTTGGTTGCCTTTTAGTTTTGTTGATTGTTACCTTTTCTGTGCAGAAGAATTTTATTTTGATGAGGTCTCAATAGTTCATGTTTGCTTTTGTTTCCCTTGCCTCCGGAGACGGGTCTAGTAAGAAGTTGCTGCGGCTGAGGTCAAAAAGGTTGCTGCCCCTTTTGTCCTCTAGGATTTTGATGGTTTCCTGTTTTACATTTAGGTCTTTCATCCATTTTCAATTTTTTGTGTATGGTATAAGAAAGTGGTCCAGTTTCCCCAACACTATTTGTTGAAGAGACTGTCTTTGAAATGAACTGTTCTCAAGGTTGAGTTTGCGAATTATGTATACTTCAAGACAAACTAACTCCTAGAAAATGACAATTTAAAGGGAATCATACAACAAAACTTTGGGTTAAATGTTATAATGAAACCAAAAGCAAACAAACAAAAAAAAATAGCAAAGATAACTCTTACCCTATTCTTTTCTTTTTTTTTTTAAAGATTTTGTTTATTTATTCGACAGAGATAGAGACAGCCAGTGAGAGAGGGGACACAAGCAGGGGGAGTGGGAGAGGAAGAAGCAGGCTCATAGCAGAGGAGCCTGATGTGGGGCTCGATCCCATAACGCCGGGATCACGCCCTGAGCCAAAGGCAGATGCTTAACCGCTGTGCCACCCAGGCGCCCCCTCTTGCCCTATTCTTAATGTAGCTGATGCATAACTCATACCATCAGGTAAAAGGATGATTATCAAATAATATTTTGAAGAAATTGTTTAATCCTAAGACTCAAATATGGATTCACACATACTATTGTTAATAAACAATAATAAAATAATTACAAAAATTGATATAATTAAAATAAACTTTCTTAATTGGTCTTCTAGTGTCTTACTCTTAAATATGAATAGACAGCCAAGGATCTTCAGACAATTAATGGATTGCTCTAATGTAAAACACAGAAACTTGAATAAGAATTGCGAAGAAACAGAAATGATGGAGTTAAAGAAAACTTAATCTATAACGTTCTCCAAAGGATAAGAGAATTTTACCTCCTGAATGAAGAAGAGTCTCTAAACAGGTGCTTTCACAACTTCTGGAAATTAAAATATTGTGAACAAATGAAATAGGAAATATACCTTATGAAATCTATAATAAAAATATTGAGAAAGCAAAACTGCAATAAATATTGGAAGGCAAAACTGATAGTGCTGAAATATTAAGAAATATTAATAGCTATTATTTGAGAGTTTATCACATACCAGGCCCTGTTCTAAGTACTGTTCTAAGTACTAACTCTTAATCTAGGTATTAACTTAATCACAACAAGCCTGTAAGATGGGTACTACAATCTCCATTTTATAGAAGAAGAGACTAAAGCACCAAGAAGTAAGGTGACTTGGTCAAAATTAGAGTGCTACTAAACAATAGGATAGAGTAGGATTAAGATTGAGGCAGATATGTGTAAAGTCAGTTTTCATATCTTCATGCTAAAGCAAGTACAACAATCTGGAAAACAGAAACTTTTTTTTAATGAGAAGATTAAGAAGGTCCAACATTCAAACAGCTTCAGATGGAAATGTGGGGACAAAAATAGGATTCTAGGGGCGCCTGGGTGGCGCAGTCGTTAAGCGTCTGCCTTCAGCTCAGGGCGTGATCCCAGCGTTCTGGGATCGAGCCCCACATCAGGCTCTTCCGCTGGGAGCCTGCTTCTTCCTCTCCCGCTCCCCCTGCCTGTGTTCCCTCTCTCGCTGTCTGTCTGTATCTCTGTCAAATAAATAAATAAAATCTTTAAAAAAAAATAAGATTCTAGAAATTCTGAGAAAAAAAGTCTGATTACCACAAAGACTGGTAATCAATACATGAGACTTGCAACATCAACAGGAAAAGCTGGATGATGTCATAATACCCTTAAAATTTTATGAAAAAATTATAACATCAAATTCTCCACCCAGGCAAACTTAACGAAGTGATACTTCAGAAACTGAAAGTTCTCAAAACATTTACTAAACACACTCTCAGAAATTTATTGAAAGTTGCACTTCAACAGAACAAAGGAATAAGTGATAAAGGTACTAAGAACCAAGATTCCTACCCAAGAAAAGCCAGAGGAAATTCATAAGGTAATTGCGATGGGAGATCCGAGGAGGAAAGCTGTAGCAGCTTTTAGACAGCAACCAGTTCAGATTGGCACAGAGGGACAGAGGACTTCAGAGAGGTTATCTTTGGAAGAAAATGTTGATTATTTTATGTGAATGAACTGAGAGGATATTAACACAGTGGTAATGTGTTTGGTCAGGAATTATAGTACGTTGAAAACTAAGAAGATGTGAAAAGAGAATCACCTCAAAGAAACCAAAACTTATAGGAAAGGAAATGTAATCATTGGTGAATAATATTTAGTTGATGACAAAAATAAACAGTGGACATTGACTCAACCCAAAATTATATGCTGTAAAAATCAGAGGGAAGGACTTTTGTCTGTTTTGTTCATCACTGCTTTTTCCTTTGCAGTCAGAGGTAGGATTAGGGTGCGGGAAAAGCTGGTAAGAGATAATGCTCATCTTCCATAGAAGTTGATATTATATACAACTTTAAAAAAAGACATGGGAGGAAAAGTATATTTAGAAAAAGGCAAAAATCAGAAGAGACAGTTTTAGAAGTAATGGTTGCTGTAGTGGAATGAGAAAATGGAAGTGGGAAATAACAAAAGATTGCTACTATTCCAGCTTTATTGAGACAGAATTAGAATACAGCACTGCAGAAGTTTAAATGGTACAGCAAAGTGATTGAATTATATATATCGAAGAGTGATTACCACCTAAGTAAACATACATCATCTCAAATAGATACAAAAGGAAAAAAAAAATCCTCGTGATGAGACCGAGCATTTAGTCCCTTAACCACGTTTATATATACCGTACAGCAGTGTTAACTGTAGTCCTCATGTTGGTGTGTTCCTAGCCCTTTATCTTATAACTGGAAGTTTGTGTCTTTTAACCACCTTCATCCAATTTTCCCTCCCCAAACCAAGCCTATAGTAATCACAAATCTTTTCCTATGAGGTTGTTTTGCGTGTATGTAAGATCGCACATGTAAGTGAGAAAATATTTTTTCTCCACCTTGAATGTTTTACGTAGCATAGGGCCATCAAGATCCATCTAGGTAGTCACAAATGGAAGAATTTCCTTTTAATGACTGCATAATATTTGTGTGTATGTATGTGTACATATATACATATATATGTAGAGGTATACATATATATCTGTATGTATATAAGTTTCCCATTCATTTGTTAAGGGACACTCAGGTGGCTTCTCTCGCTCGGCTGCTGTAAACAGTGCTGCTATGAAAATGGCAGTGCAACTAGCTCTTTGACACAATGTTTATATGCAGAGATATTCACAGAAGTGGAATTGAAAAATTATATACTAGTTCTTTTAATTTTTGGAGAAACCTCAATACTGCTTTTTAAAGTGGCTGTACAACTTTGTTTCCACCAACAGTGCATAAGGAATCCCTTTTTTCCACAGCTGCACAGTATTCGTTATCTCTTCTCTCTTTAACACTAGCGATTCTAACAGGTATGAGGTTGTATTTCATTGTGGTTTTGATTTGCACACCCCTAGTGATTAGTAATATTAAGCATCATTTTACATACCTATTAGCCATTCATATATCTCCTTTATAAAAGTACATATTCAGGTCCTATGCATAATTTTAAAATGAAACTAGTTGTTTAATATATATTTTTTTAATTTTTTATTATGTTAGTCACCATACAGTACATCATTAGTTTTTGATGTAGTGTTCCATGATTCATTGCTTGAATATAACACCCAGTGCTCCATGCAATACGTGCCCTCCTTAATACCCATCACTGGCCTATCCCAACACCCCTCACCCCCGAAGCCCTCAGTTTGTTTCCCAGAGTCCATAGTCTCTCGTGGTTCATTCCCCCTCCTGTTTACCCCCCCTTCATTCTTCCCTTCCTTCTCCTACCGATCTTCCTAGTTCTTATGTTCCACAAATGAGTGAAACCATATGATAATTGTCTTTCTCTGCCTGCTTTATTTCACTTAGCATTATCTCCTCCAGTCCTGTCCATGTTGCTGCAAATGTTGGGTAATCGTTCTGATGGCTGAGTAATATTCCATTGTATATATGGACCACATCTTCTTTATCCATTCATCTGTTGAAGGGCATCGTGGCTCCTTCCACAATTTAGCTATTGTGGACAATGCTGCTATGAACATTGGGGTGCATGTGGCCCTTCTCTTCACTACGTCTGTACCTTTGTGGTAAATACCCAGTAGTGCAATTGCTGGATCATAGGGTAGCTCTATTTTTGACTTTTTGAGGGACCTCTACACTGTTTTCCAAAGTGACTGTACCAACTTGCATTCCCACCAAGAGTGTAAGAGGGTTCCCCTTTCTCCACCTCCTCTCCAACATTTGTTGTTTCTTGCCTTGTCAATTTTTGCTATTCTAACTGGCGTAAGGTGGTATCTCAATGTGGTTTTGATTTGAATTTCCCTGATGGCTAATGATTTTGAACATTTTTTCATGTGTCAGCCATTTGTATGTCTTCATTGGAAAAGTGTCTGTTCATATCTTCTGCCCATTTTTTGATTTGCTTGTTTGTTTCTCTTGTATTAAGTTTGAGAAGTTCTTTATAGATCTTGGATACCAGCCTTTTATCTGAAGTTTCATTTGCAAATATCTTCTGCCATTCTGTGGGTTGTCTCTTTGTTTTGATGACTGTTTTCTTGGCTGTGCAGAAACTTTTTATCTTGATGAAGTCCCACAAGTTCATTTTTTCTTTTGTTTCTCTCGCCTTTGGAGATGTGTCATGAAAGAAGTTGCTGTAGTCATTGTCAAAGAGGTTACAGTCTATGTTCTCCTCTAGGATTTTGATGGATTCAAATCCATGTCTCACATCGAGGTCTTTCATCCATTTGGAGTTTATCTTTGTGTATGGTGTGAGAGAGTGGTTAAGTTTCATTCATTCTTTTGCATGTAGCTGTCCAATTTTCCCAGCACCATTTATTGAAGAGACTGTCTTTTTTCCACTGGATGTTTTTTCCTGCTTTGTCAAAGATTAGTTGACCACAGAGTCGAGGGTCCATTTCTGGAGTCTCTATTCTGTTCCATTGGTCTATGTGTCTGTTTTTGTGCCAGTACCATGCTGTTTTGGTGATCACAGCTTTGTAGTATAGCTTGAAATCAGGCAATGTGATGCCCCCAGCTTTGTTTTTCCTTTTCAACATTTCCTTGGCGATTCGGGGTCTTTTCTGGTTCCACACAAATTTTAGGCTTGTTTGTTCCAGCTCTTTGAAAACTGTCATTTGGTATTTTGATCAGGATGGCATTGAAAGTGTAGATTGCTCTGGGTAGCATAGACATTTTAAAACTATGTTTATTCTTCTGATCCATGAGCATGGAATATTTTTCCATCTTTCTGTGTCTTCCTTAATGTCTTTCATCAGTGTTCTATAGTTTCTAGAATATAGATTCTTTACGTCTCTGGTTAAGTTAATTCCGAGATAACATGATTTTTGGTGCTATTATAAATGGAATTGATTCCCTAATTTCTCTTTCTTCAGTCTCAGTGTTCATGTACAGAAATGGAACTGATTTCTGAGCATTGATTTTGTATCCTGCCACATTACTGAATTGTTCTATGAGTTCTAGTAATTTGGGGGTGGAGTCTTTTGGGTTTTCCATATAAAGTATCATGTCATCTGCGAAGAGAGAGTTTGACTTCTTCTTTGCTGATTTGAATACCTTTTATTCCCTTTTGTTGTCTGATTGCTGTTGCAAGGACTTCTAGTACTATGTTCAACAATAATGGCGAGAGTGGGCATCCTTGTCATGTTCCTGATCTTAAGGGAAAGGCTTTCAGCTTTTCCCCATTGAGAATGATATTCACTGTAGGCTTTTCATAGATGGTTTTTATGAAATTGAGGAATGTATCCTCTATCCCTACACTCTGAAGGGTTTTAATCAGGAAAGGATGCTGTATTTTGTCAAATGCTTTTTCTGCATCAATTGAAAGGATCATATGGTTCTTGTCTCTTCTCTTATTAATGTGATCTATCACACTGATCAATTTGTGAATGTTGAACCACCCTTGCATCCCAGGGATGAATCCCACTTGGTCTTGATGGATAATCCTTTTAATGTACTGTTGGATCCTATTAGCTAGGATCTTGTTGAGAATTTTGGCATCCATATTCATCAGGGATATCGGTCTATAATTCTCCTTTTTGATGGGGTCTTCACCTGGTTTGGAGATCAAGGTAATACTGGCCTCATAGAATGAGTTTGGTAGTTTTCCTTCTGTTTCTATTTTTTGAAACAGCTTCAGGAGAATAGGTATTATCTCTTCTTTGAATGTTTGGTAGAATTCCCCAGGGGAATCCATCAGGCCCTGGACTCTTGGTTTTGGGGAGGTTTTTGATCACTGCTTCAATCTCTTTATAATTAATTGGTCTGTATAAATAATCAATTTCTTTCTGTTGCAGACTTGGTAGTTTATAGGTTTCCAGGAAGGCATCCATTTCTTCCAGGTTGTTTAATTTATTGGCATATATTTGTTGATAATAGTTTCTAATGATTGTTTCTATTTCCTTGGTGTCGGTCTTGCTCTCTCCTCTTTCATTCATAATTTATTATTTTGGGTCCTTTCTCTATTCTTTTGAATAAATCTGGCCAGTGGCTTATCAATCTTATTTATTCTTTCAAAGAACCAGTTTCTAATTCTGTTGATCTGCTCTACTGTGCTCCTGGTTTCTAATTCATTGATCTCTGCTCTAATCTTGATCAACTGCCTTCTCCTGCGTGGGTTAGGCCTGTTCTTCTGTTCCAGCTTCTTGAGGTGAGAATATAAAAACTGCATTTTAGATTTTCCTATTCTTTTGAGTGAGGCTTGGATGGCTATGTATTTTCCCCTTAGGGCTACCTTTGCAGTGTCCCATAGCGTTTGGACCGATGTGTTTTCATTCTCATTGGTTTCCATAAATTGCTTAAGTTCTTCTTTAATTCCCTGGTTTACCCAATCATTCTTGAGCAGGATGGTTCTTAGTTTCCAAGTGTTTGAGCTTCTTCCAAATGTTTCCTTGTGATTGTGCTCCAGTTTCAAAGCACTGTGGTCTGAGAATATGCAGGGAGTAATCTCAGTCTTTTGGTATCGGTCGAGACCTGTTTTGTGACCCAGCATACAGTCTATTCTGGAGAAAGTTCCATGTGCATTTGAAAAGAATGAGTATTCTATTGTTCTGGGGTGTAGTGTTCTGTATATATCTATGAGGTCCATATGGTCCAGAATGTCATTCAAATCTCTTGTTTCTTCATTGATTTTCTGCTTAGGTGATCTATCTATTGCTGAGAGCGGAGTGTTGAGGTCCCCTACTATTAACGTATTATTATCTATATGTCTCTTTATTCTGGTTAAGAGTTGGCTTGTGTATCTAACTGCTCCCCTGTTGGGGGCATAGATATTTATAACTGTCATATCCATTTGTTGGATACATCCTTTAAGAATAATATAGGGTCCTTCTGTATCTCTAACTACAGTCTTTAGTTTAGTTTTTTTTTTTAAAGATTTTATTTATTTATTTGACAGAGATAGAGACAGCCAGTGAGAGAGGGAACACAAGCAGGGGGAGTGGGAGAGGAAGAAGCAGGCTCATAGTGGAGGAGCCTGATGTGGGGCTTGATCCCATAACGCCGGGATCACGCCCTGAGCCGAAGGCAGATGCTTAATGACTGCGCCACCCAGGCGCCCCTACAGTCTTTAGTTTAAAATCTAATCTATCTGATATGAGAATTGCTACCCCAGCTTTCTTTTGACATCTGTTGTCATGAAAAATGGTTCTCCATCCCTTCACTTTTAGTCTGGATGTATCTTTAGGTTTAAAATGAGTCTCTTGTAGACAGCCTATGGATGGATCATGTCTTTTTATCCAATCTGCAACCCTGTGGCATTTCATGGGAGCATTTAGGCCATTCATATTGAGAGTGATTATTGAGATATATGATTTTAATGATGTCATGCTGCCTGTGAAGTCCTTGTTTCTATAGATTGTAAATTTATTTTCTGTATCACTCTTGGGGTCTTTTTACTTTTATAGAACCCCCCTTAATATTTCTTGTAGGGCTGGCTTGGTGGTCACATATTCTTTCAGTTTCTGCCAGTCTTGGAATGTCCTTGTCTCTCCCTCCATTCTGAATGACAGCCTTGCTGGATAAAGGATCCTTGGCTGCACGTTCTTCTCACTTAGTGCTCTGAATATGTCTTGCCAGCTTTTTCTGGCTTGCCAGGTCTCTGTAGATAGGTCTGACATTATTCTGATGTTCCTCCCTCTGTAGGTGAGGATTCTCTTCCCCCTGGCCACTTTCAAGATTGTATCCTTGGATCTAAGATTTGCTAATTGTACTATTATGTGACGTGGTGTTGGTCTGTTCTCATTGATCTTGGGAGGGGTCCTCTCTGCCTCTTGGACACCAATGCTTGTTTCCTTCACCAGATTAGGGAAGTTCTCAGCTACAGTTTGTTCAAATATCTCTTCTAGACCTCTCTCTTTCTCCACCCCCTCGGGGATGCCAATGATGCTGACATTGGAACGTTTCATTGAGTCAGTAATCTCCTGTATTCTACATTCTTGAGATTGGATTTTTTTAAGCCAATTCCCACTTTTTCCTTCTATTCTATCATCTCATCTTCCAATTCACTAATTCGTTCTTCTGCCTCACTTACCCTGGCCGTCAGAGCATCCAAATTAGACTGTATTTGATTCATAGCATTTTTAATTTCTGCCAGATTCGCTTTCATTTCCGCCCTTAGAGATTCTATATTCTTGTTAATGTTTTCATTAATATTTTTTCAAGCCAACACATCATCTTGACCATTGTTACTCTGAACTCCATTTCTGACAATTTGGCTATATCCATATCCATCAGTTCTGTGGCAGAGGCCACAGTCTCTGTCTCCTTTCTTTGCTGAAGATTCCTCCTCCTGGTCATTCTGATGAGGAGAGGTTACAGGGATGCCCAGAGCCCAAATTATTGACCAGGACCCAGGCAATGTGCACTTGTTTTATAGGGACCTTAGGGATGTGGGTTTCTTGATTTTTTCAGCCTGCCTTCTGGGGGAGGGGCATGCTGTGCCGATACTCAGGCAACCCTGTTGGAGTAGAGTTGCCCCGTCCCCTGCGAGGGGGGATGGGGATGGGCACAATGTGAGCTGGTATTTCTGGGCTTTTGTTCTTGGCGGCTTTCCCTGGCAGTTCTGTGACTCTTCTGAGAGTCAGAGCAGCAGTGGCCGAATCCTAGCCTCTGTCTCAGAACAGAGAGATCGCAGTCCACTCTCCACTGAGCTCTCCTGGCCACTCTAACTCTGTTTCTGCCGGTGATGCTAAAAACCCTGCAGCGTCCCGCGTTGTGCATCCCACAGCCACTCTCCCAGCCCTCACTTCCAGGGCTGGCAGGTCTCTGTCCTTTGTGCTTCTAACACTGCCAGCCGTCCCGGTTCCCGCGCGTGCTCCCAAGTTGCCTGTTTCAGTGTGGTTCGCGCGCTCCTGAGCGCTAGTTTTCAGTCTGGTCATGCGTACTCCCGAGTTCCCAGTATCAGTCCAGTTCCAGTGAGCGATCTGGAGCTCAGGTTTTCAGTCTGGTCAGGCACGTTCCCGGGCTCACGGTCTCAGTCTCCTCTCTCGGGGGTGCCAGTCTGAGAGTCCGGCCACCTCCCCAGTGCAGGTGGTTACCGCTTCCTGAAGCCCAAGTGCCTCGGCTCCCTCCTCCTTCTGTTTATCTTCCGATATCTGTGCGCGGATTCATGGCTCACAACTTCGTACCTCAATACTCAGCGCTGGAGATGTTCATTTGTAGAGGTCCAGATGTATCTTCCTGCGTCTCAGGCTGATTTCGTGGTTGTTCAGGATGATCTGGTAGATATCCAGCTCGATTCAGGGGACCAGCTGAAAAAAGGTCCCCTACTCCTCCGCCATCTCTTCTCCTTCTCCTGATTAATATATATATATAAATGATATTAATAATATTAATAATATATATTAATATATATATGATATATATATATAAATAATGTGTGTTCTTACATTACTTTTAGGTGTATTGCATAGTGATTTGAAAACTACAAGTTGGGGCGCCTGGGTGGCACAGCGGTTGAGCGTCTGCCTTCGGCTCAGGGCGTGATCCCGGCGTTATGGGATCGAGCCCCACATCAGGCTCCTCTGCCATGAGCCTGCTTCTTCCTCTCCCACTCTCCCTGCTTGTGTTCCCTCTCTTGCTGGCTGTCTCTATCTCTGTCAAATAAATAAATAAAATCTTAAAAAAAAAGAAAACTACAGGTTATGCTCACCTAAAGTGTAGCTACAATCTGGCACAGTGCAAAACTATTTAAATAGCATTGACTATATTACATATGTTGTACCTTTCATTCCCATGACACATTCATCCCATAACTGAAAGCCTCTCTCTCTCATTCTCCATCACTCATTATGCCCATCTCCTAAACCCTCCATGCTGGCAAATATCAACTCGTTCTCTGTTTTTATGGATCTGTGCAGCTTTTTGTTTCTTAGTTTATTCATTTGATTGTGAGATTTTACATATAAATGAAATCATATGATACTGAACATTTTTCTTCTAACTCATTTCATTTAGCATAATACCCTATTCATCCATTTTCTTGCAAATGGCAAGATTTCATTCTTCATTTTGTGGCTGAGATATAATCCATTTGTGTGTGTATCACATTTTCTTATCCATTCATGTACTGATGGACATTTGGTTCCTCCCATACCTTGGCTCTTATAAATAATGCTGCAATAAGCATGGGATGGTTTTTATATATTTTTTGGATTTCATATATTTGCTTTCTTTGGGTACTACCCAGTAGTGAATTACAGAATCATATGTTATTTCTATTTTTAGTTTTTTAAAGAAACTCCATACTGTGTTCTGGTGTGGTTGCTCCAATATGCATTCCCACCAATAGTTCAGGAGGGCTCCCTTTTCTCCACATCCTTGCCAACACTTATTTCTTGTCTTTTTTGATACTAGCCATTCTGAGTGGTGTGAAGCGATAACTCATTGTGGTTTTGATTTGCATTCCCCTGAGGATTAGTGAGGTTGAGCATCTTTCCATGTGTCTGATAGCCTTCTGTAGGTCATTTTGGGAAAAATTCCTCTTCCAGTCCCCTGCCTACCTTTTAACTGGATTGTTCTCTTAGCATTGAGTTGTGCAAGTTCTTTATGTGTTTTAGATCTTAACCCCTTATCAGATATTTCATTTGCAAATATCATCCCCCATTCACTGGGTTGGTGTTGTGTTTGGTTGATGGGTTCCTTTTCCATGCAAAAGTTTCAATTTTGGTGTAGTCACCATAGTTTATTTTTACTTCTGATTCCCTTGCCTAAAGGGACATATCCATAAATATGCTGCTAAGGACAATGGCCAAGAGATTACTGCCTCTATTCCTTTTAGGAGTTTTATGGTTTCAGGTATCCCATTAAGGTCTTTAATCCACCTTGAGTTAATTTTGGGGTATGGCGTAACAAAAGGGCCCAGTTTTGTTTCTTTCACATGTAGCTGACCAGTTTTCCCAGCAGCGTTTATTGGGGGAGGGAAAAGTCTTTTTGCTGTTGTATATTCTTGCCTTCTTTGTCATGGATTAATTGACCATGTAGGAGTAGGTTGATTTCTAGGTTCTCTATTCTGTTCCACTGATCTATGTGTCTATTTTTGTGCCAGTAAGGTACTGTTTGATTACTACAGCTTTGTAGTATATCATGAAATTTGGGTTTACAATACCTGCAGCTTTGTTCTTTCTGAAGATTGCTTTGGCTATTTGTGTTCTTTTGTGATTCCATTCAAATTTGAGGATGATGTGATCTAGTTCTGTGAAAAATGCTATTGGTATTTTGATAGGGATTGCATTGATTCTGTAGATTGCTTTGGGTAGTAAACATCTTAACAATATCGATTCTTCCGATCCATGAACATGGCATACTTTTCCATTTACTTTTGGTCGTCTTCAATATCTCTCATCAATGTTTTATAGTTTTCAGAATGTAGCCCTTTCACTTCCTTGGTTAAGTTTATTCCTAGATGTTTTATTCTTTTTTGGTACTATTGTAAATGGAGTTTTCCTAACTTCTCTACTACTTCATTATTAGTGTATAGAAACGCAACCAGTTTTCGTATATTAATTTTGTAGCCTGCAACTTCACTGAATTCATCTATCCATTCTAATCACTTTTTTGTGGTGTCTTTAGGATTTCCTAGGTATATCATGCTCTCTGCAAATAGTGACAGTGCTGAGAGTGGAAGTCCTTGTCTTGTTCCTGATCTTAGAGGGTAGCTGTCAGTTTTTCACCAGTAAATATGATGGTGGCTGTGGGGTTTTCATACAGGGCCTTCATTATCTTCAGGTATGTTCCCTCTAAACCCACATTGTTGAGAGTTTTTATCATGAATAGATGTTGTATTTTGTCAAATACATCTGCATCTATTGAGATAACCATATGGTTTTTATCCTTTCCCTTATTAATGTGATGTATCACATTGATTGACTTGCAAATATTGGATCATCCTTGCATCCCTGAAATAAATTTCAGTTGGTTACCATGAATGAATTTTTCAAATATTGTTGAATTCAGTTTGCTAATATTTAATAGGGATTTTTACATCTATGTTCATCAGAGATATTGGCCGGTAGTTCTCTTTTTTTGTACTGTCTTTTTCTGGTTTTGGTATCAGGCTAACTCTGGCCTTGTAGAATGAATTTGGAAGTTTTCCTCCTTCTGTTTCTTGGAATCATTTGAGAAGAATAAGTATTAAATCTTTTTTAAATGATTGGTAGAATTCACCTATGAAACCATCTGGTCCTGGACTTTGGTTTGTTGGGAATTTTTTGATAACTGATTCAATTTCATTGTTACTAATTGCTCTCTTCAGATTTTCTATTTCTACCTGATTCAGTTTTAGAAGACTGCATATTTCTAGAAATATATTAATTTCTTCTAGGTTGTCCAGTTGGTTGGCATATAACATTCATAATGTTCTCTGAAATCCTTTGTGTTTCTGTGGTGTCTGTAGCTATTTCCGCTGTATCTCTGATTTTATTTATCTGAGTACTCTCCGTCTCCTCACCCACCCCTCATACCTTTCCTTTCCTATTCTTTTTCTTTTTTCTTTGATGAATCTGGCTAAAGTTTTATCAATTTTGGTTATCCTTTCAAAGAACCAGCTCTTGGTTTCATTGATCTGTTCTATTATATTTTTAGTCTCTATTTCATTTATTTCTGCTCTAATCTTTATTATTTTCTTCCTTCTTCTAGCTTGGGCTTTGCTTATTCTTTTTCTAGCTCCTTTTAGGTAAGGGTAGGATGTATATTTGAGATTTTTCTTGTTTTTGAAGTAGGTTATAAACCTCCCTCTTACAAGTGCTTTTGCTGCTTCACAAAGATTGGAGGCCATTGTGTTTTCATTTTCACTTGTCTCCGTGTGTTTCCACTTTGATTTCTTTGTTGGCCCATTCATTCTTTGGGAGCATGTTGTTTAGCCTCCGTGTGTTTGTGTTCTTACCATATCTATTCTTGCAATTGATTTCTAATTTCATATCATTGTGCTTGAACAAATGATGCTTGATACGATTTTAGTCTTCTTAATATTGAGACTTGTTTCGTGGCCTAACACATGATCTATCCTGGAGAATGTTCCAGATGCATTTGAAAAAGAATGTGTACTCTGTTGTTTTTGGATGGAATGTTCTGCATAAAGGTTAGGTCCAGATGATCAAAGCCACTGTTTCCATATTGATTTTCTACCTGGGTGATCTATCCTCAACTGTAAGTGGGGTGCTAAAGTCACCTGACATTATTGCTGTCAATTTCTCCCCTTATGTCTGTTAATATTTGCTTTATGTACTTAGATGCTCCAGTGTTGGGTGCATAGATATTTGCAAGTGTTACATCCCCTTGTTGGATTGATCCCTTTTTCATTATGTTATGTAGCACCCTTCTTTGTGTCCTGTTACTGTCTTTGTTTTAAAGTCTCTTTTGTGAGATAGAAGTATTGCTACCCAGCTCATTTTCTGCTTCTGTTTACATGGAATATCTTTTTCCACCCCTTTACTTTCTGTGTGTGTTTTTAGGGGGAAGTATGTCTCTTGTAGACAGCATATAAATGGGACTTGCTTTTTTATCCATTTGGTCACCCTATGGCTTTTGCTTGAAGCATTTAGACCGTTTACATTTCAAGTGATTGTTGATAGGTGTGTACACCCTTGTCGTTTTATTCATTGCTTTCTGGTTGTTTTGTAGTTCTCTGTTCCTTTCTTTTTCTCTTTCTCTCTTTCCTTGTGACTGATGACTTTTAGTCTTCTACTTAGCTTCCTTTTTATTCAGTATGTGTCTACGACAGGTTTTTGGCTTGTGGTTACCATGATGTTCATATACAGCATTCTAAGTATACAGCAGTCGATATTAAGTTGACCGTTACTTAAGTTCAAATATGTTCTAAAGAACTTTGTAAAGAGTAAAACTCTCCTCCTCTGCATTTTCTGTGTAGGTTGTCATATTTTACATCTTTACTTTGTGAGCTCCCACCACCAATCTCTCAGATATCACTGATTTTACTGTTTTTGTCTATTTATTTTAATACTAGCTTCTTAAATGATTATTCTACTACCTTTATTGTGTGCTTGCTTTTCCTCATGATTTTTTCCCTTTCATAATTTTCTTGCTTGCAATTATGGCCTTTTTTTTTTTTTTTCATTAAAGAAGACCCTTTAACATTTTTTGGAAGGTCAATAGAGTGTCGATGAACTCCTTTAACTTTTATTTGCCTGGGGAATGATTTATTTCTCCTTCAATTCTGAATGACAACCTTGCCGGTAGAGCATTCTTGCTTGTAGAATTTTTTTGGTTCAGCACGTTGAATATATCGTGTCACTTCTTCTTACCCTGCAAAATTTCCATTAAAAAAATCATTTGATAGCTTTTCTATGTATGTCACATTTTTCTCTTATTGCTTATTAAATTCTGTCTATATGTTTAAAGTTTGACACTGTTATCATGAATGGCTTAGTGTGTTCTCTTTTGGGCTCATGTTGTTATGGGCTTTCTTCCTGAATGTCTTTTTTCCCTGCAGATTATGGAAGTTTTCATCTATTACTTCTTCATATAAGTTTTCTGTTCTCTCTTTCTCTTATTTTTAGGAATCCCAATAATGCAAGTGTTGTTATGATTGTTGATGTTGCTGAGTTCTTTTAACCTGTTCTTTTTATTATTCTTTTTTCATTATGCTGTTCAGCTTGGTTGCTTTTCTTCACTGTGTCTTCTAGGTCACTGTTTTTTTCTGAATCCTCTAATATGCTGGGGGTTTTCTCTCTACTGTATTCTTTCAGTTATTAGATTTATTACCTCTTACCACTTCTTTTGCATATGTTTTCTCTAAGTTCTCACTGAGTTATCCATTATTTTCTCAAGTCTAGCATATGTCTTTATGACCATTACTTTGAATTCTTATCAGTCATATTTATTTCCTTTTCATTTCATTCTTTTGCTCTGATTTTTTTCTTGATCATTCATTTAGACATATTTCTTTGTTTCTTCACATGTCTAGCTCTTTGCCTTTGTCTCAAAGTATTTTGGAGATTGATTATACAGGGGAGTGTTAATTTCCATGATTTCTTTTAGTTTAACTGCTATTGTTGATTTCTGGTTTCATACCATGTGGTTAATCAAGATACTTGGTATGACTAAACTGTTTGTATTTGCTAAGACTTGTTTTGTGGCCTAACATACAACCCATTCTAGAATATGTTTCATGTGCACATGAGGAGAATAATTTTTGCTATTGTTGTATTGTATGAATATGTTATTGTTGGATATTATTAGACTTATGTACTGTATATGTCTGTTAAGTCTATTTGGTCTATAGTGTTGATCAAATCTGCTATTTCCTTGTTGATTGTTATATGCATTGTTGAGAGTAGGATTTAACACCCCCGCTATTATCATATTGCTGTTTATTTCTCTTTTTATCTTGGTTAGTTTTTGCTTTAGATATTTGGGTGCTCTGATGTTGAGTGTGTAAGTATTTATAATAGTTATATCTTTTTGATGGATTGGCCCCTTATTATATAAATGACCTATTTTGTTTCCTTTTTTACCATTTTTTAAAAATATTTTTTTATGTGTTAGAGAGAGAGCATGAGCAGGTGGGAGGAACAGAAGGAGAGGGAGAAACTGACTCCCCACTAAGCAGGGAAACTGACTGAATCCCTGGCTAGTCAAGGCCACCAATGTGCTGTACAGATGGGGAAAGCCACAGGCTGTGTTCCGTTCAAGTGCTACTGTAAGCAGGACTGTTGAATGGGATATCAGCTTTCTGTGGCTCCATTTAGGTTCCCTGGTTGGGTAGGCTGAAAGATGTATTCAGCAATAGACAGGGCAATGAATAAGTTCCCATACTTGGATATAGTGGGAGAACCAGCTCCAAGGCCAATAAGGCTCTTTATTTGTGGTTTTGACTCAAGGCAACACTACCCCCCCCCCGCCCCCCACCAAGCTCCTGGCTAAACAGGCCCCCTTGCATTGCTGTTTAGGCTCTGCCTGCATACTCTCTGCTTGAGAATATGGGCTATGCAACTTCCAAGTGTTCTAGCCAAACTTTCTGGTCAGGCAGGGCCAAAAACTACATTCAGCAATGGACTTGGTTATGACTCCACTCTCCTGCCTGATTGAGTCAGACTAGGCTCCAGGTACCTGCCAGATACCTTCTTTGTTTGAGTACTTTAATCAGGCAGACCTGTATACCACCACATTCTCTGGTTAGACTGTGTCACCAGCTTCATTCTACAGATGATAAAACCACCAATAGGGACCATTACTTGGGCATTGCATGAAGGAACTTGAGATCTGAGTGCTGATTGTTGCAAGACCTTCCCCACCTTATTGTCACATTCAGATTCCCCATGGTCAGCCCATAGATCCTCCTGCAATCCCCATGGAGTGGACCAAAGTGGGGACTCCAAAGAAAAAGTGATCCATAATGCTGAGGGAGCTGGATGCCCACCCTGAGCCCTCTTTCCCCCAAAAGGAACCATAGGTTCAGGGAGGACCTTTCTGTGTGTGTAAATGGGGGCAGTGTAGTCATCATGTAGCCATTCCTCACTGTCTTGGTATCTGTGGTGCAGGAAGTACTGCAATCTCACCTTTGTGTTCTAGAATTCTTCGAGTGGTGTCCAGTCTGTGAATAGCTTTTAGTTATTTTTATGAGGGAGAACATCGGAAACATCTATGTCATCATCTTGGTGATGTCATTCCCAATTGCTACTTTTTATTATAAACCTTGTAGAACCATCAACCTTTTTTTAATATAATTACATGCATAGCTTAGGGGAAAAAATGAAATTATAAGTTCACTAAAATAATTATTAGTTACCCACCAAGTCTCATTAATTAGCAGACAAGCCAGATTTCTCAAACCAACACAAAATTGCCATTCCTTTAACATTCTATAATACATTATTATTATAGAAAGATGGAAAATACAGAAAATAACAAAGAAATAAACTTAGAGTAGCATTACTCAAAGGTAATAGCATTAAATATTTTTGCATAATCTGACTTTTTTCTAGGTATTTTTTCAACAAGTTAGTTCATACCTGCCATGTAAATTTGTGTCCCATAGTCATTTCTAAAAACATTAGAACTAAACAAGAGGAAAAAATCATTTGGGGAGGGGAAAAATATTAACTTCTCACTATTCATAATATGGCAATTCAGTATGTATATTCAACTGAAAAAAAAATCAATGATGTCATTTTCATGCAAAAAAGAAAGCAGAAAAAATGAGTAATTTCATTTAATAAGCAGCAGTTCATAGTATATTAAGACCACAAGTGCTGGAACCAGTTTGCCTGGGTTCAAGTCCTGCTTTACTGCTTTCTGGTTGTGGGATAGACACAGTCACCCCTGAGCCTCAGTTTCTCTGTCAAATAAAAATTAGGATAATGCCTACTTGCTACTCTTGCTATGAGGACCTGTAAAACAGCACAGCGCCGAGCACCCAGTAGTGAATGCTCAGTAAATGTTAACCATTATTACTGAAGTTGTTATGATTAATAACCATCAAGGGGATGAATCCCACACTGCAAAAAAAGTACACCGGGCAGGATAAACCAGGGGCTCTTATAAAACCACACACAACAGGTTACCAGTGTGGGAGGAAGGACAGGAGGGAAGTCTCTGCTCCCTGGAGAGGCTTAGTAGACACTCAATGGTTATTTGTTAAATAAGTGAATTGTGGACACACTTTAACCCATATTTAGCACTTCTGGAATGACTTGATGATATTACGACTTTGGGATTAAGAAAAGATTGGAGAAGAGATAACAGCTATTGAAGGTGAGTCAGCTGGTGGAAACTATCACAGTGCAGGAATAAACTCAGAGTAATTCTTACATGGCACCACAGCTCCTGAAATATGTGAATTAATTCGGTTTTGAAAACCTGTGTGTTGGGTGTCTGACAGAGGGAGAAGATGAGGCAGGAAGCTTTGGAAGGAAAGCTTGGGAGCCATAGAAGTATTCAATGATAATACAGATCTCTAGTAATTGAGAGAATCCTTAAAAGCATTCCAATTTAAGTGGAGATGTTTCATTTATTTAGGAGCAGGGGTGGAAGGAAACCAGAACAGCTTCTCTGTACAGCAGGGAACATTCTAGGGGAAAAAAGAGATTAGTTCAAGACATGTCGTTTGATTTTCCTGTGGAACACAAACACAGTAAGAAAACTGCAAACACAAGGCCAAATGACCTTCCTTTTCTTAGTGTTTCTTCTTGGGAGATCTATAAACTGGGGGGCGAGCGTAGGGATAGGCTTGAAGGAGTCACAAAGTAACAGAACTCTGGCCTCAAAATTTAAGAATCAAATTCTAGTTCTGCTACTAATTAGCCAAACACTTACACTTTACCATGCCTCAGTTTTCTGATCTGTAAATTGGGGTGTAACATCTTCTCTACCTCAGAAATTGTCAGTTTAGTCAGGGGACAGAGACCACACCGGATTTGTGTTTTTCAGTAGAAACAATAGTTAATTAGGTATAACAAATTATTAGTAGGGTAACTGAAAAGGCCAAAAAGACACATTCGGGTATGGCCAAGAAAACAGCTGTCAGAGCAGCTACACCCCGAAGGGTAGAATTAACAAAGGGAAGAGGGCAGAATTAGAACTTAGAGCATTAAGAAGGAGGACCACAGCACTGACCGTCAGATCTCAGAAGAGCCGTTGGTGTTGGGCTGATGCTGGTGGCATTACATTCAGAGGTGGGCCTCCATGCAGCTGGGACTCTGCCCTCCGAGAAGTGAGTGCTTGAGGCTTAGTGCTCACATCTTGAGGTGGGGGCACAATAAAGCTACTTCTGAAAATATTAGAACAACTGCAAACTGGATTCACCTGCTTACCACTAGAAGGCCCTACCCCTGCTGGAGCCATGCTGAAAGAATAAGAAGCACAGCGGAAGGGGCAAGTCCCCTCTTTCGCTTCCTGCCTTTCCGGTCTCCCTGTAATGCCTCTCCCTCCCAGGGCAGAGCCCCGATGCTGTGCTCATAGCCCCACCACTACAAGGTGCTATGTAACGGGATAGGTGGTCAGCGGGGAGGTAACAGTTCCACATCCGGCCCAATGCTCCTAAGAGAGAGAAAACAGCCTGCCTGCATGTCTTTTCTTACAGGTCCTTTGGAATAAATAGGACGTCTCCACTGTATTAGAAGACCACTGCGCAGGGTTACTTTAAGGACCTGAGCAAGCCCAATGTGCCCTGACCCAGAGCTTTCAATAGTGGCTGTGCACCTTGGAGAATGTGATTCCATGCAGATGAAGGTAGGGGAGTTGACTTTGGAGGACTGCAGTGTAGCCTGAGAAAGTTGATGGTGGTCTTGGAGTCCAAAGACCTAGTCCTGATCCACCAGCAAAACTCTTTGGACCTCAATTTCCTTACTGGATCCCAAGATAGTATGATTCTGTGTAAACCTGGCTTTTTAGAGGGGCTAGTGTGTTTTATTGTCTTCTTACCCCACCCATTCTCTGACCTCTTCACATACATAAACTGTAAATTGTGATTAGGTTTCAAGACCAGCAAATAAGGGGGGAGGTCATATGTGGTCAAACTTGCTCAGAAATACACCATTTGAGGGCGCCTGGGTGGCTCAGTCAGTTAAGCATCTGCCTTCAGCTCAGGTCATGATCTTAGGGCTCTGGGATCGAGCCCTGCGGTGGGCTTCCTGCTCAGCGGGGGAGTCTGTTTCTCCCTCTCCCTATGCCCCTCCCCCCACTCTCTCTGTCTCTCTCTCAAATAAATAAATAAAATCTCTTAAAAAAATAAGCCATCCTGAAACCTACATATAACCTATCATCTACACAGCCAGATTATCCTCCAGAGTTGGAACCACTTTTTCAAAAGATAAGTACCAGATGAAGTTGTTAGATTGTTAAAGGCTCATGTTGTGTAAAAAATAACATGGATCACAAAATGCTAGACTCCAACTCAGCCAGCACATGGGAACTGAAACTATATATACATCTTAGAACTTGTTCTCACATGTGCTCTACAGTCACTGAGAATGGCAAGAGCTATTTAAACAGTAGCATTACTCCACCCTTTCTTTGTGTTGCTTTTTTTTTTTTTTGAAAATGTATACAACACCCACCAGAATGACTAAAATGAAAAAAAATTAAGTACTACTGAAGTTACAGGACAACCAGAATACTCCTACATGGCTGGTAGGAACTTAAATTGAACAATGCCTTTTGGAAAATGGTTTGGTAATGTTTACTAACCCTAAACCTGTGCCAAACCGTATAATCTAGTGATTCTCTCTTGCATACATACCTACCAGCCTTCATACTGAATAATTTTAGAAGTTCAATAAGTGCATATAATCTATGCTGTTAGGAGTCAGGATAGTTGCTCTGCAGGGTTGATGAACGAGACGAGCAGAAGGGAGGCTTCTAGGGTGCCGCTAATGTTTTGCTTTTTTTAATTGAAATATATTTGACATATACATTGCATACATTTATTGTGGACAATGTTATTTCGTTACATTTGTATACTGTAATATGATTGCCACCTCTATCACATTGTATAATTATCTTTGTAGTGGTTGGAATAATTAAATTCTAGTCTCTTAGCAAGTTCGTTGCTTATAATGCAATATTCTTGTCTATATTCATTAAACTGTGCATTATATCTCTAGGGCTAATTTATACTAAGTTTTCACCCTTAAACATCTTTCTTATCCCTCCACTCCCCATTCCCTGGTAACCACCATTTTACTCTGTTTTTACAAGTTTACTTTATGCTTTTGTTGTTTCTGCTTTTTGTGTCCTATCCAAAAGATCATTGCCAAGACTAATGTCAAGGAGTTTTTTTCCCTATGTTTTCTTTTAGGAATTTTATAGGATCAGGTCTTATGATTAAGTATTTGATCCACTTTAAGTTAATTTTAGCGAGTAGTGTAATATAGGGACCCAATGCATTGTCCTGCATGTTTTCCCAACACCATTTGTTGAATACACGATACATTCCCCACTGAATAGTCTTGGCCCCATTCTTGTCTAATGTAACTTTACCAGATATGCAGAGGTTTAATTCTGAGCTATTTTGTTCTGTTGGTCTACGTGTCTACTTTTGTGCCAGTATCCTACTGTTTTTACGAGTATAGCTTTGTAGTATATTTTGAAGTGATTAAGTGTGATTCTTCCACCTTTACTCTTTTTCCCCAGAACTGATTTGACTATTAGCGTCTTTTGTGCTTCCTTACGAATTTTAGAATTTTTTTTTAAATTTCTGTGAAGAATGCCATTGTTATTTGGTAGGGATTGTGTTAAATCTAGAGATGGCTTTTGGTAGTACGGACACTTAAACAATATAATTCTTCTAGTCCATAAACATGGGATGACTTTGCATTTGCGTTATCTTTGATTCCTTTCAGCAGTCTTGTAGTTTTTATTGTACATATCTTTTACTTTCTTGGTTAAGTCTATTCCTAAATACTTTGTTGTTTTTGATGCTTTTATAAATGGGATAATTTTCTTTAATGAGGAAACATCTGAAAAAGAAATAGTGTATAGAAATGCAACTGATTTCTGTATGTTGATTTTTGTTTCCTGCAGCTTTACTGAAATTGTTAACTAGTTCCAACAGTCTTTTGGTTGAGTCTTCAGCTTTTCTGTATTTAAAATTACATCATCTGGAAATAGCATCAGTTTAACTTTTTCCTTCTGATTTGAATTCCTTTTATTTCTTGGTCTTGCCTAATTGGTGTACAAAGATTTCCAGTACTATATTAAATGAAAGTGGTGAGAGTGGGCACCCTTGAAAGGAAAAGCCTTCAATTTTTCTCCATTGAGTATAATGTTACCTATGGGCTTGTTGTATGAGGTTTATTATAGTGAGATATGTTCCATTCTGTTTAAAGTTTTTATCATGAGAGTATGTTGTATTTTGTTTGCTTTTTCTGCCCCTATTGAGATGATCATGTGATGTTTTACCTTTCATTTAAGTGATGTACTGCATTTATTGAATTGCATATGTTGAACCAGCCTCGTGTCTGAGGAATAAATCCCACTTGGTCATGATGTATAATCCTTTTAATGTGTTCTTGAATTTGGTTTGCTAACATTTTGTTGAGAATTTTGCATCTGTATTTATCAGGGATATTGGTCTATAGTTTTCTTGTGGTGTCTTTATTTGGGTTTGGTATCAGGGTAACACTGGCCTTGTAGAATGAGTTTAGAAGTATTTCCTTCTCCTCAAATTTTTGGAGGAGTTTGAGGAGAATTGGTGTCAATTCTTCTTTAAATGTCTGATAGAACTCACCAGCAAAGCTGTCAGGTCTGGGCATCCTCTGTTGGGAGCTTTTTGATTACTGTTCTGTCTCTTTACTTGTTAATGATCTGTTCAGATTTTCTATTTCTTCATGGTTCATGAAGGTTAGGTTGTGTGTTTCTAGAAATTTATCCATTTCTTCTAGGTTATCTTTGTTGGCATATAATTTTTCAAATGTCTCTGGTGATCCTATGTATTTCTGTGGTATCTGTTGTAATGTCTCCTCTTTTGCTTCCAATTTTATTCATCTTATCTTTTTATCTCAGTCAATTTTATCCTTTTGAAGAACCAGCTCTCAGTTTTGTTCTTCTTTGTTTTTCTGGTCTCTATTTCTGCTCTGATCTTTATTATTTTCTTCCTTCTAATTTTGGGCCTAATTTGTTCTTTTTTTTTTTTTCCAGTTGCTTGAAGTATAAAGTTAGGTTGTTTGAGATATTTTTAATTTCTTCATATATGCACTTATCACTATAAAATTCCTGCTCATAACTGTTTTTTCTGCATCACATAAGTTTTGATACATTGTATTTCCAATTTCATTTGTTTTGAAAAATTTTTTATCTCCTTTTTGATTTTTTTGACCCACTGGTTTTTCAGTAGTGTGTCATTTACAAATATGTTTCCCACAAATTTGTAGATTTTCTAGCTTTTCTCTTTATTATTGCTAGTTTATACCATTGAAATCACACCAACTATCTTTTCTGACCACAATCTTAAATTTGTTAGGATTTGTCTTGTGTTTTATCATATGATTCACCTTGGAAAATGTTCTGTGCACATTTGAAAAAAACATATATTTGGCTGCTAATGGACAGAATGTTCTATAAATGTCTATTAAGTTCCAACATTACCTTATTGGTTTTCTGTCTGAGTAACCTGTCCATTGCCAAAAGTGGCGTATAGAGCCATAATTTAGAACAAATGAACTTGAGTCCCCTACATTATTGTATTGTCTATTTCTCCTTTTAGATCTGAACTTGCTTAATATATTTTGGTGCTCCAGTATTGGGTGTGTATCTATTTATGATTACTACATATTCTTCATGCATTGGCCCTTTTATCATTATATAATGACTTTGTCTCTTGTAATTGCTTTTTTGGCTTGAAGTTTATTTCATCTCATAGAAATGTGGCTATTCCTGCTTTCTTTTTGGTGTTTTCACCAAATCCACTTCCATCCCTTCACTTTGAGCCTATTTGTGTCTTTAGAGATGAAATCAGTTACCCAATAGGCAGTATATAGTTGGGTCTTAAAAAAAAAAGAAATCCCTCCAGTGACTTTGAATGGTGAGTTCAATCCATTTACATTTGAAGTGATTATCAATATGTAAGGAATTAATATTGCATCTTATTGTTTGCCTTCTGGGTTTTTTGTTGTTGTTGTTATTGTTTTGTTTTGTTTTGGGTTTTTGTTGTTGTTGTTGTTGTAGCTCCTTTTTTTCCCCCTTCTGTTTCTGCCTGCCTTTGAGCACATCACAGGGAAAACCACCAATTTACAATTTCTTTCATATGATTTGCGATTCTTTTCTAGATTTTTGCTTTGTGGTTACCATGAGGCTTACATAAAACATCTTGCAGGTAAAATAGCTCATTTTAAGCTGATATCACCTTATCTTCATTCACCTATAAATTTTCCACTTTTATTTCTCCCCTTTTACATTCGTGATGTCACAGTTAAAGGTCAAAATAAGGAGGGTTAATTAACAAATTCACAGCATAAAAAGAAGTCAATTAAGTGGTTAACATATTAATATAGTTTCTAATTCTAATTTTGACCTTTACCAGAATATTACTTATTTCATTTTTTGTGTCACTAATTAGCATCTTTTCATTTTTCCTTGCAAGGCAAGTCTAGTGGCGGTGAACTCTCACAGTTTTTATTTATCTGGCAAAGTTATCCTTGAGATATGAAGGAGGCTTTCCCAAAGTGTTCTTTGCTGGCATTTTATATCTTTCAAGACTTTGAATATTTCACTCCACTCTCTCCTTGCCTGTTGAGTTTGTGCCGAAAAACCCATGGATAACCTAAGAAGGTACCCTCATTAGTCTACTTCTCCCCACCCCCAAAAGGTCTTTTTGCATTGAGATAATAGGGTGTTCTACTAGTGTTGCGAACCTGTATGTCCAGTTCCTTCCCCAGGTTTAGGAAGTTCTCAGCTATTATTTCCTTAAATAAACTCTGCCCCCCTTCTCCTTCTTTCTCCTTACGGTACACCAGTTCTTCTTCTTCCTCTTCCTCTTCTTCTTTTTTGAAAAATAGCATTTTTATTTACACCTCTATTTAGTTTAACCATCTGAACTTCTACAACAGTTTTATTTCCCTATACTTTTTGGCTGTGTATTCTCTGACCATCTTTTCATACGATAACAATTTTACAGTATTTTACCTATAGAATGTAGAGAATGATAAACCTTCTTTTAACAGGTTGTTTGAAATTCTTCAGTATTGTAATTTTATTTTTTATATCTTTAAAGTTTTTATTTTAATTCCAGTCGCATAATATAGAGTGTTATATTGGTTTTAGGTGTACAATATAGTAATTTAACACTTCCATACATCACCCTGTCCTCATCACAAAAAGTGCACTCCTTAATCATCATCACATATTTCACCTATTCTACCACCGCCCTCCCCTCTGGTGACCATCAGTGTGTTCTCTACAGTTAAGCATCTGTTTCTTGGTTTGCTTCCTTCTCTCTTTTTTTCCCTTTACTCATTTGTTGTTTCTTAAATTCCACAAATGAGTGAAATCATATGGTATTTGTCTTTCTCTGTTTTCTGCTCAATATAATAATCTCTAGCTCCATCCATGTTATTGCGAATGGCAAGATTGCATTCTTTTTTATGACTAATACTCCATTGTGTATGTATGTGTATATAGATATATGTATATGCATGTTGTATATACATGTTAAGTGTGTGTGTATACACACACACACACACACCACATCTTCTTTATCCATTCATCAGTTGATGGACACTTGGGCTGTTTCCATCATTTGGCTGCTGTAGATAATGCTGCTATAGACATCAGAGGGGTGGGAGATCTATCCCTTTGAATTACTACTTTTGTATTCTTTGGATAAATACCTAGTAGTGCAACTGCTGGATTGTAGGTAGTTTTATTTTTAACTTTTTGAGGAAACTCCACACTGTTTTCCAGAGTGGCTGCACCAGTTTGCATTGCCACCAACAGTGCAAGAGGGCTCCCCTTTCTCTACATACAAGTGTTGTTCCTTGTGTTGTTGATTTTAACCATTCTGACAGGTGTGAGGGGATATCTCTGTAGTTTTGATTTGTAGTTCCCTGATGATGTGATATTGAGCATCTTTCCATGGGTCTGTTGGCCTTCTGTATGTCTTTTTAGGAAAAATGTCTATTCTGGTATTCTGCCCATTTTTAATTGGATTATTCATTTTTGGGGGTGTTGAGTTTTATGTCTTTTATATACTAAACCATTATTAGATATGTCATTTGCAAATATCTTCTCTCATTCCGTAGGTTACCTTTTAGTTTGTGTCCTTCACTGTGCAGATGCTTTTTATTTTGATGAAGTTCCAATAATTTATTTTTGCTTTTGTTTCCCTTGCCTCGGGAGATATACCTAGAAAGATGTTGCCATGGCTGACGTCAGAGAAATTATTGCCTGTGCTTTCTTCTAGAATTTTTTTGGTTTCGGGTCTCATATTTAGGTCTTTAATCCATTTTGAATTTATATTTTTATTTAGTGTAGGAAAGTGGTCCAGTTTCATTCTTTCGCGTGTTGCTGTCCAGTTTTCCCAACATCATTTGTTGAAGAGACTTTTCCCCATTGGATATTCTTTCCAGTTTTGTCAAAGATTAATTGACCATATAACTGGGAATTTATTTCTGGGTTTTCTATTCTGTTCCATTCATCTGTATGTATATTTTTGTGCCAGTACCATACCGTTTTGATTACTACAACTTTGTAATATAACTTGAAGTCTGGAATTGTGATGTCTCCAGCTTTGCTTGTCTTTTTCAAGGTTGCTTTGGCTATTCAGGGTCTTTTTGGGTTCCATACAAATTTTAGGATTTTTTGTTCTAGCTCTGTGAAAAGGGATGCATTAAATATATAGATTGCTTTGGGTAGTATAAATATTTTAATGATATCTGTTCTTCCAATCAATGAGCATGGAATGTTTTTTCCATTTCTTTGTATCATCTTCAGTTTCTTTCATCAGTGTTTTATAGTTTTCATTGTACAGATCTTTCACCTCTTTGGTTAGGTTTATTCCTAAGTATCTTGTCTCTAGTGCAACTGTAAATGGGATTGAGTACTTAATTCTCTTTCTGCTGCTTCATTATTGGTGTACAGAAATGCAAGATTTCTGTATGTTGATTTTGTATCCTGCAACTTCACTGAATTTGTGTATCAGATCTAGTTTTTTGGTGGAGTCTTATGGGTTTCCTATACAGAGTTTCATGTCATCTGCAAATAGAAGTTTGACTTCTTCCTTGCCAGTTTGGATGCCTTTTATTTCCTTTTGTTGTCTGATTGCTGAGGCTGGGACTATGTTAAATAACAGGGATGTCCACTCTCACCACTGTGTTGTTTCCGACTTTAGGGGAAAAGAAAAGCTCTCCATTTTTCCCCATTGAGGAGAATATTAGACATGGGTTTTTCATATATGGCCTTTATTGAGGTATGTTCCCTCTAAACCTACTTTAAGGGTTTTTTTGATCATAAATGGATGTTATACATTGATGCTTTTTCTGCATCTATTGATATGATCATATGGTTCTAATCCTTTTATTAATGTGGTGTATCACATTGATTCGTGAATATTGAACCACCTTGGCAACCCAGGAATAAATCCCTCTTGATCGTTGTGAATGATTCTTTTAAAGTATTGTTGCTAGTTTATTGAGAATTTTTGCATCCATGTTCATCACGGTATTAGCCTGTAGTTCTCTTTTTTAGTGATCTTTACCTGGTTTTGGTATCACGGTAATGCTGGCCTCATAGAATGCATTTGGAAGTCTTCCTTCCTTTTCTATTTTTTGGAATAATTTCAGAAGAATAGGTATTAACTCTTCTTTAAATGTTTGGTAGAATTCACCTGTGAAGCCATCTGGCCATGGACTTCTGTTTGCTGGGAGTTTTTGATTACTTATTCAATTTCTTTGCTGGTTATTGGTCTGTTCAAGTTTTCTATTTTTTCCTGTTTGTTTTAGATGATTTTATGTTTCTAGGAACTTATCTATTTCTTCCAGGATGTCCAATTTGCTGGCATATAGTTTTTCATTATATTCTCTTGTAACTGTATTTCTGTTGTGTTGGTTGTTATTTCTCCTCTCATTTGTGATTTTATTTGGGTTCTTTCTCTTCTTTTTGATAAGTCTGACTAGAGGTTTATCAATTTTATTAATATTTTTCAAAGAACCAGCTCTTGGTTTCATTGATCTGTTTTATGGTCTATTTTTTTTTAAGTTTCTATATCACTTATTTCTGCTCTAATCTTTATTTCCTTCCTATAGGCTTCATTTGTTCATTTATTTGAGATTTTTCTTGCTTCTTTAAGTAGACCTGTATTGCTCTATGCTTTCTTCTTAGGACCACTTTTGCTGCATCCCAAAAGTTTTTGACCATTGTGTTTTCATTCTCATTTGTTTCCATGTATTTTTGTACTATGATTTCATGGCTGACCTCGTCATTGTTTAGCAGCACTTTGTTTAACTTCCATGTATCTGTGGTCTTTCCAATTTTTTCTTGTGGTTGACTTCTAGTTTCATAGCATTGTGGTCAGAAAAGGTGCATGGTATGATTTCACTTTTTTTTTTTAATTTCTTGAGGCCTGTTCTTGTGATCCAGTATGTGATCTATTCTGGAGAATGTTCCATGTGCCCTCGAAAAGAATGTGTATTCTGCTGTTTACGGATGAAATGTTCTAAAAATATGTTAAGTCCATTTGATTTCGCTGATTGAATCTGATAGCTCTCATGGGATTTCTTCACTTTAAAAAAATCTGAGTTCATTTTCCAAGTCACTTGTTCTTTCTTTCATCTGGTCTATCCTGTTACCTAGGCTCTCTAACGCCGTCTTCATTTCACTCATTGAATTCTTCAGCTCCAGAATTTGTTTGAAATTTTTTAAAAAAGAACAAATGTCTTTGGTCAAGATTTATTAAATTTATTCCTGAGTTCATTGAATTGCCTTTCTGAGTTTGCTTGTAGCTTGTTGAATTTCTTCATAGTGGCTATTTTGAATTCTTTATCACATCACAATATTCTGTGCGTTTGGGTTTGGTTGCTGAAGAATTATTTTTTGGTAATACCGTATTTCCTTGATTATTTTGTTGTTGTTGTGTTTGGTACTTCAAAAGTAAAAGAAGAGGTGCATATGCTTTGGTCAAGAATCTGTTCACTTTGGCTGTTACAGTTCAAGATGCTGACAATTAGAAACCTTTCTTTCGTGTCCCAGAGGTGGTGCTTAGCTCAAGCTTTTAGTTTCTCCCATGGGGGCTAGAGACTGCACTCAGCAGCACACGAAAGAGCTGGCAGAAGGGTCAGGGGAGGCATAGGCTTAGCATGTGGGGCTTTGGGGTGCCCATGACTGATGGGGGGATTCCCCGGGGTGGGACTCCAAGAGGTCCATAGGTGGATCTCCTGGCAAAATCCAGAAGCAGACAACACGAAACGTGTTCCTTCAATACTCTTTGGTATTATTGACCTCTTTTCCTTTTCTTTCTTTCGTTTCAGTCATGGAGATCCCTCCTCGGAAGTTCACGGTCCTATTGGAGAGAAATGATCACTTCAGCCACAACCCCTGCAGGTGGGCCACCACTTTTGCTTTCCGTTTCCTCTAAAACCCAGTATATTGCCACATTGCCTGGAGAGGGGCCCCCCAGTGGGTTCCTGTGTAACCACCCCCAGCAGACTCTAAGCCAAGGGTGGATGATGGTCCTGTAAGAGCAAAAAAATGACCAGGAAATAGTGAGACATAGGTTTATTAGGGGGAACTTAGAGGAAGTCCAGGAGAGGCTGACTGGACAAAGCATCCATGGCTGGAATCTGCATGAAGCAAGTTTTTATGGTTTAACAACTAGCCTAGCAACTCTCTGTAGCCAATCCCCTCCTAGCATGGCCAGTGTTCTAAGGAGATCAAGGTCTGCCACCCAGATATTCTCTGTTACAGAGGAGATGCTCCAGGTTGGCCATTCCCAGAGCCGCTGACCTTGAATACTAAACATGTTCCTCTGTATCTTCTGCCTGATCGGAATATAGGAGGATGGGATCTGTATATTCTCAAGATAGTGATCAACAGGGACATTCAGGGTGTGCTTGTATAAACCAAACATCCAGCATATACCATGCAGTTCCTCTCTGCCTCTAAACTCCTCCCTATCCCACTGGGATGACATGCTGGGATCTTCCACCAGGTTGGCTTAGACCCCCCACAAATCTGTCTCCTGTGCATGTCTACCCAGTTCTGTACTCTCCAGGTTCACCTCTTTCCCAGTCATAGAAGGGGAGGTGGGGCAGGCTCACTGACTCCCTTGGGTCCACAGTCTCTTCCAAGGTCCTATCTACCCACTTTCAGATGCATAAGTGTGTAGAATTGCTTAGGTGTCCTGGTGTAATGTGCAAAGGCACTTTGGTTTGGTTTACAACTAAGCGGATGTCAATAACCGAAGGTAAGAGGAAAAAGGATTCACGTCACCATGATGCTGACTTCACTCTAGAGAAGTCAATGTTGTGCTTCTTGAACTGGGTCCTGTTTCCATAAAAGTAACCAATTTATAAAAATTTATAAACAACAACAACAACAACAAAATTAAACATGCATCGAGCTGTACAGTTGGATACTGGAGATCTATATACCTGTATATATATCCATATATGTATACCCATGTATCTATATATCTACATATATACAGTACTTCAATAAAAGTTAAATGTGATTCTATTCTACTTTAGGGTACATAGCCAAAAGAAATGAAAGCAAGAAATCAGATATACACCCACGTTGATGGCAGCATTATTCACAACAGGCAAAAAATGGAAGCAACCCAATTCTCCACCAACAGATGAACAGGTAAACAAAATGCTGTATATATGTAACACTGGAATATTATCAGCCATGAAAGGAAGGAAACTCTGGTACATGCTATAGCAAGGGTGAACCTTAAGGACGCCAGGTTAAGTGAAATAAGCGAGTCTCACAAATAGTGTATAATTATACTCATATGAGGAGTTAGTCAAATTGTAAAGAAGGAAAGTAGAATGATGGCTGCCAGGGACTGTGGGCAGTAAGGAATGGGGAACTATTGCTTAATAGGTAGAACGTTTCAGTTTTGCAAGAGGAAACAAGTTCTAGGGATAGATAGTGGAGAATGTACTTAACCACTTTTAAATGGACAGTCCAGTAGTATTAAGATGGTAAACGATTATGTGTACTTTACCACAATTTTTTTTAAAATTAATATATACCCTCTAAGTAAATGTATCTTAATATTATCAACTTACCTCTGGTGAACATCCCCAAAAATCACCTCTTCTCTTATTTGGGCTATTTTAAACCTTACCTTTCAATCCTGTTGAGCACAAGAAGTGAAGAAAACCAGCAAAGGACTCTCCCCAAGCAGCAAGGGGAGATATTTAAGACTGCTTTCCACTCACACAGGACTTCACCCTAAAAAATGCTTGGACACCATCCCTCCTATTTATACTCACATCCCTCATGTAAAGAAAACAGATCAAACAGGTCTATCATCACCCTCACTTCACAGTTGGGGGCACAGACCAAGAAAAAATTATCACAGCCAAAAAAAGAAACAAAATTCAGATTTTCTGATACCACATTCAAGTTGGACGTCATCCTCATTAAGACCCTCAAGACTGTTGCCAGACTTGAAAAGCAAATTCGATTTATAAATTCATTTTGTGCTTCTATTGTTCCCATAATAAAATGCATTCGAGAATATAGATCTTTCTTATATGGTAAAAAAAAAAAAAAAAAAAAAAGTTCACTTTTTGACTTGAAAACCTTTTATTTAATTTATACAAATAACTACTAAATACAAAAAGTAGATTAAAACAAAATAGTTATTTTTTTCTGGCAGAGTTTAAATGCACATAATGGATAATTCCGAAGAAGATGCATTTTCCCCACAGCGTTCAGGACTAAAATTCTACTGAAATCTTTGCTTCTAAATCAGTAATATATTCGGTGGTGTCACAGGGGTAATGGCTAAATACATTTCTGCATATGAACTGAAAAAAGTTACAGTCTACACACATACAAATGTGAAGCACTTAAAATGTGAATTTAACTGATAATAAAAGAAAATGTCCATTTCAGAGTATAGTGTTAAAAACATTTCAGTAATAAAATCATAAGACCACATAAAAATAAGCTTTAACATATGCACAAAGCAGTTTTGTAAAAACTGCCAAGTGCACAAGTAATAAATAATTTGCAAAGTTGTGTATAAACAATTCCTAATGTTTCAGCATCATTGTAAACATCAGCACATGTGTAGAATGCAGCAAAGTCTGACATTACATTTTGTTTTGCCAAATTGAATTCCTATTATCCAAAGACAGACCAGTGGAGTACGCAGCCAACGTTTTGGCAAGTTGGGTCTTTAAAATTAAGAGTAACAGTGCAAGTAAGGAATGCAAAGAATTCCTAGTGCAATAAAGAAGAGAAGCACAGGCAATATTGCTGATAAAAATTCACCACCTCCTTGAGTTTCCCATGGGGAGAGTCTAGGAGACCTGTGAAAGATATGCAAAGCCACTGTCTTAATGCCCAGATCTCTTTTAGGATTTCTCTGTGTTCCTCCAGTTCCCCTACCTTTGCAACAGTGTCTGTCCGACATTAGTCTCTGCAGTGTGAACAGTTTGTGAAATGCCCAGTTCACAGTCATTGAGCGAGGTTAGGGTGGTTTTGGTGTCTCCCCAACACATGGCTGGGTAGAATGTCTGCCTTGTCAAAGCAGCCATTTGCGGAGGGAGACCGATGGATTCTGTTCCGACAACCAGTCAGGCCAGCATTAGGTCCCAGCTGGACAAAGACAACGTCAAATCTTCCTTCTTGACGCCATGAAAATGTCAACAGTCAGTTTTCAATTTGTCTAGGGAATTATCAATTTTGGTCAAAGTCTTTTTGATACGCAGGGCTGTGAGTCTTGCGGATGGATTTTGATACCAGCATTCTTTCATCAGCTTAGCCAGAGAGGTTAATGTCTGAGGAGAGAAAGAACAAATACCACAGTGAAAAAGTGGCTTTCAGTGGCCCCCAGAACCCTGGCAGATGTTATGTCGACAGATTTTGCAGAACTCTGCAGGTCTCGGGAAGTTAGTGATGTTACTGCCGTCTTCTTCATCAAATAATCAAGGCCTTGACCACTGATAAAAGAGTCCCTCTTGAGTCTCCTGAATCTGACCTTTGGACTCCTAATGCTACCAGTTGACTTTATGAGGTAAATTACAGAGGAAGGGCTGGCCCCCCTGATGTTTTATGGGTGCTAAAAGAGCTCATGCTCCCCAGAGTTAATAATGAAATCTGCACATGGCGTCATATGTCGGTGTTTCAGATTTGCTGCTACTGAAGAGAAGCAGTAAGACTCTTCAGCAGCACAGCGTCTGTTTGGAATTTCAGATACGCAGAGATGGAAAGAGGTTAGTTTCTGGTTTGACTTGGGAAACTGCAGTCCTAGGGCTAGTGGGAGAGTAATGAGTCTCCTAACTCTAGAGCTAGTCAATAGTAGAAATTCCTGTGAATGTTGTCATTTATTAGTAAGCTCAGAGAATGCTGCTCTTTCAACGATACCATTTTGTGAACCTACTTAACGAGGTCCAAGGCCCTTCTGCATAAGGTAGAGAGCCATAGACAGGGCCCATCATTCAGGAACTATGCTATTGGCTTGCTCTTGAGTTTCCCCTAGGAAAAAGGGGAAGACAGCTCTAGGAAACTGGCACTCTTACCGGGTCTGAGAACCATCTATTGGGTATGTTTGGCCTCTGTTGATCCACACAGACCACCTTTCTCATATCTTCAAAACTTGGGTCATTGGGAACCACATCGTAAAATGGTGGCTTGTAATCCTCCACGATACCTGTGCACGTGGACAAGAAGTGTGTTGGTTAGCGAGAGAGCAGAGGCTTCCCCTAAGGCTTTATTAATTTGTATTGCAGGTTCTAATGCGACAGGAGAAGAACTGAACATCTTCCTCACTTCAAGGCGACGCTGAGAGCTACAAAATAAGTGGAGCACAAGGTAAGATATTCTTCCCCCACGTCTCCACAGGAATGACGTGAGAAGAAAATGTGGCTACTACTCATATAATTATATTTATTGACAAAATGCTCTGTAATACCCAAAATGTGACTGAGGACAAAATTCCTTTGGTGATCAAAAAGTGACACCATGCTGGTACAAGATGGTGACACAGGAGGCCCCGGAACACCTCTCCTTCATGGATACACCAAATCTACACGTATTTATAAAGCAGCGTCTCCTAAAGAAGAGCCCCCACCCCCAACACCGTGGCACTTCAACAAGCAGAGCTAGGACCGAGGGGCCATGAACAGGTTTGTCTACCTGGGGCCCAGAGCAAAAATGCCACAGTCTAAAAGATCAACTAGAATATAAAAGATCCAGCGCTACAACTCCATCACACGCCGGGGATCTGCTGCAACTCTCAGTCAGGGGCCGGTGAACACCACTGCTAGCTAACCACCCCCTGCCCAACCTTGATAGTGCAGACAAGAGCAGGGTCTGCACACCACAGCTGGCCTACTGCCTCAGTGAGCCCCAGGCCCCTATCCCACACCAGCTCCAGCCATCCGCCAAGGCAGCCACCTGAAGCACACACTAAGACACTCCTGGTCAGTGGTCACTATGGCTTGAGCCATCTTGTCAAGGTGACACAGGTACAAACTACCCAGGAATACCCCACACCCACTTCAGCTCCAGACAGCTTGCCAGGGCACCACCCTGTACAGGGCCCTGGGACCCCCAGCTGCACCTGCTTCAGCTCAAGCTAACCCAATAGAGCTCCCCCTTCATGCAACACCGCCATATATTGTGGCCTGTGCAACACTGCAGCTCCACTTGCCCTGCCAGGACTCCGTCCGCACAGAGTATCCTGGGATAACCTGGCCTGCGGCCACTTGAGCTGTCCTGCAAGGATGCCTTCCATGTAGACAGCCCCAGGACCGCATAGCTGGCACCCTCTGACAGGTGAGCCCCAAGACTTCGCAGTGCCCAGTTCAGCTCTGACCATCCAATCAGCGCCGCCCCAGCACCGCATGCCCCAGGACCCCGAGCCTGCACCAGCCACAGCTCCAGCCAGCCAACCAAAGTCACCAGGCACAGTCTCGCTGGGGGAGACAATAAAAGAAACCATCCCTTCAAGATTAGGAGAATTAGCTGTTCTGCCTAATTCAAAGAAACACTGAAAGCCAAGCAAAATGAAGAGACAGAAGAATATGTTCCAAAAGCAAGAATAAGACAACAGCTCAGAGAAGGAAGTAAAGGAAATGGAAATAAGCACTCTACTTCATAAAGAGTTCAAAGGGATGGTCCTAAAGATGCTACCAGACTGCAGAAGAGAGTGGATAAAATCAGGAAGAACTTCAACAAAGAAATAAAAAAACAACAGGGTTGAAGACACAATAATTGAAATGAAATGAACTACATACTAGACGGAATCAACTCTACATTAGAGGATGGAGAACGGATCGATGATCTATCGGAAAGCAAACCAAGGTAATGGAAAGCATCCAAACTGAACAGGAAAAAGAAAAAAAAAATTTTGTAATTGGGATAAGCGAAGGGACCTCTTCGACAATATCAAACAGAAAAAGATCTGCATCACATGGGTCCCAGAAGGAAAATAGAAAGGGAGCAGAAAACTTAGCTGAAGAAATAATAGCTGAAAACTTTCCTAACCTAGGGAGAAAAAAACAGACTTCTAGGTCCAGAAGCACCAAAAATCCCAAATAAGATGGAAACCAAGGAAGTCCTACACCATGACACGTAATAATTAAAATGTCAAAGAATAAAAATAAGGACAGAAGCAAATAGTCGTATGCAAGAGAAACCCCGAAGGGCTATCAGCTGATTAATCAGCAGAAACTTTGACTATATCATGTCACGCTTTTCCGGCCTGCAAAACGCTGAAAGGAAAAAAACCTAAAACCAAAAGAGTATCTCTCCTTAAATTCTGGATGATAACTTTCTGGATAAAGAGTTCCCCAAATAAAAGTTAAAGGAGTTCATCATCACAACAGGACTTCTGTAAGTGGAAAAGGCAATGGCCAAAAACAGAAGAAAATTATGAAAGGAAAAAAATTCAAGAATTAAAAGCCCCCACAGTAAAGGCAGTCAAGCAATCACTTATAAAGCTAATATGAAGATTAAAAGACAAAAGTAGTATAATCGATTGTATCTAAAAACTAGGTTACAGGGCTTCACAAAATACAAATGTAAAATACGACCACATATAAAACAAGAATAAAAATAAAGTTCTTTTAGAATGTGTTCAAACTTAAATGACCAGCAACTTAATACAGACTGCCGTATACTTCGGATGGTATATATAAATCTCGTGGTAAGCACAAAACAAAAACCTGTAATAGAGAAAGCCAAGTCTAACACTAAAGAGTCATCAGTCACACGGAAAGCCAGCAAGAGAAGAACTACAGAAACAACCAGAAAGCAACGAACAAAATGGCAAGGGGCACACACCTATCAGCAACTACTTTGAATGTAAGTGGTCTAAATGCTCCAATCAAAAGACATAGGGTGACTGAATGAATAAAAAAAAAAAAGTCCCATTTATATATGCTGCCTACAAGAGACTCACTTTTTTTTTTTTTTTCTTTTAACGATTTTATTTAACAGCAAGAGTACAAGCAGGGGGAACGACAGGCAGAGGGAGAAGCAGACTCCCCGCTGAGCAAGGAGCTCAATGCGGGACTTGATCCCAGGACCCTGGGATCGTGACCTGAGCTGAAGGCAGACGCTTAACCAACTGAGCCACCCAGGTGTCCCAAGAGACTCACTTCTGACCCACAGACCCAAACAGACTAAAAGTGAAGAGATGGAAAGAGATTTTCCATGTAAATGGAAGCAGAAAAGAAAAGAAGAAAAGAAAGAAAAGAAAAAAAGAAAAGAAGCTGGGGAAGCAATACTTACATAGCCTAGTGGATTAAAACAAAGACTGTCACACCAAAGAAGAGCACTGCATAATGATGGAGGATTCAAACCAACAAGAGCATGTAACAACTGTAAATATCTATACACCCTACGTTGGAGCATCTAAATACATAAAGCAAATATGGACGGAAGGAAGAAATTGACTCACATTCCACTACACCAATGCACAGATCATCCAGGCAGAAATCAACAAGGAACAATGGCTCTGAATGACACATTAGACCAGACGGACTTAACAGGTGTATATAGAATATTCCATCCAAACACAACAGAACACACCTTTTCAAGTCCACATGGAACATTCTCCAGGATAGATCAAATGTCAGCCCACAAATCTCAATAAACTTAAGTAGACTGAAATCCTACCAAGCATCTTTTCTGAACACAACAGTATAAAACTAAAAACCAATTACAAAAAGTAAAAAATAAAAAATTGGAAAAAACAAAAACACGTGGAGGCTGAACAACATACTACTGAAGAATGAACGGGCCAACAAAGGCATCAAAGAGGACATACAAAACACATGGAGACAAATGAAAATGAAAACACAATGGTCCCAATTCTTTGGGACACGGCAAAAGCTGTTCTAGAGAAGTTTATGGCAATACAGGCCTATCTCAAGAAACAAGAAAAATCTCAATCTAACCATACTCCTAAAGGAACTAGAAAAGGAATAAATCCAAAGTTAGTGGAAGGAAGAAAACAGTGACAATCAAGGCAGAAACAGAAAATAAAAACACAGAGAAAATAAAAGAGAAACAGAAAAGATCAATGAAACCAAGAGGTGGTTCTTTGAAATATCAAGAAAAATCAAGAAAAAGAGGGAACCCAAATAAATAAAATCAGCAGTGAAAGAAGAGAAGTAAAAACAGAACACAGAAATAATCCCTCCCACTGGTAGACTGCAAATAATATGAAATATTCATTTCTTCTTTGAATGGGCGACCTCAGACAGCCAGACACAGGTGCCTGCTTGATGGCTCTATTACTCACTCTCAGATTGAAGGAACAAAATGTAGAGAAAGATAGTCAAGAATGGCTGAAAAGCATGAACTCTCTCCTTACCCCAAGCAAATATGAAAGAGGTTAATTTCAGCTTAGCAAGGCTTCCAATGCCTTAGAAACCCTTTTTCCCCCAGAAAAATTACTCTTCTTTGTGAAAGAAATTGATGTAATTCTACAAATAGAGACATTTTAAACTTCATCACTTAGAATTAGAAAACTGATTCTTCCCCTTAAAGAGAAGAAACCAAGAAATCCATTTTTCTTCTACCATCAAAGCCTTCAACAATGAGGCCAGGGGACTACTTGGTTTACTGCCCTCTTCCTTTCTCCATGTAACTTTCTTCTATTTCTAAATACCTAACAGGTTGTTTGGGGAAAAGAAAGAAAAGTTGAATTATAACTTTTCTCACAGCCTGAAAAGCTTCAATCCCCTTGTCATTGATCAAAGAAATTAAGTTACTTCACTGCAAGAACCCATTTCACAAATCCCATATAAATACACCTCGTTTATGCAAAAGATTAGCCATGATAAGGAACATGTTTAAGAAGATCTATGCAGTCAGAAAGAACGATTACCCAACATTTGCATCACCATGGTATGGGACTGGAGGAGATTATGCTAAGTGAAATAAGTCAAGCAGAGAAAGACAATTATCATACGGTTTCACTCATTTGTGGAATGTAAGGAATAGCAGGGAGATCGGTAGGAGAAGGAAGGGAAGAATGAAGCAGGGGTAAACAGAAGGGGAAATGAACCATGAGAGACTGTGGACTCTGGGAAACAAACTGAGGGTTTCAGAGGGGAAGGGGGTGGGGGATTGGGATAGGCCGGTGATGGGTAGTAAGGAGGGCACGTATTGCATGGTGCACTGGGTGTTATATACAAACAATGAATCATGGAACGTTACATCAAAAACTAATGATGTGCTGTATGGTGACTAACATAACATAATTAAAAAAAAAAAAAAGATCTATGCAGGGGCGCCTGGGTGGCTCAGTAGGTTAAGCCTCTGTCTTCGGCATGGGTCATGATCTCAGGGTCCTGGGATCGAGCCCCACATCAGGCTCCCTGTTCGGCAGGGAGCCCGCTTCTCCCTCTCCTCCCTGCTTGTGCACACTCTCTATCTCTGTCTCTCAAATAAATAAAATCTTTAAAAAAAAAAAATCTATGCAATTTCTTTAACTTCATTGATTTGACTAAGTTCACTGATACTACATTCTGTTTTCAGTAATGTAAAAATAAATTTCTAGTTGAAACTGTTTAAGTCTAAATAACTTACCCACACTGCATAACTGTAATCATAAAGTGTATTAGTCAACGGATTAAAACCTTTCCTGAAAACCACTGCTTTCAGAAGATTTGTGACCCCTCACCTCAAAGGCCTCATGTCCTCTCATGAGGAGCCCATGAAACTTTAAAACAAAAATACTTCCTTCTAGTACTAAGACATACCACACAAAATACAACTAGACATGGACGTAGAAGGTCATTTACACCTTTTTTAAGGGCTACATGAAGTTATAGGAAATAGAGATGTGCCCTTCACTGTCTTAACTCCTCCAAACGAGAATACATTTAGTAGCCTACTTTAATTTTTTTTTTAATTTAGCATAATAGCATTACGTGTTCACGGTCACTTAACCAGCTAGTTGGGATCATTTGCCTGGCTAGTTTGGAAAGGGCTAAGTGGGCTTTTCTATAAACGCAAAAGAAAAGGGCATGGGTGGATTTTCAAGACACGAGATCTAGTGATCCCAACGACAAATTTCACTATACAAAGCTGAGGTTTTCCCTCTTGTTTATATTTCCCATACTTTAATCTCATTATCTGCCCCATGTTATAACAAAGGGAATCAAATTTAAAAAGAAAGACCATTTAATCGATTATGTCTGGGATTTAGTCACACCTCTCTTCAACCACTGGTCAGTTGCTGATTGTCTCCATCTTATTCTGGAAAAGCAGGACCCGTGCAAATAAATCCGGGACTAAACTCTAGCAGTCACATGGAACTCCCTCTGGCCAAAGAAAGCAATTATTTTATTTCAATCAATAAAGCACATTAGGCACCTGCTAGGTGTGGAGCACCACATTAAATGTTAAGGATGATAAAAGTCTAAGACATGCTCGTTTGTCAAGGAATTCACAATCTGTGGAAACAAGCCCTTCTTTCTTTAGATAATGGAAATCTCGTAAAAAAAAAAAAAACCCTCAAAAATGTTTTTTTACCCCACTACTATCTTTGCCTTTCAAAATACATTTTTATGTGCTAGTTCTTAGATTGGCACACACAGTTTAAGGGATCAGAATGGTTACTGAGTCAGAGGTTGTGCTTGGCACTGGAGATATAAAAATAAAAAAAGATGCAGTGCTGGTAAGAAGGCCGAGAATAAGAGGGAAGGGAAATGTGACAACTTACAGGCGTTAGAGGTAAGAGCAGGGAGAAGGTGCAGGGATACGATACTCAGCAAGTCTTAGAGAAAATAACCAGCTGTGTGGTTTCAGTACCAGACATAACGGGGTGTCACGGAAGCGTAAGTAAGCTCTGCGGGAGCTGGGGCTTGGGCAGACCGAGAAAGATAAGGAGACTGCAAGGCAGAGAAGAGGATGGGGATGAGAAACACCAGCAACAGGGGACATGTGTGTGTGGGGGGGAGCGGGGTGAGGACAAAGACAAGGGGTTACAGGTGACCCTCGCTCGTTGTAGAGAGGGAATGCCCTGTGGCTGAAATCGGGTGCACATGAGGGTATGGAGAGCGGGAGGTCAAGGACGACTAAACTGGTGTCAAGGTAGGAAGTTATTTCTAACTGTGCCTCATTGCTGCCAGAAATCGGGAGAGCCAGGCAAAAAAGTGAACTCTTACGTCCTTTTAAGACGGCACTCAATGAACAACTGCCAAATGATGAGCCGGCAGAGAGGACAGCAGGAAAAGTGACTAGAAACGCGAAGTCCTCTGAGTGCCAGATGTGGGGTGCACGCAGCAAGGCCGCGGCGAGGCGGGGAAGCGGAGCCCTCACGCAGCAGTCGCGCAAGGACCGAGGGACCAGGCCCTGCTTCTCCATGAAAGGTGGCTGGCGTGACTCAAAAGGCCACAAGAAAGGAATCAGAAATTATTCATAACCTACTCCCCCACAACTCTTGGCATATGTATCTGATTTCTACAATAATTTTTTCCTGAGCATATGTCTCTTTGGAACTTTTCTATTCTCTGGTACAAATATATCTTTACCAACCAATCTCCCTCCCATGAATTTGCTGCATGGTCCTGAGTAAACCCCTTACTTGCCAGGCCTTAGTTCCAACACCTTTAAGTACACATCACAAAGCTGATGCATAGATCAGAAAGAATGCCCTAGACAGTGCTCCAAAAAGCATGAAATGCCAGAGTCGCATCTTAGACCACTCTCTGGAAAGACAGTCTTCTTTGCGATCCTCCCCACCAAAGCCTTAGACCGGGGTACCATCTTCTCCCCGCTCTGACAGCCACATCTGGGACCTACAGGTATGTCTGCTTCAAACCCTGCCCTGCTAGCCATCCACCATATCCCCTGCCCCCCTGCCAAATCTTTAGGGGGAAGAACCGAGGGAAAAGCTCATTGTGTCTACATGGGCTCAGGCTCATTCCCCCACCACACTGCTCCACATACTAGCGTGGCTTGCGGCTCTGGCCGTAGGGCACCTGTGTCACTCCCCACAGTGCTTCCTTTTGCCCAGGATACCACTTGTCATCATCACTGGACTGTATTTCTCATTCCCATCTACATGTCTGCCCACGCTAGTCCGCCCGACTAGCTCCTTTCATCTCAATTATGACTCAGTTCATGCTTTCTATCTTCTAAGAAGACCCTCCCACCTCGCTACCACAATTCCAGGACCCTGGACAAAGTTCAGTGCCCTCCCTATACTCTGTCACACACACACACACACACACACACACCCATACACCTCAACCATAGTCGCTTAATCTGTTAAATATTAAAGAGATACATTATTATTTTTTTGCTCTACTGCTTCCCAGAGCCTAAAAGGGAATACCTAGGATATGCATACATATTACTTGAGTGAATATTGATTACATGTCCACAATCCTTTATCCAAAACCCTTGAGGTTAGATGTGTTTGAGAATTTGGGAGTTTTTTACACTTTATAAAGGTAGTAAGAGGCACACACTCTGTTTATGTGACACCCCAGCAGAGTCTGAGGGATACCCCACAACCAAACACATTTCTGTAGTGAAATATATCAACAGTCCCACTAAATGGGATAAATAAAAGCTATAAATAGACTCATGTCAATTCAAGTGAAGTCTGACTCCTAAATGAGTTCAGGTGTTCTGCCAAGTAAGTTCTGAAATTGGATTCTAAAGCTTGGGAATTTCTCAATCACAGATAAGGGATTATGGACCTGGCTATCCTTTGGATCATCTGAAGGTAAGGTGAAGGGGCATCATGGGGTGTTGGAATCATGTCGATTACATCACAGTCCTCTTTTCCTTCACAAGAAGAAAAAAAAAAAAAAGAACCGAGGACCACACAGGAAAACTTGCTTTGTCCAAGTTCCCAGGTAATTAACAGCAAGGCATCCAATGCCCTGTTTATAGTCTAGAATTCTTCCCAACAAGCCAACAGTGACATAATGAACGACGCTCCTCTCTGCATTAATCTCATGTCACAAGATGCTCACTGCACTGTCTCTCTCCGCTGTCCTCCAACATGGGCAGTCACCGTGACACCCAGGTAACAGGTGAGGAGAACATAGTCCCTCACACCTATATCCATACAGAGGGCTGCCGTTACCAGTTAACACCTATAGAAATTCTGAAATCTTTCAGAGACTAGAACTTTACAACTAAAGCCATTTAGATAAGAATTAGAACAGTTTATGTTTGGCTTCTGGGAGAACTATAAGATAATATAGTGTTTCCTTCAAGAGTGGCATATGAGAAAATTTGAAGTGGTTCATGGACAAAACCTTTGCATCTTCACAGCCAATATCATACTCAATGGGGAAAAGCTGAGAGCTCTTCCTCTAAGATCTGAAATAAGACCAGCATGTGTACTCTCACCACCTCTACCCAGCATGGCACTGAGAGTTCAAGCCACAGCAATCAGACAAAAAAACGAGAAAAAGAAATAAAAGGCATCCAAATCGGTAAGAAAGAAGTAAAACTGCATTATTTTTAGATGACCTCCCACTATACATAGAAAGCCCTACACTCCACCAAAAACCTATTAGAATAAAGGAATTCAGTACAGTTGCAGGATACAGAATTAATACACAGAAATCTGTTGCAATTTCTATGTACTAATAATGAAGTAACAGAAATTAAGAAAACAATCCCACTTACAATTGCAACCAAACAAATAAGATACCTAGGGATAAACTTATCCAAGGAGGTGAAAGACTCCTCCTCTGAAAACTATAAACCCTGGAGAAAGAAACTGAAGATGACACAAACAAATGGAAAGCTATACCACACACTGGAAGAATTAATACTGTGGAGATGTCCACATTACCCAAAGCAAGCTACAGATCCAACACAGTCCTCATCAAAATAACAATGGCATGTTTCACAGAACTAGAACAAATAATCCTAAAATTTGGGTGGAACCACAAAAGACTCCAAAGAGCCAAAGTGATCTTGAGAAAGAAAAAGGTGAAGGCATCACAATCGCAGATTTCTAGACATACGACAAACCTGTAATCATCGGAGCGCCTGGGGGGGCTCAGTGGGTTAAGCACCTGCCTTCGGCTCAGGTCATCATCTCAGGGTCCTGGGATCCAGTCCTGCATGGAGCTCCCTGCTCAGCGGGGGGCCTGGTTCTCCCTCTCCCTCTGCCCCTCCCCCTGCTTGTGCTCACTCTCTCAAATAAATGAATAAAATCTTAAAAAAAAAAAAAAAAGCTGTAATAATCAAAACAGTATAATACTGGAATAAGAGTAAACACACAGATAAATGAAACAGAACAGATAGCCAGAAAGAAAAACATGCACTTATATGGTTAATTGATCAAACACAGAAGAGGCAAGAATATACCATGGGAAAAAGACATTCTCTTCAATAAACAGTGCTGGGAAAACTGGACCACTTTCTCACACCATAGACGAAAATAAACTCAAAATGGATTTGAGATGTAAATGTGAGACCCGAAACTATGGAACTCCTAGAAGGTAACATTGGCAGTAATCCAGACATCGGCCACAACAACATTTTTCTAGATATGTCATCAGGCAACAAAAACAAAAGGAAAAATAAACCACTGGGACTATTCCAAAATAAAAAGCTTTGCAGAGCGAAGGAAACCATCAACAAAATGAAAAGGGAACCCAGTGAATGGGAGGAGATATTTGCAAATGATATATCCAGTAAAGGGTTAATATCCAAAATACGAAGAATTAAGACAACTCAACACCAAAAAATAATCAATCTGACTAAAAATGGGCAGAAAACCTAAACAGACATTTTTCCAAAGAAGACGTACAGATGGCCAACAGACACATGACAAGATGCTCAACATCACTCAGCATCAGGGAAATGCAAATCAAAACCACAATGAGGTATCGCCTGACACCTGTCAGAATGGCTAATATCAAAAAGACAAGAAATAACCAATGCTGGTGAGGATGTAGAGAAAAACCCTTGTCTAGGAATATAAATCTGTACAACCACTGTGGAAAACAGTCTGGATGGTCCTCAAAAAAAGTTAACAGAGAAATACTAACCAATACAGTCATTCCACTACTGGGTATTTACCCAAAGACAATGAAAATACTAATTCAAAAAGATATATGCACTCCTATATTTATTGCAGCATTATGTACAATAGTCAAGATACTGAAGTAATCCACATGCCCATCGACAGGCGAATGGATAAAGATAATGTTGTGTGTGTACACATACACACACATACACACATACACACACACACACATACACACACATAAACACACACACATACACACACATACACACAATGGAAGATTAATCGGCCATAAAAAAGAATGAGATTCACCATTTGCAACAACATGGATGGACCCAGAGGGTATCATGCTAAGTCAGGTAAGTCACACAGAAAAAGACAAATACCATATGAATTTACTTACTATGAAATCTAAAAAACAAAACAAATGACCAAAAAGCAGAAATGGACCCATAAATACAAACTGATGGTTACCAGAGGAAAGGGGTGGTGAGATGGGCAAAATGGGAGAAGGAGAGGTACAGACTTCCAATTATGGAACGAGTAAGTCACAGGAATGGAGGGTGCAGCTTAGAAAATCGAGTCAGTGGTACTGGAATAGTGTTGTACGGTGACAGTCGCTACAGCTGTGTGGGCACAGCTTCGTGTATAGACTTGCCGAACCACTATGCTGTACACCTGACACCGATGTAACGTCGTACGTCAACTAGGCCTCGATACACTAAGTTTGAAAAAAGCCAAGTTAAAGAAAAAGGTTAATACTGGTACCAGCACGATTTCAATATGGAAAACACCCCAAAGGTAGTATGTGTATAAATGAATTTAGTCTCACCAGAAAGAAGGCCTGTGAACACTGCTCTCCAAGATTCAAAAAGGTATACCCAAGATTTGTGTTACTTCACTGAACATTCCTAACAGGAGGCCTTCAAACGTTTTTCGTGCCGTGGCGCACATCAGACACCGCTAACAGGTAAATGCATGAGGCTGCTCACGGCTGAGGGGACGACAACGCAGGAGGTTCTGGCCCCCCCGGGTCCTGTCTCACTGCTGGAGGTTTAAGAGAATCAGTATCTCAAGGCATTTCTGTAATCTCACGGCGCACACTCGCTGGGAGCCCTGCCTTACCCCACGCCAGGTACTCCTTTCTGCAACAGCAAGGGAGCTGAAGAACAGCTCTGGCTGCTCCCTGCTAGGGAGAGTACACGCGTGGCATGCCCTCATCCCTCTACCCCTACTGCAACCCGCGGGCATATGGAGCCATGCACATCACTCAAGCCAAGACTGACTGTGTTCTCAGAGATGTGTGTTAAAATTATACGAGTATTCCTATTATCGAGATTCTCGTCAGTGTCACGTAGCACACGATCTACCGATCACCGTGTAGTCAGACCCTATGAAGTGTACACGTGAGTATCACAGTTAGCTGTCAGGGGAGAGGACAAAAGGCCTCGGAGAGGTACACAGCCATGGTCTGAGTTAAGCTATGAACAGGATGTCTCCGATCGGGTGTAGTGCCAACACCTAGAGAGAGAAACGTTCCACGAGAGTCCCAAAAAGTTGGCAGCTTCCGGGGTCTCACAGGAGAGGAAGAATGTGTCACTGAATGCTGGGCTGTTACAAGGTTTAAGACCCTGATACTTGAACAATGTTCTGCCAGACTCAGGCTATGATTTCATGAGGTCAGTTGACTGCTCTCCTCTGGTCTGGATCTCTCAATCAGGAACATGAAATTCTGGGAATCAGTGGGAAAATATCCTTCTTCCCCCTCCACCTCCATATTCCTTTCCCCAGCCACTTAACGAAAGGCTGAACAAAACAAAACAAAGCACGTGAAAGAAATGACTCTAATGAATATGAAAAAAAAATTCCCTAATATGATGATTCTTCCCCTTGTTCAAACCTTAATATACACCAGTGGGAAAAAAAACTTGAAATATGGTGGATATCAAGTTGCTGAAGAAAATAAAAGTTGTCATGGTTTCCATACACAAGCCCATCCTGCTTGGGAACAGAAGCACATGCAGCTCCCCGGCAAGCCCAGGATTACTGAGAATAAGTTGGTGTTTGACACACAGGCTTTGGAAACCTATTCTAACAAATAGTTCCTCGACCTCAACCCATAGTAGATGCAGCCTGGCCAGCAAGCATTTTTCTATGAGATACATTTTCACACTGGAATCCATCCCTAAATAAACAAAGTCAGTAACACTGAAACAAGAGAGTGTGTCCACCCAGTCCTCTGGTGGGAAGTGAAGAGGGAAACAAATGTAGTGTGTGAGTGCAGGATTGGCATAAGGAAAGGTGGAGGAAGGCCAACGGAGAATCACTCGAGTGGCCTTATCACTCATTTCCAGTGAACAGCAGGTACCCATGGTTGTGTTACTAAACACTTACTACATGCCAGACACACACAGGGTGCTTCACGTACATGAGCTCAGCTCATCATCAGAACTCTTGGGGCGCCTGGGTGGCACAGCGGTTAAGCGTCTGCCTTCAGCTCAGGGCGTGATCCTGGCGTTACGGGATCAAGCCCCACATCAGGCTCCTCCGCTATGAGACTGCTTCTTCCTCTCCCACTCCCCCGCTTGTGTTCCCTCTCTCGCTGGCTGTCTCTATCTCTGTCGAATAAATAAATAAAATCTTTAAAAAAAAAAAAAAAAAAGAACCCTTTAAAGTAAATACTATTACCGGCAACATTTTTTGGATGATGACACCATGCACGTGACCGAGGCAGACAGCATGACTGCAGAGCCTGAAATGTGAAGGCTCACACCGTACCGCCTCGGAAGAGCCCGAAAGCGGCAGCACGCAGCTGCACAGGGGGCACCCGCGCCGCGGCTTCCCCCGTGCAGGGCTCTGGGCCCAGGGAAAGCCACAGCAAGGAAAGAGAGAAACACGGCACAACCAGGTACTTAGCAACCAAACACAATGAAGGAACAGGATCTGTCCTACCATGCAAACGTGCTTGCCTACAAACTGGGTGCACTGCCTTTTCAAAATTTCTAGCGTACTGACGACAGTGAAGTATACCTGTCACATAAATGACCAAGTTATATGACCTGAAACTGCAATGAAATATAGACTATGAGCTGCATGACGCTGAACAGAGGCTCGAGCTGCTCAGATGATGCTGTGGTCGAAGGTGCTGGAGGATGGATGGTGAAGATTATCTTACTTGGGTTTTCAACCCTTGAGCAGATGACCACAGTATTAGAACAACACGCCTATCGGGTTTCTGCATGTAGAGATCCAAACAAGGCATAACACTGAAAGCTGAGGCTCCAGAGAAAGGGCTTCTGCCTTGGAGAGGGAACATACTACTGGGGGTTACTTGGAAGGGGCGACTCAAGGTCTTCTATCAGACCAAAGCGAAATGGCACAAGTCCACAGTAAGGATATATCTATTTACCTATGCAATCCCCATGCAAAGTTCTGTCCTCGCACCACACTCAACTCAGGTAAGCAGACACAAATATATCCATAGAACTATCAAAGGAGGAAAAAAAGAATACTGTCAGAGAAGTAGGAAAAATCTAGAAAGAAAGGCCAGGGCCTAGACACAAGACTCTTAAAGATGAAATGAACCCCTCCTAAGCTTGCGAGAGAGCAGGTGTCACCTAAAGCATCAGAAAAAAAATCACGGGCATCCTGCTCAGATAGACTGTCAGCATCCTGGAGGCATCTATGACCCAGCCTGGGAAGACTGACTGATCCCATTTTAACATGAGATCTCAAGAGTATGGCCCCTGACCCAATGGTAATGTGGGGATCACCTGTGGCCCTGTTAGAAAGGGAGGTTCTCCGTCCAGACCTCCTAAATCAGAAACTCTGGGGTGGCAGGCCCAGCATTCTGTTTCTAGATGAATCTGACGGACACTCAGTTTAAGAACTATTGATCCAGGCAAACCCCTGCCTTAAGCTGACACCCAAAATTCACCCAGGAAAGGTGAGAAAACCATTTTCCTTTCTACCAATTCCAAATTCGGTATCCAACTAAACATAGGAAGTAAATTCCAAAAGACACTACTGAGAAGTCTTCAGATGTGCAAACGGACTTAATTCTCATTTCCTGTACAGAAACAGCATGAAGTTTATTATTAGCAGCAAATAAATGTAACATTCCAATGAAAACACAAAATGCAACATATTTTTATACTCATGGTTCACTTGAGGATCATATTGCTCCAGGAGAACTATCTGGTCATCAATTTTTATCATGGACTCAGAAACTCAAAGGATACATAACTATAATGACCTTCCTAAGATATTCATATATTTAAATGAGGTACATTTTATATGCAATAATTTCAAAAATATATATTCTTTTAATGACAGCTCCTAAAGCTGGTAAGAAAGTGAAATAGGTACATCGCACCCTGGGGTGAGCGGGATATTGTAAATTAGCACAACTCTTATGAAAAGCAATTTGGCAATATGTGTCAAGCCATAAAAACCTCCATACTCTTTGACCTATTAGGTCTACTTGTTTTCAGATTAAGAATTAATTCCCCAAGTGAAAAAGTTATATGAACAAAGGTACCTACTACAGGCCCCGAATGGAGGAGATGGGATGTCTGAAATATGAAAATGGCTAATAAAATATCACATGACCACTTAAAATAAAAACAGACTATTTCCCGTTAAAAGACACACTCGGATGAAAAAGATACAGAACTGTAACTATACTATGATGATAATGAAGTCAAAAACATACAGGGTGCACAGAGAAGTGGAAAGGCACACGGATGTTAGAATGTAAGGGCAAATTTTCTCTTATTTTTCTTTCTACTCATTTTCATTTTGGGGTAGTAATAACTAAAATATTAATAATCAACCTACAAGTGTTCAATCCCACGTGCAAACCTATTTTGAGTCCAGATAAAGGATTTCCATCTGTGCGCGTGCGCGCGCCTGTGCACATTTATGGGAGGAGGGGGGACTAAAAAGAGAAGGGGAAAATATCAAATTAGTCACTGCCAAGGGACAGTAACTGATTTAAAAGGAGACACAACATACCCTTATCTCCCACTAAAAATCCAACTACACCACAGAAGAGAAGTTCAACCCACAGAATTTTAGGAACCAGAGAGCCACCTAAATGATGACGTAACAGGAAGTCGATCGATCAAACAACCAAAATAGTCCCTCTTCCTCTACCCTTCGTGATTTTTTTCTGCAAAAGAACGTTAAACACAGAACAGATGATGCAAACGACCATTTGTTGAGCTCAATTTTAAACTGATGACTCTAATTTCAAATGGACTCCTATTAAGCACAAGTGATCTTTAAGAGCCACTTGGGTTTATGCCTGTAACACAGGGAACGCGTTTGCAACATGAATTCTTACAAAGCCCAAATCCCACATTTCTGCCAAGCTCAGCTTTCATCGTGCAGGCCTGCTTGGAGCGGCTCCAGCCCAGCCGCCGCTGGCCGGCTACCATCCTGGCCTCGGGATATTAGTTTCCTCTTCACTGGGGGCAAGTTCCCCAGTGCATGGTTTATTATGACGCCAATCCTCCTCTAAATTGTTCGCTGAAATAAACAAATTAAAATTAGATTTTCAGTTCCAAGATGCTCAAGGATTCTTGGGGAGGGGGTAAGCAAATGAAGTCGATGTGTAATTCCAGGCAAAGTTCAGAACTTCATAAATCAGCAAAACAATCTCCCTGTTGCAGATAATTCTCAAGGCACTTTGATGGCACAAAATGCTACTCAGTAAGCTCCCAACGATTGAGAAACAATTACCAAGAAAATGTTCATGACTCCATCAGAAGAAAGAAAAGAAAAGGAAAATTAAAAGAACAGTCAGGTAGCAATGCATGTATGTTTATGTTTAATCTGAAACATTGCTTTTAACAGACTCTCTAAGGGTCTCAAAGCCAGACACACTCTGCTGTTAGAGAAAAAAAAGAAAAGAAAAGGCGGCAGCAGCCTACCATGAAGGCATGCCAATTTGAATTACTGCACACGAAAGCTAGGGTAAATTACCCCGATGCCGCTTGCCTCAAAGAACTTCCTATTCTCTGGCTATGTTGTTCAGGAAAATTATGATTGCCCCAAGAATCTCAAACCTTGAGCATTCACACATTATTTCTTTCATACTTCAAATCCAGGATTCTAAGGAGTCCTAGGAGGGGAAAGTATCTTTTGAAAATAAATATAAATCTAAATATATGGCATTTGCCTGTTTTTCTGGAACAATTTCAGACATGTCCTCTGAAAGAAGACTTCCAGTTGAGAAGACAGAAGTTTATTTAAGTGATTCAAGAAAGTCTGCCATAAAATCCACTTTGTGAGTAGATGGGGCAGGTGCAATTTAGAACAGTATACTTGACGCTTTCAGAATACAATGTACTTCCAGTAAAGTTCAACAGTGTATTTGTGGCTGATTTGGATACATGAAAGACAAGAATAAGTTAAGAGTTTACTGTAGGGGTCACAGGTTAGAAAGGACGGACATAGGCTTCTGTAACTATGAAGACAACGCATTTCATAAAACTTACTCATTGGAGGACCAGCACTAGCCACCCACTCTGGGCTTCCTGAATCTGAATTTCACTAATTCAGAAGATACAGCCTTGCTTCTTACAAAGAGGTGAATTCTGAATGTGTAACCTGAGCCTCTTCTCAATAACCCAAATTTAAGAAGTAAAAATATCTAAAATAGAATTCACCCTTCAATTTACTGAAGCATTCTTCTCATGTTAAATTCCACTTGTGAGAAGAACAAGGGAAGAGAGAGGATGGGAAGAAAGGCAGAACAGGAAGATGGGGAAAGGAAGGAATGAAATATGGACTATCCAAAAGAAAAGCCAAAGAATAACTAGTCTTCTCCGAAATTTTTTTTCCCCCAAGAGTCAGGCAGTGTTTATTGGGGGCTTATACTCAAGCACCAGGGAGGCAGCGCCAGGACCAGATGTCCCAGCCCGAAATATTCTTTTTCAACCCTCATTTCCTCTTGTGTAGCTAAAATATAATGCCATTACATTCCACCTACTAGCCATAAATCAAATATAGATGCTGATAGCTTGATGTATGATTCAAGGAATAAGTATGATTCATGGAACAACGTGGACTTAAATATTTCCTTTGCCCTTTTAAAGACAGCAGAACCAAGAGGACTCAGGGAAGGACATTGCTGTATTAGATCACGTACTTACCGTTGCTGACCATACGCCTGGCCACTTCCCACAAGACAAGTCCAAAGGCCCAAATATCAACTCTCTTGTAAGAATCGAAACAGTCCACCTGGATGGTTTCATCTAGAACTTCAGGGGCCATGTAGCGTTTGGTGCCCACACGGGGGTTGTTCCCCACATCGAGCTGATTGGTACTCTGGGAATGCATGACTGCCAGGCCTGAAAGGAAGAAGACAACAACGTGGGTCAGTTTGCTTCCTTTCTCACACAGGGTTGCTGAAGGATGTTCAAACTGACCCCAATCTGAAGCGCCCTCTTGTGGCAGTCCTGGTCACTGCTGCACTATACCCAGAGTAGGTAATCTCTGGAATACTGTGGGAAGAGGACCTCCGTGACAACAGAAAAAAGAACTAATGCCAGAAACAGACTGAAGCTCTTAGGTTAACACCTGAACCTCTAAAACAAAAAGATCTGGATGAATAATAAACCAATGCACCAAAGCAATATGAGGCCAGTATTTCAAGTCCACAGGAAAACAGGCTCACAGGTTAAGTGGGAACCTCCAAGGGTTTTAGGAGAAGTAAAGCTCTCATATTCCCTCACAGCTCCCAATAACGTGCAAACACAAATTTCCAACAGGATGAGGCAGAGAATTTGAGGTAATGTATTACTAGGTAAAAGGCGGGCTACCATAGGCATTGTTCCATCCCTTTAGGAAGAGCTGCTCACCTGAGAAATAGCCATGCTGACCAAACCCACAGGCCTTTCTCTACAGTCATGCATGCAGACAGCGTTAAACTAGACCTTGATTCAAAGCACAACTCTCATGCTAAATGGCTTTGAAGCACTTTCTTACACCATGACTCATTTCAGAATTCTCCAATTAGAGAGACCTGGCATTCCTTGCCGACCGGGAGGGTTAGGCAGATACATGCATGATTCATTTGAGAATGAAATTACTTTTTGATGTATGTGCTGACCAACTCAAAGTGATTCCTTTAACACTCAAAATAATGAAAAGTGCCAAATTGGAACAAGCCGCCTCTGTAAACCTTTGCAACCCAATGATCCCTTGGGGATCCCTCAAGCCTTCTGTGGAGAATGCTTCTCCTCCCACTCCATGGCTTTGAATGTGTGGGACGATGACTCCTTCTCGCGCCACAGAGATGGCACATGGTATCGCACCCTTAATAATTGGCAGAGAAATCAGCAACTGCATTCACAACATCAGACTGGCTCCTCTTTCCCCAATTCTTCTAATCAACCCCAGTTTCTACGGCCACAGTGAACATCTCCTGAAACATGGACACCTCTCTATCGTTTCCAGAACCAAAGAGCCAAAATAACAGAATATGAAAAGGTGCAGTTTGAATAGATCATGGCAATACTAGCTGGAGCAGTTTAAAAATATGTCCACAAGTTCTTTGAAATGTCTCCCTTCAGGAGGCGAAGCTCAATTCCCCATGCCTTGAGTGAGGGCTGGACAGTCACACACAACATGGCAGAAGTGAATGGAGATCAAAATTAGGACATCAACAGCACCATGGCTTCCTCTCCGCTCTCTCTCAGGTCTCTTGTGTTATGAGGACACTCAGGCAGCTCTGTGGAGAGGCCTCCCAGACAAGGGACCGAAGCCTCCTGCCAATAGCCATGCGAGTGGAGCCATCCTGGGAGTTCCTCCAGCCCTGACGAAGCCTTCGGACGCTTGCCACTCTCATCGACAGCTTGACTGCATGATCCCCACAAGATCCTGAGCCAGAACCAGGGAGCTAAGTCATCCCAAGATTGCTGACCCTCAGATGACTATGTGAGATAACAAATTTGTGTTATTTTAAGCTGCTACAGTTGTAGAGGTAATGTGGTACCCAGTAACAGATAATTATCACGCTACCTAAAGAGACAAAACATCCGAATACAATGTGTAAACCTTGGCTGAATTCTTGTTTGAGAAAACTAGAAAAATCTTGGGGCACAGTCATTAAGCATCTGTCTTCGGCCCAGGGTGTGATCCCAGGGCTCTGGGATCGAGCCCCGCATCGGGCTCCCTGCCCTGCTGGGAGCCTGCTTCTTCCTCTCCCACTCCCCCTGCTTGTGTTCCCTCTCTCGCTGGCTGTCTCTCTCTCTGTCAAATAAATAAATAAAATCTTAAAAAAAAAAAAAAAAAACAGGGGCGCCTGGGTAGCGCAGTCATTAAGCGTCTGCCTTCCGCTCAGGGCGTGATCCTGGCGTTCCGGGATCAAGTCCCACATCGGGCTCCTCGGCTGGGAGCCTGCTTCTTCCTCTCCCTCTCCCCTGCTGTGTTCCCTCTCTCGCTGGCTGTCTCTCTGTCACATAAATAAATAAAATCTTAAAAAAAAAAAAACAGGAAAAATCTGAAAATGGACATTAAATGATACTAAAGAACTATCAATAATTTTAGGTGTGATAAACTGTGATTATGCGGGAGATACATTTTGAAGTATTTAGGAGTCAAGTGTCGTGATGTCTGTAACTTATTTTCAAATGTATGAGCAAAGACAGATGCCCAGCTACATAGAAATAAAGGAAATATTGCAAAATTTTAACAACTGTTGAATCTAGGTGTCGTGCATATGAAAGATCATTGTACTTCCTATTCTTTCAGCCTTTCTGTATGTTTCAATTTTTTTATAATAAAAAGTTAGAAAAACAAATAGAATACTGGTATTTTTGCCTTATCAATAATAGAACATGATTTCTAATGAATGATTCTTAATTTCTGGGTATAAAGTGAAAAATTACACACAAATGATGATCTTAGAGCAGCTATCTTCTGTACCAAGGAATTATTCCCTGGATAGTAACACCTTAACACATGTATTTGTACAAATCCATGTATCTAACTGGAAGGCTACCAGCGAAAAGAAAGAAAAATGAATGACTAATTAGTTGGACTTACTGAAAAACACCTCTGACTCCCTATCAAGTCCATAACCAAAGCCAACAGCTTCCTCAATTTTCCATCTCCCCTAGACCACTGGACTATAACAGCTACCATCTGAATGCTTATTATTTGCCAAGGAAGTATAATCATTTCTGAATTTTATAAGAACCATGCGAGGTACATAGTAATTGATTTGAGTAACATGAATAATACTTGAACACAACGTTATGAACATTTGAAACAATACAGAATTACAGTGCACAGTGTCAAACACTAAAGCATTCCTGGCTAAGCCCCCCAATAGAGGATAAGCAGTCCTGCACTTCGGGCAGGCACATAGACAGATTAAAATACCTGCATAGATATACAGGGTGATAACTGGGAAAGCCAGGATTCAAGTCCAAACCACCCTGCTCCAAAAGCCAGGGCATGGCCATAAAAGTCCTCTACACCACAAAAACTTAAGAGCCATACCCTTTCACTGCTATCCTAAGTATTTTTCTTCTCACACTTGCAAAATATCGTAAAATAATTCTCAGCAGGAATGCAGACTTTAAAGAAATTCAAAAGAAATACATTTTCCAGACATGTCACATCCTTTGTGTTTAAAAATAAGAATAAATTTTATCATTTATATACAAGAGCTAATATTGTCCAAACCTTTATCAGCCTCACAATAACTACAATGATATGAATATAATATAAACCACGTTTTAATCAAATGGAGCGAGGACTCTCAGTAGTCCACTGAAATGAATAACCGATAATACCATTCAGTTCTCATTAGCGTAATTATTCAGCCAATATCCAAGTTGCATATGGTTTTATATACAGTGTCACTATAAATGAAAATAATCTTATTTATAATACAATTAAAGCTACACTGAGCATTACCCTAACACCACAGGAATGAGATATCCCAGCAGGACAAATTGTGAACTGGTTCAGGAATTTTTTTCCTCTTTCTTGACTGATACTTTTGCCATGGTTACAGAAAAACAACTTTAGAAGCCATTTTTATGATGAACTCATCCCATAGGTTTTTTCTTTTTTAAGATTTTATGTATGTACGTATGTACGTATGTATGTATGTATGTATTTGAGAGCGAATGAGCAGGAGGGAGAGGGAGGGGGAATCCAAGGCAGACTCCACACTGCACGTGGAGCCCAGCACAGGGCTCCATCTCATGACCCTGAGATCATGACCTGAGCCAAAACCAAGAGTCAGACACTTAACCAACTGAGCCACCCAGGTACCCCTCACTCCATAGGTTATTTTAAATTTGTGTAAAGGTTTGTGAAATCAGAATGCTATAGACTACTGGTTGCCCCTGAGGGTGGGCTGGTCAGGAACTGACTGAGCAAGCAGTTTACTTGGAAGTGAATTTCCAAGATAATGCGAAGGTCTGAGTTTCAATACAGATTTGGATTTTACAGCACTTGTCAAAACTGTGAGAAGGTATTCCCTAAGATTTGTGTATTTTGCATGAAATTGGAATTTTACCTGGAGAGAAAAAAAGTCAAAAATAATAGGCTGCAGGGCACGACAGAGTGGGATACACGCTGAAGTCGTCAGAACAAAGGGCTCTTTTGTCCGCAGTTCACTTGGGAATGTACCAGTGATTAAAGATGGATTGATGAGTGGGGAGGGACGGATATGTGAGAAAGCTTACGAACAGTAAAATTTTGATGGGAGAATCCAGGTAGTGGGTATATAGCTGTTCACAAGGAAGTTCTTTCAATCTGCCTGCGTGCTTGAAAGTCTTCATAACAAGATGTTACGGGAGGGGGCATGGATGCGACCTAGCTAAATGATGGACTGCAACAAAAGTAAAAACTGTAATTAAAAAATATTTTTAAAACTTTACCCAAATCTGCTATGCAACACTGTCCATTCTTCTTAACCAGGATGTTTTTGCTCTTTAAATCTCGATGAGCAATGGCTGGCTTCCCTTGGGTCCCAAATATCTCTATGTGCAAATGTGCGAGACCACTAGCTATGGACAGCACTATTCGCAGGCAGCTAACAGTATCCAGAGTAGTGAGCTGAAGATAGTCATACAACGATCCCATTTCATGGTAATGTGTGATTAACCACAGCTGGGTACTGGAGTGTCTTGATGTCATGTCTGAAGCAATAAAACCTAGAGAGAGCAAGAACAAAATTAGCAGACATATAAGAATTTCACATTATAACTTAGCATACAGAAATAGTGACCCATACAATAGATACCACCTGTAACAAAAAATAACTAAACTAACCAACTACCATGAAAGGAGGTTTAGAGAGGCATCAACAGAAAAACATAATACTCTTAATACTACCAGTACCAAGGTACTGCTAAAGAATAGGAAATGTCCATATTTATTTTCATTATAAATAATCCTTTAAAAAGATTTTACATTGCTTTACGATTCAGATAGGAATAATATCTTGGTGTTTATCCGTGATGATAGTATCAAACTATCATGTTCATATTCCAAGTGCGATTACTCATCAGTCACCCAAAAAGAATAAAAAACATAGAATCGAAACACCTGTGTTCTAGTATTTACTGTGCCTGTGATTTGTTGTATAACACTAGACAACTCATTTAGGTTCCCTGGATTATCTTCGTTCAGATATAAGACAAAGGGATAAGTTTATATTAAATGACTGACTACTCATCAAATAAAAAAGAAACCAAATATAATAAACATCTATGATGCTCTTTGTCAGTCACACAAGAAAACCAAGATGATAGCGTCTGTTGCCCAGAAAAGAGGACAGATATAGGAAGGAAAAATTACAAGATCATGTAACGAATATAATGAAAGTACTGGTAGATCTGCAAAGGGCAACATGAGTCCAGAATAGGGAATCCTAGTAATTCAAACAAGATGTCACAACAGGCTTCCATTGAGAAGTGATAACTGAAGCGGTCTTGAAAAGAAGTGAGATTTGACAGATGTCAATAAGGAGGTAGGAGGAGATTTTCCTAAACATTCTGAGGGGACCCTTGAGCAAACTGAATGAACTCTAGAACTTCCAACCTACAAAATAAATTGTGATGTGTGTGCTTGCCTTTCCTGCTACAGACATGCTTTCCACCCACTCGCTCACACATTCTCTCTCCATATATGTTTATATATATTTATACATGTATTTTTATATATACATAAAAAAATACACACACACCCCTAATGGACACATGTACAAGCAGTGACATCTGGGACTTATAAATAAAAGAATATTAAAAAAAAAAGACAGGTATGGCTTGAGGCAGGATTAAAGGACTTGTGAAAGGATGCAGGAAAACAGAAACACGCAGAACACGCCTCGCACTTGCACAGAGCGTGATTTAAAGTCTGTGCCACTTTCATATACATTTTTCTCATAGGATTTTTATCAATACACCAGGAACACAGGTATCATTATAGTCTGTTTATAAATAATGAAAGTGCTGCTAGGAGATGCCAAATTACGCATCACGTCAGTTAAGTTGTCGCTGATCCCAATTTTGGTGCTGGCCACCTGGGCACACCACAGCTTGTGCAGGAAACTCTGGGAAGAAGGAAGTGTCCCCTATTTGATCATCGTCATCATCAACAATAGAAGCAGCTAGTAATTACTGGGACTAACAAGGTGCCGGGCACAATTCTTCTACACACTCTGCACGAGATCCTCCAATACACAGGAAGGAGGCAGACGACAGCGCCGACATTAAAGCTAGTAATGGTCCCCGAAAGCCTGGCTCTAGAACCCATACTCTCACCCACAATGCCAGACCGCCCCCAAACAGGCTGACTTCTACTCAGAGAAAGACAATGTGACACTTGTATCCAGTGGACATCTGCGAAGTGAACAAAGTAGTTTCCGCACCTGGACCCCTACATCTCTCTCCCTCGCCCTCCGAGCCAGTTCCCACGGGCAGCCTCAGACTCTCACTCCATCCTTGTCTCCAGTCCATCTCTGTGGCCCCACAGCGATTTCTCTTGGGGCCCTTCACTGGCCATGATACGAATAATCGAAATGTGTACTCAGTTGCTAGTTATTCTTACTAAAGAAAACATTTCTACTTTATCATTTTAAACCAAATGATATGAACTGTTAATGGCTTTCAAAAATAAATATTCTAAACTATAAGTACCACTCAAAAGAAATGAAATTACTGTTGTGTATTTATGTAGCCTCTACTGATTTCTCTGCCCAAGGGAGAAGAGCCTCTGATTAAATAAATAAATAGATAAATAAATAATAAATAAATATTTATGCTCTCACCTTCCCTAAGCCCCTTAGGTCTTAGAGGAGGATTTTGTCTGTCCCGTTAATTATGCTCTAGACCTTCCGGAAAAATAACTTTTTAACAGGCAGGATTTTTTTTTTAACTGTTTATCTCCCAAGTGTGAATTACAGAACTACATTTGTTTCAAAATGCTAGAGCATTTTAATGGCATTTTTGCGTTTTCGGTCAAAGCACTCTAGTGTTAGTGAAGGCTGAACACTGGCACAGCCATTGGATGTGTTCATAACGGGGAGGGAAAGTGATTAGAGCAAAAGCCTCTTAATTTAACGGCCAAAGCCATCCTTCTAGGCTCCTCAGGAAGGAAAATAAAACCCAAAATCTTAAGTGAGGTCATCCATGGCCCTTGTGAGCCTGTCCCTGGCGACTCTCCCAGGAGCCAGGCCCCGGGCAGCTATGACAGCTGAGGACTGAGGCCATCACAAAGTGGGCCCGGGGGCTGCAGAGCACGGGGCCCCAGAGCTGGACCGCTGGCTGCCAAGACTGGCTCCACCATTTCCGAGCTGGGTGACCTCACACAAGTCCTATAAAATCTCCACCTTGGTTTCCTCATTTGTAAGATAAGGATAACGTCATCAGCAACCTCAAAAGGGGTACTGTGAGAATAGAAGAGTTAATTATAGGTACAGTGCTTCATATGATGCCTAACACAGGAAGTATCAAGAATAGCTGGTTACTATTACATTTCAGAATAGCTCAGGGTTCAATTAAAACCACAACAATTCTGCAATGTAATATCTTTTGCGGGTAACGTCCTTGACTGCCACCGGGTCTCAGGGAAGTCTGATTAAATGTTGAGGCGGTACCTCTCCAGAGCACGGGGTAGTTCTAGAGACGGAGGCTGGTGACGGCTACACAGTGTGAATGTACCGATGTCACCGAACTCTCCACTTAATATGATTAAAATAGTAAGCTTTATATTTTACTACCATTGTTTTTAAAAGCATGTAAGGTGAGACTTTGGAGTAAAATTCTCACATTAACTCAACTCCCTTGGTCTTAGTAATGAGCGAAAGAATGCTCAGAAACAGATAACTTTGCCCCAAAGTCACAGAGTGGGCCTGTTAGAGGTGCTGAGAGTAGAAACCAGCGTCTCCAATCCCCTGGCCACTGTTCCTGCCACCACCCAGCACAGCCTCCCATTACCCCCCTTGTCTGTTGACTTCTATACCAGACAGAGCGGAAGGAAGAGTTGAAAGCCAAATCTAGTCATTTGAAAGATATTGTTGTAGGAGGATAAACAATGAGGGCCCAGAGTTTTATATGTATGCATATATGTGTAGATGTGTGTGTGTGATTTATTTATTTTGAGAGACTAGAGTTAGCAATACTCCAGGGTAGGAGGGAAATCATGATCCAGTATTTGATACAAGATGCTCCTTTGACAGAAAAGGAAATGATCACAGAAAGCCTTGAAGTCTCTACATCCAGAAAACTGGTAAAGCAAGGAAAGAACTTTAGCCAAGTTTCGCCCCCCAAAAAACCAAAACCCAAAACAAACAAACAAACAAACAAAAAAACTGGTGCATTTCTATGAGCTTTCTTAAACTCAAAAGAACTACACAGTAAAATCAGTCCATATAGCTTAAGTATGATGAAGGTAGAAAAACCTCATGAATACAGAATTTCCCTGGATCACCGGGTAATAAGAAATGAACAATGTTTTGCCCTATGTGGTCCCTCTAAGGGAACCTCACCTCTCACACGAATCATACTGCAAAGGTGACTTACAGATTTCTCTTATGATTAAATCCAAGTTAATAAATATTTACCGAGCACCTAGCATGTACAAGGTACTGTCCTTAGTACTGCGTGTGAAGGCAAAAACCATGGAAGTGATTCTTGCCCTCAGTGGACAGTGGAATGGTATCACAGTTCATTTAACTCAAGGGCACTGACAAAGTGACTGTTTGCATAGCCCAGCAATATGTAGCACATTTTGCTCAATGAACCTGTGAGCCCATGAGAACGAGAACAGGTGCCTGAACATGCCCTTCCTTTAATGAATCTCAGACCCCACATACTTCTAAAGAGTATGTGCCCCTGCCCCAAAGGAGTCATTCCACTGTTTAAAGAGAACTCCTTCCTGTACACCACGGCTTCTAACGCAACTGACGCTTTACCTGCGGCTCGACCTGTCTGTCCCAGTGTCAGAGGGAAACGTGGGACATTTGAGGGTAATTTTGGCTGTGGATGAATCTTCATCTCATGCTCTCACTATAGAATCACAATTCCACTCGCTAACTACCACAGAGAGTACAGAACTGTGGTTAAGAGACACATGCCCAGTGTGTCTCAGCTCCACGAGCTGACCTGATGGGGGCTGCTAACCTCCCACCTTGGTTTCCTCATCAGTTAAAACGAGACGGACAAGAGCACCTACCCCCTTACAGTGGCGGGGAAGCCAAATGGAGAAAACGCATGTGATGCACCTCAAACAGTGCTCCCTGCATGGTAACGATCACTGCTGTTACACATACACGCCTAACGGTGACGCAAGCTTGCGTGCGATCGGATGCACAGCTCGGCTGCAAAGTGAGGGGGTGCAGAAAAGCGCAAGTAAATCCACTGGGAGAAACTGGAAGGGAATTGAGACACTGTGACGGGAGGAGGGGTGGCTGGAGTGCGGGGTGGAGATCAGGGGTGATCGGGACCACGAACAAAGGCACAGACACCTCAATGTTCATGGCGATCCCAAGTGATGGCAAATATCCAAAGTGGCTGCCATCTGGGGGTATTTGTAGAGAGTGTTGGAGACTCCTTGGGACCCCAACAAATAAGGAGTCTGGAATGCCAGGCCCAGAAGACACAAACGTTAGGCAATGGAGGAGTCGTCAAAGACACTCTAAGGAGTATCTCAGCTACCCAGTGAAAGATAACTCAGGGTAGCAAGATGGACTGGAGACGGGAGACCAAAAGCAACGACAGGAGCGAGGAGGACTGGGTGACAACTAAGGCCCCACAGCTAAGGCAAGGGGAGAAGACAACTGCAGAACACACAACTCGAAGATGGAACACAGCGCCACACTGTTAAGGCAAAACTTTAGACAACTGTCGAACCGTTCTTGGCAGACAACCTGACTCGGGTTTAATACTCAATTGGCAGTAACGGAACAGAAACAAATCGCAGCAATGGCCTTCCAATGAGCCAAATCTCCTCCAATCACCAGGAAGTGGCCAGCACTGTCCTGTAGACTCAGTTTCTCTATAAACTTTATATCCACTATTAAAGAGGCACTCTGAGCAGCATTCATCATCCATGTATTAGTATAAACACACTGAGAAAACCTTTCCGAAAACAGAGAAGTCAAAGGCAGCAAGGGCGTTCTCATCCCTTATACCCTCCACGGCAGTATTTCAGTGGGCTCTTCACAAATTTCACAAAGGGTTCTAAGCTTTAGTTTCCAAATTAAAATGGATGCTAAATCCCTCTGTAAATCTGGGCTTTAAAAACCATGCCTAGTTTGAGGGAACGTGCATTTAATTACGATGTCCCTGGGAGCTGTGAATCTCTAGGAAATCGTCCAAAGAGCTTTCTTAGTTTGATTCAATAAATATTCAAAAAGGGTGCGGTAAGTAGAACAACGGAGGAAGCCTTGAAGTGAACAATATGGGGTAAATTCTTGTTGCTTAAATAACAACCTACAGAATAAGAATTAGCAATAATGGTTTCATTTCCATCATCCGGAGAATCTTCAAACTCAGCTTCTTTGCAGGTTTAAGCAAGAAATTAGTGTTAAAAGAAAATTAAACCTGATATCAATGCTGATGATTCCTATTCTCACTTTTCAGGGGAGACTTGCAAATTCACACACACACCAAATCGGAGAGGGCAAAGGTAGGCAATTATTTCTGTCTAGATAAAATTAATGAGGGGATTATCTTTGTACTTACCCAAAATATTTTCATGCCTCAGCATCACAGTGTTGTACAATTCTGTTTCCCTGAACCATGACTTCTCATCCCGGGAGGAGAAGATCTTCACAGCGACGTTCTCCCCCTGCCAACTGCCCCTCCACACCTCACCATACCTGCCTTTGCCTGGGGAGAGCAACACAGAGGTGACATGGGACTGCAGGACAGGAGAGGGAGCCAACACATTTCTTGCCCACAACTCTTACCCCCTCCTGTTGTATACTTGAAAAAACCTAATCTAGGGATCTAAACACCACAACCTTCGCCTGTGAAGACACACAAAAGCGAGGTGGAACCCACCCCTCCAGCCACCCACTGTCATAGCAAATCCAAAACCCTCAGTATCTACATCGTACAATTAGCTGCTAATTACAAGGCTTACAGCTAAATTCCTCAATTAAAAGGTATGAAACATATATGGTTTTTAGAAGTGCACCAAAGTTAATAAAACTAACAAAATGGGGGGCGTCTGGGTGGCACAGCGGTTAAGCGTCTGCCTTGGGCTCAGGGCGTGATCCCGGCGTTACGGGATCGAGCCCCACATCAGGCTCTTCCGCTATGAGCCTGCTTCTTTCTCTCCCACTCCCCCTGCTTGTGTTCCCTCTCTCGCTGGCTGTCTCTATCTCTGTCGAATAAATAAATAAAATCTTTCAAAAAAAAAAAAACAAAAACTAACAAAATGGTACAGAGTATTAGATTCCAATGTGCTGAAAGCCCCCCCACACACACACACAAAGCACATGTGGCTAAATCGAATAGCTGACTGGATTTCCTTCTCTTCATACGATATCAACGCGGACATTTTCTTGGGAGTCCAAATTTATGTATTTACATATGCATTTATGGTTTTCATAAGGGAGATGATTAAGTTTGAGATCCGTGTTCTGAAGGATCCAAAGAAATACACACACACACACACACACACACACACACACACACACACAACGATGCTGTGGAGGGGACCGACAAGCAGCCACTACCTTCCCTACAGGATTTCTTGGCTGAGGATATATTTCAAAAGAGGATTTGCAGTCTTAAAGACATAATCCCAGAACAGTTCTGATTCCTGACATTGGTCATGGGTATTTGCTTGTTAGCGCCCGAGACGCCAGAAGTGGGCCACACCGAAAGGGCCCCTTGGAGACAGCATTTCCCAAAACGCGGTGACTCTAGTTTGTGATCGGTTCTGGGGGGGTGCATGCCCCTCCTGCGGCAGCAGCTCAACTGTCAGCCTGGCAGCGACAGGCTCCCTCCTTGGTTCCTCTCCTTCGTTACAGGTAGGGGTGATCAGGGAGGCTGGGAGGAGGAGGTAATTACCACGAGACCATGGGGATCAACACCGGGTATAATCAGGGCAAAGACGCACGCGGCGCCTAGATAACGATGCAGCGGGAGATACACCTTGCAGGGCAGCAGGGCCTCCTCCCAGGCAAGGGGCTGCTGGGAGCCACGGCTCGTAATGAGCAGCTGCAGCCCCACCTGCACGCACAGGAAGACAGCTCTTTGCTCAAACACTAAGCCACGAGCACCCAAACATGGAGAAAGAAAGCACGTCTATCCCGAGGCTTAGGTCCTGACACAAAATCAAAACCACTCAATCTAGACTCCCTCCTGACAAACAGTATCCTTACGAAATACCAATGACTAATCCAAAAGGATGTTAAATGTGGCCAGTAAGTCATCATTGTGGGCTGCTGTCAGGTCGCAAAAATAGTATTTAGAGCAGGACTCATTTTAATACAGTCATAGCAATTGCCCAGCATTTGTAGTCCAAGATGAAGGCCAGTGCTTAGTAAGATACTACGAAACAGGCTACTGGAAAACAGTATGCTGATCTTCTCCTGCCTTTGGTTACAGTCTGTATCTTTATTTGCCCTTTGTCCTCACAGTCTCATTAGGAAGGAGAGAAAAAATATCCCGGAGAATTGTACACATTACTATAAAGTTGCCTTAAATCCTTTTTTCTTTTTTTCTTTTTTAAAGAAAACAGAGATGGATGTCAGGATAAGTAGACAGATTTAAAATAGAAACCTACTTCAATGGTTTTCAAATGCTTTTAAGTTGTCAAATGCTTTTTAGAAATGCAACCTTATTCAGAAGTTCCTAAAAACAGAAGCAGAACTGCCCAAACGTATGGGGCACAGAGCCCCCATGGGAATCCATACGGTATCTGAAATTTGGGGGGGTTCACAAATCACTATCTGGTAACAACTCATCTAGTCCAACTTTGACCCCAAATGGTAACATACTATCCAAGCAGTTCATCGCATACATTTTTATTCAGGGCCGCACCACACGAACGCTAACTATAAGCTACCGAAATGGCATTGCTTTTATGAAAGTCTTTAGCACTGAACCAACAAAATGCTATAATTGAATTTACGCTATTTCCAAAAATGCTCAAGAATATCTACACTACCAGAAACAGTGTGTGTTTTTAAAGGTGCAATACTGTTTTGCCCTTTGGACCCTGGAGGCGGGCTCTGAACACTGATAGGGAGAGTGGCTGCTCTGCGACTGGTAAGCGGCCTCAGCACAGGAGAGCGGGGGTAAGCAAGGCAGGTAAATGGCTCCTACCCAAATACCCCTGTTCATAAGCAAATTGGATGTTAAGCAGTACAAGAGGAAAACCCTGGTTGTACACAATAGGCACATTTGGGGCGTTTCCATTTGTATTTTCTCCACTCACAGTCCACCGTGGAAGAGAAGCAGGACGTGTGGCTCAGAGACAGTCCCAGTAGCTGCAGACCCAGAGCAAAGGCAACAGGCTCCTGCTGGTCACCTGTGTGCCTACCGGTGACACTTGCTGCTCAGACTACACTGCCTAGCCCCCTTTCCACTATCAAGTTTGGGGGTGTCCTGATTTCCGTAAAAACAGAGAGAAAGGTTGGAGAATAGCACCCCGGTACTGAAGGCAGCTATGATGTCCAGCTACCCCCCAAAACCATAAGATGGGAAGACTGGAGCTGCCAAGAAAAGAAACCAGGAGAATCAGAAAGAGTATGGAGACTGCCAACCTATCACGGCCCCTCTGGCCATCCCTGCACGCTGCCCAAAAAGAAATTAATGACAACTACCACGTGACTCTCAAATACCTGCCAAATACAAGTAAAACTAAGAAAACTCAGAACATCTCCCCCCAAAAAAGGCATTTTGCACCATCTTCCTGGAGAGCAATCGGCAATTTATAAACAAGCCATAAAAATGTCACAAATTCTGACCCAGGAACCCCAACTCCTGGGAATGTATTCTGAGCTTGCAAAAGAAAGGTATAATACATGCAAAAGCTTTCTCGAGTAGTCCTGTTACAACTCAGTGATCATTCAAAAGACCATCGTTACGCACTCTTTTAAAATATTTGTGATGTGTACAGATATATGGAAATGTCTACGAGCTTAAAACTGGAAGAAGGAACAAGCACTGTATACACATTATGATTGCATCTATTTATAAATATGTTCCCTCGATGGGGAAAAAATGAGAGGCCATAGAGAAATGCATATTGCTTGTGTTTAAACAAAGCAATTATACAGGTAGCTTTGGTAAACTTATCTCATTATTTCTAAAGGCAGCAGGAGAGTGAGAGGGCTTGGAGAACTGCCATAGGCAAGTGCACTGTCCAAACGCCTCCTCACCTCAGATCGCTCAATGCCTGCAGTCAGGAGGGGCCATGCTAATTCACTTCTCATGCCTTCCCATCATCCCAAAGGCTTTACTTGCAACTAAAAGCTTTTGACTAGCCATTCTTCATACTAACTAGCGATAGATTCCTTTGATAAGAATTCCAACAAGCTGAGACACTCCAACGTAAGTCCCGGGGGACAGATACAGAGCCACACCGTCTCAGTCATTTCACGAGCAACAGGCAACACAAGGCAGATTTTCCAAGTTCCATCCTGCTTCTAGAGCCAGGGCTAATATTGCATACAACCCACAAAGAAGAGAAAAAAGAATTACCAACACACTCCAACAGTGTGATCTGACGAGCCACTGTTCTTTGTACCAGAAAAGGGAGACCAGAGCCGCTTCCTGATGTACACGAATGATCCAGTAAATCCTGTGGTTCAAGACAAGGAGAAAAAGAAACTACTGAGAAAAAGCTCCCAGTTTAGACGACGAGCATGCATATCACTATAACTCACATGGAGATGCCAGTCCTGGACAGGGGGCCCGTTAGTGTGCATGGAAAACCCCACTGGAGGAAGAGCTGGTTTTCTTAGGAAAACCAGAAGCTAGCCCTTTCCCTAATATATGATAGGTTTTCATGAGGGATAAGTTGTCTTTTCTTGCGTCGAGAGTTTTAGAATAAAAAAATATATATTAATTAAAAAAAAAAAAAAGCTGAGTGGCCAAGGTCAAAGATGCAAATTACAAAGTCCAAGAAGTAGGGCTGAGCACAAGGAGAAACAGCAGAAAGAGGAGCAAGCAGAGGAAAAAGAGGGGAAGGGCCTTCAAGTCCAAGGCCTGGGCATAACTAACCATGTTCTGCTCTGCTCATAAGAATCTATAAAAGGATTCACTTTAGTTGACATGTCAACTAAGGAACTCTAACAAGGAACAAACAAATTAGGAACAAGGAACAAACAATGTTCCTTGTTCTAATGTTGTTTCTTTGCAAAGTCTCCAGTGGCTACGTGGGTCATCTAGCTGGTACACTCAAGCAGAGAGGGGCCATCTGGATGGATTACCCTTTAGGAAGGTGAGGAACAAAAGCACCATAGAAGTTAACCCTCAAATGTCATTTCTGGGTGTGAATTATCCACAAATCGGGGGAGGGGGGTGTGAGACTTTCATTGAAAACATAAAACCATGCTCCAAACCTACTTCTAAAAATGAACATATTATGAAAAAAATTCCCAGTTAGTTCATTCATAAGTTTTCCCTTTTGATTCTCAGTGCAAGCCAAGGAATAGACGTCCCTTTGTATCAGGAATGGATTACTTGGAATACACGGTATTGTGCCCATGGTGATGGTGGTCAGGTGGCAGTAGTGTTGAGCTAACATTCCCCAAAGCTCACTCTTTCCCAAACATTTTAGCTGGCCTGTTAAAGCAATACATTGATTTGTGTGAATTTCATCTTCTTTTACTTACTCTGAGCACCACTATGAAGTACTGTTGATCAGCAAAATTACCAAAATCTGAACATCCAAAGGAAGATATTTAGAATCCTTAAAAACCACAAAATGGATAATCAACAAGAAATTGAATGTAGATGAAGTAGTTTCACATCTCCCTAACCATCTCTTTTGCTGTTCTTTTTTCTCTTTATTCATTCAATTTTTTTGAGAGAATAATTCTGAAAATTAAACAAATGTGTTTTTTTCATAATGTATAATCGTGATTTTAAATCTAGTTCATAGACTTAAGGCAGGGGGTTGGCATCAGCCAAAGACTAACGAACATCTCCTTCAACTCCTGGCCCCCAAGGCTGCTTTTTCAATATAGGAGGCTGTTCAGTGAGACAGGCTTTGCTGAATCACATAAATGAGCATGTCACTTAAATAAGCAAGTACAGACCAATAACGACAACTTGTTTTAAACAGTGTTCTTTGCTGTGTTATTGTTACCGCAATATACTATCCTCTAACATGGTTGAGTTGGGAAAACTATTTTTAGCATACACTCCCATTCCTCTTCCAAACTTACAGAAGCTACTTACACAGTGAGTTACACTAGATATTCTTATCATCGGCCACGGTGATTAGCAGTTTTGGGGAACGGAGTTCTGATTAATCTACTTTAGACTCTTGCTTTGCTAAAGCTTTGTCAGGATTCAGCCTCGTATCTTGCTACTATTCAATAAACTCATTGAATTTTCCTTCATATGTGAAACAAACTTCTAAGTACATTTCTCTACTTTGGGAAACAATGTCCTCATCTCCTCTTTTCCCCAGTTCCGCCATACCACAATCTAAATAGGTAGGGAAAAGGAAGAAAACAAGGTTCCTTCCTGCTTTTCATACAAAAATATATGTTTGACTGGTGGCCCAAGAATGGGGAAGGCAGGAGGATGGGATATTTCTCAGCCTGTATCAGCCACCATCAAATGTTTAAACAACTCGCTAAGGTTGGTCCAAGAAGAGCACCCAAGCAACAGAGACCGGTGAGGGCGAGTTTTCTCCAGCACAGAGGAAGGTGGGGAGCAGGCTTACCTGCAGACCTCCCACACACTCGTAAGCTTGTCATCTAGCAGAACAAGACTTAATACGAGATGATCTTAGCTGATGCATGGCCATGACATTAAACAACACTGGGTCACATTAGAAAGTTATTACATGATGGTCTTCCATCAAATATGACAAGGAGAGTCTCAACTGGGTATCAGCATGTCTTTAACACCTAACACTCACCAATCTTCACCTTTTTCAGAGGAGGATCGGACTCAGCATAGGATTGCTTCAGAACGTTATCATTCTCTCTTCTGCATTTTATGGTGACCTATTTATAGCAAGTGGTTCCTTTCTCTCACTTAAAGTTTAAAGTTTCTTTCAAATTAACACTTGACAATTTTTAAAAGTAAAAAAAGGAAGGCACTTTTTCATGTGATTTCATCACTGAAAAAATACGCAAAAGAATAACTTTAAAACATTTAAATACAATGGTGTCTGACCCTGAGCTGTCCATGAGGGTAGCTACTAGCCACATGTTGACTTTTAGCAAGTGGAATGTGGTTAGTCCGAACTGATATATGCTGTGAGTGTAACATATGCACCATATTTTAAAAACTGAGTTCAAAAAAACAAAAAAGAATATAAAATAGCACATTCAAAATTCTGATTAATATGTTGAAATGGTACTAACTATATATATTAGGTCAAATATATGTTGTTATAATAAAAAATAAAAAATATGTTGTTAAAATTAATATCACCTATGGTGGGGGGGTTTTAAACTTTTTTTTTAGTGGCCACTAGAAAATTTAAAATTACAGATGTGGGACATCTATTTCTATTGGATAGCATGGATTTAACCAAATCCGCACTCCACAAGGGGGCAGCACAGGAGCGTGAAAAGTTTAATAGGGGCTTTTTTTGGATGTCAAGTTTTAAAGCCTTAAATTACAGGGTATTAAAATAATCTAGAAGAGAAAGTGATTTTAATATTAAGCAAAGGTGCTTTTTCTGAAAGCACTTTTATTGCTAAAAATAGAATAACTGAGTTACTCCAACCCCCCCCCCAAAAAAATTAGAGGGCAACCATTCTCCGCACCTTTTCCCTTACTCCCAAAAGAAGAATAACTACCAAGAATCTACTACAATAAGACCCCTCCCTCATTGAACAGAAATGTCTGTCTAAAATAAGTATTCTCACATAGGGGAGACTAAACAGGTGCCAACACAGGCTTGCCAAGGACACAAGTGACCAGTGGTATGTGTGCACACTGTCCAGTCCCCAGCTACTGGTTAGCATTTCACAATGGAAATAAGAAAGCATGTTTCGCCATTTTCGTTATGCTGGGGATTCCCTGGGGTCTCCAACTCACGGCTAAAGTGCTGTCTCCAACATTGGTGGTGATGAGCCCTTCGATGGTACCGTACTCCACATCTCTGGGATTGAGGCGTTCTTGGTTGCGCCTTTTAAATTTTCGGAAAGCGACTCCCAGTAGGCAAGCTAGAAGGCATACTGCAAATACTACGGACAGAATAATGAGGCCGACCTCCAAGTGGAAATTCTGCGTTCCAGGAAAGGACTTCCCTGGAGATGGGGGAGAAAAGGAATGCAATTGGCTGTAAGGATCAAGGTTTACTGATTATTTAGCATAACTGATACCTAACAAGTAGCTCGTGAGCCTGACCACCGGGTCTCCCAAGTCACAAACTGTTAAAAACTAAAATACTTCCTAATACCTGGCCAACGGCCCAGTCCTTTGAACCATGATTCATTTCGGCACAACCGGAGTTGGAAAAAATCCACCAAGAACCAACCATACTAATGCACATATGTGGAAGTACACTGAGGATATGAAGTACTACACAAATCTCTGGTACTACTCTTACTAACGCAGATTTGATCTATACAAATATTTCATCCTTAGCCCTTACAGACAGAGATTATGATGTAATATTCCTAGGAGAAAGTGCTATCTGAGTTAAAAACAAATTACCCAATCTGTGGTCCCTCTCCTCAGTGTATCTTGGATGTCTACCACGGAGTTCTCATTGATCTTTCCACATCACGATTTCTGCCTAGGAACCGATTCATTCATCTGTTCTTTTACTCACTTATCCAATATTCTTTTACTCAAAACATCCATCCACTGATTCACTCTCTCGCCTAATCACTCATTCACCCCCTCGCTCGGCATTATCACATCACCCATTCAAACATCCGTGCACTCACTCCAACACTCACATACCACTCGGGCAAATACACACAAAGACTTTCTACTTGCCTAGAGAGTTAAATAAAATAAAAAAAAAATGTCTTGGTTGGATAGTGATGGTCCATAATTAAAAGGTCCCCAAACAATAATGATCTCTGAATGTCAGACCCCTTAAGATACGGTATCACCAAAAGCCCTGGTCTTCCCCACATGCCTTCTTCACGTCTCTGCCTCCTTCCACAACCCACAATCCTTCCGCAAGCCTGACAGCCTTTCTACATTTCTTTTAAGTTTCCAAATCCAAATTAATCAACGACTTGGCACATAATACCCCATGGTACATGTCATTTGTACGATAAAGTGTAAAACTAATTATATACAACATTAAATTATAAATATGGTGCCTCCCTAATTGAATTAGAAATTCCTTAAGTAAAGAAAATAAATGTTCTGCTACAACTCAGAGTCTTGCAGAGTGCTCTGCAGATTAGGAAGTTTCCACGCTGTAGGTCTAACTTTTGTGTGAGAACAGATACTTCTTCACGTCCATCGACTCCGTTAATTACAATTTAATTCACAAAGGTTAAGAGTAAAGTTTATTCCATCAAGTACCCTTTTAGTTTTAGCCATTTAAATACTTAATCTCTCTTTTAAAAATCGTCTTTTATTATTCAACCCCATTTGCATATCAGAATTAACATTTTCTATATGCCTTCAGGTCATCATCATAACTGAACTACTGCACAGCATAATCTTGTATCTGGTTTTTCTTTTTTCTTTTTTTCATTTTTCTGTCTCCTCCCTGGCTAGCTGCCATTTCTGGCAGTGGGCGATCCCAGTAGCCTCTCCCACTCCACTTTTTTGGTTCATTTCTTCTTTTGTGAGTGTAAAATCAAATAATTATGCCAATTAAAAATGTACTGTAGGTTAAGAGAATCCACTGGCTTGGAATGAGTCTACAAAGCCTAAGGAACATTAATATTTGTAGGGACTTTGAGACAGCAAATTAGGGCTCATTTTATGGGGTAATAGTTTCAGAGGAAGACTGATTTCCACTAGATATGGAATCCTTACGAATACAACATGGAGAAGATTCCACATGAACTACCAGGTTCGTGTGAAATCTGACCCAGCTTCAAGCTTCAGTGATGGTTCACTGGGAAATCAGATATGGGAGCAAAACTTGGTGAGGCTTTGTCTCTTTCCTCATGAAGAAGGAAACCCATTCCACCCAGCCACCAGAGTCTTGTTCCATTTTCCTTCCTACACACTCAACATAGAGATGAATATTTACCAAGCAGAACTGTTTCCAAAATTATGATATCATGGCTCCTGGACAGAAAAAGGAGCTGTTCACCTGCACATGTCTCCCAAGAGAGATCCGGTCAGCCAAGCCGTCCCCACGGTGGCCATTACCTTGCTCACTTACCCAAAGATCTATCCTCCTTTTAGACTCCAAAAGGCCATGCCTTTCCCTTCCTCACCTAGAGCTACCTTTCTTGTCACTCAAGGCCTTTAGTGCAAAGAGTAGGAGGAAAGCCCTGTGGCTACTTCCATCTTTAACCCACAAAGAATCAGAACAACACCAATGGGAACCCTTGATCTAGAAATAGAAAAGTCCATGGGAACCTTTAGTGGGCAGCTGGGCCGTGATGTTCCTGTTACACCAGTCCCCTTGGCAGCACTCCACAGCTTGGCCAGGTGATGGCGGGGTCTTACAGGTCATCTTCCCCTGCTCGTAGACCTGGAAGCAGCCTTTCTGGTAGACATGGAAGCCGTCATTTATGCTCAGTGAGGAAAAGCACTGCTGGCCTTCACAATGGTCCTCGTTCCCACAGGAGAGGCCTTCACACACACACATGTAAAGTTTGGGGTTCACCTTGGGCTTCTCATCTGCAAAGGAGCAAGAGGAAGGGGAAAAAAAATCACTACATGGGTTTTATTCCCATTAGTGGAACAAGACAGTTTTTCCAAGACCATTACAACACCTTTACCAAACAGGAAGTCAGGCCAAGAATCATCGTTGGCCGTGATGTCCGCATTTTGTTATCTTGTATCTCTCACTTGACCAACAACCAAATAATAATCACCTTTCAATATGTGAGTGCATTTATACGAGCTGTGTACTCTTTTAGATCATACAGGCCAAAAAATGGTTATCATGTACCCACAGGCTTCTGACAATGAACTTCCCCCACTGTGGTTTTCACGTTATCTTCAGCCTGATGGGCTCTTGCATCCCAATTTTCTTGCATCAAAATAAAACATTCTTCTAGAACATAATGCTCATCACTTTTATTTTATGTAAAAAAAAAAAGAAGGCTCCTAAATATATGGCAATTGTTAATACCAGTTCCTGGCAACTTCATACTAACCCATCAACTAGTAATACAAGGAATGCTGGTGTTCCTGCCGTTATCTGTAATTTACCAGTATAATCAAAGAGTTGCCAAGGACACAGCCTATAATTACAAATATTTCTTACCAATATTTGCAGCTAGATGTTTAGACTAATTTTTCAACAGTAGTAACACTGAAGTTTTCATGTTGATTACAATGGAAATTCATAGCTGCTTCCACATTTTTGACTGGCAGAAAAAAAAAAACTGGCGCCGATTACTGAAGATGAGGGTACAAGGAGACAGAGGGAAGAGAACAATGTTTTAAGAGGAAGGTAACAGGTAGGACCATAGGAGCAGTCCACACCTGGTAGGTCCAAGGTGCGATGGAAAGAGGCCGAAAAGTATCATCCATCAGTGAAGCCACCTAATCAGACCTCCTAATTATCTTTCTCAGGAAACACTCATTTGCAATCTAATTTTTCAAATCACTCTTTCTTTTCCCTTCCCTTGTTAGAATGATCAGTTCAGACTTGCTGGTCCCAACAGTTTGCACTAGTCGGGAAGGAAAGTGAAGATAGAATGTAAACAGCCAAGTCCTAGAGGTTCTGAAGCAGCGTTCATGTAAAGAAAGCCAGCTTTCAAAAGCTCCCTCCGAAGGTCTATGGCACAGACTGACTGCCTTTTAATTCTTGAACCCTCTATAGCAGGTCTGTGAGATAACTGCTTCTTTCTTAAAATAACAGGTCGGGTGGCTGTGCTTTCAAGAGGAGACCTTAAGGTAAGGTCTTTGAAAATGTCAAGTTCATTTACACAGATTTGTGTGGGTGTGTGTAGAGACGTGGGTTATCTCAAAAAGAGAAAAGTGTTCTTAATCTTTCTTCTTCCCTCTTCAAAGAAGTGAAAAATAGTTCACTACCCACTGTAATGTGGGTGCCTCATCCCACAGAGTAAGTGCATGCAGACACACAGACACAAGCCTTCTATTTATAATTGACTTGCTAGTTCTTTTGAAAACCACAAGGGGCTCATCCAAGAGCAAAGACATGCCTGAAAGCAGAAAATCCAAAATAGCCGCTGACAGGGTATGTATGTCACCAGTCTCACCCCCGAGAATCAAGAGCCTCAGACATTTTTAATGAGCAAAAATTTTAATGAGCCAAAAGATAGTCTTTATTTTCCCTGCCTCGAGAAATTCCAGCACCAATCTATTTCTATGAGGATGAGAAACATATATCTGTTGACATAATCCAGCAAAAAGTTTACACTTGCCAAAAGTGAGTTGAAAGATAATATTTCTAGGGAGTCTAGACATGCTTGCCACTCTTTGATGGCACAGAGCTGGGCTGAGGGTTGCCAACTATGCTGCCCAACAGGTGATGACTCTGGAGGGAAATGGATAGGCAGGGTAAGGGGGAGAGTTAACGGTGTCATGTTGATTTGTTTGTGATCTACAGCAGGAATCTAAAATACTACATTTTAAAACTAGGCAATAATGCATTTATGAAAATTTGAAACACAAACATGTATTTTAAAATCCTAAATATTTTCAAAAGTCAAAGGTATCCAAAGATACATACTAACACATTAAAGAGCTTGTGTCTGTTAACACAGGGGCTATGGGGTCAGTGTTAGGATGAAGGGGTAAAATGAAAATAAGGTACGAGAGCAGCTGTTCACGGACTGATAAGGGACTGAGGTGTATGGATTCCTCAACTCACTGCACCTGTGGTCCAGTAGGAGCAACCACAAACAGGTAACGCGAGACAACAGACGCCTTGCTCATCATTGAACCTATGGAAACGGATGGTCCAGGTACAAAACAATTAATGACATCTTGTGGTTATAATAAAAAAATGTGAATTAAAAAAAAAAATAAGATGATAGCAATAATAATTCCTTTCATGTACACTCAGACTGAACTCTACTTTTTTTTTTTTTTTTAAGATTTTATTTATTTATTTGACAGAGAGAGAGAGATAGCCAGCGGGAGAGGGAACACAAGCAGGGGGAGTGGGAGAGGAAGAAGCAGGCTCCCAGCAGAGGAGCCTGATGTGGGGCTCGATCCCAGAACGCTGGAATCACACCCTGAGCCGAAGGCAGACGCTTAACGACTGAGCCACCCAGGCGCCCCTGAACTCTACTTTTAAAATCAGAACCTTGGGGTGCCTGGCTGGCTTAGTCAGTGGAGCACGCGACTCTTGATCTCGGGGTCGTGAGTTCAAGCCCCAAACTGGGGGTAGAGCCTACTTAAAAAAAAATAAAATAAAAAATAAATAAAATTAGAGATCAAACTGAACTCTAGCTCCATAGACATAAGATGTGGATTGCCCTTCCACGGTCCCTATCATTCGACAGGATGTGGGGATGGTCTGACAGATGTCTGGAATGTAACCTAAAGAATTTTGCCAGAATTGAGCAGCCTGAAGTAAATACCATCTTCAGTAAAAGTCAACTCACTATACCCAACCATGCAGTGCACACAGGCATCCCGGGTTAGAAACTGTAATCAGATCTTATCCTGTGGGGATCAAAAACTAAGTCAAAGGGATTCATTCATTTATTAAACACTCTCCTTGAATCTTTATATCCCTCCACTAATGGTACACAGACGGCCTGGGGTTGACTACCTTTAAATAGGTCATTCTTCTTAAGGTGTCAAAAACTAGAGTTTTCATCGCCTCACCTCCCCAATCCAGAAAACGAAAAAAAGGGGAAGAAAGATGGTTGTGAATGATACGTGATAATTAACTTAATCTCTGCTATGAAGAACCATGAGCTCACTCCAGCAGTTAGCTAATGAGAAAAGTACAAAACCTTCGCCAGCTTCCCTTCCAATTGTGCTTCTCACCAACATTTAATCTTCTTAATTTGTGTATTTCCATATACCTACTTAGCAGAGCCCTTCATGAATCTATTTTTTATATACCACCAAGTATAAATGAAGACCCTGAATTCATAAGTCTGTAAGAATGGCCACACGTCCCACGCACATGCCTGCATGCACACACACATTAGTTAAATGCCACTTTGGCAGCTTCGTCCGACGGAGTGGATTAGTCAAAGAGATGCCAAAAAGATTTCTGAGCTCGGATTACTGATTCAACAAAGAAGGTTAAAAGCAAGGTAGTAGCATTTTCATATCTTAATATCCACAATTCTAAGAACACAGCAGGCCCCAAAATGCCCATGACTCACTGTCTTAGTCTCGTCAAAATTTAGGAATAACCGTAACATGCGTGGGCCTGTGATATTTTATTTGGAGCGGGTTGAGGGGGGCAGGGGTAGCGCACAGAAATGTACAAGTGTTGGGGCGCCTGGGTGGCACAGCGGTTAAGCGTCTGCCTTCGGCTCAGGGCGTGATCCCGGCGTTATGGGATCGAGCCCCACATCAAGCTCCTCCGCTATGAGCCTGCTTCTTCCTCTCCCACTCCCCCTGCTTGTGTTCCCTTTCTCGCTGGCTGTCTCTATCTCTGTCGAATAAATAAATAAAATCTTTAAAAAAAAAAAAAGAAAGAAAAAAGAAATGTACAAGTGATCACGAAATCCCTTGTAGGGCCACAGGTAAGAGTCTGTGGACCTCTAATCTCTCAGACAGTGATAGGAAGATAGGACACATCGAGGCGCACCAAGGCACTGACAGTCACCTTCCGTGACTGATTTTCAACAGGACAGACAGGAAGCACTGCATCTGATACGAAATATTTTACACTTGCCTGTGCAAATAACTAGGAAGTGCCCTGGCAGAAGGCAGCCAGTCTACTTCACCTAACTGACATTCATTTAAATAATTCAGTAATTTAAATGTCAAGCCAGAGGTATTCCCTGTCTGCGAAGCTCACCCACATTGTTTGTTCTAAACGGCACCTCCCAGCATTACTCAGTGTTATGGCTGGCACCGCGTGCCCTTTGTATCACCAGAACCAGGTCCCCGTGAACACACTGCCAGCCCGGGTCGGAATCGGAGCAGCAGGGAGTCCTGGACTTGCAGCCAGTCCTGGCAGGATTGGGGGCTGTCTCCACAGCCAGAGGTGCAAGGCTCAGAATCCCCAATCTTTTCAAAGATCTTTCTTGTTCTGGGTGATACTCCACGCATCATCTGGACACACCTACTCTCGTAGCCTAACTGCAGACGGTCACAGGAAGGGGCAGCACAACGAGCACTGTGGACTTTAACAATGTCCATGGTTTGCGACCATCTTGTACCTCAGAGTAAAAGCAGTCACATTTTGTTTTATTTTATTTATGTATTTTTTTTAAGATTTTATTTATTTATTTGAGAGAGAAGAGAGAGAGCACAAACAAGGAGCATGGGAAAAGCAGGCCATGGAAGCTCGATCCCAGGACCCCTGGGATCACGACCTGAGCCAAAGGCAGACGCTTAACCGACTGAGCTACCCAGGCGCCCCTTGCATTGATGTTTTAAGTGGGACTTGAGAAATTGAAGCACAACACTGTGGGCTTATCCTCAACATTCTCAGTCAGGCACTCCATAATACTTTAAAGCATTTAAACTGATTATCATTCTAAATGGTGCACAAAACCTCGTATTTCCCACTAAAGTCTGACATAAAAGACAAATGAGAAAACGCTACAAGTAAACCAGCCTGCAGCTATGACCCCAGAGGTCAGCAAAAGGAACAGACAGAATTTCTTAGAGACTCACCTCAGAGTAGCACAAATAACAATGTGGTGATTAGACTATTCTTATAAAAGCTGTAGAGCTCAGAATTTTACAGGCTAAAAAAAGGAACCCCAAACATCCCTGGACTCCTTCCAACAGCATAAATGATTCATTCATTTGAAATGACAGCTTATATTAGGCTTATAGATATGGGAGTCCTTCCATGGCCTCCTAATCCAAGAGTGCAGCTTGGCACTGCTGCAGAATCGGAAAGCATTTGAGATCTGTGGCATTAAACAAAGGCTCAGTGATGGATTTTGCAATGCCAGGTATCACTGCCAGAAGGCTGCTCCTAAGACAGGAACACAAAGGTCAGTCTGGAACGCCTCGTGAAGGGCATTTGATGGTCTGGCAAGACGGCAAGCTGTATGCTCAGGAATACAGTACACTGAGTCTAAATGCTCTCATTATAAAACACCCATTCAGGGAACCCAAATCACTTTTTTTTTTCCTGATGAGAGAAACCGATACTTGGCAAAGTTGTAACACCAAGAAGAAAACATATTCCAGGAGTTAAGAAAGATCAGATAGGATCACATATAAATTTGAATACCAACAACAAAAAATGATTTCAGGATTCCCAGGATTTTGAACTGTTGATGGCTACAAATGTGCCTTTCCTCCAGCGTTCTGGAACTGAGCAAACGGCATCCCCATTCAGATGTAGTCCTCTCTGCCTGCCATGATTCTCGAAATAGAGACAGGGTGGTCCATGTGGCCACAAGTCCTGGTAGAGCTGACCTCTACCTCGTCAGGCTCCCCTCGTCATCCCTCCAATTCTGGAAGGCCTCTCTTGCTCCAGGATGTCAGGTCCTTTCAGTATGGAATTTCCTCCACAGGGACGGCTTCGCTCCCTCCCTGCCGATACCCCATTACCCAGTTAGCATCACCTTCCCTTCAGAGAAACCTTTGTTCATACCCTCAGATTTAAAGTAGGACGCACCTGCATACACTCCCCTGCATGTGTCTGTCTGGCTACCGGATGTCCAGGTCTTTCCTCTAGACTAGGAGCACCGTGAAGGTAGGAACAGCCTATTCTGCTCACTGTCATATACCCCCACCTGCCTCAGTAATTGACAGAGGAGTACAAGCCTGATGAGTATTTGCTTCAGAATGAATTTTCTCCTCACAGAAGGGATTTAGAGGTGGGAAGAGACATGATTCTGGTTTTCAGAGCAGACTGAGCCTATAAAGTCTTTAAATGTCAGCAGAGATCTTAAGGCAAGGCTTAGTCACTGAGCCAGCATGTCTGTGCAAACCACTTCTTCCTGGAGGAGCTCGCCATAGCGTCACATCTGTTCACCTACTCCGGCTTACAAGTGTAGAAAATTAATACTTGTGGTGGTACAGTAGGTGTTCTGTTTGCCTGTTTGTCTGTTAGAAGAAAGAGGTAAAATACAAGTGCCCCTAAAACAAGGAATTATTTAATACATTAATAGAACAGCGGGCTTTTATGGAGGGTCCTTCCTTGGATAGCTGATGTGAGGATTTCGGCTACTACGATGCGAAGGTGACCAGAATGATCGACACATCTTCAGCGCCCCGACTCCAGCCACATGAGGGGAGTCATGCAGGACTTGCCCGCTCAGCAGTGAAAAAGATGCCCCCAGTATTTGCTGCCATTTTTCTCCTCTCGGTGAAAGTAATGGCGTTTTCAGCAGGGAGTGGGGAAGAGTGAATTACATCATTTTCCCCTTCTTGCTTTGCTGAAGGTGATAAGGATTCCCAAGTCATCCTGCATTTGAACTGCTGAAGCTGAGAGGGGGAAAAAAAAGTGCCATCTGTTTATTTTGTGTCTGGGCTGACTCCTTGTCTCTGAAATAATCCCTGTAAATTAAGCCCTATTGCAGCAGCCACACCTTCGATTTCAAAGCCAAAAACTTGGTCTGTGTTTAAGTGACTAACAAGTTAAAGAACACTGTGGGGTACTGACCTAAGACAATATTGGTCTGTCTTTTCCGTGCTTTTTATGATTCCCAGAATGTAGCAAAGACATAGCTTTAACACTTGCACCATGCCTATGAAGCAACTCTTTAACATGGGGAAGATAATGACCCCTTTCTTCATTGTGTCTTCAAACTTCTTGACTCTCTGCTTCAGAGAAATAAATGATGACAAGGCCTAATGGAAATTACCTACTAAGGAATTCTTTTAAAGACCAGAAAGTATCCCCACCCCATATATTGGCAGTGCCCAGGTCTGAGCGAAGCCCCACTTACAGGAAGAGTAACAGAGAGTACCACAGCCTGAGGGTGAAGAGAAAAAGACCCGGTAAATTATCATAAACATTTCAGGGAAGCCATTCCTGGTTTAGGTTTGAGGAGAGCCAGCGATGTAGTCCCATCTGTCCAAGGCTCAGGCTGGAAGCTCTGTTCACAGTGGGGGAAGAGTGTGCCTGACTCCTGTGGGTTGTCTCCCAGCATTCCACCGGCTAACGAGGGAGTGCATGGCTTGCTCCAGTGAGGGTTTCCTAGCCACGCTCTGTATGGAAAATTCTGGTGTTAGGAAACCTTAACCAACGGCTCTACCTGGCATGGGACAATGGAGAAGGAACTACACGGTGGCTTCAGCGCAAGGCGCCCCCCTCTAGCTGCCCTTCTGTGCCCTACCAGTAACCGGGTCTTCGAGATTGCCAATCTTTGCTCTACTTACCAGCAGCAAACCACCACCACACCCCCACACCCTTTCCGCAAGCTTTCAAATCACAGAGATAAATCCTTCAGAAGATGGGCAGGGCTACAATTTGTTGGACAACGGCCTTAGAATGACAGCCTCTAGGCATTGCAGCATCCAAAGCCAAAGGTAAAAATGTCCAGAATTACTTAAATTCCTCCTCTCTAGCTCCGTACTCTACCCCACCCCAGAAAAAAGCACAGAGGGAATAAGGTGCTTTCTAGACTATTTGCTCCCAGCCTGGACGAAATCCAAGAGATTAAGATATCTAGGAGTGAAAAACTGGAGCACTGATCAAGCCTCTGATACTGCTACTTCGCTATCCCCTAATTTCCCAATTCACGTCCGAAGGGCCTACCAGGCCCTGAACACCATGCAAGGTTCATTACGAGAAGAATCCCCTGCCTTCAATCCCATGAATACATGCCTTGTGCATCTGTATTCCAGCCTTTAACTTGATCTTTGCTTTGTATATCTTCCTTCCCCTATCAGTCTAATTAATATGGTCCACAAGAATTCACCAATTCCCAAATTCAACACTTAAGAAGATTGGCTTATTAGTCATGGACTGAAGGGTCCTACAGTCACCATGACATAGTTGCATCTGGGTCATTTTGAGCTTATTCTTTTTCTACCCCAGAGCCCACAGAAAGGCTCCAGGTGCCTACACTGAAGGTAGAAACCAAAAGCATTTTCTGAGAGTGCTGTGAATCAGAACCGGCTTTTCAAACCCTTGTTCCCTTCCCCGTGCCCCCCCCCCCATAATCTCTGTGGCACAGCACACCACTCCCAGCTTCCACAATCATCTCGAAGCTTGGCAGAAGAAAGGCAGCTAAATCGGAGATGTGTCACGAGGCCACTGGCTGGGGAGCAAGAATATCTAAACACAAACGAAGGCGAAAGCAACAGGCCCGAGTTTCCACCGAGTGCCACTGGCTGCTGTAGCCGCAGAGCGCTGGCAGCCTAAAGATAACCCAAATATCTACGAAGGGTCACTTTTAAATAGTAGCTTTAATACCACCAGTCATTTCAGAAGCATTTCCTTCCAGAGCCCGCTTCCATCCACACTGGCATGCCAGCCATGCCCAACAATGGCCAGCCCACTGAAGAGATGAAAGCGCAGAAGGAAATGGAAGGAGTCCCAAAGGGGAGCAGACAGTGCCGTAACCTGCTGCGATTCTATTCTGCGCCCACATATGGACTGCTGAGAAAGAAGAATCCCGTAAGGAGACACCTTGTAGAAGTGATCTACTGACAATCATGGGTGATTAAAGAACAGGTAGAAAGTCAAACAAAACAGTTTAAGCCAAGGCCTCCCCATCCGAAAGCTGAGGCAGTATCAACCACGGATGGCCACCTTCCAGGAGTTTTTCAGGAAAGCTATTACCTCCAAGAGAAAACGTACACCCTCAGTCTACTGGACCGCAGTCCGGCTGAGCAGAGAGAACTGTATGGAGTCTTCGGCGCGTGCTGTACGGATGCAGCCACTGTGACCACCCACTCACCGCAGAAGTGCCAAAGGGAACTGCTCAGGAGGGGCTGCTTCTGCTTTATTGTCCACTGAAGCCAGGGCCAAAGGTATCCAAGATCTTCCTCAGAACCATTAAAACCCAGCAGCCCCTCACCTATCCACCAAGTTGAGCACCCCCACCCCCCGTCCCAAATGGCAGTCGGCCCGGGGCTGGTGTACAAGGGACAGGTGCACAGTGGGCTATTTTCAGTTGCTATCAGCTCCATCGGGAGCCGCACATGCTCAGTAGGCAGGCAAGTCTGGGTTGCATTTCAAACTCCAGGCAGCCAAGAGACATACACCTTCCCCAGCTGCCAGGGCAACCAGCTGCCCAGTGCTCCTCCCAAGACGGGAGCAATGAAAACAGTATAACCTGGCCAGCCACCACGCCAGCGAGCAAGCTGCACCTCGCATGTCACTGCCTGGGTTATTCTGAGCCGGGTTATTGACACTCCATGGCAACACAGGAACAAAGGGCCGGCGAGAGGGATTTAAATGTCCTGCAAAAGTTGCTAGAAAAGTCAGCAGCTCAGGCTTCTGTTTTCATAATAAAAGTAGCAGTGGCATTATTATTAGCTTATTGTGTGCCGCTCCAGTGACTGTTATCTGCGAATAATAATAATAAAGATCCCCTCTTTGAACTAAGGTTCTGTTTCTGTTTTGCTCGCCACCATGAAGTGGCTGTAGTTGGGAGACCTCCCAAAACTACAGCATGCGGGCCTGCCCCCCGCAACACCAACACGGCAGGGCTGTCTCTCCTCATCCGTTTACCTCTCACATCGCCATGCCCTGTGATCCACGTCCCCCATGCAACTCTCTGAAAACACACAAACTGGCCCTCCGTAACCTTTCAATAGCCCACATTGCCCTCCGGATGGGAGACAACGAGCTCAGAACCCCAGGCCCTGCCAGGCCAGCAGGACCTCTACTCCCAACCCAGATCCCTTCTCAAGACTGCCCGGGCCATGCTGGGACTGCCCAGGTGGTGGTGTCCATTCCCCACTCCCACAACTTCTCTGGGCAAGGCCCTTCCCTAGGCAAGAAGTCCTTCTCAGTCCTTCCTTTGCTGCTCCAGCACCTGTCGAGCCTGCCAAACCCCAGCTCCCTGGAATGCCGTCTCCAATCCCAGCCCAGTGTGATACAGAGGCCCTTCCTGTTGATATCCCCGGTGCTGGGCTATAACCTTTGCCTCCTGCAACTAGACTGTGACTCCTTGCCAGCAGGAACCACTTCTAGTTACGCTGACATCATCTGTGCCTACCGGTGTACTCGTGCTAACTTATCAAAGACTGTAAGATTGTGCTGCAACTGATTCTCTTTTCCCAAAGTCCGAATAAATTCTTTGAAAGATGTGCTCTTATGACCTCCTCAGCCCAGATCAGTCCCTTCATATAAGTATCTTTTTTATATAAGAACTATAATTGTGGCAAACATTATTTATTCATCCATTTGTCAAATATTCACTGAGCACCAACTACATGCCAGGCGCTGTCGTGGACACTGGGGATAAAATGAACACCGCCAGGTCCGGGCCCCTCCACTCCAGGGCTCACTTTGTGCACATCCCCCACAAACTCCTCACAACCAGCCTACCGCTGTCTCCATTGTGCTGCTGCGGAAACAGCCCAACAGGTGAGGTAACACACACACGTGGACACACAAGAAAGAGGAAGAAGAGGGCTCATGACAGCGTTTGCCTTTGCCCCTCTCCTGAGAAAGGCCTGATTCCAGTGCACAGCCAAGAGCTTTCCCTTCCAAAGACACCCTTCAACTAGCAACATCATTTACCTACCAAAAATCACCCTAATGCTTTGCAAAACTGACGCCGTGAAGCCTATGGACTAGGACGTGGTGTTAAAGAGAAGCCGTCCCTGTGTGACCCGGCATGGCCATGGGGAGTACACAGCAGATGACTCTGATTCCCAGCCGGACTGTGGGCATCTTTGTTTTTTTCCTCTCTATTCTCTACTTTACGACTCTCCTGAGTGGGTCCATCCAAACCGGCTTGGTGCAGCTAGTGGCATTCAGAAGACAAAATAAATGCAGCAACATGAACAAAGAGGCCACCCCATTCCAAATCAGCATTCGGGTTACAGGCAGAGGTGGGGGTTTTGTTTGTTTTGTTCTATTTCAGGTGATTTTCACCACCTCCTTGCCAAGAGAGTGTTCATTCTTCCTCCTATTCCTTCTCTCCTTCCCACAACCCCCCAGTGTCATATCCTCAGAAAGTCCGTGCTCTGCTCTCACCCATAACAAAGAATTAGATGCCGCATTACCGTGGATCTAGGAAAACCCCTTGGTCTGCGGAGCTCCGATTCAGCTGATTAGAATCAGGCAGCAGCTGTTGCAGTGTTATGACCGAGGCTGAGGAGACACGAATGTAAACTTCCCTCTTCCTGTCAAACCACTGGCTCAGACAGAGAGGATGGTCAGGCTTCGTGAACTTGTGAAAAAATAAAAGGCTCCGGGCCAGCTCTGTTGCAGAACGCGCAGAGCAGTTTCACCTGGGGGCAGCAAGCTCTCGGGGGCAGACTGCAGTCGCCCTTTTCAAATCGTGGGTCATGACCCATTCCTGGGTAGGGAAATTGATTTAGTGGTTCAAGACAAGGTCTCTTTCTTTCTTTTTAAATAAAATAGATCCAAATAGAACGGGGGAAAAAAGAGAGGGAGAGAAGAAATGGAAGTGTATTAAACATACTAAGAGTAACTGCTGTTTTTTTTCATGAGTTTTTTTGTTTTAGATGTGTGTGGGTCCTACTCTAAAATGTTTCTAAATGTAGATGCACTGGGTCCAACTGTAAAATGTTTCTGACTGTGAGTCACAAGGAAAAGTTTGAAAGTCACTCCGCCCTGTGTCTTACAGGATCTTGGAATTGACAGGAGTTCTGAGTAATTATGACTATCCGTATAATCATTATCTGTGGAAGCTTGCCTGAGGTCATGCTGGGCTGCAGAAGGAAGTTCCGGGGCGGGTTAATAGTGTTTGGGGAGCTACAAAGTAATTCTTTATTGTGTCTTGTTTTCCTGGGTGTTTCTTTCTTTGCAAGAGCAAAAGTCGCATGGAGGACACACCTACCAATCTCCTGCTTCACTAGCTTTTCCATCAAGAGGTGACGGCACTCATCTTCTCATTCTTGAGACCTGTCTTCATAAAAGAGAAGCCCAGAAGCTACCGTGCTGCCCTCTCACCATTGACCACAAGGGAATCATTTCACCAGCTTGGGTCTCAGATTTGTTTTCACATCTGTTCAATATTTGACTTAGATTGCATTTTTAGAGCCTTCTCCACACCCTACTGCTACTACCTTCCTCTCATATAAATGCACCAAATGTGAATGTTTTTAAATGTCCACTGGGGGGGGGGGGAATTGGATGTGGCTTTACTTTAACTACCCACAGCCGAAACAAACATTTCCCAAGAATTACAAGCTCAAAGGAAGCTTTGTCATAGCTCATCTGACATCAACTAATACACCATCATTCTGCTCGATAAGAAAATCTGACAACAAACAAGCAGTATCTTCAAAGTGTGCAGCTCCCGTAAGATATTCAGTTTAGGTCTTAGTGGTGAGTGGCAAATAGCTCACTATATCTCGTCTCTCTCCCCAAAAAGTCTCTCATTTGATGATGTGTCAGTGAAAAAGATTTTATTCTGAACAAAAGGGATAAATTAAGAGTAATGAGAAATGAGAGCAACAAATTTAATAGAGACATTCCTCGTACATTCATTCACCCCTTCAAGAACTTCCTGAATCTTCAATAATGAGAAATTCAAAGAAAGGCTTATTCTATTCTTCTCCCACAGTGGCAAAGAGGGGCACCTTTGTGGACCCTAACAAAAAGTCTATTGACGTTATCCCCTTCCTTCCCTCATTGGGTAATTGGGCTGGAAAGTCTGAGTGGTGATGGCTTTGGAAACAGTAAAATCAAGTCAGCCCACAAAATAATTTAGAACTTCGCAATCCTCTCTAGGACAGGCCAAAACCTCTTGCAACAAAACTCCGCAAAAGTCCAGCCCTTGCTGCTATGATAAAATCTAACTATGGCTCGCAAATTTGATAAAATGTGGGTCATCTTAGCTTAGAAATATTTCTGAAGCAATATTCCATTTTAAGTATTTGTGTCATGGACGTCACCTGCAAATGCTCTCAGGGACAAAGGGAAAGCCAAACATGGAGGTTCTGGAACAAAAATGGACTTTTCCCCAGTGGCATAATAGCAGTATTAGAGTACGATTAGTTTTATTAATGGGAAGGGAAAGGAAGGATATACGGATAATTAGGACTCAAGTGCTCTTCTCGGTAAGAGCAAATAAAACTCTTCCTGCAGCTAGAGTTGTATATATAATGAACATGAAAAATGAATATTGGTATGAGATGAGAAATAAAAAACACAAACCCAGGTGAAGGAGCCTGATCATTTGCTATTACAAGCTCTCATCTCAGCTCTCAAACAGACTGGGCTGAGCTGGATTCTAGCATGCACCAGATATAATGTGGATGTGGATGTAGCTAATTGAAGGGACCAAAAAAAAAAAAAAAAAAAAAGCCAAATTCTGAAGACTCATAATGACTGAAGCTCTTGAACACCATTTCTTAAAGTACACTATACCTTTTGTTGTCTGTGTAACCTTAAACAAGAGCTGTAAACAATTCAAAGGCATGTCCCCCAAAAACCTATCTCATTAGGGTAATCTTGAGGATTATGGGAAATAATGCATATAAACCCACCCAACATTTGGCACATATTAGCCACTCAATAAATATTACCTATAATCATCAAAGAGGTACTTACAGTAAGCAGTATTTTCCAAACTTATTTGGTCTTTTTTGCCCTGGAGTATTTAGGATTCCATACAACCTGAGAAATGTTCTGAAGTACACTCATACTAACCAAACCCTACCAAAACCAATGTTTGGGACCTATTATTGGAAGTGCTAACACTATTTCTAATCAATATTTAAGAAGACACTTGAGAATAATTAGGGAGACGAAGGGGAAGAAGTTTTGCTTGCTCCCCCCCTACCCCGCCCCCGCCCAATGAACTAAAAAGAGTACAGTACCTAACAAAATACATTGGAACAAAATCTCTGTGACTTTTTTATTTATGCCCCAGTAATGCCATCTAGCTTCACTAAAGCACAATCAATAAGATGCCATAGCTACTCTGCAAACATCAAACACGGGTCTATTTCCTTTTAACCTTGGTAGTCTAAAGGTCTGCACTAGACAACGTATGGGGCTAGTATAAAGGTTTTAGTTAACTGCCCTATTGTTTCCTTCTTTTGGTTAAGTATTTTATACTTAACATTTGCTTTATGACTAATGTTGAATATATTAGAGTGCATTACAATTAGGGGTTCTCAGTGTGTTTTTTAAATTCCTAGTAAATATACAAAAACAAAGAATCTTTTCATAGAATATGCTATTGACAGTTAACAAGGAGTTGAGTCATGGAGGGAAGACGGGACTAAGGCAACTGTTATTATGATTAGAGCATTCTAGGCTATAGCACTCCCTAGATATTCTGGTTGAAGAGGAAAAAAAAAAGCTACTGCAAACTAAGGGATGATGTGTCTTTTCCTTCCTTGTAAACATCCTAGTAGTGGTGGTATATTAAATAGCAAAACTTTAGTGGCAATCCATTTCCACTTGAGCCAGACGGACTTGATTCATTACGTATCTTCACTGTGACATTAAAGGGTCATTTGCTGGACTCTTTGGGCAGCTTAAGAGCTAAAAGCAGGAAAAAACAACCAATGGCAAGGTTGCTAATATTGATTCATAAATGCCCTTTTCCCCTTCTCTGTTCTCCATTCTTTCTCGACTTCTCCATCTCTATTCATACCGCATTTCCACCTCAAATTGTCTTCCACTCTCTTTCTTTTTAATCATGCCCACAACCACAGTTCCATCCATGGTATCAAATGAAACCAAAAGGAACTGCTTACTACCAAACATAACTATACCTAGGGAAGGGAATAATTCCACCACATTCTGTAGATTTTTTTTCTAGTTATCATAGTGTTTAGCAATTACACAGAGGAGGAAAAATCCTAGAAACTTGCCTGTTGCGTCTCTAGATATTGTCAAATGTTCCTTGGGGAGGAAAATATCCCCCAGGTAAGAACTACTATTAACCCATCAAATTTTTCCAACTCAATTCTTATTAATTCCTGCAACTTAGGACCCAACCTCTGCTCTGGTTTAAAGACCTCCAATTCTTTTAAACTTACCATATGGGATCCTTATGTTATATCTTCTTGGCACTAAAAGACTGCAGCATTATTGAATTGTTTTTAACAATATTGCTTGGAGCAGAATCTAGACTGTGGATACCTAAATTGGTGACAACAAGCACTGTCCAACAGAAACTTAATGTAAAGCCCATTACATAATATTACATCATGTAATATTATTGGATAGCATAGGAGAAAGCCCAGATGACCTTGGGTACGGCAACAACTCTTCAGAGGCACAATCCATGAAAGAAATAATTAATAAGCTGGACCTTCATTAAAATTAAAAACTTCTGGTCTGTGAAAGACAACGAAAGAGAATGAAAAGGCATGTCACAGAATGGGAGAAAGTATATGCGAAAGACACATGTGATAAAGGACGGTTCTTCAAAATATACAAAGAACTCTAAAAACTCAAAAATAAGCAAACACAACAACCTGATTAAAAAATGGGCCAAAGATCTTAACAGACACCTCACCGAAGAAGATATACAGATGGCAAATAAGCATACGAAAAGATGCTCTGCATCAGATGTCATCAGGAAAATGCAAATTATACCAACAAGAAGACACCACTACACACCTGTTGAAGTGGCCAACACCCAGAACACTGACAACAGCACATGCTGGGGAGATGTGGAGCAACAGGAGTTTTCGTTCATTGTTGGTGGAAATGCAAATGGTACAGCCACTGTGGAAGACGACTGAGAGGTTTCTTACAGAACTAAACATACTCTACCATAAAATCTAGTAATCACAAGCCTTAGTGTTTACCCAAGGGAGCTGAAAACTTACGTCCACGCACAACCTGCACATGGATGTTTAGAGCCACTTTATTCATAAATGCCAAAGCCTGGAAGCATCTGGTATGTCCCTTCAAGAAGTCAATGGGTAAATTGTGGTGCATCCAGACAATGAAATATTATTCAGTGCTAAAAGAAATGAGCTATCAACCCATGAAAAGACATGGAGAAACCTTAAGTGCCTATTAATAAATGAAAGAAGCCAATTCAAAAAGACTACATACTGCATGATTCCAATTATATGTCTTTCTTGGAAACACAGACTATGGAGGCAGTAAAAAGATCAGTAGTTGCTGGTGGCAAGGAGGGTGGAGGGAAGGGATGGACAGGTGGAGCACAGAGGATTTTCAGGACAATGAGATACTCTGTATGATACTATAATGGTGGATACATGTCATTATACATCTGTCCAAACTGACAGAATGCATAACACCAAGAGTGAACCCTAATGCAAACCATGGATGTGGGTGATAATGGTGCCAATCACAACAAATGTACCACTCTGGTGCAGGATGTTGGTAATGTGGGAGGGTCTGCATGTGTGGCGGCAAGGGGTATGAGAACTCTCTACACCTTCTTCTCAATTTTGCTGTCAACTGAAAACACAACTTTAAAAAAATAAAGTCTTAACAAAGGGGGAGAATGGAGGAGTTTTAAGTATGATAGGATTAAGAACAAACTAGTTTACAGAGAGCCAAACAATACCCCAAAACTTACCCTACTCCAAATAGCTTGTGAGCCACTTACCTTCCATACTAGGGGAAGGGAAAGCAATCATCATTAGCACAGGAAGAATCATCACTCCATCTACCATTGTACAACTGTGGAGGAAAAATAAGAGATAAACGTAAAACAAAAAATTTAACTACAGGATGACAAATTAAGCCTACTATCTTCAAACTGCCATTCAAGGCCTTTCTTACGAATCCCCCTCACATATGTCGCCTTATTTCTTGCTAAATTTAAACATATACCCTTTACATAGATCTAAACAAATCATCTTAAGGAGTTAAACAGATTTACCTCCTACTGGTGGCCACTCGAAGGTAACTACCCTCTTAACAGAGAACTCAATAGGGACATGAAAAATTCGCAGCTATAAGGCTAAGCATTCTCAAAGAATTTTAAGTTCGAATTTTATCTTAGCCTATGAAATGCAAAATTGGCACTAAATTTAAAAACTCTGAGAAGCATGAATAAACTGTTGTAACATGATGTTAAAGATTAAGTGACTGAATAATTCAAGCTTCATTACTGTGTTTGAACTTTATTTCTCCTTTAAAAGAATTAGAAGTGGAGAATCATCACACAGCCCAAAAGGGGACCACCAACAACAAAGACCTAAAAATAAAACAAAACAAAACAAAAATACCTACAACGTATCCCTCATCTATGGCAAAGCAATGCATTCTTATACAAACCTCAAATTTAACAAAGGTTACATACAGTCAAGACAGGAAGAAATCATGTAAGTTTGTAATATATCGAACTATAGAAATGAGAGAAAGTAAGTTCCCCGATATAAATTTCAAGCTGATACTGCCCTGAAACTACATTAGCAAAAAGCTCAATTTTTCTAAGTCAAAGGACTACAACAAAGAACTTTTCCATTTAAATAATTCCTGCAACATTTTGGGCATATGGTAAGTTTGGTTATACTAATTCTTTATTACCAGAAATAATTTTTACAAATTAAAGCTTTGACTAGTTGTGATTTTCCGGATGGTAAATAAAGAAGAAAACTGGTAAAGTTCTTTAATGCACAGGTTAGTGTACTATCTTACACCTACAGGTCCAAGTAAAAAGCAAAACCCTTTTGCTATCTAATCGGTTTGCAGCGGACACCATTTTTTTTTTTTTTTGAGAGCAGGGGGAGGGGCAGAGAGAAAGGAAGAAAGAGAATCTTAAGCAGGCTCCACACCCAGCGCTGAGCCCAACAAAGGGCTCAATCTCATGACCCTGAGATCATGACCTGAGCTGAAATCAAGAGTCAGACACTTAACCGACTGAGCCACCCCGGCTCCCCTGGAGTGGACACCTCCGGACTGATCTTAAAATCAAATTTTTTGGTTGGTGGTCGGATTGTTCATGCTCCACATCCCCATCTTATCTTACCACCCTCATTTCAATTTGACCATAATTACATTTCAGTCTATCCCTTCTCTAATAACAACATAAGGAAGAGAAGTAAAGGAGAGTTTTATGTACCTTCCTTTTACATTCTTTAAAGCACATGAAACTTGAGTGACCCCTTTTACAGCTGTTATTATACGACTATGTCCATGTTCACATAGATCTTTCTACAGCTAGCCCCTGATCTGTGGTGTGTCAGTGCCGTCACAACCAGATACTGACTCCTCCATCATCATCTTGTCTCCATGACTTTGAACATAGCGCACTGCTGGTTCCCTCTGCCTCAACTGCCCTATCCACCCCTCTCCGACTCACTCCCCTCCTCCTGTCATTCATGACCTCCCTCAAACAACGGCAAACACTTAGTGAAACAACTCTACCCCCACCCCCCACCCCCCCCCACCCGGGGCCGGCAGTGATTCCAAGCCCGCAGCACTGGTCTAACACCACCTGAAACCCATTATTTGTCTATGTCAGTCTTGAGTACTAGCCCACCTGCCTCTGAAAGAGGTACATGCATCCTAGGGTCATGCAAGAAAATTCGCTGACTTACGGGATGAAAATACAAATCTTCCTCTACTTATGATGGGGTCACATCCTGATAAACCCAATAGCAGTTGAAAATATTCTAAGCTGAAAATGCATTTAATACAGCTAACCTACCAAACACCTAGCCTACCTTAAATGTGCTCAGAACACTTAAGTTAGCCTACAGTTGGGCAAAATCATCTAACGCAAGGACTGTTTCATCATCAAGTGTTGAAAATCTCATGTGATATAGTGAATGCTGTACTGAAAGTGAAACACAGAATGGTTGTCTGGGGACAGAATGTTGGTCAGCGTATCGGTTGTTCAGCCTCCTGATGCCAGGGCTGACTAGAAGCTGCAGCTCGCTGCCCCCGCCCAGTGTCAGGAGAGAAGAGCGTACCACATATGGCTAACCCAGGATCCAAAGATCCAAAGACCAAAGATTCAAAGACCAAAATTAGAAGTACAGTTCCTATTGAACGTTTATCACTTTCACACCATGGTAAAGTCAGAAACATTAAGTCGAACCATCGTAAGTCAGTGACTGTATGTACCAAAATTTGCATCTTATAAAAAAATTTTTAATCTAATAGAGCAGTAAGTAACTTGAGCCTTCATTTGGTGTGTCTCCGTTCCTATGACAGTCTAGTTCAAAAAGAGTCTTCCAGAAAGAGTGGGAATTACTAAAAAGGTAGATATGGTTTGCTTAGAGTATAGCCACGTACTATACTTTTGAGGGTCAATTTAAGAATGTTATGAAACAAGCCCTCCCTAAATTGCAAGTGTTCTAAAACCATTAAAGAAACCACAGATTGAATATATTATTAATGAAAGCACCAGAAAGAATAAGAAAATGGTGGAGCTGGTGGTATCTCTGTTCCTAGTGGTTCTTTGTCAATCACTTTATTAGGGGGCAAAAAAAAAGCAGTTAACATTCACTTCCATCTGACAAGACACAGGGTCCCCAAACTCAAGATTAAAAAATACTTGAAGGGCACGTGAGTGGCTGGATTGGCTGAACAGCCAACTTGTGACTTCAGCTCAGGTCATGATCTCGCGGGTCATGGGATCAAGCCCCTCGATGGGCTCTACACTCAGCATGGAGTCTCTCTCTCTCTCCCTCTTTCCCTCTGCCCCTCCCCCTGCTCACTATCTCTCTCTCAAATAAATAAATAAATCTTAAAAAAAAAAAAATACTGGGGCACCTGGGTGGCTCAGTCAGTTAAGTGTCTGACTCTTGATTTCGACTCAGGTCATGATCTTAGGGTCCTGGGATCAAGCCCCAAGTTGGGCTCTGTACTCAGCAGGGAGTCTGCTTGTCCCTCTGCCCCTCTCCACTGTTCTCTCTCTCTCAAGAAAAATAAAATCTTTTTAAAAATACTTAAAAAATGGATTTGCATCTAGTATCATAAACAATAAACATCCTGAATGACTTGAGGTTCTCATTAATGATAATACAACGTCATCACCACTAACAATACCTTAAATATTTCATCTTCAATCTTTTTTTAAATTTCTGTTGTATGTATGTTTTATCATAGTTTTTATTTTATATGAAACTTATAACCAACATACACATTAAGGGTACATGCTTTAAAAACTTTTTAACTGATGGGATATGTCATCAAAAGCCTTTGAAAACCACTGGACTACCTTGTCCTTATCCTTGAATTCCCAGTTCTTCTTTCCTTCCTTCCGACAACAACTATTAAGAGTCTACAATGTAGAAGACATTAGAAACTTAAAATGAGGGGCACCTGGGTGGCTCAGTCGGTTAAGCATCTGCCCTCGGCTCAGGTCATGATCTGAAGGCCCTGGGACTGAGCCCTGCTTCTCCCTCTCCTGCGCCCCCTGCTTGTGCTCTCTCTCTTGCTTGCTCTCTCAAATATATGAATAAAATCTTAAAAAAAAAAAACTTAAAATGATAAGATACCCAGATGTGGTCCTTACTATCCTGGGCCTTCCAAGACCTATGGTGGTGATCAAATAATCGTCCAAATGATTATACAATTAAAAACCAAATTAAGTGTCAGTTATAAAGACACACGGTTAAATAAGACCACTAACAAAATAACTGAGATTTTCTGGAGCATAGAAGAGCTTCCCCAGGAAGCCTATATCTAAATAGGAAGCCAAAAGATGAGTAGAAGGTACCAGAGAAAGGTAAGAGTGTGTGAGCGTACGTTCGTGTGTGTGTGTGTGTGTGTGTGTGTGTGTGTGTGTGTGTGTTGGGGTGGGTAGCACCCTGTGGTGGAGGATGGCATTTAACGAAAAAGGCACAGCTTCTCGGCTTCCACAGAGGTCCTGCGGCTAGGGGAAGCGTGGTGTCCTATGGCTTGACGACATAGTTCAGAGGTGAAGGAAAAAGCCAGGCCAGGTCATAGGCAGCCTAGACAGAGGAGTTAAAGAGGGTGGAGAAACCCAAAAACGGTGGACGGACAGGCCAGGGCCAGAACCCTGGTAAGGCACAATAAGCCCAGGCAAGCCTTCCACTCACCTCTGGACATTCACTGCCAACCAGGCACCTTTCCCTTGGTTCTCACAACCAGTCCCTAAACATCCATTTTCCCAGGCACTCTTACCAGCCAGCTTCCTAGCTTTGGATACATGACGCTCCTCAAGACGACGCCCTTTTTTCACAGTCTAACCTGGCTAATCCCTGTTCATCCTTCAAGTCTCCAAGACCACTTTCTTCTAGACCGTCCTTGCCTAAACCCTCATATGCCCTCATTACCCGCTCATATACCACTCTGTTAATTTTCATTCATAGCACTTATCATAATTAATAATTATGTACTCATACCTGTGTGTGCTTTTGAGTATCTGTCTCCTCACCAGACTGTAGATTCCATGGTAGCCAACTCTATAGTCTATTTGATCAATCGCTACCAAGTAGATGCACAATACTGTTAAATTCAAATTTTCCCCGAATTAATCAGCTCAATTTAAGTTTAAATTCTAAAGAATTAGCAATCACTCCCACGGCCCAACACACAAGCACATACACACCTGCAAAGAAACTGTAGGATTAAAATATTTATCATCTCTGTGACTTTAATCTCTACAATTTAGTTCAGGTACTAAGAAAACTCAGCAGTTAGTAAGCTTCAAGCTTTAAAATCAAAAATCCTTTCACTACTGAAAAAAAAACAAAAACCAAAAAACTAAAAGACAATCACCACTGACATTTTTCCTGTCACAAAACCAACAAAAGCCCATGCCCTAAAAGACATTTTAACAGATTACTATCATGCAAGCAAAATTAAAACATTGATTTAGGCTCATAAATAGAAAACAGGAAAAAAAAGTTATAAATTCAGTCCCACAAACTAGTCTGTTTATAGGATAATTCAAATCCGCCAAAAAAGTCTTTGGAAAAATATGTCAGCATCACTACTGGTTGCCATTTAGTTCAGTGTCTGCAGAGTCTCTGCTGACCAGTTAATTCAGCTATTAAAGATGGTACCTCCAAAAGGAAAGGGGAAAAAGAACGTAGAAAGGAGAATGTTCTGGAATAAAATTCCTGGTCATATTTTAACTATAAAAAAATCAATGTGCTAAAGTCCCAAGTTGAACTAGCCCCAAGGATCTATTACCAATTTTAAAATATGCTTAAAATGAAAATACTGTTTTTAAAGGTAAATTTTCAACTATCCTGCTCTCAAGTGTTTTTGGCTAAGAAGTTTCAGATATAGGTTGACAAAAAAGAGGGACTGGTAGTGGGAAAAGAGAGTAGCACTAAATCAATAGTTCAGGGATGCCTTACTCCCATGGCTTTCACATGGTTTGGTCTCAGAATAACTACATATTCTTAAAAAGTATTGAGGACGCTAAGCAGCTTGTCAATGTGCGCCATATCTATCAGTATGTACTCTATTAGAAATTAAAACTGGAGAATTTTTTAATACTGTATTTGTTTTAAAACAATAAACATACTACCCTGTGTTTTATAAATTAAAAAAAAAACTATTATTTTCTCCAAAAAAAGGAAGTAAGAAAAGTGGCATTATTTCCCATTTTTGTAAATCTCTATATGGTTAGCTTAGTAGAAAGCAACTGGATTCTCATATATGATTCTGCATTACATCTGTCACCATGTTGCACTGGGGTTAAAGTATGTATAGAAAATATAGCCTCAGGGCGCCTGGGTGGCACAGCGGTTAAGTGTCTGCCTTCGGCTCAGGGCGTGATCCCGGCATTATGGGATCGAGCCCCACATCAGGCTCCTCCGCTATGAGTCTGCTTCTTCCTCTCCCACTCCCCCTGCTTGTGTTCCCTCTCTCGCTGGCTGTCTCTGTCAAATAAATAAATAAAATCTTTAAAAAATAAAAATAAAAAAAAATACAGCCTCACACATATATGTCATTGGAGGAAAGACCTCGTGGAACTGCTGAGAAAGTCATGGAGAGTCCATGGGATTCTGGACATTTTGAAATCCACTGCCTTACTCTTTAAATGATCAGGGCTTCTACCATGCCATGTCAGATAACCAGATGGCACCTGATATTTTAAGATGCACATTTACCTGATACATGACAAAAATGTTACTGCTCTACAGGTTTAGAAATCTCATTAACTTCTCTAACATCAAAGTAGTCGACAAGTCTAATGGTCAAGGAAGGCATTAGACTTTTTTTTTGAATGTAGGAATGATACTTTGCACACACAATTGAATATTTCTTAAATGAGACATAAACCTATGATAAAAAAGTTCTCAACTGTTCATCTACTTTAGGTTGAACCAAAATCCTCATGCAAGGTTCTAAGGTCAAATGGCTAACTGAAAAATCATAGGCTATTGAGGATTACAGTCTATTATTTGAAGGGTTCAGAGTAAAAATTCTTGCTTCTAGTATAGACCATCTCCTTCCTGTTCTTGGATAAGGCCTTCCATCCCTAGTAATTGATCTGTCTTTCCTTCAGACACAAAGAAAACAGCTATTCAGAAAAAGGGTTATGGACCTCCCATCTTAACTAAGGCACCCTCTTTAAATCAGCACCATCTCTCACCATGTCTCAGGACTATTCTTTTGGGAGATAGGACAGTCCCATGATATTCTACTACAAAAAGGTATATCACCAGGGCAGAACAGAACTGCTTTCCAAATCCCATGGTACTTTTTCAACTCCATTTATAGACCAGACTGATTTCCAGTTAAAGAGCTACCGTTTAGCTCAGTTTCTAACATGTGTGGGCTTGAGACCAAGTTTGGCACTTCTTTTGCTCATCACAATTTTACAGCTGGATAAAAAACATAGATACACTGCAATATATTACCCCCCCCCAAAAAATCAGAAAACATTTTGATATAAGAATTATATAATATTGATATTATAGAAGAATAATCAAGAGTAGCTACAGAATAATCAAGAGTATAATACACTTCTATATCCAATTTTTGGAACTCATATTAAGCAATCTAGTCAATAATCCACTATTAGAATAAAGGATATTTCTAAAACCTAGACTTAAGAACAGATAACAACTTCTTATCTATAATGCTGGAGATAAAGGAAAAGTTGTAAGATAATTAAGATTCTTTCCCATCAGAAAATTCTACAAAATGTTCATTGTCTGGACAGCCTAACTTCATTTGGTTTGTCCATTTGTTTAACACATAATTTACTGAGTACTTATTCAAAAGGGACTTTCTTGATACTCTCCTCAATTCAACTTCTAACAATCTCCAAGTTAGAAAGAATCTTAAAAGACCAGCTTGGAGGTACCTGGGTTGGGCGTCCAGCTCTTGATTTCATCTCAGGTCATGATCTCGGGGTCCTGGGACAGTGCCCTGCATTGGGCTCCACACTCAGTGGGGAGTCTGCTGGAGGATTCTCTCTCTCCCACTTCCTCTGCCCCTCCCCCTGCTCACGCATGCTCTCTAAAGTAAATAAATAAATCTTCAAACAAACAAACAAACAAACAGGTTGTATAGCTTCCCCCCCCCCCATTTTGAATGACTTTTGCACCATCTACATGTGGGTTGTCACTACTTTTCCACAGTTTTCTTCTGTATATCTATGCTATGCTTTCCATAAGGAAAACAAATTCATTCACTCTAATATAAAAGGTAAAGAAAGGCAAAGCAAGGAAAAGAATTAAGAGTAATTCTGTTTTCTCTTAGTTATCTGTCAACATTAATCATTATCACCCAGCAGTAGTGGCACTTACCAACCAGCCGGACTAGAGATCAGAACCAGCTTAGAGATCAGAAGCATTTTCTCTTTCACCCTCTCCCTGAACACTCTAAAATAATACTTGCATTAATCCCATTCTACACATAAGAAAATGGGTGGGTAGAAGTAACTTGCCCAAGGACACGAGGTGAAGCATAAGACTATCTGACCTGAGCTCAGGTCTTATTCAACCACCACTCACAGCCTTCGTGAGACCAGCCAGCCACAGTTTAGCAACCTGCTTTTGTCATCCTTAAAATTTTATCCAAGCTTCAACGCACTCTGTGCTTTAACCACCTTCATTTTCCTCTTAGAAAATAATCTTTACTCATAGTTACTTGGGCCACCTTTCAGTCATGCCCTCATTCCATCTCTCTAGCCTCAAAATTAATTTCATATGCTCTGCAACCTCAGATTATCTCCCCCACCCCTGAAAAAAAGATCTTGATGTGAAAGGAAAACCAAGCCACTCTGATATTGTTCATCATGTGGTTTCTACCTCCCATGCCCCTTCCCACTCTCCAGTCCTCTTGTAGCTCACATCTCAAAATAAAAACAGAAATGAGTGTAAGTCGGGCACATTTGTGTCTGTCTAGTAAGACAAATTCTAGACATAAAACTTTGAGGAAAGGTATACTTAAAACAATCACCTCCAAATAGGACAAAAATCGTCCATTATGTATCAACAATTCTGTCTCTTCTATGCTCAAAAGGCAGAGAGATAACCCAAGGGCAGCTTGCTCCAAACTACTTGGGCCTGTGGAAGGGGTGAAAAGAGACAGGAGCTGTCAGTTACAGCTGAAAAAAAAAAAAAAAAAAAAAAAAAAAAAAGGCTAAACCAAAGCCATCATACCATATAAGTCAGGGTCTTTTCTCCAGTTCACAAATGACCTGTGAAATATTTTTAACACCACGCTGTGTCTGAACTGGCAATGTGTAAGTTGCCAGAGCTTGGTTTTATATAGACTTAACTGCTGCTGGAGGGTTTCTGGTGGGGTGTTACTTTCAGAATATTAGCATGTAATTTGATCTTCCGCGATAGATGAATACAAATAGCTTCTTGGACAAGTCCTATAGAACTGAAACCCAGCCCCTGGATCAGTTCATCCTGTAGTTAGAGGAAATAATTACAGATTATTTCGGGAAAGAAAGGGTTTTGACTGAAAGAGTTACACTACAAACATTCCAGCTGTGACAGATGGACCCAAGATAAGGCTTGGAAAGGAGGGGAAAAGAACAATATAATCTGTAAGGGGTGGGGATGGAGGGGAGATGAGGTTTAATTGAATGAAAACAAGTGAAAGGTTTCAGTGAGGCCAGCATGTAAGAACCAAAGAATCCCCAGTAAATTTATTCTAATTGTTGTATACAGGATGAAACTAACTCTGCCGCACCCCTACCCGATCTACAGATAATAACTAAAAAGCTTCTGAGATTCTGATGTTGTGCACCCACTGCATGCCTTACTGGTATCTAAAGACTAGGTTTTATTTGGACACGCTTGACTAGATGGAAACTGTCCCTCATTTTCCACTTCATTCCCTCTGTATCAAATAGCTGTGGCTCTCCTGCTTTGTTTCAACTGATAGGACCCCATCATCTCCCAGCTGTTTTGTTATATTCTCCTAGGCATCTCAGGGCTCATGCCTCTCCCTCCAGTTCACAAACCGTGACTGGAACAATTTTTTTTTAAAACCTAGTAGTAGGAAGGACCCCGTTATTCCCCACCTCCATAACTCATGGATGCCTAACTATGGAGTCCACCTAAAATCCCACTTTCTCCCTAAGTCCTCAGTCAGATGCTGCCTCGGCCCTGTCTTCTCATTTCTAACTATGCCTGAAGTTTCCCCTTTCACCTAACAGTGCAGACTTTTCTACCCCTCCCACTACCAGACAAATGGTGTTTCGGGCACCTACCACCTGACACAACTGTCCCAATTCTAAGACTAACATGATTAACCTATAATAATTTAAAGGCGGGCGGGGGGGAGGGGATGAAATGAAAAAGATGTCAGCACCAGGGAGATATCTCTCTCTCTCTCTCTTTTTTTTTTTTTTAATGGGAGACACTGGAGCATATTTCTGTGAGGTATTAAAAAAAAACAAAACCCCACCCTTTATACACTAGCTTGACCAAAGCCTTCCCTCTCATCCACATTACCCACACACTCAAGCCCATTCCTGCCTCAGGTCTTCCCACCCCCACCCCTACATTATATTACCCTGCCACATCTTCTTTTTTTTTTTCCTTAGTAAGTTTTTACATTTTTTGTTTTTTTTAATAATTTTTATTTTGTTGTATTAGTCACCATACAGTACATCCCCAGTTTTTGATGCAATGTTCCATGACTCATTATTTGCATATAACACCCAGTGCCCCATGCAATACGTGCCCTCCTTAATACCCATCACCGGCCTATCCCAATCCCCCACCCCCTCCCCTCTGTAGCCCTCAGTTTGTTTCCCAGAGTCCACAGTCTCTCATAGTACATTCCCCCTTCTGTTTACCCCCCCTTCATTCTTCCCTTCCTTCTCCTACCCTGCCATATCTTCTTGATAGCACTTAACACTGTGAAATCTGTTGCTGATTTATTAGTTCATTGATTTTTATTATGTTTTCCCCTCTCCCACTCCTCCTTCCCCACACATCGAAATATAAGTAGCAGGAGAGTAAAAATTCTACCTAGCTCATCGCTACGTCACCATGCCTGGCACCTACTAGGCACTCCACATAAATTAAAACACATTAACTTCTTAGTCTATGCTACACTTGGGTTTAGGTGGGGAGAGGGACGTGAGGTTTAAGGAACTGTATACAGGCTGGAGAGGAAATGACAGGGTGAGGGGAGTGCTCCTCCTCATCAATTTAATATGGTAGCAACCAGGTATTTGAGATAAATTAAAAGATACCATTTGTAACTTGGATTTCAGTTTTCAAGGGTGTCATCCAAGAGAAGCAGCCAAACCAAAAGACGGCTGGCAGACTCCAGGTATACCAGACAACTCCCTGGTGGACAATATCCCATTTGGAAAGGACTGCATGGATCTCTAGTTGCAGACACCAGCTGATCTGCCCAGAGCCATCCCCGGTGACCTCGGAGACAGCTTCTGTAGCTTGAAAATACATCTTCTACAAGTCAGAAATTGACATATCATCTCCTCCTCCCAGCCCCAGTCTTCTAACAGTTATTGATGCTATTTGGAAAGCCATGCTTCCATGCCTATTAATAACCTTCAGAAAGAACCCCAAGGAAGTGTCAAGAGAAAAATAGATCTGGCTGGTGGAAGCCAAAGACTCAATCAGAGTTACAATTAGCGATTAATATAATTGAACAAAAAGAAAGTTGTAACATCTTCTGTATCATATGTTATCTGTCCAGGAGGCTTAAAACAAAAGACTTTGCCAATGAATTCGAGAAATGTTTGATCAAGAACACTGGTCTTTACAGAGAGGAACACTTTCAAAAGACCTCTTTATCTACTTAAAAGGACCAGCACCAGCTACGAACTTTATCCACACATCAATGATCTCAGGGAATTTTGCCTACAAGGCTGATTTCATTAAACCTTTATAGTTATTTGCATCTTTATAAAGTTTCTTCACGTGACACCTCAAAGAGCAACTAAATCAACCTACTCTAAAATAATGGAATAACTAATTAACAATCTTCCGAAAGACTTTTCCTAGTGGTCGGTCTTTCCCCCCTCCCCTCCCCCAACTAGAATGTGATTAATGGAATTCTCTCACAACTTCGCTTGAAATATGCTTTTGCCAGTCGAGCAGCTAAAGCAGAATCAGATAATTGTGGTATGACTCAACAAATGCACAGCTGTTCATTTAAATATATCCATCAAAAGTATAAATACGATCATGAGAAAGAAGATGAACTGTGTCCACAGGGTCAGTGTACAAGTTGAACGGGTTGGCACTGAAGTAACCACAACAGAAAACAAGAAGGGGAGATGCGGCTGGGAAAGATTCTGCACACCGGCTAGAAAGAGACCAGAACACCGATGTAACTGAAAAACCACCCGCCCAACCCACTCACTCACTGGCCTGAATAAGAAATTAATGACAAGTTAAAAGTAAAAATAAATGCGCTCTACGACATGGGGAGAGGGAAACGAATTCTAGGAAATGGCTGATGCCCCAAGTACTCTGAGGCAGAAAGCCCACAGGGCAGAAATGAGGAACCCAATCTGTTATTAAAAACAAAACAAAGACCCTAAGGCGGAGGAAAACAGGAGGAACAGGATTCTCTCTCCACACCCTTCCAAGACTGATTATGAAATCATGAAATGTAAGAATCCCTCCAATAGTCGCAAAGCAAATCATTGAAAAATACCACCCCACAGCAGGCCACATTGATTAGAGGCTCTGTGTACAGGAGGGTGCCCACCTGAACATGAGAAAACACAGAGAAGGTGAAAAGGGGCCAAGGGAGTGCTGAGTAAGGAAAAAAGTGCCTAGTCAGCCCTGCAGACCCCATTCCCTCCTTGTTCCTCAGGGATGGGCCCAGAGCGCCGTCAGAACATGAGAAGCAAAGGCACTGAAAAGACATGGGAGCCTCTCCTCTTTTAATATGTAATTCAAAATAATAACAAATAAAATGAACATCTAATCCATAATGATGATTTCCAAGCTTTCCCTGAACTATCAGAATCAAGTTCTTACCAAAAAATCCTATCTCGGGCTGGGGGGAGCGGGGAGGCTGACTACTCAGTCATCTTGCTGGGAAACCACTCACGTTCTCCATATTTACAAACCTCTCTTACATTATTATAAGCGACAGCTTTTTCAACAACTACCACTGGACTCAGCCCCTAGTCCTCCCACATCTACCCTCTTCATCCTTCACAGAAAACTTTCTAGAAAGAGCAATCTACACAGCTCCTTCCACATCCTCCCTCTCCTCTATCCAGTCCACCACCAAAATAGCTCTTTGGATCAGTAAGGGAGCTTCTTCCGAACGTGGATTCTCAAGTCTCAACCCCAGAGATTCTGATTTGATTGACCTGAGGCCTAGGAACCCCCGAGCCCACAGCAATTCAGGTGGTTCTGAGAATGCTGAGGGTGGGCTCACTTGCCCGTTCTGCCGCATGGCGGTGCTGATGACGCCCTTCTGCCCCTGAGTTCCTCCCTGCTTGGGATTCAGAAGCTCCACTCTCTCTGCATCCTTACTTTTATGGTTCGGACCCTCTCAGTTTCCTTGGATGGAGTTTTCCTCTTCTGCGACTCATCCCTTAAATCTTAGTTTCCCACAGAGCCTCACATCTCAGCTCCCTCTTCTCACTCAAGATGGTACCCAATTCCCTAGCTTCAAGGCCCCTGAGCTGAGACTGGACCACCAGGCAGAGAATGTAATCACCTGTTCTTTACTCATATCCACCCCTCCCCCACCCCACTGAATCCTTATTACCTTCTCCTACCATATGTCCTGTCTTTTCACTGTTTATAAAATTTATTTTTAAAAAGTGTATTACAGACATTTCAAATTACATAGAAACTGAAAAGTATAAAAAAACCCTATTTTGACCTCCCAGTTTTCATTCTAAGCACCATCATACCACCAAGTTTCAAAAATAAGCCATCTCGTTTCCTCTATTCTGCCCATTTTCTTCCTGAGGTATTTTAATGAGAATCCCAGATGTCACATCATTTCACCCACAAATTCTCTCACAAGTAAGGACTTTTTCTAAATACAACTATAAAATCAACATCTCACCTAACAAAATTAAAAGTATTCCTCCTCCAAATATCATCTAAAAGCTAATCAGTGTTTACATTTGCCCAATTTTCAACTATAAACATCCCCTGCACTAAGCACCCCACCACCACCAAAAAAAATTGCAGGGAGAATGGGAACAGCATACCAATAAGATGTTGTTCTCATTGCTTTTCGGTTATTGTAACGAGTGGCTCAGTGTAAGGATTGTGGCAGTACTGAGAATACTCTGTGTATAATGTGGCAGAGAGCTAACGAGTTACTGTGGTACATTCAAATCCTATCATCTCCTGCTGTTCCGGAGATCCAGAATCCTCCGTGTGAAATCAAGGTAATACAGAGGAGGTTAAGGGAGAACCTTGTCACCTGATTTTGAATTGTAAGTATCAGTATGAACTCATGAAATATTTTATATGCAGTTATCCTCTGTCCACTAAAAGGCCTAGAAACAATGACCCACCCAGCAGCAGTAAGTATTCCTGGTGCTCAGAGAATGGTGTTAACACTACTTCCCTCTAAAAAAAAAAGAACGAGCTGAATTGAACTATGAGACTGCAATCACCAAATCCAGCCAGTAGGAAATTAGAGGTCAAATGGATGAGTTCTTCAACAGATATACCATACGGAAAGGAAAGGGCTGCAGGGGAACCTGAGGTTGAAGAGACTTAATAAGGCATAAAAAGATGTGCAAGACTCAGCTACAGTGGCTAGGTATGCACACACAGGTGATAAGACCATAAAGAAAGGCAATAGAGCAATTACTACGGAGGTCAAGAAAGCAGTGACTGACTTCTGGAGGGGGGGAGGGGCTATGTTTGGCATGGGACACACCAGGGGTTCGAGGGAGACTGCTATTATTCTGTCTCCTGATCTATGTGGTGGTCACAAAAAATAGTCATCTTACAATTAACCAGGCTATGTACACTTTGTATGGATATCTGCTTCTGTGTCTTATTTTACAGTAAAAAGATAAAAAGAAGACAAAAAACAGAATGTGTGCCGTTAAAAAAAAAAAGGTGCAGACTAACACTCAGACACACACACACACACACTGAGGAAGTAATAACACTGCGTATCATGTATACACAAAAATCTGCCCAGATTTGTGTCACAAGTAAGTTTTTGCAATAAACTTCTGAAATATCAACTTTTTTTTTTAATATTTTATTTATTTATTTTTCAGAGAGAAAGACAGTACACAAGCAGGGGGAGCCTCAAGCAGGGAGGGAAGCAGGCTCCCCGCTGAGCAGGGAGCCAGATGCGGGACTCAATCCCAGGACCCTGGGATCATGACCTGAGCCGAAGGCAGACGTTTAACTGACTGAGCCACCCAGGCGTCCCACAAAATATCAACTATTTCTTATCTTCAAATAGGAAAACTGTTTTGTCCAGTTCCAAGTTTATTCACTTTTAATAGAGAAATAGGCATTGGTTACCTAGTCATAATCAGAAATCAAGTATTAAATAAAATTAACGCAACAGCTTATGATAAGTTGGTCCTTCCCCTCTCTTCCTTCAATTACATAAGTTTCATGGGTCAAGGATATAGAAAGATTGTAGAGTCCAAGCCAATGTTTCCCAAGCACTGTGGAACATTATCATCCAACAAGAAAAATTAATATCATAAAGAAGTGAGCCCTTGCAAAGTATCTATACACATAACACAACCCCAATCGTAATATTAGCAGGTTTTCTTCTTAGAGGGAAGGATTGGTGGATATGATTATTTTAAAGTTCTTTTTTAAAAAAAAATAAAATAAAACCTCCACATGAAAATAGACATGAATATTCTGTAAAATATTATTAAAATTCTGTCAAAGGAAACTTAAAATAAATATGAAAATTTTGCAAAATGGAACTACCCCATCACAAGAAAAAAAAAACATCCTGGGGCACCTCCGTGGCTCAGTCGGTTGAGCGTCTACCTTCGGCTCAAGTCATGATCTCAGGGCCCTGGGATCGAGTCCCACATTGGGCTCTCTGTTCAGCAGGGAGTCTGCTTCTCCCTCTCCCTCTGTGTGTGCTCTCTCTCTCAAACAAATAAAATCTTAAAAAAACAAAACAAAAAAAACCCTGTGATGCTGATATACACATAGAGAGATCAATGAAACTAAACGGATATCCCAGAAATAGACCAAAGTGTATATGAGAATGTATGATACAAAAGAAATCAAAGGAGAAAAGCTGGGACTGAAAAGTTGGGACTGGTCAGTAAGATTGGAACAACTAGCCAATGTGACAGAGACCACTAATTTTCCACTAAAATTCCTTCTTGGCTGCTTCTTGGGTGCATGCTGACCTGCAGAGACTGCACTCCCCACTCTCCCCTGCAGCTAGATGTGCCCCAAGACTAAGTTCTCACCGACGGAAGTAGAAGTGGCGTGCGTGCAAGTTCTGGTCACTTGCCCTGGACTTTCTCCTTTGTCCTTCGCACTAAGGGAGACCAGATACGGTGCAAGCCATCTATGACCGTGCGGATAACTACAGCGACAACTCAACAGAAGGAACATGAGTCTCAATACCTAGTGGACATGGGAGGCTCTGCTGACCTGGCTTGCTCACACGGGAACTGTTACATGAGGAAAAAATCAACTTCTACGTTCTTTGAACCATAGTATATCCCTTGGTTACAGCAACTCAGCCTTATCCTAATTAAGAGAGCATCTAGAGAAAAATTAAGTTGGATTCCTACCTCACATTCCAGATAGATCAAAGATTTAAACCTGAAAACCGAACCACGTGACATCCAAGGAACCACGAGATAGGTTTTTAGCTCAGAAATGGAAAAGGTCTTTTAACTGTGATACAAAATCCTGAAGCCACAGAAAGTTTATCTACGTAGCTCTACAAGTCCTTGTGAACATCTGTTATAGACCATCTCTTCCACTACAATGTAAGGTCCACGGAACAAGAACTGGGGTCGGTTTTCCTCACTATATATATACTACTGCCTACAACAAGTGCCTATTACATACGAGGCATTCCGTAAGTATCTGTTGAATGAATAAATTGGTAAATTTAAGTATACTAAGTTTTAAATAATCTGCACAGCAAATTAATTATTTTTGTACAAATGACAATATATAACATCAATTTTCACACTTAATTTTGTTTATGCACAAGAGCTCCTTTAAACTGATAATAGAAAGATCAATAACTCAATGGGAAAACAGACAAACAAAGGGAGACACAACAGGAAATACAAACGGTCTTTAAAACATGAAAAGATGCTCAATGTCAATGAAAATAAAAATGCAAATTAAAGCTACATTAACCGTTTTTTCACGTATCCATTTGGCAAAGAAAAACACCTTTGACAATCATACTGTGATCAGCAAGGGTATGAGGGAGCAGTGTTCTCATCCAGGGCTGTTGAAATCTAAAACTTTGGGATGCCTGGGTGGCTTAGTCGGTTAAGCGTCTACCTTCAGCTCAGGTCATGATCCCAGGGTCCTAGGGTCCTAGGATCGAGTCCCACGTCAGGCTCCCTGCTTGGCAGGGAGACTTGCTTCTCTCTCTCCCCCCTGCTTGTGTTCTGTCTCCTTCTCTCTCTCTCAAATAAATAAGTAAAATCTTAAAAAAAAAAAAAAAGAAATCTAAAATTTTGCAAGCTCAATGAACAGAGTAATCTGGCAATAAATTTCTACCAAATTTAAAATGTGTGTAGCCTTTGACACAGCAATTCTTCAACTAAAAATGGATCCTACAGATATGCTGATGAACATGTTTGAAATGCTATCTGTACAAGGCTATATTCCCTTGAGCCTTGTTCATAATAATAAACAACAGACTAGAAGTCATCTAGGTGGCCAACAACATAGCACTGGTTAAAAAAATTATAGCATATGTCCACAGTGGAATACTAGGCATCCATTAAAAAAGAATGCAGTATTAATATGGAAGATCTTCCAAGAAATATTATTTTAGTGGAAAAAGGTACAAAACAGTGTATATTGTTACCATCGGGGTTAAAACACACACACACACACACACACAGAGACACCTGGGTGGCTCAGTTGGTTAAGCATCTGCCTTCAGCTGAGGTCATGATCCCAGAGTCCTGGGATCGAGCCCCTCATCAGGCTCCCTGCTGGGCAGGGAGTCTGCTTCTTCCCCTCCCTCTGCCCCTTCCCCTGCTTATATTCTCTCGTGCTCTCTCTGTCAAATAAATAAAATCTTTAAACACACACACACACACAAGAAACTGCAATAATCTATAGGTTATGTGCTGGTATATTATATATGCCCCGAAATCTCTGAAAGAATACACAAAAAAATTGGTAACAATGGTTGCCTCTAGGAAGAACAACTGGGCACTTAGGAGATGGGGAGGAGTAAAGCTTATTTTTTCCCTTTCGTACCTTTTTAATCTTACAAACAGTGATTATATCACCTTCCTAAAAATAAAAAATATTTTATAAAAAAAAAAACAATACAAATATTCATCCCCAACCCCAAATATCTGAAAACTTCTCTGGCGATTCGCACTGTCAAACACACTAGGGAACTACTGAGCTGAATAATTTTAACCCTGTTTCATAATTAAGAATCACAGGGTTAGCAATTAACAAACACCATCATCTCTTCCTCCACCAAATAAATACATATGCGAAATAAAGTCAGTCTCTTAATTCCATCCCTGTTATTCATTACTTCCTCTTAAAACTAATTCAACTTCATGCCACCTTAAATGGGCATGAAAATCTCTCAAAATGCTCCAAGGATGGTAGCCAGAACCAACAACTATACTAATATATTAACACAGCCTAGTGCCAAAGAAGTTCCTTCTAGGCACCCAGAAGATGAAAATTTGACATAACTGACACCTGGGCAACAGCCCAAAGCTGTGCATCACCTGCCTTGGAAAATAGAAACTCACATCATGAGACTAGAAAGTCCAATGTCAACAGCCGTGGCTTTTGTTTTCTCCCTCATGTGAAAGGTCTCCCCCCGCATCCCCCGTTAAATTATAGGCTAACCTCTCACTTGAGGACTGGTTATTATGTTACAGCCTTATAAGGAACACTAAGCAGTCATTATTTAGACTGAGATTCTGCTTAAAAGGGAAAATGCCCGCAACTCATCAAGTGGAAGGAAAAAGCAAGTTGTAAAACAAAATGTGTAGTCATTTTTTAAACATAATTAATATGCAGATTTTATTTGTAATACGGTAAGATTTGTGAGTGGAAAACTATGTGTTCCAAATTATTAGCTATGGGTAAAAGAGGAAAGACAGGGAGGAAATTTTACCTGTTTATATGTCTGTACTTTATATTGTTTTGTACTATTTGAAATTAAATAATCGAGGGGTGCCTGGGTGGTTCATTCGGTTAAGCGGCGGACTTTGCCTCGGGTCATGAACTTGGGGTCCTGGAACTGAGCCACATGGGGGTCCCTGCTAAGCAGGGAGTCTGCTTCTCCCTCTCCCTCTGCTCCTGCTCTCTCTCAAATAAAAAAATAAAATCTTTGAAGAGAAAAAAAAGAAAAGAAAAGAAAAGAGAAAAGAGAAAAGAGAAAAGAGAGAAGAGAAGAGAAGAGAAGAGAAGAGAAGAGAAGAGAAGAGAAGAGAAGAAAAGAGGCCCTCTAAGGGGAAAAGAATGGCAGAAGTACTTTATATTTAGGGAAATATTGATAGTATTTGAATAAACCGGCCAATGGTAAAGAATAACTAAGCAGTTCCACCCCAAAGACAGAGAGAGAGAGAAAGAGAAGCCCACCTTCGAGGCAATGCAAGAATTAAGAATGATTACGCTAGAGTTCTACCCTTTTTTACACCAGATTCATATAAACCAACGAAATAATCACTGTGGCTAAGAATTTACCGTGTAGATTTGCTCTCTGCCAAAGAGCATTAACAGAGGTGATTTGTTGCAATGGCTCTAGGGCTGGCTCTGGCAAGGCTGCTCGGAGGGCTCCTGGGTAAGCTGACTCAGCCACCTTAGAGCCGGTGCCCCGTCATGTCTTCCCACAGTCCTCAGGCAGTGCGTGTGCTCTGCTTCAGAGCTCTGCTCGCTCGTTCACCGTTCACCGGAGACGAGGGGAGTGGGAGGCGCTCCTGGAGTCATGAGAAGTTCCCCAGTAGTTCTGCTCTGGCAACGCGAGGCTCGCAAGCGGCTCAGGGCTGCAGAGGGCAAGAAGGAAAACGAGCTAAGCAGAAGAAAATTCTGCAGTTGTGAATGTGCAGGCTAAAGGAAGCGCACACTTGACGAGCCTTTCCATGGGGACCACGAAACTTAAGGCCAATTCACAATCGAGGCAACTATGGAGGGGTTGAAAAACAAGGACACGCAGTATGTTGAGGTCACAGATTCATGCTGGTCTCTAAATAAGTCTTCTAAGTGACACAAAACTCAGTGAGATCTGCAGTTGGTAAATTTCAAAATCAAGTTCCTTTAAAGCCATAGACCATGGACTCCAGCCAATTACAAAAACAAACCAAAAACAATGGCTTGCATGTATTAATTATAGATACTTGGTTAAAAACAAAAAACATTCAACCAGTACACAAGTATAGACTGAAAGTCTCTCTCCAGACCCCTGGTCCTCCTACTAGAGACACCCCAGTGCACCAGAGGAACTTCTGTATCCCACCCAGAAATGATCTGGTTTAGGTCCACTTTCAACCAGCATTCTCAGTTGTAGATGAACTAGTTAAAAGGCTCATAAAACAATGGTGGGGAAGGAGCACTACGCGGAAGGGAAGGGGCTCTAGATAACTAACAAAAAACAAAAAGCCACCCAAGCTCCCCTTTCCTTTAGGAAGACTTTAAAAACATCAACATCTGCCAAAGGAAGAGGAAATTTTTATTAAAACCAAACTTTTCCTTTCAAATAAGTCACACAAAACACTGAAGAATTTACTCCTTTCAAAAAACAGCATTTTTTTTAACCTTGAGCAACAGTTTGCCAAGAAAACGTTCATATAAATAAACTTAAACAGAAAACAAACCCAAAATACAACATTCCTAATTAATTATGAAACTCAAGGGACATGCTTTACGAATAGTATCAAACCTTTCCTTGCTTCAGTTTAAATTAAGGCTCATTATCAATTTGAAAAGACAGTCTAGACAGGTAAAAGGCACACTAAAAATAAGACAACAACAATATCCTCCCCCCCACAGAAAGGTCAACCAGAAATTTCACATTTGCAGCAATCATTTAGTGAAGCTAGAGAGTAAAAACCCATTTCTAGAGTGGACATCCTTAAAAACAAACTCATTAACTAAGCAGCATCCACAGCCTTGAGTTTCAGAATAAACTGCTAAAATCCTGATATTTTCGGAGAGGCGGGGACCACAGAAATTTGGTGGATTGACACTAAGGTTGCTTTCCACTTTGCCAAATCTATGTTTTAGTGGGGGCCACTGCTAAGCTGCCCTGCCCAGGACCTACCAAGTTACAGGTACTGTCTGGGAGGGAGCTCTAGAGAAAGCAAGAAAATAAGGAAACACTAGTGCATATTTCTCTGATTCTTTCAAAAAAAGAATCATCAGAAAAACTGTCAGAGTTTGACTTTTTAATTACAAAGGTGCTTCTATACCCTTTCCAACCTCCAGCCCTATGACCTTCACTGCATGGAATTCCTTCAAGACCATGCTCTCCTGCCTCTGTTCAGCCTTCTTTAATGATTCTTCTCTTTTCCAGATCTTTCCATCCTCACTCCTCTGGCATTTCTATTCTATATGACTCAACCTGGCACTTCATCCTCTGCCTTGAACTAGGTTTGTCTCAAAACCTATTTAAAAGTAGGAACGGATCACGTATTATCCTTGTACTGTATCATTTCTTCCCAGTACCTAACAGATAGCTGGTGCTCAAGGTTAGTGGATGCAACTCGAGCCTTCAAATTCAACATAACTGAATATTGGGTTTAGAATTCATCAGGTTCTCAAATAACCCATGGACTGAAGTCAAAACTGTGGTGTACTACAAGGAAGAACAGGTTGGTGAAAAGGGAGCCAAGGTATCTGGAGCAAATTCCAGACGCTCAACTCTTCAAACGTTCTACACAGGACCCATCTCCACACAAACACACTTCATGCCAATAAGCAAGCTTGGCAGGTCCCGAAACGTAGTGGAAAGCAGTTATGTTCAAACCCCAAGAACAGTGAAAAAAATAAAAACAAACCAGAAGAGCCGTGCACCAACTAAAATCAGTGTTGTAGAATAACTATCGATGTAGCAAACTCCAGCAACTTGTCCCAAAACTTTCAAAGAGCTGAGTTGTTTCTCAAACCATAGCCAACTCCTTTGTTTGGCTTACTGGGGTTTAATTATTGGCAGCTAACAAGGCTGTATGAAAACCTGACCCTTTATAAAGGTTAGAGGCACATTCCTCTCAAGTGGTGGAGAGTAAGGGTAAGGAAGGGGGAAAAAGAGAAAACAAGAAAAGTTCTTACTCCAAGTGGGGGTTTAACAGGGCAGTGTATTCTTCTTTAATCCAATTTAAAAGAACATGCAAACGTTTCTCAAAAGTTACTGTAATATGATGGGACCTGAGTAACAGGCAAGCATAAAAGGTACTTAAAATCAAACAAGTTCTTGGCAGTCAACAATGCAGCTAAGCAACAGGAAGAAAAAAAAATTCAGGGCAGGTTTTCTCAACTATTTAATTATAACTGTATCCTTGGCCTCTAGAAATTGTAGCTTCCAAATACTGCAAATTTCAAGACAGCACCCTTTGTACAAAGATGGATGTTAATGACACTTATCCTAAGGATCATTTTACAATATACACAAATATCGAATCATTGTGTTATATACCTGAACCTAAGATATTGTTATATGCCAATTATACTTCAATTAAAAAAAAAAAAAGACATCATCCCATACTGTCCCTGTTTATCCAGCCAGCCGCATAACCCAAATAAACCGTGGCGGATCTTGCGGTCAAATTACTCTGAACTGCAATTACTTTAAGAAGCAGCATATGGTTGCAAGAACATGGACTTAGCAAAGAGCCAAACCCAGTTTTCCAACCTACTTAATGTGATCTTCCCCAAATCACTGAGCCTCTGTGAGTTTGTTTCCTTTCCCATGAAACAGGGTAAATGCCTTCCACCTTTGACAGTTACTAATAATGCCAGCTATCATTTAGTGAGCCCTTAGTTCCAGAACTGTGCTAACCACACGCTTGCATCATCTGATTTAATCCTAACAGCTGAAAAATTGAAACGAAGGTATTATTACCATTTGAAAAATAAGAAAACAATGATAGAGAGGTTAAGTAAAACCGCCCAAGATCACACCTTTTTTTTTTTTAAGATTGTATTTATTTATGAAAGAGAGAGAGAGAGCACCCAAGAAGAGGGAGGGATGAAGGAGAGGGAAAAGCAGACACCCTGCCGAGCAGGAAGCCCAACGTGATGCTGGGGGTCAACCCCAGGACCCTGGGATCATGACCTGAGCTGAAGGCAGACACGTAACTGACCGAGCCACCCAGGCGCCCCATCACATTTTTTAAATAAATGGACACCCCAAGAATCAATTCAAGTTTTGCTGACTCCAAAATCTATGTTCTTAATTGCCAATAAGTAAAATTGCATCTTGACGGTTTGTAAGAACTGCACTCAGTGCTCATAGTAAATACTTTTAGTCCCCTCTCCTGTTCTCTACTCCTTAGAATAATAGAAGTGTGAAATTACTGTGGTAGGAAAAACATAAAGCACACCAATCCCAAACAATAATACTAATCATGTACAAATCACACTACAAATGTCTTCTTGTTCTGGCTCTGAACTAATATCGCTACGACCAATCATCTAAATGTCGAGTATCCTTGAAGAATAACCTATTCCAGACACTTGAATACGTGAGGAAGACAGGTATGATCGCTTAGTAAATCTGAAGAAAGGCAATGGGGATATCAGCCGGTTCCCAAGATCCCCAATCTCCCAGTGGAACAAAACTAGGCCGCACGCCCTAGACAACTGATAAACTCGGGGGACAACGTGGAGCAGAAAGAACAGGGAAAGCCATACAAAGCTGAGAAAAAGATCAACGGTGACCGAATCAGGGAGTAGGGAGGAGCGTGGCGACACAGCAGATCCCCTTCTCCGGGGGTTTCCAAATTCTCAATAGATATTCATCTTTGGGATTTAGGGGTGAGAAATGTGAATTTCCAGGAATTTCTCCAGAATTATTCTCCCAATTATAGTTCTTCTTAAAATACTTCCAAATATTCTTTAGTCACGATTATGGGTATCTTTTTAAAAATGTCACCTAAGTAAGAAATAATGGTATTTACAAAGAATTGTAGCCTATAACAAATATTCAGATGCTAGAAAATGCCAGTGAACATTATTGGGTAGTATTCCAAGAGCTGGCCAAATCCAGCCCGCAGTCTGTTTTGGTAAATAAATGCTTTATTGGAACACAGCCCCACTTGTTCATTTGACGTATAGTCCATGGCTGCTTTCACGCTAAAACAGCAGAGCTGATAGTTCTGACAGAGTCCATATGCCTTGCAAAGCCTACTATCTGGCCCTTTAGAGAGAAAGTTGGTTGACCCCTGCAATAACCTGTAATTTGAATCCATGAGGAAGGTTAACAGCACTGCACAGAATCACATGTTGAAATTGCCATTTTAAACACGTATTTCTTGGAATACCACGCACAGGATTTGTATACAATATGCTATGTATATAAACTTATTTTATTTGCAAGGATGACTCACCAGTAGCAGCAGACGTGGCCACAAACACATATTTATAACATAGCAACAGCTACACGCAATCACGACCGATTCTCTCCTCTGTGCTCCTACCCCGTCCTGGCTCTGGGAAACGTCAGTCTTACCCTTCACTCCACAGGCCAGCGTTCAACTTGACATCAGCTGATTCCTTCGGCCTACCACCATCTCTGTGTTGTTTCATTCTCACAGGAGAATTCCAACACTGTCTCCCATTTACCTGATTTCTTAACGAATTGCTTGGGGATCTGGAAAGACATAAATTTCCCAAGAAATCCTGGGAAGGAACTCTGCCGTGGAAATAACTATTCTCTTCCGGTGTATCGAGACTGACTAGAGATCAAAACCCCCGGACTTGTAAGAGATAGAAGAAACAGAGTTGAGAACAGGAGGCAGAAAGAGGAAAAACAAAGTCTTCAGGATGTTTTCAGGAAAAGACTAAGGTCTGTCTCAAAGCTCTCAAAGCCTGGAGAGAAGAGCGACCTAAGTGGAGATAAGATGAACCCGAAATTTCCTAGTGCTATGGCCCCAGTGACAGATTTAAGGCCCAAGTTCAGAGCACCTTTCTCCTTCCAGAATTTAAGTTATAATTTGGCTGAGATGAGAGATATTCACTGTGAATTATGACAGGAGTGAGTGTCATTAAGCACCAAACTATTCCTGAAGATAACCTGCTTATAATCTCAAACATGCTCATCTGAAGTGGTGGGGTGGCCCCCCAAAATCCCATTTATCCATCCGTCCAGCCAAAGAGTCATTTATTTGTGTCAGAAATACAAAGCATAAGGACCAAGGGGGAAACTCGAGGGAACAAAGGCATTGGGATCTAGTAGCACCAAAAGGGTTCCAGGCTTGAATCAAAGAGTCCTGGGTTGAATCCCAGCGCTGCCCATCATGTAATCTTGGGCCAACTATCTGAGCCTCAGTCTCTCACAGGCAAAATGGGCATCATGACTTCCCTGCAGAGCTGCCACATGTGAAGCCCACAGCATACAGAGGGTGCTAATAAATGGTAACTATTATTATAAATACAATATTTAAGGAGCAGGTGTAAGAAGAGGAGAGAGTGATGAAGACAGAGAATCACAAGGGTTGACATTACGTTGAATCATTTGAAAATGCTGTAATTCGACCATTTTGACGCACAAAAATAGCAATTTTTAAATAAATATTATAAAGGGCTCTGTAGGGAAGCCTGAAAGGAGACAGCATGAAAGACTAATACCCCATCCTCATTCCCCAACTGGTGGCAGCTTAGAAGAAATCCAGACACCAGATGGGAAGGCTGCAGACTAAAATAGAATACCCCTTAGTCAACTCCTCACTAGAGAGGAGGTGTGACTTCAGGGAAGAGAAGATTCAACAAAAGACAGACAAACACACACACCTCACTCCTAGGTAGCCCACGTAACTCGCTCCTTCTCTCTTCCCTTTTTCCATTCCTGCCCTGTCTTTTCCTTTTGTTATTTCTGTCCCTAGGCGAAGCCCAATGTGTCTTGTAACCAGTTTGGGAAGGAAATAGCATTTCTGCTCAGCTGATGTTACCAACTGCACAGCAAGCCTTTAGTAGGCCTTGTAGCACAGCTGGTAGCTCGATAAAGAAATGCAATGGATCTGGGGTTGCCTGGCTGGCTCAGTCTGTTAAATGTCCAACTCTTGATCTTGGCTCAGGTCTTGATCTCAGTCGCAAGATCGAACCCCGTGCTGGGCATGGAGCCTACAAAAAAAAAAAAAAAAGAAAGAAAGAAAGAAAGAACGAAAGAAAGAAAGAAAAGAAATTCAATGGATCCATTGCATTTTCCCTGTTATCTTTCTATCTGCTTTTAATATTGTAGGTGTTAATTTTTTCAAATCCTATTAGCCCTCACCCAGCTAATGGGTCTGTGGTTGATCCATGGCATCATGTCAGTTCTAGATGAGATCTGAGTTTCTAGACAGCCCACCAGCCCAAAGCCCAACTAGCTCTATTCCTGCTATCTCTAAATCTCAAAAAGGTTCTAAGTGAGAAATCAGAACACCTTGTGTACAGAGGGATGAATAACAGGTAGAGGTAAGAATGGAGGAACCTGTCATTTCTTCCATCCTCCCAACCCATACTCTTGAAACAGAATTAGACTTTCCCAGTCATTAGATTGCCTTTCTCAGTCTGTTGGGTCAGCTTTCACAAATGTAAATCCAATTCCTGCAGCAATGCAGCAATCCCCATTACCGTGTTTCGTCTGTTGTCTCAAAGAAATGTGGCAATCCTTGATGATTACCCTCACACATAAAACTATGGAGGCTTTCATCAGCTGATGATCTCAAAGCACTTTTACGAGAGTTCGCAGGGATGCCTCCCACGTGGGCCAGAACCAGACTTTCTGGTTTTCTAATGGGGTGTCTGGCATTTTGTTTCTCCTAAGCTTTACTCCGGAGTTCCTGTGTTTATATATCCTCACTGGATAGACATTAGCAAAGCTTCAACAGGGAAGCTTCTTGGAAGTAAGGACTCTGTGTATCCAATATCCCGCTGTAAACTCCATGACCTGGTCTAGCATCACACCAGACCTATTTAAATATTTGTGGAATGAATGGAGCTTAAAATTATAGAAACATCCCAAGCATTAACAATTTCAACCTCATAAACTTGGTGACCTAAAACTTCTCTATCACTAAACGGCTAAGCTTCTACCCTAGAATTTAAATTAAATTTAAATTAAATTTAAAACAGTGCAAAATGTACTAATAACTCTTATTTGAGTGGAACATGCTAACACAAAAAAACATAAAGAAACATACCAAAAAATTGTAGAAAAAAATACTATTTCATAAAAGCAGTCCTCACTTTAGAATGGTAGTAAGTTTTCCTAATACATTTATTAACTAAACATCTCCAAAATAAGGTTAAGTTTTTCACAATTGTATCAACAGAAATTTCCAAAAACACTGATAGGACTACTGCAAAACAGGAGTACCAAAATAAATGAAGAGAGAACTAAAGCTTTTAAAAAGCATTCTTCCGATGCCCTCTTGAAAATATTTATGTCAACTACCAACCTAAATAAAATCTTTACCAGATCCCTCTCCCTAATTAAGGTTCACTGAGAATAAACTGAATAAAAGGCAATCACATTCTTTTTCTAATTGTTTGGTTTAATATATTATTTGCCCACAGGCACATAGGCATTTCCAAGGCTAGGCGAGGCAACTGCTTGACCCCCCCCACCCTGTGCGGAGAGAACAAGATAACAAACAAAAAAAGACCCAGTAACTTTAAAAAAAAATTAAAAGTGAACAATATTTTTATGGCTTTCTTTTCTTGTTGTTACTGTTTGTGTGCATATGTGTATACTGCATATCCATAATTATGTCAGACAAGCTAGGCATTTTATAAGTAGTTGCCAGTCCTGTAATGAGTTATCTGAAAAACTAACCTGCAACTTCTTAAAGAGAAAAATAGCCTTTTATTTATCTTTTAATTTTATAATAATTGGGGGAGCATCCCTTCCAAACTAGTCAACAAATACTTGCTGACTGATGAACAGTGAGATTAATTTAAGATTAAAGTCAAGAAGCCAGGTGACTCTGGGTCTACCAGAGATTGAGATTGAGCAGCCTTGAACATTACAGTTCTTCCAACTCTGCTCCATGTTGATGGGATGATTGCAGGGAGTCATCAAGGTATGGTGGAGAAAACACTGAACTGAAGAGCTAGACGTGTCCCTGCGCCAGTTGTGTGACACTGGGAAGTCACTTATCCTCTCTGGCATCCATTTTCCCTAATTATAAATTGAGAGTGGTGGCCCAAGTTGCTAAGTTTCCCTCCAGCTCAAAAATTCTGTTTAGATATTTCTTTTACAATCGCTAGCAGGATTCCTCAAGAATTATGCCAACAAGAAAGGCTACGTCTTTAATTAAAAATGGTTTTCCAGGGGCGCCTGGGTGGCACAGCAGTTAAGCGTCTGCCTTCGGCTCAGGGCGTGATCCCAGGTTATGGGATCGAGCCCCACATCAGGCTCCTCCGCTATGAGCCTGCTTCTTCCTCTCCCACTCCCCCTGCTTGTGTTCCCTCTCTCGCTGGCTGTCTCTATCTCTGTCAAATAAATAAATAAAATCTTAAAAAAAAAAAATGGTTTTCCAATCTACTCCTGTATTGAGATGGCATACAATCCATTCATTAAAAAAATAATAAAAATAACAATTTTCATTTAATTTAGCCACTGGGTTCTTAACTCATACAGGTTTGCTTTTAATTTAATTTGCTTACCAATAATTTGTTTGCCAACTGAAGAATAACTGAGTAAGAAAATGCACAAAAAGTAGAAGAGTGTTGGGGGGGGAGGGGTTATTCAAGAATAGTCTCTCAAGGGGCATGAGAATATGCCCAGTTCCCAAGACAAGGAATCTAGATTAACAAAACTAAAGTCAGCATGTCCACCTCACCCACCACCCCGAATCTGCTAGTCTTCCTTTATGTCCTATCTCATGCAATGGAACCGCCAAAGAACCTTGATGACAAAGTTGGAAACAAGGGGTTCACCTTACAAACCCCACTACTGCCTTTGTCCCAGCTCTTATGGTCTCCCACCAGCAACATTTCCAACTGCCTCCTTGGTGATCTCCTCTGGGTACCCCTGCCACCAAGGCGGTCAATACCCATTGAGCTGCCTCTCCTCTACTGAACCATCAATGGCTCTCCTCAGCATGAGCATATTTCTGATTTCCATGACCTGGCCTGAGACCTCACCCAGTCATCACTCTACAGGTACTCTGACCCTAATTGCACCATACAGCACCCTGAAGACACCACAATCTTATTCACCTCCTGCCTTTACCCTTGTCCCCCAAAGGGTCTTTTTCCATCTGTCAAATCCCTATGCCTCAGGATCAGCTCACAAATCACCTCCTGATGGAAGCCTTACCTGCCCCCATGCCTACACTCTGTCTGAGATACGTGCACTCACATTGGTTGCTCCCAAACTTAATTATCATGGCACCTAAAAAGTACTTTTTTAAAAAAAATTTCACTGCCTAATGAGTCTGTGATTCCTTGAAGATAAGGAGTATTTTTTCATTTCTGAAACATCAGGGACAACTCTTATAAATAATAGGTCCTTAATAAATGTTGATGGATGAACGGGTGAACCCTGATAATGGATTCAAAGCATAAGAGGGATTCTCCAAAGGACATATGAACAATAAAAATTGAGAAATAATTATGCTAATGGAAAAAAAAAAAAAAAGGTAGGCCTACCAGGATCCACTTTTAGTGTTGTCATGGTTTTTAATTCAAGGAAAAAAAAATCCCCAAATTCTAAATTATAGAAACTAAGAGAGAACTAAAGTGTTTATTTCATACAAAAAGACAATGTGTAAACTAAATGTATACACTAAACCATAGTTTCCTACTGACTTTTACATACATATAAATATATATACAGGGAAGTACTCCCTATTCTAATACTTTAGAACATAATCTTCTAAATCATATATATAGAAAAGTAACTTGAGAACAGCAGTTGAATACCACGCTAATACTGTATTACTGGAAACTAAGATGCTGTCAGTAAAACGTAAGAAGGAAGATGCTTCATCTTAAAAGAAAAACATTTTTTCCCCCAGAAAAGTATTCCCAAGGTGGTCCCTTAGAGCCAGGCCTCTGTATAGTTTTCAAGGCTAGGCTTTCACTCCCTGGCCTCCTTCCAGATGTCTTCAGTCAAGGTGCTGGGGGCCAGAGGGGCCAAAAGATGAGTTCTTCTTACCACAACAGTGCTACCTTCTTCATGGTTATTCCCCACCCCACCACCCATTTTCCCAGCACCACCCTTTTTATACCACGCAGCAGGGAAGAAAAGAACACATACATAAATTGCTCTATAATGTAACTGAGCTTAATTTCATAAGCATAAAGAAGGTAACAGAAAGGAGAAAATGACCAAAGTTGAATATTAAGGAAAAGAGAAGGAAGATCCAAGGAATAAATGTGCCTGTTGGTAGTACTCACTGGCTGGGATCACTTTAAGTTTACACATGAAATTGCTTAATGCATGAGTCATTTTAAATCATGACTGTATTGATTCATTGAATATGTTCAAGCAAACCGGCAATGAAGATGACCTAGAAGTCTGGAGACGCAGATGATTCTCCAGTCGAAAGAATGGGGGTGGCAGATATATTTTTTAGAAAAAAAATCAAAGACATAAATAAGTATGTGTTTGGAAAAAAAATTTTTTTTAAGATCTTTTTTTTTTCATTTGAGAGAGAGGGACAGCCCACAATCCAGCGAAAGCAGGAGCATGGGGGAGGGTCAGAGGCAGGCAGAGAAGCGGACTGCCGGCTGGGCAGGGAGCCCTGGGGTCATGACCCAACACAAAGGCAGCCGCTTCACCCACTGAGCCACCCAGGCACCCTTGGAAAAAAATTTAAGTCCTGGCATTATCTTACTACAAATGGGCAGAGAATGTGAGATAATTTATCAAAGTTGGACATGGGTTAAAAAAAAAAAAACATTTAGAATTTGCTGTTCTGAAGGGTTCCGTGACACAGTCAATGAACACCGGTCCCCACTGGGGGACTGGACTGGGAGCTCGGCTTCTACCCTCACCCCGTGCACCGGATGAGTGGGAGCCCAACCTTCAGCTTCTCCTCCAATGCTCTTAGCGCTAAACTCAGTCTTACACGCTGATGGTTTCTTTTGGGGGTGATGAAATGGCCTGACATCGGATAGGTGACAGTTGCACAACGCTGTGGATTTACTCGAAGCCACTGAATTGCACACCATGAGAGGGGGCACGTTATCATATATGAACTAACTCAATAAAACGGTTTTGAAAAAAATCAGTCTGAAAGCTCTGCGGCCTCTTTCTGTACAGCTTCAGACCCCAAGTGTATGCTGTGCTGGTAACTACGTGGACGTACTGTGTCTCCCAGTTCATTTTTACAGAGAGAACTGAAGCTTTGCAATCACACCGTTCAGTGTGGGAACTGAACCGAGGCCTGTCATTTCCTAGGCTCTGGCACCTTGAGCATGCTACTCTCTGAGCCCCAGTCCCCACCTACCTATCAGATGGGCAGAACGAGTCTGCTCAGACTGACGGGAAATGGCAAAAAATTAAAACGGAAGGGGCTGTCAGAAAGGACATGCCAGCTGGTGGGAGAAAACTAAAGGGAAGACGCAGAAGCAGGAAAGATGGGGCAAGTGAAGAGTGGGGACCGAGGCCAGCCCACCTAGAATCAGGGCCAAGCTCTCTGGAATTGTCTTCTGGGTTCCAGTGACGCTTTGAGGTCAGTGATGTGAGGTGGGAGGGTGGGGTAGGCCTGCGCCCAGAAGCATGTGCTATTATTACCAGACTACACGATCTACGACACCTAAATTTCTGGATTCCTTACCCAAGTAATTTTATATGAGTACCCACCAAACAGAGACATTTTCTATACTTTTAATCACCTCAAGAGTCATTAAGCATTCAGTCCACTCACGGAATTATACAGCCTCCTGGTCTGGACTGCTATTAATTAGAACACATAGCTTCGCACCAGGATTCATTTTTTATAGATTAATTCTATATAATAAAACATGCCTGAAGTTGATTGTGTTAGCAGACTTCTCATTGCAAGCCTCAAGATTCCACACCTGTGATTTAATTTATATCGGCACAAGTTGAAACATCAATTTTTCAATCACTTGTGATATTGCAACTCTTAAGAAACAACCTACCTGACAATGAATTCGAACAATCTACATTTACCATGAATAACCCAAATTCCCAACGGGGCCAGAATTCTTCATGTGAAATTAATTCTTCATAGTGGTTTTAATAACACCATTCTCACTTAAAATGTGTTCTATTTGATCAAGTAATGGACCCCTTCGATATACATAGCGTATATGTGTGTGTTTATGTATGTGTGTATCTATACACACACACACACACACACACACGCACACACACACATATTTAAAAACTTATCAACCTTACACCACACAGGTTTCTACCCTGGAAAAAACAATTCAAGAAGAGCTAAAAAGACTAGCGAGTTGCCAGCTCTCCCCTCCTCCAGTAGAGGCTACAGGGGAGCCAACTAAATCCTCACACTCAAGAGATCCTTGAGAGACCAAGGGGTTAACAAAGTAGCTGTCTTCCACTGCGCTTTAAGCGTCTGAGGATTGCTCTCTGGTGGAACTGGAGAGTGAGCTGAATATCACTGAGCTGGGATTCTTTCAATAAGACGACAGGACCACGAAAGCACAACACGGGATTAAAAGGAAATAAAACATGAGCAACTGCCTCTGTTGACCATTCACCCTGTCAACAATTCTGAGAAAAATTCTGCTGAGTTTCAGGTCACTAAACCCTCGTCCATTTTATAAATATTTGTCTCCCTGATTTTGCTTTTTTACTTTTTTAGATCCCAGAGGGAAATGATAACGTTCTCTAAGTTTTAGGATAGCTTATTTTCTAAAATTGGCAGGAAGGAAAAGGCTAGCTTCTGCTAGCTCTAATTTTGAAAGCATTAAGTATTGAGGGAGGGAACGCTTAGGTAATAATTTTTTTTAATAAAATGTTGTTTCATGAGCAGCATTTTTGTTGTTTTTACGAGCACAGCGGCGCAGTCAGGTTTATTTTAAGACAGCACACTCTAGCATATATTCAACCGAGTCTCCCAGAACTTACAACCAAATGTAGACTGATTGAACACACCCATGAGGTGTCCTCCTATCATTTTTCACTTTGGACATATGAAGAATAGGTCAAATACATGTTTAGAAGTTATTTTAAATATAATTTTGTATGAACTTTCCTAGCAAGCACACATGTGCGCGCACACACACACACACACACACACACACAAAAAAGGCTTTCACTTCTACTTCAGAGTTATACTCAACTCCTAATGCCTTTGGCAAAGACAAGATCCAATATGTAAGGTAATTAAGGGGAAAAAAGGCAAATAAATATGAATGTTCCACGGAAGGAATATGCCAGGGTTGGGAAAAGCTTCCAAAACTTCTGTATATGAATATTCTCTCTCTCGAGGGAGAGAGTGGTTCCCAACTATAGGGTTTTTTTGTTCGTCAAACATCAAGAATGGTAAGGAAACTAAGTATCTCACACCCACATCTGTCATTTCTCAAATACAGTATGATTTATGGATACATATTATATGAATATACATTTAATCCATATATATTAAAAATGCAACTAATACCTTTACTGCAGGCCTTAATTATGTTGTCTAGGAAATGACCAGCCGCCCACACCCTACCCCCCCCCCCCGCCGCCGTATCTTCTTCCTCCCCTAACTGTAGCTAAAACTCAGAACCGAGTCCAGCCGGCCTAGTTAGAATCCAGGCCCTGCAATCTGCTGTCTTTACAGCCTTGGGGGCATCACTTAATGGGCCTCATTTCCTTGAGCTGCAGAATTAAGATTAAAAAAAAAAAAAAAAGTTGTGCGTGCCTCATAGTTATTGTAAGGATTAAAAGAGTGAATATACGTAAAGGACTCAGAACACAACCTGACGTATATGCACCATGAAAACGTAAGCCATTACTGCTGATGCCGTTGTTACCATTACAACCATTATCTGAACTTCTGGGATACTCATTTCCTTCCTTTTCTTAATAGTTCTTGACTTTTAACAACTAAAAACTGTAGTTACTTTGGCTCGTCTTTGAATTCCGTTCTTTTCTCACTCTGGAAGACAAAACAGAAGGCATAGGGGAGTGTGCTGCTGAATCAGCTCTGAAGTCTGTCAAAACTTCTTTACCTCAAGAAGAAATAAGATATGACTTGTGAGACTCACCACAGACTGCCATCTAGCTCTGCCCCACGGCACAACTGAAAACCAACGGTAAAGCAAGGATCCCTTCATCAGTAGGGTTTATTGATAGACTCAAGAGAAAACTTGATACCAACTTGGCAGATTCCATCTTTCAAGGGTTATCTAGGGAGGAGAAAACTGAATGCAAGTCACCACCAACCAACCAGCCAATGACACCTTTAATTTAATATATGGTGATATTCTTTGTCAATACGGATGCATATACGAACAGCTGTCAAAAACACTATGGAGTCATTTATACCATAAACTCTAAAAACAAAAACCAAAGAGTCACATCTGGAACTCACCCAAGTCCTTTAGGATGTAAAATTAACACAGCGCTGGTCTGACATTTAGAAAAAGACAAGGTGCCACAACAGTGTAAACATGCCACATTAAAGGCCATTCAATACCTAATATTAATCACTGAGGAGCCCTATTTCCTCAGAACGGTATCTCTAGTTTGCCATCTAAATAAAAATGATACTAGGAAAGGCCACATACTTTTTTTTTTAAATGCCTATCATAAAAGTTTTATATAAAGGAAATGGTTTGCCCAGAACCTTAGTTTGCCATCTTGAGTCACAAGAGAGAAGAGACCATGTTTGAGACAGCATGGCCACAGGCCCCTTGGTGTGGCCTGGAAGTGGTCTGGGAGCGAGGGGTCTGCAGCCAGGATCCTTGAGACCACTACAATCCACGTGGAGTTTCCGAAAGGGAAACACAGGTTGCACCTAAAATCAGATCTGCGTCTCCTAGCCCTGGCAGAGTCTCTGACACAGGGCTTGCACCCAAGGGACTGTGACTGTCTCTCTTCTGCCACAGAGCCTTCAGGGTGCCACACCCCCCCACCACCACCAGCATTCTGGCTAGTCTAGAGAACTCCCCCCCACTCAAATATCTGTTCCCTCCCTGTCACACACCAGAAATCAAAAAGTCAAAGTAACTTAGATTGTAAACTCACAGGAAACAGAAACCATACAAGGTCGTTGGATCACCTCTCTTTTGAATTTCCAGAACTGTTCTTCTACACCACTCAAATAGCATTTCTTTCTTTCCCTTCTCTGGTGACAGTCAGGGCTTACCTGGCCTCAAGCCTTGAGACAGCAAGTTCCTAAAGTGAGGTCTCCTGCATGCGGCCTTGCCTGCCTGGCCCAGGGTCTCTCTTTATCAGAGAATGGGCTCAGCACACAGAGAATGAATGTGACTAAACCAAGCCTTTGCCACTCACCAAAATGAGATACATTGGGGGGAAGAATTTTTTTTTGCTACTAATTTTGAGGATGGAAATTCAAAGCTGTCTGGGAGGAAACTACAGCATTACCTCAGTGACAAGTGACGATTCTCTTGGTTCTTCAGCAGAACTATCCAACTTTAAGGCTCGTAACCCTTGGATACACTTTATATAAATTAACAAATTCTATTATCGAAAACTCAAACTAACCCAGACAAATTGGCTTAGAAACTACCAGCCAACTTCTTTCTGTGAGTAACCATTAAGTTTTAATCAGATGTGGTTCAATTTCTGGAACAGCGAGCATTAAGAAGGGCTCATCAAGGAAAATGGGCAAAAGTGGGGGCAGCAGGAGGAGGAGGAGGAGGAGAAGGAGGAGGGAGAGAACAAAAGAACCGCCCCCGAAGCCAGTCATGTAACACAGACTCTTGACTGAATACTTCTGCCCCTCTTTGCAGCTGTTGTCTCCTGCAGTTGGCACAAAGCGCTGCCAGTCTGGGACCGGCTTCCAGTGAGGACAGCATTGTTTTATTGGCTACTTAGGCAGTGCACACACCATTAATGGAGTTTTTATCTCTCCATTTTCCTGTCAGTACAGAACCAGCCAGTCTGACTCTGTTATTATCATTAAGAAAGCTTTTTTTCTCCCCCCCTCCCCACACACATCTTTAATCCAAACAACATCTGGGAACTTCAGCCTCTATCATATAAAAGGGAAACAGATTTAGAGGTGGGGGGGGAGACAGTTCCATCCACACTGAACGACAACCAAATTCCAACAGCCAAACTTATCTAGAGCCACTCAATATCTCTAAAATGCTGTTCACTTCAAAAAGGCAAGGTATTTCCCACCGCATGGCTTTAAACCTTCTCTGGACCTTTGCTACATGAAAATCATGCCTTTTTGCCACGTAGCTGAAAAGAAAAGAAAAGAAAAGAAAAGAAAAGAAAAGAAAAGAAAAGAAAAGAAAAGAAAAGAAAAGAAAAGAAAAGAAAAGAAAAGAAAAGAAAAGAAAAGAAAAGAAAAGAAAAGAAAAGAAAAGAAAAGAAAAGAAAGAAAAGGAAAGAAAAGAAAAGAAAAGAAAAGAAAAGAAAAGTAAAAAGGAAAGGAAAGGAAAGGAAAGGAAGGAAAGAAAGAAAGAAAGAAAGAAAGGAAGAAAGAAAGAAAGAAAGAAAGAGAAAGAAAGGAAGAAAGAAAGAAAATTTACTACTGCTTTCTTGGGTGGCAAGTTCTGTTGTGAAATCAAAGTCAGGAATAATATTTAAAAGACGATTTTTAGAAGACTGTATTTTTTTTCAAAAAGGAAAAAATAAAGACCCTTTATGACACATAACAAGCAAGTACATCTCCAGTGTACAAACTAATAGGAAAAAACCTGGCGCCATTAAACCCAGAAAATATGGCCTCCTGTAACAGACAGCTGTCTCCTCTGTAGTTTAAGTGTGCTTTTTGCTTAGATCACTCCGTGAGTCATGGAATCAATACAGGAAAATGCACACAGCCAGCCTCATGGCTGATTCCCACAGCAGAGCAGGTTCGAGCCACACAGCTCCCCTGTCCCAGTCCTGTCTCCAGCACATGCACTGGGGGGGGAATGTACACCCGCTTTCTACTTGACGCTGGAACATTCCTCACGGGGTCCTCAGTGCTGGTCTTTTCATCGAATTCCTTCTATATAAGTAGAAACTAAAAGTTACAGACCTCAAATATGCAGTTGTCAAGCAATCCCTCGTGCTCTGCACCCCAGTCCTTCCCGAGTTTTCTACAATGCACCAACAGCAATCTATACTTAGGTACTTAGGTTAAAAGGGATTTACTTCCACAGAAATGTTCATCACCCGACAGAAGACACAAGCAGAACGGAACATTTAGGAAAAGCCAAAATTTGAGAGTCAGCAACGGTTAATAGTTTATTTTTAATTTATCTTTTTGTTCCATTCAGCAAAAACGGGGGGAAATCACTAACTGTCTGTGCCATGGGCTGTTGCTCACTGGAAGCTTTGCCTTAGAGCCCCTCGCAGTCTGCTGTTAATGATGGTCTCCGTAACCTGAGCCTCCCACAGTGGGAGACTTGAGTAAGCACTGGCCTCTCTCTGCTCTCGCCTTTCCATTGTCCCACCCCGCAGGGCCAGCTGTTTCTGACAGCCAAATTGCTGCGTGCTAAGCAATGAATGCTGTCAGAGAAGGAATTTTCATTTCTATAATGCATAGGCCTCCGTGGACAAATTATACAGCTTATGGTGCTGGCTGCAGGATGCTGCTCCAGGCTTGAAGTGCTGCCAAAATGCAGCCTTTCCTCCCCTCTCCCCAGCCCCTAGCTGACGAGACAGTCACTCAAAATGCATCTGAACGGCCGGCCAGAGAGAAACAGAACACGTGCTTTCAGGGACAAACAAAACATATGTCAAGAATAGCTGTCCAGCTACAATCTTTGATGTAACGGCATACGGTGCAAGCTAACCGAGCTAATGTCACACCATAGAGCCACCTAGCATGGCATCCATTAAGACCTACAGTAATTTGATCCCCTGCAGTGAGCATCCCTGGGGCATCAGCAGAATCACCGGCCCTCCGCTTCTAAGGGAGGCCAGACTTACCTAGAAAACACACCAAGGACTTACCGCTTCCTGAAAACCAAGGGGGTAACCATCAAGCAACCATCCAGGAGGTCCCAAAACAATACTCCTTCCTGGTAACAAAGGTTCCTGATACGTGATTTATAGAATTATTTTGTAGGAACTGTGTGCCTCCCCAACACCACCCCCACTTCCAACAACAACCCCTGACTTGGGTTGGGGCTAGGCCCCTTCCTTTTCGTATTGAATGTTACCAATCAACACACAGCATTCCATTGTGGGGTGGGATGTGACCTAGGCTGGTCCAATCAGAGTGAATCTTGGGATTTTGCCAGAACTGCTAGAAAAAAGTTTGCTTTTCTCATTTTACTCGAACCTGGGAGAATATGCCATAGCCATTTGACCACCACGAAGGGAAAACCTGACTGAGATTGGAGCCGGCAAAGAAAGAAGAATTAGGAAGAAAACAACAGGGTCCCAGGGACACCTGCTTGAGTCCTGGGTCACCCTGGATCTAAAACCTGCCCTCCTCTAGACTCCCCAGTACAGCAACCATCAGATTCTCATCTTACTGAGGCTAGTCTGGGTTTTGTCACTTTGCAAATGCAAATTAACAGATGAACCATCATTCCATCCTAAGAACACCCACCGGTTAACACAAACACATATGTTATACCTTACCATGTAAGCAAGAAAAAGTTTTTGTATTTTTGGTTGTTTCCTGTGAGAACTTACTCTTTCACTTTCCCCTTCTAGTTCTTATACCTTAACGGGAGCTAAAATCTGCAAAGCATCACCTGATTTTGCCCCTTCTGCAGGGTGAGCCTAAATCTCCAACGTGAATTCAAAGAGAGATGAGAAAGTTGAATTCATGACCTGCATTTTCTTTTGGGGTCACAGATCTTAACATGACCCGGCCTGTGTGGCCCAGAGAAAGTGGACTCTGGTTAGCAAGTGTTCAATGAAGCCAACTCTGAGAAACGCCAGGAAATCATCATAACCCTGACCAGGGGAGGGAGGGGGACACCTGCTCTTCTGTTAGGGGTTCAGGTCAGCCAAAGCACCTGCAGGCTGCAAGCCGCCAAGGCCATCACGCGCACCACATCCTGCAGCCGCCTGCTTTATCATTAACTACTGTCTGGCCAACAAGGGCAGGGTTCGGTTCAAGAACACCGGGAACTTTAAGGCAGGAGGCATATCCAGAACCACGGTGGGCTCACAGCCACTCACTACAACTATAAATATCCTCCTGGCTGCCGGCCCGACAGCAACCACAATTCCTGCTCCCTTGTTGGTAATAGAACTGCAGGCCTCCCCCCGCCCGCCCCAGAAATTCAGCACAACCAGGAATGGCAAAAATTATGAAATGTGCGCATGAGCTTACTCAATCCCCTGGCAAGCCTTGTATCCCCCCCTCCTCTCATCCATACCTGGCTTCTGAGCCCCAAGATCAAAATGAGGAGACTTTAAAGTTGAACTCATATGAATAAGATCTCCGTTTGGTGCTTAGGAAACACTGGAGGACACAGGGTCAACATTTCGAAAGAAAGGAGAGAGGGAGGAAGGGAAAAAGATCAACCCACTCTCAACCCCTCTGCATCATGACGATCATTATTAGGTTTGGATCCCAGACCCTGAGAGTCATTCTTTTATTAGCAGAAATGAAGGAGCAGGGTGCCCTGACTCCTCACCCACAGGGAGCAGAAAGCAGTGCAAGAAGCCCACTAAAACTGCTTAGACAGGGAAATCGTAAATAAATGACGCACTTGTCTAGCTCCTTCTCAAGGACAATTAAAAAAAAAAATCTCAAGATGGACTTAGGCTCAATGGTTGAAGATCCACTCCAAACCTGAATCAGCGTTCTCCCTAGTACTTTAAGAGGGGTCAGTCTAGGGAATTATCTTTTATTACAGACATTGTGGAAACATAGAAACCACAATGATCCAAACATTGAGGAAGATCCTGGATAAGATCTTTTGTACCATTTCATCTCCAGCACCTGGCACACCAGAGAACGGGCATCTCCACATGCCATGCGCCCAGCATGGATGGATCTCTCTTCCAAACAACTTCCTGACCCTTAGGAAAGGCCAGTCCAGGAAAAAACCAGCAGAGAGTACAGACGGTATTTTGAACCCTACCAAGTTCACTGCCTTTCCTGCCCGTGGTCATTCATGCACTGGACCAATCTGTCCTGAGCACCTATAAGGAGCCACACACTGTTTTAAATTCTGGAGGTATACGAGCAAATGTGACCAAGTTTCTACCCTCGTTCAAGTTACATTCAGACAGAAAACGCCACATGGAAGTTCTTTCGTGCATCGAACCTCGTGTCTTCTGCTATACGGACCTAAATCTGAGAGATTCCCTCCATTATAAGAACACATGCCCCTAAATACAAGGAATTCTTCAACTCATGAACCAATTAACTCTGGAAAAAGTCTCCCACATCCAGTCACAAAACCAAAGTCCAGCATCAGATGATGGCCCAATATACTCAAGTTCTACCACTTTGTGCCCCTTCCTTCTTTTTCCCCTGAAATGATCTAATATACAGAGGGGCTAAGGAAAGTCATTTTAATCCAAAATGTTGCCTCTGGGCCAGGGTCTGCTCCGAGGCTCATCTACTATGGTTTCTTTTTTCAACCTGAAAACCAGCGAGGCATGTATGAATCGAAGCTTCCCTAGTACGAAGAACAACGTATTTAACACATCTCTTATATAAGCCAAGTGATACAGAATAAAGCTCTCAGACTTTAACAGTCACAAAATCACTCTTAAAAATATGAATTTAACACTCCTTGAACCATACTCTACAGTCTACCCTCCCATTGATTTTGGAGGCAGAGGCCTTGAACTAATGAGAAGTATAGTTTTGTAAAGCTAGCACGATACATGCCTCCACTGAGTAACAGTAAGTGTATTTTTATTCCTGCCATTTTTCTGTCTTTCTACAAACAAACCAAATAAATAACCATACAGCCAGATTATAAGGACTGACATATTCAACACAGCATTACCCAACACACACTGGTCTGTTTCCTAGATCCTACAAGTTAGGATCTTACCGCGGGTGACTTGAAAATATTCCTTAATAACATGAGAATCCCAGTTCTCCCTGCAAAGTGAATAATAATAGCAGCCACGACTTTGGGGACATTTCTCAGGTACCAGACAGGGCTATGAGATTTGTATGTACATTATCACACCAAGATGGACAACGATGCAATAGGAACTATGATCTCCATTTTACAGATGACAAAACTAAAGCTCGAAGAGGCTAAGTAACTTCCCTAAAGCTGCAAAGTGGCAGAATGAAATTCGAACCCACACTTGCCTGAAACCATCAGCCATTCTTACCCCTTCCATTAAAGTCTCTGCATCATGTAGGTGGGGGGGAGGGGGGCGCCTGGGTGGCTCGGTCTGTTAAGCAACCGACTCCTGACTTCAGCTCAGGTCATGATCTCAGGGTCAGGAGATGGAACCCTGGCCTGGGCTCTGTGCTCAGCATGGAGTCTGCTTGTCCCTCTCCCTCTGTCCCTCTCCCCCGACCCCCAGCCCCGTGCATGGGTACACTCTCTGTCTCTCTCTCTTCCTCACCTAAATAAATAAATAAAATCTTTTTTCAAAAAGAGTCTCTCCATCATGGGAGAGGATTAGCACGTACCTTATGGAGCAACCTTGCCACAGACTGCTGTCACCATAAGCAATGGTTCCATGTCACAGACTCGACCAGTGATATGAGGATTCATGGATCTAATAAAACTCCAGATGAAGATATCATAACCTTGAAAATACCAGAAAGGCTGAAAATCAGTCACCTTCAAATCCTTAGTACAAAAAACACCAGGGTACCACTTAAACTTTAACAGGGCTAGACTGCCAGCATCCATTCAAAGTAAGACTGAGACTGAAGAAAAAAAAGGTATTATCAGATAACCTTGAAATTAAGCCAAACGAAGAAAAGAAAACAGTTGGGAAGGCAGCTGTGCTTACAGGGCAGGCCAAGGAGAATGAGCCCGTAGGGCGGAGGACACTGGGAAGTTGGCTCTGCAGGGAAAGCAGGGCTGGGGGTGGGGGGCTCCACTGTGCTGAGAGAGATCGAGTTTGGGTGCCTACCAGAACTATCTTCTAACTCTGGAGAACCCACTGGAAACAATTCCCGGGAAGCCGAAGACTTCCAAGAGACCAGGTAAGACAAATTCCAGACAGTGACAGATCTGCCGAGCGGCCTCAAAGCTTTACCCGGCAGAGCTCCAAACCCATTGTCCCCGCCAGGCCCACCCTGCCCTGCCCTGCCCTGCCCTGCAGAGGCTTCTCCGCTCTGTTTCAGAGCTGCCCCCTCCCGACCACTCACTTAGGATTTCTGAGAAACAGAAAGCTCCCCCAAAAAAGAATACCAGAAATAAACAAAAAACTTGCACTGAGAAAGATCACTTGTTATATTCCAGAAGAACACCCTGACATTCACCATGCCAGGATTTTCACATGCCACCTTTGGTTTTCTTCAAAACAAAACAAAACAAAATTTTATCATTTGTTAGCTCCCTACCAGGAGCTAAGGGTTGCATAGCAAAAGAAACCTTCTTGCCTTCCAGGGCAGGAAGTATCCCTTAAAGCACAAAATAACAGGACAGAGATGAGGAGTTCCGAGTCTGTAGTTATGCCACTGATGTCAAGAGGTCAAAGAAATAAACCAGGACTGTGAGCTGAGATGTGCAGTGGGTTGAACAGTGGCCCCCCAAAAGATATATCCACATCCTGATTCCTAAAACTTGTGACTGTGACTTTATTTGGAAAAAGGGTCTTTGCAGATATAACTAAATTAAGTATCTTGAGAGGAGACGGTTCTAGATGACTGGGGTGGGTCCTAACTTCAACGACAAGCGTCCTTATAAGAGGCGCAGAGAGTCACGGGGAGAGGAGGAGAAGGCCATGTGCAGATGGAGCAGAGGCTGGAGCTCTGTCGCCACAGACCAAGAAAGGCCTGGCGCGCCCGAAAGCAGAGGCAGGGACGGATCCCCACCCCGGGCCATCAGAGAAGCGCAGCCAGGCCCGACACGCTGATTTCAGACTTCTGGTCTCCACAATCGTGTAGGAATGAGATTCTGGAGCTTTAAGCCACCGAGTTGGTGGCAATCTGTTACGGGTGCCCTGAGAAACTACCAAGAGGGTGAGGAAAACACTGCTCAGGGGGCAGGCCTCGCAGGGATGGTCCGGGCAGCGCAGGCAGGCAGACGAGGCCGTGCAGGCCGAGGGCCAGCGGTGGCGGGCGCACAACGAGGAGACGCACATCGCCGCACTGGAGATCGGAGAGTGAAGCCCGAACGCAGAACGGGCAGCCCACGGCGACTGCAGCGTCGATCTAGGTCAGGTTAATTGTAGTGGTTAACAGGGGCGTCACCAAAGACGTCTGAGCGAGGGAATCAAACGTGCAATGTAGTGTTCAAGGAAAACTAATTTAACGTGAAAAAGGAGCATGAACTAAAAGCAAATAACCAAAAGATCTTCCTGTGGTGAAGAAAGATTCTTTGAAGAACAGAAACCAAGGATCCACATCCTAATCCCCAGAATCTGGGAACGTGACCTCATATGACAAAGGAACTCTGCGGATGGGATTAAACTAAAGATCTTGAGATGGCGAGATTATCCCGGATGATCCGGCTGGCCTTAAATGTCATCACAGGTGTCCCTTTAAGAGGAAGGCAGGGGAAGCTCACCTACAGAGAGAGAACAGTGGGACAATGGAAACAGAATGAAGGGATGGGCTGGGAAGACAGAGGAAGGGAGCCACGAGCCAAAGGAAACAGACTCTCCTCTCAGAGCCTCCAGAACTGCAAGAGGATACATTCGAGCTGTTTCAAGATACTGCCTTTGTCATGATTTGTTACAGTGGCAATAGCAAACCAAGTTTTATGTTTTCTCCTCTGAAATTCAGATAAACCTTTCTTACCCTGAACTCCTCCAGAAATGATTCTTCCTTGCTCTTCCCCTTGGCTCACCTATGCTGGTCCTGTTTCATTCTTCCAAAATTCACAATTAACATCCTCTATTTTAACACGTCCTAACTCAGTTGCTTTAGGCCTTTGTCCACTTCGAAATTCCACATTATTACCTATATATGCCATGTGACTCCAAAGTTGGAGAGGATCTACTAATTTACTCACGCACCCACCTTGTTCCAGAAAAGATTTAAGAATAAACTCTTTCTGGGGCACCTGGGTGGCACAGTCAGTTGGGCTTGCAACTCTTGATTTCGGCTCAGGTCCTGATCTTGGGGTTATGGGATCAAGCCCCACATCGAGCTCCGTGCTCAGCACAGAATCTGCTTGAGATTCTCAACCTCTCCCTCTGCCCCTCCTCGACCCGCATATGTGGGCTTGCTCTCTCTCTCTCTCTCTCTCTCTCTGGAATAAATACATAAATCTTAAAAAAAAAAAAAAAAAAAAAAGCAGCCACTCTTTCCTTCTGGGATGATGAAAATGTTTTATATCTTCATCTGCGTGATGCCTTACATGGATAAAATCAGATGTCAAAATTCACTGAGCTGTTTGCTTAGGATTGGGTATATTTTACTGTATGTGTGCTGTACCTCAATAAAAACATAAAGAGGAAAAAGAATGGCCTGATTTTACCTCTTCTCCTCTTGAAGACAAGAGTAGGCTCAAAGTCCCCAAAAGAGAAGACAGAAAGCAACATGTCACACTGAGACAGTGAGGTTTATTATAAAGAGGCTGGATAAGTGAAGAAAAGATTGAGCATAAAGGATGGTGAATATATGGTCCTCAGAAGAGATAAGCCCTTAGGGAAAAAAATATCGGGGGCATCTGGGTGGCTCAGTAAGTTAAGCGACTCTTGATCTCTGCTCAGGTCCTGATCTCAGGGTCCTGAAAGAGAGCCCGCCTCAGGCTCCGTGCCCAGTGGGGAGTCTGCTTGAGATCCTTTCTCCCTCTGCCCCTCCTCCAGCTTATGCGCTCCTGCATGCCCATGCTCTCTCAAATAAATAAATCTTGTTTAAAAAAGATGATTAAAAAATATCAAAAGCAATAAACTTAAAAAAGGAAGGAAGGAAAGAAGGGAGGGTGGGATGGAGAGGGAGGGAGGGAAGAAGGAAGGGAGGGAAGGAAACTAGAATACCAAGAGTTTAGAAGGCAATTGAATAGGAGATTGTCCTTCAAGGTTTTTGACCCCCAACAAGTAATAAAAAATATCTTACATTTCAACTCATTACATATATACATATGTAAAACTGAAACAAAAATTTCATGAGGCAATTCTTCCTCTTGCAATGCATGAATTTTTATTCAAACTTTTATTTCCTTTTATTTCTAATGCCGGGTGTGACTCACTAAATTGATCCAGTAGTAGATCCCAACCCACAGTTTGCAAAAACAGTAAGGCATGCCTAGCAGGGACTGAACTGGACAGGAAGAAGATACTATCAAAAAGCTACTCTCGGGGCGCCTGGGTGGCTCAGTCGTTAAGCGTCTGCCTTCAGCTCAGGGCGTGATCCCGGAGTTCTGGGATTGAGCCCCACATCGGGCTCCTCTGCTGGTAGCCTGCGTCTTCCTCTCCCACTCCCCCTGCTTGTGTTCCCTCTCTCGCTGGCTGTCTCTCTCTCTGTCAAATAAATAATAAAATCTTTAAAAAAAAAAAAAAAAAGCTACTCTCTTCTAATGTTATGCTTAGGGGAGAAAAGTTCAGAAGTTTTACTTTTCAACAGAAAGCCAGTAAAAAAAAAAAAAAAAATCTTTGAAACAATGTGTATTAAAAGGAAACAATCTGTATCAAAAGCAAAGTTTTTAATTTTCTCATTAAAATTTTCAACTTAACCACCGCCAAATCCCAGCCCATCTGGGTCCCAAATCTGAGACTCAGTTTGATACTGAATGTTCAATTCAAGGAACGTATCTGCTAGAAGATATGCAAAGGTAAACAAGATATGGTCCTTACCTTCAAAGAGTTTATAATCTACCAATTAAGAAAAAATAATAATAAAGCACTAAGGGACAGAGAAACTGATTTTAGCCAGAGAATGGGATATGGCAAAGGCTGCATGGTAAAAGAAATGGCATTTGAACTGGGGAGGGAAGAGAGAGTGGAGGCGGGAGGAAGGGATGGGGGGAGAGGAGCTGACAGAATTACACACAGTACAGAGGAAGCTGGCTAAAAGTAGGCTGCTGTTGATTTAAAACGTGGCCCTAAAATTCATTGGCTCTCTTCCCATCAAGGTGTAGGATCTATATCCCCTCCCCTTGAATCTGGGTTACGTGACAGTTTGACCAATAGAATATGATAGAAGTGACACTGTAACAGTTTCCAGGAACAAGCCTCAAGAAACTAGAGGCTTCCATTTCCTGTTTCCTTGTGACAACTGCCCTTGGAACTCAGCCGCCATGCTCTGAGGAAGCTTAGAGAGACCACATGTAGGTGTTTTGGCTGACAGACAGCATCACCTACCAGACATGTGAGTGAATGAGACTTGAGGTGATTACAGCCCCCAACCTTCAAATATTCTCAACTAAGGCCCCGGACACCGTAAAACAGAGGCAAGCTGTCTTTGCTGTGCGCTTTCCCAATCCTGATTCACTATGATCATAAAAGAATGGTTGTAATTTTATGCCACTACTCTTGGGATGGTTTATTGTGCAGCAATAGACAGACTGGAATAGTACAGCCAAGAGTATAAGAGGACACAGTAGAAGATAACCATGGGAAAGAGTCTGAAGGAAGATGCCACAGACCTTAAAAGTCAACCTAAGCAGCTTAAAATGTCTTCTATATGAAATGGTAAGTAGTTGACCAGTTAAAGATCAAGGAAATTATATGAAGCTATAATTAGAAAGATTACCTTAGCCGCTGCATATAGAAGGGATTTCCAGCAAGCTCAGAGAAACACTTGAGGTAGTTAGAACAATCCTGAGTGTAGATCTCATAAGTGTCCCCATTTTACAAAGGAAGTACTTGAGGGAAAGATAATCTAAAATACTCTGATATCTAATCCAGTAGCAAATCCCATTGGCTCTATCTTCAAAGCATATCCTGATTCCAATCAACCTCTTCTCTTACTTCCAAGCCTGGTCCAAGCAAGCCATCACTCTCTCTCATTTAGACCAGTGCCGATCCTACTGAATTTACCATCAGGAATGGATCAATACTGATATAAAACATCCTGTGCAATGAGTTGGGTCCACTGATCACATGTCAGTCATGGCAACATCAAATTGCTTTAATAGTTTCTAAACACTTAATCATACTTTCTGAACCTAACACAGTACAGAACAGGAACAGGTAGTTTTGGGAACAAGAACTATGGATTATTGAGTCCAAATTCCCTAACAGACATCAACCTTTGGGATCTGAGAACAAGAAACTGAGATTCCTCAGAATTCTTGAAATCACAAATTATTTTTAAAACATTTCCAACATTCTTCACTCTTTACTATTATGAATATCTTTTAAAAATTGTTTAATAAATAATGTTAAGTTTAGGAGTATTTACTAAAACTGAAGCATATAAGAACACTCAAACACTGGGAAATGACAACAAATACATAGTATTTGAATAGGTTAGTAACACTATGCAGAATCACATGTCAAAATTACCAATTTAAGGATTTATTTTGCTTCCAAAACTTATTATCACTACCCACAGGGTTTTACTTAAAAAAAAATACTCTACACAAAAATTTATTAATATTTATTTGCAAAATGACTCACTGTTAGCAACCAGCAGGGCCACAAATATACCATACATGGATAACCTGGCAATAGCAACAGGCAAGTCTGACTGGTTAAATCTTGGCCCCTTCTCTCCTTGGTGCTCTTCTTTTGATTCCCAGAATAGTCAACCTTAACCTTCTACTCCATGTGTCAGTGTTTCCTGCTCTGGCTTTCAGCATGAAGTCAGGAGATCCTGTAGGGCCAATAACTTCTCTATGTAAACTGTGGCTAGTAACCACCTTATTGGACAATGCAAGTATAAGACTCTAGACAACAAATGAGCAAAGGGAAAAAGAGAGAGAGAGGCAAAACAAGAAACAGACTCTTAACTGTAGAAAACACACTGATGGTTCCCAGAGGGGCGGTGGGTGGGGGGATGGGTGAAATAGGTGATGGGGATTAAGGAGTGCACTTGTCTCAATGAGCACGAGGTAATGTACAGAAGTGTGGAATCACTATATCATACACCTGAAACTACTGTTAACACTGTATGTTAACTAACAGGAATTAAAATAAAATCTTTTAAAAAAAAAAAAGAATCTTGAATGAATGAAGATTAAAAGAGAGAGAAACAATCCATCTCAGAAAATTCCAAAATTTGGGGTAAAAGGTACAAAAAAGCCAGTAAAGAACCAAGTCAGAAAGGATTAAATAATCAATAAAAGCTTTGAAAAAATTTAAACAAGAGGGAAATGTTAACAGACTTTAGACACAGACCAAAGTCCCACGCAAAATTTGAGAATGGATTTTAAACACTTAGCAAGTGATAATCCCTGGGGACCCCAATACTAAGAGCAGGTCATACAAGATTAACCTAATTTCCTTTTTCAATAAGATTCTGAAATCGTGAGTTCAAGGAAACACACACTTCTAGATTTTAGCAAGGCATCTGACAAAGGCTCTTATGAAATACCTGTGGTCAAAATGGACAAAAAGATAAGCAGATGTATCTGTAAGTTACTGCATTCAAAGGGTGCATTAGGAAGAAATGGAATCCAAAACGTTCGAGGTCATTGCCATGAGTAGGAACTGACAAACTGAAAATTAATCATGATAAAGGTAAGGTCTTATATTTAGTGAAGGGAATAAAAAAACAAGCAGCACAAGCAGACACACAGAATTCGAGGGAAACAGGATCTAGCAGCAGCACCTATGATAGGAGATAGATAGAACAGGGGAAATTTTGAGATCTCTGTTGGTAGTCACCTCAGTTAAGTAGGATTATGTGGCTCTCTGCATTACAGCAGTTGACTGCATACTACAAGCATGGAAGTCAAAAAAATTAGAAGGGAGAAAATCCAGTCAGATGTATTGCAATCCACTCTAAATACCAATTTTTAAAGACTTTTCAATCAAACAGACACAAGCAACAAGGTGGGCAAGACCACCTGAAGCTCCAGAGAGATTCTGCTTAGATAAAAGCATATCAGGGGTGAAGGACCGTTCTAACCATGTAAATACAGTATTATACTCTACTTCTCATAGCTGAAAAAAAAAAAAAAAACCTACGACCAAAGGATAAACAGAGCTGCACTTATTATAGACAAAAACAAACAAACCATCCCTGACAATCAACACCATCTAAAGGGAGAGTGGGGTCACAGCCGACACTGAGTCCACTAACAGCAGAAACTCACACAGGGTACAACGCAGGGCAACTACAGGGCCTGGGTGGTTGGACGAGATCCGCTCCCCCCCTTGTGACTCTACCACGGCTCTACCACAACGAAGAGGCCACTGAGGAAGCCACGAACACCCCTGAGGCACTGGCATCCGATCCGAACCTGGCACTTCAGAAACATTTAATGAATGGGAGCAACTTCAGAAGAGTAAGGGGAAAGAAGGAATGTTATGTCTCAAAGACAATGACAAGGGGCTTAAGAGGCAGCAGCAGCCGTGAACGCAGACTCGTTTTTTCGGAAATGCTTCCGCAGGAAGCAGCTTAAGAAAGTTACAAGATTCAAAAAAGTGTGTTTCATGATTGGGAAGACATAAACCTATTTCTAAGCCCAAGGCAAAAGCCAACTAAGAGGATAAACTAGAGGAGGTTGGAGGAAAAGGACAGACAGAAAATATAAAACAAGACCTTGGGAAAGGAGACCAGACTCAACCTGAAAATATCTGGGACAGAGTAAGCGCTGGATAACATGTTTAAGACACATCTTCACATGTACAAACAAAAGTACTTAAAATCATTGTTTTACATAGCTATGCAAACACACACGATAGGCACCATACATACCATGATCCTCTAAATGATATTAATTCCCAGTAAGCCTAGTTTCCTAATTACCCAAATACATAAAATAGACTGTGTTAGTCCACTCAGAATGCCATAACAAAATACCACAGGCTGGGGGGCTTAAACAACAGAAATTTATTTTCTCACAGTTTTAGGGCCTGGGAAGTCCAAGATCAAGGTACCAACCAACCGAGGTCTTGAGCAGGACATTACCCACAGCTGCCTTCTCACTGTGTCCTCCCGGGGCAGACGGCAAGCCTCTCTGGTGTCTCCTTATGAGGGCACCACTGCTATCCTGAGGGCCTCACCCTCATGACCTCATCTAAATCTGTTTACCTTCCAGAGACCCCATCTTCAAATACAGATGGTCTCCGACTTACGACGGCTCAACTTGATCAGTTTCTGACTTTACGACAGTGTAAAAAGCGATACACATTCAATAGAAACCAAACTTCAAATTCTGAATTTTGACCTTTTCCGAGGCTGGTGATATGGAGAAAGACACTGTCTCGTGATGCTGGATAGCACAGCTCCCAGTCAGCCACGCGCTCAGGAGGGTAAACAACCGATGCCCTGACCACCACTCTGTACCCAGACAACCCTCCTGTGTCTCACTTTCAGTACCGTATTCAATAAGTTACATAAGATATTCAACAATGTATTATACAACAGGCTTTGTGTTAGATGATTTTGCCCAGCCGTAGGCTAATTTAAGTGTTATGCACACTTTTAAGGCAGGCTAGGCTAAGCTGTGACGTTTAGTAGGTTAGGTATATTAAACACTTTTCAATTTAGGGTATTTTCAACTTACGATGAGTTTATCAGAATGTTACCCTATCCTAAGTTGAGAAAGATCTGTACTATCACATGGGGAGGGTTAGACTTTCAACATATGAATTTGGGGGACACACACACAATTCAGTCCACTGCATAGATGAACAAATAAAATTATTAAAGATTATCTTCAAAACTGCTGCTAGTGAATGTTCCAAAATCCAAATCGAACCAGACCCCTTTCCTATCTAAAATTCCCTAATAGCTAACACAGTTTGGGAGTAAGATCTGAATTGTTCAGCATAGAATAAGGAGTCCTCATACGTAGCCTTCACCCATCTCTCCAGCCTTATGCCACATCAATCCCCACGCATACCATAAGCTATAAACTAAACTCCCTGTGGTTCCCAGCATGCACCATGCTCTTCTTATGCCTTCTACCTTTTCTCTGAATGTTCACCATGTTAGAACACCCTGCCCTACACTGCCAGGCTAATTTTTACTTATTTTTAACATGTGTACTTAAGGTGGCTCTGTCGGTTAAGCATCTGCCTTCGGCTCGGGTCAGGATCCCAAGATCCTGGGATCAAGCCCCACGTCAGGCTCCCTGCTCAGCGGGGAGTTGGCTTCTCCCTCTCCCCACTGCTCATGCTCTCTCTCTCTCCCTCAAATAAAATCTTTTTAAAAAATTAAAATAAATCAGAAAAAAAAATAATGTGTGCACTTAATAGCTCCTTGGGTCAGAAACTCCCTACATCCTTCCACCCAAGGTGGGTTACGCGTTCCTCCGCTGGACCTACTGTTGCACCTTCTGCACACTTCTGTGATGGAAAGCTCCTGCCCATCTGTACTGTAACCGCGGATGCATGTATCTCGCTTACTAAGCTGTGAATTCTCCTGAGGCTGGGAATAGTACCTTTGCTACCAGCACAAGGCCTACCATCTCACCTGTACTGAATTAAAAAAAAAAAAAAGTGAACAGATAAAAGCATGAATCAAAACAGACCATAAATAGATCATAAAAGTTTGAAAAAAGAAAGACGATGGAAACATTTTTTTTTTTATTCCTAACAATTCACATCCACCTTCCATAGACATATTTCTAGTCAGAAATTCCCACAACATTTTGGACAGTATCTCAAACACCAGCAAAACGGAACATAAGATAGAAACCACTGGAAGATCAAGAGCAAAGACAGAGGGAAAGAAGGATGGTGCTTGGCCACAGAACTGGCAGACACAAAAGGCACAGGAAAGCGTGTATCCACAAAACACACTTCATACCCCTCCAATGAGCTGACTGCCTTTTCACGTGTCTCGTGAAAACCAATGAACAATGGATGGGCCCCTCACAAAAGAAAACTCTGTCCCATTCAGACTTGAAGATGGCACCTTTAGGTTGCAAACTGATTGAAGCCCGGTGTCTAAAAGAATAGCTCCTGTGCACCTCACTCATCAGAAGGGCCCACTTCGTCTACAGGAGTCAGGAGTCAGAGCAAATGTGCTCTGTGGGTGGTCCTGGGGGAGAGGCTTTACAAAGATAGAGTCCATACAAGTCTGAACTAGCCTTGTGGGTCAACGGTCCTTCAGCAGGAGGGGAGCTGAATTAAGTGCGGGGAAATGACTTTATGGTCTGACTCATATTTTGCCTTTTTCTCCTCTCAAGAGAAACAGGCTCCTGATGGCACATTTTCTGATGACCAAACATTAACTCATCTGCCTAAATTTCCCTCAGTGACTAAAAAGTTCCTCCCTTCATACTGAACCAGTAGCTTGAAATTTTAACGTAAATACAAAAAAGGGACTCAAAATTTTATTCTTCTTCCTCAATCCGTAGCACTCTGAAAAATAACATATTTTAATGTAGTCTAAAGTATGGCTTCTTAGGACTGTATAAAAAAGATTATACACTACCATTCCTTAATAGAAGTAGAAAAAAAAAGTGCTATAATGTGCTTTTGTCCCGTGGCTATAATTAAGGTTGAAAAAGACCTTCAGTTTTCTCCTCTAAGACATCATCAGATTAGAATTACTCCTGTTTCATCCTCACCTCCCCTCCACGGGCTCCTTTAAAAGTGCCTGACATCCTTCCAGTTCCCCCTAAGCGACTCCTTCCTGCTCTCAACTTTTCACAGCTGACTCAAAACCTCTCGTCTCTTGTCCTAAAACTTGCTGATTCCACTTCTTCATTCTCTTTCATCATTCCCTTTCCCCAAATCCTAACATCGTATCTTTAACGACTCACAGGGGGAAAAAAATCATTTAAAAAAAAACTGATAATGGGCCATTGTGATAAAATGGAGAATGTGTAATACAAAACAGCACCTCCCTTTTTCAAAATAACATGTATTTACTGAGTGCCCACTATGCACCCTGTAGGGATTACAAAACAAGATCAGCTTTCCTGAACTGTGAGCTTTGTCAGAGGCTGACTGACCTTACACCACTACACGCAGCCCATCGGGGTATCTCATATATAACGGAGAGCCCTGCTGAAGTCGAGAGACGGTTGGGCCTCTTCCACTGTAGATGACTTCTGGTATTAAAATAAGAAATGTCAGAACAGAGTGACAACAACTGTGTATGTATTAAATATTTACAAAGCATGCCAGGCGATATTATTGGGCTGGTCTCAAGATAATTACATAGTTCAGTAAGGAGACACAAGTTCAAAGTTGTACGACCCACGATGCCTTCTTTTCAATCCTGTTGTTACAGTTCCGAGGCCCTGTCATTCAAAAGTAATGTCAAGACCAAGGTGGGACACTTTGTGAGTGGGAAGCTTGGGCCAACAGGCCTCCTCTGCCTGCTACCACCTCTTAAAGCCCCCTCACAGCAATGAGTGAAGGAGCCAACACAACCATGAACACATCGTCTCCGCCCTCAAAGAACTTACCAACTAATTGGGGGGAAAAATGGAGGGGGGGTGGGACACTCTCCACCCCCACCCATTCCTGAATACGATGGAAGAAATACTGTGCCAGGACACCAGGATTCCATCCTGGACCCATCACTAAGTCATTAATCATGGGCAAGTCCTCCTCAATATATTAAACCTCAGAGCTTTTGTTCTTTTTTCTCTGGGAAATGGAAGAACACTGCTCCCTGCCTTCTGTACAAAGGGTATTTAACGGCTCACATTAGATGGGGTGTTGCTTCAGCAAACTGCAAAGCCCTCCACAAATGTGCACTACATAGAACAAAGGTGCATGCTGAATCACACCCCGCCTTATCGTCAGCATTAAAAAAAGCGTTTAATGACACTTATAAACATATAAATTCAGAATCTGACATTGCTGTGTCCAGGGAATAGTAAGAGAAGGAGAGAAAAGGTGAGTGGTATGATTTGAAAGCAAAGCAATTTTATGGAGCCCCAGAGAGCTCCGGAAATTTATCTGTGAATATCTGAATATTCGTTATAATCTTTGTTCCTTATTGAAATAACTTCCATGAGTAACCAGAGGATGACTACTTCCCAAGCAAACCCAGATTTATTCCCTAGGGTCCCATCCTATCCCAGGCTTTTTCTTCAGTTCAAACTAGCTCTAGCAAGTCTCTTCCCTCCGGACCTGCTATCATCTTGTTTCCTCCCTCATGCTAAATTTATACAAACATGACTAATGACATCCTAAATTACCAAAACAAACTGCCCTCTCGAGCTCTTATCTGTCTGGTTCACAGGACTACCTTCCTTGGGGTGAGGGAAGGAAGACAACTCTCCTTAGCATCACTCCTACTCCTTGGGCTCTTCCCAGACTCCTCCGTCAGGGTCCTTCTCCCTACACTCATCAGGAGCCCCGGGGGCAGAGCACTCCGCTCCCCAGGCAAGTTGATTGCCCAGCAGGAACTTCACTGCCCTCTGGACCTGGAGAGGCTCTCAACTGTTTCCAGCACAGCCCTTTTTAACTACAAACTCTTTTCTTCTAAGCAGTCCATTGGTCACCTCCCCCTGGCTGTCCCAAGACCTCTCAAACAGGACTTGTCAATTCAGCCCCTCACCTTCCTGCATTCTCCGCTCCTCCCTATTCTGTTACGGGATCACCATCTATAACCCCTGTAGCCTGCAAGTCTCCCTCTACCAAACCACACAGATCAGATCAGTTTCCACATCTCATCAGCTCAACCCCTTCAACGGCTCTGAAACCTTCACCATTTTCTCCAGCCACATTTGTCACCACTGCTTGGCCAGTCTGCTGCTCCTCCAGCCTCCACACAAGTGTTTCCCAAAGTGTGGAACACGTGCTACCCCTGACCCCCCAACATGATGCTAGATCAAGTTCTTAAACTTCTTCTTTATAATGATTAATGTTTCTATTATAGAACAGAAATTAACGAAATGAAAATATATTCTTAAGGCTGCATCAGTACTTGCATTTTCATAGTTATAGTGTTTGGAACGAGCTTTCACACCCTTCATGGGGGGGGCCTATAAAAAATCCCATTGCCAGGGTACATCCAGACCAACTAAATCACAACCCTGTGGGGTGGGAACGGGTTTTGGGCTTGGAAACCCCTCCGGGTGCTTCCAACGTGCAAACAAATTTGGGAATTACTCCATTAGAATGAGCCTGAAACAGGTATTTAAGGTCAAAGGTTAAGCCCATCTAAAGAAAATGAGGTAATTAGTCAAAGGCACAGTAAAGAGATAAGAAGGGTACCCAACTCACCTTGTCTGTCCACGACTTCAGCACTGAAAGTCCAGCAACCCAGAATGGCCCTCAGTCCCAGGCAATCCCAGACAGCTGGTCACCCTACTAAGATGAGGCAAGGTCTCAAGTGTGGAAATGAGTGTCAGCATCTCCCAAAATGTGTTCTGCAAAATGCTCTCCACTGTCCCTGGGGTGTTAACAGCTGGGCAGCTACAAAGGGTTCCAGTGAGGAGTAACTTGAAAGACCAGGAATACCTGGGAATATCCCAGGATAAGTGATTCAGATAAGGTGTTCCTCCACGCCAGCTTCTCTGAATTTTCAGTGTACTGTGAAAACTCACACTGTCTGGGAGAAGAGTATAATGTCCTGCATTTCCCACTTACTTGAGGACTTCTTTTGTGGTGTACCTTTTGATTCCGGTTTCAAGAAACAGCTGGTAACATGCTGCCTCACTGGTACTTCCAGATATTTGGGGAAAATAGAAATCTGATAATGTTGCTTCTTCAGTATCAATCCCATGTATGAAAACAGAGGTCCAGACTCCTTAGCAGGCGTTCCCCTTCCCCAGCTCTCCCACCCTTTACCTCCTCCTGGTGTTCTAGTCCCATGTTTCTCAAACCTCTAGAAGCAGTCAAATCACCTGGCGATACTGTTGCAACACTGATTCTAATTCAGCAGAACTGGGTGGCCCTGACCCTCTACAAATTGCCAGTGAGGCTAGTGACCCAAATGGTGCCGTTGCTGCCGGACCGAGCACCACACTCCTGAGTAGCAGAGCACTGCTCACATTCGGTTCTGAAGCATGCTGTCGTTCCTAGAAGCCTCCATGCTTCAAAGGCCCTTTTCCCACCTGCTACCTTCCTCCTCACCCCTCAAGATACTCACGAATATCGTTCCTCTGAAAAGATGACCTGAGACAGCCTCTCGAACAAAACTGCACATCCCATCTTTATGTTTAGAGTTCCGTTCTCGTGCTTTGCTCTGCTGTGGCTTGGCTATTTATTTTTCTCCTTCTCCCAGGCTGAGCTCTCCGACAGCCTTTCTGCCTTTATATGCTCAGGGCCTGGCACACAGTAGCTACTCAACAAATCTATATAAAAGGAAGGAGTAGCCGCACAAAGGAGGTAATATGCGAACTTGGTCTAGGGAGACCTTTTGACAGTAAGGTTGTTATGCAGAATCAAGGGTGTGGGTTTGGAGTTTCGTGGCTGGAGACCCTCAGCAAGAGAAGGAAGGAGAAGCTTAGCTAACACGGCAGAGAATCAATGATAAATGAATATCACCTATTTTTTTTTTACTATACCAAAAAATTAAATTCCCAGCTTTCTTGAAATGAAAACTAAATCCAGATAATCTTCTGATTAACATTTAACAGACTAAAATCACCAGGCACAGTGGGAAATAAAACACCATTTGACCTCTAAATCTGTGTTCATCTACTCTTCAAAGAATCCTTCTGACAATTCTAAGTTTAAACAAACCTTTGTGCAGAGTGCTCCAGCAGGTTTAATGTAGTCACAGCTGTCAAAATCATGGGCAATGTATCATACTTAAGAGAGCATTTGAAAATGTGTCAATAATTATAATTAGACACTTGTACCAGATCTAATATACTTTCACTACCCTTTAACTTCAACTGATGTAAAATTAAAACCAGTTTCTTAAAAGTGCAACTCTCAGATCATAATTTAATTCTACAGCAGATATAAAACCTGTCACACTACAGAGATACAGTACATTTTACTCAAGAGGAGAAAAGGCCATGGTATTGTAATACATCATTTTAGGTGAGGTGACCACCTTTAATGCTGAAAGGGTAAAATACATTACTGAGGTGACATAATCTTCCAATATTTACTTCACCCGTTTGTATTTAAAGATTTTCTCTTCAAAATTATGCACGACCCACAGCTCAAAGACGATAACTGTTAATAGTCCCGTTTATTTCCTACCAGTCTTTTTTTTCTTTCCTATGTCCATATGTATATAACTACAAGTCTGGAATTGTACTATGTTTTATGTCTACTTACATTTATGGAATTGTATATAATTTATGGGTATGGAATTGTATGGTATTTGTGTCCTGTTTTTTCTACTTAATGTCATTTTGTATACTCTTTGTGGCCTATTCTGTTCATTCCAAAAACTGCTGCATGCCTACTATGGATAAAGCAGTATACTAAGCACTGGATACAAACACACACTCAGAGTACCACAGTCTCTGTTCTTGGTATTTACCCCAGACATTATGGGTAGTATATATATATATATATATATATATATGGTAGCATACGTAAGGTACAGAAAAGAAGAGGGGCACCTGTGTGGCTCAGGTTAAGCGTCTGCTGGGCTCAGGTCATTCAGCAGGGAGTCTGCTCCTCCCTCTGTCTCTGCCCTCCCCCCACTCGTGAGTGTGCTCTCTCCCTCTCTCAAATAAATAAAATCTTAAAAAAAAAAAGATACGGAAAAGAAGAAAGGATCTAAGTAGATGGAAAAGCCAACAAAACCCTCTTTTCAGAAGGTTACTTTGAAGGTGAGATCTGTCCCTGAAAATTCATCTCAGATAATATTTTTGGTGACTATATAATTTTCCATTTTATGAACAAAAGTGTGTGCATATATATACATACATATATATATAACATATATAAAGGTTATATACGTAGGTTATTATAGAACATTTAAGTTGCTTCCTTTTTTTTTTTTTTTTTTTTTTGCTACTCTACAGCTAAATGAATCAATTTGTATACTTAAAGAGCTTTACTAAGTAATTTTTTTTTTTTTTAATGAGTAACCAAGAGCTCAAAATCTTTTCCAGGAAAATTACATTTATACTAGCAGCCCAAAATTTTTGTCTTTGAATTGAAAAATCTAAGCATGTTGCTTCATTCTGGGGGAGCCAATTTCTAAAGAAGAAAATGAAGCATGGGGAAAAAACACATGAATTTTATATTAAATTTTATTTACTTGGGTTTGAATTTTTAAATACATCTAATTTGGTTACTGCCGGGAAACCCAACCATTTTATTAAGCTATATGAGCTAAATACCTCAAAATTTCCAATAACCCCCTATTGTATCTTCTTCATGTTATAAAAACTTTGAATGATCAAAAGCAGTCCACGCTGGTATGCTCCAAAATCATAAATAAAAATTTGCTGCTTCTTAAAAACTGTCTATCATATGCTTATTGCTTTTTTTTAAGAGCTATTACAAAACTAAAACTTTTTCCCTAAGTCTAAAAATCCATTGCCTCTATTCTTGATCAATAATAAAAAGCTGACTATATGAGTTTCTTGGTCACTAAATGCCTACTTACCACTCACCATATTTTTTTTAAAGATAATCAGCCATATAAGCTCTGCTTTTAACATAAAGCACAACCGAGACACAGCGCTTTAAAACAATCAAAGTAAAGCTGTGGTTAGCAAGGCTTCCAAAGCCCAGGGTTCTTCAGACTCAAACTCACACAAGGAAGGAAAAAAAAAATCATCAAGCTCCAATTACTGGAAGTACCAAAAGGAGGGAGACTGAAAGAGAATCAACAAATTATTAAACTTCAGAAATAGCTGAGTCTCTGCTCTTCCAAACAGATGAAAAAAGCACCATGAAGAAAGAAGTGAAGAAAGTGACTTTCTTGGGCCACAAAACTGGTTTACACCAGAAAACAGACTCCTGCTTGAGTCTCATGGGTTACTTTGTCATTTCCACCATGCAGCCTTGCTTCACTCACACAACTCAAAAATCAAATTCTTGGTATAACCTCTACTGTAATTTAAAATGTAAATACCCCTAGATTCAGTAATTTTAGTCCTTGATAGTTACCCCCCTCCCATATACAGGAGACAGACAGCTCTCCATATATATCTACATACACATCAGCGTGTAGATACAGCATACATCAAGATACAGCATACATAAAGATAGCCACTGCAACACTGTAACACATAATGTTACCTAAATTAAGTAAAAGACTAGTTAAATACATTATGATACATCTACACTATGGAATTACCTTTCAAAAGAATAAGGAAACTGTTCATACTGACAGGAAAAGATGTCCAAGATAAAATACGTGAAAAAAGCCAGGTAAAGAAGTGAAGTATGTGCTATATACTATATTTACAAGAAAAACCCATTAGTATAAGTTTGTAAATGTAAAAATGACCACTGCAAGGATATACAATTCGTTTCTAGGAAGGGAGAGTAGAAGCCGGAGGACAAAAGTCACCTTTGCTATAGCCCCTTCCTGTACGTCAAACCTTGTACTGAGCACAGGCAACACCCCATCAATATCGTCTCTAAAACAAACTATCACAAAAAAAACAAAAATATTTGGTTAAGAAAAAAATTATGGGAACCCATATTAATGTACTCATGTAATGAAATAAAGCTATGAATTAGAAATAAAAACAATTTGACTTTTTTTTTTTTTTTTTTTTTAGAATCATGTGGCCCAAAAAAGGAGACCGTAATGTCTGAGACAAAAGTATGAGAACAACAGAACACTGTATGTTAACTATACTGGAATTAAAATTAAAAACTTAATTAACAAAAAGTATGAGAATAAAAGAAAGGCCTTCCTGGAAGATTTTCATGCTCAATAGCCACATCTGGGAAAGATTCACTCCACCTGTGCTTAGAATGTCCTAAAACAGTAAGACCTTCAGGGATCAAAAGGGAATCAAGCGGGAGAAGGGGAGCAGCAGAGGAGGACCTAGCCGATTAAGTAACAATGAGTTGGAGGGAATCCTAAACAAACAAGCCAAGATAAGAATGAGAAAAGAAAAAAAAAAACTCATCTGTAATTTAAAAAGGACATTTCCATCCTAAACTGGCTAAAAGAATAAATCTCAAAACAAGCCATTCGCTTCTGGCACTGTTTTCCCCATCTCAGGGCTAGAGCGACCACTTTTTCTGGCACCTGAGATACCAAAAAATAAAAAAATTTTAAAAAATCATTGTTAGAATTTCTTTCACCTAAATTAGGCTCAGTGCAATAGGCATAAACATAAATTATAGGTGTCGTCCATCAAACAGTATTTCTGTCTTTGATTCTATGAGCAGATACGTATCAGGTCCCATGTTCAAAAGTTGAAGACGGTTACAGTATTCCTTTATTAGGATAAACATTTCATTTATTTGCAAGATAAGGCACTTGACCCAAAAAATTCAGTAAGAGACTTTGAGCTCTTTATAGCTGGTTCATTTTATCATTCAGACCGTAGCCTATTTCTTCCTATTTCCAAAAGGGACCTTTCTCCCCAGATCCAAATGCCCCAGGATGGCATCCTGTCACACAGATCTAATCCCCACAGCTCCGAGCCCTTATCTACTGGTTCCAGTGCTGTATTTCTGACTCAAGCAAGCCCTCTTCTATGCGCTTATTCCACGAGAACCTGAACCCCAATACCATGCCCTACTCCCAGCCAGCTCCTCTTAACCTTTCGTTTTCTTTTAAGATCAACACCATTCTCTCAGTCATCCATGTTCCCTAAGTCGGATCCTTTTGCCTCCCACTCACCCCTTTCCTTTCTTCACAGAAATGACGTGTGCCTCTTCTGGCTTCTCCAGCCCAAGGCCAAAATCCTAATTCCACCTACTCTCACTTCCCTTAGCTACTGGCCATCTGCCCTCACCACTGATCTGTGGCCATACAGAAGGCTCAGGGGTCTCCAACGAATATGCCATAGGGACAATGCAGTTAGCACGTAAGAGTGAGCAGGCTGGGAGAAGAAAGCATAAAGAGCAAGTATGCTGGGCCTCAGTGTCTGGGAGAAAACAGGCTGAGCTGGGACTGTGGCAGACCAAGCACACACGTCCACTCAGAGAGACACAGTAACAAGGAGCCCTGGCAGGTCCCTGCAGGAATGCGGGCCTTGTGCTGCCAGGGCTTGCAGTCTTGCAGAAGAACGTGGAAAGCTGAACTTTTTCTGGGAAATATCCCCATATTTAAATGATGGCAACTATTTAAAAAAAAAAAGGTTGTACATACGGTATCAAAAGGGACATAAGTCTGAGGTGTACTCAGCCCAGGGGCCACCAGTTTTCAAATTCGGCTTTAGAGCAAGTGATTTGGAATGCACAGCCCGGCTTAAAGTGTGGATGTGTGACCTCACCCCTCTGAGTCTCAGTTTCTCCGTCTGTAAAATGGGGATAATAAACAGGGGTACCTCGTAGCCTGGGTGTGAGCCATAAATGAGAGAACGCAAGTAAGGGGCCTGACCAGGGCCTCCCTTAGAGATGTTCTCTTACTGTTGCTATTACAGAATCACGTCTAAAATCTTTGGCCCGGCATTCAAAGTAAACCATAGTTTGGCTCTAGATCTCCCTTTCTAAGCTTTCTTCTACCGGGCTCACCCTAATGTGCTCTCCACAGTCACGTCACGTCACAGGCCTTTTAACTTCCAGGAGTTACCATATAGGCTTGGCAAAAAAATAAATAAATAAACAACATGGGGGAGGACGGGCACCAGAACCACGGCCATAGCACCGGCCGCTGTGCCCGACTTCGACGCCGGCATTGGTGCAAAACCAGAGACGTGAACTGGCTCTTCCTTCCAGCTGTCTCAGGTCACGCCGCCTCTCTGCGAAGCCGCCCCTCGAGGCACCGAGTCTGACCCCTGTGATGGCAAATAGGTGCAGCTATGTTTTCATACACCTTGGCTCTTAAGCAAAAGCCAGCTACCTCATGTTGACTCGCCCCATCCCTTGGCTTTGGCAGGTTGCCTCCCCCACAACCTATACATAGAGAGAGAGCTCTGAAAATGATAACATCGAAATGGTACCTTTTTCCAAGGCCAAACAGTCACTTCCTCAAAGGTGTTGTTTGATCCTTATCCCCCTGTATCTCGTGACCGAGATACTTGGCCTTCTGCCGTTCACAGTCAGATGTGCAATTCTTCAGTCCCTACTCAAGCGCACCTTAAGCTCAGCTTAATGTTACTGTCCTCTCCAGGCCAGGCCCCAGGTACAGGAGGCCCAGACAAATGCTCAACAAAGGAAGGGAGGAGAAGAGGGGAAAGGAGGAAGGAGCAGCAGCAAGCCAGGGAGATTTTAATGATAAGGACGATGACAGCAAGGATGACTGCAGCCACCAATTAAGCTCTTACTTACATCTTTGAGTGCAAAGAGCTGGCCCCTACTAACCTTGTTTTGTGCTCTGGAACAATAACTGTATCGGGTCACCTTCCCTACCTCTCTCCTATCCTTTTGGTGCAGGTGACGGAAAAAGGGACTTCTGCAGTCCCCTGATTACTTACAGTCACCATCCCATTTCAAATATAATCTAAATAAACAGGGAGCTAAGTGGCTCCTGCCACCAGTTTAAACTAATTAGCCCCACCTTTGATGCTGATTAGAATCAAGATGAGGCTGTACTTTTGGAGCTGGTCCAAAGCACATATCAGTCACTTTAATCTGATGTGGAGAAACAAGCAAAGACCCCTATACAGAGGAAAGAACAATGGGTGGGGGAATGGGGGGAGAGCAGAAGGGCATGGACCATCTGTAGAATAATTGAGACTCATACAACAAGAAAAACAAAATTCTCATCCAGATTAGCAAATGTCCAATAAACAAATTAAGGCTGATTTCCACAATATCTAGAATAGTGGTTTTTTTTCATACTGCTGGTTAGAACCCATTAGCAAGTTGTGAAATCAATGTAGTAAATAGAGAACAGAATTTTTTTAAAAAAATTTGACTAGAAATTAGGACTCACTGCTATATTCTTTTGTAAAAATTATAATTCAGCTTTATTTTTAATATGCATGTGTGCATGCGTGTGTACTCAGTCATGATGTAAAATGTCTTGCTGTGAGTAAAAAATGTTTTTAAAACACTGAACTAGAACATTTATGTTTATATAATTTCCGGAGACTGAGATTTTCCATTTTTCCTAGGCCATACTCACAAAGGAAGAGAATATTTGTTCTTGCCACCTGTTGTACACAACAGTTTTCTTCAAGTTCAAAAAACATTTTAAAAAAATAACACTTGGCACACTTGTCCCTTACCATTTTCCTTATTCTTGAAAGGAAGATAAAGGTCACTCTAGATAACCACCGATACTTCTTCCTCCTACTGGTTGTTCCTATGTATACTTCTATCTTGTGTAAGTCCCTAACATCAAGTTACGAGTCCAAAAGCTCCAGCTCTATTAGTGGTATTTTTTTAAGATTTTATTTATTTATTTGACAGAGAGAGAGACAGCCAGGGAGAGGGAACACAGGCAGGGAGAGTGGGAGAGGGAGAAGCAGGCTCCCAGCAGAGGAGCCCGATGTGGGGCTCGATCCCACGACTCTGGGATCACGCCCTGAGCTGAAGGCAGACGCTTAACGACTGAGCCACCCAGGCGCCCCTCTTAGTGGTATTTACTTCTAAGTATGAACCTATAACTTAAGGAGAGTGATCCATCAACACATTACATTTTCAGAGAGTACACTACCATTCATCAACAGCTACAATAGTAGAAGGTTCCCAACTTGGCTTAAAACGTCCCTTCAACTCATCCCCCCTCTACACCAGGATGCTTTTTCTCAAGTTCTTTCTCAGTATCCACTCTCTTCAAATTCCAAGTACCATCCCACATCTAACACCCAGCTTTGTCGAAGACCACTCCTGTGTTCCTTTAGCCCCTCTGTATATTTCCCATGAAACTCAAGGTTATTTTTAGTTCAACTGATAATTCTTTCATAATTGCCTAAAAAAGAAAAATAAAAGCTAGAGCAATCTTATTTTCTTTGTGTTACAATTTTTTTTTTTAAAGTAGCTCTACACCCATGAACTCATGACCCCAAAGATCAAGAGTAGCATGACCTACCATCTCAGCCAGCCAGGCACCCCAGAGTGATCTCATGTTCAACGTCATCCATGCTGCACGGAGGCTAGTGATGACCCATGCTAACTTTCACAGGTGAGCAAGGCACCCAGCTATCAAGTAGTCAAGCAGAAAAAGTCTACATGGCATGCCCACTCAAATCAGCCCTTAAAACCTATCAAGAGAGAAGCTCACTCTGGATTCCATCCATTTTCCAACGAGGTCATCCACATTCCACCTCTCCACATGAGCACTGCCTACCACACTGTTTTCATTGTCAACTATTTGTGAATATATGCAACAGGACAAAGTCAGTGTGAAGGAGTCAATTCACCACCTAAACGAGTCCCAGCCATGCACTCAGTATCACAGGATTCGATGCTCTGTAGGATATTAAATATGCGTTGACATATTCTTCCCAAAATAGGAGGTTGCGCCCTTAAACCCAAAAACAATAGGAAGCAGAAACTGAAAAGAATACAATACATGTGTGCTGAATCCACTACGTTACAATATCAAGCATGAAAAAGGGGTATATACCTAGAGTGTCTTTCATCCTTGCTTCCCAAACTCACCCTTAAGGATCTCTGTGTCTGGTATCATCTGCTCTCAGTCAGGCTGCCTCCCTGATTCCCTCGAGTACTGGGCTTGTCTGCTTCTCTAATATGCAATCATCCATTCATTCTTTCGACAATTAAAAAACCATTTACTGACTGTGTGGTCTGGGCCAGGCATTGTGTTAGGTGCAAAACATATACAAAAGATGACTAAGACACAGTCCTTGCCCTCAAAGAGCCCAATGAGGGAATTTCGAAAGGCTTTAAATCGGTGAAGGAGAATGAATGATGTCGAACAAATAAGTGGAGGTGTGAATACCCGGAAGTCCTTGCCCTCAAAAAGATCAATCAAGTCCCAGAATGAGTAGTAAAGATGATAAAATGCTAGGAAAATGTCAAAAGGCAAAATCCAGGAAGCATTCCTGCACTGAGATTACTCTGAGCCCTGAGGATTCAGCTCTCCCCAAAAGTGGGGGGAAGGGCAATGCAAGGGACCGACTCCAAGATCTGGCCTCATGATGAGAAAGAGCTGAACCTATCACAACACCTGACAGAAGAACCATCAGGACACCTATGCCAAAGGGGACCCCTGAACTTGCCCCACCGTCCAAAAAAACAAACTCCACCCACTGCATGAACCTCCACAAAATCTGGAAAAACTAAAACTCAGAGTCACTTTCCTGGTCACGGAAATAAAGGCCAAGTACCCAGAGCAAACAATGAAGCAACCCGAATGGGTAAAGTGGAATGTTGGTCAGAGACCGAAACCCAAAAATCAAACAAATGAGCAGTGGTGGCTCCGGAAAACAAAACTCTCATGGATCACAGAAGAGTCGGTAGACATATAAAGGAGCTCAGATTTCCCAAAATGCACGTAAGGGCACAGGAATATTATTGGACTGGGCAGTTGGTTTGAAAACTGGGGACAGGGAAGTATCTGTTTTAACTTCAAAAAGGAAGCTGCTGGGTCTCGTTAGTTAATTTTGGGGTCATAAGTTCAAACAAACTACCTCCCACCTGAACCAAAGGCCATGATTTGCCAACCACATCATCTTCGGAAGCTCTTTCAAAAGGAGTCTTTTATATGAAAATGCCCCTTCCAACAGACAATCCTGCTTTGGAACTTCGGATTCTTAATCTAGCACAGCAAGCAAGAGCAGTCTATAGCCAACTGCTAAAAAAGAAGAGGTAAACCTTCCACTTGGTTCTTCTGAGAGCTGGAATTGGCCACAGAAAGAAACACAAAGTTCTTACTGCAAGAGATCAAAGAAGGCATTTTGTACCAGGAAACCGAATTCAAATTCTCATTTCCAGGAATAAAGCCACAGTGCCCAATACTTGCTTGGGAAAATAAAACAGGAGACTCTGTGGGCTCCAGCTAAAATCTGATGGCTTCGTCGCCCAGCCTCACCAGTGTAACGCTGTTAACATTTCACCCAGGCTTTGCTTCCACTTAAATACCGGCTTCCCAGTCTAAACGGTCACACTTAACCCACTGGGTAAAAATGAAAGCGTTGTAACACTTCATGACAGCATTTTTTGCCCCATCCTGAGCACTAGCTGTATGCGACAAGGTGCAGGTGACAAGTGCCAGCTTCGGCTCAGCCCCCGTCTCCCGTACCCACAGTCAGGAGAAACCACCCTGCAGCCCATGCTATTATTTTGGTCACAATATTGAAATGAGAGTGGAAACAGGACACTATAGAAGAGGGGACATACCTCAATCTCATTCAGGTACGACAACAATCAGCTTGCTTTAAAATTATCACCTGGGGTCTTATCAATCAGCCAACAGCATTTGCGTGCTGACTTCGCACAAGCACCAAGCTGTCTAGAGTCATAATAGTGCAGTGAAATATTCCCCAAGTAGTCATTACGTTAATAGCCGTGTGTTTAATTTTCTTTATCTTTTTACAGAAAAATATGTATCATGTATGTAGGTTATAAAGTCTAAAAATAAAATCAACACCCCTGAACCCACCACTCATGCCAAAAACCCAGAATGTTGCCAGTGCCATATCATCAACCTGCCTCCTCCACCCCGATCCCCAGGTCCCTGCAAAACACACATGCACACCCCAGGTAATCACTGTCCTGAATTTGAGGCTTTATTATAAGTATAAACGCATCTTTATGATTACCTCCCATTACTAACAAGTGAGTTGGCTTTCCAAATATGGCAATGATATATTGTTTCCTCTGAAAAGATGGCATCTTTTTAGCTTTTCTAAGGTCAATCACATTGCTTTAAAGAAAAATACTAAATAATTAAGAGACTGACACTTAGCCCTGGTAAACTCATGAAGACGATGTATGAGTGAATGAAATTTGGCAAACACTGGCAAAAGGGCCTGAGAACATGGGTTCCAGAGTCTCCAAACTCCTGGTTCAAATCCCCACTCCACCACTCTACAACTAGGGCGACTCGCTCAATTTCCGAATGCCTCAATTTCCCATCATAAAAGAGTGAAATCATAATAAAACATATGGTTGCTGTGAAAATGTAATGAAAAATGCATGTAAAGAACCGAGCACCTGTGCCTAGCACATATCCAGGGCTCCCCCATCATATCTGTCACCAAATTCATTCAAAACACATCAAAGGGTCTTGCTACCATTAATAGTTCACTTCCCCCCAAGTTCTCACAAGGTGTGCATCAGATCCCTTCACATAAAAGTAAATCAAGACGCAGGGATCCAACCGAACAAGCACAGAACACAGTGGCCCGACCCAGCTCCTCTTTGTCTAACGTACTTTTTGCGCACGCACACCCGTGCGCGCACACACACACACACACACACACACACACATTGATTCCATCTTCACCTCATGACCTTGAATAACAGGATCATTTTTCAAATGCATTTCTGCCCTGTCCCTTCCTCCCCCAGAAGGCCGGACTACTTGATCCAACCTTACCTAGAAGTCTATCATGATCATCACGGTATTAGTTCAGTGCAATCTATGGTAAGATAGAGGCATAGTCTCTATTTACCGATTCAATCACTGTTAGCTGTTTGGTGGACAGATGCACAGAATCTGGTAAATCACTACTCTGAAAAAAAAATCATTACAATGCTACTAATGGCATTAAGTTCCCACTTCTGAAATTAATTACATTCCTGAATAAGGCAGCCTCCTCCATCTCTATGTGGCAACCTTAATATTCTTTTAAATTACTTAGAGATAACAAGAAACTTACTCAGATTCTAATGATCACTCTCTTCCAAGGTACAAAAGTTGTAAAACTCCTACCTATATCAAGTCTTTATTTAAAACCCACTCTCTCCATTTCAGGAAAAAGTCCCCCAAACCACCAGAAAAGGAGAGTATGAACCCAATCTATCCCCACCCCGGCCCTTGATTTTTGCCATCTATCCAGAATTTACTGCACCATCATTCATCACCTTTTGAGTATTTGCATGAGGGGTGACAGTAGAAATGCTATTATCCACCACACAATTCCATCAATTTAAGACCTACACATTTCAGCTTCAAAAGACTTCTGTGTTGGTGTTTGTTTTGTGTTTTTAGTTCCAGGCCAGAAAACAAAAACTACTGCCTCACACAAAAAAGTGATTTGGCCTTAGAAACCTGGTGATCCAAGTCCTGTCCAGGCCTAGGACAACCTCATGACCCCTGCGTCCCCATCAGTGAAATAGGTGAGGCCCATATTTCATACTTAAGCATACTGTAAAGCTGGATGGCGAGGCCAGTGTCTGAGGTCAGCACAAGTCTAGTGTCTGCTGGCTGCCCAAGCCCGGGCCCCCAGCCAGCCACCCACCTCCAGAGACAAGTGCCAAGACATACTATAGTGTTTCCATTTAAGGCCTGCCACTTGGATCAGCCCATCTCTGAAATTTCTTAACACCACCTTTCCAGGAAGAATTTTTTTGGGGGAAAAGGGAGGTGGTGTCTATTTTTTGCCACCGCCTTCCCTTGGGCTGTCAGAGCAGTCTGCATCTCTGGGACAGGATTCTTTAAAACCACTGGGTTATATCTAAGTCTCAATTAGAGGGCTCTTCTCAAAAATATACAAACTATGTATGAGATCAGTCCTTTTTCTCATCACCTAACTCCCATCACTCACACACACACGCCCCTCAAAAAAGAAAGCCCAATAAAATTAACAAATCCATTGATCGCTTTGCTACCTCTCTCCAAAAGCCAAATTAAGCACAACTTTTTAACCAAGACTTTTCTTCTGTTACTAAGTGGAATGTTTCCTTCCCTAAGGAGCTTCCTCTACATCTTTTCTCCCATGCAAGGAGCGTTCAAAACTCCAGGGGAAGGAGGTTGGGGGGGGGGGTGGGAAGAGACATATCTGCGGCAAACTGGACAGACCTAAGCCAGCCTAGAACCCGAAGGAAGTTAGTGAATCCTGCGGCCCCAGAAGCCCACATCTCTCCCTAGCGCGCCCCAGGTTCTAGCCTCACTGTTTTGGTTACAGTGTTGAAGGAAGGGTTTTAAACTTGGCAAAGCACCGTGCAACATCTGTAACCACATTTGCCTTCTGGGGATCGGGAGATGAATCCCACATTCCTGGCTTTGAAGCCTTTTGAAACTGCAGCTAGGGAAGAACGGAGGGCGGGAGGGAGTTGAGCAGAGTTTATTGGCTGTCTCTCCAGCAGAAAATTCCTCTTGGAAGAGACGGATATTTTGAGGGTGGGGGTGATTAGCCCATCCCTTTACTCTGTACCAAGCTCAGCTGGGAAGGTGAGCCCGTGGTCGGGCGACCAGATCGATTTACAAGTCAGCGGCGCACACCCTGAAGGAGTTCGCTACACACACACACACACACACACACACACACACACACACAAAACACACACGCTGCAAACCAGTGACCCCCCCACCCACACACACACACTCCCTGCCTCTGTCCTCTCCCATATCCCACCAGCAGTTCAGGCCCAAAGCAAGACAGTTTTGTTCCGCGGCTGCTTCCCCCATCGAGAGTGGATGAAGCCTGGGGGAGAAAGGAATGAAAGCGAGGGGGAGGCACCGCAGACGCCCACCCTCCCACCCCCAATCCCAGCCTCTTCTCCCGCCAGGCTCCCTCCTCCCTCGGTCCTCCCAGCTCCCGCGGCGCGGCCGGCGACCTGCCCTCACCTCTGGTCCCGCCGCGGCCGGGGCTGAGCCGGGGGAGGCGGAGTGCGAGCCAGCCGGGCGCTGCAGGTCGGCGCGGAGCGGCGCGGGGCGGGGCGGGGCGGTGCAGCCGGCGAGAGAGCCCGGAACTCTGCGGGGCCGAGGGCCGGCGGCCGGCCCCGAGCGGCGGCCGCGGCGGCTGCAGCCGGGCGGTGCGGACGGCCAGGGGCTCTCCAGCCCTAGGGCCGGCGCGGCTGGCTGAGGAGCAGCCTGGCAGCGGCGGCGGCGGCGGCAGCCACCCGGGGGAAAGAGCCGGGGGAGGGAGGGGAGGCGGGGTGAAGAGGAGGAGGAGGAGGAAGGGGAGGAGGGCGGGCGGAATAAACTTCCCGAGGCGCAGCGGCACGGGCTGGGAGGGCGACCGCGGGCGGGGCGGGCGGCTCGGGGGGAGGCTCGCCCGAGGGGCGGCGGGGGAGACGGTCACAGAGAGTAGAAAAGTTCCCCCGGCGCGGAGGGGGAGGCTGCGGCGGCGGCGGCTGCAAAGAGCAGGAGCCGGAGCGGGAGGAGCGGGAGGAGGAGGAGAAGGAAGTGGCTGCGGAGCGCTCGGCCAATGAGTGTCTGGAGCTGTGATTAACCAGGCAGCAACACATCATTTCCTCCCGGCGCGGATCCAGGGAGCCGGGAGGGAGAGGGAAGGCGGCGGGGCGGGGCCGTCCCCGCGCCCCCTGCAGGCGCCCGGCCGGGGGCGAGCCCGCCGAGCCCCGCCGAGCCTGGCCGTGCCGCCCCCGGCGCGCCCGGCGCGGTCTGGCGGGCCCGGAGGAGGCTGCGAGCGCGCAGCCCGCGGGGCTTCTCAGAGGCGGGGCGGCGGCCGGGCAGGCCCGAGCCGGGCTCCCGCGGCCGGGGTGGGAGGAGGAGAGGCCGCGCGGCGCGGGTGAGTGCCCAGGTAGGCGCGGGCGGGGCCGTCTGGACAGCTCCCGGGGGCGCGCGGGGCGGGCGGGCTGCCTCCAGGGCCCCGCGACTGCGGGCGGCGCGCGGCTGGGGTCCTGCAGGTCAGCGAGAAGCCTCAGTGTTCTCATCCAGGCCGTTTCTGACCTGCCTTCAAATCCCCTTCCACTTTGCTCATTTCCTTGCAAGGTCTGGGGTTATGCAAGAGCTTGCCATTTTCGCAGTCGGCCTCCCTAGCCATAAAAATCAGCGGGGGGGGGGGGGGGGGGTAGGGTAAGAGAAAGGCGGGGGAGGGGGCTTCTGCAGTAATCTAGCCCTGTCCTAGGCGCCAGGGGAGCTTACTGTGGAAAGGAAGGAACATTCCCCGCCGCAGAGAGGCTGACAGCCTCGGTCCTTAGATACACAAAAACACTCCAGTGTGCTAATATTATCCAGAACATCAAAAAGGCATGCGGGGATCAAATTTTGCACGGTGCCTGCTGAGTGTAAGGAAAGCACCAAGCCACTTCCTCTGCCCTCTAGAAGCTCATAATGTACAGTCCTATCACAAAGCAAAGTAAGAGCATGAAACCAATAAATGGGGATACCATAAAGTATTTTTATCTCTACAGGTTCATTCATGCAGCAGGCATTTATTGGGTGACTGCAGTACTGGCAAAGGGTTGCAAAGGAAATGGAAGATCTGGTCCCTGCAGGTCAGGAGTTTACTATCTAATTAGGAACATAAGGCACATACACATGAAACAGCTAGAAAATAATCCCCAGGTATTATATAAGCAAGAGGATGGAGAAGGCTGGGGGCATTGTTTCGTTTGTTTCCTAAGGGGAAAGACACTGTACATGTACGCTTGCTTGGTGAGAAGCAGGAGAGGAAATTCCAGGTTAATCAAGCAAGAGTGCCTATGTGTATCCTTGCTCTGTAAAACAGTACAAGGACCTCAGTGTCACTTGGCTGAAGCTCTGCCATTTATAAATGTGACCTTGGGCGTGTTTTTAACCTCCGTGAAGGCAATAAAGCCTGTCTCCAGGTTTGTTGCGTGGTTCAAATGAGATCACACTTACACGAAAGCTTCTCGAGCTGCTGTGTGAATGTTCCTCAATCGGATACATTTACGGAGTCCTCATTTTACCAGCCTCTTTTTGGTAACCTCTTTAGTCTTCCTGAGGCTATAAGCTCCATGAGGGCAGGGACCAGATTTGGTTGTGTTCACTGTGTATCATCATCATGCCTAGCAGAGTGGCCCATATGGGGGCCCAACAAAGGTTTGCTGAATGAGTAAGTGAACTAATGTATCCTGTTACGCTTTTAACTGTTCATTTTATCTGTTCCTTCAGTAGTGGTCTCATGTGACTGGCTCAATGCAAAACCCTCTAACTCCACCTTCCTGGGACTAACTTGGAATACTAACTGCATTCCAGGAGACCGTCTGGGAGGATTCTAGGTAGCTTGTGGCCTTGTAATAGAAATTGATGCTTGCACATGCATGCGTGTATGTGTAAAGCAGGAGGATACACAAGGATACAGCCTGTCACACAAGCCCTATCCACACAAGGATACAGCCCAGACACAGTCCTTTGGCTTGGACATCTTAATCCAGGGTTATTCAACTTTGGTACTGTTGACATCTTTGGCTGGATCATTGCTGTGAGATGTGTCCTGTGCATTGTAAGATGTGTTGCAGCATCCTTAACCTCTATCCATTAGATGCAAATAGGATGCCTTCTCTCCGCAGCTGTGATGTTTAAGAATGCCTCCAGATGTGGCTAAATGTCCCGTGGGGGCAAAATTGCCCCCTTTCAAGAACCGGTGCCTTACCCCAACATCTTATCCACTGGTTCAACTATGGTGGAGAATTCACACAAGTAAACTAACTTGAAAGGAATACATCTTCTGTTACTCCAAGATTCTTAGATCTTTTCCATCATATGTTTCCAGGAGCACGACTCTTGTTAATTAATTGCCTGCTGCCTTGTGAATTGGCGTCTCTTCTGTTTTCTGCGCGTCCTCCTCCTCTACACCCAGATCAACATGTTCATTTCTAAAAGTCAACAGCTTTCAACAACTATTAGGAAACAGAGTCTTGAGCAACCTAAGAGTCCTGTATAATATTTTCCTATAAGATATGGGGAATTCATTCCATAAAATTTTGCAGAAAGCTTCCCTCTTATAATTAAGCCCTTACACTTAACCACTGCCTCTCTGCATTCAGATTGTAGTACTACAGAATATAAACTGTACTTTTTAGAAATTACTGCATTGGAAATATTTAAGGAGCTGTTTTGAGTGATTTTCTTTCATCTTGAAGCCATTTCTGTTTGGGTCCAGAAGAGGGTTTCCCTTTGCTAGTGGTATAGAGAGCATGGTTTATGAAAACCTGCAGAGCGAAAATCAGCTTAGTTATACATATCAACTTCCAGAAGCAAGTTCTTTAGAAGAACATTAGGATGTTGTAGAGCTGGTGTTCTTGATGAAAACCCTGATGGATTGATGCGCTGCAGTTCAATTTCTAAAGGTTTCTTAAAGAAAAATAAAGAGTAATGGTTGAAGGAATGAACTAATTCTGATAAGTCTGTTCACTCAGTATGGACTTGTAGAACCAACCAAAAGCCCTGCTCCTAGCAGGCAGGTACTGTGTTTACAAGGTGAGCAGACATTTTGTTCAGCAAGACAATGTCATCTGTCTCATTAAAGAAAGTTATTTGAAACATGGCTTTTAGAGTTTTGTTCACATTTCGTTTGGGTTTTACAGTTGTGTAATGGTTATGAGCATATGGAGATTAGTTTACGTCTAGTTTAGTGGTTATTCACACTTACGGTGAGCGTTGAAGACAAGGTAGGCATCCAAACTGCTTAGAAAAGGGCAAAGTTTGAGGGTTGGATGTGGTTTATGGGAAAGCAATTTCTGTTCTGTTAGACTGGAAATAGGACACATACTCCAGGGATCCCTAAGTTCTCTATGAAATCCATGAAATTCGTGTGTTTGCTTCCATTACCATATTTTTTAAAGAAATTAATATCATGTTAAATTAATATGCATATCCTGGATCATGTGAATATCATGTAGCCATGATCCCACTACCCTTTTTTGCTATGGACCTATAAGAATATGCAGTTTATTTAAATGGTATTTTAATAAAAATAAGGCATCACTGAAGGTCTGTGAGAATTGTTTTCCTTTTAAAGTTCTCTATACATTGCTCAAGTGTGAGAAATACTGACCCAGCTGCATCATAACTATTCTTGGAGAATGATGAATGTATTGAATGATAATAACCTGGAATTTATTCCTAATTCTGAGGCCATAAGAAACCATTATTATATTCCAAAGACGGAAGTGACTGGATCAGAGTAATAGAGGGTGGAAGAGAAAATCATAACCTGTAAGGGTCACTAAAAAGCCTATCATGTCTGGCACCCTTGCCCCAAAAGGTAAACATTTAACCAGTCAGGACAGACATTTGTTTGTCTTCCAGTTAAACTTTCCCAGGTGTATGAATGACTCATTAATTGTTCATTTCATACAAGACCTTATTGGCCATCCACCATATTCAGGGAACTGTGGGAGCTGCTCAGGGAGTTCTCAAACTGCCTGCAGTTACTCCCCACTGGGAAAGTTAATCCAGACACTCTTAGCACAGCAGGTCACATGCAAACCAGTGTGCGACTATCTGCCAGCCATGTGATAAAAGAGGCATTACCAAACCATGGCAGAAAGCAAAGATTATTCATTAAACAGTGTGGAGGCACTTGGAAAAAATCCCGTTAGTACTCCCTTTCACACAGCTCCTGAAAATATTTCCAGAAGGAATAAGAGTTAAATATTTTTTAATTATAAATTTACTCAAAGCAAATCTAGGTAGATACCTATCTTTGGATGGGAAAAGGACTGTAAGTAAAAGCTATGGAAAAAATAAATATGATTGGCTGACTTGACTAAAAATTTTTCCGTAATTATTATTATTTTTTTAGGTAACAAATATAATAAGGAAGGGAAAAGCCAAGTAGTGAAGCTACCTACAACCTACACTCAAAGGGTTAAAATCTTTAACATATCAAAAAACTTTTATGATTGGGGGGGCGCCTGGGTGGCTCAGTCGGTTGGGTGTATGCTTAGGTCATGATCCTAAGGTCCTGGGATTGAGCCCTACATCAGGCTCCCTGCTCAGTGGAGAGCCTGCTTCTCCATCTCTCTCTGTTATACGCCTACTTGTGGTCTCTCTCTTGCTTTCTAACAAATAAATAAAATCTTAAAAAAAAAAGGAAAAAAAACTTTTATGAATCAACAAAATGCACCCTTTAATAGAAAGTTAGTCAGATTTTATGAATAGACAAAAATAAAATTATTATATATGAACATTAGGGAAAAACTTAACTCTAAAATTCAAGAAGAAGGAATGCAAACAAAACGGAGATAAAATATTTCCGACAATGTGTCAGCAAGTAAAGATATTCTCACTTGGTAAGATTGACTTTATAAAGGACACTCAATTGCTGTGGAGAGGGTAAATGGGAAAACAATTTCTTGAAGATAATTAGGTGACAAGGTATTTAAGGTACCCCTTAAAAATATGTATGCCCTTTGACACTTTAATCCCATTTCAGGAATTTACTCTATGAAAATAATCATCAATCACTCAAAGATTTGTATAAAATGATAATCATCTAGTAATTTTGGAAATGCCAGCAATAAAGCATAAGCTGAAAAAAATAGAATATGAAGGTAATATTCTAATTCAATAACCCTTATAAACCCATGAATCCCTCCCATTCATATATACACTAAGATGAAAAACTAGCAGAAAATATTCCAGGATGTACAGCAATTCTTTTTGGATCATGGTAAGGTTGAATTTATTTTCTTTTTTACACTGGTCTATCTGTGTTCCAACTTCTCTGTAACATATTACTTTTATAAGCAGAAATTAAAAAACATTATAAAAGTAGAAATGCAGGGCACCTGGCTGGCTCAGTCAGTAGAGCAGGCAACTCATGATCTCAGTTCAAGCCCCACTTGGGCCCAGAGCTTACTTCAAAATTAATTAATATAAAAGTAGAAATACACATTTTTTTAAAAAAGATTTTATGTATTCATTTGAGAGAGAGAGAGCACAAGCAGGGGGAAAGGCATAAGCAGACTCCCTGCTGAGTTGGGAGCCCAACATGGGGCTCAATCCCAGGACCTGGAGATCATGACCTGAGCCGAAAACAGACGCTCAACCATCTGAGCCACCCAGGTGCCCCGAAATGCACATATTTTAAAAGGGTCTGACAATCACAGAACAAAAGCTAACTGGTAAATATTGCATATGAATTTGTATTTGTGAAGTGGGTGGTAGGGTGCAGAAAAAGGAATTCAAATTTAGCATTTTTGTGCTTTTGCAGGTAGGTCCATTTCTTTCCGATAATCATTTCCCGGAGGCACAGCCTTATCTTTTTGCCTGCATCTCCGTCTGAGACCCATTTCCTTAAAACCTTGAGGCCTAGAAGCTCATCAGGACTGGCCATGGTCTTGTTCACTTGCTGAAGCTGCTTGAGTTTCTAATTTACTTAACTATGGTTAATTTAGCTACATTGTGGAGATGTGGATTTAAAAAGCTAGTCCTGTGGATGAATGCCCTCAGGACTATCAAATTAATTTCTTCCTCAAATTAAACAAATATATTTCAAATATAATTGTGTGGTTCTTTGTAGAATCCAACATCGCAGAGGCTTTTCATTTTTAGGGAACATTCTTTTGCCTGATTGGTCCCTCAGAGCCTTGGCATCATGAAGACATTTTCATGGATAAGAAATCAAATTAATTTTCCAAGTCCTAGTGTAGCCCCACTCTACCAATATCTAAAATCCAAAGGCTTCCTTTTTATTAACCTACTTTTGTTTAATGAAACTCCAGAGATCAGCTGCTAAGGTTAATTACATATAGCAGAGAATGAGCTGTGTGACCTTAGGCAGGTAACTTTAGATTGTAGAGCCTAGCTTCTCCTCAGGTGTAATAAAGTAAGGGGTGGGTTGCATCTTGGAGGTCTCTTCGTTTTGGAATTCCACGACTTGAGTTGGAATTCCTAAAGAAGCTTATTTTCTGAAATTGCCAATGCTGCATTTGACATTTCTGGGGGTGAAGAGCTTAAGACTTCTAGGAACTGATGGCCAGGGTGATGGAAATAGAAGAACCATGTGAAGAAATGGCCATAGAGAGGACTGGGATAGCCTGGTCTGATCATGTGGGTCTCAGAACTGTGCAAGGGAAGTGATTAAAAGGGTTTAGCAAGGGAGTGAGTGACAAGTTTGCTTAATATCATTTATCGTTACACCAAGACATCTATATTCCTTCATCAACAAGATTTTCCCCTGATGATTGTTTAAAAAAGAGATGCAAAATATGTAAATGCAAAAGGATATATTGTATAGAGAAAAGTAAATTCCAGAACTACTAGCTCCCCAGCCACCCACTTCTCTCTCCTTGATGTCAGCTTCTCTGTATCCTTACAGAAATGCAATAGACATATGAAACCATACCCGTATTCCCTTTTGCCTTCACCGACTAAGTCACCCAGGCGCCCCTGATTATACTTCTGGTTATAAAGTTACACATGTTGTAATTAAAAATATTTTTCAAATGGGGATACCTGGGTGGCTCAGTTGGTTAAGCCTCCAACTCTTGATCTTGGCTCAGGTCTCGACCTCACGGTTGTGAGTTCAAGCCCTGCATTGGGCCCCACGCTGGGCATGGAGCCTACTTAATTAATTAATTAATTTCTGGGCACCTGGGTGACTCAATCAGTTAAGTGTCTGACCCTTGATTTTGGCTCAGGTAGTGATCTCAGGGGCGTAAGATTGAGCCCCATGTCAGATTCCCTGCTGGGCATGAAGCCTGCTTAAGAGTCTCTCTTTCTCTCTCCCTCTGCCTGCCACTCCCATCCCCTCTCTCTCCCTCTCTAAAAAAATAAATAAGTAAACAAATACTTTTCAAATGGCATGCATGGTATAATCTGATTTTTATTCCTTAAGCAAGTATGTGTGGTGCACAGAAATGAGTTTGTAAGGCTATGGACCAAGATACTGGCAGTGGAAATCTTGGGATGGTAGCAGTGCAGGTAATCTTTTTGGTTTTTATAGCAACTTTATTGAGATATAATTCACATACCATACAATTCACCCATTTAAAGTGTATAATTCAATGGTTTTTAGTATATTCACAGAGCTGTGCAAACATCACTACAATCAATTTTAAAACATTTTCCTCACCTCCCAAAAGAAACCCTATACACATCACCATATTTACACTTTTTATTCTTGTGTTGTATTTCCAAAACATTTTGCAGTGATTGTTACTTTCATAATAAAAGCAAATCTATTAGAAAAAAAATTTTAAATAATGCAATATTCATTATAAAAACCTACAGAGTAAATACAGAAAAGTATTTCAAAGAAGGTAAAATCACTTAATTTTACTATTCCCAATATAAATAGACACAATATTTTGGATAATTTTCTCTTGGTCTTGTCTGTGCGTATTCATATATTTTATATAAATACACATCATTTCCTCTTACTCTTCTTAGTTATAGTATGAGCATTTTCCTAGGTCATTAGATATTCTCTGAGAGTATGATTTTTTGACTAATTTAAACCCCTGAATATACCACAACTTTTGACCACATCTCATTGTTTCCTTAGAATAGATTCCTACAAGTAAGAATCTAGGTCATAGCTCCAATTGCTAGGTGGTTTGAACTGTTTCCAGTGGCTTGTCCAACCCCCCACACCCTTTTACCATCTCTGTTAGATCCCTCCCTATCATCCTTGCCAATTTGGAAATTTTTAAAAATTCTGTTTTAATGTGCACTTATTTGATTGCTAATAAGTTAGCACCTTGCTCATAAATATATCAACTGTTTGTAGTTTTCTAATCTTCTTTTCAGTTAATGCCCTTTACCTATTGTTCCATTGGAATGTTAGTGTTATTTTTATTGATAAGAATATAAAGAGCTTTCTTTTTTTCTTTCCTGCTGAACACTGACCAGGTAGAAATTCCAATCTATAAACAACTTTTAAAGTTTAACTTGGTTTCCAGTCATTATTTCCCACATCTTTGTAGTGGAACTGGCTGCCTTCCTTTAGGGGGACTCTCCATTTCTACTGTACTGAAGAAATTGTAGGGATGAACTAGGGACAAGTAGGAACAAGTACAGACAAGTAGTGAAGTTCCTACTATTTTGATAAAATGGTTGCTTGCCAATTTCATTCTTAAAGCTCCTCAAAAAAGGGGCATCTGGGTGGCTCAGTCGGTTGGGTCACGATCTTGGGGTCCTGGGATGGAGCCCCCCCATTGGACTCGGCTAAGCAAGAGCCTGCTTTTCCTGCTCCCTCTGCCCCTCCTCCTGCTTGTGCTCGCATGCTCTCTCTCTCTCTTATATGGATAAGTAAAATCTTTTAAAAATTAAAAAAATAAAGTTTCCAAAAATATATTCTATTTACGACCAATAATATAAAAACTGCCTTAATAAGCTTTGATTTTCCCAAGTAGCCAGATAGGTTGTGTTCAACCAAATTCATCCATTCCTATAAAGGATAACATCAGTGCTGGGTAAAACAGCACCAGGATGTATAAGAGGCACCCAAGTCTCACTCCACTTTTCTATCTGACAAGTGTGAGTATTTACACCAATGAACAGTCTGAAGGTTAACTCTGACTCAGTTCCTCCCAATGTTCCACCACAAAGCACCAAAGGTTGTCAGACCCTCCAGTTTCTAACAGAGATCCCATCTGGAATAAAGGAAGTAATCATATCACTCTCTAAACAGCTAAATGTGTTCTACTGATCACATCCAAGAAACTGGAGTTTCAAAATGTGAACCATGAAAACATTTGGATCTCTTCATAATGGAAAGGACCTTGGAAAATAAAAGAAATTCACAAACAGCAAGGAAAAGGTGTTGATGACAGTGATTATTCCTGGATAGAAAATGGCCACATAACATATCTGATTAGGAAAAAAAAAAGAGGAAAAAGGCAATTTATTGATCTGGGTGAACATACAGCAACCTCATATAGAGCTGAGATGAGCTTTTGATTTAGAGAGGCTTACTCCATTGCTGCTAGAGGTTGGGGCTCCCTGTTGACGAATCGAGTGTAGATTTGTTGGCTAATCCGTTCATCCCAAGTTCTTCTGTGAATTGTCCGCTTCTACTTGATTCGCAGTTATGTATTAGACATCGGTAAAGTTCGATAACCGGAACACAGCCTTAATTCAGTATTATTCGATTTTAGAAATCAAAACAAAAATGGCTTTATATTTTTACAGCCATCACTATTCAGCCTTTGAAATAGAATGATGGGATTTTCTTTTTTGAAGAAAATTTAGAAATAATTTAATACAGCTTCCACTTTTTCTTTTTCCCTTTTTCTGTATTTCATGACATTATTTTTTTTAAGATTATATTTATTTATTTTAAGGAGAGAGAGAGAGAGAGAGACAGTGCCTGCTCGTGTGCTCCAGCCAGTGGAGGGGCAAAGGGGGAGGGGAAGGAAAAGGGAAAGAATCCCAAGCAGACTCTGCCCTGAGTGCAGAGCCCTACTCGACGAGGCCCAGTCTCACAGCTCGGAGATCATGACCTGAGCAGAATCCAAGAGTCAGACGCTTGACCCACTGAGCCACCTAGGCACCACATATTAGTGTTTCTTTTTAATGAAAAGTTTCAAACATAAGCAAAAAGAGAAAAAATTGAACAACACATCCCATATATGAGCTGGTTGAGCAATGATCAAGATTAGCCTGGACAGGCCCCACCCTCCCTGACTTTTGGAAATTATTTAGAAGTAAACTTGAGCCTTTGTGTCATTCCATTCCTACGTATCTCAGCAAGCATCTCTAAAACATAAGGACATTTTCTTACCCAGCCATAATGCCATTGTCAATCCTAACAAAATGAATGATTACTCAGTCCATTCAATTCCCAGTTCAGATTCTAACTGCAGATTTTTCTCAAGAAGTCTTTTATCAGGGGCGCCTGGGTAGTGCAGTCGTTAAGCGTCTGCCTTCGGCTCAGGGCGTGATCCTGGCGTTATGGGATCGAGCCCCGCATCAGGCTCCTCCGCTGGGAGACTGCTTCCTCCTCTCCCACTCCCCTGCTGTGTTCCCTCTCTCGCTGGCTGTCTCTCTGTCACATAAATAAATAAAATCTTAAAAAAAAAAAAAAAGAAGTCTTTTATCAAATCTGAACCCAGACAATGACTATATATATCATTTGGTTCTTTGGCCTTTTATGAGGTCTCCTTTAATTTTGAGATCAATTAGTCCTCCCCCCTCCCCCAACTTCACTCAGTTTTTTGGGTGGTGGTGGTGATGATGCCATTGACTTGTTGAAACCAGCTCAATGGGCTTCACCTCCATTTTCCTTTCTAACTGTTAAAGAATACAGGCTTGAATAACTTGAGTGAATTCCCGCAAAAGAGGTGGTTAGTCAATATGCAGCAGAATCTGCTAACCCCGTTCTATCACACCTTTCCCATGTATGATCTTGCCATGCCATAGTTTCACAGCATCTCTGGTGTTGGTGTTCTGGTGATTCAGAAAACATTAGGAACATTTTAAACTCAACTTCTTCCACGTTTGTTTACATTTAAAATTCCTAGTTCTTTTCTTTTTTTTTTTTTTTAAAGATTTTATTTATTTATTTGACAGAGACAGAGACAGCCAGCGAGAGAGGGAACACAAGCAGGGGGAGTGGGAGAGGAAGAAGCAGGCTCATAGCAGAGGAGCCTGATGTGGGGCTCGATCCCGCAACGCCGGGATCACACCCTGAGCTGAAGGCAGACGCTTAACCGCTATGCCACCCAGGCGCCCCTAAAAGTCCTAGTTATTTTCTAAAACTTAGTCAGGATTTAGAATTTGCAGCTTGCTTTTCCCCAATACCTGTTGAAGTTACTTCACAAATGTTATTGTCTGAAAATATGCCAAAACTAATTCAGAAACTCAAGTTTTCCCCAAAGAAAAGAAAAGAAAACAGAAAATCTCATAGCAGACCAATAAAGAGTATCACTGCTTTCACTGAGAATGGGAAGCAAAATTCCTGCAACAAAATTGCACAGACACATATGCCAAAAATTAGAATCAGGCATTAAAAACTTAGAAAACCTCAAAGACAAATCGACTTACCATAACCTCTTTTTGTTAAGCAGGGCTTATATTTTTCTATCGGTGATACAATTAGTACATGAAATAAAGTGTAGTCATTGGTACTTTATATGTTCCCGGGAAGCATGAAGGTGGAGAGGACGCTGGGGAATTGAGGGCAGAGAACATATCATTCCTCATCCATTTCTTAGAGCCTCCAGAGAAGATGGAGAGAAGAAACTAAAACTTAAATCCATGTCAGTGGCTCTGGCTTTGTCTTTTTGAACAAGTCAAGCAACAAATTGTTTCTTTAAGATCCGTTTTCGCTATTTATTTGCTTTTATTTGTGCACGCTCCATGCATTCTTCCTGTGTTCTAGAATTCTGATTAGGAATTGTTGCTTTCAAACACCACAACTTCCTCACATAAAAATGAAAAATTCGTGGCTACACTTTCTCCTCAGTCCTTATTAATCTGCTACAACAGGGGTCACCTACCACTTTCTGGAATTTGTTTATTTCAGCCCTTAAATACATCTGAAGAGATTTTAAAATATTACTTGTTACAGTGGAATGGATTCTGCATGGTTGCTGCTGAGTCTTTTTTTTTTTTTTTTAGAAAGAAGGAGAAAAGAACACATTGTTTTGAAAAAACATGTTTTTAAAATAATTTTATAGATTGCAGATTTTGTAAATGATCATGTTAATTGTTGGGAGGGGGTTCCCAACCTTGTTAATGTCCCCTTAGCATTAGGCTTTTGTTCCCCAGCGTTGAATATGTCATTTTCTCCCACAGACTGCATTTCTAGGGGTATAATTGCTGTCTCCATGTAAAAGACAACTCATGTGCATAAATTTCCACTCGCTGAAACAAGACTCTGCCTCCCCTAATTTTAATGCAGATGTGATCCAGGGGGTAGAGTTACACTTACTTCCCCAAGCAAAATGAAACGGATTACACATTAAATATTGTCTTTGGAACCAGGTGCACAGAAACAACCAATTACCTAGACAGCTCATCAAGTCCTGATATGTTTACCACATTGTTTTTTGTTTTCTCTTTAAACATTTGGTGAATTATTCTGAGGCTTTCATTTCTCTATAATGAACAGAATATGCTTATTAATAAAGGCTCCTTTTGTGTGATTCACTAACAGTTGACTCACAAAAGCCTTTAAAACCATGTCTGAAAGTTTCTGAACTGAACTTGCGTTCCCGTGAAGACAAAGCCTTATTACTACAAAGCAGCTCTACGGCTTCTGGTTCATCTTCTTTGCTAAATAATGGATATCCAAAAATGACTTAAAGCAGAAGGGGCGTGAAGTGCAGAAAAGAGAGATGGAGGAGGGGACTTCTGTTCCCCCTTTAGATATTTTGAGTTGCTCTTACTTAAATAACAGTATCCATGTTACCAGGTTTGGGTCACTGCTCATTATAGCCTCTCGAATTTTTGTGCGTCTCATTACTTCTTTGGGGTTTTTAATTAATCACAAATGCTGATGAATTCAAGGACTTTCAAGACTTGTTCCTGTTATTCCAAGACACTTTTACCACTTCCTGAGGAGGGGCTGTTTTAGATTTCCACAAAGTCATTAACCTCCCAAAGAATGCGAAGCATAAATAGAATGGGATGGCCGCAAAGATGTAATGGGCGCAAACTCTTAGGAAGGTCGGAGGCAGGGGCTCTGTGGGGGGCATGCCCGACAGACAACTGAGGGGACGGAGGGGTGGGGAGAGGGAGGAGGAAGATGTTTTTGGAAACCTTGGGGAAAGCCTTAGTGGTGAATGGCCTGGAGATCAACCATCTGCTGTTGAGTGGTTATGCAGGACGGACTCCCTGACGAGTTATCCCAGCTTTTAAACCATGCTTTCTCTGAGCTTCGGTTGGAAGTTAGGGGGAGCTCTAAGCAAAGTAGGTGAACATATACAGCAGAAAAAATTCTGTATGTGTGTGTATGTGACCGGGTTGCAGAAACTGAGTGTAAATTTTATGTATTTCTTTTTAATGAAACAATTTGAGACGTTTTAGAGAAGATGAAACTTGCAGGTGTGGGAATAGAAAAAAAAAACCTTGAAATACGGAGAACGCTGTAAGTTACTCTAATACATTATGGTCAAGTTGGAAGTTGCTACAAGGTCTGTGGAGGGCAGTTCGACATAATGTTGCAAAATTACAAATGCAGGCATCCTATGACCTTGCAATTCCATTCTAGGAATATTTCCTGCACATATCCTCACCCAACTGTGAAATGATGTATATACAAAGTTTTCATTGCAGAGCTATATGCAAAAATAAGAGATTGAAAACAACCTAAATGTCATCGATAGGATCCCGAGTCCCTAAATTCTGATGCATTCTTACAATGGAACACTAAGAAGCTTTTTTTAAACAAAATAACGAAGGTCTTAATATATTGATATGATTGAGCTCCTCAATGCAGTGGTAAGTGGGGGGAAAAAGACAAGTTGTGGAAATTGAATTATATATAATTATATATATGTATATTATATAATATAAATATATTATTTGAGTTAAAAAGGAGAGATCTACATCTATATTGGCTCATATAATTGGACAAAAATTCTCAGAGACAGTGTGGGGGGGCGGTGAGTGTGAAGGAAAACAACGGAAAGGCAGGGGTAAGATGTTTCACTACTTTGAACAGGCAGAAGTTCAAAAGTTTAGATGAAAAAATTGCTAGGTCTGGAGTGAGGCAGTCCTAGTTCTGCAGACCAGTTCTAGTATTTCTGACTCTGTAAACTTGGGTTCCTTATCGGCAAAGTAGAGATGGTACCACCTGCCTCCCGAGGGAGCTGAAGATAGTAGAGAGGGGTACACACAGACACGTAGCACGGAATGGAGGTGGTCCAGTGCCCGGGTATGTTCGGTAAGGGCTAGGCGTTTCCATTACTCTTCTTATTAATATCGCCGCCACTTTTCTCACAAATCACTGAGTATTTGGGGAAAAGGGTGGAAAATGACAATGGGAGTTATGGAAATGATCATGAAAACAGAACATTTTCAACTCCAAAGGGGTCTGTTGAAGGAATCAGTATCATCAAAACCATTCGTAGACCACCTCTCTGTATTTGACATTGTTCTCTGCACAGCTAACAAATAAGGGCCCTCTCCTGAGCTTCCTACCATGCACATCACTTTCCATGTTCCAGCAAAAACTTATTTGTCTGCCTTGGGGGCTGCTGCCTCTCTCTCGGCCAGTCAGTGATGGCCACCCCAAAAATGTCGGCACTCCCAGGTACCACATTGTTGGATTGGGGAGGGCCAGATCCCAAGGGAAGAGGAAGGGAGTTAGGCAAAAAAAAAAACAAACAAAAAAAACCCAACAAAACAAAAACACAACAACAAGAAATCTCAACTACAGATGTTTTTGTAGTGTTTCTGATTTTAAAGGTGGGGGGGGTGGGGTGGGCAGGGGTGATGGGGAGAGGGAAGAGAGTGGATATTTTCTGTACTACCTACATGAGTGCAGGTAACAGCCTGGATGGTTCTGTCTTGGGCAGGGCAGTGAAGGAAGATGGTGTTCCTTGCAGAAATACAGGTGTGGCTTAGAGGCACAAATGCTGACCTATGAAGTTAAGAAAGCAACAGAGGAGGTTGCCAAGCAAATGGACACACCTTGAATTAAAGAACTTGAAATCTCCAAGAGTCCATGGATAAACTCCAAGTGGCCTTGAAAACCCCCAGATTCCAAGCAGGAGTTTGTTTGTATATGAGAATATACAATTTTTTTCTGGGGAAATGTATAACTTTCACCAGGTTCTCAAAGCTGGCTGTGATTTCAAATGATGACAAGCCCCCGCTAGACAGAGGATGACAGTGAACTGTGACCCAAGGAGTACGATTCATCCAACATGGGGAACCTAAGGCTCATAAAATATGGCTTTTCCAAAAAACCATAAAGAGAGAATAGAAGAATCTTTGCTCTGCTATTGTTGCCTTCTAAACCATCATTCTTGTACTTCGGCTTTTGTTTTGCCATTTTCCCTTTTATTATTACTTACTGAATATTCTTTAAATGTGTTCACTTTTAAAACTGAAATGCCTAGTTTAGGCTCATCCTATGGAAAAAAATATCTGGGAAATCGTGAGTATATTGTGCCATTTGCAGTTTTTTCCCTAATGTGTATTAGAAGAAATCGATTACGTTTAAAATGTAAAGATGTTTGTATCATTTCCAAAATCATTCACTGCATGCACAGAGGTGGGCTTATGGCATTTTGGAAAGCCCTGTCTCTAAGTATTCTAAAATTCACAACACATATTCCACTTTATAGAGAAGGACCCTGAGGCATGAGGCAATTAGCGTAACTTATTAGAGATTCTAAGCAAAATGTGGAAAAACTTGAAGTCAGGTCCCGGGCAATACTGTATCTGCTAATGACTTGGCCACGCTGTCTATCTTATTGCTATGCAGACAGTTTAAAGGGATTTTTCAATGCTCTCACATTTCCCCACTACCACATGAAGAGGACCAACTAGGCTAGAGTACAAACTTGCTCGATTTAATACTCTGGTAATGATCCCAGTAACTGAGGAGGTGGGGGGAAAGCCAGTGCGTTTCTTTCTGCTGAAATTCCATCTCATTTTTATTTCTCTTAATGTTGTTTTTTGAATCCCAAGTTCCAAAACCTGTCCCCTATTATGCAGTGCAAACGAGAACAGATGGGGAAAAGTTATGTTGGAAAGGGCTTTGGAGGGCCACCGAGAAGGGAAATATGACTACTCAATGTGTCACACACCAACTTGCAGCTGCCACCAGTCCTTCCACACGAGGCACCGCGTATGGAACCAGCCCGTGGCGCTCAGAAGGCGCAGGCAGACTGCAGGAAGGGAGCGCAATTAGGGAACAGTCGCTTTACTTGTGTTTCCTTGAAAATATGAATAAAGAGCATAGCAGCGGCACAGCCAGCGAAAGAGAAATCAATCCAAAGGCCAGCCTGGAAAATGGTTAGCTATCCCCCCAAGTTTCCCAAATGTTAACCAATAATTGGCTCTATCCCTGCCTTTTTATAGCAAAGAGTTGCCTCAGCATTTCTCAAAGTCACCATTCAGGTCTTCTCTCTGTCTAGGAATTACTCTTCTGGAAAGGTCATATGAGCTTACATGCATGATGTAGCTTCCAACGAGTATTTTTCAATACTCACATGGTGCTTATGAGTTCGCTCAATATTTCAAGGGCGAGGCAGCTGATCTGGTTTCAAATGGCAGGTCTGCCAGTGACTAGCTGTGAGACCTCCGGGAGGTCACCTAATTTCTCTGAGCCTGGGGTCCATCATCTATAAAACAGAGACAACATGACTTACTTTTGAGGGTTTCTGTATTTGAAGCCCAAGAGCGTTGTTCCATCTATAGCAACTATTATTGCTGTGGTTATCAGAAAGCAGAGAAAATGTATATCCCTGAGAACCCATGTTGAAAGTAATTATCAGGGAAACGGGGTTTACATTATTTTATTCGTATGGTGGTTCAGGTCATACAGATGCTATCTGTGAACAAAGCTTCATGTTGTAAATAGTTATGTTAAGTCCTGCAGGGACTTCCTCTGAAATCCTGCCTGTCTTTGCAGAGTAAGTATGCAAGGACTTTATATCATAGAACGTGCTTTTCCTTCCCAGGGCAGTTCATAAATTACCGAGATCAAAATATCTATGGGAGGGTGTTTGAATGCAGTTTTTTGAGCCCACCCCATACTATATTTTCAGCATCTTTAAGCTATGGAGTTCAGGGATCGATTCTCATTTTGAATAAAAACGATGGGGGCCCTTAAGTGCACTGAAGTTTGAGAACCACTTCCTGAAGAAATAGGGACAATGATCATTCTAATTGTGAGTCATTTCCAGCGGCCTTTTCTCTGCCACCACCCACAGCCAGGCCCAGAAATACAGCAACTAGTCGTGAGACAGAGGTTTGGGTCCGGTAGTTCTAGCTTCTGTTCTCTTGTTTTGCATAGTGTTTCGTTAAGGCAGGTCTATTCATACCCTCTTAGTCCATAGGAAACATTAGCTTGGTTAGAGTTTGTCCTAAGAGGGTGGCCATGCATCCCCGTTTGCTCAGGGTAGCCCTCAGTGGCCCAGCATAGATATTAATAGCACTCCTTTTCATTATCAAAAGTGTCCTAGTTTGTATGATTAATTATATCATTCATTACCTGAGGTTTAGAGGAACTTTGATTAGCACATGTAGGACATGAATGAGGGCTGGCAAAGTGTGTAACACAAGCAATTCACTAGTATAGGAGAGACACCCTAAATACCACCAGCAACAATGAGCAGTTACATTGGGCTGAAGGGACCTAGGAAGGATCAAAGAAAATGGTCCTTTTTCAATTTATTCCATAACTTGGCATCGAGAATGGAAGGGTACGCGACAACTAGGAATTCTAGACTGGTTAATATGTCCCCTCTCACCCAAGTGGCTGAGCAAGAAATGGATCTTGGCACCATCCAGAGTTAGGTATTTTTTACCTTTCTGTTTACTGGCTGTGACCTTGGGCAAGTTATTGAATATCACTGAACCTCACTTTACTCATGTGTGAAAAAGACAATAAAGCTTACTTTAGTTGTGAGGACTGAAGAAAACATGTGTAGAGAGCACCTGCACCATGATGGTCCGATGCTCCGTAAAGGTGGTTCTGCCCTTATTCTTTCCATCAGGGCCACTGCGTTGCAGCTCCACCAAAGAAACATGACTTTTAAAATAACGAGTCCTTTTAAGAGGAGTCCTCCTTTAAGAGGAGGGTGCTGTAAAAATGGGAATAGATTCTAGGGTATAAAAACTTTTTCTTTCTTCTTTCTATTTTTCTTTCTTTTTTGTGACAAACTCAAAGTCACACCCTTTTGGATGGAAAAAAAAGTAAAAGGCTAGGGGCACCAGGGCGGCTCAGTTTGTTAAGTGACTGACTCATGATTTCATTGCAGGTCATGACCTCCAGGTCGTGGGTTTGAGCCCTGCATCCAGCCCCACAACAGGCTCCATGCTCAGTGGGGAGTCTGCTTAGGATTCTCTCTCCTTCTCCCTCTGCCCCCCCTTCCACTCGTGCTCTCTCTCTCCCTAGAATAAATACAACTTTTTTTTTTTTTTAAAGTAGAAGGCTAATGAGACAAGTAGTGACTGAAGATGAATTGAGAGAAGCATAATTATAATCCCAGGTGAGAAAGAAAGGAAGGAAGGAAGGAAGGAAGGAAGGAAGGAAGGAAGGAAGGGAGATAAAGAAAGAAAGAAAAACAGATGTGATGGGACGTGATCTCCAGCCAGCAAAACCCGAGTAGAACTTGACTGGAGAACTTCCATAAGAAGTGCTGCTAGTTTTTTGGGGGGTGGGGGTGGGGGTGGGGGCATAGGCCACCCTATGGGAATGACGCTACTGTTCACCTAACTGTTGCCTTGCAGCCGTCCAGACTGCTGTTTGGGTGGGCGGGATGGAGAAATACTATCCTGTTAAAACTAAGAGCTTTGAAGTGGAGACAAACACAATCTGGTAGTATTACAGAGGCATTATTCACCCTGATGACTCACTGTCATTGGCTCCCACACAGCAGAAGCAAGAAGTAACATCAGTGACCTTGAAGATGTTGGCCAAGTATAGATCCAGCCTAAGGCCTGATTTTTCAAATGAACGTGTGTGTGTGTGTGTGTGTGTGTGTGTGTGTGTGTGTGAAGAGAAGGAGAGAGAGAGGGGGAGAGAGAGGGAGAAGGAGCAAGAGGGTAGGGAATTCATGTTAAAGAGTAAGAGTTGTCTGGAGAACAATTCTAAAAACCCAGTATAAAAATGCTTAATGCTTAGACAGCAAACTCAACTAAATAACAAGCACTTAGAAGGAAATAACCCCGAGAGTAGGTCTCAGCTCAATGCTTTGAAAAGGTAGCTCAGTGTGGGAACATTTAAAAGAAGCACCCTAACTGAGAAGTTGAATATGAATCCAGTCCCTATTCCTGGGCTCAGGTCTCCCTCATTATTTCCATTCATCGTGACTCCATGAATCCAGTGTGCTTAGAGTAATGTTTTCTATGTTCCAAGCCACACACTGCTCTATGCTCAGAGCATAGAAACAAAATTCAAACAGATGCCGTCCCCGGGTCTCTGACAACATGCAACGGACAGCAGACAATATTAAAAGGGTGCGTCAGAACCTCCAGATGTACAGGCAGCTGCACAAATGGCAAACAGAGTCATGGCCTTAGACCAGACGGTCCTTATGGTCCAGCAACAAAACACTATCGACATCGAACCCAGCAATGGTTTCAAGTTGGTAGAGATAGTTCTTGGAATTGTACATTGAAACCTCAAAGAAAAATAAAAGCAAAGCCAAAAAGTTATTTGAAGCTAATAAAAGAAGAGAGGACTGCAGTTGAAGCACTAAACGGCTAGACTAGAAAGGGTTTCTAATCATGGGGTGGGTCACATGGAAAAACCAGGGGGCGGTAGGGAAGCATGGCCTTATAAAGCTTGAGGAATCTCTGATGGATCACCATGTCTGTATGGACAAATAAAGAGGATTGGATTGGAAGAGCTGTAAACGATGACTTAAAAATAGACTTGAGACAAGTGGCCTCCCATAGCTTGTTCTTGGTGTGAGTTTCCAAAGGTTTGCGATTATGTTTTGCGTTATAATATTCCCTCGGTGTTTTTAGTTTATATAAAATCTTTACTTTTCATGGGCTCATGTAAGTTATAGGAATGCACAGTTTGCTCAGAATTCATAGCTATAATCAAACCAAAAAAAAAAAACCCCCTTAAGATCTTTTCTCTGCAACAAGCAGAAGCCCAACTCAACATAACCTAAGGACAAAGGAGCCTTCATTATAAAAAATTCATGTATTTCCCAGATCCAAGAACCAGAATCCAGTTGGGTCTCATAAAGAATTGGAACCACACTTAAATACCATGGTCATTCTCTATCTTTTGTCTTTGTTTCTCCATCCATCGTCTTCATTCCCTCCTCTTGCTGTCTGCTAACCTGTTTGTGTGCCCTTGAGTACACACAGGAAATACAACGCCAAAAGGCCACAAGTTCACATTTCCATTTCAAAAAGCAGCAAGATGAAGCTTGGCTCTCTTAGTCTAATTCCAAATTCCTGAATAAAGGCTAAGGTTGGGTCAGGTAGTTATTCCTGAATAACTGTGGCCACCGGGTATTATTATGTATCACTTTGCTCCCATCATATCCATGTTTCTTTAGGTGGGAAGAGACAGTTCCTAGAAAAGGGTGGTACTGTCCAGACACAAGGCATCTGAGTATCAAGATGCTTTGGCCTAAAAGTAAGAGGCTATTTCTTATGTCATACAACAAAAAGTCTTGTCTAAAATTTGTTGAATCTGAGATTCAAGACAATTCAATTCAACCAATATTTATTGAGCACTTACTATGTGCCAGGCACTGTTTTAGGTGCTGAAGATATTTGAAGGAATAAAGCAGACAAAGATCTCTGTCTTCAGGGAGCTTATGCTCTATGGTTGGTTAGTTCACTGACTCGACAGCATTAACAAGTTACCAGGGGTTCTTGTTTTTTTGCACTCTGCCAAACCCAGTGTGTCAGCTATAAACATTTCTGATGAAAAGAACTGAGACACATGAAGTTTTTATAATTTACCTAAAGTCACACAACTACTAAATGAAAGAGTAATGAGCTCGGACTCGTACTCCTCTGTCACGCAGCTTCCTGCCTGGGGGCGGGAGAGGAGCCCGGTCTCCCTGAAGCACAGAGCTACTGGACCCCTGTACGAAATTGGGGTCTAAGATCCACGAATAGATGGGGGGTGGCTTCTGGAGAGGGAACTACAGTGATTTCTATAGCCTGCTGCATTGAGACTTCCTGGGTCAAATGCATCTCTAAGTCTCAGGACTGACCACTTTACTTTTAATCTGGTTGGAAGCTCTCTAAAGGTCACGGTCAGCAGATCGGGAAGAACCTGGGGTAGCTCATGCAGAATCAAGGTGTCTATTTGCAAAGGCAGTGATCAACACAGAAAGGACGGGGCTGGTCAACAAGCAGTTTTCCTCAACCGCAGAGTAGGCAGTTCCACAGGCAGAAAGCATGCAAAGGCTGGAATACAGACACTCTGGGCATTAGTCTCTACAACGCAAGGGTCAGAAAGTTCTTAGGGTGTGTTGGGCATCATTTTGGGGGAGGCTGATGAAAATTGCCATCACCTGACTTTAACCCAGAAAGGTGCTTTTGCATCTCAAGTTCCCAATGTGGGTGTAAATGATTACTATTCAGTGGTGGGAAGGAACTAGAAAATTCTGGGGGGAGGCAGAGAAGGAAGCATACATTTAAACAGAATTTAGATAAACTTTAATGAGGAAGGGGGATCATAGATAATTAAGTCTACGAAATACAAACTGGAGACATAACAACCTATATAAAGAAAACAATAATAAACCTTCATATTAAGAGACAAGGAAATCATCAGAAATGCTGATTTGTACGCAGAGCGGAGTTCAGTTGTATTGGCAATGTTTTATTTTATTTACTGAGAGGGGGGTACACGGGTACATGTTATATTATTCTTTATGCTTTCCTTTTTTTCTGGATTATTTCATTAAAAAATAAGTCTGGTATCATTCTGCTTTTTTGGACTCTGTCATTTGTGATTTCAGAGTTGTCACTAGTGAAAGGGGTGGAGAAAAGAATCTGAGTTCTGAAGTCTTCTTCCCTCCAGAAAGAAGGACGAGACCTCAGGTTCCTGATTTTAGATCATCAGCAATATTCCTCATATCTTTGCAAATCACGGAGTTGCCTTCCCCTCCTGGTCCCCTGCCCCCTTGCAATTTTTCCCTTTGCATTTGGGAACTGAGTTGCATCCTCAAATTTGCCACTGCCCCAATTGTACCAAGGAGTGGGTGTAGTAGAAATTCAATATCCACCGCTATGTGTCATTGTTCCTGAGTCAACTTTGCTTTTCAAAACACAATATGTTATTAAACAAAATCTTTCCTCCGCTCTGAACAACAGACTAGCAGTTGGGTTTTTTAATATAGATTTAAGAAAATAGTATACATGTTTAGTCCACTCAAAGGCTAATCACTTGCCAGGGTGTATTGAAAGTTGCTGGGGTGGTTCCCCCCACCCCCAATACCAGTTTTTGAGTCACATAATGGCAACATTTTGCTATAAAAATGCTAACTTCTCTTCTGTTGTGCTTCTGCTGTTATTCAAAAACAGCCAAATGGATGTTATTGAAATCCGGTCCCAAAAAAGGTTGAAATTGCTCCCCAGCTGGGCCTGAGACCCTGTGTGCCAAATTTCAGCCTAAAGAGAATTCTTATATTTGAGTCACTGTGAGCAGCTGAAAATATGAGGTTTGGGGTGGAAATGCTAACAGACTCTTAACTATCATTTTGCAAACCATGTGATTATAACACAATGCAAACCTCCTCTGGAGCAAGTCTCTGGCAAAAGCAACAGAAACAAGATGTCTGGGCCCTGAAGTTCTGCCTTTACAAGCTTCTGCTGGGCCAGCAGGAAGCAGGCAAGGCTGGCGATGACATTGCCGACATTTCTGTTCTTGATGAGGTTAAAAGATGGGTCCCGTTGGTGAATTTCTGTGAAAGAACAGAAGTGTGTGAGGCTCATTCCTTTACAGGGCTCCTTGGAACATGGGTTTATGGTCACCCTTGCTTGTTCTGGAAGTGTTATCACCAACACAGTGCTTGGTTCCAACCAGACACGAATTGTTTGCCACCTCTAGTCCCATTGGCTTAGTCACACTTGCTCCCATTCCAAGTTGGCAAAAATGCCTGCACTGCTTGGCCACTTGCTTCTATCATCTGGCATTTAAATGTGGGCTGAATCTCTCCTCAGTAACGTCCAGGGCCACAAAGATGCGTTAGTTCCAGGCTTCAAACACATGTTCCAGGCGGCGAGTGCCCAAATGTAGGTAGAGTTTCCATAGGCTGGTCCGTTCATGGACCTTCAAATGATGAGAGGTGATCAGAGCTTCTTGAGGGTAGCCCCCCAGACTGCTGTTTCTAGAAGAGTCCTCATCACACTTTGCGCAACACTCAGCCCTCTCTAGGGGCTGAGAGATAGTTCTGTTCCCAAAAGCCCGGTCAGAATGTGGCTAATCTGTTTCTGCCACTTAACGGCCAGTCTACTTTGGGCATGACACTTAGCTACACTGGGCCTCAGTTCCTTCATCTATAAAATGGGGACAGGACCTGCCTTCTATCCACTTGTAAGGATCATAGAATGCGAGAGTGTTTCCTAAATTGCAATGCACTATACACATTTTTGGCAGTGTTATCTCCAGAATCTCATTATAGCTGCAGAATTCTAATCTGACTTAAAACTATGGTTGAAGCCAATAGAAATGGATTTTAAAAATCTGCTCCTATTAGAAATAGCAGGCCACGGGCGCCTGGCTGGCTCAGCTGGTGGAGCATCCGACTCTCGATCTGGGGGTGCGGGTTCGAGCCCCACGTTGGGTGTAGAGATTACTTGAAAATAAAATCTTTTTAAAAAAAGAGAGAAGTAGCAGTCTGCAGGTTCTTTTTTTTTTTTTAATAAGATTTTATATATTTATTTGAGAGAGCGAGCAAGAGAGAGAGCATGAGCCAGCGGGGGGCACACAAGGAGGGGGGAGAGGAGGGAGAAACAGACTCCCCTGCTGAGCAGTGAGCACAATGCGGGGCTCGATCCCAGGACCCTGGGATCATGACCTGAGCCCAAGGCAGACGCCCAACCAACTGAGCCACCCAGGCGCCCCACCAAGCCACAGGTGCTAAGAATGAATATGTTTTTATCAGATATCTCCTATATGCTCAGTTCTCTGTTAGCGGTTACAAAGGATACACAGAAAGAGAAGACATCATTCTTAACTTGAAGAAAAACATAATTTAGAATGAAACAAAATATTGGATAACTAAGTGATAAATACTTTAGCTACAGTATTGGTTTAGAAGTGGAGAGAAGCGATGAAGGCTAGAGAAATAGAGGTGGTTTCATGGACCAGGTGATGTGGTAGGTCCGATTGTTTCTGTTTATCAAGATCCCTTTTTCAGGGGATCTGATTTTTCACCCTCCGTGTGGTTTTACTGGTTTGCCAGTCACCGTACCACGTGACTATAATACAGGGCAAATCCCCTCTGGAGCACCTATCTGGCTATAAGTGGGCATATGCCCCAGGCTTGGCTACCACACCAGCCCATCCTTCCAGCCAGAATGATTGAACAAGGGAATGGCACTTGATCCAAATGAGACCAATGAAACATCTATGCCCCCTTCCAAGATATTATAAATGAGTGATAAAAAAGTTCTTTCTTGTGGATTATGCATAAGAGGGGATGATGTAACTTTGGAGTTTTCTGTGGCCTGTGTCAGCCTCCTCAGTCTAGACGGACATGTGTAGAAGGAGAGATTAAGTCCAAGGCAGACTATAGTGGAGATTGGGCACCGGAAGAGGGACCTAATAGAGCTGTTTAGGTCCCTGGCATCCCTGAAACAGGTTCTTCCATTCTTCTGAAGTCAGACTTCCATCTTGTGCCCACAGAAGTTTGTTTGGGTTTTCTTCCATTTGAACCAAGAGTTGTAACTCTTAGAGAGTGGTATTTGAATTATGTATTTAAAAGTGGGTAGGATTTGTATATCCTTTGGGAAGAAGGCAGAGTATTCTGGGCAAGGTCCAGAGATGAGAATGAGCATGGTATGATTGGGGAATCTGAGAAAATCAGCCTAGGTGGAGCAAAGGGAGTAAGTGGGGACAAAGTAAATAGGTAGATTATTATTATTATTATTATTATTATTATTATTAAAGATTTTACTTATTTATTTGACAGACAGAGAGACAGCCAGCGAGAGAGGGGACACAAGCAGGGGGAGTGGGAGAGGAAGAAGCAGGCTCCCAGCGGAGGATCCCGATGCAGGGCTCGATCCCAGAACTCCGGGATCACGCCCTGAGCCGAAGGCAGACGCTTAAAGACTGAGCCACCCAGGCGCCCCAAAGTAAATAGGTTGATTAGTAAGGGAGAGGCCAGTTTGTGAGTTTTTTCAAATTAGATAAGAGTTTAGGTTTGATTAGGAGGAAAGAGTTTCTAAAATTAAAACAAAGGGGCACCTGGGTGGCTTAGTCGTTTTAGTGTCTGCCTTCAGCTCAGGTCATGATCCCAGGGTTCTGGGATCTAGCCTCACATCGGGCTCTTTGCTCATCAGGGAGTCTGCTGGTCCCTCTGCCTCTCCCCTGGTTTGTGTTCTCCCTCTCTCGTTCACTCTCTCTCTCAAATAAATAAATAAAATCTTTAAAAAAATAAAAATAAAACGAAGAAAAACTGTATCTGTTTTAAGGCAAAAATTGAAGTCTGCTGTATTAGTCTGCTTGGGCTGCGGTAACAAAATACCAGAGCCTGGGTGGTTTACACCACAGACATTTACTTTCTCCCAGTTGTGTCAGCTAAAGGTCCATGTGCAAGGGGTTGGTGAGTCTGGTTTCTGGTGAGCGCTCTCTGGCTCGTAGATGGCCATCTGCTTGCTGTGTTTTCGCAGGGCTTTTCCTCTGTGCACGGGTGCAGAGAGAGCACTCTAGTGTCTCTTCCTCTTCTGACAAGAACATCAGATTTATCAGGCTAGGGCCTCACCCTCAGGATCTCATTGGACCTTAATTTCCTTCTTAAAAACTCTATCTCCAAATACCGTCACTTTGGGGGTTGGGGCTTCACATATGACTTTTGGGGGATCCAATTCAGTCCCTAGCATCTGTCAAAACTAAGAGTAGGAGAACATGAGGGTAATGAGACTCTGACACAGTGTCGATGGCCGAGTAAATCAAAGGAGAAAAATCAGGTAAATCAAGTCATGTCAAAACACGCATAACCGAGACCCAGAAATTCTATTTCTGAGATTTGGAGTCTTTTGTACAGTGCACCATGAAATCCATTCAGAAATGATTCTTACAGCTTTATTTTTAAGGGTCAAGAATGGGAGCAACCTAAATGTCCATCAACAGGGACCATCAATTTTAGTGTATTTAGATCATCCTTCGTCCCATATGGCACCAGAGGTGAAAAACCCTAGAAATATGTGTATCGATCGACAAGAGTAAATCTCAAATATAATAATGATGAGGGGAAAACAGTCAAGTCCCTAGACATACAGAGCAGTGTAACAAACCAGTGGCGTGCTGGAGCTCACGCATACCTACTGGGCTCATCTCTTCCCAGCTCCTTGTTCACTGACATCAGGTGGCAGCTCAACATTGGCTGTGGTGGGAATACTTACACCGTTGTAATTGATGGCTGCTTTAAACCAGGTCTTTTATTTTTAATTTTTCCCCCTCCTTGGAGATCCAGTTGTCTGTTAAGCATTTACCAGGGTACCATTGAAATAATATTTTTCCAAATAGCAAAATATGTGAAACAGCATCGTGTACCCAGGGTAACCATATAAAGGCAGTATTTGGTCTGATAAACACCACATTCAGGGTAGTCATTCCTTCTGGAGAAGAAGGGTCAGAATGAGATGGGGAGTGATACGCAAAGGCATCAGCTGATCTGGAAATGTTTTATTTCTTAAACTGAGGAGCAGGTATATGAGTGTTAGTTAATCTATATTTTATACTTTGTGTTTTTTGGAAACTTTCAGTAAATCAGTGAGATATGGAAGCCAGTCTTCTTCTACAGCAGCCTTACATGGGCAAGACGGGGGAGGCGCCAGACTGAGTCTCTATCCTTGGGCCATCCTGCTAGTTCAGCAGTGATGGGAGATCTGTGGCTCTCAGATTTGACCCCTGGGGCGGGCGGGGGGTGGGGGTGGGCAGGGACAAATGAGTCTGTAGTGTCTCTGGGGCTGCACACAGGTGCCACACTTGACTCTGAAGTCCCAAGACAGAGGGGATAAATACCAACACGAGGAAGAGGTGAGATGATCTGAGGGAAGTCTTCAGGTGGTTAGCAGGTTAGCACGATCACTCCCAGATGACCCTTCACCTCGGTCTAAATCGACCCCCCAAGCCGCCCAGCACACAGGGCAGTATATTTCGATTATGCGCAGCAAACAGAGCTGATTTTGCATGGATCCTTGTTCCTAGTGAACTTGGGTCATAAAGGAACTCAGATTCTCCTGGAAAGGGGCATATGTAGGAAATGTTAGAGCAGATTTACAACAAACATGGGTCAGGAGATGCTAGGAGGGGATGACGCTCTTCCTAGGGGAAAGACTTTGTAGCCTTTCTATTTGGATTTCTGGCATGTTTTCATTCCTAGGTGCGGTGGACTAGTTTCCTTACACCCCCTTCCTCTCGAAAGCAAGTTAATAAAACCCTTAGAAGCCGGTCTGGATTTTGTACCTCTCCCTGACCTCCCTCCTCCCCTTCACATGTAGTGATACTTACAGTTGGCTAAATGCACCATGCCGTTCTCTCTGCCTGGAATCCACTACCCCACCCACAGGCCCTCTCTTTCTTTAAGCTCCCCCTGTGTGAAGACTTTCCTCCCCCGCTTCTGTGGGAGCAGAGCTCACCTCTGTCTCCTGTGCATCCTCTTCCTCCTAAAACATGGCTTCCTCATTTCTCTTTACCCACAGTATGGTAGTTACTGCTCCTATATCCACCGTCCCTGCTACAGTTTTGAGCTCCGTCCTGACAAGGACCCCATGTTATTTAACTTCCACCCCCAGGGCCTAGCATGTTCTCTTTTGCTATAGGCCTAGCATCCTCTCTTTTCTCTTTAAAATGATCTATTAGCACCCATACAGAATTCAGTTGAAGGCAGAGAAGCAAGGCAAGAGAGGTGGGGTGTACCAAATACAAGGAAACAGACACTAGCTGGCACAAAAGGCGTGATTCCGTTCATTTGTGGAACTTCAGCTGACTTTGTGCAGTTGGTGAAAAATAAACCACAAAATACACAAAGGCTTGAGGTGCAGAGAAGGCAGGGTCGGGGATGACAAAGCTCCTGGTACCTCTTCCTTCCCTTCAGCTGTGACCCTCTTCTGCTGGTCTGGAATCTCCAGAATTGTTGTCAACAGCTAGTTATTCCATGTGTGTGATGCCCTGAATCCTGTTCTGAATACAACACTAGTAGGTTCCACTAATTAATTAAATTGTACTTCATAGACTTGGAGTCAGGGCTCCTGAATACAAGATGCAAATTTATGCAACATATGCAAATCACTCATGTTCTCAAATTCCATGAACAAAATCTGGTAGCCTTGAGATAAAAAAGCCCCTGCCAAGCATCATCTCTTCTAATTATTTCTTAATTCTTCCCCCCGCCCCCCCTTAGCACTGAACTAACACTTTCAGGCTTGGCAGAAACTGGTGGAAATACAATGAGAGTCGGTTATAAACAGGAAGTTCCTTAAGGGCAAAGACCCTCTGATCTACTTTATGTTCTCTCGTGGCTCCTAACATACTGTTGAGCACACGTAGTCTTGCATGGGGCGCACCACCACCAGCCCTAAACTGCTGAACGATGGATAATTCAGATGAACAAAAGTTGAGAGCCCTTTTTTTAAAACTTGGCATAGAAGTCCAGGAACAAGGAAGTGATGCCCTGTACAGTCTAATACATGTGGTTAAATAAATTCAAGTTAATTAAAATTAAATAAACTGAAAAATTCCGTTTTCAGAATAGCCACATTTCAAGTGTCTGACAACCACATGTGGCTAGTGATTTCCTTGTTGGGCAACACAGATATAGAACATTTCTATTATCATAGATGTTTTATTGGACTGTGCTGGTCTAGACTTTGCTCCTCAAAGTCTAGTCTTTGGGCCATCAGTATGGCCTCCCATGGGAGCTTCTTGGAAATGCAGCATCTCAGGCCTTAACCCAGATCCCCGGCATCAGAATCTGCATTTTAACAAAATCCCCAATTCATTCCCATGCGTATCAGAGTGAGAGGCCCTGGTCTAGAGCTAAAATAGAAATCAATGGTTCTCAGATTTCAGCATGCATCCGAATCATCTGGGGAAATGATTAAACACAGCTCGCTGGGCATCAATGTGCGAGTTTCTGATTCAGTAGGTCTACTGGCTTCCTAGGGCGGCCATAACAAATTACCACAAGCTGGGTGGCTTAAGACAAAAGAAATCTATTCTCTCTTTCAATTCTGGAGGATAGAAGTCGGAAATCAAGGTGCTGGCAAGGCCATGCTCCCTCTGAACACTTCCTCAGGTAAAGAAGAATCCTTCTTTGCCTCTTCCTAGCTTCTGGTGGTTTGCGGGCAACCTTTGGTGATTCTGGGCTTGAAGCTGCCTAGCCCCAGCCTCTGCCCCCATCCTCATATGGTGTTCACCTCTTGTATCTGTGTCTCTGAGTCTGTCTCTTCTTCTTAAAAGGACACCAGTCATATCGCATTAAGGGTCCACTCTGCTCTAGTATAACTTCATCTTAACTTAGCTCATTGCCTCTGTAATGACCTTGTTTCACATTCTGGTGTACGAGGGGTTAAAACTTCAACATATCTTGGGGGGGGGCACAATTCAATCCATAACAGGAGTTCTAGGGTGGGACCTGAGAATCTGCAGTTCTCACCACTTCCCAGGTGATGCTGATGCTGCTTCAGGGATCCCACTTTGAAGACCAGAGGTCTAAAATAGCTACAACATAGGACTACATAGAACTAAAAGTTGGATTATACTATAGAAATCACTGTGTTCAAGAATTCTATTTTAAAGCATACTTGAAAGATTGTCATCCAGTCTGTGCGTGAATACTTCCAATGACAGGGTTCTCATTACCAGCCGAGCAGCCTTCTCCACAGCTATTCCTGTGAAAATTCACACCCTTTGAACTTTCTAAATATCTGATATATCTAGATATATCTAGATATCTGATAGCAGCTGAAAGTCTCAATATTATACTCTACGTTTCCTCTGTGTGACAGAATTCTCAGAATCCTCAAGATTCTGGCTTGCTCCTAAAGGCACACTTGTTAAGGTTCATACGGGTGATAATGATGCCTCCCCCTGTTACAAATTAGAAGCAGACACTGAAATCCAACAGATGAAGAGCAAAAGGTCAGCTTTATTTCCAGTAAACATACAATGGAGAGCAGAGCTCGGACCTTGACTACAACCAGCCTTCCTCACAACCCCATCTAGTTGGACTTATCGGACATAGATACAGAGAAGCAGGACAATTGAATCCATAGCACTCTGCAAGGTTTTGAGGGTAAGAGTTACAGCTATTACAGCTATTAGCTATTACAGCTAAAGAAAGGCTCCACCACTAAAAGAAGAAAGGTTTTCCTAAAAGAGAAAGGAAACTACGTCGCTTCTCCTCTCCCAAACCCATCCATCAAACAAGACAGCCTTTTCCTCTGGTTACCAATCTACCACCCACTCCCACTACTTTCTCCCTTGCAAATATAACCCCAATGTTATTTATAAAAGCCCCCTCTCCCCATGCTGCCTAAATGGCTCAGGAAGGTGATCCTATTCTCAACTCAAGCCTATCATAGTACCTCTAATCCCCTTGTAGGTGACGGGCTCGAGTTCAGGCTTCAGCCAATCAGTGCACGGTATTATTCTAGAGCTTACTGTTGGACCAGCAATGGGCACCTGACATGAACTAGTCTAATTAGACTGAACAAGGGGCGTCTGGGTGGTTCAGTCGTTAAGTGCCTGCCTTCGGCCCAGGGCGTGATCCCGGATCCCTGGGATCGAGCCCCACATCAGGCTCCTCCTCTGGGAGCCTGCTTCTTCCTCTCCCACTCCCCCTGCTTGTGTTCCCTCTCTCGCTGGCTGTCTCTCTCTCTGTCAAATAAATAAACAAAATCTTTAAAAAATAATTAGACTGAACAAGAACTTTTGTCCAATGGTTAGAAAAGAGATCTTTCTTTCTTTCTTTCTTTCTTTCTTTCTTTCTTTCTTTCTTTCTTTCTTTCTTCTTTTTAAGATTTTATTTATTTGACAGAGAGAGAGACAGTGAGAGAGGGAACACAGCAGGAGGAATGGAAGAGGAAGAAGCAGTCTCCCCACTGAGCAGGGAGCCCCCCCTCCAATGTAGGGCTCAATCCCAGGACCCTGGGATCATGACCTGAGCCGAAGGCAGACACCCAAGGACTGAGCCACCCAGGCACTCCGGGAAAGAGATTTTCTAATGAGGAAGCATTTTATTCCAATACTGATGGTAGCCCTCTTCTAACCATAAGAAGTTAGTCTGAAGAAAACAGTGTCCACCCAGAGGCTGGGAGAGTTCAAAGAAGAGCAGAGAACTAGATCTCCAGCTCCATTGATAACATGTTGGCTCTATCTTTGGTTTTTTGTTTTTTGGGTTTTTTTGTTTGTTTGTTTTTAATTATAAAAGAAACTAAATTTCCTTATTGTTTAACCTAGGTATATCAGTGTTTCTGTCATTTCCAGGTAAAATGATTCTTACCGATAAAATACTCAAATATTATTCCCATGGGTTAGTAAAAGTTGCCTCATGGAAACCTAAAGAAATAAGACTAAGTCTCTACCCACAAATGCTCTATTTCAATTCATTACTGCTGCTCTTAAAGTATGTGTCCTTCACTGGACAGGTTACTCCAGACGCTGTACTCCGGCCAACTCCCAGAAGCCACCACAGTACCTTCCACAGAATGCACTCTCCGCAGTCACGTACTGAACAAATGCAGATGGAGACTGCATGAACATTTTCAGCGAACACATAGCAGTTGTCATATTAAGTTCAGATAAACGGAAACACCTAGAACATTTTATATATAAGTTGATGTCAATGCTGCCTGTCTCCACCCTGTATCTGAGCAGTTCCATGTGTAGGGAGTTTGCTTTTTAACATTTTTACTGAAAGGCCTTGATATTTATGGCTATTCAGTTATATCTCGGAGATCCCAGCTGAGTTGATTGCCGTTCAGTTGAGATCATTTTTAATTGTGGTTTCATCATTTGTCATGTCAGCTATTCTCCCTATTTTGGTATCAACTTCAGAAAAGATAGACATTCCTTCTCGATCTTCAGATGAATCAAATAGCAAACGGCATTGACTGAAACAGCAGCAATAAGAGAAGAGGGTTCATGGGAGTGCTTGCCGGAAGCAGCCGCTCTAGCCCTCTCTGAGCATTCCTGACTTGGCAGGTAAATTAAAAACTCCTGCCTTTCCAGAAATGGCTGGTTCATAACTTCTGCCACTTCTAGTCCATGCCCTCTACCTGCACCCATGATTGGTGATTAGTGAATTGTGGAGAAATTGCCTGAAAATGTCTGCCTGCATCCTCTCTGAGTTCTTTGAAGTCGCCTCTGTTCTAGAAAACTCTTCTCCTCCACCAAACACTGAGCTGTCTCCTTGCGGGGAGGCCTGCAGTGGCCCAGTCATGCCATGACCAGATAGGGTTGAAATATCAGGAATTGTTAGGGGACAGCAGTGTTCTTCTGTCAGTTTTACCCAAAACAAGGGCTTAGGTTTTTTTCTCTTTTGGGTTGATACCTACATGTATTTATCCATTGCTTCTGATTCCAGATAGGTAGGAGCAATTTGTTATGAACTGCCTGTTCCCAAACAAAGCTCAAATAATGTGTTTGTTTGTTTGTTTTTTTAGTTTTTAAGTAATCTCTACACCCAACGTGGGGCTCGAACTCACGACCTTGAGATCAGGAGTTTCGTGCTCTACCAACTGAGCCAGCCAGGTACCCCAAACAAAGCTCAGTATTAAGCAACATTCTACATTTGATTGTTCAAGGACACTAATTCCATCCTGACGGCTGTACCCTCAGGACCTAATTACCACCCAAAGCCCCATATTTTAATACTATCACACTGGGGATTAGGGTTTCAACATATGAATTTTGGAGAGTACACAAACAGTCTATAGCAATTATTACGCTCTTTTAAAAACTTATGAATTATCTGCTGTTTAGTGAAATCTAGATGAGTATTAAAAGGAATCAGCCTTCAAGTAAAATATTTGTATTTTCCATGATTCCCACTTTTCCCCCTTTCTGATAATCAAACCACTTCTCCATATCATCTCTTCTGAAGCCACTCCCATGAACCACCATCCCTCTGAGATTTCTGTGGCTGTCAAATGGCACTTGGATTTCCTTCAGTCCCATGGAATGTAATTCCCAAGGTCCAGAGACTTGAATTCATAGAAACCAAACAGATGAACTCTTACCAGATCTTGTCTCTTGAGAAAATTAAAACAAACTGTAGCAATTGTCACTCCAAGTTGTCAACCGTCTATGAGAAATTCAGAGATCCATGGTTGGTAACAATTTGTTACTTTGCAGGCCATCGGGCTCTGACCCACTCTCATGATGGTAAGTGGCACTAGTTTGCCTAGCTGGTGACAGCCTTGTCATCCGCCCAACATCCCCATCTCAACTGTGTGTTCTGTATGTACTCTTCATCTCATCATGGTGATTACAGCTGTTCTGTCTTTGTGAAAAAGAGGCTGAAAAAAAGTGATTTCTTGTTGTTATGATGGAAGTAAACAAGGTCTAATGAAAAGATGGCATTCTTGAGTTTAAACGTTTAGAGAGGTCTTGAGTCAAATGCCAGTGAACTCGTGCACTTTGGTGGCATGATGGTTTATTGAAATATTGATTTGTATCGTCCTCTCTATTTTTCTCTTCTCCCTCCATTTCAAGAAGATAGGTGGGCCATTGATTGGCTGAATCTGAAGCTGTTTCAGAATAACTGTGTTTCGTATCTTCTGGGAAAAGCTGAGCATGTTGAAAAGGGTACACTAGGAGTTTGAGAGAAAGATCAGAGAGGAAAAAGAAAGAGATTTTCCCCAGACAGAGAAGGGTTAGGGTTTGATGGATCTGTGATGCCCTTTACCAGGAGAAGTAGCAAGAGCCTCACTGAATTCTGCTGCAAAAGAGAGCACCTGGCTTCTATGAACCATCTGGGGTGAACAGAGAGAACACCAGAAAAAATCATGTGGCCTGAAAATTGGATATTTTGGTAGAGATTGCTAAATTTCATCAATATCTATTTCACCTGTCCTTCCTGGGTACACAGGTCAATTCTACTTCTCTGCCAGTCCCCTTGCATTTAAGCAGAGCCAAGTGCCTGAGTCTGGCTGAAGTAATGAGCACCACTTTTAGGCCCGGCCCTTAAAGATGTCCTCAGGATCTCTCCATTACCACCTTAAATCACTTTCTGGTCTGAGTGGCTGGAAGCAAAGGATTGCAAAGCCCCGAGGATGACTGGAAGATCCCATGACGGATGGATCCCTGAGCTACCACTTGATGCGAGCTGCCCAGTATGGCTTCCTGACCGGGCATATCCATGTTGGACTGCATCTGAGTAAGAGGCGAACTTCTTAAGACACTGTGATCTGGAGTTTTTTACCCAATAACTAGCTTTAATTGCCCTGCCTAATTCAGATGTCAAGCCCCTCTTTCCCATGGAACACATGCGTGTTCCTCTAGACTAGAGCGGGAGACCCCAGTAATAGCTGAGAAGAGCTGTTCACTGGCTCAGTGGGATCCTGAGAGCTACATTTCATTTGATTTAAAGAACATACATTTCTTTGAAACAAAACTGGACATTGTAGACCATGAGTTTTATCTCATTTCTCCCTCTGAACTCCTTTTTCTTTCTGGAAAAGGCGTCAATTGAGGAATCTAGTCTCTCCAACGGACAAGATTCCCCGGCACACACCTACCAATGATGCTCCCTGCCAAGGTAGGCCTCAGCTTTCTGGCCTCCCACCCCATCCTTTTATTTCCAGCCCTTCTCGCTCCTTCCAGGGTATGGGCGTGAACCTCAGAGGTCTGGATAGCAAAGAGTTCCGCCTTTCTTTTGCTTCTCCGGTCAATTAATTAGATCAACATTTCAACTTGAGGCTGCTCCGCTCGTCTCTAGCTCACACCATCACCTGATATACAGCCTGCCACACACACGCTTTTGACAGCAAGAGCTGCTCAAAAGCCTCTCCATGCCTCTATTCCAGGAATAATCCGAGGAAAGGGTTGATACCTGTGAAAGCCATGAGTGCTGCAGGCCTCTGTGTCCACCGCTTCAAAAGAACAACTACCCTCAGTCTGCCTTTATTTTGCATTATAGCTCTTCTTTTTCAATGAAAAGTCCCTGCTCTCTATTCATTATAAAGAATAAAGAGCTTTTCAAGTGTGAGCTGCTCAACCCAGAAGGGAACAGAGCTATTTTTAAGAGGGTTTCAACTCTGAGCTGTTACACAGGCCAGCCTGCCAGCAGCAGAGGTCTTCCAGGGAGGCCGAAGGCAATCGCAGCCTCTCTTCAGGAGGGGATATTCAGGAAGGAAGCTCCTGGGGCAGACATATTCTAGCTCTCTGGCCCGCAGACAGCCCTGGTGCCTTCACACCTGGCTCCTCCAGGCAGAACCTCACAAGGGGGTCGGGGGAGTATTTTTTATTCTCACCCATTTGAGGTTTGCCTGCTGCCTTAGGTTTCTCACATCTACTCCCTCCAAATAGGAAACAATCTGCTTGATTCTCATCCAGGAGCACTGAGAGGAGGGGCCGCCTTCCTGTCCTCTCCTATCTTCGTCAAGCCGCATGCAACTGGCAGCCGCCACACTTCTCTCTGTGGGAAGAGGATAATCAGAGCTGGATTCCTGAATGAAAGGAGGAACACGCAGAGTTGCCTGCCTCCCGTCCAATGGTAGTGGAATCCTTGTGGCCTGACTCAGTCCGGAGCTCATCTGAAGTCCGTGCCTTTCAGGGACCGGGCTGGCCTCTCAGATTCAGAGTGAGAGGGACCTGGGTTCAAGTCTTGCCTCTTGGGCCTCTGTTCTCTTAGGGTAAGTGAGAATAGCAGTACTGTCCTCTCAGAGGTACTGTGGGGAGGATTACCCATCCACAGTGTCACACGTATGTTCATCAGTGACCTGAGGGCTGGCAAGATATATTCTCTAATTTCTTTCAAGAGCAGAAAATGGTGCTGCTGGATGACAGAAGAGATACTGACAATTTGATAGGTACTAACGATTCAGGAGGATTGAGATGACCTTCTATTCTTCCAATCCATTAAGCTTCTCTGACAGAGAGAAGGGGCAGGGAATTAAAACTATTCCATTGTTCTAGTAAAAGACCTGTGTGTATCCTAAATGGTGGGAGGGGGCCAAAATGTCAACTAATTTCATACAAAGAACGGCTAAAGGAAATAGAGAAATTTTTTCATTATAATATACCTTGCACCATGGAGATGCAGAGCTTATAGAAATATACTTCAGTGATTTTTTTTTAAAGGAAATATAATAGCCAGAAAAATATAGACCGGCTGGACCTAAAGGCAAAGACAGTGCAAATACATGCGTATAGGAAGGTTATACTGTTACAAAGATGGGACAACCAATTAGGCTCTGAGCTTCCAGTAGGCCAAAGCAGAAAGGGAAATATTATGTTACCAAATGTATATCTTTCATGAGGAACCCCCTACTGCTACCAGTTCCTCATCCTTTTTTATCATAAGATTCATAAGCATGGATAATTATCTTCAGGAAGAGAATACTTAGGGAGTTTCACTACGGCCTCTTTCAAGTATTTGATGGGCTGCCAAGTACAAAAAGGAAAGATTGCTTTGGGTAATTCCAAACCACAAAACTAGAATCAATGAGTGTAAGTTAAAGGGAACAGATTTTGGTTAAAAATAAAGAACTTTCTAACAATTAGAGTTGTCCATAAATGGAATGAGCTGTCTGGCAAAGAAGTGAGCTCCCTGTTACTGGAAGTGATCAAACAGAGGCTGGCTAACCATCTGTTAAGGATAAAAAGGATTTGTACATAATGAGAGAATTATGCAACAACATAATACAAGGCTCTTCATGACAGTTTTATTTATAATAGTAGGAAAGAAAATAGAATCAACCTAAATGTCCAACAATAGGGGATTAGATTTTTATGGTACTCTCATATGATTTATTTTTTTTAACAGATTTTACAGATGTTAAAAATCAATAAAATGATGACATGGGAAATGCTTATAATCTATTACTAAGTGGAAAAAACCAGGCTATAGTAGCATATAGAGCGTGACGCCATTTTGTAAAAAAATATTTGTATATGGAAAAAATAACACTAAAAAGTACATATGTGAAAACATTAATAGTGATTGCCCTTAGTGTTTGAGTTATGGGTGATTTTCCTCCTCTGGGCTTCTCGGGGCTTTCCCAGTTTTCTATGTTGAGCGCTTACCATTTTTGTAACTAGAAAAAAAAAAATAAGAAGAAAAAAACTCCAAAGTACTAACTAGTATTAGTTACTACTAGTATTAACTAGTAGCTATTATTTCAGTTAGATGATCTCGTAGCTTCAGTTGGTTGATCCCTATAGTTTTTCAAACCTAAATTATGATTTTTATTTTAAACTTAGGTTGATTGTTTTTCTCATAAAATAATTTATCTTTTAAAAAGGTTTGAATCAAATATAAACACCCTCCCACCAAAAAAAGGTTGACTTAAATTATAAAGTTTTTGGTAAAATGGAATGCATTTCTGATTGCTATGGCCATTTCCATCTGAAGTCTCTTTTGAAAATATATGGGGTATAAATGTAAAAGTCTGCACAGTAGAGTAGAAAGAGCTTCCGAATTGGAATCAGACACCGCTGGGTTTCAAATCTTGGCTCCACTACAAGCCAGCCTTAGTTTTCTCAATTTGCATATGGGATAATAATAATAATAGCTAAGATTTGTAGAAGATTCACTATGTGCCGGACACTGGTTAAGTGCTTTACATGCAATGGAATCTTCAATAAAATCCTCTGAGGTGAATTCTATTCTCCTTATTTTGCAGATGATAACACTAAAGCACAGAGAATTTCCATAGCTTGCCAAGATCAGACAGCTCTAAGGGATGGAGTGCAAATTCAACCTCAGGCAGTCTAACCTTAGGAACCGTGGCCTTAACCACTATACTATACTGTCTTGTAGAGTTGTGGAAGGATCGATTAAATTAATATACACAAAGTGCCTAGCAGAAAAACAGGCAGTGTGGTAAGTTTCTCCCTAAACTTTTCCATAGCTATTTGGCCCCAGAAAGACTTTTTGATTATCTTCTCCAAGAATGCATTCAACGAACGCACTGAAGAAACGTGGCTCTGTGGTGGGTAGTCTTACAACAAGTTCATTATCAGTGGCATTCATGTCAAACTCAGAGATATTAGAAATCATGTCCCACAGGATTCCATTCTGGGGCTGATTCTTTAATATTTCATCAATGATTTACATGGATAGAACAGAAAATAAGCTCCTAAAGCTGACAGATGATACATGCTGTTAGCAGATGACACCCATCGTCAGTTAGGAGGGCTAGCATCCAGGACAGGATTAGAATTCCAAATGGTCTGGCAAGATGGAGAAGAGGTGGAGGCAAAAAGAATGAAGTTCATTAGCAAGTAGCACAGAGTAATACATTTATTAAGAGGCAAAACATTATATCGGCATAGCAAGGGCAGTGACTAGCACTGAATAATTGTTGCTGGAAAGAGTTAATGGTTAAAGTTTCTCATAAGCTGGATAGGAGACAAAAAGTCAAGTACGATTCTGGAAATGCACTGAAAAAATAAGACTATGTTGGAGTAAATCAATTTTCCCCATTATATACCATATTTTAAACACTCTTTTGAGTTCTGTGTTTTCTCCTTCAATATTGTTCTGGACATCTTGGAAAAAGGATACGGAAAGCAACAGAAATTTTTACAATCACAAAGCACAACCTGAGGGAATAGTGAAGGAACGAAGATCTTTTAGTTGAAGAAGACAAGTCAATTGCTGACAATTGATTTAAAAATTGCTTACTGGGCAGCGTCTATGTCCCAGCCTTTGTGCTGGGTGCTGGGAGACAGAGAAAATCAAGATCTGGTTTCTGCCCTTGAGAAGCTCCGAGACAAGGGGATAGTCACTCTTAGGTTTACAAAGACTGTTATTCAGATCTCTGAGATTTGTGCCATTCCTGGCTAACTCCTATGTATCTCTTTCTTTTACGTCCTCTTTCTTCCCTGATTTTCTCTTCTTTTCTGTTTTCCTTCCCTTCCTTTGATGTTAGGTCTGTGATTGGAGCCCACTAGCATGGCAGGTTAGCTAGGTATATTCAAGAGGGTCCCATCTGAGACTTGGCCAGGATACTAAGCCCTTCTCTTCTTAGGTTTCAAAATATTTCTATAAATGTATCTTTCGTCCTCCACACACTTCCAGTACAATTGCAGGCAATAAAGCAAGGCTGGGAGAGAGAAAAGTAGGTTCCCGGATGCCAAATAGATCAGTTTGGCTGGAGAGAATGCTAGAGTAGCTATATTATGAATTTTATATTAAGGAATTTGAACTTTCTTTTATTGATGACAGAAAGTCAATGAAAGTTTGTGAGAAAGGGAGTGACAAGATCAACTTGAGTTTTGGGAAGGCTCACCTTACTGTGATGGACAGAATGGGTTGTAAGGCTGGAGGAGGGGTCTTATTAGAAGGTGATTATTAAGCAATAAAAAATGACCAGAATTAGGCAATAGAATTAAAAGAGGCAGAAGATATGTGGGCATGAGAGACACTGTAAAAGAAAAATCATTAAGATTTGATGCCTGGGTAAATATGAGCACCAAGGGAGGAAGAGGATTTGAAAACAACTCCTAGAGAGTAGACAAGGAGTTTGGGAAATGAAAATGTACCAAAGTGGGGCAGTGGGAAGGTGAAAATGGTTTGTGGCAAGGGAATCATGATGGGTTCAGGGCCAAACAGGTTGTCTTTGTGGTGATGGAATATATAAATAAAAACCATATATCCAACAGGGAGCTAGGAATAGATTTTCTGGAAGATCGACCTCACAGAGGTAATAGTGTGTTTCGGACACCTCCACCTGCATATCCCACTGACACATCACACTCTGCACGCCCAAGACTAAGCTCTACTGTCACTCACAAACACAAAATTTAATTTGTGTTTCTCCTCCAGGTTAATCGTGCTTTTAAACATCCAGGCTCCCAAACTCAGAGTCATCTCTGGCACCTTCTGCTCCCACCCTTCCCACTCCCACAAGCAACTAGCCTCTAAAACAATTGATTCTAAAAGCAAAATATGTTGTATATCAACATATGATTTTGTTCACATGATTTGTTCCCTTAACTATCACACAGTTTACAACAGGTTTTCTTGCCACATGAGTCTGTATTTTTCCACTGGCTACAGAATGAAATTCAAAGTCTTCCAGAAATGAACATACCTGCCTAGCCTCATCACTGAGAATATCTATACATACCCAACCTGAAAGCCCCATCCGCTTCCTTGCCTGTCTTTAATGATGCCAGGCATTTCTGTGCCTGGTGCACCTTCATTGACGATGTTCCATTATTTTGGAATAATTTTTTCTACTTAAGGAGAATATCTTTCAAGTTCTGACTTCCATGCTAGTCCCATTGTGAAGGTTTCTCTGATCTCCTGTTGCTTGTCTCTCTTCACTCATGTTGCTCTTTTTGAAAGCAAGAGCCTGAACCACGGAGGCGAAAGTAGACATGGGAAGAAGCAAAGGATGTAATAAAAGTCTAAGCAAAGGACTGATGGACACAGAGAAGGGAAAAGTTCAAGATAAAATGACAGTCTTGGCCAGCCCTGGTTCGTAGGAGAGAATTACTATGTCAAAGAAAAGAAAAAAGGAAAGGAAAGGGAAAAAGAAAAGAAAAAAAATATTAATTTGGCTTTGAGTGTGTTTGAGTTGAGAGACCAGCAATGAACCCAAGTCAAGCTGATAATTGAAAAGTCTTACAGAAATGCAAAGGGCGGTTGAGGTTACAGAAAACCATTTGGCATTCATATGCAAAGAGATGATACCAGATGTGTGGGAATAAAGGAATAGAAGAGTCTGTCAGGGAAAATGTTGTTCTGAGGATAGAGCTATAAACATGTTACCAGAGTTCCAGCCCATGATGGTGACTTAGGAAGACTCTGAACTCACTTCCTCCATGGACACGCCAAATCTACACCTGTTTATAGAGCAATTTCTCCTGAAGAAGATAGATAAAAAAGAGAACAAATAGAGAATAAATGGCAAGAGAGATGGAGACAGGTAACGAAGGGAAACCCCACCTGCCCACATGGTGAACTGTAGTCAGGAGGGGTAGTACTAAGGGACTGTGAGCAGATCCATCTGTGCTGGGGCTCAGGAAAAAAAAAAAAAAAGCCATGGTTTAAAAGGGCAACTGGAATATAAAGGATCAATCGTTAGAAACCTGCCAAACAGCAGGAGAACTGCTGGAACTTTTTCCCAGTCAGAGGAGCTGGTGAGTGCCACGGTTTACATTTGTCCTCTGCCTTAATAGTACAGACGGGAGCAGGGGTCCAGGAGCCATAGCCAGCCTGCTGCCTCAGCAGGCCCCAGGCCCCCAGCCCATCCCAGCCTCAAATGCTATAGGGCCCAGGAAAAAAGGTGTGCTTTAAAAGAACAACTAGAACATAGAAGAACTAACCCTAGAGCCCTGCCAAATGGTAAGGGAGCTGCTGGGACTCTCTTTGGGTCAGAGGGTCTGGCAAGCACATGGTTTGCATTCCCCCTCCACCTTGAGATGGGAGCAGGGTTCCGGGTGTCACAGCCAGGCTACCATATCAGTGACACCCAGGCCCCCAGCCCACACCAGACCCAGCTGTCCCACCAAGGCAGCCCCAGCTTATTGGGACACCCTTGGTCAGCCCTCACTACAGTTCTAGCCATTTGCCAAGGTGACACACATGTGAAGTATACCCAGAATACTCCAGGCCAACACCACTGCAACTCTAGATGACTTGCTGGGGTACCCCCAGAACAGAGCACCCCAGGATCCCCTGGCCCACATCCCACCTTGGCTCTAGTCTTTTTGCCAGGGAGCCTCTGTGTGGAGCACCCCAGGGTACCTGGCCCACCCAAGCCTCAGATTCAGCTGTCCTGCCAGGTCACCCCTGTATGACAGCCTGGGATACCCCATTTGCACCCACCTCAGCTCAGCTGTCATACCAAGATGCCCTCAGCACAGAGAGCCCTGGCTTGTGCCCACTTGAGCTCCAGCCATCCCACCAGGGCAGCCCCAGCTGAGCCACGCCAGCCACAGCTCCAGCCAGCCAAAGTCCGCTGGCACACGTAGATTACAAAGGGGGTGATTGTGCACAAGGGCATTTCTTCACGTTTAGGAGAAGTAGCTGTTCCATTCATAGAAACAAACAGGAAGTCGAGCAAGATAAGGAGCCAGAAGAACTTGCTCCACATGAAAGAACAAGACAGAACCTCAGAACAAGAACTAAATGAGACAGTAATAAGCAATCTACCTGGTAAAGAGTTCAAAGTACTGGTCTTGTAGATGCTCACTAGACTAGAGAGAAAGTGGATAAACTCAGTGAGAACTTCAACAAAGAGGCAGCAAGTATAAGAAAGACCAATCAGAACTGAAGAATACAATAACTGAAATGAAAAATGCACTAGAGGGAATCAACAGTAGATTAGAGGATGCAGAACAGACCAGCAATCTGGAAGATGGGGTAATGGAGAGCCCCCACGCTGAACAGCAAAGAGAAAAAAGAATTTTCAAAATGAGGATGGGTTAAGGGATGTCTTGGACAGCATCAAGGAAACAAATACTTGTGTTACAGGGGTCTCATAATCCCTACGAAGGAAAAGAGAATAAGGGGCAGAAAACATATTTGAAGAAATAATACCTGACAACTTCCTTAATCTGGGGAAGGAAGTAGACAGTCAGGTTCAGGAAGCACAGAGAGTTCCAAACCAGATGAACCCAAGGGGGTCCACACCATGACACGTGATAATTAAAATCTCCAAGATTCAAAAGAAAAATGCTGATTCCTCACCTGGAACTGTAAAATCAAAAGCTCTGAGAGTAGGCATAAAGTCTGCATTAAACAATAAGCCCTCTGCGTGACCTTATGCTTACTGAAGTTTTTAAAGAGCTACTTGATACCAGAATGACATTTTAAATTCCTAAAGGTTGCTTAATGTGGGTACCAATATCCAATGAAGTGTGCGTCTGTATGGTGGGGGTGGGGAGTGATGGATGGGGTACAAAGAGTGCTGAAGTCTGACGGACCCGGTAGTCTGGGAATTGGTTAGGAAAACAATGGTTTTCTCGAGAGTGGAGAGTGTGGCGATCAGATAGGATGACAGAGAGAAGGTACTAGCAACTGAGATGTCTTATGTGAAAGGGTGCTTGGTGGCTGTGGTCCATGACATGTCTCTCTGTAAAATAAGCCCTGTCGTGGTGATGGTCTCCAAAGACCATTGTGAGAAATAAACTAGATAGGCAAACATACACTGTAAAACATCTATTTACATTTGACCAATTCCTAAAAGATAGAAGTTGGTATTTTTAGGAGTATGGTATCATTTTAAAGCCCAAATATCACATGACTCATTATTTTGGATAATCTTTATCACTACTGATCACTCTCAAACCAAATATACAGCTTCAACTTAACAAGCTACAACTACCAAGTTAAACAATTTTAGTAACTAGCAGTTTATCTAGTTTCTTAAATTTCTTAGCCTCAGTACACATTAGTCTTAGAAATTCTCTCTTCAGAAAGATAAATAAGCTTTAAATATAGACACTATATCATAAAAGCTTTCTACTCTATAAAAAGTTGCCACCAATTTTAAGCTGATCTATTAAAGAGAATGTTTATGAGGAAAAAGGAAAATAATAAACACGTCTGTCACCCTCAAATAGTCCTTCATGCCTTTGCAACTCCCTCCCTTTCATCCCTCTTCACCCTATGCTTGGTTCCAGGTGACCCCTGAGTCTGCTTTGGTCACTGTAGATTAGCTTGCATTTTCTGGAATTTTGTATAAATGCAATTGTAGAGTATGTAGGTGCTCTCGTTTTTTTCCGACTTCTTTCACTCGGCGTATTGTTTTGAGGTTTATGCAGGCTGTAGTGTTTGTAAAAAGTTCATCCACTTCTATTGTTGAGTTGTATTCCATTGTGTGACCATACGTTTATGTTATCCCATTCACCTATTGATGGACATGTTAACTGTTTCCAGTTTTGGGCTATGACAAGTAAAGCTGCTATGCACACACACACACACACACACACACACACACACACACACACGTTACTCATTTCTTATATATATATTTTAAAGCTTTTATTTATTTATTTGTCAGAGAGAGAGAGCATAAGCAGGGGGAGTGGCAGGTGGAGGGAAAAGCAGGCTCCCTGCAGAGCAAGGAGCCTGATGTAGGACTCGGTCCCAGGACCCTGGGATCATGACCTGAGCCGAAGGCAGACGCCTAGACTGAACCACCACGTCCCACATTACTTGTTTCTAAGATGAGAGGAGGAATTCTGAGTAGCAAAAGTGCCAGACAAAGACAGGTCACTGAGGTGAACTTATATATTTTAGTTTTCCTAAAAGGTGATTTTTTTGTCTTTAACCTTCTATGGGAATCTTCCAGTTTCTGAGATGTCATACTTGTGATTTGAGGAAACTGCTGATTCTCTGCTCAATTGGATCTCTTTTGATTATAAGTTTTGAAAATTAGTCATTTTTCTTTCAAAAGAGGTATTCCATTCTTATATGAGGGTATCTAACCAAAAACAATAACCAATATCAGGCCATAGAATTTAAAGAGAAGTAGGTTAGCAGGGTCTGTTTTCACATGATCTATTAACATATTGGGGGTGGGATGAGGGTGCTGGAATAAGATGTGTTAAAATGGATTCAATTTGACCAAATTACAGCTTTTGAAAGAACTCTTAAGCACAGCCATTCTTTGCAGGGTGCCTGGGTGGCTCAGTCATTAAGCTTCTGCCTTCGGCCCGGGGCGTGATCCCAGGGTCCTGGGATCGAGCCCCACGTCAGGCTCCCTACTCCTCTGGGAAGCCTGCTTCTTCCTCTCCCACTCCCCCTGCTTGTGTTCCCCTCTCTTGCTGGCTGTCTCTCTCTGTCAAATAAATAAATAAAAAATCTTAAAAAAAAAAAAAGCACAGCCATTCTTTGCTGTTTTTTGGAGGAATTTATTGTAATAAAAATATTATAAAAATACATACTTGTAAAAATAATCCAAACAACCCATCACTATATAAGTAAATATGAAAGCCCCATCATAATAAGCAAGTTGGCCTATACCCTCATAGACTTTTCAGAATACATCCGCAATCATATATACATAAATCTTTTCCTTCATGTGACTTGTCCAACTTTCACCATCTCCTTTCCCCTAAAAATAACAACCTATCGCCATTAACAATTACATTAATAAAGGTTACATTTCTATAGGACACCCACACACGTTGCATTTCACATGTGTTATATTCTGATCCTTATTCTGATGGGCAAAATTAGGCTGGGGGGATTACTGGTGTCATTTTATAGACAATGTCATTTACACAAAATCTCAAAGCTACTTTTGTTTGTTTGTTTGTTTTTAAAGATTTTATTTATTTATTTGACAGAGAGCCAGCGAGAGAGGGAACATAAGCAGGGGAGTGGGAGAGTAAGAAGCAGGCTTCCAGCAGAGGAGCCTGACGTGGGGCTCGATCCCAGAACGCCGGGATCACGCCCTGAGCCAAAGGCAGACGCTTAACGACTGCGCCACCCAGGCGCCCCTCAAAGCTACTTGTGCTGAAGAAGTTGTAACTGAACTTGGATCCTCCATGCTAAACAACATGTTTCTTTTCTACATCACACTGCTCCCCACAGTGGGAGTTCCACATCCCAGTCTTCCCAGCCTCAGCTAAAGTATCCCACAGAGTATGTCAGCTCAAAACTTGGATTAGATATGATTTTGAACACTGCCACGTAGTTGCCTAGTAGTTCTCTTTAGATAGGAAAGGAATTGCCTTCCAAGTTTGACCTACCACGTATCCGGATTACATCTTGAAGTGATGCGAATGGGGGGGTATAAGGAAAACTCTACAGGACCCTGCACTGATGTTTCTGTATGTAATCCAGCTTTACCCCTAAGTACATCTGGCAATGGGCATATCCACTGTTGAACAATGTGCTGTTAAAAACGAAACAAGACAACAGGTCCAAAGTGGAGTGACTTATGTGAAGGTCCACATTACCAAACTGAGACTTAATTCTAGTTTCAGCTCTCCCAGGAATGGAATCTTAAGCCAGTCAATCAGGAATCGCCTGATCAGCACTAGCTAGGGTATTCTGCCTGATAGAGCCCCATCCCCTAAAGAAAAATAACCTTGCAATAACCAACCCACGTTTTTGCCTAGTGAAAAAAGGCAAAAAAGACCTCCTTCCCTTAGCCTGTAAAAGGCTATCATTTTGTACAGCCCCTTGGAGCTCCATTCTGTCTGCTAGATTGGATGCTGCCTGAGTTGAATTTATTTTTGCCCAAATAAACTCTAAAAATTTTTCATATGTCTAAGTTGATCTCTTAACAGTTCTAGTGAAGGGTCGTTTGGGGGCGAGATGGGAGAGGTGGCATAGAGGAAAGAGCACTACTCTGTTTCATTTCTGAGAAACACCCCCCCCCCATCTTCATACTTAGAAAGAGACATTCATCTTACAAATCCATGGATCCATCTTACAAATCCATGGATACAGAGCACTAAATGGGGACTCACTGAAACTAGATTCTTGACGAAATTCTGGTACTTCCCCATTTGGGGAAGGTCATTTAACTCCCCAGTGTTGTGAACAAGAGGTGACATATATAAAGCTCATACAGGCTACACAGGAGTTGCTTTTAATAATAACTAACATTTGTGGAGGGTTTACCCTATTCCAGTTACTGTTCTTAGCACAGTGAGAGGATTTTCTCATTTAATCCTCATAGCAAACCTCTTAGGAAAGTCCTATAAATATCCCAGTTTTAGAGATGAGCAAAGTGAGATTTAGAAAGTTCAAATGAATATAGCTATAGGTTAAAACTGGTAAGTGGCAGAGCTGGGAGTTGAACAAGGTAGTACGAGGCCAGAGGCTCCCCCACTAACCCCAATACTATTGACCTACTTGCTAGCTGTGAGTTCACATCATTGTCCTTTTACTTTCCTTCTTCCTATTCCATTCCTCCCCAGGTTTACTAGCTGATCTTGATTTATTACAAACTCAGATGCCTTCAGGATTACAAACATAGAACTGGAGGGGGATGGTAAACAGTACGATTCTCACACATACACATTCACACATAACACACACACACTGCACACCACATTGACTTTTGGATTGCCTTTTGCACACACAACACATCAAATGAAACTAAAATAAAACAACCTTGGACTGGCTTTTTAAAAACTAATACAAATCAAATTTACTAGGGATCTTGGGGTGTCCAAAAAAATGTGTTGATTTCAGCTACCAATATGGGAACTTCCATTAAGTCTGCAAGTAACAATATCTATTCCGGATGGATTATAGCAACACCCACAAAAACTTCAATAAAGCTACAGGAGAGACTGAAGTGGAGGAGAAAGTAACCCAGAGTGGATCTATTATTTCCTATAGAGGAGGTCTCCAAAATGACATTTTTATTGAGTACTTCCTATCAAATAACAGGTACTTCCTTTTGTTTCATGCATCTTTACTTTATACCATTTCTAAGGAGGACTAGAGGGTCCTATCTTGCAGATTACCCAATTAAGGCTCTAGGGTGTGAGTATAACTTGCCCAAAGCTTTCGAGGCCTCAGCTTTTCCAGTACACTTGCTGGAGTCAGAGGGTGGCTATGGCGAAGCCTATGAAGACCCTCAGTTTTTTCCAAAGCCCTGAATCTGATGTTATTCATAGTTTTATGTTCTTCTTCTTAAAGAGAGCCTCCAAACTGTTTGAACATCAGAGTCCCCCAAAACATAGACCCATGCTGTAGGGGAGTCAAAGGGCTGTGCTAACAGCTATCTTGAGCAAGGCGCTCTGTGACTCCAGCTGCCTCCCGGGGGAGGAGAAAGCCACCAACCCCACATTCTCTGGCCAGCTCCCGTGGTGTGGACTTGATACACCCTGTAGTTCTCCTGGGGGCCCTCCAGGAGAAGCAGCTAACTCTCCTCCACCGGTTCACCCTGCAGACACAATGTTGACTATATCTTTGCAGCTTTGGTTTTTCCATTAATTGCGAAGTCGTCCCTAGCCTGCAGGAAATGAGATGCGAGAGGAAGGGGAGTGGATCTCTTCCAGACCTCTACAACTCTCAGATTATACTAAACCAGTAGCAAAAACCCTCTTTAGCATTTGAAAGGGAAGGCAATTGTATTACTAAGCCTCACTCTACCGCCTCCAGACTTTTCTCAGCCAGAGAACAAAGGGAAAAAAGCAAACACCACTTCACACTCTTATTCATCCGAGGTTAACAGAGACCTCCCACCACACAAAAGTCCTTCTAAAGGTCAGTTCGGGAGTGCATTGAGGAGGACACGGGTCGGGGAATGAACTGTTTACCAGCACTTTCCCGCGGCTGCTTCTGTTTTTCGTTCAGCACGTGCACGGGGTACATCTGTCAGAATTGGACGTTTCCATCCCCAGTTAGCTTGCTGGTGGTCAAATTACACTTCCTTGGCTCTCCTCAGTCTTTTTCAGATTCTGAATTCCAGTTGAAGGAAGGAGGCTGGGCCACCCTGGGCCAGGACAACTCCCTGGGGATGGTTATTCATTCACAGTCATTGAGTCAACTCGTTGAGGACGTCACCGCGCTAGGTGCCAGAAGGATGCGAGGATGTGAGAGCTGACGCGCTTGCCTTAGAGATGCCATTCAGTGGGGGAAGCCTGACATTAAACAATGAAGCACCCGCTCCATTTTTTAAGTACAACTGTGATGGAAGTCTGCAGGAGCGCAGTGTGCAAAGGGAGGTTAACGCGAGAGTGGCCCACCTCGTGTGGGCTGTGAGAGAGGGGGGCTTCTGTGAGGGGGTGAGAGGAGGAGTCAGCTATGTGCCAGGGCAGTTGAGATCATGCTGCGTATTGCCGGCAAAAAGTCCCTGACTTGGAGAAATCGGGCCAGGCCCAGGAAGGGGAAGACGAAATGTGGCTGGAGGCCAGAGGGCAAGCCAGAAGGGGGCTGGAGATTTGGCAGGAGGGGAACTTCCACTGGGCTTAGTATTTTGTAGGCTTTTGCCTTCTATCCCCAAAGCAACATGGGAGGGGGAGGGGGGAACTAGTTACAGGATTTGATAAGGGAAGTGACCTCCTCCGAGGTGTGTAGTATCAAGAAAGAGTTTTGGGGGCAAGAGACCCATTCAGGGGGACCAATTAATAAGCTATATCAAAAGTCAAGATAGGAAGTCCTTCAATTTTAATGAATTGCCTGAGAATCCTGTTAAAATGCAGATTCAGATCCAGAAGGTCTGGGGTGGGGCCCGAGACTGCATTTATACCCAGGGGCTGGTCTGTACCAGGAGTTTTAGATTAAGGTGTTTGTAATGCAGTGAAGAAACACAGACAAATTTGAGAGGTGTTGTGTGGGAAGTCTCACAGGTCTCTGACTTGGGCAACTCTAGTGGGAGTTGCATTCATGGAGACAGGATGCGCCAGAAAAGAAAGAACAAGGCTGGGTGGCCGGTGAAAAGCTCAGTTCTGGCCATGTTGAGTTTGATATGTCTTAGGAATCTCTAAGGAGGCTATGTTACATATGAATCAGAAGCTCAAGACAGAAGAGGAAGCTGGAGATACAAATTTAGGAGTTATCAATATGTAAATGGCAAATGAAACTATGAAAATGGATTCTATCAGCATAGGGAGAGGGAATACAGCAGGTGGCACAAACTTAAATTTGACCTGCCGTCCATCTGTTAGTCTTCTCTCAAGTATCTTGGGAAGAAAAGAGGCCCAAGGTGAAGCAAGTATTTAACAACTGAGTGGGGAGGAGAAGCCGGCGAAACAATCTGAGAAGAAAACGTCAAGGATGAAAGAAAAACCAAGCTGCTCTCCAATGGCCATTGGCTTTCTTTCTTGCTGACAGAACAGCTTTGAGACGTGGGGATGGCTTGAGATTACAAAGGTGACCCCTCTCCGTAGCCCCAGCCGCTGAGTCGCGGTTGACCTAAACCAGACATAATCTCGTTCTCCTCTGCCTGGAGATTGGACCGGGAGTGGGCTCTGACCAATGAGGAAGAAGGGTGTGTGTGGGGGGGGCGGGGGGGGGGTGTCCGTGGGGAATTCAAGGAAGGCATTTGCTTTCCTCTAAAAAAGGCAGAGAAGAAGAGCTTCTTGGTGCCACTGCGCACCGGCACCTTGCTCGGCTGTGACCTCAGACACGGTGTCAGAGCAGCGCCAGGCATCGCAGGGCTGAGAGGAGAAGAAATGAAGGTGATAACTAACAGCTACAGAGAGGAGTTAAAAGCAAAGAAGCGTCTGTGTTGCTGATGACAGGGCTGAGCTGCTCGGCCGCTCCTGAGCCACCTCCTTCCGCTGTTTCGTTAAGTGAGATGATACATGCCCACACTGCTTAAGCCGCCGTCAGGGTCTTCTGTCACCCTGAGCTGCTCTCCAGCCATTCATTCGTGTATGTCGTGTAGTGTAGACCGGGAGTTAGATAGACAGGGTTCAGACAAACATGGCGCTTCACTTCGGACGTTTTGTGTGTTTCCTCATCTGCAACATGCAGGGAATAATGGTATCTCCCCCAGGAACTCTCCTGTACCACTGGTGGGAGTGCAAATTTGCAAACTACTTTGTACTTCCGCAGGATTTACGAAAACTGAAAAAGCATGAAGCCTAAGGCCCAGCCATTCTACTTCTAGGTAAATCTTAGAGAGATTCTTGCCCAAAGCGTTGAGAGACATAGACAAGATTATTCACTGAAGCCCTTTCTGTAGTAGGAAAGAATTAACAAGTCCAGATATCCACCGGGTGAAATACATAGGTAAACTATAGTATATCAATATGATAGTATACCATGGAGCCGTTTAACAGATGAACTAGCTCTCTCTATATATATCGACATGGATGGATCTCAGAAACATAATGCTGAATAAAAAAAGCAAATTGCAGAGTTAGACATGCAGGATGATCCATTTATATATATTTTAAAAGCAGACACTACACTACATATTTTGGTGGATCTGTAAGTCTATGGAGAATAGATTGGAACCACATACATTAGATACACTCGGGAACGAGGGATAAAGAAGATAAGAAAAAATAGAGGTCATGTCTAGACAGATGATTATATCATGCCAGTCACCGGAGAGAATGACTGACGGAATCAATTCAGTTCTGTGCATCTGCAGCTCAACCTTAAAAACAAAATAAAACAAAACAAAACATAAGAGTATCTCTCTTCTAGGATTAAACGACATAACAGCTCAGTGGTTCATAATAAGGGCTTAACAAATGGCGGTCATCATCATTATTATAATGCCCACTTGCTGTGCTCTGCCTTTTGCTTTCCATAGGCTCTTTCAATTAGACCACTCTTAGAAAGTTGGGGAATTTGGTTGGGTACTACTCTCTGGACCTCAATTTCCAGTTCCCATTTATTGGTTTGAGGGTTACAATAGCAAAAGGCTTGTTTCTGACCAGGTCTTGATGTGCGTGAAGGCTATTCTAATGGGTTAAGGAAAAAAGTGCCATAAGGTACACCCAGTGGCAGCCCCAACCTATCAAAGTCCCAAATAACCGCAGAGAGGGGAACACCTTGCTCTTGTGAATCCTTGCATTTTGCATACGTAGCTTACTTAATCAGAACTAGATTGAGCAAAACAAGAAATCTACTGGTGCATGTGGAAACTGGGAATTTTGAAATACCTGTCTTCAATGTTTTCAACTAAACTGGGGAATTTTCACTGCCTCGTACCTACCTACAGCTGCTCTTTCCACAGCGGAGATTTCTGTTGCTGGCAGTGTTCACTTCCAAGTACCAGTTTTTGGATCAGTTCTGCAAGCAACTGAAAGGAGCTCTGACTCACCAAGGTGTAAGAAGGAAGTCAGTGGAAGCATACATTATAGGTCACAAAGTAAAAGGAAATACTGCAAACCAGGTCTTGGGAAGAAAGGAAAGGAGGAAGCTACAGGATCTGACTAAGGAATATATCTCTTTCTTTAGTCATGCCACGGGAATACTATAGCTCTACCTACCTAGAGTCCCTCTGTCATTCTCCCTGAAGAAAGAGTCCGACTGGATTAGCTTGGGTCGTATGGGGTGCCTTGTTATTGACAGTCCTTTTAAGACTCCATAGAATTAGGAAGGAGTAGTCCCCCCAAAGACAAGCTGCTTCCAATACAAGGGGAAGGATGCTGGCCTAGCAAAACCAACAAGTGTCTACTATACTGTTAAATGTAGTTTGCATCTAATTAGGGATTCCAAAGGTCACAGATTGAAAGATAACTTCATCATCAGCTTGTTTAGTGACTTGGGGAGCTTAACCTCACAATTCTCTCTTTCATACTGGCACAGTGGGGTTCACGACACGTACTCCTTTCTTTATGTCACCAAATGGAAGTCTCAATAAATTAATAACACCCCTGACCTGGAAAGGGCCTCAGATATTTTAAGGGAGTGATTCTCAATCTTGTCTTGGCTGCATATTAAAATCACCAGGGACACTATTTTAAAATGCACACACTCAGAGGTCCTGATTTAATTGGTTTGGGACAGAAAGTTTGGGCATTAATACCTTTTTTTTTTTTTTTTTTTTGCACTGGTATATTTAAAAAGCTCCCCAGGTGGAGTGCCTGGGTGGCTCAGTGGGTTAAGCGGCAGACTCTTGATTTCAGCTCAGGTCATGACCTCAGGGTCCTGAGATTGGGCCCTGCATCCGGTTCCATGTTGGGCTGGGCATGGAGCCTACTTAAGATTCTCTTTCTCCCTCTCTGCCCCTCCCCATTCACACTCACTCTCTTTAAAATAAATAAATAAAATCTTTTTAAAATAAATAAATAAATAAATAAATAAATAAATAAATAAATAGATGATGGTTAGATAGATAAAGAGTTCCCCAGGTCATTGTAATATGCAGACAAGGTTGAGAATCCCTGGGATAGATTTATAGACATAGTTCGCTCTCATTCCACTGTCCTTCTGTGGAAAATCCCTCTGTATCTCTGAAACGGGACTGTCAGCTTGTTTTAATGAGTCCAGGGAGGGGAGTATCTTAGTCTGCTCAGGCTGGGATAACAAGACACTATAGGCTAGGTGGCTTAACAGAAATTTATTTTCTCATGGTTCTGGGAACTGGGAAGTCCAAGGTCAAGGTCCTGGCAGGGATCAGTTCCTGGTGAGAGCTCTCCTTCTGACTTGCAGATGGCTGCCTCTTCACTGTGTCCCTTTCATGGAGAAGTGGGAGCAAGCTCTCTGGTGCCTCTTCTAATAAGGATACTAATATTATTGGATCAGGGCTCCACCCTTAGAACCTCACTTAAACTTAATTACTTCAATGAAGGCCCTATCTGCAAATATAGTCACATTGGGGCTTGAGGTTTCAACATACGAATTTTGAGAAGGGATACATTCAGTCCCTATCAACGAGGGTGCAGATCATCGGGTTGTAGGGCGACTCAAGCTGTTAGAGAGCTCTTCATATTAAGCCCAAGCCTTTCTCTTCCTAAATTCTTCTTACCTCTTGGCTCTTCATTCTGTAGAAAGTGTTAAGAGAAATGGGAGGCAACTAACACAAGAACACTATTTTGCAAACATTATAATCTCTGGCATCTCAGGAGAATACTGTGAGCAGGATATCACTACCCCCAATTTACAGATCAGAAGACTGATACCAGAGAGGAGGAGTCATCTGCCTAAATTCATAAAGCTGGTAAGTGGCAAAATGAGAATTCATAAGCAAGCCTTTCTGCCTTCTAAGCCCATCACCTCTTCTACACAAAAACCCCTTGGATATTTAAGGTTGACTGACTCCTGAGAACATGCCTTGTCCATCCAAATGCTGCTTGGGTTATTGCTTGTTTTTGCTTTTCTGCCTCTCCCCCTCTTCCCTTTATTTCATCCTTCTATTATCTGTTCTTCATCTTCGCTCTGATTTACTCCTTTTACCTCATAATCTTATTTTTTCCTCAGTGTCTTTCCTGGAATTCCTTTCATTTTATGAACTGTAGCATGGACCAAACTTTAGTATGTGTAAGAATCATATAGAAATATTCTGATTTGCTAGGTGAGGTGGGGCCCAAGGATGTGCACCTTGGTTTGTCTATAATGTGTTCATAACGTTTTTTCTACCTGTTCTCCTTTCCCCCCTTTTCTGCAACAGCATTTCTCTTTTGTTTTTAGGAAGTGTTTTTAGCCCACTCTGTGTGATTCTGGTGGGTCTGCCAGTCATGTGGTCCCATGTATTCCACCATAGGAATGGACACAGGAGGCAGAACAGCATTGTACACCACGTATACCATTTCCCTGGACATGGTGATTGGTCTAGCTTGTCACTCAGCAGCTGATCCGTGAAGGGCCAGTCAGAATCCCTTTACAGAATTGCCATGGATGCAGGGAGAAAAAGAGTTCTTTTCCCTGCTGTTGCTGCCTGTCGGTGACGCTGGCAGCCATCTTTGTCCTCACATGGAGGAAGTCTGCCTGGCAGTGAAATGACCATGGAGGGAAGGAAAGCCTGAAGATGAAGAGCAAGAGGAACCAGTCCACATGGCACTGCATCTAGATTTGCTGAAGGCTGTTTCTCCCTTTGGTTGCCCATTCCCTTGAGTCAATAAATACCATTTGGTATAAGCTCATTAGAGTTGAGTTTTTGCTTCTTGTAACCAACACTTCAGTTATAAAATGTGTCCATGTTGTCCAATGCTGCAATCAATACTTGCTCACAAAATATGCACCAAATGAACGAACAGAGAGAGTTCTCACTGTACATTTACTTTCCTGGGTCTCAAAATTGGCCGAAATACCACAACTCTTGCTGGAACTTCATATAGAAACTGCTTTGGAATCTGTCTTTGATTCCTGGGCTGCAGGAGATACTGGGATGGGAATAGTGGATAAGAATCCAGGGTTTGGGGGCTCCTGGGCAGCACAGTCCAGTTGGTTAAGAGACCAACTCTTGGTTTTGGCTCAGGTCATGATCTCAGAGTTGTGAGATTGGGTCTTGCTTTGGGCTCTACGCTGAGTGTGGAGTTTGCGTGGGATTCTCTCTCTCCCTCTCCCTCTGCTCCTCCCCTGTCCCTGTGTTCTCTCTCTCTCTAAAATAAATAAATAAATCTTAAAAAAAAAAAAAGAATCCAGGGTTTAGGTTGGGCACAATTGCACTCAAATATGGCTTTACAACTTGCTACAAGGCTGTAAACTCTCTGAGGCTCAATATTTTTCCCATTTGTAAAATGAGGTAACATTATTTATGAAGCAACAATCACTTTGGTCTGCTTCATTCCTCTTGATCACTCTTTTTTTCCCCCATAACTGAACATGGTCCTCTGGCCCAAGGTGGGCATTTGTCTCAGGCAGGGCCAACAATAGTGCCTTTATTTCAACAGAGTCAAATTAAACTCTGCTTGGAATTCAGATTGTGAGTGGAAACCCACAGAGGGGGGAGGCAGGTTAGGTAGGATCATCTGATGATGTTTGTGCCATAGATTGAGAAGAGAACCAAGAGCTGTGACTGAGTCCCTCAGAGCTGTTGTCCTTTCCGTCTTTCCTAACCCTGTTTGTGCCACTCTTCTGATTCATGAGCCAGTCCAGAGGTCTTCTGATAAACCCTTTTTCGGTTATGTGGGATACTACCAAAGAGTCTTGGTGAATGAATCCACCTCAAAAGTTAGCTCTGAGAATTAAATAACATAATACATGTGAGGTAATTTGCTCAATACTGCGGATATAATAAATGCTTAATAAATGTTAACTAGTACTCCAATTTGTCTTCCTGATTGGCGAATCCTACATAGTTGAACAAGTAAATCCCTGTTTATTACCCAGAAGTCAGCTCTGTGGAGTTTCCCATGTGAGGAGCGGTTTGACTGTGAACTAGAGCCTATACGCCGGTATCTACTCTTATGCCTTCAGTGAGAGTAAGAATCAGATGGAAAGATTCTGATTCAGTAGCTCAGTTGTGGGAAAGTCAAATTGGAAGCCACCAATTATTTTCTCTATCCATGGTGTCTTGAGCCACATGGTGGTTTCCTTCTGGTTGGCAGATACATGAAACTCCCATCGTTTCTCAGTATTGGGTCTAGAAGCAGATTGGTCTTTGAAAAGATGGAGCCCCCCTCATTGGTTTCCATGTTTTACATCAGTCCCTCTGTAGTAGGCTGAATAACAGGCCTCAAAGATGCCAGGTCCTAATTCCTGGAATCTATAAATGTTAGCTTATAAGGATAAAAGGGTTTTTGCAGATGTGCCTTAGTTAAGGATCTTGAGATGGAGAGACTATCCTGGATTATCTGGGTGGGCCTTACAGGCTGCCACAATGTCCTTATGAGAGAGGCAAAGGGAGATTACACACACACACAGAGGAGAGGGCGATGTGAAGACAGGCAGAAATTGGAGTGATGTGGCCACAAGCCAAGACGTACTGACAGCCACCAGAAACTGGAAGAGTCTAGGAAGGGATTCTCCCCTAGAGCCTCCAGAGGTAATGCGGCGCTGCCGTGGCCTTGATTTCTGCTTAGTGAAACTGATTTTGGATTTCTGGCCGGCAGAACTGTGAGAGGATACACTTCTGTTGTTGGAAGCCACCAAATCTGTGACAATTTGTTACAGCAGCTGCAGGAAACAAATACACCGTCCTAAATACATTTGTCAAATGTATTGAAAATCTGTCTAACCAAAAGCTGTAAGAGACAGAAACTTTATTCTATTTATATAAATTATTTGGCTTTTTCTATCCTACTAACTTGCCAAAAAGCTGAGAAACGTTGTTCTTTTTTTTTTTTTTAAATTAAGCTCCACACCCAATGTGGGGCTCGAACCCACAACCCCAAGATCAAGAGTCACATGTGCTACCAACCGAGTCAGCTAGGCACCCCCAAGAAAAGTTGTTAGTGCAAAGACTCAACTCCCGCTGTGGTATCATGTACAGACCGCCTCCAACTGAACTGCCTTCTGAACAGAGCACACAGGTCGCTCTGTTTCTGATGCGGTTTCCACTGGCCCTGGATCTCAGCTGTGAAGCCCTTCGGCTCCTTCTGAGGAGCAATGAAAGAGTAGGGCTGACCACAGATAAGAAGCCCTTTTCCCTCACTTCTACAGAAGCAAGAGATTAGTTCATTGCACAATGACCTTCAGACATCCCTTCTCTCCATGTGGGGTAGGGTCAAGTGAGGTCAAACCTCTTGGGGGAGAATCAAGATCATCGCTAAAGACTTCTTCTTTCATTTCTCTCCCTCTATGGCAATGGTCATTTTAATTTTTCTAGTACTTTAAAATATTGTACAAATGTTCATAGAAAAAATTCAGACAACACGGGAGAATGTATAGCAAATACTGCAAGTTCCTCTCTCCACATCTTCCCATGTTACTCCCTTCCATATATATAACCACTGTGAAAAGTTTGATGTTTCCGGGGTGCCTGGGTGGCTCAGTCAGTTGGATGGCTGCCTTCAGCTCAGGTTGTGGTCTTGGGGTCCTGGGATCGAGCCCCATATCAGGCTCCCTGCTCAGTGGGGGGTTTGCTTCTCCCTTTCCCTCTGCTGCTCCCCCTGCTTGTGCTCTCTCACTTGTGCTCTCTCTGAAATAAATGAATAAAATCTTTTAAAAAAGTTTGATGTTTTCTTCCAGAAATTTCTTTAAATGCTTGTGTACTCCATTGGCCTGTGCGTGCCTGTGTGTGCACTTGTACACATATAGACACACAAGATTTTTGGGGTTTTTTTGTTTTAAATTATATCAATAATGGGAAAAGGTTAAATGCTAAATCAAAGCCACTCTGTTATGCCACAATCAAGGCCATGGTTTAAAAAAAAAAAAAAAAAAAAGAACACTGACACTCAGGTTGGGGACATTTGGGTAGATGCTATTAAAGGTTTTGAACCCTTGACTTTGAATCCTCCTGGCTTACAGAAGTGACCACCCATCTCCATTAAAAGCTAGCACTCTTTCCTTGCTTGAAGACAGTGCAGAGATCTTTCCCTGCAGGGTAGAATATACCTTCCTCATGATCTGCCCCCTAATTTTTCTTTCTGGTCATTAGGCCTATAACTAGGGTTAAGTTCAAACATAACATAGCTGGGGACATGGTGGGCCTGATAAGGAAGGAAAGAGACTCTTACTTAAAGGAGTTATAAGACCTAATTAGAATGCATCGGTAGTAGCCGAGGGAACATTATAGGGACTGGATTCTGAGGCTGCTTTATCAAGCAGGCTAGAACAATGTATTGGAGAGAGGAGAGTTTATTGATTTCTGGACACATCCCAAAACATAAGATTTAACAGTCTGTCAAGGATCTGAGCAGACAATGTGATCTCTACTAGTATGGATCCTAGAAGCATGGAAGAAATGATGGCTCATGCTAAATGAAGCTGAAATGCCAAAATTGCTATTGTAGATAGTGGAGAAAGGGATGAAATGCCCAAGGAAATGGGCGCGCTCAAATGGATATGTATGTAAGGCTGAAAGAGACACCCGATGATTATGTACCCTGGAAAGGACTATTGGATATGTCAGTGCCAAGGTCATAAGCAACACACTCATGAGAGGGGTAATAGCATTACTACAAAGTTCAGTGAGGAAGCTTTTTTATAAGACAGGGTTAACAGTAGGAAAGGCCATTACAGAATTAGGCTCAATAATAGCAATGGGGACGTCAGGACTCCAAAACAAGAGAGGGTGGGTAGTGTCACCTAACCGCCAGAAGGAAGATGGATGTAATTTTCTTAATGAGTGGCAGAGTCAGAGGATAGCTAAGGGGGCCTGATCTGCAGAGAGTAATAGAGATGGTTAATGGAACACAGGATGCCTAGGGGCAAAAGAGATGGGCACCCAACAAGGATAGAACTCAGCTTGTTCCATGGGAAGAAATAAAAGATGGATGACCTCTAGATTGAGGGCAATTAAATGCTTTGATTTCTTGTTCTGCTCCTGGACCTGAATTGGTTTTAGGGTACAGACCCATTGACTGAATAATCACTTATAGTTAGGTATCCCAAACATTTTGGAGACTGTGGGAAACAAAGGTCTGAGTTAATACAGATATTCAGAGACCCCAAGTATCATCATGGTCTTCCTGTTAAAATGGAGGCTTATGGAGTCTTGACCAAGGTCCTCCTTACTAGATCTACTGATCTACCCAGCAGTCATTTTCGTGATCTCTGAGCATATAATTGAGACTGACCTACGTAGTAGTTGGCACAACTCCAACTTTGGGTTCTTGGACTTTGGGATATGGGCTCTTATAGTGGGGCAGTCCAAGTAGAAGCCTCTGAAAATACTTTATCATCCCCCCAGTCCCATCCAAGAACCAAAACCAATATCACAACCCCCGGCTGGGAGATGGCAAAAGTTAAGAATATAAAAGAAGCAGGAATGGGTGACTCTACCATATCTCCTTTAATTTGCCAATATATCCCCCAGAAGAAAAAGATGGATCTTGGAAAATGATAGTTCACTGCGAACTTAAATGAACTGTCTGCCTAATTGCAGCCACAGTACTAGATATGATTAATATATTTGCTGGAGCCAATCAAGATGGCTCCAGGTACACGATATATGGTGATTGACTTGGCAAATGTATTCTTTTATATTCTGATTAAAAAATAGCATCAGGAACAGTTTGCATTTACATGGAGTGGATAATAATACATATTTACAGTTTTTCCCAAAGCTATGTTAATTCTATGCTTTCTATAAGAATATAGGCCAAAACGATCCAGACCATCTGGATGTCTCATAGAACTTCACATTGATCCATTACATCAATGATATTATGCTAATTGGGGCTAATGAATAAGAATGGGGAACATACTGGAAGACTTAGTAAGACACATATACTCCATGTGAGATAAACTCTATGAAGAATAAGAATCCTGACATATAAATACAATTTTGTAGCCTTGTAGCCAGTGGTGTGCCAGGGCATACCTTCCAAAGTAAAAGACAAATCATTGTCTTGACTGCCCACTGCAAAGTGGGAGCTCCTATCCCTGAGAGGTTGCTCTCAGTTCTAGAGACAGCGTATTGCACACCAGAGAATACTTATCTAGCTCATACGCCAGGTGACAAGAGATGATGCTAGCTTTCAGTAGGTGCCAGCACAAAAAAGAGTTCTCCAGCAAATGCAAGCTGCAGAGCAATCAGCCTTGCTGCTTGAGCCACGTGGCCGCGGGGGTCCGATGCGGTTAGAGATAGGCGGCAGGAGAAGACGCAGGGCAGCCGCGCGGCTTATGGCAAACCCCAGTGGGAGAACGGCAGGCAGATTCCTGGGATTCTGGCACAAGAAGCATTATGTACTTCAAACAAACAAACAAACAAACACTTCTGGCAGGCTAACGGACATGGGTGCAGATGGGATGCCTGCCCATGAGACACTAAATGCCCATGCTTCCGGAGCTGCCCATCAGGGCTGGGTTCACATAAGGTTGCCCGAATACCACAGCAGTTCCTCGGAAGAGGAGCACAGGCTCCAGCACGAGAAGGACTAGAGAGCCCGAACCAGCTGCCTAAGCAAGTAGCCCATGACCTTCAGCCCTGCGCACCAGCACCTCTCCCTCCCGGCACTATGATCATCTTGGGAATCTCTTATCCTCAGCTGACGGAAGAGCAAAATCCACAAGCCTGGTTTACAAATAGAACAGCTTAGTATGCCGGGGCTTAAAAATGGAAGCAGCTGCACTGTAGCCTCGTGCGGAAGTGGCTTTGAAAGACTCTAGCGAGGGAGACTCCTCCGAATGGGCAGGGGTTGCGGTGACGCACCTGTTTATCCACTTGGTGGGAAAGAAGTGGCCCGAGGTGACAATATACGCAGATTCATGGGCCGGCGCACACGAAGGAGTAAGATGTAAAGAATGGAACAAGGAGGTGGGTGAGCATAATGGGAGTGGGAACGAAGCATGAAAATCTCTGTATTCTATGTTAATGGCCACCAGAGAGCAGCAACCGTGCAGGAAGATCTGAACAGCCAAGTAGACGCGATGACTCCATCAGTCTCTATCACCAGCTACTTCAGTGCTGACGCAATGGGTGCATGGACGCAGCGGCCATGCGGGAGAGATGGGTACTATGCGTGGGTCCAACAGCATGGCTTCTCACGTACCAAGGCAGATTTCATTGTCGCTGCCATCAAATGCCCAACGTGCCCTCAGAAGACACCAATGCTGAGCCCCTGATTCAGTGCTGTTCCTCAAGGAGACCACTGGTGGCAAGTTAACTACATCGAGTCCCTTCTATCCTGGAAAGGCCAGAGGCTTCTTCTAATATGAATAAACACATATTCTGGGAGTAGGTTTGCTTTTCCTGCCTGCAAATCCTCAGTACTATAACTATCCAAGAATTTATGGACTATTTTATCCCCGAGAAAGGATCCTATATAACATTGTGTCAGAGCAGGGAGCCTATTTTTCTATGCAAGATGGTCTGGGAGGGGCGCCTGACTGGCTGAGTTATTAGAGCATGTGACTCTTGATCTCAGGGTCATGAGTTCGAGCCTCATGTTAGGCATAGAGATTACTTAATAAAGTAACATTTTTTAAAAAAAGGAAGTATGGGAGTGGGCCTATGACAGATTGGATCCACTGGTCATACCACATACCATACCAATCAGATGCTACCTGCTTGATAGAGCATTAAAATGATCTTCTGAGGACACAGTTGAAATGCTAGCTTAGAAGCAACCATTTGAAAGAAAAGGCGTCCCTCCTCCAGAAGATCAAATCCAAAAAAAATGTATGGGACACTGTATCCCCAAGTAAGATTAATACATAGATCCAGTAACTAAGGGATGGAAGGAGTGATCTCCGTAACTGTGTCTCCCAATGATCCACTGGGGACTTTGTCCTTTTCATCCCCATAATTCTAGACTCTGTAAGGTTAGAGGTTCTGGTTTCCAAAGAGGCATACATTTGCTAGGGGACCTAGCAAGTGTCCCGTTGAAATAGAGACTACAATCGCCATTACAAGTGCCACTAGGCACTTCAGGTTCCTTGTGTCCCGAGACTGACAAACAAGGAGAGGAGTTACCATCTTGGAAGGGGTAATGGAACCTTGATCTTCAGGGGGCAGAAGTGGTGCTTTTACACAAGGGGTAAATATGTATGGCATCCAGATAATACACTAGAGTGTAGTTTTCTACTCCTTTGCTCAATTGTGATGGTAAATGGACATGTCAGCAACTCTGGCCTCAAGAGTGTCCAGGGATGAATAACACCCCTCAGGTGTAACACCATTAGATAAGTCACCAAAGTCAGCAGAAGTAGTAGTCAAATAAAAGGAATCTAGAATGGATATTGGAGGAGAAAGACGATGAATATCATGGCCCTAAGACCAGTTCTAGGAGTAGGGACTACAATTTGTGCTACTAACCTTTCTCTTCTAAGATTCTTTGGGAAAGAGAGGGACGTTAGAATCCTGGAAGAATAACTCTCCAAATATATATGTACGTACTTGAAGAAATGTTTCCAAGTAGCACATGGTGGGGACCATGGATATGGACGTGAGCTACAATGATCCCCTTCAAGGAATGACTGTGTGTTCCATCTGTCAGCACCTTCAGACTCCATCTCAGCTACCTTGCTCAAGAACACACCCTTTCCAGGGTATTCTATAGCCAATGATTTGTCATGTGAAGGTATAAAGGCTTAGCTGTTTGGGGTTACTGTGGAACAACTTTGATTAGCTATATATATATATTCCTGAGTTCCCAGTGCAGTTAGACTTTGCTAGAACCACATGGTAGTTCAGCTTCCCCTCTGCTCAAATGTACTTTCTTCTCCTTCTTTCCATGAATGTTGAGTTTTAACAACAATCCTTCGCGTGAAAATTTACCTCAGAGGTTGCTTCTGGAGCTCAACCTATAATGCCATCTTTAACCCTATTCTGAAGATGTGAGGAGGGCATCCTCAAAGTGGTACTACTGTGGAATGGGACGTAAGAACTGATCAGGGTGAGGAAAGCATATATGTGGAAGCGAGAACGACAGCAGAATTCAGAGATTTACTACACAGAGGAATGAAGCAAGTACATATTAATTAATTCATTAATGTAAATAAAAGAGGAAGGGTTGTTTTTTTTTTTTTTAATTTCTAGGTCAGAGAATTTTCCAGGTCAGAGAGAGAAGTTTCAAGGGAAGATAAAAGAAGACAACGTTCTTGATTCAAGATCTTGACAAAGCGGCCCGCTTCATGGTGTCATCTGCTTCTGGAGCCTGAGTAGGCTCTGGAAATCCTCAGTGTGAGGTCACTCATGGGGAGGGCCTTCTAATTGTCAAAGAGGCGATGACCTAGATCTAGCTTGGTGTGTGTCCTGTGAATCCAAGAAGGTTTTTATTTTGGGGACAGTGCAGACAGTTAGCAGTACTCACTAAGGCCTCTCCCTGTGAGGTGAGGATGCATGTTTTCTTCTAAAAGCTTTGACATACACTCCATCTCCTGCTTGTAGAATTCAGGCCGCTGCAGCCCCGCACACGTCAGAGACAAACTTCTGGGCTGGGGTCCAGCAGGAAGGGCACCGAACCCTCTACAGAGAAGCCGCGGCTGCACCCCTAGGGGAGCAAAGCCCAAGGCTGGTCTGGAGCCTGGGCCCGCCAGCGGCCGGGAAACTATCCATTGGCTCCTGGTGGCCTCTGGGCCTCGAGTGACCCCAGGACCCGCTGCTTGGCCCTGGACCATGAAGGGCTGCTCTACCCTCTGTCCTGGCCGCGGGGAGCAGGGGAGCTGTGGGCAGGCAAAGCTCAAGAGGGCGTCAAACAAGTCAATATTTAAACAGTGCTCTCACTGTTGGAAAAGGTACGTATAAACACAGGGAAGGAGAAGAGCAGAACACACGCTTGAGCTTGGATTAGGGGGCACCTTATGTGAACTCTTTGGTTTTTAATATATAGATATAGAAATAAAGAATTGATGCAACTGTGTGTGTGTCTGTGTGTGTGTGTGTCTCTGTGTGTGTGTGTGTGTGTGTGTGTGTGTGTGTGAGCCTAGCTGTGTCTACTGAGAGGGACTGGGACCAGTGACATGCTAATACTAAGGAGCACAGTTAGCACTCAGATAGGGTTTTGAAGCGCCATTTACCACTCTCGGAGCTAGGGCTCATTGAAGAAGCGGCTGCCTCCAGAGCTGGGGCAGGAAAAGAACAAGACGATCATAAAACACGGTGTTGTTCCAGACAGCGCGTTTGCTACCAATTGTGAAGGGTCAGACAGCTTACGCTATTTGCAGATGAAGACGTTAGCTGGCCGTAGTTTCCCTGATGCTCACAGAAGACAGGAGCCTCCGGGGTCAGGTGTCAAGAAGTGTGTTAGTTCTGGCATAGCGAGCAGCAGGAGCTTCATGTCCGTGTCACTTCTCTTGTCTCTCAACCCTGTGGGCGGCCACAGACGGGAATGTTGCACGTGCAACCAGCCTGTCACAGCTGAGGAGCCCCGAGCTCAGGGAACCTGTACGCTGTCTAGAATTCCTTTCCGCTTGTCTTGATTGGATTAATGTGGACTCACCTTCAAGACTCAGCTCAGATGTCTTCAGATGTCTTTTTTTTTTTTTTTTTTTAGGAAGCCTGCTCTAAATCCCCGGTTTGGCCTAAATGCTCTTCCTCCGAATGCCCTTCACACTGTGTAGTTGCCTCTGTCTTAGTACTTAGTTATTTAGAGATACGCGTTCCTGTTAGACGGTAAGCTATTTGATTTCAGAGACTGTATTTTCCTAATCTTTGTATTCCTTCGGTTAAGTCCAATACCTGCAACATGGTAATTACTCACTCAATGTTTTTTGAGTGTGTGCATTTGAATTGAACTGAACCAATAACGGAATCACGGTTGGTATCAACCTGAATTGCCTGGCTCATCCCGTTATCATGACCAGGGATAGGCAGTGTCCACACTGGGAGGTTTAAGAAGGGAATGGTAACCCAAATGCCCCCCAGTTAGGGAATAGCTACATAAACAACAACACATTCATACTACGGGATACTCCACAGTAATTTAAAAGAAGAGATGGCTCTGTATGTACAGACACAGAAATAAAAATCTACAAAATATATTGATATTCTTAAAAGAACATTGAGATTGAGGGTAATGTATAAAATAAGTATTACTATACCTATATTTGCAACTCTGTGCATGTGTATACCTATGTGGGCATACGTATACGTGTGTGTTGATTCATTCATGTGACAGCCTCTGATGTTTGCCCACCCATTGGCCTTTCTTTCTTTCTTTCTTTCTTTCTTTCTTTCTTTCTTTCTTTCTTTCTTTCAAGATTTTATTTATTTATCTGACAGAGAGTGATTGAAAGAGAGAGAACGAGAAGGGGGAGGGGCACAGGGAGAAGCAGACCCCCTGCCGAGCAGGGAGCCCCATGTGGGACCTGATCCCAGGACCCCGGGATCATGACCCAAGCCGAAGGCAGATGCTTAACCAACTGAACCACCCAGGTGCCCCTCTACCTTCTTTCTTGCAGTAATATGTCTGATCCCAGAGCATGAATTATATATGATTGGTTTAAACCATCATGACAATCCCATTTCTCTTTAATTGTAATTGGTCTAGAGGCATGTCACCAAGTTCCCTCTGTTGAGAACTTCAGGAAAAGACTATCCTCTTAGATAAGAGAAAGGCATGAAAAGAAAGTCTTTTGCCCACTCTTACTCGTTTCCTATTTAGGTGTTGCTCAAAGCTGATGTGTGAGATTTGTATGCTTGGAGTTCCAGCAGCCACTCTAGGACCACGATGGGAGACTTGATTGACATGCTGAGGATGGCCCAGAAGAAAGATGGGCAAAGCCGAGATCCTTGACTTCACCATGGGCTTCCAGACTGGCTAGGGACCACCTACTTCCATGCTTCTCTCGACTGAGGAAGAACTGTCCAAATGGTGTCACTGTTCTTTAAGTCTTCTGTCCTTTACAGCCAGAATTACCCATTTGCTGTGTGCTATTATTATTTCACAGCAATACCATTTGAGCATTCCCCTTTGCATTCTTAATTACAAAATGTATAATACATATATTCTTGTTCTCTTCAATTTCCTACCTTTTTGCCTTGTCTCTCACCCCTATATCCTCCACAAGTTTCTGTACTTTAGCTTTCAACCACCTCTCCAAGCAAAACAGGAGAGAGTTCACATCGCCAAAGCCCTGTTGGATTCCCAGGAAAACTAGACCTGTCTCTGTTTCCCTTTACCCTCCACCTAAAATTTTGGATGGCTTTATGGGTTCAATTAATAGCTGGGATTTTATAACCCTCTTGTGGATATTTATAAAGCACAAATAATCAGAGATAGAAAGCTATGATGAAGTATGGTGACTTTCAGACATTTGCCCAAGACTTAGGCTAGTCCAAGAGTCACATTGTATTTGAAATCTCTCATCAGGTTCTGATAATTTGCTTAAATAAATTTTATCTGGTAGTGCCAGATGGAAAGATCTAAATATGAGGGAAGAAACCCTCACATATCAAGTATGAGAGATGGGGGGTGAATGAGTGGGGATGATGACAGAGTCATAGGAGACCAAGTACAGTTGGCTAATGAGGACATTTTAAAGTCATAATAAGAGGTGGGGGTGCCTGGTGGTTCAATCAGTTAAGCATCTGACTCTTGGTTTCAGCTCAGTTCACGACCTCAGGGTCTTGAGATCGAGCCCTTGGTCAGGCTCCGTGCACAACAGGGAGTCTGTTTGAGATTCTCTCCCTCTGCCCCTCCCCACCACTTGCTCTCTCTCTCTCTCTCTCTCCCTGTCTCTCTAAAGTAAATAAATAAATCTTTAAAGTCATAATAAGAGATGAACATGGACTCTCTTCATAAATACTTTGCTATAAAGAAGTTTCTCTAGAACTTCAGGGAGCTGAGTCCCCACCTTGACAATTAATATTTCCGTGACTTTTGAAATTTTCCTTTCTTCTTTCTCCTCACTTGCAAACTGAGATAATGGGATTGTTGTGAGGCTCAAAGGAAATTATGCATGTGAAATTTCTTGAGAAAGAAGATTCAATGGGAGATGTTCACATGGAGGAGTAAGCCACTTTTTTTTTAAGCTATTAAGCTCAAATAAGGAGAGAGATCTTTCTGACCATATACAGATATTCTCATCTCCCCTCCCTTTTTCCCCCAACATATAAAACATACATTAATAAATTAAAACTTATTTGGCCTCAGGAGTCAGAAAATTTGGATTTGCATTTTGGCTGTTAATGCTAGCTCAGTTTTGCATGATCTTGGACAAGTCACACTTCTGTCAATCTTTTGCTATCTATAAGTCAGGAGGTCCTCCTTACTTGTGCTCTTCCCTTCAAAGGAATGATGTCACACTTCAGTAGAAATAAATCCAAACTCTTGGAAAGATTGTTTCACAACCTTCCCCAGGAGACACTAGGAATGGGGCCAGTTGGTAGAAGGGCAGGAATTTCTAAGTGATCTGAGTCAAACGGCCACAGGGCATAAACCCAGATACTTAAAATCTACTGGTAGGGGTACTTGGATAGCTCAGTCGGTTAAGCATCTGACTCTTGATTTCAGCTCAGGTCACGATCTCAAGGTGTGAGATCAAGCCCTGAGTCGAGTCCCACATCAGGCTCCATGCTCAGCAGGGAGTCTGCTTGAGATTCTCTCTCCCTCTCAGCCCTCTGCCCCTCCCCCTTCTCTAAAATAAATAAATAAATAGTAAAATCTGCTGGCAGGGAATCCTTGGTGAGGGTCAAGTTTTCCAAACAACCAGGAGTTTTCTTTTCTTGTCATACCAGTAAATAATGTTAAACACCATTTAAAAATTTCTTAAACATATGGGATTATTAAAACCAGTAATTCTTTCTTTTAGGAATACAATGCAATGATTCAACAATTGTATACATTACTTAGTGCTTATTACTCTGTGTACTCTCCATCCCCTTACCCTATTTCACTCATCCCCCCACCTCCCCTCTGGCAACCGCCAGTTTATTTTCTATATTTAAGAGTGTTGTTTTGTTTGTGTTTTTTATTTGCTTTTTTTTTCTTAAATTCCACATATAGTTGAAATCATATGGTATTTGCCTTTTTCTCACTTATTTCACTTAGCATTATATTCTCTAGACCCATCCATGTTGTCTCAAATGGCATGATCTCATCCTTTTTCATGGCTGAGTAATATCCCATCATAGATATAATATATATTATATCTTCTTTATCCATTCATCTTTTGATGAACACCTGGGTTTCTTCTGTATCTTATTATTATAAATAATGCTACAATAAACATAGGGGTGCATATATCTTTTAGAATTGGTGTTTTCATTTTCTTTGGGTAAATACCTAGTGGTGGAGTTACTGGATCATATGGAATTTCTGTTTTAATTAGCCATCTGTATATCTTTTTTGGAAAAATGTCTAATTCCTGTCCTCTGCCCATTTTTAAATTGGATTATTATTATTTTTTTGGTATTGAGTTGTATAAATTCTTTAAATATTTTGGATATTAGCTCCTTACCGGATATATCCTTTGCAAATATCTTCTCCTATTTAGTAGGTCCCTTTTTCATTTCACTGATGGTTTCCTTTACTATGCAAAAGCTTTTTACTTCAGTGTAGTCCCAATAGTTTAATTTTGCTTTTGTTTCACTTGCCAGAGAAGACTTTTCTTGTAGTGTTTTTATCTGGTTTTAGTATCCGAGTAATGCTGGTCTCGTAGAATGAATTTGGAATCTTTCCTTCTTCTATTTTTTAGGATAGTTTGAGAAGAAAAGGTATTAACTCTTCTTTAAATGTTTGGTAGAATTCACCTGTGCAGCCATCTGGCCTTGGACTTACGTTTGTTTGGGGTTTTTGATTACTGAATAAATATCATTGCTAGTAATCACTCTGTTCAAATTTCCTATTTCTTCTTGATTCAGAATAGAACCACATATGAACAGACATTTCTCCAAAGAAGACATCCAGACAGCCAACAGATACATGAAAAGACGCTCAACATCACTCATCAGCAAAGAAATGCAAATCAAAACCACAATGAGATATCACCACATACCTGTCAGAATGGCTAAAATCAAAAACACAAGAAACAACAAGCACTGGTAAGGATGGAGAGAAAAGGGAATCCTCTTGCACTATTGGTAGGAATGCAAACTGGTGCAGCCCCTGTGGAAAACTGTTGGAGGTTCTTCAAGCATTTCAAAATAGAACTACACAGGGTCTCTGGGTGGCACATTGGTTAAGCGTCCAACTCTTGGTTTTGGCGCAGGTCATGATCTCAGGGTCTTGAGATTGAGCCCCATGTTCGGCTCCAAGCTCATTGAGGAGTCTGCTGGAGTTTCTCTCTCTTTTCCTTTGCCCCTCCCTGCTCCTTCTATCTCTCTAAAATAAATAAATAAATCTTAAAAAAAACTGTACTACACTACTATCTAGTAATCCCACTATTGGGTATTTACCTCCAAAATACAAAAACACTAATTCAAAGGGGATACATGCACCCCTATGCTTATTGCAGCGTTATTTACAATAGCCAAATTATGGAAGCAACCCAAGTGTCCATTCATCTATGGATGTGGTGTATATACACAATGGAATGTTATTCAGCCATAAAAAAGAATGAAATCTTGCCATTTGCAACAGTATGGAAGGAGCTTGAGAGTATAACGCTAAGCAAAATAAGTCAGTCAGAGAAAGACAAATACCATATGATTTCACTCTTTTGTGGCTTTTAAGAAACAAAACAAATAAACAAAGGAAAAAAAAAAAAAGAAAGAGAGAGAGAGAGACCAAGAAACAGACTCTTAACTCTAAGAGAACAAACTGAGGGTTACCAGAATGGAGGTGTGTGGGGCATGGGTGAAATAGGTGATGGGGATTAAGGAGCACACTTGTGATGAGCACTGGGTGATGTATGGAATTGCTGAATCACTATATTGTACACCTGAAACTAATATAACACTGTATGTTAACTAGCTGGAATTAAAATTTTAAAAATAAAAAAAATTTAAAAAGAGGAATATAACCATATAATAACAACCTAACAATTATAAGTATTTATGCACCGATCATGGGAGCACCCAGATATAGAAAGCAACTATTAACAGATATAAAGGAAGAAATTAATAGTAATATAATAATAGTAGGGGATTTTAACATCCCACTTATATCAATGGATAGATCATACAGACAGAAAAGCAAAAAGGAAACAGTGACTTCATCTTTTTTTTTTCAATTATTTTATATTAATTTAGTTTAATTTAATTTAATTTTTTGAGAGAGAGAGAGAAAGCTAGGGGTGGGGAAGGGCTGAAAGAGAAACAGAATCTCAAGCAGGCTCCATGCTCAGTGTGGAGCCTGACTCAGGGCTTGATCTCAAGACCCTGAGATCATGATATTAGCCAAAATCTGGAGTCAGGTGCTTAACTGATTGAGCTACCTAGGCATCCTGGAAATGGTGGCTTTGAGTGACACATTGGACCAGATGGATCTAACAGGTATATTCAGAACATTCCATACAAAACAGTGGAATACACATTCTTTCCAAGTGCACATGGAACATTCTCCAGAGTAGATCACATTTTAGGCCATGAAAGAAATCTCAACAAGTTCAAAAAGACAGAAATCATATCATGCCTCTTTTCTGATCACAACTGTATGAAACTAGAAAAAATCTGGAACGCACACAAATACATGGAGGCTAAATAAGGCGCTACTACACAACGAATGAGTCAACCAAGAAGTCAAAGAGGAAATTAAAAAAATACACGGGGACAAATGAAAATGAAAACACAATGGTCAAAAATCTTTGGGATGCAGCAAAAGCTGTTCCAAGAGGGAAGATTAATACAAAACAGGACTGCCTCAAGAAGCAAAACAAATCTCAAATAAACAACCTAGCCTAACACCTAAAGGAGACAGAAAAAGAACAAACAAAGCCCAAAGTCAGTGGAAGGAAGGAAATAATAAAGATGAGGGCAGAAGTAAATGAAATAGAAACTAAAAAAACCCAATGGAACAGATCAATGAAACTAGGAGCTGGCTCTTTGAAAAGATCAACAAAATTGACGAACCTTTAGCCAGAGTTATCAAAGAGAGAGGGAGAGGGAGAGAGAAGACTCAAATAAAATCAGAAATGGAGGAGAAATAACTGACATCACAGAAATCTGAAGGATTATAAGAGAATATTATGAAAAATTATATGCCAACAAATTAGACAACCTAGAAGAAATAGATAAATCCCTAGAAACAAACAACCTTCAAAAACTGAATCAGGAAGAAAACGAGTAACTTAATTCAATCAAAGCCCAACTTCCTTTTTTATGATAGATATTTTATGAACTGCTTATAATTCTGTCATTAAAATATAGATTAAATAAATGTTTAAATAAACATAACCTACATGTGTATGTAATTTCAAAAAAAAGCAACACAGTGCCTAATTGTAAATATAAAAGGATAATAAAAACAAAGTTGGGGGCGCCTGGGTGGCACAGCGGTTGAGCGTCTGCCTTCGGCTCAGGGCGTGATCCCGGCGTTATGGGATCGAGCCCCACATCGGGCTCCTCCGCTATGGGCCTGCTTCTTCTTCTCCCACTCCCCCTGCTTGTGTTCCCTCTCTCGCTGGCTGTTTCTATCTCTGTCAAATAAATAAATAAAATCTTAAAAAAAAACAAAAAACAAAAAAACCCCCCAAAAAAACCAAAGTTGTTCATAATAACATAGTATGTACGGCAATATGCAAATATCTGGGTGTGACTAGTAGACATAATAACATAGTCAGAGGTTTGCATCTGTATTTAGACTCATTGTAATTGAGACCACTATAAATGTAGACTGACAGAAGTGTGCTATACTAGACACAGAAAAACTATGTCCAGCATTGCTGCTTGTGATGTGATTTTCCTAAGGTTGAATAATTTATGGTATATTTCTAACAAAATATTCCTAGAAAATTAAAGTCTATTAAACATGTGCAGGAAATATTTGGTATTTATTTGTAGAATGGAGTTAGGTTCTAAGTTCAGATAATTAAAAACTCACTTTCACCTAAATATATGCCTTGGTGGATATCAAAAAGTAGGCAGGATATGAGATAATTCTTACTCCATGGGACTGCCCCAGGCACTTTACGAAATGTTATATTCCCAGTACCAACCCACTAAATACTAGTAGCTCCCAGCTATTTTGATATTACGAAAACCTTGCAACAAATGTTTACAATGCTCTCAAATAGTAATATCATGCTTATTGGGAAATTCTGCTATAAGCACTATCTGGCATTCAGTATGCGTTTAATTCCTGCTTATTGATGGAATGGATGAATGAATGTATAAATGTTATATTTCTTAAAAATAACTTTAACTTTTGATGGCACGTAACAAAAAATGCAGCTAACTCTAGACAAATTAGGGTTTATAACTTTTTTTTTTTAACTAAGAAGTTTAGAGTTAGGCCACCTAGTTTTGGTGCCACAGCTCATAATGTCGTCATTGCCTATGGTTCCTATTTTCCTTCCATTTTGCCTTTTGGCAAATCTGTTGTTGTTGTTGTTGTTGTTTAATCACTTCATAAATTAAAGATCACCACAGCACCTCAGGGTCTTATATGTGTATTCAAAGCAGAAAAGGGGAAGGAGGAGGAAAGGATCATTGCTAGTAGACTTCCTTTTCTATCCTATTGGCCAGAACTGTGTCACATGGCTAGTGCTGGTTTCAAGGGAAGCCATGATCCTCCCACTGGGAAGAGCAGTTGTTAAGCGATCAACTCTTGGTTTCAGCTCAGATCATGATCTCAGGGTTGTGAGATCGAGCCCTGCATTGGCTCCACACTCAGTGTGGACTCTGCTTAGGACTCTTTCTTCCTCTACCCCTCCCTCCACCCTCTCTCCCTCTCTCTCTAAAATAAATAAATAAATCTTAAAAAAAAAAAAAACAAACTCGCACTTGAATGTTCATAGCCACATTATTAGTAATAGCCATGATGTAGAAACAACTCAAGGGCCCATCAATTGATGAATGATGTACCATAAAAGGTGGTGTATCCATATGATGGAATATTATTCAGCCATGAGAAAGGTGCTGATACATGCTACAATATGGATGAACTTTGAAAACATTATGCTAGGTGAAAAGAAGCCAGACACAAGAGCCACATATTGTAGGATACTATTACATGGTGTATGTCCAGAATAAGCAAATCCATACAAACCGAAAGTAGATTAGTGGTTGTCAGGGGCTGGAAGAGGGAAAAGTGACGTGACTTCCAATAGGTATTAGGTTTCTTTTTGGAATGATGAAAATGTTCTGGAATTGGATAGTGGGGATGCCTAAATAAGTATACTAAAAACCATCGAATTGTACACCTTAAATTGGTGGAGTGTATGGTATGTGAGTTATATTCAATGATGTTGTTATAAAAACCCAAAAACAAACAACATATGTATAAAGATCACTGGCATTGCCACCATCCCAAGATTACCACTGCCTTCATCTTGGTCATAGACTTCCAAACTCATATCTGTGCATCATATGTACTTTTTTAAAGAATAAAAATTGGGGTGCCTGGGTGGCTCATTCAGCCGGGCATCTGCCTTCGGCTTAGGTCATGATCGCAGGGTCCTGGGATCGAGCCCTGCATGGGGCTCCCTGCTCAGTGGGGAGTCTGCTTCTCTCTCCCTGCTACCCACTCATGCTTTCTCTCACTCTCTCTTATTCTCTCTCAAATAAATAAAAAATAAAATCTTAACAACAACAACAAAAAGAATAAAAATTGGGTCACACCATGCGAAAGATATTTTTAACTGCAATACATAATTTTAAAATTATAAAGTAATGTCAGACTGGAAGATAATTGTCCTCTTCCTGGCTTTTTGCAGGGGAAACTTCCACTCTTTCAACCTTAAGTGATATTAGCTGTGGAGTTTTTGTAGATGCCTTTTATCAGATTGAGGAAGTTCCATTCCACTCCTAATTTGCTAAGTGTTTTATCATGAAAAGGTGTTGGATTTTATAAAATGCTTTTTCTGCATCTATTGAGATGATCACATAAGATTTTTCCCCTTTATTCTATTCTTATTATTCTATAATATGCTATATCATACAGATTGATCTTCATATGTTGAAATAATCTTGTACTCCCACAATAAATCTTACTCGATAAGGAATAAAATCTTTTTATATGTTTTGCCAAATTTAGTTTACCACTATCTGGTTGAGGAGTTTTGATTCTATATTTATAAGGATACTGATCTGAAGTTTTCTTTTCTTGTGATGTCTTTGTCTTGCTTTGATATCAGGGAAATACTGGCCTCAAAATACTGGCCTCTCTTATTATCTGCAAAAGTTTATTGAGAATGGTATTAATTCTTCTTTAAATATTTGGTATAATTTACCAGTGAGGACATAAAGTCCTGGGCTTTTCTTTGCTGGAAGTTTCCTATTTACTTGCTACATGTCTTTTCAAATTCTCTATTTCTTCACCAATCAATTTTGTTTCTATGTTTCTAGGAATTTGCCCATTTCATTTAGGTTATCTACTTTGTTGGCCTAGAATTGTTCACTGTGTGCCTTATGTCTTAGTCATCTCAGGCTGCCATAACGAAATACTGTGTACTGGGTGGTTTAAAGAGCAGACATTTATTTCACAGCTCTGGAGACTGTAAAGTCCAAGGTGTTGGTTGATTTGGACCCAAGTAAGGGCTCTCCCCCAGCTTATGGACAGCTACCTTATGTTGTCACATGGTCTTTCTTCAGTGTACACACATGTTGAGAGAGATAGAGAGAGAGAGTCAGAGACAGAGGGAGAGAGATATCTAGCTCTCTTCCTCTTCTTCTATGGTCATTAATCTCCTCATGAGAGTCCCATCTTCATGTCTTAATCTAATCCTAATTACCTTCCAAAGGCCCCATCTCCACATACTATCACACTGGTGATATTTTGGGAGGGGGAAACGATAACATTTAGTCCATAATATTCCACTCTGGGCTCCCTCAAATTCATGTTTTTCTCACATGCAAAATATATTCTGTCTATCCCAACAACCCTAAACATCTTAACTTGCTCCAGCATCAACTCTGAAGTCCAAAGTCTCATTTAAATATCTAAATCAGATATAGTGAAACTCGAGGTATGATTCATCCTGAGACAAATTCCTCTCCAGCTGTAAACCTGTGAAACCAGACAAATTATGTGCTTCCAAAATACAACGGCAGGACAGGCACAGGGGAGACATCCCTATTCCAAAAGGGAGAAATAAGAAATAAGGAAAGGGCAATGGGTCTAAACCATTACCTACTCTAAAACCTAGAGGTGAGTTCTATTAGGCTTGAGATGACTGTCTTTGGTTTGATGCTTGGCCTTTAGGACCATTGAGCAGAGATCCTGCCTCTGAGCCTTTGTTGGACTGGGGTTGTGCCCCAAAGACTGACAATTCGAGGTCTGACCCTCAAGGCACCTCAGGGTAGCCCTGGCCCAGAGCTCTGCATGATGGTTCCAGTTCTGAGGCCTTTGTCAGAGGCCATCTGGTCTGTTGAAACCAAGGCGGTGGCTCTGATGATGTCTGAATCACCTTTGGATCATTTTTTTCTTTTTCTTAAAGGACAGCACATGTTCTAGCTGCATGGCCCTCTCATCCAGTCCTGTGAAGTTCATAAAGTCCCACAGCCTTTCTTCAGTTTGTCTCACCTCCATTCTCTTCAGTTCGAACTGGCAGTACTTCTGCTTACATAATCCCACAAAGCCCTTATCAAGAGATAGTCCAGCCACACCCATAGTGTTCTCTTTAATACATGTGTTCTAATTTTTTATAATATGGATAGGTGGAGAATTTTTAAAATCTCCAAATTCAGATTCCTTTTTGCTTAACAGTTCCTTCTTCAATTCAACTCTTGTATTTTAATATGAGCAGTCAGGAGGAACCATGACATTCCTTCAAAACTTTCCTTAGAAATTTTTTCAGCTAATCCCAGATTTCAAGATATGCTACAAAGTTGTAGTAATCAAAACAGCATGGTACTGGCACAAAAATAAAAGCATAGATCAATGAAACAGAACAGAGAGCTCAGAAATAAACCCACAATTATATGGCTAATTCATCTATGACAAAGGAGGTAAGAATATACCATGGGGAAAAGACAGTCCCTTCCATAAATGGTGCTGGGAAAATTGGAGAGCTACATACACAAGAATGAAAATGGACCACTTTCTCACACCATACACAAAAATAAACTCAAAATGGATCAAAGACCTACATGTGAGACATGAAACCATAAAAATCCTAGAAGGAAACATGGGCAGTGATTTCTTTGATATTAACCTTAGGAACATCTTTCTAGACATGTCTCCTCAGGCAAGAGGAACAAAAACAAAATGTAACTATTGTGACTACACAAAATAAGAAGCTTTTACATGGCGGAGAAAACCATCAGCAAAACAAAAAGGCTACCTACCGAATAGGAGAAGATATTTACAAATGATATATCTGATAAAGGGTTATTATCCAAAATGTATGAAGAACATATATAACACAACACCAAAAAAATCCCAAATAATACAATTTAAAATGGGCAGAGGACACGAATAGACATTTTTTTCCTGAGAACCTCAGATGGCCAACAGACACATGAAAATGTGCTCAACATCACTCATCATCAGAGAGATACAAATCAAAACCACGGTGAGATATCACCGCCTGACACCTGTCAGAATGCCTAAAACCAAAAAGATAAGAAATAGCAAGTGTTGGCAAGGACGTGGAGAAAAAGGGACACTCTTGCACTGTTGGTGGGAATGCAAACTGCTACAGCCACTGTGGAAAACAGTATGGAGGTTCCTCAAAAATTAAAAATGGGAATACCATTTGCTCCAGTAACTCCACCACTGGGTACTTACCCAAAGAAAATGAAAACACCAATTCAAAAAGATATAAGCACCCCTATAATTATTGCAGCATTCTTTACAGTAGCCAAAATATGGAAGCAACCCAGGTGTCCATCGACAGATAAATGGATAAAGAAGAAGTGGTATACGTAAACAATGGAATATTATTCAGCCATAAAAAAGAATGAGATCTTGCCATTTGCAACAACATGGATGGATCTAGAGGTTATTATGCTAACTGAAATAAGTCAGAGAAAGACAAATACCATATGACTTCACTTATATGTGGAATCTAAAAAACAAAACAAATGAATAAACAAACAAACAAAAAGCAGAAATGTAGCCATAAATACAGAGAACAAACTGATGGTTGCCAGAGGGGAGAAGGGTGGGTGATGGGCAAAATGAATGAAGGGGAGTGGGAGTACAGGCTTCTACTTATGGAATGAATAAGTCATGAGGACGAAAGGCACAGCATAGGGAATATAGTCAATGATACTGTAATTGCATTGTATGTTGACAGATGGTAGCTACGTTTGTGGAGAGCATTGCAAAACATATAGACTTGTCGAATCACTCTGCTGTACACCTGAAACTAACATAACATTGTATATCAAGACTTTATTTTGAAGAAAAATAAAATATATAAAAAATCTTTTAAACTAAATATCCAATTTCATAACTCACAAGTTCTACTTTCCACAGAACACTAGGACACAAACAATTCAGCCAAGCTCTTTGCCATTTTATAATAAGGACCTGTTTTCCTCCAGTTTCCAATAACGTGTTCCTCATTTCCATCTGAAATTTCACCAATGGCCTTTAATGTCCATATTCCTACCAATATTCTATTCATGATTCTTTAGGTCTTTTTTAAGAAGATGGAGCTGTCTCTTCAGCCCTCCTCTTCTTTCTGAGCCCTTACCAGAATCTCCCTTAATATCCATATTTTTTGGCATGCACCTCCAAACCTTTTCAGCCCCTATCATTATCTAGTTCCAAAGTTACTTCACAGGTTTAGGTATTTGTTACAGCAGTACTTATCAAAATCTGCCTTAGTTAGCTCAGGCTGCCATAATAAAATGCTATAGACTGAGTGGCTTATATCATAGACGTTTAGTTTCATAGTTCTGGAGGTTGGGAAGTCCCATGTCAAAGTGCCAGCTAATTTGGCTCCCGGTGAGAGCTCTCTTTCTGGCCTATAGAGAGCCACCTTCTCATTGTTCTCACTTGGTCATTCCTTAGTGTATGCACCTGGGATGGGGGTGGGGTGGGGTCGAAGGTTAGGGGGAAGAAAGGAGAATCTTTCTCTTCTTCTAACTTCGCTAATCTCATTATGAGAGCCACACCCTGGTGATATAACCTAGCCTGAATTATCTCCCTAAGGCTCCATTTTTTTTTTTAAAGATTTTATTTATTTATTTGACAGAGATAGAGACAGCCAGCGAGAGAGGGAACACAAGCAGGAGGAGTGGGAGAGGAAAAAGCAGGCTCATAGAGGAGGAGCCTGACGTGGGGCTCGATCCCAGAACGCCGGGATCACGCCCTGAGCCGAAGGCAGACGCTTTAACCGCTGTGCCACCCAGGCGCCCCCTAAGGCTCCATTTTTAAACACCATCCCACTGGGTGTTAGGATTTAAATATATGAATTTTAAGGGCGATATTCAGTCCATGACACCTTATAATCTTTTTTTTTTTCCTCTATAAGGTTGGTAGTTATGTCTTTTTGTTGGTGACATTAGCAATTTTAGTCTTCTCTCTTTTTTTGCTTGATTAGGCTGGCTAAAGATTTGTCAATTTTGTTAATCTTTTCAATGAAGCAACTTTCTATTTTGTTGATTTTTCCCTATTGTTTCTCTATTCTCTATTTCATTTATTTCCCTCCTAATGCTTGCTTTGAATTTAGTTTGCTCTTGTTTTTCTCATTCCTTAAGGTGGAATGTTAGGTTATCGATTTGAGATTTTTTTCTTCTTTTTTAATATGGGCAATTATAGCTATAAAGTTCTTTCTAGACACTATTTTCACTGTATCCCTAAGATTTGGCATGCTGTATTTTCATGTTCATTCATCTCAAGTATTTTCTAATTTCCTTTGTGATTTCTTCTTTGACCCTGTGACTATTTATGATTGTGTTTAATTTCCATTTGTAAATTTGTCCCATTTTCTTCTATTATTAATTCCTAATTTCATGCACCGTAGTTGGATAGCATACTTCACATGATTTCAATCTTTTGAAATTTATTGGAACTTGTTTCATGGCCTAACATACGTTCTACCCTGGAAAAAGTTTCACATGTACTTGTGAAGTATGTGGACTCTGTAGTTGTTGAGTGGAGGGTTCTCTAGGTTCTTGTTAGTTGAATTAGAGTGTTGCTCAAGTTCTCTCTCTGCTTGATGACTTTTTGTCTAGTTCTTTCATTATGTAAAGTGAGATATTGAGATCTCCAACTATTATTGTTGAATTGACCATTTTTCTCTTCAATTCTGATACTTTTTGCTTCATGAATTTGATATATATATATTTATATATATGTTTATAGTTTTATCTTCTTGATGAATTAACTCTATTATTATCAAATGTCCTTCTTAGTCTCTAGTAATGATTTCTGTCCTAAGGTCTACTTTGTCTGATATTAGGGGAGCCATTCTAGGTCTCTTCTGGTTATTGTTTACCTAGTAAATCGTTTCCCATACTTTTACTTTCGACTTCTTTGTACCTTCGAATCTAAAGTGTGTCTCTTATAGACAGCATGTAGTTAGGTTTGGAGGTTTTTGTTTTGCTTTGTTTTGTTTTAATCTATCCTGCAAATTTCTGCCCTTCAATTCAATCCCTTTTCATATAATGAAATTACTGATAAGGTTATGCTTACATTTGCCATTTTTTTATTTGTTTTCTGCATGTCTTTTTTTTAAATCCTTCCTCCATTACTACTTTTGTTTTAAAAGAATATTTTCTAGTGAGCTATTTTAATTTCCTTATTATTGCTCTTACTATATATTTTTAAAGATTTATTTATGTATTTTAGAGAGGAAGGAAGGGCAGAGGGAAAGAATCTTCAAGCAGACCCCTCACTGAGCATGGAGCCCAGCTCGGGGCTCAATTTCACCACCCGCGAGATCATGACCTGAGCCAAAACCAAGAGTCAGCATTTTAACTGTGAGCCACCCACGTGCCCCTCTTACTATGTTTTTTTTTTTTAAATGACAGCTTCTTTTTTTTTTTTTTAAGATTATTTATTTATTTATTTGACAGAGAGAGACAGCCAGCAAGAGAGGGAACACAAGCAGGGGGAGTGGGAGAGGAAGAAGCAGGCTCCCAGTGGAGAAGCCTGATGTGGGGCTCGACCCCAGGACCCTGAGATCATGCCCGGAGCTGAAGGCAGACACTTAATGACTGAGCCACCCAGGCACCCCTACTATGTGTTTTGAATCATTTTCTTAGTGGTTGCTATGAGGGTTCAATTAATACCTTAATTCATAACAATCTAGTTCAGATTAATTGAATTGTAATAGTATGCAAAAACTTTGTTCCTCAATGACCCCTCTCCCCTTATTTGTGCTGTTATTATCATGTAAATTACATCTTTATAGATTATATGCCCATCAACACAGAAAATATAAAGAATGCTTTACACATTTATAAGTTATCCTTGCACTGGGGCCATGCTAGTCTTTTTTGTATTGTTCCAATTTTAGTATATACGTTGCCAAATTGAGCACAACATGATCTAATATTGGCATTAAAAACTACTCTGGCTTCAGTGTGAAAAATGAATTAAAGAGGAGGCCAGTCTGGAGGTGAGAAGAAATAGATAGGAAACGCTGAAATATATCAGGTAAAAGATGATAGTGGTCTAACCGAGAGTCCAGTACTAGAACACTGGAGAAGAGATGTAGACAACACATTTGAAATATATCAAGAAGAGAATATTAACTAGCCTTGGCAACTGGATGTAGAGTTGAGCAAAAGGAAAGGGTCAAAATGACGAATTCTCTGTATCGTGCAACTGAGAGAATCGTGGTGCTATTCACAGAGAGAGATAACGTTGAAATAGATGCTTTGGGAAAAAACACAATGAGCTCAATTTTAGACTTTTTAAATTTATGATGCTTGTAGGATATTTAAATGAAAATAGGAGATGTTCAGTAAAGATGGGATATGTAGGTTTGAAACTTAAATGAGCAATGTGAGCTGTGAATAAACATTTGAAAGTGATTAATATGTAGATAGTAATGAAAGTCTTGAGAGTTTATTAAATGTCCAATAAGAATATATAAAGTGATAATAAAGAGGACCACGGATGGAATCCTAAGGAATAGTAATATTTTGAGTTTGAGGAAATGAAGACTATTCATCACAAGAAAGTGAGAATAACTCTAGAAGTATCAGGAAAACCAGAAGAATGTGTTGTCATGGAAGTTGAAAGAAGAGAACATTTTAAGACTTGAGAGGTCACATAAAATACGGAATGCGTGGTTTTCATTGGATTTAGCAATAAGGAAGACCATAACTGCAGCACTGTGGTAAAGATAGCTGCGGGTTCTTTACTACTCCTCCAACCAAGGGATAAAATCAGTCCCCCTCCTCTTGTAGCCCTATGGGGCTCGTATTGCCAATAAAATGTGGCAGAAGTCAGATTGTCTAGCTTCTGAGGGTGGACAGCCTCTACTTTCACAAACTTAAAACACTCCCTCTTAAAACTCACCTTGCATGCTGTGGGAAGCCCACATATGGAGGAGACAAGAGAAGAAGGACTCACTTCCAGCTAAGCCCCTAAAAAAGAGCCAACACCACCTGCCGACCATGTGAATGAGACACAGTGTATGTTTCAGTCCAGTCCAGCCTCCAGATGACCACAGCTCCAGCCCGTGCCATGCAGAAAAAAATTATCCACTCAAGCCTAGGCAACCCACAGAATCATGAAAGATATTAAATGGTGGCTGCTGTTTTAAATGACCATGTCTGGGGGGCAGCTTGTTTCTTAGCAGTCAATAAAGTATTTTATTATTATTTTGTAACATTTATAAGAGACAATGTCCTGATGAGGTATTCCATGTGTAAACTGCCATGGGTTAAAGAGTGACTTGAAGGATAGGAACTGGAGACATCTATTTTAGTAAGTTGATTATGAAAGAGGGGCGCCTCCGTGGCTCAGTCATTTCAGTGTCTGCCTTCAGCTCAGGTCATGATCTCAGGGTCCTGGGATCGATCGAGTCCCGCATCGGGCTCTCTGCTCAGCGGGAAGACTGCTTCTCCCTCTCCCTCCCTCTCTCTCAAATAAATAAATAAAATCTTTAAAAAAGAAATAGAAAAGCTATTTATAGTAGTATATATAAGAATGTCTGAATTTAACAAAGGTGGTGTTAGCTTTTAATTTGAAAAATTTATTTTTTATTTTTTATTTTATATTTTTGAGAGAGAGAAAGAGAGAGCATGTGCATGGACATGCATGTGTGAGTCAGGTGGGTAGGGGCAGAACGAGAGGGAGAAGGAGAGGATCTCCAGCAGACTCCCTGCTGAGTGCAGAGCCTGATGCAGGGTTTGATCTCGCCGCCCTGAGATCATGGTCTGAGCTGAAATCAAGAGTCGGAGGCTTAACCCTACTGAGCCACCCAGGCTCCCCTTTAATGTGAAAAATTTAAATGGTATTTAAGAAGATGCATCCCTGTGCCACAGCAGCAATACTAATATACCTATAAGACAAAAGAAAATACTTATAACTATGGTTCCCCAGCGACCTCATAAAGAGGTCCTTCCCACAGAAAACATTGAAGATAAAGAAGAGAGATGGGTTAACTGATGGAGGAAGGTTCCTGAGGAGATGAGAGAAAATGTTATCTTTTCAGACTCCCCCAGAAAGGATCTTATTCGTCTCCTTGGACATGATCCATTACAGAGTCCCTAATACGTGGACTCTCATACCTGACTCCTTGGCATTCACTGTTTGCACAGCTGCTTTTAGCTCAAGCACTAATCCTTTTCTAATTATCTATGGCCAGTGTCTAAGGTTGTATTACTTAGGATATTATGTTTTGGGCCACAAGCAACAGAACATATATTTCAAAGTGGCTGAAATATAAATCTGAAGTTTGAGGGTTGGTTCATTCAACAGCTCAACAGCATCATCGGGGTCCCAGGTTCTTTGCATCATGTTGCCCTGTCATCCTCACACTTTCATCTCATTCTCTGAGGTTGGTTCCTGTAATTGTCTCAGGATGACTGCTGCAGTCCCAGGGGTTATATTCAGAAAGTAATGTCATGGGACAGAAATAAGAGGTTTCTCCTTGCGTGTTCCTTTCGCGTAAGTCACATAGCAGATTTCTCTTCTAATGGTTAGAGTCTCAAAATATGCCCAATCAATTGCAAAGGTGATTTTAGGTAGTCTATTTATACTTTCTGAGCTTCAGTGTTCACATCTGTAAAATGGGTAGCACAGTACCTATCTTAAAATTATTGTAAGGAATAAAAGAGAGTATTCTATTAAGTGCATAGCACATTGCTTGGCTCACAGAGCCTCCTTTCTTCTATTCCATCCTCCCTACTGTGTTTAGAGTTTATTTTCTAAGAGGCAAACTTGAGATTCTCTTTCCATTTAAAAGACCATAATAAACTTGGTTTGTCTTTGGGTGGTGCTGGGGTCTACTTTTCCAGAAGTGCTCAGAAGAGAGAAAAAATCGAGTGTGGATTAGAAAGGAAAATGGCTAATGGGCAAGTCATAGTATCTGCCACACAGGACTAGCAATGTGCAAGAAACTGTTCTGGTTGCTCTGACTCGGGGGATGTGAGAATTCCCATGTGCTGGGTAGAAACCGAGATGTCAGAATTTCCTTTTTGGCGTAAAGTGTGGGGATCCAGAGCACAGATGGAGTACCGGTTCTGATACATGTGTTTGGGTGATAAAGTGGGTGAACATTCAGCATGATTTATTCTTATCCCAACTCTATCCCTCATAGCTTGGCCCTGGGCTCGACCACAGCCCTGCATCAGAGCCAGAATAATAAATCATGAAGTTCCTTAGGCTCCAAAGAGGGTGCTAACATGAATACTGAATAGTATTCGTGTTATCATGTTACTAAGTTAAAAAAAAATGCATTCTTACATGCAGTGTGCTTTCTCTAGAAACAATTAGATTTCCCATCTCGACTCTCCTTTTGCTTATCTCAATAGACACAGTGCCATCTACTGAAAATAAAGCACCAATAGCCATGATACCCCGAGGGATTCCCAGGAGAGCCCCCCTCTCCGTGGGCTCCCTGTCTCACCCACCTCCCAGATGGACTGGAGGGAGTAGGCGGAATCCACAGGCTGTTCTCCTGTCACAAACTGTAATGCATCTGTTCCCTGGTGCTTTCTGTGAGCAGCAAGAGTAAGACGTTCCTGTAGGGACCTAAGGAGCCCGGCCAGAAACTTCAAGTGTCTGGGAAAGCTCTTCTAGGCTATCCTCTTGCCTTCTTTTGACCAGGTGTAAAATTAGGCTATCCTATACGGATGACGCATGCTTTGCTATTACAGCATAACAAAGATTACTGACATGTTTCCCTTTGGGTAATTATGATAGGTTTCTTTCCATGTAATAGTGTAGCAATGTATTAAAGTCTTTTTTCTCTGTGACACTTGTAGTGGGTAGAATAGATAGGAGATTAAGAACAGAGCCCTGGAACATTATCAGGACTGCTATGTCCTTGGGGGTCTGTGGATAACCTAGGTTGCTGTGAAAATTCATTTACGCCAAATTCCACATTCTAGTTAATTGTGTTCTCTCCAGATTGCAGTGTCTCTTGGTTTCATAAATGGAGAAATGGAGAAACAAAAGGAAGATTGTTGCTTACATTTAGCCACCCCAGTCAGCAATAAAATAGAAAATGGAAGCTCTTTAAAATGCACAGCCTTCTGTAGGACACACGCAACTCTTGTCCTCTCTACCCCTTACTCGATCGTTCTTCCTCCCCAGGAGTCTCGGCTCCATGTGATTGCAGCCCTTCAACGACCACCTATAGTTTAAAGCACTGGTTTGAACTGATTCTGATTTGGCTTTTGGTAGTCAGAGCTGGCATTCCTTCCATCCGCCCCGCCAAATCTGGCCCCATTTTCTCTACTTCACTCGCTGCTCATTCTTACTGCTTTCTTCTTAGTAGATTTTCCAAAGCAAAACTTCCCACAGTTAAGTTTGTGGTCTGGTAATTTATCATGAATATTCTTAAATTTGCCTCATTAAAAGGGGCATTTGAAGCTGAAACTTGAGTGTCTGTTACCATGGTAACCAACAACAACTTTTTAGAACGGCCTGCCTAAGCCAGAGAGTTAAGTGTTGCCGTTGGCAGAAGATTGAAGGTAGGCCACTAAGGACTGGTGGGCAGGAAAGACAGAAAAGGAAGGAAGGAAAAGGCCTGTAGACCCCAATGTGGAATTCTTAACCCCAAGTTGGATATCCTTCTCTGCAACAGGACAGATCAAGTTGGTACTATGCTCCCAAATTCTCGACATCATACAGTTCAGGAAATTTGGGGATTGGAAGTCCTTTTCACCATCAGGTTCCTGGGGGGAGTTTGGATTCAAAGTTTACTAACCTGAAACTTATGTAATCACACATTACCTGTTCTTGAGCCAGTCATTTACCTCTCTGTGCCTCAAGTTACCATTTTTTAAAAAATGGGCAAAACACTCTCTATGTCACCAGGTTATAGGAATATCAGCGAGGCAATGAAAGTGAAGCCTTTTTGTAAACAAGGTGCTACATCCATACAGATTAAAACCCATGTTTTGAGTCTACGGCTATTCTCTAGAAGTTCTTCTGGGTTGCCATCCATCAACCTCTCTCAAAGAAAAGACAATTTCTCCAATAGTAAGTAGCGTCAAACTAACCTTATCGATAGCTTTGTCCAAGCCAGGATTCTCTAGGCTTTCCATTATTCACTGGGCCTGTAAAAGAGTGAACACTGGCTGTTAGGCATGTCTTGAACTGTTATAAAAGTGGTTATAAAAGAAGTATATTTGATAAATAATGAAGGTTACAAAGTACAAATCATATTCTTTCATCTTCTCTTTTCTTTGCCTTTCCAGTTGCAATTTTGGGTAAAATGTTAAAGACACAATCGAGTGGCAAGCATTGTATTTAGAAAGGGAGAAATGTCAGGTCAGGGAATGAATATGGGAAATGAAAGAAGATTTACATTCAAAAAGTAGTTAAATACTTGGGAGTCTTTAACATGTATTGCTTTCTTGGTAGAAATATAATGTGTTGAATGAATAGGATTAGGACAAAGGGAAATATACGTCTTGATGAACAACATATGGAGGAACGCAGACATATAAAGAAGAAAATACTGCACAGTGTCGACATTCTTAGGGCCACAAGAGAGAGGGGACACTTGGGTGGGGTCTTGGTAGGAATTCTTACGGAGCATAATAACTAAGAACATATGGAGAAGGGGTTGGGTTATGAATATAAATGAATACATTAAATCTGCCAGATCTAGTACTTCTTGGCACTGCCCACTTTTGTTGTTTCTCTTATTTGCACAACTGCCATCAGCATAAATAATTGAAATATTAGTGAATTTTTGATGACTCATTTCTGTACCAGCATAAAGGATCTGGGATAGGCAAAGCTCATTCTTCAGGTGCTCATGAATTGGCCATCTGCTACTTTAGATGTTCTGACCTCCTCCTTCTAACCAAGTGAGTAGGACATCAAACCTTCCCAGAGATAGGTGGGGTGTGAAGGAGTTCCCCAAATGTTGAATGTCGGTGTTCAAACCAGAATGGATTCACCATCAGGGCCCCCCCGGGGGCTCAACTGGTTGAGAATCTGACACTTGATTTTGGCTCAGGTCTGAATCTCAGGGCCATGAGACTGAGCCCGGCATGGGGCTCCTTGCCCAGCAGGCATCTGCTGAAGATTCTCTCCCTCTCTCTTTGCCCCTCCCCCACCTCGTGTGCCCGTGTGTGCATGTGTGCTCACTCTCTCTCTAAAATAAATCAATAAATCTTAAAAAGAAAAAAGAATGGGTTCACTATCAGAGATGTGTTGCACACGTTTTGAGAACAAATAGACAAAACAATTCCACACAAAATCGCTACTTTTATGGTTGTTAATGAGAAATGTCCAAAAATATACTTCTTACTGTTTATGTTTCAGACCTTATAAATCATGAAATGCAGTTTCAAATTGTAGTGTAAGACCTATAGAGTAACACGGGTATTGCTGTTAGCTGTAAATACAGTTCTTTATTATGGTTACAGCTTGCTCTTCCTAAAATAAAACTCAGCATTTGCTGAATTTAAGTTTAGCTTGGCTTACTTCTCTGCCAAACAGAATATAAGTATACCGGATACAATACTACGTTAGCTTTCTTTTCAACATCAACCCCAAATCTGAATGTTCTTATTGTTCATTATTAAACTTTCATGCAAAAAGAAAAAAGGGAGAATTTAAGGGCAAAATCTTTGGCATCAGATAGACTTAGTTCAAATCTTGACCGTGCCACTCAGTTGACTGCTAATCCTCACTTTATCTGTAAAAATTGGGTGACAAAAATGTTGATCTCGTAAGGTAATCATGAAGTTTAAAGGAGCTAATGGATGTAGATTGTACTGGGGTATTTGTATGGCTTCAATAAATAACACTCATTCTCCCCACCCAAGTTCCCAACCAATTAAGAAATAGACAAGAGTAGGGCAGACAGGAGATCATTGTCATCGACAAAGCTGACAGCGGTGAACATGGGCTTCCTGACACTGAACACCAGAAATAAACAGACTTACCACCTCGTCACCAGCAGTCCTATACAGTAGGTCTCCCACCTGGAAAATGCTACGAAGCTTAGAGCATGCCTGAGATTAATTGAGAACACACGCTCCCTCTGAGGAGCTTTGCTACGGAGAGAGGAAGAGGCTGGATTATAAATACCCAGTTTCTTCCGAGCTCCTCCCCTGGGGGCGTGGGGAAGGTATCCAGGTGTGTCACGACTCAAGGAGCTCCTCGCATGGGAAGGAACATCAGGAGTGGAGAATTAGCGTTCCCGGCAACCGAATGTTTAACACAGCATCTGGCACAAAGAAACACTTACTCTATGTGTTGTAAGATAAACTGAGGCATACTAAAAATGTTAAGTTTATTCGAGCAGAAACGGATCCACCTGGGGCAGCATCCCGGCTAGCCGATAAAAAGAAGATCCCAGGGACTGTACAAAATGAAAGACTTACTGGCAGAAGGGAGCAGAGCAAGGAAATTATACGAGGCAAAAAAGAGGGTTGGTTATTGTAAGGTCACTTTCCGTTATGGGGCCGCAGGGTCTATCAGGCAGATTACCTAACTCGTGTGGATCAGGCGAATCCTGATTGACTGGTTCGAGATTCCATCTCTGGGAAAGCTGCGCCTAATTAAATCTCAGCTTGGTGGTGGAAGGCTTAGCATACGCCTTTTGGGACCGATGTCTTGTTTTTAACATATGTCATTTATGCCTTTTATAATTATTGATCCTTAAGGAAAAGTGAAAATACAAATTATATTTTAGATCTTGATACATGTGAGAGAGTGATAGGTGGCGTATCTAGAGAAGTGGAGAAAATCTGGTAGGAAAGATCTTCATATGCCATCATGTGCATTTTTATTTTGTTTTGTAGACAGTGGGTAACCAAAAATAATTTTAAGCTGGGGAGAGACCCTCAAGCTTACATTTTAACATATGAATTCTCACTGCACAATACAATATGGAGAAGACAGAGTCTCCACTGAGCTGGGCACGATGCTATGCACTCAGCATAGGAACAATGTTATATATGTAATGATCTCTCTTAATTGTGACAGCGATCTTGAGCGTGATGCTGTACTCTCATTACTCTGATTTTACAGATGAGAAAGCAAAAGCTTTAAAAGTTTAAGTAACTTCCTCAAGAGACTCCCTCAGCTTATAAATGAAAAGCCTAGAATTTGATCTCATGTCTACCTGACCCCAAGACTCAGCTCTCATGTGCGTTCACGCCGGGCTCTGTGCTTAGAAGGTCCCATTCTTGCTTTAACACTCTGTTGTCACCATCTCGAAATTCTTAATAATTTTAGAATAACAGGCTCCACATTTTCATTTTTCCCTGGGTCCCTTAAATTATGTAGCTAGTCCAAGACATCTTTCCTTTCCACTACCCTGGTCACCACTTTCATCAAATCTGGAGGATTCTACACAAATAAAACTCCTCTTTTAGTCAAAGAAATGCAGAAAATTAACAACTAGGTGGAATATAAATATGTGGGCAATTACATATGGATGTTTTAGCATTTATACATATAAGTATCCACAATTCAGAGGCACATCTCCATCACCAAACACTCCTTTCTCAGAATTTCTGTGGCTCCCGAGCACCTCCCCAGTGCAGCAAGTGGGAGCCAGGCCAAGAAGTGGTGAGGACAAGGTCTGAGGTTTAGTGGGGGGTAAATACATTCATGTCTAAGCACATGTGTCTGGTCATATTCCAAGTTCAAGTCCAAATTAATTCAGGATTATCTTTTTGATGTTTTCCATATTTCAGCTCCCTTCGGTTGGCACAAGTAATTAAGGATGATGGAACACATACTGGCTCAATTTCGCAACTTTTTTGAAGTTATGGGCCCACTGAAGGGCAGGCAGCTATTATAGAAGATGGAGAAGAATATTTTAGAAAAGCATGCTATGTGAGCAGCACTATATGGGTGCCTTCTTCTTCTTCTTCTTCTTCTTCTTCTTCTTCTTCTTCTTTTTTTTTTAGGATTTTTAATTATTTATTTGAGAGAGCAAGAGAGAAAGAGAGCACAAGCCGGGACAGAGGGGGGAAGAGAAGTGAAGGGAGAGGGAGAAGCAGAGTTTTTGCTGAGCTGGGACCCTGAGTGTTGTGGGGGGAGAGGTAGGGTTTGATCCCAGGACCCCGGGATCATGACCTGAGCCAAAGGCAGACGTTTAACCAACTGAGCCACCCAGGCACCCCTGGGTGCCTTATTTTCAATCACCTATTTAATCATGAATTCATAATACTCTTTGAGATATTTGGCTACTCTTAATATCTTTCTTAAGAAAGGACTTTTTTAAAATTAAAGAAAAATAACATACCCTAGAAAAATTATTCTAAGTCCTTCCATATTTTTTTCATATGTACGCACACACATACACACACACAGTTACAAAATAGAAAATAATGGGCATGTGGTTTGTAACTAGATTTTTTTCTACTTAATGTACTGGGTATTAACAATTTTGAAAAAAATAACTTCAATGCTTCTCTTGGGCATTTTAATTAATTCCCTTATTTTTTATTTTTATCTTTGCCATAAAGATCCAAGTTGCCTCCCGTGAACCCTACGAGGGCAGGGGATGCTCGGCCACTATACCACATCCACTGTGTCCACATGGTTGCAGAGACAATAAATTCTGTCTCCTTTGGACAGAAGAATTTTCTTCATGATTTTACTGTAGCTTTGGCTATGCCTTTATTTACCATAGCTCTGGTTAGGAGACATGACTAGTCCCTAAACATACTTTTTTTTAAAGCTGGTTTCTGTTTTTCTCTGAGCTTTTCTTTTCTTGCTAAACGATTTTATGATTAATTGATTTTCTCACATGTTGCCTCAGAACTTGTTTACCTCCTATCAAATAAGTGGAAGGTTTCCAATCTGAAGTCAGAGTTAGTCCTGTTGTTGCATATTGTTGCCTAATTTGAGCTCCTAAAAACGACTTCTAATGAGTATTAGATACTAAAGAAAATAATTCTTCCAATTAATTCTAAAACTTTGATTTGATGCGTGAGTTGTGTTCTTTGAGGATTTTTGTGGCTATTAAATCCTTCTAGAGCTTTCTAGAATTCAGCAGAGAAGAAGCAGCCTGAAAACCCACATTTTGGGTAAGCTCAGCTATTGCTTATAGGGGCTTAGACAATTTTCCAAATCCTAGGATTGCTTTGCTGGAGGCCATACTGATCAGGGCTCATATCAGTGAGAGGTTTAGTAGGGAATTATTAATAAGAAATCCTCTCTAGGGGTACCTGGGTGGCTCAGTGGGTTAAGCATCCGACTCTTGATTTCGGCTCAGGTCATGATCGCAGGGATGTGCGATGGAGCCCCATGTTGAGCTCTGCGCTGGGTGTGGAGTCTGCTTAGGATTCTCTCTCCCTCTGCCTCACCCCACTTCTCTTCCTCTCTAAAAAAAGAAAGAGAGTAAGAGAGAAAGAAAGAAAGAAGACTTCTCTAGCCAGAAATTGATAAGTAATGTTAGGGCAAGATGACATGTTTGAATGATAAACTACATTTTGAAGAGATGTTTATTCAATCATACTAATAAAGTAACCATACTTCTTAATTGTTTCCATCTCAATTAATATTTTTTAGTCAACTGAAGGACGAAGAGAATAATAACACCAACTTGACCTTTAACTTTCAACTCCAGCAGTGCGTCTTCACAACACTCCAGTAGCAGAGGGCTGCAGGCTGAAGGATGGGCTGCGCGAGTCCTTCCCTATTGTTCTCTCATAACATCTCTTGGGAACTGTGCTTAAACTTGAAGAGTGATTTGTCTGCCTGTAACCTAAGGGGACTGCTCTGATTGTCATGTCAAATAGGAGGGTGAGCTAGAGAGCTCATCAGAGAATCAGGAAAATATATTTGGGACACCGCATAATATTTTGTTTTCTGTCTCTCTTACTTTTTGTTTTGCTGCCAGGCACTCAACTGTTCATTTTGGAAAATCTTTGCTCATTAGTTTTTATTATAGGGTTATCATTTTATAATACACTATTGAACATGTGTAAAGATCCCCACATTTTTAGGTAGGTAAAATTGGATTTCAGTATTTTTTTAGAACCCTGTTACTCAGTAGTAGTGGAGAGAAGGCAGCACTAGGGACTGGAAATAGCTACTTTTAAATTGTTAGAAAATTCTGGTTTGTCTAGAGGTAAAAGTTTGAATTCCTTTTCAGTACAGATCTTCCCTCTCATTTTGCTCCTTAATTTCCAGATTTATGTCTATTGGCTATGGGGGAAATGCCATGATGTAATGGTCTCTGATTCAAAGCATAGACTACACCTGGTAAAACAGAACTTATCCTTTTTCAGGCTGTTGTATCTCAATCAACGCCATAACTGAGTCTTTAGTGAGCGCTTCCAGCCCTCAAATAGCCCAACCATTTCTGAGAAATGGGTCTGTGGTAAGACCATGTAATTCCATGAGCATTTGGTCCATTGTTGTACTGCCTTCGCTGGGAAAACCCTGTGATAACCTCACCTGGGGCAGATGCCTTGGAAGGGGATGTCCATTCTCCACAAGATTTACCGCCACCATGTTACCATGGACCTATGGATTGAGTCAGATCTCAGCATGTTCCAGGGAGATGGGTATAGCCTATGATCCAGGAGGAAATAATTTATATCCCAAGAGAATTTCAAGATCTTGCTAAAATATATATCAATAGAAACCTGGGGGACATCTGTGCATTCCAAGGGCATTTATCCAAAGAAGATATAACAGTAGATTGGATTAAACTTATTGACATAAGTGCACCTCCTACAGATTCTGGATTTAATGTGTCAGTTCACGAAGCTAGAGGTGGTTTTTTTTTTTTTAAAAAAAAGATTTTATATATTTATTTGACAGAGAGAGAGAGAGAGAGCAGAAGCAGGGGAATCGGGAAAGGGAGAAGCAGGCTCCCAGCTGAGCAGGGAGCCCGATGCAGGACTCCATCCCAGGACTCTGGGATCATGACCTGAGCCAAAGGTAGCCACTTAACCAACTGAGCTACCCAGGCGCCCCTGCTAGATGTGGTTCTAATATCTTTCTTGGCTGATCAATTAGAACTTGGACTTAGGGGCACCTGAGTGGCTCAGTCCTTAAGCGGGTATGTTCGGCTCAGGTCATGATCTCAGGATCCCCTGCTCAGCAGGGAGCCTGCTCTCCTTCTCCAGCTTCCCCGTGCTTATGTTCCCTCTCCTGCTATCTCTGTCAAATAAATAAATAAAATCTCAAAAAAACAAACAAACACAAAAACTTAGACTTAGTGGTGGCCTACATTTGATGAGATGACATGTCAATGCTTCTTGGCGTGATGTGGAGAAGGAAATGCACAGGCTTAGGGAGATAAGGATGTTGGACTGGATTTATCACATGCAACTTACATACCATCCCCACACCTTTGTTCCAGTAGAAGGCCCCTTCATTAAGCCATTGAGAAATACATTAGTGAAGGGAATATCTGCATCTTTGAAACACTATGGTTGCTCTCATTTGAAGGCCAGATATGAATTGTCGGAGAAGCTGTCATTGATTATGAAGTACCTTGGTATGGTTTCCTCATTTCTTTTTAAATTAGGGTTTATTAAGTTTCTTGGATCTGGATGTTTATGTTTTTCAACAAATTTGGAATAATTTCAGTCATTATTTTTTCAAACATTTTTTTCTGTCTCCTGTTGTCTCTCTTTTCCTTTGGGGACTACAATTACATGGAATGTAGACCACTTGAGGTTGTCCCACAGTTCACTGATGCTCTGTTGATTTTTTTTTCCAGTCATTTTTCTTTCTGTTCCATTTTGAATATTTCTATTGTTTTTGAATTCACTAATGCTTTATTCTACGGTGCCTAATCTGCTTTTAATCCCATCCGGTATACTTTTTTTTTTTTTAAGATTTTATTTATTTATTAGAGAGAGAGACAGCCAGCGAGAGAGGGAACACAAGCAGGGGGAGTGGGAGAGGAAGAAGCAGGCTCCCAGCGGAGGAGCCTGATGTGGGGCTCGATCCCATAACGCCGGGATCACGCCCTGAGCCGAAGGCAGACGCCCAACCGCTGTGCCACCCAGGCGCCCCTATTTTTAACTTTTTGATGAACCTCCATACTGTTTTTTCCAGAGTGGCTGCACCAGTTTGCATTCCCACCAACAGTACACTAGGGTTCCTTTATCTCCGCATCTTTGACAATACTTGCTGTTTCTTGTGTTTTTGATTTTAGCCATTCTGACAGGTGTGAGGTGATATCTCATTGTGGTTTTAACCTGCATTCCCCTGATGATGAGTGATGTTGAGCATCTTTTCATGTGTCTGTTAGCGATCTGTACGTCTTCTAAATACAGTTAATTTACTTGGGAACAATTTGATATATTTAAGGTTTGCAGGATTGACAAAGTCTAAAACTGATGCTTTCCCCTTACAAATCATGCAGTTTATTTCTGAGTACTCTACCTGGTGTCCCATGTATTACACGATTTTTTTCATTCTGGCTTGTGGGATCACCAACTGTTTCTGGATATATGTGAGCTCTGATGATAGTTTCACCTGCTTCCTCTGAGTGTCTCTCCACAACCTTGGATGGTTTCTTCACATGCGTGTGTTGATCACTGTTCAGCTGAAGAATTTCTTGCTTAGAAATTATATTTATAGGATATCATTATATTTATATCATTATACAAATATATTTATAGGATATTTTTAATGATAAGTAACAGAAACTCAACTTAGATTAAGCAAAAAAGATTAAGATAACTCAACTTAGATTAAGATAAAAAAAGCATTTGTTGACTCATAAGAAAAATCTAGGAATAAAACCCACTTGAGGACAGTGGATGCAGGAGCAAGTGAGGCCTTCTCTCTTGTGCTAACTTTTGCTCTTTCTCCAGCTATCTCTTGCTTCTGGTTCTCTTTGCACAATATCTAATGGTTTCTTCCAAGCAGAAGGAAAAATAGCCCCACGCAGTAGCTGTTTACATAATCATCCTGCTAATTCTTTCCCTAAGTCCATGTATTAAATCTCAAGGAAGACTTATTGGCCTGTTTGGGTAACATGCCTATCACTGAACCATGTATTGTCCCTGGGAGGTGGATTATTCTGACTGGCAAAGCCAGAGTTAGCCCTACTGAAAACATGTAAGATGAGGTCCTTGCAGGAAAGAAGAGTTTTGTTACTAGAAGATATTGAGGGCGGGATATTGGGTAGACAAAACAGCAGTGATCCCCAGCATCCAGTTTCCTGATCTGTAAAATCACCTACAAAGTGATAATGAATTAAGAGTTCAGCACAGCGTCTGGCCTGTAATGGAGGCACCGTGCATCTTATGTTACTATCTAATCTGAGCTTGGCATCTCCAGACGTCAGTAAATTTATTTGCTGTTCTGCATCACTAATTCTCAGTAAGGAAGTTTCTCCTCTGTCTCTGTGGGTCAAGAGTGACTTCAATTCCTACCTGTGGGCCTCGGTTTCCACGTAACTGGGTTCCTGATCCATTGTAATTTCTCAAATACACTTGTTTCTGCCTGGCTTATGCAGAGATCTCGTGTAAGTGTCAAATTAGCAGCAGGAAGCAGACAGTCCATTCGAATTGGGTAATTTTTTTAAAGATTTTATTTTTTATTTACTTGACAGAGAGAGAGAAAGAGAGAGAGAGATCACACAAGCAGGGGGAGTGGGAGAGGGAGAAGCAGGCTCCCCACTGAGCAGGGAGCCCGATATGGGGCTCAATCCCAGGACCCTGGGATCATGACCTGAGCCGAAGGCAGATGCTTACCTGACTGAGCCACCCATAAGCCCCTCGAATTGGGTGATTTGAAGAGAGTTTACTAAAGAGATTATTAACAAAGGTGTTGGCAGTTTATAGGGAAATCAGGAGGGGTAGTGCAGGAACCTGGGCTAGTCAAAGGGTACTCTTTCCTCCAAGGCCTGAAGGGACAGAGAGCACCTGTCAGGGCTGGAATATTCAGCCAGCCTGTAGTGACCCCACGGAGAGGGAGCTGGTGAATAAATAACCGGACCTCTACCTCTCCCTGATCTCCAGTGCTCCCCACGAGGTTAGTCCAACAGGAAGCCACAGGGCAAGGAGACTGTTGGTATAGTCTAACAGGCCAGCCTACTGCCTACGGCACAGAGAAGGGTGGCACAGGGTAAAGAGTAGACTAGAAACATGCAGCATATCCTAGACCTTGAGCCTAGTTTGGATGTTTTTCCGTAGCTATGGGCATCACACCTATCTTTGTCCTGTTGGTGGATTTCCCAGTTTATTTGGATTCGGAGTTTTATCCCTCTTCTCAGAGCAATCGATTCCTCATCATATTCACAACACCTTTGTATGTTCAGAATTTCTCTGATCCTGACGTAGGGAACCCTGAACTTCTATAACCTGGAATGGGGACCTAGATGGCAAGCCACGGTCTGCTATGTAAGAAAGCGAGAGGCCAGTGGCAAGTGCCTTTCACATGCAGCCTCGTAACAGGAGGTTTTGTTCTTCAGCTGTGAACAAAATCAGGCCATTTTTTGAAAGGGGCAGTTTTCCTGGTTGACTGGAGAGAATCTGCGTCAGAAAAGAAGCGCTGTTACCTTGTGTGGACTCGCTGAGTTTGGCTTTAAAGAGCACCTCAGTCTCTTCCACAGACAGAAAACTCACCTCCTCTTTCAATGTCTTTAGAGAGGAAGCCACCAGTGTGGGGCACAGGGAATAAAAATTAATAACAATAACAATGAAAGAGAGGGCCATGAGGTCAAAACAAGGTGCTGGAAAATATACAGATAAAAGTGAAGTCAAGGTGCCGGGGGAAGGAGTCACAAACAGAAGGCAAGACGTACTGCTGGTAAACGTGCTGCTGGGACCCACAGGCTCTCCCGCAAGTAGGGAGAAGAGCAGGCCTTCCTCCGGCTTTGGCTGTGACACAGGAACCAGAGGCCAAGCAGCTGCCCATTAACGCAGTTAGAGGAGAATGCACGTCTGGCCCGGCAGTCTGCTCTTTATTCTGAATCCGGCCTTTTGCTTTCTGAAAACACCTTGGAAGCAAGTCAGCCAAGGCAAGTGAGGAAAAGAGAAAGCCTGGCTGTCTGGCGGGGCTGCACCAAACAAGGGCTTTGCTGAGCCATTTGCGATCGGTGGGTGATTTCAAGCTGACACCTGAAAAGATGGTCCCGGTGGTGGCTTGAATATTCTGGATGTGTTACCTAATATCTCAAAAGAAAACTCACAACCCGAGTGCCCCCTGGCTTAAGTGCATGTTTATTTTCACAGTCTTTGTCTTTCAGAAATCAGCACTCTGTTGCTGTGTTGCTATTGTCAGGATGGAAAAAATAGAACCATTTTAATGTTGTGCTGTTTGCATTTCCCGACAGTTAAGAAGCAGCCCATTATTAGCTGGTAACACTGTTGTGACATCAGTGGTGACTTTGCTGCTTGAGATTCAGCTCAGGAAATATTTTCCTCCCTGGTGCAATTATTTTTCTTTTTCCTTTCCTATTTTTTTTTTCTTTGTTCACCTTTCCTGCTGCATTTTCATGCAGATGAGTGACTGAATGGCCATCCAGGCTTCCAGTCCTTTCAAGAATTGATGACCGAAGAGGCTAACATATGAGGCTTGACCTAATTTCAAAATATTAGACCCCCAGACACCACTCTTATGGCCATTCCTCACATGGGCCAGGGAGCTGTCCCTGCCCTGTTGGCATGAGCTGCTATGGTAGAGAGGGGAGAACGCGGCACGAGGCAGGAGAGTGTCTGTGCTCTGTGGGTGCTAGAACCTGAGTCAGGGAAGCGGTTGTTCTGTGATGGGGTGGGCGGGGCATGGGAGTGGCTAACGTGGTTTGGAGACTGATGGAATGAGAAAGACACCCCAGCCAGGGGTGGGGATGGTGGAGGCAACAAGAGATTGGTCGTACACAGAGGGATGGATTCAGTAAGAAATATATTGAGGACAGTTGGACTCAGGCTCATTATTATTGGAGAAGAGAAATACATACAAAAAGGGAAAAATAGGGGTGCCTGGCTGACTCGGTCCGAAGAGCATGTGACTCTTGATCTCTGGGTCGTGAGCTGGAGCCCCGGTTTGGGTGTAGAGATTACTAAAAATTAAGAAATAAATCCACTTTTTAAAAAGGGAGAAAAATACAACTGTGATAGAAGGACTAAGTTATAGATGTTCTTATGATCTCATGGTTTTCGACGTATGGAGTTACGGAAGTAAATACAGATGTAAAATATACGTGTATGTGCACGCTTTGTATGTTGCAACCTTTCTCTAATTTGAGATTCTTTCGAAATAAAAACTAAAAAACTGTTAATATAGGAGAGTAGTACTATTTAAAATAGAGAGATAATGCTAACAAGATTTGACTGTTAAACGAATCAAGTGATATAATTCATGTAGTGGGTATAAGATAGTGCCTGGCACATAGTAAGCTCTCCGGAACTATTATTATACTCCCCGGGATAAAAGCATGTCACGAACACTGTTCTGCAACTCATTTTTGTTTTCACTAAAAATATGTCTCGGAAATCTTTTCATGACAGAACATACCTGTTTGTTAAAATTCATAAATCTAGCTTGTGTTCTTTACTATTTTACTTTTATAATTAGAAAACAAAACAAAAAAAACAACACCCCAATAATCGTGGGGGATAATCTGCGTTAGTATGTCATCTGCCGATGACTCATAATTTAATTAATTCTTGTTGCTAATGGAAACCTCTGGTTGAACAAGGCGTAGTTGTATTTTAATAGCAGTTCTTTAGTGGAAAGAATAAGAAAAACATATCCAACACCAAATCTATGAACACATGGATATTTACACTAATTTTTCCTACTTTTGCACAGCTCTGAATCAAAAGCATTGGGTGATTAAAGCAGCTGTCAAAATTCATTTCTTTATTCATTTTTTCAATGTATGGACAAGTCCTTACTTTGAATTGCTCTGACCACGTACCATTTGCTGTGGTGGGGAGGCAGCAGCGAACCACACAGAGCCCCAGCCCCATGGGGCTCTCTTACTCTAGCGGTGGGGAGACAGATAATGAGCAAACACACAGTCTTATATGATACATCAGTCGGTGATAAATTAAACATTAGATCAGTCCCTTTCCTTCATGAAGAACGGTAATTTGGTAATTTTTAAAAGTTTATGCTTTACCAATCATTTGACTTTTAGTAACCTTTGGAGCTTCCGTTTTCATATATCAAAGATAAAGATAATAATAATTATCTTATAAGGTGGCTGTAATCAAATATGTTAAATGCCTGGCATAAAGCCAGCCCCCTAGCAGGTACTTGATAAACAGAAGTCATTATTATATGTAAGTTATATAATTTTGGGTTCTTGCTTTTGTGACAAAGAAAAAGAGGGTTGCTTTGATTTACGGGGAAGCTGTTTCCTTCCCTGGGTTGGGCGTGTCACCGATATATCCCCAGACCTTACCAACCTGTTCCTACGTGGTTAGGCACATGTCCTTTACTGTCTTTTCATACTTCTCCTCCGCAAGGACAGGAAGTTCTGAGTTCTATTGGGTTACCTTCCAGATGGAATCTCAAGAAATCTGTCATGGTTTCTTGTCCCTGACCCAGGAGTCCGCCCTTTGAATGGTCACTTTGGCACCGTTCTATAATTAGGTTTTCCAGGTGTCTCTTCCCAGAGGCCAGGGCTTGCACTGAAGTCTCCAAAGCACATCAAGTTTAGATTTGGCCTTGCAGAATATGCTGAGTACATGGGTCTATATGCCAAGAACACTGAGAAAACAGACAGGTTTTAGGAAGAGAATGGCTTGACTTCATTTGTATTTTAAGAAGAATCCGCAGGTTGCTCTGTAAAGACTGGAGCAGAGGAGTCAGGAGAAGAAGCAGGGAGAGTGGGGCTGTGTTGTAACCCAGGTGGACAATGTGGAAGCTGGATTGGGCAGGAACAAGGACAAGGAAGCAGCATGGGCTTGGCGTTTGGTCTATCCGGAGCCAGGATCGACAGTGCTTGCCGATGGACTTGATGTAGGAGTGGGAAGGAGTTTGTAGTTTAAACATTTGGGTAAATTTATTTTTAATTTTTATTTTTATTTATTTGAGAGAGAGGGAGAGAGTGAGTGCACACGTGCACGCATGCACACACACACACACACTTGCAAGGGGTGGAGGGTCAGAAGGAGAGGGAGAGAGAGAATCTCAAGCAGACTCCCTGCTGAGCATGATGTCCGTTATCACAGGGCTTGATTTCATGACCCTGAGATCAAGACCTGAGTCAAAATCAAGAGTCAGACACTTAACCTCCTGAGCTACCCAGGTGCCCCAAATCATTTAGGTAAATTTATATGGCTGTGCTAGTCATTAAAAGGGGGGAAAACCCATGGCATTTAATAAAAACTCTCCCAAGCGCCAGAGGACTCTCAAGTTGAGTGCTTGACCCTGTAGGGACCAATGGGTACACTTGGGGTTCACAGCTGGCCTGAAACAAACCTCAGGGTCCCAGCCTCACCCCTGGAGGCCACCGCATGGGCAGGACAAGCTCAAACCCCACCTGCAAAATGTCCAGGCCTCTGCAAGCCTCAGTCCCATGCCTAACCCATCAATCCCTTCAGAGCTAAGCACTTTCTCTCCTCTTCTATTCCTATGCATTCTCTTACCTCAGGATAATTAAGGACGGGCAATGTTCTTGCCCAGCCAAGGTGACCAGCAAAACACCCCAAAGTACATTTCCCAAAGTCTGGGCTCTTCTGTAAGTACAATAGTGGGGGGAGAATCCAGTTTACAAAACTCTACGGCCAGAAAAAGATCTATTGAATTCTTTAAGAGCACAACCGAGTTAAAAATGTCCGTAACTCCATTATGAAGTACAACATTTCCCACCTTGCCAACTGTAGCATCTGTACTCAGATGTCTGGAAACCTACCATCTTCTCCAAGAACAAGAGAGAGAGGTGCTTGCTTCACAGTTTTGGAAACAAGGGGGCCATTCACATAAAAAAATAATAGCAATTTCCAAGAATCAGTTGTTTTGGCAAACAAACTAAAAAGCAATCTCCAGGGGATGCCCTACCATGTGTACCTGAGAGACCCTTTCTCATTTCCATTTTTTTTCTTCTTTAAAGATTTTATTTATTTATTTGAGAGAGAGAGCAGGAAGAGGAGCAGAGGAAGAGGGACAAGCAGACTCTGCACTGAGTGCAGAGATAATGCAGGGCTCGATCTCATGACCTTTGGATCATGGCCTGAGCCGAAACCAGGAGTCGGTTGCTTAACCAACTGAGCCACCCAGGAGCCCCCGTTTCTGTTCTTACTTAATAAATGCACTTGCATTTGTAAGATAACTGGGTCTTGATCAGACATGACGCTAGGTTTTGTTTCCAGCTACTACAAATGACTGGATTCAAAGGTATCTTTAAGACATGGTGGGGATAGGGGGACATTGCTAGTGGGACTATCTAAGTGTACAAGTTTTTTGACAAAAATGTCATCGACTCAATTCAAAGAGTCGTTAGGAGAGTCCTCACCCTCCTGGCTCCCTTTGCCTTGCCTCCTTCATTCCCCAGACTTGGACTTCTCTGAGGCACCCATTCAATTCCTTCTCTGAGGCTGGCACTCAGTTCCACTGTGCCAGCCTCTCTGGCAGCAGCAGCGGCATATTATAATAGCTCACAACATTTGTTAGGCCCTTTCTGTATACTGGTAGGCAGTGTGCCAAGCACTTTACATGCATCATCTTACAACCTTGTAACAATTCTGCAAGGTGGTAATATAATATTATTATGCTCATTTTACACTTGAAAAGCACCAGGCCTGACAGATTAGGTCCTTCGCCTGAGGTGACACAGTAGGTAAAGTGTCAGAAGTCAGGTTTTTGTGACTTCAAAGCCCAAGCTCTTTCCTCTTTGCATTCAGCCCTTTCTTGTTCCCTTTCCTTGTTTCTCCTGGCTCGTGCTTCCTGTTACCAGCCTCTCTATTCAGCTAACTTCCGCACAACAGATTGATCTTGCCCAGTGCCCGGGCGTCCTGAGGGTTCCCTGGCAACCACCGGGTCTTGAGGTCCTCAGCTTAGCAGTACCCTTGCTAAGTGCTCTCTGCCGCCCCCACCTGGCAAGCCTGCACACTGACTAGTGTGCCGTGGGCAACGCGTTTGCTAAGAGGAGCATGACTTTCTTACATACTTCTATTTTCATTAATCAGATGTGTACGTGTTACCATTTAAATCAAAGTCAATTGTCAAGATTAGGATCTAAGAATACATTTAAGGTCTCAAAAATGGATTAACAAGAACGTAAATTTAACTTTAATTGGATACACGGGTCCTCAAAAAAAGTTAATGGGAAATAAGGACATTTCAAATTCAAAATTCTTTGAGGCTTTTCCTAGAAATGAGAAATTATAATTTAAAAAAACCCACTGTGTCTTTTTAACATGATTTCTTGCTTATAAGTACGTTTGTTCATGAAATTTGCTGCAGTGTTTCGGGAATGCCAGTGGAAAGTGTAAATTTACTGGCTTGAGGTCATTGTTTCTTCAACTTATTAGAAACAAGCCCGTGGGAGATTAATAGTGATCTCTTGGAGCACTATATTGCTTGCTTGATCCTGTTGTGTGCCAGGTATGCAGTAGGTGTTCAGCAAATGTTTAATGAATTATAAAGAGTATCTAAACAGCTTTTATAAGTTACAGAGGAGTGGAGAAGAATGTTATTTAACTTGGGTTAACACTAACATTTCCCCAACTACACAGTTGTTTGGAGAGCTTATTCAATAAAATTCTGTAGGAGTACAATGAAATGGGTACCCTGTTCCTCCAAAGTTAATGACTTTCTCACGCATTTGGCTTTCTTACCATGCACTTAGCACCATGATTTCTAGGCCAATCAATAGGCACAATTCCAAGATTAAGAGCAATTTGGATCATTATTCTCCTTTCATCACATATTCATTATTTTCTGTTTGAATGAGACCTGTAATCAGTGTTATTTACCAATCTTTACAGTGAAACTTTAAACCACTGATTGTTCCTGTCTTTGCAGGTATTAAATGCCATTTCAAATATCCTTTCAATAATTTTGTAATAGCTAATGAAGTCCATTTTTCCAGATTTTTTAGTCCGCTGAAGGAGCATTGAACCCCCAGGAGTCTTTAAAAAGTATGTGTTGTTTAATTGGTGGCAGCTGTTCCTTAGAAAGTTACCCAAGTATATAAAAGTGTTTTTCCCCCTGTTTAATGTTTTTTTTTTTTATCATGGTTTAAGTTATCCTTGAAATATATATGGAATACATATGAAGGTCCCCTGAAGTTCTTTGATATTGAAATTTTCAGATATTATTACTTCCAACATATGCAAGAAATTGTAAGACAGTACCCTTTAATTTTGGTTTTAATTACTAAAACTTAAAGAACATATATTCTCTTGGTATCCTGGATAGCTTTCTTCGAGACAAGTTGGTAATTTATTGTGGTTAATTCTAAAATGTGTACATTCTGTGTTACTTGACTGCAACATTTTTCCTGCCTTGTCCTTGAATTCTTTCCAAAAATCATTAAGTATTGGATACATACAGCAATAGCAGATTTGCTTAAATGTCACTATTAATCCAGTTTATAACCTCCAACATTTTGTATGAAGAATTTTGGAAAGAAACCCTGACATAGATATCTAATGTCCAGAAGAACCAGAGCCAAATAGCCTGATTTTACAGTGGAAGGATAGCCCAGATGCACATTTTCTGAGTGTGGTTTTACTGAAAGGCTGTGTGCAGATGAAATATGGCTTTTAAGAACATAATCTTCATGGAAAAGGTCTTTCTTGTCATAGGACTGGGCTGACTTTCAAGCCAAGGTCAAAGTACTTTCTGCAGGCCTATTTTTAGGTTTTCCATTTCTCAACGGGACGTTCCCAGTTTTGAATCCGTGCAACGCAGATTGTGTGGTGCTGGAGAGGAGCAGAGAGGCCCGGTCTCTGCGGTTCCCAGGTTTCTGGCCCTGGGACTCCCAGCCCTGCGCATCTCCCACATCCTGGACCCACGGATCCGTGTCCTCTCTGAAAAGCAAAGGCATACTTGGGGTTCTCTCTTATTTGGCTCTTTTGAATTTTCTGAGACATTGGCGACCTGACATTATCATTATTAACCATGAGCTGTGTAGATCTTCAAACCGTAAACCTGAACGGAACAGAAGCAATGAGGTCAAAGTGATTTCATTTAGATGCAGGTGGAAGAAAGCAGGAAACCAGAGCATGTTGATAGAAAATGTCAAATGCCATTCATTTGTTTTCGAAATTGAATACAAGGACCTAGACAAGTCTGTAACAAAGAAATCAATACGATTCTGTTTTATATTATGGCCTTTCACTGAAAGAGACAGAAGAATGAAGATGAAAGGACCAGGGGAAAGTCCAGCAAGCAACCTTGATACAGGCAGGACTTCTGAAAGGAAAATATCTGATGTCATAATCATGTATTTTCTCCCCACAACGGATTCGGTAGGTTTGTTGTTGTTGTTTTTGTTTTGTTTTGTTTGTTTGTTTTTTAAGGAGTACTCCCTAAATTTGTTACAAGCAGCGCCTTGATTTTATAGAAAGTTTAGAAGCATATATATTCACAAAATATTTTATTTCTTCTTTTTTAGTGAGGAAATATTTAAATACTCTTCTTTGGGATGTTGGAGACTATTGCTTGCTCTCCTCGTGCCCCCTAAAATGTTACTTTCATTACATAACAGCCCCATCTTGTGGTTATTTGTAAACTTTCCATTAAATATATGTTGCGTTTTCACAGTTATGGGCATAAGTGGGATCTTCTTTTTTAATGTTCCCTGGAGCCTGGGTGAAATTAAGCAGGAAAGAAGAACGAGCAAACATTAATTCAGTTTAAATGTCCACACACTGGAGAGGAGAGTACATGGTTGGTGTTTCGTAAAATACTGGTTGAAATAACGCTAAGTGAAGGGAGAGTGGTGCTAAAAGCTAAGAGGAAATGCAATAAGGTCCTGTCCAGCACGCCCCCCCCAGAGGGAGCACCTTCAGCTCCCTCATATCTTGATACATCATTTGACCTTGTACCGACCTGCTTCACTAGCCCTAGGAGGCTTGCTTATCCACATCTGTATCCCTACCACTTAACACAGAGCTTTGCAGTGCTAGGTGCCTGCATTGGGGAGGACTCCGGTTACACATGGCAGAAACACAGCTGGATCTAGCTTCAGAAGAACAGGAAGGTAATGGCTCATGTAACCAATCAGCCAGAGGAACAGAGGAAGTGGTTAACTAGGGAGATCTGAAACAGGGATTTGAATGCCAGCAAGACTCTTTCTCCAACTCATGTCTCTGATTATCTCTGCTTATCGCCCCATTTCCTACCCTGCTTCTCAACTGGCTCTTTGCAGCTTCCAGGCTCACATCTTCACAGCTCTCTAAATGGAGGGAAGAAGCTCGCTTTTCCCACAAAAGTTTTGGAAAAAGTCAGGGAAGAAGTCTGATTGGCCTGTTTTGGGCCAAATGACCACACTTTGGCCAATTGCACTGGCCAAGGGAGTGAGATACATTGATTGGCTAAGCTTGGGTAATGGGCCACCATTCAGCCAATCACTGTGGGAAAGGATGTAGGGTCATGGGAAATGATAGAACGCCTATCCGGAGGGAGGCAGAGAAGGAGCCGCAGTTTCTCTGGAGACGGAGGGGGAATGGATAGCTCAACACGCTTACTTGCAGCAGGTTCCCTCCTTTCCTGTCCTGTCTATGTCTATCACGTCACCCAGTAAATATTTGCTCAATGAATGACAGATTTTCTAGATGAGTAGAAGATCTCTGAGTAACCATAATTGGTACTCATGTAAGGTTAGAGGTGTGTTAGCTCTTTTCTGGAGCTGGAGAAACCACACGTTTCCTTCCCTTATCAAACCTTGCAGCCTTTCCCCATCCCTGGCTATGGTCATGTATGTTCTTTATCTGTTGGAACTTAAACCAAGAATCCTGGTTTTTTTCCTCTACTCGACTCAGTGAGCGCCTTCTCTCTCCTTTGCCTATTTTCTCCTTTGGTCTGGCTTTGGGGTCGCCTTCACTTTCCTGAGCACCCCGGTATTCCTTGCCACATAGAATAATAAAAATAACAAACATGAGGAAGTTTCAAAGCTTCAATAATCATACCAAATTGTTTCCCCTTTTAAGATATTTGAAAGCTGCATACAATTAAAAGGAACTTTTCCCCCCATGATGATGGTTTGGTTTAATTTAAATACTGAAGTAAGTTAGGTTGCTAACATAATTTAAGTTCACTTTTGCTTCTTCTGTAACATTTTGCTTTGGACATTTTGTTTCTTTGAGTCTTTATATTTTATTGTATTTTTTCCATAACTGTGTAACTATTGCCTTGTTCTTGGAATTTAATTAGTTGCAATTTTTATTATTATAAATAAAATTGTGATGAATTTCCTTCTAATCTTTAACCATGTTTGATTTTCCTTTAAAGCGATTCCTGAAAATGGGATTATTAAAGCATATGAATATTTTTATTAAAAATGTATTTTTCCTTTGCTATAACATTTTTGAAAAGTGCTAGAAATATATACAAGAAAATAAATATCATTTTTAATAAGCTCACTGCTCAGAGATAGCAACTATTACAATTTTATTGGATATATATTTTTTCATGTATTCATTTACCTTAAACAAGAGTAATTACAAAGATACATTAATAATATTTATTTACTTAACAGTAATTCACATTTTTTATATTATTAACAATTTTTAATGGCCCATTGTTATTCTATTATATGGATGGATACTGTAATCAATCAAAACGCCCCATTGCTGGACTTTTGTATTGTTTCCAGTTTATGGTACTTGAATTCTTATACATAAATCTTGGTGAATATATCTGATGCAGGCATGAGGTGTCCCTATTTCAAGATATGTTGTGAATTTTAAATATTCAGACCTATGGTACCTCGGTCTCCCATTGCACTCTTGCCTGGGCCGCACAGATGGTAGGGCTGGGTCTGGCCGACAAGAGTCAGATACTGAGTTCCAGATGTGGAAAGACCTGGAGAGAAGGGGGTTAGTCAGGGGAGAAGGCAAGACACCATTTTTTTACTTTCTCTCATTTCGGTAGAATGAAAACAGAAGCATAAGCATGCATTGGATGGCCAGCAGTGTTAATTTGGGCTGCTTACTTGGAATAGATGTGTTTGGTGAGGAAGAGATGAGATTATGGGTGCAGAGTCCTAGGAAGGCAAGAGGCACTTGATAATATTCGTTCTTTTTCCTGAGAAGGAGAGGGAGGGTCCTTATCTGCGAACCTTCTGGGTATCTTTACATATCTGGACAAAAACACTTCTCCACAGCAATAAACCTAAAGGGGAACAGCAAACCAGCCGGTGAATGGGAAGGAAGTTTTGTACTGCTTGTTTGTATGAGAGATAAGCCCAGAGGGTTTGCTTTATTTTGTTTACGTAGGCAAATCACAGACAGGAACTTCTGGAGAGACTCTTCTGGAACCACTGTCTGCTCCTGACCATTGTGGGAGCAGTCCTGCACCCCGACAGCCAGCAGAAGGCAGGAGCAGGCTGCTGCAGGGTCCCTGATGGGGAGCCACTGAGCTGTTTGGAATGAACTGCCCACCTACTGTTAAGTAATGTTCTGTCTCTAATACAGTCTTTGCACGGAGGAGAATGTGCTGTGCACTTGGTGGCAACCTTCACCACGCATCTGCTTGCTGAGCTGCCGTCGGGAAGGGTGAGGGTGGCGGCCTGGACGGCCTGGCTGCGGCAGTTAGGACAGTTAAGCAGGGCAGCCCCGCAGCGGGTGACGGCGGGTCCTAGCGCAACCGCATCCAGCAGTACTCCCTGGGGTTCTGCAAGCAGTGGTGGGCTCTGGGGAACGGGCTTCGCCGCAGCACGAAGCTGCAAGCTCGTGAAGCTTTGTCCTGGGCTCCCCAGAATCCACGCTCAAGCCGTGGTGTCCTGAGCCGTGTTCCAGTTGCACTCCACCTCTTACCAGAAGTACAGTTACTCGGGTCTCCCCTCCTTCCCTTAATGTCAAAAATGTATTTCTGATAATAAATGTTCCCTTCGCTGCACGGCTCTGTTTCACTAGGACCGTGGTTGCTGCGCAGGGTGAAACCGAGCCACGCAGCGTCGCACGTGCGCCTGGTATCATCCGCTCCGGACGGATCCAGCTATATGCGCTCGTCAAAGACACGAAAGCAGCTCCCCCAAAGCGAATTGCACCAAGTTCCGCCACCTCTCCCACCCTCAAATACTCAAACCATTGAGTTTCCTAGGGAAAGTGGGTTGCCAGCTGCCTGTCCGGTCGCAAATCCGCTGGAGAATAATGCTTATGTTCCAAAAGGACCCTTGGGCTCTACGGTGATGCAGAGTTTCAGAATGGAACCTGATTTGCAGGAGGCAGAGAACTTGGGCTCGCAACACGATGGATAATAAAAGTACCTACATTCTTATCCTGAGCATCTTTTAATTCACCTTGATTATGATCATTTTTTAAAAAGTGAAAAAAAATTTTAGATGACAGATCTCTTTTCTTTTAATGTTAGTTGAGAAAAGATTTTTAATCAGCCCTTTCCATGAGGACTTTCTTTGAGTGTTTTTGGCATTTATTGAGTACCTTGGAGGGATCAAGTGTTCTCTCAGAGGCTTCACCTTGTGCAGAAGTTGATGGGTAATTTATATTAACAAAAAGATTCTTGTGAACCAGATCGTGTTGTAGTGTTCTATACCGTTGGCGTGTTTCTTCCATTTTGTTTTTAAAAACTAACTTCAATAAACAAATGCTATAGGTCTAGGTCTGGCTGACCCAAGCCCGTCCCTTCTTCCTGTGGCATTTGAACTTGAGATTAGCTCAGGCAACTTTGATGATTGCCAGCCCTCATCTCTAACCCTGGATGGAGCCCAAGGATTTCTCAATCATGAAGTGTTGAGAGGGACCCCTTCTCTCCTCACCTCACAAGCTGAATCAGGTGGGTGATGGTTCAGGCATGAGTCCAATCCTCTTCAGTTTTTCCCTCTGCACAAAGAGGAGAGCCAAAGAAGAATGAGTGACTAGACTTTGTAACTGCTCATTATGGGGCTATTCATTACACTTTTTAGTATGCAGTATGTTAATAAGCCAAGATATTATGGCAGAGGGTCCATAACTAATCTACTATAATAAATAAGAGTAACGGCCATGGTACCAGTATATTCTGTGGATATAATGTGCTGCTGGCAAAGTGTGACATTTTAAATAAACTTTATTCTTGAGGTATTTAAAAAAACATAAAGGCGGTAATGAAATATAGAGCACAACATTAGTTGACACAGCAATTCCTGCCTCCCAAGACCCTGCTAAATAACCCGAGTTTAAATCTTCATCTTGAAATACACAGCTCGTCTATGATTTTAAGTGAGTTGTAAAACTTTTATGGAGTGTGCCCTAACTTTATTTAAAAAATATTCTCCACTTTTATAGTAAAGGTGACCCAGAAGTACCTTGTGAATAATAGAACAACATATTTAAGCTATTAAATTCACCTCTCTAGACAATACATAAGCCTTTGTGGCACTTCTATCTCTCCTGGAAGGAAGTGAGAAGAGGCAAGACTCTTGAATTCACAATTTACCCCAAACACACTGATTTACCTCCAGAAGGGACAGAGTTGTACCTACAACAGGCAGACGTCAGACTCCTGCCACCAAGTTGAAAAGAGGATTCCAAAGTTAAGACCACTTATTATAGAAACCCAGAGAAAGTCAAATATTTGTATACCTGAGTGTTGAAATTGCAAAAAGTTCATACTCCCCACACCTGGTTTAGAATTGTTGTTTTTGGACTTTCAAAAGCTGGCTTGGGCCCGTGGGATGCGTTCATTCCCATATATGGAGAACTAATTTTAAGTCCAAAAACTAATGAAGATACTCGAGTGCTTTTTATTTACTGGCAGTTTCATCGCTGAGTAGCAGCTCCCCGATTACATCAAGCTCCTGTACATGTCTCTGTCAAGAACAAACCACTCATTTTCTACCTTTCTTTTTTTTTTCTTCTTCAGCTTGAAAACAGCTGCTGTCCATTAACTATTATACATTACGTATGTGTGTATTTATACACACACACACAGGACGGTCTCCAGCCTAACACAGTACGTGCAGCCCCAGGTAGATACGGCAAGGGTGTAGCAAGCACGAGACAGCAATGATTCCTCTATTTATTTCTTCTTTTTCACTGAATCACATACAATAACTAGAATGCATCATAACCGATCAAAAGCATTTAGCAAGTAGTTTCTTTGATGCGGTGCCACGGTAAGTGTTATTCAAAAGACACTAGTTTTAGTCACTGAAAGGAAGTTCCGCTTTCTGCAAACCCCATAAAGTACTCATTTCCAAAAGTATTTGCCAGAAGGCAATTATTTATGGAATTCAAGAGTCTTGTTAAGACCATTTGGATGACACGAATACTGTTTTGGTATTTCTAGAGGTCAGGGAACGGGAGACTGGGTTTTTTTTGGTTTTGTTTTATTTTTCTCCATAGGAACCCACTGCAGGAGCCTTAGCTGCCCTTTTCACCAGTACTCAGTGGCACCTCTTCCTTCTGTCTCCTCTTCCAGCCTCGGTTTCAAAGGGAGGAAGCCAAGGACAGACTCAGCAAGGCTGGAGGGCTTGGGTCTGGCTGTTGTGCCTGTGTCTTTGGGGAAGTGTGCTGCTTAGCCTGGCCGGCTGGAGAGCAGGCAGGAAGTGTGGACGGATGTCCTTTATTTCAGGTAAGGTTAGATAAATGGCAGGTCTGTCTTGGGGAAAGTTTTAGTGGGAGGGAAAAAGGAAATCCTTTCTCTTTTGTCAGTAGACTCATCCATTCCTATCATACTCATCTGAGGAGCAAGAGATAGAAAGAGTAGAGGAGTGACAAGAAGGCAGAGAAGAGGCCAACAGGTAGGATTTATAGGGAGGGAGGCAGAAAGAGAAGAGAAGAAGAAGCTGGTGAGATTCCAGGAGCTGGTGCTGGGGAGGAGGTCTGGCAATGGGGCAGGATCCAGAGCAGAGGAGGGCGAAGGCCCCACCGGGTGGTGGGGAAGGGGCATGCACGGAGGCCTCCTCCCTGAGAGGCTGCCTTCCTCGGGCATCGTCCCGCCGTTCACGGTACTGCTCTAATGTCTTCTGTTACAGCCTGAAACCAGTCAAACCATCATTTTGCTTCAAAAAATTTGGAGGGACCTGTGTGGATTCTTTCTCAATAATTTTTATATCCTTCAAAGTGGAAGGAATTCATATCGTCTAAAACACACACAAGTTTTGTCTTACAAACAAAATGTATTCTTCATTTTACAAATATCCCTGTAGCTTTCAATTGATGTGGACACCAGTATAATTATTTTGAAAGTCATTTCAAAGGGCAAGCATTGAGGAGGGTTGGTGTGATGGATCTGTATCCTGAAGGTGGTTGCACAAATCTATACATATGTTAAAATTCATAGAACTATATACCAAAAGGAAAAAAGTCAATAATTGTAAAAGTAAAATAAAATACAGTATTACTGCCACAAAACAAGAAAAGCCCAGTTCCGTTGTAAGATCCAATTTCTCTGTCTGTCTGTCTGTCGGTCTATCTTTCTGTAATTAGCATAAAGGCTAATGTGACTGTTGAGAAGAGACTAGATTTACTTGAAAGGTCCAGACTTGCTCTGTACAAACATAAATGCTTATTAAACACTTGCTGTGGAATTCCCCAAAAGTCACTTTCCTTGAAGCAGGTGTTTTGTGCCCCCCTCCCCCAGATGTTCAAATAGACTAAAATTTAGGAAATCTGTGCTCTCCTTCTGACTTTGCATCAAACTTCTTGAACTTGACTGGTCCTCTTCGGCAAAGTGGGCTTGATTCCTTTGCTTTCCTCAGGAAGGTTGGTATGAGGAAGTGAGTGCAGGGAGAGAGCTGTGCAACACACTATGGGCATTCTTAGGACCAGCTCCATGCACACGCACGTCCGAAGACTGGACAGCAGGGTCGAGGTAGCTTCTCTGCTCCTTTGCTGAAAAGGAGAAACAGAAAAGGAGTTGGTTTTCCCTGTTCCCCAGGATACTCTAAATGTTGACACTCCCAAGCACGTGCTAGACAGCACCCCCCCCCCATGCCCTGATATTCCAGGGAGAGGGGAGGGTACAGCAGGGAATGATGTCCAGAGAGCTAGAGAAGCCCATCAGGGCAGCGGTGAAAGAGGCTCCACGCACGGGGCTGAAGCTCAGATGGTATGCGCCTGAATCGTCTGTTTCCAGTTGGCATCCATCATGACTGGTCATTGGCCGTGCTCCACTGATGTTCACTGATGGTGAATGTAAGCCTGTGGGCAGAGACCACTGAGGCAGCATAAACAAGTGGGGCAGCTTAGTGAAAGAATTTCAAGGCCCTCTTGGTTCGATTTTTTCCCCATCTTTTGAAAGAGACATGAATACGGGGAACTATTTCAGACACTGGGAAGAGCATCACTGCAGTGGAAAATGGAAATGGACACATGGCCTCAGAGCAAGTAAAGACTGATGAGAACTGTGGCCAATTGTGGGTCAAAGGGACAGCTGCTAGTTGGCGATAGACTAGGGGTTCTTAACTTTTATTGGGCCATGGGCTCCTTTGGCAGTCTGGCGAAATATCTAGAACCCTTCTCAGGATGAGGTTTTTAAATGAAATAAAATATGTAAGATTACAAAGGAAATGATTATTTCAAAATACGGGGATCCCATCGGTCAAGGTTAAAAGCAATTGTACCCATGTAGAGATATGGATGGTGCAGTGCCAAATATTTTGATTTTTTAAGAGAAGCCCAGTGCCAAATTTTTAAATGAGGCTTTCTGAGTTTTAAGTGTCACCATGACATTTTTCAAACACTAAGCCAGTCTACCTCAGCAACGTGTCTGGGTTGGGTTGGCTGCTGGCCACCATTTCGAAACCTCCGTGTTAGATGTTGTAGGAGACTCTTTGTACAAAAGGAATGGTGACGATCCCACATGATGTCAACAGATAAGACAGGGAACAGTATCATAGCCAAACCAGGGAAAGCCTAATACTTGGCCATTTGTCCGATGGAAGAGTACAAAATATGACAGAAAAGATGTATGTGTCCTATGTGCGTAGTTCAAGTTCATAACAAGGTCAGTCATTATTTTCCTTCCTTTGTGATTTTAATTTTAGCATGCCACCTTCCACTGTGATTTCACAGAGATATTTAGATAGTTTTTAAGTTTGGCTTTGGAATTTAAGGTTTTTAATTTGCTTTCATCACTTTTTTCCACTAACTCTTGGAAAATGGATTTTTTTTTTTTTTTACCCTGATGGGAAAGAAGGGAGAGTTAGTGTCATGCTGTCAACATAGAAAGGTAATACAGGGGTAGACACCAAAGGAAAAACAGAGGGGAGGGTCCTTATTTCAATGAAAATTTCTTACAATTATATTATCTAGAAAGGATTTTTACCTGTTCTGAACTTACCTGAAATTAGGTAAGATCAGATCATTACATTTTCATATAATTAGAAAATATATTGATCTCTCAAAAGAGTTATGGAATCCATATACATTTGCTTATAAATGGGTTCCCACATTTCAATAAATGGAAGCCATACCATAAGGCCACTAAGTTATTTTTTTTCAAATGGAGTCAATGAAATATATAGGGATGACCTTTCCTAAATCAGTGGCTTCTAAATTTTTTGACCACCATATGTAGTAGAGAAGTATATTTTACATCATTGTATGTATGTGATTACATATATACCTATATTTATAAAAACAAAAGTTCCATGAAACTTGCTCTTGCCAAGAGACATGTTTTCTAATTCTATTCTGTTCTATTTCATATTAAAATGTTGGTCTGAACCTACTGAATTGATTTCACAACCCTCTAGTGGTCTGTGACTTGCACTATGAGAAGCAATGTTATGATAAGTCACCATGTTTCTTTGTCCCTAGGCACAGTCCCCCATTCCCAGATTCTCCCCCAGAATACTCCAGGGCCCACTGAGTCTGGACCCAGTCCTTCTATCTTCATCCATGCTTGTTGAAGACTAGGTGTGTGGGTTCTGTATAATAATCACCCTCCCTTGTTAATTCTTTAATGTATTCATTTACTCATTTTTTCATTCTTAGTTTCATTTACTTAAGAAAATATTTCTTGAGGGGCGCCTGGGTGGCTCAGGGCGTGATCCTGGAGTTCTGGGATCGAGCCCCACATCAGGCTCTTCTGCTGGGAGCCTGCTTCTTCCTCTCCCACTCCCCCTGCTTGTGTTCCCTCACTTGCTGGCTGTCTCTCTCTGTCAAATAAATAAATAAAATCTTAAAAAAAAATATATTTCTTGAATATTCACTATGTGGTAGACACAGGTCTTACATCTAGGGCAATAGGCATGTAAATTGATTATCATGTCATATATTAAGCACTGAGCCAGGTATGCCCAAGTAGTAACGGAATCACAGAGACGTGGCACCTGGTGGTGGTGAGTTTGAAAGGATAGGGATGGGCTGGATGTCTGACTAGATATTCTTTTGCAGGCGTCTCAGTGACCTCTAGAATGAGCTCTCAGACAGCAAGTGAGTCCATACACCTGAGTCCTGGGGGTCGGGGTGGGCATGGGAAGGGAGTCTGTGATGACAGGGTAGGCTGACGTTTTTGGCTTATAGTGGGGGGAGGGGAGAAGAAGTGATGAGATCATGGGCTTGTGGGAAAATCTGGAGGTCTCCCGGCCTGGTGCTAATTTTTCTCCCACAGAGAGTTGACATCGCAAAAATGTGTTATGTTCATATTGACAAAGGATCTCATCTTTCACTGTGACATTCCCTAAGAATTGATTCCTGCCAACAGCAAAGACTAGTCCTGAGCTGGGAATGAACAAGAACTTTCAGGATCCCTCCTCATGAAGAGCCCCTTCTTCCTCTGAAAGTTCAAAATTCCAAGATCCAGTTAGAGCTGGAAACAAATTCAGTAGTGGTCCTCCAACCACTTCCATTTTGTAGAGGAAGACAATTGAAGCCAGTGGCCCACCCAAGTCCACACAGACAGTCAGTGGGAGGGTCAGGCCTGGAAGCCGTTTTCTGCCTCGTGCCCTGGCCTGGGTGCCATGCCCATGACTACCTGATGAGGAGCTTTGGAGGGTGGGGCGCAGGGAGCATGGTAGCCTCTCCTTTTGCGGCTTCCTATTCAAGCCAAGCGAGGCACCCGCACAAGTGGGTCACTCTTTTGGTAGATGATGGCTTCTTGTTTAGAGGGTCCAGCGGAAGTGACAGGTCACTGCAATTTTAATGAAGTCTTCTTTGTTCAAACAGCAAACATCAGGGCTGGAAGGAGCTTTGGAAACTTACTACATTATTGTCTTGAGCTCTCCTCAGCCCCAAATGCCCTCTCTCCTTCTGCCTTAGGGAGGCCCCTAATTAAATGGGTTAAACCCATTTAATTTGTCTCTGTCTAATTTCTTCCTTGCATACACAAAAATGCAGCAGTGTTAACAATTCAATGTGTATAAAAATCACCTAAGGAACTTGTTTAAAATGCTAATCCCAGAACCTATCCCCAGACCTTCCAATTCTTAGGTCTTGGTGTAGGTAAGTCCAGAAACCTGCCTTTTAAATATCTCCTTTAGGATGGCGATACATGTATCCCCTTAGGGCACAGTTAGAAAAAAATACAGGAGTAAGAGCATTTAGGGTTTGAAGAAAATGGAGAGCTGGGCTCCCCAGAAGTCGTTTCCTCTCCTGACTGAAATGAAGTTAAAGGACCAAAACAGCTTCCTTCAACTAAACCACCAAGGCTACTTAGAATAGCCTTCTTTCCCCAGATTGCCAGGAAATCTCCACAAGTTGACCCACAAAGAAGTAGGATTGGGATGTGAACTGCATGGGAGAAGATCACATTAGAAGTCCTTTAATGCAATTAGCAGTGGGGCCCCAAACCACAGGACAAAGCAGCACCAGTCGAAGTAATTGATTCCACAGTGGCCACAAGGTGGCGATCTTCTGCATCTATTTGAAACGCTCCGTGCGTTCTCATCAGGTTTAACTTATTTTCAATATTAAATACATCATTAGTTTTAGAAGTATGCATTAATTTTAAAAGGATGCAAGGAGAAATGGTTTAACAGGAAAGGCTTCAAACTCGCATTTCAATCAAATACTGACATACTCTAGATGGAAGAATTTAGTGAGATTTCCAACATCAAACCCCAGAAAAAAGATAAAAATCTGTTTGAGAAAAGGCTGTAGTCTTTGCAAAATGAAAAATGTCACTCAAAGAAAGTGTCTTAAAAGCTTTCTGAGAAGTTGGGATTTTTTGAGAACTAGCAGGTACAATCTGGTCATTAAAAAATAAAAAAAGCATCATGTGGTAAAATTTCCTTTTTATTGGTCTGTCGTCAGGAGCTGAAAAGAAAAAGACAAAGAGAAAGAGAAAAAAGCTCTGGATAAACACCATACCAGGACAGTTCTGAACCAACTGCGACAGTGCAGCCGCGGCTTGGCTGGTGTGGACCCGAGTTTCTCCCAGCAACTCCCCTGGGGCCTTCTGGGAGGGGCAGCAGCAGGTGGGCACGGGGTGGGCCGAGAGCAGAGAGACGAGGCTGGGAGGTCTCGCCACAGCGTTATGTCAAGCCAAGCAGCACAGCCTCAGACTACTGTAAGGCCAAGCCATTGGCAAGGTCACTGTGGGCCTGGGACCTCGGGCACAGAGAGGCCCATGGTTGAATTTACAAGGAGACCAAGACAACATTCCACAGGGATGCGCTGCAAAAGCCAGCAAAGGCCTCAGGCCAGTGGAGAGTGCAGGGGACAGGGTTGTTGGTCACCTGGTGGGCTTTGAGCCATATGTGTCCAAGTCTGTGCACCGATAGCAGGGAGCGGCCCTTAGCCACAGCCTCACAGTGAGGACGTCCCTGACACACTGGGATGTAGAAACAACATGTCTAGGAAGCTCAGCAGGAGGACGGTGTGGAGGGATAAAAAAAATCAATCCTCACTTTTCAAGAGCACATGGGAAAGCTGACCTCATATCCCACCCTCTCATTTCAGCTTCCCCTGGAAGAAGGAACACTGGAAGGCAAGAGGACATCACTGAAGAAAGTACAAAAGGCCATCAGGACTAAAAGGGGGCAAGGAGATAGAGCAGGCCTCCAGCGTGGGCCTTCCTTGCTTTCAGTCTTCCTTGTTTCTCCCATTGTGCTCTTGGTCAGGATAGAAAATGGTTGGAAGGGGAAAATTCTTGTGAAGAAGAAAAGACTGGGGGAGCTGTTTTCTTAGAAATTTGAAGAGTGCAGGAGAGATGCCTGAGATATTTCTTTTCTTTTTTTTAAAGGTTTTATTTATTTATTTGGGAGAGAGAGCAAGAGGGGATGAAGGGCAGAGGGAGAAGCAGACTCTCCACTAAGCAGGGAGCCGGACCCAGGACTCGATCCCAGGACGCTGGGATCATGACCTGAGCTGCAGGCAGACACTTAACCGACTGAGCCACCCAGGTGCCTCTCTCTTTTCTCTTTTCTTTATAGTGTGGGGCTGGGGCAAAGGCCTTGAGGTCCTGGTTGTTTTAAGGGACAGCCACCCCATGGTTATTCTCTGTTCAGGCCCACTCACTGCAGGGAAGATCAGATGAGAGCTTTGGCAGAGAGATTAGACATTCTCTCCAAAGCCAGTGTGTCTGCAGGACAGTGTCCCATGAGAACCTTCCCTGTGCTGCTAGGCAGCCGAGGGAGATGCTTACAGAGCTGAGGAGAGGGGATATCTAAGAAACATTTCCCTCAGCAAGACCATTTTCCCACTGCATTATCCGTGGATCTAGGGAGCTGGGCTGCCCAAACCTGGACACACAGAGAGTGCTCAAACCTTGCCAACTGTCATGAGACCCTGGGCCATGAGTAATGTCAGATACGGTAGGTGATTTCAGGGTAAGCAGTTTTATTTAATGACCCTCCAAATGAAATCCATATCCCTCATCCAGTGTGATAAGTGTCTTGACTTTGGGGACATGTCTCACTGACCTGGGCTGATTTACTTGGCAATCAACTCTTAGAGGCAGGAAAGGAGAAACATAGACGTCTGTTTTAAGAAGCAAGTTTCTGAGTTTTTGTTTGTTGCGGTTTTCCTTGCATGGTAGATTTCACGTTCGAAGCTGAAGTTTCTGATCTCCAATGAGGGGCGTCCGCGCTCAGAATGATTTTCCAGTGAAGGGGAGTGGACGTGCACACATTTGCCCTCTTCGGTCTCTGCAGAAGCGTCCGCACTGCGCAGGCAGTCAGTCCCGCCCACAGAAAGTGAGGAGGCCTCACGGGCTTGCACAGCGGCCGCGCTCCTGAGTCTCTTGCACCCAGAGCTTAGGGCAGCGGCTCCACCTGCTTCCACATCCCTCACGACACGTAACACACCCACCTGCAAGACGGTCAACTGGACATAAATTTGGCCTTTATCGAGACGTCTTTGCAAGTATGAATGGTTACCTCCTAAAATAAGAAATAAAGACAATTTCCCTCCAGAGATTTAGAAATCTTCAATGAATAATAAACTAACTGTACTGTTCTCAGATCAAAGCAGCCCTTTTTAACTAATTGAGAGAGTTTCTTGTAATTAGATTTCTTTTAAAGATTTATTTTAAAAAAATAATGTTTCTTTTGGAAGCAGATGCTGTGTTGACTGGTAGTCAAATTACCAGAATCTTAGACATTTTAATATCACTTTAGATAATTAGCTGCATTGCTTTAATTTCCAACTACTGTGCTTTGAGTTCTGTCTGGCAGCCGTGTGGGTATTAGTCTCACAGGAAACTTGCTGAATGGCCAATATGTTGAATGCCTTGGCAAGGCCACAGAATTACAATATATAGTAAGCTCCTTGCTGTAAGCGGAGGACTGTGTAATTTATTGTCCAAACTGGGATACTTTTGAGAATAAAAGGAGGCTCAGTTAATAATCACTCCAGGAAAACAGTTATAAACTGGGACTTCCCTGCCTATAAAGGCAAGGTTTTTCCTTCCAAGTTATTTCACAGAAAGATGGAAGATGCAGATATAGTTATAAATGTTATTCAGGTTCTCATGAAGTCACTCATATTCCAGATCAGGCTCCTTTTATTTTATTTTATTTTATTTTATTTTATTTTATTTTATTTTATTTTATTTTATTTTATTATTTTATTTTTTGGCTGGTTTTTTGTTACCTAGAAAATACTCTTTAGGCAAGACACCCTGAGATGATTCAACCCCTGCTAGTTTTGCATTTTTGTAGAGGTCAACTAATGGAAAACAGATTTAAAAAGGAGGGATAGACATTTGACACAGGTTTAGTCATTATTCCTGGAGGTCGTCCCTCAAAATTTCAGTTGCTGGATTTTGCAGTTATAAAAGCAAAAAGATAAAGTGGGTGTGCTGTCAACCGATAGGATAAATGGAAATTCCTATTTTTATGAAAGCGTATGGTTTAGAAGAAATTTTTCAGCGACATCATCGTGCCTGATTTTTAAAAGTATTATACACCAAACAACTGAAGCGTGAAGATGCCCGCTCTGGATGACGCAGCACAAGATAAACAAATTGGCCATTGGGATGAAAGAGACAGTGGGGACAGAACATGTGTGTGGACACTGAGTGTAAGGCTGGGAAAAATGCTAAATTATGCATTATTTTATGTAATACCTGATTTTAATATCAACATATAATTTCATTAACAAATTAAAGATTATGATCGGACACTTGAATATTTTATTCATATCCCCAAAAGTTTATGTATTCAAATTGGCCAAAAACTTTCCTTTGGATCTTCTTATGGGGAATCACCTTGTTTCTAGAGTCAGCTTCTATCCGGGCATATGTTGTCATCACCACGTGGGTTTCTGTTCTGTGTAGGTTTGTAGTAACAGGCTCCTGGAATTCAGGCAGGGTGGATAAGGGGGTCCCCCTGACATTCTGCCTGGGCGGAAAATTCATCAGGACTCCAGGTGATAGAGCACAACATTGAGCCTGCGAGCAATGTCTTTTTTTTTTTTTTTTTTTTGTCCTAAGACCAGCTGCTGTCTTTCAAAATATGACCACGCAGAGGGGAAGGGATTATGAATATGAGCTGGTTCTAAAGATTAATAGATGACGCGCAGGGTCTCTGCAAGGGAAGTCTCTCAGGGCTATATCCAATGGCTCAGGGGCAATTCTTTTCTATTCCAGGCTCTGAGAAGCCTCCATCATGGACCCAAGCCCTACCTTCATTTGTTAAGGTGGCCTGGAGTACATTTATTAAAGACCAGCCACTGTATGGATCTGGAAAGAAGAATGTGTCGTCCTGGTCTCTTCTGGCATCCTGGGAGTCTAGCGGGGGGCAGGGGGGGGGATTGGTGGATAAGATGCGCTCTTGGACCAACCAGCTCTGCAGCTTCAGGCAAATCCCTTAAACTTTCTGAGGGAATTAGAGGAGTTTTCTTCCAGAGCGGACTATTTCTTTTATCTATGAAAATAGAAGCAAAAAGGCAGTGAAATGTTAACATAAATGGTACAGAAAATGAACACCTCAGAAGTAAAAAGAAATGAGAACAGTGTGGCTGGAATGATTGGGGAAATCCTCTGGTTTCTTAGGCTTCATGATAAAAAGAAATTAGGTTTCCTTTCTCCATTTACTGTAGACTTAGTTTTACGGATTTTGGGGTGGAAGTACACTGAGGGTCAGGGAGGAGAATTCACTTAATAAAGCCTGTTCACGCAACTAATGAATCATCAAACTTTACATCAAAAACCAGGGATGTACCATATGGTGACTAACATAATATAATAAAAAATATTATTATAAAAAAATAATAAAGCCTGTACAGATACATAAAAGGCCCTTAAGAACCAGAGAAAATGGTCTAGCCTCTCAAACCCTAAAGTAAGGTATTACTTGGTATGTTGAGTGCCTTGGGGGAAAGGAAATCATGCGATCCTGCTGGCCTTCCTCTTAAATTTGATGACTCCATTCTCTTGATTTAGCCCTTTAAAGGAACTTCAGAGGTTTTGAGGTGCTAAGAGCAGGGTTAGGGATGGGAGAGGACTGTAGAGATGGAGAGCCAGGGTGCTGAAGCACCACCGGGACTGCTATGGTTCTTGGTTGATCTGGCTGTTTTAAGGATTGTATTTATTTATTTGAGAGAGAGAGAGTGAGAGAGAAAGATCACCAGCAGGGGGAGAGGTAGAGGGAGAAGCAGGCTCCCTGCTGAGCAGGGAGCCTGACTCGGGGCTCGATCCCAGGACTCCCGGATCATGACCTGAGCGGAAGGCAGATGCTCAGCCGACTGAGCCATGCAGGCGCCCGAGCTGGCTGTTTCCTCGGAAGGTCTGGAGGGTCAGCCAGTGCCAGTTGAGGGGGCTCACAGCTTTGGTGCTCTGCATTCTCCAGCTTGCTCTAGGGCCTTCTTGATTGACAACACGTTGCTGGATAACCAGGTGCAGGAACTTCCTTGTAGAGCTCACATACACCACAACTATGCCATCCAAAGGCTACGGGATAAACTTGAGAAAATAGATTCCATGTCTGTTGCAATCCAGGTGGTTCTAACTCGTACAGTTTTGTTTTTCCTTAAAACTGGAATCTCTCGGGTGGGTAAAATACTTGCAGACTTTCTTTAAAAAAGCATTTCTGTCTTGTTTTACGCAAAGAGCATTGCCATCCAGTCCTGTCCGTGATCACAACTGACATCAAAAAACCTCCCTGAATGCGGCACTTGGGTAAGTGTCTGACTCTTGGTTTCTGCTCAAGTTGTGATCTCAGGATCACGGGATTGAGCCCCACATTGGGCTCCGCACTCAGCTTCAAGTCTGCTTGAGGCTCTCTTTTCCTCTGCTCCTCTCCCTGGACTCTTAAAATGAGTAAATAAATCTTTTTTTAAAAATTAAAAAAAAAAACCCAAACCTCCCTCCAGTGCCTCCTTCCCTATGTTTTGGGGTCATCGCTCAGAATGTACGTCTTTGATGACTGAATATTGCATTTTGTTCTGGACAGCATGTTTCATGAGGAATATTGGAAACTAGAAAGTTCCCATGGAGGGATGATATAGGATCTGGAAACCATGGTAAATGAAGACCAGACAAAAGAACTGAGGATCTCTAGTCTGGAGAAGCGAATCTTAACCTAAAAATTGAGAGCTGGCGGGTGCCATTAAGGCAGAAGTGGGACCAGATATGGCTCATTTTGGCTTTGTAAAAAGAAGAACTTAATAAAACTTAGGGCCCACCAGCTTTGCAATGGGCTGGCATGAAGTCATGAAGTCATGAAGTCATGAGAGTCCTATTTCTCATTTCTTGGAGAGATGAGATGGGCCTCTTTCAGGGACGTCGCATCCGGGACACCTCCCAGGTAGCTTGCAGTGAAAGGCTCTGAGTTTAAACTGGGGATACAAACAGATGTATGACAAAATACCTACTCTCTTCCAGAAGAAACGATGCCTAAACAAAATGCAAGTTAACAGTGTAGGAAGTGCATGCCACGGACTAGGGGACATACTGAGAGCTGCGGGCTGGCTGGGAATGGGCGGATGCCGAGGGCTTCCTTACGAGGTGGGATGCTGGGTGAGTGTGGAAATGTGGCTGACACTCAGCGAAGTGGTTGGGGACATTCTCGGGGTGCAGCTGGGGCTACAGGGAACACTGTAAACAAAGGGCTATGCCGGAACCAGGAGGATACGTAGAGCAGGGAGGAGGGTCTGTGAGGGAGGGCTCATAGGGATTGGAGATAGCCGGAAAGGCCACATTCGGGAAATCCTCGAACTCTAGGTTGTTGAAGTAAATTCTCTGCTGGTACCTGAGTTACTAAGTAGCAATGTCTTTCATACTTGACAGGCAGCGTTGGCTTCCTTGTGCGGTGCCTCAGAAAGGACAAATGCTGGGGTAGAAAGCAAACAACATCATGGCATTTTCCTGACCTCTTTCATCAGTGAAGTCTCCAGCCTTAACAGGCTTTTAAGGGAAATAGTACATTCTTTTGGCATTTGCCGGTATTAGCCTACCCACCCCTAAACCCTCAAAGCCCACTGTATAATTACCCCCAGGAGGCCAGAGGTCATTTAGAACAGCAAGTGTAGGCAACACCCAGCTATTAGAACTCAAATTTCAGAGCTCTCCCTAAATTCTGGCCTGAAGCACTTTGGAGATGGCAGGGGGCCCCAAAGGTGGGGAGTCTTTGAGGTTGGTATTTCCTGCCTGCAATGAAGGCATGTGGTTTCTGAGGTTCCCATGGGTAGGCTGTGTTCCTTTAGGGAGGGGTGGAGCTCCCCTCCCAGGGAGGCTCTCTCTCCTCATCACTGGCCGCAGGCCTTACTCTAGGCCCCTCTGCTTCCTCGGAGGCACGTACTTGCCTTTTCTCTCTCTTCCTGCGTTTAGCTGAACTCTTAGGGCGGGAAGCTCAGAGGAGACTCAGGGCTGCTCCTGTGACCTGCTACCCCAGATGGGAGGAGGGGTCCAGACAGGGAGTGCTGAAAGGCAGCTGTTCCAGAAGGGATTTTCCAGTGAGTCTATGGGCAGCCACCGAGCTAGCCAGTGCTTCTGTGGTTTCCTGAGAGAAGGAGAAGCTGGGAAGTGGGCAGTGCTGTAGTTGGTCTGCATGCAGAGTGATTGCTTGGCCAAGATGACGGCAATAACCGCCTTGCTCTGTAGAGGAGGTGCATGCAAATAACTGCCCCACATGTTCTCATCGAGGGGTCCAGAAGCCCCTCAAGAGCTTCCACACTGGCCTACTCTGAGGTTTAAAGTGCTACAGTTAGGATGGATTCACTGGATTTTACTGTAGATCTCACTCTGTGGTTCACTCCAAAAATGCAATTTCACCTGATACAATAAATTAGTCTATTGGATCATTCCTCCCTCGTAAGAGGAGTGCATTGCCCTGGAAGCATTAGGAATTGGAGAAGGTAGCCAAAGACAGCTAAATATTTTGACTCGAGAGAACAGAGCATACCGAGGGCCACATTTACTTCCTTTAGGATTGCCATAGGCCAACAAAGACCCAGTCAAGCAGCATCTCCTGGCTCTGGGGTCCCAGAGCCCAGGGTAAGGCTCTATGCTCTAAAATGGATGCTTCGGAAGCCCTGTTTTATGTTCACTTTCTCCAGCAGCAAAACACATAGGAAACCAGAGTTTCACCATGATCACCAGTTCCACTCTTCCAACCTTGACCTGCTCTGTCTCGTGTTCTTGCATTCATTTTTACCATCAGGGGCTTGTCTTTGCAGTTGCCTGGAGATTCTCAAGTCTGTTTTCTGTGGGAAAGAGGCTCATTTTCACTGAGCGGACACAGCACTCATTAAGGCGTGGAAAGTTCTCCATTCCTATCCCAGTCCAGAAGTCAATGTCCTGGGACCGTTGCATGTGGAGCAAACACTTCTGCTCAGATGCTTTCCGGAGAGAACCGTCCAGCAGGTGTCAGTAAGTTCTAAGATGTGCAGGGAGTCTGGCTTGGCAATCAAGTGTGCTCTTTTCCAAACCAGCTTAGCTTTCAACGACTTCCTAGGGGGAAGAGACTGACTGATGGGCCATGACTAGTGGAGCTCCCAACGAGGAGAGCGAGGAGGGGGAAATAGAAGTCCCTTTCCTTGCAGAGAAGAACGGATTTGTCGTGTGTCCGAGGATTCTAGGAAATCTGTGCTCTGGAGCCCAGGCTGATTGACAAGGCAGAGATTGCAAGGCACCAGACAGCAGTTCATTCTGTCTTTTTCCCGGCCTCAGGGCACAGTCCGGTCTGGCCTTACCGAGAAGCAGCCTGTTCAAACCAGCCTCAGGTTTCTCGTTCAACTCGAAGGCTGAGGTAATTGCGAGGAGCCCAGGCACTGTCAGTCCCGCCCCGTGGCTCCATTCGACACTAAGGTGACTCTCCACCACGTAAAATCGTGCACACTGGCAGCACTACAGCCACGATGGCTCGGCTTGGGGCCCTGTTTCTGGCTTAGCATCAGACCAGGTTCCAGAAGAGAGGAGGCAGAGGTGTGAAGAAAGGTCTTCACCTCTCTACGTCCTCTTTGTTTCGTCAGCATGTCTTGAAAGACCGCTATTTTCATGGGTAGCGCTAGAAACTGTGGAGGATACAGAGCGCTAGAATGCCTGGTGCCCGAGGTTAAGGGGATCAGGATCCGAAGGTGGACCCCGGGATTCACGGTCATTGTCCCTCAGCTACTATGCTGTCCCTGTTGTGTTGAGCTCCTCCCCCAGTTTATAGGATCTTGATAGAGTGATCAACCAGGCATCATATCCTACGACCACGGAGATGGGACTGTGACCGAACCTGGCTATCGGTCTGCACTGACATCACTATATATCTATTTTTACAGCTAAAGAAAATGAAACTAATCCACAGATTGACGATATTTGATCTGCCAAACTGTTTAACGCTATATAAACCCAGCATGAAGTTTCCCAGAGAAAGCAATGACTGATCCAGAGATGTTCTTGTTTTACGTGGGATGCAGTGGTTGGAGCACACAGGTACGGAAATCGGTTTTCCTTTGATAATCAGCTACTAGCATTATGAACTACTGGGACAGGGGACGTCTAGGGAGTTGATTTTCTCATTAAACTTAGATTAATGAGTTCTGAGGGACAAGGATTGTGTCAAATAGTTGGCCAATGGTTTTTGAGCCCTTGGAGATGCTCTGACATGTGAGTCACTTGGCCAGTAGGAGAAGGATCCTGACCATGGACCTTGAAACCAGGGTCATAAGTTTGAAAAGTAAAAGTGCCCATTTTAAAAAGGCAAAATACCAGCTTTGCTTCTTTATTCTGAGATATTGGATACATTACCATCAGAAAATGGCGAGGAAAAGTGCTTGCTGAGTTTCCTCGGCCATTCTCCAAGATTCACAGTGTCACACGTTCTGTTATTAAAGTGGTATTTTGTGTTTTACAGTTGTCTTTGTCAAAGTCTAACCTAAAGTCTTTCCACTTGAGCCTGAAAGGGAGGTGGCAAAGAGTCCATTCACCACTGCTATAGCCCCATGTGCTAAGCAGAGACATCACGTGTTCCTGCCAAGTCCAGGGGTGGTCTTATAATTGACCTTAGTACAAAACTCTCTGCCTTGGCATTCATTACCAATCCATTAGTGTTGGCCTACTGTATGCCACACAAGACGAAAGCTACTTTCCAGCATGAACTGTAACCAGTGATACATGTTTATGAGACCCTGAGCAGAAATTTTGCTAGCTCTTATCTGTTCATAAGCTGTTCATCTCAGAGAAAGACACAACTTCAAAATCAATCAACTATAGATTGTGACAGTGATGCTGTGAATATAAATGTTTATGGAAAGGCAAATGAAGATAAGACCCGTTACTTCTAGGTACTCGACACGTCAGTTTCCTGTGCCTGTGGGCCGAAGAGAAATATTCATGAACAAAGCAAAGAATGGTGATCAGTTGAAAGGGGCGCAGGCAAAGTTTCACATTTCCAGATGTGTTTTGCTTCACACTGACAGGTCTCAGACAGTCAAGGAGACCCAAGGTCATCTGTATGTGCTTTAAAAAAAAGTGACACCTCTTCAATGAAACACTGGTTGGTCCCAAGCCTGCACTGAGTTGGGGAAGTTTCCTATCTTCAAGCTCATTTGTTTCCTAAAATCTCTGACCCATTCTCACCTCAGAGAGTCAACCAGTCTTTAACCCGACATAGAGGATGGAAATGTCGCAATCCCCATAAGGGGGATATTCGTTTCCTAGAGCTGTTACAGTAAAGTACTACAAACTGGGTGGCTTCAAGCAACAGAACTTCGTTCTCTTACAGTTCTGAAGGCTAGACTTTCAAACTCAAGGTGTCAGCAGGGTTAGTTCCTTCTGAGGGCCTTGAGAGATCATTTGTCCGCTGCCTTTCTCCCAGCCTCTAGTGACATCCAGGGATGAATGACTGGCAATCCCTGGCATTCCTTAACTTGTAGATACATCTCTCCAGTCCTCACATCTGTCTTCACACTGGTGTTCGTTCTCCGTCTTCACATGGCCATCTCCTTATAAAGACACCAGGAATTTTGGATTAGGGGCTCGTCTTACTCCAGGATGACCTCATCTTAATTATATCAGCAACAACTCTATTTCCAAAGAGGATCACATTCTGATGTACTACAGGTTAGGGCTTTGACATTTTGACACACACACACACACACACACACACACATATGGAGAGAGAGAGAGAGAGAGAGATTTTGGGGGGGGAGGGGAAACAATCCAACCCATAATAGGGAATGAGGAATTCTCTGGCCTTGTCCAATAATGAATGTTGCCAAAGCATATAAGGTAAATCTTAGATAGGCTTGATTTGTGGTGGCAGGTCCACAGGGCCTTTGAAACTAAGACATCCAATAATGTATCCCCAATGGATAGAAGTGTTTCTGTTTCATTGTTTTTCCATCTCAGCTCTGATTAGAATGTCAACCGCCACCTCAAAGAGAAACTTCTATATCCTATCACCAATTTTCAGATTCATCTTATTTTTAGTTTCCCATATTTGAAGATATCAGGAATACATCTTTCAGTATTTGTATCAATATTATGAGCTTTCTGTGTTTGTTCAGGTGGCTTCTCTCCCCAGAGTTTTCTACCTACCAGATATTTGACATGGGTTCCATACATGTAGACGCAGGAAAACTACCCCACAGAAGCTAAAGTAATATGGGGCTGATTTGTTAAAAAGGTTGTGTCTTTAGGATAAGTGGATGCTTGAATAGTTGATTTCAAAGAACTAGATTGATAAGCCCCTTTTGACTGCACCAATAATGAGGACGACCAAAGTAACGATACTCTGTACCCTGTGCTTGCTAGTTGTTTGTAACTTCTCACTGGGCAGATGCTGGAATGATAGATTTTGTATTCTGCAGCAACACTAGACAGACAGCTAATATTTTTTTCCAGTTCAGTTATTCATATCTCAGCACTGCTACAGAAAGAAGTCATCTCGTTCCTTTTACTGCAGAAAAAGGAGTTTGTGCTACTTTTCACCATTGAGTTGGAACAGCCTGTAGTGGCTAATGCAAAACCACATTGGGAGAGAATTTTTTACTCTCTGCTTTCCGACCTCCCCAAAGACATCACTGCCAAGTGTGGGCATTAGAAACTCTATGGAGAGTTTTTATAAAGATAATAGGAGTAAAGAGAGGGCTGTATGTGTCCAACACTTGGACTAGATTTAACTCTCTCTCTGGGGAACAGGTCAGCAAGACTAGTGTATGCGTGGTCTACACCACAGATACCACTGGGGCATCCGTAATTTTCCTCAGGGAGGAAATACCTTCCCTTGAGAGCCACGGGGTTCTGCCTCCAGCACTAAGGAGATCTAATCCATTTTGGCTGGTTGCACTGAGATACTCTCTGTTCCCAATTAAATCAATTATCTGGGTAATCTTCATAATTAACGGCAGGAGACTTGAGCTGTCAGGACTGGCTGTAGCAAAAATATTTGGGCATGTGGGTTAAGCCACAGTTGTTCTGTGGGTGTCTGAGGCTGGGGCAGGAAAGTGGGCTGAGTGCAGACTGGGGCCAGCTTTCTCAATTATCGTTGGGCTCTAACTAAACAGCAGAAAGGGCTTTTGCCCAGAAGTTCCACTCCATCTCTGACATATTAAGCAAGTTTCTTCACCTCAGAATGACTTTCCTTTACATCTGCAAAATGAACGAGTGAAGCCAGATGGTTCTAGTTAGTCTTTACAAAGCAAATGCTGACTATCAGGCACGGTAGTAAGTGTTATTTCATTTAATCCTGATAACCAACCTCTTATGAGAAACAAGGCACAGAGAGAATAAGTAACTTGGCCAGCATCACACAGCTAGTAATTTTCAAAGACCAGAAGATCTCTAAGCTCCTTTCTGACTATAATCACAATGGCTGTTACTGGGGAAGGCAAGTGGCAGACCCTGTGTCCCAACCAAGGCTAAGGTTAACTTAGATTCTTGCCCCTTGAAGTCCATGGACCAATAACATAAGCATCACCTGCAATCTTTTTGGAAATTTGGAATCTCAGATCCCACTCCAAATTTATGAATCAGAACTTGCACTTTTAACCAGATGACGAGGTGATTCCTATGCCTATTAAAGCTTGAGGGGCACTGATTTAAGGCTGACCAAAGGCCAAATTGGAACCATGGTAAGGGATTTCTGTTTTCTGTCCCCTCTGGTAAGTGTTGTAGGAGCTTGACTGAGGGGCCAGGAGAGAGGTGCGATGCCTTCCTTCCTGCAGTTCTAAGCCCTGTATCCAGTGCAAGTTTCTGTGTTTCTTCTTGGACTTCTTACCTAAGTCATATGCTCTGACACTCGGCTCCACTTCCAAAAGGAAGCTTCCAGTAGCCAGAAGAGACCTTTGCATCTTTGTGGGGTGACCACAGTGGGGAGGCCATCGTGAACGGATTAATGTATGTTCAGGATTAAATTCTCCAATGTCCTTTTGCAGGCAGGAGAAATTGCTGTTCTCACTTCTCCACTGGCTTCCCTCCTTTATTTAACAATGACTCTACACAAAAGCTTTCTATGGAAACATAATTGGATTTCTAACTCTGTTTGTTCAAAACTCACTTAACATTATAATGGCCCTAGTTATATTGTTTGTATCAACTCCTCAGTAGTAAAGTACCAATTTCTGAATAAATATGTAGATTTTTATACATACATCTAGCATTTTCCTTTCCTGCCAAAGCAGGAAAGGAAAAAGAAGCCAGAAATAGAAATCCATTAATAAAAACAGATACCAGATACCTTGCTGCACTAGGCTTAAACTTGCGGGGTAAGTTTAGATTTTCTACATCTGAGCACTATTTTTATCTTACCTATGTATGGATTTGCTTAGTGTTTAATCACTGTGGAACTTCTGGCAAACCGGTCACGGAAGAATATAGCCTGTTGTACTCACCACTGAAGAGCCAATTTAACTCAATCTAAAATGAATTAAACATATACTTTAACAGTGATTATCCCTCCCTCAGCACGGGGGTTACAAGAGAACCCGGTTTCCTGAATATCGTAGAGGTTTCCCTGTGACAGCTTTACGGCAAAAGTAGAATGTATGTGTGTGTGAGGGTATTTCTAGGGATTTCCATGTTTTCGTTAGTTAATGTTGGATAGAGATTTCTTTTTCACCTTTACAAATATATGAAAGGAGGCCTTTTTAAAGATTTTATTTGACAGAGAGAAAGAGAGCGAGAGCAGGAGAGAAAGAGAGCATGCATTAGCAGGGGGAGCAGGAGAGGGGGAAGCAGGCTCTCTGCTGAGCAGGGAGCCCCATATCGCGCTCCATTCCAGGACTCAGGGATCAAGACCTGAGCCCAAGGCAGACGCTTCACCAACTAAGCCACCCAGGCACCCGAGAAACGAGGCCTTTTTTCCTGCTTTTTCTTATCTGTTCTTTCCCCGGGACATGGAAGAGGCTACCACTCAATAAATGAAACAAAGAGCAGAATGTATTATTCGCTAAGCCAAAAACAACGACGTTCCTAAAATATGACCCTTCGGAAGAAAGCAGATGGCTGCTCTTATGTGGGGTCAGGGATTGGTGGCCGCTCAGACGCAGCGGTGGTCAGGGATTGGCCATGGAAAGCAGTGCTCAAGGGTGGCTGCTGCTGATTGGCTGGCTTGCAGAAGCCTGCTTACCAGTTCAGAGTTGTCATTAATTGATGGGGAAGGGTTTAAAACTGAATCTGGTCGTTACCTGTTACTATGATCCAAGAGCATTCAGTCTTCTTGAATATGGAGTATGGGCACTCTTTATATTTGCCTGCTGTCCCCACCTGCCACCTCAGGCAGCCCGTGTACTCACTGTGGTATGAAATATTAAGGAATAGAATCTTTAGGGGTTCGTCGAATCCTAAAGTGCCATGCTTTGGCCCTCACCACTCGGGTAAATAGGAAACACATGGCCCGTGTGGGGGCCAGTCCCCTTCCAGGCGTGCTCAAAGCTCGTGCCACTCTTTGCCACGGAGCCCAGACTAAGATTCTGGCTGTATTCTAGCAGCCTCTACTCGTTAAGTGGGATTGCCAACCGATGGAAGACGATTGCCATCTTCCACGGTGGAAGGCTGTTTGCCACCCGGGCTCTTGAACAACTTCGTAAAATTTAACTATCCTATGCCTCATTCTTTTAGCTTCGCCTTTCCAGTAAACCAGCTGAGGGGAGTTCCAGGCAATTTTCCTCGGAAAATTTTCCTCATGGTTGTCCTATGCATTGTATAGGGTAAAGATCCTGAGCTTGACTCTGGAATAGATTTATTCCTGAAAAGGAGCACAGTAGTGTGTCAATTAAGGGCACCAAGGCAGATAAACATGTAGATTCTAAATCAGTTGAAACGTCATTTACCAGCTGTGGGATATTGGGCAATTTACTTAACCTCTCTGTGCCTTAGTTTCCTCTCTTGCAAAATAAGGATAAAGCATATGGGGTTACTGGAAAAATTAGACGAGAGGAACACATAAGACACTTAGGAAGGTACCTGGTAGACTGTAAGTGCTTAAAATGTCAATTACAGCCTAATTTACTATTTTTTATCTGCAAAGAAATCCCAGATTTGGGAGTCAGAAGGTCCGAAATGGAATACAGCTAATATTACTAGCCATGAGGCCAACAGTTAGTCACTAAAATAAGAATACTTGCATTATGCCTATATAACTGAAGCTAATGTGTACTAACTTTGTGGTGTTGTTCAAATCACCCTTCCGGGGCCTCAATTTTCCTCCCTGTACAATGGGTGCTAATAGCTACTCAGTCTAGCAGATCAGGGGGCTATGAGTATTTAATTAGATACATGAACTGATAAAGAACCATGGGTGGTACTCATTTCTTGAGGATAATTGGAATTTAAAAAAAAAATAAAGGAGAAATCAGGGCGCCTGGGTGGCTCAGTTTGTTAAGCGTCTACCTTCGTCTCAGGTCATGATCTTTGGGTCCTGGGATCGAGCCCCACCTCAGGCTCTCTGCTCAGCAGTCGGGAGCTTGCTTCTCCCTCCCCTTCTCCCTCTGCTTGCCACTCCCCCTGCTTGTGCTCTCTCTTTCTCTCTCAAATAAATAAAATTAAAAAATAAAGGGGAAACCACTTAAAACAGGAAACAAAATTTTACCATAAGTGGTATTTTTAAAGTACTGATTGAATTTTATTGTTAAAAATGAGACATATAGGGGCACCTGGGTTGCCCAGTCGGTTGAGCGACCTACTTTTAGTTTTCTGCTCAGGTCATGATCTCAGGGCCATGGGATCGAGCCCCACGGCACGCTCCCGTTCAGCATGGAGTCTGCTTAAGATTCTTTCCCTCTCCTTCTGCCCCTCGCCCCCGATCTCTCTTTCTCTCTCTCAAATAAATCTTTAAAAATATGAAACGTATAAAAATAAGTTAGCTTATCTTGTATTTTTCAGAATTTTTTAGTTGTAATTATTTGCAAATTTTTAGAATCATAAAATGAAAAGTGTTAATTTTGGGGGGGCTTAACTTGACAGACAAAATGTTAACACCTCCTTTTCTTCACATTTGACTTTTGCTACACACTTACTGAAAGGGTCATTTTTTGCAAAAAATATTAAAGGACTTCTCTCATTCTCCCAAGGGTCTCTTTTAATTCTGTGATATTTAAATGACTGTCTTTGGAAGCTCAAATTGTGTCCTCATCCAAGTCAGATGAAAGCCCGCATCTTTTGCAGAATATGCAATTTCACTTTTTTGCAATCAGTTTGCATTTGATTTGCATTGTTTTATTGACCACATGGGAGTGTCCAACAAAGATCTTGATACCATATGTGAGAGTAGACGCCAGCATAATGGGAAGTTATGATTAAATGGGAGCTAATTGTAAAAGTGGTCAGTTAATTAGTGAATCTTCTTTCTGTCCCGAGCACTTTTGCTTCCTCGCCAAATCTTGGCGCTGCGTAGATGAAGTTAACGAGCCTCCCTGCTCCCGTTAAGACTGTAAATGATCCGTTTCCCAAGAATGTGATTTGGGATCAAATTCTTAAGGATCGGACTGTATTTCAAATGCCCTCAGATGGGAGATACTATTTTAAGGCCTCCTTTGATGTCTCTCAAGTAACACGAAAAACCTACCTAATCCCTGACTTAGTCTTACTTTTCACAAATCTGGATTTCCAGGAATCACGTCTTCGTAGAGCAGAGTGCATCCATATCGCTTCAGCGAGTTGGGGGTCAAGCGATGGTGCCTCACTTTCCTCTGCAGGGAAGGCGCCAGGCCCAAGACCATTCTGAAGTGGGCGCAGGAGGGCTAGATTTATAGAAATAAATCTCCAGCTTGCAGGGAAAGAGTGAGTTCCTATGTGGAGCACCTCTCTCCTTCCCTGCTGCCTGACCAATACAGGCCGGCGGAGGAAGAGCTCCTCTCAGTCCTCTGCAGGCAAGAAAAGCTGATGATTAAAGACCTTAGCGGGCCAGGGAAGCATGGCCCCATCCTTCCCGCGCACCTCCTGATCCTGTAACACCCCCTGACATGTCTGGAAGGGGAAGTGTCTGATGTTTGCCATGATCACAAAAGCTACCCTCCCCCCATCTTGAACCAACAGCACTGTCCTATCCTGTGGGATAAACAATGACTACGGCTGAGATCAAACAGGATTTCATGGCGCTTTTGTTAGATTTCCTAAACCAGGCAGCTGTGGGTAAAAATCTAAACAAACAACAGCCCTTTTAAGGGGGTCTTGAAACGCTCTTGTCCTTGCTGCCTGTGTTGCTCCCAGGCTGCAGTCTGATCTTAGTATGGAGAGAGGCTTGTACTCTGAAGAACTGGGGAGACCCTTTAGAATATGCTTTGTTCTTTTCTTCCTCCCAGGAAGGACAGTGGGGGTGGGTAGAGGAAGGAGGCAGAGAGACAAGAAAGAAGTTGGAGCGCGGGGCTGAGGCAGAGGCTCTTGAGAGAACGCTCTGCTACCAGGAGAAGAAGGGAGGCGCCTTGTGAGGGTGTGAGTGATTTCCCACCCCCAGCCCCCACCTGCTAAGTTCTCTTACAACAAAGTGGCCGCAGCTGAAATTTCTCCTGCCAGGCCTAGGTCTGTGAGGCTCCCACACCCCATCCACAAAGACCCAAGCCAAATGTTGACAGTCTCAATGCCTCACTTCACTACATCTTAAGGCCGTTCTAAATGTTGTAGCTTCTCATTTAGGAGAGGGAAGAGAAATCCCCTTGGGGAAACTCCCTTTGAAGTCCTAAGCTCTAATGTTTAAAATCTGTTAGCATGGGGCGCCTGGGTAGCCCAGTCGTTAAGCATCTGCCTTCGGCTCAGGGCGTGATCCCGGCGTTCTGGGATCGAGTCCCACATCGGGCTCCTCCGCTGGGAGCCTGCTTCTTCCTCTCCCACTCTCCTGCTGTGTTCCCTCTCTCGCTGGCTGTCTCTCTGTCACATAAATAAATAAAAAAATCTTTAAAAAAATAAATAAAATCTGTTAGCAAACCACACACTTCTCCACTCTCTCTGGGGCAGCTGGTTTCTCTCCAAATAAAGCACAGGGCTGCTGAGCATTCTATGTGAGATCTCTGGGCCCTCCTTTAAATATTGCTTAAAAGGCCCAGCTGCAGGGCGGTTGGCCCGAGACCACCTCCTACGGGTTACAATAGTGTTCATACAATCCTTTGGGACCAGCGTCTAGAAGGTGGATTTAGGAACACTGTGCAACCCTGATACTGTAAAAGGGCCTCAGGTGCTGGCCAAGGTCCTGGGACATGAGCATCAGGCCTGGAAGATGGGCAGAGGGAAAGTGGAGGCCTCCACGAGGGTGTCAGATGCCTCCTACCTTTGGAGGTAGAGTCTGAGGTAGCCTTGAACATAAAGGTTCTGTTGCTCGTATCTGAAAAATGATGACGCCACAGGAAAGGACAGTTAGGGGGAAAGAAGTATCACTGGAAGGGCTTTCTGTGCTCGTGTAGAAGGACCCAGAGAGCACGGAACTCATGATCTGGCCATAGAGATGCCGGTGGTCTAGCTGGGCAGATAGATGAAGACAGCCGAGTCAGAAGCAGCGATTCTCTGGGGGTGACATGCCGTACCAACGGAAAGGTTAGCCTCTGGAATCCGGTTTCTTGGCGCGAATCCCGCCTGCATGCACTCACCCCCTGCATAACCTTAGGCAAGCTTCTGCACTGCCGAGAGTTGCTCGGTTTCGTCATCTTCAGACACACATATCTTAGCACCCACCTCACAAGGAACGGTGTGCATTTCACACGACCTATCTCTGCGAAGCACTTAGCCCATAAAAAGTGTTTGGTAAATAGTAGCTATTGACATTATCCGTTATTCAAAGATGGAATATAGCTAAACTCTAAAATAGTGTGGTAAGGCCGAGCGGAACCCACAGCTCAGCGAAACAAAGTAAGTTGCTTTGATGTGGGCTTGGAGAAATGGGTTGGATTTAAATTCTCAGTGGAAAGGGGCAGAAATCAGTTCAGGACATGCAAAAAACATGAGAGAAGGCCCAGACAGCAGTGTTCCTCTGCACCAGACTGGGCTGGAGGAATGGGGAGCAAAGGAAGCATTTGGGTTGGTTGACAAGGGCAGAGACAACCTGGACTGGGGCAAGTCCAACTCGATACGACAGACAGGAGGAGGAAGTCTAACACCTGAACAGCAGTGGGTGACTAAAGGGACAAGGATTGCAGGGTAACAGAGAGCAGAGAACCTGGAGCCGGGCTGGCCAGCTAGGGTGACGTGCCCGTGATCTGGGGGTGTGACCAGGGCAGTGACTGGGATTTGGGGCCGGGGGGGAAGGGATGGATTAGAAAGAGCTTTCCAGGAAACAAGAAACGAGACTTGGGGACACTCACCTGCACGGTGTACACATTGTGGAATATGAAAGCCTTAACGGAAAGCTTTTGTTCATTCAGATATTTTGGCTTTAAGGAACAGAAATGCACTCAAGTTAAATGAAGTAATTAAAAATTTGTACACAAGCATAGGGACTCAGGAAAAACTAAACAAACAAACCAACAAAAAGAGGCCTCCGGGAGATGGTGAGTGGAGAGTCTTCTATAACCTAAATGGCTCTAGTAAAATGTGTGTGGGTTTCACTTCAGTGTCCTACCAATAAGAGACTTAATTTTGCTCCAAGTGTGTGCATCTCAGTCTCTCACTTCTGACCACCTCCCTCACCCTTTATAATTATATTTTGTAGTCTCTGGAGTGTATATATTTGCAAAACATGGAACACGTCTGTTTTATTTTCCTTCTTAAATCATGTTCTTTGTAGCTTTCCACCTCTGAGGCTCAGCCATGAAATCTTTTGTCCTGTGAGAACCTAGTAGTTTTGAAAACTGGGCTTGGATGAGAAAGATTTTCTAAATGCCTTCAGAATTTCAGGAACTAACCTGTTCGGGTCAGATCACAGAACTCCTCGCAGGGAAGAGAGATACCTTTTCCATCTAAACTAGCCAGGTCCCAAGGCTTGATTAGAACTGGTGGGAGGATGATTGGGTGCAGGTAAGGTGAGGGAAAAGCCCACCTTTCTGGCCTGCAGGACCGGGGTGGGGTGGGTCCAGAAGGGGAAAGGCAGAGACAGAGGAGAGGAGATCCCAGATGCCTATTTTGTCCTTCCTCTTATCTCCCACCGTTGCCTCCAGGCCTCACCTGAAGGGCAGCGGGTGGCTTCAGGAACATCTGGGTAAGTTGGGGTATTCGATAGCATGAGGATTCTGCTCCACTCCTACCCGGGACTCCGGAAGGCAATCACTCCCCACGTGGCCTCTGGGACAGCTTCATCAAGGTACACCCGGTGATGCCTTGTGGCGAGAGACACAGACTTCCTATTGCTTTAGTGTCTTTGGTCTGCTTTGGTTGCACCTGTGGTGTGGATTCAGCACAGAGGAGACTGAGACTTTGGGGAGCTCTATTTCTGAGTAAGAGTGTTTTGATGCTGTGGCAGATGAATGGGAATCGCGGGCCTTTCACATCGACAAGAGCAGAGGGAGGTTGCATGAGAGGGAGGGCCCCCAGCCACAGTCCGAGCTGCAAGAGACAGGATCACAGACAGGTGCTACGACCTGCCACGAGGTCACTTCATCCGCATTTGCCCCATAGACCCAGATGCCATACTGAAATAGAGCAAGGAAGAAAATAAAATTCTAACACACCGAGTAATACCTAAAAGAAACATCAAAATTACTACTTCAACCAAGAATTGGGCTAAGGTGTTTTGTTTTATTTTGCTTTGTCCCTTTTGTTACCCAGTCAGTGGGGGCTCGTGGAGAAGATTAAAGGAGCTGGAAGTCAAATGAGGAAGCTACATTTTCTCTATGTTGTGGAATTAGAGTTTAAATAAATTTATAACCCTACCACAAGGGTGTCTGCTGGCTCATAGTTTCCACGTGAATATGGTCCGTCAGGACTTCCGGCCAACTTTGTGATTGCTCTCTAAATCATGATCTACAATTTTATTTCTCACTAAGTGTCCCATCTGCCCCCTATTTGTTAGTTTAAGGACTCCCCAGTCAGTGAATCTGCTTCGGACCAGCTCAGCTCTTTGAGCCAGGTTGTGCATTGAGATCTGACTTTTGCATCAGGAAGTGGGAGACAGAGCTGTACATCGGGAAGTTCCAGGAAGGCATCAGAGATAGGTAAAGTAATAGCATAGTCAATTCCTTACTATTTCACCTGTGCTTCAAGTCATGACCAAAGGAAAACTTGGAAAAGTACCCAGGAAAGGCATAAAACTGTTCTAGCTCAAAGACACGCTCCTTCTTCTGTGTCTTGCCACTAGACTTTGTAACTGTGATTGAGTTTCTCCCCTACCAGAAATAAGCTCAGGGTGTCCTGTGAATTTCACCTTCTCCCATATGGGGAACCCGGGATCAGTCAATTCTTTTTATGCAGAATTTTATTTATATATGCCTGTTCTCAGATATTACAGTTAGTAGAATCTTGCCATTCTATATTATAAGTAGAATATGATTTTTCAAAGAATTCAAATATATTGGAACAGGTAAATTAAAATCACTTGTCCCACGCCCAAACACAGTATTCTTGTTTAAAGAGTCTGAAGATAATTCAGCTTTGGCAGTCTCTCTTGATCGTAATTATGAAAATCAGTTATCATTGTTCTTTATGGGTGCATCTGAGAGAGTTTTGGCTAAGAGTCGAAGTCAGTTTATAATTCTATCCATGTTGGCATTTGTTCCAAATTTCATTCTATCCAGAAGCAGCTCTGCGGTGTCCTGTGGTGTATCTCCTCTCTCGTGATCATCTTTATCAGGGGCCGTACGTGTTCACACAGCAGGGATGTTGACGATCATTTAAGGGGAACCCATCATAAAGCCCATTCCAGGTGATCCACACTTCAGCATGAGCCCGGGGCTGGTGAGCCTACGAGAAGGCCACGCGGGGACCTGAGGCGTGTTTGGATATATAGACGTCTTTGGTTTACTCTTTCACCTGACATCAGTCGTTGTCTCAAATGTGTGTGTCAGTGGTGACAGCAACATGTCGATACGAGTATTTGGTAGCTGACATCAGTTTTAAAGCTGGGTATTATCACCCACTCAAAGGCATGAGACCAGTGGAAATGGAAAAACACAGAAAGTCTCTTTAATTTTTTAAATTCAGTGCCACTCCTTAGTGTCAGGTGTGAGAATAACATTCACTTCAATATCCGCTGTAATTGTTGAAAAATAGGTTAAGATAGAGCCAAAGTATAAATGAATGTCCTTTCAACTGTATTTGTAGGTAGGGAACAGCTGATCATCCTTATTCCATGCCCCTGGGCTTGTCCATTCATTTATTTTTATTGAACAAATATTTGGTGAACATTTATCATATAGCAGGATTTCTGTAACTTTCTGAGACATAAATCTCCACAGCTGGCTTTCCCCACCTCAGCCCTGGTGTGTTAGGGTCTTCGCTTGTTTTGTGGGACGGCCGCTCCCAGGTCAGCTCAAAGTCTGAAGAGAGAAGAGCTCTGTAGGGTGAACAGTCTTGAGCAGCATGTAGTCAAGGGTGGGTGACAGGGCGAGGGCCTGAGAATCCACAGCCAGCTCTTCAACCAGAGATGGATTAAGGGCTGAGGTTGCTGAGCTTCCGTCCCCAACCATCTAGTTGAGAAGCGGCACTCAGCATTGCTGGACACTGAATAAGGAAGAATCCAGGTTTGTGCAAGAACTGTTCTCTGAGGTCGCACTTCTCATTTGGAAGGAGTACTTGCACAAGAGGGGAGGGCCGAGCAGGGGCACTGTGAGACCAGCCACCGGGCAGGCTTTGGAGACAGTGAATGTTAAAGAGAATTTTTTTTTTAAAGCAAGAGAGAGAGAGGGAGAGAGAAAGAGAGAGAGAGACAGATGTGAGTGGGGGGTAGAGGGAGAGAGAATCTTAGACAGACTCCAGTCAGCATGGAGCCTGATGAGGGGCTCGATCCCTCAACCCTGAGATCATGACCTGAACTGAAATCGAGATTCGGAGGCAGCATGGGCTCTTTAAAGAAGTGATGTGAGTGAATATGTTTTTCCCACTGTAGCACCTCCCCCCGTTCAGGCACCAGTGCTGCTGGAGGGAGCCCTGACAATTTAGGTCTCCCCGGTGTGGCTCCAGACATGCTGCTTGCCCACCCCATCACACCTTAATTGTAACGTGTCTGACGCCCTTCGAGCTTCACTGGTGACTTTTACCAAAGTGTCGTATTCTAAAATACTGGTTGAGTGTGTCTCCGTGTCGGATTTCTTTCCCAGAAGAAGACATAGAGGTTGAAAGTAAAGCAGAGAGAGAGTTGATGGCAGAGGACGGCATCCGGCATGGTAGGCTGTGGGACAGATAGTGATTTAGAGGCTTGCGCCACCTGACAGTGTACCCTGAAAACCGTGGCTCCTGGGGGATAGAAGCTTCCCCGTCCATGCCACACCCCTGCTGTCTTGTCCTCATCAGATAAATGCCAGGTTGTTTCCAGGTGCCATGCAAACCAGAGGACACAAAGTCTTATTATTCCTTCCCCCCATTTTCCTTTCTAAATTTCCTCATCGGTTTGTGGCCCAGCATTTCTTAGGAGCAGAGAATGGTTTTCCAGCCTCTTTTCATCTGACGTGTGTGACACAGGGGTGAGTGTTTTCCCTGCTGTGAACACCAGGTGCCCGGAAATCGTAGATGGAGAGAATGGGCTGGAGCGATCAGACTCTGCGGGAAATAGCAACACCAGGCGCTTTACCCAGCTCCTGGATTTGGGGTCTAAAACCATCTCAGAAATCAGTCTGTACTAGAACACTCGTCAGCTTTCATTTGGAATTCTAAAGTGAACTGGTAAGTATTACCTGGAGAGAAGAAGTTTGTAAACGTTTTCCATTAGTTTCTTATGATCGTATATTAGAATCCGAATGTATTTGTTTAAGGCCTGAATCCTGTGGACAGTTTTCATTTGGAAGAGACTTGAGCAAAATGGCTCTTATGTGATATTACTTCTTTGACCAACAAGCCCCATTGCAATTTGAAACAAAAATCCCCTTGGCTCTAGAATCCTTTATTCACAGTGGTGACATCTTTCTTTTTTATTTCTAATAGTCAATAACCTTGGTTTCCTCAATTTTCTTCTTCTTTTGTTTGTTTTTTTCCCTGACTGGAAAAGTGGAAATATTAAGAATGATAGGCAATAATGGAGGGTAGAGGGTTTTATGCTTTGTTCCTGACAAAGAAATGTAGCAAAGAGCTGTAGCTGGAACGATTCGTGAGGAATAAACACCTTTATGCGCGGAGGCTCTCCCCGAGCACATTCTGACGTAGACCATCCCCTGCAGAGAGGGAACATATTATTTTCTCTAGTCTGCATTTTGAAGAACTTGGGAGGACTGTTAGCAACTATTTGCTAAAAGCCCGGAGGCGAAGACCGTAAGTGAAGTCTAGGAAGTGAACAGTTCTGCTCCAATTTGTTTACATAGATTTCTTGGCTGAGTTGTTTCTTCCCCCTCCATGCTACTTTGTCCTGTCCTTGTTTTCTGAGATGATAACAGATGAACGCTGCATTGGCTCCAGCTATAATATCCCAGTCTTTAAAAGAGATCTTAGAATAAGAAGGATCTGGCATTTACTGAGTGAACAAAGAGGACAAAAATTCTATTAGCCAAGAAATTTTTAAAAATGAGTTTTTATTTGCTGCTATCAAATGTGACTATGGAATTTAGAAAAGGGTGGCAGTCAGAGCAGATCATATTACTGGTCGTGAACCATTAATATTCATTGCGGGACACTCTAAGGAAGATATGTATGGAATATCCTTCATGTTTTAGCAACCTAAGTTGTTTAATTGTTTTTTTTTCTATGGAATTTATAAACCAGGGTGGATTTTGTATACTTAGTATTTAAATCAACTTTATTTTTTATTTTTTCAGGTTTTAGAAAAATTTTATTTATTTATTTATTTGACAGAGAGAGAGGGAGAGGGAGCACAAGCAGGGGGAGCGCCAGGCAGAGGGAGAGGGAGAAGCAGACTCCCCGCTGAGCGGGGAGCCCAGCACGGAGCTCGATCCCAAGACCCTGGGATCATGATGTGAGCCGAAAGCAAGCGCTTAACCCAGTGAACCACCCAGGCGCCCCTAAATCAACTTTAATGATCAGTGAATTCCTCAGTCAGATGCTGGAAAGAGAGAAGCTTGGGGACAGAATCCAGTTGGGCTGTGCTGAAGGCATACTGAGGGATATGAGTTGAATGTGAACTGTCAGAGGGAATGACTACAATGAATTAACAAATGGTACTTGGAGAGAAAATAAGCACTACTCCTTACAAGCGCAGTGCTAGGCACATACAGCATTTTGTTGAGTTTTCACAAAACCCGGCTCGTGGGACATTGTTATTCCCATTCCATGGGTGTGCAATATAGGTCACTGACATGTCAGTATGCTGCTCAGCTGTCCTGGCACGTACTTCTTCTAACAAGGAATCGTGCATTCTTGTTTCTAAACCGCAAGGCCTTCCATGTCAATGTCCTGCCACTCTGCAGTGGATAATTCATCTTCTAGCTACAAAAATATAGGGATGGTGTTAAGGTTGCGATTGAGCAAATACAAACATAGGACATCCTGGATAGGTCCCAAATATTGTATGGAACAATTTTTTTCCCATTAAAAACGACTTTAATTATGGTAAAATACATGTCACATAAAATTTACCATACTAAAAAATTGTGTGTCGTTTATCTGAAATTCAAATATAACTGATGTCCTATATTTTATTTGGCAATCCTATGTGGTGGATCATGAGCATTTACTGAAAGAGGGGGACCTGAAGGAAAAAGCAGGCAAGAAATTGGAACCCAGCAGAGAAAGACAATTATCATATGGTTTCTCTCATCTATGGAACATAAGAACTAGGAAGATCAGTAGGAGAAGAAAGGGATAAAGAAAAGGGGGGTAATCAGAAGGGGGAATGAAGCATGAGAGACTATGGACTCTGAGAAACAAACTGAGGGCTTCAGAGGGGAGGGGGTGGGGGAATGGGATAGGCTGGTGATGGGTAGTAAGGAGGGCACGTATTGCATGGTGCACTGGGTGTTATACACAACTAAGGAATCATCGAAATTTACATCAGAAACCAGGGATGTACTGTATGGTGACTAACATAATATAATAAAAAATATTATTATAATAATAAAATAAGAAATTGGAACCCAACAATGAGCCTAGAGTCCAATGAATAGCAAGGAATCTTCCTAAGGCAAAAAAAGATGCACCTTACTTAGGCCACCTGTACATGGAGCTGTGGGAGCAAGTACGATGACAGAGACACCAGAATGTGGGTAAACTTGGAAAAAGTGTATTTGAGGTAAATAATCAATAAACAGTGACAGAATTAAGGGCTTCTATCATCTAGAATGGACTCCATTTATTATCTAGAATAGGATATACCATGATATCCCTAATGGCTAATGCCCTGGAAACCAGGAGTACCCACTCATTGTACAGGTATGGAGCTCCTAAGTTAGGAGCACAAACCCTGCAGGGATATTAGCCGCCATGTATGATCTCTGTCACTTTGATCGGGTTACATGATGTTTATGGGCTTCGGTGCCTTTATTTCTGTAGTGGAGTTGATATTACTCTCTCTTTAAAAGTTATTTTTACTTGAGGAATGGCAGAAGTGGCTTTTCTTCATCACCATCACCATCATCATCATCTAGAATGGGAATTGGTAAACATTTTCTGTAAAGCCTCAGATGGTAAATCTTTTAGGTTTGATGGGTCATAATGTCCCGGTCAATTACTCAAGTCTGCTATTGTAGTGAGAAAGCCGCCACGAACAGTACACACAGGGAGGGCTGTGACTGTGTTCCAATGAAACTTCATTTACGAAAATAGGTAGTGGGTCAGATTTGGTCTGTGGGCTGCAGTACGCCACTTCCTGATTTACAGCAGGGGTCCTCAGTCTTCTCCCAAATCTCATTAGCATGGGGGAGGAAGGAAAGAGGTACTTCGGGAACTGCTGGGTAAGTAGGAATTTGTCTCTGTCGGGACAACAGCTGTGCGTGGTGAATGGCAACTGCTTTATGTATATACTTACACATATATGATTTTATTTTTTTTACAGTAGTTTTAGGTTCACAGCAAGAATGCGGGGAAGGTACAGAGATTTCCCATATACTCCCTGCATCCACGCATGCATAACCTCCCCCTTACCGGCACCCCCCACCAGAGTGGCACATTTGTTATAATTGATGAACCTAATGACTCATCATAATATCATAATAACCCAAATTTCATAGTGTGCGTTAGGGCTCACTCTTGGTGTTGGACATTGTATGGGTTTGGACAAGTGTATAATGACAGTATCTATCATTATGGCATCATACAGAGTATTTTCACTACCCTAAAAGTCTCTGTGTACTATGTGTTCATCCTGCCCCAAACACCCCAACCCTGGAAACTACTGATCTTTTTACTCTCTCTATAGTTTTGTCTTTTCCAGAATGTCATGTAGTAGTATGTAAGAGTAATACGTATTTGAGGTTAGTAATATGTATTTAAGGTTTCTCTACGTCGTTTCATGGCTTGATAGCTCATTTGTTTTTAGTACTAAATAATATTCCATTGTTTGGATGTACCTCAATTAATTTATCCGTTTACCTACTGAAGGACCTTTTGGTTGCTTCCGAATTTTGGCAATTATGAATAAAGCTACTATAAACATCCACTTGCAGGTTTTTTTGTGGACGTAAGGTTTCAACTCCTTCAGGTAAACACCAAGGAGTATGATTGCCAGATGGTATAGTAAGAGTATGTTTAGTTTTGTCAGGAACTGCCAAACTGTCTTCCAAGGAGGCTGTACCATTTTGCATTCCCACCAGCAACGAATGAGAGTTCCTGTTGCTTCATATCCTCACAGCGTTTGGGGCTGTCCATACTCTGGATTTTGGCCATTCTAACCAGCGTGTAGAGAATCTCACTGTTGTTTTAAATTGCATTTCCCTGATAACACAGGGTATGGAACATCTTTACATATGCTTCCTTGCCATCTTCTTTGGTGAGGTATCAAGGTTTTTGGCCCATTTCTTAATAAGATTGTTTTGTTATTGTCTAATTTTAAGTTTCTTTGATATTTTGAATAACAATCCTTTATTAGATACGTCTTTTGCAAATATTTATTCCCAGTGGCCCTGCCTTTTGAGAAGCCCTGACCTAGAGGAATAAGCAAGAGACATGTAAGCTCTCTGTCAAAACTCTGGAGGAAAAAGTTGAATTTTACATACTTTTGTAATAATATGCAACATATACTGGATGCTTATTGTGTGCTGGAAATTGTGATAAGCATTTTATATACATTATCTTATTTAGTACAGCTTAAAGTCTAAAAAGAACAGGTAGTATAACTATCTTTACTTTGCAGATGAGGAAACTGAGATATGGAAAGATTCAGGTGATCACACAGTGAGCCAGAGTTCGAATTCAAGCAGTCTGACTCCAGAGTTTGGATGCTTGACTCCTGTAGCATATTACTAGCGCCTCCAACTAGGCCTGGTTCAGTACCATTCCCTAATCATTTGTAGAGGGAGCAAATGAGTGAGTGAATATATGAAGCTATAAATCATTTTCTTCTAGGGAGTTTGAAGCATTTTGCCCACAAGTTGTTGAACTCATTGCCATTACTTTTGAAGGCTGAGGGATTTACCTTCTATAAGTCAAATGTGGAGAGCTGGGCATAGACAGATTAAGGTCTTCTTAACTGGAGGTAGAAATAAGCAGTGAAGAAAATAATACAGTGTTATTCCAAAGAGAGTGTTTGTTTACTAGATTTGATGGGACAGTGTATCTGCTGTAAGCATTTGCAAAATTTCACTGTGACTTACAGCAAAATATTAGTAGCTGTGTGGAGTAGAGAGCTGTACACGTAGGAAAGTAACAAAAGGGAAACATGCTGGTTTGCAAATGAATAATAAGGCCTTACTTTTTCTCGGTTTTGTTTGTTTTTGTTTTGTTTTGTTTTCTTGAAGAAGGAAGTTCTTGCAATGTATGGGAAGGAAACTCAATATCGTATTTCTCTGTTTGCTTTAGAGAGTCTTGGGTTTTGCCTATTGAAGGTCATTTCTCCCTGATAACATGAGATTGTGCTGAAATTGCTGTATTGGGACATGCAAAAGAGTGAGGCAATCAAAAATGTGAAAACCATCCCAAACCCAGTGACTCGTGGGAGTCTAGTGTGTGCTCGGGGCGCTTTGGGGACAGGCTCTGCAGCTTTATCAGAGCCTTCCTCAGAAACATCGTCACTCGTATTTCCATTGCCTCTTTTCATCCCCATAAGCACACAATGAATTTCACGTTAGAGTGGGCTAAGAATTATTTTAATTGTGGTAAAACACATGCAACATGAATTTACCATCTAATAATTTTTTATTTTATTTTATTTTATTTTATTTTATTTTATTTTATTTTATTTTATTTTAGAGACAGAGAGCACGAGTTGGGGGAGGGGCAAAGGGAGAGGGAGAGAAGAAGGAAAGAATCCCAAGGACCTCTGCACTGAGCGTGGAGCCCGATGCGGGGCTCAATCTCACAACCCTGAGATCATGACATGAGCTGAAACCAGAGCTGGATGCTTAACCAATTGAGCCACCCAGACGCCCCGCACCTTAATAATTTTTAAGCGTACAGTTCAGTGTCATTAAGAACATTCACAGTGTTGTACAACTCTCACCACTATCCACCTCTAGAACATTTGTCATCTTGCAAAATTGAAACTCTGTACTTACTGAACAAGTCCCCATTCCCGCCTCCTCTCAACCTGTGGCAATCACCATTCTACTTTCTCTTTCTATGCATGTGACTACTCTAAGTACCTAATCTAAGTGGAATTATACAGTCATTGTCTTCTTGTGTCTGGCTTATTTTATTTAGCCTCACGTCCTCAAGGACCATCCATGTTGTAGCGTGTGTCAGAATGTCGTTCCTTTTTAAGGCTGAATGATAGTCTAGTGTAAGTATATACCACATTTTGCTTATCCATTTATCTGTCAAGGTACATAAGGGTGGCTTCTGTCTTTTGGCTGTTGTGAATAGTGCTGCCATGAACATGAGTTGGGCTAAAGATTTCTTTTTTTATTATAATAATATTTTTTTATTATATTATGTTAGTCACCATACAGTACATCCCTGGTTTTTGATGTAAAGTTCGATGACTCCTTAGTTGCATACAACACCCAGTGCACCATGCAATACGTGCCCTCCTTACTACCCATCACCAGCCTATCTCATTCTCCCCTCTGAAGCCCTCAGTTTGTTTCTCAGAGTCCATAGTCTCTCATGCTTCATTCCCCCTTCTGATTACCCCCCCTTTCTTTATCCCTTTCTTCTCCTACCGATCATCCTAGTTCTTATGTTCCATAGATGAGTGAAACCATATGATAATTGTCTTTCTCTGCTTGACATATTTCACTTAGCATTATCTCCTCCAGTGCCGTCCGTGTTGCAGCAAATGTTGAGAAATCATTCTTTTTGATAGCTGAGTAATATTCCATTGTATATATGGACCACATCTTCTTAATCCAGTCATCTGTTGAAGGGCATCTCAGCTCCTTCCACGGTTTAGCTAAAGATTTCTTAACTTTTTTTTATTTGAGTATAGTTGACGTACAATGTTACATTAGTCTCAGGTGTGCAATATAGTGATTCAGCTTCTCTATGTACTATGCTGTGCTCACACGTGTAGTTACAGTCTGTCACTATACAACACAATTACAATATCATTAACTATACTCCCTATACTGTGCCTTTTAGTCCCATGACTTCTTCATTTCATAACTGAACGCCCGTATCTCCCACTCTCCTTCACCCATTTTCCTACCCCCCCTTCCCTCTGGCAACCATTATGGATTACTAAATTTTATATAACATGGTGCTAAGCTCTGTACAGAGGAAACGCAGAGGCAACTCTCTAGGAGTTTGTTTTATTTCTTTTCTTTTTCTTTTCTTTTTTTTTTTTTTAAGTAGGCTCCACACCTAGTGCGGGGCCCAACCTAGGGCCCAAACTTGTGACCCTGAGATCAAGACCTGGGCTGAGATCAAGAGTTGGATGTTTAACTGACGAGTCACCCAGGTGCCCCTGGGAGTTGCTGTTTTAAAGTAACATCACATTTAGCCAGCAAATACAATACCCAACTCTCAATTCCTTCATTTATTTGACATTTATTGAGAGCTTACTATGTACTCTTGTGTACTGAAGAATTTGGCCTTGTCCAAAGAGAAGTTCTGGCCTCTGCCTTTGACTTCTGGGAGGTAATCTCTGAGCCTTTGGAAAGTTATGCCTGATAGGAGAGTCTTTGTTTGCTTGGGCCTTTGGGTCATACTGGATGTCTAACAAGGTACTCAGTCTAACAGTGTATTTATGGTGGGGCTGCCTGCATTCATATAAGTCTTAGGATGGGGCTGGCCAGGCCAGAAAGATCAATAGTGTGGCCTAGGGTCAAGAAGGAGGGCAGTCTTGGGGACTGTATCTTCTAACTTTGTACTTGTTCTAATTCCTTATACCCAGGTGTTGTGTTAGGCACTGAGTGTATGCTATTAGATACAACACAACTTCCTCAAAGCAAGGGAAGGGAGAAGGGAGATTGCCAAGTGCTGAGGACAGAATATTAGAAGTACTGAGGTATGAAACAGCATGGTGCATTTCAGAAATGGCAAGGAGTTTGGCATAGCTGGTCTTATTTTGCTTTCCCATATTTTTCTGTCTCAATGAATGACATATCCAGCTAGCCACCTAGTCAAACCAGAAATCTCGAAGTCATCCTTGACTTCCCTTTCTTTACTTTAACTTCATGACCTATGACATTAATTTTACCTTCTAGACCTCTCAAGTATCTAATCCCCTTCTCCTCCACCACTACCACCACCGCCTGGTCGATGCTACCACCAGTCTCCACTTGGACTGTTGCAATAGCCATTTAACTCGTATACAAGGCCCACCTTATCTCTTTCAATCCATTCCCCACACTGTAGCCACGGCGATATTTTAAAAGTAAAAATTTGATGATGATGTTACTCATACCTCCACACAAACTTTTAGTATCTTTTATAATTTCCCATTGTCATTAGGGAAAGACAAAATCTTTGGTCTGGTTTCAAGGTCCTGTGGGATCTGGCCCCCTCTCCAGCCCCTTCCTACATCAAACTCACCTCACCCCACCTCACCAGAAGGCTGATAGAAGAGATTTGTAGGCACAATACCCATGAGAAAGGGAGAAAGGATGTCGCCCAGGTCAAGCAAAGATTCCCTGAGTAGAGGCCAGAAAGGTGAAGGAGAAATGAATGGAGGGATGTAAATGAAGAGGACAAGTACAGAGGGTCCCAAAGTCAACTGGGGGTATCAAACCAAAGACTCTATTATTAGGTGAGTTGTTGATTATCAGTCATTGATGAGATCTTCAGTAAACAAAAAATAACTCATTGGTTGTGAGATCATAGATCCCCTCCAAAAGGCCAAGCATGATGGGAAAACACACGGGGAAACTCTGCACTTAACAGAATTTGTTGCCTAGCCCTAGCGATTTAGTGAGCTTGACCATCAGGTAACCAGGCTGGTGCTCTCAGCCAGCTTCATATTGGACACAAATGCCTACCAATATTTCAATTATGAGGACATTTGATTGATAGCTAGGATAACTGGCTATTTATCCATTTTTCAGTGGACTGGACCATTGAACTCCTTGAGCTTCTCTTAAGTGTTTTCCCACGTGAGGTCATGTTTTAACATAAGCCATATATCATATCTTGGCAACAAGGCATGACCAAACTTGAGCACCTGGCTGGCACAAAGATAGGTTTTAGTGACTGACTTTGGCTATGTTGGGGAAAAGGGCAAATGTAGATAAACCTTTTCTAGGGAGGCTATATACAGAGTACAGATTTTTTTTGGTTCAAATCTTGGCTATTTACTTGGTATGTAACTTTAGGTATCTCTTTAATATACCCAAGATTCAGTAGCTGCAAAATGGGAGTGATAAATTCTAATTCAAAAGATAATTGTGAGTGAAAATAAAACAAATGAACAAAGGAAGAAAAGAAAGAGAAAGGCAATCCAAGAAACAGACTCTTAACTATAAGAACAAACTGGCGGTTACCAGAAGGGAGGTGGGTGGGAGAATGGGTGAAATAGGTGATAGGGATTACGAAGTGCACTTACCATGATAAACCCTGGGCAATACATAGAATTGCTGGATCACTGTATTGCATGTCTGAAACTGATATAACACTGTATGTTAACTCTACTGGGATTAAAGTAAAAAAATAAAATAAAAAAATAAAGAAAAAATAAAAATGAGAAATTAAGATGTAAAAAAAAGGTAATTGTGGGGGGAAATGAGATAATACATTTGTAAGATCTTCAGTACAGGATCTGGGCCACAGAAGTCTGGAGAGGGCACTTCCCACTTTCTGTGCCCATCTCCCTAACATGGCTTCCTCCTTCTCCTCCATCCTTTTTCCTCCCCTCAAACATTTATGCCTTTGTCTGATACCCCAGTTGCTCATGGCTCCTAAATTCAGCCTTCTATCCAGGCCTCTCATCCCTTAAATGCCCCACACCAAAATAGTTTCTTGCTTCTCACGACTCATCAAAGCTCCCATTTCCTGAAATTCTGATCTTAGCCAGATGTTAAGAAAAAGCACTTCGATTAGTTGGTTACAGTAGTCCATTACAAAGTGTAAATAGCTTATAGGCCTTAATACATTAATTAGGACATGTCATTAATTCATGTTATTTTGTTCAAGCACATCTCTGGGGTGCGTGTATGTGTGTGTGTAGGACTCTCCCCATGACTTGCATCCAACCTGAGACCGTAGAGCATAGGTGATTAGGAGAGGAGGCGCTGAAATTAGTCTGCTAATGAATCACATCCAGACTCAGCCTCATATTAGCTATGTGACCTTATACAAGTTATTTAGGCTTTCCACATATCAGCCTCTTGATCTCTACTGAGGTCTAATAAAATTGTAGGGTGAAATGAGATGATTCATACACTATACTTTGAAGAGTGCCCGGTGAACAGTAAGTTCCCCAGTAAATGTTAGCTATCATGATAGTTGATCATCGGGGCAGTCATTCCCCCATTATCCCTCCTCTGCTCTGAATCTCAGAGAAGGTGGGACTCAATCTGATCCTCTTTCTCAAAAGTTTCCTAGTATGAGAAGAGCATCTCCTTTTGTTTTGTCCATGACCAGAGAACAAAATTCCAGGAACTCGGCATAAAAGCATAAAGTAATTTCAAGGTTTGTGCTATGGAATGAATTGTGTACCCCTCTTGCCCAGTTCATATATAGATGTCCTAACCTCCATTGTGATGGTATTTGGACATGGGAACTTTGGGGGTAATTGGGTTTAGATGAGGTCATGAGAGTGGAGTCCTCAAGATGTTAAGTGCCCTTATCAGAAGAGACACCAGAGAGCACACTCTCTTTCTCTTTCTGCCATGTGAGGACAAGGCAAAAAGCTGCCATCGGCAACCAGGAGGAGGGCCCTCACCTGGAACAGGCCATGCTGGCACGCTGATCTCAGACTTCCAGCCTCCAGAACTGTAAGAAGATAAATATCGGTTGCATAAGCCAACCAGTCTGTGGTCCTTTGTTATGGCAGCTCAAGCACACTAATACATTTCGAGTGATAAGATGATCTTATAACCATCCAAGTATAAAATGTCAGAACTTTTCAGTGACCTGGTAGAAACTTACTAATAAAGCTAAGACTTTATTCATTGACATGTGATCTGGTTCACTACATTAATTATAGTCACAGGCTAAAACTCCAGTCAGATGTCTTTTAGATGAATCACAAAATTGTTGTCTGAGCTGGATAAGAACTTAGGAGTCATTGATTTACCTTCTCGTGTGGCAGATGAGGTCACCGAGGCCTAGAGTGGTTCAGAACTTTAGCAGAAGCCACACAGCCGGAGTCCAGTTGTCTCCCTCTGAGACCAGTGTCCTCCCCACACAAGGCTTCGTGCACATCATCAGTCACAGGGAGGCCCTGCTGAGGCTGTAGAGATGAATTAGCTCAAACCAGAGCTCCTAGGGAGTGCAAAGATTTCCTTTCCTGCTCTCCTTGTTCCCGTGAGAAAACACTGGGCCGCAGTATTAACCTTTTATTTGCATTCTAACTCAGAGATGCAAAGAGACTGGGGCTTGTTTTCTGTAATGGGTCTACACTTCTGCCTGAGCTCCACCCCAGCCCCTCAGTGAGTGCACAGGGAGTGGTGGGTTTGGGACAGCGGGTGGTGACACCTGTGTTTGCCATCAGACAGCATCCTGTCTCTTCCACTTAATCTCTTTTAGATCATTTGGCTTATCTGGGTTTGTTATTCCAGGTTTCTTCCCACTCCTCCTGCTCCTTCTCCAAATGGGGCACATCTTGAGTCGGTGTGTGCAGGCTTGTGTGCCGCCCTGCGCACCAAGTCCGGCCCCTGGCTGGTGTCTGCTGAGTTGCACTTGGACCCGCATCACCTTCGGGTGCAAGACCAGGTAATTTGGCCCTATCTCAGGGCTCCACAAGTCTGCCAATTCTTTCTGTGGCTCCTGTCCCTTCCCTGAAGGACATGGAGCTTTGGTTCCTCTAGACCAGGGATGGGCACGCTGTGGCTCCCTGGCCAAAGCCCGTTTTTGTAAATAAAGTTTTATTGGAAGAGGATCATGCTCATTCATTTACACATGGACGCTGGCTGCTTTCATGCCAGTACTGAGTAGTCGTGAATAACACTGTATGGTTTGCAATGCCGAAAATGTTACTATCTGGCTCTTCAGAGAAAATTTTGCCAACCACTGGTTAGACCAATGCTGTCCAACAGAACTTTCTGCAATGTTGGAAATGTTTCTTCTTTGTGCTTTTCAATGCAGTGGCCCACAGCTACGTATAGTTACTGAGCACTTGAAGTGTGGCTAGTACACAAGGAATCATATTCAAATTTCATTTAACTTTGATCACTTAACATTTTTAAAAAAAGATTTTTATTTATTTGAGGGAGAGAGAGACAGAGAGGGAGAGGGAGCATGAGCAGGGGGAGGGGCAGAGGGACAAGCAGACTTCCGGCTGAGTGGGGAAGGCTCAATCCCAGGACCCAGAGATCACGACCTGAGCTGAAGGCAGACACTTAACTGACTGAGCCACCCAGGCGCCCCTTTTGATAACTTAAAATTTCTGACTTAAATAGCCTAATGTGTCTAGTGGCTACTAGATTGGACAATGCAGCTGTAGACACCTGAACAGCCTGGGCGAGCCAGGAGTTCTGCCTCAGGATCTTCCCTAGCCACTACCCTTGGCTTCTGCATTATCCCCCCTGGGACCTGTGTTCACATGGAAGGTTTTTAACCAGGCGTACGTGGCTTTCCTCAGGGAGTGAGGAGGAACCGACTATTAGTCCTGGTGTTCCATATTCTTCCACTTCTATCAGATATTCACTATCTAGTACCACCCACCTGTGCTCTAGGTTTTGCCCCACAGAAAGGCTGCAAAGAACAAACTCTAACTTTCCATGGCCCCCTGGGTCTGGGAAGGCAGGTGTTTCCTCCTTTCTCCTGTGGCTGAGACTTCCTTTACTGCTCTACCCTCCTCTTCCCTGAGATCACATTTGTTCTCCTCCCCTCCCAGGGCCAGCAGATGGATGAGGTGCAGAGAAAGAAGCCAGCTTCACTATAATGGAGGGTCATCATGCTGGCACGTGAAGATACTGTTCTTAAAGGACTGCTGCATTAACTTGACTTATGTAAGGTTAGAAGCTTGACTGTGCTCAGATCCAACACACATTTGTTGAGTACCTAATGTTTCAGACCCTCAACCCATTGCTAGAAAAAAACCCTGTCTGCTTTTCTCCCTCGCCTTTCCCTCTTCCACACTCCTCAACTGACAAATACAGTTTCACCATCATCCCTTTGAATCTGCTTCACCAGTTTTAGAGGAAATACTTGCAATGCAAGCATAGTCTTTTCTTGAATAAATGACGGTTTTTGAACTATTGACTTTCCTGGAAGACCTTTCCTGATCCCGTCGCTGAGGGCCTCATCACCCGCCCACCCGTGGCAGCGCCCCCATCCTTTCCCTGCTCCATTATTCCCCACAACACTCATCAGCACCCGCCAAACTCCATGACTGCCTGCTTCGCTCACTTCCTTCCCCCCCGTTAGCATATGGCTACGCTCTCGGGTTCACAACTGTATTCCTAGAACACAGAACACTGCCTGAGAGAAGGTAGGAACTCAAATATTTTTTTAAATTTTCATTCCAGTATAGTTAACATACAGTGTTATATTTGTTTCTGGTGTGCACTATAGTGACTCAACAATTCTATATGTTACTCAGTGCTTATCCACGTAAGTGTACTTCTTAATCCCCATCACCTATTTCACTCATCCCCCCACCCACCCCCTCTCTGGTAATCATCAGCGTGTTCTTCTAGTTAAGGGTCTGTTTTTCGGTTTGTTTCTTTTTTTCTTTGTTCATTTGTTTCTTAAATTCTACTTGAGTGAAATCATATGGTATCTGTCTTTCTCTGACTGACTTATTTTGCTTAGCATAATACTCTCTAGCTCCATGTTATTGCAAAAGGCAAGATTTCATTCTTTTTTATGGTTGAATAATATTCTTGTGTGTGTGTATGTATCTTTATATATCTATATAGATATATATATCTCACAACTTCTTTACCCATTCATCTGTTGATGGACATGTGGGCTACTTCCATAATTTGGCTATTGTAAATAATTCTGCAGTAAACATAGGGGTGCATGTATCCCTTCGAATTAGTATTTTTGATTTTTTGGGTAAATACCCAGTAGAGCAATTACAGGAATGTAGGGTGTTCTATTTTTAACTTTTGAGGAATCTCCATACTTTTTTCCACAGTGGCTGCACCAGTTTCCATTCCCAACAACAGTGCTTGAGCGTTCCTTCTCCACATCCTCACCACTTGTTGTTTCTTAAGTTTTTAATTTTAGCCATTCTGACAGGTGTGAGGTGATACCTCATTGTGGTTTTGATTTGTATTTCCCTGATGCTGATCTTTTCCCTGAAAAGATGCTCAATTTCATGTGTCTGTTGGCCATCTATATGTCTTCTTTGCAGAATTATCTGTTCCTACCTTCTGCCCATTTCTTTCTTTTTCTTTTTCCTTTTCTTTTTTTACAGAGGTAGAGACAGCCAGCGAGAGAGGGAACACAAGCAGGGGGGGTGGGAGAGGAAGAAGCAGGCTCCTAGCAGAGGAGCCTGATGTGAGGCTCGATCCCAGAATGCTGGGATCACGCCCTGAGCCGAAGGCAGACGCTTAACGACTGCGCCACCCAGGTGCCCCAATGTCTTCTCTTTTCTTATAAAATAATTAGGTTGTGGATATTACTTCAGTTTCTATTTAGAATTAACTAGAATGTTTTCTGAATTATGTTTCACCTAGCATCTTTAGGGTTCAGTGCATCTTAAATTAGGCTTCTTTCTTAAAAAATAAAAGGGTACCGGCGAATACAATTTCTGAAGATTTATTTTAAACTAAATAATGCATGTAAAAGCATATCATCAACCATGAAGTATTCTGCAATCATAAGGCATTGCTACTATCGTCACTGTCAGCAATCCCAGGAAAATTTTGTAATACAGTTTTGTTTCTCACCTTGCCAAGAGTGCGAAATTATTTAAGATTTGGAAATTGCCTAACAGTTACTTAATGGAAATAGCATAGATTTCGCATTCTGGTGAAGTGATAGGAATCTGTACAACCTCATCACATGGAGAGTGATAGCTTTGAAAACACAGGGAAAGGGAAGAAGGGGGAATCAATGGAATTGTTTTTGAGTAGTAGTTATAGACTGTGAAGTGCTGATCTGGTTGTCAGAGATAGTGAATGAGATCTTACCTGAGGACACTTAATCTCAGGGCAGTTAAACAACAACAACAACACAACAACAACAACAACAACAACAGTCTTGATAAGCTCCTGGGTATTTTCTCGCCATAGAGGAAGACCTGAACACATTTCTTCCAACAGTCTACTGATTTTATGTAAATAAGCAAAATCTATGCAACTCCAACAGCCCAAATCTAGTGTAAATGTTTGCGACAAGTCAATATTTACGACAGGTTTATTTATTACTTCCCCTGTGCCTGGGAGAGAGGGAGCAGAGGAAGGAATAGCTAGTGTCAGCAGATTGTTTCATTTCTCTGAGCCTTGGTTTTCTCATCTATTAAATGAAGCTGATAGACGGTCTAGGATCACAGATGATCACAGGGACCTGGTGTGTATTTGGGTGAAGCCTGCCTGTTGCAGCTAAGATGCTAGGGATTGATTGATTGAGAATTTGGTAAACCAGAAGGCCTTCCTTAAAGCCGTCACATTCACATTTTTTAGATTCTTTCCTGTCCTGGTTTGGTGAGCAGCCTCTGGCTGGCTGCCTCTGGAGTGAATGAGTGATTGTTAAGGTACAAGAAGTCATATTGCACCAACCCGTATCTTTTCTTTTAGGGAACCGCTTTTACGTCCACCTGTGCAAGTTGTTAGGGCATCTCAGGTTGAAATGTGCCCTTTTTGCTTGTTCTGTGAAAACTAAGATGGGCCCTTTATTTTTTTTAAAGATTCACTTATTTATTTTAGACAGATTGAGAGACAGAGAGACTTAGCGAGAGGAGGGACAGAGAGAGAGGGAGAGAGAGAGAATTTCAAGCAGGCTCCCACTGAGCACAGAGCCTGATGCAGGGCTCAAGTCACAACCCTGAAATCAGCATCCGGGCCAAAACCAAGAGTCGGATGCTCAACCGACTGAGCCACACAGGTGCCCCTAAGGTGGGCCTTTCGATAGTTTTCTCCTGTCAGGCGGCACAGGGTTAAGCTATGCTGGTAGGTGGTGCTAGAGAAAGATTGCAGGAGAAAGGAGTTTACTTCCTGATTTTGGTGAGCTCTCTTGGTGGGCTCCCTCTGTAGGGTAGCTTCGCCAGCATCTGGCGTCTGCAGGTGCACAGCTTCTCTAGCACCTGGCCGTCCTGCACCGCATGCAGCTACTCTACTCATGGTGCAGTGACTTCTTCAGGGCCCACTTTTGCATTGAGAGTGATTTCTCAAGTATCTGGATTCCGTGCCATGGCAATTTCCCCAGTGTCCAGTTCCTACAAGGTATGAGGCTTCATACCAGCACCCAGCTTCTACAGCGTGGGTGACTTCTGAAGCATCTGTCTACTGTAGTGCGTATAACTTCTCTAGAGCCTGGCTCCTGGAAGCCTTTGGGCAATTTTGTAACAGAATACTTCTGGCTAGGCACCTCTCTGTAAACAGCTTTTTCCGACACCCTAGAGGGAGGATTTCCAGCAAGTTCCACTGGTTTGGCACTACATTGATTTTCTGGCAATCTGTGAGCTGCAGTCATGCCCTCCAACAAGATCTGGATCTTAGCCTTAGGTGGAAGGGCTCTTTCTTGGGTGCTCTATCTCCGCCCTAAGTGTAGTGCCTGATCCTTAGAGCTGCTATTTCTATATTTGTTAGAGTTCTCTTCATTTCTCAGTGGCTGATCTCCTGTTACTCTCATCTATTTTTAGATTTAACAATTCTTTATAGCAAATTGTCCCTTGTTTAAATTACTGTGTGGTTCCTGTCTCATGAGTGGACCCAAACTGAACTACCTGGAGGTCTCAGTCGCTCACCCACTTATGTTGGTGCCATTCAGATACAGTATCCCTACCCATTCTAGGTAAGACGTCTCTACCTACCTCTACCTAGAAATTAGACCTTATGGTATCTGCTTAAGGCCCTTGCCTTGAGTGAAGGCTCCAACTTATTTAATAGGTAAGATCCCTGAGAACAAGAAAAGTTACATGACTTCCTTATTATCACGAAGCCAGTTAATTATGGAGCTGGGACCAGAACCCTAGTAGAATGATTCACAATCTGGTGCTCCTTCCTTTCTGCCACAGTGACATTATTCACCAAAAATATTAATTAAGCAACTATATACATGTGGCCAAATTTATAAGTTTAAATTAAAATTTGAAAAATTGATCTAAGATATGCTTCTTAGGTAGAAGGCGTTGGGGGAAGTGTGGAATTTAGGATCAGAGAGATAGGGGCTATTTAATACTTGAGGGAAGTAGGGCAAATGGATGAACATTCTTGTAAAAAGGAAATATCTACATTACAGGTTTGTTGTGAAGAGGAAACAAGGTCATATACATGAATCACTTGTCATCATTAGACACATTTAGGGAAACCAGACAACTGAAAAAGCACCTAAATCATGTTGAATCCATTTCATTTCACACAATTATTTTTCCTGCTTGCTCATTTCCTTCATGCATATTTTACTTTATTTTTTTAAAGATTACGAAAGGGCATGATTTCACTTATACAGACACAGGTATATGATTTTACACTGAGATAAAACTAAAGATACAAAACATGTCTTCAAGAAAGAGGGTGCTTTTTGGTACAGGTATCTGTTATAAAGCTTCATTCTCCCCCTCACCCCCCAGCTTTATTGTAGTAAAATTGACAAGTAAAAATTGTATGTATTCGTGCTGTACGACTTGATGTTCTAAGTACACATTGTGAAAAATCACCGTAATCAAACTAATGAACACATTTATTGCCTCACGGAATTATCACTTTCTTTCGTTCTCTCTTTTTTCGTGTGCAGTGAAAAAACATAAGATTTACCCTCTTAGCAAAGGTCAAGTATACAATATAGTATTGTTAACCGTAATGACATTGCTGCACGTTGATCTTCAGAACTTATTCATCTGGCATAAGGAAGACTTTGTACTCCTTGACCAGACCAACCTCTCCCCATTTCTCTCTCTCTCCAGCCCCTGCAACTACCATTATACTCTCTGCATCTGTGAGTCTATTTTAAATTCCATATATAAGTGAGATCCTGCCATATTTATCTTTCTATGCCTGGCTTATCTCGCTCAGCATAATGTCCTTCAGGTTCATCCATGTTGACACGAGTGGCAGGATTGCTTCATTTTTAAGGCTTACTAATGTTCCAGTGTATAGATCTACCACGTTTTCCTCATGCATTCGTCTGTTGACAGACACTGAGCTTGTTTCCATATCTTGGCTATTGTGAATAATGCTGCCATGAACATGGGAGTGCAAATACCTCTTCCAGGTCCTGATTGTATTTTCTTTGGATATATACCCAGAATTCCATGCATATTTTAAGAAAAATTGTTTTTTCCAAAAGGCTTTTCCATTTTTTTCTCCTTTACTTGCGACTCTTTCTGCCCTCACATGATGAGTGTGCATCTAGCAAAGAACAGTCGAATGAGTTAGAATGAGTCACAGTCATTGAGAGAGGGGTGAGCTACATGCTGGCTGATTCATTGCTCCTTCACGGAATCAAGGTAGGTAAGTGTAAAGTTAACCACATTCGGACAAATGTGTCACAGGAATCACTTTCCTGTCTGTCAGGCACTATTTGCACAGAGATATCTGGGCCATTCAGTGTCATTGCCATCTGTGTTTGCAGTCTGATTCTTTGGGGACAGAGTCCTGAGTAAGTACAATACAGCCACATCAACATGCCTGGCCTTAGTCTGGTGGATGTCCCGGGATCTCCCTTTTGGAGTATTCTTATTTGACAAAGAGATTTGGATTCTGTGAACCACACATCATTTCACATTTCTCTATTTGCACTTTCCACAATTTTTAAAAAAGGGTACCTCAAGATAATAAGATAATAGTATTAAGGTAGTAATTGCCATCCTTTATTATGTGCTTACTATAAACCAGGTATTTAGTGTATATTTTCTCATTTTATCTTCTCAACACTCCCACGTGGTAATTACTATTATTTCCACTTTACAGGAAACAAACAAACAAACTAAAGTTTGAAAAGATGATGAGCTTGCCCTACAATACATGGATCCACTTGGCATAAAAAGAATTATCTTTTCAGTACACCACATCGCCTCGGTAGGTACGATTTGTTAGTCTACCATCATGAAACAAAACGGCGCTCATATACTGTGACAGAATTGTGTTCACTTTTCCTCCTGCTTCCAGAGCCAAGAATATGACTTTTCTCTGAATACGATGACTTTCCATTTATCCACACACTGATTATACCCAAGGACAATGCATCATTTGGTATGTTGTTGGTCTATTTTTCTAAATCTTGGTGTTCTACTCTCTTCAAGCTTATTAAAGCCATAGTTCTCTTTCCTAGCTAGCCTGACTCAAGTCAAAACTTGCCAAACTTTGCAAATGCTTTTTTTTTCCTGTTTTGAAAAAGGATTGTGACACCTTTACCAAAACCCCGCCTCTGCATTTTGTTTCCCAGACTATGTCCTCATTAGTGTGTGAATGAAGAAGCGATTAAGGCAAAGAAGTAGGGGATTTGAATCAGGGTGGGACATCTCTCTGGTCCCGTTCTCTCACCCTAAGAATGGAGAAAGAGCCAGGCTCTGACAAGAAGAGAGGGAAGGTGCCCATGAATGTGGGTTATTTGTTAGGAAACCCCTTGTTGTAGCATTTTGAAAGTATTCATTTAGAGGCACATATTTACAATTTTCGCAAGTAAAATTTAGCATTAAAAATAGTGAGCCATGCCTGTGTCCTATTCTAAATGTTGATATGCTGTCTTGTTACACCTTCAATGAGTTAGAGACATAAGAATCAAGTGTTACCAGGAAAATAAAGGAATAGATACGTTCTCATAAAGTAAATCATAGAATATAGCAGAATTGTGTGAAATGCTGATATTGGGGAAAAAAAAAACATAAGTCCAAAAACTGCTTATGTCAATTCTTTACAGCTTAACAGAGAGAGGACCATTTTTAGTGCTTAACAAAAATCAAGCCTATTTTAAGAAAAACTTGTGCCCCGAACTATATAGTCTGTACTGAGCCATGTTTTCTTTTGCCTGAGGACTGAGTCAGTTTAAAGAACGTCCAGTTTTTACACTATTGTCTTTGCTTATTGAACAAAGCATGTGCAACCAACGTGGGAAACTGAGCCACGTGAACATTCTCTTAAAGTAAATGAGAGGAGTGCTGTATAGACGTTAACGGGTGAACTTTGAGGACTCAAGGGCCAACCTTAAATTGCAGAAATGAAGACCATCAGCTCATCCCCTGATGCTTTCATGGCACAGTGAGGATCAGTCCTGGAAGAGACCCTCATGCCAAGGTCCAGGGGGTTTGCAAGATGCACATACATGGTCCTGGCCTGCCAGAGGTGGGCCTTGGACCTGAAAGCCCTGCATTAAGGTGGGACCTTAGAAATTCTGTACTTTCCATAAAAGAGAATTAAATATTCCAATGACTGGTCTTGAAAGGCAAAGGAATTTTTTGTCGTAAATATGGATAGAAACACAGTTTTTAGTGAGAAACTGAAACTAAGTATGGCATGTGGTTTCAAAAGGACAATTTATGCCAGCTACATGGTGCTGAAATCCTTAGATAGAGAATTTATATAAACCTGGTCCTAGTCTAGGGATACCCCTGGAGTTCCTGGCAAGAGCAAATAAAAACCACTGCCTCGTGACACTTTCATAAACCAATGTATATTGGACACTCCTAGAAAATGGGCTCAAAAATACAATTTATATATAAAACTTGGAAACAATCAGTTATAAGAGAAATCAAAAGACACAATAAACAGGAAGACCAGCACCCCCAAGAACTTGAAAGAATTAACAGTCTGGAAGGAGCTGTAAAATAGTTCTTTTTAAAATCATCAAGTAGGCAAAAGGTGGAATAGAAATCTATGGAAACAACAGGACACAATTTAAAAAGAATAGGCAACGTTGAAGAATTACAATGACAATATCTACACATGAAGAAACCGTTCGTGGGAAGAAAGAGCTCAGAGGATGACCTAGCAGTTGTCCATGGCCGCCATAGCGCCATGGCCTAGGACTTGAGGGATGCCCAACAAGTGTATGTTGCTCATGTGCCTGGGGACAGCTGGGGCTGGTGAGCTGACTCTGCTATCTTTGGGTTGCTCACTTTTGAGGCGTCAGCGGACTGTTGGCTGATCAAGGCTGGCCTCAGCTGGGGTTCCTGGGGCGCCTGGGCTCTGATTTACATGCGTCTCATCCTCCAGCAGACTCGCCTGGGCATGTTCTTATGAAAATGATAGAGACACAAGGGCAGGAATAACTGGCACACTGCCTCATTTTCTTTATCAAAATAGTGACACAGCTGAGCACAGTCAAGAGGCAGGACAGGTCACTCCACTGGTGGTGAGAAGGCGTGGGATTGCGCAGTTGTGGAAGAGGGTACGGATTTGGGGGACAGGAGGAGTGAAGGACATTGCTGCAGTAGATGGTGATTGAGGGGGAAAAGCTGGTTTAAGTGCACCGACAGAGAGAATGAGTGAGGAGAGACGTGAGGAAATTTCTCAGTTCATAGCAGAGAAGCCAAGAGATAGACTATGTGAACAACTTTAGACACTCAGACATGGGGCACCTGGGTGGCTCAGTTGGTTAAGCATTTGCCTTTGGCTCAGGTCATGATCTCACGGTCCTGGGATTGGGCCCCACATCAGGCTGTCTGCTCAGTGGGGAGTCTGCTTCTCCCTCTCCCTCTGCTCATGCTTTCTCTCTCAGTTGCTCACTCTCCCTCTCAAATAAATAAATAAAATCTTAAAAAAAAAAAAAAGACATTCGGACAAACTGAGATGGCTCAACATATATCTAATCGGAGTGCCAGAGAAAACAATGTATTCAAGAAAGAAATAGTGAGAATTTTCCAGAATTTATAACAGATCTGCTTTCTCATAGTTTGGAAGCACAGTGAGTCCTGAGAAGAACTTTATTTTTTTGAAGTGACACCTAAAACATACTTTAGAAAACCTGAGATTATAAAGAGAAAATTTAAAAGACAACAGAAAGAATAGACAGGTAACTTACTAAGATAAAACAAATAAATGAAAGTGAAATTTTCATTAGCAGCAATAGGTACAAGACAATGAACTAATACCCTCTGAGTGCTGAGGGAAAATGACCACCCATCCAGAACTTTGTACCATAATAAATAGTCACTTGAAACTGAGGGCAAAAATAAAGACATTTTTCAGACAAAATCCATGCCGAAAAACTATTATGTAACGTGCTTTAAAAAGAAAGAAATTAAGCTCAGACGGAAGGAATAGAAATAAGAAGCAATAGGAATCAAAGACATCAGCAGACATGGATAATTTAAAGTATTATTAACTGCAAATAAAACAGTAACCATAATAATGACTAATGGGGGTGGAGAAGCATGAAAACAGGATAGATTAAGTTACTTCACATGGGGAAACATGAAGCAGGAACTAGGATTAAAGAGTTCCAAGTCCTTGTGTTATTCGGGAGAAGAGTAGAGGCATTGGTTAATCATAAATTTTGTTAAGTCAAGTATGCTTGTTAAAATGTAAGGACAACTGTGAACAGAACAGAAATAGAATATATAACTTCAAAAACAGTACAGGGACATGGAGTCTACAGTGAACATAATCATTCTGTAGAAGAAGAAAAGAAGTGCTTTCTCTCTGTCTCTGTCTCTCTCCATAAACACACACACACACACACACACACACACACACACACACACACACTTTGAAACCTAAGACAGAAGAAATGAATTAAAATATATCAGCAATCACAGTATTTGTAAATGTATTAAACTCAGATAGAAAATGCTTAACCTCGCTAATAATCAGGGAAATGTAATATGAAGCAAAGAAATACCATTTTATGACCACCACATTATTAAAAGAATTATATGGTTAATAATACCTGATTTATTGCCAAGGATATTGGGAAATGGGGCACATTATACACCGTTGGTGCAAGTATAACTTGGTACAACTACTTTGTAGGGCCGTGTAATAGTAGCTGGTAAAATTGAGTATGTGCAAACATATGACCAGATATTAGAGAAACTCTCATGTGCATACACAAGCAGATATTTATAAGGATATTCACAGAGAAAAATTGGAAGCAACCTAACAAAAAGTTGTAAAGAATATTTATATTGTACATACACTCTCTCACATTCTTTCTCCCTGCCCCCTAGTAGTATATATTACCACACACACACACACACACACACACAATCAGATTTAAGGTACAGATATACATATAACTTGCTTATGTAGTTATAAGTACATATTTTTAAGTAAAAAGTTTAAAACTGTGCCCTGGAAGGATGTCCACCAACTTCAGGGGAGCAGCTGGCTCTGGAAAGAAAGCGGAGGTAATGTAAAGGCAAGGAAGGAAATTGCTTTGATGGCTTCTTTTAAAAAATGGTATTAACGATGGCAAAATATTAGCAACTGGTAAATGTGTCTGGCAACTACACAGCCATGTTATAGCTGCAAGTTTTTACATGTTCAAAATATTTCATAATTAAAAATTCAAAGAATATTGACTAACAGAAAATACTGAGAGAAAAACCAACAATCACCACAATAGAGAATGAAATGCAAAGCCGAGGTGAAGCGTTCAAAAGAATCACTTTAGAAAAGTCATGGCATTCCTAAAGACGGCATTAATAGAACGTGAACGTGACCATGATGTTGTAGTCAAGATTTTTTACTGCTGTAGAAACAATGTAAGCTTAACCCCATGTATTGCATTTAGCAGGTTAGGAGAATACCCATAGACACGCTGTTCTCTGTCACTCAGCTAAACCCAAATTAGAGTCAGTCAGCTTTGAAATTTCATGACTTTCTGGGCCTGGAATTCATCACCTCCACGACGTATTAGCATTATTTTCCCATCTGAGCGTTCTTGGGCCGCAGCAGTAATAACCTTGGTTTTTGTTAGAGGTTAGGACTGCACCTTCCTTGAGTTCCTAGGAAAATAGCACCCTCTCTCATTTCAGGGTGACGTCAGCCAAACTCACGGAGCTTCTTTCTAAGTGAGAGTCTGATTTCCTGATGTACTTCCCTTTCCAGGTGGGGCATTTTATTTTTCTTAAAGTAAACTCTACACCCAACATGGGGCTGGAACTCACGACTCTGAGATCAAGGGTCCAGTGCTCTACCGGCTGAGCCAGCCAGACATCCCCCAGGTGGCGCATTTTCATCCGGTGCTGAAAAACAAACTTGGGGCTTTAATCTCCAGGGCCTCACATCTCCATAACCAGCAAGCCACAGGGAGTGAAGAGCCTCTCAGCCCAGTGCCTTTTAGTGTCCTTTATAGAAACCGCTTCGGAGCAGACAGAACTGGCTACAGGCAGGGTGGTAATTTCGACCAAACTTTTGGGGTAAAATCTTAGGGAAACGGTAAGCCTGAGATGACAGTGGAAATTAAAGGGTGTTTGAGGCCCATTTTATTTTTATTTTTATTTTTTTTAAAGATTTTATTTATTTGACAGAGAGAGACACAGTGAGAGAGGGAACACAAGCAGGGGGAGTGGGAGAGGGAGAAGCAGGCTTCCCACTGTGCAGGGAGCCTGACGAGGGGCTCGATCCCAGGACCCTGGGATCATGACCTGAGCTGAAGGCGGTCACTTAAGGACTGAGCCACCCAGGCACCCCGAGGCCCATTTTAAAGGTCAATTTAGGTTTTGACAGTGAGATTATTTCAAAATTAGCGTCAGTATTAGACTATCGTTTTAAGGGACTATTTTCTTCAGCAGCACCCGTATAACGCAAACCCACCATGACTTGGCCAAGCTTTCCCACCAACAGTGAGGTCAACAGTGCTTACCACCAGCAGGAAAACGTGTTGCAGAGAGATGCTCCCCCATCCCAATCCTACCCCATCTTTAAGACCCACGTCACGTTCCCTTCTCTTGTTGATGCCATTCTCCTTGGACTCCGGTCTTCTTTAAAGGACTCTAACATGTAAAAACTGATGAAACAGAGAATCCTCATGGCTTTGTAGCTGGGCAGACCCAGGTCTGAATCTCAGCCTCGGATTACTCATTGCAGGATCTCAGGCACCTCATTTAACCTCCCTGGACTTCCGTTTCCGCATCTGAAAGTTGGGGCAATACTAACACCCATTTCAGAGGGTTGATGTGAAGACTGACTAAGACAGTCCAGTCTGGCCTGGTGTCATGCTTGAACTCATCATGACTGCCACTGCCTTTCTCCTTCTTACTGGTCTTTCAATCACTTGCCCCTTCTTCAGATTTCCATTCTGAGTTGAGAGTGATTATTTTGAATTTAGAGAAGAACTTTAAAAATTTTATTTCTGACTGCTGTGGATTTAAAATATCATGCTTTATCCCCAATAAAACAGCTTTTCTCGAATTTTTGTTTGATATTCTGCCTCACATTTCCATTTGTCAAACGTTATTAAGAACAAAACATTTTAAAGATTGAAGTCAAATGTATTCAGAAGCCAAGTGGTTTCAGTCTTCAGTGTCTCTGCTGACCAAGCCAGCTGGGGCACTGCTGACCTTCGCTGGCATCTCAGCGTGGTCTGCTGACTAACTGAGGCACTGGTGTTAGTTTTTATGGTCGGCCATTGGGGAACAGGAAATTTAAGCTTTGGTCACACTGTGGGAGCCATGTTCCCAGTAAGAAAGGCCACCAAGGCAGCCAGGGCAGTTGTAAGTTAAGTCCTTTTCATTTGGAGCTTGCCAGAAGTATGAATCTGAGAACAAGGAACATTCTTTTATGTCTCTTGCACAACTTCAAGCAAGAACAAATTTAGCACATAGTAGGTGCTGAATAATCACTGAGGTGTATGTATGACGCCTCCTGTAGAGAGTCACCTCAAAACAGAATGCTATGGACTAAATGGGTCTCCCCCAAATTTATATGTTGAAATTCTAACCTCCAAGGTGATGGTATTAGGAAGTAGGGGGCTTTGAGGGGGGACTAGATCATGAGGGTGGAGCTCTCACGAAGGGGCTTAGTGCTCTTATAAGAGAGACCCCAGGGAGCTTTCTTGCTCCTTTTCTGCTACGTAGGGACAGAGGGAGATGATAGTGGTCTGTGAACCAGGAAGCAGTCTCTCGCTGAATACCTGATCTGATGGCACCTTGACCTTGGACTTCCCAGCCTCTAGAACAGTGAGAAATAAATGTTTATTGTTTAAGTTAGTCAATCTGTGGTATTTTGTTATAGGAGCCTGAACAGACTAAGCAGTTCTATCTATCCAGACTGGTTGACACAGTCACGTCTTCCCCGTGCCTCAACGAAGCCTCGTAAATAAATGTCTGTACAGCTTGAACTATGTTCTTTTACTTATTATTTTAAATCATTGTCCAAAGAGAAATGTCTGGGTTTTTATACTTTAAATATTAGGCAATATAATTCTGAAAGGAAAAAAGATCAATGAAGTTTTGTAACTCAGGAGGAATTATTTTCTTTAAAAATTTTTAAAATTTTAATTCCAGTGTAGTTAGCATATAGTGTTGTATTCATTTCAGGTGGACAATATGGTGATTCAGCAATTCCATATATTACACTGCTCATCATGATAAGTGTACTTTTAATTCCCTCCCCCTGTTTCACCCATCCCCTCACCCACATCCCTCCCTTCCGGTAACCCTCAGTTTGTGCTCTGTAGTTAAAACTCTGTTGTTGTTTTCTAATTTCTCTCTCTCTTTTTTCCTCTTTGTTCATTTGTTTTGTTTCTTGAATTCTACACTTGAGTGAAATCATATTCTCTGACTGACTTACTTCACTTAGCGTTATACTCTCTAGATCCATCCATGTTGGTACGAATGGCAAGATTTCATTCTTTTTTATGGCTGAATAATATCCCATTGCATATATACCACATCTTCTTTACCCATTCATCTATTGATGGACACTAGGGCCACTTCCACAACTTGGCTATTGTAAATAATGCTGCAGTAAACATAGGGGTGCATGTATCCCTTCAAATGAGGGTTTTTCTGTTTTGGGCTAAATGCCCAGTGGTGTGATTACTGGATCATAGGGTAATTCTATTTTTAATTTTTTGAGGGACCTCCATACTGTTTTCCGCAGTGGCTGCACCAGTTTGCATTCCCACCAACAGTGCACGAGGGTTCCTTTTTCTCCACTTCCTTGCAACACTTGTGGTTTCTTAAGTTTTTGATTTTAGCCTTTCTGACAGGTGTGAGGCGATAGCTCCTTATGGTTTTCATTTGCTTTTCCCTGAGGATGAGTTATGTTGAGCATCTTTTCATGTGTCTGTTGGCCATCTGTATATCTTCTTTGGAGAAATGTCTGTTCATGTCTTTCTGCCCATTTTTAATTGGATTATTTGATGTGGGGTTGGTGTTGAGTTATATCAGTTCTTTACATATTTTGGACACTAACTCTTTTACCAGACATATTATTTGCAAATACCTTCTCCTATTCAGTAGGTTGTCTTTTAGTTTTGTTAATTGTTTCCTTTGCTGTGCAGAAGCCTTTTATTTTGATGTAGTTTATTTTTGCTTTTGTTTCCCTTGCCTCAGGAGACATATCCAGAAAGATGTTGTTATGGCCAATGTCAGAGAAATTACTGCCTATGCTCTCTTCTAGGATTTTTATGCTTTCAGGTCTCACATTTAGGTCCCTAATCCATTCTGAGTTTATTTTGTGTATGGTGTAAAAAAGTAGTCCAGTTTCAATCTTTTGCATGTAGCTTCCCAGTTTTCCCAACACCATTTGTTGAAAACTGTCTTCTTCCCATTGCATATTCTTGTCTCCTTTGCTGAAGATTAATTGACCATATAGTTGTGGGCTTATTTCTGGGCTTTCTATTGTGTTTCAAAGAGCAGTTATTTTTCTTAAAGCAAATTTCAACTTTATAAAGATTCCAGATGTCAGTGCTCTGTGGGTCCTGGAAAATATGTCATTTTTTTTTTTTGGTATTTTTAATCTCATACACAATTACTGAACTTTCAAAACCTAACCAGAATAACTCTAGCATCCTATAGGACTGAACACAGGAGGCTTCAGTCCTCTGCAAGGACTGGGGGATGCTGGCAGTCTCAGTGTGGGTCAGCCTCCAGTAGAGTCCCCTTCAAGTAACCCCACTCATGGCACAGGCTTCATCCACTGCCCCTCTGCCTTGAGGAGTGTCATCTAGTTCGAGTGTAGAATTCTAACAGAACTGTGGAGGGTAGGTACCCCAAAGCACAATATAAACACTGGTATTCCTGGCCTTTGTGCTAGAGCTTCGGTTCTTATTGCTTCAAAGTGTTATGAGGATAGTGGTTTTGAAACATATTGCCAAGCTCTTCTTTCCTTTCTGCGTACATGACCACTTTCATAATCCATATTCCTATCTACCTGCTGGGGAATGGGAAATCAAGTAGGGAATTAGGACTCTTCTAACAGGAAGTCTGAGTCCCTAGGGAGGCAGTGTGAGGAACACTAAGATTTAAAAAATGTTTGTTTTCATTAACATAGTAGAAGCTAGGTCCAGCGAATTTGAATGCAGAGATTGCCAGAAGCCAGGGAGAATTCAGTATATAAGGGTATTTCACTTTGGTCTGTTGGAAAAGGTACGAAGAGGACCTCACCTCCCCATGATGAGAGTTGTGGGGTTGGGAGAAGGGAGAAGTAGGGCATGAAGTTCAGACAGGGTCCCTGGTCACCATCTACCCCTGGGGATGAAATTCAAGGGAAAGGGTGCCAATAACTATCCAATAAGGCATAGGTCAACCCGAGGACCCTGGAGCTAGAAATGTGCGTCCTTTGACGTAGCCCAGGACAGGTTGCAAGTCTGCAGGAGAATCTCCATCTAGCATGGTCGGGGCATTAGTGCGCCAATAGTGGGCAGAGAAGAATTGGGAGAGACCAGCTCAAGACAACACCAAAGCCTACATCTGGCAGGCAGAGTGCTCTCACAAGGGAAGCAGAAGTTCTCAGATGCCAGTGGGCTGTCAGGAGTCTGAGGACTGAACCAAGAGGCCACAAGAGAAGGGGGCTTTGAGGCTGGAGACAAATAGACAAATAGGCCACAGACTTCAGAGATGGGTGCCAGCATCATGTCCCGCTAGTGCCAGATGGGCCCGGCTGCATCTCAGTCACTCCATTCAGAGATCCATTACCCAACCCAAGGAGCTACAGGTTCCTCACAAGAACACAGTGGACAGCGCCTGAACTGTCGCCTCCCAGTGGAGCCAAAGGATGGGGGCCTAAGCACATAGATCCTAGAGCCCTCCTCTTCCTTACTGTCAAGAAACCAGGTAAGCTTCTCCTCACCCATCCCATGCGGTGCTTGTCATCTCGCGTGGGAGTAGTGGGCAGAGGGAGGAAGAGTACTTGGAAGAGAATGAGCCATCTAAATGAGACTGTCTAGAGCAAAGACATGAGGGTGCTCTTGGTCGGCAACTTTAAACTCACAGCCCTGCCCCAGCTTCCAGGATGATGGGCACAGTGGGAAAGAGGAGATGGCTAATAGAAAATAAGGTACATTTTCTTTGTACGTACGTGTAAAAGCTGCAACATGTCTATACCATAAAGGAAACAATTGTGTGTTTTTTAATACCTCGCCTCTTCCAAAAAGGATCTGATGCAGCTACAATCTATGTATTGGAAAGTAAACACTTAAGGAAAGATCTAAAGATTCAATGAATTTTAGTTAGTAGGTATGAAGAATAGAATATAACACAATACGTTAACTATACGGGAATTAAAAAAAATAAAAATAGAATGATGAAGATACATTTAATACATGTGATTCAACGTATAGAAGGTTAGCGTGAGAAGTGTGATAAGTTGTATCTTTTCTGTTTATGGAACGTCAACATTTTTGTGGAAGAAATCAGAGAAGCAAGAGCTGTCTTCGTCCTACCTGTATTTCCAGCACTTCCTGGAGTGCAGTGTAAGCTCAGTAAATATTTGTTCAATGAATAAATGAAAAAATAAACTGCTTAGCATCAGAATGGACAACTTAAAACATTTTTGAGCTCTTCCAAGTCATTGATGGTACCATGGGCCAAATAGCAGAACAGGGGGAACTGGGGTGGCAAGAGGTAGGAGTTACCCCAAAGAGTTACCCCAATCTCGCCATGACAGACCTGCTTCAGAAAGAGGCACAAAAGAAAGGAGTGGAGGTGGGGACTCTGCTGTGCATTGCCACCCCTGTTTCTCCCAGGGTGCGCGCGTGTGTGTGTGTTTGCCTGTGTGTAATTGTTTCCTGGGTAAGAGTGCTCATTGCAGCCTTAGGTGAACTAGAGGACCTTCTGTACATGCCTCATGGAGAGACCCTCTCAAAGCAGAGACTCTGGGCCCAGGGCAGAAGGGGTTGGTCTGGGAGAAAAGCAAAGAGCACCAAGCATGGCCTCAGAGAGGCACGGCTGGCCTGGTGGGCCTGAAGGTGAGAGAGTGTTTGGAATAAAATTAGACTTGACATATGCTACTTTTAAACTTGTGTCTATTAAACTTACAGTGTGTGATGAATTAAGAAACATTTTTATAAGCCCTGCAATGTCTTGTGGCACAATTGGACTGTATTCTTTATTAAGAGAGTTAAGATGCCAATTTGTTAAGTGTAAACTGTTTCTAAACAGATTCTATTTATTTATTTGAGAGAGAGAGATAGTGAGAGAGAGCACAAGCAGGGGGGAGAGGGAGAAGCAGGCTCCCAACACAGGGCTTGATCCCAGGACCCCGGGATCATGACCTGAGCCAAAGGCAGATGCTTAATGACTGAGCCACCCAGGCACCCCATGCTCAGTTGATTTTCAACAAAGATACAAAGTCAATTCAATGGAGAAAGACTAGGATAACCTCATTTTGGCCTTTTTGGATTTTTTAAAATGCCAGAATTTTAAAAACAGAGCCACCAAAGCCCTGTCGGAGGTGTCCTGGTGCACGTACGTGGAAGTAAAACACGAACTCCTGCTCATCGTTCCCTCAATGAGACCCTTTCTCCGCCCCCTCTCTGCATCTTACACACTGTTCCCTGGGCCAGGAGCACAGGCCTCTTGTATTCACCCCCAACCTTCCAGTGACATTTCTGGGGACTACATCTTTCCTCAAGACACAGCCCAGGCATCACAGCCTCCCAGAGGCCCCTGCATCTCCCCGCCCCCACACCGCTGGGCTCAGAGCCTCACTGAGGAGTCTTCATAGCACCTGTCACATTCTTTACTGCTCATCTCCTCCCCACTAGAGTGTAAATGCTTTTAGGGCAGATGCCGTCCATCTCATCCTCTTTGTGTGCTCAGAATTTAGCACAGGGCCTGGCATGAGGCGGACGCCCCCCTCTTACAGCAAGGTTCCAGGAGCCCCCATTCCTAGCCCTGCCCCTCCCCAGAGTGAGAGGAGCACTGTTTTCGGGGGTGGTATGGTTCTATGTCTACATGGCTGCCTCTCACAAGTTAAGCAGAAAGTGTGCCAGATGGAGAGAGACCCAAATATCATCCCATTGTACACCAGGACTCTGATTTCTTTTCTTCAGTATTCAAGGTGCAGGGGCAAAATTAAGCCAGAGAGAGCATGGTCGTGGGCGTGAGGATATGAAAATCCTGGTGTTGTGGAGAAAGACGGTGGGAAGGAAAGGGTTTTGTCTGAGCATGGATCTGGCAGAGCTGATGCGGCCCTACTGACCTCGAGTCTGGGCTGGGTCATCGAGCGCTACCTGGCACATGGCCTTTGCTCGCACAATGCCCAGGGATGGTCTGAGCTTGCCTTGTGCAGTCTGTATACATGCTTTCTAAAAAGGAAAGCTTTATCCTTGGCCATTCAGGTGACTGGCTTTTACAGTTAACACACACACACACACACACACACACACAACCATCCAGGAACAAGCTACCATAAGAGTAGGATCGAGTCTGAAAAGATTGAAAACTAGGGGAAATAATTGAAGATGAGCCCGAAGGCATTAATCAGCACTCCGCTCTCATAGATTCTACAAAACTATTCTGCAATTCACCCAAATGATAACCACTTGCTTTAATGTCCTGGGACTTGTTATATGGGGTCCATCAATCTTTGCTGGCATTCCCCAGCACTATTCATGATCGAGACCATTGGCTGACAGAATTTGCACTGGAAACAGACTTGTTAATTAGTCTAATGAATTCACAGGAGTCATTAATTATCTAACACTTATCTAATTAGCTAACAGTTTCACCTGTCAGAGTCAGAGGTAAATGCCAGACTGCAGTTCGGTGGTCCTCCTCATTATACCCTAAAAATAAATGGTGACATGCAGCATGGAATACCAAATAAAAGCGCGGGACTCCGTGCTGTAAGTGGGCATGCTGCGGCTTCGACCCGCCAGTGGTGGTTGGAAAGAGCTGCAGGTGGAGCCGTTGCACGTGGGTCACGAGGGAAGAGTCACACATATGGTTGTAAGCTGCAAACAGCTACAGCTGTCCCAAGGCACAGACGCAACACGTGTGGTCAGGCCTGTTTTGCCTCCAAGTTGTCATCACCTGTACTGAGATCGGTTTCTTCAGGGAGTTTTGAATACTTCGAGCAAAATTACAAACATCTATTGGGTGGTGGCAGCACCAAGATTTAGGCTGCATGTTGCTTCTCTAGCCCTCTTTCTGTCTCATTCTGTGAGCTTTGTTCGCTGGCCAAGATGGACCAAAGGAGGCCGGCATGGAATTCGAGGAGTTTGTCCAGACTGACTCTCACCACGAAGAGGAGTATCTTCCAACATGGAGATCCCAGGAAGGGTATGGACTCTTGACTATTGACTGTCATGCACATTCTTACAGAGAAATCCATTCGCATTATGCAGTGCCTTGTATTTGCTGTTGTTTGGGCGCTTATGAACACCTTGAGCTCTGATTTGCTTGAAAGTGATGAGACTAATGTTCCTGAAGCTCTTACCAGCATAGGACTTAGCTGATTGCCGTGAGCGCTGAGGCCAAAAAAGGATCAAGACGAAGTTCCTCTGAAGTCTTTTAGATTTTCCATCGCAGAAGTGTAAACTGATAAGCAGTGAATTTGCTTTGCTAAGTAGTGAATTCATGGATTTCTTTTTCTTTCTTTTTTTGAGAGAGAGAGCATGCAAGCTGGCAGGGGAGGGGAAGAGGGAGAAGGAGGGAGAGAATCTGAAGGAGGCTCCATGCCCAGTGTGGAGTCTGATGCAGAGCTTGAGCTCACAACCTGAGATCATGACCTGAGCTGAAATTAAGAGTCAGATGCTTAACCCACTGAGACACCCAGGTGCCCCAGGAATTCATAGATTTCTTAACAGACACTCTGTTTTCGAAAAATATTAGACTATAGTTCATTTTTCTACTTGGATTGGCCTCTGACAGTTGGATTTTAGCTAGGGTTGAGCTAAATGAAGAGTCCCTGGGAAACAGATTTTGTTTAATTATCAGAACTTCTGTGTGATTTTGAATGGGCAAAGTACAGACGAAAAGTGTTCCGAGGTCCTGACTTTGGATGTTTTCCTCGCTTCTGATCACAAAGAATGAGACCAAGTTGATGAGAGGTAGGGGTGGGGTAAGAAAATGAAATGTTTGGAAATTGGGACATTTTGGGGACACATTTTTGAGATAACCCAGTGAAGTTGTTATGGGAATCAGTGGAGGACTCGAATCATGTACAGTTGTCTCAAAATGTATCAGTCAGTGTGCTATACCAGACCCACACTGGGAACAAGACCAGATGTGAGAGGAAGGCTCACTGGTCAACAGTTAACAAGCTAACCAACCTGGTCAAGAAGACAGGATGCCATACCTTCAAAGAGAACCTGTCTTCTTGGGGAAGTGCTATTCTGAAACCTGGGTTGGAGTATAAAAGGCCATGTCAAGGTGGGTATTTTTGAATTGATAAGGGACTTTAGAATGCTCAGGGGAAATTTCCACTGGCAATTCTAGAAGAAAACATAGGTTTTAAAGGAAGGTGTCATTCTAACTTGGAGCTGAACTACTGTGATTTGATCTATAATTTCATAGCAAATCACAATATTTTCCTTTCCTGACATCAACTTAAGACTGACTATCCATATAGCAAAAAGTATGGCTTCAAATTTACCTGCTCCCAATAAATCCACAAGATCTGACAGCAATACGTGTGTTGGAGGAGTGATTTTGATTTTTTATTTGTTCTGATGAGATGGATATTCTTTGGGTTTTATATTAAATGTTCATAAGATGGACCTCTGCAGTTATGTAAGTTTCTTAACTTTAGAGACAATACAATTTGAACACAGCTCATAATACATAACAAAATTAAAACAATGCACATTTTCTTCCCAATGGCATTTTCATTTCTTGGTTCTTGGTGGCATTTGGTTCATCTCAGAAAGTGGAGGAATGTATCAATTATATTTCGATTAATAAAAAAAAGAAAAGAAAATGGGGCCAAAAAAAAAAGTCACAAAAAACCATGCAAAACGTTAACCAACCTGCGTGAGTGAACAAACTGAAAGTTCAGCCTGGGATTCAACCTTTAATTTCAGGACCATGGGCTGTAGCTAAGAAATAATTAAAGGAGCCTCCCAGTGCCTAAGGGAGATTTAACTGTGTTGCAGCCTATTATGAAGTGATTTCATGTGCTTTGTGATGGACTTTACATAGAATTCACTTCTAAAATACCATGTATGTTATTCATCTCAGGGGTAGACATAAATCTGCCAAAGCTGTCTGCAAATTTAGCTCCAATTCTTGCCCCAGGTTCACAGAACATAATAGAGCATTAATCTTCATGAGGCTTAAGGAATTCTTGTGAGTTCCCTCTGATTTGCTGAGAGTTGTGTGAAACCCATTGCTTAGAGCCTTAATCATGTCAGCATTTCAGCAAATGCTCCACTTACCCATCCCAAACAGAGATAGCCTCTTATGTGTTCATTGCTTCAGGGAAGCCAAGGAGAGGGAAAGGAAAAATGATGAAGATGAAGGAAAGGGTAAAATGAAAGACTTCTCAACAAGCCCTTTCCTTTGGTTACCAACATGTAATACTGACCATTCTGTGTAACTTCTCCTGGTTTGCTGAAAGACTATTCTTAATCCCACCTTTGATCCATGATTTAGGAAAAGAAAAGAAAATACAAAACAAGATTGAGGAGGAAACAGTGAAAGATATTCTATTCAGTAAAAATATATTTTAGAAAGATCAAAGTATTGCAATTGCCGGATTCATACTGGGTTGAATTTGGTGTGATGCCCAAACTAGTCTTTCCTGTGGTCGTTGATAAAGTGATCATCTTAGAAGTGCTTCTTGATAAGCTCATTGGGATATACATCTTCTATGGACATTCCCTCAAATTTCCTGACGAAGGAATTATCAGACATTGGGGCAGATATCAGGGAAGACTAAAGAATAAAATTAGTGGTTGTGCTGGTTTGAGAATTTCTTCTTGAAAGAGGAAACGTGGAGTAGATCAGTGATTTTAAAAATACCAAGGTCCATATCTCCTTGACCAACTGAATCAGATTTTCTAAGGGTGAGGGCCAAGGTATCAATACCTTTTAAAGCACCCCAGGTGACTCTGAAATGTTGATGGAGTTTAGAATCACTGGAGAAGATGAATGACACTCTTTCATAGAATAATGATTTATAGATTCCATTGGGAAATCTCCAGATTTTCCAAAGGAAAATCTCCCGATAGTGAAAGCAGTTTTGCAGAATAAAACAAAGTGTAAAAGAAGTTGGAAGGAGAAAGTGGATGGCAGTGTTTCTCAAACTTTAACGTGCATGGGAATGGCATTAGAGTTAGTTAAAATCAGCTTTTGATTCAGTAGGGTGGGGACTGAGATTTTATGTTTCTGACAAGCTTCCCAGGCAATGCGGATGCTGCTGCTGTTTCATTGACCACACTTCGTCTAACAAGGGACTATGGGTAAATGTCCTCTTGCCCTTCACCAAGAGAAGAAAGGAGGTGTCCTTTTGCCTTGAGGTTTTGAGGCTTGTTCTGAAGCAGGAGAGCGCACTAACATCATGGAATGCTTTATTTTTGAAACCAGCTATGATCCACTAACTAATTAAGAATCTGTTACCCTAAATGTTTTTGAGGAGGAAGTTAATAGTACTTCTGTTCCACTTCCTGAACAGTTAAATTTAATTCAACAAATAGAATTTGTTAAGCCTTAGGGATTAAAAAAAGATATATGAGACAGCTTGCATGAGGGAATTCACAATCTTTCTGGGGAAACAGAAAATTAACATGTAAAATGCTAAATCAATGCTCTAGGAGTGCAGTGCGGGGAATCCATATTGACCAGGGAGGAAAGATTCTTGGAAAAGCCTTCATGGAGGAGGTGATAGCTGAATATGAAGTTGAAGAACAAGTAGGGTTCCAGTACATGCAAAATGGAAGGGAAGGGGAAGGACGCTACAGGAACAAAGGCCTAAAGCAGGGGTTCCTAACTTTCGCTGCACATCAGACCATCTGGGAAGATTTAAAAAAGTACTTTCAGAGTCTAAATTAATTGGGGCCTGAGAACCAGCATTTTTTGAAAAGCTCTCTGGTAATTAGGTTGAGGATCATTGGAGATACATAAAGACACCAGGTTTTTGTTAAGATTTTTTGAGGTATGTGGAGGGAAATGGGAGGAATGCAGAGCAAAGAAGTCCCAGATGGTTCTTGGCAAAGATGACTTGACCCACTGCGGTGTGGGGAAGAAAACTTGTTATCGCTAATGATTAAAGTACTACATAATTATTACCGAAATAACCAAAGGCTGCGGATGATGGGCTTCATAAATATGGATTAGATTGAATTAAGGTCATTCCTATAGTAGCAGTCGGCTCACTGTCTTGCATACGTGGCTAGCATTGTTTTACTGCAAGAGAGGAAGGGTTCGTGGCCCAGCCGGCACTGCTGTGCAGGAGGCCTGGGCTGGGACAGTGGCTGCCGGGGAGGAAAGGAGATAGATTCAACACAGGTGGTGGAGTGAGTCCTCGATGGCAGTGCTCCTCAAAGCATGCTGCTTGGACCAGCAAAATCAGCACCAACAAGGAGCTTATCAGAAATGCAAATTCTGACACATACACCCCCAACCTGTTGAATCGGAACTTCTGGAAGAGGAGCCCATGAAGAGTCCAGTGATTTTTATGTCAGCTAAACTTTGAGAAGCACTGGTCTACAGAGCTGAAAGAGGCTACGGGACTCATAGGTGACATGCACACGCACATGCAGACACAGACATACACAGAACCCTATGGAAAGCCAAGGAGGCAAAGAAGTGCGCTGAGATGGAGAGACAGGAATGAGAAATGCCCCCGCAGCAGGGTGTATGGAAGAATTGCCATGGCAGCATCAGGCTGCCAGTTCAGGATGCAGTACTCATGTAATGGCAGGCGGGATTAGAGGACTGGCATGGCTAGGATGGATGGTGTGGCCAGGGTGTGCTGGGATGTCACACCCAGGATGAGTGGAAGTGAACAGATAACCACTGAATCATGCTGGGTGATGGAGTGATGGGCTGGCACTGTGAATGGCTACAAAGCCTCTGCGTGTAGTCCTTTCTTCCTGGCGAGCCTGTCTTCTTTTGGCTCCTTAGCAATTTTTCCCCATTCTCTCCTGGGGATCTGGTGGAGGAACGCTGCTGGACAAGTAGTTTCTACATTAAAAAGTCTTCCTTCTTCTCTGACCTTCTGCTTTTCAGTTTCACTTAGCTTATTACAGTAATTTTGTATTATGCTGCCACATGTTTGCTAAAATGAGGTTTTTGAACATCTTATTCCCCCTTCCCCAAGCTCTTTAGCCTTATGTCTTCTTCATGTTTTTCTTGAGCATTGCTTTTCTTGATAAGCTCTAAATCCTGTTATCCAGAACTATATACCCATTCATTCTTTCTTTGCCCCTGTTACAAGCAATTCGAAACTCTCAGGTTCCTACTCAGCTCTGTGCTTTACCCCATTATCCATTTCATTTATTTCTCACTTAAATCTTCTATTTTTTTAATGTTTTTTTATTACATTATGTTAGTCACCATACAGTACATCTCTGGTTTTTGATGTAAAGTTCGATGATTCATTAGTTGCGTATAACACCCAGTGCACCATGCAATATGTGCCCTCCTTACTACCCATCACCAGCCCATCCCATTCCCCCACCCGCCTCCCCTCTGAAGCCCTCAGTTTGTTTCTCAGAGTCCATAGTCTCTCATGCTTCATTCCCCCTTCTGATTACCCCCCCTTTCTTTATCCCTTTCTTCTCCGACCGATCTTCCTAGTTCTTATGTTCCATAGATGAGAGAAACCATATGATAATTGTCTTTCTCTGCTTGACTTATTTCACTTAGCATTATCTCCTCCAGTGCCGTCCGTGCTGCAGCAAATGTTGAGAAATCATTCTTTTTGATAGCTGAGTAATATTCCATTGTATGTATGGACCACAACTTCTTAATCCAGTCATCTGTTGAAGGGCATCTCAGTTCCTTCCACGATTTAGCTATTGTGGACAATGCTGCCATGAACATTGGGGTGGCCCTTCTCTTCACTACGTCTGTATCTTTGGGGTAAATACCCAGTAGTGCAATGGCTGGGTCATAGGGTAGCTCAATTTTTAACTTTTTAAGGGACCTCCACACTGTTTTCCAGAGTGGCTGTACCAACCTGCATTCCCACCAACAATGTAGGAGGGATCCCCTTTCTCCACATCCTCTCCAGCAATTGTTGTTTCTTGCCTTGTCAATTTTTGCCATTCTAACTGGCTTAAGGTAGTATCTTAGTGTGGTTTTGATTTGAATTTCCCTGATGGCTAATGATTTTGAACATGTTTTCATGTGTCTGTTAGCCATTTGTATGTCATCATTGGAAAAGTATCTGTTCATATCTTCTGCCCATTTTATGATTTATTTGTTTCTCACGTTTTGAGTTCGAGAAGTTTTTTATAGATCTTGGATACCAGTCTTTAATCTGTAGTATCATTGCAAATATATTCTCCCATTCCGTGGGCTGCCTCTTAGTTTTTTCCGACTGTTTCCTTGGCTGTGCAGAAGCTTTTTATCTTGATGAAGGCCCATAAGTTCATTTTATCTTTTGTTTCTCTTGCCTTTGGAGATGTGTCTTGAAAAAGGTTGCTTTGGCCGATGTCGTAGAGGTTGCTGCCTATGTTCTCCTCTAGGATTTTGATGGATTCCTGTCTCACATCGAGGTCTTTCATCCATTTGGAGTTTATCTTTGTGTATGGTGTGAGAGAGTGGTCAAGTTTCATTCTTTTGCATGTAGCTGTTCACTTTTCCCAGCACCATTTATTGAAGAGACTGTCTTTTTTCCACCGGATGTTTTTTCCTGCTTTATCAAAGATTAGTTGCCCAAAGAGCCAAGGGTCCATTTCTGGGTTCTCTATTCTGTTCCATTGGTCTGTGTGTCTGTTTTTGTGCCAGTACCATGCTGTCTTTGTGATCACAGCTTTGTAGTACAGCTCGAAATCCGACATTGTGATGTCCCCAGCTTTGTTTTTCCTTTTCCTTTTCAACAGTTCCTTGGCCTTTTCTGGTTCCATACAAATTTGAGGACTATTTGTTCCAATTCTTTGAAAAATGTCATCGGTATTTTGATCGGGATGGCATTGAAAGTGTAGATTGCTCTGAGTAGCATGGACATTTTAACTATGTTAATTCTTCCGATCTATGAGCATGGAATATTTTTCCATCTTTTTGTGTCTTCTTCAATGTCTTTCAAGAGTGATTTATAGTTTCTAGAATATAGTTCCTTTACGTCTCTGGTTAAGTTAATTCCAAGGTAACGTATGGTTTTTGGTGCTATTGTAGATGGGATGAATTCCCTAATTTCTCTTTCTTCAGTCTCATTATTTGTGTATAGAAATGCAACTGATTTCTGAGCATTGATTTTGTATCCCGCCACATTACTGAATTGCTCTATAACTTCTAATAGTTTGGGAGTGGATTCTTTTGGGTTTTCCATATAGAGTATCATGTCATCTGTGAAGAGACAGTTTGACTTCTTCTTTGCCGATTTGGATACCTTTTATCCCGTTTTGTTGTCCGATTGCTGTTGCAAGGACTTCTAGTACTATGTTGAATAATAGTGGCGAGAGTGGGCATCCTTGTCGTGTTCCTGATCTTAAGGGAAAGGCTTCCAGCTTTTCCCCATTGAGAATGATATTTGCTGTAGGCTTTTCATAGATGGTTTTTATGAGATTGAGGAATGTACCCTCTATCCCTACACTCTGAAGGGTTTTAATCAGGAAAGGATGCTGTATTTTGTCAAATGCTTTTTCTGCATCTATTGAGAGAGTCATATGATTTTTGAATTTTTCCTTCTGGATAAAATCTAAGACACTGATAGGTTTGCGAATGTTGAACCACCCTTGCATCGCAGGGATGAATCCCACTTGGTCATGATGGATAATCCTTTTAATGTACTGTTGGATTCTATTAGCCAGGATCTTGTTGAGGATTTTGGCGTCCATATTCATTAGAAAAATCGGTCTGTAATTCTCCTTTTTGATGGGGTCTTTGCCTGGTTTGGGGATCAAGGTAATATTGGTCTCAGAGAATGAGTTAGGTAGCTTTCCTTCTGTTTCTATTTTTTGAAATAGCTTTAGGAGAATAGGTATTATTTCTTCTTTGAATGTTTGGTAGAATTCCCCAGGAAAACCATCCGGGCCTGGGGTTTTGTGTTTTGGAAGGTTGTTTATCACTGTTTCAATCTCTTCATAATTAATTGGCCTGTTTAAAAAATCAATTTCTTCCTGTTTCAGTCTTGGTAGTTTATAGGTTTCCAGGAAGTCCTCCATCTCTTCCAGATTGCTTAATTTATTGGCATAAAGCTGTTGATAAAAGTTCCTAATAATCCTTCCAGTTTCATTGGTGTTGGTTGTGACCTCTCCTTTTTCATTCATAATTTTATTAATTTGGGTCCTTTCTCTATTCTTTTGGATAAGTCTTGCCAGTGGTCTGCCAATTTTACTAATTCTCTCAAAGAACCAGCTTCTAGTTAGGTTGATCTGCTCTACTGTACTCTTGGTTTCTAATTCATTGATTTCTGCTCTAATCTTGGTCAACTGCTTCCTCGTGCATGGATTAGGCCTGTCCCTCTGTTGCTGTTCCAGCTTCTTGAGGTGAGAATATAAAAACTGCATTTTAGATTTTTCTGTTCTTTTGAGTGAGGCTTGGATGGCTATGTATTTCCCCCTTAGGACTGCCTTTGCAGTATCCCATAGGTTTTGGACCGTTGTGTTTTCATTCTCGTTGGTCTCCATAAATTGTTTAAATTGATTTTTGATTTCCTGGTTTATTGAATCATTCCTGAGCAGGATGGTTCTTAGTCTCCAAGTGTTTGAGTTTCTTCCAAATTTTTCCATTTGGTTGAGTTCCAATTACAAAGCATTGTGGTCTAAGAATATGCAGGAATAATTTCAATCTTTTGGTATCGGTTGAGACCTGTTTTGTGACCCAGAACATGGTCTATTCTTGAGAATGTTCCATGGGCATTAGAATAGAATGAGTATTCTTTGGTTCTGGGGTGTAGTGTTCTATATATATCTATGAGGTCCAACTCGTTGAGTATGGCATTCAAAGCCCTTGTTTCTTTGTCGATTTTCTGCATGGGTGCTCTGTCTATTTCTGATAGTGGAGTGTTGAGGTCCCCTACTATTAACGTATTTTTATCTATATGTCTCTTTATTCTGGTAAGAGTTGCCTTGTGTATCTTGCTGCTCCCCTGTTGGGGGCATATATATTTATAATTGTCATATCCACTTGTTGGATACATCCTTTAAGAATAATATAGTGCCCTTCTGTGTCTCTAACTATAGTCTTTAGTTTAAAATCCAATCTGTCTGATATGAGAATTGCTACCCCAGCTTTCTTTTGATGTCCATTGGCGTGAAAGATGGTATTCCACCCCTTTACTTTCAGTCTGAATGTATCTTTAGGTTCAAAATGAGTCTCTTGTAGACAGCAAATGGATGGGTCGTGTCTTTTTATCCAATCTGCAACCCTGTGCCATTTATGGGAGCATTTAGGCCATTTACATTGAGACTGATTATTGAGAGATATGATTTTAATGATGCCATGTTGCCAGTAAAGTCTTTGTTTTCCTAGATTGTGACTTTCTGTTCTGTATCACTCTTGGGGCTTTTTTACTTTTATAGAACCCCCCTTAATATCTCCTGTAGGGCTGGTTTCGTGGTTATGAAATTGGTCAATGACTGGCGATTCTGGAAGGTCTTTATTTCTCCATCAATTCTGAATGACAGCCTTTCTGGATAAAGGATCCTTGCCTGAATGTTTTTCTCTGAAAGAGCTTTAAAAATGCTCCCCCCCAACCCTTTCTCTCATTCCAGGTCTGTGTAGACAGGTCTGATGTAATTCTGATATCTTTGCCTTGGTACGTGAGACATTTCTTTGCCCTGGCCGCTTTCAATACTGTATCCTTGGATCTAATATTTGTGAATTGCACTATGATGTGACGTGGCGTAGGTTTGTTGTGGTTGAGCTTGGGAGGGGTCCTCTCTGCCTCTTGGACACGAATGCTTGTTTCTTTTGCTAGATTAGGGAAGTTTTCAGCTACAATTTGTTCAAATATCTCTTCTAGACCTCTGTTTTACTCCACCCCCTCGGGGATGCCGATGATTCTGACACTGGAACGTTTCATTGAGTCAGTAATCTCCCGTAACCTACATTCTTGAGATTGGATTTTTTGAGCCCAGTTTCTATTTTAGCTTTCTCTTCTACCAGCCCATCCTCCAATTCGCTGATACGTTCTTCTGCCTCATTCATCGTGGCCGTCAGAGCCTCTAGTTTTGACTGCATTTGGCTCATAGAATTTTTAATTTCTGCCAGATTCGCTCTCATTTCCACCCTTAGAGATTCTATATTCTCATTAACATTTTCGTTAATACTTTTTTCAAGTCTACACATCATCTTGACCATTGTCACTCTGAATTCCATTTCTGATAATTTGGTTATATCCATATCCATTAGTTCTGTGGCAGAGGCCACAGACTCATTGTCTTTTCTTTGCTGGGGGGGATTTCTCCTTCTCGTCATTCTGATGAGGAGAGGTTGTGGGTTGTTCAGAGCCCAAATTATTGACCAGGACCCAGGCTATGCGCCCTTGTTTTATAGGGATCTTAGGGATGTGGGCTTCTTGATTTTTCAGCCTGCCTTCTGGGGGAGGGGCCTGCCGCACCGATACTCAGGCAACCCTGTTTGGGTAGAGTCTCCTTGTCCCCTGCGAAGGGGGATGGGGATGGGCACCCTGTGAGCCCATATTTCCAGGCTTTTGTTCTCTGGAGGCTTTCCCTGGTGGTTTGCTGTGCCTCTTCTGAGAGTCAGAGCAGCAGTGGCCGAATCTTAGCCTCTGTCTCAGAACAGAGGGATCGCGGCCCGTTCTCCACTGATGTTCTGGCCACTTTAACTCTGTTTCTGTTGGTGCTGCTCAACCCTGCAGTGTCCCGGATGTGCGCCCCACACCCGGCATCCCAGTCCTCACTTCCAGGGCCGGCGCGTCTCTGTCCATTGAGTTTGTAGCACCGCCAGCCACCCCGCGTGCTCCGGAGCTCCCGGTCTCAGTCTGGTTCCAGTGAGCACACCGGAGCTCCATTTCAGTCTGGTGGCATGTGCTCCCGGCTCACGGTCTCAGTCTGCTCTCTCACGGGTGCCAGTCCACGAGTCCACCTGCTCCCCCGTGCAGGTGGCTATCGCTTCCCAGCACCCAAACATGGCGGCTCCCTCCCCCTTCCGTTTATCTTCTGATATCTGTGCAGGGTTTCACGGCTCCCCGCTTCGTACCTCAATACTCAGCGCTGGAGATGTTCATTTGTAGAGATCCAGATGTAGCTTCCTGCGTCTCAGGCTGATTCCGTGGATGTTCAGGCTGGTCTGGTACCTATCCAGCTCGACTCAGGGGACCGGCTGAAAAAGGGGTCCCCCACTCCTCCACCATCTTAACTCCTCCTCTCTGGACTCTGGTGTATTTTGGGTTCAATTGTAGAAAAGCTTGAGAAAGGACTTGAGTACAGATACTTTATTTGGGAAATAATCCTTAGCAAGTTACTGGAAGCTTTCCTCTATTACCCACGATGCTTTCAGACTTCAAGTTTCCACTTCGATTTAGGAGTAGGGTCTTAACAGAATTTGTGCCATGAATGATGGAATCCTTTGTCTCTGACCAAGGAGTTTCATGTCTTCTTCCAACATTCTCTCTTTCCTGAGTGGCAAGATGATAAGCCGTCTGCCTGGAGGCCAGCCAGGAGGAAGCTGCAGCCAGCTCGCGGGAAGGTCAGAGGCCAGTAGTGGTTTTTGAACATCTTATTCCCCCTTCCCCAAGCTCTTTAGCCTCATGTCTTCTTCATGTTTTTCTTGAGCATTCCTTTTCTTGATAAGCTCTAAATCTTGTTATCCAGAACTATATACCCATTCATTCTTTCTTTGCCCCTGTTACAACCAAATCCAAACTCTCAGGTTCCTATTCAGCTCTGTGCTTTACCCCATTATCCATTTCATTTATTTCTCACTGAAATCTTCTAATGGGACAAAATTCATTTCTAAGTATGTTGACAAAACTAAAAACCTCTTATTGGTCAGGTAGGCTAATGCTGTTTAAAATGTCAGTGGCTTCAGGGGCGCCTGGGTGGCTCAGCTGGTTAGGCATCTGACTCTTGATTTTTGGCTCAGGTTGTGATTTCTGGGTCATGGGATAGAGCCCCATGTTGGGCTCTGTACTCAACACGGAGTCTGCTTGAGATTCTCTCTCCCTCTGCTCCTCCCGCTGTTCACTGGCTCTCTCTCTCTCAAGTAAATAAAATAAAATTAAAAAATCAGTGGCTTCTTTCTCAATCTAAAGCAGTGATGAAGTAAAGGGAGGTGTCTACTCTGCAGCCATTTGAGATCCAGGGCCTTCCATCTCCTGCATTTGACCAGAAGGCAAGGGATTGAGTGAGATACTGGTTTTTAGGAGCCAGGCCTAGAAGTAGGTGTGTCATTTCCCCCCACATTCCATTGGCCAGAACTCAGTCAGATGGCCTCAACTTACGTCAAGGAAGTTGGGAATATGGTCAAGCAATGCCCCCAAGAGGAAAAAGAGTTAGGGTTTAATGAACACACTTTGCCACACCCTACTTTTTCATGTCAGTCTCTTTGAAGCTGGTATCTGTCAAATTCTGCATGTTGGGAGGTGTAATAATGAGAGCTCGTTAGTCTCTGTTTCCTATACATCAGGTATGTCACAAACATTATCTAAGGCCTTAGGGCATCTTGCAAAGCAGTTACTATTTTCACTCTACCTATTTTACAGATGAGGAAACTAAAGAACCAAGATAAAGTAACTTATCCCAGAACCCAGGCAGTCTGACTCCAGAGCCCAGTAGCTTATATTACACAGTCCCCATGCAAAGAAAGAAAATGACCACTAGGGCCAGACAGAACTGGAGAAATGACTCTTCTATAATCCACTGGTTGTATAATCTTGCACGAGTTTCTCAACTTCTGTAAGCTTCGGCCTCATTTGAAATTGGATTACGAGTATTGTTTACTTAATAGAATGGATATAAGATTAACATACAACCTACCAGCAATACTTGAGGATGTAGAGGTAAAACTATTTCTAACTTTAGGAAAAACAATTGAGTTTCCTCTGCTGCTGTTTATTATTTTCCTAACATAAAGTTTATACTTTCACCTGGAGAAATGTCAGCAATCCCAATAGGAACCCAAGCTATGTTCATACTCTGAAACCATTTAGAATGTACACATCATGAGCAATTGTTTCCACCCCAACAAGACATAAAGTGTCCCAAACTAAATTGAGTACAAACATGATTATTTGGCTGCTCTGGTCCCTAGAGATAAATATAATTTTATTGACAATACTGCTGGGTGTTCAGCATTCATTATGATTCAGTTCACTGTTTAATATCTACATTCAGACCTGCGCCTCACTAATTCTCATTTTATTAAATCAGAAAACAACTCAACAAAACTAACAATACTATCTTATTCCACTTCTTGACAGTAACCATTATCCAATATTTCATATTATTAAGATTTGTATTATTTCATAAGAAATATTATGAAAAAATTGTTTATGGAATACTGTTAGGAAAATTGTACTTCTGTATTCACTTTGTCATATATGTATATTTTTAAATTATAAAATCAACTCTTGTTCATTATTTAAAATTGAGAAAATACAAAAAAGAACAAAATACACATTAAAAAAAGTCCTACCGAAACACAGACACCAACAATTTCTTTTCTTCCAATCCTTTTTAATAAATAAATTTTAAAATAGTTGGAATTATATAGCTTTGTATTCTGCATTTTTCACTTAACTTTTTGTCATTAACATTTCCCCATTCTATGACATTTTCTTTGCAATAAGGTGCGTATGGATGTCAAGTGGCTGTGCCATCTATTCTCTAGCCTATTGTGGACTTTTATGTTGAAGTATTTTCTATTATAAACAGCACTCAAATGGATATTTTTGTACCTAAAGATTTTTCACATTACTTAGGATGATTCACAGAAATGGTCAAGGGAATACATTTTTTAAAGAACTTTTGTTTTCCAAAAGCTCTGCCCTTATTCATAGTCCCGCAAGTTGCACAGTTTTCTTTTTTTCCTTTTCTCTTATTGTTATTATTTTAATTCTTTGTTGATTGAAGTAGAGTTGACACGCAGTGTCCATTAGTTTCAAGTGTAGCACAGCCTCAGGTTTCAACAAGTCTATAGGTTATGCTGGGCTCACACAAGTGAGAATTGCGTGAGAACGATCTGTGAGAAGTGTGCAGTGTTCATCTGACTTGTGTTCACTTCTTTAGCAGTGAAAGGAACAAAAGTCAAAGCTCTTACATTCACTACCTTGCTAAGTGTTCATATTAGGTCTTGTAGGTGGATTTAGCAGATATTAATTTCCTCCATAAAACAAGGCAATTGTTCTGAAAGGTTAAAGGAGGTAAATAAGTCACACCATATAGGGGCAAAGCTAGGACTTGGACCCAGTGCCCCCAAGTCCCATTTCCAGGCTTCTTGCCCACGACACCAGGTACATTCTTTGAGTCACAGTAACTGAGAATAGTCCATTAAATGGGAGGGGGTATTGAAGAAAGGGAGGATGAAGAGGAAGAGGTTAGCTAGAGGAAGAAAAAGAAGGTGAAGAAAAGAAGATGAAGGAAGAAGAAGGAAGGGAGCCAGGGAGGGAGGAAGAAAAAAAATTTTTTTATGGTCATTAATAGTAGGTGCTAAATTGCTTGCCATCTCTCCAAGGGCACCTGTAATAGGCATAACACAACTAGTAAGGAAAAAGGTGGGATTAAACCTCAAGTTTCTCTGATAAAAAACGTGATGGCGCTGTCTTTATTTGAAAGAAAAATTTGGTATTCTAAAGGTTAATTTCTGGGAAATCATTGGGATAGAAAGCTTTGTCTTAGACATGAAGATTACAACACTCACACCGCTCTCTTGCTCTCTCTCTCTCTCTCTCTCACACACACACAGTTGTCTCATCTTTGTTACAATCCCAGGAATCAGGCCTTAACCTTTCTACCCAAATAGATCTTCATTCGCACTCATTCCCATACTCTGTCTGTCGTAACCACTGTGCAACCTTATAAACTCACACCTACTTGCTTATGGACCTCTTCTGTAGATTCTCTTTTGGATAAAACAAAAACAAAAATAAAAACATGCTCTGGTTTAGAACCTATGTGGTTCCACCAGAGAACAACTCTTACTGATTGGGCCATTTTGATGGATAGAAGGTAAAAATGTGTGTGTGTGTGTGTGTGTGTGTGTGTGGACTGGGGAGCAGGTAATGTAGTGCCACATGATCAGAACTGGCTGTTTAACCTATAGCAGGATTCTTTAGAGGCAGCTGGCAAAGTCTGTTTTACACATACAGAAGTTTTTCTCGGAAACTTGCCTTCTTCCAGCCACATTTTTATCTTTGAATGAGAGCATGCTAGGTTCCATCTCTTGACTCCCTCAAATCCCAGGGCAGCAGTTCTAGCTAAGAAGAGAGGATAAAATCCATCAGTGCCTGAAAATTCAGCCTTGTCTTCATAGAGATGGTAATCATTATTAATAGTATTATCTACAAAGGAAAGGAGAACTCTGGGTGTGTAAAATTTAAATCTTAAAGATTCTGATGATCATTCTTATTTCCTTCATTTCCTTGTTTACTAGATTTAAAAGGGTTTGCTAGCTTCTGCTGAAAAATATTAGTTGCCTAACACAATGTAAGTTTATTTCTTACTCACATTGAGTATAAAGTGGCTTTCCTCCAACCGGTGATTCAGGGTCTCAGGCTCTTTCCATCTTGTTCTATCACCTTCAAGGAGTGGTTTATGAAGTTTCTGTGGGTGTCAACACCCATCCAGCAGACAGAAGAAGACATTCTATTGTAGCACCCATGGGAGATTTCTATAGGCTAGTACTGGAAGTGGCACCCATCAAATGTGTTCATATGCTAGTTGCTGAAATTCAGGCATATGGCTTCATCCAGCTGGAAAGGGGGCTGGAAAGTTGAATTGAGTCATGTACCTGGAAAGAAGGGAAATAGCTGTGGTGAACAGCTAATCAGTCTTTATCAAACTGACTAGAAATAGGACCAGATTAATGCACTATGGAAAACATGGCAAAATTAAGTCCTTTAGGACATTGGATAAATTTGAAAGTGAGTTCATTCTGGCAGTCATTACTCAAAGTCCATAACATATTTTGGTAATTCTTCAGAAGGACTCCTTCCTGATGCATTTCTATCTTCTTTGATAAAACCAGGGAAAATGATAATTTTGTTTGGGACATAAAACACAGAAAGTGCCACTTAAGGTCAATGTTGGTTGGTGGTCTTCAGCCATATTTTACTTCTCATTAAAGCAGCCAGACTGGAAATTGTGTCTAGGGGTGATATTTAGTAAGTCTGAGTTAGGAGTAAGTCCTCAAGAATGAAAATGTTTCTGTCTATACATATTATCTCTGTGTCTCCAGAAACATTCAGAAATTCCTGTTGATTACAGCAGTGTCTATAGTTCAAAGAAGAATTCAAACCACAAGCTATTCTAACATCTGTTTTGGTTTTATGGTCAATCTGAATAGTTGTAATTTACATTCACTGGCACCACACAATGAAGTTATTTTCAAACTACTGTATTTTGTAAAAAGAAAACAACAACAAAAATGACCTCTTTGTACTTAGATGTTGAGCCAAGTCCTAACTATCCGTACCAACAGAGGGAAAAAATGTCATGAATGATCAATAATAACTTAAGAACTCACCTTAGACCACAATCTTACCCTCTTTGCTACCCAGCCTTTATGGCTAACTTGCATTGCAGTTCATTACCAACCTTAGACCCATCAGAGAAATCCATAAGACGGCACAGAAAAGACAATAATGAGGGTAAGAGAAGCAGAGACCTTGGATAAAGGGATAATTACATCCTATATTTGAAAATGAGTGTGGAACAGGAATTATTGTTAAATGAAAACAGAACGCGTCATGTACTCAGACCACCCAATAGTCCTAGTAAATCATTTGTGGATGGGGCGCCTACACTATAACCTCAGTTGGGTATTTCCTTGGACAGATATTCTTCATCGCTGGGAGGAAGTTCACCAGCACTCCTTCTGCTCCTCTGCCTAATGCTGCCCACAGCAGTTAGGCACCAACTGCCTTTTCCTTACTGGATTTGAACCAGCTTCACTGGTACTAAGTTCTGCAAATACAGAAACAATAAGCAAGCTCAAAAGTAAGGCCAGGAAATTCCTTTATCCTGTGAAAAATAGTAGTTGCCATTGGTTGAACACTCAGAAGTTACCCCCATTTGTGCAATGTCCTCTGCCATATTTGATCCCATTTTACCCTTACCAAACCCTCTGAAGGGTTCTGCATGTTTTCTACCTCGGGACAATGATACGAGTCACCTAGAGATTATGCGGGTGACACTAGGCAAGTCACTTAATCAGCAATAGGGTTGGGGTGCAAAGCCAGGTTTATCTCACCTCAAAGGGCAGGCCCTTAAACACTACATTCCTCGTGGTGGACCTTGACTTGGACCTTCTTCAGACTCTGTGCACCTCACTGCTTAGCTTAGATTTCCAAATGGCTTTGCTCCCGGTGCCCTTCTATGGGCTGTCCTTCCTTGGGTCTCTGACATCGCGGCTGCTCTTCTACTCGCCTCCTGCCTCCTGGTGCTCACCGGGCTGCCCGTGCCGTTAGGCTGCCGCCCTCCTGCCTCTGGTCTCCGCCTCACTCATCCCCGAGGCTGGCACGCCCCGGATAGCCTGTCGCATCAGCAACTACCAGACAGTTTCATCACCACGTTTTATTAGATTTGACACCCTCGACTGCAACACCTATGATGATGTCAGAGATGCTAAAATGGGAACAGAACAAAAACAAAACAGATCGTTGGAACTGATGAAGTGGTATGGTGAGATTTCTAGTCTACACCATAAGGCTTATTCCACAAGAATTTCTTCTGAAAGAGAAGTTGGAAACTCTTGATATGATTCCTTTAAAGCTTTAAGTGAACGTAGCACATTTTACAATGAAAACTAATGTTTGGGAATGTGGAATGAGAAGACTTATCTAAAACTCACAGTCCTTTTTTTCCACATGTCACTTACATTCCATGTCCATGGTAAGCACGTGGCCTGCTCATGCACCCAAGGGAGCTGTCCGTATCAGCTCAAGAGGCTGGGGGATGTTCGCTGCAGACAGGAACACTGGGAAACACCTACTTCAACGAAATCAACACCTACTTGGATTTTGTGATTATCTTTTTCTTTACTAATTAAGTGCATCAAACTTTGCGTCTGGTTGCCTTATTTACAGGTCAATGATGCCGGTGAGCTAACTCATGAACGTAACGTCTACAGCGTGTATTCATACCCTTAAGTAAATTACTGAAAAAATGAAATAAAAACATCAAAGTCGAAAGCTGACCCTTGGTTCTTAGCCCGGTGATAAGGCAGGTAATTGTTTACTTTTAGCAACAGTTTGTCTGCATCGGAGCCCCGATACAATGAAAGAGTTTGCAGCGTTTATGGACAGGGAGCTGGTGGAGGACAGCAGAGAGGACGTAAAGGATGTGTGAGCTGGGACAGACAGATATCGCACTCACAAAACGGATCCTGTGTCCTCCATGGGTCTAAGTACTCAACGGTTGCCCTTCAGGTAGTTATCACAAGCTAGCAGAAAAAGATGGGAAATTCTGAATACAGGTGTTCTTTCTCCTCGCCTGCTTTGCGTTTTCACACAATTAAATTAAGTGCCCAGGTGTGGCATTCATTGTTAGAAAAAGTCCTCGGGGCAGAACATGGCAGAACATGGTGTCACTTTAGCTTACTTTATTAGTTACCACTTAGCTATTCAAGTTAGGAAAAAACCCTCAAAGCACACCTCCTCTCTTTAGTTTATAACTGATTAAGCCAGCAGCAATTTTCTCTCCTCTGCCTCTTATACAGCTTTGGGAATGTTGAGCTTTTTGTACACAGGGGCCAATTTTCAGGGTTGTCAAAGCCTGCTGTTTAACACTATAATCAGCTCGCTGAAAAGCTGCTAATGCGTTTCCACAAGCGCTTGTGAACTGCTTCCTGCATTTGGACTGTGTTAACAGCTCTGGACACACACGGCGTCCTAAGACAAAATGAAAGCGGAATGATTTGCAGTTTTAGGGAACACATAGACCATTTCCCTCTTGGACTCAGGGGAGCACCCCCATAAGGAGAGTGTGTACACGTGAGCACCCAGCAGGCCTGTCTAGGTCTGTCTCTCTGCCACAGGGCTGAATTCTGAAACAATAGCTCTGGGTCTGTCGTGTGTCTGGACACTGCAGCCCTCCTAAGGGGCACAGCCAGGCTTGCCAGAAGACAGGGGAAGGGTCCACTGCAGACGTGTGACACTTCTAAGCCGCTGGATTACCTGTGGCTCCCGCACCAGAGAACATCCCTCGTCCGTCAATCACCTGCTAGCACCTGCTGATGGGAGGATGGATGAGCACGGATGGAAGCCTGGGCGAAAGAAGGGACGATTATGTAACACCAGCTGGGCAGTTAAGCTGATCTCCCCTCTGGGCCAAGAAGGCCTCACACCTGCTTTTGGAGCTCAGATGGGGGAATCCATTCATTTAGTCATTTGTTCATTCAACAATTATAGAATGTCTACATTAGAAGGAAGCTGAGTGTTCTCCGATCTTGGCAAATTTTGTTTTACTAATCTTCGCTTGACTTTTAGACTACAGCTGTTTGTCCCTTTTTGCACAGTAAATGGGTAAGGATAAAAAAGCTAATGTTTACATAGATAGGAAACTATCATAAACAAGCAGTAAAACTTCAGAGTAAGAAATAAAAACAGCACTAGACTGATCCTACTGTCCTGTCTGGGAAAAAGACCTGAAATATGTATCAAATCTAGGGGTCAGCCGAATAAGAGCAGCCTTCGCTAGGCAGACAGAGATTTCCAATTGGGACCCCTTCTGTAAAAATTCTTTCCAGCAGCTGCTGAGGGTGTGTATGTGTGTGTGTGTGAGAGAGAGAGAGAGAGCAAGAGAGAGAGAAAGACTTTAGCAAGAATATATAAGCCCATTTGTCATTTTATCATGTTGCATAATAAGTGATAATCATAAACCTGTCAAATATCTGATTTAGAAGGAACCTAATAGATCAAATAATAGTTCATTCTCTTAATTTATAGTTGAGGAAAACGAGATTTAGAGAGTCTACTCATTAGTGGCAGAGCCAGTGCCAAAGCCCAGACTTGTTAATCTTGGACATACAAATTAATACAGGTTTGATTCATGTCTCCAGAAGGCTTGCAGTGCATTTGGAAGTCAGGACATGTTCAATGGGAACCAAAAATGGGGAACCCAGAGGTTCAAACTTTCCATAGTTTAATATTCTTGGTGGTGAAAGGGAGAGCTGAGCACATCACGGTCATGGGTACAATGGGTTTCCAGATTTGTTAGTGAGAGAATTTGTGGCAGGCATCCCCTAATTGCCAAGATGCCCCTGGTGCTTTTCCACATGCAAACTCTTTGTGCCCAAGAGGAGAACACAGTGAAGAACACATTTGACCCTCTAATGTTATGCTAGGAATGAAATAGCCACCAATTCAAAACTCAGTCCCAGTGACTACAAATTCCAGCACAGAGGATCTTTCCGGAGAGTTATTAGAACGTATTGCAACTACCAGGAGTTACTCAATCCTCTAACCTGTATTGACCCCTATTCTGGTGATACTGACTTTATGGTAGCGAATGCTGAGGAAAATAGGGGTTATGGTCATGAAGTATAGCAGCATAAGGTCAACTATGCTCCGAAGGGTCAGGCGCGGATGTAGCCCACACCTCTACCTTCGTACCTCTCAGAGCTCTCACGGAATTAGCAGCAAATGAACAAGGCCCCACGAGCGCAATGAAATGGATTTAGTATTTCATTTAGTACAGTGGAAGAGGACTAATTACATGGCAGCCAAATTTATATTTCCTCCGAATCAAGTCAATCTTGCAAAAAGCTCTTTTTCAAAGGCTCACTGTTCAGAGCCCAGTGGGGCGATGAGAAATGGCCGTGCCCTGACACACCAGTACACCATGCCATCCCCACCTTCTGCTCTTGACAATGAGGGCTGAACTCAGCGTAACTGGCAGGGAGATGTCTGTCTGATTCTCACAGATGGACACATCTATCAGCATGTCAGGTAGGCGTCAGTTAGAGCTGACTTACGTTTTCCCCAGCTTTGGCAAAGTCAGAATGATTATGTAAATTTATCTGAGGGCTGTTAACTTGTAATGAAGGAAGAAAATATGTCCTGTGCATGTACCAGTTTGCAAGATGTATAATGACTTTCTCTTTTCTCTCAACAGCATGGCATTGGCATTCCCTCCATTTCTATTATGCTTATGCTTCATGAACTCATCAAATTACTGCACCATGCCTGGTGCTGTGATGTTACCATTATCAGAATTGGGACATCAGGGAGAATAGGTGAGATGGGCTGATTTCTATTATTAAAGCCAAGTGATTGTTCCGTAGAGGGGAGCTGCCAAGATACGGCAACATACTCAGAGCCCAGCAGATACCCAGATGGGCTAGAAAGTGTCAGGAGGCTGGGCTTGAGGAAATTTAAAGAAATTTAAATTTAAAGAAAATTAAAGAAATCTAAAGAAATATTTCCTTTTTATCTTCCTCTTTTCTTCCTCCATGGAAACCTGGCATGAGAGATCACACTGAGCATTGCCCAGATGGACTTAGGTATTCTTAAGGGGAAGAATTGCTGGCGAATATGTATGAGGATAAGTATAAGTTTTGAGTATAGTGTGAGTAAATTTTGAGGCTAAGGAATTTTATAAGTGACAGAAATAAGTGCTTGGAGGGAAAAATTAATCACCAAGATTTGCCTCATTTGTCAGCTAAGGAAGCAGACTTCAGAGCTCTTAGGAAAACTTTGTTTTAGCTCACATCAGTGACTACACCCCTTTACTTGGCTGGGTCTTTTTCCTCATCCACACACCAGAAGAGATCAGGCTGGGTTTTTAGCGAAGGGCCAGGTGATGCTTCCTAAGGTTTGGCCAGCCCCCCCACTTCCTCCTTGGCTGGTCAGGGGCTGTGTCTCTGCTTCTACACTGGGCTGACGCCAGGTTCTGAGGAAACCCCCTTCTTTTCCAGTCTTTTCTCCAGGAGCAGACCTTGGGAGGAGGTGATTTTACTGTGTCACCAAATGCAAATACAGCCAGGACACTGTAACTGAGAAGGTTGGGTTGACAGAGTGACAGGACTGCATGGGAATTGTCAAACAGGCTGTGATTTTGTTCTCAGAATTACCCAGTTTTGGAATAAGTGTGGACCTTAGGAAACCCTGGACAAGGAGTTAGAGAAGTAACTTTCCAGTAGCACAGAGGCACAGGTGGCTGAGCCATGCTTCACTAGAAACAGACATGTTCATAAAGATGATGCCCTTTCCACCCCTTGACCTTGTACAGGGTCACGTCCAGCCACAGCCCTCACGGGTGGGATAAAGAACATCTGTGGTTGCCCATCCAGAAAGAGAAGGAGAATGTTAGCAATCACTTCAAAATCAGGCATCCTTCTGGATTGTTGTTCATCCAGTGTTACCCCCAAATAATCAGTAGTAGGTAACAGTGCATTTGGGGATGAAATGGGTAATATTGTTATTAGGATTGCTTCTAATTCGGGGTTATGGGCTACAAGAACCCGTCTGCATAGCCCCTGCCCATGCAATGTACCGTCCTTGCTGTTGTGGCTGCCACTTGACACAAACAAGTGCCCAGCATGTGCAAGGCCCTTTGCTGACCATCCAGCTCATGGCTCCTAGTTCTTTCGTTTTATGGCCACACCATACATCCAGCCCATAGGCTGTACCTGTATCACAGTGAAGGTCTGTGAATGGTTGGAAATGAAACCACTCTGCTGTTGTGGATACTTTCATTCTGAAGCTTTGTCCTCATTAAGAACTGGTAGCTTAGGGTGTGAGCGTTTGTTTTGTTTTAAGCAGCATTGCATTCAGAGATGAAGGGGGTAAAACTCATTCCTTTGCTGATGTTCCCACTCCTTAGATGAGCCGACAAAACTTGATGAGGATAAAATACCCGATTAAATGGTACTTTGACCTTTGAGAGACTTTAACTGGATATAAATATTCTAACATAGCTAAATCTTAGGATGGCAGGTGAATAATATCACTTTTGATGCCCACATTTTCAAATTCCATCTCAATCACTTTCCTGTTCTTAGAATATCGTGAATAATTCAAGGAGCCACTTGTTTGACTTATTTTTGACTTATTTTAAAAGTGTCTGACCCACCAAAGCTCTTTCGTCATGGGTCTCTCCCTGGACCTTCTACATTAATCCCATGTTGATCAGTATTGGAATTTATAAAAACTGGGAAGGATATGGCTGTGCTCTGTGGCAGGGGTTGATAAACTTCTTTTGTCAAGGGCTTTGGAGATCATATGATTTCCGTTGCAAAACTCAACACTGCCATTGTGGTGTGTAAGCAACCAGAGATAATATGTAAATGAATGAATGTGGCTGTGCTGCAATAAAACTTTAGTTATAAAGACAAACTGAATTTGGCCCATGGACTGTAGTTAGCAGATCTCTGCTCTATGGCATCTCTATGGAAGCATTCGCTCATTGAACAAATTTTTATTGAGTACCTATAATGTAATAGGCATAATGGTAGGCTTGCAGGGACATCAGGAAACAGACATTGCTCTTACCTTTAAAGAGCTCATGTGTTATCTGGGCAATAGACAAGCAATGAGTAATTACAAAGTATAATAAATGTTAAGACACAGAGAGTCTAGGGCACCCTCAATATATGTCACCTTATCCAGGCTCTAAACAGAAATCAGAATGGATCAAACCTAGATCAAAAGCTGGGCTGGGGAAATTTAAGGTAACCTATCCAGGATTGCTTTTTATTTTTCCCCCTCCACAATTCAGTTTTGAAAGAAGTGACTAATGTGCATACGTGAAGAATGAGTTGGAGGTAGTCTGATGAAAGAGCGTGGGGGAGGACAAGAGAGCATTGCAGGCGGGGAGAGTAAGAGTTGGCAGAAAATGGTTTCTCAGGTGCCTGAGTCCCATGAGCAAGCCAGGATTTGCAGCAATGGAAGGTCAGCCCAGAGGCCTAACTGACATGGGGTGGGGGTGGGGGAATGAATGTGACAAGAATCAGAAGGCAGAGAGGATAGAGATGCAAAGAAATTACAGTAATCAAGGAGTTGCAGGGAAGGTTAAATATCAGGTAGTCACATCACTTTATGAAAGCTACTTGCTGGCAGGCTCATTTAGTTTATTCTGACCTAATTTACTCAAGTGTGAGCCTGAAGGCCGGTACTAATTTGCATGTCCAAGAGTCATGTTTGTCTCGAAATCTAAACCTGATCACATTGTAAATGTGAATCTGGAAAGACAGCAAATGCAAATGCCTGTTCTGAATGTTATTATTTAATTGCATTTGGAAAAGAAAATAATTTAAAAGATGAAAATAGAGAGAACCCTTAGCAACCAGCATTAATTAATGTTGGCAGAATGGATTACATACTACATGTCAAAAGTAAACTCTAAGTGACATTCTTCTGTAGCCACTCTTTTTTTCTTTAAAGATTTTATTTATTCATTTTTGAGAGAGAGAGAGAAAGGGGGGGGGCAGAGGGAGAGGGAGAAGCAGACTCCCTGCTGAGCAGGGAGTCCAATATGGAACTCCATCCCAGGACCCTGGGATCATGACCCGAGCCCAAGGCAGATGCTTAACCGACTGAGCCACCCAGGTGCCCTGTAGCCACTCTTAATCCCACATTGCAATACTGCCTGGGGTCTGTTGTAATAGCAGATACGGCCACAGACTCCTTCCTGGAGCCCTGGCTTGGACAGGTAATCTGGATAAGATCACCACGTGAAGTACTGAACTTGACAAGGAAGTGGCCGAGGAGCTCCTCAGCTGTAGCAAGGGGTCCCCGCTTCCCAGTCCTCATCAGACATGTGATGTGTACCTAGGATTTTTATGAAGGTGACAAGAAGTTATAAACTGGGAAAGCAACAGAAAATTGTCGGCAACTCCTTGTAATTCAAAGCCACAATTTACATTAAAAACTCTGCTTTAGAAAATTAAATAGTTGGGGATTAAGAAAAGGAACTGAAACAGCCTTTTTGACTTACTAGAGCATAGGAATGTGAGGACGTAATAACAGCAGAGAAACATCCATAGTGGATTTATATTGAGAGTGGGTTTAATCCTCCAAGAACAAATCAAATACTAAAATACAATTAGCGATGTTAGCAAAATCTTATCTCTGTTTATGCCTTTAATTTAAATTGGTGACTCTGGGAAAAGGGGAAATGCTGGTGTTTCTGCCATTTTGAGGTATATTCTCCCGTGCCTCAGAAGGGATATGGTACCCAAGGAAGAGTAGGGACCAGGAAATGGGGGGAAATATCTGGGGGGAGGAAATTTAAAGGGATGGGTGGTCTCAGAATGGTCCTTTTATCTCTCAACCATGAAAGGTCCTGAAATCAGGTGATTTGTCAAGCAGTAGCTCTTGCAGCAAGGGGTGGGGGGCGGGCAGGAGAAAACACCCTCAAGGGCAAACCTGCTCATTCCAGAAGAAATAACCTAAGCAGGATTTTTAGCATTTCTTCTAGAAATCTTGTAGTGTTGTGTTTGTGTATGTTTATCAAATTACATATTATCTCATTTTAAATTATGTTTCTTTTTTCTTTGGATCAAACTTAGGGTATCATATTGAATTTTTTAAAAATTATGTATGGAGACAGGTTATGTTATCTACGTACATTGCTTCCCATTAGTAAAAGTGGTGTCAATACATATGTGTTATAAAACAGGAGGCATGTTGGGTCTGATAGGGTTGAGACTCTGTCACAGGCCACGGGTCCCTTCACTGGGAGGGTCATCGATAGGTTTCAGCCAGACCTTGCAAACGGCAGCCTGTTTGGAGTCAATGTTTTCTTTGGCCTGCACAGTATTTTTTAAAATGTGAATTATTTTGCCAACATTGAAAATTTCTGGAGGTTTCGCATGAAAGTCCAGATTTTTGGCTTCTTGAGAGAACATAACATAAAAAATATAAAACAATCTACGCATGGCAGCCCCGGCAAGCCCCAGCCCACATCCAGGCTAGGTTCGCTGAAGCTGAGGCGAGGCCGTTCCCTTCAGCCCAGGCAGGCCTCACTGACCTTACCTGCTGGGACAGGGGGGTTTGGATCGGCTTCACTAACACTGCATTAGGGGTGCTGGCAGGCAGCAGCGAGGAGGAGGGAGCAAGGAGAAGCAACAGCCAGGATGGCAGTCGCGTGAAGAGGAAAGGGAGAAAAAGAGCCGAAAGGGAGCCAAAATGGGGACCGTGCAGATCATGGACGGTGACAGGGTGTATCGGCCTCCTCGCCTCAACCCTCCGCGCTCAATGGGGAGCGGCGAGTGCACGGAGGGGGAAGCAAAATAGCATCAGGCTTTTCTCTGCATCCTTCCGGCTTCACTCGCTGTCACAGCTGAAATTCAGTGATAAATGAACCCTGGGAGCGGCGTAGAAGGAAGAAAGCGATCACAGAAGGGTGGCATGCAGCCCGAGACACGGGCGGCAGGGAGGAAGGGGGACAAGTCGATTGCCCGTACGCGGCTGGCACTGTCCTCAGGGAGATGGAGAAATGCAACGTTCACACCACCCTCCCGATCCTCAATAGCTTCAGGAGGCTTGAAGCGGCTGCTTCTCCGCCAGCACCTGTCCCTGAGCCATCCCCCAGGCACGGAAGCAGCCTGAGATCGTCCTCAAAGGGCAGATCTCCCGGCAGTCCTCCGGGTCCTGCTGTCCCAGTACCGCTCGAGCTGCTGTGGCCCGGCAAGCATTACTGGCCCCAGAGCTCGGCGCTCAAACCATGGAGACTCCTCTCTACAAGCCTCGAGCCAGGCACAGCCGTGCTCCAGGTGCCTTGATAGGAGGATTCAGACGGCTGGGTTTATCCCCAGGAGTGCAGACCCAAGCATTAGAGCTAGTCATCGAGCCCTTGGGTCCCCAGCAAGCCCCTTAGTGATGCTACGGCCACGCTGGCAGGACATCAAGTTGCTAAGAGTTCTCCACCCTCTTTCAGGCCAGGGTCAACTAGACGGAGCACCGTGCTCCTTTTCCAGAGAAGAAAAGTTACATTGCTTGAAGAGAGCATATCAAGCCGGTGTCAGAAATAGTGGAATGGATTTGGCAGTGTTTGTGGCTGTGTGTAGACTGTGTGGTCTGAAAGGTAAGCTATTCATGAAAGCTTGTGGTCCAACACTCCTTTTTCATGAAGTTATTTTCACTTCACAGGAAAAGAAAAAGGAATCCTTATAATTGTTTATAATATCATCATAATGTCTTGTGGGAGAGCAGGACATTATTTTCATTATGCAGATGAGGAAACCAAGTTTCAAGGGTCAAAAGTGGATTGCCCAAAGTCATGAAGGTTGTATAGCCAGGACTTGACAGTAAGTTCCAGTTTTTTCTCTTTTTTTTTTTTTAGAATTTTTTTTTTTAAGATTTTATTTATTTATTTGACAAAGAGAGAGACAACCAGCGAGAGAGGGAACACAAGCAGGGGGAGGGGGAGAGAAAGAAGCAGGCTCCCAGTGGAGCGGGAGCCCGATGCAGGACTCAATCCCAGGACCCCGGGATCACGCTCTGAGCCGAAGGCAGATGCTTATCGACTGAGCCACCCAGGCACCCCCTAAGTTCCACTTTCTTGATCCTGGTTGTGGCTGCTATTTTCTGTTACAATTAAGTTTATCAAGACATGATCCAAATGAAATGTTCCTAAAACAGTCCATCAAAGGATAGAACATCAGTGGAGTAGTATGTTTTTAAAGTTAATTTACATGCATTTTTTGCTTTTCCCAACTTCTTACTTTGAAAATTTTTCATAATTCAGAAAAATTTTTAAAATAGTATAAATACCTATGTACACTTTACCAAGACTAAACAATTTTTAATATTTTGCCATACTTATGAATGCTCTCTAAATATTTATATACACATATATATGTATATGTATGTATATAGATGTGTGTAAACATAAGTATACATACATCTATTTGCTGTATTCCTGATTCATTTGTAAATGAATTGCAAACATCATGCCACTTAACTCTTGTAACTCAGCATCATTTCCTAAGAATATATTCTTCTAATAACCAAAATACCATTATCAAAATTTAAAAAAAAACTAAGAAAAGTAAAAATAGCTTCATAACATCACTTAATATCCATTCATATTTAAATTTCCCTAGTTTTCCTAAAATATCTTTTATAGATTTTTTCTTACTCAATATCAAGATAACTTCACACAATATATTACTTGGTTATTATATCTCTGTACTTTTTACATCTAGAATAGTTCCCCACTCTTCCTTTTCTTCCTATGACAATGGATTTTTTAAAGAGTCAAGGCTGTTATCTTGTTGAATATACCATGTTCTAGATTTTTCTGTGTTTCATCATAGAGTTTCTTTTTTTTTTTTTTTTAAGATTTTATTTATTTATTTGACAGAGATAGAGACAGCCAGCGAGAGAGGGAACACAAGCAGGGGGAGTGGGAGAGGAAGAAGCAGGCTCATAGCAGAGGAGCCTGATGTGGGGCTCGATTCCGTAACACCGGGATCACACCCTGAGCCGAAGGCAGGGGCTTAACTGCTGTGCCACCCAGGCGCCCCCATCATAGAGTTTCTAAACTGCAGATTTCCTGTAAGTGGAAATGAAGTCTAGTGGCCTCACTAGATTCAGCCTTATGGCAGGAACACTTTATGGCAATGTAATCTTTCGACTGGACCACCTCAGGGAGATGGAATGTAAAGATGTCCCACTACTAGTAATTTCAAATTGGATCACTTGGTTCAAGGGGTAACTGCCATCGCTTTCCACTGACAAGTTAAAGTTTTCTCTTTGTGTGGAACAAGTAATCTCTGCAATGACAATTTGGCACTGCATGAACGCCCTGTAACCCAACCATCTTTTATCAACGATTTTAGCATGGGCTGCAAAATGGCGATCTTTAATTCCATCATTCCTCCTACATTTAATAGCTGGCATTCTGCTTTAAGAAAAGTATTTCTTCCTCACACTTTCTCTCTCTCTCTCTCTGGTAGTGGGGGGATAGTTATTATTGTTTTGTGGATTTAGTTCAAACCAATGTGTTGTAAATGGTTTCTGTCATTGTTTTTGATACTCAAATTATCCGAAATTTGGCCAGGAAGAGCCCCTCCTCGCATATTCTTTTGTCCTTTTGACATAATCCTCTTAGCCCTTGAGAATTTTCTTGCTTTCAAACACAGTAGGCTTCTCAGGCACAACTTGCACTTGCCTTGCCTCAGGTCTGGAATGAGCCACTTCTCCAAGAAGCTCTGGTTCCTTTTGGTGGAGAATGGTAATAAGAAACCAAATATGAGTGTGCCAAGCATTTTAATTTTTGGTGAAATTATTCCAATAGAAGCACCAGCCTTTAGCTAGCACCAAAAAACCCCCGATGAAGTAAAATATAAATTTCAGGAGCACTCATCGGAATACTATTCTTTGTGATTTTCAATTATTTTCATAGTCATCCTCTAGATCTCAAAAATCATAAATTTTGCTGATGGAAGACAGTAAAGCTATAAAGTGAATAAAATATTTTTTGTATAAAATATTCTTCATTAAATTAAGAAAGCCTCAGATCTGAAGCAGAATAACACTATCTAAAATAATGTTTTTGGTGGAAACGGTCTCCAAATATTGACAGTGATATCCAAGAAAATGTTGGAGCAACTTTTCTCAGGATCCATGGTTTTGCATTTCACACAGCAACTGTCCTTTTTTTTTTTTTTCAAAATAAAAAAAAAAAAAACAGGCCATAAAATATCTCCTCATCTCAAATGTGTTTTATAGTGTGTCTACTGAGTACATGATACAATACTAAGAAGCCTGGTTTTAAAATCAGATCTTTGGTTTGTATGATTTATCTCAATTATTATCTTCTTAAAGAAAGAAGGTCTTTCTTTCTTTCTTTCTTTCTTTCTTTCTTTCTTTCTTTCTTTCTTTTTCTTTCTTTCTTTCTTTTAGAGAGAGAGGGAGAGTGCACACCCATGAGAGGGCAGAGGGGCAGAGGGAGAGGGAGAGACAGAATCCCCAAGCAGAGTCCTTGCTGAGCGTGGAACCCAGCACTGGGCTCAACCCTAGGACCCTGAGATCATGACCTGAGCCAAAGTCAAGAGTTGGACACTCAACCGACTGAGCCACTCAGGCACCCCAAGAAGGACTTTCTTATGTTCATCAACTAGGGCCCGAGTGCCCAGGCACTGGGGATTTAGCAGAGGACAACACAGACAGTCTCTGCCCCTGTGGCATCTAGTGAGAGAGACAAACGCCAGCAAAGAGTGACGTATAGTAACGGTAATATGTTAGATGCTGAAGAGTGCTATGGCAAAAGATGGGTCAGGGAAAGGGAACAGGGACAAATAAGGTAGGAAGGAAAACCACAATTTGAAATCACATGGTCAGGGAAGGGTGCACGGAGAAGGTACTATTTAGGACAATGGCACAGGGATATCTGGGGAAGAGCCTGGGACATGCACATCAAAGGCTGGCCAGGCAGGAGTATGCAAGGTATGTTGTAGGAACAAGGAGACCAGTGTGACTGGAGAGAGAGAGAGCAGTGCAGACTGGGAGGAGTTCAGGGGTGCAGACTGTGTGGTCACTGTGAGAACTGTGACTTTCACTCTGAGGGAAATGCGAAGCCATTGGAGGGCTCCGAATAGAGAAGTGACCAGATCTGACTTGCATTTTAACTGGAGCACACTGGCTGCTGAGTTGGGAAGAGCCTGCTGGGGGGTCAAAGTCAGAGGCAGGGAGAGGAGGAAGAGAATAGTATGGAGAAAATTTGAGGCAGTAGACATCAAATGGAGGCTAAGTAAGCAGGTGGGTTTATGAATCTGGAGTTTAGATGAGAAGTTTGGGCTGGAGAAGGGAAATGTACGTTGACAGCATATAGATGGCATTTAAAACCATGCAGCGGATGAGAAAACAAAGCAAATGAATCTAGAAACAGATGAGAAAAGGTCTTCGGTTAGATGTGAAAAGTTAGGGGAGGTGAGGGAGATCCAGCGAAGACCAAGGAGGAGTGGCCAGTGGAATTGGCGGTACACCTGGCGAGTCTAGTGTCCCGGCTCCCAGAGAAGAAACCTCCCAAGAAGTGAAGAATTATAACATGTTAATGTGTCTTTTAATCACAGGTGGAATTTTAGTTCCCATATTCCTCCTTATAGTCAATCAATTTTAATATATAAAACTAAGAACTAAATATATGTGGTAACATTTCTAAAAATAATATTGTAGAAAGAAGTTACAGTTCATAAGAAGAGATTAATTGCAGGACCACTCTGCTTAACTACTCCCATCTCTCAGATTACACATACATGCAGATCCTTGTAATATATAGGTGAAGAACGCAAATGCATCCTCATCCTCTTTAGAAGGTCGTCATTAACACCCTTTTCTCTCCACAAGTTAGTGAGAGTGAGAGCTGCAGGTGGTGATGTCTTGACCTGGACCTGAGCAACAGTCCAATCAGCACAAGCCTGTAGGAACACCTGGATTTAGACATTTCTGCTCCAGGAAACGCCTCCTTGCATTTCTTCATTATAGAAACAACAGGTGGTCACTTGAGCCACGGCCTCAATAATATGCAAATGGAGAATTTGATAACCCGTTTAGTTAGCCCAAAACTGCCTCTTTCCAAACGGTGCTGCCTTGGTTTTGTCTGGTGATGACCATCAGCTTTTTCCTAAAAGGCATTGATTGGCAACCAGGAAGAGTTCTAGGCTTGTGAACCCTGGACCCTGATCTTTCTCTCTTAGAGATGTTGCCAAAACCCCAGAGCAAAGATTCTGTTATGAGGGATATGAGGGAACTTTCTGTCCTTGCTGCCATTCCTTGTGACCTTGCTCTCTCCACCCCCTGCCGGCACCCTCCTGGACTCCTTCCTCTCTTGCTTGCTGTAGCTCCTGGCGCCCTGCAGCGCTTTGCTTTCCCTGCTGCCGCCGGACCGTAGGTAGCTGTTTCCAGCCTGCCAGCACCTGGCTTCCGAGCCACCCCTGCTGCTCTTGCCCTGAGCCGACCTTTTCTGGATTGCCAACATTCACACTAAAGGGTGCCTCTGTAAGTCTAATCCTGTAGTTCTCGGGAGTATTTCTGTCTGTATTTCTTTGTGGTGATGGGGACTCTTAACTCCCTCAGACACCACTGTTTTCAAGGTGAATTCCTGGTACAGTGCCTCCTGGAAGATCAACCAGCAGGACACAGACCACATCTCCATGCATACAATGCTACCATGTTCCCATCTTTAACCACCACTTCGTAACATCCTTCCCCCACAGCAGTGAAGCTCCGTGTGAGCTAGAAACCTTGCTTTGGTGAAGGCTGACAGAGCCTTCACAAGCAGCTGCTTTAACATGGAGGAAGTTAGGGAGAAGATACCAGTGGTAAGCACCACGGGACACTATATTTCACCCGGCACCAATGGCGCAGGGCCCACAGGCTGTGGCTGGCCTCCCAGGCCTATTCCCCCACCCCTGCCCCCACCACCATTCTGTTCCTACTGTTAGTAATGGCCAACGTCGCCCTGTCCATCCAGACCACCTTCTCTAATGGCCTTTTCTGTCCTCTTAATATTACCAGATGACTAGATAACCACTCTGACTTCATACAAAGGTGATGATGGCTAATGGCTTCAACTTATAAATAACTTTGTATTTAAACAAGGGTCTTCTAGAAGCCATTGTTCTAACTCAGAGGAGTCACTTGCTGAACTTGGATTGATGCAAAATCGGATCTTTCTGCATCTCCCTGGGACAAGGAAGTCTCGTGTCCACATGGATTACCACTTCTTATCTTTATGATTAATATCAGCTCGCACCACAAATCTCATTTCATCAGCAAGCCTTCCTTATATGACGATCTCAGCTCAACTCACTCACCCATTGTAGTTCATTTCTCTGCAGCACATTCATCACTACAAATTATATTTCTGGTTTCTTTACATATTAACTTATATATTATTTTACATATATTAATGAGTGAAGGTATATATCTAGCATCTCTCTCCATTAGAAATATAAGCACCATGAGAACAGGGACCTTGTTTGTAGTTTTCTTGCTATATCCCCAGCATTTTGAATAATATCTGCCATATGGACATTCAATACGTATTTGCTACATGAATGAACAAATGAATGAAAGGAATGGCCATTACCTCTTATTTACCATGAAAAATGGCTATGCAAATTCATCTGGTTCCTTCATTCCCTGGCCACACTAATGGCTTGGAATTGCTAATGGGCCCTAGAGCATCTCCGAACAGTCCAAATAGGAAGAGGCAAAGCCTTAGAGTTAAGCCTTCCTCTGCTGTAAGATTCATACGCTACCTCTGCTGGATCTCTAGCCCTGGATCCTTCGATGTCTGATAGGTGTACAAACAGCTTGGAAGGTGGCCACGGACACCCATAAGTCACTGTTGTTATCCTGATCTTGTTATCCTGAAAAAGAACAGTGGAAATCCAATGTTGCTTTAACAAAGATTAGGGTGAAGGGAAATAGTGGCATTCACAGAATTATTCTCCACTGAAAGGCTAAACCTTCAGAATAATGTCAGTCCACTGTACAAAGCTGCATAAATGAATTCATCTATGATTCTGTAATACGCATACATCTGTCCTTCCCTTAAAGCAAAATCTACTTTAATTAAACCCCTAACACTCTGATTAAAGATGATAATCCTTTTGCTCTGTGAACTTGTGATAAGTATGTTCAATTTGTATCCATTTTTAAGAGACAGTGCTGCCTTTTGACACACACTTGCTTGCATGGCAGTATGTGAAACCTACTATTTATCTAAGATTAAGCTCTGCTTAAATCCTCTTCTTTGTCTTTAGCTGTTTGCAGCACTCAGTGTGTGTGTGTGTGTGTGTGTGTGTGTGTGTGTGTGTGTGTGTATTTATTTATTTATTTATTTATTTATTTTTTTAGGGTAAAAAAAGAATCCGTGTTATTTCTTTTGACAGATACTGGTAACTTTGGGGATATAGTCAGTCTTTATAATATTACTTTATTACAATTCAATGAAAGGGAGCAGAATCTTGATTTTAATTCATTTTTATATTCTTCTGCTGGTCCCAGCAATGAAGGATAGTGGGCTCTGGGAACTGCACGGTGATCACTGATAAAGAAGATATTACAACAAGGATTAACGATTACATTCGGTCGGGAGCTAGAGCATTTCTTAACTGCAAAATAGAGAAAAATCGGGGTTTTGAAATATTATTACACAAGGGTATGAGGCAACCAATTGCAGCTCTCTTCACCCTCCCAAGAGACGAACTGTGGCTCACAGAGGTTCAATAGCTTCCCCCCAAAACCCCCAGGTAACAAGCAGCTGAGCTGGGATTGGAACCAGCTCTGATCTGAGGCCCCTTTGCACCACGCTCTGCCAGGTCACCCAGCCACTCCCTGTGGCTACACAAGGTTCACAGTCTGTTCGAAACAGCCACGACAACAAAACTGCTGATTTCTCTATTTTAAAAGTGTGAACAGCCAGCTGTTGTACTTCAGCCAGCAAAGCCTAAGGGCTCAGCATATACCAAGATGGTTAGTGTTGGAATCAAATAAGGCACTAATTTGACACTTACACGGTAGTAGGCATAGCCATTATTTTGCCAAGAAAATCAGTCAGTGTATTTGGGAAATCAGGCATAAATGGTAGGGAATTCATTTATTACTTTTACAAAAACAAGATTTAAAAAAAATTCTTCTTCGTTGGTTTTTACATATTTTGAATCAAGGCGAGCCTCTGTAGTTTTATTTGATGTATTCTAGTTCTCCTCTCCTCCCCTCTACCCAACTCCTCCCTCCCACGATACCAACACACTCACATATTAGAGGACCATTTAGGGCCACTGGCTCAACCCTTTGTCTGGCTGACATTGCTTGTGACCTGTTTTGCCCTCGCTGTGACCCCAGTGGGGCATCCTGGGTGCCTTGCCTGGAGTCTCCCACCCCCAGCACATCTGTCCCATCCTCTGCCCATCTGCCGCATCTCTGGTTGAGGGTCCAGCAGCCAGCAGACGCTCAAGTACCGAAGGCTGCAGCTGGACCTCCTGGAGGTGATAGCATGGTCCTTACCCCAACAAGATGACGGGAAGCACATAAGCTGAGGGTGTGGACTTGGGAGAGCCCTCTGAGATCCAACTTTGCCCCTGGAATGAGACAACCTGCCTAAGGAAACCAAGTTAGAAAAAGACAGATGAGAACTGAGATTTCCTGTCTCCTGATCTCCACTCTCTCTACTATTCCATAAGGTGTAAAAGAGTAACATATTTACCTATTGACAGATCACTTGCATTCTCAATTTTTTTGAATAGGCATTAACAGCAGCTTGCAATAAAGGATGAATGTTTATCATGGAACACTACATCAAAAACTAATGATGTACTGTATGGTGACTGACATAACAAAAAAAAAGGATGAATGTTTAATATAATTTAAGTGAAGGTAAAGAGAATAGAGGCATATATTTAAGGGAGTGGGTGGGGAGTTCTCAATATGAAAGAGGCCACCTGGGAGTACAGCACTAAAGCTAAATACTTAGATTTAGTTCTGAGTTTCCTAGAGGCCAAGTTGAAAATGGAAACACTTTGAATTACATAGCACTCATTATCTAAAAAAAGAAAGCATTTGAAGTTTATCATAAAAACTTCATCCAAATGTTAAACTTGAGTGAAATTGCCAACTATATTATAATGGATAGTGTCTTCAATAATACTTTTATAAAAGATATGGGGCAATTCTTGATAGAGTTCATGCTAAATCTTGGTTCTGTCTAAAATCAGCATTTCTTTGGGAACCTAAAGCATTGGGGCTCAGGTGTGTTGTTGTAACCTGATTTGATTCAGGATACAGTTTAAAGTCTTTAAAGCAATTGTTCTCAAATATTAATGTGAAAATAATTTATTGGTAAGGTTTTCTTTTCTAATGTAGATTCATGGTCCTCCCTCATCCTCATCCCTCATTCCACAGGTTCAGGATAGAGCCTATGAATTTGCATTATTAACAGGCTCTGGGGTCGCCTGCATGGCTCAGTCGGTTAAGCCTCTGACTCTTGGTTTTGGCTCAGGTCATGCTCTCAGGGTCTTGAGACCGAGCCCTACCTCGAGCTCTACAACTCAGCACGGAGTCTGCTTAAGATTCTCAGCCTCTCCCTCTGCCCTTCCTCCTGTTTGCACTCACTCTCTCATTCTCTCTCTAAAATAAATAAGTAAAATCTAAAAAAACCCAAACAGACTGAAACAAGCTCTGGTTCTGATCCAGGTGGCCAGGGGGGCACATCTGAAGAAATACCAGTCTAGAAGAATGGATTATTCCTATGCTCCTTAGCTCTGATCCACCCCTTTGAATATAAATTTTCTCCACTTGGTTTTGATTAGCAGCCAATAGCCTGAAATTGATGTTTCAGGGAAGACAGAGGATGTGCAAAGGCTCTGGGTTGTTGAGATTCCTACGCTTCATATTCCAGGCACACACCAAAGAAAGATGGGGTCTGCTCAATAAACTCAGACCTTGAAGAGGGAAGGGGGCCAGAAAAAGGCTGGGGATAAGTGGAAGAGGAAGTCATAAGGGCCAGCCTGGAAACTCCAAAGCTAACCTTTGCGGCTTTGCCATTTTCCAAGGCCCAGCCCTGTTTGGGTTCTGCAGTGCACAGGGCAATTTGTGCCTTGCCTTGCCCTCTTTGCCTACAGTTTATGCAAAAACCTTCCTGGAAGTCCATTCTGAATCAGAGAGGGAGGGCTGCAGTGGGGGGTCCACTGGGGTCTGTGGATGCCTAAGGATTCATGGTGGATTTCAGGGGCCCCTACCTCCCTGAAATTATACGTGAATATTTTGTGTGTATATGCATATGTGTATTTCTGTGATGACAACTTTCATCAGAAGCTCAAAGGGACCATAAACAATCCGAAAGAATGCAGAACCGCAGGGAATTCCTGGCACTGCTGAGGTGCACTGAGCTCCGTGTTCATGCTGGTGTGTTCCATCACACGGCAGCCTAAGGTCAGTTAGCCGACAACCTCGCTGGTGACAGCCAGGTCACTAAGTATCTCTCCGTAGGAGCCACTTTCCCAGCCCAATCTGAGGATTATGGTAGCAAAGCTGTCAGGCTTCATTTTGACAAATTGTTTTGGGTAATTAGTCCCTTTTAATTGCTCATGGAAATAGTAATTTTAGGTGACAAGATTATTATATGCTGCTTGTTCATGGGTCCTCCGGGGTCAAGAAAACACCACTGGGGTTGCTATGACCTGTTCTTTTCCATCTTTGGCATTCCCCTTGAAATCACCAGAAAAGACGTTTAGTAAAGTCAGCTCCCGCTCTGTGAAAAGTACAGAGCACGAGTTTCCTTTTATCCTTTTGCCAAGTGAAAGATTAGAGAAGGACTTTCAACTTTTCCCTGCTACTGCCAGCCCATGTCAGGCTTCACAGACTTGCTGATCATTAACTCGAAGAGCTGAGGAAGTTTCTAGCCCTTCCCTTTGCTTATTTACCTGTTCAACCAAGTTGCTTTACAAGCGAGTGAGTTTTGAATAAACAGGGTCCTAGGTGATAAAATATTTGACTCAGCTCAAGCCGAATATTTTCATTGCTTTTCACTTCACTGAACAGGAGGGTCAGTTTGACCAGTAGGTCAGAGGAGGTCTGGGTAATGGTTCACCGTGTGCCTGCTCAGGGGAGCAGTGGATGGAAGGCAGAGAACTCTTCTCAGCACTTTAGGAGGCTGGGAATTGACTGGCTATTTACTAACTGTGTCATTCTGGGCCATTTATTTGACCTTCTTAAGCCCTCATTTCATCATCTGTCAAAGGGGATAAAAATAATAGCTAGCTCATGGTACAGCCGTAAGGACTAAATGATATCATACATACCCGGCATATAACAAGAACTGAACCAAACAAAAAAGATAGCATCTCTTATCATTACAGTCCATTTCTCCTTCCTAAATCCAGATCTTATTAAGAAGTCTGAATTATTGGGGAGGCCAAAAAAATAAATATTACGTCCACACCCAATTTGATCTCCATGACTTATAAGCTTGTTAATGTCGGCACATCTAAGCCCATGTACACCGGCATGTATAACTATCCAAAATGTTGTAGATGCAAATTTTAAAAAATTTGCTCCTTCATGGCACTAGCTTTTAGGTTTATGCATTTCATTTCATATTTTCCTTCTCAAATTTCATAAAGGGTCAGGGATCACATTTATTGGTATATCCTGAGATCTGCATTCATAGCTCTTCTCCATTTACTTTACTCTTCACCAAGGGCTGAAGTAGGCGAACTCAAACACTGCAGCACAGAGTCAAATGCCATCTCAGGAGTAATGGCTAGCTCTCCAGAAATACCCTCAAGTGCGAAGATCCTTCTTTAAGAACTGGCAATAGGAAATAGAAAGCCGAGAGCTTTGTGTGTCTAGGACGGCCAAGATCTCTCCTTATTCTTGTCCTGAACCCAAAGCATTTCTGAGCCTTAAAAATGAGAAGGGAGAGTGCTTAAAATTATCCCAGTTACCTAATTTAGATGGCGTTTTTGATGGTGTCCCTAGAAATATGAATTATACGGAAGGCTAGAGGGTACAGCAGGTTGCATCTATGTAACAGAAAATAACACAAAGCACCTATGCTAGGGCGATTGGGATATTTGTCTGGTTTCTACACAAAAGACAAGCCCATTTGTTCAGTAATGATGTTACCTGCTCTTCTAGCTCCTGTGGTCCATGTGACACATCTTGACAGACTTAAATGGGACCAGATCAGCTTGCCCGAAGAGCAACAGCCTCAGCCCCTAATCTCCAACTTCATCAAACAGCAGCTTGGATTTCATGACCAGATGTCATAACTGTGCAGCCCAATCCTTCCCTGAAAGTTTGTAATTCAGATTGTAATGCTGAAGTCATATATTATTTGTGACGTTTTTATGTAGTTCTTATCCATGTACTAAAATCATAATAGAATGGTTTTATAAAACCCCTTTCTCTTGAAAAATGAATTTATTGTAAAGGAATTTAATGCTTAACATTAAATTAAATTAAAATTTCATCTTAGAATAACTAAGTTAGTCTTAATTAAAAATATAAAACTCCTGGATTGTAACATTTGGAGTTTCATATGCAGCATTAATTAAGCTCACATCAAAATAGATTAGCCACTTGTAGATACGGTTACCAGTCACTGTTTCTGAAACCAGTCCAGAAATGTTGGAACATTGTCAGGCACTTACTAGGTATTGGACAAGTGACAGGCCTTGATGAAGCACATTTAGGATATCCACAGAAGAAAAGTGTCGGTGTAATGTAGGTCTAGAGGAGAAAGCCCCCTTCGGGAAACCTGACCATTCTTGTTTTCTACCCCCTGCATGATTTCAGTGCGCCATGGAATAGGGAGGCTTATGTTTGCCTACGTTGGTGATTTTATCATGGAATATAACAATTCTAGACCCCACATTTATGTTCAGATGAAAACCCTGGGTAATGCAGAGAATGATCCTGATTTTTGCAGAATTCACAAACGACTAAATTGCCTTCTAGCATTTTTCTTGTCTTTTGAGGAAATGCTTTGAGGAGGCTATATTTTTAAATCTCATTTCAATACTAACCTAATAGGCTGAGGAATTAATAGCAACTGAGTTTAGACTTGAGTTTAGGATGTGAAAGTCATACTTTTGTTTGACTGGGCCGTGTAGTGGTTGCTGCCCTCTGGGGTCTTTCTAAAGCCTGCAGACTTAGAAGTTGGGAAGCTGGGTGGAGGGATGGCTGATGCTTGTATAGTGTGTAATGTTGTGTACAGATATTTATATGGTTGTGGCTCAAATAAAGTTGACTTCCAACCCTAATAAAGATTATTTGCATCCTGAAACCATTGCCACATGAGTGACAGAGCGGAGGCCCAGGGTGGGGTTCCCTGTTGGTAGTCAACACGGTCTAGGCTGGTGGGGCCTGAGGGGGACGGCTCCACTCAGAAAGGGATTTTCTCTTTTAATCAGTGACAATAACCAACCCCCCGAGAGGTGCAAATGTAGGAGGACATCTTTTGGCAATAGATATGCTTCGAGTGCAATTTTTAAGGTGCCTAATAACTGACATCAAATACAAAGATCAGAGGTAAAAGTAATGTAGACTAACACAGCAGCCACTAGTGAGGTTTTCACTTTGTTTCATATCGTTTTAGACCACGTGGAATACATCATAGTGCTCTCCATAAGCCTTCAGGTTGAACTTTTACCTGCAGGTCCTGGAAAATCTCCTTTATTTTCCTTTCTATTGGGAGAAGAGGAGGTTATGAAAGAGAGAGAGCGAGAAGAAGAATTACAGTTCATCATCCTCTCAGCTCCTGACTAGGAGTGTGTATGTGCGTGTGTGTGTGTGTGTGTGTGTGTGTCCGCCTACATAAGTTTGTGTATGTGTGTTTTCCCCACTAGTTATTTCCCATCTCAGAAAATGGTATCAGCTGAGCAAGCCAGGAACCTGGGAAACCTCTTTGATGATTCTGTCTCCTTCCAGTCAATCGCCAAATCCTATTAATTGATTCTCCTAAATGTTTCTCCAATGTGTCCACCACCTTCCTGGTCCTCAAACCACTGTCCTCCCAGCCAGCCTCACCCACAGCTCCCCACAGCGCCCTCTCCGGCCTCCTCAAAGTACTCACCACAGCTTGCAACTATGATGTGATTTGGGTCATTATTTAATTGATGTCTACTACCTAGACTGTAAGGTTCACGAGGGCAAAGTCTGTACCTGTGTTAATCGCTGATGTATCCCAAGAACCCACAACAGTGTCTGTCACATACTAGGTGCTCAATAAATATTCTTTAAATGAAGACTGAATCCTCTTGAAAGCATTTCCCTTATAAACTCTCACAAAATGCCCCTAATCTTTGCAAGACTCATCCTTCCCTTAGTCAGTCCCTTGTCAGCATGGCTTCCTGACTGTCCCTCCCATCTCACTTTTGGGGGAGGAAAAGCCTCTGTACCATCAGTGTAGAGTTGTGGCGATGTCCAGAACCTCTTGTTTTCTCCTATAGCATATGGCTTTCCCTGCTGTCACAGCCAAACCCAGATTGACCACCTTCAGGAAGGTCTTCGAGCTTAATTCCCCCTCAGCCCGTCATAACTTCCCTTCTTGTTCCCTTCAAACTAGGGTTACACTGGGAAGATATCAATTTGCTCTCATTCCTATATTGTGTTGAGAACATTCATCCTTTTTCATGAATTTGGCTTATAACGGCCCAGTTTGTCCTCATTTGAATGGCCCATGTCTCCCTTCCACCCTTAGACTGCCATGGAGTAGTCCTCTCTAGGTATTCTTGGACTGCTCACCTGTGCCTGCCCTATGTCTGGACACTGACTTTTCCCTTCACTTCCAATTCCATCTTCTGCACTCATTTCATCTTGGCCTCCTCGTACACTCTTCAAAAACAGACAGGCTTGCAAAAACTCGCTTCTGGTTATTGCTGTGTATGGGTGTTTGTGTGCATTTTTGATATGTTTGTTCCTTTGTTCATTCATTCATTATAAATACATATCCCTCCTTCTTTCCTAAAATAATTACGAACAGTTTACAAGGATAATAAAAGCACATCAAAATAGTATAAATTAGAATAAATGGGGAAGGAAGGGAAACACGAAGGGAAGGGGCATCACTGGCACAGAGCCTGGAGCTGATACCAAGCATAGGTGCATTCCATACAGTCTATTCATTGGCAGATGGCAGGCCCTAAATTGGCTTTGGGCTGGCTAGTGTCACTTCATAAAGAGAAAATTTTACAATGCCTCTAAGATAAAATGTGAACTAATAATTAGGAGAAGAGCAACTAGTCCTGATTCTAAGAGGTCACACTGTAGTGTAGTGAGGAGCGTGGGCCCTGAAGCAGATGGCCTGGGTGTGGGAGGTGGGGTGGGCAGTGGTCAACGCATCCACTCCAGGTGTTTCTCAACACAGGTACACATTCTGATCACCAGGTAAGACTTCAAAAAACAACATTTGGAGTCCTTCCTAGGCCAACTAAATAGGAATCTCTGGGAGTGAGCCTGGGAAGCCCTATTTAAAAAATCTCCCCTGGTGATTTGCTGCCAGGGTCAAGAGCCAATGATTTAGAAGAATGGGTAGTCTGTGAATATGGCAGGGCATTCCTCTAGGTGAACTTCTACAAGTCTTTAGATGGTGTCTCCCCCGGAATAGTTATATAAAGATCAAGCTCTTTCACTTGACTCTATTCCTCAATGTGTGTATATACACACACATATACATTTAATTGAGATATAATTGACAAATAAAATTGTCTATATTTAAAGTGTACAATGTGCTAATTTGATACACATACACATTGTGAAATGACTACCACAATCAAGCGAATTGACACCATCCACTACTTCACAGTTATTTTTTTTTACAATAGACAAGATATGGAAAAAACACTAAGTGTTGATCAACGAATGAATAAAGAGAATGTGGCATATGCACATAATAGACAATTATTCAGTCATAAAAAGGAGGAAATCCTGCCATTTGTGACAACAGGGATGAAACTGAAGGGCATTATGCTAAGTAAAATAAACCAGACAAAGAAAGACAAATGCTGCATAGTAATACTTATATGTGGAATAGTTAAACAAAAAGAAGTCAAACTCCTAGACACGGAATAGCACGGCGATTACCAGGAGCTGGGGGTGAGGAAAATGGGGAGATGCTGGTTAAACTGGTTAAAGGATACAAACTTTCAGGTACAAGATGAATACATCCTAGGGATCACAGCATGGTGATTATATTCAATAATGCTATATCGTATACTTAAGGTTTACTCTTACAGTAAATTTCAAGTGTCCTCACCACAGAATAAATTTTTTTAAAAAGGAATTTTTGTATCCCCTCCAAAATGTATATGCTGAATTTCTGATCCCAGTGTGGCTGTATTTGGAGATGCGGCCCGTAAGAAATTATTAAGGTGAAGGAGATCATAGGGCAGGGCCCTGACTGGATAGGATTACCGTACTTTTAAGAAGGGACACCAGAGAGCTCACTCTCTTTCTCTCTATGTACCCGCTTACCAGGGAAGGGCCATGTGAGGATATAGTGAGAAGGTGGCCATCTGCTCACCAGATATGGAATAGGCTGGAATCTTGACCTGGGACTTCTAGCCTCCCGAATTGTGAGAAAATAAATTTGTTGCTTAAGCCACCTGCTATTTTGTCAGATTGAGCTGATTAAGATCTATGTTTTATGTGTATGTAATTATATATATATATATATATGAATTATATATGTGTGTATATATGTAATGAATTTACGTGTATAACTCTAACAATGTACCATGCACAGTGCAAGTGTGTGTGTGGTATATAATGATATAGGTACAAAAATAAACAAAAACCAACAAACAAATCCACAATAGATGGATAGATGATTAGATAGATAAAAGCAAATATATAGCTAACTGCCTGTCAACTTAATTTTGCTCAAATGTTATTCTTAACCAAACTTTCAGAGTAATATGTGTATATTACTCCATGTAATTTGCTATGTGAACTCATTAACCACCACAACCAGCTATTCAGTTCCACGTTTCACTTCTAAGCACCAGCAAACCATATAACTGACACACTTAACAATGGCTTAGTAAGACTGAATCTTTGGTCCAAAATACACTAAATAACTTCTCCTGGCTTATTTGTATCTAGTTATAGAATGTTATTTAGTGTTTTGTACCCTGTAGATCCCTAACAAGGGCTATAAACCATCAAGCTCAGGAATATAACAAAGTCAGTTTGAATTTTATTTCCAGCACTTAAAAATATAGCTCTTAACAGTTGGGACTCATTTTGGAGACTGTTGATAATATCTATGGGCCCACTCTGCAGGAGGAGGCATATTCATACATATACTCCCCAATTTGCATAAAACTTCATGGGTCCAGACACCTACCTCAGGCTGTTCATGGCAGGATAACTTGTGTCCCCTACCAGTGTCCAGACCCCCTGTTGGTGGCCCTTGCCATACTGCTGTCCTCTCCAGGTTCTGGTAATTGCTTCTTCCTACCCCCTCAGATCAGGGCTGGTAACAACTGTTCCCAGCTGCACCATCCTTTGTCGTTTCCTACATCTTGACCCCCTCCCCTTTGTAAATAGTCCTTTCAATAATTTTCTCAGTACCTCGGTTTAATTGTGCCATCTGATTCCTGCTGCGACCCGGTAATACAGCCTCCAAAATACATCTGGGGACCGAAAACTGTTTTGAAAAACACTGACATAAGAAACTCCATTCCATGTGAAGATCTTTCGATTACAATTTTTTTTACTGCAAAACAGAAGTTAGTATTTTTCTTTTTAACTGGTAGAATACTTTTAAAAAGATAATCTTCGATACAAGAATGTTTATTCGTACATGTAAGAATTCTCATGGAATTCTCCAAGGCTTGAAGCTTGAGAAACATGGCGCTTGACTTATTTTCCTAGCTGGCTGCTGGGCATCACGTGTATGAAAGAATTGAAAGCTTGGGTAAAAGACAGATAAATGGCCTCTGTTGCTTGCCTCCAAGCTACATGTCCCGTCATCCTGTCATGGAAGGAAATTAAAATTGTCTGACACATACTGAGTTTCATAAAGCCACACTGTCTACGGGATCCTGTGCTCCTGGAGAGGTCAAGACCATAAGTAGGTTTTTTGACGAACTGATCTACAATCTTCATTTCAGAATTAGAGCTAAATAAATTAATATTTAGGTATCAGGGTTTCTCTTTGTCCCTTTTAAAAAATAAATGAACTATATAAATATCTCTTTCCTCAGTCTCTCGGGACTTTTTCTATCTTCAAAGAAACCTAAAATAAGAGCCAGTGGCTCTGCCATCCAGTGCTCCTAAGATGAATAACCGAAATACTTATAATTTCAACCTGCTTCAGTATTAACTCCTCAACTGTTTTCCCCATTTCTGATTTGCTTTTTTACTCCCCCCAAATAGGTATCACTCAATCCAGAATTGATTTAGAATTTGTTTTTCTAAACACTGAGCATGACAGTTTTCACTAGAGAACAAAAAAACACTCTTCTCCCTGAAACCTTAAACTTGATTTAAATATTATTTTTATAAGTATAAAATAATTTTAAAATCATCAAGCAAAGAACCTAGAAACCAGTATTATAGATTTTGTAGAGGATTAATCAAGAATTAGCTACAAAAGGCAGTAATTCAGGATTGTGTCTATTTTTTTTAAGTTCTAAAATTTCTTAGAAAAGCTGTTAGTCTCTACAGTAGTTTAATCATTACCATCACAAAACACTGTGGACATTCCAGATAAATCATCTGAGTAATGTGATTTTGCCCCATATCCTATTAGAATAAGAAGAATGAATTATTTAAGATTTAGGTTCTACTTTTCATTTTTATATCACTTTTTTTTCATCTGAGTTTAAGGTCCTTTGCATTTTCATGTCTTCCCAACATTGCAACCAACAAAAACTAATTAAGAGGCAAACACAACGTTCTACTTACTGTGGGTAAATAATTAGCAGTGGAAACCAGTCCACTACTCAGATATATTACCTACTCTTCATTGTCCTTCCTTTCTCTTTCTTCCACTGGGACTCCAGAGAAGTCTCCTGTTATAGAGCTGGTTCCATGATTGATTTAAGGTTGCAATACCACGGATCTGCTCTAAATCAACAAGCAAATAATAGAAGAAATGTATTTATAAAGAATCTACTTCATGCAAGTCATAGTGAAAGATGTTGTGGGAGAGCAAGACACAGTAACTTCCTTAAGCAATGTATAGCCTAAGTTTGAGGCACTAAGACAAATGTGTTATAATTCAAAGGATAATCTGATAGACTCCAAAAGAGAGGTAGAAATAAAAGTGGGGAGTCAACAGAGAGAATATCATATGGAGCTAGGATTTGAAAGGGTTTTTTAGACAAGGTGGATTTGAGACAAGCTTTATTTAAGGGCCATAATTTTGAAAGAGATTGGAGAGGGCGTTTTCATTGAAAATAAAAGCATGAAATAAGACAAAGAAGGAAAATAATAGGACATTACTAATCTAGTCATGTCCCGTTTGGTTGGATCCGGAAAGGTAACTTGGGGTTCTATTATGTGGGACCCTACAAAGCAGGTTAAGGAGATGGGCCTTGAGCCTAAGCAAAAGGAAGTTGCCTCAGCCAAGAGGCATAAAGCAGAACCAATGAGGAGTCTGTTGGACGTAGTGGGAGGAGGGGGAGTAAGGTAGAGACAAATACCAGTAACAAGACACTGCATCTGGGTGTGGATGACCAAGACTTGGCCACTACCTTCCACAATATCCCAAGGTTGCAGGGAGGGCAGAGATGGATTAAAGACAAGCTGAGGCCGCCAAAGACACCATGTTCTTGTTAGACTAGTCAGCTCCTCTACTCATGAAGGTCAGCGCCTTCACATTTTCACCTAATAAGTTAAGCAGCTTACATATTTCAGAATAAAAGTTCCCTTTGTGTGAGAAGATGACGTGTTTCCAAAGTCTTTCTTTTGCTAAGAGGTCAAGGAAAGTTCAAGCATGACAGAGCCCGAGCGGCAGCTATGGAAGCGAATGGCAGATCAAAAGGGCAGATGAGGGAGAAATGTCGGCCATGGTCTCAGTATCTGTGAGATAACACTTTCTGGCTTTGTGACTAATAAAAATTAGCTTTCCCTGGAAGGAAAAATGTACAAAATTCAATATGTGAAAAAAGGCTCAATGGAATTCTGACACATAGTACAACATGGATAAACCTTGAAAATACTATGCTAAGTGGAAGAAGCCAGACACAAAAAGACAAATATCACATGATTCTTCTTATCCGAGGTACATAGAGTAGTCATATTTATAGAGAAAGAAAGTAGAAGAGTGGTTACCAGGGGCTGAGGGAAAGAAAACAGGAGAGTTATTGTTTAATGGGTAGAGTTTCAGTTTGGGATGATGATAAAGTTCCGGAGTTGGATGGTAATGACGGTTGCACAGTAATATGAATGTACAAAATGCCACTGAATTGGCTACTCAAGAAAGGTTACAATGGTAAATGTTTGGTATGCATATTTTACTACAATTTTTTAAAAGTGAAGTCTCAGTGAGGTCTGTATTGTGGTTTTTATGATGTCAAATTCAAATTTACTAATTTTTAGAGAGAAAGTTCATACTATGTGAACTGATAGGATCATCCCTGAAAGCTGGCCTTTCTACACGGGCCTCTGTTCTACAGGAGGAGTCATGGTCTCTAAGAAGGTTACATGGGAAGTTAGGAATCAGAGCAAAGGAGTTGGGTATGGTAATGGTTACCAGTAGAGAGATTGTTTGGCCTAATGTTCTTGTCTTCAGGGTAGGAATATGTCCACCAGAGGGGTCTGAATCTTTGCATTAGCCCACCTGGGTACTCTTCCTCAAGATAGTGTAGACAACCAAGGTTATTTTTCAAAGCACAGTTCATCATAGTCACGAATCCAGTGAGAAAATATGATGAACACATCAATAGCTACCAGAAAGAATGATTAAATCTAAAATACTCACTAGAGAGAAGAGAAGAAGAGTGACACCCAGGAATATTTCTACAGGATCAAAATCTGATTTTAAAGTGAAATTTTCCTGCATCAACCCAATATGCATTGCTCTCAGTATAAATGCTTTGGTGTCTCAATGACAGTAGAAGACCAATTAATAAGGCTATTTATCTTTGCAGGGTGACATAGCACATACAGGACTCTGTAGGATTGAAATCAGCTACCAAAGAAGGAAAGAAACTGATGCGAAGTGGAAGAAACTGATAAGAAAAAAATGAAAGGAAATATTGAGAGGGCAGGAAGACTAGCAAGGAAGGAAGGCAGTTGTGAAATCATGTTATGTGAAGGAAGAAGTCTACAGGGGTTCTGCAAGATGGAGAGCTAACATATCCCCAAAGCACTGGAAACATCTACAAAAGCTGTATGAAATAGTTTTGGAAGAGAATTAAAATATGCTTTAAAAAAGAAAATTTAAAGCCAGAGTGGTGACCTGAATGGATACCTGATAACCCAGAGGCTTGGGTTTAAAACTCATGTAGACATGAGGCCTTATTTTGGGTGCGGCAAGGTGTTGGAACTAAGACCCCAAAACCCTAAGATCCTCAGATCCAAAAACCATGTATTTCCCAGAAATCCAAACTCCATGCTTGATCCTTATTCAGACTAGGAGTTTAAATTTATGTTATATTCCATGAAACCTCATTTAAAATATAAACAGAAAATTTGGTGAGGAAGCAGAGATGCCCCTGGCGTAAGTAAATGCAAAATGGTGCTGGGGAACATAGACACACTTATGTGGCCAGGGATTCTCACAAAATGACAAGTCTCACTGAAGATGAGCCCATGATAAAAAGTCACAGAATAAGCAAGTAACGATTTTTGTGTGAGGCACAGGCAGTGGACACAAGATACAGGAAGATTAGACCCAGTAATGTGAGTTACTAGAACGGAACTTAGAAAGTGACTACCAAAGAAAAGATCTTTAAAATTATTAAAGCTATAACAGAAGTAATTAAAACACGGGAATGAGAAATGCAAAAAGACAAAGCCACTTTGAATAATGTTGATGCTGCTGCTGATAATAGTACAGCACTGGCCACTTGCTGGCCCTTTTCTAAATGTTTTGCAAATGTGAACTCATTTTGGGGCACCTGGGTAGCGCAGTCAGTTAAGCGGCCGTCTTCGGCTCAGGTCATGATCCTGGGATTGAGCCCTGCCTCAGGCTCCCTGCTCAACAGGGAGTCTTCCTCTCTGTCCCCTGTTCTTGAGCTCTCGCTTGCACTCTGTCTCTCTCTCCCTCTCAAATAAATAAACAGATAAATAAAATCTTTTTAAAAATATTAACTCATTTAATCCTCACAGCAACACTATTATTATTGTATTATGAGGTATAGTGTTTTGCCATTTTATAGAAGAGGAAAGTGGGACAGAAAGGTTAAATAACTTGCTCTAGGTCACAAATTTAATAAGTGGCAGAGTTGAAATTTGTACAAGGATGTTATTTATACAAATGTCTTAGTCCATTTAGGCGGCTATAGCAAAATAACATAGACTGGGCGGTTTATAAACAACAAAAACCATTTTTTCACAGTTCTGGGGGCTGGGAAGACCGAGATCAGGGTGCTGACAGATCCAGTGTCTGGTGAGGCTTGTTTCCTGGTTCATAGACAGCAGTCTTGTTAGTGCAACCTCATATGGTGGAAGGGGCAAGGGAGCTGCCTGGAGCCTCTTTTACAAGGGCACTAATCTCATTCATTTGGGCTCTCCTTTCGTGACCTCATCACCTCCCAAAAGCCCCTTGTCCTAATACCAACACTGGGGGTTAGGATTTTAATACATGACTTTGCAAGGGGTGGGAGGTAAGCACACTTTCAGTCTACATACCAGAATATAAGATCTTAACCACTACACCAAACCAAAGAGCAAATTTTATTTCCAAATGAAATTCCAAATTTCAAAGCCTTTCAAGATTTAAAAACTACAAAAATGAAAAAAACTTGTAATTGTAAAGGAAACTCAGTGAACGAATTAAGTAGCAGATTAGGCACAGTTGAAGAAAGAATAAGTGTAAAATAGAACTGAAAAAATCTGAAAATACAGCACAGAAAGAAAAAGAGATGGAAAATATAAAAGCAAGAGTAAGAAATATAGAGAATAAAACGAAAAGATCCAACATATTTCTAACAGAAGCTTGTAGCAGGAGAGAATATAGAGAACAATAAAGAGGTAATATTGAAAAATGTAGTGGCAGAAATTTCCAGAATTGGTGAAAGACATGAATATTCAAGAAGCACAGCATAAGTAAAAGCAAATCACACATGGAAATTTTGTAGTGAAACTAAGAAAACTAAGAGAAAATATCAAAAGCAAGCAAAAAATGAGTGGGATTCCCTATAAATGAACAATTAGACTAACAGCACATATCTCAATAGCAGCCATAAATTCTAGAAGATTCTAGATTATCTGGAAGAGAATATCTTCAGAGTCTTAAGGGCAAATATTATAAACCTGGAGTTTTATACCCAGGTTGGATATTATTCAGACAGGAGGACAAAATAAAAATCCTACACTTCGGATTCTTGCTGAAAGAGCAGGTAACATTAAAATAGAAAACTGAAGTGTGATCAATTCAGTCTGTGCACTGTGAGGAAGATTACATGGAGACTCCCCCAAAAGAGTAAGACAATTGAAACGAGTCTCCTCTCTGTAAAAGGATGAGTTGAGGGAATATCTGAATGTTTGCAAAGGGTGCAGGTAAGGAAACCTTTCAGCTCGTGACCCTGCTCTAGATGAGAGTTACTCGGAAATTGGCAGCCATTGCTTAGACTCAACACTGCTCGTATGCCCACCACACAAGCAGCCCATTGGCTCAGAGGTCCATTTCCACAGGCATTTTCTCTGCATCTGCCAGCTGAATTCTTGAGGAGGTGTTACTAGCATTTCTTCTCTGTTGTTTCCGTGCATTTTTTCATTTACTATGGAAGACTAAATAGTCTCAAGGGAATAGTTTCATCCCTTGGGGCCAGACAGAGTTGGAGCCTGCCTGCAGGCAGAAGAGACACTTGGGTTCTCTCCTGGATGCAGGCCACTACGAAATCACAGTACTGCTACATCCTGACAAGCCATGCCAAGGAGAATGGTGGCTGGTGGGGGACTTCCTGTGGAAGAGTTGGCCTGTGATCACATCTCAAATATTAGTCCTTTACTTCTCTGATCATAATCCCCTTTTAGTCTCTAAGCCGTCAATAAATCCTGTGAATCGCTACAGGCTGATCATAGCTATTAGTGTGTGGAATTAAGGAAATTCCCTGTTTTCATGCTCAGGGCCAAGCTTAGAAAGAGAACAGCAACTGCCTATGTGAGGAAAAATATGAGATGGAAAAGTCTTCAGAGCATAGGGCTTTGGTTGGAGCCACAGGGCTGGCTAAGATGACAAGCTGCAACCGGGACACATTTGTATGACATATGGGCATTTCCAGAAATGTGGAGAGGAATGGCAGGTAAAAATACAAGCTGATGGTTATGGCAAAACTATTGATATATAAAAAGGAAGCAAAACTTTATAGTCACTAGTTGGGAAGTCATTTGGTGCTTAAATAGATCTTAGGAAAGAAGGTTTTGTAGGCTAGACCTTGGAAACAATGGCTTAAGGTAGTAGCCCTCCTAGAGGATTCATATTTTCATAAATGCTTCACTCCTGAAAGGAATTAGGCATCTATTGCAGATCATGGGGGATCATTTAAGGGTAGGGGGGTTTCCAGGAGACTTTCTCAGCACTTCCTAAATCACATAATGATACATTTGATTCCATATCCAGGTAAAAACCCAAGAGTCACCACTACCTGACTTGTGGCTATGTCCCATCATTTTCAATCGAGACCCAGCATAGTTCTAGATATTCGGGACAACAAAGGATGGCCAGATTGGTGAGTCCTGAGACTAGGAGGCAGTAGAGTTCAGGGCTCAGAAGCCAGGTCACCTGGCTTTAAATCTAGCTTCTCATGAGCTGTGTGAGATTGGGCAAGGCAAGTCATCTTACTGTGCCGGTTTCCCCTTTAAATAATATGGCTAATGTTAGTGCATAGCTCATAGAATTGTTGCAGATCAAATTACTTCATATGTGTAAAGCACCTAGAACAGTGACTGGTGTGTAGTTAGTGCTCAATAGATGTTGGCTGCTCCTACTAGGAGTTCAGGCAAAAGACTGAACACACTCAAGTCCAGGATCTGTTGTTCAAGAGTTTAGATTGAGATATCAGGTTCTGCACGATAAACCACCTTAAAACAATTATTATTCCCATTTCTCATAATTCTGTGGGATGAATGGGCTCAGATGCGTGGTTTTCCTGCTGGTCTCACTGGGGTTTCTTATATGGCCACAGCCATAGTCATACAGTGGCTGGGGCTGGAGTCAGGTGGAGATCTGAATCTACTGGAATGTCTCAGAATGACTTCTTTTCTCCAGTGTAAGTGTTTTAGTGCTTCACTACATGGTGTCTGTCTCCACAGAACTTCTCATCAGGACTCTCTGTGTGGCCTATCTTCCAGCAGGGTGGTCAGACTTCTCACATGGTAACTTTCTTCTGAGAACACAAAAGCAGAAGCTGCCAGGCCTTTCCTAACAGTTAGGTCCAGAGCTGACACAGCATCACTTCTACCCATTATATTGGATAAAGAAGTCACAAGGTCATCCAGATTCAGCGTGGAGGGAAGGGACTCTAGAAGAGCATGGCTACTAGGAGGCATGGTTCACTGGGTATGATCTAAAGGAACTTTGTAAAAGGGAAAGGAATGAATGAGTTCAGAGTTCTCTTTTCTCCCCCTCATTTGATAAGGATCGGACTCCACTCTTCCCCACGTTTACATCACCTCTCACCTGACTTATTCTAACTAATCATGAAGGGCTCCCCCTAGTCCCAGTCTTCTCCCCACTTTCATCCAACTTACACCAACTCTCATGTTAGCCTTCCAGAAATACGGTCTTTGTTTCTATGCCCAAGAAATCTTAACTATTAAGTATTGTCTACACGATAAAGTTTGAACCCCTTAGGCTGTTATTCAAGGGTCCATGGGCTTGTGTCTGGGAAGATGAGGTTAGGTTGTAGAAGAACAGAAGGGAAACTCACATACCAATAACTACTGCCTTCCAGCTTTATCGAGCCTAACGGATGCACAAACAACACAAAGGAAACATCTGAATGACGTATCATTTTTTTCATCATGGGAACAGACCATAGAGGTGACAATGGTCAGGAGTCTGCAGGGATGAAAAAAATTGCCTGATTTGAACAAAAGGCCACCCAGAAATTCATTCTTTCCTATTGGAAAGGTCCTACTATCACCCAGAAGGAAACTTCTGCTACCTTGTAAAACCACTCAGCAAGCCACATCACTTAGGACAATCATCTACACCTAATGTCTAAGCTCTGGGTCCCACTATTCTTGCTGCGTAATATTCCGCTACCTATTTTCCTGTGCCTGCACTACAGGTTATGCAATCGCCTTTACTTACACCTGCGTAGGAGATTAGGGGATTTCCCATTTCTCCAGGAGGGCAGTTTGGGCATGTCAACCACAGAAGTCCTCTGCAATGGTATCCCAATTTCACGTTTTAACTTCCGATTTCTCTGTGTGCCACACAATGTTTACTATAACACTCCCTCTGACCCCTTGACACAAACCTTTGCACCCATTCATACTGGTCTACCTTCTCTCTCCCCTCACTTCCTAGTCCTTTCTCCTCTCTCTGCATAAGATAGGAAGGGATGGCAGGGAACGAATGGGGAAGACACAAGCTGTTCTGATGTTCCAAGAAGCTGAGGAGTTGGAACACAAGCCATGAGGGTAGCAAGAAGGACAAGCATGCCTTGTTCTGTAGTCCTCTCATATCTACTGCCTTGCATTTTTTCTTAAATATATGAGATGTTTTATCTCCTCAGCCATATGCTGAGCATGCTTTGGGAAGAGATTTATTTTACTTTTTAAAAAGATTTATTTATTTATTTTGGGGGGGAGGGGCAGAAGGAGAGGGCAGAGAGAGAATCTTAAGCAGAGTCCACACTGAATGCGGAGACTGGCATGTGTTCAACCCCATGACCCTGAGATCATAACCCAAGCTGAAAACAAGAATTGAATGCTTAACCAACTATGCCATCCAGGCACCCTAAGAAGGGATTTATTTTAAACTGTGTCTTTCTACCCTATATATTTATACTTATTCAAAGCAGCAATAGATAATTATTTGTTAGTTGATTATCCCATAAAAAGACAAAACTCTTACAGTTCACCTGTCCATCCATCAACCCATTTTGCCATTGAGTCAATGATCATTTACTGACTCGTATCCACCTCAAACCTTTGCTGGGTGGTGCCCATCACAGGGCAGTTTATGCAGGGTCTGGAACTCAGATTCCTCAGTGTCTGACACATCGCACCAAATAAAATATTCAGCTTTAAAATTATAAAAATAAAGAGATAAAATTATGAAAATAATACAAGCTCATGGTAAACATTAAAATAGCACAGAAGGGTATAAACAGAAAAGTAAGACTTCCTGGTTGCCACTCCACACAAAATTCCCATTCCGATAGCCCAAAAGTAACAGTTCAAAGTGTCTTCTCTATCCTTCAGAAATTTGTGTTCTTTTTTTTGCAAAAATAATATCATTCTATATGTATTTTTCTGTTGTTGCCCCACCTCTCTTCTATACAATGTATCTTGGTTCTCTTTTCATGTAAGGCCATGTAACTCTCTGTGTTCTTTAAAAAAAAAAAAAGAACAACAAAAACCAGTTTTATTGAGGAGGGGCACCTGGGCAGCTCAGGTCATGATCTCAGTGTCTTGGGATCAAGCCCTTCATCAGGCTCCTGGCTTAGCATGGAATCTGCTTGTCCCTATCCCTCTGCCCCTTCTCCCCACTCAGGCTCTCTCTCTCTCTCTCTCAAATAAAAAAATAAAATCTTAAAACAACAACAACAGTTTTATTGAGGGGCACCTGGATGGCTCAGTCGGTTAAGCATCCAACTCTTGCTTTCAGCTCAGGCCATGATCTCAGGGTCATGCAATTGAGACTGCTTAAGATTTTCCCTTCCCCTCTCCCCCCTTTTCCCCACTTGTGCACGCTCTCTCTCTCTCAAAACAAAAACAAAAACAAAAACAAAAACAGAACAGTTTTATTGAGATATAATTCACATACCATGTAAACATTTAAAGTGTACCATTCAGGGGCACCTGGGTAACTCAGTTGATTAACCATTGGACTCTTGATTTCGGCACAGGTCATAACCTTGGGGTCCTGGGATGGAGCCCCAATCCGAGCCCGTGTGGGCTCCGGGCTCATCAATGAATCTGCTTGAGGATTCTCTCTCTCCCTCTGCCCCTCCCCCCACTCACGGGCACTCTCTTTCTCTAAAATAAATAATTAAATATTTTTAAAAAAACAGTGTATCATTCAACAGTTTTTGGAATATTCAGAGCTCTGCAGCCACCACCACAATCGTCATTCATTCTTTTTAATGGTTGCAGAGATTTGGTTTTATCTTATGCCACAATCTCAGTAAGTATTTGTTGAATTGATTTAAACTATAGATTTGGGTTGAGAAAGTGGGGGGAAAAAGAAAATTGTCTAGAAACATAAAAATAAAAATGCTCCGAGGCTTCTGCTGGTCCTTTAAGCCAGTTTTAAACAACTACGTTATATTGATAAAATAATATGGATGAAAAAATATTCTTTTCACTTTATCTAGATCTTTTCTTTCCAGATAGCAGAGTCCTAATCCACGTGGACATAAATTCATGTTGCATTGTGATGGATTTCCTTTAGCAAGCCAATTATTTTTGCTTGCAAGGAATGTTTTATTTCATTTTGGTAAGTTTAAAAATAAATATTACTTTTAATAATCTTCCCAAATTAAGTTAGTTTATAATATTTCAACAGTAACAGGACAATTTTTGCAGCATTTGTTTTAAATATACTGTGAAGGTAAGCATTTCAGATTAATACAATATTTATAAAATGTCTGAAGAAATTAAGCAAATTGTTTTTGAAATTATTTATAAATATTAGGAGCTTTAAGCATATGTGGTGCTAAGTAATATTGACATGTCTGGGAAAGTGTGCAAAACAGAGGGAAATAATGCAACGACTCTTTCCCCACATTTACATTCCCACATACAAAATAATACATTCTCTGAGGGGAAAAAAAAGGCACTTGGTAAATTAGTAAGGCCTACAGTGACATTAAAACATGTACTTAAATACAAACTGAATCAGGCTAAGCAGCGAAAAATGTAGACTCAAATGCTATTGAAGATAGGAAAGAAAAAGAACACAGGCACTTGTTCATATAAAAAGAGAAATTGCTGTGGAGGTTGGAAAACATCTTTCTGGAGATTTAAAAACAGGACAAGAACAGGACAGATTTGATGCCCCGTTTCTCTCCCAGGACTGAGACTTGATTCCATGAGGTCACACAGCTCATGGATTCTATTATTATAATCCAGTCCCACGCTGAGGCTCAAAGTGCAATACGCACTCTTCCTAAATGCTGAATGTCTAAGTTCCTGAGAACCTCCCCGCCAGGACGGCTCTGGCACTCAGCAGTAATCCAGCAAGTGCTCATCTTCAAATGCATCAGGAACCATGTACTATTTTTCCAAAACAAATTGATCAGATGTCAGAAACGTAGAATTCTTAGATCTTTTTCTCTCCTTAGGTCAAACTTTGTCATTCCTGGGATTTGACTGAGATCTGAAAAATTCTGTATCTTCGATTCTCCAGGCAAACACGGTCTTGATATTAAAAAGTTTCTAATTTCCCCAAGTTTCCTTAAAAATGTTTTTTACCTTCAAAATGACTTCATACTTTACCTCTGTCTCCCTCTGTGTCTTTAAAATCTAGCACAGCTAAGGAGACGATGGAGCTGTTTTAATGAGGACAAAAGAAAACCCAAGAATATATGGGCTCCATAAAAAATAAGCAAATATATACCAGATATGGGAAGCTCTAGCCTCTTCAAGCTTTTTAAAAATTCTGTATGGGGCTTTGGATATGGGGAAATGAGCTGAACTCTTTGAGGAGAGAGAAAGTAATTTCTAGTTGGCCCCTCCTTAGAGTGAAAATCATTGCCGTGAAAAACAGTACTCAGCAATTAAGGTGACAAAAAAAAAGCCTGAACTGTTCTCTTCTTCTTACTTTCTGAAGAGAGGGGGGATGGTAATTGAGAGGACAGATTACAAAGATTATCAGTGGAGGGCATGCGACTGTGCTTGGTGCGTAACAGGAACGCAAAAAGATCAGTATATCCCTGCAGCCACAGTAGCAAACCGACTTAAGTTAGTTTAAATAGAAAAGCAATTTATTAAAGAGTATTAGGTATTTCTGGGAGACCAGAGAGTCTGTGTTTGAGGTTATCCTACTGGGAAGATGCTCACCCCTCACCAGGAAACTGCTTCGTGGAGACCCACAGCTACTGCGGTAGTCCCACGCGCCTCTACTGGCATCACCTGCCCTGACTGCTAGGTACTAACAGCCATGCAACTATTATCCCCAAAGCTTGAAAGCCTCCACTGCCAGCCTGGCCAGAAAATGGATTCTTGGGTTTTCACATAGCTCTCTAATAATAAAATCTCAAATAGGTGCATTTGATTGCCATAGAATATATACCATGAGAACTGGAAAAATTGAGTAGCTAGCTTCTACTCTGGGATATGGGTACATAATGTGAGATAATTCCCAAATGTGAGAATGGTGTGGCTGGGAAGCCACAAAGCATTGCACATATCTTCCATTGGGAGAATGGCTCCAGCATACAAGCCAGAAAGTCAGTAGGTCTTGATAGATTGGATACTACAGGTGAGGGAAAGGGAGCAGTGAGTGATTCTCAGATTTCACATTTGCATCTGTGGTGGATGGTGATGCCATTACTGAGATAGGGTGGGCTTTTTTAGTGTAAGAAGGGTCACTGGGATCAAGAACTCAGTTTGGGGGGATTCTGGGATGATGACAGGAGAAGTGGCATAATTTTTTGATCTCCTCAAAGCAGCCTATAAAAAGAAACAAAAATTAGCACAATAAAGCCAAACACCCATGGGGATAATCTTCAACAGTAGGTGACAAGGCATTCCCATATACTACAAAATATGAATGGGTAAAAAGTAACCACTTACAGCTGTAAGACCTGCTTGTACCAACACCTTTGCAGGACAGAGGGAAGCAAGGGACATCGGATGGAATAGAGAACTCTAAAGAGCCAAGAAGTACTTACTGGAAACTTCAGAAAAGTTTATTCTCTAGTAATGAATGAGCATAACAAGTTTGCAGTGAACTCTGAAGGGGCCACAGAAGTCTGGGTCCCATGAAGTCCCAGACTAAGTAGTCAAAACTTACTTCTAGGACAAAGTTCCATCACGAAGAGAAAATGCTGCAAGGAGAATGCAAATTGAGCACCACAGGAACAGCAGAGTCGAAGGAAATAGCAGGTCCAGATAAAATTAGGGGAGGACATAGCTCCAGAAAATAAGCTGTGAAATTTTTCGAACACTGCACAAATAGAACAAAAGAGAGAGCTCTAGAGCTGTGACGTTAGGATTATCTGGAGCTACAATTATTTCTAAAAGTTAAGGAAATCAAATTTTAAGTAAAAATGAAAAAAGAAAAGAATCAAATCTTAATGTTAACGTGAAGAAGACAGATTAAGAGGCAGAATAACATCCCTACAGATAAGGAAGGAACACCTGGGAGGCATTACCACAGTATGTCTTGCCACAGAGAGAGGATGTGCTCTGACAGAGCAGGGCTTTCATGCCTTATGGTCTGAAGCTTTGCGTCGAGTAAATTGAGGGCCCATAAAGGAAATCGTGACCATGGGAGACATCCTCAAGATAGTTGCCAGTGCTCACTGCCCTGAGTCTTGTTAAGGATTCCTTTTCCTCTTCTTATTATGAGATGTGATGATGCAAAAGGCTGAACTGGGAGGGCAGTATAATGAATTGTGCATAGGGATACGGGGTTTTGCCCATAGACTTTTTTGTGAAGGTTTATTCTAATGATCTGGATTTGCTACATTATTTCTTCCCATCATGTTGGGAATAATCATGAAGCCAAATATTCCACCAGTCAGACTGGTCTTTGTCTTTTTTTACATTATTCCAGTAACTGCAACCCCTGGGCTAGAGGTGCCTAGGAAATGGCAGGGAATTGCAATGGAGAGAAAAAGAGCTTGAAGGGGTGGAGGCAGTCTTCCTAATAGAAATAATGGCAACTTTCAACAACACTGACATGCTATTCTGATTAAATGATCAATTTTTTTAATTAGTAAGAAATATATGCTTGAGGTTTTTTTTTTTTTTTAATTTTATGTATTTGAGAGACAGAGCACACAGTTGGGGGGGGGTGGTTAGGAGGGACAGAGGGAGAGGGAGAAACACTCCCCACTGAGCAGGGAGCCCAACCAGGAGCTGGATTCAAGTACCTCGAGATCATGACCTGAGCTGAAGGCAGACGCTTAACCAACTGAGCCACCCAGGCGTCCATATGCTTGAGTTTCATTTGAAATGCTCCTTATCTGGGGCGCCTGGGCGGCTCAGTTGGCTGAGTGGCCGACTCTTGATTTGGGCTCATGTTATGATCTCAGGATTATGGGATCAAGCCCACAAGCAGTGGGCTCTGTGCTCACTGGGGAGTCTACTTGAGATTCTCTCTCTAAAAATAAATAAATCTTTTTTCAATGCTCCTTATCTATAATACCATCTAGATACTAAGTAGATAACGTGGAATTTTTTTAGCATTTTAATTATAAATTTTAAAATACGCCTTCTAAACAACCACACAAATACATTTTTTTTCCAAGCCAAAACAAATATTCCCATGCTTGAAATGCTGTTTCTAATTTCTAATTTATTTTTACAGGCTAATTTGCAAAATGAAATTGTTTGGATGATTGGTTTGCAGTAAACATGGTATACCAAATTGTTTTCTAAATTTAGAGAAAGGTTGAGTCTCCTCTTATAATAATCAAGAAATAATAGAAGTATTAATGATAATGGAGCTTCCATAATTAAAAAGTCAAATTCTGAAATAACAGGCAGAAATGAACTTTAGCAGGTAGTAGCCACATAAATTATAATTCTTGCAAATGGTTATTTTGAGCTCTTTTCATGGGATAATGCAAACTTCAATATGCAATTTACTAAATGATAATACATGTATCACATGTGCCATAATTTCGTTTCATAGTCTTGTTGAATTTAGTACTATTAGACATAACAAAGATATGGGAAATAGTGCATGAAATTCTGAGAGTCATAAAAGACAAAGTTGTTTTAATGAATGCTTTGATTTCTATGTCTGATATTTAAAAAATTTTTTATGAAGTAGTAATTGTTATCCATATAAATGTTTTCAAAGAAAAATCTTGTTTACATATACTAGGATTTGCAGATGAACTCTAGATTTTAAATACAGTAGACTCCATGTCCTTTCTTGGAGGTTTTTGAGGGCTGATTTTTGGTAATATCTCTTTGGCATAAAATGTTTTATGAAGTCCAGCTTCTCGAAGTGCTAACTCGAAACGGAGTCTAAGGTCAGAAATTATCTGTAGAAATAAAATACATTTAAATAAGTAGCAATTCATTGAACTAAATTACATTTCATCATTTAGTTCCATATTTCCTCAAGCTGTTTAATTTTTTTTCTGGGTAGATGACTATAAACTTGGTATATATAATGACTATATTCTGTTGGGTTTTCGTTTTTTGGTTTTTGGGTTTTTCTTACTGGAAATGTCCAAGGGCACCTGGGTGGCTCAGTCGGTTAAGGGGCCAACTCTTGATTTTGGCTCAGGTCATAATCTCAGGGTCTTGGGATAGAGCCCCGAGTTGGGCTCCACACTCAGCCAGGGAGTCTGCTTGTGGATTCTCTTTCTCCCTCTCCCTCTGCCTCTGCCCTTCTTCCTGCCTGGGCTCATTCATGCTCTCTCTCTCTCTCAAATAAATAAATCTTAAAAAGAAAAGAAAAGAAAATGTCCAAATCTTCTTGACAATATCATTTTCCAGTGTATTTGTAGTTTCCAACATAAGGTATAGAGAGTATCATACTAGATTAGTCAAAATACAACACATATAAATTATTAAAAGATGGGTTGAAAAAAGCTTACTTTCAGTGCTATCATTGATTCATTATTCATAGCTAGAATCAGAAAATATAGACAATCATTGTTTAAAAGAAATCTAAACCACAACCTTGTGCATTGGTCTTTACGCAAACATTCTGATTTCTCCATCATTCAGCAATATGTAAATTATTTTTAAACACATGGCCCCTACTTTAAAAACAAAAACAAAAACAAAAATCAATTGAACTCTCCTTTCAAGGCTGGATTTCTATTTCAAGCAGAATTAGAAAGTGTTTCCACCAGTGTGATTCTAAGTGGAAATTGAAATATGAGTAGCTCCATTTCTATTTTCATTTATAGTTGATTGGGCCTTTTTCCTCTTCCCCTTCTTCTATGAATATTAAATGTCAACAGACGCTGTTTGCTATGATAAGGTAGCCACATATGGATTTTACCTAATGAGGCATTTTACATGGACTTGAAGTCCATCTAGAGGATGGGATAATACTGTTGAAAGCAGCCCCTCCTTCAAGAAGCTCGTAAGTTAACAGAGGTAATAAGAATATATACAGATAACTCAATACAGCTCATGGAACATGTGACTGATGTTCCAAGAATCATAGCACACAGAGGTACATCTCCTGGTGCAGGTGAGACTAGGATGACCTCAGATAATCAGTAGCACTTGAGCTAACTGTAATGTCCATCCTATTCTACGAATCAGAGCAGGGAGGAAAAGAGATACAGCAGGAAAGGAAGGCACATGCAAATACAAAGATGAAATCGGTCAATTTGGGACCAGAGCAGTTTGGGTAGAACACTGGAGTAGCAGTCAACTACAATGGTCTACGCATGAAGTAATAAATGCCTAAACTTGGCTGGTAGCAGGGAAGAAAGAACTGTCAGAAACACCATGAAGGGAAGAATCAAGAGAATCTGGCAACTGATGAGGTACAGAAACGAGAGGCAATGATGCATACAAGTTGAAAATACAGAGATTTGTGTCTGAGAAGCAACGTAGTTGAGCCTTATACCTAGTTTCTCCTCTTCCAGATATAGTCTCCGTGGTCCCCCTCATCCACTTCCAAGGATTCATGCTTCACCTGTGTGCTCCCTAATTATCTCCTGGATTCACCTGTCTTCTCAGCTTCTGGTTTGTGAGGTTTAAAATGTCTCATTATCCTATTTTTAAAATAGATATCAAGTGAAATGGAGATCGCCCTCGAAAGCTGACCTCCATTTCCCCAACTCACCTCCCCAGAAGCAGCCAATCAGTTTCCTGTAAATGTGTTCTAGACATCTTCACCCTAAACATGATGGGAACAAAACAAATTCTCTCTCCCCCTAAGTCTGTTTTTACTTCTGTATTCATATATGGTTAATGGCAGCCACAGCTCATGATTATAATTTACTGAATTACTTCTAGGTGCCAGGCAATAGCTTAGGCAATTGACATTTATTATCCTAATCCTCATAAGAACCTTACAAATTATTATTTTACAGATGAAGTAAACAAGACATAAAGATGTTAATAGCTTACACAAGCTCCCATAGCCAGTAAATAGCGGATGTGGATTTGAACCCAAAATGCAGGCTCTACTCAGTATCACTTGCTGCTTAGCTTAGCATCATTACTCCCTCATCTCAGACAGAGCCATTCATGCCCCTCCCTCCCATGTTTTTGAGGGCTCTGCCATCTGAAAAGGATCTGACCCCCAAACCCACCCATTTTCCATCCAGGACATGTTGCTAAAACTTATATGATTATATAATTCACCTGGTTCTGAGTCTTGCCTGTGCTCACAGGATAATGTCTTAGCAAGCAAGAGCTACTATACTTTTCAGTCTGACCCTAACCTATGTTTCCAATCTCATCTCCCAGCACCCACCCTTGCCACGTACTTTACACTGAAGACATGCCAGTAAGGGCTCCTTTCCACCCTCTTCTGCTTGGTGAACCCTTTATTGCCTCAGCCCAGGTACCCGAGAGTTTTCCAGTTTCTGACCAATTCCTTGCCAACCCCAGCTGCCCTCCCTGCTTTGGCTTCTGGAGATACACTTACATCCTTATAAGGAATCTCTCTCCTTTCATCCCACCCCTCCTCCCCTATTTTTTTGTTTTTAGTTTAAATCACTTGGAATAAATTTTGTTACTGCTGCGAAGAATCCTCGACTAATACGTAGCTTGGTTTCCTCTTGGACACTTTGTCTGACTTCCCTACCCAGCATTTCCATTGGTTGCCTTCTCCTTACCACCGCAGCCCTTAGGCCTCCACTACGGAGGCAGTCTCACCCCGGGAGCATTATTCCCATACAGGCTACTTTCCCTCCCAACCCAGCTCCCTGTTCACTTCCTCCAAGAGAGCAAGTCCGTCTTGTTTAGGATGTAGCCCTGGCAACTCCACAGTGCCAGATACAGAGTATATTCCATAAATATGTGTCCAATAATAAGTGAGTTGTTCACAAAGAGGCACACTTGATTTATTGTCAGTGGGTGAATGGATGAAGTCTCTTATTTTTTAAATAATTAAATATTTAGTTTCTCTTAGATTTGTAAAATTAACAAGCTAGGGAAAACTTTCTCCCTTAATTTCAGTGATATCCATTCATTCACCTGTCCTCCCTCCCTGCCTTCCATCCATCCATCCAAAAAGACTTTTAAAAATCCCTTCTCAGTAACAGACTAAAAGGAGTCAGAAGTTCCCAGAAATGGTTAAATAACACCTTAACAGTTTTCCACAGAAAATGTTTTCTTTTATCATTAGCTCTGATGTATTATCTTCAATTCATTTTAATTTCTGAAAGTTTCCCTCTGCTTTGTCTTATCAGTATCATCAGTTGCTGCTTTAATAAGACTTACATTATGAATTTAAACAATTTCCAAATGATAGAGAAACATTTAAACAAAATACAGTATTAACACAGCTTTAAAGTAAAATTTATAAGTTTTAAAAAATTTTTAATGTAAAAATGTAAATAAAAAAATAATTTTCAGTGATAGATTCTTAATATGTTCAGATAAACTGTTGCATGGTCATCTATCAACTATTTTATAATCTTAAGAATCGGACAGTAATTGTGTATCATTTAGCAGTAAAAATTATGCTAATCCATGTGGCATTCAAATGTAAATATTGAAAATAATCTGAAACCCTAAATACACACTTCCATAAATCTTATCATCATGGCTTTGCATCAATTATGCTAATTTCCATAATTACCTGGTATTCATTGTATGTATTCAATGTAAATAGTGGCTTTTGAAGAATAAATTCTTCTTCAATTCCAATACCCATCCTTGCTTTTGATGCTGTTGTATCTGACATCATCCTAACAGGGTCAAAGTGAGCGACAATAGCAACCTGGAAGAAGAAAAACACTGCTACTTGGATTAAGATACAAGCTAACTACTTCTGGGGAACACTATTAATGTTTAATGTCTAATAAAATTTCCTAACTTTAATGAAGATAAAACCTAAGAAGGAAGGGCAGATAGAATATTAAACCAAGCCAGTCCTAGAGATCCACAAAGGAGTTAATGGTTTAAAAACAAAACATGTTAAAAGGCCATGATATATATTGTTTGCTACTGATTGAATAATTACAGTTATGATTAAATTTAGATAAAAATTTATCTTTCTGGTACCAAGTCACAGGAAATCTGATCTAGAAAACCAACATATTGAACTACCTTAAAAGTAACCAAAAGTAAAAAACATCAGCTTTTAACCACTAGCAATATATGGCCATGGTAACAACCCCATGAAGCTTTCTAGAAAGTTTAATCTGATCAAGCTCAATCTAGCATATATTATTCATGGGTAAAGTTGAGTTGTGTTGGCATTATTGGGCAAGATGGGTGAATCCAATTGTGTTAAGCAACTAGATTTTCAGGTGGGGGGAAAGGTTAGCCTGGTGATGGGTATTAAGGAGGGCATGTATTACATGAAGCACTGGGTGTTATAAGCAAACAATGAATCATGGAACACTACATCAAAAACTAATGATGTACTGTATGGTGACTAACATAACATAATAATAATAAAAAAAAACCAACCACCAAGCAACTAGATTTCCAGGGATTGTTGTAAACCATTATTCCCCTTCTACTGAAAAACTGCAGAGTCATTTTAACCTAAATGCCCTTGTCCTTTATGATAATTGAAATCATTCAAACCTGTATCCTAATGAAAAGAAGCCACTAATTTTGTTAATTATATGCACCATTAGTAACACCTGCCTGTTAATTCCTAAAGTCAAGAATTAGCATTAAGAAAATGGCATTTTTAATGCCATTTAGAAACTGTAATGACATAACTGGGGGTTGAACGTACTTTAATTATTATAGGTTTCCTAGCCAAAATGTCTTATACTATAGTTCTAAACACTGATTACAGGTAATGGGCATAGGTATTTCCTCTTTCAAAGAGTTCACAGATGGAAAGAATTCTACTCATATGGACTGTAGTTATCAAAGTTATATTGTGAACAAGAATGTGTTTAGTAACAGTGACATTAAAGTTTTGTCTCCAGAAGGCCATGGTATGTAATTATTTGCTAATGATTGAATAATTTAATTTTTGTTGAATCTAGGATGACCAGGACTTACATTCCCATGCTTTGAATTTACTTCCATCATCTATTTTATCAAAAAAGATGATATAATAGTTGTATGCATCTACACTTCCTCTAAACTATGCCATTTAACTAGACCTCGGTTTGAATCCAGTCTTTACAGTTACTAGCTGTGTGACGTTGGGGAACCCCCGTGCCTCCTCAGCTTCCTCTTCTATAAAATAGGAATAATGCAGACATCATGGGGTTGTTGTAGAGACTAAATGGGACAAAACCTAAGAACATTTAGAAGATGGCTTTATACCTAGTATTGTTTTTAAAATGTGAACATACATTACTGTAAACCTATGAGGCAGGTACTATGATTAGTCCCATCTTTCAGAGGAGGAAACGAAGCTTAGGGAAGTTAAGTAAAAGATCTAAGTTCCCTCTGCCAATAAGGAGCGAACCAGGTTGTACAGGTTTGAAGGACACCAGAGGCCAAGTGCTTATCCAAGATTCCCTGTTGCCTCCACCGACAGGGAAGGGAAATCAGATAGTCATTTCCTATCAGCCGGGAAATGGTGTCAACGGACTTTGGAGCCCTATGAGTTGCACTAATTACTTCCAGATCAAAACCTCTGAAAAATTACCAAGTAAAACTATTTTATCACATTTCTCAAATTCTTGAATTCCTGCTTTTGCCATCTACTGTCTACTTCAAACACGTTTGCCTACTTTTACTAGGCAAAGCAATGGGAGGCTTTAATTCTCTCACAAAAAAAAAAATATAGTTTTGAAAAGTGCTTTTTCACATGTTTGCTGACTATAGGGTATTTCCAAACAGAGGTTTCTACCCCAAAGAAGATTACCCGGCTCTAGCTGCACCAGGTTTTTTGGGAGCATAAAATCCTTCTGGTAGATGCAGAGTGTCACTCCTATAAATGGATACTCTTCAGCTAAGAAACTGGATATGGACGCCTTTAAATCTTGGGAGAGCTGTTTGAAAGGTGCTGATGAAGTTATTTTAATATACTAAGAAACTGGAAATTGTTCAACATAAATCTAATTGCTCCCAGGAATGAAGACCAGTGTCCCAATTTGGAAATGTCACACTTTATATCACAGAGGGTGTGAACTAAGCCTACTAATAATGTTATGAAGGACACTTAGAAACCCCCAGGAAAGTTTCCAAATTAAAAACACCTGTTTCCTAAGGGCTTCCAGCCGCCTCTCTCTTTCTTCTTCTTCATGAGCTTCTTGAAGGGCCACTTCTTTTTTCTCCATCAAACGCTTTTCCAGTAATTCTTGTCTATATTTAACCCTTTAAAAATAATGCACAAGGACGTTGGGAAAATATCATCATAATTATGGAAATTGTAGGGATGGGAGCATAGCGACAGGAGGCATGTCAGAGGTGACATTACGGTCATAATTTGTTTTTCCTTGCTTTTGGTTGATTTCTCACAGCCACACAATGAAACACACTGGTATAAAATGCAATCTACAATAATTCTAAGGACCAGAGAACTGCAGATCGGGGGCAGAAAACGTAGGGAAAATCCAATCCATCTCTTTCTTCACTGAAATCATTGTATTGACTCTCAAACTGTCTGTCGCCTGCCGCAGCTGCAGCTAATGTGACCCAACAGATGACAGTCTCACTTCTGAGTGATTATTCCAGCAGTTTTCTTAAGAGGAGTTTTAACACAATTTGAGATGTTAAAAAGGCTATGTTACTAGTTAAACACACATACTTTTAGAAAGAGTAGTAAATAAAATGCTATAATAATATGCCCAATTACCAGAACTTAAACCAAACTTTATCTATACTATCACTCATTTTTTCAAGAAAGCCCTTTTTGGATGTGTGTGTGTGTATGTGTGTGTGTGTGTGTGTAAGTTTAAAAATTGCACTTTGACTGTAGATGGCAGCAAAAACACGATTTTCCCTTAGCATTATGTTTCCATTCTTAAAATCAGCAGATACTAAGCCAGAGCACATTTCAAGATGTCCAAGTTCACTCGACCCTTCTTCGCTGCCTCTTTTTAGAGAACCTCCCTTCCCATCTTCTTGCCCAAGCCACTCTTCTATTGAATTATAGGGATGAGATTTGTCTTTTCTAAAAAAAGTAAGCACTTGGGTCCTCAAGGGAGTGTAAGGCCATTGCCTCTGTCTTCCATTATTGATGGTTTAGATTTAACTTTCTTTAAGACATCAGTCACAAATGTGCTTTGCCGTAAGCGTGTATTCCTGCATTTTCCATAGATGTACCCTGACTAGACCCGTTGAATTCTGGATCTTGAGGTTTACTGAGGTAGCAGTTCACTATGCATCAAGTCTGTTGCTATGTGCTTTATGTGTTTTAGCTCATTTAGACGTCACCACAACCTGATGTTGGGGTACCAGTGTTGATCCCATTTTAAAGACAAAGAAATGGAGGTATAGACTGGTGATGTAACTTGTCCATGTTCTCACACGCAGCATGTAGCAGAGCCAGAGATCAAACCCAGGCAGACTGACCCCAGATCTCACACTGACCTTGACCCTCCCAACCCCTTGCTATTAGCCACAATTCTCTTGCACTTCTCCCCTTGATTGCGCCACTCATCTCACTGACATGAGTACCTGCTGTATGCTTCCCTGTGCTAAATATTCCAAGCACATTGAGAAAAAGATAGACCTTAGAAGTTTGTAGTTTAATATAGAGACAAAAAAGACAGGCCTAAGAACTAGTCAAGGTATGCACTGCCTTCAGAGAGGTATAAACAAGGTCCACTGGGATTTGCTGGATTGTGGGAAAGTCTGGGAGGCTTCAGCAAGAGCTTTAGGGAGGAGGCAGCATCTGAGCTGGGTCTCAAGGATTAGCTTTCAGAGAGACATGATGGTGGAGGGGAGGCTGGCCTTCCTGGCAGACAGAGGCAGGCCAAGGGTGAGTCAAGAAAGGCACTCACACTCAGGCCCGTGCAAATGTAGGGTTGGCATCTAAGAGTGGGCAACTTTTAAGTTTTGCCCCCTAGACACCTTGCTTGCCTTACTGGTCACAGTCCTGAGAAAGGAAGAGTCCAAGGTGGCTGGAACAGAGTAAGGCACTTGAAGCTGTGTCATGACCAGAGTGAGTGAATGAAAGAAGCCCAGGGAAGTACCGGCAGGCTGAGCCTGGCAGTCATCTGGTTCCTTCGGGAAGACTTGCTCCTGGGGAGGAAGAATTCTTTAAAACCAGGCTGCTCCCGAGGCTGACACGGCAGCAGCAGCAGCACAGGAGAGCAAAGGAGGGAAGCATGCAGTAGACCCTTGCCGAGTACAAAACCCACCGTGGGATTTAGAAGGCAAATCCTAAACTCCTCTGATGGCCGTGGCTGTCCTCCTCCTCATCTCCCATATCAGGAGTCGGTGATCAGATACACAGATAAAAGAAGCCACGAACCAGATTGCTCCCTTTCTCCAAGGCCTCCATGTCACGGGAAGCTATTGCTCATTCTCTCCATTTTCACTAAGACATGGCACAACCTCCCTAATGAGGTTCTACTCAATTTATGTACTGAGTACAAGCTAAATGAACTACTGTGAAGGTTCAATTAAAAGATATCCTGGGATTTGATAATTACCGTATGCTAATTCTCAGAACCTTTGAAAAGTTTCTCTTCCTTTGGGATATATAGGTTGCTTTGTCTGCAACAAAGTTTTGCCTGCTGTGGAAAAGTAATAGTTGTTCCAGTTAGGGGAGCTGGGCTAGTGAGGACGAAGTTGCAAGCGAGAGCCAGGCATTTGAACCGGTGTCTGAAGCAGCCTGGCTCATGGTTTACTCTGAGGCTCACTCATTCATTCAACAAATGTTTACTGAGCACCTGTTCTGCATCAACCACTGTGCCAGGTACTGGAGATGCAATTTCAACACGGGATCCACGCTTCTGTCCTCACAGAACTGACAATCTAGCGGGGGTACAAAGACCCAGACAGTTTTGATAAAGCGGGGCCCTTGCTCTGAAGAGGCTGTGGGACATAGGCCTTGGGAGAGGCACCTTTGCAGACTTGGGACATTCAAGGCAGCATCCAAGAGGAAGTGCTCTGAATTTCAAACCTGAAAAAGGAGCAGAGGGGGAGAGAAAAGAATGCTCCAGGCAGAGAACAATAACATATGAAGACCCAGAGGTGAGAGAGCACAATATTTTTGAAGAGCTGAAAAATATTTGGGATGGCCAAAAGTGAAAAATGCAAAGTGAGGAGTGCCGAGAGCCGAGGCTAGAGAGGCATGAGAGGCCAGAATGGGGCTTTGCAAGCATGAGGGCTTTGATCAGGGAAATGTGGGGATCAGAAAAACCTCTCCTGTAATAACATGGACAGGGATTGTAAAGAGTCAAGAGCAGGGAGGGGTATCCACAGGCAAGTTGATGGTTTCCTAACCGAGGGCACTGGTAGGCGGTAGATATTGAGGAGATACTGAAGGAGAAGACATGGATTTAAAATTTATGTAGGGCGTGATCCCGGCGTTATGGGATCGAGCCCCACATCAGGCTCCTCCGCTAGGAGCCTGCTTCTTCCTCTCCCACTCCCCCTGCTTGTGTTCCCTCTCTCACTGGCTGTCTCTATCTCTGTCAAATAAATAAATAAAATCTCTAAAAAAAAATAAAATAAAATTTATGTAGGAAATAGAATAAATTGGAATTGTTAGTTTATTTTATGGGGGAGCAGAAGAGATAGAGAAAGGAGTTAAGTTTTGTTTCTTGCACAATGAGCGACAGTGTCCCTCATTGCAACTGGGAACTTAGATAAACAGGGGAAAGAAGGAAATTCGGTTCAGTTTGAACACAGACTAGCCTTCACAGATCTGGGCTGAAGACATAGATGAGGGACTGTTATCAACAGCATGGAATCAAAGCCATGGAGCAGATGGAATCAATCAGGAAGAGAGTATGGAGCAGTAAGAAAAGTAGGTCTAGGAGTGATTGCCTAGGAAACATTTAGGAAAGGGACAGAAGAGGAAACTGTCTAGGAGATGGAGGAGAAATTGTGCCAAAGCATGGAAGGAAAATGGCATTAACAATGTCAAATGCTACAGCAAGATCTGATATAACATCAAATGGTCATTGGTCTAAATAGGAGGGAGTCATTGGTGATCTTGGCAAGAGCAGTCAGAAGAGAGGTGGCTGAAGAATTCGTGGAGCCCACGAGGTGGAGGTGGGCGAGGGAGTGAAGACAACCCCTTCAGCAAGACTGGCGCCGCTATGGGGAGGAGAGAGATAGGGGGCGCTGCAGTGACCGAGCAGCCCACCACACTTGTGTTGACTCCAAAGTGATGAACAGGATTACTCTGGCCACCTTGAGGATTTGCCACGGAAAATTTAAGTAAACAGGCAACACGCTCAAATTCTTCATTTATACAGATGCTATGGTTTAAACTCAAATAATTCCCTTTAAAAGGGGAAACTCTTGGTGCCTCTTTCTTCTCCCAGGCTGGATAGAAACTTTTCTTTGCCTAAAGAGAAGTGATGCAGAAAAACTCCTGGGAGAAAGCCAAATACTCACATATTCATGGGGAAAGAAAAGAGCAACACAGTAAAGTCAATCATTTGGAAAATTTTCCACATAAATACCTTTAGCTATTTGAGGTAGCAGATTTTCTCCAAATTAAACTGTTGCTATGAAAGTCAATGTCAGGAAGTGGCTAAACTCAATAGTCTTTCAGTTGTGCATGGAATTCCCAAACAGGAGTCCTAGGTCCATCTCTCAGTCCGTTTTATGCTCTCTGAGTCTACAGAGGTTGGAAGTGTTGCAAAATGGGCATTTTCAACTTCTCGTGGGGGCAGGAGAGGCATCATATTGTTCAAAAGCAACAGCTGCTGCAAAATCAGGCCCGGCATTAACAATAATCCGGAAAGGATTTTGGTTAAGCCTCCAGGCCTGAGTAGTTGAAGGGACAGGAAGCTTTCATGTAGAAACGCAGAGTGGAGGTAGGTTCAGCAGACTGTTTTGTGTGTACTGCACTCTAAGAGATGAATGGACAAATGCAGATGGCTTGGAAACACCTTGAACTTTAGTAGCCCCATCCTTTCCCTTCAGTGAAAACTGGGCAAAATACCAAGTACTAAACCTCGACCTCCCTCCTGTCTGGAGCCGCAGGTAATTTCACTACAAACAAACCACAGCAACCAAGAGGGTTGGTAGCTGACAGTGGCAGGATCTACAATTAAAACAAGAAAAAAGCTTAGGTAGTAAATAAAACAACATAAAGACATGTCTTAATTAGGGTACTGTAACCAGTCTTGAACTCCCCCTGAAATGTTTCAGGGAAGTCATCTGCTGTACTGAATTAAAGGCAGTTTATACGCAAACTTGTTACTTAGTGTTGAGGTCACGTGGCTCACTCACTATTGAATGGGAACTCTAAACAGGCACCTGCCAGAGGTGTTGCTGCCAGAGGCATTGGAGCAGCAGCATGCCGAGCCTGTTCCTGCCTGCTGGGAAATCCATTTGTGGCTCAAACCCACTCAGAAAGTCGTTCTGCACACCAAGTGGAGAGAAACCCCTCTATTAGCCATAGGGTAGCCCAACAGGGAAGAATCCACGGATCGAAACACAGACAGCCCAGGTAGCAGCACCTGGCAAAAGGTGGATGGGGGGGGGATGGGAGGGGAAGGAGGCGAAGCCAGCTCAGGGAAAAGAAGGAAAATAACATAACTGGATGTCATTGGATGCTCACTGGATGTTTCAAACGATACGGGCAACGAGACTCGACTCAGTGGGGATTCTGGTTAAGGGCATAAGCAGAGACCAATTTCTGCAAATAGAATGTGAATCCTGATACAAGGCAATGACATCCTGGTACAGAGAGGCGTGGGGCAAGAACAAAGAGGATTCACAGAGTATCCACAGACCCAAGAGATGAACCCATGCCAGCCCCAAACAGAGCCTATTCTTCCAGCTCAGAACGCTTACTGACTCCTTCGTGAGGTGTAAAGACAAGTTCTTATGGGACCTCTATTCTTTGATTGATTGATTCAGTTAGTCAACATATAGCTATCTGAGTACCTGTTATGCGCCAAGCACTGTCCCCAGAGCTTAGCATACAATAGGGAAGAATTAAAACTCAACAAAAAAGATCCCTGCCCTCCTAAATCTTACAGTATTTGTGGTTTTTTATAAGCATGCCTAAAGTAACATTCTAATAAAATACATAAGATTGTTCTTAATAAATTTTTAAATTTATCACAAAGACTTAAATTAGCCTCTTCTTATATTGCTATAGAATGATGGTTTTCAACTATGACAATCATTAGAATCACTGAAACTTATAAGAAGTTTTGATGCCAAGTCCCACGACAAACTAATCACATCAGATTCTGGTGGTGTGCTGGTGGGGCTCAAGCGTTGGTATTTTGTAAAAAGTCCCCCCAGATGATTCTAATGTGCAGCCAGGCCTGAGAGCCAACACCACCTAGCCCATTGGTTCCCTAACTTGAGCTAACATCAGAATCACTTGGAGGGCTTGTGAAAGCTCAGACCACTCGACCACCTCCAGAGTTTCTGATTCAGTAGTAATGAAGTGGGGTCACTTCATTTATAAGACGTTTCCAGGTAACGCTGATTCTGGAGGACTGAGAACTACAGTTTGAGAATTGGGGTATAAATATTCAGATTAGAGGGATGCTGCCTATGGTTATCAAGACAAAACCGGGTATAAATTACTACCCAGACAGGGCTGCTTTCTGTTTGCCTGTGCCAAACAGCACAGGTATATGCCTCAGGACTGATCCCAACTAGAAATTCCTGCTTTGGTGCTACTGACTTCAAGAGCAGAACCCTTCCGCCTCACCTCCCCCTCCATAACGCTACACACACAAATGACAGGTTCCTCCAATCACAGTGGCCCTCTCGGTCTTGGGTCAGTGTCAGTGATGAGTAGTTGCACAAATGGCCGCTGCTGAACCGATTCCTTTCTTTCCAATGGACAAAGCTGGGAGATAGGCTACCGGAGATATTTAAAGATACTCAGTAAAATCAAAGAGGGAAGAAATAACTTGAAAGTATTTGAGCCTTAAAAAGGATGTATGAGCCACTTCCTTTGGGAATAACTCATGTAGTTCCGAGGGGGTGGATGTATTTCACACTGGAAGTGAAAACCCACGAAAGAGAGTGAAGTGCATTTTCCAGTTTGTTGTGATCAATTTCAACCGAGCTGTCTGACTTCACTTGAGTTAGAAGTATGGACATATAAACAGCTGTGAAACAAGGACCGAAGCCTGGGAATCCAGAGTTGAATACAGGATAAGATGTGGGGAGAGGGTTACTGAAAGGATGTTGCAAATATCATATCAGCTCTTTCCCCATAGTAGTGTAGAAAGACATTTCTACCACAATGTATTTACCCTCCTCTTGTTGACCCTTTCCTAACCCTTACCTTCTAGATTTCAGTAATCCTTTTATACCCTTAAAATTTGCCTAGAACACTCCTTTCTAATAGCATTTCAAGAAGGTGCACCTTCTATAAAGAATTAAAAACAAGAATAAAAGTCTGTCTTTTCTATGATCACGCACTAGCAAGTCTAAACAAAGTTAGTGATGAAATATTCCCTTCATTGGAGCATAGAACCCCATCCCACTTCACTCTTGGTTGCTCCCTGTAATAGTTTTTCTTAACTGAAAACCAGTGCTTCCCAGGTGACAGTACTCCTATTGCTCCCCTTTAAAATCGTGGAAGGAGAAGGCTGGCATTTTCCTGGCTCTCTAGTATCAATTCTAGAAAAGCTTTATCCATTGACCTTGGAGTTATACCATCCTCTTTCTGACAGGATTCTTGGAATCAACTACTAACTGCCCACGTCACTGCCAACATTTACTGAGGGTTACTCAAAACTCCACCCTTCCAGTCCCTTTAGCCTCAACAGCGTTCACTTCTCCGCTGCTCCAACAACTCATTCTTTTGACCCAACTTGGAGCTTGGCGTCACCTAGAACTGTTCCCTACCAAAATCTTAGACTGAGGAATTCAGTTCTGACTCCGATATTGATAAGACCGCACAACTCTAGGGGTGGACTTCCTGCTAACTGCCTGTGTTTCTTATATTCTCGTCATTCACCCTTACTCATTCTGCTACTTTAGCCCACCAGGCTTTCCATTTTTCCAATGATCTATTTAAACTGTGTTCTATGTGCCAGACAGGAAGCTGGATCTTCCCTCATGAAATTTACTCTCCTACTTCTTCCCTTCCCCCCACTCCCTAGGTTATGAAACACAGGCTTTATTTACTTCATTCTCTTTCCAGCTGTGGATCCCTGGGTCTATGTTTGTAAGGGTATTATCACTAGTATCTTCTTTTCTTTTCACATATGCCCTGCTGATTCCCAGCTCCAAGTCTTTGCTGAATTTATTATGTATTTATAAGGTCAAACTTTACCTGGACATTCCACTCTCCTCCAGATTAATTGTATTTACACCAGCTGCTTAACATTCTCCCTCTTAGCAAAGAACCTCCCCTTCTACTTTACTGGAAAGGCCGTAAGCAAACTTCTTCAAATGGGGAAAAATATGTCTCCCAACTCTGAATCTCTTTTCAACTGCCATCCTCTTTTTCATTTTTCCTTCACTGCAAAATTTTTTAAATGAAAAAGCTATACTTTCTGTCACCAGTTCTTCACTTCTCATTTAATCCAAAACCCATGCAGTCTGCCTCCTCCACTCTCTGGAAACCATTCTCCCCAATATCACCAGGGACTCCAAAACATAAACCTAGATTTTTTTAGAGTTCCTCCAACAACCTGTCCACAAAGCCTGCTACTAATGACCCCCTCCTTGAAATGGACCTCCTACCCCTCTGCTTTTACTCCTTTTACTGGCTCCTCTTCATCTGTCCACCCAAGGTTCCAACATGAATCCTCTTCTTAATTTAAAAACATCTTCTGGGAAATCTGACTCCTACAATCCAGGCATCGGTATCTGTAGCCTCCACCTCCTTCAAACTCCCAAATACTCTGATCTTTTATTTTTTCTTTATGTAATATCAAAATTGGTTTCAGACTAATCTCTCAAGTGTAACTACATCATATTGATAGTTAAATACGGAGCACCTGCTTTAATGGGCATCTGAGCTTGGCATGGTTTTTTCACAAAAAATCTTAGGAACAAACCGAATTGCACATGCCTATGAGAAGTCTGGAATGCCTCCCCACATTCTCTTAGAGTTGAGAGGGCCAAGATTCCACCTAGTCTAGTCTGGTTTTATTATTTTGTGTTTGTTTGTTTTAAAAGATTTTATTTATGTGCTTGACAGAGGGAGAGCACAAGCAGGGGGAAAGGGAGAAGCAGGCTCTCCACTGAGCAGGGAGCCTGACGCAGGGCTCAATTCCAGGACCCTGGGATCATGACCCGAGCTAAAGGCAGATGCTCAACCCACTGAGCCATGCAGGTGCCCCTCTACTTAGTTATTTTTGCTCTATAGTTATATTTGCTCTAACCCAAAGGCAGAGAATTGAGTTCCCATTGCTTAATCCCTCATAATATGGCTGCAACAATTTTAACCTGAAATATTTATATCAGGGTTAATCATTTCAACTACTTAAAAATCATAGAATGTATAACTTTGAACAATACAACTTCTTGGAGCCAAGAAAATCTTTTATACAATTAAACCTGTCTGAGGTCACAACATTTGGGATTATTAGCTATAACCATTTTATAAATTAGGAGAAGTATTCCAAAAATAATGACTTTAATATGAGAAGAGTTGATTTTTTAATTTTATCCCTGACTTTTGGCAGTAATTGGATACTAGGGCTAACTGCCTATTATGGCCAAATCTAGATTTTAATAATTAGACCACACTGTGGTAGACATCTGTCTGGTTTTTTTATCCTCAAACATCAACCGAGTAACATCAATCCCTTTCAAACTGCCTTTCCTCGTTCCCTCTAGGTCTGTCGAAACCTTTAATCAGAGAACCCCCCCCCTTTCCTGGTGACCAGATATGGTTAATAATAGTACATTACAAATATGACCACAGTGACTGGGCCTCAGTGAGCTTCAGCTGAGCCAATCAGAATCTTTCCTGGAGATTTATATGGCTTTTGAAGAAGAAAAGCTTTCTTTTCTCTCTGAGGTCACTAAGCTAAAATGATGTAATTAAGCCTGGAGCTGTTCAAGAATAGTCTCCTTTCTCCCCAGCCCAGACATATGAGAAAGTCCATACCACTGCACAAACAGGTAAAAGTAAAGAAGTAAAAAGAGAGTGAGAGGAACCTAAAGATGCCAGTTGAGTCCCTGAGGCAAGACCCACTCCTGGATTCCCATCCGTGTGACTCAATCCATGCTCCTGTCTTCCTAAGCTAGTTTGAGTTAGGTTTCTCTCAGTTGCTTCTGAGGAGTCCTGACCAATAAACATATCATCTATGTATAAGGGAATATTTATCTTTTCATCCTCTTATAACAGGAGGGCATGTGCCAAACTGTTCCAAATGATTTTCAGTTCATTTTCCAAATTGATGGCCCATGGGATGTTGATATCCCACAGGATGTTAAAATGTGTGCCATGGATAATGTGTTGGGTATTCAAGTAAGCTTGAGAAAGATAAACAAAGTGAAATAGGTTTCTTTACAGTAGGATCTCTCAGAATATTTATTAGAATATGGTGGCATGTATTACGAATTTTCAAAAAAAGAGGAGTGTGCTAATTTCCCTAAATTATCTGATAATAGAAGCTTTTTCCAATAGAATCTAGTTTGGGAAATATGAGTTGTCTTTCCATTGAACAAGCAGAGCTACTGAAGTAAGCAAATGAATAGGCATAATCCATACACACTTCTTCATTTGAACTACAGTTATTTGTTTCCATGTGTGGTTTGTGTTAGACTACATTTCCCGATACATTGGCTATGTCTCAATTGCCTTTGTATCCCTAACAACTAGCATAGTGCCTAAAACAGAAGGCAATATTCACTATTCACCAAAAAATGAAAGACAGAATAAATGATGAATAAAATTTTAAAAGTAATGGCAAACATCCAATTAAATTTTCTAAATTGTAGGTAAATAAGAGAACATAAGACAAAATAAAGAGGAAGTTGAATAACACCCCTTAGTTAAGCCTGTCTAATCAGTGCGTATTCCTTTGTAAGGTATGTTATCATTTGAGGAGTTGACAAGAAGTAAGAGAAGTTGAAACACTGGAGAACAAATTGGGAGTTTAGTTCCTTTGGACAATCAGGAAGCATGGATGCTAAAAACCATGACATCCGTGATGCAGACTTGCTAGTCCTGTGATTCTGGAGGGGCGGCCGAGGCAGGAATGACTTGTTGGCTTTCAGGAATGATTTATGATGGTCTGCAATTTAACAGGCTATGCAAGCACATCAGCATTTATTCACCTAATTGCCTTCATACATTCATTTATGCGACGTATTTTTAAGTGCCACATATATGAATATGTAAAAACCATAATCCTATCAAATCACATAAGAAAAGCCCAGAGCACTTAGAAACACCTATCAAGTAAATAAACACATATTTTTTAATCCATTCAGAAGCTTGCCACTTGCCATCATAGGAGTTCACTAAGAAGAGACGTCTATCATTTGATACTAATTGGGTGATTTGCAGTGACTCTTGAACTCACAAATGGTTTGTGGTAGATAAAGTTTAATGTTACAGCTAATCTGTATTGCATTTAAAAAATCTTCAAGAATCTATCTAATCATTATCAGTTATAGAAGAAGGGAACTCATGTTGAGGGTTTACCTCACAATATTAGCTTTCTTTAAATTATTTTCCCACTTCGATTTGTAAAGAGAAAGAAATAATTTAAAGGTAAGAAGGTGACAAACGTGGGTGTTTAGTTTTATTGGATTTTTTTCCTGAAGAATTCTTATAAGGTACATGGAATTTCTGAGGACCTAATTTCAGGAAGGGTGTTTTCAGAATGATCACAGCAGAAAGAAGCATTGTTAGAAGGAAATTTTAAAAAGCCATACTAATAACATATACCACTAGTTATCAAATTATAATATTTCAGTTTGGTTGTTATCTATTTTCAACTTCTGACTTTAACTGGTTCTAGATTTCCAGAGACAGACACTTGTGTCATTTTGATGGAACTGGATCCTCTTCTTCAGGAATCCCAAGGGGATGGCATTGAGAACAAAAGAAACCACAGTCCTCTCCCTCAAACAAATGATTTAAGTAAATAGGATTAATAAAACTCACCTTCTCTAATATTGTTTGAAAATCCCCCTTACATTCTCTTCCTTCCTTCCCAGGTTTCTCAGAACTTCTGTAGACACCAAACATCAAAAGGACCAAAGAATTTTATAGCGATTCAGCCGCCCACAGCAATGAAGTAAACCCTGATTTTCTTTCAGCCTAGGAAATGGTCAGCGAGGAGGCTTCACAAACAGCCTCTTTAACATTTGAAGTTTTTAAAAAAAAAAAACAGTGTAGAAGAATGGTTACTTTCATAAACACCTTTGGGGGCTTTGGGCTTTTTTTTCTCTCTTTTTTTTAAAGCAACCCTGCTAATCCCCCCTCTGCAAACATTATAGAATATTTTCTTTACCATGAGTTTTTGGTTAGGCATTTTAAATATGCTTTCTAAAAAACAAAAGGTAAACTATATTTCATTTCGGGCATGACTTTCCTCGTGCTTTTTTCCTTGGCTCCCATAAATGCTGGTAGTCTCTCGTCGCCACTGGAGTTTCTGCATCCAAGTTTGAACTCGCCTCTCCAGTGACTTCCTGCCCAGTCACGCCTCTCTTAGCAGTCTCCATTCCGTCTCAGAATTCAGCCTTAGGGACTGAATTCCGAAATCACAGTACTTTTTTTTCTTTAGAGGCAGACACTTCCACAAAGCAGTGCACCCTACAGTCTGGCCAAGTAAGCGCTGATGTTTGGATCTTGGGGGAGAGGGCCCATCCACAGGCCGGGCTCCATGAGCTCTGATGCTTGTACTGCAGTTTCTCCAGCTGAGAGCTGAGGCCGATGTTCTAGAAAGGCTATTACTTGAAGCCAAGAGAGAGACGTGTGGTTTTCTCCAGAGCTCAAGCAGATAAACAAAACTGTAAATAGTACTATAGACCGAAGTGATAGGGAACCAACTTTACCGGAAAAGATAAAATAATAAACTGGGCAGAGATCCAAATAAATTTACAAATAATACCTGGGTGGCTCAGTTGGTTAAGCATCTGCCTTCGGCTCAGGTCATGACCCCGGGGTCCTGGGATGGAGCCCCATGTTGGGCTCCCTGCTCAGTGGGAGTCTGCTCCCCCTGCCCCACTCGAACTCTTTCTCTCTCTCAAATAAATAAATAAACTCTTTAAAAATAATAATACCTACACCACTGACTCTCAGCCCCCCTTTTAAAGGATATATATTTTTTCTCAGCAGCACTACTTAGGTACAGGCAGAAATCTCAAAAAACCCTGTATTTTCCTTTCCTACATTAAGCTAGATATATCCACAGCCATATTCCTTGGGACCGCTCTTTGAATGGAGAAATGGAGACATTCCTAGAGGAGAGTCATGGATCAGAGAAGTACAGTAAAGTAGGTGAACAAAAACACAAAATTTGTACAATTTATTAGAATATCAGAATTATGGTTAAATCCCAAGCTTGGGGAGCAGCTGGGGAAAGGGAGGACCAGCTAGAAGAGAAGTAGGGCAGAGTTTCCTAAGCAAGTTGCTGGTGTAAACAAAATAGGTAATTAACTTTTACGGAATTTTACTTTAATAAAAGTTACAATGGCCAAGTGTTGGCCTCTCTAGACATGGCTAACAACGGACACCAGGAGATGGGCTGTCTCTGTTCACATTTTGCGCAGTGTGTAAAGCAATGGCACGAAGTTCCTTAGAAGACCTCTCTCCAGTCACAAGACCTTCTTAGTTATCAGCCTCAGAAAAGAAACAGGCCTGGCTTTCCCAGGGGCCTAATCATGACCCCCCCAAACAGTAAGCCTGCAGGAAAATCCACTTAGTCCAAGTTAAACTAATGAAAGGAGTAGATAGATTATTTACCCTAACTCAAGTTACTGGCTGATCCAATGGCAAAAGAAAGTGATTTTATTTTCTCTAAAAGCTATAAGCTGAAGGTCCACATAATTCTAATTTCTTTTTTTTTTTACAAAAGGAATTATGTTATTAAGTAATAAAATTGATAAAACTAGAAAAATATTCTTTAAACAAAAATTAAATATGGCTGCCCCAAATGACTAAGACAATGGGCAATAGTTAAATTCTCTCTTCAAATATTAACACTACATGTACACATCCTTCATCCTTAACTTTTTTGAATTGAAATATAGTTGACATGCAATGTTACATTCATTTCAGGTGTGCAACATAGTGATTTGACAAGTCCATGTATTGTGCTGTGCTCACAACCAGTGTAGCTACCAACTGTCACCACACAATACTATTACCATACCACTGACTATATTCCCTATGCTGTACCTTTTATTCCTGTGGCTTATTCTATAAATGGAGGCCTGTATCTCACATGCCCCTTCACCCATTTTGCCCATTCCCCCACCCCCCTCCCCTCTGGCAACCATTGGTTTGTTCTCTGCATTTACACATAGTTCTAATTTCTTAGAGATACAGCCAACCTTGTCACATATATGAAAGGCAACGCACATTTTCTCCCCAAGTAACTCTAAATTTTAATCTTTTTTGTCCTCTCCCAGATGTCACAACTCCTCCTGCTGGATTCCCCATTATTTCAAGGGACAAGAATATTCCCTAAGGCCTCCTTTTGAATATACATCTTTCTGAGATCATGTTTCTGGTTTCCCTGAAGACTGTCACATCAATAAATCTATCTTCTGCCTGGATCCTTGCTTTTGAAAATAATTTTATCACCTTAGCCAGGCACAGCCAACATTTCTCTTATATGTATTCTTCAATCCAAGCAGAAATGTCTTGCTTGGACTGCTCCATTTGAATGCATAAAAACATTTATACGTAGACCTTGGCATAATTGCAGATGGAGATGAGTCTTTCTGCAAATAGGCCAAATGCCAAACACAGACCACAGGAAGACCCTATCTGAACCTGGTCCAACATAAAATCAGTTATGTCCACTACGTGGAAGCCTTAGGAAGGTATAGTTTGTGGAGCAATAGTCTGAGACATCCTAAGGATTAACTTGCACCAAAAGCTCCCAGTATTTAAAAAAAAAAAAAAAGTATCAAAAGCCTTGCTCTTTTAGAAACATTTAGAGCTTTCAAGCCCACACACACTCAGATAGTACTGATAATCCTCTCTGTGTTTGTAGGATTTGGAAGAGCTACAAAGAATAAAGAGCCATGATATTTTGACAAAGTGATGTATTCTTCTCTTTAGGTGTATCTGATAGAAAACTTGGACTTTTCCCCTTCAATTAATAAAACATCATAAGTATCAGAAGCTGTGAGTATATAAAGACTTTCTAGGAATACAATAAATGCACATACTTATTTGGTATATATAAAGTACTGGTATTTTAAAAATCACCTAGTTGTACAAAACTCCAGTTTTCAAGGTACTCTCACATACATTATCATGAAAGATTCAGTATAGAATATTTTATTATTCAACTAATATCTAAACAGCATTACTTTCCCCACTTCTGATTACATAAGAGAGGCCATCAGCAATTAATTTTTAAATTTAATTAGGATTTATATCCTACCTGTTTCCAAACAAGATTTGAAATGATGCATCATAGTAAACCCAAGGTAAAATGGCAACATTAAAAATCAAAGAAGATACAAAACCAAATAAAAGGAGTAATGTTTCCAAGCAACTGCAACAAGTTGTGACAGCTGGGCCATGAACTTGCCTCTCACAGGAGTTAGCATTTGCTCACTAGGTAGGAATGCGGAAACTCTGGGCTATTTAACAGTACATTTCCAGAACCATCTCACCATCAGGGACCCTGGATGAATGATACTCCTGTATTTCTCAGAAAGTGGTTGGTGAACCAACTGAAACGGGATTTTCGGTGGTGCTTACTTTTAGAATGCAGATTCCTGGGCTTAACCTAAGATCACAGGTGGTAGGATTCTGGGATTATATTTTCACATACCCACTAGGTTATATTTTTGATCTGTAAATTTCGAAACCACTGCTTTTCTGGGATTAGTGCCTGTTGCACGGGAACAATAGAAAACCTGGGTGGCTCAGTGGGATGTGTCCAACTCCTGATTTTGGCTCAGGTCATGATCTCTGGGTTGTGAGATACAGTCCCCCAACAGGCTCCATGCTGGATGCAGAGCCTGCTTGGAATTCTCTCCCGCTTCCTTTGCCCCCTTCTGACTCTCTCTCCTTTTCTTACAAAAAAAAAAAAAAGGGTAGAAAATTATTCTGGTAATCAGTCTCTTGGATACTGATTTTTGCCTCCCTATTCCTGCCCTGTGCTCATAATACTTTCAAATGCCTTGTCCACTGACGCTTAATTTTACTTGGGATGTTCCCATAACACTTGGCCTCTTCTGACTGTAGTATTCTCCTTCCAGCATTCCACCCCCTTCCTGCTCATCAGCTTGTTTTTGATTCCTGCCACAGACTCCTGATATTTGTGTATGTTCCATCACCTGCTGATAACGCCAGGCTCACTTTCATAGCCCTGCACATGCTGCAATCTCTGCTTGTCTCACTGGGAGTTAATTTACTGCACTACTGTTTATGGAACATGTGAGATGCTCCTTCCCTGGCTTCTGGCCATAGATGTCCAAATGTGGACCTATGTAGGAGGAATTATCTGTTCTCTGTTCTTTAATGTGATTTCCAGTTAATGGGCCTTATTGGATTATTCTCTCTATTTGAGGTACATATCTCATGCTTTTCCCACTCCCCAAATGCTCTCAGAGTCTACTGCTCTTGTTATTTTCCACTTTCCTCAATATATTCATTGGCTTATACTGTTGTCTCCTGATGTGCCTCCTGGGTTTGACCATTCACAGGAAGGCATGTCCAACATCCTGATTAAATTTAAAGTTTATGGTCCTAATTTCTGTACTATAATTATCAAACCTCCAGTCATATGTTAGGGAATTCATCATCATTCAACACCCATTTAGCCCCCAAGGTTTTGCTGCTCTTGTTCCCTGTGAATTTTTGCCTTTTCTCTTAAGATTTAGGATAACCCTCTGCTCCCCACCCCTGACTTTTATTAGGATTGTTAAGACTCCTATCAAAAAATATTTGGGGGCGCCTGGGTGGCACAGCGGTTGGGCGTCTGCCTTTGGCTCGGGGCGTGATCCTGGCGTTGCGGGATCGAGTCCCACATCAGGCTCTTCCGCTATGGGCCTGCTTCTTCCTCTCCCACTGCCCCTGCTTGTGTTCCCTCTCTCGCTGGCTGTCTCTCTCTGTCAAATAAATAAATAGATAAATCTTAAAAAAATATATATATATTTGCTCCATCTGTAAAAAGTAGCTTTGTCCCTAGCTCAGGGCCTCTCTTTCTGGTCATAGGACCCCCCCCTCCCCCGCCAGGAAAGTTATTTAAAAGATCAAGTACAGCACACACTGAGAGTTATCTATGTTTGACTCTGCTTCCCTAAGCTCCAGTGTTAATAAGAGCACCAGACGAAAACACTCCCTCCGTAGCCAGCTGCGTCAGTCTTCCATGCAAGACTTCCAAGTTTCTGGAAAACCTCCTACTTTTCTTCAAACTGACCAGACAAGCCAGAACAACTGCAGAGTGTCCAGTAGGTGCCTGAGGTTTAGGACCTCGCTTCCGAATTTGGGAGAATTCGCAGGGAGGCAGGACAGCTGATACAGCATAGCAGGTACACAAACGGACAATTCCATAGCAATCCACAGGGAATCACAATTATCTCTTCATGGGACTTAAGTCCTATGATCGCCTTCATCTGCTGGGGTGACTGCGTGCCTTAGTTAAGCGCCAAAGCTGTCTCATATCAGCGGGAGAGAGCCAACTGCTAAATGTTTAGGACCTTTGTAAGCTAGTTCTTTAATAAGGCCATTAATAAACATTAAATTATATTAACTTATGAGACAAACTATTTAAAAAAAAAGATAACATGGTTAACAGACCCGTGAAAAGATGCTCAAGGTCACTCGTCAGGGACAATGCAAATCAAAACTATAATGAGGTCACCTCACACCTGTCAGAGTGGCTAAAATAAAACCCACGAGAAACAACAAGAGTTGGTGAGGATGTGCAGAAAGGGGAACCCTCTCAAGCCCCGGGGATTGGGGACACCTGAGCCCCACTGCAGGACTCAGCCTGCCACCCCGCAGGAAATCGTGCCCCTTGGGGTGCCGCAGAGCATTCAGGGCAGGAGAACTGGGGGATCCCCCTGAGCCCGTCCCCACCTTTGGCGGCCCCCACGCCCTAACCCTGAGGTCGATGCTCACCCTCCCGCACGCCCTCAACTCAGCCCGCTGTGGAGCTCGCGGCACAGCCGGCAGATCGGCCCTGCATTTTTTTTTTTTTTTTTAAGAGAGGGGAACCCTCTTACACTGTTGGTGGGAACGCAAACTGGTGCAGCCACTCTGGAAAACAATATGGAGGTTCCTCAAAAAAAAAAAAAGTTAAAAATAGAACTACCCCACATTCCAGTAATTGAACTACTGGGTAGTTACCCCCAAAATACAAAAACAATAATTCAAAGGGATATATGCACCCCTGTGTTTATTGAAGCATTATTTACAATAGGCAAATTGTGGAAGTAGCCCAAGTGTCCATCAACGGATGAATGGATAAGGAAGATGTGGTATCTATGCAATGGAATATTATTCAGCCATAAAAAAGAATGAAATCTTGCCATTTGAAACAATATGGATAGAGCTAGAAAGTATAATGCTAAAATAAGTTAGAGAAAAACAAATACCATATGAATTCACTCATATGTGGAATTTAAGAAACAAAACAAATGAGCAAAGGAAAAAGAGAGGCAAATCAAGAAACAGACCCTTAACTACAGAGAACAAACTGATGGTTACCAGAGGGGAGGTGGGTAGAGGGATGGGTGAAACAGGTGATGGGGATTAAGGAGTACACTTGTCCTGATGAGCACTGAGTAATGCATAGAATTGTTGAATCACTATATTGTACACCTGATACTGATATAACACTGTTTGTTAACTACACTGGAATTAAAGTTAAAACTTAATACAACACTAGGGGCGCCTGGGTGGCACAGCGGTTAAGCGTCTGCCTTTGGCTCAGGGCGTGATCCCAGCATTCTGGGATCGAGCCCCACATCAGGCTCCTCCGCTAGAAGCCTGCTTCTTCCTCTCCCACTCCCCCTGCTTGTGTTCCCTCTCTCGCTAGCTGTCTCTATCTCTGTCAAATAAATAAATAAAATCTTAAAAAAAAAAAAAACTTAATACAACACTAAAAAAAATTAAAAAATAAAAACAAAGGTAGCAAAGAATCAAAATTCATCACTTCCTAATTATTTTGCTATTATCTAGCCTCTTGAGGTTATTTATATCTGTTGTGTCTGTACAGTAGAAATAATATATAATCACATACGACTGCACATTTCCTCCCAATTCTGTGTTAAGTAACATCAAGTTGGTTGTTTGGAGTAAACCAGGGTGAAAGTATGTATGCCACAGAAATCAGCAAATACTATAAATCACAGCTTATCCCATCCCCTCCCTTAAACCCCAGCAAGTTGTTAAATATTTACTAGTATGTTATTGCTGTGAATCCACTTAGTAGTAAAATGGAAAAACGCAAAGGTATAGTATAGTTACATGAAATTTCCTAACTTTAATTCACACTTCCCTATTTCCTCCAACCTGCTTTCCTTTCAAAGTGGTCTGACCTCTTCCAAGTCAAAACATGTGGAAGCATAACCTATATTAAACAACTGACCTGAATAATTTTCATATTGAGTTGTTAACTTATTAGTTGGCTCTCCTAAGGTGAAGTCGGAAATTCCCTTATATAAATTTTATATCTGATTTTTCTGTTCAAAATCCCTGCTTCTTTATCTACATTGTCCTCTAGACCCTATTCTGCCCATGTGTGTTTGTGCCTGTGTTTGTGTTGGTGTTTTTACATATCCATGTGCTCTGTATATTAGCTGTATACTTACTTCTTAGCTAACTTGAACCTCAAATAACTACAATTTAAGCCCAACTCTGTATCTACTAAGACACTAGAAAGGGAGATCATTAAATGTCTTAGAATCAATACTTGAATTCTTAAGAGGGAATTCAGGAGGAGGTCAGCAAATGTTATTAAAGGATCAGGAACTGACTCAAGAAAATATAAAGAAAGTAAGACTCCTTATATGGCAATGATAAGGCTAATGGGAAATGGAAAGTGATCTTGGAGAATGACTGGGAATTTTATACAGAGGAGTCATTGTTCTCTGTTTCCACTTAGGATGAGTTAAGAGAGATTCAACTTACAGCACTTCATAGAAAGAACTTGAGAAGCATTCAGTGAGAGAAAATTATCTTAAGGGTCTTTTTTCCCCTAAAGTTGTTTTTAATCAGCCATTTTAATCAATGATTTCACAGAAGGTTAATTTGGAAGTAGAGAGTCTTATTGCTAAAAAGTCACTCAAAAATGCAATCAGTGGAAGATGGGATGTCTGGATTTTCTCCAAAAGTAGGTAGGGACTTCAGCTTTCTAAATATTCTCTGATGTTCTAAGCTCACCTGAAGATCATATTTACTGAGGCTACCTCAAATAGATGGGTATGTATACATAAGGGATAAGGATATAAATACCTAAGGCACATAATGCCAAACCAGACCAAAAAACCATTCTGTCTGAGACTCAGTTTCTGATCATGTCTATGTGGTCCCTTTGTGGGAAGATCTTAAATAAACAATTTCTCTAATAACCTACATTTGTGTGTCTAATCCCATTTTGAACCCATTTGTGCATTAATAAGTACAACCTCCCAAGGTAATTACTTCCCTAATTTTTTTTTTCTAGTATTCTGGAATTTGTTAAATCTCTATGCCTATATTAAAATCTTTTTGGAAGCAGAAAAGGTATAAATCACTAAATGTATTAATTATTTAACTCAATTAATTATAATTACTAAATTAAAAGTCAGAATTTACCCTACTCAAACCCTGTAAGATGTAAGTCTCCTAAAGACTTCCCATAATTTAGCCTCTACTTATCTATTTAATCCTTTTCTCTCACCACAACCTTTCCCTAGTCCACTCCAAATCATATGCTTCAACTATACCAAATCATTGTCAGTTCCTTTAAATTGCCATGGGTATTTGGCAGAAAGATATTTCCCGTTTCTGGAAGATGTTTCCTTTAGCACGAAGACTTCCTGACTCCCCCTGCCACCTCCTACCTGGTTTAGGTGCTGCTCCCATATGTTCCCACTGTACTTTGTGCTTGCCTTTACCAAGACTATCTGAATTCAATTCTCCATTAGACTGTCAGGTCCTTGAAAACAGGGACTGTCCTTTTTGTTCATCACTCTAGCCAACGTAGTAGGCATTCAGTTATAATTATTAAACTTATAAATTAAATAGGTTAATGGCTTTAAAATAATATCACCACTATGTTCCACGCTCGACGCTCAGTCCATCAACTCTGGTCCTCTACAAGGAATGGCCTGATTTCATGGTCATTATAGTCATCATTTTCTGAATCACAATAGGAATCATGCAGTCTCCCTAATGCAAATTTACGATGATTTTATACACATATCAAGTCATGTTTTTGCTTTCTTTCCTAGTGGTGTCTAGGATTTCATTGAACTTTCTGGCTAATATCTTCAGGCAATACTTGTAGTGGCCTCAAGATCTATTTTATAGGTTGGAAAAGGTCATTTAAAACTATCATCCTGTACAAGTGGTCTGTAGGATAAAAAAGGCAGAAACAGTGAACTTCGCTTAAATTTGTGCTGTTTAATTTTGTATGTTAATGGTAGCACATGCTTCAGCTCTTTGTTAAACAAAACTGAAAAGCCACTGTGAAGTCCTCCCCTGAGGAACAAAAGCAGGAGAAACTTTCATTGTGATGAGGGAAATTAAGCCTTGATTTTTAAACAGCTTTGTCCTCACAAAGATGACTTAAGATAGCAAACCAAAACCAGAGTGGAGAAATAAAGGCAGGGATGCTCAGACTGGTAAAGATGAGCCAAATGTAAAGAAGTCTTCTCTAAAGTCATGCATAGGCTTCACCGGGATAGAAGACTGTCATGGCAGTGAGGTGTGAATTGGGGGGGGGGGGGAGAAATCTTGGTCTATAAGAAATCTCACTTGGCTTTATTAGTTTGCTCAGAAGCATATGATACTTAAAGCTTTGAAAATAACTTTCTTTTAAGTAGTTTCAATTAAAAAGATATGTTGATGTTAATGTAAAACCAGTTTTCAGCTGATAAGTTATTTTTAAGTTATTTCTCTGTAATAGAACTTAGGAGTTTTAAATGGCATCCTCTGAAATAAATTGAGATTTTAATTCCAAGTCATGTCTCATAGGAAAATTGCAGGTGAGTAAGGAAGGTCACCTTATTATAATTATTAGCAAAAATATAGTTATCTGCTTAGATTGTTATTAGGAACAAGCAAATTTTTCTTTCCCTTTGGGAATAAAAGGGTCAAATGATACAAACCTCCTGTTTGTGACTGGTAGTAATTAGAGATTGGTGATTAAAGCACAGGCGTTTTTTTTTTTTTTCTGCCTCCATCATTCTTCATAAACTTGCTTTCTTAATGATTTTAATCAAAAGTTTAGAGAAAAATAGGATTGATTTTATGTCATGAGACTCTGAAAAGCAACCCAGGAGGGTTGAGACATTCTCAAGCAAGTCATTCTGGTAGTGATGGCAAATCATTCTGATGGAGGAGAGAGGATAACCAAATGATTCTGCACATTGGTCCAAATAATCACCTGCACAGGAACAGGGGTGTGGAGACAGGACTTAGCGGCACTGTGTATAAAAAGCATGATTGTTACCTAGATCCACACACTCAGACTGGTTTGCATGTCTCATTAGCTTATTTTAGACTGAACAGTCATCAGTTCCATCACTTTTTTTACCCATGACACTGACTTTTTTGAAGCATTTAAAGTTGTTCTGTAGCATAGCCATCATTTTGGATTAGACTGATTATTTCCTGTTGGTATCTAATCCTTTCCTGTCATTCCTCTTCCCGTGACTTTCCTGTAAGTTAGGTCTCAAACAAGCATTGACCAACTATATATAACTCACAGGCCAAATCCAATCCCCCACTTTATTTTTGTAAATAAAGTTTTATTGGAACAGAGCCACACCCATTAGTTTACATATTATATTATATAGCTGCTTTCCTGGGGCAGGGTTGAGCAGTGGTGACAAGAGACCATATGGCCCACAAAGTCTAAAATAATTACAGTCTGTCTCTTTCTTAAAAAATCTTTGCCAATTCCTATACTAGAAAATTGGTTAGATTGAGATAAAGTATTTCTGGCACAAAGGTGATGTATTTCATATTGCATCATTTCAGAAGGAATAATGTCAGGCTATTAGTCCACTACTACTGATGTTGTTCGTAAAGTGGCCAGATCTCCCCATTGTACAGGAATGTTTTTTTCCCTCCCTTTTCATTTAGTAAGTAATTCATGGAGTGATACTTGGGCTCTGTGTAAATACCCTATTTACCATCTAAAAATCTTCCATCTAAAGATTTTACTATCTATTGATGGCCTTCACCTGAAATAATTATTACATTGGAGATTAAAAAGTGCCAATTTCTAAATCTATCATGTCTTCAACATTTATGAGATGATAAAACAGCCTAAGCTCCACTTAGAATTTCTCTGTTCCAGACCTAGAATCAGCCATCTTCTTCTCAATTAATCCTGGTTCTTTTAGGCGAAAATGATATTTAGAAATCAATATCTAAATTGATGTAGATGGTAACCTGTTTAGTACCTGGAGTGTATGGCCCACAGGCTGAAACATTTATTATATAGCCCTTTACAGAAAACTGTACTGACTCCAGGTATTAGGGCGGTAACAGAAGGGAGGGCCATTACATAATTAAATGCTACTAGGGATGCTCATTGCTATTGAAGTGTCATTGTTTCTAGGCCATTTCAGTGACCCTTTCAGAGGGAGAAAAATTTATTTAAAACAAGAAAAAAAAATCACAAGTCCATATTGATATTTTCATTTTATATTTAATACTAAAGTTTAAAAATTTTTAAATTTAATACTGGTATCTTTTCTTGTATTCTGTGCCCTAGTCCTGTTAACATTAAAATGTTCCTTTAAATGCTTTGTCCTACCACAAATGTAAAATATTTCAAGGTCGCAATACCAATGTTACCACTAATATTAAACCTACTCTGTGAGGTTTGGGATTTCTTCCCAGTATTTTTCCCCTTAGAATTCATCCAACTGAGAATGTACAGAGTACTGACTTCAAAAGTTAGTTGAAATAATCTATTTTTTCATGCGGTACATTATCTTAGTTGGGGAGGCTATAAAAACATTTAATTGATAATTAGGGAAATTGGAATATGGACTAGATACTAGAGGATATCATAGAATTTTTGTTCATTTTCTTAGCTATCATAATAGTATTGTGGTTACATAGGTGATTGTTCTTATTCTTAGCTAAATCATGCCAAAACATTTAGTGGTGAGATTTCATGATGTCTGCAACTTTTTTTTCCTCATTTTTTTTAGAAAACCTAGATTTATTTGTTAAACTATTACAAAGACAAGACAATAATCATCTGAAGTACCCTGAGGACTTCAACCAATTTCACTGGTTGTTATGTGAACCAACCTAAGGGCAAGAAATTAAAGGATATAACCTAAGAGGTTATTACAAAACAGACGGGTGATTTGGATGGCAAAAAGAGTAAAAGCTAGTCAGAAGCACTTGTGCTAGTGGTAGTATATGTGCTAGGATGTTTCCCAAGAGGCTCCCTAAAGACGCCTGAGTGAATTAATCTGGGTCCCCAGTTAGTGAAAAGACCCCTACCCCTGTGGAGAATGAGCAGAGGCCAGGATTTCTCTGAGATCTTTCTGTCTTTCCTTCTGAGGGGTGGGGGAATGCTTAGACTCTGAAGGGGTATATCTTGGACTCAGCCTCCCTCCTTCCCACCCAGTCTACCTATACCTTCCAGTGCCTGTGCATTCTCACTGTGTGGGCCTGCCGGGTTACAGAAGATGCAGAGAGCGAGGGCAGGAGCTACAGGCTCCTCAGAGGGGACCTAGACACAGAAGGTTTTGAGGTAGATGATAAACTACAAATACCCTCTTGGTTAATTCACCTTCGTTAATAAAGATATAGTTTCTTCTGCTGGTGACAGCTTCTTGTCTCAGTATAGTCTGTCTCAAAAAAGAACTGGTTCAGATAAGTTTTGGAGAAGGAAATAGACTCATCAACACCTACTCCACAGAAGAGGCACCAAGTTCTTTCCTACGGCGAGTAGAATCCCACAGCAGCATAAATCATTCTCAGTGCTCACCATCTGCAACCTCAAACTGTCCTGCAACTCTTGGTGTAGTGTCTAGCTCCATCCCATCCACATAATCTCCTACTCAATCTTGTCTGGACTCCAGCCATGTTATACTGGTTGCGCATTCGTTCTAATCTCTTCATTGTCACTCGGCCTTCTACTGTTAAATGAGATAATCCTTCTTCATAGATGTAAAATGTAGGGATGTCTCCCTGCTCTTGTTCATGTGCTTCCACAACCTATTCTTCTCCATCATAATCATCTGAATCTTCATCCGCTGGATCTGGACGCAAAGCCTGGCATTCACACATTGCAGTGAACATTGCTGATTTATCACTAGGCACAAATCGAAATTCAGCAATGGGTTCAACATTAGCATCACTGTCTTCTTCTTCAGCAACAGATTCTTTGGATTCTCCCCCAAATTTGGCATTCTCCATAACATACAATATTCTCACAGACAGGCATGCAAACTAATGGTGGGGTATTCCAGTGAGAATGCTAATCCACAGCCATCTAACCAAGACAGATGGCTCTCAGTGATGTAAAGGGTGCCAGGATGCCGAGGCCCTTGCTGTTCGGCAGAGCCCCTCAGCTGAGTCTGGCAGCAGGAAATTTTTGAGGAAGCTCACTGCGGCAGGGAGTGTGGAGACAGGCCTGGGGAGGGAACTGAAGCGCAGCAACTCCAGCTGCTTGGCAGCAACTTTCTTCTAAATAGTATGGCAGACCACAGTGTGTGGGGGTGGGGTGGAGAGAAAGAGAGAGAGCAAGAGTACAAATGGTAAAGCAAATAGGACAAAATACTAAAAGTTAATAAGTCTGGCTAGAAATTCTTTGTACCATTTTTGCAATTCTTCCTTAAACTTGAAATTTTATCAAAAAGTGGGAGGTGGAGAAAAAAGAGAAAGATGATCATGAGTTCAATATAGATTTTTAAAAGTGATCCATATACATGTGCATAAATGCTTTGTCACCTTGGGCAAGATTAATTAAGATGTATGTCCTGGGGAAGAAGCTTTAATTGTGCTCTGCTTTGGCAGAGGGTTAGAGCGTACCTAGAGCTCTAAGTGCTTTAATGTGCAAGGGAACAGACAAAAAAGAATGCAATCAGAGGAGAGAATGGTGCGTTCGACTGAGTACAATTTTTTTAAGATTTTGTCTATCTGAGAGAGACCCATATCTGAGTCTGGCTCCTAGCTTTCCTGAGTCAGCTTCTCCTAGCTTTCCTTCATTCTGGTTCAATTTATCTAGAGGCTAGTTAAGGACAGAACCCAAATATATAAGGATATTTTGCAAAAAGCAACAGCATTAATGCCCTTCCCTTCTACCATCCCACTAGACCTGGGGTCAGCAAAGTTTTTCTTTAGAGGGTGAGACAATAAATATTTCAGGCCTGTTGCTCATACAGTCACTGTATGTCACACTGATTGTGGGCCATACAGTTGCTGTATGTGTCACACTATATGTGTCGTTGTGGCATACAAATAGACGAATGAACATGGTTGTGTTCAAATAAAACATTGCTTATGGACACAGAAATTGAAATTCCATATAGTTTTTACATAACATGATTTCTTTTTTTTTTCTAGCCATTTAAAAATGTAAAATAATATTCTTAGTTTACAAAAAAAATAGATAGAAGGGTAGATGTGGCTCAACCCAGAAAACAAAAGGGAAAAACTTACAATTGTGCCTTTGTGCTGGCTGCCTTTTAGCTGCCTCACTTGGCCCTGGTAAAGGAAAGGGGCTCCTTTGGATGGCATGATAGGGCTAAGCAGTTCTATGCTTTTAAGCCATCAAGCGGATAGTAAATCTCTTCCCAGACCTCCAAGATTCAAGAAGCCCATCAGCTGCTCCAAATAGGAAGGCTCGTTCTCAGTTAGGAAACAGTATAATTGGGAGGAGTCGTAAAGTCTAGTAATAACAACTAGAATCTTGGTCTATCAGCCCAGGATCCACCTGGAACTGGACAGTTTCTCATTTATTTTCTTCTGCAAGTGAAGGTACCTCCTCCACTATCTTTTCACTCTGGGGCCTTGCCATGGTAGATTGAGCTCATGTGAACACCTTGTGCAATCAGATTAGTTTGCTTGTAGATGTAAACTTGTCTTATTTAAATAAATGTACATTAGATACTGACATAATTAACTTCCTAAGTAATAACTTTCATTTACAGTAATTTCTATCCTTTGATATCTCCATAGTGACCCTGAACCATGATATGTGCTGAACATGATGGGCCCCTTTGGTCGGTAAGGGTCTTCCCCTAAGCCCCTACTTCACTGCAAATGACAAATGGGTTGAAAACATACCTCTCCAAAAGGAGCTTATGAAAAGAAAAGAAAGGGCTTATAGTAATGGAGATGGAGATGGGGAAGGAGAAATACATAACTATCTTCAGTATTTAAATGGTTGTCAAGGGAAAGAAGGTTCAGACTTGTTTCACTTGCTCTCAAGCAATAGAAGGAGAATTAATGTGTGGAAGCTGATGAGACGGATCTGGGCTTACTACCAAAAAATAAAGAAATAACAAGAGGAAAAGAAAAAATTCAATAGCTGTCCAAAGATGAGATGGACTGCCCTGGAAGACAGCAAGTTTAGCATCTGGAGATACACACCTACCTAGGATGTGTGACCACTTAGTGGACAAAGATTCAAAAATTGAAATCATTTAACTACGTAACTTTTAAGATTTATGACATTTAACACTTAGGCCTGACACTTTTGAGATGGCATTCTTTTATTAAGAAAAAAGGGGCAAAGATAAATGACTGTAATAGGCAATTCCTTATTCCTCTAGTCTAACCACAACAAAGACAAGTGTGGCTCATTCACCTTACAACAAATTGAGGCCCTATCATTCACCTAAAAGTGCTTTATTCTAGTTATATGCATTCTCCCATTTAATGACTATTTATTGAGACTTGTGTGTTATCTACAATGTGCCAAATATGAGGATATTGTGCTGTAGACACAGATTCTATTCTCATAGAATTTACGATTTATTGGAAAAGATAAAAATCTAATGAATAACTACAATTAAAATATGCATATTGAGATAATGCAGATATAGGGCATTGTGATGGTCAAACATGATGACGGGGCGCCTGGGTGACTCAATCAGTTAAGTGTCTGCCTTCAGCTCAGGTCTTGATCTCAGGGTCCTGGGATCCAGGCCCATATCTGAGTCTGGCTCCATGCTCAGCAGGGAGTCTGCTTCTCCCTCTTCCTGTGCCCCTCCCCCCACTTGTGTGTACTCTCTCTCTCAGATAGACAAAATCTTAAAAAAAAAAAAATGAACACAATGACAAATTATTTGATATTCCCCCTATTGAGAGTTTGGGGGCTAAATTCCCTTCACTTGAATCTCGTGGGGCTTATAACTACTTTGACCAATAGATAAAATAGAAGTAACAGTATGTGATCTCTAGGTCATGTGGCTTCTGCCTTGTTTGTTGGAAGATGGGGTTCTGGAGCCCTGAAGTACCCTGTAGGAAGTCCAGCTACTCTGAGCCCACTGTGCTTTGAAGAAGTCAAGCTTCAGAGACAGACCATGCAGAGCTCCAGTTGATAGTTTTCCTGCTACTCCCAGCTTTCTAGTCATCCCAGTCCAAATGAAAGACGAACTCACCAGAGTATTCCAGCTCCAGGCATTCAAGTCACTCCCAGCCATTCATGTCTTCCAGGCTGATAGTCCAGACATCATGGAGGAGAGACAAGCCATCCTCTCTGGGACCTGTCCAAACTCCTGACCCAAGGAATCCATAAGTGTAATAATAACATCACTGTTATCCCATGCCAGTAGGTTATGGGGTGGTTTGTAACAACAGTTCATCACAACAGGCCCATGAGAACATGTATTAAGAAGACCTAACCTTGTTTAGCGGCCAGAGAAGGGCTCTGAGGAAGTCACATTTGAGCCATGAGGAGTAAGAATTAGCTACAAGAGTGTTCTCAGAAGAAACTGTTTATTTGAAGACCCAGTGGAGGCAAGAGAAATAGTGGGGCCCTTCAGGAACTGGCAGAGTGTAGTAGTCCAAAGAGGAGTGGGATGTGCTGGAGTCAGGTGGGAAGTAAAAGATAAGTCTAACCATGGTAATCTCATAAGCAATATTATGGCATCGAACTTTATCAGAAGTGTGAAGATAAACCACTGGAGGGTTTTTGGTATCAGAACCATGACTGGATGTGTTTGCATTGTGGGCAAGGATGAAATAGTGAGAAGTTATAGCCTTAATTCTGGTGAGAGATAATAGTAGGCTGATCAGGATAGCAACAGGGATCAATATTCTAAAGGTAAATTCATGGGATTTACTAAGCCTTTGGCTGTGGGAATGGGAAGTGAGAGAGGGAGGAGCCACCTGACTGGGCAGTGGACTGAGTAGTGGTGTCATTTACCCGAAAGGAAACAGTGGAGGAAGAATGGATTAGAAGGGGTGATGAATAGCTTGATCTGGGGCATGGAGAATTTGAGGTGCCAGAGAGAAGGAGACAGTTGGTTAAACATTATAGGTAAGGAGGAGAATATGGAGAGGAACTAATATTAACAAGTGAGTATTTTAATCCAGGTACTGTTATTTCCCTTGATTCTGATAACAACCATGTGGGAGTGTTCAGAGAGGTAAGTAACCTGCCTAAGATCAGAGAAACAGGAAGTGTAGGGTAGAAATTTCAATATAGATCTTCTTATTCTAGTTCAAAAGACATGTGGTACTATTTTCCACCTAAAAAAAACTCACAATGCTGGGTGATACTCTTTGGATTTGGAAAGCAGCAAAATCAGCATTTGAGAATGCCTCTCTAGTCAGTTTAGTGGGTGACCTGAAAAGCTACAGTTTTGAAAAGAGGCCAGAGAAAAAGAAAGCTGTCCAGCTGATCTGAGCCACAGTGCAGGCAACAATGCCACTTGGCCCTATGACACCATGGATTCACTGATGTATTCTGGATGATAATGTTCGATAGAGCTTGTCTAGTAGAGACATTCAGGATTCAGCAGCACACACAGGCCTTCTTTGGAAGTTCTGATTTTTCTTTTAAGAACTAGCTCTTGGTTTACTAAGGGACCCTGATAATTATTGTAACTATCATTTGTCAAGCAGGCATAATGTGGTAGGCATTGTAGTAAGTGTTTCCATGTTTTAATTTATTTATTTCTCATAAAAATCCATATGAGATAGGTATTATTTTTTAATCTACCTTTTATAGATGAGGGTGGGTATTGACTGGACTTTGACTTTAAGACAGCAGGTGAAAATGAAACTCTCCAGCTACTCATAATGAGCTGGATGTTATCTGAGCCACCTGGCCATAAAGCTGGGAATGACTAGCAGCACAGACTAATGAAACGGAAGTAGATTGAGGTTGAGCATGAGCATGACCGAAGACACAGGTAATTTGTATGAACAGGTGGCTCACTGTCCACACTGACATCCTTCCCTCAACCCACACTTATGGCCCAAGGGGCATTCCCAATAACTAGTTGGATGGAGAAGGGAAAAATGAGTCAGTTTTATAGCCAGGTCTACACACTACTGGCCCCAAACAAAAGTAGACAGCTATGGTGGGTAGCTCTGCTCTGAAATCTCCCTAAAACATGGTAAAAAAGGGAAATTTTCCATGTAGGTATAATTTCAAGAGGAATATCTCAATGTTCACTTTACCTGAGGTAAAGGATTAGTGACTGCCATACATTAGGTACTCAAATATTTTTAGGTAAATGAATAAATACTGGATTAATAACAATTTGTACACAGTAGTTAATGGTTTGGTCAGCTGGTTAGGGACATTGAAGGAATATGATAGGAAGATTTGTGACAGGAAGATTCAGAGAGATTATGTGGATGGACCTGATGGAATTGGTTCAGACTGTGGGGATAATTTATGGGTGATTTTAAAGAATTAGGTGGAAGAGATGATCTGCTCTATGTGTGTCAGTCTTCTTCTCCGGCAAATGGGTACTTGTTCAATGGGCTCATGATAAAATCCTCCCAGTGGTGGGAACAGAAGTTATACATTGCTCGGTTACATGAATTTACCCTCATCAAGGCTGATCTGGCTGCTGTCAATCTGAGCCCTTGACAGAGTAAAATACACCAGGGGAATTAGACAGTGTTAGCTGGTTACAACATTATATTACACTCATTCTATCGTGGGAAAGGCAAAAAGAATTTGGATTTTCTTTCCCTATTTACCATGCGTGCACCATTTGTGCACTCCTAGTACATCCTACAAGATGATGCTTCTTCCTAAGGAACTGCCGTAACTGTGTATGGAGTAAGGCAATGGGCTGAAGCCCATATATTGCTGTCCTTATAAAACAAAGAAATGGCCAGTTGAAGACTCAGATACATCATGAGCTGTGAGATAGTATTTTGTGAGGCCGGTTGCTACTTTACAGGAGATAGTTTTGCTCTGAAGTAGTGGCCCATATATTGTGCTGTTTCTCAACACAGCCAGATCGTGTACAGTGGGAATGGTGCTTATCACTATTACCCTAAAGACCCAGTTACAGAATCTTTTTTTCCCATCCCTGAGACTCTAATCTCCACTGGTTTTAACTTCTAATACTGCCACTAGTAGGATAACAATAGTTACATTGAATTGGGAGCTGATGGAAATATTTGCCTTTTGGGGTATATCATACCACTAAATAAACAGGTAGGAGAGGAGGTTAAAGTGGTGGAACAGTTGACATCAGAGGGAAATAGGACTGCTGCTATTTAATAGAGGCAGGAAGAAGTAGATGGAATCCAAGGAACTCCTAGGATACCTTCTGGTATTGCATGGCCAATGGTAAAAGTTATTATATACAAGCCAGTGTAAGTCAACCCATTGGGTAAAGAACCACACCCAGCCAAAATGCTGGCTGAAAGCAAAGAGCAAATGTAATGCATAGTAGAAAAGAAAAATCGTAAATTTGATTTGTGATCTTGACCATTTACTGAAGGTGTTCATCATCAGCCACATGCACACACGCACATATATATACATACATATAATATGTATAAATACAGATCTTCCTTGACTTACGATGGGGTTACATCTCAATAAACCCATCATAAGTTGAAAATATTATCATTTGAAAATCTATGTAACACACCTAACCTACCGAACATCATAGCTTAGCCTCACCTACCTTAAATGTGCTCAGAACACTTGCACTAGACTACAGTTGAGCAAAATTATCTAACACAAAGCCTATTTTTTACTAAAGTATAGGAATAGCTCATGTATTTTATTAAATACGGTACTAAAAGTGAAACAAGGAATGGTTGTATGGATATAAGTGTATCGGTTGTTCACCCCTGTGCGGCTGACTGGAAGCTGCAGCTCGCTGCCACCGCCCGGCATCAGGAGAGAGGATCACACTGCAGGTCACTAGCCCAGGAAAAGATCCCAAATCCAAAATTCATTTTATGTATATACTAATTTTCTGTCTGTTTTCTTCACCTCTCTTTACCTTACAATTTTACATAAGACAGACATGTTTATTGGCACTAAACTAAAATTTAGTCCATAGGTCACGGAATATTGGGATGGATCATAACAGAACCAGAGAACAATAAGGCAAAAAGATATCACTTAGAGTTATATCTACTAATCACTTAGAGTGTTAGGTGGAAGGAAATTTTTTTGCCAGTGTAGAATAAAAACAAGGGTCTGTTGATAGTGCCAACTACCGTTGTGGATGGTAAGAGACATTCTTTTTTACTTTTCTTTCCTTTTCTTTTTTCAGCTTCTGGGCCCCCCTCCTTCTTTTGAAGAAATCTCCACTACGAAGCGATGTCAGAAACTTGCTTTCCCACCCTTGCAGCGAGTGCATGAGCATGTGACCTGAGTTCAGCCCGTCGTCGGGTGCTTCACTTGGAAGCCGGTGATGCAAAGAAGCAGGGCCGGTGGAGACACTGTGAAGGCTGCTGGCAGAGCAGCACGGCAGGGGTAAGAATACAGGCAGCACTGCCCACGGGGATGTCCGGAACCTGGAGATGGCAGAGGAGGAGGCGCAAGCTGTGGCATCTCATGGTCAGTGGCTGGACTTGCTGGGATGATTCTGTGCGGGGAGCTGGAGTACAGTCTTGACTCTCCTTATCTTCCCAGCCTCTGTTATTCCCAAACATTTTCTAAGCCCAGTTCTGCAAATAATTCTGTAAGCTACCCTGATATAAAATATTTTTATTGCAAAATTCAAGCAGAAATGATTTCTGTTGTTTGCAAACTGGAGCCCCTCGTTAATACAAGGAGGCTGGGCTAGATGCTTTCCAAGATTCCGCCCAGCTCTAAAATTACGTGACTCTATAAAACTCATATTAAAATACATAAAGTAAGAAAATAACCTAGATTGTAAACATGTTCCTTTCACTAAATAATTACTATTTAATATCATCTGATAGCTCTGTGTGTGTGTGTATATGTGTGTGTGCGCGCCTTACAGGAGTAGTTCTAAGCAACGGAAGGAAGGATAAACAAGCGCTTGAAGCGATATTGTACCACCACAGGGGTGGTATTTTGTGAACATTACCATCACAATTCTCCCAGCCCATGGCTTTATACATCCTTCATTTCACCACGCTTGCTAAGTTTCTGCCTACCTAGCCCTGCAGCTTTAGAAAATCCTTCTAGAGTTTATGCCTGATAGGTCAGTACTTCATTACCTGAAAATGCTTAGTAAAACTCCCTAGCTAAGGAGTTAGCGATAAAAAGCTCAGTAACCTAAAGAGTGCTTGCCCCCACTTCACTCACAAATACTGTGTGGGGCATCGGAGGACCCAGCATTCCTTTGCTGCAGAAAAGACATAGCAAATCACTTGCCTCTCCATATTGGTACAAATGTTGAATGGGAGCAAGGCGATGCAGTTTCAAAACAACCCAATGCCGAATAAGAAACTTTCAAATATCTGTCGCATTAATTATGGACCAAGATAAAAGTTGGTGCTCCTGGGGGAGAGAATATGAGATAAGTGATTCTTGAGAAGACCACAGCATATATCTGAAAGGGTAGCATCTGTGGTCACTTCACGGACACATATATATGAAGGACAAATAATGCTGGGTACTAAAGGGAAGCAATAATGCACATTTTGTATAAAAAATTATTATAGGGGGTTTCTGAATATTGCCAGCCCTTTACGAAACACATACCTGCTGACATTCCATTTTATGGCTTAAACATGTAACTGTAACAGGCAGATCAGTGTGGCATATGGTAGAAATCCAGTAGCTTTTTAATGAGCAAAGATTTCTAAATCAAAAATCAAAGTTATAAACAGTAAATTAAAGCAACCTAAAGTACTAAACGAAAGGCACTCTCTGATTGCTGTGGTTTGTAAGGATCATACATCTGAAGCTGGACTTGATGATCAAGAGATAAATCGTCACCCAAGACCTCTACAATGACCCTTAGCTGAGCCATCTCTGCCCAGCTGGTGCTCCGTCTGCCCACTGGCAAAAGCTTGCTTATATTCACATTAAAATTACTGTACATTGTTTTGTTCATAAACTTCTTAGCCTCCCTCTGTCAACTATGTTTGCTCAGCTAAGATTCATTCAAGTACTATTACAATTAAGTCCAAATAATCTGTGTACTCATGCTCCAATGTATGAAAATACACACACACACACACACACACACACACACACACACACACACACACACGTCATAGTTACGTTATACTGATGTGCAGGTTCTCAGTATTATTATTTTTAGACAAAATTACCTCTGTGGGTTGGAAAATGGCACTTGGCTACCATTGGGGTCTGTTTCAGTCTTTTAAATTAATGCTAATTTGTGAAACATTTCTACTATCATTTAAAAGACAAAACAGAGAGTCTTACTAAGAACTATATTTGTTTAATGCCTCACAGGGATCCTTGGTCGACATCAGTTGGCACATCTACTTGGAATGGGGGTTTTGGTTGACAGAGATTTAATGAACAAGAGCATTCTACTAATTTTGGGAAATCTCTTGCAGAGAAGCAAAAACATAACAAAAGTTTGTAAATTTTCTGTTGAAGTCACCCTAATAAACATACTCTTTAAAAATCACAGATTAGATTGTGAACCCACTTTAAATGCCCTTAATGTCTTCCAATACAACATGTTGGATTTTGCATATTGTTAAGGAAAGACATGGAAAATAGAGAGAAACATCTGGTTTTACTACTTAGAAAATACAATAATTGTCAATTCCCTGCTGTTGGCAAGCACCCCAAAACACACACTAGATTAACAAAGCCAATTTAGTGTTAGGAAGGCAGCTGGCTCTAGTTTCTTCCTTCCCAAATGGTCAACACCATCTTAAACTTCAAATATGTATTGTTTCACAACATAGAAAAACTCCCTTCTTTCGGAAACAATAACTAAAAACTAGCGTTTATTACTCCACAAAGCATTGCTTTCTCCATTAAACACACACCATGCACATGTATGCACACAGATACACACATGCTGAGAGAGAAACATACAAGATTTTTGCTTGCAGAGGATTCTTAAATTGATAAATTCCTCTATGCATATAAAGTTTCACCTCCGTGACATCCCTGGACTATTTCAATGAGGGAATAGCACCAGAAGAAAAAAATTCAGGGGCACGTCTACAAAAAGGGGGATCTTCTCAAGAACCCAATAGAAGATTTGGGTCCATACTTCAGAAAGTATAAAAAGAAGTCTAGTATACTAGTCCTCAAACTTCACTGTACTTCAGAATCCCCTGAAGATTTTCAAAAACTGTTGGGACCAAAATCCCATTGCTGCAGATTCTGATTTAATTGATTTTGGGCTTGGCCTGGGCATCAGGACTTTCATACACTCCCCAGGTGATTCTGTTGTAGCAAAGAATGCAGCCAGGGCTGTCGTATTACATTATCATTGACCAATCAAGTTCTTCTATCTTTACCTTCCATCTGTTGGTCATGCCAGCTTCATTCAGTCTTCTGGTTAAGAAATGTTATGCAGAGGAGCTACTTAGCCAAGAAAGTCTGCTTTAGAAATCTTTAAATTACCCTCCAGACCATATAGCTAAAAATTTAAATATGTTAAAGTTGTTACAAAGGAGGTAAGTGGGAAAGGCAGGCTTTTTATTAAATTACAAGGAATAACAATGAATATAATAAGTGAAATGTCACATTTACATCCATCCTTGTAAAGGTAATAATTGGCAAAAACAGAAGAAGGAGAGTATACCTTAGCTGCACTTCAGAGAGGTGAACTTCAGAGAAGTCAGAGACTGAATATTTTAACAAGCATTTACAAAATGTCATAATGACAAGAGGAGAGAGGGCCCTGTGCATGGAAGGATGATCTGATTTCTGCTTATTTACTCGGCAACTTTCAATGGTAATGGGAGCAATGATGTTTTCTACTCCTCCCTGTGCATATCTAATATAAAGAATGCTCTGTAAAGGGGCACCCGGCTGGCTCAGTCAGAAGAGCATTCAAGTCTTGATCTCAGGGTTTTGAGTTCGAGCCCCACCTTGCGTAGAGATTACTTTAAAATCTTAGGGGTGCTTGGGGTGGCTTAGTCGGTTAAGTGTTGGGCTCTTGATTTCAGCTCAGGTCATGATCTCAGGATTGTGAGATCACACCCCACTTCGGGCTCTGTGCTGCTAGGTGTGGAGCGTGCTTAAGATTCTCCCTCTCCTTCTGCTTCTCTCCATGCTCGTTCATGCACTCTCTTGCTCTCTCTCCCTAAAATAGATACATCTTCAAAAAGCCAATTCCACCTGTCACTTTTTACATCTTTAAGTGTGGCTAGGAGAAAATTTTAAATTATATGTGTGATGTGCATATTATTTCTATTGGATAGTACTGCTTTGTCCCCTGGGGAGATAGAAGGATGAGATGAAATTGCATAGGGGAATGAGGACCCTGAAGGGTGTCAGATCTATAGGGTAACCAGTCATTCCATCCTTCCGTTGAAGGAGGCTGCCTGACCTCCAGCAGAGACTGGAGTTGGTATTTTACCCCCCTAAACGGATAGAGATAATCCAAAATGAGATCATTTTGAAATGAAAGTGCTTGAGATACTTTTAATTGAAAAGTTTTCATCTTTCTTCACTACCCTGCAGGAGGGGGTCTCATAAAGAAGTTGAGATCAGTTATTATTCTTCACACATTTGGAAATGGTGTGAGTAAATATTTGACCTCAGTAAAAAGTAAAGTCTTTTATGGAATTAATATCATACTTTTATATAAATTTTGAACCCTGCTTGGTTAATCATCCTGCATACATTAATCTCTCACCAACAGGAAAAAATATAATTGCCCTAGCAAAACAGATTAAAAAAGTAATGCTGAAATGGAATACTATCTGGCAATAAAAAGGAAAAAAAAAATCCAATACATGCTATAACATGGATGAGCCTCAGAAACATTATGCTAAGAACCCAGATGCATTACATTTATATAAAATGTCCAGAAAAGGCAAATCTATTGAGACAGAAAGAGATTAGTGGTCATTTGGGGCTGGGAGTAGGATCGGGAATTAATGGAAATGGGCATGAGAGATCTTTCTCACATTTACATCATGATGTAAAACTAGACTATAGCAATGGTTGTACAACTATACAAATTTAGTAAAAATCACTTAATTGTATACTGAAAACAAGGGAGCTTGTAATATGTAAGCTGTTCTTCAATAAAGAGTTTTTTTTTTTAAATATTAAAAGTAGCAGGGCCAGTAGCTTCCCATAAAGCATTTAAAATTTTTGCACGTTGTTATGGAAAGATGTGGAATGTAGACAAGTAGAAAAAATTGAAAACTATCAGTAACCCTGCCTTTGGCAAACACCCCAATATCAACCAAATTTATTGTTAGGACACCAAAAGTGACATGTAAACTATTTAGAAATCAGATAATGAAACCCGATTTCAAAACTTGTAGAATGTAGCCAAAGATACACAGAAAAAAAAAAAGGGAAATTATAGCCAAATAAATTAGAAAATAAAAGAGATTGAAAACGAACTAAAGCTTTTAACCTAAGAGGATAGAAATAGCTCAATAATATTCAGGACCATGCTTCCTTCTCTGTCTTTCCTCAAACTCCACTCCCAAGGAAACAAGTCATCATATTTCACCTAATCTAAATACTTGATGAACATTTGTCACCTCTGTATCCCCACTGCCACTTCCTAGTTCATACATTTTTCCTCACACAGCTACTAAAGAAAATTTAGAATCAGCTTCTTGGTCATCATTTTCTACTTATTCCAAAATAATTTCCAAGCCTTCACCAAAAAAAAAATACTATGAAATTTTTTGCTGAAGCTGAGAGAAGACTTGAACTGGAGAGCTGTTCCAGAAGGATGATCCTAGACTGGAGATTAAATTTGGCATGTATGTCAGCATTCTGTAACAACATTTCAATGCAAACAATCAACAGGATTTTTTAAAATGAAATTTGACATAAGAATAAGATATTTTTGAAAAGACTAATGAGTGAACACTTGCTCTATCAGATAGCAAAACAGATTAATTAAAACAGCACAGTATCGATGCAGAAATATAAATATAGATCAGTTTTTATTTAATCAAGAGTCCATATGGATATGAAAATATAATTAGAAGTATAATATATAATAAAGGTGGCATTTCAACTCAGTGGATTAGGATGAATCATTAAATAATTGGTGTTGAGAGAGTTGGCTATCAATTTAGACCAAAAAATGAAAGTCAGACACTTAGCTCATATCATTCTTGGAAATAAATCCCAGATGGCTAAATTTTAGAATAAAATTATGGAATAAAATTTAAGAATAAAATTATGTGGGTAATATATACTATTTAAAAAGAATTAGGTACATCTATTTGCAGGGGTGCCATGTATCATTTTGAAGTTTGTGCTTTGCAAAGGCGATGCTGGCCTAGGAGTATAAACAGGGAATGACATCCAGCTTTGTCACTGCTTGTCAAGCTGACTGCCATGGTTCAGAAGGGGGTCTTTTCCTAATTTGTCTATTCAGGTAGGGAATCTATGCACTTTGCCATTGGAACTGGGTACCTTTTCTAATTGGCACAAAAACCTTATCTGCTAGCAGAAACAAATAAACAGTAGTTAACAGTAAATAGGTAATTTGTAGATACATAAATGCTTTTTTAAACACAAATCGTTGCTATAAACTGAACATGTCCCTCTAAAATTCATATGTTGAAGTCCTAACCCTCAATGTGACGGTGTTTGGAGATGAGGCCTTTGGGAAATAATTAAATTTAGATGAGGTCATGAGGGTCGGTCCTCGGTATGGGATTAGTGTCCTTATAAGTGTCCTTATAAGAAGGGACGTCAGAGAGCTACTGTATCTCTCCCCACAAAGCACAAAGCAAGAAAGCATTTGTCTATAAGCCAGAAAGAGTTCTACTCGGAAACTCACCATGCTGGCACCTTGATCTTGGACTTCTAGTCTCCAGAACTATGAGAAAATAATTTCTGTTGTTTAAGGCACCAGTCTATGGTACTTTGTTATGGCAGTTGGAGCTAATACAATAGTATTATATTATAAAATGTATTGGGGTATTTTTTTTTGTATAGGTACATAGAGATAGTATGTATGCATACGTATCAATAGACAACTGATAACAGAAAGGACTTCTAGAGAAGACATTGTGTAAGAGTAGTGATCAAGGGACACTTTTGCCTTAACCTCATGTTTTATTTTTAATAAAAATGTCCTCATTATTACATGTTTTATCTAAAATATGAAAATGCTTAAATATTTTGAAGAAATATTGTTAGAAGGTATCTCATGTTTTAAAAATTCAATTGATAATATTCACTTAAATTTAATGTGTGCTATATTCAATACCCTTTAATCCTTGTAACTCTCATATGAAGTAGACACTAGATATGTCTTTAGTGCACAGACAAAGAAATTTAAGTACAGGGAAGTTGAATAACTTACCCAAAAGTCACATAGCTATAAAGAATAGAGCCAGGATTCTAATGTCGACAACCTGATTAAAGAACCTTCCCTCTTAACTTCTCTGGCATGTTCAGAAAGAGAATAGGGCTTAGGAAATTAGGAGGTTAGTGGAAACTTTGGCAAAAACAATTTCAATAAAATAAAATAACTCTTAACTATAGGACACAAACTGAGGGTTGATGGAGAGGAAGTAGATGGGAGGATGGGGTAACTGGGTGATGGGCATTAAGGAGGGCACTTGATGGAATGAGAATGAGCACTGGGTGTTATATGCAACGGATGAATCACTAAATTCTACCTCTGAAACCAATAATACACTATATGTTAATTAAACTTAATTTAAATAAAAAAATTTAAAAATGAGGGCAAAATACAGATTATAACTGAGAAGGAAAACATAATGAATAAATAAAATGAATCGCTGTATCTTTTCATGTTGAACCACATGAAATTGCCAATACTTAACCATTTTTGACCTGCAGAAATGGAATTTTCTTATAATTTGACCTAATATATCTGCTAACTTATGAATTTTGTTTTCAAGAAACTTAGAATTAAAAAAATAGAAGAAGAAAATAACAGAAATTTTTAAACCCTCAAGGCCATGTGTACATGTTTTTAACAGATCTGGAAACTGTTTCAAGCTTTTATTCTGATATGAAAAAAATGTGCCTCCAGTTAAAAAATTAAACATGAGATTTGTGAACTGTATTTCAGTAGTAGAGAAAAAGCAATTAGCCAAATTTCTTAGTGTCAGGGTAGTTATGAAAGAACACAACTTCTGGTCCTTGCCAGAAGCAAAAGCTACCAGCAGTTTTTACATGTTGAACTCCATCTTCCTAAGTCACAGAATAAGGGCAATGCTTTCATCTACAACATTATCCAAAATTTTCTGGGAACTATTTTTTGATGTATTATATTATCCTGATATTTTAATGATCTTCCTCACTGATTTCCCATTGGCATGCAAGTACTGGACTCATAACTATCCAAATCTACAATGTTTCACATGAGTCGAACATACAGATCATAGACCCCTAAAAGTTGATAGCTCACTTAGCCTTCAGAAGCTATCCAGTTCAATTTTCCGAAGAACAAAGCAGAGCCTCATAGAGGTTAAATGAATAGTTTTGGCCGAGTCATATACTATTTCAAGAAGATTTAAGACTAAAACCCTGGTCCCCTAGTTCCTAGTCGTCAGTACTCTTTTTGCTATGTGTGATACGCCTATTTTTTCCTGTTATGTAATGCAGATTAATCTGATTTCCTTTTCTTCTTTTCAACTGGAGTTCTGAGTCAGCTAATCTTGATAATTATTGGAACAGGAAGCAAAAGACCAAAATGGCTCTGTAATCAAAGAAACTCCCTGGCTATGAGGGGAGATTCTATTAGAAGCATGTCTGCTAGATGCTGGGACCTCACATCTGTTCTGTTTTTCCCACCCCCTTTAATTCCTATGGCTCTCTCTCGTTTCCCCAGCATAGCTTCAGACTATCCAACCAGGCTTTGACCTCCACCATTGTCTTGCTGTTTAGGAGGATTTTTATCTCTGACCCATGGCATGACCTATTTGCTCGTATCCACTTTATCTCGGTTTGTGCTTATTTGGCTGGTTTCTCATTGGCTGTTTCACCTCTTAGCCTAGAGCCTTGGCTTTGCTGTATTCTGTTTTCTCCATAATAGATTAAACTGAACTCTAAAATCCTGAGATACCTAGAAAATGATGTAAATTTCATCCAGAAAATCCTTAGGAATTGCCTGGCATCTATGTGGAACTCCAGATTTACTCTGCAAGGTTGGTGTCTGGAGTTTGAGATAACTGTCCCATGCTTCACAAAGGAAGCTTCCTAGATACAAGTGAACCTTGTTGTATAAAATGGTTATGCCCTTCAAGGTTATGTATAAGTCTAAGGGGTAATTTTTATTTTGTATTTATTTTTCTCAAGATTTATTTATTTGTTTGTTTGTTAATTTATTTAGAGAGAGACAGTGGGGAAGGGTCAGAGGGAGAGAGCATATCAGATTCCTGCTGAGTGCAGATCCCAACTTGGGACTCGATCTCACAAACCATGAGATCAGGACCTGAGCCAAAACTGAGAGTTGGAGGCTCAATTGACTGAGCCACCCAGCACCCCTAAGGGGTAATTTTTAAATAGACTTTATTTTTAGAGCAGTTTTAGGTTCACAGCAAAATTGAGCAGGAAGTACAGAGTTCCAGGCAAGTTTTTTACATTGACTAACAGTAAACTTATTGTGACTTCTGTTATGAAACAAAAGAGCTATTCTTAATTTATCTCTTGTGAAAATCTACTCAGAAGCTAGCTAAACTAGGTAACTATGCCGGTTACGAATTTATTGTCTGGCACAATGTTAAGCTATGTCAGAAAGGGATTCTGGAAAGATGCTGAAGGAGGAAGGGACTTTCTTTCCTCGTTCTAGTGTTTACCCCTTCTTGCTTCTACCATATGGCTGCCTGCTGTGTGTGTGGCAAACTCCCAGTGGCACCTGTGCCCATGGAGTTCCAATCGCACCCAATGGTCAGTTTCCCATCAAATTTTAGAGGCACTCCCATGGTCAGATTCCCACTGAGTTTTGCAAGCATCCCAGTGGTTGACTTCCAGCTTTGGCCTCCTACACTCAGGCAGGGTGTTTCCTGCTTTCCCAGTGACTATGAACAAGTTCTGGTTGAGCCCATCTAAGAACTTCTCCACAATGCAGTGGGCCACAAACATACCTTCTACAATGAGGTCTGAGAACTAACCATGGGGGTGGGGGAGGGGGTGAGCTTCCATATTCATTTCTTCCTTGGGAACCTTCCTTCAGCCTCAGGATTTTCTTTAAAGTTCTCTTTATCTCTTTATATAATAGAGGTTTTATATTAGAATTAGTAATTCTTTATCTTAAACTTCCCCTATTCAAATTACTGCATTGTCTCTGTTTCCTCACTGACACTGATTGATACGGTAAACTTGGAAAAGTAATTTTAATTTCTCAGGGTATTCATTCATAAAATTAGGACACTGGGCTAGTTGATCTCAAATGTCCTTTTCAGTTCTAAAATTACACCATTCCAAGAAATCCTGTGTTTTCCTACATAGGGTGCATTCCAAGTATACTACAAGGAATTGCATACACAGTATAATTTTGCATTGTCTTCTCCAGCCATAGTCATAGTAAATGGGTCCCCCTTCTTATCTGAATAATGGTTTCCTCCTTCTAGGTCAACATATTAAGTCACAGCAGCAGCCAGTATCATTTCATGCACACAGTGGGTAATCAAATACTATGAAATCATCTGTGAGGGTTTTAACTAGGAAGCTATCTAAGGAACTAAATGGCAAGCTAGAGATTTGTGTATGAATATGAGAGACTGAAATACATTGTAAGTATCATTTTATCTATTTGTGAATATAAATATTGTAAGAACACATTAAGTATAGAAAAATGCTCCCTCTGATACTATTTACCCTAACCACCTCCATTACTATGCAATTTAGGATTTTTCTTTTACCTTTCTCTGTCTTTCACTGACTGTTCAGCCATTAATTTCTTCAGTTCTTCCAGACGCTGAAGATCCCTCATTTCCATTTCTTGCCACTTCTGTTCTTTTTTAGCCCAGTATTTTCTTATCTATAGTATAAATGATATATAAAATTTAAATTAAAAACAGATATGTCAAAGTGAAGAGAAAGTTATAACAACATACCCACTGGTTCATTTAGCCAATATTAAATTTAAATGGCACTTTATCTTTTTCATTTCTTAGATCTGCCCACAGTATATTAACAACAGAAAAAAAAAGAAAGAAAACATGAAGGTACATGTCCTGAGAAACTGCATGGTTTAACAATTTCTGAAGTGGGAATGTAACTTATGCTGAGATCTACAGTTTAAATCTATGGCTAAAATAATCGACTTTCAGGGAACCACAATAGAAGCATGTTATTGTCTCTAAAGTATATGATCTACCTGTTACTCAAGAATATTTTTATTCCCTTATGATAATGCAGTCTTTAATAAATACAGCATTAAGCCTATTTTTACTTTAAAAGCATGAGTTTATTTATGCTAATGGACAGCAGGATGTTGAAAGCTTTATGCTTCTGGGGAAGTGGCAGGAGATAGGTGGGAGGAAGGAGGAGAAGGAAAAATTAGCAGGGTTGTGATATATAGCAGCTCTGACTTATGTGGTAAAATAAAGGACAAATTTATCAAGCTCAAAAAGGTGAGAGCATTGTTCTTACAAGGCCTGTTTTACTTCCCTTCTCTGGAAATGGAGGCAGACTGAGAAAACTGGAAGTACTCATATGGCTTTTAAGGGGGATGAAACTATTATTCATGGTTCTATTTCCACAGGTGGGGCAATTGAAGTTAATGTTTATTTGACAGAGGCCCCTTCGACCACTCTGGCTTGTCATGTTGTGTGTGACTCGAGACTGGATCTTGCTGGAGAAAGCAGAGTACCTCAATGGTGAATGATAGTGAGTGACTGCCATCAGAAGGTCTGTCATGGAAAACAGGTTATCCTCACCCCTCTTTTGAGAGGTGAATATGAAAAGCTAAGTGGTGTCTGGACTTCCCCTAGCAAACATGGCCTCTGACCCCTGGGAGAACTAAAAGGAGCATCCCAAGCAACATGGCCACAGCCATAGTAACTCTGCTGCAGAACCTACAACACCAGCAGCCACAATGGCGCTGGCCACTCAGTGAGTAATGAGTAACTGGATGAGCTCAAGGTATAGCGATTTCGCTCCAGAGATCATTGAGATTTGAATCTGGGGAGAACAGAGATGAAGCTAGAGAGGTAGCAGCACCAGAGATGGAGAGTGAAAGAGAGGGTAGGAGAGGCAGAGAAAGAAAACACTGACAAGATGTGTTTCAGAGTCCTAACTGATGAATTCCAGGACGTTCTATCAGTGCCAGATATGGCAATGTTAACAATGATTACATCCTCTCCCTCTGGGATTGAAGTGGTCTTTATTTCATGCTTTATACTTTTCTATGTTACCTTATGTTTTGCAATAAATATGTATTTCTTTCATAATCAGAGAAAATAAAGCTACTTCAAAACCAAATTTTAAAAAAGAGCAGATACTGGATTAAAGAGCATTTTCCTCTGGGTTCCACCAGACCAATGTTCGCTTATGCTCAGTGTTGGCCTTGGAGGAAGTCAGTGGTTCTTTTGTCCACAATTCCTTGCCTATAGGCAGACCAAACCCAGGTTACTGGTGTCCTTGGGTTGAAGACACTATTTGGTGCACCATCCTCTGTAGGCTCTAGAAGTCAGTCACACCTGAGGCTTTTGGCATCTCGGGATCAATTATTTCCATTCCCAACACTCTGGTCTCCTCAGACATTACTATAGTGTGAGCCCCTCCCTCCCTCCCTCCCTCCCTCCCTCCCTCCCTCCCTCCCTCCCTCCCTCCCTCCCTCCCTCCCTGTCTCTGTCTCCCTCTCTCCCTCCCTCCCTCTCTTATGTGGGCACAATTTATTCTTTCTCAGGGCTTTCTACTGGACCCTCTGAAACCCGTGTGTCATCACACAGAAAATCCTCTACCTCTTCAACCTTCAGACACTACATCATTGTTTTGACAGGAATTCTCTTCAGTAAAGGATGATTATCTTCTGATGCCCCATGGGCCAGGAAGCTGGGGAATGGTTTGGGCATTTTCCTCCTTGTTAACTGCTACTTTTACACCACAATGATATTCCTCTTGTGTACAATGCCTTCTTCCTTCGAAGTTAACTGTATCTGGCTGTATCACTCTCTAGTCCTCATCACTGGCCTGTGTGGATTTCCAGGTCATTCTCAAATATTCATCAAGAATTCAGATATGTGGCTCACAGCCACACAGGACTTGTCCAAAAAGACCCTTTCTACTTTCCTACAACTTCAGCATCTGCCTGAATGCCCCTCCAATCTACTAATATCACAGTTTTATGACTTCCTCCATTCCAGGGAGCTACCTCTTCCCCCAGAATTCTATTATAATCAAGCACATTTCAGTTCCAATCTGAAATCTTCAATTATAGCCATCGATTATATGACCAGAAACTACCCACTTCTTTTTTATCATCCTCTGTGTTCTGATTGTATAATTTTATTCTTCTAGTAGAGCCCTCATCGCAAGGCTTTGCTAATTAATATGCTTGTTTCTCTCCCCCACTAGACTTCAGAAAATGTGATTTATTCATTTTGGCACTTCCAACATCAACTAAATGGCCTAGACCACAGTATATACCTATATCCATCATCTACCTCTCTTCCCCTTGTACCTTCAATCTCTTGGTCTGTGCTGCTTCCTTTTCCTCACATGGAAATATGTACAAATCTCACCGATTTACAAAATTTAAAATAACTTTCTTTAGATCCCCAAGACTGTCCCTTCATTGTTCCCTTTTCAGTCAAGCATCTTAGAATACTTACTGTTCTTCAATTTCACATATCCTGTTTTACTCCTCACCCATGACATTCCTACCTCTGCCTTCCCTCCATATTCACTAGTCTTACCAGTGACATCCAAATGAGCAAACTAAATGATCCTTTTCAATCCTTATTTTATAAAATATCTCTGTTTATTTAATTCTGTCAACCCTTATCTATAGTCTTAAGATATTACTGACTTTGGCACTCATTTGTTCAACAAATATTTATTGACACATGCTTTAAGCCAGATACTGTGCTGCGTACTTGAGATATGATACTTAAAGAGAAATAAGACCTCTGCATCATGGAACTGGGATTTCTAGAAAGAGAGAGAGAGAAAGAGAATAAACACATAAATGAATGAACAGAATATTACATGTGAAGTTCTAAGAAGGAAATAATTATGTAATGATTTAGAAAAATTTGGGTAGAATTTTTATTAGAAGGCATATTTTTGTAACGGCGTTTGAACCAAAACTTGAAAGATGATTGTGAGACAACTATGGGAAGAGATGGAGGGTGATCACTGAAGAAGTGGGAGCTCTAGGTGCAATAATATTGAGTAGGAAAGACCTTGGGCATCTTCAGGACTGGGAAGAAGCCAGTGCAACTGCAGCATGTGGTGTGAGTTAAGAATGGAGGTGAGATTGAGAAGCTAGCTGGGGCTAAGTAATTAGGTGAGGATTTAAGGTCTGGAAACATGGAAAAGCTATTGAAGAATGTAAAGCAGGGAGTGACATGATCTGACCTACCATTTTAAAAGGTAGTTCTGGATATTGGGTGAAGAATGGATAGTAGAGGAGCAAAGGAGAAACAAGGAGACCAGATAGAAGAATAAGGAAAAATGATCACTTGGACCAGGAAATGAAGGGAAGTGTTCAGATTTGAGATGGCTTTTCAGTGGAGCCAGACTGCTCACTGAGGGATTGGATATGAAGGTTGAAGAAAAAAGGAATCAAGGATGATTCCTAGATTTTTGCTAGAGCAACCAGTTGAATGATGGTACCATAACTGAGATGGAAGACTGGAAGAATAACAGGTTTGGGAAAGAAAGACAATCAGGAGCTCAGTATTGAACATTAAACAGTTGACATGACCATAAGACCTTGAAGTGAAGATTCCAAATAAACATATGGAGGGTACAGATGGGTGACTCAAGGGTCAATTCAGGGCTGGAGATCTAAATTAAGGAAATATCCACTTAAAATGGCATTTGTTGCCATAGGACTAGATGAGATCTCTAGGGTGAGAGCATAAATAGAAGAAGATGGCCATGTACTTTCATTCCTATCTGCCTTTTGCAAAGTTTCTTAACTAGAATGACATCCTTTCCCTCTTCCACCTGTCAGTTTTTTTCTACCCTTATTACCAGAACAAATGCCATCTCCTCCTTGAATCATCCTCTGAACCCTCCAGGAAAAAATCTTAGCTCCATCCTGGGCACACCAATGACCCTTGGTGAAGGTTTATTAGTCTCCATTCTGTCCTGCCTTGAGTTACTTGATTCTTTTTCATAAGGCCCTGCCACTGCATTGTTACCAATATATTTAGGCATTTACTACATGCCTGGCATGGTCTGTCCTGCCTGTAGCCTGTTAAATCCCTCCTGTCCATTCTTTAAGACTCAGTTTTAGCACTGCTTTCTCAGCCTTCTTCCTTCCCCCTCTCCTCCAGACACAGGTGTACCTTCTAAGGCACTATTTATGTATCCTTAGCATAGCACTTTCCATACTGGTCTGCTTTACTCATCTTTGTATTGTAGTACCTTGTATCATATCTGACACAGGGCTTAACTGATCATCATTAGGTGAGTGGAAACTTCTTTCTGGTCGCTGGTCCAAGAATAACAAAGTTGTGGATGGGAACAAGGCCAGCAGTTTTATCTGCAGGATGGTAAAGTCTGAACTAAGCACTTCCCTAAGGACAGTTCCATTCGCTTTTTGACAATTAATAGGAGCATGAAGTGTGTGTCAAACTAAAGTTAAGGCCAAGGATATTTAGCTAGCCCTTTGGGATGTTTGTTGAGACACAGATTTCAAACATCCTGTTTTTTATTTTTTGAGTGATCCTTATAACATTCCAATGACAGGAAAATCAGAAAGTAAGATCAAGCGATAAGAGTTGAATTTAAAGCTTCTCCCTTGACTTTCACAGATGAGGTTTCTAGAAAAAGCTTGCTTTTCTGAAAAACAAAACAGGCCTTCATCCCTTCTCCCCCCAACCCCCATCTCCTCTTATTATTTCAGATTCATATTGGATGTTCCCCTTTCATAGTCCTACAGTTTGCTCATTTTGGTGAAGTTAAGCCAGTAAAAGTATAAATAAACCAATGAAACTATCCTGTAAAATAATGCTATGCTAACTTTTCAAAGAGTTTGAGATCATTTTTATACCCCATCTTACCTTTCTAATCTTCCAAACAATATGTTTCCTATTAAAAACTCCACTAGGAAACAATGTTTACAGCATTAGGGTAACTCAAAGTTTAATTCTAGAAAACTTAGACTAATACTACACACCATTAAATTATATTTTTTCACTCTTTCTGTCTAAGAATTATTATAATTCAGCCATGAAATAAGAATTTCTTATTTACACATAGAAAGCAAAAAGTTAGGACTAAGGCATTATAGAAGGAAGACAGTTTGGTTTCTGATTTCAAGTAATCTGTGTGATGTTGAATCTTTGAGCAAACAAACTTCTATAACTTGCCCCCAGGTCATTATTCCAAAGGCTTTAGTTACTTATTCAGAAGGAGGTCATAATTCTTAAATAGATACATAAAATATATGAAATAGGAAGTTCAAAATATCCAGTTCCACTACTCATAAGCCATTGAGATAATGGACTTTTTAGTCCATTTTCTAGATTCTAATTTACTTAGCTAATTCTTTGCATCTTACAAATCTCTTTTCTACTTTTGGTCTGGAATATGTACCCTCACAAAGTTGTGATATTGTTACATGTAAAAGCAGCAGGACCTCTTAAAAGAAAAGTAGTGTTGTTATTTTTTTACTTTAAAATTTTTCCATTTGCTCCATTTAGATCAGCCAGGATCCCATAAAATCATCACCAATTGAAGTATGACTATTCCTCCCCTATAATCAATTTGATAAGCATCTATAGTTCATCACATAATCTTTCACACATTTGTGTGAATTTCTGAAAGGTAAGGAACATGCCTTACACTGTAATATTTATTTGTATCTAGTATTGCATCTTGCAAATGAGAAATACATGATATATCTTTGTTAAATGAATCCAGTGAAAAACAATATGGAAAAGCAACATTGCATACAGTACTTTTCTTATTTCAACTTATATAAATACAAAACTAATAAAGCATCCAAGTGGACAATAACAATAGATGACAATCAGTGGTCCACTCCACTAAGTCATGTGTGGGGTGGAAGAGCATTTAATCTCAAAAGAGCCTGGGGGCATGGTATTTCTCAAGGCAGATTGTCTACGAGAGTCAGATTAATGATTTGTTTTTCTTCTAAAGATGGACACTTTGTCATCTCTATCCTCAAAACCTTTCAGCCAACATTATCTCTTCTCTACTTAATGGTATAGAGAGCTCTGTGGGCTTCAACCCAGGACCTGGTGAAGCTTCTGAATAAAAATTTGGCCCCAGAAGAATTACTTTGCATGTCATTGTTTATGCAAATATTTGAACATTCTCTATATGGGTAAGAAATCAAAATAGAAAGTCAAATTTGCAAACATCCTGCCTGGTTATTTGGATAGATCTCATTTCAGTCCACAATTCAGACTATTTGTATTTCAGCTACTTATCAGTATCCTAAACTTGAACTTTTTTGCCACCAATCTCCAACCTGATAAACAAGTACATCCACCACTGGTAAGACGGTAGATTGTCATACTCTTTCTGAAGAATAAATAAGAAAATCACTGGTAAAAGCCTCAAGGATTAAGAAACAAAGTTTAAGAATTAATAATCAGGGACATATGCAAAGATTAAGGTATCAGTATGTCCACTACAGCCTTAAAATGTTGAAAGGTTGGAAATAATTTAACATTCCAAAATAAGAAATTGGTTAAATGCAATATTTCACATAGTGAAGCACTATGTAAACACTAAAAATTATGTAGTGGGAAAACAGGGGAAAATATATAAGATGTATTGATTAATTTTTAGAAGTAGGTTAAAAATAATATATGCAGTATGATTCTAGTTAAGTTAAATTTCCCATGCACGTAAAAAAGGAATCTAAGGACACTGTCAACAATTTTCTTTTGGTACTGGTTTAGGAATTGGGGTGACTTTTATTGTATTTTGTGTGCTTTTTTTGTATTTTCCAAACTATCTACAATGGACATAAATACTTTACAATTACAAAAGTACGTTTTTTGAAAGTCTGGCCAAGAAAAAATCAATAGTTAGAAGGAATATCTAAGGGATATGACTGTTATTCATTCCTGAAGTTTCCAAACTCTGTTTCTATACCAAGTCAGATGACAAGAACATTGTATACCCCTGTATATGACATTTTCACTTTTTATCACCTTGCATGCAGCATCACTTTTACTTTCTAGAGAAAGTTTCATAGGACTATGATTTAATTTTATATCATAGGCCTTATAAAGGTTGATGCAATATCATATGAGGATTGATTTAGATTCTTCTGTAAAGCAGTTCTACTAAAAATTCTATCCACTGGGTGGTTTGCTTCCCTCCCCCCGGTACATGCTGTCAGCTCCTGATGTGCTAGGATGTTGTCTATTATTAGCAAATAAGATCTAAATGCTTCCTTTTAACTTTAACCATGTTCAATTACAGCACCCCTTTTTAGTCTTGGTTTGCTGACATAACTATATTCCCATCCTCTTAATTTTTTGTCTTACATTCTCTTACTAATTTTCTATTTTAATGATTCTTAATAGGAAACAGATGGCATGCTCAAAATTAGAATAAATCAAGAAGAATATAATAAGGGGACAATCGACAAAGGAGGGCTGGAATTCAGGGCAATCATAAGACATCATGCAATAGCTGAGCTGCTTTACCACCCACTGACCAGAGTCAGAGAAAGTTGTGTGAGGAGGGCCACCTGACAGGAGCTGAGAACTTCGGTGGAGGACACAGCTGGTCATCACAACCCTGCAGGGCTAGGAGCTGGGGAAACAACTCTTCCAATGTCAGTCTCCTTTCTCATCCCCATCTCTAGTGTTCTGTCTTGACTGAATCCAACCAGAAGCCAGAGGGCAAGGGAGTTGTACAAGACAACTGAAAAGAATGGAGAGTAGATATGACCCAAGAGGAGGATGTCTGGGAAAATAGTGTTAATGCCTCTTATTATAATTTGCTTGAAAGTAGGTGATTTCTATATGCATAAATAAATAACATGAATCTCTTTTACTTTGGTGTTCACTTTGGTCACTTATGAGAGCATTTTTCAATAGCAGAGCTGTCTACTTGAATTGGCAATAGCTGTTTTTTGTTGTGATGTAGCCTTATGTCCTTAGAACAATGATGAGCCAAGAAAGTGTTCTGGGGTAAACACATTAGTTATCTCCCTCTTAATTGAAATGCCAGGTGGATTAAAAAATAACTGTCATGTCTTCTTTAGAAGTAAGGTCTATTTTCAGTATGGGTATTGAAATATTACATAATGATCATGTCATATGTTGATATTGCTAAAATGAATTTGTCTGTAATCTTGTTTAATTTCTCTCTTTCCACTATTCATTAGGAAGGGAGTATATATACTGAGGATGTTGTATTTCACAGCCTGAGGTGTCATGGAGAGTGAAAACTGAAAAGTAATCAAACCTCAGAGTCATTCAATCATAACTTCTTAGAGCTGAGGTGATTTTAGCAATCATTTAATCCAAACACCTCATTTTACAATTGAGGAGGCAAAATCCCACAGAGCCTGCATAACTTGCCCAAGGTCATCCACCCCATTAGGGCCTCCTAGTTTGGCATATTTTCCTCTATACCTCAGCATTAAAGTACAGTTGTATACTGCTCATTCATTATATTCATTCATTCAACCAATATCTGTTGAGCGCCTTGTGCCAGGCACTGGAGACAAAACAATGAAAACAGACAAAACCCTCTTTTTTTATGGGCCTTACATTCTAGAAGAGAAAGATAAAACAGCCAATAAATAAATAGATGCGTGTCAGGTGGGATAATAAGTGCTAAGATAAAAAATAAAAGTAGGGCAAATGGATAAAGTGACAGAAAAGGAGAATGCTGTTTTAAGTTTGGTAATTGAGGATGAACTTCCTCTCTGATAACATGATATTGGAGTGGGACCCTGAATGAAGTGAGAGTGAGTTATGCAGCCATCTGGAAGAGTAGTATTCCAGGCAGTGGGAACAGCTAATGCAGAAGCCTCAAAGGACATGTGCCAGGGTGTTGGAAGAGGAGGAGATAGATTGAGACCACCTAAAAAGTACATATACTTAGAGGACTGAGCCCTCAGGGTACTCCAAGGCCCAGAAGTTAGAATGATGAGGAGGATACATCCAAGTTTATTGAGAAGGAGAAACCAGTGAGATAAAAGAGCGAAATTAAATAAAAGCAGAGAGAATGGCTTCCTGGGAGCCAAGTATCAAGTTTTCCAAGGAGGAGACAGTGATCACTTCTGTATTAATAGTTCAAGTAAAGTGAGGACTGAGAACTGACTCCTGGAATGAGCAACATGGAGATGAATGATGACCTTGGTAAGCACAGCTTTGCTAGAGTGGAGGGACAAAATAGCCCATGAGAGAATGAATGGAAAGAAGTTGGAGACAGTGTGTAGGCTATAGAATGGTACAATTTCTAAGGGAGGGGATGTGGAGTCAAGGGAGAGTATTTTTTTAAAAATAGAAGTCATCATGGTATATTTGTAGATTAAAAGGAAAGATCTAGAAGAGAAGAGAGAAATGTGGTGGGAGAGAGATTGGGATGACCTTGAATAGGAGAGAGGGGATAGGGTGCAGTGCATAAATGAAGGGGCTGGGCTTAGGAGCACAGATATTTCATGCATTGTAAAAGGGAAGGTGGATAATGGGTGTGAATTCTGATTGGTTGGTAGATGTGATACTGGAAGCCTGTGGAGATTCTCTTTTTGTTAAATAAGATGTTGATAGGTAAAAAAAATCGCATCAAAATCATTATTGTTTTTTGGTCTCCTTAACAAAAGAACAGCACCAAAGAAGCAATGAAGGTGGTTTTTGTAATCCATTCATAATACATGTCTTACACTTGACACTTCAACTGTGATCAAACTATAATGGTGTATGTAAGTGATGAATCAACAAATTTTACACCGGAAATTAATATTGTACTATATGTTAGCTAGCTGGAATTTAAATAAAAACTTGGGGGAAAAAATAAAATTGTGTGGTTTCTTAAAAATTGTTTAGTCATAGTGGTTCGTTAACCCAAGGAGAGAAATCCTGAGGGAATATTAAGAAGAGTAAGGAGACAGACACAGTGAAACCGTGTGCATGTATAGAACAACAAATACTCCTAGTAAGGAGACTACTAAAGAGTTTTAAAATTATCAGTTTCCCGTCTATTTAACAATTCTGAGTAAACTAGGACAGGACCAAAGTCATGAAAATGACCCTAAAGAGAATAGTTTAAAAGAGTTTTCTCAAAATTGATTAATCACAGAATTAACAGCAAACAGCAATCACAACGGTGCACAGCATAGCACAGTGTTTAGAATCATGAACTATGGAGTTAGCCCTCCTGGGTTCAAATTCTGAACCTCTTTATGGCTGTATTACTTTGGGGGAAATTATGTACCTTCTATGTGTCTCCGTTTTTTCCTTTATAAAATGAAGATCGTATTAGAACCTTGCCCTTAGTGTTATCAAGAAGATTAAATGAACATAGAACAGTGCCTTGTATGAAGCAAGCACTATATAGATGTCAACTAATTAAATCAAATTACCATGAATAATCAAAACCTAGACAGAAAATATAGCCAAAAATTGATACCTAGAGTTAATTTAAAAAAAAATTAAACTGACTATTGAAAAATCTCTTACAGAGAAACATACATTTGGCTCTTGATGATCCAGGCTGCTTTTTCCCCCCCTCTCCATCTGACTTTTTCTTAAAACTGTGTCCTAACAAAGAGTAGGAAGATTCCATCATCAAGTTTTTGTTTTTTACCTTTTAAAGAGAAGTTCTAGTGGAAATTTTCATTTTTCCCAGTTTTATTGAGAAATAATTGGTATATATCCTTGTATAAGTTTAAGGCATACAGTATGATGGTTTGATTTATATATATTGTAAGATGATAACCATAAGAGGTTCAACTAACATCCAATTTCTCATATAGATACAATAAAAAGAAAAGAAAGAAGAAAAGAATAAAGGGAAAAAATTTTTTTCTCCTTGTGAAGGGAACCCTTAAGATTTACTCTCTTAGCAACTTTCTATACAGCAGTGTTAACTATGGTCACCATGTTGTATGTTAAATATTGTTATGTATTTATCTTATAACTGGAAGTTTGTACCTTTTGACAATCTTCCTCTAATTTCCCCTCCCACCACCCCATCTTGTGATCGTAAGTCTGATCTCTTTATCAGAGTTTTTTTTTTAAGATTCCACACATAAGTGAGAGCATATAGTATTTGCCTTTCTCTGACTTTGTTTAGCATAATTACTTTCTCTGACTACACTTAGAGTTATGATTTCACTTTCTCTGTCTTACTTCATTTAGCATAATGCATTCAAGGTCCATCCATGTCAAATGGTATATTTCCTCATTTTTAATGGCTGAATAATATTCCATTGTGTCTACAGTACTACAACTTCTTTATTCATTCATCCACTGATGGATACTTAGGTTGTTTCCATGTCTTGACTATTGTAAATAATGCTGCTTTGAACATGGGGGTACAGATATCTTTTTGAGTTAATGTTTTTGATACCTTTGGATATAGCCCCAAAAGTGGAATTTCTGGATTATATGATAGTTCTATTTTTAATATTTTGAGGGTCTTCCATACTGTTTTCCATAGTGGCTGTACCAATTCATAATCTCACCAACAGTGCACAAGTTTCCCTTTTCTACACATCCACGTCAGTGTTTGTTCCTCTTGTCTTTTTGATTATAGCCATTCTAAAGAGCATTGGGTGATATCTCATTGTGATTTTGATTTGCATTTCCCTAATGATTAGTGATGCTGAGCATCTTTTCATGTACCTCTGGCATTTTATATGTCTTCTTTGTAAATGTCTATTCAGATCCTTTAAAAATGCCTTATTTTTAAATTGGGTTGTTTTGTTTTTGCTGTTAAGTTGTAGGAGTTCTTTATACATTTTGGATATTAACCCTTTATCAGATATTTGGTTTGCAAATATGTTTTCCCATCCCACAGGTTGTCTTCTCACTTTGTTGGTGGTTTCTTTTGACTGCAGAAGCTTTTTAATTTGATGTAGTCCTACTTATTTATCTTTTGTTGCTTGCGCTTCAGGTATCATACTGAAAAATCATTACTAAGATCCATGTCAAGGAGCTTTGTTCCTATGCTTCCTTCTAGGAGTTTCACAGTTTCAGATCTTATATTTAAGTCTTTAATCCATTTTGAGTTGATTTTTGTGAATGGTATAATATATGGTTCCAATTTCATTCTTTTCCATATGAATATCCAATTATCACAGCTACATTTATTGAAGAGACTGTCTGTTTTCCAGTGAATATTCTTGCCTCTCTTATAAAGTATTAGATGACCATATAGGGTTGGGTTTATTTCTGGGCTATTTCTTTCCATTAGTCTATTTGCTTATTTTTATGCCAGTACCATAATGTTTTGATGACTATAGGTTTATAGCATAGCTTGAAATCAAGAAGTATGATACCTCCTGCTTTATTCTTTCTCAGGATTTCCTTGGCTATTCAGGGTCTTTTGCAGTTCCACATACATTTCAGGAGAGTTTTTTCTACTCCTGCCTTTGGACTTTTGATAGTGATTGCACTGAATTTATAGATGGTTTTCAGTAATATTGACATATCAATAATATTACTTCTTGCAATCTATGAACACAAGATACCTTTCCCTTTATTTGTGTCTTCTTCAATTTCTTTCATCAGGGTCTTGTAGTTTTTAGCATGAAGACATTTCACCTCCTTAGTTAAATGTGTTAAGCATTTTTTTTTGTTTTTGATGCTTTTGATGCTACTATAAATAGGATTTTGTTTTTAAATTTTTCATTTTTACTGTATAGAAATGCTATTGATTTTTGTATGTTGATTTTGTATCCGGTAACTTTACTAAATTTATTGATTAGATGTATCAGTTTTTGGTTGAGTCTCTAGGATTTTCTATATATAAAACTATGTTGTCTGCAAATAGAGACAATTTTACTTCTTCCTTTCCAATCCTGATGCCCTTCCCTTCTTCCTTTCCTCCCTCCCTCTCTTTCTTTTCTTTCATTGCCTGATTGTTCTAACTTGGACCTCCAGTACTATGTTGAATAAAAGTAAAGTATGAGAATCCTGTTTTTCCTGATTTTAGAGGAAAAGCTTTCATCCTTTTCCCATTGAATATGATGTCAGCTGTGGGCTTGTCTTATATGGCCTTTATTATGTTAAGATATGTTCTCTTTATGCCTGATTAAGAGTTTTTATCATGAATGGATGTTTAATTTTACTGAATGCTTTTTGTGCATCTATTGATATGATCATATAATCCTTTTCTTTCATTCTATTAATGTGATGTATCACATTGGTCGATTTGCATATGTTGAAACATCTTTGCATCCCAGAGATAAATCCCACTTGATCACGATGAATGATACTTTTAATGTACAGCTAAATTTAGTTTGCTAGTATTTTATTGAGAATTTTGGTATCTACATTCATCAGGGATATTGACCTATAGTTTTCTTTTCTAGTAGTGTCCTTTTCTGATTTTTGTATCAGGATAATGATGGCCTCAAAAAATGAGTTTGGGAATGTTCTCTCCTCTTCAAATTTTTGGGAAGAGTTTGAGAAGGATTGGTGTTAATTGTTCTTTAAATGTTTACTAAAATTCAACAGCGAAGGCACCTGGTCCTAGGCTTTTCTTCATTGGGAGATATTTTATTCCTGATTTAATCTTCTTACTAGTAATTGGACTATTCAGATTTACTATTCCTGATTCAGTCTTGGTAATTTGTATGTTTCTAAGAATTTTCCCATTTCTCCTAGGTTGTCCAGTTTTTTTGGCATATAAATGATCACAGCAGCCTCTGATGATCCTTTTCTTGTCTGTAGTATCAGTTATAATGTCTCCTTACTCATTTACAATTTTGTTGGTTTGGGTCTTTTCTCTTTTTTTCCCCTTAGTCTACCTAAGGGTTTGTCAATTTTGTTTATCTTTCCGAGAACCAACTCTTAGTTTGGTTAATTTTTCAATAGTTTTTCTGTTCTCTATTTCATTTATTTCTGCTTTGATCTTTACTATTTCCTTTCTTCTGCTAATTTGGGTTCATTTTGTTTTTCTAGTTCCTTAAGGTGTAGAGTTAGGTTGTTTACTTGAGATATTTCTTGCTTCTTAATGTAGGCACTTATTGCTATGAATTTCCCTCTAAGAACTGCTTTTGCTATGTCCCATAAGTTCTGGTATGGTTTCTATTTTCATTTGTCTCAAGAAACTTTATTTCCTCTTTAACTTCTTCCTTGAGTCATTGATTATTCAAGAGAGTATTGTTTAATTTCCACATGCTTGTGAATTTTCCAGTTTTCCTCTTGTTATTGATTTCTAATTTCATACCATTGTGGTCAGAGAAAATACTTGGTACAATTGTAACCTTCTTATATTTGCTAAGACTTATTTTGTGGTCTATCATAAGGTCTATCCTAGAAAATGTTCCATGTGCACTTAAGAAGAATACGTATTCTGTTGTTGGATAGAATGTTTTGTATATGTCTGTTAGTTCCATTTGTTCTATAGTATTATTCAGATCCATTGTTTCCTTATTGATTGTCTGTTTGTAAATCTATCCATTGTTTAGAGTAGACTATTAAAGGGCCCAACTCTGACTGTATTACTGTTTATTTCCCCTTTTAGTTTTGTTAGTTTTTGCTTTACATATTTAGGCACTCCAATGTTGGGTGCCTAAATATTTACAGTTGTATCATCTTGATGTCTTGAACCCTTTATCATTATATAATGACCTTCTTTTTCTATTTTTACCATTTTAAGTTTAGAGTCTATTTTATCTGATGTAAGTATAGCTACCTTTGGAGTTTTATTAGTTTGTTTTGTTTAGTTTTTTTGTTGTTGTTTGGTTGGTTGGCTTTGCTTACCATTTGCTTGAAATATCTCTATCCATCCCTTCACTCTCAGTCTATGTGTATCTTTAATGCTAAAAAAGAGTCTCTTATAGGCAGCATATTGTTGGGTCTGGGTTTTCAGTTTTTTTATTAAATTAATTCAGCCATTATATGTCTTTTGAGTGTGGGAATTTAATCTGTTTACATTTAAAGTAATTTTTGATAGGTAAGAAATTACTATTGTCATTTTGTTAATTGTTTTCTGGTTATTTCGTAGGTATATTGTTCTTTGTTTCTTATCTTTCTCTCTTTTTTGAGTTTTGATGTCTTGGTATTGATATGCTTTGACTTCTTTATCATGTTCTTTTGTGTAATTACTACAAGATTTTCATTTGTGGTTATCATGAGGCTTACCTAAAATATGTTAAATTTATTTATTTTTTAAAAAAGATTTTATTTATTTGTCAGAGAGAGAGGGCAAGCAAAAGCAGGGGGAGCGGCAGGCAGAAAGAGAAGCTAGCTCCCTGGGATCATGACCTGAGCCAAAGGCAGACACTTAACCAACTGAGCCCCCCAGGTATCCCTATTAAATTTATATTAAACCTATTTTAAATTGATAACAGCTTAATGTCAATAGAATTAATATATTTTACACATTTGCTTCTTTTCTCCATCATATTCTAGGTTATTGCTCTTACAATTTACATGTGTTTCCTTGTATTGTGTAACCTGTAATAGACGATTGTATTGATTTTTTCCATATTCTTTTTTTAACTTTTAAACTAGAAGTGTGAGTTATATACCACTATTACCATATTGCAGAATCTAACAATGATTATATATTTACCGTTACCAGTGAAATTTATGCTACTTTTTTGTGTTTTTATGATGTTGATTAGCATTCTTTTATTCCCACTCAAGAACTCTCTTTAGTATTTCTTATAAGGCAGGTCTGGTGGTAATGAACTCCTTCAGCTTTTGTTGTTTGGGAGTCTTTATTCCTCCATTTCTGAAGGACAGCATCACTGGGTATAAAATTCTTGACTGACGATTATTTTCTTTCAATTTTTTTGAATGTCATCCCATTGTCTCCTGGCCTGAAATGTTTGTGTTGAGAAATCCACCTATGGTTTTGTATGGTCTTATACGTAACTTCTCTCTTTTTTCTTGCTACTCTTAAAATTCATTCTTTGTCTTTGACTTTTGACAACTTACTTATCATCTGTCTCAGTGTAGCCCTATTTTGGTTCAACCTATTTGGGGTCTTTTGGGACTCTAGGATATGAATGTTCATTTCTCTCCCCAGTTTGAGAAGTTTTTAGCCATCACTGCTTTAAATATATTTTCTGTCCCTTTCTTCTGTTTTCATTCTGGAATTCCCATAGTATGAATATTATTTCTTTTCATCACATCCTATAATTTCCATAGGCTTTCTTTACTCTTTTTCATTTTTTTTCTTTTTCTCCTCTAACTAGGTAGTTTCCAACGTCCTATCCTCTCAGTTGCTGAATCTTTCTTCTCCATGGTTGAGTCTACTTCTGAAACTTTCTGTTGAGTTCTTCAGTTCAGTTGTTGTGTTTTTAACTTGAGGATTTCTGTTTGTTTCGGTTTTGGGTTTTTGAGGTTTTTTTATTTGTTTGTTTGGTTTTTTTTGATGGTTGCCATATCCTTGTTGAACTTCTTTTGTTCATGAACTGTTTTCCTAATTTTGTTTATTTCTCTGCATTTTCTTGTACTTCACTAAACTTCCTTAAGAGGATTATTCTGAATTTCTTCTCTGGGAGTTCATAGATCTCCCTATCTTTAGGATCAGTTATTAGAGTTTTATTAGTTTCTTTTGGTGGTATCATATTTATTTGATTCCTTATGTTGGTTTCTGTGCATTTTAGTAATGGAGCTTCTTTTGCAGACTTTATAGGTTTGCTTTGGCAGAGACGGTTCTTCACCAGTCAGCTCAGTTTGGGTTTCTGGGTGTGTCTGCTGGTAATGTCTCTGGGCAGGTGGGGCTTACTATTATGGACTATTTTGGGGTGAGGGAACTATTCAAGCTCTGAGAAGAGGGATGGGAGGTATGCCATTGACTGAGAACATTTAAATAGGACTGCTGGCTTGGTTCCCTATACAAGTGAGGCTGTAGGATGGGCTCCGCAGTTGTTTGAATTCACGGGTCAGGCTTACTAGATGGTTGGGACTGGATACAATATTCAGTTAGTAGATGGAGCTATGAATTAGCTTCCCTGCACTGTCAGGGCATCAGGACACAGCCCAGGGCCTGTACAGCTCATTGTCTGGGGTACCAAATCAGTCCAAACTCCCTAAGCTATCAGTACTCACTGAGAGAGGCAGGGAAGTCACACCTTAATTATGTGTGTGTGTATGTACCTACACAAATATATCCATTCGTAAATATTATGTATATATGCATATGTATTTAATTTACTATATGTAGCCATGCTTAATTTAACTACTTGCAAACTCTATATAGTTCACTCCATTTTGTATTTTTAATTTTTTTCTATTAACTCTCTTGTTCTACTCATAAAGTTTGAAGGTAAAAGAAACCCTTCTGTATTATTAGTTAAGAGCTTCTACTAACCTAACCAAGAATTGCATATTATCTTTGTGGTGGAGCAGGAAAACGTATCCCTTTAAAAAGATACCAAAGTGGTGCCTGGATGGCTCAGTTGGTTAAGTGTCCAACTCTTGATCTCAGCTCAGGTCTTGATCTTAGGGTCATGAGTTCAAACCTGGCACTGGGCTCCATGCTGGGTGTGGAGCCCACTTAAAATAGATAGATAGATAGATAGATAGATAGATAGATAGATAGATAGATAGATACATATCAGAAAAGGGACAATTTCTGTTGGAGTAGGGTGACTTCTTACAATTTCACGAAGGACCAGGTATAATGTGTGTCACATTAAAGACACTTGGTACATACTTACTGAATAAATGAATACATACATGGATGAATGATCATCCTAAATAGGACCTTTAGTGACCCCTTTGGGTTTATATACAATCTTACTGTCAATATATCTTACTGGGAGCTGATACAACTGTTTTTTGTATAACGTGGTGAGAACTAAAAGGAAGCTTTTCCTGAGCTTGGGTGGGTTTGGCCCAGTGGTGGAAGTATTAGGAATGCCAAGTTCCTAAGTAGTTTTATCAGCCTGCTTCCTGCCAAGAGAATTTTGGGAAGTCCATGAGCCTCCTTGCATTTCATATTCACTCTGTCCCTTTCAGTCCAAGCTGGCAGTGTTTCTGATAAAATTTTCTCAAGAACCAAGTGAGCCTTTGCAGATTTTATGGGGATTCACTCCATTACACAAAAGCCACACACCCACAGGTCTTTTTGAGATAATCCTTTCTCTCTCTCTTGGTTTTCTATTGAGGTGGCTGAGAGAAAATGCCCTTAAACTTCCCAGAGGCTTTCTAGTTTGAGATCTATGAGAAACACCCTTAATCTCTCGGAAGGGTCTTTTATATGACTGAATACTCTGACCCTGTGATATTTTCAAGGCTCTAACAAAGGATTGTATATTCACACTTTCAGCCTTTTCCTATGGCATGATGGCAGCAATAATCTCTTAACTCTGGAGTCTTTTGCTACTTAGATCGGTTGAGAATTTCCCAAAGCATCAAATCTCTCCTTTTTACTGTAAGTAGCAAAAAACCCTAGTGGCATCTTCAACACTTCATAAATCTTCTTACCTCATCACATATGAAGTTCATTATTCAGGAATGTTTTCCACCTAACTGCAGCACAGAATTAATTCCTTAGGCTTCCTGTCACCACATAACAGTGATCCTTTCTCTAGTTTTGAAGAATATGTTCATCACTTCCTTCTTAGACTCAGCAGCCACATCTTTAACATCCTCTACTAAATCAGTTCAAGGCATTCTAGTCTTCTTTATATCATGTTCCTAAAATTCTTCCTGCTTTTTCCCACTGCCCAATTCCAAAGCCAGGTCCACATTTTCAGGTATTTGTTACGGCAACAATTCACTTCTAGATACCAAAAACTGTACTAGTTTTTTAATTGCTGTGTAAAAAATTACCACAAATTTAACAGCTTAAAACAATACTTACCTATGAGCTCTGACTCCTGTTTAAGTCAGAAGTCCAGCATGGTGTCCCTGGACTCTCTGCCCATGATCTCACAAGAATGAAATCACAGTGCCAAAAAAACTGAGTTCTCACCTGGAAGCTTTAGAGGAAAATATGCTTCCAAGCTCATTCTTGTTTTTGGCAGAATTCAGTTCCTTACAGTTGTAGGACTACAGGTTACAGGTTCCCATTTCCCTTCTGGCCGTCAGCCAGGCCACTCTCAGCTGCTAGAGTTCACCCGCACTCCTTGCCATGTGACCTCCTCAATCTTCAAGCCAAAATATTCAGTCACGTCCTTTTCAAGCTTTAAATCCCTGACGACCCCTCTTCTGACAAGCCAAAAAAAAACCTCTGTACTTTTAAAGGGCTCATGTGATTAGGTCAAGTCCTCCCAGGTAATCTCCCTTTCTCAAGGTTGTCTGTGTCATATAATATAACCTAACCACAGTAGTTATAATCCTGGTGATTATATAGGGTGTGTATCCCAGGAGGGCAGGAAATCTTGAGGCCCATCTTAGAAGCCTGCCTATCACAGGTGTGATTCATTGGCCCCTTTAAGTCCCAACAATCCTGAAGAAGTAGAGTTTATAGTCTGGGAATTTATTTTTTATCATTCTTCAGTGTCTACCTACCCCCCCCTTAGCTCTTTAGATCAGTATATTATTAGATTAAGAAACACTGGGGATTTCATGATAAATTGCTCTCATAAGAACCCAAAGATTCCCACGCTGAGAGAACAGCTTTGATCTGAATTGAGAAGATACTCTGAATTTCCTCCTAAGAGCAGAGCTTCCTGAATCTTCTGGGAAGCAGTACTGTTCTAGCCCTCTGGCCTGCATTCTGTTTATGATAGCCTACCCTCTTTTATTTTAGACTGTCTTTGCTGTCCCCTGGTTATCTGAGATGAATGTAATTCTGAGTATTTGCCACATCACCTGAGGTCAAGGGGGACCATGTAAGTGCCAAGGTTCTACCAACGCCTGGGTCTATTGATATTTACTGATATGATGTCACTTGAGGTTAAGATATCACAAAATGATAGATTCCTCCCCAGAAACATCTTGGAGGTAAGGCTGAAGGTCACATGGCTGGTGGGCCATGGCTGGTGGTTCCCACCCCTCAGCTGTACAAGGTGAAGGCTTCAATGCTGGATTAGGAACTGGTAAAATTGGGAGAGAAATGTATATGCTAGAGCAAGGAAGGAATATCTCTCCTTTTAATATGAGCCTTGCTTGAAATCTCTATTTTGGGAGTGAGGCTGAAACTATTCTTGCTTTGATCCCATAAGAACTCCAGGCATCAAGCAGCAAAAAACCTCCGAAAATGCTGTGATGCAGAGTAGTTTTTATGTTATTCAAGCCACCCAAAACACTACATCTAGTGAAAGGGTGGTACTGGGACCAATATTACATATCAGGCATTTTAAGGTTCACCTAGCACAGTAATTTTGTTTCTTACAATTGCTCCTAGGGATAGTTTATGGAAAGACATTATTCTTTGATTTTATCATGACAATAATTTCAAAAGTGGAGAGATGCTTCTGAAATATTGCCATTATCACCTAACAGCCTATGAATCAAAACTTACCTTGAGTCTTAAGATAAAACTATGAAAACTGTGAATGTTATGTTCAATTCGAGTTTTAAAGCACAGAAGAAAAAGTGATCTAATAATTTAAAGGTCAATTTGAAGAGCTGGGGACCTACCAGGGTAAACTTTGGTATACAAATTAAAATGTTATTCCAGCAAAAAGACGGTGTCATTCCCTAAAAAGACAAATTGCTGAGAAGAAGAATTAGGAGAAAGATGATCTGTTATTCAGAAATCCTCAGGTGGGGTTTTATACATAGAATAGTTTCTCTATCTCTACAGCTGCTAGTTTATGAGAAGAGAAATCCAGGCAGGTGAAATAGTAGATGAGGAAAAACAGAGCACCGGCTAACAAAGCAATCAGTCTCAAGTCAGGGGGAGCTTCTGACTTGAGAACCCATAGGAGGGTTTCTGGGAAACTGCTGTTAAACACTAAAGAACTAAAATTTGTCTCCAGCATAAAAATAGAACAAAGAGAGTATGGATTCATAGTATATATAAAGGTAGACAGAATTTCGGTCAGTTTGTTTGAGTTGACATAGAAATCTCCTTTCCTACCTTAAACAGAAATTTTGGATAAACTATAACACAACTGCACACAAACACACACAACTCCCCAGTGCCAAAGATAAAAATGGAACTCAAATCAGAGCAGTAAGAGGGAGCCAAAGTCAAAGGGCACTTGGACAGAACTAGGCCTGAGACAGGCCTGAGGAGCTGGTGGTTGGGTTTTTAATATTAGCTTCAAGACTTGTGTACATGGGAGCTGGAATCATGCCACCTAAAAAGAGCAAGAAGTCCTGTAGGACTTGTCCATACACAAAATGGGAACGAGATAGACTAGGACCACTCCCCAGAAAAGTGATAAAGGAGCTAACTTTCTGCTTGGGATCAGAGGAGGAAAACGGTTACCAGCAGAACCGAGGCAGGTGCTGCGCGTGAGTGTTAAGTCAGCACCCTCTGCAAGCTCACAGCACAGGTCCCAAATCTCACAGTTAATACATGCCCTGGTCCTGGGCCAGTAAAATGTATAGGGCCCTAAGCAGGAGCAAACAAAAACTCTCTGTAAAGATGCTCTCACTATCAGGTCATGGTTCATAAAGGAAATCACAGTTCACAAAGAGTTTAATAACTTGGATTACTGGATCATTTTAACTTCCATGAAACTGTTGACACTATAGACCAAATTTAAAGGTGGATGACCGATGACAGAAGATACAACTGACAAAAAGAAATAGTATCCAGAATTTATAAAGAACTTCTACAGATTAATAAAGACAATAGACAAACATAAAGCACTAATAAGCAAATCACAGAGGAAGAAAATTGCCCAATAAACATGAGGAAATTTTTCAATTTCACAAGCGATCGGGAGAATCTGATTTAAAACATTGAGATACTGTTCACATTCATCAGATTGGCAAAAGTCAAAAAGATTTATAATACCTTATAAACTAAAAAAAAAAAAAAAACCCAAACAACAACTTATAAAATTGAAAGCATACAAATCCTACCACACAGTAATTCCCCTCCTTGGTATACTGTGGAGAGAGCTGTGCACACATGCCCCAGTCGACATGTACAAGGTGGCTGCCCCAGCACAGTTGCAAGAACAAAACTTTAGAAACATAAATGTCAACCACTAAGAGAAGGGATGATGGCAGTCTCATTCTCTACGAAACAGTATATAACAGTGTAAAGGGGTGAACTCCATCTCTGTTTATTAATATAGCTATATCTCAAAAATGTAAAGTTAAATGAAGAAGTACATGCTGCAGAAGGATACAGTCTGAAAGTATTCGTGAAAAAATTTAAAAATCACAAACTACATATTAAAAGATGTTAAGAGCAGGGTGCCTGGGTGGCTTAGTCAGTTAAGCATCTGCCTTCAGCTCAGATCATGATCCCAGGGTCTGGGATCAAGCCCCACATCAGGCTCTCTGCTCAGTGGGGAGCCTGCTTCTCCCTCTCCCTCTGTCACTTCCCCTGCTTGTACTCTCTCGCTCTCTCTCTCTGTCAAGTCAATAAATAAAATCTTTTTTAAAAAAAGATGTTAAAAGCCATTGATGACCTAAAAAGATAGTAATAAAATTTATGATCAAGACTGACTTTGGGGAGGTAAGAAGGAAAATGGTACTGAGCACATCCTCAAGAGAGGACTTCAACTCGATTTGTAAAATAAAATAAGTCTGAAAAAGAATAAAAAAAATTAACAGTTTCAATGCTAGGTGATGTGTACTAATGTGTTTGTTTATACCACAAAAAATGATAAGATAAACAAAAATATCTAAATAAATATCCCAGATATATTTTTAAAATCCTGTATTAGATTCACTTTTTTTCTTCCACAGAATATCAGCAATCATTTTGAAGTTGTTAATAAGTGTTGTGATTAATTTTTTGAAAACTGGGAAGCAAATGTTTGTTCAAAAGTAGAGTGATGAATTTGTGTCAGCAAATGAAAAACAAACATTCTAACAAATAATAAGTCTAGAAGTAAATTCTTTAAAGGGCCTTCTAGTATTGCATGAATTGCTCTGCCCCCGGTACAATGTATTTTACCAGCAAAGACCTCTTTTGACAGTCAGTTGCTATACCACAATCAACCAGAATGTTACCCCGGTATCCTCTTGTCTTTGCATGTCCCTACTTAGTACAAGACTTAACAAGTCATAAACCCTATCTTTTCTTTACCTACTGCATTTTTTCTAATCACAAGTACCCGTGCTTATGAAGGTCAATTAACTGGATTCTCCTCCATGTCCACAAATCTTTGAAGTTTAAATGAACTGAAGTAAGACTCCTCTAGAACCTTATGAATCTTCCTAAGAACTGCCTATGATGATTCCATGCCAAACACCAAGATAAATCAAAGCTCAATCAGACAACTAAACATTCATTCACACAGTCAAAGCAATAGCAGATTTCATACTTTCTTTTTCTTCTCTGCTCTTTGTAATAATTCCTTCTCCTTCCATAGCTTCTCTTTCTCCTTCTCCTTTTCTCTTCTTCTGGCAGAAATTTCCATTTCCAGGGTTGCTACCTCTTCCTGGTGGGCTCGCCATTGAAGAACCTGAAATAAATGGAAATTCATTCCAATAACTATATCCAGTCAAGTGATTTTACAGACACAATAAGACTAGATTCTGTATCAAGCAGGTATCAAAGTTTTTCCAAATACACATTAAAATTCTGTGTGCGCATGAGTGTGTGACATGTGAACGACGTGTACGTAAGACGTGTGTGTGTGTGTGTATGTGTATTAGTGTTAAAAACAGAAAGCAGAGGAGAGAAAAAAAGATGGCGGAGGAGTAGTGGACCTTTTATCAGCTAGTCCCTTGAATCGAGCTGGGTATCTACCAGATCATCCTGAACACCCACGAAATCAGCCTGAGACGCAGGAAGATACATCTGGATCTCTACAAATGAACATCTCCAGCGCTGAGTATTGAGGTGCGAAGCTGGGAACCATGAATCTGCACACAGATATCGGTTGATAAAGAGAAGGGGGAGGGAGCCGCCCCGTTTGGGGGCCAGGAAGTTGTAGTCCCCTGTGCTGGAGAGTGGGCTGGACTTGTGGTCCGGTAGCCCCCGAGAAAGTAGACTGAGACCGGGAGCTGGGAGCAAGTGTGCAACCAGAATAAAAATCGCAGCTCTGAAGTGCACGCGCAACCAGACTGAAAACCGGCGTGCCGGAGCGTGCACGAACCACACTGAAACAGGGAGCTCGGGAGGGCGCGAGGAAACCGGGGCGGCTGGTGGTGTTAAAAGCACAAAGGACAGAGATGTGCCGACCCTGGGAGCGAGGACTGGGAGAGTGGCTGTGGGGCACACAACCCGGGACACTGCAGGGTTTTTAGCAGCACTGACAGAAACAGAGTGGCCAGGAGAGCTCAGTGGAGAGCAGACTGCGATCTTTCTGTTCTGAGATAGAGGCTAGGATTTGGCCACTGCTGCTCTGACTCTCAGAAGAGTCACAGAAAACCGCCAGGGAAAGCCGCCAAGAACAAAAGCACAGAAATACTGGTTTGCATTGTGCCCATCCCCATCCCCCCACAGGGGACGGGGCAACTCTACCCCAACAGGGTTGCCTTAGTATCAGCGGGGCAGTCCCCTCCCCCAGAAGGCAGGCTGAAAAATCAAGAAGCCCACATCTGGAAGGTCCCTGTAAAACAAGTGCACATTGCTTGGGTCCTGGCCAATAATTTGGGCTCTGTACATCCCTGCAACCACTCCTCATCAGAATGACAAAGAGGAGGAACCCCCAACAAAAGAAAGAAAAAGAGACTGTGGCCTCTGCCACATAACTAATGGATATGGATATAACCAAATTATCAGAAATGGTGTTCAGAGTAACACTGGTCAAAATGATGTGTAGGCTTGAAAAAAATATTAACGAAAATATTAACGAGAATATAGAATCTCTAAGGGCGGAAATGAAAGCGAATCTGGGAGAAATTAAAAATGCTATGAATCAAATGCAGTCTAAACTGGATGCTCTGATGGCCAGGGTAAGTGAGGCAGAAGAACGAATTAGTGAGTTGGAAGATGGGATGATGGAAACGAAGGAAAAAATGGGAACTTGGCTTAAAAAATACAATCTCAAGAATGTAGATTATGCGAGATTACCGACTCAATAAAATGTTCCAATGTCAGCATCATCGGCATCCCCGAGGGGGTGGAGAGAGAGGCCTAGAAGAAATATTTGAACAAACTGTAGCTGAGAACTTCCCTAATCTGGCAAAGGAAACAAGCATTCGTGTCCAAGAGGCAGAGAGGACCCCTCCCAAGATCAATGAGAACAGACCAATACCATGTCACATAATAGTACAATTCGCAAATCCTGGATCCAAGGATAAAATCTTGAAAGCAGCGAGGGGGAAGAGAATCCTCACTTACAGAGGGAAGAACATCAGAATAATGTCAAACCTGTGTACAGAGACCTGGCAAGCCAGAAAAAGCTGGCAAGACATATTCAGAGCACTAAGTTAGAAGAACATGCAGCCAAGGATCCTTTATCCAGCAAGGCTGTCATTCAGAATGGATGGAGAGACAAGGATCTTCCAAGACTGGTAAAAACTGAAAGAATATGTGACCACCAAGCCAGCCCTACAAGAAATATTAAAGGGGGTTCTATAAAAGTAAAAAGAACCCAAGAGTGACACAGAACAGAAATTTACAATCTATAGAAACAAGGACTTCACAGGCAACATGGTATCATTAAAATCATATATCTCAATAATCACTCTCAATGTGAATGGCCTAAACGCTCCCATAAATGACACAGGGTTGTGGATTGGATAAAAAGACATGACCCATCCATATGCTGTCTACAAGAGACTCATTTTTTTTTTAAGATTTTATTTATTTAGTTGATAGAGATAGAGACAGCCAGTGAGAGAGGGAAAACAAGCAGGGGGAGTGGGAGAGGAAGAAGCAGGCTCATAGCAGAGGAGCCTGATGTGAGGCTCAATCCCACAAAGTCGGGATCACGCCCTGAGCCGAAGGCAGACGCTTAATGACTGCGCCACCCAGGCACCCCTACAAGAGACTCATTTTGAACCTAAAGATACATCAGACTGAAAGTGAAGGGATGGAGAACCATTTTTCATGCCAACGGACCTCAAAAGAAAGCTGGGGTAGCAATTCTCATATCAGACAGATTAGATTTTAAACTAAAGACTGTAGTTAGAGATACAGAAGGACACTATATTATTCTTAAAGGATGTATCCAATAAGTGGATATGACAATTATAAATATCTATGCCCCCAACAGGGGAGCAGCTAGATACACAAGCCAACTCTTAACCAGAATAAAGAGACATATAGATAATAATACGTTAATAGTAGGGGACCTCAACACTCCACTCCCAGCAATAGACAGATCACCTAAGCAGAAAATCAACAAAGAAACAAGAGCTTTGAATGATATACTGGACCAAATGGACCTCATAGATATACACAGAATACTACACCCCAGAACAACAGAATACTCATTCTTTTCAAATGTGCATGGAACTTTATTCAGAATAGACCATATACTGGGTCACAAAACAGGTCTCAACCGATACCAAAAGACTGAGATTATTCCCTGCATATTCTCAGACCACAATGCTTTGAAACTGGAGCTCAATCACAAGGAAACATTTGGAAGAAACTCAAACACTTGGAAACTAAGAACCATCCTGCTCAAGAATGATGGGTAAACCAGGGAATTAAAGAAGAACTTAAGCAATTTATGGAAACCAATGAGAATGAAAACACATCAGTCCAAACGCTATGGGACACTGCAAAGGTAGTTCTAAGGGGAAAATACATAGCCATCCAAGCCTCACTCAAAAGAATAGAAAAATCTAAAATGCAGTTTTTATATTCTCACCTTAAGAAGCTGGAGCTGGAACAGAAGAACAGGCCTAACCCACACACAAGAAAGCAGGTGATCAAGATTAGAGCAGAGATCAATGAATTAGAAACCAGGAGCACAGTAGAGCAGATGAACAAAACTAGAAGCTGGTTCCTTGAAAGAATAAATAAGATTGAATAAATAAGACTTATTCAAAAGCATAGAGAAAGGACCCAAATTAATAAATTATGAATGAAAGGGGAGAGATCATGACCAACACCAAGGAAATAGAAACAATCATTAGAAACTATTATCAACAACTATATGCCAATAAATTAAACAACCTGGAAGAAATGTATGCCTTCCTGGAAACCTATAAACTACCAAGTCTGCAACAGGAAGAAATTGATTATTTAAACAGACCAATTAATTATGAAGAGATTGAAGCAGTGATCAAAAACCTCCCCAAAAACAAGAGTCCAGGGCCTGACGGATTCCCTGGGGAATTCTACCAAACATTCAAAGAAGAAATAATACCTATTCTCCTGAAGCTCTTTCAAAAAATAGAAACAGAAGGAAAACTACCAAACTCATTCTATGAGGCCAGTATTACCTTGATCCCCAAACCAGGAAAAGACCCCATCAAAAAGGAGAATTACAGACTGATATCCCTGATGAATATGGACACCAAAATTCTCAACAAGATCCTAGCTAATAGGATCCAACAGTACATTAAAAGGATTATCCATCAAGACCAAGTGGGATTCATCCCTGGGATGTAACGGTGGTTCAACATTCGCAAATGGATCAGTGTGATAGATCACATTAACAAGAAAATAAGACAAGAACCATATGATCCTTTCAATTGATGCAGAAAATGCATTTGACAAAATACAGCATCCTTTCCTGATTAAAACCCTTCAGAGTGTAGGGATAGAGGGTACATTCCTCAATTTCATAAAAATCATCTATGAAAAGCCTACAGCGAATATCATTCTCAATGTGGAAAAGCTGAAAGCCTTTCCCTTAAGATCAGGAACACGACAAGGATGCCCACTCTCACCATTATTGTTGAACATAGTACTAGAAGTCCTTGCAACAGCAATCAGACAACAAAAAGGAATATAAGGTGTTCAAATTGGCAAAGAAGAAGTCAAACTCTCTCTCTTCGCAGATGACATGATACTCAATATGGAAAACCCAAAAGACTCCACCCCCAAATTACTAGAACTCATAGAACATTTCAGTAATGTCGCAGGATACAAAATCAATGCTCAGAAATCAGTTGCATTTCTATACATGAACAATGAGACTGAAGAAAGAGAAATTAGGGAATCCATCCCATTTACAATAGCACCAAAAATCATACAATATCTTGGAATTAACTTAACCAGAGAGGTAAAGGATCTATATTCTAGAAACTACAGAACACTGTTGAAAGACATTGAAGAAGACACAAAAAGATGGAAAAACATTCCATGCTCATGGATTGGAAGAATAAACATAGTTAAAATGTCTATGCTACCCAGAGAAATCTACACTTTCAATGCCATCCCGATGAAAATACCATTGACATTTTTCAAAGAGCTGGAACAAACAACCCTAAAATTTGTGTGGAACCAGAAAAGACCCTGAATCACCAAGGAAATGTTGAAAAGGAAAAACAAAGCTGGGGGCATCACGTTGCCTGATTTCAAGCTATACTAAAAAGCTGTGATCACAAAGACAGCATGGTACTGGCACAAAAACAGACATGTAGACCAATGGAACAGAATAGAGAACCCAGAAATGGACCCTCGGCTCTTTGGGCAACTAATCCTCGACAAAGCAGGAAAAAACATCCAGTGGAAAAAAGACAGTCTCTTCGATAAATGGTGCTGGGAAAACTGGACAGCTACATGCAAAAGAATGAAACTTGACCACTCTCTCACACCATACACAAAGATAAACTCCAAATGGATGAAAGACCTCGATGTGAGACAGGAATCCATCAAAATCATAGAGGAGAACATAGGCTGTAACCTCTTTGACACTGGCCACAGCAACTTCTTTCATGACACATCTCCAAAGGCAAGAGAAACAAAAGAAAAATGAACTTGTGGGACTTCATCAAGATAAAAAGTTTCTGCACAGCAAAGGAAACAGTCATCAGAACAAAGAGACAACCCACAGAATGGCAGAAGATATTTGCAAATTAAACTTCAGATAAAAGGCTGGTATCCAAGATCTATAAAGAACTTCTCAAACTCAACACACGAGAAACAAATAATCAAATCAAAAAAATGGGCAGAAGATATGAACAGACACTTTTCCAATGAAGACATACAAATGGCTAACAGACACATGAAAAAATGTTCAAAATCATTAGCCATCAGGGAAATTCAAATCAAAACCACATTGAGATACCACCTTATGCCAGTTAGAATGGCAAAAATTGACAAGGCAAGAAACAACAAATGTTGGAGAGGATGTGGAGAAAGGGGAACCCTCTTACACTGTTGGTGGGAATGCAAGTTGGTATAGCCACTTTGGAAAACAGTGTGGAGGTCCCTCAGAAAGTTAAAGATAGAGCTACCTTATGACCCAGCAATTGCACTACTGGGTATTTACCCCAAAGATACAGACGTAGTGAAGAGAAGGGCTGTATGCACCCCAATGTTCATGGCAGCATTGTCCACAATAGTTAAATTGTAGAAGGAGCCAAGATGTCCTTCAACAGACGAATGGATAAAGAAGATGTGGTCCATATATACAATGGAATATTACTCAGCCATCAGAAAGAACGATTACACAACATTTGCAGCAACATGGACAGGACCGGAGAATATTATGCTAAGTGAAATAAGTCAAGCAGAGAAAGACAATTATCATATGGTTTCACTTATTTATGGAACATAAGAAATAGCAGGGAGATGGGTAGGAGAAGGAAGGGAAGAATGAAGAGGGGTAAACAGAAGGGGGAAGGAATCACGAGAAACTATGGACTCTGGGAAACAAACTGAGGGCTTCAGAGGGGAGGGGGTTGGGGGATTGGGATAGGCCGGTGATGGGTATTAAGGAGGGCACAAATTGCATGGAGCACTGGGTGTTATATGCAAACAATGAATCATGGAACACTACATCAAGAACTAATACTGTATGGTGACTAATGTAACATAATAAAAAATTTTAAAAAGAGAGAGAAAGCAACTTTGAAGTCATCTCATTCAGGGATTCTTCCCTTAGATTGATGGACTGAGATCCTAAAGAGTCTATGAATTGACTTCAAGGAATCTATGAATTCTCATAAATAGTATGTAAACATTTCTCTGTTTTTGCACAGGTGTGTTTTTCTGAAACAACAGTTCCAGTTTCTGATCAACAGTTTTCAAAAATTCTCAAATGATTAAGATCATAAAAAGTTTAAGAACCACTGCTAGATTTCATCCTTCTTATTTTATAAGTGAGGAAAATGAGCCTGAATGAAGATGAAAAAAAATATTTTAAGACTTTTAAAAGAACTTTCTGGGTACAGATTGGTATTACTGGTAGAAGCATAATTGGTACTGCACTTCTAAAGGACACTGGGCAATATGTAAATAAATATGTATCACAACATAAAATATGCATAGATTTTGACCCACAACTGCATTTTGGGGAAGTTATTCAAAGAAGACAATCAACTGGATAAGTCCACAAAAATGTATCCACAAGAGTGTTCACTGTAGTGCGGCTTAAACAGAAAAACTAGAGTCTAAATGTCTGGCAACAGGAGGTGGCTTAAATTAATTATGATATATTCATGTAATGACTGCCATTGAAAAAGAATGGTCTATACCTATATTCACTGACATAAAAAATGTCTACAACATATTATTAGATGCAAAAAAGCAGGTGCAAAACTACATTAATGGTATAATCTCCTTAACATAAAATATCATCTATTATAGACAGGAAAAGACTTAAAAGGAGATTTACCAAAATAATAATACTGGTTATCTCTGAAAGCATCATTTCATGAAATTCAAAAAATTTATTCTTTAAACCTTTCTGTGCTGAGTGACATTTTTACAATAAATATATGTTGTCTTTGTAAGCAGCAAACCAATGAAACTAACAAAACAGAAACAAATATTTACATGTTCCACATACACTAAGAAAACTAAGAAAGCAGAAAGAAGGAAGATGGAGAATTGTGCAGAATTCTTTTCAGAAAAGGAAGGAACTAGCATTTCCAATTTAGTACCTCATATCTTATGTTTGATAAAAGCATGACTCATTATGGTAAACTAACATTTCCAATTTAATACCTTGTATCTTACATGATGACTCATTATGGTAATACATAAAATGATAATAGAATAAATGTCTAAAATATAATGAATTAAAGTGACTAAATAGTTAAGTTCTTTTTGCATTTTCATTATTCAAAGTTTGTTTTCTAAAAATATACTTTCCCCTATTTATCAAAATAACCAAGGAGGGGTGCCTGGGTGGCTCAGTTGGTTAAGTGCCCAACTCTTGATTTCAGCTCAGGTAATGGTCAGGGTTGTGAGATGGAGTCCTGAGTGCGGCTCCATGCTTAGCAGGGAGTCTGCTTTAAGCCCCCACCCTCTGCCCCTCCCCCTGCTCACATGTGCTCTCTTTCTCTAAAATAAACAAATAAATCTTAAAAAAAAAATAACCAAGGAAATTCAGACTCTTGGTTTTCAGATACACCTAGGCTTCCCTATCTGCTGCTTGTCCTGGCCGTTATATTTACCTTCTTTTTTGGAAGCCCATTCCTAGGATAAGATCACATGTCTTCCATCCTGATCTCCTACTCCCAAACCATTCCTTCCTATAAACCATCTTCTATCTGTAACATACTGTATTAAAATCAAGCATCCTGTCAAATGTTGTTAGTGATGGTGGTACATCACGTTGACCCTGTTGACCATCTCTTCCCGATTAAAGCTCTTTCCTTCTTGGCCCACAACATTGTTCTACTTCTCCACCAATGGACACTACTACTCTCTTCTTTTCCTGTTCTGTCCACCCTCCACCCTCAACTCTACTGCTATCTTCTTCTTCTTCTTTTTTTTTGAGAAAGCTAGAGAGTGTGAGTGGAGGGGAGGAGCAGAGGGAGACAATCTCAAGCAGACTCCATGCTGAGCATGGAGCCCAACATGGGGCTCAATCTCATGACCCTGAGGTCATGAGCCTAATGCTTAACTGACCAAGCCACCCAGGTGCTCCTATTGCTATCCTTTTTCTATGAACTCAGCCCCTCTGTGCTTGTTATGTGTGTCTCCTATGAGTTAACCTCTCACTTCTGTGTGTATGACTAAAATGTATATCAGCTTTGTCTCTTTATATCTGCAATTCTATCCTAAGAAATGCTTAAGGCCCTTACTATTTGCATGTGTACCCAAAACACAATATTTTCAAAATTAAACTCAACATCTTTAACTTTGCCACAGCTTTACAAGCCCTGTGCACCTGCCTCTTTTTTCAAACATCCTGGTTTGTTCTGTGGAAACACAAGTATCTCTGTAGTTTGTATTTAGCTGTGTACACCTATTAAATGACTAATTCTTTACATTTTACATCTGACTTGGGCAATCTTATATTTCTTAAGATCAAATGAGTTTTACTTATGACAAATCAATCTCTAAAGTACTGAATTTCCCTAGGCCACTTTGCTGTAGTTTCCTAGTTCACTCAAAGTCTGTCTGCCAAATGTATTGAGAAAAATGCCAGAGTTCATGGGGTGTTGCCAATTTATCCCAATAGGACCTAAGTAATTTAGTTTTCTTACAATCAATACCCCATTTTAACTAACGTATAATCTCTACATAGATTTTTTTTCCTTTGCCTTTCCGTATGTGGCATTCTTGTTCTTAGCCTCATAGTTTGGTCCAAACCATGGTACATCTCCATTCCCCCCTATTTTATAGACTGCTCCTTGGCCCAGTACATGTCCCATTTTTTCCATGAAACATTCTTCAACCCATGATCATTTCTCTTTTCTTATTTCACTCACCATACCATAGCTGTTCTCTAATTATTTTGAGCATAATATTGAATTTTTATTTACAGGAGGGTCTGTGACACATATGTATTTTGTCTTCCTCTTACACTGTCCAGCAGAGTATTAGCACATCAAAGAGGCCCAATAATTACCTTCTATTTAATTTACCAAAACAAACCTTTTTAAACAAAGCCTAATGAATGAGAAAGAAATAAAAGTATTAGAATATACTATTTTGTAACACTCAATGAAATAATAAATCCTTGTTTACGATCATCAATTGCTACTAAACACTTCATGTTAATAGCAGATGGGAAACTTTATAATGGAAGAATCAGGCTGGCAACAACTGAACACACTGAACAATGTTAACATCACAGAGAAACAAGCAGATATTTTGGCCTCCTGATGGAAATATACATTATTCCTATGAAGTATTCTTGCCAAAAAATAAAAATGAATATCATCAAATCTCTAGACCTATCTATTAGGTTACAGAAAATTCAGCTAATGGAGAAATATATTAAACAATTGTATGGGGATGCAATCAACAAAACTCAAATTTGAAAATCTTTAAAAGACTAACAAATTACAAGAAAAAAGGACGGAGAACTACGGATAAGCAGATTTAAGAAACATATCAATCAAACGCAGCATGTAGATTATATTTGGTTTTAATTTGAATAAACTAAATGTAAAAATTTTAAAACAAAAATATTTCAATATCGATTAGTTGATACTATTAAGGAAATATTGTTGAAGTTTTTAGGTATGATTATAATATAGTTATACTTTTTAATTTTTATTTATTTATTATTGTTAAAAAGATTTATCCATTTATTTTAGAGAGGGGGGAGAGGAGTAAAGGGAGATGGAGAAGGAAAGAAGCATACTCCTTGCTGAGCGAAGAGTCTGATGGAAGGCCCAACACCACCATCCCGAGATCATGACTTGAGCTGAAATCAAGAGTCAGACACTCAACTGAATGAGCTACCCAAGTGCCCCTAGTTATGCTTTTTTAAAAAGTCTTTTTAAATTTTCAGATAAATACTGAAATACTAACAGATCAAATGGTATGATGTCTGGGGATTTGCTCACTATTACCCAATGGTCATAGGTAACAGTACAGATGAGACAAATTTGACTAATGAGTTGATAATTGTTGACATTGAGTGATAATAGACTCATATATGTTTAAATTTTTCCAAGCTAAAAATTCTGTAAAAATAAATAAGCCATAAAGTATAATGTATGTCCAAAGAGTTTTATATAATAAAATACTGTAGTCTCAAGGTTCTCAGATAGTATAAAGGGAGATTTGAGGCACATTGAGCTAATGAAAAGAAAAGTAGCATACACTTAGCCTTTCTGAGTACTAAGACTAGTTTTATAAATTTCAGTGGAAAGAAGTTTGGGTTTAAAACTGCTCTTCTCACCTTTTGATTTAAGACTATCTTTTGGGAATTATCATTAAATATCCATTACATATGTGATGTCATAGGATTTAAAGAAGCCAATGCATAAGCAAATATCTATAACTGGAGAAGATTTCTGTTTCCAAAGGCAAGTATAGTAAAATAATAATAATAACAACAACAATAACCAGACCAATAAAACCAAGGCAACCCATTTTATCCACCAATTTAGCCAATTTACCCCTCCTTGTATTTGCAAGTCTAAATGATGTTTCTCCTGTTCCCCAGAGAAGAAAAGATTATGGGAGTTTTTTATTTTTTATTTTTATTTTTTTTAGCTGGTTAAGTTTATATTAAATCCACCTAAGTAAAAACTGTCATGAGAGGCTATGGTAGGTTTTTAAATGGGACAAACATACTGAAGGATCATGAAACAAATGGAAGTTCAGCAACCAAAAGTCAATGGTTTAAGATGTCAAGCAACACACATATATATGAAATACTGGGGAAAAGACTTTTGAGCAAGTCAGCATCAACTTTTAGAAACTAAATTGCTCCACTTAATATTGGAATCATGAGAATGGTTAGGGACCCTTAGAAGTTTGCTTGAAATCGATAACTCACAATATCGTCCGTAATTATAACCATACTAAAAAAAAGGTAAAGAGTAAAGGAGAGAAGATTGTTGAAGGTAGCATTATATCCTAAGTAGCTAGAGTTGTGAGATCTTGACGAGAAACAGGCTCTGCAGTTATCGGTTTCCAGGCAGTAAGGTAAACAGGGCTTTTCAGAATGCACAATGGACACGGTGACAAACCTGGTGGGAAAAGGGTGCCATTGGAAAAAAAAAAATCCTTATCCAATGGATCCCCAGAGGCAGTCAAGGGATTTAGATGGCTCCCATGTGGAGAGAATGACAACCAATTATGGTATTTTTGAGACGCCCAAGAATAAGAAAACTGGCAGGTGGGCAAAGGAATCAATATTATCACAATAGGGTAAAATATAGAAGACTCCTGAGTGAACAGTGAGCAAAAGAAAGAATAGCCCAGAAGAACATTTTAGTGGTTTTATTTTAAAGGGTTTGTTAATTATATAGCTTTAAACAGAGTGTGTGAGCATAACTATGCAATAATAATAACCATGAAAGAACATTACCACAGTGGCAGTCAGGAGCATGTTAGAAAGAGAGCATTATTTAGATTATTAACTACAGGACATTTTTTTAGGTCTTTAGTTAATACTTCAATATTCCTGCCAAAGGTACAGTCTGAATGAAACCTTAACCCAACAAAAAACAAATGGAGTTTAAAATATGTTCATCTATTGCAAATAATAAATTAAGGGTTTAAGATGGAAATGGTTAGCAGCATTACATGCATTCCTTGCTCTTAATGCAAAAGAAAAACGGCTCAAGTGAAATTAATAAATACACATATTCTCAGAGTAAATAAAGTACTAGAAAAACAAAAAAGCCCATCAAAACTTCAAAGGTAATAATGGAAATTAACATCAAGGTAACAATATTAACATAATTTTACAACAAAGTTGAATGCCTTGAAAAAATTCTGTAAGTGGCAATGTGTTATAAAGGAAATGAAAATTGAACTGTTGGTCAGAACACCTGCTTTTTTGTCTTCTCTCTATCACTAACCTATAATATTGTTACTTTGAGCAAATGGCTAACCCAGTTTTCTTGCATGTTAAAGGGGAGGACTGGATCACATGACTTCCATGATTTCTTTAAGTTATATTATCCTGATTCTATTTTATATTTTCCTCATATGGAGAGATTGCGATATATGACATGTTCTGCAATTTTCTTCTGCAAGCAAAATGAATTGCAATGAGAAACATCAGTATTTTACAGGTCTGTTAAATAATAATAGACAATTAAATATTAATATAGAATTCTATCATTCATATTTATGGAAACATTGTGTCATGTGTGTTGTCTTATACAGAAAAAGTTCTGTCTGACCACTACCTATAACCGGCAACAATAAAATATTAAAAACTGCCATTTATGAGGGCTTATTGTGTGCGAGGCCCGTGCTTTACAAAGGCATTGACCTCACGGTATGATGTAATCTTTGAAACAAGCAAGTTATCTTCTTCACACTTCATCTGGCTAACTTCTACTTATCCTTATTCACGTCTAAGCTGAGAAATTATTTGCTCCAGGAAGCTTTCCCTAACTCACCATGTCAATGTCCCTACCACATTGTCCCTCTCTACCATTACAACATGCGTTAAACCTTTTACCTGTACTTCCCACTTGGCTACAAACTTAAGGGCAGGGACCAAATCTGTCTTACCCATAACTTCTCTACAGAGCCTATCATGGCATCTGGTACTTAAAAAGGGTTCCAGAAATACTTGGGATATGCACAGATAAGGCTCTGAGGCATGTCTAGCAGTTAGGTTGACAACATTTACCCTTCCCACACTGGACTGGTCTTTAGAAAGGTAAGTCCAACCCCACCCCCCTTGCTACCATTTTCCTACTCCCCCACAGGGGACTTTCGATTCTTGATTTCTCCAGTCCTGGTTGTTTCCATGCCTCCTAAGCTCCATCTCTGCTTGCTTGATAGGGAAAATATCCAGAAAACCTTGTCAGGATTTTCAACAACTAATTCACATTTCTAGCAATATTAGAGGACATGTGCAAAAAAAGTGGCAAGCTGTCTTCTCCTTCAATATTCCTAGAAGTTTCTAGATTCAGTTCAGCTGAGTAAACTTCAAATTTTCATTTTATTAAATTTTAAACAGTCTGATAGTTCCATTAAATTTTTTCCAGTGGTCCCACTATTTTTCAATATTACCTAAGCTTTTTAATCTCATGTGTTCCATTTGTGTTTAAACTTCACTTATGACATACAGTACCTGTGATTTTGCATATGTTATTAATGCTTTCTATTCTCTCCTTGGCCTTTTTACTTAGCAGAAAGACTTGGTTTTTTCTTTTGGTTTCACAACTGTCCCTTGGTTTCTTGGGTTACTTCATAAGTGCATTTTTTATCACCTCACTTTGATAACCACTTTCCATTTTCTGTGGCTTTTTATTAATATTTCTTAGAATCTCAAAGATTATTCACTATTATCTTGACTGTTTCATGTCCTTTACTTTTCATAGAAAGTCTTGCGAAGTTTCATTTAATTGGGTCCTATAGAGTCTTAACTTTAGTGTAAAATGAAACTTGGGGAGAAAGAAACAAACTAAATATCAGTAAGTAGAAAACTACCAACAGGTATTTTTTCATAAGGGATGAAATCTAGAAACCTATCAGTCAGTTTTATGTATGAAGCTGACAAAACCAAATTGTATAATATCATCAGAAAATGGGGCTAACAGCCAGGAAATCACTTGCCTGCTGGCTATGAGATCCAGGGAAATCACTTCCTATTTCTGGGCCTCAAATCCTCGCTGAAAAAAATGAAGAAGACTAGTTCACTTTTCAAATGAGGGCCACAACTCATTAGTAGATAATGAATTGATTTTGTGGATGGGAACTAGTGTTTTCTTACAAAAGAAAACAGAACAGAAAATACTAGAGTGCATCTCATGGCATTATAATAATGCCGTTTCAAGAAATTTTTGTTTCTATTGTGTGTGTGTGTGTGTGTGTGTGTGTGTGTGTGTGTGTGTGTGTGAGAGATGTAAAACACATTTCTCATTGTAGGCCATCCTCAAAGAAGCTTGAAAAATACAGCAGGAAGTTCTCTATAACCCCTTCCAGTGCTAAAATTCTATGACTCTGTAATATAAAGACCAAAGCTATTGTGTTGCCATCATTAAGCCACAGTCCTTATTCCTATTGCAATCAACCCAGAAGCATAATATAGATGAGAGAACCCAGGTTTTGAAATCATAAACCAGAGCTTAAGTCCTATCTCTGTAACTTATTAATGGTATTCTCTGGGGTACATTGCTTAACCACCTAGAGCTACAGACTAACATAAAATGGGATAACAGTGATGCATGCCTTATAGGGTTTCTGTGCAAACACCATCAATTCGTACACGCCAGAAACTCAAGAATCATTCTGCTTGTCCCTGACACTCCATTTATAATCAATTGCTAGGTCCTGCTGACTGTACCTCTTATTATCTCTTAGACCCCATTCACTCCTCTCTATCTTCACAGCCCCCATCCTAATGCTATGAAGATGCATCTGGCATCCACTCATTTCACTCCATGCCCACATTCCCATCTCCCTGCCTTCACTTTCAATGGTTTCCACTGCTTCCAACTATGGACCATAAGGCTTCCAGGGTTTGGCCCTGCCTATGTCTGCAGCCCCAACTTAGAACCCATACTACTCATACACTCACCCTCTGTGCTCCAGGTGTACTTGGCCATCTTACAAATCTCTGAATAGGCCACATTTCCTCCAGCTATGTAGATATTGTACTTGCTATTTCCTTTGCTTGGAATGCTTCCCTTCCTCCTCGCCTCCCCCACACCTTTTCCTAATTTATACTTACTCAGTTCCAAATTTCAGCTCCAATGCTGTCAGAAGCCTTATCCACCTGCTCTACATGAAGTAAAGTGCCCCCCCCCACCAGTTGCATGCTCCCATAACGGTTTACTTTGCCTTCAAGATACTTCTCATAGTTTAAAATGAGAGAGTCGGTCTTGTGATTACATGACCAGTGTCTGCTTCCCCACCAGACTGCAATCTCCACAAGGATAGGGACCATATCTGATCCCTCTTCATTACATCCTCAGTGTCTTACACATCCCCTGACACCTAATAGATGCTCAATAAGTAAGTTTGAATGGATGAATAAATGAAATAAGAAAGCATAAGTGCTACACAAATGTTAATGATATTCTTGGATTGCTGCAATTGCTTTCCACTTGACTTTCCTGACTTCAGTGTCACTTTGATTTAACCCATTCTGTAAACATTTGTCTATTGGATTATTTCTCACATATTTTTGCTTCCCTGCTCAAGATTCTAATAGTAGCAGCTTTCCAATGGCTATCATTTCAAGTGGATTTTATAACTATTTATTTGGACACCACCTTATTCAAAAGGAGGATTCAATCTTTAAAGGCATATTTGGACTTGAACCCATACATATGACCTTATTTCCTATTACTCCCCAGAGCAGACAAGCCAGACCTTCCTCTTCCTCATTTGCCTCTTTCTCTTCTCCCTGCTCCTACACACTCATGCTTATCTCTGTCCCAGGCCTTTGCCTAGAAAGACCTCAATCCTGTTCACCTGTCCTTCAGGGTGATTCAGGGCCTCTTCCTAATGATTTCATCCAACATTTGCTATCCTATCTATGGCCTGTATTCATGAATAGTGTCTAAAATAGATACTGTCTGGTCACTCTCTAGCCTGTCTTGATTTATTTTCATTTCACTTACCACTATGTAAAAGTATATTATCCTAAGAGTTTTTATCACAAGCACCTTTATATTGTTAGATACATTTAGATGCACTGTAGATCATGAGATGACGGATATCAATTGAATTTATTGTGGTTATCATTTCATAATATATGTAAATCAAATCATCATGCTGAATGCCTTAAACTTCTATACTTAAATACTAATTATTTCTCAATAAAACTGAAAAAATGTTATTAATCAACTGATTTATTTTCTTGACTGTATTTCTCACTAAACTTTAATCTCCGTGATAACAAGGACTTGGCTTCATTTACTGCTCTAACCCCACTCCTGAACAGGCTCACCCAAAGTAGGTGCTCTATGACTATTTTTTGGGTAGATGAATGACTGGTCAAAACTCAGATTATAAACTGTATAATTGCTTAGGCTGTAAACCTCACAAAAGCAAAGGCAAAAGAAAAAAAAAAGCAAAAATAAACAAGTGGGACTACGTCAAACTAAAAAGTTTCTGCACAGCAAAGGAAACCATCAACAAAACAAAAGGCAATCTACCAAATGGGAGAAAATATTTGTAAATTATTTATCTGATAAGAGGTTAATATCCAAAATATAAAGAAGTCATACAACTCAATAGAAAAAAAAAATTAAAGATGGGCAGAGGATCTGAATAAACATTTTTCCAAAGAAGACCTACAAATGGCAAACAGGTACATGAAAAAATGCTCAACATCACTAATCACCAGGAAAATGCAAATCAAAACCACAATGAGATCTCACCTGCCATGTTAAAATGGCAATCATCAAAAAGACAAGAAATAACAAGTTTTGGCAAGGATATAGAGAAAAGGGGAATCCTTGTGTACTATTAATGGGAATGTAAATTGGTGCAACCACTATGAAAACAGTATAAAATATTAAAAATAGAAATGAAATGAAATGAAATGAAAATAGTGGATCTGCAACCCCATGTTCATTGTAGCATTATTTACAATAGCCAAGACTTGGGAAAAATCTAATTGTCCACCAATGGATGAATGGATAAAGAAAATGTGTCTCATACACACACATATATATATATAATTCAGCCATTAAAAAGAAGAAAAGACCTTGAGTGCATTATGCTAAGTAAAATAAGTCAGAGAAAGACATATACTATATGATCTCACTTATATGTGGAATCTAAAACAAACAAAATGAACTCATAGATACAAAGAATAGACTGGTGGTTGCTAGAGGTGGAGAGGCTGAGGTAAAATAGATGAAAGGAGTCAAAAGGTACAAAGTTCCGGCATAAGATAAGTAAGTCCTGGGAATTTAATAGGCAGAATAGTGACTATGGTTGACAACAATGTATTGTATATTTGAAAGTTGCTGAGAGAATAAATCTTAAAAGTTCTCACCACAAGAAAAAATAAATAATAATTATATGCGGTGATGGATGTTAACTAAACTTATTGTGGTAATCATTCCATGCAATATATTCATATTTCAAATACTTTTGTTGTACACCTAAAACTAATACAATGTTATATGTCAATTATATCTCATTTTTTTAAACGAGAAAGAAAAGTTTTTGTTTATTAACCATTTCACATGCATATCCCACTTTCCAACTAGATTATATACCTCTTACATTCTGAGATCAAGGTTTATGCAGTTTTTGTAACCCATAAAATCCACTACAATGCAAACTCATAGAAGGTACTCTATGAAATGTTATAAAGATATCTGTGATCTTTTTAAAAAAAGATTTATTTATGTATTTTAGAGAGAGAGAGAGAGCACTTACCTGCGTGAATGGGGGAGGGGCAAAAGGAGAAAATTTTCAAGCAGACTCCCCACTGAGCAGAGGCTGACATAGCTCAATGCCAGGACCCATGAGATCATGAACTGAGCCAAAACCAAAAGTCAGACACTTAACCCACTGAACCACCCAGGTGCCCCAAAGATATCTGTGATCTTACAAACATCCTATAAAAGGTTGAGACAACTCTCTGCTGAGCAGTAATTGTAGTTTTGTATCAGAGATTTTCCATAAAGACACCAACCTCAGAATGACTTCGCTTTTTATTCTGCAATTCTGAGCTTTCTCACCTTGGGCTATGGTTAAAAATAAAATACAAATAAAATTTGTCTAACATGGCATTTGCTTAATTAATGCAAGTGAAAGGAATTACTGGGAAGAGGAGTTATCTGGAATCCTTTCCTATATTCAGGATGGTATGATGTCTAGAGGGAAAAAGTGGAAGATGTGTATTATATAATGTAAATAAACATTAGTAAACTATTCTTAAATGCAAAAATTTATACTAGCACAGCCATATATCTCACAGCTGTGATATTTCCCTTAGAGTTATTATTTTAATGAACAGAACCTTAAGAGAAATGCTCATAGATCAGTAACCACTGGAACAGGTTTTTTTTTTTTTAATGAGAATAAGGTAATTTTGGAGCTACGATATGGATACCACTGCTGAGAACAAAAATTAAGGAAAATGATTATAGAGTATGATAAAAGTGATTACAGCTTATGGATTTCCTAACTCTTAGGACCCAAACAGGAAGACTACAATGAGAAGATTGTTTTCTCCCATCAGCTCAGTTCTTTTTAGATATAGCGCAGAATCAACAACAGATAATTTACAGAACTTGGCAGTACTTTTAATCTCTTCACACAAACTCACTATATCTTACCTATATGGGGGCCAAGAAGAGAAGTCAAGCAGAGACCACAAAAAGATTAACTGCGAAAAATCGTAAAGGAAAGTGACTTCCATTATCATCAGCAGAACCCCCTTCACTTGGGATGTTATTCAGCAATAAATATTTCAAAGTAGATATAGTGCATGTTGATATATGCGTATTGCCTGAATGCCTTCCTGCAGAAAGTACAGTCAGAACATACCAGGGGAAAAAAAGCCATATCTTCTTATGGGGGAAAAAAGCAAAAGGAAAAAAGTGGAGCTGAGGAAGACAAAAGTTAAAATGAAAATTAAGGTACCATTATATCTATGCACAGGGACATCACTCAGATTATCTTCTAAAATGCTAATGGAAGTTACACACAATAATTCCTCGAGCATTCACAAGATGATAAGTCCTGTCATCTTGAACTTTTTCCAGATAGATACTAAGGAAGAAACAGGATGCTATACTGATACTACAATATGTTCATGGAAATGGGAAATCTTATTTCTTTCCATAAAGTCTTAGTAAACCTCTAAAATGAATGCTCTGAGCAGATAAACACTAGAACCATGTGCATTATTTTGAATTCATTTATTTTATGTTCAAGATTTAACCAGTTTTACTTCTAAATGACAACTCCACTGAAGTTCATTTATATATTTTTCTACCTTCCCCAAACTTCTAATTACTTATTCTGCGTATGTTTCTCAGAGGAATAGCTATGACCCCTTACATAAAATTCTATACTACTCAGCCAAGGAGACAAGTCTGTCCTAATCCATAAAAACATATTAAATAGAATATATAAAGGAGCGCCTGGGTGGCACAGCGGTTGAGCATCTGCCTTCGGCTCAGGGCGTGATCCCGGCGTTCTGGGTTCGAGCCCCACATCAGGCTCCTCTGCTATGAGCCTGCTTCTTCCTCTCCCACTCCCCCTGCTTGTGTTCCCTCTCTCGCTGGCTGTCTCTATCTCTGTCGAATAAATAAATAAAATCTTTAAAAAAAAAAAGAATATATAAAGCATGATGGTGTGAATCTAATTGGCACTTAAGCTACGAGATTTAGAAATTTGAATTTGGTCTTTCAAGTCTATGTTCTACTGCAAGTTTCCTGCTTACAGATAATTGCTCCCAGCTAGGAAAAAAAAAAAGATCCTATCTGTTACAACAGAGCTAATACTACTGACTGATAATTCTGTACATCAGTATTTGCAAACACCTTGGGGATTTTTTACATTTAAAAAAATTTGTCTTTTCATAGGAGTAAGACAAGTTATGGCAATCCAGGTTTCTCATATGTGTGATTCCTCTATGTCATGCACATTCCATGAATCACATAGAAAGAGGCTCTAATCCTTGAATAATATTATCATTAGTGTTTAAATTAAGACACATCCTATAACATTAACAAGAAAATGTCTCTAACTTATAATTGAATCAAAGCATATTTTAAAGAGCTAGTAACAAGTCAGAATTAATAATGTCAATTGTACATTTTCATTGGCTAGCTGGACCAATCTCCTTTATGTTCCCTCTGTGTTCCCAGGGTCTCCTTCTGCTTCTTTCCTTTTGACTCCACCCAAAGGGACTCCAGTACCATGAATGTGCTCACAGCTCCCATGCTCATGACTCCAGATCCATATACACAACTGCCTAAAGGGTAACCCACAGCCCTTTAAAAGTAATGCATTCAAAAAAAAAAAAATCACTTCCCTCAGAACGTACATTCCCTACCTAGGTTGACGGCATCATAGATAATCCAGTTGTCCAAGCCAAGAGCCACTCCAGAGTCCCTTCTCTCCTTACCCCTCACATTCTGTCACCAAATCCTCCTTAATATGTCTAGATTCTTTTACCTCATCTCCACCACCAAAACTACTATGTTCAGTCAAAATTTCATCATCTTTTTCCTATGTCATGAGAATTGTTTCCTAACTGGGGTCCCCACTTTCATATATATCCCATGCCAATCCATTCTCCACATCATGTCTGACTAATCCTTTTATAATGAAAAATCTGATATTACTCTGCTGCCTCAAGGCTTTCAATGGTTCCCTACTGTCTCTAGCAGAGGCACAAGTTCAAACATCTGATTGGGCCAGGTGAGTATTAAGTTAGTAAAGGGGGTCGGGTATAAGATAACAGGTGGTGGCTGGGGTTGTACCTAGATGGATAGGCACATGCTTTATCTAAAGGCACTTAAGGGAGGCAGTTGCTTTTGACTAGCTAGTTGTTGTCACATAGAAATGTAGGTCCTGGGTCACCAGATGTTCCAATTTTTCAAGAGAAGCTGGAAGCCTGGTTTTTTATGGACATTTTCCAAAATTATAATGTTGAAAATACACCTATATTCTTAAAAACAAAGATATGAAGACCTAATTTAATATTTAGGCTATCATTTTCAACCTCTCATCTACTAGATAAAATTCAACTCTTGGCATGACATACCAGATACCTCATTATCTGTCAAAAACTGTTCCTTTCTTCACCCTCCATGTTCCACTCATAACAAACTACATGCCATGCTTCTTTAGGCTCCCATGGCTTTGAACAGCTTTTCTACTTCTGGATCACCCTGCTACCCCTACTCATCTCTTATTTTAATAGAAAATTGTTATTTACTCTTCCAGACTTAGATCAAGCATCTCTTCCTCTGTAAAGCCTTCCCAGACCCAGCCACATAAGACAATTACTTTGTCCTTGGTGTCACCACCATCCTAAAACATACACTTATTACGGAATTAATCACAGTGTGAAATTATTTATTTTAAAGTTGTCTTTCCTAACAGAGAATTGAGCTCTTTTAAAGCAAAGGACTGATTCAGCCTTTTACGTCTATTTGCAGCCCACAGCCTGTTATTGACTATATAATACCACTGGAAAGAAATAAGACATAAGTGACTATGCCATTTTCCCCAGTTTATAATAAAGTATTTTTAAAAGATTTTTTAAATTTATCCATTTGACAGAGAGAAAGACAGCCAGCAAGAGAGGGAACACAAGCAGGGGGAGTGGGAGAGGAAGAAGCAGGCCTCCCAGCCGAGGACCCCGATGTGGGGCTTGATCCCAGCACTCGGGATCATGCCCTGAGCAGAAGGCAGACCTTTAACGACTGAGCCACCCAGGTGCCCCTATAATAAAGTATTAATAGTAGGAAAACAAATAAAAGACCTATACTCGTGTCTGAAGGAATTTAACTTTGCTTTCATATAAATATAACAACTTTAGCTTTAACTGAAAAGTGCTGACAATCTGTCTCTTCTCCCAGGCTGGTCAGTCCTTCACTCACATGCAGTGGCTTCAGCTCTGTTTTCTGACTCTATAATTTTGCTTTTTCCAGAATGTTATATAAAAGGAATTACACAGCATGTAGTCTTTTGGGTTTGGCTTCTTTCACTTAGCATTTGAGATTCGTCCATGCTGGTGCATGTATCAGAAGCTAATTTCTTTGTGTTGCTGAGTAGTCCATTGTGTAGATGCACCACCAATTGCTTATCCACTCGCTAGATGCAGGACAGCTGGATTGCTTCTAGTTTTTGGTGATTATAATTAAGCTGCTATAAACATTTGCCGCAGGTTTTTGTATAAATGTAAGTTTCATTTCACTTGGATAAATACCTGGTAGGATCAGTGAGTCAAATGGTAAGAATGTGTTTAACTTTATCAGAAATCGCCAAACTGTTTTTCCAAACTGGCTGTACCCATCTGCATTTCCATAAGCAGTGTAGAAGAGTTCCAGTTGCTTCATAGCCTCTCCAGGTCTTGATGTCAGATTTGGGGACGGTGAATTTTTTGAGGAGAGGAATGATTAGAACCATTCCAACAGAAGCGTAGTGGTATCTCATTGTGGTTTCAATTCACCTGACCTCTTATAAATCATTTTCTCTTTATTCTTCCTTATTAGCTGATATATCAGACATCTCCGTGTCCCACCTCACATTCTCTCAATGTTTTAATTGCAGCTGTTGTTGTGGCAACCAGCTGCTCACATGTATGACCCAAAAGCAACTCCACTTCACTTGCACCACATATCTCTCCTTTCTGCCCCACAGCTTCTCTGTCCCCACCCCCACATGAAATATATGCAAAAACCTTCTCATTCCGATGCATGTCTAAACCTAGAAATGCAAGAAAATTTATACTCTGTTGGGCAACTATTGACCAACGTTGGATGGAAGCTGGTGAACACATACTCCTTCCCTTGGAAGAATGGTTCCATCCCTTGGAAGAATGGTTCTAAGGCCTTTTCTTGATAGCTCCTCAAAGGATCCCAAGTGAGAATGAACACAGACTGGACATTGTGTTGCCTGCAATGGTGATCAGCAAAATAATATATCTTAGCAATGGCTTTCCCTCCTTCCTTGTTTAACTCTTTCAAAGCCCCTACTTTTCTTCCTTGAGGTTACTTTCCAAAGTAAATTATCTGTATGCAAGCCCTTGTCTTGGGCTCTGCTTTAGGTGATATCCAGGCTAAGTCACCTTTGGAAAGTACTGCAGCTCGAAGAAGTAAACAACAGAACAAAGCAGTACCTATGTTGATGCTCTCTGTAAGAAACATAAGAACTCCATTTTTTTTCTCTTTGGTGGGTACTATTTTTAGGCATGCCTTCAAGCCTAAATCAAGCATAAGACTGCTAAGCTATATGACTAAATTGTTGGATTTTTAATACTTAAATATGTCTCTTGGATTAGCATCTCAAGGAGATATGTGAAGATAGTATTTTAGATTTATTGAAAACAATAAAATATTAATGTCAACTTGCTAAACATTAATATTTAACTTTTATTCTTCACTAATTTGTAAATTTGCATTGTTTTATTTTATTTGCACATTTTGTGACAGAGCCTCATGGGAATAATGAAAAACAATGGAAATGTCTTACTTAGATGTGGTTTCTTATGGAAGGGGGGTGTTACTGGGTACAGGGGCTCACATCAGGTCTGAAAAGAGGACATGAGTGACAGTGACCTTGTCATTTAGGACAGAAGCAAATAGTAAAGGAAAGGTTTACTTTATTTTGTATGAGGAACACAGTCTTTGATCCTAAGTCTGGCCATTAAAATTATACTCAAGTAGCTCAGATAAATCTTATGCTTAGAAGTGTCCATATGGGAAATAATTTATAGGTAAACTCGGGATCTTACAAAGGTTTGTATTCTTATCATTGCTTTTAACAACAAATACTACTTTTCTTGTTGTCCATACAAAAGTAGCTTTTGTTAGCAAGCAAGAGAAAGCTAGTCTATCCATAAGGCTAGATCTCTAAATTTTCTTGATGACAATACAAGTATAACTCAACACTGCTTGGCACATATCTTTCTGGCACATATGCATTGTATATATACATGTGTGTTGATTATATCTACAGGCACTCTTTGTGTGGGAGTTCTTTTCCTATTATATAAGCATTCTTAGTATCTTCATAAGAGGTAGAAGCTACATACTGGTAGACAGAAGCCACATATGTGTACTCTATTAGAAGACAGCTCCTGAATTTCATTCACAGTTTTTAGGCTTCATAGATGAATCCTGGAAGAAAACCTCATAGGAAAAATGAGCAATTTAGGTGTGATGTGATTCTAAATAAAAAATGCATTAGAGAGGGATGCCTGGGTGGCTCAGTCAGTTAAGCATTTGCCTTGGGCCCAGGGTCATGGGATTGACCCCCACATCCCCTCCTTGCTGGGCAGGGAGGCTGCTTTTCCCCCTGCTTGTGTGCTCTCTCTCTCTCTGACAAATAAATAAATAAAATCTTCAAAAATAATAATATATAAAAAAATGAAAAATTTTTTAAAAAATACATAAGAAAAGTATACAAATAACTGCTTAATATTTGTAGTAACCAAGCATTGTTAATATTTACAACATACTGTCTTTGTGAGACTGACCTATCCTGTCTCATCATAATCACTATCACCTTCTCTTTCACTAGCTAATGGAATTAATGATGCAGATTTTTAGTTAATAAGCTACTTTGAGGGTTTTATGTGTACTCCTCTAAACTTTTCAGATAATAATTCACCAGTATATGAGTAGCTTGCAATATACCTATTTTATTAAACTGAAATCAGAGAAAATGTTGACTGCTGATTATTTTTATTTAGGAGTATAACTATCATTTAAACAATATGCCTTATAGCCAAACTTAGTGATTTTGTCACAAAAGTAAATTGCTCTTCTCTTTTCTCTGTTATTCTAGACACTTCAGATTGGAAATTTCAGGCCTCTTACATCCTCTTTGTCTCCCTATAGTAAATGAAGTTATATTAATTCATCCTTTGTTTTATTCAATTCTTTTTTTTTTTTTTTCTGTTCCCTCTCCTCCTATCTAAGTCCAAAAGACTAGGCCAATGCTCTGTTTATTACTATCAGGACCAATTATAAGTGAGCTCTGAGAAGACATGAAGATCACCTGACAAACTTAAATACAGCATTCCAGGAAGTTTTCATTAGAAGATTTATAATGGGAATTTTTATAGTGGGAAAGCACGAAGAGCTGTAGCTCAACTTCAGACTTACGAATGATCGTGGAACAAGTCTCAGGAACAAGTAGAGCATGTGCTAGAGGTGGAGACAAACATATGGGTCCTAAATCCAAGTTAGTCCCCTTGATGGAGGAGGAGGCTTTCATAACTCCTTCTACATCTCTGGTTTATGGAAGGTGAAGTACAGTTCTTGGATGAATGGAATAAAGTATCCTTGAACAAAAGTCAAGAAGAAAAAGAGCACAACTACTTCAATGCTTTGCCAATTCTTATCTTTGACACAGAGAAGAAAAAGAGGAAATTCTATAATGCCTTAACTTTCCATCAGGTATGAAACTCTCCCCAAGCAAAGCAGACTCAGACCTTCTGATATAACTGCAGAAGCCTCACCCAGAGAATAGGACAACAGTACTGCACGGGCCTGGATATGTGGGGCTTACTGCAGAGGACAGGACACTGAATGCAAGTCTGATGTGGGGAATCAATCTTCCCGAGGTACTCAGTCAAGGTTCAAGAAGAGCTTGCCTAGAATCAAACATAACAGCCCCCACATCTCTGCTTATTCATTGGAAAAGAGTGAAATAACGAAACCCAGAATATATCTATCTCTGGGGCCTGAAAAACTTGTCTTACAAATTGAAGCCCTGGAGATGCAAGAAGTAGATTAATTTTTCTTCTAATTGGAGATTATGTATTTGGAAGAGGCTACAGAATGTGAGAAGTAAATGGCTGGCTCTGAACAGAGTCAAGAAAAGATTTGCTTTACACCACAAAGTAGGATTCTGAATCAGCAAACCCCTACGTGAGCATTTTATAAAGATTAGGAAGAAAATATAGGTGGGAGTCATACAGACCTGATATAGAAGATGCCAAACTAAAAGGAGATGAAGATGGGTAAAAAGTGTACATTATGGTGATAACAGGCATGATATATAGAGAACAACAGTAAAGAAGGTATTTGATGATTATCACGAGTAAATAACAATATATCCAGTCCCCGGTAGTAAATAACAATGTCCCCAGACTTCTTCAACTTGTGACTACAAATAAAGTCACATTAGCATTTGTGGACAAATTTTACTGCCTCCTTATGCTTACCTCCTCCCATGGGATTTCAGCCCACTGTAAAGTGCTCCCAAAGTATTTCTAGAAATTAACAGAGGGTATATTAACAAGCATGTGTCTGTTGGGCATTTGCCTCTTAGACGTCAGGAAAGGGGCGCCTGGGTGGCTCAGTCATTAAGCATCTGCCTTTGGCTCAGGGCGTGATCCCGGAGTCCTGGGATCGAGCCCCACATCAGGCTCCTCCGCTGGGAGCCTGCTTCTTCCTCTCCCACTCCCCCTGCTTGTGTTCCCTCTCTCGCTGGCTGTCTCTCTCTCTAATAAATAAATAAAATCTTAAAAAAAAAAAAGTCAGGGAAGGATCTGCCATCTCTCCTTTGATCCACTAAGTCTGCAGCTCTTACCAGGAATTTCCTTGCAAGCCATCTCCTGGTTCTGGCAAAGCCACCAAACCCTAGAGGTGCTAGTTAGCCCTGCATTCCCTCCAGTCTTGCTGTATCATAGTGATTCTAGTTTCCTTACAGTAATGCATCATGTTCATTACTCCCTGTTTCAAAGGATTCAGATGCCATGCCATACCCCCATCATAATCTCTCATCCATTTGTCTCAGGTACCTGAATACCTGAATAGATACATGGCAGGAGATTATAGAATCAGTTTAGGTTTGACAGGATCTATCTTGCTCCACTGTACTCCCTGCAAAGTACTACAGTCCCTTGGAGAGGACTCCAACCTTTGCCACTGACTCTTTCTCAGAGAAGGGGATGGTGTTTTCTCTGTAGCTTCCTGACCTCCATGGCTATGTTCCAGGATAGCAGTTACTCCAATATACAGATGACCCCCATGCTAGAATTCATAAAGTCTTGCATAGAACTTCAAAATTTTACCGGAATATCCCTAGATGTTATTAGCTTCTGCATACAAATGAAGTCCTCCTAGTCTAGGCTCTGGCTGTTCAACATGTGGTCCGTGGACCTACAGCATAGGCATCACCTGGGGCTCATTAAAAAAGCATAATTTCAAACTCCATCCTAGAATATATAGTTTGAGGAGATCTCCAGGTGATTCAGGTTTACACTCAAGTATGAAGAGAGAGTGTTATAGACTATATCACTAAATTTTACCATTTTATTATTTTTTTTTAGATTTTATTTTTTTATTTGACAGAGAGAGAGATAGCATGCATGAGCCAGGGGAGGGGCAGAGAAGCAGGTTCCCTGCTGAGCAGGGAGCCCCATGTGGGATTCGATCCCAGGACTCTGGGCTCATGACCTGAGCCAAAGGCAGAGGCTTAACTGACTGAGCCACCCAGGCACCCCGTAAATTTTAACATTTTAGAAATTACATCACTGCCATGAACATTGCTCATGGATTTGAGTCATGAATACATACATCTGTATCCACCTGCATCTGCAGCCTTCACAGTCTCTGTGATCCTACGATAGATGCAAGTATCTGACCATTGTATCTTCTGGTGGTGTCACACTCACACATTTACATACTGAGATACATATTATTTTGTACTAAGTTATTTTATTTTACTTCTCTTTTACATTATTGTTAGGACATTTTATTGATTTCATTTTCAAGTTATGTGTGTAGGCTGATTGTATTTTCTATATATTTCATTTTAGGAGAATAAGTGAGATTTTATAGAACACTTGTTGCAAATAGAGGGCATTGGGTCTGAGGGCATTGACAAGCACTGCCAAGGTCCTTGGGAAGCCATTCACAAGTTTTAAGCAGGGAAGTAACATGGCTAGATATTTTGTTTCAGGCAGACTATTCTGGTGGTTGTTTGGAGGACAGACTTAGGTCTATAAGGCTGTTGTTAAAGGAATCAATGTGGGAGACTATTACTGCAGTCCAAGAGAATCAGGAGTGGCCAAAGACTAGAAGAAAAACTTGGACAAGGAGGATTCTCAGAAGCAAGGATGAGAGAATTCAAGAAGAAAGAGGCAAGTCAATAGAGTCACATGGATTTATATGAATTTATTTAAATTGGTAGCTAGGTAGACACAAAATGTTCTTGCAGCTTATTGAATAACAAGGCCAACTCACTTGGCCATGGCATAAGTATTGAGGGAAAAGGACACAGAAAAGGAGAAAGAAAAAGGAACACTTCCTTGCTTTTCTCAAAGCAGCATTTTCCCATTTATTCCTATGTCCCTGCAAGTGATCCTGTAGTCTTTAGGAAATGGCAGTGGTAAGACTCTGCAGAATGAATTCTAGTCCCAAATCAAATGCCAAATACGTCACTTCTGACAGGCCCATTTTCTTTGACTCAATGTCCTTATCTGGGGCTTAGGGGCAATAATTTGTCTTCTCTCTTAAGATAGCTTTGATGACAGAAATATATATGTCAAAGTATTTTGAAAAATTAAGGAAGATAACTAAATTTTGATTGTTATATTGTTTAGATTTCGACAATATAATAGGTTTCCATTCAGAGCATCTGTATGCATGAGTGGGAGCCATGCCACTCACTTCTAGGTAGTAATTAGATTTTTCCTTTCTCAAAAAAGAAAGAAAGAACTTTCTGATATTAACACTTCTCTATGGCTTCATACTAGGGAATTTATGTGAACAAAGGGGCGTAACAGCTCTGTGGCTTTTTGGAGTCTCTTTTTTTTTTTTCCCCCCTCAAATCCCTGTCAGTCTAGTTTTATAATCAAAGTACATTCTTTGGAGACCTTTGGTGACAGCTGGAAGTCAGAGTTGCAGTTCATTATATTTATTCAAAGTATTTTGTAAAAGATTCTTGATAGGGGAATTTTAAATTGAAAAAAGTCTCTGGAGAAATTATTATTACTTTGGAAAAGTCTAAGTAGTCATGATGACTTTGAAAAGGTACATATTATGGTGAGCTTTCTTCCTGCAATGTAAGTCCCAGAATCGCCCATGCACATCATCAGCAGTACTTGTTAGTATCCAAAGAAGTCTATGGCTTGAACATATATTCACTTTAAAATCAAAGTATTACTCTTATACCTATAAATTCCTGACAAGCTTTCTTTTTTTAGAGAAAGAGAAAGATGCCAAATTTCTCCAAAAAATTAAATTTATTTAGTTAAATAAAAGAATTAACTGTAAAATGGTGATATTTAGTTATAAATTATTTATATAACTTGAATTTTTTCAAGAGTCTTATCAGACCAGGATGAGGCATTAGAAGTTTACTGGGTTTGTGTTCAAAATTACCTAATTGTACCACTGAGCCAACTTTAAGTATAAAGTATTACATTAGGTGAGCTGCAATTCCATTCACACACACAAAATGGCATTTCCATTATCACTGATGAGGAGTTTTTTCGGCCATATGAAATACTGTGAACTAAGTAGGCATCCAAAATGGTCATTTATACATGAATAATCATGGTTCTGGACCAGACTTTGAAAAGGTCTCTTGGATCAAACTAAACCCCATTATTTTAAATGCCACACATTTGTTCTGGAATATAGATGCTCTGTTAATATGACAAATGGAAAAAGTATGATGCTTCATACTAACTATCAGCCTATAAACAGAAATTCCAACCTATGCAGCTAATACTAGAAATTCACTCAAAGATGCAAATTCATAGCAAAGATACTAAAATTGCATATTACATGCAAATCCTAGAGCTTTAGAACTGGAAATAATTTAGTCCAACTCTTGTCTTTGACAGACAAAGAAATGGAAGCCTGAAAATATAAGGTCATATCTTCTCCAGATTACTTACGAGCTTGTTAAACTTGAACAAGTTACTTAACCCCTCTAAGCTCCTGTTTCCTTGTTTATAAAATAGAGAAAATTAAAGACCTAACTTACTGTGGTATAGCAAGTATTAAATGAGGCCATGTACATAATCACATGGCATAGTCCCTAAAATGTAGTAAATGTTTCATAAATGTTAACTTATTTTCCTTGTTTGTGAGTCAGAAAAAAATGATAAAATTAGCCTAATTTGGAACATTTGGTAGGTGTGAATTGTTAAGTATCAAGAATGACCATCATCACCTCAAAGAAGTGTAGGGTGTGTTAGAGTAGCTCTCCAATTCCTCAAAAGGATTTTTTGCATGAAATAGTCAATCCTGCTGTGATTAGTCATTTAGGCTGTGCACTGCCCAACTTTAATTTCTGTAAATATCACCACCCTTGAGTTGTGCTCTATATCTACTTTGCACAACTAACATGTAGTAGCCCTGGGAATAGTTTTCAGTAATGATATAATCTTAACACATTCACAATATTTATTTGAGATCCATAATTGGACTTAAGGTATCTGTTGTAATTAATCCTAACGATTTTTTATTTTTAGAGATTTTTTAAAAAATTCTAGTTCCTGTCCTGGAGGTAGAGAAAAATATTTTACACAAAATACAAGAGCATTAACTATAAAAGAAAAAGGTTGATAAGTTCGTTACTTAAAAATTAAAAACTCCCCTATGCAGAAAGTTACTACTCAGACAATGAAAATAAGACATACAGAGTGGGAAAATATATCTGAAGCAAATATAACCCACAAAGAGTTTATACACAAAACAGTTAGCAAACAAGTATAAACTGACAAGAAAAAGACAGACTGTCCAATAGGGAAAAAAATGAGCAAAAGATTTGAATAGGCAATTCTACAAAGAACAAATCCAAATAGCCATTAAACATGCTAAAAGACCCTCAACATCATTAGAAATTCAAGAACTGCAAGTGTAAATTACAACAAAATGCCAGTTCACACCCACTAGATTGGTTAAAATGAAAACATTTGAGAATACAAGCATTAGCTAGAATGTGGAACGATGGGAACTTGTACGCATTGCTGCTGTAAGAGTAAATTGGTACAACCCCTTTGGGGAAAAAGTGTAGTAGTACTTTGCATCATCTCTGGCCTGGCTAACTGCAAAAGCCTCCAAATGGGTCAGCCAGCTTCTTACCTTGCCCCTCTAGCCTATTCACAAACCAACAGTAAGAAGGATCCTGTTAAACTGTTTATGTCAGATCATGCCATTCCTTGCTCACTACAGCCACACTATCCTCATTTCTGTTCCTCAGGGTCTTTGAACTTGCTATTCCCTTTGCCTAGATTTGCCTGTTACATTTCCCCTAGATACATAGCTTGCTCTCTTACCTCTTTCAGGTTTTTACTCAACTATTGTCTTCTTTCTAAGGCCTTTCGACGATAGTCTATCTAAATATTCAACAGCACACTGCTGAGCTTGTATCCTTTTCTTTGTTTAATATTTTTCTCAGTAATACTATTCTCTTGCACTATATGTTTTACTTATTTATCTTGTTAAGCATCTTAACTCCTAACTTCTATTAGAATGTAAGTACTGATATACATACAAGGGTTGGGATTTAGGGGTCTTTTTCATGTTTGACTCCCTAGTACTTAGAAGAATGCCAGTATATACTCAGCATTCACTTAATATTTCTTGAATGAATCAACAGATCCATCCATCCAGTAATGAAAGCTAGAAACCTGGGCACCTTTTGCTCTTTCTTCTCCATCACCCAGTTCTGTCCATTTAATTTTCTAAATATCCCTTTACCCCTTCCTCTTCCTATTTCCATCACTCTAGTTCAGACCACCATTTTTCACCCAGACTATGACAAGAGATACCTGACTACCCTCCCCTCCTCTAGTCCACAGCCCATAAAATCCATCCTCCCTGAAACTATCAGACTAATCTTAAAACATGTCGATCTACTAAAAACCTTCAATGGCCTCTCATCACGCATGGTGATTACAACTCCAGCTCCTTGACACTGCACATCCCTGCAAGATCTAGCACACGCTTACCTCTCTAGTCCTCTTCTCATTACTCTGGACCACAATTTATTATCAGGAAACACCAAAATGCTTTTGTATGCTAACATGTTTCTGATCTGTGGGAGCCTGACTCATCTGTCCTGTATTTGGAATGTCCTCCCACTTCTCATTTTACAATGCTAATAAATACCATTCTTTAGGATTTAGTTCAAATGTTTGCCTCTCCCAGGGTTTACTATTGCTACCTCCCCCCATTTGCTAGGTACCCTCCTCCACGCTCCCATAATTTTCATACATACGTTCCTATGATACTTACCACATTCTATCATAACTATATTTATACACTGTTCTGTTCTACTGGAATCTAAGATCTTTGTGTGTATCTTAGTCATCTCTGTATGCCTTGTGCCTGTATCAGTGCCTGGCACAGGCAGGTGCTCAAAAAATATTTAGTGACTGAGTAAATGAGTGAGTTATGCTATATACAAAGAAAAGTAATTTTTGTGGGGCGCCTGGGTGGCTCAGTCGTTAAGCGTCTGCCTTTGGCTCAGGGAGTGATCCTGGCATTCTAGGATCGAGCCCCACATCAGGCTCCTCTGCTGGGAGCCTGCTTCTTCCTCTCTAACTCCCCCCCTGCCTGTGTTCCCTCTCTCGCTGGCTGTCTCTCTCTCTCTGTCAAATAAATAAATAAAATCTTTAAAAAAAAAAAAAGAAAAGTAATTTTTGTAATAATCACTAAGGAAATTGGTAAGAAGCAACTTGTGTCACTTTCAAATACTCAGGCATTCAACATATGTCTTTTACAAATTCCATCTTTTGTGAAAGTAAAGAAACAGGCACAGAGCCCAGAAGAATCACTTTTAACATGTCTCTTATGGTTCTTTCATGCCCAGAAATTTGATTCTCTTTATTATAAATGCCTCAGGCACCAACATATCATTTCTCATTTTTTGTTCAACTTTATCCCTTCACTACTCTGGCTCTCTCACCCACAAAAAGAACTTCCAGTGAACCACCATAACCAAATGTAACATTTGTTATAATGAGACAATATAGGAGAAACTCGATATACATTATTTTAGACATTTGCAAAATGGGGATTTTCTCAAGCAGTCTGCAGTGAAAATAGGCTAATGGGAATTCACTGGGTAAGAATCAGCCTGGTAACAAGAAACAAGCAGTCATTGTGTTCAGAGAACTAAGTGCTCCACTAGGTAGAAATATACTCATATACCACAGAAAATACAACAGTTTCCTTTCAATAACTAATATATTTAATTTCTCCATTATTACCCAGAGAGGCTATGAAGATACATCACACATTAAAAAGATGCCCTCATCTGTCCATTTATTAACCATTAATCCTAAGCTTGAAATTCTTTTCATAAAAGATTTCCTGTTCCATCTGGAGCTAAGAGCAAGGAATCAGGACTAGTTTTTCTACCCAATTATCCTCTCATTCACTGCCTAAAGTTTCCCCAATCAAACAATGCCAGGGCAAAAGGGCAAACTATAAAAAGCAGAAAGATCTGCCTTCTGAGTTTCTAGTTGGAGAAAAGTATATATAGAAACCAGAATGAGCTCTGGTGTTGTGAAAACTATAGGGATTGTCTCAAAAAGACTTCGATGAGTTAATACCTAATACCATACCATTTAAGATGCAAAAAAGTTTTAACATTGAAAAACATAAAAGCCAGATGTGAACAATATGAAACACAAGCAGATTGTCAGAGAACACAAAAGGGTATACAAGATTCTTCCTATAGCACTTTTAAAAATTAAAGTTGATTTTATATAAATACAACTTATTGATGGGGTATATGAAATCAATACTGGGCTTTTGAGTACCTATTATGGATTATACCTGGTGTTAAGCATTAGTGATACAAAGATGAATAAAAAATGTATCTTTCTCTTCATATGTTTAGAGTCCAGCAACAGACCTACAAACATTAGCATCAGATGTAATAAGTGTAATGTAGGAGGTGAACACAGAGAAAACAATGTGGAGTGGGGGAGGAAGAGCACATTTATCTATTGCAATACATATAAAAATTAGATCTCCAGAGAAAGTTGCACTGTTAATATACCATTACATATAACATAAAAGGAGCCAGCACACTTTATACTTATGTATATATTAGGATGTGCCTGCCATACATAGTACTAATATTTAGCCATTTCTGACCTATAAAAACAGCAATTTGATATGGTTTATCTTGTGAATTTCAAAACAAAGTTTCATTTATTTATTCTACAAATATTTGGTCATCACATAGCAAGGGCAGGTGGAAGAGGCATGGAGAGAAGAGTAGATGGCACCAAAGGGGGTGAGAGAAACTAAAGACTATAGTTATTATTTAACCAAACCAATTTTTTCCCTGAGGTTTCCCCTAAAAAATGCCATAGACTCAGCCCTCCAAGAGAACAGTGTGTCTCTAAGGGCCCTGTGTTTGTCCTCACAGATAATAAGCTTTTGTGAGAATGCCTGAAAAAGAAGTAGAGTCTTAGGGAGGCAGGGACCCCAAATCCCTTGTTGATAACTCACAGCCAGAGTCTGCTGGTTATTCCTCTTATTTATTCTCCCCTTTCTTCATAGTAGTGACCTCCTAACTTGGGCGGGACATTAACCACCTAAAACAGATCACCTGTTCACCTTGCAGTCACATATGGCAGGTGTGAGTAAGTTCTGGTTCATGAGAAGCTAAGTGGAATCAGAGTACAATTTCTAGAAAGTTAACTTGAAGGAAAGTGGCCTTCTCCTTCTCCTCTTCCTGCTGATTAAGGAAGTCCCTCATTCCCCAGTTCGTATATTTTTTTCTTTACAAGAAGATCATATAAATGAAATCACATAATATGCAGCCTTTGCATCTGGCATTTTTCACTTATAATACCTTTGAGATAGGTCCATGTTGTTGCATGTTTCCATATTCATTATTTTATTGCTAAGTAATAATCCATTGTATGGAAGTATCATAGTTTGTTATCCCTTCCCCAGTTGAGGGCACTGGGGTATTAGGGTTGCTAGTTTTAGCAATGACAAAGCTGCTGCACATAGTCACTTACAGGTTTCTGTGTGAAAATAGGTTTTCACTTTAAACAAGAAAACATCTAGGAGTAGAACTGCTGGGGAATGTGGTAAGCCTATGTTTACAGCATGAGGAACTGCACAAATGTTTTATAAAGTGATTGTATCATTTTGCATCCCCACCAGCAATATATGAGATTCATGTTGTTCCACATCTTTGTCAATATTTGGCATGGTCAGATTTTTTATTTTAGACTTTTTAATAGATATATAGTAATATCCCATTGCTTTAATTTGCATCTGTCTAGTGACTAATGATATTGAGCATCTTTTCATGTCACATTTGCCAAGTATCTTTTTGTGTGAAGTGACAGTTCTTTTTCTTTGAGTTGTTTGTTTACTTATTATTAAGTTTGAATATTCTTCATCAACTCTGATACAAGCCCTTTATCAGATATGTGATTTGCAAATATTTTGTCCTAGTGGGAGGCCTGTCTTTTTATTGTCTTCACAGTGTCTTTCAATGAGCAGTAGTTCTTAATTTTTTTAAAGATTTATTTACTTATTTTAAAGAGAGAGAGAGAATGTGCTAGCAGAAGAAGGGGCAAAGGGAGAGGGAGAAAAAGCAGAGCCCCTTTGAGCGCAGAGCCCCACAAAGGGCTGATCTCGCCACCCTGAGATCATGACCTGACCTGAAATCAAGAGTCAGATGCCCAACCCACTGAGCCACCCAGGCACCCCAGAATTCCTAATTTTGAGAAAGTCCAGTTTATCAACTTTTTCTTCTAGGGATAGTGCATTGGTGTTGTATTCAAGAAACCTTTGCCCAATCAAGGTCATAAAGATTTTCTCTTTTATTGTCTTTTCCTGTGTTTTATAGTTTTCAGTTTTACGTTTAGATCAATGATCCATTTTGAGTTAATTTTTGCATAGAGCACAGATATGTATCAAGGTTCATTTCTTTTTCCATCTGGATATTCAATGGTTCCCACCCCATTTGTTCATAAGACTACTCTTTCTCCATTGAATTGACTTTGTATCTTTGTTGAAAATCAACTGAGCATAGCTGTGTGGATCTATTTCTGGATTCTCCATTCTGTTAAATGAGACACACTTAAATTTTTTTCTAGTAAACATATATTTATTTTTAATAGGAATTTTTAAAATGCTGGCTTTTCAACACCAAGTTGTGGCTTCTTCTCTTAATTTACCCAGTCCTTGTGATTGTGTTTGCCTAAAGTTATATTGCATAAACTCATTCTAAAATGCATACATGCAATATATATCACAACAAGTATCTTCATTTGTAAAACATCTTATGAGATGTTTTTATGACTTGCCACTGAAATATAAGGCATTCATTTAAAAAACATTAAAAAGTACAGCCTCTTTTAGACTTTATTAAATAGACCTAAATGCAGACAAATATGCTTTTTAAAACTAAGACATTTTAAGAGTAGGGCTGGTCTGACTATTTTACTTGGAACTAATACATAGATTCATCAAGTCCCCAAGCCCAGTGGAATTTCAATTAGCTACCTGCCAAGAGCCACAGATAGCATAATATAGCTGTATAGAGGAAATACCATCTGCCTCTGTGAACAAAAACCACTCTAGTATTGATGCCTATGGTTCCTCAGAGCTCTCTGGATTCTGCCAATATTATACCCATGGTTAACCACAGTGAACTTCTCTGTGAATGTCCCCAACTGCAGAGACTATAGGGAAGCCAGTAATGCAAGAGATTTATCGATAACACTGATTATGCTGATGGTGCATGGCACAGTTGACCACACCAAGATATTCATAAACAAATTCCCTAAATAGGCAGAAAGTACTGAACCCTTTCCAGGTTCTGTGATAAAATAGACATCTAAGTTTTTCCAATTACATCGTTTTTTTTTTCTTTTCTTTTCTGATCCAGTAAGCATGTAATATTAGCATCATTAATGCCCAAGAAGAAACTTCCTATATCTCCCATTACCAAGGAAAGACCTGAGATGATATCAGATATATAAATAGAAATGAATTACAACTATGGACTTTGATAGATTGTTATCATGTGGTGAAAGTATCCTTTCCTTTTGGCACCTAGTCACTCAAGCCATGTGACTTATGGGTAAGCTTTTTGTGGCCACCTCTCCCTTTAAGATGTTCCTCTATAGGGTCCTGTATGCCTAGGGGATCAATTCCAGCTTGAACCAGGTAAGCGATGGGTCATTATTGATTCTGACTCCTGCTCATCTTAACTTGCAGTCAGCAAGCTGGCAAGTTAGAACAGCATAGCAGAATGCAGACATCATCTGGGTTTGAGTTATTAGTTGCACACATCTGAATCCACCCTAGTTAGTTTAAGAAGGAAAATATTAATTGCAGGATTTTAGAAAGTTCACAAAGTCTTTGGAAGGGTCAGAGAAGCAAGCTCTAGACTAAGCTTCCAAGAATAACATCCAGAACCACATATCGCAGACTTGGTCAGGTCATACTGACTCCGGCACAATTGGGAAGTTGCTGCCATTACTACTGACCCCAGGACATTCTGCTTTTGCTCTTGATTGTACCAACAAGATGGACCTCCATTCCATATCTGTCTCTTCACATAACTCTCTTTCTACCTTTTGTTTCAGTAGTTTGATTTTCACGTGCCTCAGTATTATTTTCTTTGTATTTACCCATCTTGGGGTTTGCCAAGCTTCTTGAAAATACACATGGATGTTGTCAAATTTGTGAAGTTCTTGGATGTGATTTCTTTAATATTGCCTCTACTTCATTCTCTCACTCCTCTTTCTGGGGCTTTAATTACATATATATTAAAGCTGTTTGCTATGTTCCATATCTCTCTTATGTTTTCTATTCTGCTCTTCATTTTATTATTTTCTCTTTATTTGCTTCAGTTTGAATATTTTCCATTAACCTGTCTTCAAGTTCATTAATTCTGTCTTCTGCTATGTCTAATCTGCTCTTAAAGCTCATTCAATGAGTTTTTAATTTCAGGTATTATATTTTGCATTTCTAGAATGTCTTTTTTGGGAGTCTTTTAACTACAATATCTATATCATTTCTGAGTCTGTTTTATTCCTTGATTATCTATCAGTTACTTTTTCCTGTTTCTTCGAATGTTTGACCATTTTTTTTGTGGGAATACAGGGCTTAACTTCAAAGCTTTTCTTATTTCAAGAACTTTATCTATGAACGTTTTGTCCAATGCCTGCAAACAGGTTTTTAAAAAATATTTTGCTCAGTTTTTATAGTTGTTCACCAAATCAACTATTCATTATCACTGAAATTGAACCTCAAAAAACTCTATTTTAAATTAAAGTACCATTTACCATCTGATTTGTCAAACCTAAGTCCAAATCTGTTCTCCATCAGTAAAGGAGCCTGAAATCTGTGGAGAAGGGAGATTATGAAAGGAGTTGATGCTTTGAGAAATTATCAAAATGTGAAAAGGGTGTCCAAATGGTATTTAGTCAAAAAAGTATCTTCTACCCCATCACTATCTGATTCTTTAACTACTATGGCTTCTTTTTTTTATTTATTTATTTATTTTTTTTTACTATGGCTTCTTGATTAGGTCAGCCAATCAGCCAGAGATGTGGCAAGAAGCACAAAAGTAAGATGAAGTAGAGAAGAGTGGAAAAACGCCTGGTAGCTTTGTTTATGCCTACAATGTACCTCAGTTTTATAGGTTACCAGGTTTTATTTTTAAAATCACATTTGAGGGGCGCCTGGGTGGCACAGCAGTTAAGCGTCTGCCTTCGGCTCAGGGCGTGATCCCTGCGTTATGGGATCGAGCCCCACATCAGGCTCCTCTGCTATGAGCCTGCTTCTTCCTCTCCCACTCCCCCTGCTTGTGTTCCCTCTCTCGCTGGCTGTCTCTATCTCTGTCGAATAAATAAATAAAATCTTAAAAAAAAAAAAAACCCTGCTTTAAAAAATAAATAAATAAATAAATAAATAAATAAAATCACATTTGAGTACATGCACCCTGATGTTTATAGTAGCATTGTCAACAACAGCCAAACTATGGAGAGAGCCCAAATGTCCATGAACTGATGAATGGATAAAGAAGATGTGATACACACACACACACACACACACACGTGCACGCATGCACACACAATATTACTCAGCCAATCAAAAAGAATGAAATCTTGCCATTTGCAATGATGTGGATGGAGCTAGAGTGTATTATGCTAACTGAAATAAGTCAGTCAGAGAAAGACAAATATCATATGATCTCACTCATACGTGGAGTTTAAGAAAAAAAACAACAGATGAACATATGGGAGGGGAGCAAGGAAGAGAGGGAAATAAACCATAAGAGACTCTCAGTGATAGAGAACAAACTGAGGGTTGATGGAGGGAGGTGGGCGGGGTGATGGGATAGATGGGTGAAGGAAATTAAGGAGGCACTTTTTGCGATAAGCACCAGGTATTGCCTGTATGTGATGAATCACTGAATTTTACTCCAGAAACCAATACTGCACTGTATGTTCACTAAGTAAAATTAAAAGAAATTAAAATAAAATAAAATAAAACCACATTTGAGATCTCAGCATATTCAATATTGACGATTAAGACTTATACTTTACTTCTTAATGACTTTGCACATCCACATACTTGTTTCTACAGCTAGTTTTCTCAGAGAGAAAGACGATAGTGAAAATAGTACTATATCAGGAGGTACTGAGAAGAAGAGGGGAAAAAATGCCTAAGGCTTATTATACACTTCACTTCAACAGAAGTTACTGAGTACCTACTATATACCAAGCACTAAAAAATCTGCAACAGTTGCAGGGAGTGGTGGGCTGGGATAGGAGGTGAAGGGAAAGCGAGGTGGAAGGAGGGTATGTTACACCAAGATGAATAAGATGGGGTTCCTGCTTGCATTTGTGAGGGGACATAGATTTTCTAGTGTGCCATAATTACTGTCAAGTCAAGGTTATATACAAGGGGTGAGGGAGAACCAAGAGTGGATTGAATCTGACCAAGGACTCAAGAAAGTCTTCCTGTAGCAGACATTGAAGCTGAATCTTGAAGATGAGTGAGACTTAGCCAGACAAAGGAAGGCAAAAGAGGCATTCTGGGCAAAATCAACAGTAGCAGGAGCAAAGTCACAGTCGGGAAACAAATGTTCTACAGTGTAATGGTAGAGGTAGAGGTAATTACAAGGAGTTTAAAATTTCTAAATTGTTAAGTGTGAGGTGGAGTGTGTCAAGAAAGGAGGTTGGAAATGGAGCTTGGTGTCCATGTTACTGAGGACCTGGAAAGACATGCCAGGAAGTTTGGTCATTATTATAAGCAAAGGGTGCCACCGTGGAGTTATCATCAAGGGAGGGAATAACCCAAACTGCATTTTAGATAGAACATTCTGCCTGCCATTTAGGGGGAAAAATTCAGAAGGGCAGGATGTGAAGCATAGCAATTAGAACTTCACTGCAATAGTCCAGGAACAACGGCCAGGCCCAGTGATAGAGAGGAAGGAGTAGAAAGTTAAGAGACAAAATTTCCAAAGTTGGTAAAAAGCTATGGGGATGAGAGAGGGAGAAGAGGAAGCTAAGTTTCAAAAAAAGAGTGCAAATTTACTGGAGGGAAACAAAAATCCCACTTTGGACACTGACTGTGAGGCATTTGTAGACTTTTAAGTTGATATAATCAGTCTATAAATGGATAAATGAGGTTCAAGAGAGAGCTGCTCAGAGATGGGAAAAACATTTGAGAGTAATTAGCATATAAAGATAGGTAAAAACATAAGTGGGGTTAGGAGCCAGTGAAGTAGTTAGAGAAGAGCAAAGAGCAAGGACAGAAAACTTGAGGATACCAGGGTTTTAGGATTGTGCAGACAATGACAAATACACAGGCAGACTAAGATATGGCAAACAGAATAATATTTTAGGAGCTGAAATAATATTTTAGAACAAAGAGTACATGATCAACAATGAGAAATGAAGCAGAGAGGCCTACTAGTGTAAGGATGGAAGAGCACTGACAGGATTAGATAATTGAGACGTCACTGGTGACCTTGGGGAGAGGAGAGGATCTTGGTAGAGTAGAGAGGTCAGAAGCCCTGAGAAAATAGAGATTATTCTTTCAAATGGCTGATTTCAAAGAAAAGGATAGAGATTAGGGACCGCCCAGGAACTAGAGGATGACTTCGAGTCAAGAGGTTTGATTTGAGTTAGAAAGACTTAACCTTATTTATAGGCTGGGAGAAATACTCATAGGATAAGAAAGAAAAATAATAATAAAAGGAGATAATCAGTAGAACCAAGTTCCTAAAGTGGTTAAATGGGTTAGAGTCCCAAACACTGGGGGAAGGACTGGATATGAGCACGTAGAAGGCATCACATCTTGCATCAGGAAGAAAGTGGGGGGAATAGCAGGAGACATAAAGACATAGGGTGGTGCAGGAATTAGGGATCTATCTCACAACTCCATGACTTCATTTTATTGATAAAATAGAGGTGGGTTGTCTCCTGGGGGCTGGAGGGGCATGATGTATGGCATTAGGTTAAGGGTATTGAAAGGACTGGTGACCTTTTGAAACAGTCATAAGAGGAATGGGGAGAATTGGTGAACTAAGGATAAGGACTAAGGCCTCTCATGTGGCATTGAGAGTCCAGGTAAAAGCTGACTTTTCCTTAGTAGCACTTGGCCACCCAGCATGGATGCAGAGAAAGTCAACTGTAAGACAGATCTGGGAATGGGGTTCCCCAGCCATGGTGTAGACAAGCATGCCAAAAAATCACGTGCACAACTAACAGAGTGGTTTAGGCTGGATGCTGGGGAAGGGCTGGTAGTCCAAGAGACTTTCAGGGATCAAAGAGTGAGCTTGTGGTAGCAGGAGAATGAGAGTTCTACTTCCCTGCTTTCCTCTCACCACTCTGGTGAGAGTCCTCTACTTGCTCCAGCATCCATTACTGATAGGAAACCAAAATAAAACAGAGAAGGAGAGAAAGACAGCTAGAAAACTCAGGATTTCAAAATTCCTTTAACACTTTCCTTAAAAGGCACAAATCACATAAATCATCCTCCAAAAGACTTTTTAAATTCCAAGACTAAGAACAAAATTACGGTTAAATGTTTAATTAATGTTTATTATAGTTAGCATGTTAGTTTTAGGAAGGTCAAATTTATGATACAATGAAGTAATATTTTTCACATTCTATGGGTCTATTTTATAGTGCACTAGAGCTCAGAGTATAATAAATATCTTCTATTATTTTGTAAGATTCTTATATGCAAAGCTGTGTAGGGCTGAGATAATATTGAATTTCAAGTCAAATGAGCTGGCATGAACCTTAGGCAAGTCACTTTATCTTTCAGGACTTCAGCTTTTAGACTTGTAAAATGAAGGATAGGGATAAATCTCCAAGTTTCCTTCCAGGTTAAAAAAAATTAGCATAATTTAGTATTTTAAATTATTATAGAATTGATAGGATTACTCCTTTTCCTTTATGATATACTTTTGTTTCTAGCTATAATTTATTGAGCCTCAGTCCTTGATCAGGAACACAAACTCCAATGATAACACCATCTCTGTGGGAAATAGACTCTATTTTGCATCACAATTTACTTTATGTTCCACCATTCTCTGTTCATATTTACTTTTTGGAGGCTTCATCTCCAAAAGTTCAGAGATATTTGTTCACCATCTTGTGACCATAGGTCTCTGAGGAGACATCATATTATATTGCCACCAGAAACCAAGCCCCCGATTTCCGTGGGTGGGTACTTTGCAGCAACCCCTGCACGACTCGGATTTATCACTGGGGATAATATGATAAAATGCCTATAGAGTATCTATTAGAATGCTTGAGATATGGGAACACTTAATAGAGTATACCCAATACACTGAACAGCATGATACATGGGAAATAATCAAAACACAGCATTATTCTTGTCCCCCATTTAGGTATTTCTCCTGCCACTAGATGAACCCATGGCTCACCCTTGGGTTACAAAGGGTCCTACAGTCACTTTAAGTCACAAAATACAGTCTTGATTCAAAATTAAATTGCCCAGTTTCAAGAGATTCATCAACTCTTCCCTCTTTGTTCAGATGATGACCCCTCCTTTCACTCCCTCCATGCTTAGACCAATAGAATCCATGGGTAGGAGGGAAAAGGGGACTAGATGTATAGGAGAGGCCAGCAGAGTTGTCATTAGACTGGTGACTGATGCTGTCCCCAAGTAAACCTGGCGGGTAGTTAATGCTGACTCTTCCCTCCTACTGGTTTTGTTGCCTTGATTGCCAGCTGGGAAACATTCCTGGAAACATTCCCCTGATGTGGGTCATTTACATTTTCCTTTGTCTAGCAGCTTCTCTTTCACCTATCAGGTTCTCAATTAGTGGTATTGCACCCCACTTTTTGGGGGGTCCCCTCTCCATTGGCAGGAGTCCAATTGGGCAGAAAAATCTCAGGCAGGCTGCCTTTGAAAATAAGCCTGTGCTACTAGGCAATGATTTCCTAAGCAGGGCACATACAAAACTGATAAGTAGTACTTCATGAGAACCTTCCAAATTCCATTCAGAATGTAAGAAGCTGGAATGAATGTCACCTCCCACTTTAAGCACAAGGAAAAGCTATATCAGAACTTTTCTTGAACTCATCAGGGGACTGAGGCCACAGGACAAATAAGCCCAAGATTTGAAGAAAGGCAGCTCTTTCCAAGGAGAGAGGCAATATGAGAACTAGCTTACTTGAGACAGCACCTGGGAAGGACAAAGCCACCATGTAAGTAGGTAAGAAGACTGCAGCTAATACTCTGTAATGAGTCACTAGTTAAATTTTTATAATTTGCTGTTGTCATAGAGCAGAGAGTATAGAACCCGTGAAAGCTACTCAGAATTTACACCCCCTTACAGGCTTTTTTCCCCAGAAAGCTCATAAAAAAGATCGGGGTCAGGGGAGGTGAGCAGAGGAAGATTCTTATGTTACACAGGTCTAAGAAATAAGAAAAAAAACCCTACATGAGTGGCCAACTCTTGGTTATGACTCAGGTTGTGATCTCAAGGTCATGAAATCGAGACCCCCCCCACCCCATCTGGGCTCCGTACTCAGTGGGGAGACTGCTTGAGATTCTCTCCCTCTGCCTTTCCCTCCACCCTCTCTCTCTCAAAATAAATAAAATCTTAAAAAAAAAGGGGGGGGCGGCACCTGGGTGGCTCAGTCGTTAAGCATCTGCCTTTGGCTCAGGTCATGATCCCAGGGTCCTGGGATTGAGCCCTTCATCGGGCTCCTTGCTCTGCGGGGAGCCTGCTTCTCTCTCTCCCTCTGCCCCTGCTTGTGCTCCCTCTTATTTCTCTCTCTCTGTCAAATAAATAAATAAAATCTTTTTTAAAAAAGAACAAAAGCCTTGCAGAACAAAAGCCGCTGGTGGTGAAGAGGGATGTAAAGCAGGAAACCAACCAGGGCACAAGTGCAGACCTATTACAGCTGGGAGGGAAAAACAAAAAACAAAGATACCCTCCTTTCCTAGGGGATGGGGGGAAGCTCTCTCCCACACAAGAACCACCAAGACACAGGGCAGAGTTTGTCTGCCATGGGGAGGAGGCCAAGATCACTGAGTAGGTTCTAGCCCAAGACCAGGTGACAAAAATCCTGCCTGAGACCAAGGCTGAACCAAGAAAGCAGAATGCCTCTCCCCTTATTAGACACAGGCCAGCAAGTGTCTAATAAAAATCCACTGCAGGGTAAGGAAAACCAGCGGTAAGCCTCTCTGAGGCACAGGCTCATAGAAAAAGCCCAAAGCCTACTTCCACCATAAGCAAAGTAACACGAATTGCCAAAAACTGAAAATAGCTGGTGAATGGATAAACTGTGATTAAGCCCAATCATGGAATTCTACTCAGCGATAAAAAAGAACTATTGATACATGTAACAACATGGCTAGATCTCAAGTGCATTATGCTAAGTGAAAAAAGCCGGACTCAAATGTCCACATACTGTATGGTTACATTTATATAACATTCTAGAACAGCCAGAAGTATAGGGACAGAGATCAATAGTTGCTAAAGGCTGATGGTGGGTGTATGGTGGAGTACACAGGGGTATGAAGGATTTCTGAAGAGTAATGAAGCATTCGTATCTTGCTTGCGGTAGTAGTTACATGTCATGCATTTGCCAAAACTCATGTAACCATACACTAAAAAGGGTGATTTTGCTGCATATAATTTATATCTCAGATATTTAAATTAAAAAAGAATTTCATTAAAATTAAGAACTTTTGTTTATTAAAGGACACCATTAAAAGAGTGAAAAGTCACAGAAAGAAACGAAATAGAACTTGCATACAGAATATATAAGGAACACACAAATGAATAAGAAAAAACAGACAACCCAATAGAAAAATGGGCGAAAGGCTCCAGAGGACATTCCTCAGGAGCAGATATCCCAATGGTCAATATGCATATGAAAAGACGCTCATCGTCTATTCTGAATGTAGATGAAAACCTTGTTGATGTATCACTACACATACACTAGATTAGCTAAAGGTAAAGATTGGCAATACCAATATTGGTAAGGACATGGAGCAACTGAAACCAGGGGCAAATTTGTTTGACCACTTTGGAAAACTATTTGGCAGTAACTACTGAAGCTAAAACGCACCTGATCCAGCAATCCCACTCCCAAGATAAATGCTATAGAACTAGGAAGATCGGTAGGAAAAGAAAGGGAAGAAGAAAGGGGGGGGGGGTAAAGAGAAGGGGGAATGAACCATGAGAGACTATGACTCTGGGAAACAAACTGAGGGCTTCAGAGGGGAGGGGGGTGGGGGAATGGGATAGGCTGGTGATGGGTATTAAGGAGGGCACGTATTGCATGGAGCACTGGGTGTTATACACAAGTAATGAAACATGGAACTTCACATCAAAAACTAGGGATGTACTGTATGGTGACTAACATGATACAATAAAAAAATATTATTATTAGAAAAAAAAATAAATGCTATAGAAATGAGTGCATATGTCCACCATAAGACATGTTCAAGAGTATTCATAGCACTGTTATCATAACAGCAAAACCTGGAAATAACATGAATTTCTATTAACACGATAATATATAAATAAATTGTGGTATATATCTATAATGAAATACTATCCAGCAATAAAGAAAAAGAAGTAATTGCAACATGCAACAAGAATGAAACTCACAGTTATGATGAGCAAAAGAAGTACAAAAGAGCACATAGTGTATGATTTGAGTTATATGAAATTCATGAATAAGTAAAACTAATTTATGGTGATGAATTCAGAAGAGTGGTTATAGGTACAGGTAGTATATACTGAGAAGAGGCATGAGGGAACCTGAGCTGCAGGAGATGTTCTCTTTTCATCTCAGTGGTTTTTACATGGGGCAATATATATTTGTAAAATTTCATTCAATCACACACTTTCGTTCTCTGCTCTTTACTGCATGTTTACCTCGATGCAATACAATAAAAAGAAAATATCCCCCACAGTACAGCTGAAAGGCTAATGATAATGTGCACAAAATGAATATAACAAGACTATGGAGTATATAAAGGCTTGTCCTGGTCCCTGACCCCTGTGTGTTCCTTACCAGCTGCAGATGGAGAAGAAATGTGCATGAGCTCTGTAGCCCATGATAGACAGTTCAGGCTTGATGCAGCTTCTATTCCTTCTAGGTCCCAAGCTTCTGCAATGCCCAATCTAATATCTTTTCATTTAAAAAAATGCAGAGCAGGCATTTTTCCTCTAATGTTTTAAAAGAGACTATTTCTTTTTACATGCTATTAATTGCTTTAGTATAACTATTAATTGCAGGTTATTTTTTTCTATCAATAGAATAAAACTTCTTGTGCCATCATTCTCCTACCACTGATATGTGTATCAATAAATAAAGATTTGTGGGGATGCCTGGGTAGCTCAGTTGGTTAAGCATCTGCCTTTGGCTCAGGTCATGATCCCAGGGTCCTGGGATCCTGCCCTGCATAGGGCTCCCTGCTCAGTGGGAAGCCTGCTTCTCCTTCTCCCTCTGCCTGCCGCTCCCCCTGCTTATACTCTCTCTCTCTGTCAAATAAATAAAATATTTTAAAAATAATAATAAAAATAAAGATTTGTGTACTTTACTGCAGGTATGCTGTACCTCAATACAATTTGTTTAATGGTCCTGCCAACTCTCCTAGGGAGACTACATCCACATGGGGCCTTCAGGACTCATGCACCCATGACCAGTCTGAGGAATGCAGTTATTCCCAACACAGCAGCCATCTTTGTTTTCAATTCTGCCATGGAGGCAGCTCCTCTAGTTCCCTGTGAGCATCAGACACCAATCCTCAAGCTCCAACTGCAGGCGTTCCCCACTAAACTCTCCAAGCCATCCTGGAGGCCCCCCTCACTGGGTCTGAGGAAGAGGAATACCCCCATCCACTCCACCTTTCACTTTGCCCATCAAGCTCTCCCCAACATATCTCTTCACAAATCCTCTCTCCTCTTCATAATTTTACTTTTTTTTTTTTTTTACATCTTTAATGTGAATGAGAGGTCCAAGAATGTTTGAGCCAGAATCAGACTTTACTCTACAGTTACTCTATACTCTATAGTTACATTTTGCATTTTCCTCCGGTATCTCTCTCTTGTGTGTGGCATTTGTGGTTCATGTTGGATATCGCTCAATCCAAACTTAAACACTGACCTCCTGTTATGGTAACTTCCACTTGAACCATATGAAATTGTTGATTGTTGATTACTGTGGATTTAATAGAATTGTAATTTCATATGGTCCAAACTAACAATTTTATTCAAAATAAGATTTTTAGAGAAACTGAACTTTAGGTTGGGTTTGAGTAAACGGGACAGTGGGTTCTTAAATGAATGCCAGGGCAAATCCTCAAACACCGTCAGCAGACCATCTCACCTTGGCTTTCAGATGAGCACATAGTTCCTGTTGCTTTTTCCTGTCCTCAGCCAACATGTCCTCCATTGCGTGTGCTGCACAGGCTTCGGCGAGCGTCAGCACAGCCTTCTGGATAAAGTCTCTCCTGTTCTTATTCCAATTTGATATCAGGATCCTTCGCTGCTCCCTGGCAAAGCGATATTGATCACAGTATTTCTCATGTTCCACCTGAAAAGATAACAGATGGCAAACACTTTACTATGAAACTGAGCTTATGCTTTATGTCATTGTTACAAAAATGAATAAAATAAATTATAACCAATAATTTTGAAAAATTGGGGACAAGCATCTTAATAGTGAATGCAGCAGCCAGGACCATGTACCAGTCCCAGAGTTCTGAGCCTGTAGCTAACTGGTAACTAAGGGTCAGTTGTTTCATGTTTTTAAGTCCTCAGTTTCCTCATATGGGATGGAGTCTGATTAGGTGGCCCTAAAACAACTTCCACATCTACACAGCAATGAATCTGTTCACAGAAAGCACTACTTCCCTTGTATATAATTTCAAAAATACTCCATCTTTAAATCAGTTTGGGTATTTTAATAATTATTTCAAGTGCTTCATGTAGATACATGCTAATAATCATAAATTGTTATCGTAATCCCAAAAACTCGATTTGCCCTTGATTACTGAAATAGTCAGGTGTTAGGATGTCTAAACTTGAAGGAATTACAGCAATGGTGTTAGTTCCTCCCATCCTCCAGTCCTGATGGACATATCATTCTCACATGGTTTCTGGTAGTTCCTGTTGGCATTGAATCCCAACCATGAAAGATCTCAGAGTCTTGAGGGGAAGAACAGGAATGGAGATTGCCTGAGTCTGAAAAATCTTTGTAGGTGATTCTGAAATGCTCCTTACATAAAGTTGTGTCTCCTGAAATTGAGAGCCACTGACCTACATAATTCTTTATATTGCCAGTATAGACCACATCTCTGAATTTGATACACTATTTAACCCCTAAGTGGTATGAGAAGAGAATCTAGCAAGCAGGATAAGCCTGTCCTAAAATAATTTAGGTATAGTTAATTAGGTACATGATGAAACAGGCTATGGATTCAATTAAACGAAATATCAGCTACTAAAATATGTTCTGGAAACTTCTGAGCTTTGTTCCCAAAAGCCAAAAATATACTTAAAATCTGTCAAACACTAAGAAAGGAAGCATACACCATGCAGAAATGCATACTAATCAACCCAATGTAAGAAGCGAGTATAAATATCTTTATCATGTTAATAGGTAAATACAAAAACTTACAAAGTTAGAAATGATAGCTGGCCACAGAAACAAATAGAATCAACAGGGAATAAAAAGAAAGATCTAATTTAATAAATTAAAACTTAAAGAAATCTAGAGTGAATTCTTTATTATATAACATGTTTTTTACGTAACAGGTATCTGCTATAAAATAAAGATCAAAATTAAAAGAAATAAGCATTGGGTAGGGGAGTGGGGGATAGGAGAGGATGGTCATACTAGATGTGTGACCTTTGCTTCAGTTTATTTATAAAATAGAATTAAAAATAGTATTCTTTCATCCACTGTTATGTGTGTTACAGGAGTTTACACATGACTGATACAAGGAAAATTCTATACACATGTTGGTATTGTTACTTGTTTAATTTAAAATAATGCAGAGTATGTGATAATATTTTATAGCATGGCCCATTAACATTAAAAAGTTAAGAGTTTACATGTGTTTATTTACATATATGTTTTAAGGTGAGTCATTGTAAAGTTAATTGGTGACTTGGTAACTTCTGTTTTCTTGTCTTTGTGGCCTTATGAACTAAAGAATGAAATAATAATTTCCCAGGCTTTTCTCAGGGAAATTTCAGTCATGACTCTGAGTTCTAATTTGGGGCATTTGTGTTTCAGACCCATCTAGGGGGATCAATTGGAGTTGTTATTGTGGGGATAATACAGGTAAGCACCAGCCCCCAAGGCAAGTGCTGGCTTCCCCATGACTAGAAGGGCTGGGATGTGGCAGGCTCTGCAGATAGATGAGCAGGCACCCCACTTTCAGGCAAGAGCCAGAGACTGCAGAACCTCTGAGGGTGGGCAGGTGAATGCACAGACACCGACAGGTCAAATCCTGGCAGAGCAACCCAGGCAGTCACAGTGAAGATCTCTGAGGCAAGTAAGCGTAGAATAAACGTTGCCTGAGGGGTTCTCCACCTTCTTATGGACCATAAGACTTGAAAAACAGGAGACTTTCAACCTATAACCCTATTAGTTGCTAGAGTGTAGGGAAAAAATAATTTTTAGAGCACCATTCTACAAATATAAATTTTGCCTAGTAATTACTGACCACTGAAACAATTTAACTTGCTGTTATACAGGGTCCAGCACTCACCAAATCATGCCTAGATTTGTGAGGAAAATATCTTTGTAACATGTTCAGATACAGAGTCCTTCTGCCACAGAGATCTCCAGGATACTGATCCAAAACAGCCTGATAAATCCAGTGGTCTTCTTCACTTAATTGGAAGTTTCTGGAAGCAATAAAAATGTCACAACACATTGTTAAGCAATCATGGAGTTTGAGGGAACTCAAACTGCTCAAGTTATTGGCAAGTGGTACCGATTACATACAATGAAGTCTGGGTTTGCTTTTTAAAATACATTAGCCAAATTAAATGTCTGCTATAGAAAAGCTTCTAAATTCTAATATAATGGTTCTTCAATCCTTTATTGATCTTGCCACGGGTTCCAGGCATAATTTCAAGAAGTTTACCAAGTGACATAATATTTTTAAAATATTTACTCTATCTTCCCTATAAGAATATTTTAAAAATCATGACCAATGAATGAGATAAATGAACTCTGGGAAATAAATTATTAAGACATACAGACTAAAAAGGAATTTTTTTTCCCGGAGGAAAGCACAAATGTAGACAGTTAAATGAACGATTACACAAAGGAAATTAAGGCATAAGGAAAGCACTTATTTAAGGTTTCACTTTAAAACAAGTCAAAAATTATCATTTACTTTACCCTCTCAACTTCTTGCTTGGTGGGATTAAGACTAGATAATGTTAGTGAGAAGATTACCGATGGAATTACATTTCAGATCACTGAAGAAATAATTTGTAAATAGGAGCTCTTCAAGGCCCTACCTAATAACATGTCCACCCTGCTCCAAAATGCCTTTTTCATTTCAGGACACTCCCAGGCCCTGGCCTGGTTTGTGTTCTATGTAAGGTATTAGCAAAGCCCTATGCAGAGTGGAAAGGTTGTAATATTAGCTTGAACTCTAAACTGAATTAATGTATCTTTATTATTCTGGGCTTATTTGCATATTGTTATTCCTGTTTAATAAATTGGAATAATCAAATACAGATGCAATCAGAGTGAATATTATTAGCAACAAGTATTTCTTTGATTCAAGATGGAGACTTGCTATTGTTTATTTCTACTATATCAATGATCTTCTACTTTAAAGTTAATTGTGCAATGCAAAAATTTTTTCATAATGTCTTCTATGTTCCTGAAAAATATTTGACAATTTAAAATAGAATAAAAACCTGTTTAAATCAGTGATACTAATGGGAATTCTACTGTCCTCATACAAGGTTACCTAGTTTTTGTTTCATTAATTTCATTTCATTAATCTGGTAAGTAGTAAGAAAGAAAAGAATTCTCTCTCAAAGAAGATAATCTTCACTAACAGCTCTATAATGGGAAGAAAACGAGGGTTGGAAGAAGCATACTCCACAGTTCCTCTGTATGACATAATAATCTATTGCAGAGAAATAATTTGAGATGAGTTCATTCATTGAACACACTAAGTGTATTTCTTCTGTCTGAATCAGTTATGAATGTATAGATAGTCAAAGCCTTCTGCAAACAAAGCATTTCATAGAGGGGTATTAAGCCTGTGGAAACACTCGCCTGAGGGTACTTGGCATTAAAACACACTCAAGTCTTCATGGATAATATCTAAGGTCCTCTTAGACCTTAGAGGTCTCTTGAACTCATTTTGTTCACGATAACAAAAACACATTTTAATAGCAGAGTTAGCCACATAAATTCTCTATTACTACACCACAAGTAACAAAAAAGAATAGACCTGAGATCCATGTCTTCATTTATGCTAAGGGACTTGAACATGGTTTGACTTCCCACCTTTATTGATTACAAATGTGGATATATGTAGCAGGGTGTGTGCTGAGGAGGGGAAGGTAACAGAATTGGGGACCAATAAGTTGTCTGTGTTTTTAAGTTGCATTCATCTATGCAGTGGATGCTGTTGGTGCCATGCCAGATCTCTCTTATTAGCTAGAAGTCCCATCACCAAGATGCTGATAATTAACAGATGCACCTCCCTTTTCTGGAGAATTGCCCCAGACCAAATGGGAACTGCCTCACCCAGAAGGCTTCTCTCCTACCCATTTTTGAGGGCAGTTGCAACCAATGCTTGGCTGACATGGGGGAACAGAAGGCCAACCACTTGCCTCACAATGGAAATAACTCTGTGATACCATTCATGCTCTGGAGCAAACTGCAGCCTGTTTCCACTGAGATCACCTCCATGCAGAGCCTTTTCCCCCTCCTCTTTCTTTCTTCCCTTACCATCCTTCTCCTGAGAGCATTGCCCAACAAATCACTTGTACTTACAATTCCTGCCTCAGCTTTACTTCTACAGAACCTGACCTAAGATAATCTCTAAGCCATCTTACCCATAATTTCAAAAATAGTTTTAATCCTTTGGTAAATGGAGAAGTACTTCTAAGCTAATTGCTTTGATGATCTCTCATACTGAATGGTGGTGCAAGATTTCGGCTACACTCAAAGAGAAAGTGCAAATGGCAAACATTTACAAAAATGCTTTTCAAATAAAAGCACACATTAAGCAGTGTACATAAATAAATGTAGCAGCAGGAAAATTTGTGGCACTGAGTGCCTTTTTACGTATTTGTGAATGTATTAATTCGGTGCCATTATAGTGACAACATTAAAACCACTTAAACATATGAAATGATAATATAACATCAAAACTATTTCAAACCAAGTATGCCACAAATGATCACATCCGTTTTGCTCTTCTTATTGATTTTAGAAACCTCATATTTCAACAGCTTTTTCCAATTACCACAATTACACAAATTGTAAGTCATTTTTCTAGTATACATCGAATAAAAACAAAAAAACATACTTTAAAATGATACATAAATGCTCACAATATTATTGTTTTAGAGTATTTATAGCAGTTTCCAGAGCCACAGGCTTAAATTTTGAGGCAAATATTCACATTGGCAATAGTAATGGCACAGTCATACATCTCCATTAGGATGCTGTTTGTGAGGGAGAAAGTTCCCACCATTACATACATACTGAGTCTTCTGGATAGTAAAAATCTAAGAGGAATATTCAAACATAATAGCTTCTTCACAATAACAAAGTGGCTGTTTCCTACTTAGCCTCTAAAATAAAATCGAATTTAATAAATCTGCATTTCTAAATTCCAATCTGGACATTTATCTTTCCTAATCAAACGTCTTTTCATTGTACAGAAACACCTATATAAAATAGCTAAGCTATATAAAATAACTAAGGTTAGCTTTTATTTTATTTTTTTAAAGATTTTATTTATTTGACACAGAGAGAGAGAGAGTGAGGGCAAGCACAAGCAGGCAGAGGGAGAGGGAGAAGCAGGCTCCCTGCTGAGCAAGGAGCCCAATGCGGGGCTCGATCCCAGGACCCTGGGATCATGACTTGAGCCGAAGGCAGTGGTTTAATCAACTGAGCCATCTAGGCGCCCCTAAGGTTAGCTCTTACGTTCCAAAGTTCCTGTTTAATTCAATTGCTTTGCTGGTTATTCCAATGACAGAAGTAGCTAAATTAGACAGCTATTGAAAACTCTTCTGATCACTTACCTACTTAATGAATTTGAAAAGTGACTCCATAATTTAAAAAATTTTAAAGAAGGCTTTAAAATTATCCTAAACTTTCGTAATTTTTAAATTATCTTTAGAGAAAAAAAAATCTTTGGCAGGTCTCTGCAATTTCTATTCTTTTTGTCCACCCAAATTTTCTAACTTAAAACGTTTCATAATTTTCATCTTTATAATAGCACACCGAGATTTTACAGTTTCCAGGCTTATTGGGCACTTCTAACACTTCAGGAAATCCCAGACTGCAGAAGTGTGAGATATCTACCATTCAGTCTCCACCTACCATCCCCACCCCATAATGAAGTCCCATGATATAATTTTATCATGATATCCCAGGATGTGAGACAAAATAGGTAATTCAGAAAAGGAGAACGACAGCTGTGAGAATCTAGCTACATCAAGGCTGATTTTTCCCCGAATTCTACCTGTTTGAAACATCCCAAAAATCCTAAACTGACTTACAATTAACTTAGCTACCAATTTTCTTCTTAGTCATGCTTAAGTCACTTCCTTAAGGTCCTGGATTCATGACATCAACATACATTTGTGGCGGGGGAGAGGCAGAGAGGCAGCCAGCGGCGGCAAACAAGGTACCTAAGGGTACTTTAACAGCAGAAACAAATCTACGAAACAAACACTGTGTTTGCAAATGGCTGAAAGTTGTTTTATAATTTTCTCAGAGTGAAGGGAGCTTTCCAGCAAAAGGGTAGTACCTCCTGAAGCTCCCTGATCCATCCAACAGCTAGCTTGAGATTGGCAACTGGCCAGAGTGAATCTGGACTAAAGAAAGACTCTAAATTCTTCTAGTGTAACAGTGGCAGGAGACATCTAGTGCTTCTCTACACTAAGAAGCAGGATTGGAGTGAACCACTGGTGGATTAATGTGAATAAAAGATAGCTCTGATGTAATCACCTTGTTTGGCTGCATTGGGTCTGACCTTCTAGGAAATACGACTTGACTCTACTTTTTAATGTTGTCTTTCCAAATCAGACCCAAACACTGAATCTAATCAGCGTGGTTCCTGAAACTATCTCCCCACCCAACTACCACACTACCCCACTACCATTATCCAAATATAAATCTATCTTTGATTTTCAGCCTGGCTTACAGGGGGCTCCCTATGCTTAAACTTATTTCTGACCAACAGAATTTTCTCCTTGGGTTTTGTTTGGGTAAGTACATTGTCTTTGCAGGAGATCCATTCTCACTTAGCAGTTCTTACCTCCAGGGTCCCCAGGCTCTGCCCAGTCTGTCTACTTAGGCGGGAGCTGATGCCTAGAATAAGGTAGGCTCTCAGCAGTATAGCCATTGCTTTTCAGCCTTTTGGCTAAGATCAAGTGTAGAAGTATGGCCGAAATCCACTGAATTAAAGAATCAACAACAAAATTGCTCATAGGGTAACGCCAGAACTTGCATCAGCATCCAAAGCCACAGTGTTCTGAGAGGTGACAGGAAAGTGAAAATATGGCAGGGTTCTAAAATTGATGACTCCAGAATTTCTTACAGAAGGGTTTAGGGGCATGAATCTGGCCAGAAGAGGAGGTGAAGTGATTTATTTGGAAGCTGCAATTGCTATTGACACAGCAAGTACACTGTTTTTTCTTAGATTTTTTTGAGGAGGACTAGTTGTCATAGAAAGCTCAACTTTTTACTTAGAATGTGTATTTTTTAGAAGTGGAGTAGCTGGGATAATGGCAAGACTCCTAAACCATCCTTTGTCCCTACATCCATCTACACAGTTTCAAGAGGCAATATAATTCCTAGTGAAAGTTTTGAGATCGTATGACCAAGATAAAACAGCCTGTTAAAAGTAAAACATAATGGCTCAACCACTCCATATGCTAGGTTTTAAACAAATACATTCATCATAAGAAGTGTAAGGAAAAGGTAATTGGAGCAAACATTGCCCCTACTGCTTCTGCCCATCAGAATCCTAATTTTATTCAAGACCTACCTTTCTCCATAAGGTCTCCGCTCCAGGGAAGGTGAACACCATCCCCAGCCCTGAGAGAGACTCTTGATTGATTTTAAGCCCTTTACAAACATCCATTCACAAGCTTCCTGTCTTCTGGCCAGTGTTGGGTCTTCTGACCCAATTCTGGCCAATGAAATGTGAGAAGATGTCTTCTAGGGCAAAGGTGTCCTAGCTTACAAGGAAGAAAAGGTCCTTTTCTGCCTCTGAGTGTTGTGGAAGCTGCTGCGGGAAGTCGTCTACCTTGCAGGAAGGCAGGGCAAAAGAATGCAGAAAACCAGACTTCACTGCGCTTGGACTTCTCTACTTCTGCACTTTATGGGAAATAAGAAAAGAAATCACCTGTTTTTCAAGTGACATTGACTCGGGTTGGGATTCACTAACTTACAGCCGAAGATACCTTATTTGATAGCTAACTGAAGGAAAGAAAATTGACTTCTTAAAATATGGCATCCTAATATTGTTTTGGCAGGAAAGTGCAATGAAGGATGTAGAGATTAAAGAGATGCAGATACAATGTGTCCAGAGACCACCATCTACACTAACATTCCTCAGATGACTGGCAGCTGACAAGTGTTCAACAGCAAGGGCCATTTTTAAGACAAAGACCCAAAACTAAACAAAACCAGCTCAAACTCAAATATACAGAATCAGTAAAGACAAGATCAACTACAAACACACTATATGCTCCATTTTTTTTAATCCTATTGAGCCAGAACTTGCCTCCATGTACCATTTTATTTTTCATTTTGGGGAAACAAGAACATTTTTAAGTGCAACAAAGTTGAAGTGAATAAAGTTACTTATATAGACATTATGACTCTGTTTTCCAAGTTCAAAAACAAGAATAATTAAACTAGCCTACTTCTTTGGGATGGCATGAAGAAAAATTTAACCACTGAGGGCTTTTGACATTTATTTATATATTATATATAACCACTGAGGGCTTTTGACATTTTATTTATATATAATATATATATATATATTATATATAAATATTTATTTAAGTAGGCTCCATGCCCAAAGTGGGGCTTGAACTCACAACACTAAGATCAAGAGTCACATGCTCTAATGACTGAGCAGGGCAGGTGCCTCAGGCTATTGAAATTTTAAATGCCACATAAAAATGTTATATTACCTCAAACCAACTATCAGTAGTCATTATGAAATTATAAGAGTGGATTAGAAGACCGATGGTTCTCTTTCTCAGTGCATTATTTTTCAGACATTTATCAATATTCAAATTTATGTTCTTATACAGGCACTAATATTGCAGACAGACATAAGCCTGAGTGTGGTGATTATAATTTCTTACGTTACTGGTTCTCCATAATCTCAGTTCTAATGATATGGTTTCCTCAAAGGATTGGACCTCGAGGTACAAGGAATAGGAAAACCTTGTTATGAGCAATTGATTTGCTATATAAAATAGGGATTATAATTCCTCTCTTATCAAAATTTGGCAAACCTGTCCATAGCAATTTTAATCTTATCTTTGCTTACAGCTACACGTATTTTATTATTTTAATAATAAATTTTATCTGTATTATCCAGGTTAAAAAAAAAAACAACATATGTCAATTGTCCTGGACACAAATCTGTCAAACTGCTATGTTTCCATTTTCTCCAATCTGATTTACTCAAGATTAATTTGATTTCACACCGAGCAAAGAACAGAAACCTCTCATAAATGACTCTCACTCCTTCATCCTATAAAATCCAGATTTTTCAGTCTCCAAAGTATTAAAAAATGTAGCCTCAAACACCACTACACTGTGTAGTTTCTACCTGAAACAATTATATCAAGAAGGCAAGTGTGGGCTGCAGTGATACTAACAATAAGACAGTTGAACATAGAAACTTATAGCCACTATTTTTAGACATATCTTCACAGATACATTTAAACAAACATAACATCCAAGTAAATAAACAGACTGAATTATTAAACAAGCAAGGCAAACTCTAAGCCTGCGTTTTGGAGTATCCTATAGAAAATGCATCCATTTTTCTCCCTTGATAAAAATGCATTCCACTATAGCCAAAAGAACTTAAAATATACTTTATTCCCACAACAGACCCAAAGTAGGTTGAACAATCGTCAAATATGGCTTTTAGTTCAAGAGTCATAAAAGTACTTAAGTATTTTCATTGATGTATTTATTTTAAGAGAAAGTTATTAAATATATATGATAAAAAATAAATCATAGTCTGTAACTATGACCTCCCTCTAACAAATACAAATTGCAAAGTCAGGTTGGACAAACCATGTTGGAATACGTCAAGAGAAAATGAGACTTGCAGTAACCCAGGGTGTTGCTCGAGTGAGTCATGTAACCAATGTGACTAAGTGAACACACCATTGTTCAAATAATCATGTTCCTGATTTTGAGTACTTCTCCCCTTACTAGCCACCCTTGACATACAACCAGCCCAGACCAGAAATTTAGAACCTGAGACTGGACATCCCCAGGCACTGAAATTTTCCAAAAGTTCTGAGATTATATTCTCAGAAAAGAAGTCCACCTGGTAATTAAGGCCCCATGTTTTAACTTGTAACTCCATCAAGTAAGCAAATATCAGTTATTCTGCTCCTTTCCCTCTCTTTCTTCTATCTTGTATTCATCAAGTAATATCCTCACATGTAAATATTTGCTTATTAAAAATATTTTAAAGAAAATTACACGAGGCCACTCACTGTTCTTGAGTGCTGGTTTCTGATGCTGTGTTTTATCTTTTTCATCTTTTTGCCAATTCTGTTGGCAAAACTTTCACATAAAGACAGTGACAGAGCTATGCTATGTAAAAAAGTATTGAAAAAGAGAGAAAAAGAGAATATGAACAAGACACTGGTGATATTCACACATGATTGTAAAATCCAATGAAATCCAAAAGAGGAACCAAACAATGGAAAGTCTGTCGGTCAACATATAAAGTGTTTCTACTTTTCTGGAGAGCAATATAACCATACTCTCAAAAGTGTTAGAATTTTTCAATCCCTTTGACTCAGCAATTCCACCTCTAGAAATTCGTGTTAAGGGAATCATCATGAGATTACTCAAAATTTAGCAACAGAGTTGTTTGTTCCAAGGCTTTTAAACAAATACCAAAATGTGACCAGGAGATGGGTTGAATTTATCTGGTACAACCACATATCATAATACCATGTGTATAATAAAAAATATGTTGTAAAGCAATATTTAGTACAGTGACCTAAGATACAGGTTAGTAAACATTGATTGGAAAAATGAATAATATTGGATTTGATTCATAAACAGGAAGAACAATGACTATGTGTAGAGTATGTTTCCATTTTTATAAACAATATACATATAACTTAAATATATAAAATGTTACCAGAAAATATCTCTTGGTGTTGGGAACTTAAGACTAACTTTTACTTCCTTCTCTTTGCTTGTCTTGATTTTTTAAAAAATTTCCTGGAATAAATGTAATTATTTCTGTATTAAGAGAAAAAATACATATATAAGGAAACATATAAGACTACTAAAAAATAATAAGTAGAGTAAATGGAAATAATTTAGTTGAAAAAATAAGAAACTACAGGCCTTAGCAATATATACACCAGAGGGACAAAATTGTTATAATCATTGTGAATTTTAAATAGTATTCAGATTCTGATCTCATAAAATAATAGGATAATAAGTATGAATCAATATTTAAAATTTAATATGCCTATCAAACAATAAAGTAGAAATGACTCGTTATCACTCTATAGCTTTCGCTGCATATTGGCTTCAGATCTGACATAGCTAAATGGAGCATCAGACAATTATGTCTCATCTATATGATTAATTCATCCAAATGTTAGGAAATTAAAGCCACAATCTCATCTGAGTCTAAAACAAGCAATTAAACTTGTCTTCGTGTTACTAGTGAAATACAGCCTAAATAGAATCTAAATAGCTTCACACATATTGAATAAAGAAATAGGTTCAATTGCAGTCAGATTTAAAGAAAAAATATATTAAAGACAACACCCTTTAAAGCCGTGCTGTTTAAGACAGTAGCCACAAGCCACATGTGGCTCTTCAGGACTTAACATGTGGCTAGTCCCAAATAAAGTGTGCTGCAAGTGTAATATGGCAGACCAGATTTCAAAGACTTTATATGAAAAATGGAATGTAATGTATCTCATTAATAATTTTAAAATATTGACTATATGTTGAAATTCTACTGTTCTGAACTGTTGAGTTAAATGAAATATACTATTAAAATAAATTTCATCCTTTAAAAAATATTTTAACGTGGCTACTTAAAAACTTCAAATTCCAAATGTGGTTCGTATTTGTGGCTTGCATCGTACTTCTATTCAACGGCACTGACCTAGTAGTCAAGGCAATTTTACCAACACAACTGATACATGTAAATGCTCGAAGTAGTGTAGTATGAGGGAAAAGCTTTCAATTCAGATGAGCAGAAGAAACTCATTCCTGCTCAGCTATCTGCTAGCTCAGAAACTGGAGACATTCACTTTCCATTTAGCTGCTGTTTCTTCATCTGTAAAGTTGTTTTTTAAATGCGCTGTATTGAGAATTAAAATGGCATGTACCTGTCATGTCATACAATGGGTACTCATTAAATATCAATAGTATCCCCTTCACTCTTTAACTTGCATTTTTAGAAATCTGTGTTTTTGCTTTACAAATAGAAAAAAGCAGGTATGCCAAACTTATGTATAATTTTACCTCCTGGGGATAACTATTGTTATTCTTGTTTGGATAAACTTCCGGTCTTTTTTCTGTAGCTTTATAGATGCAGATGTAACACAGAGAGAAAAGGAAAAAAAAAAAGAGAATCCACTATTTTGTGGCCTAATTTCTAATTGCATAGCAACTTATTGCAACTATTTATGTCATGAAAAATTGTTTAATATAATTATCAATGACTGTGGTATTCCATTACATGGCTGTATCATAATTAATGAAGGTAATCCTCTAATTGTTGGCTATTTCATCATTTTGAGGATTTTCCTATCACTAAAGAAAGGAAAAAAACAATATTGAATATCCTTGAAGCCAACTATTTATTTCACTTCTATGATTCTTTCCTTTAAGATTATTTCTAAACAATGATTACTCACATTTATAAAGATTTTGGATGACATAGTGCCAGACTGCCTTCCAAAAGAATTCATATATCATTCACGTATAAAAATGCTCATTTCTTTCATATTTTCAACCTTGGGTAATTTTTTTGTGTTTTACCATTCTACAGGTAAAAATCTGAGCATTTAAAAAATTTTGTATTGCTCTGACGAGTAGAGAGGTTTTCCTAAATTTCTTTATCATTTGTATTTGGAATTACTACTCAGAGTTCCATGGACTGCCACTCTGACATCTATTCACCTCTCAGTACCTGCACAGGTACTGTGCATCCCCGCCTGTTACTATAGCAGGTGAACAATCTGTTCCTCTACTCGTGTACCAAATCCCATCACTGGATTATTCTCATCAGCATCAAACATAGTAATTATTTCCCCCATTTTAAGCAAAACAAAAGACAAACCAACAACAAAGTCTGGCCCTACTTTCTTGCTCTCCTTTATATAGAACTTCTCAGAAAAGTTGTCTGTACTCATCATCTTCAATCCTCTTCTCCCATTCACTTAAATCCAACCCAATTAGCCATTTGTTCCCACTTCTTCAATGAAAATGGTTATCAATGACTCAACAGTTGTTTATCATCTAGAGCAAATCATCAATTATCAGTCACATTTTCTTTGACTTAGCAGCATTTATTCAGTGATCATCCCTCCTCCACTCACACTGCTGACCACTCCCTCTCCACTTGCCTTCCTGGACAGGTCACATCTCATAGACCTTTTCTCAGCATCCAGTGTTGGTTACCCCTCTTCTTGCTGATGCTTTAATGCCAACAGATGCTAGGGATCCATCTTTGATCTCTCCTTTGTCTCTTTACCCACTATGTCAGTGATCACACCCGATTTCACGGCGATGACTCACAAATACGAAGCTCCAGCTCAGATCTCTCTCCTGGACTCCACAGTCATATAACTGACTGTCTTCACAAAACCTGTACTTGGCTATCCAACAGCACCTCAAACTCAGTATGTCCAAACCTGACCACTTGGACTTCCACACAGCCCAACCCTACTTTTGTTACAGTCTTCCCCATCTCAGTGGATGGTAACTCCATCTTTCCAGTTGCTCAACCCAAAACCTTTGGATTATTCTTTTGTTGCTCTTTTTTACACACCTTATGAACTCTGCCAGCAGATGTTGTTGGCTCTACCTTTAAAATATGTCCAAAAGCTGGCTATTTCATACCACCCCTACTTGCTGATCCAGGCCACCATTATCGCCCACTTGGGTTACTTTAATAACCTCCTAAGCATTCAATCTTTTCTTGCCCTCTCTACCTCCATCTTAAACACAGCAACTCCCAAAGTAATTCTGCTAAAACATAAGTTAGGTCTTGTTACTCCACACTGCTCTCATACTTCTGCTTCCAATAGCTTCCCGTGTCACTCAGAGTAAAATCTAGTCACTGTAGCTTGGGGAAAGAGGTTACTGACTGGTACACACTCCTAACACCAGAGCCTACCTTTGGATCTGGGGATAGAGTCATTCCAACTGGAACCAGTGAGCTGCCACAAAATAGAAGGAATTAAAATAAATGTTGGGATTAACCATGGCATCCACTGCCTTTAGCCCAATGAAAATTTTATAATTTAAAAATGTCCCCCAGATATTTCAATCTTATGTCACAGTACTACACATCTGTTTAAAATAAGCATCCACTCACTGGTACAGATATGTACATACAGTACACAATCCATATGGATTCTCACAAGGCCTAATAACTAGACCCAAAACAGGGTATGGTCATATCAAAACAGTGGCAGGTACTGGCAAATGCTAAGTCCCATGAATATTACAGCTAAACATATAATTCAACATGCGAATTAGAAGAGTACATTTGCAGGACTTACTGTCCACCAGCCACAGATTGCTGATGCCAACCACCTCTGTATTTATTCAAAATAGCCCATTTACTCTCTTTCTCCTCAAAGAGACTACTCCTGAAAACTCATTGAGTTTTAATGATGCTTCATCATTCATCACCAGCATATTTATAAAATCGTCTCTTCAGCTTGTGTTTGCATATAGTTTTTATTTGGTCAGGATACATGTGTATATTGCCTCCCCTAAACATTTTAAGCCTTCTAAAAGGCAAGGCCATATTCTAGTCTAGTCTGTCTGTTGAGCCCCCTACCAAGGAGCTTAGCACAAACCACTACATGTTAAGGATTACCCAATAAATATTCATCAAGTAAAACATATCAGTAATTATGTAAAATTTATTTTGGATAATTATATGTGGCAAGCAGCCTCTTAATTTATGAGCCTATATTCCTCCAAAGTGGATTCCTACTGCTCCCATAACATGCCTTGCCACTCTCACCTTCATTGTTTTCACCTTTAATTCAACTCAACTGAACAATCATTTATTTGAAAGCTGCTATGTGCCAGGATGTGCTAGGTGCTAAGGACACAAATATTGCTAATAAATTATTTTGTCTTCAAGGGGTTTACAGTCTAGTCATTTCATATCCCTTCTTAGAATGTCCTCCCTACCTCCTTTCTGCCTTATTCTAATCCTCTAAAATCTTTAAACTCCATAGTGAACTTTACTTACTCCACTGAGCTTTCCTAGGCTATTTTTCCTTCAGTATGCCTTCCCACTGCAGAAATCTCAGCATGTGATATATATGCATCTTATTCTCTACTTAAACTTCAGTAATGGCAATGGAACTGTGAATCTCAACTTTTTCTGAGTGGTACAGCATTGTACAAAGGAAGAGCAGAAACTGAGTTTACATGAAAAGGAAAGTAGGAAAATGGGCTGTGAAGGATAGGTCTTAGTGGAGAGGGTCCACTACAGGCTACAAAGGCAAACTCTTCCATGTCTAGGAGCTACTAACCTAGAAAGACCATAGGCTCAGCCAGATTTCCTAGGGGGACAAGATCCATCTGGGAGGAAGGTAATAGGGCAGTCAACATGCTTTACAAGGAAGGAGTCCAATTTACATTCTTAGCCACAAGCAGCTTGATTATAATGCAACCCCCAGAAAAACAAAAGAGCAAAAACAAAAAACCCTCTCCTTCTTACTTGATGAGCTCTAAAATCTCTTTAACAAGGTTGGGAGGGGGAAGGGAGAGAGGATGTTTATTTTACAATTAGAGACTTCAACTAAGTGTATGGTTGAGTTAGCATTTCATTGTGACTGAGTTTCAATTACAGTAAATTAATTAATCAATCAGTACATATAAATGATATATTATTAATTTCCCCCCAGCTTTATTGCAAGGTGGGACGGAAAAAAGGAAGGCAGAGAGGAGGGGAGAAAAGGCGATCTTAGAAGACCAAAAAGTGTCTGCCTAGGAGGAACACATGACTATCCCCATAGAGATGTAAGAAAAAGCGTGGGTCAGGAAAGATGCAGACTTCACCTAGGATTGCCTCTCCAAGTATGTCAAGACAAGTAGAAGCTGTAACCAGAGTTGGATCAAGAAGCTACTAAAGCAAAGAACTCTACTTGGTAGGAATTTAAGGTTTTCCTTGTTGTTACTTATAATTTCATATAAAAAAGTTTCATTTATAGGCAATTCATTAAGAAATGTAAGAAATTTAGTAAAAGGCTTACTTTAATTTACTATAAATGTGTCCCTTCAATAGTTTTCCTTTTTTTTCAAAATATATATTCTTTGAAGAAAATTTTGAGGTCAATATAATAGAATAAAAGGCATATTTTCCTATAAAGTGTTCCTCAGAAACTTTATGTACAAAACACACATGAGGTAAGCTAATGATCTAACCTACAGTGGCATTTCTGGCTTTGTTCATTAACTTAATTTTAGTACAGAATTTATACTACAGAAGATGGCCCAGCCAAAACTGAATTTTAAATCCCCTAATGTTGTATTTGTCATTCAGAAGAGGATTTGTCATCTCAGGATACATCCAAAATCTATCTAAAAAAAAATTTAACATGTTTTTAAAAATTTATAAAACATACTTTGTGTTTACTGTAGGACAAAATCACACTGGATTACAAGTAACATAATTCCATGGATACAGTTTCCATTGCAATCAATTATTATTAGTACTGATTCATAAATTTCCACTGAAGAGCTTCACACCTTAAAATCAAAATTCATAGTTACTGAAAATTCATGCTTGAAAACTATTTCTTAATTATGCAGTAAAGAGCTTGGTGAGGGGGTATTTTCATCACATTTCTACCTTATAAAAATCTTTAAAGCCATTGTTCAGGAAAATTATTTTGGAGGAAAGAGAACCCTCATTCAACAAATAGTCATGTTCCAAACACAAAAACTATGAAACCAATAAATCAGAAGTATAGCAACCCCTAATAAAAATAAAAATTTAGTGGCAAAAAATCTACATAATTCAAGTAGTTTTATCTTATCACCTGGATATGTCTTCTAACTGCAGATCAAAGTCTTGAAGTTTCTTTTGATATTTCTCTGTAAAGTTACAGAACTCATGAAGAATTGAAAATTTCAAATCAGGGTACGGGCATTCCAAAGTTTCTAATTCCACGGGCAGTTCACTAAGCAAGTTACTTCTTTCTTCTGTAGAATAATCTAGTATCTGAAAAAAATATATATGTTTTATTTAACATACATGACAAACTGATAAACAAACTACTACACGCATCACACTTACCTTCATACTCCAGTCTGAAAGATAATTTTCTATATTCTGTTGCTCCACACTAAGTCTTTCAAAGACAGCTTTCAATTGTTTCTTCACGAAGTCAACCTAGAGGATATAGATAAGAGACGGTCTCTTTGAGGACCTGCGGAAAAGGGTTCAAGAGATGCCATAGCCAGGCAGTGCTTATCAGAGGGGGCTTCCAGTCACATATCTTAAAAATGGGACTAGGAAGTACAGTGGGGTCATAGCCACTCTGCACCCTCATTTGGATTTTGTTTGTGGTAAGACAGTTTACCAGATTATCTCTGGTTCAATCACTCCTTCCTCCCTTTGCATCCCTGCCTCCAATACCCAGCTGGGCATGGGATTTTTTTCTTAAAGATTTTATTTATTAATTTATTTGTGGGGGCGGGGGGAGAGGAAGAGAGAGAGGGCACAAACAGGGGAGTGGCAGGCAGGGGGAGAAGCAGGCTCCCCGCTGAGCAAGGAGCCCGATGTGGGACTCGATTTCAGGACCCTGGGATCATGACCTGAGCCGAAGGCAGATGCTTAACCAACTGAGCCACCCAGGAGTCCCTGGGCATGGGATTTTTAATGCTTTTTAAAAATATATATTATTTATGGAAGCAACACTACAGAATAACTGAAAAATAGTAAGGAAAATCACCTAAAAGCAGACGTCTAGTGCCACTGTGACTGTGGAGCTTACACTCTAGTCAGGGGAGATAGTCAACAAACTTATAAAAAAATAGACAAGGGGTACCTGGGTAGCTCAGTCAGTAAAGCATCTGTCTTTGGCTCAGGTCATGATCCCAGGGTCCTGGGATTGAGCCCTGCATGGGGCTCCCAAGTCTCCTTCTCCCTCTCCCTCTGCTCCTCCCTGCCTTGCTTGTACTCTCTCTCTCAAATAAATAAAAATCTTAAAAAAAAATAGATAAGACAGTTATCAAGAGGACGTAAGTGACATAAAAACAGGATAACATAATAGAGAATGACTGTAGCTTCTCTCGTGTGGGTGATCAGGACAGGCCTCTCAGGGGAGAGGACATTTAAGCTAAGAAGTAAGTGACAAAAAGTGCCATCAGTGGGATGGAAAAAACAGGTGATGCAAAGGCCTTGAGATGAGAACTCTGGCACCTCTGAGGAATAGATGGGAGGCCAGCCCCAGTGTGATAAGGTCTCGGAGAAAGGAGGAGTGTCAGACAGGAGATGAGGTTTAAGAAGAGAGACGGCAGGATGTATAGGGAGGAATTACAGTCCAGCAGAAACTTTGAGGGGATCTACCAGTGGGATGACTTGATCTCCCTGCACTGAAGGTAGAATCCCAAAACGCGCTGTGAAGAGTGGCAAGAATGAGCGCAGGGAGACTAGTCATGAGGCCACTGTGACTTTTCAGGAGAGAAATAGGCATGCTTGGACAGATTCAGGGATATGTTTAAGATACTGAAGAGACAGAATTTGCTATACCTTCTATTTAAATACAAGGCACATATTTGTTTCTTATATCAAACTGTTCTAGTTGGAACAAAAATGAAATATTATATTATTAGAAGTAAAGGTAATATACTGACCTCTTCCAGTACTTTCACTGAGTTAAGCTCAAAATGTGAGTATGAATGCTGTGAAATGTGATGCTGTCTGTATTTTAGATCTGCTCTCAACTGCTGAATAGGATTTATCACATTTTTAAGATATGAGCTCCATTGTTCTGATAACTCTTGTTCTATGGAGAAACAAAATTACATCCAGGTTACACATTATTATTTAAAATTTCTTCAAGAACAGGTCGTTAGAGGGCAGATTTAGCTTTGGATACCTTCAGAAAAAAAACAAGCAGTTAATAGTAAGAGAACATAAAGTGAGTGGCCCACTTTCATCTTCAAAATGGAACTCCCCTTTAAATATAGGATCAAAAAGGAAAACAACTCACCAAAATTTGTAAGGTCAGAAAGACATTCCTTTCCAATGTTCTCTTCACTGAGAAAGGATTTTATTTCAGATTCCATTTTACATCTGAAATAGACATTATCTCCATCAGTTTTTTTAAATAATCATAAGCATATATAGATTTAAAAAACATCTAGTAGTAGAAATTTAATCTAATGTGGTCCCATTCACCTGTTCATTCAGACCATACACTAAATTCCTAATCTGGATTGGACACTTGCCAGACACTGAGATAGAAAGAGGCATAAGTGAACACTCCAGGCAGAAGTAACACCATGAGCAAAGGCAAGCACATGGCACATCCTAGCACTGCTTCGTGTGGAAAGAGCTTAGGGCAGTAGGAAGCCACTGAGGAATATTAAGCTGACCTCAACTGCCAAGCAGATCCGTGTTTCAGAAAGAGTCCCAAATGGAGGATGGGCTGGAAGGAGGGGTAGTCAATAAAAACAGAAAATGAAGAGGGAGGGGATCAGGTAAACTTGTACCAACAAAGAGGTTATTTCAAAAGTTAAGAGATGATGAAGTCCTGAAATAGGGAAATGGGAGTACAAGTATGTTTTATTTTTATACACTAATAAAAGAAATACATCTTAATGACTTTTTATCATAGTATTTAAATATGGTCATTTTTAGAATAAAACCATAACCAGCTCTAAATGGACATCCAAAAACATTGTAGTGTATCCCTTGCTTATGGCAGATTTAATGAAATCATAGAAAAGAGTTTTGATTTATCATGCTTGCTAGAATATATTAGAAATGATATAAGATAAGAAAATAGCATCAATTACTTTAATACAATGATTATTTTTATTTTTGCATATAAGTTTCTAATCCTTGTCTACATGCATATATATTTTAAAAAACTATAATTATGGCATATTTACCATTTTATATTGGGATTTTTCAATAACATTTTAAGATATTTCTAAATAATTCTCACAATTACCATTTATTTTAATGGCCGTCCAGTATTCTATTTTATATATGTGCCACCATTTTCTAAGCCAACTCACTTACGTGGGACAGAGGTTTTATTTGTATCTAAAAAGAAGGGGTTCTATTGTAGATAGATGATACTTCACTGTCTACTTTTTTAATATGTAGTTTTTGCCAGAAATATTTTTGCCAGAAATATATTTGAAACCATTACATGAAGGATGGGTGCATAATTGTGGAATTAAAACCAGAAATTATTTCATGGTGTATTTGTTTAAACAAAAACGTAGCACTTATCAACCATCTAACTCAGCTCCCTTAAATTTTCAGCACCCAGACAACCATAGTAAAACATACAAGCCAACAGAACTGGCTTTGTTCATACAGGAGATCAACCTGCTACTTGCATGTAATCTAGTAAGTTCCATCTTGGTTTCCTTGATTAACAACATAACCCATCTGCCAAGACCAGGCCTTTTCTCTGATTGTCCTGATTGCCCAACAAAATCCAAAAGCATTTTTTTATGCCCTCAAGAACTATGAGACTCTGAACCTAGCTTGTGAATATAGGCTAACATTTCCCGAATTGTTCTATAAAACAATAATGTTAATGAGATGCTGGGGTTGGGGGGAATGGGAAATAGTAAACTAAACAAAATCAGATATGTTTCTATATACAGGATTTCTCAAAAACTTGATTATGCTAAAGTGCATTGAGTTTATCCAAAAAGGGTAGGAAATATATTTTCTAATTTATAGGAACATGAAATTCATTATTCGCAATGGAGTATCTTGAAGAATATTTCTGTTTTGTAGAATATGATTTGGGAAATACAAAAATTGTTGTTGGGGGGCTCCTGGATGGCTCAGTCGATTAAGCGTCTGACTCGTTAGACTCAGGTCATAATCTCGGGGTTGTGGGATCAAGCTTTGCACAGGGCTCTATGCTCAGTGTGGAGTCTGCTTAAGACTCTTTCCCCCTCTACCTCTGGCCCTCCCCCACCCCCACTAAAATAAATAAATAAATAAATAAATAAATAAATAAATAAATAAATAAATAAGTAAATAAGTAAATAAGTAAATAAATAAATCTTTAAAAAAATATTCTGGTAGATTCAAGAGCATTAACAATGGTAACTCTGGAGAAGAGAACCCTGCCCTGTTCATCACTGACATGCTAGACCAGGTCTCGGTGTTCTCCAAGTTGGAACTCTGCAGCACATACGTCTTCCCCATCTGAAGAGTGAACAAATGTAAGGCAGCTTTCTGTGCCCAAATCTGCCAATTTAAGTACCTCCTAATGCTATTTGGCCTACCCCTGTTACCAATGAATTTGATGGTACCACAAAAGAGTCTCCTGAGTTTTTGTGTGACCATCTGCCTAGATGCTATGTTAATCTACTTCCTAGGTCTGCCTAGTTGGAATGCAACCACCTGCAAGGTAAACCAGCCTGGTGATGGGTGTTACTGAACTCTCAGGTGTCTACTGCCATACAAGTCCTCATCCTTCCAGGATGGTGCTAAAGTTCTAGGTGTAGAATCAGTCTCCTCAGAACATCAAACATCACCAGAGCTTCCTGAGATTTCTAGAGTAACCACTTAGTTACCGATTTGGGTAGAACAAACAAAACATGGGGTACAAGAATGGTAGAGGCAGAAGCCATAAGCAAACAGTAAGCAAAAGGACATGGATCATGAAAGGCAGAGCAAGAGAGTATGTTAAAGTTCCATTAATGGAACTAACAGCCAGGTGACCTGCAGAAAATTGGGGTACCAGAGCAGGCTGAAGGTCAAAGCTCTGTCCCTCCCACAGGGAAGGAACTCAGCAGGTCAGACAGCTTGGTTCCTTATACTCAGCTATTTGATCCACTTCTCACTTGAGTCTGTCCCAAGTGAGCATACCACAGAGGCAGAGAAGGGAGTCTCACAACCGATGGCTGGGGAAGTCACTCAGGAGCTGGGCCTAGAGATTTCTCTGAGGCTCTGAATTACACAGTATGAATACTTGTGTCAATTTTATCTTAAAGATGCATTTATAGACATTTAATTGTTGGTAAAATCCCATGATTTCCTCTGTAAAAAGGAGATAATTTTGAAATAATGTTTTAAAACTAAAATTGTAAAAAATAAAATAAAATAAAACTAAAACTGTGAGCAAGAGACTGTATGTATTTCTAAGATATTTGGTTAGAAAACATTCCTTTAGGAATTATCATACAAGTAGTAAAGTGTACAGATAAACCTTCCAAATTTTATGATTCAACAATTCTGATTAAAATAAAGTTGTAATTCTTTACCACATGGTCAGTATAAATAACTCCCTCCTTAACCTCTAAACCAGTCACTCTAAAACAAGGGAGCAAGTGCCTCTGAGAGAGTATATCAAGGTCTCCAAGAGGTATAGTTTGAGAAAGTATATTAAATGCTAAATGTAATTTTATAAGTTTAAATATGAAATTTTATAAATTTAAATATTATATGTTTTAAATATTATATTTAAATATCATATATTTGGAAATTTTATGTGTTTAGTTTTCTTAGGACGGATTTCAAAGAATTAAAGTTTGGCAAAAAAAAATTTTTTTCTAGCAAGATTAGACCAGTTAGAACCCCAGGTGATATAACTGGAACCCTGTGGAGGAAATAAGCTTCTGAACTCCAAGTTCATGGAGCACAGGAGTTAAAGGCAAGTGCTCCAATGCCATCTTCACATAAACTAGCTGACTTACCTTCCGTGAATAACTTTGATCCTCTGAAACTCAAGACTGTCATCTGTAAAGTGGGGATAGCAATGATACCTACTCTGCAGGGTTGTCATAAAGACTTAATGAAATAAAGCATATAAATTATTTACCATATTACCTGGCACATACTAAATAACCCAAAAAAGTTCAATGTCATTGTAGTCCCCTACCTTCTGTGGGCCTGAGATTCTCAAATAGACTCTCTTATGGTGAGGCATAAAAATATTTTACTTTTAATCTTTTATTAAAACAGAGTATAGGTTTTTAAAGGTTAGAGCTCGCGCTCCTGATTTCCTGGTGGTCCCTAAATTCTCCACAAATCCAGCCACTTCTCTAACTTTCCTCCTTTCACTATTAGTTTTTAATTTCACTGAAAACATATTGAAATTAGTCTTTCTAGAATAACACAGAAAATTATCTTAGAATTCTTCTTTTTGTCCAATTTTCAGCACTTACAAGTTTCAAGACATTAAGGTTACTACTTGAATGCTCCTCCCTTCCATTGCCTTTGTGTCATTCCAGGTCAACCAAAAGAACTATTTTCTATAATGATATGTATATGCCTTTTCTCTCTAGCTCTAGAACAGCTAATGCACACATTTAGAAGCATGTGGAACAGCCAAGATAAAAACTTTCACCAGTGTCTTCCTTTACCTTTGAGCTTTCATCAGTGAGCACCATAACAAAAACTTTCTAGTGGCTTTCCTTTCTACCAAGTTATACAAATTTTGAAGAAAAAAAAATGGTCTAATGGGCTCAAACATTCTCTCCATAAAAGGTGACTTTCTGAGAGATATAATGGGTCTGATTTGTTTTTGTGTTGGCAGCATGGTGATGGAGTCTATATAATTATGTTTTTCTATGTTTTAAGTTTTACAATGATGTAAAACCATTTCCAATCATGAGCCTTCTAGTCCACAGTTAGGAATCTCTTGCCAGAATAAGAAACTCCTACCAATTTGAAAAGTACCTACAAAAGTACCTATCAAAAGTAAAGTTAATGACCTTTGGAAATTTGACTTAGGATAAGACCACAAAATGATCTATTTTAATATAAAATATATGATTAAAAATACACATTTTTTAAAGCATACTTTATAAATACCACCATCATTAAAACTAGTATATATGCTTCAAATAGAGGGGAAACACATCTGCCTTCTCTTTTTGCCCTGACCTTTGAAAGAAATGTATTTTTCAAAGATTACAATTAAAAACAAGGATAGGATCGTTACTTTGTTGCTTTATCTTGAAACAAGTGCTGGAAATAACAACAGAAATCAAAAATGCAAATTGACTAAGTTAGTCATGATGCAGCTACGTCTAGAAATCAGTGAACTTGAACCCCTTAGTTCATTCGTTCATTCGTTTATTGAAAGCTTTTCTATATCTCCTCATATGAACCCTGCAATGAAAAGATAAAACTGTTAGGATATTTGCCCCTGTTTGCCACTTCACAGGGAAGACAAACTTGTAAACAAGATATTATAATTCAATGTGCTAAGGGTATATATAGAAATAATTACAAGTATGAGAGGGAGTGTAGAAGAGTAAATGACCAGCAGATATAGAAGATTGTCTTTTTTTTCCTAAGGAACGCAAAAGCCATATTAGTGTATTCGCTGGATTTCAAATTAAATTGAGGAAATGAAGGAATTTTAATTTGAGTCACAAACCGTAACTTTAATGCTTTTTAATGGTTTAATTAACATGGAAAGTTATAGAACATCTAACTAAGTAAGGGCAACTCTTAGCAAGTCTCACATGTTCCTGTAGAGATTTCCTCCGTTCTTACCTGATGTCAGCTAGCCGTTGGTGTTCCTGCCACCACACTTGCTTGTGTTGTTTTATTAGTGTTTGTTCCTTAGAGATCTTTGAAGTCTGCTCTGCTTTCCTGATCTAGATTTAGAAGAACAACAAAGGAGCAATTTCAATGTTTTCTAAGTGTGTTCTCCACAATGAAATTGTTTAATCTGTAATTTCTAAGTTAAATATTTATCCTTTTTCAACCCTATTAGTGCAACTTCTAACACAAATTCCACCTTAACATACGTAATTCATTAAACAAAAAGCAGAAGGTGAAAGAGAAAATGGTTTGGAATACTGTCCAATTTAAGAATTGTCTTTAAAGTATTTATGGAAAAAAAGGCGATGTCATTCTATTTTCCTTACAGAAAATAAAAAACACCTTAATTCACACAGTCGCAGAAATTTTTCAAGAGCTTTCCATTCCACGTATTTTCTCATCTTTTTGATACATCTTCCCTGCCAGGCATTATGGGCATCATTATTCCCATTTGACATATGAGGACACTGAAATTCAGAGAGGTTAAAAAAAACTGGTCATGATCATAAAGCTCATAAACATCAGAAACACATAGAACCCTGGTGTTCAGATTGGCTTTTATATGATCCTTCAGCAGAAGATGGGGAAAAGTTAATTGGACAAGTTGTTAGCAAGCCTGGCTTTAGTTTCAGCTTCAGCACCTACTAGAAATATGACCTTGAACATGCAATTTTAATCTTTCAACTCCATGACTTCATAAATAAAGTTTAAAAAAATTTAGCCAAACATTTTAAAAATTTAGGCAAACATTTATTTGAAGGAATTTAACAAAGAAATTGTGAAAAATCATGTGACATTGGAGACCACATTTTAAATTAAATTTAAATTTTCCCCAAATTTTATGGCTTTTTAAAAATGTAGTCCATAATTAGTGCTTTGGGGTTTGTTGACAAGTTGTATCAGGCCTGGATCTGTTTGCCTTAACATCCGTTCTTGGCCATCTCCCTGATCTGCTCCATGTCACAGAGCAGCCTGTTTCCCAGACAACCCTACTAGTGCAGGCTTCCAGCTGGTTTCAGCCAAAGGGAGACACTGGTTTAGGAGACTGGAGGGAGGGAGGAAAGGAGAAGCCCCAGGATTACTCTGCCTGCCTTTTCTACTCTCAGAGTGGTCTCCAGAAGCATCTCTATCTTCTCCATTGCTCTAACTTTTCTTGACAGTTCTATGGTTCCAACAATTTCTGGGTAAACTCAGCCCACAGGATGTGGTACAGCCTTGCTTTTTCTAATGTCCTTTTGACCCACGCAAGGCAGTGACTTCTGCTGTTGTCAACCCCTGTATTGCTTTATGGTCCCTTGTTTGGCTTCTCAGCTCTACACCTGTGTAACCATTTCCTGCATTAAAGACCCCTCTACTCTAAATCCTCAATGTCTGTTTCCTGGTTAGACTGATACTCATGTGTTTGCTGAATTCACAAACTCCATATTAGTACTTCTAAACATCTACAAAAGTGCTACTCTCAAATCAGAAATTTGATGAAATATGCATATTTTTGTTTTCTGTACTACTTGAATACTTAGTACCCTAGAAGCTTTAACAGATCAATGCTGAAGATATAAAAACTTCAGAAGACAAGTCCTAAAAAGACTCTTTATAATGCATGCTATTTCTAGCTGTCATTGACTGATTGCTTTAACCTTGAGTTTATCTTTCCACTGTTCTGGTTACTGATTCAAAATTAGGGGTATAAGAAAACAAAAACATGGAGTCAAAGTCAAATCTTTTCCTCAGGAGGTCTTAAGAGTGCTACAATTATGAAAAGTACATTTAAATAAGAACAGGAGGGGCGCCTGGATGGCTCAGTCAGTTAAGCGTCTGCCTTCAGCTGAGGTCATGATCCCAAGGTGCTGGGATCAGCCCCCCTAAGGCTCCGGCCTTAGCAGGGAGTCTGTTGCTCCCTCCATCTCTCCCTGGCTTGTGAGCTCTCTCTCTCTCTCTCTCGTTCACTATCTCTCAAATAAATAAATCTTTTAAAAAAGTAAATAAGTAAGAACTGGACCCTACAGGAAAAGTCAGCAATCCTTATTCTACCTACTGAAAACCTAAAAGTCCATAGTGTTTCTAAAATCTGACACTCTAGCGTTTGCTTTAAGATGCCTGAAACCCATTCCAACTACTTGCCACCTACAGCCTTTAAAGTTTGTTGCAGCAGACACAACTTTTAAAATTAAATTTCTTTGACATATTTGGTCCATGTTGTATAAAAAAACTAAAACACATTGGTGAAAGACGTAGACACATTTTTATAGCTTAAAAAAAAATCAATGTTGTTGCCTTTCAGCCCAGGGTGAGACCAATTAAGTAGACTATAAAAGTGAAAATAAAGCTACTATTTTTCACTAGACACTTCCAATATTTTAAAGAACATCCTGATTTTTTGTAAGTTTACTCACTGACTCTACTTCTGTCCTCAGGCCAAAAATGAAGAAAAATAAAGTCTTAAAAGAACAAAAAGATTTAAAGTTGTATCTTTATCAATAGATTTCCAGGTGATTCCAATGTATTTTGCTGGCCAATAAGCCATATGAGATCAGTATTTAAGGTGGATGATGATTTATGCAGAATTCTGGTGAATTAAAAATAGCAAAAATAATAAATTCATTAAGGAATAAGAAACTAGAGGTTCCTATGTGGTTTATTGTGATGATCCAAGATAATCAGACTCTAAATAGGCACCTTAAAATGCCATGAAAACCCTTTGGGCCAGATGACCCATCTTTAAATAAAAGCAACAATAACTAGTAGACAACTTAAATGTTGGTTACATACGTATATACATTTGTCAAAATTCATTGAGATGTACACTTAAGATCTGTGCACTTAACTATGTGTGAGTTATACCTCAACAAAGGTAAAAGAACAGTTAGGTATATAAAGAACTGTTCACATAAATAAAAAGAAAAAAACTCAACTACACTAAGATACAATTTCTCATCTATCAGGCTAGCAAAACTCCAAATGTGTCACAGAACACTCTGTGAGGCTATAGGGAAACACACTCTTTCTTGTTGCTGGTAGGAATGCAAAATGGTGCAACCTCCCACAGAAGGGTATCTGGAGGTGTAGAGTGAAATTTCATATGGATTTACCCTCTGACCTAGCAACTTTACTTATAGAAATCTATCTGAAGACCATACCGACAAAAGTATAAAAAGATAAATGAACGAAACTATTCACTGCAGCACTATTTGTGATGGAAAAAGACTGCAGTACAAAAATTCCATCAATCAGTGATCCTGCCAAAATAAATTGAACCTGAATCTCATCAGATCTCCAGATATAACTGCCAATTAACTGGAAATGCAAGAGACAGAAAAACATGTTAAATGACACCATCAGGATGTAATCAGCAAAATCCAGAGCGTAAGAAAATATAAAAGACAAACAATACAATTTTTTCAGAAAATAAATTACAAAAATACAAGAGGATAGAAGAGACCTAAAAAAAAAAATTAACTGTAATATATGGATCTTACTTAGATACTGACTTGAACAAGCTTTAAGTAAAAAAGAAAATTGAAGACAATCATGGAAATTCAACACTGGATATTTGAAATTATGAAATTATTAGTATCCTAATGGTAATGCTATTATAGGGCTTGGGGTGGGGCTGTTTAGCCCTCATCTTTAGAGATACATGCTGAAATATTTATGGTTAAATATTATGATGCCTGAGATCTACTTCAAAATAACCTGGCACAGGGGAAAGTTGTGGTAAGGAGTATAGAGAAAACAACAGCCAAGAGTTGATCGCAGTTGAAGCTGGATAAATTACATAGAGATTAATCATTCACTCTAATTTTGCATATACTTATAATTTCTGATAAGGTTTTAAAAAAAGAATTAGTAGACAGATACTTCGATGGACAACAAGAAATATTCATTCTTGCAAATCAAAGCCATTCAAATAAAAATAATTATAAAGATCTCTTTTCGACATAACCTAAATTAGAAATGAACAGCTAACATATAATGCACCAAAAATTGGTCTCAGTTTCCAGCCGAAATCTACTCTTTGGCTTCAGGTTCAGTCTCAGCCTGTGACAGACTAGATCACTCTATGCTCACATCAGTGTCTTATCTGGCAGCCCAGAAATTGTGCATGATCAATGACATAGACACATCTGACCAATATACCAATATCTGTAATAGAAACTAAGCAAGTCTCCTGAATTTACTGTTAATTAATAATAATAATTGTAAGAAATTAATTATTGTTGGTTTATTTTCAAATATAACTATGTACTCTAGATCCAACTTGAAGCAAACACCTCCCTTACGCGCTTTAAATGTTAACATTCTATCCTTCAGTTTAAGTATGTTTTCATTTAATATTGCCAGAATATACTGCTATAATAATTAACAATGGTTGTTAAAGCTGTTAATTTCATCTGCTAGAAAATAACACATTTAATTAGTTTAAAAAATAGGAAATGAATTGATATTTAATATAAATATTGAAAGAATGCATTAACTCTGTAACATCAGGAAGAAAAATATTCTTCTTGAGCCAATGCATATTTTATAAAAATGCAAGTAACAATATAAAAAAGAGTAACAGAGATGATATTATAATCATAATCCTAGTTGGTGTAGACTGATTGGTATCTATGTTAGCATTCATAACATTAAACAAAATAAACTTTAAGAATTATACTTAATTTCCAGTTATCTGATTCCATTTAAGCCATGAATCTTTCAAGGAACTGTCCTTTTTAGAAATTGTTCACATTTTATAAGAGTCAATTAAAAGCAAAATATCAACTTGCTATCTCTAAATTAAATGAGAAGGAAAGACCAAAACTCACATGAAACAACATTCTCAATACATCTTTCTTAGTCCAGCTATACTAAAAAATGAAAACTATAAAAGGGAAGAGGAAAGTACTAGAAAATGATGAAGTGTCCAGGATACATTTTGTTCTCACTAACTGAGATTCAAAACAACAGATACTATAAAAATGCTTTAACAGGACAATTCCTTATCATTATGAATCTATGGAGACTAAAAATGGAAACAAAAAGCTTATCGAAATGATTGCTACAGACTGTGAGCCATTTTCTAGTTGAAGACAAGGGATTTTTGAGATTTGCCAAGCTATAAATCCCAGGTACGGTTATTTCCAGAAAATATGTAACTAAAAAGCTTTTTCCTGAATTATATCCTATGAACAAAAAGGTTACTGATGTTATTTAAAGTGTCACTTGAAAGTGATCATCTGTTTAATCTCACAAATATGCAACAAACACAGTGACCAGAGAGAAGTAATCTAGCAGCTGACAGGGCTGAGAAATTACTGCCCTTGCGCTTAATATCAAAAATTGAAAGCCACATCAATAATTAAGATTTTTAAACATGTTTATTCTTTGATAGTGATTCTTTTACCAAAGAGAAATTCACTGTGACCAAGCACTGAGTTTTGACACTCAACCATTCTACATTCAGCCAAAAAAATGTGTTTTTTGTACATGATGGATAGACAGATATATAGATAATATTTAAGAAGTATATGTATATATATGCATACATATGTATATATTCCAATACTGACAGGGTGTAGAGGAAGTATCTGTGGTTAACACTTTGGGAAAGAACTTTTTAAAAAACATTCATATTTTTTTTGCCCAAACATTTCAATCATGGGAATTTATCCTTTGAGGGTGAAGGATTCTAAAACATGAAAAGTGTCTCTGCATGAAGATATTTACCGAAGTATGATTTCCAATATTATAAAATTAGATATAATCCAAATATCCAAAAATTGGAATGTGATAAGGCATGTATCTTTTACTATTTGAAGTACTCATCACTCCTGTTTTGGCTTCATTTTTATTGGCCTTGAAATCCCAATTCCAATGTCATTGCCTCAGAAAAGCCTTCCCACTCAACTAGGATCAAATCCTGTTAGTATACACCAGACAGCATGTTTTTATTATTTGATAAACACTGACTTTCCTCCTCCTCTCCTGCAAACAGTACATGCCATGAGGGTAGGGGATGTATTTTGATCATTATTGTATTATCGAGCCACGTAATAAATATTTATTTATAAGAGTAATTAAATATTACATAATAAATAAATATTATAAAGGTATGTGGCAAAGTGTTAGGGGGAAAGTATACAGGATTTCATGTCTATGTTTATCATGGGAGAAAAAAATATGCATGTCTATGTTTATGTCTATATGTGAATGCATATATGTGATGTATATACAATGGGTCAGAATAGAAGTTAGAAATATGAAAATAGTTTTATTAGGATGATAGTTAAGTAAGTGATTTTCCCATAAAATTTCTTTCAATGTCCTGAAAACATCCAGTTCTTTTAAAGTTATATCTGAGCTGAACAAATAAGGCCCTTTTTAAGAAGTCTCCTTAGTTTGAGGGGATATAGCTCATGGATAGATAGTCATTTCTTTAGAACAGGTACGAAATGCACTTTGGAATCATAATATTTGCCTTTTTAAAAAGACATTAACCATAAAAAGCCATACAAAACTAATGTAACACAAAAAATGCTAAATGCAAATGAAAACTTATAAATTACTTAATATGTCACTTTGCCCAATTAGATTTTTAATGCAACCAAGCAATGAAAATGTTGTTTGTAATGTACTTTATTATGTGTACAAGAGAGAAACATACTGTATGAGTAATCCTGAATCATACATGGTCCTAAAGTACTGTGCACAATCACTTGCACATAAACCCCTTTCAAAACTAGTCCAGGTTCACCTTTTTGGAGATTAGGGCAAAAAAGGGAATTGTGGAAAAGAGAGGCACCTGAGGGCATATTTGTAGCATGTTGCAAAAGGAGCCTTAAGTCAGATGATAATCCATGGCTAGCACTTATTTGCAATTCTTATTTTTCAGAATAAGTTAGAAATTGTTGAAAGCTAATAAAATAGCTATCTTTCTAAAAGTAAAGACCTTGGAGTTGTTATGAACATTAACTGAGGAATGCATGTAAACTATATAGCACAGTGTCCGAGAGCATTCAATAAACACTAGCTGCTATTCACTATTATTAATAGTTGGAAGATTCTAAAAACTATTTAGAATGTCATTTACTTTCACATTTACATTATAAATATCATTTTACTTCCTGGAAACTCAAGTTTCCAAAGCACACATACACACATACACACTTCTAACCTTTAGCTCTATAGAGGCAGAAGCTAATTTTTTTGCTTCCGTTAATGCATGCAACTGTTGATAGTCTACTGGTTTATACTTGGTGCTTCTCACTCCATTTTTCATACGGAACACCAGATTATCTGTTTTTCATTAAAAACAGAAAATGACAAAGAAAAAGTATCATATTATTGGAAGTCTAAATATAGCTATGGCAACATGTCAATTGCAGGTCTTATTTTTGAATATTTTTAAGCAAAAACAAGAAATAATAGTACAACATTCATAGTATATTTGAACCTCTATCTCTGGAACTTTAAAAATAATTACCACTATATACCTTGCATAAAATTACTTCTAAAAGAACAGAAAGGGAATATTTCCATTTTAGTAAGTATATTGAGAATTTTAGAAAATTAATGCCAAGATACAAAGTGTGACCATTCTTTTTATTTAAAAAGTTTTAGGCATCAACTGTGAATATTTAAATTTCATCTTATTATGAATCAAATTAATTAGATTTTTTAAGTCATAGCTGCATTTCTAACAGAAAAAAATGTAAATAATTTCACGTAAATTTGAAAAAAGGTTGAAATTGAAAGCTAAAAAATTTAATAGGCCAAATAAGAATAAAATGATATAAAACGATCAGGTGGGCATTCTCCATCCAAATACATCAAATGTCCTAGTTTAGTATGATATTAGCTGTTCTGAAAAAGTAAAACATAAGTAGAAGGTACTCAAAGGCCAAGTAGCAAAAAGTATAATAATCTGAGTAACTTAAGCAAAAAAACACAACGCACTTTTGCCCCAACTATATGAATAATTAATCCATACCATATAAAATAAGTATAACATGAATCACATGACTTTAAGTAAACTCCAAATGATTTAAGGACAAGCACAGTAAAGGAAAGTATGGTTTTCTTGACCACTGTTGAAGATTAAAGCATGCATTGTAAGGGAATTGGAGAAACCTTTGGTATGTCCAAACAATGAGCTTTCCATTAAAATTTTGAAAATCAACATTCCAACTTTACATCATGCATAATCCACTATAAATCACAGAACAGATTTGGAAGTAGAAAAAATACCTGCGCTATCATTTTTCTGAATTGTCATGAATGGTTGATCTCTTTTATTCAAGTCCTCCATATCTGTCAAAGAAACAAGAGACAGCTAAAATTTCACAATGTTATTTTCCAAACATTTTTAAAGATGTGTTAATTAAAGTATTTTTTATAACAAGGCCCATGACTGGGTGCTATAACTCTTTGTATTTAATAAAATTTGCTTCTCCAAGTTCTAGAAGCTTCCTTCCATTAGTTTTTTCCCTCTATACCTTTCCTGTCTTGGTGTCTCCTTCCAACCTCTGACATTTTAATCCTCCTCTCTTGGATTGTCTCAGTGACTGATAAATATTTTGTGATTAAAAAATTATCCTGAGTTCCTAGGAGGAAAAAAACTGCATAAATTTAAAAATAAAGCAGCCAGGCCAAGTGACTCAGTACTACCATTAAACAAATCAGCCTTTGTGGCTGATGCTCGGATGTACCATCCACTTCTAGAAAGCACTCGATGCTCAGCTCTCCCTTCTTTCAGAGTTGGACTCAGTTTCAGAGAGTAACCTTGTCCAAAGGTATACCATTGCAGGGGCAGCCTATACCCAATGACTGAACAAGGCAGGATTATAACGTCAGACCAGTTTGGACCCAATGTGGGTCACCCCCATCGGCAATATTTAATCCAGAGCTCCCTGTAGGATTGACGCAGACTTTGTTTCACCTGCATTGAAACTGACTTTTTCATCTGCCCAATCCTGCTTCCTTCTTCTTCCTTTCACGGATATGGATCCCTAATGAATATCTAGCACCTCAAGCTCTGCCTCAGCATCTCCTTCCTGAGAACCCAACCTGTGGTAGCACCAAACTAAATTAACATCTTTTTAGGGCACCTCCAGGGCAACAGACTAGTCAAATGGTACTTTAAGTAAAAATACCATTTTCCATAAATTTTTGTTCCATATCCACTAGGTTCAACTAGTCATGTCTAGTGGTTTTTACAGTAATCTAATTCTTCTTAAATGGAAGAAAGAGAAAGTAGCTCAAGTACATGACTTTTGGAAACTCTTCCAAGTTACCAAGAATCATGGTGATTGCCCACCAGCTTTCAGAATATAGCAATAAACTCCAGTGTGTAACTTTTATAGGGGCTCCGGTCAGGGAATTCTTGTTTTAAGCTTTCAATAACATAGACAAGCCTCCCTATAGTCTGGTTTCTACTCACATCTACATCCTATCCATTAGGATTCTTCTTTTGGGGGAGAAGACTTTCACCTGTCAGTCTGCACTGCCTCAAGCCACCATCACCTCCTGCCGGATGACGGCAGCAGTTCTACTTTGTACCCTTAGAGTCCATTCTTCACACAGAAGCCCAAGTAACCTCTTTAAAAACTCTAGTCTGACCTTGCTGAATCCCTTCAATGGCTTCCATTATCCTTTAAAATAGTGCCCTAAATGGCCTACAAGGCCCTGCATGAGCTTGCCCTTGGTCATCTCCCCATTCTCATCTCATCCACACATTTCAACCACACTGGCCTCTCTGTTTCTAAAATATACCAAGTTCATTTTGCCTTAAGGCCTTCTCATTTGCTGTCCTCCCTATCTTAAAGATATTTCCTTCTTTTTTTTATCTGGCCGGTTCCTACTCAGCCTTCAGCTAAACCAACATGTCACACTTCCTCAGAGACTTAATCAGGCTTCTCCACCTAAGTAAGGGAGAACCTTTGTTTTCCTCTCATCCCATTCCCTCCTTTCCATGATAATTTGTATCGTTCTTCACATCCCCATGTTTACTGATTCGATGTCTGTCTTCCTCCACAGGCTTGTGGACTATGTGTGTCTTCTGATTACATTCCCCAGTGCATAGCATAGGTAGTAAATGCTCAAAAAATATTGAGAAAATGAATAAAAGGTAGCTGGCGGTAGCTTGATGTCTTCTAGCCCCCAGAAGGGCTGCACTACCAATTCCTTAGTCCATACTATAGCCTCCCTCTCCAACAATAAATTCTTACTTTTCAAAAGTCTGCCTTAATAGTGTAGCCTACAGGCAGAAATGGCACATTTACATGTCTTTGGACGCCATCAGATCAATGAGAGAGTGACAAGGTACACAACCATAGGGAGTGCAGAAAACATGGAAAACTAAAGAGCATCCCATGCCCAAAGATAATCAAATACATTTTTTTCTTTTTATTAACAAAGTTATGCCACAAATAAAGCAAGTATCCAAAACAAATGGGTGCTGGATTTAGCAGCCAGTTCATGAGCTCTGGCCAACTGAGTCTCACCTCTAGTTTTCATCTTCATCTCCCACCCAGAACCTAACTAAGGCCTGCTATCTCCATCTTAGAGAGACCTTGCCAGTTCTCTCATTGATTAGCTTTAGGTATTTCCTCCGTAGGGAGCCCAGCCCGCTCAGATTTAGGACTCATTTTGGGGGGATTTAGATCGCAAGATTGAGGCCTTGAAACAAAGTGGGGTTTTGCAGACTCCCTTTAGGTTACCTTGGTCTAACATTGCTTAGATTTTCAGAGGAAAGTCATAAAGTCCACGCAACATTTCTCACCATTTCTATATGGTTCAAATATTAATTATGACTATAAGAAACTTTCAGTAGAATACATTCTGGAAATCAAAATAACGAACAAAAACTATTCTGTCTTCATGAACTTGAAATCTAGTTTGCTTGCAACTGTATACAAGACCAAGCAAAAACACTTCTTTTTTTTTTTTTTAAAGATTTTATTTATTTATTCGACAGAGATAGAGACAGCCAGCGAGAGAGGGAACACAAGCAGGGGAGTGGGAGAGGAAGAAGCAGGCTCACAGCACAGGAGCCTGATGTGGGGCTCGATCCCATAACGCCGGGACCACCCCCTGAGCTGAAGGCAGACGCTTAACCGCTGTGCCACCCAGGCGCCCCCAAGCAAAAACACTTCTTGACCTTCATTCTTTAATATTTATATATAAAGCATAAATAATTACTTACCTTTCAGGGATGCTGAGGATCTCTGAACTAAATAATTGTTAAACTGAAATAATATAAGACTGACAGTTGTAGTGTTTCTTATATCAGAAAATTAAAAGACATCAGATTTAGAATCTGAAAAGTTCACATATAATTCACTTTGTCTAACTTCTCATTTTAACGTGTGAGATGATTGCAGCTCATAAAATGACCAAGATCACAGAGAACTTCAAGTCCAAAATCTCATATTCACAAAACAAAAATCTCTGAAAATGAAGGTGTATATCATAATCAATATGGTGTCCAAATCCAATCTGAGCTGAAATAATTTGGTGGCAAAATTGACCCAAACCAAAGTTTATTTTATTAAATGTGGACATTCATACATTTGTCTGGAAGTGTTAATGTGTTTAATTACGGGGTGCTGCCCAGATACCATCAGTTTTAAGTAATATAGGGCATATGCTCTATATCACATTTTAAAAATCTGAAAAATCAAAACTACATCTGGCACCACAGACTTCAGATAAGAGATTGTGAAACTGTACTAAAACAAACAGTCCTTGATTCCCAAACAAGCATATGTCATCTAGGCCATTTCAATTTTATGCTTACTAGTGAAATTCAAAGTGGCTACTTCAGCCTGCAGTTAAAATGCTTTTGACTGAGTAACGGCTACTTGAACAGAATTTTCCATGTTAAATAATTTTAAAGCATTTAATTTTAGAAATTAATGCCATGTTCATATTATGTGATATTTTAGAAGTCGCTTATGAGTATGATCAAAATGTTAAACCTTTTAGATCTACTCAATTACCGACAATATTTTAAAATAATAAATTTTTATAAGAAGTTTCTTATAGTGTAGAAAGAACATTTTGATATATAATGTAACAATAGCCTCGCAGTAGCTAGAGGATTGAATAAAGATTTTAAAATAAAGCTAATTTTTACAGATTTGACAGACAATCTAAACTTAAAAGAACTACATGACCTCAACTGGTCTCTATGGGGTAGGTAAGCAAGAAGGATTTCTCTAGAGATCAGAAAAAAATAGCAAAGAGATCATTTATATAACAAGGCAATCTTTTTACAGTGTTAAAATTTGTATTATTCTCTTTCCTAAAAAAAATCTCTTTTAATACACCAAGGAAGAAAATCTCAGTTGTACTTCGGCTTAAAATTGTACAACGCATAGATAGTTTGTTAACTCTAAACTGCCTAACTGTGTAGATGTGTAGATTAGCCAATCACCCCATAAAGGTAAGTTTTCAAAAGTGATAGGGACTCTGCCAGGCCAAATAGCGTGAGAACGAAACCAATATGAAAAAATACCTTGGATGTAGCATCATATTACAGCCTTTTTTCATATGAAATGTCTCATTTCAAATGTGAGTTCAAAAACTATGGCCAAAGTCTGGTTTAAGCATTATTTTTCTAACATGCAAAATTCTCTTTTAAATTCTAAGCAGAATGGTGCATATTGCTTCCATTATGAAACATTATACATTGTAGTCAGCATAAGATAAAAATATTGTCCTGGAAAAATGAATGGAACCAAAAGCAAAACCATTAAAGTCAATAAAAATAGTTAAATAAAATGTTCAGTTACATAATAAATATCTCATAATTTCAAACATAATGGGGAAAGCTCTCACTCAAAAGACAACTACAAAAGAACAAACAAAAACAAAATATCCATGAATAAACTGTACAAGAAATGTGTAGGACTCATACCCTAAAAAAACACAAAAGTTTACTAAAGGAAGCAAAACTTAAGTAGAGAAAACTAATTCTGATTCTGTGGGCCAAATACTTACTAGTGGCAATTTTGGGATAGTAGGATTATAGTTGATTTTGATTTCCTCTTTTTGTTTGAGCAGAATTTCGAAAATATTTTTTTTACAGGAAGAAGAAAAATACATCTTAAAAAATATTAAGCCAGGGCAATAGTTATTTCAGTATAAATTAGGGGAAATGATAACACAGTTTCCATATTTTACCAGTCAGAAAAGAAACTGGGTTTCATGACACCAAGACTCCTTTAAGATGTGAACTTGTATATACAATATAATTTTCCACACTAATATTGAACTGACATATTTCTCACTAGTCTTCTATTAAAAAGCAGGGTATGTTAAATACATTTGTAGAATTTTCTAGAACTTGAAAATGTTAGCATTAAAATATTCATAAGTTGACTTTTTAATGCTGTATGAGGAATAAATATATTAAACTATCCTTTCAATTATAAAAGTACTGGTTAAATAATATGAAACTGTATAGAAAAATATAAGGTAAAAATTAAAATTTCCAGCCCTACTTAGCCCTAATACTACAAATGTATTTAGCCCTGGAAGTCATTTTCAATGTTTTATTGTATATTCTTTCAAAAATTTTCTATGCACATAAACGTACACATGCATATCCAATTTTTTCACAAATGCCATCATTATATATGTACAGTTCTACAAGTTGCTTCTCATTTAATAACTCATCTTTCCACATCACTATTTGTGTGTCTATGCATGTATAGACAAATCTTTAATGGCTGTTAAGGAACTAATTTACATATATATCACTATTTATTAACCAGTACAAGAATCCAAGAATGAAATTTTTCAAAAAATATTTTACCCTTTTACTGCAAAACAAAATCCATAAGCAAAGGAAATCTATAAAATCTCTGCCCTTTTCATAATTCATATAAAGTTGCTTATGAAGCAAATTCTACATATAGTCACCCTTTATGAATATCCCTTTTTTTTATGTCTATAATAGCTCAAAGAGGAGAATCCAAATCAACCTCACTAATGAAAATGATTCAAAAATAAAAATCTACTTATCCCATATGCTTTTCCAATAAAAGTCTGGGGAGCAAAATCAAGTAGAAAAAACAGAATTAATCAAGGCAAGGAACCTAGAAGTTTCTGAGGGACTTCAGAGTTCCACAGAGAGTGGAAGTAACTTCTGTAGAGCCTCCCATGCCCTTATTCCTGCTACATCCTCAAAGCTGTTTTAATCATTTCAAAAATGCAAGAGAAATTGCATGTGTACCTAGTTTAAAGTAGTACATAAAGACAAAGGGTGGGGGGAGGAGGGAAATTGAATTTACCTATTACCTCTTCTATCTGAGAAACTCACGGTGATAGCCTCAGAAATTCCAACCAGAAGCCATGACTGGCAGTTTCAAGCTATGGCAAAATAACTTGGGAAAATTAAATAATTATTTATGATGAAATATTACTTTGTCCCTAGTTTTCTCCCTAAATGCGCAACCTGTAAAAGAAGAGTATTAAAAATGATCCTCTATTGTGAAAAGACTCACCACTTGTCCTTCTTGACTTGTCATTTTGGACACGCTTAAACTGGAGACTTTGTCAACCTTCTTCGGATACAATCTGGGAATCCAGTTCCCCATCCTATATACGTGGACTTGAAGTTAGAGGCTTGTCTGCTTCTCTCTGGTTCTTTTTACTTCTAACCTCTCCATCAGTAGAGGAGCTTCATATAATTCACCCCCTCCAAATCTTTTGTGTAGATTTTTTCAGTAGTGATAGGAAATTGACAGTGCTCTTTCATACCTCCTTACTTTTGCATATGCTGTTATCTGTGCTTGGAATGCCTTTCTCAACCCGTCTGTCTGGCTAATGACTACATACTTTTCAGTCACATTTTAAGCATCCTACTGGAGCTTCTCTTAATCCAGGTATAGATTATTTATCTCCTCTCTTGTGCTACTATTATAATTTTGTGTATCACTGCTGATGCAGTTATTCATTTATTCAGTGTTTATTGAACATCTATCATAGACTAGACTAAGGGATATAGATTTATTCAGGCTTTGCAGAGAGACCTGCCCTGGGCATCTCGTCGGAAGTAGCCCCCTTTACCCTCAGTCACTCTTTATCCCCTCAATCTCATTATTTCTCTTCATAGCACTTCTCACTATGTGGCATTATACTATATATTCATTCTTTGTTGATCTGCTTGTTGTTCACTTCTACAATAAGGATGTATGCTCTATAAAAGCAGGCCTTTAGCTGATTATCTATTTCTCCAGAGTACCTAAAATAGCGTATGTCATATACTAGACACTCAACAGATATTTGCTAAAAAAGCATCAAGTGATTGTATTACAGTCATGGTCCTGTCGCTCAGGCATGGTATTGTAAGAGGCAAAAACATAGTTTCCCTTCTTCTTTGCCAATGTTTAAAATCTAGGCTTACTTGTATGAGATGAAAATTATTATAAAAACAAACTCCAAATCAAAATGGGCAGTGCACTAAGGTGTATGCCAAGAAATAAGAAAGGAGAAATACCCCTACTTTACCTTGGTGAGGTTCAGCTCTGACGTAAATTCATGTTAATGATGGTTGAAGGTGCCCCTCTACCAGGAGCCCCTCATGATTCAGCTGCTAATCACAGCACATAACACACCTATGTCATCTTACCTCTTCAAGAGTTTGAAGGTAAGAAGGACATTCTTTGGATAGTACAAACAGATTATCTGGTTTTATCTCCAACATGTATTGTTCAATGAAAAAAAGCAAGTTGCACTATGATACATACCATATGATGCCATTACATAAACATGCAAAGACACCAAAAAATGTTATGCATATTACCCACACACTCCCCCACACATGCATTCTACATAGGACAAAAGTCTAAAGAATATGCAAATAGACCAAACTAGAGAGGATACTACAACTGGAGGTTAGTTTCAAAGGGGACACTAACTATCTGTAATTAAATCTTTGCTTTTTTATGAAGAGAATGTATATATGTATATTTATATAATTAAGAGTAATAAACATTACCCTCAAAAGTCTTATTTCTAAATGATTATATTATCTATTATAGAATTAATACAATTACATTTGAGTTCATAAGTGATTATCCGGTGGGTTCTACCATTGAGAGCCCCAGGGCCTAATAACCCAACCGCACCCTGAACCTGCTAAACTTGGACTACCTCCAAAGGACCTTGACCCTCCCAGATCATGACAACCCTGTAAAGCCCAGCCTAAATATCCAGTTAACTTTATCATTTATTTTCAATATAATAAAATATTTTTGGAGGAGGGAGAGAGAGTGCACATGTGCTAGCAGGGGGCAGGAAGGGGCAGAGGGAGAGGGAGAGAGAGAATCTTAAGCAGGTCCATGCCCAGTGCAGAGCCTGAGGCCGAGCTCAATCTCACGACACTGACTGAGATCATGAACTGAGCTGAAACCAAGAGTTGGATGCCTAACTAACTGAGCCACCCAGGCACCCCTAATCAAATAATTTTTATATACATTTGTTGTGCCTTGTACTAGAAATTTCTTCTGACATCTTCTTTAACAAAATGATTCAAAACACAGTATTTTTAAATTTTACTTAATGGTCACAAATGCACTGCTCATTCTTTTGATCCCAAGTTTGTTCAGTAAAAGAACTATTAACATCAAGGCCACAAGCAAGGTTATAAAGTTCAACAATTAAATGGAATTTTCCACTATTCCACTATTATTGCTGAGGAAATTATATAATCTTCATTTTAAAACTGTGGCAGACACAGCTAGGTGTCAATATCGATTCTCCCTTTTTTCCTTCCTAGCAGAACCCAATTTTGTTTAGGATTAAAAGATTGTCCTTCCTTGATATCCCTGAGATTCTAAGTGACCATGTGACACAGTTCCAGCCAATGAGATATAAGCAGAGGTCTGCTGGGAATTGGGGTACAAGATTTGTTTCTTTATATGAGCACTGCCCCTTCCCCATCCTTCCTCCTTTCTTCTGTCCTGGAAATGTGGATGTGAAACTGGACATGGAGAGGCCATCTGTGACTATGTAGTGAGTATTAGGATGAAAGATATATACTAAGTATCCCAGAGAAGAAAGCCAAAAGGAGCTTGGGACACTGATGATATCAAGAATCTGCTACACCAGCTGTGGACTACTTCTCTCTGGACTTGTTATGAGGAATAAATCCCAAGCTTCTGCAAGGAGCTTCTGTAACTTTCAGCCAAACAAAATTCCCAACTGATACATAATGGGAAAATATAAAGTACCCAGGAAGTATTGATGCCTTTCCATATAAAGCAGTACAAAAATTCTTCTAGAAAAGTACCCATCAATACAGCATAGAATAAAATACTAGAAAATACTACTGTGGTTGCTTTTCAATAGTAGCATGAGAAAATCACAGCTAGAAAAATTACTTATTTGAAAACTCCAATAGAGTTTCATTTGCAGTTCAACACAGCTGAAAGAGAGTAGGTAAAGAGTGTAGGTGGTTCTGGAAGAGGAAATAGAAGAAAAATCTTCAGAAACTTAATTTCATTATCAAAAAATAACACAGAAGAATGTATCTGTGAGTTTTCAATACTCCAGAATAAATAGTTTTTCCACAAAGGATGACTACATGAAGAGGAATTTTCTTTTAAAATGCTACACAAATTTTTAAAAAAATTTTAATAAAAAAATGGCAATCGATCACTCTTTAACAATAAAGACTATAAGACTCTGTTAAATGACAGTACTTGGAACAAGTAGTAGTAACACATTTTGAATGAATGAAATAATTATAATGGGTAGGAAATATTAATTCATTTTTGTGTAAGGGAAAGATCTCTAAGGTGAAGGCATGAAGAAATGAAAGGAAAAGGTTAATGGAATTAAGATAGTTTAGAGGAGGGAAAGAAAGTGTGAAGAAAAAGAAAATTAAAAAGAAGAAAGAAAGAAAAATATTATGTTCATTTCCTATTTCTACTTTCTAGTTCCCTTAAGTTTGGTCAAAAAAGAAGGCATCCTCCTTCCTAAAAAGGCAAACTCACGGCTTAGATTAGCTTCACCGAAGTGGTTAGAAGTTTTACGGCAAAGGAGGTAGAGCAGGTAATTTTCAAACACAAAGGTGGGCCCTAACTAAGGCAGGTGTGGTGGGATTTCCATTGGCAGGAGGCAACTAACTCAGGATGAGCAGCTCTACTCTGGAGAAGAGAGAGGGAACATCTATCTGATGTGAACAGATGGGCTGAATGCAGAAGATGTAATGAGAGTTGTCAGTCTTTTCCTGTTTCAATTTTTGTTTCAATCTAATTCTTCACACAGAAAAGGAGAAAGAAATCTTCCACTATCCTCTATTTCATGTTCTCCTTCCACAGGGACAGATGAAGTTGAAACTCCTGGTATGGAACATCTCAATAATATCTTATGAAAGCTGGGGGAGGTAGAAGAAAAGTATATTTCTCTCCCTTAACAAAAGAGTGAAAGAAGAGTTCTTTCTGCCTTGGGTGGTGCGAGAGCAGAGTAAGGCGGAGGGTGGTGAGAGGGCCAAACGTCATGTAACACAAGGACAAACGGTAAGAATTTGGCTGCATGGGATTTTCCACTTGGCTTTAAAAACACCATTGAAATAATTTGGTCCAAAATATAATGGTCAATAATACATAAAATAGTCATTAACATATGACTACTACTTGTCAGTGGCAATTGAAGACATCAGATGCATGAGATATCCATGCAATGGGAGATTTTAAAAACCTGTTCCTGTAGAAAACATTGCCAACAACATGAGTTTGTTTAAAATTTAATTGATATGAAAACAGCACATTCTCAAAACTAAGATACACCTTAACTGTAGTGTTGGGCTTTGGACTAAGACTACAGAAAAGTGAATTCTAACTCACCATTTTAAAATTATGGAATTCTCAGCAAATTACTTAAATGATAGAAAAGACTTAATATTGTAAACATGTCAATTCTTCCAAATTAATTTTTATATCTCAATTGAAATCCTAGAAGATATTTTGGTAAAAAATGGCAAGCTGATTTAAAATGTGTATAGAAATGCAAAGAACAAAGGATAGCCAAGGAAATCTTAAAGAAGAGAACAAAGCTGGAGGATTTATAGTACCATATATCAAGATCCATTATGAAACTGTAGTAATTAAGACAATGTGTTATTGGCACAAGGATGGACAAGTAGGCCAATGAACAGTATAGAGAGGCAAGAAACAGATCCATACATATATGGTCAACTGATTTATGACAGAGGTGAGTCACACTACAGTGTGCAAAGAACAGTCTTCAATAAATGGTCCTAGGATAGCTGGATGTCCATATGGAAAAAATGAATATTGACCCCCTACTTCCCAACATTCACAAAAATCAATTCCAGATGTATCGAAGATCAAAATGTGAAAGATTAAAAAATGAAGCTTTTAGAAGATTACATAGGAGAACATATTCATGACCTTGGAGTTGGCAAAGATTTCTTAAACAGTTCACCAAAAAAAGCTAATCATAAATGGAAAATGTAATAAGTTGGGAAATCCTAAAATTAAGAACTTCTGTTCATCCAAATACACCATTAAGGTAGTAAAAGGCAAAGCAAATAGTGCGAAAATATATTTGCAATACATATATTCAATAAAAGGCTTGTATCCAGAATATAGATGTATTTAAATGCCTACAAATTAATAAGGAAAAGTCAGAGAACCCCCCCCAAAATGAGGCAAACATCTGAACAAACACTCCATAAAAAAAAGATATCCAAATGGCTAATAAACACATTAAAAGGGTTCAACTTTATTCATTAGGAAAATCCAATTTATTTTTTAAAGGATTTTATTTATTTGAGAGAGAGAACATGCGAATAGGGGAGGAGCAGAGGGAGAGGGACAAGTAGACTCCATGCTGAGTATGAGACCCTCACAGGGCTCAATCCCACAACTGGGGATTATGACCTGAGCTGAAATCAAGAGTCAGACACTTAACCAACTGAGTCACCCAGATGCCCCAGGAAAATCCAATTTAAAATCAAAATGTAATATGTCTAAAAACATACTAGAGTGGCTAAAATAACAAAGATAGAAAATATCAAATGTTGGTAAGAAGGTGAAGCAACCAGAATATTCATACATTGCTGATGGGAGTGTAAGTTGGTACAACTGCTTTAGAAAACTCACTGGCAGTTCAGCTACTATGACCCAGAAAATCTACTCCTACATGTACCCAAAAGAAATGTGTACATACATTCACCAGAAGATATGTATAAGAATGTTCACAGCAGCACTATTCCTAGTAGCCCCAAATCATAAACTACTCAAATATCTACCAGTGGTTGAATCAATAAATTGTGGTATATTCACAAATTTACTATTTGACTTTGGTCATTAGGAATGAGGCTAAGAGGTGAAGGCGGTAGTCATCAATACTAGTGTCTTCCTCGGTCAGGAAAATGATACTTCTGGCTCTGTCCAAGGGCGAACTATTTATAAGAAAGAGGATACATTAACATCAGGCATTATTCTTCTTTAAAGTTTGCATAACTTACTTGTTCAAGATATCTTTTTTCTTTATAATTGCTAGCTGATGTTAATTTGCTATGGTGACAGAGCTGACAAACTTGATGAGAGGCACTCAACTAATTAAAAAATCAAATCTGAAATTTTCAAACACTAGCACAATGTATTTTGCATGCAAAAAAAAGTCACCATAAAAATTAATATTGTAGGGGTGCCTGGGTAGCTCAGTCGGTTAAGTGTCTGACTCTTGGTTTCAGCTCAGGTCATGATCTCGAAGTCATGGGATTAAGCCCCAAGTAGGGCTCTATGCTCAGGGCAGAGTCTGCCTCAGATTCTCTCTCCCTCTCCCTCCCTCTCTCTCTTTCTCATTCTCTCTCTCAAATAAATAAAATATTTTAAAAAATTAATATTGTAGAATATTTAATAGATTACATATAAATATAAAAATCTTAAAGCAAGATACAAAATAGGAAGAATTTTAATTTTATAAAGAGTGTATATATATATGTACATACATGAATATTTATTAAATGATTAAAAGCTGTATACCACAGTGCAACAGAATAGATTTTTATTTTCTTTTTGCTGTGTATTTTGTAAACTTGCAAGAGATGGAAGAAAAATATTTTTAAAAAATATTAATAATTTATTAAAAATTTCAAACAATCACAGACTTACAAAAAATTTGCAAGAACAGTATAAATTTATTTTTCTGAAAGAAGGCTCCATTTCAGAGGACGTTGCTGACCTGATTCACTTGAGGGTGTCTTTCCTACTAACAAGGACATTCTCCTGGATAACCACAAGATAATTATTAGTAACTAATTAACACTGATAAACACAACTGTCAACTAATCCTCAGACCCCATTCAAGTTTTGCCAATTATTCCAATGATGTACTTTATAGTAAAAAAAACTTCAGTTCAGAATTAAGCATTGCATGTAGTTGTCACGTCTCTTCAGTCTGAAATTGCTATTTAGTCTTTCTTTGACTTTCATGATCTTCATAATTTTGAAGATCATAGAACAGTTATTTTATAGAACGCTCCTCAGTTTGGGTTTCTCTGATGTTTCTACAGTTAGGCACAGTTATACATCTTTGACAGGAACGTTACAGAAGTGATTTGCGTGCTTCTCATTGCATCCCACCACCTGATTTCCATTTGCCCATTACCAATGATGTTCATTTTGAACACTTAATCACGGTAGCATCTGCCACTTTTTCCACTTGTAATTAATAAGTATTTTGTAGAGACTTACTTTGAAATGCTATAAATATCCCAAATTAAACATTTAATTTGTGTATTTATTTGCCTATATCTGTATAGATTCATTTTATTCAGTGGACTATCAACTGTTACTATAATTTTTTCTTAAGATTTTATCTTTAAGGGGTGTCCAGGTGGCTCAGTCAATTAAGCATCTGCCTTCAGCTCAGGTCACGGTCCTAGGATCTCGGGATCAAGCCCTGCATCCAACTCCCTGATTAGTGGGGAGCCTGCTTCTCCCTCTCCCTCAGTCCCTCCCCTCTCCCTGCTCCTGCTCTCTCTCACTCTTAAATAAATAAATAAATAAACAAAATCTTTAAAAAAGAAAAAAGATTTTATTTTTAAGTAATCTCTATACCCAACATGGAGCTCAAACTCACAACCCTGAGATCAAGAGTCGCATGCTCTACTGACTGAACCAGCCAGGTGCCCTGTTGCTGTAATTATTTTGATGCTCAAATTACCCTCAGTTTGGGAGAAAGCTCTTCAAGTTGGCTTCTATGTCCTATGTGTTTTTAAAAACAATACCCATTTATTAGCTCATAGTTCCATAGGTCAGACGTCTGGTATGACATGGCTGGGTTCTTTGCTCAGGACATGAGAAGGATGAAATCAAGGTATCAACTAGGCTCAGTTTTTCTGCAGGTGCTCTGGACAAAACCTACTTGCAATCTTATTCTTATTGTTGACTGAATTCAGTAACTTGCAGTGATAGGACTAAGGGCACCCTTTCCTTGCTTGCTTTCAGCCAGTGGCCACTCTCTGCAACTAGAGATTGTGTGCATTCCTTGCCAAGTGGCTCACTCCATCTTCAAGATCACCAGGGATAATCACTCTTAAATCTTAAATCCCTCTCATGCTTTGAATCTCTGATTTCCTCTGTCTCTGACAATTAAATCTTGATTTAAAGGACTCATGTGACAAAAGCAGCCCACTCAATAACCTCTCTATCATAAGGTCAACTGATCTGGGACCTTAATTACCTCTGCAAAATCCTCTTAGCATATAAAATAACAAAATCACAAGAGTAATATCTCTGCATATTCATACTCCTGGGGATTATACAAAGCATGCACATTAGGGGACAGGAAGTCTTGGGGGCCATCTTGGAATTCTGTCTCCTACTGCTTACTATGCTAGAACAGTGCCTGGAACACTGTAAGCACTATACCTGCATTAGCTGTTATTATTATTGATTATCTCACAAATTCACAGAAATTTTAAAAAGAGCAATGACACAGTAATGACAAAGGTGTAGTAAAATGGCACTTCAATGTAACATCAAAGAAATATAAATTGTTAGAAGTTTCTGGTGATCATCTGGCAATGTGTATTGAAAGCCTAGTATTTCCACTTCTAGGAATTCATCTTAGAACAGAGGTACACACAAAGATATAGGAAAGAAGATTTTAATTATAGTATGTTTATAAGAATAAATACTTTAAAAGAAATGAAAAAAATCTCTTTTTTAGGGATTTCGTTAAATAATACAGCATAGCTATTCAATGGAATACTATGAAGCCTTAAAAAAACAAAAACAAAAAATACATGGCATGAAAAATATTGAATGAGGAAGGAACATACTCATGTTAGAAATGAAGGAATTATAAGTTATAGAATTGCCCTTTGTAGTCTTACCCAATTTTAGTCAAACACCAAATGGATTCCTGCTTTTCTTTATCTCCCTTGAGTTATGTTGTAGTTAAACACCTATGGCATGGAAAGATAGGTATTAGCCTCCTCACATTGCTGTAGGTCAAGCAAGGTTTCTGGCAACTTCTTAGGGAGCCCCAGCAAGTTTCCTGAGTTGTGAGGTGGTCCTTGGGGAATACATGGTCACTTGCAAAGGGAGAGAACATTCCCTGACGTGACCTCTCTGGTCACGCCCATTTGCCAAAGCAACACAAGCATCCTGAAAACCAAGGTTCTGCATCTTCTCCCCTGCTTTATTGTACTGCTGCTTACTCAAGGCCTTAAACTGCAAAAGTGTGGTCTTGCTTCTCATTTCTAATGTATACCCCCCTTTATACTAAATTGGTTAGATTATACTCTCAGCTTAGATTCTAGAGTATAATTTTTGTTTGGGACATCCAAGAGTAAGAAATATGTATTAATTGGGTGAAAGGGGAACAGAAGTTTCCATTTATTGAGAGAGCACCTATAACACTTTATAACGCTATAAAATAGCTGCTATTAGTCCCATTTTACGGGTTAGAAAACTGAGGCTCTGAGGGTTTAAATAACTTGTTCAAGAACATACTTTTAGGAAATGGTAAAAATATGTTTTGAAGCCACTGGCTTCTTCCTTTTACCATTCCGGTGATTCCTGGTGATTTCTGAGACTATATGTATATAATATACAAATTATATATATATATATATATATATATATATATATATATTTTAAAACCTCCCTAGGAAATGTCAATGATTAGTTGAGGTTAAGACCTACTATAGTACATATCACTGCTTCCCTAAACCTGAAAGCAAATTAGTCATATGCAATGTGATTACAGTGCAGGTTAATTTTTTTCTCCTTAGCTTTTTTCAGCTCCAGTCTCTCAGACTTTTACTCTCAAATTAGGAGATACACTTTTAACTGGGGCATACAGATATCACCACAAATTCAGATTGAAACAATTTTTCCCCTTGCTCTCTCAGCCTAAAGACAGATACTCCAAACTCCATGTTTAGAATCCTTCCATAGACCCAAAAACTGAGGATAGTTTCTTCTACCTCTTTCTACACACAATTCTTTTTTTTTCTTTTGCTTTGAAATATCCTTTATTTTTTAAATAGGATTATTTATTTATATACAAATGTTGCTTTTCTGTACTCTCAACTGATGAAATGTTTTCTCCATTAATCAAAATTACAGTGAATAAGTATTTATAAACATTTCAGTTAATAAATGTATAAGTCTATCTTTTTAAACTCAATTAATTAACATTTAGTGCATGATTAGTTTCAGAGGTAGAGGTCAGTGATTCATCAGTCTTATATAATACCCAGTGCTCATTCCATCATGTGCCCTCCTTAATGTACATCACCCAGATAACATATCCTCCCACCCCCCACCCCTCCAGCAACCCTCAGTTTGTTTCCTATGATTGTCTCTTATATCTGTCTCCCTCTCTGATTTCATCTTATTTTATTTTTTCCTCTTCCCCTATGATCCCCCATTTGTTCTTAAATTCCACATATGAGTGAGATCATATGATAATTGTCTTTCTCTGATTGACTTATTTTGCTTAGCATAATACTCTCTAGTTCCATCCACATAATTGTAAATGGCAAGATTTGTTTCTTCTTTTTGATGGCTGAGTAGTATTCCATTGTATATGTTTACCACTTCTTTATCCATTCATCTGTCAATGGACATCTGGACTCCTTCCACAGTTTGGCTATGTGGACATTGCTGCTATAAACATTGGGGTGCAGGTGCCTCTTCGGATCACTACATTTGTATCTTTGGGGTAAATCCCTAGTAGTGCAATTGCTGGGTCATAAGGTAGCTCTATTTTTAACTTTTTGAGGAACCTCCATACTGTTTATCAGAGTGGCTATACCAGCTTGCATTCCCACCAAGAGTGTAAGAGGGTTCCCTTTCTCCACATCCTCACCAAATATCTGCCATTTCCTGAGTGGTTAATTTTAGTCATTCTGACAGGTATGAGGTGGTATCTCCTTATGGTTTTGATTTGTATTTCCCTGATGCTGAGTGATGTTGAGCATTTTTTCATGTGTCTGTTGGCCATTGGTATATCTTCTTTGGAGAAACGTTTACAAATTTTAGGATTATTTGTTCCAGCTCTGTGAAAAAAGTTGATGGCATTTTGATAGGGATTATAATGAATGTACAGATTGCTCTGGGTAGCATAGACATTTTAACAATATTTGTTCTTCCAATCCATGAGCATGGAACGTTTTTCCATTTCTTTGTATCCTCCTCCATTTCTTTCATGAGTGTTCTACAGTTTTCAGAGTACAGATCCTATTCCTAGGTATCTTACAGTTTTTGGTGCAATTGTAAATGGGAGTGACTCCTTAATTTCTCTTTCTTCAGTCTCATTGTTAGTGTATAGAAATGAAACTGATTTCTGTGCACTGATTTTATATCCTGCCACTTTGCTGAATTGCTGTATAAGCAATTTTAGGGTGCAGTCTTTCAGGTTTCCCACATAAAGTATCATGTCATCTGCGAAGAATGAGAGTTTGACTTCTGCTTCACAGATTCACATGCCTTTTATTTCTTTTTGTTGTCTGATTGCTGAGGCTAAGACTTCTAGTACTTTGTTGAACAACACTGGTGAGAGAGGGCATCCCTGCCGTGTTCCTGACCTTAGGGGAAAAGCTCTCAGTTTTTCCCCCATTGAGAATGATATTCACTGTGGGCTCTTTGCATATGGCTTCTATGATATTGAGGCATGTTCCCTTTATCCCTATATTGTGAAGAGTTTTAATCAAGAAAGAATGCTGTACCTTGTGAAATGCTTTTTCTGCATTTAGTGAGACGATCATCTGATTCTTGTCCTTTCTTTTATTAAGGTAGTGTATCACTTTAATTGATTTGCAGATGTTGAACCAACCTTGCAGCCCAGGAATAAATCCCACTTGGTTGCGGTGAATAATCCTTTTAATGGACTGTTAGGTCCTATTGGCTAGTATTTTGGTGAGAATTTTTACATCCATGTTCATCAGGGATATTAGTCTGTAACTCTTTTTGGTGGGGTCTTGGTCTGGTTTTGGGATCAAGGTAATGCTGGCCTCTAGAAAGAGTTTGGAAGTCTTCCTTCAATTTCTGTTTTTTGAAACAGCTTCAAAAAAATAGGTATTAATTTTTCTTTAAGTGTTTGGTAGAATTTCCTTGGAAAGCCATCCAGCCCTGGACTCTGGTTTGTTGGGAGATTTTTGATCACTGCTTCAATTTCCTTGCTGATTATGGGTCTGTTCAGGTTTTCTATTTCTTCCTCTTTCAGTTTCGGTAGATTAAACGTTTCTAGGAATGCCTCCATTTCTTCCAGATTGCCTAATTTATTGGCGTATAGTTGCTCATAATTTGTTCTTATACTTGTTTGTATTTCTTTGGTGTTGGTTGTGATCTCTCCTCTTTCGCTCATGATTTTATTTGGGTTCTTTCTCTTTTCTTTTTGATAAGTCTGGCCAGGGGTTTATCAATCTTATTAATTCTTTCAAAGAACCAGCTCCTGGTTTTGTCCATCTGTTCTACTATTCTTTTGGTTTCTATTTCATTGATTTCTGCTCTAATCTTTATTAATTCTCTTCTCCTGCTGGGTTGAGGCTTCATTTGCTGTTCTTTCTCCAACTCCTTTAGGTGGAAGGTTAGGCTGTGTATTTGAGAACTTTCTTGTTTCTTGAGAAAGACTTGTAGTGCTATATACTTTCCTCTTAAGACCAACTTTGCTGCATCCCAAACATTTTGAACGGCTGTTTTCATTTTCATTTGTTTCCATGAATTTTTTAAATTCTTCTGTAATTTCCTCGTTGACCCATTCATTCTTTAGTAGGATGCTCTTTAACCTCCACGTATTTGGGTTCTTTCCAACTTTCCTCTTGTGATTGAGTTGCAGTTTCAAAGCACTGTGATTTGAAAATATGCAGGGAATGATCCCAGTCTTTTCGTACAAGTCGAGACCTGATGTGTGACCCAGGATATGATCTATTCTGGAGAATGTTCCATGTGCACTTGAGAAGAATGTATTCTGTTGCTTTGGGATGGAATGTTCCGAATATACCTGTGAATATACCACCGAATATACCTCCAAATATACCATCTGGTCCAGTGTGTCATTCAAAGCCTGTATTTCCTTGTTGATATTCTGCTTAGATGATCTGTCCATGCAGTGAGGGGGGTGTTAAAGTCCCCTACTATTATTGTATTACTGTTGATGTGTTTCTTTGATTTTGTTATTAATTGACTTATATAATTGGTTGCTCCCATATTAGGGGCATAAATATTTAAAATTGTTAGATCTTCTTGTGGGATAGACTCTTTAATTATGATACAGTGTCCTTCCTCATCTCTTATTATGGTCTTTGTTTTAAAATCTAATTTGTCTGATATAAGGATTGCCACCCCAGCTTTCTTTTGATGTCCATTAGCATGATGAATGGTTTTTCTACTCCCTCATTTTTAACCTGGAGGTGTCTTTGGGTCTAAAATGAGTCTCTTGTGGACAGCACATTGACGGGTCTTGGTTTTTTATCCAATCTGATTTCCTGTGTCTTTTGATTGGGGCATTTAGCCTATTTACATTCAGAGTAACTACTGAAAGATATGAATTTAGTACCATTGTATTACCTGTAAACTCTCTATTTTTGTATATTGTCTTTGTTCCTGTCTGGTCTATGTTATTTTTGGGTTCTCTCTTCGCTTAAAGGATCCCCCTTAATATTTCTTGCAGGGCTGGTTTAGTGATCACAAATTCTTTTGGTTTTTGTTTGTCCTGGAAGCTTTTTCTCTCTCTCCTTCTATTCTGAATGACATCCCTGCTGGATAAAGTATTCTTGGCTGCATATTTTTCTCATTTAGCACCCTGAATATATCATGCCAGTCCTTTTTGGCCTGCCAGGTCTCTGTGGATAGGTCTGCTGCCAGTCTAATGTTTCTACCCTTGTGGGTTACAGACCATTTATCCTGAGATGCTTTCAGGATTTTCTCTTTGTCTCTGAGATTTGCAAGTTTCACTATTATATGTTGAGGTGTTGACTTATTTTTATTGATTTTTAGAGGGGTTCTCTGTGCCTCCTGGACTTGAATGCCTGCTTCCTTCCCTAGATTAGGGAAGTTCTCCACTATATTCCTTCTGCCTCTCTCTCTCTTTCTTTCTCTCTCTTTCTCTTTCCTCTTTTTCTGGGATCCCAATTATTCTAATATTTTTGGCTTTATGGTATCACTTATCTCTCGAATTCTCCCCTTGTAATCCAGTAATTGTTTCTCTCTCTTTTTCTCAGCTTCTTTATTCTCCATCATTTTTGTTTTCTGTATCACTAATTCTCTCTTCTGCCTCAATTATCCTAGCAGTTAGAGCCTCCATTTTTTATTGTATCTCATTAATAGCCTTTTTGATTTTGACTTGACTAGATTTTAGCTCTTTTATTTCTCCAGAAAGGGATTCTCTAGTGTCTTCTATGCTTTTTTCAAGCCCAGCTAGTATCTTTATAATCCTTATTCTGAACTTTAGTTCCAACATCTTATTTATATCCATACTGATTAGGTCTCTGGAAGTCAGAACTGCCTCTTGTTCTCTTTTTCAGGTGAGTTTTTTCGCCTTGTCATTCTTGCAGAAAGTGCGCTTTTCTAATTGCAGAGTTGCAGCTATTCTTTTCTTAGATCTCTGATTGCAGGGAACAAAAAAGAATGTAAGAATACATATGTGGTTAAGTTCTGTGTTCTTTTGAAATCATCATTTGAGTACTTCCTTGTCTTCTGGAATAATATATTTTTCTAGTCTCATCTGTGCTTTGCTTGTCGCAGTTCTGGAATCAGCTATTTTTTCCAATGAGCTCTGGTTTCTTGGAGGATTGTATTTAGAAGTCAAGATCTGGACATCAGATGTGCTCATGGCTATTGGGATGTCATTGCTACTTGACCCTCCCTAGGGGCAAAGCTAGAAATACACCCCCCACCTATATTTACTTCTATCTCTATTTCTCCTTAAAAATTATGTAGGTAAGTAGGTAGATAGATAAAGAGAGGGAGACCACACCATGCACAGTGATATGTCAACTGCAATACAACAGTATGAAGTTCATTCTCATTTTGTCCCTGTCTACTTCTGTAACTCATTCTAATAGTGAGAAACCTGGTCCCCATTACCCTTTATATATTTTTATTTCATTAACACCCGATATATAACCAATCTCTCATCTTTGATTCCATTCCTCCTCTACACCAACTCTCTCTTCAACCTATTTGGGTTCCAACATCCACAGCAGGTACCCCACTACTACCATATAAGCTCCAATATTCCATGGCAGATTAGACCCTTCCAAATAAACTTCTTTGTTGAAACATTTATTTTACAAAATATATCAGTAATTGTAAAGGACAAGTGAGCATTTGTATAGAACACAGCCACCTTTTGGTTAAATTTTAACAAGAAAGGGCTGTTTTCAATGAGCTGTCTGGAAATATGTTTTTACAAAACTCAGAATGGGCTAGACAAGAGCTATCTCAAATATATTTACTTTTATTTAACAACAACAACAACAAAAACCAAATAGACTTCTTCCTCACTCTAACTACCCATCTGTCCTGTAGCCCACTGCATTGACATGGCTCCCCCTCTGGCTGAGTTTCAAAATCTCATTTTAGACTGCCCCTCCATATTTGTATAGTCACACTCTACTCATCCCACTTGAGCTCTAACACACTGCACTGGATCACCCCCATTCATAGTTTCTCCCCCCAACTTCACTTGAGTTCTGACACCCACATGAGGATGCCCCTCCACATGGATATAGTCCTTATCTTGGTTGGTCTCTGACATCAGCACAGGTCAACCCTCCCAAATGAATCCCCTCCTCTCCTGTTTTGGGCTCCAACGCCATGTCCTGAGCCATTGCAGTTCCCTCCTCCTCTAGTGCAGAGACCAGTCTTGTTCTGCCCCTTCTAATGGATACAGGACTGATTGTTCAGGAAGGGAAGAGAAAGAAGAGGAAACTGGGTAGAGTAAACAGTGCTGCCTTCCTAAATAGGTAATGTACCTCAATAGAAATTCTCTACTTTATTCCTACTATAATTTAATAGTTTGTTATTGACAACTCTAAAAATATCTGCTATATAAATTAATTTATTAATTTGTTGGATAAATTTATTTATCCAATAAGCAGTCATACTTTTAAAATAAGGACTAGTGAGTGGGGCACCTGGGTGGCTTAACTGATTAAGCATCTGACTTTTGATTTCGGATCAAGTCATGATCTCAGGGTTGTGAGATTGAGCCCTGCTTCAGACTCCATGCTCAGCACTCACTGTGGAATCTACTTGTCCCTCTCTCTCTGCTTTTCCCCCCACTTGCTCTCTTTCTCACCTAAATCAATGAATAAAATCTTAAAAAAAAAATAGGGACCAGTCAACATTTTCTGAAGTCATTTTATTGTAAGAAATTAAAATCTACAGTCATTAAATTAACAAAAGTAATTACTTTTTAGTGATCATAATTATAGGTAACCAATAACAAAGAAAGGGAATAGTACCCATTTTTCCTTCCAGTGGGAAAATATCATACTACTCAAGAGTGTAAGGTCTGGAGCTAGAATATTAGATTCAAAACACAACTCTGAGGCCTTTGCCAAGTCCCTTAACTTTTTTGTGCCTCAGTTTTCCCATCTGTAAAAAGAAGATAACAGTGGTATTTCTTAGAGTCATGAGGACTATGGCAGATAATATACAAAAATTTCTTAGAAGAGCATCTGGCATAAAAAACATCATAAAATATTACTTATTAATATTATTCCAAGAGTACTCCCAAATACTTGAAATGTGTCCATAGACTCTGTGATTCTTAGACCCTGATTTGAACAATATATTAAAATGTAGACTCTGACACTTAAGTGATCACTTGGCACATATGTATCATAAATCCATGAGCACAAAAATAGGCACCAAAATTGTATGAATGGATTTAAGACTATATATTTATCCTCTTCCTTTAAACATTGAGTTTGAAGTATTTCAAACTTTCATAGGGAACTTCAAACATGAAGTATTTAAATTCTCATAGGGAACTTCTAAATCTCCTAGCATACATTGGTGGTCTCTAGTGTGACAATAACTCCTTAGAACATAATAATACATTTTCATTCTCTCTGTAACTTGAGGTAATATAAACAAAGATTAAATAGCCCTTTAATGAATTTTATTTTAGTTTAAAGTGGCAGGGCTTCTTTCAATTATTCTAAACAAGAATCACCTGCAACAAAAAAAAAAAAGAGAGAGAGAGAGAAAGAGAAGAAAGTTTACGTATGATAGAATCCATGCTAATCAACTGCAGAACATGAGAAGATTATGATGCACTTAATTGAGGTAATCCTAGATCAACTCCAATTTTCAACCCACGTTCTCTTCTGGGCGAGATTACCACTCTTTCAAAAGCACTTATCCACATCCTCATAAACTTGTTAATGTAAAACTTCATTTTTCTTCATTTAAAAATAATTTCACTAGAGAGATCAGTGTAGAAAGCTCTGTGGGACTACTACCTTACCTATTTAGATTCATTCTGCTCTCTGACTCTATTAGTAATTATTTTCTCAAGATTTAAAATGTATTTCCAGGACAAGTTTCTCACATTTTCTAAATTCAGTGCAAAAGTTTAAATGGAATAGTAAAGATTAAATATCCTCCTCTAAAAATGGGCTAGCATCTCCTTGGTCATAGTCAAATAATGTCATTGTCAAACCTTGACTCAGATTAGGCTCTGCTGTGGCTCGTGAAAAAGGAACCTTAATTGTCCAGGAACAGAAAGGAAAGACTATATTGTTCATTCTCATTCTTCAATATGCATATACCTCTTTACTAATCGAGGTCATTTCTGAACACTTGTTTCAGAGAAAATTCCAGTTGTCTGAGGATTGAAGGTGTCCCACTTTACAAAAGAAGTTATTTTAAGAACTTCTACCCTATTTACATGCTTCTTGGGAGTACAGTGGATATAAAATAACTACCTTTTGTCCTTAAATGAAAACCTTTTAAAAGCTGCAGGGAGATTTAATACAGCTATGGTGTGTGTACTCTTGAAACTTGCACATTATATGCCTCAGTTCCTCTCAGACAGAAAGCTGGAAGGGGATTCCCTGGGCAGGGACTCTTCACTTAAGACAAGATAGAAGGACTCAAAGGCTTATCAAGCCTGGAACAGGAAGTCTCAGACTCAAACATGCCAGTGGGAGAGTTAAGAAAGGGGTAAGATAAGGCAGGGACATCCAAGTTCACAATGAGGAAAATGATGCTGAGGAAAAGCAGATGGGGATGAAACCAGGAGAGTAAGAAAAGAGTAGTGGAATTGCAAATTAATTGCTCAGAGCAAAAAAATTTCAGACCCTTTTCAATAGCCAAACTCTTTTGTAAACAAAATTCCTTTTCCAAGATTTTAAGCTTAAGGCCAAAGAAAGCTTGAAGTTGGTCTTTATCGATGAATAAAGTTCTAAAACATAAAGCTTAACAGCTGTCACAAACCACTTTTCCCACTAACAGAAACCAGTCTGCAGTGAGCACGTATGAAGCCAACAGGCTGAGAGGTGGAGGTGGTGAATTTTTCTGAGGCAAACGCTAAATCTTGCCCTTTCCTTGGCTTCACTTGTTCTAACTTTGTTGGTATTCCTGAGCAAATGTTTTTGTTTTCGTTTTGCTTAAGCTATAATCCATTGTAACTAAGAATCCTGACAAATATACTCAGGCCACGTAAAGGTTTGGCAGAAAGTAACTTGCCGTGTGCAGAACCCCTCAGCATCTCCAAAGAGCACCAAGGTTCTCCAGATCAGAAACTGAAAGTCAGTGCCCTGACGGCTGTTGTTTGAGACTTGTCTTTCTAGACAGAAATAGGTATAATATGTGGCTGGTGTCAGGGTTGAACCTACACATATTTCATTCATTCATTCAACACATACTTATTGGATTTCTGTTAAGTGCTAGGCACCGTACTATGCATCTGGTCCACTACAGTAGACGAAAGAGACATGCTCCCTGCTTTTACGGCACTTACAAATGGCCTCGGGTGCTCATGGGCAATGAATTACAAGCAAGCTCTCCTTGCTATTGATGGCTGCTACTCTTTCATAATAATGCAATGAAAAATATTAGTGCTCAAATGAATATTCTATATTTATCATGAACACTTAATTAAAAGATCAATATTATTTGTAAAATGCCTATATTACTAGTGGTAAGACATACTAGCTCAGCTTATAACTACCATAAAATCTCACAGAACATTTAATCAAGGTGACATAGGTAAATTAAACATTTGCCACAAAGTTATGCGGCTTTATTTTATACTAGTTACTGAAACTGTTTTGCTCTTTTAAAATGTTGAGAAAAAAATCTTTCTTTACTTCTGAAAACATGTTAATTGGTAGCCCATATTGCTTTCCTTAGCACTTAATATTATTACTTATGTATAGAAATGATTAAAGAATCCCTCCATTACAAACCAAGATCTTCTAAGGATAACTAATCCTTAAATAGTAAAACAATTAAGTTCTAAGGTGAGATTTTTGGTGTGGTACCATGACATGAATTTGAAAGGTTTTTGCCATTATATTGAAGGACAAGCCTGGGCTTGCAGGGTTATATAAATATAGTTGTAATCATTTATCAGAAAATACTTCTGGGACTATGACCACACCAGAGACAAAATCATTCAGGAATGCAGGTGAGTATTTCAAAGTTCCACAAAGTTTCCACAGTAACAGAGGCACAGTGGAAGGTGTGAGAGGACAAGACCTGGATGAGAAACAGAGCAATGGGGTTCAGTTTTAAGATAAAATCACAAGGAGAATGATCCCAAATTCTTTCCTTTAACTGGTAGTCTCTTTCCCCATGAGACAGGAAGTGCTGACCTCACCAGACATAGTCACATCGCAGGGTCATAATTTCACTGCATGTACTCAGATATAAATCTACTTCCTGCATCTGAGTCATCTGATTTTTTCATCTTGGTTTCTCACCTCTAGATTGAGGTTGTACCAGTACCAGTTTAAAATAGAAGAAATGATTTGGGTTTCTCTGCAGAGTATTCACCTTCCTGTATTGATTCTACCATTGATTTATTCCCTCACTCAATATTTCTGAACATATATTATGTTCCAGTCACTGTGCTAGGTCCTGGAGCCTCAAAGATGAGGAAGACACAGTCTCTGTCCTCTAACAGCTTTGAGCATATGGCCTCTGGGCTCATGATAGTGCTCTCTAAACTTTTCTAACCCATACTCTTAATAAAACTTTTATTATGTTCTGTCAATAATGGATATTTACTATTTGTAAATTATTACAACTATTATATGTTATTACTATTACTGTATTCCTTTCATATTTCAAGGGCAAAATAAACCCTTAGGATAATGTTCCTAGATAGCAATAGTTGATGTAAACCTATTGATTTTTTAAATTTAGAAACATCTTTTTTAAAGATTTTATTTATTTATTTGAGAGAGAGAGAGAATGTGCCAGAAAGAGAGTACAAGGCAGGGGAGGTGCAAAGGGAGAGGGAGAAGCAGACTCGCCACTGAGCAGGGAGCCTGACACAGGGCTCGATCCCAGGACCAAAGGCAGACACTTAACTAACTGAGCCACCCAGGTGCCCCCTATTTATTTTATTTTTTTTTTAAGATTTCTTTATTTGAGAGAAAGAGAAAGTGCAAGTGGGAGGAGGGACAGAAGGAGAGGGAAAGAAAATCCTCAAACAGACTCTGCTCTGAGTGTAGAGTCAGGATGCCAGGCTCAATCCCAGGACCCTGAGCTCACATGACCTGAGCTGAAATCAAGAGTCGGCCACTTAACCAACCAAGCCACCCATGCGCCCTGATGTAAATCTATAATTTAAATGATCTTCATAATTTAAATCTTCTTCAAAATACAATCAGGTTGCTACTGTTACTGTTTTACTTCTAATGGGTCTGAGGGCAGGGCCACTGCATATTGCTGCATCCAGCCACATGCCACACTGCTGCTCAGGAAGTCCTCAAGGAGGTACTGAGGAGTCAGCTCTGATATCTTCTTGATACTTGGTGTACCTACATTATAAATATCATTAAATATCCAGGGATTTTGTAGAAATATATTTAAGGCATTTGCCCATTTTATAAAGGTTAGTTTTGTTTTTTTAAAAAAAAAGAACAAGTTAACAACTTCTGTAAGTTCTCTTAAAACCATATGAAAGTAATTGATAACATTTCAGAACATGCTGAATATAAGAAGATGAGTGAGAGCAAACTTGGTGTAATGGGGGAACTGAGTGAAAGTACCAGGATGCATCCATACATTAAAGATAAGAAAAGCTTACTTTATTTCCTTAGATTTGAAATAAATATAAAAAGAAGATCTAACACTGCCTTCCTGCACTTTCTAGCATGGGGTCAACCTGCCCTCCATCTGTGAGAACATTGGCCTGCAGAGTGAGACAAAGATCCTGACATCCAAGATACTGGAGCACAAAGGGCAGACAGCCTCATTTCACTTGAGGTGGAAGGCCAAGGTGGACAAAGGTAGGGCTGGTGACGTGTAAGGTGACTCCTAAAGAACAGTAAAGTGGTTTCATCATGTATAGGAAGAGAGAAGGCCTTAGAAGACACAACTATTGAAATCAGGGAGCACAAGAGCAGGACGTGTTTGGAGGAGTACCAGCAAGCAATTCTGCATGCCTACAGGTGAGGGGGCCAAGTGGGCAGCCTTAGATATAGACAGAAATAATGGACGAGAAGAGGTTTGACAGAAATCTGCTGGTTCCAAGAACACGGATGGCTTCAATTTAGAAAAAGGCAGCCAAAATTAAAGAGATGAGCTGATGAGAGAGCAGATCACAGAGGTGGACAGATTTTTAAAGAGAAATCATTGAGGAACATGTCATATTAAAAGACACAGCTATAGAGCAGCTTTCTTGGTAACTAAATAAATGGCTTTTATCTCCTGGAATATCAGAGAGAGTACAGCAGTTATCCATAAAAGCCTTTCCTAGTACCAGATATTTGTGGGTTAGACAAATGGAATAATTACATAATAAATTTGATTTTAAAGGATATAATAATCATTTTGCTTTTAATGGCCAAAGAGCTTTCTGAATTCTTAGCCCCTGATATTCCTCTTTGTAGCCTTCTTACTCTTCAAAACCTCTAAGGGACTCTGGGGATTGACCAATGAGAGATGTGTAGGTTCAAATAGCCTAGTGAGTCCTTATCACTGAACTGTATCCTACTTACAATCACTGTCTACCAGTTTTGAACTTATTTAGAGAAAGTAAAGCTTAGCTATTCTACATTAATCTATGCATACATTCAAACACCACTCTTATTATGTGAAATTATCACATCACATACCTTGAATATCTTACAATTTTGTCAATTATGCCTCAACAAAGCTGGAAAAAAATATTACTATTCTATATCTGGAAAATGCGAACTTATGCAGAGAGACAACATACTATAGTTATAGCAAAGCAACAACTGCCAACAACAAATAACCAGGAAATTCAGTGGAGGATCCCAGGTTGCATTTGAACCACAATAAAAGAATAATGTTTCATAACTGGTTTCCCAAATGAAAGAAAAGGGGAAGAATATAGAACCATTCTTGGATTGCCAAAAAGGAGAAATAGGATTCATGTTGCAAGGAAGCATGAGCAAATTCTACAAGGATGGCACACTAAACATTAGGGATGTTTTGGGCAAAGCTGTCTAATAAATAACAGTCCTAAGGCTTAGCAGATGTCAGGGAATTCTTAGCATTGAATCACCCTGAATTCTTCCAACTCTTCCCACTCCTGCTTGCAGAGGAAAAAAGAAATCTGGGGAAACCCCACACCCCATAAGGCTCCAGGAGTGGGGAGAAAAACTAACAAGGACTTTGAAAGCTAGCTCCTCCACTGCTCCCTTTCATGTGTCTGTCCTACACCCTCACCAGGGCCCTTCATATTAAGGTAATTCCAGATTCAGCTCATAAGCAGCAAAACTTGACCACCTTATTCTTACCACATCTTGACAACTAAGAATTTTTTCATTGACTGTTCTTCAGTAACATAACTCTGTTGTTTGTTCTTCTTCTAAAACGAGTTATCTTATTATAAAAAATTCAAACAATACATAAAACGTCCATCGTAATCGTATCCTTTAGAAACAGCCAATTTGTGATCATTTCTTCAGCTTTGTTTTCTCGTTCATTATTCATTGGGCTCCTTAATCTGAACAACAGCAACAACAACAAAAAAAACCACCCAATTTTTAAAAGATTATGTTTTCATTTTAGAAGTATAAAAGATGTTCAAAATCTATTCAAAGCAAAAATGTTGCATTCTTTTTTAAAAAAATTTTAGTTGAGTATAGCTGACACAGAATATTACATTAGTTTTAGGCATACAACAGTGTGATTCAGCTTCTCTACACATTATGCTGTGCTCACCATGAGTATAAAAATGCTGCATTCTTGTAGCATAAATGTAATGAGATAAAAAGCACCAAGCAGTAATATGGTCTCCTCTGTGTGAAGGGATAGCTCTAAGCAAAAAGTGAAGTAGCTAGCAAACTTGCATGTCCGCTTTCCTGCTTCTCAGGCAGCCAGAAGCCTAGCCCTGACACTAGGGGACTATCCCAAGTTACACCAAGCAGTCCCTCCACCTGAACAGTGATCCATACTTGAGAACGACCCCTTTTTCCCCCGTGTCCTAGGAAAATCCCACAATCTCAGCTAGTTGTTTGAAGAATATTTTCTGATTAATTTCACGTTAACATATGAATGAAAGGTTGTTTAAGCAGGGAGCTTCTCAGGAGCATGCTTGTTAACACAAAAGAATCTCTAAAGGCTAGACTTTCAAGGTGCGTGATAAAGTGAAATGGAAGAATTTCTGGTAGTGTGCAAAGATAATTTTGATTTGAGGAACTATCCCCCACTGAAACTGAAAATCACATGGAAACACTGTCCTGCATGCTAGAATTCCAGCATAATGTTCATCTTGTTGGGATATATTACACTATAAAGGCAGGAGAGCTGAGCAGCAAGATGAAGCGCTTTGGACAAAGGTACATGTGGATTCAAACCCACACTGCCCCTAGATAGAGGAACGCCTTGGGCAGGATGTTGTTGCTTTTACTGTTGAGCTTCCCAGACCTCCTCCGTCACCTGTGAAGCAGGATTGCTTTGGAGATTAAAATGAATAAAAGAGCACATATAAAGTGTTTGGAAAGTAGCAGGTATGCAAGAATAGGAGTTCTTGTTCTTTGTGCTGTTTCTTTTGGTCTCTATACAACATGTGATAAACTGGGGTTTTCCCAGTATTCTGTTAAGCAATAGTCGATAGAGTAGCCAAGGAAGGTCCAACTACTAGCCAGGGGGGAACAACACATCTCTTATAGTACTATGTCATCACTCATTGAAATGGTTAGAATGTTGCAAAATTTTTCTCCTGAGAGAGGCTACAAACCAGGCCAAATTTGGTCCCCAGACATAATTACTTTAACTTTCACAGTGTTGTGTTTAGTTTTTTTTTAATCTCAGTTAGTTGCCAGCATTTAATAATCAGGAAATATGACATAAAATCTATATTTCCATCATTTTTTAAAAAAATTCATGTTCCTGGAGGCCTGGGTGGCTCAGTCGGTTGAGCATCTCTTTTTTTCTTTTTTTTTAAGATTTTATTTATTTATTTGACAGAGAGAGACACAGCCAGCGAGAGAGAGAACACAAGCTAGGGGAGTGGGAGAGGAAGAAGCAGGCTCCCAGCAAGGAGCCTGATGCGGGACTCTATCCCAGGGATCCAGGGTCACGCCCTGAGCTGAAGGCAGACGCTTAACGACTGAGCCACCCAGGTGCCCCAAGCATCTGACTTGGTTTCAGCTCAGGTCTTGATTTCAGGGTTGGTGGGATCGAGCCCTGCATTGGGCTCCCTGCTCACTGGGGAGCCTGCTTGAGATTCTCTCCCTCTGCCTCTCCCTCCACTGGAGTGTTCTCTCTCTTCTCTCTCAAATAAATAAAACCTTAAAAAATTCATGTTTCAAAGCTTATTCCCTAATGAAAACAACTGCTGGAGTAAGTAGCACCTAGCTTTTTTAGGTAGAACTTAGGTTCTCCAGTTAGCCACAGTCCTTGTCATGCCTGACTATACCCCAACATCGTGGAAGAATGTCAATTGCCATTTATTTATCATCTTGCTTGCACTGTTGCCTTGCTAACTTTAGGCTTTCCCCACTAATTTTCATTTCTGGCCTAGTTCCCCTGGACCTTTGAGTTAGTGACCTCTGCTACAAGAGCTAGCAAGCATATTCCACAATACACAGCAGTGTATTTAGGTTCCAAAACCCAATCATCTGGGTTGAATACTGATTCTCCAGATTATTAGTCTTGTGACCTTGGGCCAGTTACTTTACCTCTCAGAGCCTCAGTTTCTTCAACTCTGCCAGAGAAACGGAGTAACTGGCTCATTTCACAGGATCATTGTGAGGTTTAAGTAATGTAATGCATATGAAGAACTTGTCCTCAGACCTGGCTGTGCAAAGGGGCAAAATGTGAACTACCACAGTGACAACAGCAATGAGGACAAAGCTGATGACAGCTGCTACTGTGACTCTCACCACTACTGCCAGTGGCAGTACCACTCAGTTACTACCAGTGTTCGTTGAGAAGGGAAAACACACTTCTGGGTTTTCCTCATTCACACTTCTGTTTTCACAGGCTGGAAACGGAAATTGTTTGGAAAGCCCTAGGGAACATGGAGCCTTTCAAAAGTGGGAAAGAGCAGTTTCTATCTGCCGCGGTGCATGAGCCCAATGAGATGGGCTGTGGGACGAAGAAAGCTTCTAATCTTAAAGGCAGTGAGACCACAGGAAGCCAGACTCATGATCAAGCCCAGGTGAAGAAAGGCAAGAATCAGTCACAAAATTCCAGTAAGAAATATGTTTTAGATAAGCCAATCCAGCAGACAGAACCAGAATGGGGAGAAGGTAGGACCTCTAAAGACATGGAGCTAGAAAGCTCCAGAGTTGAGGGAAGTACCCACAAGTTGGTACTGACCCCGGGAAGATAAGCCTTTCTCTCTGGGGAGGAGGTACTGAGGCAGAACAATGGAGGAGAGGGAGAGAGTGCAGCTAGAGAACCAAAGAGAAGACGAGCAGAGAAGGCCGATCACGTAGATGGTGTGAATCCCACCACATGTGAGGGCACACAATCTGAAATTACTTCTTAGGGCTTCCACAAAGTGGAGAAAAACAACTAGGGTGTGTACCTAATGTACCTAACAGCCCCAAGGCAGGACTTTCATCATCAACACAAAACTAACATCCATCTTGTACAAAGTACTTTCATGTTTCTCATTTGATCCCAGACTAGCTATATGATGTAGTATCCTCTTATTTTACAGATGAATAGTGAAGAAGAGATTAAGCCAATTGCTTAAAGGCACAAAACCAGTAAATGGTGAAGATTGCTAGAGCTTAATTCTTTTGAAACCAATTACTTTGCACTGCTCGCTGCACCGTCTTCAGAAATTGCATGTTGATCACAAAGTGGTTTCCAGGTTTGTTTTTTCCTTTTTAATTTTCCTGATTTGCCTAAGAAAGTTTGTGTTACTGCTTGTTTGTTTCTTTGTTTGTTTGAATGCAGATAGATATGCCTTGGTTGAATACAGAAGAGAAAGGTCAACAAAAAGATAAGTCAAAGCCTGGACCAGCATAGCTAAAAGGATCAATTTCTCTAGGGTGTAAGACATGGGGTCACCAACAGTTCCAGCTACAGATCAAAGTAACCAATTTCCCTACCACCACCCAGCCCAGACCGATGGAGTTGGAGACTACAATGTACTAACATTTCCATACAGGATTTATAGTAACTTCATCCAAAATATCTTTATCCTCCCAATGGATAGGTTAATCTTGTATTATTCTAGTCCAAATGAAGGATTATAGTCAAGAAGAGACTTTAACAAGTTGTAGGAAAATGTAACTCAAAGGAATACTCTCTGCCAGGATTTGGAACTTGCCTGTTTAGATAGTATAAGTTTGCCAAGGACTTTCCAGTTAATACTACGCTTTCAACAATGATTAGAAAGTAAAATGTATTATCTCAAACTGGAGTAATATTTTTTTTGCAGGTCATGTGATTTTGCTTTAAAAGCTTTTTCCAGAGCTGAGAATAGAACATGTCTCTAAGGCTCCCAGTCCAGTGAACTAAACAATGTGGTTTCTTCGCTTTTAAATGGTCTGTTTTGAAATGAGAAAATCTTAACACTTCATCAAGCTAAGAAAAGAAACAAAAGGAAAGAAATAGTCTCTTAGGCCAGGAAAAGCTGAGATCAGTTTGAAGATGCAGAAGCTGAAGTTACCTGTAAGGCTGCCAAATTAAACTGAATCAATTGATTCAATTTTTTTAATCAAACAAAACTCAACACAAATCTATTTTTCATTTTTTCTGACCCAAAGTCTGCCTTTCAAAATTAGGTGAAATGTCTATGAAATCCAATGATACACAACAGATTGGCAGATGTTGATATTTCATAAGATAGGGATTTAAGAAACCAGCGTGTAAGTTTGTAAGATGGGGCTTTCAAACAAGGTGTGCATGTGTGCGTGCGTGCACACACATACACATGCACACACACAGCCATATTCACATGCCACACATGCATACACCTTCTCTCCAGAAGGTACAAAGGTACTCATTTCAACCAGAGGGAAAGCACCTGCAACAAATATAAAGTATCTATTACATCACCCATTAAAGTGTGTATTTTTAGAGCTACTGACCTTTATGTGAACTAAACAATAAGCTGTTCACAAACCTGACAGAGAGCAGCTTTTCCAAAGTAAAACAGTGAACCACTGTCCCTGATGCACCCATCAAACTAAACAATTAAATGGCATCTAGCACAAAATTTAAAAAGCCATTGTAACAAAACACTGCCAAGATTATTGGTCCTGTTTCAAAAAAAAAAATCATTGTTTTGCTCTGGCATTTATTTAAAAAAGAAAAAAACTAATTTATTTATTTATCAGATGAATGGCCTGAATAAATTTAAGCCCCAGCAATTCAAGCTGCCAAATAACACTCTTAATAACAAATAGTTATCGGGGGGGGGGATGAATTCAAGTCCTAGTTCCTGGCTTACTAGTTGCATGACCTTGGGTAAACTACTTAACCTCTTAGCTTCCACTGTCTCTTGTAACATAAGTATCATAATACTAGTTGCGTATTTCAAGTTACACTATATGTAGTTGTAAATGAAATCATACATGAAGAGTGTAGCACAGTGCCTGGTATAGAGCAGATGCCCAGTAAAGGTCAGTCATTATTACAACTGAGAAATCTCATAGAGTGATCATAAAATTGCTCACCCAATCCAAGACACTTTTGAGGTTGAAAGGGAGCTCTATTAGTAATATGGTGGCAGGGATGGAAAGTCAATCTAATCATTGTGCAGCACAATCTGGTAGCATGGAATACTATAGACTAGGAGCAAGGTTTTAGTGATGAACAACATGAAATATAAAATTGCATTAGTAAAGGAGAATGCCTAGCTACCTAGCTATGAAAAGGAAAGACTCAAGTCAATTAGAAATTTCCAGTTTTGTGCAAAATGGATGAAGCTAGAGAGTGTAATACTAGGCATAAGTCAGAGAAAGACAAACACTATATGATTTCACTCATATGTGGAATTCAAGAAACAAAACAAAAAAGCAAAGGGGAAAAAAAGAGAGAGAGAAGCTAAGAAACAGACTCAACGATAGAGGACAAACTGGTGGTTACCAGAGGGGAGGTGGGTGGAGAGATAGCTGAAACAGGTGATGGGGATTAAGGGACGCACTTGTTGTGATGAGCATAGGTGATGTATGAACTACAGAATCACTATATTGTATGCCTGAAACTAATACAACACTGCATGTTAACAATACTGAAATTACAATGAAAAACTTAATAAAAAATAAATTAATAAAAATAAAATTTTCCATTTTGTAATAGCTGATGATATAATCATACCAGAGACAACTATCAGTATCAAATTTTTTTTCAGCATTCTAAGTTTAAACAGGTCAAACCCTTTTGCAACATCACTTCACACAACACTTTGAAATTAAGGGTTTTTAACATTTGCATTTATCATAAAACATCCTTAACCATAGCTTAGCTAAAAGCATAGCTTTTATGCTAAAAATTAAACTAATGTTTAAATTACGGAAGAAACCGCATAGAAATTATCCAAATCATCAAACCAGGAAGGCAGTAACCTGGATAGTGCACCAAAATATTCCAGTCACTAGAGAGGACCCACTTCCTCTCTGACATCCTTAACTCAAGCATTGTGCTTCTAGCAAATTAGCCAATCCGTTCAGAAAATTATAGGAGTGGTATCAATAAATGTTTACTTAAAATCATCTTGTTAATTTTGATAAATTTATGGAGATCTTGTGAATGTATATAGAGATGATTTCATTAGCCCTCTTTGCAAAGAAAAGGTAAATTACCAACTGATAAATGAATTAGAAGCAATATTAAAAGGACACTATGGGAATTTGTATGGAACCACCAAAAGACCCTGAATAGAAAAAGCAATCTTGAGAAAGAAGGACAAAATTGGAGGTATCACAATCCCAGATTCCAGTATATACTACAAAGCTGTAGTAAACAAAACAATATAGCACTGGCACAAAAATAGGCACATAGATCAGTGGAACAGAATAGAGAGCCCAGAAGTAAACTCATGCCTATATAGTCAGTTAATTTATGACAAAGGAGGTAAGAATATGTAATGTGGGAAAGACAGTCTCTTCAATAAATGATGTTGGGAAAACTAGACAACAACTGCATGCAAAAGAATGAAACTGGACCACTTTCTTACACCATGTACCAAAATAAACTCAAAATGGATTAAAGACCTAAATGTGAGACTTTAAACCATAAAACTCCTAGACGAGAACACAGACAGTAATTTCTTTGACACCAGCCTTAGCAACATTTTTCTAGATGTCTCCTGAAGCAAGGGAAACAAAAGCAAAAATAAACTATTGGGACGACCCTAAAATAAAAGGCTTTTGCACAGCAAAGAACCATCAGTGATCTATTGATTAGGAGAAGATATTTGCAAATGATATATCCAATAAGAGGTTAATATGCAAAATGTATAGAGAACTTTTACAATTCAGCACCAAAAGAACTAACAATCCAATTTTAAAAAATGGGCAGAGCACCTGAATAGACATTTTTCCAAAGAAAACATCCAGATGGCCAACAGACGTTTGAAAAGATGCTCAGTATCACTCATCATCAGGGAAATGCAAATGAAACCACAATGAGTTATCACCTTCCACCAGTTAGAACGGCTAACATCAAAATGAGAAGAAATAATAAGTATCGGTGAAGATGTGGAGAATAAGGAATTCTCATGCATTGTTGGTGGGAATGTAAACAGTATGGAAGTTCCTCAAAAAATTAAAAATAGAAATACCACATGATCCAGGAATTCCACTACTGGGTATTTACACAAAGGAAATGAAAACACTAATTCATAAAGATACATGTGCCTCTATGCTTATTGCAGCATGGTATGAAGCAACCAAGTGTCTATCAATAGATGAATGGATAAAGCCAATAAAGCCAACACATACACACTGGAATATTACTCAGCCATATAAAAGGATGAGATTTCGCCATTTGCAACACAGATGGACCCGGAGGGTATTATGCTAAGTGAAATAAGTCAGGCTGAGAAAGACAAATACCATATAATTTCACTTATTTGTGGCATCAAAAAAAAAAAAAAACCAAAACAGATGGGGCACCTGGGTGGCTCAGTCGGGTGAGTGTCTGCCTTCAGCTTGGATTGTGATCCCGGGGTCCTGGGATTGAGCCCCACATCGGACTCCCCGCTCAGTTTGGGGGGGGGGTCTGCTTCTCCCTCTGCCCCTCACCCTGCTTTCATGCTCTCTCACTCTCTGTCAAATAAATAAAGAAATAAAATCTTTTTAAAAAAATAAAAAACAAAACAGGGACACCTGGCTGGCTCAGTTAGTAGAGTGTCTGACCCTTGATCTCAGGATTGTGAGTTTGAGCCCCACATTGGATGTAGATATTATTTAAAAAAGGAAAATACAATCTTTTAAAAATGAATAAACAAACCTAAAGCAGAAACAGACCCATAAATATGTGATGGCTGCTGGGGAGTGGGAATGGGCAAAATGGGTGAAGTGGAGCAGGAGACACAGGCTTCCAGTTATGGAATGAGTAAGTCATGGGAATAAAAGGTTTTAGTCTGGTTTTGTAATAATGTTGGATGGTGATAGATGGTAGCTATACTTACCATGAGCACAGCATAACATACAGACCTGTCAAGTCACTATGCTGTATACTGAAACTAATGTAACATTGTACGTCAACTATACTTCAATAAAAAAAAAAAAAAAAGAAAAAATGTGTGAGGGGTTTTCAAATTTAATAATTTGATTTGACAAGCTAGTAGTATAAGATACATCAATATTTTGGGGACACTTGGCTGGCTCAGTCGGTAGAGCATGAGACTCTTGATCTCAGGGTCATGAGTCCAAGCCCCATGATGTTTAATTAAAACAATAAATAAAATTAAAAAATGTTAAATATATCAATATTCTGAGTAAGCAATATATAATGTAATTTTCCTTCTTAGTGAAAATAATTGAACTCATTTTTTTAAAATTGAAAAAAATGGGCATTATAGGGAGAGTTCTAAAATTTTGCCTGTTTTTGAAAGAATAGGAAAAAAACAAGAGTGCATATTTGTGTTTTCTGGTATATTCATTAAGGAACACAGAAAAGATTAAGAAGAAACTACTAAAAATGATTATGCATGAGGCAGGAGGAAAAATGGTCACATTTCTCCCTACATACATTCTGATGTCATTTTAATTTTTGAACCATATCAAGTATTCAATATTTAAAAAATTAGAAGAATTTTGGGGCACCTGGGTGGCTCAGTCAGTTAGTCAGCTACCTTCAGCTCAGGTCATGATCCCAGAGTCTGGAGCCTGCATCAGGCTCTCCTCTCCCTCTGCTCTTCCTTCCCACCTCTGCTCGTGTTTTTTTTCTCTCTCTCTCTCTCTCACTTTCTCTCATATGAATAAATAAAAAAACTTTTAAAAAATTAAAAGAATTTTAAAATTGTTGATTTTAAAAAGTATATAGTCTTTTTTTTTTAAAGTAAAAAGTCTTAAAGAGACTGTTTTGACTCTACAAACAATGAAACAGAATTCAAAAACAGGAAGAAAAAGTACCTCCTTACCTCTTACAACTATAGACTCTACTGGTCAGGACAGATGATTAGTAAGTCTAAATGAAAAAATGGGCCAGCCTTATAAGGACAATCCATATAAAGACAATAAACACACAGACACAATTCACATTTGATCAGCAATCTCTTATTACCCAGATTTTCAGTGAATTTGCAAAAGGAGATAGAAGCAGAGGAAAAACTGAAGAAAATATTGGAAGTATGTGCAAAATACTTTAAACTTAATCATTTACATGAATAAAATGTGTTAGATGTTTAGTGAATTAGCATTAAACATTAAATTAACAGTTCAGTAAGAGTGAATCGTGTTTTTAAAAATTCCCCAGGCAAGTTAATGACTTCCTTATTTACATATTTATTTTGTTGTAGTAGACATAACAGGAATTATTTACAATAATTGCATTTATTGGATAGTATATTTTTGGATATTGTAATAGTTTAAAGTAAATCATATGGAAGAATGGCTAGGATTCATAGATATATGTATATACAAAGCATGTCTATGAATCGTGTGAATATGTGTATGTGCGTATTTTATATATACGAATGCGATGACTTCTGAAACTATTTCAATGATTATCTGTAAAAACATGAAAATTATAACTACTTTATGAATGTGAGAGCAATCTGGCTGAAACATCTGCCTCTTTATTGATTGCCAGGGGTTCTGTGTGATGTGGCTAGCTGGACCAGCACTTCCTCCTTGATTCCTCAGTGTAATCTCTCCCAACCAGCCTGATCTGTGACCTTGCTACCCTGATTCACATTTCCCCAGTTTGAATCCTAGAAACCAATCACAACGCTGTAGAAGCTCTGGCTGAGACCTGAAATGTCTTTACACAGTTATGAAGGCTCTCCTTATCCTCTCTACTGCCCGAAGCCTAAGGAGAAATTCAGTTCTTTGTAGCAGGACTGACACACAGGGTTGGGCAGGGAGTTCACGACACAAGGGGTTCAGGCAATGAAGAGAAATGGTGAAGTCTTGACTGTGCTTGCTTGCTAAGCCACATGCTGTGGTGGGTGGCTGCATCTGTCTGTTTCTAATTTACACAAAAGTGTCCTGTGGGCTAGTGTGAGCCCCGAGTCATAATTTGACATAAAGGTGAGAGACTGGTCCTTTTGTATTCTCTGATACTCTTTCTCTCACCGTGAGGCATAAAACACTACAATGTACACGTTCAGAAAGTCATTTTCAAGTACACACTTGAGGTTACAGCCCGGTAGGCAGATTACATTTCCACTGTTATCAATCAGCCCGGTTTTATCTATGTTAAGTGTGGCTTCTTTCCTCAACTTCTCTGTCTGCTTTTCTCTCTGTCCCAATTCCCTTTCTTTCCCTTCCCTCTCTTCCCCACTCAGTATCTCTCTCTCTCTGACCCCCTCAACCTCATCCCTAAGACCTTGAAGGAAACAAGATTCTTTCTGCCTGAGCTTTTGATACAATGCTCAAATTTGGGTTGAAACAGTTCTCTCTGAAGCCATCTGCCACCCAAGCTGTTTGCATCCCTCAGTGAATTCTCATTTCTAAAACTAGGGAGGAATCAAGGGCCTATGCTGCTGGCTTCCTCTGAATTCACCCCTTTGACTCCAGTCTGCCCTATGGTTTTCATTGCTGGTTTCTGGTTACCTCAGCTTTTCCCCCAGGCATCTTCTTTCTGATCACACAGTCTACCAGGAGTCACCCAGTCTCAAGGTATCTATCCCTCTATCATTTCACCATCAAACTGTTGCCTTCTTGCACTTTACATAAATGGTATCCCCCAAATCCACAGCTGGATCAAAACACATGAATTTTTTTTTAAAAGGACATGGTAAGCAAAAGAAGTTTAATGACAACATGTGTCCTATTTAACCGGAAAGAGAGATATATACAATCAGGATACCAACACAGTTATTAAAGTTTTGGCTGTATAGCATCTAAAAGAAAAAAAAAATTAAGGTTAAAGACTTCTGAATGTACAGCAAAATTAAAATAAAGGGGGTCCAACTAAAGAACAGACCTTAAGTTGGTCCATGGATGGAGTCCATTATTATATGTCAGGGTTAGTAAAAACCTTGTAATTAGATGCAAAATTTTTGTGTGTTAATTTTCCTAGGGAGAGATTACACAAATTTCATCAACTTCTCAGAGGGAATCTGTGACCCAAATAAGCTTAAAATATTGAAGGAGAGTCAGTGACTGAAATATCAAAAGAACCTCACTCTAATTGATGAAGTTAACTAATATTTAGCCTATTTTAAGTACAAATATTAAATTCTATGTGTAAATATTAAAATGGTCTCATAATTGGTGGGAGTATATTATAGATCCAGGTAAGCTTTTCAAACCCATTCAAATTACTTATACATGATCAAGAAAATGTGAAAGTATTCTTTAAAGTAGCATTTCCTAAAATTCTGTGATTATGTGAATCACTTGGGGTGCTTATAATTAAAAAACAAGTCTTGGGCCCCATATCACAAATACTGAATCAGAATTTAGAGGGGAGAGGGGGCGCCTGGGTGGCGCAGTCGTTAAGCATCTGCCTTCAGCTCAGGGCGTGATTCCGGAGTCCTGGGATTGAGCCCCATGTCAGGCTCCTCTGCTGGGAGCCTGCTTCTTCCTCTCCCACTCCCCCTGCTTGTGTTCCCTCTCTCGCTGGCTGTCTCTCTCTGTCAAATAAATAAATAAAATCTTAAAAAAAAAAAAAGAATTTAGAGGGGAGAGGCCTAGGAATTTTTTATTACTTTTTTTAAGATTTTATTTTTTTTAAGAGTAGTATTAGGTTCACAGCAAAATTAAAAGAAAGGTACAGAGATTTCCCATATACTCCCTGCCCCCCCAACATGCAAACAAGCCATTATCAATATCCACCATTATCAATATCCCCAACCAGAGTGGTACATTTGTTATGATCAATGAACCTATATTAATATGATACATCATTATCATCCAAAGTCCATAGTTAAGTTCACTCTTGGTGTTGTACATTCTATAGGTTTGCACAAACGTATGACAGAGTAGTTTCACTGCGCCCCAAAATCCTCTGTGCTCTGCTTATTCATCCCTTTCCCCTGGACATTTTTTTAAAGTGCCTCTGATGATTCTTATCAACAGGAAGCGTTTTATGGAAATTTTCCAAAGCTGCTATTAATTAATGTCCTTGTTAATTGCACAAAACCAAATGGACTGACAAAATAAAATCCTACAAGCCTAGGCCCTAGTTTTTAAAAAGTATCATCTATTTAAAGTTAGATTACTTTCTTTGTGAAATTCTGAATACAAATGATTAATAAATTATAATAGCTTAATACATTGTTTACCTTTATAGTAATATAAAAAGTATTAATTTTGTAATTCAACTGCAACCAGATACAAAGACTTTTCTACCCAATTTTTCTTTTTTTTTTTTTAAAGATTTTATTTATTTATTCGACAGAGATAGAGACAGCCAGCGAGAGAGGGAACACAAGCAGGGGGAGTGGGAGAGGAAGAAGCAGGCTCATAGCGGAGAAGCCTGATGTGGGGCTCGATCCCATAACGCCGGGATCACGCCCTGAGCCGAAGGCAGGCGCCAAACCGCTGTGCCACCCAGGCGCCCCTCTACCCAATTTTTCTAAACCAGATACTATAGTATACTTACTGAAATACTTAAAGAGCTTCATGCATGTGAGTTTAGGAATTTGATGAATTATCATGCCTAAAGTATTAAGAAATTATGAAAGAAATTTTAGTATAAAAAGCAAAAGTTAAAAGAAGCAGCAGGGAGTCAAGTATTCTCTCTCAAACATACTATTTTGTTAAACTAATAGTTTATGCACAAAAGGAATGTTTTTCTAATGTATTACAAATCACCCAGGGAGATTATTTATAATGGTCACTCTAATGTGCTAGCCCAGCTAGTTTATTCTACAGTGCCGGCTTTAATAAAAAACATACTGTGTGGAAATTTCTTTTTAATTTCAAGTATTTAATTTTTTAAATTAATGCAATCAATTCAATTTCACAAATATTTGTTTAGTATCTACCATAAGCCCGGCTCTAAGCTAGCTGCTAAGGATAAAATGATGAATAAGGCACTGTTCCTACCCTCAAGAAGGTATTCTGTTCTAGATATATTTTTTATTTTTATTCTGCTTTTTAAAATTTTGGGTAAACTAAATCAGAGGCTGGTAAACTTTTTCTGTAAGAAGTCAGATAATAAATATTTTATGCTTTGTGGTCCACACAGTATCTGTACCAGATTTGGCCCTTGGACTTCTGTTTGCCAACCACTAGACTAACTAATTTGTGAATGCTTATTTAACATTTCAAATGCCTATTTAACCTTTTATCATATCCACTTTACTAAAAATGCTTACGCCAGGAATAGTGAAAAGCGGGTATACCAAGGAGATAGGTAATTAAAGAATTACAGAAAAAAACAGGCTGAGAGAAATCAAGGAGATTGTTAAAGGAGGAAAAGGCAGTGTCACCTAAATAGAAAATGAATCATCAAGAAAGATAAAGATCTATAGTGCAGGTATGGAAACTTTGAAAACATCTGTGTAATAATGGCAGTAATAATAATATTATACTATAGAATAATTCACCTCTACACAAAATCACCTTTGTAGCTCTAACTTGCTTTAAAATGCAGATGTGTTAAAAAAAATTGGGCATAAAATTAAAAATCTAATGCATATCCATTTTCTAAATTAAAAATATGAATAAGCACACATAAAAAATATAGTACCTCCTCAGTTCCAACTAACCCAGAGACACTACTCTTCAACTGAATAATTCTGAAATGTGTTAAAAGAGCTCACTCCTCAAAGGATCCTTCTATAGCTTGAAGAATCAGTGCTTCATGTATTCCTTCACTCCCTAAGTTCACATTTTGGAGATTGCTGAATCTGTTCAAGTGGGCATACCACAGTGCTCAGCACTCAAGAGCCTATCACCATAGGCATCGTATGAGGAGCTTTCTGGAGATCACCTCACTGAATCCTCCCCGCCATCCAAGGAGGCAGGCACTGTTACTATGTCCATATTGGAAATGAGCAATCTGAAGCACAGAGAAGTAATTTACTCACGGTCAAGCAGCTAATTAGTGGCAGAACCACATTATGAACCAGGAATTCTATCTCCAACATCCATGCTCTGAATCTTTAGTGCTTCCCCTAAGGAAAAATAAGTACGTACACACCATATCGTGTAGCCCTGCCATCAGTATTCTGACACTAGCTACTTTGTGATAAACATATATATGAAAAGTATGTCACTCATTAAGAAATAATGGGAACAATGCCACAATTTTCAGTGGTTTGATAACTCCTGTTTATTGACTTTTAGTAATAAATTTGAGTCCATACTTTGGTTGTTGAGGGCCGCAATTTATTATTTTTAAATTTTAGCTCCAGGATACTTAATATACAGTGTTACATGTTTTAGGTATACAATACAATAATTCAATAATTCCATACATTACTCAGCCCTCATCAAGATAAGTATACTCTTAATCCCCATCACCTATTTCACCCATCTCCCTACCCACCTCTCCTCTGGTAACCATCAGTTCTCTATAGTTAAGAGTTTGGGTTTTTTGGTTTGTCTCATTTCCCCCCTTTGTTCATTTGTTTTGCTTTTTAAATTCCATGAGTGAAATCATATGGTATTTGTCTTTCTATGACTGGCTTATTTCATTTAGTTTTATACTCTCTAGGTCCATCCATGTTGTTGCAAATGGCAAAATTCTATTCCTTTTTTATGGCTGAGTAATATTCTGCTGTATATATACCACATCTTTATCCATTCATCTATCAATAGACATAGGCTTCCATAATTTGGCTATTGTACATAATACTACAATAAGCATAGGGAAGCCCGTATTCCTTTGAATTCGTGTTTTCATATTCTTTGGGTAAATGCCCAGTAGTAAGATTACTTGACCATATAGGAGTTCTAGTTTTAATTTTTAGGGAAACCTCTATACTGTTCTCCACAGTGGGTATACCAGTTTGCATTCTTTGAGGGCCACAATTTAATCAGATAGGTGTCAGAATAGTCAAGGGTTCAGATCTTTTGGGGAGACCCACCCTCTTAGCAAATATGACAAAAGCCACAGATGCTTTCCCCAAAGGAACACACATAAGCATAGAGTGATGGTACTGGAAATTCACCACTCAATCTCCTTCCAGGGAACTGCTGCTAGGAGCAGAGTTGATAGCCCCAGCTGTTGCCCCCTTGGATCCATGATAGTGTTCACAGCAAAACCACACTTCCCCTGGGGCTGCTTAGAGCCAATAACTGAGCATGGCAGGACACTAGTGCCAGTGCCTTTCTGCTGGACACAAGATACCTCAAATTAATAGCTTTTCCATGGGGATTCCCCCATCAGCCTGGCTGATGCTTTCTTGGAACTATACTGATGTTTGAGAATTTCTACCCAATTCTTCCTTCCCTTTTTCCCTTCACAGATGTCAGGCCTATCTTGTGGTCTTATTGCTACCTGTTCCTGCTCCCTCTCCTTTATCCTCCATAGGCATTTTTCTATAAATTGTCTAAACCTTTCCTGATGTTGGTTTCTTGGAGGAGCTGAAATGATACCCACAAGCATGTAAGATGTGCAGCTTTCCAGAGGGCTGATAGAACCTCGAAGCCCATTTGTGCATCCCTTGGAGTGTAAGAACACCAGGTTAAAAACCTCTATAGATGGTACAATGAAAATCAAACGAAAGATAGATACTAATTCAACATCTGAATTATTCTGTTCTTATAAGAATGTGGCCAGGGAGCCTGGGTGGCTCAGCCGGTTAAGTGTCTGCCTTGGCTTAGCTCATGATCCCAGGGTCCTGGGATGAAGCCCTGAATGGGGCTCTCTGCTCAGTGGGGAGCCTGCTTCTCCCTCTCCCTCTGCCACTCACCCTGCTTGTGCTCTCTCTCTCTCTCTGTGAAATAAATAAATAAAATCTTTTAAAAAGCTAGAAAAAAAATAAGAATGTGGCCAATGATTTTAAAAAACCATGTGCAATTCTAAATCAAATAGGTTCCTAGATACTGGTTAAATTATGGTAATTTACTATTTTTTTTTAATCTAGTGGAAAACAGATGAGCCATAGGAATGCCATAAATCTGAAAAACTTTGAAAGTTTTGTTTGAATGTTTTCTTAAAAACTGGTTTCTGGAAAGAGCACTGGACTCTGCAATACTGAATCCTGAGCTCAAATCCTAGCCTGCCTGGGTTTGCTGAGTTATCTCCTGTAAGTCAACCTTTCTGAACTAACATTGCCTTATCTCTAAAATGAAGAGGTTGGACTACATAATTCCTAAAGAACTTGTTAACTTAAAATATTATGATAATATGTTTCAATTGATGAACTGTTCCAGAGAGATAAAGTTAATTTTAAGGCAAATATAATAATATCAAAAATGTTATTTCAGAAGAAACTGACGATAACTTTAGGTTTACTGGAAATCCTCAGGATCTGGCCCCTGACTCTCTTTCAGGATTATAAACTGTGTTCTAACAATACCTTCTTTCTGTTCCCGGTACCTCCCAAGGTCATTCCTGCCTCCAGGTCTTTTGCATCTGTTTGGAAAGTAGTTCTTGCAGCTTTTCAAATGGATGGCTCCTTCTTATAGTTAGTTCAGGCCTTGGTTCAAATGCTATCTCCCCCAAAGAGGCTTTGACCATCCTGTCCGAAATAAACCTCCCATACCCTCCCCAAGCCTTATTATCAGAATAGCCTGTATATTTTCTTGGCAGCAGTTATCATTACTTGTTGTTTGGTTGTCCATTTCTCTCCACTAGAATAGAACCTCTATGGGGAAAACATTTTGTCTGTCTTGTATATCATTATATTTCCTAGAATGATGCCTGGCACGTAAGAAGCACTCAGTAAATGTCATATGAATGAATGAGTTAGCAACTGAATAGCTGCACCCTAAGAGAAAACATACATTTTAACTTTAAGAGAATGAAAGGAGTTATAAAAATCATAGCTCATTCCATTTTTTCCAGGGTCATATAAAAGTAGAATATAAACTTGGCTCTGTGTGTTGTTTTTCACAACTAAAGAAGATTACACCCCAAATGTAAACCAGAAGTAACATTAGTGTTAGCTTTCAGCTAGGCTTTTCTATGGAAGGTCAATAGAATTATATGCTGATTAATATCAAGATCATATTCTAACCAATTGAGCAAAAAGGCTTAAATTACTTAGCTTTTAATATTTGGAAACAAGTATCAAAATAATTCTATTGATTTCCAAAGAATTGAAAATCACAATGTCTAATAATAAAATCATGAAATAGCTTTATGAAAATTTAATCATTATAGAAAGGTCATATTAAGAATGAGTCACAGGAATTTGAAGAAAACATTTTTACAAGATTGATATCATAAAGTACAAAGAGCAAAAAAATTTGAAGTCAATTCTCAATTTTCCATGATATAATCAAGCATTGGCTCGTGAAGAAGTGGCAGAAATAGTAGAGGTTTTGGAGCTTTGTAAATTCTGGCCCTGGCACTTACTAATTATGGCTTTCAGTAATTCACTTAATTTTTAATTTGTAAAATAGTACTACTAATGCATGTTTCATTATTAGTTATACTTGTTTTGAAGATTATGATAATAAACACGGGATTAGGAACATGTGAGATAATAAATGGTAGTTAAGTTGGACAATGAAAATGCACTGGCAATGTAAGGCCATGGTGCTCAAGAGTATGTGCGTGTGAGAGGGAAGAGATGTCAGAACTACCTCTACAAGCCCGTTTCCCTCACTAGAAACTAGATACTATTGTCTCCTTTGTGAAAGTACATAGTATGCACAATTGAAAACTGACTGAAATATTTTGAAAGTAGGCCTTGTTCCCCCCTAGAAATACAAATGGCAAACAGCAACCATATTTTTAAAAAGAAAAACAAATTTGCCCTCATAATGAAAGTTTACTTGAAATTAAATTCTTCTATGCTATTATTTTCAATGAAATATGAACCTCATTTTTAGAGGCTATAAATAAACTGTCATTCAGAATATATGAAATGATGCCTATTAGGCAATAATTCACAAAGTGGTCAACAAATTTTCATTTAGGATCTATCATGCTCATGATTCTATAAAAATAAAAAGGCTATCATTGACTCGTTTATTCAAGAAATATTTATGTAGTGCTTAGCACTGAAGACACGAAGCTTATTTCCACTGAGGACAAAGTGGCAGTGACCTAATTAGTTTTATACAATTACACACAAAATGCATGTTTAAAGGTAAAGGATGGTTTTCTTGAAGAGGTGAAAGGAACTAAAATTTATAGATAAATAAGAATTAACCTAGAGAAGGGTATGATTTGAAGTTGAAAGATAATTGCAAATGCTGAGATCTTATGGTAAGAAGGAAAGTGACTTCTCTCAAGAACCGAAAGAAAGGTAGTATGGCTGGAAAACACAGTGAGGGGTCTTATGGTGAGAAAAAAAGAGAGGTACACAAGGGCCTTTTAGGCCTTGTTTAAGATTTGGGTCATTATCTAAAATCAATGGGAATCCATTGAGGAGATTTAAGGAAGAAGGTGACATGTGTAGATCTGCGTTTTGGAAGATCACTTCAGCCTGAGGTATTGGATGGATAGTCGGAGGGGACATACAGAGGCCAGTTAAGGGACTGTTACAGTAGCGAAGGTGAGAGGCAATATTAGCTTGTGCTAATTCAGTGGCAATGGCTAGAAATGGATGGAGTCAAAACAATTTAAGCGGTAAAACTGTTAAGATTGTTGATGAAGCAACTCCAGAGGCACAGTTGGGGAGCAGAAGAATAAGGGAAAGGGAAGCTGTCTAAGATGTCTCCCTGGTTTCTGACCAGCACAACTGGATAGGGTGGAGATATAATGCACTGAAATATGAAACACTGGAAGTGGGTCAGGTTTGGGGGCAGGGGGCAGGGCAGATGAGAAGATCACAAGACAGACTTATCAAAAAACAGAAAAATACAAATTATCAATATCAGAAATGAAAGAAGGACCATCACTACAGGCCATATACCTTGAAAGCATAATAAGGGAATATATTATAAACAACTTTATGCCAAGAAATTCAACAGCATAGATGGAATGTACAAATTCCTGAAGGATGTAAATTATCAAAGGTAACTGAAGAATAGGAAACCTGAATAGCCTTCTATCTATTAAATTAATTACATTAATTGTTTTTAAAAAACCCAAAACCTGTTGAAGGACTAAATGCCAGGGCCAGACCATTCTACTGGTAAATTCTATTAATCTTTTAAGGAGTAAATCATGCTAATCCTAACCAAACTCCTTCAGACATTAAAGGAGAAGGGAACATAGCCCAAATCTTTTAAAAGGTTGGCATTACCCTAATACCAGAACCAAAAATGAAATTACAGGAAAAGAAAACTAAAGACCAACATTCCTCAGGAACAAAACCAGAAAACTCCTTTATAAAGGAGCATACTGAATCCAAAAATACACATGAAGAATAGTACACTTGACCCAGTGGTGTTTATCCTAGGAAAGCAGTATTGGTTTAACATTTGAATATCAATCAATTAAATTAAGGATATTAACAAAATAAAGCAGAAAAACCATTTGATCATCTTCAGATGCAGATATATTTGACTACATTTAACATTACCTCATGACTGAAACTTTCAACAAACTTTGACCCAAAGAAACTTCTTTAACTTGATAAAGGTCATCTGTAAGAAATTTACAATTACAATAATACTGTATGGTAAAATATAGGGTGCTTTTCATTCTCAATTAGAAACAAGGCAACGATGTGTACTTTGACAACTCCTAGTCAACATTGTTCTGGTCTTCATATGTACGCATAAAGAAAGTAAAATGACATAAAATGCCAAGACTTTGGAAAGAGGAACTAACACCATCTTTATTCAAAGACAGCATACTGTGCCTATAGAAAATACCAAGTAATATACAAAAAACCAAACCAAAACAAACAAAAAAACACCTACCGAAACTAATGTGAGTTTAGCTAAGTCACAGGATATAAGACCGATATACACTATTCAATTGTATTTCTACATGTTGGCGACGAACAGTTGGAAAATGAAATTAAAAATACTACTTAAAATAGCATCAAAACTATAAACTATTTAGGAATATATAGCAATATATATTCAAGAACTCTCCCTTAAAACTGTAATATATTCCCAAGAGACATTAAAGAAAATCAAAATTAAAAAAGAGATATACTATATTTATGGATCAAAAACTGATGTTTTTGTCAGTTCTCCCCATAGTAATATAAAAAGTAATGCCATCCCAGTAAACTTCCCGGTTGGCTTCTTTAAAAAATAGAACTCAATAAGCTGATTTTAAAATATATCCAGAAAAGCAAAAGACTTAGAACAGCCCAAACAATTTTCAAAAGGAAAAACAAAGTTGGAGAACTTACACTATCTCATCTTAAGAGTATACAAAAATTACAAATATCAAGACGCTGTGGTTTTGGCATAAAGATAGACATACAGAACAACGAAACAGAAGAAAGTCTAGAAATAAGATCAACGAATATGGTCAGTTGATTTTTTAAATTGTGGTAAGATATATATAACATAAAATTTACTATTTTTGAGTGTACAGTTCAGTGGCACTAAGTACACCCCCATTGTTGTGCAACTATCACCACCATACATCTCCATAATTTTCTCACCTTCCCAAACTATAACTCCATATTCATTTAACACTGACTCCCCATTGTCCTCCTCTCCAGCCCCTAGAAATCACCATTCTACTTCCTGTCTCTATACATTTGACTACTCTGGGATCATACAGTACTTGTGCTTTTGTGACTGGTTTACTTCACTTAATGCAATGTCTTCAAGATTCATCCATGTTATAGTATGTGTCAGAATTTCCTTCCTTTTCAAGGCTGAATAATATTATTAATAATATATATGTATTAATAATAATAATAGATAACACATTTTATTTATCTATTCATCCATCCATGGACACTTAGGTTGCTTCCACCTTTGGCTATCGTTAATAATGCTGGTGTGAACATGGGTGTACAAATATTTGTTTGAATCCTTGCTTTCAACTCTTTTGGATATATACCTAGAAGTGAAATTGCTGGGCCATATGGTAATTCTATATTTAATTTTTTGAAAAACGGACATACTGTTTTCCACAGCAGCTGTACTATTTTACTTTCCTACTGTCAGTACACAAGGGCTTCAATTTCTCCATATCATTGCCAACACTTGTTATTTGGGGGTTTATTTTTATCTTTTTTAATAATGGCCATCCTAATGGACATAAAGTAATAGCTCGCTGTAGTTTTATGTTCAGTTGATTTTGACAAATGTATGCTGATAAATTCAGTGACAACAGGATGGTCTTTTTAACAAATGGTGCTGGATATCTACTAAAAAAAATGAAAGTAAAATTTCGTTTTAAACCATACATTAAAAATTAACATACTAGGTAAAATTATAAAACTCCTAGAAGAAAACAGACATAAACCTTCATCACGTTGGAGTAGACAATGAATTCTCAGATAAGACAACAAAGCCCAAAACATAAATGAAAAAACTGAAACGGTGGACTTAATCAAAATTAAAACTTTTGCTCTTCAAAAGACAATGTTTAGGAACTTAAATTGCAAACAAAACACTAGGAGATATATGTATCTGATATAATATATGTATATGTACCTGTGATACATATTTCTGACAAAGAACCTGAATCCAGAATATATAAAGACCTTATAACTTATAATTGTAAGACAAACCAATTAAAAAAGGCAAAGTATTGGAACAGACGCTTCACAAGAGAAGATGTACACATGCCCAATAAGCACATGAAAGGATGTTCAACATCTTAAGTCATCAGGGAAATGCAAATTTAAATCACAATAAGATACCACTACACACATTAGACTAGCTAAAATTTAAATATTGACAGTACCAAGTATTGACAAGAATTTAAAGCAACTGGAACCTCACACATTGTTGATGGGTATATAAAATGGTATAGTGAGTGACTTTGTAAAACTTTGGCAGCTTCTTGAATAGTTAAACATAAACTTACCATAAGCCCCAGCAATTCCAAGAGAAATATAAATACATGCCTACACAAAGACTTGTACACAAATGTTCATAGCAGCTTATTTATAATAACCACTGAAACAATTCAAATGTGCATCAACAGGTAGATGAATAAGCAAACTGTAGTATATACGTGTAATACAACACTACTCAGCAATAAAAAGGGATGAACTAACGATACACACAATATGGCTGCATCTCAAATCGCTATGCTGAGCGAAAGAAGTCAGACACAAAACAGCACATCTCATATGATTCCATTTAAATGAAATAAATCTCATGTATAATGACAAAAAGCAGACCAATTGTTGCCTGGCAGGGGGCAGTAAGGAAAAATTTTTGAAGCGACAGAATGATTCTGCTGGTGCTTATGTGGATGAACGGTTTGTCAATACTCATCAAACCATACTCTTAGAGTAAGTACATTTTGTTTTATGTAAATTATACCTTAATAAAGATGATTTAAAAATAGAATGACTCATCTCCATCCTAATGTTCAATATTGATAGATAGGAGAAGTATGAAACAGGGGGGGAAAATGAAGATGTATCAGCAAATTGGATGATTTGGAAATTAGAAACTCAACTCTAAGTCTTCCATGTAATACAGGGCATATAAGGCCAGACTCCACAACTAGACTCAAGCTGGTTCAAATTCCAACCTATCCCGTTTAGAAGCTGAGTAATTTTAGATAGGTGACGTAACTTATCTGCCATAATTTACTATAAAGTGAAGATAATAATAGTATACCTACCTCATATAGTTCTTACAGAGACTAAATGAAATAATATACATGAAGTGCTTAGAACTGTGTCAGGCATATAGTAAATGCTATGTAAATGTTAGATATTATGGTGCAAATAAAAATGACTACAAATCTACTTTACCTTGCTTATATCTGAACGGTTTTTACCTGATGGATGTTCAGTAGTCTAGTAAAAAGTACATGCAATATGCTCAACAATGAGAACCACCTCCTATGTACTATATAAGCAGACTGTCCAAAGATTTCATGGGAAGAAAACCTGAAACAAAATCTGAAGTACTATTATAATCCTGAGGTGAGTGGATTAGCACACAGCCCCAAGTCTGGACAAATTAGGGAGATGTTAAACATCTCTTACATGGGTCCTAATAAAAAATGGGATTTTGATTTCTAGTTATCAACTGGCCAAATTAAACTGTGAAAAATCTAAATGTACCATACATAAGAAGCAAAATGAAGAGATTCTCAGAACTAACTATATTAACCATAACATTTCTAAACTAAATATCACGCAAAAAAATCTAAAATCAGAAATATCTGATTAGAAGGTTGCAAAATAGGGGCGCCTGGGTGGCTCAGTTGTTAAGCATCCGCCTTCAGCTCAGGACGTGATCCCAGAGTCCTGGGATTGAGCCCCGCATTAGGCTCCTCCACTGGGAGCCTGCTTCTTCCTCTCCCACTCCCCCTGTTGTGTTCCCTCTCTCACTGGCTGTCTTTCTGTCAAATAAATAAATAAAATCTTAAAAAAAAAAAAAGAAGGTTGCAAAATAAGCACAGAATTTAGTTATCTTATACATCCTGGAACATCTACTGATTTCCTTAATTTTTTTTTATGTAATTGTAGCTTCTTTTTACTAGTCGGAGTGATAACGATACAAATTTTTTATTGTGATAAAATATATGTAAGATTTACCATTTAACCATTTTTTCAAGTTTACTGAAATATAATTGACTACAACATTGTATTAGTTTTAGGTTTATATCACGATGATCTGATCTATGTATATATTGTGAAATGATTACCACTATTAGTTTAGGTAACATCTATTACCTCATACATTTAGAAATTTGGTGGGTGTGTCTACAAACTTTCAAGATCTACTCTCTTAGCAACTTTCAAATACACAATACAGTATTTTAAACTTTAGTCACCATTTTGTTTACATCCCGGACTTACTTATCTTATAACTGAAAGTTTGTACCTTCCAAACCCTTCACCCATTTCAGTCTCCTTCCTTGCTTCTGTCAACCACCAATCTGTTCTCTGTATCTGTGGATTCTGGCTTTTTAGAACCCACATATAAATGAGAATCATACAGTATTTATCTTCTACTGTCTGTCTTATTTCGCTCAGCATTAATGTCCTCAAGGTCCACCCATGTTGTCCCAAATGGCAGGATTTCCTTTTTTATGGCTAAACAATAGTTCAGAGTGTGAGTGTGTGTGTATTATGACATCCTTATCCATTCATCCCTTGATGGATGCTTAGGTTGTTTCCGTATCTTGACTATTGTAAATTAGGCTTCAATGAACTTGGTGCCTGCAGATATCTTTTCAAGATAATTTTTTCCCTTTGGACAGATACCAAAATGTGGAATTGCTGAATCGTATGGTAACTCTACTTTTAATTTTTTTGAGGAACCTCCATACTGTTTTCCATAATGGCTGTACCAATTTACATTCCCACCCAATGCACAAGGGTTCTCTTTTCTCCACATTCTTACCAGTGCTTATCTCTTGTCTTCGCGATGATAGCCATTCTGACAGGTGTGAGGTGATATCTCATTGTGGTTTTGATTTATATTTCACTGATGATTAGTGGTATTGAGCACCTTTTCATATATGTGCTGGCCATTTGTGTGTCTTCTTTGGAAAAATGTCTATTTAGTTCCTCTGCTCATTTTTTAATCCATTTTTTTGTTGTTACTGAGTTGTATATCAGTTTCTTGCATGATCATGTGATATGTGACTTTTTCTCTTATTTTACTATTTGAAATAAAAATATACTGAGATGTTCTATTAAAAGGCATATTTTTTGCCAAGTGACATCCTATGACTTGGAAATTCTAATTTCTACTTTTGTTGATATATTTCTTTTGAGCTCCAAAAATAATATTTATGACCTGACAAAGTAGATGTACCAACATTTCCTTCTTTCCTAGAAAACCATGAGGAAAATACTCAATTGATCCAGATTCAATATCTTCCATGTTCATCAGGTATGTACAGTATTATAATTTTCTAAACACTACAAAATTTTGGCTTCTTACCAAAATTATCTCTTATGCTTTTTTTTTCATATTACATATTTGATATGCTAGCTCTATGGAATATTAGGTATATGGACTCTTTAATCAAAATGGATAAGCCTCTCCCCATTTAAAAAGCTCATGTAGTTGAATATTGAGGTGGAAAATATGCTTTGTACCCAAATGAGAATCTTGCTATTAGATTTGGCTGCCGTATTCTCATTAAAAGAGCGGTTATATTTTTAAAAACTGCTTTGATAGAGAAATAGAAAGAGAGCTCCATTATCAAAAACAAAGACTTGTTAAAGGTAGTACTGAAAATAAATAATTGGCTTTTGTTCATGAATGGCTAAATCTATTTTGTGGTTTGAAGAGCTAAGAACAGATTGCTTCCCTTAGATTGTTAGCAAAGAAGTGTTTTCATCAATTAACATTCTTTGCTAAGAACAGTTTTTTCCAGTGCTATTTCTCAAATGGAGCATTACATAAATAGAGCTACCCAAAGGACAATTCTTGGGCTTTTTCTTTAATGTTTTAGAGTTTAATAATTATGGCATGCCAGTTCAAAATGCTGGCAGAAAACAAAAAATCATGTTTCAAACAGATAATTTAGTTGCCATTAGGTAGCCATTCCTGCAAATTAAATAAAAGGTACATCACCCACAAATTGTGCCAGTCTTCCTCTTCATTGTGCTTTTGCCCAACATTTATATCCCAGCAGGATGAAAAGTAAAGGGCAAGGCATAGGAAATACAGAGTGTTGTCACAAAAGGCCCTGAACTGTACGAACACACCATTCAATTCACCCAGAGCTATTCCCTTGCCTCAGCTTTATCCTTTCCTCTTCTAGCTTGTGCTGAAGTGATTACCACTTTACGAGGGTCCATAGAGTGGGTGCAATAATCGTGAATGTTTATTAAGCAAGTTCTTACAAGATAGGCACTATTCTGAAAGCTTTACCTATTTTGATTCAGTTAAGACTCACAATGATATTTGGGTAACATTTTTTTCCTATTTGGCAGAATATGAAACTGAGGTAACAATTATACAACTAGTGGGTGGTAGAGAACAGATACATACCCCGGCTCTAGAGCCCATGCACCTAACCTCTCTATTCTCCCTGTCAGCTAAGGGAGACAACTCACAGGCGGTGCCTCAACATGCAGAGAAGTGGACCTCTGTCATGCTTTTCTTAGTAGAGAGCTGCTCCCTAAGGGGAAACGGAAGGTCCTAGGAGAAAAAAGGCAAGATACAAGTGGGAGTTAAGGGGAGAGACCGTTATTGAACTAAGAAAAAGCAAGCAGTGTATTTAAAGGCAGTTTATGAGAACATGAGAACAGGGTGGTGGAAATAGACTTAAGGGCTAGCAAAGTGATAAACATTTGTGGTAAATTTCCTTCAAGAGAATAAAGAAAACAAAGCCAAGATTTAGAATGAGATCATGCAGCATTTCATTTCATATACAAATTAACCTAAGCCCAGAAAAGATCTGAGTATGACTGACAGATTTTACAGATCAATAAACACAGGGCCAGAGAGATCAAATGACTTAGGTCTAAGACACGAAGAAGCACTTAGCACAGGCAAGGCTAGAACCCACCCAGATTTCCTGACTTTGAGCTCAGTGCTCTTCCACCAACTATACCAAACACCCTTTGTCAGCTTTTAAAACACGTGGTGGTCAATAGGTTTTCACTCATTTTCAGCACCATAAAAAATAATTACAGAGCATACGTGTTGAAGATTAAATACAAAATACCTTAAGTTATCTTCTCAATAGTCAAATAGTATTGTAGAAGAGCAGTGTAAAGTAGTCATTTATAAATGCAAGGAAGAGAGTTCTTGGCATAAACTCCTATTTCTTACCTCTAATGTTTTATCCCTATAAAAATTTTTAAATTGAAATTATTTTAGCTTTGAAAAATTAAGTCACACATATAAATATGGCAAAGACTGAAACGTCTAAATCACATCGATTTCTTCTTTACTAGAGAGATTGGAAAGGTTGGATGGAAAAAGAATCTTGGGTGAGAGTTATATAGCTAGTTTTAGTGCTGATTTGTAATCTAATTTTCTTTCCAGCTCAGAAATTCTATAACTTTAGAAAACTGATTGATAATGGAAATAAACATTAGATAAAAATATTATTATAATTTAAGTATATTTGACCCAATGAGATTATGATACACCACCTAACCTAAGTCTATGAGAAAATTATTTATAGTGGTTTCAAAAAGGGAGATTAATAAGTTAATAAAATGCTGAAGATTGTTATCTATGGCATTTCAGACTATGATAATTGATTAAAATTTTTTTTTACCTGTTGAGAAATAGAAGAAAGCAAAAAAGAAAGTTGAAGTAGAAATGAGGAGACCTTTTCTTATATAATCTCTTAGATACCAAAGACCCCTGCATTTATAATCAGATATAGGTACAGTAGTATACTCATACTAAAAGTTCAGAAGTTTACATATTTCACATTTTTTAAGTTTAGAAGTAATGAGTAGTGTTTGTGAGAAAGAAGAAGTATATTATGTCTTATTTTCATTAATGTAGGGGCAGTCAGTGGAAAAATAAATGAGTTTTCCAAAGCCAAATAGTAAATCATTGAAAGCCTAGAGTTTTGAAATCAGGTTTTCTATTGACCGTAGAAATGAATTAATTCTGTGTGGGTGGAATTTTTTTTCTTATCTCAAATTCTCTACTTTATGGCAATTTCCTTGGCTTTCTTTCTACAGTATTTTTGTTATTTAAGTCTCACTTTCACATCCTTTGGCTGTGTCAAAAGAAGAATAATCTTCTCAGTACCACTTGAGACTTCACTGACCTCTCTCAAGGTGGATCACAGTTATGATTAGAGACTCTAATGATGTTAGAAATTCAAATGTGACTTGATCTAACTGATCTTCAAGATGAAGAAAACACCAAAAAATTAGAATGTAGTTTTCCAAAGATTTTTATCTACCACCTGGGGTAGAGAGAAGAGAAAAACTAAAAAACCAACAGAAACAAACCAAACGAGAGGGAAAGAATGTACATTTTATCAAAAGATGTTCTATTAAAAATGAGGTTTCCAACATTCTCAATCACATACCTCTATTACTAAACATAATTATAAATTATTTAAGTGTAATATCAACATCATATAAATTATAAAAACACAAATATAGGACAATCCAAAAGTACAAATAAAGATTGATTGAAATATATAGTATTGGTAATTTTTTAAAAAGATTTATTTATTTGAGGGAGGGAGGGGCAGATGGAGAGAGGGAATCCCAAGCAGACTCCTTGCTGAGCATACAGCCCAATGCCAGTCTTGATCTCATGACTCTGAGATCATGACCCCCGCTGAAACCAAGAGTTGGATGCTCAACCCACTGGGCCACCCAGGTGCCCTTATAGTATTGATAATTTAAATAAATTTTAGTGAGAGTTTTGTGATGGAAAATGTTGCATTACCTTGAAAATCATGGTTTAATACCTGGTCATGGAAGGATTCAAGTTTAAGATCAGTTTATTCCCATACTTGGCTGTAAGGGCTATAAGACTTAAAACAGATAACACAAAAAGATATGGAAGAAATACAAAGTTGGCTTCATGTACTCAATTATGACACTCAATTTCAACTCCAACCAATAGCTATACTAAGGTTGTAATTTAGGCTTTTTCTCTAACAAATTTCTGAATTCCCTATCAATCAGTTTCCCTGCAAGTTTTTTTTTTTTTTTTTCTTTAATGTTTAACAAATGGCATCTCAATCCACTGAAATGCTATTTGGAAGATTTTCAATCACATTAGAAAATTGTTTCCAAATTTACTAAGTGTTCACAAATGAGAGTTTTAACATGATGTGCTTATGTCATTTTTAAAAGTTTTTATTTGTAATAGCTTTATTGAGACATAATTTATATTTCATGAAAATGTATCCATTATAAGCATACAATGTGATTATTTTTAATAAATGTGTAATTGTGCAATCATCACCATTCAGTTCTAGAATATTTCCATCACCTAAAAATGTTCTGTCACAGCCACTTGCATTCAATTTTCCCATCCCAACTCAAGGTAATCACTACTTTGCTTTTTGTCTCTATATTTTTTTCTTTTTTGGAAGTGTCATACAAATTGTATCATATAGCATGTGGCCTTGGGGCACCTGGGTGGCTCAATGAGTTAAGAGTCCCACTCTTGGTTTTGGTTCAGGTCATGGTCTCAGGGTCATGAGATCGAGGCCCTCATCAAGCTGGCTACTCAGCATGAGGAGTCTGCTCGAGATTCTTTCGCCTCTTCCCTCTCCTTCCACTCAAGCTCTGTCTCTAAAATAAGTGCATAAATAAATAAAATCTTTAAAAAAAAAAGTGGCCTTTTATGACTTTTTTCCTCTTGGCGTAATAAGGTTCATCCATGTTGTAGCAAATGTCAATAGTTCGTTGTTTTTATTGTTGAATAGTATTCCATTGTGCCACATTTTATCTAATCATTAGTTGACAGACATTTTGATTATTTTGGTTTTTTCCAACTATGAATAATACTGGTATTATTGATGTAAACATCTTTCTGTGGACATGTGTTTTTATTTCTTGAGTAGACATCTAGAAGTAGAATGGCTGAGTCATATGCTAAGTTTATATTTATATTTTAAAGAAACTATCAAATGGTTTTCCAGAGTGAGTATACCAGTCTGCAATTTATGATAGTTTCAGTTTTCCACATCCTTGTCATCACTTGGTATTACTAATCTTTTGCCTTATACCCATTTTAGTGGTTGTATAATTGTATTGTGGTTTTAATGTCCATTTCCTTTATGATTGAATCATGCTGAGTATCTTTTCCTGTGATGATTAACCATTTGTATAACATTTTGGTGAAATGTCTATCCAAATATTTTGCACATTTTTAAATTGAGTTGCTTGCCTTCTTACTTTTGATGTTTAGAAATTCAATATATATTCTAGATATAAGTCCTTTATCAGATTATGATTAGAAAATATTCTTTCCCCAGGCACCTGGCTGGCTCAGTTAGAAGATAGGTTACTCATGTTCTCAGGGTTAAGTCTGAGGTCCACACTGGGCATACAGATTACTAAAAAAAAAAAAAACTTAAAAAAAAAAGGAAAAAGAAAGTATTCTTTCCCAGTCTATGGCTTATCTTCTCATTTTCTTACTAATGTGTTTTAAAAGACAAACTTGTATTTTTTTTTAAAAAACTTTTATTTTTATTAAGTCCCATTTATCAATTTCTTCTTTTATGGATCATATTCAAGATATCTTTGCCTAAAGCAAAGTCACAGAACTCTTGTACTGTGTTTTCTTCCAGAAGTCTTACAATTTTTTTTAAGACTTTATTTTTAAATAATCTCTGTAACCAACATGGAGCTTGAACCCATGACTCAGAGATCAAGAGTCACAGCCCTTCCAACTGAGCTAGCCAGGTGCCCCAGAAGTCTTATAATTTTAGTTCTTAGGTCTAGGATGCAAACTGAGTAATTTTTCTGTGTGTTGTAAGGTAAGAATATAAGTTCATTATTTTGCATATGGATATCCGACGCATTTCTTGAAGAGATACCCCTTTCCCCACTGAACTACCTTGGCATCTTTGTTGGAAATCAATTGTCCATAAATGTAAGGACTTATTTCTGTACCTCTACTCTATTTCATTGATCTACATGGCTATCATTATGCCAATACTATATTCTATTACTGCAACTTTTTATAAATTTTGAAATCAGATATGGCAATTCTTCCTACTCTGTTGCAATTTTTGTTGTTGTTTATTATTCTTGTTTCTATGTATGTGCATTTTAAAAAGGATTTTATTTATTTATTTGACAGAGGGAGCACAAGCTGGGGGAGCAGCAGAGGGAGTGGAAGAAGCAGACTACCCACTGAGCACGGAGCCCAATGCAGAGCTGGATCCCAGGACTCCGAGGGCATGACCTGAGCCAAAGGGAAACATTTAACCCACTGAGCCACCCAGGCACCCCTGTGTGTGTGTTTTAAGACTGGCTTATCAATTTCTACATAAAGTGGGTGCTGAGATTTTGATAGGGATCACATTGAATCTATAGGTCAGAGATCTTATACTTTACTAAAATATATTCCTAAGTATCATATTCTTTTTCATGTTATGATGAATGGAATTGTTTTCTCAAGTTTATTTTCAAATTGCTAATTGCTAGTATATAAAAATACAACTGATTTTTATGTACCTATCTTATATCTTCTGACCTTGTTAAATTCATTTATTACTTCTAGTATTACTTTTATTGTATATTCTTTAGAATTTTCTATGTATACGATCATGTCATCTGTAAATAAAGACAGTTTTAAATTCCCCTTTCCAATTTATATGCCTTTATTTTTCTTTCCTTATTACAATAGCTAAGGCCTTCAGAACAATGTTGAATAAAAAAGATGTGAGTAGATATCATTTTATTCTCAATCTTAAGGGAAAATATTCAGTCTTTTACCACAAATGCAATGACAGCTACAGGTTTTTCATAGACGCACTCTATCGCATAAAGGAAGTGCCCTTCTGTTGCTAGTTTGTTGGACATTTGTATCATGAATGGGTGTTGTATCTTGTCAATTGCTTTTTCTTCATCTATTTTCATCACGTTTTCCTTGTTTTTAAAAGCTATTAAATGACAGAAAAATATGGCATTTCTTGACTTGTGGTTCCTGACAAGATAATGTACTAGCAGGTGCTGTTAACTTATCTCCCTAGTCGAACCTGAGAGGCAGAGAAATTGTAACCAGTTGTGTGGAAGCCCTGTGATGAGAGTTAGCTGACCTGGTGTGTAAAGGAAACAGGGGTCCAGGAATGGGAAGGGCCAGGTGCCATGATTGGAGGGTAGGATATAAGGAGAGCACTTACATGTGATTTATGTTCTCTCCCCTACTGTTCTAATCAGCTTATTGCCACCTTTATGAAGCAGAAAGATAGTTCTGGAGTTAAGAAACTAATGAAGTCATATTCTCACAAAATTTATTTAAGGAAAATAACTTCAAATCTAGTACTTTATACAACATTTTGGTGTGGTGATCATTTGATGTCCCAGGGTTGGCACTGAGTTTAGAGCTCCTTTACTAATGGAAATTGTTGACTTGCCAAGTGCCCTGCATCTGTCTGACAGCCTTCTTTTGCTTTAGGCTTCACTCTACGCTGGCAACTATATGGAATCCATCAGTCCATACATTCCACCAGTATGTATTAGTATACTTCCAAGATAGATCCATTTATGAGGACTGTCACCTTAATTTTTGACAGATCACTTTTGCTTGATATGGAATTCTCGATCCACAGGTTTTTTTTTTTTTTCTTTCAGCACTTCATATCTGTTCTTCCATTGCTCTCTGGCCTCTTTCATTTCTGATGAGAAGTCAGCTATTAATTTTACTGTGGTTTCCTTGTACATAATAACTCGTTATTCTCTTGTTGCTTCAAAATTTTCTTGTTTTTGTCTTTTAGCAATCTGATGATGATATATCTAGTTTTGATTCTTATGTTCATTCTACTTAGAATTTACTGGGTTTCACTGACCTGCAGATTGAATTTTTTATAAAATTTGGGAAGTTTTAGGTTGCTGCTTCTTCAAATATTTTTTATATACCCTCTATCCCGCCTTTCTTTCTTGTACTCCCAGTTGTCCCACAAGTTTCTGAGGCTCTGTTCATTATTCTTCAAACTTTTTTTTCTTTCTGTTCCTCAGAGTGGGTAGTTTCCATTTCTTTTTTACATTTTCTGTTTCTTTATTGAGAGTCCCTATTTGTTGAGTCATTGTACTTTTAACTTTTAAATGTATTTATAGTAGCTGGTTTGGATCAGTTGTCTACAAAATCCAACAACTGGGCCCACTCAGCATGTCCATTTGCTACCTATTTTTCTGAATTTGGGTTATGCTTTCCTGGTTTTTGCTTTGTTTTGTTTTCCATGTTTCATAATTTTTTGTTGAAAACTGGATTATTTTAGCTAAAATATAGCAATATTGGATCAAGTCTAGTTTTCCTCCTGAAAGGTTTTCTTTAAATTGCTGGAAATTAGACTTCAGAATCTGTTTCCCCTGAGCTGTGTGGTCACTGATATCTCTGGTAAATTTTCCTATCTCATTTTTATTTTTTAACCCGGTTTCTAAAGAATCAGTATACATATGTAAAATAAATATAAATTCTAATTTTTTCTTCCTACACCAGTAGCATGGCAAATGGTTCTACCTTGAAAAAGGAATCATATTGCTCATCTTCTCAAAGTTCTTCTCTTGCTCCCAATTTCACAGGAGGATAACTGAGTTGAAGAATATATGGCTTTGAGGTTAGGTAGTGGGGAGGAATAGACACCACACTAAATAAAGCTCTTTTACCCAACTGAGACTGGCAATATTTGGAACTAGACAGGTCATTTTTTATAGTTTGTTAGACAGTTTTAGACCGTTACTCTTCACAGTGTAAGATCACAATATATGTTCTGATTTTGTTGTCAAATATTTGCTTAACATTGTCATGAAACTCTTTTACTGTAAGAAACAGAGACTCACTAAAGGGAAACCAGGAAAAGAATGTATGTATTGGGGTGACTATAAGAAACAGAAAGCTCATGGAATACTAAAAAATGAAGTGGCTTCATTTTGGCTTCGTGGGGAGAATAGGAGCCCAGAAAACATCAGGGCCAAGACAGCAGTTCTTTCTGGCTCACCTGTTCTTTCAATTCCAAATTTCCTGGAGAAGAATCTAATTGGCACTGTTATAGGTTATGGCCAATGGTCTGCCATGAACTGGTTACATTTGAATCAGGTCTCCCCTGGCTGATACCATGCTAGGCCATGAAACTTGCAGGGCTGCATACTTCAAGGGCTGTAGATATAGGTACTTGAAAACATGTCTATTACACTTACCAGATGTTTGATGCCTTTATTATAAAGTTGTTACATTCTCTTGACTACACTATGTTCCAAAAAACAGAGCAACCTGGATACTTCGGATGAAAAAAAACGTAGGTAACCCTTGTTTACTGCTTGACAAAGCTGAGTTTCAACTGCTTTTCCCAATACACAGAATTTTAGCTCTGAATATGATAACTTCATCCCAAAGCACATGCAGTCAGTGCTTCTCACACTGGTCCCTCCCTCACAGAGGGGTAGGGATAGGTCCTCTTAGAGATAAGATCTAAGGCTTTTCTGTCTTGGGAGGCTGCATGGCAGAAACCTCTCCTCTGCTCTGCCATATGTTATCTCACTTCTCTACACTGAATCTCTAGTCCCATCTTTTTGTAAGTACCTCCCAACATTACTGATTCTACGTTTTCATTGTTGGAAGTCAAATTCTTCCAAGGACTAAAAAAAAGGATTAATGAATGTTGGATTTTCTTAGTGTGGGAGACACTTTAGTAGTCCAAGGCACTATAGAGGATACAGTCATGACTATTACATATACTCCACCTTCCAGGAGAGGAGGCTCACACACAAATAACTACACTGTGGGGTAGAGAGTGCCATAATAAAATACTGACCCCGAAATTACCCTCTCCAGAGGTGTGGGTAAGGTGGGGAAATTTTCAGAAAAGGCTTTAAAGGTAACTATTGGGCTGGGCCTCTAAGGGCAGGGGAGGATTTGCATATTCAGAGAATGGTCTGGATGGATATGGGACACAGTCAGTCCTGAAATCCTGAGCAGAACTATTATTAAGTTTTAGCAGCCATTCCAGTTTATTCCACTGCTCTCTTTCCCCCATTTGCCACCTGCCTCTGTTTTAACATTCCTTCTAAAAACAAACAAAAAAAGCAACTATCAATTAGTGTGTTTTTTGGAATTCTTATATTTACTGCTCCCACCTTCTCCATAGGCTTCCAAGACTGAGAAAGGAGGCAGTGTTTCTCCTCTCCCCCTTTTCCTTGCTGCCTCTGCTATTATTTTCAGGAATACAAATCAATCATTATGAGCTAATATGAAAATAACAAACATTGGAAAGTTACACAGTATTCATAATCATGAAAGGTTCTGATTGACTTCTTTCTGAGATGGTAACTGAAAAAAATCCCTTTGATTTCTGCCGTTTACTTTTTTTCTTGAAGGTGGTGCTCACCAAACCTTTTCAGTCTTTTGAACTTTGCCCTACGTCCCACAGGCAGGCAGCCTAGAGCCCCCTCTTTACACCTCTACTTCCCAGCAGTCAGACCCACCTACCTAGGTGGTTTGACTAGCAGGTTAAATGCTTCCTCTTCTCAAGTTTTTCATTTGCATTTATATGGGACCTCAGAGTGGGAGACAATGGTTTCTACCCTTCACTGGAAATCTGGAATTAAGGCATTGCAATTTGCAAGTAAAAGGCCCTTTTGCAGGAGAGAGCTTTACTGGCAAAACGAGTTAGGATTTTGAGGAAAAAGTGCACAACCTTCAGAATCTTTTCAGTTGTATTCAAGGGCCAGGATATTGAAGGTTAAGAAATAAAAGCTGAAAGAAATTCCCTTCAGACTGTTTTTTGGCGCAAAGAAAAGCCAATAGATGGAGAGGAAAGTAGACTGGAAGAAGGGTGTTTTCACAAAGGGTCAGATATATGTAAGGTGTAGGAAAAAAATTTTTTGGAGGAAAAAACATATGAGCTAAGAGAGAAATTATAATCAATGGAGGATAATCTTGAGGAGGTAAGATGGCCCATGCTTAGGAGTAGAAATGGGGTATGAGTTCAGTCAGGACCGAAGTAAGTGATCAGGTGTGAAAATTGATACTGGGGTTTAGGAGAGTTAAACAGAGAAACCTCACGATGGATCCTCAGTCAAGTATGAGGCAAGATCCCTTACAGAACTGGAAGAAGACAAAGTACAGTGGGGGCTTGAGGAGAGCAGAATAGGACAGGTTTGGGAGAAGTGCCCTGGATAATGTCCCTGGTTAAGTGTCCTGTTTAATCACCCTCCTGATGAGGAAAGGAATTTAGAGGATCAGTGAAGACCCAGCCAAGTCTGGAGAGCATAGACTTTCCTGGAACAAAGTACTTGGTAGTAAAGGAGCAAGTTCAAAAGAAATCTTTCAACTCTGTATAAGAATTACAAAAAATAATTAATAATGTTAAATGGCAACATATTAGGGGACTTTATTCACGGATTTTAGTGACATTTTAATCATTACAAACATGGAATACACAATATCAAAATACCCATCACATGTGATCTGAGGAAAATACAAAAAGAAAAGATTATTGGAGTAAAAAAAAAATTAATTCTTGTTTTCTTCTTTCTATGCTAGCCTAAGGCAAGAAAATAGGAAATGTCAATGTAATTCTTTCCATTAGACACATCTTCTATTCATTCAGTATTATTATTTTTTAAAACCAAATCATTGAGATCTTCTTAGTACATTTAAAATGAGTCATAAAATTTGCATTTTACTTTTTCTATTCTCCAAAAACAAACACACACACGCAAGCCAGAAATGAAAAGCATGATGAGCAAACTTCCATGATAGCAAGGCATGAGACAAGCATGCACTATGGTCCCTCTGTTTCCTTCCCAGTTCTAGAGATATTTAGGAGGAACATTCACATATTCAATGGTTTTGTTCCACAGTTCAACCCTGGATAGGATTACCAACTAAGTTTAAATTTTACCACAAATTGTAAGAGATGTTTTTCCAATCAAGATAACCATATTAACAAGTCTTATCTATTTTTGTAATTTTCGATTATAGTAAGATAAAAACTAACAGCAAAGCATATTATTCAACTTAAAATTCTGGACAGTAGTTAGGCATATGTAGCTTTCACACACATTCATCTGTTTCTCTCAATAAATATTTGTAATTTCCAAAATCCTATCAGCTTTTTCACAAAATACGGTCCCTCCAACTTGAAGGGCAGTAACATAAACATTATCTTCTTACGTCTTACTAACAGGGCAAAATCACCAAAAGAAGAAACCTAAGAACATCAGTGCTATATAATGCTTAAAAGTCTAATATTTTCAGGAAGACCCACTTGAATAGCCAGTATCTAAATATGAAAGTTATTTACAAAAAACAATTGGTATTGACAAATTAGCACAAAGCGACTAAAGGAAAGCAAAGAACTTATTAAAGCTCAAGATTTTTCAATGTACTGATTGCATTTCTCAGTTCATTTCTTTATCAAATTTGAGGTAAACTGGAAAATACCCAGAAAACAACATCTATCAACTGTAATCTATTCTCTTTACTGAGATCACCAGAAGGCATTAAGAATTGTCTTTGTCACCTGTCTTTCCCCACTCTTAGCGGAAACAGCATGCACCTGCCAAGCTCACAGTGCAGAATGTACATACAGGTGGGTCTTTAATAAATATCTTCAATGGTGAGATTAGAGGTTTGCTTGGAGAAGCAGGGAACACATTATCTTATGTGATGACTCAATGACATCCAACACAATATACGTTAGCCTGTTTCCTTACCAAAATATCATTCAAATGAAATACTCTTTGAGGCTCCTTTAGGTAGGGCTGTAAGTTCTTAGACCCAACATTTTGAGGCAAGATCCGCCCCAGGGAAAGGGGAGTGGTTGGACGAAAAACAACACGTAGAATTCAGGTGGATCAGTGACGTCAGGAAGCAGCGAACTAAGGGATAGGACGCAAACTCACCTGGAGTAGCAGAAGCTGCACACATGTCAAAGGTCAAAGGTCAAAGTCTCAGGGGCTCCCAGACGCAGGAAAAGAGAAATGCCCACTCCTAGGTTCTCATGGATTCGAGGTGAGGTGAGGGACAAACCCTACCATGCACAGCTGGGGTTGACAGGAAGCCAAAGCACAAGCTGCCTCAGGTTTCAGAGCCAGCAGTCAGGAATTCCCCTGTACCTCTTCCCTACACCCCCTCCCGCTCCCAAAGCCTGAGACACCTTCAGCCTCACTCCCCACCTTCTTCAGGCCCTCTCGCTCTTAACAGCATCGGTCTCTATGGCGACCTGAAACCGCAGTTTGCATTGGCCGGTTCAATATGAGGGCCGGGCCAATGGGGAGGGCCAGCCTTCTCCTTCCGACCAATGGGGTTGGCGGGGAGCAGGTCCGGGGACGGCGGCGTGCTGACGTTCCCGGGAGCCCGGGGCTGGCTGGGCAGGCGGGCTGGCGGCTGGGCGGGTGGCGGCGGCGGCCTCTGGGCAGTAGAGGGGGCTCCGGGGCTGAGTCCGTGTCGACGCCGGCCGCGGAGGCGGCACCATGGGCACCGGGTAGAGGAGCAAGTTGGCCACCGCCGCCGCCAGGGGTGGTGGGAGAGCCGCTTCGGGGGAGGGGGCGGGTGGGGGAGGGAGGGGCGGGCAGCCGCTTAGCCGCGGCACTTTTTTAATTTTTTCGGGTGCCGCAGCGGCGACCCCCTCGGCGCAGATGTCCCTGATCCCCCGAGCGACGACAGGCGCAGCCTAACCTGGAAAGTAAGTGTGCTAGCTCGCGGGAGGGCGCGAAGACTCCGGCCCCCGAGACCCCCGGCCCTCGCCCCCTCGTGCCCGAGCCCGGATCCCTGTGAGGGGCGCGTGGGGGACGGGCGCCTCCCTCCCGTTACTCTGTCCCCACAGCCTCGCGGCCGCCTCGGCTTTCCTGCCCCGCCTCGTGTTCCTGCCCGCACTCGCCTGCCTGCTCCCCTCCCCCCGGCAGGCGCACAAGTTTCACCCTCCATTTGCTTTTCCCGGCTATTACTCACCCCGGGTCTCCCCTGCACGCCGCGCAGGACCCTCCCCACGTTGGCTTTTTCGGATCCAGAGCCCCCAGCGCAGAACTTCAGCGCCACGCCGAGCCCTCCCGGACGTCTGCCCCGAGGCTCCCCCGCTCCTGTCCGCCTAGCACGCCGCCCCGCGCCCCGAGCACAGTGGGGCTCCCGCCTTCCCCAGCCCTCGGGGCAGTCTGTCCGTCCCTCCAGCCCCAGATCATGCATCGTGGCCCCTCTCCTTCCTCCCACGCCCCTGTTGCCTGCACCGTCTCGCATTTGCCCCTGGAGTCCCGCGCTCCTGCGGGTCCTGCCCACCCCCCTCCGGCCAGTGCGCCCCTCGCTCTTCGCAGCGTATGCTCACGTTCCACCGCTCCCGGTTTCCCAGCCGGGAGCTTCCCCGGCTGCCCTCCTGTGCCGCCGCTTCCCCCTCACCCTGCCAGGAGTTGAAGCGGAGCTGCGCCCCCCCCCCCCCACCCCAGGCGGTTCTGGTGTCCCTGCCCACCGCTGGGGCTGCCTGGTCCTCTCCCCTTTCCCCCCTACCGGGGAAGCGAGGGGTTGAGCGGCGGGGCTGGGATTTGGCTGCGTGTTGGCTGAGTGCGACAAACAGCGAGCGCGGGCAGTGGAGGCGCCGCGGCGGCCGTGGCCGCTCGGGGCGCAGCAGTAGGCAGGTGTGTGTGTCCAGGGGGGGAACGCGCGCCGCGGACTCCTCGGCTGGCGACAGATTGTGCAGGAATGCGAGGAATGCACCAGGGGCATAGTCCACAGGGCCCGCCGCGGCTGCACTAGCGCCTTCCCGGCCCAGCTCTCGCCGCGCAGCCAGAGGTCACCGGAGCATCTTCGAAGCTGGTGAGCCTAGCTCCACTCCTCTTCTCCCCTTGCCTCTCTCCATGCGGCAGAGAGGGAGGCGGAGGGGAAGCGCGGCAATTCTGTTGGGCTTTAGCTAGCCTTTAGCCTGGGTTTTGCTGCATTGGTCTCCAGGACCGTGAATTTGAGGCGGATGGTGGTGTAGCCAAGGTTATTGATCATTGCACAAGGTTCTTGGCAAGTTTGGTTTGCAAGGTTTGAATAGTGCCTGGTTTTTACGAGGGTTTTCTGAAAACCTGCAGGAAAGGTGCCCAAGGTTCTTAGAGTAATGAGCTTGCAGCCAACGCATTTTAGCTCTAACAAAAATGTCTGTTAATGCTCACGGATAGGAATGTACTGCAGGAGGGAACTTGAATGCATCACTTTGCTGTCATAAGAATTGTAATTTTTTTCTCGTCATGCTGGGTTGTGTTTAGACCTCTTATAATACATAATGAATAGAAACAGAGAAGCAGTGTTTGGTCAGCGATGGGACAGATAGAACTGTCTGGTACAGTTAAATTCGGGGCGTGTCAGTTACCATTGGAAGTAACACGGGGACAACACAATCATGTATATTTCAAGATGCAATTTATTAGTTGAGGTCGCAGTTCTTTTTGTTACTGAGTTTGAAAAAAATAAATACAGCCCTCCAACTTTTAAAGAATGGTAATTACAAAATCAGTAATGATTCATATACATTTTTGGTCAAATTTTATTTTCTTTAATGCAGAGAAGCAAATTTTTGACAGACGGTGCTTTTCTTGAATTGGGCTTAGATTCTTTTATTTTAAAAGGGGAAATAGAAGACTGCTTCTCTTTTTGAATGCAGTATATTGCTATAGAAGTATCTTTTCTGTTGCCTGTGAAGCAGTTATGGAAATGGTAACATGAAAACGAGAACAACTGATGTCCAAAATAAGGTTTCTGGTTGTTGAAAAGCATACTATGTGTGCCTTTGTTTGACACAGTTTGTTTTGGAGGTTGAGTTTACTATGAGCCTCTCCACACTTGGTTATTTTTGTATCAGATTCAGGAAAATAATAAGTTGATTGGCTCAGCTGCCTTCCAGTACCTACTTTGTGTGGATCAAATGCATTGAGAAGTATAAGATGAGAACCTTTTAGTTAAGGACTAGAAAGGAAAAATAGAAGAAAACAAAACAAAACAACTTTGTGCTGGGAAAGGTTGTGTCTTTTGCCTACTACATTGTTTTTCAGGTATATCCTTAATCTGTAGATCTTCTAATTTACAGGTTTGACTCTAAATTATAGTTTGTAACACTGTATAGGATATTGGAGGTGTTCATAAATGCCAACAGGAAACTTGTTATGTAACAGTATCACATTACTTCAGAGTGTGGCACCTGCTTATTTGATTTGATATGAAGATTAGAAAGTAAAAGCACATTCAGTTTCTCTGCTAGGTTAGAAATTGAAATAACTGGTTCAAGTGTATAGATAATGTATATACATGATTGTGCAAATAGTTTTACCTGCTTCAAGTGAAGGTAGGCTTTCAGTTAGAAATATATTCTGGTTGTTATAGATATTTGAAGAGACGTTTCAAAACTAGTAATCATTCACAACCAATAACAAACTGTGTTTTGACCAAAGTATATTCCCTCACCAACCCCCACTATTATATAAGGAGAAGGTGCAGCATTTCATATATTTTATGTCATACTGAAGATTCTAAATTTTGGGACTAAGTGTCCAGTTATCTTAATTCTTACCTATGCTGTTTTTGAAGGGAGATAGTGGAGCAGGGTAGTAGTGATGATGGAAAGCATAAGAGAAGGTAAGCAGAAGGTAGGAGCAGCTGGCATTCATCCAGGGGGGAAAATGTTAATGCTGCATTTACAAGCTGAATAAGCCAAATCTGCCTCTGTAATTCTGATACATTTTGACTTAAAAAACTACTCTCAGACGCAGTTTAATAAAAACTTCAGCAATTGTATGACCTTGAGTATTTGAATTAAGTCTATATTAAGTCAGAATTGCAGGGTTTTTTCTTTTCTGTACAAAGTGGGAAAATAAATTTAAAACTTTTACATTCACTTAATTAAAAAATCCAGTTATTGCCAATTTTAAAATTGAATTATTTCCTGTTGTTGGCCAAGAATTGATTTAAATAGAGAATTTTCTTATCCTGGATGATGGGAATCACTTGAGAAGTCCAGTCTCACTGGACTGCCTTGAAATATTAAGATATTTTGAGAATGGTCTCTCATGTTTTTTTTTTCCTATTTCAATCATGAGGTAAATCCTAATTTGCTTAATTCTAAAATGGATCATAATAATGAAGTCATATCTTCATTATTAACTGGAAGATAAAGTAGAGGTTATTCTAGGATTATTCTAGGGCATAAACATTCATGGATTGTTTGTCACTTTGGGAAGTTGCCTTCACGCCTTCGGTGTACTGGGAGATAATTACTTCTTCAATGTGTTAAACGGTTTTGTAGTGCCTTTCCTGCACTGAAGGGGGAAGAAGAATCTGGTACAGGACACCAGTGGACTGATTATTATGTTTGGAAAATTAGTTAACTATTTCATGCCCAAACTGTAACTACAAATAGCTGCAGAGAGAGAGAGAGAGAACAAGGAAGTAAAACTTTACGCATAACTGGATGTAAGGCTTCGTAATCTGCCAGTAAGTGGTGATACCTGTCAGCAGGTCAATTTGATGCCCAGCTGTAAGAAATAATAGGTTTTGTTGTTTTTTTTAGATAAGGAGATGAGGCCCTAGGTTGGTCACAAAGAGCAATAATTCATGTGCTTGCTGGTTTCACTTGAGAAGTTGTATGGCTTTCAAATATTGTTTACATTATCACTTTAATAATTCAGTGGAATTATCTTGATCTTTTGGGGGCTATGTTATCATAACTAATTGAGGGTATTACATGATGGTGCTCTTCATTTGTTGCAGGCATGCCATTCGTCATTGTTCTAAGTTTTTTCTTTTTAGAATTTAGATTTACTTTTATTTGGTACGCTAATAAATGTTAGCTACAGTCCTGATCATTTTATTATTCATAGTCTTGATAATATAGTTTATTGTGACTAATACATAATGATTCACTGCAGAGGATAAAATGTCATTAGAGATTGGATTGTAAATTTTTACTACTATAAAATATATAAATTAAAATATGGAAGTGTCTGAATTATTTTAAGTCACGTCATTGTGAAACATTTTTCTTGAACTGAATAATGCTTGCCTATTGGGTAGATGCCAGTCCCTATAGGCAGATATTATATCATATAGCCCTGATAAAGTCCAGAACTCCTAAATGAAGGGTGGTGAGGGAGGGGGCAAGTGAATCAATAACCTTCTTTCTTCAACAGCCAAGGCATGTTTGGCTTCTAAAATTATTGTCTGTGTTAAATATAAATTTCGGGAGTTGTAAATATCCAAGGGAGTTTATTCTGTTCTTCCCTAATCTGGATCCCGTTCCTTACCTCCCTCCGCTCCAACACACACACACCACCACCCAATGGATCTGGCTGCTTGGAGAGGCAGAGAAAGCCCCTTTTCAGGGGCCACTTAATATAGAAGTTGGTGCCTAGTGTTCCAAGTCGAATTTAGAGTGGATGTGAGTTTTTGTCATAAAAGTGGCTTTATGTATGAAACTTAGGTAAAATGTGTAGTTGAAGAGGGGTTATTGGAGTACTGTGAAGGCTTTGGGGCCTGGCCTGGAACTTGGAATACTGTTTTTCATAGACACCCACAACTGACTTACAAATAGACTTAAAACACTGGGTAAGTGGTGTCTGAAATTCTGGTCCATTGTAAGCTCTCTCTTAAATTGCAAACATGAGGGGGAGGTGAAAAGCACCCTACTCCAGAAATTAGCTGATCTAAATCTATGGGGACAAACCATTTAAAACATTTGGGTTTATAGCTTCCTCCTCTTGAAAATGTAGGGTTTGGATTGCATTGATCTAAGATACATTTCAGCTCAAGGTTTCCAAAGTCCTCAGTGTTTTTTGTTTTTTAAGAAAAGGTTTCCTAAGCATTCGTTTATATAATCAGTCTTGTTTCTCTTCCAGCAAATCATAGCAACAAGATAGTTGGGGTTCTCTTTTGAGACTTTTGAATCTCCATCATGCTCATCTTAAATTGTTACTGTTTTGTTTTTCCTTTTTTAACAATGTCATTTTGGGAAACGAGGGGAAGGATTAAAGCATATAATGTGTTCAGGGTCTTGGCTGTCTGCCTCCACCCCTCATCCAGGATTAACCATGGTAGTTTTGGCCAGAAAAAGTCCTTGGGTTTTCACCTTGACATGGAGTGAAATACATAAAAAGTGTCTTGAAGGCAGTGAGTGAGGTGTCTGGTTAGTAGCCAGACTGTCATAGTTCAGTTATGTTTGCTAGGTGTGTGACTTGGTAAATTATATAATCTCTGTGGATCTCATTTCACTCATTTGTAAAACAGAATGATAAAAATATCCACCTCAAATGGTTGTTGTGAGGAAAGCATTTCAAGCTCCGGGGCAGCTCTTAATACATTTAAGTCATTGTTCTTATATTGTGGTACATAATGATACTTTTTTTTTTAAGCTTTATTTATTTATTATTAGAGAGTGGCAAGGAGTGGTGAGGGAGAGGAAGAGAGAGAATCTCAAGCAGACTCCCCACTAAGCACAGAACCTAAGGCAGGGCTCAATCCCAGGATCCTAAGGTCATCATCTGAGCCTAAAGGAAGAGTCAAACCCTCAGCTGACTGAACCATCTAGGTGCTCCTTAATGATACTTTCTGTAGCATCTACTATATATTGGGCAAATTGTTGTCTTGCTTTCTATGATCTTAGTCAACATGATTATGAATCTAAACAAAATACTTCAGGGAAGAAATAAACTACTAAAGAGAAATTATGAGCTTGATAGTTTGTAAGAGATTGCCCATAAGGAAGAGACTCCAGCAAAATAAATCAAAGAAGGGCCTTTTTTAAAATAGGGAAGTTAATACTTTTTTTTTTTAGGTAGGCAGTATGTAGAGGCGCGTAAAACACTGCTAAACCAACGCATGTAAGAGATTTGGTTAAACATTCCTTAATAAACTGTTATGTTTAAAAGGTAAAGACTGATAGTATTATATTGCAGGGGTCAGAGTGGAAACCTTGAAAAATGTAAAATACCTTTTAAATAAGTATATAACTATCGCATTTATAATTCTAAATAGTAGTCATTTTATACAATGTCCTTGGCTAGTCAATACATGAAGAAAGTGCTAGTGTTAATCATTTATGGACTAATTTGCAGCTTGTAAATTAACTTTTTAAGCTGCCTTTTCTGTCCAGAATTGATCACACTTGAAATTGGCAGGAAACTGCCAAAGCAAGAAGGACTGGAAGAGAAGTTTGGAAGATACTTGATGTAATAAACCAACAGACAGTCGTTTAAGAGATATGGAGCAGCTCTAGTTCTAGACCTGGCTGTACTACTAAGCTGTGTGTGTTCCATGAGTGAGTCATTTAATTTAACTCCTGGGCTCTAGCTTTCTCGTGTGTAAAATGAGGGAGTTGGACTAGATGCTCTCTAGAGCTCTAGTACTTCTATTTCACTCTTCTTAGAACATTACACATTCTCATTCCATTTCATTTTTCCCTCAGCAAAAATGAAGACTGTCTTTGTAAGAACTTATTACAATTTACTCTTTGGGATAAGAGGAGAAACTTGAAGTTGTATACCTGAAATGCTCAGCTCATAAAAATATGTGTTGTAGCTATTTGACAGATATTTGACTCCATACTGGCTGAGTTAGTAGCTGACCTCTTGGATTCGTTTGTTAAGTCAGTCCCCTCTGCACTTTTGAGGCTTAACCCCTAATTGAGACTAAATTTTCTGGAAGTTGGATAGAAACAGAAGGGGATTTAGATAGTGGTTAGAGGGGACCAGTCTTGTTAAAATGAGAAAAACCCACTTACCATTTGCTTTGGTTTGATTTGTTCTCAAAAAAATTAACTAAGACAAGGTTGTTCCTCTGAAAGCATCTTGCTTTTCCATGAATACTTTATGTGCCTAAGAACTCACTAATTCATATCTCATTAAAGAATATAGGTAACTTTCATTTAGTTCTAATCTTTGCATATAGACAACATACCAGTGTTCAGAAACTGGTGGATTTCAACAGAGTGATATTGTACTTGAATTTGTGCTCTTGGGTTTGTTTTGTTTTGTTTTTAAACAACAACTCCATTGAGGAGAGCTTCTAGTAGATCCTGCCCCCCTACAAAGGGGAAAAAAAAATCCTTATAGAAGTTATATATGTATACACCCATAAATAGTAGTTTAATATTGAAATTGACTGTTTTCCTTTGCTAATGCAATAAGTACATTATTTTCAAAAGGAGAGTCAATTATACTACTAATGTATGCAATATTAAATGAATTTTCAATGTCATGAACAAAGTAAACACTTGAGTAGGCTTTCCAGTTTCCATACCTTCACAAAAATTAGAAACATCATGTAAAATAGAAACCAGTAATAACCACTTTGAAGTGAAGTGCATCATATTTTCTGACATCTGTACCCTGGATTGAGTGGGGGAAAAAAGGACTGATCTAGTTGGAAGTAACTTTTGATTCCTGAGTACCACCAGGGATCCAAGCAAGGGAACTGAACACAATTAGTGTTTCATATATTTACTGGAGCCCTACTGTGTGTGAAGTATTGTGTTCTGTTTTGAATACCTCTTATTTAAAAAGATACAGGATTCATTTTAGCTCCTTCCAAGCAACATTTATTAGTCCCCTGCTCTAGGCCTCATGGTCAAATAATGATTTCCCTCAGGAGTTTTATAGGCTGTGTTGGATTCAGTATTGAGAGTCTCCATCTTTAAGGAATCTGTGATGAATTTTACAATGTAGTTGGGAAAGATAAGACACATGAACTGGAAAAATAAATGCCCTAGAAAACTTTGGTATATAAATAAACATGCAAAAATTTTCTGTGAGTGTTAAGAATGAGCTGTAAAATGACTTTGTATTAACTAAATTTTAGCTAAATCTACTTTTTAGATATGTATTACTTGATAAATTACCAGAATTTAAATAGACAGCTGCTACACTAACCACTGTCAGTGGCTTTCTTTGGAAAAAAACCTATATCTGAAAAAGTGCTCCCTTACCAATAATAAGATAGAGATTTCAGAAAAGGTTTTAATCATGAATTTGATTATTTTGGCTATATTTCTTGGAATACTTTACCGCATAGCCTATATAAAATAATTGATCACAGTGAAAATGAAATATTTATGAAAAACCATAATTTATTCTTCAAGATTTGCCATTTTAAGGAAGTTCTTATTTTCATACAGCAGTACTTTGGTTTATTGTGTTTTGTGCTTTTCTTCATTCTTTATGCAATTTGTGTGCCTTTATAAGTCCAAACTTATTATCTATTATTGAAAATATTCCCTTCCGTTGTTATGAATAAACACAAGAATGTTTTGAAAATCTCTTGTGACATCTGCTAGAATAAATAGTCTCATTGAATCTTACCTTGAATCTCAGACTGATGCACTGATGGGAATTTTCCACTTATTGTCAATTTGTCAATGACTGAATAAGCAGAAAAGTCAGTTTTTTTAAAGCACTGAAAAAGGAATCAGAAAACCCAGTTGGACTTGCACAAGAACTGTTATTATTTTAGGACCTGTGACAAACAACTCAGCTGTTAAATGTCTAATTCAGACTGTTGGCAGATGAAAAATACGTGTTGGTCTGAAATCTTTGGACAGTATATTGGCAGGTGTCAGTCTTCAAAAATATTGTTTGTGGGTCATTTGATTGGAGCTCTGAACACAATTTTCCATAGAAGCAACATAAATCCAGAAATTCACCATCCTAAGATGTAACTGGAATATATTGGTTCTAGGATTCCCATCCTTCTCCTCCTCCTCTGAGCTGCTCAACAGTAGGGACTTTGTCTTCTAGTGTGGCTTACTCTTGACCTTTAGTCTTTCTAGATAACCGTGTATGAATAAATTAGGTTTTAAAAAAATTTTTTTTGAGTACAGCTGACACTCAATATTACATTAGTTTCAGGTGTACCACGTAGTGATTCAGCTTGTCTGTATGTTATGCTATGCTCACTTCAAACGTAGCTATTACCTGTCACCATGCTGCGCTATTGCAGTATCACTGACATTATTCCTTATTATGCTGTGCCTTTTATTCCCATGACTTATTCATTCCATAACTGGGAGCTTGTATCTCCCACTCCCTTTCACTCACTTTGCCCACTGCCCCTCTCTTCTGGCAACCATCAGTTCTTTGTATTTATAGGTCTGATTCTGCTCTTTATTCTTTTTTTTTTTTTTTTTTTAGATTTTTATATATTAGTGCAGTCATGGTCTTTGTCTTTCTCTGACTTATTTGACTTAGCATAATACCCTCTAGATGCATCCATGTTTTCTCAAATGGCAAGAGCTCATCCTTTTTTATGACTATGTAATATTCCATTGTATATGTATGTCACATCTGCTTTATCCATTCAACTATTGATAGATACTTGGGTTGCTTCCATATCTTGGCTATTGTAAATAATGCTGCAGTAAACATAGAGGTGCATATATCTTTGTGAGTCAGTGTTTTCATTTCCTTTGTGTAAATACCAAGTGGTGGAATTCCTGAATCATGTGATATTTTTATTTTTAGTTTTTTGAGGAGCCTCCATACTGTTTTCCACAGTAGCTGTACCAGTTTACATTACCAGCAACAGTGAATGAGAATTCCTTATTCTCCACATCGTCATCAACACATGTTATTTCTTGTCATTTTGATGTTAGCCATTCTAACTGGTGTAAGGTGATAACTCATCGTGGTTTTCATTTTCATTTCCCTGATGATCCGTGATGTTGAACATCTTTTCTCATGTCTGTTGGCCATCTGGATGTCTTCTCTGGAAAAGATCTATTCAGATCCTCTACCCATTTTTTTTTAATCAGATTGGGTTTTTTTGGTGTTGAGTTGTGTAAGTTGTTTATATATTTTGGACATTAACCCCTTATAAGATATATCTTTTGCAAATGTGTTCTCCCATGAATGAATGAGTTGTAAATTACAGTTTGGGAATACCTTCTACTACTCTTGGATGAACTTCTGTCTGGAACCCTCTTTCCTTCTGTAAACTACTTTTGTAAACTGTTTGGTTTTAGATCCTCAAAACTGTTTATCATGCATGTTTCAATGGAAAAACTGCTTTTGCCTTTTAAAAAAATTACCTTTGTAATACAACTTTCTAGATAAATAATTCATTATATCGAATTCCTTACTAAAAATCACCAATTAGAAGATTTAAAACAGATCGATTCATATTCACATTAATTTTAATTGCCTGGATTATAACTATGGTGACATGAATTTACATAGTGCTCTTTCTCAGTCTCTTCATAGGCGGCCATCAAGTACCAAGACCACCTTGGTCAGGCTTTGGCGGTATGACTTTGAACAAACTTTCTGTGTCCTTGTTTATTGTGAATTAGTAATAACTTCTATATACTCGGCTTATGAATTGAGGTCAAAAGTAGATGTAATTTTAAATGTGAAGTTTTTCAAAGGAAAAAATGTTACTAAAATGGTATATTTCATACTATAAAACTATATAAACATTAGAAGTATTAAAACAAGGAAATTTCATAGCTTGTTTTAGCCCAGTGGATGTAGCAAACCTTTGTTTCATTTTAATAGTGTAGTTAGAAATCTCTTACACATTTTGGTGGTCCTTCCCCAACTTCAAGTAATCACAGTGGTAAAATTTTAATCAATAATAATTTTTAAAAATTAAGTTTTATTTGTGAGATTTTTATGACCTTACATGCAGTTTTAGGAAACTATACGGAGATTCTGTGTACCTTTTACCTAGTTTCCCCCCATAGTAACATTCTGCAGAACTATAGTAGTGTCACAACCAGGATATTGACTTTGATACGGTCAGGATACAGAACGTTTCCATCACTACAAGCACCCCGCTTGTTGCCCTTTTACAGCCACACCCTCACTTCTCTTTCACTCTCACCCTCTCCTCAATGTCTAGCAACTAATTGTCCTCCATTTCTATAATTTTGTCATTTTAAGAATGTTACATAAATGGAATCATATAATACTATGTGACTTTGGAGTTTTTGCTTATTTTTTTGTTTTTACGCAGCATAATTCTTTAAAGATTCATTCAGGTTGTTGCATGTGTAAGTATCTCTTCTGTTTTATTGCTTTGTAATACAGAATATGGATGTACCACAGTTTCTTTAAGCACACATGTGGAGGACATCTGGGTTATTTTTAATTTATAATAATTTCCACTTTATAAATATAACTGCTATAAATATCTGTGTACAGCTTTCTGTGTTATTATAAGCTTTAGATATCTTTGAGGGAAATGCCCAGGAATGCAATTGCTGGATTGAATTTTATATATTTTTTAAAGATTTTATTTTTAAGTAATCCTTACACCCAACATGGGGTCAAACTCTCATGTTCCACCAACTGAGCCAGTGAGGCGCCCCGAATTATTTTTTTTTTGAAGCTTTCTTTCTGTAATTATACACTGAATCACATGAGACCTCAGTAATTTAAAAGTTATGTAAATTATAAAAACTTGCTATAAAATATATATATAAAGCTTCATATTTTTGTTACTGATTTATAAATACTATCTATTATGAGTTTACCTCATTTTAAGTGAAACTCCATCCTTCATTTTAAGTGGAAATCATGAAGTTGCTTTGTAGCAATTTCAGTGTTTGTGTTTTCTGTTTTGTTTTGGGCAGCAGGTATATTCAGTTTCTGGTAACAATACTGTATTTTTAAATGCTGTTTTTAATATTGGGTTTTGTTCTGAATTTCGTCTATGTAGGATGTAAGTAATCATAGGTAATGTTCTTCCAAAAAAGATGTTTATTGTGTACCGTGCGAACAGGCAAAGTGGGGATGTACAGTGAAGACAACAGTATCCTTGTATGTGATTGGAATTGATCCACTTGTCAGGTGGAAGACAACAAGCACAGCTGATATGTTTAAAGGCAAGGATTCTTTCTTTCCTAGAAAAGAAGACATTTTTTAAAGCGCAATTCTCTCACTTTCTCCCCTTCTTCCCCCACTGCCTGCTTTTTGCATGATTATATACATTTCTGCCAGAGAAAAATGTTGAAATTGTGTCTGGCCTAAATAAAGTCTTTACTATTGATAATTTGATTTTTTGAATTAATGTCCTTTCTACCTGGAATGTCAAATATGTTTCTCATCAGCGTTTAAAATACCACCACATCATTTAATTAGTTTTATATTGTGTTCTGTATTATATTTTTATCAATGCTTTTAGCATTCAGTCTTCTGAAATCATAGCTGAGAAGACACTTGAGGATCGTGAGTGACCCTGACATACAGCTTATACAATAACATTCTTTTTTAACACTGTGCTTTTAAAGATTTGATCCTTTCTTCTATTTGAATGATATAACCTCCCTGCCCTTTAATTTCCCAGCAGTATGATCATTCCAACAATTTGTATATTTCCTGAAGGCTTTTCTCTAGGTAACTAGTATGCCCTCTCTGCCTCGTGGGTTTTTTTTCTTCAAGGTCTAACTCAGTGACCCTTTCTTAGTGAAGCTCCTCTGGTCCTTCTTTTCTTAACCCTTTGCACATAACTGTGCTATGAACATGTGTCACATTGTTTTCGAGTTGTTTCAGTGTCTCTTCCTGGCTGTGTTGTAAACCCTGGTCAGGTTAGAGCTGTGTCACAGCCATCGTTATAGCTTTCACATGGCAATGTGCCTGCCATATATTACACACCAGATGCCTGCTTTGGGTGAATGAACAATTAAATACTTTGTTTATTCGTTTATCCTGCAGGATGGCTTCAAACTCCTTAGCCTGCCTACCATTTAAGTCCCTTGACAATGAAACCCTAATTACTCTCCTTCCTGAACCTTCCACATCAGCAAAACTAGTTTCTACTCACTGCTTCTTGCCTTCCTGCACCCTACATTTAAATCTTTCACAATCCTCCAAAACCTAGTTCAAATGTTCCCTTGTGGGTGACCTTCTAGGAACACCCTGGCTGACTGTCCTCTCTCCTTCAAATGTTTTTACTTGTATTCTGGCTTTCAATGATAAACTCCCCATGATGGTTTTTTTCTTTTTGTATTGGATCGTTAATCTCTCTTAATTTCTCTTGTCTCTTTCTCCCAAGTATATTATAGCCTCTTGAGGGAAGGGTCCTTGTCTTGCACATTCGCTATCCCAAGTGGCACTTTTCAAGTAGAAGTCATTCAGGAAGTAGAGGCTGTGTCTGCTAGTGATGTTGGCAAGCAAGATTAACCTCTAATTTAGGCATTTCAAAATGTCCATGAAAAGGCGGTCTCATTTGTCCTTTCATTAATAGTTTTTTTGCATAGAACCTAGCATGTAGTGGTCTTTAGTATATGTCACTTAGATATTTTGGTGACCTTAGTAGTCAAATAAGGTACATCAAAATGAAGTTTAGACTTTTTTTTAATTTTAATTTTTTATTTAAACTCAGTTAATTAACATATAATGTATTAGCTATGTATTAGTTTCAGAGGTAGAGGTCAATGATTTATTAGTCTTATACCCAGTGCTCATTATAGCACGTGCCCTCCTTAATATCTGTCACCTAGTTACTCCATCCCTCCACCGCTTCCCCTCCAGCAACCCTCAGTTTGTTCTTTAAAAGACCCTATCTGTGAAATAGAAATATTTTTATGTAGTACCATCACATATTGAAAAGAGTGAAACCTGTGGCTGAGAAAACAAATTTTTACTTCTTGAAATTTTTGTTTAGCAATGAAAAGACTGTATGCCTCTGAAGCTACAGAGTTGTGATGTCCATTATATTAGGTACTGACCGCATGGGCTATTTAAATTTTTTAATTAAAAATTTAGTTTCTTGGGGCGCCTGGGTGTCTCAGTCGTTAAGCATCTGCCTTCGGCTCAGGGCGTGATCCCGGCGTTCTGGAATCGAGCCCCACATCAGGCTCCTCTGCTGGGAGCCTGCTTCTTCCTCTCCCACTCCCCCTGCTTGTTTCTCACTGGCTGTCTCTGTGTCAAATAAATAAAATCTTTAAGAAAAAAAAATTAGTTTCTTATCCTTACTGGCCACATTTTAACTGCTGGTTAACTATATATGGCAAGTAGCTATTACAATAGGCAGTTACAGAATGTTTCTGTCATTGCAGAAAATTCTGTTGGAACTGGTATAGAGAATAGCTGAGGCCAGTTATAAATAAAGAAGAAAAATTGTAGATGCTTATGGAGTAACAGAGCAAAATAGCATAGCTTTACAGTCTTCAAAGCATTTATATTAAAATTCATTTAATCTTTTTAATAACTGTAAAATAGATGATCTGCTACCTTCATTTCACATGCAAGGCAATTGTGAGCATCACAGTGGGGAATAAAAAGAGTAACCCTTAAAGGGCATCAAAATATACTGTAAGTTTAGTTTGTGGTTCAGTTCTTCATACTGAAAACAGATAGTTGTTATTCAGTAGTAAATATTTGATTAATGAATTATGGAAAGCGTTTGATGTACATGAATATGTTATTTTTGCTTTCACTTAAAATCCCACCAAGTTAAAAAAAATCTCAGTTGGTTTCCTTTTCAAATTTTCAAGAGAGCTCAGTGAATTCTAGGCAATAACCATTTTTTTCTGAGGCCCTGTGCTAGGCGCGAGGAGGGATGTGGAAATGATGCAGAAAAGGCCTCATTCTTTGTTAATGCCCTACACTAAGGATATTAGCTCCTAGAAGTGATATTACAGTAGCAGTTGAGCCTCAGAGATCCCAGAAATGTCATTATTGATTACAGAAAAGCTTGATTGTCTTGATGTATGTAGCAACTTCAAGTCCACCGGGGCCTTTTACTCTCCTCCATTCCATCTACGTGCTGAGACCTGTAGGGGCAGCAAAGAACTTGTCCTCAAGAAGCTTGTATTAAAACTTTTCCATAATTCTGGGGATAAAGGAAGGAAAACAGTTGTGCTAAACAGCTTCCATTTGTAGAGTTGCTTTGACAATTTTAAAATTAGGGGCACTTGTGTGGCTCAGTCTGTTAAGCGTCTGCCTTCAGCTCAGGTCATGAGGGTCCTGGGATCCAGCCCTGCATCGGGCTTTCTGCTTAGCGCGGATTCTGCTTCTCCCCCTCTCTCTGCCACTCCCCCTGCTTGTGTTGTCTCTCTCTCTCAAATAAATAAAAAAATTTTTTAAAAATTTTAAATTAAAAACTGCCTGGAACACATAAAAATTTGGGTATATGGAATAAGTTAATCCACATGCACAATATAATTCATTTAGTATGCAGACTGTCCCCTTGCTTCATAGTCATAGGGAAGTTAAAGCAGAGTCCTCGCTCTTCTCTTGTTTTTTCATTTAATGCTGACTTAAGACCCAGACATTTCTTTTAATTTTTTTAATTTTAAAAGTTTTACATTTTTTTTACTTAAATTCAATTAATTAACATATAGTGTATTACTAGTTTCAGATGTAGAGTTCAGCGATTCATCAGTCTTATATAATACCCAGTGCTTATTACATCACATACCCTCATTGTCCATCACCCACTTACCCCATTCCCCGAACCACCAGGACCCAGACATTTCATCTGATTTTAAACATCCAGAAATTAACTTCAAAGCAAAAATGCTGACGTATAACTTGAGTTGTTTTAAATTGATATATCTTAACATTTCATGTTTTAAATATTTAACGCATAACAGATCTATGCGATACAGGCTATGGTTTTATTTTTCATCGCTTTTAAGAAACAAGGTGATTGACCCTTCTCTCATGAGCACGTAGGCTGTAACTTGTGTGCAGGCCACTTGTCTGCTCTGACTCAGTTTGGTTGTAAAGACATGAGAACTGATAGAGTCTGTCTGAAGAGAGTTTTTCATTCACCTTTTTTGGATTCATTTTAATTTTCAGTTTTGTACTAAGCTGCTTGGTACTTTAGTACTTTGTACTAAAGCTTTTTGGAACAGAGAAAAGAGCTGAGGAAGAATGCATTTTCATTCCGTATCTTTTAGAAACCATTTGATAAGCTATATTTAAATTTTGGCCATCTTGTAGAATGAGCCTGAATAATTTAAGCATGTTTAATTTTTCAATAATCAGAAGCGTTTAAATGCTTTTGTTAAGTTCAGTGTGGTAACTTAAATGAAATTACTTTTCAATGACTAGTGCTGCTTTTCTTTGAAATAATGCTTAGTTCGATAAATGGCAGTTAATAGAAGAAGGAAGTTATCCTGGTTTTGTAACTGTGAATAACATTGGAGAAATATTAAAACAGGCATTCATTGATATTTAGGTTGGATGCTACTGCTTATGTCACATCAACTAGATGAAGAGATGAATCTTACTTCCAGTGTGTCTCCTCTCGTATGTGTGATGAGCTTCTGTTACTGCAGTGATGGGCACAATTTGAAATAAAGCACAGTTCTTCATGTCAGCACTTGAAGGCTTTTTTTTGGACAACAAGCAAAATGTTAGACATTTCAGTGTGAATAGCTCTCATGATCCAGAAAATCCGAGCAGACAATTTAATTGTTCTTGACTGTAAAAATTAAATCTGATACTAAATTTAATCCAGGAATCTATTCATGTAGGATTTTTCCCTTATTTTAAACAAAAATTAAACATGCATGTCTAAGCAATTACATTGATGTAACATTCAGAAGAAAATTCATGCTCAGTGATTTATAACCCATCTTTACTCACCAATTACTATTAATCCTTTTCTTCGACTTCCTCGCTCCATCCATAGCCATGCTCACACCATCTTTAGAACTTTTCTTCCACAAAGGGCCCTGATTATTTCTTCTTGACTCTAAGGCCTTGAAAGATTCCTCTGTCTTGGGTGGCTCTGTGTTTGTTGAAAGAGGCTTAGACTGTCAGCCTGGGACTTAGGGTAGGACCAGGGTCTTGAACTGTGTTTGTATCAAGCTTGTTGTTTTTAAGTTAGACTGTTCATACAATAGCGTGACTTAGCTATACTGACAGAAGTTCCCAGACGCAGTGGGCTTTCAGTTGTCCTAAGAAAGACAGGCTTTTTGCCCTGCCCTCAGCAGTTTGAGGCTTTGTTCCATAGTAGGTATAGGAGAGGAGGATCCAGGCAAGATTTTGTGCCTTTCCCACAGCAGCTGCTCTTCTCATACACCAGGCTTGCACCGAGTGGGAGGCTGTCTAAGGACTCTTATTGTTGGCCCCTGGTGAGGTCCATGTAGAAGAACCTGAGTGTGAATTCACCTCTCGTCTGTGATCTCTTTCTTGCCTACATTCAGACTTTACCCATTTGCTAAAATCCTAACTCATTTCTTACTGGCATTCAGCAGCGTCTGCCCAGGTAAGCCAGTCTGTCCTTGAGGGTGCCTCTCATCCTTTAATTCCAGGTTAGTTGGTTATACTGAGGTTTTAGCTTTTTGGTGGGTTGGAAGAAAATCGTGAATTAGCAGATCATGTGGTGTTTTTGTTGGTGCCATCAGGGTAAGATCTCTGCTCTTCCTTCCTCTTTCCTGGAAGAAATGTTATAAGTACTTTTATAGCTGCTTTGAAGAAGATAATCCTTCTACTTGAAATGCCAAGAACCCATGGCCCCACTTTGTAAGACCTTTTATTGGAGCTTTTTTATTTTTTTGATAGCCTGTGGTCCGTATCCCCACTAAGTTGTGAACTAAAAGTCATGAAACTGACTTTATTCTTTTTTTAATCTTTAGCACCCAGCAGAGTACCTGGCACAGAGTAGGTACTCTGTGTTTGTAGACATTGTAGTAGCATTTTAACTTAAGTAAGGGTGTACTTAGTGGTGGCAGTGTATTCTGTGTCCTGCCCACATCCCGTGGTGCTCACAATCAGTTCATTGTCTTCTGACCCAACAATTTCCTACTGCAAGCCCCTGGGACTTTTAGCCTGAAGGCTTTCTCTGCCTCCAGGGTTGGCTTAAGTGAGAAGTGCCAGGAGGTTATCACCTGTAGGAGCCCTAGCAGCCCTCCACCATTAAGAAACAGGAGCTGGACCAGTAGCCTCTTCTTCACCCCTTACATGAGGTATCTCTGAGGCCTGCCCTCTGCAGACTTCGGAAGTCCCCAGCAAGCATGAGATCTCCTTGCTCACAGCACTCACCTGTTCACTAACGCATGCTGTATTGATGTCCTTCCCTGGCCTGTCTCACTTGTCCAGCTCCCAAGTCAGTTATTTGTACTCAAATCCTTGCGGTCTCATTCTGGGGAAGGTAATTCAGTGTAGAGACTTAAAGTTTACATAAATATTTAGACACTTTGGACACTTTAAGTAGTTCTATATATTACGAACAGTCTACAAAATCAAGGAGACTTGAGTATATGCAAACTTTTATTAATTGATTGATTATTTGTTATTTAGGGGGAGCAGTTATAGCTTTCAGCAGATTTTCAAATGGTTCTTTGCTTCTCTTCTTTCCCTAAAGAGTTAGGATAAATTTGCAATAAATGACCCCTTTTTTTCTCTAGCTTAAGAATTTTTCCCTTTTAAAAGACTGGTACACTGATTCTGTTTACATGCGATGAGGACTCATTGGGGCATTGTAGGTACACATGTGATCAGATATCAGTAACTGGATTTTAAAGATATGATTTCGGGTTTACATTTAGGTTACTGGTTATCATCCATATGGCACAGCAGAAATGTGCTGTGGTGTCACATTTTACAATTTCTTTCCTGCCCTTTTGAATTGGGGCTCATCCTCTGAAGTTTTAACTGAAATAAAATAGTGTTAGTCTTGGAAGAGAGAACTGCTATTATAAATATAGGAAAATGCACTCTACTGTTTTTCTTATCATAAATGTGATGCATACTTTTGTAGAAAAATCTTTAAATGCAGAGAAGCACAAAAGAAAAAAGTAAAATCCACCTGTATTTGCTTGCACCCAGAGCTGTCCACTGTTGCCATTTTGTTGTAAATGATCAAATTTATTTTTAAATTTATGGTGATATTAAAGTTAAGCCACAGATATCATGATCTACACTCACTGGAGGTTAGCACTGCTATCAAGGTTAATGCTTACAGAATCAAAGACTTCCAGACCAGGGAAGGAGGTTAGAAATCACCACATGCAGCCCCTTCCTTTTCCAGGTAAATGACCAGAGCTCTGGGGAGGTGGTCACTCAGGTTCGTATGTGTGCCCGGATCAGGAAGCATAGGTGCTTTCCTCACGTAGTTGTGTCTATGTGTATCTGCAGCCTGGTCATCCTTTGTAGGAGTAGTCTTTGTATGCTGGGCCTCCCAGGCTTCTGATGAGTCCTTCCCAGGATGGATGCCAGATTGTTCTTTGCATGCCACATCTGTCTTTTACTTCTTCAGGTAGTCAGTTTGCTGCTCCAGTGGTCACCTTGCCTTAGGTTACTGTGGAGGAGTTATTTGGGAGACTAGACTACAGGTTGAGTTGCAGGAAACAGCAGCAGGTCTGTGGCATCTTTGGAATCTTTGTTACTGATACCATATTTGTCATCCAGTCTCCCAGACAGTCCTAAATCATAAAGCTGAAAAACGATGAGACCTAAGCCTTGGCCTGAAGCTAAACCAGATACCATGTTAGTAATCCAAAATTATTAACCAGGTCATAAAAGATATGTTGACCTTACTGAGAGTTGACATCTCTTCCTGTCATTTCATGGATTAATTTCATGGGTATAATTTTGATTTTATGTTTTAGTTTGTAGGAGTTCCTTTTTTAGCTTTGTATAGTGATAACTATATTACGCTGTTAAATTTTAGGAAGTACTGAAGGAAAAAAACCAGATATCTAAGTAGTATGGAATCCACATGTAGCTCCAGATTTATATTCAAATGTTTTTCAAAAAGTGGGATCAAGCTATTATGCATATTCAAAATATACTTTTTTCTAAAAAGTCAATACAAAGTACACAGTTGGCAGGATAACTCCGATATTCAGCGTAAGATGAATCAAGTGGTTGATCCCTAGATCGTTCATTCTCACTGTGTTACCAAAACATTCAAGCGGCCCCACTGTCTGTTCTTGGGCTTATCTTGATGAAGTAGCCTAGCCAAGGCCATCTTTCTGCTTCATGTTAAATAGCCGGCTGCTGTACTTAAAGCTTTGATCTAGTGGTACATTGTGATGATACTGTTTACTATTTGTTCGTAAGATACTATTGAACTAAATCTTAGGTCTTAGAAGTTACATAAAAGAAATAGGTGAGGTGACCGTGAATGGTGTGCTAAAGAATTTGCATCAGGCTTTGTCTTCTATTCATGTTGTTCAGTTAGTTTGTTGCTTCAAGTATCATGTCTTACGGTCACTTTATTTAAATCTAAGAATAAGCTCAGAGTATGGTGGGAGGACTATCCATGCTATCTAGCTAGCCAATGTATTTTATTTTTTTTTAAAGATTTTATTGATTTCTTTGAGAGACAGCAAAAGAGAGCACAAGCAGGGGGAGAAGCAGGCTCCCCACTGAGCAGGGAGCCCCATGGGGGGCTTGCTCCCAGGACCTTGGGATCACGACAGGAGCCGAAGGCAGACGCTTAATTGACTGTGCCACCCAGGCACCCCTTTAGCTAGCCAATTTAAAAATAATCTCTTAAGTGGCACAGTCAAACCCTGCCATAATAGTACTAGTGGGATACAAAAAATTCAGTCCTGTGAAATGTGGGGTTGGATCAGTACAAGGTTAATGAGGTTACCAAAGTAAGTCTGCCTCTGAAGCTAGCCAAGCCCAAGTTCTGGGAGTTTGAGTGCTATTCAGTTATATATGATAAATTCAGTAATATATAATAAATTTTTTATATGTGAATTTACATTGTCCTAATTTGTGTAGTTGTGAGGCACTTATCACAAGACTTCATTACATAAAGCCTTTTCTTCATAAGTCCAGACTTGTTCCTATCTTGCATTTGTTAGTGACCAGAAAGAAATTCAGGATAGGGACCCTTTGGTATCCGCTAGTCATTATATCCAGGTAAAGCAGTAAAACCAGCATCAGTAATTACAGAAATTGTAAGTGCTTGATTAGGTATCTCTTATGTTGGAACACTGGCAGTGGCCAAACATTTAGGTCTAGAGTATGAACCTGATCTCTTGGTTTGGACAGAACTTTTCTCAAGCCTTTAGACGTCTACATGCACTGAGCCTCATACGGAAGACACCCATGGGAGTTCAGTGCACTCCACGAGCTTTTAATCTACAGTCTGCCTCCATTACGTGTGCTAAGGAGAGGAAGAAAACTTGTCGGCAGCAGTAGATGGTGGGTCCAGTTGTTTCAAGGCCACAGGAAACTTTCTCAAAACTGCAGGTCCAGTGTGCTTGCATAGCAGCATCCTGGGGAAGGTACCATGTTTCCTATTAGCTAATTTAGATGAGAATTCAGGACTTTAATCTCCCCCTCCCCACCCCACCCCCAAAATTTAAAAACAGGAAATGATCTAGGCCAACTCAGCTGGAGGTGTGCTTTTTACAAATAAGGAATTGGAAGAAAATCATGCCAAAGTGAATGAACTACTTGAGTGCAGCAGAAATATCAGCTCTTACAACATTGAAATATTAATTATGGCCTGATTTCTTTGGAGGCCAAGCAGCAAGGGACAGACACTGTAAAGAAAAGTGAAGCATCGGTTTTATAGCAAGGGTCCATAAAATTCTATTGTCATATTGGTCACATGGTATTAGACTGAGGTTCAATTTCCTGGTAATGGTTTCCTGATTTAAAAAATGGCAAAACTCCATGCCAGCTAAGCCATAGGGACTAGCTTCTGAGGTATGCAAATAAATAATCTAGTAACTATAATAATGCTTCATATATGTAATGGATAAGCCAGGGACAAAGTTTATTCTGTCAGCTCTTGTGTTCTAGAATGAAATTTCTGGTTCAGGCTAAACATTTCCAAGTGTTCTAAAATAGACTGGCAAAGGTTAGAGATCTTAAATTTGCAGTTTTGTTTCTGAAAGGGTGTGGTTTGAAATTTAACTCATGCTACAAGATACGAGGTCGTTGAATAAAGAGGAATTTTAACTATCCCAGATTATAAAGACAATCAGAGTATTTTGAGTTTTTTTTTAGAGAAGTATTAAAAAAATTCTGAAAAATAAAAAATTCTGTACCTTAAAAGTAATCACATTATGTTGTGTATTTTGTTTCTCCATTCAGTGAGTTAGAATATTGTAAGATGACATGCTCACAATCTGATAACTTGCTATGAGTTTGACTTTCACAGTTTAATATAAACACTTTGGACTGTGCTGACGTGGTCTTTAAATTCTTTGTACTAAAAGGTAGTCACATGGTTTAGAAGTATTGTACTACCATACTAATCAAGATAAATGGAATCTTCCACAAGTGTGTGTCATCTGCCTGCTGTCCACTGCTCTTCCTTGGCAGTGTCTCATCTTTTTTTGTTAAATAGCTTTGTAAATATTTTTTATTGAATCACATAAGTTATTAGTATTGGCTTCAATCTCTCAATCAACATGGTGAAACACAAAATATGAATTACCTACATAATATTTTGGTAGTTGTCCAAAATTATAATTTGAAGTGCAATGGCTGGAGGGGGTCAACAGGTACAAATTTCCCAGTTATAAATAAGTCATGGGGGATGTCGTGTACAGGATGTTGACTATAGTTAATAATACTATATTGCATATTTAAAAGTTGCTAAGAGAGTAGATCTTAAAAGTTCTTATCACAAGAAAAATAATTTTATGACTATGGCGATGAGTGTTAACTAGACTTACTGTGGTGATCATTTCCCAATATTTACAAATATCAAGTCATTACATTGTACACCTGAAACTAATATAGCATTATATGTCAATTATACCTTAAAAGAAAACCCCATAATTTGAGCTTTTGGGGTAGATGAAACTGGCAATCACTAATGATAATGAGACTTTTTGTTAAAGGTTTTTATGGAATACTTTAAATACAGAACAGTACAGAGAATAATGGAATGAACACCCATGAAACTATCATTCAAACTTAACAAATCTTGTTTTGCCAGTTTTGTTTGCTTAAGGTTTCTGAAGTTGGTATTTGTCCTTTTCTTCATGTTTTTATTTTTACTACATACATTTTTATAAATACGGGTAAACTTTTAGATGCTGAAAATCTTTGTTATGGTTATATGATTTCCTGTCCCTTTTTCTCTGGTATTAGAGTTAGTAAACTAAACCTATTAAGTACTTCGATGGGAAGTACTCCCATTCCTTTTCTAGGCTGGACTGCCAAGCCAGCCCTCTCCGGGAGGTTTCTGTTATTTTTCTTTTTCCGTTAGTAGGAGTTACTTAGGCAGCAGTATTTTTTTTCAACATTTTCAGCTCTCCAGCAATTTGGATGTTTATTATTAGCTAACTTTTAAATGCTGCATATTTTTTAAAATGTAATTTTTCCTTGATATATTCATTTTTAAGCTTCTATAAGCAGTTTGATATTTTTGCACTTAAAATGAGAATCTTGGTGTATCTATCAATTTGGACAAGAATTCAACTAATATTCACAAGAAAAAATTCATTAACTGATAACAGGTGGTAATTTGGTTCTTTAAGATGACAGCTGAATAAGAGTTTGTAAGTATTAATTACTCTATGATTTGTTATTTAGTCTCTGACTTATTATATGACCCAGGCAAGCAATCCTTTTTCCAAGTTATGAAGTAAAGCATTTGTACTTTCTCTTTTGGATCTATGCAAATTTTGCACTTCTCTGTTCTTATTTGCCTTATTCTTTACCTCAATTTCTCTTTGTATCTCCAGGGAGAGAAATTTCAGCCCATTTCTTACGTTTTCTTGGCTTAATGTTGAAATCCAGGGCTGGCCCATGTGTCTTAAATCCTAACCTTTCAGATCCCTCCTTTATCAGCTGAGGAGGATGTCAGAAACAGGGGGACTCAGTCTTCTCAGACTTTAGCTCAGACCTGCTGCTGCTTTGTGGTGAGAACCTTAATTACAGACTTACCCTGTATCTCTGGGTTAAGAGCATACACCTGTCCTTTTCTACTCAGAAGTCAGTGCCAGCTCCGAGGTTTTACTGATTTCTTTTGAATGTTTCCTGTCTTAATTTTAAGTAACTGGTGGGGCACCTGGGTGGCTCAGTCAGTTGAACATCTGACTCAGTTTCTACTCTTTTGATTTCGGATCAGGTCATGATCTCAGGGTACTGAGATCAAGCCCTGCATAGGTCTCCCCGCTCAGCAGGGAGTCTACTTGAGATTCTCCCCCCTCTCCCTCGGCTCCTCTCCCCTCTCTAAAATAAAGAAATAGGGATGCCTGGGTGGCTCAGTTGGTTAAGCCTCTGCCTTTGGCTCAGGTCGTGATCCCAGGGTCCTGGAATCTAGTCCCATATCAGGCTTCTTGCTCAGTGGGGAGCCTGCTTCTCCCTCTCCCTGCTGCTCTCCCTGCTTGTGTGCTCTGACAAATCTTTATAAAAATAAATTAAAAATAAAGAAAATCTTTAAAAAATATATTTTTAAGTAACTAGCAGCCTTTAAAATTTGTCTCTTGTATAGAACTTTGGTTTTCAGGGGCGCCTGGGTGGCACAGCGGTTGAGCGTCTGCCTTCGGCTCAGGGCGTGATCCCGGCGTTGTGGGATCGAGCCCCACATCAGGCTCCTCTGCTGTGAGCCTGCTTCTTCCTCTCCCACTCCCCCTGCTTGTGTTCCCTCTCTCTCGCTGGCTGTCTCCATCTCTGTCAAATAAATAAATAAGATCTTTTAAAAAAAAAAAACTTTGGTTTTCAGATCTCTCTTCTTACACAAAACCACTTACTGAAATGACCAGTATTTCTCCAAAGAAAAAAATAAACACCCCCAAGATAGATAAAGGAAATTATATAAACAGAAATTTACAGAATTTAAAACTAGGGGCACCTGGGTGACTCAGTCTGTTAAGCATCTGCCTTCAGCTCAGGTCATGATCCCAGGGTTCTGGGATTGAGCCCCGCGTTGGGCTTCCTGCACAGGAGAGAGCCTGCTTCTCCCTCTCCCTCTGCCTCTCCATCTGCTTGTTCTCCCTCTCTATCTTGCTCTCTGTCAAATAAATAAATAAGATATTTTTAAAAATTTAAAACCAAAGATTGAAGTGCTTTTTAAACTTGAGGTATAGTTCACATACTATAAAATTTGCTCTTTTAATGTGTAGAATTCAGTGGTTTTTGGTACATTCACAGAGTTACATGGTCATCATCACTCTTACTCCAGAACATTTTCATCACCCCCAAAATAAACCCTATCCATGTTAATGATAGTAAGCAATCATTCCATTTCCCTTTCCCCCAGCCCCTGGAAATTACTAACTTACTTTGTGAATTTGCCTATTCTGGACATTTCACATAAATAGAATCATACAGTATGTGGACTTTTGTCATTTTGCCCACCTCTTTTACTTGGCATAATGTTTTCAAGATTCATCCATGTTGTAGCATGAATTAGTACTTCACTGAATAATATTGTTTTGGATGCATATACCACATTTGCTTATCCATTTATCAGCTGATGCACATGTGCGTTGTTTTCTTTTTTTGGCTATTAAGAAAATGCTGCTGTGAACATTTGTATGTGTTTTTGTGTGGATATGTTTTCAGTTCTTCTAGGTGTATACCTAGGAGTGGAATTACTGGGTCATATGGTAACTTTGGATTTAACTTCTTGAGAAACTGCCAAACTGTTTCTAAAGCAGCTGTACTTGTTTCCTTTGCCACTTTCCCACCAGTGATGTCTGAAGGCTCTAGTCCTCTACATTTTCACCAACACTTGTTATTATCTGTTTTTAATAATAGCTTTCCTAATGAGTATAAAGTGACATCTCATTGTTTTGATTTATATTTTCTTAATAACTGAAGGTATTTGAGCATATTTTCGTGTGTCTATTGGCCATTTGTATATCTTCTTTGGAAAAATGTTCACATTCTTTGCCCATTTTTAATTGGCTTGTTTCAAGTGCTTTTGTTACAAATATTACAGTTATTTGGGGGGAAAATATTTGTAAGAACGAATGATAATGAGTAAAATACATGTGGAGAAATGAATGCCACATTACACACAAAAATAGCAAAATTGGTTATACAATGAACTTTACCCACGCAGATGTATTATTGAAAAGATGCCAATCTTGTTTATAGCTTTAGTGTCAGATTTTAAAACATCGTTACTGCTAGTGATAGCTTACTATATTCTACTTAGAGTAATATCAGTAAAGTTTGTAGGTTTGTTAACTGTGGTCCTGTCTTAATTATCTGTACTGTTTAGTGCATATCCACTACCTACATTTGGCTATATACATTTACGTTAATTAAAATGAAAAACTCAGTTCTTTAGTCACACTAGCCACATTTTGAATGCTCAGTAGCCGCACATGGCTAGTGCCTACCATGTAGGACAACACAAATAAGTATTTCCATCATCACAGAAAATTAGTTGAACAGTGCTGGTCTAGATTTATTTTATTCTGAGGTTTCCTACATAGGGATATTCTTACTGGAATGTAAAAAAAAATTTTTTTTACCAGAGTTATCTTAGAGACTTATAATTTGATATAGGAACTTTAGAGAAAGTACAGATCACTGTATTGGATGGTAATTACACCTGTTCATATTATTCCTGTTAACATTGTCCTTCACTTGTGTGCGTTTCATGTGTCTTTGATATTTGTAGCAATCTTCTTAAGACCTCTGAAGTCCTTTGCAGTGTAAAGTTTTTGTTCTTGTTTTCCCCAAACTGGTCAGATTGACTTCTCTGTTAATGCCCCATGACCCTTCTGAAAATTCTTGAAATTTTACTTCCAGATAACAGCATGAAAGGAAAGAATTGAATTTTGAAGGTTTATAGTGTACTCGTTTTTACCTTGTACATAGAGCCAAGTGATTTTTCCTCGGGCACCTGGGTGGCTTAGTTGGTTAAGTGTTCAGTTCTTGATTTCGGCTCAGGTCATGATCTCAAGGTCCTGAAATCCAGCCCTGTATCAGTCTCCGTGCTTGGTATGGAATCTGCTTAAGATTCTCTCTCTCCTGCTGTCCCCCTCCACCCCTCCACCCAGTGCATGCCTGCACACATATGCTGTCAAAATGAATAAATAAATAAAACTAAAGTAAGTTTCCCCCATCCATTGTGAAAATAATAAATATTCATAGCTAGGTCCTGAAACTTAGACATTAAAAGTAGATTTTTTGGGGCCCATTTCTAAATCACCAGTGAAGCTGTCTGATCCCTAGTACATGCTTAGAAAAATCATTCAAATTATTTTTGAATTGGGGAAGTTGGTATCTTTTGAAAAGTTAAGGTAAGCGTTAGGGACCTGTGATCAGTTTTGTTTTGTCCAATTCTCATGGTGGAGTTAGTTTTTTGTCCTCAGTTACCTGTTCTATTCTTTTTTAATACATTTTTCTCAAAGGCTCCCTAATTTCTAGTGCCATTCTGCGAATTCTTGATCCTTTCTCTCCTTTTTCCTTTCTGTGTTTCAGTTTGTTCTTCCTTTCATGTGTTTTTGTTTTTTGTCATTTTCCTCTCATTCTGTCCTTACATTGTTGAGATTTATATCTTCTACTTGTATTACCTGATCTCTATTATTTCATACAAATTTCATGAGTCAGTAGAGCCAACGGGAGGTTAATTAGCGCTGGCTGGACGTTAGTGACAAAGTATGTAATATCATAGTATTACAGAGACTGTTAATGTAGCAGGTTGGAAAAAAAGTAACGTTTTGTGCATTGAGATGGTGTTTGGGGAATCTACCATTTAGAAGAGTGATTTTTGTTTGTTTTATTGTTGGTTATGTTGGTTGTATTTTCAAGCTTTTTAAAGCCCTTAACATTAAAAATACTAATAGTTTTTATCAAAGTTAGTTATTGCTTTTAACTCTTGAATTTATTAATGTCTTATTAAGACCAACTGAATTTGGAATTAGGTTGTACTCTAATAATATGTATAAATAGGTAAAATTAGAGGAGAAGTTAACAGATAATCTGAAAGGTGTTGTTTTTCATCAACTCTGCAAAGTATTTTAAAGCTAGTAAAATTTATTGTCTGCCAGTTTGAATTTTATTTTCTCATCTTTTGCCAGTCTGATTGATGAGTCTGAACATTAAACAATTAGGCATAATAGCATGAATAATTATACATTTTTCCCCCAGATCTTTTGATTCTGGGCTAACTGCATCAATTCTCCTACTTGCCTCTGAGAATCAAGGCATTGAGGTGCTCCTGTTTGAACTACTCATTGCTGTCCTGATTTAGTAAATGTGTTAGAGATGTTTCTAGTTCAAGGTTAGTGTTTCTTAATATGTATGTTGTTGTCTGTCCTGAAGAAGAGTTCCTTCCTTTGCACACTCATATGCACATACATGCCTTTCTCAAGGAAGACTTCACCTAATGAGGCTCTGGTATATTTCCTGTGATGAAGATGATGACAATTGAACTTTATTCCAAATGGCATTTTAGAAAGTTGTAATAAATGGACCTTTTTCCTTTAAGTGGGTTGTTACCCATGAACGTATTTGGGTTTTTTTCTGTTTTGTTTTTTAATATTTTTAAAAAAGACTTTTTTTATTTTATTTTATTTTATTTTATTTTATTTTATTTTATTTTATTTTATTTTATTTTATTTTATTTTATTTTATTTTAAAGATTTTATTTATTTATTTGACAGATAGACAGCCAGCGAGAGAGGGAACACAGCAGGGGGAGTGGGAGAGGAAGAAGCAGGCTCCCAGTGGAGGAGCCTGATGTGGGGCTCGATCCCGGAACGCCGGGATGACGCCCTGAGCCGAAGGCAGACGCTTAATGACTGTGCCACCCAGGCGCCCCAAGACTTATTTATTTTAGAAGAGAGTGAGCTGGGGGAGAGGGGGAGCAAGAATCCCAAGCAGACTCCCTGCTGAGCATGGAGCCCTACCTGGGGCTCTATCTCATGACCCTGAGATCATGACCTGAGCTGAAACCAAGAGTCAGACACTTAACTGAGCACCCGGGCGCCCCCCTTGAACCTGTTTGAAGCGAATTACACGTAAGTGATAAACAGAAGATTGCCTGGTTCTGTAAACACTGCTAATAAGTAGGGTGCCAGCGTAGCCACATGCGGACTTCTAGAAGGGAGTGCTTACAGTGGGAAAGTTCTGCAAGTGGCAGAACGAAAGATTCTAAGATATTGTTACTAAGCCATCCAGTTTAGCATACTGATATCTCACCTCAGTGTACCTCACTTGTTGTCCCCAACTGCCAGATCTTTAAAAACAGAAGGAAAATCAGTGCCATTTGATTAGGTCACTTCCCTCTTCACATGCTTTACCATTACTCTATGATAAAGACCGAAAGCCTGACCGTAACCTACAAGGCCTTGTGTGACCTGCCTTTCCCAATGAGCAGAGATTCCAGACTGGCACAAGTCCTGATTTCCAGCTTCTCTTCAAATCACAGTATTGCTTATTGAGCACTTACTATATGGCAGGAACTATTCTAAGTGTTTTATGTGAATTAATTCATTTAATCCTTACAACCACCCTTCGAGCCAGGTATTATTAACTCTGTTTTACAGAAGAGAACATAGAAACGCAAACAGTGAAGTATATCATCTAGACAGACACAGCTAGGAAGTGACAGAGCTGGAATTTTAGTCTACGCCACTTTATCGTAGACCCCATGCTCATAACCACTTGCTGTGCTGAGATGGGCACTCAGTGTAACCCATATCACCACTGTTCATAATCTCACATTCGCAGGATTATTTGATTGAAGTCTCTTTTTCTACGAGACTGTAAGTTCCATGAAGGAGGAATATTATGTCTTTTCTTCCTTTACCATTGTTTTTAGAGTTCATTACAAGCATCATTCTAGGTGGTTCATGTATATTTGTCAAATGAATAAATGAAAGTGATTTGGTGTGACCCATTACTGAGCTTGAACCTGAGACTAGGCCCTTCTGTAAGCAAAATTATTTAATTCTTTAGTTCATTATCACCTGTAAAATCCTAAAGTGATACTGAAATTTCTATAAAGCATGTTGAATTTTAATACAAAAAATGTGTAACTTCATAATGGTCAAAGGTTTGTTTTTGTAGTTTTGTATTTGGGTTTTGTTTTGTTTTTTAAGTAAATATTATTTGTTTGAGAGAGCATGAACAGGGAGGAGGGGCAGAGGGAGAGGGATAAGCAGACTCCCTGATGAGCAGGTATTAACTTATGTTCAGTTATGTCCATCAATAATGTCAATAAGTAAAATACACTGGCATATGTAATCTAAGGTTATGTTTATGGTAAATTATTTTAATTTATTTAAAACCTAACATTCACATTTTGTTACAGAAAGAAAATGTACATTTTTACTTGAGTCCCAGTGAATTTTTTATTTCTAATTGAATCTGTGTGATCACTAATAGTGGAGTTCAGACTAAAAGAATTACAAAAATGCAATTTGATAAGGAAAATTGTGTTTTGTAACATTTAATTTATAATCAGAGTAAAATTTTGGAGATGGTTGGCAGCTCAATTTCTCAATTCTTCGTTCTGTGATAGGCTATAATTAAACTAGTTTCTTCCTGTTTGAATATGTAGATATGATATAAGAAGAAAATTTAAGTTGTATGAAGTATAGAGAAAATATTGTGTCATAAAGTAGAATTTTTTTCCTTGAGGTTATTATTAAAGTAATAAATGATGAAGTTGAGAAACAAGCAAAATATGGCTGAACCTTTTCCATTGTATCAAATCTAATGGTTTTTTGAAGAGCTGATAATTTCTTGGCCTTGTAGAACTGAGTTTTAGGTGAAATGGAAGACTTAAAGGGCAAAGTTTTAAATGACCGTGAAGATGTATAAGCCCTGCAGATCTCCTGCAGCTTTCTAAGCAGTGTTTTAGTTTACCAAGAGTTGTGTAGGATCAAGTAAAATGTGGGATTCAGAACAAAGTGGCGCGTATTTCAAATCCAGCTCTTCTTGGCTAAACCATAAAACAGAGAATTGATTAAATAAAGCATAGTAAACTAGTACCTGCTAGATGGCAAACTGAATTTGGGAAGTGGTCTACATAAACACTTGAAAGATATACCCCGAGTATGACCAGCAATACATCATTGTCATGAAGTATAGAAGAATAGTGATTGAAAGTCAGTCTTCTCTGCTTAGGATGGTCCCTCTTGAGCGTGAACAACTCAAGGCTGGATCATAGACAGTAAAATGTGTGACTTCAGTGACATTCTTTGTAGGTTGAATAAGACTTTTGGGACTGGTCATTTTAGTCATGGCTGTGCATGTGAAGAATGGTTATTGTCAGAATTAAGTTTAACATTTTAAGTTTAACAGTTTAAACAGAAAGTATTTTCCATGTAACTTGTATGTAACTTCATTTTCATGTACTTGTTTCCAGTGCTGAGATGTATTCTTTCTGAATGTTATATCAACATTATACCTTATATAAGGTGTAACTATAAACAAGGGTGTGATAGAGAAGTGGCCAGAGCATGGAGTTTATCACAAAATGATTCAACCTTTAGTGATTTTGGCACAGCCTATCAACTTTGTGTGATAGTTAAAAACAGTTGTAGGTGACATAGTGGAGCCTTAAGGACATATGTAAATAGGACATTTTCAACTGGCACAAAACCCTTTTAAAATTGCATTTTTGGGACACCTAGTTGGCTCAGTTGGTAAAGCTTCTGACTCTTGGTTTTGGCTCAGGTCATGATCCTCACGGTCATGGGATTGAGCCCCACATCGGGCTGCACGTTCATTGTGGAGTCTGCCTCAGATCCTCTCTCCCCTCTTCCCTTTCCCTCTGCTCCTCCCCCTGCACGCTTTTTCATGTTCTCTCTCTCTCAAATAAATCTTAAACCAAATTGTATTTGTATAAACCATACAGTACTTCTGTATATTTTCTCATTTACTAGTTGTCTTAACTATAATCTTTGGAAATATGTAATAATAATATTATACATGTTTTAAACACCAGGAAACAGACTAAGAAAGATCTTTGACTTGCCTAGGATCTTGCAACTAGTAAGTAATAGAATACAAACCTTAGTTTTCTATTATAAAAATAGAAAGCCTCTGTAACCATGTTGTTGCTCTGAGTTAATATGGGCTGTGTCATATGTAGAAAGAACCCATTGTTCAAGTTAAATTTTAATAGACTTGTGGTGAAAGAACTTAAATGTTAGAATAGTTTCTACAGGGGTATCTGGGTGGCTCAGTCAGTGGAGTGACCAGCTTTTGGTTTCAGCTCAGGTCATGATCTCAGGGTCCTGGGATTGAGCACTGTGTCTGGCTCTGCACTCAGTGGGGAGTCTGCTTGAGATTCTCTCTCCCTCACCCTCTGCCTCTCACCCCACTCGTGCTCACGCATGTTCTCTCTCTCTCTCTCTGTAAAATAAATAATGAAATAAATCAACACTTTTTTCTTTTTTACATTTTTTTAAGATTTATTTATTTATTGGGAGTGGAAGGGTCAGAGGGAGAGAATCTTCAAGCAGAGTCCCTGCTGAGCACTGAGCCCAATGCAGGGCTCATCTCAGGACCCATGAGATTATGACCTGAGTGGAAACCAAGAGTCTGATGCTTAACTTGACTGAACCAACCAGGCATTGCACACACTTTTTTCTTTATATCATTTTGATTGCTGAATAAGGACATTGTAATCTACCACTGCCACACACAGCCCTGGCTCAAACATCTTCTCAGGTCTTTATTTGGCAGATGTCTGTGTCTTGTAAGAGCAGCTCTTTTGGGAGTAAAAACGGTGATGAAATATAACATGCAAAATAAATTAAGTAGAGAACTCCTGATAGGTGCCTAAGTCATAAATGGAATTGTTAATTTGTTTCTTCAGTTATGGAATGATTCATTTCTGAATTCTTCCATAGGATCAGACACACTCTATCTAGGTAGACCCTCTACTTTTTTCAGTTTCGTCCCTATATAGCCACGATTTTATCACTGCCACCTCCTAAATTATTTCTAACCATTGTCTGGGTGATCCTACAGATTTCTGTACATATGCCCTCCAAATCAAATTTTACATTCTAATGAAACCAAATAATAAAAAATTGGGGGGGGGGAAGAGGTGTAAGATGCAGATAGGGTATAAACTTTAAAAATGTATAAAAGCTAAATTTAACAAATATTTGTTGACCCTGCTGTGTGCTGGGAGCATCCTCTTCCTTAACACTCGCATGTTTTATCCCTTCTAAAATTCCTTTGCTTTTTCTTCATTCCCCACAGAGATGAGTCTTCATTTGGTCTTACTCTGACTGCTGAGGCTTTTCCAGAGATGGTGCCTTGCTGAATTCACTTAACCTACTGTGTACTTTCCTTATTTTTTTTCTTATATCACTTGTATTGTCCTACCACTTATAAAGAATGTGAGGAAGCATTGACAAAGAAAAAGGGGTCATCCCCAACCCTGTCTTGACTCTGGTACTCACTTATCTCACTTATATCCGGGTATCCAGTATATGGTAATATGTGGTAGACTGTTCTTAAGATAGCCTGAAGTGATACGGAATGCATGCCTTTGTGTAATCCCCCTCAAGCATGGCCCGAATTTATTATTCAGTTCTTAGGAATAGGATATTCCTTAGCGTGATGGAATGTCACTTCTAAGAACAGCAGTGTTATCAGTATCGTGATTCTTGATACCTTTGGTGAAAAAACGTCCAATCCACGCCTGAGTCAGGGAAGGTACACGGCCTGTGACTGCTTAAAAAAGAGCTATCCAAGAGGTGACTGAAAATAGATAGCAGCAGGTGAGCAAGGCACTAGGCCTTCAAAAGTAGGCCTGTCTTCATTTCTATTGACTACTTAGTGGTCTGGGAGAAAGCATTACATCTCTCTGAGCCACTATTTTTTCCTGTCTTCAATGGGAGGGGTTAAACCTGAGGGTTTTGATAAATCTCTTTAGTTCACATTCTGTACATCCCGAAATCTAACGTTTTTCTTCTTGATAAGGAGATTTCATTTAAAACAAACAAAAAGTCCCACCCAGATAGAGTGAAATATTTTCCTTCAGAAACTATGTTGTACGTATGAAATTTATTAAAACTTCTGCTACTGTTTCACTGGATATTAGCATATCTGGGCTTCTCTTTTTTGAGTTACTATTTTTAGTAAGTTCTTAGAGACCTTTTATAGTTATTGAAGGCATTTTTATGTGGTCACACTATTTTAATCTTTTTGAGTTTGTGTCCCTAAGAAGGTTCTGAAACTAAAAATTACTTGTTAGGGGAAAATGATGTGTCCCTTTGTCTTGCTGCACGTATTTTGTTCCTCTTGTGGAGTTGGTTTGGCATGCCTGAAATCATCTTCTGTCTTCTAAAATGTTCCTGGTATTTAATAATGGCACTAAAAATGCTGATATGGGATTCCCTAACCCTTTGGCTTCCTGCCTTAGCTGAATGCTGGCAGGTGGTTTTTTGCCAAGAGCCCTCTTTTCAGAGTCCCTTCCCCTGCAGGTCTAAGGTTTATTAACCCTTTCCAGAGTATAAGAAACTAAATTCTGCTCACTGCATTTAAGCCCTATGTTATGTAAGTTACTAAATTTTCTTACCAATTGAAATCCGTAGAAATAGTTTTTAAAGCTATGTCTATCAAAGCAGACAAAAGTATATATGTTAAAAATAAAATTGTGTCCAGCAAAACTTTAACAAGATATGGTAGGAGGGCATTGAGGTGAGTGGAGCCTGGCTTTCTCAGGTCTAGCTCCTGCTGGTGAGCTCTAAAACCCTCCTCACAGCCCTGCCACCTTCTCTGAGAAAGCAACTAGGAGTATAAATCCTGTTTTTTTTAGCTGCTGGTCATTAAGGATTAACAGGGGAAATCTTATTCTTAGATTGTGTTTTTAAGCGGATACGTTAAGAGATACTAGATCAAACAGTTGGATTTACTTAAAATGTTGTCAGTCAATTTAAGGGTATGCAAATCATTAATACCAGATGGCATCTACCTAGGATATTTGAGGGGATCTAGGACATCAGTTGTTCACCTTTCTTTCCTGCTACGCTTCTGGTACCTCTGTGATAACAGACATGGTTACCAAATCAAATTTTAAAAACTCTGGAGGGAAAGCAAATGTGATAATACAAGGAAAAACATGGTGCGCCTGGGTGGCTTAGTTGGTTAAGGGGCTACCTTCAGCTCAGGTCATGATCCCAGGATCCTGGGATGGAGGACTTTGGGCTCCCTGCTCAGCGGGGAGTCTGCCTCTCCCTCCCTTCGCCCTCCCCCCCATGTTCTCTTGGGCAGGCTCGCTCTCTATCTCTCTCTCTCAAATAATAAAATCTTAAAAAAAAAAAAGGAAAACGTTTATTAGAATTTTTTGAGGGGGTTAGAATATACATAAGTAAAGTATATGTATTTTTTTTGTAGATTTTCAAGAAACCTATAACAAATTCCTGCCCTTTTTTAAGTAGGCTCCACACCCAATGTGGAGCTTGACCTCATGACTCTGAGAGCAATAGTTGCGTGCTCTACCCACAGAGAAAGCCCCCAGATTTCTGCTTTTAATGGCTGTTTATTGCTGTTGGGCTTGCTTTAAACGATGATACTAGCTGATTTTCCTAGATGGTTGAAATTTGGAAATGGGAAAAACAAGTTGGGATACTGAGGCATTCATTTTTCCTGGAGGAAGAAGTACAAATAGCAGTGTTCCCTAGGAGTCCATGCAGGGAATGGTTTTCAACATCTTTCTAATGTCTTGAAGAGGGCATGAGTTTCTCGGGTTTCAGTAGGAGACGCCCTAGAAGACTACTGAAACTGCCTTCATTTGTTCTTCTCACTTCTATTCTCCCTACTTTGTTTGCATTGCTAAATTTTATTTTGTACAAACTGGACTGAAGTTAGGGTTGAGTTGTTCATATATGGCAGTTGATGACACTTTGTCATCATTGGTCTGGGATAAGCCAATGTTTTATTTATTCCCTGTTATCTGTCTCCTACATATATCCCCTACTCCACTACCATAGGCCCTTGTTCTGATGTGTTTAGCGTGCAGTTTTTTGTTTGTATGTACTCTTGTATAATTATATTTTATATTATGTAAATTGTTGCTTAAATGGTATTATTCTCATTTAGTTAATATTTTCACTCAGCCGTTTCATTTAAAGAGCTGTTTCCGGACATGTGTGAATATTAGTTTATTGGTTCTGACTACAGTTGAATATTTCATGGTATACATTCATCTAGTTTTACCTCTCTACTCCAGTGATAGGGATGTAAATTGCTTCCACCTCCCCATCATCACAAAGTGGGATCCATATCCGCTAGGACCTATATGACAATTTCTTTTGGAACTATGCAGTTCACTCTGTCATAGACTATAAGTACTTAGAATCTGCATTGGCAGTGCCTGACGGTCTCCATGATGGCTGCATCCATCTGGATATCCCCACATCCCACCAACACTTGGTGTGGTGCAGCTTTCTAATTTTTGCCAGTCTATCAGATATAAAATAACCTCATTCTTAGTTTGAATTTCCCTGACTACTTGTGAACTTCATCATCTGTTTATCTGCTTGTTGTCTTTTTGAGTATCCTCTTCTATAAATTTTTTATTTATAGATTTTTGCCCACTTTTCTGATTGGGTTCCTATCTTCTTAACGTTGATTTGAGGGACATTGTCATATTCTGGATATTAGTCCCGTATCAGGGCATTGCAAAAATCTTCTAATCTCACATCTGCTTGTAGACTTTATCCTTTGAAAAGAAATACTTAAAATATGCTATCAAAATGGGGGGGTTCCTCATTTTTTTTTCTTTTTTTGCCTTATGGCAAGTAGGTACTAAGTCCTTCCCTACTCCTAGGTTTCAAAGATGTTCTCCAACATTTTCTCCTGTTATTGTTTTACATTTCACACTTTGGCTTTCCTCCCTCTGGAGTTCACATCATGTCATGGCTCTGATTACAAACCTTAAAGCGGTCTAAGTTGCCTACACAGTAAAGCCAGAACACTCAGAGGGCATATGAAGCCCCTCAGCATTTGTCTTCTACCTTTTCTCCCATTCAGATGTGCCCACACTGTGTCTTATTCACCCTCGTACTGCAAGTACACAAAATCTGATGTTTTCTAAAACATCCTGTAACAGAAAAGTGAGCATTGCGACATAATTCAAAAGTATTTTCCCTATTTAAATCATTTTACGAGTGCCTGGGTGGCTCAGTCAGTTAAGCATCTGCCTTTGGCTCAGATCATGATTTCAGGGTCCTTGGGTTAGAGCCCCACGTTGGGCTCCTTGGTCAGTGGGGAGCCTGCTTCTCCCTTTCCTTCTTCCCCTCCCCACCGCTTGGGCGCTCGCTCGCTCTCTGGCTCACATAAATAAAATCTTTCTAGAAAATCATTTTAAAGCAGTAGAAAGTGGTATTTCTTTTGTTAATTTTTTAATAGAAATACTTCTTTTTAAATTATAAAAGATAGTACATTCTCCTTATTTCAGGAGTCAAACAATACAGAATTGTGGAAAGTAGGAAATGAAAAATTCTGGACACCAACCCTTTCAAACTCTTCTCTTTATATACAGTCATGGAGGGTGAAGGGCCAGGGAGGGATGTCAAAAATTCTAATGCCCAGGCCGTGTTCCAGACCAAATAAACCAGAACTGCTGGGGGTGTGACCCAAGTGTTGGTATTTTAATAGATCCCAAGATGACTCTAATATGTAGCCAGTGTTAGACTTATAACACAAATCTTACAACGCTTCAAAAAATCTAAATGCGTCATACCAAACATACCTTTCAGCATCCTGCTTTTTTTCAGAAGGACTTGCTAAGTGAGACTTAAAACCCTACCTTCAGTTTAAAATTTGAACCATAATGAAAAACTATTTTGAACATGTTATCAAGTACACCAGCCCTGTTAATCAACTTGAATAGCATTACAGAGTAATTATTTTAAAGTTTTTAAGTATTCTTACGAATAATAGTAACTTTTGACGTAAACAGTAGTAGTAAAAGTATGACGTTCTTCCCTTTTTACATTAGAATTCAGAGTTTGTCAGCACCCATAATGTATGGTCAGAGTCCTTTTGGGTTCTTTGTTTTTATTGTGCCAAACAGCAGAATATAATCAGGCACTGAGTAGGAACTAAGGTTTATAAAAATTAAAAGCCCCCAAAAAAAAAATTTACTGAAAGTTGGTCTTTTTTTTTTTTTTTTTTTGACTCGGATATCATCTTTTCTCTTATCCTCAGTCACTTCCTTTCCACTGTCTTCCCTTAAACATCTTCCCCCAGATTTTCACAGCCAGACACCTGCCTTAGCCTCCTGAGAGCTGGCCTGGGCTTCCTGTTACTTTTCACAGCCGAGTGCCTGATGCTGTCCCCTCTTCCTCCGTCTCTTTTTTTCAATGCTCAGCTCCTGCAGTTCCTCTCCAGCTCCAGTCCAGCTTTGCTCCAGCTTTGCTCAAGAAGATTCTCTTGATCTCCTAATTGAAGTTCTTTATGCTTCATCTTGCCCAGCAGCATTTGGTTCTATTGACTTCCCACTTCCTGGTGACATTTCTTATCTTCCTTGCCCGTTAGGATACTTTTTTTTTTTCCCTTTATCTCCTTTTATCTTTCCAACTCCTGTTTCTTTCTTTCTTTAATTTTATTTATTTAGTTATTTGAGAGGGGGGGCTGGGCAGAGGGAGAGGGAGAGAGAATCCTAAGCAAGCTCCCTGCTGAGCCTGGAGCCTGACACAGGGCTCCATCACAGGAGCCTGAGATCATGGCCTGAGCCAAAATCAAGAGTCTACTGCTTAACCAACTGGGCCACCCAGGTGCCCCTCCAACTCCTGTTTCTTAGGTTCCATTTCCTGCTGACCACTTTCCTCCCACTTGCTTTTTGTTACCTTTTTTTTCCTTTTTAAAAAACTGTTCCACATGTTTACAGTAGAAAATATGGAAAATTCTTAACAGATAGACTATCAAAAATCTCACCATTTTAAAAATAACCTTTTGGTTTTGATTATTTATGAAAAATGGGATCATGCTGCATATGCAGTTTTTATACATAACCTTTATTTCCTCTCTGCCCAATAATATATATTTACCAACCTTTTTGCTTTTAATGTTGGTTATAGTTTGAACTTTTTTTTTTTCTAAGATTTTATTTGTCAGAGCAAGCGAGAGTGAGAGAGAGAAAGCACAAGCAGGGGAGCAGCAGGCAGAGGAAGAAGTAGGCTTCCCACTGAGCAAGGACCCTGATGCAAGACTCAATCCCAGGACTCTGGGATCATGACCTGAGCCGAAGGCAGACACCTAACCACCTGAGCCACCCAGACGTCCCACCGTTTGAACTTTTATTAAATTAATATGTATGTATTTCAATAATACTGTAGGTATATAATAAATTACAGTAGTCCTCTTACCTTATTCTGTTCCCCAGAGGCTTGCTTTCAATTATTTTAGCTACTTTTCCTGATATATCTCTCTTAATTTCTAAATAACATGGCTATACTATTTCTGAATCATTAATATTACACATGATCTATTTACATATTTTAATTTTTTTAAGATTTTTATCCATTTGAGAGAAAGAGAGAGTGGGTGAGGGGCAGAGAGAGAAGCAGACTCCCTACTGAGCAGGGAACCCAATGTGGGGCTTGATTCCAGGATTCCAGTATCATGACCTGAGCCAAAGGCAGACACTTAAATGACTGAGCACCCAGGTGCCCCTATTTACTTATTTTTATGTAAGTGAAAATTTCTGCCTTACACCTCTTTCCATTTTTCTAATACTGATAAATCACAAGTTTTTAAAAATTAAATCACTATTCATTGTTTGCATTTTGTACACTATGTAAATATCATTCATCAATGAGCCAAGTCGTCTTTTGTCTTTCTTTCTCTACAGGTATTTATCCTCCAGTGGAAATGCCTCCCTCATTTTCCATTTCCTTAATTTTGTTTTGATTTATGGCTGAATCTTTCCACACCCTCCTTCAGCCTCTTAGTACCATTTTCCCTATGGTGGTCAGTCTAGCAGTTACGTGAATTTCATTGTTTTCTTTTGACCCACCCTCTTGGGGCCAGCCCTGTCTTCCTGCTCCAGACTGGGTTGGTTGCTCTCTAGGCCTGCTTCACAACTGAATGTCACTGTACCTGAGTAACCTTCATCAAGGCAGTGAAGGGATCCCTGACACTCCTGCGTGTCAGGAGATAAATTCAGTGATACAATGATGTTAGCAAATTTGGTGATTTGATGACGTCTCAGAAAGTCTCCAGTCCCTATAGGTGTCAAGCACTTGATGCTGACAGGGAGCATTGGTTCACCCTGGTCTTAACGGTTTATAAACGTGTGCCTGCTCATTTGTCAGCACACTTCTTGATGTTTCAAAGAATACTAGTCAGGGTCTCACCATTGATTTCCTCTTTCCCTTTTCCCTTTCTTTGCCCCATTGAGATCCCTTCTCTCAGTCTTTTTTCATTCTCCCACGTGATTATTGATTGCACCACTAACATTTTTTGGTCTTTTGGGAAGAAGGGAATGGAATCCAGGGGTGCAAGATTTATTTAAAATAAGTTTGACATTTTCAGACTTCAGGAAGTAGGCAGACTATTGCCATTATAAAAAGGTGGATCATTTTCTTGTTAAAATTTAGGAACTTTAAACGATTACTGATGAAGAGGGAAAAGCTGTTTGCACTCAGCATATTTCTCATTATACTTCAACTCAAGATACTCATCTATTATACTACTTTAGGCATTTGCTCTGTTTTCAGCGCTCTAGGATAAGAGGTTATTTATTTCCATTATGTACATCCTGAAAATCATTTCACCTCAGCACTAAAATTGTTTTTATAAATTGTGGAGGGGGAAGTGAGTTCTGTTTAAAACAAAAAAGTCTTCTTAGTAGCAAAAATTGTAACCTTTATACAATCTTACCTAAAGTTCAGTTGAAATGTCAACTGTGCCAGAACTATACTGTGAACTAGAAAGTTCCTTGCAATAGCTTGAATAGGTAACTTAAAATATACCTTAGGGAGCACCTGGGTGGCTTAGTTGGTTAAGCGGCCAGCTCTGGATTTCAATTCAGGTCATGATCTCAGGGTCCTGGGATCAAGCACCCCCTGAGTAGGGCTCTCTGCTCAGCGAGGTGTCTGCTTGAGGCTTCTCTCTCTCTCTCTCCCTCTGACCTTCCATACACACTCTCTCTCTCCCTAAGATAAATAATTTTTTTTAAAAAAATTTAAATATATATATACCTTAGTTATTTGAAATCAGATGAAATTATGAACCTGATAAGTCTGAAGTGATGATTAATAACATTAAGGATGATTTGTTTTAGAATAAAATATTTGAACTAGGCAATCACAGATAGTAAAAACACCTTAAAATATCATAGATTACTTTCATTACTCCATTTTTTTAATTTAGATTTTTTAATATGAAACTTTCTAAACCAACTGCAAAGAACTTTTTTGAGGTACTAAATAGTCTCATTATAGATAAAATGCATTTAATATTTTTTCAATTTGTCAGTAAACAATTGTGATTTTTTTCAGATCAGTAGAAGTTTTAGTTTTGCTCTTTGCTTGTCCATTAAATTTGAGCAAATATTTAACCACTTTGACCCTGTTTTCTTATCAGTGAAGTCAAAATAATTCCTACCTTTAGGGTTTTTGTGTTTTTTTTTTTTTTTTTACCTGAGTGAGATGAAATAAATGTTATTATTCTGTCTTTTTCAAGTTCTCTTTAGTAGTAACTATTAAAACAATATGGTATCATTTTTTTCAGACTCAAAAAGACTGGAGAGAATGATAGAACCTTGTACAGATGAGGCTCAGTGAGTTGAGCTCACCTTGCTGCCACTGTTCTGGAAACAAAGTTGGCACGAGGCATCAACAGCCTTAAAAATCCAAAAAGTACATTTGGTTCATGACTTCTAATGTAGTGAAAGGCAATAATCACTCAAGTGGACAAAGATTGTTTTCTGCTGAATTGTTTAGAGTATTAAAAACTATAAATCTATTAAGTTAATACATCATATAATAGACTTCTGTGCAGCCATTAAAGATAGTCATATGTTTAAAAAAAAAGAAGAGATGTTTGTGTTTTTAACCTTTCATTATGGTAAATGGATATCAGTTTAAACATATTTTTTAAATGACTACAGGACTGGCCAACTTTTGCTGTTCTGTGCTGGGCTATATTTGCATTTATGCATTTTTGAATGCCCTTCTTTTTTCCCTTGGTTCTTTGCCTGGTTTAAAGTTCCAAGTTTCCTTCCCTCTTTCCTGCTTTTTCTACTCCTCTTCAGTTTCTTTGCTTTTGCTTGTCCAGTGCTAGATATAAATCACATGGAGAAAATAAATGCTGGTTGAGGAGAAGTTACTTTCTCTTAAAAAAAAAAAATCCAATTCTTTAAAGTGTGACTTTAGAAATGGTCTTTCCGTTTTACTGGAAACTTATGGAAAGAGCTTAGGAGACAGGTAGACCTGGGCTTGAATCCAGACTGTGTCATTTGCTAGGTGTGTGACCTTAAGCAAGTTATTTAATTACTTTGGCTTGTTTATTTTCATTAGGAACCAGGGATAATGTGTGACTCAGTTTTGTCCTGACGATTAAATGATACAGTGTTTGTAAAGTGCTCAGTACTATTTGACTTATGGGAAGCAGTCGATAGATTGTTGCTGATGTTGCTATTATAACATTAACTTTTCAGAGATGGAGGCCAGACATCTTATTTCAAATGCTGTGTCAGTGTTTAAAATGCCAGTAAACATTGCCTATTCGGTGTATAGTCAAAAACCCAAAAAACAAATCAACAAAAGTAGGGGGTAGAACTCTAAAGCTCATCTGATGTCTTACATATAAATATTGTATAAAGTTAGATGTGGAGTATGGCAGGAAAGGATTATGTGGAGGAGAAAAAAACGTCTTAGCTCTCACTTTGCTTTAAAAAAAAGGATGAATGGATGACTGCCTTGAGGCGATGTGAGGATGGACAAAAAGGAGAGAGAGAAGATTCTAAATTGTACAGCTTTTCACACATTTTTAAATGAATGTGAATGTAAAATTAGAAGGTGTAGGTGATTTGAAATGGACAAAAAAACCTATTCAAATATTTAAAAAAAAACATTTTTACAGTCTTCACTACATTCTCATGATGGATTCTGTATTTTGGTGCTTTGTTTCAGAATTTTATATGTTGATGTTACTAGTTTTTCCTATTGTTCCAGAAATGTTAATTGTGTTGTGAAAAGTAATTTTGTTTCTTGGGCTACTTTTTCTTTTCAGCGTTCATTTAGTGGTAAAACTCATTGGGACCCTAGTTGATGATGCTGATGTTGGCCATTTAGCCATTTTCTCCGGGATATTTCTTTAATGTCTGGGGATACTGCAGTGTTAAACCATGGAAATAAGTTGGTAGAGCAGATAGTCTTAGGCTGTTCTAGAACTTCTTCTGCTCTGCTTTGCTCTTAAATATACTCCTGCTTCTTTTGTTCGAATAATGCTATTGCCTCTGTGCCAGCAGTGGGAGGGTTGTAAATGGATTTTTCTTCAGAGGTAGGAGAGTTGGGGTGGGGGGGGTCAGTTGTTCTGCCTCTCCTGACCACAGGGCTTTCTACAGCACAGCTGTAGCCTGTGGCTACAGTAAAGAGCAGAGCTTGCTGCCCAAGGGTTGAGCCCATGGGGCTAGTGCATTAGTTCAGTGCTCCTGAATTTAAAATAAGTATGAAAGCATGTACAATAAGAACAGTAAAATACCTTACGTGAAAGAGGCTGTGTAAGGGTGCCTTCAGGGGTCCAAAATAATAATTACTTTAGATTCCTTACATGTTTGAGCAGTTAATAATGGTGGTTAAGAGAGAAGCCTTTGGAAACTTCCTTTAAATGCATTAAGACCGAATGACGCACTGGGCTTTTTTTTTTTTTTTTTTTTTTTTTAATTAGAAAATGGGCCCCTCTTACATCACTGTAGATGTGTATGTTGCCTGAGGCTGCAGAACCACCAACCCAAGTAGGCATTGTTCTGGGGGTGGGCGGCTGCCCTGAACACAGAGAAAGCCCAACAGCCTCCCTGCCTAGCATCCTGCCCCAGCCCATGCCTTCTGTCCTTGAAACATGCTGTTGACGCACCTTGCTCAATTTCTGACCTTGTTCTTGGGAGAAGTTAATTCTTTGTGACCCAATTGTGTCTCTAGCTTTAGAGAAATCGTAACACCACTGAGTTATGGCCGAATAATTTTTTTTAAAGATTTATTTATTTTTTTGAGAGAGAGGCAGAGGGAGAGGGAGAGAGAGAGAAACTTAAGCAGACTCCCCACAGAGCCCGGAGCCTGAGGCAGGGCTCAGTCTCACAACCCTGAGGTCATGACGTGAGCCGAAACCAAGAGTCCAACGCTTAATTGACTGTGTCACCCAGGCACCCCCGGTCGGATAGTATTTAACATATGTCTTCATTTAAGTTAGAACAGCAGGTTGGTGTTCTGATAATTCTAAAGGATAATTGGTCATGTGTCCGCTGGTCTAAAGGAAAATGTGTATTTGTGTGGGTGGCAGAGCAGGGCATCACTGACACAGTTGGAAAGCTCAGCGGCCTCACTTCATGACCTGTGTTCTAAATCATGCCATTGTCTCAGTATTTGTTCTTCAGCCACTTAGTTAGAAATTAGGTCAGTTATTTCTGGGAAAAAATTTTTGGTAATACTTGGACCAAGTTAAAAAATGACCCTGCCCATAGATTTGTCTAGTTTTCTTGAATAAAATGAAGGATATCTGAACATAAAAGAGTATAGAGATTCAGAGTTTAAAGTGCAAAATACATGAACTGATCAAAGTCTCACCTCTCCAGACTTAAATTTGCAATTTATGATTCTATTATTATGCACAGTAACACGTATCAGAAAGTGAGATGCTAATCTTCCAGAAATGTTAGTACAAATTATTGCACTAATGCTAGAGAAAGTAGTCATGAAAGTCCTCTTCCATAGTAAGTTGTTGGCACTTGTAGGGATAGAATATAAGGTAATTTAGTATGTTTTATATTCATGAATAATCAGGGCAGACTACTTTTGCATGTTTGTTTCCTAATTATTCTATTTTTAGCACTCCCATCATTTCTCTTTCTACTGCAAGAAGCTGGAACACCCTAACCACAGTGCCATGTACACACCCAGAGCACAGTGGCAGAGGTGAAGGCCTTCGTAAGCTCAGTTGCTTCTGTAGAGAAGGCAGTCATCCTGATAACTGCCAGTAATGACAACCTTGTTGATTTTACCAGTCACGGTCTATTATTAAGCATGCAGAAATTTTTATTTTTGCCTTGCAGATATGTTTTTGTTGTTTGATAAACATGCATAATAGCAAAAAATAAAGATGATCCTTTCTTACTAAAACCTGAGTTCATAAAGAAAAGGCACAAAAGGCTTCCCTGTTTATAGATATTTTGTTTCCCTGAGTAACAGAAAATGCAGTCCTTATTTAACTTAGCAGCGATGCCATGGAAAGATATAAGCCTGCAAGCGATAATGGCCTCCATTTTTTTTCCCCACAGATGTACCTCCAAGTCATAATCTGTGGCTTACTTCAGCCGTGGAGAGCATGATAAGGTGCATGAGATTAAGCCAGCTCTCCAGTGTTATTGGCCTAGAGTCCCCCCAGGCTGTGGAGCTACTCTTGTAGAGCTGGCCAGTTTGGGCCTTGACCCTGGCTGAGCAAAAGCAACCTGTCGCTGATGAAGCTGTGGTTCCAGATTAGGTCCCTTCCGATTCTCTGTTGGCCTTCTCCCTCAGAGTGACCCACCAGGTCTACGAACTCGATGTGTCCAAACTGAGAGCCCCTATCATTGGCTCCTCCTTTCATTTTCTCTAGCTTCATTAACTGTACCATCCTTAAGTTGTCTCTTTCCCTTGCCCCCATGTCCAGTTAGCTATCTTTGTTTGGTTGACTTATTTGTATAATATTTCTCAGACCTATAGTCTCAGCTCAATTCCCACTTTTATTTTTCTTCCTACCTGAACAGTTAAGATAAGCTCCCAACAAGGCCTCCTGTCCCCTCTTCTTCCCAGCCAGCCTAACTTAGTAGCTAAAGTGGTCTTCCTGAAACATGAAGGTCATGCTATCATTCTCCTGCTTGAATATTTCAATTAGAGCCCTACTGCCCATCACACAGAGTCAGGCTTCTTAGACTCACCTGTAAGACCAGCAGCCATCCGTGTGTTTCCCGGGACTTACCACTACCTCCCTTCAGGGACCCTGTCATTCAGCTGAACCAGAGGGATCATCAGATCTATACACACCCTACAGTAGATTACCCCCATTCTTTCTGACCGTGCACTTCACTCTCCCTTGAATTTTCTTCTTCCCATTTTTTACTCACTGTCCAAGGGCTTTGAACCCTTCAAGGTCCTGCTCAAGTATTTCTTCCACAAAGGTGTTCCTGATTGCTAGCACCCTCCTTCCTCCGTGTGTGTGTGCGTACATACCAATTGCCCCTTTATTTATACCTCTTTTAATTACCTCACATACTTGTTGACAATGTGTTTATAGCCATATGTCTTATTATTTCCTTCTGAACTTAATTTCTTTGAGGTTAGATTAGTTTCTGATTCACTGTTCTGTTCTCTGTGGTACCGGGCCCGGTGCCATACACATCAATAAATGAACCCACAGACCTTGATTTTTAAGATTCCTGCTTATCTCTGTTTTGTTCTCTACAAATTGCCTTTGATATTTGGTAATATTTATAACATTCTGTAGGAAGTAATATTAAGAACACTAATCCTTGACCATTTATAGGAAAAATTAACATTCCTTTGTTTTTTAACCAATTTTATGAGGATTTTGTAGTAGCATTTATTATGCTCTATTTATAAGCAAGGAAAGACAGACTTCTCATAAAAGAAGGAGGATGGAGACATCTCTACCTTTTTATAATTTGGAGTAGAAATCTATCAGTCAATTTGGTAAGATGTTAAAGGCGTTTTTTAATATTTCTAATAGGCCATGGGAGTTTGTGTATTAGTGAAGAAGTCGTAAGGGTTGACTACTATGGGAAATGACTTCCATTCTTCTGTTAATTAGAAAAGGTTTCCTGTAAGAGAAAACCTTTTAGACTCTCCAATATTAGAGGGAAAGAAATTGATTGAGATATAGATATCTGGGAGAGGACATGGACTAGTGTAAAGGTATTTATATTCTGAGCTACTGTGACAACTGTGCCCTTAGGAGCTATCTGGTCAGCAGCTCTGGTCCAAGCAGAATGGATACCAGAGAGCTATGACAGATTCCAAATCGCAGTGCCCAGCCTCCTCACTTTTACTAGGTTGCTTGAAGCTGCCTCTGACTAGGAGCCATTTTGTAGAACTGTTGCTTTGTCTGAGACCTCAGTGGGAAAATGTAGCATGGCTGCTAGACCTGGGCACAGATGGGTTTTAGATTGAAGTTGGCGAGGACAAGCATCTTCAGAACTCCCTAAGGAAGGCTCAGCAGCAATCTGCAAACACTGTACTCCCTGGGCAGGCTTCCCTCTTCTGCTGTACCAGACCCCAGAGCCTCATGGGCTATGGCCTCAAGTGGGCTATTTGACTTATGAGATGTGTTATTAAAAAGGCTAACATTACCAATGATAATGTCTCACTTAATAAAGCAAAACAACAAACCCAGTGTTTATTGTTGCCTTGAAACTCTGTCTTTTGGCCTTTCTAGGTATCCACTGATGTCACTTGAAATGAACCATTTTATTTCTAATTGCTACATGCCAGTTTGGTTTCTGTGCTTCTGTTTCTCAGCATTCCACAGATGCCACATTACTCAGAGCTGCGCTTTAGTGCGTCTTCGCAGATTTCTCCCTCCCTGCCCTGCACAGCCTCCCTGCTTGAGGTTCTCATGTAGCAGCTGCTTGCATACCCTGCTGATAGCCATCCACAGCACATGTCCAGCCAACTGAACTAAACTGGAGTGAGCGTGGCTTCAGTGCTGGTGACCTGGCTGTGCTCCAGGACTTTGCCACTCTGTCTTGCCATCTGATACTGTTTTGGTTAAAGAGGCAGATTTAAATACCTTGAGTGAGGGCAGAACTAAGTTTATAGCTCTGTGAAAGGTGCATGATTATTATTTAGGTCTCTTCTAAAATGTGTGGTTTTGATTCACTTTCATACTGGCTTCTTAGCATCTGCACAATATCACCATGCAGATGTTAGATTTTCTTGCCTAAAACAGAGTGACCTTGATCTTCCCACATACTTTTTCAGTCCTTAGTATCTTTAAGACTACAGGATATCTTGATGTTGGTTCCTGGAAATAAGGCACAGGACACAAGTCCATTAGAATCCAGATTCCTGCCTTGTAGCATAGGGTCCATCGGAACTCTGGTTCTATTTTTCTGAGATGGATAGCTTCCTATTGCTAGTGTGGGAGCTCCCCAGAAAGCTTTCAGAGAAGCTAGAGCACAAGCTAGTGCCCTGGGCTGGAAACCTAAGTTTGAATTGTCTCTCAAGTCCCTTTGAACTTTAAAATTCTATGACAGAATGCCTCCCCTTCAGTTCCTCCTACTGCGCTTTGCCTGCCATCTTGTCCCCAAGTCCCATCTGGTCTGCAGCTGAGGTGTCTTCACTTCACCCCGCACCCTCAGCCTTCTCCTTTCTCCCCACTCACCTGCCACGTGCATCACTGCAGTCGCTTCTACCTGACTTCTTTCCGCTCCCTCGGCCCAGCCCGTCTCAGGGCAAACAGAAAGCATTTCCAAGGCACCTACCCTTTAGAGAAGTACTCAGATGCACTTGGTGCAGTTGGAGACCAAAAGTGGTTCCCAAAGTTGTGTTAAGTCACATGCTAATAGGTGCCGATGGTGATACAGAATGTGTATGTGTGCCACAGTGTCTACAGTGTGTTAGAAATAGTTTTTGTAAGAATAAAAGTAGACATTCATAAAATCAAAGAATAGTAAGCTCTCCCTGTTTTAAAATAAACTTTTGGCACAAATCCTTGAGGCTTTCTGCTCCATGGTCTGCTATTTATATATTTAAGAATGCTGTGGGAATTCTTGGTAAGAAGTGTTAAAGATTTTAGGCCTATCTTCTACCTCTCTTAGCTTTGCTCTCCACATCTGTTTTGCATAAATCCAGTTAGAACCTCCCCTCATAGGAATTCTTTAGCCTAATTAAAACTTTGTGCCATAACACATGTGAAGGAATTGGAAAAGCTCCTGGAAGCGACATTTGTCAGATGATATAAGCAGTATCCAAATTGTTAACTGTACTTGCTATGCTTTGCATAGTTCATAGGTGCACGTCATCTCATGTACAAAATATATTGAGAGGAATTTCATTGATGCTGTGTCTTTAATTTGTTTCATGTTTAATTGGTAGCCAACTCTAACACTTTCGCTTCAGATGCTCTTGATTTTCCTTTTACGTCTAATTTCCTCCTGCTGTGATTCAAAAGTACTGTGATAACTTATAAACAAATGATTCAATGGCTTGACTAAGAGGATTTGCTACTAAAAATAAATTCCGTAATTTCATAGAGTATTTTTGTAAAATGAAATTATATTTTCTTATATAAACATTTTATCAAATATTTTCTGAGTGGGGATGCACTCAAGTTTTTTAAATTGTGCTTTGAAGACATATTACTGAAATTTTATGTTAAAATTTAGTACACTCCAAGCATTTTAAACACCTATTTTGTTTTTTTTGTGTGTGTTTTTTTAAAAGATTTTATTTATGTATTTGACAGAGCAGAGAGAGAGAGATCACAGGCAAGTGGGAGTGGCAGGCAGAGGGAGAGGGAGAAGCAGGCTCCCCATTGAGCAGAGAGCCAGATGTTGGGCTCCATTCCAGGACCCTGGGATCTCGACCTGAACCGAAATCAAGGACACTTAACTGACTGAGTCACCCAGGCACCCCCTAAACACCTGTTTTTTAATTGAAAATTTTAACAGCTTGGGGTGCCTGGGTGGCTCAGTTGGTACAGTGTCCTTGATTTTGGTTCAGGTCATGATCTAAGGGTCATGAGATCAAGTGCCCTGTAGTGTGTGTGTGGAGCCTGCTTAAGATTCTCTGTCCCTCTCCACTCACAAGAGCGCTCTCTCTCTCTTAAAAAAAGGGGGGGGGGAGAAAATTTTAGCAGCTGGGCAGAGTTTATACCATTCATTTACTTAGAACAATTTTTAATTCCAAGCCCAATAAATTTTGAGTTAACTATTGACCATCTGCAAGTTCAGCATTGATCTTATAGTTAGGAAGAAATTGGTGTTCCTTAACATTTTTATTGTAAAATTTTCTATAAATATAAACCCAAACTGTATTTTCATCTTTATAGAATTATGAACACACTCTGTGTTACTATGTCACCTCTGATTTGTTATTTTGGCACAGTTATTTTCAATCTTCGATGTGTGTCAGAATCACCTGGAGCAATTGTCAAAAACAGAGTGCTGTGCTCTCCTCCCAGAGTGTCTGATTCAGTAGGTCTGGGACATTGCTGATCCTGCTGGACTATTCTCTTAGATCCACTGGTTAGGAATTCTGGCAAATAGTGATCTTTGTGATTTTCAAATATAATGAGTGTGAAACACAAGAGAATATAAGAAAGGTAAGAAAGATTTAGCATAGATTTCATGGTTTGTAAAGTTATATTTCAGTTGCTTTTTTTTTCTTCCTTTTTTTTTTTTTTTTTTTTTTTTTTTTTTTTTTTTTTTTTTTTTTTGAGTGGGGGGTAGGGAGCTGTGGAGAGAGAAAATCTCAAGTGTCTCCATGCTGGGCATGAAGCCTGACACAGGACTCCATCTCACGACCCTGAGATCATGACCTGAGCTGAAATCAAGAGTCAGTTGTTTAACTGACTGAGCCACGCAGGCATCCCTAAATTTCTTTTTAACCATATTCCCTTTCTTGCTGTTCCAAAGATCCTGCATTCCACTTATTTGGATTTAAATGTATATAGTGCTGACAGTATGACGGCTATTACTTGGTAAATTACCAAATGTATATTTGGTAGTTTTCTTTGAGAGGTGGCGATTGCAGCATTGCAGTGACTTTTATGCTGCTAACTTTACATCAGTATTAGAAAGTCAATGTAAATAGGTTTCTATAAAGCACATGGCCCAGTACCTGATATGCAGTGGATGCTTCGTGAATGTTGGAATGAGCAATGAACGTACAAGCAGCCCATTTTCTTCCACCATAATGGAGTTACTCCTTGAAAACTTGGCTGATCCAACCTGGAACATCTGAGAGTTCTTTGGTATATTGACTTTACCATTTTTGCCATCTTTGCTTCTTATGCTTGCATTCCTGAGGGATGATTATCTCGCTGTTAATTTAGCCCTTCTACTCGCAAGAGTGGAAGACAAGTTAAACATAAAATTAAGGCCTCACTGTTCTCTTACTTGTTAGTAATACTTATTCACTGAAATAGGTGGTAACTTAAAGTTCCTTTGGGAATGATTTGGCTTCATTATTCAAGCTTGCCTTGATGATCTTTTGAACATATATTTTAAAAAACTGTATTAGCTAATCTGGAATATAAGTGACAGCAAGTTAGATACTATTTTTGTCTTTCTTACAAATACACAGGAATTTCCAGTTCTTTATTGCATTCTAACCAAGTTTATTATGATAGTTCCCAAAATATTGAATACATTGAATATCTAATGTTACATTTTCTGATAATTTCAGTGCAATTTCAGTGGTGTTTTAGCTTTGTTATTTGATGGCTGTTGTGTTGATTATATTAAGATTAGATTAGATTAAGAGTCACTGTAGACTGCAAACTACCTGCTCATACCAGTGTTCACAAAAATGCTTCTTTCACACAAGAAAATGGACAGAGGAGCTTAATAGTGTTTTCAAGTGGAAATTAAGAGAAAGCTCCATTCCTGTCCTGGCTCTGATGCCATAATTTCATGGACTCTACCTCATAAAACATTTCCTTTAAAAAAAAATTTTTTTTTTTTAATTTATTTTAGAGAAAGAGTATGTGCACACACAGCTGGTGGGAGGGGCGGTTGGGGGGTGTGGGAGGGGCAGAGGGAGAGAGAGTATCTCAAGCGGACCCAGTGCTGAGCATGGAACCTGATGTGGGCATTGATCCCAGGAGCCTGAGATCATGACCTGAGCTTAAATAAGGAGTCGGACACTTAACTGACTGAGCCACCCAGGCACCCCTCGTAAAACATGTCTGTACTGCTCCTCCTTGGTTCATGAGGATATTGTAAGAGTGAATTAAATGAGTATTTTGAATGGCTTAACATACTGTTAAGAAAGGTACTCCATAGCCATACAGATTTAGGAAAACGATGAATTCAGCTGTGGACATGCTGAATTTGAGTGTCTGGAAGGACACACCCTGTTGATGGCCAAGAAACATGAAAATTGAAACTGAGCTCAGGGCTCCAGAATTACATTTATAGCGGTTAGCCTAGAAGTGATCATCAGAGCCTCAAGATTCCACCCCACTCCCAGAAGTAGATCTACCAAGAAAACCAGACAAACCCTTAGGAACTACTGGAGCTTAGGAGGAACCAGAAAATTGAACCACGGACATTTGACCAGGGCTTCACCGAAACCCAGGTTCTTCTTCCTGCACGATGTTGTCTGCTGATAACTGTTGCTTTTGATAAACTAATGAACAAAGTCTCTACTATACACATGTAGCTTATATTTGTGAGGGTAGATGAGACCTACCAGGTGGTAATAAGTGTTAAGAAAAAGCAGGGTGAGTGAGGGGGGAAGGAGTGAGGGCCATGCGATGACTGCGAGGGGATGGGTTAAGGTCAGGAAGGTCTCAGCTGAAGCAGGTGACTCAGCTGTAGGAAGTAAGGGACAAAGAGTTACAAAGGGAGCAAGAAGGGCATGGAACAGCAAGGAGAAGCACTTTGAGGGGTAGAATGTTGCTAACTCAGAAGTATGGGTGCAGGGCAGAGGGGCATGAAATGTGGCTGCCAGCATCTGTGCTGGCCTTAACTTGTGGGAGAGACCTCTGAAATACTTGGGAGACACGTCCTTCCACTGTGAGTTCAAACAGTCCTCATTCTGAAGCATTAAAACATTTGGAAAACAGTAAATCCCAACTTTTTCCTTCAAAGCTGTACTGTAAAATTTGAAGTTTAAAAAGGTTGTGTACCATTAAGAAAGTACTTCCGAGTTGTTGGAAGGTAACACACTTACGTTCCTTATACGAGTGCATTGCTTTGGTTGCACCCTGCAATTGAAGAAACCTGCCTTGAGAACCAGCAGATCTATTAGCCAGACCGGGGCCAGGTTGTCTCCTGGCTCAGAGCCTCCAGTCATCTCTCTGAAGTGCCATCCTTGATGGTGGTCTTCTTCAGGGAATGCCTGACCACTTGTGGCTGAGGAGATGAAGAAGGCCCAGGAAGGGTAGCTCCTGCTTTTATTTTTTGTGTACTGATGTTACTCTTGAGTTTATTTAGAGAAAGGGGTTAAGAAAATAAGGAATTTGGAAAACCACCCAAGTGGATGATCTTCAAGGTCCTTCCTGTTTCTGGAGTTCTGTGAAGCTGTTTTTATTAGTCCCCAAGTGTATGTTGCTACCACATAATTTAGCCACAACAATGTTTGGTATCTGTTGGTGATCTCAGGCATTTCTGAGAGAAGTGCTTCTTGACTAATCTTGTATTTGGTTAAAGGGCTTCCTTAGTGTTAGTTTCTACTATGTTTAATACTGTTCGTTTTATGATTATTTTTGAAATCTGATCAAGAATTGACACAATTATCTCTTCAAAAATTTATACTTATGTCTATTTTTTTACCTATTAGTAAAATTTTATAATTTAGAACATTATAATTCTCTAAAGAAAATAGGAAAGAAACATTAGAGTGGAACTTTTCCCTATTCGCTCTGACTAAAATGCTTTTATGAACTGTTGCCAAGAAGTTCCTGTAGATATAATTTTGCCTTGTATACTCTTAGGTTGGATGGCCAGCCAACTGCTGGTAAAAATATTTTGACTAGGGAAGATAAATCAAAAGTGGTTAATAAAAGAACAGCTAAGTGTTTTCCGAAAGTACCATATTTAGTTAATGGTTATTCTTCGTGGTTGCACTCACTTTTGAAGACATGGTCTGGCCAGGTGCTGCTGCTACTTTGTCTCTCTTGAATGACAATATGGAATTAGGGAAAGTCAGAGGTGAGGAATGGTCAGGTGATTCCCCTGGTCAACATGAAGCTTGCTCCATCCAGCCTTAGGCTGTTTTTTACTTTCTTTTGCGTTGAAGGCCAAGATGACGTGCCTGTCACTTGGATGTTTTCATATTTTGTACATTTACTATGATACATATATTTTGCAGTGGTGCAGATACATCGATCCATAAATGATGGGTATCCCATACTGAATCAGAATACATGAATTCAAGTCTAGAGAGAGACCTGTGTATTTCTCAGTGTGTCTTTCTGTGTGACTGACCACTTCGAAGGTATGAAGACGACTTTATGCTGTTGACGTAGTGGCTTTGTTGTGATGTAATTTCAGTAGCTGCTCATGGCAGCTGTTCGTTGAAAGTAAATTGAAAGCCAGCTGGTTTAGGTATCACAGTGGTGAAGATCAACGGAGTACTGTGAAACTGGGACTCAGTTATGGAAACATGAGACTATCCCAACTGATTCTCAGATGTGTTTCATCTGACACTTTCCCAGCTCCATCTCTTGCCTACCTTACTCCATTGGAAAAATTCCACTTTCTTCAAGGGAAGAATTGCAGGTCTTGATAGAACAGACTTTGGGCTTCTTGATGACGTTACTGTTTTTCAGTTGTTTTGTGACCTTCAGATTATTAAAGTTAATGTTGATGTCCTGCTCAAACTTGTTTTGTTTCTTTCACAGATAACAAAAGAGCAGAGGAAATACATTGTATTAAGCAGTCAGTAAGAAAATGATGTTTAGGGCTGTGGAATTTCTGGGACCGCTACTAGATAAAGCTCTCTAAATCTTTATTGCCAGTTGAATGCAGGGTAATGTGAACCCAGTGCTCTCCGTGGTGAGCTTTTGTCCATGATTGAAAAATTCCTGGATCCATCCCCAGTAGTAGACTTTCTCCACCTCTGCTTCTGAGACTGTACCACAAGGTGGCTGCTGCCTCTCTCCTTTCATAGGTGCACACGTTTCTCCACCTAAAGAGTACTTTATCCTGTAGGCATTACATCCAAAACACTGAAAACAAACAAAGATGCCAGTGAGGGAAAGCTAGAAACCATTTCAAATCCTAGGCACTTCCCAATTCCCACTGACAGTCTTGCATGTGTTTTGTAGTAGTTTACAATTGATATATAGGTAGAAAATTGATAGAGATCCAGCTGCTTTTAGAGTAGTAGTAGTGACTCAGAAAGGAGAGAGGATTGTGGGCTATAAAATGAGCAGATTGCCTGTTCAGTGTCTTTGTCTCCTCCATCAAAGTGGCAGCTTGCTCCATCTTTATCAAACATTAAATTAAATGTCTAATTTATCATAGTACCTCTGATGTTCAAACTTACGTGTGTTGCTGTCATTCTTGCAAGTTTTGCAGGTATGTACTTCCATTTGGGCAGATGTATTTTTGACACAGCTTCTATAATCCTGCTAGGCTGATTGGACATCAAAATTTTATATTCACACTATTACCTTAATTGTAGAGAGATTCTGGGGTAGCTGTGGAAAGTGGTCTAACATGTGTTCTTCTTTGCACTGCCAAGGTTCTAAATATTTATCAATCATTACTTATTTATACTCTGTAATGCCATACTTTATTGGTGAATGTTCCACTTTTCAGAGGTAGGTTCTCTGCAGTATCTAAGAGAAATAGGAGCATATCCCTGTCATCCTGTCAGTGAACTTCAAATCACAGTTTATGATCTTCAGATTAATAAAAGCAAGTCTCCTCCTACCCCCAAAATGAAAATGACAGAAACTTGCATCTAGGGTACCATATTTTAAATTCAAAATACTTATTTTTTGAGACTTGGTTATGTCACATTAATTTAGATTCTGAATTGGTGATCAGTTTGATAGACAAGTTACCTTTACATTCTGAATAAATGTTAAGCAAAAAAAAAAAAGTAAAATTTTAAGAGATTTAGATGTGGTTCATCTTTGAGGTATTCTGTCACACTGTTTTAGAATCTCTAAATGCTGCTTTGGATCCATTCATTAAATCAGGGCACAGATACCTGTATTTTTAATGGCAGCAATAAAAAAACATGTTTTTATAATATGGAATAATCCAGTCCTTTCATTTTCTTGTCCATTTAATCTGAACAGGTAATGTTTCAGTATATTAAGACACACTCAAGACTTTGATAACAGCTTTCTAGATTATTGCGGGAATCATAGCTCTGGTTTGTAGGGTCTCATTAAAAGTACACTTTAGTTATACACTAAGATCTGTAGCTGAGAATTTAGAAATACCAGCGTGAGCACATCGTGACATGGGGTGGGTTATCTCCTGCTGATGGAATGTAGCTTCCTTGAGTTGTGGTTTTTTCCCCTAAATTCTTCCTTTAAGGAAGTCAAAACCCTCACCTAAAAAGAAACAAGTTACCTAATCAGGAAGAGAGAAAATGAAATCTGATTCTTTTTGACATTTTTAGTGCCAACTCCTGAACAAAGGACTTCTTTAAGAAGTCCTTTGTTCAGGGCTTCTTTGCCTTTGAATGGGAGCCATCCAATATATTAAAGGTTTTTCAGCAAGTGCAGTAGTCTAGCGCCAGTTTCTGTTTTCAGCTCCTCACAGAGTAAAGCCAGTATCGTCAGCAGGTCTTGTATGAAATGGCTCAGCACACGTATTACGTACTAGAGAAAATACAGACGTGTAAGACAGGATCCTAGTTTCGTTACGCTTAACTCTAAATAAGTGAAAGGAGCATTTTAAGAACAGATACAAGTGGGTGAAAATGAGCACAGTGTGTTGTTAAGACTCTTAACTAGATTAGTTGGATAGAGGGATGAGTCATCAAAAAAAAAAAAAGGCAATTCCAGAACACATTGAGGAATGCCTTCTTAAGGGTGAGGCACTTAAAAAGTATGTGTGTGGAAGGAAGACATGGTTTGGTGAAGCGGAGGCAGGGAGCTTGGTTTACGCTTGCTTGTGGAATTAGAAACGACAGAGGTGGAGGGGCTGTGCTCTGGAAACATCAGGAAGCACAGGGCTGGAGCTCTGCTGGGGGTGGGGTGGGGTCTGGAGGGCTGAGTCGAAGGCCTGAAAATAGCACCCCATAGAGGAGCTGCGGCTAGCAAGGATACCCACAGTTTGGAGACAAGCAGACGCAGAGGGGCCCCTTGCAAATTTCCACCTAACTTTGGCCACTGATTTTTGTAGTGATTTGTACTAATATTTCTGCCCCATTATTCTCTTACAGTTCTTTGTTCTTCAAGGTCCAGCTCAATTCCTGTTGTCCCTAAGGAGCACCCTGTGGTCAGGGAAGACCTGTGAGCCTGTGAGCCTCAGTGAGTTGAGGGAGGAGAGCCCTAAGAGAAATGTAGGGGAGAAGGAACATGCAAAGGTCTTTAAAACCCATGTTAGAGTCCTGTTGTGTTACCTGCCCACAGAACCTTTCCTCAAATCCTTTATTTTTTTATTTTATTTTATTTTTTTTAAAGATTTTATTTATTTAACAGAGATAGAGACAGCCAGCGAGAGAGGGAACACAAGCAGGGGGAGTGGGAGAGGAAGAAGCAGGCTCATAGCAGAGGAGCCTGATGTGGGGCTCGAACCCAGAACGCTGGGATCACGCCCTGAGCTGAAGGCAGACGCTTAACCGCTGTGCCACCCAGGCGCCCCTCCTCAAATCCTTTAAATTTAAGGTCTTTGTTTTTTTTTATACATACTGTAATAGGTTGAACAAAAGCATACTTTTCAGTTAATTTGAGATACACAATTTGATTTGAATGCTAAAACTTACCAGTACCTCCAAACAAACAAATGTTTAGAAGAAATTAGCATGTTGGAGAATTTGCTGTAACTTTGAACAATTTAATGTATTATTTATCTGATGACTAACATTTGCTCAGGTAAGTGTGTCGCCCGATTGAATATCCTGGAAATCTGAGAGTGAGAGTGAGGGAGACAGACACACTGAAACCAGTTAGGAAGACATTTTCAAAGTGAAACTTCCACTGTGCAATTTTATTTTTGTTTAAGTTTTCAAACAGAAAACACTTATTTACCTTTCCTGTGACTGAGACTCGCCATTTAAATTTTACACATGAAATAGAATATGTAAGCACAAGCTAGGCATAATACCCACTCTGAATCAGTCCCATTGGGTGTTTAAAAAATCCTCAATAAAGCATATTTGGTCATAAAAATGGGTAGGATTAAAGCCAATAGAAATGGTATGATATGAATTATAACATACAAAGCACTGTGAATTTTAATGATAGGCTTTATTTGAAAATGTATAAAATAGACGTAATTACCTAGGTGCTTTCTGGATATCATGTTTGGAATACTGAACCATGTTATCCTGGTTCTTGGTTTAAAAATTGTTTGCCCTTCAAATAATGCACTTTTTTCCCCAAGATTTTATTTATTTGTGAGAGAGAGAAGAAACAGGGGGAGGGGCAAAGGAAAGGAAAAAGTCAACTCTTAACTGAGCAGGGAGCCCCCGATATTGGGCTCCATCTCAGGACCCTAGGATCATGACTTGAGCCAAAGGCAGACGCCCCACTGACTTGAGCCACCCAGGCACCCTGCACTTTTTTTTAAAGCAAAATTTTTAAATGGTATCTCAGAATTAAGGTATGGTTCTGCAAAAGTTTATTTGAACTAATGAATGTTGAAAGAATCTAGTTTAATTAACCTGTATTTGTTGGCAATGTGATGCACAGACATTGCAAATGCACTGTAGTGGTAGAGATTTGTGGAACAGTTGGCGTCGAAAACGTTCCTAGGCAGCTCTGTAAGTATGTAGCTGTTTTCATCCTGTTCTAGAGTGACTGACAGATGTATGTTACTCATGGTGACTAACCTTTCTTAAATTTCTGAATTAGACGAGTGACCACTCAGCTAGATTGTCGTCTGGGGAGGACAAATAGTAGTAGAAATGAGGCTTCCCCAAAATCACACCACAGAGCTTTGAAGTCACTGCATCCTGAGCCTGTCCTCAGTGTTTTGGTTCTAAGAATGAGGACTAACATATAAACAAGAGTGCTAATTTATTAATTCATAATTAACAAAAAATCCATCTTGGCCAGACAGGCTACTTTCTCCCTTTTGGCCATCAGGATAGCTGTTGGGAGTCGTGAACCCAGAGTCCTGTCAAAGGTAAAGAGAGAGTTTCAAGAGAGAATTCATTTCAGGACTGTCTCTGTCCCTTTCAGAGAAGATTTCGTATTTTTTTACTTCCCCAGACAGAGCCAGAATCTAGGTTTTCCTTTCCTGGGATTCATACCGACTGTTCCCTTCTCCAATTCTGATGGTAATCACACACGCTGGATCATAATCACATTCTGATTCTGGGCTGGATGTTAGGATCTTTTCCTTGATTATTTTATGAAGTTTTTAAGAAAAACACATTTACTGATTCTTAGTTTATTTCCTAATATTACCCTTATTTTATTGTTTTTTCTGCATTTCTTCTCCTGGGATCAGCCCTGTCTTCCTTCTCTCTGGATTTTGAGGAGCAGCTCCCTGTTGTGTCTCTGTGTGCCCTATGAGGATATTGAAGCCAAGAGGATAGCGATACTCGAGGACTTCCTTGTAGTCTCCTCAAACAGACCACCTAGACAATGAAGGACAAGCTTTCCTAGGATGATATTTATCATTGTGCACCTTAAGGAAGGAAGAATCCTTTTTTCTTACAGGTTCTGCCTGGCATGTTCTTCTTGAAGTCTTCTTAAGTGAAGTTGCTCCGTTCCCCACAGTTGCTTTGTAGCTCTTCACTGGACCTGTGTTTTAGTGTTTCCCAAGTTGACACCATCTAGTTTTTACTCTCCTCCACTCCTCCTTATCCGTGGTATTGAACTCCAGGTCACATTCCCACCTTCCCTGGGGCAGAGCCACCTGACTCAAACTATTTCCTCAGCTGTCACCATCATGTGAGGCAATCCATCTCCTCCCTGCCATCATGGTTCCTTCATCTTCTCATCTCCTGAGTTTTCTCCCTCTTTTTCTCCACCTTCCCCCTCTCACCCCAAAGTTAGACCATTAGCTTTCTCTTCTGCCTCTCTGTCTTTGCAGTAACTGTCACTTCCCTGATGACCCTGTTACTGTGGTATGTTTTATGTATCTTTACTGTTGCATTCATCACACTGTTTTTATTCCTTTCTTTCCTGCTAGACTATGAGCTCCTTCAGTGTCTTGATGGTTCTGAAACCTAACACTACCTGCCATGTAAATGTTACTTCAGTGGGAACATGATATACTGCCATTCTTTCCCTCAGTTTGTTTCATTCTTTCACTCAACAAACTCTGTTGAACACCTACTATGTTTCAGGCACTTTTATTGCTGCTGAGAATACAGTGGTGAAAATAGTCCCTTCTCTCACTGAACCTAGAGTGTATGGTTGAGGGATACAGAACAGAGGGATACAGAATTGGAAATTACAGTATGGTTCACTGATGCACCATCTGTAATCAACAAGATTCTAGAAACTTTGTAATGGTTGGTATTTTTTCTTGTGCTTTCTTCAAAAAGCTGTTTGGAGGTTTTAAGTGTGAAAATGTGTTTGTTTTCTTGGAAACAAAATATAGCATTAAACATACAGAATCTAAACTGAATAAATGAGACTGAAAGAAAACTATCAGTTCTCTAACTTAGCTTGCTGAAGACAGGGACAGAAAGACAGGATTCTTAGTACATGTATTAATCTCCTGTACTTTATTTTTGATGCCTGAAATATTCCGTTTTACACTAAAGAACTATTATGAAATTGGAAATCAGTAGATGCATCATTGCTTAAATCAGCATTATTATTATTAAGATTTTATTTATTTGAGAGAGAGAGAGAGCACGGTCGAGGGGGTGGGGCAGAGAGAGAAGGAAAATCAAACTCCCTGCTTCGGGGCTCTATCCCAGGACTTGGGATCTTGACCTGAGTCAAAGGCAGATGCTTAATCCACTGAGCCACCCAGGAGCCCCTAAATCAGCATTATTAAAAGTGACTTTAAACATGTATAAAATTAGTATATTTGATGATACTCTAGTTCAAAACTGTCAGCTTTTCTTTTTCACCTATACTTTCAGTAACCCACCTTATAGATTAACATCTGTCCCAAACTGGACACCTTTTAAGCAAATTGTTATATCCCAGATGGAGAGTTGATCTCTCCAACCAAAGCACCAATATGCACTATATACACCTAATCTTTTTCCACATGAGTGTTCATGAGGCGAGCATGAAAAATATAATTAAAACTCACACCTGGCCGGGAGTGGGCCGGGTTCTTTTTCTGGAAAATCATTTATTCCTTCATTTAGAAATTAAGTTTTCCAAGAAATTGGTACCCAGCTTACAGCCAAAACACAATTTCATGCTTAGTTTTGTTGGCAGGAATCTTTATTGAAAAGAGCTTAAATTTTTCTTTCCCATTTTCTTAAAAGTACTTAATTAATGTTTTTCGTTTAATAAACTGACATCACTGGAAAAGCTGGGGAGAGCCCAATTTTAATTGTAAAGGATGGAGCAGTATCTCTTTCTAGCTACATTTGCTCATTAATAATGATTATTGTGGAAGTTCTCAAGTATGTTCCTCAAAGTGTTACTAGATGACCCTCAAAAAGCGTAGTGGTCGAATAAGGGTGCGATACTAAGATGTGATTCAACAGGTTCATTTACTTTAAGATTTCTCAAAGTTTTTAAGATGCTCTGTACTGCTGCTTCTTAAACTTGAAGGTGTGTGCAGTAGGGATCTTACATGAAGATTCTGATTCAGTAGGTCTTGGGAGGGGCCTGAAATTCTGCACTTCTTACCGGCTCTAAAGTGCTGCTGGTATAACTGGTCCATGGGTCACCCATTAGAAAACAAGGTTTTTAGGGGTCTTCAAGAGGAACCAGGCTCTGTAGTAATCACAGGAACCTTGGTTTTGACGTACTAGAAGTCATTTATAGAGCATACTTTGAGAATTTTAAATTTTAAACGGAATTTTTCAAATTACAAATGAATGTGTAATTTAAATAGAAGTCTAGTGCAGAACTTCTAAGAAATCTAATACAGAACTAGGTTATTACCAGATAGACAGCTTAGTATAAATCCCAAGACACTGAAAAATCATTTAGCTGGTCCATGTAAAAAGAAAAATCAATGTAATGAACTAAAAAGACAACTGCTGCATAAGATAGCAGGTTGTTACTAAGTTGTATACTTTTTATTTTTAATAGACCTTATAAATATTATTAAATGCCCAAGTCCTTAATTAAACAATTTTACATTATTTTTATTGCCTCTAGTAATTGACTTATAAATTACCATATTTCAAAATCCCCATATGTGCTGTGTTAGTGATTTCATTAGTTTTTAATCTTTGTTAACTCTAGCATTTGATATGAAAAACTAATGATAAAAACAAATCTTTTATTTAAACAGCTTGAGATTTGATATGGCTTAGATATTCTTAATTGCAAATGATATGAAACAATAGTCTAGGGAGGTTTTTGAGAAATCTATTGAACCTAAAGCAAATTTTTAAATGTAGAAGCTTAATAAAATTAATTAATACATTATAGGTGGGCTTTCCCCCACCTGGGTCCTTCTGCTGCACCTGGAATAGCGTCCCCATTTATTCATGCCTTTTGAACCCCTCTTTGAGCACCTGTCTTCCATGTTTGAGCTCTTGCTGCCTTGTTTATCTCAAGCTGCCTTTTATTGTAGTTGCTTTTTTATTTGTCTTCCCTTTTAGACTGTAAATTGGATTGGAGGCCAGGGTCACCTTCATCATTATACTCTCAGTAACATCTATTTTATAGTGTAGTAAATAATAAGTGGAAGATCAGTAATGCTTTAAATAAATTATATCTTTATAATTCAGCATGAAAAATTTGATTTTTTAATCTTACAATTCTTAAAAGTAATAAAAGTTAAATTTTTTTCCTTATCCTCATTAATGGTTGTGTTAATTTCACTTGCCTATCATGTAACAAGTCCTCTTAAATCTCAGTGACTCAAACAATGGTTTTTAAATTTCATACAAGTCTTGGTTGGCAAGGAGGTTCTTCTGCTGGTCTTGCTTGGGCTCGTGCATGTGGCTCCAGTAAGCTGGAGACTTGGTCAGGGCAGGACTTTCTAAGATGGCCTGTCTTACATGTTCTGAGGTATTGTCCAGAGGGGCTGGGAGTACTGATCCTCTGTCTACATGGCATCTTTTAATCCTGAGCTCTTTCACAGCATAGTGATTTCAAGATTCCAGAAGAAGCTGCAAGGTCTCTTAAACCTAGCCTCAGATGTTGCACAAGATCTACATTGGCCACATTTTGTGAGTCCCAAGAGGCCAGCCCTACATTCAAGGGGTGACCAGTGGGTTCTGCCTCTTCCTGAGGGGAACAGCAAAGGCACTACCCACCTGGAGTTACATTGTATGTATTTCTTCCTACTAGGTTAAATTAGAACAATAGTACAATTTTATTTTCTTCAGCTTCTCACCCCTCTCATGTTGATATCATAGGGAGTTTATTTCAATTTTAATTTTCAGTCGTCTGAATTATTAGCACTGTTTATTGTGTCCTAATCCTTCTTCTATCGTATACATTATTTGGTTGCAGAACTTCCTTTAAAGATTGTGGAAGCCAAACTCTCCTGAGTTCCAGTATGTCTTAACATGGTCTTATTTTACGTTCATATTTGAATCGTAGTTTTTGGTGAGTACCAGAAGCTATCGCTATATCCACTGTAGTTGATGAGAGCTCTGATGCCAAATGGACTCTCATTCATTTGTAAGCACTTTGTTTTTCTCCATGGTAACATACAATCTTTTCTTTATCCTTGGAACCAGATATTTCAGTGGATTGGGTCTAGACGTAATTCATTTCATTCATTTTGTTCATTGATTGGCCCATTTGAATGATTAGTTTTCAGCTTTGAGAAATTTTTGTTTCTTATTTCTTTTAGTATTTTTCTTCTTTTTTTCTCTCTTCCGGGTATGATTACTAGTAAATAAACGTAACCCCGGACTAGTCTCTAGTATCCAAACTTCTTTTACCTTTTTCATCTTTTTTCTTTTCTTTTCTTCTTTCTTTTTCTTTCTTTCTTTCTTTCTTTCTTTCTTTCTTTCTTTCTTTCTTTCTTTCTTTCTTTCTTTCTAAGTTTCTGAATGATTTAGATCATTCTTATGCAGTACTTTTTTTTTTATTATTATTAATCTTTACACCCACTAGGGACAACTCACAAACCCAAGATCAAGAGTCGCATGCTCTACAGACTGAACCAGTCAGGTGCCCCTCTTATGAAATACTGTTAAAAAATTTTTTTTTTCTTAAATTTATTTTAGAAAGAGAGAGAGAGCATGCACGCACCCACACATTCTTGGTTGGGGAGGATTGAGGGTGAGAGAAACTCAAGCCAACTCTGCAGGGGGCTTGATCTAATGACCCTGAGATCACAACCTGAGCTGAAACCAAGAGTCCATGCCTAACTGACTGAGCCACCCATGCATCCCTAAAATGTTTTTTTTGGGGAAAAAATTATTCTGTTTATTCCATTGGTTGAGTTTTTTATTTTTATCCTGTATCTTTATTTCAAAGTCTCTGGCTGTTTCTCTTTTATGTACACAGTTTTCAATTTAAAAACAGTGTCATTCAGGCTCAGTTAAGCATCCAGCTCTTGATTTAAGCTCAGGTGATATCTCAGGATTGTGAGATCAAGCCCGGGTGTGGAGCCTGTTTAAGATTCTCTCTCTGTCTCTCCTGCTGCCTGCCCCCACCCCCATAAATAAGTAAGTAAGTAAGTAAAGCTTCATTTAATGTTACTTCTACATACTTCACTTTACTTTTCCTGTTTAGGGAATTGGTCCCTTCTGTGCAGCAGTAGCTGACTGAGGCCCTGCTCTGTCTGGATCAACTCCTTCTTTGCCTGTGGCAATTGTTTGAGCACGTCCAGCACAAGGGCGGACCACCCTGCTGCACTAGTTCTACCCTTGATTATCTGCTCTGGACCCTGACCTAAGAACCTAGGATCTGGTAGCCTGAGTGTGCAGCCTGCCCCTCACCCCACCCCAACCTGCTCCAAAGCAGTCCTTCTTCTGTTTGGTGCTATGGTTCCCTCTGGTATTTTGCCATAGGTTTATAGTCATTATTTTTCTGACTTTTTAGCACACTGATGGCATTTTTAAAATTTCTAGACTAGTTTTCTTATCTTAAAAAAGAAAAATGCCTCTTCATGGTGTTTTGAGTTGGAAAAGAGTGGGAATGTATGCTCATCATGCCTTTTGATCCGGTCATCACCCCTCAGCTTTAATTACATTCTTAGCCGTTTGATTATCCCCATCCTATCTTTTTATCAGCCCCTAACATTCCAGGCTTCTCCTTCTTCTTCCTCATCTGTATAACAGATCCCAAATCCTACAAGGTGAGCCTGTAGGATTTTCCAAAAAGGGATTTCCATTTTTCCTCCTTTGCTGTCTGTAACAAGTAAGATACTTTTGGTTTTATTAACAGTTTTTCGGTGTTTACCTGTGCTACAGGAACCATGTCCACACTCTGTTCACTCCAGGGAGCATCACTCACATAGAACACAACGTGAACTGCCGCCTCGAGGTGTGCGCAGTGTTGAACGTGATGTTATACATTAACTATGTGTTTTATTTTCAGAAATTATTAGTGAATGGTATATGGGGTTGCAGACATTTTATTTTGTAGTATAAGCCCCTTTTTCATTGAAATAAATACCTTCAAGACATTTATGAGTTATAAAATTTAGTATAGTTTTTTTTAGTGTAGTTTTATAACAAGAAGTAGATCAATTCTCTTAAAAATGGATAGTCTTTAGTATTTAAGCTGTTAAACACTATTGCATTCTATTTATAATTACTGTAATTTTTTCTATTTACAGATCACATCTGATAAGAATTTATCATATGTTTGTTCTGCTATATTAATATTTTTCCTTTTCGTGAAAAAAACTATAGAAAAGTTCATAAAATGCATATACAGCTTTAAAAAGTTAAAAAAACAAAAACATCCATTAATAATTGCCCGTAACAGTCCAGTAGTCCAAAAGTTCTTAATGTCCTCTTTAAAATCACAACGTGCACCTTTCTTGTTGAAGTAACCACTCCTTTAACTTTGATAGTCATTTCCTCCATCCTTAATAAACAGTTTTATCTTGCCTGTTTTTTAAACTTTACTGAGATGAAATTCTCCTGTCTTTTGTGACTTGTTTTATTCAACAGTATGCTTGTGAGAGGCATTCTTGTATAGCACTGGTGTTCACTTGTTATAGATGAAACAGTGCATGACTATACCACGATGTATTTACCCATTTCATTGCTGTCATTTGGGTTGTTCCCAATCCAGAGCTTCCACAGTGTGCTGCCATGACCTTACTTATACGGCTCTCCAGTGTTTGTGTGCAAGAATATCTCTAGATAATCAGGAATGGAATTACTGGTCTATGGAATATAAGTATCAGCAGCTCAACTAGATAGATGCAAAAATATATTCCCAAGTGATGGCTCCTTTACATACTGATCAGCAGCCTGCGACGTTTACCATCGTTCTGCATCTTCGCCAGAATTTGGTATTGATAAATGTTTTCTCATTCTGGAGGTTGTTTATTGGGATCTCATTGTAGTGTAAATTTGCATTTTTCTAGCTACTAAGGAGGTTGAGCACCTCATTTTTGGCTACCTAGATTTCCTCTTCTCTGAAAGATCTGTTTACACCTTTTGTCTTTTTTAAAATATCAGGTTATCTTGCACTGATCTTTTGATTGTAAAATCCATAAGCCAGAACACTTAACTGCTATATATAGTTTATTCTCTAGAGTTACTGTGCTGTTTGGCATATAGCTCCCTTCTAAACAAATTCTTGCCAAGAAGTTTCAATTTTTTGGATAATCTGTCTGATTAGAAGTTTAGTATGTAACTATCTGTAAGCTTCCTAAAGAGTTGCAGATTTTAGAAATGCTTCTTACTTCTAGGATATTTTAAAACTCTTCACTGTGAAAAGTTCATCTAGTACTCCTTTTAGAATTCTAGAATAGATTCCATATGGTCCTGAAGGTGTTTAACTTGTGAGGCATATTCGTGATTTCCCAGTACCTCATTCTTCTGTAGTTCCAGTTTCATTATAACTAAAGAAACTTGTCTTTACTACATAGGCTACTCAGTGATTTTTTTCTGTTTTTACTGTTACAGTATTTTGTTCATCTAATGCTTATTCCAAAATGTTTATTATCCTATATTATTAATACCTTCATTTGAATCAAATTTAAATAGTCATACTTATTTTCTGTCCTTTATTATTTTTCTTAATTTGTTCTTAGGCATCATTTTGTCATGTCAGTTTTGAAATGGTTGTCATCAATCATCATAGCGTTTTCTGAGTGTTCAAAATGAAGTCATGAGATCTGTTGTAGTCCAAAATACGCAGAAGAGGAGAGAAAAATAAATAGACTCCAGTTCATATCACTAGATAAGATGAAACAAAGTATACTCAGTATACTTTGGCCAAAACTTATCAGTAAGAATAGAAGTGAGTAAATAGAGGAAAATACAGTATGTAGTTGATACAGAGATAATTTTGTGGATTAGTATCATCTGTGGTAAATGTGATCATAGATGTTGAGTCACAGATTTTGCCCATATATATTACATGCATAGCTGTATGTTACATCCATACCCTACATTTATTACATCTACAGCCTCAAGATTCAATACTCACTCTTGAATGTATCTAGTCTCAACCTTGGGCAGAAAAATTTCCCATTACTCAATGGTAGTTCACTATAATACTGAGATACACATACATACACAAACACTAATAGTTGCACATAAAAGCTTCTTTGTCTTCAAGAAAGATTATAGTGAAAGTACATAGTCAGCCTTCCAAAAAGTGTTTTTACAAGGTGTAAAAGAATACAATTCAATGGAATGATAAAAACAGACCTGGGCAAGAGGAAATTTAGTAATTAAAGCCGGAGATAAAATGAGAAGACACCTGTAGGAGTTGGTCACAAACTCTTCTCAGCTTTTTAAGCCAAACAGAGAAACTGCACTAAAATTTCCAGTGTCCATCATGCCTTCAGGAAAAGCACAGCTTCCTGCCCTCCAGGTGCCTTTTAACAGATAGCTGTGATATGATAGACAACATTCTGGAAACTGAGAAACACTCACATCAATTCAGAATGTAGAAGTTGTCTTATCTTGGTGTCCCCCTCAGACACTTGAATGTTTGCTCCAAAAGGAAGGACCTTCCTGAGTTTCCTCTTGTGGCTCAACCTTTAATTTGATTAAAAATAATATAACCATTAGCCAAATTTGATTAAAAGTATAAAGACAGTAATAATAAAGGCAAATACAAGTTTGTTACAAAACCATTAGTTTTTGATCTAGCTCTTAGGATCATGACCTAAAATGTCCACCTTGTCTGTCAATAGCAGTCCTTCAGAGGTTTATAGACATCTGCTTGTCTGCATAGTCCTTCTCTTCTTGAGATCAGACTTACTCTTCTTGTTCCGTTAACTGCCCTTCCTGTGTCTCCCCCACCCCCCATTAAGGCCTGAGCTCCTAAAGAGCAGGAGCTGTCATTCATTTTGTCCCTATTCCGATGACTGGTAAGAATGAATACCTTCACCATCCTACTCGTCCTTTCCTGAATGGATACATTTGTGTCGGTTTCTGCAAATGTGCCATCTGTAACTGGACCTGGACATGTCCCAAGGAGCCTGAAGGAGAGGTGTATGCTCATGTGTCCCCCTGTTCTGTTGTCTTAAATACCGATATCAATACAGTATAAAATCACCTTGTCTTTGGAGCAGCTTTGTCTCGTGCGTGGTTCACTCATTCTGCTCTTGAACCTGAAACGCCTAAATCTTTTCCCCAGTGTGCTGCTAAGCTAACCTCAATATAAGACCTCACATTTGGGGCGCCTGGGTGGCGCAGTCGTTAAAGCGTCTGCCTTCGGCTCAGGGCGTGATCCTGGCGATCCGGGATCGAGTCCCACATCAGGCTCCTCCGCTGGGAGCCTGCTTCTTCCTCTCCCACTCCCCCTGCTGTGTTCCCTCTCTCGCTGGCTGTCTCTCTGTCACATAAATAAATAAAATCTTTAAAAAAAAAAAAAAAAAAGACCTCACATTTGTTCCTGTTGTTTTTATCTCATAGAGGCAGCTCATTACTGCAGTATAGGAATGTTTTCTATATTTTAATTTTATTATATGGATTAATTCAGTATTCATAGTCATTGAAGAATTTGAGCATGCCTGTGCATTATTTACATTATATAGCTAAACTTCTGGTTAGGTTTGGGTCAAGATCAGCGTTCTCTGGCATTGCATTAGAAAATCTTTATAGGATGATGTTTCTTTCGGCCATTTACAGACTGTGAGAGTCAGCAGTTGCCCTGTGCCAGCCCCAGTGCTCTGCTGATTATATCATGGGGGACTTGTAATATACATGCCTCACTGGAGTCTAGACACACTACATTTCCATGGTTACGCTGCCAAAGACAAAAATTAGAACAGCTTAACATGACTTTTCTTTGCTGTGCCCCTTTCTGGTTCTCACAGATCATCTCTTGGATAAAATCCTTTTAAGAATCTCACCTAAGATCTATGTCTAGCTCTCTAGTTTATGATGTGAAAAGAGTCTACTTTCTTTTTTTTCAAAAACAGCAATGGCATTTTCCTGCTTCCAGTTTTCTGGCACCTCTACCATTCCCTTGTGATTCTCCAGAGAGCCCCCAAAATGCTTCAGTTCTCTCAGGTCCCTAGAATGTGCTTGTCCAAATCAGGCAAGTTGAGGTCATAGAAGGAAACACGAAGCCGTATTTCTCACGGTCCCTTTGCTATAGAAGCATTCATTGTTTGTGTGTGTGTGTGTGTGTGTGTGTTTTTCCTTTGCTAATGGGAAGAAGTAATAATCTCATCCTGTGACACTAGTCGTAGCTTGATTCCTGTGACTCCTTAAATTATTATGAGAAGTACAGGAAAGTGGAGAGAAGACCTCATGAGGTTTAGAACTTGTCAGTACTGTGGCATCCCTCTTCTGCCCAGTGTTGGGTTCTGATATTTGGGGGCTCTTCCAGACATGAGGGGCAGTGAAATGTTTCACCCTCGGATGTGCATGGGCACTGTGGTCATTCTTCAGCCCGGCCATGTTAGTGATTGCCTGCAGCACCTTTCCGTCTTTGAGGAATCAGAGAATAAAAAATACCATCCCTGCCTGTGAAAATCTCCTCTCCTGCCTGGTACTGGTTTCCTTTACAAATTCATAAGTGCGGCGCAGCCTCTACCTATCAACTTTGGTGGTGGTGGTCCATCACTTGCATCTTGCTGTGCTTAGCCTTGATCTGATTCATATTTTGCTGCCTCAGCTAGGTGATGAGGCACTCATGGTCAGTGACCCTGCCTTATGCTTGAACCTCCTATCCCCCGGCACATGTGGGCAGAGTGGTATTCGGAAAATGCTCGTCTGATATTGATCCTGGACAGTCAGAATCATCAAAGTAAATACAGTGAAGTAAGTGTGGTATACTTATAGTGATGTAATATAATTACAGTAACATATCTTTCAGTAAGGCTCCTCCTATTTATATAAAGAATTAATAATTACTTCCCCGGTGATGTTTCTGTTTTCTCCTTTTCTCAAATTTTCTTTGTTCACTGAATTTGTTTCTCTTTTCCTTGCACATTGGTATTTCATGATATTACACTCTTGACATTTAAAATTTTTGATTCTTGGCATTATTTGTTTCACTGTTGCATAGTAACATTTTTGTTCTTTGCAACCATCTGCTTATTTTAAGGTGTGTAGTTTTTCAATGGCATAGAATACTTTCATATCTTTACTGGCCTTAAATGTTAATCTAACATCTTTATGTGTGGCATTTTTTTCTTCATAGACTTCCTGTCTTTTTCTAGGCAGCACCCGGTAAATACAGAAATGGGCTATTTTATTCAGTTGATGATATTTTAAGTGTATTTTGTATCTCAAGCCTACCACATATACTAAAAAATAAAGATTCCCATAAAATCCTTCCATTGTGCTGTAGAAAGAATTAGTAAGCCGTTTTTTAAGGAGGGAAGTGGGGCTCAACAATGGTAACTTGTCCAACGGCACTTAGGTTTTGATCCTACATCCACTTACTCCAAGACTGAATGAAGTTTCTCCTCTACTCATACTTGAGGAGATCTTCCTCCTTGCAGGTAAGGCTCCACCTGAGCTTGGACACCATAGAAATGAAGGATAGAGAATTCACCTGCTAGAGCAGGCATACAGACTCTTAATGAAGCTGGCATTAGGGAAAATACACAAACTCATCACATTCACTGCCCATTTCTGCCTACTAATATGGGAAGAATAAAACAACTACTGTTAGAAGCCTGGAACCCAAACCCACCTTCACTAATGTGAAAGTCAGGAATGAGGATGAGAGCTAGAGAGAGGTCAGGTGGTATGCATATATCTTCCCTTCTCTTACAGATGATGATTTTAGAAGAAGCAAGCTGATACTGAAATTTGAGAGAATGGGGGAAAAAAATCCCCAGATCCTACTGTGGGATTGAATATTATAGAAGTTGATAAAAAAAAAAAATCAAACTACAACAATAGAGTAATTCTTAGGAGAAAACTATGAAGAATGTCAAGAATAGTACTTATGGTTTGACATATCCATATATGTTTACAGAGTAACACATTGAACAAATAAGGTCTCATGAGTATCATAGCACTTGGTGAGATTTGCCTGATGACCACAATGAGACATGGAAAAGATGGTCAGTCCTTCATTTATATATTCATTTATTTAGCAAACGGGTATTGAATACTTGTTACATACGCCAGGCACTAGACTAGTCTCATGGTATGATAGATTGTGCTCTCAAGAGAACAGACTGCTGTGTAAACAAGTTATTAAAATATTTACAACGTTTTATGTGGGACTCTTCCCAGTCTTCAAATTTATGAAAAATCCCTATCAGGTCAGTGGTCTGGCAAACACATCACCCTTGGTGTGTTAAGGCCACTCCATCTCTTGCTTTAGAACTCATTCTTTCATAAACTGTGGGCCTGAAAAAATAGACCCTCTTTTTAAACACCATCTCCATTGCCATTGTCATATTTGGGTAATCAGATTCTTCTAAGGAAACCACTTTAGCTATAATACTCCACCAAAGATAACCTTGTTCTAGTTGTTAATGCCTTCCGTTTCTTTTAAATACAGGAGACTTTGCTTATTTGCAAGCCCAAGTTTTAAACCTTTTTTTTCCTCCTATTGCGTAAGACTCTTCTGTAACTGGTAAAGCATTTGCGTGTTTGTAGACATCTTCTTGTATGTGAACTTTACAAACTGGCCCCTATAGCAGTCTAGAGGATTGATTATTATTTGTTTCATGATATAATCATATTTACTTATTGGTTATCTGATTAGAAAAATCAGTGATTCAACAAGCTTCTAACAGTTGTATTGTCCTCAGTACATTTTTAACTAAGAGCACTCCCCCCAACACTTTTGTCATTTTTTTGCTATGATGTTGTTTATACATTTTCTTAGTATGTATTATTATTACTGCTACTACTACTGCAATTTTTAGTATTTAGTCGTACTAGCTGTACTTTTGGCCCTAGATGTTGCCTTTCAAAAATCAAATAGCTATAAGGAGTTGTGATCCTTGTGCGTAGAAGTCTGTAGTATTTCCTAGGAACCATCTGCAAATCCTCAGTCCCTGCCTGTTCCTGCATAGGAGCGCATGAACAGATGTGAACTGTTTGTCTGCTTGTTTGCAGGAGGAATGCCCACTCCTGAGCAGGCCTCATTGGTGGAGGAGGGGCAACCACAGACCCGCCAGGAAGCTGCCTCCACTGGCCCAGGCATGGAACCCGAGACCACAGCCACCACTATTCTAGCTTCCGTGAAGGAGCAGGTATATCCTCTTATTGGAATTTGCAATCGGTTATTTCTTCGATGCCTTTAAAAATTAATCTTTGGATGTGTTTTAAATTTGTCTAACGTCCTTGATGCCTTCACGTTTTTTAATTATAAGGTGTTTACATCCCTGAGTACATTGGGATGACTGGCACGTAGACCGCTCCAGGTGCCAGTCAGAATCGGAACATGCAGGATACTTGTGCGTCTGCAAGTAAGGACAATATCGATGGTGATTGGTGTCTCTGTCTCTCCCACATTGCAGAGTGTGTGCATGCGCGCCAAGCCTTGTGAAGCATATTTTACACTGCTGACTTTTCTGTCAGGACTCTGGCAACTTGAGGCCTGTAGTATCCTTAGATGTGCTGACCATTTGAACATTATTTTAACATAGGTATTATATAGGGTTGTCTCTGTGATTTTTGGATAAAGGCTATATTTGTTGTGTTTGTCCGAATCAAAGTATATTCATTTTGTGAGCTAGTGTTCTAAAACTTGTCAAACTGTGCCAGTTTGCTTCAATGTCATGTTTATGTTGACTTTTTTTTTTTAAGGTACTTAATGCTATTTATCCTTCAAATACAAGTAGCCTTCTAAATTGGATCTTATCTGTTGTGCTTAGAGAAATTGGAATTCCTGAATTTAATTTCTTCAGATTTAAAAGCTTAATAAGGTGAATGTAAATTTAAAGCTCCAGGGATAGTTTTTTTTTTTTCCTGCCCCCTCCCTCAAAAACAAAACAAAAGAAACATATGCCTTCTGTGAGGGTTTTTCTGTTGGAAATAATTTAATGTTACATTTTTTTAAGCCTTATGATTAAACCACTGATTCTTTTCTTCTCAAGAGTTATAAACTTACATGTATATTTGCTGGAATACTCTTTTAAGAAATCAATATCAACAGTTCAGATGACTAATGATGACAGAGTAAAGGAATATTTAATACCTCATTATTTTACTGTTTGCTGTACCTTACAGCTAGCTATGTAGAGTGTAGGAATACTCCAGAATATTTGACGTTAGAGCCGTGTGTTCAAGAAAAATGATTTCATAGCTTACGCTAGTAGCAAAATATCAAAATATTTTCCATTCCCCCAATGAAATTTGAAGTTTTCAGAACATTCCACAAACTAAGAATTTGACAAGAGACAAAAAAATTGTGGTCAGTACTGTTTTCATTTTCCACAAAACTGTCGATTATCCAACTTTAGGGAGGAAAAAAGGACCCTTATTGCACTTCATAATTGTCGAGATTTGACCCAAGGAGCTGTAAAATGAGAAGACTGATTTATTTTGAGCTGTTAGTATAATCCCACATTTTGGAGAAACATGACGGTAAATTTATCAACATGCCCAGAACTGACTTAAAGCTAAAAACTGTCTTCAGTAAACATAACTACAAGAACTTTGCATTTGTACCTTGAGACCAGATGATACCGTGTATGTTGAAGAAAATTGGAAACCTATTATGATTTTGGCACTGGAATTCCTTGACAGCCTCAGATGACGTCAACATTCTATCTTTTGGTGATAAATAGTGTTCTGAATGAATATTTTGTAGGAGATAGCATGAAGGATTCCTGTTTCTGAAGATACCCAAAAGAATTACAGGTATTTGCTATTTATGAGAAGAATTACCATATATATCCCAGATTATTTAGTTAGTGGGCGGCTGTACTCTACACTTATACTCCTGTTCTAAGAATTTGAATCCACTAGTATATGTTTAATTTCTTTTAAAATTGTTTATCAGTGCTCAGTACTCAGCATTTCATTCAGCCCAAAACCATATCCATCTCTTGTTCCAAGATAGTCACCTGATTTTAAATAGCCAACATGAGCTTCTAGGCAAGATCCTCTTAATTTCTTTATAGTTGGGGTAGAAACTTCTTAGGACTTCCTGAAATGTCACTCCCTATCATCTACCCAATGTGACAGAGCACAGAAAAGTTAGGAATTTAAAAAGCTAGTTACTATTCACCTTGTATATTTGATTTGAAAATAACCAGTCAGAATGTGACATTCATAATCGCGTTAGGCCCAAATGAAATAGTTAATGTCCTTGATAATGTTTTATATCGAAAGAATAATATTCTTGGGTGGGATGTATAGTTTTGTTTTTGTTTTTTAAATCTCAATACAACGCAACATTCATAGCCATGGAGTGAAAACATGAGATTCTCTGATCTCAAAGAAAAGACCTTGTTTGGTGGCAGCCATGTGTCAGGAAGGATATTTCATTGGGTTCAGAAGGAAGAGACCCTTTCAGTGCAACCGAGTAGATAGCCTGGGTTCCTATCCGGCACCCACTGCTTTCTGTGTTATCTTAGGAAGATTTCTTAACCACTCTGTACCTCAGTTTCCCCTCTGTAAATTGGTGACAATGATAGTTATTGAGGACATTAAATTAATCATTGTAAAATGCTTACAGTGGTGTCTGGCACTTAGTAAGTGCTCATAGTAAGGGCTAATATTACTGTTTTAATCAGCATTTCTACCTAAGAATAAAAGGTGCCTCTTAGGAGGAACTAGTGGTGCTATTTTTAAGTAGATAGATATTTTTATGTAGCTAGATATATGGATAGATTTATAGATATATAGATATTTTTATGTAGCTAGATAGATGATTGATTCAGTGAGCCTTCCTTGGACAGTGATAATGAAGATAAAACAACTTTGTGTATATTGAGCTGTGTTTATGCTATGACAATATTTTATTTCTACATGGCATTAAACTTTCAAAACTTCACCATGCTGGTCTCACAAATTAGAACAGCCTTATGTGTGTATTCTAAGAAATAGAGCATGTAGAAATTTTACCAACATGCTGATTTTGTGCAATTCAAACATAATGTCAAGGCACTTGATTAAGACATTGGGAAGTAATATCTTTTAACACACACCTGAATTTTGAGAGGAGAAGTCTGGTTCTTCTTGAGCAGAAGTACATCCAAGCCACTAAAATACCTCATATGTACTCCCCCGGGGCAATTCACAGTAAGTAGTAGGGAAGGAAATAGCAAGCAACCAAAGCAGTCTTGTTAACAAAGCATTAGTCTGTTAATATCTGAAATTGGTTTTTGGGTGTCAAAACCACAATTATATCTTCCTCTACTGGGCCACACTTTCCCTAGGATCCCAAAGACAGAAGCTATTCCTTATTCCTTGACAAAATGTTGAGATTCACATTCCCTCCCTTCTGTAAAATGATAGCCTTTTACATTGATGTCAGTCACTTAGGTGCACACCTGAGGAGTTATAGAAAAAGTCTTTGCTCTTTGCCAGATAGAAAGACTCCTGTTCAAGTGCTGCCTCTTTTGTGACGCCATTTGTACCCCATCTGAAGTCAGATCTCTCTCCTCCTCTTTAGCACTTTATACCACTGCTTTGACTCTTATTGTTTGCTCCCTTAATTATATAATTAGCTACCTAACAACAGAGCCATGTTTTTATACATTGTTTGACACACATGTTACAGACTCCCCACCAGCACCTTTAATGATAATAGACTTGGAATAAATGATTGCTCAGAAAGGGGGTGGATGAATAATACTGGCTCTCAGATTACTTTGTCACCAACTAACTGTTTGTGAAGATAATGGGACCTGTAGCCACATTCATAGAGCATTACTGAGCAAGAGAATCTCACAGACAGCACTGAGAAATGTAGCTACTTAACAGTATATTCTTATCCTTAAGTCAGTTTAAATTGAGTGTATCCATATTGATGTAGAAATTAAATCTGATCTCTGCAAGGAGCAAACTAAAATTTTATTTCCTATTAGTGGCCAAAAAATGACATAGGTGTTAAGAATTTCACTTTCCATCTTTCCAGCTTAGCTGAAAATTAAGTGCAGGAAAAAGAGAATGTGGTTTATCTTGGTAATGTTACAAAATATCTACCAGCATCTTGTATACCAAGTGATAGAAGTAACTGCTGAAGAAATTTCTTCAAGCATCATGCTTTAAGAGTAGTTAAAATCATCCCATGGGAATAACAAAATAATGTGATCCTTGAACTCAAATCCAAAATTACATGAAGCGCCAGTTGGCTGTAATCAAGATCAGCATTGGATAGGTTCTCCTGTTCAGCTCAACTCCTTAATAAGGATCCAGGAGTCCATGATGAATAAAGATATTGGAAACAAAGAACTTTTTTGTATCCTGATAGTTTTCAAGTGTCTGGAAAATTTAAGAATGATCTGTGCCTAGCTTAGTATCTTACACGTAGTGGGATAAAGAAATATGGCCAAATGTGGTGCCTCAAAGGGCCCTGCCTCCTCCTGTGAAAACCTCAGGCTTACATGATTGATTTCTCCTTGAAGTGGTTGGTAAATATTTAGATGCAGAAGAATTGGAATTTGGTAAGACACTTGCTGCTCATCCAGAGCTTTGCCTCCACCCCTGCAGGTTAGATGGGTCAGTGTGCTACCTTCACAGGCGCAAAGGAAACAGTGAGCCAAGGGCCATGTATAGGCCATTACTATCAGTTGGGAGAGTATATTGTAGTTTTTATAACTGATGGGATGTGATCTGGACTATAGAAACTCTTTAAAAGACCATATGGCCAATCATAGGGTTAGCAAGCATATTTCATGGCTCTGTATAGGATGCAAGTTGATTTGCATTCCGTAGAATCACACGTGATATATATTACACTCTTCTATCTTGTGTCATAAAATTGCTTGCATAATTGAGATCTCTATTTGAACTTGGCCGTACTCAGGCACTTTAACTTCCATTCTGCCGTTCCCTCACAAACCTCACTCTCTTATTTTTGGCTTCTGATTTAAGAAGTTTGGAAACCACATTTAAGGTTGAGGCCAATCCAGATAGCATGAAATCGTAAGCACAGAACAGATTTAGTAAAACATGCTCATTTTACGTATACTTTTCTTACTCTGGTGAGGTCCTAAATTACGTACTGTATATACTTCTTTTGTTTTTTGGTTTTTTTTTTTTTTTTAAGTTTTTTTTTTTTTTTTTTTTGACAGAGACAGCCAGCTAGAGAGGGAACACAAGCAGGGGGAGTGGGAGAGGAAGAAGCAGGCTCATAGCAGAGGAGCCTGATGTGGGGCTCGATCCCATAACGCCGGGATCACGCCCTGAGCCGAAGGCAGCCACTTAATGACTGCGCCACCCAGGCGCCCCTATACTTCTTTTGTTATCCTTGATGAGTGAAAATTGCAATGTTCTTCACTTGTGAGGCTCTCAGAGAGAAGCTTCCAGACAATATTTTCTGAATTCAGTGAGAATTTCAGTTCTACTGTCAGTGTGGCCATATTAACTTAAGTGAAACTTAAATATTGTGGAGTGAAATGAGAGTCATTAAAGATCCTTAATTTTTGAAGATAGAATAAGGAACTTTGGAGCCAACTGTGCCCTATTGATATTACTTCATTTTTACATGGATGTGTTAGCTTCAGTAATTACACACCCTTCCTGTATGGCAGAATGCCCAGAACTGAACAAATTCCAGTGCAATTATTTACTTTATTCCTCTGAAACTGAAACAACTCAACTGTTGTGCACCTGCCTTTGCAGCTTCCTTTTATTTGGCCCCTAAGTTTATTTACAATGAAATCATTCTCTCTGACACACCTCAACCACATGCAGAAGACGGAATTTTTATTTCAACCGTAAACAAGCATAGTTTTTTGCTTAGCTAAAAGCACTGTAAGTACAATGCCTAAAACTTCGCGTTTTTCCTATTAATCACTTAGTCATTTTTCTTACTGGTAACTGAATTATCCCAGCAATTATAATTACCGTGTAACGTATAGTGAAGTCTTCCATGCCTGAACTGCATCATCAAACACAAGGTAAGATTGGATCTTTTCTTAGTGATTTCTGTGGGATCATCAAATTTTACAGCTTTACCTCCTTAATATTATGGAAATGTGGTTCAACATGAGGTCAAGTGGCAGAGCTCTTGTGACACTATTTGGCCTGGATTCAAAAATTCTGAACCCTGCCGCTCGGTTCTCAGATCAGTCCTCTTCGGTTGTGTGTGGTCAGAATGTAACGTTTCTCTCCCGTGTGTTCATGGTGTAGGGGAGCCTCCGTTTCAGGTATCTCCATTATCAGGTGGTTAAGGAATACCACAGACTATGGCCAACAGGTTTATTCAGTATGTGAGTGTATGTAAAAAAATTGTCCTCAGCAGCATAAAAAATTAGACTGCCAAGTTAGCTAGCAACAAGTATATACATTTTGTGATAGCCTGATAAATGATCAGCTGGACCTGTTAGCAGTTTCCCAGTCTTACAGGTCCCCGAAGTACATCCCGAATAGCTGCATATTTGTTCTATTTGATTCAGTTGGAGACATCTTTTTAGGCTTATTCAGACTCTAGGTTTTGTTTATTTGTTTTGTTTTGGTGTGTTTTGTTTTGTTTTGAAGAGCTCTTAAATTCCAGGAATTTGAGCAGACTCCATCTGGTTTTTCACACATAGCTAGATCACATATGCAGCCATGAAATACATAGTAGGTGTACTCAATATAAAAATATTTATTGGGCTCATGAACTGGGAATGCAGAAATGCTTACAATCCTGCTATAGTTAGCTTTAGTGCTTGCTTTAAACTGAATAAAAAATATTGATTGAAAGCATACTGTGAGCAAAGCACTCTGTCCAGGAAAGGGAGGGAAGGGATGGTAAGGAGGCCTCACAAAGATGATCTTTCAGGTACAGTTTCCACCCTCAGAAGAATGCATAGGCACAAACCATATTGTATACTTTTATGTGAAGTAATTGGCACAGTATGAGTATTCATTAATGGAACCACAGAATCTAAGAATGTGTTCTTTTGCCTCTTTTTTGATTTAAGCAGGCTGTAGATATGTATTATATCGTATCGGTTTTATATAAATTTGCTAACTTAGGCATTTTTGACTTCAGTTTTTGCCGTTGAATTAGCATTACTTTTTGTTTACATTTGAAAGTAATATTTTTCCTTTATTAACACTTAAAGTTAAGCCTGACTTTGTATGTTTAAAATGATAATTTACTTTTCAGTTGAATAACAATTCCTGTTCAGACTTAAATTATGAATATATGATATAATTTTTCCCCTGTACATGCAAACTTTATGCTATGAAAGTTGAAATGACTGACTGCTGAGTCGGTGAGATTAAATGGGTGACAGGATCATTCAGCACTGAATTCCCTGCACTGCATGATCATTTTTCTTTTTAGAATCATTTCTGGAGAGAAAAATATTTTAGAAACATTGTTTTTCCCTCAGGTCTAACCCTGCGGTTCCTCCATAGCTATAGCAAAACAGTCTGTCTTCATGTGGAAGTGCTCTCAATTTATCAATTGCCGTTTTTGTTGCTTTTGTAGAAATGGGTCCATATGGTCTCTCTGTATCTGTTTATATATTATGAATGTATTGTTTCCAAAGTGATTGGATCTGCTTGTATGTCAGCAAAGTAATTTAGGTTATGATTATGTCATTTTAGACATTCCTAAGTTTTGTTTTTTTTCCAAGTAGTTTGAAGACAAATCTCTGTCTTAGCTTGTAGAGTCTTACGAGTCTTTATGTACCCAGACCTTAATGCAGGGATTGCATGTAATAGAACCAGTCTGCAAACACATTGAAAGAGCACATTATTGAAACTTGAAGATAATGCATGTTATGCAATTAAATTCTGTATAAATCATATTTCAGATATGAATGTGGCTATCATAAATTGAAAGATAGTTTTCTTAGAATTGAAATCTCTTGGCTCTTGAAAGAAAATGTAATTTTCCCTTAAAAATTGGAGCTCAAGGTGTTTTTCAATGTATAGGCTCTTTAATTTATATTTTAATTTGCAGACTTTTACATTGAAAATTCCTATAGAGCAACATAACATCAGAAAAGTATTCATCATGTGGTATCATCCTCTGTAATGGGAAGTATATCTGATTTGCAAGTTCTCCTAAAATCATTCCGAAAGCCTAAATCAAGATAAAGGTCCTTGGTTACTGCATAGGGCCTTCTATTTTGCTATTCTGGGGGAATTAAGGCTTACCATTTCCTTCATACTTAGCATCTCTGCATTCTGTTATTCCTTTAGAAATTCCTTTCCATCATAAAGTTGATGTAAACTATTAGTTCTCCACTTTGCAAGTATTTTCGTAAATTGTTTTATTTAAAAAATAAAGAGTAAGCCTAACTTGCCCAAGTGTGGAGTAAATTGGCACCTCCTTCTTTTCATTCATGACCTTAGCTGCCTCATATGTTTCTTGCTTTAAAGCTATAACTGTTGTAAGGGGAGAAGCTTGCTGGAGTTTTCCCATAGCCCCATTTTCTCATTTGTTTCTTAATAAGGTGAATATTGTTTTCTTTATATAATGTAAGTGCTTCACAGCAGGATCTTGATTTTTCTCTTATTTCAGTTAGCAAAGTATAATGAAAAAGTAGATTCTTATTAATTTATTTTGTAGATAAATGTGTTTTAGTAATTGATGCTGTTGGCATTATTTTAAGCTGATTGATGCGAAGATTTGATGGTCTGTAAGTAAGACTAGGAAACATCAGTTTGTATAACTATGCTTTCTGAACGGAATACTGTTACTTGTAGCATGTTTGATTTGCACTACAGAGTAAGGAAAACATATTTTACTGATGTGTAACTATTTTATTCGGTTGAATTTTTTTAAATTTCCGAACCCTTGGTAAAACTTCTTTTGATTCCCCATTAAAAATATGAAGATATTCACCCTGTTGTCAGAGTTAGAGAGTTCTCCTATTGTAAGGCCAGTAGAACAGGATGAAGAAGAATGGTCAGTGGATTATCTGTGCCAAGTCTGCCTTTGTGATCACAAAGACCGACCCCCCATTGCTTTACTGGGTTTGCTGCTTTTTAGTGCAGCCAGACTACTGTTTTCTTTTCTCCCTGCCATCATCACTTCTACTACCACTACTGATGGAAACAAATGATTAATTTGGAAAAGATTTTATCATAAGGATAGGATATAAGAATCAATGAATTCTATGGAATAGAAATCTATTAGGAGACTAATAGCTAACATTATTACTTACCATGTGCCAGGTATTGTGCTAGGTGCTTTACATGGAGGATTGCCAATGTTCCTTATCACAACTTTATGAATTAATGCTTTGAAAATCTCTGTTTTTTTTGGCCACGGAACATCTGATCCAAATTTCTTTATTCCATTCATTTTCCCACCTTAATAGACTTGGTGAGAAAATATATAGTCTTAAGTGATAAAGATAAATTGTTTCAGTAAATTGTTTTTAATCTTTAAATTAGCCACAGCATCTTCTGTTGCTTTTAACCAAAAACCGTGAATTATTTAGATAGTTGTTATTATTGCCCCTACTTACAGGGAAACTGAAACTCGAGAAGGTTGATTAACTTGCCCAAACTTTTACGGCGAATTAGGAGGGAATCTGGGATTCGTATCAGGCAGTTATGTTACAGAAATGCTTACTAGACAATTGAAGTCTACAATGGAGTCAATAAAGAGAAGAATGGATACAGAAGAGAAGTGAATCATTGGTAATCACAAGATTTGTTGAGAAGTTATCTCGGAATATGAAGGAAAATAACAAAAAGGATATGATAAATGTTACTAGGCATGGAGGCTTTAGAAAATAAATCTAACGTAAGCATTGTGAATGTTATCAAGAAAGATTTATAGTCGCTAGAACAGAAGCAATACTTAAATATAGTTTAAAAACATTTTTTCTAAGCAGAAAGTAAAGCTGTGAATGTGCAGATTTGAAGGGGTCATTACATTTCCAGGTATCACTTATGGAAAAGAGATCAGTCTAGGAATAACCTTGACAAAATTTTATATTCATAAAAATGTAGGAGAAAAAAACTACACGAACCCAGATAAAAGAAATGATTTATCTGTGAGAGATAATATCAGACTGAGATCTAGATCTAGCTTTGCTGAAACAGAAGATGTAAGAAGAGCATAGAACAGTGTGTTCAGAGTGTTGAAGGAAAAATCCTTGTAATCTAAGCGTTTTACACCCAGCTAAATTGTCTCATGTGTGAAGGATTAAAACGATATTCTCAGACATTCAGGGTCTCATGAGATATATTCACCCTTGTATCCTGGTATCCTTTTTGATAATTGAAGATGTGTTTTCTTCAGAGAGTAACCAAATTTAAGACTCAGGAATAAGAAATCATATTATAAAATAACTAGTGCATCTTCTTTTCTTTTTTCCTCTCTCTCTCTTTTTTTTAAGATTTTATTTATTTATTTGACAGAGAGAGAGGCGGCAAGAGAGGGAACACAAGCAGGGGGAGTGGGAGAGGGAGAAGCAGGCTTCCTGCTGAGCAGGGAACCCCATGCGGGCTCAATCCCAGAACGCTGGGATCATGACCTGAGCTGAAGGCAGACACTTAACGACTGAGCCCCCCCAGGCGCCCCCTAGTGCATCTTCTTTACTCAAGACTCCAAACCAAGGATCAAGGGTTATTACATGTTATCAATTAGATTTTGCAGTTATTCTCTTGTGTTCTCCTGCTTCCTCTGGTCCACAAGCTACATACTTCTTGGTTGGATGGATATATTACTATGGTGACCACCACTATTGGCCATTGTTACTATTCTGATTCACTTTCGATAATAGTAGCTAAACTGCTTACATGTTTTAGGCACTACACAAGGAGAATGCCCTGTCAGTACAGAGTTTGATTTAGGAATTCAGTGGCATTTTTCATTGTCTCAGCATGTATGATGTTTTGCAACCTGTAAACTTGTGCTAAATGACTAAAGTCATGTTTGTTGGCTTATTGAATTTGTAAAGACAAAAAAAAAAAAGAGAAATCTGCAGTTTGAGCTGGGAACAAATTTCTATTCATGTTATCTTTCTTGGATATCTGAGTATTATTTTAATTGCGCTTAAAATATCAACATGCATAATATGATCTTGTTATGTTAAGGCATATGCTCACTTAGAAAAGGTCTTGTAAGAAAATTCCCAAAGGAGGGGCGCCTGGGTGGCACAGCGGTTAAGTGTCTGCCTTTGGCTCAGGGTGTGATCCCGGCCTTATGGGATCGAGCCCCACATCAGGCTCCTCCACTATGAGCCTGCTTCTTCCTCTCCCACTCCCCCTGCTTGTGTTCCCTCTCTCGCTGGCTGTCTCTGTCTCTGTCAGATAAATAAATAAAATCTTAAAAAAAAAAAAAAAAAAAAAAAGAAAATTCCCAAAGGTGTTCTGGACTACAAAGGATAGGATTTCGGACAAGGTAAGCAGCAGGAGTTTAGCAGATACCTGTTGAATGAGTGAATAAAATGAATGTAATCTGTGTAGAGTATTTACAAGTGAGTAAGGAAAAGGGGGGTATGTAGTATTAACAGATAATTGACAACAGAAGGAATATAAAGGACCAATATGCATATGAAATAATTTTCTTAACTCATTAGTAATCACAGAAATATGAATTAAGATAACGGGAATATATCTGCATTATATTGGCAACTATTAAATCAAAGATAAAACAGTGTGAGTGTTGTGATGTTGGCAATTTCATGTACTATTGGTGAGCAAATTGGCACAACCATTTTGGAAAGCACTTTAATGATCTGTAATAAAGGCCTTAAAAATGGTTGTGTCTTTGGTTCAGTAATTCTAATTCTAGGGATCCTCTAAAGAAGTAGTTACTATTAACACAAAGATACTAATCATAGTGATGTTTCTAATATCTAAAAATTGGCAACAACCTAATTGCCCAAAATGAGTAGAAAGATTACATAGTAGTATATGTATATGATGGGGTTTGCACAACCATTAAAAATCACATTTTTAAAGAATTTTTAATGAAATGGGAGGTGTTCACAATACAAATGAAAGCATAAGTTATCTAACTGTGTAGACTCTTCTATAGAAATACATGTTTATGTATATATACACATGCACTTATTAATAATACAGGAGATACTCTTAAGGAGGTATGCCTGTCCCTGTGTATTTTCTAAATTTCTTAGAAAAGACATGTCGTGCTTAATAACAATTCTACAGCCACAAAATAATATGACCAAGGAGGGAGAAAGCCTTTATAAAAATTACAATAAAATGTTACTACAGACTATGGTTGACAAAGAAGGAAAGAACAGACATTTATATAGATTGTAAGATATGGGAAACTTGTCAGATGAACCATGGTTGAAATGGGAAATTTTGCATGACTAGCAGTCTTCAGATCCAGAAGGGTATCATGGCAGTGGTTAAGGTCAGGACCTCCCACTTCTACCCCTGGCTGTGCTGTGTGACTGAACTTTGGGTGAAGGCTCCTGTGTCCTCATAATGGTTCCAAAATAGTAAGTACTCAGTAGACATTCACTATAGCTGTTATCCTTGAGATGATAGAAAGGTTGTGGAAGCAACATATTCCAACCCCAGGGCCACTTAGGAGGGACCTGGATCCAGAATGAGGAATACTCAGAGGGATGGGCCCAGGCTAAGACTTGGGCCATGAAAAGGGTTCCAAGCAAAGGACCAGGCAGAGGTTACATGCCTAAGGGCCCTTATGTCATCATGCTGATGAAGCTTATGGGAGGGTCCAGTGTCTGTCTAGATCCATGGAGATATGAGTTGTGTCATCTTAAAATGATTTTGTAAATTCAACTCTTTGCAGCTATCTTTAGAGGTTATTTAGAAATTTCATTAAGAAATTCCTCCGATATATCTTTACCAGTTACCTTGGAGGGAATTCTACCAAGAATCATTAGGTAAAAAAAGGAAGATGCAGAGAAGTGTTAATAAATACCATTTTTTTGGACTGCCCCCTTCCAGGATATAAATTCCAAGGATGCTTTCCACTGTATTCCATAGGTTAGAATAGTGTCTGGTACTAATCAGCCTCTTAGTACTTGTAGAATACATACTTGTTTAAAATGTTTAAGTGTTCATGGAAAAGAAATAGGGAGCAAAACACGAATACACTAGTGCTCATCAGACTCACATTAATTACCTAGGAAAGGTGAGGGAGTAAGTAAGAACCCTTCCCCAAAAAACAGCGTAGGAAGGGCATATCCTGAGTAAATAGTTTCTTCATGACATGTTTATGATAGATTGTACCTGATTATTTTTTCCTTGCTTTTAGAAAAATCAATTCTGCAGAAAATCAGTAGTGAAAAGAGATTGTTCAGAAATGGATGTTTGTTTTCTAAAGTGGAATGGCGGTCCTTGCATCTTAACCTTAACCACATTACACTTTGGGTTCTTCTGCGTGTACAGATAGATAGACATTAGTCTGTCCAACCCCCCAGCCTAGTGACAGCAGACTGACTACATCTTGAAATGATGTCATGCATTTTTGTGGGGGGTGGGGATCATTTGTACTGACATGATTATATTTTCTAGCTTTTAAATGCTTCCAGCTATATTTCATTGAAAATGTAGCTTTAATGAGTCATGTCTAAACCTGAAGAAATACTGTGCTTTTACAAAGAAGTTGAGAATTTGTCACTGCTATGATGGTACATGCCTCTAGTCTATCCTTGCCTTCCATAACCTGAATGCAGTCCAAAGCCACGTGTAATCATTTGAACTGATTTATTTGATCTGGGAGAACTCATATTGGTGTACTCTAAATGTTCCTTTATGATATATTTCTACACAAAAAGGTAAATGTAGTAATTAGGACTGTCTTTTTTTTGTGACTAGAACTGTGCAAAAAATATGGAGCCATATCCAATACAGTTCTTGTATCTGAAATATAACAACCCAATTTCAGAGTCCTTTATCTCAGGCAGACTAGAAATGCACCAACAAATGAGTAGATTGGCCATAAAATATTGCAAAGCGCAAGATCCAGTTTGCTATTCTGTGGCTGTTTTAGCTAGCGTTTTGACTGCCCTAAGTAGGTTTTTAAACATCTTGAGGAAACCATGTTCACTATTACAAGCACCTTGACAGCTCCAAAAAATGTCGAGTGGCCACCTGAGAGCCTGGGCCAGGGAATGGGTAGGCGGTACCAGCAAGAGAACTGAGCTAAGAAAGCACAGGTCCCTCCCATGACCTTCATTTGGGTGTTTGGGAAGGTGCACCTGGGTGATCAGCGCATCAGCCTCCCAGCTGGCCAGCCTGCCAGCCCACTCCTAGGATCCTCTAGAAGAGGCACACAGGGCCCTGGAAGCTTCATTTTGTTCTGAGGGTATCACTGTACCATAGTGAATATGTTTAAATGAGGTTATTCTCATTATTATTTATGGTAATAATCTGATAATTCTAAAGAGTTCAGTAGTTTTAAAATTCCTCTTGAAACAGTGGGAAGAATGGAGGCACTGATGTCCAACCAACCTGGCTTCAAAGCCAGACTCCCACAGATAACTTTATGATATTGGGCAGGCCCCTTAACCTCTCATAGCCTCTTTCCTCCTCTGTAAAATTACAATAATAATGTATACTTTGTTGGTTGTATATTTAAAATGCTGATAATGCTTGGTACTTAATAGATGGTCAAGTCCCTCTTTAGAAGCAGAGCTATTCAGGTGTTTCATGAATAATGATGCTTTCTCTTTTGGGGGTTTTTAGTGATAAGGCTGACATTCAAATCTAATTACTCTTGAAATTGTTATAGCAAAATGAAGCCACCCACCCAGTGTGGAGTTTTGTTTACTCTGTTGCTCTTTATTTCCTGCAGAGCATTAAATTTATTTTCCATCTTTATCTACCAGAAATCTTTAACTCCCAATTTTCCAGTTTTGTTTGGTGAGTTGAGAAAAATCCCTTTTTTTTTTTTTTTTTTGGTTAGAACCTGCCTTCGGACTCCTTGCCTGATACGCATTTGAACATTTTGTAGTCTAGAATGATGTAATATGGTTATTCCATGAGAGCTCTCTGTTGGATCTGAGAAGCCATTAATTGTTTTGAAAATGTGAGCTGAGACTGGGTAGAAGCAGTAAGTTCGGGTTCACAGTGCAGGACGATGTGCTCAAGCAGTCTGGGGGGCTCCAGGCACTGAAATCATCACAGGGAGATGGGTAATGGTCTGTTTTGAATCCTTAAGGAAGATTCCCAACCTATCCTATTGAAAAGAATCCAGAGGAATTATTTCTTGAAAGTGTTAAATATTTTCACTTTTTAATGTTAGGTCGCTAGTGCTCTGTGACATATTATGTTCAGTAAGTCTTTGTAAGACAAGTCCACAATTCCTATCAAATAGATGGCAGAGATAAGGAAAGGTAAAACATTACAAATAAAATAAAAAACTCTAATTGGGCACAGCAGTGCTGACTTGTGTTTCTTACCGTGTGCTAAGAATAGTGCTCTCCTTCAAAAAAAAAAAAAAATAGTGCTCCGATGCTGTGGCATTTAGTATCTATACACCAAGCACAAATTATTGACGCTTCCTAATTATCATTAATTTTTATTAAGTCCTAATGTGCATGGTGTTAAATACTTTGTACATACCATCTCATGTAATCCCCACAACCATCCTTGATAAGTCTGTTGCTGTTATTATCCCTGGTTTACAGATGAGGAAGCTGAGTCGTAAGAGAGCTTTGTGGAACACAAGTCCTCCAGAATGTTAACACCATCATCCACAGCAGAATCCTTTGTTCCTAGAAGGGGACCTGCTGCATAATAGGTACTCACCCGATAACTTGCTTGATGACTGAACTTGCTCACGTTCACCAATCTGGTTAGAATCCAGAGACTGACAAAAGATTCAGTTCCAGGAGGCTCACGGTAAAGCCTACAGCTTGACTTTACTTCATTTTTCTGCCCCTCCTTCAGTCAGCCCTGTATTAGACTGAAATAGAGGACATGATTCCAGCCCTCCAGTTGCAGAATCCAGTGAAGATGCTTACAGCCCCATAAAGCTGTTCAGCATAGGCTCTGCTACGCTTCAAAATAGGAATCGAGGCAGGTAGTCAGCTCTGCCATAAATATGTGTTCACTGGGCTTCAGGTTTAGCTGCTGCAGTGAGACAGGGTAATAGTGTGGCCTAAACAAGATGAAAATAAAATCTCTCATGAAACATTCCAGAGAGTAGTGGTCCGGAGTTAGCCAAGGCAACAGTGCCACGCAGTTGCCTTCTCTGGGTCTGAGGTAGCTGCCGGTTCTCATCAGAACTTGGCTGGCAGGTAGGGGTAAAGAACCACGGGAACATACACACATTTCTTTTGGAAACCGCAGTCTAGATGAGGCTTGTTCTTCAGCGCGAGCAGCCCCAGAAGCTGGGAATGTATGCTCCAGTTGAGCAGCAAGGAGATCATCGAAAATGATTATTAACAACCATCAGTCTTCTTGGGAAGAGGGTGGGTGCCCTGGCACGTGGGCCTTGTTGCTCCTCGGTTCTTTTCAACCTGCCTTATTGTACCCTCCTTTAGGTTAACATTAGACTGGGCTGTGCTATACTGGATGTTTCATGGTAGGTCCAGAAAGCACCAGAATCAGAATCATTACACTGATTTATGTATTTCTTGGAAGATGATTTTCTTTTTCTGTTTAACATTTGTAACAAAGAGGTGCTTTGAAGAATAGAATAAAATCTGGTTCCCTTGGGTTCTCAGTAAGTTTTTATTTTAAAATCCTTCTTCAAGTTAGTCTCTTCTGTAAATACTACTCAAATTTTTAAAAATCCTCATATTGAGGGGTGCCTGGGTGGTGCGGTCGTTAAGCGTCTGCCTTCGGCTCAGGGCGTGATCCCAGAGTCCTGGGATCGAGCCCCACATCAGGCTCCTCTGCTGGGAGCCTGCTTCTTCCTCCCCGACTCCGCCTGCTTGTCTCTCTCTCAATGGCTGTCTCTCTGACTGTCTCTGTGTCAAATAAATAAATAAAATCCTTAACAACAACAAAAAATCCTCATATTGAAGTTTTCATGATATTGTCATCTTGTAAAATGATAATGGAAATTAAATTTTTAAAAAACATTCTCATATTGAGCTTTTCACATGCAGGGGAGGAAATAGTTTTCCCTTTTTATCGTCAAGGTTCTTCCAGTTGGCTTAGGAATTAAATTGACATGAGACAGATTAATAGGAGAAAAACCCAACGTTTTATTACATGTACATGGAGACCCAATAATGAAATTGAGACCCAAAGGAATAACCAAGGCAGGCAGTTTTTATACATTTTAGACAAAGAGACATTAAGTAGTGAGGAACTGGCAGGATAAAGAAGGCAGATGCTTGGGAGCTTTAATTAGTAAGGAATTCTAAGTGGAATTTGGGCTGAGGTAGTAGATTAGTAAAAAAAAAAAAAAAAAAAAAAGTAACAAGGTATACTTCTATAGCTTTCACAACTTTAAAGTCCCTGTCTCTGGTCATCTTACTTCTTAGTACAGGGGTGCTACTTTCCATATAGAAGAGTTGTTTACTGCTTTCAGGGGGCAGAGAAGAATCTGAGTATCCTTGCACTTTTTCCCAAGTAGCTTCAATTCAGAATGATCAATATGTCATTGTGGCACATTTTGGGGTAGCCTGCCCTGGGCCCCTATACATGCTATTACCATCTTAAACATAATAGTAATGTAAATTGCTGGATGTGCCCAGTATGATAATTAATGTTGCTGTGAGATCCTAAATGTTTTGTTTCTATTCTCATTTCTTACATTTGGAAAAATCATTGTATTACCCCAGCATCTTAAATTTAAGTATTTTTTATAATATCAGGTTTCTCTGCAGAGAGCTCAGAGTCTCAAGTTACATTTGTAAGCATGTTGAATGCTGATAATTCTCCCATTATTTGAAAACTTTTTCCTTTACAATTTATAATTGGAAGTGAGTAAATTTCAAAGTATAATCTCAACTAAAGCAGTTTGCTTTTAAGGCAACAGAAGTTGGGACACCTGGGTGGCTCAGTCAGTTAAGAGTCTGCCTTTGGCTCAGGTCATGATCCCAAAGTCCTGGGATTGAGTCCTGCATCGGGCTTCTTGCTCAGTGGGGGGCCTACTTCTCCCTCTGCCTGCTGTTGCCCCTGCTTGTGCTTTCTCTTTCTCTCTCTGACAAATAAATAAAATCTTAAAAAAAAAAAAAAAGTTGTCTAATTCAAAAATTTTAATCCGTACGAATAGGAAAATTATCTAGTTTGTTCAACTTTTTACTCCCAGTACCTAGAATAATGCCTGGCACGTGGTAAAAACAATACTCAAATATTTGTCGACTAAATCATATTTAACTTTTTAAATTAAAGTTTTCAATTTTTAATCTATATACTCAGAACTGTAAAATAAAATACTTAAAAATTTTTGAATAGCACCTATCCTCCAAATACCCAGTACATCCACATACTGCATGTGCACACATACACACGCACACATATACCACTATGTGCACACCAGTGCATTTGTTTGGATGTCAGGCTATTGGCAGCTTCAGCCCTTTGAAACATACTAAAAATTATAATGAAAATGTCTCTGAATAACTACATGGAGCCTATTATTTGGTTATCTTTGTGTTTTTGTAGAATATGTTTTAGATGTGCGAATTTGGCTAAGGGATGGGGGAAGGGGTGTTGAGGAGAGGACCCAATGTCAGGAACAAGAAAGAGTGGCGATCAGAATTAGAAGGGGAACAGTAGCGCCTGGGTGGCTCAGTCGTTAAGCGTCTGCCTTTGGCTCAGGGCGTGATCCCAGGACCCTGAGATCGAGCCCCGCATCGGGCTCCTCCGCTGGGAGCCTGCTTCTTCCTCTCCCACTCCCCCTGCTTGTGTTCCCTCTCTCACTGGCTGTCTCTCTGTCAAATAAATAAATAAAATCTTTAATGTATTGGGAAAAAAAGGGGGGGGGGAACAATGGTAGCACCAGCTGACTTTCCTAAGTTAGGAAAAACGAGACAAAACATCCTACAGGCATGTCCAGAGATTAATAATGTCTTCATCTGCTTCTAAGTGTTCATAGTGATGCTCTCAATTATCAAGTAAAGTGTGTTTCTGCCATGTACTCTATTTAACAAGTTAAGAAGAAGTATAATACCTTAGGAATATTTGAAATTAGAAAATAAATTGGCATTTGAAGGATAAGCTTTCTATATCCAGAAGTTTTAAACCCGCCAACAGCTTTTTAGTTGGAGATGACAGAGAAGTGAGAAATGATTACATAGTACAAAGGGTCCAAATAACCAGTTTTAAAAAGAACTGCATTAGAAGGCCATAACTAGGGAAAACAGCACTGAGGGACTAGGTTAGTTCTACCCATCTAGTTATCCTCACCAATAGGCAGGGTAGGATTTTATTGATAGAAATACAATTACTGCTTACTAAGCACTTACTATGGGTCAGGCGCTGTGTAAGTGTGTGCCTCATTTAATTCCTGTAATTTAGGCATTCTAGGGATTATTTCATTTTAAATGAGGAAACTGAGGTGTAAATGGGTTGAGTTGCTGCTCATGGTCACACAGTTCAGAAGCAGTTAGCAGGAACCTTCTTCCTTGTTCCTCCACCCCCATTCCACCACCAGTTGCTGAGCTTGTGCTTTTGGCCAGGGTTCAGGAGAGCCACACTTAGTTGAAGCAACACCATTTCCTAGTTGTGTGACTCTAGCCATGCCATGTAGTATTTCCAAGCCTCAGCCTGTCTGTTGGACGATGGGGATAAGAGTAATTAGCTGACTCCCTACTTCGTGAGGGCATTATGAGACTCATGAGAATAAAAGTATGTAGAAATCCTCTTAAGTTGTAAAAATTATTGTTTTAAAACATTGTTATGATATTGTTATAGTCTGCAAAATAACAAAGTTATTTACATTTAGGAAGTAGTATAATATAGCATTGTGGTCTAAGAAATAATGGTTAATTTAGGCCTCAAATATTTTCAAGTTAGAAATCTTAATTTGGTTCTCCCTGCCTTAAATACTCTCTTATTCTATTCTCACCACCCACCCCCAGCTTAATAAAAAAAAAGTCCTGGTTATGTTGTGTTTGTTTCATTCCATTGATATGTAGGCTGCATAAAGGAGACAGTGACAGCAATGCAGAATTTGTTTTGATTGGTGATTCCTTTTGCTCTGATTAGTGAATGTGGTTTGAATTGAACATGCCACGAGAAGCCAAAAGGTTCTGTATTCTCATGCAGTCATCCCTCCAGCTCAGTATATACACATCTACTTTCCATATAGAACTAAATGCCAGACAGGTTCACATTCATCATCTGTTGGAACTTTAGGACAACAGAAACCATGTCAAGAGAAAGCCCTCTTTACCTGAGTGGAAACAGGGAATGGTAACAGTGAAAAGACATTTACGGAAGCTGGAGCTTAATCAATGAAACTCAGCTGTCCCACTCAGCACTTTTCATTCAAAGGACCAGGATCTAATTCTGCCCTCCGCACATGAATACACCGTGTTATTGGGCCCCTGGAGTTCCAGCATTTGTAGTCTTCAGTTCACAGCATGAAGGGGAACAGACCTCGCTTCCACATTTATTTGGGAGCCACAGGGCTCAAGACAGTTGAGTGTTACTTCTAATAGCTTTGTTTCCTCTGGAGGAAGTCCTCCTTCTCGCTTTGAGGGCTTGGCTTCCTCACCGGGCCTGGGCCTCCTCACTCTCCCTCTGTACTCCCTTACTTTAACAGCTGTTTCCTTTTCCTGCTTCCACAGCTTTGTCTTGTTTGCTCTTCCTACAGCCCTACCAGCAGCATTGTCTCCTATTGTTTGTTCAAAGGGAGGTGGAAAAGAGTTTTTAAAGTTTGAGGTATGGGTGAGTCTGTTCTTATAAGTTGTAAACTGAGGGTGGGCAAGTGCCCTTGTTACACATGGCAGAGCACTGATAAAAATCTCATGAGTTCAAATGCTTTCTATAGTAACACAACTATTGTGGTGTCTAAGCATTTGCAGAAGTTAGAATTTTCCTAATTCTACCTGCATTCAGCTTATAGCTTTCATATTTATTTAAACCCGCCTCCAGCAGTCCATCATCCTATCCATGAACAATTATAGCTATTCACTTACATATATTTATGTGTGTGTATGTGTGTGTGGCATGCATATGTTTCCTCCCTAGGATCATGTTTGATTCAAACCTGGTACTGTAGTTTTTCCTGTCTTTAATTGCTGATGAAATTTTATACCTGCATTGCATGATTTAATTAATGTTTATAAAAATTCTTTGAAGGTAAAATCTCTTCATAAATGCGAAGAATTATGATTGCTTTCTTAATGTAATTCCCAGAACTCGATTTCTCCTGCATATAGTTTCTCACATGGTCAATCAAGAAAGGTTTATATGTAATACTTTGACAGTATTTCAACTCAGGAGCATATTTTTGATGGAAGTAGATACTGGATTATTCTTGCTGGTTTTAATCTTGAAAAAAATGAACTGTAAGCTCAGATTAAATTGGTATCTCTTCAGTCATTTATACCTAGAATACCTTTTGACATTTGGATACTACACATCAAACTCTGTGCATTAGGCTGTCAGATTATTTATTAAATGTATACTGAATTTGTGCCACTATTCTGGGATTTATTTGAACTGAATTTTGTTTAAGTAGAGAATTCTGTGATAAAGTCTAAATGGTATTAAATAAAATGAATGATACGATTTCAAACATCAGTCTTTTTAGATTCCTTTGCTATATGAAGTTTTTTCCCAGTTTTTGGTTTTGTTTTGAAGTGGGGGGATGGAGAAAGAATCTTAAGCAGGCACAGCCCAATGTAGGGCTCTATCTCAGGACTCTGAGATCATGACCTGAGCTGAAATCAAGACTCAGACACTGAACGGACTGAGCCACCAAGGCACCCCCCCACACCCCCAGTTTACTTTCTGATATAGTTTAGTTCAAATGTCGTTTTTCTCCAGATTTTTGCTTTACTCTCCTTGAAAGATTATAATAGAACTGTCTCTTATTACTGTATTCAGAGAAACCTGAAAATAAGAAATACCTAGGTAAAGATGGTTAGATGGAAAGAGTAGGCACTGCATATTTAAACCTGATACTTTTGGAATCTTCCTTTATTATGTAGTCACAAAATATTTAGAATTTTGTTGACCTCAGTATACAGGATAGGAAAGTGAAATTTTTGTTGGGACAAATAGCTGCATAGATAGGGCATGAGCCAAAAACTGTAGCAGTAGGCAGCCTAAATGAGGTAACAAATTTAACCTAATTTCACTTTTGAAAAAAGATTTCCTCTCAGGCAATGTAGTTTGGTGGATAGAAGATAGGCATTGAAAAACAGCATGGGGAGCATTGAGGGGGATACAGATTATAAATAAAAAACAATGGGGTATAATTTGTGGATAGACAGTATAAAAAGTAGGCCTGAGCAGAAATGACGAAATGCAATAATCTCTGAAAAATCAAAATTCTAGTGGTTAAAGATAAGAAATGAGTTGGAATCACAAAGCACAAAGCCATGGGCTGCTTTATTTATTTACTTATTTATTACTGTACATTCTATCACTGTACACTGAATGATTTTAGAAAAGACACATGACTTCTTAGCATTCCAGTTTCCCTACTGACAAGGTAACCTATGGCATGGCAGTTCAGAGAACAGCCTTTGGAGTTTGGCCAGTCCTGAACTCTGAACTCATTTTTAAATGATACGTATTAAATCAGGGTAGTAATTTATATGTAGCAAGTATGTTTCAAGAATTTGATCCAGAGAACTGCTTGTGAAATGCAAATTTGTATTTCTTTGCATATTTTTTTTTAAAGATTTTATTTATTTATTCGACAGAGATAGAGACAGCCAGCGAGAGAGGGAACACAAGCAGGGTGAGTGGGAGAGGAAGAAGCAGGCTCATAGCGGAGGAGCCTGATGTGGGGCTTGATCCCATAAGGCCGGGATCACGCCCTGAGCCGAAGGCAGACGCTTAACCGCTGTGCCACCCAGGCGCCCCTCTTTGCATATTTTAAAGAAGAAAGATTAATAGAGTTAAGAACCTCAAATATATCTTGACTTTTAAATAGTATGTGCAACATTACTCTTAGAGCAAAATCAGCAAGCATTACAAGAAAACTACAAATCACTATCTCGCATAACTATAAATGCAAAACTCTATTACAAAAAATTATAAAGCCCAGTCCAGCAATATGTAAAAAGTTAATTCATTATGACCAAGTGTGGTTTATCCCAAGAATGCAAGGTTGGATTAGGATTTGAAAAATAAGCAATGTAATTCACCACATTAATAGAGGGATGGAGAAAACCCCTGTTACTATCTCAATAAAGAAAAAACATTTGATAAATTTCAACACCATTTATAATGAAGCCTTTCAACAAACTAAGATAAAGGCTATCTATGGAAAACCTAAAGCTAATAAATTTAATGACAAAACACTAATGACGTCCTCTTTTAAGATTTTAGCCAGTGTAGTAAGGCAAGAAAAAGAAGCAGCACACAGATAGGAAAGCAAAAGTAAAATTGTCTTGTTTCACAGAAGTCATGATTTTATATGTATAAACTCCAGAATGGAAGTCAGCAAACTATAGCCAAATTTGTTCTGTCACCTTTTTTTTTGCTAGTGCAGGTGTAAAATAGATACAACCATGTTGGAAAACAGCATGGCAGTTTCTTATGAGATTACCTATATGCTTATCGTATGACCCAGCAATTCTCCTGGATGTGACCCAGGAATGAATGAAAGATGTCTACACAAATACTTGTATATGAATATTCATAGCACCATTATTTACAGTACCTCCACATTAAAATTTTATCGGTAAGTGAATGAATAAGCAAAGTATCTTAGGTTCATACTACTCAACAACAACAAAATAGAAATCAATGATATAACATGGATAAAGTCTCAAAAATATACATAGTTAAAGAAGTCAGACATAGAAAAGTACATAGTGTATTCCTTTTACATAAAATTTTAGAACAGACAAAATTCATCTATAATGACAGCAAATCACGATTGCCAAGGAGCAGGGGGAGGAGTGGTACTACAAAGGAGTTAAGGCAGTGTTGAGAGGGTCATGGAATTAAATGTGATTTGAGTTGTGGTTCATTGTTGTGTACATTTAGTAAAACCTATCAAACTACACCTTTAAAATGGGTGTGTTTTATTGTATGTAAGTTTTATTTCAACAGAGTTGGCTTTAAAGGTAAAAAATACTAACTTTTTTTTCTACATCCTATATGACTTAGCTTCAACTAGACACTGAACTTCAGCAAAGCACAGATCCTTTGGTAGACTTTTTTCTTTTTTTTTTAACCTCCAGCACGCACCTTGGTGCAGGCACCCAATAAATGTTTTTGAGCAAATGCTTGAGTGAAAGACAGGAGCGAGGTGACATAATAGGCTTGGAGCAGAAGAACAGAGTGCCCTAGAGAGGTCAGCCAGCAAGGTTCCAGGGCCAGAGTTCAAGTCTAGCAGAGGCTGGGTGAAGCTGTTGGATATAAAATTTTTGTTTTAGATTTGTTCATCCTAACATTTATTTTTCTATTGGAGAGGAATGTGTGCAATGTAATCCGCCACGGCTGGAATTACAGATAAAGTCTTTTGGATGGCAGACAGGGATTCAAACGATTAACTGTGGAGTACTTTATATAGGGAACGATTTTATTGAAATAACATAAAGAAGCCTATGTTGGTAGTTTTAATAAAATCAAGCCTGACTCATCTATTTGAGGGCCAAGATTATGGAAATAACATCTTATGCTTCAGGAGTATTTTAAGATTGAAACAGTTATATTCATATTTACTTAGAAGAAAAAGAACTGGTGGATAAGTAAAACTTTAACCCTGTGCAAAAATTTAATATTTGTATTTGGCTTCTCTGTGTTAACGCTGGAGAAATTGCTTTAGGTTATACAACTCCATAAATGTTACGTTTGCAGTATTACCAGAAGGGTACTTTTACAGGGGATGATCATGTTTTATTTCACATCTGCAAAATAAACTTGAGTCAGTGTATTCTGCTTTTTAGTTCTTTAAAATTTTATTGCAGTACTTTTCAGAGTTTGGGGAGAAATTCTCAGTGGGCCTGCACCTACATCCTCGTAAGGGATGAGCGCTTTGGTTGAAGTCATCCATATTTCAGTCTTTTATCTTTTTTTACCATAATAATTCATTGGCTCATCTTTGCCTGTTATGAAGAGTTCACACGTGTGGTTTCGTGGGCTTGTTTGGATCAACAAATGTGGTTAATCTAAGAATGCGTCATGTTCTACTTAACACACCTCTTATAACTGAACATAGATATGTCATTGGAAAGAGAAGAAAATTAACCCCACCCCAACCCCATTCATTTACCTATAATTTTCCTATGAAGTGTTTGCAGCCACTTGGTACTTAATACATACCAGATCCAGTATTTTGACAGATGGGACTATTTCCTTCTGGTGGAGGTTCTTGGTGGGTTTGGTCCCGCCTTCCTCTGGCAGTCTTACTTTCAGGTAGTAAAAACCAGATCTGGATTTCTTGGAGTGTGGTTGATAGACCGTCTTCCTCAGAATCATCCATATGTCTGCTTGTGAAAAATGCATCCTAAAATGATAGAATGGGGGTGGGGGGTGCACAGTTGGCAATCACCACAGTAGTAATTGTCAGGCAAGGACCACCAGTGGCTGCTAAAACTAGGAGGTAAGTATGAGAAACGGTATTATTTACATGGTCTGTTTACATAGTCTCTAATTATCTCCCCACAAAATATTATTAATTACCTAGGGAAAATAAGAGCTGAACAGTGGAAAAACCTGGCATAGGCCATCTGAACCAAGTGATCTAGGTTCAAACTAACATTAATGGGACAAATCAGTATGTGTTTTCTTCTACTTTCCCCTCCCCCTTAGTTTAACATACATAGATGAATTTGAATAAGCTAAAATTTAGGTCTGCTTTTCTTCCCTCTGGTCCTTTCTGTATATAAATTCCTAGCCAGTATCTCTGGACCATGATTTCCAAGATGGAGCAAAAACTTTGTTTACCCTTCATTCAGACTGTGCTATATGCCATAATATTTCAACACATTTGTGTGTTTTTGTACCTTGAAAGTATACAGATACCTTTGATCTTATCTAGCTAGGTGATTTGCTTAGCTATTTGCCTCTCTGTACAAATACCTGTTTTAAAGTTTTGAACAGTATTACTTTTTGGTTCCCAGATGGAGCTCTTGGAAGGAACACAGCCCAAAGATATCCATAGAGACCTATACTGGATTTGTTAAGGCTAATTGGCAGTGTATTCCTGTATCGCCGCTATAAGACCTCCATGTCTCCCAGGATATATTATTCATCACCAACACTGGTCCATTTCCTTGATGAACTTACTATGCAAACATCAGTGCTTTCATTGGTCTAGTGCTCGGTGTGAGATTCTGCGGTCACCATTCGTTAGCTCTCTGTTCCTAGAAGGGCGAAGGCCAGGTCCTCTCCCCTCTGTGAGTGGCCCTGCATATAAGATTTTGACAGAATCACCAGACACTAGCTCAAACACTGTTTAGCTTTTTACAGGTAGAAAACACCTCTTACCCTCCTATAAAATTTGTTTTACACAGACAAATTGGAAATTGAATATAAGCAACTTTTTTTCTCCTTTTAATGTATTACTAAGCAGAGGAAGAAGGTAGAGATTGATTCAACTTCATAGCCCAGTATTTTGTTTTGTTTTGCTTTGTTTTGTTTTTATTTAAATTCAGTTAGCCAACACATAGTACACCATTAGTTTCAGATGTACTGTTCAACAATTCAGATGTTGCATATAATACCCAGTGCTCATCACATCATATGCCCTCCTTAATACCCATCACCCGGTTACCCCATCCTCCCACCCACCTCCCCTTCAGCAACCCTCAGTTTGTTCCCCATGGTTAAGAGTCTCTCATTGTTTGTCTCCCTCCCTGATTCTTCCCATTCAGTTTTCTCTCCCTTCCCTTATGGTCCTCTGCACTGTTTTTTATATTCCACATATGAGTGAAACCATATGATAATTGTCTTTCTCCGAGTAACTTATTTCACTTAGCATAATACCCTCCATTTCCATCCACGTCGATGCAGATAGTAAGTTTTCATCCTTTCTGATGGCTGGTAATCCATTGCATATATATGCCTCATTTTTATCCATTCATCTGTTTAAGGACATTACAGCTCCTTCCACAGTTTGGCTATTGTGGACATTGCTGCTATGAACATTGGGGTGCAGGTGCCCCTTCATTTCACTACATCTGTATCTTTGGGGTAAATACCCAGTAGTGCAGTTGTTGGGTCCTAGGGTAGCTCTATTTTTAACTTCTTGAGGAAAATCCATACTGTTTTCCAGAGTGGCTGTACAGCTTGCATTCCCACCAACAATGTAAGAGGGTTCCCCTTTCTCCACATCCTCACCAACATTTGTTTTTTCCTGTCTTGTTAATTTTAGCCATTCTAACTGGTGTAAGGTGGTATCTCATTATGGTTTTGATTTGTATTTCCCTGATGCCAGGTGATGGGGAGCATTTTTTCATGTGTCTGTTGGCCATCTGTAGGTCTTCTTTGGAGAAATGTCTGTTTATGTCTTCTGCCCATTTCTTGCCTGGATTATTTGATTTTTGGGTGTTGACTTTGATAAGTTCTTTATAGATCTTGAATACTAGCCCTTTATCTGATATATCATTTGCAAATATCTTCTCCCATTCTGTAGGTGGTCTTTTGGTTTTATTGACTGTTTCCTTTGCTGTACAGAAGCTTTTTATCTTGCTGAAGTCCCAATTGTTCATTTTTGCTTTTGTCTCTCTTGCATTTGGAGATGTGCCTAGCAAGAAGTTGCTGCAGCCGAGGTCACAGAGGTTGCTGCCTGTGTTCTTCTCTAAGATTTTGATGCATTCCTATCTCACATTTGGTCTTTCATCCGTTTTGAGTTTATCTTTGGGTATGGTGTAAGAGAATGGTCCAATTTCATTCTTCTGTATGTGCCTGTCCAGTTTTCCCAGTACCATTTATTGAAGAGACTGTTCTTTTTCCATTGGATATTCTTCCCTGCTTTGTTGAAGATTAGTTGACCGTGGAGTTGAGGGTCTATTTCTGAGTTCTCTATTCTGTTCCATTGATCTATGTGTCTGTTTTTGTGTCAGTACTATGTTGTCTTGATGATCACAGATTTGTAATATAGCTTGAAGTCGGGCACTGTGATGCCCCCGGCTTTGGTTTTCTTTTTCAACATTCCTTTGGCTATTCGGGATCTTTTCTGGTTCCATACAAAGTTTACGATTATTTGTTCTAGCTCTGTGAAAAAGGTCGTTGGTATTTTGATACGGATTGCATTGAATGTGTAGATTGCTCTGGGTAGCATAGACATTTTAACAACATTTATTCTTTCAATCCATGAGCATGAAATGTTTTTCCATCTGTTTGTTTCTTCCTCCATTTCTTTTGTAAGTGTTCTGTAGTTTTTAGAGTGCAGATCCTTTGCCTCTTTGATTAGGTTTATTCCTAGGGATCTTATGGGTTTTGGTGCAGTTGTAAATGGGATCAATTCCTTAATTTCTCTTTCTTCAGTCTCATTGTTAATGTATAGAAATGCAACTGATTTCTGTGCTTTGATTTTATATCCTACCATGTTGCTGAATTGCTGTATGAGTGCTAGCAATTTTGGGGTGGAGTCTTGGGTTTTCCACATAAAGTGTAATGTTGTTTGCGAGGAGTGAGAGTTTGACTTCTTCTTTGCCAATTTGAATGCCTTTTATTTCTTTTTGTCGTCTGATTGCTGAGGCTAGGACTTCTAGCACTATGTTGAACAACAGTGGTGAGAGTGGGCATCCCTGTCGTGTTCCTGACCTTAGGGGCAAAGCTCTCAGTTTTTCCCCATTGAGAATGATATTTGCTTTATAGCCAGCCCAGTATTTTAATCTTTCATGTTAACCGGTTTGGAAAGAGTTATTGATATTTCAATGCCCATATTTGCATTTATTAACAAAACTTAAAATTAAAAAGTTTCTCAGTTTAATTACAACTATTTTATTGAAGATGTAGTAGCTTATTTTGATAAAATTTATTTTCTTTCAGTCATTGCTTTAAAAATTATTTGAATTTATAGAAACAGAACATCTAACTTGTGAAAAATACTTAAGAGTATGCCTAATATAAATGGTTATGGTTTTTTAAAGGGTTCTAAAATGATTCAACCTAATATAAATGGTATTTTACTTCAGAGCAGCATAGCTAATGGTAGTTTGTAACTTTCCAACATCTTGAAGGAGAAGACACCAGACGGGTCAGGCACACAGAGAGGACCAAAATCTCACTCTCTGGAGGCCCTTTCTGTGGCTGTGTTCCAAAGTTATATTTATAGATCTCTCAGGAAAAAAAATTATTCTGTTTCCCAGGAGAAGTTAAATTGGACAATCTATTAATGAGGGGAAATGTTGCCTAAAGCAACAGTGTATCAGGTGGATTGGTGAGTGAGTCTACAGCGGTATTGCCAGAAACTTAAGAAGGGGACCTGTACCTTAAAATGTCATACCTTCATAAAAAGAAAATAGCTGTGTGTTCATGTTTTTAAGGCAAATTTATTGAGGTATTACTTACATGCAATGAAATGTACCCTTTCATTGAGTAGTTCTGTGAGTTTTGACAAAACAGCCATGCAACCACAATCAAAATTCAGAACATTGCCATCACCCCTGAAGATGTTCTGTAGAAGGTTTTCCAAAAGGTGGTTGGAGTCTTTGGACAAATACAGTGTGACACAACAAGCACTTGCCACTGCTGCTGTGATGCCGACAGGGTGATCTCTGGTCCTTCTCTTTGCACTGTCGCAAAGGTGGCCACTTGGGGGGCGCCTGGGTGGCACAGCAGTTAAGCGTCTGCCTTCGGCTCAGGGCGTGATCCCGGCGTTGTGGGATCGAGCCCCACATCAGGCTCTTCCGCTATGAGCCTGCTTCTTCCTCTCCCACTCCCCCTGCTTGTGTTCCCTCTCTCGCTGGCTGTCTCTATCTCTGTCGAATAAATAAATAAAATCTTTAAAAAAAAAAAAAAAAGGTGGCCACTTGGGTCCTTTCCGCTAAGACCTTTGCAGTTAGGCTCAGGGAGTCTGTCTGCTTCTCAGTCAGACCCAGTGGAGAATTTCTGGCACTCTGTGTTCCAGTGAAAAACAGCATTTGAAACTGCTCTTACCACTGGCGTTCTCCAGCTGTGGAATTTTAAGTTTATGCAGGACTGGGCCTTTACATTTTAAGTATTCAACATTTATTGTTGTTTTGTTAGTTTAGGTTTGCAAAATAAGTACTTTAAGAGAAAGCATATAAACTTCTGGGAAACAAATGACACGCCCTACCGGGGAACTCATGGGCTAAGCAACCTGGCTTTTTAAAGACATGAATAGCCGAGAAAACAGATTAGGTTGCTTTGCTGCTTATTTATGCTTCTTTACATCAAAAATACAGCTCTATACTCAGAGTGATTTGCATGAAACACTGTTTTTAGAATAACATTTTACAAATGCAGTTACTTGGTGAACATTCTTCCTTTCACTATTAAGTATTAATGCTCATTCTCTAACGTAACTCTGGTTTGCCTGCTAGGCCTCAATGGGAAAGAACAATATCCTTTCTTAGTGTTCAAATTTGGACCAGGCTTGTGACCTTTGGGTTAACTTTACCAAAGCAATTAAAACCATTAATAAGGACACAGTTTTCATTTGGCGTTTAACAGCTCTAGATGGAAAATCGCAAACTGCTTCTAGGTTAGAGAAAAGGCATTAATTTGTTTAGCACTACCAGTGCTTCTCTGCATCTTCCCTCTTTCCCATAGCTGCAAATACAGTTGGGGAACCAATTTCTTGGCTGTGAAGCCACTCCTATGATAACTGATCAAACTGGCAAGGACTAGCTGCCTGCTGCTCCACCAAAACCATCCCAGCCAGTATTCTCCCGTCTGGTATTGGATCACCCTTGGCCCTTCTTTATCTCAAAGAGTCAAAGTATAATGTGAATAAGTTTTAAAAGGGAGATGTCAGCCACTTTTATTTAGCCACCCCTAAAGGAAAAAAGTATTTTCCTAAAGAGTAGCTTCCTGAAATAAAAGCATATCTGTTCCTAAAGTCTTTTGGCTTTCTGCAGAAGTGGTTTTTAATCTTTGCAACTATTTATATTTCTAATTTACCAGTGCTTACTCTATTTAGCCATACTGTCAACCTCATTTTAAAATTATGTTTGCAAAGTTAATTACACTTACCTGTAAATGGAAAAATCAGAGTATTTCACATGAACGTATCAGCATTAGAAAAGTAATTTTTGCAACTTTTTATTGCAATATTAAGTAACAAATGGTCACTTTGAAAGAGCCAAATTCAATTTTAACACTTTTTTATAGACATGATAGAGTTATGGTAAATTAATATGCTGTGCCTCTATACTATACCTCTATGCAGTGGGCCAAATAATGCTCCCCTCTCTAAAGATATGAGGTCTTACTGTAGCCTGTAAACATTACTTTATTTGGAGAAGAGATGTTTATAGATACAATTAAGGAGATCATCCTGGATTGTCCAGGTCAGCTCTAATGCCTTTAAACTGTCCATGGAAGAGAGACAGAGGGTGATTTGACACATGTACAGAGGAGAAGGTGGAGACAGAAATTGCAGTGGTGTGGCCACAAGCCTGATGTGCCACCAGCCACCAGAAGCTGTAAGGGGCAAAGAACATATTCTTCCCTTCAACTTCTGGCATGCGTATATCCCAGTTTACAACCTTGATGTCATCCAAAGCCAAGTGAAACTAATTTCAAGTTTCAGGCCTCCGGAACTGTGGCAGTATAAGTTTCTGTTGTTGTAATCTACCTGATCTGTGATGATTTGTTACAGCAGGCCTAGGACACTAAGACGGGTTTTGGTACTAGGAGGTGGGATGCTGATGTAACGAATACCTAAAACTGTAGAAGTGGCTTTGGAATCAGACAGTGGGTGGAGGCTGGAAGAAATTTGAGGCATATCATAGAAGAGGCCTAGACTGCCTTAAACACACTCTTGGTAGAAAGAGGGATTTTTGAAGGTGCTTCTGGTGACAGCTCAGAAGGAAATGAGGAAGATATAGTTGGAAACTAGAGGAAAAGTGATCCTTGTTATATAGTGAGAGAAAACTTAGCTAAATTGGCTATCACAATTGTGTGGAAAGCATGTAAGCAATGAATTTAGATATTTAGCTGAAAAGACTTCCAGCCAAAATGCTGAAGGTACAGCCTGGTTTCTTCTTCTCGTGGTGAAATGTGAGAGGAAAGATAGAAATTGAGGGGAAAATTCTCAGGGCAAAAATGAGCTACAGCTTGATGATTTGGAAAATGTCCAGTCTATCCAGATTGCAAAAGACACTAAAATTAGGAAATTTGTTGTTTGGAAAGTGTGCTCTGAAGAGAAGGCCAAAGGTGTAACTAGACAGTCTTTAGTGCTGACAGAACTAGGTGTGTGACTCATGGATCCCCTCAACCATCTCAACAGGAAACAGGAATGGAGATGGGATTTTCCAGTAAAGATCTGTGGAGGACCCTCTTGTTTAATGGCATGAATACACAGGAGACCCACTTGGTTTTTTAGACTATTAAATCAGCAGAAACAATGCCAGCTTGACTTTTGAAAGGCACAGAGACAGGATGGAATGTAAGAAGGCTTTCGGACTTCCAAAATTCTATAGGCAGAAAACTACTCAAGTACAAATATGCGCTATCCTTTAAGAAAAAGGAAAAGTGACTCCAAGGGTAGAGCCTCAAGCCATGGAGTATAGTATCACTTACAGGCCTTGAAACCTTGCCCCCACGGGATTTTGAAATTACTTGGGCTGCATGACTTCTGTTTTCTACCTTGTAAAGTTGGGGATGTCACAGCTGTTATCCTATGCCTACCTCGCTATCTTATTTTGGAAGCAGATAACTTGCCTTCCAGTTTCAAAGATCAACAGAAGGAGAGGACTTGTGCTCCAAGATGGATCATGCCCAGAATCTCACCCATACCTGATTATGATGTTTAGATGTTGAGATTTGCCACTTCTGAGTTGATGAGGTTTACGTGAAATTTGGTCCTTTTGATGTTAATCTATAATGGGTTGAGATTTAGGATTATGTTGGGATGGGGTCCCTCATATTTTGCAGATGGGACAGACACAAATCTTTGCCCAAGGATGGACTGTGGTAGGCATAATAATGCTGTGTTCTATCTCCCACCAACCCCTGACCCCTACTTCTGAATATATCAGGTCCTTATTCCTGGACCTGTAAATATTACTTTATTTGGAAAATGTCTTTACAGATGTGATTAAGGGTCTTGAAATGGGGAAATTATCCTAGATTACCCAGGTGAGGCCTAATACCATCACAAGTGTCCTTGTAAGAGAGAGGCAGAGGGGGAGTTAACACACAGAGAGAAGGCAGTAGGAAGGTGAAGGCAGATATTGGAGTGATGAGACCATAGACCAAGGAACATTGCAGCAACCAGAACCTTTGAGAGGCAAGGAACAGACTCTCCTCTGGAGACCCCCACAGGTTACATGGCCCTGTGGGTACCTTGATTTTGGCCTATGAAATTGATCTTTAAATTCTGGCTTTTAGAATTGTGATGAAAAGGGTTGTTGTTTTAAGGCATCAGGTGTATGGCAATTTGTTAAAGCAGACAGAAGAAATCAATACAATGACCCTTATACATTTAGCCCTTAGTAAGTGTTTGCTTTATTTTCCATTTCAATTTGATCTATCCCAGGTTATTACATTTTGAGGAAATACTTTTTTTTTTTTAAGATCTTATCTACTTAGATAGAGAGCACCCCTGCACGTGAGCTGAGGTGGGTGGGGGGCAGAGGGAGAGGGAGAGAGAGAATCTCAAGCAGATTCCTTGCTGAGCACAGTGCCCAACTCAGGGCTCAATCCCACCTACCCGACTGAGCCACTGGGCACCCCTTGAGGAAATACTTGCTTGTACTTGTAGATACTTTTTTCCTTTATGTCAAAAAAGAATTGAGTAATTTCTTGACTCATGATTTTTAAAAATGTGATGCTTGGTTTTGATATATATATGTATTGCTTTATCTGAGAATCCTTATTCCTTTTTGCCGGAATTCTTCCTGTTATTCTTCTTATATCTTGGGTAGAAGTAATTTTTAACAGTGTTACCTTGATTTACATTTATCTTAGGAGTATTCCAGATATATATGAAAAGAACTCTAAAAGACACTGAAATTATCTTAGCTGTTTTGATCAGGGGTGGACTTCAGTTATTAAAACTTAATGTGATTGTAGTTAAATGGCAGTTAGGCAATAGTTTGCAGTTAAAAAATATATTTACAAATAATTATACATGTATTCTTTTGACATATGCTTGGTAGAATGAATACTGTTAAGAATACAGTGATGCAGAAAAATTTGAAATATATGGTCCCTACCCTCATGGAGCTTATATATACTTGTGACTCAGATTCAGCACTTGTTCCCTTTCCACTCTTTTCATAGTTTTTAATCATATTGGGATTGTAATCTCACGGGGGAAGTCACACATTAAACAAACAAAAAAAGTATATATGTGAATTGATTTTGAGAAGTGCTGTAAATGAAAAGAATGGATATTACAGGAGAGTATCTTGGGGGACCTACTTTAAATGGATGTTCAGATAAGGCCTTTTTCAAAAAGGTGGCATTGAAGCTAAAACATGAAGAATGAATATTCTTTTCCTCATGTTTCCCACTGCTTCCTCCATGCTAGTTAGGAAGTTCCTTGAGCTAGAAGAAGACCCATGGGCTTCTCTCATCAAAATATATCCAGAATCCAGCTACTCTCTATCCCCACTGTCCAACCACTCCATGGTCCACACACCACCCTCGTCAAACTGCAGCCTAGACTTGGGGAAGCCTCCTGACTGGACTCCCGTTTCTACCCTTTCCCATATAGTCTTCTCGCAACAGAGGGATGATTTTAAAAGGGATTCTGTCACCCTTCTCCTCGAATTTTTTCCAGCAATTTCCCATTCTCAGCATAGAAGCCAATTGTCTTTACAAGGGCCTCCAAAGATATCCATGATCAGACCCGTGGTTTCTCCTCTTTCTCACTTGCTGCTTCAGATATACAGGTTTTCTCAGTGAACTCACACCCAAGTGTATTTCATGGCCTTTGCACTTGTCCTTCCCTCTGCTTGGAATACTCTTCTTTCATTTCTGCCTGCCTTGATTTTTTTCACTTCTAATTGTGGTACATTTAATCTCTGAAGGATAGTGTCTAGGTATGTCAGCAAAACTTGGAAACAGAAAGGAGTTGCTGGCTGGGGCTGCCATGTAAGAAATATTTAGGGTTTTCTTTTGGCTCCAAAGTCCAGTAATCTGTGGACATGAGCTGACCCTGCTGTGGATCAGGACCTCCTTAATTCTCAGGCTGTGACTACTTGCACACCACTTTTCCCAAACAGCAGGTGTATATTAAGGACATGTAAACTGATTTTAATAATAGAGTAAAATGCAGTTAGAAAGGCAAGTCTGCCACAGAAACATTATACCATGCATTGCAAAACCGAATGTAAATAATTTGGATTAGACCCACACCATTGGGTGTCTCTAGTAGCATAAGTAACAGAATCGATTGTATAAAAATAATTCATCATGAATGCGCTTCAGTCCTTTGATCTGAATGCTTGTAAAATGTTTTACTTTGTCTCTAGCACCCTTTTTACAGTTAACTGCAGGAAAAGTTAGTTAAATTTGTTCTATTTAGACATGAAGATGGATGGTAATAATTCACACTCATCTGGGTTTGCTTTGAGTTGATTTTCTGATGGTCGTGATGGGTCTTGCCCATGCCATCTGTATCTTCACCTGGTCTTGCTTTGGATCATGACATTATTTGTAGGATGGCTGACGTTCTGTGATAATACACAGACATAAACTACGTTTTTTTCTCAGCAGCCTATTTTTTGTTTGTTATTAATGTATTATCCCAGCTAAGCCATAGGCTCAGTAAAATCTGTGAGACTAAGGTTGTTTTAATGTCAGATTGTTTTTTCTATAATTATTTTAGCCACTGTTTACCTAACTCAAGGTACTTTAATACTCCTGATCAAATTCTAAGGACAGTACATTTATATTCTGTCATAATAACAATGAAAGATTAAACAAATATTTATGAACCAGAATAAGAATTCAATATTTACCTGTGATAGAGGGTAATACCTTATTTATCACATTACTACACTGTGACATTGGCAGGTTCTGAAATAGTTTAAAGATGTCTCTCTTGTTTTCCGAATAAAAGGGAAGTAGGCTGCGTGCAATTAAACACATATCAATGTGAATGTATGTGTGAAAAATATCTTCACACAGGGTAGTTTATTTTTTAAAGTTCCTTCAATACACTAATGACATACAATTTAGTTTAACAGCTCGGTGTGTTGTAATCAAGAGTGTGACTAGGCAATCAAATACTTCTGTGAAATTCTCCCCAAAGAATTTATAGCAAGCCTGTTGCTATGGTGCATTCTCACCTGGGACTTGTTTAGCTTCTTTCTCAATCAGATATATTGACAATAATGAGCTAAAAAACAAAAATCCTCATAGAAAATTCAGAATGGAGAAATCCAGATAGATAAATGAAGCAAGGTGGCTCTCCCTTCTTGTTCTACTTGCACTTAAGAGTTTTTATTTATGATCCCAAGAGTCTTAAGATCCACTGAAGGCATTACTGGCTCACTGTAAAGTGAGCTGGATGTCATAGAAGGCACTGTTTATCAGACGGAAACCGTGGAGAAGATCATCTCTGAAAACTGCAAACGAGATTTTCTCCATCCATAGCTGCTTCCCTGGAACTTTAGAAACTGTGTTGGTTGTTTGAGACCATCAAACTGGTCAGGCCGTTCAGTAATGCCATCTTCTTTAGATAATGCCAGAGAAGAGCTTATGAGTTGCAGTTATTATATGGAAGGAGATGATCACATCAGAGTTAAGTAACAAGCTGGGCAGTGAGACCTTTGATGGATTACCTAGGCTAGTGTTGTTTTTCAGAGGTTATTATCCTCCCCTCTCCACCTTGAAATCAATTTCATTGCCACATTCTGTAGGTCATGGTGTGAGGCTGAAAGACAGTGATAAAGAGCACCGACTCTGGAGTCACACCTCTTAACTTCATACCCCTTCTCTGCCACCTACCAGGTGTGTGACCTTAGACACTTACAACCTGCATCTCGAAATTGAGAATAATAGTACATACCTCATGGGGTGGTTGGAGAAATTAAATAAGGTGCTTAGCACGTAGAGATCATTCATTGGGTATGTTGTACTCACCATTTATAATACACAGAGAAAGCATTAGTACAGTATCTAGTTCACAGTAAATACCTAATAAATAATAGCCAGTTATCCTCGTGTCGTTGTAACTCCTTAAGATGAATCTGTGCCGGCTATAGTCTTCGTAAAAGCATAAGACAAAATATAAGGAAATGGTTAAAATTGAATGTAATTCTGTCATAAAAAATTTTAGTCATGTGACTGAGATGAGAGGGAGCCAGAGAACAGCCAAGCCATTCTGCATACTGTCCTAGAGAAGCAGGTATCTCCTGGGTCTAGTGTCATCAGCCGTGCAGCCTTCGCAGTGAAAATGTTGCACTTCTTAAGTTAGATCCACCCAGCTAAGTATGTTCTGTTCAGAAACACTGTGTTGTTCAAGCCAACTTAGTGGGTACTACTGAGAAAATGCTGATTTGCCAAATGACTTTACCTACTGTTTGATATTCTTTACATTCATTACCCAGTGCTATTATAATGTTTCATTTTAATTATACATACGTTATTTTAAAAGGTAAATGTCACAGGTGTTGATTTAAATTAATTATTTAGGTTCAGATTCAAGGAGAGCAAGGAATAGCCATAGCCTGCCTGTGGTGATCCTCTCTACAGCCCTTTTATTCACTCCGCTGGTAGATTCAGATTTCCTGTAGCAAACGGTGTTATCCTTTCTGTCCAGTGGGACCCAGTCTCCATATCCTTGCTCAGATACGCACAGGCAGGCGTGGTCCCAGCAAGGTTGATGGCAGCTCTGAGCCAGGTGCAGGCCAGCCTGCTGGCCTCTGCTTCCCTGAGCCTAAGGCTGTGGGTCGGAGCACTGACTGAACCTGACAGTCTGCTGACCATTTGCACCAAGCAGTTCAGTTCAGAAGACGCATCCTCTTGCCACATTAACTTCTTGCTTTTAGAAGGAGAGAAGACGGTTAAAGAATTCGGCTTGATATTTTCATGTCTGTCCATTAGAGGTGTGAGCTTTTGGCATGAAAAGTACTGGCCGAGGGGCACCCAGGTGGCTCCGGGTCTGACTCTGCGCTCAGAAGGGAGGCTGCTTCCCCTCTCCCTCTGTCCCTCCCCCAGTTCAAGCTCTCGCTCGCTCTCTCTCTAAAATAAATACATGAATCTTTAAAAAAGAAGAAAGAAAATTATTGGCCAAGATAACCTCAGAAAACAAGAGGAAAACTGCTGGTTTTAAGTATGTTCGTAAAATAGACGTAAGGAAGGAATTCCTTTTTAAAACATTTGAGATTTAATTGACATATAACATACTAGTTTCAGGTGTACAACATAATGATTCAGTATATGTATATATTGCTAAATGATCACCTTAGTAAAGTCTAGTTAAGGAATTTCTTAATGGGGTAAGATGGTAGAATATACGAATAAAGGCTTTATGCCTTAACTCAGTATCTGAGTTAAAGAACAACTTAATATATTTATCCACCATCCCTATACTGGTTTTTTGGCATTGATATTTTGATATCTTAAGCTGGCTCTATAAAGAAATTATGCATTTTAATTTTGTGAGAGTCGTGAGAGCCCCTAAATTTGCTGAGATTGCTTGTTCTGAAATTGAAGAAATAGAAAATAGAACATATGATAGCAGCAAGAAGCAACCGCTCTTCTCTCAGTCGTTTGTTACGAAAGGTGCTTCAGCCACTGCTTGCTTCTTGTAATTTTATATATAAAATTGGATCCTCTTAAATGAAGATTAAGAGGAGAGAACAAAAATGACAAAGCGGAGCTATCGAGAACAGAATATGATCAGACAATGAGAGAAAGATAAATTATTAACTGAGTGGTATAATAATATCATACAATGCTAACAGCTTAGTAAAAATGGAATCCAAATTACTTCATTTTTTCTTCTTAGGAATTGAAAATACATTCCCAAATTTTTTAATCCTCAGAGGAGAATATGGTGCATTTTTTAATGTATATTTTTACTTTATAATGCCTAGTTCTTTAAAAACAGCTTGATAGTTTACATAGCATTTAGCATCTTGTTCATATACTCACACCAGCTCCTCTGTGATGTGGGTGTTATCCCCATTTAACAGATGATTAAACTGGGGTTTATAAATGTTAAAGGGATTTGTTCAGTATTATACAGCTAGTAAGTAATAAAGCCTAGATTCAGGTTGGACTCCAAATCCTATAATCCTTCCATCTTTATTTCTCAAATAATATGCCTTTAAAGAAGCTTTACAAGCTTTACACTCTAGGGTCTGGGATGGTAAACTCTGGCCCTCTACTTGTTTTTGTTTTGTTTTTTTGTTTTGTTTTGTTTTTTATAGCTTACAAGCAAAGAGGTTGTTTTTACATTTTTTTAGCAGTTTAAAAATAATCAGAAGAGTATTTCATGACATTTGAAAATTAGATGAAATTATAATTTCAGTGTCCATAAATAAAAACAACCACAATCATTTTACGTTACTTTCTATGGCTGCTGTCATACTACCAGGACAGTGGTGGCTAGTTGTGACAGAAAGCTTACTGTCAACAAAGCCTAAAATATTACTATCTGCCCCCCCCTTTTTAAGATTTATTTGAGAGAGAACAGGGGAGGGGGGTGACGGCGGAGGGAGAGAGAGAATCCTGAAGCAGACTCCTCACTGAGCGCGGAGCCCAATGTAGGGCTCCATCCCAGGATCCTGAGATCATGACCTGAGCCAAAACCAAGAGTCGGATGCTTAACTGACTGAGCCTCCCAGGCGCCCCTCTCCATCCCTTTATAGATCCTGAGATCATGACCTGAGCCGAAACCAAGAGTCGGATGCTTAACTGACTGAGCCTCCCAGGCGCCCCTCTCCATCCCTTTATAGATCCTGAGATCATGACCTGAGCCGAAACCAAGAGTCGGATGCTTAACTGACTGAGCCTCCCAGGCGCCCCTCTCCATCCCTTTATAGAAAAATCCCTTTATTGCCAGCTCCTGCTCTAGGATATTAGTACCAAAATCTGATTAGAAGTTTTTTGTGGAACATGAAAATTCATGAAAGCTTTCACACACCTTAGGTCTTTTGATGGTCCCAACAGCTAGTGAGGCAGATGGTGTTTTGCCTTCTTGTACCAGGCAACCAGGAAATGGTTGCCAAACCATGTGGTCTCATCAGCACCACACAGCTTTTCATGTTCACTAGCTTTCTAGGTACTTAATTTTATTTGGCATCTTAAAGTGGGGGGTTTATTTTAACATTTCAGCTTGAGTGTTATAATCCAGTTTCTCATTTTCATGAAGAGAAACTTCGTGTCGGAGTTTGTCCACTCTCCTCCTGTGGCCCCCACACAGACCTCCAGGGGCCGATTGTGAAACTCGTACTCATACTCCTCTGTCTCTCTCCTTCCGCCTTCTCCTTCCTCTCTCTCACTTCCGTTCTGCCCACCATAGTGCCTGTCACTTAGTAGGCATTCACGGTTTAAACGAATGAATGTTTAACCAAGTCAGTCTTTTAAATTGCAGAAGGAAAAGCCATAATACTAGTTTTATGCTTGTAGCTAAAGCCTTTCACTACTGAATTTTGTGAAAGTTAATAGAATCTTGGACAGAAGAAACTAGTAGAAAAAAAATAGAAATGTGAATTTCAAGATACTTTTTGTTGTAGAATTTTACTTAAATTTGCTGTAGAATGTTGGGTTTTTAAAAATAGAAGTAGCCCAAGTATCTATCAATGATGAATGTATAAACAAAAGGTGCTATAAAACATACAATAGAACATTATTCAGCCTTAAATAGAAAGGAAATTCTGATGAGTGCTGCCACATAGATGAAACTTGAAAACATTGTCTTAAATGATATAAACCAGTCACAAAAGGACAGATACTGTATGATTCCACTTAAGTGAGATACCTAGAGTAGTCCAATTCATAGAGACAGGAAATGAAATGTGGGTTGTCAGGGGCTGGTTGGAGGGAAGAATTAGGAATTAATATTTAATGGGCACAGAGTTGCAGTTTGAGAAGACAGAAAAGTTCTGGATATGGATGGAGGTGATAGTTGCACAGCAGTGTCAGCGGACTTCATGCCACTGAACTACATGCTTAAACATTGTTAAAATGATAAAGTTTTATGCTGTCTATATTTTATCACAATAAGAAAGACTATATATGTATATGTAAGTAATCAGCTATTTAAAAAATATTTTACTTAGAATACCTATCAATTATATAATACAATAAAATGACTACTCTTTCCAACTATTAATATTTTTAGTTTATCAAATGAAACATTTACCATTCGGTATATAATACCTAAGTGATTTGGCCCTAAAATTATTTAAAATGTAAAGTTAAATGTAGAATCCTCTTTCATGTTTTATTTCCAAAATTTATGTTGACATATAGAGTTTATAAGAAATTGTATAAATTTGGTTTTATGGTTACACTGAGCATAAGTTGCTCTTTCCTTCTTTATTAGCAGTTTATGGAAGAAAATTAATTAAAACCATAGAGCAAACTGAGAAGCACCTTACTAAAGATACCAATTCTTTATTAAAGAGTCCTGCGGAGTTTCAAGAGAAATATATATAGTGGAAACCATTAGATCAGTCAATTCATTATATATCATATATTTTCAAATAAGATAATTATTACTGTTGTCATGTATTTCTCACCCTTCCTGAAAACTAATTCTTAAAACATTGCCTTCTTTAATAGGTCAAAATTGGAACATTTAACTAATTGTGAAAATCAACATCTTGGTGTGGTTTTACATGCATAGACAACTCTTATTCTGTTTTATTTATACAAGTGATAACAAATGAAAGCCCAAGCTAAAAGAAATTAAATATTCAAAAAGTATAAAATTAAAAGTAAGTCATCCTACAAATGTATGGTTCCCTTTCCCAACCATTAACACTTTTCCCAAAATTAAATTTCTCGAGTATATGTCAAGAAAAAAATTTTCTGCATACTCTAGCAAAAAATAAGTCTTTAGAAAAACAACTGCCTGGCTGTCCTTTCCTGAATAATCTTTCTTGCAGATTGTTCCACAGTAATGCACGTAGATTTACTTAAATCCTTTCTAGCAATTTCATTCAGTCCTTTTAATATAGACGTATGTAATGTATTTAATGAAGTCCTCATTGATGAATGTTAGATTGTTTCCAGGTTTTTTTGGTTGGTTTTGTGTACTTTTCCAAGTATATCCAGAGTTTCAGCCTTTTAACTGGTGGGCCAATGGGTAGCTACATTTTTTATTTTTTAAGATATTGTTAAATTACCCTCCAAGAGTTTGCACCAATTCACGTTCTCACAGGACCTTTTCTCCACACCCTTATCTGTGCTGCACACTGTGATATATGCTAAGTCCTATTACTCATTGTTAGAATGTGCCTTTACAGGTCATTAGAATATTATTGAACCCCATACAGTAATTTAATAGCTTCAAAAAAGCAAAAAGAATAGTTCTCCTCTCAATCAGAATACCGTTTTCCAGGAATTAGACTATTTCTTAAACAGAATCTGTCCTGGTAGTATTCAAACAATTCTTCATTTCTTTCTTTTTTCTTTCTTTCTTGCTTTCTTTCTTTTTTTTTTTTTTTTTTGATTTATTTATTTTAGAAAGAGAGAGTGGGCGGGGCAGAGGGAGAGGGAGGGAGTGAATCTTAAGCACACTCCGTGCTGAACATAGCACCTGACGCAGGGCTTGATCCCACAACCCTGAGGTCATGATCTGAGCCGAAATCAAGAGCAGTGCTTTCAATGAACTGAGCTACCCGGGAGCCCCAATAATACTTCATTTCTTTAGCCGTCTTTTCTTTCTTAATTTTTTGAATTAGATTTTAATTCAGGAAGACCCATGCTAGTTGTAAAAAGTGAAACAATATAAAGAGATAAAAGTATAAATAGTATCTCAGTCCCTTTCTCAATCCTGCCCTCCTGAAGTTACCAATTTTACTGACCAGCTACATTTTTCTCACAGTTTTCTCCATGCTCAGACAAACTCATGGAGTCTTTTTTATTTTATTATTTTTATGTGTTTTACTCAGTTCTCCAACTGGCTTTTTCACTTAATCACATATAGTGGTTTTTCTGAGGCAGCAGATAAAGGTTCAGCTTATTCTTTTTAATAACTAATTTTAGTCATTACATGTAGTGCAGAGATCCATAGTTTGTTAAAATATTGCCATGTAGATAGACATTCATATTGTTTCTAACAGTGCTGCACTTAATATTTCATATAAATGGTTGTTTTTATTTCTGTAGAGTAGATATCCAGAAGTAGAATTCAAGGTCATGAGGAATATATATTTTTAATTCTAATATATGTTATCCGGTTGTTTTCCAAAAACATTGTAGCAGATCACACTAACATGGGTAGTATGTGCAAGTACCCTTTTACCTGGCTCCTCCCCAGCTCTGAATGTTACCAGCTTTTAAAATGTTTGCTTCTATGGGGGCACCCAGGTAGCTCAGTGGGTTGGGCTCTGATTCTTGGTTTTGGCTCGGATCATGAACTCATGGGTGGTGGGATCGAGCCCCCCCTAGGGCTCCACACTCAGTGTGGAGTCTGCTTAAAGTTTCTCTCCTTCTGCCTCCTCGCCTCACTTGTGTGTGCTGTCTCTCTCTCAAATGAATGTATAAATCTTTTTTAAAAATGTTTCCTAATATGATGAAAATGACATCTCATTGTTACTTGACTTTCTTGCTCCTTATGAATGAAATTGAGCAGTTTTTTCTAATATTTTAATTATCATTTATATTTCGTCTTTGGCCACTTGTTCTGTTTGGTACCCTTTGCCTAATTGTTATGTATTACAAATGTCATTTTTCTCATTTCTGGTCGTTTTATTTTTTAAGATTTTATTTATTTATTCGACAGAGATAGAGACAGCCAGCGAGAGAGGGAACACAAGCTGGGGGAGTGGGAGAGGAAGAAGCAGGCTCATAGCGGAAGAACCTAATGTGGGGCTCGATCCCATAATTCCGGGATCACGCCCTGAGTCAAAGGCAGACGCTTAACCGCTGTGCCACCCAGGCGCGCCATCATTTCTGGTCATTTGCCTTTGTTTGCATGATATTTTGGCATATGAAGTTTTATTTTTATGTAGTTAAATATTCCTATCTTATCCCTTATGATTTTGGGGTTGCTTGTCTTCTCGTGGAGGTCTCTATCATCATAAGGTTATAAACATATTTTCCTAGTTTATCTTTACATAATTGGGGGTTTTCCTGCATTGATTATAGGACTTGTGTGTGCACACACACGCGCGCGTGCAGGTTGAAATAGTAATCTAGCTTTGTTTTCTCTAATTATACCAGCAGTTCATTTCTCATTGAATGAAATTCTACCTTTGTCATAATTAGGAAGTTCCCATATATACTAGCATCTGGCTCTTTAATTCTTATTACATTTCAGGGCTTTATTTGATTTGGGAAGAAAGTTTTGAAACAGGAAAATCTATTACAGTTCTAAATATAACCTTCAGGAATAGAAAATGAGACAACCTCAATTTTTTCAGCTACCTGTAATGGAAAGAGCAAGAATATAGAATTCCATTCCTGTTCTTCACTTATTAATTATGTGACCTTGAGCAAGTCATTTATTTTGCCTCTCCAGCCATAAGATTGTTGAACTCAGTAGTGGCCTGTACTTTTGTAAGGATTAGAGAAAATACATGTAGAATGCCTGACCCACAGTTGGCATTCTTTCAGTGGTATCTAGTATTATTATTAGTGTTATGATTTAGCAAGAAATAAGGAAGTAAGATATTTAGTATCAAATTGTACCTGTTCTAAACATAAGCACATGTATTTTTCTTCATGAGTATGTATTATATAAAAGAGAAAAATAATTCTAAATGTGGTAATTTAATGACTCTTTAAGATAAATATGTTAATCTGAGCAATAAAAATAACATATTCAAATCTGGCACTTTTTTCCCTAAAATCATTTCTCTTTTCTATCTTTTTTTCTAATGAGAGCCATATAGACCTAACACGAGTAAAAAGCATCAGCATGTAACTTTGCTTTTTTAGGTAAGTGGGGGAAATACAGCTATTAAATAAGGGTAACAGAGAGTAAATGAAAATTGCTTTTGTGTATAGCTAACCAGTGGAAGGAGCAGGCTGTCAGAGGACAAAGCGGGGGAGGCAGAGAAAGAGAGACATTGAGTGGGGAATGGCAAAGTTGGCACACTGTAAACCTGAAGACTTCAGTGGGTGTGAGTCTGGACGCAGCCATATTGAGGTTGGACTCAGCCTGTAGGTAGACTTGCCACAGTTCTGTCCCAAGGCTTTAGTGCTCTTGGTAGGTTAGGTACATCCTATGGTTGTCAATAATACATTGATTTTCTTAACCTTATTTCTCAAGAATCCCAGGACAAGTTCTGGAGGTTTAGAAAGAAAAGATAATGTTAGCTGAGCCATACAGATAAAATGTAAAATTACAAAGTTCAGAAGACAAAGAAAGTTGAAAACCCCTATACCTCTTGAGCCAGATAACAAGCCTTCACAAGGAACCATTTAATTGGATAGGGCCCAACCATTAAACATACACTCTAATTCTACTAATTGCCCACATATTTTAGCCATAAAATACCTGCAAAACAGAAAGAACAACTATAAACCAAGCTTAGTAATTTAAAAAGTATCATCAGAAGAAAAGATCTACCTGTGCTGGTTGGTATTTGTTTCCTTTTCCCTTTACATTTCATTAAGTTACTAATCAAATCTTAAATTAATCATTTTTTAAATTAGCCTTATTCCCTAGTGCTACTTATTAGACCTGCTAAAGAAAGGAAGATTAAATTTAGCCTTTGTTTCTTTTACCATTTTTATGGGTTTGCTATGCTTGCTATAACCAGTCCACATGGAGGAAGTAGAAGATTGGTCATTTATTTTTCTCAGTTTTCCATTTCCACAAATAATGATTTATTTGCATTATTATCATCTACTGTGCAGTCAATTAACTCAAATAAGCATCTAACATTACGTGATATGCATCATTGATCTTACTAATTTTGAAATATTTATGTACTAGAAAACCAGATAAATTGTTAATGTTAAGTCATTATGATTTTTCATAATTTCTTAATGAATCTTAAAGTAATTGCTAATAAAATTTTCAAGGTATTACATTTTAAAGAAAATTTCCTTGTGTTTTGGACATTAATTCTACCAAACAACTTACCTTGTTGGAAAAATGACAGCAGTTATTGTCACCTGCAACTGACACTGGCTCCAGGTCCCCATTTTCCATGTTGTCGCCCTTCCTTAATGTTTATTTCACTACTAGGATTTCTCCAAGTATACATAATTTTAAGCAGTAGTAAAACCTCAACTAATAGAAGACTACTAGAATTATTTATAGTTACATGCACACACACACACACACACACACACATACATATTCTGCTTTTTAGGAGAGAAAATAAATGGAAATAAAAGAAGGCATTGCTAGTTCAACAACTTACAGTGTCAGTCAGTTGGTGGGCGGGTTTTCAAACATGGCGTGTTGCCCCTGGGAAACTCCTCATTTTCCCAGAGCCAGGGTATGAAACCCAAGAGATCAGAATTCAGCAGGTAAAAACAGATATAAGCAGTTGTGGGGTAGGAAGAGGTAAACAGTGGCATGAGATAAGTCATATTAATGGCAATAAACCACAGTGTCACTGAAATTATGTGCATATAATTTATTTTAAAAAATAAACCTTAATTTTCCCATGTCATCATGAATAGGAAATTCCTGATAGAACTAATTTGTTGGGATGACTGGGTGGCTCAGTTAGTTAAGCGTCTGCCTTTGGCTCAGGTCATGATCTCAGGGTCCTGGTATTAAGTCCCGCTTTGGGCTCCTTCCTCAGCAAGGAGCCTGCTTCACCCTCTGCTTCCCGCTCTCCCTGCTTGTGCTCACTCTTGCTCTCTCTTGCTCTTGCTCTCTCTCTGGCAAATAAATAAAATCCTTAAAAAAAAAAAAAACTAACTTGGTAAAAGAGCAGTCAACAAAATTATGGGAGACCCAGGTTCTAGTCCCAGCTCTTCCCTTACATATCCCTATAAACTTTAAATCTTTAAATAAAAATAGAACATTATTTTGTACCATTGATTACTTACATTGTAAGGATATGATCGTTATCATATCTGAAATGCTTTAAGAGCCTAAAAAAGGATCATCCATAATATATTATGCCTGTCTCTGGTACAAATACTCAGGAATCAGTTAGTTTAAAAATAATGCAATCAATTATAAATATAAATAAAATGTGCTGTATAAAATTCACCATGAATGAATTAGCAGGGTTTTCTTGTTTTGCTTTTGCAGGGAGCTAGAAGGATACTGAGATTAATGAAATGGATTCCACTCTTCTTTAAGGAGAATCCAGCTTAGTACTGAGCACATGTAATGGGCCAAGCGCTTTGCCCAAAGGGTAGATAAAGGGCTGTAGGCATTTGTGGGAGAGTAAAACTTCAGGGTTATGGAAGAACATGAGAAAAGGCTTTGAGTGGTATGTATAGAAAACCATAAATAGTTCAGTCTAGGTTCATGAAGGAGAGTGACAGGAAACCAAGAAAAAGTATTTGGCTGGGGCGGGGAGCAGGAGGGCATACTACCTTGGGTCTTTTGCAGCTGAGTACGTAAGTTAAATTATGAGTGGGGTGGGAAGGTCATGGTGCACAATGGTTAACACTGTGGAATTAGGAGTCAGGCTGATTTGATTTCAAATCCTGGTTTTGAATGACCTGAGGCAAGTCAGCCCTCTGTGGCATGAGGGTAACCCTGACTACTTCGCTGGCTGAATGGGAAGCTAACCAAGTAGTACATTTAAAACACTTGGCAGAGAGCCTGGAGCCCAGACAGCTCTCAGTATAGGATAGAGATTACTGATGATTAGAATTGTGCTTCAACAGATAAAGCTGGAAAAAATGTGAAAAGCAGAGGCAAGGCCTTTTACCACCATGGTGGGGAGAAGATTGAGAGACTACTACAGTAGTCCAAAGTTAATGTGAGCCTCAGTTAGGGGGAATGGCAGGAATGGTGGGGAAGGCAATGGACTCAACCCGTGTTAGAGAGGTGGAGTGATAGGATTTAGGAAAGCATTTACCATGAGAAGTATGGGGAGTAAGAGAAAGGAAGGAAATGCTGAAAATGAAAACACTTATGGTTTGAGCCTGAGTAAGAGGGAACAGTGGCTTCATTCGGACACTGGTCGTTGAAGTTCTTTGTGCATGAGATTCGCCGGGAGGACTTGTTCAAGTACAGGTGGCTGTACCCTACCCGGTCTAATTCAAAGAAGTTTCCAGGTAGTGTTGATGCTGATGCTGCTGGTTCAAGGTACACACTTTGAGAACCATTGCAGTCGAGAAAAAACACGGGAGGCAGGGAGGTGAAGCAGAGCAGAGGACGCATCTTCAGGTGCAGCCACTTAGCCAAACATTGACTCTTGACTCGAGATAGTGAATCTGTATATCACCAGTGTGTATAGACCTGTGTGACGGTCACATTGCCACGTGAGAGACTCAAGAGCCAATGGCAATGAGTTAGCATTCAGATGGCAGTTTTTAAAAGCCTTCAGTGGTGCTATAGAAATGCTTGGACTATTTACCTTGATGTTCTCATCTCTCCCTTTATTTTGACTTCTAATGAAGGAGCTTTGGTGACAGTATTACAGATATGAGCCTGAGCTTTAGAATAAAAAATTAGAGTATCTGGTAAACTTTGCTGTTTTCTCTCTGCTTCATTAAAACTGAAGGATAAGCTATCAAAGCTAGAACCTGGTATAATCTTGTGTGGTTTGGTAGGCTAAAACAATGAAGATCTTACTGTTGTTCATCCTTATTGGAATGTTAGCCAGTATAACAAAAACTCAGAATGGTAATTATATCTTGTATTTTACTTTTATCTAAACAAGATCTTAATGTAAGAAGCAGTGGGCATAGTGGAGGGCATAGTCCAGCAGAGGTGTCTTAATCAGATGTGCCCTTCATATCTTCAGAGTGGGATGAGGTCAGCAGTTTCTATTGAAGATTTACCCTTTGTGGTGTCCTGCTTTTTGAAAATATTCTGTCTGGACAAAAGTGATTAAAATTTTGTTTTTCAGTGTATAAAATATAGTACTTCAACCATCCCTAATTACAATAAATGAGCTTTATTTTTGAGCATTGCCTAAGTTGTGTTCTGCAAGACAGTATTGTTTTTTGAGATGTTAATAGTTGTTCCATGGAAAAGAGAAAGTGTGCTTAGTCTCAGTAAATCGAAGAATCGCTGGGTTGTACAATGGTAAGCTGATTTCCTATTGGTGGACTTCTCAGAACTTTTAATATGCTAGCTTTGCTGTGAATCTCCAAGATTTGGAATCTTCTGGGCAGCATTTCCCAAACCTTGTCAACCTGGAACCCCTTCCTTTCGGGGCATATTTTATGGGACACTGATACAGAACACAGTTTGAGAAAGGCAGTGTTAGTTGTTTAAGCCTTTTTAATTTTGAATTTCCTTTTAACAAAGGGAACTAGCCCGTACAAGGGAGATGGACATGATATGTCTAGCATTTCTAGAATTAATTATGTACGATTTAGGGACTGCCGAGTAGACCTTCTAATGATTTGTCAGTTATTAAAACTGTGATAGAAAGTCAGGACATGTAATCTCCTCTACATTACTGACTGGTTATTTGGAGGCTGAGAAGTTAAAGGACCCTTTGAAAGTGTGGCTCCTTTGCTCTTAGTACCAACCTAGATTATAGAATACCATTTAAAATGTTTTTGAGGATTTCTTATTTGCTCTTAAATAATCATTTTTAAAATAGTTTCCTAGGCCTGCTCAAGACTCCCAAAGGTATGATCATGACTATAATTTGCTCATATTTTGAACATGAGAAAGAGAAAAAAATGTTATTGTATATCCTGAAAGTAGGACCTATCGAGCACAAACTTATGTACTTTAAAAATCTAACATATTATTTGGTGACAATTAGTCTCTTAGTGATACAAAACTCTTTCGGCATACTAATAAGGCAGAAAAGTAAATTATTTTTTGGAAGATTTTTAAGCAAAAGTGATTGAAATAAAAATGCTTTCTTGCTTCACCACTGATTGCACCACATAATGACCATGTCTGGTTTCTTCTTTCAGTATAACCAGTACTCAGTACACCCTGCTGAGATTTATAGGCATAGAGAGGCATGTGGACCTGTGGTGTGTTGTGTGTGTTCTGCTGAAGTGAAAAGATTTGTAGTACACAGATGAACCTCTTTAAAAATTATTATGTATTTTAATTTATATTAAGAAAACTATAAAAAGCTTTAGAAACCAGGATTTTAATTATTTTAATACCTGAGACACCATGTTTTCAAAAAGAGTCAATTTAAAGAAAAATACTTGGCGAAAGATAGTTTAGGTCAAAGGGGAAGGAAGCAGAGATTGAGGAGTCCTGAGATCAAGAAGATGCTTTCTGAGGAGGAAGATTTGAGCCTTAAACTGGGAAGAAACACTGAAGAGTCAGGAAAAAGAAGCAAAATCCTGGAGGAGGCCAGAGGGTGTGGAGAGGCTAGCGGTGGACAGGAAGGGGCCACTCCCTCCACTATGTCTGGAAGAGAATTGAAGATTAGTTCAGTGTGAGGACAGGAAGGAAGTGGGGCTGTCATTGCTCATGGCCTGCTGTGACGCCCACTGCTCTTTCTTAATTGTCATCATCACGATAGTAATAACTATTGCAGCTACTCCTGAAGCAGTAAGTCAGAATAACTAGAAAATAGGTAATAGTGATGCAAGTGGGCAACTGTAGTTGGACTGCATGAGCCTCAAAGCACAATGGGCTTTTGCACATATTTGGAAGAATAATGGTTTTTATCAATTAAGGAAAAAAGAACACGACATACTAATATCAGGAATGTAAGAGGGAATGTGATTCCAGATCTTAATTGGTATGATGACAATAAGGAATATTATAAGCAACTTTATGCTAAAAATAGAGATAGTGAGGAGCCAGGACTTTGGGGTCTTTCAGGTATTGGCTGTAAAGAATGTATAGTCTTCACCAGAGAGAGTGGGGCAGAAAAAGCAATATTTTCAGGAAAGAACTAAAACCTGTAGAGTCTTCTTAGTAACCCAGAAATGGAGAATAGCTGAGTAGATATTGAAGAGTTTATAAAGAGAGAATTTGCAGACTGGAGTGAGGCTTCCATAAGGCACAGTTGGAAAGGGCCGGGAGATATTGTTACTACTGGCCATCAGTGAGGACTTAAGAAGGGTAAGAGAGAGAGTAGGAGGCTACAGGAAAATAAGGTAGGCCCTGTTTTCAGTGCCAGCGGCAGAGTCCTTGAAGCTAAGGTGGAGCTCTTCCTGCTTATTAAAGAAGATGAGAGTGGAAGTACCTAATGCTAAAAGCTTCCTGGAGCTTCTGGAAAGCAGAGGAAATAGACAGTAGCCTCTTGACTAGATGGGCAGGATCCGTAGTGTTTGTTTGAAAGGAACACTGAATCACCAATTCAAAGCCTCATTTAGGACTGAGGCGCCTGGGAGTTTAGGTAAAAAAAGATAAACCTAAATAAGAAGGACGGAAGATAGAGATTTCACTGTCAGTGGGCAGCAGGAACAGGTGGATCTGTATGATAAAGAACTAACTAGAAGTCTGAGAAATGGAAAATAATTGTCATTGGAAAACAAGTAAAATCGATGAGATAAACCCTTAACAGGGCACATAGAGAAATAGTGAGTTGAAAGTAATACTGAGAAACTTCCCCTGAATATAGCTCAGAGAAACTAAGAGAAAATATGAAAAATCTGTTAAGATTCTCATTTCTGACATATCCTAGCCAGTTCTTTCCCTGAAGGAAAGTAAATATGCTGAATAAAATGTTTTGCGTTGTTGTTTCTTTTTTTAAAGCAGGGCTAAGCTGGGAAGAAAGTAAAGAATTCACAGAAACCAAAACTGAAACGAAAGTGGGAATCTTAAACTAAGTAAGCAGTAAGTAAACCTGGGTTTCACCTTAAAGGGACCTGCCAAACCTAGGTGATCTTGAGCATGCCATGTGACAGCTACACGCCACCTGCCCAAGGTGGGGGGGGGGGGAGTCCAACAGGAAATCCCTTGCCCAAAGCTAAAACTTTACAGAACTACATTAGTATAAGGGTAATAAGAAACCTTCCCCATAGAAGAGGACAAACCTGGGTGCTAGAAGTAGGGAAACATTCTCACACGTGAGAATTTGTGACACCTATGATTTTCAAAAATCTGAATGGCCAGTAAACATAGGAAAAAATGTCAGTTATCAGGGAAATACAACTTAAAACAAATGCATGATAGCTTCCTGTATATCAGATTACCAAAAAGGAAAGTGGGAATTTAAGCCCCCAAATGCAAATTTATGTCCATGAGAATGTGGAGAAACTGGAACTCTGTCATATACTGCTGACTGGAATATAAACTGGTACAACTACTTGGGAAAATAATTGTGACAGTCATTATCCAGTAAAGAGGTGCATTACCTTCAGCCCAGCAATTCCATTTCTGGGTCTCTCCTGTGGAAAAGTCAGGCACACGTGCACAAGTACAAGGATGCTTATGTGGCAGCAGGCTTATAATTGCACACAATTGGAAACAAGCCAAGGATTCATCTTGTTGAGAACATATAAATACATTGCTCTCTAGCTGTGCAGAATACTGCTGAGCAAGGAAAATAAATGAGTTCTGTGTCTACGGATATTGATATATCTCAAAATCATAATTAAAGCAATCTGCACAAGTCTGCACAGTATTACCACTGATGTAACTTATGTGAACATGCAGGCAATATTATATGTCATCTTTGGATCTGGAAATATGGTGTAGTAATAATATAAAATATTTGCATGACTATTAAACACCAAATTCCGGTTAATGGTTTCTTCTGAAGAGGGAAGGAGAGAGAGAAATAGGATCCATTAGAGAGAAACCAGGGTATTTCAATATATCTGTGATACTTTATTTCTCCAAAAACCTAAAGCAGATGTAGCAAAACATTAAGATTTGCTATAGCTGGGTCAGGTTCTCCAAAGCTTATTGTGTTATTGTCCATACTTTTTCTGTACGTTCGAAGTATCTCACAGTATTTAAAAAGTAAGAGTGAGAGAAAATCTCTCTTTATATAAAAGGAGGTCAAAGAACAATACTGTCTTAGGTTGGGTTTTCACTGAGCTGGAGTTTTGGGTGCAGAGTATTTATTACAGACACTTGTGGAGGAAAGGGGGAGGGAAAGCAGGATTGGGTAAAGAAGTTCAAATACTCTGCAGGCTGGCCCAGCCCACGGGGAGCTCTGGAGCAAATCTGGGGCCCACCTTTGTCCACCCACCTCAATCAGTGGCTGGCTACAGTCTGCCCAGAGGGCATGCCCTTGAGCCAGGGCGTTCTCTGCAGTTGAGGCACCCCTGAGGTGGTGATGGCTGGGGCAGCAAGTCCTTCCCTGGCTTCCTGCCCAGCTCTGTCCACCATACAAAGCTTGAAAATGAAGCTTTGTTTTCTTCTATTCCTTTGGCTCACTGTCAGAATATTTATTGGTGTATTTACCTGAGAGGGATGAGGTGAACATAAAAAAAAGCTTTCAAACACATGTGAACAGACTCCATTTTATAGCATATTAATAGCCTTGACTTTCTTTCTAAGTTTGTGTCTATGGTCTTGTGTGCCAGATTTAAGAGGAAATTGTCGTATGCTAAACCATTGGCAAATGCTTTTTTTTTTTTTATAAGATTTTATTTATTGGACAGAGAGAGACAGTGAGAGAGGGACACAAGCAAGGGGAGTGGGAGAGGGAGAACCAGGCTTCCCGCTGAGCAGGGAGCCCGATGTGGGGCTTGATCCCAGGACCCTGGGATCATGACCTGAGCTGAAGGCAGACGCTTAACGGCTGAGCCACTCAGGCGCCCCTGGCAAATGCTTTTAACATAATTTTCCTTGTCTTCTCAAAGGAGAGCAAAGATAGGGTCCCCTTATAATTCACATGCCCAGTTTTGGATACTGATTTAAGGATTAGCCTTTACAATGTAAGTTTAAACCACAGTGTATGATAAAATATAAATTTTTAATTTATAGGCGGTATCTCTGCAATCATCTTAATGAGTGTTATTTTATAAATGATTAGGTGTGTTTTTGTACGACTGTGTAATACTGTCTTCCTCATCAGGCAGTCTAAGAAGCTGGTAGAGACAGAATTGTCAAATATTTATACCTGCTTACCCATCTTGGTGCTAGTCCCATACGGGTGTTCGGTTTATATTTTGTAGGTGTGATATTAATGATTTTGCAACAAAGCATACATACATTTTCCTTGTAAATATTCACAGGTATTAGGTAACCTTTACAAATTTCATGCTTTATGTCTTCCTGATATTCTGCTTCCAGGGCTTTAATGACATCCTGCTTATGAGAAGTGTGAACAAATAATGGGCAGAATGATAAACGTAGCTGGTGATGTTCAATATTCTAGGTTCATGGCCAGTAGTGATATGATGCGGACTTTACTCAGTCTGTACGAATGGTGAAGGAATTACCCAACTATTAAATGAAAAATGTAGCTACATCATGGGTACATAGGTTCTCCTAACAACTTGACTACTGTAAATGGTTTCTGTAGGTGCTTCAGTCAAGATTTCTAGTTGCAAGAAACAGAGACTGACATGGCTAGTTATGCAGAAAAAGGCATTTATTAAGTAAGTATTTGTGAATACCCACATTTGTTGCAAGGGCTGGAGAACAAGATTTGAAATTTAACTTCCAGAAACAGCGTCTAAATCTGTGCCACAAAATTGAGTAAATGAAGAAACCACCGATGCTGCCACAAAGCATCAATATAGCAGCCTGTGTGGAGGTCATTTCTGTATTAGGAAGTTGGCCTTGATGCCTGTTGCAAGGATTGCCGCAAGAAGGTGAAAGAGAAAAGAAGCTTCCTGTTTTCTGATGTCAGAGTCTTAGTTTTAGCACCTGAGTCACAGTCTGACATCTTGGCAGAGCCAAAGTCACCATATCTCTGCTTCTGAGGGAAGGAATTATAGGACAGTAAGTTCCAGCTTCTGCCTTCAAGTGGGAAATTTCCCAACCATTTCCTTGAAAGGATGCTCAAAAGGTCATAGATAGCCACAAACATGATAAAAATCTGCCGAAATGGAATTTTTTTGTATGAATGCAAATTTTTTTCTGTTTTAGTTTGAAACATACTTTAATCCTACCCTGGTAACTTTTGGCCATCCCCAAATGAAGAAAACACAGCAGCCCTCCATCCCTAGTAGCCCCTGAACTCAGAACGCAAAGGTAATGTGATGGCTCTGAGAATATTTTTGGATTCATAGATGGTCCTTTTCTGGCCCAGCTTGGTACAAGCAACCAGTCTTTTGGGATAAGAGTGTATAACAAACAGTTGAGTAAAATAATTGAAAGAATGGAAGTGTGTCATAAGAAATATGATGCTGTTTAAGGGCAAAGAAAGACCAAATGTGAGATAAGCATAAGACTGTTTGCCCCTAAAATCAGTTATCTTAGCCTGATACTGAATGTTGCGCAGTTATTATCTATCTGGTCTTTCGTTGCTAAACATTTCTTAAGAACAGAGGTCTAGGAAATGTTAAACAGAGGTAGGAAGCGTCCCACTTCGATCATGTTGTACAACATTATTGAGCCAAGTATTATTCCTTCAGGCCATGCCCTATATACCCACACCAACTGGGCTCATTAGAGAAGTATTCTCAGTATCAGAAAGCAGTAAGGAGTTCAGGGACTGTATCTTAAAAATTATTCTAAGAATAGTTTGTAGAATTTACAAAGCCAGTGCTGTCAGTAATAGCATGTTTGCCTGATTCCATGGGGAGCTAATACACTTCAATTAAATTGTTTTAAATTTTTGCATGGCAAACAAATATGTATATATTGTCATAAATAATATTTAAGGTAATTTTATTTCTGATTAGTTTCTAGGTTTAGGGCTCATATACCTGGTATTTTGAACTAGCAGTCATTGTCCAGTTAAACTACCTACAGTTCGGCATTTGCTTTGAGTAGCCTTGTAAGGAGATAATATGGCACAGGGGAGCTTGAGGTGTAATTGGAGGTGTTATTTGTGGCTTAAAGCCTTTGGAGTGTACTTGATTTGATCTATAGATGTGTTATAGCATAGCACCCTTCCTATTTATTAAAATCTTGTCAAGTTAGAGCATCTTGTCCTATGATAGAACTTCCTTGCCTTCATCATGTGGTGTAGAATGAAGAAGATCATTTCTTTAGACAGTCTTCCCAGCCTTTAAATACAATTTTAAATTCTGTATACTGGCTCAGACTTTATTTTTTTCTCCCCTTCACACAGGGACACATGAACAATGAATGTGTTGTTTCATAACAATAGAAAAACTTTATTGATTATATTGCAGATAAATATACCAAAACTTTTTCTGTAGGGTTGGAATGATTTTTTTCTCCTTAACAATTAAAAGGCTCTGCATCAAACGTGATAAAGTGATTCTCATCATGGGAATTTACATTTTTTTTCAATAAGTATGAAAGATAACAAATTACCTCTTGAGGCTGAAGAGCTTACATTGGTTGGTGGACACCTGACGTAGACATTATCAAGGACTCTGCAGACCTTACGTTTAATACAGCACTGTAGCGGAAGTACTCTTTGCAAACCTCAGTTAGGAGAACAAACACAAAAAGCAAATAAATATCTATGTTTCCTATTCCAAACAAAGGCTAATATTCTAGTGCCTTTCGGTTTGAAAAAAAGTACAAATCAGTAGGTTATCTAGGCCCACAATTCCACCCAAAACTTTAATTTCACAAAGCCGCACTAGATATAGTGCTATGTTATGGGTATGTTCCTGTGTTTCCTGTGACATGCGTTCACATGTATATCTGTCTTGGCACCTTATATGCCTTTTATTTCCTTGAATCACAGGAACTTCAGTTTCAACGACTCACCCGAGAACTGGAAGTGGAAAGGCAGATCGTTGCCAGTCAGCTAGAGAGATGTAGGCTCGGAGCAGAATCCCCAAGTATCGCCAGCACCAGGTACAGGGCCAACGGCTCTATTATTTTACATGCCTTCAAGTTCCATGCCTTATTAAGTTGTCCTGGATGTAGCAAATGATTCTCTTAGTGTTGTCACCGTTAACTTGCCTTTCTGAATTGGACACCAAAACTGTCAATTTATTCTAATTTGAGAAGCCTCTTGCAGTATTGATTATCCTTCAGTCCTGTGCTTGAAGTGTTTTATATGGCATTGGTAAGTTTCTATATGCTACCTTTAGAAGTTTGATTTTGCATATGTAGACACAGTTAATGGATGTTTTTCACAGTTACTAATTATTTGGTAAAGCTAATTGACTTTGAAAACCTGGTATTGACTTTTTTTAACTAAGAAATATTTCTAAATGATAACATTTAAATAGCTTTTAAAAATGCCTTCGGTTGACCTTGAGTTTATCTAGAACTCTGTAAAACTGCCATACAAAATAATTACTAGATGAAATAATTTAGTGTATTCACATAATAAATTGAAAACCAATATATTACTGGAATAAAAAAGCCATGCTTAATCAGAATTATTGTTTCGTGTTTAAATAGCCTCTTAAGCTATTGAAAAACATCATTATTACTGCCATAAGCACCAAATGGTGAAATCACTGCTTATCCTATTTGTGGATTTCTTTGTTGTTAATTACATGTTCTAGTAAAGCCTACCATAAAATAACTTCTGTTGCTTGCATTTTTAAGCTTGGTTTCTTTACTCATATGTAGGTATGTACCAGCAGTAGCTTGTCTCTTAAGTTATTTCTAACATCGTTATTGTTCTACTTGTCAGTATCGTCTATTAGTCTTAGCCAAGAAAGCCTTCTTAGTGCACACGGTGCTGTCTGCAGTTCCTCCGTTCCGGCTAATTGTTGCTGTGGATTTAAAAATATTAGGCAGATAAGTTGTGTTCTCATGAATTTTTTCATCTCCGACCCTTAAGAGTTGTGCATATTGGTATGTTTAGTAAGGCATCAAGTATACAAATAGGATTAATAGAACTTTTAAAACATAAATATTTAATTATGTGACCATATTTTAGTTATCCAGGCAGTTTTGTTTTTGTTTTTTAGAAAGGGAAATAACAAGCAAGGGGTAAAATTGTAAATCAGATATTTCTAACTCTGGCTTTATAGTTACTCAATGATATAATTTATCAAGGAAGTTAAAATTGTTAAAATTTTAATTCTATTCAGTATTTTTATTCAATATTTTTAAAAAGCTATCTGTATCTTCAGCACCAAAAAGAAAATTCACAAACTCGGTAATATGGTATTGTATATATTTCCAAAGACATAAACCCACAGACTTAAAAATACATAATTTTATATATGGAAAATTTAATTTAACGAATTCAGTTTGGACTTTTATTCTGGCAGCATAGCTAATTAAACTGACATAGAAATGCTCTTGATAAACCCCTAGAAATACTTGATATATCAATAAAGCAAGTCAATACATACAGAAAATGGCAAAATAGAAAGGAGAATCCCCAGGTACTAGAAATAGGAAAGAAACTGAAAGCCAGAGCCAGAAGCATTTGGAGCTACCTCTCCAGGAGACCTAGGTTGACTGTCACCTCCTCCCCTCCAAAATCACTAGAGTCTTTAATACCTATGTAGGGCCCCAAGAATGAGGCTGTGTATATTTTCAAGATGGTACACGTATACTTAAGATTGCTGTATTAACCTGTGACCTCAAAGGGGTGCACCCATGGTAAACTCCCAAGATTGTACCACATGTGGATTTGGAGCCCAAATGTAATTCACATTGTTCAGAATCCCCAGCTGAGAAACTGGCATCACTAAAGATGCGCTCACAATCAGATATAAAACCTGAGTCAAAAAAAACTCAACGAGTGAGAATCAACTGGCAGAACTTTAAAACTTCAAGAACATGCTGTCTTTGGAGGAAGTCTGATAGGTGTGCACAGTGTAACAGGTACAAGGATGTTCATTATAGCATTATTTGCAAAAAGTAAGATATGAGAAAGAACGTAATTATCCATCAGGATGGAAATGGGAAATAAACAGTGGATAAGTGGACTCAAGAACAGTTAAAATGAAGTAATTAGATTACATGTATGAATATGAACATCTTTGCAAAACAGACTACTGAGTGAAAACCACAAAGTGTAAAAGGATATGGGAGGATATCATTATGAACATTTCAGAAATATATGCAGTAGCACTGTATGATATTTAAACAGTGTTTGATATTGTTCATGAATGTATGTATGTGTAGTAAAAGTATAAAAAATATTTTAGAATGACACCAATTTAAGATAGTGGTACCTCTAGGAAGGAAGGGAGGAGGAAGCTATCAGAAATTAGGCTTTAGTCAAATCTGTAACATGTTATTTACATTTGACATCTAGAGCAAACATGGCACAATATTGACATTTGTTAAATGGGGGAGTGGTTGATATGTGCATGGCTCTTAGATTATTTTCTGCACCTTAAGTTTTATAATATTAAATAATTTTAAGGTTACATAGTTGAATTACCTAATTCCATAGGTTTGTTTAAAATGTTAGTAAAAATACATGTTATAATATTTACTCTGAGTGATTTTGGTGTTTTGTCTCTGGATCTCAGTGCCTAGTGTGGTGTGTGGCATGTCACTGACCTCCATCAGTTAATTTTTGGGTGAATGAATGGATCCTGCAGAAAGGGAAGCTGGGTTGACCAGAGAAAGGGGGAAAGCATGCACAGAGGTATACAAGATTCCCCACTGTGTTTGTATTGGAGCACCAAGAGGTTCAAGTACCTAGGGTGTGTCCTAAAAGGACCTGATGACTTATGAGGTTGAAGGGGTAATGCTGGCTTCTGATTGGAGAACTGGGAACTAAAGTGATGATAAGTAACCTTCATTAGGTCTTAAAGGAGACCTGTTCAAAGTTGTTTTTGAAGGTAGTTGTCCTGGTAGTGTAGTGCATAAGTTAGAATGAAAAGAGACCAGGCAGGGGCGCCTGGGGTTTAGTCGTTAGGCGTCTGCCTTCCGCCCAGGTCATGATCCCAGCATTCTGGGATCGAGCCCCACATCGGGCTCCCTGCTCAGCGGGAAGCCTGCTTCTCCCTCTCCCACTCCCCCTGCTTGTGTTCCCTCTCTCGCTGCCTCTCTCTCTGTCAAATAAATAAATAAAATCTTTTTTAAAAGAAAAGAAATGAGACCAGGCAGCAGGCTGGGAACCTATTATGGAATCTTACAGTTATGAGAAAGGCTGTTTTTGTCATTCAGTGAACACTGATTAGAATCATAAATGATCCATTCTGATTGTCCTACTCACATCTCACCTTGGATTCTCCTGTATTCTTGATGCCCTCAGTGTAATGCTAACCCTTCCTTACAGCCTTTCCTAAGTTTCTCCTGGAAGGGCATCTCTCTTCATCTGAACTCATAGCTGGTTGTGCCTTTGTCAACTCTCCTATGAGGTGGTAAGGCCCACCCCACCCCCATAGCCCCGGCACAGTGCCTGGTGCGCGGCAGGCAGGCACCCAGACAAATGCTCATTGTATGAATAATGAACCTCAGCAAAGCCCCGTGTGTTTTAAGCTCAAGTAAGGATGCTTCACCATGAGGTTATCTACTTGGCATCTTTGGGTTTCTGTCTACGCTTTCTCATATCTGCCCTCTTGCAGTGTGCTTTTCAGGGACCTCAAGAAGACTATTGGCACAGTTACTTTGCTCTGTGACCACCAGGTTTTCACACTAACAAGGAGCCCATTAGAAAGCAATGTTAGTGAAGGAAGCATAGGTTTTTATCACTTGAGAGATCCCTCTGTCTTCCAGTACCCACCAACTATCACTCTCAGAATAAGAATCTAAAGATACAGAAAAACAGAAATTAGCTCTCAGACCCACGGCCTCTTTCCCGTCAGCCATTTCTGATTTGCTCAAAGGAAATTAAAAGTGGGACCACTGCTTATGGCCAGAAAGCTTCCTTGGATTCAGGTCATTCTTACATGAATTGAGTTTAGTCAGCAAAACAGGGGATTTGATAACTAGTTATTTTTCATATTGTTTTATTTAGATCCTGTGTCAGAGTTGGTAAGGTGACCTGTAAGATTTTCTTAGGTTTCCTAGTCCGAAGATGATGTTATAATAACCCAAAGGGAAATGAAAAGTATATTTTTATTTACTTTTTCTGTTGTTCAAAGCATTTGCTATTATTGGCCTTACCCTATGAATTAGAAGAAGGAGGCCGTGGCATGAGGTCGTATTTAATAAATGATTCTTATATATTGTGCTAAATAATATACCGTGGAGCCCTCTCCCAAAGGAGTGGCCCTAGAACGGAGCAGTTTGGTTCCCTCACACTCGCAGTACCAGCGATGGATTTTTAACCCGTGCCATGAGATGTTCTCATTCTCTAGGTGGACAAGCTGAGCCTCTGCTTGTTCTTAACTTAGGAGCAGGGTCCTGAAAAGTGAACAGTTGCCTTTGGCAGTTTATTTGTAGTATGTGAGAACTTAAAAAACAAAAATCGTTACAAATCATTTTAAAATCTTAATAAGTGAAGTAATTGCTTAGTTTTAATTTTAATGCCTCCTTGGAAATCTGGTTCTAAACAGGGTTACTAAAAACCCCATTTCTGATATGATTTCTCAGTTGCTTTATTTACTACAAAAAAGCACTAATAACCCAAGCAATATCAACATATAATGATCCTTAATCTGGAATTGATGGTGCTTATATCCTAAGATGATATGTTAAGCCAAAAATAATCATTGTGACTTTGAAAAGCCTGAAAGTGAGTTATGAGATTAGTTAATAGAGAAGCTACAGCCTGTCTGCTTTGTGCCAACTACACTGTAGTTACCTATGTATTAAATATTTCCCCTCATTGAAGGTAGGCTATGGAAATACTTAATAAGGAAATTATAACTTTTCTCCATTTATACTGACTACAGTATAGTTCTTTATATATTTAATATTCACTTCATATAAAGTGGGCTATGGGATCAATTAATACAGAAGATACTACTTTCTTTTTTGTCTTTTCTCATTTGTCTTGAGTGTACCTTAGTTATCTATGTATTTAATATTTTGCCTCATTCCAAAAATATTCGAAACATCTTTTAAAAATACAAAAATCAAAAATGGAGTGAGGAAATGAGAGCAAATGGAAGATAATGATTAGAAAAATAAGATGAAACCAAGGTTAAAATAGTATAAAGGGGCGCCTGGGTGGCTCAGTCGTTAAGCGTCTGCCTTCGGCTCAGGGCATGATCCCAGCATTCTGGGATCGAGCCCCACATCAGGCTCCTCTGCTTGGAGCCTGCTTCTTCTTCTCCCACTCCCTGCTTGTGTTACTTCTCTCGCTGGCTGTCTCTATCTCTGTCAAATAAATTAAATCTTAAATAAATAAATAGTATAAAAATGTATGTTGCTAACATTCCATGCATTTGCTAAAAGTAGGGAGCCACTTTGGCTCTGAGTGACGTAGTACCCATCCTAACGAGAGAAACACAAATGAGTGATATTCAAAATGTCTGTAGGACAAAAACAAACCAGGTTGCTCAGGAAAATCTGCCATTCCTGGGGCCAAGACTTGAGTGGTTTCTCCTATCAGTCGCCACTGAGAGACCACTTTATGATGTGGCAAAACAGCATCCGTGGTAGTCTCTCTCTATATGGAATCAGGCTCATCTCTTTCTTACACTGCTAAATGGAATATAAATGGATAGAATAGCACCTTACCTGGAAGTAATTCTCCAGGAGGCCAATTCTGACACTCTAGTTTGGCTCAAAGATGATATTTAGCATATGTAGATGGATGGGTTAATTTCAGGTCCTCCAAGCAGGCAGCATGCCACAATGACTATTTCTGTCTGCCACGCTTTTTACAGTCATGGGTAACAGCGGGTACCGAGTGTGCGGTGTCCTGTTACAGGTCACTGTGCAGCTACCTGGTGCGCATGCCTTAAGGGACATGGCCCTCATGGGATGCTGAGGTGTGTACAGCTCATCTCAAGAGAATCTTGGCACAGTTAACTCAGAGGGAAATTTGCCCTTTCAACCTCTTTCCTCCCAACAGCCTTCAAATCCAAATTTTGATGAGCACAGAATTTACTCTTTTTCTCCTTGCAGCATCATCAATGAGGTTTCTTTCTGACCTTAGTCTAGGTTGGATTTCATTGGATAGGGTGACAGTAAAAGGTCCCGGTAGCCCACAGTGAGGAGCCTAGCTCCCTCACCCTGGGATTTCCCCTGCCCACCTCCACTGCCAAGGGCGAAGAAAGGGTCAGGGGTGGCCAGAACAGTATTCTTCCTCTGTTTTGGGTTTGGTTTTATTTTGGTTTTTTACTGGCTGTGGAGTTAAATAATGCTCGTTTCAGACAACTCATAAAATTCAAAAAAGTATAAAGAGTAAAACCCATAATTCTACCATTCAGAGACAACCATTTTATTTTCAAGTCACGCTTATTGAAGTGTAATTTACTTATAGTAAAATTCACCCTCTGTAACGTACAGTTTCATGATTTTTGAGATTTTTGGCATGTGGTTGTATAACCACCACCACATAGAACATTTCCACTAACCCCAAAAAAGAGGCAACCACTTTTAAGTGTTTGCTATGTTTCATTCTCTTCAATTTATTTTTTTTTTAAATTTAAGCTTGAGGTCATTCCGCCTGGCTAACCTTGTGTCTTGTTCCTAAAGTCCCACTTTGACATGCCAGGCCTAACTTTTAACGGCTCCCACATGCCTGAGGAATTCCCAATGGGACAAAAAGCTTGAGGCTGAACCTGTGACCTAGGGCTGCTAATTCAGCAGCAGTTAGAGATCATTACAGCCTTCCAGTGGCAGGCGGCACAGCGTGGGTGGAAGACTTGGCCAGGGGAAAGACTCCGAGGCAGATTCAGCCTTCAAGTGTACAAGGTGTGGCCTGTGCGTCATGTTTCATGTAAGCAGAGAAATTACACGAGTGGTTCGACTTGTTAGGTAACAAAACTGTGCAAGGAGAAGAGAATGGAATTGAAAAGCCGGTAAATGAAAATATGATCAGCTTCGACTTCAAGAAACTGTTTCTGAGATTTTATTGTACAGAATTTCAAAACTATCCGATTGCAGACTTGGAATCTTGCCGTTCATTGTCCAGAAACAAAGTTACTTCTCGACAAGTCGTAGACGGTGAAAGAAAAGTTTATTTCTTTAGAGCACGTAAATTAGTTCCATGAATTTTATTTTGTAAATCATAGTTTGTGTACTTAGTAAGATGAAACACTAAGTTTTCATTTATATTGAAGTCAAAGATTCTTAAAAAATGGACCTTTTAATAATTATAAGAAGCATTAATGGCAACTTTTGGAATCAAAGTACAGTTTTAAGTTTTTGTTTTGATTGTTGTACATTGTCTTAAACTTTGATGACCCTATTTGGAAACAGTAGGTCCCTTCACGTTGTCTGTCCTTTAACTGGCTACTACCGATGTTAGGAAATTACTCTAGACTGAGAAAAATCCTGTCCATATCAACTGAATGAGGGGGAAATGGGTGGCAATATTGAAATTAAATAACTTCACACTCTTCCCAAGATTATCTCTCCCTTTCAGTTAGTTTTAAAAGCCCTTCTAAAATAGAATTCTTTATGGTTTCAAAAGGGTCATACAATCTTGACAAATAGTCTTCTTATCGCCACTTAAGAAAAGAACTCTGTTATTTTTTAATGAAAAGATTTGATTCCCCACGGCCATTCAGATTTTTTTTACACTGTATAGGGTCATCTGCTAGTGCCCATCAGGCTTCCATTGATACTATTAAAAATTCTAAAAATGTTTTAGGCTGACAGTAGCAGAAAAGGCTTTTCCATGGTTCAAGTCTTTTCTTCAGCGAATATTTTTAAGTCATTGTGAAGTAAACCTCCTCAAATGATACATTCTTTAAAAATGAAGAGTCTTTGAAAAGATCGAATGTTTGTGCTGTGACAGTTTATTGCTTATTTAATGTACCACTTCAGGAAGATGCTTGATAAAGTTCTGTCCCTTTGACCTCCAGAGCTTTCACCAGCAAAACCTGAGTTTTTTAAATAATAGTTTTATTGAGATATATTTCACATACCATAAATGCATAGTTTTAAAGTGTACAATTCAGTATTTTTAGTGTATTCACAGAGTTTGTTCAACCCTTACCAGTGTTCCATTTTAGAGTAGTTTTTATCACCCTATAAAGAAGCCTTCTACCTCTTAGCACCTCCTTCCCATTCTCCCCTCCCCATGGCCCCTGGGAACTATTCATCTACTTTCTGTGTGGATTTGCCCATTGGGCACTTCCTATATACGGTATCAGACAATATACGGCCTTTTGTGACTTGGCTTCTTTCACTGAGCATGGTGTTTTCAGGGTTCACCCGTGTTGTAAACATGTATCAGTACTTCATCCCTTTTTGTTTCCAAAGAATTATTCAGTTGTATGGATATACCACGTTTTGTTAATTCATTCGCCAGCTAATAGACCTGAGGGTTGTTTCTATTTTTTGACTATTGTGAATAACACTGTGATGTCTCAGGTGTTAAGAGGGCAAGATCCCAAAGGGGTTTACTTTAGGCATTCTTAGTTTGGGGGTCAGGGCAGGCACAGGGAGTGATAGAAGTTTTCCTGAGCGTCTCCACCCACCCTCCTACTTCCTCACAAGAACTTGCCTTCTTTCCTTTCTCCCCTGCTTTCCATTATGGTAAATCCTATATACTGCTGAGCTCGTTGTCTGTGTTGAGTTACTTTAGTGCTCTGTAGGTAAAGCTATTTGGGAGTCTTGTAATATTCATCACAATATAGTTCAACCAATTTCCATTTCTGAGTATTGTCTTTGGTCACTAGTGTCTCTCTTAATGGTCAAACAAATAAAAGTTCTCCGATTTCGTTTCTAATACAGACCAAATGAGGAATAAACTACTTGATATTTGAATGTAATTATCAGAAACTCTCTTTGGGATCTGTGCAGCGAATATTTATTAAATGGATGCTCTTATGAGCAAATTTAGTAACACTGAATTTTTCTGATGCAACTCCTATTGTAAACACAGTAAAGAGTACCACATCTGAAAGATATATAAATGAGTCTGTGGCTGACCTGCCGCTCTACAGAAGTCATTTATCTTGAGCAGTTTACTTAAGCACAGTTCTTCCAGAAGGCATTTTAATTACTGCTTCTCATTGCCATTCCAGTCACAAGCCAGTTTCATCTGGGACATACAAATCCAAGTGGCAACTATCTCTGCTGATTTGAATTAAACTTGTATAAACTAGGTCTTCTGCAGGGCATCTGAGCCCAAGGTAATTGAACCAAAATTCCATTAAGCTAACCTATTTTAACCTAAGAGTGTTTCCATGTAGAATGTGGATTTTAAAGCAAGTAGTTTTCATAAGTAATAGTCTTTTATGGACCTAGAACATTATACAACAATATGTTTTAATCATAGTAAGTAAATATTTCAAAATGAATTACCTATTTCTTAGACTGAATATTTAAAAATGTTAAGAGGGTGATAAGGTTAGAAGGAACCACAAAAAGATTATAGTTTGCATCAAAGTTTCAGATTATTTTAAGACTATTTTAATGTATTTGGTTAAATTTGGAGGCAGCCCAACTATATTAATTTTACTAATTAATGAAGAGGAAAATACTTTTTAAAATTCAGGGGCCCATGCTTCTAAAATATATGTATCATGCCATTATTTAATTGTCTCTTAAAGCACCATTTTAATTAAAATAACATTATTTCATTTTCTGTAATTTTTCATAGTTCACATTCTATAATTACTGTTCTCAAAATATATAACAGTGATAAATTATTCAGTCAATACAGGAATTTTATTACCAGCCCCCACTCTTAGTCATTAGGCTTTTTTAACGATGTATATATATTGATAAATCATAAAGTAATTTAAATAGGCCACATAGTATATTTCTTTTCTTTTTTTTAAGATTTTATTTATTTATTCGACAGAGATAGAGACAGCCAGCGAGAGAGGGAACACAAGCAGGGGAAGTGGGAGAGGAAGAAGCAGGCTCATAGCTGAAGAGCCTGATGTGGGGCTCGATCCCGGATCGCCGGGATCACGCCCTGAGCCGAAGGCAGACGCTTAACCGCTGTGCCACCCAGGCGCCCCCACATAGTATATTTCAAGATGCTTTCTGAAAAAAAATTTACCTTTACTGCTTCATAGGAATTAATAATTACTTTCATCATGTATCTTTTATTTACTGTCATTTTAGGTTTTATCTGCATTTTTTTAATCTTTATCATAAGAAATGTTAGAAGTACTAAGAAGCACAGAGAATAATATAACAAAAGCTCAAGTACTCACATCCCAGAACTGAAAATTGTTGATAATTCATCATATTGGCTTTTTATTTAAAATTTCTTTACAATTCAAGCCCTCTGCCCCCATCCTCTCTTCCCAATAGCTAACCACAAGTATATAGTCTTCCAGTTTACTTTGTGTACTTTTATATCATTATACATCCTTGGCCAATATTTTGTGTTTCTTTTTTAACCTACACAATATGGTGTAGTGTGTGTATCATTGTGCACTAAGTATTTTTCTACTCAGTATTTAGAATCTATCCATGTTGATATGTGTAGATATAGTTTATGTTTTTAACTACTGTTACATATATATTTCATAGAATAATCAACTGGCCATTTCCTTATTGAAGAACATTTTCCTTCCACTTTTCAATACTATAAATAATGCAACACTGAACATTTTTTAACCTTTCTCTTGGTTTACACATATAAGATTATGGAAAAGACATCATTTTAAGTAGAATATTTGGGTCATAATAAATATATACATTTTCAATTTTTCTACATCTTCCTGAATTGCTTTCTGAAGTATCTCAACAATTGTACCCTCTCAAGCAGTCTGTGTTAAAGTTCCAGGGTGTCTCTCTGTGTGTGTGTGTGTCTGTCTGTCTGTCTGTCTCTCTCTCTCCTCTTTGTTTTTATTTCTCTCCCCCCCCCCACTTTTTTGCCAACGTTTAAGGTTAGGCAGGCTCTTTAAATTGTACCAATCTAATGTTACATCATTTTACTTTGCATTTTCTTATTGACTAATGAGATTGAGTATTTTCATGTCCTTATGATCTATTTGAGTTTCCTCTTCTATTCATATTCTTTGCCTACTTTTCTTTCTTTCTTTCTTTCTTTCTTTCTTTCTTTCTTTCTTTCTTTCTTTCTTTCTTTCTTTCTTTCTTTCTTTCTTTCCTTCCTTCCTTCCTTCCTTCCTTCCTTCCTTCCTTCCTTCCTTCCTTTTTTTAAAGATTTTCTTTCTTTGTTTGAGAGCAAGAGAGTAGGGAGAGGAGTATAGGGAGAGGGACAAGCAGACTCCATGTTGAGCATGCAGCCCAATGGGGGGCTCAATCCAACAACTCTGAGATCATGACCTGGGCCAAAATCAAAAGTTAGACACTTAACCAACCAAGCCACCCAGCCTCCCCTCTTTGCCGGCTTTTCTAACGAGTGATTTGGCTTAGTGTCTTTGATTCTATCGTTAGTTTTTTTGCATTGAAATAACCCTGGGATGTATATGTTAAAATAGTACAGGTCTTAGTACATCATAACACTAAAAGTATACTATATTAATCTATTTTTAGAATACAAGTCCTTTAGTATCATTACAAGTACATAGAAGATACAACCTCTGGATGATATATAATAATAGATACCTAATTATCCATATTTGCAGTTGAGGGAAGGTAAGAGCTCGAACAGATGATACTAACGTTACTTTCTATTTCCAGATATCCTTTCATGATTTTGCATTTACTTATATATTTTTTGCAAATATTTATGATGTCTTCTCTAAAGTCACTCAGTAAATATGTATACCTTTACTATTGTAGAGATACAAAGTTGTAAAAGCCTGGAAATTTCCAGTCCAGCAGAAGGGACCATTTTGTATAGCTAACAAAATGACAAATATGCTTAGTAACAGCATAAAATATATGTTTATATTTTATTATTTTTAATTTTGTGAAGAGCCCCATGTTGATCAGATTACATTGTCCTAGCTCTATCCCAGGAGGCTTTACTTGGGTATCTTTGATTCTTATATCCTTAGGTTAAAATACTTTATATTGTAGGGAAGAAAACAGTAGCCATTGAGCACCTATTCCAAAACAGGCACCTATGCTAACCCATTTCATACCCATTATCTTCTTTACTGTTCAACAGTGTTTCCCTCTTTGATGTTTTGTGTTTTAGTTTGCTTTGGTTTTAATTATTACTGTACACCTGAGTTTATTATTGGGATGATATTGTCCCCTAAAGATAGTGTTAATTTGTTGGTTTTTCCACTGGCGTGTAAATAAATGGTTTGAGAAGACTTAAGCATCCCACTCACATCCACTCTACCACTCCAAATAGACACAGCCTATATAAAATGGTGCTCAACATACAAAGACAATTAGAAAATCCCTAGCTACCAGCCCCATTTCTACTACTGTTTTGTCTCTCCTTTATGGAAACTGCCGTGGTTACCATTTATATTCTTGGTGGATCACAGACATGTTAAAAGAAGTCATGTAAATATTAATTTGAAGATTCTAGTAAACAGTCTTGAAAAGCATATTCCCACTAATGTACTTTCTGAAGTTCATTATTTTAGGGGGAAAGTTTACCATTTCTAAATCTAATCATTTTACTCTCTACACATCTCTCCTAATGCCTAGTTTCATTCTACGTCTCTTAAGCTTAATTTTTTTCCCCATTTGAAATTATTTCATTTGCCCAACAGACTGGATCTGACTGATGGCATCAGCACACTGTCCTTTAACATGCTTTGTATTTCCTATGACTAGGTATTTATATTTAGATGACTAGCAGATTTTGGGCGAGAATACGTCAAACAAGTGACATCATGTACTCCCATTGCATCACATCAGGATAATATAATTTCTGACCGTCTCCCATTTTGCAGGTTAATATTAAGTTCACATTCTCATTACCATTTGGCAGGTTAAGGACCGTGGAGCAGAAAGACTAATGAAAGTAAATGAGATGTTTCGTTAACCCTTCCAAGAACTACTTACTACTGTATCTAGGTCTAAACCAGTGATGTATGGAAAAGGAAATAGAAAATGTGATTAGCTACCTAGAAGTGAGTGCCATCCATTAGTGCATTTCAGCAGTTAATCAGCTTGCCCTAGAACTGAGCATGGCATGTCTGCCAGGGTAGGGAGAGGAGGCAGCCAACAAGTTTCCCAGACTTTGTAGTAACTGAATTGTTGTTATGGCTATCCTCCCTGAGGCTTCACAATCTATTTAATAACAAATCAGTCTAATCTGTTTGTTGCATGGATTTTTCTATTCTCCTGTCATGTTACTCCACTATTAAATGGGGGGAGGGGACACTCTGAAACTGAAGAGGAAAAAAGCCTGAGGGCTGCTGATTTTCACAGCTAAAAAATTTTTATATTAAATAATTATACATTTTAACCACTGTCACATAGTTTAGATATAACATTTGGTTTGCATTAATAGACCCTTATAATCCAAGGAAGAATGTCTTTAGGGTTTATGTGTTTCTTTTACCTTTTTTTTTTTTTTAATTGAAAAAGAACAAATAACAGCCAGTTATTCTAGGATCCTGTGATATGTCATCTCTGCTTTAGAGCAAGTCAATTAAAGGTTGATCCACCCCCACCTTTAGTTACAGTATCAATAATGGAGCTATTTGAGCCACAGAGAAAATTCAAGTGAAATTATCAACCATGATACAAGAGCCTAGGTGCTTAGGAAGCACAAAGGGCAGATCTCTATCTGTTTTTTCGGTGGCATTAACAAAATAGTTCCGAGTAAAAACATATTTGAAAATAGTGAGTAGAACAGTTGTATTTCTATGAATATAAATACAAAGGTAGAAATTATATTATTGACAGAAGTAGTACATAAGTCTAGAATTAAGTCTAATTATGTTAACCACGTAACATTGGGCAAACATTGCAATCACAAAATAATTAATGTATCTAGATCAGTAATCATCAACAGCATCTGAACCCATCGATCTATCTTACGTTAATATTGCAAAATGGGAGGCGGTCAGAAATTATATTATCCTGATGTGATGCAATGGGAGTACATGATGTCACTTGTTTGACGTATTCTCGCCCAAAATCTGCTAGTCATCTAAATATAAACACCTAGTCATAGAAAATACAAAGCCAAGGGAACATGTTAAAGGACAGTGTGCTGATGCCATCAGTCAGATCCAGTCTGTTGGGCAAATGAAATAATTTCAAATGGGAAAAAAAAATTAAGCTTAAGAGACGTAGAATGAAAGGCATTAGGAGAGATGTTTAGAGACCTAGCAACCAAATATAACGAGTGGGCCTTGATTTGGTTAGATTCAAACAAACCAACTGTTTTAAAAATCGAAACAGGGAATTTGAATACTAACTAGATATTTGTTGATATTAAGAATTTGACTTTTAGGGGAGCCTGGGTGGCCCAGTCAGTTAAGCGTCTGCCTTCAGCTCAAGTCATGATCACAGGGTCCTGTAATCCACCCCCCAGTCAGGCTCACTGCTCGGCAGGGAGTCTGCTTTTCCCTCTCTCTGTCTCAAATGAATAAATAAAATCTTTTTAAAAAGGAATTTTACTTTTAATATTTTAGGTGTGATACTGTTACTGTGAATATGGTCTTTTTAAAGTATCTATATTTAGCGGTACATCTCAAGTATTGATTACTGAAGTGGTAAGATGTCTGAGACTTGCTTCAAAATCTAGTAATGCAGAGAAAATAGTAGGTGAAGGTATAGATGAAATAAATGTGACTACATGTTCCTTTTTTTGTTGAAGCTGGGTAATGAGTACATAAGGGGTTTATTATACTGTTTTTTATTATATACATGTGTATTTTAAATATTGTATAACAAAGTTTCTTAAATGCTAAGTGATTCAGCTCTTTATTTTCTGACTGAAATTTTGGTTAAGATTTGTTTCATTTTTATAAAATTAGGATGGTTCTGTTTCTTAAAATCTGAATGGTGGATGTTCTCTTTAATAGTTCAGATAAAGACTCTTTAAATTGCATAGATTGTGAATCTATATTGAGTGTTCCACATACTTCATGCTGCCTTTTCCATCAATAATGTTGGCTCGTTATGGCAATGAACGGGAAGGGGGAGTAAAAGGGAGAAAGAAAGAGCTGATCACTTCTTCTGTCATGTTGCAAACCATTGTTGTTCTTTTTATTCATATCTCTCAAAAGAAAAATGCTAGCCATTAAAGCTAGGAATTTAACACAGTCTTGCCCAAATACTTGCCGTGTCTGTTTGCCGTGGAAAGTACCTGTTCAACCACTGAACAGTGTTTATAGATCACCCATTCAGTATCCAGAATCCTGTTTTAAGAGACTTGACCCTGACCCTCCATTATCATGATTGTCATTCCTTTTCATTTGCCCTAATAGGCTTTTTTCTTTTTCATTCCCCCATTTGGTAGTTTGGAAACCCTGCACACTTGGGTGTTTGGGATAAACAGAGAAGAGAAGGAGACAATGTTAGGATAGGGGATGTGTGACAAATTAGGGATCCACAAGAGCTTTCAGATGATTTTAAGCGTTCGAGAACCACTTTCCTAAGTTCCACAGGTCTTACTACATAGACATGTAACATTCACTATGCCAGATGTTGACTGTATCCTTGTGTCCATTTTTTTTTTTCCAGAACAGTTATTGATGATCCTGGCTCTGTACTCTATCTCACGTGTGAATTCATTCCTCCTTCAGCACTAAAACAGCTATTTGTGGTGCTTGTCCGTGAATTAAGAACTTTTCTGAAAATGGCTGTTACAGTGAGAAACATAATTTTTTTCAAAAAGCAAAGCATAAACTTAATATGTACTTTCTTTTCACACTTACAATGAAAATAAAAAATTTTTCAGAAATTAAACTTTACTGTTTATAAAAATTAAAAAATCTTTACATTGGGTAATCAATGGAAAGAAAGTGAATAGCATTCTTTAGACATATGCCAAATTTGATAGTGTCTTTATACGAATATAAAGAATTGTATGTAAATAAATCATTTGCTTTTGAATGTCTAAATAGGATAAATAATCAAGGTGTAGTATATGTTTAATAAAAAAATTGGGGCTTATGATAATTCCTGTTAAGTAAATTTTTACATAGACTTTTCAAAACATTTTAAATCCTAAAGTAAAAAAATGAAATTGTATACATCATAAACAAAGCTATTTATAATGACAAATTTTAAGGGGTTTTGATGCCAGCCAGTGTATTTTACTCTCTACAGTTTAGTCCCATGTTCACTCTGCTCAATCTCATGCAGAGCAAATAGAAAAACAGAACCCTTTCCCTGCTCCCTACCAGTGCCAGGTCTTTTAAAAAAATATGTAAGATTTAGGGACGCCGGGTGGTTCAGTCAGGTAAGCGTCTGCCTTCGGCTCAGATCATAATCTCAGGGTCCTGAAAATGAACTCCACATTGGGCTCCCTGCTCAGCGAGGAGCCCACTTCTCCCCTCTCCTTCTGCCTCTCCCCCCGGCTTGTGTTCTCTCTCACTCTGCACTCGCTCTCTCTCAAATAAATAAATAAATAAATAAATAAATAAATAAATAAAAATCTAAAAATATATATAAGATTGAAATTGTTTTACACATTTCTTAAAAAAGTGTATTTGTGTGTGCTCTTTCTTTTTTATTTTAAATCTTTAAAAATGTTTTCCATGTCTTTTTTTTTTTTTTTTTAACCTTTAGAGGGTTTTAGGAAGATTAGAAATGAGGGAGACAATAGCAGTTATTAGACCATGGTTGCAAACAATTTGCAGTAGCCCATCTATTTCAAGGCTGACCCTTTGCCTAACTAGCACCCTAAGTTATGGCAAAATACTTAGGAAAGGGAGCCTGGTGTTGTATTTAGCCATTTTACTATTTTCATCTCACTTTCACTCTTTCAAGTGTCAACTGAAATGTTATAAAACCCTACCATTCTGATTTCTACTTTAACTGGTTGGAACACCTGGTGTGGGCTGGGCTTAAACAGAAATCATACTGCCTGTATAATTTATAGAGATACCAGAGGGAACTGTTCGTTTCATTTTTGACTAGTACTACATCCGTTTTGATTTTCCTCTTCCCATATGGTCTTCTGGATCTTTTATTCATAGATTCAAAGCACTAACACAAAATGCTTTTGTCAAAGAATATTTAACATCTTCTAAAATGCATTTACCTCCAGTCCCTATGAAAGTTACTTGAATTGTGAAAAGGACTAGTATTTCCTGTGCCTTTAATGATTTCGCTCTGCATTAAATACATAATTTTCTCTTTAGGAAACTGGTTGGAATATTATTTATTTATATCTTACCTTTTCTTGGAATTCATTTTACACAGTCATTATAGGAGTCGAAAAATATGATAGAGTAGCATGGGGAAAAGTGGAATGAAGAATTAAGAAAACAAGGGTGAGAATGGATAGAGCCAGTAATGAGACCAAAAATGTTCATGACAGTGGCTTGTTTTACATTTTACTTTAAAATTGCTAATAGCCAGTGGAAATCAAGACTTTGCTGTCCCTATTACTCATGATATTTTAAAGACTAAATTGTAAAGCACATTCTGAGAGTATGGACATTTTTTTCAGGTAAAATGTTACAGAGAGGAAATGTATGCGTCAGACTGTAAGCCTTAGATCTTTCCCGCATTCCGTGAGATATCACTCCTGCCCATCTATGGCCATCTTGTTTGCACCTTCTGTTGGTCATATAGGTGACTGGGTGTTGATTATGGATGGGTGAGCCCAAATCCATCTGCACTCAAGAAAGGTGACTCAGGGCTCGTGTCCTGGTATCGATAGGTCAGGAGCAACTGCATCCTATATGAGGGACACCATTTTTCAATCAAGTGCTCTCTCTTTTCCCTAAACTCACTATCACCCTCAGATCATATAAACAATTATGAAGAGAGATCCTTTGGCCTGTCTTCACTTGTTATGCCTTGCTTAGTCCAAATTATAGGTATATACCGTTTCAGGGGCAATTCAGAGCCATAACACACAAAAACAATAATAAACTACCATTACAAGCATGTTGTCATGGTTTCCCTTTTCCTGACTCCTGAGATCAAGTGGTCCTCTCATTGGAAGAAGGAATTGGTTTCTATCCAACAGAGAATTGACCAGAGTCTGATAACATGATTAAAACACAGAAAGGAACCTTGGTCCTAGAAAAAATCGTAAGTTTAGAGGAAGAATTTTTGTTTTCTTGTGATGGATTGTACAATAAATAAATTTGGAAGAGGCTCTTAAAAAGTAGTTAGATACCAAAAAGGATTGCTGTCTGAGTATTATTGCTGAGATACCCTTATTATCTTTAGGCTAGTGATTTCTCAAACTAGGGTCCTCAGAGCCCCTTAAGGACAATAATGTAGGAGATGGGGATAACTTTTCTTCTGGCTCCCCACCTCTGCTTCAGCCAGGCAAAGCGGTTCACCTTCAGTATCTGTCCTACATATTGGCCTTCCTACCTTCGACTTACCGAAATAGCCTAGTGGGAGAATGATGTCGGTTGAGCATCTGCCTGCAGCTCAGGTCATGATGTCAGGTTCCTGCATCAGGCTCCTTACTCAGCAGAGTCTGCCTCTCCTTCTGCCCCTCCCCCTGCTCATGCACGAGCTCTCTCTCTCTCTCTCTCTCTATCTTTCTCTCAAATAAATAAAATATTTTTTTAAAAAAAGACTTGGGACTTCCACATTGTATTCAAGAAGTAGCATTCTCAGGGATTCAAGAGCACTCAAGACAGCTAAAGCACAGAATGAGCGCTACCTAGCTAAGAACGCAAAAGAAACTAGTAGAATATTTTGTAAATACATTAAGAGAAACAGCAAAATTTTAAATGTACTAATTAAAAGGGATGTCAAAGCAATACTAAATAGAAATAAAAAAGACTTAGAAGTATATTATGATATTTGGGTGGCTCAGTCGGTTAAGTGGCCAACTCTTGATTTTGGCTCAGGTCATGCTCTCAGGATCCTAAGATGAGACCTATGGTGGGCTCTGCCCTCAGTGGGGAGTTTGCTTGAGATATTCTCTCTCTCTTTCTCTCTCTTCCCCCCCCCCGCCCCACCCCCAGCACTCGTGCACTCTCATGTGCTCATCTCTATCTCTCAAATAAATCTTTTTTTAAATTGTGTTATTATCTCCATATCATAATTAAAGATTTAATTAAAATTAATGAAGATAACAGAAATTTGTGTTCAACAGAATAGTTACTCATTTAAGGGAGTTTGTTTTAAATTTATCTTGTAACATTCCCAAGCAGAGACTAAAACTTAACAATCATTAGCAGTTATTTTGCCAGATTCCTGGGGTAGAAAATCCTAGGTGCATAATAGGAAATACAGAGTGACCTGGGAACTCTGGAGCCCAGAGTCCATATCTAAGAAGATTATGATGCATTTCATTAAAAAGCAATTTGTAATGCCTAGAGGATAACAAAGTGCTAAGTAATTGCAATATGAATTCATTGCCAAAAAATAAAAACCCAAACAAAGCATTTTTCTTTTTAACTGAGAAATGGACCTTGGAATCAGTTAACAAGTAGACTTATAAATAGAGCAATGGATTATAAAGGAAATTATAGCAAACTAATATAGACTCACCACAAGTTTTCACAATGGATTTGGAATCCAAAAGACCTACACACTTGCTAAGAGAATAACTCCAATTAGTAGAATAATAAAGCCCACCCAATAACAAGTGGAAAATTTGAAAGGTAATTTTTAAAATAAACAAATCACAAATTGGAAATAAGACAGTAATGAGTTGATAGAAAAAGAGAAATGCGGTTAGAAATTTATTTGAGCTAGTGAAATTTCATCGGTAAACGTGGTAGTTCTTGAAGAGTTAAGATGTGCAGAAGAAATACAGAACTTTTGTGTGGAACTCAGAACTTACACTCAGAACTCAAAATATAAAACTAATAGTAAAAAATAGTTAATAAACATGATTAATGAGTGTTCATCTATTAATTACCTCTGTTAAGTAAAGGAAGATCACCTAAGAATCATTTTAAAAACATTGTGAAAGAATATATTGTAATAATGAAATAAATAGATCATGTAATGCTCCTAAATTGGGATGGTTTAAAGAACAATTTGAAGACATTGTCATAACACAAAGGGGAGAGATGTTTGTTTTGCTTGGACATGTCTAATATTATTTTAGTGGTCTCCCAAACTGGCTGATTCCCAGCCCTTCACAGTTTTCAAGCTGTGGGAATTGAAGCGAACTCTAGAATATGGCAGTGCATTTCATACTGCTACATACCTCTCCCATTGGAGCCTTCACATTCAGATTTCTACCTGAGTGGTTCCAGTACTAACTTACTGCCTCTCGATAGGTGAGTAGAAGGAGAGCTAGATCTTGTTTTTTTGTTTTAAGACAAATGTTTCACACTTTGGGTTGTTATAGGTACGTGAATGCTTCTTCCATCAAACCCTGCTGGGCTCATCGGAGTCCTCTCTTACAGGTTTCTGGCTTTAAGAACAGCCTACCAAAAGTCTCTGGACACGTTCTTGCCTTGGACATGTGATCCAGTGGGGGTGTCACACAAGTCCTGTAATGAGCATTGATAAAGACAGTTGTAAGCACTGGTGGAAGACATGGACTTTGCGTCTTTTCACTGTTACAGCCCAGCCTCTAATAATGTCTGGCACTCAGTAGATAATCAGCAAATATTTATTAATTGGATTCATGTTATATTTACAATAAACATCTTTTCTGTAAGATATAGAAAAAAGATCCAAATTAAGGGGAAGGGGGAAATCTGACTCCTTTATAGAATGATTGAAATAGTTTCTAAAATTACGTAAGAATTGCCTTGAAAATAACAAAGAGTTAAGATCAGCTATCAATTATTTAGCATCCTACTCAATGCTAGTTGATAAACACAGAATTAAACCACAGCCTTTACCCTCAAGAAGACAGTCATAGTTTGGTGACTATGCTTAATTTTCGAACTATTAATGAGGGTTCTGTATACACACATATATGTACGTGTGTGTATAAAATTTCTTAATGCAGTGATTTTTGTTTCCTATTCCTCTTCTCCCATTTTGCCCATCCCCCACTGCCTTCCCCTCTGGCAACCATCAGTTTGTTCTTCAGATTTATGGGTCGGTTTCTGCTTTTTGTTTGTTTCTGTTTTGTTTTTTTAGATTCCACATATAAGTGAAATCATATAGTATTTGTCATTCTCAGACTTATTTCACTTAGCAGAATACCCTCCAGGTCCATCCATGTTGTCACAAATGTTAAGATCTCTTTTTCTGTCTTATGGCTAAGTAATACTTTGTGTATATATACACCACATTTTCTTTATCCATTCATCTCTCAATGGGTATTTGGGCTGCTTTCATAATGGCACTAATGTAAATAATGCTGCAATAAATATAGGGGTGCATATATGTTTTCAAATTAGTGTTTTCATTTTCTTTGGGTAAATATCCAGGAGTGGAATTACTGAGTCATATGTTCTGTTAATTTTTTGAGGAACTTCCGTCCTGTTTTTCACAATGGCTATGCCAATTTACATTCCCACCAACAGTGCATGAGGGTTACTTCTCCACATCTTCACCAACACTTGTTATTTCTTATCTTCTTTTTCTTTTTTATTCTAGCCATTCTGGCAGGTGGAAGGTGATATCTCATTGTGGTTTTATTTTTCATTTCCCTGATGACTAGTGACGTTGAACATCTTTTCACATGTCTGTCTGTATGGCTTCCTTGGAAAAATGTCTAGTCAGGTTCTCTGCCCATTTTTATTTTTTTATTTTTTTATTTTTTCAAAGATTTTATTTATTTATTTGACAGAGATAGAGACAGCCAGCGAGAGAGGGAACACAAGCAGGGGGAGTGGGAGAAGAAGAAGCAGGCTCATTGCGGAAGAGCCTGATGCGGGGCTCAAACCCATAACGCCGGGATCACGCCCTGAGCCGACGGCAGACGCTTAACCGCTGTGCCACCCAGGCGCCCCTCTGACCATTTTTAATCAGACTATTTGGGAGGTTTTTGTGTTGAGTTGTATATGTTTTCTCTGTATTTTGCATATTAACCCTTTAGCAGATAGATACCACTTGCAGATATCTCCTTCCTTTCAGTAGGCTGCCGTTTTGTTTTGTTGATGGTTCCCTTCTCTGTTAATACAGAGATTTTTTTTTTCCAATAAAACAAAGCAGTTAAATTTTACAGTTTTACTATGTTCTAGTCCCAGGCTGTCGCCTGGTTTTCTTTTCAACAGAGAAATAACTCAGGTTCTGTTCAATTCAGTGTGTCTTGTAGGAGAGTAATGGTAGTTGCCTGCACCTACTACTAATAGAAAGAACCCCATCTAGACTCAGAGAAAGAGGGAAAGACATGGTAACATTACCATGTGGCTTCATCAAACTCTCCACTCCCTTTCCACTACTGCTTACCTGTAGTGTCCACGAATGCAGGGTAGCCCACTTCAGACACAGTAGAATTAGAAGGAAATTGGGGACAGACTTAAGTAGACCATTTTTCAAAATTATTCCTAAGTGATACGGAGTGAAAGTGTTCCATTTCATGGATATATAACATGCATATTGTAACATGGTACCTGCATCTGCCGTTCTAGAATTTGTGTAATTCCGAAGGAGTTTCCAGACTGTCTTTCTACACATTCTATCCCCAAAATAGCATTGGAAGCTTGAAGCAGCATAGTATGTGAGGGAGCTGCAAATAATTGGAAGTGCCTAGAGTGCAGGGTTGTGTGGAAAAGGGCAGACTGGAAGGAAGCGGGTGGCAGAGGGCTGCCTGGGGCATGCTAAGATGTTTGAATTGTATCCTCGGTGGATCTGTTACGCATTAGCATCACGAGAATGATGTTGGATCCAAACGTTTGAAAAATCCCTGTAGCGGCAGCATGGAAGAGAGCCTGAAAGGGTGAGAAATCAAAGCCAGGAAGACAAGTTAGGAGAGTCTGAAAGGATGATCCAGCCAAAAGAGACTGAGAAGATGAAGGCCTGAACTGTGTGGTAGTAGGGATGAATTCAAAAGGTACATGTTTTAAGTGACTTCTGTGGGCCAGATACTGCCTCAGTTTCTGGAAGTACAGCTGTGAATGAGACCGACTTTGCTGCCCTCATGGTGCTTGCCACACTGGTGAGTGGAGAACAATAAAATGACTCCGTGTTCTTCAGTTTGAGTGACCAGGTGGTCATGATCACATGGGAGCTGGTGTGCGGGGGGAAAGAGTTTCGATATGTTGAATACAAAGTGTGTTATAGCCAGTATGCACTTGGATGTACAGCTCTAGAGTTAAAGACTAAGGTTTGGGCTCTTTTCAGAAGGGCTGTTTGTATTTGTTTTCAGTCATAATACTTTGTTTTATGATAACATCAATCAGGGCTTTTGGTTGCAAATAGAATCCTCTCTATTCTGTAAGCACCACAGGAACTTACTAAAAGTTTTTGGGTATCAACTTGATGGAATCTCTAGGAAGTCCAGAGAACCTGATTCTGAGTAAGGGTGTCCAGGAACAATGCCCACTGCCACTGCTGGGTCCGCTCTAGATGCCCCCCGCTATAGCATTGCCACCCCCTCACATGGCTTCCTACAGACTCTCAGTTGCTGGCCCGCCCTCCCTGCAGAGGAGTGCGAGCAGGCATGTTCTCTGCCTTGTGGGACAATCCCAAAATAAGCAGGGTTTTGAAGACACTGCATAGCCTTACATGTCTAGCAAACATATTTTTGCCTGCATTTATGCCTGTGAAATAAAAAATAAAACATTTTATTTCAGAAGTATGTAGAATTTGACAGTGGTTTACCACAAATTTTTATGTAACATTGTGATGAAGGTATGGTGTCTTCCTTAAAACAAAATTAATATTGTTCACATTAATGTATTAATTTGCTGATGAACTTGTTTTTCATTGTTCACTGTGTGACTAGACAGTCCCAAACTTATGAATGGATTTCATTCTAGAAGGTTGTGGATAATTAAGTCATTAGAAATTGTGTATGCATCTTTCCACTGAAACAAAGTTATCGTGGGTGATTCAGTTCTTGTATTTTAAAATATGTTTTATATTCCCGCGGAAGCTCCTTGAACACAAGCTACTTGGCATCTTCAGATAAGAAGGGAATGGGATGGAGTCATTGTGGGCACAGTGCCTAGAGACACACTGTAGACAGTCAATAAAAGTTGGGGAAGTGTTTCTAGGATTAGATGGTTGGAGAGAGGAAGGAAAGAAGGCGAGTATAAGCCTGTTCTAATATGGAGCTGCGTCTAATTGTTCTAATAAAAGCAGGCTACGTTCAGTGACTTAAAACAGCATTTCAAAATTGTACATGTTTATTGTCTAATACCCAAATCCCAGAGTAGTGAACAGTTTAAGAATCATTTAAAATGCGTGTTTCAAAGGAAAATAGACTATTCTGAATAACATGGCAGTGACCAGTTATAACACAGAATTCGTAAGATTAGTGTGAAGTAATTGGGCTGAATATACAGTCTTCAAAAAATACCATGGAACTTTTTGCTTATTTTTAATCCTAATATTAGCTTATTTTCCTAATGATTTTTATCTTTTATCTAAAATAGAGTAGAGAAAAATATTAACTGAGGCTTCCATTACCTTCATCTGAGAATGGCTTATTGTATTTTTTTATTTAAATTCAAATAATTAACATATAATATATTATGAGTTTCAGAGGTAGAGGTCAGTGATTACAGTCTTCTATAATACCCAGTGCTCATTACATCACGTGCCCTCCTTAATGTCCATCACCCAGTTACCCCATCCCCCCACCTCTCTCCCCTTTAGCGACCCTGTTTGTTTCCTGTGATTAAGAGTCTTTGGTGGTTTGTCTCCCTCTCTGATTTCGTCTTGTTTTGTTTTTTTCCTCTCTTCCCCAATGATCCTCTGTTTTGTTTCTTAAATTCCACATATGAGTGAGATCATATGTACTTTGATGACCCTAAAGGCCTTTTCAGCAATAAAAATGCTGTTTACCTAATTGAGGCTACTGGAATTTCTTCCCTAGAGTGGAGGAGAGTAAGTTGACCTGCTTGAGCAAAGTAATAACTGATATTTTATATATACCTGTTCATTCAGAATAATTAAGAACTCTATTACAGGTGGCTGGGTGGCTCAGTCAGCTAAGCGTCTGCCTTCAGCTCAGGTCTTGATCTCAGGATCCTGAGATCCAGCCCTGCTCAGCGGGGAGTCTACTTGTCCCTCTCCCTCTGCCCTTCTATCCTGCTCTTGCTCTTTCTCTCTCTCTCTCTCTCTCTCTCTCAAATAAATAACAAATTTTAAAAATCTTTTAAAAAATGTTTAAAAAAAAGAATTCAGTATTCTACACAGTTTGTTGCAACAACATATATTAAGCATCTGCTATGTGTGAGGCAGTATGACATAAAAAGATGGGCAAAATAGCCACAACCTTTGCCCAGTTTGAGCAATTAACATGAATTGTATTCTGTGATCTATAATTATGAGAATAAAAAGTCTTTTAAAGGTATTTCATTAAAGTTTTTGTAATTTTCAAACTCAGAAGATAAATTTCATGATATTCCCAGGAAACTTGAGGTATGTTAAATAAACATTTCTGGTTGGCTGTTTAATTTATCACATATTTTAATATTGGCAGACCAGATGAACATTTTGATAGGAACACAGTTGGGTAATAACCTCAGTGTTTAGAAAACTAATTTAGATAATAGAATGAAATAAAAACAGATTCAAGGGAACCACTTTTGGACTCACAGAATGTCATAAGCCACCCTCAAGAGCAAGATAACAAATGTGCCTTTACTGGTATTTGACCAACTTTACATCTTTTCCTGTCCCATCAGTCCCTTCTGAAATCAGTTAGGAGTACATCAGATAAAGGAAAGTCAGCAGAGTGCTAAAGATTTGCATTAACTGGTTGACTCTATTCACTGGGAGCTTGCCCCCCTGCTTGCAGCTAGTTCAAGGTTCTGGAATGTAAACTACTTTGCCTCTGACAAAGTAAAGGCAAATCACACACAAAGTTGAAGTTCTTACTGAATCCAGAGTTTCATTAACCATTTAATGAATTGGGGAAATATCAGAGGTTAACAAGAACTTGAAATCTTAGAACTATAGCACTGAAAGCATTTTTCCCTTCTTATATTCCAGGTCCTTTATTTTACAGTGTTTCCTTAAGCCCAAACACACATCTTTTCCTTAAACTTAATACATTCCAAAAACCTGTCAATACGTGCTTTTTTTCTGATTCCAAAAAGTACAAATGTTTAAGAAGGAAAAGGAAAATTTAAAAAAAGACTTTTTAGTTGTACCCCACAGAAACTGCTGCTAACACTTGGGTTTTTATTTTTCCAGACTTCTTTCTAGGCATATTGTGTGTGTGTGTGTGTGTGTGTGTGTGTGTGTGTGTGTGTGTGTGTACATGTTTAATGCAAAAATGGAATCATAAGCCATTCTGCCATATATAGTAGTGAGAAGTCCTGACTTTGGAATCAGGCCATCCTGCATTTAAATCTCAGCAATTCTGGTTAATAACAAAGACGTTGGCCAGTTTCTTTACCTGTAAAATAAAGATGATAATGTATCTATTCATAAGGTTGTTGTGAATAATATAAAGGAGATACTTTATGTGAAGTACTTCATTAAGCAAATGCTTGGTAATCCAGCCTCTTGTTCTCTTGTTCTTATGTTCTACCACACTGTCCTCTTAGCACCCTGCTCTCCTGTGTTTGGGGGATGGGATTGTGAGGCAGGGGGCAGGGAGGCACAGATAATGTTTTTAAGCACAAATTTATTAAAATATAAATTTATTAAACTTGGTTAGAGACATGTATAGCTAAAATATTCTCTTGGATTTTCAAACCTTATATTTTTGATGTAAAGGTTTATTATATGGTTTAAGTTTTATACAGTAGCATTCAGTTCAAACTAACTCCATTAACTTTTGTGTCTATTATAGTTTCTATGGCTTCTTTTGAAAATAACTAAAATGAATGAAGTTCTTAACAGTCTTTTGGGTCCTTTTTAATGTGTTGTATTCAGTATACACATACATAAGTACTCTGTATATAATGTAGATTTTTTTTAATGTATATGTAGTTTTCATATTAGTTATCACAGAAAGCAACATGGTATATCATAAGTACCATGAATATCATACATAGCTATGCTATTTTATTTTTCTTATCCAAGGGGAATCTTATGTCACTTTATAATTTGCCTTAATTTTCAGGTGGAAATATAGTTTTGTCCCAAATTGATATGGAAGGTTAAATAGTGTCTAAAAATTAACTTAGTTAGAAGAGTGGCTTTAAAGTTTGAGATTTTTATACTTTTATGAAATGAAATGTGAAAATTAAATGTTTATGTGCAAAATAGGCCCACAGTTAAATTTTATTATGAAGTAAATGTTCCTTTTTTTCCCCTTTTCTCTAGCTCAACTGAGAAGTCGTTTCCTTGGAGATCAACAGGTATGAGTTTTTATCATATAAAAAAATCTTCCTTATGTCTTTTACATGCAACAAGAATGGTTTCATAGCCTGCTTTCTCATTTTACTGCCTCTTGGTGAAATAAGCCAAGCAAAGCCTTTACTAGTGACAATGTTGAGCTGCTTTGCTTTGAAGTAGTTTTTAAGTTACTTGATTTTTTGAACATTGTGGAGTAGGTTTGTATACGTCAGCTATAAAGAAAGTTAAAGCATTGGACATCAACATACCAATTTTATAATCACTGGACACTTTTCAATATCAACATATATTATCTAAATATTTTCTTTTCTATCATAAGACAGTACAGCAATGCCCTCAAAAGTTACTGCATCATCTGGGAAAGTTGGCTAATCATTTATATAAATCAAGGTCTTTCCTTTCATAATGTTTCCCACACTCAAGAGAAGAGTTGTCTTAAACGTTCATATTCTTTATGTATCCAGATGTAAAATATATGGTAGCTTCTAATATAGTCCAGAAGCTTCTAATGTAATCTCCTATCTTTTTACCCCAAATTCATTTTATACAAAGGATGAATTACATTAAAGAGAGTGTCTGCCACTTTCACAAATATTTGATGTCTTCACACTCAGTGTTCATTCATTGAATGTTTATTGAGCACCTCCACCGTGGACCCAGTACTGTACATGTGGCTGGTCACACAGCGGGGGCACAACTTGCGGATGTTCTGCACTTCCTGTGCTGCCTATAATGTAAAGAATGATCATCAACATATAAATGGCAAAATGGGCCTTGATTTCTAAATACTTTGACAATTTTTAAACGAGTTTTGAACTTGATTAAAACTCAAAAGTCACCAAATGCGTGGCATCTAAGTTTACCAGGACCTGCTACCAGGATTCTGGTGTTATTCGTAGTGCATGCAAGGCAATCTGCTGTTGTATAAAGAAGCTGTTCCCAAGAATTGTAGTGTTTATTGAAACCAAAGACATATGAAAAGCTACTTAGCAATAAGACTCACTAGCAGTAGTGTAATATAAGGAAAATCATGCCATGAAATAATATGGGGTTAAATGCCAGAAATATATCATGTGGGAAACATTGCTGTAAATGGACAACCTACTTCTGAGGTAGCTTTGCAGAGAAGATGGGCCTGGAGCCTAGAGCTTGACGGGTAGCCAGGCTCTGGAGAGCGCTTTGTCACTGGGCAGCAGAAGAGACAGAAAGTCACATCCAAACATCTAAAACTGGTTTAGGAGATGGTAAAATGTGCAAAGTCTAGATGGCCACATTTGCTCAAATTATAGAGATCTGTAAATACAACTCGAAATTGAACTCTCCTGCACGTCATGGGGAACCACTGAAAGTCCTCTGAGCAAAAAGTCACCTGATCAAAACATTTCCTCAGGAGAAATATCGGAACTATGAACTATTAAAAAGTGATTTGAAAAATTTAAAGAAAAATGCAAAGGACACAGTAGTGCATTTGGTACTTGGTTGTAGCAAAAATTTACCACTTAATATAAAATTCTTCTGTAAGTTTAGCTTTAATAGTGCATCATTAATTTATTCCAGAAATATTTCTTGAGAGCTTTAAATGGTTGTCTAGCACATAGTTGTCAACGTTTAAAACAGATATCCTTGTCCTCTTAAGTGCTTCAAGTCTAGTGGAGGTATGTAACTCTATACACTCGAAATTTGGTGGGGATGTGGGGGGGAGCTATAAAGGAAAACTACAGGTATATGCCATATTTACTGATATTTCCTATTTCTGGACATTCAGGTTGTTTCTCATTTTTTACTATTGTAAATAACATTGTGGTAAACATCCCTGTATACAAAATTATATCTGTACCTTTGATTTACCTTAGGCTAGACTTTAAAGAAATAAAATATTATTTAGAGTATATGAACATTTTTAAGGCTCTTGTTATGTGTGACCAAGTTGCTTTCCTGAAAAGACTGTATTATTTCTCCCTCCCTTTAGGTATGTAACGTTGATCCTCTTGTCCTTCCTCATTTGACATCATCATTTATATTTCTTTTACCCACAGAATATTAAAATCTCCTATATATTGCCCTTTTCTGTTGAGTGGTAGTATTTGGTAGGTGAGAACTCTTTGCAGCCCAGTGCTGATAGCTGTATCAGTCAGGTGGGGAAAACCCAGCCCATGCCAGTTAGTTCCATATGAGGGATTTGATTTGGGACGTTGTGGTTCAGGTGTGGATCACAAGGTTTGGGAGGATTAAACAGCATGTCGAAACACCCCAGAGGGTGATCATACCCACAGCTACTACCATTTCTAGGACTGAAGGGGCAGTGAGTTAGGTAGTTTTGTTTTTAAACGGGAGCACTGATGGGAGGTGGGGCAGGGGGAGATTTTCAGCATTAGCTGGAACTAGGAAGGAGACAAAGCCAAGCCAGAAATGCTGCCTAGAGCAGAGCTGGAGAACATCTGGCTTCTCTGCGCGGCTCTCCTCCTGATACACCCCAGTCTGCCCTGGCTGAACTGAGCTGGAACAGGCAAGTGGTGGTTTCTCATACCTAAAGCCAGCCAGGCACAGGGTATAATGGTGTTGATTTACATACAGAGAGAATGAACTTAGATCAGGAAGGACTCATAATAGAGAATGAAATATCTGGACCCTTGATGGCCTTTCTATCTCCCCTCCCCTCTGGTACTTTTACTTGGCTTCAGTCATTTGACCACCACCTTCATGACTTACTAATGAGTTAAACAAAGATAAAATATTATTTATATGTGTATTGTCCAAGTAGCTCCCCCAATACCTTAGTATCAGGGAAATACAACTCCGGTAATTCATCGTCTTCAGCACAGCTACATTTGTAAATCACACCTAATAACTATGTTTCATCCCTTACTTTGTCAGGATATACTCTTAACCCAAACCCTTGTTCAAACTTGGCAGATGTTACATTTACTTACCCTTTTTTTCTTTTGGGGGAAGAGGACTGTATTAATCTTCAACCACTGCAATCACAACTGCTATTTACTCCACGTATTTTAACTATATTAATGTTACTTGTGTGTGTCCTTAAATTGGCCTACTTTTCAGCCATACTTAGGACATTTAAGTTGTAACTATGGCAATAAGCTACAAAGATAAGGGTAGAAAATTGAAATTTGATTGTATGCATAAAAGAGTAAAATATGATTTGTTTCATATTTCTTTTTCTAAGTAGTTATAGATGTCTTTAGAAGTTTGATTGTAAGTAAATAATGACATAAAATGGCAGTTTTGCTGCTACTTTCCTGTAAACTGTTATCTTCTCTTTACCACATTGCATGCAGAGATACTAAATATAGTGTAAAAATCACCTCAGTCTCAACTCACACATGCATCCAGTTCTAAAGACTGTGGTCCAGTAGACTTAAAATCATTACTTATAAGTGTAAAAACTAATTCTATTTTTTCCAGCACATTAACTTGTGATTGATGTTAAGTAAACTTACTGTGGTAATAATTTCATAATATATACATAAATCATTATGTTGTATACCTTGGAATAATACAATGTTATATGCCAATCATAGCTCAATAAAATTGGAAAAAATAAAATATAATTAAGGCAATAATTCAAAAAAATAATAAAAAAATAAAAATCATCTCATTTTTAGAATTTGGCAGTCCTGGCTTAAAAGTAAAAAAATATATATGTGGTCTACTCTGTGTTTAACTAGATCTTGACAAAAGTAACATCTTTATTCAATTTTCTTGGTTTCTTAAATAAGAAAAGATTACATGAAAAGATTTAGGATTGAAAGTCTCTTACTCTTCCTCATTTTTTTTCTTTAATGTTTTGAACGTTTTCCTGTAGACAGTTTCTCTACCTTTATATATATATTACAAATTTGACTTGGAAAGCTTGGCACTTTAAAAGCTTCTTAGCAGTCAGTGAATTGTTAGCTGGGCTGTGATTTGATCACTACCTGCAAGAGATCCTTGCCTACTCAGGTCTTTTCAGGATGGTACGTTCTGTGGAAATGCCAGAAACTGAGACCAGCTGCTGAATTTTGTTTTTAAATAGCTAACTTACTGCAGAGTCCTTTTCTAAGGAAGAGCTCAGGATGCCCCAGGCAGAAAAGCTTTCTGTTGCGTTACCGTTCAGTTCAGCGGAATCCCTTTGCTCGTTTGCTTGAGCTGGTTGGTTGTTCAGTCGTTTGGTCCATCAGTCATTTGATTGGTTTTTATATGAGGGTTAGTAGGCTGTTCGAAAGTAAAAAGCCAAAGCTTTTTAAGTTTGGTGCTCCAAGAGATAACTTCCTAAAGCATGAGGAGAACCGTCCATTCTACAGAGCACTTCTGTGTCCTCAGGGTGGCTGAGAAGGAATCTTCAGGAGAAGCTTCCCCAGAAGAAGTAAAGTTATTTTGAAGCATATGACCTTATTGTCATCTTGCTTTCCTGTTCCCCCTCTCTTCATTGTTCTGTATTTTCTAGCTTACCAGTGTTACATATCTACTCTAAAAACATAAAATGCACATCCCTTTGTCTTTTCTTAAGAGAGTTTATCATTGGGGCGCCTGGGTGGCACAGCGGTTAAGCGTCTGCCTTCGGCTCAGGGCGTGATCCCAGCGTTATGGGATCGAGCCCCACATCAGGCTCCTCTGCTATGAGCCTGCTTCTTCCTCTCCCACTCCCCCTGCTTGTGTTCCCTCTCTCGCTGGCTGTCTCTATCTCTGTCGAATAAATAAATAAAATCTTAAAAAAAAAAAAAAGAGAGAGTTTATCATTTTCTGTTTTGGTTAAGTCTCTTCTCTAGCCATAACCTTGCATTTTTGTGTTTTTTATGTATATTCTGCTAAAAAGGAGTGAGGAAAGAATGTTGTCTTAGTGTTCCTTCCTGTTTTCTCTTTTATTAGTGTTCCATTTTCCATCATTCACATCTTCATACCTTTTAAAAATTGACGTATTTGTACAGTCTCTTGTGTTCTGCCAAAATTTGAGGTGGCTTTTGAGAACACAGACAATAAAATGGAAGATAAACACCATAGTTATGAAAATATGTAAAAGAGTAATAGGTAAAGGCCTGAGGAAAGTGAGGTGCAAATACATGCATATGTAATTATAATTCTTCATGATGGAAAATATTATGCAGAGTAGCTTTCAAGGAAAGGAAAAAAAGACCTTGGGCTTACTTCTCTTTAAAAAAAGCACACCAATTTACTCACCAAAAAAACAAACAAAGAAAACAAAAAAACCAACCAGCATATGTAGTGTGTGTTACCTACCAGACAGAAGCTGTTGAAACCATAAATTGAATCCTTTTGTCAAAGCGTTCATTGGTTGTTACTTAAATCCTCCAGCCACATCCTGTAAAGTGAATTGTGCCACAAGACAAAATTTCACAGTTTTTCTGTTCCCGGGAAAAAAAAATACTAGAGTCTAGGCAGTTTCCAGTTTTAGGACTTATGTGTAAAGTGAGGGGCGGGGAGCAGCATGGCATCAGCCTGAGAATCCTATTCTTCCCTCCTCACCACCTCCCCAACCCCTCTTCCCTGCAGATTAAGAGAAGGAGCCTCCTTCTGAACCCCAGTGCACTGTCTATTCCCACAAGCCAAAGAATCAGGCTCACTTGCACTTGAGAAATAGTCGCAAGAGCAGAATTAATATATGTTAAATAACTGTTTGGGAATTACTACTCCTAAGAAAGTAAAGAAGCCAAAAGATAGCTATAGTCTTTCTGAAAGCAACAAGTTTAGCAAAGGACACAGAAGAAGGGAGCTAAGAGAAATTTCTGGTTGCCCTAGAAGGCATTACAGGGTAAAGAGATTTGTTTGGGGCTTTTACATTAAGTAATGAGTAGGAGAGAAAATATTAATGACTTCATACAGTTGAGATAGTTAATATTTGATAATAAATACAAAAATGATGATGATAAAATAGAAATTTGAAACTGATAAGATGATTTAACTTCACAGGGCCACACCCGTGTACTGTGGAATGTGTACCGGAGTGCCACAGTTTCCCACGCTGTCCATTGAAATCATTGTCGTGTGGTGTGTACTGACGGTAGTAGTTCGTGGACACTGTGAAATTTCAGACTTTATAGGGATTAGGTTTTGCACTTTGTTTATATATTTAAATTTCGTTCCTAAAATGAACGGACACAACTTTCTTCCAGTGTGGTGGGTTTAAAAAAAAAAAACACACATAAATACTGAAGATAAAAGATAAATGAGAGACTAGCCCTAAGTCAATTTATCTTTCTTTTTTTCTCCATCTGGAGCAAGTAATTTACAACACAAAAAAGCATCAGCATATCATGAGATAAGACGCAAATTTAAATGGGAACACTTTATGCCTCAGTAGAAATGTAGGGCATTTATAAAGGCGATAGACTAGGAAGCTATATTATACATGTTCATAAATGGGATATTAGAATAGCAGTCATGTATAAAGGACGATTATTGAGGATTTTGGATGTCATGATTTACTGTGGCTATGAATTGTACAAATGACAAAATTTCATCATACATTCATTCCTCCCTGTTTCTCTTCTTTATAGCAGGAGGATACACTTTCTGTGAAAACTGGGCAAGTTTCCCTCCCTTATTGTTGCAGGCCTTCTGAGCCACATAGTCGTGATAGTCGTCTTAAGCGCAGCTATGGCACTGTAGCTTCCTGAATGACCTTATAAAGGTCCTCTTAACTTTTTAATGTCGTATTACTAAAGGCCTTCTTATATTTTACAAAAATTAAGTCTGGAAGAACTTGGAGTAAACATTTCCTTCATTCCCACATCTTTTCAGACCGTGGCCATTGCCCCCCTCCCCCCATCGCATACACACTTTTGAGTTTGTTTTGTTTTAATTCAATGAGGATATATTATACATTATCCTATGACTTGGGTTTTTTCCTTAACAGCATAGTAAAAACCAAGCATGTGTTTCTGTATCAGTATGTAAAGATCTGGCTCTTTTTTAATGGCTAAATATCCGCGGTTTAAGAAATTTATGTAAGCAGTCCCTTGCTGGTAAATATTTTGTTTTTTTCCAATTTTTTCCTTTGACAAACAGTAGTAAAAGTTTTCTCTGCACATCTGCCTGAGTATCTTTGTCGATTACATTTTTTTAAGTGGAACTGCGGGCAAGGGTATATATGGGGGCTTTGGAGCAAATATTGTCCAATTGCCCACCAAAAATGCGTAACAATATGTGGGAGGGGGTGAGACTTTTCCTCTACCTTCTTAGGTTAAGTGACGGGGGGAGGGGGCAGTGAATTTAACTGACAATAGTTAAATTAATAGAAAAATAATCCCGAAGTATTTGTATAGGCGCTCACAAAAATAGTCTACCTACATGGCTAAAGTTAGGGGTTATCTACCTAACTTAATGGAGTAGAGGAAGTGGGCAGAAAAGGCTTCTGTGGGGAAAAACAAATGGGTTTCTAGGGGAACAAATGGGTGTAAGAAATCTTGTGATAATGTTTGTTTATGCAGGGGCAAGTGGTCCTTCTGTTTTTTTTCTTCATGCCATAAATCTCCCCCGGGGGGATCCATGGCAGCCTCACTCCCAGAAGTTTCTGCTTTTAGTGAAATAAGGGATGGTCCAAGGCTTCTTTTTACATCTGTTGAATCTCAAATGTCTCTAGTTTAAAATAACCTTCATGCCAACTGTCAGAATCCAAGTGGGTCTCTGCTGCATTCCTACCTATACCAACTGTTATGCCTATTAATGCTTACTATGTTGCCAGAGTATAGGAGTGTAAATTTTCATGAATATAGAAAATTTTAACGAGTTATTAGAGTTTAAAAAAGCCATTTATTTCCAATGCCCTATATCATAAGCTTTATTATGGACAGATTAAACAGTAAAATCACTTAAAGAAATTATTATTAAGTATTCGTTAAATCAGAACATTACATGGAGACCAGCATACCACTGGTCATTCTTTCATTTGATTAGTTCTTATGGAAGTTGGGGATCAACCTGATCTTGGAATTTAATAAAATTGTCATGTTTCCTGTCTTTCTTTTCTTTTCATATCTGGATCAAAATGATCACATATGTTTTTCTGTCAACAAAAATGCAACAACCACTACCAGAACAAGCAAAAAACAAACTTTTTTTTCGCCTTGGAGGTAATTCAAGTACCAACACCTCATCCCTAGCTTTGCTGTACATTCAGATCACCCACAGAGCTGTTAAGTCTGGGGCCCCAACTAGGCACTGATGGTCTTTGAAGATCCCCCATGATCCCACAGTGTAGTCTGAGAATACTACCTTACTCATAAGTAAATTAATTTAATTACTGGTAATTAAAAGAATTAAAAGTTTATCCTGCCGGTCCTGTACAGATTATATTTTAGGATAACCAAATAACCCTGACCATTAATAGCTATTTAAAGATATCTAAAATATGTCAAAGGAAATCCTGCTGATAAATGTACAAAGAACAATAAAATTAGAAAAATCAGCAATTTGCATCCTATAATGAAATAATTGATTGAAACAAAGATTGTCAGTGTTTGCAAAAACCTCTGTATTTTCGATCCTGGCTGCCCATTAGAACTACCTTGGGAGTTTTTAAACTAATATTCAGACCACAGCTTAGGCTGATTGAATTGGAATCCCTGGGTGTGGGACTCAGTCCGCAATAGTGTCTAAGCTCTACACCCACCCCCATCCCAGGCGATTACAGTGTGCAACCAAGGTTGAGAACCACTGCATTAGGAGAGAGGTTGATGGTGAACTTGAAAATATGAAAAGATGGGGCTGAGTTCACTTGAATTGGCTGACTGATCTTAACAACTATAAAAGTTAAAGTATGACGTGATGTAAAATACACAACACCATCCATAAAGTATTCTAACCACAAAAGTTTGACCTGAAAGCTTCTAGCTCTAACTTTCTGCTTAAAAGACATACAGAGGTTAGAGGATATATAAATGCCACCATGAGAGACCCACACACTAATTCAGAATGTGGCGCATCCTGAATTTATTGCTGTGGTTCCCTCAGTGAGCTAAGAAGATGAAAATGAAGGTATGGGAGTCCCTTTTTAGATTTAAGGTACTAAATAGCAATCATTGTCCAGTGCCATCAGTAAATCTTATTTCAGCCTGACTAGTACAAGCCAACTGAAGAACGTTTTTGAAACATCAGGAAAGTTTGTGAACTCATTATATGGTATAATGAAATAAATGTAGTTTTTTCAAAGTCCTTATTTTACAGAGCTACATATGGAAGTATTTAGAGTCAAAATGATCTGACATGAGAGATCTGTTTTAAAATTCTGTAACAGAAGAAAAGAAAAAGATAAATGGAGCATTAAAAGTATGGCATAACGTTGTAACTATTAAATTGGGGAGGTTGTTAATTATATTTCTCCCTATTTTTTCAAAAATTTTATTTACTTACTAGAGAGAGAGCGCACAAGCAGGGGGAGCAGCAGGCAGAGGAAGAAATAGACTCCCTGCTGAGCAAGGAGCCCGATGTGGGACTCAATCCCAGGACCCTGGGATCATGACCTGAGCTGAAGGCAGATTGAGCCACCCAGGCATCCCTCCCTATTTTTTTTTTTTAAGATTTATTTATTTTAGAGGGAAGGGAGAGAGAGTCCCAAGCAGACTCCACACTGAGCATGGAGCCCGATGTGGAACTTGATCCCAGGACTCTGAGATCATGACCTGAGCCGAAATCAAGAGTGGGGCGCTTATCCGAATGAGCACCCCTTCTCTCTCTTTTACGTTTGAAAACTTTAATTTTAAAAAACTTAAATACAAATTCTTTAAACAAAGCGTTCGGCATATTGGAGGTTAACAGACTACATCAGAGTGACACATGTTAAAGCCTGCCAGCTCTTGGCCATACTGCCAGTGTGAGCCATGGCACAAATGAACCCACTATGAGATGAATGACAGTTTCCAGCCAGTAGGCGTTATTTAATGTATATTTCCATATAGGTAGGATTTTGTTAAATGAACCCTAATTTAAGCCAAATTACATGTAACGTGCTGGACATCAGTCTTTCCGCTAGTTTAGAACTCTGTATTTATCGCTGTGTTTGTGCACGTTCTAGCTTCACTGTACCCATCTTAGCTGCAGACACTTTCACAGCATAACTAGTTAGCCATAAGGCAGTTGTGCTCTAAAAGGTAAAATCACAGAGGGGCACCTGGGTGGCTTAGTCGTTGGGCATCTGCCTTCGGCTCGGGACGTGATCCCAGAGTCCTGAGATGGAGCCCTCATTGGGCTCCCTGCTCTGCTGCGAGCCTGTTTCTTCCTCTCCCACTCCCCTGCTTGTGTTCCCTCTCTCACAGCCTGTCTCTCTCTCTGTCAAATAAATAAATAAATAAAATCACGGGAAAAAAAGAGCTATTCATTCAAAGGACATAATGAAATAAGAAAAATGAATAGCAAAATGTAGAAGACTATTGCAAAAGGCAAAATATTTGAGTACATTCAAAGTGTGTAATGTAGAATCATGGCAATACTGCTTTTATTTTGCGGATTGTACCTAAGCATTTATCTTCAAAGTCTTTGGTTGATAGCATTATACACTTTGGCTTGTTGATGTGTCTCCTTGTTTGGCATCACACTTTCTCTTTTTTCTTCATTAAGAGAGGCATCAGATTTCAAATACTAGGATACATCTTTGAAACTGAATTTTGTGTTGTGCTGTGATTAGCCTTCTACACTGTTTGTTCTTGGCATATTGTCACATGTCCGTTGATAGATGTTCCAAAGTTCTGTGGAAAATGTGGGTTCAAAACTCTGCACCACTATATAGACCATTATGAGGGCTTAAGATTTATGTAAAATAAAAATAGGAGTACTGCATCAATGAAGAAAAGAAACCAAACTGTCAACCAGGTTTTTTTTTATTATCTTGTACGGCAGATTTGCCTCATGGCCAATTAGCTGCACAGCAAAAATGTTTGTGTTGAAAATGCTTATGGTAAAGAGATCTATAGCAAAGATGCTTGTAGTGAAAAGACTGGACAGGGTTTGTGGATGGGTGGCGACCACCAAATAAGAATATTAGCATTTCATTTTAACAAATACGTATCTGAATGTTCCTACGCCAGTTACGCGTACTGTATGGGGAAGACTTAAATACGCTGAATTAAGACTTCTTTTTAGAGAGAGAAAGAGCGTGCACATGCATGGGATGAGAGGGAGAGGGTGGGAGAGAATCTTAAGCAGGCTCCACGCTCAGTGCAGAGCCCAACACGGGGCTCGATCTCACAACCCTGAGATCATGACCTGAGCCAAAATCAAGAGCCAGGCACTTAACCAACGGAGCCACCCAGGCGCCCAGTGAGGTCAGACTTTGTATTAAAATCACATATCCAATTTTAGTCTCTAACATTTTATGTATAATATAAACATGTTAAATAAACATTTAAGTGTTCTCATGCTCTTAGTGATACGTGAACAAATTATTCTATTAACTACCTAAAATAAAATAGAAAGTATCAAGTTTAAAAGCTCCTCTTTTTCCATTACCAACTCTTCAACACATAGAGCCACAGTTTCTCAGTTTACAGTTGTTGCTTTGGGAAATGTTAGAAAGGCTACCATCTGTAACCCCACATTACATTCTTAAGCCCAAGTTGGTCTGCATTTAGCTCTATTGTGATAATCTTTACCACTAAAGAAGCCCGATAGAAAATTATAGTAAAACCTAGTTTTGGAAGGCCTATTCATTTCTTTTTGATAGGAATATCATCCTACCCTTACAGATGTCTGTGGGGTTTTTTGGTTTTTCTTTTTTAAAGAAGTTTTCTTGGGGCGCCTGGGTGGCTCAGTTGGTTAAGCATCTGCCTTCAGCTCAGGTCAGGATCCCAGGGTCCTGGGATCCAGCCCCGAGTCATTCTCCCTGCTCAGCTGGGAGTCTGCATGTCCCTCTCCCTCTGCCCCCTGCCTCCTCTCCCCCTCCCCCAATCACCCCACCCACCCACCTATCCCTGCTCATGCTTTCTCTCAGATAAATAAATAAAATCTTTAAAAAAAAAAAAAGGAAGTTTTCTTGGTTTTTGTTTTGGGAGTTTTGTTTTAACAAAGGGAATCTATCTCCTACTATCAGATATACCCTTTTCTATATTTGGTAACATTTTTTTCCCTAAAAGGAATAAAGTGTGTCTTTGAAAAAATATTTGAATGATTTTTGAGCACTTATGTTCCATAGATCACTGATTTTTTTACATCACAGAAAATCCTTTATTCTTTTTTCAGCTTTCTCTGTAGGAAGCAAGAGGCCCATGGCCTTTTATGAGCACCTACTGTAAACTCAGTGTTGGAAACTTGACATGTGTGATCCATTTCTTTTCATCTTTATAGTTCTAAATTCTTTATTTTTCTAGTTTTCCTCTTACATAGATAAATTCTTTATGGTAAGTGTGACACCTGTATTTTAATTCATGCTTAGCCTAAAAATACTTGATGAATACCCATTTCAACATTACTATTTGCAGAAAGACCTTTTTTTCTAACAATTATTTTTTAATCATTTTGTATTCCTGAACAGAACTCAGGAATTTTAAAATATTTATGAAGAAGAGATCTCTCTGGTGACATATAAAAACTATAAAATACTTTTTAGATTTGCATTATAGAAATTAAATAAAGTGCTTTATACCAGCTTATGCAGAAACTAAGTGTGCTTAAGCCACAAAATTGAATCCAGGCTGATGAGCTTTTTCAGTGGATTTAAAGGCAGCCTAATTGATGTTTAGAGCAAAGTTTAAAGTGAACTAGAAGATACTTATTAATGGTTTCCATTTTCCAAGACTTTTCACTCAACATTTTCTAGATGAGTAGAATTTTTTGAGCCACTATCTTAATATTTAAAAGATAGCATAAGTATGCATAAGACTGAAGAATCTAGATATACTCAAGAGAATCAGACTAGAAATAGTTTCAGTAAACAAGATCTTCTGCCCGTTCTCACAAGTTTCTACTTCCATTAAAGCCCAGCTTTTAAAGGATATCATATGTATGTAGTAATTTACATTTGAGTCAGTAAGCTCCAGGTATCTGTAATCTTAACGTATCAGTCAATGTCTGTCTTCTCTGGATCAAAGAATGCTTTTATGATTCATGTTTCCATCACCCTATTCACGTTTCCACTCAGCAACAGTATTTCCCAATGATCTCATTTCCTCCAGTAATAGGGTTACCTGCCGTAGAAGTGAATCATGTACATTGAAGAAGTTACTGAAGAGGAGAAGTCTTTTCAAGGCCGTCGTCCATGGCCTAGAGCTTTACTTCTTAGCCATAGAAGGCACTGGAATATTGCTGTAGCTCTGTGGAATGTAGACTTCTTCCTGAACCTGTCGCCCTACAGGAAGCCAGAGTACCATAGCCAAACAGGAAGTTGAGTCCCCATAAGACAAAATTTTCTACTCATATTAGTGTTGCCACTCAGTATGAAAGCCTAACCTCAACTCACAGGCCAAAGTTAGAAGAAAAGTGAGCTACTCCTTTCCCTTAACTGTCAAAGACCGCATCATCCACCTTAACACTGCATTCTATTATCATCCCAGGAGTTCTGCCAAAACTCACATTACATTATCTTTTATGTAAGGGCAAACCTTTAAACACCATGGCAACTCAGAAAAGGCACAAACAAGGAGAATCAGCAAAAAGTTATAATATGCTGGACTGTGAAAGACTAGTGACAGAGTTATATATACTAAAAATCTCCTTACTGATCTCTAAGTTCCTGTTTCCATGGTGATTTTACACATAGTACAGACCTCCATTTCATATACCATAAACAGTAAGACACACAGATTAACAAAGCAGAGGAATTTCAGTAATTTCAAGTTCTTTAGAGAGACCTTAGCCTGTTTCCTGAGCATATTTTTATGCACACTTGGTGTGTATTTGGGAGATAAATCATAATACACTTTGTATTTTATCTTTTACTATGAGCTTAACGGTGGATAATAGCATGAGATTGATGTAGCCCTACAGCATTATTGTCCCGTCCCCTAGTGTTTTCTTAGATGCAACCTTCTACTTTGTCTAATTAATTACCCTTGTGTAGGTGATATTGGGGCCCTCAGATGAAATGGAACAGGCAAAAAGGACCATGTTTCCAATAATTTCCCATTTGCAAACACAAATGGAGATTATTTCATTCTACCTTGAAGCTTGTTCAAATTCCATGTTCTTAGACATGCATTTTCATAGAAGATGTTAATGTGATGTTAGAAAATGCCCCATAAAATATTGCTGATGTTCCACAAAACATGTTTGTGAAAAAGTAACACATGTTCTTCAGTACACAGGTGAAAGAAGTAGCATTGACATTCTGTTTGCCATTTTTGCACATCAGAGCGTCCTCAATTTCATGTTCTCATTGTGCTGAATCACAACACGCCAACTATTTACCTCTGCTTTATAGCAGTGATCGTGAAGTGATCCCATCCTGTAAGATTCTTTAGTTTTTCTGGTAAATTTGACTAGTGTCTTCTTTCATTCCTCATAGCACATGTTCTTAAAAACATTCATTTTAAAGTAAGACTACATAAATAATATATAGTCAGTAATCTCAGACCTTACCCTACTACTATAAGAATACCTTGTAATTGGGAACGGGGTCTTCTTACTGCAGGTTCAGCAACTATGTGTGTATACATTTATGTGTGTGTAATTTGGGAATTTCAAGTTTTCAAGGAAACAGTAAATAATAGTAAACCAGTGTGAAAATAATTTAACTTTCTTTTAGTGATTGAGGCGAAATATCAATATCTTTTTGTCTTTGCAGATACACATTACCATTGGGCTTCATTATAGAAGTAGAAAAATGACTGAAGACCTCCTTGATAATTTAGAATTGGTTGCGTTATAGCTCATTAATATGATAATATATTATAATATTTATCATAATATAAATTCATATTTACCGACTTTTTAAGACTTTAACTTCAATATTTTCTTAAAGATAAAAAATAGGGGCACCTGGGTGGCTTGGTCAGTGGAGTGGCAGCTCATGATCTTGAGGTTGTGGGCTTGAGCCCCACGTCAGGTGTAGGGATTACTTAAAAAATAAAAAAATCTTTAAAAAAAATAAAATTTAGACCCTGTTCTCTAAATAACTCAGTTATTTAAATCTTCAAATTGGATTTGGGGGACATGGGAATTTAGTATCTTAGCGTTTTAGTTACCATCTCACTGTCCTTTTCCATATTTTTTTTTTTTTTTTGAGGTGTTGCATTTAAAAGTTTAAGAAACGGGTGTCTGGGTGGCTCGGTTAAGCATCCAAGAGCTTGATTGCGGCTCAGGTCATGATCTCAGAGTTGTGGGATCGAGCCCCACATAGGACTGTGCACCCAGCCAGGGAGTCTGCTTGAGATTCTCTCTCTTCCTCTTCCTCTGCTTCCCTCTTTCTCTCTCAAATAAATAAATCTTTAAAAGTGTAAGAAACAGGTACTAATACTTAGAGAGGGTACATGGTTATATTACTTTCAGGGTAATTTTGTTTATTTCATTTGTTTTTGTGTTTTTTTGGAGATACTAATTCTGTTAATTAGGGTGACTAGTATGGAATCCTGTATCTCACGATTTGTGCTTGCTCTGTTTAAGATTATTTATTTTAAATAGCTTTCCTCAAAGAAGAGTTTAAATGAGCACAATTGTTTGTCACATGATTTGTGAAAAAATGTTCTACTGGATGAGGAGACACAATTGCTGAGGTACAGATTTTTAGGGTGCTTCTTTCTCTTTTCCTATTTAAATACTAGCTCCTAATAGTTTAAAAAAAAAAAAAAGCAGCATACCTGGAACTCTAATGGGTTTTGGTTTCCATGGTGATAAGTTTTCAGCTCCTGACATGGCATGCCACCTAGTGTTTCCAAGCCAAAAGCTTTGATGTATTGGTGTCCCACGTTTTATCTTGTACTAAAGCTGAAGCTAAGAACTATCTAAACCTCTTTTTCTTTTAAAAAATGGTACATTTTCCACGTATGAGAAGACTTGGAGCTACCACAGGGGCGCTGCCATATCTACCACAGGGGCGCTGCCATATCTACCACAGGGGCGCTGCCATGTCTACAGCTGGTCGCCGCTTCGTATTTGATGTGTCAGAGCTCCGTTTTGGATGAAGCCACAGTGGACTGGGGCACAGCCCTGCTGTCAGGCCGTCCCTTGTGTCACTATTCCCCGGCACACCAATTCCACGTAAAACTCTTCTAGCCTAGCAAACTACGGATTTTCCTTAGTCCTTAAGGAAATTCCATCCAGAAGTACTGCATAAGAATGTGTAGAACCGTCGAAACTCGTAACAGAAGACTTACAAATGCAGCAGATCACTCCCCAGGATTATCAGCCTGACAGAGCCTCAGATTCGGGTTTCAGTGTGTATCGGGGAAACCATATACAATCTGTAATCTTTATTGAAATTCCAAACTTAGGAATTCAGAACTGTCACAGAACTCTACCACCTAGAAGTGTACTGTCAAATAATAAATCAGGAGACAGGTCATTAAAAACCTATATTAAGAATGTCTGTGAATCTTTCTGGAGGCTAGGAAACAAAACCTTGGATTGAATTCAGCGTCAAGCTAAAGGTTTAGAATGCAGTGGGGCTCCAGGCTCTCCTATAAAACTTGTATTCGCTTTCCAAACTAGCTTGATCAGCAATGCCTACAAGTTTTACTTTGCTTTACATAGATAAAACTTTATTGAACGTAATAAAGCCATAACACAGAGCCAGGCGTGAATCAGCACTCAATAAAGAGAAGGTGCTCTTCTTAGTGGGAATTTGTTTGACAAATATTTACCAGTCACCTACTATGTACAATGTACCTATCCTCGGCACTGAGGAAGTAACAGTAAACAGACGAGACCAAAGTCCCTGCTCACACTGAGCTTATACTCTCATGGCGAGAGAGTTTAAGCGTGGTGAAGAAGGGGCGAGCTTTACTTCCTATAGGAAATTTTTCCTAGGCTTCTTTCCCGCAGATGCTCCCTGTGTCTGACGCACACACCTATCTTTTCCCATAGCTGCATTCTTCGGGCCTTAATATAATAGTTCAAGGAAGAAATTCAGAAAGGAAGGACAAATGAAAACATTGAAATTCTTAGGATTATACGTTGGACTCAAAATGTGATTCGGACTTTGTGTAAATCTTTGAAGAGAGAGTGAAGCAGCATTCCTGAAAAAAATGTTTCTTAGCAACCTGAGGGTTAAATTTGAGGAAAGAGACTTCTGAAGATAATCAGCACATGAGCAAATGTATTTTGAAGAAATAGAAGAGGTCACATTTGAATGGAAATGGGGAAAGCAGTGATTTACACCACCTCAACTTACAGCATACAAAACAGACGTGGGAGATAGGAAAGGGGGTAAATAGTTTTGTTTTTAAGATCAAGATGGCAAAATGATACAGTTGAAAGTAAAGATAATGGGAGAGGTGGATTTGGCTTGAGGAAACAAGGATCAGGTTTAGATTTGTCTATATTGATTCAGAAAAAGACTAAGAGTAAGGTAGGCAAACGGATAAAAAATTAAAATTTCCATCATTTGTAACTATGAAAACACTGTACAGAGTTCCCCTGATTGTAAATATCATGAAATAAAACATAAAAACCTAACTCTACCTTCGGAGATTTCATTACCAAGCTCAATAATATAAACACCATGCAAGTTTTTATTTCAAACATTTGGAGGTATGGAAGATCTTTTATTAAACACTTAGCCACTTTACCCAGAGTCTTCCTCTTGGAGAAAGACACCTGAGAGGTGAGTTTTCCAAGGAGGAACAAGGTCAGTTTTCAGATTTTGATTTCATATAATATATAAGTTAACTTGGTGTGGTAATCAGGCTGAAAAATTGTCATAAAATTTAGAAAAATATATTAATAAAATGAGTATATGGAACACTTTCATAGAGGAAAGAGTCTAAATGATTATGCAGTTTACAATGAAAATAGTCTTGTATTAACATATAGATTATAAGAAGTTACAAATATCTGAACCTGTGTAGCAAGTTTTTATGTAATACTGTCATGATTTAGCTGATTAAACTTATCTTCTTACAGATGTGCCAAATACTGGTGTAAACAAACCTAGAGTTTCTGACGCTGTCCACCCCAACAACTATCTCATCAGGACAGAGCCAGAACAGGGGACCCTCTATTCACCAGAACAGACATCTCTCCATGAAAGTGAGGGTCTGTTGTATTATCTTTTAAGTATCGATTTGCTTTTAATTTGTGCTATTTGAAAATGAGCATCGGAAGTGTAAAATAAAGATATTTCCTGCTGGTTTCATTCCTGCAGGATCATTGGGCAACTCAAGAAGTTCAACACAAATGAATTCTTATTCTGACAGTGGATACCAGGAAGCAGGGAGTTTCCACAACAGCCAGAATTTGAGTAAAGCAGAAAACAGACCGCAGCATTCATTCATAGGCTCAACTAATAACCATTTGGTGAGGAATTCAAGAGCTGAAGGACAAACACTGGTTCAGGTAAGCCAAGCACATCAAGATCCCTGTGAAGAAATACCCTCCTAACTGAATATCTGTTATAAGTATTCTTTATTAGATGTAAAACCAATATGTACAAATTTGATCTTATAGAATGGACAAAGTAGCAAAATCATTTTAATGCTATTCAGGTCTGTGATATTTTTTAAAAAGAACTTTTAGGAATTATTTATTAGCTCATATGAACAAATTCTGATAAACTCCAGATACAGGAGAGTATTCTTTTAGAAGAAGCAAGTTAGGCATGAGAGGAAGAGTCCAGGGCGGGGGTATGAGAAAACTGGGTGGAATGTTCTAGTCCCTTAGGGGTTGTGCATTCCTAAAAATACTAGAGCTACAATATGTTCTGAAGAGTCCTAGAGGCTCTTCCCACACCTCAACAAATGGGATTGGCCTGTTCTAACCAAAGCGTTTTGCCTTCACCTTTGGAATTGTTCCCTGATATCACGTTTCTTTGTTAGAATGTAGATATCTGGGACACCTGGGTGGCTCAGTTGGTTAAAGGTCTACCTTCAGCTCAGGTCACGATCCCAGGGTCCTGGGATTGAGTCCCGTGTCAGGCTCCTTGCTTGGCGAGGAGCCTGCTTCTCCCTCCACCTGCTGATACTTGTGCGTGTGCTCTCTCTGACAAGTAAATAAATTTTAAAAATCTTAAGAAAAAAAAAAAAGAATGTAGATATTCATGCCTATAGAAAGTTACCATATACAAGTATAACCATTCTGTTAAGTTAGGATTTTCTAACTTGTTGGTCAAAAAAAAAATAAGATGGCGTGTGTATATATTTACAAAAACTCCTTAGCTCCTCACTCATTCCCACCTTGTTCACATCAGTCCACTAGCATGGGCCAGAATTAATGGAAGCAGTAGGATCCAGAGTGGCAGTAACTAGTGAGGAAAACAGTCTGTCCAAGTACCCCGGTGATTTCTCTGGAGCTGAAAAATGGCAAGATCATCAAACAAGTTAGGTGGACACTCATCCTCCCATAATGGAATAGAGGAAACCCTGCAGGTAGCACTGCAGTGGGCCAGGCTTCCCGCGCCAAAGGAGGAGCGCAAGAGGGCTTTGGCACTTTGGCTCAACAATGTAGAAGAAATTTTTAAGTAATGAGAAACATTTCTATATTAAAACAAACAAAAATATAGTGCACGAATCTTTTTTTCTCCAGTCGTCCTGCGCCTAGTGCATGGATTTTTAAGCCAAGCTGCACCTCCAGTCCTTAGAGTATACATTTATTTCTTTGCCGGTAGGGATGCTTTTATGGGAAAGTTCGAGAAGCTTTGGACTAAGTGCTACAGGAGTTTTATCTGCTTGGGTGAATTTTTATGTCAGCTGGTTTGAAGTCACGCTTTAGAATAATAATTATCTTAACTACAGAAATTGCTTTTTTTCCCCTAAAAGTGGGCGTGTTACCTCTGTTTTCCCCCTCAACTTAGTAAGTTGGTTTTGTTCCTAGAGCTGAAGAAGTAGGTTGCAGGGGGGTCTCTAAAATCTCTTGATTTGCATGTAGTCTGGGCAACACATTTCTAGCTCTTGGACCAAGTATCCCATTTTGGTAGTAAACCGCTCATATGTGAGATCTTCTTTACTTATTTTTAACACTATTTCTAGACCTCGAGCACAGATTTTAATTTTCCAACTGTCCACTGATTTGCAGACTCCCTCTTTCTTGCCTTATTGTTTTATTTACAGCTGCTTTCCCACCCTGATCTTCTCTCCATGGCTGTTGCCTTCCCAGAGTTGTTGAGTTTGAGCACGCGTAGGTCTCCAAGCAGGGGTTTCAGCTAGTCCACTTGCTTGTGATGCGTGGAGTCAAAGCAGTCTTCCTCTTAATGATATCTAAGAGTGTACAAAGTCCTTGCCTTATTCCTGGTTGTTCTCTTAGGGCCCTAACTAAAAGTGAAAGGGGCTTGGCAGGAACTGTACTCCAGCAGCCTGGTCCTGGGCTTGTAGCTCCGTGCCCTACTGTCAGATCCTATGCCTGTTTCTCTCAGGCTAGTGCCCCAGTCCAGCCACCATCCCTCATTGTGCTGCATCAAGAAAGGCATCTGAGACCTAGTGTTTACAGGAGTCTACAGATTCTTAGAAGGACCAGCCATGGCAGAAATGTTCTTCATTTCCCATTCTAGTCTTTTCCAGCTGGCTAGCCAAGAACCCACCAGAGACTTTGAGCACTCCTCCTGCTGCAGCAGATTTTGGGGTACTTTTTTGCATCTCTTTTAATCCACCAGCTAAAGATAAGAGTTCATAGATCAAAGGAGGTAGAAAGAAATGGCCAAAATCACTAGGAGCCACACTTGAGCTAAAAGAAGAGAGAAATTTGGCTGGAGCACCTTTGCAACCAAGCTGTCCCTTGAGAGTAGCTTCATGGAGGAGAGCTTTGGACCCCAGACCCTATCCAAACATTCATTTATTCCACATTGAGAGAACACATTCCTTTTGTCAATGGGGGCAGTCCATAAAGATGAATAAATTATAGACACTCCTCTAGCTACATTTAGATTGGCGCATTCAAATTTTGTCTTGTCTTGTTTTGTTTTTTACATAAATGCATTACCTTGGCCAAAGTTTGACTCACAGGGCACAAAATAAGTATATTGTTCCAGTGACCCTTTCCACTTGCAATATGGTACTTTTTTATTGTAGTATAATTATAGTGTTATATTAGTTTTAGGTATACCATATAGCAATTCAACAATTCTGTGTATTACTCAGTGCTCCTCACTGTAAGTGTTTTCTTAATTCCTTTTATCTATTTCACCCCTCCACCCACCCGCCTCCCCTCTGGCAACCACCAGTCTGTTCTCTGTATTTAGAAGTCGGTTTTTTCTTCCTTTGTCTCTCTTTTTCTTTGTTTCTTCCTTTGTTTTGTTTCTTAAATTCCACATATGAGTGAAATCATATGGTATTTGTCTTTGTCTTATTTCACTTAGCATTATATCCTCTAGATCCATCCATGTTGTTGCAAATGACAATAAAACATTTTATCTGTTATGAAAAATGCATAGGCAAAAGGGTAAAAAATATAAAGACAAAAGAAAAAGGAATATTAAGTATTCTTCATTTCGCTCTTGTTGATTTTAGTATTCTGAAGGGGAAAAGGTAGAGGTTAAACTACCAAGAAAAGGTAGACCAAGTAAAGCACAGTAAGGACAAATATCCAGCTCTAAAGCATAAAAAGGAAAAAATAGTGAAAAACGTTCTTTAGTGAGCTGTGTGCATTTTTTTTCTGTAATGACAGTGGACGCAAAACCCTGGATAAACCCATTCTCTTTTCTCCCCCCTTTCATCAGCCATCAGTAGCCAATCGGGCCATGAGAAGAGTTAGTTCAGTTCCATCTAGAGCACAGTCTCCTTCTTATGTTATCAGCACAGGCGTGTCTCCTTCAAGGGGGTCACTGAGAACTTCTCTGGGTAGTGGATTTGGCTCTCCGTCAGTGACCGACTCCCGACCACTGAACCCCAGTGCGTATTCCTCCACCACATTACCTGCTCAGCGGGCAGCCTCTCCGTACTCTGCACAGAGACCCGCCTCCCCAACAGCTGTACGGCGGATTGGGTCAGTCACCTCCCGGCAGAGCTCCAATCCCAACGGACCAACCCCTCAGTACCAAACTACCACAAGAGTAGGGTCCCCACTGACCCTGATGGATGCACAGACTCGAGTAGCTTCCCCATCCCAAGGCCAGGTGGGGTCGTCGTCCCCCAAACGCTCAGGGATGACCGCCGTACCACAACATCTGGGACCTTCACTGCAAAGGACTGTTCACGACATGGAACAATTTGGACAGCAGCAGTATGAAATTTATGAAAGAATGGTTCCACCTCGGCCAGACAGCCTGACAGGTGAGTGCAAAGTGACAGCACTACATAAAGCCCGGGGAGGAAGCCTTCCGTGCGATCATCGCTGAAACAGAGCATGATAAAGTGGGAAAAGCTAATGTTTTTACCTCAAAGTTTACATTGCTGAAGTCAGGCTGACTTGTCTTTCAGGTGCTATAATTCTTAATGCATGAAACTATATATATTTTTATCAACCAGAAATTTTTACAGGGAATACGTTCTTCCCCCTCCCAATATTAGGGTATGAAAATTATGTTTTTGCATTTTAGAAGCACTGGTTAGAGTTCTAAGCTGTTTGTTGGGTTTTGTTTTTGTTTTTTAATGAAAGATTTTTTACCAGCTAAGCTCACCCATATCCAAACCCCTAAGTTACGTTAAAAGACGGTATCAGAATATCTCTTTAAATATTTAGCCTTTTTTAAAAGAAATGCTTTAATGGTATAGAATATGGAATTTTCTCATGTACTGCCTTGCTTTTAGCTTCCCAATGGGAAATTCACAAAGCTCTTATGATTACCTTCAAATGCCACTTGGATTAAATCAGAAAGACACCAGCAAGGTGCCTAATATTACAGCCATTTTCTTCTGGGTCTTTTCATGGAGGGTTTCCCACATAATGTATAGACATTGTTCTTTTTATCAAGTTGAAATTTATCTTTAGTTAGTGTTTTAAATTACAGTGTTTTAAAGTAACCGATAAGAAAATATGAAATGCGAAGTGAAAATCTCAAGCTCCTCTACCCTCAACCAGTCCCACTCACCAGTGTATGTATCTGTGTTTACATATATAAGTATATATATTACATACAAATGGGCACACATTGCGTTTTATACTGATGGGAATTCTATTATATATTTATATACCTTATACATCTGTAAATATGTGTTATATATATATATATATATATCTTTTTTTAATATGTCTGAAAGCTCCATGTTGTCAATGGATGCCGAGGACCCCATTTTTATAGATGTATTGTAATTTATTTAATCTCTTCCTTATTAATGGACATTTAAGTGGTTTTTTCATTTTTAGATATTAGAGACAACAATGCAATATATATTGATCTACCTTGTTCTTACGTATTTTGTACGTAGATACTAAGATAACTATGGGATCTATTTCTTAAAGTAAAATTGCTGAGTCAAAATATGTGCTTATTTGTTCTTAAAGAAGTACTGTCATACCTCCTGCCTTTCAGAAAAACTGCATTAGTTTTGAGCATATCTGTCCTCCTAGACCTTCACTAGCACTGCATGTTGCCAGTGCTGCATCTTTGCCAGTGGGGTAGGTTAAGAGCTGCATTGTAATTTTTTAAATGCCCTTAACTGAGCCACGACTGAGATTGAAGATCATACATGTTTGTCAGCCATTTTATTTCTTTTCTGCAAACCACAAATTTAGGATTTTTGTCTGTTTGTATAACTTGTAATAGCTTTTTATATTTGAAGTAAATTAGCTTCTTGTACTTCTCAAGTATCTTTTTCCTTTTTGTAACCTTTGACTTTGTTTTTGGTATTTCTTACTCAAGTTTATAATATTTTGTGTAGTAAAATCAATATCTTTTCCTTATGGCTTCTGAGAAAGGTAATCTTTTTGAGATTTTCTAATTGAATAATTTTGCATGAAGAATTAATACTGAACTAGAATTTGAACTCAGAGAAAGTCCTAGTAGAGAAACCACCTCTTTTTCATTCAATCATCAGAGGAGAGTACTTGGCTTAGATATTTTCAAGCATGCCTCTGAAAGTCTGCAGCAAAGTGAGGTGGGAATCATTTATGAAATTCTGTCTCTCAAGGAAACCTTGAAAGATAAATGGTTCTGAGGATTTCTGTATTCCCCCCTGTGTATGTATAGAATAACTATGCAGAAATCTATGTTTGCAAAAGAGTGAAGTAGAAACCCAAGAAAGGAAGTGAGCACATAAATTACTGTCTATGTTTAACCCTGAGATGGATGATCTCCTATGGTTTAAAAAACCTGCCTTTTGACATTGCAGGTGAAATTAGACTTTGTTTCAGGAGAAAAAAAGCAGACCTAAGCCTATCACAAGTTTTTTTTTGCCCCTAGTCTACTACAATCCTCAAAAGAAGCAAAGCGTTTCCTTATATAAAGGGTCTAGGGAAGCTTCGCATCTCATCATCTACCTGCCTACTTATTCTGAATGCGGACCCTATTTTGTGAATTCCTTTATTTATTCTTACTTCAGAAAGTATTGTGCTTGTCACGATATTTCCTATGGTTCTTGATTTCAAAGGATGAATAGCCTTCTAATTGATAAGCCCGAAGCAATATTTTGTAATAGATTCAGACACTTGGATATTTGATGATCATAATTTAAGTGATGATACAATATGTGTATAAATTACTTCTGACATCTTTGTAGAAAAATACCATGCCCTAAAATACTCATTTCAGTAAAATCATAGCATGTCAAGAAAAGTTTTGAGAATCCAAAGAATACTGTTTGGGAGAAAAATTTATGCTTATTTCCAATGTCTTAAATATAAAGATTTTAAATCACAGGGAATATGTCATTGTGATAGGTAAACTAGTATGTATTTGTGGAATCACAAATAGAAACTATTGTATAGGTAAATAATATTGCAGAAGATCAGTGTTTTCATTATGTGGAGGGGGAGATAAGGCTATTAAAAATTAATTTGTGTGAATACTTCTGGAAAAATTATTTCTAGTAACAATTATAGAAGATAATTACTTGTCTTCCAATTTAAAAGATACTAAATTTTGGTGGACTTTCTACATATAATCATTTTACTTATTCTATAGGGACTGTGTAATTTTTTTTATTTTTTTAAATGTAAATCTGTAGGACTGTATTTTGTTTGCATGCATGAGTAGGTGAACAAAAATAGTAACCATCATTGTTATGTTCTTCACAACAATTTCTAAAATCAAAAAGTACTATATTTCACTCTAAATCTAAGGCTTTTATTTCCCATTGTAGTCTGTCACATATAGTAATTTCATCTCACTAATAATCTTATAACAAGTGGAATATTTGCTAGATGCTTTTTAGAGTTACCAACAAGCTTATTTTGTTACCTTTCCCATGAAATTATAGTAAATATGTACGAATATTTATAAATCCTATCCTGCATGGTTTCCAATGAAGAATCTAGCCGGATCCTTGCACAGGGGACTGTGACATTCTGAGAATGCTGCAGAACGCTCCGGTCTTACTTCACATGACCGTGGCGGGCGGTGGGCGGCACGGTGGCTCAGCTGCCTTCAGGAGCATCCGCGCTCGGCTTGCGGTGCCAAGTGTTGAGTGATCTACAGACTCCCACGGCAAATGACGAGTGTTTGTGGCTCTGCCGAGTGTTAACATAGTACCTTGTGTTGAAAAGATTACCAAGGACCAGGTCCATTTACCTGCCCACTTCATATCACCATTAACAAATATAATGCCTGCACCTTTATTCAGAGTACTCATGGGTTCCATAGAGAAACGGAGCTTTCCTCTGCTAAGAGGAATGAGAAATCGCCAAGTGAATAAAAAGCGGAAATCCCCAAATGAAAACTCTACAGTAACGATCATAATATCATCTTTAGAGTTATATTGGCTTCCATGTCTTCCTGGTGGGCTGACGTGGCCCTTTAATTCTCTGCTCATGGAGGGCTTTGCCAAGTTCAAGTTTTCTCACACCATGTCTCCTTGAACCTTGAGGGTTAGCTGTGTCCAGTGTTGGGTGTTTCCTCTCAGCCCTACCAGGAAGCAGTTCTCTGATGGAGATGAATCACATTTCTTTTGAGGCTCTCAGTTTCCTTGGTTTTGAAATGAGTTTTGGCCAGATAATCTCCCGATTATATGATCTTCATTTTAGCAAGTGGAGAGCCGTAGCCAAAACCTACATTGGTTCATTTAGTTTCTTCCCATGTTACATTGCTGTCCAGGGTAGGTAATAATCATTCATCTCAGACGCTCTACGTATTAAGCTTTCTTGCCACTCCTCAGTAAGCAACAGTATCACTCACGTTCAGGCCCATTTGTTTTTAGTTCCGATATGATTAACTGAGCTAATAGGAGGTGAATGATCCTATCTTTCTGTAATTAGTTACTGTGTTAATTATTTGCAATCTTTTAAAAAGCAAGTAAGTGCTGACGTCAGATATGTTTGTGCTTTCTCTTGCTCAAATTTGGAATTGTAACCTTATTCTTACCAAGTGAGAGATTTTACTTACTAATAATGACAAATCACAAACTTCAGAGTATCATGATATTGAATGTACTAATTCACTTTCTTTAGGAAAATAAAATGTTTGGGTTTAAAATGTACTTTTTTATCTCAAGTCCCATTTTAAAAATGTTGACTTTCTAGTTACTAGCAATTTGAATGAAAGAGAATTTCAAATGATTTAATACTAATGTACTAACTTTGTACTTTTCCTTTGCACTAGAAGGAAGGTAAACAAGAAGCTGGCATGTGGGTTCCTGCAAAAGCAACTATGTTAAAAAAAAATACAGTAACAACAAATAGTAATATAATACCTCATAATACTTAACAAATGTTCTTAGTTCACTGATAATATTCTAAATTTTGTAACATGAAATTTTATGTTTTCCTGTAAAAATCATGGGTGAATAGAGACATATTTCAAAAGTGTCCTTGAACATCAGCCTTTACTAAGCACTATTATGTAGACATTGTCTTCGATGTTGAGATTTAAGAGGTGTGGGACATAGTGGGCCCTGCCTGCAAAGAGCTGGTAGTCCAGTTCTGTAGAGCAGCAAAGAGAAAGGCATGAACCACTGCTCTTACGTTTTAACAATGAAAATTGTGTAACAGTAGAAGAGGGCATTCTCTTTTTGGTCACCCTGCTAAAAGAGCTTACAGTTGGGGAACGAATTTCTGAGTATCAAACCATCTAATAATTTCTTATTTTTTCTTACAAAATTTACCTTTATCTGACTGCCAGAGAAAGTTTGCCTCTAAAAATATACATGGTATCCTTTTCATATCTGGCATCCTCCTTTTGTGAAACTCAGTAGGTTTGGTGTTTAGACTTAACATTTAGTCCTGTTGGTAAGGTCTTATTAAGGCTTTTAACCTCACCAGGGTTTTCTCAATTTCTTAATGATGTCATTTTCCTGCCTCTAGGCTTACGGAGTTCCTATGCTAGTCAGCATAGCCAGCTTGGGCAAGACCTTCGTTCAGCTGTGTCTCCTGACTTGCACATCACTCCTATATATGAGGGGAGGACCTATTACAGCCCAGTGTACCGCAGCCCAAACCATGGGACCGTGGAGCTCCAAGGATCACAGACAGCACTGTACCGCACAGGCTCAGGTGGGCCTCAGCACAGTTCAGCTCAGTTCCCAAATGCACGGGCCCAAGAACAGGAAGATTTTTATTGAGATTGGGTGACCCTTACTAATGAAATCATGTTGCCCATTTGGTTGTCAGATAAGCAGCTGTGACAACTGATCGATAAACAGTAAAACAGAAGTTCGTGTTGTACCTATTTATAGGTGATATATTTTTTAACCTTAGTTTAATCTAATCAATGAACATGGTGATTATACTGTTAATTCACAAATAAGTTTGTAGAGCTATAAATCTGACTCTCCTTGGGTTCAAAACATAGCAGATATAGACAGGAAAACCTTTGTTGGAATATTCCTTTGTGATTTTTGTTGCCTGGAATGTGTATTTAGAGAAGATCCCTTTATGAGTTATTTACCTATCTTTGATTTAGCATGTATGCAGCCCAAGTGCATTTCACATTACTTCTTTTTAGATGCTAGATTTCCTCTGAATGTCTAAGTGTAGAATGTGAAATAATATTCCTTATGATGGACCCAGTCTGGGACAGAATACAATAACTGCATTTATAAAAATAGGGAGCTATTGCATCGCACCCTTGCACCCCCACTGTCACATTTATGCCACACTATAGTGGCTGATAGAGCAGAAGCTATAGCCCATGGCCATGTGAGCTGCCAGACTGGGCTGCGGGTCTGGCTCCTGGAATCCCAAGAGGCCCTTCCTTTTTTTTTTTTTTTCTTTTTTTTTAAGAGTTGGTACAGGGGTGTCTGGGTGGCTCCATTGGTTGGGCATCCCACTCATGGTTTCAGCTCAGGTCATGATCTCAGGGTTGTGGGATCAAGCCCCTCATACGGCTCCACACTCAGCTCAGAGTCTGCTGGAGATTCTCTCCCTCTGCTCTTCCCCCTGCTCACTCTCTCTCTCTCTCAAATAAATAAATAAAATATTTAAAAAGCAAAAGAGATAGGACAGATTTATTAACATGCCCACACTGATAACCCCATAAAGGCATAGCTCTGGGAGGCATACCTCCCAGAACACCAGGAGAGAGGAGACTGTATCTGAATTGACTCTTTGCCAAACACTGATAACTTGGTCTGCTGCAGGATTTTTCTTCTAATAAAGTGTACCAATTTTTAATAGATATCAGTGAAGAAATATTGTGCTTATTATGTTCTGTAAATTGAGGAATTTTTTTTTAAGATCTAATTGGCTTTATTAAGTGATTGGTAATTTAGCATCCTATCAAGCAAGTAGAAGAAAGCTCCCAAGGAATTTCTTTCATAGGCTTAAGAAATAAATAGTGTTGGGGCGCCTGGGTGGCACAGCGGTTAAGCGTCTGCCTTCGGCTCAGGGCGTGATCCCGGCGTTATGGGATCGAGCCCCACATCAGGCTCCTCTGCTATGAGCCTGCTTCTTCCTCTCCCACTCCCCCTGCTTGTGTTCCCTCTCTCGCTGGCTGTCTCTATCTCTGTCAAATAAATAAATAAAATCTTAAAAAAAAAAAAAGAAATAGTGTTATTAAAATCATTTCATTGTGGAAAGAATATGTCTGTGGTCATTGGAGAGATACCTTCTGCAATAATTAAGAAAGAACTCTTAAATACAGTGTACAGTACCTTTATACATACCATCGTGCAAAAATTTCGGGGAGTAGCTGTAGAAGAATTTGATACATCAGTCTTACTCCTCATGAAGTAAATTTTCCAGTATTATCAAAATCCAAAGGTCTATAAATAAAATGCATATCAAAACGAGTAACCTGTGTACGCTACGTGTTCGAAGTTTGATGATCTCGATTATCTACAGATTTGAATAATTGTTTTATATTGCTAAAATGAAATTATGTCATTTTACCATTTATTTCTCAAATTAGTTTCTTTTCTATATTTCCCTTGCACTTTTGTTACTCAATCTTAATAAACATAGTAAGCTCAATCATGTAAGAAGATTAATAGTTTTATTTTTGCTCTTTTTTTTTTTTTTTAAAGATTTTATTTATTTATTCGACAGAGAGAGAGACAGCCAGGGAGAGAGGGAACACAAGCAGGGGGAGTGGGAGAGGAAGAAGCAGGCTCATAGAGGAAGAGCCTGACGTGGGGCTCGATCCCAGAACTCTGGGATCACGCCCTGAGCCGAAGGCAGACGCTTAACCGCTGTGCCACCCAGGCGCCCCTATTTTTGCTCTTTTCTGCTAATAAAACTGACATATTGTTTGTGTATATTAACAACCTAAGTGCCTTTTTAGCACTAATGAGCTAGATTGGTAAAATCTAAATTGGTAATACTGGTAAAATCTTTAAAGCAATTTATGTAATTGTTAAAAACTATAACCCTTCTTAAAAGTAGTTTTACTTTGAAAAGTATCACCTTGTGGAGAATATACTGATCATTTTTAAAATGTTGATTTTCTAGTAGGTGTTGGAAATCTGCAAAGGACATCCAGCCAACGAAGCACCCTTACATACCAAAGAAATAATTATGCTCTGAACACAACAGCTACCTACGCGGAACCCTACAGGCCAATACAGTACCGAGTGCAAGAGTGCAATTATAACAGGCTTCAGCACGCAGTGCCAGCCGATGATGGTACCACAAGATCCCCGTCAATAGACAGCATTCAGAAAGACCCGAGGCAAGTACTGGTCATGAATCTCCAGAATGCTACCGTATCACAGGCATCAGCGTTCCTTCACTCGGGCTTTTTTTCAAGTTGCCAAGTCTATTATACTATCAGTTAACTCCTTATCTCTAGTATTTCCAGTTGTATTTTAGCACTGTTGGTCATTGAGGTTAGTTTCATTTTAAAGATAGATTCCTTCTTTCAGTGCTTTAATAATGAGTTAGAGAAGGCACAGGTCTGCGTGAGTATCTGCAGCATTCATTGCTGACATACTTCGGCAAGACAACTCCCTGGGATAGCCTCTTAGTCTGAATTATACAAAAGATTTTAAAGGATCATTTTAACCCTTTTCCTGTATCCTGACTGACTCTTTAGATAAGGGCTTCAGAAAAAATATATGGCGTTTTAAACTGGAAAAGACCAGTGTTGTGTACATTTTGAATCCTACTGGTCAATGCTGTGTTGTGCTTTTATTAACTATTAACTTCTGCCATTTAGGAGAAAATAGTTTACAAGAAATTCTCATATTTCATAAGCAAAAAATATTTGGCCAATAATACACGTTTCCTCCTTTTACTTTTATTTGGCCGTGTAGAAAGCATGTTTTATTAAGATAAGTATGAGTCATTTAGTACTTGATTGATTTTGAAAAATAGCCTCATCTGTAATGAAAGCTATTTGAAATATTCAGGAAATAAAAAAGATATGAACTGAAAGAGAGTTTTAATTTCTGAAAGAGTGGAATTATTGCTAAATTTTAAGCAGCTTGAGTATTATATGAAGGCATATATTAGCAAGATTTCATTCACTCTTTGCCTACAAATCGTTGTTTTACTAGAAAATTGTTATAATTATCAATTCATTTTTAGCAACCTACCAACTTATTCTAATGAATGTGAATTAAAAACACGAGTGAGATATTGCTCATTAAAACAAAATAAAAGTGCTTTTGAGTTGAATGGGAAGCCCACTGCTTCACTAAAACCATTCCACCTAGTCACTCCTTTGCCTAAAGTTCTTCATAGTTCAGACATCCATTTGGTTCTGCTACTCCATGTTCTTGCCATTTCAAGGGTTTTTAAGTAACTTGTCTTCTAGTACCTCCAGTATAATTAAGTAAAAAATACTTTTATATGATTTCATTTTTTAAAACCTCAAAATGACAAAATACTAAGGCACCCTAATAGATGTGGAAATTCCCAAAAGGGTTTTAAATTATAGGCAATTTAGACCAGACCTCGGCTGAACCTGAAGAGAAAAGAATAGCTATCCAGAAAGACAGTGAAGTGTGATTAGAGCTTTGAGCTTAATATATGTCCCTGAAGACTTCAGTTTTGACCTCGGATATGAGTTGATTCACTATAAATAAGGATTTCATGTATGATAATATACTTCAGCTATTCATAGTATGATAATTTTGTAGTCTAATGCATAAAACTGTTATGGCTAGCTTTGATTATGTGAAACTTAACTGATAATGCATTTTGTAAGATGAATAAATGATTATTTTATAATACTAAGTGCATTTATTCTACACAGAACTGGAATCCAGGTGAATCTGAAGTTTAAATATTCAAACCAAAATAAAAAGCTCATGACAGCTTTTAATTTTTAGTTTTGAAAATAGCAAACTTGAGGTAATATTTTTATTCACTTCTAAGCCCACATTCTTTACCATTAATGCTGCATTATAATTAGCCTGAAAAATTTCTTGTAAGACTGAAGCAGTTATTGATGTTTTCTATACAAATGGAAATTTGTGTTGTCTAGTGCAGAAGCAAAGTTTATTAGTAGTATAAGCAACACATCTTAGAAGGAGTAACAAAGTACCTCCTATGGAAAGTGATAGCGACATAAAGAATAAGAACGTTCATGGTATTCCTTTTGAGCACGGCCTAATCTGTGCAAAAGAATTCCATTTACTATTCCTTTGACCTTTATATTGTCAAATATTTTACATCCACATCCATAATAAAACCCATAATATAGTGTTACTACTTTTACTGTAAATATTCAATTATCTTTTACAGAAATTAAGAGAAGTAAGAAACAATGATCTTTACATTCACTTCATGTTTACCACGTATAGTTCTCTTCCTATATGTTCTTACTGTAAATTCAGGTTTCCATCTTGACCTGTTTCCCTTCAACCTAACCCGTCCTTTAGCCTTTCTTGTGTTGCATGTCTGCCAGCAACATTCTCTCAGCTTTAATGTATCTGAAAATGTTTTTATTTAATTCATTTTTAAAGGATATTTTTGCTAGATATAAAATTCAGGATTGATAGGTATGGGTTTTTCCTTTCAGCGCTTTAAAAAATGTCACGCATTGTCTTCAGACCTCCATTGTTTCTGGTGAGAAATCATCATTCTTATTATGTAATATACCTTTTCACTGGCTACCTCTCAAGTTTTTCTCTTTGTCTTTGACTTCCAGCAATTTTACTATGACAGGCCTAGGTATGTGTGGGTTTTTTTCGTTGCTTTGTGTGTGTGTGTGTTTTTGGTTTTTTTTTTTTTTTTGGTTTTGGTTTTTGGTTTTTGGTTTTTGGTTTTTACATTTATCCTTCTTGGGATTCGTGAGAGTCTCTGAATTTTGGTTGATGATTTTTACCAAAACTGGGACATTTTTAACTATTATTGCTTTAAATATTTTTTTCTATTCCAAACTCATTCTCCTCTCCTTCTGGTCTAAGTTGACATTATCCTACATGTTACTAAGGCTATGTTTGTATTTTAAAATCTTTTATTTCTCTATGTTTTTCATATTGGTATTTTTTATTGATCTGTCTTCGTATTTACTGTCTTCTGTAGTCCCCACAATCTGTGGTAAGCCCATCCAGTGAATTTTTTATTTCAGATACTTGAATTTGGTGGGGTTTTTTTTTATAGTTTCCATGTGTCAGAAGACATTCTTCATCTATTCATTCCCTATATGCATCTTCTCCTTTATTTTTTTGAGCACACCTATAATGACCTTTCAGAGTCCTCCTCTGATAATTCCAATATCTGGGTTTTCTCTGGGTCTGTTTGTGTTATTTGGGTGTTTTGTTTTTGTTTTTTGGTTTTTTTACATCTTTATAGGTCACATTTTCCTGTTTCCTTTTATACGTAGCAGTTTTACATCATATGCTAACTATAGTGGATGATCCATTGTTTGAACTCTGCATTCTGTTGTCTCCTGTGAGGGTTCTGAGTTTTGTTGTGGCAGATAAGTAAATTACTGACAGATGCTTTTGATCCTGTCAGGATTGGCTTTGTTCTTCTAGGATGGGTCTGTTTCAGGTTCGTTTTACTCCTAGTGTATTCCTCTACTCTGTGGCATAGTTCTTTGTGGAGACTAAATCCTGGAGTGCTCAAAGAGGTTTGCTCTCTGACTGGGCTGGAGGTCAGCATCACACAGCATATGCTCAGCTCTGTCCTGCAACAGCTACTCCATTGACCTGTAGATGTGTCATGGATCTGTACAGCCCTGCACTCAATTAAGGACTTGTGAGTAATCCTCTTATAGACTCGTAGAATCTCCCCTGCATAGTTTTCTCCTCTCTGGTACCCTGTGACACAGTTCCTAACCACTTTAGCATCCCCAAATTCTGGTCTCTCGCCCTCAGTTCACTAAGTCCATTGCTCTACTTCATGGACTCAGCTTCCTGTGTCATGATTCAAAAAAATGCCCTCAGGCAGAAAGCCAGGGAATATGAGGCTCCTATGATGATTCCTGTCTCTCAGTGATTACATTCATATGTTATCCATTGTCCAGGACCTAAAAACAGTTCCTTCCTACATTTAGTCTGGTCATATAGTTTTGTTTTGTGGAAGTACCAGTTATTCTATCATGGCTGAAAACAGAAGTCTGGGCTTAGGTGTTTTTTTGTTTTTGTTTTTTTTTAATTTAATATAATTTTTTTTTTTCAGTTAGCCGGCATATCGTACATCATTAGTTTTTGATGTAGTGTTCAACGATTCATTAGTTGCATATAACACCCAGTGCTCATCACCACACGGGCTGGGCTTAGGTTTTAATGATGCAAATCCTAGCAGACATTGATGCCATCCAGCCAGCCCATGAAATGATAGCAATCTTTTCAGGGTAAATTTCTGCTGAAAATCAGGATTGGGATTGATGCCAACCAAGCCTAACTGCCCATCTCTAGCTGGAGCCCACCCTTTGTATTATCTGGCCCTCATAGTACCCAAGGATACCAGGAAAGCTGGACCATATCTGTGCCATTTAAAGAGGAGAGAAATGTGTATTCGTAATGATTGTGAGTCATCAAGGAAAGATGAAGTCATACTCCTTGCACTCTGTTAATTACAGCGTAGATTTACATAACAGGCTTTGGACAGATTTTGACCAGAAATAATTAACATAGTTAACAGTACATAAAATGGTGGCCCTATTTAGAATAGTTCCTTTTTTAGGGCTGACGAATATTAATAAAACATCCATATCAATATTATTTCAAAGTATATAAAATATTTTAATATACATTTAATATACATCATCACAATTTAATCATCACAACCAACCTAAGAGGAAGGTGGAGATGATAGTTTTATTGTTCCTGTTATACAGGTGCGGAAAATAACACTCCAAATAATTAAGTAGTTTTCAAAATCACATAGTAAATAAAAGACCTGGAGCTTCAACATGGGCAATCTAACTCCAAATTCTATGTTTTTTTCCTGCTGTATTAGCCTGCCTCTCTTGGCGTTTGTGGTATTCTTCATGTTTATTAATGATATTCTCAACCAGTCTGTCCCCTAAGCCAGAAATCGCCATCTCACCCTTGGCTTCAGTTTTCCAAAAATGATCTGGCGGCTGTGCAAAGAGTGGATGGGGTGAAGGGTTGATATTTGAAGCGGAGAGAGCGTATAGGAGGCTGTTAGAGACGCCAGGCAAGATAGAAGGGATGGGTTGGGTTTATATGAAATATTATAGAGATAGTAAACAAAGCTTGCTGATAGGTTGGTTAAGAAGGATTTAGGAACGAGAGAAATCAAGGATGGCTCTTTTTGCTTTGAGAAAATAGTGGATAGTCTTTTTGTCACCAATCTTTTCGAATTCTGATCCATTCTGTACTTGGCCACCAGAGTTATCTTCCTTATAGATGTGACCTTATAAATCCTTGCATTCTCTCACTGTTCTGCCTCAAAACCTCTGCCTCTGTGCCTTATGTGTAGGGGAAGCATATAGACTACCTGGGTCTCACCCACCTCCAGTCACTTAATTACTAATCCCAGTTCCTTGTCTCTATTAAAGGTTATTTAATAGTGCCTACCTCATGGGGCAAGTCAAGGTAAATGAGGTGATGCATGTAAAGCTCATGACACAATGCCTGAAGCAGGTAAACTCAATAAATAATTCCTGGTGGTGCTATTAAGGCTAAACTTCTGAGTTGGATGTAAAGATTCTGTACGTGAAACCAATGCTTGTATCTGTAGCACCTGCTCTGGCACGTGCAGCACAGGAAGGAGTCACTGCTCGTTTGAATGGGTAAGTATGTGTGTGCAGGTATAGGTTACCCCTTTGAGGCGGACAAGCAAGTTAACGCATGGAGCCTTCCCAGACCGAGAGAGACTCTAGGCCTTTACAGACTGGACAGTAGAAGTACCACCAGGTTGCTAATTTAAAGGTTTTTTAAAGGTTTATTCAGTATTCATTTTTTTGTAATAGTTCATTCTGTAGTCAAAGTCTGCAAATTTGTTGTTTTGTGAACTGTTTCTAAGAAGTTGGTCTCCGTATGATATAAGCATATATTCACATTTAACAAGGATCCCAAACAGTGAGCCAATCAGTTGCTCACAGTGTGATGTTACCTGAAAAGGCAGAGTATAAAAGTGTATGATCTTAGTATGATTGTGTACTCCTTACACAAAAAGTGGGGATAGCGTAGGGGTTACTGATACAAACTCTGAAAGCAGACTGCTCTGCTGTTGACTAGCCGAGTGACTTTAGGCAAGTTGCTTAGCCTCTCTGTCTCCCTCCATATCTGTGTGGTTGCAATAAGAATAAATGAATAAGTACTCATGAAATATTAAGTGCTATTTAATATGATCCAGTTCTCTGAAGAAAAGTTCTATATACCCCACGTGCACATTTGCACACATGATAGAAAAAAAAGATCAGCAGGAAATGTCAACAGTGTTTTTTTCTGGGTATAGGATTATTGATTAAATATGTTTTTATAATTTTCTGTGTTTCTATCATATAATCAAGAGCAACCATACATAGTAAGTTTCTTAAAAGTTTTCGGGCCCACATTATTTGCAAATTCCAGGCTGACACCAGATCTGCCTATTCCCACCAGCCTTTCTTTCTCTCTGCTCAGGCATGACTTCTCACCTGACTAAAGTGCACTTGTTTGCCTGAGCCTCGCACCTGCAAATTTCTGACATAGGTAGAAGGGCATAAAATTAGAATCGAAGAGGAAAATGAGGATGGAAAAGTTTTTCTTATTAAGAACTTCCTTTGTTCTCTTGACTCTTTCAGTGCATCTGTTTATCGTGATTTCTTTAAGATCCGAAGCATCCGGCCCTCTGCATGTGTTGATCGGGGGGAAGGTTCCTCACATTTATCTATTTTAGGAGTCTGGTAACTTCCAGTTCTGGCCTCAGCCAAGCTTTTTTTTCTAATGACAAGTGCTTCATTCAGCGCATTGTTAAAACATGGCCCTTCCTTTTTTGAAGCCACGTTTGTCTCGCGCAGGGAGTTCGCCTGGCGTGACCCGGAGCTGCCCGAAGTCATCCACATGCTGCAGCACCAGTTCCCGTCGGTCCAGGCGAACGCAGCCGCCTACCTGCAGCACCTGTGCTTTGGTGACAACAAAGTGAAAATGGAGGTACAGGGGCGCCTGGGTAGCGCAGTCGTTAAAGCGTCTGCCTTCGGCTCAGGGCGTGATCCCGGCATACCGGGATCGAGTCCCACATCGGGCTCCTCCGCTATGAGCCTGCTTCTTCCTCTCCCACTCCCCCTGCTGTGTTCCCTCTCTCGCTGGCTGTCTCTCTGTCACATAAATAAATAAAATCTTTAAAAAAAAAAAAAAAAAAAAAAAAAAAAAAAGAAAATGGAGGTACAGCCCCCAGCGCCGGGCAGGCCCCCGGGACGCAGTCCCTTTCCGTTGAGCAGTCACATGCCTGTGTGCTTTAGAAATTACCAGATGCAATGCAGAGGCCCTTTCAAAGGGATATTTTGGTATCAGATACCCCTTTACTTCTTAGCCATGCATTTCAGTATTTCTCAGGAGAAACCAGGATGAGTATACCCCTTGGAGTGCTGTTAGCATTTTCAAATCAGGTGTCCACGATTAGCTTATTTACAAAACAGGACGCAGAAATCAGTTTAACTTGCATTTTTAACGTAGTTTCCAAAAATCTATTACATAAAAATGATGTATGAAACTAGTGAGCTCGTGTACTTGACGAGGTTCTAGTCAAGATTGGCGCCAACATACAATTAAGTCATGTTACAGAGAATTTATAACCGTTACTAATACTGAGCCTATGTGAGTATTTTATTTGCAATTTTAAAGTTTTTTTGGCATTTACAGAAATACAGTGGGTCACTGGTTATCGACTATTGTCCTATGACAGATTCTTTCTTTTAACGTCTTAGCATTTTCCCCCCTGGAATGGCATATGGAACCTCAGTGTTTTTCATCAACCACAATGCAAAACAACATACCCGTTGCTGAGCTAAAGGTGGATGAAGGAAATAGAGCCCAGAAATATTTACGTAATGTGCTAATTAATTGACAAATGGAAGATTAGGGAGAGTAGTCTAGAGAAACAATTGTGTAAACCAAGTGACTTCAGTCAAAAATCCTTTCCTATATGTTACCTCTGATCCTGCTTACAGCTTTGTTGCGTCTGTGTATTTGCTCATTGTGCTCAGAAGTGTAAGCATCATCCTTCTGTGCTTTTAGGAGGTTGGAATAGGATTGTGCTAGCTGCACATGGCCATTAAGACACCTACTTCTCCTTTCCTGTTTTTAAGCCAAACCCAGGAAAAGAGCCTAATCTTGGAGAGTGTCCTTAATGTTTATAAAAGATGTGTTATTTAGAATAAAAAGCAACCTTTTGAAATGATCTGGAGTTGTCCATTTCCCATGATCGTTCCATAACAGACTTGTTTGATCACTGATGAATCATGTCACTTAGGCCTGGTACCTAATATTTTTCATTCTAGGTGTGTAGGTTAGGGGGAATCAAGCATCTGGTTGACCTTTTGGACCACAGAGTTTTGGAAGTTCAGAAGAATGCTTGTGGTGCCCTCCGAAACCTTGTTTTTGGCAAGTCTACAGATGAAAATAAAATAGCAATGAAGAATGTTGGTGGGATACCTGCCTTGTTGCGACTGTTAAGAAAATCTATTGATGCAGAAGTAAGGGAGCTTGTTACAGGTGGGTAAACAATGTGATCTTGTCCTGGAGGAAATGTGGAAAACCATGTAGACGATGCCTTTGTACAGTGGCACTGTGAAGAAGTGGGAGGTTCTAGGTATGAGATCATGGTGTCATGCTCACGACTGTGACAAAGGCTGAATCTAATCTAATGATTCAGTGGCAGTGCTACGGGCTCATCTTGACTAGTATCAGTTATTGTACGCTAATGAGTAAGTATCAGCTAATGGATGTCTTGTACATAGAGAACTGAATACGTCTTTTTTTAATTATGTATTCCATAGCAAATCTGCTTGTTTTCAACAGACTGGCTCTCCTGTATTATGAAAGAAAAATACCTTCCACTTCAGTTCAGCCAGGGTCTAAATGCCCATTAGTACGTCCGATGCTTTCCTAGGTCCCGGAGGTGTGCAGGTGAATAGAACTCAGTCCCTGCCCTCCTTCTCAGGAGAAACACAAGTGGTTCTCGGGATGTCAGTGACATGTGGCAAGTGTCAGGATGCAGTGGAGGCTGCACGGAAGCACAGAGGATGGCTAGGGAAGTTCCCTGGTTTATGTGAAACCAAAACTGTCTTAAACAATGAGGAGGCATTGGCTGGGGAGATACTTCCGGTCACAGGCAGAGGCTCGGAGCCAGCACAGAATAGGGGCTCAGAGCGTCCAGCCTGAGAGGCATCCTGAAGGAAGACAAGGCCAAAGAGAAATGCAGGTCTGGTTTGGGGAACTTTTATGAGGAACTTGTGTCCCATACACAGTGGAGGTGATTATAGGGCATGGTGTAGGTGGTTTGGGCCTTTAAGTGCATTTTTCCCGCAGACACAGGGCGCAGGATTGATTGGAAGTAGATGCGTCTGGTGTCTGGGAGGCCTGGAACCTAGTGGTCATAGCTTGAGCTGCAATCGTGATAGAAGTAAGGGGTGGGCGGTTGAAAAGAGGGAACAGTGAGAGAGACATTTCACAGCGAGGTCACACTGGTCCAGCGTGGGGCGTGAGAGAACAGGAGGAAGTGAGTGATATTTCATCTTGAGAGACTGGACGTTGCAGCACTGTCAGCTGGATTCAAAGGTTCTTGAGGTCCAGACGAAAGAACATTTCTGCAGCAGGGCAAAGTAATGACAGCATTATTTATAATAGAGAATTAGGGGGAAATACTGAGTATTGACTCATAGGAAAATGGTTAAATAGAGGGCAGAACATTCATAGAGCAAAACTACGGACAAGGGTTAAAACAAGTGCATTAAGCTATCTGTGGCAACATAGATAACTATCCAGAAACACTGGCAGAATGATAAGCACAGCATGATACTATTGGTATAAAGTTTCATAACATGCAGGTTGAGTCTATACATTTTTTGATATACGCACATGCAGTGAAGTTAAAATTTTTCATTGGCATGACAGAAGCTAGGTTAAGGATAGTAGTTGCCTCTAGGGGATGCAGATGGAGAAAATGGGATTGGGGGCTATCATCCAGCTCTGTGTCTTTAAAAAGAAAAAGAAACCTGAAACAAATAAGACAAAATATTAATATTTAACAAAACTTCATAGTAGTTACCTGGGTGTTTTATATTTGCTGTGCCATTTTTCATGCTCAAGATATTTAATTTAAAATTTTCTAACAGCATTTTTAAAAAAATTAATCCCATTCTCCACTCACTTCCACTATGAAATTAAAGCTGTAGATTCTGTCAGATATAATTCAGTAACACTTGGGAATGTAGCAAACCATCGTGAATCTAATGTTTAAGGGGAGTCAGCTTTCTTATAAGATACTAATATGGTCAAAATACAGTACCCTGTACTCCAAATAATATTGATATGAAATTTACATAATAAAAGTAGAATATACTTTATGTATAATCCTAAACTCTGGAATGGACTGCCTGCCTTAACGTAGTTTGAATAATGTTTTAACATACCTAATAACATATTGATTTATTAGTATGTTCTCTTTTTCAAATGCTTTGGAGGCAGCAAACCCCCCTCACACCAAAAAAATAAATTATTTACACTTACATATGTATGACGTATGTGTATAAAATTAAAATCAGGACAAGCTAAATAGAATTAAGGAAAAAGGAAGAATATAGACATAGCCATTCTAGAAGTCAACACAATCACTGTGATTATGCCCCCAAATTAGCATTAAGCTCTCAGGGATGTTTAGAGGAGACAGCACGTTTGCAGCATATGAGTGCTTTCTTTCCTTGTCTGGTGTTTTTTCCCCCATCGCTGTGAACTTCCTGTGCGATTGTCTAAATACTTTCTCCCAGTAACACCTGTGCGGCCAGCGAGCCTGCAGACTAACATGTGTGGGCTCCCTGTGAGACCAGTGGTGATCTGTGGATATCCTGATGTTAAAAGCACAGCTTCTACTCAGATTTGGTTCTCTTTTGATTAACTAAGCACTATAAATGTGCAGGTTTTTTCTCTTCTGTCATAATTTCTCACAGAAGGAATAAGTCTTGGCTGGATTTTTGTTCCTGAGGCTTTATCCTTGGGTGAAATGGTTACAGTGCCTGTCCTGAGCTAAGCTCAAGGAATTTGTAAGATTTAGTGATAAACAAGAAGCAAGTACATGAAAGTTTGGTGATTTCTTTTTCATTTGAGAATAAATCCAATTTATTTGAAGTAGAGCCAGACTTTACTACTCAGAGCTTTTAGGTACTAATTCACCTGGTGCATACTCTGGCTCTAAGTGCTAATTCAGAGACGTCCCTCCATGTTCCACTATTTCGTGTGGATGCAGTATTAGCTGCTGAGAACACAAGGTGTTTTCAGACATAGGCCCTAGCCTCGAAAGGAGGATATGAGTGTTTACTCATTCAAAAAGGCCTATTCCTCCAATAGATATCTTGCTTCCAATGTAAAACCAGCAACAACCTCTGATTTTTTTTTTTGAAGCAACTGCCAGTAGCTTTTAAGCTTTAAGAAGTATTTTTATCCATACTTGTAGGAGAGGAAAAATTAAGAGTTGCTTTATAACTCTGTACTTTTACTCCTAATAATTTATACTCATATAAGAGCTGATTGCTTACAAAACATTCCCTTCAGAAGTCATCTTTGCTTTGGAATGGGAGTGGTCAGTTTGTGAACACTTCACTCAGTTGACTTATATAAAGGAGTTGGTCCAGAGGACTTAAGAAGTGAATTTCCAGCTCCCAAATGCTAAATGTCAGCCTCAGTTTGATTTGTATATAAACATTATCCAGCTAATATGAAACTGCAAAGTCATAATGTAATCTAGCATAGTTATGTGTGTGTGTGTTGCATGTATGCATGTATTTATAGACCAAGATTTATGAAGACAAGAAAAATTATATGTTCACTTTTTTCAGCTCCAGAATTTAGTGGTTACCACCTTTAAATGCTCTTCAGTAATTTTTAAAAAATAACGAGTCCCTGATGTGTTTTAAAGCATGACAATATCAAGACATCCTTGCACTCTTTCATTCATTCTTTCCTCGAGTCAAATAAGCCATCTTTGAACCATAGAATCACAGGGTTGGAGAGGACCTCAAAATAAATTTTGTCGCATCCACTATCTGATGCATGTATGCCCTGTACAGCTTCCACATAAAGTAGCCACCCGTGATGTGCTCGGACCCACAGAGACAGGGAACCCGTTGCTTTGTGGGGTGAAGACTGAGCAGTAGTGTTATCCAGAGAGCAACAAGAAGACATTAAGTATGGCTTGAGAAGGCAAGAAAGATGGGCCCTCAGGAGCTCATTTGGCTAGGAATTGCCCTAAAGGAGAAGACCAGTTGGCCCTAAATCCAGCATCCCCGACCTCTCTTAACCAGAAAGTGTGTCCCAGTCTGAACCATTCTCATTAAAGCATGTCTGCTCCAAACATGGGCAGCTGGGTTCTCTGTGACCACATCACTCGGCATGCCCTATGAGCTGCCCATTTCCTGTAAAATCCTCTTTGAAAACAGAACACTGTCCTTCCAAATTTCAGTGTTCTGCCAGTGTCTCCACAAATCACTCTGGCCCTGGCCGGCCTCGCACAATGTTTGCACTTTGCAGGTATGGTGTAAGAGCTCCTCAGTGGGGATTATAGTCGATTTAGGATCGTGAAATGTTAAATACAGTGAACTGCCGTGTTCAAAATATTGTATTATCTGAAAAAATTACTATCCCCTTTGAAACTAGATATTTTATTCTTAACAATAAGTAATTCAACTTAGTTATTAATCCAAAGACTTACATTTTTTCTAGTCCCCTTTGTTTCAGTTTGGCATTTAATATACGTAAATGAAGAAATTTTAGCTATCTTTTAAAAAGATGCCTCACCTTTGCTTGGAATATAATAATTGCCCAGCACCTGCATTTTGGGCCACATCTTTATTTGCAAAGAAAAATGCTTTTTGCCAGGTGTATTTTCTCAAGACAGTATGGCTGTCATTGTTAATTAAAATGGTCCTGTAATAATGTAACAGGATTTTTGTGTTTTCTTCATTGTGTTGAACATTTTCCAGGTTGAAACCTAAAGAGCTTTTCTTTTAGTAATTGCTGATCTGTATGGGTGCTTAGGGGGCTTTTGTTGTTGTTTTTTATAGTCACAAAGACACTTTTTGCCTTTATTGTGCTTAAACTTGAAAGCTGCGTGAAGTATGGTTGTTCCCGGTTGGGTTAGAAAATGAATGTCTTCGAGGCCACATGCTACGGGTGGAAAGTGGGAACATCTTGTCACTAGAAAAGATATGTGCAACTCATTTGCTCAAGATAATTAAATAGTGTTTCTAAGCCAGGAAATATGAGTTTCGAGTTTGAGCATCCTGCAAGCATCATTTTTTAAAAGCTATTGAAATTGATATTTCACAGAATCCGGAGGCTTACCTTTTAATGTACCAGATGTCCCAAAACTACCACACTTCTATTATCCCTATTAACACTAGCATTAAATATCAAAAAGTAGCCTTCATTCTTGAATAATAATAGACTTTGTTTAAATGACTGCTATAGTCACATTCTTTCCAATTTAGCAAGTGGTTATTCATCCATATGGCTAAGTAAAATATTTCCACACTGTTTATTTAAGAATTTTTGGATGCTAGCAGTGGATTTCAAACACTATGCAGAATATGAAATTAGGTTTACTCCCTTACTGATCATTAGCTCCATGTTTCTAATTAGGTAATAACTTAAGAAGGAAATGATAGGCCTGCACTAAGAAAGGGTAGATGGTCCAGGCTAAAGTTTAGCCAATAGTAGGATGTTCTATAAAGAGCAGCAGCTTAGTGGACATGCATTCAGCCATTTGGACTGTTAAGTGCCATTACAGGATAAAATAATTTACTAAACATGTCCCCTTGGTCTAATTATTATGCCTTCAAAAAAGTCATTTGTTCTTTGGTCCAGAGAGGAGTTGGCCTATTTTTGTCCTGCTTTTTGTGGACCACTAGAGCCATCAGGTGTTGCATGGGGAATTTTCAGAAATCTAGCAGCATCTCTTCCCAATTCCCAGCCAATGTCAGTGGGATCCTCACCGCTTGCCCCACTTTATAAAACAGGAACAACAGAATCGTGTGCTTTCTTATTTACTGAACATTTCAAACCATAAAAATTGATAATAAGAAATAAAATGACAAACAAAGAAGTTTAATTGATAAGACAGAACCATGTATCATAAATGAGACAACTCCTAATTCAGAGTCACAGAACTTTGAAGTGGAAAGTGCCTTAAAGAAATCTTCTGTTCTGCCCCCCTATATTGCCAGTGAGAAATTGGGGTCCAGAGAGATTGAGTCCTGGTTGGGTTCCTGGCTTGCAGGCCAGAGCACTTCCTCCTTCCCTGCCTCTACCTCTGCCTCCTCTCTTGGCCCATCCCTGGGCCACTGACAAGTGCTGAGCAGGTGCAAAATCTGGGGGTGTATCTGCCCATTTTCAGTGTCGCCTCCCTTCATTCTTTCAGATAACCACTGAAAAGAAGAAAGAAAACACAGTATCTCCTTTATTCTCTGCATTTCACCTGAGAATGTAGAGAAATCTGTTTGAACTCGGCCAGTAGCACGTTCACATCAAACTACTGATTGGGTCTAATCATAAAGTGTCAGGTTGCTTAGAAAACGTGAAATGTGATTTTAGTCTTGTGACTATTTCAAGATTTATAGTCCAAGTATGAAAAGATTCAACCTTGTAAGTAGAATATGACCTTCTATTTTATGTGTAGGCTTCTAAATGCCAAGCAAAATGAGGCAGTCAAATGGGGAGTGTCAGAGGTCCCTAGAGAACTCAGGCGGTCAGCTGTTGGTCAGGGTAGAATTTACCAGCACAAGAGAGGCCCCATAGTGACACACTGTCTTGGGAGATTAGACAGCCAGTATATTTGAGAAAGATGAAGGCCTATGACAAAAATCTAAAAAGAAGATGCCCAAGAGACGCCAGCCCAGGTCCCTCGAGGACTTTGCAGTTTCTAAGTCTATAGGACTTCTCGTGGCTTAGTAGTGGAGGTACTTTTGTCTCTGGGCTTCTGCTCAGGGCCAGACAGCGAGGCTGAAGATTGAGTGCACATGAGGAAGCACGTTCCTGGAACCCTTCAGAGTCAGCTGTGGAACACGTAACTTCAGTGACTTCTTCTCGGGCACATCTCTAGGATAGTGTAAATGACCTAGTTCTGTGCCAAAAGCTGAAGTAACTTGAAGAACAACCAAGGTGGCCAGGTCACTGCCCTCCCTGCCACCTCAGCATCACTGGGATTCTCTCGGGAGGATTTCCCTTTGTGTGACCTGTTCGCTTTTACAAACTCTCCCTGGCAGAAAGAGCCATCCTTTACATCCCTTATGGGCAATTCTCAGTCAGCATTTCCTAATTACTGATTATTTTCAGCAGAAATGCCTTTCCAGGGTATGGAGGACTCCGTGACTACATGATGTAGTTAATACTCTCCACCTATCCGTGAAGTTGCAAAATTACCTGAAATAAAGAAGAGTATGTTGGAATGTAAATGTGAGTCTGTAAACGGATCTCTAGAAATTGATCTTTTCAAAGATGCTGTGATCCACCTTTGTACCTGAAAAATCACAAAAACGCAGGCTCACCCTTATGTTCTTTAAAGATTCTAAAGATCTGTCGCTCGTGTCCTTTGGCAGGGGAAGACTTAACCAGCAGGAGCAATCTCCTTCAAATTCAGTATGTAGGCTGGAGCCCCACTCTGTACAGCCTCTGCTGCTAGCCCAGGCCGTGGGCTCCACACTGCTCCCTCCAGGGAAGATTCCTTCTCCCACATCACCTAAGCGCCATCTCCTTCCTGCTGCTGAACCAGAGGCGGTGACCACTGCGCTCATAGCTGGGCCCGAGGGAACTTTTCCATGGCTGACAGGGAGTATGCATGAGCTGTGTGCAGGAAACCACAGGAAGGGGGCCAGCGAGCAAGGCCAGGCCCCCCCAGCTGGCTGGGCCAGGCCTCCCTGTGGGACCCAGCCCTGGGGCAGCTGGACTGCCCATCACCTAAGTCGCCAGCTGTGCCGGCCTGCAGGGAGGGCAGCAAGCAGGCCTCGTCTGGCGGCAGGAAGAAGGAAACCGTGAGAATCCACGATGGCACGTTCTACCGGGAGTCACTGCACACGGTTCAGCCAGCCCCTGCTGAGATGGGAGCATCTGAGGAACCCCAAGAGCGATTGTACACTGCTTTGAGTGTTGTTTCCTCAGCATTATAGCTGGAGAAAGAAAGGCTTTTCTATGACTGAAGCCAGTACTTCTGCCCTACTCCCGTAATAATTGCTTTCCCATTAGATCAGTTCTATTCCTGTTTCATAATTTGTTCACAGCATTCCAGTCCTGGTGGAAGCTTGAGTGATTTGCCTGAAGCCACAAATGGTAGGCATTCTTCACTGTACTGCTCTTTTCCTGCTGCCCCTTGATTTCCTCCTTCCTGTTACAGCTCCAGATCCTCGCACAGTTGCCAGGCGGGGGCTCAGCTTGGAGGCTACCCTCACCTTGCGTCAGGCTCCAAACTCTCGGCACAAGCACTCGCCCTTCCTCTCTGCCTTCCCATCTCGTCCTCACTCCTCAGGTCCTCATCACATTCCCCCTAAACGACTCCCTGGGACATGGGCTCTGCCCCTCCTGGTCCATGAGCCCCCCCGCCCCCCCGGTCATCCCTGGGATCACACTTGTCCCTGCCTTCCACACTTCCCCACTTGGCAGTTCACGTCTGCAGCCCCTGTCCTTCCCTTCTAGGCCAGCCCAAGGCTGTAGCCCACCTGGAAGGATTTCCCCCACCCCAGTGCTTCTCCCCAGCTTCTGCCCTTCACACTTCAGCTTAGAATGTGGTGGTCCCCAATCCTACCAGACGGTTCCTACGTGTAGAAAAACATCCAGGGAGAAGCAGCATGTTGTTGGGAGTGACTGAGCTCTGGGGTAAGATTGACTTGTTTCCTTCCGGTTCTGTGGCCCCAGGCAAGTCACCCCTCCCGGTACCAGCTTCCCCAGTGATAAACAAGTACCTGTTGCTTGGCGTGATGATGGGTGTGGAGTGCCTGGCACAAATGACATGCGGGCTGTGCTTGCTGCTCCTCCGACACTCGGGTGCTTTGTCACGGCTGCCTTGTGCTGTAACTGTTTGTGGCAAGGCCTCTGAGAGCAGAGGGCTCACCTCCATGTCTCCCTTAGATGCTGGCATGCAGTGAACAAGTATCTCTCCCGGCACTTCCCAAAAGAAGTATAATGTAGGGCACATGTAATTCTGAACTTCCTAGTAGCCACATGAAAAAGGAAAAAGAAACAGGTATTATTTATTTTTAAAATGTAGTTTATTTAACCCAGTTCTTCTAAATGATTTATAAGCAATATAAAAATTATTAATACGAGGTTTTACATTCATTTCTTTCATACCAAGTCTTCATTCTCCACTATGTATTTTACACTTCTAGCGTTCGGCTCAATTCGGACTAGCCACGTCTGGATAGCTCCTCTACTCCGTGAACGTGTATCTGAGAGGCCTGAGCTGCATGGCTCTCGTGGACAGGGACGTAGGTGGCCATATTGTGACCAGATGTAGTAGCCATAGAGTCATGACATTACTGTCTTCCCAACAGAAAGCCTCAGAGGTTTATAAAAACCCTACAGGGGTTAGGGGAGAGCTTCAGGGACAGCATCAATGAGAAGAAATGGAGAGGTGTATTTGCTGGATCATGACTGTTTCAGCCAAAGATTATCTAGGGGGATAGTAATGGAGGCATGCGCTCGGAGCAGGCAGTGGCCCCAGCTTCAGAGCTCCTACTCCTGCCTTGTTACCCACAGACTGATTTTACAAGAGGCACACACACTCTGACCTTCATATGCAGTCTGAAGGCTTGATGTTTTATATTTTCACTATTAGCCTAATATTTGTATCCCGACTTATCAAGAATTCTTGCAGGGTGGGTATCCCAACACCAGCGTGTTCCAGGGAGCACACAGATTTGGGGGCAGGGGGGTTGCTGAGCACACGTATCAGAGTTGAAGCGGAGGCATGAGAGTGACCTGTCCTGACGCTCACTCTGTGCCGGAACGGTAGGGACTCATCCTCTGTTCTCTGATACAATACTCTCCCGCCCCTAAGGCTTGCGTAGTTCTGTTTAGCTCATGGACATCTTGTAAAAAGCAGGACTGACAGAACATCAAGCACAGACACCGAGAATAAGGCTCTCGAAGAAGGAAATGCAGGAACATGTCCGGCAGGGCTGTTTAAAGTGTACTTTGTTCTTTTGGCTGTTTTATTTTTCTTTTCGCAATGTCCACAAGCATTTGTGGGGCTTTTTTATAATTAGGAAACTGGGCATAAATTGACGGCTATGTAAAAATTAATGCTTTTAGATTTCTTTCGTATCAGAAAGAAAAACAATTATGTAAGCTGTTACATATTTCAGCTACCAGAGAAATAATATTTTCCAAATGTTGTTTGGTTGGTTTTTAATGTCCGTTAAGAAATTCATTTTTCAAATAGTGCTATTATTTTAATTAATCAGTAAAATCAGTTTCTAATTTGACTATAAAATTATCAGTTGGTTGTTAGAATAGCTATAAAGCTACTTTTAAATACGAGCTCTTTCAAAATTTTGCAGTGTAGGATTTATGTGAAATGGTATTTTAATTACTTTATTCATTCTTTGTGGGGAAAATGAACTTTCATCTTTCATGGGAGTATTTCATTGCGATTATTGGTTACTCATAATTGCATGAACTTTTTCCTGCGGTAGAGAAGCAGCAGCTTTTTCTACAATAATATGCATGAAATTCTCTGATATTTTCTAAATTAGTTTATATGTGTATATTCCTAGCTCTCCCAACAAATAGCTAATTGCCTTAAATTAAAGAAAAACCTCAAGCTTCCTAAACCAAATTATAGTTTATTGTTAACTTCCTCTTTAGAAACCATGGAGTATGCTGATAAATCTTTTCGAAGCAAACTTTGCATGAGGACCTCAGAGCTCGAGGTTTGTCATGTTGATGAGGATGTAATCCTATGGCTTTCTGTTTTCTCAACAGTCTTGGTACATCTGGGAGTCGGTGTATTTACTGTTCATTACTTACTGCTCTAGCAGCATTCTTTTGACCCAGTAAATGAGGCCTAGACAGACCAAGTGGGGAGAACATCGTTTTAGTACCACTTCAGTGGGGTGGAGTACACACAGGTATTATTAGCTCGTCTTAAGAATGGTGCTTTTTACTTGGAATAAATAAGCCAAATTATCATTCCATAGCTAAGGCTTTTAAGTTTAATTTGAACCTTCTTCATCCAGTATTGGTTGATCAGAACTGGTTGTTTAGGCTTTCCATAACCTTGTTTTTGAAACAGAAAGTGGGGAAGAAAAAAATCAATGTCTGTGATATTCAAAGTGGCTAGTTGAAATCCACACCCAGTGCTGTAGCTCTCTGTGTAACAATGTACCGTGCAGGATTAGAGGGATAATGTAACTCAGTGCAAGATGATAAAGCTGCCTTGGTATGGGTCCTCTGAATGCTACAGACTTGGCAAAATAGAATCTTCCCTTTTTTTCTGGTCAAGAATAATTTTGAACATTTTTTGAGGTTATAGAAAGCCCGTAGTAGACTTTTATATAGTAGGCTGGTTTTATGATCAATAAGTCATCTCAACTGACCAAAAGATAACAGTCACCTTGTGTACTGAAGGGTTACATATTTTCAAACAATTTAACATTTTATAATCGTGTAACACCGATCTTCTCTATTTTGCCGTTTTGAGGGGTTAGGATTCTGGCGCGCTGCTGTAACTCTTAACTTCTGTTCTAGAGATGTAACAGAAATGGGATTCTCCTATCCTCAGAGCTAATATGTTGGTGGTTTCAATAACCATCTCTTTTAGTCTTCATATGAAAGGTGAGCAAAACTATGCTGGCAAATTCCTTTAAAGATCCAGGACATTGTTCTGACCTCTCCCTGTAGTTACAAACCTAAAAGACACTCCTGAATACTCAGCTTAAGAAAGGCAGGTAATAATTATGAGCTAAGTCTGACAGAAAGGAAATAAAAGGGAAATCGAAAAATAAACACATGCTATTAAATTGGGTCCATCAGTAAATATTTTTGAGCACCTGTATGTGCTCTGCATATGTGTAACAAGACTTGTAGAAGAATGGATCATGGTAGAGTATTTGTTCCTCATTATACTTGCCTAAGTGAAATTAAAATTAAGTTTAGAAATACAAGTACTCATCCTTTAAAAAATCAACATGTGGAATTTCAGTCCTACAAAATAAATGGGAGGCTAATTCATTTTGTGCAGCTTGGCTCTATGTGTAAAGCACACAATGCCTGGCACAGAGTAAAACCACAGGAAATGGTCGTGTTACTGTAGTTTATACTGATTCATGCTGTTCAGTCCCACGTAGGTAATAGTAAACAACAGAATGACATATAACTCCACTGGTCATTCTAAATGCCTGATACACGAAAGAGCAGGACAAAATTCTGGTACCTGCACAGAAAATCAGGGAAATCCACAAATATGGGAAATATCCTCTTCGTAGAAGTAGGTCTTAGCAGGAGCCAAGAGTGGAGGCAGGAACCACGAGAAACAAGATTTTCTGCCAATGATCAGAGAACTTCTAGGCATCAACTCGTAGATTCGTCGTGCTAAAGACCCACCCCTCTTCTTAGTCATGTTTTCACCTGAAGTCTGTGACTCACACTGTATCATTTTCTGTAGCTGTATATCTAATTTTATACCTATAGCCTGTAATGTAATAGGCTTTTCTTTCCATAAGCCTTGCCTTACAGTTAACTTTTATGCATTTATTCTGTGAAGTACAATGAAGCATATGAGAAAATGCAGCCCTCCCCCATGTGTTGAATTCTGTGGAGTGAGGGATTTGAAAACATGTTATCAAATTGTCAGGGGAGGTTAGGCGATGACCCTCCCCACCGACAATGTCGGGGCTGCATGCTGCCCTGCGGCTGGCTCAAGCCCCGCAGGCCCCTGCAGTACCCTGGTCCAGTATGGCTGTCCTCATTACCAAGAGTGCTGAAGCCCCACGCATGGCAGCCTTTATCACCCACCCTTCTATGTCTCAACCCACTCTTTCTTCCATCTTCTTTCCCTTCCCCGTCTTTGGGTCAGGATAACCTCCAGGGACTTGTTTTTCATCCTTACCTCCCAGGTCCCTCCCTTGGTCTTGAGTTCTCTGATACCTTTTCCCTGAAACAATGCTTTTCAAATGTCTTTCAGACATGAAACCCTTGTTTCAAACAGAAACATACAGTGTAGCCCAGTACTGAGAACAGATAAGTACGGAGCCACTCTGGGTGAACTGGGGTGGGGATCTAGTCCTCCTCCCGCCACACCTCACGTGGCTGCACTGAGAGAGTCCAGCGAAACCTCCAGGAAACAGGTAGTACCACCTCCCTAGATTAAAACCTCCCTGGATTAAAACCATTTGATTTAGAAACTGACGGCCAATTCTATCAGAATCCATGGGAAAATAGCTCTATCTGAGGAACTGAAGTTCATTCCATAAGCGCCCCAGTGTGTGCTGCATTCTCAGCTAGAATGCATCTGTTGTTTGCCGCATGATAATTATATAAGCAGACGTCTGTCATGGTGGACAGAACAAGCCTTCAGAGACAAAGCAAGGTCCATCCTTTTCCTGATTCCAAACTGTCTAAACCTCACTCCCATTTGGGGCCTAACTAGATGAACCACTGCTGAGACTGAGGTCCTTTGGTGATGGTGAGCTAACCCACCCCGAAGGGTGGGAGCAGAGAAAGGGCGAAAGTCCTTGGGAAACAAGGGTAAGCCCATCCAGCCAGGTCCAGAAGTCAAAGGCAAGTGAAGGAGGAGAGGAGCCAGGCACCGGGTGGAGCAGGCCAGAGCCCAAGCATCAGCCTCCATCACCGGCCACTCCCTGTGCAGTGTGGATAGGTCAGGGTGATGTGCAGGGAAGGGGCCGTCCTCTCTGGGCTCGGTCAGAGTATCAGTTTGCTATCTGCAGCTCAGGCCCTGTGCTTGTACTGCTTCCTCCAGAAGGAAAAGCTCCTGTCAGCTCTCTCACGCCTCGCTCCTTTGTAAAGGTCCCTGCAGTTTCTCCAGGCCCCGAGAAGGCTGGGCGGACAGTTTGCTGCTACCGGGCACTGGAGCAGCCGTCCTCCCCACACTCTCGATCAGTCACGTTCACAAGCCTCGCACGCTCCCACGGAAGTGGGCAGATCTTGCCAACTCCTTCCCCTCCCCAGGGCTTCAAGCGTTTTGTGTGTTGATAATTGTACAAGCGCTGTACAGGCTTTTGAGCGTCTTGTCAAGGCGGCATCAGGAGTGCAGGGCTCTGCGGGACCTCAGTACCAGCTGCGCCGCCTCTCCTCGCCCTCCTTTCCTCTGACTCGGGGAAATGCAGGGATGTGCAAATGACATAGAGTAGGTTCAATCTTGAATTTGCTCTAACTTCTAAAAGAGTAATTCTTAGCAAGTATGTGTGCTGTAACAATCATTTAACCCACTTCATAGTTGACACAGAAAAGAAGACACTCTAATATGCTTACAATTTAAATACCGCCCTAATAAGCTACCTTCAAGGTCTGTCGTCCCAGCAATCCTGATGTGAATTACAATATGAGGGACTTAACGTGTTGTTAGTCTCACCTACATCCAAAAAGGCACGGCAGTAACTTGCACCTGGTAATACAACTCTTAATGTGGAAATAAAGATGTTTAGACCTCGTCTGAATGAGGGAGACGAGCAGACGTAACCACCGTCTTAGGTACGTCGCTGCAAGCGTATTTAAGCTTGAGCTTCCCAGTAGAAAAGGAAGCATGATACAGAGAAACGTGTCAACCTTTTGAGAAAGAGAAATTGTTTCCAAGTACTAAATTGTAAAATCGGTTTGTCACACAGAACCCTGAACATAAGGGATGATGCGTTGAATGACAGCTTTACGACAGTCACAGATGCGTCATACTCATGACCCTTGGTTGGATCGTGCCCCTTCCCCTCCAAGAGTAGCTCTAATTTGCTTTGCAGAAGCCTCAGTCATCCTGTCTGGTAGATGCGTAGGCTGTAAAACTTCAGAGGAGGACTGCCAGAGCTGTGTAATACGCTGCCAGACGCTCACATGTGTTCGCTCAGCATTTATTAGAGGTCCATCCCCTGCCTGGTTGCAAATTCAGGCCATAGATTAGATTTGGAACAGACCGAGTTCACATCACTTGGGGCTGCTATGTTTTATTCCTAAACCTGCAGGATCTCTAGTTGATGGTTTGATTTTTTTAAATCTCATTTTTTAGGAGTTCTTTGGAATTTATCTTCATGTGATGCTGTAAAGATGACAATCATTCGAGATGCTCTCTCAACCTTAACAAACACTGTGATCGTTCCACATTCTGGGTGGAATAACTCTTCTTTTGATGATGATCATAAAATTAAATTTCAGACATCACTCGTTCTACGTAATACGACAGGTTGCCTGAGGTAAATTCTTTTTTCTTTCCAATTAATTCTTTGATTAAATAAGGGTAAGTTGATTTTAGAAGGATTTACTTCACTTTATAAACATTTACCTACATTTCCAAGTTTGTTTCAAAATTTAGGCCACTGGACTCTTATCCTGTGAGGAAAATACCATGAGTACGGACTAGTGGCCTGAAAGACATTATCTGATAAATGACTCTTCTGTGGATTAGTAAAAAGGGCCCTTTCAGTCTGAAATTACTGCCAAAATTCCAGTGTTTTCTACTTTAACAACATTTTTCTGGTTATTACATCCTGACTGCTAATGTGTTTGCAGCCTGGTTTTTGTTTAAATTCAAAATGTGATGGTAAAAACCTTCTTGCTTTTAAAAGGTGCAAAAAAGGTGTGTGGTTTAAACAGTTGTTGGGTTTGAGTTTTATAAATAAATGAAAATGAGCCCAAATACTATTTTAAGTCATTATCTGTAGCATATGAAATTCACACATGCTCCTTGAAGTGTGGACAGGAGAGTTTTATAAATAAATGAAAATGAGCCCAAATACTATTTTCAGTCATTATCTGTAGCATATGAAATTCATACAGGCTCCTTTAAGTGTGGACAGGAGTGCTTACTTTTGCCATTAATACTCATCAGTTCAGTTTCCACCCAGTGTCCCAAGTGTACAGTGCTCTGGGAACTTGAAACGGAAGCCTTGGGGCAGAGTGGCACAGTGACACTGAGAGATAGCCTGGCTTCCTGCCCCATTCGGAGCCTCAGTTTCCTCACCCTGAGAATAGGGGTAACAAAACCATCTCACAGTCGTGAAGAATGAGCTCATATAAAGTGCTCAGTGAGTGGCTGACACACAGTGGGTGCTATCTAACGTTTAAGCCACACATCCCAGCATCTGTGTAACAAGTCGAAAGATGGGGAGGGAGCCTGGGCTGCTGCTTGGAGGCGGCACTGTTAGGACAAGTGACTGTCAGCCCCCTTGCTGTGGGCGGATGATAAGAGTCAGGATCCTGGGAAACAGGCCAGCTCCCTAACTCAGACGCGTGCATCAGAGGGCAGATTGTATCACCTCCTGATGATCTGTGGAAGGAGCGTCTCATCCTTTCTGTGCTCCTGGATCCAGGGAGGCTGTGATGGCTCCTCGGCCAGCCTGCCAGGCTTCCCAGAGACAGGACACACCAGTCCGGCTCCCCCAGTGGTTCAGGGCTATAAGCATGTTTGGTGCATGCCCTCTGCGGGAGATCAATGATGAACAAGACAGGTCCCTGCTCTGAGAGAACCATATTCTTTTGAGGAAAACAAATAAGAAAATAACAGTATGTGCCATGATGATGTAAGTTATGAGGAGATGATTTTGATGGTCACGTGGCCCCTCACAGGAAGTGAAAGTGAAGTCCAACCACCAGGAGCTGCTTATTTGAGGGTGGGGTGGGGTCAGGAGGACTCCTTGTTTTAGCAAAGGGAACAAGTAGCGTAATGGCTCTGGGGCAAAAATGGGCTTATGGCTGGAGCTTAATGGGCGAGGCACAGAGTGGTACCAGATTATGTAGGATTTTTGAAGTCAGAGGAAGGAGTTTATAGTTTATTCCAAGTGCCTTGGGAAACCGTCAGAGGGCTTTAATCTCGGGAGTAGTAGGACTGGATCCTGGCTTTAGTGTGAAGACTGAACAAGGGCAAGAGTAGAGATAGGAGCCCGAGGCTATTACAGCAATCCAGCGAGATCACGACAGTGGCCTAGCCCAGGTGCTGGTGCGAGGTAGGAGATAGGGGGTATTTTTGTGGAGGGAGAGCTAATACGTAAGTCTTTGCCTGGGTGAATCACTTGGGAGCACAGGAAGAAGAAAAGGTGGAGGGATGAGCAGTTGAGAGTTTTGACCGTGTCCACTTTGAGATGTCTCATTAGCTATCCATGTAGTAATACCAGGAAAGCAGTTGGATAAAGGAGCCTGGGGTTTTATCGAGGGGTCAGCCTAAAGGTAGATGTTTGGGAGTCATGCGTGGGCCCATAGGTTGTATTAAAGCCAAGCAACAGAAGGAGACCACCCATAAGAATATAAAGATAAAGACAAGAAGGGACCAGAGTAGTCCTGGGCACTCCAGAGGGACCCACCAGCAAAAGAGACTGAGAAGAAAAGGCAGCAAGATAGGAGGAAAACCAAAGAAGTGAAGGGTCCTGGGGGATTGTAAAGGAATGGAAGATGGCAACTGTTGGGTGCTGCTGAGAAGCGACGCAAGATAAGAGCAGAGGAGGGACCATGGGTGACACTGTCTCTCTGGCCCCAGAAAAATAAAGAAAAATCATTCCAAATCCCACTTACTTGGCCTAAGTTTTTGCAAAATCTCAGAGTTAGCCTAGAACCCTTGTTAATAAGACATAAAATAATCCTTAAAATTTAGTATCAATTCATGAAGGCAAACTGATATAGAAAATTTCAATATGGAGGCACCTGGCTGGCTCAGTCGGTTGAGCATGCTACTCTGGATCTCAGGATTGGGAGTTCAAGCCCTACATTGGGTGTAGAGATTATTTAAAAATAAAATCTTTAAAAAGAAGAAAGTTTTAATATGGATAAGACTAAAACCAATTTTCAGGGTTTTTATATTTGGAAAAATTATAACGTAAGTAAATGTCCATATTTAATTTGAATGGTTATACAAGAAATGACATTTCTTCTGTAAATTCAGGAAGCATTTGTGACCACCTATTATAGGCAGAACATAATAGGTGCAGGGGACTGCCAGCCCTGGTGGCCCAACAGGGGAAGCAGAGCATGTCTAGAAATAACAACCATGGCTAACAGACATTGCAGGCACTTTTCGAATTGCTTTATATGGAGCCTCTCTTCCTCACACGACCCTATGAAGTGATCATATTATTCTCCCCTTTTTACGTACGAGGAAACTGAGGAGGATAGACCCCAAAACAATTTTTAGGAGCTTAGAAAGTGGTGTGTCGTAGGAGGAATACAGAGTCCAGATGGGCCTGCTCCCTTCTCTCTGGGTGGATAACGAGGGGCTAGTTACTGTGAGTTCTCACGATGTTAAGATGTCTCCTCACGGATCTACGTGGCCGCTGTCTGTCGCCCGATCTCTCAGATGGTAGGTAAGGCTCCGTGGCTAAGGAGTGAGCTGTTCATCTCAGCAGCTCCCATGTGTCTCTGCCCATTCAGGAACCTCAGCTCCGCGGGGGAGGAAGCCAGGAAGCAAATGCGCTCCTGCGAGGGGCTGGTGGACTCGCTGCTGTACGTGATCCACACGTGTGTGAACACCTCCGATTACGACAGCAAGGTCAGTGCTGGCCGGCCGCGCGACGGGCGTGACGGCAGATGACAGCGGCTGCCCGACGCTGCTCCTTGCATGCCGCTGATTCTTTCTGGAATTCCTGAGCCTTTCCTACTCATTACACTACACTCCAGATGAAAGGGAGTCTCTCTAAAAATTACAAATTAACAGGGACATGACAGTTCAAGAAAAGAGCCGTAAAACCATGAAAACTGAGTGACTCCGTGTGGCCAAGGACTAAGCACAGGGGGCAGGGCCCAACTTTCTTGTGGTTCTCTTGGGCTGATTGTCACTGCGATTGCCCCTGCTGCTGTTGCCTCCAGTTGTGTCCCCTGTGGCTAGAATCCGATCCATCTATATTTGAGTAGCTAGTGAATAAACATTCCTGGTCGAGGCACCACCAACCTCTCTAGCCCCAGTGCAGGCCATAGCCCCCACCCCACACCCCATCCACCACTTGGGTACCCTTCTCAACATCCCCCGTCTTACCCTCTGACCCCTCCCTCTGTTGCCCTGCTGGTTAGTCTGTTCCCAGTAGGAGCCCCTTCTGTTCCCCTCCTGTTTTCCCCATCCTTGCCCTAGCACAGGGCATTCTACTTATTATTTTTTAGCTGTGACAACCATCTAGGATCTGCCCCAGGAGCAGGGGCTGAGGAAGGTGGCAAGACACAGGAAGGAGGGACTGAAAGTGTCAGGAGTTCCAAGGTAGGCCAGGTATTGGCTTTTCAGGACGGGCTAGATAAGGAGAGGCCGGAAGTAAGTCTTGTGTCATAAACATGGGTCTGAGAGAGAAAAGAGGGATGAGTGACAGCCTCAGGGAGAAGGTAGGGGAAGAGTTCAAGGTTTTTATTTGAATCTTGTTGAACCAAAAAGATCTGTAGATGAAATTGAGAGGAGTAAGCAGGTTGGAAGGAGAGCTTCCTGGGAAGAGCCGAGCTTGGTTTTCGGCGCTCTCAGTGAAGTGACAGCCTCCCGGTCGGAGGTGTGATGCGCACTGTAAGAAGCAAAAGACCGCGTACAGAAGGCAAAATGTCACAGAGACCGTGGAACTTTTTCCACAGAGAGAGGGGAGAGTTTGGAGATGGACGGGAAGGCCAAAGATGGGACTTGAGGGGAGGGCCTTCCCCAAAGATGGGGTGACTCTCACCTCTTGTCATGGCGAAGAAGGAGGAGTGAGGCTCTGGCAACTTGGGTGGGGCTGTGCCGCTGCGGCAACGGTGAAGCAGAAACGCTGGGCGTTTTCTCTTCCAGAGCCTTGCACGTTTTAATCAGCACGAAGTCAGATCCGCAGACGCAGTCAGGGTGGCTCTGCACTGTCTCACTCGGGTATCCCACAAAAATTCTAGAATCATAATTCTTTCCCTAGATTATTTCAGGTTCCCAAAAGTAAAAGAGCGGTCCTCTCGTATTCTGATTGACTTAGGTCCCTGCTGCTCGGCACAGAAGCGTTTTGCAGTAACGCGCTACGATGGTTTTAATTACCCGCCGTGTTGGTTTTCAGACTGTGGAGAACTGCGTGTGCACCCTGAGGAACCTGTCCTATCGGCTGGAACTGGAGGTCCCACAGGCCCGGCTGCTGGGGCTGAGTGAGCTGGATGACTTACTAGGAAAAGAGTCTCCCAGCAAGGACTCGGAGCCAAGCTGCTGGGGGAAGAAAAAGAAAAAGAAAAAGAGAACACCCCAAGAGGATCAAGTTAGCATTTTATTTGACATGAAACTCTAAGGTTTCATTTTTCTGGGAGTAAGAAATCACATATTTGGCAAGAAAAGAAAATTTCTCATTATATAGTTTTTCTGCCTAACTATAGCTGAATCCAGCAGAGAGGAATGTTTTGAAGTATTGGAGATGGTGTTCATTTGCTTCCATTTCACGTGTGCTCTTTGTCTTTCAGTGGGATGGAGTTGGTCCTATCCCAGGACTGTCAAAGTCCCCCAAAGGGGTTGAGATGCTGTGGCATCCATCAGTGGTAAAACCATATCTGACTCTTCTAGCAGAAAGTTCCAACCCAGCCACCTTGGAAGGCTCTGCCGGATCGCTCCAGAACCTCTCTGCTGGAAACTGGAAGGTATGATATCCTCCCCGGGGTCCACACTTCTTTCTGTCTGTGCAGCCAGACCAACAGTGAAGGTGAAAGGGACACAGCTGTTAGGACAAAAAGGCGGGGGGCGATAGCAGTTGGCTCTGGGCTCAAAGATGAATGTGACACAGCCCCCCTGTACAGACTGAAGGCCAGCAAGAAAAATGTTCAGATCAAGTCAGTACAGTGTAGGATATGTGGTAAACACGGGGTATGTGTGTTGTGCAGTCTTAAAAGAGGACCTCTAACCCAGTCTGGCAGGTAGGAGAAAGGCAAAGAGGGGAGCCAAGAAGTAGGGAAGGTTTCCTGGAGAGATGGTGCTGCCCAAATGGAATCTTTCAAAATGAGCAGAAGTAAGCCAGCAAAGTCTAAGGTTGGGGCTGTAGAGGGAATGATCCAGAGAACGGGTCAAGAGAAGAAAGGCCTTGAGGTGAGAAAAGGACAGTGTGGTGGGTGGAGACTGCAGGATGGTTGCTGGGGCATCAAGGGCAGTGCAGGCATGGCCCGGGTTGGACCGTGGATAGGCCTGACGGCCAAGCATCCGTAGCTAGGATGTGACATGCAAACCACAAGGGCCAGTAAAAGGGTTTAAGCAGACAGGTGACACACATGTGGATACTGTTGGGTCCCTTCTGCCGCGGTGCAGAAGGTGAATTCAAAGAAGAGGAAAGTAGAGGCTGGGATTCTGTGCTGAACACGCCAGGGGCCTAAGTTAGAGCTGAGCAGGACGGCGCTTGCAGCGGAAGGGGCTGCTGTTCCTCTCTCAGACGCTTATACAGAACATACGAATGGCAAAAGTTACGACATCTCCTTAAGGTGTATGACTTCTTTATGAAAATTGAAAGTGGCTTCCTACTGTTACCACTGTAAGAGGTTCTCAAAACTTTTTAATCATCATCTACTAACTTCCCAGATAATCCTTTTCTGAAATACTTTCAAACTCTAAATATTTCCTGACAAGTGTATTTTTTTTTTCTTGTTTCAAGTTTTTATTTAAATTCTAGTTAGTTAACACATAGTGTAATATTGGTTTTGGGAGTAGAATTTAGTGATTCATCACTCACATATAACACCCAGGGCTCATACCAACAAGTGCCCTCCTTAATGCCCAACACCCATTTAGCCCATCCCCCTACTTTCTCTCCAGCAGCCCTCAGTTTGAGCTCTATAGTTAAAGAGTCTCGAATGGTTTGCCTCCCTCTCTTTTTTCATCCTTCCCTTATGTTCATCTGTTTTTGTTTCTTAAATTCCACATATGTCTGAAATCATATGGTATTTGTCTTTCTCTGACTGACTTATTTCACTTAGCATAATACACTCTAACTCCACCCACGTTATTGCAAATGGTAAGATTTCATTCCTTCTTATGGCTGAGTAATATTCCATTGTGATATATACATATACACCAGAGCTTTTTATCCATTCATCAGTCGATGGACATTTGGACTCTTTCCATAGTTAGGCTATAAACATCGAGGTGCATGTGCCCCTTTGAGTCACTGTTTTTGTGTTCTTTGGGTAAATACCTAGTAGTGTAGTTGCTGGGTCATAGGGTAGTTCTTTTTTTCTTTTTGAGGCACCTCCATACTGTTTCCCAGAGCGGCTGCACCAGTTTGCATTCCCACCAATATCTGTTGTTTCCTGTGTTGTTAATTTTAGCCATTCTGACAGGTGTGAGGTGGTATCTCATCATGATTTTGATTTGCATTTCCCTGTTGATGAGTGAGGTTAAGCATCTTTTCATGTGTCTGCTGGCCATTTGTATGTCTTCTTTGGAAAAATGTCTGTTCATGTCCTCTGCCCATTCTTAACTGGATTATTTGTTTTTGGGTGTTGAGTTCAATAAGTTCTTTATAGATTTTGGATACTGACCCTTTATCAGATACATCATTTGCAAATATCTTCTCCCATTCCATAGGTTGCCTTTGAGTTTCCTGACAAGGGTATTTTAGTAGAGTTATTATAATGCTTGTTTTTGGCTACTTCCTCCACCACCACCTCCCAAAATGAGAATCTTTTGGCCACTGTATTATCCATGAAAGTGAAAAGCATTGGTCAGACTAGGTGTGGTTTGTTTCATGCAGTCAACTACTATAATGAATGTGTACAGATATTTGTGGCCTAGTGCTAAGCCAGCATGGTTATCTGTTATTGTTATTCTTAATTAACGTGCTAATAGCTCAGCATCTAAGTGCTGGCTCTGGAGCCAGACCCCTTGGTTTTGAATCCTCGCCCTTCCACTTACTAGCTAGGGGCTTTGGATCTTTCTTTCCTCAATTTCTTCATCTGTAAAATGGAGGTAATACCAACCTCATGAGGTGGTTGTGAGAGTGAGATAATAAATGTGAAGGACCTAGGACAGTGGGCGGCGCATAAGTATTCATAAATATTTATGTTGGTGACCCAATGTTCACATTCAGTTTCTTTTGACCCAAGAGATACATTTGATGCCAATAAAAAGAGACAATAATTGAAATAGATGTGATTTGAGTTGCGTTTATTTCACTTCTCGAGTCATTTAGTGAATGAAAATTACATGGCAGGTTCATTTAAAATATAAATATTACATTAAAATCACTTCAAAACTATCTAAAATAATCAAAATATTAGGTCCTCATTAAGAAAACAAGATAATCATAGCCACACACAGATGTTATCAAGTCAGAAGCTGTTTTGGGAGTGGTGATGACTCTAGTGCCCCCGAACGGAAACACTCTGGGCTAGGCTGGGCCAGGTGGTCTCCAGGTGAGACAGGTGTTGGCTCTGTCCTTGCAGATTTCAGAGAGAAGTTGAGGAAGCTGCCTGGGTGCTTTAGTCTATAGCAAGTCATGTATTCCATTTCCTCCACCCCCACAGATTTCATTTGATTTAGAAAATCAAGTATTTGTTTCATATGAAGAATGTTAATAGGATCTTTGAAATGCATCTTTTCCTCTTACTTGAATTATTAAAGTAATCTATTCTGTTGGTATTCAAGAAACCGGGTGGTCAATCATATATTTTAATGTTCAAAATAACACAGAGGGTTGGCGGATCTTCGTCCACATGTCCTGACCACAGCAGGAAAGGATTAGATGTTTACGAGCAACATTTTTCAATTCTCTTAAATTTTGAAAAACAGTTTGCATTGGTAAAAAATGTCAATAAAAACTCAAAACAAGATTAAAGACCCAATTTTCAAATGCTACTTTTTTTTTTTTTGGTTATTTCCCTGATGACTTAGCTAGCGTTCATTTCCAATTCAAATGGTACACATGCTGACTCGCTGAACAGACTTGCCTCATAGCCACAAAAGAATTTCTTGACTCTGAATTAAAAAAAGAACCAGCAAACTAATCTTGCATAAGAAAGCATTTTGCACACAAATATACTTTTTCACCAGTCTGTATGAATTATGATGCTCGGTATTTCTGGAGAATTCCTTTTCTTCTGAGGCAAGGGCTTTTTTTCAGTCAATCTCTTTGAAAGGTTACTGAACTCTAAATATTGTTGCAGAGCATATAGGAAAAGAATGTACTGTTGGAGACAGGTTCTCCTATAATGTGTGCTAATCACTACCGTCTCTGCCATCCTATTATAGCCTCTGGACCTGGCATGGGGCCAATTGCAGAGAAGACCCAAGATGCTTCCGTAATCATGTTTATGTATCTGAGGCAGAAAGCAATCACTGCCTTCTCTCTTCTGCACAAAAATATATGGCAGATGGTGGTTAGAGATTTTTAGGCTTTAGGATTTCTTTTTAAATCAGTCATCCTACCCTGTCTTTATCCCTAACTGTAGTTTTTTCTTCACTAGACACCACAGATTTAATCTCCGACTGAAAAGAAAACATTTAATCTATTAGTTTATCTTCTGGAAACATCTTTTTTAGGTGACAGTAACATCTGAGAGTTGAACTCTGTTTTATACTACTCTTGGCTTGTTTCACTCACTAGTTTGCAGCGTACATCCGGGCAGCTGTCCGCAAAGAAAAAGGGCTCCCCATCCTTGTAGAACTTCTGAGAATGGATAATGATAGAGTCGTTTCTTCGGTGGCAACTGCCTTGAGGAATATGGCGCTAGATGTTCGCAACAAGGAGCTCATAGGTATGTTCTGGTGACAAGGTAAGTTATAAAGAAAAAGCAGCTACATATATAAAACTAGGGGTGCCTGGGTGGTTTAGTCATCTAAGCATCTGACTCTTGATCTCAGCTCAGGTCTTGATCTCAGGGTCGTGAGTTCAAGCCCTGCCTTGGGCTCCACATTGTATGTGGAGCCTACTTTAAAAAAAAAAAAAAAAAACTCTTCTTTTGATTTATAAAAATATGACATTTAAAGTGATCAGCAGCCGAGTTCTACCCTACAGTTTCCTGACATATTTGTATACCCTCTGTGCTGTCTATCCTTTGTGACCGTTCCTTTTCAGCCTGAGGCAGGCTCATCAATTAAACATTGATCAGGGACGGAAAATTTTCAAAAAAGGTAGCAATTTCACTTATACATTACAACACTGTTTGATAGATTTGGCATCTCTGTTTCCCAAGAGAGGTTCATTTCCTGAGCAACAAAAGAAGCTAATTCTCACTTTCTGATTTTTGAGGCTGAGATCTGCTAATTTACCAACACTACCATGTTCTAAATAAAAAAGAAATGACATAAATGGTTTGTAGCTTTTCCCTCTCAGATTTGTTTAAGTGTTCATGCTAAGGCAAAACCACTGTCCCAAGGCCATTTCCACCCCAGGGCAGGGTCAGGACTAGGCTAGAGCAAGTGAGGCACACAGGGGTGTAAAATGGTAGGAGGCAAATGTAGGGTTGGCCAAATGTAGGGTTGGCACTCGCATGAACCTGACACTGAGCACCTCTTCAAGTCTGACACCCTCGACGGCTTAGCTGGCTTGCCTCCAAGGCCAAATGTAGGGTTGGCACTCGCATGAACCTGACACTGAGCACCTCTTCAAGTCTGACACCCTCGACGGCTTAGCTGGCTTGCCTCCAAGGCCACTGCCGCACTCAGAGTATATAGTACAGGGTAGAGGAAAGATCAGAGACTCTCCAGTTGACCTCAAGTGAAACCCTGGATCTGCTTCTCACTAGCTCTGTGACCTGGGGTGTCCTGTGGTGAGCCCACCCAGCTTGAATTCTTTCATCTAAATTTGATAACTCTTTCTCAGCCCTATCTCTGAAAGGGAGCCGACCACCCTGCTGTCTTTACCATGGGTTTGCTGTGCAAATCAAACAAGAGGATGAAGCAGCTCCTTATAAAACGCAGAGCCCCACAGCTGATGACAGGCCGGGAGCGGGGGAGGGATCTGACAGGATCTTTTTTTTTTTTTTTTTTTTTTTTTTAAGATTTTATTTATTTATTTGACAGAGAGAGGCAGCCAGCGAGAGAGGGAACACAAGCAGGGGGAGTGGGAGAGGAAGAAGCAGGCTCATAGCGGAGGAGCCTGATGTGGGGCTCGATCCCATAACGCCGGGATCACGCCCTGAGCCGAATGCAGACGCTTAACCGCTGTGCCACCCAGGCGCCCCGATCTGACAGGATCTTAGGTGGATTAGTGAATAGGGATTGAACTCGTTAAAATATGCCTGTCCTGAGGGAGGGGAGACAAAGATGGAGAGAGGAAGAGAGACAGAGAACAAGGGCAATAATATTTACCTTACAGAGGATTCACTGTGGCAGCTTACACGAACGCTCCTGCACAGTGCCTGGCGGAATTGCTATTTTAAATTATCACCTTCATTAACCTGCTCTTAACACATCATTCCTTTGAGCCAAATTGTCCCCCATGGAGAGAAAAGGAGCTTCTTCCACACCCTGTGCATACAGTCCAGCTGGTGCCTGATGCCAGGATGCATTATAACTCTTAGTTCCCGCACTTCCTTGAGAGAAATCCTTTAGGTCCCTAAGGAGATTTTTTTTTTCTTAAGTTATGTTTGTTACATCCATAGTGTTTGAATTTCTTGTAAGAAGCACATATAGTTTGGGAATTCCTGATGCTAAAAAATAAAGAATTGACAACATATGACGTGTGGCCTGTCATTCCACAGCTGGGAGGGGACACAGAGGTGCAGAGGTGTGGGGCCGGTACCACTGAGTGCCAAGACCTCTGGGAAGGAGGAACGTGCCTGAGAGTCCTGGCCTTCTCTCATTGCGTCCCTGTGTTTGCTGTGAAGGTCCTGACCCACTTGTGAACTTTCATAAGCATTTTCTCTCTCCAACTATGAGCATATTTTTACCCAACTGGAGCACTGGTTTCATGAATCACTTTCCTCTTTCTCTATAAAGATCCCTTCTTTCCTGAGGTCTGAGCCCCTCCCAGATTCAATATTCAACTCTAATTCACTCAGCACTTCAGTCCTAAGAACCAGCCCTTTCTTGGACCCCTTTACTCTCTGCTCATATCCATCACCAGCACAAGCAATGAACTTTCTCTTCAGAGCGGTTTTTCACAAAGAAACAAAGTTTTGTCACTCTGCAGAAGTAACTGCGTATAAACTGAGTTGGACCGACCCAGCTGTCTAGAGCTGCCGGCTCCGAGGGGACTGGCAGGCTCACTTGCAGGAAGAGTGAGCTGCCTTATCCCAATCTCAGGGGGCAATTTAAAGTTGTGCCTTAACAAAATGACGAATTGTGTGTCATGGACATTTTGGTTGTTCGTGAGTATTCAGAATCACCAGTGCTAACTTCCATCTGTTCTAAAAACCACATTTATCTTCTGGCTTATAATGTCAACATTGTTTTTCTGCTATTAACAACAACGTTCACTGTGAGTAAGCCAGAGCCTTCCGTTTGAAACGCTGTAAATTATGCAGCATGTAGTCAGGGCCTGTCTTCTACTGCTTACCATTGTATATAAATAGGGCTTTAATAAAAACCCTATTTTGTATCCACTCAATTATTAGCATAGAAAAAAAAACTAAGAAAATATTTACTTGAGCTTTAGTTCATTTCTTCTGTGTGCTGTGTAATTATTCTAGTTCGTCAGTTGGTAATTGACATTGAACAAGCTAGAGACATTTTGGTTTTGGAGAGAAGTAAGAGAAACTGAGTATCTGTAAAGCAGTGCTTCAATAGCGAGGGGGCTCCCCAGCCTTGTCCTGTCAAGAACTCTATTATCATTGCATCACTCCTACCAGATAATGTAGCCATCATTTTAATTCCAAATGTCACTTGTGTGTCATTAAAAGAAACTAACATGTTCTTATCACTATTGACATCAGGTCAGCTGGTATTTACCTTCAACTGGATAAAAATGTGTAATAGTACCCAGTTCACACTTTAAGACCCAGAGAGATTTAATGAAAAGTATTGTGTGGCAGCTTTACGTGGTCCAGTTTTAAAACTTACTCAAAGATAAGTCTTTAAAAGCTTTAAGAGGAAATTAAGGTATTTTTGATGCATAGGAATTAAATTGAGAATAAAACTATTCTTTATTTTTCACTGTTAATGAAAATAGTTCAACTAAAGCAACTTGATTGGTATACCCAATTTTATACACTGATTTACATTTTCTTTCAGTGGCTTGCTATAATGTTTTATAGACCAATCATTTCTTTGAGTGGCACTGTAGTAAACATTAACTTCCCCCCTACGGTTGTAATATTTGTCACTTTCTATTTCGCCATACTATTGTCTTCTGAGGTTCTGTTTTTAAGGGAGAACATAATGTCAGGATCGGTCAACAGCAACAATAACAAAAACCTAGTACCTTCTGAAAGTGGAATGAAATCTTTTGCATTTGGCAGGTAAATATGCCATGCGAGACCTGGTCAACCGGCTTCCCGGCGGCACCGGCCCCAGTGTGCTGTCTGATGAGACCATGGCGGCCATCTGCTGTGCTCTGCATGAGGTCACCAGCAAAAACATGGAGAACGCCAAAGCTCTGGCCGACTCAGGGGGGATAGAGAAGCTGGTGAACATAACCAAGGGCAGAGGAGACAGGCAAGTGCAAGGAGATGGAGCATGAGGCTTTTATTACTAGGAATGTCCTGTGATAAGGGCCTTTGAGAAGGGTATTTCCTATTGCAAAGGATTTATTCCTGCATTTCCTACACACCAATAAGATACACAGTCTCCACCGATGAAAACCTGTTTTGTTGAGAAGGGGCATTTGCAGTCATGTGGCCCCTTTTCTGATATTTACTTGGTTCTAACATCCCTCCATTTGTCTCTGAAGCCATGTTTGCTTGCGCTGACCCCGGGAAGAATCAGAAATCTATGATGAGGACCATCTGAGGGCACCTTCCCTTTCACCTTTGACTTTACTCTAGGCTCCAGGGCCTGTTCTGCAAGAATATCTTACTGAATCCTCAGTTCTGGGAATGATTCCTCTGCCAGGTGCCCACAAAGTATTAAAATCACTGCTCTGCAGTGGGGCCTGCTGTGTGGCCTCAGGATGCACCCTGGGCTGGGATCAGACATTTCCCTTTGCTTCCTGTTGACACCTAATTGATGAAGCAGCAGAAGTAGGGATTAGGGAATTGGTGGCAAAATAGAAGGGTTTTGTTTTGGGTTTTTTTGTTACAGAGCTATAGCAGTTGACTGTAAATCTGCCTTAGTATCAGATCAAAGAGTCCTTCAAGGAAGTGGGAAGTAGGGCTGTTCGCAGCCTTCTCAATCAATACACAGGGCAGCAGCCACCTGATCCATGAAATGGCCCCTGTCTCCCCACTCTCCACACCCCCCCCCCCCGGTTCTCCTTCACAGCACTGATTAACCCCTGATATGTTATTTAGTGTTGTCTCTGGCCTCTGACTCCCTGAGTAGCAGGGACTTTGTCTTTTCTTTGCTGCTCTACCCTCTACATGGAGAACAAAACCTGACCTATAAGAGATGCTCAGTCAGTATTTATTACTTGGCTGAGTGACGGTGCTGGAATTCACATTATTTCTTGTCTGATCTTTTACTTTATACTTTTGTAGGAATTTCTCAAATAGAAGAATATTGTAGCAAAGCATATTCTTATCCCCCAGAAGTCACACCTATCAACATTAACCATATTTCCTTTCAGTCCTTTTTTCTTCTTTTTAATCTCATTAGTAATAAATGCACATGCACCTTTTTTATTTCAGAGGAAATGAAATGTTACAGATAAAGCTAAGGTAACCATAATCACTTCTGTGCTCTTAAAATTTCATTAAAGGGCCTTCATTTGCGAAAGGCATAAGAAGACGCTAGAGAGATTCTGAACCAGTGCCAGAACTTTTGTATATTGGGGAAAGAAAAAAATTCTCATCCGGTATAATCTTTTTTCGAAACAAGAGACTCAGAAAGTCCCGGATCAACTCAGGTTGGCCTCTGAACACATGACGACCTTCCCTTAGGAGTCACTAAGTTTACTGCCCGCTTGCTATGTACGAGAGCAGCAAGCAGATTATACAATAACCCCTACCCCCGGGAGCTTACATTCCTAGGCGAGGTAGGTGAGGTACCAGGAGTGAGAAACACCACCTGTCAGATGCAGATGGAGCAAATAATAACATCGGGAAAGGAGATAAGGAGGAAGCGGAAGGGCTTCGTGTGTGGTGGACAGTGGGAAGCCAGTGGTAACAGAGCAAGTTGGGAGGAGCTAGGGGGAGGAAACGTAACCAGAAATAGAGGACCCTGTGAGTCAGCATGAGGACTTTGATTTACTCTGAGGAAAACCAAAAGCCATTGGAGATTGTTCATCAGTGGGGGGACATGGTCTGACCTCCCTTAAAGGGGTCATCGTGACTTGACAAACCTTCCCTTCCACCAAGGAGATACTAATGGTGGCAACAATTGTAGCGGTGAAGAAGTGGTCGATTCTGACGTGGTTGAAAGAGTCCATGGAATTCTGAGGGATCAGATGAGCAGCAGGAGAGGAGGAAAACGGCAAGGATGACCACAAGGTCTTTGGCCAAAATGACCATGGGATGAAATTGCACTCACCAACATGGGGGAGCCTACGGGAGCAGGTTTTTTAGGGAAGACCAGGTGTTTGGTTTGGACGTGTGACATTTGAGACATCTATAAGACATCCACGTGCAGTGTATGGTCAACAGAATATAGTTGAGTTCAGGATAGAGGTCCGAGCCAGAAATATAAATTTGGGAGTCATCGGTGTATAAATGGCATATTTAGAAAAGTGAAATAGGCTGAGACGAATAAGGAAGAAAATGTAGATGGAGAAGAAAAGAGGCTTCCTGGCTCATAGCTAGAGGCCAAGGAAATGAGGAGCCGAGAAAGAGCAGCCAGAGCATTCAGAAGAGGACGTGTTGGAAACCAAGGGAGGAAGTGTTTCAGGGGTGAGCACACGTCAAATGCCCCTGCTCAGTCAGGTCGGATCAGGACTGAGACTGTCCAGTTGAACGCTACTGATGTCACACATTGCAGAGAAGATGAGACATTGGAAGATGAGAAGTAGAGTTAGGATAAAACATAACTCTTCCAAGGAGTTGCACTACAGAGGGGAGCACAGAAATTTCCTTGCTTTTCTTAAGAGTTAGCTTTCTACTGATAGAATTCGTCTCTGCAGACACCTAGCTAGCTGTTTTGTATCAGGATGTGTAGTTGGCACGCTCCTGTTTGGTCAAGTGTCCTTTCCTGCCTCCTGGTTGCCTAGCACTACAGGCAGGGAGATAAACACCAGCAGCATGGTCAGGAACCGGCTGAGAACAGCATGGCTGTGAGGTGTGAAGACCCTGCAAGGCCATGCTGGGTGTCAGAAATTTCATCTCGGTCCTTTTTTTTTTTTTTTTTTTGAGATACCTCCTTGCTCTGTGATCCATTTTGAAAATACAAAATTTAGAATAGCTTTGACTGGGTTGGTCTGAACTGCTTCTACCTTTGACTCATGAGGAACACTGAGAAGAGGAAGTCTTAGGTGGGAGGTGGTAATGGAGATGGATGCAGAAATGCCCGACTTCTAGGAACAGGCTGCCGCCCTGAACTTGCCTATACTCCGTCCTTGCTGAAGCCCTTGGAATCACTGCAACCCATATCCTGTTACTTGGGGCAGAGAAAGTGCTTCCAGTCTGCTCGCCTTGCTACTTCTCCCTTTCCTGAGAGTTTAATTGGGAAGATAAGAAGAGGAAATCAGATTTCAGATCCTAAGATACACATTTGAAGTCAAATTTTCAGCGCTGAAATGAATTCTGAAGAGGTATTCCGTTATCCTTACGGCTGACTCCCCAAGCACTGATCCACCCCTAATGTGGTGATCTGGAGGTGATCTGGAGGCCTGCACTGAGGTTACACTTCCCTCGACACTTACGCTGAGGCCCCCGATTTAGAGGAGCAGCTCCCGAGGTAAAAAGCAGTGACTCGTGGTCAGCAGTGCTTGAACAGAGCGCCAGTATTCAACAAACGTATTCAAAGAGGAGAACTTAAACCACCCATATTTTCCACATTGAACATTAGGGCACAGATGTACATTGGTTTATATAGAGGGATAAATGATAAGAAGGCAATGGACATGTTTATATGAAGACCTAATAATGGGGGGAAACAAATTGGGAGGGTCCTCTGACAGGATGCACGGTCATGGTTGCATTAATCCCAAAACCCCAGCAAGGTCAGCCCCTTGGGAGATATGGGGGGGGGCAATAAGCTGGGAGACCCCCAGCTTAGTCACTGCTCATCCTGATCACAGCCTCTCATCCCAGACTTGACTGCCCAAGAGCCTCACTTTGGTCCTTGCCACTCTGGCCGGCCGTGAACTTGCCCATTTCCCAGGTACACCTGATTCCTTGGTTGTGTTTTCCAACAGCAGCCCCTGCGTCCTCTAGTCCTTGGAGAGATGGCCTCTTGGCCACTGGTTTGCAGCCCAAATCTCTGCAAGTGGAGCCTGAGGCTGTGCCGCCCACACTCATTAACGTCTTCGCTGTCTCCCTAGATCATCTCTGAAAGTGGTGAAGGCAGCAGCCCAGGTCTTGAATACATTATGGCAGTATCGGGACCTCCGGAGCATTTATAAAAAGGTAACTTACAAGAATAGCTCTGGCATAATTAGCATTCATCAGAGCACACATTCATAATCATTTATTGTAATGAAATGTCATTATTCATTTTGAGAGGTTTCTTTTTCTCTTTTAACTCCACAGGATGGGTGGAATCAGAACCATTTCATTACACCTGTGTCGACGTTAGAGCGAGACCGATTCAAATCACATCCTTCCTTGTCTACCACCAACCAACAGATGTCACCCATCATTCAGTCAGGTCAGTGGGCAAACTCCACTCCTTCGCGAGAATATTTGTGTGACAGACATTATTTTCCAGCCAGAGAAGACTGAACATAGACGATTAAGCCTGTCACCTCCAAACACTTAGGAGTTGTATTTGCTCTTCAAGCCAAGAGCCTTCTTTGGGAATTACATGCCATTGTAAACCAAGACCCACTTTCCTCCTTCCATTTTAAAAGTTTATGCAAGTTTACACATAAATGTATCCTGGGGCCCTCCATCGCATCTCCCCCAAGATTGTGCTTCACTAGGTTTGAGAAGGGGCTCTGCTTGACCTGGCTGGCCAGGTGATGTGGATGCAGGGGGGGAAGAGCACACTTTGAGAACCACTAGCTATGCTTGAAAACAGCTGCCCTGCCTGCCCACTGGCCATAAGTTTGGAATCTCCTCCAAAGTGATTTTTTAGTTTTCTTGGTGAGAACTCTTAGAAAATGGGTCCTTTAGACATGATCTTAATACCTGCATTCTGGGGGAGCTACGATCTCCAGCACTTCTTCCTTCCCAGTTAAACCTCCATCCCCTGGCTGTATTCCAGGACCTCCCCCTACCCCCGCCCCCGCATCCAGGACTGATGGGAACAGGCTCTACAGGCGGGTTTGCAGGAATTCCCTATGATTTGTAAATTGGGAATCTTGGCACCCACACTACCTACTTATTAGTGTCTAATTTGGTAGAGAGAATGTTCTGAGACTCAGACTTGGGGGGGGTGTTTGTTTTTTAAGATTTTATTAATTTATTTGAGAGAGTGAAAGAGAGAAAGCAGGAGACAGGGGAGGGTCAGAGGGAGAAGCAGACTCCCCGTTGAGCCGGGAGCCTGATCTGGGACTCCATCCCCAGGACTCCAAGATCATGACCTGAGCCAAAGGCGGACGCTTAACCACCCAGGCACCCCCAGATTGTTTTTTATATGTAGGGGCAGAATATCGCTACCAAGCCAAGTTAATCCTATAAATTTAATTCTTAGCTAAATGAAATAGGAAAAGTAATAAATATCTTTTTTTAATTTGGCTTTAAATCTCCCATTCTGACATATAAATATTATCTGTTTTATTCAACTGTGCTACTGCTGGCAGTCTTATTTCTCATGCGGACAAATGTGGCCAGAAAGACAAATATAGGACTGGTGGTTCTTGCCACATAATTGGATGTCTGCACTTGTACTAGGAATTTTTTTAAATTATCTGTGCCTACTGAGTACGGTGTATATTTTTATCTTAGTTTTTCAATTATGAGTTGTTTTCTTCAAAGAGACTTATGCTTGGTTTTTGACATCCTTGCTGAGCTCCCAGGTGTAGCCTGAGGCTGTCTTCTTTTATAAAAATGCTCAGAATCCTTTAGGGACTCAGAAATAGGGGTGTCAGGGGAAACAAGAGATTTGGCTGCTTAACAAAAGGCATATGTAGTACAGGCAAAAGAATAATTTCAGACAGATGAGGGCGTAGTTACTAAGCAATGAACTTATTCACGTACACACACTGGACAACGTTGATGAGCCCACCCAGGTACTTAGGTACCTTTCTGGATTGTGGGTCAGAGGTAAGATATAATTCATACTGCTGCTCCAGTTATTCTAAGGGCTAATCCTCCATCTCTCAGCACTAATGTATCAGCTTACTGGCACTTCTGATGCCTCGCTCTTGTACTTGTGGGAGGTAGGTGGACATGTTCTTTGTCCTCCTACCTTCTAGAAAGTAAGCAAGGTGAGTAGCACACAGACACTGCCCACACACGCTCACCTTTGTTGAACACACAGCAACCCTATGTCAGTGCAGTGACCTTCTAAGGAAACGATTTCAGTGTCAGTCTGCCTTTGGAGGCAGCAAGGCATGAAGGAGCACCGGTGTCAAGGCTCAGGGGCTGCTGCTTTCAAGTGGCTCAAGTGAATAAGTGACCACTTGTATTTATAATTACCTTAAGTGCAAGCAACATGACTTTTTAATGAGAAAAAAAAAAGATGTGTGGTGCTTTTCTTCTGTACAGAAATGCTTAAAACGAGATCTGTGGATAGATACAGTATTATTAAATGTTTGGCTCAAGCTGGGATAAAAAATTGCCTGGGGTTTTGTGAGGCCCCACTTGTTAGCACTGTGAATTTCTTGAGGAGCCAGGCTTACTGAGTTTACAAAATTTCCCTGACAGCTGATCACCATAAAAAGAATTATAAATTTTATGGGCTGGGCACTCTTATTCAAACACATTTAGAGATACAGATATTTTTGAAATAATTAAAAATCAAAATATGCCATAAAACACCTATTTACTGAAGAGCTGTACATCAAGGATAATAGATGGGTGTTTTACAAGCAACGGCACTGAGGGCATAAAATAGCAAATGTAACTCTTACGTGGCTAATAAGTTATTCTCACTCAATTGTAAAGGCCTATTGGAGTCCTGGAGGCCCACTATTGAGAAAGCTGTGTGGTTTCTGCCCTGCGCCTCTAACCAGGCAGCCTACGCTTCAGCTCTCAGGAAAACTCTGGCAGGGCCACGCTGGCTCAGGTTCTCGCAGCCCTGGGCCTGAGGCTTGACTTCCCAGTCCTCAGCACGGGCTGCTCTTCAACTCACAGTATCTCTAAGAGCTGATTTTTAGCACCAGCTGCGTGGCATTTCTAATTGCTGACCTTTATTTTTCCAGAGAGGATTTTGCAGAGACACTGACAGTCTGCTTTCTCTTTCTTCTCTTTTCTCTCCCCCTCGTCCTCTGCCCTCCCTTCAGTTGGCAGCACCTCCTCCTCACCAGCACTGTTAGGAATCAGAGACCCTCGCTCTGAGTACGATAGGACCCAGCCACCTATGCAGTATTACAATAGCCAAGGGGACGCCACACATAAAGGCCTGTACCCTGGTAAGACGCCAGCCGGGTGTGTGATAGAGTATCTCGAAAAGCCACTCATTTCCAGGCACCCCGCCAGCGGCCTGGGAAGTAGCCCATGCCTGTATTGAGACGGTCCCCCAGCAGACCACGTTCCAGCCTCTCCATTTCCTGCTTCCAGGGCTGTTGCCTTTTCCTCTTGTTTTAAGGAAAACAAGCTAAGGTAGTGGCCTAGTGACCACAAATAAAAAGAGCACCATATCCAAGAGAGATGGCTTCTGGCTTTCTCCCAGTGCAGTCCCTTTGCTCTGCTCCCTCTCTGTCCATGCAGTGTCTCCCCGTGTCTCGCCTGCGTCAGAACTCGGAGTTGTGGGACACTTTGCAAGGCCACATCTCCTAGACTGGCTCATCTCTTAAATTCAAACCTGAGAATGGAGATCAATTTCATTTATATTTTCATGGAAAAGAGTTTGAATGAACAACAGAATGTATAATGTGATTCTTCCCTAAGTGATTATATTTTAAGAATAACAAAAATAATGTTGCATAGTATGCATATTTTTATGTCATTCAGAAAGCTGGGCATCTAATTCGTGTAAAAGGATGCCAGCCCAAAGAGTTACCGGGATTTCATATTGTCCCCATTCTCAACTCTCTGGCAAATTATAACTACTCTAGAAGTTTCAAATAAGGGTGTGACTGAGCTACCACAAAAGAGTACTCTTTCCTCAAAAAAACCTATTTATTAAAAAGAAATAGAAGCTGGTGGCAACTTAACAACTGCTGGGGGAGCCGTCTCAGTTGTGCTGTTGTCTCTGAAATTGTGATTTCACAGGACTGTTTACTAATCGACTATTGTTACTATGGCAATTAATAGCTCAGAAAATTGCAGATGCTACATTTCAAACACCAAGCTCTTTGCAAAGGAGATGCACAAACTGAAGTGCATTGTTGCTTCAGATTTGCAGCAGCCTGCTTTATTTTAAAGATCGCCTCTTTAGCATGCATGCCCTTCTGTATCTTCTTTGCTTGCTTCAATAAACTAATTTGCCTCAAGTATGTTTCATTTTCCTCATTATAAAAAAAAATCTTTGCTAGCCCTAACAATAATAGAAGGGTAGCCAATGACCTCATCGGGAGTCTGCTGCGGACTCTTGAAGACAACCATCTGATTATCAGATTCTTTTTGTTTCTAAGTGTACTTAAAGATGGCAGACACTAGACCGTGCCTCCCTGTGGCCAGACCGCTTAGAACATGCCTATGCCTGCTTGTTCTATGACCTGGGACTTGGAATCAAAGCTGTTCTGAAGGCATGGAGCTTGTTCTAATGTTTCCCTTCCCCCATCTGACCCAGTGCTCTAGCTCAGAGCCCTGGAAAAGTGATGTCCCTCGGCTCAGGGAGCAAGGCTGCTGTTCAGAGCCAGCCAGGGAAACCACAGGTATGAACAGCTCTCCACAGTGACCAGAGGTTGAGAAGGAAACCTTTTGGGATCGGTATTAATTTTTGGTGAAACACACACAGAACTTATCTTTGCCATATCCATTATCCCCTAACAGCCCTGAGGTGAGCAGCAGCTAAGCTAGATCCAGGGAACTCAGACCGCTCCCTGTCCCGATCTCCGCTGACACTGGGAAAGGCAGGCCCTGTCAGGGACGGCACCAGCCCTAGTGCAGGGAGCCCACACAGCCTAATGGACCGGAGTAATGAGCACTAGTTTTAATTTCATAAAATATTTTCTTACAGGCTCCAGCAAACCTTCACCAATTTACATCAGTTCCTATTCCTCACCAGCAAGAGAACAAAATAGACGGCTACAGGTGAATTTGCAATATCATTTTTACAGAAGGTTGATTAGCAGGGATCGACACAGTAAGGGGTCCGTGCCGGTTGACCTACCAGAGCTGGGCCAACACAGCAGGGGCCAAGGAGCTTTCCCTGGGGATCTCTGCTCCTCAGAAGCTCATCTGTGGTTTAAGCCAAGCACTGTTTCCACAGTAGCCTCATGTGCTTGAATATTCAAATCGGTGCTGCTGAGACCACCATGCCACTGATGGGAACCAGCTGAGAAGTCTTTAACTCATATTCTTTGCCCAACAATCTCCTTTTCCCACTCCTTTTTTCTGTTAACCTCTAAATTCTCTTCCATCCTCTGGGTGGGGAAAGGTGGTAAGCACACTTCATTTTCTCATCTCATTTTTCTCCTTTTTTGTACACCTCATTTCCCATCTTCATGACTCCCTCCGCATTCAAGCATCCATGGTTTGACACCACTTGAGTCGGTGGCCAGGTCTCCATTAGTCTCAGAAGTCAAAGTGCATTCAGCCCTACTGGGGTGGACCCCACTCTCCATCCTAGTGGGGACTAATGGTTGTGGCCCCAATCTCTGCTTTCACGGGGGTCTAAAATTTATGTTGGTCCTTCCTGATGCCATGCCCACATAGGTCATCTGATCTCTCCTCTTACCTTCCATTAATATATGAGCAACTGGGGTTTTCCAAACAAGCCTGTATCCTGAACTTCAGATAAGGATACTCTAAGACCTCCCCCCATTTCATCTTTTCTCTGTAGATGGAAGAAAAAAGAACTCCCAAATTATTCATAATGTATGCTATAATTTTTAAGTCAGGAGGAAAAAAAAAACCTTAAAGTCATAACTCTAACTTAAATTTAAAAAAGACTTCAGGCTCTGAAATACTGATAATGTTAGAATCAACTTAGTTCCAGAACATGATGTTGATAATGTACATGGTAAATTTGTTACATCTTAGTGGGGGGATTTGGGTATAATCGAGAGGGAAAACAGACATAAGTGCCATGACAGTTTTTCTCCAAACATATTTGAAGAAATTAATGTGAGGTCAGAGATGAGATAACACAAAAGGAAATGGGGGCAGGGTGCTCTGAGGTGGATGCCCACATGGGTTTCACCTTGCTTCCTTACAAATCGATTAGTCCTGGCTTAGGGAAGTCTTTCCTTTAGAGCTGTTTGCTCACGTGTCTCTTTCAATTTTATTATTCTGCTGCCCAGAGATTGCTTACTCCTTTAACAGTACCTCACATTTCTTTTAAAACTGAGGGATGGACTCAATCTTCATCTCTGAGGTAAATGTTTTAAAGGATGGTTCTATACATAACTATCTGAAGCATGAAAATCCCACCTCCAACCAAATTCATGATGTACTACTCATGGTTCCCCTGTGTCAAAGCAAAACTCAAGGCCTTCCTTTCAATGGGCATGCCCAGGTAACAGGCCCCTCCATAGCAGAGCACAGAACTGGACCTCTAGGGGGAAAGGAGGTAGCCAGGGGCCATCTTGGGCTCTCCGGAGACATCAACTTCTAGAGGCCTTAGAACAGGACTTGAGCAAACTCTGCCAGCCCACTTATAAACATAGTTTAAAATCCTTACAATCTACTAGTAAATACACAGCGTGTACCAGAAAGAACTTTGAACCATATCTTCACAAATACTGAATGCTGCTTTAAAAATATGAAGCAGGAAACCCACATTAATTTCCCTTAAACACATATTTCCAAAAATTGCTTTGATTTATTTGCTTTTTCATTTTGTCAACAGCATCAACAGCTGTATTATAGTCAAGATGACTCCAACAGAAAGAACTTTGACGCATACAGATTGTATTTGCAATCTCCTCATAGCTATGAAGATCCTTATTTTGATGACCGAGTTCACTTTCCAGCTTCTACTGATTATTCAACACAGTATGGACTGAAATCAACCACAAATTATGTAGACTTTTATTCCACGAAACGACCTTCTTATAGAGCAGAACAGTACCCAGGGTCCCCAGACTCATGGGTGTAGCATCAAGATGCTCGGTAGAGGAACTCTTCTTTCTAACCTTGTTTGGATTGAGATGAGAAATCCGTCTTGCTGATTTGCTGATGAAATGTGAAAGTGAAATGGAAGGACTGAGTGAAGAGCATATTTTTTTTCTTTTTGAGGAATTATCAGGGAAGTAAGGAAACCGTCGGGAGAGAGGACTTTCTAAGCTCTATTTAGGTGTTAGATCTAATTACTTATAGATTCTGTAGTCTGGTGAAGGTGTGGGTGATGTGATGAGAGGTTTGAGAAATGGGTGAAATGAGATGGGGGATGTGTAGGTCAAATCAAAGATGATTTTTTTAATGTGAATAAAGTTATGTTCTGATAGTTTGTACAGAAAAAAATAATAAAATGGATGCCCTTCATGTTTTATTGCTATTACTAAATGTCAAGATTGTATGCTATTATGTCTTGTAAATTTCTTTTGTTGGTGTAAATATGGAAATGCCACATTGGTTAAGTGCCATCATTTGTAATGCAGTGTGTCATTTGAAAAGAGATTTGAAGAAAACTGACAGCTTAAAAAACAAATGGGAAACCCAAGGAATTGTTAGCAATTAAAAACAAACTATAACATCCTTTGTTTTCAAAATGAATAGTGTACCTTTGAAGCACAAAAGTCCAGTCTGGTATAGAAGCGCCATGCCCATTCCCTGCCTCTTTCATAGGACACTTCACTGCCATTTTCTATGCACATGAAAGAAAAATAAATGTGGAAATTTCATCCTTGGAAATTTGTTCCCTGTTCTTTTTTTATTTTCTGTGTGTAATACGGAAAAGCACATTCTATAAATGTGAATCTAACTGCATGTTGGAAACAGCTTAAATATATCCAAGTATTATAGACTTTTCTAGTTTTATACACTTTATGAGATGGACCAAAGAATGAAACTATGAAATCTCCTCCTCTTTATCTACCTTAGTATTTTTATTTTGGGGGATCTGTTTTGAATCTAATGTACATTGTCTTTTTTTTTTTTTTTTTGTCTTCAGACTGCTACATGTCTTTAACAGTGCTTTTCACCTGAAGGAAATTACATCTGGCAGGACCAGCCCTAACCAAACTGACGACGACTCCTCTTGGCAATTTTTTTAAGAACTCAATAACTAGGTAAAAACAATGGTTGGGCACTTACTGGTTGACACCAATGTAGGAAACCAAAACATATTCTAAATAATTATTTTGCTGAATGATCCGATGAGACAGTACTCCCTGGATTAGAGACAGAGTGGAGGAAGCCCCATATACATGATAGGGGTTCCAATAACCAAGCAACATTACTTGTAAGCTTTTCTCCATTTGTCAAGACGAGAGGCACCAGCCCCAGGACGCCCAAAGACAGGCCTTCCTAAGTCTTGCAGTTTCCACCCTGGATCTTATATGGGAAACAACCCATATGGCAAGTCAAACCCAGAGCTGTTGACTGAGCTCAATATATCCTACAAACGAGGTACAAATCATAGATTAGAACGTGTGCTTGTATTTGTGAATATATGGAAGATTAGGAGAAAAATGCTTTCTTTTATTGAACGGACTGCAGTCCAAGATTAGAATCCAAAGTGAAATGGAAATCCAAGTACAAACAGGAATATTCCTAAAATCTCAGTGGGGAGACTTCCTGACGTGCAGGCTTTCTAAAATGATGCACAATAAGACTGCCTAGCTGCCCCTGGCCTCACATGCCCTGGCAGAGCTCAGCAAATGGCACTCAAGGTGGCAGACACTGCCAGATTTCCCCCAAGGACCTGGCATTAAGACTTTTGAGTTGTCTGGTATCCGTTCGAGCTTTGAATCACTGACTTCTTTGAAACTGACATTCTCACGTCTGGGTTGAAGGTCCTCACTCGAGGAGTCAGGACAGAATCTATAGTTGGCCTGAGCTGAGTGACAGTAAATGACTGTTGCTTTTAGTGACCTCGTACGTCTTTGGCTTAACTTAGTGGACCCAGGTCCCCAACTCTGACAGGCAGCATTTCAATAACAGATGCAAATTTGGGTTACAAAGAACTCACTTGGGCATCCACCCGAACCTCCTAATGGGGCCAGAAAGAGGCCTGTGGTGAGGACTGAAGATGAGATGCCCTGTAAGCTCCTTCCTTGTGACCAGAGATAAGCAGCTATGGACACAGCCTGAAAGATACAAGTATCACTGATCAAAAAGCTAATCCCACTCTCCCAAAGTGTAAGAATAAATAAGTTCTGCTATAACCAAGTTGACTTTTTTTTTTAAGATTTTACTTATTTTACAGAGAGAGGGAGAGGGAGAAGCAGACTCCCCACTGAGCAGGAAGCCCGATACGACATGGGACTCGATCCCACACTCTGAGATCATGACCCAAGCTGAAGGCAGACACTTAACCAACTGAGCCACCCAGGTGCCCCCAAAGTTGACTTTGTATTGCTGCCTTTATGTCACAAGATAGCATGCAGAATTCAGCCCCCAGGAAGAGGTCTGTGGTTCTGCTCAGTGCAGTTTGACTGCATCCCGCAAGGTCAGAGCTGAGCTGAGCCACTGTTGGTGAGCTAGACCAGTGTGTCTTTACTCTGACTGCACATTAGAACCAGCTCGGCAGTTTTCACAACTAGGGGGGGCCTATCCTGACCAATCAAAAGCACAAGAAATGGGGTTCAGGCACCAGTATTCTTGAAAAGCTCCCTGGATGACTGGTGTGCAGTCAAGGTGAAAGCCACTCGGCCCACACACCATTATCCCCACCTTCCTGCCCTGTGACCTGACATTTTGGTGGGCGGAGTGTGATGTGTGGAGTTTGCCTGGAAGAGTGACAGAGATTTGGGGTATCATAACTGAGATTTTAAACCTGAAATGTGAGAGGTGAGGTTTTCCTTCTTGCCAGAATATTTATCTTTTGCTTCTACACTGCACTGTTTAAAGTCCTTTCAAGCTCAAGGACGTTTCATGAGTATCAGAAATGATGACCTCACAGACCCATTAATTAATCCAATAATCCCTGGCCAATATTTGGTTGTCCACATGACTGCTGATTATTGCACTGAAATACCAATAGTTCACTTTCTCAGGCACTCGCTATGTGCTATGAGTATCACATATATTATCATTTATCCTTCATAGCGGATGTATGAAATCTGTACTAATATCCCATTTTACAGATCCTAAAGCAAATATGGAGCAACTTGCTGAAGATGACACAGTAAGTGGCCAAGGCCAGGTTAGTACTATGGTCTATCTTAACTATGACGCCAGTGTTTTTAAAATTCAGTCATTTGAGTTCCAACTGAGCTATTATTTAATGAAAAATGTTCATATTTGTCTTTAATTTTCCAAAGGAAACTCTATCCCTGAAGGAAAAACCATCACCTGCCATAAATAAAAACTCTCCATAAAAATGAACATTTAACTACTAAACATACAGATTTCCAGGGACCACCAGAATTCACTGTCCACCACTACTGATATTACATGCACCTCATTTTAGGAAACCTGGGTCCTCATCAGTCTGGTGTGCATGACAGTTTAGATGGGCTGAGAACTCCCCTTAGGACATTCTGAGTCATGCCCCTGAACACAGGCCCCCTGAAACAAAATCCACCACAAGACGACCCTCTTGTTTGGGGGCCTCAGTAATACGTTTAGAGGAACACAGATCTAAATCCACTGGGTGGTGGTGTTATTTCTATGATCAAATCAAATTATAAGGAAAAAAGTATTTGTAAACTTGGCCACTGCTGTTCACTTCATTAGATTTTTTAAAGTTGTTTATAACAGCATTATTCATAATAGGCAAAACCTGGAAACAACCCAGATCTCCAAAAGGAGAAAGGATAAACAAACTGTGGTACATGTATATAACAGAATACTAGTCAGCACTAAAAAAGAAAAGCCCCAGATACAATAATGGAATGATTCTATTTCAGGACCACGTAAAACTTATCTATCATGACAGAAGTCAGAACCATTGTTGCCTGTGGGGGTAGGTAATGACTAGAGAACTTTTGGAGATGATGGAAATGTCTATATCTTGATTGGGGTGGCTCTTACACGGGTGTGTACATTTATCAAAAGTCATCAAAATGTTCACATTCCATCACGTGAGGTTTATTCCAATTTAAAAAGTTATTAACATTTGTTCTAAAAGGCACTAAAGTAATATGCAATGACATTGTCTGAGACTTAGTTTTATGACTTAGAGTCAGAGTGATTACAGAGTTGAGAAAAATCCAATTTATATATTCTAAACCTTCCAAAACATTTACTTAAGAGTGGTGTTAGAGGTGGTCATGGAGAGGATGTGACTACCAGTTGACTTGAGAGCTGGACCTAATCAATGAGAGGACCCCGATCCCCTCCCCTGTCCTTAGAATAAGCATTCTGCTTGCCTTCACCACCCTAGAAGCTGCCGCAAGGACAGAGCCCTGAGATGGTAATGTGGCATTGAGGCCATCTGGGTGGCATATGTAACTAAACCCAGTTAAGGCTTCTATATAAACTTTTAAGATTCTGGTGGGCAGGTGCAGAGATCTACTCATCTTGCGGCCACCCAAGACAAGCCTCATAAATTCTCTTGCTTATGAAATCTGCCACCTATGAATCTGGATGGTCTGCTCCTCTTCAGTCTCTCCTAGCCCTCCACCTACAGGGGCCCGTTTTGCAGACCAACAAGTGGTTTCTCAAACAAAAGATTTTAGCACAAAATTCTTTGTCGTTATATACACAAAGTCTATTTAAAAGATGACAGCTTACCAAAGTTAAATTTAAACGGAATTCTAGAAAATACATATTTGAAAAGCACTATATGGGAGTGTCTTTTGAATGAGCTATGCTTGTACAGATTTACCTGTGTGTTGCCAAGAAAGTAAATCGAGAAGTAAAACAGGCTCATATTTAAACATGTTGCCAAGAGAGAGAAGTGTGTCACCCCTTTTACCTAATGATCTAAAGAGATGTGTAAATAAATACTTCACCCACCTGAGTGCTACCCAAGCCACAGGGAAGGAGTGTGGGAGGAAAGTCCTTTCAGCAAGGTACCAGAGAGGTGTTAGCAGCAAAACAAACAGGTCAGTGAAATCAGAGGCAGAGCAGCTAATGGGACTTTTAACTCTACAAATGCAGTACAGACTTTGAATTCAAAGAAGATCTTTGCTGTAGGTCAAGGAAATCCTTGCTAGAGAAGAGAACAACAGTCTTATTAATTAGAATCCGTCTGGGGAGGGAGTGGAAGAGAGCAAAGGATGCAAACCGTGTTTGGAATTCCCTCGGCAGTTTCCGCCCTGATGGACAGCTGCCCTTTGCTGGCCTGTGCCAAGGAATGGACTCAGCCTCAGAGAACTATGTGCAGCCATGAGCTGCCTTCCACACAGAGTACCACTTCTCAGCTGCGACTTGTCAATTCTGCCTCCCCGCAGAAGACTGTGACTTTTGTCTCCAGCCTCACTCACCCTTGCGACAGCAGTTTGCTGTTATTCACCCGCCTGATGGCTTGACTTGACTTGCTGTCTTTACAAAAGCACTTATTCAGCACAATCCTTCAAGGCTGCAGACACAGAAAGGAAATTATTAGCAAGCAAATGATGACTTGAATTCTATCTGTTGTACTGCCATTCCCTGTTTTTATGTCAGCAGCTTCACTGGAAGCAGCTGGCATGTCCCATAAGTAGCAGTTTGTGCCTATTGCTGTTGCCTAATTCTAACTCAAAATCACTAAAAAGCATTTTGTGCTGTCATAATCGCTTGCATGAGCCATAACTAGCTTTTTCATTATTAAAGCCCATCCAATGGTTGGGGGAATTTTGATAAAGACTTCATGATACAATGGACTATTTCACCCTCCATTCACGGCCCGTGATTCCAGAGCTGACCAATTCATTGTCTTGTAAAATACAGCTAAACACAACATGTGCTGGGTCAAAGGTATAATTCTGAGATCAGTGGGAAAATATCCAATTCTTCCTTCAGAAATCCCCTATAACTGATCATTTGTTCCCCCAAAGGCAACACCCCTGAAATTTGCCTTCATTTGCTGGCAATAAAATGTAACATGTTGAGCTTTGGCCTTGATGAGTTGCCATCCACTGAGTACTAATCTAATAAAATGACTTCAGGGAGGATGACATCCCTCTAGCATCTCTCTTCAGGGTTCTTCAGAGTCAGTGGCTGTCCCAGCCCAATCCCAGGCAGCTCTCTTTCCTTCCCAGGTATACGAATGAGTGGAATGAGGTATGCCCAGCTTCCTGGGGACTAGAGGAAAGAATTCAATCCAGATGGGCTCCAGGTTGGAAATACCATCATAGGAGGAGATCTGGCCATTACAGAGATGGTTGTGCTGTGAGGAATGTATTTCAAGCCTTTACAGAAATATTTTATGAAGACAAACCAGGAAGCACATTCTATAGCTAAGTGATTAAAATATTTACACGTCCACCAACAACGCTGCAATCATGCCTGGCCTTAGTGACCAGAAAGCTCGTTCTTGTCTGTAAACTGGTCAAAAGATAATGGTGTGTTTATTCAGTTTGCAAATAATTAGATGCTTCCTTTTTCATTTTTCTCTCATGTGCCCTACTTTTTAATTGTTTCTTTGATAATTATTTCTTCTATGAAGAAAAACTATCAAAGGAAATGTGAGGTGGTATTGAAACTCTTCAAGCCTGTAATTATAGAACATCTTAATTGGAGAAAAGCTGGTCCAACACCACTTGAAACCACTAATATTGTCCTCCAAGGCCACATCACTGAGTCACAGTAGTGATGTATCATCACTAAGGAATTATACTTGACTGGTAATAACAAAGTTTCCCAAAGTTGTGTCTTCAACAAGATGAGTTATAGAAGGTTTTGGGTTTTCTCTCCTTCACATATTGAAATGAACATAGAAAAACAGACCAATACTAGTATGGTGGTTCTATAATGTCCTCATGGACCCAGGCTCCATCGTAATCTCTGGGCATGAGCCTCATCTTCATGGCTTCCCAGCTGACTGCTGAAGCTCCAGCCATCACATCTTCATTCTTCAACAAGGAGAAAGGAGTGGGAAAGTAGAACCTGCCAATTGAATCACTCTCTTAAAAGACCTTTCCTCACCCATATGTCTTATTTTTACCTGGGCCCATTGCCATCTCTACTCATGTAGGGGTTCTGTTGATAAGGAAAATGAGGAGATGGATAAGGGAAACTCACAATCAGACTCTGTGTAGGATGCAGATGATTCTGTGAGGTGATTCCTACACTTCTATTACCTTGGTTCCTATTAATGTAGGCCCCATACCAGAGACCTGTGTTGTATTAATTCCATGCTTGGGGAGAAGCCATAGTACCCATAGCTCCCTAGACTTGAAAGATAACCAAAAATGGATGAAATTTCTCAAGTTCAGGTTGTCCCCAGCAGGTCAGGTTCAATTCACTGTTCCATCTCATAGCTTAGAAGTTAACTATCAAAAGCCAGTTATCTGTGGTCAGAAACCCTACCCTCATTATGACTTCCAATCTCCAAGGGGCAAAGCTATGGGTGTCCACAAAAGCAGCTCAGGACTCAGTGGGGAGAGACTCTGGACCCATCTCCCCACTGTACCAACAGCAGCTCACCATGAGCTGTTTCTATATCATATGTCCATGTAGGATTATATTAACAAAGTTTCTACAGCTAAAACCAGGCAAAGTAGTGACAGCCATTGTATGGTTCATGACTGACCTTAGGCAGCTAGCTGGAGACCTATAGCTCTGTGTGCTCCTGACTGAAGCCTGGTAGACTCACTGCAGCAGCAGCCTTCTTCAGGGGCGTCACTTTAACTCACTATGAGTCTGTGGAGTATCCCCCTACAATGTCCTAGGCATCTTGGAAAAACCTGGAGGCTTATGAGGCTGCCATCACCTCAAGAACTTGAGCCCCACTGAACCCATCAAGTCTGAGTTGAGCTGTCAAGGAAAGCCTCAGAGAGCAAGAGGGACTCAAGCTGAACTTCAGATTAATTCTAAACAAAGGTGCCAGGAAATAAATAGGAATGGCAGGGGGTTAAGGAGAAAATCAGTGGAACCCAGCACAGGAAGAACACCAAGTGAAAGAGAAAGAAAGAAACAACAGTGAGTTTCTCTCACTGGGTTTGGGTAAAAACAAACCTAAGAATAACCCTTTGCTGACTGTTTACTAGTGTCAAAGACAATGCTAAGTGCCTTATCCACATTACCCCATTTAGTCTTTATGACAGTCCTAAGACAGCCTACAAAAGAAAAAAACTGTCCTCAGAAATGGAGAGTAAGTGTTCCAAGTTCACACCAATCGAAGATTATAACTTAGATCTGTTGGATTCTGGAGCCCCCATTAGCCCTTTGGGTCTCCGAGGAGACCAGAAGTTTCCAGCCTTCACATACTCTATGTTTATGCTAAAATAAACGCATGTGACAACCGCTCTCCCAGTCAGGAACCCCCTTCCCCGTCCTACCAGCTCCTGGGCCAAATTAGGTTAAAGAAAGCAAACTAGTTTTAACGTTTGCCTTGGCAAACGTAACTAGGAAAATACCTTATTTGCTCAAATCGAAGTTGATGTTTTTAAAACTATAGAAAACTACAAAGCGGCCTGTTCACAAACTATGCTCTGAGTCTCGGCAAATCTGCAGCAAAAGACTTCACAGATCAAAGGAAGCCAAGAGGGCATCCCCCACCCCCCAGCTCTTCCCCACCTGGGTCAGCCCATTTCCCCCAGCGCAGCCTGAACAGGCAACTCTGCTGGAGCTGAGGCCTGGGCTGGAGTGGGGGCCAGGCCAGCAGTTCCGCCTGGGAAAAGTTTAGGAGGCTCAAAGGGAGAGAAGGGCCCTCCCCGCTGCCCTAGCTTTTGTAGAGAAAGACCTTCCCCAACAACGGTCACTCACAGCCCTGCAAGTCTAAAAAGGGAACTATGGACATTCTGGAAAACACTGAAATAAACTTTTTGTTTCCCTTCTCCCTCCACTCACTTTTTACTCCTCACTTCTCTTCAAGGGCATTGGAGGGGCCCTGTGATGAGAGGACCAGGAGGTCAGCTCAGGGCGCTCCGCGGTTCCAGGTGAGGGCCAGAGCCTCCAGCAAGGTGGAATCCGCACCGGGAGGGGATCGCCAGGCCCGCTCTGCCCTCGGGGAGGCCTAAAATCCTGCTCTGGGGAGTTCGGGGTGAGTTCAGTTCATCCAAGTTATCCACAGAACAGTCCCTTTTGCTCTGACTCAAGCGATCAGTCCACTTCGCAAACAAAAAGGCTGATGTGGCGTTTTAACACACATAACTGCCGTGCAGACGCCTCAGAGAAAAGAGGACTATGTCTGGCATACCCGAACCCGCAGTGGCTCCTCAGGACGCAGCACCACACAGACTCTCAAGCTGTAAGACGAGCACCTCCCTGCGAAGAGATAAGAGAGTCTGTCTTCCGGACGGAAGTCCCGCCTCACTAGCCTCGACTGCACCCGGAACCCAGGAACCAGCTTCCGGTGAGGCCTTTTCTGCCGCGCGTGTCTGCAGCTGACGTGGACCGTGGATTTCCCTCTTCTCTCTTCGCATCCCCACATTGGCAGGCACGTCCACAATGGCCGCCTGAGCGGAACTTCCCACCCGTCAGAGGCCGGAGGGGAAACGAGAGAAAGGCTGCACTGCAGGCGTCCTGGCAGGGAAAGATCATCTGAGCACAGTAGAAGGTAGGCCGAGCCTCTAGCCCAGTGCTTCCCGCACCCCCCCGGGGTGAAATGTGGCGCAAGAAATAACACCACAGTATTCATGCTGAGGATCAAGCACTGAGCACAGCCCTTCGCGTGGATTATTTTACTCAGAGGTTATGAAGCAAGTGCTACTGCTGACTCCATTTTACAGATGAGGAAGCCCAGTAAAGGGAGGTTAAGAAATTCACCCTAGAGGCGCCTGGGTGGCACAGTGGTTGGGCGTCTGCCTTCGGCTCAGGGCGTGATCCCGGCGTTGTGGGATCGAGCCCCACGTCAGGCTCCTCCGCTGTGAGCCTGCTTCTTCCTCTTCCGCTCCCCCTGCTTGTGTTCCCTCTCTCGCTGGCTGTCTCTCTCTGTCAAATAAATAAATAAAATCTTTAAAAAAAAAAAAAAAGAAAAGAAATTCACCCTAGGTGACAATGGCAGAGTGTCTGTCTCCAGAGCCACCTCCCTAAGTGAATATCGGTCTCTCACCTATCAGATTAACAACTGCCCCTCCGCCTGAGAGAGCTGCTCCTCTGAGCAGCCCTGGCGCTCTGGGGAGTGAGCATGGACGTCCATCTTTTGTGGACCAAGGTGGAAACTCCATTCCAGCTTACTGCCGTGTAGCTGGGTGGGTACGGTAGGTCAGACCTGCCATAGGTTTCTGTCACTCTGTCACTGTCCCCATTCTGGGGAGTTCTGCTCCCCTCCCCAGTATTCCATGTTCTCCAATAGTTCTAGAAAGCCTCCATTGCTGCTGTTCCCCGAGGTCTGCCCTGGGCTTCCAAATCATCTTTCTATCCCCCTGACTCATTATTTACTTTGGTTTGGGTGTACGTTTCCCAGCCCATACCCCCTCCTCCCGGCCAAACTCACTACTGCTCACCTTGGAGTGAGGGTGCGGCCTTCCCTAACTTCCCTCCCTGAAGCAAGCAGGTGGATTTCTCTCAGCACTCAGGAGACCACTTCATCCTTGTGCCAAGTGGAGAAGTTTCCCATATTCCTTGGAAGATTAGTTCTACAAATTGTCCCTAAGTAGAGTTTTATGCGCAGATGAGTCTAGAAAATGTAGCATAGTGTGTCTCAGAGATTCACAATATCTTTAATGCTTGTATTGAAGGCTTTAAGAACTTTGTAGTAAACACTGGATTCAGAAGTCCAGTATTTCTCAATATTAGACCAAAGAACCTTCTCTTTGGGGGAGTGGGTACCTATTTTACAAACAGTATTCAGCAGAACTCTATGCAATGTGAAAATAGATAAAAGTTATTTTTCCTCACTCATAGGTGAGGCTTCTTTTTTACTTACATATTCTGTACTTTTATAATTAAAATTTATCTTCTTAGGGGCACCTGGGTGGCTCAGTTGGTTAAGCATCTGCCTTCAGTGCAAGTCATGATCCCAGTGTCCTGGGATCAAGCCCCGCATTGGGCTCCTTGCTCAGCAAGGGAGCCTGCTTCTCCCTCTCCCTCTGCTGCTGCTCACGTGTGCTCTCTCTCTCTCGCTCACTCTCTCTCTTAAATAAATAAATAAAAATTTTAAAAAATTAAATTAAAAATAAAATTTATCTTCTTAGACTCTAAGTTCCCCTTAAATATAAGATAGCCTAATTAAAATCTAGACCCATTTATTTATTCTGTAGCTGTAGGGAATAGGCATATAATATGACCATGGGTACTGATTCTAAATGATGTAGAGGTCTTCTGTATACTCAGTAGCTTCAGTAGTACTCAAACTTTTTGGTCTCAGGACCCCTTTATGTTCTTAAAACATATTGAGAAACCCAGAGTATTCTTGTATATGTGAGTTATATCTTGATATTTATGATATTAGAAATCAAAAACTCAGAAAACTTTTAAATATCTAATAATTTATTTAAAAACAAACTCATTGCATGCTAACATAAATTACACATTTTAGGAAGAGTAACTATTATTTTCCAAAACAAAATAAATTAGTAAGAAGAATGGCATTGCTTTACATTTTTGAAAATCTCCTTAATGTCTGCCTTAATAGAATATAGCTATATTCTCATACCTACTTCTAGATTCAGTCTCTTCTGACATCACATGGCATGTGGTCTTCAAAATGTGCCACTGTACACTGGTGAGAGGATAAGAGTGAAAAAGGAAAATGACATTAGTATTATGAAGATAATAGTTTTGACCTTGTGGACCCCCTGAGAAGGTCTTTAGGGCCCCAGGATCCCTTAACACATTTGGGGAACTGCTACTTCAGATCATCAGCCCAGTCCCTTCTTAGTCTCTATACACCTGAAAGGGTGGAGACTGGATGGGTCTCCCTGCTCCTGGGAGTAACATGAGAGGACCTACCTCTCAGGGAGCCCTAGTCCTCTGGCCTGACTGATACCCATTCCTCCCCACTGCCTATCACTTCTCACTGTGGTTACTGGAACCCAGGGGAGGAGAGGTCAGTTTGCATGTTCTTGACTCAGAAGTTTTTAAAGAGCTTTGATGTATAGAATTTCATTAAAGCCATAAGGGCCCCAAGGTAGCCATTGTGCAAACACAGATATTGCCTTCATTTGTAAGCCGCCTAATTCCTGCAAAAATGGATTTAAGCCTTATCTATAATCCATGTCCTGTTCTCCTGCAGGGTTTGAGCAGGTCCATGATATGAATGAGCCAAGAAGAGCTATTTTTCATTTTTCTTCACACATGGGAGGAGGATGAAACGGTCTTTTATCTTGGCCCTGGGGAGGTTTGAAGCCCAGACACAAAGGAGAACAGAGGGAAAGACAGACACCAGCTCTGGGAGATCTGAGCATAAAGATGACATGCTGCACCTGTGCCACAGATGCTCCCTTGGGCCAACCTCCTAAGACTGAACAAGAGATGGGTCTAGACGAGTAGGACCCGGGTGGGTCCTTATTCTGTAGAGTCCCCAGGTGAACCATCAGGCATAGCTAACAACTTTTCTGCCTTGGGCTAAAATGAGAGAAAAATGAAATCCTGAGGATCTTGCTGTGTACCATGGCAGTAGCTACTACCTGCTTCCGCTGCAAGAACTTGTGTTTATGAGGCTCAGGTTAGAAGTTCTGATTTTGGAGTTGGGTGGATAGGATGTAGTCCACACACACCCGCTAACTAGCAGGGTGACCTCAGGCAAAGCACATGGCTCACTGAGTCTTAGTTTCATCACCTGTAGAATGAGTTACTGTAGGAGTTGCTGAGATAGTGCATGTAAGCACTTCGCATAGTGCCTGGCCTACAATAAGCACTCAGTAAGTGCTTGCCATTAGTTTGCTCGCCTTCTAACATGACTAGAGGCACAAAAGCGCAGGGCTACCCTTAACATTGGCAGTGCACAGGGAGATACAAATGGAGGCCCACATATCATTTAAATATATAGACATTTAAAAGATGTAAATCTGCTAATATTGTTATATAAAATGTTTCATATATTTATCTCAACGAGATACTCTTCATAACAACAAAAATTTTAAACCATGCCTACAGGTATGGTTTTTATATGACTAAAAGTTTATAAAATATCGGATATGACTGATTTTAATTATTGCACATATCTGGAGGCCAGCATTATTTGGATGAATAATAAACACAAACATAATTCATTATTGTAAGTGTTTTTTTCGTATAATACTTTCTTGCCTTCATTTTGGCAAAATCATTAATGATGTGGTTATGATTAGTATTTTTACATAATGTGTGTTCTAGTCATATTAAAAATTGTTCAATAAAATGTACTTGTCTTTAAAGTGTAGTATATTCAAAGTGTAGGAATATACTTTTACCAAACTGTAAACTAAAGTGCATGTAAAAGTCAAAAATATAAATTACTTTTCATGTTTCCAAAATATTTTCCTCCTAATATATTCAAAATTATAAAAGGCAAAATATAAATTCTCATTAATAAATATAAAATTTTAAATCTAAGAATTTAAATAAAGCTGACATCAATTTCACTTTTGAAATTTGATTAAACCTCACTACCCATTTCAATAAAAATGAAACTTCACAATTCTAGATGCATGTCTGCCTAGTTACCAAAATAATCATTTTCATGCTTTATGCATGTTAACTGTAGGCCATCATATGTACAAATTTAAAGTAACATAAATTAATACTGCAAAAGTTCCCTAGTTACCATGTGCAACTGTTATGAATACACTGCTCCCTACAGACTATTGTAAGAACCACATATCAAAACTTAGAGGGACAACAACAAATCAAATAACCCAGTTAAAAAATGGGCAAAAGGCTTGAAGAGACATTTCTCCAAAGATGATATACAAATGGCTAAAAGCATATAAAAAGATGCTCAACATCGCTAATCATCAGAGAAATGTAAATTAAAACCACAATGAGATGTCAGCTCACACCCATTAGGATGGTTACTATCAAAAAACAAGGGGTGCCTGGCTGGCTCAGTGAGTAGAGCATGTGACCCTTGATCTCAGAGTTGTGAATTCAAGCCCCATGTTGGGTATAGAGACTTGGTAAAAATAAAATATTTTAAAAAAATAATTTAAAAAGACAAACAAGAGTGTGGAGAAATTGGAACCCTTGTACACTATTTGTGGGATTGTAAATTGGTGCAGCTGCTATGGAAAACAGTATGGAGGATCCTCAAAAAATAAAAATAGAACTGCCAGATGACCCAGCAACCACACTTTTGGATATATATCCAAGAGAATTGAAAGCAAGCTCTTGAAGATATATTTGCACACTCATGTTCATAATGGCACTATTTACCATAGCCAAGAGATGGAAATAATCCAAATGTCCACTGATGGATGAATTGGTAAACAAAATGTGGTCTATACATATGATGGAATATTATTGAGCCTTTGAAAAAAAGAAATCCTGTCATATGCTACAAAATGGATGAACCTGAAGGACATTATGTTAAGTGAAATAAGCCAGTCACAGTAAAACAAATACTGTGTGAATCCACTTACATGACGTAGCTAAAGTAGTCAAATGTATAGAAATGGAAAGTAGAATGGTGGTTACCAGGGGTTAGAGGGAGGAAGAAAGGAAAAGTCGTTGTTTAATAGGTATAGAGTTTCAAATTTACAAGATGAAAAAGTTCTGGGGATCTGTTTTACAAAAGTGTTATATTAAATATATTTAATACTACAATAATATGTTAGCTACATATATGATGTTAATATGTATATTAATAGTATGCTAATCATATATTGTACCGTACACTTAAAAATAGTTAAGATAGTAAATTTCAGGTTACGGTTTTTTACCACAGTAAAATAAAGTCTGTGTGTGTATATAATTTCATCTAAATATCATGATCAATGAGTAGTGAGCCCTTTGGGATTTGGAATAAACACTGTTTATCTGGCCAAAGAGAGACATGCTGAGAATTGTAAAAATAAAATTATCTCAGCAAACTAGGAATAGAGGGGAACTTCCTCAAACTGATGAAGAACATCTACAAAAAACCTATAACTTACTTAATAGTGAGAAACCTGGAGATTTCCCACTACCATCAGGAACAAGGCAAGGATATCCCCTTTCACCACTGCTTTTTAACAACATAATGGAAGTCTTACCTAATGAAATAAGACAAGAAATGGAAATAAAATGTAGGCAGACTGGAAAAGAAGAAATAAAACTCTTTGTTTTAAGATGACATTTTGTCTATGTAGAAAATGTGAATCGACAATGACAAAAAATCTGGAACTTATAGCAGTGTTGCAGGATACAAAGTTAATAAAGAAAAGCATTTGCTTTACTTTATACCAGCAATAAACAAATGGAATTTGAAATTAAAAACACATTGCCATTTACATTGGGACCTCAAGAAAATGAAATACTTAAGTGTAAATTGAACAAAACATGTAAAATATCTTTATAAGGAAAACTACAAAACTCTGTTGAAAGATATCAGAGACCTAAAGTGGAGGGAAATTCCATGTTCATGGTTAGGAATACTCAATATTGTCAAGTGCCAGTTCTTCCCAACTTGATCTACAAATTCAGTGCAATCCTATTCAAAATCCCAGCTAGTCATTTTGTGGATATCAACAGACTAAAGTTTTTATGGAGAAGCAAAGGAACCGGTATAGCCAACTAATATTTTTTTAAAGATGTATTTATTCATTTGAGACAAAGAGCATGGGAGGGGGACGGGTGGGGAGGAGGGGTAGAGGGAGAGGGAAAGAGAATCCCAAGCAGACTCCCTGCCAGGTGTGGAGCCGTACAAGTGACTCAATCCCATGACCCTGAGGTCATGACATGAGCTGAAATCCAGAGTCAAGACGCTCAACCAACTGAGCCACCAGGCGTTGCAGCCAACTTAATATTGAAAGAGAAGAACAAAGTCAGAAGCCTGATACCACCCAACTTCAAGACTCACTGTAAAGCTACAGTAATCAAGACAGTGTGATATTCAAGAAGAAACAGACAAATAGATTCATGGAACAGAGCAGACAGCTTTCCCAGAAATAAACCCACATAAAGGCAGTCAACTGATCTTTGACGAAGGAGCAAGGGCAATACAATGGAGCAAAGATTGTTTTTCAAATGGTGCTGGAATGTCAGGGCATCCACATGCAAAAAAATGAAGCTAGACACAGGCTTTACACTCTTCACAAGAATTAACTCAAAATGGATTATATACTATTATTAAATTACATAATGCAAGGAAACAAGCCACCCTGAATAAGAGTAGGCAGAAACTACAAATAATAAAAACAGGTATAAAAATGCATCAAATGTTGACATCAGATAAAAAATGCCAAATAAATATTTAATATAATTAAAGAAATAAAATAATGTTTAAATGTCCACAGAGCAAGATGCTTTAAAAAAATGACAGCTTATGTTTTCTAAGACCCAAGTAAATTTCCTAGAAATGAAAAGTAATATAATTTAAACAATGTCAATTGAAAGGTTAAGTAGGTCACTGGAGCTGAGGTATGAATTACTGAACTGGACAGTACTTCTAAACAAATTACCCAAAATGCAGCCCAGAGAAGCAAAAAGGAGGAAAAATACAAATGAATAGTTCAAGAAACTAGACAATAATTTAGAAGAAAGTTGAGTGTAGGGTGTGCCATAGACTATTTGTGTTTTCCCAAAAATTGTTGGAACCTAATCCCCAATGTGAGGGTATCACGAGGGGGAATTGGGAGACAGTTAGGTCATGAGTCTTGAGTCCTCATGAATGAGATTACTGCCCTTATGAAAGAGACACCAAAGAACTCCCTTAACCGTTCTGCCATGTAAACATACAGCAGAAAGATGACCATCTAAGACCAGGAAATGGGCCCTCAACAGTCACTGAATCTACCAACACCTTAGTCTTAGACTTCGCAGCCTCAGACCTGTGAGAAATAAATTTGTTTATAAGCCAGCCAGTCTATAGCATTTTGTTACAGCAGCCCAAACGGACTACAGCAGGGCTGGATCTAGATTTCAGGCCATCTCTCCTTCTATAAAATGTGTACAACCAGATTTGCAGACTGAAATTCTGCCCCTGAAACGATATCCGTTCATTACTTCTTTTCAGAACCATACTTGTGCTAGACTCTGATCATTCCAGAATAAAGTGCAGACCCACAATGGGGTGGGGGAAGAACTTGAATAGAAACAACCAATGGGTGCCTGCCGCAAGATATGATATTTTGTGATAGGACAGTGTCCTGCATTTACACTACCTGAGGATGAAGATTTGACACACTGTTTTATAACTTTTCTTTTTCCTGAGCATTTTCACTACTGAAATTCTCCCTGCACTCTGAAACAAGATCTGCCTCTGACCCAGGCTACAGTTCTACCTGTACTTTCCAGGCCTTCTGTAACCGTGTTAGGTTTGAAGTTCATAGTGCAAGAGGTGTGGAGACGCTCCTTCATAGGGCCTGAGCGGTATTGATGTGGATAGCAGTTGTTGAGGAGACCTAGTTGGGTCTAGGCTGTCCCAGCAAAGCACCAGGTCCTGAGTGACCGAGGGGTATGTATGTGTAATGTACAAAGCCTAGAGCGGAAACCCCTTTTGCCCAGGTGTGCGGACACGGCCTCAAAGGGCCTTGGTGAGTTCTCCAGTCTGTTTCCTCTACATACATTTAGAACCACGTTAGACATACTGTAATTTTTGCATATTGTAATTTAGAAAACTCAAGAGGAGATGTAAGAACTATTGTAATTACCTATATTTTTGCTTACCATATTCTTTTCTGATATTCAAAAATTCCTTCTTTTTTCATTTCTTTTCTGTTTAGAGAACTTCCTTTAGCCATTCTTTTAGGATAGGTCTGCTCACAACAAATTCTGTTGGTTTCCCTTCACCTCAGAATATCTTGACTTTCCCGTCATTTCTGAAGAATATTTTTACTGGCTATAGAACATTAACCTTAATGCTAATTCTTTTCTTTCAGAGATTTAATCATGCTTACTCCTGGCCTCCACTGTTTCTGATGAGAAATCCACTGTCATTCAAAGAAGTTTCTTCCTATAGGTATGGTATTGTTTTTCTCTGGTTACTTTGAAGATTTTTTTATTTGTCTTTGGCTTTTAGAAATTTGATTATTATATGTCTTGATGTGGATTTATTTGAGTTTATCTCATTTGTATTTCCCTCAGCTTCTGGAATCTGTAGTTTTATATTTTTGGCTCTTTCTTCTGTCGCTTTTGTTGTGCTGTTGAGCCCATATATTGAGGGGTTTGGGGTTTTTTTTGTTTGTTTGTTTGTTTGTTTGTTTGTTATTGTGTTTTTCAGTTCTGAATTTCCATTTGATTTTTTATTTATATTGTATTATATTATTAATTATATTATTCTTATATTGCATTGTTGATATTTTCTGTTTTTTTGCTGGGACTTTCTATTCTTTCATTTGTTTCAAGCATGTTCATAATGTCTTAGTAAAGCATTTTGATGATGACTGCATTAAAATCATCATCAGGGGCACCTCGCTGGCTCAGTGACTCTTGATATCACGGTCATGAGTTTAAGCCCCACGTTGGGTATAGAGATTACTTAAAAATAAAATAAAATCATCATCAGATAATTCCAACATCTCTGTTATTTCAGTGTTGCATTTGTCAGTTGTCTTTCTGCATTCGCTGTGAGAGCTTCTTGGTTTTTGGTATGATGAGTGATTTCTAACTGAAACTTGGATATTTTTATATTATTTTCTGTTTTAGCTCATTTTCTTTGACACTTCACAAGAGGGGAAGGGGGAACTCATGCTGCATCATTATTGGCATGTGGAGGTACAATTCCAGGTTTCCCATTCAGCCTCCCTTGATACCCAGGAGTGATGGGGCTCTTTATTATTGCCGGGTGGGTGTTCTGGCTCCCAACATGGTCTCCATTGACATAATTGTTGGGGATGGTCTTTTTGCCACTGGACAATGGTGAAAATCCTGACTCTCCAATAGGTCTCCTGTGACACTACCCAGCCGGGAGATGGGGGCAGCAGGAGATTCGTTATTATTCTTGGGTCAGGGTGGAACTCCAGGATCCCTGTGTGGTTTCCACTAACACTGTGGGAGAGGAGGGTGCAACATTACGAACAGGTATAAAGTCCTGGCTTCCTACTTGGCTTTCTCCAGTATCACTTTGGTGGGGGTATTGGGGCTTCTCATTATAGCCTCATGAAGGTGGAAATCCAGGCTCCCCACTTGCCCTTTACTACTAAAGGTGGAGGAAGGGACACAATCCATTTCTGTGGTATCTGGCTGGAGTAGAGGTATTATTGTCTAAAAGTTTTCTGTCGTAGGGGTACCTGGGTGGCTCAGTTGATTGAGAGTCCAGCTCTCGGTTTCAGCTCGGGTCATGATCCCAGGGTTCTGGGATCAGTGGCAATCTGCTTAAGGATTCTCTCTCTCCCTCTCCTCTGCCCCTCCCCCTGCCCTCTCTTCCTTCTCTCTCAAATAAATAAATAAATCTTTAAAAAATTAAAAATAAATAAAAGTTTTCTGGCTTAGAAGGCCCCTTTCCTAGGGCCTCAGTTGTTAAGCGTCTGCCTTCGGCTCAGGGCATGATCCCGGTGTTCTGGGATCGAGCCTCACATCAGGCTCCTCTGCTGGGAGCCTGCTTCTTCCTCTCCTGCTCCCCCTGTTTGTGTTCCCTCTCTTGCTGGCTGTCTCTATCTCTGTCAAATAAATAAATAAAATATTAAAAAAAAAAAAGAAGAAGAAGAAGGCGGCCCCTTTCCTGGTCCTTTGGCTAGAGAGAACAGACTTGTGCAGGAACTCCTTTTGCCTGCGCTTCTTGCTGCTTTGACTTTCTTCAGCCCCAAATCTTGGATTTTTGAGGCAAAAAGAAAACTCAGGGAACTCATCATCGTGTCTTTCCTCAAGTCCTAATTTCTCTAGCCTGTCTGCCTTCTTTTCTCCACCTTTCAAAGTCTTCTTATGTTTGGTTTATATGTAATATCCATGTTTTCTGTTGTAGTTAGCAGAAGAAATAGGGAAAAGTATGTCCATCTCTCCAGAAGTAGAAGCTTGAGAGAATGAATTTTAGCCATGTTTTTTAAATGAAGTTGATATCGAGAACAGCATAATCTTATTTAGTCAAAATCAATAAAGACTATAGAAATTTGTATAGCCGAAGGCAGAAGAATGAGCATCAGCATTTACCATTCTGTTCTGGGACTCATTAATAGTTGTGCCATGAGAATAATATTCCTTTGTGATCAAAAACATCTGGGAAAGTCTTCATTTTATGACCCTCCTTTTGGGACTGTGAGTGCAATTAGCATACTAAAGGCTCTGAGAAAATCTGCAGTAACAAATATGCTTGATTTTTTAATCCAGTGTTTCCCAAATTAATTTGAGCATAAAACATGTTTTCTGAGAATATCTAATGATATCTTCTAATAGCATCCACTTTGGAAATACTGAGCCCCACATGTAATCCAGGGAGTTATCTCAGGACCCAGGCTCTACAAGGGAGGGACTGGCATCTTACTTTACAAGCTGTCCTCCCTCGTCTCCAGAAGGATGGACATTCTGTCTTGATAGAACACGCACAGTAGAGTGGTAGAGGGAGCATAGTAATCTTTTGCATTTTCCCAACACTAGTAACCTTTGCTTTTACTCTCTTTTATTTCCCTGTTTATTTATTTTTGTCTGTATTCGACCTCTGCAAGGTAAGAGGGAAAAGTGTTACTATCCCTATATCTTAGGTGACAGAGACCCAAAGAAATGTAAGTGTGTTCCTGGAAGAACCAGACCTAGATCTGTAGCCTTTGGATTACAAAGGTCCTTCATAATTACTGAGTCCCTGCACTTCCTGAATGGACCACTGTCCTGCCAGACATGGGTGCAGTCTGACCTCCTGGGCCTGCCCTTTGGCATCCTGTGCCCTGAATCCTAGCTGGGCCTCCTTCAGGCCCCCCTAGCAGAAGCACACCCATGGAGCATCTAGAACCTTGCTCCTGCTCTTGCTCCACACAGGGCTTTGCCAGGATGGCCTTCCTGCTTTCCAGAAACCTTTGTTCCATGGAAAACAAGTGCTGTTTTCCAGAACAAAATCTCTGGGGAGATGAGGGGAAGCTAGAATCCTAAATACAGGATGAGGATCAAAATTGCTCCCTGACCCTCACTTCCTCTTGGACCACCACAGCCTACTGTGCGACTCAAGACAGGAAGTGGCCTGGGCTTCAGAAGGCATTTACAGAGAAGAAATGTTCCCAGTAAACATAACATCCAAGCAGCATGCCCCGTGATCCCAGAACAACACAATAGTGATTTGTCTGCCACATTGCCTTCAGGGAATCAGGAGGAGGAAATGACCACTCTCTTATTTTGAAGACGGTTCAGCACAAGGGCAAAATCGTCGAATAAAGTGAGACACTGGATGATGCTATAAAACCAAACATTTGTCCCAGAAAAGAGCTCCTGTCTGAAGTCCTTGATATTTGTTTTTCTCTATGGTGATGTCACAGTTCCCTTTTTCTCTGTAAATGGTCAGAGAGGAGAGCAGTTCTTCAGTGGGGGAAGAGATGAGAAAGGACAAGGGACTTTGGGGTTGACATCACTTGTCTCTGACTGGCCTTGCCAGAGAACAGAATTTACTGTTGCCTGCAATTAGTTCTTCCTTTCTACTTTGCAATTCTTCTTGCTGCTAGGGACATTAACTGAGGCATTACATTCTTAAATAGATTCTTCACTCACCAGGCCTGGCGGCTGCAATGGCTCTAAAAGTCCTTTGCTTCAAGTCATTGATGACTGCTGTAAAAATCCAGCATAAAATGTGAGGGGGGAGAATAGTGTCAGTCATTAACTCTTTAACTTGAATTCGTTTTTCCAGTTAGACCAGATAGGCTCAAGGAAGCCGATGTAGACACGAGGCAGATTTGACTGGGAGGGACACCAGAAAAATATGGAACATGTCTGAACAGTAGGCCCAAGCAGGGCCCAGAACAGCCACTGTGGTCAGCCTGGAGCTAACATGGGAGCCCCAAGTACTTGAGGCAGGCCGGAAGGAGATGATGAGAGTGCGGGAGGGGTATACTTTATTTTTTTTAATTGAAATATATCTGATACAAAACATTGTGTAAATTTAGGGTGTACAACATGTTGATTTACTACATTTTTTTTAAAGATTTTATTTATTTATTTGACAGAGAGAGAGACAGCCATCGAGAGAGGGAACACAAGCAGGGGGAGTGGGAGAGGAAGAAGCAGGCTCCCAGCGGAGGAGCCCAATGTGGGGCTCGATCCCAGGACCCTGGGATCACGCCCTGAGCCGAAGGCAGACGCTTAATAACTGAGCCACCCAGGCTCCCCAATTTACTACATTTATAGAATATGATTGTCATTGTAACAATAATTAGCACCTCTATCACTTCACATAATTCTTTTTTGTAGTGGTAATAATTAATACCTAGTGCCTTAGTGAGTTTGATGATTCTAATATATGATTATTTATATTCACTATACTCTGCACTAGATCTCCAGGATTATTTGTCTACTAGTTGCCAGTCTGTACCCTTAAACAACTTCTCTCCTATTCGTCACTTCCCAGACCTTGATAACCACTATTTTCTTCTCTTTGTTTACAAGCTTGGCTTTGCCACATATAAGTGATATCATACAGTATTTGTCTTTCTCTGACTTACACTTGTTAGAGTGGCTATAATGGAGAAGATAAGAGATAACAAGTGTTGCCAAGAATGTGGAGAAAAGGAAACCCTTGTGCACTGTTGTGGGCATGTAAATTGGTTCAGGTACCATGAAAAACAATATGGAGGTAACATGGTACCATGGAAAAAAAACTAAAAATAGAACTACTCTGTGATCCAGTAATCCTACTACTGCGTATATATCCAAAGGAAATGAAAACAGAATATCAAAGAGATATCTGTACCCCTATGTTCACTGCTGCATTATTCATAGTAGCCAAGACATGGAAGAAAGCTAAGGGATCATCATGAATAGATAAAGAAGATGTGGCATATGTACACAATAGATATCATTCCACCACCAGAAAGAAGGAAATCCTGCCATTTGCAGCAACATGGATGGACCTTGAGGATATTATGCTAAGTGCGGAAGGTGGAGTGAAAGAGCAGGGCAAGTTCACCTGAGACCACAGCTCCACCCTCAGGGGATCCTGGCCTAAATAACAGTCCTGTAGGTGGAGCTGAAAGGAAGAAACAAACACAGTAAGACAGCCAGGTTCTCCTCCAGATACTGTCATCAGCGCTTAACTGTGTGGCCTGGGATAGCTTCACCTTCAAGACAATTTCCTCTTTGGGGGGCACAGTTGGTTAACTGTCAGATTGTTGGTTCCGACTCAGGTCATGATCTCAGCGTCCTTATTGGGGAGTCTGCTCAAGACTTTCCCCCTCTTGTTCTGCACCCCCAACCTGCAAGTGTGAGCCCAGGCTTTCTCTCTCTTTCATATAAATAAATAAAATCTTAATTAAAAAAAAAAGACAATTCCCTCTTTGAGTTAGATCTCCGAGGTCACTTTCAGCTCTAACATTGCATGATTTTTCAAAAATATTTTGGGGTATTTTTTATTTTTCTTCTTTTTCCTCAAATTTGCATTATTATTACATATTCACCTCAATCAATTGCAGAAGTGTATAAAGTAAAAAAAGAAAGATCCCCACCCACCTTCCAGACCCACTTCTCCCGGACCATTGCCCCTGGGATTTCATTTCTACGCAATTGGAGCAGAGTTTAAGACCATGGGCTTCAGAACCACATGGCCTGGATCAAATCCATTTCCTGTTCCTTCCCAGCTCCAGGGCCTTGAACACAGCTGTTTTCCCCTGCTTTTTTCCTCTACTGTAAAAGTAGGACAGTAATAATGTTTTTGTTACTATGAATTAACACAACAATGCCTGGTACATACATAGTGTTCAATACACATTAGCTGTTTTTACTGTGGCAACTTCCACTTGTAGCAAGAGAACAATAAGTATAGCAGACCTGGGTGCTACCTGCAAGGAGTCAGCCCAGGCAAATGTCAGGACCCACTCTGTGTCTGTCCCTCGCCCCTCTGTATGGTTACTTTACAGAAAGAAGGAAATGCTACTTAGAGCAGAGAATAGATAAGGAACCTCCCAGGACTGGCACATCACACACGGTGACAGTGTGCCATCCCTTCAGCCAAAGGAGTCCTCGAAAGGAAGCTGGACAATCCATTTAAAAACAAGCATCTGAAAATAGCATTGCAGAAAAGGCAACAGAGAGAAAAAGCTGACTTTCGTATCAATAATGATGTGTTTTTTAAAAATCCATTCCATGCAGAAATTGCCAATCAGGCGTTGTGTGACGTTGAATACTCTGCAGCAGAGGAATGCAGAAATGCTTTCTGATGAAGAGAGCAAACACAATCTTTCCTGTCCCCACGCACCCCTGCCTTCCCCATGTTATGTCTTGCCTTCTTAGCCTATGGAAATGAGCTGAAGACATTTCCAGGCTCCCCAGCAGGCCCCCCACCCGAATGCATGCTATCAGGCTTCTCCAGGTCATCATTACAATAGCTCACCCCTAGGCTGATTCAGTGGCCTGTGACCTTGGGCTCCCAGTCTCCTCCAATAGCCGGGTCCCAGTGAGGTTTTGCCTCCTTCCCTCAAGCACCAGCTGCCCCTTTGTCTGATATTGTAAGATTTATATCTGTGTTGTAGAGGGGCATCGGAAGCTGTCAAGAAAAGCATGGGTTTTGGAGTCAGGACCTGACTTAACTTCTGTCTCAGTATCCTTATCTCTAAAATGGGTTAATAATAGTGTCAGCTTCATAGGCTTGCAGCAAAGACTAGTGAGATGATAATGTAGGAACATGCCTAGCACCATGCCTAGCATATCGATTGTACTCAGTAAATATTTGTCCCCTTGTCATTTCCTATTGCAAGTATATGTCGGCTTGTCTGCCCCACTAGGCTGTGAGCCACTCAAAAGTAAGAACTCTGTCTTACTCACCTCTACATGTCTCATTCTGTGTGGCTCCAGACTCCTAGTGTACAGTAGGTACTCAGTGTATTGGCTATTTATTGCCCTAATAATGCTGCATAGCAAACCGGAATTAAAGCAATCATTATTTAGTTCATGATTCAGCAGTTAGGCTGTTTAAACTAGGCCCAGTTGGGTGGTTTTTCTGGCGTGGGCTGGCACTAGCTGCAGGTCATATAGGCGCCGACCTGAGGATAGGGGGTGGTGGGACAGGGTGATGGACATGTGTCTTTCATCAAGCAGCAGCTGAGCCTGAGTCTATTCACATGGCAGCTGGAAGGGTTCTCAGAATGGAAGAGTGAAAGGCCTCTTGAGGTCCAGCCTTAAGACTGACACAGTGTCCCTTCTACCACATTCTGTCAGCCAAAGCAAGTCACAAAGCCAGCTCAGACTCAAAGGGAAGAAAAACAGATTCCATCATTCCAGCTCTTAATGGGAAGAATGGGAAAGTCACATTTCAGAAGGCATGGATTCGAGAGGAATGGTGAGTTATTGCCATTTTTGCAATTTACCACACCCAGTTTTTGAATGAAAGGTGTTAGTTAGGGAGAGAAAAATGAACTGAAAAGCAATAAGAAGAGAAGTCCAATTTATGTCCTCACGGTTGTGGGCAAGGACACTTAAATTCTAGGTTGCTCAATACAAGCAAGATGAAAATTGACCTCTCAAGCCGTTAAGTAGTTGAGCATTCTCTAAGGTACAGTAAAGAGAATATGTGCCAATTGGGGGATAAATCAAGACACTCCTCTGCCGTGTCTTGGGAAGGCAGATGAGCCTGGATTTATCGAGGACACTGAGCCTCCTGACAGCAGTATAATTACAGACTCCAGCATCATTAATCAGCAATCACTGACGACCAAGGGAGTCTATAAACCTCTAACTCCCTCCATTCCAAAATTGATTTGACTTAAAAACAATTATTTAAATTCCATATACTTGAGCATTTGGCCTAGGAGAAGGAAGGAAAAATATCAAAAAGAGAAGTTTGTATATTTATTAATCTCTATCAGAATATCTTTTATCAGCCTTCCAATAATTTGATGAATCTTCTGTTTTACACACACACACACACGTGCGCGCACACACACACACACACATTCTGTCAGAGACTCACCAATACCAAATGAAGTGGATTAGGAAATCCTCCATCCCACCTACTGCAGAAAGTCTGGCACCCCCTAAACTGTGTGTGAATTTCCAGGATCAGGGGCTCACATTCTTCTGGCTATTCCTTGCTACCAGCTACTTCCTCACTGTTACCCCAACTCCTGCTGTGCCCACTCTCTCCTTTATTAAGGTGTCCTGGCATGGCTCAAAACCTCTTGTCCTCCTTTCCTGGAAAGTTCTTTGTACACAGCTTCATGCAACAGATTTTACTGAAGGTTTTGTGGCCAAAGAGGGTAATTATAGCACAAAGTAGGAAGTAAATTCACTCTCAGACATCGCTGTTCCTCATTTTTGGTGGCTTCTGCTCACTAGCAGGGCTTTCTTCTCTGGTTCTGTCTCTCATGTGCCCCAACCTTGTGCCATGATGCTGTGCCCCATGCTGTCCTAAGAGCTCCCTCTAGACCACTGGGCCATCTCCTGTGAGTCTATTCTTCTATCCTCTCATCTCTTCCCCCTCCTGGGTGCTAACAAAACTTTCCTTGACTTCCAGGAGCTTTTTAGCCTTCTTTAGTTTCATCCTTACCCACCCATCTTGGGCCCGGGGATCTCATCTCTTAGTGCTAGGGAGGCTCCTGTAGTTGTGAGGAACTACAGAACCACGGTTCTTCTCACTAAAACAATTCTTCCTCCCAGACCAAAAAAAGAAAACTTGCATTCAACTTCTGACATAGCAAGTGTTTCCTGTCATCTGTCCACTCTACCTGCCGTGTGATTTGACACTTCAGAGAGGTGCCTCTTACCTCTATGCCTGACCTCCCCCCCCACACCAGAAAGGTCATTCTTTCAGGTTAAGGGAGTATATCTAGAAGACACATATTATCAAACATTGTATTTGGAAGAAGTGACCCATTAAGCTAGTTCCCAAGCATTAGTGTATATAGAAATCTTTGGGGGTGCCTGGGTGGCTCAGTCAGTTAAGTATTCACTTTTGATTTTGGCTCAGGTCATGATTTCAGGGTCATGAGATTGAGCCCTGCATCCAGCTCTGCGCTGGGCATAGAGCCTGCTTGGGATTCTCTTTCTCTCCCTCTCCCTCTGCCCCTCCCCATCCATCCCCCACTCGCACTCTCTCTCTCTGTCTCTCTAAAAAAAATAATAAATAAATAAAAATCTTCTGATGCACAGGTTAAAAATACAGCTTCCCTGGTCCTATCCTGTCAGAGTCTGATTCTGAAGATATGAGGTAGAACCTAGGAATCCATAGGTTTAAAAAAAAGTGTCTCATCTCTCCCCTTCCTCCAGGTGATTTTGATGCAGGGGATCAGCTGTCCACACCTTAAGAAACACTGGTTTACTATTTGACCTATAGAGAGGAAAATGGGAATGCCAGGGATCAAATTACCAATGTATTAGTTTCGTATGGCTGCTGTAACAAATTACTACAGACTTGGCTGAAAACAGCAGAAGTTTGCAGCATTATTTACAATTGTCAAACGGTAGAAACAACGCAAGTGTCCATTGATGAGTGAATGGATAAAATGTGTATATGTACAATTGAATATTATTCAGCCTTAGAAACGGAGAAAATTCTGATACATGCTATGACATGGTTGAAACTTGAAGGCATTATACTAAGTAAAATAAATCACTTATATGAAGTACCCAAAGTAGTCAAAGTAGTCAAATTCACAGAGGCAGAAAGCAGAAAGGTGTTTGCCAGGGGCTGTGGGACAGGAGGAGAGGGAGTTACTGTTTAATTGGTATGGACTTTCAGTTTGGAATGATGAAACAGTCCAGAGATGAATAAATGTAATGCACAACAATGTGAATGTCCTTAATGCCACACTATACCCTTAAAAGCAGTTAAAATAGTAAATTTCATGTTATATATATTTTAACAGAATTTTAAGGAACTAAAAAAAAAATAAAACCCAGATATTTATTCTCTCACAAATCTGGAGGCTGGATTTGAAAATCAGTATCACTGGGTCTCACTCAGGGTGTCAGCCAGGCCACACTCTCTCCAGAGACTCTAGGAAGAATCTGTTCTTTGATTCTTCCAGCTGCTAGATGCTGCCAGCATTGTTGGCTTGTGGCCACATCGCTTCAGTTGCTGCCTCCATCTTCATACTGCCTTCTCTTCCCTCTGTGTGTGACATCTCCCTCTGCATCTCTCTTACAGGGACTCTTGTGATTGTATTTAAGACCTCCTCAGATAATCTCCCCATCTCCAGATGCTTAATCACATCTGTAAAGTTCTTGTTTTGCCGTACAAGATAATATTCACAGGTTCCAGGACTGGAATGTGGATATTTTTGAGGGACCATTTTTTTTGCCTATTACACTATGTCAGAGTTCTGGGGAAAGGGGCCAGGGTGGGCGGAGGAGAAGAAAAGGGGATCAAGAGCCAGGATTTTGGCCAGAGGAAGAGCAAGTCCAGGGAAAGGATGGGCATCTTGAGCAGGTGGGAGCACTGCTCTGTAGCTTCCCAGTGTTGGGGGCACTGCTCCAACCCAGCAGGAAATGCCGGCTTAAGATGTCCACTTGTCAGGGAAGAGTGTGCAGGAGGCAGTTGGGCCAAGATCACTGTGCCGCCTCACAGATCCTCCGAGGCTGACCTAATGGGCACCCAGACACTCCCACTGTTACATGCTCTGGGGCTGAAAGGGAAACAGGAAGTGACCACAACCTCTCTCATGCCTGTCTCAGACTCCAGTGAGAGTACCCCACGTCTAAAGGAAGGACAAATAATCAAATTTAGCTCCTACTATAAGCCAAGACCAGAGCTGGGCTCTGTTCATACTCATCTAATTCCCAGGAGGGGGTATATTAGCCCCCCTTTACAGATGGGCCACTTGCAGCTCAGAGAGAAGCAGTTTGCTCACAGGAACACAGCATGTCCATCTGCTGAGTCCCATCAGGGTGAAGAGCTCCAATTTAAGTTGGACAGACCTGGGTTCACATGCTGGCCCTATACTTACTGGCCATGTAGCCTTGGACACGGCCTGTCTGCACCTGCTCCCTCATCTCTAACCTTGGGGGCGGGCACTGCTGCAGGAAGCATCTGTCTCCTGGGGTCAGTTGCTATGAAGATAAGCACGGTGCTGGGCATGGCATTTGGCACAAAAATGCCCAGATAACCAATACTGATACTCCCAGTTGTGCCCAGGTATAGAGAGCAGAGCCCAGCCTGGGTCCTCCCTCCCCTGCCCAGCCGGAGAGCCCGAGACAGGCATGCAGCCCGCTGAGCTGGCCAACTTAGGAAGAGGGTTTCTATACAGACAAGCACCTGGGTTTGCAGCAACTGGGCCCTTCTGGTTCTTGCCTTTCTGCCTCCCCAAGGAGTCCATTATTAACCCTCAGCAGAGCACAAGGAAGCCTCAAGACAATTCCCCATTTGTTCTCCACTACCAATGCCAACATGGACCCCAGTGAAGGACAGTGTTGTTCAGCTTGCTCAGGGTCCTTGCAGGCCTAGCCTCGCTCCAGTGCCAGCTGCAGCCACAGGGCTGGCAGCCAGACTGGGAAAAGCAGGGAATGACCCCACCCCTTGTCCTGGGCCTTCTGGGGGGTTTGCCTGCACAAGAGCCCCTTTCAGAGCCATGAATACAGTGTGCGACAAGCCTGCGATTGTACAAATTGTTTTAAAGAGCTTTAGCAAACACAACTAGCCCAACAATAGCCTGACTAATATTGACTCTGGAGGTCACTGAGCCCGGGGTGCCCACAGGGAAGCCATTGTGGCACCGCCTGAGTGATGCCAGGCACCTAAGGCCTGGCGGTAGGTGGGCAAAGGGATGGAGCTGACTCCCATGTGTCACGCTCTAGGTTTACCTCACAATCACTAAGAAAGGAGGGAATCTGCCCTTTATTGAGAACCATCGTATGCCACCCCTGGCCTCCCCATCATAGGTGAGGGGCCAGCGCCCTGTAAAAATGCCCCATGGATCTGCCTCAAGGCCTCATTGAGTTTTTCCCAAATGAACCTCCTGCCCTCAGTTCTAGACCTACCTGCTCTTCCTTGGTATCTCTAGCTCCTGCCCTGAATCCCCAGAACTGGCCTATACCCCTGCGCCTCAGAGAGGGCGGTGCGACAAATCCACTCCCCACGGAGCTTGCTCCGCACCTTGCCTGATCATTGCCAAGCACATTCCTGTTTGTCATGAGTCTCTCCCAAATGTAAGCAGCCAGTGCATGCTGGCTCCAGGGCCCCGGCCCAGCCGTCAAGGCAGCATGCCCTCTCTCTTTTCATCGAAATTTGACAAGTCTCAGAGTTCATCCTTTAAAATAAAAAGTGCTGCAGGTATAGCATATGGACTGACTGTGCTTATCTACGACCTCATTAACTGAAAAAATAAAAGCACTACTAACAGGTGAAAGAGCAAATTTCCTTCATTTTTTTCTAAATGATTTTATTTATCTATTTGAGAGAGTGAGCACGAGAGGGGGGAGGGTCAGAGGGAGAAGCAGACTCCCTGCTGAGCAGGGAGCCCAATGTGGGGCTTGATCCTGGGACACTGGGATCATGACCTGAGCTGAAGGCAGATTTAACTGACTGAGCCACCCAGGCGCCCCTCCTTTGTTTTTATTACAACTTTAACTTAGCATCTGCAGACTATGGAGCTGCCTTCGAGAGTATGAAGTTCAGCCCTTAGTTTTATAAACTAGGAACCTGGAGCAAGGACGCCCTCCAAAGCACACAGCTGGGACTGGAGTTTTAAATTGTGTGACCACCCCCTCACCCCCTAATACATTAGTATTCCTGTGGGCAGGATGACAACCAGGATGACGTAGTTGGAAACTGGAGTCCCATCAGTACTCTCCCCAAACGGGGATCCTGAGCCACAGTCCTGGACAAGTGGCAGCTTGCAGGACAGACTCAGGGGCCCCGAGTGGGTAAGAGTGATCCATGAGAGAGTCGGGAGGCAAAACTGAAGTCACTAACAGATACAGACTGATGGTGTCTTCGGGAAGTGAGGCAGACAGAGGGAATCCAGGCACTTGACCTCAGCCTCGGGATGGCTTCCGGGCTGGAAGGGGGGTTCCGAGGAGTCCTTCCACCCTTGCACAGCCTCACAGGAACTGGATGGTCAAGTGGTATGCCGCTCTTGCTTCCCTGTTCTTAGAAAACTGGCTGGGTGTCTACATTGCTCAACTCTACCAAGTTCAGGATCTGCTTATTTTCCTGTTAACATGGAATAGAAGCTTATTAACTGACTCAAGATTAATCAGTTTCAGAATCAGCATGAGCAGGTCAATTTTTGTAAGTACTTACCAGTATGAACAAGACCCTACGGAATGGCCTCTCCCACCTCCCAGCCCAGAGCTCTTCCCAGCAGACCAAGAAGCCCTTTGCTCATGCAGAACCTTGGAATTCACTGAAAAAAAAAAAAAAAAATTTTTTTTACCTGCCTATTTTTTTTTTTATCCTTTTGGCATGGCCTGTGTGAACGGAATGGAGGATTTAGCTAATTTTTAAAGTCCATCTAGCTCCATAGCAAGCAGCAGGTCCTCCAGTGGGAACAGGTAGGTCAGCCGTCATTCCTCAAGCCAATTCACTGATGGACCTATTACTCTGGGCCTCAGTTCTCCAGTTATAAAAATTAACACTGAAGACAGAGAGCAGGCTTACCTCCTGAAGGATGGTTTTCAGGGGCCTCCAACCTACACAAGCACCTTTCAAGGCTTATAAGTAGTATATTTATAATTTTGTATTCTTTTTTTTTAAAGGGGCCCCCAAATTACACATGCCTAATATTCTGTAAAAACTCATCCCCAGATGGTGTCATGTAGCTAATTCGGAGGCACTAAAGATGCACAACATTTTAAAGAAGGAGCCCAAACTCCTTGAAAGACTAAAAATCATACAATTGTATCTCTACTTTTGCCAGCTCCTTTTGTTTTTCCCACGCTGACGTGTTGAAGATGCTGGCGTCAGCAACAAGCTAACGTCAGATAGTCATCAGATATTCATGATTTTACTTGAAAAGCTACAGAGCTTTGGGTTACAATGGTGTCTCTTATTAATGAGGAGGTAAGGAGCTTCCGCTGTGAAAAATAAAACTAAGCTCATACAAAATTCAACTTGGCTAATTTGACTTGAAATTGCAAAGGTTGTTTGAGGTTGCAAAGCAGGAGGAAGCCAGGAAGAGGAGAAAAAAGAAAATCGGAAAGGGTATGAGGCAGAGAAAGACTGGGAGACGGGTCAACAGGACAGGAAAAAGCCATCCCCTCTGCCAGGGTTCCCCTTGCAGCACAGAGAAAAACATCACCCAGCCTCCGCTCATGTTCTAAGTAGCAACTGAGATCACAATCCGGAAGAGACCCCCTTCGGTGCTTAAAGATTGATTACAGGATATAGTAAGAAGGGATGCAATCATTCATTGTCCATTCAACAAATGTTTTACGTATTTGTTACTAGATGCTGGGGACAGAGTGATGTGCGAAACAGATGTGGCCCCTCATCCCAGTCTGGAGGGAAATACAGACAAGCACAGAGATGACTGCAACTCACTGTGATTATGGGATTTGGTAGCAGGGGTACAGGACGTTAGGGGGGCATAAAGAGGGCCTCTAATCCAGATTTAGGGAGTCAGAGGAAACTACTCCAGGGAAGTGAGAAACCCTGTGAGACCTGCAAGATGAGTAGGCATCCATCAGAAAGAAGAAATGGGAAGCATGTTTTAGGCAAAGACGGATGCAGTTCCGTGTTCCTGAACCAGGAATGTGTGAGGTTGTAGGAGGGGTTTGAGGAGACAGGAGTTAAACAGGTGCTGATCCCATACGTTTTGAAAGCCTTAGTAAGGCATGTGGACCCCACCTTAAAGGTAGTGGGAATGACTTTCTGAAATCACTCAGATTATGTGGGGAGTAGACTAGGGAGAAGCAGGGGAAGGAGACCATTTAGGAGGCCGTGGCAAAGACAAGAGTGGTCTCGATGGAAGGAAGTTGCAGCCGTGAGATACAGAGATGTGTACAGATTCAAAAAAAAATTAAGAGGCACAACGAGCTTGCTTTGATAATTGGTTAGAAATGAAGTATGCGACGGCCAAGGGATCTAGGATGACCTCAGGTACGTCTGGCTTGAGCAGTTGGGCAGCCAGATGGTAGAGCCATTTGGAAAGACAGTGGCTCCAGAAGGAGCATGTTTAGTGCTTCTGAACGGAATAGTCCGTTAAGATAAAAAGAGGCTTCAGAATTCACAGCAGAAGGCCAGGTGGAAAAGCTCAACAAAGACAGACTTACGAAAGCTACGGAGGTCAGGACAGAGGAGGAAAAGGCAAGAGGTTGAGAAGTTCAAGTGAAAGGATGTTTAGGGGAGAAAAGCAGGCTACAGGAACGTCTATACAATAAAACACACATGCACAGATAGATAGAAGGAAAAGATGGGGGTGTATCTTCACGAAACCACTAGCAGGAGTTACTGCCTCGCAGTGAGATGACTGGTGATTAGTATTTCCTTCCCTCTGCTTGGCCGCATTTGCAAGGCTAACAATTGTACAATATACACGGGGCTTTTTCAGAATAAAAACAAAAGCTATTTTTGAAAAGTGGCTATGTAGGTGAGGGAAGATTATTAGAGGGATTTTAACTTAAAGTGAAGAACGTAATTGGGAGGGGTAACAACAGCAGCTGGGGGACAGCTGAAGGAGACAAGTGATTTGCTGCCTCACAAACTTGGTTGCCTATTGCGATCACTGGTGAAGCTTAAAAAATACTGATCCTTGGGGCGCCTGGGTAGCGCAGTCGTTAAGTGTCTGCCTTCGGCTCAGGGCGTGATCCTGGCGTTCTGGGATCGAGTCCCACATTGGGCTCCTCGGCTGGGAGCCTGCTTCTTCCTCTCCCTCTCCCCTGCTGTGTTCCCTCTCTCACTGGCTGTCTCTCTGTCACATAAATAAATAAAAATCTTAAAAAAAAAAAAAAATACTGATCCTGGATCCCTCCAGAGATTCCTCCAGAGAGTCTGCTTCAATTGGCAGAAGGTGTGGCCTGAGCACCAGAGATTTTTTTCATGCTCTTCAGGTGATTCTAATGTTGGCAAAGATGGAGACCACTAATGTAACGCATGAGAGGTAAGAGAGCACTGTTCAGAATAGCATTTTGAGTTCATTAGAAAGGAGCAAGAATCCCAGGGAGAAGTTTCTTGCGGTGAATCCATGAAGCAGGGTCAAAGGTTAGCAAGGAGACAGCACCCCCAGGGTCAAGCATGGGGTCAGTCACGTGGTGTGCTCTCAAATGACACCCAGGTGTGAAATGAGCTGAACTCGATCGAAAAGAAAGTTCCAAGAGACTCTGCAAGACGTGGGGCAGCATATTACATGGAAAGAAAATCTGAGGTCTTGGAGGCCTCGGTGCAGTGAAAAACAGGTAGCAGCTTCTGCCGCATCAAAGGCAAGGGCTTTTGCATTCTAAGCTGTTACTGTTCAACCAAAAGCACCGTCAGGCCAGCAACTCAGCTGCAGGCATTCAGGGCCACAGAAGACCCTGTCTGGATTACTCACGAACTCTGAGGAACGAGTTTCAAACAGCCCGCCTTTGGAGGCTGGCCATGGTTGCGGTGCAGCCCAGGCTGCAGCCGGCAATGCACTTGGTGGGGCTGCACTTCCAGAGCTGTGGGCTCAGAGGGGCTGCTGTGATGCCATCCTTCCATTCCTGGTCCCCCTGCTGCCGGTCCTTGTCTTCTCCGGTGAGTTCCTTCGCGCCTCTGACCTCACTCTCTTCACTGGTGCAAAAGGGAATAATGGTACCTGTTTGATAGATTTCTCAGGATTAAATACAATAACATTATGAAAGCAGCTAATAGGTTCTTACATGTTTTGTGATTGTCATTGTTTGAAAGAGGAAAAGGGGTACTATAGCTGTTAAGGTCAGTCTGGACCAACATCTTTCCACGTCATTTCCATCTCTCATGTGATGTTTTCTTCATTCTTCTCTTAACTCTCTAGCTTCTAAAATATGGTGGCTAGAGTAGACAAACTGTTTTTTTCTTAGTAAGAGATTAATGGCACAAAGTTGGTGGACCTAAAAAAAAAAAAGTAAAAATTGAAAAAGCAGAGTGGATCTCAAAATTTCATTTTTTATGTTAAACAACTTGGTGTTAGGAATTATCAGAGTTGAAACGATGGTTATTGAAATTTAAACTCTAAGAAAAAAGGCAATGTGGTGGAATGTGCGGGACTTTTCCTTGCATTTCTTTAAATCTGAGATGCCTTCGTTTAAGATTCCCCGTCACTTTCTGTATCATTAAGAACAAAGAATGTTCCTAATTAAACTATGACACGATGCTTTCTTTCCTCATAATTTTTTCTCTTATTGAAAGAGCTCTTTTAGATTAATTTAAACATCTGTTGTTACCACAGATCACTCTCGTACATATCTAAAAAGGAAGGCAGTGAAATAAATTGGTTAAGTTGTTCTGCAAAATTTGTTCATGTTCAGTTGAACTTTCCCCGATCACTTTTTTTTTTAAAAAAGATTTTATTTATTTATTCGACAGAGATAGAGACAGCCAGCGAGAGAGGGAACACAAGCAGGGGGAGTGGGAGAGGAAGAAGCAGGCTCACAGCGGAGGAGCCTGATGTGGGGCTCGATCCCACAACGCCGGGATCACGCCCTGAGCCGAAGGCAGACGCTTAACCGCTGTGCCACCCAGGCACCCCTCCCCGATCACTTTTAAGTCATCCACGGCCATAGTTTTTCCTACAATAACGTCCTCCAGGCTTGCAAGTGAATTGATGATATGTTTCCTTATTATCACCCGTATTTTTTTCTGAGTCACTGACATCTCTTTTTGTAAGCTTTTTTTTGCCTAGCGTGTGATAGGCAATCCGTCTGTACTTATCTTGGTAACTACACATAACTCAGCTTTATCTAGTGGTGGATATATTCCTTTCTTGAGTCCTATAAAGCCATACTTCTCAAACTTTCATGTTCATACAAATCACCTGAGGATCCTGTTTAAAAGCAGATATAAAATAGGTGTGGGCTGGAGCCTGCGATGCTCTAGGTCTCATGGGCTCCCAGGTGAGGCCACACAGCTGGTACCACAGTTCGAGTAACAAAGTGATCACGCAATTGGTTCAATTGGCTGCTGCTTTGCGAGAAAGTATAGCGCTATGGTTATTCCTCCAGTAGATGCTTGGTTCACTAATACCAAATTTATGCCCTGCTGCTCTGTTTTCATGCCTTTCTGTATACACAATTTTTCATTTCAACACCAAATTATAGTATAATCTTTTACAAATTATTTAAATGGCAGTGAAATTCAACATGTGTAGCCCCAGGAATGCACATAATTCATTGGTGTGCATGATGGCAGAGTGAAGAGCTAGGACCAAGTTAGTACACGTAGTCAGGGCTGTGCCCCAAATGCGGATGGTAAGGGGCACCCCAATGTCAGAGACGCTAAAAAGTGCAAAAATGTGCAGCTTCAGCTCAAGGAAATATGGAGAATCTGTTGCAAATCTCTGTACTATTTTCACAGCTATTTTTGCAGGGTTTTGTTTTTTTAAGAAAATGCTGACCTCAGCATTAGGAAGGATGACAAAGAACAGTAATAACCCCATTGTGTTTCTCAGTGTCTCTGTTCTTAACCTTTTGGCTTCACCTATGTAAGTGGAATGCCGGGGAGGAAGTTCAGTTGTGAGCCTTGGTGATATGTGTGTTTACAGCTGACTTCTCAGGGCTCAGTCTCCTGGGTACTTGTTGAAAAATGCCTAACTCTGAGTCCCCCCAACCTACTGCAGCAGCATCTCCGGGGGTCTGATGCTGGAGAAACTCTGTCACCAAGTCTCCCACGAGAGCCTAACAGCACTCAAGCTTGGGAACCATTGGTTTCGTGTCTTCACACCTTTTGCTGCAGGATTGAGTCTCTCAGTCTCCGGGGGGGGGGGGCACCTCCCATGTACCAAAGAGAGACACACTGAGTGGTCTGGCACAGCATCTCTCCCTCCCAGAGCCTACACTCCAAGTAGGTTAGCAGAGAGAACACTGTGCTTTGGGCATTTAGAAGGGGAGTGGAAGAGGAGGAAGAAGGTTGCTTCCAGTGGATACGAGGAGAAAAGGCTTTCTGGAAAGGCGGGAAATGTGCCAGATCTTGAAAGATGGATGAATTTTGGATAGGACAGGAGAAGAGGGCATTTCAGGCAGGGGGTTCAGCATAAGCAAAAGCAAGGAGGCAGGAGGGCACTAGTCACGCTGCACAAAGAGTAGACTGGGTGTTCTAAGGATTCGGAGCATGTCACCGAATCATATACGTTCAGAGAGCTTGACAGAAGTAAGGCCATGCCCCCAGGAGAACTTGTTGTCTTAAAGCTGGTCCCTCCATATAGAGTTTGAAAATTTGTTTACTCTTCTTTTTCTTCTTTCTCCTTCTCTTCCATTCTACCCTCTTTTCAAGTTAAGAGAGAAGAGACCCAGAGCCTTGATTTTTTTTTTTTTTTTTTTTTTTTCCGTCAGTGCTTCAGGCTGTGTTCCTCTTTCCCTTCATGCTGGCTTCCCCTGCCACTCAACTTGTTCCTGCACGGACTCCGCGGTCTTACTCCCACTGCTGTCAGCCGGTGCATGAGGAGAAATGCAAGCTCATTGCAATATTAATCTCAGCAAAACATAACTAGAGAGGAAATTTTGCTGCTCTGTTGCAAATAGCATATGGTACCTCCCAAAAGCCAAGAGAAATGATTTTTTAATCATCTGCTGTTCAGGATTATCCACGCTCCCTTTCCTCAGTGTGGATAATTGAGGGTTGGCTGTATTTGGATTTCAAAGCAGTTTGGACATTATTGAAATCCAAGGCTCCCAGTTTGTACCACACACTCAGTGGGCATTCGTGCCTATAATTAAATTGATCTGTAAGAGGAGGACCACAGAGGTACCTCTGATGTGTGTGGCTGCCAGAGAAAGACAACTGGCATTTTGATGTTGCTCACATGGGACCAAAATAATAGCAACTGCTTTCCTGCAGGAGAGATGCCTTTTGTGCCTTTGTGCTCTGGGTCTGGGTGCCATTTCCTCCAGACATTTCAGGGTGCTTTCCAGGAAAAAAAAAATTTTGGTGAATTTACCACATTCCAGGATGACTTTACTTTGGTGCCTGCTGGGCTTCTGTGATGCAGGCAGAGATAATAGAGATGATTTGTTTTTAAGGTGGGCAGAAGTTGGCCAACATGTGTAACACACACACACATATACACGCATACATGCACACACACCCATGTATACACACACACATATATGCATACACACATACGCTCACACGCACATACACACATACACACACATACACAAATACACACACACATACATACACACACACACATACACATACTGGGAGCTGAAATTCTGAGTAAAGGAGAAGCTGAATACAACATGGCTAGAAAAATATGTCTGTTGTCTACATGTGTGTACATTTTGTGTGTAAGAAGGACATATGGGCAGACCCTTCTAGGACACATGGGCTCAAAGAGCAAGAGGTGTGTTGCTTCAGGGGGTTCCCTGGGCACAGGGGACAGGAGGGGAAAGTAAGGACACGGGAACTAGCCCCTCACCTGGTCGCGTTTGCCACCTAGAGAAGAAGCGAGATGGAAGTGTGTGTGTTCCTACACACGCAGAAGCAGCCCTGGAGGGGTTCTCCCCAGCTGCAGAGGCCCCACACAGTACTGGGCTGAGGGCTGAGATGAGGAGGCCCAGGAGCCAGGTTGTTGCTTGCTGGGCAGGGGTGTGGGGAGGGGGCTGAGTGCCTTGGGGGGCTGGGCTATTGGGCAGAATGACAGAAAAAGGTCAGAGCAGGATTGTGCCCCTTCCCGGTGGCCGACTTTGGAGGCTGCATTGGCTGAAGCCCCCTGGGCACTTTCAGCAATTCCCTTTCCTTGTTGGCGAGGGTGCTCTCCTGGTTGCCAGCAGCCATGGAGAGCATTATCCCGAAGCCCACTGCCTACACCCATGCACAGGGGCAGCCCCCACACCCCCGTTTACGGTCAGAAGCAGGAAACTGTGTGTGTGTGTGTGTGTGTGTGTGTGTGTGTGTGTGGTACCCCATCCCTTCTTTGTTAAAGTCAAAACTAAGGAGTTGGGAATGTAGGACCAAATCACATGAGCCTCTCCTCACCCCTCTCCCTTGCCGCACCCCTGCTCCAGTGCAACATTCCTCCTTGTTTGGCTGGCTGGCATCCAATGGCCCGTAAGAATCTTTGATCAGTGCTCAAGGCCAGCAGCGTGTCCTGGGGTCAGGCGTCCCTCCCACGTGTACGCTGGGCTCCTCTCCCTACTTCTCTCCTTCTCACCAGAGATGCTGCTCTTCTTGCTGGTATCTTCTGTCAAGACTTCCTGCACTCTCAGGGAGCTCATTACTGAATATTTATGCATCCTGCCTGTGCCCTCAGCACCGCACACAGGGAGAGACAGCAGCCGTGCACTGCCAGCTGGCTCCCCCCTGAAAGGAGGGTGAGGAAAGCCACCCACAGCATCACTTCCCTGCCTTCCCCGGAGAGGACAGCCTGGCCATTTTCATGATTAAACCCGCTAGCCACTCCTGACCTCCGTGATGGCTTCTCCTGACCACAGTGGTTACTGATTAAAGAGAAGCTGGATTATTTTTCTTAGAAAAGAATTAAAGCCAGGGGGCGGGTGGTGGGGAGAGAGAGAGTGAGAGAGAGCCCTTGGCTGTGATGCCCTTTGGGAGAACCACAGATTAGTCAGTCCATCACCATATTTGTGGCACCCAGCACCCCCAGTCACCCTGGAGGCAGCCCAGAGGGCACGTGCTACCACCCAGGAGGTGTGCGTATCTTGGGGGCAGAGCCACTCTGGCCCTGGTCTCACCAAGCATGTAGCAATTCCTCCTGAGCACTGGGCACTGTGTTGGGTCCTGAGCGTGAAAGCCAGGTGTCCCCGGCTCCCCCTCCCAGAGGAGGCTGGCCAGTGCTGAGTGTCTTGGGGAGGGGGACACTTCAGGCGGTCCCTCTCCGGCTGTTCCATCCTGCAAAGCTGTCCATGCATCTTGCTTCATAGACCGTACAACTGCAGCTCTGCTCAAAAGCTAACGTGTCTCCCTCTGGCTCAGGAGCAATGCCCTGTCCGCTGGCAGCTCTCCTAGCAGGAATGGAAAGCCTATGCTTCAGATGAAGTTTCCTCTACAAAAAAAATAAATTAATAATAATAATACAAAGGCACTACCCTGGTGTTTCCCATCTGCATGCCTGCCTTTTATGGCCTGGACTCCTGACTGTCACTGGAGTTGCTGATGAAAGCTGGTGACAGAGCACCGGGGTGTCTCGAGGATTTCTGTATGAGGGGCCTTAGACGGCACTGTGGTCAAGGGGGGCGCTGTTAATTGAGCGCACTGGTTATTTGGGAGATGCTGGTAGAGCCTGCAGGAGGGTTAAACCCTCCTCTATCATCCCCACCAGTCCTTGGCACCTCAGATTGAGCCAGTGTTTGTGAATGAAGCCAGCGCTGGGAGTCGGGAGAGGCGCATCCCGGGTCCAGCTCTTATCAGCAGACACACTTTGCACTACCCCAGAATTGTTCAAAGCCTTGGGATTCTCATCCGTAAAGAGATGGGGGTTGGACCACTTCTTCTCTAAAACCTTTGCAGTGATTCTAGGCCTTGGAGGAAGGAAATGAGACAGGAGATACAGTCCCCAACCCAGAAAAAGCTAATGATGGTGAGTGAGAATATTCCTCCAAAAGACAAAACTGCCTGAAACTACAAATGGTCAGAGCATGGAGAGTCCATGCTTCTCATCCACCAGCATCTAATCTCACTACTTCTGGCCACAGCCCCTAATTTCCATGTGGGAAGGTGCCAAGGTTTGGCTTCCAGGGACAGAACCCCTAAGCTAAAAAACTCTTAAGTCTAGCCACTTCTCATGGGTTCCACACCACCCGCCCTGTCCCAGCCACTGTCGTCTGTCCCTGCTTCCCCCAGCCCATTCCACATAGCAGCAAAGACCTCTTTTTGTCACTACTACCTGTTTTATAGGTGTGTCTTTTTAAAGTTGTGATAGAATTACAACACACTGTTTGACACATTTACATATTTCGATCCGTTATTGCAGTTGCACTAGCGAACACCTTAGTCTTGTCACACATTTATCATTTCTTTTTTGTGTTGGGAGCAGTTCAGATCTAGTCTCTTAGTCACTTCGAAGCTAGTAATCAGTCTCGTTGACCATAATCACTATGTTGTGCATTAGCTCTCCAGAACTTGTCTACTGTTGTACATTTGGACCCTTAAAGCACATCTCTCTAATTCCCCCATCCCCCGGTCCCTGGTAATCACCATTGTAGTCTGTTTTTACAAGTTCAGATTTTTTAAAATCTCACCTATGAGATCATACAGTATGTCTTTCTCTGACTTATCCCACTTAGCGTAATGCTTTGAAGGTCCATCCATGTTACTGCAGATGGCAGCATCTCCTTCTGTCTCGTGGCTGAGTAATATCCCGCTGTATACGTACTTCATATTCTTTGTTCATTCATCCATCGACAGACCTTCAGATTGTTTCCGTGCTTTGGCTATTGTGAATCATTCTGCAATGAACATGGGGGTGCATGAATCTCTTCAAGATACTGATTTTATTTCCTTTGGATGTGTACCCAGAAGTGGGGCTGCTGGCTCATATGGTAGTTCCATTTTTAACTTTCTGAAGAACCTCCAAACTGTTTGCCATCATAGCTGCAACAATTTACATTCCTGCTGACCGTGCACAAGGGTTCCCTTTTCTCCATATCTTTGCCGAAAATATTCTCTCTCTTTGATGACTGTCATTCTGACAGGTGTGAGGCGATGCCTTATTTTGGATGTGGTTTGCATTTCTCTGATGCTCAGTGATGTTGAGCACCTCTTCGTAAACCTGTTGGCCATTTGTAGGTGGACGTATTTTTCCAACATAACTCATGTTGTGTCTCTTCCCTTCTGGAAAGACTCCAGACTCCCCATCATGGTCAAAATAAAATTCCGTCTCCTTCCCTGAGCCTGCAGAGCCCAGTATAGCATGGCCCTGCCCCTTCTCCCCTCCTCTCCCACTCTGCCCTGCTCAGTCCATGCTGCTCCGGCCGCACCAGCCTTTGTGGCTCTTCCCTAATAAGCCCGGCTTATTCTGCCCCAGAGCCTTTGCACTTGCTCCCTCTGCCCAGCATGTTCTAAACCCAGATCTTCTTCGCCCAGCCTCTAGCCTCATTTCATTCAGACCTCTATTCAAATGTCCCCTCCTAAGAGAGGCATTCCCTGACCATCTTACCTAACACAGCACTCCACCCCCACCGCATAGCACTCTCTATCCTCTTAATCTGCTGCGGTGGTTGTTGTTGTTTTTTAATAACTCTCATCATTTCCCACTTTTGTATCATTTTATACAGTGTATTTGTTTGTTTTCTGTCCCTCTTACTGGGAAGAAAGTCCCAACAAGGTAGGGGTCTGATCTGTCTCATCCCTACTATGTCCCCAGAATAGACAGTAGTGCTGGCAAGTTGCCGCTCAGTCAACACTGGCTGAGTAGGTGAGAAAGCAAGTGAAGCTGATCTGTACTTTCAGTGTCCTGGCCACCCTGGTTGGTTCAGGGATGGGCAGGTGACTTAACCTGGTCTGGGCAGACTGAATCTCCGAATGGAGGCCAGGATGCCAAGCCGGAAGCACACATTCTTCTCTGCTGCCCGAAGTGTTGCCGTGGTGAGAGGCTGCGGCCAGAGCTGCCAGGTGTCTGGGGACGGGGTCTACCCAGGGGAAGAAAGACCAAGGGGCAAACCGGGTGGTAGCCTTAGAGCTCTGAAGGAAGCTGCCAGAAACCTGGATTTTCCAGCCATCAGCCAATATATTTCTCAGGCAGCATGTAGTTAATCCTCACACAAAACCAAAGTAGCTCTGTTTCCCCACATTTCCCAGATGACAGGTGAGGAAAAAGCTTGAGTGACTTGGCCAAGGTCACACAGTCAGCTCAGGCCTCAGCTTCAGATCTTCTGACCACGATGCCATGTTGGGTGTTCTCCTTCCCTTTGCCTCAGAGGGCCTGTCTCGATGGAAGTCGCAGCCCTACTGACATGCCAGAGGCTGGACAGGGGTAGGTGGGATTAGCCTCAAAGGGGAACATCCCGCCGTTGTGCTCCTCCTGTGTGTACAGGGCTTTTCTTCAAAGCACTCCACCTGCTTTTCCAGGTAACTATTACAAAGCTTTTCTGCAGCAAGTCTAGAGGAGACAAGTCAAACAATGGCAACGGAGGTTCTCCAGCCTTAGAAACCAATGCGTGCCCACCCTTATCTGCTGACAGGGTGTAGGAGTAACAGCGCAGGGCTCTGTGATTTGTCTGGTGAAGTAACACAGCGCCTCACAGAGGTGTCATCCTCATTATCCCCCACCAACAGCGTATGAGGTTACAAAACTCTTCACGTTAAGGAGTGGAAATGTGTGGCCCTCAGCCCTTGCAGGCTCCTCTCACATGAAATCCACTGAGGAGGGCTTTGCTGGGCTGTTCTCAGTCTTCGACCCCTGGCTGGACCTGCCCCAGGAAGAGCTTGATTTCTTAGAGCAGGGCTCGTACTGTGTGAATCCGGAGCCTGCCTACCTCCTAGGCCTGTGGTCTGTCCAGCAGCTGCCTGCTGACCGCCAGAATGGCTGTCCTTAGGAGGGAGTCTACAGGGAAATATCTCAGCCATGTGTTCCCATTTACGCCAAAGGCTGCCAAACAGTGTCCAGTGAGGTGTGTGCTGGAGATGGTGCCTGGACTCCCCTGCCAAGCCCTCAGGCTCTTAGTGAGGGGGGGGGACCCATGGGAAATGTTTCCATTCATCCCTGACAGCCTGTTCATCACCCACCAGGAACCTCTCTTCGGCCTGAGTTAATGACCTCCTGTGGCTCCCACTTTCCCTCCCATTGAGGCCAGTGTGTTCCTTCCCCTGGCCAACCTGCTCTGCCACTTAAACCAGGGCATACCTCAACCCAGATATTCAAGGATCCCCCACCTAGGTGATGGCACCCATCTCAGCATATGATCCTGCAGAAGGAAGGCTGGGAAACTATGCAGCATGGAGTCCAAATTCAGCTAGTAAAAATAAGACCATTTTCATCTGGACCCAACTATTGACTTCCTGAGGCAGTTCTCAGAAAACCAGAATCAGGACAGAGAAATGCCGGTTTTTGTCTGCCTTTGGACAAAACCTGCTAAGCTTATACTAAATGACCATCTGGCTCCAGACCCCTCAGGGTCACATGATTCCCATAAATCCTTAGTTTTCCAGCAGAGAAGTGCACAGGAATCAGGGAGGGGATTGAGCTCTATCCTCGGAGATTTGGGTTCAAGAAGTCTGGGACAGGATCATTACACATATTTCCCGACCCCCACACTCCAAAGCCTTTAATTTCAGAGACCTAAAGAAAAGATAGAGGGAAACTTGGGAGGCGATCTCAGTGAGGAGGGAGGACAGTCTCACCTGGCAATGGACCATCAGCTAGCGGGTTTTAGCTAAAGATCAGCAGATGTCACATGTTCGGTGCCAAATGGAGCAAGGGACTGGCACCTCTCCCACCTTCTCTATTCTCTCCTTCACTGGAGAGACATCACTGGACATCAGGAATCACTAGACACAAATTCCTCATAACTTGTCTCTAGGACAGTCAGGTTCTTGCCATCTGGGGAACGAAGGCAACGCCTGCTATCCATCGGGTACAACTTGTGGCCAGGGAGCCAGGCATCTGGCCCCAGGCTAGGACCTCAGGAGGAGCCTGGCAAGTGGCAGCTACCCCAAAGCCAGAGGGACATAACTCTCGCAAAGGGATGCTTCTCTGGGTCCTGATGGGGACAGGGGCAGAGTGGATGTCTTAGGAATAGCCTGGCCATAGTTCAGCAGGAAGCAAGCCATGCGTTTATTCATGGCCAAGACCACCTTTCACTGTTGGCTTAGCTGGTCTCCAAGCAAGCAGTGGCCTTCTCCACTCTAGAAGGAGGTTTGTGGTAGCTGTCCTAGGACGTGTGTTGCCATAATGCTGCATCTACCATCAACAAGAACAGTAGGCACTTTCTAAGTACTGTTCTGAACACATCATGTTATTAATTTATTAATCCCCATTATGACTTTGTCAGGTGGCTACTAAAATCATCCCACTTTGTAGATAACTGAAGCACAGATAGGTCGAGTAACTTGTCTGAGATCACGTGGCAAATGGGTGGAGGAACTGGAAAGTGAACCCAGGTGTTCTGACCTTCAGAGTTCTCCATCGTTTGGGTGTGAAGATGGGTACCAGGTGGGTCTGCAATTCTGTCAGGTCAACATTCAGGGACCCATCTGATCCAGAGGGAAGTGGTGACAAAGACACCATCTGCCTAATGGGATGATTGGAGTTGGTGTAGTCTGAGCACTCGGGATCAAGGTTTTTGTAACAAATGTCACAGATAAGTGATTGGGTGACATAAAACACCTTCAGAGTGTTCCAGGCAGGTGTGGCTGGTGAAGCAAAGAAGGAGCACCAGACACCAGACAGATACCTAAAGGACTGGGGGAACTCCAGCTTCTGCTTTCCCCAGACACAAGTTCCAACATCAGCAAAGAAAAATCAGAACCACACTAGCAGGCCTTGTCCACCAGTTTCAGACCTTGTTGGAGGAGCTCTTGTGGTCCTAGATGATCCATGGCTCCCTCCATGCTCTCCCCTCAGCCAGGCATTGGAACCACAGAGGAGAAACCAAACAGAGCCTGCCTCATATAGCTGTGGCTGGCATTGTCTGTGTGTAATTCATAAGCCACCTACCTTCTCTTCCTGTGTATCTGCCCATGAGATCCCTCCCCTGCAGACCTTAGTAAGGGGAATTAGCTGAATGCATTGTTAGGAGTCCCACCCCTGCCGTATCCAGTGGGTGAGTGGGAGATGCTGAATGGCTCTGCGGGAACAAAAGAGCAAAGGCTTGTGGGTGAAGCAGAGGACAGCTAGAAGCAGTGAGAGTAGGGAGCCAGAGTTCAAAGATTGTCAAGAATGGGGGCAGAGGCTGAGCAGATGGGGGCACAGCTGCTCCCTTGGGTGGTTATGGGGCAGTTGGTAAGAGGGTGGCCTGGCTGGTGGGGTGCTATGGAATGGAGGTAGGAGAAGAGAACTTCTTGGGAACCAGAGCAAGAGGGACTTGAGATAGAAATAGGTGGCCTTGATCAAGTGAGCAAAGAATCCGTAACTTAGGGACAGAACTCCAAGGAAGAGGTGTGTGCTAGACTGGACAAAGCCATAGTCCATACCACCCAGTGGCTTTAACCATGAATCCATGAGACTAGCCCTTGGGGGAAAACACATGCCTGAACTAGCATTTCCTGAGGAAGAAGACATAAAAGAAAAATGGAAGGCAACATTTCCGAGACCCCCATCTCAAATGGAGGCACCCTCGGGATGCTCCTGTAAGCCAGAGTACGAATCGGAAGACCACCCACAGGCTGGGAGAGGCCACACATCTGAGCCTTCGTTTCCTCCCATTAATTTGCTCTTAGTGAATTGCCACCATTTAAGTGGCCTCATACTGTTCCTCTAGGTGCCCCAAATGCCACAGTACTGTCCCGTGGAACTTTCTGCAATGACAGAAATGTGGTTTTTTTGTGTGCTGTCCAATACAGTAGCCACTGGTCACATGTGACTATTGAGCACTTGAAATGTGGCTAGTACCACTTCAGAGTTGACTTTTCCAATTTTAACTTAAACAGCCACATGTAGCTAGAGGCTACCATAATAGATAATTCGGTTCTACACTGTAGCTTCATAAACCCGAGACAGAAGTTTCTGCTTCCTCCTCATCTTGCCACAGCCTGGAGTCAAGCGTGGGCCCCTTGGCAGGCCCTTCGTAAATGGGCCTGACCGAGTAACTGAGTGATCCCAGTTTGCACAGAATCATGAATAGACCCGTTCAGCAAAGGTGACATAACTTACCTCTCACTGCTGTGCAGTATAATGGAGAAAAATAGAATTAATCTGGGCACTGAGAGTGAAGTGCTGCTCGCTCCATTCTCTGCAGCAATGGATTGCTTCATTATCCAGGTCATTATCAAGTCTGTCCCTGCCTGGGTTAGCATGTGTGCCTGTTAATTGTTCGTGTAAATAAGAATGGCCCTGGAAGGGTGAGAGGAGCTGCCTGTCCTCATCTTCCTGGCTCCTGACCCTGCCTTCTGCGTCTCTCTTGTCCTGGTCTCCTGCTCACTTGGGCACCTGCTGAGAGCAAGCGGGCTTGAAAAGGGGAGAGGGGGAAACCCGCTAGAGGAACTGAGCAGACTGAATACATTCTTGCTGCCAGCTGAGAGAATCACCCCTTCTACCATTGTGTTCAGGAAACACCACCACTGACACCCTCTCGGGAATAACAATAGCCTCGGTGAATGAGGCCCTTTTCTTCAGAGCTGAACGTTTCCATGGGTGCACATTACCACTCTCTCTCTTCTAGGAAAAGCCACAGCTGACGGCTCCATGGTCCTCAAGTAGACGCCATACTTTTCTTCTTATTGTCTTCAAGACGATCAAAGCCCTACCATCTTTAAATGGGACCTGAGTGTTTAGATTTGGGGGTTATCTTTCAGCTAGGGTGGGATAGCTTATTTATAAAAGCTCCCCCACTTCTCATCTGAGCCTTGAAGCTTCATTTGCAAATGAAAGCGCTTCTTGGGGTCTTTATTACGGTGTGTGCACCACCTAGAGGCCACTGTCTTAAATTCAGCCTCACTTCCGGCCACCAACCTGTTGTGTCTTTTTCCTTTCTCTCTCATTTTTTCACATGGACCAAAGACCTCAGAAAACCTGTCTTTGCTGAGTAGACCCCATTCCGCTTCCACCTCCTCAAAATTGGCTTTCTGTGATCCCAAGCCCTCCCCTCGCAGAGGTCTCGGCCTGAGGGAGGCCTGCACAACCAAGGAGGCTTTCCAATACTTTCTAGCTTCTGTCAAAGGAATAGAACTTTTCAAGCTGTCTAAGACTTACAGGAAGATGCTTGAGAGACACCAGAAGAGACTTCTTGACTGTGTCCCAAACATACAGGAGCTCTGTCAGTGCTGCAGTCTGGCTGGGTTCTTCTGTGGCGGCCCAGTGGCCGGGACTGAAGATCCAGTCCATGTTATCCTTCCTGCCATGGCTGCATCTGTCACACAAACCACACATGGGTGTCCCCAGGGATGGACACCATGTTAGGGGAACCGATACCAAATAGTTTACTGATGCCATTGCGGTTTGTTTCATTTTATTGTGGTAAAATACACATAACACAAGATTCACCATTTCAGCCATGTTGAAGTGTACCGTGCGTGACGTACATGTGCAGTGTTCTGCAACCATCACCACAGTTCATTTCCAGAGCTTTTTTGCATCCCTGTTAAACAATAACTCCCCATTTCTGCCTCCAGTCCGTGGTCACCTCTCTCTTACTTTCTGTCTCTATGATCATTTGCCTATTCTCAGTCATGGAATCATATAATTTCTGTCCTTTTGTGTCTGGCTTAGCCAAATATTTTTAGCTGTGGCTGTTTGACTTGGGCTATAGAGGCCTGGCTTTCTTTTCTGTTTTCTCTGGAGTGGAGATGGGAAAGAAGTCAGCATAATGAACTTAAACCTTGCCCTTGAGCAACTGCCAACCCTGGCTCTGCTCTCTGGCTGGGCGTGCCTCTGAAAATTGCTGTGGTATTGAGGAAAGGAGGAGCCACAGCTCAAATCTCTCCAAACAAACAAGGAAGGGGCCATTGTGTGGGGGCTCAGACGCATTGGGCCTTGGCTGGCATTTCCTGGCCTGGTTTGAAAGGGATCCTGAGCAGGCTGTCACCGTGAAGTCTGGCGAGAGGGGCTGCCACTGCAGAGGCTCTGACCCTGGAGGTTTGGGCCAGACAGGCAAGAGGCCCGCCTGAGTGTCCGCACGTGTGTGTGGGTGGCTTCTGAGTTTGTGTGTCCGGGGGTAATCTGAGGATTCGGGGGGATGCTGTCCGCACTTCTTCCTCCATTCTATAGAGCACTGATTGTGTACTTTACACTCACCTTCTTCTTGCATGAACAGAGTGGGCCCTCTTACAGAAATGGCTCTTCCTGTGTATGTAGGTTTCAGCTATTTTTCTATTATGAAACTGTAATTCTGAAAATGTCATTTCCCAGAGAGAGGGGGATCGCAGCACCGGAGTGAGTCATCATAATAGTAACAACTAACATTTATATAGCATTTAATGGTTTATAAAGCACTTGTCACAGACATGATCTCATTCCTCATCTCAAGAACGTTAAGAAGGTAGGGAGAGTTTATAAGTGGCACCAGGAAGGAATACCTCATGTCTTGGTTTCAAGAAAATGGTGATCATCTCAGATCTATAAATGGGCTTCAAACCTAAGATATCTCCTTGGCTGAAAACAGAGACTTGTGTAGGAGATTCCCCTCAGGAATAAGAAAACTGGACATCAGAAAAGCACATGTTTGACTAGGAATTTTAGCAAATTTGAGATGTGCAGGATACAGGCTCCTAAAGCTGACCTCTAAGTCAAGGTTTTTTAGTCAATAAATGGGGAATGTTGAGTTAAATAACATTAATTTAGTTCTTTGCAGGACTTTTCAGAGCCTTTATGTTATGTGCATTGTGATCTCCCAAAGGAGGGCTAGAGTATATAATGTTTCTCACGTGAATTTGATAATGAAATAGTTATCATAGTTTGAGACTAATGTTCCTTAGGATACACTTTAGGAAATACGGACTAAAGAGGGTGGATCCCTGGGCTCAAGGTGAGACTAGGATCAGCAAAAGGTAGAAACAAAGTGTTTTCCAGAGAGGAGCAGGAGGCTGAAGATCTAAGCAGAATGGTCTGAAGCTGGAGAAGGAGAAAAGAAGAGGAGGGGCCTTACTCCTGGAGGGAGTAGGGATCAGGTGTGAAGGCAGGACGTCTGTAGAACTTCCCGTGGCAGTCTGGCCCCCATTTGAGTGTGGTCAGTGCGGCATCTGCCCTTCTATCCCCAGGCTGGCAACAGTGGGATGAGGGAAAGCCCACAACCCCTCAAGTTCACGAGGGGTCCCTCACACCAGTCAAACCCCTTCACATGGTAACTCAGGAACACCTCACAACATTTATTCCTATGGGGACTGCACTCAAAAGGAGCCATCAACACAGGCTTGGAAACCCCTCAATCATGCTTTTTGGATGATACATCTATTTGAGTGGAGTTTAATTTTGATGGCGCATTAACACAGAAGTGGTTGAAATTTTGCTTTCCCAGTCTCTTAAATCAGAGTCAGAATAATATCTGCCACTTCGGGTACCTTCTGTGTGTCAAACACTGCACTGAGCATTCATTCTACATGAAAGTTTTTACCTGACACTCCACAAAAATCCTCTGGGAGTGGTTTGGTTACTTTCTTCATTTCACAGATGAGGAAACTGTGTCTTAGAAATGTTGGGTGTCTTGTTGATCAGACAGCCAATGGATTATAACAGAGCCCAGATGTTAACCCAGGTAACCTCGAGGCTCCATGCTTAACCAGAAAGTTTTACTGCCTCCTCATATGTAGATAAGATTGCTTGTTGCTCCACCTTCCTACTCATTCTCCCTGTCTCCTTTCCCAGAAGAATCTGTTTTATTCTAGAAGGCCAAGACTACATTTCCCAGCCTCCTTTTCAGCCCGCTATGTTCAAGGAGATGTAAGCAAAAGTTGTATGGTATAGGTTCTGGGAAGGCTCCTTAAAAGGCTACACGGTTGCAAGACATACCCTGTTCTGCTGTTGCTGCTTCCTCTTGCCTAAAACTTAGAGGTGATAGCTGGCATTACAGCAGCCATCTTGGACCATAAGGTTCCCAAGGATGGACATCACTTGCTAAGGATAATAAGCAGGAAGGCAGAAGTTCCTACCCATTATGGAACCAACACACCCACTGTGAGCTGCATAAATAAATTAGCCTCTATTATATTTAAACCACTCTTATTTGGGTTTTCTGTTCTTTGAAGATGAAACTAATCCTAACAGATATAGCAAACTGTATTTCAAATTGTGCTTCCTGGTCTTAATTTCTAACTGCCTGCCCCATCAATGAACAATTTCCTCCATTAAGCCATGTTTCCCTGCCACACCCTATTCCCCAGAGAAGCATGTTCCCTCCCTGTCTGACTCAAGTCCGAAGTCCCAGTGACCTTTTCCACATCCATCCAGCCTCTCCCTTTCTAAATCTAGCAATTAATACTGTAATCACACATCTGACCTTGTATTCTTTTCAGACCACTGAAAATAGTATTAGGAATGTTTTATACTAACAACTGCTTGGGGAGAAGCATGGTTTGATGTAAAAAGCACTGACCTGGTAGAAAAATAAGGGTGACTCTGCCCTTTGCAAGCTGCAAGGTTGTAAGGAGAGAACCAGTAGGTGATCTCTTCCTCGACATGAGCTGAGACCCCCTGACTCAGCCAGTAATGACTTTTCCACTTTATGGGAAGCAGATGGGATTTTAATAGACTGTGACGGTTGTCTATTTTCTTTAAGCAACATACACTGAGATCTATGTGTCCCTTCCAGGAGATAGCATGCATAGTCACAAAAAAGGAAGGTAACATCTGCAAATTCCTACTTAAACCTTTTCCTTTAGAAATCATGCTGCTTTGGGGAAAAAAAAATGAGACCCAGACCTTTTTCTAGATGAGGGAAGAATCATGACTGGCTAGCACCACAATGCCACTTTTTTTTTTCCTTTTTTTTCCCCCAAAGAAAACACAACCAATGGGTCATTGGAAGAAAACAAAACAAAAAAAATGGATCATGGATCATTCCTTGATACAATAACTATTAGGAGGCATTAGTAGGGAAAGAGGGGAGGGGGTAGAGTTTGGACAGAACAGTGGAGGACTCCTGGATGGCTGGCAGCATTCTCCCTTCCAGCAAGAGTGTTCATGGTGAGTTTTCACCACATCATAATTTGTGAAGCTACACATTTCTTTTAGGCTATTTTCTGTATCTGTGTTACGTTTAACGTAAAAGATTAAAAAGGGGAAGGGAGGACAGGTCACACCTTCCCACTGGAATGTTGCCTAGCCATGTTCATCTGCAGATAGCTGTGGGATTATCTCCCCCGTTTCTTAGGAAGCAGTACCAGCTCCAGAAAATGGAAGAGCCCTATTTCTGCAGGGAGATGTAATAATTGCTCACATTTCCAGATCACCTATTCCAACTAGTTACAGTTGAAAGACTGTTATATATATTTTCTCTCCTAGTCCTTAGAGCAACACTATGAGACCAATACGTTGATTACCCTTTTCTCACAGATGAGGAAACTGAGGCATAGAGGTTGAGGAACTTCTAGTTATAAGTGCCCAGGTCAGAATTCAAATGTAGGCACTCTGAGTTTTTCTTACCACCTATTTGGGGGCAGTGGGGAGGGGTGGGGCGCAAAACCATTATGACTACTCTCTCTCTCTCTCTCTGGATATCTCGCATTTCCCTTTCATTAATAAAATATGGTCTTGTCAAAGACAGAAGGCAGTCCTCATCTCGGCAGGCCCTTCAACAGTTGGCTTGAGCCAGTTCAGTTGTGCCAACAAGTAGCCATAAGCTCCTTTCCCTTCTGAGTGTGACATGCTCTAGTGACCGACCGTCCCAGTGTGCCCAGGACCGAGAGGTTTCTTTACGTACAGGAATTTTGGTGCTAAAACTGGGAAAGTTTCAGGCAAACTGGGAAAGTTGGTCACCCTAGATGGGCCCCTGCACTCAGATCATGCGGGGACATTCTCCCTCACAAGAAAGCTCAGGTGATAGCTGGGGCATTACGATATATCTGAGCCACAGACTCCCATCAGGGAGCACACAGAGAAACAGAGAGATCTGAGCACTCAGCCTGGCTAGGCAAGGGCTGCCCGGGATTGAGTCAACTTCCTATTGTAGAAGGCTGGATTAATCCTGACAGCTGGAGGAAAAAAAATATCAATGATAGCATAAGAACGGTTTGAATGAGAACAAAATTTACATTCCTCTATATTGGGCCATAAACCCCCCTTGGACGTGCCATCGGTCCGGACCACGTTTAATTCTGTCAGTCACTCTGAGGCAGCACTGTGGTCTTAGCAGACAAGGATTCGTGCACGCTGCTGTAATCCCTTGCTGTGGACCAGGGCTCAGGGCGTCCACAAATGTCACATGCGCCTCACAGCTGCCTTCGAGTTGTTAATAGCATTCGGCTTATTGTCAGAGAGGATGTGAGTCAGTAGAGGCCACACGATTTACCAGCAGCATCCTTTTCCTCTGGCCGTATAATGGTCAGGAGAGGCAGACGTGGAATTGTAGTCTCAGAGGTGGAGGGGACACGGAAGAGATGTGTGGCCAGCAGCCCATGGGGAAGGAGTTGGTGCTCAGTGGGTAGTGGGGGCAGGTGAGGGGAGCATGGACATTAAAAATGACCACCATGTAACTTAGTTTCATCCATATCCCTTACTCTATTTCCTTCAATATGCCTTCCACACATAGTCATGAAGCACTTGCTGAGTATTGACTCTTGTGTTGGGGATCAGGAGTATCGTGGACACAGTCTGTCCTCGTGGAGTTACGTTCTGGTGGGGAACCAGCCTTCCGGAGGGGCCTACATTCTAATGCCTGGGTCTCGCGGTCTTGCTGCCTATATTGCCTGTTCATTATAGCCTTTATAGCCAGAATATCAGCGTGTTACCTTTAAGGACCTGTTGAAAAGGAACCATTTTGAAGAACATGCTCAAGAAGAGGGACTGGTACAGCTGTTTCCCTCCTATACTACCTATACTTCTTCCTGAATGAATATCTCTAAGCCAATCCTAGAACCACCAAGGACAGCTGCACAGGTTGTACACTGCACAACGTCCTAAGGCACTATACACTTAGATTACACCAGGTTCCCCTGGACTTGCACAACCACCATCTACCTAACACAGATATCCTACCATCACATCCTGCCAAAGAATGAAGCCTTTGAACTCGTGCACAAGAGAGAGTTTACCTTCTTGACTTATGGTCCTGAAGTCTTGACCTGTTTCATAGTTTTTTCTAAAATGCAAACTGTTCCTATTACTTCATTCAAACCCCTTCAAGGCAGGGACTTTCACACTTTAGGGAAATACATCTTACATTATGACCCAGCTCACATACACACGTATACACACACATATAACCAAAACCTTCCCCTCAACTACTTAACACTGCCTTCTCTTTTCTATTGAGGAAAGTACAGTGGTTGGGAGTACGACTGTGGAGCCAGACTCCAGGTTTCCATTTCAAGTCCTCACTTACTAGCTGCGTGACCATACTAGGTTGCTCTGGCTACCATAACAAAGCACTGCCAACGAGGTGGCTTGGAACAACAGAAATGTATTCTATTATAGCTCTGAAGCCAAAAGTCCAGAATCAGCTTGGGGCCAGGGTGGGTTCCCTCTGAGAGCTGTGAGGGAGATTCTGTTCCGTGCGTCTGTCCCAGGTTCCAATGACAGCCTGCAGCCCGCGGCATTCCTGGGCTTATGGTTCTCTCACTCCGATCTCTGCCTCCGTCTTCCCCTGGTGTTCTTCCTGGGTTTCTGTCTTCAAATGGCCATCTCCTTATAAGGATACCAGTCATATTGGAGTCCAGTACGACCTTCATCTTAACTAATGACGTCTGCGGCTACCCTCCTTCCAAATAAATCATTCTGAGGTAGGGTTAGCACTGCAGCATGTCTGGTTTTGGAGGGACACAATTCAACCGAAAACACACCTGAGGCAAGTGCTTCAGGTTCCCCATCTGCAAAATGGGAAACACAGCAGTACCAGCCTCTGAGAATCATTGAGTTAATAGTGAATGCACAAACTCAAAACAATGCCTTGAATGTCATAATTACCATTTAAGAATTTACCATTATTATTTTATTTTTATACACATTATAAACCACTGTATTGATTTCATACCCACATTTTGAAGATGATTGCTATAAATGTATCCGATGCATTGCTGTCAGAATAGAATTTCAACACCCCCCCCCCCCCAATGGCTGTCAAGACCTTCATGATGGGCCCCTGCTAACCGTTCAGCTTCCTCCGTCCCAATCTCCCTTCCCATGGTGAACTTCTTTCGGTTACCTGAGCGTGTCATAACCACTCTTGCTCCCGGGGCTTCATGCAAGCTCTCTTTCTACTTCTACCCCTAATCATCTAGAAAACTTCTGCGTTATCTCTCAGCTCTCAATCAAAGAGCACCTTCTCTAGAAAGGTGACCACCAGTTATGGGCTCCTTCCTCGCAGTTCTCCCTGCATAGCACTTACACATTATATTGTCAGGGCCCATTTACCTGAGCTAACAAGCTCCCCAGGAATGGCAGCTGACTTACGAACTACTATCTATGCTCAACATGAACTACAGTGCCTGGAAACACTCTTGGTGGCCCACCAATATTCATTTCTTCCCCCCGCCTTTTTTTAACCTAACTGAACCTTATTTTATTCTGGTATCGAGGACTCCAAAAGACTAAGGGAACTCCTAGCATGAATCATGACTGATCTGTCCCAACGATGGAAACCCATTCATATTGCCAGGAACTGATTGAGGGATGGGCAAATGGACCCACTTCTGGTCTGTGAGACATGAGGGCAGGTCTGCTGGGATGACTTCTGGGAAACAGGTCCAGGAAGATTCTGAAGAGTTGTGTGAGAGGAGGGAGCCCATGCCTGTCTCTAGGTGACTGGAGTGGCAGCCGTCCCGCAGCAGAGAGGAAACAGGACAAACGTGAATTTGCCGAGGGCAGCAGAGCCAAACGGGGGACGGAATCCATCTGAGTCCTTGGTGATTTTGCCAAGACTCTGCATTAACCACTCCACCGCTGGACTTCCTGAAATGACATCAGACCTTTTGCTTATTGTTTACTGCCATATTGTTTACTGCTGCTGAAAGCAGCCTGACTGATACAGGTATTCAGTATGTGTTCTTGAATGAGTAAATGATTACAAGCGACACATGCTAAAGAGGGAGAAGAGAGAAAAGAACTAGAAAGTTGGCCATCCACAAGAGCAGGCAGGAGAGGGCTCTCTTCCATATGTAACATCACTTAATCTTCACAGTCGGCCGTAACCACAGTAGCCTTACTCACGTTAGAGACGAGAAACCGAAGCTGAGAAAAAAACGTGTATCCTACCCAAGGTCACAGAGTTAGTAAGTGCTGGAGCTGGGAATTAATTATTGTTTTATGAGGACTTAGTTCAGTATCTTAAGTGAGACTTCTCTTTTATAATACAGGACTTTTTAAAATCTTTTTTTTTTTTTTTTTCATTTCCACTTCCATTGAATTTTTGCCTGCTAGTTTAGAAGTTAAGTATTCTAGGAGCACCTGGGTGGCTCAGTCAGTCAAGCATCAACTCCTGATTTTGGCTCAGGTCCTGATCTGGGTGGCGAGATCGAGCCCCGCCTTGGGCTCCTCACTCAGCCTGGAGTCTTGAGATTTTCTCTCTCCCTCTCCCCCTCCCACCATTTGCACTTTCTCTCTCTCACACAAAAATAATGATGACTCAATCTTTAAGAAAAAAAGTATCCTAATTTTGATCTTATCCTGGTCACTCCTAGCTTTTGACTTAAACTTATGATGTTATTTACCACTACTAACTTCTCAATCCCATTACTATCTCTGTCTCCCCCCAGCACGTAGGGTGCATCACCCCTCCTCTGAGGGGTCCAAGGGGCTTTCCAAGGGACACTCCCATGTCACTTGGTCTCCTTAACTCCTCTCCTACCTCCCATCAAGTTAGCAGGGTCCCCAGCAGCCCTCGCTAGTTTGCCATCTTGGCAGGAATCCCGGGGTGGGGAATGAATCCCATATATGTCGAATTCCAAATGTATTATTTTCACTACCCCGTGAGGCCTGCACAGACACATATAGCTTACAAGTAGATTCTCCTAGCAATCTCAAAAACAACAAAACTCATTCGTTCAGCTCTCTGCAGCCCTCTTCTCCACCCCTTGGTGGGAATGAGTGACAGGAACAGAGGATGCGTTCTTTCCCCCACCCACCAGAATGTGTGCTTCTTGCAGCCAGCATTTCACAGATGAATGCCGTAGAAAATGCCTTAGCTTCATCCAGGGAATTTCAAGTCCTTCCCTCCTGTTTCTGAGGGAAAACAAACATACAAACAAACAAACAAAAACTGTCCTTTCTGCAGCAAAGCCGCCGGAATTGGCTGTGGGTCGGCCGTGGGAGCTGGAAACCAGGTGCCCTCTAGTGGTCATCTGTAGGAAGTCCCCGCCAGATGGTCCTTTCCTCACAAAGCAGCAGGGAGGGTGGGAGACAAAAAGAGTGCCTCGGAACGCTTAAATAATATACTTTAATGGTGGAGAGCCACTTGCTTTAGAATTTTACTTAAAATACCAAATACAAGTCAGGGGTGGTCAAATGGACATCCAAGCTGTGTACAAGTCCTGGCAGGTTCTATTGAAGCTGCCCTGGCACTGGCCTCCTAGCACTGAGCCCCCATAGGCTTGGAAGCCTTCCCAAAGCAAGGGTGCTGAGCTGGAAGAAATCCACTCACCAGAATTCCCCCTGGGAAGGGAAGGCTGTTTCTAGTGGGAAATATTTGCTAAGAAGCTCAGACCTGTGTGGACAGAATGGTTCCGAGACCTAGGAGGATTGGCTTTTTTTATTGCCGCCTGAGGAAAGGCAGATGAAAAGGACAAAGGGAAACCCGAGAAAGCCCAGATGAGGGAAGGCTGCCCGCCCTGCTCCACGATGTGTGAGCTCTCCCAGGGCCCGCCCCACCACAACCCCCACCAAGCCTTGCGTTGGGTCTCTGCTGTCCACTAGTGTGTGAGCGGGGCTTTGGGAACATCTCAAAGGGCAGCTGAGCTCTACATCGGAGTTGGTGCAAAAGGAAAAATAGCACATGAGCACAGGAGGTGGGGCAGCCGTGGGGGGAGCGGGACGGGGGTGGGGGGGGAGAGGGCGGGGCTAGAGAAGCACAAGGAAGTAAGCCCCAGGAATCAAAGGTGTCAAGGAAAGGTATTGGACCATAATTATCTAAATTTAACCAGATCTCTGAGCGGGAAGTTGAACCCTACCTGGTTAAGTTGAACAGGCATAAACTTGGCTAAAGTAGATGTTTAGGCTTCGATTATCAGAGACAACCACCAAACTTAGCTGCAAGTTCAGTCCCAATGCCAAAATGTACAAAATAATAATAACAACAGTAAGACACCATCATAATGGTCCTTGCCAACTCAGAAATGAAAAATGTGACATTTGGGTTCATGAACAAAGCCTGTGATCTTAAAACAATGTAATAAGCTGCTGAAATTTCTTTGGCTTTAGTTTTTTGTTGCCAAGGTGGCTGGGGGATGACAACACAAACCCAGATGAGCAACTCAGGGACCGCAGGCACGTATCTGTTGGAACATCACACATGAGTAGCAGATCTAGGACTCAAACCCAAGTCTTTAACTGCAATTCCCACGTTCTTCTCATATCCTGTGTTTCCTCTTCCACACAGAAAATCCGTCTTTATTGGTTTGTTGGTTTTTTTTATAGTGAAATAACTTCAGTTGAGAAAAGCTCATAGTGAAATCCTTCTCTATGACCTAATCTGCTTTCTTTTAGACCTAGAACTGCCAACACATGTGAGAAATATTTAGCCCTTCATCTGAGGATGGGACCCAACTGACCACATAAAACCAAAATAAAGTGCATGTAACTGCTCTTTCCCAAATCTTTCATGGGTGCCTGGAAACAAACTTTAGATTCCTTTCCATTGAGATGTCTTTCCTCCGGAATAATCCAGGGATGTGACTTCTTAACATATACCATCTTACACATGGACACACTGAGAGCAGGGTGAGATCTTATCCATCTTTGCTTCCCAGGGCTTAGCAGCTTTTGGGCATCTTTTGGTAAATGGGAAGTGGACAAATGCTCAGGCATGGGCAGCAGGAGGAAGAAGTATGCTCCTCTAATTTTTCGGTGGGAGACAACAAATGCAAAGAAAGGGCTAAGTCAGGCCGGGGCACACATTCACCTCATCATTAGTCTAGAGCGCTGTATGCCAAAGTCAGAGACTTCCCGAAGTCTTAGGTTAATTGCATAATGATTCATTCAAATGCCTCCAAATGCTATTTCCATACCCTGGACTGACTTGTGCAGGCAGGATAAAGTGAAGACAATTTGGAGTCATTTGCTTTGTTGCCCCAATAAAAGAAAGACGTGGATTTACACAGCCTCTCTTCTCCAAGAGCTCAGCATGCGTGCCCATCTGGTGTCTCATTTGTCTTCGTTTCATCCTTGTGAAAATCAACAAAGGGTGTGATGCTGGTGTTAGGTAGGACCAGGGCAGGTGGGACAGTATGTAGGCTCATTCCTGCTTGCCACCAGGGGGAGCCCATGAGCCCCCTAGTCACACATTTCTTGCAGGAGAGACCTACTTAAGCGGCCAGCACTGTGCTGTGGGCACCAGAAGATCTCACCCACCAGCAGCCCCAGCCTGCCAAGGCCAACAATGGAGAGAGATGAGTGAAGGCAGAACGGCAATGTAGAATTAGGATATAGTGTGATAAGAGCGTGGCTGCAGGGATGGATTAGGTATGCGTGTGAGGAGTCTGGGATGGGCCCAAAAGGGAGGGAGTTATTGAAGGGCTTAAAAAGTAAAGTTTGTAAGTGAAGTAATTGAAAAGACAGTATTAAATTCTTTTTAATTAAATTAATTAATTCAGAATTTTCACTCATGAAAATGTACCTTCTATGTTTTCTATGCTTGATTGACAAATTTGGCTGAAAAGACTAAGCTACATTTCCCTTAGTAATCACAAAATAAATAGAAAATATATCTCCCCCCAACAAGAAGTAAAGCTTGAAATAACAAGTGTTAGCAAGGATGTGGAGGAGTTGAAACCCTTGTGCGTATCTGGTTTGAAAGTAAAATGGTTCAGCTGTTGTAGAAAATAGTCTGGCAGTTCTTCAAAAAGTTAGCATAGAATTACCATATGACCCAGCAAATCTACTCTTAGGTTTGTATCCAAAAAAACTGAAAAACAAATATTCAAATCCTTGTACACACATGTTCATTGCACTGTTCACAATAGCTAAGAGGTGGAAATAGCCCAAATGTCCGTCAGTAGATGAATTGATACACAACTTGTGGTATATCCATACAGTGAAATATTATTCAGCCATAAAAAAGACTGAAGTATTGATACCGAGTACAATTTAGAAGTGCCTGGAAAACGTTATGCTAAGCAAAAAGCTAGACACGAAAGGTAATATACTGTATAATTCCATTTACACAAAATATCCAGGATATGAAAATCTGTACAGACAGAATGCAGACGGGTCGTTGTCCAGGGCTGGAGAGAGTGTTGAATGGGGAGTGACTGCTTCATGAATATGTCTTATTTTGGAATGATAGAAATGTTTTGGAGCGGGACAGAGATGCTGGTTGCATAACACCATGAGTGTCCTAGGTGCCATGAAATTGTTTATAATGGTTTGTTTTATGTTATCTAAATTTCACCTTAATAAATTTGTTTGTAAAAAGTAAATCTTGAGGGGCTCCTGGGTGGCTCAGTCAGTTAAGCGTCTGCCTTAGGCTCAGGTCATGTATCCCAGGGTGCTGAGATAGAGCCCTGCATCGAGCTCTCTGCTCAGCAGTGAGTCTCCTTTTCCCTCTCCCTCCATGTTCTCTTATGCTCGCTCACTCTCTCTCTCAAGTAAATAAATAAAATCTTTTTTAAAAAGTTAAATCTTGAGCCAAGAGGTGACTGGGAACGGGAGGACAGCAGGACCCTGACAGATGGCCTGGAGGAAGGCATGTGAGTCACATGGATTATTGTGTGTAAGAGGAAAGCACAAAACAGACAGCATGGGCGCTGTGTCTGGGGCTGCCAGAGGAGTCCCCCGTTCTGGACAGAGGTACACAGGGGAGTTCATCTTGATGAGGGCTCCACCGGGGAGCAGAGAATTAGTCAGCAAATAGTTCACAGATCTATTTCATTAAGTCTCTGTGTCCTGTCACAGGGTCCTGTTAGATTTCCAAATCCTTAGACAACTGACTAGGTGAGGTGGGAGCTGGGTCAACCAGGGGCCATCACAGCACCAGACAGAGCGGACCAGGCCTCACCTGAGGCGTAGACCAAGATTCGTCCCAGAAGCTATCAGTTCTAGTCTTCCTCCAACCACCACATGAACAAATGCGTGACCAGCACCCTAGACGTGTATTTCGTACCACAGTGATCTTTGCTGGGGCTTTCTCAGACCGCTACGTTACCCTCTAGGGCAGAGACTCCTCACCTTTATTGTGCTATGGACCCCTCTGTGCTTCCTCGTCGACAGAAATTGAGAACATTATCTACTGATGACTCTAGTAATTACAGTCATGATGGGCATGAATGGTGTTCTGAGATATCTGCAGCAAGGCTAACGTGATATAAAAACAGCCATGATCTTTCCTGTTGAAGAAGCCACTATGCTAAGACCATGGTTGTTGCCTCTATTCACGATCGAAGGGAATACTACATTTCAGTTAGAAGCTAATGAAAATAAAGCTTATGAACGCCCCGCGTGACAACCCAGAAGGTAGGAGGCAGAAGTTCCAACTCTCGTTCCTCCAACTGATTGGTTGTCACGGGTATCTAACAAAAAGAACTGAAAAATTGTGCATGGCCAGACCGGCTGAGGTGTCCTCTCGGCTGGGTTGGAGACAGCAGGCAAAGGCAGATGGGCTGAGCCGAAGGAGAGCAGTGGCAGGGCCCTGGGGGACAGGGAGACTGTAAAGGGCACAGTCAGCAGGACGGAGACATCGAGGTGGCACTTGGGTGTCCTGCCCGCTTAGCTGGCTGGGAATGTGATGGTGTCTGCAGTTTTCTGTCTGGAGAACTGGTCAAGCAAGTCCTGCTCAATAAGCAGGTCGGTGTACCACCGACTAAGCAGAGTGTTAGGAATGACACTTTTGCTCAATCAACTATGTGTGTGTGTGTGTGTGTGTGTGTGTGTGTGTGTATGGGACATATATAGAAAAAAGCTCCCCAGAAATTGCTCTTACCAAGCACATCGTAGAGCAAGGAGAAAACCCAACTCAGTGCAGTATGCTTCTTAATAATGCAAACCATAATGCAAACCCACCCCCTATTTTAAAAAGCCCCATTCCCTGTAGTGACCATGAGGGGTACCTGGATGGAATGCCCATTAAATGTGCATGCACCCCCTGTTCTGCCCTCTAACCCTTCACATTCTGTGCCAAAATGCCATCCCTCTTCAGCTTGACCCCCAAGGCCCAACAGGAGCTGCCTCCCATGACCTCTCCCCACAGCGTCTTCGTTAGTCATTTCTGCCACCCTCACCTGACACCCAGCAGAACTGGGCCACCCACTTCTCAGTTTCCCAGATGGGCCAGGCTCCCTCACCTCCAGACCCTTCTCCACTTACGGGTCAGTCTCCATCACAGGCATGGGGACCATGTCTTGTTTCTATCAGTGGAGTGGTGGCACATTTGTGAGTAAATTAACATTTGAGTGTCAAATTAATACGAAATACAACAGAATGTAACTGTTTAGGTCTTACATCAGTCTGTTCAGGTTGCTATCACAAAATGTCACAGACTCTGTGGCTTCAACAAACTGAAACTTATTTTCTCACAAATAAGTGAGGCTTGGAGGCTAAAAGCCCAAGATCAAAGCGTTAGCTGGTTTGGTTTCTCCAGAGGCCTCTCTTCTTGGCTTGCAGATAGCCACCTCCCACTGTGTCCTCACATGGCCTTTTCTCTGTGTATGCAGAACCCTGATATTGCTTCCTTTTTTTTTTTTTTTTTTTTTTGAGAAGGAGAGAGAGGGTGGGAATCTTAAGCAGACTCCACACCCAGCATGGAGCCCAACACAGGGCTCGATGTCACGACCCTGAGACCATAACCTGAGCCGAAATAAAAAGTCAGACACTTAGCTGACTAAACCACCCAGGTGCCCTTCTTCCTTAAAGACACCAGTCCTATTGGCTTAGGGCCCCACTCTAACAGTAGCATCTTAACTTAATCACCTTTTAAAGATCTTTCCTCCAAATACAGTCACGTTCTGCGGGGAGACATAGTTCAGCCCAGTAGCAGGTCGGGAACCATTTATTGCGCAGGGTAGATGGTGCCCTGAGGCAGTGAATGGGTTTGCACCCCCTGCTGCCCCTTCTTCCTATGCTGCCATTTAAATATCATAATGAATTTGAGCCCGCAAAGTGAGACTGAGCATACGTGGGCTCAGGCCCTTTTTCTAGGGCAGCAGCTTCCTTAGCGAACTAATCCCAAGCAGGGCTGGAGCTAAAGGGGTAGTTGGAAAACATTCCGTAGTCACACTTTCTCAAAATTGAAGAAAGGCTCCTATAAAACTTTTGGATCAATTTCAAAATAACCGAATAACTAATAATCACCAAATTAGAGACACTTTTGTCTTGATATTTATTGGAGACCTCCTCAGAGAGCAATACCCAAAGAATCTTAGAGACTCATCCACAGGGTTTGGTCCTTCCAGATCCCCAGAATGTGGCTTCTGTGCTCTGAGCTGCCTTGCAGCTCCCGGCCCACCTCCGGCCAACTTCTTCAGTGCTGCAGGTCAGGCGACACTGCTCAAGCTGCAGGACAGATTCAACTCCACATGCTGGTTTTTGTTGTTGCTGTTTTCTTGTGTTTTGTTTTGTTTTGTTTTTTGAGAGGCAGAGAGAGGATGGGGAAGGACAGAGGGAGAGAGAGAATCTCAAGCAGGCTCCGTGCCAGGCATGAAGCCTGATGTGGGGCTCAATCTCACAAGCCTGAGATCATGACCTGAGCTGAAATCAAGAGTCGGAAGCTTAACCGACTGAGCCACCCAGGTGCCCCAATTGTTGTCGTTTTAAAGACTTTATTTATTTATTTGAGAGAGAGAGAGACAGAGATAGAGCATGAGAGTGAGAAGCAGGCCCCCTGCTGAGCAGGGAGCCCAGGAACCCAGGATTATGACCTGAGCTGAAGGTAGACACCCAACCGACTGAGCCATCCAGCATCCCTCAACTGTACATTTTGTTTGGACTGAATCATGTCCCCCACCTCCAAAACTCAAACATTGAAGCCCTAATCCCCCCCCCCATGACTATATATGAAGATAAAGCCTTTAAAGAGGTAATTAAGATTAAGTGAGTTTATAAGGGTGGGGTCCTAATCCGACAGGACTGGTATCCTTATTTAAAAAAAAAAAAAAAAAGGGAAGACACCAGAGCTCTTGATTCTCCCATGTACACACAGAGAAGAGGCCATGTGAGGACCCCAGGAGAAGGCCCCCGTTTACAAGCCAGGAAAGAAGTCCTCACCAGAAAGCAACCCTGGTCTTGGATTCCTAGGCTCCAGAACCGTAAGAAAATAAATTTCTGTTGTTTATGTCATCCAGTCTAGGGTATTTTACAGCAGCCCAAGCAGACTAATACAAGCTTGTAAGAAATGCAGAATCCCAGGTCCCACCCCAGACTGACTAATGAGAACCTGGATTTTGAAAAGGTTCATTCCTGTTCCCATTTTTGCACTTTGAGCTGCACAGTCTTAGAACGCCTACTGTCTTAAAGCTCTGGCCTGCTTTTGATAAATGGGCCATTCATGAACCTCAGCTATACTGGGCGCTAACAGACAAATGAGATAGATGAAACCTTTTTTTTTTTTTTTTTTTAATGACAAAAGCATGCAACTGGAGTGGACATCTGATGCGTCTGTCTGCCCAGCACTCCTCTTCCTGTTGGCGAACTTGTCTATCCCATGTAGTTCCCACAGGGCTCGTCATTCACGTTGTGCCATCAACCACCTACCTGTCCACAGGAGTGGACACATGTCCCAGGCCTGGCCAATCCTGGTACCTCATTTGCCTGTCCACTGTAGTTTGTCACAGCACATAGCCAAACAGGTCCAAGCTGACATCCCTGAGATTTGATGTGTGGATGCTGCAAGAGAGAAGGTATCTTTCTTTTGGATCATAAACTGTAAGGACACAGGCATAAAGCTGCCAGGCTTCAGCAGGAAAAAAATAAAGCCAACTTGCAAAGAAGACCAGAGATCAGAGTTGGTGAGAGAGAGCCCTGATAGTACTGTGTGAGCTCCCCAAATCCAGCTGGACCCTTGGCTTGACCAGTTCTATAAGCCAGTGTATGCTTACGTAGAGATGGGTTTCTGTCACATGCAACCAATGTATTTAGGTCTTAGTACACTTCTCACAAACCTTGTTTGCTAGAAAGCAATATTCAGTGCAGAGATTAATCTCGTACCCACATATTTTAGTATTATGTGCCAGGCACCAAGCCGAGAGGCAGGGATACCGACATGAAGAAGGTGTAGCCCTGGCCTTCAAGTTGCTGACAGGCTGGGAGCTGGGGCTAGTGGAGGGTCAAAGATGTGAGCAAATCATGCAGTCAAGATGATAAGTGCTGTCACAGAGCTATGAGCAGTCTCATGGAAGATAGAGGAGGGAAGGAGCATCTTGAGAGGACAGGGAACAAGCAACGGCTTGACAAAGGAGTTAGCATTTGAGCAGAATCATAAAGTGGGACTTTCCCAGGAGTTTGGTATGCGGAATGGTGTTCCAAGCTGAGGAATTGGCATGTGCAGAGAAAAGGATCTGTGGAACATACGATGTGGGGTGGGGGGGGTGCTGGGACGAGCCTACAGAGGGTATGGTTGAGGGGGAAGGTAAGGGGTGAGGCCATGGGATCTGTGTTGAGGAAGACCTTGTCCACCCGAGGAGTTGGGTTTAGTCTGTAGGCAGTAAGGAGCAAGTGTGGGGTTTTGAACAGAGAAGAGTTATGAACAGATTTGTAATTCAGAAAGATCCCCCTGGAGGTTAAACGGGATCATTCAACTATGAACCCCTGGCTGGCAGAAACATCATGGTACATGGTAATATTTAACAGTATTTATTGAATTGGGAGACAGTGATGGTCTCAGTGGAGGCAGTAGCAGTGGGACTAGGAAAAAGGGAGCAATGTTGAGAGACGTTGAGCTAGCATCTATAGGACTTACAAGACAATTAGGGAAGAATTAAAAAATGATTTAGCAGTTCCTCTTTGGGGTGACCAGATGGGTGGAAATAAGAAATAGGTATTGGTTTTCAGGTAAAGATAATAACCTCAATTTGAACATATTAGATGTGAGTGGCCTGGCAATCCAAGGTGAACTTTCTGGAAGGAAGTTGGCCTAACAGACTAGGAGCTCAAGAAAGAGGTCAGAGCAAAGGACAGAAGGACCTGGGAGTCATCACAGAGATGCGGTTCAGAAGAGAGGGTGTTAGTCAAGAGACTTAACCTCTGAAATGCCAGAAATCACTTAAATTATGACTCTCCAAAGGAATGTGTCATATTCAATTTCGTTCATAATCGTCACATGCAACAACAAAGCTCCCCTTCCCCCACACTCCCGAATTCCTCCACAGTCCAGGTAGGGATAAAACAACCAGGACTCTAGTGGTGTGACTCCCTTGGCATGTCTGGACCACTAACCGTCCATAAGCTTCTGGAGATCCTGGCTGGCAGCTGATGTTGGACCATTCATGAGGAGAAATGGCATCAGCATCCTCTGAACCAGACAAATGTGTGAAGCACTTCTGCCAACCCCAGGAACACCATGCAACCAGGAGTCCTTCCAGTCTTTTCATTTTCCTGCCAAACTGGCCATGTGTTCACTCTCCCTCACCAGGAGTCCCTGCCTGCACCTCCGTAGGCACCGAACAAGATGCCAGAGTCCTTGTGGGGGGCACACACATGAGTGAAGGGGGCAGGTGATTGTGGCTGGGGAGCCAACAGCCCAGGGCCTGTTGTACTGCGATTCTCAGCTAAGTGCTCTGGTGTAGCCAACGTTTCTGAACCTATCAGAAAGCTGATTACTTTTCTTATTATACCTTTTTCTTTAAAATTGAAAGAAAGAAGAGCAAATTAACATAGATATTTCTGCTATAAAAAGCACATCGTATAGCAGTATCATAGTATGACCTTTGAGTGTTTTTTTAAAGCACATGCGTGTGTGTGTGTGTGTGTGTGTGTGTGTTTAGAATATACCCAAAAGGATCACACCCACCACTGGAAAGGTACAATGAGGAGGGGGGAATGGGGAGCTTTTACTTTTTACCTATTTGTATAGTTTGCTTAAAAACAAACACAAAATCTTGTTAATTTTCAAACAAAACTTTTTTCAGAAATCAGTGAACATTTTAATCAATCACAGAAGGACAACCAAAATGTAATAGATTTCCCAGGTCTGTGCAGGAACACGCACCACTAAACATCGTGGTTTCAAGCAGATGCTCTTAACCAAGTCAGTACAAGTCTCTGATGATGGCCCAAACAAGAAGGTGGCCTCCCATCTCTAAAATCCCGCCCTCGTCCCTTTCATCCCTCCCAGGTCAGGTACAAACTCGTCTGGAGAATGTGTGTAGGAGAAGGGAGTCACCACAATGGTAAATAGGGGAGTCCCTGGCTACAAAGACACCGTGACACAAGACCAGGCACCGGATTACATACTACAAACTCATGGGGAACTTGAGACTCTTTGCCCAGAGTCACCCAAGTTTATCACGCTCAATCTAAGTGAACATGAAATTCATACACGGTCAGTGGTCAAGTCTAAAGCTGGCTTGTCCCTGCATTGAAGGCAGGTGGAAGCATGTTCTGAGCTGACTTCTTTCCATCCGCAAGAGCTGGATTGCTGACTGCTTGAGGTGCCCCTCCCTGCCATCATAGGGGAAGGCCATAAGGAGCATAAATCATGAGAGCCTCCTCAGAATAATTAGAAGAAACCATGAAGAATCGGGATTAACTGGCTTAGAAAACATTTCATAAGGGCAGAGATGAAGAAATTCCCATTTGGGGAGTTTATTTAAGAAGTTAAATAAAATTAAAGATAAAAATCAATTTGGAAAGTGATAGACCCTCGATTACATTTTTGACACTCTTTAAATATCAGGAAATTGAAAATGCCAACATCAATGATCAGCAGCCCAAACAGGAAAGGTGGCTCCTTAATGTCCTGTGACGTTGCCCACAACTCCTCTGCAGGCTTGTTGCCCTGGGCACCCCACATGCCCTAGCTAGGAGGAGATGGGTAGGGAGGAAGCCTGCAGAGCTTCCTGTCTGCCCACCCACTTCCCCATCACCTCCGCCCTCCACCGCCCCCATCAAAGAACAAGCCTGACCACTGCCACCCTACAAGGTCTCCATCCTCCACATTTTGTAAACTATCTTACTTTTGTGTTTATATTTGCTTAAAATCAGCAAATTCCTAGGCCATATTTAGGAACAGAAGGGCTTTATAAGTAGTTTATGTTGTCTAGACCCTGGTCTGCTGCAAACACAGGAGCAAAGGGGAAAATAACGTTTTCCTAAAGAGAGCTTAGAAATTCTAATCCAGTGAATTGAGATGCTTCTTTCTCTGGGAACAGGACTGAGTTATATCTGGCCCCAAGGCCACCAGTCACAGGTTATTGCCAGGAAAAGACAGAAAGACTATCAAAAACAAGACCAACCATTCCACCCCATGTCACGGTACAGATATCACCATTCAAATCACCTGCACGTAGATTAACTTACAAAATCTTTGTAAGATAGGTGTGCCATCAAAAATAAGATCATTGCCGTTGACAAGCCAGCGGCTGGCTATACCAACTCTTGTCACGTAGGGATTCAGATATTTGTATGCCCAAGTTCATAGCAGTGTGATTTGTAACAGCCAAAGGTGGAAACAACCTAAGTTGTCCATAAATGTTTGAATGAGTAAACAAAATGTAATACCACACACACACACACACACACACACACACACACACACACACAGTGGAATATTACTCAGCCTTTAAAAAGGAAGAGAATTCTGACCCATGCTGTGATATGGATGACCCCTGAAGACATGCTAATTGAAACAGGTCAGTCACAAAAGGACGTATATTGTGTGATTCCACTTAGGTGCCTAAGGTAGTTGAAGCTACGTAGGCAGAGAGGAGAATTGTGGTTACCAGGGCCTAGGGGGAGAGGGAATGAGGAGTTAGTGTTACGTGGGTATAAGGTTTTCATCTGAGAAGATGAATGTGTTCTGGAGATGGATGGTGGTGACAGTCACACGGTTAGAAAGCAGTTAATGCCACTTAATGTACATTTAAAAATGGCTAACATGATAAGTTTTATGTATATTTTACCACAATAATTTTTTGAAGGCTGTCACTAGGCCACATTAAGTCCAATATATGTTGATCCATGTTCAAGTGGATCCTTTTCTACTTCTGGAAGTTGGTTGATTTTTCTGGTTATGATTTCAAATGTTGTTGGTATCATCAGCCTGATAGTATCATCTGGCTCACAATTTTCCAACCTGAGCCTTACACTCGCCTCTCAGCAGCTGGTACCTCCCTGGTCTCCCTCAGCCACACACCTGTGGCAGCCTCTGCTTAATTAGCCCAAGCACAGCCATCTTTGGCTGACCCTGTCCCTCTGCATTTTAACCCTACAGGTTGATCCTGACTTCTAGTTCTACGAACACCCATCACTATCATCATCTAAAACGCCTTCAGTGTACCAACACGCTCTGTACAGAACAAATAAAAGGCACATTTCCTGTGTCCTGGCAGATAGCATTCTAAGGATGACAATGAATTTAAGGGGGCAGAATTTCTTCCCCAAGCTGTGCTTTTAAAAATTCTCGGTGAAAGGAGTGCCTGGGTGGCTCAGTCCGTTGGGTGTCCAACTCTTGATTTTGGCTCAGGTTGTGATCTCAGGGTTGTGGGATTGAGCCCCATGTCTGAGCATACAGCCTGCTTGGGATTCTCTCTCTCCCTCTCCCACCGTCACTCGCTTGCTCTCTCTCTCTCAAAAAAAAAAAAAAAAAAAATTCTTAGTGGAAGTAATCGGGCCCATATAGCCTAGAGATGATCATTTCTTGTATTGTATCTCTTCTCTCTCTCTTCACTCTATTTCTTCCCTTCCTCTAAACACACACACACACACACACACACACACACACACACAAAGCAAAACAAAACAAAACAAAACAAAACAAACAAAACACAACTCATCTCAGGTATATTTTCAGTCCTCTCTCTGAAACATTAGAATCTTTGGAATTTCAACTGCTTCCCCAGGAAAGCTTATCAGAAGTTTTTTTCAAACAAGTACTCACTCTAAATACATTTTGGCAAATAAAGGAATTTTGATCTAGCTTTGCGTATGTATATATGCCTCTTACAGTTTAGATTTTAGAGTTGACCATGCACTTTTATGCTCATGATCAGATTTGATCTTGCCAAGAACCTTGGGAGGTAGGTAGTCTTATCGAGCCACCATTTAATAAATGAGAAAATTGAGGCCCAGAGAGGTTGTGTGTGGCCCAAAATTATAAGTGATCAATCAAGAAAACCAAGATTTACTCCAAAATATCTTCAAGTCTATTTCTTGCTCTACTGCATTGTGTGGGTCAAAGCAATTAGCCAAACACCATTGGTAACCACCATTTTTGGCTTTCTACTGTGCGCGAGGTCTGGAACTGACCCTAGAGTGCCAAAACGGAGTCCCTGCCCTCAACAGATGGTTCAGTGAGAAAAGAATTTTTTCAGTAGGAAGTGGCTAATGCCGATCACCAGATACGCCCTCTAGGTAATAAATGCTGCAGACGAAGTGTCCTACAACCCCTGGCAGCAAGCCTGCAGGACCTACATGGTGTAGGACTAACACCCTGGCAGGACCAGTGAAAAGAGTTTGAAAGACCAAGACCCTCTAGAAAAGAGGAGCTCCTGTGAGTGGTCTGAACTCCCTCTTGCTTCTAGGCACTGACTGAATTGGTCTCAGTCCTTGGTTTTGTCTGGCACAGCCTTCTCTACCCTTTTCTGTGATAGACCCCAACAATGACTCACCTCCTTTTCCAAATCTTGCCACAAGCTCAGGTGTGCTGACAAACCTGACCTAGAGCCACAGACATCCTTGCTATGGATTCTGCCTACTAGGCCACATGCCCAGCCTGCCATCCATGATTGCTGCTCTTCCTCTGGAATAACAGTGCCCCACCTGTCCCTGATATGTCAGAGAGTAAAATCCTTGGACAAAGAAAAGTCAAAGACTATTTTATCCAATAAGCATTTATTAAGCACCTGGTAGGTGCAAAACACTTTTGACCTTGAGTTTGAGCAATCAGGAACCATCCAACACATTAATAATTAACTAAACAGACATTTATATCTGTGATTTACCCTATCGCAGGTGGAGTAGGTGGCCAGTGGAAACTGCCAAAGGCTCACCCGAGTTATCTTTCTGTCAGACTGCCCAATTTAGAACTCGCAGGGAAATCTGGGAAGCCAGACACACCCAGTTGCTGCCGCTAAAGAGACTCTTGTTGACTCAGTATTTCTGGACCCATTAGCAGTATTGTGGTATTAGCTGAAGGAAGGTCTCAGAGGAACACTTGAATGGCACATGGGGCAGAGAAAATGGAAAGTCTGAAGCATAAAGCATTGACCAACAAAAGCTGGCTTAGGGAGCAAATAATTTTGAGTGACCTTGAGCAACCAAAGTTTAATGGGGACCATCGGGGCAGGAGATATCTAAAAGGCAAAAGAGAGTGGGAGGAGAGGCACCAGACAGGGAGCGGCCTTCTCCATGGTTTGGCCCTGAGCCAGCCTTGAGCATAGCTAATGGAAGCCTGTGGAAAAAGAGACGACACCACCCCTCAGTACCTCCCAACCTAGCCTCAGCCGGGAAGAGAACAAACAGAGTGCCAACACTGAAATGCTAATGTGCTCTCCATTTTGTGTAAATTCCCAAAACTACTGAGGCCTCTTCTTTGGAGGCTTTCAACCTGATGCTCCTCTTAGGCCTTAACTTTGTAAAGAGGGCAAGGCTGTCACGTTCGAGATTCACAGCCCCTTGGAATCTTCTGAGTAGGATGGGATCCTGCTCTAGTTTTCCAATCCATCCAATTCACTGGCCAAATTATTTTGTGCATAACATTAGGTCTGTGACCGGCCTTCTTTTGGTGGTCTGCCATATTGTTAATGTGCCAGAACACAGTGGAGATTACAGCTTAATGGAGCTAAGGGAAATAATCTGTAATGAGCATTAATAAGCGCTAAGTGTGAAACTATTAGTGGGATTGTTATTTGGATAAATCACCGTTTTAAATGGTGTGAGATTCTTTGTGGTCCACAGAGTACAGCCCTCTGTTCTTGATACTCTATCAAACCCAGGAAAGCAGTCAGCGTTTCAACTCTCCTGGACGTTTTCCCCTTGTAACTACTGAAAATCAAAACCATAGCTATAATGGGAGTTTTAAGGGCAAGATTTTATAGCTGTTCCACACTTATAAAATGTAAATATCATATATATTTTGTAGCTGTTTAATTTTCTACGATTTTCTCATTTTTATACTTGTAAATATAAGAAACGAGTGGGCTGGGACTCGTTTGAATGTTTCTTGAAATGTACAAACTATGATTTCCCCTTTTTTTGGCTATTTTATTATGGGGACGTGTACTGTGTCAACTTGGTTTAGCTGAAACTGTTTTTCCCAGAACCTCCTTGTGGTTCTGAGATAGACTTGGCCAAAAGAGGCGTTTGGGCAAGGTTTGGAAGGCAGGAGTGAAGCAGTATCTATTATTCTCTGAAGGTGAAAGACAGACACAGCGGTACAGACAAAGTCCAGCTATCCTCACTCTCTCCTTCCTCCCTAATTCTGCCTCCCTGATTAAACAATCACTGAGTCCCTCTCCTCCCCATGTTGGAAGCAGTCAAGCAGCCAAGGAGATCTCACCCCAGAGGGAAGAGATAGCTCCATGCTTCTCATTCTCCCAGAAAGATGTACAATGCTAAACTCAATATATCTACTCATAATTCTCAGAAGAAGTAAAAATGAACCATATAAGGCAATATTCTTTGTAAACCTTCTTTCTTGAGCTCTAAAAGGAGAGCCTGTCTTTGTAAAAGGGCTAAGAAGTTATTAGTTTTTAAAGATGTTTGTTTGTTTGTTTGTTTGTTTGTTTGTTTGAGAGAGAGAGAGAGAGAAAGCACCAGGAGAGAGAGCATGAACGGGGGGAGGGGCAGAAGGAAAACAAGACTCCCTGCTGAGCAGGGAGCCCCACACCAGGCTCCATGAGGGGCTCAATATGGAGCTCGATTCCAGGATCTGGGCCACTTAACTTTTTCTTTTTCTAATGTTTTTTTTATTATATTATGTTAGTCACCATACAGTACATCCCTGGTTTTTGATGTAAAGTTCCATGATTCCTTAGTTGCGTATAACACCCAGTGCACCATGCAATACGTGCCTTCTTTACTACCCATCACCAGCCTATCCCATCCCCCACGCCCCTCCCCTCTGAAGCCCTCAGTTTGTTTCTCAGAGTCCATAGTCTCTCATGGTTCATTCCCCCTTCTGATTACCCCCCCTTTCTTCATCCCTTTCTTCCCCTACCGATCTTCCTAGTTTTTATGTTCCATAGATGAGAGAAATCATATGATAATTGTCGTTCTCTGCTTGACTTATTTCACTTAGCATTATCTCCTCCAGTGCCGTCCATGTTGCAGCAAATGTTGAGAACTCGTTCTTTCTGATAGCTGAGTAATATTCCATTGTATATATGGACCACAACTTCTTAATCCAGTCATCTGTTGAAGGGCATCTCGGCTCCTTCCATGATTTAGCTATTGTGGACAATGCTGCTATGAACATTGGGGTACATATGGCCCTTCTCTTCACTACGTCTGTACCTTTGGGGTAAATACCCAGTAGTGCAATGGCTGGGTCATAGGGTAGCTCAATTTTTAACTTTTTAAGGGACCTCCACACTGTTTTCCAGAGTGGCTGTACCAACTTGTATTCCCACCAACAATGTAGGAGGGATCCCCTTTCTCCACATCCTCTCCAGCAACTGTTGTTTCTTACCTTGTCAATTTTTGCCATTCTAACTGGCGTAAGGTGGTATCTTAGTGTGGTTTTGATTTGAATTTCCCTGATGGCTAATGATTTTGAACATTCTTTCATGTGTCTGTTAGCCATTTGTATGTCATCATTAGAAAAGTATCTGTTCATATCTTCTGCCCATTTTATGATTTGTTTATTTATTTCTCGCGTTTTGAGTTTGAGAAGTTCTTTATAGGTCTGGATACCAGTCTTTTATCTGTAGTATCATTTGCAAATATATTCTCCCATTCCGTGGGCTGCCTCTTAGTTTTTTCCGACTGTTTCCTTGGCTGTGCAGAAGCTTTTTATCTTGATGAAGGCCCATAAGTTCATTTTATCTTTTGTTTCTCTTGCCTTTGGAGATGTGTCTTGAAAAAGGTTGCTTTGGCCGATGTCGTAGAGGTTGCTGCCTATGTTCTCCTCTAGGATTTTGATGGATTCCTGTCTCACATCGAGGTCTTTCATCCATTTGGAGTTTATCTTTGTGTATGGTGTGAGAGAGTGGTCAAGTTTCATTCTTTTGCATGTAGCTGTTCACTTTTCCCAGCACCATTTATTGAAGAGACTGTCTTTTTTCCACTGGATGTTTTTTCCTGCTTTATCAAAGATTAGTTGCCCAAAGAGCCAAGGGTCCATTTCTGGGTTCTCTATTCTGTTCCATTGGTCAATGTGTCTGTTTTTGTGCCAGTACCATGCTGTCTTTGTGATCACAGCTTTGTAGTACAGCTCGAAATCTGGCATTGTGATGCCCCCAAGCTTTGTTTTTCCTTTTCAACAGTTCCTTGGCCTTTTCTGGTTCCATACAAATTTAAGGACTATTTGTTCCAGTTCTTTGAAAAATGTCCTTGGTATTTTGATCGGGATAGCATTGAAAGTGTAGATTGCTCTGAGTAGCATGGACATTTTAACTATGTTAATTCTTCCGATCTATGAGCATAGAATATTTTTCCATCTTTTTGTGTCTTCTTCAATGTCTTTCAAGAGTGATTTATAGTTTCTAGAATATAGGTCCTTTACGTCTCTGGTTAAGTTAATTCCAAGGTAACATATGGTTTTTGGTGCTATCGTAGATGGGATGGATTCCCTAATTTCTCTTTCTTCAGTCTCATTATTTGTGTATAGAAATGCAACTGATTTCTGCGCATTGATTTTGTATCCCGCCACATTACTGAATTGCTCTATAACTTCTAATAGTTTGGGAGTGGATTCTTTTGGGTTTTCCATATAGAGTATCATGTCATCTGTGAAGAGACAGTTTGACTTCTTCTTTGCCGATTTGGATACCTTTTATCCCTTTTTGTTGTCTGATTGCTGTTGCAAGGACTTCTAGTACTATGTTGAATAGTAGTGGTGAGAGTGGGCATCCTTGTCATGTTCCTGATCTTAAGGGAAAGGCTTCCAGCTTTTCCCCATTGAGAATGATATTTGCTGTAGGCTTTTCATAGATGGTTTTTATGAGATTGAGGAATGTACCCTCTATCCCTACACTCTGAAGGGTTTTAATCAGGAAAGGATGCTGTATTTTTTCAAATGCTTTTTCTGCATCTGTTGAGAGAGTCATATGATTTTTGAATTTTTCCTTCTGGATAAAATCTAAGACACTGATAGATTTGCGAATGTTGAACCACCCTTGCATCGCAGGGATGAATCCCACTTGGTCATGATGGATAATCCTTTTAATGTACTGTTGGATTCTATTAGTCAGGATCTTGTTGAGGATTTTGGCGTCCATATTCATTACGGAAATCGGTCTGTAATTCTCTTTTTTGATGGGGTCTTTGCCTGGTTTGGGGATCAAGGTAATATTGGTCTCAGAGAATGAGTTTGGTAGCTTTCCATCTGTTTCTATTTTTTGAAATAGCTTTAGGAGAATAGGTATTATTTCTTCTTTGAAAGTTTTGTAGAATTCCCCAGGAAAACCGTCCGGGCCTGGGGTTTTGTTTTTTGGAAGGTTGTTTATCACTGTTTCAATCTCTTCATAATTAATTGGCCTGTTTAAAAGATCAATTTCTTCATGTTTCAGTCTTGGTAGTTTATAGGTTTCCAGGAAGTCCTTCATCACTTCCAGATTGCTTAATTTATTGGCATAAAGCTGTTGATAAAAGTTTCTAATAATCCTTCCAATTTCATTGGTGTTGGTTGTGACCTCTTCTTGTTCATTCATAATTTTATTAATTTGGGTCCTTTCTCTATTCTTTTGGATAAGTCTTGCCAGTGGTCTGCCAATTTTACTAATTCTTTCAAAGAACCAGCTTCTAGTTCTGTTGATCTGCTGTACTGTACTCCTGGTTTCTAATTCATTGATTTCTGCTCTAATCTTGGTCAACTGCTTCCTCGTGTGTGGATTAGGCCTGTCCCTCTGTTGCTGTTCCAGCTTCTTGAGATGAGAATATAAAAACTGCATTTTAGATTTTTCTGTTCTTTTGAGTGAGGCTTGGATGGCTATGTATTTCCCCCTTAGGACTGCCTTTGCAGTATCCCATAGGTTTTGGACCGTTGTGTTTTCATTCTCGTTGGTCTCCATAAATTGTTTAAAGTGATTTTTGATTTCCTGGTTTATCGAATCATTCCTGAGCAGTATGGTTCTTAGTCTCCAAGTGTTTGAGTTTCTTCCAAATTTTTCTTTGTGGTTGAGTTCCAGTTTCAAAGCATTGTGGTCTGAAAATATGCAGGGAATAATTTCAGTCTTTTGGTATTGGTTGAGACCTGTTTTGTGACCCAGAACATGGTCTATTTTTGAGAATGTTCCATGGGCATTAGAATAGAATGAGTATTCTTTGGTTCTGGGGTGTAGTGTTCTATATATATCTATGAGGTCCAACTCATCGAGTATGGCATTCAAAGCCCTTGTTTCTTTGTCGATTTTCTGCATGGGTGCTCTGTCTATTTCTGATAGTGGAGTGTTGAGGTCCCCTACTATTAACGTATTTTTATCTATATGTCTCTTTATTCTGGTAAGAGTTGCCTTGTGTATCTTGCTGCTCCCTGTTGGGGGCATATATATTTATAATTGTCATATCCACTTGTTGGATACATCCTTTAAGAATAATATAGTGTCCTTCTGTGTCTCTAACTATAGTCTTTAGTTTAAAATCCAATCTGTCTGATATGAGAATTGCTACCCCAGCTTTCTTTTGAAGTCCATTGGCGTGAAAGATTATATTCCATCCCTTTACTTTCAGTCTGAATGTATCTTTAGGTTCAAAATGAGTCTCTTGTAGACAGCAAATGGATGGGTCATGTCTTTTTATCCAATCTGCAACCCTGGGCATTTAATGGGAGCATTTAGGCCATTTACATTGAGACTGAATATTGAGAGATATGATTTTAATGATGCCATGTTGCCAGTAAAGTCTTTGTTTCTATAGATTGTGACTTTCTGTTCTGTATCACTCTTGGGGCCTTTTTACTTTTATAGAACCCCCCTTAATATCTCCTGTAGGGCTGGTTTCGTGGTTATGAAATTGGTCAATGACTGGCGATTCTGGAAGGTCTTTATTTCTCCATCAATTCTGAATGACAGCCTTGCTGGATAAAGGATCCTTGGCTGCATGTTTTTTTCGAAAGAGCTTTAAAAATACACCCCCCCCCCCCAAACACTTTCTCTCATTCCAGGTCTTTGTAGACAGGTCTGACATAATTCTGATACCTTTGCCTTGGTATGTGAGAAATTTCTTTGCCCTGGCCTCTTTCAATACTGTATCCTTGGATATAATATTTGCAAATTGGACTATGACATGACGTGGAGTAAGTTTGTCATGGTTGAGCTTGGGTGGGGTCCTCTCTGCCTCTTGGACACGAGTGTTTGTTTCCCTTGCTAGATTAGGGAAGTTTTCAGCTACAATTTGTTCAAACATCTCTTCTAGACCTCTGTTTTTCTCCACCCCCTCAGGGATGCTGATGATTCTGACATTGGAACATTTCATTGAGTCAGCAATCTCCCATAACCTACATTCTTGAGCATGGATTTTTTTTAGCCCAGATTCTATTTTAGCTTTCTCTTCTACTAACCCATCCTCCAATTCTCCAATACGTTCTTCTGCCTCATTCACCCTGGCCGTCAGAGCCTCTAGTTTTGACTGCATTTGGCTCATAGAAATTTTAATTTCTGCCAGATTCACTCTCATTTCCGCCCTTAGAGATTCTATATTCTTATTAACATTTTCATTAATACTTTTTTCAAGTCTACACATCATCTTGACCATTGTTACTCTGAATTCCATTTCTGATAATTTGGTTATATCCATATCCATTAGTTCTATGGCAGAGGCCACAGACTCATTGTCTTTTCTTTGCTGGGGGGGGGATTTCTCCTTCTCGTCATTCTGATGAGGAGAGGTTGCGGGGTTGTTCAGAGCCCAAATTAATGACCAGGACCCAGGCAGCGCGCACTTGTTTTATAGGGATCTTAGGGATGTGGGCTTCTTGATTTTTCAGCCTGCCTTCTGGGTGAGGGGCCTGCCGCGCCAATACTCAGGCAACCCTGTTTGGGTAGAGTCTCTGTGTCCCCTGGGAGGGGGGATGGGCACACTGTGAGCCGATATTTCCAGGCTTTTGTTCTCTGGCGGCTTTCCCTGGCGGTTTGCTGTGCCTCTTCTGAGAGTCAGAGTAGCAGTGGCCGAATCTCAGACTCTGTCTCAGAACAGAGGGATCGCGGACTGTCAGAACAGAGGGATCGCAGACCATTCTCCACCGATGTTCTGGCCACTTTAACTCTGTTTCTGTTGGTGCTGCTCAACCCTGCATCGTCCAGGGATGTGCGCCCCACACCCGTTGTCCCAGCCCTCACTTCCAGGGCTGGCGCGTCTCTGTCCTTTGTGTTTCTAACACCGCCAGCCGCCAGCCGCCCCCCTTGCTCCCAGAGCTCCCGGTCTCAGTCTGGTTCCAGTGAGCGCACCGGAGCTCTGTTTCAGTCTGGTGGCGCGTGCTCCCTGGCTCACGGTCTCAGTCTGCTCTCTCGCGGGTGCCGGTCCGCGAGTCCCCCGCTCCCCCGTGCAGGTGGCTACCGCTTCCCGGCGCCTGGTCGCAGCGGCTTCCTCCCCCTTCCGTTTATCTTCTGATATCTGTGCGCGGTTTCATGGCTCCCCACTTCGTACCTCAATACTCAGTGCTGGAGATGTCATTTGTAGAGATCCAGATGTATCTTCCTGGGTCTTAGGCTGATTCCGTGGGTGTTCAGGCTGGTCTGGTACCTATCCAGCCCGACTCAGGGGACCGGCTGAAAAAGGGGTCCCCTACTCCTCCGCCATCTTAACTCTCTGGACCACTTAAGTGACCCAGGCACCCCCAGAAGTTATTAGTCTTTAATTGTCCTTTTGGATTTCAAAGATAGTTAAATAAGATGGGTATCAGTTTTCGGCAAATGTTAATGCCCCAGTTTTACCTGCTAGCTCTCAGTAGTGCACAAAGAAAAAGGGAACTGGCAGCCGTGGTGATTATGCTGTTTAAATGGTAAGAGTCCCATCTTTAGTCTTGGGCTGTGCACAGCAACAACATAGTCATCATAAATATTTTTCCACCTTCTGAAAGTATATTACACAAGAGATTTCCCAAACCCTAAGACTTCCTTTATTATTCATGTATTTCACCCTTTTACATTCCCCCAAGGGTCTCATCTCTGTCTGTGCCAAATGCAGCTTCTCCTGATTATCTCGTGAATTCCTCCATGAACTGCCGGCAATTCTTGTCTGCCTCCTTGCTTTCTCTGCACTTTCTTAGGGGCCCAAGAGACAATCCTAAGCGCCAAATCCCTCATCTGTTGTAACTTGAGAATATTCTACCATGTGGTATTACGTGTGGCAAGAGGACTCACACACAGCATCACATACATTACCAGGATGTCACACACACACAAAGGAAAATGGCAATTTAGGGAAACATGGTAAGTCAGCAGAGAGGCATCTGCCCATGGTAGAGCTATGTGTGCTGTTCAGTGGACAGGATAAAGAGCTAGAATAAAAATAATACCAGACAACAAGCAACAGGAAACCTGGGAGAACTGGGTTTTATGTAGTCCTGACTCTGCAGTCACTTGCTGGGTGGCTGTGGGCAAATCACACACATCTTTTGGGGCAAAAAGTACTAATTACCCCAATTTACATTTGTAATTGCATGTAATTGGCAATGGCAGATGTATCTGAGCACATGCCAGCGGGGAATAAAGACTGCATTTCCCAGCCTTCTTTGCAGCTAGACGTAGCCCTGTGACTAAGTTCTGGCCAATGGCATATGAGGCAAGACTACATGGAAGTTTCCAGAAATTTCCTTACAAGACAACAGAGGGATGCCTCCATGGCTCAGTTGTCTGCTTTTGGCTAGGGTCCTGGGATCAAGTCCCACATCTGGCTCCTTGCTCAGTGGGGAGCCAGCCTCTCCCTCTGCCCCTCTCCCTCCTTATGTGCTCTCTCTCTCTCTCTCTCTCTCTCTGTCAAATAAATACATAAAATCTTTAAAAATAAATAATAAATATTCTCAAAAATATTGGGACACTCTGTGAGTTGGGCAGAAGTTGGAAGTGAATAGAAGAACATAGGAAGCAGGAGTAAAAATTAAGTCACAAGCTTGCCTTTTTCCACTTCACATATCCACCTGGTTTATCTCTTGGCATAATGGGAGAAAGAATAATAAAAGCAGATGGAGGAAAATAGCCTAAGGCTCCACCAAAGCTCAGCATCAACAACATTGCTGAGATCTGTCCGTAGGTGTCCCAAGTTGTTTGCTTAGCTGGGCCTCTTAACCGCGTTTCTCTAGGACTCCTGGTGTGAGCTAGTCAAGTCTTCAGTGATGCACGGATGTCTGTTCTACCTGTCCCTTTCCTCGCCATCTTTTGTCACTCTATGTCTGCACTTGAGCTAGAACCTTGACAGCTCTCTCTGCCCAGATTCTCTCTAGAATACTGATCCTTTTTGTCTTCCCTTCTGTTTGTCCTCATTTCATCAATTTCAGCTCTCCCAGAGTGAAGGTGTTCTTCCTCCGACCAATCCTGGCTCTCTTCGAAGATGCAAAGTAAGTCCATTTTATCAGGAGAACACCCACTAATCAGTCATCTCTTCAAGTGTATTAACTGCATCTTGATCCCATGTCACCTGAGAGGCAGAACGCAGATCCTTCACTGATTATCACAGGAACCCCGTTGCTTCAGGCACTTTGACTGTTTCTCTGGTCTTTCGTGATGCTCTTTGGGTCACACAGAGAGGTCAAATGAAGCAGGACATTAGATACTTCTGTTCTCCCAGAGGCCCTCTCTGGTCTTGCCCCCAGCAGCATTGTTATCAGAGTTTCAAAAGGTGCCTAATGGCTCTCAGCCCCTCTGCCTTCCCTCCTTCGTTCTCCCTCCCTGCTTCCTACGCCTTTTTCTGTGCAGAACATTTGAGCTTTGCTCAGCTTTGAGCCCATTTTTACATAGCCCATCTCTGCAGATTCAAATTCTCCAAGGTGCTCAACCAAAGGCCTGGCAATTGACAGAAACCTTCTTTGGAAGGCAGTGTATCTATTCTCTATTGTTGCCTGACTTTGCCCCGTGGGGCCTCACACTTCCCTCTCAGTTTATCCTATGTTTTACTTCCAAACAAAAACAATTCCCTTCTCAAGAAGAAATCTACCAGTAGCTAAGAGAATAAAATGTCTGTTTGTTTCTGCCTTGTGGATTTTCCCATAACCACTAACCTTATCTCAAGTATATTTTCAATTACCTGTTCATTTCCTGGTTTGTTAATTTCATGAGTTCTTTGAAAAAAAAATGCAGTGCTTATCCTTTTGCTTTTTTGTTTTCTTAAAATTAGTGTTGGTGATGAGCATGATCTGGAATGTTTCTGCATATATACTGAAGGACAGGTAGGCATTGTCCCTCTAGGAAAGTACTTCCTCTGGGTTTTAATATTTGCTGGTAAAGAAACTAAACGGACATTTAGCAGAATGGACATTACAGACTTTATTTTGGGAAATTGAAAATAGAATCAAGTGAAGTCTGACCCTTAGCTCTGGGCCTTAAATTATACCTATCATTTCCAGCCGATCCCATTAGCCTCTATAGCATAAGGAAAAAGACATGATTTTTTAGTAGGGCATGTAGGTAGGAAGACCATTTCTTTGCCCATGACGGTCCTAGCATAATTATATATAGAAGTTCTTTCCATTCTCAGGATGCCTGGGTGGCTCAGTCGGTTAAGCGTCTGCCTTCAGCTCAAGTCATGATCCCAGGGTCCTGGGATCAAGTCCCACATGGGACTCCTTGCTTAGTAGGGAACCTGCTTCTCCCTCCGCCTGCTGGTCCCCCTGCTTTTGTGCTCTCTCTCTCTCTCTGACAAATAAATAAAATCTTAAAAAAAAAAAAAAAAAAAGTCAGTGTTAAAAAAAAAAAAGTCTTTCCATTCTCAAAAACGTCCCATTCTGGGGGGTCGCCTGGATGGCTCAGATATTAAGTGTCTGCCTTCGGCTCAGGGTGTGATCCCGGCGTTCTGGGATCGAGCCCCACATCAGGCTCCTCTGCTATGAGCCTGCTTCTTCCTCTCCCACTCCCCCTGCTTGTGTTCCCTCTCTCGCTGGCTGTCTCTCTCTCTCTCTGTCAAATAAATAAATAAATAAAATCTTAAAAAAAAAACAAAAAAACAAAAAGTCCCATTTTGGGCAATACTATATATGGTCAAAATGACGGGCCTGTAGTTAGAGGCCGTGCCTGGTCCAACTGTCTGGATTCAAATTCTGGTTTCCCCTCCAGAATGCCCAAATCAGTTCAGGTCCTTAGCTACAAGTGACAAAAACTGCCTTTGGCTGATTTAAGCAGAAAAGAAATGTATGAAAAGGATGGGGGTGGCTCATCCAGAAATTGCCAGGAAGGCTGGAGAACCGTGCTCAGAGGTGAGATATTTGGGGGCACTATCCATAATCGCATTGCAGAAGTGGTCTGGTGATGGAAGTGACCGCTGGGCCCTTGAGGGCTATGGTGACTCCCCCACCCAGCCCCTAGATGGCAACCCTGCAGGCCTAGGGCCAGACCCTGCTCCAGCCAGCACCGGCCCGAGCACACTCTCCAGGTCCTCTGCTTCCTTACATTGCAGGAAGGCGACAAAGTAGAGCTCCAGGCTCACCCCTTCACCAGGTCATTTTCTCACATCTCTTACATTTGTCACTCTTACAATGCCTCTCTGAAGCCTCTTCTGTCCACATGGGAGCCCCCAGATCCCTGATTTCACCACCCAAGAATACTCTATTCTGATATTTGTATAAACATATGAGTTAATGAGCACAAAACAGGCTCTTCAGTGAGGCTTGAAACCATCACTATAGATAAAGAAGAAAAAGACAATGTAAAAATCCTGTGTAATCTAAAAACATTAGAAGGATATGTCCAGACTTTATTTAAAAAAGCAGCCCATGCTGACAAATAATCATTAATCTACTCCTAAATATAACCCCGCAGTGGACTCTGATATACCTTGGCTTTTTTATGCCTTATATTGAGCAATTTTTTACAGACCTTGTCCAGCTCCTCAGAATAATGCACAATGAGGGATTTACACACGAGCCACTGACCTTGCTAAATCAGCAGGTCGTTCTCTGAGTCCTGGGCCTCTGAGCTCTCTGGGGAAGTCATGGGCAGGGAAGCACAGTCTCCGGGCCCATTCACATTTCCCCTACTGGTTTGGCAGAAATGCCTGGGCAGATGAATCCATGGCAAGACCCAGCACAGAGTCAGCATTCAATGGAGAGGCAGATGCTCTTCAGGCTGCTCTCCCCAAAGCTGCCGTTCCCATCCCCAGTGAGCAGCCGAGATGCTGTCCGTGCTTGCCAGACTCCAAAATTAGAAAGCTGAGCCTGGGCTACTGTTGTCCAATGAATTTAATGGACAGTGACAAGGTTTGAAGGTGATTCAAATGTGTTCGGCACTCGATCATGTTCTTGGGAGAGAAGGTTCTCACTGTGATAGATGGAATTTTCTCTGTTAATTATGAACCACTAGTGAACGATATTTGAGATTTTGCAAATAATAAGCAAGGCCAGATCTCAATTTTCATTCCACAATTGGATGCTGTGAAAAAACAGTGGCAATAATTGTTCCTTCCAGATTTTCGTATGTTGAGCCTGTGAGACACTTCTGAAACCAGAATGGAAGGGGAGGCAGGAAGCCAGGCAAAGTCGCTGATCTGGATCTTATTTTATCTAATACATTGTATAGGTTTGTTGGGCTTCCTTCCTCTGAACCTTGAAATTTTGCAGAAAATATATTTTGCATTGATTATAAAAAATGATGATGGTGAGGCTATTTCTGCTAAAAGAAAGGCTAAGCGCATTTTTAAAAAGCAAAACAGACTACATAGTTTATACATGAATGCAAGTACAAAATGAATTGGGGGAAAAACTGTTCAGTATAGCTAATGTCCATGAATAAATCAGAAGCTGACCTCATGAGACTTTAGCTGGCTTGTAGGGAACCATGTACAGGTTAGAAAAAGCCAGACTATTTGGGGTGGCTGAACCCTCAGGGAGCATGGCTGTGCATTGTGGCAAAACAAAAAAGCATGACCCAGGGTGAGTGTCCTGGTTGGACTTCCGTGCTCACTGCCCCTGAGCCGGCTGTCTGGGCTCATCCCATGGCCTGCACTAAAAGTAGAGAGTGGAGATATAAAGGCAATGGGACTAAATGAATTGAATTATGTCCCCTCCAAAAATGAAGTCCCCCCAGTACCTGTGAATGTGACCTTATTTGAAAAGAAGGGTCTTGCCAAAAATCAACTTAATATGAGGTCAGGAGGGTGAGCTCTAATCCGATATGACCATCCTGACAAAAAGGCAGAATTTGGACATGGAGACAGACACACACGGAGAGAAGCCAATGTGAAGACACAGGGAAAAGATGGTCCTCTACAAGCCAAGAATGTCTGAGGCCACCAGAAGCTAGGAGGGAGGCCTGGAGCAGATCATTCTCTCTCACCTTCAGAGAGAGCATGGTCCTACTGACATTGACTTTGAACTTCTGGCCACCAGAATCATGAGACAATAAATTTCTGTTATTTAACCTACTAAGTTTGGTACTTTGTTATGGCAGCCCTTGCAAACTAATACAGGGAAAAACAGTAGGGTTTACCAGAAGGCAAAGCCTGGGAGCATGACCTGGACCAGGAGGTCAGGATTCCACAGAGGCTGCAAGTCACTCAAACTTCTCTCTCAGTGCTATAGAAACCACATAACAGAAGCAAAAACTAATGCCCAGGGAAGGGTTGAAAGCAAACCTGTGGGGGGGGGGAATGGAGGCCAGCTCTGGAAGAAGGCAGAAGGTACACAGAAGCCTGATCAGAGTCATGGGGCTACCGTGTTTAGGCCTGCGGAGAGTGTGGCCAGCAGCCATCCTGCCGACAGCACAAGAGTAAGACGAAGTGTAGGATCTTGGGCCTGCAGAATAAAGGGGACAAGGTCTAAAGTGGTCAGGGAAAGCACATCCAGAGCCAAGAGGCTTGACCCATTCAAAGAAGGAAAAAGATGTTCCTGATTCAAATCAAAGTAACTGGGCTGAAGGAAAACAGGAACAAACGGTTCTTCAAAAATAAGATTGTGTTCACAATATGTCCATTTTTACCCTCATAGAAATAAGGTAAAAAGCAAAAACGTCAAAAAAAAAAAAAAACCCAAAATGTATATTAGTGCTCATTACTGGTGGGTCTAGTTTCCTACTATGCACAGAAACCAATAGAACATTTGAGGCTGTTGGAGGATTTTCAACTCTGGCCAGAGAGGGATACCCCATGTCTGTGTGATTACATCACACTAAGAATTTAATTGGCTCCTTTAGGCAAGATGTCTGAATGCTTTCTATTTCCAACAGATAAACATCAAGCCATAAATCGCGTTTTTGATCCAAGGGAAATACCAAGGCAGTTGTCAGTTCAGAAAACATAAAGTCTGATGACCTACGAGTGAATTTACTGAGTCTCATGTTACATTTGCAAAACAACCAGAACTGAACTGAGCCTGCAAGTGAAATGGAAATCAGTGTTTCAGAACAAAAATAGAATAATGCATGAACTCTGTCCCTCTTGATCACATCTGAATAGAGGCGGAGGCACTGGGTTTTCATTTCTGTTTGTCATTCTTGTCTTACCCACACAAAAATGAACTAGCTAACTGAGGTATAATCATAGTGCCCCAAATGGATCCATTTTCCTAGACAGTTTCAAATCATCTCATAACCACATTCTGTTGAAATATGCTTTCCTTGTAACCCATGAAAGGAATGTCACATTCCTCTGCCACACAAAATATGAACATTACCCACATCTCCAAATGAGCACAAGACTGCCCAGATGTTTGTTATTCTGAATCCTCCGGAAAAAAGAAAAAAACACAACAAAACAGGAATCTTTTTTTTCTTGTAAGGAAAACTGGCTCTGACTCTTATAAGAAAGGACCATAAATATATATTCAAAACAAAAAAATATCTATAAAGTTTTTGGAAATACAAATAACGATGGAAATGTTCTTTTTTTTCACCTTTGTCTACCATAGCAGCTGAGATGAACAGGTGTATCTGTGACATTTACCCCATGTGATAGAAGCAAAATGCTTCTACATGATGCGAAGTAAGTAATCTCTGAAGAGTGTTACCTGGAACTTTAATCTTATTATCTCCTGGAGATCCTTAACGGAGGAGGTCAAAGTTGATTTGTTATATACCACTAGACACTGCTTTGCCAAGTTAAAAAGACCTTTACAAAAATGTGCAATAACGAAATAGGGTCACGGAATCATCCAGTTGGGGGACATTTTAATTAGTAACTAGACTCAACCATGAATCAGTTTGATCTTGGTAACAAAAATGATCAAAAATGTTTAATTGAGCATTTTTCAATCTGCTGTACTCTATTGTGTGAAGACCCTGAGAGGAAGATACACACAACCCAGCCAGAGAAGTGATTGGATTAGAACAGTGCTACCTACCAAGAACTACAGGAATGAAGTGGCAACTGTCTGTCTGGTGAGGACCTGTTACATCCTGGGCGTGGTGCCCAGGCTCTACGCCACCACTTCCTTTATCCTCACAACTCTTGGAGGCAGATGTTACTATCTCCATTTCACAGTTAAGAAAACTAAGGTTCAGGGAGGTACTTGCCAAACATCTCGCTCTCAGGAACTGAAGGGTCTGAGATTTTACCCTCCTTGTAAGTTAGTGAGCTTGCCTGTCAATTTCATGCATGCTGGCAGAAGACATGAAACTCCTGGGTCAGAGACCCAAAAAAATTATTTTCCTAGGGCACCTGGGTGGCTCAGTGGATGAAGGATCCAGCTCTTGATTTCAGCTCAGGTCATGATCCTAGGGTCATGAGATTGAGCCCCGTGTTGTACTCCGCACTCAGCGGGGAGCCTGCTTGAGATTCTCGCGCTCCCTCTTCCCCTCTCCCCCTAAAATAAATAATCTTTTAAAAAAATTATTTTCCTGGCACAGCAGACACCCTCAGCTTTGTGTACACATCCGTTTCCTACTTAGAGTGACCATCCATCCCAGTTGCCCAGGATTGTTTCAGTTTCTGCCTTAAAAGTCCCAGGTGGGGTGCCTCGGTGGCTCAGTTGGTTAAGCGTCTGCCTTCAGCTCAGGTCATGGTCTCAGGGTCTTGGGATTGAGCTCCATGTGGGCTCCCTGCTTCTCCCTCTTCCTCTGCCCCTACCCCTTCCCCTTGGGCTTGCTCTCTCATTCACTCACTCACTCTCTCTCTCTCTCAAGTAAATAAATAAAATTTAGAAAAAGATTAAAAGCTTTAAAAAAAAAAAAAAGAAAAGAAAAGAAAGTTCCAGGCAAACCAGGACAGAGGATCATTCCAGTTCCCCTTGCCCCCCAAATCCTACGAAGGCAATAGGCAGCAACTGAGGAACCCCGAGCTCAGGAACCCCCCAATCTTATAATAAGATAACTGTTAGTAAACTTGCCCATGTTTTGCCCCCCAAAGAGACATTATGTGTTTTATCTTGGGTAACAACAATTGGGCCCAGTGCCCTGGAGGGAGATGCTTTATCTTCTAAGGCTGTTCACTATACAAACACCCTTGAAAAGATTATCTGATACAAAAGCTCTTGCAAGTGCAGAAATGTGAGAGAGCAGAGAGCAGAGAGCGCTATCTCCCAACTTTCATAGCTGGTAAGCCGTGAGAATAGTATTCAAATCCAGATTCTCCAGATGTCGAAATCCCTGTCCTAGCCTGCCTCTTAAATTATTCTTCTCAGATTTAGAGTTAAGGTCAAAAGAGGGTGAGCTTTTCTTTTAGCTGAAGCTTTGAATTCTTAGTCATATTAAAAAAAATATGGCATTTTCCATCTTGAATGAACTTATGGAATAGAAATTTGGAGGTATTGCAGAAACGATACTGTACTCCAAAATAAAGTACAAGGAGTCTAGTAAGCTGATTTCTAAGGGCTCTTTGTGCTCTGAGAACCTGGCATTGTCCACCCACATTTTTACCACCTGCTATTTCTTTTCCTCTTGCTGTGATGAATGCCTTCCATGAAGTTATATTCTTCTAGCCTCATTTTGAATCCAGGCAGAATTTCAGCAGCAAAGCCGGGGTGTGTATTTTGATACCAGTGTAATTTAAAAACAAATTACATTATAAGAAGAAGATGATAGCAGAGAAACTCACTTTTTCTTTTTTAAGTAATCTCTACACCCAATGTGGGGCTTGAACTCACGAACTCAAAGTTAGGAGTTGCATGCTCTACTGACTGAGCCAGCCAGGCACCCCTCACTTTTTTCTTTTCTTTCTTCTTTCTTTCTTTTTCTTTCTTTCTTTCTTTCTTTCTTTCTTTCTTTCTTTCTTTCTTTCTTTCTTTCTTTCTTTCTCTTCTCTTCTCTTCTCTTCTCTTCTCTTCTCTTCTCTTCTTTTCTTTCTTTCTTTCTTTCTTTCTTTCTTTTCTCTTCTCTTCTTTTCTTTCTTTCTTTCTTTCTTTCTTTCTTTCTTTCTTTCTTTCTTTCTTGACAAATCTTCATTAATTGTATAACGGTAACCACAGCATCAAATAGGTATGGCTTTTTAGCCAAAGCTTAAAGTATATTTTTTCTCAAATATTGAGATCAAGTGTCCGATTTCTTTTTGTTTAACCCAAGGCTCTAGCAGGGAAGGATATTACTGTATGTTTTAAAAGGTTATTTTGAATTCCTTTCTGCATAGAGCTGGGTTTTTCTCCCCATTGCTCTCTAAAGATCAAAGAACATGAAAAGATGAAAAGAAGAACCAAATAAGCAAACAGAGAACAAAGGACCAGTGATAAGAGAGTTTCTGTATTGCCTTAGTGATAATTTGCTGTAAGGACATTGTGGCCAAATGGCACAAAAGTGAAGCAAAATATGAAAAAATTGATGAAAAATAACCCATCTTTCAAAGAGGTAGCTGACGATTAAGAGACCCTCAGGACATGATCACATCACCCCCAACCACATAGATTTCCTTGTAGAAACAATTATGGTCCCCATTCTGGGATTGCCGGGCTGCTCAGGGACTATAAAGACAAGCACTCATGACCCAGAGCTATTTTCGGTGTAGTGAAATTATCCCAGCATGGGCCTCCAAGTGCCAGACCACCCATCCAATGCATGAAGCAGAAGAAATACCATAAGGGATGGAGTAAATTGGGCAGACTAAAGAGCACTCATCCCACCTAAGAATATTCAAATTCAATTTAAAGAAAACTGCCCAAATGGACTCTGAGCCAATCTGGACAATCAGGGGGCCAAACTGCCCCCCCTTGTCCCCCAGGCTAGCTCAGCCAGTTTGCCGAGACTTTAGCAGCAGTGAAGAAATGCCCAACCAAAGCTTTGTGGAAGAACAGTAGAAATAGGACTTGCTTATCAAATGCCATTTGACTGACAAAAATCTTTCAGAACATGGAGTCCATGGGATAGAAAACAATGAAGGGGATGTTTAGAAAAGAGCTGTTTTTCTCTCCAAATGAATTGCGATCTGGCACGCTAGGAAAAGAACCACAGTACGTTTGGATCGTGCAAGAAACTTTAATGAAAGTTGATTTTCAGTCAGCGCAGTTTTAGAAGAAATACTCTTCTGAGGGCTCCATGTTCTACTCCCTGACAGGAAGCGTGGAGATGCCCCCGGCTTGGGAAGGACAGGCACACGAGCCTTACTGACATTTCTACTCAGAAACTGAATGGGCTTCAGCAAAGGATATTGCTGCTTTTCGGAAGCATTTCCTGCAGGCTGCAAAACACAGACCCGCTGGCTTTTCAAGTAGGGCCCAGTTATCTAGATAGCTCTGGAAATCAGCTCCCCTCCCCCTTCTGTCTCCCCACCCAACTTTATTTCTATACAAGGTGTTCTTTGCATCTTCTTTCTTACTTTCTTCTCTCTCTTCTGCCCAGTTTTTAACATTTCCATTCATTGTCTTGCTACCATAGCTATTTTCTGACCTTGTCCATAGTTCACAGGCTTAAGATGCTTTTCTTGTCATTTCTGTTTTCATGGAATACACACTGGTCACAGAGGAGAAACGTTAAAATTACTATTTATCACAAGTGATTGGCATCTTGTCTTCCAAGTGCAGCAGTAAGATTCGTAGGTGATCCGTATTAGAAAGGCTTTCCCTTTCTGAGGTGGAATTCTGGAAGTTGGAGAAGCCAGCTTGCTGGGTGACTGTTCCCGATACCACACAACTGAGATCAAAACACCTCTCACCACTGTCCTTCCTCGTATTCTCAGCACCGATAACATGCATTTATTTTGTGCCAAGCACATACCGTGTGATCTGACTAACAAGCAGATTCCACTCTCCGAACCCCCGCCCCCATAAACCCACGCCAAGATAAAAAGGCAGATGTTGCAAAATCCATCCAGGAGCTGAAGAGACCCAGAATCCAGAGTCAAGGTTCTTATCCTGACTTCCTACATCTTAAAATCTGACTTTCTCCACACCCACACACAGACACAGTATTTCAAATAGCATGTAATTCAAGCAAAACAAATAGAATGAAGGGACTATTTTTTAAAATCCATATTTGGTTGTGGTCTTCTAGGAAAGAAGGAATTGTTTAATCATTATGTACCTTGAGAAGGTTTTTTATTCAGAAATCAGACTATTGGGTAATGTAATCCCCAAAATTTATTAATAACATAGTATAAAATGTTAGCATAGATATGTGTATCTTATTTTTTAATCACCAACCAATGCAGTTAAAGAGCATATTATTTTAGGACACTGAGTATTTTCTCGCTACTCACTTCTCTTCAACCACAGTTGAAATCAGATTCTACAAAGCCTGTCAGTGTCTTCAGATTTTCGTTAGTTTTTCAATTTCTAAAGTACCCCAATCACCACCCACACCCACAGCACAGTCTCCAAGAGAACAGACCACCGGTGCCTCCTTTCCAAGTGTGTCCACTCCCCAAGCCACATGAGCTCACATCTTCAACTTGAAGACAGATTATTGTCGCTTCTTTCAGACCCCCAGGGAAGAGGAGGCCCAGAGTAGGGGCATCTGTGGAAACCTTTCAAAGAAGAGACTTTGTTTGCAATTGTATCAATTTATCACTTCATGTTTCATAACAGGATTATCATGAGTTATGTTTAGGAAAGTCATTCTTTATGGTTAAAGGAGGATTAACTAATAGGATTGAGAGAATTTGGAAACCATTCAAAAAATAAGATTATTCGCAGTTGTATTTCTACTTACGTGAATAATAGGGAATGATCTCTTACCCAAGATGACCGTGAAGTTTACTTCACCTAAATGCGTAAGCTCTAGAAACATTGCAGACAGCGTAGAATGGCTTTAGAGAAAGTCATTTTCCATTGAGAAACTATGTGGCCTCCTTGTCTTTGAAGAAATACAGTTTTAATGTAGTACAAAGCAAAGACACTTGATTCCCTTTCAACACGTACTTCTTGAGGACCCATGGATTGGTCTAAATCCAGGATACCATGAAACTTCATTTATCGACTATACAAAGCATTATAACTGAGGAGATGGGGGTGATAGTAGGAACATCTCACAGATGGTGGGGTCACGAAAGGCTGGGCATCAGCCAGAGCGGGGCTGTGCAGAGAGAAGAGGGAAGTGAAAGCTCAGAGACCCGAAGACACGTAGAAGCTGAGAGCCAGCATGGTCACGGCTGAGACAGCAGGAATCAGGAGCTCCTGGAAAGACATGTTCCCAGCTCTTAGACTTTCACTGACGTTTCAGAGGCAACTGGCAGAAGCATCTTTAAAAGCGAGATGTAATAAGCAAGATGAAGAAGTCCATGAAAAGGACAAATGAAAAGGACAGAAAGGTAGAAAAACGCCTGAAATACAAATACCTTTCGATACAGTAACCAGCATGTACACCCCACAAATACTTGATCTTTAAGACTAAAAGGAATCTGGGGGCGCCTGGGTGTCTCAGTCGGTTAAGCGTCTACCTTTGGCTCAGGTCATGATCCCAGGGTCTTGGACTTGAGTCCCGCATCGGGCTCAGCAGGGAGTCTGCTTCTCCCTTTTCCTCTGCCTGCCGCTCCCTCAGCGGCTGGTGCGCTCTCTCTCTCAAATAAATAAATAAAATCTTTAAAAAAGCCAAAAAAACACTAAAAGGATCCTGAACCAAAAGAACACAGTGTTGTTTTTAGCCTTTTCCTGTGTTAAATATGAAAGCCAGCTCCCTACATTGCGTATTCGCTCCTCCCAAAATGAAGGTGTGGGGGTCTCTCCTCTGCACTTCATTTTCATAGAGACAAGTTTTGTTTTCTGTATCTAATAGTGTTCTTCAAAAGCAGAATGTCAAGCAGAATGCCAAAAGCAAACTGCCCAATCAAACGCAATAGAATACCCAGAGAAACAACCAGATTTTAGGTATCTCTTGACATAATTCAACAAGAAGTTCACACTCACACTCCTGAAATATACTTGTCAAAAAAAAAAAAAAAATCAAACTTGAATCAGATCAAGGCTCTCGTTCTAAACACCAATTTGCAGGAAATACAAGAGAACTGGAAAACATGTTAAAAAGCAATGTGACAAATGTAACAAAATCTAGAATGTGGCAAGTTCCATGGGACTACAGACCTACCTTCTTAAACAATTGCTAGAAAAAAATGAAGGAGGGGAACCTATAGATTTAAAAGATTTAACATTATGCAGCCATCAAAAAAAAAAAATGAAATCTTGCAACGATGTGGATGGAACTAGAGGGATTATGCTAAGCGAAATAAGTCAGTCAGAGAAAGACAATTATCATATGATCTCACTCATATGTGGAATTTAAGAAACAAGGCAGAGGATCATAGGGGAAGAGAGGGAAAAATGAAACAAGATGAAACCAGAGAGGGAGACAAACCATAAGAGACTCTTCATCTCAGGAAACAAACTGAGGGTTGCTGAAGTGGAGGGGGGTGGGAGGATGGGGAGGCTGGGTGATGGGCATTGTGTTGTAATGAGCACCGGGTGTTATGTAAGACTGATGAATCACAGACCTGTACCTCTGAAAACAATAATACATTATATGTTAATTTAAAAAAATAAATAATAGATTTAACAGATGCATCAATCCAATGCAAAGTGTACATTGGTTCGGATTCTGGTGTGAACAAGCCATCTACAACAAAAAACTTAGGCAATCAGGCAAATTTGAATACTGACTAAATATTTGATGATATTAAAGAATGACAGTGAATTTCACTTAGAAGACATAAGAGTGATAATTTAAAACGATAGCAATCATTATGGCAAAATTATAGAACAGCAGGGATTTTGCATCTGAACAGTCCAAGAGGCAGGGGGAAGTTTCGTGAGAGGGTGGGGGTTAGCAGGAGGAGATTACAAATGAAGTAAGACTGACCTTGTGCTGACGATTGCTGGAGCTGGTACTGGGTGCGTGGAAATTTGTTACACTGTTCTCTCTACTTATGTGTATGTTTGAAAATACCAACGATGGAAGGTTTTAGTTTGGGACACCTGGGTGGCTCAGTCAGTTAAGCATCTGCCTTTAGCTCAGATCATGATCTCAGGGCCCTGGAATCAAGCCCTACATCGGGCTCTCTGCTCAGCAGGGAGTCTGCTTCTGCCTCTCCCTTTGTCCCTCCCCTCCATGCTGTTGCTCTCTCTCTCTCTCAAATAAATAAAATCTTTTTTAGAATCTTTAAAAAAATTTTTTTTAAGATTTTATTTATTTGTTTGTTTGTTTGTTTGTTTGTTTGTTTGTTTGTTTGTTTGACAGAGAGATAGGAGAGCACAAGTAGGCAGAGCGGCAGATGGAGGGAGAGGGAGAAGCAGGCTTCCTGCCGAGCAGGGAGCCCGATGTGGGGCTCGATCCCAGGACCCTGAGATCATGACCTGAGCCAAAGGCAGACACTTAACTGACTGAGCCACCCAGGCACCCCTAAAAAAAATTTTTTTTAATTAGTTTTTTTTTTAATAGAGTAATACATTTATTGGGAAATTACTCACTAGTGTCCTATGGCTGAGGTTCTGGAATATACCAGAACATTTTGTGGGTTTTTTTTTAATGTTTTTTTTTTAAAGAGAGGTTTTTGTATAATGAATATGTAACAGCATTAAAAATAACAAAATTTCCTGAGAGGAGAATTTTGACATATACATCAATAATTTATACATATTTTCTAATTTACACACAAAAATCATCAAAGCATTGCTTATTTTGCTAACGGTATGTAAAGAGTTTTGAAAAAGCACTAATAAAGATGACCCAAACACCAACAAATCAATAGAAGAATCAACACAATTTGTGGATAAACAATTCACAACAAAAAATATAGATGTGTCTTAAACATTAAAAATTTTTCAACTCCTCTTCATACTAAGAGAAATGTAAATTAAAAATAAATACTATTTTTCACCTATCAGCTTGACAAAGATCAAAAGTTGGCATATTGGCAAGACAATGGGGGAAAAGGCATTCATATATTTCTGGTGGGGATTGCCCTCCAACATTTATGGAAGGCAGTTTGGCAAAGTCAGTCTTACAAATGCAACTACCTTTGGATACACCAATCTACTTCTAGGAATTTATCTTGTAGATAAACTGGCACATACAGGCAAAGTTGCCTTCGTACAAGATTATTCACTGCAACATTTTTTGAAATAGTAGGTTAGAAACAACTTAAATCTTTGTAGAAAGGCACTGGTAAAATAAATTCTGATCCATCCATAAAATGGAAATCACTAAATAATAGTAAAGCTTTTACGTCTGATTAGGGAACTATCTTCAAGATATACTGTAACTGGAAAACAGTAGGTACATAATAATGTATGTACATATTACCATATATGTTATAAAAAGGAAAAAAAAACATATGTATGAATTTCTTCTTAATGTCTAAAATACCTTAGGAAACTGATTACCTTAGTTGCCCTGGAAAGGGGACCTCGAGGTTGCTGGGGAGGCGATCAGAGGAGGAAGGGCACATGGATTCGCTATATACCGTTTTGTATCTCTTGAGTTTTGAATTACATGAATATATTAACTGTTGAATAAATTAAAAATGTAACAATCTTCAGAGATGTTAAACTGACTAATTTGTAGGAGACTTAAGACAGGGTGTTGCCGATACAGAGATATACAGTAAGTCCTTAAATGGGAGGGTTTTCCCAATAGTAGGATGGGACTTACAGAGGAAAAGGGACCATCACATGACTACAGGGCTCAGGATCCATGTAAAGAGATTCTCCGGCTCAAAAAAATCCACTCCTCTATCCTGTGTGGCACTGCAAGGAGGCCCCCTCCCCACAGGCAAATGTCTTCGCCCTTTAAAGACCAAGTGATCGTTTTCTCTATAAACGTACCCGACGCCCCACACCCCACCTAGAGCACATATAATAGGGAAACAGCAGAGAAAATAATGAAATCAAAGGGAAAAACAAAGCACTAAAATAAACTGATATAGACTAAAGAGGAAAATATAGCAAAAATGTCTGCTATGAATTTCTAGCTCTAGTTTCTCCTCTGACAGGAAAGCAAGGGAGGGCCTTGGGCAGGAGGGGCGGGAAACCATCAGCGGAGTGGATCCAGTCAAACACTGTCCCACAGAAGGCTGGCGGCTGGTGACCGGGCAAGGCCTCTCTTTCCGATGGCCAGTCTGGCTACAGCTGGAACTCCTTTCCAAATCTTTAGTACCTGAACCTTCCTCGCACACAGACAAGGTGTCCATCCCTGTGACAGGTATGACCTATTCTGAGCGTCTGCTGCTCAGAGTGTGCTGCTCTTGGGCTGTTTTCTTGTCGGTGTGTGACACAGATCCCCAGTGTGACTTCTCAAATGCTTCGTGGGTCAAGCTCCCGGATGATAATAACGATTGGGCCAACAATGTCTAGAGCCACTTCCCATCATTTCTCTGCCATTTATAATGTGTAACAACACATTTGCCTCTCTTTATCTCCTTTTATGGCCTTTGCCCACCTGTAAAATGGGGTAAATACATTTTTACTTTGTAGGAGGTGGGGAAGGTAGGGGTATGCAGAAGTTGGTGTTTTCACTCATCTTCTCAAGTGAACTTCTAGAAACAAGTGACTATTACTGTCTCTTAATGAAGACTCTTTGTCTCTTTGCTCTAACACCCACCCCTAAGCCTCCAAGGCCCAAGGCAAGAGAAAGTACGCTCTTCCCTGTTTACCTTGTTATCAAGATCAACTAACAGCAAAACTATGCTTAGATGCCATCCTACACAGAGACTCCAGACTTGTTTTGTTGCTGGTGTCCCCTCTCTGCAAAGGTGTCTGCCCGCATGATAACTCCGAGGAAAGATCCCTACATATGCTTCTGAATTAGTAATGGATTCTTTGTTTCGGGTCTGGCAAATAGAGAAGACAGCACAAGTTTGCTGCTAAAGAATACCAGGAATTTGGGGCACCTGGGTGGCTCAGTCAGCATCCAACTCTAGATTTCTGCTGAGAGTCGTGAGATCGAGCCCCGAGTGGGGCTCCACATGGAGCATGGAGTCTCCTTAAGATTCTCTCTCTCTATCTCCCTCTGCACCTCCCCCTGCCTCCTGTACATTCTCTCTCTCTCTTTCTCTCTCTCTCAAAAAAAGAAAGTCCCTGGAGGAAAGGAAAATCCCTGTGTTTTGGAGAAAGACAGGAGGGGAGGGTCTACTACATCTTAAAAACAAACTGAGGAAGCTGGTGAACCCGGACAGTCACCAAAAGCTTAGAAGCATCTTACAAAGCAGTGGACAGGGCCCCTTGAAGGGGGCTTCCCTCGAAACCACCCCCCCCCCCGACATGAGAGTCAGGCCCTTCCAGGTTAGCTTTCTTGCTGATCACAACATGACATATATTTCTCAGACTTTCAAAACTGGGCATTAAATACTGTATGTAACTAATGTTAAGAGAAAAAAAGCAAGGGGCACCTAGGTGTCTCAGTCGTTTAAGCGTCTGCCTTCAGCTTAGATCATGATCCCAGGGTCCTGGGATCCACGGCAGGCTGCCTGCTCAGCGGGGAGTCTGCTTCTTCCTCTGCCCCTGCTCCTGCCCCTGTTCATGTTCTCTTTCGCTCACTCTCTCTCAAATAAATAAATACATAAATAAAATCTTTAAAAAATAGAAAAAAAGCAAAATATAAAAACGAAAGTCACACTGCAAACCTGTGATCGTAGGAAGAAGCTAATAATGGCCCCCTGCACACAAATTAAAAGAAGAAAGTACTACGATGAAAGTGTTGCATAATTTTAAAATATTATTAATGTCTTTAATGTTATATTGTCCTTTCACTTAAAAGACAAAAAGCTATCTGGCAACTCCACCGTCATGAGAAGACATTTTACTAGGCTGTTAGCATTACTAAGCACAATTTCAAATACTTTGGTCCTAGCAGAACTACTCTCGAATTACGGTTAACTAGACCAATATCCCTCTTAAAATGAGGTTTATAAGCCTATTTAAAGGGTAATAACATGTTGCCTTTTTTTGGATGAGACTTTCATCCTGCTGAAGGCTCTAGTTCACCCTCAAAGAATCCAGGCTATCCTCACCTCACAGCCTGCAAAATAGGCCTGGACTTTTAATGACTTCCATAAGCTCGAGCAAGGAAGGACCCCACCACCCCAAGGGGGCTGCCCCATGGTGGTGCACCTGCACCAAGGGAGTCAGATTTGGGCCTCCAGACCTCCTGTTCCTGTGGAAAGCAGACATGGTAGCAGAATGAGGAGGAACATGCTGGAAGAGGAAGGAAAAACACATGGGCCTCATTTTCACTTGTCCCCTCTTCTCATGTTTCCACAGTAAAACTGGTCAGTTGTCTCTTTGTAGGTTATGCCACTCCTTTACAAAAGCCCATTTACAGTCCTGTTAATAATTTGTAGATATTTTCCATTTGGGGTAGAAGGAAACAAAACAAAAGTTAACACACTACGTATTCATCTGTGAGGCTCATGGGAAATAAGTCGGGTTGGGATGGATAGAAGAGAGAGGGGAGGCCCTGTGGACTCTACTTACTCCCTTCACATTGCCTTGGTTACCCCTCCTTCGCCATCACCTCCTAGACATCATCACTCCTGTTACCTCAGATCGCAGTGGTCCTACTCAGATTTCAAGGGCACAAATTCTAAGGGTTTTTATTCGGGGCTGTGAGAACAATGGTTTGCATAATGAAAATGTTGTCTATTAACTCACGCCCCAGAAGGTCACAGCACACGCCCACTGTCGAAGGCCTTGCTCGTGAAAGGAATTCAACTTCACATAACTTCATGGTAAAACAAGCATTTGCTCAGAAGAAGCCTTCCTTGCCCAGACATGCATTTTATTCTGATCCAGTCGGGCTGCCCTCCGTGCAGCCTCTCCTAAGGGGTGGCTGCCCTTGGATGCCTTCCTGGACCTTGCAGAAATCGGGGCCAGCCAGTGAGTTCTGAGCAACAAACTCACACATCTAGGTTTTTTGTTTGTTTTTGTTTTTGTTTTAAGATTTTATTTATTTATTTGACAGAGAGAGAGAGAGAGACAGCCAGCGAGTGAGGGAACATAAGCAGGGGGAGTGGAAGAGGAAGAAGCAGGCTCCCAGCGGAGCAAGGAGCCCGATGTGGGGCTCGATCCCAGGGTCCTGGGATCATGACCTGAGCCGAAGGCAGACACTTAATGACTGAGCCACCCAGGCACCCCCACACATCTAGGTTTTATGCTATAGACCCATCCCATCCAATACAATAGCCATAAGCCACATGTAGCTATTTATATCAATATTTAAATTTTAATTTAAATCATGTAATTGTTTAATTTCCATCAAATTGAAAATTTGATTTCTACGTTGTACCAGCCACATTGCAAGTGCCCAAATCAAATGTGGCTGGTAGCTACCCTAGTGGTCTGAGCAGATACAGAACATTTCCATCATCACAGACATTTCTGTTGTCAGCCACAGAAGGAATCCTCTTAGCCTTCTTCTCATCTCATCTTCTACATCCCCCATGAGACTGAGATTCTCTGAAAGCTGGGTGGGGTTTTGTCACCTCTTACACCCCAGCTTCTAGTCCAGAGCTCCACAGGGAAGGCACTCACAAAATGTTTGCTAGATGATACAGATAATCCCTTTTCTTGGCTCTCCCACAGCATGCACCTACCTTGGTCACAACACTTTAATACCCTTTTCCCCAAAAAAAGTTTTTATTTATTTTTACTGATTTTATAAGTAATACAGAAACAGGCGCCTGAGTGCTCAATCAGCTAAGTATCTGACTCTTGATCTCAGTTCAGGTCTTGATCTCAGGGCCGTGAGTTCAATCCCTCCATTGGGCTCCATGCTGGGTGTGGAGCATACTTAAAAATAAAATAAAATCTTAAATAAATAAAAGTGATACAGAAGATAATAAAAATCATCACATTATAGTCCCACCTATAGACAACCACTCTTAACGTTTTGGGATATTTTCATTCATTTATTTAACAAATAGATATTTTTATTGTTTACTGGGATATAATTTGCATACAGTAAAATTCACCACTTTTATATGAGATGTGGATGATGGGTGATGAATGTGATCAGTACCACAATCTCTTGAACATTTCTAACAGCTTCAAAAGTCCCCTCCTTCCCCTCTGTGGTTAAACCACTCTCCCCACCCCCTCCTCTGGCAATCAAATCTGATTTCTTGTCCTGTAGTTTTGACTTTTCACGAATGTCATACAAATAGAGTTGTACAGTAAGTGGCTTTTTAAGTCTTGCTTCTTTCATTTAGCATAATGCTTTTGAGATTCACTCATGTTGTTGCATGTAAATATCTATTTGTTATTGCTGAGTAATTTTTTTTATTTTGAGAGAGAGAGAGAGAGATCACAAGGGGTGGGGAAGGGCAGAGAGAGAGAGAGAGAGAGAGAGAGAGAGAATCTTAAGCAGGCTCCATGCTCAGTGTGGAGCCCAACATGGGTCTCAATCTCATGACCCTGAGATCATGACCTGAGCTGAAACCAAGAGTCAGACACTTAACCAACTGAGCCACCCAGGCGCCCCTTGCTGAGTAATGTTGTTGTATGGATATGTACAATCTGTCTATTCTACAACTGATGGACTGTTTCCAGCTTTTGTCCATTTCAAATAGAGCTGTTAAAACATTCATACATAGATTTTTGTGCATACATGTGTTTTCATTTCTCTTTGGAAAATTCCTAGAAATTAGATTGTTAGACATGCAGTAAGTGTGTGATTAATGTTATGAGAAATTTTACAAGAAACTGTCATACCAACTTCCAAAGTGGCTTGACCAATTTGCAGTCCCACCAGCCATGGATGAGAGTTTCAGTTGCCCCACATCTTCATCAGGATGCTGTATTTTCCTTTTTTTTTTTTTTTTTTTTGTTTGTTTGTTTGTTTGGGCCATTCTGATACATATGTAGTATATTTCATTGTGGTTTAAATTTGCACTTTCCTAATGATTAATGATGTTGAACATCTTTTTATGTACTTATTTGTTGTCAATATCTCTACTTTGTGAAGTTTTCATTTTAATCTTTTGCCCATTTTTTAAAAATTGGGCTGTTTGTTTTCTTATTACTGAGTTGTTTCTTCATGTATTCTAGATGCCAGTACTTACCAGAAATGTGTTCTACACATTTTTTATTTTCCCCTCAGTTTGTGGCTGGTCTTCATTTCCTTAACAATACGTTCTGAAGAGCAGAAGGTTTTGTTTTTTGTTTTTTTGAGGAGCAAAAGTTTTTAATTGTATTGAAGAATAAAGAAATATTTCTTAGTAACTGCCATATGTTCAACTTTGGTCCACACTGGAGACACAATAAAGCTTAAATTTGGACTTTTTCTTTTTAACAAAATTGGCATCCATTGGCTTCTAGCCTACTTTTTCACTATCTGATCATGAAAGGTTTCGCATCATTAAATATTATCTGAGAATATGATATGTAATGTGTACATAGTGTTCCCATGGCGGTCTCTTATTTTTTTTTTTTTAAAGATTTTATATATTTATTCGACAGAGAGAGAGACAGCCAGCGAGAGAGGGAACACAAGCAGGGGGAGTGGGAGAGGAAGAAGCAGGCTCCTAGCGGAGGAGCCTGAGTGGGGCTCGATCCCAGAACGCCGGTATCACGCCCTGAGCCGAAGGCAGACGCTTAACAACTGAGCCACCCAGGCGCCCCTCCCATGGCCATATCTTAACTGTCCCTCTCTATTTTGGGATGTTGATATTGATACCAATCAATCCTAAAAAATAAAGAAAAGAAAGAGAAATGCCTGACTGCCATCCTTGTACAGAAGTCTCTGTGCACATCCCCAGTTCTTTTCTTAGAATGAATGCTTACAATTGCAAAGGCTGGGCAAAGACATGGTGCTTTGTTTTCTGTCTCTTCAGCAAGACTACAGATGTCTTGAAACAAAAATCTTGACCTCCTTGTCGTGCCTGTCACATTGTAGGTGCCCATATATACTTAATGGATGAATAGTTAGAAAGGAAAAGGATTCCGCTGAACTTCATCTTCTCCCCTTGCTCTGGCGAAAGAAAATAGGAGTCCCCTCAGCCGTCTGCCTTGCTTTCTGAGATAAAGGGAACAAGGAGAAAGTTTTCTTCTAAGAGAAAACTTGCCAAGGAGATGTGGGTTCCCAGAAGGCTAGGTGACAAGCCCTGTTGCTGCTCAGCAATGCCCTGAAGGGGCCCCGCCCCCTGCCCATATAAAGCCAGGCGGCGGTGGGGCACCAGCAGCTGGCTCACGGCCTCCCCAGCGCCCTCCCGGCCTTGGCACCGGCACTGGCACGCGCTATGGCAAATGAAGTGCAAGTCCTGCTCTCCCCGCTCAAAGGGGGGCACCCTCCTGCAGGTAGGCCACCCACCTGCCCTCTGCCCTGCAGAGAGCCCTGGTCTCCTCTCTCCATCGGTGCCTGCAGCAGGGGCACCCCAACAACGGAGCCCAGCTTCTCAACGTCCCGTTGTTGCTTTAACTTCACACGACCTGATTTCCTCCTGCGTCTTAGAACTCTCTGGGCTTGTGTAGAAACCACCTGAGGATTGTCAAGCCCCAGTTGAATTAAAACCTCATTATAGATGAAGGTCTAAGGGATTCAGTGCTCGTGAAAAGGGATCGCTAAGGTTGGACCTTCCCTCCGGGGCTGTAGGTTAGCTGCGACACATCCCCAGGAAGGTGACTTATTGCCATGGCAACCTTCTTCCCAAGAGGGGCCAGCTCTAAGACTCAGTCACCCCAAGATGACTGTGGCTTCATCTGACTTTGTACCCAGGCAAACCAGCTTCCACACAGAGGACAGCAACTTAATTTTTCTCTCTCTCCTCAGGCTTTGGGGTTGGGCAGTGTTATCAAGAATGTAGTCTGCCTTGTCATCAAGCCAAGGAGCATTTTTGAATACGGACCCAAGCACTGGAGGGGGCTGACTGGGAAAGGTAGCAATCAAGGTGTTTTGCAAAGTAGCCACAGTTTTCTCTCACTCTCTTTTTTCAACTTATGCTCTCTGAAATGTGGAAATTAGTTTTATTGTACTTAACCATATGTTCATATAGATTGGCTGGGGAGTGCAGGACTATTTTTAGCCAGTTTTGGGTTCTTTCAACTGCCTTTCTTCTTTTGAGAAACATCTCAAAATCTCGACCACTTTGTTCTTGCCTTTCTCCATTGACGTAATTTACTTATTGGCATAATGCTTTGGCACCTCTAAGCCAAGGTTATTTCAGTCATCTTTGCTGCAGAGGATGCTGGCAGGTATAACCTTCGGAAAGCTTCAAAAACTGACACAGAGTTTCGATGGTGTTCTGGTGGACCACCCACCTGAAAAGAGTCCAAATTTTACTACTAATTCTGAGCTTCAAGTTCTAGGCACCGTGCCCTGCTTTCCTGGGGGCAGACTCCTGACATTTTATATTTGTCATTGGATTTAGTTAACATTATCTATATTTAAAGTTAATGATGCTGGGGCACCTGGGTGGCTCCTTCGGTTGAGCGTCGCACTCTTGATTTCGGCTCAAGTCTTGATCTCAGGGTTTTGAGATCGAGCCCCACATCAGGCTCTGCGCTGGGTGTGGAGCCAGCTTGGGATTCTCTCTTTCCCTCTGCCCTCCCCACCTCTCTAAAAAAATAATGAAATACAATAAAGTTAATGATGCTAACTAATGTTCAGGAACTATACATATAAATTATTAGAAGAGACACTCATTTCAGAGAGAAAAAAAGAAAAAATAACACAATCTCTTCCCGCCGCTTCCAGCCCAATCCTTCATGAAACGGATAAGCTAAACCCTGATTTGCTAAATTACATTAATGCACAAAGAACACAGAGATAAACTTAACCAAAGAAAGTTTGAATGAAACCACCAGGAACTTTCTGTCCCACCACTAATGATTGCTAATTACTCTGTGTACATAGCACACCATGACTCCATCAAGCATGTCACAATGCCTCTGGCATGACAATTAATTATTATGAACTGTGACACTACAGATAAGAGGTTTGGGATAATTAGAATGAAGATGAAGGCAGACTTTTGCCTCCCCGCTGAGAGCAAGGGAACAAAGAACCACATCCTTCAGCTTGTCTTGCTACAGATTTTAAGTCTGAACCAGTTTGCTGTGGTGCAAAATTTTATTTATGGAACAAAAATAATTCATTGCCAAAACACCACTAAATCTTCACCTGATTTTTGTAAGCACTATAGAGATCACTTAAAGTGGGCAGCAGGTGTCATATGGCGGGAAGGGTCTGACACCACCTTTGGAATCGGGCAGAGCTCGGCTTAACCTCTGCCTTCATTCCACACCTCTGGCCTCAGAGTCCTCATGTTTAAAGCAGCGGCTAATAAATAGCATCGACGTTATAAGGTTGTTATGGCAATTAAAGGAGAAAACCCATGTAATGCACCTGGCACATGACTGTTAGTCCCCTTAAAATGCAGGCCTAGTGACACACACAGCTGGCAGAAGGACTGATCGTCCCCGATAGATCGCAAGACGTCCTGATGTTCAAGGGCTGCACGAGGCCCGACCGCAGCAGTCAGAACGGAAGGGAACGGAAGGAAATGGACAAGATGCATGTGCCTGCCTCCTCATAGTTAAAAATGAGGCCTCTCAGAAATCAACCAGCTGTAACTCTTTCCCACCTATGTGTGGAGTGCTTAGCCGTGTTTCTTTCATGTATATTAATATAATACACATCTCAGTTTGGTTAGCCCTGGTTATCCATTTGTGCTGGAAAACAAGACTACATTAAACGTGAGATGGTCTAGGCGCTAGTCAGCTTAGCTTCGGATTTTCTGCTTTTTTGATTTGCCTCGCTCTCAGGTTTAGAAGAACCCCATGACATGAACGGCCAAAAATGGGTGAGTGGAAGGTAATAGGAGGAAGCCAAGTACACGAGGAACTAGAAAGAGCAGGAGTTCCTGAGTTTTTCTGTATTTCTTGCATGTTGTAATTTAGTTTAAGTCAAATGAATCAGAGCCATCGGAGGGGTCACTGTGGAACCCCCAGAGAGAATCAGTTTTCTGGCTCACTAAGGAGAGAGGGAAGTTTGGAGACATGCCGAGGTGTGAATCTAATAGAGAAAATGAGGGGGAAACCATAGCTACATAAGGGACAGGATCATTCAAAATAGAACAAACACCAAAGGCTTCCTTCTCTCAACTCCAGTCTGCTCAAGTCAACGTATGGGGGTTGATCTGTGGGGCTCAAGGAGAGGTTATGAGACCCACTCCCCCAGACATCACAGGGACAGAGGTTTGGATGTCTGCAAGAACAGCTGCTTTCCTAGACACAGCAACAGCCCTGTAGACCAGCAATGTGCCATCATCCTTGTTTCACAAAGGAACAAACAAAAAGTCAGCAAGGTTGAGGGACTTGCCCAAAGCCACACAGCTGGGGGGGGGGGGGGCAGTGGGGCTAAGATCTGAAAATAAAGTGGGCCTCATGCCAAAGCTCCCCTGCTGTAGAGCCCTCCGTCTTTACTTCACCACCTTTTCCTGACTTTCCTTTTGGGTCTTGATTGACATCTTAAAATGGGCTGACAAACTGACTGTAAGTGCAAAGTGAATGTTTTGCGAACATCTAACCTTTTAGTTAAAATCTTCAAATATAACAGCTCCATCACAAGGCAGAGTGTGCACAAACCTTTGTGTTATTCAGCTTTTTCCCATCCATTGTCCACCGATTAGTGCAGGAAAAAAGCTTGTTTTGTAGACAGATGTGTCTTTCTTTACCTTGACTATCCTCTAGCAAAAACTGTTGCCTGGAAAATCTTAACTGGAAAATTATCATATAGCATCCTAAACTCAAGGACCTATTTTTGCAAAGTTATAAACTACAAAAGGAACCATGAGAGTATAATGATTACTCAGAGATAGGAAAACTAAAGTTCATTTTCCTTGCATGAATTTAGATTTTCTAATGAAACTATCCAGAAGGGCATCTCTCTCTTCTACATTTTTTTTAATCTCTAGTTCATTTTGCTTAAAGTCTTATCTTCTGTGTTTGTACTCAAAGAACTGTTAAAATGTTAAATCAGTTCATATTTTACCTTGCTCCATTCCGATTGGTCCTTCTACAGAAATTCAAAAGGCAATATAGTCCCAAACATGGAATTGTGTAAATTATTACAACTTTAAGTAAACTAGGTTAGATACGGTGAAATTTTAAGTGTTATGAGTCGGACCTATCTGGGCTATAGAACACGGGCAAGTATCTGATTGAGTTGGATTGTAAATATTTATTTACAATGGTTTATCTCGATTCTGGGAGACCAGTGTGACTAGTGTTCCCAGCAGAGCTTTGAGGATGACCCTCCCACAACTGGTTCCATCTGGTTCAGTCACCCCAAGTAGTGTGAGCCTTAATCTATATCTTAGTCTATCCATGTAGAGTATGGGGATATTATCTTCTGTATCTTTCTACTGTACATGGCTGACCAAGCAGATTACCTACCAGAACAAGTTTGGTACAAGAGCCGTGCTCTGGAAATCCAAGGTGTGTGTGGTTTGGTTATGCTTCCTAAATCACTGAGTTAGAGCATAGAGCCCCATCACAGAGAGGATTCAAAGACTCCTGGATGAAAGTAGGAATCTTCTGGGAGGAATTTTAATTTCCCCTCAAATGTCTCTGTTTTGTTGTTCCTAAGAACATTCTTAAGAATGCATTCTTAAATTTCTTTTGGCATTTACTTCTCTGGTAAGTGCCGTATATTCTTCCCAAAGGGAAGAAAGTGATTTTATTTTGGAGGCAAAGATTTAATGATAAAGATCACCTAGTTCAACTTCCAGCAAATTCCCCCAAATCCTCCTGAGAAGTTCATGGCAGGTGGACTTCTTTTCTTTAACACACTGAGAGCCAAGGAACTTACTATTATACTAGGCAGCTTGCTTTTCTTTGAACAACACAAACTAGCCAGGCTAGTAGCCAGGCTCTGCCTTCTGGAACATTCATCCTTTGGTCTTCAGTCTCTCCCCTGGAACAACATCAAATAAATATGAGTAATAACATTTACCATGAACCAGGTGCTCGCGTCACCTCTATTATCTAGAGCAACCTGAACGATTAGTATTATTGAAAGATACAGAAACTGAATCTTAGAGGGGTTTACGTATCTTGCTCAGGGTCCCAGAGCTCAGTAGAGGTAGAGCTCTCTGACCCTACATAAAATTTCCTCACCAGGAGGGGCACTGGGGTGGCTCAGCCTGTTAAGCATTTGACTCATGATCTCAACTCAGGTCTTGATCTCAAGGTCTTGATCTCAGGGTGGTGAGTTTGAGCCCCACATGGGACTCCACACCTGGAGCCTACTTACAAAAAAAAAAAAAAAAAAAAGTCCTCACCAGGAAACCATTCCTCTTCCACATGATAGCCCCTCAGATCTTTGAAGATGGCACCTATGTTCTCTTGAGTCTATCTTCTTCAGAAGTGATCTTTCCAGACTCCTTAGTTCCTCCCGTGACATGGCTCCCTTCCTCACACTGGACCCTCTCCTCTTGACTTCTGTAAGTTGTCAAGGTCTTTGCAAATCAGTAGCATAGAACCCAAAATTCCAAGGGACATCTCATTTTTAACTATTGCTTATTTTAACTATTAACAAGTTTGCTTCTATAGTTGGTGATAATAATCAGTCCAGGTAGAAGAAAATACATAGAAATAATAGCATCAGGGAAAACACAAGGAATATTAATAAGAAAATAATTACAGCACTCTGTCTTTCAAAAGCACTTGTCACAAAGAGGAAAAAAAAACACAGTTGGGAGGGGTACTGAAGGCCCAAGCGCTAGACCTCCTGTTTGGCTCCTCTCAGCGGAAGAGAGACAGCGGTGTTGTGAACACCACCACCCCTCACACAGAGGCACACCCTCCTCAGTCTTCCTGGGAAAGCCATCCCTTGGTGTATTTCCCATCTACATTCCATGGCTGTTCAGAAGATGCTTTCTCATCATTTGATTTCTATTGCTGATTACTTTGTATGCCTCTTTCTCATATAATGTGTGTGTGTCTCTCTCTGTGTATGAATTTAAAGCAGACCATGTGTAAAAATAGCATTCTTTTCCTAGACTGCATCTAATATTACCAAATTCTAATGAGAAGCTTTTATAGTCAATGAAAAAAACAACTTGGTGACTGAAAATGACCGAGTGGAGTTTATTCCATGAATGCAAGAATGGTTTGATAGTAAGATATCCATTAATCTATCTTTGTAGATTAATATCTGTTAATACAAGTAACCACATGAAGGACAAAAACCATGGATGCTAAAAAGGCATTTGTAATTTTGAAGACCAATGAAAAAGTAATAGAAGAATATTTCCTTGATATGAAAAAATATATAAATACATAAAATATATTTGTGTATGTGTGTATCTACCTAAGTAATGGGAAAATGCTAAAAGCAATCTCTTAGAAATTAGTATAATGAAGATGTCAACCATCACAACTATTTAACATTATTCTACAGAGAGTAGTACTATTATTCTTTAAAGGTTATATAATTTTTTTTTTACCTGAAAAACCCAAGGGAATCAACAACAACAACAAAAAACTATTACAAACAGTAAGAACTCAATAAGGTCTGGTTATAAAATCAGTGATATAAGAATGACAATCTGTCAGAGTTATAATTGAAGAATTGACCCCATTTACAATAACAATAGCCACAACCAAGATAAAATGCTTAAGGAATAAACCTAACAATAAATGTGTAAGATTTATGCGAACCAGTTACTGAGGGACCCAAAAGAAGAAGTACACAAGGGAAAAGCATACCATGTTCTTAAATAGAGAGTCACCAGGAATATAAACATATGAATTTTCCCTTTAAAAAAAAAAATCTACAAATTTAAAGCAAGACCATTAAAAAAATACCAGCAGGACTTTTGGGAAAGAATTGACAAACTGATTTTAAAGTTCATATGGAAAAATAAGTTAGAATAACTAGTAAAATTCTGCAAAGGAAACATAGCAAAAAAAAAAAACAAACCTCTATCAAATATTGCAATGTAATGCTACAATCACTGTGTGTCAACTATTCTTTAATAAATATATATATACTATATATAAAAATAAATATATATAAATATATATAAAATATATAAATATATATACTGCTACATTCATTAAAATCGAGTTGCAATGGCATGTAAATGGACAGAGATTAATAGAACAGCATAGAAGTGAAATAGAAAAAATGGACAAAAAAAATTGAGCAGTTCATAAAAAGAAAATTGAAATGGCTTCTAAAACATAGAAACAAACTCAACATTTAGTAGAATAGAAGAAATGCAAATTAAAACAAGTTATCTTTCTTTTTTTAACTTCTTGGTCGACAAAACCAAACATTTTCCAGCTCACATTGTTGCCAAAAGTAGGGGGAAACAATCAGTGTCATCATTGTTCGTGAGGTTGTAATTGGTACAGCCTCTGGGAAAGGCAATTTGGCAAGACGTAACAAAATTCCAAATGCACATACCCTTAAGAACTAACAAGATCACTCTTAGGAATTTATCCCATGGGTATACTTGCACTTGTGCAAAATTATGCATATAGAAGGATATTTGTTGCAGCATTGTTTGTGACATCAATGAATTAGAAACATCTGAAATGTCCAACATTTGGGAATTGGTTAAGTAAATACGGAATGTTTACATAATGAAATTTTAAAGCAGATGTGAAAAAGATCGACACTTTTCTCTATATATGGATAGATAAGGAATTTACTCCAAAATTTATGATTGAATTAAAAATATAAACAAACAAGATGTGGAACAATGTGTATCTTATGCTGCCATTTAAACAAGAGTGGTATGTGGAATATCTGTGGATAAACACATGGGCGGCGTCTAACGTTAGCAGTATCTAGGGAGATGAACTAGGGGCTGGAAATAACGGTGGGAGGCAGACTGCAGACCCTTTCATGCTTTTTGAATTATGTGCCTTATGCATGTTCCACAAAACCAATAAAATATGTAATACTTTTTAAAGAACAGTGATAAAGTCAAATTCATAAGCGCATTGAGAAATAGAGTATGTTTTCTTACTTTTCACTTTATTGGAGCTAGTGTCAGAATTTGCCTATTTGACATTTCCATAAAAAGAATTAACAAACAAATCAATGTCCATTTAGCTTTTTCTCATTTGAGCTTGTCAGATTTTAGATGTGCAGATTTCCTGGGAACAGAAAGAAGTATTTGCTTTGACTTGCAATCTGAAATGGGTTGTTCTTTTTCAAAAGTTGATTTCATCTGACATTGTTAAACACTGGAATTGCTGTTAGGTCATCTGTAGCCTAATTAACACTAATTGATCTCCTGAATGGCAGGATTATTAATGTAGTTTAATTACTCATTAGAACATCTGAGCTTGGCCAACGTCCGGAGGTTTGGGGTCTGGGATGGAAGGTGGGGTTCTGGTGGGATCAGAGGCGTCTCTCTTGAATTAAATGCCTGTGACCACCGCATGCCCTGACTTTTGGCTCATCTTTCAGAATCTGTGCCTTTGAATGCTTTAGTTGAAAAAAAAAAAAAAAATGCAAGCCTTGCACAAACTTTAATCTTGTGGGAAAACAAGAGGGTCACATTGTAATTGTCTGTTGCTATCATAAAGAGCGTAATTGGTTTGATAACAAGAAAAAATGTTTTTCAGTGAAATGCCTAAGGGAGTATGTTGCTCTTCTCCTCCCCAAACCAAAGGTGTAACCTCTGCTGCTTTTTTTAGCCCTAGTTCCTGCTCTCTGAACATAAACAAGCAGACCTCAGCCTTTCTCCCCTTCCCCACCTTGTCTGCATGACACAATATTTTTTTTCTTCTATTCAGTTCAAGGCCACGTTTTAGTTTGTTGTTTTAAATAAAGTTTAGATCTTCAAAAAGTAAGTTCTAAAATTCTTTTCAAATCCAAATTCATACCTTGAATAACAAAAGCAAGCCTACTCTTTCTAGTCTAACCACAGCTCCTGTGTTGATGCTTCTTTGTTTATAGTAAAGGCTGGAGGAATGCGAATTTCCAAAAAACAAGAAATCGGCGTCCTGGAGAGACATAGCAGAAAAACAGGATTAGAGAAAACAAGGTACTTAATTTCTTCTGTGAGTCTGCTTCCAGAAGTCAGAGGCCTCCCCATGTTTTAGGACAAACCAAGGCTCCCTGGGTCTTTGCTGAGCAGGGTTAGAGGAAGCCAGCTAAGGGGTGGTGACAGGGGGCTAAAGATGAAAGACACATTCAGGTGACAGGTGGCTGGCTACCTTCTAGAAGACTCTCTCTGGGCCCCCTCACTACCCACATCCTCCTCCTCTCTGCAGCCAGCCGAGCTGCCGTGTACTTAAAAAGCAAGATCCTGAGTGCATCCAAACCTGACTCGAGTTCCTTGATCCTACTTTCACATTAGCCTTTAAAATAGTGTCCCTCGACTGGCCCTGTTTTCATAATATGCTTTCCGCTGTAGCAAATCTTCTGAATTAAACATAAATGTGGGGTTTTTTTGTTTTGGTTTAAAACCATCGCTCAATTATTTAGAAAATAATGGCCACCCTATTTGGCATAGCCAGACGGCATAGAGACACTGAAGTTGGTTTCTCCCTGCTCCTTCCGCTGTAACCTTGACAAAAGGCACCATTCCCTGAGCTCAGCAGAGAGCTGTGGGCTGGGCAGGTGCACACTGGATTGTGGTTAAGGAAAATAACTGTTCAAAAAGAAAGAAACATGCAAAACTGGCTCCTCCAAGCAGGTAATGGGGGCGCTTCAGAGACAATTTCAACATGGTTTCCACAGATGAGTTGAAGAGTGATTCAAACAGAGTCAATTAGAGGACGTTCAGGGATGCGTCCTTAAGAAGTTTAATAGAAATCTCAGAAAGGGAATGCAGAGGGAAATAGACTATGAAATTTCTCTGGCTCTTTCATATAAAATTCTATCACAATCACTTTTAAAGTTTTCTTCCCAGTTTCTGGGAAGGGAATTTTCCGAGGATTTGTTCCACTTTAAAAGGAAACGCTCATTTGCACCATTACCAGTTAGTTTTTGTTTCTTCTGCTATCAGAAAATAACTGTCACATAATGAAAGCCAAGCCTATATATCCTCAACGGGCAGGGGTCACATATCATTTATCTTCTGACGCAGCCTTTGCGACAGTTCTTAGAATAGAGACAGCGCTTGAAATGACACCAGACTGTTGTTGAATTGCAAGCTGGTTTTATTCTGTTACTAAAACCTGATCAAGCCCAAGCCCTGTTTATGGTGACCCTGGTTAACATGCCTGGGCGGGGGGCTCGGGAACGACAAAGTCATAGCTTTGAAATGATATGCATTTGGCAGCCAGTGGACAAGTCATTCGTTTCTCTGCACCGCAGGAAATGGGGACTTAACTATGAATTCTGACGTCAGCCAAACACTATGGGGAGAGTTGACCAGAGAGTAATAAAGTGGAAATCGGAACCCTGTTTAAAAACTCAATTGTTGTCTAATAGTCATTAAAAAATGAGAGTGGGGGGGGGTCGCCTGGGTGGCTCAGTGGGTTAAGCGACAGCCTTCTGCTCAGGTCATGATCCTGGAGACCCAGGATCGAGTTCCACATCCGGCTTCCTGCTCAGCAGAGAGTCTGCTTCTCCCTCTGCCCCTCCCCCCATGCTCTCTCTCTCACTCTCATTCTCTCTCTCTCTCAAATAAATAAATAAAGTATTTTTTAAAATGAGAACGGGACCACTGCAGAACATAGTCAGCAAGAAATAGCCCCCCACTCTCCTGCCCTATTCCCCAGCAACAGTTATAGGTAGGTGGGGCCTGATGTGTCTAGGATTTGCGGGCCATTTTAAAGAGAAAGAGTAAAACATCACAGATATGAAAGGGCTGGGAACCAGCCTGACGGGGAAGGAGCCGGTACTGAGGGAGGCCCTGAAGCTGAAGCTTCACTAGCTCCACCCTCGATTCACCGCCCCTGTGGACATGCCTCTGCTTCAGCCGGGAGGGCGTGCAGAGATAGGAGGGCCTCATTTTCATGGACAAACATTCCTCCTTACATCTTCTTGGAGAATGGCTTTTGCAAAATGTAGCAGAGAAAATAAATTTCTAAGTATCATCAATCTATGTCCATTTCCTAATAACTTCTACTCACCAATGCCAACCATCCAGGAAAAAAAAAAAAAAGCCAAGTGCAAAGTTTCCATCAAGAAATTGTACAGTGGGCTCAGCCCTGATTGACGCTCTCCTACAAAATAAATTGGCCTGAGAAAAAGAAGCTAGACACCAAAGAGTCCATGCTATGTGATTCATTTTATGAAGTACAGAAACAGTCAAAACTAGTCTGCGGGGCTCCAAGTTAGGGTAGTGGTTAGCCTTGGGGGCAACTGGTTTGACTAGTTGTGAATAGTCACCAAGCTGCGTACTCCAATGAAAAGATAAAATAAAAATACACCAGTAATAATAATTTGGCCTACAAAGATTTTTGTAGCACACGGGCACACAAAAGCAGAATCTTTTTTCTTCTAGATGCTGCCAAGCCGAGTAAAAGCTTACAGGCCAAGTAGATAGTCCCTTGCATCAACCTTTTAGGCTCCTTAGTAGGAAGAGTTTCCGGTCCTATATGAGATTTTGTTTCCTCTCCACAGTCCCATCGCAAGTGTTGCCAAACTCCAGGCGCTGGATGCCCTGAACGACACACTGGAGAAGGTGAGGCGGGGCGCGGGGGAGGCCCCTCCCAGGACACCCCCAGTCAGTATTTATCCAGCACGTCGGCTCGCACGGGTGAACGAGCACTGAGCACTGAGCTTTTATCCAGCTCAGAGATTTGCCGTGAATCTGCTCTCAGTCCAAGGAACACAAAGAGGTTTTGGTGAGAAAAGCTGTTTCTCCCAAATTCCTGGTGTCTATTTAATAAATCATTTCAAAAGTAAGATAGAAAACAAGGCAAGAATCATGACACCAAATTGACAGAGTTGTACTTTGCCATCCCAAATATTTCTCAGAAACAACTGGCATGTTTTTATAAAAAAGCAGCCTGTGTATTGGGAATTCAGCAGTGTGGGGCCTGCCTCCCCACCGCTGCGTACCCACAAAGCAATATTTGATTTGAGGTGAGGGTGGGTGGTGGAGGGTTGCACAGGTTAGGGCTGGGGGAACACAAGGTACTGGCTGGGTTTATCCAGTAAAATCTGCTTATGAGGATGCTTGGCCGTTGCTATTTTTATTTCTATATCTTGTATTTCTTCTAAGTATCTCTAGAAACCCAGAAAACTCTTACCAGATAGACATCAGTTTGGCTTTAGATTTACTAGTCTGTTTTTAAATTTTGTAGGTAAACTAAGTGAGGGTCCTTATTCTACTTCTAGGGGGCAGATAGTTTGCATTGAAAGCAAAGAATAACCATTCTTTCTGCCACTGTCACGTTAATTGAAGGGACAGGACTGTGCATAATTTATAGAAGACTAGCTCTCAACTGCTGACGTCAGGGGTCTGGAAAAGATGGGAGCAGAAACGGAGCAGCTAGACCTCTAGGGGCCTCCATTTGGTAGTGGCTTCTCCACTTACTATCGGTATGACCTTGAGCAAATTTAGAGTACCGTGCCTTAGAGAAGTTATTTGTAAAATGGGGATAAGGAAGGGTGCCTGGGTGGCTCAGTCGGTCAAGTGTCTGACTCTTGATCTCAGCTCGGGTCTTGATCTCAGGGTCATGAGTTCAAGCCCTGTGTTGGGCTCCATGCCCAGCATGGAGCCTACTTTTTTAAAAATGGAGATAAGGAAGAGTATATACTTCACAGGGTTGTTGTGTGGAGTGAATGAGTTTGTACACATGAAGCTCTTGAACAAACAGTGCCTGGCACAGGGTAACCTGTTTGCACTCTGGTTAGTAGCACTGGTTTTATGGCGGCAAAATAAGCAGGTGCGTCTGAAGTCCATGGGATGTAACAAGGCAGATGGTACCAGGTAGATCTTTTTTTTTTTTTTAAGTCCTCTCCATGCCCAACACGCGGCTCAAACGCACAACCTTGAGATCAAGAGTCGCATGCCTACTGACTGAGCCAGCCAGGTGTCCCAGCACAAGGCAGGATCTTGATTACAGGCTACAGCTACAAAGCCGTCTAATGTGGGGGGCTTGGTTCTCCCACAAATAGATTTGAGGTGAGGCCATAAAGAACTCTTTGCCTTCCTGGCTGTGGAAGAAGGGCCCGGATGAACGTGACAGAGCAACACAGGCGGCCGGCTGCTGCCTCCACGTCCTCTCGCAGCTGCCCGCCAAACGCCTCTTCCGCGGGGGCCGCACGCTGTGCACAGTCGTGAATGGAGCTGGAGGGATTAGACACATTCCTCTAGAATATATGTGAACCCAAAATAAGATGTTTAAAGAGAGTGGTCAGTAGAGGTCGGTTATGCTATACGTTAGTTACAGCGCTAGAGTCTATATTGTTTTTTATAGACATATATGCTTATGTCTTGACATACAGGAGTTCTTTTCCTTTCAGTTAAAAATATCACCTCCTTATTTCACAGATTAAAAGAAAAATCAACAACAACAACAAGTTGTATTTGTAAACCACAAGAAAACATTGAGATGGTGTGTTGTTACACATGTTTTTAACAGCAGCTGTACCTATTTTTAAAAAAAACAATTTTAACACTTAGGACTGTAGTTTTTATGTAGGATGGCATAGTTTACTGGGTAGAACAGGGCTGACGTCAGACATCAGATGTATCTCCTGCTGGCTCTGTCACTGAGATTTCTTCCCTTTTCTATGCCTCTGTTTCCTCATCTGCAAATGGGAACGTGGTTAATAGTATCCACTTCACAGAAATGTTGTGAGAATGAAACGAAGTTCTATAATGTACACAGAGTACTTAGCAGAGCCAGATGCAATTAGCCTTCATAGCTTCTATTCCCAGGTGGGTGTTCCATAGGACATCACTCAGAATCCCAGGCAAAGGCTAAGAGCCCAACAACAAAAATCAAGTCCCAAGATCACCATGTATGACTATCTTGAATATGATAATTGGTGGGATCCATGTGTTTTCTTACCACTAAGAAAAATCCTCCCTGAATCTATAGTTCAACCTGAATCATAATGAGATTTTTTTTAAGAGACAGAGAGAGAGCGCGCACAGGGTGGGAGGAAAGGAAGGAGGTGCGGAAGGAGGTGCAGAAGGAGAGAGAGAGACTCTTAAGCAGATTCCATACTAAGCTAGGGCTCAATCTCTCAGGAGGCTACCCAGGAGCCTCTAAGATTTTATTGTAAAGATCAACTTGGGATGGAAAGACCAATGCCTTTAAAAAAAAATAAATCTGTTGAGATCAGTGGTTGTCAGGAGCTGGGGGTGAGAGGAGGGGTTGACCGCAAAGGGACAGGAGGGAATTTGGGGGATGAGGATTCTGTCTCTTGATTTTGGTCACAGACTGTATGTACTTGTGAAAACTCATAGGACTGTACACAAAAAGGGTATATTTTACTGTAGATAAATTATACCTTAATTTTTAAATGAAAAAAATGCATAAACTATATTGCCTCATACCAAAAAATTAAGATATATAAAAGATAGAGAAATGTAAATATAGATATCTGCTGATAGATTTTCACCAGCATTACCATTCTCCCACAATATATATTGTCATGAAGACCTAACGATATACAATTGGCCAGAAGAAATACAGTAACAGAAATGAGGGTCACATCCTCTGCATTTAGTAACATTCATGCCCTCAGCTAGAATTATGTCTGGTTCCAAGAACCCATGTTAATTCTCATACCAAGGCAAGAACTTAAGAATCTAAGGCAGCGGGGTGCCTGGGTGGTTCAGTGGGTTAAGCGTCCAACTCTTGATTTCAGCTCAGGTCATGACCTCAGGGTTGTGAGACCAAGACCTGTTTCACCTCTGTGCTGAGCATGGAGCCTGCTTGGGACTCCCTCTCTTCCTCTCCCCCTGCCCCCACCCTCACGCACATGTGTGCGCTCTGTCTCTCTCTAAAAGAGCCTAAGGCAATAAGAGGATAGTCCTATTCATAGGATCTCATGAACCACTTAAACATGGCGAGACATTTCTATCCATATGTTACTCATCTCTGGGTTCCGTACTTTAAAATCAACCTAGGGTTTGAGATTTGGGAGATTGAAAAACAATCCCCCAAAGCTTGTAATTGTATGAATCTAAGTGGGAAGCAGCCTGAAATCCACACACCCCCCACCCCACCCCCCCGCCGACTATTTCCCCCAACTCCTCCCTGCACACAGAACTCTCTCTCTCCCACTACCTTTCTCCTTCCCTCCTTAACCCTCCAGTCAGCCCTTCCTGCCTCTCCCAGCCCTACTTAATGAGAGAATTCATGTTGCCTGGTGACAGTCCATATAACCTGGTATTCCTCAGAAAAGGGCTTATGTCACCCCAAAACTCTCTTGGCTGAAAATCTGGGAGAACCGGTCTCAGACCAAGTTTCAACTCCTTGAAGTTTGTTTGACCTTTTAGAATGTAACTCCTCTGAGATTTATGGTCGTTCATTTAAACTTTTTTTTTTTTTTTTAAGGCAGGGAGTGAGAGAGGATGGTACTGCCAAATACAATTCTTTAGACAGTTACGGAAGTTAAATTTGGCAGTAATCGTAAAGCTACTCTAAACACGGAAGTATCCAGTTGAAGCATTAGTAACAAGGTTGTGTTATGGTGTGGAGGGGGTGGACTGTTGAAGCCTAGTTAAAGTTGGGGCCACTTTTCAAGTTGCCAAATGTGTCACCACTGGCAGAGTTAGTGAGCTGTGTGTGAAATGGGATCCTGAGCTAGCGGAAACTATCAAAGGCATCTGCAAATCTAAAAAGGTTTCTCTTGTTCTGTAGATGAACAGCACCGTAGGAGTATCCTTGAATTTCATTGACTCAAACTGAATGTTTTGTTTTAAGCATTTTGCTTAACGGGGTGTGGAAATCTAAGTGCCAACATTCAAGTTGGAAGTCAACACCCTGGAAAGATGAATGGAAGAGCTGCCGGTCTGTGAATACTACCTAACTTCAGGCTCTAAAACAAAACCTGCCACTGATTTTCTTGCATCTAGAATTTCTTTCACAGCTCCAATCATAAAGACTTTTATTTTACTTCTTTTGCTTATTCTCTGAAACGAAAACTGTAGGTTCTGAGGTCACAGCTACCCAAGATGAAGATAGATTCTCCATGTGGGAGTTTCCATTGATCTGCTTTTCAAGTTCAATGTGTTGCCCCTTATGTGATGGCGTCACAGCAAGATAGAAATCCTTACACATGCACTGGCCTTGAATTCTTTCTCTTATGGGGTTACCCGAGATTCTCTTATCCTAATGAATCAGACAAGAAACACCTTTCTTTTTACAAACCCTGTCATTTTATAAAGACTAATGATGAAAAATCCAAAGCTTCCCCAAAGTTCGGATGCCAGCCTGAGACACAGCTGGTTGGAGGTTGTACTCTAGAAAACTATTCCTACTTATTTCTGGTTCCAGCTTGAAAATACAATTTTCCTATCACCATTGATACAAAATCTACAGCAAAGAATTAGGGCATTTCAAGGTCGACCATTATACTGACAGTTTCAGTTCTGATGGAACACTCCTTATAGACTCTCCACCCACAACCCCCAAGTCCTTCTACACATTGGGGTGTTCCCCATTGAGGGACTAGAGCATATGAGAAAGAGAACTTGATTCTCTTGTTCTATATTCAAGAGTTGCTGGAAGCCCTGCTACAGACTCCCTAAAACCTGTACATTTGTAATTTAATAATTATGGGCAGTTTCCCTATGCCTGTTATCTTTGCCAGAATTATTTTCACTTCCTTCTCAATCCTGTTAATTTTTTTTCCCTTACACTTTCCCAGATCAGTTCACAGATGGCCAGCAGGCCCCAGGGACAGCCTCGCATTCATTCTGATCTGCAGCTAGTCCCCTCCTGAAAAACAGTTGAGCAGAACTTTTAGGACCTCTGTTAAATGCCTTAGTAAAAATGTAACCCCTAACCCTTGTGCATTACTGATAGGAATGTAAAATGGTACAGCCGCTATAAAAAACAATATGGCAGTTCCTCAAAAAATTAAGCATAGAATTCTATGATCCAGCAATTCCCCTTCTGAGTATACACCCAAAAGAATCAAAAGCAGGGATTTGAACAGATGTTTCTAGTGTTTATAGCAGCATCATTCACAAGAGTCAAAAGGTAGAAGCAGCCGAAATATCCATCCTCATATCATCATCACATATCCGTATGAACGGATAAACAAAATGCGGTATAGACACAGAGGGATATTATTCAGCCTTAAAAAGGAAGGGAATTCTGACACATATTACGACATGGGGAAGCCTTGAAGACATGATGCTAAACGAAAGAAGCCAGACACAAAAGGACAAATCCCGCCTGAGTCCACTTATGTGAGGTACCTGGACAGTCAGCATTCATAGAGACAGAAGGTAGAATGTGGTTGCCAGAGGCTGGAAGATGGGAGGAGGGAGTGAGGAGCTACTGTTTAAAGGATACAGAGCTTCAGTTTGTTGTGAAGAAAACATTCTGGAGATGAACGGTAGAGATGGTTGCACAGCAATGTAAATGGATTTATGCTGCCAGACTGTACACTTAAAAATGGCTGAAATGGTAAATTTTGTCATGTGGATTTCACAATTTTTTAAGGGATATATATATATATTGCAGCCTCTGAAGTGTGGAGATAAGCCTAGAGATGGTCAGGTCATGAGCCGGTGCCTCCCCGCCCCCCTTTCCCACCCCCTCCATGGTCACTGTCATGCCTTCAGAGCAACAGGCAACTCTGAGGCTTTGTCTCCTCAGTGTCGACTCGTCGTCTTGCCCTGTGTCGCCTTGGCTACTTGCCCGCATTTCTGTTATGTCAGAATTGCTTGTTGTTTCCTTTCTCACCCCCTTCACCTTGTGCTTGACTTGAAGTAACCTGGCAGGGCGTTCCTCCCACCTGTAATCTCCTGTATGTGGTTTAGAGCCAACCTGAAATAATCCATCTGTTTTAGTTGACACTAAAGACACCCAGTCTGAAAGAAAACTGCTGAAGTCAGTGGCCTCCTAAGTTTCCTTTTGGTTCTAATGTTAAAAGAAAAACAAAACACTCTGCCCTTCCCACACTATAAAATGTCCTGTGGCCCAATGATAATTGATCTGACAAAAAAAAAAAAAAAAAGTCACTGGCTCTTTTTTTAGATTCTAAAGCAACATTTGTGACCAATACCTCGATTATGTTTCTTCCTTCCTGCTAGAACGCCAGCAGAGACCATCCTTGGGTTTCTTTATGATATTACTTGTCTGCTCATTGTAAAAGAAAAATTTTTAGAAAAATACTGACAGGCAAAGTAAAGAAGAAGATGGGGAATTGCCCATAATTCCTCAGAGATAACCACTGTTAACACTTCAGTGTGTACTGTTCCAGTGTGTTTGTTTAAGACCAAGAAGAAAGGACTTTCTGGAGTCAAGTTGCACATGAAAGGGAACGCTGTGTGCCCAGGGCTCAGGAACATTTGACGAGAGATGTAAGGCACCTATGTTTTCTCTGGCTTAGAAGAGCCCAAACAAACCGTCAACAGTGTGATGCTTGGGGTCATGCGCAGTTTATCTCCCCCTTTATTTAACTTGAGTGTCAGGGAAGGGCATCTGAGTTCTACAGTGATAAGGTAAATTCCTCGGGAGCTGAGGCGTCCTTTCCTTGCTGGCTAAGGGAGGTGTCCTTAGGTGTCTTTCTGTTGTATCGACCGGCTTAGAAACCAAGTACTGGAATGGACCCAAATGTCACTGGGTCCCAATTCTCCTCCTAGGAAAACAACATCTGAATTGCTTACAGCATAGGGCATCTTTTCCATCTGAAGCTGTCCTTAGTGTGAATCCCATAAGGTCTCTCAGTTCCCTATGAAATTCCTCTTATTGTCAAGAGTCTCAGTCTGTGTTCATTGAAGGCCGCTTGAGCCCTTTTCCTCTCAGGCAGCTTCCGTGCGATGACTAATAAGAGCTTTTGTTACCTGCAGCTACTAATCACGCCTCAGCTTTCTTTTTATGAGGCTGTTGAGATCGAACCATATAAAATCGCCAGTACGGGACCGGTTTTTACCTACACGAACAGCCGTTTCACACGCTTCAACATACTAACTGACCCTAACTCTCCCCAACTTCTTTCCCAAGTTCCTTATTTCTGATCTTTTGACAATGGAGGTGTTCCTCCCCTGCGGGAGCTTCTCTGGTGTCCCCTTCAGCTTCCTTAGCATGTAGTGATCCATATATGCACCAGAACGCTTGCTAATCTTGGAGGACGGATGAGATATAATTAAACATTTCTACCTTTAAAAATGTCATGTCAAAACCTACATATAAATGCTTATGTGTATTCTGTACATTATCTTGTATATAATATAGTTTATAGTTTTCAAAATCGGTAACAAGCTAATGAGAGAAACCCAGGTGAATGCATACACGTGTGAGCCCAGAGCTGGAGCTCGTATGGGAAAAAGACGTATGAGAGAAGTAACCAGAACTGTGAAGTTCCCCTGACCAACTGCATTGCTCTCTGCTACTCCAATACTTCATAACCAAAAAGATCCAATGCGCTTATTTTTTCTTTCCTCCTCACCTTTAGCTCAGCCATAAATTTCCAGCAGTAATGCACATGGCACATCAGAAACCCAGACCTGCCCTGGAGAAGGTCACTCCACTGAAACGGATCTACATTATTCAGCAGCCTCGAAAATGTTAAGCTGGAACGTAAAACACAGCTATCTGGCCAATTGCCCCGCGTGCATCTGACAGCTTAGTGAAAAGGACCAAAATTTTCCATAGGCCTAGTGCATTTGCTTGGTTGATAAAACAGCTTTTGTATCTTCTCTTCTGACTTTAGATAATAAAGCATCCAAATTCATAAATCCAGTGCCTTCTTGGGCCTCGTTTTGGTCCAGCTCAGTATCCTGCTGAGGTTTACATGGGTAATCCTGTGGGAGAAGGGGGGAATCCAGAACGCTCGCGTATTCCACCCCACCTCCCAGGATAAGCCCTCTTCTCCTGGATGCTGACCCTGAGCTGTTCCGCCCACGGTGAGTCCTCTGGGAAGGACAGAGGTGAGAGAGGAAAACTCCGAGCTGGGCAAGGGCCAGTACGCTGGGCAAGCGTGAGGACTGAGTCTTCTCCGTGTTTGCCCTAAGATGCTCCAGCTTTTGCTTGACGTGAAATGTCGTTTCCAGTTCTCCACGTAAAAACATAAGTTTGTTTTGAAGGTTTGGTGAGGGAAAATGAAAAACTTAGATTTGTTACAAACATATTCTCTTCTGTAAAGCAATCGAGGATGAAAGGTAGAATTATAGTTTCAGCAGGAGATTGGCTCACCGCCTCCCACAAAGTTCAGGCTCTAGAACCTAGGAAGGTCGTGATGCCGTAGGGCATTGTAGTTAAGGTATAGATGTTGATTTTATTTTCTTGATAAAGATTTTTATTTATTTATTTGTCACAGAAAGAGAGAGCACAAGCAGGGAGAGCAGCAGGCAGAGGGAGAAGCAGGCTCCCCACTGAACGAGGAGCCCAAGCAGGACTCAATCTCAGGACCCTGGGATCATGACCTGAGTCAAAGGCAGACACCTAACCGACTGAGCCACCCAGGTGTCCCTAGATGTTGATTTTAATTGGAGGTGGGGTTAGGAGGGAAAGTGTTGCCAAGCTAAACCTGCCCTAGCTCTCCTACCCTCCACCACACACACACACACACACACACACACACACACACACACACACACACACTCTTGGTATACTCCCACGTGAATAGCCAAGGGTATCTTCAGGTGATAGTAGAGGACAACCACATCCTTGGTCTCCAAAGCTTAGCTGTCACAGCTCCACCATCTGCACATCTCATTAATAACGCTGTCCGACAATCAGCACTTGTCTTGACCCGAAAAAGTGGTCAGCACTCTAGGCCATCGTGTTACAGTTTGCAGTGTGACCTGGGGCCATGTCTGTCTCTGACTCCTGGAACTCTGAAAGTACTTGGCTGAAGTCTATCGGTCATGCGGATGCATCGTGCCTCCTCCCCTGCCTTGTCTGGCTCTTTTTCAGAAATAAGAAAATGGTTGGAGACAATATTGAGACTTCAGTCAGAGCCAGCGTGAATCAATAAGACAGTGAGTCCTAACCACCCCACTTCGACTTAGCTCAGTTCCCAGTCCTCTGGACCACTGTAGGGAATAGTCCAGAAAGCTAAGCGTTGCAAGACACACTTGTTCTTGTAAATGCACAGAAGTTCAAGGTCAGCCCAACTCCCCAGGGGCCAGTAGCAGAATATAAAGAGGATGGTGGATACTAGCTGGAACACTGGACTGAGACTAGGAGACTAAGGTCCTACCTCTGACCTTTACTAGTTCTTCCTTTTTTTTTTTTTTTTAAAGATTTTATTTATTTTTTTGAGAGAGAGAGAGAGAGAGAGAGCAGGAATGAGGGGAGTGGCAGAGGGAGAAGGAGAAGCAGACTGCCTGCTGAGCAGGGAGCCCAACACAGGGCTGGATCCCAGGACTCTGGGATCATGACCTAAGCCAAAGGCAGACACTTAACCAACTGAGCCACTCAGGCGCCCCTGACCTTCACTAGTTCTTAAGCCTTAAGCCACCCTTTCTTTCTTTCTTTCTTTCTTTCTTTCTTTCTTTCTTGACTGGTGAATTGATTTATTTTTGAAGTCACAGCAACTTTATTTCTTTCTAGAACAAGTGGAGTTTATTCTCTAAACAACAAACCAAATAACATTAATTAACAGTGGGTGGAATGGGTTTGATGTCATGTTGGAGAAACACAAACTATCCTTTCTGATAGGGATGTCATATAGGCATATTAACACCTGACCTGGTGTAACCTTCCCAGGGGCACACCAGGAAGAAGACAAAATGGACACTGAGATTTGTAATAAGCCATTTCAAGAGTAGTGAGAACACAGTAGTACCAGGATGACTGTTCTAGAAGCTGCCAGAACTATAGGGGCAGGAAAACTATAAGAGATGGTATAAAATGAGCCTAGAATAGGAATTAAGGATATAGCTAAAGATTGGGGCCAGATGGCAGCGGGGAGTAAACAGCGGAAGATGATAAGGGAAATGGGAATCTAGGATGGCAGCATTGCTAGACTTGCCTCTCGGGGGGTGATAGGAGGGCCAACCACCCAAAAGAAGGAAGAAGAGAAGAAGGGCGCCATTCTCTCCCTCTTAGTTGGAAGATGTCTTGCAAGGGAAGAGAGGCTGCTCAAAGGGAGACTGCAGTCAAGAGCCCAGCATGAATTTAGGCCCAAAATTGCAGTCACTCAAATCACCACATCATAGGAAGTAAGAAGTCTGATGTGAACTTCAGATCTGAAAAGAATTGGAATGATCTCAGAGAATGTATAAGAGGAAAGGACCAGGCCAATAAAAGCGCTTTGTGGTGATACGGCTGCAGATGTAGAAAGCCAGAGGGGCTGTTCCCCCTCCCTCCCGAGGAGTGAGCCCTGCATGGATGTGCCATGGTTCCACTCAGGGGAAGCTCCTGTGCTATGTTCACAGGCCCAGTAGAAACCATGACAGGGATGGAGGGCTGTGTCAGCAGGTGCGAGGCTGGGCATTCGCCGGCGGAGAGTTTTCTTTAGCTCAGTTCAGTTGAGTTCAACACTCTGTGTTGAAGAAGTCGCCCCTGCCTTCCACAAGATCCTAGACCAAAGGGCAACAGGCATGCCAACAAATCAACACGAAAAGAGAGTTTAGAAATGGCTTGGTGAGAATGCGGGACGTGCTGGGGAGGAGGTCATATACAGTCAAAGAAAAAAATTAAATGGCTGCAGAGATCACTAAGCCACATGCAGATCTTTAATAAACAATCTTTAGTTAAGGTTTTTATTATGGAGATCGTCAAACATATGCAAAAGCTGAGTGAATATTCTCCTGAACCCTGAGGCACTCATCACAGAGCTTCAACAATGTGGCCAATCTTGTGGGATCTATAGCATCCAGCCCCCGACTTCTCCCTCTTCCTCTCTTCTTCTGGGTTCTTTTAGAACAAATCCCAAGCATAATTTCATCTAGAAATCCTTCAGTATGTTATCTCCAATAAACACTCATGTGTACACACACACTCTCTCTCTCTGTAAACTAAATCTAACAAATATGGTGAAGCAAAAGGGAGTATTATATAAACAATCCAAGAATCTTTCACGATAAAAGCAAGACTGGTATTGTTATGTGAGCCACGAGAGCCAGAAACAAGTATGCGCGCGCGCTCACACACACACACACACACACACACACACACACACACACACACACACAGCTGAGCCCACAGAAAGGACTGCTGTGAAATTCAAGAAGGCAGTGAGGGGTGGAACTTCAGAAAGGGAGGTAGAAAATGAAGACGGTTTTCAGGTTGAAGGAAACAAAGAGGCAAACAGAAAGTTGGTGGGAGAAAACAAGAGGTACGGCAAGAAGCCAGTAGGGAAAATTAGTTCTCGACGAGGAAAAGAATATAGAAAACACTTAAAAATAGCTAGTTCTGAGGTTACTCAGAGGAATAATGAGGTGATAGGCTTTCTTTAGATGGAACACGAGTCTGAGGAGGATATGACTGGTTTTGGGTGCTTATTATGTTTTCAAGTGACTGTCTGGATGTCACTGGAGTCACCATCCCCTTCCAATAGATCAGATGAGCTTAAACCTGCATCCTACCCCTAGTGGATGTTCAAAGCCCTTCCACAATGCCTGTGAATCTCCAGGGGGGTTATTCTGGTCACCTCTGATTTCCAATGAATTTGCTGTCCCTGAGTCCCAGCATCTTGATCTCATCTTGGGACTCAGCCCTTTTCCATGATTTCCCCAAAAGCCTACTCCAGAGGGTGATTAGCTTACCAAAGATTTAGCAGAATTTATATCATAGCAGCCAGACAACCTGCAGTAGAATATTCGATATCCCAGATTTTATGTGTATGACCTTCCGCTGCTTTCCACTCCCTCCAACCCATGATTTTGTTCACTGCTCATTGTACCCCTGGCAGGCTCCTATTCCTCCCACCATCTTGCTCATGGCTTCCCCTCTCCCATCCTCCTTTCTCACTTTCCTACTCTTCCCTTCCTCTTGAATTCTGTTCCGTTCCGTATCAGCAATTAGTATTTCTCGTGTTGTCTTGACTCCTGGAAAACACATCCTCTGGGAGTCACCTTACCCCCAAATAATCTCCCTGCTCCCAGCAAGTCCGACATCAACTGTCAGGATGTCAACATTTTCATCCAAATATGAAAGAATGGATGAGTAATTGATTGATTAATTAATTACTCAGACTGAAGTGACTGACAACTTGAGCCAAGAAAAATGAGCCAAAGGAAAAAAGTGGAGAACTTCCAAAGGAAATGTTGCAGGACTGAAAGAAAAACACACGAAATTAGGGTGGGCAGAGCTTCAACTAAAAATATAGACTACACATAGATTTTTGCACCTACTTTTGCATGGAGTATTTCATGAAATCTTCACAAGAATCATGAGGTGGTAGCGATCATTAGCCCACTTTGCAGATGGCGAACAGGAGCTTCAGAGAAGTGAAGAGATTCCAAGGTTTCGTAGTTTAAGTGAGGAATTTCTCTGGGAATCGCTTAATCCCAAACTAGTGCTGTCTCTGTGGCCCCATGAGAACACAGGCTGGAGCTGAAGCTCAGAATGGGGGCCTGGCCACCAGGATAGCTGGGGTCTGGCAGGCATAGGGGGCATCCAGGGAAGGAAGAGACCATGCAAGACTTCTCTCCAAGTAGGAGAGAGTGAGGAGCCTGGAGGCTGATAATCAGAGACAGGAGATCATTTCCGGGAACACTTAGAGAAGGTCAGAGACGAGGAGCATTACTTCAACACCATTGAGAGCTAAGGGCTCAGATCTTTGCAAATTCTGTGGACAGTGGCCATCTTGCTGCTGACGACGATGACTTCAGAGTCAAGTGTGAGACGGAGCTGGGCATGCACCAGTCCGTGAGCGACATCCGTGGACTCTGCAAGGTCACTGATGACAGCAATGCCACTCGGCTGCAGCTGGAGACAGAAATCGAGGCTCTCGAGGAGGGGCTGCTCTTCATGAAGAACCATGAGGAGGAAGTAAAGGGTCTACAAACCGAACTGCCAACCCTGGGTTGACCAAGGAGTTGGGTGCCCCAAAACCTCAGGACCTCAAGATCACAGCAGACATCGGGCCCAGTGTGATGAGCTGGCTCAGAGGAACTGAGAGGAGCTGGATAAGTACTGGTCCCAGCAGACTGAGGAGAGCACCACAGTGGTCACGTCCCAGACCGCTGAGATAGGGGCAGCTGAGATGACTCTCACGGAGTTGAGACATATGGCCCAGTTCTGGGAGATCAACTGGACTTGTTGAGAAACCTGAAGGCCAGCTTGGAGAACAGCCTGAGGGAGGGCGAGGCCCGCTACACGATGCAGACAGAGCAGCTCCACGGATCCTGCTGCATGTGGAGTCAGAGCTGTCCCAGACCGGGGCAGAGGTGCAGTGCCAGATGCAGGAGCACCTGGCCCTGCTGAAAATCAAGGTCAGGCTGGAAGCTGAGATCACCGCCTACTTTCACCTGCTGGAAAACGGGGAGCATTTCTGTGTTGGGGCGTTCTGGATAGCAGCAACTCCTTGCAGACCATCCAGAAGACTGCCACCTGCAGGATCGAGGATGGCGACATGGTGTCTGAGACCAATGACCCTGAAGTTCTGAGGCGTTGAGGCAGTGGAAGCAGGATACCCTTTGGGGAGCAGGAGGCCAATAAAAAGTTCAGAGGTCAACAAAATCAATCAATCAATCAATCAATAATTGCAAAAGCGTGTTTTGAACGATCTATAGACCTAGCTCACGAGCAGGCCTACCACAGGCCTCAGGCCCACGTTTGCTCCAGTAGTTTTCAACCGCCCTGGGGTCAGTCATACCACTGGTGTAATTATCAAAGACCTGTGAGAAAAGAAAAGAGGAAGATGGCACACAAATGCTCCTCATGAACAGAAGTTTCAGGGTAGTTTGGAGAAAAAGTGCAAGAGAATTGAGTCACCATAGGCTTGCTAAAATTAAGAAACTGCCCAAACTGGCCAGAACCATATCTGTACTAAAAGAGCAATTTATTATAAATAAAATTATTAGGTCAATGGTATGGGTCCAGAAAACTTTTTTTTTTTAAAGGTCTGTCAATTACTCAAGTTCAAATGTCATTACATTGGAGAGAGGGATATTTGCTGCCGATGCTAACCATTTGAATATAGCAGGATTGAGAGTATCCTAAGCAAAAATGCCAGAGATCATAAAATGCAGAGTGAAAGATTTTAGTGTTTCTATCCATGTGATGGCAGATTGAAATTAATCTTAAAATGTGGGGAATTAGGTAAAGGAGTGAGGAACCAAAGTCATGCTCCCCTTTAAAGATTTCAGAATGATGGAAATTTTTTTTCAATGACATAGAGAGGGCTTTCTAAAGGAATATAGCCAAAGGCCTCCAAGAATAAAATAGATTTTGCCACAGAAGCATTTAAGGAAGAGCACAGGCAGATAAAACCAAGGTGAAGACACCGGGGCCGAAACAGTGAAATCAAAGAACAGATGAAGCAGAATTTAGGTGGTAAGAGCAGAACCAGGTCGTACAAAAACAAAAACACTCCCTTCAAAAATCAAAGGTCTATGAAAAGAGAGAGGATTGTTGCAAGATGAAAATAGGCGGAATACAGCACCCAAAGAGAGCCTGGAGATAATGGAAGGGTTTAACCAGATGGATCAAGTGCGAGGAAAGATTGAGCCATGCACTTGGCCGTGGCTGCCGAAGAGACGAGTGGCCCCACAGCGGACATCATGGCTCGAGTGGTTCTAAGTGAGCCAGATCTGGAAGCAAGGAAGCCCTCCTGGCTCGGGCAGACACCAGGCTTTTAAAAACTGAGCAAACTGCTGTTTTCAACAGCAGACACTTAAGGGGAAGATGAAGTGAGCTCAACAGTGAAACAAGGAGCTCATGGTACTTTACAAAGGAAAGAGGGTAGACGTTGAGGACAAGATGCCACTGCCTTTAGAAGCGTGGAGTAGGAGACTTTTGTAGGAAATTTTCCACACCATAACAGAATGCTCAACGAAGTGGAAAAAGAAAGTCTAGGCTGGTGTGAAATCACAAAACATGCCAGGGGGCTGAGAGAGGATAACTGATATGGGGAAGAAGTGAGAGAGAAGAGATGGTGTCATGGTTCCAGAAGACACCTGCAGATGATGGTCTCTGCTGTGTCTCCAGGATCCGAGGGCTGTGAGAGCAGGGCCTTCAGTGGGGGTGCAGGGACAGGAGTCAGCAAGCAGGAGAAGCCGCCGGAGGTCGGATGCATGGATGGAAAGCAGCAGCATACTCCGGCAGACCCCGGCTTCAGTTTCTGCGGTTACCGAAAGTTTATGCTGGGACTGACAAAATAAAATACAATGTCATAAACATGAAAAACCAGGGAAATCTGGTACTATTGACAGAATGGACTGATGAAGAGGCTAGGCCCATGAGGAGTTTTAATTCCAGGTTTGGGGGGCGTAGAATAGTAGCTGTCATGTTTTGAGGATTTACTGTGTACCAAGGATCTCCTGTTATATCTAACCTCTAATCTTTATGACCACCCATTTTACAGATGCCAATCGCATTGTTCAGAGAGGTGAAGCCCCAAAACATCCCAGGATCTATATTCTTTTCCTTTGACGTGGACATTTTTCCCTAGTCTTTTTCCAAGATAGGCATTACAACATTATTCATATTAAAAAACAAAAAAATGTCCAAGTAATTCCACTTCTAAGTATATACCCAAGAAATAAACACAAGTCCACACAAAAACTTGTATACGAATGTTCATAGCAGCATTATTTGTAATCGCAAAAAATGGAAAACAACCCGAATGTCCATCAACTGATGAATGAGTAAACAAGATGCAGATATCCACATCGGGGATGTTACCTGTCCCGTGATGAATAGGCACCTGCCGCAGCCTGGACGAACCCTGAAAACTCTGTGCTAAGGGAAAGAAGCCAGTCACGAAGGACCACATACTGCATGATTCCGTTTGTGTGAAATGTCCAGAATAGGCAACTCTACAGACACAGAACATAGATTCGGGGTTGCCCGGGGCTGGGGGAAGGGGGATGTGGAAGTTTGGTGGTGGCAGCTAAAGGCTATGGGGTTTCCTTTTGGAGTGATGAAGAGATTCTAAAATTGATTACACTTATGCTTGTACGCCTCTAAAAATACTAAACTCCATTGAATTATACACTTAAGTAGGTGAATTATGTGATATATATACATTAGCTCAAAAAAACTGTTACTGGGGTGCCTGGGTGGTGGTGCCGGTTAAGCATCTGACTCTTGGTTTTGGCTCAGGTCATGAGTTCGAGCCCCGTGTCGGGCTCCTCACTCAGCATGGAGTCTGCTTGAGATTCTCTCTCCGTCTCTCTCTGCCCCTCCCACTTGTGCTCTCTCTCTCTAAAGTAAATAGATAAATCTTAAAAAACAACAACAACAACAAAAAAAAACTATTACCAAAAAATAAAATAACAGAAAACTTGGTTTTGAAACCTCAGTCATGTGTCATGACACACATAAAGAAGGTAATAAGGGCTGGCACTGTTTCTGTATTCTAGCTCCATCCCGAGGCCCCATCCTCAGACTCAGTATCCGCAGTACTGCTGCCTGGCTCTGACCCCAGCCTCAGACTAGACAAGGCAGCTGAAAGGCTATTTTTGGGGCTTGGACTGGAGCTAGAAGTAACGGGTGCCAATATCTCATTTATTTCCACGATAGCCCTGGGAGAAGGGTATTATTATCATTCCCCTTGGAGGGAAAAGCAAATATTTAGCAAGATTGTATCATTTACGAAAGAGCGAAGCTAGTGTGTTGCAGAAGTAGGGTGTGAACCCAGACAGTCTGACATCTCAGCAGGGACTTCGAACTGCAAGCTTCCAGAGACCAGGTGGGTCCTAAGAGTAGGACACCACATTCTCATACACTGTTAGTGGGACTGTAAATTCCTGCACACTTTCTGGGGGACAATTCGGCAGGAGATATTAAAAGTCAAAAATAGAGGCACATTTTTTGATCCAGCAACCCCACTTTCAGAGATTTATTCTACAGAACCCATCAAACAAGTGAACAGAGATATATAGTAACAGAAGGATTTTCATCAAGGTGCTGTATACACAGTAATAGGCCAATAAAAATTTTTTAAAGAAAAACCCATGTTTCAAAAAAAGAAAAACCAAAAACAAACCCATGTTTCTGGGCTCTTGGGTGGCTCAGATGGTTGGGCGTCTGCCTTCAGCTAAGGTCATGATCTCTGGATCCTGAGATTGAGTCCCTCATCGGGCTCCCAGCTCAGTGGAGAGTCTGCTTCTCCCTCTCTCTCTGTCTCTCTCCCTGTTTGTATTCTGTCTCTCTCTCTCTCAAATGAATAAATAAAATCTTAAAAAAAAAATCCATGTTTCCATTCACAAAAGATTGGCTACGTTACAGCATAACATGTCCCTCTCCCACAGTGGTCCAGGAAGGTGGGGTTCTGTGGATAGCAACTGGGGAGCGCAGAGGTGGTGATGCAATAGGGGAGTAGGAGGGAAGAATCCTCCCAAAACTAAGTCACAAACCCCAGCCTAGGCTGACATGCGTCCCACTCAGGAAGGTCACCTCCTTACCACTATCCAAGTCTTCATAAGGATTGTATTAATGACAGAATCGTTCTTCAATACCATTTACCTGAAACATGGCATCTGACATTAATGGGTTTATGGAATGCTTCTGAAATTAAAAAAAAAAAAAACATAAAAACAAAAAACAAAAAAACCTAGATCTTGGGTTGCAAAATATTATCTCTAAGTAGACTGAAATAGCTGTATGGGACTCCAGGTCTTCAGCTTAGTCCTGAGGGGCAAGGCTAGCCTCCCTCCCTTCTGCGGACCTCTCGGGCTTCCCTGCACATCCATGTGTCTCCTTTCTCCGACAGGAGCAAGCTCAGCAACAAAGAGACAAAAAAGGCAAGTCCAGAACCTGACCACACTCAGCACTGTTGCAGATGGAAGCAAACAAAGGGATTGGAACAGGTAATATTTATGTTTTTAAAATCACTTTTAAACAATGGAAAATTGAGGAATCTTCTTCTAAGCCCATTACTGAGCTATAATGGGGGCATGTAGAATTTTTTTTTATTTGGGACACTGAGGAAGCTGAGAGAAGGAAAGACAGATCATCTGAGACTGACTGGGACACTCTTTGAAGTGTTTGGTGAGCTCCTCAGTGAGTCACTTAATCGCCCTCACCTATAACGGAAGATTGCCCAAAGTCCATTTTGTACAATGTAGAAGTTAAGATGGGTCTTATGTTTAGGAGACATCTGTTTCCACAAGAAGACTCTCTGGTTCACATCATATCACTGCCAGTTCACGAACCTGGTAGCTGTACTGTGCTTATATTCTGCAGAAATACATGCTGAAATGTGTAGAGGAAAAGGACCGTGAACTTCAGATGGTTCAGACGCAGAATTAGAAGTAGACTGTAGATAGAGTGCACTCATATGGGATTAAGTGCTAGTAATAGGTTCATCTGGTAAAGGACACACAGATCTTCCTTGTGCTATTTTTATTTTTATAATTTTTTAAAAATTTGAAATTATGTCTAAATCAAGTGTTAAAAATGAAAGAAGACTCTAGGCCAGAAACTAAGAATACACTACTCCTTCTCAAATGGTAACCTAGCATCTTGGGAATATTACTGGCCTATGTCTGATGTTACTTTATTTTTTTACAATTGTTTTAAATAGATTATACATTTATATGATTGGAAAATCTGAACACTGGGGCTCCTGGGTGGCTCAGTCGATTGGGTGTCTGCCTTTGGCTTGGGTCATGGTCTTGGGGTCTTGAGGTTGAGCCCCACAACAGCTCCCTGCCCAGTGGGAAGCCTGCTTCTCCCTCTCTCTCTGCCCCTCTCCCCACACTCGTGCTCTCTCTCTCTCTCGAATAAATAAAATCTTTTTTTTTAAATCTGAACACTATGAAAAGGTAGACCCTGAGAAATGTCACTCCCGCCCCATGCCCGTCCACTTAGTACCTCATATCTGCAGAGAACTACATTTATTAGTTTCTGAGTTGTCTTTCCAGTGATTATTTATTTATTCCTCCCTTCCTTACAGAAGATGCGCTGTGCTGTACGCACCATGCTGTGCTTTGCTTTCGTCTCCTAGCAGTGTGTCATGTAGATCTTTCCATTCTATCGCTTTAGGATATTATCTTTGTTTATAAAGAAAGAGCTGTACTACCTGCTTCCTTTATTTACACAGAATGTGCGCCCAACCCTAATACTTGGCTGTAGGTTAAATTATATGTGCTTTGCATTTACATGTCACAGCTGACCAGAAAAGTCAACTTCTAAGCTTGTCAAAGGTCAAATCCAAAATACCTAGACATTTCCTTATGTATTCTGACCAGTTTTGAACATCAAGGAACAATAAAATTTCAAATATGTTTCTTGAAAGAACACTGAAAAGATGGGCTGACCACAGAGTGCACTTACCTTTTCATTGTTCCTGGTTTAAATGCCTCACTCTGGGAATTTTCAATGTTTGTTTTGTGTTTCTGCTTTTTGCTCTATGTGGCCGTAGCCCAGAACTGTCAGAGGAGATTAAGTTTATAAAAGAAAACTTTCTAAATTTTTGAAATATTACGAGCAAATGAAATACTCTTTTTTTTCTGCCTGCAGTGCAATTCAGCTCAGTTCAACAGCCATTTACTAAGCCTTGTGCAAACTACCGAGCTTTATTTAAAAGATGGATAAGACATTGGTCCTGGCTTCAAGATGCCTACAAAGAATGTCCCTTTCATGTGGACACTGCTGTGCTGAGGCAGGCACACCAAAAATGCTGCAGGAGAACAAAGGGAGGACACTTAGTCTTGCCCCGTTAGGAAAAATGAGCTCAGTTATAAAGACAAGTAAACACTGACCGGGGAAAGAAGGCTGGGGCAGCAGAGAGGCGGGTCATGAAGTCATGAAGACACACACGTACTCAGTAGTAATGGGGAAATGGCCAACGGCTCAGTGTTGCCGGAGTTCAAGGTGTTGACAGGCGCGGCTAGGAAGCGGAGGGCCTTGTACGGTCCGCCCCGGAGCTGGGTCTTGACTCTGGGCAGTTGTTAAAGGTCGAAGCGTGGGCAGGTTTGCCTTTTAGAAGGCTTGTCTTGGCTTTGGCATGGAGAATGGGTTTAAGGAGGGGATCAATCCAATCTATAGGGATGGAAAAGAGGGGGCATATTTGCAAAAACACTACAGGGCTTGATGACTAATGGGTGTGGGGGTTCTGACGTGTGTGACTCTGGGAGCACTGGTTCCATTAAATGAAACAGGGAAAGCTAGGTGGAGGAGGGAGGTGACGGTAAGTTCTGTTTAGGTCATGTTGGATTTCAGGATAGCAGGCCGAGGCAGCTACGGCTCACGATCAGAAGAGAGTTCTGGTGTAGAGATCTAGATGTCGGCGTTGTGTTCATTTTCTGAGGCTGCTGTGACAAATTAGCACAGACTTAGTGTCTTAAAACTGATAGAATACAGATTCACACTCTTACAGTTCTGGAGGTCAGAGGTCTAAAAGCCATCTCATTGGGCTCGCAGTCAAAGTGTCAGCAAGGCTACCTCCTTCCGGAGGCTCTAGGGGAGAACGTTACCTACCTTTTCTTGCTTCCAGAAGCCAACTACATTCCTTGGCTTATGGCCCTTCTTTCATCTTCAAAGCCAGCCTTGTAGAACCTTGCTTGCTTCTTCTAGAGTCAAATCTCCGTCTGTTGTGATTACAATCTCCCCATCTTAAGAGCCTTAACTTATTCATGTCTGTAAAGTCCCTTTTGTAAAATAAGGTAACATTCACCGGCTCCAAAGATCAGAACCTGGATATAGTTAGGGGGCATTATTCAGCCTACGTGTGTGGTTGGCATTAAGTTAATGAGAGCACATACATACAGTCAATGGGGCAGACGTGTGTATAGGAAGAAAAGCATTGGATCAAGAACAAAACGGTGGGAACACCAGAGTTAGGGGAGTGAGTCCTGGTGGAAGGAACCCAAAGGAGATGGAGTAAGAAGTCTGACCAAGAAGGTGAGCACCAGGAAAGAGCTGGTGTCAGGGAGACAGAAATGGGCAAGTAATAGGGAGGAAGGAGTGGTCAATAGAGGAAACTGGGAAAACCACCTGCAGGCCCCTGGGTCTTTTCCACAGCAGCATCAGTGGAGGACAAGGGGTAGCAAACAGATGTCAGTGGACAGTATGAGTGGGCGATGAGGTAGGGTGGACCAGCCTGTCCACGAGTTGGCTAAGAGGAAAAGAGATATAATGGCAACTAGAAAAAAAACCACAGATTCAAGAGAAGTTATTTGGTTTTATTTTGCTTTGTTTCTAGGTAAGTGTGAGTCCAGAGCATACTTGTTGGTTGAAAAGAAAGAGCCCATAAAGATTTATGTAAGAGAGGGAACACCTGATACAAGATCCCAAAATAGTCTGATGGATGTGGATTCCAAGAGCACAGATAAATAAAATTTGAAATAAGCCTGAGCTTTCATCCAGCTCCTAGAAATTTATCTTACAAAAAAAAAAATCTTACCAAAAAACTTATAAAAATGCTCACATAGGAGGAAAAAATATACAAGATTACAAGACTCTTCAAAGGCAAAGCAATATGTACAAGGGTGTTCGAGACAGTGTTGCTTATAATAGGGAAAATCTGAAACAATTTATATGCCTATCAGCAAAGGATTAGTAAACTCTGGAGTTGAGAATAGTTTTAAAATCTGGGGTGGAAAGATTTCCCTACATATGATATGATCCAGGCATCATAAAGAAAGGTGTTACAGAATCGATAACAAAACAAACAGCTTCAATAGATCCCATAAACAAGTAGACTAGAAAAAACATTTCTAATCTACTAATATATAAAGAATTCCTTCAAATTCTCTCTCTCTCTCTCTCTTTTTAGAGAGACAGAGCAAGTGAGCAAGGAAGGGGTGGGGAAGGGTAGAGGGAGAGGGAGACAGAATCTTACATAGGCTCCATGCCCGGCGCAGAGCCCTCGGCAGGGCTTGATCTCATGATGAGCTGAAATCAAGAATCAGACACTTAACTGACTGAGGCACCCAGGCGCCCTGTTGCAGTTAGGCACCAGACTCTTGGTTTCGACTCAGGTCATGATCTCAGGATCACGAGACGGAGCCCTGTGTTGGGCTCCATGCTCCGTGGGGAGTCTGCTTGAGATTCTCTCTCTCTCCCTCTCTTTGTCTCCTTCTATCCCTCCCCCCACTCGCTCTCGCTCTCTCTCTAAACAATAAATAAATCTTTTTAATAAATAAAAATGACAACCCAATAGAAAAATGGACAAAAGTGATAAACTGGCATTTCATAGAGGACAAAAGTAAAATAGTTAATAAATGTGTATTTAATGATCTATCTCATTAGGGATGAGAGGCAGTAATATCATCATTTTACCAATATGATCAATAAAAATTAGAAGGATTAATATCTGTTGTTGCTGAGGTTATGGAGAAAAAGATACAAACAGGGTTGATGGAATTTAAATATATACAATACTTTGCGAGAACAATTTGGAAGTATCTATTAAAATTTTAAATGTACCTGACTTTCGACTTAGCAGTTCCACTTCTAAAAATCTATCTTACAGAAATGCCTCTATACATACACAAGAAATTATGAGTAAGTGTGTGTTTTACTGGTTCATATTTTTACACTTGTTTGAAATGGTGAAAATTGGACATGACCTGAATGTCCATTGAGAGGAGAACAGTGAAATACATTACATAGCAAATATATGATGGCATACTGGGAAGCTATGAGAAAGGAAGAATTAGATCCAGATTTAATAATTATGTGAAGTTGGGTTATAATATTGAAGTAAAACAAACTATATATATATATATATATGTATATATGTATATATACACATACATTTATGTTTATACATATGTCTAAGTTCTAGGTACAGCATGACCCCATTTTTGGAAACAAAAACTGTTTCTACATACTAGACAGTATAAGGGTTCGCTAACACTCAACATGGTTGTGTCTCAGATGCATTATGTTAGGTGAAAGAAGCCACATTCAAAAGGCTGCCTGCAGTATAATTCCATTTATATGACCCTCTGGGAAAAGCAAAACTGTAGGAATAGAAAACAGATCAGTGGTTGCCAGGGCTAGAGGTCGGGAAAGTCACTGTAAAGGGACACAGAGAAATGTTTGTTGCGATGGAAACGTTCCATAACTCAGTTGTGGTATTGGTTCCACAGCTGCAGGCATTTATACATTACAGAGGGTAAACGTTACTGCGTATGAATGACACTGCAATACATCTGACTTTTTAAAAAGTTTGTAAAGATGCCCAGTAAACTGCTAATAATAATTACCCTGGGAGAATGGGTGTGGAGGAGTATGGGACGGGAAGAATCTTGCGCACTTCTGTATAATTTGGATTATTTTTAGTAAGCATAGCCTACTTCTGTAATTTTTGAAAAGGTTTTAATAAGTATGGCATGCCCAAACAATGCAATGTTATGCAGCCATGGCAGGTAGTTTTACATGTCCTAACACATAAAGGCATTCACAATTGCTGTTAAGTAGAAAAAAATGAATTGTATGACAATACACAATCACAGGGTTGGAAAAATACAGTAGAATTAGGTGTTTCCATATATGTTTAGGTTTATATGGGGTTGTATCTGTGTGTGCGTATGAGTGCGTGCAAATCGGAAGTATACCGATTGTATATTTAACAGTAATTTAACAGTATTTACTTCCGGGGAATAGTATCATTGTGGGTTTGTGGAGGGGATTATTTTTATTTTCAACTTCGGTTGAATAGTTACTAGAGTATGTCATTTCTGTAATTATAAGAAACATTATGGTTTTTATTTATTTATTTTTTGCCTGCTTTTTTTTTTTTTATAAGATTTATTTATTGATTTGAGAGAGAGAGCACATGAGCAGGAGAGCCAGAGGAAGAAGGAGAAAGAATCTGAAGCAGAGTCCGTGCTGAGCGCAGAGCCCAAGGCAGGGCACAAACCCAGGACCCTGAGATCAGGACCTGTGCAGAAACCAAGAGTCAGACACTTAACCCACTGTGCCACCCATGCACCCTACGGGCTTTTTTTTGGGGGGGGGGGTTGCTTTTAAGCAGGCTCCACTCCAACATGGGGCTTGAACTCACAACCCCAAGATTAAGTTATTTAACTAATATTAAATTAGTCAGCCAAGCACCCCAGCATTATGGTTTTTAAAGATTTTATTTATTTTGAGAGAGAGAAAGCGCACGCAAGCAGGGAGAGGGGTAGGGGGAGAGAGACTCTCAAGCAGACTCCACGCAGAGCGCAGAGCCTGACGCGGGGCTCGATCTCATGACCCTGAGATCATGACCCAAGTGGAAATCAAGAGCCAGACACTCGACCAACTGAGCCACCCAGGCTCCCCCGACATAATGGCTTTTAAACAGCGTAACTGAAAAGGTTGCTTTGACCAAGAGGAGGACTGTCCATCCTGAGAGTGGAGGCAAGACCAGTACGAATGTAGAAAACTTTATAGGTTGGCCAGTAGATAGAAAAGTCAGTAATTTTGGCCTCAATTTTCTCAACAGAATAGGTCATCAGGTGAGAGTGCAGGGGAATGGGTTTGGGGGAGAATAAGGAATTTAAGGAAGGTGCAAAGGTCTGGAGTAATTTGAGAGGTACAATAGGAAGGTTTGAGGCTAACTGAAAAGGTTGCTGAGGGTAGAGGTTACAAATGCCCTCTGGAGCCGTGGCCCTGGGCTCAGCAAACCCTGAACCTCATCAAGCCATGGGGAGCTGATGGGGGCTTCAGCAAACTGGGGCGGGCAGGGTTGTTCCCTGGGGCAGCCCGGTTCTGGTGGCTGCCACAGCCCAGTGTTGCCATGACTCCCAGAAAGGCAGAAATACAGCTTTTTAATTTTGTATTATTTATTAAAGATTTTTGTTTATTTATTTGACAGAGAGAGCACAAGCAGGGAGAGTGGCAGGCAGAGGGACAGGGATAAGCAGGAACCCCACGGAGCAGAGAGCCTGAGGCAGGGCTCGATCCCAGCACCATGGGATCATGACCTGAGCCAAAGGCAGACGCTTAACTGACTGGGCCACCCAAGCACCCCGAAATACAGCTTTTCAGATGAAATGATCCGACTGAAAATATAGACAAGTAGTTAAATGTTTCAAATGCTGTCCAAGCCAAAACAAAATCTAACAGCCCATGGCTGTGGGGGGGTGTAGGTATGTATGGTTTATTTTTAACTAATAAATCACCTGAAGTATTTTTTTATTCCCCTATTTCTTTACAGCCCAACACCTTTTAACTCACTGCAGCTTGTTTCAGTGGGGGGTGAGATACAGTTCAGAATAACAACAAAATCATTGTTCTGTTGTGATGTTCAGTGTGGGCCTTTTGAAAGAACCCAGCAGAAACAATAGTTGTGAAATTCAAGCTTTCAGAGCCAAGAGCTGATACCCTTTTGAGAAAGAAAAGCGTTTCCGTATTTTAAAAATTTCCTCTTAGATATCTAGAGCAGGAGCCCATAGGAGAAGGAATTCTATGAGATGTAGGAGCTGTTTTCCCTCGGAAAGAGTTTGATCACTTGGTCGGCAGGAGCAGGGAGGAGAGGAAGAGTATTAGATAGGAAAGTGAGTCCTAAATGCCCAGACAGGTCTGAACGGGCGGGCATGGGGGGCTGGGCAGGGGTCACTCATGTCCACTTCCCTCTTGAACCCTTGGGAAGAGGTGTCTTCCAAGCCAGCATTGAGCAGCTGTATTCAGGTAGCAACTTTAGTAGGACAAGTCCAGACAGACACAAGCACTGAGTTAGCCTCTCCTTTGACAAGCTTCCCTGACTCTAGGAGGCCTAGATGGTACCAGAATTTCCCTCGGGCCTCAGAGGAGATGGAGAAATGAGCAGAGAGGGCTGGCCCGAAAGCCACGGAGTCACCTAGGTGAGGGAGGAGCTGACCCTGTAGCTAAGGGCTTCGGGGTGACTGTCCTGGTCAGAGCAGACCTCCAGAAGGTCTGCATGGCCAGTGGGAGCTGAGGTGGGCAGCAAGCTGCAAGTGGACGCATCTCAGGAGATTCTAAGGCATGCTGAAGTGACAGCTCAGGGGGCTAGCGTTGGCTGTTGCCTAGCTGGGTAGTGGGGCAACAGTGTGCAGAAGGGATGAGAATACTTGGAAAATGATTCCAGTTACCCAATGACCTGACTAAAATCATACTTGAAGTATTGGCAATGCAGAGACCCCCAGAAATGAAAAAAAATTTTTTTTCTAAGAATATTCTCCCCTTGGGGCACTTGGGAGGCTCAGTCACTTGAGCATCCTGCTTTTGGTTTCGGCTCAGGTCCTGATCTCAGGGTCGTGAGCCCGAGCCCTATATCAGGCTCCGTGCTCAGCACAGAGTCTGCTTGAGATTCTCTCTCCCTCTCCCTCTACCCCTCCCCCCACTCATGCACACACACTCTCTCTCTCATAAATAAATAAATAAATAAGATCTTAAAAAAAAAAAAAAGAATATACTCCCCAAGGGTGTGGTCAGAGCCCCTGTGCGCAGGCCTTGGGCCAGGGCCAGGAAGGTGGGTGGCTAAGTGGAGCAGAGAAGGGGCCAGGTTGCTGATGAGGTCACCAGGGTGAAGAGGTGGTGGGACCGAGGTGGCCAGCGCCAGTCTTCAGTGAAGGCCGGATTACCTCCTAATGATAAACAGATGCCAGCCTCCCCCATTTCTATAACGGGACCTTCGTCTAATGTAGCCCCAGGCTTGTTATATTGAGTAGTAGGCTTACACGGACTGCTCACATAATTACACATTGATTAATAACATTGATTATTTTTCTCATGCTTGTCAGACTTCAGTGAAATTAGGATCCGTATGCGCAATACTAACTCAACTGCACGGCTTCCCCCTTTTTTTTTTTTTAATTAAATACACATATAAACTTGCCCTTCCCAAGTTTTCAATTGACAAAAGGAAACACATGATCATTTAAAAATTTTGTTTTTAGACAGTTAAAAGGTGGACCTGAGCTCCCCGGGGCGCCGGTTCTATGCATTTTCATTTGACATCCACAGTGAGATCGCAGAGACAGGTTTTCGTTCGCCTAAATGCCTCTTTTCTTTTTTAAGTCTCCAGAGAAAATTACTACCCAGGAAAGATTTCTTTTAAGACTTGTTTTCATTTTCCCTGTGCCAGACTAAGTATTCCTGAGAGAAAACAGACCTACTCAGGGAATCCATACTCATGCATGATATCCAATTCTGAGTGAATTAACATTTTTCCTACTGAAATGAGGGAAACATAGGCTCTAAGTTATCTGTGTGGACTCCTGGTTAATCTTAAGTTTTTTTTTTTTTTTAAAGATTTTATTTATTTATTCGACAGAGACAGAGACAGCCAGTGAGAGAGGGAACACAAGCAGGGGGAGTGGGAGAGGAAGAAGCAGGCTCATAGCGGAGGAGCCTGATGTGGGGCTCGATCCCATAACGCCGGGATCACGCCCTGAGCCGAAGGCAGACGCTTAACCGCTGTGCCACCCAGGCGCCCCTAATCTTAAGTTTTATGACGCATTAGCCTGGTCTTTCCTCCATAATGATTCCAGAATCTCATGCTAAGCTTTACTTGTCAAATAAACGAAAAGTGTGGCTTTATTCTGTCTTCGAGTTTCCAGCTAAAGATTTGCTTAGGGTCTGAAGAAGAGGGAAGAGTCAAGTTGCCAGTAGTAGAATGTCGGAAATGGTGATGTAATTATTGCCATCATAAAGGTTCCGCTCTGCTGAGTAAAGGAGGTTCTTTTTGGTTTTGCAACAATATCCACCTAATTTTCTCTAATTTTTTCAAAGATCTATTTATTTGAGAGAAAAGGTGCATGCACATGAGGGGAAGGGGCAGAGGGAGAGAAAGTCTTAAGCAGACTCCTCGCTGAATGCAGAGTGCCATGCGGGGCTCGATCTCATGACCCTGAGATCACAACCCTGAGATCACGACCCTGAGATCATGTCCTGAGCTGAAATCAAGAGTCCAACGCTTAACCGACTATGCCACCCAGGTGCCCCTAATTTTTCCTAATTTTTATCTCACCTTGCTAATTGAGACTTCCACAAGCCCAGAGGCTGCACAGGATTCAGTCTAGGAATCGGTAGGGTGAGGGAAGTCCTCGTGAAAATCTAAGCAGTTTGATATCCCCGGTGCAGTGGGCCACATTTTCAACTATCCATGTAAAAAGGGAGAAATTTTAGTGAGGAAAACCGCTTGTCCCAGTACACACACATTTCTATCACATGGCAACGGGCCATGACTGCAAATGTCCACAGGGTCTGGCAGGAAATACCGACCAGCTTTTGTTATCTCCTTGGAATCTTCAAAAATCTTAGAGAGAGGTATGTCCTGGGGTGGAGACTCATCAGGAAAAACTCAGACCTACAGGTCTCCTGAGTAGGAGGGTTTCTATTACATTTTAAACCAGTAGCATGGTTTTCCTACCGCCGCTGTAACAAATTACCACAAATCCAGTGGCTTTAAAGCAACAGCATGGGGCACCTGGGAGGCACAGTCAGTTGAGCGTCCAACTCTTGGTTTCGGCTCGGATTGTGGTCTTTGGGTCCTGGGATTCAGCCTCGCATTGGGCTCTGCACTCAGCGGGGAGTCTGCTTGGGATTCTCTCTCCCTCCTCCTCTGCCCTTCCTGCTCATGCTTTCGAATACATAAATCTTTAAAACAACAACAACAAAAACCCCACAGTTCAACTGTCTTACAGTCCAAGAGATCAGATGTTCAAAATGGGTCTCATGGGCCAAAATCAAGGTGTTGTAGGGCTGTGGTCCTTTCTGCAGGCTCCAGAGGAAAATCCATCTCTTTGCTTCTTCCAGTTTCTAGAGGCCACCTGCAACCCTCCATCTTCTCCTTCTGTTGTCACATCGCCTTTCTCTGACGTTGATCCCCTTGCCTCCCTTTTATAAGAACCCTTGTGAATACACTGTCCCCACCCAATCATCTGGGTGGTTAATCTTCAAGTCTCAAGATCTCACAATAATTGCCTCAGCAAAGTCCCCTTTACCTTGGAAGGTAGCATATTCACAGGTCTCTGGGATTAGGATGTGGACTTCAGCCTACCACAGCAGGGTGGGCCGCGTTTCCTCAAACCCGGGACTAATCCTAGTCTTCAGTTACCGCAGCAGGTTTAATCTGGGCTGGGGCTCTGCCACACCCCACTGTCCGCCTTCTGCTGGATCCTTCACCTACTCCATGGCCTGCCATCGCGCAGCCAGGACAGAGCTGAACGGCCATGAAGAAGAGCTCTCGAGTCCCTGCAAAGAGCCCACAAAATCATTTCAACCCAAGTAAAATGCGTATGGTGAAGAAGCATGAATTACGACTTATGATATAATCAAAATACACTTTTATTTTTGTCTTCCACTGTCTTCTTAAAAATTTGCCAAGAAAACGGGTGCTCGTGTCCTTGCTTCTGTGCGTGTGTCTCAATGGAGACACTGTCAGCATTTCAAGCAGGACAATTTTCAGGATTTTTAAGCATCCCAGACTCTAGCCCATTAACTGCCAGTAGCACCCTCTTCAATAATTATTGTGACAATCAAAACACACTCCTACACACATCCTAGTGATCCTTCGGGGGGTGGCACTGCTCAAAACTCAGGCAGGCCGGTGGCTTACCGATTCACTCTCAGGTCTTCAGGGACTCATTTTTTATGGTCCGTTTGGGTCACATACACAGTTTCTATTCAGTGATGAGGATGCCTGGTCAATGTAAAAACCAAACTCTGATGGACTTAGGGCAGCTAACAGGGAAAATCTCCAGTAGGAGAGGGGATTGTGGTCAACTTCCCTGTATTGCACTCCGGGCCCCGGCTTGCTAATGTGAGTGGGGAACTTTTCAAGTTTCTTGATGAAGGCTTAGTCACAACTGACTTTTCCTTCTCGGGGGGCTTTTGTGGGTTTTCCAAAGATTCTCATCCAGGAATCGCTTGTGCAACTCTCCCAACATATGGAATGCTTTTCATTCTCAAGGCCACACCACCCTCTGTCCCTGCCCTGGCAGGAGCCCCTCGCACTCACCTCCCTCTGGGGTAATGGGTCAAGAGTCTTCGAACTGCATCTTCCTTCTACTTATGCTTACGGGGCCTTCCTTGGAGTGTCATATCTGTGGCATTTTAGTATCCAGTTAAAATTTCCATTTCAACATTTTATTGTGATCAGGAATTAAGAGGATAATTTCAAAACAAATAACTTAGACCCAATTCCTCAATGCCCGAGAGCCTCTTGGTCTCTGAGATTCTACAACATGGTAAGGTACATACAACTTATTTTCATAATCCAATCCTTGTCAAGCTGTATTCTGAAGATAGTACTTGAAATGTCCTTTTGTCTGGAAGAATCTTCAGGCATTTTCCCCCTCCCATTAAATGCTGTTCTTTTCTTTTCTACTAACTCTTAAAGCTCTTAACTCTGATAGTTTATATTTTAGTCCCTTCAAAATGGAGGTTTGGGGACCTGCAGATAACTTCTCATGCATGTTCTGCTTTGACTTTAAGGAATATCTGGAGGACAAAGGAGTGACTGACTCAAATACGTTGAAAACATAATGACCTGTTGCACAATAACTGCTATGTGGGTCCCTTCACAGCTTACAAAGCGTCTGCAGGTAGATTTTCTCCTTTGATCCTTAATGAGGCAAGTCTGATTTTATAGATGAAGTTAAGTGAAGCCCAGACAGAAAAGGAAAGAGAACTAACATTAATAAGTGTTATTATATGCTGGGTGGCTCTTTATATATTCGTCACCTCATTTAAGGTCCATAATAAATACAGAAGACAGGTATTATTATCATCCCAAGAAACTGAGACTCAGAAAGATTAAGTAATTTACCTGAAGTCACACAGCCAGGAAGGATGCCTTTTTCCTGTACCATACATTTAGTCTCCTCTCTTGAACTCGAACTTGTTCAGTTACCCATAAAATGCCTCGAAATTCAATGGATATGAGAAAAAAAGGTTGTGGGGTGTTTTTGTCTGGTTTGTGTGATTGGATTTTAAGGCCAGCAGAAAGTCAGATAGCCAAAAAGAGTAGCCTTTTATGGTTCCCAGTTTGGGCAGGGAAGAGTGAGCAGAAAGGGACATGAATTTGAGGAAACCACAGGAGAAGGCATTGCACGTCTTTGTAAAGCCATTACTTTGAGACCAATCCAGCCACGATAAACACGGAATCATTGCAGGGGAGAGCAACCCAATCCCGCCTGTACACGGCTCCTGAGGAGCCCAGCATACAACTCAGGAGACTGCGGCGGAAGGTTAAACCCCGGAGCCCTCCCGGCAGCATTTCCAGACCCTCCTCTGCCCTTTGTCCGCTGCACCTTGAACGGCTCCTTGAGGGCAGGGGCCCCCTTCCTTGCAGGCCTCCCGCCGCGCAGAGCCTCCGCCCTTGATTGTACTCTTCACCTATCATTGTAGGAAAGCCCTGTCTGCTCGCCGTGTTGCAGAGATCTGTGCCGCCCGGAGAACGCAGGCCTTCCCCACCCCATGTCGCCTGAACATTTATGGCTCTTGTCAACTCCTCTAGCTCGCCCAGCACTCACGGCGCATGGGATGCCTTGTTGTCGTTACGTACAACGCTCAAGGATTCCTGTGACCAAGCCTTTTGAAATCACTGAGTTGTGGAAAAGAACCGTGTCATGCAAGTTCAGATAATGATGGACGCAGGCGATTCTTCGCATAGCAAAGAACATAAATATTTAGCAGGGGTGATGGGGTTATCCACACGATACCACCCGAAGTGAGAGAGACTGACCAGCAAGGTTTGGGGGCCCTAAGAGGTGGTCGCTGGATGTCAATAATACGCGTAAATAATGAGGGAGAATTAAGAAATGGACAAGGCAGACTCCCCAGAAAGAAACCTCTCTTCTATGAACTCTGTAACCTCACTTCAAAAGCAATTTTATGGTGCCAATAATTACGGTCAGTATGGCCACAATGGACTTCTTGTCTTTTGAATAACTGATGGGGATCATGATAACCCATCCTCAGATGCTGCTTACCACCTAAGTGGTTAAAGCAGCAATTGCGAGTTTACAGAAGTCAGTCTGCACTGTCCAGGGACACGGTTCACGCTGCCTGGGGGAGGCTCGTTCAGTTTGTCGGGGGGAAAGGCTCAGGTGCACTGCCTTCAGTGATGGGGGCTTATGATGAACACAAAAGGGTAAAAATCCCAAGGCTGCTTTGTAGCTAAAACCTCAGGCTCTGGAATCGGGCTGACTGATTCAAATATTGACTCTCCCATCCCTAAGCTGGGTGGAAATTACTTACCCTCATTCAGTCTTCATGTTTTCATCTGTAAAATGGGAAGATTATTATCTAACAGAAAAATTTTGAGACTAAGTGAAATAATGCTGGTAGAGCACTTAAGACAGGGGCTGGTACTCAAAGCATGTTAGTTCTTTCATCAAAAAATAAAAATAAAATTAATAGGCAAGCCACAGACTGGAAAAAAATATGCACAGAATATTTATCTGAAAAAGTGTTCATATCCAGAATATATAAATAACTACAAATCAACAAGGAATAGATGAGCAACCCAAATTTTTTAAAATGGGCAAAACTCTTGGACAGATACTTCACAGAAGAAGATGGATATCAGCACATGAAAACGTGCTCAACATCACTGATCCTCAGAAAAATGCATATTTTCTTACGTTTTATTTAAGTAATCTCTACACTCAATGTAGGGCTCAAATTCATGATCCCAAGTTCAAGAGTCACACGCTGTACCAACTGAGCCAGCCAGGTGCCCCGAGAAATGCATACTAAAGCTACAATGAGATGCCCTTTCACATCCAACAAAGGAGCTAAAATCAAAAAGACTAACAACACGAAATGCTGGCAACGATGCGGAGAAACTAGCACTCTTGCAGGTGGCTAGTGGGACAGCCTGGCAGTTTTTCATAAGTGTAAGCATGCATCAACCCTATGGCCCCAAAATTACACTTCTTGGTACCTGGCCAATAAAATTAAAACATATATCCCCAAAAGACTTGAACATGAATGTTTGTAGCAGCCTTAATAGCCTCAAACTGGAAACAATCCAAATGCCCATCAACAGGAGAAAAGATAAATTATAGCACTACTTAGTCATTAAAAAAAAAACCAACTCTTAATATTTGCAGCAACACGGAATACTCTTCACACTCTTATGTTAAGCAAAAGAAGTGAGACACAGAAAGGACATTATATATGAAGCACAAGAATGGGCACATGAATCGATCAAACTTCTGGTCTAAAATGGACTGACTGGACAGGAGTACAAGAGAACTTTCTGGGGTGATGAAAATGTTCTATCACGTTTTGGTTGGTGGTGACATGCACATATATACAATTTTCAAGGTTCGTAGAACTGAACATTTAAGATCTGTGCACATTGTTGTATTCAATTGTATATCAACAAAATATATAAAAATAAAATAAAGTTCCTATTACATTATTATTAGAACAGAACATCTCCTCAGCCACACCACGGGCTGGTGGAGAACCGAGACATGATTTGCAGCCATCCAGGATGGGCTGGCAGCTCCGTGACTCCAGGATTTTGCGGTCCCATCAGCACGGAGCAGCTGGGGGTCCCAGAAACTCTGCAGTCTCGTGACTCAGAGTCCCTCTACCAATCCAATTATTTCTACTACTGCTCTCCTTTACTTCTTTTGGTTTCTACTGTATTTTTCCTACTATCCTCTCTCACCCCAGAGGAAATAAGATAGGGTGAGTTAGCATTCTATTTGGGCATCTTTACTGGTCTAATTTCTAATCTTCAGCTGCCTCAGAAACCTCTGCTCTCTTGACTTACAACATATAGAGTCCGCTTGGTCAGCACCCTATTTCTGGTTCAATCTGTATGGCCGGGTAGATAGGGTCTCATGATGTATTTCACAAGAAGTTGGGTGCAAGGCAGGAACTCAAGAGGCTGTGGATGGTTGGGCACTTGGAGGTGCCTGAGCCAGACATTGTAATGACCATGTTCTTTTTTTTTTTTTTTTTTTAAGATTTTATTTATTCATTCAACAGAGATAGAGACAGCTAGCGAGAAAGGGAACACAAGCAGGGGGAGTGGGAGAGGAAGAAGCAGGCTCATAGCGGAGGAGCCTGATGTGGGGCTCGATCCCATAACGCCGGGATCACGCCCTGAGCAGAAGGCAGACGCTTAACCGCTGTGCCACCCAGGCGCCCCTGTAATGACCATGTTCTACACAGGGAAGCAGTCCCCACGGGCTCCCCAGGTCATAGGACTAAGGCTGTAGTTTGGGAGCACAGATCACGCAGCAGGAGGGTGCCACAGGCATGGATTCCACACCCATAAGACTGCTCTAGGACATGGTCATCTTACTGGTAAGGTCACAATGTTACCACAGCAATGTAGTTAAATGTATACTTAGTGTCAGCTGTTAATTCCAGAAAAGCCTATGGAGACACATTACCTTATAGGGCAGAATATTTTCAGGTTTTCAGGACCTGGGCTGAATGATTTTTTTAGGCAGGTCTTGCAAAGTGAGGAGCTGCTTGGAATTAAGCAGAGGTAATGACACAATGGCTTTGCATACATGGGCTCAGTGAGGCAAGCGTCCCAAGGAGCGATCTCAATGCCCAAGCTGTTATTCTTGATCGGGAAGCTGTTGAGCAGCTCCTCCTCTTCTCTTCCAGGGGTAGGAATGTCCTGGAGCAGGCAGCTAACTTATTTTTGCTTTATCCCACATGAGTTAACACGAGAACAGAGAATTCTGTTTTTCAGTTCGCATTCATTTACTTGTAAAATTTTAAGGCAATTCCTCGCGTATTCTACTCTAATCTCCTGCCTTCCAATCCATCAATCACAGAACAAGGTTACAGCCGTTGGAGACTTGGGGCAACCAGAGCGGGTTGTGATAGGGCGGCTGTTGTTTCTTAAATCCTCGAGACAGATGCTTTTCCTAGTGCATACATGGTTTTCATCTTATTAAGCATGTGATCCAGGGCACCCCTCCATCTCCTCATTTACAAAGCAGGGAGAACAAGCGTGTCTGCTTTGTGGAATTGTTGTGAGGTTTAAATGAGTTACATGCGTGTAAAGAGCTTGGAAATGGTTTTTCGTATTGTTTCCTCCTTTCTCCAGCCTGGGTTCTGCCTCAATCTGTTACGCCACAATCATAGCTTGGCAGGTCCTTCTGCAGCACCTGGCCCAGGTCTTCTGCCTGCTCACCGCTCCCCCCCAGTAACCAGGGGCAACTGGATGGCCACAGCTATTTAAAATATCGAGAACTTCCAGGGCGCCGGGGTGGCTCAGTCAGTTAACCATCCCACTCTTGATTTCGGCTCAGGTCACGATCTCAGGGTCATGGGATCAAGCCCAGCATTGGTTTCCATGCTCAGCAGGGAGTCTGCTTGAGATTCTCTCTCTCCACCTCTCCCTCCGCCCCTCCCCCCTTGCACATGCACACTCACTCTCACTAAAATAAATACATCTTTAAGAAATAATTAAAATAATATGAAATATTGAGAACTTCCATCCAGATATACAAGTCCCTCAAGTGCCGCCCACCACCACCTCTCTCCTGGGACACTCCTATTTCCCTGTCAGGCAACTGAGGAGTAATTCCTTTGCTGGGTTTCCAGAAAGCGGCTCTGAGACCCTGCTCAGCACAGCCCTCCCTCTACTCCCTGCCTCTGCTCTTGGTTCGAGCTCTCTGAAGACCCTTTTTGTTCATCTTTCTCTCTCTCAGTGTTAACCTGTCCAGATAATAATGTGCAGCTTAAAAAAAAAAAAAAAAAGAAAAAGAAAAAATGTTGCTACAAGCCGCCCTGGGGCTATATTCAGGTGTATGCAGTTATAAGAATTTCAGTAGGTTAATCACTTGAGTTTGATTCCATTTAGGAATCATTTACTGAAAACAGCATTACACTCTGCTGGGGGCTACCGAACAAGGAACTCTTCTCAAATCCTCAGCTAAAAGGGTGTCCACAGCTGGGAAGGCTGTGGGAGCCCAACAGCTGAGGGGCCTCTCGTCCTCTGGGGCTCAGCCGATTCCCTGGCCACAGGCCCCTGCCTATTCCTGCAGAAATTGGCAGTAATGTCAGAGCTCTCTCGAACGTGATTCTCCTGGTGCCCAGCCCCTGCCAAACTAAAGCCTTTCCTTCCCACTAGCCATCTTCCCAGCTTTGCACCCAGATGCCCAGTCTCTCCTGAATTTCTTGGAATCCAAGGCACCTTGTTTCCCCAGAAGGGATAATGAGAGTCCTTCTCTACCTACTTCCTGCCAGAGGCATGCACTTCATGTGAGGCCGTAAACATCACCTCACACATCCAGACCCTCCCTCAATGTGGGAGTTGGGGGAGGGGCGGTATTCACACACACCTCCTTTTTCTGAGCCTTTCCCACTGTTTTGAGTGGCAGTGGCAAAAGTTCTATCGACTCAAGAGTGGGAGGAGGCACCGTCGGTGTGTGAGGGGACAGATGGCTGCAGTGGGTGAAGGCTGAGCCGCTCTCCCCTGCCTGGCCGGTCCTGTCCTGGTAAGTTCACGGACATAGCGCAGCCTGGCTATTGCAAGAGCCATCTCCCCGGCCTCCCCACCTCTGCTGTCTCCCACTGCCTTTCTTCCTCCCCTGAAGCCAGTGTTCTCCTCCTCAAAAAGGATTCTGGTCACATTCTGCTCAACAGCCTTTGTTGACTTTGTGGGCTCTAGGATAAAATGCCAGCTCCTTAGCTTGGCCTGGATCACCTCACATGCTCCGCTAATCACAGAACGCTCCTGTCACATGACCCTTCAGTCGTTCCTAAAGTGATGATACCTGCAGCCACACTCTCTAGATTGCCCCGGGGCCCAGGCTACTCCTTCCCGCCAGAATTCCTAGAACCTTCCCTCATATCCTTCCCACCTGCCAAACTCCTATTCACCCTTCAAGACCCTTCTCCAATAGCTCTTCCTCTGGAGAGCTTTCCAAAGCCTCTGTGGGAAGATAGTGGCTCCCTCCACAGGATCCCCTTAGCCCTGGATCCATACATCTAACACCATGTGTTCCAGGTTGATTATAATTAATCTATTTGCATATCTCCCCCACTGGGCTATAAAATCCTCAAGTACATAATCTCTCTCATAAGCTGATGTTGAATATATTTAGTGAGTAAGTTAAGGAAAAGTCTAATACATACTGCTTATAGCTTCTTAAGCTTTTATAGGCTTCCAATAGTATGGATATCCTTGTGCTTCCCCCTTTCCCCCCTTATTCTCCTGGGGCTCAAGGGTTATAAGAAAAGGGAAATTATAATGACTGTGAAGTGGGGCAACCCTGTCTCTGGAATATTCTACCGATTCTTCTCTGATGCCCTCTTCCCCCTTTGAGAGCTCTCTCCTCCTCCAAATGCCCAGAGGGAGAGCAAAGCCAAATACCACAATTAGTGGGCAAACATGGCTGAGTCATATAACATTCTAGACTGCATCTGCGAAATGAGAGATTCGAACCAGGTGATGTGTAAGGTTATTTGTTGTTCTAACAATCTGTAAGTCATAAAGAAAGTAACTGGAATTTTAGGGATTCCCAAATAATAGCAAAATGACTTCTGTGCGGAGGGCCTTTTCAGTGTTTCCAGGTACTGTCGCTTTATCTGTGAGTAAGGCCAAGCCTGGTGATTGCTTCTTCCTTTCGTGGCTCATCACCTCCCACCACTTCTGACTCAGCTCCCTCCTGAGTTGCCAGCTGGACGCTCTGGGAAACTTCATTTTTGGCTTATTTACTTCGATGCAACAGCATTTTCAGCTGCTACAACTTGAATAGTCCAAACTCTTCCTATCAAACAGTTCTTGCATTTTCTCATCTCCTGCAGGTGACAAAAGCCACCATTCACACCCTGGACAATTCTCAGAGGTGGAGAGTTCTGGGCCCCTGCATTTTGAGAAGCTCTCTGTCAGGGACTTTTTAACCAGTGCCGGCAGCCCATTGCACAACTCTAGGAGGCACCCTTCATACTGAGATCACTGTAGAATTGTACCTACGTTAGAACAGTTTTCTCACACGGCAGCAAGTTGAAAGGAAAAGCTTTCTTTTCTTACTTGTACGAAGGAACTTTGAGCATTGGCTGCTCTGGTGCCCTCCACCTTTTTTTTTTAAAGGAAGCTTTGCCAAAATAAGGTTACGCAAATCTTGGTGAGTTGTCCATGTTTCCGTGTAACAAATTAATATTGTTTTAATTGCAGTAAAATATATATAACATAAAATTTACCGTCTTCACCATTTTTAAGTGTGTAATTCAATAATGTCAAATACGTTCACATTATTGTGCAAGCAATCTCCAGCACTCTTTTCTTCTTGCAAAACTGAAATTCAATACCCATCAAACAACAATCCCCATGCCTCCCTCCCCCAGCCTCTGGCAATCACCCTTCTACTTCCTGCCCCAGCGAATCTGACTACGCCAGGTACCTCATATAACTGGAATCACACAGTATTTGTCTTTCTGTGACTTATTTTGCTTACTGTCATGTCCTCAGGATTTGTCCATGTTGCAGCATGGGACAGAACATCTTCCTTTTTAAGGCTGAATCATATTCCATTGTATTGTGTATCACATTTCGTTTAACTTTGATCTGTCCACAGACTGGGTTGTTTCACTTTTTGGCTCTTGTGAATAATGTTGGTTTGAACATGAGCATACAAATTAATGTTTTATTTGTTTTTTTAACTTTATTTTATTTTATTTAAATTCAGTTAATTAACATATAGTGTATTATTAGTTTCAGAGGTAGAGTTTGGTGATTCATCAGTTGCATATAACACCCAGTGCTCATCACATTACATGCCCTCCTTAATGTCCATCACCCTGTTACCCCATGCCCCGCCCCCTCCCCTCCAGCAACCTGCAGTTTGTTTCCTATGATTAAGAGTCTTATGGTTTGTCTCCCTCTCTGATTTTGTCTTATTTTATTTTTCCCTCCCTTCCCCTATGATCCTCTGTTTTGCTTCTTAAATTCCACATATCAATGAGATCATATGATAATTGGCTTTCTCGGATCGACTTATTTCGCTTAGCATAATACCCTCTAGTTCCATCCACGTTGTTGCAAATGGCAAGATTTCATTCTTTTTGATAGCTGAGTAACATTCCATTGTATATATATATACACCACATCATTTTATCCATTCATCAGTCGATGGACATCTCAACTCTTTCCACAGTTTGGCTATTGTGGCCATTGCTGCTATAAACATTGGGGTGCAGGTGCCCCTTCGGGTCACCACTTTCTATCTTTCGGTTAAATACCTAGTAGTGCAATTGCTGGGTTGTAGGGTAATTCTATTTTTAACTTTTTGAGGAAGCTCCACACTGTTTCACAGAGCGGCTGCACCAGCTTGCATTCCCACCAGGAGTGTAAGAGGGTTCCCCTTTCTCCACATCCAATTTAATGTTTTAAACACAACAAAACGAGTTGCATGATGAGTAACTCCTTTGGGCTTTTGGAGGACCTCTGGGATTACTTGTAGAAACTATTTCCTTTCATGGCTATTGGGCCAGGACCCTCCTGCTCCCAGGCCACACTACTATAGGTTTTTAAAATATAATCTGTCTAGCAGGCCTCCCTTGCATAACTGGCAACCAGAATAGATCATTTTTAATACCCCTCCCCTAAACAACCAAATTTCAGATATAATCATGAAACGAAAGGAGTAATGATGACAGCCAGAAAAGAAATGCAGACAGTATGAACTTTATTTTATTGAATCTCTTCATTGCATGTATTGCATACATTGAGAACTGAAACTGTCGGCAGTCACACAATTTGCTGTCTGCAGTAGTATGACTTTCCTTTTCCAGAAAATTCTTGATGAGGAAGATAAAGTTGAATTTCCTGAGAAATTGATTAATCCAAACAATAGTCTACCAGTTTGCCCTTAGTGGGGTCTCTTAGTTCAGGCTGCTGTAACAAAATACTATGTACTGCGTGGTCTGAACAACAGACATTTATTTCTCAGTTCTGGAGGCTGGGAAGTTCCAGATACAGGTGCCAGTAGGTTCTTGGTGAGGGCCCTCTCCCTGGCGTCTAGACAGCTGCCTCTCCTGGTGTGCTCACAGGGCCTTTCCCTCAGTACACATGTCTGGAGAAAGAGAGCTCTGGTGTCTCCTCCTCTTTTTATAAAGACACTAATCCCATTATGGGGGTCCTACTCTCATGACCTCACTTAAACCAAATAACCTCCCAAAGCCCCACCTCCAAATACCATCACACTGGGGATTAGGACTCTAACATGAATTTGGGTGAAACACAAACATTCAATCCAAAACTTTGGGTAAATATCTCCTTCTCAGAGCAATAGTTAGTTCAACTGTCCTTAACAAATATTTGTTTACTTTTTAAAGACTCACTTCGAAATCCTAACTTAACTGTCTTAACCAATACTTAACCATTTTATATTTATTTTTAAACCTTGTCCAATCCCAATCAGGCCTGACATTGAAAGACCCACCTTAAATCAGACCCAAAAAAACTCGTAAATTATTCCACCTCTGATCTCCCTCTCTAAGACACTACTAAGACTTGGTCAAGGTAGTTGCCTCCACAGGGCATCAGCAGTCATCAGTATAATCATCAGTAAAAACATTTTAATAAAAAAATCAAAATAAATATTACAGGACACAAATGGGAGTGTGTAATGCTTTAAAAATACATTACTTTTGGGGGAGTCTGGGTGGCACAGTCAGTTAAACATCCAGCATTTGGTTTTGGCTCAGGGCATGATCTTATAGCCATGAGATCGAGCCCTGCGTTGGGCTCCACACTTAGTGGGGCGTCTACTTCAGTTTCTCTCTCTGCCCCTCCCCACTGTGTGCACATGCTCTCTCTCTCTAAAATAAATAAATAAATCTTTAAAAAACAGTAATAATAAAATAAAAAATAAAAATACATTACTTCTTAAAAATACTTTTTTTACTTTTTAAAATAAAAATACTTTAATTTTTTTAGTTTTTAAAATTAAAATATACAATTTGTTTACTCTAGGCCCAACATGGGGCTTGAACTCACAACCCCAAGATCAAGAGTTGTACGCTCTACTAGCTGAGCCAGCCAGGCACCCCTAAAATATATAATTTTTTTGAAGGGTTATATAAAAACTTATACCTACATTTGGTCTATTGCAGTAATGAATAGTACCACAGTTTCTACTTTCAAGCTTTTACTTTTTCAGATTTGCCAATGATTGTCAAAACCAACCTTCACGTGTTTAATAGACAGCATAGCTCTCTCCACTCATATTAAACAAGGGCACTTTGAATTATTTTAGTTTTTAAAATATTTCATATGAAGCAATAAATATACAAATAGTTAAGAAAAAAACTTAACCATGGGTTGAGATTGGCAGGTTCATAATAATCCCATTTAATAAATCCCAGAGACTGTAATACTGTACGTGTCTTTGTTTCTTCGGGATGAATTACAGCAGTTTTCAAATGTCTCTGCGGGTCAAAAAATCCCCAAGCATATCTTCACAAACAAATTTATCATAAATGTCTATGGTATTTGGTTAAAATTACCCAAGTTTTTCTTTTACAAAAGTCAGAGCAAGTGGCTGATTGATAGTAAACATTGAATGTATCTGATCCTTTTGTTTAGAAGGAGGGTCTAGTTCATCGTGAAAATGATTGAAGCATTCAGTGTTGTCCCTTTGATTTCTTCCGGCAATGTGCAAGACCAGTATCTTTTGTTGACAAGACATTCTTGTCATTCTTCTTTGAAACGTCCATTTCCTTATGCTTTGTTTTTGCAGAGTTGGTGGTGTTCGCCACAGTTTCTCTGTGCCAGTCTTTAATGAACAATTTCAACTTGTCATTTTGGGGTGCCTGGGTGGCTCCGTTGATTAGGCATCTGCCTTCAGCTCAGGTCATGATCCAGGAGTCCCAAGATCTAGTCCAGCGTTGGGCTCTCTGCTCAGCGGGGAGTCCACTTCTCTCTCTGCCCCTCCCCCACTTGGGTTTTCTCTCTCACTCTCTCTCCCTGAAATAAATAAATAAAATCTTTAAAAAAATAAAGCTTATCATTTCACTGTACACCGTTCTAGGTTGATTCTGACGGTTTGCAAATATGTTTGCATGGTCACGTGTGGACAGAATTGCTCTAGTTCTGTTTCTTGGTCTTTACAATCACTGTGTTATCATTGATTAGTTCAGATCTACAGTTTAGACTCAGGAGTATGTGATCAACTGTGCCCATACTGAGGTCTAAATGATTCCAACTGATCATGAACTTGCTCCTACAACAAATGCTTGTAGCTGAGTCTGCGTGTGTCCTAGGCTAACTGATAACTAGAAGTTCTCCAAATGAATTTCATGACGTAGAACACAATGTTTATGAAAGGCTGAGTAATAAAAATGTGTTAATTGGAAATATACACACACACACATACTAAATAGAAACCACAGTAGTTGTTTAGAATTTAAACCAGAAAAAAAATTTTTGGAGAGAATTATTTTATCACTGTCATTTTTTTAGAATTGCAAGCTGATGGTGATAATAAAAAGCAGGCCACTTTTAGTTGGTTTTATTGTTGTTTTTAAGTTCCTTTTAGACAATGCACTCCATACTGCGTGTCTGAGGATTGTTCCCACTACCCTCTCAGCTCCAGGCCTCCCACCTGCTCAAATAAGCCAGGGATGCAGACTGGGGGACAAGAGATACTTAAGTAAGACTGCTATGTATCCTGTAGTACGACTTCTTCCTTGTAAACAGAAGATCAATTTTCTATAGGTCTCTGCCTCTCAGGGAAGAGGACCCTATGCTCAATTCAGGAGAAAATACTGATTAATCTTAGATTTTGTGTTCGTTCATTTCCCCTTGTCTGTGATTGGTTTCTGTACGCATATTTGTTGACATTCCAGCCAAAGAGCCTTGATGGAAAGTCTGTTGTGAGGGCTTTCAAATCCATCAGTGCACCCCAGCAGAGTCTAGAGCTAAGACTTATGAATAAATTACACACATGCACACACACACCTATCTATGTATCCATGCATCTATATAGATATATATGTATGTGTGTGTATGTATATATGTATACATATACATTGAAAACAAGATAATACATATATGTATCTTGTTTTCAATCTATACGTATACTATTGAGATGAATAAAAATGCATTCGCATAAAAGAGATGCTAAATTCATAGTAGCTCCTTGGCTTTATATATTTTTCTTAGTCAAAAGATACTAAAAGTACAAATACTATCAATACAGGTTCATAACTTTATGGTTAAAAGGAGTCTTCTTAATGGACAGCATATTCTATTCCTTTGTCATCAAATAGGCATAGCATCAGAATTTCCTGCCAACCACTAGAGGGCAGTATACACCAGCAAAAAGTCCAGCCATCCAGTCAGTGGCCGGCTAGTCCTGAGAACGACTTGGTGCTGTAAACAGCCACTTCATCAGAATGGCCAACTTAGGCAAAACCATGCAGGTCCCATTTTTCTTTAACTTAGAATGAAAATACCTTTACTAACTCTCATGAGAAATATGTATATTTTAACTGGTTCGACAACCTTAGACATTAAGTATTATGAGTCTAGGGTCAGAATGACTGGGTTTACATCTCCACTCCACCCTTAATAGCAGTGTGACCTTGGAAAGTTTTTCTACTTGTTTCCGTATCCGTAAAATGATAGTAATAACAGTACACACATGCTCCATAAGTGCTAGCTCTTATTAAAGCTTTAAACACTTAGTCTCTGCAGTTACTCTTCTTAGATTCAAATCCTGGTTCTACTAAGCTAAATAAATAGCTTAGTCACTATGGACATACTTTTCTTAACCTTGCTCTTCTCATCTGTAAAATGATAATACCAACTCGACGATGACTGCTTAAAGACTGAATGTACATCAGCACCTAACACAGTGCCTGGCACGTAGTCAAATGTAATATATGCGTATCATTAGCATTACTCTTAATAGCCCTTTTATAATTACTAGTGATATATTAGACTTGGGATAAAAAGCTTGCCACTGATATTTGTGCCATTTATGGTTTACCTTACCGCACATTTAAGATATAGCAACATGAAGTACTTTTTCTGATTCTTCCCAAAGCTGAACAGTCCCCTGTCCGCAGACAGCTCACCACCATTCTAAAGCTTTGTCTCTACCAGGAAACCAAATTGGAAAGTCATGTAATTAAGTGGAGAATTTTTTGTCCATAGACAGTGGGTGGAATTTGTGCCCCTTTAAAACCTGCTTTCTTTTTGCAAGGAGATCTTTTATTTGGGTCATTCAACACTTTTGAGTTTCTCCTGTAAGACAGTGCACCAGGTGTCGTCCCTTGTTTCTTCCTCCACAGACCTTGGCCCATCCCAGTAAGTGCCTACTCTCTCCCTCAGCTAGTGTCAGCGCAGGATTCCTTGTCGTTGAGCAAGGATGGCGGCTTTTGTAGCGCAGCTTATATGCTCCTATCTCCATGGAGAAGCTTGTCTTAAAATATATATATATCAGACTTCAAAATGCTATAAAAACGTCATCAGTCATTTTGAGTGTTTTATTATATCTGCCAGAAGATATAATAATTTGATGGTGTTGGACGGTTGCTTAGCATTGTACTCTTTTTTAGTAATAAAAAAATTAGTTTTGATGTTGGCAACAAAAATGAATTGATTTCATGACCTGACCAATAGTGTTGGGGGATTTAGAATCTGCCAAAATGAACCAAGAGGGCCAAATTGCTTATAAACCCCACAGCTGCCAGCCAGTCTGGTCACCACTTGGCAACGGATTGACTTCCCCCTCAGCTTTGCTCAGTCTCACTTCTGAACTTCCTATTCCACTGGATGCCATTGTTGCTCAGATCAACTGCATTACGGCCAGGGCTCCAGTGGTGATATCCCGGAAAGATGGAGAAAATGGTTGGGTCGGACCACCGCAAGCCGTGGATCACTTCCAGAAGACAGCTTCCCCATGGGAGCCAATGAATCTGTTTTTACCAAGAGTTCAAAAGTCTTATCCAAAAAGTCCAGAGCTTCTATAGTTGGACAACTGGTGTTCCAGTGTGATCATGTCTGCCCTTTCAATGTAAGAACTGAAGCACTTTGTAAAACCTGAAAACAGTTTAAGACATTAAAAAGACGCACCCCCTTCCAAAAAAAGGAATTTTCATGCACTGTAGAAACCATTCAGAGGCAAAACATCACATCCTAGTGAATATAATGGGGTCTTGCTTCCCCCTCTTATTTGAACACAACTCTCATTGACTTAAAAGTGACATTTCCAAACTGGCTGCAAGAATGATTTGTCCTTTAAACAAAGCAGGCTGCATTTGTTCTGGTAGAATGGCTTCTCTTCTTTGTCTCTGGATAATTTGATACAGCATTCATTCATTCAAGTGTGACTCTCATTTGAAAAAATTTCTCAATGAGACCATTTAAAAAATATTTTTTAATCTGGAGCTTTCATGACTTCTCTAAGGCCTCTTTCAGCCTTGTCCTTGTCAGCTTCATAGAAATGGCAAAAATTGATCTTTTAAAATAAAATGGTTCCCAGTAAATTTCAACCTAAAAGCAATCATTTTTTCCCTAAAACTTTGTCTGGACTCTGCGTGGTCAGTGTCTACAATTAAGGCAAGGGATTTTCTAATTGCTTCAAGCATTTTTTTTCCCCCAGATAAAATGACAAGCTTCCAGAATTTGAGCTTGGAAGGGAAGTTACTTAAATCTAGTGTCTTCCATATGCCTGGGGCTATTTCAAGAATAACAAATCTCTGAGTGTTTAAAACCAGTGCTGTGGAAATTAGAGCTACAGGTGATACTATTTTCTCTTCTGGGAAATGCACCCCATCAGGGGCCCGTCTCCATGCTTCCCACCTTCTCCAGTCTCAGGCACTTCCTGGCCTCTGAGGTCAGAATTCCCATAAATTTCAGGGCCTGCCATTTTCTCAGGGCAGAGGTGAGACCCAGGGAAGAAGAGACCCCCCAATCACATCTTCATAAACTCAAACAAAACAGACTTGCAGGGTTTACATTGTAAGCCTATGAATCTTCTTCGTGATGGTTCCCATGTCTCTTGAAATAAACAATGTGGGTAGAAAAATATTATGGTCTCTATTTGCAGCATTTTGTTCTGAAAATAACTTGGACAGGAGAGGTGAACCCGTGGCACTGCGCGGGCAAAGCTTTCTGACTTCACTGCACAATCGTCTCTTCCTCGTGAACCACCAGCTCCCAGTTACCACAATACCCGTGTGTCCAGAGGAAAGCCAAAATTAAAAGGGCTCTTTAATACTCAAGGTAAGATTCGAGTTAAATTTAGGGCTAACCAGAAGACAGTCTAGTTAGTAATTGTGTTTTGCCTTCAGCTTCTGTTTATAGCATGTGAATAGAGTTTAAAAGAATAATGGGCATTTAAAGTCGGTGTGGCCCTTTAAGACATAAATAACTGAGACCATCAATGAGATTGTTAAATATCAAAGAGGTTACTACTACATCTTAAATTTCCCCTTGAGTGAGCAGTGAATGATCAAATTCAGAAACACTTCATTTGATAAAGCTAAATGCTATCCTTCTTGCTAATCTCCTCCCGAGATTTTGATCTTCACTTGAGCAAATTAACTGAGGGTGAACGATGATCAAAAGAAAAACTTATGAAGAGCAAACTCCATAAATCGCTAGTGAGACTGAAGCACACATCAGAAAAAACTCTCCCTTTAGTCAGATGGAGATCAGAAGCAAAAGACACAGAAGCATGAGATATCTGCTATAAAATAAACAGTCGGGTTTGGAGCAGGGTTAAGAATGTCACTGTATCACAGAGGAACGTTGTGGGGCCAGGCACTTCCTCTTCCTACACCTTCCTTGGCAAGTAGAGTCCGAATTATGAGGAGCTCCCCATCTGTAACCTCCCTAGGCCCACCCCATTCCCACACACACACCGGTTTTTCTTTTTGATAAATAGGGTTTAAACAAAACCCTTGAGCTGAGTTGAAATGAACAGAGGAAACTTACACAGACATTAAGACAGCCATGCTTGAAGAAATAGTAACCTGCAAATTACTTTTGGAATATAGCCCACAGATGTAACCGTGTGCATACCGAAGAAACTGCGTAGAAGTTTGTTCATTGTATGTAGGGTTCTTTGTAAAGAAATAATTGAAAACAAATATCCATCAATTGGGGACTGGCTAAATAAGCCTTATCCCCACAGTGGAATCGTATGTAATTATAAAAACACACTCTCTGAGGATACTTTTCAGGGAATAGTGATGCTGAATGGTCTACATAGTATGTTGTTTCTGGTGTAAGAATGGAGAGGACATAGGAATATGTATTTGTAGTTACATAAAGAAACTCTGGAAGGAAACATAAATTAATGAGAATGTTTTCTAAGGCTGCCTGGTCAGAGGTTAAAAGGGGACAGATTTGGGCACTTCCCCATGAATGACTTTTTTGAACATTTTTGGTTTTTTGACTATGTAAGTGTATTATCTATTCAGGATTTTTTATTAATAATAATAATAATAATAATACAACTCAATAACAAAACAACCCAGTTTTCTTTTTTAGATAAGCGACAAATTCGGACACTTCACCAAAGAAAAGATATGGGTAGCAACTAAGCACTTGAAAAGATGCTCACCACCATTAGTCATTAAGGAAATGCAGATTCAAACTAGAATGGCTCAAATGAACAAACCTGACAATACCAAGTGCTGAGGAGGGTGGGGAGCCACTGGAATTCATACACTGTTGGTGGGAATGCAAAATGGTACCGCCACTTCAGAAACCAGAGTATCACTTTCTTATAACATTTAACATGCATTTACCATACTGCCCAGAAATCCCACTCCAGTGTATTGAACCAAGAGAAATGGATACATTAAGTCCTCCACCCAAAAAATCCAACAAATTTGAACACAAATATTTATAGTAGCTTTCATTACAGTCACCAAAACCTGGAAACAACCCAAATGTCTACCAACTGATGATGGATAACCAGTTACATTGCTGGAATACCAGTTAGCAATAAAAAGGAAAGATCTGACACATGCTGCTAATGAATGAATTTCAAATGCTTTCTGCTAAGTGAAAGAAACCAGACTCAAAAGGCTACATACAGTGTGATTCAATTTCTGTTACATTGTGGAAAAGGTAATACTCTAAAGACAGAAAACAGATCAGTGGCCAGGGCTGTAGGTTGAGAAAGGTTTGCCTACAAAGGGGCTCAAGGGAACTTTGGGGGGGCAATGGAATTTTTCTGTATCGTGGATGTGGTATACATTTGTTAAACTTCATGAAATTATAAATTATACCTCAACAAACCTGACTTTAAAAATTTTTAATAGTAAATAAGAGGGAGACATGGTCAGTCAAACTTGTGCTTTGGAAAGGTCACTCTGGTTGCCGTGGGGTAAAAACACCGCAATGAGCAAGAATAAAATTGCAGATGTTACAGCGGTTCTGTGGGACAGCTCCCCTGAGAGCCAGGACCAAGACGGTGGTGAAACTGGACAGAGGCAGGCCTGTTGGAAGCATATTTCAGTGTGAAGCTGGGGAGACTTGCTAAGGGACTGGCTGTGGGTCTGGAGAGACCTAGAGTTGTCAAAGAGTCCAAAGACTCCAAAGATTCTCTTATTTCCCGTGTGTCTTTGTCCATTCAGGCTGCTAAAACAAAAATACCAAAGACCAGATGGCTGAAGCAGTAAATACTTATTTCTTAAATTTCTGGAGGCTGGACAGTCCAAAATCAAGATGCTGGAATATATGATGTCTGGTGAGGACGTAGATGGCCATCTCCTCACTGCGTCTTCATATGGCAGAAGGGGAAAGGGAGCTCCCTGGATCTCTTTTACAAGGGCACTAATCCCATTCCTGAGAGCTCCACTGTCATGACCTAATGATCTCCCAAAGGCCCCCCTGTCAAATACCACCACCCTGGGGGTTAGGTTTCAACATATGAATTAGAGGACATGCACACATTCTGTCTATAGCACTCTGCCCTATGAGGCAGGCATAGAGCAAAGATTATCAAACAGTTCTATTCCCAATGCGACCATGAATTCTTTGCAGAACCCCTGGTAGAGTTTCTAAAATGTATGCTAAGGACTGGAATAATAATATAAAAACTGAACACATGAGACTGAGAATCCTTTGTTTGTCCTAGAAATTAAAGAGAAAAGAACCAAGTCCGGGTCTTCTCAGCTGAGAAGAGCTACTCTGGGGGCACCTGGTTAGCTCAATGGGTAGAACTTGGACTCTTGATCTCAGGGTCATAGGTTCAAGCCCCACATTGGGTATAGAGATTACTTAAAAAAATAAATAAACTTAAAAAAAAAAAGAGGGGGGCTACTGTGGAAGAAGATGCTCCCCCTCCAGGAGGGTGAAAACAAAAAGATAAAATTCTGTCACTTCTATTTTCTGGTCAACATAAAATAGCCTGACAAGAAAAGAAAAAAAAGTTGGCTGAAATATATTTTGTTTATTAATTAATAATAATTTATTTGTGGTGTGTGTGTGTGTGTGTGTTTGTGTGTGTGTGTGTGTGTTAAGGTCATGTCCTGTGCTTGCACATGTATTTGCTGTGGCTGATTGTGGACTGACAAGTGACTGCCCACTAGCCTAGCTCGGACGTTCCTCGCCACACCATTAACATGCTGACCCTGATTTGGATCTAACAGAGTCCAGAGCAGGGCAGTTGCCTTTGGTCACCACAGTTCAGAGTCATTTGGTCAAAATAGCTAAATCATATCTTAGAATGCCATATGAAGTTCAACAGGAAATCTTTTCAGGTTTGTGCTCGTGAAATGCTTTTGTGATAAAGGTGAATATTGTAAAGAACAGCAATGATAGAGCCCAAACCTACTATGTACAACTTCTTAATTTATTTAACACACATATATATAAACATATATATTACATTTGCACACGTTTACATATATACACAGATATATTCTGATTATAAAAATAACACGCAAAGGCTATCAAACATTTTAGAAAACCCTCCCCAGTGTCACTTACCAGATTCACTGTTTGCTTTTTGTTCTATATTCCTCTAGATTGTTTTCTGCACAACTACATTTATTTTGAGAGCATTACTTATACAAAGATAATTCAAAGAAATTTAAGCCAAGATTTTGACACTGGATATTAATACTGCTACACTGATTAGAGGGAGGAAATTAAATGAGAGGATATATCTAAATATCTCTAAAGGATATGTCTAAATAATTCATTAACTTTTAAAGTATTAATCTAGGGTTGTTTCCTTTGATGGTTATTAAGAGAACATGATAGAAAATTCATGTAAAAGAGTAAAATAAAATTACAGAATTATCTGATTCTATATAAAGATTCTCAGCAACAATATTTCAAAGAGAGTTAATACATTTAATTCATGGTGGTGACAGGGTTCAGAGCACACTACTCCCGAATATGACACCTGGGCATATTGAATATTTTAAGCTAAAGGAATTTGGGAAATGGCAGGTGCAGGAAGGACTCTCTGATCCTCCCTTCTGCCCTGAAGCAGTCATAAGACCCTCATATGAGAAGTGCTCTCCTATTCCCAGAGAAAAGGAGCATCCTTTCCTTCAAAGACAGAGGAAGAGTCACCGAGGTGGCTCAGTCTGTTTAGTATCTGACTCCTGATTTCGGCTCCAGTCATGATCTCAGGGTTGTGAGACTGAGGCCCACATTGGGCTCTGAGCTGGGGTGGAGCCCGCTTAGGATTCTCTCTCTCCCTCTGCTCCTCCTGCCCCCACCCCTGTCTAAAAAAAAAAAAAAGAAAAGAAAGAAAAAAAGACAGATTCTGAGAGGAATCCGAACAGGCATTGCTGTTTCGCCCAGTTTAGTACTCTCAACTTGAACGCTTTTGCCCTCCCACATTTTCCCACAACTTTCTGCTCTTCCTCAAACCCAGAATAAAAGCGCTCAGGTTTAACCATTTCTTGGGATCTTCATTTCCTTATCGAGGCTCTTGCATTACATAAGATTAAGATTAAATAAATGTGTATGCTTTTCTCTTGCTAATCTGTCTTACGTTATAGTATCCCAGATAAGAACCTAGAAGGGTTGAAGAAAAGGATTTTTTCCCTACCCTACGATAGAAAAGTTTTACTCTGATAGAAATGTTTTCTAAATGATACAATAAAGTACATGCCCTAATGTATTTAGCCATTTGAATTGGGAAAATAGTGATTAATAACTAGTAAATAATTAATATCAAGATATCTTGTTTGTCTAGACTCAACCTATTCCAGAAGGCCTAAGAAAACCTTTAACACAACATGTTTTGTATCACCTTGTACACAATTTCTTTTGGTTATAAAAATATTTTGGGCAACAAAAAAATACCCAGATGTGTTTTGGAAGATCAACTAATACCACCAAATTTATAATAACAAACAGCAACAACAACAAAACACAGTAGTTGGCCCCAGTTGGCAAATGCAGAGGCAACTTTTAATTCAAAAGCTGTTTCTTCTCTTATATTTTACTCCTTAGTTTTAATAATAACTTAATGTTGCTATATACTGATTAAAAAATTTTAGACATTATGTACTCCCTTCCCACTATGGAAGATAAGAACTTAATATCCTTTTACCACACACACACACACACACACACACACATATGCTCTTCTCCCCCCACCCTGTGTATTTTAATAATTTTGTATTAAAAGAATATTCAGTTTTTGTAATAGAATAATGCAACTATTGCTTACAAGTAAGCAATGCTTTGTATATACTTCTTTTTTTATACTTTTTTTACTTTTCCAGGAGCTATATATTGCTTACGTATTCATTTTGTTTTGTTTTTGTATGTGTGAGTAGAGATTGTGCGTGTGATAATTTTTCTTATACTTCTCCAGTTCTTCCCAGCAACATTGTCAAGCACCTCGGGTTTTCTTGTAGGTTTTGGTTTTGGGGTTTTTTAGTTTTAATGGAGACATCTTTCTTAGATCCTTCTATCCTTCTGTTTCTATCAGAAGTGGTTGATCTCTAGAACTGCTAAATTTTGTCAGCCTCCTATTTTCTTCATCATGACTCTAGAAATTCAATTTGCCTCTTTCCTTGTTCCCTTATTTACATCTTCCTCTTTCTTGGTTTATTCTCTTCCTTTGGTAGCATACATGTTCCAAAAGATTCCTGAGGGAAAAAAAAAGATGTAAAAGAAAGCAAAGTTTATGAGATTTGCCTGTTTGAAAACATCTTTTTTTCTATCTTCATATTCGATCTTTTAGCTGAGCAGAGAATTGGATGGAAAAGATATTCCTTCAGAATTCTGAAGGCATTGCTGCATTAGCTTTCAGCTCCTGGTCTTGAGAGTTCAGTGCTACTCTATTACCTCGTGACCTTTCTTTTTCTTTCCGGAAGCTTTAAAAATTTTTTTTATCCCTACTGGGGATTTTACTGTGCTGTGTCTTGGTATGGGTCATTTTCATGTCTCGATCTTAATGGACCCCTTTCCATCCTTTATTCTGGGCTATGCTCCGTATCTACCCATGATGCTTCATTCTATGTGTCAGCCTGGCTGGGCCACAGGTGCCCAGATACCCGGTTAAACAGTATTCTGGGTGTGTCTGTGAGTGTTTCGAGATGAGATTCACATTTGAATCAGTAGACGGAGTAAAGCGGATTGCCCTCAGCCATGTGGGTAGGCCTCTTTCAATGCATTGAAACTCCAGGGACAGGAGAAAATGTTGTATTAGAGAGAATTCACTTTCTCTGCCTGACTGCCCACCACTGGTGTGTTGGTGTTCTCCAGTCTTTGGACTCAGACTCGACCTGGAGCTCTACCATTGGCACTCCTGTGTTTCTAGCTTGCTGATTGCAGATCTTGGGACTAATTGGTCTCCATATTTAAGTAAGCTGATTCTTTATAATAAATATATTACATTTATATGTATCTATACTATTGCTTCTGTTTTTCTGGAGAACCCAGACTCCTACAGTATCTGACAATTTCTGCCTCTCTCTTATGTCCTCTTCCCAAAATCCCTACTAATCAGATACCGAACCTCTTGAATTTCCCTTCCTTTCTTCCCTTTCCTTTTTTGTTCTATGTTTGAGAGATTCTTCAACTTTATCTTTCAACCGCTCTATTGAATTTTTAATTTAAATCAACATATTTTTAATTTCTAAAGCTCTTTCTTGTTCTTTAATTATTCCATTGTCTTAGCACACTATTTTTATCCCAAGAATGCAATAGCATCACTCATCTTTCAGAGGGTATTAATAGTTTGTTTGAAGTTTTTGTAGAGGCCCCTTTCAGGCAACCACAGGCTTGAGCTGTGGAAACTTGATCAAGGTAACAGGGCCCACTGCGCTCACTGGGGTGCAGGTAGAGAGTCTCATGAAGCAGCCCACCTTGAGACAGCCATAGACCCTAACTGACAACCAGGCACAGTTCCTACAATGACCAAAAAGGGGGAAATTCCGAACAGCCCCCACACTCCCTCACTCCGCCCTATAACTAGAGCCCCTCACCACCGCCCGTCACAGCTGGGGCTTTGCTGCGCTGCCCACTGCTCCCTTGCAGTGTATTCCATGAACTTCTATGTCCATTGTTCTGCCTCAGGTGAATTCTTTCACGGCCTGTGCCACCGGCCTCCACCCAACGTGGACACCCCACAGTTTTCTTCTGCTCCTCGCACGGCCTTTGATTCTCCTGAGTTTCCTTTATTTCTGTTGTTTCATTACTTTTTTTATTTTTTATTTTATTTTATTTTATTTTTTTTTAAAGATTTTATTTATTTATACGACAGAGATAGAGACAGCCAGCGAGGAGGGAACACAAGCAGGGGGAGTGGGAGAGGAAGAAGCAGGCTCATAGCAGAGGAGCCTGATGTGGGGCTCGATCCCATAACGCCGGGATCACGCCCTGAGCCGAAGGCAGACGCTTAACCGCTGTGCCACCCAGGCGCCCCCATTACTTTTTTTAATGTAAGTTTTCCTCAAAGGGCTTCCAGTTCGTATTAAAAGTGAGGTGCTCAAAGCCTGACTGGAAGCTGTGACGACACAGACAGGGCTTGTCCAGTGGGGAGTTCCACTGTAGGGTCATCAAGTGGAGCTGGGATGTTTTACTGAACAAAAAAGCCAATGGGTCTTTTCCTTAGATCTCCTCCAAAGAAGTGTTACCCAGTCTGCAGAGTGAGAGCTATAGGCTTTGCTGCCAGCCTTCTGGGGACGGAGGAGGGGAGCAGGCCTGGGCGTCAGCATGTGGCATGCAGCCTTTCGCTCAGTCCCATGGTCTTCTGGCCTGTGCCTCATCCCCACCTTCAGCTGTGCCAGGCATCGTCCCTGAGTCCAGGTCTCTTTGGCATGATCGCTCCATCACCAAACCTCCCATTTCCTTCTTGGGTTGGGAATGTAATCACTGGACTTCAGGGGGTGGGGTAGAACTTCAAGGGGTTTAACTGCTCCTTATGCAAACTCTCAACTTATTTTCCCATGTTTATCTCACATCTTGCCCCTCCCCTTGAAGGTGTCTAACTTCTGGGTCTTTCAGCTGTTCCCGGCCATGAATCAGTTTGCTTTTCCTTGGCCATCCCCTCTGTGGCCACGTAAGCTTCCGTTTTCACTACTCTAATACTTCAGTTACTACCTAGCCTTCCAGAATGTCGTTGTCTCTAATCTTCTATTTCGGTCTCTGTTCTGCTTGCCCTGTATTGTCTCTTTACATCTTCACTGCCATTTTGGTGAAGTTTTAGGAGAAAGCATAAATGAACACCAAACACACATTCTAAAAGATACATTAGAGTCCTTGGCCTTATGTAAGCAGAGAGAGCAAAGCACTGCTCTCGGTCCTGCCAAGGCGCTGGCTGTGGGCTGGCACGCTCAGCCTCCCCCGTCTCCTCTTCACGATTACGCATACATGAAGCATTTGATTCTGTATTTTTGGCTCAGATCTTGGTTTTGTTACTTAACAAAATGTCTTGGAGCTACTTCCGTATTAGTACTTACAGACCTGTCTCATTCTTTTTAATGTCTACAGAGTATTCAACAGTATGAATTTATCATGATGTCTTTAACCATTTCCCCACTCTTTTTGCATTTCATGCACACACACAGACACACAACTATACATGCATTTATATTGTCTTACGGGTAAGTAAACTAAGTACCTAAAATTGCATAAATTGATATTTGATAATAATCGTGTTTATGCAAGGAAGGGATCAAAAGACTATCAAATATCACATACATAGACATCTTCACTATTGACTTATGTCTACTACTGGTGAATAGACCATCTCCAATGTCTCCAAAATCAGAGATATTAAGATTCCCGTTTAGTTGAAGATACATCATAAATTAAGCTACAGCATCCTTGAAACTCTGTAAGCCCATAGACATAGATTTATGTAAATGAAAAACTAGGATTCAATTTACAATTTATATTTTTACAGAACAGGTTATGTATTCTCCACTAATCAGATTTTATGTCAGAGTCCTGACAGGAAACAGATGGCATTTTCCAATGGGGAACTGAGAAGAATTTAAGGAAGGGACCAATTGCAGTGGTGTATCGGGGTTCAAGGAAACCAGAATGGGATAGGGAAGCACTTTTGGGCTAGAACAGAGAGCCTTTGCCACTCCTGCGCCCGAGGGTCAAGAGACAAGAGAGTTATTGGGCACAGAGAGTAAGTCCAGCTGTAAGACGGGCCACCTGCAGGAACTGTGGCTTTGTGGAGGGACCCAGCCGACCTTCAGCAGCCAGAGGAGAAGAGCTGGGGGAAAACATCTGGCCTCACTCTTTATCCTGTAGTTTTGCTGAATCTGGCAACCATAGGTGGGGAAAAGTAGAGAGTCAATCTGGAAGGGCAAATGGAGAATCGTCCTCTTACCTGAAGGAGCAGTGCTGTACTGTGCTCATTAGTAGCTGTGTCTGTGGACCTTGGGGCAAAGCCAGTCGCCAAGAACCACAGACAATGTATTTATCCAATCATGATAATGAGTTCATTAAGTCAGCTCTGAAAGTTGCCCACATCTTGGCTTATAATTCCAATTATATAGAAAAGAGACTACATATAAAAAGAGTCAATAAAAACGAAAAAGCAAACTTTTCATTAAAAGAGTCAATAAAAATGAAAAAGTAAAAACATCCCCTTGTTGTCCCCTCTCATTAGTATTTGGTTTCTTTATTATTCCAGCCCATGGGTCTGCAAATAGGATATGGCATCAGGAGCTGAATGGAATGTCTCTGTCCAGGCGTTAGGAGAAAAATGCCATTATGAATAGAGGCTAAACAGACCAGAGAATGCAAGAGGTATAACTTGAGCAAAGGGTGGGAACCAACCTTACATTTATAATAAATATTATATTAATTCATGACAGAAACAACATACAAAGAAGAATATGGATGGGGCCGATAAGAAAGCAGAGTCCTTCACAAATCAATATAATTGAATAGTAGTCTGGTAATTCCTAAGCAAGCAATCTTCTTTATGAATAAAATTGTTTTTAATTTATAAGCAAATAGAAAAAAATTAAAGAAGGAGCACCTGCAGTTATTCTTACTTTAAAATAATAAATCCGAGGGGCACCTGGGTGGCACAGTCAATTGGGTATCTGACTCTGGTTTCAGCTCAGGTTGTGATCTCAAGGTCGTGGATCGAGCCCCCCTTTGGGCACCTCGCTCAGCGCAGAGTCTGCTTGGGACCCTCTCCCTTTCTCTCTGCCCCTCCCCACTGCGTGCTCGCGCCCTCTCTCTCTCTCTCTCTCCAAGTAGATATATAAATCTTTTAAAAAATAAAAATAATGACAAATCTGATCAGATGAGGGGAGAAAAAGAGCCCCAAGGAAGCACTAAGATTTTAGAGGTTTGGAAACTATTTTTCCCCTTAAAAAGTCTTTTTTAACTTAAAGACAGATCCTATTTATTCCATTTCCATAGTTCACCTATTTACTGTCAAAATATGACATTTTTTATAGGTTTAACATGTTATACTTTTTATTATAAAATTTGTTTTTCAAAAAAGTCCTGAGGAAGAAAAATTATTTTAAGGTCTGCCATTCGGCTCAACAGCTGTAAGAGAGTTTGAACTCATTTTTAGGGAGGAGCAGCCGCATCCCTTGATGCCTGGGGCAGTCCAAGATTCCGGTTGCCAAATAATGACCCGCATAGCATAGTGACCTGCCTGGGATAGATCACTTTTTAACGCACCCTCTTTATGTGACGATAAAATTTTTTTAAAAGATTTTATTTATTTGAGAGAGAGTGAGTGAGTAAGAAAGAGAGCACAAGCCAGGGGGGAACAGGCAGAGGGAGAGGGAAAAGCAGACCCCACTGAGCAGGGAGCCTGATGCAGGGCTCAATCCCAGGACTCAGGGGTCATGACCTGAGCCAAAGGCAGACACTTAACCAACTGAGCCACCCAGGCGCCCCTCTATGTGACAAAATTATTTTCAGTAATAATCATAAAAAAAGAAGACGACTAGCAAAAAAAAAAAAAAAAAGTGAAATTTTTTATTATATTATTTATTATATTATTTTTTTATTTCTTTTTTTTTAAAGATTTTATTCATCTATTTAAGAGAGAGAGAGAGGGGTACCTGGGTGGCTCAGTCGTTAAGCGCCTGCGTTCGGCTCAGGTCATGATCCCAGCGTTCTGGGATCGAGCCCCATTCAGGCTCCTTGCTCAACGGGAAGCCTGGTTCTCCCTCTCCCACTCCCCCTGCTTGTGTTCCCTCTCTTGCTGCCTCTCTCTCTGTCAAATAAATAAATAAAATCTTAAAAAACAAAAAAAGAGAGCACGTGAGAGGGAGCACCAGCAGGGAGCTGAGCAGGGAGCCCGACCTGGGGCTTAATCCCAGGACCCCGGATCATGACCTGAGCCAAAGGCAGATGCTTAACTGACTGAGACACCCAGGCGCCCCTCATATTATTTATTTCTAAAAATAATCATGTCAATAAAAAACAAAATAAACATTATAGTACAAAAAAAGGATTGAATTAATGTTGTTTAGTTACATTATAGTAGGTCTTTTTTAAAAGGAGGGGGACGTATAAGGAAAGGCTTCCAAAAATTGTGACTACAAGGGGGTAACACAAGGGTCTTTGCAGTGATGGAACGAGTCTGTGTCTCGATTGTGGTGGTGATTACACAAACCCGCACGTGATAAAATTGTGCAGAACTATATACGCACCCACAAACGAGTGCACGCAAAACTAATGAACACGGAATGAGGGCTGTGGACTGCACCAAGGCCAATTTCCTGGTTTTGATATTACACTATAGTTAGGTTAAGATTCCAGCGTGGGGATAAGTGGGTGAAGAGTATCAGATCTCTGTGCACTATTTTACAACTTTCTGTGAATCTGTAATTATTTCAAAAATTTAAAAATTATTTTAAAGTTTACATACTGTGTGATTCCATTTTTTTAATATATACTCAGAAAGACAAAAGTATGGCAGCAGAGAACAGACAGTGGTTGCCAGGAGTAGGGAAAGGAAGGACTACAAAGGAATAGTAGCCCTGGGAGATTTGGGGGTGATGGAACAGTCCTGTATCCTGATTGTGGTTGTGGTTACATGAATCTATACATGCATTAAAATTCGTAGACTTGTATACCAACAAAATGTCAATTTTATTGTATGTTCATTTTAAAAAAATTTTGTCATCATCTTAAATATTTTTTGAAAACTGTTGAAAGCTTTGGAATTAGTCGCTTTCACTTCAATATTGGATATCGATCTCACTTATATGAGGAATCTAAAAAAACAAAACAGAAACAGACTGGTAGTAGATTTGGGAAGCAATCTGTTAGTTACCAGAAGGGGGAGGGGCTCGGGGTGAAGAGGGTTTAGAGGTACAAACTTCCAGTTATTAAATAAGGAAGTCATGGGCGCCTGGGTGCCTCAGTTGTTAAGCGTCTGCCTTCAGCTCAGGGCATGATCCCGGCGTTCTGGGATCGAGCCCCACATCAGGCTCCTCCGCTGGAAGCCTGCTTCTTCCTCTCCCACTCCCCCTGCTTCTGTTCCCCCTCTTTGCTGGCTGTCTCTCTCTCTCTCTGTCAAAGAAATAAATAAAATCTTTAAAATAAATAAATAAAAAAAATAAAATAAAATAAGTAAGTCACCAGGATATAATGTACAGCAAGGGAATATAGTCAATAATATTGCAATAGTTTCATATGGTGACAGATGGTATCTTATCATGGGGATCATTTCATAATGAAAATATCAAATCACTATGATGTACACCTGAAACTAATAGGATACAGTATGTCAATTATACTTCAATAAATAAGTAACTGTTGGGATGTTAGGCATGTTAGTCTTAGTTACCTTACCCGTAAAATAGTAATATTAATATTCATCTAATGATAATGTATGTAAAGACCTTAGCATATTGCCTAGCACTGGGAAAGCACTATTGAATAACATTACTTATTTTTATTTAGTTTTTATTTTGGGAATTCATTCTGTAAGGAAATTTAGAATAAGCAGAGGAAATTACTGGATGTTTTTCATGAAAAATTGCATTTCTTAGAACACACCCTTTGCTTTATCTGATTCAAGCTTTTCACTGAGCTATTTTATAACTCAATTTGTAGATATGTGATAGCAATGCAGAATAACTATCTAGTGTCGTGCAAATAAATTCTATGGTGGAATTGTGGTGGTTTAAATTGACTTTCCCCACACCCCTGAACCACCCCCCACCAGTGGAAAATGTCAGTTTTGTGTCCCTATGTAACATTTCTCGACTCCATATAAAATGGTGGTTCTTTTGATTTTTCCTTTGAATCAGTTACACTGTATTTTCAGTTTTCTCACTGAATAATGAATTAAGCGAAATCTTTAACATGGGTTCATTTTATATCTGCTCGAGAGTCATGATTTTACCATTTTTAGAAATCTATCCTTTAACAGTTTTACAGCTGGAAAATGCTGAAAGACAATGTGAAATTGTAATAAAATCAATCTGCTCAGCATCTTTTATACTAAGTCATTTTGGCTATTCTTAATTATCTGGAATTTTAGTGTCTTATAAATAGATTGTCATGATAACCAAATAAACTTTTTGTTCCCCTTATTAATAATGCTTTGAACAGAGGACGTCCTTAATAAATATTTGCTAAGTGCATCAATAGAATTGGTATTTCATCTGAGGTCCCTCAATCAGGTGGAAAGATAGCCCTTAACTTTTGTACACCTTTCCCCCACCACTACGCCCCAAGAAATCATCCTTTGCATTGTTTTCTCTTTAGAGTTTCCAAAAAAAAAAAGAAAGAAAGAAAGAAAGAAAGAAAGAAAGAAAGAAAGAAAGAAAGAAAAAAAGAAAGAAAGAAAAAAAAGAAAAGAAAACTTTCCTTTTTATGGTCACCATCAAAACCACTGACATCCCCGGCAGAGGTGAGGAGAAGTGCCTGTAGGCAGGCACTCACCTAAAAGTGGGAATACTTGGAAGGTCTGAAGGGAAACTGAATGCTTGGAAAGAATCAAAATAAAATTTCAAGTGAGGGGGGAAAAAAGGAGGAATGAAAAAATAGTTCTAATTGGATAAAAGTAAAAGATTTTTCAAAAAGCAGCTGGGTGGGTCTAAGAAAGGATTTACCTGCCTGCCCACCACGAAGCGGCCGCAGAGCCCTCGCTGATTTCATGTACTCCTTAGTGAGGACAGAATGATTATGCCTTGGCTCAGTTTTAAAACAGGAAGAATGAAGGTTTTAAATCACTGTTTTATTGAAGGAAAAAAACGTAGTCTGCACCAGAGGATTCAAAAAACCCAGGAAGTGAAATGTAGCCAACTGCTGCCTGGGGGCATAAGGGGGCCTGGTCTGTGCCTGGATCCAGACCAAGTCTGTTTCAAGTTGATTTGATTGAGAATTTCACTTTGAAAAGAGTACTTCACAGGACCTTTGGGAGCTGTCAAATGCTGCCCCGGGGCAGAAGATTAACTGCTCTGTGGACCAGCAGGGAGAAGCCTAGTAAATCAGAGGCCCCTTGTTTGTGGGTCTGTGGGCTTACAGGTGGCAATGTAACGGGCTGTGCCTCTCTGCGGGCGCCTGTGGGACTTCACAGTTTATGGGTCAGAACTAACCGTGTGCATGGAAAGGAGCGTTTGAATCCATTTTCCAAACTGCGGATTGAAAAATGGGCCTCAATGAGCCTGCAAATGAAAAGTTTTCTCGAATTATCTGTCTTCTGGAAGGATCCCCAGGAAGCTGGTAGCAGTGGTGGCTTCTGGGGAGGGGAACAGCCCTTTTGTGTCTTATTGAAGGGGGGCGGTCAAGTGTAGCAGTTAAGAGCGTGACACTGGAAGCTGTGGTCTGTCCTTTCGTAGGGCGGGTTTTCAACCTGCAATGGTCTCAGTTGTGAAATGGGGATTATAATGAGGATTAAACGAGTTAATTCTATGGAAAGTGGAACAATGAACATAGTACTTATTCAACTATTGGCTTTTATCGTTACATGTATTTGCACGTATTACTGAAAATAATGTTATGTTTTTATAAAGCATTAGAAATATTTCTATAAAGCAAATAATTGTCTTATAATCTCTCAGTTTTCTGGGACTTTCTTTTTATAAATAACGTATTCTTACAGTTAGACATAACTCTAATGCTCCTTCCTCCCTCTGTCTCCCTTCTTTGCATTTCTCTTCCATGATTCTGCTCTGCCAGCCCAGGGCTCCCTTTAAATGTGGGGTGGCCGGGAAGTGGGAGGGATCTTTTCTATCAGTTAGCCACCCCCCCCCAGCCTGGTTCTCCAGATAGCACCTGACTGCTCCCCAGAGAGTTTATCAGTAGTAGAGGAAATGAAATAATATTTACTATCCCTCAGGCAATCCCCTGCATTGCAGGCACTCGCAAAAGAGAGGAAGGTGCTGTCTTCCTCCATTTTATTGTGCAATTAGTAAAGGCAAGGGAATGCCTTCTCAAATGTATGCCCAAGGGCATGGATGTTAAATAGAACCACTACCCTCCTTTCTTCATTAAAAAAATTTTTCAAATATACAAAGAGGTAGAGAAAATAGCATGATGAGCCCCCATATATCAAACACCTAGATTTAACAGTTAACTTTGCTATATTTGCTCCTTGTTTTTGTTTTTTTAGTATTTTTTAAAGATTTTATTTATTTATTTGAGAGAGAGAGAGCAAGCGAGCGTGCAAGCGGGGGGGGGGGTGAGGGGGACAGAGAGAGAGGGAGAAGCAGGCTGCCCACTGAGCAGAGAGACCAATGTGGGGCTTGATCCCAGGACCCTGAGATCATGACCCGAGCCCAAAGGCAGATGCTTAACCAGCTGAGCCACCCAGGTGCCCCTGCTTCTTGTTTTAAACAAAATTATAGAGCATGACTCTTTTCCCTTCTTTTTTTTTTTAAAAAAAAACAGCTTTATTTAGGTATACTTCACATAGCATACAATTCACCCATTTAAAGAGCACAATTTAATGTTTTTTAGTATATTTATGGATATGTCCAACCATTACCACAATCCAAAAACATCGTCATCGCCCTAAAAAGAAACTTTAAATCCTCGAGCTGTTAACACCACTTCCCACCACATCCCTAGCCCTAGTCAACTACTAATCTACTTTCTGTCTCTATTACACATTTTGTCTGCCCTAGATGTTTCATATAAGTGGAATCATAATATATGGCCTTTTGTTACTGGCTACTTTCATTTAACATCATGTTTTCAAGGTTTACCCCTGTTGTGGCATGAGTCAATACTTTATGGCTGAATAATATCCCATTGTTCAGAAATACCATATTTTATTTATCTATTCATCGGTTGATGGATATTTGGGTTTTTTCCTACTTTGGGACTACTATGAATAAGGCTGCTATGAACATTGGTCTACAAGTAACATGACATTTTACCCCTAATTTTTTTATATTCATCTCAAAGAGATGAGGACATTTCCCTGCATAACCACAGTAGCATTCAAATTAGCAATCATCTAATAATCAATTAAAATATAAGTTTCTTTGATTTCCTCAAAATCTTTTATTTGTTCAAATCAGGATCCAGTCCGTACAGCACTTTAATATATTAGCATTTGGTTGTTATGTCTCTCGAATATCTTTTAATAGAAGAATGCCATCCCAACTGCCTTTTTTCCTGACCTTGGCTTGAAGAACAGCCACATCCTCCTTTAAATCACCTTCTGGTTGGGGGGCCTGGGGAGCTCAGTCAGTTAAGCATCTGATTCTTGATTTTGGTCAGGATGGAGCCCATGGGATCAAGCCCTGAGTCAGGGTCGGTGCTCAGTGGGGAGTCTGCTTCAGGATTCTCCCTCTCCCTCTCCCCTCCCCCCATGCTCACGCATGCACTTTCTCTCTCTCTTAAGTAAATTAATCAATCTTTAAAAAAAAATAAATCACTTCTGGCAGCCTATGAGAAAACAGTAGATGGGGCTTCCAATAGCCTCAATTCTAGTTAGGTTCATTCATTGTTTTTGTAGTGAGTTTGAACCTCAGTCCACAAAATAAGTGTCACTTTTTTTTCTATATAGAACTTCCTTTGAGCCGTGCCCTATTCTACTAAATGGTGGAAACTTAATCATTATAAGAGTGGACTTTCACCTTTCCCCAGGGTGGTGTCCAAGTTCCTGGGGGTTTACAGAGTGTAGACACATGGGGAGGGGGGGTCTTGGGTTCCTGGATTGCCATCTCTCCACCGCATCCACTGAGACATCCAGATGGCCCTCTGTCCACTCAGCGCTAGATCAGGTCAGCCTGGAACATGGTGTCCTTAGGTCACCTGGCTCTTTGGGCCTTGTCAATGTATTCTTGAGCATGTAAGAAATATTCTATGGCTCCAATTTTCAGCGGGCAAATTAGGCACTCCATGGGGCCATTTTACGTCTGCTTGTCCAGACCTGTGCAGTATCATATGGCCTCCAGCTACAGGTGGCTGCCGAACATGAAAATGAAATATAGCTACTCCAGGATGTGCTATGACTGTAAAATACACACTAAATTTCAAAGACTTCGTACAGAGAATACAAAATATCTCATGCATGATTTCTATATTGATTACATTTGGAAATAATATTTGAATATATTGGGTTAGATTAAATATTTTATTACAACTCATTTCTTTTTACTTTCTTTAATGTGGCTACTTACTAGAACACTGAAAATTCCATATGTGGCTCCAATTAGGTTTCTGTTGGACAGCGTGCTGGTCTAGACTCTCCACATGGCCATTTCTTCCGTACTCGTCTAAAGCCACGCCGAAGCAGGGAGAGTTCTGGTATTTTATTAACTGGGCAAGCTCTATTCTGGAATGGGATTCAGCAGAGTGCGATTCACCAGGGATTCACCAGGCCCCCTTCCTGGGAGGGAACTCACACCAGTATCTCACTTATTTTCTTTTTCCTCAATTTTCCTTTCTCTTCCCAATTCGACCATAATCAGTCAAGGGCTGGCTTCTAAATGTGTTGTGTATACCCCACCTGAGCTTTTGCAAGTCAAAAGCCCATCATTTGACCCTGGTTCTACTGTATTATTCTTACCCCGAGGCTGTCTGTGCACCACCCCAGCTGCTGCCAGGATGGGAGAGCTATTACAAAGGAACAGGAAATACTAAGCACGAAAACTGCTTAGTTACTGTACCAAACATCGCCCATTACCTGTCATTCCAGAAACGTACTGTGCAATGATTCTGTGTCAAATGCTCTGCGAGAATCTGGGAATACCAAGATGAATGAGACCCAGCCCCTACTCTTAGAAAGAACAGGCCTCGTGGGTGATTGAAGAATGTAAACCCATAGGCGCAGCGGAACGTTAGAGGCACCGTGGCTGAAACACTGCTCAGGACACTGTAAGGCCCAAGGAAAGGGCTAGACTGGCCAATTCTGCTACAGGGCAGGGGCAGAGCAACCGGAAATGCAGATCAAAGCACTGTGGAAACTAAACACTTTATTATGGACTGTTCTAGTGTCTAAGGAAAAATCTCTTTCTGGGCCTTGGTTCCAACTGAAAATAATGCGGACGATTCTGAGCCATTCTCTTTCCCTCAGAGCACTGCTGCGAAGGGGATACGTTCATCAAATATACCAAACTGTTAGCATGGTTGGGCATTGGTGGTGGGATTATGGGAGACTATTTTTCTGTTCTTAATATTCTGAATTACCCAATTTTATATAATGAACAAGTATTACTTTTATAGTCCGTAAAAAAAAAAAAAAAGAACAATTTTATTTTAAATTTTGCCTTTGCTGCCAAACATCTTGAACTAGTGGTCTATACTGGCTCCCTCTAGCTCCTCCCCATCCTCTGAATCCAACCATTGTAATCTGGCTTCCACCCCCTCATCCAAAGGTCTCCAATGGCCTCCCAGTTGCCAAGGCCAATGACCTCTTTTCAACCTTTGTCCAACTTGACTTCTCCACATCATTAACACAGCTCCTTAAACTTTCTGAAAAAGCTTTAAGTTATAGTAGTAATGTACCCGTACTACAGAAAATTAAAAAAAAAACAAAACCCCAGGATCTACGATTGCCACCACCATAATACAACCATGGCCATTTTGGTGTATTTCCTCCTAATCTTTTTACTTTAGCTTATTTTTACATCATTATGGCATAAATGTATACCCAGTTTTGAATTTACCACCTCCTGGAAACTCTTCTTATTTCCACAAAACAATTCTTTCCTGGGTTTCCCACAAGTCACCCATCTCTCAAGTTTATACACTAATGCACTAATGTGCATAAAATTTCCTAAAGTGTTTGTTAAAATGCAGATCCCTGGACTCCACTCTACCTGCTCGTTCATATTCTATTTCATTAGGATTGATTTGGCCCCAAGAACGTACATTTTCAGCTTTCTGTAGCATGTGGTCCAAAGACCATATCGAAAAACACAGCACTGGACACACATCTTCACAGCAAACAGCTAACCAAGCAACCCCCAAACCAAACAATCTTGCAAACCCAAACCACTGTTTCCTAATCATCAAATTCTCTAGGGCTAGGATCTGAGTATCTGTATAATTTTTACACCCTCCTTGTGATTCTGATGAATCACTGCCTTAACTACAACCATACTATTCGGTTTGCATTTCCCTGAACACATAGCTCACTTTCAAGTCTCAGAGCCTTTGGCTGTTCCCTTGGCCTGGATTTAATTCCTCGTCACATTGGCCCTTGAGCCTAGCTCAAAGGGGATCTCTCCTATGAAACCGCACCGAGGCCCCTCTTCCATTTCTTCCATTTCCTTTCCCACTCACAAATTAAACTTAGTCATTTAATGTCTACGTCTTTAGGCTGGGCAATGAGCTATCTGGATGTATGAGTTCCCATTTCTGAGGAATAAATTACTCCAAGACTTAACAGCTTGAAAGGACAATAAACATTTATGACCTCACGGATCTCACAGCATCTGAGTTTAAGGATCAGAAGCAGCTTCTTTGGGTAGTCTCTCACAAAGTGTGCTCCAGGTGTAGGCCATGGCTGCAGTCATGTGAAGGCTTGACTGGGGCTAGAAAACCCCCTTTCAGATGGCACGCTCAAGTGGCTCCCGAGTTGGAACTGTCTGTTGGCAGAAGGCCTCAGTTCCCCTCCCCAGGGATCTCCTCGGGGCAGCCAAGCACGTCCTCACAACATGATCTTTGACTTCCTTCAGAGCAGGTAATCCAAGAGAGAGCAAGGTGAAGCCTGCAAAATCTTTTATGACTTAGCCTTGAAGGTCACATACCATCACGTCTACAGGATTCTATTAGTCACACAGGCTAGCCATGACATAGCGTGGAAGATTATGCAAGGATATAAATACCAGGAGGTGAAAATCATTTGGGTTCATCTTTGAGGCTGACTACCACAGTGAATATCTATTCTTTTTCTCTGTCCATCACCCCTTTCTCATGCATTTCATGTTGTACAACTGGAGTTGAACCTTCCTCATCTGAGGGGGAAGCAGGTAACCTAAGCATGGCTGATTTGAATATTCTATTCTCCTGGCCAGAGTGATCAATCAAGTGGGCATGCCATCAACTGAAGCCAGTCAGAATCTTCCTTGATTCTAGATGGATTCTGAGGGAGAGAGGGGCTCTATTCTTCTGCTATTTTGATCCCTAAGAATGACTTAAGCTGAAGCTTCTTATGGCCATTGGTTCAGGTTATATTGGAGGCGGCTATCTTTAGTAAGGGAAAATGAGGCCAGCACGCAAAGAGAGACAGAGGAGCAGAGATGAAAAGAGAAAAGGGAGTCCTGATGAAATAATTTGAACTCCTTTGATCCGTCTATGCCTGAAATGTTTGCTCAGACTTTCCAGTTATGTGAATCAACACATTTCATTTTTGGTTCAAGCTACTTTAAGTTGGATTCCTACTACCTACAAGCAAAACAACTCCCAACAAACGAGCAGGATCCATATCTTATTTCTCTTGAGTTTCCAGCGTTGGGTTCAATTTCTGGTCTCAATTCAAATTTGATGAATAAATAAATAAATAATTATATTTTTATATAAAATCAATCTGATATATGCAAATATTGGGGATTTTGAAAAAAAGAATTTGCAACTTACCAAGTAACAGTTATAAGAACACTGAAAGTCCTAGAACCTTGAAATTTTTGTGGATCTGGCAGCCCCCAGAGCCATGATGTTAGTCTGCTGAGCTCATGGTTAGTTTCCTGTAGTTCTGTGATGTGGCTGAGTGAGTGGTTTGTCAGGATCCTGAATATACACAGAACTAGGAAGAAAAAAGAGAGTAAGAGGAGATGCACACCATATTCCCTCCATGACAGGAAATGGAGAAAGGCCCTGAGTGGACCTCCGAACACTCAACGTCTGTGAGATGTGGGTAAAATTATGTTGCAGGAATTAAAGCAAGTAAATGGTAATGGACATCCATAGAATGCTGGCTGTGGGCTGGTGGTTTCTGTCCCTTCCTGAAGAACAATGTCCCGGGAGGAACTTGCAAAAGCAAGGCACAAGATCAGATTTATAACTGCAGGTAAAGAGTTCACCAGATAACTGTGCCAGTGATCAGATTATCCAACTCTTGGGCGCCTGGGTGGCTCAGTCAGTTAAGCGTCTGCCTTCGGCTCAGGTCATGATCCCAGGGTCCTGGATCGAGTCCCACTTTGGGCTCCCTGTTCAGTGAGGAGTCTGATTCTCCCTTTACCCTTCTCCCCTGCTCGTGATCTCTCTCTTACTGTCTCTCTCTTTCTCAGGAAATAAATAAAATCTTAAAAAAAAATATTATCCAACTCTTGCCCTGGCTGAGGGATTAAAAGGAACAGAGAAAAATACAGCTTCATGCAGGGATGTCTTGCTGTGACTTACATCAGTAACCTCACACGTGTGAACGGTTGATCTAGTATGGGATGACCTAGGGAGGTAGAAAAGGAAGGAAGTGAAATGTGGAAGAGAGAAAAACAGCTTGTCTGCTGCCTGCCTTTTTCTTCAAAGTCTTCTAATACTCGGCAGCTTTGTTGCGTCTAGGAGAACTGTTATACACATCATCGACCAAGTGACAGGTCTTTATTTTTAATTCATCGCAGAAGCCCTGCTGCCCAAATGCCTGACAGAAAGATCTCTTGTTGGCAAGGGCCTTTTCTCAAGCCAAGGAAAACCACAGAATTCCTTAGTTTTCCCCGTGGGCTCTCACAGCAAGTCCAGTTTTCTTTAACTCTATAAACTCCTGTGGCTGCTGTCACATAGCGATGGCTAGGTTTCAGAAAGGAGACTCTGGTTTCTGACAACGAGAGCAGGGATTCTAGAGTCAGGCTGCCTGGATTCAAATCCCTGCCTGTCCACTTCCTCACTCTGTATGATCTAGGACAGGTCACACTTTGTCCCCTCTTTCCTGGTCAGTAAAATGCAGTCAAGAATATGAGAATAGGGGGCACCTGGGTGGCACAGTCGGTTGAGTGTCTGACTCTTGGTTTTGGCTCAGGTTGTGATCTCAGGGTCGTGGGATGGAGCCTCGCATCAAGCTCCACGCTCAGCAAGGAGTCTGCTTCAGTGTTCTCTCTCCCTCTCTCCTCCCCCCGCTTGCTCTCTCTCTCTCTCTCTCTAAAATAAACAACTCTTAAAAGAAAAAAGGATATGATAATAGTATTTCTTCACAGAGCTGGGGCAAGTATTAGGGGAATACATGTATATGTTTATGTTTAGAGTTTAGGACATGTACTAAGACTTATATAATTGATTTATACTATTATTGTTATGCAGACAAAACACCATTTTTCTCTGTGAATCTTCCTTGAGTCTTTGTCATTGTAAGTACATTTTTTCTTTCTATTTGGCCTTCTTTTCTTTTTTTTTTTTTTTTTCATTAAATACATCTCATGGTAATTATTTGTGGACCAAAAGTTGGTTCACTGGCTTAAGCATGTTTGGTGGTACACCATTGTCAGTGTCTTGGTGGGGCCTCTGCCAGTTTGTGTCCATAGAACCTGGGCCTCCTCACCCTCCATAGGGCCACTGGGTGGTGAGATCCATGGAAGTCGGTGTCTGACCAAATTCCATGTGCAAACACTGATTAGCAAACAAGCACAAGAGTCCTTGTATGCTGCCTGAGCTCAAGGCTCCCGACCAGAACCTTGCGTGAAATGTTTGCTTGAACCAGATACTGTGTTGTCCTAAAGCAGGATCCAGCCACAGTTCTCATTGACTCGGGTGACAAAACCCTGCATTAAGTGGCAGGCACAGGACTGAACGAACACCCAGGCTGAGAGCACTGTTCTGGCCTCATTCAAAACTTATGTCCCATTCCTTCCTTCCTTCCTTCCTTCCTTCCTTCCTTCCTTCCTTCCTTCCTTCCTTCCTTCCTTTCTTTCTTTCTTTCTTTCTTTCTTTCTTTCTTTCTTTCTTTCTTTCTGAGAATGTATTCACTTATTTGTCAGAGAGAGAGCAAGCACAAGCAGGGGGAGTGGCAGACGGAGACAGAGGGAGAAGCAGGCTCCCTGCTGAGCAAGGAGCCCGATGCAGGACCCGATCCCAGGACCCTTGGATCATGACCTGAGCCGAAGGTAGACAATTAACTGACTGAGCCACCCGGGTGCCCCTGCCCCATTCCTTTAAAGGTGAGATTCCTGTTCAGTACGTGTACCTCAAAAATCATGCATTTCCCTAATATTCTTTCTAGCATCTCTTATGCTAAAGAATAAATCCTCTAGTGTAGATTCAGAAATGAATCGTTCAAGGAGCTGTAGTAGCCACAGATTCCAAGGCCAAGTTCTGATTAGAGCCCTTCAGTGCTCACAAACCACCCCCCGGAGTTTGTATTCCCCATTAGAGCACTTGAAAGTATTCATTAACAACTCCTAGGGTGAATATTAAAACTAACTTTTAAAGCACTCACATATATCTTGCTGTCTAAACTGCAGTATTTAAATTACGGCAATAATCACCAAATACCCGTGAAACCCTCAGACCGTAACTTGATTTTTTTTTAGGTGACAGTCTACCTATTAAGTCCGATTTTTTGAAGACCTTCATAGATTCCTCATTAAAGATGAATAACTTAAATAACATCAGCTGATGAAATACTTTCTTTGCAAGAAATCTTCACAGCTCTTGATTTCATAATTGCTGAAAAATGTGTTTTCAGACACGTGGTGGGTTGTAAGTGATTCTACATGTGACTCAGGCATTTCAGAGGTGACACTAGCTAGAGCTCTTTAATACCAGGATTATCAGTGGGAAACGGTCCCCAAAGAAATAGATTTTTGATGAAGCTTAAATATCAACATATTGGCATGGAAGATCTTTTAAACTCTTACTGTCTATAGATAACAACTTTGGTTTATGGTAAAAAGCCATGCAGCCAAAACAGTAGAACGGAGTTCAATGCCATGTTTATTTAGGACACACCTCACCCCCTTGCTTTTGGAATTGAGCTAAAAGTAGGTCACAGTAGGCAAAATATTAAAAGAAAATATAGATATTTATTTTTAGTGTCCTTGATGGTACATAAGTTTGGCTCTAGTTAATTGCACAGAGGGCAGCAGGGGGCATAGCTTTTCTGCAGGAAAAGAGAGAAGGCAGAAGGCAGGAAAGATTAAGAAGCACAATTGCCAAGGACAGGGTTTGTCTAGTGTGAAGTGGGTGGAATAGGGGCACCTGGCTGACTCAGTCCCTAGAGCATACAACTCTTGATCTTGGGGTTGTGAATTCGAGCCCCGTGTCGGGTGAGGAGATTACTTAAAAAAACAAAAATAAAATCTAAAATGCATGGTGTACCACTAAAAACCCAAGCCAAAGTTTTTAGTTTTTGTTTCTCGTTATTGTGTTGTTAGGGGAAATGAAGGAACCCCATGATTATGGAGGCATAGCAATTCACTGGGGTGTAAGCGTGAAGCTCCCAGCCTCCTCTGGTGGAATCCCCGGGCAGTGGGCTCCTTTTATACCTGACTGATATTCCCACCCAATTCTGTAACTTCCCAGTCCTATTTCTAATGCTCAGTCCCACTCATTTCTCAACTTCAATCTCAAGAACAAAGCAACCCCAAACTCCGATGTCAGTCTAGTGGGAGTGGGGGTGGGAGATGTGTCTGCCTCCACACATCCACCTTCTTCTTTCCTAGAGAGGACCACCCGAGGTTTGGGGGATGGAATGAGAGGCGGGATCTCCTCACTTGACTCCTTTGGGGAGGAGGGCAGGAGGGGCTGCGACCAGGTTGCTGCTGCCTCTCTAATGCTAACAGATTTTCTTCCCCACAATAGCTGCCCATCGTCACCCTCCCTGGGTCACATGTCCTGCCACACAGTCTCCTGACACGAGGTCTGGCTCAAGCTCAGCCTCTGTTTCTTTCTCTCAGCGCAGGCCTCGCCCTACCCAAGGGGCCGTCTTGTACAACATGCTCTTGGAGGTGGTACTGGCAAGGTGGCTCAGGCTCAGTTATGCTTTGTCTACTCCACTTAGAGGAAATTCTATCCTCGCAGTGCAAATGGTGGAAATGCGGTCTGGAGCCTCAGGAAGAGTGAATTAGAGCCCTTTGTAGGAGACAAGGGGAACAATAGAAAACCATCTGTCATTAACTCAAAGGAATGCATCATTCCTAGAAGTAATGCAATTGGGGGGGGGGGTGGATAGAGCAAACTCCCAACCCATCTCCTGATTCCAAGCAGTAATGTAATGCCCAGTACACAGACAGAGAACACATCAGATGCTTTAATTGGTGAAACCAGATACTGCATTTGATTTTAGCTAATAGGCAGAGAAGAGATAATGGTTCTACTTAAGCCACACCTTTCCCTTTCCCACTTGAGGTGGAAGCTACCACCTCCAGAGCTCCCCACACCTCTCCAGGGCTCTGAATCTTGCCCTGATAATGCTCTGAACTGTGCAAAAGCTCCTGAAAAAAAAAAATCTTTCTTACCGGAAATGATTAGGTTTTTTAAAAAAGATTTAATTATTTATTTATTTATTTATTTATTTGAGAGACGGAGAGAGAAAGGGTGGGCACGAGCAAGGGAAAGGGGCAGAAGGAGAGGGAGAAGCAGACTCCCCACTGAGCAGGGAGCCCAACTGGGGATCCCAGGACCCTGGGGTCAGGACATGAGCCCAAGGCAGACGCCTAACCTACTGAGCCCCCCAGGCACCCTGGAAATGATTAGTTTTGATTTCTTCTTCCTGAGGCCTGATTCAAATCTCTCCTTTGTGTACTAACTCACTAAGCTTAATTGTTTGGTTCCATCCCCCCAGCTCCCATATTTTCTGTACCTCTTTGGGAGTCCAGGGACAACTCTGGGGCTCAAGTGAATAGACTATTGTTTTTAACTTTTTATTATGGGAAATTTCCAAATCGTAGTAACCAAATTTCTACCATGGTTTCATAAATTGAGATCCTAATAAGGTTTATCTGCTTTATTTGATTGAAACATTTCTTAAAAGAGGCGGATTACACGAGGTGATTCTGTGAAACCAGACAGCTCCAAAATCATAGCAGTTTATAACTACTCAGGTTTATTTCCTGCTCACGTGAATTTCCATTATGAATTAGCTTCACATACTCTTCACTCCTGGCCATGGCCTGAAGAAACAGTTCCCGTTTGGGATACACCCACTTCCTGGCAGATGGAATGAGAAACGGTTAAAACACAATGACTTTTAAAATTTCTGCTCAGAAGTAGCAAATATCACATCTGCTCACATTTCATTGATCAAAGAAAATCACATGGCCAAAGCTGATGTCGGTGTGGAAAATGGAAGCATAATTCTCCCAGCAAGGACGGCCACATATATTGGGAATAATGCAATCTGTCATACCTTCTAAGTCTCTTTTAATGTTAGATTTCTCTCCTCATCTTTTTTCCCCCCAATTTACTAGTTGAAGAAATTGGGAAATTTGTGCTGTAGACTTTCCTACATTCTGGATTTTGCTAATTGCATCCCATGGCGTACTTGTTTAACACGTTCCTCTGTCCTTCTATTTCTTCTAAATCTGTCGTTAAATATATGGGCATATGCAAATTCAGGTTCAAATTTTTGGCGAGGATACTTCCCAGGTGGTCATGCATGTCATTAGTTATCTCTTTCTGTGTAACAAATCTTTCCCAAACTTTGTGGCTTAAAACAACCGTCATCATGTATTATCTCGTGGCTTCTATGGATCAGGGATTCATGCAGGGTACAGGGGGATGGCTTGTCTGCCTTATGATTTCTGGGGCCAAGCTGAAAAACTCAGAGGCTGGACTGAAATCACCAAAGGCTTGACTGAAGCTGAAGATTCCTCGTTCAAGCTGGTTCACTCACTTGGTTAGCAATTTGGTGTTAGCAAATGGGTTCTTTTTCTATGTGGGCTTGTCCATAGGGCTGCTTGGGCATCCTCACAACATGGTGGCTGACTTCCCCCACAGTGATTGATCTGAAAGACCAATGTCGAAGCAGCAATGTCTTTGATTACCTAGCTTGTGAATTCATACGCTGAATTCAATTGGTCACAGAATCATCCCTTATTCAGGGTGGGAAGTCTACACAAAGGCATAAATACCAAGGCATAAATTCACTGAGGGTCGGTCACCTTGGAGGCTGGAGGCTATATGTATCAAGTGGTTTTTGATGTTAAAAAAGATAAGTAGGAGCAATGGATAGCATGCTGTGTGGGACAGTGGTTTCCAGCATTTGAGATGTCGTGGTCTGGGAGAATTTCAGGGGGTAAATAGGTCAAAGTGGAACTACTAGATCTTTATTTTGTCATGTAAAGTCACTCAAAAAGAGCAACCCATTAATTCTACCACCATTATTTTTTCATTTTTTTTTTAAAAAAGGTCTTTTTTCTATAGAAGTACATTATCTCAGAGGGAAGAATCATCCGTTTTGTGGTGGAGCTAGAAGTGCTCCACAAATGTACCTTGAGAATCCACGTCAAAAACATTCTGTCGTCAAGTAGAGGATTCACATACTCGACCACCCCACAGTTCCACTCCCAGCCGTGGGCCCTGATGAAATGCATACATGCAGACGCCAGAAACCATGCGCAAGAGCATTCGAGCCAGTATGTTAATAATGGCCCTGCACTGGAAACAAACCAATGCCATCAACAGTGGCCAGATAGACAAACTGACATATATTCATACTGTATGCTTCCACATATGTGAAGTCCCCAGACAAACAATACTAAAGTACAGTGCTCTGGGGTGCATACTTACATGAAAAAAGTGGAAAAAAAAAAAAAAAGAATTAGAGTGTGATTGTTACAAAGATCAAGGGGCGCCTGGGTGACCTGCCTTTGGCTCAGGTCATGATCCTGGCATCCTGGGATAGAGCCCTGTGTCGGGCTCCTTGGTCTGCTTCTCCCTCTCCCTCTGCCTGCCGCTCTTCCTGCTTGTGCTTTCTCTCTCTCTCTCAAAGAAATAAATAAAATCTTAAAGGAAGAAAGGATAAAGTTAATGGTTATGTTTGTGGGGAGGGAGTGTTTTCTGATTTTGGAGAGACCCAGGTAGACTGTTGAGGCCCTGGCAATGTTTAATGTATTGCCCTCAGTGATGGTTACACAGATATTGCCTTGATAACTCATTAAACTGCACATTTTATGTTTTTTATGTCTGTATGCTATATCTTACCATAAAAAGGGGGTTTTGAAAAGGAAAAAAATTAGTCTTTTTAATTAAAAATTTTAGCTTTAGGGGAAACTTTTTTTTAAAAAGACCATCTGTTCTTTCTCGGCTACATCATCTCTCTCCCACCCCTTCTCCGCACAGGGTGTCAGTAGGGTCTCTGTTAGTTCCGGCACTGACAGCTTCACACTAGAGACTCTCACACATCCCCGATTCAGTGGGGCATGAGTGGATGTGTGGCTGTGCACACGTGCACACACACACATGCACACACACTCATGAGGCTTCCCTCCCTGTGTTTCAAGAGAGTACCTTTGCTCCTCCTCCCGGGTTGGCAAGAAGAGGGACTAGCCTCTCCTCAACCACTCTGCGGTTCCCCAAAGACCCACCCCCCCAAAAAAGCTCCCCACTTCTTCCTCCCAGGCCTTCTGGGCAGGAAAGAGGGCAGACCTGCTGGCTCTCAGACAGGTGTTGTCAGTGAGCCCCCCCCCCCCAGCTGGGCAGCTCCAGTGCCTGAGAGTGCCCTGGACTAAGACCAGTGTGGCGCTCAGCGTATAGTTCTCAGCAGTGGCCCCAAAGAGCCCATTTTGGTAGAGGGAGCTTTATGGCATCCTGTTACACTGTTGATGGAACACCGATTATATGCCAGGCATTTCACTGGTCGTTTACGTGGTGCAATGCTTTATAATTTACAACAATTTATTCATCTTCAGAACAATCCTATGAAATAGATAGGTGATATCTAATTATTTCCACTTTCCAAAGATGCCAGTGAGGCTCCTAAGGTCTGAGTATCTCATCTAAAGTCACGGTAAAGGGCTGGCCGTACCTCTGAATACCTACCATACCCAAGCCTCTTGCAGAAAAGGAACCCCATGTAGTTCCTCAGGCAGGGTTTGTTTGATGTTATCTCCAGATCCTTCCCACTCCCGGTCCACAGTCGATTTTGCCAGAAGAGGTGAACTGACTCAAGGGCAGCCAAGCTATAGGGCAGAGATAGATGGAGTGGCCGCAGGAAAGAGCTGCCCAAACAGGAATGATGGTTATTGGGTAGAGAATTAGATTATCTCGGAAAGGTTTTGTGCAAAATACAGGGAAGCTGTTGTTATAATAGGAAACGCTAAAAGACCCCAGCGATGAGGAAGTTGTGCACAGGTCCGTAAGGCGGTAGAAATCATCAATAGCCTGGGAGTACGAGTAGGAATAAGGTTGACTGTGAACAGAAAACATGTATCTATTGATACCAACAGAAGGCAAGTTACTTAGATGACGCTGGCAGGAGCCCTGGAAGCCAAGATTTCAGGGGACCAAGTTCTCATAATGATGGGAGAGCAGCACTCTTGTTGCTGGGGGTGCTCAGTCCGCCTCTGTCTCTGTTGGCCTCTGTTGGACTGGCGGCCTCCATGCGCTCTGTGTGGTGGTGGCGGGGAAGCCAGGGCCAAGAAGCTAGGCTCCCAGGGGCTCTGGCCTGCGCAGGCTGTGGAGGTCGGGTGCAGCCCCCTGCTCTGCTTCCAGGGCCGGCGGGAGGCCACTCACTGTGCCGGGCAAGCAGCAGCCCTCCCAGCAACCCGAGGTGGGCTGCTGCGGGAAGTACTTCCCATTTGGCTTCAACATTGTCTTCTGGGCGCTGGGAGCCCTGTTTCTGGCCATTGGCTTCTGGGCGTGGGGCAAGAAGGGCATTCTCTCCAGCAGCCCGGTGCTGACAGATCTGGGAGGCCTCCACCCCGTGCAGCTGTTCGTAGTGATCAGAAGTATCCTGGTGGTGCTGGGCTTTGCCTGCTACATTCGGGCCCTCCTGGAGATCACCTTCCTGCTCGAGTTTTTCTCAGCATTCATCTCCTCTTCTTCCTGGGGCTGGCAACAGGGATCTTGGCCTTGGTACTGAAGACTAGATTTGAGACCAGCTCAGTTTCTTCCTGAACTACAACATCAAGGCCATTGGGACAACATTGACCTCCAGAACTTCATTGACTTTGCTCAGGAATATCTGTCTTGCTGCAGAGCCTGAGGGCCTAATGACTGGAAACTCAATATTTATTTCAACTGCACTGCCTTGAACCCCAGCCAGGAGTGCTGCAGGATGCTCTTCTCCTGCTATGTCAGGGACCCTGTGGAAGGTGTCCTCAGCACCCAGTGTGGCCAGGACTCCGGGCTCAAACTGGAGCTGGAGCAGCGGGGCTCCAGCCACACCAAAGGCTGATGCGTGGGCCAGTTCGTGAAGTGGCTGAGGGACAACCTGATTGTTGTGGCTGGGGTCTTTGTGGCCATCGCCCTCCTCCAGATCTTTGATATTTGTTTGGCCCAGAGCCTTGTGAGGGACATCAAGGCAGTGAAGAGCAACTGGTGAGGCTGCCGCAGTGGCCATGGCCACCTGCCTGGCCTACCCAGGGACCACCCCTTCCAACTTCCCCTGCCTCGCTACTGTGCCGCTGTGCCCAAGATGGGCAGGGACCTCATGCCCATGATGGGCAAGTGTTTCTGCTTGGACCTGAGCTCCATGTGGAGCTTGAGTGTGGGCGAGCTGTGCACCCATGGAGACAGCGGTGTGCCTCTGCCTGGGGTGCCTGTCCTGGAGCTGTGTGCATGGAGGACGGGTGTGTCTATGTGAGTGTGCACAGGGAGCCATCATCTTAGCTGTTGTCGGGTGGCAGGCTCTCCAGGGGGCTAGGAATGGCACAATGAGGAGAGTGCAGGCCAGGTTGGGTGGGAGGGGTCTTTTTTAGCTCTATTTTGCCTACCCTAACCAATATAATAACTAAACAAATGTTACACTTTTAGAGGGGAATTTGATAGTACTTATCAAAATAGTAAAAGCAGAAATATTTTTGATATAGCAATTTCATTTATAAGAATATATCATACAGAAATAAATAAGCAGGTAAGATTTTATGTACCAGGATTTCCACTGTAACATTATTCACAGTAACAAAAACTGAAGACACCCCACAGGTACATCTTTAGGGAAATGCTTAAATAAATTATATTACAAGTATCCAATGAAATGCTATGCGGCTATTTAAAAGAAGCAGCTCTGTGGCATGAGGATAAATGATGTCCTTTATAAATTAATGAATAAAAATTTGCAAATAATATTCATAGCATTTTCTGGGTTTTATAAAACAACCTTAAATATATAATCTAATATATATTATAATATGATTCTAATCTAATATACATCTAATATATAAAAATTCATATGTACATTATACATATTTATATGTACCTAGAAAATGGTCTAGAAAGTTATATACCATATATGAGTAGTGATTACCTTTAAAGATTAGGAGCACCGTGGTAGTTTTAAACTATATCCACAAGTACTTCTGACCTCCTCTTTGCAAAGGTGGGGCCCAGTTTCTATCCCATTGAGTGTGGCTGGATTTACTGTGTGTGTGTGAGTCCAGAGATGACGTCATAAAAGACATTTGGATGCCTCCTTCTTCTGTCTTTTGGATCATTCACCCTTGACACAGCTAGCTCTTACCTTGTGAAAACACCTAGCAGCTCTAAGGTGAGGTCTATGTGTTGAAGAACTGAGGTCCGCCAACAAGCAGCACTAACTTGCCAGGTGTGTGAGTAGGTCCTACCGTGGTAGTAGACCCTTCCACCCCAGTCAAGCCTTCGGATGACTACCATCCCTGCTGGCATCCTCACAGCAGTTTGTGAGAAACTCTGAGCTGAGAACCACCCAGCTGAGCCATTCTGGATTTCTGATCCACAGAAGCTGGTAACATAATAGATGTTTATTGCTTCAGGTTTTTAGGCTTTAGGGGTAATTTGTTATGCAATAATAGCTAACTAAAATGAGAATGAAGAGAGGGTAGGGGAGGGCACTACTTTAAAATTTTTTTATATTCCTCTTCATTGTTTACATTTGTATGATTAACATTTGTAATTTTTCAATAAAAAAATTTTCAAGTTGAAGAGGGCAACCTTTAAAGCTCATCATTTGCTGGACCTAGAAAGAATCATACATATCTCAAAAAATGTGCAAGAAACTCTTTCAATGACTAGAAGAAGTGACTGCATATAGAGAGAAACAGGCCAAAAATATATAAAATATCTGCTCCTAGTGATACAAAATATAAGACGTTGCCAGTCATCGATCATTATTATGTTTTTCTGCCTGAATATTAGTCAGTCACCCCTGACTTGGAAAAGAGAAAACCACAGAAGGGCATTTCTCTCTGTTGTGCAAATGTTTGTGTTTGTGTTAACAACGGACAAAGAGCCCCTTTCTGATTTTTTTCCTTCGAAAACCAGTACTTAAAACCTGCAGTTTTGATTAATGGTAATGCCCCTAGTTAAGATACCAGCTGAAGAAGTCAAGTCAGTATTTAACAGCTGCTTCTTTCTCAACACTCCATAGCCTTCCTCTGGGTTGTACCCATTTGAACTTCAATATTTGTCCTTTGCTCACATTATTTCTTCTCTTCTACCCAATTGTTGCATCTGTGTACTCCTGGGGCAGTCCAGCCAGGTTGCAAAGCAAGGACTTCCTTAAAAAAACCAATGACTTAATGACTTCCCCTGTTCATAGTTACATTTAATTCCTGTTCAGCTACTGGCACCAGGGGGACCGATGTCTGCATCCTGTAGCAAATATTCCCATCATTTCTTCCTCTCCACTTAAAAACATTCTTTAGCTCTTACTAAAGTTAAGGGCCCCAGAGTTCTTTGTGTGAGTATTGCATGTACTGTTATAGGGATTTTATTCATGTACCAGATTTTTTAAAAAGTGAATATTAATCTTTGCTGTTGTATAAGCTAAACATCTGCAATTTTCCATATGTCATGACACCATCAAGGGAGAAAGAAGTGTAAGAGAAGAAGGGAAGAGTCATTAAAAAGAGAATGTTAGGCTGGCTATTTCAAAGGAATCTAGACCTAGCCTGACTGTCTGAAAAGTTAAAGTAATTGTTCAACTTGAATTACATCATCAACCCAAGTTGGGGTGCTCAGGGCATTCCAGTCACGGCTATTCCAGCTAACCACCCCAGGAGCATAAAAACTGCTCTCAACCTGTTCTTGTTCATTTTTAGAATCCAGGCTTAATTAGCATTCAGACAGGAACTTGACACCTATTTGACTCACTTAAAATATGTTAGTAAAATAATCGTCCCAATATCCTCCCCTAGTCCCTTTTGCTAGCGTAGTCAAAGCATCCGCTATAATATTCCCGAAAGATAGTGGCGATCTATACTGTTTTGACTATGGAAAGCGGGTCTTTTTGGGTACTGACTGCTTTATGGTCTCATTTGGATTGTGGTGGGTAAATAAGAGTGAGATAAAGTCCAAATAAACTGGCTCTCAAATCCCCATGCTTGTATGGATTTATTTGGTCCTTTGATGTCTTTTTTGTGTCTCTGTTGGACTGTTTCAAATATGCACTTAAGTCACCCATAGAAAAGGCTACTAATGTAAACGGACATGTGTTTAGAATGGGCTGTCATCTTAACCTTCCCAGAGATGCAAACCCATAAAGCACAAAGGGTCAATTGGAATTACCTCTTCTGTTTCTTCTTTTAAATATGAGAGGTTGCAGAGTTCAGAGAGCCCTTTCCTTCTCGTCTCTCTATTTATTCAGGTGACTTAAATTTTGGCTGTTAGAAGGAGGGGTTGACCCTCAACTCTGGGACATTCTTCTTAAAATTGAGTTTTAACTTTCATGCCTTACTGCTTATTTTAAGAGTACTATTTGAGTCTTTGATACTCTATCTTCACAGTGTTTCCCATAAAAAAAAATCTATAGGTATAGGAGTGTATAATCTGAAGTATTTGAACTCATTTTGTAAATGCTCTTCAAGTTAAAAAAGTTTTTTTTAATCAGTAAAGTAACACTAAAATTGGAAAGCAGAAGGAAAAATCATCTGTAATCTATGACTCAAATTCACATGCTGCTAAAATAGGCCCACACAGAGGCGAGGTGGGACACTGACCCAGCCAAGCACATCTAGGCTGGTATATTGGAACTGGTACATACTGGCTGCTTAACAGCGCTAGAACCGGGGTTCTGTACAAGTATACAGACTGCTTTTCACATATAACATTTTATCACAAAAGCATTTTCAAGTAGAGTCTTCACAAGAGAAGGAATTATATTCCTCAGGTTTATAATTTTTTGGAGTGTACTTAGAAAAGTCAAAATCTAGCTATTTTATATCAACAGCTTCAACTTTGGTTGAATACTTAAGGTCTTACAGTTAGCTGTGTGGTAGAAAGGAGGCACAATGTAAAAACTATTTTAAAAGCTTAAAGGCTCATCCTCCCTTTGCTGAAAATTACATCCCTCAAAGAAGCAGGTCAATGGTAAGCAACCACGCTCTACCTGAGACGTCTGGATTAGATCAGTCTCTCTAGCATGCTTGAGAGCACACTTCATTTCAAAACGTGAATCCCTCCCCAAATTAGTATATTTGGAGCAGTAACAAAAATGTGTCTATAATGCTTTTAATGAACTTAACAAAATTACCCGCACTCTGAGGGATTAAAGGTGAGATTTATGTAGCAGCAAATAGAGCTCTTGAAAACAAGTGGGTATCACCCTGGGTAATAGGAGGCATTCTGAAGTGATCACTTGAAGGTTTTTGAGGAACAGAAATAGCATAATGCTGCCTTTCAATTTTATGGCAATGTCTGTACGATCGGCTTGGCATCCCTAATATCTCCTTGTCCCCAATCTCATTTTAGTCATTTTTGCTTCTGGTCTTGCGGGGTTCAGTTTCAGATCCTAGGTGAGGTTAGTTCAGTTCGTCACTTCGTTGTGCTACTGAGGCCACAGAAGTATGCACTGTTTGTCTGTGTGGTGAGAATTCTCTCTTAACAGTAAACCTTTTCTTCACTTCCTGGTTCTCTATCCCTCTCGACCCCCAAGGCTGGGAGGTTGTGAGCAGCGGAACATGTGATACTGGGAGGCTGAGGGAAATAATGGAAAAGGCTCTGATTTTAGAATCAGATGAAACTGAAATCAAGTGTACATGTTAGAGGGGATTCTTGGATAAATTACTTGACCTGTCTAAGCCTCAGATTTCTCATCTGAAAATTAAACAATATCAAGGTTTGTTATGAGAATTAGATAACGTGAGCGATAGGACACTCAGCTGTAGGTAGCAGGTCCTCTCAGTAGTGCTAACTCTCTGCTGTTACTAGTGCCCCACTTCTAGCACGTGGTGGGGTTGAACTTCATGGCCCACTTTTGTTGTATGGGGCCTTAAAACTGGTTCTAGCTAATGAATTGTTAGCGAAAGTGATGCATTTTGAAACTGCCAGTGCAAGGCCCTTTCCTTTTGACATGGTGATAGGCAACATTCAAGATGGTGGCTGTTCTCTCAGCTTGGGTTCAATGGCTACTGAGGAGAATGTCCCTGCTGGCCCAACAAGGGTGAATAGAATGAACAAGAAACACATTCTGGCATTTTCAGTCACTGAGATTTGGTATTATTATTATAGCATAACCCAACCTATCCTGTTGCTTTCCTCTATTTGAACAACAAAGTATAAAAATGGAGAGAAGAAAAAAAAAACTGAGAGAAGAGGAGCACAGTTTAATTCGTGGATTGTGGAGACATCTGACAGATTTTCCGATTTCTCCCTGGTCTTATGGTAAAGTTGTATTTCCAGACTGAATCTAGAAACAGCGGTGGTGGAGATGGCTCCATGCTTCAGCCCAAGTAGAGGAGCTTGGCGACTCAGAGATAAGAGGGCAAGCTATTTACAGTGTCATACCGGACACACGGGGGAAATCTTGAGAAATCTCCTAGGGCTTTTATGTATTTCAGATTTACTCTTGGGTGAATCAACAATATTATACTCTCCCTACCCCTACTGGCAGTCTTACTTAGAAAGCATTGTTGAGTTCCAAGGAAACAAATCTGTTATATTTATAAATAAAAATAAAGACAGTATCTCTTGGAAAGGAATGTTTTTTTTCACCGAATAAAATTTAATTTTGAAAAAAATAAATGTTAGTCAGAATATTTAAATGTCCTATTGCCTTCCCCTTCATTCAGTTAACTAGATTTATCAATAAAATTTTCTCCTCAGAGGGCTAGTTGAATATGACCTAGTAGCAATAAAAAAAATTGCAATAGAATGGCAAATTTTATTTTAACAAACGTTATTACAGCCAGTGTCTCTGAATAATGAGAATGTTTACCAGCCCACGTTGATAATGGAGGATTTTATGCATTATTTATTGTTAACTGAATTCCAGAATAATAATGGTGAATCTCTGTTAGTGCTCAGTATAATGACAGCTGATTCATAATTGTGATACTTTACAGAAAAACGAAAGGTAACGTTTAGTCAGGTATTACTGTTGGCCGGCAGTATGCTGAGTGTTTTTTTTTTTTTTTTTTAAGATTTTATTTATTTATTTGACAGAGACAGCCAGCGAGAGAGGGAACACAAGCAGGGGGAGTGGGAGAGGAAGAAGCAGGCTCCTAGCGGAGGAGCCTGATGTGGGGCTCGATCCCAGAACGCCGGGATCACGCCCTGAGCCGAAGGCAGATGCCTAACGACTGCAGCACCCAGGCGCCCCAGTATGCTGAGTGTTTTGAGCAGAATTGCATTCAGCTTCCTACAACAGAACTCCAACCACAGCGGCTTAGCCAAATGGAGTTCACTTTTCCATGCACAAGAAGTTCAGAGGTAGGATGTTCAATTCCGACACAGCTGCTTGAGAAAATCTTCAAGGACCCAGTTCCTCCTAGCTTCCTCATCTACCATCCATAGGTTTTGTTCTCTTGGTTACTAGATGGCTGCTTTTCTTCTAGGTGTTCTCATGTTATACAGAACAAAAAAGGAAGAGCAAAAAGCAAAACACATCCCGGCTGGCTCTGTCCCCTCCGCCTTTAAAAAAAAATCAGAAACTATTACTTTTCTGGAAACCCTTCCCTATAGAACAGAAACATATGGTCACCATAGCTGTAAGGGGGTCTGTGGAGGGAGTATTTTAGCTGGGCATATTGCTACCCCAAATGAAATCGTGTTTCTGTTAATAAAAAAAAAAAAAAAGAAAGAAAGAAAGGTAGAATAGATCTTGGATAAACAACTAGCAATATCCTCCATTAAGCCTCAAGGGCATTATCCCAGATTTTTCAACGAACTATGAAGCAGCTCTATTATTTCCCCATTTTATACATTAGGAAATCGAGGCACGGAGGGCTGAAATCGCTTACCAAGGGTTACGCAGGTGGTAGGTGGCAACACAGGACGAGGCTAGGCCCCCTATGGGGGATGGCCCTCAAGTACTCACAAAACGCAAAAATGGCAAGCTGATTGAGTTTGGAGCTTGGTTCTCCTGAGTCCTCTTACTGCTTAATCAATCACGCAGAGAGCCAGCTGGGGGCATGGCCAAGGTCTCTTGGGCAAGGTGCCAGCAGGTCCCTATGGGAGGCAGTTATGCTGTCATACTTTCCCTGATGTAACCACATACTCTCAGACTCCAAATAGTCTTGAGGCAACTGTGACAAGCATCAGTATGAGGCTGCTAATGAGGCAGGGTTCATGAGTGCAAAAAACTTCTTGGCACATCATGATTTTGGGAAGCAACATAGGTTGGGGGAGGGGTGATTGCAAAGGTGTGGGTTTCTGCCCTCTGGGTTTAGGGACCTTTGTTTTAGGAATGGTATAGGCACTTTGGGCTCAGGGAGAGAACAAATCATTTTGAAGCAACAAATATTGACAAAAATTTAAATAGTCATTAAAATGCCGGCTGGGGGGGGTGGGGGGAAGCTGTTTGTACTGCCCTGTTATCTTTATTCATTGCTTTAGTTAACTTTAACAGCTCCTGGCCTGTAGTAAAATACATGAAGTATAGCAACAAGAAAAAAGGCTCAGCTCAGGGCAGGAGAGCACAGGCACTGGGAGCCAGCCAGTGTTCTCAGGTTGTAAAATAAAATCTCTAGACCAATCGGACACTGGCCTCGGGCCATGGCAGTGATTAATGCCAGAGTTGTGAAAAGTGCTATGGTGGGAATGGTTAGCCAGGTTGTAGTGTGTGTGTGTGTGTGTGTGTGTGTGTGTGTGTGTGTGTGTGTGTTGGTTGTTTTTTTTTTAAAAGCAGCTTAACATGAAACATAATTTTTAGCTGGTTTGGAATCTAAAAATAAAGACTCGTTTACTTTTCTTTTTTAATTAAGAACTTAAGCAACTTTATAGGAGAAAAGAAGCCTAAGAAACATTAACTCTAAACTGGCTTGTTCCAGTTCTCTCCTGATCTTTGTTCAGATACTTTCACACAGTTTTACACAATTATAATTGTTATAGTAGAAATAGAATTCTGGGCTCTACTTTTTCCACTTAAGTTTATTTCATATGAACATTTTCAGACTTGTTTGAAATACATACTTCTTTTTTTTAAGCTGTGTTTTGTTGCATAGATCTGCCATGGTTTGCTTAATCATCTCCCTATTGTTGAGCATGTGGGCTGTTTTCATGGTTTTGCTGTTATAAATGATGCCACTTCCAACATCTTTGTATAAATTCTTTATTTCCTTTTTTTCCTTGAGGTTATTTCTTTTTTTTTTTAATATTTATTTATTTGACAGAGACAGCCAGCGAGAGAGGGAACACAGCAGGGGGAGTGGGAGAGGAAGAAGCAGGCTCATAGCGGAAGAGCCCGATGTGGGACTCGATCCCGGAACGCCAGGACCACGCCCTGAGCCGAAGGCAGACGCTTTAACGACTGCGCTACCCAGGCGCCCCCCTTGAGGTTATTTCTTTATTCCTGTTGGTTACTCATGAAGAGTTGCTTGTTTCAGTGCTCTGATGTACAGTGTTCTCAGCAATGTAGAAGCCCACCTGCTTTTCCACATCACCCTACGTGCTGATTATTTGCCTCTTGTCCCTTAGCTCCCCATCTACCCGTCCACACAGTCTGCTTCGGAATGCTGGGACTAGGAGCCTGCAAACCTCATTTCCCAGGCTTCATTTCTAGCTAGCTTTCTGTTAGGTTCTGCCAATAGAAGGTTCCAGCAGAAAATTAGAAGGCATTCGAAGGAAAGAGGGGAGAAGTCAGAGTTCTCTCTCTGTTTCTGGCAGTATCTCTAGAAGTGACTTCATTTCTGGATGCCCTCTCCCTGGTGTTCCCAGCATCCTGTTTAGCACTTCCAGGGACATAGTATGAAGTGCAATCCTATTTTATTAGAGTGTTACCTCCTCCTTTTTTGTTCCCTCAGCTGCTGTCTGTCTTTCTGTCCTTACTAATCTCAGAGTTACTGACTTCTCCGTTCTTGACCTTTCAGCTCTCCCAATGATATAATTTCCTATAGTAAATGCTGTTTCTATGAAATACCTAGTTTGGTTTCTAGTTTCCTGACTAGACCCTGATTTATAAGCTGGGTCTTATAATTCTAATATATATTTTATTAAGGTAGTATGTGTTTGATGGCTACCCAACGTCTTATTTTTCATTTGTAAAAATTGCCAGTGGAGATGGATTTTCTTAAACCTGTAAACATTTGACCCATTTGTCATCAACCTAATTGTTCTACAAGTCTCTACAACGATAAAAATCTCTAGATGGCTACATATATGTGCATTAGTTAGAGACAATAAATTACTTGCATTTAGCTGAAAAAAAATAAAAATAAAACTGTACACATTTCATTAGCAAATTAAATTGTAGATTTAGATCTAGTCTTAGTAACTTTATTCACTTTGTTAGCTTATTTTTCTGTTTTAACAAATACTATAGTGGATTGAATGGTGGCCCCCAAAAGATATGTCTCTGTCCAAATACCTAGAACACATGAATGCTGCCTTATTTGGAAAAAGGGTCTGTTGATGTAATTAGATTAAGAATTTGGGGATTATATCATCCTGGATTATCTGGGTAGATGCACAAAATCCAATTACAAGTGTCCTTATAAAGAAAAGGCAGAGGGGGCGCCTGGGTGGCTCAGTTGGTTAAGCGTGTGCCTTCAGCTCAGGTCGTGATCTTGGGGTCGTGGGATCGAGCCCCATCCCCCACCCCCACTCCTGGTCTGGCTCCCTGCTCAGCCGGGAGACTGCTTCTCCCTTTCCCTCTGCCCACCCCCACCCCCGCTCCTGTACTCTTTCTTTCTCTCTCACAAATAAATAAATAAAATCTTAAAAAAAAAAAAAAAAAGGCAGAGAGATTTGAGCCAGACAGAAGAGGAGAAAGCACAGGCAGAGAGGAAGAGAAGGCTGTGTGCACTTGGAGGCAGAAACTGGAGTTACGTGGCCACATCTAAGAAATGCTTGGGGCCTCAGAAGCTGGAGGAGGTAAGGAAGGATTCTTCCCCAAAGCGTCTGGAGGGGGTAGAGAAGCCTGCCCTGCTGACACCCTTATTTTAGACTTCTGGCCTCCAGAATTGTGAGAAAGGAAATTCCTGTTGCTTTAAGCCACCAAGTTTGGGCAATCTGCTGCAGCAGCCACAGGAAACTCATACAAATATTATATAATTTCAATATCTACTGTTAAAAACTATTTTTTCTTTATTCCATTTGTAATATTCAAAGTATTTATACATTAAAAGGGAAAAAGAACACATCAATATTGCCATGAGATAATTGGGTTTCAGATGTTTCTTTACTTATATCCATCTCTTATTTAGTATTTGTTCCCACCTTTTTTAGGTGAGATTTATTACAGGTTGTTCTGTTCTTTTCTGTTCCATTTTGCTGATGACTCAAATAAACCTGATAATTAGGCCTCTGTGTCATTCATGTTCAAGGGAAAAAAAAAAACCTAACAGCTTTTTATTGAGCCAAGACTATTACAAATAATTTGTCTTTGTCTATCAGGTGTTCCTTGACTAACAGGGGGCTACATCCCAATAAACCCATTATCAATTGAAAATATCCTAAGTCAAAAATGCATTTAATACACCTTGCCCACCAAACAGCCTACCTTACACACGCTCAGAATACTTCCATTAGCCTGCAGTTGGGCAAAATCATCAAACACAAAGCCCTTTTCTTTTTGAGTACGGAAAATCTCATGCAGCATACTGAATATGGTACTGAAACACCGTGTGAAACACAGAATGGTTGTGTGCGTACAGGACGGCAGTGATTGTACATGTTGCCCACCCCTGAGCTCCCGCGGCTGACTGGGAGCTGTGGTCTGCTACCACTGCCCAGCAGAGAGGATCATACTGCACACTGCCCACCTGGGAAAAGATCGAAGTTCAAAATCCGAAGTACAGTTTCTATGGAATGTGTATCATCGTAAGGCCGAAAAATCATAAGTGAACCATCAGTCAGGGAGAAGCTGAATGGTTTTTCCTTTCAATCCTTTTTTTTTTCTTTCATTTTCAATCCATCTATTATCCTTTCTTTTCCCTTTCTTTTGCTTCTTCTTATACATGTGATCCCCAACCTGTTTTTCGTTTTTTGGTTTTATGATAAGGGGCCTCTCGATGGCTCGCTTGGCTGGGCCTCTGACTCTTGCTTGTGGCTCAGGTCATGGAATGGAGAGGGTCCTCTTGCTTAGCACTCAGTGTGGAGTCTGCTTGTCCCTCTCCCTCGGCTCCTCCCCCTGCTTGTGCTACCTCTCTAAAATAAATAAAATCTGGAAAAAAAATTGTGGTAAAACACACATGTTTATTTTTTAATCACCAAAGATCCCCTTGATTATTTCCCCCATATAGTTCATAATTTGGAGGATTTTTGTCTTTAACCTTTATTTGCCACTGGTGGTGGCTATTTGTTGGTTGCTTCTCCCTAATTGGGTATTCATCTGGGAACTTTCGTTTTCTTGTTGTAGCCCACATGCTTCAAGGAAAACTATCTCCTCTAACCCAGAGGTAGGCCATGATTGACTTAGGTAGTCAGCCCCCTCCAGCCCCTCCACCGATGTTGATTTAGGTAGAAGAGGGCATTGGACCACATGGTCCAATCAAGGTCAGTTTCAGGGTTCTTGCTTGGAATGTTGAGACAGGAATGTGTATTCTCTCCTACCTGATATAAACAAGAAACCATACAGCCCAGCTGAGGTTGGCAGTTATGTTACATGGTCAAGGGGAATTGGTGTTAAGATGAAGGATGAAGCTCACATTGTACATAGCTGAGCAGAGGAGGAAAAGAAAATGGATCTTTGATTACCTTGGTGAGTTTCTGGATCATCTGATTTTTGAAGTTTGCTTTACCTGTGGCCTTGGCACTTAAGTGAGTGTGCACTGTTATTGGTTAAGTCCTTTTAAGCTGAGTTTTTCCTGATTCTGTCCTTAACTGGTTTATAAAGAAATAATTATTTTTATTAAGACATGTAAATTTGAGTCTTTGATCCATAACTGTAACACCTGTTACCATTTATTATCTGCTATGTCATTACATTGAGAAGTAGGTACTATTATTTGCCCATAAAACAGAATGAAATCTTGCCATTTGCAACAAATGGATAGAGCTAGACAGTATAATGCTAAGTGAAATAAGTCAGTCAGAGAAAGACAAATGCCATATGATTTCACTCACATGTGGAATTTAAGAAACAAAACAAATGGGGGGACCTGGGTAGCTCAGTCGGTTAAGCATCTGCCTTCAGCTCAGGCCATGATCCCAGGGTCCTGGAATTGAGCCCCACATCAGGCTCCCTGCTCAGCGGGGAGTCTGCTTCTCCCTCTGCTTCTGCTGTTCCCCTAGCTTGTGCTCTCTGGCTCACTCTCTCTCTCTCTCTGTGTCTCTCCCTCTATCTCTGTCAAATAAATGAATAAAAATCTTAAAAAAAAAAAGAAAGAAAACAAATGAGCAAAGAGGGGAAGAAAAGAGACAGAAAGGCAAACTAAGACACAGACTCTTAACTGTAGAGAACACACTGATGGTTACCAGAGGGGAGGTGGGTGGGGGGATGGGTGAAATAGGTGATGGGGATTGAGGCGTGCACTTGTGATGAGCACTGGATGATGTATGGAAGTGTTGAATCACTTTATCGTACACCTGCAACTCATATTACACCGTATGTTAACTGGAATTAAAATAAAAACAACAACAAAAAGAAAAGTAGTTACAATCATAGTCATTAAAAGTATAACTCATATGTCTGCTGCAGAGGGGGGTAGAATGGCACATAAGGACACACAGAAACAATGCATTAGCACAACTTTATTTTATTTTATTTTTAAGATTTATTTATTTAATTGAGAGAGAGAGTGCATGCGCCAGTTGGGGGAGGGCGTAGAGAGAGAGGAAGAGAGAGAATCCTTGGGCGGACTCACTGCTGAGAGCAGAGCTCAACATAGGGCTCAATCCTGGGACCCTAAGATCATGACCTGAGCTGAAATCAAGAGTCAGACGCTCAGGCGACTGAGCCACCCAGGTGCTCCAACTTTAAATTTAATAATAGGCACTCTCTCATTCTTACAGTGTTTCTTGAGGGGTGCCTGGCTGGCTCTTGATCTTGAGATCACGAGTTCAAGCCTCTCACTAGGGTTAGGGATTACATAAAAAAAAAAATTTAAAAATTTATTTAAGATTTTTTAAAAAATTATTTGAGAGAGAGAGAGTGGAGCAAGAGAGAGAGAACATGAGTTGGGGGTGGGGAGGGAGAGGGAGAAGCAGGCTCCCTGATGAGTAGGGACCCTAACATGGGGCTCTATCCCAGGACCCTGGGATCATGACCTGAGCTGAGGGCACATGCTTAACTGGCTGAGTCACCTAGGCGCCCCTAAAAATATTTTTTAAAAAATGTTCCTTGGTGCACTCACTGCAGGAAACTTCTTGGTGGGGGCGGAGGAGATCCTTCATACACATTGCTTCGTCCCTTTGCTATCTTACAGTTTCCTTTTACCTCCTGTCCCTAGAAGCAAACACAAATTTCTCTCTTGTCACACTCAGAGCAGTCTGGCCCTTGTTTGTGATATCTTGCTAGTTAATTCATACTTGGGACCAAAGGTCTCACTTCTTGACCCAATAAATGTTTTCCTAGTAAATATCTTCTAAAGGGGAATTCTGATGCCAGTTATTAAGATAACAGTTTCACCTTGGGGTGCAATGAGGTGAAATCACTTTGCCAACAGCTCATACCTAAAAGGGGCAGAACTGGGATGTGAATGTGGGTCTGCCTGTCTCTAAAGCCCAAGGCCTTTTTATTATGCTGTGGCAACTCTCAACGAGAGCATTAAAGGTTGTGTGACTTCTGAGTCTAGGTTAGAAAAGGCCATACAGGGGCGCCTGGGTGGCGCAGTCGTTAAGCGTCTACCTTCGGCTCAGGGCGTGATCCCGGCGTTCTGGGATCAAGCCCCACATCAGGCTCCTCCGCTGGGAGCCTGCTTCTTCCTCTCCCACTCCCCCTGCTTGTGTTCCCTCTCTCGCTGGCTGTCTCTCTCTGTCAAATAAATAAATAAAATCTTAAAAAAAAAAAAAAAAAGAAAAAGAAAAGGCCATACAGCTTCTGCTGTTGCTCTTGGGAACTCGCTCTGTAAGCCTTCAGCTGCCACATAAGAGGTTTGGCTATGCTGGGGCCACCACATGGAGAAAGCATATAGCCAGACAGAGAGATGCCTACGAGGCCCTAGCTCTTCTGGGTCTTCCCAGTCCAGGTGCCAGACCACGCTGAGCTGTGTTCAGACTGCAACTCATGACACATCCTGAATGAGAACGGCCTGACTGAGACCAGACTGTGGATCAATATTGTACGAAGACACTAAGTTTGGTGTGGTTCTTCACGCAGCAATAGATGACTTGGAAAAATGCAGAATTTATATTCACTCAATCATGCAACATGTTCCTTGTCCTTATGAAGCTCCCATTCTAGTAGAAAAAGCTGTCAACTTTTAAGCCACTCTGCCATTTGGTTATGGGCATTATTTATTGTGCAGATTGCTCTTGTCAAGGGCCTCTGGAAGTTATGTTTCAATCAACATCTGGAGCCGGGCTTTGTGTTTGATACATTCGTCTTTCTAAGTGATGATACACAGGACCTTTTTAAATGGCTATTTTTAAAAGGTATTATTTTGATTTTCAACTTCCTACTTTTTCCCATCCGATTTTTTTAAAAAATTGAACTTTTTGTTTTGAGATCATTGTTAATAACACATGCAGTTGTAAGAAATAATAGAAAGCTCTCCTGTAAAAACAAAAAACAAAGAAACAAAAAGCAAAGCTCTCCTGTACCCTTTACCCATTTTATCGCTAACAGTGTACTGCCACCGAGATACTGATGTTGACAGAGTCAGGAAACAGAACATTCCTATCACTACAAGGATCTCTTCCGATGTCCTTTCATAGCTCCCTCCCCTCCACACCATCCCTGACTCCTGGCAACCACTAACCTGTCCTCCATTTTTACAGTTTTGTCATTTCAAGAATGTTATGTAAATGGATCTTTCATTATGTAACCTTTTAGAATTGCCTTCTCTCATTCAGTATCATGCCCTGGAAATTCATCCAGGTTGGGAGCGTCCATATTCATTCCTTTTTATTGCTGACGAGTATTCCATGGATGTTCCACAGTTTGTCTGACTATCCCTCGGCGGAAGGATGTCTGGGTTATTTCCACTTTTGGCTATTACGAAAGAAGCTGCCATGAACACTTGTATATAGGTTTTTGGCTAAACACAAGTCTTCATTGATCTGGAATAAATTCCCAGGAGTGCGATTGTTGGGTCATATGGTGGTTGCATGCTTAGCTTTTTTTTTTTTTTTTTTTTTTAATTGCCCAACAGTTTTCAAGGGTGCTGTTTCATTTTGTATTTCCAGCGGCAATGTATGAGTGATTCAGTGTCTACATGCCACCTGATTTTGAATGGTAAGTTAAATATAGTTTCTCAGATAAATATTAGGACATTTTTTCCCCCTTTGCAGGTACCAATTCTTTGTCAACAAGCTTTAGGCCTCCAACATTCTGATTGGCTCTTAGGGGTAGGTTGAGGGTGTGAAGAGTTAGAAGATGAGGACACCATCTAATTTTAACCCCCAGTGACCGCTGTCTTATTTTGGGTTCCTGATGTTTTAACCTGTTTCTATTGTAATTGTATCAGTAATCTCTTTCCCTTCAGGAGGTCTTTTCAAAGGCCCTGAAAACCTTGAAGAGAGGCAATAGAGGAGCTGTAAAAGCAGAAAGAGGCTTAGGAAGAGCTTTGAATCCACTGAGAACTAGCAGGGCTTTAGCTCAGCTCACTAGGTAGTCAAATCAATCTTTACTAAGTAGCTGGTTTTTAGAGCAAATGCTCTAGGTAAGAGGTGACTTCTCTAATGCAGCCCAGTGGTTTAATTTCTCGTGATAATTACATTGTGTCCTATTTTCTCCTAGGCAGACATGACTCCTGTTAAAGCTACTGAAACATTAAGACATGACACACACGGAAGATAGAGCAAAAGTTTATATTTAAACATTTCTGCCCCAAATTTAAAATGTTCAGATCCTTAATAGACTGTTTTAGATAGAGTTTCTAATTATTGTATTAAAATCCCAAGACTAGTTTAAAAAATAGTTTTCTAAACGCAGGCATCCTGCTTTATGTACATTTTGTCTTGGAAGGTACATCTGTCTATTCTGCATCGCCTCTTGGGGAGAAAGCCCTCTCAGGTCTAGGAACTTGATTGTCATCATCATCATCAATATTCCTCACCTGCCTGGATGACGTTGTCTGATCATCAAAGGAAAAACAGCAAACTGATTTTTAAGTAAAATCAGTTTCCATTTTGACTAGGCTATCCATAGTTATGCTCCCCACCCCCACCCCCTGGCTTAAACCGAAGCTTTTGGTAGGTGCTATTCCCTGATTTCGATTTCTTCAAATAAATATACAACTGCAAAGGAGGTTTGGCTAGTGCTTGGTCTTACAGAAAATATTTATATGGGTTCAAGCTCATAATCTCATTAGTATTGATCAGTACTATTTCACAGAATTGAAAGGATGGTTAGTTATTAGTAATGTAAATAAGATTGTAGTGGCACTTGCAAAGACTCTGGGCAAGAATTTTTTTTTAAAGGAGACATTTCCTTTAAATCAATACATTGTGTAATTAAGAATTTGCATATGTTGATTTGCATCACGTGAGGTACACTTACATTGTACATATGCTGCAATTTTTCCTCTTTAACACAGGGGAAAAGTGTAATTCTGTAAATGGCTCCTGACTGCTTCTGTTTGAGAGAAGAACTGTCAATTTACCCCCAGATGAGCCTCTGAGAGCTTAATTGGACTTATTATCTACTACTAAATCATCTTTAAGGCACTCTTCCCTTCACATTTGGCAAATGTGGGCATTCTGGACTCCTCTGATCAAGACTGTGGGTTGTTATTCCAACCAAAGCGGCCCCGGGGAACGGGGAGGGAAAAGCCTAGCTTATTGCCGACTAAATAAAAGTTAGCTTTTGTAGAGCACTTTCTAATTTACGAAGTGCTGTTCCCCTTATTTCGTTTAATCTTCCCAACAAACCCGTGAGGCAGAGACTCTATGCTCTCCTCCTTATTTCCTAGATGAGAGGCGAGAGACTTGAAAAGACTCAACGATTTGCCAGGAATCACAAACAATAACTGCCAAAGTCGAAACCTGATCTAGATTTTATGACTCTAGTGTCAGTGCCTTTTATACAACTTGCTGAGGAGAGGGAAAGCACCACTCCCCAGGTGGACAATATTAAAATGCATTTCTTATACTCAAAGTTAACAGCACATTTCTTTTTAAGCCATCTTAACCAGACTCAACAACAGTTATTGGACGGATTACTACCTGATGGCGCTACCTCACCCTTCCTAAACATGGGAAATTTCTATTTCTCCCTCTAGACCATTTCACCGTCAGAAGATTGAGCTAAAATGTTAATAGGATGACATGCCATCTTAAACAAAATTCTCTTGGGATTTTGGTTACTCTTATATTCTTAAAAGGAAACGTGAACCCCTGCATCTACTTCCCTATTTTCTTCCCTCAGTGGATTCCTTATCAGTTTAAATAATTCACTGCCTAGCCCCTATTGGATAAGTTTCTACAATATGGGGAAGCCATGTGCTAGACCTGCAGAGGGTTTATATGTCTTGTTAGATGACTCTTAATTTGACTGCCTAGCTAACCGTATACCAATATGGCTTTTGATATCCCAGGACGAATGTCTGCCGTTAGCCCACCTCTGACCATGGTGTTGATACACGTGTGTGACCGTGAATTGTTACATACCCAAGAACTGTGTAGGGTATACAATTTCGTTGCTTTTCCCAACGGATTTCTAACTATCACCCAATTTATTTCAGTATTCCCCATGTCTTTAAAAATACTTTTTCTCCCCAAAATGTTAAAAGGGAAAGGAAGAATGAATGGACCAAAGGAGAATGCATTATGTAAATTTTAAAAGACACTCCAAAATAGGCAAAAAGTGTTTGTGGGCTGAATTATTTTGAGTCTGGATTTCCTACCTTGCCTTGATTTTTTTTTAGTCCCATCTCAGTTTTTGTATTTAATTCCTACACTGTTTAAAACATTTCACTTCTCACTATGTATTCTATACTACACATACCATAATAAACACTGGCTCTGATCCTAACTTAGGCTTGATTTAAAATAGAAGTACTTAAGAATCTGAGCAAGGGGAAAAAAGCATACTAACACTCATGAGACACATTCTTTTCTCACGCCTTCCTAAGCCTATTGCCCTGGGCAATAAATTGTACAGTAAAATAACCAGTTTATTATTTGCTGTTTTCTTTCACTCTGCTGAGAAAAGCTACCATTGCTGGCAAACCCACAGAAAAATTTAAAATGGAATCCAATGTATTGCATGTACGTTTGGTGAATGTGATCAACATATAACACTAGTGTGATCTATGTTTGTCTTTCAGTTATTTTTTTCAGCTGGAATCAACAGAAATGTAATGAGTGAGTTTTTTAAATTCAATGGGATGATCAGAAATACCCTAAGGAACTCAAGAGGTGATTCTTGCTCTCCTCTCCCCCTAAAAATAAGAAAAATTACCTAACAACTAACTAAAAATATCTTTTTTTAAGGGAAAAGCAGATATTTAGAAAGCATTGAAATTTGTTTTTTGAACTTGTGCTCAGCTAATGCTTCATATTTTTAGATTCTTAGAAAATGTTCAAATTTTTCTCTTACAGACTTAATCTTAATGGATCCACCCCCCTTTTCCCGTCACCCATGAATTCTGATTACTCTGTGTTTTTGGACTTGTCTTCTATAAAATGTACCATTTTCACTCACAGTTTAAGACAGCTTTGATGTTCTTAGTATGACATACTGTATGTAATGTTAGCTGTTTAAAGCTGGAGATCAGATTGTGCATAATAACATATGTACTTTGGATTATATAAACACTACAGGAAGAAGGGGAGACAGGGCCCTTCTGTGTACAAATTTCAGATTGCTAGCTGTATGCCTGTTTAGAATGTTAAACACTCCTAATGAGGCAGTGATGAAGTTACTTCTTTAGTGACTGTGATTTCTGGAACTATAAAGACAAAAATTTTTCAACTAAAAAAATTTAAAGATAATGTTGATAATGAACATATTTACTTTATTTTCTACTTGCTACTTTGGGAGCTTTGAGGATCGAAGGGGAAAAATGAATTTCATTGTCTTCAAAGCCCAGTTTAAGCAATTTCCTTAAAAACTTGGAGAATATAGCTTAAAGGAGCCAAAGACAGAAGAATGTGATACAAATTGTAAATTTTATCCACTGTATATTTCACCCATTATAAAGAAGTTTGAGGCAGGGAATTGTACCAGTGTGTTTTCCCCAGGATTGTTTCTTTTATATCTTAATATTTCAGATTTCAGATTAGTTAGACTACTGTGGAGTTTTTTTTTTCTTTTGTTTGCGTCATTCTTTTATTTTTAAGGTTGCTGTCTTTTCATCTGTTGAAAGATTGGTAACTTTTATGCATTTCATTTCGAGAGAAATTAAATAAAACATATCACATTTTTCAGCAGTGAGACATATCAGAGTGAAGAAATAGGTCAATACTTTTCAGTTTAATAAGTTTATATTTTATTGTAAATATTCATATCCTGCTTTGTTTGAGGAAAACTTCGGGCTGCTGATATGTTTACTGCTCAAATACCAGCACAATAATAATCAGACCTTTGAAACTGGGGGTGAAAAATCCAGCGAATTTCAGTTTTTCATTTATGTAAGAAGCTTGTGTGGCATTTTGCTTCCTGTCCCTTTTCATATGAACTCTAAATATGGACAGTCCTCTCTGGAGGTATCTTTATATTGGAAAGCTCTGCATGAGGTTGAAATTTTTATGGAAAACTTGTTTAAAACACAGTTAAAGGCGGGTTTGCCACAGCAAGGTTAGGGGTTGCCAATAAATCCATTTATAGGAACTTCTGTATTCCCAGCTCCAGACACACCATTGGGGTGACCCGTGCACAATTTTCACAGGCCACACAAGGCAGCAGCAGTCCTAGTTGCTCTTCCTGTGACCACGGCTGGTCCAAAAGGCTTCGGGTGTGGAGTGGGCTGAGCTCTCCCCCTGGCTTGAATTGACTGCCTGGGATTCCTGCGGGGTGCTGGCGAACGAACCCAGGCCTCCAGAATCCGTAGGCCCTATCCTGGCTTTCGCTCTGCTGGGAAATAACAAAACATTTTGGGAACTCGGGAATTTAATTTACTGCTACCAACCGAAACAATAATAACATCTTTGTCTCTCCCCCCTCCATACCCCCCTCCTCCCACCGACAGAAACACGATGTTGGCCCTCCGTGGATGTAGCATAGACAGCACAGGGCCAGCACGGGGCTGTAGGAGGAGGCTGCAGAACTTGGCCCTGGGAAATCCCCCCCCGTATCCCCCCCCCCCCCCCAGGCAATCACCAGTCCCTGAACGTCTCCATTTCGCTTTTGGGAAGAAAAAGACAGCAGGGGAGATGCCCCTTACCCCTTCCATCTCCCTTAGCTCATTCTTGCCCCAGAAAGTGAGTGGTCGAGGGTGTATGTGTATGTGTATGTAAGGGAGAGAAAATTCAGGAAAGCCACAAAAGTCACCGTGAAGCATCCACCAAAACTTCAGCTTAGTTAATTGCTCCCATATGTCTTCTTCGGCTGCTTTCAAAACGCGGCAAGGAGGGGACGCAGTGTCACTACACTGATTCTAAAGAGGTTGGAAAACTACCACTCAATCTAATCCAGGCGCGGAGGGGCCCAGGCGCAGCCTCAGGAGATTAGCCCCCCTTGGGGGGCGCTGGAGACCTGGCCGGGAGAGGTGGGGCGGAGAGGCGCAGCGCCCGCGCCCGGCGGTAAGTTCGCGCGCTGCGCCCCAGTGGGTCCCGGGAGACGCCGCAGCCCGGGGCGGGGAGGGGCGCGGGAGGCGCGGCCCGGACAGGCGCGCGAGAGGAAGGTGCCTTCGGGAACACGCGCAAGGGCGGGGATTCGCGCTGCCAATGAGGCCCGGGTGTGGGCCGTGCGAGGCGGGGGGACGGGCCGGAGCGCAGCCTTCGCTGTGGCAGCTGCGGGAGCAGTGGCCGCGCCGGGAGCCGGAGGAGAGGTAGCCGCGGACCGTGGAGCTGGCCGCGCCCCGAGGCCCGGCCCTGGGGTGGGGAACCGCGCCGCGGAGTTGGAAACTTTCCCGGCAGGTAACTCCCGCCGCCCTGGCGCCGCCGCCGGCCTCCCTGTGTCCAGGGCAGGGCCAGCTGCCCCGGTGCTGAGGGGAGGAGAGGGTCCCGCGGAGGAGTAGAGGGAGATGGGGAGAGTGGAAAGGCATGTGGGAAAGTTTCTGGAGCCTGCCTCCCCCCCTCCCCCGCTGGGCACACCCGGGAGCTTTCCGGGGATAGGCTTGGACATGTTGGGCTCCCGGGCCTTGGTCCTGCCGGCTCTGGAGAGTCGGCGCCTTCCCTTCGCAGTCCCCTCCGCACCGGACCGAGTCGCCCCTGGCAGAACTGGGGTGTGGGGGCACCGGGGACGCGCGGCAGCATGCTTGAGTTTCGGGACCACCCCCGCCCGGCGCGCCTCCTCGCCCCCTTTCCCGCCTCCTCTGTAGCTCGCGGGCTTGGCAAGGGCTTGGGCTGCGCCTGGTACCTGGGGCAGAGGAGGCGGAGGAGAAGCGCGCCTGGCACCGCGGGGTCCAGGGCGCCCCCGGGGTGTAGGGGAGCTCGGGTCGCGAAGTTGCGGGTTGAACTTAAGCCCGAGGGCGGAATGGGGGTTGTGGTATTTCCCCAGTCTGGGCTGTAAGTCTGTTGCTTCCCTTCCAAAACACAGCGATTAGCATATCCACGTTCTTTTCTTTTGGGGGGGGGGGAGGGTAGGAGTAGACATTGAGGGGGAGCTGGGAAAGACGATGATTGTATCAAGATTATGAATTCCTCTGTTCTTGGGTAGCGGAGAGTGGTCACTTTTGGGGGGACTTATCCGTCAAAGCCCACGTCTTACTGGAAGACTTTGGGGTGCAGGGGCTCAGCGCTGGGGGTTTGCGGGGCTCCCGGCTTTGGCGCGGCAGCTTTCCGGAAAGGCTGGCGAGGAAGGAAGCCCTAAGCACTGTGTGGCGTATTTGCAGACAGAAAGGTCTCGGGATCGGCAGTCTCAAAACTTACTTGACTTATTGTGTAAGGCTCCGGGAGGAAATGCGGCGGTGCCCAGGTAGAAAGACCGCCCCGCGGCCAGAGGTTCGGAGGACGCTGGGCTCGGCCAGTCTTCCCCTCCAGCCCAGTCTTGGCAGCCCCAGATCACTGTGCCTCAGGTGATGAGACTCGTATCGGTAGCGCTGTCCGTGTTGGAATCAACTAGGGGAGGGTAGGAGGGCACCTTCATCTTGAACTTGACCCTAGGAGCCGCGCCGTCTGGGCGGGTTACCAGGTAAAGGCAAGCTGAATCTAACTAACCGTGGGATGGGCCTCGAACTCTGGCACGGAAAGGAAGTGCCTGGCTTAGAGTCTTTGAGAAAGGGTTTAGGACTGCTGAGGTCACCAACTCTGGAAATGCCAGACCACCAGACTGCAGAAGTTAATAATGTGTTTGGAGGGGGTGGGGATGGGAGAGGAAAGGAGAAATCTCGTTAGTTGGTACAGACAGTTCGTTCGTATTCCTCTATAGTGGAAATGAGGGGAGTGTGCATCTCTACTTTCACCAGATCCGTTACCCTACTTCCCCCCCCCCGCCCCCTTCCTGGGTCATCTTTATTCCTGCCAGCCTGGCACTCCTGGGATGGGGGAGGGGAAGGAGAAGCCGCAGTTGTGAAGCTCTGCTGGCCAGCTTGAGGTATTTTAGATCTGCTACTAGGAAGATTCCTGGATTTTAACAGCTGTTTCTTGATTGCTGGGAATGAGAGAATTTATGAGCGACTGAGAGATGGTCATTATAGTAGTAGTCTGAATGTTTTACTCATCTAATCTACTTAAGAGATCTCACGAGGGACCTTCCTGAGAGTATGCCAGTTTCTGCAGAGTTTGTGAGCCAGAATGTGTGGTGGGTGTCAATCAGAACTCGTGGTAAATATATCTTGGTGGTATTGAGATGAAAAGTATGCAGGAATAAAGGAAATATGGTATCTGACATCCTTCAGGACTTCCTCTTAGCGTTGCTCCTGTTACCTGCCAAGTGAACTTGGTCCAGGCTTCCGGACTGTTGTGATTTGACAATAAGGGATGGGAAATAGTGTCATCCATTTTAGAGGAGGCAGGAAAGTCCAGAAATAAATGTAAGGTTACTTTTTCATGACCCTGTCTTTCAGCTGTGTTGCCACAAACTTAACTTTTGCTGGGACTTGGAAGCAATGTTTTTCTGCTTTCCTGGTTTAACCACCAGAATGTCCAAATTATCATAATTTATGTCCATAGTGGAACTAAAGCATAACTGATTCATAGTCAGCCCTTTTCTGCTTCCCATAAGAGCCTGTAGAAAAAAAGAACATTTTGTCTCTTTCACCACACACAGTTTATTTGGTGCCATACTGGGTTTTTGATACTGGGTGATTGAGGGCACAATTTTGAAGACAATGAAATTGTCTTGATTAAACTGTCCATTTTTAGGCAGTATCCCCCTTAGAGTTGCTGATTAATTCTTTATCTCCCAGGGAACATTAAAACCAGTATCCCTGGGCTGATAAAACTATAATCCATATTATAATGACGCCTGCCACATAGCTGGAGGTTAATGTTATGTCAATGTTTCTTTTAGACATTTCTAACCCAACTGTAAAGGTTTTGTCTAGGTTGAGCTGAAAGTAGGCTGTGAGCCTCACAGAGAAGTGGCTTTTTTAAATCTTTCTGATGAAAAGTTTAGTTTAACTTGTTACAGGAGTAAGGTTTACAAAGGCAAAACGAAGCAGAGGATGTGTGTGTGTGTGTGTGCGCGCTCTCATATTGCTGGGGAGGGATTTTAGTGTCTAGGATAACTTTGTTTGACTGCCTTTTAAATGTGTATTTCAGTGGTGGAAAATTAAAACCTCCTCACAACCACTTGACAAAAGTGTTTTCTATTCAAGGCTCTAACACCTTTCTGGGCCTTGGTTTTCTCATCATTGTCATCTCTAAAATGGAATTATCTTTCAGCACTAAACTTCTCTAAGAGTTGGAGAAATGTAGGCCTTCTGTAACCTGTGCTAATATTAGCGTAGTGCTTTGTGGGATTTGCAAAGGGCTTTACCTACATATTTTAACCCTTAATTCAGTTTAGTAAACTGAGGCCGAGCCAGTTAGATCAGTTTACTGGGTGTCCTCTATAAATGGTGGAGTTGAACTTAAATCTAGATCCTCTGATGCTACCCATCCCCCTCCTTTATTTATGGAGTCACCTGAGAATTGGCTAAAACGTGACAAACCGACTAATGTTAATATGTGGCAATTTCTCATAGTATTTCATTTACGGGTTATTCTGGTTTCAGAACCCCAGGGTTAACATCTATGCTTTGATGTGAGAGGTTAACAACAGATCAGTAATAATGGTAATAAAACTTTCTCCCCAAGAGAGTTTTAGAAATTCACATACCTCTAACTAATCATTTGTTTATTTTCAACTTCTCTTTTATTAAGTAGGCTTCGGGGTCTAGTGTGATTTATAATCCAGACTAGTAACCCAGACAGCATTCTTAAGGAAATCACTTCTCAAATCTGTATGTCTTTTTTAAAATAAGAAATGAACTTATTTGCCTTTCATCTTGGTATCTCTCAGCGGAATTACAAAGCCTGGATAAATGTCCCTTTTTTGGTGTCATCGTTCTTGGGCTCTTTCTACTGATGTCTGGATAAGTCTAATTTTGCAGCACTTTCTGTGCTACATAAATTCTTCCCTGATGCTGTTAGTGTAACGGTAAAGAAGTAAGGAGTAGGCTGCAGGTGACCCATTTTCACTGTGACTCTAAATGTTTGTACTGTGTCCTGCTTGCCTATTTAAGAGCACCGAGTGCAACTTGACACTCATCTGGAAGCTGGTATGGATTTTCTTTAAAAGGTTCTAAAATAAAAAATTATGTCCTAAGCTATAGGCCCTTTTATGTCTGAGCAGCCTGTCCATCTTTAGCTTTTTAAACTTTTTCTCAGAAGACTGCTTCTTCAGAATATGAAGCAGTGGGGTTTAAACCTCAAAAAAGAGTACGTACCCAAGAGGTGCTGATTGACTGGAAAGGAAAGGCTGCCGTTTCCAGGTGTGTGAGCAGAGAGAGCATGATGAAGCAATATTTGCTAGTGAAGTTGGGAGACTTTGTTATCAGTGTACCAGAAGGGGAGGATAGCAGCAAAGCACCTGGTTTTTTATTACCAGGAGACTGGATTTTGAATGATAGGGGAAGACTTTTGGTGAAGAAGGCTATCAGGAAACATTATCTTGTGGAGAGTGGAAGGGGTTCTCGTTTGGTTTGGCTGTGGTATTGATGGCAGTTGTCCTACAATAGCTATTGTCTTTAAGGGCTCTTGCAGGTATGTGTGATCAAGAAGAATATTCTGGAAAGAAGAGTCCCATAGACAAGAATGTCAAGGACAAGAGAATTGGTGCAGAGGGATGGCGTAGTCCCTGGATTTTAGCACAGATTTTTGCCACTACCATGAAGGAATTATTAGTGAAAATCTAGCCCCAGTTGTATGTAGATGTGAACTCAGTATGTTCAGTCATATAGCCCAGAGCCACAGTGACTCACCACCTTCCCTGCCCCACCCTAGGGTTGCTTGCCTATCACGAACAGTGGCTTATTACCTCTGTGAGTCTGGGTGGGGGGTGGGGCAGTCTCTAAAAAACACTTGGTTATGTTATTTTCATGCATATATACTAATGCAAAACCAGGATCTTTTATTACTTGTGCTTTTGAAGAAATGTGAAAAAGGTTTGACATACGAGGGTACATATATTTGCACAGTTTAGAGGATAGTATATACTTATGTAATGTGTTTTTCCCCCCTGTCATATCAGTATATTCTTTTTTGGCACTTTCAATGGCTGTTTGATAAATACATTACATACATTACCATAATTTATTTAGCCAGTTTATTTGGATGTTTAGGTGTGTTGAGAAGAAATATCTCTTAGGCTATCAGAGCCCTTTACTCATCATTAAATTACAGGGCGCAGCACACTGGCCCACATAGGGTCACCTGGCTGCTCGTAGCTTCAGAACCTCACATCATCAAGAAACTGACTCTTTGCTCTTAGTTCCAATTTGGGAAAACCCTGGAGAGAACCCGGATTGGCTGATGCCAACCAAAGGAGAGTTACGATTGGCAGTCTCCATTAGACCCACAAGATGGGACTGTGGGGAGACAAAGTGCCCCACAAAGAAGGGGGTTATTGTTAATGGAAGAGGGAGGGAGCTGGCTAAACAAAATGAGCTAGCTGTTTAATGCAGGATATGTTTCCAAAGTGGTATTGCTGGTCATAACAACATACCAATGTACCAGAGGGTAAGGACATTTTTAATGCTCCTGTGATGTACACCCCACAGTCTTGAGACTTTTCCACGTTCTGTGGGGATTTGAATTGCTGCATATACAGACACTTGTATAACAGGATATGGAATTACTGCAAAAAAGTTGGGAATTGGTCATTATTATCATGTATCCCACTATACTGCCCTCTTTTGCCATGCTTTATTCTAAATCACTTGGGGTTAGTGACATCAGTTATTAATGTTTATTGAGTGCTTGCTTACCCTGAACTAGATGTTTGAATTAAAAAAAAAAATCTTTGGAAGTGAACCAGTATAGTTTTTTCTTCCCCTACTGTCCTGTGTACATAGAGTGTTATACCAGGGATGGTTTGTTGCCCAAACCACAGCATTCCGCATCCTGGTCCCCTTAGCTTCTTGTGGGTTAAACCAAGTACTGTTTAGTTGATCGAGATTCAGAAATTGGAGCTGGGCTCAGCTGGCTGGTTTTTCTGCCTGGGCCTAGGCTCACTCACATTCTAGTGGTTACATGATTCTTTATGACGGCCACTGCTATAATAATTTCCATATTACTTGGTATCATAATCTTGCTTTTGATTAATTTTCCATTGGCCATGCACTTCAGGGTAAGTTGGGTGTGTCCTCTGCCCTGGGGAGTGAATCTTGATTAAGTCAAGTCAACTTTATAGTAATACCATGCCTCTTGCTGATGACTGGTTAATGAATATTCATGTGACAACTATTAGGTATCACCATATTGGGAACCGAAGGTTGTCAGCAAAATAGAACAGGTTGATACTCTGAGGATCACAGAGTACAAAGATGGATGTGCCTAAGAACACAGTGGCATTTTCCAGCTGCTGAATTAACTAACCCTGATACCACTGTGACCCCGAACAACTTTATTATTGTTTGAGGCAGTTATGTCCAAATGGAGTATGCTAGACCATCCTGTCTGGAAAGGAAGGAACTATTAGAACTTTATCTAGGAAAAAAAAAAAAGCTTTACTAATATTTGAGATGGTTGACACTGGTTGGTATATCTGAAAGTCTCCTGTTACTTAGATTACCTGAGAGATGAGTGAGCATTTTACAACCTGGTGGAATTGCCGGTGTTACTCTAATTCTAATTCTTGCCTTTGGTGAACTCTATCCGTGTAAATGGGTTTATGAATTATATTGTCTATTTTTGAGTAAACTGACTCCCACAAAATGGGCAAGTGGCTTAAAAAGATTCTTGCAAAGAAAGCTTAATGATAATGATGTAAGTTTATAGGATCAAGAAAGTTTTATTAAGGAGATGAGAAAATGACTTTTTTTGTTATTTTTAAAAAAATTTATTTATTTTAGAGGAAGCTCAAGCTGGGGTAGGGGGAAGAGCAGAGGGGGAGGGAGAGAATCTCTAGCAGACGCCCCACAGAGCCTGTTGTGGGACTCCATTTTAGGACCCTGAGATCATGACCTGAGCCAAAACCAAGAGTTGGAAGCTTAACTGATTGAGCCACCCAGGTGCCCTGAGGAAATGACTTTTAACTCAGATTAGTAAATTGGTACAAAAATTGTGTATGGATTTGTATTAATAAAAATAAACTTAAGAATACTGTTTGCATCATTCTCATCCTTTAAAAAGTTTTTAATGGATGTTTTATAATGTACACACTACATTAGTATATCCATGTAATTCATAACTCCAGTGTTTTAGTTATGTATAAATTATATGCAATTTATAACATGTTGGGGGTACATGTTTAATTTTTTTACTTTTAGGGCTACATGACTAAAAAGTTTTGAGACCCTGTTTTCGTGTCACTTCTTAGTTATGAAATTTTTGTTATTTGTAGCTGAAAGGACAACTGATTCAGGGACAGACAAGAGCCAGGGCTGTTCCCCTTTTATGCATAGCTTTTACGATTCTCCATGATCTGGTTCATTACTTTCTTTTCCAGACCCAGTTGTCTTCTCTGTTTCTGCAAATGCCACTCAGCTCCTGCCCATTCCATAACTGTCACATACTATGTATCAATTTTGCCTCTAGGGAGGCTGTTCTCCCCATGCCCCACTAGTTTTGTTTTGTTTTGTTTTCTTTTCTTTTCCTTTCTTTTCTTTCCTTTTTTTTTAAATATTTTATTTATTTATTAGAGAGAGAGAAAGAGAGCACATGAGTGGAGGTGGGGGTGCAGAAGGAGAGGGAGAAGCAGACTCCCTGCTGAGCAAGGAGCCTGACATGGAGCTCAATCCCAGGACCCTGGGATCATGACCTGAGCTGAAGGCAGCTGCTTAACCAACTGAGCCACCTAGGCGTCCGTTTTTTTGTTTTGCCTTTTATTATTATGTTGCTGGCCTGCTTACTTTGCCTATGGGTTGTAGGCTTTTTTTTTTTTTTTTTTTTTCTTTTCTCTTTTGTAAGTAGGCTCCATGCCCAGTTTGGGGCTTGAACTCACAACCCCGAGATGAAGAGTTGCATCTCATGTTCTACCAACTAATCCAGCCAGGCACCCCGGGTTGTAGGCTTCTTGATGGTTGGGGGTCCTGTCTTGCCTTAGTTTTTAAAATTGCTTGTTTCTCTTTCCTGGGAGAAAAGGGAGGCAGGCAGAGAACCCTCAGTTGTTTACAGCTTTGTGCTGGTTACTGGGTGGTGGGTGGGGGTTGGGGGGAAGTGTTCCTCTCTCCATCAGCCCTCAACAACCTTAGGAGGTAGAGTGCTCTGTATACATGTAAGGGATCCGAGGTCAAGGAATGCGCGTGGCCAAGACAGGAGGAGCCAGGATCCAAACCCAGGGCATTTTTATTCCAAAGTTTTTTTTTGTCTGCCCTGACATGTGTTGTCCGCAGTTAGACATTGTTCTCCTTTCATGTGGGAACACTGACAGGGGTACACTTGGGAAGCTGTGCGGGCTGATGCTGCAGAAACATCACTGGACAATCCTAGGCAGGTGCAGTCAGTTCGAAGGAGAGTGTCCTCCCCTGTGGAGTGAAGACAAGGCCTGGGAGATGGGTTGTATGAAGCTCTAAATGCTCGTGGACAGTTAGCTGTCTGCAAGTAGCACCAAGCAAAATCACGGGGGGACTTCCATGGTCAGGGTCTGGCCTGAGTGTCCCCATTGGGAGATGACAGGAGGTGATGGACTTTACATGGCTCAGCTGAATCGAATTACATATGCCATTATTCTCTCCATGGTAAGGATAATTGTGGGTTGACAAGTTATTGGCTTTCAAGTTGAGCAATGTTAGATATATGCTATCATGATGGAAAACAGACATCTCTCTAGGGTTTTGAGGGTCAAATGACAGAATGTCTATGAAAGGGTTTTGAATGTTGTAAATTGCCTCCTAGATGCAAGGGAGACATAAAATTTTATTGTTTCCTTATAGCAGTGACTTCTTTGTTAGCCATTTTTGTCTTCTTTTAAGTGTATTCCCAAAGAATTTTTAAGTTGTGAGGCTTTTAAACGGAATAGGACACATTTTTCACCAAATGAATTGCAAATATTAGTCGAAAGCTTGCTTTTACACTTTAAGCCATGGAGTAGATAGAATTTGTGATGAGGTCAGTCTGTCTGGGGATCTAATTGTTCAAGTACCCGAAAGACTCTTTTATAAGAATGGGACCACTGCTGGTGGGAATTTGGGGGACTTTGAGGTAAATTGTTAGAAGCCCTTAAGTACTACCTGAAAGATTGTCAGAGAGTTTTGATTTCAGGTTTTGTTTTGTTTTGTGTTTTATTACTCCGAAGCCAGTAACTTATTTTGAGGAGTCATTGGAGAGGGCTTAAGGAGCCTTCGAACTTTCTCAGGGAAGTTTTGAAAGTGAAAACATGGTGTGGTTTGACAACTTATGAATTTGAAATCTATTCCAGTGTGGATTTCAAAGGAAATGGATTTGAGTAAGTAAAATTTAACTCCATTGAGGGAAATTTTGCAGTGGCAATTTTGTGTTATACGAAGAATTTGGTTTAGAAATTAAAACATGGTAACGTAAAGAGTCAACGTATACTTATTGATAGATGCAAAGACAGAAAAAGTGAGAGGTTCCAAAGTTGCAAATAGATGCAGTTGTGAGTTTTTTTATTATTCAGGGTTCTTGCAGCATGTATGTGACTTAAGAGAGCCTTACTTCAGAATGAGTTAGCTAGATAAAGCAGCAGTTCCCAAAGAGGGTTCCATGGAAACTGATTTTCAGGAAATTAGTAGATGTTATGCAGTGAAAAAAGGCTCTATGGTCAGATAAGTGGGAAGATCTGGGTAAACCAAAGTAAAATAGGTCTTTTTCTTCTTAACTGCAAGACTTTTGAGTACCATTATTTCTAATGATGGTTGTGAATCTCCTTGGAGGGAAACAAAGTTTTAAGCATTTCCCAAATACATTGAATTGTAGAAACTTTCTTTTGCAAAGCATCTTTGCCAGAGAACAATGTTGGATTTAATTTGCTGAAGTATTTTATTTTACTTTTTCAAGATTAAAAAAAATTTTTTTTAAAAGATTTTATTTATTTATTTGACAGAGATAGAGACAGCCAGCGAGAGAGGGAACACAAGCAGGGGGAGTGGGAGAGGAAGAAGCAGGCTCCCAGGAGAGGAGCCTGATGTGGGGCTCGATCCCGGAACACCGGGATCACGCCCTGAGCCGAAGGCAGACGCTTAACGACTACGCCACCCAGGCGCCCCTAAAAAAATTTTTTTAAGTGATCTCTCCACCCAATGTGGGGCTTGAACCTACAACCCTGAGATCAAGAGTCTCAGTGCTCCACGGGCTAAGCCAGCCAAGTAACCCTAATTTGCTGAAATATTTTCAAGCAAAGCCCAGACATCCTGACAAACTTTTGTATGCATTTCTAGCTAAGGACTTAAAAACCCCCATCACTTCATTATCACTTTTCATAAAATTAACAGTGATTTCTTAATGTCATCGAATTGTCCCCCAGATGGCATTTGTCACCATTTCTGTTTTCTTGGAACGGGGATTCAGTCAAGGTTTTTGTATTAGCACTGTGGGTTTTCATTGATTTTGTCTCTTTAGTCTTTTTAAATGTAGAAAAATGCTATCTCACCATTCCTTCCTTCTCCCTTCTGACTTTTAGAAGAGATCATGCAGGATGTCCCATATCTGAATTTGTTTCCTTGTGGTATTGTTTACCTTGTCCTTTGTCCTCTGTATTTTCTAGAAATTAGAGGTTAGATCTCAAGGCCTGGTTTAAATTCAGGTTAAATATTTTGGGGAAGAATAGGCTCTAGACTATGCTTTTCTCTTCCCCATGATTTGAGAACAGCCGTTTTAACTGAGCAACTTATGTATATATAAATGCTATACATATGTGTGTGTGTGTGTGTGTATATATACATACATATATATATATATATATATATGTAGTGGCTTAGAGTTCATTTGGAAATTGATTTTATTAGTATAACAAGGGGGTACAGGCTTAACTTATTCCAGTTGTGATTGGAAACATGGTGTTATTCTGAATAGTTGGCCTGGTTAAATGGTTACAATTTTTTCAGTATATTTTAAGATTATAAACCATGTGCCTACTGGGTAAAGTAGCTTGAGCATTAAACATTTTTGGTGGTTGAATTTGATTCAGAATGACAGAGTATTGGGGCACCTGGGAGGCTCAGTCAGTTAAGTATCTGCCTTTGGGTCAGGTCACAATCCCAGGGTCCTGGGTTCAAGTCCTGCATCGGGCTCCTTGCTTAGCAGGGAGCCTGCTTCTCCCTCTGCCTCTGCCTGCCACTCCCCCTGCTTGTGCTCTCTCTCTCTGACAAATAAATAAAAATCAAAAAAAAAAAAAAAAAAGTCACAGGGTATCTGAGTTGTAATTGTAAAACACTATTCTATAAAGATTTATTCTAGGCACATTAATTTAGGAATATGCATTAATTCTACCTCTATTGGATAAATTTTAACAGGATATTTTTCTGATAAATGCTTATGCTAATTTGAAGTACAGTTATAAATCTAAGCACACCCTCGGGGTTGTAATTTTGTATGTACATTGTCTTGGAAACTCAGACATGTAAATAAAAGTTCCTATTGTAGCTGACTTTGCTAACTTAATTTGATATTTAAGTTTTTTTTCCCTTGATATCCTTCCAAGTACTTGTATGTCTGGGAAAAATTAAATTCAAAGAAATTCTGTGTGTCTTAATGAAGAATAGCATGGCATATATAAAGTAGCTTTGTGTGATGAATGGTAGCTATCATAGGTGGTTTCCAGCACATTCTTGATTTAATCCCTGAGAGGGCAGGAATACTGTTCTATATATTAAAATTTGCTTGTTGTGAATAATAAGTCACCTTGGATAGTAAGTACTTTGGAACTATAGTAGTACACTAAAAACACACACACGGTGCTCTTTTTTTCCTCTTCTTTTAAAAATACAAATATATAGGTTTTAGTGAAAAAAGCATGATCTTTAAAGCCAAGTGAACTGTGGTTTTGTGTGTGATTCTGGGCAGTTTACTTGAGCTCTGTCCTTTTATCTGTAAAATGGGGGTTGTAGTCCTGTTTCATAGGCTTCCTGCCAAGACTGAAGGTGAGAGCCCAAATAAAACGCTTAGCACTGCTTGTGATGAGCACTGAGTGATGTATGGAAGTGAAGAATCACTATATTGTTCACCTGAAACTATTATAACATGCTCTGTTAACTGGAATTAAAAACCTAAAAATAAAACAAAACAAAACAAAACAAATGCTTAGCACGGTGCTTGGCTCAAAGATACCAAAACACAACCTCTTCTTTCTTCTTCTCCTCTTAACCATATTTTTAAGCTCTGCTTTCTGGATCAGGAATTGAATGGGAGTTTTTGTTCTGAGTGTTTTTATTTATTTATTTTTATTTATTTATTAATTTTTTGTTCTGAGTGTTTTTAAAACTGCTAATTGTAAGGTACTTGTTATGGAAGTCCAGGTAGGACCTTGATTTCGAGATAAAATGTATAGTTAGTTGGTTGCTTATATTAGAACAATTAGATATTTGTATGACATCTTTTGAACAAATAAATGGGACATTTTTAGGTGGTAATTTATAAAGAAGAAGGAACCGGAGAAAAAGGGTATTTTATTATTGGCATGAGGATATTGCTAACACACTGGTTTTAAATGAAAATCAGTATTTTAAAAGTCCATTTATTTACTAAGGATTGCGAGAACATGAGAAGCTCTGCAAACTTCAGTAGAGTTTCACTTGAGTGTGGTTTAGAATAGTACACTTTATTTTACTTAGGTGAAGTAAGCCTGTAGCTCCATACTCCAGTAATACATGTGTGTTTATGAGCAGGGCCATTGCCAACCAGAAGAGCAGGCTTCCTGCGGAGGAGAGGGGTCGGTGCTTCCCTGAAGGGCCTCAGAGCTTCACAGTGGGGAGGAGGCGAGATTTTCCTCCCTGGCCTATTCCTTGTTAAAGACTCACCTAGAGGGATAATTACTATATCCTCAGTTTCAAATGGGAGAAGTCAAGGAATACATTTTGGAGGCTGTTTAAATAGACATTATGGGCCTTGACTCTGGCATTTTGAGTAAACCAGGAATAGTTCTTTTCCAATCAGCTGTCTCTGAGTCTTGGGACATGTGGCTTTGTTAATGACTTGTGCAAGAACAGGTCCCAGAAACACTTGGGTGGCTCAGTCAGTTAAGGGTCTGCCTTCGGCTCAGGTCATGATCCCAAGGTCCTGGGATCAAGTCCCACTTTGGGCTCCCTGCCCAGTGAGGAGTCTGCTTCTCCTTCGCCTGCCGCTCCCACTGCTTTGCATACTCTGTCTCCGACAAAAAAATAAATAAAATTTTCAAAAAAAAAAAAAAAAAAGAAAGAAAGAACAGGTCCCAGGAAGACGAGCTCACCCTGCTCTCTGCCCAGGCAGCACCTGTTCTTTGAGAGTAAACCTGATTCCCTTAGGGCACTCAAGTCCAGCGCACTTGAGCTTGTTACACTTTTTCCCCCTGCCATTAAGTAACAGGTTTTTTTTTTTAATTAAAAAAAATTTTTTTTATTTGACAGAGAGAGACAGCCAGCAAGATAGGGAACACAAGCAGGGGGAGTGGGAGAGGAAGAAGCAGGCTCCCAGCGAAAAGCCCGACATGGGGCTTGATCCCAGAACTCCAGGATCACGCCCTGAGCCGAAGGCAGATGCTTAACGACTGAGCCACCCAGGCGCCACAAAGTAACAGTTTTGTTTATCCCTTCGTTTCTGAAGTGTTTTGTTTAAGCAGGAGGGACTCCTTAAGCTGTCCAGCTCCACGTACCGAAAGTCAAGCCAGAAAGAATGAGAGAGCGTGATTTCCCTCTCCCATCGTGGACAAAGGGGGCGGATGTCATTTCTAGAGGGATAGCGATTGAGTTCTAAGCAGGCGGAACTTAGACATTTCACCTTCACAGGGCTTTTTTGCTTCCTTTATTAAGAGCAATCTTAGCTAACTCAAGGAGTATAATATCCTTAAGAGTTTTAGAAGTAAAAAGTGATCATGAAGGCGTTAACTGACGAATTAGAAACTGTTTTCATTTGGTGGAAGTCTTGCAATAATTCTTCCCACAAATACTTCTTGAGGGGCTGTCATTGCGCCCTTCTGAGATTGAAGCCCAGCTCTGTGCCTCAATCTGAGGAGACAGGTGCATGCATAGTACAAATGATAGAAAGCAGGTGTGCAGCAGGAGAGTAGAGAAGGAAAGGCAGGGGGAGAAGGAGGAGGAAGAAGAGGAGCGGGAAGCGGAGGAGGAGTTGGTGGCTGGGGAGGACTTCAGGAAGGGGGTGAAGGGTGCCCAGGAGGGGAAGAGGGTGAGGGGCTCTCTGTGAAGGGCGCTCGACCAGCAGAGGCAGGGAGGCGTGAAAATACAAGTCATGTTTGGGGTATTGTTACTAGAGCAGATGGTGCTTGGCATTTGGGTACAGTGGCAGGGAGGAAAGAGCCAGATTGCAAAAGGCCTTGCATGCTAGGCTAAGAAGTATGGACTTGCTCCTGTAAAGCAAGTGATAGCTGTCAGAGGTTTGAAAGCAGGGAGATGATGTCATCAGAGCTATGTTTCGGAGAAAAGCTTAGGGGGTGGTGGTGTGGAGGAGACACTGGCTCGGGGACAGATGGGCGGCAGGGCTCTCTTATGAGGCTTTTGAAGTAGGTCAGGTGAGAGATGATGTTTGGGACCTGCGTTAGTAGGAGGAAGAGAACTAATGTCAGTTCAATACCTTTTATTGTGCATTTAAGGTGCATTCGCTCATGTCATCATTGCAAAGCACTTTTACATAGAGTGCTGTTGTCCTCACCCTCGTGTTGCAGAGAAGGAAAGGGGCTGAAAGTAACCTGGCTCTGCCAAGTTTTGCACTCGGGTTGACAGTCCTGTGCCACCATGCTTTTACAACAGAGGGAATGAGAACTCAAAGAGGGGTGAGCATGGGGCAAGAAGTGGAACTTCTTCCAGAACAGAGAAGGGACTGCTTAGCCGGTGACTCAATGTATACAGAGGGCAAGGCTGTTTCCAGGCAGGCAGCAAGGTGTGCACAACGGGTGATACCCATGATCAAGGCCTAGCTGACGAGGGGGGAAGGGCAGAGTTTGGGGCCCTTCAGGGACACGCATTTGGAAATTGCCTATAGCCAGTTGGAAATTTGGTTCTTGAAGCACTTCCTAGCCTCCCTGTAGGAGCTCCTTGAAGTCTTTTGAGTAGGCTTGGACTCGAACTTCTATAGGAGGAGATGGGTAAAGAGCCCTTCCTCCGATCGCCCCTAGTCCTAAACGGTGCTGTACTGCACTTATTCCGAAGGGCCCTTTCCAGGCCCTGCCTGTTGGTGTTTCAGTTGGTCTGGAGTGAGGGCTGGCAGTCTGCATTTCTATCAAAATCCTGGGATCCTGGATTGAGCCAGGCAGGTCGCAACAAGATTGGGCTGGTGAGAATGTTTGGCCCCGTGTGTCCTAGGCTGTCTTTTCACTTCACTTCTTTCAAGGCGGGGGGCTTTCAGTAGCTCCTTAAACGATATGATGTTGATCTCTGGTAAGAACTGATACCTTGGAAAATTGCTTGTTTTTAGGAACGTTTGTATATTCATATTTAATTTTGGCAAGGCTGTTTTTTAGTTATTTGGATTAAATACTCAAAAGTGGTATCCCCCCCATTCCCCTGCCCCCCCCCCCCCAATTAGGTTTGTTTTTGCCTTTTAAGTGGACTTCTGCAAGTGATTTCTAGGGAAATTAGATTATGAGTATTTTCCTTGCTTATGAAAAAGAGGTTGGAGGAGGGAACCTGGCAGGTGGAGAGTGAGGAATAATGCCTTGGGGCTCTTGGTTTGCCTGTGAATGGCCTAGGTGGTCACAGATCAGAAAATCACACTGAATGCCAGCTTAAATGTACAGCAGGGTGGATGCATTCGTAATACTATATTACATATTTGAAAATTGTTAAGAAAGTAGATCTTAGGGCACCTGAGTGGCTCAGTCAGTTAAGCGTCTGCCTTCAGCTCAGGTCACGATCCCAGGGTCCTGGGATCAAGTCCCACATCAGGATCCTTGCTCAGCGGGGAGCCTGCTTCTCCCTCTCCTTCTGCTGTTCCCCCTGCTTGTGCTGTCTCTCTCTATCAAATAAATAAATAAAATCATAAAAAAAAAAAGAAAAGTAGATCTTAAATGCTATCAGCACACACACGAAGAAATGGTAATTCTATGAGGGATGGAGGTGTTAACTAACCTTATTGTGGTAACCATTTTGCAATATATATGTGTATCATATCATCACAGTTGTATACCTTAAACTTGCGTATATAAGTCAATGATAGTTCAGTAAAGCTGGAAAAAAGGTCACTGAAAAGTACTCAGCTCTTCGAAATCTGGGCTTTAAACCCTGTCAACCAACCGGTCATTAGACTGTTTATTTGTTATTAGTCATGACCCCAGCCTAGCCGCTTTCCCCTTTCCTCTCTGTCAGTTTGGTGTCTTTTTTCTTTCTTTTTTTTTTTTTTTTTTTTTTTTAAAGATTTTATTTATTTATTCGACAGAGATAGAGACAGCCAGCGAGAGAGGGAACACAAGCAGGGGGAGCGGGAGAGGAAGAAGCAGGCTCATAGCGGAGGAGCCCGATGTGGGGCTCGATCCCAGAACGCCGGGATCACGCCCTGAGCCGAAGGCAGACGCTTAACTGCTGTGCCACCCAGGCGCCCTGGTGTCTTTTTTCTTTTTATTGAGATATAATTAATATGTAATATTAGTTTCGGATGTAAAGCATGTACCGTGACATCATTACCACAATAAGTCTAGTGAGTTAACATCCGTCACCACATAGTTACAATTTTTTTCCTTGTGATGAGAACTTTAAAGATCTGCTCTCTTGGCAAGTTTCAAGTATGCAATACAGTATTGTTAAGTGTGGTCATGCTGTGCATTACATCCCCGGGACCTACTTATTTTATAACTGGAAGTTTGTATCTTTTGGCCACCTTCTTCCATTTTGCCCATCCCTGTTTTTGGTGAGTGAAGGCTTTGGAAGCAAGGCAAGCTGGGTGAAGGTCCCAACTCAGTGTGACCTGACGAAATGTGACTTAGTCTCAGTGTGACCCTGGATGTGACCCAGCTTCCCTGAGCTTGTTTTCTGGAACTTGGGAATGTGAGTACTTTTGAAGGTGGTTTTGAGAATTGAGTGATGTAAGGTCAAAACACATAGGCCTAAACCCAGCCTTACTCCCTTAGTCTTGGGAGGGAGTGTGAGACCTGGCAGTGTGCTTCATTCAGCACACCGTCAGCACCTGCTTCTAACACTCGGCAACGGATTGAGGGCTGACTGGGCCCTGCATTTCTTTCTCACCATTATCTACCATCTTCTATCTTTCCTAGGGAGGTAGGCATTCTTGTTTGTTCGTGGCAGATAATAGGAGGGAAAGGGTTTTTTGGTTTTTATTTTTAGCCTGTGTCTTTTGTGTTGGTGTCTGGTGACCATTGCGATAGTTTTTGCTGCTTTGTCTCTCCTAGTGAGTAAGGTTTGGGTTCATTAACTGCTTGCTGCTGAATGGTTCGTTTTTCTCATGTGTGGGAGGGAGGAGCGGCTTCCTCTTGTGTTCCCACCTTTGCTAAATGCCATTCCTATTTCCTCTGTTAGTTATAGGACTTCCCCACCCCCTTTTCTTATCCCTGCCCTGGTGGAGAGCATAGGAGGGGGTCTGCTTGTTCTCTGATTGGTTTGTTCAGTCACTAACTAGGTGCCAGGCTCTGTGCTGAGTGGTTATTCTTAGATGATCTGATTTCATACTCTTAAGGGCCTTAGGAGCAGGCATTCTTTGCTCAGCTTGCAGACGAGAGCCATCTGCGGCCCTGGGTCTCCTAGCAGGTGTACAGGCGGACCCTGGTGCCTGCTCCTGCAGTCTGCCCTCTGTCCCACCCCTCACTCACTCATGGGCTTTTCCAGGGGTGGCTCATTCTGTGCAGAATTGCTCAGCTTTTAAATCCTATATGGGTGCAGGCCCAAAGGTCAGTTTGAGCCAATGGTGTGGGGACTGCGTATGCTGCAGAGTTGGGGGTGGGGAGAGAAAGAGACAGTGCTCACTGGGAGAGTGAGCTGGTGGGATTAAGCAGGGATATTGCGGCTGCTTAAATCGGCTTGTCCTCTTTATTTTGAATGGCTCCTGAAAGACCCTGCCTGGGTGTGCGAAGTGCACGTTTGTGGATGCTGTAGACAAGATTTGCTTGTTCATAACCTCCTTTTTGTTTTCTGCTATTTTAGTCCTGCATTCTCGATTGCTCTTGGCTGACTTTTGGGGGGGCCTTGGATTACCCGCAAGTTACATAGGTGTCCTGCCCTTCAGGACTGCATATTTGACCTCCTGAGCTGAACTTGCAGCATCAGAACATGTGGCCAACAGCAGAATGGAAAGATCAGTGATTCTGGAGTAAAGTAGACTTGGTTTCAAACTTCAGCTCTCCCTTAATGCTTTTGGACAGGTTTCTTAACTTCAGGGCCTTGGTTTGTTCATCTGTAAACTGGGTGTCATTGTGTTCGGAAGTGATGTGTGTACTACATCCAAGGTATGGCACCTAATAGGTGTTCAGGAGCTTCCTTTTTACTTCTAGCTTGATTTAGTGGTATTCAGTATATTTAGTGTGCCAGATACTATGCTAAACTCTGGCAGGCGCAAAGATTAATACAATGTTTTCTTTCCTGGAGAAATTTAAAATCTAGTCACCGGGGCTGACTTGTCAAATTCATCCTGAGGGGGTTAAGTGCAAGCCCTAGGCTGTGGCGGCAAGCCAAGCACAGGAGCATTTCCTCTGCCCTGAGGGTTGGGAGATCCTTTCTTTCCAAAAGGAGGCTATACCTAAACCCTCTCTTGAAGGACTGAGTAAGAATGAACCAAGCAAAGGAAGGTGGGATGGGTTGCCGCTAGAGCAACAGCATGAGCAATGCATGGAGTATTTAGGAGAACTGTATGCAGCCTGGGTTTGACTGGAAGCAGGAGATACTGGGAACAGAGCCTGGAGAGCCCGTGTCTGTGAAGGTGCTGGTGGGCCCGAAGGGCCGTGCTGAGAAACTTAGAAGATGTAAAGTTTGCTAGGATGGAAAATCAAAATGTAAGGAAAAAGAGTTACATCAGTAGTGTTTAATAGCATTGTCAGGCATTTTTATAGCACGTGGTCTGAATTAAATAGATTACGGTGCATCTGTATAAGAGTGTTCTGCAGGTGTTAAGAGAATGAGGTCAGTTTATATGTGCTCTTAAGGAAAAATGTCCAAGAATATTATTAAATGAAAAAGATATACATGCATAGGGTATCTTTGGAAGTGCGTATCCGTATTTGTAAGCAGTAGTTGCCTTTAGGAGGGATGCGGGGGTCTGGGATGGAGGAGAGTCATACATTTTACTGAAGACCCTTTTGTACCATTTGGCCATTTTTCCACATGCACGCACTTCTTTAAAGAAGGAAGATACTGTAAAGAAATGACTAATGTTGTACGTTATCAGGTGAGGCGGAAACCAAGCAGCAGTGTAAAAATAACTTGGGCTACTGCACTGTAATGCTATTATGCAGAATGCTAGATTATTTCATGCTCTGACAATAATACCATTCACGGGTCGTTTTAGAGTTTCCCACTTCACATACATTATTTCGGTCAGAATTAATCTCTTTCATCTGTACTTTCATAGCAATGAAAATGTTTTAAGAACTATTAATGTTAAATGATGCTCTGTAAAGTTTGGAAAAGGAGAGAAAAGAAAATTATTTGTTTAATGCAACATCCATGATTTTATTCCCTTCCATTCTTTGTATATGCCTTTGGGAAAAATACAACTAAAAACGTACATTTACTTAATGGACTTTTCTGTTTATACGATTTCACGTGTTTTCCTGGGTGTTGTGTAATTGTTCTTCTTATCTTTTTGAAAAACTGCTATTTTTTTGGGAATGCTGTGGTTCCTTTCCCTGTGGCCCCTGTGACTCACTCATGCTTACGTGCTCTGTGTCACAGGTGTGTTGGTTTTCTGGGTTGATGTTCATCTCTTCCTATATCCTCCGAGCTATGATGGCCCCTTTGTCACCAGACTGCAGGGAACAGGGAAAGGGCTCAGCAAGTAGTTCTCAAGGAATGGGTGTTCCTTTTGGGCTTTACAACAGCATTTTAAGGGAGAGATGGTAGATATGTGCAGTTTTCAGCCAAAGAAAGAGATTCAGGTTAAGCAGTCTTCCCAAACTCACATAGCAGCAACCTGTAAGTGGTGGAACTCAACCTTGAATTCACTTCTCCTGACCCCAGCCATCTTTCCACTGTTCTTGAAATCAGAATTTTCAGTAGGTTTTGTTGGGGAAAGAGATGGTGGGGTTCCATTTAGAATGAGTGAAGAGGATTTTGACCTTTCTGAAAAATTTAATTGCTCTAGTGTGTGTTCTGGCAATGGGTGAACTGGGTTCAAACCCCAGCAGCCTCTTTGACAAGCGTATGACCTTGGGCAAGTTACTTAATTAACATCTCTGGGCATAAGCTTATAATAAGTTAAGTAGATATACCCTACCTCACAGGGCTCTCACAGTATACATAAAGCTTTTAAGATGGTGCCTGGCACATGGTAGGGGCTTATTCAATGCTAATATAACTTCTTTCCCTCACGGTTTGATGAAAAAGAATAATGCCAGTGTTGGTAAGGGTAATGGGGAAATGAATGCTCTCATACAGTGTTGGGGAAATAAATGGGGACAACTCTTCTGGAGGGCAGTCTTTCAATGTGCTAATTTAAAACATGCCAGCTCTTTGACCTAGAAATTCTAGCTCCAGAAATTTATGCTAAGAAAATAGTTGTATAAACACATAAAGTTATATTACATGGATATTCACTGCAATATTGGTTAATAGCAAAAAAGTGGGGAAACCAAATGTTTACCTCAAAAGGAGCTCGGTGATAAACTTGGTCCTGCAATGGAATAATAAGCTGCTTTGTATAGGGTGAGAGGGAACTGAAGAGGGAGATGTGGAAAGATGTCTTCTATCTACCGTTAAGTTGAAAAGCAGGCTATAGCATATTAAATGTATACACACACACACTATAGCATATAGTATAGTATAGTAGTATGCATGCCATCATTGCATTAATGCTTTTTTTCTTCAGAGTATATATTATATAACTGTTTGGCACATTTGAGGGTCTACTATGCGCAGGTTGTAGCCCTTTTAAATGGGTTGTTTATGTAGAAAAAAGTCTGGAAGATCTTTGGGTGGTAGGATTGAACAGTTTTCCCTATTTAAAAAATTACTTCTAGGGGCGCCTGGGTGGCACAGCAGTTAAGCGTCTGCCTTCAGCTCAGGGCATGATCCTGGCGTTCTGGGATTGAGCCCCACATCAGGCTCCTCCACTGTGAGCCTGCTTCTTCCTCTCCCACTCCCCCTGCTTGTGTTGCCTCTCTCGCTGGCTGTCTCTATCTCTGTCAAATAAATAAATAAAATCTTAAAAAAAAATTACTTCTATACTATTTTTTCCTAATACAGGAACTCTTTACATGCTTCATCCTGGTATTCTGCATGTTTTATTTTTATTTTTTATAATGTTTTTTGAGAGAGGGTGAGAGCACGTGTGCGTGAGCGGGTGGAAGGGAGGGGCAGAGGGAGAGGGAGAGAGAATCTTAAGCAGACTCCATGCTCGGTGTGGAGCCCAATGTGGGGCTCCATCTCATGACCCTGAGATGCTTAACCTGGATGCTTAACTGACTGAGCCACTGGGTGCTCCAAATTAAATTTTCTTTTTAAATTTTTAAAAAAGTTGGTTACTAAAGTTTTCCTTTAGTTTGTCTAGAGAGAAGACATCGTCTTTTGTCCTGACTTGGGTTTACTCTATAACAAATAGCATTTGGTGTCTCCTGTGTGAATGAATGTGCTAAGGTTTGGCAATGATGTTTCAAACATTGACAGTGTGTGTTTGCCATTATCACTCTTAATCATTTAAAGAGTGCTGAAGAAATTAAATCATTTTAATATGAAAAACTTTTCAGGTGGTTTGGGCAAAGTAACTCTAGTGTACTTGACATACCTAGTTTAAACTTTCAAGGAAGGTTTCTATCTCAGGACATGGGAGGTTAAACAATGGGTCCTAACCTTTTTTACTTCATGGTTTATAGATCACAGAATAGATTCATTGTTTTGTAATTAACTGTAGCAGCGGGATCTCTTTGTGGGGAGGGGAGAGTGAAGGCAAGGGGAGAAGGGGTTGAGAGGAATAGGGTAGTATATTTTAGAATACAAACTGCATTAGTTCTGAGAATGAAAAAAATCAGTCTTGATGTTCATATCTCAATTTGAGATCTTCATATTGAAAAATGTTGAGTTTTTAATATTTTAGATTTGCAGTCATTTAAAAAACAACTTAGAATCAAGTTGACTTATTTGTGGGCTTTGTTGTAATACTATTTTGCTAAATCATATTTGGTCAACTTTACTGTATTGGGGCTTGAGAATATACTTTAGATTTTAAAATTGAGTTCTTGGCATTATATATGAATTATATCATAAAAGAAATGTTATTTTGAGGAGAAAATGGATCATATAGCTTCTTTTTTTTTTTTAAAGTGACACTAAAGGTGTGTTTATGTCTGCTTTTGAGTTTGTTGGAACAGATGACACTAGTCTCAGTAGAAAGATGACAGGCTTGGAGCTGGACAGAGCAGAGTGTGCATGGAAGTTCTGCCATTTCCACACTGAGTGACCATTTCCAAGACCAATCCTTGCCTTGCTGGTTGTGAAGACACAGAGAGACAGTGCACAAAGCGTCTGATCCTTGTCTGGTTAAGTGTTCAGCACACAGGAGTTCCTCCTGCGCTCTTACCCTCGAGACGAAGATATTCTGTGTTTGCACCTGTGTGTGATACGGTCCTAGCTAGAGCTGGCTAGCTAGCTGGTGTGCTAGCTGAAAAGTTATGATAAGCTGAAATTCAGTCATTATTTCCATTGAACTTTTCCGTGTAATTGATGGTTACCAGTGTTTGTCTTACTTTCTTTTAAAAAGCAAGATTTGGGGGCACCTGGGTGCCTCAGTCTGTTAAGCGTCTGCTTTCTGCTCAGGTCGTGATCTCAGGGTCCTAGGATCAAGCCCCACATCTGGCTCCCTGCTCAGCGGGGAGCCTGCTTCTCCCTCTTCCTCTGCATCTCCCTCTCTTGTGCTCTCTTTCTCTTTTTCCTCTCTCAAATAAATAAATAAAATCTTAAAAAAAACTAAGATTTTTAGGGATGGGGTGCAAATTCCAACGTAAAAATGTTAATCTTTGAAAACCCAGAGCTAGGCTCCTGTTACCTGCCTCCTGAATGCTATCAAATTTGCTACAGGCTAACCAGGTTCTATTGGGTAATCCTTCCCACCCACCCCCAAGCACTTGGCTGGAGGGCATATAGCCAGAGGGTCAGACACTTGAAGCTGAAGCTCCCAAAATGACGGTAATGGCTTAGGCTCTTCCTTGGGTTTTTATAGAATTGGCTAATGAGAAAACTTCCAGGTGGATAGGTCATCTTATTAACACCTGTCTGCATTCACACAGCCTCTCCCCTCTTCTCCCCCCTTAAATCTTTCCTGTCCTTGAAGGCTCTGTCCAGGCCCCACATTTCTCAGGATGCTTCCCAGACAGTGCTCACTTCCACTCTGTACTTCTGTCCGTGGTAAACATAATAGCATAGGCACCACTGCCCTCGTCTTTGATTATGGCCGACCCAGGGCACCCACCAGCTGTGCCTTTTGCTTGCTTTTCTTTACATCTCTACCTGGATGCAATGTGGACTTTCGGGACACAGTTCCTAATTTTGTTTCTTCCTCTTTGTCTGGTCCAACACCTTGTGTCTTAGAAGAATCCCCTATAAAGGTTCCCACACAGCAAACAGTCTTCTCTTTACTTTCAACTAAAAAAATAAAGAAAGATAAAAAGGAACTTAAAAAATAATTTTTTGGTGTGTTCCTTCCTTCAGTGTTTTCATAGGCATACATGCACAAGATATGTATGTTAAATGACATGCTGTCATTTTTATTATATAGTTTGCTGTTTTACATACACATGGTGTGTATTATCTAATATTAATATGTATTTTACAAGTGATTTGTAACGATTGTGTATTAGTCATATTCCCGCCTATAGGTAAAACATGATTTTTAATTTTAAAAAAATTTCTATTAAAAAAATTTTTTTTTAAAGATTGTATTTATTTATTTGACAGAGACAGCCAGCAAGAGAGAGAACACAAGCAGGGGGAGTAGGAGAGGAAGAAGCAGGCTCCTAGTGGAGAAGCCTGATGAGGGGCTCGATCCCTGAGCACCGGGATCACACCCTGAGCCGAAGGCAGACACTTAACGACTGTGCCACCCAGGTGCCCCAAAACATGATTTTTTAAACTACTTACTTATTATTGAATTTTAAGTAACACTGCAGTGAACATTCTCCTTCCACAGCTTTTTAATTTTAATTGATTTATTTTTTGTGGGGAAGGGGCAGAGGGAGAAGGGGTGGGAGAGGCAGAAGGTTGGAGGGAGGGGGGAGAGAGAGAGTCTTAAGCAGGCCCCCCACCCAGTAGGAGCTCAATATAGAGTTCAGTCTCACAACCCTGAGATCATGACCTGAGCTGAAATCAAGAGTTGGATAGATGCCTAACTGACTGAGCCACCCAAGCGCTTTTTTTTTTTTAAATTAATTTTCTTTTAAGTAGGCTCCATGCCCAGTGTGGGGCTTGAACTCACAACTATGAGATCAAGAGTCACATAGTTCACCAACTAATCCAACCAGGCACCCCTCTCCTTCTACAGTTTTACTGAAAGACTTCCAACAACTTAATTGTGCTAAAATCAACTTAATACAGTAGTTTAAAAAAAATGAATTTGTAGAATCTGTTATTTTATTAGTGTCCAAGTAATCTGCATGGTTTGGGACTGTTCTAGTTGTTGTAGGGTGCACTCAGAAATAAATATTATAGGGGCGCCTGGGTGGCTCAGTCGTTAAGCGTCTGCCTTCGGCTCAGGGCATGATCCCGGAGTTCTGGAATTGAGCCCCACATTGGGTTCCTCTGCTGGGAGCCTGCTTCTTCCTCTCCCACTCCCCCTGCCTGTGGCTGGCTATCTCGCTGGCTGTCTCTCTCTGTCAAATAAATAAATACAATCTTAAAAAAAAAAGACAGAAAGAAATATTATAGTACTAAGGATCAAATAAACATATATACTTATAGAAAGGGATGTCAGGTACTTAAATAGGTTATTTATATAAAATAGATACTAAAGAACTTATGGAAACAACGTAAGTGTCCATTAGTGGATGAATGCATAAAGAAAAAAATATACATGCATACTGGAATAATATTCAGCCCTAAAAAAGGAGGAAATTGTGTCTTCTGTGACAACATGTAGGAAACTGGAGGGCATTATGCTAAGTGAAGTAAGCCAGACAGAGGAAGACAAACAATGCATGGTATCATTTATATGTGAAATCATTTCTTAAAAAAAAAAAAAAAGTCAAACTTGATAAACAGAAAGTAGAAAAGTAATGGATAGGGGATGGGGGAAATAGAGTTTTGCAAAATAGGACAAATTTTTAGTTATGAGTAAAGTTTGAGGATCTGGTTTATAACATGGTGACTATAGTTGATAATACTGTATTATAGGTAATTGAAATAAATTTGCTAAGAAAATAAAACTTAAAGTTCTCACCAAAAAAAAAAAAAGGTAAATATGTGGAATGATGGATATGTTAACTTGGGGGTAATCCTTTCATAATGTGTGTATATCAAAACATCACATTGTGCACAATAAATATCTTACAGCTTTATTTGTCAATTAAATGTCAGTACAGCTGGAAAAGAAAAATAATTTTATGCAGGAACTGTATACAAATTAAAAGCAAAAAAACTGGAGAGGGTGTGTGTGTGGGTGCGTGTCCCAGGGTGAATGCAGAATTTGACGAAAGAATCTACCTGTATTATAGTTGTATGACAAAGCCTCACTGAAAGGAATGAGGGGCAAAAAGCATGAACCTGGCAACTTTGGAAAATGGTGTTTTGAGTAGACAGTGTATTGTTTTTGGTAAGGTGGTTTCTCATGGAGTACAGGTTAGCAGTTCTGAAACTGCTTTACATGTATTCAGGGCTTGAACAAATGAATAAATGAATGGTGGATGCTGGGAGCCAGCTTCCTTACTGTTGAGAGAGGGGAGTTATTCATCAGCAAAGGCAAAGGCTACAGTGAACCATGTGGTACTGGATTAGAGTTGGAGACATCTGTAGGAACTTAGGTTAGCTTCATATAGACGCAGAAATTATTAGAGATGTGTATGCATATGTGGATTATTAGACATATGTGTATTTCCTCGACCTGACCGCTGAGAGGGCTTGGAAGCTGTGACACCCTAGTTGCAGCAACATACCCAAATTTTGGTTTCTAAATACCATTCTTTAATAAAAATAACCAGGACTCCTTGGAAAAATGGATAATTATTGGTCTAGTGCATCTTGTATTAGAAAATTAGGAAGTACTCAGAAACATTTAAAAGGAACAAACTTAAAGAGCCCCAAATAGCCAAAGCTGGAATAATTTGAACAACAAAATAGTGTGGTACTGTATTACAACCCAAAGTTTAAAATAAATATACATGAGTTTATACAAGGAGAAGAGATATCCTCCTCATAGAAGAGTTCCAAACAGTTTATGTTAATTCCACTTATCCCTTCAGGAGCTGGGGTTTAATTTCCCGAATCATTCCCTTGAGTGTGGGCTGACTTAGTGACTCACTTCTAAAGGATACAGTGTGGAAAGGGTGAAAGGTAAACTTACAGTGAAGAAAACCGACAAACACCAGCTTAACCGAATAATCAAGGCTGACATCACCAGTGGTCATGCTGTTAGCATGTGCCCTTATTATAATGTGACGAGAAAGGCACTTTACCTCTGGTTTCCCCTCCCGACCGCAGTCTAACTGTGAGAAAAACATCAGGAAATTTCAGCTGAGAGATTTAATACATAGTACTTGATCAGTATTCCTCAAAACTGTGGAAGTCATGAAAAACAAGGAAAGACTGAGAAACTGTGACAGAACAGAGAAGACTAAGTAGATATGATCAGTTATTACAAAGTGGGATCCTGGAGTGGAAAAAGGGTGTTCATGGAAAAACTAGAAAAAAACAAACGAGGTCTGGAATTGTATTCATTTTTTCAAAAGACACTAAAATCCCCCCCCCCCGACATTTAATTATGAAAACATTCAAATGTAAAGAAAAGTTGAAAAAAATGTTCAGTGAACAGCCACATACCCACCACTGAGATTCAGCAATTAAGATTTTGTGGTCTTTGCTTTATTATATGCCTACCCACAATCCATCTTACTTTTAAAAGCATTTCGAAGTAACTTGCAAACATCAGTACACATGACTCCCCCCCCCCAACTGCCAAAAACAAAACAAAACAAAACCCCAAACCTGTTTAGAATGTAATTTCTGCCAAGGCTGTTGTTCAGTGCCTACTAGGCACTCACAGTTCACATTATGCCTGTGGCTGTGCCCTGTTGAGAACACAGGAGGATGACCGGTTGGAGAGGATGTAGGTTATGTAGGCGCTCTCCAGCGGTGATCCCGGTAGTGTGTAATTAGGAGGCCATGCTGGACTGAAATGGACCTGTGCTTGCGGGCACTGGGGCGTTGTCGGGTTTTCTGCGAGCCTCCAGGAAATAGCAGCTGTTTTCCTGCCGTGTGGTCCCCGTACCTCACATGGTACTCACTGGTGTGGGCAGCTCTCAGGACAGCAGGTAGGGATGGTGGGTCTGGACTGGGACAGTGTGAAATGCTCAGGTATATGGCTAGTGCCTGAGCATTTATTTGGGGCGAATCCAAGGCCTCCCTGCCCATGCCATTCTTCCCTCCTCTCTGGTCCCCTGGGAAAATAAATAGAGCGGGAAGAGGGAGGCTTTAGCTCTGAACGGGAATAGGAGGACTGATCAGCTCATCAATCAGGAGAGTGTGTAATTATGTGGAAAGGACAGAAATCACTCCCTGAAGGCCACAGACTTGGGGATTTGCCCAGAAGAGGACCTTACAGCTGCTAACAGTAGCCCTATTCAGCTTGGGAGCATAATGATTTTTAAACTAATCAGGAACCAAAGCCGGAGGCAGAGGGGACAAACACAAATATCTTGTTGACAGAACAAACATCTAGATTTTGTTGGATAGGAAGTTGCTGAGGAAGGTCAGGGTGATGTAATGCTGTATGCCAAGCTTTCATCCTTAAACAGATGGGCCCCCGAGGTACCATCTGCATCTCCCTGGGGCCCTTCGAAATCACTTCCTATAAATTAAATCATCGTAAGTTAGGATTGAGAAATTAATATGGAAGACATACCTGAAGTAAAAGTAGACGGAGGAAATTTCCACTGGAGTTACCTGCTTCCTGTTCCTCCTTTGCCTTATAAATAGACCTGAGACTTATTATTTTGGTCAGCTTTCTCGTTTAGTGCTTGAATATCACTGCCTCCCCCAATAGCCATCCAAAGTAAACTTCCCTTTCTCCTCTTAAGTGCAGACAACTGCACTTATCCCCACCTAAGCCTGTGTCAGCTGGATATTTTTCATAAACCGTCTTGCTATTTTGGGTTTTCTGTTTTGGTTGAGGAGGAAGTAGTGTTTTGTTTCTGGTTTTTTCTTTCATCAAAGGAATATTTGTTCTGGGAAAGCAGGGGGAGGGGATGTTTCTCAGTCTAGATCAGAGAAAGAAAATGAACGGTGCCTTATGTAAGTGGCTGATTATGAATCTTAATTGGTGATGTTTTTAAGAAAACATTTTAATAAAACATTGAATGAAACACTTGAGAGCAGAAGGCAGAGTCCCCTGTACCCATCTTTTGGTTTATTCAAAGTTGTTGACACCCCTGGGTGCCAGGCACCGAGGATTCACAGCGGACCATGTGGCCTCAGCTCTCAGGGAGAGGCACAATCAGAGGGAATGGCACAGTGAAGTTTGCAGAGGTGTGAGTAGGACGTTGAAGGAGTCGCAGGAGGAGTGAGGGTAGCCTTCCTGGAGGAGGTAATTCTTTTTTCTTTTTTTTTTTTTTTAAAGATTTTATTTATTTATTTGACAGAGATAGAGACAGCCAGCGAGAGAGGGAACACAAGCAGGGGGAGTGGGAGAGGAAGAAGCAGGCTCCCAGCAGAGGAGCCTGATGTGGGGCTCGATCCCAGAAGGCCGGGATCACGCCCTGAGCCGAAGGCAGACGCTTAACCGCTGTGCCACTCAGGCGCCCCTGGAGGAGGTAATTCTTTTTTTTTTTTTTTTAAAGATTTTATTTATTTATTTGACAGAGAGACAGCCAGAGAGAGAGGGGACACAAGCAGGGGGAGTGGGAGAGGAAGAGGCAGGCTCACAGTGGAGGAGCCTGATGCGGGGCTCTATCCCATAACGCCGGGATCACGCCCTGAGCCGAAGGCAGACGCCTAACGACTGAGCCACCCAGGCGCCCCTGGAGGAGGTAATTCTTGAGCCACAGCTTGGGACTAGCCCAGTAATGTGTGAGTTGAGTGGAGAGGATGGAGCTGAGACTTGGAAGATAAACCGTGTGTGGGAACAAAGTGGAGGTAGCACGGAGTGCCGTGGGATGTTCAGGAGAGGCCCATGGAAAGGTCACTTTGGAAAAGGAGTGAAGAGGAAAAGCCAGGGAAGGTGCATACCGTTGCTGGTGGGTGAGGTCAGGGGCAGGAAGTTGGGGTGTCAAGCCTGCCGGCTTTGGTTTTCTGGGTGAAGTGGGAGGCAAGGGCATTTGTTAGAGCAGGGTTGAGGAGAATGATAAGTTTGAGATAGTTGTTGAGAGGGCTGGGAGGGGGCTTTTAAAAAAAAGACACTTTAGGTATGGGGAAAGTGAGTTGTGGTACTGATTCCCATGGGTATGGCAAAAGGAGAGTGTTGTGGAGAATGGAGGGTGGTGGCAGTGGGGGTGAGACAGATGATCAACGGTGGGGTCCATGCTGTTAAGGAATGATGAAGGGGACAGTCTCCAGGGCATCGAAGAGCAAGTATCCTGGGAGTGAGGAGGTGTGAGAACTGGAAGGACAGGAGGTTTGGTCTTCATGCCAGAGCATTGAATTGTGCCCTCTGACTCTGAAGTGTGGTCCTGGGAATGGCTGACTAGAGTCTGGAGCCAAGGATTAGAAGCCCAAGTGCAGTAACAGTGATGATAACTCAGGTCAATGACTAAGTGCTGTATGTGCTTTGAACTCTTAGTTCAGCAGCATCTCTGTGAATAGGCACATCATTATCCCCATTCATAGGAAACTGAGGCCCCGGGGTGGATTAGTAATTGGTTAAGGTCATACAATTAATAGATGATGGGATTCTAATCCAGGGTGTCCATCCCCCACTCCCAAATCCCTAAGCTCTCGTTCCTTTAGAAGCTGACCTTTGGCAGAAGAGAAAATTGTAAACTAAGCCCCTCCTTCATTTTTCTAGTGTATGAGGAGAAGTTACCAAACACAGATAAGTGACAGCTGAGAATTGGGGTGGAGGGTGGTATGGCTGTGGGTAGTGAGTCTCAAAGCAGGGACAAACTCAAACGAGGATAAATTTTTTTTACATGAGTTTGTAAGAGAAATGTGTTTGGACAGCATCTCCTGGTGGAGAGAGAGCCCACCAAAGGCGGGGAGAGGGATGGGGCGTTAGTGTTTAAAGGACACAGAATTTCAGTTGGGGAAGCTAAGAAAGTTCTAGAGATGAATGATGGTGATGGTTGCACAATATTGTGAATGCACTTAATACCACTGAAGTGTACACTGAAAAATGGCTGAAATGGTATAGTTTATGTTTTATAAAAAAAAGATGGTGAAGGGAGAAATAATAATTGTGACCATTTATGATTTTCCCAGTACAAAATGGGCACTTATTACACACTTGAATGTATGCTAAGGATTTTTGTGAAGTGCTTTACGTATACTTTTATTTAATCCTCACTTGCAGACATGAGGTAAATTCTGTTGTGCAGAGGAGGAATCTGCAGTTTGAAGAGATTAGGCAACTCACTCAAGGTCATATATGCAGAAAATGGCAGAGGCTAGGCACTACCAGATCCCCTGACTCCAAAGCCCTTGGCATGAACCCCGAGGGAATTGAACAATGGGAAGAAAGTTCCAGACGGACGCAGCTGTGGTGGAGAGGGCAAGGACAGGGTTGTTGATGGAAGGAGGACTGGGATAAGGAAAATGCTGGGCGATGCGATGAGGTTGGGTAAGGGGGGAACAGCAGGACCACGGCCCTAAGAGGCTGGAGGCAGGGACTGCCCTCCTGTGTCTGGATTGGGCAGGAGGTCTGAAGGAGCTGGTGGGAAGGCCAGCCAACCCAGTCTCTGAAGGGGGCTGGGGCCACCGGGAGCCCTAAGGGCAGAGCGTGGAGGGAGGTGTCTGCCATCTATAGTTTTGTTGGCAGAAGTTTCTTCTCAGACCTGTGGTAGCAGAGGCCAGAGGTGTGGGGAGTGCAGAGACGGGGCTCAGCCTGTACCCCCTTTCTCATCTTCCTCCTGGACTTCTTTCCTACTGCCTGTTGAATCTGAAGTCAGCAGCCTGATCTTGAATTTAGGTGCATGAACATGGGAGGAGATGAGCCGGTGGCGGTGAGGAGAATTGGCTCTATTTCTCCTGCTGACAGAGCAAATACCAAGGGTGAGGTCAAATCGTGGCCAACTCTCTGCCTTGGTAGCCGATCAGCAAACTGCAAACGTTTTGCTGTAGGTCTTCTTTCTTTTTAACACAACGGTATGAAACACATATATCAGGAAATAGATTTACCTGGCTCTTCAGGAAGTTTTTGAGGTTGTAACCTGACACTCGGAAGGCGTAGCCCGTCTGCAGTGGTGGCCGATGGCAGTTGTGACCCCGGGGTGGAGAGGCGGGCCTATCTCAGATACTTGGATTTAGCGAGGTGGTTGTGAGGTGATCTAAGCTGTTTATAAGGGAAGTGCGCCGTGGAGAGTTCCTGTTATTATTTTACTTCACGTGCTTACGTTGGATTCAGCAGAATTCTTTTATTCTCCTGCTGGTGGTTTTCGATCCTGTGCTGAGAGGCGTGCTCCTTGAGCATTGCTTCCTGTGTAACAGCGGTGACTTTGGAGCGCGTGGCCTGTGATTATATAATAATTTTGAATAAACAGAGGTTCTCGTGACAGGTCCCGCAAGGGCAGCCCGGAAGCCGGCATCATCAGGGATTAAGTTGCACTGCCGTGGCCTTTTGCCACTGTCAGAGGTGCGGCCGTCAGCTGTAACCTCCAGGTGTAAACAGACTTTCATCAGCATCTCTGAAAAGTCCGGGGAGGCTCGGAGCTCAGCAGGATGCTCTCCATCCGAAGTCGTTTGTAGAACCTTGTTCCTGGCTGTGATCTGTTTTACCCCCAACAGCTGGCTGGATCTGTAGAGCTTTACAAGGGAGCTTTTCGAGGGAAGGTAGTTTGTATACTTGCTGGTGCCAGAATCTGATGAGTCATTTAACTGTCCCCTTTTCTGCCCTTTTTCCTGGCTGAGGAACACTTGGGGGCCAGGTAGAGTAAGGCAAACGGGATTTACCTTGGAATGAAAGTAAGGGCTAAAATAACAAGAACGAAGGTAGTCCTTAGTTTGGGAAATAATAATGGCTAACATTATAATGAGCGGTTATGTTCTGGGCCAAGTGCCTTCCGGGTATTATCTGGAAGCCTGTCTGAGAACAGGATCTTGTCTTTTGTTCAAGCTGTATCCCCCAGCCAAAAACAGTGCCTGGCACCGAGGAGGCGCTCCAGTGAATGAATTTAGCACAGATAAGGATTCTGAGGCACAGAGAGGTTAAATTGCCTGGCCAAGGCCACACCATTAATAACTGGGACTCCTTGACAATCGGTAGATAAAGTAGAAAGGAAGGTTTGTCTTCAGAACCTCTTGACTGAAACTATTGTTTACTTTGGTTACAAAGGTGTCTTGGGTTTTACAAAAGTTAATTTCTCCATCTATGAAAAACTAATTTTTATAATTAATTTTATTAAAAATAAATATAATTATATAGTTTTATAATTGTAATCGTGTTATGAAGATTAAATGAGAAAGAACTTGGAACACTGCCTATACTTTGTTAAGCACTGTATGTGTTTGAAAATTTGCCTTAAGTATAATTTATCTTTTAAAGGATGTTTGTTCACTTGGTTTTAATTTTGAAGTAAAACAAAAAAAAATTTTTTTTCACTATGGGTACTATCTTTAAAAGTAGACCTGAGTGAGGGGCACCCGGCTGGCTTAGTCAGTAGAGCATGTGATTCCTGATCTCAGGGTCATGAGTTCAAGCCCCATGTTGGATGTGGAGCCTACTTAAAAAAAAAAAAAAGGTAGGGTTGGGTGAGAAAATATAATTCAGAGATATTATAGGAAAGTGAGGTCTGATTTTAGTAATAACAATATCATGTTACACTGCATAAATACAAAATATTTTCTAAGACAAACAACTAGAATATAGTAGTTCAGTAGGAATGTCCATAGAGCACCAAGAAAGGTATATTAGAAGAAGGTGTTATCCTTTTTTTTTTTTTTTTTAAGATTTTATTTATTCGACAGAGATAGAGACAGCCAGCGAGAGAGGGAACGCAAGCAGGGGGAGTGGGAGAGGAAGAAGCAGGCTCATAGCAGAGGAGCCTGATGTGGGGCTCGATCCCATAACGCCAGGATCACGCTCTGAGCCGAAGGCAGATGCTTAACCGCTGTGCCACCCAGGCGCCCCAGAAGGTGTTATTCTTTAGCCTGATCGTCTAAACATTTGACACAGAGTCCTATCAGTAAAATACTTTTTGCTCATACCGGTAACATTTTGTATATTTTGTATATTTGTGAATTATGGACATTATAAAACATACAAAAAGAAAAATAAAACAGACAAGTAAACATGATTAGACATTCTGATGTTTTCCTTCTGTATTCAGGATCTCACTCTGCACCTTCCACTTTTGATCTGGTTCAGAAAGACTGAGAGTAATCCGGAAGAGAAAGCTCATAGCATTTTTTGAAGGAAGGTCTGTGAGGTGGAGTGTGGATGAGAAATGGACAGAGAGGTAAACTGCTAGGCAGATTGAGTGTAGGATGTTTTGCGGAGTGAACCAGAAAGCAGAGCCTGGCCATCTGCTTGAAAATGTTGGTGAGGTGGTCATAAACCAAACTCCTAAGGATTAAAGTGTCCCCATTAGAATGGTCCCATCACTTCCTCATGACTGATTACGCCAGCCTCGCTGAATTAGAGGAAAAAAATACAGTTCATATACTGAGGTTTGCAAAATTGCTTTTAAATTTGAAAGGTATTTCAATTATTTGAAAGTAATAGACCTGAATGGAGTAGTAAGGAAGTCAAGTTTGGAAGTGAGAAAGTGGAAGACGAAATCACTGGGCCTGACCTTGGCAAGAGGCTGGGTGGATAAAGGGTTAGGGAGGAGGTGCTGATTGTGGTCCCGGGAGAGACTGGGGTGGTGGCCATTGAGGTCTCTGGAAAACCAGGAGTAGAGCAGGCAGTGGGGCCCTTAACTGTTGTCATTATGGAATATCTGCTGGTAAATTAGTTTAGTTTCCCACCAATTAACATTTTCGAAGATTGTCAAATACCCTACCCGTTTCTGGATTTAAAAGATCACAGGGAAGGGAGACTATCAAGTTAACAAACTGTTGTTTGCTTATCTGGGGAGAGTCCTGTAGCAGCGAGCATTCCATGGTAGAAATCTTCAGCCTGGCAACATTGGTAAGTGCCTCACACCAATAAGTGGTAATGAATATGAATTTATTTGGGATGATGGTTGGGATTGATCATCTAGTTTTCTGCTGATCCCTGGGACTGGGTTGAACTAATGTGATAAGTGGGGAATTACAGACAGAGAATTCAAATTGTTTCTTGAACAACTATAAGCAGACTGGGGAAATAAATGAAAGATTGCCCAAAGCTTCATTTTCATTTAAGAATGCACAAAGTTGTGTACTTATTACTGAATGGAGAGTACACTGTGATAGCATTTCAGCAGTGATGCATTTTATTCATTATCCACAAATAAAATACTTGGGTACTATTGTAATATTTTTGGGAGAGACATTACACAACAAGAGAGAAAAAAGCCTCTTCTGGAAGTAGGTGGGCCAGATATTAAAGAACCAGAGGGAAAAGCAGATAAGGGCCATTGATGGGTGCCTTCTATTTTCTTCGGAACTTCTTTGAAAGACCGGACAGATAGACATACCCAGTCTTTGGCAGCATTCGGCTCTGGAGAAGTTTTTAAAAATGATAGTTACAGGGGCGCCTGGGTGGCACAGCGGTTAAGCGTCTGTCTTCGGCTCAGGGCATGATCCCGGCGTTATGGGATCGAGCCCCACATCAGGCTCCTCCGCTATGAGCCTGCTTCTTCCTCTCCCACTCCCCCTGCTTGTGTTCCCTCTCTCGCTAGCTGTCTCTATCTCTGTCGAATAAATAAATAAAATCTTAAAAAAAAAATGATAGTTACAGTATCTTTCTTAGAACATGACTAGCAAGTATTCCTGTCCTTAATGTTACATAAAAAAGGCTTAGTCACTCATAAATTATTGGTTGATGTGTTTGTGGCTTAATGGGGAATTTGAGAAACTGTGATAGTTGGCAGATACTTAGCAGTGCCAGGAATAGAATTGGAGACTGATAAAATAAGGATTTCGGGTTGTTGGGAGTCCTTGAGAAGAGTGACCTCACTAAAGGAGTGAATCAAGGAAAAGTTATGTCGATTCCAGAAACATTACTCATTAGGGGAATGCAATGGAGCCCTTCCTCTCTGAATGAGAAGACTTGGGAGTGCCTGGGAGGGCCTGCCCTACCGAAGGGGTGCCCATAAACCCCTTGTTCTGACGGTAAAGGAATTTGTACTAACGTGTAGCTCTCGTGTACGGATTATAATCTGCCAAACCCTATTTCAAGGATGTGGGACAGGGATAACATTCAGAACTAAGTGTTTGTGGAAATGAATGAAAAACTTTAAAAAATTTTCTCTGAGTGACCTTTGGTACATCACTTGTTCACATTGGGTCTCAATTTCCTCCTCTAAAAATAAAAGAGAGGTTTATTGGAATAATCTCCGAAAGAGAGATCATCTCAAGTAGAAGAGATAATTGTGTGTCCGTTTTGAGTAGATAAGGGTGAGAGGTGACGTTTATTTAACATTATCTACTACATATGTACAAAAGTTCCTCTAATCCTCATCATTTCTGTACTCTAAATCCTCCGGTAAAGTAGTGACATCACTGTTCCCGTTTTACAAATGGGTGTGAGTCACGTGGACAAGGTCACTCGGCTACCACTAATAAGTGGCTGAGCTGGAATACAGAGAGAAATGGTGGTAATAATAGTAACAGTGATTCATCATAAGTTTTGAATGAAATGAAAAAAAGTCAGTGTTTGGGGTATTGGGATTGTTCTATTTTCTCATAGGTTACTTGGAAGTAAAACAGACTTCTTAAAGATAGTAGGATCTCAAATTCCACCCCTCGAAGTGGAAAAACTCATTTTTTGGATTGTCAGGATTTGGGGGAGCGGCCATAAGTGACATCCCAGTTTTTCCTGTCAGTCTGAGTTCTGAACCAGTTCTGACAGAGACAAGGGGAAAGAAGACGCTGGGAATTGAGATTGCACCGTTTTTACTGATATTGGAGAATAGGACATATGTGTGTGTCAACGGTGGGCTTCCTAACACTGAATCCTACAGCAGGAAGGTTTGCCCGGCCGCTCCCAGGCCGCACTGGACCACTGAGGCTCCCTGACACGGAGGCCTGCTCCCATATAGCCAGCATTTCAAGAAGACTTCTTTGTGTGCTTCCAGAGAGTAGCTTGGCACCCAGGGAGAGGACGTGGGGAGGGGCTGGGTCCCCAACCCTAGTTTCTGTTTCCAAACCTCAGGGATTAGATAAGTCACCAGGGCATTTAGGAAGGGGTGAGTGAGGGGCCAGTGGGAGGCCCAGATGGTACCTGGAGGCCTGCTCTCCCCATGAAGGGAACCAGGAACCGGGTATCCACCCGCCCCCCCCCCCCCCCATAATAAGTGCTGTTCTGTTTCCCAAAGTCAACAACATTCTGGATAAATTGTTCTCTTCTACTTGAGATACTGGCTTTTGTAAAAGTGGAATTGGATTTCAAAACAAAACAAAAAAAGCCTTACCTGTGTTGTTGCTGAGGGTAGCTGCTCTGGTTTCCATCTTAGTAGGAGTCAAAGTAAACTATCATGTTGTATATTGCCCACTCCACACTCTAAGAAAGTCCTGGTAATTGTGCTAATAGCAGTGTCTTTTAGAAACTGAATTCAGATGTCTGCCTTTGGATCTTTAAAATACCTTGGTGCTTCTAGTCTTTTTGGGAGATGGTGAATAGGTTGAAAACTTCCGGTAAAGAAAAAAACCACTCTTATCCATATGGCTGTCGAAGTCGCTGCTGTGTGAGAGACCTCGTTTTATTATTTTATTGTTACTATTTTTTCTTCGAGAGACCCAATTTTTAAGTTTGTTCTCTCCCATCACACGTTTTTTCCTAAGAGTCATGGAAGATACTCAGACTGAAAATTATTGTGGGCAACTCGCTTGTCATTTTCTTAAGTAACATTTTTATTCAACAAGTAAAACAAATTTGCCCAACTAAATTATTCATACGAATTCTAAAACTTGTCATTTAGAGTGGATGTTGGGATATTCAGGTCATTTAGAAGGCTGTGGTTAAAAATAAAATGACCTAAATATATAGTTCTACTTTTTTCTTTTTTTTTAAGGGAAGTTTAAGCTTTTAATTTTTGTTTGACATTGGTCCTAATTCTGTTTCTATTGGGAATGTAAGTAACTAGTCTTTCTGTGTTCTAAATAAAGAAATTCCTTCCTCTCTCTCTCTCTCTCTCTCTCTTTTTTTTTTTTTTTTTTTTTTGGTGGTTTCTCATGGTATATATGGCTCTGTTTTTTTAGCCAGGTTGTTTAAGTTCTATATCCTTTCTGATCCATGCGGGGCATATATGGGAGTGAGCGAGAAACTGGAGAGGGTGGTAAAGAAATGACTCCTCCCAGAAAAATTAATGACCGTTCGTTAATTGTTCCGATCACTCCTTTTTCACTTCAAAGGAAAGAGCATTTGACATGTGAACTTGTCCCAATCTGCTTTTGGGCAGTAACTGGAGCATAAAATGTTGAAAATCAATTATGTATTTAGGGAGATGAAGCAGGCTGACATACTGAAGGCATATTGTATTCTGTTGGGTGGACAAAGCCGGGCAGTTACGTCATACTCCTGCAGTAGGATTGTGTCCCAAGGGGGTGAGGCACAGAGGATAACACATCCCGATGTACCCAAACTTCACAGAACATGGGAGTTTTTATAACATCCTTGCCATTTGTCCTGGGAAAAAATCCTGTCTTAAAAATTGGCTCTGCTTTTTTGGGTGTTGGCTGATAAGTAAAGAATTTGATTTTTTAAAATACATTCTTGGCCTTGATTTATAGCAGTCTGGTCAGTTTGCAGTGCATTGTACAATTCCCTTGTGCCAGTTAGGTGGTAAGATCTTTGCAGGAGAGGGTGGAGGGAGTTTTAGATTTCTTCTGTAACCCACTGTGGCTGCCGCAGTGCCAGCTAGCTACATAGCCATCTGTAGATTTGCAGGATACTCGCAGGGCTGCTGTCTTGAGTTCACTTGATGGGAGAGGCCCCTCATGACTGGGTTCTGTTGAGTCTTAAGCCACACGGTTGGTAGCCGTATTAGTCTGGATTAGCTATATTAGTTTCTTAAAGCTGCTGTAACAAGTATCACAAATTGGGAGGCTCACATCACAGGAATGTATTGTCACACGGTTCTGGAGGCTGGAAGTCCAAGACCAAGGCGTCAGTAGGATTGGTGTCTTCCGAGGCTGTGAGAGAAGGTTCAGTTCCCGACTCCGTCTTTGGCTTAGGGAGACCGTCTTCTCTCTGTGCCTTCATGTCGTCTTTCCTCTGTGCATCTCGGGCTCTGTGTCCAAATTTCTCCTTTTTTTTAAGGGTACCAGTCATATTGTAGAGCCCACCCTAATGATGTCATTTTAACTTGATTACCTCTGTATAAAGACCCTGTGTCCAAATAAAGTCACCTTCTGAGGTGCTGGGAGTTAGGACTATAGTGAATTTTGGAAGGACACAATTCAGTTCATAACAGCAGTATATCTGGCGTCACATTCTTCTTTTGTCTCTGAATTCAGCAACTTTCTCAGCCTTGTTTAATTAATATTTGTTGTTTGGTTTATATGCAGCCTGGACAGGGAAAGCCAAACTTTTTACTCACAGAAATGCCAATTGCTCTCCTTCTGGTTCCCTGACCTGCCGGTTTACAGACAGAAGTCATTTCTTAGGTCACAACAGTTTTGCTGGAGGCTGTTTTTTCTTGTTTTAAAAACATTTATCTTCTCCCACGTTGATCCCTGGAATATAAAATTCTTGTGATTTGATGTACCCATTGATTTAAGAGATATAAACCAATATATTTGCACTTTGACCATGATCTTTTCTTTTTAAGGAATACTTTTTTTGTCTTAGCAGGGAAAATGATTGTCAGCGTTTGAGGGTTTATATACAGGACATGCCCCCACCTGGCTGATTGGTCTCTTAACTACCATGTGTCCGTAAAAATCAAGGTACCAGGTGGTTCTCCCATCCCAAGTCTGGGTTGGTACTCAGAATATAATATCCAAAAGATAAAATATATCCGATGACTTTGAATTTTCAGTAATATTTAAAGGGATCTTTCCTACCAAATAGCTTTTGTGCCAAAACGGTATCAGTTTAAGAAATTTCCAAGTGTAGTGCAGTTTCTTCTTGGAGCTAGGTCCAGTTGGTCTGACTCAGGATTGTAAATTCGTGGGAAATGGCTCTGTAAACGTCAGGAAGTAACTATTTGCAGTAGTTCTGAGTTGGAAGACTTACAGATACATGATGTACTGTGCGCGCACAGGTTAAATACAGTTTTCCAAGTAGTTTTAAGTTTGCTTGTATTTTACATACTTTTTTTTTTTAAATGAAGGACAGATGTCAGCATGTTGAAATTTAAAAATAAGACCCTGATTGAAATGGTTTAGGACATTCTCTTGTGCGTGTTGATTTATAGCCTGGCAAGACTCTGTGTGTGTGTGTGTGTGTGTGTGTGTGTGTGTGTGTGTGTGTGTGTTTTGAATGCTGTTACAGAACAGGCACGGAGATCAAAACCTCTTGTCACTGTTGCCCAGCATCCCACAGTTCAAAGGCAGCCAGTTCCATAGTCCTTGGCAGGAAGCCTCCCATTCTGTATATTTGTTGAAGGAAGAGAGACAGAGGCATCTGTGTGGAGCGTTTTATAACGAAGGAAGAACAGCCCGACTGCTGTAGGCAGGTATTAGAAGTCTCTCCCACCACCTCATACTGTAGTTGCTGCAGATGCATTCCCCTGAGGCCACCAAATGGAGAGAAAGCCCACTCTTGTGCAGCACAGCTGTTAAGATAGTTAATACTGTTCTTGCTTAACTATTATGGGAAATACAGTATCTGGCTTTTGAGAACATGAACTTATAGTGCATTTGGGGTCTTTGAGATCGTTAACAATTTAATTCTAGGAAATAGCAGACTGAATGATGCAGGCTTTAATAACTCATTTTTTTAAAAAAGATTTTATTTTTAAGTAATCTCTACACTTGGTGTGGGCTGGCACCTCACAACCCCAAGATCAAGAGTCACATGCTCCACCAGCCAAGCCAGCCAGATGCCCCTCTAAGAATTAATTTTTAAAAAGTGTGCTCAAATATATATAACAAAATTTACATTTTAACCATTTTTAAGTGTATAGTTCAGTGGCATCAAGAGCATTCAGATTGTTGCACAATCATTACCACATCCCATCTCCAGAACTTTTTCATCATCCCCAAGAGAAACTCTGACATTACTGTAACATTAAACAGCAAGCCCCCCTCCCCCCCCTCCCCCGTGCCCCTCTAATAGAGATTCTGCTTTCTGTCTCCAGGACTTTGCCTATTCTGGGTACCTCATCTAAGTGCAGTCATGTATTTGTCCTTTGTGTCTGGCAGTTCTGGTAATTTTTTTTTTTAAGGTCTGGTAATTCTTAAATTCTATCTGACTAGCTTTCACCATATGCCATTTTCTTTTTGATCATAAAATAATGTAGTAGCTAACCTTAGGATATTAAAGCTCTAGGACAGAAGTTCAAAACTCATATGCCTTCAGGGGCCAGGCAGTAGTAACATCTAATATTTATAAAGCAGTTGCTGTGTATTGGGGTACAGCTCTAAGCACTTTGCAGGTAGCAACACATCTCCCGTCACACCAGCCCCAAGATGTAAATACTATTCATGTTGCAGTTTGGCAGAGGGAAACAAAGATGGATTATTTGTCTAAGATAATAACAGGGCTAGTGTGGCAGAGTGGAGATGGTAAGCTCCTGGGTTGTGTGCCAGTGGCGTGGACCAAGGCAAATGGAATCCTGAGCCAGAGACGGACTGAGCGGACCGGGAGCGGACAGTGAATGGCATCTGATCCTAGCCCCAGTGTGGGGGTTAACTAAGGGAGCGGCGGAGGTGGAGTGCTGCTGAGTGGAAATGTGGGCTCAATACTGGCAAATTTCCTAGAGAAGCTAGAACTCCTTCATTACATATGACTTCGCTATTTCTAAGTCTTGGCTACCCAACTCAAAGAAAAACAAAAGCAAAGCATGTGGGCCGGACAGAATTTCTGTAGCGAATTAGAGACCTCTGCTCTGGAGGTTTCCCCATAACCTTTTACTTGTCCGGGCCCCTCAACAGTGTGTTACCCCTGGCACTCTCAACGCTTGCCGTTGTTTGGACACAGAGGCAGGTCTCGCTGATATTTGCTTCCCCAGCTGCAACTTTCACGGAGCAATATTCAGTGAATGGGTGCTGAGTGAGTCTTCACAGCAGTCATGATTTCTTCCTGCTGCTGTGGGAGTTCACTGCAAGTCTCATTTAGAACAAAACAAAGCCAGCCGATCTCCAGAGGTTCATGTCCTTTCATGTAGAGCTTCATAATTTATGAAGGGCTTTTTTGACTTAACAGTGCTGATTAAAATAGGACTTTAAAGTGTGTGTGTGTGTTTTAGAAAAGCCCACCAAAGAAATTCAAATATGTGCCATGTATCAACACATAAACCTAAACCTCCTCATTCTAATAACAGCTGCTAGCATTCGTGACATGCTTACTGCATGCTAGCCAATATGTTAAGGGTTGTACACACCTATTTCTTCTCATTCAGTCAAAAATTTGGATTTAGATTGAATTTTTACAATTGGAAGTGCCTGAACATACCTAATCTAGTTTGCTGACTTTGTATATGAAGCTGGAATTAAAGAGCCTGGTTCAAGGTCATATATCTGTTGTGTGGTACAGTCAGTCAGCACCCTCTTGGACACACACATCTAATGAATGGTGTAGACATAACCCGGTTGGACACACACATCTGTTGAGTGATGTAGCCAGTGTCTCAACTCTTTCCCGACCTCTGGCCCTGTGGTCTTTTTCTAGGCACCATAGTGCTGCTACTTGGATCTTTCCATCATCTGTGGGAAAACAGGGCTTATTAAATTAAAGTATAATAATGTGTTATCATTCATTTAAACAGCTTCTGAGCTGTGGATCATTACTACGGTATTTGAAATGGTTTGCTAATACATGTTGTGCCTTTGTGAGATGCCTAGAGTCTGGAGTTACGTGGGACTAAGATACCCATGTCCTTACCTTATTAGCACAGGACCCTAAACTAAAATATCTGATCATCTTACAGATAATATTGTAAATGAGAATATAAGGAGAATGGTTAACTTAAAACAGGTAATTTACATATGAATGATACAGTAATAATCACATTCATCTAGTATTTGATCCATTGCCCTCAGTTGGTAGGTGTCTGTGGTTTTCAAGTTTACATTTGAACCCAGAGGGCAGGGCTTGGATGCTTCTCTCATTCAACTGAAAATTATTAAGGCTTTTTTTTTTTTTTAATTATTTTCCCAATGACAAAAGTAATCTATGCTTTTGGTACAAATTTAAAAAAAAAATGCGGAAAAGTAATTTTACCATTCAGAGCTTTCCTGTGCATATTTAAAATAAGACAGTAAATTTAATTTTATTTAAATTGAACAAAACACAACTAAAATTAAAACAGAAGGAATTCCTGAACTTAAATGTTATTTTCAAATTTAATGTTTCCCACACACATCCAAAGAATATTGCTCTAAAGTTAAAAAAAAAAATGGTATATGAAAACTATTGACAAGCTAGCACAAGAATCTAGATTACTGTGGCCTTAGAGTTCCGTCTTTCCTACATTACCATGTTGTCCACATGCAAGAGAAAGATAAACAATATGGAGTGGCATATACTTAAGGGCTAGAATATGTGCTACAGGCCTTAAGTCAAAGTTTGAGGATGGGAAAGGGGACTTGTCAACCCCCATTTAAAAAACTTAAAAATGTAAACTGAACATTTTCCTACAGAAATTAATAGATCTATGTCTTTTTTGGCATTGTACAAGGAAAGAGTTCTGCTACATAAAAATAGGTTTGAAAATCCTGGATATGCATGATTTTACTTGCTCACAACAGCCTTTGAAAGTATTCTTTCTTGGATCATTGAGACTTGAAGTCAACTGGTGGTGGGGGTGGGGCGGGGAGGGAAGCAACTCCCTAAAGGTGATAGCTCTTGTAAGGGGAGTGGCCAGAGTGCCATCCTCTCTCAGCTGGCGCTCTTAGTGGTCTCCTATTCAGGCAGGAGGTGTAGATATTGTACAGGGACAGTTATGTATCACTTAGCGATCTAGTTTTCCTGAACACAGTTGCACTTTTGGAATTAAGCAGAAAAGCCCTCTGAGCAGTCCAGGATAGATAGATCATGTGTGTTTACATGCACCTGTCTCCTAAGTGTGTGCCCAGGGCTCTTTTATCTGGAGGCCATTTGAATTGTGAGCACTGATGTGTATTCAGGGATTCTACCCATAGAAATGACAATCTGGAGATTGGAGGCATGCTTGACTGTGTAAGGAGATCAGCTTGGAAAGAACACATGCTGTGCAGCCTGACAGGCCTTTCTAAGATCCCTTGGCAGGACAGTAACTGGGTTTTTGTGATGACTCTAGGTTAGGTTTTGTTAGATTCCCAAATATTTATTTGGTGTGTACTATGTGCCAGACTCTGGGCATATGATGATAAACAAATTAGGGTCCCTTACTTACAGTCTAAGAGGGCAGATGGTTTCATATGCAAATATGAGCTAGTATAATAAGGGGTACAGAATAGAGTTGAATGAGATATAGTGGGAGCAGAGGGAAAATTAAGACCTCTCCTCTGGAGTGTACGCAAGGCGGTAGGGTCTTGGGGAGTTAATAGGAATTGTCCAGGTGGAGTAAAAAGATATTCCAGGTTAAGAGAGACCTGTGTACACTAATAAGGTAGCTGGAATCTGGGTTGTAAATGTTAGAGACAGTTCTATTCCAAATGGGTAACCTGGGGCTTTTAAAAGTTATTATGGAAATGGTAGAAAAACATACAAGTAGTGAGAATATAATGAACTGCTATATACCGACTAACCAGCTTCACAAATACTGACATTTTGCCAATCTTGTTTTAGTAACCCTTCACTGGTGTTTATGTGGTTAGAGCATTTTAAAGCAAATTCCAGACACTATGTAATTTTACTTGTAAAGAGTTCACTATGTATCTCTAACTATAAGATCTCCCCATGCCATTATCACACAATAAAATAAAGATAATTCCATAATATCTATCCCACACCAGTCCATATCCCACCAGGTTTTTTTTTTTTTTTAAAGATTTTATTTATTTATTTGAGAGAGAATGTGCGTGCACATGAGCAGGGGAGAGGGGCAGACGGAGAGGGAGAAGCAGGCTCCCCACTGAGCAGGGAGGCCGATGCAGAACTTGATCCCAAGACCCTGAGATCATGACCTGAGCTGAAGGCAGACGCTTAATGAAATGAGCCACCCAAGTGCCCCTTAACACAGGTTTTATACTTAAAGGGAGCAGTTTTATGATCTAAATGATTCATTTACTTAACATACCTAATTTTTCAGGGATGTCGGATAAATGGGGCATTACGCTCATATCATATTTTTATTCCTTTCTTTAGAAATGTTATACACTTTATTTGGTCTTCCTTCTGATTGTTTTAACTCAGACTGGCCCAGATGGAGAGCTGTGCCTTATAATTTTTTATATTACTTATTTGTCACAGAGCAAGGTCTATTCCAGGATTTGGAAAACATTCAAAACTCTGAGGGCTAGATTATAAACGGCTTAGGATGCCCTGACCAGTTCCTTTGGTTTTGCTTCAGTTTCTAGCTGTCAGTGGTTGAGTCACGGGTTGGAAGTGTGGAGTTCATTCTATGTAAGTTCGCCCCCACAGCCTACCTCCTGGCTTGGACCAGCTCAGTGTCCATATACTCACCGGCCAGGCGTGTTGGAGGCACCCCAGGCTCACTTTAATCCTTCAGGGGCTGAGTGGAGTCACCCTCCATTTTGATGATTTCCTCAACTCCTTCAGTCTTCTTTGGTTCCCTGTCCCCTCTCCATTCTTCCTGCCCTGCACTCCAGCCTTGAATTATATGCTAATCTATATCACATATACTTCTCTTGCATGTAGGCAATATGAAGCAGGAGGGATGGGAGCTTTGAAGCCAGAGTCATCTGAATTCCTGAGCCTGTTGTTTCTTCTTCTCCTCCTCCCCCTCTCCTCCTCGTGGTAAAACACACACACACATAACATGAGATCTACCCTCTTAACAAAATTTTAAGGTACAATGTAGTATTTTTAACTATAGGCACAGTCTTGTACAGCAGATTTCTAGAACTTTTTCATCTTGCACGACTGAAACTTTACACCCTATGAACAACATTTCCCTACTTCCCTCTCCCCTTGGCCCCGGCAACGAGCCATTCTACTTTCTTTTTTTTTTTTTTTAAAGATTTTATTTATTTATTCGACAGAGATAGAGATAGCCAGCAAGAGAGGGAACACAAGCAGGGGGAGTGGGAGAGGAAGGAGCAGGCTCCTAGCGGAGGAGCCTGATGTGGGGCTCGATCCCAGAATGCCGGGATCACGCCCTGAGCCGAAGGCAGACGCTTAACCGCTGTGCCACCCAGGTGCCCCAAGCCATTCTACTTTCTGCCTCTGAGTTTGTCGACTTTAGATACCTCATGAGTTGGAATCATACAGTATCTGACCTTCTGTGACTGGCTTACTTCACTTAGCATAATACTCAGTGTTTATCCATGTCTTAGTATGTGATGGGATTTCCTTCCTTGTTTAAGGCTGAATAATATTCCATGTGTGTATATACCACAGTTTCTTTATCCATTCATCTGTCAGCGGACATTCAGTTTGCTTCTTCAGTCTTGGCTGTTATCAATAATGCTGCAATGAACATGAAAGTACAAGTCTCTCTTTGGGATCCTGATTTCAGTTCTTTTGGATAAAAACCCAGAAGTGGGGTTGCTGGATCATATGCCTAATACATATATTTAGGTTTGTAACACAGAACTTGTGCTCCATGTAATGCATAGCATAGAGAATGGGTCCTCTCCTGTCCAGAGTCCTTGGACAGACCCTCTTGTTCATGTATTTCGCTGTACTTTATCACAGGTAGTTAGTACTTCTGCTTTGCTGATGCCTTACTGTTTTTGATCATGTGTTCAGTAACTTTGAGAATAATTTTGAGACAAAGTCATCATTTTCCAAAAAGAAAAAAAAAAAGAAACCAAGTTTTTATTCACTGGTCACTCACAGCAGCTGTGTCATTGAGGAAGTGTTGACACTGCTTTTGGTTTTTAAATGACTGTGTGTTATTCCTTCCCAGGACTGAAAAAATTGCAAGGTTGGAATTTTCGGGATTGTTAACAAGATCAAAAAGCAAAGATATGAAGCCAAGGGGGAAATGTCTTTCTATAAAATAGTGGTGGAAAGCAGAAAATTCTAGAATTCTGTAGAAAATGATAGGTATTGCAAGAATAAGCTTTGACCAGAAAATGAAGGTTGCAGTTTTACATGTTATTTTGAATTCGGATTCAGTTTAGCCAGCTAGAGTTTTTAATGTTGTCTGATTTTTTTAAAAAGATGTTGATAAAAATGTACATATAAATTTAGCTTTGTTAACAGACTTTTAGAACATGACTTGATTTCTTTGGAAAGAAGATCTACCTCATTGTTTTCATATTTGTAATTTCAGTAGCCATCGGTATTAGCTTTGGAGTGGTTTGTAAGAAGCCTTTTTGCTCCCCTCCACCCAGGGAAGGCACAGTTGTAGCCATTTCTCCGGTTTTCCTCAGGTTTCACCTTAGAACTCATGAACAAAGCTGCTGTGGCGTCACCGTACCCACTGTCAGCACGGGGGCATTTTTCTCAGAGAAAAGACACATCCTATTTTCTCTTGCTTTGTTGATGTTTTGTTGCTGGAATTTTCATTTCTGATAGGTTAAGATCCAGATCTTGTGACTTATTTGTGTTCTGGCCAGGGGACCCTCAGCTTTTTGTGATCTGAGTCATTTCCTGCTGAGGCCCCATTTGGGCCTGGAACTCCCCGCCCAGGGGTGGGAGGCATGTAGCAGGGCAACAGACCTACTGTTTGCAGCTGGGAGGAAGTTTAGTGTGCCAGGAGGAAAGAACAGGGGTCTTCAGTGCTGGTGAACTGGCACATGGTGGTCTGGAGTGGCCCAGCACAGAGAGAGTAGCCTGATAAGGGCACCCATATTCCAAGACCTCTGGTCCCTTGGAGGATTGCCAAGGGCAAGGAAGCACCTCAGCCCCCAGGGATTTGCAGGTTATCAGAACTGAGCTAGAGGGTGAGGGAGGCCTGTGGAATGCAGGAGAAAGAAGTCGAGTTACTAGACACAAGGTCAGGGCCGGTTAAGCAGCAAAAAACAACTTGGCCCAAACTGTTTAAATCTCTATTCTAGAAATTCCCGCTGGATTGAGCCAAAGAAGGAAGGTGGGGCAAGAGTCAAGAGGCTTCAGCTGTGGGAAGGAAGGGCTGTGGAAGCTGAAAAAAACAGCAGGCCAGGCCTGGATGTCCCGACAACCTTGACCTCCACCCTCTTAAAAGAGAGAGGTTTCCAGTACCCTGGTAGGTCATTGTAGCCTGTTTGTAAAATGAATGGGTCTGAGTGTAAGGGACACATTCAACAATGAGCTTGAAACAAGACTGAGAATTGCTTTTGTGAATCTGGAAATAGATTAAGTTTTTAACTCAGTGTAGATAAAAAAAATTACTTGAACCAAGTGTAAACCATAAACCTTTTATTAGGGAACTACCAGTTAAATTCATTAAAGTACTCTCTTTATTAATTACAAAGCAAATCAGTACCTTTGAATGCTATTACTTATCAAAACAAAAATATGAAGTTACCCAGTAATCAGTTCTGAATAGATAAATCATTGAAGCCATTTGAGTTTAGGTTGCTTTTAGATGAAGGAAAAACTCACCCTAACCTTTGTGGTTCAGATAGGTACATGCAATGGTGCAGAATTTATTCCTTGGCTCTATGTCCCATATAGATTAGATTCCAAGATAAACTGAAGCTTGCCCCATTGATCATAGAATCCTAACATTTAAACTTGCATTTTTTTAATTCCTTAGGAAAGCAGGAAAATCAGCATCTTTAAAGGCTATGGAAATGCTTGGGCTTATGTTAACTGGAGTTAAAATTAAAAAAAAAAAATGCTTGGGCTATTTTAAAACATACTTATTTAAATCCCTTCTTCCTTAAGACCATCTGGGCTTCTAGACAAAGGGAACTGGGGAAGGGCAAGCAGGCATCAGCTGTGAGTGGCAGAGGTGGGGGGCATGGTGTCCGTGCATGGTATCCCTCTGCTCAAGAAGTTTAGATCTGGTAAGGAGCTTAACTTACAAATACCACAAGAAAAGGTAGATGATGGGAAGTGCGAATGTGTGACAAGGATGGGAGTAGGCAGTTGGAAGGTTCCTGATCAGAATGGCAATGCCAAGGGTTGTGTACCTGCCTTTGAAAGTCTGTCCCGGCGTTCAGTAGTGCTGCAGACCGCCTAGAGTCAGCGCACTGCTGCTGGATACAGTACCTATTCTTATTTTTGACAACACGTGGGTCCTAGAGACTGAGGTTGGCCATGTGGGCATCTTCTCTCCTGGAGAGAGTGTCTTGGAGACCTACTGAAAGTGAAATAACCTTTTCTTAGTGCCTGGGATAGTCTTTCAGGGCCACTAATTGTGCTGTTTTGAAATGCTTTGTTTTGGTGTCCTTGGACACTTTTGGGGACTGAAAGTCTATTTAAAGTGTAACAGCCTGTAATCTACTGTTTGGGATTTTATAAATTGTCTCCCGTCAGTCATACTTTCACAGGGCTGTCATTATGCCTTGATTTAACAGTCACCCACCACCCTCTTAATTTGCAGTGACCTGGGAAACCAAATATTTCCCTCCTGTTAGAACCCTATCTAGAAGAGGAGTAAAATAGCTCTCAGGGAGGGCACGCGAAAGAGGTGTTGGATCGAGGTGGGAGAGGCTGGGAGTTCTCTTCTGAGCTGTGTGTTTGTGTTTTGAGCTGTCTGAACGTTTGCAGATTTTGGCAGCTGCAAAGACTAACTTTTGGTTCCTAGCCGCTTGCTGGATGGTTGAGGTTGCTAGTTCATGACTGCTGTCCCCTCCCCGCTCTTCCACACCAGTGTGCAACTCTTTTCTCCCACCCATGCCTGAAGCAATTTTGTTAGGGAAAGGAGAGAATGAATGTTTTCTCAGGGACAATGAGAAGAAGGTGAACGAAGGAAAACCCAGGGCAGAGGCAAGGGTTTGTCAGTCAGCCACTAGTCTTGAAACCTAAGATGCACCGAGCCCTGTGGAAGATACAGAGGGACCATGTGGAGCCTGCCTTCAAGAAGCTTAGCGTGTAGTTGGGAGAGAGAACTAACAGACCCGAAGTCCTAAGTGAAAGTGCTAGAGAAGTTTTGCATTGGGTGTGAGTTCAGAGCAGAGGGACTCGAGTCAGGAACTTTGAGCCAGCTGTGCTGGGGTCCAAGCGGTATTTGAGAAAGTGGTCATGCAGTCACATTGGAGAAACCAGCTACATTGGGAGAACATGACCCCAATGGGGAAGTGGCAGAGGTTCTGGAGAGACTTAGCACATCTGGTGAACCATTTCAAAGGGGGGATGGATGAGAGTTTGTGACTGGTTCACTGACTGTTGTGTCTGTGTGGCTGATTAAAATGCAGACTCTTGGGCTCTGCTCCAGATAGTATGTTCCCCTTATGTGGTCTGAGGCAGTGTCCAGGGATGACCTCATTCTGCTACTGTGGCCTGCAGGACATACTTTGGGAAATACTGGTAAAGGATGATTAGGCAAAGCTGGTTCATTTTCCCATGAGAGACAGAAATTGGGAAGGAGGCGTCCAAGCTGGGCTGCCTGATTTTTGTCACTGTTTCAGAAGGATGGGTAGAGAGCAGGTAGCCCTAAGAGCTAAAGCGCAGGGAAGGGAGAATAGAATTAACTCCTCAACTGGAGACTGTATCCCTGCAGTCCTCATCCTTCACCCAGATGCCTATATTCTCCTCCGTATCCAGCCACCGTCACATCGGAGAACATAATGATGCTAATTTAAAATCACATCCGGGCTCAGCCCTTGTATGAGCCAGCTGGGTCTTATGCCTAGGGAAGCTCTGTGTTTTGGGCGCTGTAACTCCAGGAAGTTAGCCGGTAATGAGCGTCTGCTTTGTTAGATTTGGTGAGCAAGGAAAAATGGATCATCAGTTAAAAAAACAAAAAAACAACAAACCTGTTAATGTTGTTATTAGAAGAACCAGGAGAAGTCACAGGGGTAAATACGGTTCAGTAGATTCTTCACATATGAAACCCATCATATTACAATCACTTCTTACATAGCAGACACTTGACCTGGCAATGTGCTTTACAGATGAGCTTTGAATTGTTCCCTCTTGCCATCCAGGGCTTACTTGGGGAACAACCCAGGCCATCCCACTCCTGTCTTCTCCTTGAGGGTTGTGCCCTGCAGGCCATCACTTCAGCTTCCTCCAGCTCTCTCCCTGGTCTATTTGTTTATCCTTCCACCCCCCTTTTTAAGGCATAAATATTTCCTTGCCCCCAAACCGTCAAGTAAAAAGAAAACAGACCAGGGATAGGACAGGGGCAGTGGGTTCGTAGTCCCGGCTATACATTAAGATCAGCCGGTTAGCTTTATAAAGTATCAGCACTTGAGCCTCATTCCCAGAGAGTCTGTTTTTGTTTTTCTGGGCATCAGAGGGCATCATTTATTTTTCAAGCTCGCCGGGAGTGCTGGTCCGGTGGTTAGGATTGCAAGCCCCCTCAGAGTAAGTGAGATGTAATGATACCAGCAGTACCTGCGTCTCAAGGAAAATGGAAGCTGCAGGATTTGAAATGAAAATAGGAATTTTAAAATAATGCCTTTTGCTGCTCCTGTCCCCGATGCATGCTGAGTCCGTGGGGTTCTCCTCCCTATCTTCCTCCTGTATTTAAGCCTGCTTTCTGTTAAGCACCAGCATTCAAAATGAAACAAAACAACAGCGAGAACATTCCTTTCCTCGCTTTAGCATTTCCGTGGCATTGTTTTCCACTCTGTCTATGCAGTGGACTGTGACCTGCACCTCTGAACTCTCACGTGCAGCGGGCTGTGACCTTCGTCACCTCTCTGGGCCTCATGGTCTAGTGGGGCAGTGTTGGGGGCTGTAGAACCCTGTACAGCCAAAGGATGGGGACTGTCACACGGAACCAGTGGTCACACGCTTTGGTCCATGAACACTCACGGCAGTCGGTTTTGTGGTCTCAGGAGGCCCGCATCTAGGGTTTAGGGAGATACCTGAGAGATAATACAAATTCTCTCCGATGAATACTTCTGTTGGATAAAAACTTGGAAGTCTTTTTGTTCATCTTTGAAAGAGAGTGATGACCAGGAAGTAAACTCTAATAATTCAAAGCATTTTAAGGTGTCTTTTTTTTAGGCGCCAATTAAAAATCAGATCTGCAGATTAAGAGCTACTGATTGGCAGTTGAGGGATATCATTCACCTGGTCTCTAAACTCCTGTGTTTTAGGTTCCATAAAAATTCTTCCAATAAGTGTACTTTGTTGTCTTTTGAATTTTATGGGAGAATATTTTGTGGCATAATGCTTGTTTTTCAAAACTTTCTTGGGCCCAAATTTTGGATTATGCATTGAAAGTGAATGGAGCCCTTTGAACGGAGGAATACTGAAACAAAAGCAAGCAAGAAGTAGAAAGTTGCACTTTTTTCTAACCTAACATTCATTCTGAAGGACCGATTCGAGGCATAGTTTTTGAGTTTGGGTAGGTGAGTGATCTCACTGCAGTTATAAGTAACTTCTCAAACACCAGAGTTCCTCTGGTCTCATTGACCTGCTTTTTTTTCCTTTCTATAATTACTGAATATGGCCCTTAAAACCCATGTAGGACCAAATACAGAATCTAAACTCTGTGATCTCATCACCACAAAGACAGGCTGTAGGGACAGTCCCTCTTCTTGCAGGAAGCCGCCTCCTCTTGGGACCTCTGTAACTCTGTAATTTATAGCGGTGTCTTCGTGGTCTTGAACTCAGAAAGGACCTTTCCCCCATCCTTACAGAAGTAGTGTAACAGAGCAGTTGCTCTCGGTGGAGAAGGGGCCAGAGGGAAAGTATGTGTGTGCATAACCTGTTACAGATGTAATTTTAAGGGTGCCCATGCAGCGGGGGGTCCTCTGGGCAGAGGGTCTGCCTGACAGCCGGCATATTGTGGGCTGTGGTGGATATTCTTTTAATACTTGTGTGTAGGTGTGGCTGGGACAAATGAGATGCCTGCCTTTTCTGCTGAGGTGTGCTTTAAGAAAGGAGGTTGGCTAACGTACTTGCATCAGCTGTGAGATGGATTCCCTCCCTTGCTGCCAGAACCTTCTGTAAAGGGGCAGGTGATCCCTGTTATGCGCTAATAATAGGAGGCCGCCCTGAGATACTTGAGCTGCCGCTCACCAGGTGGTGCTGTCCCGCAGTGAATGCTTAAATACTACCAGCGAGGTCAGCAACCTGGGGGCAGCAAAACCTGGGGCACTTGGAAGCCGAGGCAGCATTTGTGGACTGTCGCTGAACACAACAGGAGGCCTTTTTCAAGGAAACATTTGATCCCAGGTGATCACCTGGTCCATGTCCATGTCGTCGGTCTCTCTTCGTTCTGCTTCAGCGAGATCTCTGCTGTCTCTGTAGTCAGGGAAGACTTGAACTTGTGCCCTGCATCCGTCTCCGGTTGCCTCCCAGAGAAAGGCTTCTGCACTCTGTTCTCATCTTTGAAGTCCTGGCGGGGAAGGGGGGCATGTCTTCTAGAGCTCCTCATTAAACAGACTTAAAGGGGAGAAAAGGCCTCCACCCAGCCTTTGCGTGCACAAGCCTATTAGGGTCTGCTGCCCTGCCAAGGTGGCTTTGTTGGCCTAAACGTGACTACACACGATTCCGTCCTTTTTGGCAGTGAAGCCCGCAGCAGCGCTGTGAGGGCATTGACGGGGACCGAGCCTCGTGGCTGGCGTGGCTAGGCATAGATAGCATCCTTGAAGAAGAGCATTTCCCAGGAACTAGACTGAGTCAGTCATGGGGAACCTCTTCTTGGAGTCCTTCATTCAACAAGCATGCACTGGGCATCTGCCTCTTCTTGTGACAAGAGCAGAAGGTCGGGGGAGGGGTGGCAGGTAAGACCAGCCCTGGAGAAACTGGTAGGAGGGGAGGTCAAGGCAGAAGGAAGCGGCTGCTAGAGCTCTGGTCCCCGAGAGGAAGGCCTGGTGAGATTCCCTGGAGAATATTTGAGCAGTGCTGGGAGGATGACTGATTTCCAGAGTGGGAGAGAGGTGCTTCAGGATGAGGGAACAGGCGAGCAGAGGTGTGAAACTGGGCAGTGTGTTCAGAAAGAGTGAGCTGTGTGGAGAGCTGGGACCTGAGAGGAGTGCGGCAGGAAATGTGGGAACTTCAGCACCCTGAGTGTTTTAGGGAGGTTCTTGGCTCCTTATCTCAAACCTTTGAAACCTTTCTTTGTGTCTTGGGCTGCAAACCTATTAGCATCACTTAAAGAGAAAACTTGAGAGAGGAGAAGTAACAAATCCTTCAGTACCTTGCTCAGGACAGGAGGCTTTCAGTAAATGTCCCTGGTCAGCTCAGCTCGGATAGAGGGCATCAGAAGAAAGAATGAATTTTCTTGCTTTTGCCAGCTGGTCACCTTGCTTTCCCCTCTGTTAAGAGCAGGTATGTGCTGACCTCTCTTTCCTCTCCATCATGGCTCTGTTGGGAGTTTCTGGGAGGTTGTAGCTGGTTTTATAAACTCTGCTTCTTGTCTCCTAGGGCAAGCGTGCTCACAGCTTTTCTTTTTTCCAGTTTTCTTTCTAGCTTTCTGTGGCCGACTTGTCCGGAGGAGCTTTCTGGGTGCCCCCCCCCCCCCCGAGTGAGACTGCCTCTCTCTGTTGCCAGCACGGGAAGTCTGGGGTGAGGCAAGGTGAGTGGGATTACGGAGAATCCGTCCTCTGACCCTGTTTTCCAAGCTGAGTTATTCTCTGAAAATTTTGAGGGCTTTGAAAGTAAATTGGGTTTTTAGTCAAATTTAAGATTTTTTTTTTAAATTGGGGTCTTAATTACTGTTAAAGCACTCTTATTAATGGGGATGTTTCAATATGGTTTTTTTTCCCCCCAGAACTTTTCCAATTTTTTTGTGCCCATTTCAACGTTTTGGGTCTCTTTATGGTTCCTAGCACGGTACTTCTCCACTGAAAACATTTAATATGTGTTGTGTGAATAGCTTAATACCTTACAATTGACAGTTTGCAAACACAGAAGTCCTGTTAACTTATTCTGAGTTGTGTCTTTTCCCTTCCCTGAATTTCAAGGATTTTTTTAGTTGTGTGCCTTCAGGAACTTCAGGAAAGTCGTTAAACTTCTGTACTATGGTTTTCCTGTACTGCAGTTTTATATGTGAATTTTCAAACAAAAATACCTACTTCAAGGGTTTGGGTGAGGCTGGAGGCTCCTGTTGGGTAAAACTTTTGTTCTGTTCACATTGTTAGTTGTGTTCCCTAGCTCTAATGTGTGGCAGTTAGTAGGACTCAAATAGTCCCTCTTTCCTTTAAGAAGAGAGTTGGCTGAAAACGGGGTCTTCAGCCCCATCTTAAGTGAGCACAGCTTGGAGACTCTTACTTATGCTCAGCTGCTCACAGTTGAGGCCACGGAGCAGGAATCCTCAGGAGGTCCAGGACAGAATGGTTGGCTGAGGGCTCTGAAGACTGCCCTATATTCCTTCTCTGTGGGTGTTGAGAAGGGTCCCCACAGGAGATATGGGGGTCAAGGTGAAAGCCACTTCCAAACCTCTGAATTCTTGAAACGTCCATGTAACATGCAGGTGCGCTCTGCCATCTGTCCTGTGTGGCTTGCTGGCGGGATTTCACATTCTGCCCTCACCCCTCCTGCCATGCGTTGCTTGTCATAAAGAACGCAGTGGTCACATTGCCCTGAAAACTTTGGGGGATCCTGCCAAAAGGTAAAGCTTCTCAGCAGGAGAAGCTGGGGAGAACACAGGTGAATCTAAGGAGAAGTTTTAAAAATTAGAATACTGGGGGGTGCCTGGGTAGCACAGTCGTTAATCGTCTGCCTTCGGCTCAGGGCGTGATCTCGGCGTTCAGGGATCGAGTCCCACATCAGGCTCCTCCGCTGGGAGCCTGCTTCTTCCTCTCTCACTCCCCCTGCTGTGTTCCCTCTCTCGCTGGCTGTCTCTCTGTCAAATAAATAAATAAAATCTTAAAAAAAAAAAAAATTAGAATACTCGGACTCCCCCCAGGTGTGCTGAACTAGAATTTTGGGGATGGGGAGTCCCTGCTATATATATATTTTAAAACTCAAACGGAGATAGTGTATAACTTCTTGAAAAATATTTGCATGTGGACTAGACTTAAAAACAAAGAAACTTTCTTAGGCTGAGCAGATGTTTGGGGGAATTATTTTTCAACTCTACTAACTAGTTTAACCAGTTCATACAGCCAAGCCAAACATTCCCTTATTGTGCCATAATTTGCATGGTAGAACCATTGTATAACTTTAAGTTAAAATTGCCTGGGACAACACTTTCTATCCTTGTAAGTATACAAGGAATGAGGAAAATGACATTGAAGAACAATTTTCTAAATTTAGTAGGAGTTAAGGCTTATTGAGAAATACAGGTGGGAATATGCTTAAATGGAATTTCACTCAAAGTATGCAGTGATTTGCATATTGAAACCAAAGCTTTTTGACCTATGGTAACACATTTTTCAAAGTAGTATTGAACTAGCAATTTAAATGTATTGCCCTCAGAGATTTATTAGACAGGAAATTTATTTAGTAAGGGATACATTTTTTTCCTCTTCCGGGAGGTTTTGGGTGGTAGAGAATTAGCTAATTTTTCTTTATTCCTTCCCTGGGACCAACTTCAGGAAGTCGATAGGAGCTTAATAGCAAAGATCATGTTAAATGTTCATGTCTCTTTTGCAAATTACCTTTCTCTCAAAGAAAACCTTGCAACTTGTTATTTGAGGTTTTAATTAAGGTTTGATGGAGAATAAGTTTATATTTTGAGATCAAAGAATCTTACTGTTGAGGAGGGACCTTTAGAGATGACCTGTCACCTGCTTTTTCATTGCTTCAGCTTCATGGACACTGCTGTTGTTAAGGTTACAAATGGCCTCTGGTAGAACTCTTTGACATGACTTTTCCGTAGCACTTGATAGTACTGACCACTCCTCATTTGACACTTCCTCCTCTGGGTTCCTTTGCATCATTTCTGACTACATTTCCTCTTCTTTAATTTCTTCCTAGGTCCTACTGTACTTGCCCTCAAATGTTCATGTTCCCTGAGCTTTGATCCTTGGTGGTTTTCTTTTAGTCTGCTGAGCCTCTTTGCGGGGACCTCAGTACTTCTGTGGTTTCAGCCACCACCCACATGTTAATGATCCCTAAGCCTTCTGTGAGTTCATCCCCTTGTCTCAAACAATCTCTTGGACATTTCTACTTGGACGACTCATATTTACTTTTAACTAGGAGTATCCAAACTGAACTCCTTTCCCTCCCAATTAGTGCCTGCTTCCTGTCTCCCTGCTCTCCACTGCCCCCCCCCCCAAGTCCCCTCAAACCTAGGCTTCAGTCTGCTTTTCCCACTTTGGTCATTGGCATTATTCAAGCCAGAAATGTGTGACTCATCCTTCAGCCTCCCTCAGTCAGCCCCATATCTTCATTTGCAATTAAATTCTATCATTTTAATAACCTAAATAAAAAAGGAAAAGGCCATTCCACTGACGTTTAAATATTATAGGCATTCAGAGTTGTAGCTGGGCTTATATAAGCAGACACAATAACACGAGACAATTATGACCGTTCATATAATATGCATTTTGTACTCTGCATAATCCTAGATATTTGTTATATGTTATTTCTAATTTTTACAACTACTCTGTGGCATATTATCTCTATAAATGAGGAATTTTTTTTTTTTTAAAGATTTATTTTAGAGTGAGAATGTGCGGGGGTGGGAAGGAGGGGCAGAGGGAGAGAGAGTCTTAAGAGACTCCTTGCTGAGCTCAGAACCCAGCGGGGGTGTGGGAGGGAGGGGACCTCTATCTCAGGACCCTGAGATCATGACCTGAACCGAAACCAAGGGTCAGACCCCTATCTAACTGATACATTCAGATGCCCCATAAGCGTGGAATTTAAGGTTCAGAGATTGTTACTGGCCCAAGATCACAGAGCAAGTAAAGCATGGTGGGTTTGGGATTGAGGGATTTTAAACCTGTGGGTTGGTCGGCCTGACTCCAGAGCCTTTGACACCATGATACTGTCTTGCTGTGTTCCTGTGATGCCACAGTGCTATTTTAGACTTCCGGTTGGTAGGTTGACTTTGTTGAGGGCAGGAACTGGGTGTTACTCAAATTTGTGTGTCCTATATTTTTTTCTTAATAGTAGGTGCTAAAGACAAGATTTGTTTTAGTTTTTGTTTATTTAGAGAGTGAGCGTGTGTGTAATTGTGGAATCAGTGGGGAGGAGAACAGGGAGAAGGACAAGTGGACTCTGTGCTGAGCGAAGAGCTGAACATAGGGCTCAATCCCACAACCCTGAGATCATGACCTGAGCCAAAGTCTGATGCTTAACCAACTGAGCCACCCAGGCATCCCAAGCCTCTCTTCTCTTTTAAAGCTTTTAATTCCATTTAGTTAACATACAGTATTGTATTAGTTTCAGGTGTACAAGATAGTGATTCAACATAAAACACCCAGTGTTCATCACAAGTGAACTCCTTAATCCTCATCACCTATTTCACTCATCCCCCCAACCTGCCTCCTCTCTGGTGACCAGCAGTGTGTTTTCTAAGCGTCTGTTTCTTGATTTGTCTCTAATTTTTTTTTTTTCCCTATGCTCGTTTGTTCTGTTTCGTCTTTTTTAAAATTACTTTCTTTTATTTTTATTTAAATTTTATTTTATTAGTCACCATACAGTATATCCCCAGTTTTTGATGCAATGTTCCATGATTCATTATTTGCATATAACACCCAGTGCACCATGCAATATGTGCCCTCTTTAATACCCATCACCGGCCTATCCCAATCCCCTACCCCGGTCCCCTCTGAAGTCCTCAGTTTGTTTCCCAGAGTCTACAGTCTCTCATGGTTCATTCCCCCTTCTGTTCACCCCCCCTTCATTCTTCCCTTCCTTCTCCCTACTGATCTTCCTATTTCTTATGTTCCATGAATGAGTGAAACCATATAATTGTCTTTCTTTGCTTATTTCACTTAGCATAATCTCCTCCAGTCCTGTCCATGTTGCTGCAAATGTTGTGTAATCTTTCTGATGGCTGAGTAATATTCCATTGCATATATGGACCACATCTTCTTATTTTATTATTTTTTAAATATTTTTCTTATGTTAGTCACCATACAATACATCCCTAGTTTTTGATGTAAAGTTCTGTAATTCATTACTTGCATATAACACCCAGTGCACCATGCAATACATGCCCTCCTTAATACCCATAACCAGCCTATCCCATCCCCCCCCCCCCGAAGCCCTCAGTCTGCTTCCCAGAGTCCATAGTCTCTCATGGTTCATTCCCCCTTCTGTTTACCCCCCCCTTCTTCCCTTTCTTCTCCTACTGATCTTCCTACTTCTTATGTTCCGTAAATGAGTGAAACCATATGATAATTGTCTTTCTCTGCTTGACTTATTTCACTTAGCATTATCTCCTCCAGTCCCGTCCATGTTGCAGCAAATGTTGAGAAATCATTCTTTCTGATGGCTGAGTAATATTCCATTGTATATATGGACCACATCTTCTTAATCCAGTCATCTGTTGAAGGGCATCTCGGCTCCTTCCACGATTTAGCTACCATGGACAATGCTGCCATGAACATTGGGGTGCATATGGCCCTTCTCTTCACTATGTCTGTATCTTTGGAGTAAATAGTAGTGCAATCATAGCGTAGTTTCTTAAATTCCACATATGAGTGAAATCCTCTAGTATGGTCTTTCTCTGACTTATTTAACTTAGCATTTTACTGTCTAGCTCTATGCATGTTGTTGCAAATGGCAAGGTTTCATTCTTTATGGTTGAGTAATATTCATATATATATATATATATATATTCATATTCCGTGTGTGTGTGTGCTGTCTGTCTGTGTGAATATATATGCCTCATTTGTTTTATCTGTTTGTCAGTCAAGTGACACTTGGGCTTCTTCCATAATTTGGCTATTGTAAATAATGCTGCTATAAACAGAGGGGTGCATGTATCCCTTTGAATTAGTATTTTTGTCTTCTTTGGGTAAATACCCAGTAATGTGATTGCTGGATCGTAAGGTGGTTCTATTTTTCAATTTTGAGGAACCTCCATACTGTTTTCCACAGTGTCTGCACCAGTTTGCAACAGTGCACGAGGGTTCCTTTCTCTCTACATCCTTGCCAATACCTATCATTTCTTGTGTTGTTTTTATCCATTCTGACAGGTGTGAGATGATATCTCATTGTAGTTTTGATTTGCACTTTCCTGATGATGAATGATGAGCATTCTTTCATGTGTCTGTTGGCCCTCTGGATGTCTTTGGAGAAATGTCTATTCATGTCTTCTGCCCATTTTTTAAATTGGATTATTTGCTTTTTGGGTGTTGTATAAGTTCTTTATAGATTTTGGATACTAACCCTTTATCAGATATGTCATTTGCAAATATCTTCTCCCATTCTGTAGGTTGCTTTTTTGTTTTAGTGTTTCCTTCACTGTGCAGAAGCTTTTTATTTTGATGTAGTCCCAATAGTTTGCTTTTGTTTCCCTTGCCTCAGGAGACCTATCTAGAAAGAAGTTGCTACCACAATGTCAAAGAGGTTACTGCCTGTGTTTTCTTCTAGGTTTTAGGTCTCACATTTAGATCTGTAGTCCATTTTGAATTTTCATGTATGGTGTAAGAAAGTGGTCCAGTTTCATTCTTTTGCATGTTGCTATCCAGTTTTCCCACCATCTGTTGAAGAGACTTTATCCCAATGGATGTTCTTTCCTGCTTTGTCAAAAACTAACTGACCATATAATTTGGGTTTATTTCTGGATTTTCTATTCTGTTTTATTGATCTATGTGTCTGTTTTTGTGCCAGTACCATACTGTTCTGATTACTACAGCTCTGGGTTTTTGTTTGTTTTTAAGATTTTAAGTAATCTCTACACCCAATGTGGGACTTGAACTTATAACCCCAAGATCAAGTCATGTGCTTTTCCTACTGAGCCAGCCAGGTGCTCCAATTACTACAGCTTTGTAATATACTTGAATTTCGAAATTGTGATGCCTCCTGCTTTTCTTTTGTTTCAAGATTGCTTTGGCTGCTCAAGGTCTTTTGTGTTTCCATACAAATTGTAGGATTCTTCTAGTTCTGGGAAAAATGCTGTTGGTATTTCGAGAGGGATTGCATTAAATGGGTATATTGCTTTGGGTAGTATAGACATTTTAACAATATTTGTTCTTTCACTCCATAAGTGTGGAATGTCTTTCCATTTTTTTTTTTTTTTTTTTTTTTGTCATCAGTTTTTTTCATCAGTGTTTTATAGTTTTCAGAGTATAGGTCTTTCACCTCTTGTGGTTAGGTTTATTCCTAGGTATCTTATTGTTTTTGGTGCAATTGTAAATGGGATTGATTCCTTAGTTTCTCTTCTGCTTTATTATTAGTGTATAGAAACGCAACAGATTTCTGCATGTTGATTTTGTATCCTGATATTTCACTGAATTTGTTCATCAGTTCTAGCAGTTTTTTGGTGGAGTCTTTGGGTGTTCTATATAGAGTATCATGTCATCTGCAACTAGTTGAAGTTTTATTTGGATTTGATTTGGATTCCTTTTATTTTTATAAAGGTTTTTTTTATTCCTTTTATATTTATAAAGATTTGATTTGGATTCCTTTTATTTTTCTTGTCTGATTGCTGTGGTTAGGACTTCCATTACTATGTTGAATAAAAGTGGTGAGAGTGGACATCCCTATCTTGTTCCTGACATTAGGGGGAAAGATCTCAGTTTTTCCCTGTTAAAGATGATGTTAGCTGTGGGTTTTTCATATATGGACTTTATTATGTTGAGGTATGTTCCCTCTAAACCTACTTGGTTGAGGGTTTTTATCATGAATAGTGTTGTACTTTGTCAGATGCTTTTTCTGCATCTATTGAAATGATCATATGGTTCTTATCCTTTTGTTGATGTGGTGTATCACATTGATTTGAGATTATTGAACCACCTTTGCAACCCAGGAGTAAATCCCATTTGGTCATGGTGAATGATTTTTTTTTTTTTTTTTTTTTATGTACTGTTGAATTCGGTTTAGTATTTTGTTGAGAATTTTTGCATATAGGTTCATCAGGGATATTGCTTGTAGTTCTCTTTATTTATTTTTGTTTTTAAAAAAATATTTGAGAGAGAGAATGACAGAGTGAGAACATGAGCATGGGGGAGGGACAGACAGAGAAGCAGACTCCCTACTGAGCAGGGAGCCTGATGCGGGACTCGATCCTGGGACTCCAGGATCATGACGTGAGCCAAGGGCAGTTGCTTAACCAACTGAGCCACCCAGGTGCACCAATGTAGTTCTCTTTTTTTAATGGAGTCTTTTTTTTTTTTTTAAACAGAGTATGCACTTGCATATGTGGTGGCAACGGGGGAGCAAAGGGAGAGGGAGAGAGAGAATCTGAAGCAGGCTCCACATCCAGCAGGCCTCAGTCTCACAACTCTGAGAGATCATGACCTGAGCTGAAATAAAGAGTGTCCCTTTAGTGGAGTCCTTATCTGGTTTTGGTATCAGAGTAATGCTGTCCTCATAGAATGAATTTGGAAGTTTTCCTTTCTTTTCTATTTTTTGGAATAGTTTGAGAAGAATAAGTATTAATGCTTCTTCAAATGTTTGATAGAATTTGCCTGTGAAGCTAAGCTGTCTGGGAGTTTTTTGATTACTGATTCAGTTTCTTTGCTGGTTATCTGTCCAAGTTTTCTGTTTCTTCCTGTTTCAGTTTTGGTGGTTTATATGGTTCTAGGAATTTATCCATTTCTTCTAGGTTGTCCAATTTGTTGGCATAAAGTTTTTCATAATTCTTTTATGATTATTTGTATTTCTGTGGTGTTGACTGTTATTTCTCCTCTCTCATTTGTGACTTTGCGTAATTTCTCTTCTTGATAAGTCTTCCTAGATGTTTATCAATTTTATTTTTTTCTTCAAAGAACCAGCTCCTGGTTTCATTGATCTGTTCTATTTTTTTGTTTTTTAGTTTCTGTATTATTTCTGCTCTAATCTTTATTATTTCCTTCTGCTGGCTTTAGGTTTTGTTCTTTTATGTGTCTGATAAGATTGAGATTTTTCTTGTTTCTTGAAGTAGGCCTGTAGTGCTATAAACTTCCCTCTTAGAACTGCTTTTGCTGCATCCTTAAGGTTTTGGACCATTGTGTTTTCATTTTCATTTGTTTCCATGTATTTTTTAAATTATTTCCTGGTTGATCCGTTCATTCTTTAGTAGGATGTCATTTAACCTCCATGTATTTGTGTTCCTTACAGCTTTTTTTCTTGTGATTGAGTTCTGGTTTCATAGTGCTGTGGTCAGAAGGTATGCATGGTATGATTTTGATCTTCTTGAATTTGTCGAGGTTTGTTATGTGATTTATTCTGGAGAATGTTCCATGGGCACTTGAAAATGTGTCTTCTGTTTACGGGTGGAATGTTCTGAATATATCTGTTAAGTCCATTGTCTCCTTGTTGATCTTCTGTTCAGTGGATCTGTTCATTGATGTGAGCGAGGTGTTACAGTCCCCTGCTATTGTAATGTTATCCATTTGTTTTTTTGTTATTAACTGTTTTATGTATTTGGGTGCCCCGGTGTTGGGTAAATAAATATTTACAATTGTTCCATCTTGTTGGATTGTCCCCTTTATTATTATATAGTGTTCTTCTTTGTCTCTTGTTACAGTCTTTGTTTTAAGGTCTGTTTTGTCCAGTATAAGTATTGCTACTCTGGCTTTCTTTTGACATCCATTTTTGAGATACACGGTTCTCCATCCCCTCACTTTCAATCTGCAGGTGTCTTTAGGTCTGATATGAATCTATTGTAGAGCCTTTCTTTTTTGTTTTTAAATGACAGCATGTGAAAATGTAGAATCTTAATCTCTGGTCATGGTGTTTGAATCATTCACATGCTGGTCGTAATGAAGGCAGAAAAGGCCCTTGAAAGTAAAGACCTTGTTAATAAGAATAGCATATATCGACCTAGTTGTTAGCTTGAGTTAACTGTGCTAGAACAGACGAGGGTCTGATCTACAGAAAGCAGAGAATATATATATAGGTAGAGGCAGGTAAATAAAAGCAGAGTCTACTGACGTTTTTTTTAGTTTAGTTAAATTGCTCTTGGGAGGATGGGTTTGAACATGTGTTGTGCTGTACCAAACTAAATCATGGATAGAGAGCTGGTTGTGCACTTCGTATCCTCATAGGTCTCACCTTTTACCCTGTCCTGAGAAGGAAATATTCTTTGTTTTCCATCACTGTTCTCGCTTCTGCATCAGAGTTTGGTAGCAAAGGTTTGTCTAAGGAGAGGGTCCCCTTTAATGAATACATAAAACCAATTTGTCATTGTGGAATTTGGAAATTGCTTAACCTTTCAAAGTCTTGGGTGTCTTTTTTTTTTTTTTTTTTTTTTTTTTTTTTTTACCAAGTTGCCCTATAAATTTGGAGGCAATGCTGTATTTTGCGGAGTTGTTTTAACTGTAATGTGACAGAGATAACCTAAAGCATGGTAGGTCCACAGTGAAGAGTAGGTCTTATTGTTCCCACTTAGTTATCAGAGGCCTACATTTTATTTTTTTATTTTTAAAGATTCATTTTAGAGAGCATGCACGTGTGTGCAAGTGGGGGGAGGGGCAGAGGGAAAGAATCTCAAGGGGACTCCCTGATGAGCTGTTGCAGGGGTTGCAGGGCTCAATCCCATGACCTTGAGATCATGACCTGAGCCAAAATCAAGAGTTAGACACTCAACGGACTGAGCCACCCAGGCACTCCAGAGGCCTACATTTTCAGATTTAAAAAGGCTTTTGCTGGTCCCTCAAGAGAAAAATTCTGGGAGAATTGATGTGAGATGGAAAGGGAGTGAGGAGAGTCAAAAGCAGTCGTTCTTAGGCGTTGGACCCTGAAGAGCGGAGTCATCGTCAGCTGGGACTTATGAGAAATAAAGCCTCAGATTCAAACCAGACCTAAAAATCAGACTGGGTGTGGGGCTCAGCAATCTGTCTTAACAAGCCCTAAAGGTGATTTTGATGTGCTTTAACTGGCCTACAGTTAGAGAAATCAGGCTGCAGGCCTTTCGGGTGGTCCAGTGGGGGGCGTGGTGATTACCTCCCCAGAATGGTGGGAGGGAGTGGAGAGGAGCTGGAGCTGGTGAGACTTAGTCATTCGATTGGTACTAATCAGACCAGGAAGGAGGCCGAAGACATAGAGGCCTGGAGTCTGGTGGACTAAACAGGGAGGTTGGGGGAGGGGGGCGTTATCAACAGGAACCCAGAACCCATGCTGGCGAGGGAGTGTTGGAGGTTGGGGGAGGAGGAAGTTGAGCTTAGTTTTGGACATGTTGCCAGGGTTGATGTCCGCAAATTGGAAATCAAGTACTAAAACTGCAGCACAGGTCAAACAATGGGGAAACCTATTTGTGAGCTGCCCGCAGGGAGGTGCGGTTGAGGTGGGTCTTCACATCACTTTCCCAAGGAAAGTGGTGCAGAGAGAAGAGCTGAGAGTGACTGTTTGGAATTGGATGTTTGCGATGATCGCCTTCAGCCTTTCTTTTCAGAAGTGCAAGTATAAATGTTTAGGAGTACAAGGTGATAATAGTTTTAAATAAAACCAGATTATCCCAGTTACATTGGAGTTTCGTCATGATGCTATCTTTAGAGGCCCCGTGCTGCGCGATAGAGGCTGGTCTGGTACATCACCTGAGTTTGGGATCCAAGGCTTAGGGTTCCACAGACAAGGTTCCTAGTGTTCTGTCCTCCAAGAGAGAAGTGGAGTCCGTGTTCCGAGTGAAGGTGGCCTGGGGCAGGCTGCTGGGTTTCTCTGTCTCAACTTCTTTATCTGTCAAAGAGGGCAATTAGAGTTCTACCTCCTTGCTGTGAGGGCCAGACAAGACCCTCACAGGGGAAAAACTTCTCAGCGCCAGCCAAAGGATGCTTTTGTGTCTCTACCTGTGCTGTGGTTTTCGTGGTGTTTTGTGGAATTTGTGGAGTAAAAGTCTTCTATTTGTAACAGATCTACAGTATTGATAAGAGGAGATAATTGTAAGAAGTCCTAAGTCTGAGTTGGAGATGGATGGCTTTGTGGTTTTCGGTACACTGAAATATGGGTTTTATTAGGTTTGTGCAAAGGCAGAGAGAGTTGGCTTGGGAAGTTTGCATAAAAACAAGGACCAGACATTTAAAAAATTTATATCCAGCTCTGTTGTAGACTCACATATTTTGCTGTAGCCGAAAGATGTTTCACTGAGATCATGAAAACTTAGCACATCTGTGCTGCATCTTCATTATATCTAGAACAATTTCACATCCACTGTTTCTAATTCAGCGAACCATGTGTTCCCATTTTTCACTAGCTTCTAATTGGGATGTTTTTCCTTAAAGGGACCACACACTTATATTTAGGAAATAACTTTGTAACTGTGCTACAAGGAGCCTTCTAGGTTTGGAGACTGTAGCATCTGAAACTCACCCTCCCACACTGCCTCCCCCAACTTGAAAGAAGAGCGAGCTCTGCGTATTTGTAGGGATGTGTGTGTGTGTGTGTGTGTGTGTGTGTGTGTGTGTGTGTGGTTTCTGTGCCACTTCACAATACCAATTTTGTTCCTTAGGTCTGAGATACGTTTCATACTGTTTGCATGTGTTACGAGAAGTGGTGACAGAATCCATGATCAAAGGTTTCACTGCAGAGTTACTAAGGGCTTTAATTGAACCTTTCACTGGGTTTTAGAGAAGAAAAGTCTGATGTTCTTATGTGGCATGTCACCTAGCTTCAAGTGTAAAACTTGGGCTTCATAGGTTTGATGAAACTTTTATGGGACTCCCAGAAATAACATTTGTAATCTCCACGCATAGGAATTATTCTGTAATTCACGGTTTAGCCAAAGTGTTGTTTGCAGTTGGGTTGGGTCTGAAAGCCATCAGTTTAGTTCAGCACTAGCCTCCCAGGTCTGCTATGACTACACAAGGCTTGCATCTTTCTGGGAAGTTGAGTGGCTGCCATGGCTGAAACTGTGAGCCAGATTTAGGTAATTTTATTAGTCTAGAAAAAGTATTACGCTCCTGCAGCTGTTGTTGTAAGGTCCTGACCATGAAAACAAAAACCTTCTCAGTTACCCAGGATCCATGAGAAATTGGCAGTGGCCCAACGTAAGTCCATGTATTTTGGACTCTAAATTATATTTATCTTCATATGGGCATCCCCTGATTTAGGGCACGCAGCTGGGGAATGGCCTGACTGTATGAGGCAGTGGGGGTGGGGGAGCCTCGGGTACCACCCTTTAACTAGGAAGCCTGATCCAGTTAATTGGAAGACTATACCTCCTAGACCTTAAACACTTAAAAAGAATAAGGAAAGCGTCCAAGAAAACAACAGAACAATAATAAAATACACTTGTCCCACATATTCAACCTGGCTTTCCTGTTTTTGTCTGTTGTCTCACAGTGTAAATTCCCACAGGTCTTTCTCTTGCAATGCCAGGCTGGTTATTGTGGGTGGGTTAGTAATTCGGTGGTGATGGACTTTCTTGTTAAATAGAACTTTTATAGATCACTATGAAAACTAATCATGGGACTTGGCATTTAATTGCTAGGAGTGGTGCATATGTGGAATACCCAATCTTGCCAATGTGTGCCAGTCAGTAAATGACTGTCTAATTTTTCTGAATTCAGTCGTTCTGTGGGTGGGAGAAAACTGCACGACTGTGTTTCTAGAAGCTCCTAGGCTATTAGCAGAGCACTTATTGAGTCTGACTGATTCTTTGGGTTAGGGTCTCTAATCCTTGGGGTCCTCGGATATACTTCAGGGGATCTGTGAACGTGGGTGGGTGGGGAAAAAATTTACATCTTTGTTTTCACAATCTCTAACCAGAAGGTGGCTTTTTCTTCAGTTGTGAAGGAGGAAAGCATCACATACTGTCAGTAGCACCTGTGGCTTTGGCAAGTAGAAATATGATTTTTGTATCACGTGGTGGGAGGTAGTTTAAACTATCACCGATGCTCGTCATTGCTTACAGAACTGCAACAGCTGTTAGACCTCCCTGCTTCTGTGTCTTGTTATGTGCGTTAAAGAAGCACACATTTACTATTCTCAGAGTTTTTCTTTTTGAATATCTTGATATCTGTGTTTCAATATAATTGATTTTCTTCGTAAGAGTATTTTTGTCAGAGTCGTTCAGAGACGCTCTGAGAGGATCTGAATTGCTGAAGCAGTCCGTGACACTTGAAAGGTCACAGACTCCTGCCTTGGATGGAGTGAATTGAAAAAAATATGACCATCGCCCATTTCCGGTGACCTTTCTTAATGGGCCCTTGTAGCCATCCCCTTTAAACTGCTTACTACAACCAGGAGTTTATGGCCAAGAATGGTTTCCCTTACAAATTTCAGGTAAGAGTATACAGTGCTCTGTGTGTTGATATTATTTGCTTTAGCTATGGAAGAGATGAGGCTGTGTGACTTGTATGGATTTCATTTAGCTCTTCGTTGTGTTACCATGAAAGGCATACCCGAGTTTTATCTTAGAACTTGATATCCAAGGTTAAAACCTTATTATATCTCTTGGACTATGAAAAACTGCGCAGAGAAAGAAAGCTTGGACACCAGGCCATTCCTTGCCCCATCCCATCACCTTTTAACAGGCTTTATGCAATTCATCCAGTGAAATAGGGGGTGGGGTTTTGAGCTCCTCTTGAATAACACGGTTTCTAACTTCTGGGTGTTAGGAATAGGGGAAGTGTTGCCCATGTGACACAGTGGTCTCTGTCCCAAATACACTTCCCTGTTGGTAATATGGCCCAACTTCCAGTGTTGTTCTTCTGTAAGCTCGCGAATTCAAGCGCTTACTTGCATTTTGTTGCATGACCCCTCCAGATTACCAATATTGACAACACTGGTGTTTGAAGTAACTCCTAGATGCCTGGCAAAACTTGAATGAGTATACAGTAGGTTTCTCTCAGCAGAGGCAGATTCTCTTTTTCAAGATTGATTTGAGACCTGGGATGCTGCTCTGTGGGTGGAGGAGTGTGTGTGGCCAAAGATAATTTTTTTTCTCTCCTGTTTGGCAGTTTTGTCCGTTTGACCACCTCACCAGGCCCCTGGGAGCTAGCCTGTCTTATTTTTAGCCAAAAAAGGAGGTATAAGATAGGGACTGTGTTGTTAGGCTCTGGAGCAAAACTACCGGGATGGGGAACCTGGTTCTGCTTCCATAGCTCTGTGACCCTAGGCAAATCCCTAGCCTCTCTGTGTCTTTGTAGAATGGAGATATTTACAGTACCTTCAGCAGAAGGTGTTCGTGAAGATTACATATATGGGGGCTGAGTGCTTAGAGCAGGGCCTGGTTCAGCGATAGTGTTTGATGGGTGTTGCTGACGGCACATCACAATCCCCTGGGGGATTTTGAAAAACGACACCGGGTATTGGGAACTCCCATCCTAATGAAATCAGGAGTGGCGGGAGGTTATAACCTTGTTCAGAGCATCCTGGCAAGTCACTGACAGAAGTGGAGGAGGGATTTTGATGTCTTCTATTCCAGGGCTTTAAGTGAAAGATCCATCTGTCAGCTACATAAGCAAGAGATCTTTGTGTAATGAATGGCTGCCTTTCACGGGGCATCTTTGAAGCTGTCTGACCTTTTTCACTTTGAGGCCAGATGCCGTGCAATTTAAAAAATTTAATTTCTTTAGATTTATAATACCAGACTTCATTCGGCTGGCATTGATTGATTGAGTGCCTTTTAACCGTTTTTGAAAAATGGACTTTCTGACATGTCTTCAAGGTCTCTTCTCCTTTTCCTGTAAAGGCTTAGCACCCGTGCCCGAAACTCCAGCCAGGGGCTCTTTTTTCATCTGTGCTGGTGGTTCATCAGCTACTGTGATGACAGTGGTCTTACGAACCAGAAATGAAGTTTTGCCCATAAAATTATAGCACCTGCAGGTGGAAGAGGCCTGATTGTCCAGTCGAGCAGGAAAGGGAGCAGTATCCCTGCGAGATGAGTCCATGAAAGGGGAAATAACTTGCCCAGTCATTTTGTTTATGGAATGCCTTCTATCTTTATTCAGGGAGTTGTAATCACTAGACATCAAGAAGTTGGTCTGTGTAAGCTGGGAGTTCACAGCTCTGCTGTATGATACAAGTGGAAAGCTTCACAGAAAGACGGGGAAAGGGAAGGAAACGGAATCCGTAGGGCTGTTAATGGAGATAGCTGCCTTGGTGAGGATTGGGGCTTGGGTCTCCAGTTGCTATAAACCTTACCCTAGTCATGTCCTCGACAGAGCCGTGTGGGAGCACGTTCAAAGACTCTGCTGCACATCAAACCTTAGGTGGTCCTCCGTGGGCTTTTGACCTCGTGGCCACTGGGGCTCAGAGTTGATGTTGGCTTTCTCCCAGGCTGCCTTGGCTAGATCCAAAACAACTACACTTTCACCCTCCTGCCAAAGCCACTTTGTCTTTGAGGCTTGTATTCTCTCTCCTGGTCACCTCCCTACCCCCTGCCCCCAAGTTCATTGAAGACTTTGGAAGCAGCAGCTTGGTGCCTGAGCTTTTAAGTTTCAGGTCCACCTTTACATATCGTGTAACTTTGGGGAAGTTGTTGATCTCTCTAAGCTTCTCTGCTTCCTTGGTTTAAAAAAAAAAAAAAGATAATCCATGAACTCTCCCTTAGGGTTTTTTGTTTTCTGTGTGTGTGTGTGTGTGTGTGTGTGTGTGTGTGTCTTTTAAGGATTAAAAGAGTTTTTTTATGTCTGTAAAACTCCTTACCTGACCTGCAGTAAACACTTACTGAATAGTAGCTATTAGGATGATGGTTGATCTCTCAAATGCTACCTCCATTCCTGCAGTTAAGTATCTGAATGGCCCTTCCCCACACCGGAAATTAAGTTGTTTCCAGCAACCCTCATTCGAAGGCCTTCCACTTTACCAAACCTTGCTTTTGGCATCATGTGGCCTTCATCATTGTCTGGTATTGTTCCATATCTAAAATTTAAAAATTCATTTAAAAGGACTGGACTCTTTCTCAACTCCCTCATTCACTTAGTCTGACTGTGTGTGTTCTCTGATTTCCTTCAGACCCCATCCCCATCCTCGCTAGTGTCAGACCTCTCAGGGCCTCACTCCCTCCCGTCCAGGCCTGACTCCACAGCGCACCACTCCCCGCTGTCACGCGGGCACCCTTCTCAGTCTCGTTGCACCTGTTCTGCAGATACCCACCCCCCTGATCAGTCCTCTCATCCTCTGGGGGGTGCTTGGGGCTGAGGATCAGAGGACGCAGCTGCATAGTTTCATTATTTGGTGCCGTGGCTTGCTTGGTCTGCAGTCTGGATCGGGCAGTCATGGCTGTTCATCTGTCCTTGTAATCTTGTGCTTGCCTTCCTCTCTTCTGCAAAGGCTGTTCTCAACCTCCACTGTTCCTCTCATATCTTATTTTTACTTCATAGAGAAAATGGAGGCATGAACTCCTTGCTTCCGGCCTATATTTGTTGACTTCATTTTCTTCCCTCTCTATCATATTATGCTTGACTTTGTGTCCCTCTTTGCTTGGTACAGACACTTAGGAATTTGTGTAGAATGAAAAACTGCCCAGTGCTGCTTCCTTAATTGGAAAATCAGGTTGTAACCCTGTCTCTGTCTATTGCTTGCTGACCCAGGAGAGTCAGGATAAGTTCTTCCAATGCTCAGGGCCTTGCATTTTAAATGAGGCTGTTACATTTGTTTAAATCTATTAAAGGATGGCAGTCTATTTTGAGATACAGGCATTCCCTTTGAGAATTATAGTTGGATTAAAATTATGTTCCTCCCCAATGTATCTACGGGTATTGAAGTAACAAAACAAATACTGTGCTGGGGTGGGGAGTGGGGCAAGGTCCGACCATCAGTGGCTCACCGCCTAGAGGAGGAAGCAGGAGGGTAAGAAGACCTTGAGGAGTTTTGAGGTGCCTTTTTTTTTTTTTTTAAAGGTTTATTTACTAGAGAGTTTATGCAAGTGGGGGGAGGGGTAGAGGGAGAAAACTCTTTCAAGCCAACTCAGTGGAGGCCATTAACTCGGGATGATCCCAGGACCCACGAGATCTTGACCTGAGCTGAAACCAAGAGTCAGCCACTTAACTGACTGAGCCACCCAGGCGTCTTGAGGTGGCTTTTGAAGCAGACTTGCGGAAAGCCTTTGCTTTCTCAGATCTGAATATCTGTGAATGTCTGGATGGTGGTGGTGGTGGTAATAATATCACATTTATTTTGTCTTCTCATTTGGAGCATTTTGCCATTGGGGTAGGGAAGTAGGGCTTGGTTGGGGAGCATCCAACCTGAAGAGAGCTTCTGGGCGAGCAGGGGCTTTCTGCAAGACTGATGCTCACTCTTGTACAACAGCCATTGGCCTGGGAGGCATAAGGCTTATTGCCAGGAATGCTGCCCTTGGTTATCTCTCTATCTGAGCTCTTCCTGGTTTGAAGGAGAATGTATTGATTTCAGGTTTTGGCTTTTCTGTCATTGTACTTATCCCTTCTGTATGTGTGTTTGAAATATCAAAATAAAATCTGTCTGCAGCCTTCTGAAGACCTGGTAAGAGAACAGATCCTGCTTTGGAAATGAGTTGTTGATCATGTATGGGCCAGATAACTTTGACTATAAACTTGTAAACTAGTGGTTGGTACCAGAAAAATTCTTAAATTATTGGTCCAAAACCCTTGCGGGAGAGAATTGCCATTGATTTTGAGTTCCCTTCCATAACAACCTGCTATCCATTCATTTTAAGAATGTACTTAATGTTTGTTGTGTATAAGGTCTAGTGCTAGGTGCTGGGAAGGATTTGTCTAGTTGACTGCCATGGCCTGGGAAGGCTTTATGGGGGAAGGAGTATGAAAAGTTGGACTCAACAGCTCTCTTCACAAAAAAAAAAAAAAAAAAAAAAAAAAAAAAAGGCTCTTGGAGCCAGAAGGAAGTAGCTTGTTCATACTTTCCTCCTAAGGTGAAATTTCCTTTTTGCCAATTAGTTCACAAAATGAGAACTTCTTTGAACAAACTTGCATATTAGTAATTTTCTAGTAACTTGAAATACCACCTTGGGAGAGTCAGGTTTTTACATTTTAAGTAATCTCTGCACCCAACGTGAGGCCCAAACTTACAACCCCAAGATCCAGAGTCACAAGCTCTACCTACTGAGCCAGCCAGGTGCCCGAGGAGAGTCAGATATTTTGTTTTTGTTTTTCTTCTTCCTCTTCTTTTCTTCTTCTTCCTCTTCTTCCTCTTTTTTTTAAAGAAACTTTTCCCAAAGCAACTTGTATATCCTCCTATAGAATATTTAAAATATGGGCTGAAAGTGATTTCAATCTTAATAGACAGTTTCCACTTAATTTGTGCATCAGAAGTTAAACATTTGAGTTGAGACTTCATGCCCAGAAATTTTTAAAATTCAGATTACTTGGGGCTGTAAATTTACTATGCTTTTTAATAAGTCCTACTCAAATCGGAAGTCCTTTTGCCTCCGACAAGCCTAACTATAAAGAGCAGTAGAGTTAGAGATATGGTTTGTGGAATGCTTTGAATAAAGAAGAGTGAATGGTTGAGACTTTGTGTCTTGGGGAATAAACTGTAGCCCAGTGATGCCATACTAGCAGTGGAAATTGGGCAATAACATCATGTAGTTGCTTTCTGGTTGCTTGGTCAGTAGCCACTCTTGTCTCCCCCAGCTTTTCTGGCTGAATCCTTTGAATCCTAGAGAAGCTCAGTGACTTATTCCCAGTCACAACATGAGGACCAGGGCTGGGATTAGGTCTCTTGATTTCTGGGCTTTTTCTACTATAGGGAGGAAAAAGAAAAATAAAGTGGGGGTGGGGAGTGGGAAGAGAGACCTACTGGAATTTCAAGTATTCATCAAGGGTTGTTTTTCCCCAGCCTCATGGGAGCTCTAAAAGAATGTTGAGATATGGCTCTTGCTTTCAGGAAGCTTCTAGAACGCAGTTTTCCATGAATTTCCAGCCAACAGCCAGTGCCCCATCTAGCAGGCCTCTTTGTTTCCTTTTGTGGTCTCTATTCTGCTTTGTTTTCTTGACTTGCTCTATTCTATATATTATTTATCTTGAAAGGTGCTTCAGACCCCCCTCTACCGCCACACATTTCCTTTCTTTTAATAAACATTAAAGGTTGCTAATGGAAAGTAAATTCTAAAAGTGGCCATGCAGAGGCCATGGCTGTTATTCAGATGAGTCAAGTGTTAGTAGGTTGGAAAATTTTTTCAAACCCTTAAAGTTGAGGGTGTTTTTGATGTCTCCCTTTTCTTGGGGGCGGGGGGGGGGGGAATCCTTAATTACATACAACTTAGTTTTCAGTGTTTCACTTGTAAATATTGCTGTTCTGGTTTGCTTGATGTTGACAAAAGAAGGGAGGCACCTTCAGAAGCAGCTTTGCTATGAGGTCAGATAAACTGATGGGAGAAGCTCCTTCAATGGAGTGTGTGCAAATTCAGGATAATTGGATAATAAGATTGTGTGATTCTGAGATTTTTAACCTTAATTCAGGTGTGGACATGAGGGCGTATTATGAAATGCAGCATTTTCCTCCCTAGTATCTCATTGCCTGATGTCACATGGATTTAACTGCATTTTCTGGCGTTCCTTGCGAATGAAAATATATAGGAATGTTCCTTGTAACTTATAAACTGCTATAAATGTTGGTTAATTGCTTGATTTGGAGGAAATCGCTCATCTGTGTTCATGGCAGCCTAGTTAAATCTGTCAACAAATACTGAGAACAGAGTGGGTGCGAAGCCTGTGTGCCGGCTTCTGTTTGTATTAAAGAATAAACATAGTCCCTGCCCTCAGCTCACAGATTTGATTTGGGATTGTGTAAATAGGCAGTATGGCACTCCAGAAGAGGAAGATTTTAATTCTAGTATAATTTTGTGATTTCAGACAAGGTGGTCATGGTTATGATGTTGTTATCGTGATTGCGAGCCAAAATAGATTTTTGTCTTCGAAATCCTCCCTGTTTTACCTAGGGTGATCTTTGTTCTATTTTATCTATCGTTGTAATCACTGTGCAGAATTCTAACACAACATGGAGACGTTGTGCCTGTCCTCAAAGACTGTTAAATGAGAAATCCAAAAAGTGAAAGTAAGTTTGGTACTTTAACTTCTGGGCATTTTAAAAGGAAGAACCTATGGTATTTGGGAAACTTAGATGTTGAATGACAGTAGAAAAATAAGGAAATCTAGGTGCCTTCAGGTCATTGGTCTTCTAAGGTTAATGTCCTATACTCACATTTTATTTTTTTTAAATGAAAATAGTGGGATGTTTTCTCCCATTAGAGAATTTCAGAGGTTGGTCTAGAGGCTGGTCTTTACTGTCTTCCTCAAAAGTATATAATTTAAAGAAATGGCAGCTGAAGTGACTTTTGTACTTGGGTATACTCATTTGACGTTTCTCCTCATAGTTTGAATAGGTCTTAGAATATAAATTTAAGCTTTTCCCCTTGACTTGCTACTTATGGAGGAAAGCAGGAACTGGAAAGAAAAATTACAGTGGCTACCTGATAGCCTCTTTCACTTGACTCAGGACCACTGATGTGGAAGATGTGACGATCCTGAAAACAGCTGAGCTCCCCAAAGTAGGCATCCAAGGTGTCTGGCAGAAGATGCCCAGGTCAGTGTGTCCTAGTCCTTGTCCTGTGGGACGTGTCTTCCCAGTGACACAGCAGATCTGCTGCGGGTTGGAGATTACCAGGTGATGGCTCAGGGGCGGCCTCACTGCCGTGGTGGGGCCTGAGCTGGGCTCCTGGAGAGCTCACCAAGGGACCATGGCCAGGCTCTGTTGGCATGTTTTATTTTTCTTTGTTTTATTTTTAAAGTATGTAGTCTTTGTGAAATGACAAATCCTGAAGGTTGAGTGACTGATTTGGAAAAGAAAATATCTGTGCTTAGCAGGCATCAGTTACTGAATTTTGTCCACCATTTTTTATACAGCATTTTGTAGTGTTTTAAGCATGACCGTCAAGAGAAATTTGTGTTTCTGTAGTTCCCCTATAGAAGCCCACGGTGGTCCTCTTCCCAAGATTCGGGGCTTGCCCTTCAGGTGAAACCCAGATCTTTGCACCAGGGTTCACGGAAGTAGCATTTTAAAGAAGAATTAGGCTGTAAGCCATGCCCCCTTTGTATGTAAAGACTTGTTTGTAAGGTGATTTAACCCTATCAGACTTCACTATAGCTTTCTCCAAATTTTGCTTAAAGGTGCTATCTTCCTGGTATCTCAAGGGTTTGTTGGTTTGCTGATTTTTGTTTGTTCATTTGTTTGGTTGCTGTTGCCCAAAGCTTTCATTTTCTGAGAGGAGGGGCAGAGCAGTGGGAGGAGGAGGACCCTTGCTGGGAGTCTGCAGATTTGGATTCGGGCCCTGCTATTAATGAGCTGTGTGACCTCTGGGCAGTCAGCCTTCCAGGGTCTCTGTTTCTTCGTCAGGGAAACAAAGGACTTGGAAAAATAAATACAGGCCTGGACCAAATGATAAGAAGGTCACTGTGTGTGCTAATGCCGTGTGACTCTGAATGGTAGCACTTAGGGACTCCTCCCTCTCCGTGCTCCCCTCAGGGGCTCTACTTCACTCCGGGGTTGAGCAGTTGTGTGGGGTGCTACACCGAGGCCGTTTCAAGCATTCAGGCTCACTGGGCAGGTGGGACCCTCATCTATACAGGAGTTTCTGCCTCTTAGCCCCTCTCCCCCACTTCTTTCTTCCAGGAGCAACTTGCTTGCCTTCCACCTTCCTGTCCTTAGTGCATTAACAAGGGTGCGATGGGTAACACAACCCACTCGGATTTGTTACTGCTGGGAGTTGTCCAGCCATCGCATCTGAGTTCCTGGAGAAAAAAGAGAGCTGCAGGAGACTCACTGATGAAATAATGGTCCTTTTGTCTGCCTCTTGCTATAGGGAGGGTTTTAGGTTTCATCTTAGGCCTGGGCCATTGTGTTGTTTTTCCATGCTCAGTACAACCCTGTTTAAAAATGCTGCTTATCATTTAAAGGGTTCAGCTGTGGTGCCACAGACTGTTCTACTTTCCTCCCCACCCCCACCCCCACCCCCCCCCCAAAAGTCTAACCGTATGTAGTAAAAGCCCACTGTCATATATGCTGTTTGATTGGGTCCCCTGACATCAGCTTTAAAATGTGTTCCCGTTGTATTTATTTTGCAAATGCTTATAAGGTATGTTTTAATCTGATAAACTTCCAAAATGTTTTCCTTGTGGTTATATAATCAGCATCTGCAAAACATGACTTTAACCATGTAGCTTTCTTCTTAACCATTATCTTGTTGGTTCTCTGTTCTAATGTTTTCTTTTGATGAGCTGGGGTTAGGAGATCTGAATTCCTGTGCCAGACATCTTACAGTAATGTGCCCAGATGTAGCCTCGTAACCTTAATTAGATATGGAATGCTGAGAATGCCCCGGTGTGTGTGTGTGTGTGTGTGTGTGTGTGTGTGTTTTAACTTTCATAAGAAGCTAGTGAACTTCTGATCACTTCATTAAAAGTTATAAAACACTCCTTGTGAGTTTAGCATTTAGTTCCCCATCTTAGTTTCTTCACAGAAAATTACTGTAAAACTCAAGATACCTTTATATTCTCCTAAGCAATCTGTTAGAGCCCAAGTTACCTTGTGTGTCAGTATGTAAGTTATATTCCAGCTCACAACCCCTAATTCCTCTTCCCTCCCCTCCTTTTCTCTTTAGAAGCAAAAGAGTGTTGAAAATGTTAAAAGCTGTGCTGAAGAAGAGTCGAGAGGGAGGAAAGGGGAGCAGGAAGGAAACAGGTATGTATAAGCAGTGTGAAAAAGCAGGTAGTCGTGGGGGCAGCGACACTGGGTGGGTGCCATTGCATTGGGAGTGGGTCCAAGGAGTGTTCTGGGTTCGGATGCACATAATACTGGAAGCTATAAGAAACTAAATGCATTTCCGAGCTCTTTTTTAAGATTTTACTTATTTGAAAAAAACAAAACATAAGATTTTACTTATTTGAGAGAGAGACGGAGAGAGTGAGAGAGAACACAAGTGGGGTGAGGGGCAGAGGGAGAAAGAGACTACCTCTGAGCAGGGAGCCCAATGTGGGTGTTGATCATGGTACTCTGGGATCATGACCTGAGCCAAAGGCAGATGCCCAACCCACTGAACCACCCAGGCGCCCCTATTTCTGAGCTTTTTTATGGGAAGTGACTTTGAAAATTGAGTTTGGGTTACGAACCAAATCCTTCCCCAGAAGACGTATAAGGTTCATAATTTTAACAGATCAGTCAGATCCAGAGGCAGTTAGAGTTACAGACATGGAGGGATAGCAGGTGTGTCCAGGAATTCAGTTTCTAGAAAGCCCTTTCCCTTTTCCCACACGCGATTGCATTTTATATGTTTGACCAACTGCTGGCTGAATGGTCCCCGTCTTTTGAGTATCAAATTCCCCGCCTAACAGGTGTAGCCTCACTCAGTGCCAGACTGCTAGTTTTCATTCTGATGAGAGCTACTTAATTTGGCTTGGATTTCGTTCCTGTTTATAGACTTGTGGTGCTTATGTGGTCATTGTGACTCTTCATTGCGTTCCACGTGATAAACTCTTCTAAGGTTATTTTGGTGACTAAGTGGTCTATTTTTATAGAAAAATTACATATTATTTACCATTATTGTACAATAAAAATCTGTTAGCATGGATTAATTTCCCCAAAATGTGCTATTTTACTCTGCAAACTTACAATAATCCAGAGTTGGAAAGTAGTTTTTTGGGTTACTGTGTATTGAATAACATTTCAGTTTTAATTTCTATTGAAGTAAAAATAAGTTCCACTTATTACCAAAACATCACTAAATTACAGTTAACTCTTCAGTTGAAAAGATCTTGTAATACCTTCTATTACATATAATGTATGTATGTAATTACATAATGTATGTAATGTTACAACAGTGTTAATATTTGTTGTTTCTGTACTTACATAATAGAATAAGTGGGCTTAAACTTTTTAGTTATATGGAACTTAGACAAATTTTCTTTTATCCCTTAAACTAAAAAGTCTGCAAAACGGCACTTACTTTAAAAGTAGAGTCTTTATTGTAAAGTTACTAATAAGATTCCATTAGAAGCTTCTCATTAATGCCTGCATAAGCAGATACAAAGAAAAGAATTCAGTTTTTAACGTTAGAAACAAGAGACCATAGTCAGCTTTTAACCTTAAGAAACCAACCCCTACCTTTGAATAATTAATTAGAATTGTTACTATGGAGAATTTTCAGTTCACATAATTTCTATCCAGGAGGACATTCACCCTCTGCTGGGTCAAGGCCAAAATACTTCTCTTTATTTCTCTGAAGGCGGTTTAAAAAAAATCCCCCCCCCCCCCCCCGTTTTGGCTCATCTGACATTCATCCTAGCGACTTTGTTACTTGCGTCTTTAGATGTCTTTGTAATTTCCAGCGTAAAGTTAGGTCCTAAGCTGTCTGTCTGGCTGGAGCTGCCCAACCAGTGGCCTGGGTCTCCAAGCCAAAACTCCCTACTGAGAAATGGAGTCTTTCACAGCAGACCCACCATCCTCTTTGACCAGTGCCAACGAAATAACAAGCTGTACAGTAATGATTTGGGGCACTCTGCCTTTCAGAACAGCCAGACGGTGAACATAGTTTGCACTTATAACTTTTCCAGTTTTAGAGCATGTGATTTTGGGTGTATTCTTCTCTGGTCTTTAAGAGCAACTGCTGTTTTTTTTCTGAATCATTTCTTCATAATAATTCCCACACTATGGCTTTTCACTAATGTGAACCAACTTGAAAAGGCAATGGGAACATTTCTCATAAAACATCTGTATGGTATGTGCCTTTTTTCTCTTAACTAGAACCTGGTTGTGTTAGTTGGGGAACAAAGCAGATGGAATTTTAAATCTTGATGAAGTTATGTCACAAGATGATTGGGGAAAATACTTGGACTTTGACCATTCATATGTTGAGCTCTGTGCCAACTCTCATTATATAAGTAGATCATAGCTAAGTTTCTCTGTAAATTAAAGCTGGCTAATCTGTGGAGACTGCCCTGAAACTTGAGTAATAATATCTCCTGCAATATGGAAAAATTTTGCTCTACTGTTTCCAATTAAAACCAATATTTGTCGCAAAGACAAAGGAAAATTCATTTCTATGTACTTGAACTCACAATTATAGAATTTAGGAAATATTTATGTCTAAAATATTCAGCTCAGCATTTTATATATCCTTTGTAGATTGTTTTTACAATCTTGAACCTACCCCCCTTTTTAAAATCAAATTGGCTTTGAGAATTTAGAAAACATAATCACTGAGTTAAATTTGGTATTCAAAAGAAAACAAATATTTTTCAGGAATATTGAGAAGTTGTTACACTTCAGTTTCTATCCCTAAAAGAAAATGTCACATGTATCTACTTTAAATTACTGGCAAAATTTTAGCAGGTATTGAAATTTGTTATATGTATAGAAGGGTATTCAAAATATGTATAGTATTAAACTATTGAACGTGGAGGGAACTCTAAAAATAGCAAAATTCTTTTTTTTTTCTTTTTTAAACCTAGGAAATGCTTACAGCTAAGCAAAAGGTGTTTTCTGGAAGCTGTAGAGTTGTGTCAGATAATACAATTTTAAAAACTTGAAAATATTTTTGGGGAAAGTACATTTGCCTTGTCCCCACTGTTCCATCTGTGCAAATGAGCACTGTGTTTCTCTTGACCTTGAGTTAGGCCTGAGGGAGCAAAAATCAATATTAAACCACAATGTGGGGAGAGCTAGATGAATATGAATAAATTATATATATATATATATATACACACACTCACATATATATGTATATATATATATATAATGTTTTTTTCCCTCTCCCTGCTCTTATGTTAGGACCTTGATCTAAAGCAAATGTGGTATTTATTTTGAGGCTTTCCAGAGAGGAGAGACCACATCTTTTTAAGTGACCTTTGCTATCAAAAAACTTTCATGTTACTATTATTGAATCTTATTTAATTTAAAGATGAAATAATTACTGTACTATAAGTATATTGAGAGTAATCTGATACAAATCTGGACCAAATAAGAGTTTAGAGTAAGAGCAAAGTAGGGAATTAATATCTTTTCTGTACAACCACACTATTTAGATAATGCGTGGGGAAATGTCCCATTTTATAATAGAAACAAAAACTTTAAATATTAACCTAAGAAAAAATGTGCAAACCTTACATTGAAGAGAAGAATAAAACTTTGCTCAAGCACTTAACAGAAGACCTAAATAAGTGGAAAGAAATACAATGTTCCCAAATGGTCAGATGCAGTATTTTAAACCACCTATCTCATACAGAATTACCTATGCATTCCGTTTAATCCCTAATGAAATCCCAACTGTTTTGTTTTTAAAGACCTTGTTCTTTTAGTTTTAGGTTTACAGCAAAACTGAGCAGAAGGTACAGAGATTTTGCATGTAGCGTCTGTCCCTACTCGTTCATCCTCCTTCAGGATCAACACCCCCCATCAGGGCAGTATGTTTGTTACAACTGATGAACCCACACTGACACATCATAGTCACCCAAATCCGACAGTTTACATCAGGGTTCACCCTTGGTATGGTACATTCTCTGCGTTTGGACAAATATGTAATGATCTGTATCTGTTGTTACAGTATCGTACAGAGGATTTTCACTGCCCAGGAAAGTCCTGTCTTTTTTTTTTTTTTTTTTAACCCGACATAATCGGTTGATCTAAAAATTCACCTGGAAGAGAAAATGCTCAAGAATAGCCAAGGAAAAATTGAAACTGTGGGACAGGTGTTTCTAAATGGTTGTGCTTGGTTCCCATGCCTAGCTTCTAGCTGCAAGAAAGGCTGGACAGATGTGTATTTTGACCTCTTAGCTTCTATAGGGTAAAGTAGACTTCACCTCCCACCAAGGCATGCACTGTGGAGGATTCTTCTGTCCTCAACATGGGCAGGTCCCCTCTACTACAAAAACCAAGCACAGATAGTACAGCTCGTTAGAATAGCTACTGCATCCACATAGTGAGTAAATGATTTGGCTAGTTTTTTGGACTTTTTTTTCCTATTGGTCTCCAAGAAATGAATCCTAATTTTATCTAACGTCTTTGATATAATTGTAGCTCACAGCTGATAACAATTTTGGTTTTTTCTTTTAATCCCAGAGATAGTGGCATCATTCTGGAAGCATTAGGCAGGCAAGACCCATCGCCCTCTGAGAGAGGGTTGGTCCCTCTCCCTCTGTATGCATCCGTCCCTTCTCCTGTCCTCTGCCAGTCTTGAAACCATAGCCTTTTGCCCTATCCAACTTTTCTAGTTGTTCTGTTTTGGTGTGGAAGTAACTCCACGTTGAGGCAGAAGGACAAAGTTTGGTGAACTTTTAATTGTGGTACTGCCTCAATTAAAATATAGACTGATGAAGGAAGGGTTGCTTAATATGCCAAAATAATTGTTTATTAGTCTTTTCCTTTCAGTTTAATTATTTGTGTTATTTTTTTTTTCAGCAGGGGGGCTTAGTTTGAAGCAATTTATTAAAAAAAAAAAAAAGACATTTGACCTTCACCTTTTCATCGTTAAACCCAGCTGGTTGGCTAAGAGCACTTCTAATGGTGTTAATTAAGGCATTGGATAGTCTCTAAACTTGAGTGTGTACTGAATTAATCTGTTAGCTTTGCATCTAATCCTTCACTTTGAATTTGTAGTAAAAGGAAGCTGTTTGCCTCTAAAGTTTAAAAGCCATTGATGTGATTGTTAAATGTGGTATTTTAAGCCATTCCAGGCTGCAGTCTGGTTTTCAGTGGTACCTTCTAAAAATGCCTCAATACAAACGATGCTTTGTTTTATCCGGAAAATATGAAGCTGCTTTTGATTATTCTGTGCTGCGTTGCCCATTTTCTGTGGTTGTGGACTATTATTTAGGAATTTAGTGCAGGGACTGTCTTGCTGAGCTGTGGATATTTGGTATCTTGTTGTTAACGGACTCCAAAAGTGTTTCCCAAGCAACAAAACAGGCAGAAATAATTCAATCTAAAGGTATTGTATTTCTCTTTACCAGGGCACTTAAGTAAATTCTGTAAAATATGGGGACAGGATATAAACACAGAATACCTGGTTTTTGGTAGAATCAGGAACGCTATTCCCTCAGGTTCGCTTGGTTCCTTCACCAGCTTTTCTTTGTTGTCTGTTATACCTGTCTCAAAGTCTAGAAAAAGCAGACTTTGGAATTAGAAGTCACAGATTCAGATCCCAGCTTGATCACCTCCCATTTACATGAATTCGGACAAGTTCCTTCATGTGACTAAGCTGCCTTACAAGGATGTTGTCAGGGCTAACTAAGAGAACCTTTTTGCAGAAGTGTCTCACTCGACACCTGGCTTCTGCTAGATACTCTGCAGACCTTTGCTTTCTTGAGAAAACTGTGTGGTACCTTGAACAAACAAAACCATTGTAAGACTTCTTGTTCTTTCCCGGTTGAAGAGAAAGCAGGACTGCTCTCAGGCAGAGGAGTGATGTTCTGGAAGCTTCTTTCCATGACTTCCCATCTTTAAATATGGATTCTGCCATCATCCTTGCATACTGAAGTCTTCTGTGCCATCTTGACCCTTTTCCTCATAACAAAACTGGGAAAGCTGAGTCTTTGGTCTCTTGAATGGTGGTTTATACTTGGGAAATGATTTATTTTACCTTTCAGTACTGGCATTTTTTTCCTTTTTCTTTGTGAAGTTAAACTAAAAGACTTTCTCCCTTGCTAGAGAGATTTTGGGAGTCAGTAAGCAGCTTTAAGAATGGATTTCTAAGTACCGTTTATATAGTTTCTGTGATGTTTCATTTCAATGTATCCTTAATTAATGAAGGTCTTTCTATGTGGAAGGATCCACCCTCCATCCTCTTTGTAGCTTTCCCGTATGTTTTAGGGAAATAGAAAGGATGAAAGAAAGAGAACAGATACTTAGCATTTGTCATGTGTCAGGTGCCAACATGTCATGGACCAAAGTGGTTCATCCTGAACAGGCTGTTTCCTGTGAAGGGCATAATTAGAGAAAGCTCTGGACAGAGAAGGTGAAATCAAGACACCTCCTGAATCTTCTATATTTTCAGGATAATAAGACCCCCCCAGCAAGTCACAGTCTATCTGAATCACCATGCAGTTTGTAGCAGAATCAGTTTGTAGCAGAATTCTCAAGCAACAACACTTATTTATCTGGATCCCTCTTTGTATGTGCAGTTGACCCCTGAACAGTGCAGGGGTTAGGGATTCCAGCCCCCACGTAGTTGAAAATCTACATATAATTTTTGACTCACCAGAACTTAACTACTAATAAGCTATTGGACTGGAAGCCTTACTGATAATCTATTAAACATATTTTGTGTGTTATATGTATTATATACTGTATTATAAGTAAGCTAGAAAAAAGAAAATTTGCTAAGAAAATATGAGGAAGAGAAAATACGTTTGCAGTACTGACTGTATTTATTGGGGGAAAAAAAGCCGCGTAGGAATGGACCCATGTAGTTTAAACCTGTTTAGTTCAAGGGTCAACTGTATATGTGTAAATGCAGTAGGAAACTTAATAGAGAATATAAAATAACAGTTCAGAGTCTCATTTTTTGGGTCAAATCTAACTTAATTATATAAATACTTTTTAAAAAAAATTAAAGCTGCTTTTCTGTAAAATAACCCAAAAACAATGGTCTTATTTTCTATATACCTAATTTTCAAAGAGCTTTGTCATGTGTAGTTTAATTCCCATAAAAACTCTATATCTGAATTTTCATGTGACCATTTGCATTTTTAAAACCATATATATACACATATGTATACATTACATACATATATATACACATATATACACATTTACACACATATATACACATATATACACATATATATAGTTGTTGCTGTTGTTGAGAGCGAGAGTGAGAGCAAGTGGGGGGCAGAGAGAGAGAATCTTAAGAATCTCCACAGCCAGTACGGAGCCGGACATGGAGTTTGGTTTCACGAGCCTGAGATCATGACCTGAACCAAAATCAAAAAAGTTGGTTGCTTAACCGACTAAACCACCTAGGAGCCTCCCATTTGCATTTTGTAGGAAGAGAATTTCAATGTTTTATTTCTATTCAACAGAAATACAGAAAACTTGATTTCATATAATCTATTGGCAAATGTAGTTTGGGGAGGTAGGCTACTAAAGATTTGACCTAGATTGACTTTTTATTTTTTTCTGTGAAGGATGATCTAAGGTTACTATTTCCTCTTAAGAGGATGAGGCTTTGACCTTGAGTTGTCCTGCAGCTGATGGATGGCCACCAAGGCTAACCTGTTGGGTAGCTAGCCTTGGTGTAGAACCTCAAATTGAGAACCCTTTATTCACATCTGAAATCGTGGAGTTGGAGAGTCTGTGTATTTCCACCCTCTGGTGAAGACTCTTGCTTGCTTGTAGACAGGTGCCTTCTTCCTGTGTCAAATGGCAAGAGAGATGGCAAGCTCTCTGGTACTTCTTCTGATAAGGACACTAATCCCATCATGAGGGCCCCACCCTCCTGATGCCAGTTAAAACTAATAACTATCTCCTAAGGGCCCCATCTCCAAATACCATCACGTGTGGTTTTACAGCTTCAACATACGAATTTTCAGGAGACCCAATTCAGCCCATAGCACTTGTCTCTATTCTGATTATAAATGTCATACTGTATTTCATTGATTATAAAACATACCATATTTCATCTATCTCTGAAAGCTACTATCAACTGACATAATACTTTATTAAAATGTTTGACTTACTGAAAATTTCCTTTCTTTAGAGTTGTTTTCACGTATCGCAATCTTTTTCAGAAAACTGAAGGAAAAGAGGGGTGCCTGGGTGGCGCAGTCGGTTGGGCGTCCAACTCTTGATTTCGGCTTGGGTCATGGTCTTGTGGTCACGGGTTTGAGCCCCGCATCGGGCTCTGTGCTTGGCACGGGATCTGCCTGGGACTCTCTCTCCCTGTCTCTCTCTGCCTCTCCCGCTCTTGTGCACATGCACTCTCTCAAATAAATTTAAAAAAACAAAACAAACAAAAAACCAAAACTGAAGCTAAATATAAACAGGTTGGTTAAAACATTTCTAATTTATATTCAGAGCCTAATTCTTGTCATATTTTTAAACCTGGTTGTCAGTATCCATTTTTCTTCATACTACATTTCTGCCATCCTTTCATGATCTCAAAAGGAGATTTTAATTGGGGCGCCTGGGTGGCACAGTCATTAAGCATCTGCCTTTGGCTCAGGGCGGGATCCCAGCGTTCTGGGATCAAGCCCCACATCAGGCTCCTCTGCTGGGAGCCTGTTTCTTCCTCTCCCGCTCCCCCTGCTTGTGTTCCTTCTCTCACTGGCTGTCTCTGTCAAATATTAAAATTTTTTTTTTTTTTTAAAGATTTTATTTGGAAAGCTTTCAGATAAAATCCAGGGTTCTTTTTCCTTACACAGCTGACCTTAAGTGATTTGTTGACTGAAACCTGGAAGGGGCTAAAACTGTCACTCTGCCAGATGTGACAACCCAGATTTGCAGTCAGTGGCTGTGACGTTACAATCGCTGCCCGGCTGATGCTGATTTTTAAGGTGCCATCAACTATTACATACATTTCAGTTTTGGAGAAGTTAAAGTGAGAATAAATATGGATCTTTGAATCTCTGCCTGATATAGTCTGTGCTTATTGTAAAAAAATTTGGAAAATACTAATAAGAATAAAGAAAAAAGCCCCAGGATATTCTTTGTCTTTTGCTTTATCCTTTTCAATATCCTTAGTCTTTGAGAAATGCCTAATATTTTATTGTACTCCTGTACCATGATTTTGTTTGGGTACATGCTTTTCTCATTCATCTTTAAAAAAAGCCTCTGGAAGACAGGTATCTGTGTACAAATCTGATTATTTTAGTAGAATGTTTCTAGGCAAGGAATTCGTAATGAAAAGAAACAAACTTTTCAGAAGCCTGTGGTACCTCTTGCCAAATTGTTTTCCAGAAGGATTATATTGTCATGTGTGTAAGCAGTATGTGAGTGTACCTGCTTGCATGATTCTTACTAGTATTAGGTATTTGTAGATTTTAATAATCCTTGCTGATTTTGTAAGTTAAAGCATGTATATGTTCTTAATTAGCATTTCTTTGAGATTGGTAGACCTCTTAAATATTCAGTGCTCATTTATATTTTCTCCTCATTGTCTTTTTATGACCTTTTACAGTTGACCCTTGAACAGCATGGGGGTTAGAGGCACCAACCCTCCTTTATCCTCACTCCCAATCCATGCTCAGAAATTTGAGTATAACTTTTGACTCTCCAGAAGCCTTCCCAATAACATAGTTGACCGACACATTTTGTATGTTATATTTATTATATACTGTATTCTTACAAAAGAGTAAGCTAGAGAAAAGACATGTTAAGAAAATGGTAAAGAGAAAATACATTTACAATATTGTACTGTTTTTACTGAAAAAAATCTGCATCTAAATTTACTGAAAAAGCTCTGCGGGCCTGTGTAGTTCAAACCCGTGTTGTTCAAGGGTCACCTGTACATTTTTTTCTGTTGGGAGTGTGAGAGGCTCTTCAGTCTGGTTCTTCCCTTCTTCTAGTATGGCCCCTGGTGTTTAGTAGTGGGATTTCCTTATAAAGTCCCTCACGGGGGAATTTTTATTGAAGTTACTGAAACCTGCCTATGTCCCATGGGTAGAAGTGACTCCTGTGTTAAAGTTTTGGGTTTGGGGGCGCCTGGCTGGCTCAGTCCTTAAGCATCTGCCTTTGGCTCAGGTCGTGATCCTGGGGTCCTGGGATCGAGCCCCGCATTGGGCTCCCTGCTCAGCGGGAAGCCTGCTTCTCCCTCTCCCACTCCCCCTGCTTGTGTTCCCTCTCTATCTCTCTTTATGTCAAATAAATAAATAAAATCTTTAAAAAAAAATTTCGGGTTTATGTTGAGGTTGGAGATATTGCTAGTTTGATTGGCTTCTACTTAAGAAATTTATAGAGAAACCAAAATAAAGGTGTAAAACCAACTCAAAATGAGTCCTCAGGTTTTCTACAGTACTTAGTAACATTCTGCCTCTGTGCACAGTCAAAAAGTCTCAGTACCTCCTGACACCTGGATGTGCTGGAAGCCTAGCTCCTGGTGAGTTACTACCAGCAGGGAGGGATGGTTCCAGATGGTTAAGCATCTCTTTAATATATTGCTGTGTGTGTTTTGTTTGTCTTTTTGTTTTTGTTTTGAGAGAGCGAGAGAGAGTGCATGCATAAGCTGGGGGAGCAGCAGGCAGGGGGAGAGGCAGTCTTCCCACTGAGCAGGGAACCCAATGCAGAACTTGATCCCAGGACCCCAGGATCATGACCTGAGCCAAAGGCAGACACCTAACCAACTGAGCCACCCAGGTGTCCCAAAGTGCTGTATTTTTAAGTGTGAAAATTTTTATCCATGGTTCATAATCTTAGATGTAGCAATTCTTTTTCAAACTAAGGTAAAGTAATGAAATTAAAGGTTTTAGATCCAGAAGAGTCTTAGAAAATGAGTTCAGTGTTTCGTTTTGTTTTTTAAAGATTTTATTTATCTGAGAGAGAGACAGAGCATGAGCTGGGGAGGCAGAGGGAGAAGCAGGCTCCCCACTGAGCAAAGAGCCTGACCAGGGTCTCCCAATCCCAGGACCCTGAGATCATGACCTGAGCCAAAACCAAGAATTAGACGCTTAACCGACCGAGCCACCCAGGCACTCCAGTGTCTTTGTCTTTTTTTTTTTTCTTTTTTAAGATTTTATTTATTAGAGAAAGCACAAGCAGGGGGAAGGGGCAGAAGGAGAGGGAGAAGCAGACTCCTCACTGAGCAGGGAACTCGACATGGGGCTTGATTCCAGGACCCTGGGATCATGACCTGAGCCGAAGGCAGCTGCTAAACTGACTGAGCCACCCAGGCGCCCCCAGTGTCTTCATTTTTTGAGGAATATTTGGAAAAGAGGCATTGAGCAACCGCCCAACGTTATATAGCTAGTTAAAGCAAACATGGGATCGAAATATAGTTTCTGACTCCAGACCAGTTCTGTTTCTACTATGTCACTGGCTAGCTCCATTGTTTTTATTTCTAGCACTGAATAAATATAAAGGAAAAGCTATCCCTGAGATAGAAAACAGTAGATTTCCTTTATAATTTCTCTTTCCAGGAATTTTGATTTCTACCCCGCCCCAACCCCAAAGGATTATTTCTGAATTTCTTATATGGTCTTTATCAAGACTCAGTAATTGTGAGTAGTATTTCTTCTTTTTCTGTATCTTAAGGACCATTTCTGCTTGGTGTCTTAAAGACTGTTACAAATCAATCCTATTTTGTTTTTGTAAAGCCATTTATATACCATAAATGTAAATAGTTAAATATATAGTTATTAAAAAAAAAGCTATACAATGGTATTAGAAGTAAAGACACATCCCTCTTCTCTGCTTTCCTTTTTGCTCTCTAAAGGCAATTAATGTTAATGGTTTCTTATTTGATCTTTCCAGATATTTTCTAAGTATATATGTGCATATGTACACACATACATAAATCCTTAAGAAAACCCACACAGACTTTACAGTGTTTTGTTTGTAAATTTTTTTATTGCAGTTTTAGACATTTTTCATATTAGCACACACTAATAGGTTTTTTTAAAGTTCAATATTACATTAGACAGATAGCCTATAATTTATTTCATTATTCCCCTATTGATGGTTGTTGTCATTATAATTATTAGAGGCTCCTTGTACATTTCTGCCTGTGCTTTCATAAGAGTAACAGGTGGTTAGCAAGTTTGTTCATCTATAATCTTCCTGGATTTTTGTCAAATTGCCCTTCAAAAAGGTGGCATTAAATTTACAATTCCATTTTCAGTATATGAGAATGTCTATTTACATACCAGCATGGGTTATTGTCAAATTATTTCATCTTTGCTGTGTGATGGGCTAAAATTGTAGCTCATTGTTTTAATTATGCAATTCTTCAGAATGAATTCAAACACATTTTTATGTTTATTGGCCATTTGAAATCCTACTGCCTGGATTTGTAGCCTGGCTCCATAATTTACCAGCTGCTTGAAAATGAGCAAATTACTTAAACTTTCTGCCTCATGGGTCACTTATGAGGATTAAATGAGTTAATATTTATAAAGTGCTTAAATCCATGCTTGACACATAGTATATGTTATATAAGTATTTGTCATAGAGATTTAAATTTTTTTCTTTGTCCTGCCATGTATACTTACCTACTTTTTTTTGAGTTCAATATCTGTTTTAGTATTTTAGTAAGTGGTTAACCATTGTCTACCAGCTAGAGTTCTAAGCAAGTCATGTCATGTTTAATTCTGAATCAAAAAATCTAAAAAGATTCATGTATGTGTCATTCTTCATTTTTGGTAGGATTAAGTGAAGGATTTTGTTTTAATTCTGTAAGTTCAGTGTCGAAAACTGAGAGGTTACACGTCATTCTTTCAGGGAGGTCAGCTCTCTTTCTCTCCCTGCTTTGTATGAGAGTTTTGATGCCGCTAATCTGATTAAACCTCTTAAAGCTACATCCTTAGCTCTAAGATTATGAAGATTAGAGATTCTGGAGTTTTCCCCCCTCCACCCATTAAATGGTTTCCATGGTTATTGGACTCCCCAAAGAGTATTTCAAATCCCTTCTGATTTCGTGGAAGCAGCATCTCAAAGATGAATGAGCTCTCTGCTGGCTTGGCTTCAGGAAACTTGCAGTTCCAGTTTAATGCAGCTGCTAGCTCTTTTTGAACAAGTGTTTCACTTCTCTGAGCTTCTGTTTTCTTGCCTATAAAAGGAAGGTAATAATCTGTCATACGGTAATGATAAAGGTCAAATGAAGTTTTTGTTTTTTTTTTTTCCCCAAACTTCAGGCATGATAATATTGATGATGTGGGGAATTTGTTTCACTTTTACCACATGGTATCCTTGGTTTGGGGAAATGCCCGTCAAGTAAGGAAATAAAATACACTCCTGTACATATTTAAATTTATATCAGAAGTTTTTGATACCTGAATGTTGTGAGGGAGGGGTGAGACCTCTTTTTCTTCCTCAGATATAACAGAGAAACTAGGAAGTGACTCCCCTGGGACAAAATAGGGCAGCCCTGATGAAGGTTTCCCTTGGAGTATTTACTGTGTATCGGACAGTGTGCTAAATGCCTGTAAGCAGCTACCCCACATGATCAATAGCTTGTTAGTAAAGATTAGAGAGCTAGTTTAAGACTGTGCGGTTACTCAGTGGCAGAGCCAGGATTTGAACCCAGTTTGCTGGTCTCCAAAGCCGGTGTCCTCTGTAGTATGGCGGTCGGGTTGTATAAGCCTCCGCATCTGCAATGCAGGGATGATAACAGTGTCTCTCTCCTAGGGTTGTTGGTTGTCGTGATGATCCAGTGAGTTACAGGGCTTAGAACAGTGCCTGGACCATTGTAAGCATTGTATGTTTGCTCTTACTATAATTGATAGGACTTTCTGTGTCCTTTTTTTTTTTTTAAAGATTTTATTTATTTATTCGACAGAGATAGAGACAGCCAGCGAGAGAGGGAACACAAGCAGGGGGAGTGGGAGAGGAAGAAGCAGGCTCATAGCGGAGGAGCCTGATGTGGGGCTCGATCCCAGTACGCCGGGATCACGCCCTGAGCCGAAGGCAGATGCTTAACCGCTGTGCCACCCAGGTGCCCCTTTCTGTGTCCTTCTGACTCTCTTGTCCCCCCACCCCTTGACCCCTTTAGGCTTTAGTGAATGGCAGCATCTTGGATAGTTTTGTGTCCTTGCCTCTGCGGCAGACACAACTCTGGCCATTTCATCTGGTGTAGACGGAGGAGAGCCGTGGTGATGGGTCTGGCCTTTGCAGAGTGCTGTGGGGGCAGTTGCTATAAGCAGTCTGGAATGGCATGTGCTGGCTAGGACAGGGAAGGAGGAAAGGGGTGAAGTCTCTAACACAAGGATCTGCCACCAGAAGCCTCTGTATCTGCCAGGAGAAGACATGTGTGCCCTCAAAGGTGTGGTGCCTGTGTGATTCGGTGTTCAGAACAGGCCCTGGTGTAGTGCTCTAGTGCGTTGATTCCTAAATCTGCCTGCTTCCCTGGAAGCTTTTGTGAGTCAGATCTCCACCTGACCCCGTGGTGGGGCCCAAGCATCTGTATATGTAATGATTTTTGAATGGTTAGCCAGGTATGAGAGCCACTAAGATGCTGTCTGTTCGTAAGACTGTACAGGGCTGGCCCCAGCCAGTCATGGTGGAAATACATGTGTGGGACTTTGAAAACTCTTGGGAGAAGGAGCTCCCCCATTACCTAGTCAACCCTGTTCTTGGCAGCCCTCTAAAGGTGAATTTGAAATACAGCTCTGCAAGGAGATGAGTGACAAGGGTTCCATTCCAGAAATAACCAGGGACAGGATTTCATCAAAGTGATTTGTCAGTATATTTTATTTGCTTCTTGTGTTTATGTTGATTTCTCATCAATATTTGCATATTCTCATGCTTCCAAGTTAGATACACAAGAAGTAATAGCTATTGAATATAATTTTGACGCTTAATTTACATGCAACTTTATAGAAATTGTTAGAGGACTATATTTCCCAGAGTGATGCTCAGAGAATGAATGGAGTAACTCGCATTCCATTTTATATTTGAGAAATCATGATTAGGGTGGAATGTTAATATGGTTAGCTGTGGCGAGACAATATTGACATTGTTGCTAAGATATTGTACCAGACATGTCATTGAGGCTGCTGTTTTGAAAACTGAGCGATGCTGCCTCCCCCCCCCCCTCATTTGTGGTGCTGGTGGTGTAGGAATATAGCAAATAAAATAACAGATGCAGAAAATGTAGTCGTCTTGTTCTCACTCTCCATTTCCTGCCCCCCCCCCCCCAATACAGGCCTGGAAAGGATCTTGTTAAACAGCCACATGTACACAATTGACTTAGTCTGCTTTTTTCTAGAATGTGTGCTGAATTGGTTATATAGCATTTTTAACATGTTTTTGTGGGGAAGAAACTTTCAGTGCTGCCTAGAAACGTGGAGGTATTTTCCCCCAAATGTTTATAGATCCCATTTTCCTTGTAAGGAGTTGAAATAAGATAAATGGTAGCAGCTCCTTCCTTTCTCTTGTAATGAAGCCCTTTGGCAGAAGCATTGCTGATGGGACTGCCAGAGTTTGGATTTGAGTAGTTAGTGAGGGGGTGGTGTGCTGGTTATGGTATTGTTCTAAAAGTCTTTTTCCCTCCACTTATTTTTTCCACCCCCAAAATGTCATCGTGTCCAATATGACAGAATGTTCCCAATGATTACCAGTCAGGGAAACATGACTTGCTAAATTATCTGTAGATGACAGTCAGAATTTCTTCCGCACTGAACAGTATTCCATGCTTGGTACGCACCTTGGTTAGGGGATCCACGGTGTACAAAGGCAGGCTAGTGTAAAGCTGTGATGAGTTCTAATGGTGGGTCAGACTGCCTGGGTTCAAATCCACTTGCAGGCTGTGGGGCCCTAGGCAGCTTAGTAGCCTCCCTAAGCTTTAGTTTTCTCATCTATAGCCCAGGGACAATGACAGCAAATGGAATACGGTGAGTAAATAAGCTAATGTATGTAAAGTGCTTAGCAAGGTGTCTGGTACAGAAAGTAAGGCTTTCACTACTAACTTAATCACCCTCGTTATTATTTGGACAGATACGTTTGATGAACATACATATATAGTTAGAATAGAGAACTCAATAGAAGTCCTGATGTGTTACTTGGCTACTTGCTATAACGTGAAATTCAAGGGTGAGTGAGCTCCAGCGGTCCTAGGGTGGCTAAGCGTGTGATTGAGGTGGAGAATGGCTTTAGGGGTTGGATATTCAGTGGGTAGTTGGAATCCCCAGGGCCACCTCCTTGCAGGTCCAGGGTACCATTCACATAGATGGTGAGACGTCTTGCATGGTGGTCCTACCCTCGTTGTTCCTAATGTCACACCCAAGCTCTACAGAAAAGGGGGAGTTTTCTATGTTATAAGAAGTTACATTCAGGATATTTTTGAGGAAGGTTATTTACTTTTAAAGATTTTATTTATTTGAGAGAGCACGAGCATGAGCAGGGGGAGGGGCAAAGGGAGAAGCAGATACCCCCCCTGAGCAGGGAGCCCGATGCAGGGCTCGATTCAGGACCCCAAGATCATGACCTGAGCTGAAGGCAGACACTTAACTGACTGAGCCACCACTGAGCGCCCCAGGAAAGGTTAATGTTACGAGAAGGATTGATTGGTTGGAGATTGACAGTTGTAAGCACAAAAGTCAGAGTGTAGACAGAGCTGGGGCAGTGATATTCCTTGTGTAGTAGTCATTGTAGTACTACAGACAAAGTATGGAGAAGGAGCTGGACCTTGAGTCACACAGTGACTGTAGGAGGAAGCCAGTCCAGACCTTCGCTGTGAGAACGATTGATAAGACCATTCAGTGTCTGTAAGACCTGGGGGAAGGAGGACTACGGAGAGTTTGAGCTACGTGGACAAGGGCAAGTCTGAGCCAGGTGGATGGTAGGCATAGTTGGAGGTGCCCAGATAAAGGAAAGGTGAGCCCTCCTTCCTGGGGAAGGGGCTTCATGAGAGCAATAACTTGGCAGGTGTCCAGCAGGGGGCTTGCTGGGAAACCTCCCAAAGTAGAAAGAGATGGGTACAAATTTATGTTTCAGATAAATGTTTCATGGAAAACAAAGTGTGTTTTCTTCTAAAATATTCTCATTATAAAAATGTCAGAACATGTGTCAAATCAAAAATGTAAAAGGGAACAACCGTTGCTACTTCCACCCCCTAAGAATAACCATCAACGTTTTATCGAACCTCCTTCTAGCTTCTGGTTGTGCATATTTTCCTATTGTCACAGCATATACAAGATTGTGTATACTGGCTTAAATGTTTCTTCCATATGTCTTTAAAAATGTTGATCATCTGGTAAACTCAAATTTTCCTTTTCCATAATTTCAGTTCTTTGGCAATGAAGATGTTTGTTGTGGTGTTCTGTGCTCTTCTGCTTCTTTAGGGGTTGGGGGGCGGGGTGGTGTGGGAGAGGTTTTTTCTACCCAGTGTCACAACCATGCAAAAAATGTTAGCCGTTGTTTGCAAGTTCTGGCACAGGGCACTATTGTTTTAAGAGGTTCCCAGATAAGGTAAGAGATTGTTTCTGCACTATGGAGTGAAGGATATGGTTCAAAAACCACATTTCCTGAATGAGAAGGGAGTGGAAGCAGAAAAGGACAGTTGAGTGAAGTGTTTGAAGGCTAGGCTTGGGCTATAGTTTATAGCCTTTTTTCCCCCCCTTAATGGTAATGTCTTATTTTGGTTCTTAAGTAACTGGTTTTTGTTTTTGTTTTTCAAGAAGGATAAATGGACTGGGCATTTTCTGAACCTCTGAATATCTGAGAATGTTTTCTGGTTGATATTGTACTTAATAGAAAACTTGGTGTGGTTTTATGAGGTTTGGCCTTGCTCTTCCTTTCCTCAAGTTTTGTAGATGTTGCTTTTGACTTCCGGTTTTTGGTACTAGAGAGAAGTGTTGTGGGTTGAATTGTGTCTCCCCCTCCTCCCCCCCCCCAAAGACATTGAAGTTCTAACCCTCAGTACCTGTGAAGGTGACCTTATTTAGAAGTAGGGTCTTCATAGATGCGGTTGAGATAAAATGAAGTCATCTGGATTAGCGGGGGCCTTAATTTATTAGGACTGTCCTTAGAAGAAAAGCACAGACATGGGATAATGCCATGTGATGACAGAAGCAGGGGTTAGAGCGATGTGTCTACAAGCCAAAGATAACAGGCAACACCACAAACCAAGAAAGGCCTGGATGAGATTCTCTCCTGGAGTCTTCAGAGAGAGCCTGGCCCTGGCAGACTCCTTAATTGTGGACTCAAAGCCTCCAGATATGGGACAGAATAGATTTGTGTTGTTGTAGCCACGCAGTGTGTGGTCCACTGATCCAGCAGCCTGAGGACCTAAGATAAGCAGTCTGGGGGCAGTTGGGTTCTTGTTCCTTTGAAAAACTCAGGTTTTGCAGCCCATTCAGCTTTTTTTTTTTTTTTTTTTTTACTATATACTTACCTGGATTTTATGGTTAAGAAAAAATTATCAACTTATTTTTGCCAGAATACCAGGATGAATCAAGGTGTGTTCCTTTCAGGGTCACAGCCTAGGGTATGGTGGGTCCTTTTTATCTGCATACTTTATTTTTTTTAAAGATTTATTTATTTATTTATTTGACAGAGACAGCCAGCGAGAGAGGGAACACAAGCAGGGGGAGTGGGAGAGGAAGAAGCAGGCTCCTAGCAGAGGAGCCTGATGTGGGGCTCGATCCCGGAACGCCAGGATCACGCCCTGAGCCAAAGGCAGACGCCCAACGACTGCACCACCCAGGCGCCCCTATCTGCATACTTTAATTCAGGTTTTTAAATATTTTTACAATGATCACGTCCTCATTTCTTCTCAGAAACACCTTTTGTTTTTCCTGTCCGTAATCTTACATCATTAAAATGTTTACCCTTTTCCTCTGCACTTGGGGGACTTCCTCAGGCTTGTTCTTTATCACGGAGTGGATCTTCCATAGTGTGAATTCTACTCTTTATGCCTGGAATGTGGATCATAATCTGGTGACTGCTTTTTAAATTCCTTGCTTTTCTTCCCTTATTTTTAATCTGAGTCTGGTGTATAGAGAAAATAAGAAAGAAACGCAGCCGCGTGAAGGGTCTAGAGGCCATGTTATCCTGGATTCCATCGAGGGTGCCATGCACGTCACTGAATTTTTTTTTCTGCTTTTTTTCTTTTGTGTCTTCAGGAAGATACTCCCTTTCCTCTCTCTCATAAGCTATATGTTTCCTCACTGTCCCACCATTTATTATTTCGGGGGGTGTTTGGGGAGGGAGGCTTTTCGTCGAAGGTCAAGGTCTAGTCAGCCCTGTTTTCCCTACATTGATCTGTTGCTTCCTGCTGGTGGGCGTGGGGCGAAGACAAGCGTGGACGCCAGCATAAGGGCCCGGGTCGCTCCTGACCCAGTGGGCTAAGTGTACTGAGGCCCCCAGCTGTCGCAACAGCAACAAAGTTGCCCTGTTGTTATCGTTAACATTATTGAGAATTCTTTCCTTTTCTGGCGCTCCCTTACCTTTCCATATGCTTTTTGCATTTATGAGTTTGCCTTTTACTTTGTAGTTACAAGTATCTTACTGGGGTCTTGGGAGAGGTTTTGCTAGCAGTTTTAAAGGAAACAGGAATTCATGCTTTTATCACCTGTAGACTACCACCACCACACCCCCTGCATTCCTGGCTGCTCCGCCTCTTCCTTGCACCCCTGTATTCCTTGGCCCTATCCTGCCTCATGCCTAGCCCTTTCAGCCTCTGCTTTCCCCCCATCCTCTCTACGTCCTCTAGCCTATCTTTCCCTCTTCCTGCCCTCTCCCTGGCAGACCCCTGGATTATCCTGTGTGCCCTGCAATCACAGGCGTGCCCACACTCCCCCACCAGCAGCTGAGATGCCCCAGACCTGGAAGAGAGCCAGAGTGCAGGGTGGGCAGAGAAGAAATGGAACATGTACCTACACAGAGCCCATGGATGATGGGAGCAAGTGTGCCCACTGAGACTGAGAATCCACCTCCTTCAGAACAGGGTCTTGTGCTGCGTTCCCTGTACTGTCTGCTTCAGCCAGTGGAAAATAAGCTCACCTCCTAGCAGTCAGCCCCACACACCAGCACTTTGAATGGTGTTTGTGGAATAGATCTTCATTTCATCCGTTTGCCAAGTCAGGCCATGGTGGGTGGCCCATTTAGACTTAAGATCTTTGTATCTATACGTGGCTCAATCCTAGGGAATGCAAATTTAAAATATTTACAGGAAACATATGCACATCAAATGTAAACTATATAAAAGTGTATACCTCCCATCCATGCTCCTACTTGGTCCATTCCCTTTTCCAGGGGCAACGACTGCTGCTGGCTGCTGTGTGTCCTTCTAGAGACCCTCCACACATGTACAACTGTGTATGTTTACATATATTTATATACATAAGTATACAGTATATATACACGTGTGTATACAGAGGGGCACACATAAACATACACACACTAAAGGAATGTAGGTTGTATTTTAATTATCTGTATGATTGAGTATTCCCTCCAGTTTCTTTTCATCTCTCCCACCTGTCTTGAAAGAGGAGCATAACATTTGACCTCCTTCCTACCTTGGTGGTTTCTCAATCCTGGCTGCACCTGAGAAACGCTTGGGGGGGGGCAGGAGGGGGGGCTACCCATGCCTGAGCCACACCCCAGCGCAGCTCTGACAGCCTCCCTGGGACAGGCTCAGGCTTCCCTGTGCACGGGGACTGGGAGCTGCGGCTTCAGTTGTGTGCAGGAGCGGCGGGTCTGGCCAGTCTGCAGAACCTGAGTGCAGGGTGCTCCACGGCACTCAGGGACCTGAGTACTGACTGTACCTGACAAGGAAAGGGAGAATAACGGATTCCATGCACACTGAAGATGAACCCTGCCAGCTTGCTTTGACCACAAGCGGCCCACTACTTTCTTCTTCATCTGGGCCAGGCGGAGTGGCCAGATTCTTGGTTCGATGAGGCAGGAATGGCACTCAGTGCCTCCACCCTGGGTAGAGAGGAGGCCCAAGGGCTGCAAGAGTTAAATGAATTGACAGCGCAAAGGAAGACGAGAAGAAACTATTTAAGGTGCTTGGTGACTAAACATCTATCTCAGATCCACTTTGCTTGTATGGTGACAGCATAAGGTGTGACTGACTGAAAGAAAATTAACGATCTGGGCCTCAGTGCCTCCCAAATGGAATGATCCAGGAGTTCTGTGGAGCTAATTAACCAGCCGGCACGAAAAGTGAAAATAGACGAGGGAACAGGTTTCTTCTCACGGTGGCCTGGTACTGCGTATAGACCTATATATACTATTTTTGGCATTCCCTATTAAGTAGTTAAAATGACGTAATGTTGAAAGACATAGCTCAGTAGCCTTCTTTCAGGGTAGCAGAATGGATTCTGGATTGGACTGCCTGGGTTCAGACTCAGCTCTTGCCATTGACCAGTATCGGCGGGCAAGATACCCGGTGCTTTCTGTGTGGTGATCTCGTTGTAAGAGGAGCATAAAAACAACACCCACTTCACGGGGTCATTGTGAGGATAGGAGATAATGAGTATAAAGTGCCTTGAACTCTATCCTAACACATAGTACTCCAAGGAAAGCATTTATTGTGTTGAAATACACCCCCCTAGGGCTTGGGGGTGGGAATTTTTCTAAGGTCTTGTTTTTTTTAAGATTTTATTTTATTTGAGAGAGAGAGAGAGCATGCATGCGCAAACACATGAGCAGGGGTGGGGGAGAGGGACAAGCAGACTCCCCACTGAGCAGGGAGCCCGATGCAGGGACTGGATCCCAGGACCCTGGGATCATGACCTGAGCCGAAGGCAGACACTTAACCGACTGAGCCACCCAGGTGCCTCAAGGTTTTGTATTTTTTAAGCTCAGTAACTTTCCTGGTGACCTGCCTTAAAGGAGAATTTTGACAATAAGAGAGGAAATGGCAGTCTCTTTCCCCATCACCTGTGTTAGGGTAAAGTACATTTGATTCTATAACTACTGAGTATTAAGAATCAAACTGTGAGGATAGTATTTACTGATCTCCATTTAGAATCCACTTGGTGGATTTTTCGAGACAAAAGGATAAACTTGTCCTGTTGACCAGGTTTTTCTATACTGGGGGTGGGAGTGAGCTGCTTTGTTGCCTCTTGGCCGTATTGAGCCTTAGTCACGATTCTGAATAATGTTCTGGAAAATTGCTTTCTTGGGTACATTTAACTCTTTTTGAGAATGTACATTAACAATCAGTAGCTCTGGCTGGTTACTTGGGGGAGATCCTGTAAGACATAAAACAGTGTAAAGTGCTTTCCATTGCGGAGAGGGCCTTCCAGAGGCTCCCAAAATGATACTTGGATCTTGTGGGAGGAAATCTTTTCCAATTTTCTAGGTTTCTGTAAATATATATGAGTTATGTGGTTATAAAACCTTATGATGGAAAATATGTTTAAGAAACATTAATGTGCTCCCAGGCAGGGACTGCACAAAAGATACCCTAACACATTTAATGCCCCAGTTAAATGTATTGCACAAGTCCCGTTTTCTGGAACTGGATAAACAGAACATCTTTTCTTTCTGTTCTGAGCTTCCATCCCCCTCCCCTCTCACCTAGTCACTTCAATGGCACAATAAATGGAAATCTTATTTCCTGCATCTGCAGACCTATTTACCTGAATGTCTAAGCTCTCCCTTGCCTTTCTCAGGTCTGTTCTTTCTGAAATGCGATTTTGCTTTCATCTCCCTGGCTTCTTTGCCCTCGTTTTTTTTAAGCCTTCTCTAATCCTGCACTCCATTTACTTTAATCTGTAATGTTGGACATTGCCATTCTGCATAGACACCTTTAAACATTCATCATCTCCCAGATTTGCATTTTCTTCCATTATGAACTTAAATCCCTTTTCACAGTCTGTACAGTGAAAAAAATTAGAAAATAAAGAACTATTATCAAAAGCCATTTCTGCCAATTTAAAATGCCTTATTGGATGGCTTTATCCCCTTTGATAATTCCATTATCTTTGTAAACTATGACTTGGATTTATAGTTCTTTTGTGTTGTATGTATGTGCATATGTATGTACTTAGTTATATTTATTACAAATGGGAGGAACCTTATGCCCCTATGCCCTTTGTGGTCTTTTATTTTTGGAACTGAAAGAAGTGGTGATTTTAAAATAAAAGCCTATGTGTGTGGGTGTGTATGACAGAAGCTGTTTGTGACCTGCAAAGCCTAAACCTTAAAAGCAAAAACATGCTGACCCTTTATAGATTTCTTAATTTAAAAACATGTCTGTTTTGGAGACCTCCATTTTTTTCGAAAAAGAGTCCTTAAATGTGTGGAGCAGTGGGCTGGCCAATTGCAGGAATTGGGAGAGGAGCTTATTCTAGGTGCTTGGGCCCTGCTCCCCATAGTTAACCTCCACGTCCCAGCTTCCTGTCTGTGAAACAGTCTGATTGCACTAGATGTTCTCTGAGATTAAAAGCCCGTTGGGGTGGATGTGTGTGTCTGTGGTACATCAGTGTTCCATGGGAAACACCTGCCAGTGGAACAGGAGGCGGCCTGGCAGATCATGGGTGGTTGATAACATGGTTTTCCTACTCTGGAGAGGGTGCCTCGTCCTACCTGGGCTGGCATTTCTGCTATGGCGACAGGAAGGGTGATCCAAGTGCGTCTCATCATTTAATTTAGGTGGGAATAAAATAGGTCACAGTTCAAAGAACACCAGCTATTCCGAGCTAAAGGAAATGTGTCCACAGTGCTGGTTATTTCAGTGAAATGGTTTTAATTCCTCTTGAAGCCTCCTTAAGCATCTGCTGAGGAATGTGAAATCAGCCGGAGAATTTCTGGTGTCCTGTTGTCCAGAACCAATGTTGGATAATTCTCGTGGATGCCCCTAAGAGATTTCTCACTTTCTGCCACTGGCGTCGTCTGCGTCCTTGTGATGCTCTTGGGTGTACTTTGACCTGAACCCCTTTGCTCGCATAGAGTTAAAGCACCAGGCTCCAGAGTGCTACCTCCAGCTTCCAAGCTGCTAGATCACCCCACTGGTTTTGTGCGGCCTGTTCGTACGTAAAACTTCTCTCCCTGCTTTGTGCCTTTCCAAAAAGGAGCTGAAAGGTAAGGGTCTTTAACTGTCTGAAAAACAAACCAACAGGACAACATGTTTGGGACTGATACTATGGTGAGATGTCAAAGCAAACTTGAGATAGAAACCCTTCCTTGCCGAGCCCCATCTCCACGTCTCGTTTTATTGCAGACCATATAAAATCGGCGTCAGAGTGCAGCTGTTCCAAGGACTGAAGGTCCTCATGGTTACGGCCTGCTTTGGAAACTCATCCCCACCATATTTGCAGTTAATGAAAATATTTGCTTTGCTTGATATAAACAAAGTTTATGGGCAGAATTTGTAATTAGGTAACTCTTTAATTTTGTTTTACCCTTCACTCCCCAGTTTTTTGCTTTTACCACGTTGGAGAATACTAAGTATTTAAGAAAATAAACCCTGTTTCAGTAACGAGCTTTACCATTTATTTCTGGCATTGTCATAATAGGTGCATTTCTCTGTAATTTTGTGTGTCCCCATCCAAATTAAGGGGCTTAAAGTCTGGTTTTTTTTTTTTTTTTTTTTTTTTTTTAGATTTATTTGTAAGAGAGTGCTCACAAGCAGGGAAGAGTGGCAGGCAGAGGGAGAAACAGGCTCCCTGCTGAGCAAAGCAAGAAGCCCAATGAGGGGCTCGATCCCAGGACCCTAGGATCATGGCCTGAGTCAAAGGCAGGTGCTTAACTGACTGAGCCACCCAGGCGTCCTGGGTTTTTTGTTTTTTGTACAGGTTAGAAATACTAGTGTGTGAGTAGGGAAGACCATACCTTGTCATAGCACCTGCTCTTATCAGGCCAATCTAGCTGTTGGACTAGCAGGTGTGTGATTTGGGTGGTATGAGAGCAGCCACAGGGCAAACCACATCGACCACCTCTTCAAGGTCCCCCCTACATCCTGTGTGTGTACTTCTTGGGGCTATGGCCTCCATGCTTTCCAAGTTGTTCTCCATCTCCTAGTGTTCCTTGCCAAATATCCAGGAAATCAGATGACAGGCACCATTCTTGTAGGCCTAGCACCTGCTTGCATTCCCCGGATGAGACCACTGTGGTGGTCCCCACCATATGCGCCAGGGATTGGACCAAAGAAAACAGCTGTCCTTCCCCCTACTTTCTCAAATTTCCTCAGTATGGGGGTCACTTGGCCTCAGGGACCAGTGCGACCAGTACAGTGTACCCCCAGCTCTGCCTTAAGGTCCCTTCCATTGACAGATAGTGGAGAGGCAGCCGGGAAACTTCATGTCCTGGATTAAGACCTCAAGGAGATGGTTTCAAAAAGATTTCTGGCTTCTCTCCAGTGGTGTTAAAAGTAGCTCCTGGTCCTGGGAATTGGTGGTTGTTTCTTACAGTGCAGATCAGGAAGCAGGCTAAGCGAGGGTTATAGGAGGACCAGAGTGGGTGACTGTTGCTGTACACATAGATTTAGGATGTAAGGATTTCCACTAATTCTGGCTTCCTTCCCCCAGAGACAGATCGTTTGTGTGGAAGTTCTTGTTTCTGAAAATTCTAGTGAGGGTTTCCTGGTAATTCTGTTATTTTCTTCAAATATCAGTCACTTGGATGTTTAGTGATGAACCTTTAATTTCCCAGGTCTGTTAAAACCCCTTCGAGCATAGCTGGCCCAGGGGAGACTCAAATGATCTTTCCGATGTTGCCAACTTACCCATTGTGGGACCCGTGACTTTTCCGTTCACAGCTCTGTTGGTTTTGAGTAGCCTTCGAAAGTCAAGCACAAGCCTGTCTGTCTTAACCCCTCACCCTCACCCTCACCCGCGGTCTGACTGCCTATTAGCGATGCAATTTGAACTTGATAGTTTGGGTCACATCTCTTTTGAGTCTTGCACACAAAGATCAACAAAAATCGAGCTTCTGATTCAAATCCAGGCCTTGATTTTTCAGAGTCCGGAAGGTCTGGTAAGGACAAGTTGGGTACTAGTTATCAGACTATTTTGCTTATAAAAAACTTTCTATATTTTTTCCACTTCTGCTGTATATGAAATTAGAGGTTGTAGATGTTTTAATCATCAGTGCAATGATTTACCTTCCCTTCTCACCCATCCTCAGTTGCTTCTTAGTATACCCAGGAGGGGAGGAAGTGGGGGAGGAGCAAGAGAGGGGAGCTTATTATCTGAATGCTTGAGGACCAGCTGTATCTTTTCCAGAGAGGCTGATCCTAACCAACATACTCTCTTCCTTTTGTACTCTCTATACTGTAATTGTGTCCTCTGTATTTTGTCATTGGATCTGCCTACGCTAGAATATCTGATTTCATAATAGTACGCTTGTTTGTCCTTAAGTTCATTTAGGGGCTGAACACCAGGGACAGCCAGCTTCATCACTGAGTCCTGTTTCCAGTCCCACAACTAAGGGTTGGGCTTGTCGAGTTGTAGGAGAGTGGTCCCTGTGCTGTGGGGAGTGTGGCATGGATCTGATGAGAGAAGAGATGCATGGTGCTGGGGAGGAATATTGAAGTTGGGAGACCCTCCCTTGGGTTCTCTAATTGGAGAGAAGTGGTGGGAAGCCAGGGAGTTCTGGAAAGCATCTGGGTGTTCGAATCTATTCTATGATACCTATGTAAAACGCCCTCTCTAACTTGAGCTGAAATCATAGCTGCTTATGGATCATTTATACTTGGTCTTAATCTAATCTTGGGGGCGCCTGGGGGGCTCAGTCGATTAAGCGTCCAACTCTTGATTTCAGTTCAGGTCATAATCTCAGGGTCCTGGGACCCAGCCCAGCATCTGGGTCTATGCTCAGTAGGGAGTCTACTTGAGGGAATCTGCCCCCCCCCACTCATATGCTTTCTCAAATAAATAAATCTTTGTTTAAAAAATTTTTTTTATTATGTTCAGTTAGCCATCATATAATAAATAAATCTTAAAAAAATCTAACCTTGGGGGTGCCTGGGTGGCTCAGTTGGATAAGTGTCTGCCTTCAACTCAGGTCATGATCCCAGGACCCTGGGATTGAGCCCCATATAGGGCTCCCTGCTCAGCGGGGAGTCTGCTTCTCCCTCTCTCTCTCTTCCCTCCAACACTGTTCGTGCTCTCTCTCTCAAATAAATAAAATCTTAAAAAAAAAAAAAAAAAAAAAAAACCCTAACCCAGATTGATGGCTTTCTGCACCCATTGTTGGGCGTGAAACTGGACCAGTTGATAGCGTACAGAAAAGGGTATGAGATGTGGAGTTCATTGATACTTGAGTGGTGAAACTTGAATTTTCTCTCACACGGTAAGAAGTCCTAAGAGAGGTAGAAGAAAAAAAAAACTTAAAAAACAACATACACATGAAATATATGGGAATTATATTTTAAGGATGTAGTTCTTAGGAATAAATATACCTATAATGGATGGTCTAAGTTAAGGTTTTCTCTCTTCACTCTAGGAGGTGACTTTGGTCCCGAGACTTCCCCCCAAGTCCTGCCCCCTGGCCATGGTGGTGACTTTTCTGTGAGCAGCCTTCCTGTAGCAGAGGACACATACAGGGTGAGCTTGGCCAAAGGCGTCTCCATGTCTCTGCCTTCGTCACCTCTGCTGCCTCGACAGTCTCACTCGGTGCAATCAAGATCAAATAAAAAATCTCCAGGTAACTGACCTATAAAACAGCACCTATACCAGCTTGGTTATGTATGTAATGCATGTATTGAAATGAAGCAAAACTAGTGCTTATAAGGAATTTTCTGGGAGGTTGTTTTCTTTGTTACAGTAATTTCTGGAAGAAGAAAATCTTTAAAAAAGAAAGCTATGATTTGACTAGACTCGTTTCTTTAGTTCAACCTCTTTACAAACTATTTGGATTGCTCAGGCTGGACTTTCACAAAAATTCAAGATCTTGTTATCAATATTAATGTTAATCATTGGTCTTGTTTTCTTGGTCATGAATTAGGGAATGCTATAATCTAAACTCATCGTGGTACATTTAAAGGTTCTGGATTTTGGCAAGAGTAATCTGACAGTAGTCCATTTATTACTGCCAAGTGTTATATACCAATATACTTTCTTTGATTACGTCACCCAGCATTTGAACAACTGTAAAATTTTTGAAAATTCAGACTTGTAAAGGGATGGGAGCAAGGTATGGATTACTTGTTTAAAATATCTTGGCTTTCCTCATCTTTACCAAGGTTTTGTGCTTAACATGACCAGTGAAAACACAAACGTTACTTAACTTTGAGGGGTTATGATTCAGATGTGAGGAAAGCCTTCCCAAAATGCTGATACCTGTAATCATGAGCGTTCTTTGGTCTTTAGGTTTGCTGAGCATTTGTTTACTGAGGGCAGGATAGTTTTGGGGCCTTTATTGATCATATGCCAGTGTAAGGATTCTTCTCATTTACACATGAAGGAGTTTGGAATTGGTCTAAAGTGTGTCCTGGGGCTATAAAATTGGTCGCTGTTTTTCTGTCTTCCTCAATATTTGTATTACTAGAGATGTGATAGGCATTATTTCGGAATCATGTAGTGGACATTTGCAGTTTGTGTGGTGACAAAATTAAGAAGGCAAACCTTGAGGCTTTGAATGTTAGAAATGGTGCTATGAGTTGGTGAGTGTCCAAAACCCTTTATTGTTCTAGAGCTTTCTTATTTTGGACAACATTGTTTACAGTCCAGTCATTAGCTGGAACTTGGAAACCTTTTTGGTATGAAGCAATTTCCTGTGCCAAGGAATTTGACCTGTTTATCAGTATTTGGGGAAATTCCTGGAATGTCCTTCCTTCTCTTTGCCTTTCCCTACCACTATATCTCTTTGTCAGATTTGTTCCCTTCTTTCAAGTCGTGGTTCCCACACTGCCTTTCTTGATGGTTATCCCATTGGAGTTACTCTTCTTCCTACAAATTATGCACAGTATTTTACTTTTTCCTTTATCAGCCCTGTCATTTGTCCTTTTCCCTTTGAATCAGTGTGCTTATGTGCAGCCTGTGTCTGATGGGCATGGACAGGCACGATGGCTTCTTTGAGTATACCTCATCTATATAAAACCGATATTAGAATTCTGAACCTATCTGGATTTTATTTATTAGAGAGTGTGTGCAAGAGAGTATGAGCAAGGGGAGGGGGAGAAGCAGGCTCAGTGAGCCAGATGTGGGGTTCAATTCCAGGACCCTGAGATCATGATCTGAGCTGAAGGCAGACTCTTAACCCCTGGGATCATGACCTGAACCAAAGGCAGATGCTTAACCGACTGAGCCACCCAGGCGCCCCCCTGTCTGGTTCTTAAGGGACCTCGGTTGAGGGTAATGCAAGTGCTAAGTGCAGAGATAGGACCTTTGGTAGAATTTGCCCTGCTGTACATAGTCTGTGCTGCTGCAAATGAATTGGTGCTGCTTGGGCCTTAGGCCTGGTGAGAATACCTAAGAGACTAGGGAATATGTATTTCAGAGAGAATTTTATTATTAACAGAAGTTTGTTTTAGTGAGACTTGAATCTTCTTTTTAATTTTTTTAATTTGATTTTTCTAGCTCTATTGAGATGCACTTGACTATGACATGTAAGGTTAAGGTGTACAACGTAGTGACTTTATACATGCATGTATATATTGCAAAATGATTACAGTAAGGTTAAGACTTCCATCAGCTCAGAGCTACATTGTGCTTATTTTGTGGGGGTGTTAGTGGGATGCTAGGTAGCAACGAATGGCACGGCAAACATGGAAAATATGGCTATCCAGAAGGGTCTCAGAAGCCACAGGCTCTCACAGGCCAGAAATCCCTGATGAGGCCTGGTCTCCTGTGTCTTGACCAAATTTGATATTTTTGGTTTTGAGAAAATACCATAGAATTTGTTTCTCTCCATAGGAATAAATTTATTTCTGCTAAATTCTTTGCAAGGCCTTATGAACAGAAGGGAGTAGTTGTGCAACATTCAACCTTTTAATGGATTGAAGAGAATATTCTCCATATTAGATGCTTTGGGGCCAAATTAAATACACTAAGCAGATTCTTCTCCAACGGAGCCATGCTTGTGCGTTGCCCAAATTTGTGCAGCAAATTAGTGTCTCACAGTGGTAATTTGGCTTCATTATCTTGGCAATTTTAATTCAAAAGGGAAGCTAAGGGCAGAGATGCTTGCTTAAAAATGGCAGTGACTCAGGGTACATCAGACGATAAATAATGTTTTTCCACAGTGTCTAACACTCACAGGTTTCTGTTTAAGCCGTATTGTTAGAAAAGTATCCAGAGACCTAGTGTTCTACCTGCCTGTAAAATTAGTTGGCATATGGTTGTGAACGTGCGTTGGATTTAAAAATAGCCATCTATTTAAAAAGCTCACACTGTTGTTGCTAATGATACAGTAAATACGGTGTGCATGCTGTGCCCATAGGTGCTGAGCCCTCCCCCTGCGCTCCCCTTACACCAGCTGGGCTGGGCTTCAGGATCTCGTCATCATTCAGAACCAGCTCCGAATTACCGTGATGCCTTCTGTTCTCATTTGTATAATAAGACCCCTTTCTCCCTCTTTTGTTTAAGAAGGTGCCTTAAAAAAAAAAAAAAAAAAAGAAAAAGAAGGAAAATCTAAACCTGTTTTACTTGTTTGGGTAGAAACTCTTCACTAATTGTGCTAATCAAGAGGCTGTCAGGGACCGAAACTATTTTAGCAAAGGTCAAAGCAAAGGTCAAATACTATAAACCCGGGTAGGTAATAGGCACTCCGCGTAGCCTGTTTCAATGAAAGTTTGTTTTTTAGTACAATAGGTGATTAGCTCTTGGGCCATCAGAACTCTGGGCCAGAGACGATTTCATTAACCTTGCAATAATGTGACCCTGCATTTTTCATGGTTGAGTTTTTTACATTCCACTCATATTGCTAGTTAATACTATTCTCCTACTACCTTGTTCCATATAGTTATATTTTTTTCACTTGTTAGTCTAAAGATGCAGTTTTTGAGGATTGGTTCAATTTTTTTTTGGAATGGAAACTACATTTGCTGGTAAACAAGGACCAGTATCCATTATAGTTCTGTGGTAGTTGCAAGCTTTTTTGGATTAAGAATTCATTAATATTTGTAATGTATCCTTTTGTCTTCCAGAGAAGAGCAAAGCCCATTTCCTGTGGTTTATTTATTAGTAATATCATTAGTTACTTTATATTTGGATTATATTTCCCAGATCACTTTGGGCCCATTATGAAACACCCCAAAGGTAGGGCATGAACGGGAAGCAAGCACGCTTTTAAAATACTGTGATGGGGTGCAGCAGGAGAGGGTGGGAAGTGGGGGATACTGCTTTTTTACATCCTCGCTTGTGTGGAGAGACTAGGTGGTGCTCTCTGCTGCTTCCGGTCCAGTTCCAATTCCTGCGGTAGCAGTTTTGGAAACCCCTCTGGCTGGATGTTTCTTCTTTAAGGGAGAAACCTTCAGGTTGACAGGCTGCGAAGTGGAAGTCATTCTGCCCTTTGATTCTTGGACCATAAGTTAATTGTCCAGGCCCTCCCTCTCTCACCTTGCAAGTGTTTCTTGTGGAAAATTAGCGTTTTTATTTTAAAAGATTTTTTAAATCTACTCCATCAAGACCTGAGACCACACGTGCACTGCCTTTTTTCACTTAATATTATATCATGAACAATTTACAGTTTGCTTGAAGAACTTGAGATTTAATGTCATTTGTTTCAATATTCCATGATTGATTTTTAGCTAATTTCCAATTGTTAGATATTTGTTATTTTTCAGGTTTTTAAAAATTGTAGCATGAGCTAAGATATTTTGCTTTGTTTTTGCTGTTCAATGCCTGTGAATTCAAAGTTTTTAATTGTGGTGAAATACAAGTAACAGAATTTACCATCTTAACTGTTTTTAAATGTACAGTCCAGTCCTGTAAAGTACATTCACATTGTGCAACCAGTCTCCAGAGCTCCTGATGAGCTCCTATTTTTGTCCAGTAATTTTTGCGCACATCTGATATCCTAAGAGTGGCAAGTTCCCAGAAGTGGAATTATTGAACTAAATGGACTGCATTTTTAAAGATGCTTGATGCATACTGCCCAGTCACTTTCCAGAAGAGCTGTATTGATTTCACATTCCCTCCCGCATTCTTTTAGAGGCTTCTTTTTGAAGGTAACTGTCTTCTGGGAATGGTCTCAGGTGAATAGTGCTGGTGCGGTGCTTGGTCTGAATTAGTAAGAAGGGGTTGAGAGAAGTCCTCCTCTCACCTTCCTGTTCTTGAACTTCCCTTCTGTCTGCACTTCTCAGACAATTCCCATTATCTTTCCTTCCATGATACCGTGTCAGGGGAATGATCACAGTTGAGTCAGATCAAGTTCACGGTCAGAAAAACACTCAGCTGGGGGCACCTGGGTGGTGCAGTCGTTAAGCATCTGCCTTCAGCTCAGGGCGTGATCCTGGCGTTCTGGGATCAAGCCCCACATCAGGCTCCTCCGCTATGAGCCTGCTTCTTTCTCTCCCACTCCCCCTGCTTGTGTTCCCTCTCTCTCTGGCTGTCTCTATCTCTGTCAAATAAATAAATAAAATCTTAAAAAAAAAAAAAACACTCAGCTGGCTTCCAGTTTTAGCTACAACCACACTCTCTGTTATGTGGGGAAGATCACAGACATTTTCTATTTTTTTTTTTTTTAAGATTTTATTTTTAAGTAATCTCTACATCCAATGTGGGGCTCAAACTCACAACCCCAAGATCAAGAGTCACGTGCTCCACCAGCTGAGCCAGCCAGGCGCCCCAGGATCATAGACATTTTTGAGTTGGCAAGGCCTCCGGACCAGGTCAGGCCATCTGTGCCAGGCCTCTTTTGCAGATATGGAAGGGATGGAACTTGCCCCAGTGTGGAAGTTACTGGTACAGCTTTGGCCTAAGCCCAAGTCCCCCGCTCTGTCCCCAGCATGTCCTCTGATGCCAGTTTGCATTGTTCTGCCTGTACATTGTTGACACCTGAGCTGTAAATGACGGAGCTTTGTGTTCTGGTTGTATGCACACAGGGAGGCTGTGGGCTTCATGTGCCACATGCATCTTTGAGGCTTTTTTTCGGGGGGGGGGGCGAGGGGTAGGAGAATAACCCAGGAAATGAACAGTCCCAGCTCAAGCCTGCCTGTAGCACCAGCTAGTTTTAGGCCCTGCTTTCACCTAAGTGGTCAGGGCCACAGTTAGGGCTCTGACTTTCAGCAAGGACAGTTCCTCCTGCTGTGGTGAATAGGAAAACATTCTTTGTTTCCTCCTGGAAACTTGTCACACATTAGCCTACTCCAAGGAGTGGGCGGCGGCCTGTGCCTCACTGCCACGCCCAGCCGTGATGGAGACACACTCTCTGTTCTGTGTTTACACATTGAACCCGTGTGCATGCCTTTGCTCCACTGTGAACCTGAGGACCTTTCTGAGTGCCCTTTTTTCCATACCCGCCATCCTGGTTCGCCCATATACAATTTGTCCATGCCTCCGATTCGCCCCGGAGTTTTAAAGAAGACTGATGCCTGAGTTCTACCTTCAGAGATTCTGATTTAATGCATATGAGGTATGGACTGGGCATTGGGATTTTAAAAAAAGAAAGGGGGCGCCTGGGTGGCACAGCGGTTAAGTGTCTGCCTTCGGCTCAGGGCGTGATCCCGGCATTATGGGATCGAGCCCCACATCAGGCTCCTCTGCTATGAGCCTGCTTCTTCCTCTCCCACTCCCCCTGCTTGTGTTCCCTCTCTCGCTGGCTGTCTCTATCTCTGTCGAATAAATAAATAAAATCTTTAAAAAAAAAAAAAAGGCTTCCCAGGTGATTCTAATATGTAGCAAAGTTTGAGAACCACTGGTAAGGAATTATAGGAGATAATCACATATTCTTTTTTAATGAAGGTAAATACACTGATATTATCTTTATTTTTTAAATTTTAGAAATAATATTTGAGGAGGAAAAGACATTACAAAAATGTACTAAATAAAGGTACAGTAAATCTTGGTTTCCTCGTACCCCCAGAAAGACCACCTCTTTTGACACTCAGTTCAATATCTTTCCTGCCCTGTGTTGTAGTACACAAGTGAGGCATTTGCCCATTTGCTGGACCACTGGACATGTAAGAGGTCCCCAGTTTTCCACCAAATAAAGAACAGTGGAGGAACATTCTTGTGTATTAATATTTAAAGGCATCTCTAATATTTTCATTGGATAGACTATGCAAGTGGGGTTACTTGGTGGAAACTAATGTTGAGAATTGATTGTAATGTACTTGTCATTTGTACTTTTTTCTTTGGGGAATTTTTTGTGGTGTTTGTCTAATGTTCTGGGCCATATGTATTTCTTACCAAATCATCACAGCTTTCCTGTTGTTTGTTTTAAGGATATCAGTCATGTATGTCACTGAAGCATTTTCCCAGATCATTATTTTCCATTTAATTAGGTTTATAACTGTTTTATGACCCACAAAAGTTTTTTGTTCTCTCAATTCAAATTTACATACTTTTCCATTGTGATTTATCCCATTGCATTTTTTAAAAACAGCTTTATTGTGATATATCACATACCATATAATTCACCCATTTAAAGTTTACAGTTCAGCGTTTTTAGCATTTTCACAGGGTTGTGCAACCATTGCCACAATCTAATTTTAGAACCTTTTTATCTCCCTTAAAAAAAAAAAAAAAAACCCATTCACATTAGCAATTACTCACATTCCTTCCTACTTCCCTCCCCCTCTCGCTAATCCACCATCCCGCAGCCCTAAGCAAATAGTAATCTACTTTCTATCTCTGAATTGCCTATTCCAGGCATTTCATATAAATGGAATCCTGTAACATGTGGGCTCTTGTGACGGGCTTCTTTCATATAACAGTGTTTTCTAGGTTCATCCACATTGTATGTAGTATGTATCAGTACTTCATTCCATTTCATTACCTAATATTTTATTGTATGTTTATACCACGCTTAAAAATCCATTCTTCAGTATATAGACATTTGGATTTCTACTTTTTGGTTATTATGAATAATACCATTGTGAAAATTTATGTGTGCATTTTTGTGTGTATGTATCTTTTCATTTCTTGGGTGTATACCTAGGAATAAAATTGCTGGATCACATGATACTTGTATATTTAACATTTTGAAGCACTGCCAAAGTATTTTCCAAAGCAACTGCAACATTTTGTATTCCCACCAGCAGAGTGTGAGATTTCCAGTTTCTCCGCATTCTTGTCAACACTTCCTGTAGTCAGTCTTCTTTTTATTACAGCCATCCTACTGCATGTGAACTGGCATCTCCTTGTAGTTTTATTATTGAGTTGTAAGACTTCTTTTTGTATTCGAATTACAAGTTATGCAAATTGGCTCCCATTCTGTGGGTTGTCTTTTTCACTTTCTTGATACTGTTGTTTCAAGCACAGGTTTTTAACTTTGATGTAGTCCGGTTTATTTTGTCACTGTCCTTTTGATGCTCTAAGAAACTATTGCCTAACCCAAAGTCACAAAGACTTATGCCTGTATGTTAATTTTTCCTACATGTTGTGAGGTAGGGGCCAACTTCATCCTTTTACACATGGTTATCCAATTGTCCTGGTGCCATTTACTGAGAAGACAACTCCCCCCCCCCCCCATTGAATGGCCTTCGACCAAGTCACTGCCATGCTCTAAACCAGCCCTGTGCTCCACTTCCCCCATCACTTTATTCCCCTCCTGGTGCCCGAGGTCAGAACTTCCTCCGTCAGACTTGACCTCATGTGTGGCTTACATCTTTTGCTTCAACCAGCCTTCCTTTGTGTGTCTCCTTCTCCTTGTGTGAGAAACAACTTCTTGCTCCAAACACTTGGAGCACTGTGTTTCCTCCTCCCTCTGCATAGATGTTCATTGCACGTCTCTGCCCTGACAGTCCCTGAGCTCCTTGTCTTTGGTTCTTGTCTTTGTTTCCCCATGGAAGCCTTGGAAATAGGATCTAATCACTTCTTTCAGTTACTGTGGGGAGGGGGCATAGGTATGTACCTGTTAAAATGGATAGTTTAGTGGATAGTTTAGTAATTGGCAGTCATTAGCCTCATGTGACTGGTTGAAAATACTAATGGACACATAAGCAATTTCAGTGTAATGGTACCTTACATGTATAAAGCTAGAAACGTAGCTTCCCCCGTATCTAGAGAGAACGGATTCTTTAATTAAGGTCCTACCTCTCTGTCAGGGCTTTGCTATCATTAGCCAGTGAGCAAAGGGAGTATATTTTAAGCTGGGTTTCAGGGGCCTTCTCAAGCCTACTTTTCTTTTCTTTTTTTTTTAAGATTTTATTTGAGAGAGAATGAGCAAGAGATTGAGGAAGCACAAGCAGGGGAGGAGGCAGAGGGAAAGGGGGAAACATACTCCCTGCTGAGCAGGGAGCCCGATGCAGGGCTCGATCCCAGGACCCCGAGATCATGACCTGAGCCAAAGGCAGACGCTTAACCGACTGAGCCATCCAGGCGCCCCTCAACCCTACTCTTCTGTGCTCCTGTCACTCTCCCATTTTCTCAGGCTCTTGGCATTTTTGCTGCATGTTTCCCACTGCCTGCAGTTAATGATGACTGGAGGCTTTATCCAGTCACACTTTACAGCATCGTCAGCTGCACCCCGTGGTGGTGTCAGATGGCGGCGAGAACAAACCCAGTGCCATGCTCAGAAATGAGTCTTTTTACCTCAAGAAAACAGATGGGGGCAGGGAGAGCCGTGGTGGGAATCTCTTCTTTTTGATCGTTTCTGATTCTCCGAGAAGTCGGAGAAGCCCACGGAAGCTATTATACCTGTAGCTAACAGTGATGCGCGTGACTATGAAGTAGAAATAGGTAGGAAAGGTTGGCGCTCCTTGAATCCTCAAGCTTGTCGTGAAACGTGTGTGTGTGGGGGGGAGGGCAGGAATGGCTGGCTGTGTTCCAGGTGCAGAGCCAAGGTGTGCAGAGCCTGGCGTTGGGAAGCTGAAGTGAACACAGAATGGTGATCTCTAGAGGAGAGCTCAGTAAGAACCGGAGTGCCTCACAAAGGGAAAACTGGAACCACAGGGAGAATCTTCATTATCCGGCCCTGGAGTGTTAGACCAGTAAGCTTTGCCTCTGGTGGTTATGGAGAGTAGCTAGTGAATAGTGAACACACATGGAACCCTTTGTTTGCACAAGCGTTCTGAGAAATAAAATCGAGGAAACTCTTCTAAGGAGGTGTGACTTTCTTGTCACTTTCATCACCAGCCAAGTCCTCCTTTATTGGTCAGAGGCCCTAAGTGGCAGTTAATGAGCTTACTTACTATTTTTTGATAGAAGTTTTTAAAGAAGAGTTCACAGCAACATTAAGTGAAATGTCTGGAGATGTTTCGTACACCCCTGCCCCTCCTCAGGCTTCCCATTACCAACATCCCCCGTCACAGTGGGACATTTGTCACAATCAGTGAACCTACATTGGCATGCCATCATCACACAAAGTCTAAAGTTTACATTCTTGGTGTTAGACATTCCATGAGTTTGGGCAGACATATAATGACATGTATCCATCATTATGATATCCTATGGAGTATTTTCACTGCCCTAAAAATCCTCTGGGCTCCATTCCATCCATCCCACACATCCCACCTTGAACCCCTGGCAATTACTCACCTTTGTAATTACGATGTCCATACTTTTGCCTTTGCTGGAAGGTCACATAGTTGGAATCCTATAGAATGGAGCCTTTTCATACTGGCTTTTGCACTTAATAATTATGCACATAAGGTTCCTGCATGTCTTTTTCATGACTTAATAGCTTATTTCTTTTTAGTGCTGAATAATATTCCATTGTCCGAATGCACGACAATTTGGTTATCCCTTCACCGACTGAAGGACATCTTGGTTGTTTTCAGGTTTGGTGGTTATGAATAGATCTTCTGTAAACAGCTGTGTGCCAGTTTTTGTGTGGACATAAATTTTTAATACCTTTGAGTGAATACTAAGAAGCATGATTACTGGCTCATATGGTGAGAGAGTGTTTAGTTTTATAAAAAATTGACAGATTTTCTTTCAAAGTGGCTGTACGGTTTTTGCATTCCCACAAGCAATGAATGAGAATTCCTGTTGTGTTACATCCTCACTTGCATTTGGTATTGTCAGTTTTTTGGATTTTGGCCATTCTAATAGTTGTATGGTGGTCTCTTATTGTTTTAATTTGGAGTTCCCTGATATATGTTATAGAGTATCTTTTCATCGCTTATTTTCCACCCGTGTATCTTTTTTTGTGAGCTGTTAAGGTTTGGCACATTTTAAAAATTAGGTTGTTTGTTTTCTTTTTGAGTTTTAAGAGTTCTTTGTGTATTTCGGATTATAGTCTTTTATCAGATACATCTTTTGCAAATACTTTCTCCCAGTTTGTGACTTGTCTTCTCATTCTCTTGACATTGTCTTTCACAGAGGAGTTGTTTTTAGTTTTAATGAATTTCAGTTCATCATTTATTTCTTTCATGAATTGGGGTTGTATCTAAGCAGTCATTGACATAGTCAAGGTCATTAGGATTTCTTCTATGTTATCTTCTAGGAGTTTTATAGTTTAGTCTTTTACACTTAGGTCTGTGATCTATTTTGAATTAATTTTTGTGAAGGGTGTAAAGTCGGTGTCTGGATTTAATTTCTTGCATGTGAATGTCCATTCTTCAAAGTTGTATTGGCTATTTTGGGTCTTTTGCCTTTCCATATAAACTCTAGAATCACTTGGCTAATATCTACGAAATAACCTGCCGGGATTTTGATTGAGATTACGTTGAGCCTGTGGATCAAGTTGGAAAAATTGGCATCTTGACAATATAGAGTCTTCCTTCCATGAATATGGAATCTCTCTCCATTTGGTTAGTTCTTTGATTTCTTTCATTGGTGATTTTTAGTTTTCTTCATGTGGATCTTTTACATATTTTGTTTATCCTGAAGGATTTCACTTATTGAGGTGCAGATGCAAATGGTATTGTTTTTAATTTCAAATTCCACTTGTTCATTACTGGTATATAGCAAATCAGTTGGCTTTTGTATATCCTGTATCCTACGAGCTTGCTGTAATCCCTGTTCCAGGAATATTTCGGTCCATTATTTCGGATTTTCTACATAGATGATCATATCATCTGCGGAAAAAGTCAGTTTTACTTCTTCTTTGCCAATCTGTATGTCTTGTCTTGTCTTATTGTATTAGCTAGGACTTCCAGGGCAATGTTGAAAAGGAGTGGTGAGAGGGACTATCCTTGCCTTGTTCCTGATCTTAGTGGGAAAACTTCTTGTATCCACCATCAAGTATGAAATTAGAGTTTTTGTAGATACTCTTTATCAAGTTGAGGAATTTCCCCTCTATTCCTACTTGACTGAGAGTTTCTATCATGAATGGGTATTGGATTTTGCCATGAATTTTATGCATCTGTTGATATGATCATGTGATGTTGCTTCTTTAGCCTATTGATGTGAGGGATTACATTAATTTTCTGATGTTGAACCAGCCTTGCACACCTGGATTCAGTCCCACTTGACTGTGATATAGAATTCTTTTATTTTTTTGAAGATTGATTTATTTTAGAGAGAGAGTGCATGTGCACACAAGCAGGCAGGGCAGAGGGAAAGGGAGAAAGAATCTGAAGCAGACCCCATGCTGAGCACAGAGCCTGATGTGGGGCCCGATCCCATGACCCCAAGACCACAACCTGAGCTGAAACCAAGAGTCAGATACTCAACCGACTGTGCCACCCAGTTGCCTCTATAATTCTTTTTACGCATTCTTGGGTTTGATTTGCTAATATTTTGTTGAGGATTTTTGCATCCATATTTATGAGAGCTATTGTTCTGTAGCTTTCTTGTACTGTCTCTGATTTTGGTATTAGAGGGATGCTGGCTTCATAGAATCTGTTAGAGTGAGTTAGGAGATATTCCTTTTACTTCTGTCCTCTGAAAGAGATTATAGAGAACTAGTATGATTTCTTCCTTAAATCTTTAGTAGAATTCACCAGTGAACCCATCCGGGCCTGGTGCTTTCTCTGTTGGAACGTTATTTGTTGATTCAATTTCTTTAATAGATTTAGGCCTATTCAGATTGAGCTCACTTTTGGAAAAGCCAAATGTATTACCCACCATCAGTCAGAAACCTGCGAGACTCTGGTTTTAGCTAACTAAAGTACTGATGATACTGATAGGTGCAGAAGTCTCCATCTACCCCAGTCTTGGAACTGGATTCACCTGCTACTTGGTGTGCTTGGGTAGGTTGTAGGTGTTTCCTTATCTGGGAGATGGGGGTAATAATCGTGCTTCTCTTTATAGGGTAACTGAAATTTAAATGAGATGCAGACTGTGAATTGCAGGGCCTGATACACAAGCTCTTCTGTGGAGGTCGCTGTTTCAGTGTAGCCATCTGCCGTGGAGCCCATCTTCATTTTCCTTCATATGACTTGGTGGCCGCGAATGGATTCCCACAGTATCAGTCCTCTCAATTCTCCATCCTCAGCCAGATACCCCCCTCCCGCCCCCACTGGATTTCATCCTCTGGTGTCTGTGTTTCCTGGCAAGCATAGGTCTTCCTGACGGGCAGCAGGCTTTATTCTCTGTGAACAGGACATGAAAGCAGCCTAAGGCAGTGACTGACCCACTGCCTGGCTTCCAGTTCCAGCTTTGCCACCAACGACTTGTATTATTCCTCTCTGGGTTTGCACGAGATTTGTGCGAAGTGATTAGAATTATATCTGTAAAACTGCCCTGTAAGGGAAACCAGCTCTGCGAGCTGTGATGCAAGCACAAAGGTTTAAGAAAGCACTTCTGCACAGGAAAGAGAAATTGGGGTAAAGCAAAGGTAGGGTGCGCGTGGTGTCCCGCCTCAGGGATTTGTGAGGCTCCTGTGAGCTCCGTATGGAAACAAGAGTGAGTGATTGCTGCAGCTGATGGAGAGTAAGTCCTCCAGCGTGGTCCACACTTGCTCACCAGGCAAGGAGAGCAAGACTTCCATGGAAGCTGAGCGGACTGTTGGTTGTCTGAAGCACAGTTACAAAGGGGCTCCTTGTGGAGGTAAGTGATAAAGTTGGCACTTAAGGCAGAAACCTTTGCATCTGGTTACTCTTGAACATCCCTTAAACTGCTCAAAAATGCCATATGCAGACATGCCGTTTCTGGGTGGCACGGTCATTTTTCTTCTGCCATTGACCCAGATGGTTGTTTATTTGGATGGACCCGATGAAGTCGGTAGCTTGTGCTTAGGTCTGTGTTGTACCAGAAATGTGTACCTTTTATGCAGAATCCCATTATGTGAGGGTTCGTAGGGGCCGAGAGTGGCTAAGGGAACAGTCGAAGCGTGTGTCTCGTCCTCTAGAACCTGTCCCCCACCTTGTGGAGCGCATGTAGCTGAGTGCAGGTGGCGTGGTTGTGCCCAGGTCACAACTCCATTGTAACACTGCAGGGAAGTGTCATTTGAGAATATAGGAGGTATTACAGACACTTCTGTCTTGGGCATTTTGATATTTCACAAGGACTCTGGATGTGAGGGACTCCAGTACTCAAAAGAAAATATGTGCCTGCTGTATACATCCTAGGGTCCAGTGTTAATATTTGATATGGGACTTAGAGGTCTTGAAGTGAGGCTTACAGGCTAGGAATCTCCTATTTTGTTAATCAGAAAATGATGGTGGACTTTGAGATCTTCATTTTCTTTATTAAAAGTAGCTTACTATTACAAAATAACTTACAACATTTTTTTTCTCAGTTCAAGAGTTCTTATTAGAGCCAGGGGTGTGTTCTCTTGAGATTTGAATGAATGTATATATGCACTCAGACATTTGTTAAAATTTGAGTGTATGTGTATGAAGGATTCTCCGAGGGCATGGTTTGGTTTTATTTTGTTTAGAAATGGTGGTGAGATTTAAGCAGGTCTTATCTGCATTACCTACAATGAACTTCTGTACTGTTTCTTCCTTTGTTGCCCTCTAAATGGAGAAATTCTGTCCAAGCCATGTAGTGCTGTGGGAAGTTCTGGCCCTAGAAGATGTATAGACCTGAGGTTCAGATCCAAAGTCCCTGTTCTTAGTAGCTCTGTGTGCTTGGTAGTGACTTGACAAGCTCTCTGATTCTTGGTTTCCTCATAGTTCTTTGAGAGGATAGAGGGGATGTTGGTAAAGTGCCTGGCCCCTGAAACACACTAACTTCTGACGCTGGGTAACTTGCCTCTCTTTCCATTTGTTGGCTTCCCGTACTTCCTCCTCTTCTGACTTGAGTTTGTCTGTCTGACCTGGACAGCGGGGAAGGCACCTCTGTCTCCATGCAGGGACCTCTGACATCTTGCTCTGGATACCTGGGTTTGGGTCTGTAAGCTCTGGGTGTGGCTTTGCAGAGGAGGTGACCCGCCCACAGCTTGTGTGAAAGGTCTCGTCAGATCTCTCCTTGCTTTTCATTTCCTGTAGTAGGTGTTGCTCCAGCCAAGGGCCTTGTTTATTTATTCTTGGTCCTATTATAGTTCTTATTGAAAGTGGTTAAGATCAAACAGTGAGAATGCAAGTAACTAAGATTTGGAGTGTGAGAAGCAGTTCACAAGGAAGCAAGCTGATACCAAAGATTTGGGGGGGGGGGTTAGAAATCACCCAGCATCTGCGCTGTCTTGAGGTGGGATTGATTCTGCCCAGCTACGGAAGATCCCTCAGAATGGCCACCTGGGCCCTGTAAGACTCCCGGGAAGAAATGATGTCAAGGAAGCACACAGTGAATAGTTTCTGAAGATGTGATATTTATTCAACATTAGGTTTTACTGCATTTTTTTAAAGTGCATGGTGTTTTAATAAGCAATTGAGGAATAACAGGTCCTTTTAAGGCAGGAAAAATCTTACCGTAGCTTCATACCTGTGAGTCACCTTGACTTTGTCTCTAATGATACAGTGGAAGGAAAAAATAAAACTTACAGAGTCCGATATGTTTTCCCTGAAATGGGAAAGAAACCTTCTAGCAGACTGCTCAAGAGAATCATTTTTAATTTGCATTTGGATACTCTTATTATTTTTGTGGTTTAGTTTCCCTGTTTCTTCCTTTCAAACTGGAAATTCTTACTTCGTGTGCCTTTTGGCCTGTAAAAATAGTCCGTCTTTATGCACTAGGGCTCTCAAGACTTGCTTCCCCCAGCTCTTCCGGACTGGCTGGCAGCTGAGTTGGCAAGAGACTTTTCCAGGATCCCTTTCATCATAAGAGGACACTGTGTAGGTGGATGTGACTTTTTTGTGGTGGTGACCTTTATTTTTTCGAGTGTCCTCAGAGGCACCCTGAGTTACTTCAGTTTGTCTTTCACTCGATGATTTCATGAGGCTCCATAAACATCTGTCTCATCCGGGCTTACCGAGCATTAGCTGTATGTTGAGCTGTGGGGCAGAGGTGAGGGAGGTAGAAAGGTAAATAAACTCTTGGCCCTAAGCTTTGGGGACCTTCCAGATTAGTGAGGGAGGTGATGACTTGTGAGACCTCAAGCTGTCTACAGAGTTGTGATGTCACGGAAAAGAGCGAGAATCTCTGGGGAGAGCTGGTAAGGTGCCAAGTGCCTGTGACATTAGATGGTGCTCTTATTGCTTGAATTAGGGGTTACATAGCTATTGGGGGTTGGATGGGCAGGAAGACTGTTGTGTGAAGTCTGGAGAGCATGCAGGAATGTGAGTGACTGGGCCGCCGTGGCTGGAGCTCACAAGGCATAGTGGGACAGCCGGCAGTGTTCGAGAAGAGCGTAGAACTTCAGCCGGAGCCAGGAGTGATTTTAGTCTTTTGGCAGTGGTGTCCTGGGATCATTTTTTTTTTTAAGTAGAAAGAAGGAATAAATAGGGGTTTTAGGACAATAACTATTTTTATACAGGCCATCTTGGAGTTAGGGCAACTGGCTGGGCCTCTTTTGTACTAATTCAAATGAAGTACGGTAACTGAGACCTCTGCGGTGACATGAGAATGGAGGTAGCTGGGAGTCTGAGAAAGTTGTAGGGAAAAGAATCTATAGGTTGTGGTGACCTGTTTGTACATGAGAATGAGGGAAGGAAGACAAGTGCAGAACGGCTCTGGCCAGACCTTGCTATCTCTTGCCATACCATGGCACATGGGAGAGATCTGTTCAGCAGTTGGGATAAACGGGCTGTCCCGTGGGGCGCTGCCCCAAAGTGCCCAGCAGTCCAGACAGCTGAGGGATCCACATCGCTGCACATGCTTCCTTCCTTCTTTGCAAACCAGTTGGGAATCTTGCCAAGGGCTCTAGCTTGGTTTTCTAGGTGGATCTAGATTCAAAAAATTGTTGTGGCCCTAGTGGCTTTACCCTTCCCTGCTATGTAGTTATTAGGAAGTGTCTCCAAGGTGATCATTATTCTTGTAATTTAGGTAAGGCTCTGACAGTTGGAATTTCAACCCCAGTCCCGGGATTTCAAGTCCTGCTGTTTCTGTCCTGCCCTAGGCGCAGGTGCTGTGTAATCAACTACAATGTAGAATACAGAAACCGGTTGGTTGGGCGGGGTGGAGAGTTTGACTTTGAATGTCTTGAACCTCAGATGCTCCACAGAGCCTTGTTCGTGAAGAGCGCTGGGGCGTTGCAAGTGCAGAGCCTGAGCTCACAGTGCTCAAGGGAGGAGGAAGGAGTCCAAGGCACGGCATCTGTGGCAGAGGCTGGGAAGTTCAAGTACAATAAGGAACAAAAAGTGTTCGCTTTTGGAAAGGGGTAAATGATGACAGAGTAGAATTGGCAAATTCCTTCTGTCAAAGGCCAGATGGTAAATATTTCAGGCCTTGAGGGCCATACGGTCTGTGTTGTGACTCCTCAGCCTTCTCATTGTAGCACAGATCAGCCGTAGTCAGTTCGTATCTGAATGGTCATGGCTGTGTGGCACTAGCATTTTAGTTACAAAAACACGTGATGGGTCAGATTACGTAGTTTGGCGGCTTAAAGGAAAGAAAGGAGGGGGGAATGGAAAGTTAGTATTTATTTAGGACTTAAGCAGGTACTAGACACTTTGTGTTGAACCCTGAGGTGTAGGTACTAACCCCATCTGCAGTTGATGGAGAGACCCAAGAGTGGGTGATTTGCCTGAAGGTTGCGCAGCTAGTCCCTGACTGGCTGGGATTTGAACTTCCGTCAGCCTAACTCCAAAGCCCTGGACATTTCCATGTCACCTCATCGCTGCCCAGAACAGCAGCATTTGGTCAGATCCCTCCCGGCAGGTACAGGTGGCATGGAAGCCATCGAGCTCCTCCTTCCCATGACCTTCAGTGACGCTGGGTTTTTTGGCTCCTCCTTGTATAGTCTGCGGGTGCTGCCATGACAAAGTTACCGCAGAGTGGGCGGCTTGAACAGCAAACACGCTTTTTCTCACAGTTCTAGAGGTTTGAAGTCCAAGATGAGAGTGCTTGCAGCTTTCCTTCTTCCTCTGGCCCCTCTCCTTGGTTTACAGATGGCCTCCTCCTCACTGAGTCCTCACATGGGCTTTCCTCTGTGCCTCTGCGTCCCCGCTGTGTGCCCGTGTGTCCAGATCCCTCCTATAAGGACACCACTCAGATGGGATTAGGATCCATGGCAGTGGCCTCATTTTAACTTCACTACCTCTTTAAATCCTGGTCTCCAAATACAGTCGCATTCAGAGATACTGGGAGTTAGGCCTTCAACCTATGAAATTTGGGGGAACACCATTCAGCCTGTTACAACCCTCTTCTGTGGTGGGCGTCAGAGGACTGTCAGGAATCCAGCCTGAATTCCTGAATATGGAAGATAAAGGCATTGTTCTGTATGTGAAGGTATCCATTACCATTCGAGCCTTGAATGGACTTTTTTAAACATAAACGTTTTATTTTATTTTAAAGATTTTATTTATTTTAGAGAGCAGGGGGAGGGGTAGAGAGGGGGGAGAGAGACTCTCAAGCAGATTCTGCACTGAGCTTGGAGCCAGATGCAGGGCTTGATCTCATGACCTTGAGATCATGGCCTGAGCTGAAATCAAGAGTCAGACGCTTAACCTACTGAGCCACCCAGGTGCCCCTAAACTTTTTATTTTAGTATAGTTTTAGATTTATAGAAAAGTTGCAAAGATAGTTCAGATTTCCCATCTAACACATACCCAGTTTTCTTACTATTAACATAGTACATTAATGATGTATTGTCATAATTAATAAACTAATACTGATATCAGCTAAAGTCTATGCTTCATTCATATTTCTTTAGTTATAACTAATATCCAGGACCTTATTCAGGATACCACATTACATTAATTTGCCATATCTGCTTAGGCTCCTCTAGCTGTAATAGTTTCTCGGCTTTCCTTGGTTTTGATGACTTGGGCAGTTTTGATGCATATACTCATCGGAATTTTGTAGGATGCCCCTCTGTTGGGATTTGTCTGATGCTTCTTTCATGATTAGATTGGAGTTAGGGGGTTTTGGAGAGGAAGACCACAGAGGTAAAGTGCCCTTCTTATCACATCGTGTTGATGGTGAATACTAGCAGCCTGACTTATCAGTTTATGTTAACTTTGACCACCCAGCCAAGGTAGTGGTTTCCAGGTTTCTCCATAGTAAACTTACTCTCTCCTCTTATACCCTCCATATCCTACTCTCTGGAGGAAAGGTGCTGTGAGCAGCCCACATGTGAAGGGTGGGGTGTTCTCCCCCTCCTTGACAATGGGGTATCTACGTAAATTTGGGATTTTTCCGCATGGGGATTCATTTCTTCTTCCTCATTCAGTTACTTATATCAGTGTAGATTTGTGGGTAGATAACGTTTCAGGTTGCGCTGAGACAACCAGCTCTGGGACACTCCAGCTCTTCTGCCCCACATGTTGCCTTGGCTGTAAGTGAAGGGAAGCTCTTTGCAGGGGCCAGAAATGTCAGAATTCTATGAGGTCCGGCCTGAAACCTGGGCAGAGAGCTGCTGGCTGTGCAATTTAACTCCTTCATGTAGACTGTTGACCACACGTGTGTTACCTGAAACCGTCAAGAGGAAGCCTTTCTGGGTTTTGTTCTCCGACCTCCTAATGGGTGCAAGCATCGTTGTCTGGTGGTGAAGAAATGCCCTTGTAGATTTTGTCTGAAATCCGCATTGAAGCAGCGCCACCGTGTGGTAGATGCTGAAGGATGCGTGTGTTCCAGGAACAATGTCTGCCCAGTTCTGGGACTCTTCTGACCCATGTTCTTAAAGAGGCTACCTTCTGACTGTGGCTTCACACAGCACCAGGTTTACAGAAAAAATAAACACTCGAAGGTTAAAATTCTCAATAGTTCTTTCTTTTGGCATAGTAACTACTAACTTTGGTCACCTAGACCAAAAGGTGTCTGGATATCTTAAGCTTTCTTTCTGATTATTCAAAATTGTTTAATAGCTGAGGCATAATAGTGCAACAGGTTGAAACCGTGAACTTCTGGAACTGTTATTCTTTGGCTAAGGCAGGTTGGGGACTGATTTTAACAGTGTCATTCTTCTTTGCTGAAAGGTTTTAAGGTGTTTGAGCCTGTGTGGAAAGCAGGCGGGGAGGCTGCTAATGCCCACCATGATGTGTGGGGAATGTGGGGGTGGGATGGGATTCCTTCTCTGCCTCCTGGAATGTTTACATCCACAGGAGGAGTCTTCGGAATGGGAGAGGTGGGGGAGTTGGTGAGATAATTTACAGGGCCTCGCGGTTGACCTGGTGACCGTTAGCAAGTGCTAAGCTGGAGGTCAGTGTGACAGCCTATTGGAATTGGTTTAAAGAGGAAGAAAAATCAAGAAGCAGCCACTGTTGTAATAAGTCTGTGTGGAATCAGGAATTCTAAATTGAGTGTTAATCTTGGTCAGCTTTTGAAAGTGAGGTAAAATTGTAGTTGTTTTGACGGATAAGAAAAATTCTAAAGAAGCCTACTGTAACTCCATGTACAACAAACCTTGTTCCTGGGGTCGGGACACAGAGAGAAAGTCAGACATTGCTGGAGGAGGGTTGTGACGGGCTCGGTCACTGCAGGGGCTGGCTGCCTAGAAGGAGATGTGCTCTGCCAGTGGCTCTTCAGAGGGCTCGTTGTCAGTGATGTCATGGGTTACCTATGTCATCTGTGAGTGCAATTTGTCCTGTTCAAACTCAAAAGAGATAACCGCTAAGGCCCCAGATATTACCCTGCTGCTGCTCTCTTAGGTTTCTGATGTTTCCAAGAGGTATTTCAGATAACGGCAATCACATGCTTCCAAGTGTGAGCTTCTTGGCAAAGACGTCACAGAAGAACATTTGCCTCAGGCTCACAAGCCCCAACCTCTGCTCTGCTTTTGCTTTCAGTCTCCCTATGAGCCTGTCGTGGGACTCTTTGGGTTGTTAGGGGCCGCTTGTGTGTGGCCTGACGCGCCAGCCTCTGACCATGTACAGCAAGATCATGGGCTGCTCCTGACCTTAGAGAGAGTGTCTGAGAACAGATGCCGCCTCTGTTCAGACATCAGGAACACAGAGAAGTGAGTTCTCTGGGGGGTGCTGACAAGAATAGTGTGATGACCATGGGGACTGTGGTGGCCCATGGAAGATTCTAGAATTCAGCTGAAGGACTAGAAATGAATGATGGCTAGCTTTGTTGGCTGGCTAAGAGCTGTGAGAGGGACATGGACTGTGGACTGTGGTAAACTTGGAGTTAAGGGACTTTTTTAGGTCCTTTTTTCCTCTCTCCCTCCCTCCTTTCCATCTTGAACTCCTTCCAATGAGCATTTTCAAGGTGAGAGACTGACTATATACTGTGGAGAGACCACTGTTAAAATGAGTCTTTTGATGTCTGAGAACAGCATTTTGTATACAGATGATGATAAGGGTTTCAAATTACTGTTCAAGGTATTATCGTTAATAATTTTAAACATAGCTTTATGTTACGTCAATTTATAAATCTTATGTTTATAATCTAAAATGCATTTAAAATGAATTTCACTTAAAGCTAAAAATTACATATTTCGAATAGGAATCACAAAGCTAATCACTCAGATACTCTGATGGGCCACATTTAAAAAACATTAAAAATTCTCTACTGCAGTGGGGGATTGGGATAGGCCGGTGATGGGTATTAAGGAGGGCACATATTGCATGGTGCACTGGGTGTTATACGCAAATAATGAATCATGGAACTTTACATCAAAAATTAAGGATGTACTGTATGGTGACTAACATAACATAATAAAAAATTATTATAAAATGAATACAAAAAAATAATTCTCTACTAGACATGTTCCCTGAGTGTGCCCAGCAATGGCAAACTTAGTTCTAAAGGTAACACAGTCCTATCAATACTTTGAGTGTGACTTCTTCAGCTCTTCATTTAATTCTCAACCTTGTTGAGGTTGCAGGGCAACCAATATGATGGATGAGCTCCGGCAGGTTGAGGTTGGGGCCAATAATTGATGATCACAGTATGTTACTATATTAGGATTAAGTTTGGTTTCAAGTAAAAATGATGAAATACATAATAGCTTCAACAAAGTAAAAATTCATTTCTGTCTTATTAATGGTCTGGAGTTAGGTGACGCAGGTCTGAGGTGACTTCAAGATGTCGGTGGTCAGGGAACCAGGCCCCTGTCTTGTGCCTACCCTCTGTGTTAGTTTTCTGGGGCTGCCGTTACAGAGCACCACAAACTGGATGGCTTAAAACAACAGAAATTCATTCTCTCACAGTTCTGGAGACCAGAATTCAGAAATCAAGGTTTTAGCACAGCTGCACTCCCTCCAGAGGTTCTGGGAATAATCTATTCTTTTCCTAGTTTCTGGGGGCTCCAGGCGATCCTTTTTTGTAGCTGCTTCCCTCCGTTCTCTCTCTGTCTTCACATGGCTTTCTCTGTGTGGTGATCTGGTCTCTCTTTGTGTCTTTTGTAAGGATACTCATGATGGCACTTTGGGCCCACCTGGATAATCCAGGATGATTCCTTCCCCTCAGAATCTGTAGCTTAATCACATCCACACAAACCACTTTTCCAAATAAAGAACATTAACAGGTTTCAGAGATTAGGTCATGGACATATTTTTGGGCGCCATTATCAGCCTGCTGTACCCTCCTCCCTCAAGGTCACCTCATGGTCCAGTATGCTTGTTAGCATACCAGCTGGCATGTCAACATTTCCTGCCAGGTGGAAGAAAGTGAGAAGAGTCATAGGGGCCCCTCTCAGCCGTGTTGGCTCATTTTAAACACTCTTCCTTGAAATCCCACCCAACCCTCGATTTCCTCTCAGTGACTGCATTTACCTAGCTGCCAAGGAAGCTGAGAAATGCACTCTTTGATTTATTTAATTCCCTGTGCTGCTGAAGTATAATTTGCAAGAAGGCAAAAATAGGACATACAAATATAAAAGGTCATATGTCAACAATTTTATTTAGCTCATTAATTGAGGGAATGAGTAAGATGTTAAGGCCAGTTTAAATGAGAATTTGTATTACAGAGATTTATTTTCTCTGCCACACAAAATTCATTTACATTGCTATGGACAGGAATCATTTGCATTGCTATTAAGTTTTTGGCAATGTGCAGAGCTGTAAAATAGTCCAATTGCTAGTCAGTCAGTCAAGAGTATAGAATGAGATAGTCCTGGAAAGTCTGCTTTATGTAAACAAACCCTATCACCCAACTCAAGGGACACTCTGTAATCTCTTTGCTTCTTTCTAAGTATTGGGTATTTTTAAAACCGTGACCAGTTAAAAACTATGGCTTTCTTACCAAGATAGAAGGGAAAGGAAGATGCTGGAACTGGCCTCGCTGTTTCTGCCTCTCAGTAGGTCAGAGATATTTGCCTAGAATGGAGGCCTCCTACAAGTAGGGATACTCCCCCACACAAATGGATACCCTAAGTCAGACCTCCCTTTTTTTAATTAAAAAAATTTTTTTTATTATGATATGTTAGTCACCATACAGTACATCCTTAGTTTTTGATGTAATGTTCCATGATTCATTGTTTGCATATAACACCCAGTGCTCCATGCAATACGGGCCCTCCTTAATACCCAACACCGTATATTTTTATTTATATACAATAAAGTTCACTTTCTGTTGTACAGATCTATGGGCTTTAACAAATGCAGAGTTGTGTTATCAGCACCACCACAGTCAAGTACAGAACAGCTCCCTCACCCCAAAATATTCCCTCACGCTGCTCTTCTGTAGTCAGCCCCGACTCCCTAGGAACCACTGATCTGTTGCCTAAATCTGTAGTTTGCCTTTTCCAGAATGTCCCATATGATACAGTATGCAGCCTTTTGAGTCTGGCTTTTTTCACTGAATATAGTATCTTTGAAATTCATTTTTTTAAAAAGATTTTTATTTATTAGAGAGGGGGAGAGAGCACGAGCAGGGCAGAGGGAGAAGGACAAGCAGACTGCCCACTGAGCAAAGAGCCTGACGTGGGCCTCAATCCCACACCCTGAGATCACGACCCGAGCTGACGGCAGACGCTTAACTGACTGAGTCACCCAGGCGCCCCTGAAATTCATTTCTATTGTAGTGGGTATCAATATCGTTTTAATTTGTCCTGCTGAGTATCATTCCATTGCATGGATATAGTATAGTTCATCCCTTCACCGATTGAAGGACATTTGAGTAGCTTCTGCTTTTGGTTGATTATGAATAAAATTGCCGTTAACATGTACATGCAGGTTTTTGGGTCAACAAACATTTTCATTTCTCTTGGGTCAGTACCTCATTGTGGAATTGCTTGGTCACGTGGTGTGTTTAATTTTATATAAAAATGCCAACTTTTTACCAATGTGATTGTACCATTTTGCATCCCCACCAACAGTGGAGGAGAGTTCTCACTGATTTGTGTCCTCACTATCAGTTTTTACTCATCAGTTTTTTGTTTTTAAATTTACCATTCTACTAGGTGTGTAATGGTAACTCATTGTCCGAGCTGGGCCCTTTTAATGGTCTCAGTGCAACCTAGTCAAGTTGTAACAATATCCGTGGCTAATCTTTCGACTTAACCTTATTAAGCCTATAAACCCTCTTTTCCAGAGCAACAGTTCTGATATTTCTCTATAGAAACTGTGGAGTCTGAATCTCTTGCCTTTTCTTGCCCTTGGTCTTGTCACCGAGAACATAGAAGGATTAGCTTTACGTGGGTGTGACAGGATGAGTATTACTGCAAGTAAGTGGGAGGATGGAGCTGAACAAAGTTTCAGGTGGCTCCTTTTGATGCCATTATTTCTGTGATGGAGGCCATGAGGGTTCCTGTATAGGGTGGGGGGTGTGTGCATCTGAGGTTTGTTCGAGGGGAGTAGAGAAGTCTGGACGTGGCCACTGTGGAAGAATGGGAAGGGAGCTGATTACTGAGGCATAGGACTGCTCTTCTACCCTCTCCTGAGTGGTTAGTGGGGGCTCGTGGAGTACCTGCCAACAGGTGGGAACCTCTGGATGGACTGGGACCCATGCTTTTCCCTCCCACCTCTTTCCTTACCCCTAAATCTTCCACCCTTTTGACAGGAAGAATGAATGAGGTTAGAACAGGATTCCATAGTAGTGACTGTGCTGAATATTTGAAAAATGGTCCTGAAGCAGGATATTCCTTAGAAGTTATTAGTTTATAGTGAATAGGCGTAATTCATTTAAAGAGCAGAAAGTTTTTCTTGTCAGAACTAGTATTTGTGCACTCCTTGAGTACACAGTAGTCTAAGGGAGCCAACAAGGGGCCAGGCTGTCTTTCTCAAGCAGCTTTCATCCTTTGTAGGAGTGGGAAGAGGAAAACACCGTCTCCCCCACCTCTGTGCACTGTCTGGTGTGATGCCCCGCAGGCTCCTCCCTCCCCAGCTCAGGTCCTGCCTCTTGCCTCTACTACTGCTGTCCTCCCCACATCACTTAACACTGGTCTTGGTGGCGGTGTCCCTGTGTGATCTTTATACTTGATTGTAAGCTGCTTTGGGGCATGGGCAAGGTCTTGTGTAGCTAACAGGACAGGCTAACCCAGTGGGTTTCAAACCTGAGGGCTCATCAGTATCACTCTGGTCGGGGATGGCGCTGAGGGTTTGCATTTTGAACGAGATCCCTGGTCATGCTCTTGTTCCCGGTCTAGGGACCGTACTTTGACCGTGATTGGTCTGAACCTTCAGGGAAAGAAAGTTCCCGGGGATGCTGCCTCCCTCTTTTTAGAGTTGGTACTTCACCACTCAGCATGGGGCTCATTTCCTGCTTGTGTGAGTAGCAGGAGAACCCTTTCTCTTATGGGCTTCTTCCCTAGTTCCTTAGGGAAACTCTGAAATTACCATTCCAGGAAGGAGTCAGATTTTTCCCTTAGGGACATCTTAAAACCAGGGTTTGTGGTTAGCCATTTATTTATGAGGGTTTGGTTAATGATTCTTACCAGGATGATAAAAACCAACTTCAGGCATTAGATCTTTATGGTGAATTATAATTGCTACCAATAGAGGTGAGGGCTAGAGATTTCTCCCCTATAAAGTCAGGTGTGAATGAAAACAAGGCTCAGACAAGGTTCTTTCCTCATGTAGATTCATTAGCAGGCTGGCGGCTCAATGCAACCATATAACCTGTTTTATATACATAGTAAAGTTCCAGCTCAGTTCTTTTAGGGGATTGGTGCCCTTGCATTCATGGTTACCTGTAGCAAGTATGACAGTATTTCATAGACAATATATTAATTTTTCATTGTTGCCTAAGAAATTACTACAAATACATATGCTTAAAACAAATTTATTATCTCACAGTTTTGTAGGTTAGAAGTCCAGGCATAGGGGCGCCTGGGTGGTGCAGTCGATAGGCGTCTGCCTATGGCTCAGGGCGTGATCCCAGAGTTGTGGGTTCGAGCCCCGCATCAGGCTCCTCGGCTGGTAGCCTGCTTCTTCCTCTCCCACTCCCCCTGCTTGTGTTCCCTCTCTCGCTGGCCGTCTCTCTCTCTCTGTCAAATAAATAAATAAATAAAATCTTAAAAAAAAAGAAGTCCAGGCATAGAGTGGCACAGCTGTTTCTCGGCTCTGATTTCCCGAGGCCCACTGAAGATGTTGGCCAGGCTGCACCCTTCCCGGAGGCTGAGGGGATGAGGCACTCCCAAGCTCGTTCACATTGGCAGAACTCCATGCCACGTGGCTATGGGAGTGAGGTCCCCGGGGCTGGGGATTGTTCTCAGCTTTTAGGGGTGTCTGCATTCCTTTGCTTGTGGCTGCCTTCCTCCATCTTCAAAGCTAGCAATGTGGCAAGTCCAGAAGGTTGAATCCTTCTTATGCTGTGAGTCTCTCTGATCGCCTCCCCCAAATTCTGCCTTATCTCACCTCCTACTCTTTAGGTATGGACAGGGTCACATTAGTAATAACACAGATTACACTGACATGCTACCCTTGTAAAAGTGTTTCTGAAACGCCCCCAGGGACATCACATGTGCATGTGAGATGAAGACTGACTCTTTAGTCTTCCTCTTCTGCTTTTAAGGGCTCGTGTGAGTACACTGGGTCTACCCAGTAATCCAGGATAACCTCGCTAGTTTAAGGTCACCTGATTAGTAACTTTAATTCTAAATTCCATCTGTGGGACCCCTTCACAGCAGTACCCAGATTGTGTTTGGTAACCAGGGGACAGGAATCTTGGAGTGACATCTTTCAAGGTTCTGCCTACCACAGACAGAATTTCAGTTATCTACCATTTTGCACTGGGGCCAGATAATTCCCTGGAATCAGCAGCTGGACCGGGGCCCTTTACCTGTTAAGCCTAGGACACCTTTCTGAGGGTCTGCTAGATTTTCATACCTAGGTCTTATGAAGGCCAGAGTGTTTCCGGGGTGTTTATGGTTAATCCTCTTATCTCAAATATGAGTTTCACCAATGAAAATAAACTTCCAATAACCACAAACTGATTAACAAAGTCAGTGACTTAGTAAGTGTGGAAGTCCATTTTTGACCTGAAGTGTGCTAACTTGTGGTAAGGATGGCCAGCTGACTGACTTGTGGTGGTCTGCTCTTGAGTATTGCCTTTTATTTTATTTTGTTTTGTTTCAAGATTTTATTTACTAGAGAGAGAGTGTGTGCAAGCAGGGGGAGAGGGAGAGGGAGAGACTCTCAAGCAGACTCCATGCTGAGCACGGAGCCCCATGCTGTGCTGATCTCGTGACCCTGAGATCATGATCTGAGCTGAAATCAGGAGTCTGACCCTTAACCAACAGAGCCACCTAGATGTCCCTATTTTTTTTTTCAAAAATTTTATTTATTTATTTGAGAGAGAGAGAGAACACACATACTTGTGCTCTGGAGGGGAGGGGAGGGGCAGAGGGAGAGAATCTCAAGCCAACTCTGTGCTGAGGGCAGAGCCCTGTGCAGGGCTTGATCTCAAGACCCTGAGATCATGACCTGAGCTGAAATCGAGAGTCAGTAGCTTAACTGACTGAGCCACGCAGGTGCCCCTGGCCTTTCGTTTAAAAGCTAGTTAACATCAGGGCACTTGGGTGGCTTAGTTGGTTAAGCACCCAACTCTTGGTTTCAGCTAGGGTCAAGGTCTCAGGGTCATGTGATCGAGCCCCTGTGCCAGCCTCCACGCTCAGCACAGAGTCTGCTTGAGATTCTCTCTCTTTGCCCTTCCCCTTCTGCATGCTTTCTCTCTCTTTTCCTCAAATAAGTAAAATCTTAAAAGGGGGCGCCTGGATGGCTCAGTTGTTAAGCGTCTGCCTTTGGCTCAGGGTGTGATCCCAGAGTCCTGGGATTGAGCCCTGCATTGGGCTCCCTGCTCCACTGGGAGCCTGCTTCTTTCTCTCCCACTCCCCTGCTTGTGTTCCCTCTCTCGATGGCTATCTCTCTCTCTCTGTCAAATAAATAAATAGTATCTTAAAAAAAAAAAAACCAACTAGTTAACCTCTGGAGTCTGTATTCTAGACTAAGACAACTAATTGTTTTTAGGCAGTAGCTTAAAGGCACCTGACACACATTTATATCACATTATTTATGTTGAAGTGTTGGAAATAAAATTTAGGCAATATGATAGAGTTTTGTCCCCTCATCTGAGAGCCTCAGGAGAGCATGTTGATGTCTTGTTCTCGCCCTGTGCCTGGCATGCAGTGGATGCCAGTGGATACTTGTTGAGTAAATAAGGTGAATGAATGGATTTCTCTGCTGTAGTGTATAAAAACAGGTTCAGCATAGGAACAGCATGACAGATCAAACTGCGTTGGAAGAAAGTAGAAACATTACTCGGTATTTTGTTGAGCTAGGGGTTTATTATACTCATAGTGCTGTAAACATGCACACTACAAACAGACTAGAGAATCATTGTCAACGTTTATTTTAAAGCTGATTTATTGAAAGGAACGTGGCTCCATTTTGAAACAGTTTTGCTACTAGATTTAAGTGCCTGAATGGCAATGCATATTTATATCACACAGGGCTTTGTGCATTGCATGAAGGAATAACGCTACACGCCCTTCTCAATGCGTCACGCCCTCATGCCAGATTTTCCCCCTTTCTCAGTTCCAAGTGTGTGTCTCTGCAACACTTGCCTTTTGGGGTACAGGAGGGAGAGGGGTTGGACATTGGAAGCTCTAAGTATCATGCCCTTTAAAAATCCCAACTGTGATCTGATAGTTTACCACAGTTCACCATTTGGGAATTGACTATTTAATGATATTTGCTTTAACGATAAAGCTTCCCTCCCCCAAAGGAAATCTCTTACTTATCCTTGTTATTGTTCCCCTCTTTTTGTGACCATTTCCCAGTATAAAATGAAAACCCCAGACCAGATAAAATTGACAGGAACCTTTCCTGTGAAAGTTCAAGATGCTTTAAAAAAAAAAAAAAAATCTAAAATGATAATACGAAGTGTCACTTTTCATAGTCTCCAGATGTGAAAAATGTAAGATTGCTTTAAATGCAATAAGTAGCCTCAGGTGTTCTGCGTCTCAAATATTGCTTCCATATATATATATATATATATATATATATATATATATATATATATATATATTTTTTTTTTTTTTTTTAACTGAAACACTCAGAAATGAAAAGTAACCCCTGCCCTTCTGTCTTTCACTGCCTGGAGATAAAGCCCAGTTTGGTTTATTTCTGCCATTCCTTTTAAAAAATATTCCTTATATGGCAGTTTCTAAGCAGCAGAATAGTCAGCCGTGTGATTAAAATGTCAAAAAGAGTAGGAAAACTGGCCGCTGGGAAAAGTATATTTGGAGATTTACATAAAGGCAGAGGACTGAATGGGGAGAAGGCCTGCCTCCAAGGTTGTAGACTGAAGTGATTAAGGGCGGTTTGTGATCCCCCTCCCAGACAAACACAGGCCCTTCTGTACAATGAAAAGAGCTGGCAGGAGTTCTTCTCATGCAAGCTGCATACTGGGAACTTGTTTAACCTCTCTGGGGGCATGTTCTGTGTCTGTTTCTTTTCAGAGCCCTTTATCTTTAAACTTGAGGACCCTTCCCCTGTATCACATAGTAGAGAATGGGGTTGGGTGGTGCGGGAATCTAGATGAGGTGAGGAATCCAAAGTTGCTATGAAATGGGTTATGATCGAGAATGATTCCCATTTATGATTGAGAACAATCCTTATTTGTCTAAAACCTGGTAAACTGGGCAAGTTGGTGCCCCAACCTCATGACCCTAGACCCTGTTCAGATATGAACGGAAGAAGGGTGGTCTCCCTTAGGGGCCTTGTCCATGGTGGCCTGTGCTATCCTACTCGATACCTTTGCTACTGAAGTATGGCTATGGTCCCAGCCATATCTAGTAAGAACATCAGAATCTTCATTTTAACGAGACCCCCCCCCCCCCCCCCGCCGCCGCCAGTGATCTCTATACACAGTAAAGCTTGAAAAGTGCTTTATACCAGTGTGGTGGGTGAGCTGCCCAGGAGTGATTGGAAGGTGAGGCCACTGTGACAGGGAAACATGTTGGCCTCTACATGAGCTGATTTCCCCACTATTTTTTTTTTTTAAGTGATCTCTACACCTGCCATGAGCCTCGAACTCAGAACCCTGAGATTTAGAGTCACATGCTCTATGGACTGAGCCAGCCAGGTTCCCCTTGCTGATTTTCAAGCTAAGTCCTGTATTGTTTCTAAGGAACCCTTGCCTTAAAACATAGTAGCCAACAGGGGCACCTTGGGTGGCTCAGTCATTGAGTGTCTAACTCCTGATTTTGGCTCAGGTCACGATCTCAGGGTTGTGAGATCACGCTGGGCATGGAGCCTACTTAAGGTTCTCTCTCTCCTTCTCTCCCCCGCCCCCCAAAAAACCCATAGTAGCCAACATACCTGCTTTCTGCATAATTGTTATGTGGTATTCTATTTTGGTTTTGTGGGGATTAACCTGATAGCAAAGCAGGGAGGTTATTTTACTTTAAGGTAGCTTATGCTTGGGAACATTGAGTGTTTTATTTTAAACAAAAAGCTGTGTGTAGAAAGGTGCTGGGCAGTAGTATCCCCTCGGTAAGAGGGTGGTTGGGAGATGGAATTCTCAGTTTGGGTCTCTCTTGACAAGGTGGCCACTTGCTTTTAGAGGAGTTTGTTTCAGTGGTGTAGAAATCCGTGTCACTGTGGTTTAATCGCAGATCAGGTGTGAGATGGGTGCCTGGTGGTCACATGGCTCCTGCTGCCATGGCCTCTTTTCTCCTCATCCGTCAGTCAGTCTGCTCAGCTGCCCACCATGTGGACCCTAGGTGCCCCTTGTCATGGTAGCCCTTTGGGTCATGGAAGCAATAATTCTTCCCATTCTGGAAGGTGTTCCTCCTGTTGTCTCTGATTCCTCACAGTTTTGTACTTGTTTCAGTTGCGGTCTTTCAGGGTAGTGTCTTCCTCAACTGTCTGATCCTAGTTTGTAACTGAAGAGCAAAGAAGCTGATTGAAAGAGCTGGGTAGGTGTTGAGGACAGGCTTTGTGGCGCCGTGATTGGTCAGAAATCTGCCGTTTCTTCCGGAGGATGTCCCCAACTGGTTACTTACGGGTCTTTTCTCTTGGTGACTTTCCCCGGAGAGGCGTCCTCTGATGTCTTTCTGCCATGATGTACGAGTTTGCTGCCTCTGATCTCACAGCTTAGGGTGGGGGTACATCTGGGGCCCACCAGTCTGCATGTGGAATTTTTCTTAATCCCAGTTTTTTAGCTTAGCACTCCAGTTGAGCTCTTGAGTCTCTATGGTCTTGGCATTCAGCCTTTCCAGAGAAAAACTCAGCATCCAGGATGAGAGAGGGAATGCTTCCTGGTTCTGAGGGTCTATCTCTCCCTTAAATAGATTCTCAAGTCCTGATCCCATGTGGCCCCATCCATGCCTCTGCCTTCAGACATGGCTCCCATCTCTGAGGCTGAGCCGTCCCGTCCCCTACCCTAGCGCCAACCTTTTCTAGCCCGCTCAATTCACTGCTCCTTGGCAAACTGTTTCCCAGGTTCAGAAGTTTGGTGTCTTGCCTGTGGTGTTCTCCTTTCCCCAACAGTCCCTCAAATCCCTTTACTACAACTTTAATGATGTTTTGAAAAGGAGTAAAGGCAAACGAGTGTTCATTTGCTGTTTTATGGAAAGTATGCAAAGATTCTCTAATGAGCAATTGAGAGGAGGAAGGAGCGAAACCTCTATAGTTATAAATTTTTCTTGTTTTGTAGCGTTTGAGGTTCAGCTGTTTGTGGAAAGCAATTTAAATAAAAAGATCGTGTTGGAGTGCAGTTGTTTATGCAGCCATACCTCGTCTGATGGCACTTCGCTCCATTGCACGTCCCAGATGTTGCAGTTTTGCAAATTGAAGATTTGTGGCAACACTCTGTCCAGCAAGTCTGTTGGCACTGTTTTTCCAGCTGCATTTGCTCGCTTGATGTCTCTGTGTCACATTTCAATAATTCTTGCAATATTTCAAACTTTTTCATTACTCTCTTTGTTATTGTGATCTGTGGTCAGTGATCTTCTATTATAATTGTTTTGGGGTGCCATGAACTGTGCCCATATGAGACAGCACACTTAATTGATCAGTGTTGGGTATATTCTGATTGTTCCACCAAACGGCCATTCCCCCATCTCTTCTCTCTCTCCTCGGGCCTCAGTATTCCCTGAGACACAACAACATTGAAATTAGGTCACTTAACAACCCTACAATGTCCTCTAAGTGTTCAAGTGAAAGGAAGAGGTCACATATCTCTCACTTTAAATCAAAAGCTACACATGATTAAGCTTAGTGAGGAAGACATATCAAAAACTGAGATAGGCCGAAAGCCAGGCCTCTTGCACCAAATAGTTACCCAAGCTGTGAATGCAGAAAGAAGGTTCTTGAAGGAAATTAAAAGTACTGCTCCAGTGATCACATGAATAAGAAAGCAAAAACAGCCTTATTGCTGATAGGGAGAAAGTTTTAGTGGTCTGGATAGAAGATCAAACTAGCCACCACATTTTCTTAAGACAAAAACTAATCCAGAGTAAGACCTTAATTCTTTTCAGTTCATGAAGGCTGAGGCGAGTTGAGGAAGCTGTAGAAGAAAAGTTTGATGCTAATAGAGGTTGGTTCCTGAAGATGCCATCTAGGACTTTCATAACGAGAGAGAAGTCGATGCCTGGCTCCAAAGCTTTAAAGGGGACAGACTGTCTCTTGTTAGGGACTAATGCAGTTGGTGACTTTAAGTTGAAATCAGTGCTCATTTACCATTCTCCAAATCCTAGGATCCTTAAGCATTAATATAAATGTATTCTGCCTACACTCTGTATATGGAACAACAAAGCCTAGATGACAGCACATCTGTTTACAACATGGTTTACTGAATATTTTAAGCCCACTGTTGAGACCTACTCAGGATAAGATTCCCTTCAAATGTTACTGCTTGTTGACAATGCACCTGGTCACTCAAGAGCTCTGATGGAGATGTCCAATGAGCTCAGTGTTTTTGTGCCTTGTTAACACAACATCCATTCTGCAGCCCGTGGATCAAGGAGTAAGTTTCAACTTTCAAGTCCTATTTAAGAAATATATTTTGGAAGGCTATCACTGCCACAGATAGTGATTCTCCTCTGATGGATCTGGGCAACGTAAATTGAAAACCTTCTGGAAAGGATTCACCATTCTAGATGCCATTAAGAATATTCATGATTCATGGGACATGGTCAACATATCAACATTAACAGGAGTTTGGAAGAAGCTGATTCCAACCCTCGTGGAGGACTTTGAGGGTCTAAGACTTCAGTGGAGGAAGTAACTGCTGATACGGTGGAAACAGCAAGAGAACTCGAAGTGGAAGTGGAGCCTGAAGATGGGACTGAATTGCTGCAATGTCGTGATCAAACTTTTATGGATGAGGATTGCTTCTTACGGATAAATAATTTCTTGAGATGGAATCTACTCCCGGTGAAGATACCATGAAGATTGTTGAAATGACAGCAAAGGGTTTAGAATATTACCTAAACTTAGTTGATAATGTAGTAGCAGGATTTAAGAGGTTTGACTGTAAATATGAAAGAAGTTCTGTGGGTAAAATATTGTTGAATAGCATCACATGCTACAGAGAATTCATTCGTGAAAGAAAGAGTCCATTGATGTAGCAAACTTCATTGTTTTCTTGCTTTAAGAAATTGGCACAGCCACCACAACCTTCCGCAACCACCACCCTGATCCGTCAGCAGCCACCAACATCAAGGCAGGGCCCTCCACTAGCAAAAAGATTACGGCTCACTGAACGGTCACATGATAGTTGGCATTGTTTCACAGTAAAGTAATTCTTAATTAAGGTATGCACATTGTTTTTAGACATAATGCTGTTGCATACTTAACAGATCACAGTGTAAACAGTTTCATGTGCCCTGGGAAACCAAAAAATTCATTTGACTCACTTTATTGCAGTATCTGCAATATTTCAAGTATGCCTATAATCACTTCATAGTATCTCAACTCCTAGTAAAAGGGATTATCGGAGACAAATATTAATAAAATATTTGTTGACTATCCTAAAGTCCATGGATGACTAGGTGGTGGTGGAAGGTTCTGTTGCTCTGGCCTTTTCTGGGACTGCATGTTTCATCTGGGTTTCCCACTTTTATCAGTGCTGAGTGCTGGTTGAGTACGTGGACTTCAAACCTGCATGGACCACAGACCTAGTGTTTTGCTGTGTGTGGGCCATGACGAACTTGTTTAACTGATTTGAGCCTCCGTTTCCTGACCTAAAAATCAAAGTAGTGCTCTTCTCCCAAAGTTACTACCACTGAATGAATTAATGTATGTAAGTGCTGAGCCTTGTGTGACCACTGAATACACGTTCTATCTACTTTGTGATAGTCCATATCTCCTTTCCTATCTAGCATCACTGTTTACTGTGCCAGGCACTGTGCTAGGCCTGGGAACCGGATCCACCTGTCTCTGCTCTCGTGGATGGTCCCCTGGGAACAGGAGGCTTACTTGTCCATCTGTTAGCTCTGCAATATTACTGAGGCCCGAGCTGGGGAGGCTGGGGACCTAGGTAGGTCTGCCCAATTCCAGAGGCTCTGCTCTTAACACTCTGACTCCTCAATGCTGAGTCTTTCTAATAGTTAACAGTTGGCCTCTGAACAGAACACAGTCATAGACTGTTAAATGGATGGGCATGGATGCTTTCTGAAGCCTCTGGGTGACGCTGGGGTTCGATGTTCCAGCCATTCATAAAAACCATCGTACATCCATGTGAAATAGCCCATGTTTGAAGAGAGTACTCACTATTAGAAAATATTTTTGAAGGATATATGGGGTAGGTAGATGGAGCCTGTAAATAGATCTGCTTAGATTTGCGGTTACTATACCTGAAGAGTTCAGGTGAGCAGAGATTTACAGGTGTCTCTCTCTCTCTTTTTTTTTTTTTTAGATTTTTTTTTATTTATTTATTCGACAGAGATAGAGACAGCCAGCGAGAGAGGGAACACAAGCAGGGGGAGTGGGAGAGGAAGAAGCAGGCTCATAGCAGAAGAGCCTGATGTGGGGCTCGATCCCAGAACGCTGGGATCACACCCTGAGCCGAAGGCAGATGCCCAACCGCTGTGCCACCCAGGTGCCCCTACAGGTGTCTCTTGAGCAGTGGCATGGTTACTGGTTGGGGCAATTTGAGTCATTGGACAATAAGGTGCCTGTGATCTCTTTTACCACAGAGAATAGGTCAGAAACCAAGCGTGTAGATAGGTTCTTGTACTTGTCCTAGTTCCATTTCTTCCTGCCCTGTTAGAGCCCTTCTTCCTAGTTTCTGGCTCCTTCATAGCAAATATGTTAAACTTCCCCTTACCCCCCCCCCCACCCCAGTCTTCTCTCCATGCATATTTATATAGGGGTATGCGTATGTTTTAGAGAAAATCTGAGTAACGCTTTGTATTCTGCTGTATAGCCTACATCCTCTATTCATATTGTGAATGTGTTCTCCGTCTTCCCCTATAACCGTTCCAATTTAACCTTTGAAAAATCCCCTTTCTGACAGGGTTAAATAAATTATGGAGACAGCCATGTGATTAAATACTGTGTTAGCCATTTAAAAACCATGATTTCTAAAGTTTGAAATAATATCCCTATCTGTCAAGTACCATACACTTCTTTGATAATGTGGCCTGTTTTAATGTGTAGTACGTTGTAGGCGGCTGGGAATTGGACTGTTTTTATACTGGTGTAGATGCTTTCGCAGTGGGCCTTTAGATGGCAGCATCTCTCACCACAAAGCGCATTCCGCACAGAACTCCTTAGCCGAGTAGGATGTTGGATTCAGAAGGATGCTTCAGTGTGGTGACGGAGCCACGGGCCCAGAGGGTCGGACCGGGGCTGCGGCTCAGGGCTGAGCAGGAGGGAGGACTGGGGACCCCTGTCTGCCATGCTTTCCACCAGCTTTTCCCTTACTGGTGTGAAATGTTCCCTGTCTCTGTGGCCTTGTGAAAAGCACACTTTAAAAATAAGGCAACCAAGGAAAATGAAATTCGAGTGGGTGATTCTGGGCCAAATGTAATGTGATGTTTGACAGGAACAGACAGTATTGGCAGGCTTGTCTTTTTTTTTTTTTTTTAATGTGGCTTCATTTAGATATAATTCACATAGCATACAATCCACTCATTTAAAGCGTACATTATAGCAGTTTTTAGTGTATTCCCAAGGTCGTGCAGCCATCACCACTAATTTTAGGACATGTTAATCACCCCAAAAAGAAGTCTCATGCCCTTTAGCTATCACCCCGCTAGCCTGCATATCCCTCAGCCCCTGGCAGCCATTTGTTCTTTGTTTCCGTAAATTCGCCCATTCTGGATATTCCATACGAATGGACTCCTATAATATATGGCCTGTGGGGAGGGGCTTCCTTCACGTAGCATTGTGCTTTCAGGTTTCATCCCGTTGTAGCATAAATCAGTACTCCATCCCTCTTTATTGCCCAGTACTGTTCCACTGTATGGATAGATCACATTTTGTTGTCATCAGTCAATGGACATTTGGCTCTTGAGGGTGCTGCCACGAGCATGGGTGTGCAGGCTTCTGCGTGGACACGTGTGAGTACAGAAGCGGAATTGCTGGGCCTTATAATAACTGTGTAACCTTTTGAGGAACTGCTAAACTGTTTTCCAAAATGGCTGCACCTGTTCATTGCCACCACCAGTGTGTGAGGGGTCTCTTCAGTCTTACTAAGAATTCCAGATTTTCCGATGCTACATTGAGATTGATTGGTAGGTGAGAAATGGGACTGATGGGCTCTCTCGTGTCCCCGAGTCGCATGCTGGACTGGCTGCTGTGCCTTTTTGAAGGCGGCTCTGTCATGTGCCAAGAAAGCCATCGCCTTCTCTGCCCCACACAATTGCAGTGCGTCACCAGTGTGATAAAATGCCGGCTCTGTGGCCGCTCGGGGCGTGTTGATGCTACAGCCTGGCTGCTTGTAATCCCTGCCTCCTGACTTTGGAGATAGCAAGCAACCCAATCGTCTCTGTCCCAGTTAGAGGCAAATTCCAAATAAAAAAACCCTTTGCCAGAAGCTGTCCAGGTTTGAACATGTCAAAATCACTTCCTTGACGTACACCAAAGATAGCTGTAGCGTCTTCAGAGCAAAAGAGCGGCTTTTGTTTTTCTCTGAGTTGACATTCTCGAAACTGAGCTTACCCGTTTCTGCTTTGGCAGCCCGGACTGGACATTCCCGCGTCTGGACTGACATGACTGTGTGTGTGTTCAAGGGAGGAGAAGGGGCCGGCTCTTCCTTGAGGCATATTTGGGTCCTGGTGAGGACACACACTGTACACGCCGAAGCTTTGTTTGCGTCTGGAAAAAATTAGCCACACTCAGATCTGTTCCACTGCAGGTCCCGTCAGGAAGCCCAAGTATGTGGAAAGCCCCAGAGTGCCTGGAGATGCAGTTATAATCCCGTTCCGAGAAGTGTGCAAGGCGGCAGAGCCCAATGAGAATGGTAAGAATATGTTTTCAATGATTTTCACCCCGAAAGATTTTACATAATGACATTCCATTTCTGAGTGAAACTTGAGTGCCTCTTGTAGGAATGCTTGGCCAAATTGAATGTATCTGGGAGGCTTTTTCCCCCTCGTCCAGTTCCAGAGATCTGTTGAGCTAATGTAAATTCTTGGAATTATATTCACCGCTTAGGAATAGTTGAGTGGGTGCATATGCATTGTTTAAGTGTTGAGCCATATTTCCTCTCAATTCTGACCTCTCGGCATGGAGAGATAAAGGAAAGCCAGCCAGTAGACGGCTTCCAGCACTCTGCTTTGTTTGGCTTTTTGGTACTCCCATCATTTTGGAGTATTCAACAGGCTTTCGCTGAAAAGCAGACACTTTTCACTGGACAAGTTTCTGATAACCAGCTTCCTTAAAAGCAGTTGGTAGCTTTTGAAAGCTTTTTGTTTTTTAATATCTAAAGTTTTTCTTTAGGGAATGTTGAACTAAGAGCCAAAAAAAAAAAAAAAAAAGTCCAAATTAATTGAAATCTTTTAGTGAAGATATTTTTTTTTTTCTAGTACTGGAAATAGGTGTAACAGACATTACAAACTGTAGTATTTCATAGACGTATTAATTGTTCTTTATTTTTGAAATCCATTTGGGAATTTTCCATTTGTTCCATTCCAGGGCAGCAAGGAGTCCCCAACTCACAACTTCATGGTCTCTGATTTGTATGTTTTGAACTTGTATCCCATTTTCCTGTAGAAACACATGGTTAGGAATCCTGGCTTATGTAGAGAAGAAGCCCATTTTATCTTCAATGTAGATACAAATTTATGTAACAATGCTGGAAGAGAAAGCTCATCCATATTTCTCCTTTGGAATACCTGGCATTCTCCTCTCCCTAATTGCGGGTAGTCTGGGGTACAGCATTTTGTGTTTCTGTGGATACGTACTGTGGAGTGGTGCAAAGTAGGCCATGGTAGGAAAATGGAGTAAGTAGGGTGGTGGTGAAAATAAACCTAAAAATGAGCTGAGAAGAGGAATTGGCAGAAGATAAACCTCAGCAAGAGGAGTTTGGAATGGGTGGAAGATGAGATGGGGCAGGAGCTGGGCGTTGTGGGCAGGGAAGAGGTGCTGTTGCCTGCGTCTTGGCATGAGAAATTGTACCCTTTCCCTTCTGTCCAGGCACTGAGCTGTTTGGTTTGGGTAAGAGGTTCACACTAGGATTTGTGCTGAGGAGGGGCAGGGCACCAGGTGCGTGAAGAGGGGAGAGTCCCTGGCGGTGTCTGGTAGGATGGCCATTCTGTATACATGAGGACCCTCTTGGTGGTGAATTCATGTGTGAGGGTGTCTATTTTCAGATTTCTTCTCTCATTTCTATGCTGGATTTTGAAAGAAAATAAAAACCTGGTCCTCTGAAATGAATATCAGTGATCAGATTTACCAAGATGTTTGTCCATTTCAGAATAAACCACCCCTTACCCTCATCCCCAAAGCCTTTGAAGTCCTGGTCGTTTATGCCCTTGGTGTTTGGCCTAGACTTCATGATGTAACCTTTCTCCCTGGTGGGGAATATCATTGAGGTCCTGTGTAGAGTTTAGGACTCCCTCTGGGGTAAGAATGAGGGAGAAATTTAGGATTTGTATTGGGCAAAGAAGAGAGGTTAAAAAGAGTTCCTTTTGTCAGCTTTTCCCCTCTTGCCCAAGGTGGAATCAGCTATCTTTCTTGGGGGAGGCATTCTCCTGCTTGGGTGCCTGGTGAACTAATTCAAGTGTAAAGACTGATATTGCTGGCATAACCTGCAGTTTGCACCATGCACTCACTCCTGAGACCTCAGACTCAGCATTGTTTGTCTCCAAGGGGACTGAAATTATGACATACCTGGGCTATGAATAGAGACCAGAAGTTTCAGAAGTTTGGTCTAGAATTAAGAAATAGGGTACATTTTCCCTTTAAGTATTCAGGAAAAGGGAAAGAGGTATGGTTCATGTTTATAAGCATATGGCCTTGTATGGATAGCCATGATGTTGGTGGAAGCCCCCGCAGTTATCTGTTGGTTCATGAGAAAGTGGTTGCTTAACACTATTCAGCTTGACAATTAGTAAAGGATGGTGTGTTTTGTAATCCCCAGGGAATCTTTTACATTTCAATAGGGTTAATTAAATCTGCTATATTAAAGTGTAAATTTTATACACAGGTCAGTGAACCTAAAGGAGAGGCCGGAGCAGACTACAACTAATTGAGTTTGGGTATTAACCCAAGCATGCACTAATGTGTGGTAGACAGACCTACTCTCTAGGGCTGAGTATCAAGCGTCATCACTGAAGTTTTAACTTGAAATTTGGTCTTATGCTTTTCATATTTTCTTTGGGCATTTTCTTTTTAATCTTGAAGATGCTTTTCTGGATGCTGTCAATGACAGCATTTCAGTATTCACCAGACTAACAAACTATTGAAAACAGCTCTTTGTGAAATGCTTTTGAGATTTCCCATAGGCTCATGAAATATCAAGTTACTCCTAAATGTTTGAAATACCCTTCCCAGACTAAGCTGCCTCGTTTTATGGTTTAGCTCCATAAATTCTTGATTCTTAGCTGTTTGAAATTTAAATCAAAGTAAAGCAAAACCAATGAGCACTTTGAATTTGTTCATTAATTTATAAGTAATTGTATTTATGCGAATTTGCGTATTTTAGCCATCTGGAAAGTGGGTTGTATGATATGGGCAGATGTATATTTTTATTACATGCAAAGAATCAATCTGTTAAATTTTACATTCACCTGGAAACATCTTTAGAGAAATATATTCTACTTTATTCAATATTCTAAAATATTTTGGAAGAATAGCATTTTCTACTCTGGGGAAAGAAAAGAGTGACTTAATAAGCTCCTCAAACAAAATAAAGTCCCCCTTTCCCTGCCAAATAGTTCTAATAATCTGTGTGTCATACAGAATACTTTCTTCACAAATGAGCTTCCTTTTGCTAAACCAACATGTTATTTAGAGGGAGAATGTCCTTTACCCACAAGATAATACCTCTGCCTTAAGCGTAAATTGTAAAAAAACAACAGATAAATTAGAGAGGATTATTACAGTGGGATTCACAGCTATATTTCTTTGAATTAGGGGCAACCATAATCCATTCAGGTTTGCTTCCATCTGTCATTAGCTACTTGAGCAAGCTTTGATGGGGCGGGGTGAGAAAGTTTTAATCTAATGAGTCATTGCTTGGTGAAGATCAATCTCAAAATATGATGAAACTTTTCTTCTGGCAGTCTAGTTAGCAAGTAAAACTAACACATATGAAACAGCAGCATAATTACATGCAAAGCTATCTTGGGAGGAATGTCTTTTTTTAGATATGTTTAAGTAAATACTGACACCTTACGTTTTTGATTATTATTTCAGACATTCAGCTTCTTAGAATGGTCGTATGCCATTTGACTAACAGTTGATTAAGGTTTTAGTTAGATGAAAGTTCAGAAAGGAGATGTGCCTGGTATGTATGCCATGGAAGTGAGACCAGAGATAGGGTATCCTTTCATTCTGCATTTCTTTAAATGAATATTAACATTCTGATGCTACAGAAAGCACTATATTGGATGCTATTTGAGATGGGTTATCAAGCATAGGTTCTTTCTTCGTGGAGCCTTACAGTCTGGTTGGGGATTAAAGAAAGACCTGTATATGCAGAGTGACTATAATACAAGGGGGAAGTAGTGTTGACTAATCCCAGCTGGGTGCCAGTGGAGGATCTGAGCTGGGAAGGATTTGATTATCTTAAGATTTACCTGACAACGAAGTATAGGATGCATTGGGGCAGGAAAGAGACTAGGGTCAGGAAGATGGTTAGGAATAGATTCCAGTAGTTAGATAAGATGGAGTAAGGTCTCAAATTAGAACAGGATCAGGAAAGAAGAGGTGAGGAATAGGAAGATGCTTGAGAAATTGCATAGACCTGAAAGACAGAAGAGACAAAGATGATGACTTCAAGGCCTTGAGACTGACATTCAGAGGGCACTGAAGGAGAGGGAACCGTGTGTTTTGGTTTGAGTTCAGTTTCAGGCACGTTGAGTTTGAGATGCTGGAGGAACATCTAGGCACAAGTGCCCACTGAACAGTTGGAAAATCAAACTGGGTCTCAAGAGTTCTGGGTATGAACTTCTGTTTAGAGGGAATGTGATGAAATGAGAAGTGTGTCAGACTAGGGAAAGGGTCATTGGGAGAAGAGAACTGAGAAAGGTTAGAAGAACCCACAAGACCATATTATAATCCTGGAAACTATGGATTTCCTCTCTGAGTGTCTGATCTGACAGTTGCCACTTTCCTCCTTGTAGGACAGTATTAGCAAGGTCAAAAGTTATAGGAAAATCAAAAGAGGAGATCGGGCTTTTAAAAAGACAAAATTACTGTGCCTACCAGGGCTTTTTCAGGAGGCTAGTGAAGGTGAATGAATTTAAGTTGTAGGTAGGCGAAAGGGTAATGAAATTGGTGGGGATAGACCATTGCCTTTTTATCCTAAGGCTTTGAGCAGGTAAGGGTAGATGAGAGATCACTTAATAGGTTGAGAAGTGTATGCAACAATGGTTTTTTATTGATTTTAAAGAAAAGGGAGAATTTAGTACAATTGAAGACTTAAAGCAGAGATTCTCAAAGTGTAGGCCGTAGACATCTAGGCATCCCCAAGACCCTCACTGAGGTCAAAACTCTTTTTGTAATGATATTAAGAAGATATTTCCATATCTCTTACATTGACGTTTGCACTGATGGTACAAAGGCAATTGTTGGTAAGACTTCTGATGCCTTAGTGCACATTGAGGTAGGGGCACTGCTGTACTAGAGCTAGGCTAGTATTTTCCACTACCATGCACTAGCATTAAAAATAGTAACTCACTGAGTAACATTCCTGACAAAGCACTGAAAATAAGGTTATTAAATCTTGACCCTAGACTGAGCTTTTTAATAGTCCGTGTGACGAAATGGTAATTCTCCATAAAGCAGTTCTGCATGCCAAAGTGTGACGGTGGTCTCAAAGAAAACTACTTGTGTGAATGTTTGATTTGCAAACTGACCTAGCCAGTTTTGTTTTTTTTTTAAAGATTTTATTTATTTATTTGACAGAGATAGAGACAGCCAGCGAGAGAGGGAACACAAGCAGGGGGAGTGGGAGAGGAAGAAGCAGGCTCATAGCGGAGGAGCCTGATGTGGGGCTCGATCCCATAATGCCGGGATCACGCCCTGAGCCGAAGGCAGACGCTTAACCGCTGTGCTACCCAGGCGCCCCCCTAGCCAGTTTTTTAATGGACCATCATTTTTACTTGAAAGAATGACTGGAAAACCATGGTTACTCAGAATTGGGTATTTGACACACATTTTCTCAAAAAGGAACAAAATGAGCATGTCATTTCAATTAAAAAAAAAAAAAACCTGACAGGGATTCCTTGCTAATGATAAAATTTGACCTTTCAAGTGAAAAATTAGGTTTTTGGGAATTTGTATCTGTCACATTGAGCTTGATGGCTTCTCAGGACTTTTCATTTGAGATGTGGTGATATTAATGTGATATTTTGGTATTATATAATAAAATGTGTTAGCACTTGCAAGATCTGCAAAACCAATATTTTCCAAATCAGTGCATGATGTTAAAAAATCATGCATGGGTAAAAATTCATTTAATGCTTATAACAGATTCAAAGCCAACAGTAGAACTAACCTTTAAGAAATTGCTACTTGTTAAGTTTTGGTGTGGTATCAAAGAAGAATATCTGTAATTAATTGAGAAGGCTCCTCCCTTTCCCAGCTGCATATCTCTTTGAGGCCACAGTTCTTTGCATGCTTTAACCAAAAGAACATATCACAACAGATTGAATGCAGAAGCAGGCATGAGAATCTAGCTGTCTTCTATTAAATCAGACATTTAAAAGAATTTGTAGAAGTATAAAACAATGCCATTCTTAAATTTTTAAATTGAAAATATTTTTGGGGTGTCTGGCTTCCTGGGTTGGTAGAGCATGTAACTCTTGATTTCAGGGTTGTAAGTTCAAGCCCCATGTTCCGTGTAAAGATTACTTAAAAATAAAATCTTTGAAAAAAATATTTTTTATTAGAAGTGTTTAACATGTAGGTTTATGAACTTAAAATGAATTAATGTAGATTTAAAAAAAATTCTTAGTTTTAATTTCTAATATGATAAATATCAATAGCCCAGTCCTCAATTTTTAAGAGTGAACCCTGACACAAAAAGTTTGAGAACCACTGGCCTTGAGGAAGGAAAAGAAGATAGGGAGAAAATAAAAAGAGATGAGAAAATTGATCCGGAGTCTGATAGTTATCTAGACTTGAGATGATGAGGACTTGGTAAGTGGCGGTATGACTGGAAAGAAAGAGGCTAATTCAAGAGACATTTTGAAAGAGGAAATGATAAGATTTGATGACCGTTTCAATATGGGGTGAATGGGATGGAGAGCTTAAAGATAACTTGTGTGATAAGTACGTTTTTGTATTAAGGACTAGAAACCAATTAATGACAGCTCAGGTTCATGGGTAGATGCTCCTCTATAAATACTATTTTTGGAAAATCGAGGAGGGAAGGTGCCTTAGGAGAAGGAGCAGTCAGGAAGAAACAGGGAAATGGTTGTAAACAGAAGGCAAGGAGGGCAAGAAGTTTAGCAAGAAGCAGGTCATGGACATTTAGAAGCAAAGGAAAGGACTAAAACATCCATCAAGGCTGTGTTTCATTTAATGGACTCAATTCAGAAGTACTATTTTGGAAACTGATATTAAGTAAGTTGCTCAAGGTCACATGGTAGTAAATGGCTGGACACTGTCAACAGTGTCCAAACTCATGGAGTTTGAGGAGGATGAGAGCAGAGAAAGGGCTTCTCTTGATAGAATGATCTTTTCATCCCCAGGGACCTCCATGGTTCTAACAAAGTCGGACTTTAAGAAAAGAGAGTGATGAGATGAGAAGTGAAAGCAGTAAGTGTGGGCCAAGTGGGAACAGTTTGATAATTAGAAAAAGGAGGAAATTTGTTGTCTTGAAGGAATGATGAGTTCAGGAAAAGTTACTTAAGGCAGAAAAGTCCTAAACAAAAAACTATTTTTTGTTAGCTAAGAGAAATATGAACACACTGGATATAGCTAGGAATCCATGAAACCAGAAAATGAAATGATAGTGAGAAAGTGGGCTCTTGGTGTTAAAGTTGGTAGAAATAATGACCAACTTTGATATCGCATCTTATCTCCAAGGTGCTTGGTGTATAAGGTATTCTCTCACTTTTTTTTGTTTTGTTTTGTTTTTTTTAAAGCCCCACTGCCTTTTAAGAAGTGGTTATGACACTTCCCTCATGAGGAAATTGAGGGTTAGAGGGGTTCACACTGTAAGTGGTCCAGAATAGCTTTGGTAGGGAGAAGTCCTTTCTTCTGAGACTGTAGGGAAGGATGAGGGGATGGTTATAAGGGGCACAAATGGTTTTGATGTTATGATGGTGGTAACTGGGGAGCTGGTCGGTTTGTGGACTGTACGTGAGGGTTGGTGCCGCAAGTCCAAGTGTGATTAGTTAAAAAGAGACAGGAAGTGACCCGAGAAATTCCCTTTGCCTTTCTCCACTTGATTATTCCATTACGGTGTGATATTAAGGATTCCACGAAAACATAATCGGGAAGGAATATCACTCTCCATTTGTCTAATGGATTCCATGGAAGTGTGAGGCCAGTTGTTCTTTCAACTACAAATACAGCTATCATAAATTCTTTGGATTTTTAAATTCATGAGATGTAAAGTGCTGTGAAGAGATGGTATCTTTCTCTCCAGTTCTTACCCCACTGGTTTTGGGTAAGGTACACCTGTTATTGATGAGTGATTTAATATGAACTACATGAATGAAAATACTTTCCATTTAGAGTGTCCCACTGGATTTTGGTGTGGGGGTCATTTTGGCATAAGAATGAGCTTTAAGGAAATCTTATCTGACTGTTCAAATCTCAGTATTTGGTGATTGACTGTGAAAGTGGAAATGCATTTTAATTTCACAGTCCAGTGTATCAGTGTGAGTTTGTAGGCAGCTCATCTCTCCCAAAATGGCACTGTCACTCTTCACCCAGGGATCCTTCTGCCAGAATGAAAAGTTCAGAGAGAGAAAGCTGTGTACGTTAGGGAGGGGAAAATGTGGACGGCTTGACGTGGATTAAGGGATTCAAACTGAAGGGGGCTTCTGAGGAGAAGGTCACTGGAATGACATTTGAGAAAAGAGAATAATATGAAAAGACAGTTGGGAAGTTTTTGGACAAAATGAAATTGCAGTGACTTACTAGGTGCTAAACCTGAAATAAAGGATGTCTGTTCATGCATCCTGAACCCAGGTAAGGTTTTGGAACTTTGGTGGCATCCAACTGCGGACTGAATGGTTAAGAGAACAAGTTGATCGTGAGGTTGAGGGGGGTGTCTTGTCAATTCAGACATTAGACCTGGGAATTGCCGCAGCTCCCAGCTTGTCTGAAGGGGGGAGGTTTGGATGAGGAGTCAGCTGTCTTTGCATAAATATATATGTTTTAATGAAAACCTTGGCAATTTGGGATGTCTACAGACACAGTGTGGAGGCAGCAGTGCCTCCTTAGAGGGGACCCAATCCCCCAAGGACCTACTTGGGATGCAGGGTTTCAGAGTGAGCCCCATGTGAGGGACAGGCTGTGGCCTCGTTTGTCGTCAGGATAGATGCTGTGGCAGCCAAGCCTGTGCAGCTGTTCTGTGTGTCTCCACAGCAGCTGCCAACTGGGAGTAGTTTCTGGCGCTTTCCCTGGAGTTTCAGGTTGAACCAGAAGCTAGACATTCAGGGGCACATTCACAGTTGGGGAGCAGTATAGAGATTGTTTCGAAAGGAAGGGGGTGTGTGGAGTAGAGAAACTGCTGAGTTCCACCCCCTTTACCCACTTCTGCCCCTTGCCATCTGCATCCTGTTCTCTCCCTCTGGTCCAGCTGCCACCTGAGATAAAAGAGCTGCCCTGCCTGAGCCTTGGGGTGAGGGAGGGTGGGACTGATCCTGTTCTGAAGTGGTTCAGCCCTTGGGTGTGCCTCGGTTTTGCTGATTTGGTTTGGTTCCTGCCTGCTTTTCCCGAATGCCCAAGTACCTTGGGAATCAAAATATGGTGGAACTCTCTGGTGGGAAGGGACCTTTTGTAGAGTGGTCTCCTGGGTGTGGTTGACCTGCCCTGGGGTGCTCTCTTATCCCTTTTGGCTTGGGGCCACTGCCCCTTCCTGGTACAAGTTTCACACAAATGATCCAGAAACATGCGGGCTTTCTTAACCCAGAACAATCAAGCCTTGGTTATTTTACCCCTGCAGAGTTTTCTAGAGCAACTAAAAAAACATCCAAGCTGGCAAACCACAATTCTTACCGCAAACAGTGGGAGCTTTTGAGAGTAAGCAAGGGGCGGGATGCTTTTCCTTCTTGAGCATATAGCCAGCCTGGTTTCGCTTGTAGCTGCTATCCTGGGAGCATGACTGAGCAAAACTGAGAATAATACAAATGGTCTTCTCAGCTCTACTGGTTTTGATTTTGCGGTTCCTTACAAAAGGCAAAGTTAGCATCGAACTTTGGTGGTGGTATTGTAGCTCAAAGGTAACACTGCTATTTTGTTCTTTCCTCATGTTATATTTCTAAGACTTATTATCTGCCGATTTCCACATCTAGGAAAAACTGGTTCATCAAAGTATGGGTCTGCATCTCTAGGCAATTAACAAAAAAGAACAAAACAGTAAGATGAGTGAGTATATTACAGGTTGCGTATCGTTTGTAAGTTCTAACTTCTGTAAGCAGAGTTTACTTTTATACGTTATTTTACTCTCTGATGGATGGTGATTTTAAAATACAGGAGAGGTGTTAGAATGATGTGAATATCATTTCATCACCCGTATTTAAGTTCCCTTAGGCTTTTGGATAGCTCAGTGTTTAGACCCAACCACAGAATTCTTTATTTTATTTTTTTTAAAGATTTTATTTATTTATTTGACAGAGACAGAGACAGCCAGCGAGAGAGGGAACACAAGCAGGGGGAGTGGGAGAGGAAGAAGCAGGCTCACAGCACAGGAGCCTGATGTGGGACTCGATCCCATAACGCCAAGATCATGCCCTGAGCCGAAGGCAGACGCTTAACCGCTGTGCCACCCAGGTGCCCCCAACCACAGAATTCTTTAAGTGCAAAAAGCGAGGCAACCAGCTTCTCAGGGGAGGCCAGAAAAGGGAGAGGTTGCAGGCGCGCGCTGTGACCTTCAGGTTAACCGTGTGTCCGCCATTACTGTGGAGCGTGCGGAGAACACAACCTGGGTTCTCTCCGTCTCCGCATGAACAGCACAGCGTATCACTGGGCTTTGTCTCTTGGGACACATTTTGCTGGGATTTAAAATCTTTGTTTCAGAGTGGATTCCTGACGATTGACCCTTGGTTGGCGTCCTGGTTTTGACTCTGACTGCTGTGGCTGTGGGCTAGGCACAGTGCGTTTCCACCAAAGTCAGTCCTGCCTGCGTTTCGATTAATGAGAGCTTGGGTTTCAGTTTTACGCCAACATCTAAGTAGCCTGGGGCGCTGCCAGCATGCCACTTGGGTTTAACTTTATCTCAGCCTCCTGTGGGCATTGGCCCCTCTGTCCTAAGGGTTAAGACGGAGGGCAGGCCTCTTTCTGCCTCTGGTGTCTCAAGTGTACCCATTTTTCACATGCCGTGGAAATAGGAATTGCTGTCGTATAACCACACTGTGTTCTGATTCAGGTCAAATATTTCACGCTTTGCACTGGCAAGTTCCTCTTTTACTGTTTTCTTAACCTGTCACAGCCTCTTAATTAGAATGTATTGCTAGAGGACAGGCAGCATTGTCAAACTTAGTGCATTTTATAAAAATACACAAAAGCACCAGACAAGCAGCTGTAGCACCAGCTCCTCCAGATGCAAACTGAAATTCCCCAGAGGGGCATCTTCATTGTTTTCTTTCTTTGTTCCAGAAGCAAAGGCCGATAATGAACCGAGCTGTTCGCCGGCCGCTCAAGAGCTGTTGACAAGGCTGGGATTTTTACTGGGAGAAGGGATCCCAAGTGCCACACACATAACCATTGAAGAAAACAATGAGACCATGGTAATGCCCGAGGAAGACACTGCATATCCTACCTGCTCAGAGGACGCACGAAGGAAGGCATAACTGGCTTCTCCCCCTCCCCGAGTGGGGGAGTCGTTCAGTCAAATGAGTCTGGGCTGTTGCGTATTGAAATTTACTTCAACAGTTTGATTTCTGCAGTGGGGAGGTGGGGCGAGGCAGAAGGGTGCGGAACTTAAGAAAATACCCACGTTAACCTTCGAGTCACCACCCAGGGAAGAGTAGCTAAATGAATTTAAGTGGCTGAAAGAATCCCATAGTGATGATACTACTTTTATCTTTATAGCACCATTCTTCTCAGCTGGCTGCTTTGGGATATGCTTTCCTGTGCATTTTTTTTAGGGTTGAGATTTTGGAGGGTCAGTGGGATGAGGAAAAGATTTGTAGGAGATGAGGCAGAGGCAAAATAAGATGAGATCAAATGGTTTGTGCATGGGAGAGCATTCCGCATCCTAGGGGACCAGCAGCCTGCCCTTCAGAGTCTCGATGGACAAGGACTGCATGGCAATGAGGGGCCAGAGCTCCCGCCCCCTGGGAGGGTCTCTGCAGGGGTGTCATGCACTGATTGAGATGGCAGTGGCCACCAGCCTCCTGGCCCTGCTCTCAGAGCCCATAAATCTTCAGGAATTGAATCAGGCTGCAGTGCTCGTGAAACATTACAAAAACAGAGTTCCCAGGTTTTCCGTACAGAGGTCAAAGAACACATTTGTCTTCTGTGGACTTTAAATGAAAGGAAGTCTGCCTGTTTGCTTTTTCTATTTTACGAATGTGCGTTCCCACTAAATTATTTCTAAGACTGCTCTTTTAATAATAAAAAAGTCACAGGGGAAGGGGACAGAACAAAAGAGATTTCTCTTTTAAAAATTTGGAAGATCACATCTATATTAAGCCCCCTCAGTTTAAAAAACCTGTTTTCCATGTTCCTGTTTTTAGTTGTATTGCCTTAGCATCAGAAACAAAAGACTGTCTAGAAGCATCCTGTGTAAAGCCGTGCTAACGCCTCCTTCCGTTCGTCTTGCAGTGCACAGCTCTGAGCCAAGGCATCAGTCCTTGCTCCACACTAACAAGCAGCACCGCATCTCCTAGCACCGATAGCCCCTGCTCAACCTTGAATAGCTGTGTCAGCAAGACGGCAGCCAACAAAAGTCCCTGTGAGACCATTAGCAGCCCTAGTTCCACCCTGGAAAGCAAGGACAGTGGAATTATAGGTAAGAAGCACACGGCTCGGTAATGGAATGGCTCAGTGCACGTCAGCCAGAGCGTTCACCAGGCACTTCTTCGGAGGATTTTAGCGTGGTCTGTGAAGGTCGCTCTGCCAGGGCCCAGCCTGCTCTTTGCAGCCGTCGCTGGCTCCATGGACAGCTGAAAGGATGAAGCCTCTGCTTTGACGCTCCTTGGTGTTTATTTTTATATCCCTGGGCTCATGTGGTTCAAAAATTTCCTGATCAGATCTGACCTGTGAAGTTACAAAATCTTACCTCCTCATTGATTAATTCCTTTTGCTGGGCGACTAGTCCCACTAGGACGTAGAATCCATGCATATAGAATAGGGCAATAGAATCCATGCATTTTGAGGCATCTTCCCAGCTTAATCTCAAGGTCATTTATTTCCTCACTTATTTCCAGGTATTTGTTCTTCAGTTTCTTGCATAGGATCTGACCACTCTTTTTGAGGCCAGAATTTTCTAAGGATGTACACCCTGTGCCCATGCACACCCATACCAGTAGGTTTGTTGTCCTGAACTGTGGATCAGGAGACCGAGATTCTTAGGGTGTCCCGACTCTTAGGGTGCTTAGCTAGGTAAACACTTGCCTAACATTTGAGTTCTTTGCACACTTCTTCCCTTCTCTGTTAAAGTAAGGCTTCTGATTCGTTCAGTAGTTTCTGGTCTCGGGTGCACATTAGAATCAACCAGGGAAGAGAGCCCTAACTTCTCACATCCTATCCCAGACAGAGTGCCTTTACATTTCTGCAAGTGGGGTTGTGCACCTGTGTGTCTCCAGTGTCCAGCTTGGTGCCTTTCAGATAACAGATGTGTGGGACCCGCTGGATGGATTGTCTGGGCCCCCCTTTGCTCCAGGATTATACTGCTGTTTAACATCCGTGCTCTACAGAACATTCAGCTCCTTCCTTTTTTCTGACTTACGCACATGTCTGTGAGGGATATTTTACATTCTAGTATGGACTGAACCCCACTTACTTCCACAATAGTATGTAATCAAAGGGAATGACATTTGAGCTCTTTTATTTTCTCCTGTCACCTGCTATTTCAAGTGTAATTTGCAAAATGAAGCTGCAGGTTCATGCACTTCATATTTTGGAGATTGCCCCAGAAGATCTGTGAGATCACTGGGGCTGAGTGGTGGGCTCCCTGGTGTAGACCTCACTGTAGCTTTCTGGGGGACCCTTTGCATAAGGATGGCTGCCTCTGCCCTCAGTTTTCACTTGGATCAGGCTCTCTGGTAGGTTTTTGTTTCTTTCGGTTTTGATTGTCCTATTGAGATGCAATCATATACCATAATATTCACTCATTTAAACCACTGAATAGTTTTTGGTCTGTTCAGAGTTGTGCAACCATTGCCACAATTTGATTATGGAAACTTTCACCCCGTAGCCATTAGAAGTCCCACTCCATTCCCCCTACATCCCCAGCCTTGCTCATCCAGTAGTCTGCCGTCTGTCTCTGTAGATATTAGCTGGTTCTGGACATTGCATCAAAGTGGTGGCTTGAGGTTTTCATAGCAGATTTAAATTCTTTCACTTTTTCTGCTGACTTCCTGTTCCCACCTCACACTGCTTCCCTACCTGCCATTTAGTCCAACTAATTTTTCCCGGTGTGACTTACTGTCCTCACCCCCTCTCTGAGCCGTCCTCCACTGCCGGGTCTGTGGTGTTCTGCGATAGCCAGGTGACTCCCCTTACAGCATTCTTCGCTCTTCTGAAATGACCTCTCCTTCCTGCAGTTTATCTTCCCTCAAGGAGTTCAGTTTTTTATACGGTTTTTTGGACAGCCTTTTCTCTTTTCATTATATGATCTGGCATCGGCATTGCATGCCTCTGATTATAAACGAGCCAGTTTCTTGTTGTGACAGAAACTTTCAAAAAAGACCTTCCTGCATTCATCCCCCCCCCCCCCCGCCCTATGGAGCTACAGTGCTGCAATTTTAAAAATATTCTAAAGAGGGGAGAGAAAAGTTGCTAGTTTGGTTTTCTGACCGTCAAGGAAAGATTGAGCTGCAGGAATACCGAGGCTCTTAATGAGTACTTGATTGGATACATCCCATCCAATCCCAGAGTGGCTGGTCCCTCTATTACATGCTCTCCATAGCACCTCAGTGTTTTCCTTCAGTTTACTTAATCTTGTTTTGTTATTTCTGTCTCCAGGAGGGAGAGGGGGTTCTCATTTTTATTATTCTGCCTATCTGCTGGGCTCCTAGCATGGTGTTGGGAATGAGAAATCACTGTCATGTCACATCGGAGGAGGGAATGTTTAGTTGGTTTCTAAAGAAGCTATGCAAGATTCCTGTTCCAAGTTGGCATCGTCATGTCTGTTAATGTCACCTGTATTTTAAGCTGTGTCTTGTCGTTAAAGTTAAATGACACGTTTCATGTCATTGAGGCTGTCCTTCATTCCTTGGCTTAAGTCAAACATGTTCCCTTAACTCAGCTTCACATAAAAACGATGGCAGTTGAGATGAAGTGGGAGTCGGGAGGAAATAAGTCCCTCAAGTACAGAAGGTCCCAGCTTTGGGGATGGTGCTTCCTCCTGCCTTAGCTGATCTCCTGCAGGGGGGAGGGGCTGTAGGTGGCTGAGAGGGACACTCTATGCTGACAGTGTCCCTCTGTTCGCTCTCCTTCCATGACCTGCAGAACTAGAACCTGTGGCCAAGGGACACATGGGAGGTGTGGTAGGGAGGAGAAGGAGAAAAAGCAAGTATTTCCTCTCCAGAAAGACTGTAGCCACAGCTCTTTGAAGAGGCAGGAGTGGTGGGGTCCGAGGGGGAGAGCACTTCCTCTTGAATCAATACAGGGTACGTGGGTTTCACGGCCTCTTCACGGAGCAGGGATCTGTGACTCAGTTGTGGTTCTGTGATTGCTGGGGGTGGGGTGTGTGCTTTCTCTGCCCGAGGAACATGACTGTTTTTATAAGGCGGAGCCTGGGAACGGCAGCCTTTAGGCATCTTAAACGTTTAACAGAATAAAATATTCAAGAACAGTGATCTTCGTGGGCAAAGATGAAGGTGTAGATACCTTGGCTTCCTGCTTTGGGAGGCCTGGCAGCTGCTTGTAGTAGGCTGGTTAGGATCCGTATTCTAAATTCCACAGGCTCTGCAGAGAGGGGGAAGAAGGTTCCATCGAATTTTCCATTCCAGGTTGTTTCAGATGTGTGCCCCCCCGCCCCTCCGAGCTTGGGTCAGAGTGGCAAAGGCGTCAGGGGCGGCCTGGTGACAAGTGCACACAGTTGGTGCAGCATGACGAGCTTTGGGGGGCTGCAGGCGCCCACACAGGGCTCAGAGCTGCGTGCACAGTATTAGTACAGCTTATTTAGGGCACTTAGGGGAGATTTCAAATAGTGTTAGAGCCCATCCTTAGAAATTCCTAGCCCTCTTCTTAATATGTAAGCTGATTTCCATCAGGGTGATTATATTTAATCTACATATTTTTGCCCAACAGGTGCCACATAGGGAAGGTCGCATTCCTACATGGTTAGCCTTCTCGGGGCTGCCACGGGCTGCCCTTTCTGTGTTCTGTTTCTGCTGGTTTGATGTATTGCAGGTGAAGAGGGTTTTCTTTTAGGAATGGCTTAGTGGGAGAAAGGACAGGATCATGGCCATTAGAAGAATTTATTGGACCCCTTCTCGTCTCTTTGTGTAGAGGTCAGGGCTTCACAGAACCTCCGTGCCCTCTGTTCCAACTTTACGGTGTTATACAGAGGGGAGTCCCACTTCATCCTGTTTGAGGAGGTCCGCGTTCTTAAAATGTTCTTTAGGAGTATAATAATTCTGGCATGTACAAATACTGTCTCAGCTGGATGGGCGTAACTGAATTCCCTACAAATATATATATGGATATTTCGAAAGTAAAATTTCCTACTCTTGACATATTAAAATCATTGGCATTACCTAGAATTTAGTGTCTGATCTTTTTAAATTTGCAATGTGAAGACCTTCTAAATGTGAAACTATACTCAATCAGCATAAAGTAGCTTCTTAATAACTTGCTCTAAAAGGAAAACTTTGTAAAGAAGTAGCTTTTATCTGTGTTTCCTTCATGCCTTGAGAATACATTTTTGTCTTAGTGACACTCCTTTGAATAAACTTGCTTCCAACTGTTAACAAATGGAAATTGTAAACTGTATTAATCTCAGCTTAGAAATAAAATTAAGTGGGTGTATTCACTAGAATGTGTATGAAAGCCAATCTGATTATTTAGTTATTTTTTTTAAAGATTTATTTATTTATTTTAGAGACAGAGTCTCGAGTAGTGGGAGGGGGAGAGGGAGAGAGAGAATCCTCAAGCAGCCTCCCTGCTGAGTGCAGAGCCTGATGTGGGGCTTGATCCCAGGACCCCAATAACACGACCTGAGTTGAAACCAAGAGTCAGGTGCTTAACCAACTGAGCCATCCAGGTGCCCCCAATCTGATTTTTTAAAAAGCATCACTGAAAGCAATAGGTTTTAACAAGCACTTTTTGATTAAAACATATTGTTTAGTTTTTGTGTCCATATCATTGTGTGTGTGTGTGTGTGTGTGTGTGTGTGTTTTAAAAAATGGATTATTGCTCTATTTAGTAAGAAAGGGAATGGATATTGGATGGGGAGAAACAAACGAAACTCAGCCTTCCTATCAAGATCTAAAAAAAAGAAAAAAAAATTCTTCCTATGTATTGATAATGGATGTGCCCAGGAGAAGGACTTGGAGGTAGCAATTAGAAAAATTCTGGCTGAGTAAGAGGCTGTTAAAAGTTAGTCATCTGTTCCTTCTGGGCCCTTCTTTACTATCTGCTTGTACCTGCTGACATTTACAATCTTCAAATTACTTTTGTAGTATCCCAGATCTGTTTCTTTTTGAGAGTTGGTGTTAGGACAGCCCCACGAAGGAGGAGGGGTATTCTGAGTGGACGGTGTCCACATCTCCCACACAGAGCAGGTGTGTTGTTCACCTGCCCAGCTTCCCAGCACCTGATCCACCACATTCCACCAGGCCAGAGAGCTTTGAGGAGATGCCTTTCCTCTTGCTCTGGTGGGGAGGGAGGGTGTGGCTTGGGTTTGCTCTTTCTCCCTTTGAAGCTGGAAGGTGGGTATAACTTAGGGGAACACCTTCACAGAGACATTTCTTGTGCAAAAGTGGCTTGCAGGAAATACTGGGTACTTGATTAGTATCCTGCTGGTGCTTACTTGAATTTGATAGTATTTGTTTTTCTGGCCAGTTGCTTAGGATATTAAAACAAAGTTTATCGTGGGCTGACTTTTATCTTCCCGTGACTTGACTCCCTCCTAGGCTTGTAAAATGAAATTGATTCCAGAGGTAGCTAGAGACCTTTTGTTCCTTTTATTTCCTGGACTTTGTGTCCCAAGGGAGATGATCAGATGCTGAGAGAGGCCTACAAAGAGGAATTAATTGTATTTTATTTTCATTTTTAACTTGTTGTAAGTCCTGCCCTTTTGGTTTTATGCTAATCCTGCTTTGTTGCCACTTGTATTGCCCTGCTTGCTACTAAATTGAAATGCTTTGAAATTGATTTGGTAATAACTATTTAGAGTGTTTCAGATCTGTGTTAATATTCATTTTGCTACATTGCTTGCAATTTAAAAAATCATCCTCAATTATAGAAGCTTTTTTTTTTTTTAATCTCTTGGGTGAAGGAGGAAGATTTGCCTTTACATATATAATTCATAATATACTTAATGTGGGAAAGAAATCTGTAGCGATGATTCGAGGCAGCAGAATGCCTGCTGTACTTGTATTCCTTCACACTGTGGTTGGATTCTTCAGATGGCTGTTCTTTTTTTTTTTTTTTTAAGATTTTATTTATTTATTTATTTATTTATTTATTTATTTATTTATTTGACAGAGAGAGAGAGAGATAGCCATCAAGAGAGGGAACACAAGCAGGGGGAGTGGGAGAGGAAGAAGCAGGCTCCTAGTGGAGGAGCCTGATGGTGGGGCTCGAGCCCGGAACGCCAGGATCACACCCTGAGCCAAAGGCAGACAGTTAACGACTGTGCCACCCAGGCGCCCCTTCAGACGGCTGTTCTGTCAGTGTGGCAAGCATTTATTGGCACTGCTGTGTACCAGGAGCAAGTTTGTTCAGTACTGGTACAGTAAAGCTCAGGTACAGTATCTGTTTCAAAACTTGTCCACCTGTGAAACCAAGGAGTAGTCTTCTGCCCTTGGAGACCTGGACAAGTTGTCAGTTACTGAGAAGGGTGATTGACACCTCTTAATGGAAGAGGTATGCTGTAGGTGCATAATAATACCAACCACTGATAGTGCCTTGTGCTCTTTTCTGGAAGAGTCCAGAACTCTGTGGAGTCACTGGACTATGTCTGAATCTCCAGTGTCCATGCCTTCAGTATACAGGTTAGGCGAAGCTTTACTGAAACACGGCATTGGGTGTTGTCGCTAGGAAATTCCACGTTGTACAGATCCACAGGCTTTTCTCTGGAGGCTGTGTCAGACTGTGTGTGGGCAGTGTGGCCCTCCTCTAGTTCCCTGTCCCTGCTGATCCTTGAGGGGTTTCCACAACCCAAGGGACAGGCAGACACTGCTGTGCAGCATGGCTTGGGTCTCTGGCCCCGCTGCATGTCCTAGCAGAGCGTGGCTTGCGCAATGCCAGGAGCACTGAGCCGGAGATGTGGTACAGAGATCTGTCTGCCACAAGCCAAAGCACAGCGCCCCTTGGCAGGGCCAGAAGGAGAGCAGGGCTCTGCGGTGCTTGATACAGGCCAACTGTGGTCTCCCAGAAGCTGTGCACGGAGAAGCCAGAAAGTCCCCTGGATCCAGAGGTAACTCAGGCCACCTTCCCTGGAGTCCTCTCCTTGCTGGGCTGGGGGAGGTAAAAGCAGTCCGTCCAGGTTAGCCGCCTCTGTTCCCTATGTGGTTGGTTAGCTTGCAGGGTGGGGGAAGGGAGAAGAAGCCCAGTCTGGCCTTTCTGTCTGAAGGTTTCAGGCAGCAATCCTGGTTTCATCTCTGCAGTCCTTCCTTCCTCACTTGGGAAATCCAAAACCTGTCATGGCAGCCGGAACTGTGTGTAAGATGTTGGGGGCGAGTGAGGGAAGAAGGGAATCTTGACAGGCCAGGAAGGCCAGGGTATTGGGCACGGTGCTTCCCTGACTTTTCTCTCTGCTCCTTACCCAGTCTCATTTAGACTCTGGCTTCTCCTTCCAAAGTTGTTAGTGATCTTTATCCTGTCAGGTCAAAGGCGGTATCTGCAGCGGCTGGATTTTCTTTTTTCATTCCTTTCTCCTGTTTCTCTAAGCAACCATTATGTCCTTTCTTTGTTTGAGCTTAATTCATTGGTCCAGTGTTTTAACATTTAAACTCTGTGTCAACCATTAAACTGAATAGAGAAGTTAAAAAATGGTTGTTTTTTCAGTGCTGCTTTATTTGCACTTGTATGGGGAGGAAAACATTCATGAGGTATGAGACACTTTACATACCTGCCCTTGTGTCTCATTTTCTCCACAACCTAGGGAAGGACGAAGGACTCTCTTCATAGAGCCCTGGCTTTGAAAACGGAGAATGCAGGACCATCTATGGAGTGCTTGAAGAAAACGTCATTTCTGGTTTTTTTAGGAAAGTCTCTTCAAAATTTTTTATGTATTATAAATTAGGGTACTGCAGGTACCTAACTTGTAAATGCATGTATTTGGGGTGCATGCTCAGATTTTTCTGGTGGTGTGGTGTGATCAGAACAGTGCAGAACACCGCGGCAAGGCTTTAGGCCTCATGGAGCTTCCTGGCTATGGGTCCAGTAGGAGTTTTCAGTGAGCTGAGATATGACAAGGGCTTAGAACACAGCCCATACATAGTAAACACTAATATATTCATGGTAGCCACTGCTGTTATTTCCCAAGGCTACTTTATACTTAATTCCTCCCCAGTGCATTTGAAATGCTTACAAATAGACATTTAGTAAAATAAGTTGTTTTTTTTTTTGTTTTGTTTTTTTTCTCCCATGAAGGTCTGACTTGAGAAAAGGAAGTAAGAGTAAGTGAATGAGGGGAGGGAGGTGGGGGAATGGGGAGAGGGCAGTACGGGCTTCCAGTTTAGGAATGAGTAAGGCATGGGGATGAAGGGCACAGCATCGGGAATGCAGTCAGTGGTCTTGTAGTAGTGTCGTATGGACACGGAGGTGGCTACACTTGCGGTGAGCACAGCATAATGGATAGAATTGTTGAATCACTGTGTTGTACACCTGAAACTAATTCGTTTATACTTCAGTAAAAAATAATACAGGAGAAAAGATGAAGCTGGGAGTGAGGTTCGTTAGACTTTTTCATTTTGCTTATCAGTGGGTAGGAAGCTTGACAAATCCTAGTAGCCAGTATAAAGAGAAACTCAGGGGCGCCTGGGTAGCTCAGTCAGTTAAGCAGCTGCCTTCGGCTCAAGTCATGATCCCAGGGTCCTGGGATTGAGCCCCCTTGTTGGGCTCCCTGGTCTGCGGAGAGTCTGCTTCTCCCTCTGCCTCTTCCCCCTTCACCCCAAGCTTGTGCGCACACGCTGTCTCTCTCAGATAGATAAAATCTTAAAAAAAAAAAAGAAAGAGAGAAGCTCAAATACAAAAGTTGATGTTAAGTAAAGTAAAGTAAAGACAAAAACCATGCCCATTCCCAGTATTCGGCCTGGAGGAACTTACCCTTTGTAGGTCCTCGGGGGGAGAAGCCAAAGTTTGAACCTAAGCCCTTTGCACTTTCTACCTCTTGACTTTTCTCCATCTCAAAGGCAGATGAATTCTGTTCTTGTGTGCTGTCCGTTTGACGTCAAAGGCCCTTAGTCCCTAAACAATTCTGGACTAAAACTGTGATTGTTTTAATTTCCTTCTTAATGTTCCTTTAAACCTGCAACTTGATTTGGATCCTACCAAACAACTTATTGGGGCCCAAACTTAAACTGATTTTTTAAAAATTCTATTTTAAGTATACATTCAACATATGAAAGTACCTTCAGTGGGCAAAGAAGGGGGTGCAGGAAAGCTGGGAAGGAGAAGGAATACAGTTTTATTGCAGTACTTTATACAGCAAAACATTTAACGACTGAGTAGGTCTATCTGTCTCTCCCACCTCCTGGTCAACTGGTAACTTCGTCCCAGCTACTGTGCACCCATGACTGGCTTTTCTCCACTAGCCCCTGCCTGGGGACTACTGTTTTTAACAAGGCAGACTTCATGAACTGCAAAATACTTTTTAGTCACAGACTCTTAAAGAACTTTGGCTTGTTGAGAGCTATGCAAGGCAAAGGGAGTTTTAATATAGTACATGGGCAGGCAGAAAGGCTGGTATTAGACCTGCCTGTGTGTGTGTGTGTGTGTGTGTGTGGAGAGAGAGAAGGAGGGAGGGAAAGCAAGATATAGAGGAAGAGAGATTAGTTTCTCCCAAGTCTGTTCCATATCTGTAAAGCTAGGTTGATGGCTCTCAGCCTGTCTACCTCTTCTCCAGGGTTGTGGTGATCATGTGTATGTCCTGCCATGTGCTGGACGTGCTTTGGAAGTAGTATAACCCCATGCACCAGTAGGTCTAGTTAAATGTGCCATTTACTACAGAGGAAGAGAATGTGTGCTGTCCCTGGTTAAGGAGTTTTCAAATGATAGAGTCAGAAGTAGCACATGTAAATCAATGAGCAGGACCAGACCTAAAGCAATACTAAATTGTGAGAAGCAAAACTTAACTTTTAACCCGATAAAACTTGAGACCTGATGGATCACTCATGTAACCGAGTGCTGGGTTACATGCAGTGGTAGAGCCCCCGTCTGAATGATGATGGCAAGTCTTAATGGAGAAAAGATGGCATCTGTACTGGTTGATGGAATAAAGTGTTAGAATGTTTGAGTTGTTAGGGAACTTGAAAGATTATCCGCGTCTCCAGAAAATGTCAAATGTCACGTAGTTTTTTGAGTTTGTTTTTTTTTTAAGTCATCATAGTGAAGATGTTGCTGTAGTTGTGTGTGTGTGTGTGTGTGTGTGTGTGTGTGTGTGTGTGTATGTTAACTTGAAGGTGACTGGTTAACTGAATTAGGAGTTCGAATTTGGTAGCCTGGAAGAAAAATTGGTATTTTTGAGTAGCCTGTCCTTTGTTTTAGGAACCAGCTTCTCTTTCTTGGTGACTGTGGAGCTGCCCTATTTGGCGTGTTTCTTGGGTCATATGGGGAAACGTGTTGGGCCTTCATCTGCCCCCTTGAGTCTGCATTAGGGCTTAATTGTGCCTGAACTAAGAGGAAAATATGCTGTGGGGCTGCAGGCCGTGTGGGCTGCCTCTGGCCCTGGATGGCAGGGAAGAACATGGCGAAGTGGGGCAATCCTAGTGGGAGGGCCTGTGGCTTGAGAGCTGCTCGCTTCCCTGCCCAGTGCAATGTGTGTCTTCGCTGAACATCAGGAGGGCACTTGGGAGAGTCTCCTATTTAGAAACACATTATAAACTTAGGCCCCTTTTGAAATGGCAACCCCATCTTGGACTTCCCTTCCCTCCTGTTCCCGCAGCTGGGTGTTTTCCTCCCCCCCCCCCCCACTTTCCTCCTCAGTACCTGGGCACGTGTGGCTGTATGGTTGGAGCAGGTCCTTCAGCCAGTCCCTGGGGTCTGGGACCCCTGACCAGGCTGTCCCTGCTCCATAATGCCGCTTCTGCTGCTGTGACTGCCGCAGAAGGTAGGGAAGTCCCAGTTCCTGTTCCCACTGCTTGAGGTCTGACCCAGGACTCAGATTCTTGGGGCTTCACTCTGCAGTGCATGGCACTTACGGAAAGCGAATGAGGAGAAACATTACTTTGATTTTCTGTGGCTTTTTTCCCTTACGAGTATGTGCCCCAAACTAAAAAAGCCACAAAATAAAACCAAACAAGTCACCCCCCACTCTGACACTTTTCCTGTAACTTCGATGTTGGGGTAGCCTGGGAACCTAACTATGTCTGTGGGAAAGCATTCTGAGTCCCAAACACTGGACTTACAAAGGAAGGCTTGTAACAATCACAGTCACAACTTATTAACAAGGTTACCATTAATACTTAATAAACAATGATCTCGTTAATAAATTAGAGTCTTCCTACGAAGCATTAGCCCAGTCCCTGACATTCAGTAACCTTAAGTACATGTTAGCGGCTGCTGTTACCACCACCACCAGCATTTTCAGGGTAGAAAGAGTCATACTTGCTATACTTATGCTCATATGAATGGTCCACTTAAAAAAACACACAAGACTGTGATTGATTCCAAATAGATGGAGAAATTAGTTTTAATACTGTTGATAGAATACTTGGAAATGCTGGGAGTAATGGCAGACGCCCAGTGATGGGCCCACCCCAAATCCACTTAGATTTTGGTTGGAGACAGAATTTCGAGTCCTAAATCAAAAACAATGAGATTAAGTGTAGTGTCTCTGGCCACAGTTGGAAGAGACGTGTGTTCACTTGCTTATTCACTGAATAAGCAAACATATTTTTTTTTTAAAGATTTTATTTATTTATTAGACAGAGATAGAGACAGCCAGCGAGAGAGGGAACACAAGCAGGGGGAGTGGGAGAGGAAGAAGCAGGCTCCTAGCGGAGGAGCCTGATGTGGGGCTCGATCCCATAATGCTGGGATCACGCCCTGAGCCGAAGGCAGACGCTTAACCGCTGTGCCACCCAGGCACCCCAAGCAAACATATTTTGAGCACTTAGTATGTGCCAGGTGCTGTGCTGCTCAGAAGAGGGAGATACCAGATCGAGGTAGATAGTCCGAGGCTTAGCACAAAGGAAGGATGTTTGAATAGGGAGGCAAGCAGTGCATGATGAATGCAGCCTGGAGCAGCAGGAGTAAAGACCATTTTAGAATTGTGACGGGACATCCTGCGGTCACAGCGAGGAAATTGTTTTGTCTTTACTTGTAAACCTTTCAAAGAGCATCGTAAAAATAAAATAAAACTCAGACCCTTTGATCCTGGATAAGAGGCTGTTGGAGCTCATTCACAAGCCCGCTGCTAGTGTGTGTCATCAGGTTTTGTGGATGAAGGAGCTTAATCCGGGTGGCCCAGTTCTCCAGACACTCTGCTCTGCGGCATCCCATTGGCTCTGTCCGTTAGCGGCCTGGGCTGTGCGGATCCCAACAGGGAATGCAAAGGGGTCAGAGGACATGGCCCTTGTTCTCAAGGACACAAGCCAGTGTTGGGTCCATGGTAACCGGGGCTTGCAGGGGGCTCAGGTGTTTGAATTGGAAGGGGCTGTTTGTAGAAGCCACGTAGGGTGAATATTGCTGTGTGCTTGCGTCATATTCCTCCCCTTTTGCCAAGATGGTTTTCCATGCTGGCTTTCTTTCTTAGAGGCTAAATTATAATTCTGCAGTCCAGCATCCCTTCCCATGCTTGTTTTCTGTGTGCCGGGAGGTCTTCTACTCCATGCTGCTAAAGGAATAAAGTCCGGTCACTCTCTCCAGTTCATCTTGAACAGCTGTTACAAAGTTTAATTCTAAGGATCAAATTCTCTGCTTGACTTTGTAGTTCTATTTTTGTTTTCATAGACTTTCTCCTCCATCTTTTCTGCATTAACCATTGTATCGCCTTGTTCCCTCCCCCTTTATGTAAATATTAATTTGGGAAAAGATATTTATAGGTTCAAAGGAATTTAATGAGATATGAATTCTTTTGTGAGCAATTTATCTTTGTTAAAAAGAGAAGATACATCATCTCTAAATTACATAGATTTACTGTTAACTCTCAGATACTTTTAGGCAGCTTTTTCATTATCTTACCAGCTTTTTTTCCCCTCCCCTGTAGAATGGCTTAGTTTATTTTCCTTGATAAGCAACATTCCTCTAATTTACCAAAATACGCTGTATAAAACATACTTTGATAAAAATCTGCATGGACCGGAAAAGTTTCCATTCATCATGGGGAGGGCAGTGTGCTTGTGTTAACTCTCAACAGCCCCAGCTATGCTGGCCTCCTTCAAAGTATTTTGGTCTCTCATTTCAGCCACAATTACAAGTTCATCCGAAAATGATGACCGGAGTGGCTCCAGTTTGGAATGGAATAAGGACGGAAGCCTAAGGTTAGGGGTACAGAAAGGAGTGCTTCATGATCGCAGGGCAGATAATTGCTCCCCAGTGGCAGAAGAGGAGCCCCCTGGGTCAGCGGAGAGCGTGCTGCCCAAAACTGAAGCCTCAGTTGGAGATGGTCCGGTCCCTTATTCTCAGAGCTCCAACTCGCTAGTAATGCCACGGCCCAACTCAGTTGCAGGTAAGGCCATGCCTCTCTCCAGGAGGGTTATCTCACTGGGTCTGAGGTGCCCCATGTTCACTCTCTCCACCTGGGAATCTGATCCAGACACAAGCCAGCTTTGTGATCGTGGACCAGGCACTTATCTCGTCTAGGTCTCCGTTTTCCCATCTGTAAACATGATAAGGCTGTCCTTAATGGTCTTTAAGTGATCCTTCCACTCTGGAATTCTGTAAAACTAATATTTAGACTCTACAGCTCTTTTGTGTATGAAGGAAGAAAGTGCCAAAAACTGTGTCCTTGTTTTTGATATTTTAAGCTTGAGTAAATTCGTAACTTTTTATTACATCTCTGTAAACAGGAATCCTTATTTAGAATGAGTTTGTTAATATCAGCTCCGAGAATTTCTGATCCACTTTCTGTATCATGCAGTTACAAATGAGCTCACAGCTTAGAACATACTCGGTCGAAGTGAGGTTTCTCAGTCGAGGGAATGCAGGCAGGCAAGGCACGTGCCCCGCAGCAGGCTGAGGCAGCTGGAGCAAGATGAGGACACAAAAAGGGGTGACGGTTGCTAGTTGTTAGAGGGTGTTCGTCAAGCAAGGAGAGCAGTGGGGTGGGCGAAGAAAAGAACTCTGGTTCTGAGCTGTCCTGCCTGCTTTTACGGTCCCGAGTTTCTAAACTCCGTGCTCTAGGGTTGAATGTAGAAATGCCCTTGTTTCAGTCCTTCTTCGTCACCAACATAGCACTTGAAACTTCTCCTCTACTAACACAAAGACCCAGGTTCTCTCCCCTTACATCAAAGGATTTTTCTGTACTGCTCCTTGGGGATGTGGCAGGCCAGTCTGGTTGTTGTGGGGCATTTTTTTTTTTTTTTTCCATTGGAACTCAAAAGCAGCTGATACATAAATGGCCCTAATGGAAAAGTTTTGAGAGGCAGCTCTAACTCACTTTCAAAGGAAGTAAATGGCCTTGTTCCAGAAGAGGGATTTGGCGTGTCTGCCAGAGAGAAGTTCTGGGGAGCATCATGTGTATTGAGTGATGGTTCTTACAGAAGCTTTTATGCCCTCCCATCACTCCCCTGCTACCGACAGCACAGTATGTCGTACCCAAGGCCTTTTATACCGCATCTGCCTAGTTAGAATGAACAGTTCATTTGTACGATCCTGGAACTTGATAGTTGTATTGACTTCAACAAAATAGCAAACTTGTATTTAATTTAATCAAGCTATTTTAAAATTAGTAAACACATTAACACATTCATAGTGTTGAAAGCCCCCCATTTGGGGTTATGTTTTCTGCCCGATGCTCTTTTGTGTGGTCGGTCTCCTGCCATGTGGAGTGACAGTGAGTAGGAGCTGAGTTTTTCCAGGAGAACGTGGTGATTATAGAGCAGGGCTTTCGAATTTCTGCTGTGCTCATTCGTTAGTGTCTTATGTACGCATTCAGGCTAGACCTCCTGTGGAATGGGAGGGTTTTACCTCTGGGTTTGAGCGGTGGCTCCCTGGCCTAATGGGCTTGCTCATCTCTTCTGTGTTGCAAGTGTTATCAACGAAAAGCTTATTTTGGAAATAAGCAAGTTCCTTACCTCATGGAATCCATTAACAAGCTAAGAGTCTGGGAGAGTCTTCACTGCCCACCTTCCTTACCCCTAAAACTGAACCTCAGTTCAGAAGTCGTGGCAAGATTTTTCCACGTATCATTGAAAAGAATAAAAGATTCAGGTTGTGTAGACTGTGCGTAGCACTTTGTCTAGTGATTAGAAGGCCAGCCGGCACAGACAAGGCAGTAGGCAACCCTCAGTGTTAGAAGGATTAAAATAATATGTCAAGGACCATTTACTGCAATCCCTCGGAAGTATTTGCATGTGGAGAGCCACATAAACACAAATAAATTGCCATTTGGGAAACATCAAACGATTAAGTTTGGCATAGGAGGGCAGAGTAAGGACTGGCAGGTGAAGGGAAGAGAATGCCAGGCCTCTGTTCACAGCTGCCCCAGGGATCTGACCTCCCCTGGGGGGTGAGGGTATGGAAACAAGTTCCTGAGGTTGCCAGCCTTTACTGTCAGTGAGCCTGTGTTGTGGTTGTCTCTTCACTGTTGTGTCTAGTACAGTAAAATTCTTATGTCAAAGACCATAAGAATCAGTTGGCTAGGTTTGGAGATTCACTGTACAGAGATTTACTTTGTAAAGGTACTTGTTGGAAGGGACTTGGTTTCAAATGCTGCAGTCGGGTTATTACTTTATACCACATCAAATGTGTGCCACGGACACCTCATTCCTTTGTTAGAAAACAGAATGAGAAGCCTTTAAAATGATATCTTAGATTATCTAGAAGTTGGTCGATTAGGTTCTACTGTTTTTGACTTATTTTTTCTTTTGAAATGCTTTCTAAGTGGATCACAGACACAGTGTTTAGTTTTCCAAGAAACCAATAAACAGAATTACCAGCCAGTTTTCTTGAAGTTCTAACTGGTCATTGCCTAGACTTTATGGCATTTACCTTTAATATGTTAGTCCACGGTGTTTCAACAGGTGTTTTTTTGTTCAGGTTAGGGAAGTTTCCTTCTGCTTCTCCCTCCACCCCACCCCACCCCTGAAAAAATTCTCCTTTCCTGTAGCATCTCAAAATGTCTTTCTCACTCACATGTTAGATGCAGAGTGTGTGTGTGTGTGTGTGTGTGTGTGTGTGTGTGTGTGTATGCGTGCGCACGTGCAATGAATGTATAATTTAACTGTAGGGTTAGTAGCAGGTTTATTGCAGCATAAAACTATTGCTTTACCTCTGATTTTTCTTAGCCCTGAGTCCTGCTGAGGAATTCGAAAACCTTTATTGTTAAATACCAGAAGTGAGTCTAATAGTTCTAGTAACGTCTGAGAATCTACTGTGCACATGTGTGAGAAGGCAGAATGTGGTCCAGGTAGCCTGCTCTGCCAGGTGAGGAGCACCAGGGTGCCGAGCAGGCAGCTGAAGCTTCATTGTCCCAACTTGTCTCTCTCCGTGGCCTTGACAATGGCTTAGAAAGCAGAGGGAGCCGGCAGCTCCTGGCTTGCAGCGCCCCCCCCCCCCCAAGCCACTCCATCTCAGTGCACCTTAATCATGTTTGCAACCAAGAATCAGAGCTGCGTGTGGGGTGGGTGAGGCCGCTTTGTTGCATACTTGGGAGCCAGAGCTGTGGTGACTAGAAATCTGAAAACAGAGGTGTTTGCAGCCTCACCGTCTCCTGCATCTGTGTCAAGCTAGGGCTTTTTTGCAATCCTCTCTTTGGAATGCCCTTTATATAGTCTCATGTTCTTAATCCTTTCAGTTGTCACAAAATTATAAACTGAATGTCGTGTTCTAAGGGGTCAGGAGAAGAAGGGAAATAGGAAACCCTTTGGAGGCTCCAAGTGTCTTTGAGTTCCCTAGGGCTGAGCAGCAGGTCAGATATTTGTGGCTGTCCCAGCTCTGAACTGAGCGTGGCTTACGGGTTACAGCTGTGGCTGCTCCTTCTCCCTCAGCCTCCAACATGTGGGTGTATTCACGGTAAGATGTGTAAGGAGAGGGGCATTTGCAGAGGCCTGGGTCAGAATCCCAGGTCCCAGGCACGAGCCTAGAAATGTATGTTCCAGGCAGTATTATTGTAGGGAGCCAGGGCGATGAGTCTGGTCCTGGTGGCCGTCCGGGAAGTTTCACACACGCTAGTTGGGAAGGACCCAGAGAGAAGCTAGAGACTGCCATTGGATTCCCATAAATTAGGTCCATTTGGAATTCCTAGGTAAGGAATTAGCTTTCTAATAGGAAAGATTTGTGTGGGGTATTGCCATAAGTGTGCACACGATGTGTAAGTAAACTGTGGATGTTCACCAGAAGGATACAGGAGCATTTAGTGCATGCTGTTGTGAAGTCATGATGTCAGATGTCTCTCCTGGGACTGGGGGTGTGGTGGATTGCCCTTTGGAGAGCTCAGAAAGAAGGGACATGCCCCCACAGAGCCAAACACTGGAGCCACACAGATGTTTGTTGAATGAAGGAGTCATGGGCGGGGGCAGGTGGTTTGCTAACAGTGAAGAAGAAAAGGTTGAAAGCCTCAGGAGGGGAAATAGGAAGGACCCAAATGAAGCAGATGGTGCTGGTCAGTGGCTGGATGCTGTCTGCCAGAAGGTTTTCAGCAGATGGCCCAGCTTGACTTTTCTCCCTCGAAGCTTTGTCCCACTAATGATTTCACCAGTCCTTAGAAGCCTTCACCCTTGGAACTCCTGTTCCCCACTCACCCTCAAATGATGCCTATATTTTATTATCCTGGAAGAGAATTATATGTCTAGGATCAGCAGTACCTTATGTTGGGCCACTTAACCCACAAACGGATTAGGTTAATTTTATTTAGAATTCTCTCATTGTGGCCTAGGATGTATATGCAAATAAGGTTCTTTTTTTTTTCTTTTAGGGCAAAAACATGTATTGTGTATTTACTGTTAAGATTTGCTAAGAATTAGCAACATTATTTTGTATTGGTTGTTTTTATAACCCAAGTGGTATGTATGCTTGAATAGCATTAATGCATTTTAACTGATACCTATATACTGTGAGTTGTATCGATTTGATCAGAGGTAAATATTCCTTCTTTTTAGAATTAAAAAAATAAATATAATATAGTAGAGTAATATATACGAAAAACATAAAGTTTAGGAATATGTTTATTTCCGATGAAATCCACACGGCTACTTTACAGTCGGGAGCTGACTTTCAGTCTTTGAGCACTGTGGACTTGTACTGCAGACTCTGCTCACTTAATTAACAAGGTTGAAATTCCAGCAACCACGGAAGACTCTCCAGAGCTGCAGAGAAGACCCTAGGACCGTGCTACGTGTTTGCAGTAAGTACTTCAGCTATTGAGTGACACTTGGCTGGTCAACTTTCTTCGTAAACGTTTTTGGTGAAGTCTGTCTCTTTCCAGGAATGATGGCGAATTCTGGCAACCATACCACCAACGACTTTAAGAATGAGGAACACTTGGTGTTTACTGTTTTTCGGTTAACCTCACTGCTAGAAAAAATACGCTGGGGTGGGCGAACAGAACCAAAATTACCTGGAAGTCAATTTTGTTGAAAGCCTGAATGAAATTGCTTACTGATTTATGACTTACAGTAGTTTGGGTATGATGATAAAATCAACTTTGAAAAGACTAAACTTGAGTTTAATATTACAGCGACAAGCTCAACCAAGTTGGAAGATCTGAGTTATTTAGACGGGCAGAGAAATGCCCCTCTTCGAACATCAATTAGATTGCCGTGGCACAATACAGCCGGAGGTAGGGCACAGGAAGTTAAAGGTACTTATCTTTGCACCTGCTGGGATAGCTGATATCATGAATGCATTCACTGAACGTTGAGGATCTGTGCTAACCAGCGTTTAAACCAGCTCATTTAAAAACACAACATGTGTGTGCTAAAAACTTATCTATTTGGTGTGCTAGGAGGCCATCCTTAAAGGTTTGGGGCTTCTTCCTTAAAATCTGTGTTCAACTCGTTTCTGGAATTGAAAAATAGTTCTGCAGTACTATTATTACAATATACAATAATACAGTAGTAGTATTTTGAAGTGAGGGGTAATTTAACACTCACGGGATAACACTCACTTGTCACCAACAAAGAATCAGCTGTGTTTCAGGTCTGTGGGCCATTGGCCACCTCCCGTAATGCACAGTCGGGTGGTCCGCAGCCTCACCGAAGGGGCCACATGTCATCACACCCAGATGAGAGCTGGTGTCCTGTCTCCAGGAAAACACCTTTCCCTTTTACTCCTACAGTAGTGGAAGAAACCCATCTTAGATCCTGTTTCAGACAAACCGATGAGACCTGGTTTGGCCACCAGCATCACTTTCTCTAATTCTCTGCATGTTTGTCCTGAGTTGTGATGACAGAACTAGCTGGTCATTTTAATAGGACCCTTTGTAAAACCAATGGGGGGAAGGAGGGCTTATAAATGAGGTATTACAGAAGTATTAATAGAACCAGATTGGAAACACAGATCCCTGGTGGCATGAAACTAAAGGCTAATACTAAGTATAACATACAAGCAATGCTAAATTGGGTTTTTAAGTATATAAAATTATGACATTCTTCTAAAATAATTATCCTTTTCTTTTTTTTTCCCCCTAAGCACGATTTGCTCCCTACAAGCCACAGGACATTTTGTTGAAACCGCTGTTGTTTGAAGTACCAAGCATAACAACAGACTCTGTGTTTGTGGGAAGGGATTGGCTCTTTCACCAGATAGAAGAAAACTTGAGGAACACAGAACTGACAGAAAACAGAGGCGCCGTGGTTGTTGGAAACGTGGGCTTTGGGAAGACAGCAATCATTTCTAAGTTGGTGGCACTTAGCTGCCACGGAAGCCGCATGAGGCAGATTGCTTCCAGCAGCCCCGGTTCACCACCTAAAAGTATGTACATGTTTGATACCGGTCTAGTTGATGATCGAATGTAAGGTAGATGGAGGACATGGCTTGGGTAGGCATCCGTTCTCAGTTCTCCTCACGTTGTTCCAGCTGCCGTGTCAGATCTGCCACCGCACGTGGAAGAACTGTTCGAGGGCCCCCATCTCTCCTGGCGCTCAGGAGCCATCCCCTGGGGCGAGGCCAGCCTTCCCTGGTCTTCTCCCAGCTGTAGAGCCTGTCTCCCTCTTCATATGGGCAGCGAGGTCTGATCGGGTGCCCTGGGGAGTTTGGGTCCTAAAACCAAGCAGGTTAGGCTCCTGGCAGAAGCAGCCGGAAGGAGTCTGTGCACAATTCTCTTTTATCCCATTCTCCACAGCCTTTGTCCTCTATGCTGGATTTACCAAAGGTCTAAAGACTAACTCAATATGGGATATAGTAGCTAAATATTTGACTAGTCATGTCTTATTTTATGTGTAATAAGCCTGTTAAAAGAAAGTGTCTCTAACATGGTGAATAGGAACAAGTGAGCCATGAAAGATCATATTTTTTTTTAAAGCAAAAGGAATTTAATTAAACCAGAAACAGCAGTGCTCCCGGGAGGGCATCTGAGTGGATGGGAGACAGGGCTGAGAGGGGACACTTGTGTTCTCCTTTAGACCTTTGCATTTGGGATCCTATTTACTCATTACCTGTTAAAATACTCTCTGCGTCTAATCAGGAAATATGTTCAGTATCTCACCGTACCCCTCTTCTGATGTTGTAATAATGAAATTGGTCTCTTTCTCTGCAGCTTCAGATTCCACCCAGGATCTTCCTTTCACCCCATTGCTTTCACCGAGTTCTTCTGCAGGTGTGAGCAACACGGTGAAAACACCCCCTGGGTCTGGGTCTGATGCTCCTGAGAGCCAGCGACCACGAGAGGATGCAGTGAAGTACCTTGCTTCTAAGGTAATCTGCTCCTGTTCTAGGGGAGCCTTTCAGAGGGAGGGAGAGAGAGGGATACTTGTTAGTTTGGCTTCTGAGAAAGGAATTTAAAGAGGGATCTTAAAACAGAGATAATTGCATAGAATGCAGAAATGTAGCTCTTGATAAAATAGTGATAGGGTGCTCCAAGTAAAAGGTATTAATGACAGTAAATCTCCCCAGACACTGGCAGTGGACTTCTGTTCATCTTAAACGATGGATTGAAAGAACTCCACAGAGTAGCAGGTTGTATCACAGGCACCACAAATCCGTCCTTTACAAGCACGTGCTGGCCTTCACTTGGTGCCGGAGCAGGACGCTGGGAGCCTTGAACGTGATCCAGGCCCCCACGCCTGTGTTCCCTTGCCTGGGGACTTTGGTTCCCTGCGTCCTTCTGTCAGAGGGTTCTTGCTATGTTATAAAACGGACTTAGCTGACTTTCCCTTTGTAGACGCATAGTCATCAGGGTCCTTCTGAAATTTCCCATGTGCTCAGCATCCGTCACGAGTTCACAGGCCACGCTCTGCATTCGAGCAGTTACATCACTCACTCCTGCTGACCGGCTTGGGTCTCCCCGGGCAGCAGCGGTGTGAGTCGGCGGAGCTGGGGGACGCGAGGGGGCCGGCGTCAGGGGCCTCTAGTGGGGATCCCATCTAGTGAGGTGAGTTTGGTGCAGGAGACAGAAAAGGAGGCTTTTTCGCCCCAGATGCTTGCTTTGTGCTTCTGCTTCTCAGGTGAGAGCCGCTCCTCACTGGCATAGGCAGCCCTGGCTGCTGATTCGGGGTAGTCCTCGGGTCAAAAATGGGTGATCTGAGATGAGGGATGGAGTGTAGACTTCAAAGCCACCCCAGCACAGTGATTTTTCAGACCACTCTGTGACCCACAGTAGAGATGCGTGTTACATGGAAGGCCTGGTACACGCACGTAGACACACAAACTGAGACAGAAGCATATTCTTACAGCCTATAAAATTCACCGTATGGAATGACAACAAGCTGTCACCGCTCCAGATGGAGCTCATGACCCGCCGTTGGGCCGGCCGACTTCTTTTGCCAGACATGGTGCCGATAGACGTGCCGCGGGCTGTCTCCCTGGGGGTCGTCCCGTGTTCCTGCTCATTGGTCCATCCGCCTTCCTCCAAGTGTGGACTAATCTCAAACAGAAGTCACAGGACGGTTCCACATGGGCCACATCTACTCTTGCCACTTGTTCTTAAGAGTCTGCAGACCTGGAATCTTTATCCCAGAACTTCCCTTGACTGTCTGTCACCCTGGCCAGGCGTTTAACCTGTGTGCTGCCCTCAGCTGTGACCCAGACCTAGTGAGGCTGGGCGTGTGTAGAGCTCAGGGAGACAGCAGGTGCTCACAGCCTGCTGAAGAGCAGAGAGCACTTTGCACAAGTACAGTTTTACCTTTTTCACCTTTCTTGCCTCGTACCCGCCTTCCTCCTTTCATTCGCACGTGGGAAAGTATCAGAGTTTTCATATGTCTATGGCACTTTTCTTCCAAGACCCTTCTGCATCTGGCACTTTGCTTGGGCTCTCTAACAAGCAGCCTGCTGCCACTTCACATCCGTCCCCACAAAGGCAGCCCTTCTCATCCCCTCAGGGCCTGGGCAGGAACCCGTCTCCTCCTATGTGTCCCTTCACATGACAGGCAGACATCTGGTGATTTCTGATTTGGGTCCTTCAAAGTGTGTTGCTGTTGAATTTCTCCACGGTGTCAGGGTTGTGTGTGGGGGCGGAGGGTTTGAGCCAGGCTGCCCGGCCCTCTGGCCTGGGCTGGGAAGCAGCTGTGGCTTTGAGCGTGACTCTGCTAGCCACCAACTTTACCTGGTCTGGGGGAGCAGCAGGTGCGTTTCCCAAGGAGATGCTGCTGTTTGTGAAAGCAGAAATGCAGTAAATGTGGCACTTCTGGATGCTGAGTACATTGGGATTATTCGGAATTGCTTTAAGCCAGGGTAGGCTTTAGGTTTTATGAATGAGTTTTATTCATTTATTTTCCATACGGAGTAACATGTACTGATCTTAGCGCTAATCAAGATGGATTTGTGGCTACAATTAAAAGTCTGCCCAGAACTTGGCAAAGCGTGTGAATGAAAGAATAACTGAATCAGTTAAGCTAAGTAATGACTCAGTGCTGGCGAATAGAAGCGGTGTGTTTCGTGACTGTGGCGGGTGGGAACACTGGGTTATGGAGGGGGCGTGTGGAGGGGGGACGGTGATGCTCATGGCTGTGCTTCCCCCATAGGTCGTGGCCTACCACTACTGCCAAGCCGACAACACGTACACGTGCCTGGTGCCCGAGTTCGTGCACAGTATCGCGGCTCTGCTGTGCCGGGCCCATCAGCTGGCTGCCTACAGGGACCTGCTGATAAAGGAGCCCCAGCTCCAGAGCATGCTGAGCCTCAGGTCCTGCGTGCAGGACCCGGTGGCCGCCTTCAGGAGGGGAGTGCTGGAACCGCTCACAAGCCTACGAAATGGTACCTCTGAGCAGCCACCCACACCCTCTCTGTCCTCAGGAGTCCAGAGCCCCCAGGATGGTCCTCCAGAGGACCTGGATGGCAGTGAGGGTGGGCGCCTGGGGAGGATGTGGTGAATCTGGGTACTCCTCCTCTTGCCAAGAACCGTCTCCCCAAAGTCCTTTAGTGCTTCCTGAATGGTGTCGTTTTAAAAGAAGCATCTCTAATAAAGAATTACCTCCACAGTTGAATAGTTCCAGAGTAGCTAATTTGTCACCGTAGGTTATTCAGAGGACTTACGCCCTGGAAACTGTTGCCTGCATATTTTATGTTTATTCCTACCTAGCGGGGAAATAGGTTGGTCAATTGAGCGACTGCCAGCATATGTTTTTTCAGGGCCTCTGCTCAGTTGAGTTGAACCTGAAGGTTTTTCTAGAAGTGGTCCTTTGATTTCTTTTTCTTTCGTTCTTTCTGTCTTTCATTCTTTGTCTTTCGTTCTTCCTCCCTTCCTTCCTTCCTTCCTTGAAATATTCAGCAAGGTAGGAGATGTTAATGCTATTATGGGTTGTTGCATTTCTTATCCTTTCTCCTTTTTGTTCCTCACCTTTTGAGCTAGTTTCCTGCCTGTATTAGCACTTCTGCTGGAGAAAAGGGAATTGAAACAGATCTGTCGTCATTCCTCCTCATTTTACTGGGCACAAAGTTGGTGCTAATAAATGGAAAACTAGATTGAGGCTTGTGGGAAAGAGCCCTGTTCGAGAAGTCCATAAAAGAGAGGTTCTCACCACTGGCTGGCTGTGTGCCTTGGGCCAGATGCTTTGCCTTTGAGGGTCAGTTTTTATTCCCTGACATGCACTGAGAGAGTGCTATGGGGAGGACCTGGAGTCCTTTCCAGAGTTAATCTCCGTATGTGCTAGTTATCTTAGCCATAGCTCACCCCAGTGACAGGAGTTTATGAAGAGCTAACTGTGTCCTATACATGCGTGAGATCCTGCTAATGTGTGTAATGCAGTATGTTTCTGAACACTATTTTATAAGATTTGCTTTTCTCTTGGCTGTGTGCTCTGGTTTTCATTATAAATTTAATAGAAAAATATGGTTCTGTGAGAACCATTTCTTTTGCGATATATAAACCTTTTTAGTTTTTCCTAACACTTTAAAGTGTGCATTGGTGCCATTTTATAGACAAGTATAATTTCTTAATTAAAAAATTATTTTATCCTTTAGAGCAGAAAATTCCTGAAGAAGAATACATTATCTTGATAGATGGCTTAAATGAAGCTGAATTTCATAAGCCTGACTATGGAGATACACTTTCTTCATTTATTACCAAAATTATTTCTAAATTTCCTGCCTGGCTGAAGTTGATTGTGACTGTAAGAGCGAATTTTCAGGTAAGAAAGAATTCTCAAATCTCTTTGCACAAGACCCCATGCCCAAATGTTATGGTGTGATTAACAACATAAACTCTTATTAAGCATTTAGCTGCTGAATTGAAAACTATATTAGGACTTTGAAATATTTAGTCCACAGAGCCTCAAATGGGTGAAACGAGGACCTTTTTACCTTCCAAGGCACATGAATCAAGGTGTCAGGAAAGTCTCCTCTTACTTAGCATGGCTCTGTCCCTGCACTCCCAAAATGCAGGTGTCCAGCCCTGCATGTAACTCAGGTTGTCCACTGGAGTTTAAAGTTATTCCTGCCGATAGTTAATTTGCAGTGGGACTTTGGGTTTTGTTTTTATTTTTTGTTTTTTTTTTTTTTAATGAAGAGAGGAAGGGAAGATTTTTAAGGCCTTAAAGAAGGTCCATTTTTTCAGGAAACTTAAGCATGAGCTACCATTTGCAGCCAGATAAAGAGTGATGTTTTTTCTTTTCTTTCTTTTTAATTCTCTTCCCCATCTTTCCCTTCATTTGAACCCTAAATTATATCTTAATAACCTTTGACTCCTTCCCTCTACCCCTGTCCTTTTTTAGTAAAGATATGACTCTGAGATTTTGATTTTTTGCCCTTTTATGATGATGTCTATTTAAAAATAGCATTTGGGTTCTTTCTTTTCTCATTAAAAGTGGCATTAGGCCTCAGCCAAGCTTGATGTTTGTTTTTGTGGACATTTGATTCATACCCTTTGCAGTCATTTATCACACAGGAAGCAGAATTTGGCGATCGATAGAGCAAAGGGACAGGAGTCCTGTATCTTCTGTACTAGCCATGTAAATTTGACAGGTCCGTTAGCCTCCATGTAAAATGGGGGTAATTATACTCAGCCTGCCCCCTGCAATTATTACATTCAATGAGGACATGGAGTTAAATTCTTCAGAACTGATAGTGGGAAGTTTAAAGAAAAAACCAAAGGCTCGTCTCTGCTTTGAGATGTCAAGATAACGCTCATCTCTAGGGCGGGGTGGGACAGGAGGCGACGTGGGGCTTCCGGGAGCTGGCCATGTTCTGTTTCTAGCTGCTGGTCACACAGATCTGTTTGACTTTGTGCAGATTAATGACACCATGCAATTATGGTTCGTATGTTATACTTCCATTTTAAAGTTTACTTTGAAAGAACAGCAGATTAAAAAAAAAAAAAAGACGGTAGGCTCCACTGAAGTCTGAAGCAGGCAGCTTTCTCAGGGCAGGCTGGGGCTGGGGCAGTTTCGGATTTCCTGGCTCCATCCTGCCGTCCCCGTATCTGATGCATGGTGAGGGATGCCTCTTATCTCCGTGTCTGGCCGTGTTCTTAGATACACAGCACTGGTTTGTGTCTGTCCTTGTTGTATAACCTCTGCACAATGTAAGGATTATGGGGATCAGGTCACCTCAGGATCTCGCTGCCCCTTGGCTGGTGTGGCCAGCTCAGTGTCTGCTTGGGGCTCTTACGTCTCGCTGGGCCCTGAGGCTTCAGACGAGGGCCTCGGGAAAGCCATGACTGATTCGATCTCGCATCAGGCTTTCTTTCACATAAGCTTTTTATCTTCAACTTATCCTATTACATGTTTTAATACAAAACAATGAGTCCCTATAATCCATGAAAATCCTCCTTGAAAGAAAACTAGTGAATCTGGTTTGAAATGCAACTACCATAAAAAAGAAATCTCTGTGGAGTGACACCGTGGGTTTTTGGGTTTCTTTTCCCCCTCCCCCGCAGGAGATCGTAAGCACGCTGCCATTTGTCAAGCTTTCCTTGGATGACTTCCCGGACAACAAAGACATTCACAGTGACCTGCACGCCTACGTCCAGCACAGGGTCCACAGCAGCCAGGACATCCTCAGCAACATCTCCCTGAACGGCAAGGCCGACGCCGCCCTGATCGGGAAAGTGAGCAGCCACCTGGTGCTGCGGAGCCTCGGTTCCTACCTGTACCTCAAGCTCACCCTGGACCTCTTCCAGAGGGGACACTTGGTCATCAAAAGTGCCAGCTACAAGGTGGTGCCCGTGTCGCTGTCCGAGCTCTACCTGCTGCAGTGCAACATGAAGTTCATGACCCAGTCCGCCTTCGAGAGAGCGCTTCCGATTTTGAACGTGGCGCTCGCGTCCCTCCACCCCATGACGGACGAGCAGATCTTCCAGGCTATTAATGCGGGCCACATCCAAGGGGAGCAGGGATGGGAGGACTTCCAGCAGAGGATGGAGGCGCTCTCCTGCTTCCTCATTAAGAGGCGAGACAAAACCCGCATGTTCTGCCACCCGTCCTTCAGGGAGTGGCTTGTTTGGAGAGCGGATGGTGAGAACACAGCCTTCCTGTGCGAGCCCAGGTACGGCAGGCCGCTTTCTGGAAACGCTTTGCAGGGAGTCGAATGTGCAGTCGGGGTGGGGGGGGATTTCAAACACAATTCCCCTTTTTTCCCCCTCCCCCCTCCAACAGTTGACCTTTTTTAATGGAAAGGCACACGGGATGAATGATTCAGGAGGGCAGTGAAATCTCCTAAACAAAAGCTTCCTTCCTTTAATCGCTAGAATTTTGGGATTCCTCAGTACTTTGGTGAGAGAGAAGCCGGGCAACACCGGTGGCCTTTGTGTGCTGCCCATTCTCTTCTGGACCTTGAGGCCCGTTGTGGGAATCACGTGTGGCAAGGTGTGCTACGTGCTCCAGGAACAGCGGGCTTCTCCAGGGGCTGCTGTCTGCTCAGCTTCTTCACCTGCAGTCTGTGGACTGTCTTGGACCCCCAGGACCCACCTTGCCACCTCTTGGGCACACAGCATCTTGTCCCAGGGTCCAGATGAGTCTACGGGCCCAGAGAGGAGCACGGGGATCACATCGGGCTGCCTCATTTTGCATTTGCGGTTCAGGGTGGTGTAACAGATTGGGATTTGGGCTCGGCAGGATTCTGGTTCAGACCTCTGATGCCCTGTTGACGACATGGTGCTGGGGCAGCTGTGTCGAGGGAGTCAAAGGTTCCGTGGAGGATTCGCAGCAGGGCTGGGCCAGGATGCAGTTCTCCTCACTGCCCAGTGGAGGGGGTGTGGTGCGCCTGCCCCTCGTGTGGCCTTGTGCTAGTCAGAGTGAGAGGGCAGGAATCTAAGGATGCTTTCATTTCAGTAACTCTGGGTTCCCATCCCACCACGTCTGCCTGGCCTCGGCCTGCGTCCCCGCAGTCTTGAGTGGCTTCTGCTCTCCGTGAGTCAGAATTGCCCCCGACTCTGTAACAGGGCCAGCAAGTGGCTGGACTCTCGCCTATGAGCTGGATGGGGGTTTGACCAGATGCTGGGGTCCGGAAAGGAGGAGGTCAATAAGCGCTTGTGAGCCACACTCCACCTTCCTCTGCACGAGGACTGACTTAACATTGACCTAATATGGGTATGGCTGGTGTTCTATGTTGTGGGTACTGTTGTTTTCTTAGGTAACGCTGGGCTAAAAATTTGTTCTTTTGAGTCTGGTTTGAGGCAATAAACTTGTAACTTCCAGGCTATTAGCAGACTGTAGTAACTAGGTGAAACGTGTGCCATTTTATGTTTGACATAGCGGAGTCAGATCATTTTGTAGGAAGATAGGCTGTAGTTGAGTTTGTAGAAACATAGAAACAAGCTGAAAGCCTTCAGCAGGGTGTGTAGATTTGTTACTGGAGTTCGAGGCAGAAGTAGTTGGACTGAAGTCACTGTAAAGCATAGCTCTGATTTGGCGGGGGGGGGGGGGGTCGGCGGCACTGACGGTACACAGAGCCGACCACACGGTGACTGGCGACTCCCGAGTGCTGATGTGTTCCAACGAGCAGGCATGGGAACTTACCCAGGGTAGGACCAGGACTGCACCAGGGCAGGAGGGACACCTAGGGCACAAAGTGTAAGGAGGTGCTACTTCTTGGGATTGTGTTCATCAGCGTTCACCCAAGACCCCGGTAGTTCTTGAACTTCATTTAGCAGATAGAGATGGTGGACGGACGCTACCGGATGCATTTCAGCAGAAGTTTGCAGATCACCACCTGCAGGGTACTGTGGTAAACACACAGATTCTCTGGACAAGGGCGGGTACGGCAGGAGGTGGCCATGTGTAAGGAAAACACACCGCACATGAACTTCAGGAAAGAGAAGCTTCCAGTTAGCGGAGACCATTTTTGGAAAATGTTTCACATACATGAGGATGTTTGGGTTGGACCTTGAAAGATGGGTAGCATTTCTCTTCCCATCTCATTTAGTTGTAATTTTGCCCCAATTATGGAGAGAAAGCCAAGAACCCAACACCCGGAGACAATGACATTTCACTTATTTCTGCCTCTTTCCGTTCATTTTAAGCATTCTCCAACTTTTCTGTATTAAAATTCCCAAACTATTGTGTTTTGTTTACACATTGTGGACGGCTTAGCAAGTGGTTTGGAAATCGTAGTAAAGTATCGTTTTTCAGGGCTGTGCAAACCTCCTAGTTGGCAAATGATAATGTGCTTTACTGTCCCCTTATTGTGCTTAACTGCCTGGCAGTTGTTTCTGGGTTATTTATAAATAAAGAAACCTATTGCCAATATCTTGGTGCTTTGCAGAAAACCAATATATTTCCTCCCAGGTTTGATTATTCCTTAGGTTAGTTACAGGAGCAGAATTAAAAAGATAAAGAGTAAGTGGCTTGGAGTCTTCAGTCGCATCACCTAGACTTAAGCATAGATCACATTTCATTATGTCTGTCGTTTTTTGCTTATACAAGTTATAGACGCCATGACATTTTACCCCTGGATAACGGATTATAGACCTCAAAAAAAAATTTTTTTTTAAAGATTTTATTTATATACTTGACACAGAGTGAGAACATGAGCAGGGGGCAGGAGCAAGGGGAGAGGGAGAAGCAGACTCTCTGCTGAGCAGGGAGCCTGATGTGGGCCTCGATCCCAGGACCCTGGGATCATGGCCTGAGCTGAAGGCAGATGCTTAACCGACTGAGCCACCCAGGCATGCAAAAAGACATTTTTATACTTAACCTCAACACCATTGACACACCTAAGATATTAATAGTAATTGATCAGTATTATCACACATTTAGCTATGCTCAAATTTCTCCACTTCCTTCATATTTATCTAGTATCTTTGATTCAGGATCCAGATAAGATCTATGAAATGTGTTTTATGGTGTCTCTTGTAATCTATAGATTCCCTCCTCCTCCTCCTCTTTTTGCTTTGTCTTTGCATTTCTTTAAGAGAACGATGGAGGGGCACCTGGGTGGTGCATTCGGTTAAGCATCTGACTCTTGATTTTGGCTCGGGTCATGATCTCAGAGTCATGAGATCGAGCCCCGTGTTGGGCTTTGTGCTGGGCATAGAACCTACTTAAGATTCTCTCTCTCCCTCTCCCTCCAACCCCACTCCCCTCCTCATACTCTCTCTCTTAAAAAAAATAAAATAGAACTGACAGAGTAATTTGTCCTGTATGGTTTCCCATAATCTGAATTTTGCTGATTGCATGCTCATGGTATTGAATGTATTTATCACCTCTGTTTCCTGAAATTGGTAGTTAAATCTAGAGACTTGATCAGATTTTATCTTAAAATAGTTTTTGTGAAGGTACTTCATAGGTGGTAGGTCTGTTTCCATCAATATGCCCATAACATCTCAATGTCTCCAGAGCCACTGATGATCATTTCCCGGACCCATCAGTTCATTAGGGTTACGCGAGGAGTTTTAAAACCTTGAACAGCCTCCCGTCTGTTCTCTTTTCTGCGTGTCATGGACTTGAGGAATGAACGGATGGGATGTCAGTGGGTGGAATGAGGCCATTGCAGACGGGAGGAGCTGCCCAAAGCATCCGGTCAGAATACACAGGGTGTGTTCTGGCAACAAGAAGTCTGGTTTGGGTAGAGCTTTGTTCATGGAATGGAGGAGTTAGCAGAAGCACGTGCTAGGGAGCGTGGGCTTTAAACAGTCATCTGTGGAGAACCCGCAGTTGAGCAGGTTTAGAACGCAGATTGCCTACCTGGGCTGGAGTGTGGAGGGCGTGGAGCGTGGGGACCTGTGTAACAGGCAGCAGGGACTTGGTGGCCCTGGCTTGGGGGTGCAGTCGGGTAGAGGCTGGCCCTGCTGACATGAGATGGGTGGGCACAGCTTGGCCTCATGAGCAGAGTCAAGGAGGAGGAGGTGCTGTGGAGGATGTCAAGGTGTTAAGCCTCAGAAACCAGCAGTGGCGGTGCTCTTAGGAAGGGTGAGAAGAGCAGGAGGGGTGGAGCAGGTTGTGCAGGGCAGGAGCTGGCTTTTACGCAGCGCAGCTCGAGCTTGTGGGGTCAGCAGAAGCCCCCTCCCCACCCCGCCACCAGGGGACAGGTTCCATTGGTGGGATGAGTGGGGGAGTCTGAAGGCTGGGGAAGTTGAAGATGTGGCGTCATTGATGGGAGAAGTGGGGAGGAGTCTGGTGAGGAAGTGTAGGGGCATGGAGCAGGATTCCGGGAAGGAGGTTGGGGTGGAGGAGCTGCTGAGAGCTAAAGCAAGATGAAGACGAAGGGGGGCCGTTGGCTTCCTAGTGTGGGAGGAGGGTCCTCCATCCTTAGAGATTCCTCCCATCAGACAGCAAGGGTTGGAAGAGGAGAGAGCCGACGTCCTGGGACGGGAAGTAGGAGGGTGGAGAGGGTCGGCAGGCACACGATGTCGAATGTCTCTCACAGCCACGGACGATCATGATTGTTGAGGATTGTTTGTGGGGCGGGGGGAGGGTTTGTTTTTAACACAGGAGATGAGGATGTTGCTGGAAACGGTGTTGAGATCATGTGGGAAAAAGTAATCCATGAGGAAGGAGACCTTGGAAATGCAAGGGGATGGGGGCGGGGAGTACAGGCAACTTGCCTCCTCTGTGTTCCCATTGAGGCCTTTCACAGCGGTTCTGCGGGATCTTGTTTACAGTGTGTCTCCTCTGGTGGCTGAAAGCGCCTCCAGGGTAGCGCCTCGTTGTTCCCCAGGGACCCTCGGTTTCCAGCCTGGTGCCAGTTAGGAGGTGGATGTTAACGAACGAATGAGAATCATGGTGCGCTGATGAAGAGCATAGGCACTTGCATTGGGTAGACTGTGGTTCAAATTTCCACCCTGCTGTTTGCCAGCTGTTTGATCTTGTGGGCAAATCACTTAACCCGCACAGGCCTCTGTTTCCTCATGTAAACAAACCGGGAATTTTGCTGCTTAGTGGTTCACAGGGCTGTACAGATTAATGAAATAATTCAGTTAAATTTCTGCATCTGGTATGTAGTGTAAGCCTGATATATGGAAGCTTTGGAGAACGGACAGAGTTAAGAGTGCGGGTGGACTTAGAAGGGGCACGTGATCCGGAGACCAGGAGGGAGGGAAGAAAAGGTAAATGGGATATAGAGGAATGCAGGTTATCTAGTGATTACACGGTGAATTGTCTCCTCAGGCGAGAAGCCGTGTGCTTAGCTGAGATGACTAGAAGCCTTTGATCCAGCCACTGAAGCGTGCATGGTTGTCTCCCCATAAGGGGTAGCCGTGGTACTTAGCCTCACATGTCTTTGTGGTGGACACAGTTGGCATGGCCACTGCACCGGGCAGACTGGGAAACTGAGAATAGCTTAGCCCGTGGCTGGGAGATGTGGGCCAGGATGAACCCTGGGACCTGTCCGTGGCTAGGGACTATGGAGGGCACGGGGCCTGGAGCACTGGCAGGTGGCCGAGAGCAGGAGGGGTTGGAACATGAAAGGATCTCATTTGAGAGGGAAACCCAAGCTTGAGGTCTGGGAGTGGATGTGTGCTCATGGAAGAGCTCTAGTCCCTTACAGGAAATCAGGACACTCAGTGTCAGCATAGTTGTAAGTCATGTCTTCCCCTGTAGTGTATAAAGCAATCTCTTGGTCTCCTCGGTCTTCTCATCTGTAATGTGGTTTGCATGCAGCTGGACAGCTGACCAGAATTTAAATGATGCATGCCTTTAATCATCTAGGTTAGCAACTGTCAGAAAACATTTCGGAGAATGCATTTTTTTTTTTCATAACCTTTGTCCTTTTCTCCACAACGATCTGCTCACCGCCTCCCCCCCCCCCAAAAAAAAAACAGCACCTGAGTTGTCAGGTTGATAGAAATGAGAATAACTCACATTGTACAGAAGTCACTGCTAATGGAGTAAGCAGCCCTTAGCATCTTTCCCAAACAGATGGGCTCAGGCAGAGGCCTGAGCCCGCAGGAGGCAGAATGCGTCTTACAGATGTGGCGAGCATTCTGGGTGGGATGGCTCCTTCATGAAAGAGTTGGTGGGGGATTAGCTGGTAGAGTCAGTTGATTGTCCACCATGTGCCCAGACCTAGCAAGTCCACTTGCGCATCATAGCTTTCTAGGTGTTTCTGATTATGAGCTGTGGCTTTGTCTGGCTCGATTTTTCTTTCCTTCTCATTGTCAGGTTTTCTCCTTTGACCAGGTCTGTCTGCTCCCAGTGGTGATTATGCTGAGGGGAGGCCTGAATTCTGCTCCATCTGTACATCCTTCCATCCAAGAAATGCATATTTGAATGGTTGCTAAGGGGTGGGCATTTGCTTGGCGTTGTGACTATCAATGTGCCTTAGGCAAGACCCTTAATCTAATGGAATTTACATTTTTGTGAGGGAGGTAAGTAAACAAGGTGATGAGTGATGGATGAGGGACAGAGAGTGGGTGATTCCAAAGATAAAGACCTGCCCTGTGCTAGGACTTCTTTCCAGGTCACTCCACAGAGATAGGGGAATCCAGAGAAAGCCCTAAAATGTCGTGAAGAATAAACAGTGGTGGCCATCTTTTGTAAAGAGGCAACTTTTCACCTATTTTGTATGGCGATGCTGAGGCACCAGGAGGAGTTCAGAGTCGTGTGGAGATGTTCACACCTGAGAGCCTACGGTTCGTGGAAGGGGGTCTTTGTTCCCAGCCTTTGTGTTTCTTGTTCTAGGAACGGACACGCTCTCCTGGCCTTCATGTTCTCTCGACAAGAGGGCAAGCTGAACCGCCAGCAGACCATGGAGCTTGGCCACCACATACTGAAGGCACACATTTTCAAGGTGAGACACACCACTGGCAGGTAGAGTTCCATCGCCATTTTGATGGGTTTTGGTTTTGGAGATTTTCAGCAGCTTTATCCACCCTCGCAGAGCTTTCTTTGAGTCTCTTTTAAAAGTTCCTTTTCACCTAAAGATTCCACTCCATCGATTCCCTTTTGTTCCTTAGGTATTTAGTTGTTGAAGAGCCTGAGCTACACGACCTGGGGCCTCGCACCCCTGGGATTTTCCGACTGCGTCCCTGGTTCTCATGGTCTAGTTTAACATGTTCCTCTTTCCCCCGGATTTCCTGTCGCTTGGTAGTCCTAGCTAGAGGCTTAATCAGGCTCAGGTTTGATTGTTGCTGTTTTGGGGGGGGGCAGACTGTCACAGTTACTTCAGAGTTTAAACCCTAAGCCTGTCGGGGGTCTCCGGCATCAGGCGGTGTAGAATCTGTGCTTCTCCTCTCAGCGGGATGTTATCAGTAACCACTGATCTCTGCCTGGACTCCTCATGAACGGTGACAGAGTGGTGATGCTCCAATTTTTATTCTTCTTTCTTTGATTGGAGAACTTCTATAAAAAGAAACTTTGTGCTCCGGTATAGTGTACGTAGCCAGGGCAGGCGTGTTCCTGGACTCTTGGTTTTAGCGAGGGAAGTCAGGCTCCTAGGTCCTGGCGTTCTTCATGCTACAGCCCTGCGTCAGTGCCCAGCTGCACCTCCCCCCCGGGTGTACCCCTTGCAGCCTGACGCAGCGGGGAAAGGAGATGTGGACACCCATTTGTCTCCGATTGCTTCCAGGGCCTCAGTAAGAAGACGGGAATCTCTTCGAGCCACCTCCAAGCTCTGTGGATCGGGTACAGCACCGAGGGGCTGTCTGCTGCCCTCGCCTCTCTCAGGAACCTCTACACTCCCAACGTGAAGGTGAGCGGCCCTCTGCATGAAGAGCCAGAGCTCCCAACCCCTGCCACCGTTCCTCCAGCCGTCCCGCCTTCCCCTGCCCTGGGCAGTGGCCGAAGTTGCTGGCCGAGCTGCTAATGATGTTTTTTTTTTGCCTGATATAAATCACACAGGCTTGAATGCCCTGTGACTGGTTCTCTTCTCTTCTAGAAGTCTAGGTTTTGCTTGGGCAGGAAAATGTGGGCTGCCATGTGAGCCGTGTGACTGTCTCAGAGCAGATGTGATGAGGAAGCAATTCACAAAGGAAACCAAAGGTCAAAGGGAGATTTCCAGGGAAAATGGATTTTTTAAAGTGTGCTGGTTTTCTAATCTAGACTATCTCTTTATGGTTCATAGGAAATTAAGCATTGATGAGTGACAACGAAGCGATGGGTATACAGAGATACACTGTTCTAGAAGTTGCATGTACATGTGTATTTGTGACCATGGAACATGTAGCAGGGGTTGGCCCGCTGCTGGGCCAGGAGCGTCCTCACTCTTGGTCACTGGCTGTCATGTCACAGTTTTCTTCTGTGCTTTTTAGAGTAGATTTTCCTTCCTCATTTAACCACGTCTGAGAATCTAAAACACATGAGGGCCAAGTGTCTGTTAGGGCAACAAAGAAGGGCTAACTCCCAAAAAGAGTATGGGAATGACTGGTTTTCCTTACAGCAGCTTACAACCATCTTGTCCGGTACAAAGTGTAAAGATCATAAATGTCTTCCACTTGACATGTCAGCTAGACTCCAGGCCTTCCAGCCCCAGGCCCTGACATGCCCTGCTGTGTACGGAACCTCTGAGATGGGTTCTCAAGGAGCCAGGTCCTCCCCTTCCAACACCTCCATGAATACAGTCCTGCCCATTACCTCCCCAGTAGCATGAAGGGCGAGTGTAAGTAAGTGGTCATGTGGGGAAGGATGTGCGAAGCCCTGGAGGTTTCTGGGCATCTCCCTTCCCTTTTCCTCCCTCCATTTCATCAGACCCACCTGGGAAGGGTGCCCTGGGGGTACTCCTGGGGGACTCCTACCTCTCTCCTCCCCCGCTGTCTGCACACCCCACCCTCAGCGCCTGCACCTCAGCTGTGTGTCTGCGAGTGTGAACCTTGCAGCACACTTCCCTGGTAGATAGAGTTCTGCTCCCCATGCTCCCTCCTCTGCCTTCCTGGTGCTTGAAGAGGGTAGAAAGAGCAGACCGAGGAGAGGAGCCCAGGTGTCAGGAAGGATGTGGCAGTGCCCTGAGTCTGGGACAGCTCCCCTAGAGCCCTGATGCCCCGTGCTGCGCCCTGGGTGTTGCTTAGAGAAAGGCCACTGCTCCTGGATGGATGCAAACCAGGGCTTTGCAAAGATAAAAGTATTGCCTTGTCGGGCAGACTCAGCCCAGTGTTAGGGCTCCAGGCTTGATGAGCCCGGGGCACCTTGGCTTTCAGCCTGACTCCCCTCTTGGCCGGGCACCTGCCAGCAAAACACCACTGGAGAGCCACTCACCAGAACCCTGTGATCTGCCCCCCGCTTCAGACACAGGTGTGAGCGCTGTGTCCCCGGCTGCACCCACATGAACATCTTACAGGCTGGTTGGATCGGCATGCCGGTGTTTGTACTTAGGGAGACCTAGCTCCTGCTGACCACAGGGAGCTCGTCCTCTCTGGATGGAGTTACTCCAGAGGAAAGGTGGAGAACGCAGCTGAGTTTAGATTTCACGTAGTGAAGAAGTCATGTTAAGAATTTTTGTTTTACTTAGATCTTATAGAAATGAGAGTTGAAGTTACTGTGTTAACATTGTTTCATCTTTCAGCTTAAAGTGTATCTTCTGGCTTCTGCATGATTAGTGAAATTCTGTATTGATGAGGAAGAAAAATAATAAAAATGGCAATATCTGTTTCACTACTTGAATGAATTATGGGCACAAAAGTTACTCTTTTAATGTGGAGAAAAGTAAATGGGAAGTGTCATACCCTGTTGAGTATGAGTTTTTAAGACAGTAAATTAAAAGGTACAGTGTAAGAATGTAATGAGCTTGACCCTCCTGAGATCATAGACTTTCCTTTTCAACATACTTGCAGTTTAAAGAGTTATTTATCTTTGTTTTATAGAACTCCACTGTCACCTACATCCACACCCTGCCCAGAATTCTGTAATTGGTGATAGAATTTTAAGGCTTTCCATTATCCTTCTGTTTCTTTTATGTTTCAAGAAAAAAAAAAAAAGGGTTTTCACAGAATCTTGAACAAATTACAGTAATTTAAAATTATGCGTGCAATTAAGGAACTTTTTTTAGAGAGTATTAAATGTTGTCATACAGGAATGAATGTCATTTTGAGCAGTAATTGCAGTTTGCCACTTTGGTAAATTAAAGTGACTTGCTCCAGAATGATTACTTGGTAGATGAATGTTAATTTTACCGGCATGCCAGTGATTTCCAACAGTGTAGCCCCCCTTGCAGACCGGGGTCATGCCGGCCCACTGGGGTCCTGGCTGCCAGTGCCCCTAGGCTCCCACCCAGGGCGTTGTTTTCCTCACAGGGTCGCAACAGAGTGGCAGCCAACCATGGGCTTCCCAAGGCTGTGAACTGGGAGAATTGAGGCTGTGATTCTCCAGCTGAAGGCAGAGGGAGGGGAGGAGACAGGAATTAGGCGTGGACTTTGGCCTGACTTCCCTTGATGAAAAGGATCTGGTCCTTCTCTGCAGGGCAATTACGCAATACACTGTGAACCTGTGGGATACTTGGAAAACTGGGACTCCAGTGTGAGCTTCTGGGTTTTCATGATCTCATTGCTTTGCCTGTCTCCTTCAACCCCCTTTTTTATTTTCTTGCATTCATTAAACCAGACATTTATAGATAACAGTGCCATTTCCAAATGTTATCCAGTGAGAGCTTCTGTGGTAGCGAGGATCGGGAGATTTCCATGTGGTTAGGAATAATGTATAGGATGAACCATGAAACCCCTTCCTTGAATGCGGAGTAATCTTAGCTAGAGCTGCTGCGGCCCCTGGACCCCGACGTAATTAGCTTTGTGCCCAGAGCTGATCCGTTTCCCCCTCTGAGCCTCTGTTTTCTCACCTGTCAAATTGAAGGTAGCAGAAGAGCCTGTCTCATAGAGTGATCAGAAACCTCGTCAAGATGTTACCACTTTTGGAAGAACATTTGGCATCTGTTGTGTGATATTAAAAAACAAAATTCAACCAAAGTAAATTTGAAGATCGAATTGCCCTTTGTTAAGGGACTCATGAATGGGCCAGCATCCCACCTAGCAAGTAGAGGGCCAGCCGGAGGCGTTGTACAAAACGGAAGATTTTTTATAGGAAGGAGAGTGGGGGAAGAAAGTTATAAGCAGAAGTAAAGAAAGGATTGTTCCAGGCAAGGTCAGCTTCCCTTAGGGGAAAGGACAGGGGGGTTTATAATGCAGATTATCTCATCTTCCTATGGCGGGTAGAGAAGGCCCATGTGACAGATGACCTCATTGGTGCTGATCAGAAAATTCCAGATTGACAGGTTAAGACTTAGATTTCTGGAGGAGGTTGAAACTGCAACCAGTTAAGCATTAAGGCCCGGGTTAGTGACTTGGCCTGGCCCAAGTAACGCCATTTTGGGCTGGTGGTTTTCTTTTTAACAATGGTCAAGTGAGTTCTATTTATTGGTTTTGCCTGCTTTCAGGGAACTGAGACTCTGCTGTAGGCATCTGAAAATTTCTGGATGTGCCTTTTGGTGGCTGTTATAGGAGGTGCCTACATCTCCCCTCAAATAAGCAGGAGGTCTCCCTGCTGCTCTGTGCTAGCGACGGCGGGTGGGGAGGAGGGGGGCTAGGTAGACCTCTGGGTTGCCAGGCACCTGGGGTCTTGTCCCTTCTAAAGAGCCTGAGGAAGGTGACCGACAATAGCAATTAATATTTATTTAGCACTTACAGGATGCTGTGGGGCTGTGCCACGAGCTGTAGGTGTGTGAGGCATGTTCATTTTTAATCTGCACAACAACTCGAAGAAGTGCAAGTCTTCTGTCCATTTTTCAGATGAGGACACGAAGGCTGGGGGCAGTTGGTAGTGTGCCCGAAGTCACACAGCTGGAAGGGAGCCTAGCTCCGAGCAAGCCCGTGCTTTGCAGCTGCATTTATCACCTGATGTGTTTACAGCCCTGGCTGCCAACTAGAATCCCCTGGGAGCTCTTGGTACCACGGCCAAGTCAGACTCTCCAAGGGTGGGCCTCCAGCAGTGGAAACTTTGAAGCTCCCAGGGGGTTTCCGTGTGCAGTGGGGTTAAGAACTGTGGGCTAGGGGAAGAGCCACAAACCGATTGGGGGTTAAGTGGTAAAAATACCAGCATCATTATGCCAGCAAAGGAAATGTTTTTCCCAAGAAGCAGATGAAGTGTGAGTTGATGACAGATATCTTTAGGGAAGTTCTAAAAGTACACCTTCCAACACTGTTAGCAGAGTACCAACTGGGTAGAATGGGATGGCATACTGTTGTTTCCTTAGGAGGCACCTGAAGCACAGAGAGATTGAGTACTTTTCTGAAAGTCACACAGCAAGTGTAGCAGGTGGCGGATGTAGTAATTAGTAGAAAAAGCAGGTTATTTTCCGGGAGTCTTGTGCTGCTGACCACCCCAGAGGCACATGAACATTTTAACGTGTTTGACTTTTTCTTTCAGGGACGCTTCTTTGTAAAGCCTTTACTTTTGGCTTTACTGGCTGTTAATTATTTAATCCTGTGATAATTATTTAATTGCCAGAAAAATGAACTTTCTGTTTTTATTTAGATTAAACAGTGATTTTTCAAAGTGTGGTCTGCTGACCGACAGCATCCGTACCATCTGGGAACTCATTAAAATGCGCAGTCCCAGGCCTTCCTCCAGACCTACTGAATCAGAAATCTGGGGGTGGGGCCTGAGGGTGTGCGTTTTAAGTGTCTTTTTTAAATAAAAGGTTTTTGTGGTTTTTTAAATTTTTAACTTTGGCCCAAAAAACCGTAAACTTTACCATCTTAACTATTTTTAAGCACAGAATTCAGTAGTGTTAAGTATACTCCTATTACTATGTAAGAGAATACAGAACTTTTTCATCACATTAAACTGAAACGCTGTGCTTATTAACTCCTTTTCTCCTCCCCTCGGCCCCTGGTAACCACTGTTCTACTTCTGTCTCTCCGGATTTCACTTCTCTTGGTAGCCCATGTAAGGGGTCATACGGTGTCTTTTTGTGACTGGCTTTTTTTTTTTTTTTTTGCTTAGCATCATGTCTTCAAGGGTCATCCGTGGTGCAGCATGTGACAGGATTACCTTCCTTTTAAAGGCTGGATGATACCCCATTGTATGTGCACGCCCCTTCTGTTTCTCCTTCACGAGTCACTGTGGTTACTTCCATCTCTTGGCTACTGTAACTAGTGCTGCTGTGAACGTGGGGGTGCAGCTATCTCTTTGAGACCCTGACTTCCTTTCCATCAGATGTATTCCCAGAAGTGGGATTGCTAGATCAGGAGGAGTCTCCGCACGGCTTTCCAGAGCAGCTGCTATTTTAGGTTTCCACCACCAGGAAAGTGCACGGTCAGTGCACTCCCAGGTCGTGCTGTTGCCCACTCTAGCTTGAAACCCCTGGATTAAAGAAAGGACGCTGCCCCTCTCCGCAGGTGCTGTAGTGACTGTCATTTACATGAGAAATTAATCTCGTTGGGGGACATATTCGACAGGTGAGCCGTCTCCTGATTTTGGGAGGGGCCAACGTGAACTACAGGACAGAAGTGTTAAATAATGCCCCAATCCTGTGCGTCCAGTCCCACCTCGGCCATGAGGAAGTGGTCACTCTGCTCCTGGAATTCGGCGCCTGCCTGGAGGGAATGTCAGAGAATGGCATGACCGCCCTCTGCTACGCTGCAGCTGCTGGCCACATGAAGCTGGTGTGTCTGCTGGCCAAGAAGGGGGCGAGGGTAAGCCCGTGGCATTCCGCAGTGGGTGGAATGTCTTCAGAGCCTTGCTAGAATTATCGTCAGCTAGGCCAGCCTCTCTACTTTGTCGAATTGCAACAAATAGAAATGGCCATGTAAACAGAAAGGGTGAGCTGCCTGTGCCAGGCAGTGCCTGACGGTGAGGCCTGGGGGAGAGCCAGGGTGCTGTGTTCTGCTCATCGGCTTCATACTGCGCGAGGGGAGGCAGAATACCGAGGACACACTGGCCACTGGCAGCGTGAGTGGGGGTCATCCTTTCAAAAGCCTGGAAATGGTGACCTAGAGCTCAAGCACAGATTTTAACACAGCACTGGATTGGTTGAGAAGATTTTAGATGTTTGATTTTTTTTCCCCTCTTCCGCCTGTCCCATCTCATTGTACGTCTCTCTCTCTTTAAAGATTTTATTTGTCAGAGAGAGAGAGAAAAAGAACACGAGCAGGGGGAGTGGCAAAGGGAGAGGGACAAGCAGACTCCCCACTGAGCAGGGAGCCCTATGTGGGGCTCGATCCCAGGACACTGAGATCATGACCTGAGCTGAAGGCAGACACTTAACCGACTGAGTCACCCAGGCGTTCTCATGTCTCTCTTTTTTTTAAACAATGAAATGAGTCGTATGGGTCTTAGAAGCCATGTGTTTGAGCGTGCTTGAGCACCTGGCTGCATGCAGGAGCACCTGGCTGCAGGAGCACCTCGGAGCACCTGGCTGCAGGAGCTGGACAGCCCGGAATGCTCATTTCTCCACCTGCCAGCTAGGATATCGGGCACATTGTGGAGCTTGTGTGCCTCAGGCTTCTCATCTGTAGAATGTGTATGACAACGGTATCTACCACAGGGCTGCTGTGTGAGCAGTAAATAAATGTAACTCTCATTAAACAAGTTAATCTATGACCGTTAATATGAAGAGAGTAAATGAGAACAGTGCCACACTCACAGGGAACTCTACTGAGGTTTACTAGAAGCATTTCGTTGAGAGAGGGGATGTGCAATAGAAATAAATTGCTGGGATTTGTCTTTATGGTTAATTAGGATATTTAAGTTTCAACAAAAAGACATTAATTAGGCTTATAGTAACTACGGGAGCCTTTTTTGTTTTTCCCTCAAAAATACAACGTTTGGAATGAATGAACTTCAGCTCACGGAAGGAGAGCGTTGCGGTTAAGCCTTCCCAGCGGGTACTTCATGCACATCTCCTGCCTTCATTTCCACAACTCAGTTGTGGCTTCTTTATTCCGAGGCTGGCCGGCCCCTCCCATCACAGCTGAAAGCCCTGTGGGTGGTGGCTGGATGTCATGCGGGTGGCTCCTGCAAAGTGGGTGGGGGTGCAGAGCGTCCCCAGAATCTGCGAGGGGGTGAGGGCGGATGGACCCTGAGCTCCTCTTCCAGTCCAGTATTCCTTGGGATTAGACAGGGAATGACACTTCGTCTGCTGCCTCTTGGACCTCTAGGAGGTAAGGCGCACTTAGACACTAACTCTGTGGCGAGCTGGCCTTGCTGGCTTTGAGGCCCCCCTTTACATGCTAACGTGTCCCAGCTCACCTGACTGTGCATGGCCTCCTTCCCCAGTTACATAGTCCTCAGTGTCCCTTCCTGCTCTTCCCTATTCATAGCTAGATTTTCCAGATCCCTGCCTTTGGCTGGCTCTCCTGGTTCAGTGGCTAAAGAACTGCTGTATTTCCCCGAATCCTAGTGTGTGACAGATTTAGTGTTCCACTCATGTAACCAGCGTCGGGAAGCATAGGGCTTTGTTGAGGCTTTGGTCTGTGTCCTCACCCATGTCTCCCAAAAAACCTGGAGCTCTAAGTCATTTGCTGGAGAGACAGAAAATGAGGGTGCCCTGTGATTGCTAGATCCACAAAGGGTCCCTGCGGCCTCGCTTCCATTCACTTCAAGGAAGTCATTCAAATGGAGATTTGGTGCTCTAGAGAAAGTTGCATTGGAATGCAAACCCCACAAGCATCTGCAGTGGGATGGGGTTTGTGCATTTCATTTGGGGTGCACTGTGTTCTCCGAGAGGAGGTGATTCTAAACCGTGACCTTTTCCTGCCCCCCAGGTGGACCACTTGGACAAGAAAGGCCAGTGCGCGCTGGTGCACAGCGCACTGAGGGGCCACGGCGACATTCTCCGGTACCTGCTGACCTGTGAGTGGTCGGCAGGCCCTCCCCAGCCAGGCGCACTGAGGAAGAGCCAAGCCCTGCAGCAGGCGCTGACGGCGGCCGCCAGCATGGGCCACAGCTCGGTAAGTCGGCGCTTCGAGGTCCGGCCTGGGAAACTGGAAGCCCTACCCCAGTGTGGGTTGGGCGCTTTTTCAGGTCATCTTAGTTGCTAGCCTGTGATGCTCGTCCGGAATGAAAGAAAATGAGGATTTCAAGAAATGGCAGTTGGTTTGACCACGTGTGCAGACCTTCTGCTGGCGTCCCACGTTCCCGGGAGAGAACCCGGAGTCCAGGGTCTTGGTGCGCCTGTGCACTCACGCGCTTGGGGGCCCCTCGTGTTATTCTTTCTCTGCTCCTGCTTGGCAGTGTCCCAGTTCCTCCTCTGTTCTACGTTTACCTCCAGCCCAGCTGTCTTCCCCTTTTTTCTCTTTGATTCATTCTTTTATCCTTGTGATCTTTTAAAAATAATCACATGGAATGCTAATTCTAAAATTGTTGGTGAGTATTTGAAACATTTTTAAAAATAGGACTTGAAAGTTCTGGTAGCATGTAAGAATGCTTGTCATTCACAGTTCTTGCACTGAAGGAAAGCTTCACGTAGCAGTTAAATAGAGCACTTATTTTTGGTAGGTGTTGGTGTTTCTCAGCTTGAGGATTTAATTGTCATCTCCTGACCCATGGGTCTGGGGACTTAAAAACATTTTGCCTGTTCTCTTCCACCTGTTTGTCACTCTATTACTTCTAAGCAATCAGAATTGCTTATTTGGTAAGATTCTAACCCACAATGATTTGTGATGAATTTGGGTGCAAAGCCAGCTGGCTGGCTGACTTTTTGGCATTTAAGACACAAGGGCAGACACATGGAGATGTACACACACACCCATGTACACACACATATGCACTGAAAGCTGGCTTAATTTTGGCGTTTAAGACATTAAAAGTACACGCAGACCATACTTAAGCCAGCACCGATATATTGCAATAAGTGCAGAAATATAAGAGAATGCAGCCGTCTTCTCTTAAGACAGATACAAAAAAGATTTACAAAAATATGAAACAATGCCAGCCAACTTACCTGCATGTTTTAGTTTTGGAAAAAGTAGTAATTTCATTTCAAAAATACATACTTCATAGAATATGTTATATTTTCCTATGTAATGGCTGTATTATTATTCCTTTAAAATAAAACTGTAGGTTTTTTAAATAGCCATACACGTAGATGTGCAGAGAGCATGTTAAATACACAAATCTGCAAACTGACATGTTTTTCCTTTTTTAAAGTGCTCCCTTAATTCTGTGTGGGAACACAGAGTGTGAAAACAAATCATAGGGAGGGCAGTGAATGCCACGTATAGATGTGACCCTTGTCTCAACTCCTGTTACGCTCAACTTGTTTCCAAGCTGGCCGGGAGGAAGGCTGTGCAGAAGCCACCTCCGTGTGGCCCGGAACAGTCGGGGCTCCTTTGGAAGGGGCGGAGCTCCTTTGCCAGAAGGGGCGGGGCTCCTTTGCCAGAAGACTTAAAGGGTGTATTCCTTTGCTAATGCTGTTGGAACAAGTGACCACAAACTCCAGTGGCTTCAAATATCACCTATTCTCTTACGGTTCTGGAGGTCCGAAGGCTGAAATTCAGGTGTCAGAAAGCCAGTGTTCCTTCTGGAGAATCGAGAGGAGAACATTTCCTTTTCTAGAGCTTCTAGGAGCCTTGTATTCCTTAGCTAGTGGCCCCTTCCTCTGTATTCAAAGTGTGTCCCTTTAACCTATGCTTCTCTCATCCCAACTCCTTCCTCTGACCTTGGTTCCTCCTGTCCCTCTTTTGAGGAGTGTGATTATGTCAGGTCTATGTGAGATGTACACCTGGATAATTCAGGATAGTCTCATGTCAAGCTTCATAATCACATCTGTGGATTCCCTCTTGTCCTATAAGGTAACATTCACAGGTTTCCAGCATGAGGACGTGGACATATTTGGGGCCATGATTCAGCTTACCACAAAGGGTGTGGATGGGGAGAATGGAAAAGGGCCTTGTTACGATCTCTTCTTGGCGCTGTGGCACAGGTGAACGCTGGCTTGGGGCTCACATGGTGCCGTTTTCCCACAGGCCAGCACTCCTTCATCCATACTTGTGATCCAAAGCTCTTTTTGACAAGGGAGAAGGGAAAAGAACCAGGGAAAAGAAAAGAAGAAGAATGTTGTCAGTAGAAAAATCATCTGGACGATACTATTTATTTTATTTTATTGGAAAGGTCTATCTTGCTTTGTTTCCTGTCTCAGTGAAAAAATCGATTCACCATCTCCTGGCGATTTATGCAGAAACTGCACTTTGTACGATCTCCCATGTCCTTTGTTGATTAGGCTGGCATATTTGGGTCATGTTGGAATTCATTAGAATTCTGAGTACCTAGTAATCCTGAACAATGTTGCTGAAATTCATGGAGGTTTTGTTTTTTTTTTTATTCTCAAAGTGAAAATGTGAATAGCATATGAATTATGCTTGAAAACAGTTTTCATCATATTTTGTCTCCTTGTGCAGCATGAGATAATCATGGTTACAAAACAACACCCTCTCTCCTTGATACATGGGCTATAATAAGCACATATGGCTCTGAGAATTCATTAAGTCACCTTGCCACTTCTAACAGGTGGTCCAGTGCTTGCTGGGGCTGGAGAAGGAACACGAAATAGACGTCAATGGCACTGACACGCTGTGGGGAGAAACAGGTAATTATGGTTCTCCTGCTTGTGGTCTAGGCCAGCTTTCTTGATGGTTTAGCCCCCATTTTAGCCTAAATTGTCTTAAATATGACTTGGGATGCATGTAGTCCTATTGTTATTTTATCACAAGGCATTGGAAGTTTAGAGCTTTTAAAACTTCCCAAATGAGTAGTAAGAATTTTTCTCGAAGCAAATAAAATAATTTTGAATCAGACTAGCAGTTCCAGCCACGTCTGATGAATCTCAGCTAGAAATACCGAAATAAGATGGTAGTTTCTGTTTGGTGGAGTCTTTCGTATCCGAACCAACCTGGTTTTCCTGTGAATGATGCAGGCTAAGCAGGGCGGGAACTTCCAGCCCCGTATTGGGATGAATCGAAGCGTTCGGCAAGGAAGGCTGCAGCCAGCCTTGCAGAATGAGAGCAGGATTCCAGCCTCGGGGTGGGGGGGGAGGAATGGGGGGTGACTTAAAATCCTGACTACGAGCTACCAAATCCCTTTTCACTGTTGTGGGGTATGCGTGTTTAATGGCAGTGTGGGAAGGAAGCCTGAGATGAGTACATCGTAATGAAGATCTGAGTTGGTTACTTGTCAGATTAATACAGATAATTCTCTTTGAAATTTTCTGTTTGACTGAATTGGGATTCAAAAGACAAGACTTCAAGTGATGAGTTGTTATTGAACAGGTGTAACCAAGAGTGTTAAAATGCATTTCCAGGCTGTGTCTTGTAGCACACCTCGGAAATATTGCAGCTCCAGACCACCACAATAAAGCAAATAACACAATAAAGTGAGTCCAAAGAGTTCTTGGGTTTTCCAGTCCATATAAGTGTTCACGCTGTACTGTAGCCTGCTAAGTGTATAGTAGCATTATGTTTTTAAAAACATATACATACCTCAATTAAAAAATAATTTTTGCAAGAAAAAAAGCAATCATCTAAGCTTTCAGTGAGTCACAATCCCTTGATCACAGATCACTGTAACACATATAATAATGGAAAAGTTTAAATATTGCAAGAATTACCAAAACATGACACAAAGACATGAAGTAAGCAACTGCTATTGGAAAACAATCTTTTCTCAGTGGCAAGGTTGCCACAAACTTTCAGTTTGTAAAAAATCCAGTATCTATGTAAGTACAATAAAACAGGTATGCCTGTGTCTGACTTCAGTTTCTACTTGTACAGAAGTATTTCCAAATGCTTCTCAGTTATTTCTGAACAAGCCAAATGCCAGTGTGTAGAGTTGATGAGCTCACTCATACTTGGGAAGAACGTCAGTTGCCCAGCGGGGAGTACCGACCTGCACTTCCGAGCCTCCTGGTGCCCTCTCTCCGGGGCTGCTGCCACGTGCGTGGCTTACAAAGCTAGTTTGTGGTACCTCGGGGAGAAGTGGCATGGGCTCTGGTTCCAGGGAGAGGGTAGGACCCCAAGTAGGTTTGATGATGCTTGGGCTAAATGTGTATAGATTTAGATAGTGTGCTTGATTCCATGGAGACTTTCTTCACCCGTTTAAATAGCACAACTGCTGTGTGATTTGGCAAAAGAGAAGTGTCCGTCCACTTCCATACTGTGTTGTGGGTAGCGGTGTGGCACCCACAGGTCGGTGCGTGACTTGGCTTTGTGCTGAGCCAGACGGTCTGCATCCCTGTGTGCACTGCCCCACAGTGGACACTGCTTCTGTTTGCTGGGGACCTTGGAAGTAAAAGCAGTTGTTTCGCTTCCTGGTTTTGTCTGGTGCTCATTTCTGAGTGTGGTCACTGGTGCTTTGTGTCTCAAGCACTCTAGAATGGAGCTTGTCGCTCTCCGGCCACGGCTTGAGGGTAGGATCCCACAAGTGATTCTGCCGGGGGTGTGGGAAGATGATGGAATGATTGGAAGCGTTGTATGGCTAAAGCAGTTCGGTATTTCTTTTTGAACCTTTGTAGAAGTTAATACGGGTCTGTTCAGTATACATTTAGCTATGGCCAGCTTGGCTTTAAAATACCCAGTGATGGGGTCACGAGGCAGGGTCTCCTTGGTCTGTGTTTGGCTCACCTTCCCATCCTTTCTCTGTGCAGTGATGCTGCCCTGTTTGCAGATGGCGGCTACCTGCCCTGCTCTTCTCTCACAGCCACATTCCAGAAGTGGGGGAGCTAAATCTGTGCACAAAATCCTTCCCCACTTTTCTGCCAGAGAGACCCTTGCACACCTCGTGTATCTCCTTTATGATTGCAGAAGTGTCGTTTTCATGCCTGTTGCTGATTAGAAGCCGCAGGTCATCCATGATGACAGCTGACAGCCAGACAGGAGGGAGCAGAGGGAGCAGCAGACCTATGGAGGTCTCTGATCTCTCAGGCCAGTCCCTGCAGGGTTGGTGGGAGTAGGGACAGTCATGTGCCCTCTGTATCCTGAGCGTCTCTCTGCTGATCATGACATTTGGTGACTGATGTCATCACAAAAGGGGATGATGGTTCCTGTCTTAGGTTGAAAGTATAATAGATTTTAAAGATATTCATCTAAAACAGTAACACTGTTTAATTTGGGTTTTTGTTTTCAAAGATTTTATTTATTTGAGAGAGAGAGAGAGAGGGATAATGAGAGCACAAGCAGGGAGGAGAGGGAGAAGCGGACTCCCTGCTCAGCAGGGAGCCCCATGAGGGGCTCCATCCCAGGACCCTGAGATCATGACCTGAGCCTAAGGCAGCCGCTTAACCGACTGAGCCACCCCAGCACCCCTAAACCTGCAGCTTTTAGAAAGCTTACAGGATATGTCTACTGGTTTTAAGAACAGAGAGCTTAATTTATGTACGTTTCCCTTTCACTAGCATCCGAGCCCATTTGCTTTTCATATATGGTTGATGTTTAGAGTCTAGCCCTTGAAAACCTGCTCTGTAGTCTGGTAGCTCTTTAGCACCTGCACTCGGGTGGAGAGGTGGTGGGACCTGTCAGAAAACACGGAGGTCCTGAGGAGGGAGCTGCGGGTGCGGGCCTCCACCCACAGCCCTGCTGAGCCTCTGCTCCGCGACATTCACAGACGTGGCCAGACAACCTCAAGCTCGTGCTTCCGGGGCAGCCTGGAACATGACACAAACCCGTCAGATGCTTGTGTTATCTCTGTTTCAGGCGTTCCTCAGTCATGACAAGTAATTGCTGGCTCCCACGAAGTCCCAACCTAACTGAGTTACTGTTTCCATATCTGTGTTTGTTGTGAATTAGTCCAAACTGAGATGATCAGAGATGCCTGACTGGTGACCTCATGCTGTTGCGAATTGTCAGAGGAGCTGTGTTTCCAAGCTGCAGGCAACTCTCAAGCCTGTGAGCCTGCTCTCTGGGTTTCGGGTCAGAATTTCTCTTGCTTTGTAGGGAAACAGAGGCCCTTCTATTTCAGCCTTTGTCATTTTTTGTGCAGATGTGCCTGTCTTGCAGCAGAGCCTTCCCCACCCCGGACCCCGTTGGGTCACTTTGCAGTTAACCATTTATACTACATTCGGTGGTTGGCGTTTATTTGATCAAAGGTTGTTTTTCCTAAATTATGGGCTTTAAGAGGGCAGACATTTCCCTGTCTCTTGTGCTCACCTATGTGAACGGCAACTGTTGATTGTAGTGTTGTCAAGCAGGACTTTGTGATGTTGAAAATGCACCCTGTGCTCTCCAGCCTGGTGGCCACAAGCCACTGGCCTCGCCTGGTGCTTGTCCCTTGGCTGTTGGCTGAGTGAACAAGTGGGTTTATAGAAAACAAATCCATATAGTTTTTAGGGTAGGTGACATTAACCTTGCAGAATAATTTGGGAGAAATTTTGTTGTTAGAGGAGAGGTAAGGATCTTATTTCTCATAAGGCCGTAATCTTGCGGTTTCTTTGTGTCTGTCATCGCACAGGGCGGGTCCTGCCGGGTTCCAGGCTGGCTTAGAAACTCTTGTCCGAGTCACCACCGCACGTGTGCTGAGGGTAGAGCTGGTGCTGGCGTACATCTGGGGAACGCAGCTCTTAGTGACCAGACGTGGTATGGGCATGGCCCATAGCGCAGAAAGGGGTGCCAGCCAATCGTTGTGTCCCTAAAGTCCTAATGTCCCCCTCCCTGCCCCGCCAGCTCCACTGCTCACCCCACACGTGCTGTGCCCTCACACTGTTGTTCCCTCGGAAACCCTTCCTACAGCTTTCTAGCTGGTCTGTCAATAGGCCTGAGGCCCTGGGCTTTGTGCCCAGGCCGGACGCTGTCGTGCCCATTAGCACACTGCTCCCAGGGCTCCCCTTCCTTGATTTCTACAAGGGAATGCCCTGTCTGGGGAAGTTAGAGGTCTGGCTGAAACCCTTCCTGTCAAGTGTTCTCTTACGTTGCTCAGGCTATTTCAGTTGGTAAAATACTTTAGTTGGTAAATACTTTCTAAAGAAGTTTAGCCAATGTAAATACTATGGTTTTTTTTTTTTTAAAGATTTTATTTATTTATTTGACAGCACAAGCAGGGGGAGCTGGAGAGGGAGAAGCAGACTCCCTGCTGAGCAAGGAGCCTGATGTGGGACTCGATCCCAGGACCCTGGGATCATGACCTGAGCCGAAGGCAGACCCTCAACTGACTGAGCCACCCATGTGTCCCAAAATACTATGTTTTTTTTAATGCCAAAGCTGTTAAAAACACCTTATTTGCCTCTCGAAGAGCTGACTCTCCTCCACTGTAAATTGAGTGGATTATTCAGCCCCAGCCCTCCCTTTTCCTAGCAGGTTGGGGCAGTTTAGCGCCGCACATGTCCTAATCACGGCTCACTGTTCTCTGAATTCTGCACAGAATTCCCGGTAGGACCTGGCTGCCTCTGGAACTTGAATCTGAGGTCTAGCCCTGTCAGCTGGGATGGGGGCATTTCCAGGCTGGCTTAAGAGCGGGGGTACTCACACCTGTTTCTGTGCTGGACCGTGATGCTGGTTTTCAAAGTTGCCGTGTTGTCTCCCCAGAGCTGCTTTAGTTTCCCACTCTGTGGCTCTGCCCACCCTCCTGGAGGTGGGGTGACCTTCAGCTCTGAATCGCAGGTAGACCCAGGCCATGGATAGCTGAGCTTATCACACTCAAGGCTGCCCCAGAATAAGGTGCATACACCCCAGGGAACAGGATGCCTTATTGTTGGTTTAAAAATGACCCATTCTGGGATGCCTGGGCGGCTCAGTCAGTTAAGCGCCTGCCTTCAGCTCAGGTCCTGGGATTGAGCCCCACATCCATCAGGCTCCTTGCTCACTGGGGAGCCTGCTTCTCCCTCTGCCTGCCACTCCCCCTGCTTGTGCTCTCTCTCTCTGACAAATAAATAATAAATAAATCTTAATTTAAAAAATGACCCTTTGTTCATTCGGATTTTACTTGACATTTTTTAGAGAAAGGAGGGCTATCACTTTGTAACAGTTTAAAGTAAATTTAAAACTTACTGGATTGAGTTTGGCATTCATGTATGTATGGACATCTCAGAGCAGATTTTCCGGTGAAGGACTGGAAGGAAAAGCGTTTGTCCATTGCTTGTTGGGACATGTGGAGAATTTGTGTTAAGGACTTTTCTAAATGTATCCTGCCAAGGAAAGCAAAGTGACTTGCTGTTGCACACCTAGGATCCTCCATTTTTGGAGGTCCTCAGAATCTCACCATGCTGCTGTTGGGAGAATCCTTGTCGGGGCATTCCTCCCTCTGGTAGTGTTTGAGAAGGTGCTTGAGATTAGTGGAAATTCAGATTTTGTCAGTCCAAACAAAGGTAGAAGTTCTTGATTGTTTTTGGCCTAAAAGCATGCCGGAAGGGTAACTCAGGACCCTAGACAGTGTGGGAAGGGGATAACCCTGGCAATACAGGGTCCTGGAGGGTATGGGAGAGGGAATACTCAGGACCTTCAAGGGAGGGGGACGAGGTGGGATAACCTAGGACCCTAAGGGGAAGGACAAAGCCAGGTAATGTAGGACCCTGGAGGCGGGGCTAATCCAGGCTCTGGAAGGAGGGAGATGGGCATGAAGGTCACCCTAAAGTAGAAATTTAAGAACTAAGGGGGCTTTGTTTGTTTGTACCCTGTCTTCTTCCTGCTCCAGCAGACCCGTGGGGTTTGCCCCTGGCATGGGTGTGCTGTGGAGACCATTGCTCTCTGCTGACAGGACAGCAGAAATCAGCTGAGCTATGTGTGCCTGCAGGTGGGGGGGGGCAGGGAGTGGGCTTGCTGATCACCCCACAGTGCATCTCAGGTGCAAATGAACTGGTAGCTTGAGCACTTAAGGAATTCTGTTCACCGCTTGTAAAATGTTGCTTTTGCTACGCGGAGAGTCCACCCTTCCTGTGAGGAGTTCCGTACTGTTCGTTAAAAACCACAACAAGCTTTTGCTTTCAGCATTAGAAACTTGTACTCGTGTAGCTGAGGGCTTCTGTACCTACACTGATGCTCGTTCTTTCACTCCTAGAAGGACGACACTTCCACAGAGAAATCCTAATTGTTTCTTTCAAATTCTTATTGAAATGTGTGGATCCTTCCATCTAGGCTGACCGTGAACTTGTATAGAACGGTTCTGTGGAGGGCCATCTACGTGGCTCAGTCAGTTAAGCATCCGACTCTCGGTTTTGGCTCAGGTCATGATCTCAGGGTCCTGGCATCGAGCCTCCCTCTGCACTCCCTGCTCAACAGGGGGTCTGCTTCTCCCTCTCCCTCTTCCCTTCCCCCATTCATGCTCGCTCTCTCTCTCTTAAATAAGTAAAATCTTAAAAAAAAAGACTGGTTCTGTGGAAATGCCCCCTTTAACCCTGACCCCTTGCATGGAGTTCTGCACGAAATTGTCCTCAATGCATGCTCAGCCCTTTCAGGAGAGCAAAACCACACATGGTACAGGCTTTAAATAATTTGCTGTGTAAGACGATCTATCAAAAAATGTGAGCATTCTCAGCACACTTTAGAAGTGACAGCTGTTAAAAGCTGTGTTCTTCTGATAGAGTTTTTAGAACAAAATCTGTATGAAGTGTGATTTATGTTGTCCATTGTTTAGGAAATTGTTCTTAAATTTATGTTATTTATAGTACACATTATTCCTCAAAGGATTTGAAGAGGCTTATTTGAAATAATACATGAAAGAATAGGAAAAAACTAAAGTCAAGAGGAGGACACAGGGAGCAGCACAGTATTCCTGCTCTAGTTTTGGCCTTAGGATGCCATGTGACCAGAGTTCAAAGGGACATAGTCATTGTAGTCTTATTGTCTGTGGGAGAAAGCATAACCGTTCTTCAGAAGAAAAGCATTTTCTGGTACTCTTGTTCTGAGACAAGATTCACTGTCTGCTTGATTAGTCGGAGATTTTTAAAGGAGGGAACGCAGAAGAGTTAGGATCTTGGACTTCACATCCTATCTCTGCCTCCCACTAGCTGTGTGACCTCAGGCAAGTTGGTTAACTTCTCTGACCCTTATTTTCCTCATCTGTAATACGGGCTGAGTGATACTTGCTGCATAGAAGTTAGTTGTGTATTAAATGAATTTATGAATTTAAAGGGCCATGGAGCGTCGCTGTAGGAAGCATTTTATAGGTGTCCTAGTAGAATTTTATAATATGTCAGGATCTCCCTATTTCAGGTGAGAGCATGGATCCAGGTTCATGCAACTGTTTAATTCCTGACACTGATTCGCTCTGGGTTCAGGGTAACTCATGTAACAATTCCTTCACCTCAATAAAATGGAAATAACAATCCTCTCATTCAAAGGATTCTTGTCAAGATTGAATAAAAGTTCACCCACAGTATTTTACCCAGAGCTTGGCTGTTGTAAGTGTCCAACAGGTGCAGCATGCTGCCAGGGTTGTGATGAATTCATATTTAATGTTACTTACTTAGACATTTGGTCTTGATAGATTATTGAAGCGGGTGTTTAAGTGATAGAATCTTAGCTACTTTGCAGTTATTTTGCAGGTACTAGGGACAGAAATGGATTTTGGTGACATGTGAAGTCCCGCTTAGTGGCGATTGTACATTTTATTTCCTTATTGAATTCCTTGGCCATTTGAGGTTCATGTTTAATCCTCACACGGAGACTGACAGTGTGTTTGTACAGAACTTGTAACTTGTCAGGAGTGTCCTGGGTCCTCAGATTTGGTTCCTGCCTTGTTGTAACCTCTGTAGGTAGCTCCCTGGGAGCTGCGACCGTGTGGTGGGGAGCCAACGTTCTGTGTGATGCTCAGTTGCACCTGTTGCCTGGTAACACGGATGCCCTCCCCTCCATCCCAGCTGCCACAGGCCGTCCTGGGGGACTCATGCCAGACGGTGAACACGAAGCAGGGGCAGAACGAGGATGGTGTTCCCGGCAATGACTTAGGAGACTCATGGAGCATTGGGGCAGTGCTGGCTGCCCGCTCCTCAGGGTGTTGCGCCCGCCCGGCAGGGCTTTGTGCAAGGCCGGGGGTGCTGGAGGCTTCTCAGGGGTTCATCTCCCAATGCAGTGATATTTTTTAGTGAGAGTAATCTTTATCATGTTTCGTTTTACCCTTTACCTTGTTGAGGATTAGATCAGATAACTGCCTGGCCTCTGGAGATGAAGAATTTGTAGCTGCCGGGAAGTTGTTCTCTTGAACGGAAGTCTTCCCTTCCCCTCAACGATGGAAGCATATGTCTAACAAAGCAAGGCCAAAGCAAGGCCGAGAGATTTGGCTTTTATAAATCTTTGCTCCATTCCTAGAAGGTGGAGGAGGGGGCGTGGCGTAGCTTTTGTTTGGGACTTAGTGCTGCTTTCAGGCCGAGGACTTGAGGGCCAGCCTGTCAGCTAGCCCAGACTCAGAAGACAGCAAAGCCAAACACAGCCGGGGGGGGGGCAGCAACCTCCCTCCTAACAACTTAACCCGTCTGTTGGAAATAAGGAAGAGGGGCTGCCATTCCCAAAAAGTTAAAAAAAAAAAAAAATCATAAAATCCTAATTACATTTTACCTTTTAGATAAAATAGCTGAGGATTTTCAAGCATTTCCTGGAATTCTTTTGTTTTTTTTTTTTTTTTTTTAAATTTCATTTATTTGACAGCACAAGCAGGGGAAGCAGTGGAGGGGAGAGGGAGAAGCAGGCTCCCCACCGAGCAGAGAGCCCCACGTGGGGCTCCATCTCAGGGTCCTGGGATCATGAGATCATGACCTGAGCCTAAGGCAGACGCTGAATCGACCAAGCCACCCAGGCTTTTGCTTTTGTTCTTCTCCTTTACTGTTGAGTGGGGTTTGTCCAGTAAGCCTCCAGCTGAGGTTCAAACATCGCTGCCTTTGGCACACCTAATAGCTTTCATCTTGGTTGTAACTGGAGGGCATTTAGGAGAATCCTGCTTATTACTAAGGTTGGCACTTTCCTCTTTTTAGTCTTCCACTCATATTTATAAAAGGTGGAAAGGACAATATAGTAGGAAATAAAGTATACCAATTAACTTAAGTGTACAAGCAAGGCAGAGCCACTTTGTCCATGTCACGCTCTGAGCCATCCTGGCCAGCGGGACTGCCCCTCCACAGGTGCAGAGTGTTCTGCTTGCCGCTGGCCTGGGAGGGCAGGGTGGGTGCTCAGTGTGTGATGAATGCATGAAAAGCTCGCTTTCTGGAAGTGGAAACCGCCTCTGTGTGCACTGACCTGTCACCCTTCTCTCACAGTCTCTAAATTAGGGACAGAAGCATCTGGGCGGGGGGGGGGGGGCTAATTCTCCATTGTTCAAACCCTCAAGCCGGCCATCCTGCGCCTCTGTATTTGAGGGGCAGATGTGCCATAAAATGTGATAAACAGCCCTATTTATGGAATGACCGTGTTCTGGCAAGTTGGCAGTGGAGTTTTTGTAAGTCAGACCTTTGCCCAGAGAACTTCCATGTGTCAAAGATTCCTGCAAGTGATCCAGTTTACAGAGAACCATATCTGATGTCTTCAGTAAGTTCATATTATTGAGAGTAAATTGGGTTTTCTTAAAATGAACATCTGCCGTGACAAATCTCATGCTCCGAAGAGAGGACAGTATTGCTGAGGTACAATTAGTTAGCCCCGTCAAAGGGTATATGCTTTCGTGGGAATTTAATGAGAACACTGTCGTCTTGTGAAGGAGTTTGCGAGGGAATGAAATTGTGTCCAGTTTGAGTCCTAGAAAGTGCCATGTAGTCACATTGATTTTGAGAGTCTCCTTTTCGTGCCAGGCCTTTTTTCGCCTTCGGCTCCGAATTTCATTGGCCAGAGGACAGGCATTGCCCCTCTGCCAGGGCGCCCGCTGCGCCCGCCCTCCTCCCCTCCGCTCTTTTCTCTGGCCAGAGTGCGCTGACCCTCCTCAGAGTCTGGTGGGCAGCTCAGAGGTTCTGAGCTGGCATTCCTGAGCCCAGTCCTGCCTGCTGTTGTTTGTTTAAGGCTGCAGTTGACTATGCTTCAGTCTTGCTGTTTCCGAGTATGGTGTCTGTAAGTGTGTGGCCGCTGGAGCTTGGGGTGCACTCTAGCCCCCGGGGTTTTGAGTGATGTGGCCGAAAATGTTCAGTCTGAGTAGAAGAAGGGACACACGGGCCCTGTTGCCCGCATCCCTGGAAAATGAGAGCGCCTCCGTAGGACGTTGCGTGCAGAACGTGGGCCGGTCTTCCAGCCCGTGCTGATCAGCCGGAAGTTGTCCCCAGTGCACCGCAGGTCTGGCCGGAGAGGAAGCGAAGGGAAGGCAGCCCCGCGGCCAGGTATGGGGTGGCGCTCTCCCCGGCTCGTCTGCTGCTCCAGCTTCGGGCTTCTCCGGCGCCTCCGTGGAACACACGGCCCTATTTTTAGTGCTGGGCTGTCATTTCTGACGTGCTGCTGTGACAGATTCAGTCGCAGCTGCACCAGACATCCCGACTAAGAGGCCCCGTTTACAATAGGGATGGAACCTGTTTACCAAATACAAGATAACGGAACGTTACTGAGCTGCTCCCGGCCGCCTCCAACGCCAGGGCCGCGAGCGTGCGCCTTCCCGGGGCGCCTGCATGTGTGCCGGCCGTGACCCTGCCTGTGGCGTGCGTGCGCCTTCGCTCGTTCGCTCTGTGCTCGCTGGTGTCGCGCAGCCCGAGAGCGGCGAGGAGGCGAGCCCTACGGCGGAGGGTTACAGAGGAGCAGCAGGGCCAGGGGTGGGTCACTGTCCAGATCTCCCATCTCCAGTCGTGTTCCGATCCATCGAGATAACGCCCATAAACGTGCCCCAAGGCTCGTGGTCTTCAGGTCACTGACACTAACGTCGCGGCAGGAAAAGACTGTGCTGGGTGCGCCTGGGACCGCCAGGCCCAGCACCCGCTAGTTTAGACTGTGTGACATAGAGAGGATCAACTTTGCCGCTGGTTTTCCAACATTTTGTGTATGGGACCCCCCAGCTCTACCCCAGTACATAAATGTGGCTCTTCTTGTAGTTGTAAGAAATTCTTTGAATGGCCAGTGATGGGAAAGCATTATTGAGATGGCGCAGCAACAAGCGGCTCTGGTGACACGTTCCCTGCCTCGGGGACATAGGGCCAGACGCGAGGTGAACGCTCACTCCCTTTTGGAAGGAGCGAGGGGGCTTGCTTTCCCCACCATATTCCTTAGCCTGACCTTCACAGTCTCAGGGTCCCGGCGGCACGACAGCCTGGCACATTTGCTCCCGAGCCCTGCCACCTTCCTCACTTTCCCAGCGCGTGCGGTCCCCGGGATGGTCGCGGAGCTCAGGTGAATCTGCCAGGCAGACTTGGCGCCTCTCTGTGAAGAGGTGAAGTCGCAGCCCACTGTATCCCTGGGGACGGCCAAGGGGACTTCTGTTTCTCGAAGGAACTGCTCTTTGTCACCGGAAGATCAGGCGCAGGCGTCAGGTTTACATCCTTGGGGGCCTGTGTGGCTCCTGAGGCTTGAGCTGTGGCCAGGCTGACTGGAGTTGGAGCAGGTGCAGCCGTCTGTCCTGAGAGTGGTCTGAGGGGACAGGGGGACAGAGATGTACCTGTGGAAGGCAGGGCTTGTGACCACGTGGCTCCCCTAGGCTTATCTCCCGTCGGTCCCCAGGAGAGTGGCTGCTCTCTGAAAGGGGCTACACTGCCATGGGGGGCACTCTGTTGCTGCGCTCTGTAGGACCACATCACCCTGCCCGTTCTTCTGTGTGTTGTTTCTGCGAACTGCTGCTAAGCTGGTGAGACTGGCCAATGCGTTGTGTTGCCTTCAGCGGCATGTGCTTTGTCGTTGCTGTGTGGTGTCCCCTGGTGGACTGGACCATCATTTGTTGGGGGATGCCTCTCACTATTGACAGCCACGCGGCTGCTTCCAATTTGCGGCTGCTCTGAGGAAGTCCCTCAGTGCGCTACAGGGGCGTCCCCAGGCTCGTGTCTATCAGTGGGGCTGCTGTGCAACGGAATAAGTAGGTCTTCGACCAGCGGTGTGTGAGTGTGTCCTTCTCAATTCATTGGATTGCTCATGAGGCCGGGTACTTCTCGTGCGTTCACTGGCATTTGGACTTTACCTTTTGTGAAGGGCCTAGTCCTGTGTTTTCCTGATTTTCATCCTGAGGTGTCTTACTCATTTGAAGGAAGACTTGATCTATTCTGGAAGCTGGAAATGTGTCAGTGTGAGGCTGTATTTAAAAACAGAGTTGTCCCAGGCAGGCAGCAGGAATAGAGCCTCTCCTTTCTCTTGTAGATGCTCCTTCCTGCAGCATTGCTGTCCCACCACAGCCCTTTCCTGTCCTTTCCTCACTGAAGCTTGTCGTCCTGGCCTGGGATTGTGTCCAGAATCGATGACCGTCCTCTCCTCTAGACAATGATTCATGAGGCATAGCAGAGAACCCTATTCTAACTAAACCCCTCTTTTTACCGCGCCCGATCAGGAATCCCGACCTGGGGAGGGAGGCGGCACAGTCACTGATGTGGGGGCCTCCTGAGAACCTTTTCAGTGTATTCTCTTTCCTTCCATACTGTTTTCCTTTTATCCTTGGCTGACCTCCCCCGAACACCACCGCTGCCAGTGGTTCACACGCCGTTCAGAATCTCCCTGCGCTGTTCACCTGAGCACTTAAGACCCCCTACGATCTCATCCCCTTTTCTTGCTTTCTTGACATTCTTAATCCAGAATCTTGACTGGTTACAGAGATTCTAAACTCCATAAAGACAGGAATGATTTGTTATGCCCTTGACTCCCTCAGTAGTTACCAGTCCTTTTTGATTGAAATGTATGCCTTTAAGGGAAGAGGTTGGACTGGATAATATACTGATCTGTGTGTGGGGGGGGCGGGGGGGGCACTGTATTCTGGTTATCTCTTGCTGTGGGGAGAAAACAAACAAAAACCCTAAAAAGCAAAATAAAACAATAAAACAAAAATATAGTGGCCCCTGAACCTGCAACATGGACTAGGCTTGGGAGGGATGGCTCACCTCTGCTCACCTGCTTGACTTGGTGTAGCTAGACTCTGGGGATCCGTTACCAGGACAGGCACACACATGCTTACCAGGTTGTTGCTGGCTGTCTGCTCAGAGCTCACCTGGGACTAGGTTCCTCTCCCTGCGATTGTTGCCGCAGGGCTGCTCAGGCTTCCTCCCCCCATGGCGGCTGGGTTCCAAGAATGAGTGTTCTGAGGAGAAGCCGACATTGCCGGTCTCGGGGCCTGGCCCAGACACCGGCGTGTCATCATTTCTTCTGTGTTCTGTTGGTCAGAGCTGTCACAGAGCCCAGCCAGATTCAGGGGGCGGGGGAGGATGCGTAGCCGCCTTCCTGCCGGTGGGAGGATTACGCACGAACTTGTGGCCACTTCAGCCACCGCACACTAACAGACTCCGCCTCCCCTGTGACCTTCCTCTAGCCCTGACTGCCGCTGCCGGAAGAGGCAAGCTGGAGGTCTGCGAGCTGCTGCTGGAGCACGGAGCTGCTGTGTCACGGACTAACAGGAGAGGGGTCCCACCTTTGTTTTGTGCAGCACGCCAGGGGCATTGGCAGGTACCTGGTGGGCCCGTGAAGGCTGCAGAGACAACGGGTGGGATAGAGTTCACCGCGGCCCATCTTTCTGGGGCTGCGTGCGGCTCCCGAGCCCTGTCTTTTTCACACACTTGCCTTCTGCTTGTGCTGTCAGTTCTCCTCGATAACCACAAACATTTGACAGGCAAGCGCAGTCCGCCGCTGTAGGCTGGTAACCAGGAGCTGGGCTGGGGCTGGGGGAGACCGGCAGCTGCTTCCTTTCACCCAGCGACAGAGAGCGGAGTGGGTGCCCCCTGTCACCATGACAGAACACTTGCTGTGACACACCTGTTGTTGTGATTGTGTGACCCATTTGTCCAACATACTTAGAAGAAGAGTGGTTCTGTTGTGCTCTTTAGAAAAGGAAACAATTTTCTCTCTGGTCCAGCACTGTGATTCAGGCTGGTTTCTTTCTTTTCTTTTTTAAAGATTTATTTATTAGAGAGACAGAACACAAGCATGAGGGGCAGAGGGAAAGGGAGAGGGAGAGAAAATCTCAAGCAGACTTCCTGCTGAGCGCAGAGCCCAATGTGGGGCTCAATCCCAGGACCCTGAGATCCCGACCTGAGCCGAAACCAAGAGTCGGATGCTTAACCGACTGTGCCACCCAGGGGCCGCACCAGGCTGGTTTCTTTGACTAGGAGTGACCTGTTGTTGTCTTAATTCAAGGGAGCGGAGGATCCTTGAGAACAGCAGTTCGGTCATTGATTCATTTTGTGAGCAGCGGCCATGGACCCACCCCATGCCTGGCAGCAGTTACACACAAGCTGCAAACAAGCGCATGGATCTTACCATGTCCATTGTAGGAAGAATTTTCTAGACCCAAGTTTACATCATGGAATCGTGTCACTCCTTGCTAGTCCCATTGTCAGGAACTGCAAGTGCTCCCCACCAGGATTTTGGCTTTGCAATTCCATTTCCAAGAGCTTGGTTTGTACCATCTGGTCCCTGTCATCCTCACAACTTCTCTGTGCTGCCCCAGCTCATCCTCTTTCCTGGTCTCAGTATTCCTAAATCACGGGGAGGTTTGGAAAGCACATGTTAGTCTGTGAGGAGCAAGCAAGCATTGGGAATATGCCACCTTTCTTGTTGTGGCCGTATAACTGATACCATGCCAGAGGGAGGGGGACGCTGGCCCACCCCCTACATAAAGGCCATCAGACTGAGATGGTGGTTGTTCCCCGGGCCTTATTACTGCGCACTGGTTGAAGGCATGGTTCAGAGGCTGGAAATCTCTTCCAGGAAGCTTTGCTAAAAATTGCCTGCTGTGAAGGTCAAGCCATCCACTAAACCCCCAAGGCTTAGAAAAGCAGTTTGCTTGGGGGTGTGGTGGGTGAACGCTTCCCTGCAGCCTGTGGTCTCCTACCTGAGTGTAGCCACACCCCCACCACAGGACCCATGACCGTTGTCCCCTCCTTTAGTTTTCCACCCTATCGCATACGCCCTGTTGTGGCTGTCTGGTCATTGCTGGTACCATTGTCTGGTACCATTGCGCTTGGTGCCTCCCCTTCTCCTCGATGCTGTTTATGCCTTTTACGTGCATGCTCTATACGTATAGTAACGCATCGGGCATGTCAACAAAAAGAGTATGTATTTGCAAGAAGATTCTGTCCAAAGGAATACAATGGAAAGATTTCACAGGCCCTACAAATCACACAACTTAGGCATTTGAAGAAGAAAGTCCTTTACTTCTTTTAAGTGTAGAAAAATTTGCCTGGGCAGAGAACACAAGATCTGAAACGGAGCCAGAGAGATTGTAATTCCAAGTATTTCTTTCAGATTGTTAGATTGCTTTTGGACCGCGGCTGTGATGTGAGCCTAAGTGACAAGCAGGGCCGGACGCCCCTCATGGTGGCCGCTTGTGAAGGACACTTGAGCACCGTGGAATTTCTCCTCTCAAAAGGTAGCAGCGTGGGAGCCCCTGTAGAGGTTTCTTTGGGAAGGACGAAGCAAAGTGCTTTGGCAGACCCACTGACAGTACTTTCTGATTCAAGTTTGAAAAGTCTTGTCAGGGACGTTTTCTGATTTACACAGAAGTAGAAAGAACGGGTAGCAAATGCCTTACGCATTGCTCTCTACCACAGCGGTGGTCATTTTGCCGCCTTCAGATTCCAGAGGCTTGCTTGCCACCCGTCCGCGCAGGTGTTCGCAGACGTGAATCCCTGGGCTTCTGGGCTCTGTCTTACCGAGTTCCTGTTCTGTGAATGCACTGTTCTTGCAGGTGCCACCCTTTCTTCTCTGGACAAAGAGGGTCTGTCGGCGTTAAGCTGGGCTTGTCTGAAAGGTCACAGAGCAGTGGTCCAGTTTCTGGTTGAGGAAGGAGCCGAGATAGACCAGACGGACAAGAACGGCCGCACTCCCTTGGACCTGGCCGCCTTCTACGGCGACGCGGAGACCGTAGGTACCCGCAGGTGGTCACGCTGTCCGCCTGCACACGGGCCCGCGCTGCACAGAAGCCATTCCCTGAGTGGGCATGAGGCCGTGTCTGGGTGTGGTCAGCGTGTATGGGCCTGCTGGGGGCAGCTTTCATTGTTCTCTTACTCTCTGGCATGCAGTCTGTTCCAGAACTTTACTAAAGATTTTAACAGACTCTTAAAACCTTCAAAATACACGATTACAAACTGCGTCTACAGCAGACACATAATTGAATATATATACACATATGCATACGGAGTTTTATTTTCTTCTAGTAACCCATTTAAATAGAATTCCTGTACAGAGCGTTTCAAAATCGCTTTTTATGTATATGAGAAATTACTAATCAAATAGTTATCTGGTTTGTTTTTAAATGGATGTGCCATTGTCTAGAAATAATATAAAGTGCTTAGGGCACTGTCTTTATCTCTTTGCCAAATGCCTAAGTCTAATGGAGATCAGAAGGGACAAAACATTAATAAGCTAAAAACTGCAAAATGTCTTTCAGGGCAGAAAGCATGTCTTTGTCAGGTTCCACATCCCAGGCACTGAGCAGGTGTTAAAGGAATGTTCGGCTCCTTGAGAGTTACCACTTTTGAAGAACTAAATATGTCTCATGTGCAGACTCGCCAGAGAGACAGGGTTGCTGGGAGCAATGGAACCTGGAGCAGAAGCTGTCCTCGCCCTGCACGTCTGTGCCTTGATGCTTTTAGGAGGCAGTGATGTTGGGGTTCAGGGGTCTCCGTTTCCTGGACAGTGTAAATTGTACTGAACGTCGATTTTCCAAAAACGGCTGTGTAACTAAACGCCCCATATCCGTACTTCCATGTTTCAGCTTACATCACCTTATCAAATCCTAGTTTATCAGCATTAGGGAAGCGTGAAGGAGCTTAACATCCTAGTTTAATTTTTTTTTTAATTGTGAGTAAAAAACACACAACATAAAATTTACCATCTTAACCATTTCTAAGCAAAGAGTTCAGTGGTGTTAAGAACCGCACGTTATTGTACAGCTAACGTCCACACTTTACCCTGTGACCCTGAAACTCTGTACCCACTCAGCAAGGCCTCGTTTCTCTCCTGCAGCCCCGGGCAGCCACATTCTGCTTTGTCTCCGTGAATTGACTAACCAGCACCTCACCTATGTGGATTCCTTGAATAGTTGTCCTCTGGTGACTGGCTTCTTTCACTTAGCATCATGTCTTCAGGGTTCATCCATGTTGTAGCATGTAACAGGATTTCCTTCCTTTTTAAGACTGAAAACCACGCCACCGTATGGCTCTGCCACATTGTGTTAATCAGTTCATCTGTCTGTGAACACTTGGGTTGCTTCCAGCTATTAGAAATAGTGTGTTTACTTGTGAACACGGGTGTGCAAATATCTCTTCAAGATCCTGTAACTTCTTCCAGATCTATCCGTATTCTTTAGGATATGTACCCAGAAGTGGGATGGCTGGAACCAATGATAATTCTGTTTTTTATTTTTTGAGGAAACCCCGTACTGTGTCTAGAGTGGTCACACCAGTTTACATTCTCACCAACAGTGCACAGGGGTTCCTGTTTCTTCACAGCCTCCCCAGCACTTATTATTTTCTGTTTCCTTCCTCCCTCCCTCCCTTCCTTTCTTTTTTATAACAGCCATCCAAATGGTATGAGGAGGTGATATCTTGTGGTTTTCATCTGCATTTCCCTAATGGTTAGTGATGTTGAGCATCTTCTCATATGCTTGGTGGCCATTTGTATATCATCTTTAGAGAAATGGCTATTCATGTCCTTCGCCTGTTTTAAAATTGGGATATTTGGGTTTTTTGTTGTTGAGCGTAGAAGCTCTTTATATATTATGGAATTCAACCCCGTGTCATTTTGAGCAGCTGGTGGACTGTCAGATTCACATGAAAATCTAAGCTGGCTACAAACTTCTTTTCTAGTGAGTAGAACAATTTGAGTAGCCAAAGTGGTTTTTTTCTCTGTGTTCTATGTTCAAGTGACTGCTATTGTACCATGGTCTCAGAACTTGCCTCTTTACATTCCCATTATTTGAGTCTCTTTCCTAAGCCTTAAAGTGAGTTATAATAGCGTTTATGTGATCTCAGGCTGCTAGCTTCTCCAGCCTGCCGTCCCAGGCAGTGTGGATCTGAGCGTTTCTGAAGTGCCCATTGCTGTAGGCTGCCAGCACATTGGAGCTGTTGCAGAATTCTGCGTCCTAAGTAACTGGAGATGAAAAGATGACTGTGGCCCTCTCTGTGCCCCAGGAAGTGGACGTGCATGTATGCATCTGCGGTGTTTGGGTGCGTGTACATAACATGTCCCTCCCTAGGAGTGTTCACCCGCCTGCCCTGTTGCTGATAGCAGAGTGGGTTTTAGCCGTGGATTGCAGCTCCTCTGTTTCCTGTCGACTTTATTTCCATTAGGATCCTTAATGGCCAGAGGTAGGGAAGATCACAGTAAAGCCAAGACGGCCAGCTCCTCCCCAGGATGCAGACGTGGGTGCGGTGTGGCACGCTTGCCACCAGCCACCCCTCAGGGCTCCGTCTTTCCCACTGCAGGTGCTGTATCTGGTTGAGAAGGGAGCCGTGATTGAGCACGTGGACCACAGCGGCATGCGCCCCTTGGACAGAGCCATTGGTTGTCGAAACACATCTGTAGTGGTTACACTGCTGAGAAAAGGAGCCAAATTAGGTCAGTAAATGCCTTATTTCAGCAGCAGGAGAGGGAGGTTAGCTCCAAATTCTAGAATATGTCAGGGGCCATGAAGACTTACCGTCCCAGATTAAGAAGTAAGATGTGTCAGGTGCTTAGAGATTTTTTTCTTCCTCTCTAAGGCTCATTTAATCATAGTTTTCCAAAATGCTTAAATAGCTCATAACATGATCACTGCAGCGTGGGTAGAAAGCAGCAGCCAGTGTTGAAGGACAGTCTAGAATTGAGGGTGTTAGGGATGTCTGGGAGCCATTGCGGGGAGCGGGGTTCCATTCATCTCTTTGGGGGAGGCCAATATCATGGTTGAGAAAGCTCACAGGTGGCTCTGCTGAGCAGCCGAGTTTGAGAACCACTGTTCTTGAGTCGTCCTAGTCCGTGGGGAAGAGCAGTGGCAGCCCCCGCAGTTTCCGTGAAGGAAAGGTCACAGGCTTTACTGGAAACAGGATGGTGGGTCCCTTGAGGACACTGATGGGGCAGAGGTGACTCTGAGTAGGGAGAGCCCCTTCTTTGTGGTTGGCTGGAACGTGACCCACCACTCAGAATGTGTGGGTACAGGGCAACCAGAACAGGGCTCTTGTAGTTTAATATGCTAGACCTATGACCCGCGGCAGTTGTGAGGTGGGGACACAGGCGAAGATGAGAAGGTCCGCTGGGGGCAGTTCACCATCTCGGGATTTATTCTACACAGCTTCTAGTTTTAGCTTCTTTCATCCTCAGCTACCCTCTAAGTAGTGATAACCCCATCATGTTACAGAGGAGGAAACCAAGGCGCAGCGGGGGCACATAACTTCTCTAAGGTGGTAGTGCTGGGCAGCGTCCGCGTTTGAAGCAGAGCAGTGTGGCTCCGGGCCCTGCTGTCCCGTAAGCAGCCCCTGCTGCATGCGCTCCGGAGCGGGCCGTGTGGGCTGCAGAGATGCGAGCCATGCAGGGGGCGGGTGGGGGAGCCAGCCTGCCTGAGCCCACGCAGTGCGGGAGCGACGGGGGCCCTGCAGGAAGCGAAGGAGATGATTTGGAAGCCGTGTTTAATGGACTTTTCCCAGATTCCCCACAGGAACAGGGTGGGGGGGATGGGCAAGCTCTGATGCCTCGGTTTCGCAGTATTGTGTTTTCATCAGAGAAACAGGTGTGCCCGGTACAGTCTCCCTCCCAGGTGCTTCGTTCAGCGTGAGGCAGATTTGAAGGGAGGTCAGCTCCCCAGGGGCCAGCCCATGTCCCCTTCGTGTTACCATTGTCTGGAGGCTGCTGTCTGTGGCCTTCGCTGCGGTGCGGCCTCACAAGCGGTGACCTTTCCTCCCCGAGCACTGACGTGCCTCTGAATGCGTCTTTGTTTTGCAGGAAATGCTGCCTGGGCGATGGCTACTTCCAAACCTGATATTTTGATTATACTTTTACAGAAATTGATGGAGGAAGGAAACATGATGTACAAAGTAAGTGGTATCGCCCTTTTCTAGGATGTGACAGCCCACGAGCAGCCTCTGAGCCTGGCGTGGAGCGGTCGGGACTGTGCCACCGCACACCACCCTGGTGGTCGGGCTCCAGGAGATGCTTGCGGGGCTCCCGGCCCAGGCTTTCTTGTCTCAATAGCGGGACCTTCCAGGTAGAAGGCACCTGTCAGTGTTTGAGACTTAGGGCCTGAAGCCTTGGCAAGAAGGCAGAATGGCTTCAGGCAGGAGATTCCTTAGTACACTGGGGAGTGACACACGCGGGAAAGGGACGCTCAGGAGACATTTTCAGAAGAAAAGGATCATTAAGTTTCCTAAGACTTTATTACTTTAGTTTCAATATCCATAAGCTTTTGCAGTTTGAAACGGTTTCTAGAGATATTTTTACTTAAGATCGTCCAGGAGTATATAATACTGTGTTACTCAGGAGACTGACTTCATTTTTTCAACATTTTCCCTTAGAGATGGAAATATAAAGACTAATAGTTTAAAAGTAAAACTTTTAAATAAACTTTAAAGTAAAATTTCCAAAATACGACAACGATCAGAGGTCAGATTTTTCCTGTGAAGGGCCAGACAGTAAATATGTTAGGCTTTGCTATGTGGTCTCTGTCACCGCCCCCCAGCTTCGCTGCTGTGGCAGGAAAGCAGCCACAGGTGACACACGAGCGAATGGGCGCGGCCATGTCCCAGGGAGACTATTTGTAAAAATGGGCGGCAGGCCAGATTTGGCCCAGAAGCTGTGGTTTGCCCACCCCTGGCTTACATAGATGCTTTAGGCCATTTATGTGGATCACTGCTCTTTCCAGGTCTGTGATTAGACAGAATTAAATGTTTTGAAAACAAACAAAAAAACCTGCATTATGACCATTTTAATCCTTTTATCATGAGGCTGCTGCGTGGGCTACATTTAGTTTTTCCCTTTTCTTTTTTTAATAATAACAAATAAGTAGGCAGCTAGCACAACGCAGCAGGGTTCCTGGCTCGGAATCCTTTCAAAATTGAGTTCAGAGTGTGTGTTGTTGTGGCTTTGAAGTGGTTTTAATATGAATTTTGGTAGGCAATTATGTTAGGAATATCAAGCCATTTTCAACAGACTTCATACCTGCTGCACCGTGGAACTGGCTGAGCAAATGGATTTCTTAGCCTTGAAAATGACATGCGGCGCTGTTCGATTTTTAAAGCCTGTACTTTAGTTCCTCTTCAAAGAAAAATTATGATTCTACAGCAAGCTCTAGGCTTCTCCCCAAGACTGTACTTGCCTTGAGAACTGCATCATTTCTTCGTCTATTACACTTAGCATTAAAACATCTGTAGATGAGGGATCATCTCAGAAATGGATTTCAAAAATATATAACAGAGGGGCGCCTGGGTGGCTCAGATCAGTGTGGGACTCTTGATTTTGGCTCAGGTCATGATCTCAGGGTCTTGAGATGGACCCATGTTGGGCTCGGTGCTGGGCGGGGAGCCTGCTTAAGATTCTCTCTCCCTCTTTCCCTCCCCCCCACCTGTGTTCCCACATGCGCGCGCGTGCTCTCTCAAAAAAAAAAAAAGTAATAAAAAATATAAGTAACAGGATAATCTGATGTATTAAGATTGATAATGATCGATTTGTCAACGAACAGACCGCGTCCTAGAAAAGTGTCTTCTGTCTTCCTGCGCCAAGCCTGTGCAGACAGGGAGGCGGCACCCCCAGCAGGACTCGCCCCTGTGCTCCGAGGGTTTCGGTGGGGGAAGAAGGGAGAACCTCGCCAGGGTCTGCAGGCCGTGGGAGCCTCTTCATCCGGGAGCACCTGGAAAAGGATGAATTTCTCTGCTTTTTGATTCCTAGAAAGGGAAGATGAAAGAGGCAGCCCAGAGGTACCAGTATGCCTTAAGGAAGTTTCCCCGAGAAGGATTTGGAGAGGACATGAGGCCGTTCAATGAACTCAGAGTTTCCCTCTATCTCAATTTGTCTCGCTGCCGAAGAAAAACAAATGTAAGCTGTGGGCCTTAGTGTGTTCTTTCAGTAGCAGAGGGTTGGCTTGTGGTAAAGGCCCAACCGAGGCATGGGGCCCGGGTGTGATTGGTTCGCACACCTCTATGAGCTTGGCGTGTGGCGAGCTGCTTCTCTCGGGTGGTCGTCATGTGATCAGTGTCACGACCGCCTCTCAGGGTGCTGAGAGAATGCACCGGAGGGCACTGTCCTCCAGCTCAGCAATGAGAGGCCAGCAGACTGCGCCAGCCCCTTCCCGACTGGGTGCTGCCAACATTGTCAGGGGCGGCCCTGCCCAGACGCTGGAGGAAGAGGTACCACTGAGTTAAACACGGGTGTGTTCTCATCCGCCTACTGGTTATTGTGTTTGCCCAGAGGGTATACCAGTAATTGGTTAACTTGTAATTAGTAGTAGTTAATTCATAGTTAACTTGTAACTAGTAACTAGTAGACTTGTTACAGTACTTCTTTCTCCTTTTTTTTTTTTTTTAACTTCATCTTCTCACCGCCAAATCCATTGACGGGCTCGCTTCTGTGCCCGCGTATTGGGTGAGCTGCTCCAGGCACGGCGTCCCGGCCCATCTCTGTCTGCCCGTCCCTGGGTGTGCAGCTTCCGCCCACCATGCCTTCGGGTGCACGGCTTCTACCCGTTATTCTCTGCCTTGAATCATCAATTTTTGTTTCTCTGCTGAATTCTTCTCTTAAGATATTGATCAGCTTTAAAACAAGAGAAATAAAACTTACCTTGTCCTCTACCTCCCCAGCTGTCCCAATTCTCCGCTAACCTGTAGAGCAAAGCTCCTATTACAAAGATGCAATCCTTTTTTATGGCTTCTTTTGACTCATGTATTTGAATGTTGACACTAGGACTTTGGCATGGCAGAAGAATTTGCTTCCAAGGCTCTCGAACTGAAACCAAAGTCCTATGAAGCTTTTTATGCCAGGGCAAGGGCGAAGAGAAACAGCAGGTACTGTCTGGGGTCCGATCTGTGACTAGAGAAGCCTTCTTGGGTCTCTGTGGTAGCACAGCTGCTGGGTGACTTTGGGGATTACTGATTCACAAGCATTACGCCAATGCCTCTCATCCCTTTTAATACTGAATTGGTAGCTTCCATGGGCACAGCAGTGGATATTATGAGAACTGGCTAGACTTTTGTTTTCTCCTGACGTCCCAGTAAGCGTTCCTCCCCTGCACCCCAGCTGACACTTGCTGCAACACAGAATCCCTAGGTTAGTCTGTGCTGGCAGGGAACCTACCAGCTAGAGACATTAGAGCAGGTGGGTGGGTGGGGGGAGGGAGGAGAGGCCGGTAAGCCTTCTTAGTTAGAGAGGCGGTATTGAAGGATTCCGACACCCACTGGTTTATGCCTGTTCCCACTCCCCGCCCAGTGGTGTTTAGAGAGACAGCAGGGCCCTGGCAGGGCACAGGTGTGGGTCAGAATTCGCTCCCACCCAGCTGGGTAGCTTTCAGCTTGTGTGGAGTGTCTCCTGCCCCACACAGTGTTCCAAACTCACTCAGCTGCCTTCTCCTTTTTAGCAGAGCTGTTTTCTGGACAGTTCCGTTCAGAGCCTGTTCTTAGTGGCTTCTAACTCCGTCTTCTGTTTTGACATAAAGGCAGTTTGCAGCGGCCCTGGCTGACCTGCGGGAAGCTGTGAAACTCTGTCCCACCAATCAGGAAATCAAGAGGCTCCTGGCCCGCGTGGAGGAAGAATGCAAGCAACTCCAGAGGAGCCAACAGCAGAAACAGCAGAGCCCGCCGCCAGCCCCGCCCAACGATTCCGATAACGAAGAGGACGCCCCGACCCCTGGCCTGAACGATCACATCCCTCTAGAGGAGGCTGACGAAGAAGAAAGTTCCTCACCGGAAGAGTCCATTTCCCCGACGCCCAGGTCTCAGCCATCCTCCTGCGTCCCCTCGCCGTACATCCGAAGCCTTCAGGAAGGGCTGCAGTCCAAAGTCAGGCCGGTATCCCCGCAGAGCAGGCCGGGAGTGGGTAAGCCCCTGCGGGAGGCCGTGGCTGCGCCGGGGCTGGTGCTGCAGCCTACCCGGCAGGCGCAGATCGTGAAGACCAACCACCATCTGGGGCCCGGACAGCCAGGCGTGCGAAGCGGCAGCACGAAGATGCCGGGCTCTGCCCAGAATCCTGCCCCGAGTCCTCTGGTGGGGGGGATCGCGGCCGCTGCCGCCGGCGGCAGAAACCCGCGTCTGGAGGGAACGGGTACTCTGACTGGGGGAGCCGGTCCTGGCCATTTTGGAGAACGCCTGGGCCCCAGCCACGGCGCACAGCTGCCGCGCGGCGAGGGTGCTGCCTACCCCCTACCGAGCAAGAGAAAAACTGCAGAGACGCTGCCGTCTCACGCCCTCATCGCTGTGGATGTGGCTCCGTTCAGCCAGGGCGGGCCAGGGAGCTGCGGCGACGTGCGACATCCAGCCTCCCTCGCCAGCTCGGGCTCTTCTGGGTCCCCGTCTGGCAGCATAAAGATGTCAAGCTCAACCAGCAGTTTGACTTCGAGCAGCAGTTTTTCAGATGGCTTCAAGGTGCAAGGACCGGACGTTCGAATTAAAGACAAGGTGGTTAACCTGGGTCAGAGCGGGACGGCCGAGCACAGGCCGCGCAATACTCCGTTCATGGGCATCATGGATAAGACTGCCAGGTTCCAGCAGCAGAGCAATCCTCCAAACCGCACCTGGCACTGTCAGGTGCCAGAGGGGCTGCTGACAAACGCGTCCTCTGCAGCTGGCCTGCAGTCCTTGAACTCGGAGAAGCCCCCTCTCAAACAAACAGGAGGATATACTGGCCAAGCCAAAACCTGCTCTGTTTCTACCCTGGGTGGAAGTGTCCACAATGGGGCACAGGCGAAGGAGCTAGAAGAGAAGAAATGCCAAATTCCAGTCCACTGTCAGGATAACAGGATCGCTAAGACTGTTTCTCATCTGTATCAGGAAAGTCTCTCTCAGCAGCAGCCTCATGTCAGTAATGAAGCCCACAGGAGTCACCTCCCTTCAGCAAAACCAAAGCGATCATTCATAGAGTCCAATGTGTGAGCCTTACGAGAACCGTATGTGGGATGGGAAAACAGTGTGCTAGCTCCTAGTGGTAATTAAAGGTTTTTTCATGAGAAAAATTACCTGTTAGCCATGTTTTGTTTTTTCCTTTTTCCTTCGGGGTGGATCAGATGCCGTTGATATATTTAGAATGTGGGATAAAATTTCTTTGATAAATAGCTAGGAATCACCATAAATAAAAATGCTAACCAGAATTAAAAACTATAATTAGTTATGCCTACTCAGTTAAACACTTAAGACCGCCAAGAAGACATTAACTCATGCTTTTCTCTTATGAAATTGTTTGGTTTTTATCACTTTTCTCCTAGCCTTTGCTATGTGGTAAAATCATAATATTTCTTAGAGAATGTAAATGTCTAGTGATAGGTCTAACTCATGGTGTAATACCCAGATGATGTATCTGAAAATATGGAATTTTCAAGTTTCAGTTCCATTGAGTCAAATCCCAATTTTTATATACAAATATATAAAAGTTTCTAGCTGAACATAAGTGTGACTATAAATCTTATACAGCTGATTTTTTGTTTTTTTTTTAAGGCAAAAGTACGAGAAATCCAAGTATTATACCCTGAGTAGTAGTTCCCTTAAGAGGATTAACGTTTAGTTCCGTGTTATGGTTCTCATTAAAAATATTTTTATAGCACCTTTTTTGGAACTATATTCCCACTTCAAGGTGTTTTTAATGTTTGGAAACCGTATAAGCCATTTGGAATCACGATTGGTGTTTTAGGCTAACGTTGGATTTAGACTAAAATACTAAGGATACAGCACTCTTTATGATACGTAAATTAGCTCTCAACTGGTTCCCAAACTACTTTTAACAATGACAGCACTCCTGGGACAGGCGTTCCAAGGTCCTTGAAGGTATTGAGTTTGAATAGTTAAGGTATGGTTGTTGCTTTTGTTTCTTACACAATCATGACTTGATAGTCACATGTTGTACATATTGAATAGCCAAGTTGTATTCAGACTTGTAAATATAACTATTCCAAGTAGCTAATCATAAAAAAACTCATATATTTGCATGTTCTTTGTAAGCTTCCTTCCTGCTGGTTATTGCACTGAACGATATATTATTATGGCATGTTAACAGTATACCAGTAACAGCACTTTATCTCATTTATATGAACACCTCTGAGGTGCTACTTAAGTCCAAACTGATGTATTATTCATTTGTAAAGATAAGGTACAGGAATGAACCTTGGCTTAAAGGTATTTTTATATGAAAATGGTGTGCTATTGGAGGGTGTGAAAATGCTAATTTGAGAGAGGTGGGAGTATAGTTGTTTTATATGTTGGGATGTGAAATTTATTTTCTAGAATGGGGAGAAGGAAGTTCTATATTTACAGAATGTTTTAAAAATGAATAGTTGTAAAGTTCTTGTGAGCATCATTATGGTTTTGTACGAATAGGAAGTCTTCTCGTGTCATTCTTCAACACTTGTTCCTGAGTGTGTAAGTGTACTTTGTACAGCTTTATCATTTTTATAGGCTTTCCATGAGTTCTGCTACAAGTACTATGGCTTATTTATTGTTCATCGTTTTCTTTAATATTTGTGAGAGTCTTACTCTTTTGTTATGTAGTTTTGTTTCTGCACAACTACTGTACTTTTCCGTATGGAATAAAGAATATTAATAGAATTTGTTTTGTATTAAATGAAACAATGGGTAAGTAGAGACTGTCCTGATGACCATGGTCTGCCTTGGTTTAATCCTGGGTGATCTTGTTACCCTAAAGGAAACAGTGAAAAGTCTATTTTTATAGTAATACTACCAGATGCATATTTAATTTCATTGAATAATTTCAGAGTAGATATCCCAGAATATTCAGTGGTTAACATAAGTCTTTTTGCCTGAAATAGGATGAAGAGCCTTCTGCACTTATCTGTTCCAGAAATCGTGGTGTCTGTTTTTACTGGCAGCAGGCTCTCTTTAGTACTGTAACTCTCAAATACTTTGGCAATACACCGAACACTGTGTTATGAAAGTTCTTCACATTTGTATAAGCTCTCAGCTAAAAGGATGCATTTGTCTTTATACCCACATATTTCTGTCTCAGAGCAGTGGGAATGAAAGTGAACATCAAGCTGTGTTGTATTGAGATAAAACCTTGATGTGGAGTCCTAAGCCGGGGTATGCCCTACGACTCCTTCAGATTCCTGTCTGGGTACGGCTGTTATCAGTAAGGCTGAGTAAAGCGTTTGCAGTCCTTCTTTAAAGCTATATATTAAACTTAGAGCTTAAAAACAAAACAACCAGGTGGGAGGGAAAAGTGTTCTTAACTGATAGATAATTGTTAGATGACTTTGGCTATGAACCTGCCAGTGGGACTACTCGAATTTATTATAAACTACATTAGGAGTTTGATATAGTCTTAGTAAAGATATTTGGTCCAGTTACCCCAGAAAGAAGTGAAGTCTTCTTGGTAAGCTACCGGTCGTCCTGAGGCCGGGGCTGCGGGCAGGTGAGCACTGCTCCCGTGTCCTCAGTGAACGGCTTGGCCTGGGAAGTGCGGCGCAGGGGCCCTGTGGGGTCCCTTCCTGTCGGTGGTTTTGGACTCAGTTTGTTTGCTTGTGTGTCTGGGGGCAGGAGGAGTTGTCTGGCTTTGGATTTATTTGCATTCACAAGCAGAAGCACTTCACTTTAGTAAATAATTGGCATCCTAGTTTTCAACATTTTAACAAGAAACTATGATGGTGAAACGTAGAAGAGAAAATCGCCTTCTTTAACACATTTAAAAGATGACCAATCTTTTGTTTTCTATCAATGATGTCAATGATTTTTAGTAATTTTTATGTAAAAAACCAGTCCAGCCTCCTTTGGAAAATAAGTGTATCAATCAAAACAAAAGATATCTGGCCCAATGGTGGGCTCTGTCATTTAAAAAATCTTTTGTTAAAATTATGTCAACATACCTTCTCTATAGAATACAATAGAAAAACACCTAAAACCTTTTCCCAACTTTTTTTTTTTTTTTGTCCTCACTTGAATGTAAGAAGCATGGGTGGTATGAAAAAGAAAGTCCTCTTGTAGAATCACAGACTATAAATCCCAGCTAGGACACAAAGGAAATAAAATTCAGTAATCCATCGGGATGATGGAAATTTTACAAAGCAACAGTTAGTTATAAACTAAAGCTATTTGGAGACTTTTGTGGTAGCTAGGCTTTCCACAATTCTGTGAACACAGCATATTAGCTATAAATTTGTAAAATATAGAAAGACTATATACATAATCACATCACTTCTCCCCCTCTCATTTCTGAGTTTTTGAACAGCTAAAAATGAGGGTTTTGGGGAGTAAGCACAGAATCTTGGGCCTTGCCTGCTCTTATACCTCGGTTCTAATGTGCCTTCCATTCTGGGACACAGCTTAGGACAGCTAGGGAAAGTCACTACCACCTCAACTTCGTGAACTTGAAGTTTTCTGCTGAGGGAACGCTCATCAGGGTGTTGTATTAAATGCCAGTCTCTTGTGTAAAAATGTATAGTTACCCTAGTTTAGAATGTTTTTTTTATTTTTAAGATTTTATTTATTCGACAGAGAGAGACACACAGCCAAGGAGAGAAGGAACACAGGCAGGGGGAGTGGGAGAGGAAGAAGCAGGCTCATAGCAGAGGAGCCTGATGTGGGGCTCGATCCCGTAACGCCGGGATCACGCCCTGAGCCGAAGGCAGACGCTTAACCGCTGTGCCACCCAGGCGCCCCCCTAGTTTAGAATGTTATATGATAACTTTAAGAATTCTGACTCTGCAAGGAGGCTGATTTGCTACTGTATTTCAACAAAGCCAACTTGACATATTCATGATAATTTATTCCATCTAACTTCTACAGAGGTTTGGACTGTGCAGAAAAAATCATTACCACCTTGCAAATTTAGAATCCAATGGAATTGCTCATTAAACATTTCAAAATGATTTTCTCAACTTAGTCATAAACAAAACAACTATTTTGCTACAAATTCTCTTTAAAAGGATTCCAAAGACTTATCAAATTAATGGCTATTAACTAGGATTTCAGTGTTATGTTCTAGAGTATTCTGATCTTTAGCTGTAATGAGAATATGACCTATATCTAGCAAGAATAAATTTGAGCATTGTAATTTTAAGTCAAAGTGAAACTTTATTTTTCTACAGGTTAAGATTTCTTTCACTAATACATAAAGGCTTTTATAGTAAAAATAGAAAAGTCAGATATGTTACTTAGTCCATATGATTTAAAGAAAAAGTTTTTATAGGTAACTAAATTCACTTTTCTCCCGTTTTGCTTTTAATATTTGATTATTTACCTTTAAATCATTCATATGAGATCACTGAAGAATATAAACAATATAAACAACTTTATTTTTGATGTGTCTCTAGCCATCGGCTGATAGCCATTTTCAGAGTCCTGTTTGGTGTAAGTACCACTGAAGGAAGAACGAGATTCGTCATGGGACTTGTACGTTTCTTTTTGCTTATCCAATTTTCCATTGCTTCCTTTTCATATGAGTAGCCATCTAAAAAAAAAAAAAACCACACACAAATTATTTGCAGTGTAGGAAAGGGAGATTGGGATTACCAAAAGGAGCTGAATACACCAGCTCCAATGTCAAGGCCTTTATTGTGATGTAAGTGGTAGTCTTGTATCACTACTCCTAAAATACTTCTGCCACAGACCTTAAATCCTGCCCTACAAGATGCATTGAGATTGCATGAATTACCTGGAACAGTGTCAATATTTTACTGATAATTTAGAATATAAAAACTATAAAAAATGGACTGTGTCCAAAATTCAGATGTAGCAGAAAGGAAGAAAGGAAAAGAGCCAGGTAGAGGAGAGTGGATGTGAAGATAAACTGCCTCTTCAGGGCTGTGAGCATCTGTGAAAAGTAATACGGCTAAAGATGAAAAGAACCTTAGGAATACCTCAGCAAAACTTTCCGATATACTGACGCCTCAGGGAAGTGGATACCTGGAGATTACAGAACTCATCCCACTAAGGACTTGACAGTAAAGGGACATAGGATTAAAAAAAAAAAAATGCTATGGGCTAAGGTTTGTTAATACATGTGTTTGCAAAATTCTTTCCTTTTGCACATATAAAGACTGCAGTTTTTCCTTAGCTTTTTTTTTCTTAGCTCTTTCTCTTTAGACTGAAAATCTTAGTTCCTGATTACATTTACATATTTATTTGCTTTTAATTTACAATGCATTTCAAACTAACAATGTCAATATATTACTAACATAAGACTGTGAAAGAAATTTAAGATTTCTTTCTGGCTCTTTGTGTCACCAAGAATAGATCCACTAGGGTTTTCTAACTGAAATACTGTGTTTGATGAAAATCACTGGGGAAAAAAAAAATTCTTCCATTTGGTTATGTTACCAACTTGACATACAATTGTGTTAATTTATTTCCTTTTTTATCCTCTCAATTTTTAGATCGGTTCGTTTTGCATGATTTAATTCTGTAAAGCATTTAAGTGACTGCAAAGTAAAAACTGTCAAACAAGGTACGTTCAGAGGAGTCTCGTCTGTCTCTGTCCAGTGCATGTTCCCCCCCATCCCATACAGGTAACCATGTAAATTTTTATCCTTTTGTTTCTTCTTGAAAATATAAGCATGTATGTGTATACACACAATGCATATACATTCTTACAAGAGTACTTACACTTACAGCAGTACTTACAAGAGTACTGTTTTGTACCTGCTTTAACTGCACCCTTTGTCTTTTACTTCTGCCCCACCCCTCCCCCACAGCAGTCCACTGTACGGATGTATTGATGGGTATCTCGGTTGTTTCCAATCTTCGCCTTTTACAAATAGTGTTGCAACGGACAGTGTTATTTTGGGGGAAATTCCAGAAGTAGGATTGCTGCATTAAAGAGTATATAATTTTGCTAGATATGCCAATACTTCCATTGGAATTCTATTTTTATTCCTACTAGTTATACTGATGAATAATGCTTTTTTTCCTGAAGAGCTTCACCAAGAGAATATGTTGTCAAACTGGATTTTTACCAGTCTCTCATGAACAATGCTGTAGTATAGGAGGCAGCTTTATTTTGAGGAAGACAGAACATTTCTTATGTTAAAGAACCATTTACTTCTTTTTCCTGTGAACTGTTACAATTTTTGGTCCATTTTTCCATTAGGCTGCCCTTTACTTAGAAGATTTTTTTTCTTTTCAAACACTGAGATATAATTGACATATTAGTTTCAGATGCACATAATTATTTGCTATATTGTGAATTGATCACAATAGGTCTCAAACATGCATCACCGCACATAATCACGAATTTTCCCCTTTTCTTGTGATGGGAGACTTGGAAGATTTCTTTTAGGGGTAAAGGGGGAGAGGGAGGTACAGCTTCCAGTTAGGGAATGAGTAAGTCAGGGAGATGAAGGGCACAGCACAGGGAATACAGTCCGTGGCCTTATGAAAGCGTTGTACGGCGACAGAGGTGGCTACACTTGCGGCGAGCACAGCATAATGTACAGACCTGCTGGATCACCATGTTGTATGCCTCTAATTGAGTCAACTAGATTTCAATTTAAAAAAATCTCTTAGCTACTTTCTAATATACATTATTAGCTATAGTCACCATGCTGAACATTGTATCTCAAGGACTAATTTCGTAACTGGAAGTTTTTATCTATTGACCACCTGCACACTTTGGCCCATTCCCCCACCCCCTGACTGGCAGCCACCAATCTGTTCTCTGTATCCATGAATTCAGTGTTTTGTCTTAGCTTCCACATGCGAGTGAGATCATAGGGTATTTACCTTTCTCTGACTTAATTTTACTTAGCACAATGTCCTCAAGGTTTATTACGATGGCACAAATGTTAGGATTTCCTTTTTTAGGGCTGAACTATATTCCATTGTGCACATGCATTTGCTTTATGCATTCATCCACTGACGGGACACTTGGGTTGTTTACATGTCTCGGCTATTGTAAATACGGGCAGTGAATGAGGGGTACAGATATCTTTTCAAGTTAGTGACTTTGCTTCCTTTGAATAAACACCCAGAAGTGGAATTGCTGGATCACAAGGTAGTTCTATTTTTAATTTGAGGAATCTCTGTATTGTTTGCCATAGTGGTCGCACCATTTTACATTTCTACCAAACAGTGCATAAGGGTTCCCTTTTCTCCACATTGTCACCAACACTTACTTCTTGGTTTTGCTTTTTTTTTTTTTTTAATAAAATAACCATTTCTAACAGTTATGAGGTAACAGCTCATTGTGGTTTTGTAGTTCTCTGATGATTAGTAATGTTGAGCACCTTTTCACATACTTGCTGACCCATCTGTATGTCATCTTTGCAAAAATGTACATTCAGATTCTCTGCCCATTTTTTTTTTCTATTCAGTTATACCTCTTTATATATCTTGGACATTAACCCTTATCAGATATGTGATTTGCAAATATTCTCTCCCATTTCGTAAGCTGCCTTTTCATTTGGCTGATGGTTTCTTTGCTGTGTATAAGCTTTTTAGGTTGATGTAGTCCCACTTATTTTTGCTTTTGTTGCCTCTGCTTTTAGTGTTGCATCAAAAAAAAAAAAAAAAATCATTCCCAAGACAGATGTCAAGGGGCTTATTACCACCTATGTTTTCTCCTAGGAGTTTTTTGGTTTCATGTCCTACATGTCTTTAATCCATTCTGAGTTAATTTTTGTATATGGTATAAGATAGTGGTCCCGTTTCATTCTTTTTGCCCATGGCTGTTGTTTTCCCAGCACCATTTATTGAGGAAGCCTTTCTGTATTGTGTATTCCTGGTTCCTTTGTTGTAGATTAGTTGATCATGCATGTGTGGGTTTATTTTTGGGTGCTCTGTTCTGTTTGTATCTGTTTTTACGCCAATACCATACTCTTTTAATACTATAGCTTTGTAATATAGTTTGAAATCAGGAATTGTGATGCCTCCAGCTTTTTCTGTTAAGATTGCTTTGGCTCTTCAGGGTCTCCTGTGATTCCATACAAATTTTAGCATTGTTTGCTCTTTTTTGTGAAAAATACCATTGGGATTTCAACAGGGATTTCACTGAATCTGTAGATTGCATTGGGTAGTATGGATATTTTAACAGTATTAACAGTATTTAACAGTATTTATTTTATTAACAGTATATATTTAATAGTATTCTCTCAACCCATGTCTTTCCATTTCTTTGTGTATTCTTCAGTTTCTTTTCTCAATGTATTCCAGTTTTCAGTGTACCGGGTTTTTTGTTTTGTTTTTTTTTAACCTCCTTGGTTAAATTTATTCCTGGGTATTTTATTCTTTGTGATGCAGTTGTAAATGGGAGTATTAATTTCTGTGACAGCTTGTTACTAGTATAAAGAAATACAACAAATTCCTGTGTATTAATTTTGTATCTTGCATCTTTACTGAATTTGTTGATTAGCTCTAACAGTTTGTGGAGTCTTTACAGTTTTCCATATATAAAAACATGTCATCTGCAAATATAGTTTTACCTCTTCAAGTTGGATGCATTTTACTATTTATTTATTTATTTATGCCTAACTTCTCAGGCTAGAACTTCCAATACTATGCTGAGTAAAAGTGAGGAGAGTAGGCTCTCTTGTCTTGTTCCCGATCTTAGTGGAAGGCAGCTTTTCACTGCTGACATTGACGTTAGCCGCAGGCTTGTCATATACAGCCTTTATTTTGTTGACAGCTTTTATTGTAAATGGATATTGAATTTTGTCAAAGGCTTTTTGTGCATCAGTTAAGATAGGATTTTATCCTTCATTTTGTTACCGTGGTGTATTATGTTGATTTACAGAGGTTGAACCATCCTTGCATCCTTGGAATAAGTCCCATTTGATCATTGTGTGTATTTCTTTTAATGTACTGAATTTGGTTTGCTAAAACTGAGGAATTTTACATCTATGTTCATTAGGGACATTGGTCCATAATTTTCTTATAGTGTCCTTGTCTGGTTTTATTATCACGTAATGCTGCCCTTGTACAATGAGTTTGGAAATACTCCCTCTTCTAGTTTTTGTAAATTTGAGAATTTTTTTATATCTTTGGAATATAAACACTTCAATAGTTTTCCACACATTTATCTTGGATTTTGAGTCCAGGTTAGGAAGTGTCCCCATTTCCAGATTATGAAGGAATTTATCTACATTTTCTTCTGGGACTTATGTTTATATCTCTAATTCATTTGAAATTTAGATGGGCAGTATAAAAGATGAAGCCACTTTTACACTTTTCCATATGGCTATTTAGTTGTGAGACTACCACTTTTTAAATATTTATTGTTACCACTGACTTAACATATGCCATTTTTATCATTCACTAAATTTCCAAATGCACTTGGATTAATTTCTGGATTTAAAAAAAGTATTTTCCGTTCTGTATATTCATCTGCCAAACCCATTCTGTGTTATTTGTAAAGGCTTAAAGCATGTTCTAATATCTGATAGGGCAGTGACACTCCTCTTTTTTATTTTCTAGGTTATTTGTTGTGTGGTCTTTCCAATGGAACCTAATCATCCTCGTCTGTATCACTAGGAAAAAATCTAATAGTGACATCTTGCTGACATTGTGTCTTCCTATCATCATGGTATGCTTTCCATTTGTTCCAACTTTACTTTGCAGGGATGTTTTATAGTTTTCTTCATGACTATCTGGTACATGAAGTCCTCTGTTGTACATTCCTTTTTAAATTGAAGTTGGCACACAATGTTAGTTTTAAGTCTACAACATAGTGATTTGGTAAGTTTGTATATTATGCTATGCTCACAAGTGCGTAGCTACCATCTGTTACCATACAATGCTATTACAGTATCCTTGACTATATTCCCTATGCTCTACCTTTTATCCCCCTGGCTTTTTCCATAAGTGGAAGCCTATCTCCTGCTCCCCTCTTCACCCATTTTGCCTATTCCCCTACCACCCTCCCTTTTGGCAACCGTCAGTTTATTCTCTGTATTTGTGGGTCTGTTTCTGCTTTTTGTTCATTTTTGTTTTATTCCACATATAATTGAAATCATATGGTATCTGTCCTTTTCTGTCTTAGCACAATACCCTCCCAGTCCCATGTTGTGGCAATGTTATACCTTTTAAATTGCTTTTGTTTATGTATACACTTAAACCTGAAGGCTACTGATTCCTCTTTGACTTGCTAAATGCTGATTAGACTTAAGCTATTGTCTCTCAACTCTAAATTCATGCATGATGCTGAGGACTCTGCATGCTGGAGCCAGGATAATGCAAACCACATTTCTGCTTTACCACTTGGCTCCTTGTTAGATCTTGCAATTGGATTCCTCTGAAAGAAGAAAACAGAGTGAAGGCTCCTACCAGTGTTGTGCCTAGCATGGCCCTTCATCTGACAGGGGTAGTTGGTTATACTCTCCAGCTTTTTTGCTTGTTTTGTTGTAGGCACTGCCCAAATTTGTCTTATTCTTCCCCCTTTAGAGGCACCAGCTGGTAGCTACCCCTTCTTAAAGGCCTGAATTCTGATTCTGTGAGACCCAGGTGATAACCTCAACCTCCTTTTGTTCCCTAGAGTCCTAGAGATGGTGTATGATTTTTGCAGATACTGTTAGTGCCTTTTTCTTTTGAGATACAGTTGACATAAAATCTACCCTTTTTAGTACACAATTCAGATTCTTAACAGTGATGGTTGTACAACTCTGAATTATACTAATTTCAAAACATTTTCATCACTCCATAAAGAAAGCTGTCCCCCTTAGCATTCACTCTCCCCTCTCCGGGCAATCACAAATCTACTTTAGATTTGCCTATTCTGGATATTTCCTATAGATAGAATCATACAATATGTGGCCTTTGGTGTCTGGCTTCTTTCACTTAGCATAATGTTTCCAAGGTTCATCCATGTAGCATGTATAAGTATTTGTTCCTTCTTATAACTGATAAATATTCCATTGTATGGATATACCACATTTTATTCTTTCAGTGATGCGGCATTTGGGTTATTTCCACTTTCTGGCTCTTATCAATAAGACTACTGTGAGCATTCATGTACACTTTTTGGATGAATGTTTTCAGCTCTCTTGGATATATATCTAGGAGTAAAATTGCTACATCATATGGTAACTATATTTAGCTTTTTGAGGAACTGCCAAACTATTTTCAACAGCAGCTGTACCATTTTACATTTCCACTAGCAATATTTCTGCAAATCCTAACACATGTTAGATTCTAGTCTTCCTAGTAGGTATCAAGTGGTATCTCAATGTGGTTTTGATTTTCATTTCCATGATGATACTGTACATCTTTTCTAGTGCTTATTGGCCATTCATATATCTCTTATGGAGAAAGGTCTACCCAAATCCTTTGCCTATTTTTTAAGTGGATGATTTGTCTTACTGTTGAATTGTAAGAATAGCTTAAGTAGGAAAATACACTCAATTTTTATTTATGAAAAGTTGAGTATAATGAACCTTAATCTTATATTACCATCACACTGGCCTATTACTGATAAATGATGTCCATGTTAATATTATTACTATGTAGAATGAGTTCAGTAACAGCTAATTCATTTGCCACCAGGCTAGATAAATCTGATAATAGAATGTTTTTGACCTTCCAGGTGAAAGGGGCCCACTTTTGTTGTTACTTAGTTACATTCCATTGTGGTGAGGTAATGCTGTTTGTGTTAGTTCTAGTAGTGCTAGGGTCTGGTGCTTAACTATGGTTAATATTTATGAACGTCCCATATCTGTTCAAAAAAGTGTACTTTCTATTTTGGACTGAGAGGTATGATCAAGCCTATTGTGTTATCTTTTTCCTTACATTGCTGTTTCTGCTTTATGAAAGTTGTTGCTGTGTTTGAGACTGCATAGCTAATAACAGTTATCTTCACTGAGAACTGTGGTCTTCTGTATTACACAGTATTTTCCCATGTCTTTTTAAAAGATTTTATTTATCTGACAGGCAGCGAGAGAGGGAACACAAGCAGGGGGAGAGGGAGAAGCAGGCTTTCTGCTGAGGAGGGAGCCCGATGCAGGGCTCAATCCCAGAATGCTGGGATCATGACATGAGCTGAAGGCATACACTTAACGACTGAGCCACTCAGGTGCCCCAAGTATTTTCCCATGTCTTAAAATTTTTTTGGTCTGAATTCTATTTTTACATTCTTTTATTTTTACTTGTAATTGTGTCACTTTTGCCTATCCTTTTATTTCTAGCCGTTCTGAATCCTTTAGGTTGGATTATGCTTTGTTAGCTAATCTCAAATCTTTTTTTTTCTCTTTAGGGATGAGTTAAAACCAAACTGTAGAATTATGGAACACTAAACTAATAATATTTATCAAACTCTCACTATAGGAGCTGGTTTCATCAATTTTAATGCTTAGGGAGGTATTTTTGATCTGCTGGTTACCTTTACACTAGTATCTTTTAAAAAGAGACCAAATGGGGCACCTGGGTGGCTGTTGGTTGAGTGTCTGCTTTAGCTCAGGTCATGATCCCACAGTCCTGGGATTGAGCCCCCTGTCGGACTCCCTGCTCAGTGGAGAGTCTGCTTGTCCCTCTCTTGCTCACTCTCTCAAATAAATAAAATCTTTAAAAAAAAAAAAAAAAAGACCAAGAAAATACTCAAAACTTCAAATAGTACATTCAATTTTTCATATTCCCTACTCTCCATTTTTTTTTTATTTTATTTATTTATTCGACAGAGATAGAGACAATCAGTGAGAGAGTGAACACAAGCAGGGGGAGTGGGAGAGGAAGAAGCAGGCTCATAGCGGAGGAGCCTGATGTGGGGCTCGATCCCATAACGCCGGGATCACGCCCTGAGCCGAAGGCAGACGCTTAACGGCTGTGCCACCCAGGCGCCCCTCCCTACTCTCCATTTTTAATATATATCTGCACTGTCACCTTTAACTGAATTCCTGTAAATGAATAATTTTTCCTTCCCTGCTTGTGGATTGTTAGTTTCTTGGGTGGTGACAGTGGATAAAATGTCAAATTATTCAGTCTATGGAGATATGGGTTTCCTACTATATAACAAAGTCAATTATACTGGCCATAGTTTACGTAAATTCACTATCAGCTTTTCATGGTATTATAAAATACTGATTTTTTTAGAATAACCAAGTTTTTCTGCTGGTACCAAATATGTGATAAACAGGAAAAGCAGGAATGTGGATTGGATCTACAGCACTGCTAATGATATATAAGGTTTCACACTGTCTACTAAAGCTCATTCCAGAGCAGTAAGAGGGATTATCAGAGCTACAAAGCAAAGACCCCCTCCCACCTCCTCGTACACACAGCCTTTCATGTATAAATGAAAAGGCACTGAAGATTATAACTAAAAATGACACTCCTGGTTTCTTTGAGAAATTCATGCATGAAGTTTACTATAACTAGAGTTATCTTATTTAAATCAAAAATGACAGTTTTAAAAAGAATATATAGTACACATTCAATATTACCTAGTAAGTTTGCTTGTTTTTACTACTTTTAAAATTGATTTGGTTTTAAATCCTTCAGTAAAAAAATTTTGTTCAAACAGTACTATTGGACTTTTGCTGTAAACCAAGATATCAAGTGGGCAAATCAAGAACCGTACCAGCAGCTAGGTCAGGAAGTAAACAATATTTAATAATTTAATGTACTCAGATGCACAGGTTCTGGTAAAATACGAAAGAAATGATACCTATTATAAGATTTGTTTGTTTCCTAGACTTCCATTTCTGGTAATCAAGCAGATTAAACCCCCAAATTTCTTGCTATATTAGAGACCTCTTTTTACATGTATAGCTGACTTCCAGGTTCAAATGGCTTCACCCTTATGAAAGGTTCGAATTTATATTATCTTTGTCCAAGAAAAAACCTTGCTCAGTCCCCTGGGGAAACGGACCAAGCAAGCCAGTGCCTCTCTGGAGCCATATGCCGTCTTCCTGCACTGAAGTCCCGCAGGTAACAACTGAAGATGAACACTCACTCAGAGACAACAAAGAGCAGATTTAGGACAGCACGAACCCCAGAAAATGAAAATAGAGACAACCTCTGAGTATTTCTAAAATAAGAATGAATCTATACTTACTGTTCCAAAGCACTGTTACCTATATTCATTCATTTACTCTACACAACAGTCTTCTATATGGCCTGAGTAAGGCCCTACCTGTGTGACCTTGGGGTGACAGAGCTGGGATTTAAACCCATGCAGTCTGGCTCCCAAATCTGGCCTTTAAACAACAGGCTGAAACTACTGGCAGTGAAATTTTGAAGCAACGTCGGTGGGAAGGTTCAACAGTGTGAAGACAACGCAGACTAGACGACTGGGCGGTAGCTCTGTGGAAACGACCTACGAAGGCTGAAGAGATAAGGCATATAGAATGAGAATGGCGGAAAGTTTTCCAAAGTTGATAAAAGGCACAGAATTCCATTCAAGAAGCGCTACGCTCCCTGGACAAGAATTAAAAATCGGAATTAAACTGACATTGTCCTTGCACGGCAACAACAGATGCCGGAGTGTGTTCTCTGTATTAAACACTGTAAAGGCTTTAGAGAAAAAGCGAGATGGTCAGATAGATTAGTTGTTTTCACTTTTGAAATGACAAATTATAAGTGTGAACACTGATTTTTTTTTACAAATGTCCAGAACAGACTTGGAAGCAATAAAATAGATGGAACATGTGACTCGTATAAAGTTTTCATTTCTACTCCTCACTCCAAATTAAGTTTGTTTTTAGGTTTTCTGTAATTCTAATCAAAATATCAATTAGATTTTCTTTTGTAGCATAACAAGCTGATCCTAAAATTTATCTGGAGGTCTGAATGGGCAAAAACTGGGCTAGCCGATTTTTAAAAAGATGAGCATAATTTGAACTAAAAATTTAAAAATAGGGCAGTACGATCAGTATTAGGAGTTTATCCAATTATTAGAATAAATACATGTACCTGTGGATATGTTACATGACTGAGGGTTTTCTTCTGAATTACCTGGAAAAAGATGTCCATCAAGAGTGCGAGTTAATTCATGGCACAGTCATACCATGAAGCAGTTCTGAGTATGCTGACAAATGCTATCTGATATGTTAGTAAATTCCATTTTTAAAGTTTATATCCTATCCCTTTGTCACAGCATTAAATTATAAATAGTAAAATATCTGGAAGGATGAATCAGAAGCCTCCACATTTTCAAGATAGATAGATAGATAGATATTTTCCTATTGCTTGTTTCTCACCAAGCACATCCTTTTTTTTAAAGGCTAGATGAGTAAAAATACTGTGTAAGAATACTTCTAAGGCAGTTGAAGGTACAGAGCTCTTCTGAATCACCAGGGGGAGAAAAAGCCAAAAAGGACATGTAATCAACTCAGAAAAATTCAGCAAAGGAGGAGAAAACAGGAGCTAGAAAAAAGCAAAATCAAATGGAAACTTGCTGGAAGGGATTAGCCCAGACAGAGCAATCACAATATATAGAAACCATTTCAATTCTATTAAATCTTAAAAAAAAAAAAAAGAGCTCTAGGAGCCAGTATATTAGTTTCCTATTGCCTCTGTAACCAATTACTGCAGACTTAGTGACTTAATTTATTGTCTTACAGTTCTGCAGATCAGAAATATGAAATCCGTTTCATTGGGATAAAATCAAGGTGTTGGCAGGACGGCACTCTTTCCAAAGGCTCTAAGGGAGAATCTGGTTCCTTGTCTTTATTAGCTTCTAGAGGCTGCCTGAATTCTTTAACTCATGGTCCTGTATCACTTCAACCTCTGTTCTGTTGTCACCTCTCCTCTGACTCTCCTGTTTCCTTCTTTGACTTATAAAGATCCTTGTGATTACACTGGGCCTACCCAATTATACAGGGGACTCTTCCATCTCAAGACCCTTAATCACATCTGCAAAGCCCTTCTGGCCATGTAACACTGATAGGCTCTGGGGCTCTAAGGACGCGGACATCCCTGGGGAGCCAATATTCTGCCTGCCACAGTTAAGGACAGCCCCCGGGGTCATAGCCAGCAGAAAAAAGATGGGCCTCCGTTCTAGAAACAAACACAAGGCACTGAATTCTACCACCTACCTAAATGAGCAAGAAATGGATTCTACTCTAGAGCCTTCGGCAAGGAACAGAACCAGCCACTACCTTGACGTTTGCCTATGACAACGTACTGGACCTTTGACCTACAGAAATGTTGTGGTGATTTGTATGACAGCAACAGGGAACTAATACAGTAATCTATCATAATACAGGATAAAAGAGAAAAACTATCTTATTTCAGTGGATAAGCATTTTAAATATTCTCAGCAACTGTAGACAGAACTTAACTTGATAGAAGGCAGCTTACATCATTACTTAATGGAGAAAGACTGAACTGAATGCTCCCCTAAGAGCAGATTAAGGCATTCCCACCATTTCTTTTCAACATTGTATTGCAAATCCTGGCCAGCATAACAAACAGGACAAGGGGTAGGGGCAGAGGGAGGCATACAGACTGGAAATACAAATGTCTACTTGCAGACGACATGATCATGTATGAAGAAAATCAAGTAAAAGGATCTATAAAAGAGGTATTCTTACTAGTAAACTAAAGCAAAGTCACAGAATACAAAGTCAATGTACAAAATCAATTGTGAAACATCAAACAATGAAGAATTGGGAATTGAAATTTTTAAAACTAGTATCTATAGTGTTACCAAAATACTAAGTACCTAAAGACAGTATTAACAAAGTATGTGCAACACCTATAAACTGAAACACAAAGCACTGCTAACAGAAGGTAAAGAAGACCGAGAAAAAGGAGAGCTGTGTGGTATTCATGAGCTGGAGCTGTCAGTTCTGAATGGATCAATAAATTAAACACCATTCTAATGAAAATCCTGCCAAGCTTGTATACTGAAAACTACAAAACATTGTGGAAAGAAGTAAAAGACAATACAAATAAATGGAAAGACATCCTGTATTCATGGATTGGAAGAGTTAATACTGTTATAATGTCCATACTTAAAGTCATCTACAGTTTCAACACACTCTCCATCAAAATCCCAATGGCACTTTTTATAGGGATAGGAAAACCCATACTAAAATTCATATGGAATCCCAAAGTATCCTAAAGAGCTAAAACAATCCTGAGAAATAACAAAGCTGGAGGCCTTATACCTCCTGATTTCAAAACATATTACAGTGCTATATTATTCAAAAAAGTATGGTACTGGCATAAAGACAAACATACAGACCAAGGGGACAAAATAACCCAGAAATAAACCCTCACGTATGTGGCGAAAGGATCTTCAACAAGGGTGCCAAGACCATACACTGGGGAAAGACCACACTTTTCAGATGTCCACTGGATATTCTAACAAAAACTATCAAAACCATTCTTTTTCATGTTCATAAAATATTCTGATTTGTTAACTCTGCTTTGGGGCACACATGCCATAAAAATAACCCTAAGTAATGGGTAACAGAAAAAAGGAAGTACCAAGGTATCACTGCAATGCTGTTTACAATATAAAGATTTCCACTATTTGGTGTATGCATGTGTTTGCAAGAGTCAAAATGTTGCATAGAGCCACAGTGCAATAAAGTTATTAAAACTGAAAATCATGTAGACTAAGTCGATAGTTAGAAATGTATGAAGTTCTACACAAAAATTAACATAATATGGATTCACTGATTACAACTATGTAAATATGTATGTCTGTGCCTATTGACAAAGATTAGAAATTAATCTGGAAAGATGCAACTTTATAATCTTTAAATCTTATTTCTGTAAGGTTGTTTAAATTCATGACAAACATAAGAGATCTCAACATTCTATCTCAAAAACAATATTTTACCTCCACTCTTGTAACCAAAAACACATTTCACAAGTTCAAATAAAGCTTGTCAAACATTTATCCCTTTTGTCTCTAATCTTATCCAAATCTACTCCATCCAATTTTATTAAGAAATATATAATGTTCAATAGTTTACCTCAGATCAAAGGAGTTAAAAAAAACTACTTATGAGCTATAAAACAGGTTTAAAAAATTTTCCACATTTAAACAAATTTCTGTGAACTATCTACATTATTTTTTCATTTAGCACATAATATATCCAGAAACTTAGAAAAGCATCACACATACCTGATGCAATGACAGGATCTTTCATAAGCTCCCTAGTTATTGGACACAGAAATTCATCAGGAATTCCAGAAGAAAGGGTTTTCACCTTTGTCCTGAGCTCTTCAATTTTCCTCAGAACTTTACTCCGCAGCCCTAGAGATTCTGAAAAGAAATTATTCTGTTAGGGTGGGAGAACCACTGGTAACCTCTATGAAAGTCTTCAGCACACAGATTTTATCTATTACAACCAAAAATCTTCAGACATACTGTTTTACCCCAAAATCAGAAAAATGTTGTTATTATTGCTGTGTTTAAACAAAAAATTCCCTAACAATTTTTAAAGATCTTCAGTTTAATGTAAAAATCCCATCTTCTATTTAAAAAATTTTTGAAACTAGATATATTTGCTGATCTCATATGAAACACAATAAGTAAAACTCATCTGTCTGTCCCAGACTGGACACACAAGTTTCACTCATCAAGTTTTAAAAATTATCTTAATTTTTAATTTCAGGAAGTTTAGTATAATTTTAGGAGGTTTAGTGTTATTAGCTGTTAACATTCTTATTTAAAGACTTATTTATTTTGAGAGAGAGTCAGAGCATGTACAGGGGAGGGGTGGAGGGGGAGAGGGGAAGAGAGAATCTTAATCAGGTTCCACACCCAGCGAGGAGTCCAACATGGGGCTCGATATCATGATCCTGAGATCATGACCTGGGCTGAAATGAGTCAGACCCTTAACCGACTCAACCACCCAGGTGCCCTAGAACTGTAAAATACTTTAGAATGATGTGGAAAAAATAAATGCCCTAGTCAATTTATTTAATAATTTATTGTTTGTTCAATTTGCTAACTTTCCAAATCTTAAACACAAAACAAATTCCTTATTTACTAGAGAATGTTAACATTTTTGTCTCCATTCATAATAATGGATTTTCCCAATTCTGCTATTAGACTACCACAGAAGTTAAATTACATTTCAATTCTGGCTTGGGCCTGATAGTTCTGAAACTTATGTCACTGAAGTTTAAAAATGATTCTAACTACTAACCCTGAGACTCATCCTTCAAAAACTATTTCAAACCATTAATTAAATCCAAGAATTTCTTATTCTTTATCAGAATTCTATTCCTATTGTTTTTACTATGCTTCTTTTATATGTTTTCAAACATCCTTTGTTGAAATCTGAAATTACTATTTTACATTGTCAAGTGCTTCTGTGTGATAAGGTAAAGATTATGAGAGAGGAAAGAGAAATCAACTAAAGATGCTAAATTCAGCAGACCTTAAAAAAAAAAAAGAAAAAAAACTCCACACTCTATTGCCTACATTTAGGAGGAAAGAGTAAATTATAAAGGAAATAAGTTATTAGAGATACAAAATTGCTTTCACAGTATGGCCTGAGAACAAAACTATCTGACCCTAAGTATTTTCACAAATCATCATTCTGTTAACTTCTTAAAAGGCCATAAGATTCCAAGATATTTAAATACGTTCACATGCTAAATTTACCATGTAAGGAAAGTATAACACTATACTTTAAAATGGTTTTAACTTTTTTGTTGTTACTTGACTCATTAACAATAAATCTCACTATGGATATCCTATTTCCTAAGCTTTCCCATTATTCTATTAACGTATGTTAATAGTACGTGGTATTATTTTTATTAGAGCATGACACTAAGACTTCAAGCTATTTTTGATAGGGATCTAGTATCCAGAATATATATATCAACAACTCTTACAACTCAACAATAAAAAGACAAATTAACCAATTTAAAAAGAGCAAAGCATCTAAACAGATATTCTCCAAAGAAGATAGATACATAAATAGCCAATCAGCACTTGAAAAGACGTTCCATGTCATTAGCTAAATCCAAACCACAAACACCACTTCACATCTATGAGGGTGTCCATAATCAAGACGACTGGGATAACAAGTGCTGAGGAAGAGGTAAAGAAACTGGAAACTTCACACACTGAAGTTCTTATACATACAAAACCTGGATGAACCTTGAAAGCATTACGTTACATGAAAGAAGCCAGATACAAAGGACACCTACTGTGTGGTTCCACTTACAAGAAATGTCCAGAACAGGCAAATCCATAAAGACGATGTAGATTAGTCATTGCCAGAGGCTAGGTAGAGAGAATGAGGTTCTTTTGAGGGGATAAAAATGTTCTGAAATTAGATGGTGTTGATGGTTATATAACTCTATTCTAACTCTATGAATATACTAAAAACCACCAAATTATACACTTAAGAAAAATGACTTGTATATTGAAAATGATAAAGCATTGTTGGAAAAAAGTAAGATGACCCAAATATACTGAAAAATGTCCTGGGATGCCTGGGTGGCTCAGTCAGTTAAGTGTCTGCCTTAAGCTTGGGTCATGATCCCGGGATCTTGGGATCGAGTCCCACATCAGGCTCTCTGCTCAGCGGGGAGCCTGCTTCTCCCTCTGCCTGCCACTCCCCCTGCTTGTGCTGTCTCTCTCTCTCTCTGGCAAATAAATAAAATCTTTAAAAATTCTCTCTCTTCCTCTGCCCCTCCCCCTCCACTTAACACGTGCTCTCTCTTAAAAAAAAAAAAAGTCCTGTGCTTATGGATTGCAAGACTTAATATTGTTAAGATGACAATAATCAGCAAATTAATTCACAGATTCAATATAATCCATACCAAAATAGGTGGCTTTTTAAGGAGTGTACTTGTGAGGAACGCCAAGTATTATAAGGGTACACCTGAAACTAATATTGTATTCCATGCTAACTGGAATTTAAATAAAAACCTAAAAAAATAAATTTTTAAAAATCAGGTGGCTCTTTTGAAACAGAAACTGACAATTCTAAAATTCATATGGAAATGCAAAGGACCCAGAGTAGCAAAACCAATTTTGGAGAGGAAAAGAAAAAAAAAAGATGAAGGACATACACTTTGATTTTATCTATTTTATTTTTTAAAAAGATTTTATTTATTTATTTGACAGAGAGCGAGATGGCAAGAGAGGGAGCACAAGCAGGGTGAGTTGGAGAGGGAGAAACAGGCTTCCCGCTGAGCCCGACGTGGGGCTTGATTCCGACGTGGGGCTTGATCCCAGGACCCTGGGACCATGACCTGAGCAGAAGGCAGATGCACCACCCAGGCGCCCCCACTTTTCGACTTTAAAACCTACTACAAAGCTACAGTAATTAAGACAGTGTGGGGGTGCATAGGTGGCTCAGTTGGTTAAGTGTCCAACTCTTGGTTTTGACTCAGATTATGATCTCAGGGTCAAGAGACTGAGCCCCATGTCAGGCACCGTGCTCAGCGGGGAGTCTGCTTGCGATTCTCTTCCTCTCCCTCGCCTCTGCTCCTCCCACCACTCTCTTTCTCAAATAAATAAAATCTTAAAAAAAAAAAAAGTACGGTACCAGCATAAGAACAAATAGATCAACGAAACAGAACTGAGAGTCCAGAAGTAAGTCCTCACATTGTAGTCAACTGATTTTCAGCAAGGGCGCCAAGACAAGTCCAAAGGCCAAGAATAATCTTTTCAACAAATAGTGCTGGGGCAGCAACTGGATATCTACATCTGAAAAGAATGAAGTTGGACACTTACCCTCACACCCTATACAAAAATTAAGTCATACTTGATCAAACCTCATTCTCTCTAAATGTAAGAACTAGACATAAAATTCATAGAAGAGAAACAGGTATAAATCTTCAAGACTTGGAACCAGGCAATAGTTTCTTAGATAATCTGACACCGATAGCACAAAGCAACAACAGGAATAAAAGATAAATTGGACTTCATAAAAATTAAAAAATTTTTGTGCTTCAAAGGACACTATCAAGAAAGTGTAAGGCTAACCCCCACAGAAAGGGAGGAAACATTTACAAATCATCTATCTGATAAGTCATATCCAAATTTATATAAACAATAAAAAAGACAACCCAGTTTTTAAAATGGCCAAAGGATCTTAATAGACATTTCTACAAAGAAGAGCTACAAATGGCTAACAAGCACGTGGAAAGACGTTCAACATCACCAGTCACCAGGAACTGCATGTTGAAACCATGATGAGAAAGCACTAGGATGGCTATAATTAAAACAGCAAGTGTTGATGAGGATGTAGAGAAACTGAAATCGTCATATATAGCTGGTGAGAACATAAAATAGCACAAAAGCTCTGGAAATAGTCCGGCGGTTCCTCAAATGTCAGCACAAAGTTACTTTATGACCTGCCACGTCCATTCCTGATTATACACCCAAAAAAACTGGAAACATTACCACACAAAAACTTGTACACAAATGTTCAGGGCAGCATTATTCATGATAGCTAAAATAGAAACAATCTAAATTCAATCAACTGATGAATGGATAAGCAAAAAGTGATAAGTTCATACAGTGGAAAAAAAATAGTCATAAAAAGAAATGAAGTACTACTATATGCTACAGCACAGATGAACCTTGAAAACATGCTAAGCAAGAGGCCAGACAAGGCCACATTATATATGATTCCACTTGTACGAAATGTCAAGAAGAGGCAAATCCTTAGAGGCAGAACGCAGACTCATGGCTGCCAGGGCCTAGAGAGAAAGGGACAGAGGAGTGAATGCTCATGGGCATGGGGTTTCTTTTTGAATGTATTAAAATGTTGTTAAAATTAGATAGTGGTGATGGCTGTACAGCTCTGTAGATACACTAAAATCACTACGTTGTACACTTATAAAAGGGTTTTATCATGTGAATTATGTCTCAATTTTTAAAATATATACATTTTTAAAATTAGTTACATGGTGGCTTTAAAGAAATACTATGTAACATTTCTTTTCCATAATCTAATAAAAATATACTGTCCTTCTCTATAAAGATATATACCAGAATAATTACTGTGCCAGAATATTAAGAGAATACTATTAATACAACTAAAACCAATCTCAGAGTAAATTATTAAGTCACTTTTAAGACAGCCTATCTTCTATTACTCTTACCAATTTTCAAATCATCAGCCAGACTTTCTTTGGTGAGATTTAACAGTTCTCTTCCATCAATGTTATTCATTTTGAAAATACCAACAAGGTCACTTAAACCTTGTGCACAAAGCCACACTGAGACATCATCCTCTGACCAATCTTCAGTAAACTGCTTCGCTTGATCTTCTGTGCTCCTTGCTTTTAAAAACAAACCAACAAACGAAAAGGTAGGTAAAATAACAATGAAGAAAAGCACTTCTTTTATAAATATTCTCACTGAGAATTAAAAAGTAAATGAAATTTCCTTAAATCTGTGTTTGGCTACTTTAACATTCTTTTATGAAATTTCAAAAAAAAAACCAAATAATACTATGTGTAATTACAATATTATTTAATACTATATTAAATACTAGTCTTTTGGAACTTTTTCTTTTCATTCTAGAAAAATAATTTTTTTTCTTTAATTATATAAAACTCATATGTGGGTGCCTGGGTGGTCAGTCAGCTAAGCGTCAGCTCAAGTCTTGACCTCAGGGTCATGAGTTGAAGCCCTGCCTGTATCAGGCTGACACTGGATGCAGAGCCTACTTAAAAGCCAAAAACCTCACATCAGCAAAAGTACTCTATTTGCTCTATTATCTGCATATCAGCACCACTATCTGGTTAATTCTGGCAGTAAAAAAAATAAAACTCCTAAATTATGCGTCAACATTGTTTGATGAGGCCAAAAATAAAATGAACAAATAAAACTGTGATTTCTATTTTGTTCTCAGGCTGTATTTATCTGAAAAAATAGTATGCAGTACAAATAAATAGCTTACAAAACTATGGGAGGTATGATATCCATAAACATGCACTGAAAAGCATTCACCAACAGTTTTAACATACACCAACTACTTTAAATACTGGCTTCTCTAAAATTATTTTTAAATTATATTAAATTTGGATGTACACTTTATACTGAGAAAAAGCAAGGTGAATAATTTGCCAAAAAATTATGGAATTTAAAATTTTAATGGTGAATGGGTTGAACTGGGTTAAATATGATGCCCTTACTAACCTTGGCAAGGTGTTTCCAGATCAAATTGCCAGATGTTCACTGTTTTGTCCATTGAACCAGTAGCAAGTAAAAGGGTATTGGGTGCAAAGGCACAACTTGTGACATACCTAGTTAATAAAAACAACTATTATGTATCCTCAGACTAATTTTTTAATTATATTAATGCAAAATGAGGTTAAGTTCAGACCTGGTGTGCTGAGTCAACGTGTGAAGTACACTCTCAGTGTTCTGAAAAACAATAAAAACAGCTTGATATTTACTCAGGCAGGAGTGAAGTTACTTGATAAGGGCTCCTCTGACATAAATGGTTTATATGCTGGTTGTAATAGTATAGTCACAAATGTAAGTTGATACTTTACCAATAAAAAGAGAACAGCATCTATAATAATATTATCAAGCACTTATTTCACTCTTTCTCGGTAATTAGCACTGTTGTCTGCTGACCATCTTCCTAGAAATTTTTAGTATAAAAGACTCCTGGCTTTTGTTGATTTATTTGAATTTACTAAAAGTAACCTAAACATCTGTTACATGAAATGATCTGTATTTTTGCTATGACATTTGACTTGTATCCATTGCAGGACCAGTGAAGAGAAATTAGATTCTGAGTACACTGGGGCGCCTGGGTGGCACAGCGGTTAAGCATCTGCCTTCGGCTCAGGGCGTGATCCCGGCGTTCTGGGATCGAGCCCCACATCGGGCTCCTCCGCTAGGAGCCTGCTTCTTCCTCTCCCACTCCCCCTGCTTGTGTTCCCTCTCTCGCTGGCTGTCTCTATCTCTAATAAATAAATAAAATCTTTAAAAAAAAAAAAAAGATTCTGAGTACACTTAGCTGGCCCTCTAGCATCTAGACAGATTTTATTAATTTTTAAAAAATGAAGTATAATTAACATATAGTATTATATTAGTTTCAAGTGTACAATTAGTTGTATTTTAACTGAGACTAATATATATTTTATGGAGAGAATTCAATGTTCTAGCTATTCTCATAAATGTAAAGTCTCATGAAAATTTCTTGAGCAACACTGAGGATCTACTTCACGCAGTTTGGGTATTCCTGCCCTTCTCCTGCCAGAGCGCTCGGTGATTTGAACCTTCATGGGGGGCTAGCTTAGATTCCTTGCTTGACCCGCCACACTTTGATGATTTATATCTGTTTCATTTGTTCGTACAGCTACAGCCTGAACTCATTGTAAGGCTCCATTCAACATGCTCTATTCTTTCTTAGAGAATATTTTCATCAACCACATCTTCACTATATGTAAAACGTTCATTTTTCTTCATACTTGTGCAACTCTGGTCTTTATTCATATGGGTCTACCAAAAACTCATTTTCCCAAGTCCATTAAATTCTACTCTTCCTCATACTCTAAACCCAGCCAGAACTCCGCCAGCAGCAGGCCACTTTGAGCTATACTCTTCCACAACCCCGGGGTAAAGATGCATCTTTGCTGTTATGGAAACCTGGTATAAAAGTTTAAGAATAATCAATTTGAAGTGATTTTTTTTTTTTTTGTATATAGGTGCTCTTTAAATCTGTATTTTCTTTGACAGATTAAACATCTGTCCACCTTAGACATCTGTCCATCTTAAAATCATTATTAAAATATTTAAGGGCTTGTCCCATAACCTGTACCTTAATCTGCACAACTATCTTAGCATTTTTGAACACATTGTATATTCTTAGGCACTTGAAAAAAAGTATACATTTTGTTCGTCTTGCCTAACTAAACTTGAAGTTCAATAGCCTAAAAAACGTAATTTACACAGATCACACACAAAAGATTTTGAAATACTTACAGTATCATATACTATGACAGACTTATCCACTGATCTTTAAAAGAAAAAGGAAATTATGGGTGAGAAGTTCTATAAAAACAAAGTACAACATTTATTAGTATTTTTAAATCATTTATATAACTTTTTTAGAAAAGGCTGAGATATTGATATACAAACAATTATTTTTAAGAGATTTTATTTAAGAGAGAGGGAGAGCACGAGCATGCGCACAAGCAGGAGAGGGGCAGAGGGTGAAGCAGACGCCCCGCTAAGTAGGGAGCCCAATGCGATGAGGGGCTTGATCCCAGGACCCTGGGATCATGACCTGAGCTGAAAGCCGATGCTTAACAGACTGAGCCACAGGCGCCCCTGATATGCAAACATTTAGAATGCAGCCTTTTTGTTCCTATGTATGAATTTATATTAAAAAAAACTACATGCCATATATGAAATTTATCAGAAAATTATATACTTTAGTAAACAATGGCATGTGCTATTTATACCATCTAGCCATAAACAGAATAAGCATTTATGATGTATAAATAAGACAGAATCCCATATCAAGTTAATAAATCAAAGGGAAAAGCCACTACAAGGGAAAGTTATTACAGTTAACCCGTGAATAACGCGTGGATTAGGGGCATTGAGCCCCATCCCCACGCAGTTGAAAATCCACATATAACTTTTCACTCCCCAAAAACCTGACTACTACTAAGCCTCCTGTTGACTGGAATCCTTACCAATAACGAGCAGTCGATTAATACATATTTTGTATGTTATATGTATTCTATACTGTCTATTTACAATAAAGCTAGAGAAAATCTTAAAGTCTTAAGAGAAAATACTGTACTGTATCAAAAAAAATCTGCATATAAGTAAGTCCACGTGGTTCAAATCTATGTTGTTCAAGGGTCAACAGTACTTGTTCCTTGGCTTTTGTTTCAGACAGCATTGTTCTTTATCAATGATATAGCCATGCCTTAATTACTAATCTCTCTCTATACACACACACACACATTTGCATGTACACATCCTGTGACTCATTTTTGAGAATTACAATTCCAAACTTGATATGAACTCTACATGGTTTCTTTTAATGGTATAAAAATTAAACAGCCATCTGGGATTATTCTAGTGGTGAAAAAGATCATCAAACAAAGAAAAATGCAATCGTATAACAAAGTACTTAACAACAACAGATACATTTTTCTCCATAATATTTTTCCTCTTTAAAAATAGTCTTTTTGCCACCATGATACATGTTGCAAGGTGAGAAAACACAATACAAGTGTTACTACTGTCTGTACAACTTTAATAATATTTGTACTTATTAAAAGGTGGCTGAGAACAGTCCAGCCTTAGGGGTCCTAGCTCCGGGAGGGCTTAACATTCCTTGTTTAGTAGATTATCCAGTGTAGGTGATGGATTTTGACTGCAGAAGCTTTATTATAAGTTCAAAACAGAAATTACACTTCAAATGTTCAAATGCGAAATAAAATACAAGAAAATGGGAAGCATATGAAAGCATTCTGGATGTCAAAAACCAGTTATAGCATTAAATGTTAAAATTCCAGACAAAAAACACTGAGAAATAATAATAGCAGCTAACATTATTTGACTATGTATATACATGCCAAACATAGTTTGTGGCTACTCTTATTGGTCCTACATTCCTCAAGGTACAAGGTATGATTACTCAAATATATAAAATTCTTAGGGAAAACTACTACTTTTGAGCATCCTAAAAAAGAAAAAAGGAAATTCCACTTTCTGAGACCACAACTGGTGCAATTAAAATTAACTCATCCTGGGGCACCTGGGTGTCTCAGTCAGTTAAGCATCCGACTCTTGGTTTTGGCTCAGGTCACAATCTAATGGGTAGTGGGATCGAGCCCCACATTGGGCTCTGTGCTCAGCGTGGAATCTGCTTGAAAGATTCTCTCCCCCTGCCCCTCCTCCTGTTCTCTCTTGCTCGCTCTCTCTCAAATAAATAAATCTTAAAAAAAAAAAAAAAAAACACCAAAAATCAAAAACAAACCCTAACTCATCCTAATAATATATCACTTGAAGAGCTGGATCATCATTACTAATCTTTATGAGCACTGTATACTGGGAAGACAGAAATTAGGGCAACAAGCAAGAGTCCACTATGGAAACAGCAAGCAAAAAGGCCAAAAACAAACTAGAACAAAAAAAGCACCCAAGAAATTTAAACAATCTTGTAGTCAATAGATAGCCAGCCATGAAGGCAATGGAATAGGTTCACTTGTTATGAGGTATAAAAATGAATTTGAGAAACAAAAGGCCAAACATGAAGAACTCTTAAGAGTCTCATGAATCCACGCAAAAAGAATGGAAATTACAAACAGAGACCTATGAACTTTGGGAGATAAAAAAGACTGTCAACTCAACTCCTATAGTCTTTACTTTGGTCATGGGATGCAAAGAAAGATACAACAGGATTTGATTACCGATTAGATCTGGGGGAAGGAAATTAGGATTAGGGAAAAAGAATAGTTTTCAAGATTTGAGTTTGAAAGACTAGAAGAATAATAGAGCCACTGTACACACAAAATAAAATACGCTGAAACTACTCAAACAATGTACTCCCTAAATTGAACCTGAGCCAATACCACACAAGAAGTCCAACTGTTTGGTGCCCCTGGTTAGACACTTCCTGCCTGCATTATGTAAATCTTACCCACACTCCACCACAACCTGCCCTGTCACTCTAACCCCTTGTTTCCTTACAAAGGAGGCATGAGTATTCAAGCCTTTTGATGCTCCATTTCTTCAGTTTTGTGGCACTCTACAAACTCAGCTCATTCAAGACTACAAGACAAATATGTCAATTATATCTAGATGGATACTGGGTGAGAGCAACAACACATATAGTTATGTGGTTGATATGGAAGAGCATATATTGGGGTGCCTGGGTGGCTCAGTCGGTTAGGCGTCTGCCTTCAGCTTGGGTCATGATCCCCGGGTCCTGGGATCGAGTCCCGCATCTGGCTCCTTGCTCAGCAGGGAGCCTGCTTCTCTCTCTGCCTGCTGCTTCTCCCTCTGCCTGTTGTTCTCCCAATTGTGTGCTCTCTGACAAATGAATAAAATATTTTTTTAAACATGGAAGAACATATAATCATAGACTCATGGGAGATCTGTGACATTATAGTGACATTATACAGCCACCCATATCAGAAATACCTAAAGCATTTTAATCTCAACGAGCTTTATACAATGGCCAAAAAGCTAATCAAATGAAATTAGCAACATTTCTTTATGGCAAGTGTGTTCCTAAGGTTTAAAGATTTATTTTGCACTTAAGCATTTTTATTTTAAATGTATTTACTTATGTTTCTTCTCATTCAGAAAGTATTTGCAGTCTCTCACAAAGATGTAGCAAAAACAAGGTAAAAATTATGTGAGGAGACTGGAGAGGAAGAGAATACAAAGATGAGGTGGGCAAGAGAAATGAAGGTTAAGATTTAGTGTCCAAGGGGCGCCTGGGTGGCCCAGTTGGTTGAGTGTTGGACTCTTGATTTTGGCTCAGGTCACAGACTCACAGGTCGTGGGATTGAGCCCCATGCTGGGCTCTGCACTCAGTGCAGAGTGGGCTTGTACCTTTCCCTCTCTTCCTCCACCGCCCCCCCTTGCACTCACTCACTCTCTAATAAATAAAATCTTTAAAAAAAATTCAGTGTCCAAAATATGCGTCATAAAATCCAGTCCACCCTGCTACAGGAGGGCTGCAACTTTGGTTCTGAGCTCCTTCAACAGCAATTCAAAAAAGAAAACACGATCTTTCAACACAATTTAAGATAGAAACACAAACCCAAAGTTGGAGAAGAGACATCAGTTCCTCAGTCTGAGACCTGAAAGAACTATTTCCCCCAAGGGCTTTATAGAGAGGATGCTATGACACAAAGTCCTCAACAACTCTGAATGAACACGGTAAATTTCAAGCAGGTGTTTTATAATGCACCCTCTTAGGTCAATGGCTAAAACTCAGAAAAAGCAGAAATCAGAAAATGTCCAATGTTCTGGATTACAGAAAAAAGTAATATATATAATATTTAATAATCATGTATTTAACAATTATTATGCCCCCTAAATTAGAAATGCTTTGCCTGCATTTTCTTTTCTTTTTTTTTTTTTTAAAGATTTTATTTATTTATTCGACAGAGATAGAGACAGGCAGCGAGAGAGGGAACACAAGCAGGGAGAGTGGGAGAGGAAGAAGCAGGCTCCTAGCGGAGGAGCCTGATGTGGGGCTCGATCCCAGAACGCCAGGATCACGCCTTGAGCCGAAGGCAGACGCTTAACCGCTGTGCCACCCAGGTGCCCCTCTTTTTTTTTTTTTTTTTAAGATTTTATTTATTTATTTGACAGAGACAGCCAGCGAGAGAGGGAACACAAGCAGGGGGAGTGGGAGAGGAAGAAGCAGGCTCCCAGCGGAGGAGCCTGATGTGGGGCTCGATCCCATAACGCCGGGATCACGCCCTGAGCCGAAGGCAGACGCTTAACGACTGCGCTACCCAGGTGCCCCCTCATTTTCTTTTTTTTAAGATTTTATTTATTTACTTGACAGAGAGACAGCCAGCGAGAGAGGGAACACAAGCAGGGCGAGTAGGAGAGGAAGAAGCAGGCTCCCAGCGAAGCAGGGAGTCTGATACGGGGCTCGATCCCAGGACCCTGATCACGCCCTGAGCCAAAGGCAGATGCTTAACGACTAAGTCACCCAGGCACCCCATGCATTTTCTTATTTAAGCTTCATAACAATCTTACGAGGAACCTGTTATTATTTTCCTCATTTTATAATTCAGAAAAGTGAAGCTGAGATAAGATATGGAATTCGAATTTGCTCAAGGTCACACAGCTAGGAAGCGGCAGGGCTGGGATGAAAACTCAGTTCTCTGTGATCCTAAAACCCAAGTTTCTGCATTTTATACTTCCTAGATCATCCCCCATGAATGTATTAAAGTTAAATAGATTCATAATGGGGACATACCCTGACAGTTTTAGCCTAAAAACATATAAAACAGATGGCACAGCTATTTAAATTTCACTAAAGCTTTCACAAGACATCTAATTTCAAGCAATGCAACATCTAATAAGCCTCCATGATAAACAGCATCATGCACTTTTAGGCTACTAAAGGAACTGACCTGTCCACAGGATTATGAACAATGTTGTAAGGAGACGGGGGGAAAAGATGATTTGAGTTTTGGGAATGTGATCCACGCCACCCAAGAGCAGGTGGGCAAGTCAGCTGCAGATCTACAGTCATGTCACCCAGTCTGCCTGTCTCATATTTCTCTCTCATTAGTTTTTGACTCAAGAAGAAAAGAAGATGTTATTTATCGAACTCTTAAAACTCTAACAATGATGGGCATTTTAAAACTGGTTTCCAAGGAATCCTAACTACTAGAACTGAGGATTTATGGAAAGAGGCAGTTCTATTTGAATTGTGAAGACTGATCTTTCCTGCCTGAATAGAAGCTGATATATATAATGTTCATTTTATCTGGTTGATCAAGAGAAGTAGGCTGGAACACAAGACAAATTCTGCCAAGGAGCTAGAGGAAACTAGAGGAGAGATGCAGAGAAAGATGGAGGGAAGAAGTTCCTACATATTTTGCTCCATCATGTGTGATGCCATCATAGCTCTGAGAGCTAATGGAATGTGTGAAGCAGATATGAGAACCCATGTATCTTTTGCTAGCCCAGATACTGAAGAGATTAAAAAAAAATTCACTTATTTTCCCTAAGAAAATATGTTATGTTAACATGCACTGGTTTCTTGTTTTAATGAATTAAAAATATTTTAGAATTTTCTCAGTTTTATTTTCAGTAAAGAACGATATATAGAACTCATATAAGCAAAAGCTCCTTGAGGTCCTCAATAACTTTTAAGAACGTCAAAGAATCCTAAGACCAAAACATGAGAACCACTGACCTAAATCATGGTTCAATTTCTGTACCTCGCCTTTAGCACCCACCTCCTGTACCTAGGCATGCATACGAAAATTGCTTTAAAAGTGTCACTTTCCTAAATCTAAACAAACTTATAACAACATCCTAGGTCTCTATCATCTCTACACTATTTTTCCAGCCTCAATTCCCCTCACTCCTCTTTACATTTATCATACATTTTAATCCACTCAAGAATTTCCTGCCTCCTGGAATCCCCCTTCTGTTTCCCAATCCTCCCATAGCTGCATATTCCAAGATGCCTTTTACATGGTCACCCCATAGCTATGCCCTATACATCTCCCTTAGCACACCTGACCTATAATCCCATTCTGTTGTCAATTCACTTTTCCTATGTAGCCACTTGTATTGACATATCTTTTATCCTACTCACTTTTCCCACTGTCTCCCTCTTTAGCATATGTATTCATTCCATCTTACCAATAACTTTTAGTTGCAAATGGAATATATCATTGACCAATTAACTTGTTCTTTACCTACTCATGGAAGTAGTGTTTAAAACATATCTCCCAATTTCCTTAAAAAACTAAATGTTTATATTTCACCATCTTACATTTCCAACTCAATCACTTGCCTGTATATTTATCCAAATGAATTAAGAATATTCAGAAAAAATATACGAATGTGACAGAGTGATAGCATATACCAAAAAGTATGTAATAATGTAAAATTCCATTTATCCACTGGAAAAGGCACATTTTATAGTTAACATAAAATGTTAATTAAGATTGACATATATACAAGCTCATAAGGAATTACAATGCTATAAAATAGTATTTATAAATAACAAATAGTTTTTATAACACAAAAAACTATACTAAGTTTCACTTAACACTTCTTTCATGATTCAGAAGGCAAAGATATGTCATCTTGCGATGAACATCAGGATAGAGAATTAAAACATCTTCAAGGGCACACTGTCTTATACTTCCTTTTCTATGCCATAATGCAACTGGCAGAGACCTGGGCACATAAGAGTCATAAATACTTGCTGAATTTCATATCATCATTTTGTCACTTAACCTCTTAAGAGTGAAATGCACAATATATCCCCCAAAACAAAAGAAGGAAATCCAACTCTGTTTAAACTTTCACTGACTTCAATTCTAGGTCAAAAGAGAATTACTATACATGCTTTTTGATGATGAACCATTTTCATCTTTTGAGATAAAAGAGTCACATCTAAAATAACGACAACATAACTAATTTTTTGGCTTATTATTTGGCAAGGATTGGAACATATGGGAAAAGAACAATCAGGCTTAGTCCAGAATATTTTAAGTGATTATTGGAAGTCTAAATATCTTGGCTGGAGCAAAAGTCTGCTGTGAAGAGCCATGAATGTGGATTTCAATACTATGGCCTGTGATATCAGACAGGCAATGGTGAGAAAATCCAATGGCAGCAAGGAGAAAATATACCAAAGTATATGAATAGAATATAAAGTAACTGAATCGTGCTACCGTGTACCAAACCAATTGCTTTACAGAACAAAGTTTTGAAAAATAAAAGCCAAAGTTAAAATTTTCTACAGAGAACTAGAAATCATAAAAAGTGACATAGTGGACCTGAAAAAATAGCCAAATACAAATTCCAGGACCAAAAAATAAAATAATCCAAATTAAGGATTCATCAATGGACCAGTTTATTAATATATCAGATAAAGCTAAGGACAGCATCAGCAAAGGGGAAACCACTCAGAATAAAGCCAGAGAAATAGGAGAATGAAAAATAGAGAAAAGAAAAGATATAAAGTTTATAGTAAGAAAATATATTTTGCACTTAATTGGAGGTCCAGATTTAGAGGAGAGAAAGGATAGAGGCAATATCTGAAGAGAGAATGAATAAGAATTTCTCCTTAACTGATAAATTATCATTCTATGTATTTAACAAGCTCAGTGAATTCCAAAGCAAACTAAGTAAAAAGAAATCCAAATCTCGATACAAAGTACAAAAAACAACAACAACAAAAAAAAACCCACAAAGAGAAAGTTCTGTGAGTAGCCAGTGAAAAAAATACAATTTACATCCAAAGAAGCAACAGTTAGAATCACGCTTATCTATAGCAGTGCACAAAAATAGTAAGTCCTGACTAAACTGTCTTTATTCCAGCAAAGCACGGTTGGTTTAACATTTGAGAAATAATATGATTTACCACCCTAATAGAATAAGAGAGAAAAATTATATGATTATTTCAAGAGAATCATAACACTTCTTCATAATAAAAACAAAACAAAACAAAACCTCTTACAAACTAGAAGGAACAGAAAAGCTAATAAAGTTTATCTCCCAAAACCTACAGTGATCACACTTAATAATGAAAGCTTTCCTTTGCAAAAAGGAATTAGAGGTTGGCTGTTATCATTATTTCCATTATCCTGGTACTGTTAGCTAGTTCAGTAAGGCATGGATGATGTCAGAGGTATAATGATTAGAATGGAAGAAACAAAAGCCATCAACATGTGATATGATTTTGTACATAAAAAATGCAAAAATTAAGATCCTTATAAGATCTCAATTTTGTCTTTCCATATATACTTCCCTATATTAGCCAATTCTTTTACAATAGCAACAAAAAAATTAAGTGCCTAGAAATAAATCTAGTAAAAGGAGAACTTCTGCATAGAAGACAATTATTGAGAGAAGTCAAAACACAAATAAATGGAGAAATATGCCATATTCATGGATTATAGGACTCAATATCATAAAGATGTCAATTATCCCCAAATGTATAAGACTCAATATAACCCCAATAAAATCCAACAGGTCTGTTGTGTATAGGGGATAGCTAGAGGCAATCTCACAAGCTAACTCTGAAATTTATATGGAATGTCAAAATCCAGGAATAGCTAAAATATAAAGCCTTGGAAAGAGAATGGTTTTAGAGCAAGGATATAGAACAACAGAATGAAATAGCAGGCTGAGATACAGATCCACACATACATGGTCATTTCTGACAAGGCAGCAGAACAACATGAGAAAAGACGATCTTTTCAATGGCTAATATTACTGGGAAAACTGGATATCCACATGCAAAGAAATAAAATTGGACTCCTACTGTCCTGTACATGAAACACACAAAACAAATGTGATAGAGGAAAAACAATGAAGGTTTTAGAAGATAATATGGGCAAATAGCCTCATGACTCGGAACATAAACTGACTACACTAAAACTTAAGCTGCGAAAAGACAAATCCGCAGAAGGGAAAAGATATTTGCAACACATACAACCAATAAGTGGGTCATATATTGAAATATAGTGATAATATGTATAATTTCAACAATAGATCAATAAGAAAATGATAATCCAGAAGAAAAATGAGCAAGAGACATGAACAAGCACTTCATAAAAGAGGAAACATACGTGGCCAATAAACTTCTGAAAAGATTCTAACCTCGCTGTTTTAGGAAAATGCAAATTAAAAACGCAGTAAGACAGCACTTCACATCTTTAAGAATGGCTAAAATTAAAAAGACCAAAAACACCAAGTATCAAGTATAGTCTAGGCTGTGAAATAACACAGCTATAGAGGAGTTCAGCTACTTGGAAAACAATTTGATGTTACCTGCCAAAGTTGAAAATACTATTAGTCTATGGCTCATAAGTTCTCTTCCTCTGTATTTTTCCTACAAAAACACAAACATGTACACTAGAAGACACAGATAGATTCACACATTACTGTAATGCTTCCAAACTGAAAATAGTCCACATATTCATCAACATTAAAATGGATAAGTTATAGTATATACATTTAATGGAATATTACATAGCAATGAAAACCAACAAGCCACAGTTGTATGCATTAATACGAATGGATGTCCCAAACATGTTGACTAAGGGAAGCCAGACACAAAATTATATGATTTGTTATAAATCAATTCAAAAGAAAAAAGTGATATTGTATATGACCTAAGGTGTTGTCATCCTAGAGGGGTACCTGGAAGGGAAAACTTTTGGAGCAGAACCAGTGATGTTCCATTTCTTGACCTGAGTAGTGGTTACACAGGTTTGCACCCATTTATCAAGCTGTTCTCTTACGTTTTATGTACTTTTCTGTGTATCTATTCCATTTCATATCAAAGTGGTTTAAGGAAATTAAACTAAATAGCTTACCCCGAGACTAGCATCTGCCCATTATGAGAAAAAGCACAAGCCAGAACAGGAGCACAGTGCCCACTCAGTGTACTTTTATATTTTAATTCAAAACCTGCAAATAACAAGGCAAGAAAAATTAGCAAGCTGACTGTGCTTAGAATTTATTTTTAAGTCAAAACTATTTCACTCATTTATTTTAATAAACTATCTTTGCCTAAAGATACAAAAATGAAAAAAATCCTCATGCAACCCAGGTTTTGGAATGCAGTGTGATTAAGCGGTCTCAAATGTCCAGTAATGGGTAAAGAAAATGGTGCCCTCAGCAAATGTGGAGGGATTATAATGATCGAGTACTTTTAAAATTTAAAATTTTAAACTCTATAAAATACAAAAAAATATAGCATTTTAAACTAATCTAAAATTTTAAACTATTAAGACAATCTTGGCATCTAATTTTTAAAAATATAAAATATATATTGGGGTGCCTGGCTGGCTCAGTCAGTGGAGCATGTGACTCTTGATCTCAGGGGCATGAATTTGAGCCCCACGCTGGGCATGGAGCCTACTTAAAAATAAAATTTAAAAAAATATATATATATAATATATACACACAAGTATAAATACACATATACCAATTGCCCAAATGTCTAAACGAAGATCAGTTTTTATTTTTTTAATTTTTGAAAAGATTTATTTGAGAGAGAGAAAGAGAGAGAGCACGTGCACACAAACAGGGGGAGGGGGAGAGTGAGAAGCAGGCTTCCCGCTGAGCAGGGAGCTCGGGGCTCTATCCCAGGACCCTAGGATCATGACCTGAGCCAAAGGCAGATGTTTAACCGACTGAGCCACCCAGACGCCCCACAAAGATCAGTTTTTAAAATCTGATATCAAGAAAATATTTTCTCATTACATAAATAAAAAATAATCAATGATAATTTATACGTCCTGTAATTCCAATTATATCTTATAATACTCCTACAAAGTATGGTAACACTAAAATCCTTTTTATGCTTTCTGTAATTATTGAAAAGAAATATCACAACTATTTTAAAGCTAAACCAAAGGAATTCAATATATTTTAGTGACAACCTATAAAAATTACTATTAAGAAGCTGACCTGAGGAGATAAAGAAATAAGTGAAATCTATTAATTTTCTCAGAATAATTATTTTTTTGAAGCATTAACGGCTCTTAAGATAACAGCATTTAATTAAACGAAAAGGTCATTAGAGCTGGTAAAAGTTTCAACAAATAGAAAAGATATTATTATTACTAAATATACATAATTTCCATTCACAATAGGAAAAAAACATGTATGTTTTATCTGGGAGAGGAGCTGTGGTCACTGAAGGCCTACGGCACTTACTGATCAGGCACCGGCGCAATCAAACAGCAAAAACGTTCACAAGCTGTAAACCACATGAAGGCCAATAAAACTTGCAAAATCACCATAGGCTATATTCTCAAGTGTAAGATCCACAAGTCTATCTACTCCTCCCTAACAAATAAGCAATTAAAAAAATTAGGTGCAAATGATGATGAACACTTTATAAAAAGGCTTTAACAGTGCAGGTTTATAAACTGTTAAGTATGTTTTTCAAAGAATCAGTGTAAAAACACATTTTCAAGGCAATGCATCAAATGTTTTACTTTTGAACAAGTATTAAAGACATATTTAGAACATCCAATATACGACTATATTCATGGATTCTCATAAAAATTTTTACTTTGGCAAGACTAAAAAGACAGGATAGACCAGCAAACCCTGGTCCTCACCAGTATGTCACTGAACACATTAAAAGAATGACTAAATACTAAATATAACCTAATTGGCAATAAATGAACTGAATTTCCACAAAGAGAAATATTCATTTCCTGATAATGGTCCCTTCTCTATACACTGGTATAAAGACAAAGATTTTCTCTTTGATCAAACTCCAGCCAGGCTCTTCTGAGCCCTGTTCTCAACTAAAGCCCTGAACTTGACTTATAAAGACTCACACTAACATAGTTTCTGACAGCTCCAGGCTGCATCCCTAGGATAACCCTAGTCCCCTTAAAGTAGCCGTCTGAGAAAACTCAAGGTTGCCAAAAGAATTTACTGTTCGTTCCAGCCAACACGTGATGATAGGACCCCTGTCTCCCACTCTGTGGGAGGGTAGGAGCCTAATCTCCCTAAGTGTCAGTTAGCAAACCCAGATGAGTTTCACATGACCCCCATCCTTCCTGTTCTTTGTAATTTTTCACTTCCCTGACTCTACAACAGAGCCCCACTTACCTCCCTCCTTATTCCCTCATTCTCCCTTCAAAATGCCCACTCACCTCTGTATAAACTGAAGCTGAGTAAAGTTCATATTAGACCCTTCTCCCTATTGCAATAGTATATTACTGGTTAAAATCTATCCTTATATTTTGGTGTCCAGCTTTGTTCATCTTTGACAATAATTGTAAACAACAAAATGCAGTTTGTAATTTAACTGAAGCTTATTAGGTAACAATAAAATAAAAATATTTTTAAGCATTTGAAGCAAGATGGCCTATTGACCATATAATTTCACAGTTCCCATTAAAATGATAGCGGAAGAACTGATAAAGACCTAAAAGCGCGACAATGAAGAGAATGGAAAGAGAGGCATCAGCAGGCCAGACACCGAAGCCAGTTTGGGAAGGCAGAAAGCACATTAGCTGACGAGGCAGTAGAGAGGAGCAGAGTAACAGCCCAGAGTGCAAAAGGGGGGGCGACGGCCAAGAAGAAAGTTAATCTGCCCTAGAACACCCCAAAAGACTTAGTACTATCAACAGCTGAGGAAAAGGAAAATCAGAATGACACAGAAATCAACCTGAAAACAAGAAAATTAGCAAAAAGTATGCTGATAAAACACTCGGTGTCCACCTCCAATCCCTCCCTCATCCCACCCATACATAGCACGCTGCACGAAGCCAGATGCTTCTCTCTAGGGAAAACCCTTCTAGGGAAAACAAGGGCTTTCTAGGGAGCTCCTTGGCAGCTCCAGGGCAATTCTCTAAGTCCCTAAACCCTCTCCAGTAAGGGCCAACAACCCACTTCCTCATCCTAAAGGGAAGCCAGCAACAACAAACCAGTGTGCACAAAGCTTCTAAATATCTTATTATCGCCTAACACTTACATGTCAATGGAATACAAGGATCACCAGACCGTTGAAGAAGGTAATCATATGAAAGAGAAAGATAAGAGTAAACAAAGACTCCAGAGCAAACAAAGACAATCAGGAAACAGAAGGGAACAACAAAACAAAAAGCCTCTAACTGATACCCTGAGTTCTGAGATGATCTTGCATTCATAAAATAAAAGGAGGACACTGAGTAAAAGAAACAGAATAAAAGATGAACTTATAGAAACTGAAAATATGACGGAATAAAAAATACAAAAGGTTAAAAGATAAAGCTAAGGAGTGTTTCCATAAAGTACGAAAAAAGATAAAGAGATAAATGTGGTGGTGAGTGGGGGGCGACAGAGGGAAAGAAATCAGGAGGTCCAACACCCAATTAATGAGTTATTAAAAAGAGAGGAAATGGGGAAGAAATTATTAAATAACTTAAAGGAATACTGTTTTCCAAAACTGAACCACGTAAGTTTCTTGACTGAAGGCTCACCCAAAGGAATAGTGCATTACATGGAGGAAAGACCTCCCACGCATTGTCAAAAAAGTCACTACAGTGAAAAAATGTTAAATACGCTGGTAAAACAATATTTATACAAACCGAAAACCACCAAGAGTTGCAAACATATAAAGTGCAGTCGTTACCTCTGGTCAGCAGGAACGTGTGTGGTGGTGGTGTTGAGGTCATGATAAGCTGTGAGCATCCAATTTTTAAACCACGTGTATGTATGTAATTATTCTGATTAAAATTTATTAATACATAGTTTTATAATCACTTTTAGATATCCAGAGTTCCTTAAGTAAAAAGATTAATTAAAACAGAAATTCTATCTGACTCACAATTTTAGAGAACTCCCGGTTGAATACATACATACCGAAGATATGGGTAAAAGAAACAACCCAAATTTTGATCTGGCAATCCTGACCACATGATGCCAACCGAAAAAACTGAAGACCACGCTCTCCATCTAAAAATGTGAATTTGTTAAAAATAAATAAGAATTGATAAAACATTTAAACCAAAAATTTTCAACTTTTTATTGAGATCTGTTAATTCTATCTATTCGTTTAAGCCATATTCAAAAGTGTTATTAACTAAACTTAAACCATAGAATGAAATGCTGATTAAAGAATTTATTTTAAGCAAGGTGCATCAAAGGATTATAACCCTGGCCACTGAAGTTACTATAACAAAATACCTTTTTATTTACCTTCTACTAAGAAGAACTCAAGGCTCCATGGGCCAATATTGAGCCACTAGGCCTGGGGCATCCTCCAACTCAATTTTAGAGTAAGGCTAGCACTGATGGGAAAAATTAGGAAGGAAAGTTATGAGTGCTAAATGTTTATTCCCATCTTAACTTTTTTTTTTTTTTTAAGGATATACCCACTTCTTAAAAGCTTAGTCTATAATTCACATGGAATAATAACGAGATTTTTTTTCCCCATTTGATTTAATCAAGACAAAGACCGGAATTACATAAATCCAAAAGAGCATTAATTCGGTCTGTTTTATTTGGTAGAAATGATACAAATCAGGGAAAGTAATCAGTAAATTTGGTGTCACAAAAAATCCAGTTTTTAATGCTGAGATAATTTCAGTGTATAATTATATACACACTAGACAAGTTCCTAAATATTTGTAGCTAATCTAAATATTGATATCATCAACTCAGTGTTACATGAGTTCCACCTAATATCACAGATGCAGTTTCATCAAAGAAAGCTCTGGCACTGATATGTACTAAGACACAATTATGTGGGTAAGCACAGGGGGAGGCTCATGTGAAGTGATTTTTACCTGAAATCTAAAAGATAACTAACAGTGAACCAGGTGATGGGTCCACATGTAAAACCTTTGGAAAAATTAGAAACATCCAAGGAACAAAAGGTGCCCAGTGTGGCAAGAGAATCTCTGAGGCCAAGTGTGAGTTGAGAGGAGGCAGGCAAACAGAAGGTGTCTGGTGCTTACAGGCTTTATGTTTTGGATTTGGTATTTTATACCTTACCTCCATCTTATTTTAATCAGCCACTGATGGGTTTGAAATAGGGGAGTGCCAAAACCATCCTGCCCACCTTCCGGACCTGAGCTGTCCAATAAGGCAGTCACTAGCCACCTGTGGCTACTGGACACTTGAAATGTGGCTAGAACAAACTTAAACGTGACATATATACACACCAGATTTCAAAAACCTAGTACCAAAAAATAGTAAAATATCTTACGTTTTACTATCAATTATTGAAATATTTTATATATGAGTAAAATAAATTATATCCTTAAAATTAATTTCACCTATGACTAAAAAGTCTTACATTTACAATGTAGCTCACATTATATTGCTAATAGGACAGGACTGGTGGTGTAACAGGACTTGAGGCAGCAAAAGCAGGACTTCCATCCTAACACAGACGATGAAATAGAAGAGAGCTTCCCAATTCACTGTTATCTATTTAAAACCAAGAGTCTATCTATATTCAGTTTATATTTTTTTCTAAAAGCTAATTGTGTTGTCAAACATCTTATTTTATAAATTTAGCTTTTGAAAGATTAAATTAGTAAACTGAAAATTTAGCTTCTGTTTCCAATTTTTTAATTTCACATTTCTCTTTGGAGATCAATATACGGTATTTTAAAATCCCACACCGCAACCAATAGGGTTAGGTCCTCTAAATTACCATATTCAAGAAATCCAGATCTACTATACAAAGTTGAGTCATCCCCAACATACATTAAAGAACCTGATTTTCCCTTATGATATTTCTTCATGATTTCATTTTGATCAAGATAAAGGACAAGAATGATTCCTTAAAAGGAATGAATTAAAAGGGCTTCTCATTTATTAAAGATGAAATGAAAATGAATACAAGAATTAAAAATCATACACAAATTACAAATAGGAACTACTAGCGCTTAAAGAGTAAAATAACTAACCAGAAACTGGCTGTGAAGAAAAATCACAGCAGGTAATTCCAAGATCGTGTGCTTTTTCACTATGTAGACACCTCATTTTATCATCCCACACTGTTAAATCTCCACATGAGGAGCCAGTGACAAAGAGGTTTCCATTCGGAGAAAACGCACAGGCCACCAAGGAGCCATCCTTAACACTACCACATCTGAAATAAAAGCAAAAAAGGGGGGAGGGGCTTCATTTCATTTCAGAGTATCTTTTACTTTATATTACAATTTCTAACAGCAGCTTGTTATAGTAAAAATGGCTATCAGAGAACTAGAAAAGGCAACAGATGTCTATAGAAATATCATATGCTATAAACTGAGATATGCTTTTCCCAAAAAAAGGGCTTAAACACAATCTTAAGTAATGTATTCAAGCTTAAACTACGCAGATCCAAACCAAAGTCCATGTATCTTCATGTTTTTCCATATGGCAAGTCTGTATAAACACATTAAAATCTACAAAACTTAACAAAAAAAGCTCTGACAACCAAAATATCAACTACAGTCACATATTTTTTAAAAACCTATTTTTATTGGAAAACATGTTATTGGGGTCAAAAGTACTTTCAACTTTTGTATTAAAATCACCCTGAAGCATCATCTGCAAATATAAAATACAAATAGAAATAAAATATAAATTCCTTATGAAAAGAAAATGCTGTGAATAAGTTAAAATTATCTTGGGAAGATAAAGAAGCAATGCGCTGACAATATTAATTTTTTCTCAATTAGGAAAAATAAACTGATGAAAGCCTAAGAATGAGTGCAGGCTCCTAGCCAGTGCTTAAATCTACTGCAGTGTTATCTTTTCACAGCATACGTCAAGGAAGTGATGGCAGAGAGGCAGAATTCATCACCTGGTAAGTGAAAAATTCTTAGCTGACAGCTGTATTTCGTTCAGACAAAAAACCTGAAAGAGATTTCATTCCTTCTGCGCTGTCTCTTTAAACGGTTCATTAACGCCAGTTAAAGCACATCACCCTCTTCAACCCACAGACCTAAATCTAATGAGCAACAGTTGTTTCCCAGCTGGCATGTGCTCTGAATGATGCAGGGACAGGAAAAAGTATATTGGGCTGTTTTACTTGGTAACATTTAAAAGTTTATGCTATTTAATGTACTTAATGTCACTGTACACTTAAAAACGGCTGAAATGGTAAACTTTATGTGTTATTTATTTCACCATTAAAAGTACATAGCTTCCATGTTGGCAAGTTGTAACAGAACATTACCAGTATAAATTAATTGATGTATTTTCATCTAAAAGGAGTTTTTCAGGTGGTTTTTTAAAAAATGATAATACAACACCACACCTCACAAGGTTCTTTCTTCTGGGATTGATCGTTCGCCCAGCAAGAATCCTAGTCAGGAACCAGCTGTGTTTCTTAGGCGAGACTTACCTACCATTACTATTACTGGGAACACTTGAGTCATCAATGACAAAAATAAAGCCTAAAATTACTGAATCTTACACAAAAGACTGTTTTCTTTTTCTAGCTCTTAAAGTAAAAAAATCCATAAAAGTCTAACAAGATTAGCCCTTATTTTACAAGAGAAAGATTGGAGATTTAAAACTCTCAGGGCCAAGCAAATCTACTATAAAAACCATATTAAACATGTTTTTATAACCTTCAGAAGACAGGTCAAAATGTCTTTCCTTGTGATATGTGAAAATTATCAGCTGCTTAAGGTCATCAAAGTATTCTGCTTTCTATTTTTATTTATTTTTTGGGCAGACTTGTTAATAGGGTTAAAAACGGAAAGGGTTTAAATATTCATACCTATATAACTTGTATGACTGGGCATTCCATAAAACAACCGTTCCATCAGCTGCCCCTGATACCAAACAAGTGGAGTCTGGGGAAAACTGGCAAACCCTCACGGGGCTACCAGTGGGCTGTTCCATCACTGCCAAAGTCTCTCCGTTCTGAGTATTCCACAGGACAGTGGTACCATCTGTTGAACAGGAAGCCAAAACATGTCCTGAAGGGGAGAAACAGCAGCAGTGGACAGCATAGGCGTGAAACTTCAATGGCGAGTGGGGCAGCTCGGTAAAGTCGCTTAGGGAGTACAGGCGAATTGTTTTGTCCAAAGAGCAAGTAGCCAAGAGGGAAGAGGAGAACGCACAGCAGTTGACATCATCACCATGATCGGCTAAGGTGTGAATTAGTTTCACCATGTTCTTTATTTGAAGTAAAATGTCCTGCAATTTTTAAATAAAGGTTACTTCATCCTTAGAATCAAATAAATGCAACTCAAATCCATATAAAAGAGTCAAAATCAACTTAAGGATTTGCTCAGTGAAAGCTCCTTCATATTTTTAAAGGACAAACTGCTACACCTGAGATAATAATTTGGAGAGAAAACACCGGTAAGACTATAAACTCTGATGACCACAGTCACAACTGACACACCAATAAAGTTCCATTAGCTCCTGAAAAAGAACCTTGTCAAATAACTTCACACTGATTTGACACTGAACATTCAAAACATGGGGTATTTATGTAACCTCTGAAGCCTTTCCCTTAACTAATTACTTCTCAAAAATGCCTCATTCCAGATCTGCTAATCTCAACTCAAAAAGATTTTTCACTCTTAACAAACTGTCTCAGCTGCTCCTTCCACAGAACGGAGCCAAGGCTACAGCTCTGCCTTTGGGATGCATTAACTGTACCGTTCACTCATAAAAACTAAGAAATGGTTTCATTCAAAATTTCAGTGGCAGTGCCGAAAGCTCGCATGTCATGTTCTGCCACCTTGTTTGATAAAGGATAAAATGACATAAAAGATTTGAGGTGAAGAACCAATTTAATAAATCCAAGGAAACCAAGAGAAGGAAACCAAAGAGAAAGTGGCAAAAAATGAACGTAGCCAGACTGCACTTAACAAATTTACAAATTTAGATTAAAATCCAAACCCTTCATCACAGCTTGTCACAGTTTACAAAATGCCGAATGTGTGATCTGGCGCTTGCCTTGCCTACTTCTCAGATCTCAAGTTCCTGCCCCTTCCCCTTTCCCTCATTTCCTTCCAGCCTTCCTGGTCAAATGGATTCTGTCTTAGATCTTCATAAAGCTGTTTTTGCAGGCTGAAATTCTCTTTCCCTTTGCTTTTGAGATCCTATTTCTCATTCAGATCTCAATTCCAGTGTCTCTCCTCGGAAAGGGTTTCCCAGACTAAAGCAGCCACCCTCCAGGCTAACGTATCAGCCTGTTTTAATCCTCAGTGTAGCAATTACCATCATCTGATGTATTTGTTATTTGCCTCCTCACCACTAGAATGTGAACTCCAAAGGAGTGGAGATCTTGCCCGTCTTGCTCATTTCTGTATCCGTAGCACATAAAACAGTGTCAGACACCTAACATGCTCAAATAAATATTTGTTGATTATTTTTTTCCAAATCCACTTGAGTTCTACCTCTAAATATTATATGAACAAAATATAAATAAATTTAAAACTGACCAATACTTTAAAAAAAAAATCCAGCAGTGGAAAAATAATGCAAAATGAAACAATAATCGGCCCTGAAGGAATAGGTATACTCTTAGATTGTAATTCATAATCCCTTGTTCCAGTGTTATTTGCAGAACTTTTTACAAATAGATGGAGCATGTATTTTCCAATATTTATTGTATCCCCAAATTTCAGCCTTTTTCCGAACATTAATTTCAATAACGTCTAAAAAACAAGCAAAAAAACCCACAAAACAACAAAACAAAACAAAAAAAACCCACGAAATGTCCTGGTGTATTGTCACCTGTATACAACCGCAAGGAAAACAACCAAGATCATGAGGTCCTTCTGAAGAACTCCCAAATCCCAACTGTGCAAGTACGCGTAGGTAATCTTGCAAACAAACTTTGGCTTCCACACCCTTGTGGCACCCAGCTCCCTTTGCAGTTCCAGACCAAGCAGTTGGAAGAACAGCGACATAATCACTCGCAAGAACAGCCTGTTTTGAAAAGCACCCTCAAGCCTACCACCACCTGCCTCGGGGTGTGGGCGTCCACTCAGCCGTCACGTCGAAGGCTCAATCCCCGGGCTGGTCAGCTCGCCAGCGTCAACACACGCATCCCTATCTAATCCAGAGCAAACCCGAAATGTGCCCCAAATCTCCCCAAATAAAGCCCCGCGACTTACTGTCCCCGCACGCAGGTACCAAAGGTGTACCCCACTCTTAGAGCCGGCCGGGCCTCAGCGGACTGAGCCACCCAGGCGTGCGGGCGGACAGCTGACCGGGAGCTGGCCTTCCGGGGCGGAGGCATCCGACCCGGCCCAGCTGGGGCATCCAGGCAACGCCCGCAGGCCTCGCCCGGCTCCCGGCCCCCGGCCCCCGACCCTGGCCGCACCGCCGCGCCCCGCTCCCGTCCAGGTCCTGGCCCGCCCCCGCCGCGCGCTTGGAACCAGAGTGCGAGAACCAGAGGGTTCGAACACCCCAACTACCGAGGCTCCGCGAGCTGATCCCAGCCGCGCTCTCCCACCTGCCGCCGCCGCCACTCAACCGGCCCACTGACGCGCCCACGTCCACTTTGAAGACCCAAGGCGCGCGGGATCCGCCCTCAGGTGCCCCCGGGAGCGCGAGGGCCACGTGACGCGCAGGTGAGGCGGGTGGGGCTGGCAACCGCGGAAACCCTAAGAGAAAGGAAACAGGCCCCGCCCCCGAGCACGCCCCGCCCCCCGAGCACGCCCCGCCCCAGGGCGCATGCGTGGCCTCCCACCGTCCTCTGCGGCGTCTCTTAATTCTGGCCCTAGCTCAACCTGAGTTCAGTTTTGGGAAGAGACTTAGTTTGCAGTTTTTTCCCAGTCGGGGAAGCTGAAGTCCCAAGGCTTAGCGAGTGCCTGAAATACGGTTTTAAAGGTGGCACTGTATCACCTGTCTGGGTATTGCAGCACAGGGGTTTTGGAATGTCTTTCCTCTCCGGTGTTTCTCCCTGTATTCTGTTCTCCTCTGACCTCCGAGATTGCTCTTTTCTGTTTAGGCTACCTCTGCCCTCAGCGGTCCATAACCTGGTGTTTTCTGCCATCGTCTTTGTGCTAAGGTTTCCCACATCTCTTCAGGGCAGTCCGCTGGCCCCTGAGCCCCAGGGCCCTCTTCATTGGACAGAAACCAACTCATAGGTACAGAAAACAAGCAGGTGGTTGCCGGAGGTGGGGGAAGGGGATTAAAAGATACAACTTTCAGTTATAAAATAAGACACAGGGAGACAAAGTACAGAGAATATAGTTAAAATATGTGACAAGTTTGTATGGTGACGGATGGCAGCTAGATTTATGGTGATTGCTTCAAAATGTAAATGTTGAATCACTGTGTGTATACCTGGAAATAATAAAACGTAGTATGTCAACTACACTTCAGAAAAAAAGCCCACTCAGAGGTAATATTTCCTTTCAGTCGTTCACTCAAATAAATATCAATAATTTTACAAAAAGTCATGCAAACTGTCTTTTTAAACTTACACTTATATCCTGAGTATTTTCCGTGTCTAAGATTTCTCCAGTAGCTTCATTATTTTTCTGCATAATAGTCCACATTTCCAGAATCATACCATAATTTAACATTTTCCCTGTTGTTGGATGGTTGTTTCCGTATTTTTGTGCTTATTATAAATAATACTGGATTAGATGGCTTTCTACATAAATCTTTATCCACATTCATGAACATTTACTAAGGAAATTGTTAAGTAGAAATGGAATTTCTGGGCATAAGGGTGTAAAGATTCCTAATAAATATTGCCATATTACTTTTCAGAGGGGTTGTATGGTTTGCTCTCTCAGCAACATATGGTTGTGTCTGTCTCTCCACATTCTTGACAGACTTGAGTAATAATTAATCTTCACTAATTTGATGAGCAAATTGGTTATAATATTCCTTAAGTAAACTATGTAAAAGAAACTACTGCCTACACATGCCAATCATTTAGCAGAGACCTCGGGGCCAACGTGGTTAGTTTCAAGGTAAGGCAAGTTCAGAGAGGGAAGCCTTCCTGTAGCTGGTCTCTAGTCTATGAATTTGCAATTTATGAGATGTTAATTAAAATATCTTGCCAATATACTAGAGAAACATTTTAAGAATTTGTAGAGATCTTTGATCACATAAGTGAACTGGTTATCTTATTTCACAGAACAGATAGTGTCAAAATAGTTGGAACTTTAACTTAGAATCTTATTTATGTTTTATGCATTCTTTGCTTTAAATTATGTAACCGTGGTCAATAATTAATCCTATTTTATCTTTAATTTCCAATTGTCCTAATAGTGCTACATAAGGAATATAGCAAACCATTTTATTTTTTTAAAGATTTTATTTATTCATTTGAGAGAGAGAGTGAGCGAGCACAAGAGCACACGAGCCAGGGGTAGGGGCCCCGGGAGAGGGAGAAGCAGGCTCCCCTCGGACCAGGGAGCCCGAAGCAGGGCTCTATCCCAGGACACCGGGATCATGACCTGATCCGAAGAGAGATGATTAACCAACTGAGCCACCCAGGCACCCCAAGATTCATGTTTTTTTAATTACATAAGAAGGAAGTATGACAGACAGTGATGTCGCTTTTGGACAGTTCTCTTCTGGACAATTCTTCAGAAGTCCCCCTGCAGCCTCTCTCTCGTGTGTCACTGCCCAGAATTGTATCACATGCCCACTTGTTAAGCAATCACTTTCAAGAGGAATGGAATTGCCATTAAGATTTACCCTTCTGGGGGCGCCTGGGTAGCTCAGATGGTTGGGCGGCTGCCTTCGGCTCAGCAGGGGGTCTGCTTCTCCCTCTCCCTCTCCCCCTTCTTGTGCTCTCTCTCAAATGAATAAATAAATTAAAAAAAAAAAAAGATTTACCCTCCTGGGGCTGGAAAAGGGCCCACTTTCCCCTGAAGCATATGGTCAACCAACATCTACAAGAGTGGATAGAAGGAAATAAGGAGACAAGACAGCTACTACATACAGTTGAAGTATCTTCCACATGGAAAATACCTATACAATAGAAAGCTATTAAGAGAATAGATGTGAAAGTAAGCCACATCTCAATTATGTTATGCCTCAATCTTTAACCCTTAAACAGCATTATTCAGTATATTCACCAGTTATATTTACAAGCTAAATTTACCATACTTGGTTGGATCTTTTTTTTTTAAAGATTTTATTTATTTATTTGAGAAAGAGAGAGAGAGAGCAAGGGGGAGGGGCAGAGGGAAAGGGAAAGGCAGGCTCTCCTTTGGATCACCAAAGAATAGTGAGGCACTTACACAACACAGGTTTATATGGAGACAGTATTATGCTTTGAGAGGCTATATACTTATTCTAGTGATTCCTGCAATTCTCAAAATATATTTACAACTCCTTTTTAAATATTGCTTTCGGCATTTGTAATACACTTTTCTGAATATCTTCATTATAGCAAATCTCAATTCTTTTTAATATGAGTGACTTTTTAAAAACAGATTCTATTCAGCCATCAAAAATTATCATGTGAGGGCACCCGGGTGGCTCAGTGGGTTAAGTGTCCAAGTCTTGATTTTAGTTCAGGTCATGATCTTGGGGTCATGAGATCCAGCCCTGCTGGGGCTCCACGCTCAGTGGGGAGTTTGCTTCTCTCCCTCGCCCTCTGCCTCTCCTCCCACTCGCACTCACACGTGTGTGCACGCTTTCCCTTTCTCTCTCAAATGGATAAATCTTTAAAAAGAAACTATCCTGTAGATCTATCTTTATATTGGTAAATTAAGTGAAAAACTGGTTATACTATAGAATGTACAGTAATTCTGTTTAAATATATTTAATGCACTTAGTATGGGGAGAATTCTGAAGGGATGTATAAAAATGTTCACAGTGGTTTCTTCTCTGGTTGGTGGAATCTGGGAAGATGACATCTTTGTCATCTTCCTTATCCATATATCATAGTATCTTTGCAACAAATGTGCATTATTTTTATTTTAACATTTAAAAAGACCCAACCATGGGCACCTGGTGGCTCAGTTGGTTAAATGTCTACCCTGGACTCAAATGATGATCCCAGGGTCCTGGGATTGAGCCCCACATCAGGTTCCCTGCTCGGCAAGGAGTCTGATTAAGGATTCTCTCTCCCTCTGCCCCTTCCACTGCTCGCTTGAGTCCACACAAACACACACACACACTCTCTATCTCAAATAAATAAATCTTAAAAAAAGTAAGTTCAAGAATGAACTACATACAACTTTTACCTCACAACGCTTTTATTTAGTCATCCAATGACAACAACCCAAATGATTTTCACATATATGGTCAAGGTAGAGAAACTACAAACAGATCTCAGATATTAATTTTGCTACTGCCTCCCCCTTGATTTAACTTAAAAAAAAAAAAATTTATCTATTTATTAGAGTGGGGGGGAGGGGCAGAAGGAGAGGGAGAGAGAATCTCAAGCAGACTCCCTGCTGACAGGGGACCCAGAAGCAGGGCTTGATCTCAGGACTCTGAGATCATGACCTGAGCTGCAATCAAGAGTCGGCCGCTTAACCAACTGAGCCACGCAGATGCCCCTGCCTTCCCCCTTGATTTAAATGCTAAGGTGCAAAACCGTCTTCCAATGAAGGTCCAGAGGATCCAAATTAGCTTTTCCTCTAACCCTGTATTTAGCCAACTCTTTACCCACCACACTTCCAAGCACTACTTTTTCTATAGCAACTCATAAACCTATGCAAGCCCCAGCAATTCCTAAGAATTCTCAATATTTTCTATTCACCTACACATACCTGAGCTTTTTCTTTAGCAATATCAGCTTTCCCAACTAACTAGAGCAAATATAAATGTTTCATCTCCTGAGTATCACTGGCTGAAAATAAAATTTGGTGCAGTTTTTACAGTCCCTAGAAAGCAGATAGGGTTAGAAATGACATTTACATTTTTAAAAAACTCCAAAGATGCACATCAAACTTGAAGCTGCTAATATGAGTAGACAAATTGCTTGATACTTTTCAAAACACAGTATTCAAATTCAAAATCTGTAATACATTTTTAGTGAAAAATAATACGTACAAATATTGAACACTCATTGTGAGGTAGAGAAAAAGAATCCTCTTTCACTGCTGGGAGGTGAGTAGAGGGGTGCAATCATCTGGAGAGCACTATGCTGATAGCAGGGAACGTGTGCACATACCCAATCTGTGTACATCCGAGAGAAACTCTTCTCACACACCGTCTGCTTTCTATTGCTGTGTAACAAATTACTCAAAACTGAGTGACTTAAAACAACAGTATTTATTATCTCATAGTTTCTATGAGTTAATAATCAGTAACATATAGAAATCAGTTCCATTGCTATATACTAATAATGAGCTATCAAACAAAAATTAAGAAAATAATCCCATTTACAATTGCTTCAAAAAGAATAAAATACCTAGGAATAAATTTGACAAAGGTGAAAGACCTGGAAACCAAATACTATAAATATTGATGAAAGACACAAATAAATGGGAAGATATTCCGAGATCAGGGACTGGAAGAATTAATATTGTTACAATGTCCATAGTATCCAAAGCAATCTATAGATTCAGTCAGTCCTTGTCCAAATACCAATGGCATTTTTCACAGAAACAGAACAATCTTAAAATGTGTTTGGAAACACAAAGACCTGGAATATCCAAAGCAATCTTGAGAAAGAAGAACAAAGGGCTGACGCATCGTGCTTCTGGATTTCAAAGTATAATCCAAAGTGATGGTAATCAAAATAGTATAGTTCTGGCACAAAACAGACACCTAGATCAGTGGATTGACCAGAGGGCCCCAAAAATAAACCCATCCGTATATGGTCAGTTAATCTATGACCAAGGAGGCAAGAATTCACAATGGGGAACAAACAGTCTCTTCAATACATGGTATTGGGAAAACTAGACAACTACATGCAAAAGAACGAAAGTGGACCATTATCTTATGGCATATACAAAAATAAATTCAAAATGGATTAAAGACTTGAATATAAGACCTGAAACAGTAAAACTCCTAGAAGAAAACATACTAAGTAAGCTCTTTGACATCAGACGTAGCAATATTTTATTGGACCAGTCTCCTCGGGCAAGGGCAACAAAAGCTAAAATAAACAAATGGGATTCCATCATATAAAAAGCTTTTGCACAGTGAAGGAAATCACTAACAAAATGAAAAGGCAACCTACTACATGGGAGAAGATATTTGCAAGTCATACATCCAGAAATGGATTAATATCCAAAATATATGAAGAATTCACACAACGTAACATATAAAAAAACAATTAAAAAATGGGCAGAGGGTTTGAATAGACATTTTCCCAAGGAAGACATACAGATGGCCAATAGCCACATGAAAAGGTGCTCAACATCACTGAACATCAGGGAAAGGCAAATCAAAACAATGAGATATTACTTGACAGTGGTTAGATTGGCTATTATCAGAAAGACAAAATAATAAGTATTAGCTAGGAGGTGGAGAACAGGGAACCCTTGTATGCTGTTGGAAATATAAATTGGTGCAGCCAACATGGAAGACAGTATGGAAGTTCCTCAAAAAATTAAAACCCACCACATGATCCAGAAATTCCACTTCTGGGTACTTATCTGAAGAAAACAAAAACTCCAATTTGGAGAGAAATATGCACCCCTATGTTCATTGTAACATTAGCCAAGGTATGGAAGCGACCTAAATGTCTGTCAACAGATAAATGGATAAAGAAGATAAGGTGTGTATACACACACACACAAATATTACTTAGCCATAAAAAAGAATGAAATCTTGCCATTTGTGACAACACAGATGGACCTAGAAAGTATTATGCTAAGTGAAATAAGTCAGAGACAAATACTGTATGATTTCACTTTTATGTGAAAAAACAAAACAAAATAGAAACAGATTCATAGATACAGTAAATACACGGTTAACAGAGGAGAGAGGAGTTGGGGGGGGTGAAATAGGTGAAAGGGATGAAGAAGTTCAAACTTTCAGTTATAAAATAAAGTCATGGGGATGTAGTGTACAGCATAGGAAATGTAGTCAATAATATTGTAGTAACTTTGTATGGTGGCAAATAGTTGCTACATTTATCGTGCGGATCATTTCATACTGTATAAAAATATCAAATCACTATGATGTGCATTTGACACTGATATGTCAACTATCCTTCAATAAAAACAAACAAACAACAACGACAACAAAAAACCAAACAGCTCAGGAGTGGCTTAGCTGGGTAGTTTTGGCTCCGGGTATTTCATGAAATTGTAGTCCAGATGTTGGCTGGCGCTCCAGGCCTCTGAATGTTTAACTTGGGCTGTAGGATCCACATTTAAGGTGCTGCATATGGTTTGCAAGTTGGTCCCAGCTATTGGCTCTTCCACAGGGCTGCTAGAGTGTCCTCATAACATAATAGTTGGGTTTACCCAGAGCAAATGATCCAAGAAAACAAGGTGGAAGCGGAAATGTATTTTATGACCTAATCTGGGAATTCCCAGGCTATCATTCTGCCTTATTCTGTTGGTCACACAGGCTAACCCTGATACAATGTGGAAAAGGATTATACAAGGGCATGCATACCAGAAAACAAAGATCATTTGGAAACATCTTAGATATGTACGACAACATTCATTGCATATTATTTGCAGTGACAAGAAATTGCAAGCAACTTAGGTATTCATTCTTTTTAAAGGTTTATTTATTTGAGAGAGAGAGAGAGAGAGTTTGAGTGAGCAGGGGGGAGGGACACAGGGAAAGGAAGAGAATCCCCAAGAAGACTCCCCACTGAGTGCAGAGCCTGACCTGGGGCCTGATCCCAGGACCTTGAGATCATGACCTGAGCAAAATCAAGAGTCAAATGCTTAACCAACTGAGCCACCCAGGTGCCTCTCAAGTTTTCATTCTTAAGAGAAATCTGAAAGTAAAATGTGGTATGTGCCTGTGATGGAATACCTTGCAACAATCAAAAGTAATGAACCAGATTTACATATTTTTTTAATTCAAAAGAAATAGAAAAACAAATTTATAGCGTAATGCAACTGATAGAAGTTTAAAAACAAGATTTGTCATACTATTTGTAAAGATACACATGTTGCTAAATGAATATATAAAAGGTTAACCGAAAAGATACATTAAAAATACTTGTATGTGGGACAAAGAAATTGAAGAGTTGCTGAGTGAAGAAGTAAAAAAATAAAAGAAGGGTTTTATAAGAATAAGGTGAAGACTGTGACATGAATTGAGGAAAGGAGTTACCTCAATTTTATATGGCTGACGCTTAAAAAGATTTTTTTTTTCTCTTTAAGGTAGAGTAGTAGTATAGCCCACACAGGGTTAAGAGATCTCACTAAAGTAAATTTCCTAGTAGGTAAGGTTCTACTAGTTTCCCGGTGTGTATTTTTTTATGAGTCATATTCCTGTGGAAGGAAAATTCTGATTCTCTTAAAAATACCTCCTTTGTCTCCTTATTGGAATGAAATTCTTTTAACAGAACACAAACTTCTTTCATTACTTAAATGGAGATATTTAAGATACAAATAACCTTGAGAGAGGTAGCCCACGAAATTTGCAGGAGTAAACGACTGATACCAGATTTCCTTGAGGATGTGTTTACTGGGAAGCTAAATGAATAGGATTTAAATTCCTTCAAAGGAGTTGAGGATGGAGGTGATGGAAAAGAGAAGGAGCACAGAGGGGGTACCAAGGACAGATTAGAGCCTTCATAATTTTGATTAAAATTAGTTACTTCGAACAGATTTCATTTGGGGGCTGAAACAAGAAAAAGGGATCGCCCTGCATTTATGTAAGTTAGTTCTTATGAGTTCAATTAGATAAGTTTTCACTTAATTTTCACTATGGTTATCAATTAAATAAATATTAAATTACTCTCTACATACAGTTTCAAACTGATGATTATTTTCTGTGTTTAATAGTAGTGCACTGTTTGGTTATTCTGGTTGGTTACGACTTGAGTGATAATCTAAATCCAATCATGAGGGCAAGCTAGTGTTTTATAATTTATAGAGCAATTGAAACTAAAATGGAGAAGGTTCAGGCTAAAGCCTAGTTTATCTTAATTAAAGTAGGCTGTGTTTACTTGTAATTGTGTGATAGCAGAGGGTTAGGAAAACTTTTTATATTTGAAGAGAACAATGATACTGGTTTATTGAAGATATACCCAACCCAGGGCACTATGACTGCAAGATTCATTCACAGAACAAATGATCCACAAATGTATAGTAACAGTTGTTACCTAGACCAGTTGCCCTTTTCTGATCATGCCCACTTCTCGAACAGCTACCCCTGTTGAGTAACAATGAAGACACCGGTCTAAAGGAGCCATATTGACCAAGCTTTCTTTTTTTTCAGAGATACCGTATTTATTTTTAAAAGAAAATTATCACTCTTGAAAAACTGTGCTTTGTGTGTTTAAGTATTTTATTGCTCATTTATGAACTCCTCAGATACTAGACATATTATTATCAAGCTGCTTATATACCATCTAATATAAATTAACGTAAGCATGTATCATCCCTAAGGCACAACACCCCCATGAAGAAGAGTCCCCATGGAGCATCTGGCATAACTGTAAGCCCAAAACCAAACACTTTCTTCACAGCACCACCTTCTTCTTTTCTCCACGTGGTCCTTTTGATTAAGCACGAGCCCCTTGAGGTGCAAGTGCAATATTTGGTTAACAGAAACTGACATATTTACATAATAACAGCTGATTTTCATATCAGTCTCTACAAACAATCTAGAAATTTTGGAAAATACTTGGTGGCTTCGAAGCATTTTAAAGTTAGGAATATTTTCTTCAAAACTTTTCTATTCTCCCTTCACTACTAAAAGCCATTCTCTAAGGACATCGTCTCAGGACCACTTCTCCACTAGGCCGTAATTCCACGAAGGGCCTGTGCCTGTCTTGTTCACCAGTGATTCCTCAGCCCAGCAAGGCATCAAATCATATTTCATGAATGCTTGAATTTGTAGCTCATGACTTATTAATTTATATAATCAATTTTTCTTATTGACTACTGACAACTGGTTACATGTCTACCAATAGGGACATTTCTCATATCAGAATAAGACTTTTAAAATGTATTCTAATATTTTCATATTGAAAATGTGAAAACAACAACAAAATGTGGTCCAGAGAGGCTCAGGCGCTGATGAAAGGCACAACACTTGACTTAAAACCACCCTCCTCCACCCAGCCCAATGTTCACTGAACTACATAGTCCTCCTGCTGCTCCTCCTTCAGGATTTTGTAAAAATCAAATTTAAATTAACTATCTTTTTGAAAAGAATATATATTCAGGTTCATTAAGAAAAACTAAAAAACTAGTTTGTAAAAGTCTTTTATTGTATCCGTGCCACACATAGTAGTGAAAAATAACACTCCTAAAAAAAAGAATGCTACCTTTTCCACAACATTTGATTTTAAATAAAACTTCAAGTACTCTTACATAGGTACAAAAAAAATTCTGATCTATTTGCCTCCAACAGGCCACCACAACACACAGTAGATAAAACACAGTGGTTACAAACGTCTTTTAAATTTATTTCTGAGGCAAGGCAAATGGGAAGGAAATGTTTCTATGAAAAAATACTGTGTGTGTAGGAAATTGTCACAATTTTATTCCACATGGATACAAATGATTATACTTTAATTTAGGCCCTGGTGGCTTAAAATTATATAACAAAATAGAAAAATGGAAAACTAATATCCCCTACACCCTGTTTCAAAGGCAGGCACTACCAAGATCAAGGAGACGCCACAGTGTTGGTAGAGGATAATTACTGTACAAGCCGTAGAGCTGTAATTACCTTCAGACTAAAATAAAATGCTACAGTCCTTCTAAGGCATAAACAATAATGTCTCCAAACAATATATACACATAATACATATTTAAAACAAGACTTAATATAAACAATAATGAACAGTATATACATGTCAATTTCTCTTCACTGTCTTGAAATACAATTTAACTACACAAGTGATGCAGCAACATATATATATATATATATATATAAATGTACTTGTAACTCTACAGTAAAGTTTATTTTTGGTGCTTTTATAGCACATCAGTGTAAACAGTTTAACTTGGCTTTGTTTTATATTTTAAAACATTCCTTGTTGTATTTTCAAGATTTAAAGCAATTTTCTAGTTCTTCCTTTTCACAGAAAACGAAGATTCTGGATGTGGTTTAATCATAAATAATTCATAAAATTAAATACATTCACTAAAAAATAAACTACAAAGTAAAAAAATGAAAAATAGATATTTATTGAGAGGGAAAGGAGAACCATTTCCCACATTAGAGCTCTGGTGTTGAATATTCAGTGCGATTTGATATATTTTAATTGCTATTGCACTATAACACCCTTTCCTTTGAAAATTCTTTGGGTGTGCTTCCCTGTTCTACCTAAATCAGCTGATAAATCACACAAACCAATAACCAAGGGCCTTGGTTGTTGTAGGAGTGAAGCCTTTAAAAATGGTATCATTCTTCTGATACTTTTTTTTTTTTTGTGATACTTATTTTAAGGAAAAAAAAAGTCATTATGTATGTGCCTTGCACATTTATCTAAATACAGTTCACATTGCTGGTCTCATTTGTCCTCGTTTAAAAGGAAAAAAAGATTATTATAACTTCAGCTCACTTTGAAAATATCTGTCCACTTTTTTTCAAAATACTTCCTCATACTGTGGCCAGCTCTGCCTATATCAGAATCATCTTCATTAAATGTTTCACAGTTGTCAAAAACAAGCCTGACATCTACAGCAAAGGTTTCAAGGTTTGGATATCTGAAAGAAAACACATGATTTAGAGGTGGTTTTTATAGGGTGGCTTTGTTTTATAAACAACTGAAGAGGTAATAAAAGGTAAAATGAAAAATAAAACAGAAAAAAAGATTAGGATAACTACATTTAAGCTGATAAAAACATATTACACTGTCTTATAGATGAACATTTAAAAAATTGCATGTGTTCTGAACCATATAGGATTTAAGAAGATTAAATGGAAAAAACACATTTCTCTGAAGATCAAGATATATTTCAACTAACCAGCATTTTCCCCATATTCAATTTCCTATTTGACCTGTACACAGCGCACTGTCCCAGGATTCATCCCACGTGACTGGTTTATTAGTTCCTCTGACCAGTTGTGGTATCCTATCATCCGTGTTCAAAACTATTTAGTTGCAGTAGAAATAATGGAAATGCTTCCTGTGCACTATAAACATTACACTTGCCCTGTAGCTTTTACATACATCCCAGGATATATTGCTCTGTGTTAAATCTTTCCCACTTCCCATTTCTGTTCTTTTCTCTTCAAACGTGCTCTTTTGCTCAAGCACGGGAGGATGATAATCCAAAACAGGCACCAAAAAAAAAAAAAAAAAAAAAGTGCTCTCCCTGTATCAGAGATAACATTATGAAGACCTGCCCTTCCATAAGAAGTGCTGTGGCTTCAGTGCTTTTTTGGTGGGATAAGCCCAATCATCTTTCTCTGTAAAAACACGGCGAAGAGAACAGAAAGGTGAATGAATCTGCCTAAACTCATTGGTAAAAAAGAAATGGTTTGTTTCAAGCCAGCCCAAGCCAAACCAATACATTTTGAAAGAGAGCTTTTGGAAAATTAAATTTAAATTAATTCTAACTTATGGTAAGCCAAATACTAAAGTAATTTACGTATTAGAAATACCCCTTGACATACACACTGAAGCTCTGAGACCTGATAAAAGCGGAATTATTTCTTTGACAGGATACCTCGTATAGTCTTCCACTTCTCACTTCCCTCTGCTATGTGCAATAATAAAATAACATTTCTCTAGCTGGAATGAGCTCACAAAATTCATTCAGGCCTTATGTAACCTTACGCATTTTCCTGTTCTTCTGGGAATTGTTATTTTTTAATGAGGGGAAATTCACATAACAAAGTTACCCATTTTAAGGTGGAAAATTCAGTGCCATTTAGTGCCTTCACAACATTTACTATTACCACCTCCATCTACTTACAAAACATTGTCATTGCCCCAAAAGGAAACTCTGTATCCATTAAGCAGTTGCTTCCCATTCTTCCCTATCCCATCCCTGGCAACCACTAATTGGTCTATCTTTCTCTATGGACTTGCCTATTCTGGAAGTTTGATATAAATGGAATCATACAGCACGTGTGGGAATAATTTTTATAAAATATTTAAAAGTTACTGTGTGAAATATTTATCTCTTTAGACTGTTCCTTACTATAAGAAAAGGTTAATGATTAATGCTGGGGAGACTAGAATCCAGGACAGAATTCTAGGTGAGATTCTAGGTGAAACAAATACTATTCCCACCGTTGATGGAACCCAGAGAGACTCATCAAAGCAAGTACTTCCTCCCCTCTTTTTGACAAATTTCTAGTTTAAACATTTGAAACACTGTGTATGAGTTTTGATTCCAACTTATTAGTTTGGGTTTAATTAAACAACTTGAAGTTACAGGAGCTTGAACCTACTAAATTTTGCTTCCCCCAGAACTGGCATCACAAACACCCATAGAACTGCTTCCCTCTCTCTGCCTGCCTCTGCTGTGACTTCCTCCGTTCACCAGGACTCATTCTCAAAACGGAACACCAATGTTTGGTAACACCCAAGCTCTGTGTCAGAGTTTACGTTGGGGATTTTGAGCCCGGCCTGTCTCTCTATGTGCAGTCAGCCACTGTGCAGCACACCATTAGTGCTTGATGTAGTGTTCCGTGATTCACTAGCTGCGTGTAACAACCAGCGCTCGTCACCACACACTGAGGCTCAGATTCACCCTCCATCCAGGAACTGGAGACACACGTAAAGCCTTTCTGTGTAAGTCTCTGTCCTGGCTGTATTGATCATGAAGTCCATTATGCTACCCACTTAAACATCTGATTGTTTTGATAGAAAAAGCAAAAGAACTAGTTCATATCTAGACAGGAGCTATTGCTTTTTGGTTCACATGAGAACCAAGAGTTTTAATGGTTTTAAATGTTTTCTGAATTTGCACAGGTCCCTTCTGTAATTTTTTTAAAAAATAAAACAGACATAATCTTTTGAAACATGTGAGAAGGACACTGATCATTATGAGTTAAGTTCTACTCAACTCTTAGAAATTGAATGTAAATTATGGAGCACAGTGATTTTCACCAAAAAAACATTCAGGAGGAACTAAGTAACATACTGCATTACGATGGTAATCATAATAACAACACTAATAATGTAATTAAAATCTACTTTACAGATATTCTTTCAATGTAAAGTTCCTTCTTTCTCCATATTTTTTGTGACTTTGCCTGAAGTTATGGTCACAGGGTACATTAAGCTAAACCAGTAATAAGGAGTAAGAGCAGCAAAGGAGATGAAGAAGAGAACACGCACAGCTCACAGCTTCTGGCCATTCACATGTGGAATGCTTTCGTGTGGGCTTACTTTGTAAGTGAACGGCCTCATTTCTGGGGCTCCAAAATGGGCCACTGTTCAGAATCAAGTAAATTCCACTAACAGCTGCTACTCTGGTAGGAGTTTGAGGTGGTCTAACAAACAGTAACTGTGGCCAGGAAGGCACTTTACTCTTCAGGTAGGATCACAAAGAAAATATGGTAGAGAGGAGCAAATAATAGTTTTCTTCCACATTTAATAAATACATTTTTAGTATTCTCCAACAACCCATAATAAAACTTTTAATATTTAAAAAATTAAATTTTAATTTAATTTAAAGTTTCCAATGACCTTTAGTCTCTACATTGTCATGATCTGAAAATAATAGTCAATTTTTGTTAAATCCACATGAAATATTATCAATATTCCACTGATGTACAATATAAGCTCCACCTTATGTCATTTCCTTACCTTGGGAGCCTTCCCTGTTACTTTTCTTTTCCTCTCAGGCTGGGTTTGGTGGCCCTCCAAAGGCAAAGGCAGCTTTATCACACTGCTTTTTAATTGTTTTAACAGTTTTAATGGACTTGTCTTCCAGACCACACTACCCTAACCAAACACACACACACACACATACACACACACACACACCCCTTTTCTCCAAAGGCAGTTCCTTTAATTAATATATTTTTGGCTCACTAGAAGAGTACCCAGCAGGTATTAGGCATTCAATAAATATTGAACTGAAATTATTTACTTACTGTCCACTACTTAATTTCTCTCTAATTGTGGAAAAATCCATAGGCTTCTTAATAACTTTCTTATAACCAGGAACAAGTTTCAAGTTTACAGGAAGTAGAAAAGGCCATGCATCCTCATGAGTTTCCATTTCAGTAAGGATCATACTAAAAAAAAAAAAAATAATGTTTGAAATCAGTATCTATGCTTTAGAATTATCTATTTTTATTAAAAACTTAGTTTTCATAATCTTTCACGTAAAAACTATACAAATTAATTTATTTTAAAAGATGAATACATTTATTTACACTATAGACTTTACATTTTCCTATTCATCTAAATTGTCACAAAGTCACCTTTATTTTATTTTTTTCCAAGAAGATTTTATTTATTTATTTGACAGAGAGAGACAGCCATCGAGAGAGGGAACACAAGCAGGGGAGTGGGAGAGGAAGAAGCAGGCTTCCAGTGGAGCAGGGAGCCTGATGCAGGGCTCGATCCCAGAATGCCAGGATCATGCCCTGAGCCGAAGGCAGATGCTTAACGACTGAGCCACCCAGGCGCCCCACAGAGTCACCTTTAATATAGTATAAAGTTTCTACACAAATAAAATGAAATGGTATAAATATATTGTACACGCAAACTGAAATAATACCTGCAAAGAGCGAGGTCTTTGGAGTCATCTCTTTTAGGTTTCTTAACAGAAGTAAAACTTTCCTGTTTTGACAAGTTAACAGAAGTGTTTTCCTCCATTTTCCTTTTTTTCAGGTCTTTGTTTCCTCTTTTTAGTGAACTATTTGTAGATGCGGAGTCTTCATCTTCAGTGTCCCCTGTTAAAGTTACTTTCTTGCCTTTCTTTGACTCATTAGTCTTTTTTCCTTTGACGTGAAGTTTTTTGACTTTTAGAGTTTGACCACTTGCCTTAATTTAAAAAAAAAAAAGGAAATGAGGTATAAGAAAATAACCATCTACAGACCTATTACTTTAAATTATTAAAGTCTGACAGGACAAACAAAAAGAATTTTATCTCTGATCTAGAAGGTTGATAATTTTATTTTTAAGAGAGAGCTATGAATTTGATCTCCCATAAGGTTAAAATCTAATAAAGCATGAAAATCTATCTTAAGAATTCCTAAAACTTGAAGATGCTGATCTCATGGTAAGCCATCTTTGGTACTACAGAATTTAGCAGTATTCCTTTAGTCTAGGTCACTAACCAAATAAGTTTAAAGGTACAAAAGGACTATCTTTTAGAACACAATTAAGAACAAAGGTGAAAATAAAAATAGAGAGCTTATTAATAAGACAACTGAAGAAGTAATTAAAAAACTAGGCCAAAACATGAAAAATAGCTCACAAAATATAAATAAAGAAAAAATCTTGTATAAGTGATTATTAAATCTACTGGAAATTTACATATATATTTGTTTTTAGAGAAAGGAAAAAAGGCATTGCTATAAAAAGAGAGTTCCACTAAACTGTGGTTCCCAGATGTGAACAAAGCAACAGTGAAAAATCAGAGAGAGAGAGAGAGAGAGAGAGAGAAAATGTCTGTTTTTGAGGAAAACAATAAAGACATAATATAAAAGAGATCATATTTAAAGGGTATGAATTCTAACTATGGCTCTGTCAGTAACTACGGAATTTATTAAAAAACATCTGTGAGCCCTATCTTCTCATCTGTAAAATAAGAAAGATAAGCCACACAACTGGTAAGGTCATTCTAGCTCTAAAGTTACATGAAAAAAAAATCTCAGTGTGGCCTTATGCAATGTAACTACAGCTTGCAGTCAGCACACTGATATAACAATGAGTCCCCCTCCCCCATTCAGAAATAGGGAAATAAGTCTGTATTTTGAGAGTTAAATGTTATAATAAATAGATCATAGAAGAGAGACATGCACTTCCAGAATAGTGCTAACCCTCTTTTAAAAAATTATTTCTTCTTGGGGCGCCTGGGTGGTGCAGTCCACTGAGCGCCTGACTCTGGGTTTCAGCTGGGGTCATGGTCTCCGGGTTGTGAGATCAAGCCCTGCAACTGGCTCCGTGCCCCAATGGGGTTGTGCGCTAAGGGTGGAGTTGGCTTAACACTCTTTCTGCCCTGTCCTCCTGCGCGTGCGCGTTCTCTCTCTCTCTCTCTCTCTAAATAAATACATCTTTAAAAAAATTATTTCTTCTCTTATGCAGACTGTTACAAAATCTAAGACTGCAGAGTCAGATATTCAGTCCAGCCACAATCTAAAGTTGGCTGTATTCTTGAAATAAATTTGGCTGAAAATATTTCTTTGGAGTATTTCGTAATAATTTCTTTGAGGATTTCATGAACTTTTCTAGTAATATTTTTAAATAATTGCCTGTAAGCAATTAAAATTATTTGGTTCTCTATTGGGAGGCTAAAAGTATAATTAAGGAGATATTTTAATTGCCTGAAATAGTAAGGCAAACTATAAATCTAATACCTTCCCCATATACCAAAGAATCACTACCCCTTGTCATTAACAAAAATAATTAAAATGTTTTACTAACTCTCTTTTCCATTTAGTTTAATTTTTATTCACAAATATCTGATATTCTAACTTTTCATATTACACTAAGCTTCTGTCACTCTGAAATCATAAGAAAAGGGAAGGAGAATGCTTAATATGATGAAAAAGTCCATTTAATGAAGATTAAATTAAGTTAGATTGAATAGTTATATTACTTAAAAAGAACAAAATTTCATGAATAAGGGGCCTTATGTGAATGAACTAAATTATTGCTTGGGATCATTTTCTAACAAACTCATAACTACAGTAGGAAAACATGAAATTTAAACTACAGAATCAAAAGAACTTTGTGTTTTAAAGACAATGAAGTTTATATATTTCTTTACTAAATAATGTTTATCAGCTTGCCTCATTACACTGTGCACATACCCATATTTTTTTTCTTAAAGACTTTATTTTTTAAGTAACCTCTACACCCACCGTGGGGCTCAAACTCAACCCCAAGATCGAGAGTCACCTGCTCCACTGACTGAGCCAGCCAGATGCCCCCACGTACACATGCTTTTAAAAGCCCGCCTGTATACAGTTACTCTGTTACCTGATTTACTTTGTTCTGGGAAAGAGATGCCCCACTCCCTACCCTTTTTCTCTATCTTGTTATAACCCAAATTCAAAGAGGAACTTCAGTATGTCTAAAACAGAACCTATCAGATTACACATACAAGGACACATTTCTGTTGTTTGTATATTCATGTATCAGAAGTTTGTGACTTGGTAGCTTACAGGCTGTAAACAGCCCACAGAATGTGTTGCCGTTTGGCTCATATGATGCTTGTATAAAGTCTTGAGTTTGTTGCCAACACTAAACATTTGGGAGGATATGCATAAAATCCATAATCTTGAAATGCTGGTAGATCCTGGAACATTGGGCCCACATGTCTACATGACAACTGGCTGGAGTTGAGTAATGACTGTTAGATTTAAATTGGGGCCTGACTTTCCTATTTGCCACAGTCCCGACTCTTCTGTGTCATTTGCCTGGCTTTTATAGGTATTAGAGTTTGAAAACTCATGTGTGTATGTGTCTATGAGTGTTTATAAATATGTGTAGGTATATATATACACATACACACACACACACACACACACACACATACGTATAAATATGTATATACACATATACACGTCTTTTTGATTCTATGATCCTATGATATGTATAAAACAAATCTATAAATTTAATAAATATATATAAATATAATAAAGTGCATGTATATATACTGGCATGCACATGCATATACACAGAGTAAAAATACTTACAATGATATGTACATAAATAGCCATTTGAGAACAAGATAGTATAAATACTTATAAAAATGGAATTAACTGGAAAGATAGTTTAAATACATTAATTTAAAAAATCTTTATATATCAAAATCAAATGTTTAATATTTTTATTGTAATAAGAAACATAACATCTAATTCACTACATTTAAAAAACAGAGAACAGAGGCTTAGAAATCTGCATTACATAGAAACACTTGGATTAGATCACGCATGTCTCTAATTTAAGCAAATTTACTGAAAACAACCTCCTATAGTCTAGCAGATGATAACTCAAGAATTAATATACCAATTTGTTAGTAATTAATAAAGTATTAGAGGAAATTTCTATAACCTGACAGTTAAGAAGCTAAAAGGTAATTTATGTACAACTAGTGAAAATTATTACTGAATTACAATAGATATGACAAAATAATCAAGTAAGGAAAAATTAAAAAGTGATTATTAGTGAATATAATGCCATATGGGACCCTCTGCTATTTTATAAAATATAAATATATTATAAAAAATTATATAAATTATAAAAATAAATAATATAAATCAAATATAATAATGTACACATAACATAACTTTAAAGTCATAAAAACTCTCACAAACATGACCATATTTGATCTTCAAAAATCTCTACAAATTAGGGGTGCCTGGGTGGCCCCTCCCCCTGCTTGTGCACACGTGCTCTCTCTCTCTCAAATAAATAAATAAAATCTTTTTAAAAAGTCTATGGATTAGATACCATCCCATTTTACAGATAACCCTGAAGCTAAGAAAGTGCTCCAATATTAGGGATCAGGAAGGTAAGAAAAACCAGCAAAGGGACTGAAAAAGAGCAAAGGCACGAAGACAACGAGGGAAGTATGGTATCCCAGAAGTCAACTGGAAACAGGGTTTCAAGGAGAGGGAGTGCTCACTCTATCAAATATACCTAATAGGTTAGATGAGGCCTAAGCACTGATCATTGAATTAAGCACTGTGGAAGTCATTTGTGGTCATGATAAGAGCAATTTTGGAGAAGCTACGGAGTTGAATATCTGACTGGAGTGAGTTCAAGAGTGATTTGGAGGAGAAAAATCAGAGAACCAGAACAGAAAACTTTCCATGAGTTCTTCTGTAAAGGGAAGGGGAGAAATGGGGGAAGTGAATCAAGGAAGAAGTGAGCCCAGAAGAGGGTTTTTGTTTCGTTCTCTCAAGATGGAAGGAATAGTAACATGTTAGTGGGCTGATGAGAAGAACCCAGGGGAGAAGGAAACATAGATGGTGCAGGAGGAGAGAGAACCGTTGGAATCATACTCCTAAGAAGGTGAGAGCGGGTGGGTTCTGAGGCGTGAGTCGGGGAACCGAGTCTGTCAGAGCCACAAGCAATTCATGGCAACAGGAGAGAAGGTACAGTATGTGAGCACAGACACAGGAAGGATGGTGCATGTGGTGGCAAATTTTTGTAATACTTTCTTCTGGTTGCTTCTATTTTCACAGGGAAATGGGAGTAAGGTCATCAGCTGAGAATAAGGATGGAGGAGACAGCGTTAGAGGTAAATCATCAGGCACCATTAAAGGCCCTCTTAATGCCTCGAATTTAAAGGGATGGGTGTTTTCTCCAACCACATTCAGATATAAAAGTATAGGCGTCAGGAAATCAAGAGTTGGATTAACCAGAATGATGGTTTTCCCAAGTGAGACAGAGGCAAAGGGGATAAAGGTGGATGCAATGATTACGATAATGAAATGCTGACACATTACAAGCAAGGTTAGGGGAAAAGAGAAGACATGAAGGGGGAAAGGGACAGTGAGAAGGTCTTCAGATAAATGTGCTGGAGGTCAAAGAATTGTTGGGAGTTAGAGTGGGAAAGAGGGTAGACTGAAAAGAAAGAAGGTAGTGAATAGATGGATGTTTGGAATTTAGTTCATGGAGACATGGCAGTTACTGGTAATGGTTAATGGTAGTTATTGGCCAAGAGATTAAACATGGAAGAGAGTGACTGAGTTAGGAAACACCTAACAAAGACTCTGGCCCTCAACACATGCTGACCACTTCTTACTCCTTACTTTCTAATTCTATTATCATGTTGCTTCTCTTTAATCAGTCAGTATGAGTGTCCACAGGTTTCTAATTTAAAAGTGACCAGAAAGTGACTTAAATACATATGACTATTACCATCTGACCTAGCAACTTAACTCCTAGGGTATATACCCAAGATGAGTGAAAACATTTATTCATACAAGAACTTATGTATGAATGTTTCACAGAAGCATTACTCATAATAGCCAAAATATGGAAACCATCCAAATGTCTATCAACTGAAGAATGGATAAACAAAATGTGGTATATCCAAATACTGGAATATAATCTGACTATGAAAAGTAAGTACTAATACACTGTAGAACATGAATGAGCCCTGACAATATTGTGCTAAGTGAAAGAAGTTAGACACAAAAGGCAGCATATTGTACAATTCGATTTATATGTAATGACTGGAAGAGGCACATCCATTGAGACAGAAAGTAGACTACTGGTTGCCAAAGGCCAAGGGGAGACGGGAGATGGGGAGTGACTGATAAAGGGTGCAAAGACTCTTTGTTGGGGTCACGAAAAATTTGTCGTGGAATTAAATAGTGGTGATGGTTGTACAACTTTGTGAATATTGTAAAACCACTGAGTTGTACACTTTTTTTGGTATACAAATCACAAAGGTGATTTTTACGGCCTATGAATTGAATCTTTAAAAAATCCCCATACAGCTCTGCATTTGATCTGGCAATTAAAAAGTTTAGTGTTAGATCAGTCTCACCTTAGCAATGCAAGCTGGACAAAACCAGTCCCCATCTGGTATAGTGGTAATCTTGGGTCTATGGCAGTATGTGTGACAGCCTTTGTCACAGCCATCACAAAGGAGAAGCAGTTCTTCATTATCTCCCTTTCGACAGATCTGGCAGTACTATAATACATGAGAAATCATTTAAAATTAGCTCTCCGCTGTGAAGAATAGTTACTGGGATATTAAATACACCATAATTCCTAATTTATACTAGTAACAAACATTCCGCTTGCTAACAAATATACAGTAGCCATACACATCTATGTATCTCTCATTACACAGATATGGACCACATGACGGGGTGAGCAGTTCAATTGGGGTAAATGCACATTTCAGGTACACTGCAAAGAACAAAGCTAGAGGTTGAATGCCTGCACACACTTCAGAAGCATGTACACATTAACATATGAAATAATTAACGTGACATTAGAGCACATAAAGCAATGAGTAGCTTTAATACATGGTGTTTTAATTTTTTAATGTATTTCATCTTTTGCTTATCTTAGCATCCTCATGATATCCTAAGAAAGAAATAAGTAAGAGTTAGAGTAATTTTTAAGATCAAAATTAGGAAACTTGTATTAGTATCAAAATTATATATAATAGTAAAGAGATGACCCTATATTTTGTCTAAATTATCCATCTATTTTTTGAGATTGATTAAAAAAATGTGTCCAAACCAAGAAACTCTGGAATTCAACCCAAATCAAGCATATGTCACAAGTGCAGAAAATGGATCCTACAAAATGAATTCTAAGGAGAAAAAAAACTGGTAACAATAATTAAATCAAAGAATTTAATTGGTCATGATTTATTTTGTAGAACTAAAAATAAAATTATTTCTTCTCTGTGAAAAAGTTTCTAATACCATTAAGAACTTTAAACTCTGTAAGGAGATTTTCCCCCCATGCATACATACTTTGTATAACCAGTTTCACAAAGGGAAAGAAGCAAAGTCAGAAAAGAAAAACTTTCAAGATAGCTTTAAAAAACAGTAAATACTAACACTGTGTTTGACATTTAGCTTACATTCTGTCACAGGAGAAAATGTCTTATCATCAGTATTTTGAAAAATAAAAACATTTAAACTGTAAATCACTTATACTAACTTAAAGTTACATATTTATACTCTTAAAAACAAAACAGCTTAACTGTTCAAACTTAATTTTTAAAACTTTCAATACAACATTAAACCTTAATCTGGGAAAGTCTAAAATAATCTATGTAACTCAATATATACATCAATGACAGCTTAAAAATCTTATCAAAATAGCAGATACACACTGTTCAGCTTAAATATCAAGTATACGTAATATACATAATACTAAAATTGTCATGTGTACTAAGAGCAAAAGCAGCAGAGTTTACCATTCCAACAGTAAGTATTTTATGACCTTTCCTATTATCACATCACTAAATACCTTAACATGGTATTATTTCTCCAAATTTCAGTTACATCTTTAAAACTTCTATTGTAAAAATACTGAGAAGTAACATTCGGAAGGTTATAATTAAATCCCTATAACAATAAAAGTTAAAAATCAGTTTCATGAACATTAAGTAAGTTCTATTTCTTATAACAGATAACTAAAAATACTATAAAGTCTCTGACGTCTCACATTTATGATTAAAAATAAAATTCTTTTCTGATACTTGTTAAAAAAGGGTGACAGGTATCAAGCTCATAACACTTTTAAAAAGTTACAGCAATAGCTGTAACATGTTAGAGCAAATGTAGAGCATAAAATAGCAGATGTTGCCTATGCTTAACATTAACAACAATATAAAGCATACTGTGGGCATAGAATTATCTGGAGGCAAATTATGACAGCTCCTTATTTTCAAGGTAAGCCTGGTCTCTGGTAAAGGGGGTATTTCTGAAGATACTGAGTACTTTAACATTTTGTTAGGATTTGTTATGAGGATTATTCTAGGCACATTACATTTCTAGTTAAAGGTTAGAAGGTGCTCATTCAGCTTTGAATATGAAACTATGCCTTCTTTTCAAGATAGTTTCATAGCAAATAATGTACTATTAAATACTAAAAATTGAAGATTATAAGAGATGGAGTTAAATAATGATAAATGTATATTAATAACATGAAAAAGACTTATGAATTTGCCAGAAATGAATTAAAGCTTTTGATTGCAGAAAGTAAGTATACCAACATAAAGGCAGATTTTGGTACAAATTTTGGGTTTATATCTATATAGAGGTTATAACAAAACTGACCAGATCATGATGACTATTTTTGTGTATATGAGAAAAAGAACTATTCCAATTTCATTTTGATGTAGAATTCGATCTCTTCTGATCATTATAGCCTAGATTTCACCAAGTATATTTCTTCAAGGTGATTTTAAAACTGGTTTTAATAATAAGTTTTAGAAGAAAAATTCTTTTTACCTGGTAAAAATGCTACCAGATGAATGGAATATGCCTTTAATCTTATGGTAAATTGTAATGTGGACTGGAAAAGACCTAAATTTGAGCAGACTGTAAAAACTGCAGATTCATTATTCCATGGATATTTTATATGAAGAAGGGAAAAACCACAGAAGAAACCAAATTTGCTTGTAAGAATGAGTAAGGCCTTGAGTAGTCTAAACTTAGAGGTAAAAATAAAGGAAAGAATGTTAAATTATTTAAGGATCACTTCTTTTCTTTGGGGAATGACTATTTTAAGTAAAGGAATTTTACTCTATGTCATTCATAAAAACAAATCTCAAATGTTTGGATTTTACAGCTAATCTGTAATTCAAAAGCAAATGTCAAAGTAATTCATAAAAGTTCAAATATAACAAATATTTCTATATCTGATATATAAGAGGCAAGAGGGACATGAACATGATTTAAAATGAGCATCTCTCTGGAAGAAGATAAATGAAATATAGCTTTTATTTTGAATATATAGTATTTGGTGCCTGGTACAAGGTGATAACTACTTGGGCTTGACCAAAGAAGGCGAAAAGCCAGTTTTAATTGTTAGAAGAAAAAAAATAAAAGATCTATTCTTCAGGTCGGCTACTTCCAAATGCCATATACATGATATCAAGTGCACAAACCAAGAGCTCTCTGCTTATTTTGTATTTACTTATCTAAGTATTTCTCAGCATTACCAAAAAAAAAAAAGAAAGAAAGAAAATTGATAGAAATATAAACACATTTTAAGAATGCAGTAAATGTCTGTAGCAGATAATGTCAGCAAATGGAATGTTTACAAGAGAGAAAAGGTCTTCAAAATATTTAGATGAACAACAATTACGTTAACGGAATATAGAAAACAACTTCAGTCAGTTATAAACAATATTCAACAGAATGAGAATCAAGATTTTTAAAAAGAAGAGATAACATATTTGGTAGGTTCCTTCAAAAAGCTCAAAATAAGGAGAAAAGTATCAAACTGATACAATATTTAAGAATTCAACAAACTGTCAAGTAAAGCATACGTTATTTTGACAATAGGAAATGTGTTAATTAGGAACGATTTAGAGGTTGGGAAAAACAGAATAAAGTCAATTAGTTATAGTATTTCTTAAATGAAAACACTTACAACTTTCATTATTGATTTTTCCCATGCTATTGATTTCTGTAACTGCTGAATGCACAGAGCTACCTGTGCTGCACTGCGAGCTTCTGATAATGCCCTTCTCCATACCCTGAGCCCTGGAGCAATATCCTCTTCAATTCTGCATTGAAATATAGAAAAATTAAGTAGGTCACATCCACATTTATGGCTACTGAATGTGAAACAATCATCACACTGAAAGCCAAGCAATGACAAAAACATGGAACAGCCAATAAGAATAAGGTTTAAGCAACTAAATTTGATGTAGTGCACAGACTGTGGCTACGTGCCTCAAAGCTTAGTCACAACCAGGTAAATGTCAGATCACTTTGCAGGATTATCAACGCACATAACAAAAAAAAAATGTTTTTACAAAGCACCATGCAAATAGCATGATCCGTATGGATCACAGACATACAAGAAGATACATAGATAACAGGCAATAGAAAATAGGCTCCAATTAGCAAAGAAGCACAATAATTTTTCAAGTTAATCTCAATAACCTACCCGTCACCATCACCACTAATGGATGGTGCAGGAGCAGGGACAGTAACTGTGCCCACATTATCCAGTTTGATCTGAATGGTGGTACTTAAGGGGCTCTTCAGATACCTTCTCTCAATGTTCCGCTCCAAATCAGCCAGCCTGGTTACAGCTATATCTAGGGGGTTGTCACTCTTCCGTTCTAGTGCATGTGCACTGCTTTCTTCTTCGCCAGTAAATTCTCCATCGTGCTCCTTGCACAATTTAGAAAATGACTTATGTTCAAAATATACCAAGTCCTCCCTTTCTGATGCAGGCTCTGGACACATCCAACCCTATATATCAAGAGAATAATGTTATTATGGTTTCCTCTTAAAATGCCTGATGGGTGAATTACCTGTACTTAAAATACAGCAGCAGACACCAGCAGATCTCAAGGATCTTTACTCAAAGTTTTTACCTTGTGTTTCCTAATGCTAGGTAGAAACAAGAACAGAAAATTAAAACAGTTGTAAGAAAAGTCTGAAAAAGAAAATTTAGTAACTTTGATATTATGAAAGCTATAATGAAAATCAGCAAAGTACTCGGAAGGACTTGAGGATAAATAAATACTTATTCATTTCATGGGACCACTTAAATGGAAAACTCTCGGTAGTCTCTGAACTTTGCTCTTCCTTTCCATTTTTACTCCTTCCAGCACTTTTCCATACTTACCATTTTTCCTTCAGCCCCAGGAGCTTTGCCTGAACTGTTTACATTTGTCTGTATGGCTTTTCCCCCTTCCTCTTCACCTACTTAAAACTCTACTCATCCTGTGGCTCTCATGTTAAAATTTACTTCCTCAGGGAATTCTTCCTTGACCTCCTTTCGGAGGTTAAATCTCCCTGTTACAGGCTCTCATAGAACCATATAATACTCCATAGCCTTTTGGTAGTCACAATTTTACATTACTATGATTATTTGATTAACATTTTCTACTTCTAAATTCCCTGAGGGGAGGGCACATGTCTGCTTTTAGTCATCTTATCTCCAGCAGAGTAGGGCAAACACATGGCACTCAATATATGTATGCTGATTGAATAAGTAAATGGTCCTACAACTCAGCTTGCTTATATCAATCTTCTAGCTTTAAATCCTTCAAAGACTCCCTACTATTTAACAAAGTCCATATTTTTACCATGATATTCAAGTACCTCAATCTACCTCTTTCTCGCATGTTCCCATTTATGTACCGTACACTGCAGTCCATTCCATGACTTCCCACTTCACAAATATGTTTTGAGCCCCCTGATCCTGGTGCTCCACTCGTGCTGTTTGCTTTTTCTAGTATGGCATTCCCTGTTCTCTGACCATCAAAACCTTTGTCATCTTCTCAAATTCCATCTTGACTTCTCCATGAAATCTTCCCTGATCTTTCTCTTATCTCCCCACCAGAAGTCATGTATTCTTTTTCAAAATCCATGTGTAACTCTGTTCTTGTCTGATCAGTTACTGGATTCTACAGAGATGTATACATGTCTTGTTTACCTATTATATGACAAGCTTTCTAAGGGCAGAAACCACCTTGTATCCAATTTTGTGATGTCCATTGCCTGATGTAGAATAGATACTTGGTAAATAAGAAACAAAATGACCATCATGCTTTTTATTAAATCTCTTTGGCAATAATTATTACCAATTCTATAGTGGGACCAATTCTTTCTCATGAACTCAGTAGAACATTTATATTTAGGAAGTATAAAATTGTAATGCATAAGTGCATTAGGTACAAGTCATGTCGAATGGCCTCATTCTTAAAGTTTGAAAGGGATACTACATACCGCTTAAAAAAAAACTCCACTTAGCTACTGAGAACACAGCCAAAAACATCTAAGCAGCCAGTAATATGATAAGGTCATTGCACCAAAATTTGAGTATATCTCCAGGAAAATGTTTCAGGTCCACAGTCTGACTTTATACACAACTAGAAAATCGTGATAATATGCCTTTGCAACCAACAGCCAATCTGAATTGGCAAGTTAGATAAGGTGAAGAGGAGTTGGAGGAAAATAGGGCTAGTAGAACCAATCAAATTTAAACCAGGAAATAGTAACAACTGACCATGAGAGAAAACAGACTATACAGAAAGCAGATGTCGTGGTTTAAAAAGCAAAGCACACTAGGATCATTTAACATAGGGGTAAAACCTCTTCACACTCCCTGAGGGAATCATTATCTAATCATTGGTCTTCATACTGAAGATACTGTGTCACCAAGATACTCTAAATCAAACTCATTATTCTCAATTTAAGAAGGCAGTGTAATACATAAGTGATCCAACAAACATGTTAAAAAACTACAGGACTAAATGGAATAATCATCGTTTCTCCAGAAAATTAACTTGTATATAAGAGTTCACTTGTTGAAGACTCCAGATAAATGAGGCATTTTTATATTGTATTATAGTACCAGGAAAAAGATTCGTATAGTTACCTAGCACAATAGTTTCAGCAAATGACAAACTTCCCAAAGGCAGTAATTATGTTTGTGGCAAGAAAGGAATATTTTATTAGCTCTGGAACATGATATTTTTTGGAGATCCCTGAAAATTTCCAAATGCCAGCATTAAAGTAGTTTTGAAGAAATATTTTAATCATTGGATAGGACAGTATTTTATCATAAGTCTCTCATTCTGGATAAAATGTGAAAAAAAATCAAATCGAATTACATGGAAACTATATTTTCTAAACCTTTTCAGGTGTCTGTCTCATGCTTAGTCATCATCAATCCATTTATTCTCAGAGATGTCACCTTATTATCAATTGAGAAGACCTTTATACTCCTCTTTACAAAACCAAAAAGTCTTGCACAAAGGCAAAGCTTTCCTTCCTTTTGCTGTTCCACTGGAAGGCAGTTCTGATCACTGTTTGTGACAATGGTAATACCCAATAGATAAATACATAAATTACAACTTTACATATATGTATGTTGGGGGTGTGTGTGAGTGTGTGTACCATAATATAACACATATTCAGAGATATCTATATTCTCCAGTTTTAAATTATATAGAGTGAAAGTCTGACATACAACTTGGCTTGTAGAGAAGTGCTTTCTGGACCCACATGAAACACGACGGTAGGAGTTTAATAGAGCATTACATTATCATGCGTAGCACTGTGAAATGGCTTGCAGTAAAGAACTGCATACCAGAAATGACAGTTTTGATTGTCATTAAGGAGGCAGCAAGATTGTGTAAAAAGAACATGGGTACTGCAGTTAGACTGACTTGGTTTGAATCCACATTTAGCCACTTACTACAAGACCACTGGCAGGTTACTTACTCTGAGCCTTGTTCCTTACCTGTAAGATGGGGAAAATTAATTCAGGATCATTATGAGGATTAAATGAGATAAAATGAAGACATTTAACATAGGAACTGGCAAATGTCAGGCATATAATAAATATTAGTTACCTTCCATTATCCTAAAAACAGATTTTATTCCAAGTCAATTTTACCTTCACTTGCAAACTTGCTGATGCAACTCTCCTTTCTAGGTCTTCCACCTGTTGAAGAATACTCAAATCCATTTCCATTGCTTGATCTTCTACTGACCAATTCTCCACAATATCTCGAGTTACCTGGTTTTCTTCGTTTTCATTTAATTCAATAATAGCAACTACATTTGAAAAGAAATTAATTTTAAAATCCACTTTATTCCCCAACGATTGCTTTCAGAAAGTAAATAAAATTCCAGGGGTAACATGTGCATGTAACTTAACAGACAAAAGTGCACTTGTAAGCAGAGAGCTTACTTTTAAAAGTAGGAATATTATTTTTTAAGAACACAATACATCTGCAGGTTGTAAAAAATTATAAGAAAGTAATGCCAATTTAAGATTTATAAATAGTTACTATTTTTTGAGAAAAACAGAAAAAAATGCCTGTTAGTAATTAATTAAGACATACTAAAATACATTTTAAGGTGAAAGAATTAATTTTCATAAGTAAGCAAGGGAGCAGAAATCTCTTTTAGGTACATACCATCCTTATTCTTGATGCAGGCTTGAGTAATATAATCCAGGTGTTTCTGAATTTGTTTCTGTAATGCCTTTTCTCTTATGCCTCTGAGATGTAGCACTTTGAGCAAAGCTTTTAGGTCCTCTGGGTCAATAATTCTCCACCAACCAAACTGCATTTCTAAGATAAATATATACATCTTTTACAGATATCTTGAATATGAATTAACGACACAATGCAAATCAAAAGATTTATAACTACATATATAACCATCGAAGGTTCAGTTATAATATAGGACTCTATTAACGATGAAATAGAGTAAGTGGCTAAAAACTCTCTCAATGTACCTACCTTCTGGAATAGGTTTTGGACTAGGAAAATCTACTGGTTTTGCTACTTCAACAGGCGCAGGTTGAGTTGCAGAGACTTTTTCATTCTGTGGCACTGGAGATTCACTTTTACTTGAAGCAACATTGGGATTCAAGAATGAATTACCATTCCCTTCGGATAATCCCAATCCTGATCCCAGACTAGGTAAAGGTGATGGAAATGGAATATTAGAAGCAAGCACGCCAGTGGGCCATCCACAGAACTGGAGTCCCATCATAGATACTCCACTTTTCATCTACAAAAAACCAAAATATTTTAAAAGCAGAATCATCTAAAAAGTTAGGAAAAATGTTTAGCATCTGAAGTTATTTTTTAAATTCTGGAAAAAAAATGGTAATTCGGGAAGCCTTTGCCTTAGGCTAGAAATGAGTAGTTGCAATGACGCTTAGTAATAGCAATTGCGACTCTTTCCAGTTTTCAAACTGTGTTATACAAATATCCAACTGATTCCCCTGGAGTGAGAATCTTCATGGCGTCAAAGATTAAATAAAGCAACATAACATGAGTTACAATATGCACTACAAACCTGAAGAGGTGATACAGCAAATGGATTGAGGCCCACAGGAGTCTGAGCAGAAGATGATCCCAGAAGGGGAGCGGGGGCAGGTGAGGGTGATGTAGATGGTGGCTGAGACTGAGGAGTCACTACGGAAGCAGCTGCTACATCAGCATGGGTAAGTGAAGTGTCATCACAAGGGGTTCTTGGCAAAAGGCTGAACCACTGCCTGTTCTTTTCTGTCAGTGTTTTTAGCAACTGGTCATTGGGTAGAGGACTGTAGAACTTCCCTGGACCGCTTGAACCAGTACTGAACAGATTATTAGAGTCTGTCTTTTCCATGTTGCTTTGTGTTGCAGTTGATTGAATGCTGCCCAGTGAATGTTTTCCACTATTCTGATAAGACAATGCACACCCATTTGTGCTACTATTTGGTTTGGGGGTCATCACATCTGACTCAGGAGGCATCTTAGCTACTTCTAAAAGCTTGCTTAATTTTGAAAAAGAGCCAGGTTTCTGAAGAAACAGATTTGTGTTATCTTTAGGATCTTCCTTTTGCTCACAATGATCTGGATTTGAACAATTTAAAGTATCTTCGGAAGTTTCAAATATTTCTTCTTTGATCTGGATACTTTCTGCCTTTTTGAGTTTTTCTCTTTCCTTTGCAATTTCTTCAAGTCCTACAAAAGTGAAAAAGTATTAAGAAGATCAGTTACTTCAGATTCCAACCAATACTTTAATTGTATTTTATTACTTTTTATCAAGTTATATGCATAAATATATAAATAAACTTTTCCAGATTACTAACATTCTCCATTTTTTCCTTTTTTATAGGCTAGATTTGTTTGCTCACTGGAAAATTAGTGCAATTTTATAATTAATTATTACAAAATATTAACATATTAAAAGCCCTAATACACAACAAAAATTACTATTAATATTTTTGTGTAAAAGCTTCTAGGAGTTCTCTATGCATACACATATATACGTAAGCCTATAAAGTAAAAAAAAAAAAAAAAAAGGAAATTCTATTAAAATATTCTAACCTACATGTTTTACCGAATAATACTCTGTAAACATCCTGCTGTATCAATGAATATATAACTACACCATAAATTTTAATGGCTATCTTCAATGGAATATATCATAATTTAAATAATCAATCTTCTACTGATGGCTATTAATAGAGCCTAATTATTCACTATTATAAACAGTGCTGTAAATGATGAATGATCTTGTATCTGTATGGTTGGACTTTAACACTTCTTCTCTGATTTACTTCTTTAGGATAAATTTCTAGGGAAAAAAAAAACCTCACTGAATATTAAGATAGGTACTTTTCAGCGTTTTTGCAATATAATTGTCAAAGTGCCCTCTAGAAAGTCTAAATCAATACACATTAATGCCAGAAGTACACAAAAGCATCTATTTTCCCTATCCTTCAGTGAAACTCACTACTAACGATATTTTTTGTCTTTTCCAGTATCTGGGAGGTGAAAATCTGAACTGTATTTTTTTCTGATCACTAGTAAGGCTTATTATCTTTTCATATGTCTATTGGTATTTCTCCTTTGTGAACCTCTGGTTCATATTTTTGACAAATGTTTTAAAAAATAATTCATAAAAACTCTTAAAAATATAAATCTACTAGTTTAGTCGATTTGAAAAGGAATACATGTTCAAGGTAAAATATTCAGTAATAAGAGGTAGAAGGTAAAACCCTTTCTGTCCTCCTCCCTCAATCCCTATTTCTACTCTTCAGAGGTAACCATGGTTAACCAATCATGCCTGTAGATCCTTCTGGAAATCTTATATGCATCCTTGTGGCTATCATTTTACATTATTACACAAATGGGATACTACTCTTCACTTTTCTGCAACTTAGAACAAAGTCCAAACCCCTACACAAGGTCTACGACATCATACGATAGTTCCTGCAAACCTCCACAACCTCAGGCCCCTTTTGTCCTTGTTCTTCCTTTCTCCATTTTTTCAGCTTCTCAAACATGCTAGGTTCTTTCCCTTCTCGGGGCCTTTCCACTTGCTATTCCCTCTGCTTAGAATACTGTTTTACTGACTGGCTCTTTATCCTCATGTTTCAGATTAACTGTCAGTTTGTCACAGAGGTATACCCTATTTTGTAGCAGGGTCCCCATCCCATCCATCTTGGAATATCATTCTGTATATTTACTTGGCAGAATTCACCATTAGACACAATAATCTGCTTACTTTCTATTCCACTCCCCCTCCCACACACTAGAATTTAAATCAACAAGCTTTACTTAAAGGTAGAACAATGTCTACCTTGCTTATTATTGGGTCTCAAATGCCTAACGTGGTGCCTGCTATAAAATAGGGACTCAATAAATATTTTTAATGAGGAAATAAAATAATGTATTTAATATTTTCATTATACACCTTAACAGCTTTCAATGGCAAAACATAAACTGTACTTCATCAGCTGCATAATATTCTATTATATGGATATATCATGATTCATTTAACCAATCTTCTGTTAATGTTTGAAATAGCTCTTATATCCTTCTCTTGATATTAGTTTCTACCCCAAATTAAAAGCCTATTCCTCAGACTTATGCTTCTGGCCAATCAGGTGTCACAGGGACTAGATTCACCTGCTGGCATGAAACAACCAAAAAACAGACAAAATATATGAAGCAATAGTTTGTAAGAAACTGGACATCAGGTAACAATGAGAGAAAACAAATGCAGCAAGCCCTACGACTGCTCCAGCTTACTGCCTTGGGACACTTTCCAGGCTACATCACAGGGAGAAATCCAGGCAGAGCTGGCAGACTCCTGAGATGAGAAGATGGACCTGAGAGTCCAAGGGAGACCCAAGTGGCTCGAGCGCTCAGGACGGAGTACTGGAGAGGAGAGAGTTGCCTGGAGAGAGAACTCCACAGGTCTATGGATGGACCCCTCGAGTGTTCACCTGAATACTCATCAGTGCCAATGCGTCAGGAACCCACCTGAGCCCAGGGAAAGAACCACTTGAAAAGGATTAGAGGTGACAATGCTAGGTGCTCATACAGCGTGGGAATAGTACCCATTCCTACCAACCAGCTTGGGAAACCTCAAATTCACAGGTGCCAGGCAGAGTACTTGATCTCGCCCTGAGATCTTGCCCTGAGAAGAAAACCCTACTTCATCACCTCCAATTAGGCAAATGTGAAGAGTCACAAATATTGTCTTCCTATACCTGAGCTTTATACAAGTTATTGGTTAGTAAAGAAGTACTAATAGTTATTCTTGATTTATTCTGAGAACTAGTATCTTATAAAACCTCTGTCATATGTCCAAAAACAAATGGACTAACCAACCAGTCAACCAATTTTTACTTGTTTGAGACTAGATGACTTCCCATTTATATGTAATAAGGTAGATTGAGATGATGATACACTTTAATAGCCTACTCATGGTTGTCTTTAACTTTTATATTCACATTGCTTAATTATAACCACCTAAACCTCTAATTAAAATGTAAAATTATTTTTAAAAAATTGAAAGTATATATAGGATGTTTAGTATAAAGAGATTCTTTAATTTTAAATAATATTCTATCTCCATTTCATACAACCCCCGGTTCCTTCCAATCCTTACTTCTCTGACATGTGTCAATGAGTATTAAAAAACATCTTCAAAACCGACTGAAGAAGAGGAAGACAAGAGATGAAAAAGGGAGTTCTGTTCACTTGATTCATTTCCCTGGTAGTAAATGTAAGTGCATAATGACAAGGAAAATACCATTTCTCAATTAAAATAGATCCTAAAAAAATACCACGTTTTCTACTGGAAAGAGACTACGTCTACCTGAGTTTTACCAAAATCACTTTGAACCCTCTCAATTCACCTAACAGTTGTCATTGGACCCCAGGGGTTCACCACTCTAAGTTGAAGTGAAATTTTTTTCCTTTGGCTCTCTTTAGTTGGGCTGAAGCAAGCTATAACTTTCAAATAAATTTTACTACACTGTAAATAAAACACGGATAAAGGACATAAGAAACGTAAAAACCCTGCCATAGAATACAGGTGTCTATGCAATGGCTTCTTCCCAGGACCCACAGGCACTTTCCCATTCAGTACAGCACAACCTCAGAAGTACTTGCACTGCTCTTCAGCTGTCTTCACGTCGGTAGTGCTACCATGACCCAGCTCCTAGAGTTCTTGCTATTACTGTGGAGAAGACAAAGGGAAGCAGACACTCAACACTTTGTCTCTCTAGGATTGTTCCTTCCCAGTCTGGTTCAGGAATTTAAAAAAAGATGATCGATACCATAATACCGTCTCCCTTCAGGTAAGAGTCCCCCACATACCCATAACAGGAATTTGTTTTGTACTTCTAGACCCAATGCTGTAACCACATCCTAATACAAAATGGAAGAGTAACATTCACATCACAGTATATACATATAATTAACAACAAACTTGTTTCATTTTCCTTCCACTTTGCCAAGGGCCAGCAGGAGGAGAATAGAGCCTTTAGTAAGCTAACATCAACACTGTTCTCAGGGTCCTAGGTATACCCACTTTGCTTCTTGGTATGCATACCCCTTAGCACTGTTCCTAGACCTGAAGGTCCCTTGATAGGTTTGCTGTTAGAGAAACTAAGTGCTTTTTGCTCTTTCGCACAATAACCCATCAATACAGAGCAAGGTGTAAGGTATAGTGTTTTATCTCCTGGGGTGCTCTTATCACACGTCCAAGTCCTGTGGAACCACCGTGGGAGCTGGAAGATCCTGTGTACTGTTACTTCTCTGCTTATAAGTTGCCTTTACTAATAAACTTGGCTGCATTTAGCACTATGTGTGTCATTAGTGGTTTTTGTAACCGTGCGGCTTGTACAGCAGTTGGTTTCCAACAAAGTCCTAATGTCATGCATTTCTGGAAGGGGAGCACTCAGGGGTGGAAGATTTTCTCCTTGGGGTCAGTGGTTATTCACTTGGTCGAGTTAGGATGGTCTCAGTAGCTATGCCCAAAGATGCCAGAAGCCCTGAAGTGTACACTAAACAGGGAGACTAGTGGTGATAAAGTGGCTTGAAATGCAGTCGTCCCTCCTTCCTTACCAGCTTAGAGATTTTCCTAAGTCCTAAGTTGGAGGCTGAACTAGAAAGGGTGACGGCAGACCCTGTAGAAGGGAAAGTGGGGCAAACTCCCACAGTCACTGTTAACGATATCTGAGGCAACGAGCTCCTGCGGTAGGAAGCCAGTTCCTGTGAGGCATGCTCTATAGGAGCTTGAGTGGGGATTCCAGCAGAAGGAAATCCAGCAATGAGCAGAGGAAGAAGAGCTAGGTTCTCAACAGGTCCACTATCAAAAGCAGCACTTGGCAGCATCCTTAGAGGCTTGGCTTGCTTGTGTGCACGATGAAGGGACCACAGTGGTATTAAAACAAGTGGAGAAGGGAGAAACACATGCCCTCATTACAGAATGAGCAGTCTGGGTTGACTAGTGGTGCTGGGACAGCTATTGCCACCCCTTTCAAACTGGATGCCTGGTAGCTCTGGTAAGACAGATCCCTGTTGGGGTGCTTTTCCTGAGACTCTTGAATGTGAACTGGACTAGATCCACATAGGACGTAGCTGCTCTGAGACACTAGCTATGTTAGCATGATTGTAAGAAAACCCAGGGCTTGAGAGGGGAAGGCCTGACAACACGATCTTGGTGCAAAGAATGTTAAATGACAGAATCAGAACAGGTCCACCTAAGTGGACAATGGTTTTGACTTTACTCCTTCATCTGAGAGGCAATATTAGAAAAGAAATAGTTCTTTCAGGTCATATAAGCCCCACTTCAGGGGAGGAAAAGGAAAGAGAGAGCCTAATGCACGGCACAGGTTTCTATACAAAATAAAAAGAAAAAAGGAGAAGATAGGATAGACTTCTGGCAGAGACTCCCTCACACCAATAAATGTAGCACTGCTCATAAACAGAAGGACCAGTAAGACAGAAGTTGATGGGTTGTGTAATTCTAGAGTGTGGAAGTGTCATCCACTTCAAAAACCTGAGATGGTGGAAAAGAGACCTGTGAGATGAGACACAGAAGATCCAACCGCCGCAGGCCTGAAGACTTGTTTGGAGAGGGGGATTCGCCAGAAGGTTAGGTGAAGAAGGTGCCTGGGGAGGACTGTCCTACAGAGATTACAGCTGTTAAGCCTCACCCCCACTCACCATCTGGTAAGATCTCACAGTCTCTAGACTCTTCAGGAAGGATCTGGAGAATAGAACCTAGGGAAATACCCTGTATCATCTCAACTCCTGAAATGGGGTTATGGGTGGAAATATTCACAGTCATCAGCTCCACCTTATGAGGTTGATTCAACTCCAGAAGCCACACTTTCTTTGTCCCTGATTTGGGCGCTTTCAAATTTAAGAAGGAGTAGGGCTGGGCTCTGTCCCTGCCCCCCCCCCCCCCAAGGGACTGCTAACCACCCTCCTCAGTTCACTATGCTGGAAAGGAGAAGAGCCTCAAACATTTATGGGCTTGCTAGAAACGAGGCACCAAGTACCTACAGTTCCAGAATGCAAAAAAGCCTTGGCCAACAAGTTCCTTTACTGGGGCTGTGCGTTGGTCGTTACCTATGGCTCAAAGCCCAGAATCACAATCACTACAAAGGCTTTTGGGCCTTTTGTGTGAACTCCAATTGTTCCTTTAGTAGACTGCATACTGGCATGGAAATACTGGGGTCTTTAAGTCCTGCAGAAGCATGTCCACATATCAGTTGGACATAATTGTTGTGACCTCTACTGGCGGCTTTGGCCAGGCATGTTGTCAACACTCAGATGCACTGACCAGGCCTGCCAAGGCCGCACAACACAGTTATATACCTGGAGAAGAAAGACTGCATTTCTTATGCAAGAACAGATTCAGGCAGGGGTACTGAACCACACCATTTCACTATTTAACAACCCTGTTTGACACTGTACTACAAGGGTCTTTGACTCCGGCAAAGATACTCTGATGGCATTTGTTAGCTTTTGAGTATCTGATTTCCTCTAGCCACTGAATAGTATACACCTTTCCTGGATATGAAGGAGTTACTGTGCCTCTTCCATGTGTGGACTGAATAATACTATTAAGACTGAAGCATATTTATTATATAGTAGGTTTTCCAGAAATGATACAATCAAACGATTGGAATTCCTTTCTCAGTTGCTGCCATTCAACGATGGGCTGGCCAACATAGTACTGAATGGTTGGTCCACGCTCCCTCTTCTCCACAGGCAGTACAGAATGCTGGAACAGTATTCTAAAAGATGGCTGCACTAACCCCTCCATGGCGACCTCCGTCCACTGTCTGGTCTGGCTGCCCTCTACTGTTTATACTCTGAACACTCCTCACACCTCATAAAGGTCCCTCCACTTTGGTGAAGTTCCCTGACATCTTGAAGTTGAAAAGCAGAGCTGAAGAATCTACTTGGTATGCTGGGGATACTGAGTTTTTATGTCTCAACATTCCTCTCCTTTTTTGGTACCTTTCAACAGGCATTTGGGAGAATCCTGTTGTTCATATTACGGATGAATGGATGGATACAAATGTTGGTATTCTCCTGCTTTCCAGATGACACTTTCAAGCAACACCCGCAGGAGGGGCAATTTTGATTCTCTCTTTATTCTAAACAGTTCTAAATTTTTGTTGTGCACTCACCCTACAAGCAGGAGATTTTGCTGCCGTCCTTACTCCCAGACAGTGGACTCCATCTGGAGGACATCTTTGGTGGGAAAATAGCACCTCCTGATTTCACGTGGAACTTACTGTTCCAGAAAAAAAGGGACAGGACGCCTGGGTAGCGCAGTCGTTAGGTGTCTGCCTTCGGCTCAGGGCGTGATCCCGGTGTTCCGGGATCGAGTCCCACATCGAGCTCCTCCGCTGGGAGCCTGCTTCTTCCTCTCCCACTCCCCCTGCTTGTGTTCCCTCTCTCGCTGGCTATCTCTGTCAAATAAATAAATAAATAATCTTTGGGAAAAAAAAAAAAAGAAAAAGAAAAAAAGGGACACACCATATGGATCACCCCTGAAGATAATGATGGACTTGGCGTGGGCATAAACATGCCTGACCACAGAAGGTGAGAGCGTGGATGTAATGTGAATAATTCTCTCGTCGCCTTACACATATTATCAAACTGTACTGAATAGTCCTCTACAGCTATCCCACACAATGACACTTATTTCAAAGCTATCAGGATGTTGTATTTGTCATCCTCAACCTACTTAATTATGGAGGACCTTCTGGGCATTCCACTCCCAGGCAATGCCGCAGGAATTCCTCATTACTCCAGAGTCCTCATTTGCTTGGGCTATCCGTAATTCTGTCCTTACTAATTAAACTGCGTAAAACTCTCTTCATCTTCTTCAAAGCAGAGGGACTCTCCGATCCTGACATCCCCACTCCCAGTGATCCATTTCCCACATCAGAGGCGCCCGATCACACTTTTCTCTATGTCAGACCTCAGCTGAGTCTGAGTAAGAGCACGCGGGCAGTGTGCTAACCCCAGGAAGCGTAACTGCCACGTGGATACAAAATGCAGCGCGGAACCACACTGGCTGGCCCTCTCAGTGATCCAGCAGCACGTATTTTCTTACATGAAAAGCAAGGCCTTCCTGCTTCCTACCTGGACATAACATTGTCTACACACTTTGGGAATAACTAGGAGACCCTTTATTATGACTCAAACTGGCTGGTTAGCTTAGTTGGTTAGAATGTGGTGCTAATAGTGACTCAAAATCTAAGACACTTGAGACTTTCCCAGCTATGATCTCTAGTATCAGCATCAGAACCTACTTGAAAGTCGACAGGTATGCAGAGATACAAGCTTTCATTACTTCGCACAAAGGCTCTTTCCTTGATAGCCACCCATGAAGCTGAGGATATGACCCAAAATCGTCTACCCTTGGGGACACTGCCATTGAAAAGGCTTGGGCTCTTATCACTGAACACATTAGCATTGATTCCTTGACCTGAGTAGTATTATAAATGCATAGTTTCAGACCATTTGTTGAATATACTATAGACACATGGCTCAGGGGAACTCTACATCTACTAATGTTGTGGAATCTTGTTCGTTTCGGAATTCCTCTGGCTTATCTGATATCTCCTTCAGCAGGCACATCTAAAATCCAATTGATAACTGTTCCAGATGGGAAGGCATACATCTAGAGAGCCACGCCAAGGATCAGGCAGTGGACTGAAGGGGAATAAACCCTCAGTTTTAGCTAAATGCCTACAGGGGCTCTCCCTCTTCCCTGAGGTCCATCAGCAAGCCAGATTAGCCACTGAGCTAGTTTGCAGAGGGACAGCAGGGCCTTTGTTCCCAAGGCTCTCAGCATGTGGAATCTGCCCTTTGTATTCGTACTCCCTGCTGCTGTTCCCAGGTCCAGAGGTCCTTTGATATATATGCCGTTGCTTAGAGAAACAAAGGATTTTCTACCTTTTCTCGGACTAACCTAAAAAAACAGAGTATGAAGGAAGGCATCTCTCTTGGGGTGCTCTTATTGCTTGTCCAGTCTGCAACTGGACAACACTCTTGTGGAACCAATGTGGGGGCTTAGCAGATCCATGTTCTTTGTTACGTCTCTACTCTAGAGTTACCATACTGATAAACTTTGTTATTAGCACCGTGTGGTTCACTTAATGGTGTGAGTTATCTTGCATCTTGTACAACATGAATTTAATTAATAATTTTCTTTGGAGGTAATCCAAGATCTGATATCTTCTCTGGATGAAGCTATAGTAGGGATTTTTAAAAATACTTGGGCATTTATTTTTTAAAAACTTGCGCATTTAAAATTTTAAATAGATGAATGTTGTGAAATCTAAGTTCATTAAGAACAGATTGTGCTTTTAGATAACTTTTAAAAAGTGATAAATGAGAGGACTAGAATATTGCATATTGTTAATACGCATTAACTTTTAATATCCACTTATTTTATGGTAGTTTCTACCAGTTAGTACTTATTCATCCTTATCAGCCTCGCCTCTCGGATACACTACTTGGCTATAGTGCACATTAATATGCCCTTGTTCTTTGCCTTCATATATGGTATATCTTTCCAATTAGATTGCAAGCTCTATCTGGATAGAGACAGGTTAATTGATTCCTTTGTATCTCATAGTACTTAGGACAAGGCACAATATAAGTGCATATTAAACACTTGATGATTAAAATCATAAAGGTTTTTCCATTTTAATTAGCTGTAAGATAAAGAGAAGGAATCTACATCTGTTATTTATTTTATAACTTTCATAGCACTTAAAATAATATAGCACATTCATCAGTGAATTAATAAAAACTTTATGAGAAAATAACCCCAGGTGAAAATTTATTCCTATTTTTTCTCTGTACCATACAACAACCACAAATAATAGTATAAAGTACAATTAATGTTTATATATCACTTTGTAGCTCTCTTAAATCTATTATTTGACATGATAACAACAAAAGAATTTATACAGAGCCTATTAAAATTCTTTTGTAGAAAGAAAGTTCAGGGTTCAGAGAGGTTAAGTGGTAGGGCCTGAATAGAAACTGAGGTCCAATAACTACAAATTCAATAAATGTTATTTAATCTGAGAGGCCTAAAATTAAAATGAAAAGTTTCCTATAAGCTATTCTTATAAAGACATTTAATTCTTTCTTGAAGTATTTTTAATGTGCCTGTGATATATAAAGTATTATGTTTAACACTAAGAAGAATCAAAAAGTACATGACAATTATAAAACTTAAATAATATGAACAGTATATCTATCAATTGCCAAGATAATGGTATAATTACTTGGTTTTCTAGGAGTTCACAGATAGTAAAAATTAGTTCTACTTACATAAGCTGCAGAAGAATTTATAAAAGGGCTAGAACTTGAGCTGGATGAAGAAAGGTGAAATTTAGATGGCAAAGAAAAGGCAAATTAGCATTATATTGAACAGAATTTGACAAAACAAAGTATGCAAAGAAGGAGGAATGCACATGTTAAGCAATGGTGAGTAGACTTGTCTATGCTAATTCATATTGGAGAACAGTATAAAGATATTTTGAAGTCAGATTTATAGAAGGCCTTGAACGCTTGAATGCTAGGTTGTATACAGACTTATTACACCATCTTATCAGCAATAGGGAGTCATTCAAAGTTTTGGAGTAGAGACATGACATGACGACAGAATGTAATAGAAGGAAGAGACTATATATAGAGAAGTTGGGGACAGGTGTAATAATCCACATACGTTATTAATAAAGAACTGATTTCAGCAGATTAACTTCAGACATTCTGAAAGAAAGCTGATGCCCTAGATAACTTCAAGTTTACATGCCCAGGTGAGTGAGATTGATGTAGCCCTTAAATCAGATTGAAGAATATGTACTTGGTCTGCAGTAGGGCTTGTTGGTTTGTTTTTTTTTTCCTCTTAAGCTTCTCAGATGGTTCTTATAGATAGGGCAAAGCGACCTGCCTGGGTACTTCTTTACCGCTCCTAAGCTTTACCAAGGCTCTGCATCTAACAAGCGACTCACAATTTTACAACTTTTTGTAATTTTAAGATTTAAAATTAGATCTCTAAAGACATATCCACTTTTATGTTTACTGCAGCATTATTTTTTAAGTTTTTTTTTTTAATTCCAGTTAGTTAACATACAGTGTTTTGGGCGTACAATTTAGTGATTCAATACTTATATACAACACTCGGTGCTCATCACAAGTGCCCTCCTTAATACTCATCACCGATTTCACCCTTCCCCACACCCACCTCCCCTCTGGGAACCTTCAGTGTGTTCTCTACAGTCAAGAGTCTGTTTCTTGGTTTGCCTCTCTCTTTTTTTCTCCTATGTTCATCTGTTTTATTTCTTAAATTCGACATGAGTGAAATCCTATGGTATCTGTCTTTCTCTGACTGGCTTATTTCACTTAGCGTAATACTCTCTAGCTCCATCCATGTCACTGCAAATGGCAAGATTTCATTCTTTTTTATGGCCGAGTTATACTCCACTGTGTGTGTGTGTGTGTGTGTGTGTGTGTGTGTGTGTGTACCACTTCTTTATCCATTCATCAGTATATGGACATTTTGGCTCTTCCCATAATTTGGCTATTGTAAATAATCCTGCTATAAACACTGGGGTGCATGTATCCCTTTGAATCTCTATTTTTGTATTCTCTGGGTAAATACCTAGTAGTGCAATTGCTAGACTGTAGGGTAGTTCTACTTTTAACTTTCTGAGGAAGCTCCATACTGTTTTCTCCTGGCTGCACCAGTTTGCATTCCTACCAACAGTGTAAGAGGGCTCCCCCTTCTCCACATCCTCACCAACACTTGTTTCTTGTGTTGTTAATTTTACCCATTCTGACAGCTGTGAGGTGATATCTCATTGTGGTTCTGATTTGTATTTCTCTGATGATGAGTGATTTGTGCATTTTTCATGTGTCTGTTCGCCATCTGTATGTCTTTTTTGGGAAAATGTCTATTCACGTCTTCTGCCCATTTTTTTAATTGGACTGTGCTTTTTGAGTATTTGAGTCTTATAACTTCTTCATATATCTTTGATACTAATCCTTTATCAGGTATGTCATTTCTAAATATCTTTTCCAGTTCCATAGGTTGCCCTTTAGTTTTATTGATTGTTTCCTTCACTGTGCAGAAGCTTTTTATTTTGATAAAGTCCTGATAGTTTATTTTTGCTTTTGTTTCCCTTGCCTCAGGAGACCTATGTAGCAAGAAGCTGCTATGGCTGGTGTCAGAGAGGTTACTGCCTGTGTTCTCCTGTAGGATTTTAATGGCTTCCTGTCTTACATTTAGGTCCTTAATCCATTTTGACTTTCTTTTCATGTATGGTGTAAGAAAGTGACCCAGTTTCATTCTTTGGCATGCAGTGTTAATTTTCAACAGCCAAGATACTGAAGCAACCCAAGGGTCCATCAATAGGTGAATGAGTAAGAAGATGTGGCATACACAGACACACACACACACAGGAGTATTACTCAGCTATAAAAAAGAATAAAATCTTGCCATTTGGAACAACATGTATAGGCCTAGAAGGTATAGTGCTAGGTCAAATAAGTCAGTCAGAAAAAGACAAATACCATAGGATTTGACTCATATGTGGAATTTAAGAATCAGAACAAATGAATAAAAAATAAGATCAAAAAAACCCAGACTTTTTAAATACAGAGAACAAACTGGTGGCTGCCAGAATGGAGGTGGGTTGGGGGATAAATGAAATAAAGGGGATCAAGAGTACACTTATCTTGGGGCACCTGGGTGGCTCAGTCAGTTAAGCACCCGACTTCAGCTCAGGTCATGATCTCAGGGTCCTGGGATTGAACCCCAAGTCAAGCCCTACGTTGAGGCCTGTGCTCAGCACGGAGTGTGCTTCTCCCTCTGCCCCTCCCCCTGCTCCTGTTCTCTTTCTCTCTCTCTCTCAAAGAAATAAAATCTTAAAAAAAAAAAAAAAAAAAGAGTACACTTATCCTGATGAGCACTGAGTAATGTATAGAACTGTTGAATCATTATATTGTATACCTGAAACTGATATAATACTATGTTAATCAAATTTAAATAAAAAAATAGATTCCTATACTAAAACTTGCATTTAATTTCATTCTGAACAAGCTCCTCCTCTTGGCTTCTCTGATTCAGTTTTTAAAAAATCACAATTTTTCTACTGAGGATTAATTCATCAAATTTATCTCAATTCCAGTTATATAATATACAATAATTTCTCATAGGAATTCTACCTTTATGATATCATGGTCTTCCCATGTTCCTTGTTTGCACCTGAGCTTAGGGCCTCCCTACTTTTTATCTAGGTTACTAGAATGATCCCACAACTGATTTTTCACCCCTTTTTTGCCAATCCAATGTGTATTTAACTCCCAGATTATTTCAGTGTAGTTCCCCTGCCTATATTAGTCTCTGCCTTCAAAGCTCATAATCTAGTGATAGAAATGGCCAAAAATTGTGATAAAATATTAAAGTAGGCTATAAACATTTCCCTGTTTTGAGCCTTTTAGGCACTTCGTGTTTATACCTTTGATTGGCTTTGACTTTACTCTGATTTGCAAAGTTCTAACTTTTCCTAGAGTTGCCTTTGGTACCATCCCTGAGTTGGAAAGCAAGTATATTGGGATATAGGTCTATCTGGAAAGGCTGGGAGTTCCCCAGATACATCAACCAGAAAAATTCTGTTTTTTGTTAGATATTGGGGTTCTGCCTAAGGTTTTTAAAATTTTAATTTATTTAAACTAAAACAAAACTAAAAAAACAGTTAACCCATTTAACACATTTCTTCTACCACCACCCCACACACACCTCTGGCAACCATCAATCTGTTCTTTGTATCTAAGAGCTTGGTTTTCTTTTCTTTTTCTTTTATTATTTTTTGAGATTACACATATAAGAGAGATCATGTGGTATTTGTCTTTCTCTGTCTGACTTCACTTAGCATAATGTCCTTGAGGTCCATCCATGTTGTGGCAAAGAGCAAGATTTCATTCTTTTTTATGGCTAAGTAACATTCCATATGGTGTGTGTGTGTGTGTGTGTGTGTGTGTGTGTGTGTGTGTGTGTGTAGATCACATCGTCTTTATCCATTCATTCACTGATGGACACACAGGTTGTTTCCATATCCTGGAATAATATGTGAATGATATGGAATGATTTGTGAATAATACTGCAGTGAACATGGGGGTACATATGCCTTTTTGGGTTAGTGTTTTCATTTTCTTCAGATAAACACCCAGAAGTAGAATTGCTGGATCATATGATAGTTCTATTTTTAATTTTTTGAGGAACCCTCATATTCTTTTCCATAGGCTTTACCAATTTACATCTCCACCAGCAAGAGTTCCCTTTTCTTCACATTGTCACCAACACTTGTAATTTCTTGTCTTCTTGACTCTCGCCATTCTAACGGGTATGAAGTGAGATCTCATTGTGATTTTGATCTGCGTTTCTTTGATGATTAATGATACTGAGCACCTTTTCCTATGCCTGTTGGCCATCTGTATGTTTTCTTTGGAAAAATGTCCATTCAGATCTGCCCATTTTTTTAATCAGATCGTTTTTCTGCTTTGAGTCACATGAGTTCTTTACATACTTTGGTTATTAGTCCCTTATCAGATATAAGATTTGCAAATATTTTGCCCACTCAGTAGATTGCCTTTTCATTTCAACAATGGTTTCCTTTGCTGTGCAAAAACTTTTTAGACTCATGTAGTCTCATTTATTTATTACTGTTTTTCCATGCTTAAAATATTTTTATTTTAAAATATTTTATGTAAAAAGTTAAAAAAGGAACTAACCACACTAGTCTGTAAAATCAACATGCTGGCCCATCAAGATCCAATTTTTAAAAAGAAATAAAAGGCAGCTGAAGTTTCCATGCACCCTCCCTGACTCCATTAGCAACTCCTGCTCTGGGAAGGCAGAGCATGAGTTTCACGTATCATTCCAGTACATGACTTCATACTCTTACTTCATATAATTTGAAGCTATAGGAAAGATATTATTGCGTAAAACAACACTGTTTACTATATGCCAACAAAGCCTACATGTCAGCCACTACTCTAAGTACTTTACATGCATTATTAACTGCTCCCTGCAAAAGATTTTTATTTTTAAAAAAGGGTGGTTCCATTGCTAAAAACAGCTACTTCATAAAAATTTGGGTCTGGACATGTATGTGATTAATCAATCCCCTCTTTCCACTGGACTATTAAACTACTACAAGGCATGGATTGTGTTTTATGTAACTTTGAACCTCCTGCAGTACCTAAAAATGCCTGGCATAAAGTGGGTATTCAAAAAAAAATGTGTTGAGAGAAGTTTTTGCCTACATGCATCACCATGGAGCCATAGCTACATCCTCGAACTTATAAGCACCTGACATAATACTCTCAGTCCCATCAGAACGTTAACATTTGGAAACACCTGAACACGCAATTCTAAAAAGTTCAATTCCAGACGGTTTATTCTAGCACACAAACGCACTGTGTACAGAGTTAGTTACTGCAACACAAGTGGAGGCGGCAAGAGAATAGTCTAAAGGTAAAACATCAAGGATTGTGTGGTAACACAAAATAGAGAAAGAAAAAAGTATAATGGAGAAGGAGGTGATCATAAATTTCAAACATCAACAAGATTTCAAGATGAATGAGGATTATGACAAGGATCTTAGTTTAAGCAAGTTATCTCCATCCTCCAGTACTGTCAGGATGGATGCTTGTTGCAAAGATTGAAGAATAAACCACATGTTAACAAATTTGACAATGGGAAGGGAGAAAAAAGTGGAGAAGCAGCTATAAAGGATAATACAGGTGAAGATCCTTGTCCACTAAATTAGAAAAGAATAGTTTATGTTTGATGTCAGAAAGAGCGGCAGAAAAGAAATCATGAACAGGGAAAGAATATTTATCAGCGAAAGAGGCATTATGAGTTCAAAAGGAATGGAAATCAAGGTCTTACAATGTTTACCCATAAAGCGAATTTGATTCTGGAAGCACAAAATATATTGAAGAAGTAACAGGGTTTTAAAAAATATGGTTTCTTATATTATTTTGTAACAGATTAATAGTTCCTACCTTCACCACTCTCCATGCCTTCTACAAAAATCCCCCCACACTGGGGAAGAATCCAGTACCGGCGTCTGTAACGATCCTGGCCAAACATCATCGAACGCAAAGAGTGAGAAGCGTCAAAGAGCTTCCTTCTGTACTGACTCTGTTGCTGTTAAAAAATGATGAATATAATTAAGCTATGGGTGTCAAATGCTTTAAAAATTAATATATAAGTGACTTTACACTTATTATGCCTTTAATAAGCAGATAAATTTCACTACTGGGAACAGACAGCAAAAGAGCTAAATATTACATGCCTGACTCCAATTTCAGTAACACTTATAAAGTTAGAAATTATCTTGAAAATAACTGGAATATTTTTGTTACCATGGATTAAGGAGATGCTTTATTTTATCAGTTATCTTATAGTAAAGCTCATCTTATGCTTGCTAATAAACAATGTGATCAAGTATTTTACTGGCCAGAACAAACTGGCTCAATTCTATTGATTATATAGTGCACGACAAATAATTCTCACATATGTAATTGACCATATCTGTATTTGCTTATTTTTATACTCATACTGTAAACCTAGGCAACATATACAACTAAGTTTTGGGATAAATTTGAGATGACTCTAACATTGATATAATATATAGGTATCTCATAATATTAATCTCACAATACTTTCAAAAATTCCTCTTTTTTACAAAAGTTCATTTAAAACTTCATTAATGCTACTGAAATTCAATTTTTAATTGAATATTTTAAGTGAGAAGTACACAAATATATAGTTTATAAATCCAATGCAAATAAAATACACAAATATAGTAATGTAAAATAAAATATAAGATGCTGAAACTATTACCATGATATTTGATTGAACTTTAAAAGTAATTAACTCCAAGAAATAAAACCATACATTTACTTATATTTTGTATTTAAATGAAGAGCTAAAGAATATGGCCCTGATTAAGTTTAAGCTTTTAACCTTGGCATTAAACTTTTAAGGTTTAATTGTGAGACTGTTTCTAGAGCTTCTCATTTTAATTACTCATAAAAAAAGCTTGTTTTTATTTAGCAACCAGAAGAACTAATCCCATATAAGGTGGATCTTTTAAACACTGCAAAAAAGATGTTAACTATAATCTGAAAAGTGCTTACTTTACTCAGTTTTTCAATCTGTTTTTCTAGCTCTTCAACACTTGCTGCTTGGTCACCTTCATCCTATACGTGACAAAATACAGTATCATTTATCTGTTTTGAAGATTTCTTTAATCAATCAGCAAATATTTAATGAAAGTCTCCTATACACAAAGTACTAGGATAGGCACTATGGAAACAGGTAAGACTCAGTTGTTGCTCTTTATAAATAAAATAATCTGGTAGGGAGACAAAATATTAACACTAAAAAATAAAACCCATCAAATATAGTAGGCAGCTATAAGGATCTCAAGATAGGTAGAGATTAAGAATCATGGGGTTCGGGGCGCCTGGGTGGCACAGCGGTTAAGTGTCTGTCTTCGGCTCAGGGCGTGATCCCGGCGTTATGGGATCGAGCCCCACATCAGGCTCCTCCGCTATGAGCCTGCTTCTTCCTCTCCCACTTCCCCTACTTGTGTTCCCTCTCTCTCTGGCTGTCTCTATCTCTGTCAAATAAATAAATAAAATCTTTAAAAAAAAAAAAAAGAATCATGGGGTTCAGGGGAGGGTGTGATTTATTCTAGTGGGAATCTATACCAAGAAAGGCTACATGGAAGAAGTTGTGTTTTTGTTGTTGCTATTGTTGCTTTTGTTTCAAGAAGTTGTGTTTTAATCAGCTATTGAAGAATGGTTAGGAATTGATCAATGAGAGAAAAGAAGGCAGGGCATTCCAGAAAGAGTTTGACACATGACCTGAAAGGTTCATCAAGAGATAATGTGGGAGACGAGGCATGGATGAGTTGAGGGCTAAATTGTGGAGAGCTGTAAATGCTTGGCAATGGACAATAATATCCTTTGAGGGAGGTTAAACATCAGAACTATGCTTTACAAAGATTAATCTGATAACAGTTGTAAGATGGCCTGGAGCAGGGAAAAGGACTAGAATTGGCAAATCTTTTTAGTAGATCCCTGCAGTGATTCAAAAGGGAGGGAGAATGTGGGCCTCACTGGTGTCAAAGAGGTAGAAATGAGGAAAGCAAAGGGATGTAAGAGATATTACATAATTAGAACTGCTAAGTCCTGACAAGTCTGGGATCTGAGGCAGGGAAGGGTGAGGGAGAGGAAGGAAAGAGTAAATTATGATATTAAGGCTTTAAATCTGGGAACTGCAAAAATACCGGTACCATTAATCAAAAGAGTCATTTTTAGAGCAAAGAAGGTTAAGTTATATTTTGAACACATTGAGCTTTTAGACGAAAAAATTATCTCTACTATGTATAGTACTAATTTCATAAATGGAAAGTACATATATGGCTATATGAATTTTTTCATTCTAGAAAATAAATATAGGAAAACTAGCCCTAAATTATGTTTGAGAGGGAAAGCATGAGGTAATAGAAGGTGTATGTGCTTCCTTGAATCTCAGGGGCACTACTTTCACATAGGCAAATTACTTAACTCTTCTAAGACTGTTTTGTTATATGTAAATTGATCATAACATCATCTGTAACATGAGATTTTTGTGAGAACTAAATAAGAACAGATCTGAAAGCAACTAGCATAGTTCCTGGCATTGAATATATATATATGATTACTTTCCTTTTTTCTGAAAATTGTACTTTAATGAGAAGATGCAGGTACATCTTAGGATAAAAAACCAGAAACTTATTTTTGATGTTCACTTTCTTTAAGTATTGTTCCAAAGCCACATTGCCACCAACTACTCATGTACAGGTATTTCTACAACGGTATGGTTATCGCCCCAATAAAAGGAAGTGAAAGGAAAATCTCAACAGTTTTACCATTATCTATCATTTATCCACTCCTTATCCAAACTTAGTGAACCAAGTTACAAAAGCATTCAGGCACACTTTTTGTATGCCTAATAGAAATATGATTTCTATGATAGTAATATGATTTCTATTTGGGATTTTAAAAAAACCTAAAATCTTTAAATCTTGACTCTCAAATAGGTATTTACATATCTGTAGGATTCTAAACTGATCTTTTGACCAAAGGATAAATGTTTGATAATTTGCTTATGTAAAAATACAATTCAATCAACAAATATTTGAAATAAGACATTGAAGTAGCTATGTATCAGCCAAATTAACTAGTTGCTCTTTCTAAGACTCTTCCCATGATGGAAAAGAAATAAAATATCAACTAAAGTTTTATTTAAAGGAGCTCTGGCTAACAGTCCTTATAATTTTAAGAGAGTGAAGGAACTTGAAAGACCAGAAAGGCAACAACAAAATTAAGAACACAGAATCCCTGCCCTGGTTCTCCATGGTTTATCATCCAACAGAGAGGGCCATTATATGTCCCTGTATGCTGGAGTTTAACTGTCCACATAACCTTACGTGCCTAATTGTGAAGTTAAGGCTCACAAAAGTTTCAACATAAATCTAAGTATTAGAGAGACTCCATGTGTTAAAGGAATGAAAAGTGAGAAGAGGGGATCGTGTTTGAGACAAAGAGCTATCTATGACTTAGTCAAGGGCAGTATTTTCTTTTTTTTTTAATTGTATTTTTTATAATAATTTTTTATTATATTATGTTAGTCACCATACAGTACATCCCTAGTTTTTGATGTAAAGTTCCATAATTCATTACTTGCATATAACACCCAGTGCACCATACAATATGTGCCCTCCTTAATACCCATCACTGACTGGCCTATCCCATTCCCCCACCCCCCTCCCCTCTGAAGCCCTCTGTTTGTTTACCAGAGTAGACAGTCTCTCATGGTTCATTCCCCCTTATGTTTACCCCCCCTTTCTTCTTCCCTTTCTTCTCCTACTGATCTTCCTACTTCTTATCTTCCATAAATGAGTGAAACCGTATGATAATTGTCTTTCTCTGCTTGACTTATTTCGCTTAGCATTATCTCCTCCAGTCCCGTCCATGTTGCTGCAAATGTTGAGAAATCGTTCTTTTTGATGGCTGAGTAATATTCCATTGTATATGTGGACCACATCTTCTTAATCCAGTCATCTGTTGAAGGGCATCTCGGCTCCTTCCACAATTTAGCTATTGTGGACAATGCTGCTATGACCATTGGGGTGCGTATGGCCCTTCTCTTCACTACGTCTGTATCTTTGGGGTAAATACCTAGTAGTGCAATTGCTGGATCATAGGGTAGCTCAATTTTTAACTTTTTAAGGGACCTCCACACTGTTTTCCAAAGTGGCTGTACCAACTTGGATTCCCACCAACAATGTAAGAGGGATCCCCTTTCTCCATATCCTCTCCAACTGATTTGTTGTTTCCTGCCTTGTCAATTTTTGCCATTCTAACTGGTGTAAGGTGGTATCTCAATGTGGTTTTGATTTGAATTTCCCTGATGGCTAATGATTTTGAACATTTTTTCATGTGTCTGTTAGCCATTTGTATGTCTTCATTGGAAAAGTGTCTGTTCATATCTTCTGCCCATTTTTTGATTTGATTATTTGTTTCCCGTGTATTGAGTTTGAGAAGTTCTTTGTAGATCTTGGATACCAGTCTTTTATCTGTAGTGTCATTTGCAAATATCTTCTCCCATTCCGTGGGCTGCCTCTTAGTTTTTTTGACTCTTTCCTTGGCTGTGCAGAAGCTTTTTCTAACTGAAAGAGATCATGTGGGTCTCTGCAATTAATCCTTTAAGAAGTAAAACTACTGACATGACCTATACTTTAATCAAGAGGCAAAATCTATTTTTGGAGGAATAATGTGCCTATCTTATCAGTCAGATTCATTAAATAGTTAAAATTATATTTAATAGGAAATTGAGAAGTGGCTGCCAATTCTTCATTATGAAGAGTAGCTCTCAAATCACTTAAAGGAAATGCTAATTTGCCTTCTTAGGTCCTAAAATATTTATTATTTTTAAAAGCTTTTAAACTGTTCACTCAATGTTAGTAACAAGCTATACATTTGCCAGGATTTTGATCAATGAAACCCTACAATCTAAGTTAACTCTATAGTTCAACATTCACAAAAAAATAAAGTACCACTTTAAATAATACATCTGGCCTAAGAAACATTAATCATGATTTTTAAGTAATTAATAATGATTTTTAATCTCCCTTAAAAAAATGTATGGTTTGTTAATTTTCCGTGTGAAAACAGCAGCAAAACAAATAATTTCTGTAAATAAACTCTAATTTAGTGGGATAACTACCCAGTAGAATACACTGAAATCCCAATACAGAGTTTTAAAATTTATGAGGGTTAACACTTCAAAACAATTTATAACATTAAGTGCTAAAGAGTGATTCTAATTCTATGAAAAGGTGATTAATATTGGTCAGAAAGGTTTAATCCCTTCTACAGAGACAGCTCCACTCGCCAAATGAAGCAGACTGGTTATAAATGGTATCTTTTGTTTGAGTAATTACAATTCTGATATCAAAATTATATACCCTTCACATTATTTATCACAGCATGAAAATATATGATCAAGTGGTTTCAAAAGTACAACATTGTGAAATAATTAATTTCTGCAAGGAATGTCAATATAGTCTCCTTTTCAGATTGGTACTCAAAAGAAGTAAAGCTCATTCTAGTGATTTTTATCATTTTGGTTTAAAATATAACATGGGGAAAAATTTATGAAAACATTTTGCATCTATGCTCTTTTTATTCAAGAGAATTGTATGGCACATGTCTTATACATTCCTCCACATTATCAAAAGATTCAGTCAAAATTTTGATTCAGTAATTCATCATTGGTCTTGATTAGGTAATATTTTCATACATTCTATCAATAAATTCATCCCTCTAAGTCTTCTTTCCTTATTTTTCCAGCAGTACTTAGTTGGTGTAGGAAAGGAAAAGAATTCTTTCTCGAGGGATGCCTAGGTGGCTCAGTTGGTTGGGCATCTGCCTTCGGCTCAGGTCACGATCCTGGGGTCCTGGGATGGAGTCCTGTATCACGTTCCTTGCTCAGCAGGGAGCCTGCTTCTCCCCCTGCCTGCTACTCCCCATGCTTGTGCACACTCTTTCCCTCTCTGACAGTGAATAAATAAAATCTTTAAAAAAAAAAAAAAAAAAGAATTCTTTCTCAACTTCCTTAGCTAAATACTCCTGGAATCGAGGGCAGGAGGAATGATTGACAGTATATTGTCTTTTGAGCGTCATTCTGCAGGCTTATCAGTATCTCCAGCATTCTTTTCTGATAAGTGAACTTTAACCTTTATGCTCCTTTTATACATGTCTATTTCTGTGACTTACGGTAGCTTCCCTAAACACACACATACACACATACACTCACATACACACACCTCTATGACCTTGCCTTCTTCCCTGTAGCCTACTCTTCAAAGCTAGCCCCTTCACCTTGATTGAAAACCCTCCAAAATGTTTAGGGACCTTATACCATTAATTATTCTCTTCATCTCTTTAATCTTCAACCCCCCTCTCTTATTTTATTGACTCAGTTCAACCAAAGATCATCTCGTTGTCTTACACATCTGAAAAATCCTTGGTCTTTGTCTACCTCTAGGAACTAACTGTCCTTTCTTCTGAGGCACAACGCTTAAAGCAGTCATTTTCACTTTCTCACTTTCTATTTTTCTCCTTCAAAGCCTGGCTTCCACTCCTACCCCTCTATCGAAACTGTGCTGGCACTAGTTACCAGGGAGTCCATGTTGCCAAATTCAGCAAACACTTTCAGTCCTCAGCACATGAGTTTCCTGCTGCCTTAATACTGTTTATCACTGTCTCCTTTTTGAAATGTTTGACACGAATAGAAGAGAGTTAACATTGTGGGCCTGACTGCTATCCTTTGAAAGGCTTGCTCATAAGATTGGCCCTTGGTGTCTGGGAACTTGGATTTTGAAGGGTTTACTTCACTTTGATAAGACTGGCTTGCTAAACTGTGCTAACAATGTGGTTCATACTTTTCTTCTGGGAGTCTGGAATTTTGGCCCATGCTATGCAGGGGGTTCCAGCCCCCCAGTAAAAACTCTGGGCACCAAGTCTCAAATGGGCTTCCCTAGTATACAACATTTCATATATGTCACAACTTATTGCTGGAAGAAATAAGCCTATTCTGTGTCATTCCCTAGGAAAAGACTCTTAGAAGGTTGAGCCTGGTTTCCTCTGGATTTTGTCCCTTATGTCTTTTCTGGTTGTGCTTTGTTTCCTTTTGCTCTAAAATTCAGAGACATAGCATGACTAGATTCTGAGTTCTGTGAGTTCTCCTACTTAATCACTGAGTCTGGAGGTGATCTTGGGGATCCCTGACCCACTACAGAAATCTCCTACCTCTCTATTTCTTCCTCCGCAAAAAGCCTTGTGAGATTTTAAATACTGATGTTCCCTGGGGTTCTAACCTCAGTCCACTACTCTACTCACTAAATCAATCCCCCTGTGAAAATTTATCCACTTCATGATTTTAGATTAATATCTATGTGCTAATAAGCTCCAGATCTATATTTTCAAGACTGACCTTTTCTTCAGGCTTCAGAATCTCAAATCCAACTGACTGCTGAACTTCTGCATAGGCACTTCAAACTCAACAAGTCTAAAATAGGCTACCATCATTTTCTATCTTCCACTATCTGTTTCCTCCTCTCATCCTCCCCTACCATCTATTTAATCTGCTTCTCCTGATTTCACTAGCTCAGTAATGGCAACAACAGCATGCAGTCTCCCAAGGAGATAGTTGGGAATCAATCCTACCCCTCCATCAACCTACACAGCCCATCTTCAAATACTACTCATTCTTCCCACTAAATATTTACTGAATCCTTTCCTCCTTCATCCCAACTACCATTGGTCTAGTTTCAGATCCCTCACAACTCATCTAAACTATTGCACTATCTCGTGACTGATCTTCCCACCTCTGATCTTGCCCTACCCAAATCTGTTTCTATCTTCTGCAGAATTGCCATAGTGAGTCACTCAAAACTCAAGTCTGACCATGTCTTTACCTTACTGATAACCCTTCAATGGCTTCCTATCACCAAAAAAGTATAAGATCCTAGTACACAGCTGTTGGATATGAGGTTCTCTAGTAACACTGAAGCACCTGTAATTCCCTTAAAGCACATTGTGGTTTCAGGCATCTGGGTCCTCGCTCATGCTGTTCTTTTTGCCTAGAACACTTTTCTGTAGCTTCGTCCCAGGTCAACGTGCAGCCCACCTTGTAGCTCAGCTAAGGAGTCCAGAAAGCCTTTGTGAGAATTTATTCCTCAAAAAGGTTAAATGCCTTTCCTTTGTACCTGACTAGCACATTGTAAATACTGCTATCAAATCAGTGGACACTCAATACATTACATTTTCTTATTTCAGATATTCCTCAGTGAGAGTGTAAATTATTCGTCTTTGATCAAAAGCGCCCAAAGCTAGGCACATGATAAACTGGTATTTAAGAAATATACCAATCTCACTAAACCTAACAACACTTTTAGGGCATGAAGGATTGTACAAATGTAAGGTACTATGTTACTCAAATGAGAGAGAATACCTGAAGGTAAAGAATCTGCACAGTTCTCTGGAGAATGCTCAAGTCATTATATAAAAAGAAAAATTTAACTTCTTTCATTCAGTATAAGTGCCTTCTATGTGTAGGCACTGTATTCAGTATCCACCTAGTTACCACAAAAAACTTTATAAGGCCAATATTCTAACATTCAGTTTTCAGATGAAGAAACTGAGGCAAATAATTGTCAAAATGGAATTCAAATGCAAATTCATTTGACTCCAAATTCTGTGTTATTTTTCAATATGTTAGGCAGTCTTAGCTAAGTTTAAAAATCAACCTAAATTTGATTACCTCATCTTCACAGATATCAGTCTTCTTTCCTTTTTTGTCTTCTTTATCTTCTTCATCCTCATCATCTTCGTCAGCTTGGTCATCACTATCATCGTCGTCATCATCATCAAAATCACTGTCTCCCCCCTTCCTTCTTCGCTTGCGTCCTGGTGTGGGTGTGCCCAACGGATGCTGTTCTTCTCCAAGATCAATGCCACCTGAAGTGTCTCTTTTGCCTGTTTTCTTAGCATGAATGATTCTGAGCCTTTAAATATGAAAAAAATGATGGTATGGTTAAGTCTTCTTTCTGTACTTTTTAGAGAGCATAACATTTTTTAAAAAGATTTTATTTATTTATTTGAGAGAGAGAGAGAGAGAGAGAGAGAGCACAAGTAGGGGGAGGGGCAGAGGGAGAAGCAGGCTCAATCCCAGGATCCGGGGATCATGACCTGAGCCAAAGGCAGACACTTAACTGACTGAGCCACTCTGGTGCCCCTTGTTTTTTAAGAGAGAGAGAGATGGAGAGCACATGCATGGGGTGGGGTGAGTGAGGGAAAAAGAGTGAATCTCAAGCAGGCTCCATGTCCAGCACACAACCCGACCCAGGGCTCGATCTCATGACCCTGAGATCATGACCTGATCTGAAATCAAAAGCTGGACATTTAACTGACTGAGCCACCCAGGCGCCCCAAAGAGCACAACATAAGTTTTAAGCAAAAATACCTTCTGGTATTTTTGTCAGTAAGGAATACATCAGTGACAATAAAAATTAGAATTAAGGAAGTTTAACAAACATGTTTCCAGAAATTACAGGATGTATTAACTTTCAAGAATTATTCAGGATATCTCTTTGGAATTAGCAAACATTTAAAAAAATAAAACTTAGAAGGCTGAAAAGATTAACTCTAGCAATGCCAAGTGATAATTCCTGATCTCATACTATCAGACTGAATAAATTTAAATTCAAATTACCACAAAGAAACTATCCTCTTATCATAGAAGTTGAATAATTTCAGCATTGTATTTCCTGGCAGGAAGCTAATTAAGTTTTAATGCTGAATGCATTTGGGTATCTTAGACCCTCTGTAAAAGCAAACTTTAATTAGAAAGCAATTTAAAAAAGTGGTAGTTCCAAACAGATTCTGTTTATGACAAAAGTAACCAGATAGCAACAACAATCTTAGAAAATGTGATTACTTGACTTGTTTGAAATAAAGAAGATAAATGGACTGTTTTCTAAGTTTGAAGAATATGAGCTCAATGAATCTCATTAACTATTTTCCACTGCAAATTCTGACCTTGAGTTTCATTAATTTCATATCTCATCTTTATTAAGTTTTACCGTTTCTAATTCTAAGACAAAATAAAGTTGAAATTCTATCTTTGCAATCTGTATATTTTACAAGGGAACTTGTACAAAGGAAAAACAGTAGACTAACTTTAATAAAACAGGACTTACTTTCGAAGTTTACCTTCTACTACCCACTTATCTCTCCTCAAGTTTGACATATAATCAATGTTCTTGTCAATTTCACTGTCAATGCAAAAATTAGAAGACATATATTAATCCTTATGCAATACATTAATTTGGTAATAAGCGAACTGATGCAGTTTTTGGTAAGTATAAATGCTGATTGCCTATGAATAGCAAAAACAACTCAAAATTACATTAATACATTATCATATCTTCGAGATATATGGAAAACTTAAAATGTCCAGTAATGATAGAAATGCATAGCTCCAAAATATTTGGCTTGATCCTTTTCTTACAAAGGTAAAAAACTAAAAGTAACATATTTAAATCTGTAAAATAATAAATAGCAAGAAGAAGATGAACATGAATTTGTTCACCAAATCTTGAAATACTAGAGTGGAGAACTTACTTTGACTCTTAAATGAGACTAAGTACTTTTTAAAAAAGTATAAATTAATAAATAAATAAACTAAAAATATTAAGACTGCATTAGCACATAATAAAATAAAAAGTAGCTGGATAATTCTAGGAATGGCTACTAAGGAAAATCAGGCAGACATCTATCATTGAAAGACATTGAAAAAAAGAAAAATTCTGGATTCTTTCATTTTTGGCACTATGGCAAAAAAAGTATTTTTACATTTCAGTGTATAAATAATTAACAAAATTATTATATAAATAAAACAAGTTATAAAGACTGTATACCGTATGATCCAAATTTTTGTTTCAATAGACTTCAAAGAAATATATTAAAATATTATTAGCAGTAGTCACCTCTGAATGGTGAGATCAAGTGTAATTTTAACTTTTTTTGTGCTAGTCTGTTACTTCAAGATTTTCCATAAGAAATTTGTATTATTTTGTGATTAGGCAAATTCAAAACAGAAAACAGTCACCAGAAAAGTCTGGGTATATGCTTACCTCACCACACTCTTACTGCATGCCAGTTCATTGATCAGGAAAGCCAAGACTGAAGCTTTCTGTGCTGGAGTATGAGCCTGAAAAGCTTTGGTTTTCAGGCTTTCGGTAAGTTCAGTTTGTCCACAATGGGCTTCCATAAAAATCTGCAAAATCTCCGAAACATTGTCTCGATTCACACCAACATTCAGCAAATGTTCTCCAAGAGCTGTTTTGGCCTATAAATGTTTGACATTTTTATCAGTATTGATCATAACCATTCATGACATAAAAACAATACGATTTTAAAATATGGATATTACATGATCTAGATATTACTGACAAGGACTTTATTCATATTTTTGATGGAGTGGAGATTAAAAATAGGCAATAGATCATAGCCAAGTATTTAAGTACTTGTAATCCTTCTATTCCTTCTTCAAGCCCTTGATTAAAAGTTAGGCAGGGAGAACAGTATGTAAACTCATGGGTAGAAATAATCTATCACACCTTCTTTGACTATAGAGACTACCCTAAGCTTTTCCAGGCTTTATCTAGACATTCTATCAGTAGTGGTGGGGGGGCAGGTTCAAGAGCCCTGTTATTGTGTTCTGGCTCTCTGGTGTCATGGGTTCTACTGCCTGCCTTAGGGAAGGAATAGGGAGATGAAGGAGCAATTAACAGATGCATCTGGAAGCTTTTCACTCTACAATATTATCTGCAGCAAAGCTGACCAAAATGTGTATCTTAGCCGAAATTAAGATAAATATGAACTTAATGGGTATTAAGAGTATTCATGTGCTGATCTATAGGTGCTTTGATTAGCCTCAGTTTTTCAAGGTGATTAAGACAGAACACAGTATAATTTCAGAAGGCACACATAAGTTCTGTTTTATGAATTATGATTTCTCTTTTGTCTAATATCACATGGGTATTTCTTTAAATTTGGTTTTTGCTGACAGCTAGAGGAAAAGAGTAATTTGGGAATGATCTATATTCCTTAGGCTTTATGAGCCAGGTTTTTCTAGGTTTGTACCAATTTAACCTGAACCAGATCTACATTTAACTTTGTGAGACACGTAGGAAAAAAACTGGATCAGTCTATACAATCTTCAGCTAATATGCTAAAGCCAGCTAACAATGCACTGATAGTACAAATTTTTAAAAAAATTTATATTTTGGTTTTTTTTACCTTGTATCCTGTAATTAGACCTGGATCACATACAGCAGCTGAGAGGAGCCTCACAAGCAAGTCTTGTACTTCACCCATGCTGTCCCCTATATTTAGCAATCCCTCTTGAAGAACACTCAGGTTTGGAACATCAATATTCACATCAAAGCCCAAAACTTTACCAAAGTTTCGTAAGAACTGCACCACCATGAGACAGTCTGAAAATGTACTTCCAGAGAGAACAAGTCCTGGAATACGAGGCAACTCTGGCAAAGGCTGCACATAAAACAAAACAATAAATAAATAATTTTAAAGCCATGATTTTATATCTTCTGAAGTAAAAGAAGTTGCTGTCTTTGTTTTTCCTGCATCAATCATACCAGTGATTTTCCCTCTGGATTGTAAATCCCCTGGGGGCATTTCTACAACCCCATGGTATTAAGTACAGATAGGCTCTCGAATGCAACTCACCAACAATAAATTTGGTTGAACCCAACATGAACTTAGATTTCTGCAAAAGAGAACACTAATTTTAACTAACTTACATATTGATAAACATTGGTTTATGTGACTGGAGAAAAAATTAGATAACATAAGAAACATTTCAAAAGTACCTTCCCATGGACATACTTAGTAGAGTACTGATTTCTTCTAATGATGGAGACCAATTTATATTTCACACTACTTTAGGAGCTCAGAAACTAACAGGGTACATCTGTGGGCTGTATGGTTGGGAGTGGTGGCATTTTTGGCTACTGAATGTGGACAAATTACTAGGTCAACATGATCAGAACCCATGACCCTATCAAGAACCCAGTTATACTACAACTAACAGTCTTTAGGTTTCCAATATGTAGCGAAACATTAATACTGAGTTTCAATATTAAAATTAGAAAGCTGTCTCTTTTGCTCCTTCTCAAATATTTTTACATATTAACAGTTTAATGACCAAACTGTAGTACTAGTTGTCATAAATGTTTAAAAAATTAAGGAAATAGGTAAGCTAAATTAAAAATATTTTTGTAGGGGCGCCTGGGTGGCACAGCGGTTGAGCGGCTGCCTTCGGCTCAGGGCGTGATCCTGGCGTTATGGGATTGAGCCCCACATCAGGCTCCTCCGCTAGGAGCCTGCTTCTTCCTCTCCCACTCCCCCTGCTTGTGTTCCCTCTCTCGCTGGCTGTCTCTGTCTCTGTTGAATAAATAAATCAAATCTTTTAAAAAAAATATTTTTGTAGATAAATGGGATTCAATAATTGTATCTTAAACTTCAAGTAGAAAAAAGTGTGACATGTAAATATTTCTTTTTCTCTGAATTTGTCTAGTTCAAAAATGTTCCCCTACCCTTCATTTACTGAAATAATAAAATACTTTTTCTACTAATATTGTATGGGAACACAGAACTATGGATAATAGCTGATACCATACAAATCTTTTACGTTCTGTTTTAAAACCATTTAATTCAGAGACTTTTCCAGAACCCTATCATATACATACATTTCCATAAGACTCTAAAAATGTATATAACAAAGCTAACAAAAATAAGGCTTAAAATGAACATATATTTGACATAATGCGTATGGATTTAAGTAAAAATAAAAGATGCGAGGAGATGTAAAGCTCATTTAGGATTAAAAAATATTTACTCACTCTGAGGCTTATTAAATGTGTTAACTAACACATTCTGGGCTTAGGAAACTTTAAACACACAATTGACTAAAACTAGCATGTATACTTTCATTTTTACTTAAAAGCATTTATGCTATGTAACTAAACAGAATATTAATATAATTAAATCCTCACTGGAGTATTAAAAGTTTGCTTTAAGTACTTTAGAAGCGATCTTACACAGATTAAGAGACAGTCATTATTTATACATCAGATGAATATGACTTATAAGTAATATAGATGCTACTGATCAAGTATAATAATATGTCATAGAGATGATATGCAGCATCAATATAATTTTCTAGAAATACCATCTTCTTAGGTACAATCAAACATAATAGATTTCTACTAATACATGAAATCGTGTCAGATACTAATATTATTTTGCTCTTTCCAGTTTCTACTTTTACATATTTGAGCCACATTAGATGTCTGTGAAGCATGATGGAAGGGAAAGCACATATGAAGTACTTTGGTTGGCTATACTTCTTGGCTTTCAGGATGATAAACAGTATGGACTCTGGAATTTAACAAACTGGAGATTGAATCCAAGTTGCTACTTATTAGCAGTGTAATCTTGGGCAAGTTCCTTAACCTCTTTGTGTCTCAGTTTTCCCCTTGGTAAATGGGCATAAATACCAGTTCCCCAGGCCTGTGGTGAGGATTAAGTGAGAGAATTCATCTAAAGCACTTAGCATAGTGTCTGGCATGTAGTAAACATACTCAGTAAACGTTAGCTACAATCACTAAAGCACTGAAGGAGGTCATAGAGTATAAACCGTCACTTATGTAAATATCTACCAGCGCATGGTGAGGGGCTAGAGCTTTCCGTACCTAAATGCCTGGAAGGAACCAAATGACATATAGAAATCCTATCCACTTCTCTAATTCGTCTTTGCAGATTTCCTCAGTATTTCGACTTCAGTTTAAAAAGGCTTACAGTGCTCCACCTATATATTAAGAAGCACCATTATTGGCATAGGAGCTCTGAGAGGTTTATTGGTGGCCATCCGGGAAAGGCAGATAGACCTTGACTTGGAAACCCACTGCTCTGGTTAAAAACGAAACGCTTTCATAATGGCAACTCTGGCAAAGGAATCAGGTGAGACACAGGAAAAATTAAACTTACTAATGAAATGTTTTACATGATAAATTACCTTTTGGTCTGCTAAGCACATATCTTCATTAGGCTTCTTTAGTTCCTTTGCCATTTCTAATTCTAATCTTCGTTGCTCTAGTTTACGTTCTTTATTTAATCTTTTCTCATCACGTTTTTCTTGCTTCAACCGTTCTTTTTCCTTAAAAAGAAAACCAAGTCCAACAGTCTCTTTAATCACTGTATGTGTTTGAAAAACCTCCAGTTAAAAATTTAAAAAGTTATCAAAGGGTTATTATTTTCATGAATAGAATTCTCAGGATATTTAGGAATACACTTGGAACTACATAGAAACAATAACTGATTTTCACCCTTTGAGTTTTAAAATAATCTTATGACTGTGTGTGTGTGTGTGTGTGTGTGTGTTTGTATTACCAATATTAGATTCAACCCGATTCAACTCAGATTATTCCATTATTCAAAATTTACTCAATCCTTCCCCAGGTTACAATATGAGAATCAAATACTTATTAACAAAAGCAGATATACAAAATTCACATGGGTAATTAGATATTTATAAAATACAGTTAGCTAGTATTAACACAAATTTTTGTGTAGCTCCAGGAAGCAAGGGAGGATTTATAGCATGAAAGTGGAAGCAACATGCTTGAATTTGCAAAAACTGTTCTTTCAATTAACTAGTTTTAAAATAGCACCTGTGACGAAATCAAAATACTATTTACCACTATAAACAACACTTAAGAGAATGTAAAATGGATTCTGAAGGCAATTCCAAAAGCATTAAAAAAAATATTTTCAGTAATGAGAGCAATATGGAAATAACTGTCCTGTCTCCCTGTTGTAGGGGATGACACCCTGTTGGAAGAAGTCAAAAGTTTTTCTATAATAATATTAGTGTCAGTACTTTATTGCCAGACTTCAAATACAATGTTTACTTAGATGAGAAATAACAGTGGAACCATCAGGCAGTTCTAACCTATTACCTCACACATTTGACACACTAATGATGGGTTTACTTTTGTATGCTGGTCTCTTCCTTGTTTAAAAATCTGTCAATTTTTCAATTTTCTTTATTTTCATCAAAATAAAGTCCAACTCCTTACTTTTTTTTTTTTTAAGATTTTATTTATTTATTTGACAGAGATAGAGACAGCCAGCGAGAGAGGGAACACAAGCAGGGGGAGTGGGAGAGGAAGAAGCAGGCTCCCAGTGGAGGAGCCTGATGTGGGGCTCGATCCCATAACGCCGGGATCACGCCCTGAGTCGAAGGCAGACGCTTAACCGCTGTGCCACCCAGGCGCCCCCCAACTCCTTACTTCTGAATTCAAAACTCTCTTTTTTCTTATCCCCGTTTTTGTATTCTATGTAGATCTAGTCAAACTGTTTGCTATTCCTGAGGAACATCTTGTTTCCTCACCTCCTTATATTGGTGCTCTCCAAGCGGGAAGGTCATTACTCCCATCTAGTGGATCTTAATCCTATTTAAACACTACCATCTCCTCTTAATTCTCATAGCTCTACCCTACTATTTTAACATTGCACTTACTGCTTCCTATACTACATTAGCATTTCCCCCCATATTCTAGCTATATCTGTTTCAATTACCATGGCTAAGATAGCACCCTGACTGCTGTGGGAGGGCATGCCACAGGAGAGACACAGAGGAGAGGATCTTCCTGCCAGAGTAGAGAAAGCACAGTGTATTTGAGAAATTGCTAGGAGTGTCAAGAGTAGAGTGTAGGTTGCAGATTGAATAGTTGCTGAATATTATGATACAGAGCCAGAGGCCAGGTCATGAGAGCCTTTTTATATGATATGCTCAAGTCACTGCTCATTTTTATACAACCTCTAAATTTCTGGGTTACTGATTCATACAGACATTTGGGAGGAAAATGATTTGGAAACTGTATTGTGAGATTATTGACACCAAAAAAAGTGCTACAATTAATCTTACTGATTATAAACTAAAAGCAATTTCTGAGGGTCTAATGACATAAAATACACACAATTAACATGCAACATTCCCACAATGCACTGTAGATTTTCAAATCAAATTATCATTGGTAGAAGATTTTTTCCCCCCAGAATTGGATTTTCAATTTATAAACACATGAATGTTGCTCTAAGAATTTTTTTCAAGGAAGAGAAAACATTTTGGTCACTCACCAGAATATAAATGACAATCACCAACAGAAAAAACAAATGTCTCTTATAGATTTCAAAGTAGCTGGTATAAATTTTTCTACCATATAGGACTAACCCAGAATTCTTAATGATGTTCACGATAATAATTACAAAAATAATAACTGAGACTACTATTCACTAAAAACTGTTGAAAATGATCAGCATTTCTTTTCAAAAAGAAAGGACAATGTGACACTAATGTTCTCTTCACTGTGCCAACGTCACTGTGATGCCAATCTGGGGGTACATAATACTTGAATGACAGGTAGACAATGAGCTAAAGTGCATTTAATGTCATGAGGTAAATATGGCTTATATTTGTGGATACCATTTTTAGCTAGTGATAGGCAATATTTTTTCCGGTTAGAAGAATTGTTATAATATGGCATGGAGGGTAAAATGACATCAATTTTTAGGATAAAATGGAGATTTCCAAGAAATCTTAGAAATTTGTAGGACCTTTATTACTTAAAGACAAGCATCCATTCTTGTCTTGAAGTATCAGGGATACTTCAAAGAAAACATGAAGTCTCTAAATGTAGTAGATTTGGTGAATTTACTCACTAATTTATCTAATGAACTTTAATGAATTGTATAAGACAAGATAACTCTCAAAGAACTAGAGCTTCTGGGTCCCCTCAACAATCAACTAATATTTAAAATGGTATATAAAGACAGTCACAATCTAGCCCCACACAAGTTTTCATCTCCTATGTCATGATTATCAGTGTATTTCCCATGCTCTAGTCACACTGTGTGGTACAGCTGTGTGGAGAAGACAGCGTAACCAGTTTGAGGCATTGCTTGGATGATGATGAAGATGATGAAAAAGGACAAGGCGGAGGATGGGGAGGAAGATGAGGAGTATAGACATAAGGAGGAGAAAGAGGAGAAGGAGAAGAGCAACAAAGCCAAGATGGGCATACACAAGGTGAAAACGAATTAACCCTCTCTTTGCACCTTCCTCCTCTCTGCCCACAGGCCATATTGAGATACAACATTGTACCTTTGTATATGCCATTTCCTCTGCCTGGAATGCAGAACCTCTCTTCCTTAACCAGAAATAAAGCCTGCTTTTATTCTTCTCATAAGTGCTTCAGGCATTTTAATCTCTCTCTCTTTTTCTGAGCTTCCACATAACATTATATTATGTATTGCACTCTGGGACAATTATTTGTCTCAAGTTGATCTCTTACACTTTAGTGTAAGGTTCTAGAGGTCAGAGGAACAAACTTAATTCACCTGTTTCTTTATGGACCTATTTAATTCCCAGCAGTACAATTTGCCAGACACTTCGAGGAAGTTTTTAATGATTCTATTTTTCTCCCTATCAAGTCTGTATCAGTTCCACTTTCCTCTCCCACTGGTCTCAATGTTATTCTTATTTCCAACTACAGTGTCATATGTCTTTAACAGAAATATTTGGTGTGCCTTAGCATATAAAAATTACTTAAGCATTTATTTGTTTGCTGAATGATTAATTCCATAAATGCCATATAAATAACAACAGGTTAACATTTGTACTAGTCATTAAACATATTCAATGGCTGATTTTTTTCTCAACTTTTTATATTTCATTCTGTGGACAGACATAATTGATGCCTTCTATTTTCAATTATACACAAACCTTGTAGCCAAAAGCATTTAATACATTTATTAATAATATTCAAGTTATATTTGGGAATTTAAAAATATCTGATATATTTCTCACATTTACTCCAACATTAATTTCATAATCATTTTAATTGCATACACTATGATTTGATGTGCTTGCAAATACACTGTCTCCATATCAAAATTAAATAGACTTATTATCTGATAATTTTTTCCAGAAACTGAAGTTTAGAGTGGCAGTGCTACTTTAGGTCAAATTTGAAAATAGTTAAACTTGTGTAGTAGTCTCTCTTCTAGACTTGGTATACTGTTTGAAAGAGCAACATTTACCAACTTTTCACCTACACCTTTTTTTTTAAAAAGACTTTATTTATTCATTTGAAAGAGAGAGAGACAGAGAGTGCACAAGCAGGGAAGAGGCAGACGGAGAGGGAGAAGCAGACTCCCTGCTGAGCTGGGAGCCTGATGTGGGGCTCGATCCCAGGACATGGAGATCATGACCTGAGCCCAAGGCAGATGCTTAACCATCTGAGCCACCCAGGCACCCCACACCTAAGCCTTTTCTTGACAAATTAAGTTACTATGCTTAATCCTACACTTAATTTCTGTAATATTATGTTTTTAAAGATTTAATTAATTAATTTAGAAAGTGAGAGTAGATGTGTGCACATGCACCCGGCGGCGGGTGGGGGGGGGGAGCAGAAGGAGAGGGAGAGAGCAGACTCTGAGCTCAGTGTGGAGCCAAGGCAGGGTTCGATCCCATGACCCCAAGATCATGATCTGAGCTGAAACCAAGAGTGGAAGTCCAACTGACTGAGCCACCCAGGCACTCCTTTTTTTTTTTTTTTTTTTAAGAAATTATTTATTTATTTGACAGAGAGAGACAGCCAGCGAGAGAGGGAACACAAGCAGGGGGAGTGGGAGAGGAAGAAGCAGGCTCCTAGCGGAGGAGCCTGATGTGGGGCTCGAACCCAGAACGCCGGGATCACGCCCTGAGCCGAAGGCAGATGCTTAACCACTGCACTACCCAGGCGCCCCCACCCAGGCACTCCTATAACACATTTTGTTGCTATGTCAAATACCAGGATTTCACAATGGAACTTCCTGGTTTTGTAAGGTCAATTCACAACAAACTTTTGGTGTACCAGAGAAGACTTATGAAACCTATCATAACATGAAAGGAATGTTAAGACATATTTTACATTAACAATGGTTAAATTTCAGGGCAATAACTTAGACTGACTACAAATGACTACAAAATATAGCTCCTGACTATATTTTAGATTGACTGTCAATAATGACAAGCAATTAGTATTAATTTTTTTGGCTTTCATCCTCCCCATATCCTCCAGTTTTCTAATGTAGAAATTCTTGAAGTAAATGAATTCTTGGAATATAAGTCATTTACAATAAAATATCTTTTAATCATCTTAATTACAGTAATGGAATTTTCCATATCAAAATATTACTAATATTTTAGTTAAGAAGTCATTTAAATTTCATTTTAAAGTTGAAACACCTTTTGATAGCAAATGCATTAAATTTAGATTATCCCAAACAGCCCAAAATACATAGGGTGAATATTTCAAAAACCAGTTTTTTACGCACACAAAAAGATTACTTTAGGGGCTCTCAAGGCATAAATGACAGTATTTCCAGAAATCTATAGCATAATAATAAATATAGGAAATAAATTTATTCTATTTTAGAATCATAGAAGTTTAAAAACCAAACAATGAATGTGGTAGAATGACCTGTTATTGTAAACTTTTACAACTTATCAGACTGCAAAACAAGACATTTTTAAGAGACATGCTGCAAAGATGCCTTCTTTTTTTGTTTTTTATGATTCTACTGGGTCTCTTAGGTGTTTGTTCTGAGCATAATTAGGAGAATATATTTCTTTTGACAGCAACTTGTACTTAAATTTCAAAGACATAAATATAATTTAAGAGATACAAGTTTACCTCAGGGTACAGGAAGAATACAAGTATAAATAAGATTAATAATACAAGCCATTTATAGAAGACAGATGTAAAGATTAAAAGTACTACTGTTTTATGGTAAAACTGAATATGAGTAGAATAATCAGGGTAATTTTTTTTTACAGGGACTGTTTTTACATTTAAAATATTATGAAAATTAAGTTTAAACAAATGAAAAAATTATGAATCACATGATGGAGAGAGCTTTACATTTTATATTTTAATAAAAATTTTATTTTATAGGTATAATATTTAAAAAGAATAAAACCTCCCTGTTATCATATTTTCTTAAAATCTCCCAAAGTATTACAGAAGTCTGTACTTACTTAAGGTTGTATATCTAATACTGTGCAGAATAGCTATTGTAAATGTTTCTTAAATTAAAATTAAAATTGTTAATAATACTTGAGTCAGATAATCAGAGATTTTAATATACCTAAATTAAATTGATAATAATCTTTTAAAAACTGATTTTGTTTATAGGACATTTAACATGTTATCATACGGTTAATATAAAATTATTTGTTTTTAGACTATTTAACTTTAAAATTAAAGGACATTGTAAGCACACCATATAAATACAATATACAAGCATGTCACAGAAGTATATTTACTATGTCTTCAACCAAATAATGGGTTTGCTTAAACAAAACCATCTACATGTGCAATTCTACTTATTTTCATTTTTCACTAACTAATGATTAATATAAATATAGGATTATAAAATAGTCTTATGACTTGAATCATGGATGGGGAGGGGTTATATATTTTTTCTGCTTTCAAATTGTTTATTAGATGACTTCTGAAACCTCAACTACTCTCTTGTATTTTATGGTTTTGTTTCCTAAAATGCTGACACAGTCATTCTGTGATAGATGTATATTTAACAACCTTTTGTAGTTTATTGATCCTTGGAGGGAGACATATAAAAGACTCTGTTGATTGCTGTGGTTGATTTTTCAGTTAATATGAGTAAAGTGATTATAAATTTGTGACTGTTATGGTTTAAAGTTTTTATAAATGAAAGAGGAGATTTTGAGCTACTTTGTCACATTGCTTTAATCAACCTGTTTCTAGTGCTTAGTAATAATGCAAGCAGAGGTATCTCATATTATACTTGAATTATACTAGGAAATAAACCTTTTTATTCATGAGACTAACTATTCTTTCTTATATTTTCTTATGAAAATATTTATAAACTATGATGATACAGTAATGACCCTTTAAAATTAATAAGAGAATAACGAGTAATTTATATGTCTGAATATTCTTACTAATTATAGATTTTTAAAAAGATTTTTATGTATTTATGGGGTGGGGGAGAGAGCATGAGCAGGGGGGAGGGGCGCAGGGAGAGGAAGAAGCAGACTCCCTGCTGAGTAGGGAATCCCATGCACAACACCCCCTCAATCCCAGGACCCTGGGATCATGACCCAAGCAGACGGCAGATACTTAACTGACTGACCCACCCAGGCGCCCCACTAATTATAGATTTATATAAAGGAAAATCTATAGATTGGGATTATTTTAGGGAAAATTTATTGAGTTAATACTAAATCAAAAAGATCAGTATAGTGTACACAGAGTAACATAAAAGTGGAGTTCGTGTTACCATCTTACTTTGATGGATATGGGGAGGTTCTTGGAATAATTTCAGATGTTACAGGAAATTTTTAATTAACAAGGTGAAAGCAATTTATTTTTTTAACCTCATTGGTTCTTTAAATATTATTCATAGCATTTTTGTTTATCTTCTCTATTTTTCTTTCTTCACAATCTAATAATTAAATGTTGAAAGTATTTAAAGTTAGAATCATGATCAGTTCAGAATTTTTAGTTGGCCCTGCCTAGGTATCATATGGCTTTAATTTTTACAATAAAGTTTATTTTCTTAATAGTTAATAACAGAAAAAAATTACAGGTAATAGGAGATAGAATATGAAGCCAAGATATCCTTATTATTGGCATTACACTAGTTACATCTGTTGCATGTTAAGTAATAATAAGGAAATGGACAAGTACATATAGGAATATTTTGTTAATATTCCTAGAGGTGGCACATTGATGTAAAGATCTGATGAAAGTTTGGATTGCCAGTAAAAACATATGCCTAATTGCTGCCTAACTGTTTATACTGTAAATTTTTATCTCTCTGATATGATAAAAAAAATCATTATTATTATTTTTGTTTTTCTTGCAGTATCTAATCTAATGCTGTGCACAAAATAATAAAGAAGTTAAAAAAATACTTAGTTGATCACATATCTATAGGTACCATTCAATAAAGGAACACAATTTAAAATCAGAATAACTGGAAAAAATTATCTAGTCTTGTTCCCAAGTCTACAGTTATCAGAGGATAACAACATTTTAAGAGCTCAGTTTCACCTATGGGGTACTCTTAAACATTCCAATAAAGGATTATTCGTGACATAAGTCATTTTAAATAATAGTTCCTTGAATGTCTAACTTTAAGAAAACCATCTAGAGTAAAATAAAGATTTTATTATTACATAAAGAAAATTATATAGATAGAAAACATAATAATGTACTCATTCTTTAATGCTACTTTAATCAATTTGTTTAACTCCTGTTTTCATTTTAAATCATTCATTCATTCATTCATTCATTCATTCATTCATTCATTCATTCAACTACAATTTTCTAAGCTCCAACTATATACCTGGCTCTACAGTGGTAGACAAGACAGACAAGATTCCTCAAAGATCTTACATCCTAGGAGGAAGAGACCACAAAAAACTATAAAATAAATAAGATGACAGAATGGAGTTCCAGAGATGGGGTATAAAAAAGGGCAAAATTAGGTGTTCTGGGAAGGCCTCTTTGACAAGTAAACATTTGATCTATAACTAAACAACAAATAAGAACTACTCGAATATTTGGTGGAAAAACAACAATGGTAAAGACCCTTTGTTTAGGATAATAAAAAACCAAAACTGACTGGAATATAGTACTTAAGAGACAAATTGTATGAGGTAAAGTTGGAGTGACAGGCGGAGGTGAGAGCATGTGGGACTGCTTTATCATGGTGAGGAATTTGGACTTTATTACAACTGTAATGAGAAGCCACTAGAAAGTGTTAAGATGTAACCTTGGTTCACTTTTGAAAAGATCACTCTGGCTGCTCTGTGGAAAACACATAGGGAGTGCTGAGGAAAACAAGAATGAAAACAAGGGAAGGAAGGTTCCTTAAATTACGATGCTTTATGTTATAACTTTTTCATACATTTCTCTCTCTCTCTCTTTTTTTTCTTGGTTTAATATTTTGGCATGGTTGCCTTAACAATCCTTTTCTAATTACTTATGCTTGATGTGGGCAGCCCAATCAAGAATGTGTACTGCCCCAATATAGGTGCTTTTGTTTTTAGCTCCTTCTCACTTTATCTGATACTTATTTTTATTTTTTGAAGTACTTCAGAGAGAAGGGTAAATACTGTAATACTGTGTATATTACTCATGTTTCTTTTTTCTGAGGATGAATGAGCTAGAAGAGGAAGAGCTGTACTTGGTTTCTCATATTCCTTTCCAAGTTTTATCGGAACCGATGTACCTGATTCGCTTTATTTAGTCAAAGGTAAATCTTTTTCCCACGAAAGGTGCTCTTGGTCTTTCATGGGTTCTTAGAAGGTGTAATTTTAATTACCTTCATTTATCCTGTGGCCGCTATCTTTCACTCAAACTAGATCTTACCCACCTCTCTTCAGCAGCTTTTCCCACTCTCCTCTCAGTTAACAGGAAATATGAAAAACCAATGGAAAAGGTCATGCCTTTTGGGCCTTTTGGTACCTTTTAACCTGGGCATTCACTCTCTTTGATGATCTTACTGTTACTCTTGGGTTCTCCCCTTCTACTAAATTCTAGTATATCTAGAGATAATGCTCTGTGTTATTGCCATAATTCTGCCTTTCTTTTGTTTTTCTCCCCATCAGGAAAAATCAGAATGGCATGCCCTGGTTCTCCTTAGTCCTCTGGAAAGAAGTATACTTGGTGGAGAGGAACTTGTCTCTTGAGGGATTTTCTAGGTCTTTTTCCTGAGTTGTTCTTTCAGTTTCTATCTCTCCAGATTGGATGAAATTAGGTTGAGCTTTCAGAATTTTAATTAATCCTCTTTCCTACTCTTCCCACAGCCATACTGCTTTTAGACGGGAACAGAGATAGCAGCCACTCCAATTCTCAGAATCTGTTGCCTTTCTCTTTCTCTGCTTGTCATTTTTCAGAGATTATGGTTATAAATCCATGCACAGACCCCACTGTTATGTTAGGTGTAGAGGCTGTCAATGGGCCTGGATAATTAACAGGTTTGGAAGAGAAGATAGTAAGAAAAACGTTAAGGCAAAATTTCATGAAATTTAGGAGAGTCACAGAAGTGATTGCTGGAAGAGGCTTTAGAGGTAATCTGTGTGAGCAGTTCCCAACCTGGGTATGCATCTTGCTAGGCCCACTCTATACAGCAAACACAGAGAGAGTGATAAGGAACTATAAGCACTGTGTGGTGCTACGCTTTGTTCCAAAAACTTTACACATACAATCATACAGATACACACCCATTTAATCATTACTACAGAATGAAACAGGAACTGGTATCATCTCTATTTTATAGATGAAAAATTTGAATCACAGACAGGTGAAATAACCTGCCTAAGGTCAGGTAGCTGAAAGCACTGAAACCAGAATTCAAATCCAGGTAACTGGGTTACAATGTCCAGGTTCCTAAACAATACGCTTATTGTCTCTCTATATTAGAAATCAATAATGATAGTTTTAGCCGGAGCTGAGGCCAAAATACTGAGATACAGGCCTCTCAAATTTGCAGACCAAACTGTTATCTTTATTAATTCTCATTTATTAAATGTTTATCTCAGTTGATGATCTTATAATCCTAGGAGGTAGGTATCATTATCTCAATTTAAAAGAAGAAATAACCTTTAACTAACTAGAATTTAAATAAAAATTTGAAACAAGAAAAAAAGAGGGAAAGGAGGAAAGAAAGAAAGAAAGAAAGAAAGAAAGAAAGAAAGAAAGAAAGAAAGAAAGAAAGAAAGAAAAGAAAAGAAAAAAAGAAAAGAAGCGGAGCAAGCCAGCCAGCCTGAAGAGGTAAAGCAGGTTGGTTCAGAGTCGGCATGGGAATTCTGAGTCTCACATTCCAAAGCCCTGGATATAATGGCCACACCTCTATTCAACCATTTTAATACACAATGCATTCCTTTGTAATATATAGTTTAACCTTTAATTGGTTTCTATTACAAATAAGTTCATTTTGACTTATTTCAGTAATTTCCCTATTCTGAATTATCTGTTAAAAGTCTATTTTAAGGAAAGTACTTAAGCCCAATTTTACACTTCAGAATTATTCTGAAGGCAGAAGTCCATGGTTGGACTGACTAGTGTTTCAGTTAGGACACACAGGACTTGTTTAGGCATGCTGTAAGTATTAATTTTGTGAAACTCTGGTTACAGTAATAAATTACTACTTTTAACCAAACAAATACCACTCACTACATTAAAAAAAGATAATTAAAATCTCAGCCAAGAAAATTAACACATAGATTGGAATCCTTCCTACATTATTTTATGTTGTAATAGTTATTATCTTTAATATTTGGCTTGCTTATGAAAGCTAATAAACCATGACAAACCTATATTACGAAAAATTTATATTTAGAAAAACCAATGCTTTAGGAAAAAATACTAGTATTTTTCTAGAAACATGCACTTACTTCTGCTTTTTTACGAGCTTCCATAGCTTTCATAAGCATCATATGTTGTCTCCTTCTCTCTCGTTCCTATTAGGCCAGATAAGATTAGGAAAATAACTATAATTAATAGTTTGATTTTGAAATGAAAAAAACAAAACAAAACAAAACAAAACTCAGTATAGCATGTTTAGCATTTATAGACAAGTCACAGTAAATACTAAATATAAGACAAGAATGGCCAGTCTGTGCATGTTTTAGTTCAGGTTTAGAAAGCAAATACAAGAACAATCAAAAGCAAAAAGGTAAAGCAATGAACATGGAGACAGTGTAAACAGAAGCATACAAGATTTACTTATGGTCAGTTGTGATGCTCCTTCAAAAGCTGGCAGAACAAAAAGCATAATGGTTGGCTGGAACAGGTCAGTTACCTTACATCTGCTATTAGAAAAACCACAAATATGTACCATAGGCCAATTAAACTAAAGGTTGTATTGTTCTTAAATTTTTAGATCAGGCAGAAATCGGTTTATAATCACTTTCACTTCATGGTTTTAGAATTAAGTTATTTTTATTTCAAGCATATTATCATTTTGTAAATTCAATAGGCTACCAAGTAATTAGAAAGATTTTTTTTAAAGCTTTTATACCAATTTAGTTAAACTAGTCGTGGTTCACATACCAACACCAATGAAATGGGATATTCCTATTTACTGATGTCTGCCACTTGATGCGCTATTTAAGGCCATAAAAGCTGCACCATGGGCTAATAAATGGAATCTAAAAGGCACAGTATGAAAACAAGGTAAGCACTAGTTTTGATAATCTCATTTTATTTTAAAATAAAAAAATCACAGTTATATCTAATGAATTCTTTTTGTTTAAATGTATTTGGTCCCCCCAAAGGGATATTTCTAAAATTATTTCTAAAATTTTGTCTATAAAACCAGAATATATTTCATATTCTCTCATCAACCTAACTCAAAATTCCCATTGTATTCAATGGCAGTTTTGCATCTAGAATGATGGGAGAATATGGGTCATCATCGTATCTAATTGTATAGGGATCCAACTTTCATCGTGACATCAGTAATGTAAATTTTTGGACAGCAGCCTTATATAAGGCTTGCACAATTCAATTAGAAATCTTGGAGATGTATCATACTTCTTTATAGACAGACAAGCAGATGTATGCAATGCACTGTGCTGTAAAGCCATGCAGCAGTATGTAATATGACAGCAGCCAGTGCTACACTTTATGCATTGCTATGACAACCATATCACAACCAAATCACAATGCGGTGTTAGATGTACAAAAATAAACATACCCATACCATATCTAGTCTATGCCTCTCCAACTCCTGGTAGAAAGAGTTGGCACAACATTATGAAACAGAAATCACAGAGTCATGAAACCAATTTTTAACCCCCCAAAAGACACCAATACCAAAGCAAGGCAATAAACCATAAGATGAAGGAAAAACTTAAGCAGGAATTAAATTGAAAATTTTAAAGAAAACATTTTGAAGATTTTCCCCAAAATAGATTTAAGAAAAATTATAAAATGTACATTTCAGCAATTGTATAACTATATGTATACAGACCTGATGTTTCAGAAGAACAGCTTGTTGTCTTCTCATTTCTTTTTCCTTAAAAATAAGAAACTTTTAATATATAATTTTTAGGGAAGATTTAGAACATAGTACAAGTATTAAAAATTCCGTTTCTGAGATTCTAGAACCTTCCATTACGTTAAGCCACATGGAATTGCAAATAATTGATCATTTTTTTGCTTACATAGTGGCAATTTCATATGGCTCTACTTAACAGAGAAAGATTATATGATAGTAGCAAGGATCCTATTCAGCAGCCATTTAAACTTAAAATTCAATAACTTAATAGCATATTTCAAGGGCACATTTACTGAACTGACTAGCTAAATGGTAGAGCATATCAGATACAACTGACACATGTATCTTTAAAATTATTTTAATACATTATATACAGCAACCCTCAAATCCAGCTCATTCGAACTCTGTTCACTCTGAACATAAATTCCTAAATATACTATATTGTACCTTAACAGCATCCGTATCATTTCTGTACACTATCTATGAATGAAAGTAATTTTCACGCTCAGCTATAATTCAAGGCACTAACCCAAGGTGGTCAGGCTTAATGCAAGCAATTCTACAAATGTCATCAATTTAAATGTTCTTATGAAGATAAAATACTAGATGATATTAAGGGAAGCAATGAAAAGGGGTAGAAATCTAAAGAAAAAAATAAGAAAGTCAATGAAGAAAAAGTAACTCCCTGGCTTTATAGGATATAATTGTGTCTGTTTCCAAGACCAGCAGGATCACTCAGCTGCCCTCTTTTAGTAATTAATTATGAGAAAAAGTGGAAGATGAGGGGTAGAATGTGTGTGTCTGTGTGTGTGTGTGTGTGTGTGTGTGTGTGTGTGTGTGTGGTTGGGGGGGGGTCCAACTCTAATGCTTCATAACAGAAAATCAAAACCAAAACATTACAATAATTAACAATGGCTAATTTTATTATTGGCAAATAACAGTTTGCTCAAGTTAGGTTTTTGTTTCTTAGGCTCTTCACTTTTTAATTGTTAAAACAGTTGCTGGACATTAACCAAGATAAAGTTATAATCTAAGTAGAGAATCACATTTGGGACACAAATTAAAACATCAACATCAACAACACAAAATAGCTTTGGGAAGATCATTCTGATTCAGCAAAACTATATACAGGTATTATGCAATAGTCTGCATTTCTGATTTGATGTTTGCTTAAAGAGCTCGAAACATCACATAATGCCTGTATAATGAAATTAAAAAAAAACATATACATACAATATACATACAATAAAAGCACACATTGTACACATGTTGTATCTGAGCTAAACATTTTTTTAAGATAGTTATTTTGAGGAGAGCTTTTTTTTAATATATAATTGATACTGGTGTAACATCACATAGTTTTTATTTTTGAAAAATAAAAACTCTGGTTCTCATCTAAACTAACCTTTATTCGTTTCTCGGCCTCCAATAATTTGGCATTTGCTGCTTCTTCCTTCTTTTTCTTTTTAGCCTGTGCATGCAAAACAGGTCTCAATGTCATGCAACAGCACCACTACAACTCGAAAACAATCTCAGACTTGAAAATGGAGCTACATGTCTCACAAGGTACAAAACAATATGTAACATATATGTAGACAATTACATATTTGCCCCCAGTTAACATTATATTTAACATACTAATTTCATTTTTAACGTATAGATTAGCATTAAGATATACAAAAAGTTCTTAAATGCATAAGACTATATCAGCTTTTACTCTTCAATCTCTGTTAAAAGTCTGAAATAACGGAGTGTTGATGTCTTTTAACTTAAAACTTAATCACACAAAAAAAATGATTTTGTGGCATGTATTGTCTTTTTTCTGATTTTTAAAAGTAAAACACGATCACTGTAGAAAATTTAGAAAATGGGGTGGATTTTAACTGATAAACAAGTTATTTAATGAATAAATCAGTAACACATTAAAAATGCACATGTCCACTTTATTTGAAATTTCTTTTTTAACACTTGAAATTTGAGGTAAAGAAATCCATTACTCAGATGATTTAAATGAAACATTAAATCTCATTATCTCTAGCTGTACAATGTGGTTAATTAAAGCTTTTTTAAAAGTAAACATATTTCATGAAGTACATTTTGAATATCAAGATCATGCTATCAAATTTGAGCTTCACAATCTTAAAGCCTTTAACCATCTAGTAGTTTTATGACTATTCAGTAGTTATTGTCAGTTTACTTTAAGATAGGCATACTTTCTATTTGGGGGGTTTTAAAATTAATTTGAAGTGGGTAAGGAAATATGTGTATATTTCTACACAGAAAAACACTGTAACAGAAAACTTCAGCTATCTGGAGTCCTTGGGGAATTGTTTTATGTGGCAATGGTTTCCTGAATAGCTGAGAGGTTATAATAATTTTAAACATTAAACGTTTATTTTCACAATTTTGGATGAAAATAATTTTGAGATATATGCCTGTTCAGGCATAGTATACTTAACACGATTTGGCTTTTTCTTGATGACTCAGGGTCATTGTTCTGAACATCAGTTATGATACTACACAGTTCGACAGAGTAATGTATTTTGGCCATTAAGGTGTTGCAAATTGTTTGCTATTCAACTACAAAATTACGCATTCTTGCTAGGCTTCTGAATTCCTATATATATGGGCTGGAGGTTTTTTTGCATTTTCCCTTGCTGTCTTTTGGCTATTACTTTTGCTGTTGCCCATATATGTCCTCTAGCTTTATTCCAGTAGCTTCAGGGATAGAGGAATATATTAGAAACCAGAAAACCAAGCTAGTGAAGCTGTTACCACATTTAAAATTTACTTTTACTTCTGTAATGTTTTATTTCTAAATTGAAAGTAAATATCTGACTATAAGTCTTAATGAATTTTCTAAAAGTAAAGAAAATGAGTTTTAGCACAGGAACTTTCTGACACTATACTGGCTGCTCAGAGGTTTCCTTTTTTCTGTTTTGTCTTATTTTCTGCATTTTTACTGTTAGGATTAGATTAGCTGGCTAAGTAAGGTTCAGATAAGGTCTTATTCTATGCGTTACATATAAAGAGAATTTCTGATGAACATACTAATTTGTATGAGAGATCATGTGGGTAAAATTTTAATTTTGTAGACTTTAAGATATATGACTATATAACTTCAATTATATCAAATTTAAGAGTTCTACCTCTAGAATTTGCTGGGCTCGAAGTTCTTTTTCCATTCTGATTTGTTGTATCCTTTTAATTTTTTCCTGTAGAAAAAATGATAATTTAAGACAATAAACTAAATATATAGGAGAAAAGTATTCAAGTGGAATCATGATTTAAGATACAAGTACACATTTACCAAAGGTTGCCCATGCTGGATACAAAACTTAATGATTTAGCTTAACAACATATATACATTCATGTCTTAAATTAGTATCATTTCATAAAATTTCTCAAAACAATTTGTAAAATACAAATGCTACATAAGGATACAGAAACCAGGTAAGCCAAGGTTAATTAAATTCATTTAGCCTGTATGCTAGTATAAGTATTATTTAATTTCAGATAAATATAAGTCAGAATAATAGGAAAAAAATAGTACCTCGGGAGTCAGAAAACCTAAGGCTAGTCCTGAGTTACTGTCATTCATTGCATGATCTTGAACAAGCAAATATTCTTGTATAAAACAGGGACAGATGTCTGCCCTTTACTATGTTATGATGAAATTAAAATGTTTAAAAAGTATAAAGTGCCATCAAATTGTAATAGATTATTATTAACAACAATTTCCATACCATAATTTCTTATTTCACATGGTGAATAACATGATAACATGACATTACTTTTAATTACTATAATAAGCCAAATTCAGAAGTAATCTAAAATTATTTATACATGGATCAATTATTGGGGCTCCTGGGTTGCTCAGTTGGTTAAGGGTCTGCCTTGGGCTCACGTTGTGATACCAGGGTCCTGGGATCGAGCCCTGACTTGGGCTCCCTGCTCAGTGGGGAGCTTGCTTTTCCCTCTTCTTCTGCCTTTGCCCCTCCCCTCTGCTTGTGCTCTTTCAATCTCTCTCTCTCTCTCAAATAAATAAATGAATAAATAAATAAATAGGATTAATTACAATTTAACATTCTAGGGAATGATTCACATGACATACTAGTTATTCACATTGTCTAAATTTAACATATTATTGTTTCGGAATTTAATGATCATGTAAAGTTTGATAAGAACTTTACATGTCATTTTTTTAAATTATGCAATATGTTATAAGCACATTGTTAACAATTTCATGTTCATAAACCCCTTTGAAATTCCCAAATTGGCAATGATGAGAATACATAGTTTAATACCCAAATTGTTCTACTTGCAAATTGCCCTTGTCCTAGGATTTCTAAAACCAACACTTTTTATACTGCTTTCTATTACGATACCTATTCCAATCTCCAGATGCTAGTGTACCTTTTGAAACTATGCTATAATGTTTTTAAAGGTATTCCTTTTTCCACCCACACTGTTATTGATTCCCTGTAGGGCTCTACTGCAGGAAAATGAGATTTCTGAAATTACTGTTCTGATTTTAGAAGACTGCACCTATTCTATAATTTTTTGGTGATCCTACTTGGTATTGAATATTAATGATAGCTTGCCAAACACCTAAGTGTATCTTTTATTTCATTTCCAAATCTCAGAGAAGGCTATACTTGATCTACATTTGATATATTTATTTAGATTAGAACTTGAGTCCTATGTTAAGCACACTTGTGATTTAATTTTTCTGCTTTTGTTCATCATAAGGTTATAAGGTGGTAGGTTCTCAAGTCAGCAAAAGTCATTCATTATTCTCTTAAGCACAGAGATAGGTATGGAATCTTGGGCTTAAGTACACTCAGTCAGAACTTTATCTTAGCTGTCCAAGTGATTCATATATATGTACATGTATTTGGTAGTGCTGTCATTAATATTAGCAGAGATAAACCTTTTTTATAAATTATAATATTGGGTCACCTTATAATATTGCGTACCCAAGTACTGAACATAAAATATCTTATTGATCACTAAAAAAAATAACATAGAAGTTGACGTTATCTTTTTTTTTTTTTAACCTAAGAGAAAATTGAATTTCCTAGAGGGTAAATATTTTGCCTAAAGTCAAATACTAAATACAGAGAAGACCTGGTCAGATTCCAATGCTTTTGATCCTTTTGCTTCATAATAATGCTTCTGCAAGCCTCCAGAAAATTGCTTTGAGGACTGTATGGTGATATTTTGGGCCTACTAGGTGGAAAAAATAATCCAGAGGATAAGAAGCGCTACTATTTTTTCCCAGATCTAATGCTGACTTTAAAACAGGCATCGTATAACTGTGTGAGTAAACCTATGCTGGACTTTGATTCACTTTGTTGGCAACAAGGAATAAGGCAAATGGTATTACGAGACTAGCCTTAGACAAATATCTTGATGAATATCTAATATCAGTTCTTTTGTATTAATGTTGCTGGAACCTTGGGACCCCAGTGCTTTTTTGATGAGCGGCAAGAACTAGATAGGCTTAGGGTGTAGCCACTTCAAGGGTTTAGGATCACAAAGCCGAACTTAGAATGCTGATGGGATTTGATGGGTCTCTAGCCATCAGGAAATAGGATAAGCCATAAAAAACAGTATTTCACTTAAAACGAAATATAAACTATTTTACATATATATGTAATATATAGTAAATAAATATTTTAATAAATGAGATTACATATTTTTAACTCAATCTTACAGTGTCTCTAGCAGTCACAATCAACAAACTAAGGAAAGAATTCAAGTTTACAATTGACTACATTAAATTACAGGAAAGAATTGCACTATATAGTTTGGTGTTCTATATCTTTTAAAAAGTGAGCATTTGTTTTGTGCCAGGCATTATGGTAGACATTTTACATTCATGATCTCATTTAATTGTTAGCTAATGCAATTATTTTCTTTTACGGAAACAGAGACACAGAGGTTAAATAACTCCTCTAAGGTCACAAAAATATTAAGGAGCAGAGACCATATTCAGCTCTCAGCTCCATGACTACAGACTAAGTTCTGGCTCTCCGTTCCACATCAACTCTCCCTAATCCCACTGTCTTAGCCAATACTGGGAGGAACCTTGGAGATAGCCACATCACATCCAGCCCAACCCATTTATTTAGCAGCTATTTATATAATAACACAATTTACTTTGTTTCATACTCAGAAATAACTACTTGCTGTTAAAAAATTTAAACAAATTGTAGTTTCCCCCATTATCTTTCTGCTTTAATGGTTATGTGAGTATGTGGAGGTGGCAGAATGGTTCACACACTCCCATCTTAAATGAAGTTGAATATCCAGGCATGTAATGCTTTACCTATAAACATTTAAAAGTCATTTCATTTACCAAAATTTATTTTTGAATATGACATAGGGGAGAGAGATTGTAGACATAAGATAGAATGCTGGATATGCTGAAATACAGCTTTCTTGTTTTTTTGCAGTAGTAATTTTTAAGCATTCAGAAGCAGTGGGGACAAACCCTATTCTATATAACTTGAGTTTAACTTTTTACTCCTATTTGATGTTTCATAACAACAAACTTTTCTTACTAAAATATGAACATTTAAGCAATAGCCTTCAATTACTGATACACTACTCGAAAAGTTTGAAAGCTGTCAAGATGTCCACTTAAACTCTATCAGGATATTAAAAATACTTAGACAGATTTACTTTTTGGTAAACTCTAAAAATTTGGAAGTAGAAGACTTGGTTCAAAAATGAGGTGAATTTTAGGGGCACCTGGGTGGCTCAGTCAGTTAAGCATCTGCCTTCAGCTCAGGTCATGATCTCAGGGTCCTGGGTGCTAGGATTGAGTCCTGAGCAGGGAGCCTGCTTCTCCCTCTCCCTCTGCCTGCATGCACTCTTTCTTCTCTCTCTCAAATAAATAAAATCTTTAAAAAGATGAGGTGAGTTTTAACTAATTCAAGAGGACAACTTTCTAAGATACATAACATTAATGTGAAATACTGTTATTTCAGAAATCAAAATGAAAATAATGTACATATATACATATACCAATAGAGCCCCAACGTAACACTTGTGTTTTAAAAATCAGTTCCAACGCATAAACATACCTGTTGCTTCATAATCTTTATTTGTTCTTTTTGCTTTCTCTTCTCCTCAGCAGCCATTATTGCTATGGTGAAAAACCAGAGCACAGATATCATCAGCAAGGAAATGAAGAGGAGAAGCTTCCTATGAATTCCCCAAAACTTACTCTTCATGTTTATGTTTTCATTTAAATCACCCACCTTGCTGTTTTTTAGCTTCTTTGGCAACCCGAGCCTGTTCCTGCTTTTGAAGTTTTCTCAAAAGCTTTATTTGCGCTGCTTGTCTGGCTATTTCTGAAACACAAAATTTCAAGAAATATTATTAACAACTTAGCATAACTGCTAACCAAAAACAGTAACTGTGTGAAACTGCTATCATCATGAAGGACTTAATTTTTAAGAAAATTGCCTAAGGTGAGATACCAACTGGGAGAATGGTGTGGCAGAATTTCAAGTCCACTTCCCCTAGAAACTGCCAAATTACTTCACCAAATATGATCCCATATACAGAACTACACAAAAATGATATTTCTTTTAATCCTCTTCATAGCTGCCCATCTAAGTACATTTTTTCACATTCCATGTAATCCCCACTTTTTAGGAAAATAGCTGTTAATATGCAAAAATAGTGCTTTAGCTTCGGTCTTAAAAATAACAGAATATATAAAAAGGAAAAAGAATCCAAAATAGAACAAATAGAAAGCCTCTAAAACTCAGTATCTCAATCAGCTATATAAATGGTAATGTTTCTGATTCCAGTGACATTTTCACTTAAAAGGAGAGGGTCTAAATCTCCTAAAGCAAAAGAGTACAGAACGTCAGTGAGTTTCAAAGACAGTCTAGTCCTCATAAGTTTTAAGGACAAATGTATGAAGCTGGGATAGACTGACATAATTAAAATGGTCCCAACTGTTCATTCTTCCCTCTCTCCATGTCATTTGCAATGTGACTGTGTAGCTCCTCACATCAAGAGGTAAAATATATTTTCTTGTCCCTTGATGCTGAGTTCAGCCATATGATCTCCCTTGGCCAACAGGATGTTAGCAGTTGTGATGCAATTAGAAGTTTGAAAATATACTTGTACTCTCTCTACTTTTACTCTTGTGCCTTGTCCTTTACTATAAGGACATGTTTGGGCTTGGCTGCTGAAGGCTGGGCCACGTGGAGTCAGTCGACTTCACATATGTGAACAAGCTCAGCCAAGATCAGCAGAGCTGCCTAATTTCCTTCCAGCTGCTTCCATCTGTGCAACAGTTAATGCCTAGTGTTGTACATCACTGAAGTTTTGTGGCTGGCTGTTTCCCAGAATTACTGTGGCAGTAGGTAACTGATGGAGAAAGCATGTAATGTCATGCTTTCTTCTGCTAGCAAACTTGGTCAGAATACTTTTAACTATAAAAGTGGTGTATCATACTATCACTCATCAATTACCACCTTACATTAGACATTATTTTAAGCTTTGTAGCAGATGAGTTTTAAGAAATCTATATATTATATTCAATAATGAATATGATTGGCTAACACCAAATTACTTGAGCTTTACTAATAATTTCCACCATTTATTAAACTTTTGTATTAAATTTACATGAACTCGTTTAATCTTTGTAACAATCTTATGAGATAGGCAACATTATGCCCAGTTTCCGGATGAAATAACTGAGGCTCACAAAGATAAATATAAATATAAGCCAAGATATAAATCCAGGTCCTTTTGACTTCACAGTCTATATGCTACTAGTTCTAAGAACTTTTAAGAAAAGTTGAATACGTTGAGATTTTATATACGAACCTAACCCTTTGTCCTTGACAGCTGAGGTAACCTTGGTTACCATGGCTGATTTTCTACCAAGTCTTTAAACAAGGAGATGGGATGTAAAGGGTCTAATTTTATTTAGTAAACAGGAATTGTTAATGAAAGATGAAATGGAAGATGATGCTAAAATATATCTTTAATCCTCCAATAATTTTCAACACTAGATTATAAGCATCACCAAAAATTTCTGAGCCACATAAAAGGGATCTTCTGTTCACTAAACACCCTGGGAAATAAAAATCTATAAACGAGTTTGTAGATTCAGCAAACTCCAATGATAATACACCTGAAGGGTACTGTTCTCACCTATGATAGTACCAGATGACTATTTTTCTAACTATTTTTCTAACATTTAAGAACTGAAAGCTTTCACTGAACTCTACTATAAAGACCGAAGTCTGCTTAAAATCTAAAGATGTGTCAAGTGGTTAAAAAAAATGTGTCCTAGAAAATGCGGCATAGATATGATCTTTTGTTTCCTACTAAACTGATGGTCTCAAATAGAAGTCTGGCTTATAATAAAGAAATGCTATATTTAGGTGTGTATTTGTGTATGAATGTATTGGCCAACTTTAAGCCCCACACAAGTACACAATAATTTTTATTTTTAAACCCTTAGGACAGAAGGTCATTTAAAAGTTCAACTCATATCTTTTTACTTTAGCAAGGAGGATAAAATTCTTATAATCATTAAAAATTCACATAGCTTAAACTTTATATTACAAGTAGTTGGAAAATGTTTTTAAAAGTTAGAAACACCCTGGAGGAAGTAGAATGAGTTAGAAGACCTGGAAAATTCACTCACAGTCTGAGAAATAAACTGCTCCCAACAGCTTCTCATTTATTTAGTTTATAGTTGCTGAATACAGTATCTATTATAACTAACTTTTGAAATATCAATTTGGAAAATATATTTTATGGATTAAGAAACTACCTATTTAAATTTCAAAAATAAAAGTTTATTTTTGAAACAGTTTACCCACATGATTAGGGATATTTTAGATATACCACGTTTCTTTGATACTAAGATGCATTTTTAAATAGAGTCTGAAATCAGAATGTGTCTGACAATTGGCAGCACTTTTCTTTCTCAGTGGTGTATCTTAAAATAATGGTGCATTTCAATGACTATAGCATCTCAGATTCTATGATATATGAAATGGAGAGGTACTATCTTATATCTTAGAAAATTTAAGGTATTAACAATATTGGCAAGTTTATTTATTAGGTTAAAAATGTTTTTCGTATTGAAACCCTCTCAAATTCTTATCTTTATTCTCTTGAGAAATTAGAGAGCTCTCATTTCATAATGCTTAGATGTACAAAGTTTGCATTTATTTTACTGTTCTGAACTTGTCTTCAAATTAAATCCAGTTTTTCAGTCTGTTGAGGCCTACTAGGATAATAAAACAGAAACTTCTAGAATCCCCTCAGATAACCCCCTCTGTTAATGTAGAAGCCTTTTTAGAAGTAAAAGGGGTGATAAAGTGATTCATTCCTTTCTTCCCAAGAAAAAACATGCATGTTTACCATATATGCTTCTAAATATTAATAATAATTATTTATTTACTGTTAAATATTTAACATTTATATAACATGTTGAGAAAAAACATGTACATAATCAGGTCAAAGGTAACAGAACTTGCAAAATGCAACATAACACAACAAGGGAGACCTATTACCAGAATACAAACCAATTTGAAATCTAGAGGGAGAAAAAACATTTGGGTAAAAGTTAAATGATCAGCTTCTCTATTAAAAATAAAATCTGTTAATTTTGCATATATATAGTTGCCATTTTAGATACTAAGTATTAATAGTATTTGTATTAGATATGCAAGATATGCATGAAGAGCCCATGCTTTGGGTATCAGTTAATTTTAAGCTTTCTTACTTTAGGCAAACAATGTATACTCATCACTATTATATATTCATCAGAAAAGCCAGTGGATTATTGACATATTAATCTTAAAAACTCATCATTTATAGCTATATCTGTTAATAACTTCTTTTCAGCCCTTACTAGTAACTATTCGGGGGAGATGAAAGTCTTAACAGAAACCAGATAAAATAGCATAACAATTTCACAAATGGGGTGCCTGGCTAGCTCAGCTGGAAGAGCATGCAACTCTTCATCTTGGGGTCGTGAGTTTGAGCCCCATATTGGGTGTAGAGATCACTTAAATTAATAAATAAATAAACTAAAAAAAAATTCACTAACATACAAAGGCAGAGAAACACTTAAATGACATTAAGTCGTATGCCAGGCAGTTAATTCATATGCTAATAGTGGAAATATGAATTAGTGCAACTTTTTTGGAGACAATATTTGCCTGCTATCTACCAAAATTGAAAACGCACATACCCTTTGATTCAAAGATTCTATCTCTACAATATACTATGGATAGCTATACCCATAAAAGGATATGAATAAATGTGTAATATCTCTTTACTGCAGGACTGTTTGTGACAGCAAGATTGGGAAACAGCTCAAATAGTCATTAAAAAAGACTGATTAAATGAATGGTAGAGCCATACATGGTTCATCACTTACTATTCAGCTATCAAATGCATAAGGCTGATTTTTAAGTGCAGATACAGAAAGACGTTCAAGATAAATTAAGTAGAAAAAAGCAAGCTCAATAGGATGTACACTATAAGTCCATTTATTTTAGAAATGAAAAAGGATATATATAATACAACACATTATACATGTGTATGTACACATATACTGTATACCACGACTGTGTGTGTGTATATAGGACTGTGTGTACACATTTCTGGATTTATAAAAAACTGTCAATAATGATACCACTCATGAGTGTCTTTTATTTTAAAGTGAGTGAGAATGAGTGTCTCTTTACCATGAAGCATTCTGTTCTATGAGTTTTTGTTGTGGATGTCTGTTTTATAATAAAAACAAAGCAGCAACAAAGAAGTCAATATTATGATGGTATTTACAATAAGTGGAAATAAGTAAAGCTTTTTCTCCAGAAAAAAACCATGAGAAGTAAAATCCTATTAGTCTTTTAAGTCAATTTTTATTATTAAACCTTTATTTTATATTGACATATATGTTTATTTATATACTTGTGATTATAAGACACCAACACATGTTTTGATGTATATTCAGATAGCCTTATGAGGCTTCACATTTGTAACTCATAACAGAACTATTTCATTTTAGTCAGCTTTCTCTGTGTCAGACATAGCATGGGAACTTCATGTTGATAATTTATGTGTAGTTTTGAGTTATAATACATTTGAGGTTATTATGAGCACTTTGTGCTTGGTACGTAACACTTTCTAGTGATCTTAAAATAAATACTTTTTTATTTAAATCTATTAGTTGGCCATTTTGAAAATATATGTGATATATCCAGACTACAGAAGAACTCAAACTAAAAAGACTGGGGTTACTTACCAGTAATTGGAGTTCTCTGACTGAAAATTTACTCCACAGATCCACATATTTTGGAGTGATTCCCTTGTACCACCTCAAGGAATCGGGAGCTGTTAAAATGAGAATTTCCAGAATGTTGGCACAACCTTAAGGCATGTGCCAAGTGCTGGCTGATTCCCTTTCTGTGCAAGCCTTAAAAGCTTATCCCCCACCTTTGTAGTTCTAAACACACAGGATATGATGTGTTTATGAGTATGGCTCTTGAAAGGAGCTTACCTAATCAAAGAACTCCAGTTACCAGTGGGATTCCTTATTTTCTCATTTTTATTGTAACAGAAATATCTACTTTTTAGAAAGTGCGAGCAGTATCAATCATTCGTAAGTCAAAAACATAAGAGAGACAGACTTTTTTAGTATGATTATTACAGTGTTGTATATATTATATTTCTTACCTTGAGCTTGCAATTTTCTTAGCAATTTGGCATCTGTGTTATCTAGAAACTCAGCACTTCCCACATTTGGAGGTCGACCCTTCCGACGTCTCATCCTGGATTCCTCTCTCGCTCGTTGTCTATCTGGATTTGGTGGTCTTCCTCTACGGCCTTCCATTGCCCTGATACGGGGAATGACATCCTCTTCTTTCAAAAGACACCACTGCATTCCCTTTAATTAACATTTTATAGAAATAATATATAAAAAACAAAATAAACACACGTGATCAACAGATCAGAAAATTCTAGGTCAATTCAGATATTTTGGAATTTATAAAAGCTAGTACAAACCTTAGGAATTTTATTTTTTAAATTAAATTTATATTTACAGTTGCTCATTGCCTTTGGCATATCTTTGGTATTCTTACTTTAATGACTTCGACTTTAAATACATAGAGAGATCTATAAACATATATTTATAAACATATGTATCTATAAACACAGAGATATATCAATCACCATTTCTGAACTATAATGACCATAAAGTTGGCAGATATTTGAAAATAGTAGTTGTGTGAAGACACCCCTACAGATGGTTTTCATGTGTTATCAGTTCAACCAATCATGAAGCTATCCAAATAACAGAAGGAAGTTTCTCTTTATAGAAATATTATAGCTAATAAATCAAGAAGGAATGTAAAAGTTAGAATATCAACACTGTGCAATACCTGATGAATTCAGGATCTAAGCATTGAACTTGAATGGCTGGCAATCACCAGAAAATAGAGACAAATAGAGACATCAGCCTCCTGATGGAGGTTCACTTCATCACCTATAAATTAATCTTGCCCCTCCACCAAATAAATCAAGCCTAGATTTGATTAAGTCTGGACCTATTTACTGTAACTGTACAGGAGAAATAGGATAAGAAGTGTATGTTAGACTACACAGCAAAATCCAGTCTGTGGGAAATTCTACAAATTACCCAGTTTCTTCAACAAGAAAATTTTAAGAAGTTAAAAAAAAAAAAGGAACTGTAAGAAGATTAAAGGAGCCTTAAAAGATGTATCAAATACATTTTGTATTTGATACAAATACTTAGTAATATTTTCAGTTACAATATTTTCAGTTAAAATAATCCAGATATTGATTCAAATAAACTTCAGATAATTATGATAAATAAAAAACGACTGAAACTGTGAACAATGCCTAACACTTGATGATACCCAGCAATGATCATCTTAAAGTGTAGTAATGGTACTCTTGGAGAAAACAAGAGTCCTTATCTTCTAGAGATACACACTGAAAAATTTACAGATGAAGTAAGATGTATTAGATTTGCTTCAGCAAATTACGGAAGAGTAGAAGAAGACGGAGGCATAAAACAATTGGCCATATGATAATTTCTAAAGCTGACGATGGGGTTACATGGTATATATTATATATTTGAGATTTCTCATTGTTAAGTCCCCACCAGGAACACATACCCTAGCATAATGCACTAGCATTATAGGAATAATCCTGCTCAGTACACAGATACAATCTGAGTCTGGTTTTTATTATCCTCCATAGGTCCAGCAAAACTAATACACTGTTATATTTCCTTATTTATTGTCCTTAGTAATATTTTCAGTTATAAGGCATCCTTTTAAAATAATCCTTCTAAAATAATTGTTTTATTATTTCTTACTTCTTTTTTTTAAGAGGTAATTTCTTTAGTATGAAGGTTTAGGATTTTTAAAATATGCTTTTTTCTCAAAAGAATCTTAAACTAGGAATTTAGCTTGAACCACTGTAGGCAATTCTGCAACCAAAAACAATAAAAACTTCTGGAGTTACATTACATGCCATGATTCCTAATCTGGGCCAGGAGTCTAAAAATGTCTCATTCAATGGGTACTAAAAATACAAATACTACTCTTGCTACCATAATGGATGATAGTTACTTCCCATATTCCAAGCACTGTTTGTTCCAGTCATTTTCAATACATTATATACCTTAATCTTCACAACAGCTCTGAACAATAAGGTGAGTTTTATTGTTCCTACATGTCACCTGAGGGAATTCAGACCCAGTTAGGTTAAATAATTTCCTGAGGTACAGAGGCAACAAGGAACAGAACTATATTCAGAAACTGGGACTAACTCTAAAACCTGTGTTCTTAACCACTACATGTACTTAATTGATGTTACCAAGATGTTTTTATACTTGGTTAGTGGCTGATCACAATATTCAGCCACTGATCACAATATTCAGCCATGAAAGTATGGCCAAGATTATGTCACAGTAGGATTGTGTCAAAAAACCTAATGCATATAGTCCATGTTTTTGTGTTTAAAATAATATCTACACTAATTCTTCTCAGTAATTCTCATGTGAAAAATAATTTTAAAAGTTAATTCTGAAGAAAGTAAAAATTTTTTCCTGAGATTTCAAATGAAGTCAATAGGAACAATACTTCTACTAACTGCATTTTTATGCCCCAAGCCCCTAAGAAGGAAGCCATCAAAACAATTTTATGTTCAACAGTATGGGAAGCTTTTGATTAGTTTAGGTTTTCATTTTTCTATTATGCTCTTAGGCACCAAGGCAGCATGCATCGAATAAGTTGAAAAATATAAAAGTGACATTCATGACACTTGGAGTAGAAGAGAGAGACTAAAAAAAGAGTCTGTAAAGGAATCTGCATTCAGTTTTTAAAGTGTCTTATTAATAATAAAGTCAACTTTAGCCAAGATTTAAAGGGTTTTTTTAATTTGTCTTTTTTATCCAGTTACAATTTTTACATATTTACGTTTTATTCAGCTAGGAAAATATACCTGTGTCAAAAAAGGAATAGATTATGTTGGTGCCCAAAATTTACCAGACAAATATAGTGACATTATCATTTGCGTTTTGCCCTTGGCATTATAAGTAAATACTTGCCAAGGGCACTGCATACATTGTGCTACATGTATAGTTTTCTGACTCCTGAATTTTAGAAAATGAGAAATGGACTGTTAGGAAAATCTGAAGCTTAAATTACAGCTTTAATTCACTGAGTAGTCAAAATAATTGTGAAGGGGAAAAAGAAGTAGTTCTCTCAATAAGCTTTTCCTCAGAAAAAGCAACAATTTATATCACCTGATTCATATCCTATAAGCTTTGTCAATCACAAATTATGCATTAAAAGAGAGTTAGAGTATTATTTTTTCTTAAATTCTAAGACTAAGATAGTAAACCGTTCCTGAAAATAATCTTTCTTAACTAAGATTTGAAAGATGTGGACAAAAAGAAAACAGGTGATCAACATAATGGAAATGGTGACAGATCAGGTCTATTTTACCAGCATAATTCTGCTTTCGAGAGTGACTAATTTCAATCTTTAGCAATAAATACATACTACGGAGAGAAGAAAAAAAGATTGATGTTTTATTTCAGAAGACTGAACAAAATAATTAAGTAAATAAGTATATAATATATATACTGCAATGCACTATAAAAGTGTAATATAAGGCTGTCATGTATTATAAAAAGTTTCCACTACTTAAACATTTGTTGAAGACACCTACTTTGTACAAGGCATAGCAGTGTCTAAAGGTAAATGAGAATCTTCTTCCCAAAACGACCAACACTTTTCACTCGGGACCTCACGCTATTCCAATGCAGGTAATTTAAGGACCACATGACGAATAGTAATAAATTTGAAAAAGAGTTTAGAGTTTGGGACAAGAAGTTGTCTGAATTGTCCACTTAAAAAATAATGATGGTCTGAATTAGGGCTTGAGAATTAGAGCTAGAAAGGAAGGTGAATACATTGGTCTTTTAGGAGGGAGAACTACCTGGATGTGAAGGAAAGAAGTCTGAATGGAGACCAGAAAGGTGATTAAAGTGTGAAGTGGTCTCTAGGTAACATGGAGAAGGGAAATGGTAGTGGGGTTTTCTTCCCAAAGTGAAGATACAGGATGGAAAAGTACTTGAGAAAACCTACAAATAAAATTTCTTAATCTCAGGTATTTTACATCTTAAACACTAAAGAGAACTTAAAAAAAAAACCCACTTATTTCAAATGAATAATTTATCCAGAAATTCAAAAATTATATGAAATTTAAATATGACTTTGTATTTCAACATTTCTATTACTCTTCATAAATGATACTCTAAAGTACAGTTGAACATCTCATGAGCAACTGGCCTGTTTGCAATTTATCTTATAGACACTGAATTGTCCACCTAGGACCCTACATTTTACTGACAGCTAAGTCCATTTGTGGTTTGCCAGCAACATGTTCAGGTTTTAATGAAATGTATTCTCAAGTCTCATTCTTGCTTCAATTTGATATCATAGCTTGTCTTTGTCTTTTGTTGATTCCATTTTGTTTGATTTTATATACTTGTAGGATGATTTATTTTAGGGGTAAAGAGTATGTAAGTAAAAGAAGTAAACCAGTCTGCCAAAAGTCAATTCACTGAGAAATCTATTCACCACGTTACTGAGTTGTTGTTTTTTAAGTTGAGTATCACCGAGACTTTGCCGCAGCAATATCAGCATGGATTTGCAGTCCTGGGCCATTAAGTGTCAATTTCCATTGTTAATACTTGAGATGTCTTATACCTTTCCAATGGTCAATGTTATGTAAGTGAACGGAGGAACCTCACTCATATTTTTCTGGATTGGGACCTGTTTCCCTATCCCAGTCCTTGCCTCTGGTAGTAAAATAGCTGAGGTGAATATTTTAAATCTGGATTAAGGTATTTGGTCTGGCAATTTTAGATCTGTTAGTCATTTGGTGAATTGATCATTTACCCAACTGATTTCTGGCTAGTTCTGGCTAGTTACTGCTCAAGTAAACAAAACTGATTTTTTTCATTACCTTTTCTTTGTAAGTATACTTTCAGAATCCTTTACTTCTAAAAATTAGTTAATTAAAAAGCCTTTTGAATGTCATACCTAAAAGGGAATTGATCTTAAAGACCTCCTAGGACATATACCCTTCACATTACAGATGAGGAAATTAAGGCCTAGAAAAGCAAGCTTCAGTTTTTCAAAGTAACATAGGATACTGAATTACCTTGCCAGGAGTCTAAGAAAAATCTTAGGGCACAAGGAAAGTGAGAGCATCAAATATTTTTGATAGAACTTCCCATTTTAAGAAAAACACTGAAGATAATATCATGAGAAAAATCAAAATTTTGTTGAATTTCCTTACGCCTATTTCATAATTTAGCATTATGTCTATTTTTAGCCACTTTACAGTGCCAGAGATAGGTAGTGAGAGTTTTATGTACCACGAACTTTAAAGCATTAGGGATTCTTAATCTACTGTAATCACAGAGTTTATTAATACCATTTACTGAATAGCATTTCAAAGATGTGAAAGAGTAAGATTATCTATGCTGGAGAGATGGGTGTCACTTACTAAAAACCATTGAGAAAGATGGGGTTTGATATAATTATTCCACAATGCAGGCCATGCTTTCTAGTTACTCACAGTAGGTTACCTTTAAGAGCCATGACCTTCAAATATCTCTTTAGCTCCACACTTGGATTCATACAGTTGGCCTCCCAGTAGAGGCCCTTGCCTAGCCATCGAAAATCCTACCTGGTAGATTAGTGACATAAATTTTCAGTATTTTAGATTTCTGGTACTGATCTTTCATGTTCTCAGTGTCCATATATGCCCACAGCTATGTTGCATTAGGTGTGACAGTTAACAGCAGAGTTGAATTAGAACCCTGGTTGTTGACTCCCAATCTTTCGTTCCTTACTTATATGAAATAATTAGCAGCATTACAATCTTGCCGGAGACCGAGTGTTGTCTGCTTTATTGTGAAGTCTCCCTATATTCCTTACTAACAAAATCCTGATTTTTGCTGGACAGCATTGTGCTTAGTGTTTTATCTTCTCTAAGCCAGTGATCATAACTTTTATGTTTTTTGTACTCTTCAGTTTCTCTACAAACACTAGTTTTGTTTTGTTTTTTCAAAGCCAGGCTTTCAAGTTCATTTCTGTAGTTTTGAAATGTGGTCACAGTTTTCTTTATGGAAAATGACTTTAGGGAAAATTTATCTGGGGGAAAAATGCCTGGCACATTAAGTATTTGCCACAAATATTTATTGATTAAATGACTATGAAAAGGGGGACTTTTCAGTAAGAACTATAAATATTTTTCTTTTCTCATGGCCTTAGGCCATTAAAGAGAAAAAAACAATCTTTTTTAAAAACATATAACTCAAGTAGAAAAGGCAGCATTTTCTAAGTCACTTTTAACTTGTTTTTTCTTTGCATCTTACCTTTTCTTTGTTTTTCTATCCTGAATACAGTAAACATTCAAGAGTCTATGCTTATGAACTTACTGGTTGAAAAAATAAACTCAATTATTACATTTATGTTTAAATGTTTTCTTCTCTGCAATTCACAAAAAATACTTTTCAAAGTAGACAATTACATATTTCAACATAATCTTTGTCATTAATAATTTATCTTGTAGCCTTCATATATTCCTAATAAAAATGTGAATACCTTTTTACCCAAATATCTTATTTAGGTAAATAAAAATAACCTTATATTTACCAAAATATGTTGAGCTCATCCTTACTTTCTATTATTCTGACACCCAAAACCAAAATAAAATGAAAACAATGATAAACATTAGGTTCAACAAATTCTTTATAATGTGATGAAGCAGAAGTCTGTAAGAAATCTATTTACCTTGTATTCTTTTCAAAGGGGTTTCACTGGCTAAAATAGTTAACAGAATTTTATTACAAGGTAGTCAGCCAATAAAGCATGGCCTTATTAGAGGGTTCATTTTGTTCTATGAAGTCTATTATCCTTAAAATCATGGTTTTTATAGAAGCCTGTAGGAGGTGATTGGCATGTAAGTATCAGAAGACACTGACAAGGAGCTGATTCTACAAATCTCTTACCACATTTGTAGCCTGAAATAAATAACACTGATAATGAATAGATTAAAGGCTCCCCCACCCCATTTCTTGTGTCAACTCTATCTATTTACTTTAATTAAGGGCTTTTCTTTCCTACTTTTTGAAAGTAATCATTAGGTTGTTGTCTTTTAATGATGAATTTACTTAAATTTCAATAAATACAAGCTCTCGTACATCTCATCTTATTGTATTACATGCACAGTTAAGTCAATATTTTCAAATGGTTGCTGTTGATAAATATATGTATACTCTATCTTAAGCTCAGAAATATCTTGAGTGAAAAATAAAATAACCATGGTTCTCTACTGCAGACTAGAATTATCCTCTAGTAGAAATTATCATTTCCTAAATTTTATTTGCAAAATACAGAGCTTTGCAACACCACTGCTGAAATTTCTGAAATGCCTTGAATAATATTAGAATTTACAGAACTAATATTGGTTATTTTTGATAACTTTACAAGAAAAAAGAAAAATATGATGGAGAAAATATATTTTCTAATGCAAATGATTTTTTAGGAAAGTGAGAATAGTAATAAATCTGCAGATACAGCATTTCATTTGCTAAAAACACCCAAAATAGATAAATGAAGCTTGGAAAACTGTAGCAGTAATATTCGAAATCATTATGTACAATCTCCATGCATTTGGAAAACTGAATGCTTAGCTTTATTAGAAGGGGTAGAAATATTTATTTTTTAATAGAAAAAATTTTTCAAATTGTATGTAATACAAGCAAATTTTAGAAAATGTGAAACCCACAAGTAGAAAGAAAAAAAAATGATCCACTGTACCACCAACCATTACATCTACCATTAAAAGTTTGACACATTTCCTCCCCATCTTTCAATATGCAGTTTTGTTTTTCAGTATCTATATAGTCATCATTCCCTTTCTGCAATTTGTATAAAGGCAGACATATTGTAAACACACACAGATCATTTCTGCATAGTACCAGTGGCTTGGCCAAACTATATTTTACATCTTCTACAAAATTCAGGCCAATCAAATTATCACACATCATAGTTACTCTAACAAAAATATATAATCTTTGTTCATTCTCATAGAAAATTATTACATAATTATATACATTTCTAATTAACTATATGCTTAAAAATATTCATCATACAACATATGGAAACATCTATGGTTCTACAATTATATGTACTATATGCATTTCTAATTAATTAACTGCACTTTTTTTGGATTACTTACCTTTAATTGTTCTCTCAAAGTATCCTGAAATGAATCCAACTTACTAATTTTTTTAAACGACAGAAGTGCTCTCAAAATTGCTAGTATTTTCCCTTAGCAGTCTGCCGAAATGTTGGCAGCTTAACATATTCTGAATTTAGTAATTCATCATATTTCCTTGATGAATTGATCTCTCAACAGGGCAATACACATTTGGAAAACACTGATTATGTTTAATAAAAAGTGAATGGATGTCAAAGAACATTTTATTTTGCCTAATGAGGTTTTATAGATTAAGTCTAATTATCACTGATACAAACCTAAAAATCCTTTATGTATTGAACAGCAATTAGCTTTCCTCTCAGAACAAAAATCAATTCAACTTAAAAACTTTGGCATAAATAAGACAAGCAAGGATTTGATACCATGAGCCAAAAGATTAAAAAATGATTAGAATTTTTAAATAAGATTATTATTATCTTCTAATATTTTTTTTGTGATAAGAAACTGATCCAGTATATATGGAAGTGGGTATAATAACAATAAAATTCTGAGGATCTGTTTGGCAACAGATTTAGTCCAAGTTTAAACTTAATTTTTTTATAAATAAATATTTTTTAAAAAAAATTTTAAAGATTTTATTTATTTATTGAGAGACAGAGAATGAGAGTGAGAGAGCATGAGAGGGGAGAGAAGCAGAGGGAGTAGGAGAAGCAGGCTCCCCACTGAGCAGGGAGCCTGATGCGGGACTCGATCCCAGGACCCCAGGATCATGACCTGAGCTGAAGGCAGACGCTTAACCGACTGAGCCACCCAGGCGCCCCTAAACATTTTTTTAAGTTTAAAAAATAAAAAGAGAAAAATCCTAGAATATATTTCAATTAAGAAGTTAAGCCTCAGATAAATATATTTTGGCATTTTAAAATTACCAGGAAAGAAACAAGCGAACCTAGATGTAACTTGTTCCTTAATAGACCATAATGAAAATGGGTTATATGATGAATGTAAAAGAACACTGTTAGAAACCCTAAGTTCTAGTTATGTCTCTGCCTGGTTGAGACCATGTGATCTTGGAAAATTCCCTTAATGTCTGAGGTCTCAAAAAAAACCTCCTGCAGAATTAGGAAGGCCTTTTTTTATTTCTATAACTATAAAATTAGAGGGTAAGATAGGATGGAAGAAACTGCCTATTCACACTAGAAAATATTTATTACTGGAAAAAATTTCTCTCCGTGCATTATAATAGGTCAAAAGGAAGAAAGATTCAATCAAGAAAGAAAATATCAACTGCAGTTGGCTGAGCACTTTAACCTTTTGAAACATTTTCATGTATCTGATCTCATTTTAACCTCACCCTAATCCTATGAGGCAGAAGTAAAATTATTATTGTCTTTACTTTGCAGACAAGGAAATTGAGGAAAAAGGTGGCATTATTTTGATGTTTGAAATCACAAATTCTATTTCATAGGTTAACGAGAATCTAGGTCTCCTTACTCCTTAACCAGGTCCTCTTTCAAAGGAGCTGATAAAGTTAAAGGGAATAATAAGCATATGCAGCTGAATCCAAGTAAGAAACGAAAACAAAATCCTAAGGGAAACATATAGGAAATGAAGTCTCTCTGGCAGGTTCTTTGTGCTGAGCAGTAAGGTTGTGTACTTAACCGGTAGGCAAAACGGGTGCTGTGGTGATATTTTCAGAAATGTATATAATTAACGGAAAAATTCAATTTCTGTAAAAAGCAGAAATTTCACTCACCTAATATTAAGGAAACTTCCCCCCACCCCAAATTACCAAACTTGTGAAAATGGATCATGTAGCATGGTAGAATCAGATGCACAAGATCCCTCCAAAAAACTAAGGCATATTTATTCCCCTTTGGACTGACTTCTAACAACATATTTTTCCTACTCAAATTAATTTACCTTTAAATTAGTTTACCTCTCAGGGAACTAATGTTTTTCTATATTTCACGGGAACATGCAGATACTACTTTCATACCTGTATAAACTGTAAAACTGTTGACAAATATGTTGACTTAAAAAATTTGAAAAAGACGCCTATTATGTCAAAGCTCCTTGTTACTGGAATATAGTAAATTGAAGCCCTGATGAGTGTTAACCACAAACTTATATGTATAGCTGTACGAATTAACTAACAAAAGGCAATGCTTCGGAGTGTAGTGAAATTTACTTCATTTAGGTTATGGTACTACTTTTTGGTTTAAAGACTATACTTTTTAAAAAGTGGATACCTGCGGTCCATCTCTGGCTTCATAGAAGTCACCCACTCTTATTTTTGCACTGAAGCTGAAATTGTCCCTTGAGATATCCATTATTCCATTTCTGCTGAGATACTGAAAAAATCACATATTTTTCCACTTCAGGTTTTAATAATTACAACCCAGCTTTGATGTAGCACTTTCTTCAGGACACTAACGTTTTGCATATTCTATCAAGGGGCTATGGATTTAGAGAAGATCAATTTAAGTTAAGTACATTTAGTCCCATACAAGAGAATATTTTGTATCAAGGAACTTTATCTGAGAAAGGAGAGCACCTTTTTCCCATACACATGTTTAATAGGCACCAAATGTATGTTACTTGGTGAAAAGTATGTACCTTTATTACTTCAGGGTATTGCCTAAGTTTCTTTCCACATGGAGCATAATATGCTACTTCTCCTTGAAGGCGCCCTCCAAAGTTTCTTATTCTTGTCTCTCTTTGCCAGCTACACATAACAGAAATGAGCATTATAACATATTTAGTTTTAAGAAAGCTTTAAAAAAAAACACACAACTTAAGAACACATGCTTTTTAGACAACATGGAAAATACAAATAAAACAAATATAAATCCCTAATTATACAACTCTGATACATTTATCATTAAAATTATTTAGATTTTTAGCTAAGTAATTCCACTAAAAATGAATCAGACTCAAGTTACAAATATTAAATGCCGTTACATTTCTTAGAAATCGTAACTGGTATTACTTTGGGTATTCAGACAAATTCAGTAACACGTGTCAATATGTACTGATTTTTTACATCTGAGAAGCTTTAGGTGTAAAGAGTAGCGTTAACCTGGCTCTCTGCTCCTTGAGGATCACGGACTTCGAGCGTAAAACTTCTCAGTTTCAATCCAACCATTTTAGCCACCCTCTGCTCAAGTCCCCCAGTTTTGTCCACAGTGGCTTTTACTGTCCTTTAATTCCATCTTTGCAAAAACCTCTCACACTCTTAACTGTGTCTCTGCCCTGCCCTCTGCCAAATGATTTTCTCTTGCTTGCTCTTTTTTTTTTAGCCGGAGTCCCACTGGCCCTGTGATCCCATCCCAGCTCTGCCATGCCTGAACACTGCAGTTAGCCTTACTTTCGGCTTTCTGGTATATCCACTTCTCTGCCCTTTGCTCTAGCTCTTCTGCTCTAATAAATACTATGCAGTATATTCAATTCCTTTATGAATAGCAGAGAGTGAGATATAGTGAGAAATCAAACATGCATAAATGTGTGAGGCAAAGCAAAACGAGAAGTCTTATTTCGCATACCCATATTCCAAAGGAATACGCAGTTCACGCTCGTCTGTTACTCTTCTCCTTTTGGATGTGCCTTCAAGAAAATTCAGCCAGTTAACATAAAAGATTAGTTTATATAGATGACACTTTTTCGATAGTTTTGAGACTTTTCTTTAAATAATATATCTTAATGACTTGAATTACTTAAGCTATTTCTGCAACTTGTAGGTTACTTTTAGATGATTTGCAACAAAACATACTGTATAGAGGATTTTTTTTTTTCTGTCTTCTTTGGTCTGCATGACAGAATAACTGGTCTTTCTAAAGAAAATACAATGGAAGGTAAAAATATATAGCTTTCCTCTCACTTTGTATTTAAAGAAATACCTAAAGAAGTAGGAGGAAAATCATAGACAGAGGTTTCAGAAAACTGGGTACAGTTGTTTTCCTCGAGAATATGAGTTTTAAGATGATGAAAAATTTCAACGCGTGGCTTGTACACTTAAAAATAATATAACTTCTATGTTCGTATAAATCCATAGTCAAAACTACTACTAGATCTTTTAATCTAATACAAAGGAATAGGATCATGATTTTATGTAAAATTCTTCATAGACAATGGCCAAGTTTCACAAATGCAAATATGTGCATCTTAAATTAGCAGAATATCATACTGGTCTGTGGCAAATGAAAGCAAAACTTGACATTTCTAAGAAAAGAGTGAAATAAGTAAAGCAACATGATATTGTACTATACACCTCTATATTTTCTTAGCTATTGAAATAGAAATAAAAAATCCTTTTGGAATATTAATGTAAAAACTTTTAAGGAAGACCTCCAGAAGTTTATAAAAGGTCAAATAGAAAAAAAGAGATGTGGCATGTTAATGAAATAATAATGCTACTCAAATGCTATCTCAAATGACCTTTGGCTATATGTTGGGCAGTTATGCAATTGTATCTCAAGTAACCAAGTGAGCTCACTTTTATAAAGTACAAAAAGGTCCAACTGTTAGTCAAATTCTAAATTCTAGAAGCATAAACTGAACACAAAAGCAGGAAAATATTCAAAATCAAGAGCTGTCATCAATCAGGTTCTTATGGGAGGCACAGAACAAAAATGGTAATGGGGCATATCCTTTGAAAATACATGCTGACCTTTCTTAGCCAACCTCGAATCTAGCCGTAACACTTGATTCCAATGAGGTCATCCCCAGAACACTGTATAAATAAGAATTCTTGCTATGGTTTGACTTCTACTTTACAATAATAAAAATAAAGTGTAGGTACCAGAGTGTGGACTTGAAGTAAGTGTGGAAGAAGGTGTGCCAAGAAAAGCAGGTGACTGGGATTCAGAACATAAGGCAGCAGGAGCAGAGCCTGGGGCTTTTGCTATGTGGAGGTTACGAGGTGTTGAGTGAGCTGTGAGACTGATGGAAGGGCTTTTGACAGAGGAAGTTGTTTTATTCAGTTTCATTGAAGTTTTCTCTCCTTCAGTATCACTATCTGATTCATCTTGGTCTTTATCATCATCATCATCTTCTTCTGATCCTTCTGTATCTGATTCTGAATTACTATCTGATTCTGGGAAGTAAAAGAAGCATTTGTATATTATAACTAGATAATCACCAACATTTGCAGTTTGTATCGAAATGGAATAGTTTAGGAATCAGCATCTGTGATTGAACTCAACTGAGCTACTTCCCTGAAGAGTTCATGTAAAAATGACTATCTTACAAGCTATTTGAGTACAATGTATGCAGACTACAAATTCTCAAAATTCTTTGCTAAAAGTATCGGTTTTACTCAACACTTTAATCACAAAACAGTTCTTCTCACATGACACTATTCACATGATGGGTTCTGCTCAGTGGTTTCAAAATCATTTTTAATTTAATAGAGAAACTAAGGTATAGAGGGAATAGAATTGATTCTTTCAATTGCTTAAGAAGTATACAAGGTTCAGTATGAGGAAGGAAAGTCTGAAACTACCATCATTCTTTCAGCTGGGCTTTGAGGTACAAGAAAACCATTTTCTGAGAGATTTTTGGTGTTTCTGGCTGTAGGTATTTTATTTAGGTGCAACACCTCATCAGGCTTCTCAGGCTTCACAAAAGACCTGGTTACGGAAAGAATGATGTGGGATCATCTAATGGTTTAATAATTTAAGTTTGGTCTAGGAATGTAGTCCTATAAATGCATCTCTTCCTACAGACAGGTATTATTTATTCCTGGATTAAACTTGAGAAACACAGGCCTGATCCTTGGAATGTATTTGAAAGGTTCCCAGAATAACAATTTTTGTGGAATCACACTTTGTGTAGTACCATCTGCCTATGTTGAAATTTGTTATAAAAATTGCCTTTGAAAGTATTAATAACAATATTCATACTTGATCATGCAATGTTGTATTTATGGGAATCCCAGGAAAAAATATTATCAGAAAAAGTTGTTCTTACCCTGAGCAAGTAGGTTGTTTCTACCTTAGACACTTTAAGTTGTATAACTGACTATATTTTCCTACTCATATTGGCAGCTAGAAAATCACCATTGGACTTGTGGTTGACCAATAACAAATCCAAATATTTTTATAATATGTATTTCACCTTTGTATATAAAATTTAAGCTATCTTATATTTTATGCTTTCAATCTTCTGTGGAACAATGAAGAGAGTTAAGGGGAAGAAAAATGGAAAGAAGTTTTAAAAACAAACACGGAAAACTAGAAAGCAAATCAAAATAAAATCAAGGAGCACTCTGCTTGTTATTAAATAAATTCTGTGTTGCTAATGGACATTCACAGGGATTTAGGTTTTTTGATGCTTTCTAAATGACTGACTACAATTTTACCTCCTTCCTGCAAAATATCTACTGACACATTTCAACAAGTAGCAGAAGAAATGAAAAAGAAAGGACAAATGAATGGTTATGAATTAAATGAAAATTAAGCAAATTCGTGAAGTTATTTCTTAATTTATGCGTCATCCAGGTTCATTTAAAGTTTTTATTTGTTTAATGTTAAATGAATAACAAAGCTGAGAATCTAACTTAGGATTTCCAATTTGACTCACTCCAGTATTTTACCAGCTCACTAGGGACAGGCACACAGCTCTGTGAAACACAGTGAATGACAATGACTGGAGCTCTGTGAACTAAGAACCTCCTTTAACTGTTTTATCCACATAGCATTTAGATAAATACTTCAAATTTAAAAATAAAAAATAACCTGATTGGCTGTCATCAGACTCATCATCTTCATCATCTTCCTCATCTTCTTCCTCATCATCTTCTTCTTCATCCTCGTTTGACTCTTCAGAATCTTTACTACTGGGAATGTCTGAATCTGTTCCCCTAAACTGCTCCACTAGAGATGCTGCAGGGTGAGCGTGGTGCTGGGTTTTTACCATGCTTGCATTATTGCTAACCGCCTTTTCCTTCCCTTGAGGATGCACTACGGGAGACGCAGAGGGTATCACAGCTGTCTGATTGCTGGCGGTCCTTCTCCCACTTGTACTCAGATTTACAGGTGAGGAAAAAGGGGTGCTGCTTGCAGTAGCAATGTTTTCATTAATCTTACTCTGCATTTTAGTTTTGGTAGTAAGTGCTAGAGGAGCTTCTTGAATGACACTTTGAATGACTCCATTTGGTTGGTGATTACCTAAAAGTGCATTTGTCAAGAATGGATTAGGGTGGTTGTTTTCTACTGTTTGTTTTGGATGTGCTGGTGAACTCGAGGTTGGTTTTGGATTTGACAAAGCTGCAATAACCTTCTTCAAGCTCTTGGATGACTCTTGTTTCTTTAACTGCGCTGGGAATGTCTGTTTATATTGTTCCTGTTGAAACATAAGTTAAAAAACAAAACAACAATGTACCATGAAAACAAAGGTTACCTTTATTTGCCTTCTGTATCTGACAACAACTGCTCATATACAAATTTAAATCATGATATACAAGTGCTTAAAATTAGTGGCAGTGATGACTAGTTGGTTGCTGAATCTTGGCTAGCCATAATATGTTTAAAATTCAATTAGTCTTTCTCCCCCTCAAAATATAGGTTTCTTGACTGTTCCTCTCTCATTATTATTGCTCCCACTGTCTCAAGAATCTAAATTTGAAATTCTAAAAACATCTTTTACTTTTCTCTCTTCCAAGTCTGCCATATCCCTATGCCTTTTGGGTTCTTTCATTAAAATACTTCTCAAACTTAAGCCATACCATCCTTTCTTCCCACACAACTCCCAATATATGCTATTATGCCAATGCCAATTTTATCTTAATTTAAAGCCTTTGTTATATTAGCTCCTTGGTTAAAAGCTTTAGTGTCTTCTCTGTCACCAGCAACTTTATAAAGCCTAAAAACTTCATTTTGATACTCAAATGACTTTTCAAGCAGGCACTAATAGAACTTTCTAGTTAAACTGGAGTATTCACCATGCCCTGTGTATGTCATACTTTCACTACCTCCACATTTTGCTATAATCATTTTCTCTGTGTGAAACGGCCTTCTTTTATAAATCTCAAGCTGATGAAATCTTGTTCCTTCTTCAAAATCCCACCCAAGAAGCTTTCCAAGTTTGCTCCAGCCAGAAACACTCATTGTCTCTGTCCTTTCAACTCCTTTACGTCCTATTTGTTACCCTGTACTATCGGTAGCATACACGATATGAATTTTGGGACTTTTGGCTCAACATTACGTAGGATCTACCTTACAGTGCCTTTAGCACATTAGCATTAGAAAGCATGAAATAAAATAGTTTAGAAAAATTCTACTTTTCTTGGAAAAAACTGATAGTAAACCACTAAGACATAAAATTTACATCTGTAAATAAACAAAAAAATATTTGGCTCTCAAAATCTTCTTGAAAAGAATAAAATTACATGAACTTTATTAAGTACATGTAATTAATACATAAAAAAACTTAAGTAGAATGATTAAAATATTTGAAGTTACTAGAAATACAGTTAAATTTCAGAAGGTAAAATCTGTAATGAAAATGGTTGCCTTAAAATTAAAATCAGCAGTGCTGTCAGCTTGCAGCTGAGCTCTTAACACTCCATAGTCAGCAAAAATTTGTGGTGGGCATTTCAGAAGTATAAATGTGGATGGAATGCAATATAGAATGATGTATTAAATCGTTTATAGCAGCAGTCTAATAAGCAGTATATTTAATACATAAACTGCTTTATCTTATCTAATGTCTTTACTGTGTTACTTCATTTTATAAACAAAGACTCACATAATACTCATACCTAAGGTGATGCTTCACCAAAAAAAAAAGTGCTTAATTAGTATTTATTCAGTAAATAAAATATGGAAAATTATACTAAATAATTGCATTTACCTTTTAAAAAGAATTTTATGGCAAAATTATATAAAACACATTAATACACTCAATTTTACTTAATATTTATATAAATTAGAAATACTGCATATTATAAATAAGCATATATATAATGTACTTACCTTCATATTTAATATATATACTGATTTAAGGTTTCAGCAGAAAAATTTAGTATATTTTCATTTTTTAGAACAAAATTATGTCACATAATCATGTTGTACTCTTTTTTTTACAGATAGTAAATTTTCCTTCTAAATACATAGGATCAAAACAGTCATGAAAACAAAACCTTGCCATTTAGTTTTATATTTTAATTTTCTGAAATTGCTTCTGACTCCATAATTCTAAAGAATCACTTTCCATATATTGACACCTGAGGGTTTTCAAAAATAACCAAAGATCACTGTATTTTATCCTAAGAGTAGTATCAGTTACTCTTTTAAAGCAAACATATTGTGCTTCTTGATATTGGGGGTGGTACATAAAAAGGAGAGGGGAGATAAATGTCTACAGTGTAACTGTATGGAAAGAGCCAATGATCAAATAATACTCAAAAAAAGAAATCACAAACTTGTGGGGGAGGCAGATACACAGCAGGTACCGTGAAATAGAGACTATCATAAGAACAAAGCAAAATTCTATGTTAGACTGTCACGTAAGGAAAGAGCTGATACAAGAAAAATATTTATAAAATACCCTTTAACTCAATACTAGTACCAATGAAAAGTAGATAAAGTCATCTGGAGTTGAATCTGATGTGACGATCCATTCACATAAAATATTTCCTATGAATTACCATTATCATTTCAGAAACACCAAATTATTTCATCTTAATCATGGGCTTTGATGTAAGAATGACCTTGGTTTAAAATCCTTCTGCTCTTTACTTGTTCTGTGATTTTAGCAAGTGACTTAATCTCTTTAAGCCTTAGTTTCTTCACCTCACACAACTTTGTAAGAATTACATAAGATCATATGTGTAGGAAGTCTAGGTTGGTTACATTTACTAAGCAAGTATTTAATAAGTGACTTTCTAATAGGCGGTCACATAAAATTCTTTAAATAAGAAACATATAAGAAACTCTTTGAAAAATTAAGAAACCTTTCAAAATGCAAATAACTCTTGATAATGCTCTATAATTTATCTTAAAGTGGAATATACATTAATGAAAAATTAAATTAACTCAAACAATGTAATTCTTAGTTTGCTTAATTTACTCATGGAGAGTCAATAATGTAATGAAAATAATAATATCTCCTTAGTGAGCAGTCAGTGCATTGCAAGTTATCATATGCATGGTATGATACCATTGGTCATCCCATTTAGATCAGAGATTCTCAAATTTGGCTATACATTTGGAAGCTTTTGATATATGCGATACCTCAGTCTCAACACAAGAGATGCTGATTTCATTGTTCTGAGGTATTATTCTTTTTTTTTTTTTTTTTAAGTTTTCCAAGTAATTCTAATGTATACTTATGCTTGAGAACTTACTCATTTAGATTCTCAAAAAAGCCTGATTTATTCAAGGCTTTTTTACTTTGACCCTATTCTTAAATTCTTCACAGTAAAATAAGAGTTAATGGACAAGGACACTGTAACTTTTTTAAGAAAGAAAGGCAGTATATCACAGTGGTTATGAACAAGGATTCTAGTGCTACACTGCCCAGATGTGAATCCTAACTCTACCACTAACTAGCAGTGTGATCTTGGGGGAATTATTTAAGTTTTATGAATCTCAATTTGATTGTCTGTAAATGGGCATTATAATATTAGTAGCACTTACAAATATTAGTGTTCAATGAGTAAATGCATCTTCAGCACTTAAAACAATAGCTGGCAAGCAGCAGAAGCTATCCAAGCATTATCTAATGATTAAGAGGCCTAATGATAATTTTTGTAATCAAAAGACAGGATACTGTGTTCAAACATAATATATTTTCTCTACTCTGGATTGGTTCTAGAATAAAAGACACTGGTCATTTAATTACTAGAATTCTACTAGACTTATGAATGCAGACTATGTAATAATATAAAATCAATAGCAAGAAAATAAAGAATAAAAACTTCTCTGATTAGTGGTTGTGGTATTTGTATAAATGAAATTATTCAAAATATTCTGTATTTCATATAATTTGTTAAAACTGGCAAAGGAACTCTTTCTCTCTCTAAATAAATAAATCTTAAAAAAATTCTTTTCTTAAAAAGGGGGGGCGCCTGGGTGACTCGGTTGAACTTCCGACTCTTGGTTTCGGCTCAGGTCATCATCTCCTGGGTCATGAGATCGAGTCTGGAGTTGGGCTCCATGATCCCCATTCAGCGGAGAGTCTGTTGGAGATTCTCTGCCTTTGCCTCTCCCCCCACACATTCACACACGTGTGCTTTTTCTCTCTAAAATAAATAAATCTTTAAAAAAATTCTTTACTAACAATGGCAAAAGAAAATGATTCTTCAGAAAGGATTTTTATGCTTGTAATGGACACATTATAGGATTACAAAGATAAATTACTCAAGTTTATTTTTTTAAAAAGAATATACTGATATTAGAAAAAAAAAAGGACATTGATCTTAAGCAAAAGTAACTGTAGAGTATATCTTACTCAAACGTATTTCTCCCCTTACTATTAAATCATTACGCCTCAGGAAAAAAATGACATGATTGTGTTGCCAAAAGTATGTTAAGCAGATGTATATGTAAATATAAAATCAGAGAAATCTAGTTTTCTGATGTACATATTCTATTCTTGGTAATTAATACAGTTGGATATAAGAGTAGAATTTAATTTAAACTTGTATATTATAAGACTATATAGAAGTTCTTTCTCTAATAATAAAATTCTTCTATAAATAATTTTTCACTCACCCGTTTGGATCGCATTTCACTGGTCAAAGGACTAGATTCTTCAGAGGTATTTTTATTCCCTGCTTTAAGTACATCAGGAGAAGGAACTATGAGTTTCATGTAAGTTTCCTTTTTGGCTTGATTTACCAAAGATAAAGGTTTCACATTGGACACCAATCCCGTAGACTGTATTACACTTGTGTGTTTGTTCACAGATTCCTCCTTTGCCTGAGAGCTTTGGAAAATAAATGGAAGCTGCTGTGACAAAACCTGAGGCTGCTTCTGCTGGGATTGGAATGATGAGTGAGTCTGGGATTCAGACACAAGAGGTAATGGCTGGTGTATTCTTTTTTCCTGGGCTTTTTCAGTTGCTTTCTGTCCTTCTGCTTTTGGGTCTGAAATACCATGTAATAGCACCTGTAAATAAAAATAAAAAGTTGACTTCTCAAAACCTATTACAACAAAGAACATCAAGCAATAAAACCTGGAGAAAAAGGGGTACTTTAAAAAGTGCTAATGACTTATGATAGTTATATAAAGCTCACTAAAAAATATACCAAATGTCCCTTTAAAAGTGTTTCTCCAGCTTCTTTCTTGTGCAAAGGTTAAGAACTAAAGACATGATTAACTTTAAACTTCATAGACTTTGAGAGTCGAGATAAACCAGTTAATTCCGAAATAGGAAGAATGTGTGGTTACTGCCAATACACTATTTATACCTGGTTGTTACTTTTATGTTGTGCTTCACTCTCTGAATCAGAATCATCGTCTTCACTTTCTTCAATACTTTGATCTTCTTCTTCTTCATCTTCCTCTAGATCATCCGAATCACTACTACTAATGCCTTCACTTGAGGTGTCTGATGATGTCCCCGAATCACTATCACTGTTGCTAGAACTTTCCATAGCTTTCTTCCTCGGTTTCTGGATAAAGACAAATTTTTAGCAAGACTTTATTTTTTGAAAAATTCAAAGTTCAGTGAGAGGTATGCTCTTTTAATTTTCAAGTGATGTTTCCATCTCAAAATGTCATTTTAGAAAAAAGGGAAAAGTCACATGTTGTAAGGGTAATTATTCGACAAACAGATCCAATTAACTTATATGATAGGAATTCTCCAATAAAAAGTACAGGCTCTGTCATGTATAGAGCATTAGAAACGTCGATATAGTATATATGTAGATCTATTCATATCACTGCCATGCTTCAAAATGCATGGCAGATTAAAAAGAGCAATTTACAAAATGATAATTCCAATTATGATAAGGGTTACAGACACTGAAGTTCTATACTCAACTTTAGTCTTCTTTTTTATGCGGACAATGAGTCAATAACCAAATATTTACATATGACATGCCAAACACACCTTGTAGGTGCTGGATAACAATGATATCTAAGACAGAGTTCTTGCCTTCAGGAAACTTACATTCTAGTGCTGGTGGTGGTAGAGTAGACAAATGACTAATATGAAAGCAAATAATTCCATATGTAATAAGTACTGGAGAGAGGATAAAATAAGTAGCAAAAGACGTAAGGGCTGCTTTAGCAAGGAATTTAATTTTTTATATTTCACGTCAGAAAAGATAGAAAATATGATAAAGAGAGATACTAATTTCTGGAACATTTAAGGCTCTACAGGAAAAAGAAAATCCGAAATTGGTAGAAAGTGACATTAGGTCACATTAAAGGGGGTGCCTGGGTGGCTCAGTCGGTTAAGCCTCCAACTCTTGATTTCAGCTCAGGTCATGATCTCAGGGTCATGAGACTGAGACTGAGACCGGAGCAGGGCTCTGAACTCAGTGGAAAGTCTGCTCGAGATTTTCTCTCTTCTTCTGTCCCTCCCTTAAATAAATAAATCTTAAAAAAAAAAAAAAAAAAGAACAGATAATAGTAATGGATAAAAAGAAGGAAAAATTATTAGATGAATTATGACTAAATAACTATGTAACAATGTAAAAGTTAAAACTCTGCCAATAGGAATACTAAAAAGGATAAATACTGACATGATAGAGCAGTTAAGACTGAGTATAATCCAAAGTGACACAGGAACATTTCAATAGGATTCGCTGATAGATAAAATGAAGAACAAAATATAGAAAAAGCAGCAATGAATTACAAAAGTTATGGTCTTAACAGAAATACAGCCTGTCATGACTAATGAGTTGGAGCCTGAAAGACAATAATACACTTCTACAAAAAGAAGCCAAGTTGAAGCGATAGTTATAGATGGCAAAGTAGTACTCTTTGTGCTTTCTGAAATTTGATTTAAATGAAATGAAATGCATATGAGTGAAGAGAGTCAGTCCTGTTGTTATCTTCTCCTTGCAATGCTAACCTGTGTTAACTCTTCCAAGCTAGCAACCATAATGCTCCCTCCAGAGACACACCCTTCCATAAGCCAACTAATAGTAACCATCATTCCTGGAGCTATGTCTTTCCCTCACGGTAAAGCGGAGTGATGAGAAACCAACTGACTTGAAATAGTGTGGGTGTCACAAGATGAAAAAGACCAAAGTAGAGATTAAAGAGAAACAATAGTAACAATATACTATTACTATTATAACAAAATACTAACAATATAGTAACATTAAGCCTACCATTTATTTGGCAGAGAAAAATCTCCTTCATTGTAACCAAAATCTCTTGTGGGTTTCTAAGCATGTATAGCAAGATTATGAAAATCATAAAGAGTCTAAAGAGAAATTACCACTTTGGGTTTTAATAGAGGCTAAGAAAGGAAAAGAATAGGGAAATACAGTAATTTACTAGAGAAAAATAAACTCCTATTTTAATGTCCAAGTAATATGTGTAGTTTTTAATGTAAAGGTGGCATGAGAAATGGAGTCTACATGCCTCAAGAATGGATCTAGAGGTGTGGATTCTAAAGTTTAAGAGTGCAGAATATTTACTTGCTGAATTTGCTACAACCAGCAGATTCCTGAGTCCCAATTCCAAATAGGGCACAGGGATCTACATTAGCAAGCACTTTAATGTGATTCTGATGCAGACAGTCTTTGCAGACCATACACTGACAGTATACAAAGAATCTCTGCCTTAATAAGCTAACAAATTTAGTCCCGATTTTAGAAAAAAATACAGACGTGAATAGACAAGTCCAGGTATTAGAGAAAAGAAAAAATCAGTTCCAGTATTACAATTTTGTCCCCTTAGTCTCTATTAGTTATGTGTGTGTGTGTGTGTGTGTGTGTGTGTGTGTGTGTGTGTAGTTATTTTGCATTCACACACAATTCAGTAGTGTGCATCTTTCCTGTCATTTAAACATTTTAAAAATGAGTTTTCTTAGGTTATCAAAAAATGACCAAAGAAGAGCTTATTAACCAGCCCCCAACCCCGTTCCAATCTGGGAAAGCTTTTCAGAGCCCACTCCTTGAACTTTTTCATTTCGCTGTATACTATTTCTTTCAATAACAAAATAAATACAAATTCAAGGCTATTATGTACCAGGCATAGTTGCTCTCGTCTCTGGGGATACAAAGGTATAACAGCAACTCTGCCCCAGTGGTAGCAGGGAGAAGAGAATCAACAAACATTATAAATAAGTGTTTTTAGTGACACATACCATGACTAAAATAGGATACTGGGATAGACAGTGTGTGTTGGGGGTGAGGTGGGGGTGAAGATTTAGATGCAGTTACCAGGTAAGATTTTTCTGAGCTGAGACCTAAATGGAGAGTGAGAGACACTCACATAAAGATAAAAGAGTAGAGCCTTCAAGAACAGGGGAAAGACCAAAGGCAAAAGCCATGAAACAAGTCTGATATGTTCAAAAAATGGAGAGGTCAGCTAAATCAGCTCCAGCACAGGAAACCAGGGAAAGAGAGCCACAGAAAACAAGGCTGGATGGACTGGCAGAGGTCAGATCATACAGGGTCTTGTAGGCTGAGTGAGATAGGAAACTACTGGAGGGAATGATAACATAGGATATTTTAAAACCATAAGAACTCACTTATGTTTTAAGAAGACTGGCTGTTGTGGTAACAATAACTTGCTACTGGCTTGTAATAGCAGAGTGGAACTTATTCAAAGTTGAGCAGTTTTATTTTTTTTTTCCTCAACAGGCTGTATGTGTATTTTAGTCTGTGATTACATTGTTTATTTTAAAATATCTACATTTATTCTAAATATGCATGTATTGTATATGAGGGAATTGGACTTAATCAATGATTTTCAATGCATACTACTAAGATAGCAACCCCCAGGAGGGATTATCAAAATTAGCTGAAGAACATTTTTCCAAACTACACATGAAAAGGATTATCTAAGCAATGTTTTAATTTAAAAAGCTTTTAAGGGCATCTGGCTGGCTCAGCTGGTTAAGCGTCTAACCTGTGATTTCGGCTCAGGGCATGATCTTATGGGTCATGGGATCGAGCCCCAAGTCAGGCTCCACGCTCAGCAGAGTGTCTGCTTGAGATTCTCTCTCCCCTTCTCCTTCTGCTCTTCCCCCCACTTACATTCTCTCTCTCTCTCTAAAATAAATAAATAAATATTTTTAAAAATAAAATTTAAAAAACTGAAAAATATTGAGTAAAAAAAAGTATAAGATTTTTTTCCTTAGTTCTAATGTCCTTCATCTCCATTGTACTTGACAACCTACTATCACAAATTCATTCTAGATAATGCATTATCCAAAGGTGCTATTTTTCTGAAATTTTAAGTTCTACTATCCCTTACTTTCATAGCCAGTCTCTCTCTAGTGTCATTTCAACATACGTGTCTATAGACACCATCACGGTACCTCAGAATCCGTCTCTTCACATCATTAAAGAGGTGCCCATGTACATTTTTAGTACCTGCTACGTGAAATATTTTTTACTTTAATAGCACTGATTTTGTTTAGAAATGTCAGTGTAGACTCCTTATCAGAACTAAGGACAGGGCCTTTTTCATATGCATGCCTCTAAGGTCTTGCTCAATGCTTTGTACATTGTGAAGGCATGGGGGATTTCAGATCTTACTAGATTTTAGCACTACTTCTAAGAGGTACATCCATTCCCAAACATCAGAATACACATTCTTTCAAGTACACATGGAACATTCTCCAGAACAGATCACAGGTTAGACCACAGAATAAGTCTCAATAAATTCAGAAAGACTGAAATTACATCATGCATCTTTTCCAACCACAACAGTATGAAACTAGAAATCAAACATGAGAAAAAAAAATGGGAATGCACACAATTACATGGAGGCTAAATAACACACTACTAAACAATGAATGGATCGACCAAGAAATCACAGAGGAAATAAAAAAATTAATGGAGATAAATAAAAATATGACAATCTCAAATCTTTGAGAGCCAACAAAAGCTGTTCAAGAGGAAAGTTTATAGCAATACTGGTATACCTAAAGAAAGAAGAAAAAATCTCAAATAAATAACCTAACCCTACACCAAAAGGAACTAGAAAAAGGAGAACCAACAAAACTCAAAGTCAGTAAAAGAATGACAATAATAAAGATGAGAGCAGAAATAAATGAAATAGCAACTAAAAGAATAATAGATCAGATCAATGAAACCAGGAGCTGGTTCTTTGAAAAGATAAATAAAATTGATAAAACTTTAAGCCAGACTCATCAAGAAAATAAGACAGGACTCAAATAAATAAAATCAGAAATAAAGGATGAGAAATAACAGATAACACCATAGAAATACAAAGGATTATAAGAGAATACTACGAAAAATTATATACCAACAAACTGAATAAGTTCCCACACACACATAATCTTACAAAATCGAATCAGGAAGAAATAGAAAATTTGAAGAGACCAATTGCTAGCAATGCAATTGAATCAATAATCAAAAACTCCCAATAAACAAAAGTCCAGGACCTGATGGCTTCACAGGTGAATTCTATCAGACATTTAAAGAAGAGTTAATACCTATTTTTTCAAACTCTTCCAAAAATTAGAGGAGGAAGTAAAGCTTTGAAATTCATTGTGTGAGACCAACATTACACTGATACTAAAACCAGATAAAGACACTACAAAACACACACACACACACACACACACACACACACACACACACACACTACAGGTCAATATCTCAGTTGAACATAGATGCAAAAATCAACAAAATATTAGTAAACTGAATAAAGAAAAAGTCACTCACCACAATCAAGTGAGATTTACTCTAGAAATGCAAGGGTGGTACAATATTCACAAATTAATCAATGTAATACATCACATTGATAACACGAAGTATAAAAAACATATGATTATCTCAATAGATTCATAAAAGCATTTGACAAAGTACAACATCCATTCATGATAAAAGCCCTCAATAAAGTAGGTTTACAGGGACCATATCTCAACATAATAGAGGTCATATATAAAAAACCCACGGCTAATATCATACTCAATGGTGAAAAAGTGAGAGCTTTTCCTCTATGATTAGGAACGAGATAAGGATACTCTCTTACCACTTTTCTTCAACATTGTACTAGAGGTCCTAGCCACAGCAATTACACAAGAACAAAAATACGTAAGAGGCATCCAAATTTATAAGGAAGAAGTAAAACTTTCACTATTTGCAGATGGTATGATACTATATATAGAAAACCCTAAAGACTCCACCAAAAAACTACTAGAATTAATGAATTCAGTAAAGTTGCAGGATACAAAACTAATCTACAGAAATCTGTTGCATTTTTATACACTAATAATGAAGTAGCAGGGAGAGAAATTAAGAAAACAATCCCATTTACGGTTGCACCAAAAATAATAAAATACCTAGGAATAAACTAAAGAGGTGAAAGACCTTTACCTGAAAACTACAAAACACTGATGAAAGAAATTGAAGATGACACAAACAAATGGAAAGATATTCTATATCATGTATTGAAAGAACCAATACTGTTAAAATGTCCATACTACCCAAAGCAATCTATAGATTTAATGAAATCTCTATCAAAATACCAACAATACTTTTCACAGAACCAGAACAAATAATACTAAAATTCGTATGGAACCACAAGAGACCCAAAGAGCCAAACCACTCTTGAAAAAGAACAAAGCTGGAGGTATCACAATCCCAGATTTCAAGATATACTACAAAGCTGTGGTAATCAAAACAGTGTGGTACTGGCACAAAAAGACACATAGATCAATAGAAAAGAACAGAAAGATCAGAAATACACTATAAGAGTCAACTGATCTACAACAAAGGAGGTAAGAAAAGACAATGGGGAAGAGATAGTCCCCTCGACATCATAGCTGAGATGGTGAAGAACGTGACGTGAGCACAATCACAAACTGCTGACTGGTTCCCCAGAAAACCAGGCCTTCAAGGTGGTTTTATAGACCTTGGAGATGAGAAGATGCTGCCCTAGTTATTATTTTTGTTTCTAAAATGTTTGCAGTTGATGTTAAGACTTTAATTCAAAATAAACCAAGACCCCTCGCTCAAGAAGAAATTACAAATGAGAGCAGACCAAATTCACTAATATGGGTGCAATTACTAGAAATTCTGGATATAATGTGTTAGTTCATGTAGCTGGAGATATCTCACCTTACTTGCTTGGATGCATGAAACCTGGACTCAGTGGTGGCCTACATTTAATAAAGCGAAAATGTCACAGCTTCCCTGGCATGATGTGGAAGAGGAAATCTAAAGGCTTAGAGTGACCAGAATATTAGAGTGAATTTATCATACGCAATTTGCATATCCAACCTACTCCTGATAGTACCTTTTCTATGGCAGACAAGGTCTAGTCAGAAGGCAGAAACAACATCAGCAGTTTGAACAGGGAAATTTTTTTTTTTTAAGATTTTATTTATTTATTAGACAGAGATAGAGACAGCCAGCGAGAGAGAGAACACAAGCAGGGGGAGTGGGAGAGGAAGAAGCAGGCTCACAGCGGAGGAGCCTGATGTGGGGCTCGATCCCATAACGCCGGGATCACGCCCTGAGCCGAAGGCAGAAGCTTAACCGCTGTGCCACCCAGGCGCCCCTGAACAGGGAAATATTATCATATAGAATTATTAACTAGTAGCAGAATATGAACTACTAGGAGAGACAAAGAGCCTCTAAAGAATACTGAAATAGCAGATGTAGGGAACAGACACTCCTTTGGGCAGACGTAGAGTACTAAAATAAAGGTAAACTTGGAAAAGCACCTCTATCTTCCAACCTCATTCACCCAAGGCTGAACTTCAGACTTCGGAGAGGATGTGGCTGTTGCCCAGTGGATGGCAGAAAAGCTCACTGAGGCATCACAGGTGAAGGCTGGCAAATAGGGAACATGCCTGCTGGAGTGCCAGGAAAAGTTTCTGGAAACCTCCTCGCTGGGGTGCCAGTAAAATTAGCTGGAAAGCCACCCACTGGCATCCCAGCCAAACTTACTACTGAGATGCCTGCTGGGATGCCCATGAGACCCACTAGATGGTGTGTACCAAGGTCTCCTAAACAGAGCCCCCAGAGAAGCTGTCAGCTGGTGGGAAAGCTACCCACTGGCAGCCACAACATAAGAGCAAGAAGAAAACACTGGAACCAGAAACAGAAGCCCTTTCTTCTTCCAGGGTTTCTCCAAGACCCTCTGCTGACTAGGTCTAACATTGTGCCATCTGGTAGAGGAGAAGAGGGTGAATTTAGAGCTGAGAGGCATAAACTGATAACTTGCACAGTTGGGGATATAATGAAATAAAACCGGCCATGAGGTGATAACTGTTGCAATGAATCATGGATACACAGGATTATTATGCTATTCTGTCTATTTTATGTATTTCAAATTTCCCATAATAAAATGTTTTCTTATTTTTGTTTTCCTAAAAACATAGGCTCTGGGATCAACCTACTTGACTTCAAATCCTGTCCACTTACTGGCCAACTATTTTGAGGCTCTGTTCCTCCATTTGTAATAATAATACCTAATTGGTTATGGGTATATAGAGGATTAAAATAGGTACTATCTGCAAAACAATTAGAGTAGAGCTGTTATGTATTAAGTTCTCTGTAAATCTTAGCTATTATTACCATTTGCATTATTTATACTGGTGCTGACAGTTGTAATTTTTAAGAGCCCTAATATTAGTACCAAACCATAAAAATACACATCTGTAAAATAGGAGTGGTAATTCATAAGAAATTGTTCCATAGATTCAGGTGGTTTGACCCTTAGAATGCTTATATAAAGACCTGTTATATATTTGTCCTTGAAGGAATAACTTACCTTATCTTTTATTTTCTCAGCTCTAGCATCCAAAGGCTGGTTTTTGTTTTGTTCCTGATTACATTTTCGATTTCCTCCACCTGAGCTTATACTTTTAGTTTGTCCCACAGAACTTGAAGCAGTAGAGGATAATACAGGTGTGTTGATACCAGATACAGATGATGTACTGTTTCCATTTATTGACCCATTTACACCTTGAAAATAAAAACAAACATGTTTATCCAAGAGAACATTATTCAGTCATAAGAAGGAACGAAGTAATGATATATGCTATACATATTACGAATGACTCTAAAATATCATCCTAAGTGAAAGAAGTCAGACAAAAAGTCACATATTGTAGGATTCCATCTGCATGAAATATTCACATTAAATCCGTAGAGACAGTGCCAGAGACTGAGGGAGGGAAGAATGGGGAGAAACTGCTTAAGGGGTATGGAGTTTCCTTCTGGAGTGATGAAATGTCTGAAACCACACAGAGGTGGTGGTGATTGTTCAACACTGTGAATGCATTAAATGCCACTGATTGTTCACTTTAAAATGGTAATTTTATATTTAGCTGAATTTCACTTCAATTAAAATAATGTTTAGAAATATAATTAAATGCAAATATTTCCCTTTTCAGAGCAAACTCACCAAAAACTCTTAACCCAAGTGAAAAATGATAATAATAATAAACCATCCAAAATGCTATTATAATTTGCAAATGCTATTCTAACAACAGTTATCAACTACAGAAATATTAATGATAACTTAAAAGAAAAAAGGGGTACTTGGATATTACTTTTGATGAATTTAATGCTTAATTACAGAAGTAAATCTTACACTCGGTTACACAAAAGAAGTAATGAAATACAGAGGAAAAAGCAGTGGAGCTGGGAGTTAGAAGGCCTGGGTTCAAATCCTGCCTACACCACACTGACACGTAAACAGTCCTCAAATCACTTATTTACTTTTGGGTGTGAAATCTCTCAGAGTTATTGTAAGGAGTAAGCACACATTGTGAAAAAGTGTCTAGTACAGTGTTATATAAATGTTATTAACCCTGAACTCTACTGAAAATAAGTACTGGAATGGAGGATTTGTAATGCATCACTTAAGTTAACAGGAATACCTTTTTCAGGCCCATTTCTATTACTTTTTCCTGAAGTCCTTGAATGGAATGAAGAAGAATCATGATTCTGGGCTGGCGGAGCAAACAGTGGTGGAATTCCCAGTAATGGTGGAAAGAAGGTCGCCCCTGTACGACTATGAACATCTGCTGTTCGCCACCATTCTGCACCTCAAAATCAAACATCAAACAAACAGGCAAAAAATACTTGAATTAACTTTCTAGTTAATGTAACAATGCTTTTTATATTTTATTCCTGGAAAAAATATCAAGTTTCATCTTGGAACAGAATTGCTGAATTATACACAGTTCTGATCATCTAACTGTAAGACAGCTGATTAGATGTTATACACTCATCACTCCTCTCATTAAGGTAGCATCTAAGGATCTTCACTTGGCAGCTTCCTTGAACTCAAGTTTATGAAGAATAAAGGCAGTCTATGGTTTTAAAAATAAAATGGGAAACTTGGAGGAGTAAAGAACTGTTTGATTTCTTGATAACTTATACCATAATTTTTTTAAATTAGAAAAGAAGAATAAACTAATGCATTTTAAAACCTTAGAATTTAAGGTTATCACCTACAACCTAAGTCAAGAATTTCCTCAAATTACATGCAATTTAAATCTGGGTCTGATAAATCATAAACAATAATACAAAGACTGCTACTGTAAACCAGTATACCTCTAGTGCATTTATGGAGGAAGATAATCTATACTTAAATAAAAACATAAAGGTAGTAAAAGCAGTGGATTTTTTTATCTCAGAAAAGTATTCAAAGATTTCCAAAACGAGTCATATTAAAATATAAAAGGTTTATAAAATTCCTCCCCATAAAGTTAATAAGGAAAGCTTGGATTTTATTAATATTTTCTCTCATAAATTACAGACAACAATGCTTGTTTTATCAATGTAAAATGAATCAATGGCAGAAAATCATCAAATGCAATTTAGATGTTCAAACAGTAGCTCTTAGTTAAAAATTTAGAAAAGAAGAGAAGCCAAATTTTATAGAACACATTTTTCAAAAAGGGTGAAGATTATGAAGAGATTTGAAAATAATCCAAAGCCTTGTATTGCCCTATTTAAAATCTCAGAAATAATCTTCTCCACTTGGCTAACTTGCCAGATTACCAAATTAGTTATGACCTTTCAGGCTAATGTTATATTTTTCATTGATTATAACCACCACAAGGAAATCAGAGAGAAGAAACCCAATAATATAGTATGGGAAAAATTCAACACTATCATTTTATTGTATTATATGATCTTTAAATATTTTCTAGGAACATCTCTTCATTAAAAATAGAATGTAACACAATGTGCACCTTCATTATCTAATGGCAAAATCTGTTTTGTTTAAGAAGTGAAATGTTCATGGTAGCTGCTATTCTAAGAGGTCTAAAAACAGTATAAGCAGAAAACTGCAAAAGCTATTCTTCTGCACTGCAGGAAGGCATTGCTAGTGAAATGACACCAATGCATATTTAGCAGTGCCTGAATGATGGGAACTGAACCAAGAGTAACTATACAAAAGCATTAATCATTTATCCACTGTTTAGATGAAAGAAGTGTATTTAGGAGGGAAAAAAAACTGTGTATTTTGGGCTTGTATCAGCACAGTTGGAATCTATTATTATTTATAGGTTTGAAACCTAGGTTCCAAATAGCTAATAAAAAGGGACTTAGGTTTCCTAAAGATATTTATATTATTTAATACAGAGTCTATAATTAAAGTGTTACAGCTTGGATGTATAGACTTCATAAACAACCCACAAATCAATAAGGTAATCAAAGTATATTAAGATTCAAATATTTTAGATATGACCTCAGAAAAAAACATAACCATAATGCTGTACTTTAGAACATCACTATAAATAAGTACACGATGGGGATTAGAAAAAAAAAAAGTTGGAAAATGTGTATGTTATAAACAAGGTGACACCCAGGTAAAAACAAAAACAAAAAACAAGTTAATAAAATCAATAAAATAAAAGTATGAAAATGGTAGAGCTTCTGGCTATAAACTTTACAAATGTCTAATATTTCATAAGAAATAATGTAATTTTTGTTACATGACAAGCTTATTTATCTTCCGAGTTTAAGAAAATAGAAAACAAATTTAGTCACTCACAAAATAGTTTGTTGATAAAACAAAGTATACAAAATAAGGATTATATAAATCATCATATGGTGAATTTCTAAATGTATTCAAAGGAGGTAACAGCATATTGGCAACATTAATCATATTCAACTGAAAAAGTCTAGTATTTCAGATGATATTCAGCCTAGAAGATATAGCAGAATTTTTAAATCTTTCATACTTGATAGAGCCAGATGCTTCACAGAAATTCATGGTAATAAAATATAAAAATATAATGACCAAAAATTATATTTTAAAAGAAATTAGTGTGAAATACTGTCAATATAAAATGGAAATAATATTATACTAATATCCATTAAATAATTTTGCATCTGTTGATTTAATCATGTGAAATGCAAAAAAGTACATAAAATTTTAAAGTAAGTTATTTATTTAAAATTTCTAGTAACTTCTTCCTTACATGTCTTCATTAGTTTTTTAGGTGATTTCAAAAATTTGGCATTTAGATTACCCTTTTGAATAAAGGCAATCATGGAGAATTTAAATTTAGGCATAGTGTCTGTTCATTTGGCAAAAAAAAGTATGCTTATATAGACATACTTTCACCACTAAAGACTGTCCTGTACTTGTCTGTTTATCCATCTCCTAAAAACTGTAAACAACATATACTATGTCAGTGTATTCCTCAGTGCACAGAACATGGTAGATGTTCAAAGAACTTTGTACAATAAATGAATGAGTGAATAATTCAGATAGGCTCTTACAGAAGTTATTTTCTTTTTATCAGTGGAAGTATCAACATTATTGAAGTCCAGATAAGTAACTCTTTACACTTGTTAACTATCATTCCGGTATAGATAGTATTTGATTTTAATAATGTAGCAATTACATTGTGGGTTTAGAAAAGCTCAAAAGCAGTGGTATAATGAACTACGACAAAATGATAAAAAAAAATTTTAAGACACCAGTAACTATCTATATTACTACTATTTTCATTTTTAATCGGAAATCCAATATTTCAGCAAATATCTATTGGATTGATCATCTTGCTAAGCGACCATGTTAGAAACTGGCCAAAATAAATTCCCATTAGTAATTTTAAAGCACACGTTAAGACTTAGTTTAAGACTTTAACTTTCTAGTCACATTACCCCTCCCCGCCAGCTTCTCTCTCCCAGACAGCAGAATTAAAAGAGTAATATGACTCAAGAAATGGTACTTGAAATACACATCTAACCATCTTTCCATTCTGTATATAGTTAAAATGAGATACTTGTTTCCTTTTGAAGAAGCACTTGACCATTACCCATTTAAAGTGTTTATTACCCATTAAAGTGGGCAAGAGAAAATAATAATGATAATTACTAATTATGTACTCACTATGTATGCTAAACATTGCAATCAGTACTGATATAGTTTATCTCCTCCAATCTTCACAAGAGCCCTAAGAGGCAGGTACCATTATTTATCCTCATTTTTCAGATGAGAAAACTGAGGCAGAGTGATCAGATTACTTGTTCATGATCACACAGCTAAAATGTAACATAGCCAGATTTAAATTCAGGTTTGTCTCTAGAATTATGCTCTAATTTTTAAACTATTTTATATAACACCAAACCATGCATCCCTTACTAAAATTTATTAATGCCCTGAGCTGGCTGAAAGTTTAGACTTTCAAAATAACATAACAAGAAAAATTATAGCATGCTTGTCCAATTTAAGCTTTAATTAGTGCCTTACTGAGCTCCCGAATTCTCATAATCTGTAGAATTGGGGATAATTCTGGTCTTGCTGTCATCCAAGTGGTACAAATCTACAGTTGTTCTGATCAAATATGGAAAAATATAGAAATTTAAGAGCCAAGTTCATCTTCCTTGGAAAGTGCAGAGAAGTGAGAACTCAAAATAAAAGTATAGAGATATTCATTATAAGAAATGGAGTTTACTTTCCACTATAAGTTAAATAATTTTTTAAAATAAAAATCAGAGAAAGCTGAGAAAAATTCATCAAGCTCTATACTCACAAGCATGAGAAAAACTTGGCCTAATTATTACAGATGCCCCTTTCTCTAGCTAAACACTTGAATGTCTATAATCACGCTGCCATCTAGCACACACACTGGGGGGGGTTTTTTTGCGCGTGATAAACAGGATTGAGTCAATTCTTGTACAAGAGTTTTAATATACCAGGCATTAGACTACTCTTTTTGTTCAATTTAATAAACAAATTATTGCTTGAACATTTTCAAGCTTTCCTCCTTTCCTTGAACACTGTTTGTAACAGATGTTTACCTGGAAAAGATGCTAGTTGGGGATGTGCGGCTAAGGCTGTGGGTGTACCAAGTGTCCCCAAACCACCAAATTCTGAATGCCCTGAGCTGGCTGAATGTAGACCAAAGACTGGGTGGCTGACCATTGGGAAGGCACTCGACACTGTGGACAGGTTAAACGGTTGATCCCCAGCTGCTCTGAATAAATGTCCTGGGAGGGAAAAAAACACACTTAAAGTTGTACTATAAAAACAGATGAGATTTTCTGATTTCAGCGTTCATAATTAAAATTTATAATAATTTCTTATCGATTAAAGTTTTATTTTACATTTTTTCTTTTTATATTTCTGCTCTTCAAACCCTATAGAATAATTCCAGAAACATGAAAGTACTCTAAATATAATTAAAATGAATGGTATAACCTTATTTACTTTGAATTCGAGATTTAAGAAATAATGTTTTAGGTACATAATTGTCACTAATTATAATAGTTTGACCTGCTGACGTGAACTGAACTTTCTGCTAAGACACGTACATTATTATCAATTTTTTTTTACTCGTAACAAGGAAAATAAGAGCGTTCTATTAACATAAGGTTGAAAACCAATGAAGTAAGTCCAGAATTTGTCACCAAGCCATTACTCAAATTATCACACACTCTGGGCAAAGCATTCCCAGTTCCATGTGGCAGAAGTGAACCTATGGTCTCTGTCCAAAATCTCTCAGGTGAGGAGAATTGATACCAAAAAGGGATTATATTCTAGTCTAATAAAGCAATATAAAGGACAGCATAAAGATTTAATGAATAAACTTCCTAAGATATTTCTAAATGCATCCAAGGGCAGTTATCAATACAAAAGTCATTTTTAACTCTGTGATGGAAGGATCACATTCAATTCAAATGTGTGACCTTTCAATACCCACTTTAAAGAGAATCTAGTTCTAAGGGTCATAAACTCCAGGTTGAAATGTTATACAACTAAAAACACAACTTATTTTTCACACTTTGTAAGAGAATTGACAGAAAATTTGTTAATACTTGGAAATCCTCCTTTTACTTCCAGGAAATAATTAAGTCTCCCTAGCCTGAAACTATGAAAATAGAGTACCAAACCCCACACTCCAGGCTACTTTAAGAATTTACTGTGTGAAAGGCATTGTGCTTTGTGTTAAAATAAGGATAGGTCTTCTTTATTATCTTATGTTTATATCATACCTAACTGTGCACTGCAATTTAATTACTTTTAACATAATACATTTGAGAAATGTAAAAATAAAAGCTAAAAATAGGTATACTTTTTGTTATCATTTATTTATCAAGGAAATCTCTCCTCTGTTTTTTTACTCCGTGATAACCAAGAGGAATCATCAAAAAGGTTAGAGTCTACCCTCAGAGACTAATATAAACACTATCTTATTTACTGAAATAACATCACATTTTTTTATTGAGGTAGTAAGATTTAAATAAGTTACAGCAAGTATATCTTATATCAACTTATAAAGAAAACACTTCTGATTGAGTGTCAAGGTCCCACTATAACAACACAATAACCGGATCTCATAGGGAAAATCCTCGAAGTGTCGCGTAAGGGAAGGACAGACTTGGGTATCTTTTCTAAGTAAGCCAATGTTTGTTTCTGTTCATCACAACCTAAACAGAAAATTTGTGAATTTGGTACTTTTGTGTTATCAGAATTCTAGACTACACTAGCACTAAAGTTGAGTCAAACAAAAATAGGGCATACTACTCGAAAAGGTCATTTAAACATCATTAAGACTAGCAACAGGCCACAAGAAAGACTGTAATTTTTTTTGTGTGCAAATTCTCAAAAAGCCAGCTAGTTTCTCTAAAAAATGAACCTGAATATTAAGAACGACTATTTATTTATTTATTTATTTATATAAATTTATTTTCACACATAAAATCCCTGGTTCTCACCAATCAATTCAACTTCATGAATCAGATGTCCTTAATCAAATGTTTCATTTATAAAACATACTATGATCAGTTACACTTCCTTTCACATCAGTTTTCTGGATAAGCAAGTTGAAGTGAACATTCCAGTTTGAGGATTTTAGAATCGTTTTTCATTTATATTTTACAAAATAGTAATTCTTAAATTGTACTTGTCAAATCTATGTAAGTGATTTAATATGGGAAAAAAATCTGTGGGGTAAACTCAAAACTACACAAATATAAAAATTCAGAACAGATTAAAGTTATAAAAGGTCAGAAGCTGATAGAAATACTTATTATTATAGTAATAAGCATTCTTAGATGCACAGTTAAAACATCAATTTTATTTTTGTGAAGAAGTAAATGAGCTAAACCTTGGAGTCTCATGAACAGAAAACACGAATAATATCTAAATGAAGTTGTCACTCTTGCAGCAATAATTAAGAACCAATCATATACATTTTGATAACAAAAAGGGGTTTTTTTTGTTTTTTTTTTAACTTTAAGAAGAGTGATATCTAGAAGAAAGTGAGTCTAGATTTTCAACAAAATATGAGCTTTACTCACCACAGATTCAAAGGGGAAAAAAAAAGTGTAGTCCTGTACATAGAGTTACATTTATGCCTGGCAACATTACAAAGAAGCTATCTTATTCTACTTTCTTATTCCTTCTTGTAAAATTCTTGGTGAAGGTAATTAAAGCATAGAAAACACCCAAGTGACAGTGGAATCTACAGGGTTTATTCCCTGTTGGTCTATTCACTTTTATATTTAGTAAAAAAGACTAGGACCACATTATAATGATTATAGTAATACCATGCATTATCAAAAAAAGTAGAGACTTTCTCTGCTATACATGGATGTAGTTGTATACAGAAGGGAAATAATTGCATAACACATTTCATATTTTCTCTATATTTTGCCCTTACAGCAAGAACCTAGAAGTCAATGATATAAAAAATACAGCTTTCTCATTAAAAAATTCTTAACACTATAATTTTAGTATTGTTTCTCTACCACCTTTTAAAAAAAGTCACATATTGGATTTGATCACTCAAAATTCTACCACCTCCAAGCTCTTAAACTCTTAAGGTGTACCCTAACCACAATTTCCCAATTTCCATTTCCTTATTTCTCAGCATGATCTCTAGTCTCCCCCAGTCTTCTACTGCTCCCCAGCCCTATTTATTCTTCCTTCTCAATTTCATCATCATCTCTCCTGTGTTAACCTTGAAAGAAAAGTCTTACCTGTATGTCTACTCCCTCCCCACTTCTCAGAATCTTTAATATTTGTGCCAAACCTCAAACCTCAAGTTACTGAAATTTTCTTAATTACCAGGTCCCACTAATCTTTATTTATTTTTAACCTCTCTGTTTAAATCTGGCATTGCTGAGTGCCTCTTCCTTATAAAAACCCACATTCAGAGGAGTGAGAGAGGGGCGGGGGACCTAAAACACACACACACACACACACACACACACACACACACACACACACACACACACCAATGTTCACCCTTAAGCTCCAGGTCATGGAACTGTCTTGATCTTCTTAACATATCTTTTATAATATTTCTGGTCTGCTTTATTGGATTTACTTTTCTAAAAGTAAGCATTCTTAAGGATTTTGTCCAGCTATGTTTATTTTTTTCTGTATGCTTTCTTTCTCATTTATTTCATGTGTTTCCACTGTTTTAACTATCACTTCTATGCAAATAATTGGTAAACTAGGATTTTAGCTCTTTGAGAACAAAAACTGAATCTCATTTATCTCAGTATCCCCAATACCTGCAAAGTGTGAAACACAATTGGTTCTTAACAAATGTTTCCCAATGTTGCATTTTTGGTCACCTTGTCTCTTCTACTTCACACCTTCCCCATCCCCCTGCCTATGTAACATGCTTTTTGACTTCTTTGCCTCATATAATCCTATCTATCCTAACCATCTCAAAAATATATTGCCTAAGAAGTATCCCTGAATTTCCCAGACATGTTTTGGGGTTTCTTTGAACTTTCATGATTACTTGCTATCTTTTACCATACCATTACTACCGTATAAAGTTACAAAGGAAAAGGCCATCTCTTAATCATTTTTACTCTCTACAAAACACTGCATAAAACAATCTGTTAGCAGTTGCAAGGGCAACACTTCCTAATACCTGCTCCAGACAACTAAAATGATAGTTTCTTTCTTCTTTTTAAAAGGCTAGAATAACCAGGAATTATTCTTTAAATAGTTAAGAATACAGTTGATCCTTGCACAACAGAGAGGTAAAGCGTGCCAACCCTCCCTCCATCCCCGCAGTTGAAAATCTACCTGTAACTTTTGACTCCTCCCAAAACTTAACTACTAATAGCCTACTGTTGACTGGAAGCCTCACTGACAACATCAGCAGTCAATTAACATTTATTTTGTATTTTATCTATATTCTATACCATATTCTTACAATAAAGTAAGCTAGAGAAAATGTTAAGAAAATCGTAATGAAGAGAAAGTACATTTACAGTACTATACTGTACTGATTGAAAAAAAAAATGTGTGTATAAGGGGACCACACAGTTCAAACCTGTGTTGTTGAAAGGTCAACTGTATATCTCACTTTTTCTCTGCTCCAATTATAAAACGCATTCACAATGTTACTCAAAGTTCTTTGGGAAATTAGAAGCTGATTTAATGACATCTATGTTGTGGCTTTAATCTTCTTACACAGCAGGGGGTGCTGTTTAGATTACACCCTTGGTTCCATTATCAGAACAATGTCCTTAGCCTTTAGCTGTCTTTAAATTTTAAGCTCCTGTTCACAAGGTGATTTTTGATCATGGACTGATGCTGGCTCAGTGAATACTATAACTACATTTAAAGCAAGGCATACTCTGTATTAGTAAAAAAGCAGAATGATAGTGTTTTACATGAAACAAAAGACAACATGAGTCAAACAGGCTCTGCTAATCTTACGACTATAAAATAAAATTATTTCCATATTAGAATTTTCCATTATTGGAGAAGTAATTTTTTCTACATTAATATATCTAATATCAGAAGATGCTCCCAAATAGTAACTTGTTATGATTAAAACTCTTAAATTTTGCTCAGAGAAAATATTTGCAACCTGATAAATTATATCATAAAATGAAAATGCTTTTAGAAGATTACACTTATTCTTTTTAACAGATATTAACATTCAAACATAATTTCAATATTATGAGTGAACTTTTTAGCTTCTATTTTAATGGGTAGGTAACAGTGCGCACATTTTGCATAATAAATATTAATATACATCTGTAACACCTAAGTTCTGACTTACATTATAAGAGGCTGAACACTTTTGAGCAGAGCTTTTCAAATTCTGCTAGCCAATCTATGTTAAGTGATTTAAAGCATAAACAAGGGATGGTAACTGCAGGTAGCTTTATTAATGCTAGTGCATTTCATGCCACAACACAGTAAGAGTATTCCCCCCACAGGAACAAAATAGTATAAATACTGTACTAATGCCTTGAACCTGAACTACCAGTAAACAAAGTCTCCTAACAGTCAGGAGAAGTCCAGATAGCCAATTAAAGCAAAATAATTATAAGAAGTATGCTAAAGCATCTAATCTTTTTAAAAATCAAGGAGACTGATTACTGTGATAGAACTTCCGAAATGTTGCTTTTTGTATGCTAGAAATAAAAATGTCTTCAATCTTTCATAGCTTCCCAAACATGTTGCAACATGTCTTCAAACTTTTGTCTCTAGTTCTTTAAAATTATAAGCATAATTTTACAGCATTTCAAAATCAGCCTCTAGTACACCACCTGCAAAGTACACTAATCATTAAAAATGGCAGGACATTCAAATAAAGGTTACGTGTGTACTTTAACCTTAGTAATGAGTAAGTGTAGTAACCAAATTGAGCATCATCAAAATTACTGTAAATTAGAGAAATGCTCAACTTACTGGCTCACATTAAAATTCATAAATATATTAATCTTCAAATCTTCTGGAACTCAAAATGTACAAACTATAACCTTGAACTCTGATTAGAGAACAAACAGAAAGAATTCTATAGTTAATGGTAACATTTTCTGCAAATAATCTTCATTTCATTCCTGCAGTCTCAAAACTTTCTCAGCCAGTTAACCCCTACATTTTAATATTTAAAAAGGTGCGTGGCATGGAAAGAAAGCCTTTAGTTTTAAGCATTTATTTTGAGATTATTTTAGGACTCACAAGAGTTGCACTATTAGTAGAGTCCTAACCTCCCCTATGTTAACATCTTACATGACAAAAAATAATTTTCAAAACCAGGAAATTAATCTTAACTAAAATTTAAAATTTATTCAGATCTTATCAGTTTTAGTTGCTGTATCTCCTTAATTTTCTCTTATTTGTGATAGTTTCTCAGTCTTGTCTCTCATGATCTTTATCCATTAAAGAGTACTGGTCCGGTATTTTGCAGAACATCTCTCAGTGTGGGTTTGTCTGATGCTTTCTCATGACTGGAAGAGGTTATGCATCATTGGGAAGGAGAAGCAATACACCCTTCTCAAAGTACAACATATCTGGGGGTATTGGTGATACTAGCTTTGAACACTTGATTAAGTTATGATCTGCCTGGATTCTATGTAAAGATACTGTTTTCCTTTCAAACTTTTCTTTTTTTTTAAAGATTTTATTTATTTATTTGACAGAGATAGAGACAGCCAGCGAGAGAGGGAACACAAGCAGGGGGAGTGGGAGAGGAAGAAGCAGGCTCATAGCGGAGGAGCCTCATGTGGGGCTCGATCCCAGAACGCCGGGATCACGCCCTGAGCCGAAGGCAGACGCTTAACCGCTGTGCCACCCAGGCACCCCCAAACTTTTTTTTTTTTTTTTAAATTAGAAAACAAGTCATTAAAACCCTGGGTAAACTTGGGAACAAAAGCTGCCACTCTCTAAAGCCAAAATGGTAAACAGCTTTTGATTCAGTTCAGCAAATGACTGTTGCTAAAGAGAAGAGCAGTTCCTCTTTTGTAAAAAGCGTTTTTATTAGACCAATGAAAGGATTTAGAGTTCATGATTAAATGCTAAAAATATACAATATTTTATATTTACTTTTATCTTCAAATCCAGCTGTACTTTAATAATGAAATAGAAAAAAGATAACTAAAATTCAACTCTAAAATCTTATTTTACCTATGTTTCACTAAATAAAAAATTCTTGGGGCGCCTGGGTGGCTCAGTCGGTTAAGTATCTGCCTTCGGCTCAGGTCATGATCCCAGCAACCTGGGATCGAGTCCCACATCGCTCCTTGCTCAGCGGGGAGTCTTCTTCTCCCTCTGCCTACTGCTCCCCCTGCTTGTGCTCTCTCTCTTTTTCACTCTATTTCAAACAAATAAATAAAATCTTTAAATCAATCAAGCAAGCAAGCAAGCAATCTTATAATGACCAAAAATTATTAAAATCAGCTTTGAAAAACGTACTGGGTATGTTAATTTGCTAGCGATGCCATAATGAAGTACCACAAACTGAGTGGCTTAGAACACAATTCATCATCTCACAGTTCAGAGGTCAGAAGTCTGAAATCAGGGGCGCCTGGGTGGCACAGCGGTTAAGCATCTGCCTTCGGCTCAGGGCGTGATCCCGGTGTTATGGGATCGAGCCCCACATCAGGCTCCTCTGCTAGGAGCCTGCTTCTTCCTCTCCTACTCCCCCTGCTTGTGTTCCCTCTCTCACTGGCTGTCTCTATCTCTGTCAAATACATAAATAAAATCTTTTAAAAAAAAAAAAAAAGAAGTCTGAAATCAATGAGTTGACAGGACCATGCTCTCTCTGAAGGCACTAAGGAAGGATCTTTTCCATGCTTCTTTCTTAGCTTTTGGGAACCTCAGGTGTTCTTCATATGTCCTCACATGGGCTTCTCTGTGCATGTCTCTGTCCAAATTTCCCCCTTTTATAAGGAAACTGGTCATATTGGTTCAAAACTCACCCTAATAACTTCATTTTAACTTGTTCCTCTGTAAGGAACCTATTTCCAAATAGGTCACATTCTGAGATACTGGGGGTTAGGATTCCAATATACCTTTTCTGGGGAGGAGATAAAATTTAATCTATAACACTGGGTTTACTTTTATGAGTACTTAACCGATTTGAAGGCATTACCTTTCCATAGTAATTTACTGTTAAAATTCTAAATTAAAACTACAAATGAAAGTTAAAGTAAAATAATATTTCGAAAATAAACCCACCGAGGAAGGCTATACACCTGAACATTTGAGAGCCTTTATTTATGAAATTTACAGATATCTACACTATAGACAAATCAACTAAAAATGTTATAATAGTTATTCACACCATAACATAAACACTAAAAGAAACTGGAATGAAACCTTGGCTTTATTCTTAAACCCACAAGAACAGGCCTATCTCATTTTTTTTCTATCATTCTCTAGTGACTGTAAACTTAAGCCCTGGTTTTCTTTTAAATGAGAAGTTCTAATAAAACAATAACTTTGGACTTGCAGGGTTTTATTTATTCATTCCCTTTTCAGTAAGGTCAACTGATCCTTTAAGATTCCTCACCATGTGGCTTACAATGCCCATCCCCAACTAAAATCTGCACAGCCATTTGGTACCACCAGAACAAAACACAGCATGGCCTAGGAAACTTATTAATTAAAGTTAATTTATCATCTGATTTTCAGGTCCAAGTCCTGCAAGTTCATCTCCTTTCTTTCTTCAAAAATTGCTTCTTGAGCATGTATTTTGTGCGAGGCACTGACTAGATACATGCTGACAAAAGAAAGCAGATACAGTTCCTGTCCTTTAAATGTAGAAAAAGGGACAAATTAGTAAAATAACACCAAATGTATAATTATGTATTGTGAAGAGGATGATGGAAGAAATTATTAGGAATAAAAATACATAATAGTGGAACAATTACCTAGACACTATGAAAAGAGGAAAATTCTCCAACTAATGTCTCAGGACATTTAACCTGAGAAAAAGCATAAGAAAGAATCAGCCACATGAAGTTTTCCAGACAGAGGGACAGCATGTTTGACATCCTGGTTTGGGAAAGAATGCTTTGTATCTGAAGAAGTAAAAGGCTAGGGACTCTGAAAGATAATGGAAACAAGAGTGAGAACACTACCAGATAAGTTTTAAGTAGGCAGAGATTAGATCATGAAGGGTGTATCGGTTAGGTCAAAAAGTACCAAACACCCAATTCAAAATGACTAAATGAAAAGGTGAATGTATTAATTCATATAACGTAAAAACTTTTGGAAATAGCTCCCTTTAGATAAGGAAGATTGGGGGCACCTGGGTGGCTCAGTCGTTAAGCGTTTGCCTTCGGCTCAGGGTGTGATCCCGGCGTTATGGGATCGAGCCCCGCATCAGGCTCCTCCGCTATGAGCCTGCTTCCTCCTCTCCCACTCCCCCTGCCTGTGTTCCCAATCTCGCTGGCTGTCTCTACCTCTGTGAAATAAATAAATAAATAAATCTTTAAAAAAAAAAAAAAGATAAGGAAGATTGATTGAAAGTTTACCAGCACCTAATTTCTCTCTCTTCTCTTCACTCTATGTCCTCAACTGGGCCCTTTCTCCTAGGTTTGTGGGACAAAAGGGTATCCTTTCTCACTAAGAAAAAGCCAGAATGCAGTCTCTTTGTCTTTGATTAGTCTGACTTACATATGTGCCCATTATTCCTTAACCAATCACTACTGCCAGGGAAATAAGATGTTTGGATTGACCAGACAGGGTCACATACCACCCCTGGGCTCTTAAGTGAAATCTGTTTTTAAAGTGATTTGTTTCGTGGCGGACAACTTCAGGTAATATTATAGTAGTAGTGTAGAGGTCACATGATTCATCCACAGAAAATAATAATAAAAACTGGATTTAAAAACAACATCAGGAAATTTAAAGGGGAAATTCTGGCAGTGAGCAAACCACAGAAAGAATGAGGCTCAAATTCAGAGCTTAAACTATCCAAATGCCTAGCTACAAGTACACTGTGCATGAATGGGGAAGGACCCCAGGAGCCCCGCAAAATAGCTAGCAGAGAACACAGAGAAATCTACTCTTTTTTTTTTTTTTTAAGATTTTATTTATTTAACACAGACAGCCAGCGAGAGAGGGAACACAAGCAGGGGGAGTGGGAGAGGAAGAAGCAGGCTCCCAGCAGAGGAGCCCGATGTGGGGCTCGATCCCAGTACTCCAGGATCACGCCCTGAGCCCAAGGCAGCCATTTAACGACTGCGCCACACAGGCGCCCCGAGAAATCTACTCTTGAAAGAGCTACTATGCACGGCAGATCAGTTGAGTTTGATGTATTTCTTAATTGAGTACATTCCTTCCCCATGATTAGATTAGACAGCAGAAAGCCTGAAGTGTCAGAGTACAGAGTCCAAAGATGGCAGAGCAGCTGGAAAGTAGAGGGTAATCTTAGACGTAAGGAAACCAGAGAGAAAGAGACTCATCTCAAACCTGACAATTTTCACAGACACAGAGGAGACTCACAGTGTGCCAGTGTAAAAAAGCAACAGTGGACAGCCAAAAAACAGGGCATAGATCATCATCAGTATGTTTTTGACCACAATGACATTAAAATGGACATCAATTAAAAAAATCGAATGTCAAATTATTGACTTTTAAATAACCCATCAGTCAAAGAAGAACTCACAAAGGAAAAGAGAAAATATTTTCACTAGAACGATACTGAAAATAAATCAAAGTTTGTGGGATACAGCTATTGCAGTACTTAACAGGGAAATTTATACCATTGAATGCATATATAAGAAAAAGAAAGGTCTTAAATAAATGATCTAAGCTTTCTCTTTGTTACAAAAAAGAAAGAAAAAGAGGAAATCACACTCACAGAAAAACAGGAGATAATAAAGGACAGAAATCAATAAAACAGAAAACAGAAAAATCAATGAAACCAAAAGCTAGTTTGTCAAAAGATTAATAATATTGACAAACTTCAAAAAATATTGATAAACCTCTAATCACAAGAAAAAAGGGCACAAATTATTAATATCAATAATGAAAGAGAAGACATTCAAAGGATAAGGTACTATTTGGACCAACAATGTGCCCATAAATTAAATGACTTAGATGAAATGGACAAACTCCTTGAAAGACATTAACAACCAAGGCTCACTAAAGAAAAGATAACCTGAATAGTTCTATATTGATATTTAAAAAGTTGAACTCATGTTTTAATACCTTCCAACAACAAATAAAACAACGACGACGACAAGAAAACCTTGAACCCGGATGACTTCATTGGTGGATTCTACCAAAAATTTAAGGAAGAAATAATACCAATTTGATACCTTTCCCCAAAGCAGGTTTTCAAGAAGGAGGGAGAGGTGAACTATGTCATTTCTGACAAATCTCAAAAGAGATTCCTTTTTGCTTTTTTAAAGATTTTATTTATTTATGTGAGAGAGAGAGAGAGAGAGAGACTGCGTGTGCACAAGTAGGGAGAGGGGCTAAGGGAGAGGGAGAAGCAAACTCCCCACTGAGCACGGAGCCTGATGTGGGGCTTGATCTTAGGACCCTGAGATCATGACCTGAGTGGAAGTCTGATGCTTAAGCAACTGAGCCACCAAGGCACCCCCCCCAAAAGATTCGAACTAAGTGTACAATGAGCTATTAAATGTTCTGAAGAAAAAAACTGCTGAAACTGGAATAGAGCTCATCTGTACGTATCAGGAGTTTATTACACTTCACGGGTTGGGAGATATGGCAGGGGGCCTATCGCTGGATGAGCTCAAGTGGATAGGTAATTGGCTCATTTAACATTTGTTCTAAACTCCTTTCAGTGTGTCTTCCTGCGATGTAGAAGCTGGGCAGCTAAAAAACTACATTTACCAGTCTCTCTTGCAGCCAGGATTCTGGATGTTGTTTAGATTCTGCCAATCAGATGTGTTTGGAAAGAATTAAAAACTGAGTTAAGCTGGCAGATTAGCAGCACAGGAGGTTATCCTTTTTGCCGGTGTAGGTCTAGCAGGCACCACAGATCCACCTTGGAGGCAGTGATGTCAGTGGTTCCTGATTACTGGATTGCAGCTAAGGTGGTATGATCCACGGAGTCTTCTGCTGGAACAGTGGTGTCCTGATTGAACCAAAGGTAGTTTCCTTAAGCAGGCCAACTCAACAGTAATGCCCTGAAATCATCTGTGGGGCTGGGGGAACCGGCTCCTCGATAATTGCATAAGTACCCTACTCCCTGTATTAAATCTCCTTCTGCTTAAACAGCCTTAGCGGTTTGTGTTTTCATGGGCTGAACTGACTGATATATCAACCAACAGCCCCAAATGGTCACAGCTGCAAAACCAAAAAGCCGATTCAGTCTATCACAACTGGCCTGATACCTGATAACCATAGATTTTTCAAAGTAATACTAAAGGGGAAGTGAAATCTTTAAAAATATATATCTATGACCTTGAAGGTAAAAGAGGAGTCCTTAAACAAGACAAAAAGGATAAGCATAAATAAAAATACTGATAAATCTGACTACATTAAAATTGGAAGTTCTATTAATCAAAAGACAATTTAGAATTAAAAAAGACACACCACAGACTGGGGAAAGATATCTCCCACAAATATAACTCACAAAAGGACTAGCATCCAAAATATAAAACACTTATAAATCTGTAAGAAAAAGATACATAATCCAATACAAACATGTATAAAGCCCTATATAATCACTTCAAAAAAGAAGAAATCCAAAAGCTAAAAACATAAAAAGGTACCTTAATGAGACACTATTTTGTATTCAGCATTGACAACAATCAAAAAGGCTGTCAATGAGAAGTATTAGCATGGATGACAAGCATCAGGAATTCTAATATACAGCTGGTGGGAAAATAAATTAGTAGTACTGGTAAAGTTGAAGACATTTTCAGAAATATAAGCTTATTTGCACTGGAGTCCATGTGTAATGGTCATAAAACATTATAATTGGCAAAAACAACTCCAATATTCACCAACAGTTGTGGGGATATATAAATGGATGTGTATTCCATTAAATGCAACATGCAAAAAGATACCTAAGCCTTTTATCCTTTAAAACTTATTCCTCCTCCACATTTCTCATTACATCACTCCTGACCCAGTTATTCAAGTCATGTTAGGGCTTCTCTCTCCCTCTCAACATTGCCTTGCCAAATTTGAATAGTCATTACATCCCATAAGTATCTACTCCTTAAATATCTCTGCAACCCTCTTTCTCCATCTCCAATAACTCCTTAATTTGGGCCCATATCATTTCTTACCCAGATAAATATAAGTAACTCCTAAAAGTCTTCTTTGCCTCTGATCTCATTCCCATTGCAAACTGATGTTTGACATGATGCTAAAGCTTTCTTTTTCAAAGCCATGTGATCATATAAAACCCTTCCACTTGAAGCATGAATAAAAATAATGATTATAATTTACTAAGCCCCTGATGTATGGCAGGCATTATCTCATTTATCCTTATAATGCTACAAAATGGGTGGTGTTATATCTATTTCATAGATGATGCAACCAAAGCTCAGAGAGGAATAAGTAATTTACCTAAATTCACTGAGCTAATATGTGGATAAGCCAAGATTCAATTTCAAGATATTTTGATTGCAAAATCTTTGCTTTTAATCAATACAATATTCTGCCTAAATTCCTAAGCATCACACGTGAAGTTCTAAATGGTCTGACATGACCCTATTCCCCAGCTTGACCTCCTGTCCCTCTGGTTCCACTTAGCCATAGTAGATATTGCCTATCCATTCTCTCCTTCCTTACTAATAACCTCTATTTTCTTCAGGACGGCAGTATGCTCAGCTAAAAACTAGTTTTCCTGACCTTCCTTGAAGCTGAGATTACCATTCTGATGAAAGAGATCTAAGTGGAAATCTCTAGATGGGGTTTCTGGGACAGCTCTTTAATAAGGGTCAAAGTAAGCTGGTATGCAACTTTTGCTCCACTCTCACCCCACCTTCTTCTTTCTAGGAAAATTGTGCTGTATGTGGCTGTAGCCATGGGATACGTATGTGAGCATGAAAGTCCCATACTCCAGAAGACAGAATATAAAATTAGGAGCCCAGGTCTGGGCTGCCTGGGTGGCTCAGTCGGTTAAGTATCTGTCTTCGGCTCAGGTCATGATCTCAGGGTCCTGGATTCAGTTCCGCGTCTGGCTCCCAGCTCAGTGGGGAGCCTGCTTGTCCCTCTGCCCTCTGCCCCCTCCCTACTGCTTATGCTCTGTCTCTCCCTTTCTCTCAAATAAATAAATAAAATCTTAAAAAAAAAAAAAAAAAGAGCCCAGGTGTGTGATGGCATTATCCACTCCAGGACTGTCTTTCTATGTGTTTGTGTGTTTAACTGCCATGTTTTCCTATTTATAATTAAGCGTTGTCAGAATGACACACCCTAAGTTAAGGCCTTTGCTGGTCAACTTGCAATTTCCTCAATATACCATGACTGGGCACACTTCTGTAGAGGGAGGTGGCCTGTAGTTAGGATACACATATAAAACAGTCTCTTTAATTTTTCAGAGAAAAGTAGGCATATGTAGGCTTTAGCCAGAGAAGCTTTAAATGGCTTATTTGTTTTATATATTCAGCATTTTTATAATAAGCTTTTGTTTGAAGGTTCTACCTTAAAAATGGGTTGAAAGCCACTGGTCTATGACACAATTTAAACTGTCACTGAAATTTATCAAAGTTCTATCTTTTTATTAGGTCAATGACCACAAATCTCAAACAAATTTCATAAAGTTTCCTTGGGGAACTATTATTCTCTTAGCTTTCTCTCAGAGCCAATAATGTGGAAGAATCTGAATATCAGTGAGACTGACACATGGGATACTGTGCATCATTTGGCCTTTTTTACAAAGGTTCTGGTGATGTATTTCCTATACCATTCAGGGCCTTCTGAGGAACTGATAAGCTTACTAGCAATGGTGTGTGAGTCATGTAAGCCATTACATTTTCCTTTTATTCTTAGCAGCTCATTCAGTAAGTTTTTTGTTCCGTAAGAGTGGCTTTCTTCAGCTAACACCTTTTCAGTTTTTAGAGCCTATGGTTTGATATTTTAGTTACTTTCTGTTTGTTTATTGTGCCAATACATTCACTGAAAGCTGTCCCAAATTATTTTTTAGAAATAGGCAAGTTATCTTTTAAAATTCGTACCTTAAAGGGAAAAGAAATATTACTCTTCTGATAAGACCAACAAACTAGTTACTATAATAAAATTAAAGGTGTGCTGTGCTGTGAGATGCAGTCCTCCCATGTCCCTTCATGTTATTGCTGCATATGCGAAGAATGCAAAGCCTAGACCATTCTTTAAGCAGGCCATTTCTCAGGATTGCATTTGCAAGGAGCAACCCTGAAGGATGAAGCAACATCTTCTTCAAGACAAAGAGTGGGTTTGCTTTCATTTGTATGAAATCAATGGATTCCCCAAGTTCAGTATTCTTCAGCTGCGACACAAACCCACTGCATTTATAAGATTCAATTGGGCCATCATGTAGCCTCTGTGGGACTTGGGAGGCATGGGGAACCAATGCCAACATGATATACATGTTAATTGCTGTGAAAATAAATAATAAAATTGCCGACCTAGGAATTTCATGTCCTTTGCCAGCATCCATAATAGTGACAGATTAACTTGTAGGTAGGTTTAATCCCAAATCCAGACAAGGTATTCACTCAGAAAAATTAGTTGATCATTCAAAGTTTGAAAGCAGGTTTGAATTACATCCTTTGTAACTCAGAAGAATTCCTATAGACATGCCATTAATGAAGATGACAGAGAAAGGCCAATTAAAGTAACTGTTTAAAACAAAAGAATGTCCTCAAAGGAGCCATTAAAGAACTGTTGAGGTTTCAACATTTTAAAGATGAAAATTGTTTTGTCCTCTCTATACATCAAACAAATTGAGGAGATTTAAGTTGTTTATTAAGACAAAGAGTCTGGGCACATTAACACTCTATGATCTTGTTTTGAAATGAAGAGAATTATCAGAATGAATGGGCCAAAAAGAATGAATCAAATAAGAGAAGACAGGAAAATATGATAAATAGAGCTATGTAGGGCAATTGAGCATTCTCTTAACCAACCAATGGGTTGGAAGTTAATATAAGGCTTTACTTTAAACATAAACCAAAACACTGTGAAAGTTAAAAACAACAACAAAAAAGCATTTTCTTAGAAAGTTAAAAAACTTATGCTGGGGCGCCTGGGTAGCGCAGTCGTTAGGCGTCTGCCTTCGGCTCAGGGCGTGATCCTGGCATTATGGGATCGAGCCCCACATCAGGCTCCTCCGCTAGGAGCCTGCTTCTTCCTCTCCCACTCCCCCTGCTTGTGTTCCCTCTCTCGCTGGCTGTCTCTCTGTCAAATAAATAAATAAATCTTAAAAAAAAAAAAAAAAAAAAACTTATGCTGTACATACTGAAAGTATAGTGTGTTAATAACTGATCTATTTCTGAATAAACATAGAAATAAAATATGCTTCCGTTCAAAATAAGCAACTCAACATAAAAAGTCTACAACTTTTTAAGTTGGTAAATAAATGACAAAGATATATTCCTTTCTAGACAAGGAAATTTCTGATGCTACTCAACAACTCAGCATACCCCTCCCCTTTTGCAACTCCCAACTACTGCTAACAAAAAATAGTGCCTAACATCTGACTAATTCAGAAAACAGAGAAATTGGTAACAGCCAAGTGTCCAGAACACTCATGGCTCTGTACTCAAGAATGCTATTAAAACTTACTTCAATATTAAAAAAAAAAATTCTCTAGAAACATTATATAAAGACTAATTCAGAAGTGAATACAAAGTTAGACAGCAGATTGGAAGATAGACTGAAGTGAGTTGACAACAAAGGAAAGAAGAAGAATTATAAAAAGCAGGGAAGAATAATTACAAAGGTACAATTGTGTGCAATCATTTAGACTAACGATAAACCTGCATCACTATTTTTGAACACAGCATATCATCAAAGGCATTCATCATTTCATATATAAGGGACATGTGCATGAAGTTGTGAAAGGACTTAACCAAGACTGCACAGGATGCAGGAGAACAGGGATTTTATTTTATTTTATTTTATTTTATTTTATTTTATTTTATTTTATTTTATTTTATTTTATATAAAAGACTATTTTATCTTAGTTATTTTATAATCACTAAGAAAATTCTATAGAAAATTGTTCTGATAAATCAATGACAAAATGACATCCTTCTTGTCATGCCATTGATTAAAAAAATAATAGAACAAATATATATTTGGCAATTTACTAAGGTATTTTGTTAGCAAACATTCCATATTTATGCATTTCATTTATCCAAAATTATAAATCTAACTTTAAAAAAGTGAGATATCATTTAGTTCTACTGCTTATGAACATATGAAATAATCTTTAAGATAAAAAATATTTAAGGTTAAAAATCTTCCTAGTGATAAAGGAAAGAGTTAATCACACTTAACACATTTTCTCTTTTTTTAAAAAAAGGATGTATTCTACCAAACCTGTGTTTGGGCAAAGAGTGATTTTGGGCAGTAATTAAAAATACCTTCTATATAATTAATAGAAATTTATGGTACTTTCATTTCTGAAATAAAGCTCTTATCATTGTGTTTTTAGCAATCTAAACTTTGTTCATGTTTAAGAGAAACTTGTCATGCTGTTCATTTTTAAAATATTTTCCATCGAGTAAATCATCTCCCTTAGGACACATCTGTGAACTGGAGTAGTTGGAGTTTGGTGAAGGATATTTCAAATACCAGAAGCAAATTTAGAATAAAAGGTCCATAGCACTGGTACCTAATCTTACCACCAAGGACTCCTTTGTATTTCTTCACTCCCTCATGGGCCTATTGTTTCAAAACATTTCACGTGTACTCATTGAAATGGTCAAATTAAGACATTATGATGAAACTCTCCAACAGAGCCTCTAATAAGCATGAAAAGTGCAATCTCAGCATGCTGGTAAAATACAGAAAAAGCACAGACTAGGTGTTTAACTTAGTTATTGTTCAACAGGTCAACAGAGGTAATGAAATCATGTTATCCAGTTCAATAAAACACTATGAATGCAAATCAGTAAATGGATGGCATTCTAAAACTGAGTTAATAAAGGGTATTCACCACATGGGCTGATTGTAGAGCTAAGTGAAGCAGCTCCTGTGGAAAGGCCGCCTTTTGAAACTGATGAAGCCACAGAAGGTAGAGAAGATGAAGGTGTACTAGTGGAGGCTGTTGACGATGGTAACCGTTCTCCAGACTCCATATCTATGAGAGGGAGAAAAATGTTAATTCTCAGTATTAGATAGTGGAATTATTCAAAGAATTAAACATACCTTATTATCAAAATAAGTCAAACATTTAGGGATACTTTTATAAAATATGACATAATTTCAAAATACACGCTCTTTGGAAAGATAAAATATGGAATAAAAACATAAGAATAATTTAAAATACCAATTTATGAAATAAGTTTAATGTTAAGTATATCAAAACTTCTTTTAATAGACTTGCATATAACATATTAATTTCTTAGTCTTCCTAAATTACCTCATCATCTATTCATTTACAACTTATTACCCATATTATCTTAACAAATCAAGAAAGAACACTACATTTCAATGGACTGTCTTCGAAATCCAACTCTTGTTAAGTCTTAAGCATCCAAGAATCTGACCTGGTAACCTCTATCAGAGCAAGCACTCCTCCCCTATCAAAAAGACAAATACATTTTAGAGTTGTTACTAATGCCAGGTTTGAACTATAGTTAAAATGGTCTTAGTATGAGCCCTTTATAATGACCGGGCCACTTACATGTGTCTTTAATTTACTTGCTTAGCTATTTCAGGTGCAATCTTACATTGGTCTTATTTTAAGTTTATGTTGATATTAAAAATCTAGAGTAGAAATGGGTGAAGGAGAATCAAAAGGTATAACTTCCAGTTTTAAAATAAGTCAGTCATGGGATATAACGTACAGCATGGTGACTATTGTTAGTAATACTATAGAGTACATTTGAAAGTTGCTAAGAAAGTAGATCTTAAAAGTTCCCATCACAAGAAAAAAAATGTGTAACTGTGTGGTGATGAATGTTAAGTAGGCTTATTGTGATGATCATTTTGCGATATATACAAATATCCATCATTAAGTTGTACACGTGAAACTAATTTCAAATGTTATATATCAATTATATCCCAGTAAAATTTTTTAATCTAGAATAGGTTATGGTTATTTTAGTAATCTCTGCAAACACTGATTCTATAAATAAGCAAGAAAGTCATGAAGTTCACAATTGCTTTAATAAGTACACAACTTATGGGAAGAAACAAAAAAATATACTGCTCACTTATAACTGAACTTATGATCAACCACAAGTAAACTTTTGCCATTGAAATCTCACCATAAAAAAAGATTTCTGTATGGAATTCTATAAGCAATTCACATAATTACTATATATTTTCTAAAAAAATTTTTTTGATTTAAAAATACTGACCAATTAAAATAATGCAGGGTTAATGTATAAATGTTGATTTAATACATATAGTATCTAGACGATTTTTCTCATATAGTAAAGGTTATCACAGGTTGACACATAGTATCATTAGGAACCACTTCAGTAAGTTTTACAATCATATACAATTCAAAAACTTCTCTTCATATTCTGGCACTGCTGTCAATCACCTCTACAGATGATGATACTGCTATAATGAATATGTCCATATTCTTAAAGAACTTTTCTTTATCAGGATTCATCATGGAAAAGAGTAGTTGGTACTGACGGTTACGTGAAACTAATGCTTGAAAGGCAGGTTTTGGTCATCAAACAGTCACCAATGAGCTTGGAGACATGTAGCCGGTCTGATGGCAAGGCCCATACTAACATTTTCTCCACAAATTATTTTCACCAACAAGACTCATTTCACTACGTACAAAAATTATGCGTCCCTCACCTAGTTTACAGAAAAAGGCTATTTTTTAAAATGTACAGCCGGCAACCTCACTGTCTTAAAAAATTCTAAAATGTACTATTTAAACGTGTTATTTTTTTAAAATAATGTAAAGTTGTTGTTGTTGTTGTTTTTTAAATTTGCCTTTGTACTCCAGAGCAAAAATAATTTGGTGATATAACATAGATAAGTACTTGTAGCTGGGTACCTGGCATAAAAGTATTCAATAAATAATAGTCATTACTTTTTTTAGGATAATAAACTATGAACCCTAGGTATGTTTCTTTCTGTTGCTATAACCTGATTCAGCAGGTAAAACCCAGAAAGCAAAATGAGCAGTCTCTACATATTGCTTTTTGGAGATCTTTTCCTGGAAATGGTGATTAAAATTAAAAATATACATATTTTGGATCTTATAATCTACTTTTGAGAACCTATTCTGTAGAAATAAAATCCTAGTAGCTTCTTTAACATTGTTTAAAAATAAAATTTAAACCTGGCAATAAGAAAGAGTAGAACTACAGCTAGTAGTATGATGTTAAGGGCTTTTTTTAGTTTCAGTAAGGGTGGAATTTTCTCTTTCATTCTTGGTTCCCTTTTGTTCATTTAAGTGGAAAAGGGCTTTACTTTTTTAAAAAAAAATATGCTTATGCAGCCATTTTTCTTAGAAGTTCGAGTATCTACATTATTCATGTATTATTTGATCTTAGTACTGCAGAGACAGAGTCAGGGATGCTGCTGAACTCCTACAACGCACCGGACATTCCCCACACAGAAAATTACCCAGCCCCAAATGTTAGTAGTGCTAAGGTTGAGAAATCCTGGTCTAAAGTATCAAAAATTACATTACGTAGAATTCAATTAACTAAAACTTTCTATTAAGTAGTAATTCTATATAATTGTTATAATAGGATGGTTCAAGCTGATTTATTGACATTGCAATAAATGATAACATTATCGTTTTATTCAAGCTATCATTTGTGTCAGTCTAACTCGTCTATTATTTTACATTTTGTCCTAATTGTTTAAAACTGATAATGTACGATATGTCATTAACACATATCAGAATATTTGCTCATACTGAATAACATGAATTTACTATATTTTACTAGGATGATATTGACCAATAACAATTCTGAGAATAGACAAAAATCAGAATTACCACAAACAACTTTCCTGCATGATTTTTTATACTGCATCCAAAAAGCTTCAACGATCAGTTGTTAATGATAACACTGTTCAAATTCAGGCATTTCAAACTTCCCTTTTGTGTAATCACAGAGTTTATGAACGCTGACAGCTGCTGGGCGTAAAAGTGAACAGGTGCTACTGGGGCGGGCAAGACACGTTGGCTAGGAAAAGCAAACGTGGTCAGCTGCCCTTTGTGTTAGTTGCACGAAACCTAAAAACGGACTTAGATATTTCCCCTAAAAGGTGTTCTGTCTTTATCTCTGCCAACAATACCGAAAGTTCTCTGTGGGAATTCAAGGCACAAAAGTCGATTTGGTGAAACCTGACTTTTCCTTGCAATGTAAACTCAAGTGAAAAACAATAACCAAGAACAAGAAAGATCATGAGGTAATCACTATGCTGCTGCTTTTGGTTTAGTAGTACGACTAACAGTAGATTTACAAGTCCATGAATTTCTGAAAGTTCTGACAAAGGCTCTTATAAAACTATTTCTTTAGATAACTTCCAGGCAACTGAACACTAGGACAAATAATATTTCAAGATTTTAAGTAGCAAAACAAAATTAAAAGCCAGGAAGACACAAACACTTTTCTGGTAAGGGATTTTGTGAAATAGGAGATAAGGCAGAAACACCTTATTAGACAACAAACAAAATTATATAATATGTTTGAAGGAAAAATCATTCTATTTACAAAACTTTTATTTACCTACATTTTCAAAAATAGTTATTTTGAGTAATTAAGTACAGTATATTGTGGCTTAAAATATGAATATATAAAATGAATCAATTTCCTTTGAAGCCTCATATATTTTAACCACCACTGTAAAGAGTAACAATTACATCCCCAAACAAAAGTGGGCTGGCAATCAGGTGCTCTGTGTTGCAGCCTGTGATCTGGAGCAAGTCTCAGACACCCTAAATACTAGTTTCCTTATCTGAAAAATGATAGGTTTGAACTAAATTAACCCTTAAGTCACCATCAGAGTTTTATCAACTTGGTGGTAAAAAACAAAACAAAACAAAACAAAACCTTCACATTGCGTTAAAATATTTAACAGTTAGGGGTAGCTGGGAGACTCAGTTGGTTAAGCATCCAACTCTTTTTTTTTTGTCTTTTAAATTTTTTTTTAATTTTTTTTATTATGTTAGTCACCATACAGTACATCCCTGGCTTTTGATGCAAAGTTCGATGACTCATTAGTTGCATATAACACCCAGTGCACCATGCAATACGTGCCCTCCTTACTACCCATCACCAGCCTATCCCATTCCCCCACTCCCTCCCCTCTGAAGCCCTCAGTTTGTTTCTCATAGTCCATAGTCTCTCATGCTTCATTCCCCCTTCTGATTACCCCCCCTTCCTTATCCCTTTCTTCTCCTACCGGTCTTCCTAGTTCTTATGTTCCATAGATGAGAGAAACCATAAGATAATTGTCTTTCTCTGCTTGACTTATTTCACTTAGCATTATCTCCTCCAGTGCCATCCATGTTGCAGCAAATGTTGAGAAATCATTCTTTTTGATAGCTGAATAATATGGACCACAACTTCTTAATCCAGTCATCTGTTGAAGGGCATCTCGGCTCCTTCCACGATTTAGCTATCGTGGACAGAGCTGCTATGAACATTGGGGTGCATATGGCCCTTCTCTTCACTACGTCTGTATCTTTGGAGTAAATACCCAGTAGTGCAATGGCTGGATCATAAGGTAGCTCAATTTTTAACTTTTTAAGGGACCTCCACACTGTTTTCCAGAGTGGCTGTACCAACTTGCATTCTCACCAACAATGTAGGAGGGATCCCCTTTCTCCACATCCTCTCCATAAGCATCCAACTCTTGATTTCAGCTCAGGTCATGATCTTAGTTAGGGTTATGAGATGGAGCCCTGGCACTCAGAGGGGAGTCTGCTTGAGATTGTCTCTCTCTCTCTCCCCACTCTCTCTCTCTAAAATGAATAAATGAATCTTTAAAATGTTTAACAATTTAATTCTACTTTTTCCTTATCCTCCCTTTCATTGGCCTGGTTTTATCTATAAATATGTGTCATGCTAAATTATAAAATTCTGCTAAATCTTTTAAAGATCTTCTCATCTTATTTATACCTCGAGAGACTTGATAAGAAACTTATGCAAGAATAAAGCACGGATTTTCACACCGTTCAGTAAATATCTATTCAAAAGGATTAAATATTCCTTTGCAATGAGACATCTGTGAGAAAGAGATTATCCTAAGATATAAAAGAATATTATAGAAGATCTGAGCAAAATTTAACATGTATGGATCAACTAAACTGTAGGTAAAGTACATGAATTTAAATATTGACTAGGATTAGAGATTTCTAACAAGGATACAAAAGTCAAGAGAATAAAAAAAAGAGACAATGTGTAGTTAATTGTTCCTTTCATCTACAAAGTCCCAAAGTACAAGCAAAAAGACCTAAAGAATTGCTTAACTAGGAAATACAACTAAAATTAACTGGAATTTCTGAGATATTTCTGGAGAGTAATTGAGGCTGATGAATAAGAGATTGAGAAAATGAAGCAGGGCAACAAACAGAAGTCATGTTACTTTATGCAAGATATCCACATACACTCAGAAGTTGAAGAAAGAAAGATGCCAAGTACTACAGTCTGATGAAATAAAATAAAAACTCCCTTTCAATGGGGAAGAAGCAGAGCTAACCTAATAGGAAAAACACACTTCTTAAAGAACAAAATGAGGGCAAGAGTTTGTGAATATTATGCAAAAATATTTTTGTCTTGGTAATCCTAACATTAGGTTTGTCTTTCTAATATTATCACTCTCCTGTTCAAAATTTTCAGTTTATCCAAGAAGTATATTCACACATATGGGTAAAGATATATGTAAAGGGGGCGCCTGGGTGGCTCAGTCGTTGAGTGTCTGCCTTCGGCTCAGGGTGTGATCCCAGGGTCCTGGGATCGAGCCCCACCCGGGCTCCCTGCTCCACTGGGAGCCTGCTTCCTCCTCTCCCACTCCCCCTGCTTGTGTTCCCTCTCTCGATGGCTGTCTCTCTGTCAAATTAATAAATAAAATCTTTTAAAAAAGATATACGTAAAGGATATTTATTACAACATATTAATTGTAAATGACTTTTAAAATAGGATTTATTTGAGAGAGAGAGCAGTGGGGAGGGGCAGAGGGAAAGGGAGAGAGAGACTCCCAAGCAGACTCCCTAAGGAGTGTGGAGTCTGACACGGGGCTCACTCCCATGACCCTGAGATCATGACCCAAGATGAAATCAAGAGTCAGATGCTCAACTGACTGAGCCACCCAGACACCCCTGTAAACAACTTTAAAAAACAAAAAATTCCACCAATTAGGAATTGTTGAATTATGGTACATCCCTTTAATAGAATAACATGCAGCTATTATAAAAGAATGAAGTAGATCTATACTAGATCATCTAATTAAATGAAAAAAGTAAACTGGGGAGGAATAGAAATAGCATGATCTCATGTGTGATGAAGAAAAAAGGGTATATATTCTTATGCCTGTATGCACAGAATATTTCTAGAAAAATGTTTAAGAAACTGGTAACTGGGGGCACCTGGGTGGCTCAGTCAGTTGTGTTGTACTCTTGGTTTCAGCTCAGGTCCTGATCTAGGGATCCTGTGATTGAGTCCCTCCTGGGGCTCTGGCTCAGCACACAGTCTGCTTGGGATTCTATCCCTCTCCCCGCCCACCGCCCCTCCCTCAGCGCACATGCTGTCATGGGCCTCGCACTCCAGAGAGAAACAAACAGAAAAAGAAAAAGAAAGAAAGAAACTGGTAACTGTTTATTCCTAGATAAAGGGACTAGGGAATTGACATCTAGGATAGATGATTTGTTTTTCACTATGTATCTTTTCTACCACTTGCTACCATGTGCCAGTATTCATGACAGTTAAATTAAAAAAAAGAAGGACTTCCAAAGATTTGTTATTGCTCAAAATTACCTTTCAGTATGTTCTACAGGGAGTTCCAGTTCAAGATGGTGATGCAGAAGGGTCCTGAACCCACCCCCTCCCACAGACACACTGAGTCTACAGCGACCTATGAAACAATTTCCTCTCAAAAAGACCTGAAGTCTGGCTGAGTGATGACTAGGTATCAGGCAAACAAGAAAAGCACATCGAAGCAGGGAAGAGGCTGAGACACAATCTTGCTATAAAACCCCACTCCTGGCAAGGAGACCCACAACCAAGAAGGCACTCAAAATCCAGAGGAGCAAACGGTTCAAGCCCCACACTGGGCACCCCAATTTTGATGACACACACTTGAGAGATGAGCCCCCAAAACAAGTAACTTCGAGAACCAACAAGGCTTGCATCCCAAAACCTACAGACTATCGTGACCTGAGAAACTGCTCTTAAAGGATTCACACTCAGATTCACTTACCCCAGGACCCAGCTCCGAGGCAGCCAATCGTGCCCAGACCCAAAGTGAAGGCTCACCTACTTATGTTAAAGCATCGGCATGAGGGGGCAGCATCTAATTTAACAGACACATCCCGGAGCCTGCTGGAACACTCACCAGGGATGGAGACTGGCAGGTGTCATCTTCATGCTTTCCTCTTTGCTGAGCTCCAGAGCACCAGTATCTATCAGAAGGAAGCTTTTACATGCAACTAGTGCCCCAATTTTGATGGCTCCTGCCTAGGGAACACCTCTTGACTGCCTAGTTGCAGAGGCCAGGGGACATTGTTTTCCTGGTCCCACATGCTGTAATAATCATACCCTATCTAGAACACTGATTTTTATGACTGCTTCCAAGGGGTATCTCACCTGGCTCTTGTGGGCAGTGGGGCTTACATTCATAGATCCACAGGACTGCAGCTAGTGGAGAAAGGGTTCTTAAACAGCCACCATCTCCAGCAAGAGCAAGAGGCAACAGAAGCACAGCTTGATCTTTCTGTGAGGGAGGTTTATTAGCTAATCATTATGAATTCAACTGAGGGGTCAGCTTCTAATTAAACATACATCGAAGGGCTGACTGTACTCTTTTCCAGAGAACTTGGAGGGTGGGTACTATCTTGGAGCTCAGCATTTGTCACATCCCAAAGTCCTAGTGTCTCCTAGAGAGGAATTTTGTACATATCTGGTATCCTAGTTTTTATGTCTGGTGCCCTGGTTTTTGAAGCTGTCACCAGGGAACATCCCTTCATCACCTAGCTCTGGTGGTACATGAAAAGATGTTCAGTATCATTAATCATCGGGGTGATACAAATTAAAACCACAATGAGGTAACACCTCACACCTGTTAGAATGGTTATTATCCGAAAGACAAGAAATAACAAGTATTAGCAAGGAAATGGAGAAAAGGGAACACTTATGCACAGTTGCTGGGGATGTAAACTGGTGCAGCTACTAAGGAAAAGAGTATGGAGGTTCCTCAAAAAATTAAAAATGTAATGATCCAATAATTCCACTTCTGGGTATTTACCAAAATGAAAACACTAACTCAAAAAGATAATAGGCACCCCCATGTTCACAGCAGCATTATTTACAAAAGTCAACATATGGAAACAACTTCAGTATCCATCAATGGATGAATGGATAAAGAAATTGTGGTATATACATATAAAGAAATATTGCTCAGCCATACAAAGAATGATATCTTGCTGTTTGTGACAACATGAATGGACCTCGAGGGAATTATGTGAAGTGAAGTAAGTCAGAGAAAAATAAATACCATATGATTTCTCTTACGTGTGTAAATCTAAAAAATAAGTAAAAATAAAAAACCAAGCACATAGATACAGAGAACAGACTGTGGTTGCCAAAGGTTGGGGTGCAGAGGGCTGAAAGTAAAGGGTGAACTGTTTTTGTCATCTTTTGAATTTAAAAATGTTTTGCAGAGTCTTAGGTATTTTTAAGTGTCTAGGAAGAAGGCAAGGAGAGGAAGAAGTAGAGGGTATGGCTCTAGCCCATACGCTACCAGCTTCCATCAAAGGTCCTCTTTTATCTGTTCTGTATATTGAGATTCTATGTGAGATTTTGTTTGAAAAAGCATCCCATTGCCTTAAAAAAAGTTTTCAAACCACTGATCTAAAGTATCTCTGTCTCGGGGCGTCTGGGTGGCTCAGTCGTTAAGTGTCTGCCTTTGGCTCAGGGTGTGATCCCGGCGTTCTGGGATCGAGCCCCACATCAGGCTCCTCCGCTGGAAGCCTGCTTCTTTCTCTCCCACTCCCCCTGCTTGTGTTCCCTCTCTCGCTGGCTGTCTCTCTCTGTCAAATAAATAGATAGATAGATAGATAGATAGATAGATAGATAGATAGATAGATAAAATCTTTTAAAAAAATAAAGTATCTCTGTCTCATATCACTTCTTAATAACAAGGCCATTTGTCTAATTATATTTGTTGTCACTTCAAAACCTGAGTCCCCAACTGGAAGTAGGAGGTGCTTTCACTCTTGGTCTTTAAACCCTAATTTCAAGCCATTGCACAATGTGTCCTCAAATTAGAGCTCCCTCCCCTATGAAGAGCATCCTCCTAATTCTGCACCCCAAATACCCTGACCCTGGTAGGCTGAGTCAATCACCTACTTGGGGAAGTTGTAAGTGACACATCTTATCTACTATCTCCTTTTCAGTATCCCCCTGGATACTCAGTTCTCTCTTTTTTGTCTTCATTTGTTTTAAAGAGGAAAGCAAAAAGAATAAGAATAAAATAAGGTAACTGTTGAATAGAATACTTGGCTCTACTGACATTAATTAGTAACCTACCAGTTGGAGGTTAGAGGGAACTAAGTGACGGATTTACAATATTATAGTAAAACAATCTCTTCCTCTTACAAAAATGCAAAACCTAATGACTCATCCTTTCCTTCCCATTTGTTAAAATGGAGGAGGTAGACTTCCTTCATTCTCTTAAACTAATTATCACCTTTTTGCAGCTTGTCAGGAAATTTACCCCACTGATCATTTTCTCCCTTTTCTATATCTCTACTGGATTCTTTTCAGTTATCTTACATCTTTAAAAACAAGAAGAACTTTCTTTTGACCACTCATCCCTATTTTGCCACCTCATATTTTCTACTCTCATTTTCAACTAAGATTATTAAAATGAAATTATCTACTTTTATGGTTTCCATTTTTTTTTTTTAACCTGCCCTTCATAATAACATCACTTAACTCTGGTCTGGCCTGTCATTGGTATGGCTTTAGTGCTGGGATCGCACTGCCAAAGCAATGCATAAAGTTAAGCAAAATCTAATCAGGTGAGTCTATAGCTCAGCAGAAAGACAGACTATAAAAAGAATACACAAATCAACCAGGAGGTAAAGAGAATTTTAGAATAAAAGTTGGCAGCAATCTGACTGGGGGAATGCGAACAAATCAGATGGAAAAATTTAGACGATGGCATCTTTAATGCAGAAGGCAAGTCATGAGACAAACCTTGTATACAAAGCATGGAATTCACATCCCATAGAGGGGTAAGCATGTACATGTCTATCCTCCTGACCCCCCAATCCCATCCATTGCCAAGTCTTCTCAACTTTACTTCTACCATAATTTTAAATTGATCTACATATTTCCATCTCCGTAGTACCACCCTAATCCATGTCACTAACGGTTTTCTTTTAGAAACAAACTTGTCCCAGTACCTGAATCCTTGCGGCTAAAATCCATTCTTCACAGAGTAAACTTTGTTAAAAATATAAATTAGATAATGGCATTTCCTTGCTTCAACTTTTCAATAAACATTGTAGTTATATTTAAGATAAACTATAAAATCATTGAAAGGCTCCACAAAGTTCCTCCATCTATATTCTTTAGACTCATACATAGTATGTGCTCAATATTTTTTGGCTGAAAGAGCTAAATATAAAACATAAGGGGAAATTATAGAGATATTTTTCATAGTCACAAATGTTTTCCTTCACATTTTTATCATTAAAATCTAAAAAATATTAGTTAAGTGAAAAACTAATTTGAAGTGAAAAAATAGGATGATGGAGATATTTAAACATTGGTCCTATTATTTACCCTTTTGAATTTTTGTTTATATATTAAATAATCTGAAATAATTAAAAATACACTCACCAAATTTTCAGTGAAACAATTTTAGTGAAATCGTTTAATTCTATGATAGGCAAAATAAAATCGTAATAGATGTATTGGAAAACACACAGTTCAAATGGAATACATTCAAAGTTGTATAAAGGACCAAAAGCACCATGAATACAAGATTGGGAAAACCACTAAAAAAACCAGAGTTTTAAAAAAAATGAGTAATAAGATTACATAACAAGTAAATTAACTTAAACCTGAATATCAATGTGGAAAACTCCGAGACAATGTATCACATACATTTCTACTATTACTGACAGTATCATCACCGCTTACAACCCTATTTATATTTCCATCCATCACCATACTACTTATTGAGAGACTAATATTTATATCAGGCACTATGTTAAGTATTCTCTCTTCATTATTTTAATTATACCAAGTAAACTCCAAATGTATTATTGTCATCATTAATAATAATTTTCAGATGAGGAAACACAGACATAGAAAACTTAAATAACTTGCAGTAAACAAAGGTGTTAAGTGTCAGAGACAAAAGTCTGACCTCACTCTTGGTATCTAAGAAATTTTATTATTATATTAGTAATGAACATGTTAAGTGTGGACACTATATTTTTTAACACTTTAAGAAATAAGGGAAGAAATAGATAAGACACTGTGAACAATTAAAATGTAACAAAAATAAGTTTTTTTAAAAAAATGAAAAAAAAAAAAAACCCCACAGATAATTTAAGGCCAAAAATAAGAAGACCAAAGAATAAGGATTGTGGTTTTAAGAACTCCTGGTTTAAAAAAAAGCACGTGGGGCGCCTGGGTGGCACAGCGGTTAAGCGTCTGCCTTTGGCTCAGGGCGTGATCCTGGCGTTATGGGATCGAGCCCCACATCAGGCTCCTCCGCTATGAGCCTGCTTCTTCCTCTCCCATTCCCCCTGCTTGTGCTCCCTCTCTCGCTGGCTGTCTCTATCTCTGTCAAATAAATAAATAAAATCTTTAAAATAAATAAATAAATAAATAAATAAATAAATAAATAAATAAATAAATAAAATAATTTAAAAAAGCACGTAAGGGCACGTGGGCTGACTTGTGATCTCAGGTGTCATGAGTTTGAGCCTCATGCTGGGTGTAAAGATTACCAAAGAAAATAAAACCCTTAAAACCCTTAAAAAAAAAAAAAAACCTTAAAAATAAAGAGATAAAAATTTTAAAAAGCATGTAAAAAATAAGTCTCTGTTCACTTTGGCAGCACAGATACTAAAAAACAGTCTCTTATTCAGCCTTTTTCTTTTCCCTCAAAAATACCTATAAAAATCCATAAAAAGAAAATGTGAAAACAAAAAATTAAGAAAGCTGATGACCAACCAAAATCTGGGAAGAATTTCTCTACTCCAACAAAATGAACTATAATATCTATTATAAAGTGTATACCACATAACCATTAAAAATCTTATTTTCTAATACTATTTAACACAAGAAAACATTCATGGTATAATGTTAAATGAAAAAGGCAACATATATAGCATAAAGTATGATCTAATTTTGTTTTTAAAAAAGTACAGGGGCACTTGGGTAGCTCAGTTGGTTAAGTGTCTAACTCTTGATTTTAGATCAGGTCATGATTTCGGGGTGGGATTGAGCCCTGCATCAAGAGGCATCGGGGGAGGGAGAAAGAATCTGAAGCCGACTCTGCACTGAGCCTGAAGCAGGATGCGATCCCATGACCTCGAGATCATGCCCTGAACGGAAACCAAGAGTAGGACACTCAACTAACTGAGCCACTCAGGCGCCCTTGGATATAGTACATTACTTTAAATGTATTTTCTCTTCCTTATGACTTTCTTGATAATGTTTTCTTTTTTCTTACATTACTGTAAAAATACAGTATATAAAACATACACAAAATATGTGTTAATCGACTACGTTTTTGGTAACGCTTCTAGTCAATGGTAGGCTATTAGTCAAGTTCCTAGGGAATCAAAACTTATACACAGATTTTCAACTGCATAGGGGGTTGGCATTCCTCACTTTCACATATTTCAAGTGTCAAGTATAATCTTAAATTTTGTTTCTGGTGTAGAAAAAAATTCTTGGTCAAGAACATAATAAGCGATTTTACAGATGCAAAATTTGTCCTTGAAGGTACTTTAGGAAGAGGACTTACAATCATTTGCCCCTAGATGGTACAAAAGAGATGAATAAGTCACAAACTCTACATTTCCAGTTACTATTAACCAAGAGCCCAAAGTTACAAAGGACGCTAAAAAAAAAAATTATTCCATAAAGAACCACATGTATTTTGAAAACTGCTGTATTTATATTATTGGCTTAGACTAGCTAAGTGTTCACTAACCCAAATAAATGCAAGATTCTAGATCAAGTCATAAAACCAATTCCCTCTCAGCTATATTATTCACTAATAATAATAGTTGATTATTAGAAAGACTCAACAATGAAAGAGAAGATATAAAGAACCAAGTGAAATTTTTAAATTAAAAAATGCAATAACAAAAGTTAAAAACCCACTGGATGGACACAGTAGAGCGCAGATGATATAGAAAAGAATTAATGAACTTCAAGATAGATCAACAGAAATTATCCAGTCTGAACAACAGAGAGAATAACCATTTAAAACAAATAATGAAACCTCAGGGAGAGGTGAGATGTGGTGCTGGAAAATTACTTGGAAGAATTACTTGGAAGAAATAATAATACCGGAAAACTTCTTTTTTTTTTTTTTTTAAAGATTTTATCTACTTATTTGAGAGAGAGAGTGTGCACATGGGAGTAGAGGGGGAGAGGGAGAAGCTGACTCCCCACTGAGCAGGGAGCCTGACACTAGGCTCGATCCCAGGACCCTGAAATCATGACTTGAGCCAAAGGCAGATACTTAACTGACTGTGCCACCCAGGCACCCTGGAAACTTTCCATTTTTGATGAAAGACATAACTTATTATTGATTCAAGAAACTGAGCAAACTCCAAATTAGATAAACTCAAAGAAAAATTAAGATCTAGATTAAAATGGACAATATTTCAACTAAGTATACCGCTTTTACCAAATAAATTCAAGTTTTAGGAATTCCTCATTGGGAAAGTACCAGAAAAACATTTTTCTAGAAAGCTGAAATTTGCGATTATATTGTATTGTTTCTTTCCTATTCCTTCTTTTTGTTCTATGTCAAAAGCTTTGACTTCTTAGAAAGATATATCTTGCTTCTGACTATATTTTACTATATTGTTAATTCTTTTCCTAAATTAATGACAAAATTTTATTAATGCTAGGGTCCAACATAAAATACCCAAATCCATACTTTTGATTCCTTGTGTGAATACTAAATTTACTTATAATCAAGAATCTTTAATTGAAAAAATCTGGATCAAATCACACATAAAATACATACATGAAACATGTAAGTTAATCAGATCTCCCCTTGTTATACTTTTCAATCCAAGACTTAGAGAATGTCCACTTATTTTATACAAACTTTTATACTACACAAGTCCAAAATAGTAATACAAGCTACTCAACATCCTGGGAATTTTCTAGCATGGGTGTGACCCATCTAACCTAAACCAAATCTTAGTATTATATATATAGTCTTATTTCAGGTTAATTCCTGCAAGACTTACGAGGTCAGAAATATGCCTTTAGGAATCTTAAGTTAATATTAACAGTCCTTGTCACAGAGGCTGTGAGAGAGAAATGAAGCAATTCACATTTATCACACTAAAAAGCACTTTGGCGAGCCCAACACAAAAAATACACCTATGCTTTCTGAAATTATTGCCCTTCCTCAAAATGCATGAAAAGTTTTCAAAAAATAGCTTTTCCGGGGCGCCTGGGTGGCTCAGTCGTTAGGTGTCTGCCTTCGGCTCAGGGCGTGATCTCGACGGTCTGGGATCGAGTGGTCTGGGATCGAGTTCCGCATCAGGCTCCTCCGCTGGGAGCCTGCTTCTTCCTCTCCCACTCCCCCTGCTTCTGTTCCCTCTCTAGCTGGCTGTCTCTCTCTCTCTCAAATAAATAAATAAAATCTTTAAAAAAAAATAGCTTTTCCATGACTTGTTATAATGATCTATACAAAAACACAAGTTTGCAAGAATCTATTTATGGCTACTATTAAGTTTATACTACTTATATCTGTGTAATATGTCTCAGGGTCACATTAACCCCAAAAATAATTTTAAAAACAAGCTCACAAAAATTTAGCCTACTCCTACCAACTCTCACTAATACCATGTCTTCCTCTCCTTTAGTTGGGTATTGATATCAATAATGTGGCCTAAAATACACAAATCTAACCAATTTGCTTACAGAACCTATTTATAGACAAATGTAAGCAACCAGGAGCATTTTGATGTTTAATGCTGTCTAAAACTTGAGCATGTCCCTATCTTCTAGAAAGCAAGCATATAAGTATAGCTGACCCTTGAACAATGCAGGGGTTGGAGCGCTAACTGACCCACTCAACCCACTGCAGTAAAAAATCTGCTTAACTTTCGACTCCTGAAAAATTTAACTACTAAAACCCTACTGTTAACCGGAAGCCTTACTGATAGCATACAGTTGATTATATATTGAAAATATATACATATTTTATATACACATCATATATTGTATTCATACAATAAACTAGAGAAAATGCTTTAAAAAATCATATACTATAAAAAAGCAATGTATATGTTATATGTATCATTAACAAACACTAGACATCAAAAATGTAAAGATAATATAAAAAAACAAATTCATGTTTATGTACAGGTATTCATGCATTGATAATGAAAATGCAGCAATATGATTGCTTTATGCTAGCTTAGTATAATGGATACAGTTGCTTCACAGTAACCAAGCCTATACACTAACGAGTAAGTTGTTATAGGCTGATATATAGTTTCTTCAATTATGAGAGGCACACATACAGCAATGTAATTCTTTAAAAGCAAAGTCATGAAACAGTAAGAAAACTAATACATTGACTTTATATTAAATATCACTCACATTATGCCTATGTTAAGTATAGGCTATCCACTTCCACACAAGTCTTACACACAAAATTCTACATGATAAAAACTTAGGGGGTGATGATAGTAATGACACAAAAATATCATATTCAGTTCTTGCTGTACAGCTATTAGATTTTCACATGACACACACAACAGATAAAAAGCATGATGATTATTTACTATTCACTAAGTGGAAGTGGATCACCACAAAGGTCTCCATCCTTGTTGTCTTCACCTTATAGGCTAAGAAGGAGGAGGAAGGGGGAGGGCTTGGTCTTGCTGTCTCATGGGTGGCAAAGGTGGAAGAGGCTGAGAAGGTGGAAGGGAAGGGAGGAGAGGCAGGCATGCTTGGTTTAACTTTATAGAGACACTGCACATTTCCGACTTTTTTGCTTTTAATTTCTAGAAACATTTCTATACAGTATCGATCCTTGCACCATTTGCTTTAGTTTTTGTGCCCATATCATAGACGGGTCCATGTTATAAAAGAAGTAAAAAGCAGTCTTTAGGAATTAGAACACTAATGTCAGATTATCTAATGTCAATTTGGCACTGCTTCTTCCATGTCTTCTTCCTCATCACCAGGCACTGGTTTGGAAGCACTGATTTTCATCAAGTCATCTTCTGTTAATTCCTCTGGTATGACATCTATTAGCTCTTGAATTTCTCCAAGATCCATTTGAAACCCCTTGACATCCCCTGCAGCACACCTCTTTTGCCATAACCACAATCTCATGATTTCCTTGATTGGTTAGGTTGTAAATTTTGTGAAGTCATGCACAAGACATCTGGACAGTTTTCTTGAGCAGGAATTTGTTTCAGGTTGTGGCTTTCACAGCATTTTCTATAACAATGATGGCATCTTCAATGGTACAATCCTTCCAGACTTTCATGGTGTTTTCTCTATCAAGGTTCTTCTTCATTGAATCAACAAACCTTTCGATAGAATACCATGTGTCGTGAACCCTAAAGGTTCTTATGACCCCATCTGATTTAGATGTTGTGTTTGGGGGCAAGTAGATCACTTCAACACCTTCAGTGTTGAACTTATGGGGCTCTGGGTAGCCAATATCAAAAGAACTTTATTACTTTTTTTTATTATTATGTTCAGTTAGCGACTATAGAGTACATCATGAGTTTTTAATGTAGTGTTCAATGATTCAAAAGGCAGTCCCTTGGGGCACCTGTGTGGCTCAGTCAGTAAAGCAACTGCCTTCAGCTCAGGTCATGATCCCAGGGTCCTGGGATCGAGCCCCCTTCTGGGCTCCCTACTCAGTGGAGAGCCTATTTCTCCCTCTGCTTGCCATTCCCCCTGCTTGTGTGCTCTCCCTCTCTCCCCCTCTCATTCTCTGACAAATAAATAAATAAAATCTTTAAAAAATAATTAAAAAAAATAATATAAAAGGCAGTCCCTTACTGGCAGGGTACTTCCTGACTTCAGGGACAAAGCATCTAGGGAAACAACCCAGGAAAGGGTTCTTTTTGCCCAGGGCTGCTTCTTGTACGAACAGAAGACTGCCATCTGGTATTTATCTTTTTCCTTTAACCAAGGGTTAGCAGCTTTACAGAGAAAGGAGTCCTGATCTTAAAATGCAGTCCTTCCTACCTTAGATCCTGGTACTTGCTTGTCTTTCTTACTACTGAATGTCCTTCACAGCATTTTTTTTTTCCAAAATAGGCACTCTCATCTGCATTAAAAACCTGTTCAGGCAGAAATCTTTTCTCTGTGATTTTCTTTCTTTCTTTTTTTTTTTTTTTTTAAAGATTTTATTTATTTATTCGACAGAGATAGAGACAGCCAGCGAGAGAGGGAACACAAGCAGGGGGAGTGGGAGAGGAAGAAGCAGGTTCCCAGTGGAGGAGCCTGATGTGGGGCTCGATCCCAGAACGCTGGGACCACGCCCTGAGCCGAAGGCAGATGCTTAACCGCTGTGCCACCCAGGCGCCCCTCTCTGTGATTTTCTTAATGGTGCCTGGGAAGTCATCTAGGGCCTCTCGGTTGGCAGAAGCTACTTCCTCTGTTATCTTGATGTTTTTTTAAGCCAAACCTCTTTCTAAAATTATCAAACCATCCTTTGCTGGCATTAAATTTTCTACCTTCAGATCCTTCACCTTCCTTTTACTTTAAGTTGTCATATATAATGATTTTGGTTTTTCTCAAATCCTATTGGAGTCTATAGGTATATAAGTATGCCTTTCTTATAGCAATCCTGCACCCACATAAAAGCTGCATTTTCAGTACAAGATAAAAAGATATTTCATAAAAAGTGCAAGGTTTTCGTGCCTACAGGTGTAGCTGCAGTGACCACTTCATGAATTTCTTTTTCTTTTTTTACAATGGTCCTTACGTTAGATGCAGTTACCTTGAAATTGCAGTCAACTATTGCTGCAGACCTCAACCTACGGTACATATCAAGCAATTTAATTTTTTCTTGTAATATGACTTTTCTCTGCTTCTTGGGAGCACTTCCAGCACCCAATAGGAGCACTCTGTATAGGTCCTAAGGTGTTATTTAAGATTTACGGTATTGCATTAAACAATATGAAAAGTATGCAAGAACCAAGAGAGATCACTTTTTTACTGCAATATGCAATTTACTAAAGAAATGAACTGCTCATGAAGAGATGACTAGCATCACTCAGCATTTTAAGCAGATACTTGCAGAACTTGAGTTCACTGTGATAGCAGTAGGAGGTGTGTACAAAATCATTACACTAGTACAATATTTGCCACAGTTAATTTTATGCAGTTATAACTTAATACTATATCTTTGTTTTAAAAAAGATTTTATTTATTTATTTGACAGAGACAGAGACAGCCAGCGAGAGAGGGAACACAAGCAGGGGGAGTGGGAGAGGAAGAAGCAGGCTCATAGCAGAGGAGCCTGATGTGGGGCTCGATCCCATAATGCTGGGATCATGCCCTGAGCCGAAGGCAGATGCTTAACCGCTGTGCCACCCAGGCACCCCTATAATTTAATACTATATCTTTGTGTTTATTTACATTTCTCTTAGCTATGAATGGTGCCATGAATAGGCTGTGTGTAAGTTATGATAAATTTAACTTTTTATAGTAGATTTGTGTGTATTTTGTGCTAGTAAGTGATGAAATAGTATCTACTTACATTTTATGCATTCACAACACACCTTTTTCTTAATTTTTTAAAATATTTCTAAACTAGGCAGTTCATCTGTGAATTTTTCAAATTGTTGCAAATCTCAAAAAAATTTCCCAATATATTTACTGAAAAAAATCTGCACATAGATGGATCTATTCAGTTCCAACTTGTGTTGTTCAAGGGTCACCTGTACACCGGTGGTTGGGAGAAAATTAACTTTATATTTGGTGACTACTGAATATATTCTGCTGAAGTTTATAGCTTTTTAGAGCTCTGAAATTATATTTATTATTTTTTTAAAAGATTTTATTTATTTATTCGACAGAGATAGAGACAGCCAGCGAGACAGGGAACACAGGCAGGGGGAGTGGGAGAGGAAGAAGCAGGCTCATAGCGGAGGAGCCTGATGTGGGGCTCGATCCCAGAACGCCGGGATCACGCCCTGAGCCGAAGGCAGACGCTTAATGACTGAGCCACCCAGGTGCCCCTATTATTACTTTTTTTAAAGTAGGTTCCACACCCAGCATGGAGCCCAATGTGGGGCTCAATCTCACAATCCTGAGATCAAGACCTGAGCTGATGTAAAAGAGCTGGATGCTTAGCTGACTGAGCTACCCAGGTGCCCCACTGAAATTATATTTAAATTTTCAGCAACTGTATTACTGTAAGACTTCTCACACACCATAATAGAATTTTAAAATGTCCATTATCTAATATTATAGCCATCTGATGCTAGAGATAACCACTATCGCTATCCTAATTCTTCTCATCATTTTTCCTCTTACCTGAGCTGTCATCTAAATGGCTCTTCTCCCCCTACAAAACAATCTTCTGAAAACAAAAAAGCATTGCAATGGCACATCAAATGACATACTCACTGTCCATCTTCTTCCCATATAACAAAAAAACTGAACACAAATTACTTAGGCTTACCTTCTAAAATTTTTCACTTCTCAAAATTTCCCTCTCGATATTACCCAATGAAACCCAAATGCTATTATCACCTGATTCTTGTACCACACTTTCCCAAATCCTTATCTTAGTTCGAGTTGTGTTCTCCTCTCTACAATGTTTTTCACCCTTTGCTCAATACCCACATATCAAATTCTTCCTGTTCTTCAAGTCCCAAGTGAAAATGACACTCCATGGAGGTGTACCTGATTACCCACGCTGGAAGCCAATGATCCCAAATCCTTAGTGCTGTAACTATTGACAATTTGAGAAGTCAAAGCTCTGAAATTTACAAACCTTAAAAAACATTTTATCACTGCCTATTTTACTGTACTTATCATATTTTACCCTTTATTACAATTATGAACTTGCAATCTATAAGTGCATGGGAGCAGAATATGTATGTAAGATTATGGGAGCAGAAATCAGGTTTGTAGTCTCTTGTAGTTCCCATAGAGTCTTAGAAGGGTACCTTACCCAAAACATTTGCTAATTAAATATTTGTTGAATAAATGAAAATGTCAATTCATTATTTACACCTTAAATTACTGGGTCATATTCAAAAAGAAAACGAAGATACAGCAAGAAAAATAGCAATGCTATAACTATTAAATTGTAAAATCCCAATATTAGAGCCAGTTTTCTATCAAATGTGTTTCAAAATGATCACAGGGAATATTAAAATAATATTTTAAAACTCCAGCATAGAAATCATAGGTACTCCTGGAAACACTGGGGAAGATTGGAGTTTAAATGGTACTAAAATATCTCAATATTCATAATATTATAAACAAAGAAAAAAAAGCATTCATATTTGTAAAAACATGTTTCTTTATTAATTTAAGAGTAACTTGTTTAGAGGGTGAAGATAATCCAGCTAAATAGTATTAATTCTATCTTATCACAATGTTACCCCAAAAGAAAAATAGTAGGTGGTCACATTTTAGATTTTACAATTCAAGGAAAATAATTCATTAAAAATAATTGTGTTTCATTATGTGGTTAAACAGATAAATAAAACAAGACCCAATGTGTATGCTGCCTACAAGAGACTCATTTTAGATGTAAGGAAACATATGAACTGAAAGTAAGGGGATTGAAAAACATATTCCACACAAATGGAAACCGAAAGAAAGCTGAGGTAACTATACTTCTATCAGTCAAAATTGACTTTAAAATAAGAACTGTAATAAGAGACAAAGAAGGGCAATATATAATGATAAAGAGGTCAATCCATAATAGGATATAACACTTACATTGTGCACCCAACAAAGGAGGGCCTAAGTATATAAGCAAAAATTAACAGACCTAAAGGGATAAATAGACAGCAATACAATAATTGTTGAGGACTTTAATACCCCACTTACATCAAAGGAAAGAATATCTGGACAGAAAATCAGTAAGGAAACATTGACCTTAAACAACAAGTTAGATCAGATGGACTTAACATATTTACACAAAACATTCCCACCAAAATCAATAGAATATGCATTCTTCTCAAGTGCACATGGAACATTCTCCAGAATTCATATGCTAGGGCACAAACAAGTCTTAATAAATTTAAGAGGGCTGAAATCATACCAAGCATCTTTCCTAACTATGATAATATAAAACTAGAAATCAATTATATGAAGAAAACTGGAAAATTCACAAATATGTGGAGATTAAACAACATGCTACTGAACAACCAATGGGTCACAAGTGAAAAGAGAAAACAAAACAAAACAAAAATCTCCTAAGACAAATGAAAATTGAAAATATATCAAAATTATGGGATGCAGCAAAAGCAGTTCTAAGAAGGAATTTCATAGTGATAAATGTCTACCTCAAGAAACAAGAAGTCTCGAATAAACAACATAACTTTACACCTGAAGTGACTAGAAAAACAAGAACAAACAAGGCCCAAAGTTAGTAGGAGCAAGGAAGTAACAAAAATTAAAGCAGAAATAGAGACTAAAAAGACCATAGAAAAGATCAATCAAAGTAAGAGCTGGTTCTTTGAAAAGATAAACAAGACTGACAAACTTTTTTAGCTAGACTCACCAAGAAAAAACGGGAGAATACCAAATAAATAAAATCAGAAATGAAACAGATGTTACAATTTATACCACAGAAATACAAAGGATCATAAGAAACTACTATGAATAATTATACGCCAACAAACTGGACAACCTAGAAGAAATAGGTACATTTCTAGAAATATACAAGCTACCAGGACTGAATCATGTTGAAACAGAAAGTCTGAATAGACCAATTACTAGTAACGAAATTGAATCCATATTCAAAAACTATTTAACACACGGAAGTCCAGGACCAGATAAATTCACTGGTGAATTCTACCAAACATTCAAAGAAGAATTAATACCAATACTTCTCAAACTCTTCCACACAGAAGAGGAGGGAACTCTTCCACAAAGCAGAGGAGGAGGAATCCTTCCAAACACTTTTTAGGAGGCCAAGATTACCCTGACAAAAAACCAGACAAAGATGCCACAAGAAAAGAAAATCACAGGCCAATATCCCTGATGAGCACAGATGCAAAAATCCTCAACCAAATATTAGCAAACCAAATCCAACAACACATTAAAAGCATAATACACCATTATCAAATGTGATTTACTCCAGAGATGCAAGGCTGGTTCAACATCTACAAATCAGTAAATGCAATATACCTACTAACAAAATGAAGGATAAAAATCATATGATCATCTCAACAGATGTGGAAAGAGCATTTGACAAAATTCAAAATCCATTTATGATAAAAAAAAAAAAAAACCTCCTAACAAAGCAAGTATAGAGGTAATGTACTTCAACATAACAAAGGTCATATATGACAAGCCCACAGCTTAACATCATACTCAATGATAAAATGCCAGAAGTTTTTCCTCTAAGATCAGGAACACAACAAGGATGCCTACTCTCCCCACTTTTATTCAGCATAATATTGAAAGTCCTACCCAAGTCAATTAGGCAAGACAAAGAAGTAAAAGACATCCAAACTGGAAAGGATAAAGTAAAACTGTTTGCAGATGACATGATTTTATATATAGAAAACTTTCAAGACTTCATCAAAAACTGTTAGAACTAATAAATGAATTCAGTAAACTTGCAGCATACAAAAATTAATACATAAAAATCTGCTGTGTTGCTAATACTAATAACAAACTATTAGAAAGAGAAAATAAGAAAATAATCCCATTTACAACTGCATCAAAAAGAATAAAATACCTAGGAATAAATTTAATCAAGAAGGTGAAAAATCAGTATATTGAAAACCACAAGACATTAATGAAAGAAACTGAAGAAGATACAAATAAATGGAAAGATATTCTGTGCTCACAGACTGGAAGAATTAATATTGTTAAAATATCTATATTACCCAAAGCAATCAACAGATTCAGTACAATCCCTATCAAAATTCCTACGGCATTTTTCATAGAAATAAAAACAAACCATCCTAAAATTTAGATAGAACCACAATAGACCCTGAATAGCCAAAGCAAACTTGAAAAAGAAAAATAAAGCTGGAGGAATCATGCTCTCTGATTTCAAACTCTATTACAAAGCCAAGATAAATAAAACAGCATGGTATTTGCATAAAAACAGACATACAGATCAGCAGAATAGAAGAGAAAGCTCAGAAATAAATCCGTGAATACATGGTTAAATAATTTATGACAAAGGAGGCAAGAATATACAATGGGGAAAGGGCAGGCTCTTCAATAAAAGGTGTCAGGAAAATAAGAGCCACATGCAAAAGAGTGAAACTGGACCATTATCTTACCATACATAAAATTACATACAAAAAATTAACTCAGAATGGATTAAAAACTTGAACTTAAAACCTGAATCCATAAAAGTCCTAGAAGAAAACATAGATAAGCTCCTTGATATAGGTCTTGGCAATGATTTTTTGAATCTGACATCAAAGATAAAAGCAACAAAAACAAAAATAAACAAGTGGGACTACATCAAACTAAAAAACTCCCAAACAGCAAAGGAAACCATCAGTAAAATAAAAAGGCAACCTACTGAATGGAAGAAAATATCTGCTAATCATATATCTGATAAAGGGCTAATACACAAATTATATAAAAAATTCATATGACTCAATAGCAAAAAACAAAAACAAAAACCCAAAACAATCCAATTAAAAACTAGCAGAAGATATGAACACACATTTTCCCAAAGAAAACATAGAGATGGCCAATGGGTACATGAAAAGATACTCAACATCATTAATCATCAGGTTAATGCAAATCAATACCACAATGACATACCACCATATCACAGGAAATAACAAGTGTTGGTGAAGATATGGAGAAAAGAGAACCCTGTGTACTTTTGGTGGGGATATAAATTGGTGTGAAACAGTATGAAGTTTCCTTGAAAACATTTAAAATGGAACTACCATATGATCCATCAACTCCACTTCTGGGTATTTAACCGAAGGAAACAAAAACTGTAACTCAAAAGGATATGTGCACCACCATGTTCAATGCATCATTATTTACAACAGCCAAAATATGGAAACAACCTAAGTGCCCACTGTTGATGAATGGATAAAGAGACTGTGGTATACATTTAAAAAAATAAAATCTTGCCATTTGCAATGACATGAATTGACCTTAAGGGCATTATGCTAAGTGTAGTAAGTAAGAAAGAAAAGGACAAATACTGTACGATCTCTGTTACATGTGGAATCTAAAAATTTAGAAAGAAAAAAAAAAAAAAAGAAAACCAAGCTCATAGATACAGAGAACAGTTGGTGGTTGCCAGAGGCAGGAGGTAAGAGGGTGGGAAAAATGGGCGAAGGAGGTCGAAAGGTTTAAAAAAAAAAAAAAAAATGGGGGAGGGGGTCAGACATAATAAGGGGTCAAGAACATATAATTGTGGGGAGTGAGAATGGAGACTGTAGCCTCATGAGGGCAAGCCTCAGCAGAGTTCTGCACTTATGAGTGTATGAAGTTAGGTCACAGGACCCTGGAATATAGAAAAAATACATTTTTAAAAAATTATATTTCATTCTTTAAAAACAAAGGTCATGTCAATGCTTTCAACTTAAATTTAGGATTATAGGATTTTTATTGTACCATATCAATTTTTACATCTGCAGTTCTTGCTTTTCACTTGCCAAAAAAATCTCAGTTCCTGTATCAGATATCAGTTCTTGACACTTTCAGTCCTCAACACAGAATTACTTGTTTATGACACAATACACAACCAATAGAATAAGAATCTCAGAGCAACAATACACCAACACAAGAACATAGTTACTGAAAACAATCCTTTTGGTCTTTAGCATGTAGTCCACTAAGGATATACAGTCAAATTATAATATTTTAAAAGTCTCTTTAAATAGTTCTTCCCTGTATGGTTACACTTTCAGCTAGATTTAAAAAAAAAAATCAAGTCTTTTCATTACATTTCATTCCAATTTTTAAGGATAGCATCCAACTAGACGGCAAGCAATTTAGATGAACCAAAGACCAATGTATCAAAAGCAATGTCTAAATCTGCACAGTATGATAAGAGTAGCCATTAACCAACAACATGAGGATAATTACATTTAATTAAAACTATATAAAATTTAAAAGCACAGTAGCCATGTTTCAAGTCAATATCGATACTGTGATAGCTGTTAACCACTTGAAACATGGCTAGCGTGACTTTTAAATTTTATTTTGGTTCATCAAAATTGCTTGTTGTCTAGTTGGATACTATCCTTAAAAACTGGAATGAAATGTAATAATACTCTTCCCTCAGACACTGAAATTTTCTTGCTTAGCGAGGTAGTCTGCTTCATATTGAGTAACTTCAGCTGTTAAAACTGTTAAAGCATGAGTTGGCATGTTTAGGGCAGATACTACCCTATTAAAGCTTTTTGAGGAAGGCTGGCAAGCAAGAAGTTATCTGGGACAGCAGCTACCTTCACGAAGAAATTGAAACTATTATCATGCTATCATGATTGCTTCACAGAGTATATTTGCCGTTACCAAAATTCTGGAGATATCATTAAAATCACTTGTAGATTATTTAAGGTAGTTTACCTATTTGGAAACTCTTCACTTAAAAGTTGCACCATTCACTTAGGAGGTAATCTCCAATAACTCTATCATTATAACTTGTATTTCTTAACATTTCCAACAAAATATTCCTAGTACAAGTTGAAAGTTTTGTCTTATTTACAATACTGTAGGGTTCAGTTACTATTGACAGAAGAGGCCATATACATACTTGTTATATGTTCTCAATGCATTTAGTTAGACAGAATTTAAGAGAAAAAAAAAGGCGGCTTCACAGAACAGGCGTAGATACAGGATTTCTTTGTGTGGGTTTCCCCTTGCCCCTCTACTGATGCTGACAACACTCTGTACAAGTAGGGTCTTTCTAAAGTTGAAAAAGAAGCTAAAGCTTTGTATCCCAATGCCCTTTTATACTAGAACTTACATCAGAATTCCAGAGGAACCCACTACTCCAGTGAGAGAATCAAAGCTAAAAAATACACAGAAAACACTGGCTTTAAACCCTAAAATTTTAGGCCATTTCTAAGATTTTGAATTCTTTAGTCCCAGCTGCAGAAAAATTGTCAAAACTGTTACCCATTTATTAGAAGGTCATGAAATCCACAAATCAATGACATAAAATGAAATATTCTGGGGCACCTGGGTTACTCAGCTGGTTAACCATCTGCCTTTGGCTCAGGTCATGACCCCTGGTATCAAGCCGCACTGGGCTCCATGCTCAGTGGGGAGCCTGCTTCTCCCTCTCCCTCTGCTGCTGCTCTGCGTACTTGTGATCTGTCTCTCTCTCTCTCTCTCTCTCAAAAATAAATAAAATTGTTTTAACAAATGAAATATTCTGAGAATTTTTGCATTCATGTTCATCAGGGATATTATGGTCTATAATTCTCTTTTTTAGTGGGGTCTTTGTCTGATTTTGGAAAAAATGAAATATTCTAGATCATTATAAAAAAAAGCTTGAGAAACACTGATCTATTTGGTCTCCCAACAATGTATGTCTTTTATGGCGAAGCACAGAAGGATTTCATAATCCCTAATCATACTACCTGTTATACTGGAATAATTACTACGACTACTACTAGTAGTACTACTACTACTACACACACACACACACCTCAAAGTTGTGTGTGTGTATGTGTGTGGGTGGGTGTGTGGTGTGTGTGGGTGCATGTGTGCATGTGTGTATACTACCACATTAGCAGAATCCATGCTTTCTCTATACAGTCCATTAAAGTAAGAGTGGTTGTACAAAATTCTTAGATTTCCTCAAGGACTCAGGGACCTATATTCGTAACTTCCCAGTGTATGACAAAGTAATATGGGACATTATATTAGCTGGGCACTTGGGATGGCGCCTAAATGCCAGAGTCTTCTACTTTGCATACTCAGCTAATTAAAGATAGATCAAAGTTCTTTCACTCGATGCTATAAGGACACCAATTATACAAAGTTTAACTGTGTATGGAAACATGTTCAACCTTCAAAAGACATTTATTTCTTTATCTTTTTAAAAGATTTTTTATTTTATTTATTTATGTGAGAGAAAGAGAGCAGGGAAAGGGGCGGGGGGGGGGGGAGACAAGCAGATTCCATGCTGAGCACAGAGCCCAACGCAGGACCTGATCTCATGACCCTGAGATCATGACCTGAGCCAAAATCAAGAGTCAGATGCTTAACCAACTGCACCACGCACCCCAGAAGACATTATTAAACCATGAAGCATGCTAGGTGTTTGGGATATAATGAATAAGTCAATTAAGTTAAATAGTCTACCTCAAGGGTTTGTAGTCTAGTAGACTGGAGCAATGATGAAAACCTGATCAAAGTTGAGTAAAACAGATTTTTCTTTTCAAAAAACTGAGTTAAGTAACAGTCATGGTGATACCAGGTATTGAAAGACAGCATAGATTTAGGAAATGGGATGGCCTTTTGGGGAGCCATATATGTAAATGAGCAAACAGAAAAGTAGGAAAATAAGTTGGATCTGCATTGGAAAGATATTACATTTATTCTTTATTTTGTTAATGATTAGGGATATCTACATTAAAAGTTACACATTTTCTCATAGTCAAAAAATATAAAAATATTTAGTATGAAAAAGTAAATTGCTTCTGAAAATAAATTCCCATCTTAGAATCTATGTACAGATTTGTAATTGTTTTATAATACATAGGGTATTACATAATTTTAATTATTCTTTAATGATTACATTTATGATTTATCTATAGTTGTAAATCGTAGTATCTATAGAGACAATATGATAGTATCTTATACTGCAGTAAAGTGGGAGAAACAGAAATGAGTGTCTAAAACCATATATATTTTAACTGAAGAAGAAATACTTTTTAAAAATTAATACTATTAAAGTTAAAGAGAATGAGAAATTTGAGAATTCTGATAAATTTCAAGGAAAAATTATTATACATGAAGGATTTATTCTCTCTGCCTCCTGTATTGAAATAGTTTGTCTATTACTAATTCATTTAACAATTATTATTGATTATCTACAACAAAATTAGATAACAGTTTACTTGTTAGAATATATAGAAAAGTCCCTGTCTTTGCCTTATAGAAGTTCATCATCTAATAATTCTCATTTTAAAATTTTTTCTCAATTTTTTTCATTTCATACTATTCTCACCCCAATTTAACCCAAATCTAAATTACTACAAATTTTCAAGATTTTTTTCTAGCAAATAAAAATGTATATGCTCACTTTATTAAATTCAGAAATATTTTTAGAACACAGGAGAAAATTTTTTAAGAAATCCACCTCCTCACATGTGACACATAATGTCTAAGTCTTAAACCTGTATTGGGCAGTAGGGTATGTCTTATTATTCTTGTTTTCTTTTAACCCTGAAATAACTGAAGATTTTTATCTAATCTCTCCTCATCTTTAGGACCAGACAGAGAGAGGAGAAGTAGAGTGAAAGAAGAGCTAAGGGGTTAAGGTGAGAAGAGGTGGAGAGAGAGACTAAGATTTTGAAGAGATACAGCATCACTGGTAGAGTAGGCTACCAGGAAGAAATAACATTTTGCCTTGAAATAATTTTTAAATGATGACAGTTTTCATGAAAGATTCCAACCTTCACCTCCATCCAGGAAGTAGGAGGTCCATGCCCCATTGTGTTTTTCCTGTGCTTCACCCATTCTTCCTCTATATAAACCGCTTAATTCACCAGATAGGACTTCTTGCTACTGATGTAGTCCTTGACTCTCAACAACGGGCCTCATTACCCCACTCCTCTGGTCAAAGCTGTCTGAAGCAGAAATGACCTTGAGGAGACAATGGCTCGCTAGAAATCTATGACATGTGTTAGCTGCCTTAAAGGACGCTACGATCTCATCAAGATTATCTCTGACATAGACATTTTAACTAATCAAAACAGAGGAAGTTGTTACTGAGTGGGAGATCATAAAGACCTAAGAACATACAAGCTAAAGAAAAGTGGGTTGGCAAAAATGTTGGAAAAGCAGATGTACAGAGAAGCTGAATAGTCCTGACAGAAAAAATGAAAGTATTACCAATCTCAGGCTCTTTTCTTTAGACCTGCCTTTTTCATTTTTCCGTATTAGCTAAAACTCTCTAGCCTTCCAAATACTCATTCTTCTAATGAGTTTTAGTGGGTCATTGTTACTTGTAACCAAAAGACACTAGTAGAAAACTTCCTAACAAATGTCATGTTTAGTCTTGTCTTTTCTCATCCTTGCTCATGCTATTTGAACTACCGAGATATATTCTGTTTTTCCCTTCCAACAGTCCATATACTATCTTCCTTCAAATATAGTCCCAAGAGTCACTTTATCCATAAAACTATCTCTGACTAACCCTGGGCCACAACTTCCCATCTTTGAACTATAAAGTACTTCAGCTTCTACCCAGGAAGCTGCTAATTATATTGACTTTTTACTGCTCTATATTTATTTTATAAATTCACTGCATCATTCAAAACATAGGCAGTATGTCTGTCGAGTCTTAGTTTGTGAACCAGTAAAATGGGATTAATTATACCTACTTCAAAGAGCTATTGTAAAGAGAGGGCCTAGCACACTTCCTGATAAGTATGTTGTCCTTATATGTCTGGCCAAAATTCAGAAGAAAATATCTTTATTTTCTTCAAACTAAATATACAAGAACGGGAAAAATCTCATTAAAACTTAATACCATTTCTTTCATAAATTAAATGTGAACAAAAATTAGTAACAAATGTCAAGAGCATTTTCACTTCTAAGCAGATTTCTTTCATTGGTAAACATGAACAGATGTTGAAATATATTAGGCTATCCCCTGTCAACACACCCCTCAAAACAGTGTTATCATTACTTTAGCTATGGATAATAGTATAATTTAAAGTTTTGTTTTTAGGTAACAGTGACATTTTCAGCTTAGTTTCTTTTTTTTTTTTAAGATTTTTTATTTTTAAGTAATTGCTACACCTAACGTGGGGCTCAAACTCACAACCCCCAGATCAACAGTTGCATCCTCTACTGACTGAGCCAGCCAAGCATCCCTCAGCTTAGTTTTTGGATAACCAAAATAAAACTGCTTTTTCCTGAGAGTACATAATTTTATAATATTCATTATTCAAAAGAATCTATTTTGTTCAAACTATAACTCCCTTTCTCAGTAATTCAGGAATCAAGTTTTCTCCTTTATGATTATTGATAATCCCCACAGATTCACAAGTTGTTATAATAATTCCCTTCACCATTCTCTTAACTGTAAAATTTAGTCAAATTATGTACTTACATCCTTTCAGATAGGTCTCTTCCATCTTCCTCTTAATTTTTTATTATTTTCTGAATTGCATATTTTGTCCATTTCATACTATACCAACAGCCCCCAAGTATTAGTATAGTACTCCCTAGTTTTTATTTGGAAGAATAAAGACACTCCATAACACTGCTCAAAGAGAATTTAACTGCCTACCTTTATAATAGAAGGACCTAGGTATATATCCCAAACATGTCTCAACACGACCTGCACTAAATACATGAAAATACTTAAGAGTTAAATATAGTGATATAACTAATACAACTATGAGCCAATTTTTTTTAGTATTTCTACAGAGTAAAAACAAGTGTCAACTTGATAACAAAATCATTCTAAAAATGAGCAATGAAATGATAAAATTAAGTATCCTTTTGAAATAGCTTACTGATTACTAAAATAAATGCAGTCTAATGATAGAACCATAAATACTTATTTGGACTACAAAACCATGCTTAAAGTGGGTATCTAAATATTCCATTTCAAATGTTCAAAAGTTAAGAATACTTGGATTTCCACAAAAGACCCTGAGTTGCTAAAGCAACTCAAAAAACAGAACTGGAGGCATCATGATTCCGGATTTCAAGCTATATTACCGGGCTATAGTCATCAAGATAGTATGGTACTGGCACAAAAACAGAAACATAGATGAATGGAACAGAATAGGAAACCCAGAAATGGACCCACAACTATAAGGTCAACTGATCTTCAACAAAGCAGGAAAGAATACCCAATAGAAAAAAGACAGTCTCTTCAACAAATGGTGTCGGGAAAATTGGACAGCTACATGCAGAAGAATGAAACTGGGCCACTTTTTTACACCGTACACAAAAATAGATGAAAGACCTAAATGTGGGACAGGAAACCTTTAAAATCCTAGAGGAGAACACAGGCAGAAACCTCTTTGACCTCAGTCGTAGCAACTTCTTACTAGATGTGTCACCAGAGGCAAGGTAAACAAAAGCAAACATGAACTGTTGGGGCTTCATCAAGATAAAAAGCTTCTGCACAGCAAGGGAAACAATCAACAAAACTAAAAGGCAGTCTATGGAATGGGAGAAGGTATTTGCAAATGACGTATCTGATAAAGGGTTAGTTTCCAAAATCTATAAAGAACTTACCAAAGTCAACACCCAAAAAGGAAATAATCTGGTTAAGAAATGGACAGAAGAGATGAATAGACACTTTTCAAAAAAGATTTTCAGATGGCTAACAAACATGAAAAGATGCTCAACATCACTTATCATCAGGGAAGTACAAACCAAAACCACCTCACACCTGTCAGAATGGCTAAAATTAACAACACAAGAAACAACAGGTGTTGGTGAGGATGAGGAGAAAAGGGAACACTCTTGCACTGTTGGTGGGAATGCAAACTGATGCAGCCACTCTAGAGAACAGTATGAAGTTTCCTCAAAAGTTAAAAATAGAACTACCCTATAAACCAGCAATTGCACTAACAGGTATTTACCCAAAGGATACAAAATTATAGATTTGAAGAGGTATATCCACCCCGATGTTTACACAGCATTATCAACAATAGCCAAACTATGGAGAGAGCCCGTATGTCTATCAACTGATGAATAGGTAAAGAAGATGTGGATGTGTATGTATATATACAGTGGAATACTACTCAGCCATCAAAAAATGAAATCTTGCCATTTGCAACAACATAGTTGGAGCCAGAATATATTATGCTAAGTGAAATAAGTCAGTCAGAGAAAGACAAATACCATATGACCTCACTCATATGTGGAATTCAAGAAAGAAAACAGATGAACGTATGGGAAGAAGGAAAAGAAAAAAAAGAGAGAGGGAAACAAATCATAAGGCACTCTCAACTATAAAGAACAAACTGAGGGTTGATGGAGGGAAGTGGGTGGGGTGATGGGTATTAAAGAGGGCACTTGTGATGAGCACTGGCTGTGGTATGTAAGTTATGAATCACTGAATTCTACTCCAGAAACCAATATTGCACTATATATTAACTAACTAAAATTTAAATTAAAAAAAAAAAAAGAATACTTGGGTTCCTCAAAAGGCTAAACAAGAGTTACCATATGACCCACCAACTCTTTTCCTAAGTATATACCCAAGAAAAATGAAAACATATGTCCACATAAAAACTTCCGTATGAATGTGGAAATAACCCAAATGACTGTCAAATGATAAATAGATAAAAAATAGTATATCCACAATGAAATATTAATTAGCAATAGAAAGGAATGAAATAGTGATACATGCTATAACATGGAAGAACCTTGAAAGCATCATGCTAAGTGAAAGAAACCAGTTACAAATGATCACATACTGCATGATTCTGTTTATATGAAATGTTCAAAGAAGGCAAATCTGTAGAGACAGAAAGTAGATTAGTGTTTGCCTTGGGCTGTAGGAAGGTTGGGGAGACTGGAGAGTCACTGCTAATGAGTACTGAGTTTCTTTTCGGGATGCTAAAAATGTTTTAGTTGATTGTGATAATGTTTGCATGACTCTGTGAATACAGTAAAAACTCAATTGTATACTAAATGGGTGAATTGTATGGTATGTGAATTATATGTCCATAAAGCTGGTATTAGTTAAAAAAAAAAAAAAAGAAAGAAAAGACTATTTGAAGCTCATGTTGATAAGCTGCTATTTGACTTAATGCATTCTCTACTGAAATTTTAAAGTCAGTATTGTCAATTTCAGCCTCTATATCCAAGACTGAATGCAGAATGTTCCTAGAATGACCTTTCATGTGTCAGTTATCAAAGCCTCAAGAACGGACCTGTGTAGTTAATTTTGCATCTGTGTGTATGTGTGTGTTTGTGTACACATGTATATAAACTTGCTAACGCTATATTAATTTGGTTTGGGAACTGAACGGGTTTATCCAAGATTATAAGCTCCTAAGTACTTATCAGACTTGTTCTACAACTTCATTCCAACAGTCATGTGACTAGCTAGATTTTTATAATGGAGGGATTTAATAAACAAATATAAGCCTGAGATTCTAAACCACATAAACTGTTCACTCTCTTCTACTGATTCTGCTTCCTACATATCTTCTCCCTATTCCACTATCATCTTAGTACAATCTTAAATCAATTCTTACTGAAAATACTGCAAGAGCCTTCTCTAAGAGGTCTATTTCTCTTTTCCCCAATCCTCCTCCACATAGCTATAGTAATCCTACTACAAAAACAGTAATCGCTTTAATACAAAAATCTGATCCTGCCACTTCCCTACTTAAAATTCTTTCAGTATCTCTGCATCTTATGTATGATAATATTTATCACCAATTGTCAATTTAAAAAATGAAAAAGAAACTTAAGACATAGGAAAAAACATCTATTTCTTATAAATTTTTTAATGTAGAAATAACTTTAAGTCTTCATAAATACGTGTGTCAATAACTAAACAAAGTGCTTATCCATTTTCAATCTAAAGTGGAAAAATGTTATCCAGCAAGGCCTACACATTTACTTTAAACTACCACTCCAAATTCAATAACAAATATTAAGAACCTATAAGAGGGACAGTTAGACATATACTTGTCAATCATGATCCTGATTTTGAACCCACTCTCCTTTTCTATTCAATTCTACTCTGGCTCTCTCACTTCTATCAACTTTTCACTCTCCCTCATTTTTTTGATTTGATGGTTCCATTTATTGTTTGTGTAAGACCCTGGATGCCCTTGATATCTATTTTAATGCCCTAAACTAATTCCAATGTTTCTGGCTACTCTGTGGGACAGTTCCCATATCCTTGTTAAAGTTAGTACAAAATAGTCTTTATCCTGCACTCCAAGTCTTTGATCAGTTAACCCAATCCCACTACCATTATAGTAGAAAAAAGTTACTTCATCCTTACATAGAAGCAGCCCGTGTTGTAAGTATGAATACCAACTTATTCAATCTGATCTTTCTTGGTCTTCTGTAACTCTATACTTAGAAGCAAAAGTTTTATCATTGTTTATGCTTTCTTATCCATCTAAAAAACTGTAATTATTTTAGCTGATTATAGATCTTCTCAATAAATAGCAGAAAGGTGTAACAGTAACATATATAATAACCAACCACATCTCATCTTCACATCCCCAAATAAAAGAGCAAACTAACAAGGAAGAGCACTTGGAGTAAGGAGGTCTGGCTTCCAGTTCCAGCTATGGTACTAATTAATAGCATCTGACACTGGGCAATTTAATTTAGCATCTCTAACTATAGTTTTCCCATATGCTTGGGACTCTACTTTTGAAAATACATTGGTAATGCTTTTTTAAAACATTCTCCTGCAAGTTTAGTTCAGAATGGTCAAATGTCCTAACACTGCCTTCTTCATGAGGCCTTTCCTGGCCACTTTATTTAAAAATCACCACCACATCACCAATACCACTTCTCCTTAGCACTTATTACAATGTAAAATATATTTAATCCATCTAAAATATACCATCTACTCTATATTTTATTTTTCTATTTATTGTCTGACTCCCCATAAGACTGCTTACTATATAATGTTCACTACGGTATCTTCAAAGTCCTAGAACAGTCCTAGCACTTAGAATATGCTCAATGAATATTTGTTGAATGAATAAATGAACAGATACCTAAAAAGATTGACAAATTTGGGACCTATTTAATTCCAAAAAGTCATGAACCTTAGAGAGTAAATCAGAAAATCTCTTCAAAAAGCTTTTACAAACTAGTTAAGTAAATTGAATAAAATAAACCAATGTTTTATACTTTACTTTAACTTCTTCTAAATATACTATGAACTTGATAATAAAAGCAAAAGCATTACTCTTGATTAGTACATTTATTCTATCATTCAAAAAACCTAACTTGTAAAGTTCAAAGTACAGATTCTTCTGTTGGTACTCAGGCCTCTTCATTTTTTTAAAAAGACTTTATTCATTTGAGAGAGAGAGAGAGAGAGAGAGCACAAACAGGGGAAGAGGCAGAGGGAGGGGGAGAAGCAGACTCCCTGCTGGGCCAGGAGTCTGATGTGGGGCTTGATCGCAGGACCTGGAGATCACGACCTGAGTCAAAGGTAGAGACTTAACCATCTGAGCCACCCAGGTGTCCCTTCTTTTCATTTTAATAAACTGTTGAACCCTAAAAATTTAACTTGCCATTCTAGTGATCTATTTGTGCCAATCAACTCTTTTACATTATTTACATCAAACTTCTCAAATTCATTACAGGAAAGGAGTTAGGATTCCTAGTTCCCCGGTGTTAGCTAATTTCATTTTACTTAAAACATAGCAAGAGCCTGAGGTCTGTTCAGTCACACTCGGTTTATGAGTCTCATATTGAACATCTCTCTCTTAAGACATATATTAGAGTCCCACTGAAGACAGATAAATGAGATTCCATTCTGCTTACACAGCAAAATAATTTTTATATAAATATGAAATATTATCCACTAATACATAAAAGTAAAGGTCCAGAACATTACTCTAGGAAAGTTTCACATGAATTAATTTGGTTCTTCTATGTAATCTGTACATGTAGCATAAAATTTAAACAAAGATGCAGAGAACAATTATGTTTTAAAATCCGCCTTAGTAAATAGAACTTGATTAACAAAGCTACATGTTTACTATATAATCACAATCAATTCACTTTGAATATTGATGGACAGGAATAACATTATGAAAATGACTTAAACAATATCCTCAGATAAAAGTAGTAAGCTGACTACAAATGGAAGTACTCATCCACTTCAAGAAAATTTGACCAATAAAAATCTTGTTAAAACCTAGTGAAACAAGTGTATGATTTATTTCACAATAGAAAAGAATTCCAGTACAGTGCCTTTACTTATTAGGTTTTCAAATATTTACTATTAAATGAATTCTTTGTTACTTAAGAGTTTTACCTAGACTTCCTTTAATGCAATGGTTCTCAACCCTGGCTATGTATTATAAACACCTGGGGATCTTAAAAATATTTATACTTATGTCAAGGCCCAACTTCAGACCAGTTATATCAGGGTCTCTAGGGATGGGGGCTATGCATTAACAGTTCTGGAATACTCTAGGAGATTTTAATGGGCAACCAGAGTTGAAATCCATTGCTACAGTGCTTTAAAAAGCTTCAGTTCAACATTGCTAAATTCTATCAATTTTGAGTTTCAAATGAAAATAATAATCAACTAGTGCTCACTAGTATATAATATAAAGGATGTCAAAATGAAAAGAAAAAAAAGGTCTGCTAGACTGAGGTGGGAGAAGGGATTAAGACAAGCACAAGAGGAGTAGGAAAGCACATAGACAGCATAGATGAGAAGATCCCATGAGAGAATGGGAAAAAAAACAGAATTAATCTTAAGGTCCAAAACCTAGGTGGGAAAATTAATAAAACACAGAGACAAATTCATACAAATAATAGCAGATAAATGTAAAGAGAGCTTCTACACACTAGAACTGATAACCAACAACTTGAAAAACAATTGTTAATGAAGGATCTGAATAGGTTACATGTGCATAAGCTAACTGTATATTACGGACTGTCTATCTTGCATCCGAGTGAGCATTCAAGGTGGTTGGTAACAAGGGCAAGTGTAAGAACTCTCAGTCATCCTCCTGTCTTAACAAGGACAGAGAAATCTGAACCAAAGATCTCTACTTCCCAAGAGTCTTCTGTCGCTTCCCAAAGAACTTTTATAAGGGCTGCTGTAAGTAGATTGTTTAAACCAAGGTTTACATATACAGTAGGCATGCTGAAAGGAAGAGGGGATAAAAGGACTGCCACACCTCCAAAAAAGTTTCTACAAGGACATGTGACTACTTGGGTAAGGCTCTCCAGCCAGCCATGAATCCCTTACCAGGTAAAATGGTCTATCACTTCTTGAGGCTCTACATTACTAAGGGTCGAAATGGACTCGGTACTCTCAATTATTTATCTTTGACCCCAAAAGGAGGGAGCCAGCATGATGAGAGCAGAAGCGGACATGGCGATGGAACCTATCGTCCCAGCTATTCAGGATATTTGAACTGTAATATGCCGCACTGGATAACTGAATACCCACAGAGCTCAGCTTCAGTATCATGTCTAAGGAATGATTAATAAAATAAACAGATTAGAATAAACTGATCCTACTTAGGAAATAAAGACTTTAGAAAAGCTTTCGGAGAGGAATGATGTAGATTTCTATTCACTATTATTAGATGAAAAAATCTCCTGGTACGTGGGCAATAATTCCACAAAATAAAACTAAGTAGGCCTGGTTGAAGAAACACCCAAACACTGAAGAATACTTTTAATACTTTGGCTGCAGCTTAGAAAAGAGGGCCTGCCTTTCAGGAACTATAGATCTATTATAATACAAGGCCAGAAAGGAAAACATCATTACCACCAATGTCTTGCTCTCCTTTTCCGAATTTTTGACATCCTGAATATTTTCCTTTTGTGGTCAAAGATAAATAATTGAGAGTACTGAGTCCATTTCCACCCTCAATAAGTTGCTTCCTAGGGTATAAGGAAGATAAGAAAAAGAAAAGGAAAAAATAATGAGGTAGGTGAAAGAATCTAACAATTAAGAAAAAATATCCAAAGAGCTAAGAGTCCAACAATTGGCACTATTAGTAGGAATGACAAATAATCCATCATTCACACACAAGCTTCCTGCTCAATATCAGGTGTAATACCTTGCAGGACAAGCCAACAGAGAAGTAGTGGTGTCCATAATAAGGTAACTAAACTATGGTAATAAAAATTAAAGATTCATGAGGCTCTCAAATAGAGTTTCAAATAATAAGAAAAGAGGACCTTCTGAAAGATGGTAAATGGCCATCAAAGAAAATCTGGATGGCAGCAAAGGAGATCTTGATGTTCGCAAGGACAAAGAAAAAAAAAAAAAAAAGAGAGAGAGAGAGAGAGATTTGCTTCCAAAATGTAGCCTGATATATTGAAGAAATCCAAAACCTGGAGAAATCTTCTAGGAAATCTACAGACAATTTATTAGGCAACAGATCAATGCTGACTCAGTAACTAAATTCACTACAATAGAGTAAGGAGGTTAAAGAAATTCTGGACATTCTTAGAAGATAAAAAGGAAGACCTGGGAAGAACAATAGGCAAACAAAGACACACGTCCACATCTGGTGGTATTCTTGAAAAGGCCAGTGTTGGCACAAACACACCTTAAACACCACTCAATCCAGTATATCAGTATACTAAGATACCAGGAATCAAATTAGATCTAGGATTCACTTATGCTTCCTACCATGTGATAACGTAATCTTCTAAATTGAATAATAAAATAATTAAAAGAAGAAAAAGGAGAAGGGACAAAAGATAACAATTAGTTATACTAAAGGTACAAATACTTTTATTTATTTTTTAAGGGATTTTTTTTTATTTTATTTATTTATTTATTTATTTATTTATTTATTTATTTATTTATATTATTTGTCAGAGAGAGAGAGCGAGCACAAGCAGGGGGAGCGGCAGGCAGAGAGAGAAGCAGACTCTCCACTGAACAAGGAGACTGGTGTGGGACTCACGATCTGAGCCAAAGGCAGGCGCTTAACTGACTGAGCCACCCAGGTGTCCCTAAAGGTACAAATACTTTTAAAGAAACTTAAGGGGAGCCTGGGTGGCTCAGTCAGTTAAGCATCTGCCTTCGGCTCAGGTCATGATCCCAGGGTCTTGAGATCCAGCCCCATATATGGGCTCCCTGCTCACTGGGGAGTCTTCCTCTCCCTCTCCCTTTGCCCCTCCCCCTGGTTTGTGCTCTTCCTCTCTCTAAGAAAATCTTAAAAAAAAAAAAAAAACTTAAGACTTTGAAAAAGTGAGGTTCAAAAGGGGCCATATGGTTTCTAACTGGAAGTAGAGGGATTTTGAAATAGAAATAATAGCAAGATACATTTGATTTCTACTATGGATGATTACACAGCCTAAAAAAATACATTCCAATCACTAGTTTCAGCAGATACCTTGACATGAAAGCTGACTTTGGTATTTTTTTTTACCCTCTTTAAATGTTTTTAAATTTTTGTTTTATTGCGGTAAGAATACTTCATATGAAATCCACCTTCCTTTTTTTTTTTTTTAATTAAGGAGGCTCCACGTCCAATATGGGGCTTGAACTCATGACCCTGAGATCAAGAGTCGCCTGCTCTACAGACTGAGCCAGCCAGGCACCCCTGAAATCTGCCTTCTTAACAAATTTCTTAAGTGTACCCTACATTACTGTTGACCATCAGTATGGTATTGTACAGCAGATCTCTAGAGCTTATTCATCTTGCTTAACTGAAACTTTACACCCATTGATTAGTAGCTTCCCTTTTCTTCTTCCTGCTACCTCCTGGCAACAATCATTCCACTCTTTGATTCTATAAATCTGACTACTTTAGATACCTTATTTAAGTGGGATCTTGCAGCATTTGTTTGTGACTTACTTCACTTAGCATAATGTTCTCAAGTTTCATCTATGTTGTCATATACGGCAGAATTTCCTTCCTTTTAAGGCTGAACCATATTCTTTCATAGTCATATAACTATTTTCTTTATCCATTTATCGGCTGATGAATATTTAGGATGTTTCCACATCTTGGTTATTGTGAGTAGTGTCTAAGGAACCATAGAAGCAGTAATATGTCTTCAAGACCCTGATTTGAATCCTTTTGGATAAATACCCAGAAGTGAGATTGCTGGAGCATATGGTAATTCTATTTTTAATTTCTTGAGGAACCTTTACACTATTTTACATAGTGGCTGTATCATTTTACATTCCTACAGTGTGCAAGAGTTCCAAATTCCTCATATCTTAGCAAACACTTGTCTTCCTTTTTATAATAGACATCCTGAAAGGTGTGGAGTGCTATCTTTTTGTGGCTTTGGTTTGCATTTCTCTGATTAGTGATGCTGAGCATCTTTTTATGTAAGTTTTGGCTGTTTGCATGTCTTGTTTGGAGTAATGTCTGTTCAAGTCCTTAGTCCATTTTTAAATCAGGTTATTAGTTATTAGTTTCTTACTATTGAATTATAAGAGTTCCTTATGCAGTTGACCATTGAACAACATGGGAGTTAGGGGCACAGATCCCCCATGCAGTCAAAAATCTGTGTATAACTTTTGACTCCCCCAAAACTTAACTACTAATAGCCTACTGTTGACCAAAAGTCCTACCAATAATATAGCTGATTAACAGACATTTTGTACATTATATGTATTATATACTGTAGTCTTAAAGAAAATATTAGGAAGAAAACATACATTCACAATGCTGCACTGTATTTATTGAAAAAAAATCCATGTGTAAATTGACCCACACACTTCAAACTTATGTTGTTCAAGGGTCAGCTACATATTTTAAAATTAACCTGTTATCAGATATGTGGTTTGCAAGTATTTTCTCCCATTCCATATATTGCCTTTTCACTCTGCTGTTCCCTTTGCTGTGCAGAAGAGTCTTAGCTTGATGTAGTCTTACTCATTTTTGTTTTTGTTGCCTACGCTTTTGGTGACTTATCTGTAATAATCATTGCCACGATCAATGTCATGAAGTTTTTCCCCTAAGTTTTATTCTGGGAGTTTTACAGCCTCAGGTCTTACATTTATGTCTTTAATCCATTTTGGTTGATTCTTGTGTATAGTGTAAAATAAGGGTCCAATTTCATTCTTTTGCATACGGATATGCAGTTTTACCATTACCACTTACTGAACAGACTAGCTTTTCCTTATTGTGTACTCTTGGCACCCTTTTCAAAGAACAGTTGACCATATACGAATGGATTTATTTCTGGACTCTCTACTCTGTTTCATTGGTCTATATGTTTGTCTTTATTCCAGTACTATACTGTTTTGATTACTGTAGCTTTATCCATTCATCTGATATTTTGAAATCAGGAAGTGTTATGCCTCCAGCTTTGTTCTTCTTTCTACAGACTGATTTGGCTATTTGTGATCTTTTAGGGTTCCATATGAATTTTAGAATTGTTTTTTCTATTTCTGTAAAAAATGCCATTGAGATTTTGATAGCGATTACACTGAATCTATAGACCACTTTGAATACTATGGACATTTTAACCATATTGCCTTCTAATCCTCTTCTTTAAATTTTCTGCTTCACTCAGTTTTTGATCCTTTTAAATTCTTTACTTTCTTACCAGCTTAGCAATGTCACAACATTTAAAATATTTTATCTAATTATTTAATTTTCAGTAGCTTATTCAAAGTATTTAAATCAACCACAATTCTATACTCAAGTATATTTTTGGTTTTAACCAAGTGGAAACTTTTTTCTTCAAAAGCTTTCTCCAAGTTTAACCTTTGTTGATGAATTAGAGACCCCATAATCTCAATCTCAGTTCCCACTTATGTGTGGAAAAGACTCAGTAAGTAGGGGTGGGGGAGAGAGAATCTCAAGCAGACTTCCTGCAGAGCCTAGAGCCTGCCCCAGGGCTTGATCTCATGACCCTGAGATCATGACCTGAGCCAAAGTCAAGAGTTGGACCCTTAACTGACTGAGCCCCCCAGGTGTCCCCAAACTGATGAGAAATTTAAAGGAAGCTTCTGATTAGTCTTCCTTTTATTTCCAGAAATTACTTCTCTGATATCTTAAACAATGCTCTTATTAAGGTGACCAATTACACCTGTTATTACTATTCCCATATTGAATCCACAGTGTAATTCACTATTATTTATGTGCTTGTTATATTACATATCCTTCCTAGGGATGTTTGTAATTAGGTCAAAAAGTTTCCTTATTCCATTACTGTGTCCCATCTCCTGGGTTATATGACCTTATCCAGCCAGTGAAATAAGCCTGTCTCTGGCTTAGTGGTCCCTCATTGATCTAAAAAAGATAGGTAAACACTGTTCTGCTAACTCACACTGAATTCCAGAATTTATACTTTTAAGAGTCATCTCAAAAATGTCTACCGAAATGCCACTAGTCTTCTCTCTCAAGACTTAAAAATATAAAATGTTAACATAAATGAAATAAATTAATATAAAATGACTAAAAAAGGTGTATTAGGAGTACTTTCCAGTTAGATATAAGTAAGAGTGATTTTACTTTATAATGTGAAAAAGGTAACTAAAAAATCTGAACATTGGGCAGAATTACACTAAAGTTATACTAATTACTTGTGGAAATGGCCATACTTATCCTTTCACAATAGATTCTTAGGAACTGAAAAACAGAAATTTAATGAATATGTTCTATAAAATATTACAGCAAAATTGGAATTACATGCAACCAGAAGGTTTAATTATTTTATTAAAATTAACTTTAAGAGGTGGCTTTTTACACATACATGTTTCCTTTCTCTCTTTTCTTTTTAAGGAAAGTATATGTGGGGTGCCTGGGTGGCTCAGTCCAATAAGCACCTGCCTTTGGCTCAGGTCATGATCTCAGGGTCCTGGGATGGAGCCCCACACTGGGCTCCCTGTTCAGTGGGGAGTCTGCTTCTCCCTCTCCCCTGCAGCTCCCCCTGCTTGTGTTCTCCCTCTCTCCCTCACAAATAAATTAATTAAATCTTAAAAAAAAAAAAAAGGTGTATGTTACATGCTGAAGCCAGTATTCATTCAGTGTCATCTTTTACATACTCTATATATAATAAAGTAAAAGTTAATGCTTGATGTAGTACTGTGGAAAACAGATTGGCAGTTCCTCAAAAAGCTACACATAAAATTACCACATGACCTAGCAATCTCACTCCAAGGCACATACATACACTGAAAAGAATTGAAAGCACTATCTTGAACAGGAATCTCCACATTTAAAAATCCAACAAGAGATGAATGGATAAATGTGATAGACACATACCTACATATATTTGTCATATTTGTGATAGATAGATAGATGATAGATAGATAGATAGATAGATAGATAGATAGATAGATAGATAATGGGATACTACTGAGACTTAAAGAGCAATGAAGTTCCAGTACGTGCTGTAACATAAGATGAAACTTGAAAACATTATACTAATGAAATAAACCTGACACAAAAGGACAATTATGATATGATTTCACTTACAGGAAATATCTAGAATAGACAAACTGATGGGGACAGAAAGTAGATTCAAGTTTACCAAGGGTTGGGGAAAGGAAGGGAATGGAGAATTAGTGCTTAACGGTTAGAGAGTTTCTGTTTGGGGTGATGAAAAGTTTTGGAAATAGAAAGTGGGGACTATTGTACAACATTATAAATGTAATTAATACCAATGAATGGTTAAATGAAGGAGCGCCTGGGTGGCTCAGTCAGTTAAGCAACCAACTCTTCATCTCCCCTCAGGTCATGATCTCAGGGTTGTGAGCTCAAGCCTTGCCTACAGCTCTGGGCTCTGCACTCAGTAGGGAGTCTGCGTGAGATTCTCTCCTTCCCTTTGCCTCCCCCGCCATCATGCCCTGGCACTGCTCTCTCTCTCAAATAATCTTTTTTAAAAAATAGATAAGGGGTGGCTCAGTCAATTAAATGTCTGCTTTTGGTTCAGGTCATGATCCCAGGGTCCTGGGATCAATCCCCACGTCAGGATCCCTGCTCAGTAGGGCGCCTGCTTCTTCCTCTCCCCCTCCCCCTGCTTGTGCTCTCTGTCAAATAAATAAAATCATTAAAAATAAAAAATAAATTAAAAAATAGTTAAAATGGCAACTTTTACATTATATATTTTTCCACAACTTAAAAAACTTAATAATGTGGAATACATTGGATTATATACTTTAAATGGGTGAATTATAAATTGTAGTGTGTGAAATGTTAATAAATGTGTAATGAAAATTAATATTTGAAGTCTTTCTTCAATGCTTGAAGTTCAGATCTCTTTTCCTTTTTCCAGCCTTCCTTGGTCATCCTAGTGACCCTTCTCTTATTCTCAAATCATAATATTTTACTTGTTTATATTACTCAGCAATTAATCTTATCCTCTTTTCGGCATTGCTAGTATTTTTTAATTACTGTTACACATTTAGTCTTTGATTATGCTTTGTTGATAAAACAAGATTAGTTGCTCATATTATCAAATAAAGACCCATATTTAATATTTGTTTGTACTTTGTTTACCAAACAACATTAGTAGCTCAAATTGTCAAAAGAGGACCCAGTAACTCTCTGCCATCTTCAAATCTTCAAAAAATAATTCGATATTACACTTGCACAAATACATAGAGTAAAAACTTCCACAACAAATGTTAAGAGAATGCAGTCTCAAAAAAAATAATCAGAATACTCATTCTCTGGGCACTCTACAATTAACCAAGGATGTAATAGATTTAGTTCAGTATAATTATTAAAAATAGGCAGGATACTTTAACCAGAAAAATTTCTGACTGACCATTTTTCTTTTTCCCCAAATGAATTAAAAGACACTGTCCAAACAAAAAATAAAACAAAATAGGAGGATATACAAACATTTAACATATATACTAGTATTTTTTATGCCTAAATAGATATGTTTAGGATATATACTTCTAATCCTGATGGAATTAACTAAATTATGAGATTATACAAATAATAAAGTTACAACAGCCAACCAAAATTTGTGTTTACTGAAATATCTCATTTAGTAATTATAGTAGTCTTAAAATAAATTATACATATGTATTTGGGGTATAAAATGAAAGAAAAAGAAGACTTTAGAAAAAGAAATAGGAAAGATAAATTTTTTTTGTTCCTTTGAAAAAAATAGCCTAAAAAATTGAGAAGTGTATATAGTGCACTTGGAATAAAGCCATACAGTTATAGAACAGAAATATAAAGACTAGGTAAATTTCCTACTTATGTCCTTAGTACATGCTTAAAATAATCTGTTAGGCTTATAGGCTATTTTAATCCACAGTGGAGTTTTGTTTTGTTTGTTTTTAATTGGTACTTTCAAAAATGTGCAAAATGCTTTTTTAAAAATATTTCTTTCCTGCAGAATGTCTGAATGACCTTCTCTTCAGTGTGTTTTTAAAAACATATCATAAATTATATAAATTATATTTTGATCTAAAGGCAAATATTTAAGTTTTTAAAGCATAGCATCATTACCTCAAAAGTAAATCTGTTTCAATGAACAACTATGTTTCTATTCCCTACTGAAGTAGATTGACTTATATTCACTTTTACAGTGAAAATATCCACTGACATCTCAGGGAAGATTGCTTTTCTAGTCAGAAACACAGCTATTTATTGAAATCACTTCCCCAGAAAACAGCCAATAAAGGGAAAGAAACAAAAATGGGTTTTCATCAGATAAATACATGATTTAAACTCATTCTTTATTAATTAAAAAGTCCTCATGCCCTTAATCTCTGAGGTTTTATAATTTACACGACTCCAACAAGCTCGGATTGTGATTCCCAAGGTCACAGCATATTAGAAAGCGGGATAAAGATGATGATGATAGCAGCTGTAATTTTCTAAGCACGTATTAAGCACTAGGCATGGGGAGAGGGCTAAGAGTGGAGGGATTGTCTATAATAGGTAACTGTACCAAAAGTTGTACAGACATTCAAAAAAACCCCGACAAACGGCTTAACTCTATGATGGAGAATCTATAAGCCTTATGTCCCAAGGGTATCACTATGTTACAATAAGGATAACAAAAAAAGACAACTCCCTGGGACCTTAAACAAAAGTTTAAAGTTTTACAAAGTTTAATATACCATATACTTTTAAAATAATGAGCACAGGCAATAGAATTTAAAGATTTAGATTTGAATACAGACCCATCACTTAATATATCAATGACCTTGGGCAATTAAATGTTCTGAAAATTTATCTAGAATAAATTGCTCTTTGAAATAAACAATTTTATTACTTTTAAAAATACTATAACTTTTAAGACGTTTAGATGTTACTCTGTAGTTTGTAAATACATAAAGTAGAAAATGCTAAGATTCATTTAAGTGTATAAAGAATGCTCTTCAATTTCATCAGAAGGCACCTCTTTGACCAAGTAAGTCCAATTCATTTTTCAGCCTCAATTTAGATGGTATCTCCCCTGGAAAGCCTTCTCACAATCTCTACCTGCATATCTACTAGACACTTAAAAATCTACCACATCCAAAAACAAAGTCCTGATTGCCTATTTCTATCCCAAAGTTGCTCCATCTAAATACCTTCCCTATCTCACAGCCAATGGCAAAACCATCCTTCCCAGTTTCTCAGCCAAAACCTTAGAGTCAATTTGTCTTCTCTTTCTCTCATATCCCACATCCAATTCATCAAAAAGACTTTTTTGGTTGTACCTTAAAAACATCCAGAATTTGACTATCAAACTTCAGTCACTTAGATAACTCTATGAGCCTTCTAACTAGTGGTCAATGCCTCCCTATATAGTCTATTCTCAACACAGCAACAGGAGTGAGCCTTTAAAAGTACAAGCCAGATTTACTGATAGCCCTGCAATGGCTCCTTGAAGTTACTATAGGGGTCTGTAAAGCCCTACATTATCTGACTCTTCCACCCATTACCTGTGTCAATACCTTCTCTATCCTCCCTTCTCCCTCGCTCTGCTCCAATCACACTGGTCTCTGTCCACTACTCTGAACATGCCAGGTATGCTCCTGCCTCAAGCCCTCTGTCTGGAAGGCTCTTCCCAAAGATTTCCACAAAGCTAACCAATCCCTGGGTCTTTGCTCAAGTACCACCTTCTCTATAAATCCTCCCTCAACCTCTGCAAACCATCACCATCATAGCCTTCTTATTCTGCTCAACTTTTTCTATCCTCCATGAAACTTGCCAACTTCAAATGTGCTATATACTTTATTGATCAGGCTTATTGTTTATCTGCATGCCTACTATTCATTCCACAAGAGCAGAGAGCTTTGAAAGTTTTATTTACTGATATATCCCATGTACCTAGAATAACACCAAAAATGCAAATAAATATGTCAATGAAAGAAAACATTAGATACTTCCTGTGTTGCCTTTAACATCCCACACTGACCACTATTGTTTCAGTTATCAACTGTACTAAATAGCTTGTTAATTTTCTGTCTTTTCAACTAAACTGTAAGTTTCTTGAAACAAGGAATTTTATGTTACTTTCCATTAGTAGTGCTGGTACTTCCTTACAGTGCCTGACACCTAGAAAGTACTCTGCATTATTTAATAAATTGATGAATAAAATAAAACTATCTAAATCAAGGTGTAAGCACCTTTATTATCTCCATTTTTATCTTTTGTATTATCTTATTTATTATCTTTATTATTTAATTCTCAGGCCCAAGCACAAAGAACTCTAAAAGGGTAAAGGTAAAAGTTTGTATCTCCTACAAGAGAATTAGCCCAGTGATTGTTATATATTAAGCAGTCAATAATTGACATCTATAAGCTAAAATATTCACTAACCATAATCTTTAGAATCTCCTAAAAAGCACCAATGATTTATATTAAAAACTGTTACCTAAAATAATTTTGATAACCATTTTGCAAAAGAAGGTACCTTACCTCTCTCAATAAAAGTAAAATCATATTTACTTTATTCCAGAATATTTTTAAGTATTTCTAGATGTCAGGTTTTAAAACTATCTTTGGTAACTGCCTTCAATGTTTAATAATTTCATAATATGTTTTCTTTTATATAGCCAGGATACCTAATACTAGAGTTTAAAAATCAAACATCTTACTATTTAGATGAACTACACTTATAGGCCTTTAATATATACACACATTCCTCCCTCTGCTCTGAATAATCATATTTCCAGAAATAAGACTTCTGTGAAAAAGATTCAAGTACATTTGTGACTCTTTACTAAATCACCTCCAAGCTTTTCACTTTTCATTTCAGTCATGTATCCAACAATAAGTATTATCTTTTTGTAATGTTATATTAAGAACTAAGCAAAACTAACAATTCTGTACAAATTAAAAGGCCAATTATATAGTGTTCATTTTAAACCCTATTTTCTCTTATTTTATTTTATTTATTTTTTATTTTTTTTCTCTTATTTTAGAATAAAAATAATTTTTCTATTGTTTTATAACAGAAATAATTTTTCTATTATTTCCCTGTCTAGTGTGACTTCTAAATGTTCTGCTACTCTATCTCCCGAGTCAGTTCTCCATTTTATAAAATACTTGTGAAAACTAATTTTCTTTATAGTTTGTACTAACATAAAGAAATAAACAAACATACACATTTTACTTAACACTCAGTAGACACGAAAACTGAGGTAAGCAGTTTAAATGATTGTCCCAAGACCACAGATGGAGTAACTGCCAGCTTTAGGATTAAAACTAAGAAGCTCATTATTTCCTTCTTATATTCCGAGTACTTAATACTGTTTTTACATCACAAGGATCTTTTAACTAATTTAAGAACAATAATTTAATTTAATAATTAAAACAATTATCAACAATAATTATGACAAACTTAGATTTGTGAAATTTATTAAACAAAACCAAAATTACTTTATCCAAATATTCCCTGAAAAAATTAATATGATTTACCACATAAGTTATTTTTTAAATTTTCCTCAGTGCCAAGAAAGTGACAGTTTAATATAATTCATCATTTCAATGTCTTCTTTTAAAAGCCAATTTCTTTAACCAAAATCTACAATAAGTATATGAGATGGTTACTACCAAACAGTAATACTTCGCATTAAAAAAATTCTCCAAACTTAAAACAGTAGTTTCTACTCTAATTGTAAACTTAAACTTCAGGAAATATTTAGAACAGAATTATCCATGAAAAGACAATGATAAAAAGTAAAGAAAACACCAAATACTATTGCATTTACAAGAGAAAAAGACATACAGTGTAACATTAACAGCTTACTGTGGAGAGTGGGTTTAATCAGGAAGTAGCCATTATCCTTTCGATTCAGAGCAGTGACAGCACTCCAAAACAACAAGCCGTGATATTTTTCAGTTAAAAGGAATGAAAGAATACCTACTATTGTGTCCTAGCTTTGCTGACCCCAAAGGTCACCACATGTCTTTTATCAAAAGCTATCATGAAAACATAATCCAAGGAAGCATTTACAACGCTCTATTTGTTGAAACACCTAAAATCTACCTAACACAACCTCTCTCTCAGTTACTCACAAAACATGGCTGTCTTATTCAGAGATTAGCAATTATTGTAATGAGATACTGTCGGAGAGGGTCAAATAGTACTTCCTGCAGTTTACACATCTTGATTTCCTGGTAAACAAACTGAAAGGCAGGTGGAGCACTTAGATCACCAGTAAACGTGAATGCTCACGTGACAAAACTAAGCCAGGTAAGGTTGATGTCTCAAGTAATCGTTCTTTTTAACAGACAATAAAGAGTTCTGTCTTTCTTCCCTTTTTTAAGGAGGGTTTATTCCTGAAATGCATAGGCACACAGTTTATAATTAAGGAATGCTTGAAAAACGAATCTGTTTAAGTAGGTTTTAAAAATTACTTCTGGCAAGCAAATTGTAAAAAACGAGGCAATGCCAATAAGATATATTAAAAAAAAAAAAAAGCTAAAAATAATTGTTCAAAAAACCTGCTAAATATAAGGAAAAGTGTTTAAATTTCAACTGCTTCAAAAAAGTAGATAAAAGAAGTTTCTGAGTTATAATTAAAGGCCAAAATTAAATTTTAGTCAAAGTATAAGCCTATTTTTATCAGAGCAAGCTCCTGCAAAAATATTGCTTTATAATTTATGTGGCAGTCTTTGAAAAAAACAATCTGTTACATGAATCAAAAAGTTTACAAAACTTGAAGCTATTCCCAGCATCCTTTAAAATTCATATTTCAAAAAGAAAATAAAACTGAACATATTTACTTGTGAGCACCTTTAAAAAAATAGTTTGAAGACAAAGTTTTCTTGTCCTTAGTTTTTTTCCCTCAAACTGCTGTTTTTTTCCATCTCTGAAATCTGCAGTATAATTGAATGAGAGTTTTTTAAAATTAACTAAGGGTATAAAAGAAACACATATATTCTGTCAAAATGACAAACCAATTCACTACTTGAAAAACATTTAGGAGATTCTTTTTCTTAATCTACAAAACTGCATTTATTTTAATTCTATATATACTAAGGCCATGTATCAGTGTCTTATTAGGAACATTGTATGCTTTAATTTCAAATCAAAGAGCTTTTAACGACCCTTTTACAATATAATCATATCAAGGCGTTAAATTACATTACTTAAATCATATTTACTCTATTTGTGAAATAAAATTCTAATGTACTGAAATAGAAAACAAAACAAAGTGACAATAAAATTAATAACAACAGAAAGAACACCCAAGTAGAGAAAACTGTGCCAAGAGAACAGAATTTCAGCACAGGTCTCATTACAAACATTATGTGTCATTTGAAAGGAGTGTGTATTCAATATTAAACATTAACACAAGTCGCTAATCACCATCTTTACTACAATGACATGAAATTGACAGCAAATTTTCAGAAAACTATGACTACAGAGTTCCAGTTCCAGTTCAGTTCCAGCTGAATTTCTTGGTTAAATGAAATAATTCAAATATTCTATAGTTACCTAGAATGCGAAACAAAGCTCATATTTCCTTTATAGAAAATTTAAGGTATAATTCGTATTAAATATGTAGCCTTGACTGTGATTCATATACTAAAACAAAACTAAATTTTAAATTAGAAAATTATTGTTTCAGTTATTTCAAAGATTCATGACTATCTTAGTTTCCCATAACACGTCAAATTTAGAGGATAATGAAATAAAAACATAAAGGTAAAGAAAATAAATTTGCAATTTTGTTTTATTCAAGGTGGCTTTTATCAACAATCGGCAAGTTTTGGTATTAAGAGTTTATAATTGGGCTGAAGGGGCTGGGTCAAAAACCAGGGTAATATATATGGTACCCTGTGAATTAGAAAAAGACCCCCTCTGCGTTGCCTTTTCTTCCTCTAGGATGTATTTCAGCCCTACTTGTTCTCTCAAGTCAGGCACTCTTGTATTGGTCATACCCAGCACAGTGAACTATACCTGGTAGCTCTGTACTGGCAAAAAGCTTCAAAAGGGATTCCCCTGCCCCACGGCAAGTCTAAGAAACCACAGAGGAGATTAGTCACCCATGACTTAAGAACTTCATACAAAAAGAAGAGAGGGGGCAGGGGAGGGGACACAAGGAGGAAGAAAGATTCCTGCTTTTATTGCTTGTCTTCTGCTGGCAATAAATAAGCTTTACATGGTTATTTATAGCCCATTTTATTCCAAAATAATTTAATGTGACTTGGAGAAATATGAATAGTAGAACAGATGCTTTCAAAATATAAATTAATATGAATAAAGGGAAAACAAGGGTAAGCAAGAAAGATGAAACACAAGGTAAACTTGAAACACAGAAATACCTATCATAAGGCGTTGCCTTAGATATAGGTAGTTCAGCTCTGAGCTTCCTAGCAATAAAAGTAAAGTGGGAAACAAGATCAAATTACAAAATTTTAGTGGCGCCTGGGTGGCTCCCTCTGTTAAGCATCTGCCTTCGGCTCAGGTCATGATCTCAGGTTCCTGAGATCCAGCCCCGTTGGGCTCCCTGTTCAGTGGAGAGCCGCTTCTCCTTCTCCCTCTCCCTCTGCCCCTACCCACTGCCCCACCCCCTGCTGCTCGTGCTCTCTCTCTTGCTCCATCTCAAATAAGTAAAAATCTTTAAAAAAAAAAAAAAAAAAACAACCAACCAAATTACAAAATTTTAATTCTCTGTAAGATGTGTTACAAACAAGCACCAAAGCTTTTCCTAGTACTTAGAATTGAGAGAAATTTCTTTTATACTTTTCAATAACGTAACACTGGACAATACAATAATTTTCAACAGCATCTTTACTGTAAGAAATTAAAGAACAAATTTCATATGAAAATTTCTTTTAACATTTCCTCAGCACAAGCTGAGGTCATAACTAATGACCAGAAAATTAGCCATTTGTTAGGAAAGCTTCTGTAATTTATCTAATCTGGGTTTTTAAGTAAACACTAACAATAATCCTCAGGATCTTTTGTTAAATTCACAGTCCACTTTCATATCCCTAATTCATACTTCATTTTCTAAATTCAGGTTCTTTTGCTGGATGAGTAAGTAAAAATGGACATGCAAGCTGTAAGTGTGTTTCCAGAGCAGATGAAAGAGAAGACAACACTGGTAGTTAGGTAAGTCTAGACACTTAAAAGGGAAATTCTCTTTTTTCGTTAAAACAGTTCCTCTCTTCTTTGTTAGGGGCTTTCTATAATCCTGCTAGCTCCAACAGCCTGAAAACCTGATCTATGATGACTATTATTCCTCTTCAGTTTGGTATTTCTTACTATAGTAAAGAAATCTGACTTAAGGTTTCTAGGCTGCTATGTTCTCATTCGGTCTGCACCAATTTAGATTCATTTTACAGCATGAATCTTTGCATACTTTTATAGCATTTGCTTTTTATGTTATTGGTGGGGGGAAAGACAGTTGTAAAACTAATATAAACAGAATCTCTCTCATTTTATTATACAAGAAAAAAGGTTGGCAAAGGTAACATCTCACTATACCATATATGTGGACTGAATACTACTACTAAAATTCAGCAACACTACAACCTGATTTTCACATGTGGCAAATAAGTAGGAGCAAATCCTGTCTTCCATTGTAGCTGGGTTGGTCGCTTCTCTGTCTCCCAAAGACGCCAAGTTTATGTTGTTTCCCATTGCTTCTTCATCTCGATATCCGTTTAGATCTTATCACATTCAGGATGCTCCTCTCTCAGAGCCTATTTGGGCCCATAAAACCTTCTTTCCCTACCTGATTTAGCTTTATATTATTCTCTAATTATTTTAGGGATCTCCCTTACTAGATTTTGAAATTCTTCATTTTATATTACTCACTATGAATCACAAAATGCAAACACCATAAGTACAAATTAACTTATGCATTAATAAACTGCTGTACATATTTATTATAGCTCATGTTTGTTCAACATGACCAGGATATTTATTAGGATTGCACTGAGTGAGCCAGACACCAATTTTTACCATACAGGTAATTTATTTTTTCTTCCTTCCTTTCTTTCTTTCTTTCTCTTTCTTTGTTTGTTTCTTTGTTTCTTTGTTTCTTTCTTTCTTTCTTTCTTTCTTTCTTTTCTTTCTTTCTTTCTTTCTTTCTTTCTTTCTTTCTTTCTTTCCTTCTTTTTTTTCTTTCTTTTCCTTTTTTTTTTTTGAGAAAGAGAGAGCGGCAGGGCGGGGTGGTACAGAGTGGGAGAGGGAGAGAGAGAATCTTAAACAGGTCCATGACCAGCACAGAGCCCAGTGTGGGGCTCCATCTCACAACCCTGAGATCACGTCCGGAGCCAAAATACAGAGTCGGATGCCTAACTGACTGAGCCACCCCCATATACATAATTTCTAAATGGTGGATAGAATCAACCCATATTAAATCAAACCTTAGGCTTTTCCACTTTCAAGATGGTCAAAAGAATTTTAATTGTAAGCACAACTTTTGAGAACACTACCAAAAACCAAACAGATTTTATATAACTGTCAGACATCAAAATGACCAAAATTGAATAACAACTGTGTCCAATATAGTTTGATCCATATTTGAACTCATATATGTAACCCAAAGAGTCATGCAGCCTACTCCCTTATTAAATGAACTTTTCCAATGTGTAGCCACCAAAATTTGTTATTTCTGAATTTCCTATTTTATGAAATTCAGTCTAAGTATGGTAATCTCAATGTACAATTTTTTGCTATTGCAAAAGGCAGCAGTATTTACATTTGGCATAATATGTACACTTGCTTAACATTTTTCTTGCAATAAGAAAAAGCACTAACATTTAAAATATGTTACAAAGCATTTGCTTATGAAACTCATATTAATTAGCACCTTAAATCTATCAAGATTATATTCTACTCATTTAAAAAGTTATAGGATAATTAAAATGGTTACATTATTAACCACCTTATAATTGTTTACCTCAAAGAACAAAAGTAGGAAATATATCTATCATATAAATTGAAAAGCTTTTGAACAAATTTAACAACAAAAGAAAGAATAAAATTCAATTTTCTTTCTTTTCCTAAAAAGCAAACTGGATAAAGTAAACCAAAGGAAGCTACAAATATATATATTTTCATTTACTGCAACATAATAGATACACACAGAGCCTGTGAGAATACAATATTCATTTTGCTGCAGAAGAACATACATTGCATAACAATGAGATTTGCTAATGAAATCAACCATCAACCTGGAATACATATGTATTAAACCAAGACCTCAGTGTCATTTTCTTTTTGCATCGTTTGTTCTTTCTTTCATTTTTTTCTTGACCTTGTCAGTATTTTTGTCCTTTAGATTTCGGAACTTTGGTAAAGCAAAATCAAGACTATAATATTACAGTGTAATGCTTTTTATTCATCACATTTATTTTTAATGTAAATTCCGATTGTTCTGCTTCTATCAGCACTATTAATGTACCTCTGGAAAAAAAAAAAAATCAATGGATGCTACCAGAAGAAACAAAGGAGGTTTATTTCTATACAAAATAATTGGATCAGGTCTGAAAAAAACTTTTTTCAACATTTGACATAAATTTCAGATGACTTTTATAGCAATGTTAGTGCTTACTTACTTAATAAGAAGTTCTTAAAAATTATACATATTTACATATTTTAAGGATTTCATTTATTTGACAGAGAGAGAGCAACAGAGCACAAGCAGGGGGAGCCGCAGAGGGAGAGGGAGAAGCAGGCTCCCCGCTGAGCAGGGAGCCCGATGTGGGGGCTCCATCCCAGGACCCTGGGATCATGATGTGAGCTGAAGGCAGATACTTAACCGACTGAGCCACCCAGGCACCCCCCCAAAATTATATATTTTAAAGTCACTTTTGTAATAATATAAATCCTCCAGCAATTTCCACTACTGACAGTTATTAAGTGAAATAATGTAAGGCTGATATAATAACTATCAGCATGCAAATTATTCTAATGCTTTTAGATTAAAATAATAATTTTTCTCCCCAAAATACTCTGCTATCCTGGTCTACAAAGTTAATCACCAATTTCCATTTATCAAAAGTAAATAATTCTGATAATTTTCTTAAAAATTTATTATTTTAATTTATGATTTAGTTATTACAATTCTCTATAAAAGTCCAAAAGACTATGAAAGTACTTGGTATTATATATCTTTAAAAAAAAACATTAATGTCCCTTAGAATTGATTTATATCTTTTTGAGTATAAGCCATTTAACTAAATGACTATCCATCCTATTGGTTGACTGTTTACACAATTAGGTTTTCAATTCATGTGTGCTACAGATAAAATTAACGGCCTAACCTGCTGTGGTATATAATTGCTACTAATTCATGATAATAACTTCTAAAAATAGCAATACTTATACAAACTAAAACAGTCTCAAACAAAATTAAGTTTTCTATTTTTATTTTTGTAATACCTTAATATCTAACTTCAAACAATATCCTGCAAAATAACAAAAGTCAACAAGTATTACAGTTATGTTGAAAAAGTAAACTGAATGTTTCTTATTAAATTTAAACTCTCTGAAAGTTGCCACTGACAGTCTAATAGTTTTCCAGACTACTTTAAAAACCATGAAGGATGATTTTAAGCAAAGAACCACGTAATCACAGAACGATGATTAATCCACAAAGTATTTCCCTGAAAAACCCAGAAATTTCTATTAAAATGGCAAAATATAAATCAGACTGTAGAGAAATAGCCAGTTTAAACAAATGTCGATAGCAATACTGAAAACCTACTTTCACTAGGGCAAAGAATGCAATCTTAAAATGCAGTGATGGGCTTTGGAAGGTCATCTCCCTTGATAATCGCTCCCTGTGACTCCAGTGTGATCCACAGACCACCAACATTACAACTGCTTCTTAGAAATGAAGATTCTCAAGCCCCAGCCCAAACCTACTGAATCAGAATCTTACGTACCTTAGAATTTAAGAAGGCATGATGTAGAAAATTCTTCAGCCTACCTAAAAATTTGTATACCAATTCCAGTGACTTCTGCTATTCTAACAACTCATCAAAAATCATATTAAAATGCAGAATATTCAAAGAATAAACAATTTACTTGTCATACTCAAAGCCCGTTACCTACCATTTGCTTAATTACTTGAAGTCTCAAATTCATGTGGACTACTGATTGGAAATTTGTGGTAATAAAAGAAAAAGGGAATAGGAATAGTATCTTCTTTGTAAGATCTTGGAAAGTATTAAATAAATGGATAAAATGGAAGTATTTACACTTTCTTAGAAATTATTTTAAATTTTTCAGCAGAGGGTTTCTTTCTTAAATAGAATCTTGTGAGGAAGCTCAGTATAGTAAAAAAATAAATAAAGGCCTGCTCTTTGGCACAGGGGAAGCACCCAGCAGTAGCCAAGTCATCACAAAAGAACCACCTCAGAGTATAGTTTGAAAAACTCTAGTTTAAGGAAACTACTTAGAGTCTAAAAACAAGCTGAACAACTGTTATACTTATCACAAATAAAGTTTGCCGTTCAGCAAAGTCACTATAAAGATCACTATATAGAGACCTACTATTTAATATATTCTTTGGTGTTTCAAACTAAGAACACTAGGTAAAATTACATAATTAAGCATTTTTTTCTCATTCAAATTGATCTTTCCCCAAATTGTTCTAATTGGTGAAGCTGGATTTAATTAATATGTGATCTTTAATTATTTTAGTTAATAGTATGCCTACCACATACAAGACATTATGGTAAGTGCTACAAGGGCAATATAGCTGAATGGACAAAATATTCTACTTATCAAACCCCAGAAGGGTTAAGACAAATACATGGAATATAATAAATGCCATAAAAGCAATATAACTATGGAAGCATAATTAAATGAGGACTTCGGAAAAGGCTTCATGAAAAGTGACACGTAGTCTAAAGTAGACTCTGAAAGGTGTGTAGGATTCCAAAAGGCAAAGAGCACCAGGTGGAGCAACTGGAAAAAATGGCATCATAAGTGGAGGGAAGACATATGCTGAGAAGCAGAAGCTGAAAAGCACTGAGTATATTTGAAGAATAACTTGAGGCAGCTTGCAAGCTCCCTAACAAAAAATCATGAGTTGTTTGGGGTGCCTGGCTGGCTCAGTGGATTAAGCATCTGCCTTTTGGCTCAGGTCATGATCCCAGAGTCCTGGGTTGGAGCCCTGTGTCTGACTCCCTGCTCAGCGGGGAGTCTGCTCTTCTCCCTCTGCCCTTCCCCCTACTCCCTCTGCCCTTCCCCCCACTCATGCTTGCTTGTGCTTTCGCTTTCTCAAACAAATAAAATCTTTTTTTTTTTTAAAGATTTTATTTATTTATTTATTTATTTGACAGAGAGAGATAGCCAGCGAGAGAGGGAACACGAGCAGAGGGAGTGGGAGAGGAAGAAGCAGGCTCCCAGCAGAGGAGCCTGATGCAGGGCTCGATCCCAGGACTCCGGCATCATGCCCTGAGCCAAAGGCAGATGCTTAACGACTGAGCCACCCAGGCACCCCAATAAAATCTTTTTTAAAAAAACATGAGTTGTTTATTTTATAGGGATACCACCTACAGAACTCATGGGTTAACATACCTGTATAGCACTGTAAGAGCTCTAAATATCTGTTTGAATGACTTAATAAATAAATGAATGTAATCTTTGTGTGGCTAGTATATAAAGCATATGTAGAAAATAGTGTAAGATATGGCTGAAAAGGTAGTTAAGGACCTTATTGGAGACAACATTAAATACCATATTAAGTATTTAAATTTAAGACTGTGAATAATGATAAACTACTAGCATCAGAAATATTGATCTAACAGGGTGCCTGGCTGGCTCAGTTGGTAGAGTATATGACTCTTGATCTTGGGGTTGTGAATCTGAGCCCCACATTGGGTGTAGAGGTAACTTAAAAATAAAAATCTTAAAAAAAAAAAAAAAGAAATGTTGATCTAACAGGATGGACTAGAGCTGGATTGCAACAGGAAGAGAGTTCCAATAGGGAAACTGCAATATTCACTCTGTTGCAATAGTTTAGCCAAGAGGTGAGGGACTAAGGTTGTGGCAATAGAGTCAAATACAAAGATGAAAAAGAAAGATAAGAATCTTTTTTTCTTTTTTTTACTTTAGGTAGTCAAAGTTGAGCAAGAAATAAAAAATGTATATTATAGAAGTAAAAACTATTCGACTTCATATCAGGTTCTTTATAGAGGGAGTGGGAAGGCAAAAGTTAAAGAAATCCCAAAGGTTGGCAAGAATGTAGAGCAGGAAGTCTCTTGTGCACTGCTGGTGTAAACTGGTATGACCATTGTGGAAAACATTAAGCAATACATAGTAAAATCAAGACTGTATATAGTCCATATCACAGCAATTCCACTTCTACATATATAACCCAGAAAAATTCTCATGTATGTGGGTAAGGAGACACACACAAAAATGTAAATTGCAGCACTATTTTTATAATGAAATATTGGAAATGAATAAAAGATTGTGGAATGGTTACATAATAAAATAGTATACAGCAATTAAAACAAATGACCTAGAGCTACACATATTAACATAGATATAGATGTATATCTTTAATATACAAACACAACCACTTGAGAGAAGCAAAGGTTTTGTTTACTTACTTTTGTTTATCATTTAAGACAGGACAAGATGGACATGTTTTATGAATGATAATGAAACAAGTTTTAGAGGACAAAGAAAAGGAAAAGAGGGGGGAAAAAACCATGAATAAACTCTTAGGTTTAATGTGGAGGTGGAATAGTTGTTTGTTTGCTTTTACCAGGACTTATTTTATAACTGGAAGTTTGTACCTTTTGACCACCTTCACCCATTTTGCCGATCCCCCACCTCTGGCAAATACCTCTAACTAAACTATTGCAACAGTCTGAACGTTGCAGTATCCCTATTGGAACCCTCTTCTGGCTCCAACCCATCCTATTAGATCAATATTTCTTTTTTTTTTCTTTTTTAAGATTTTTATTTTTAAGTAATCTCTACACCCAATGTGGGGCTTGAAATCACAACCCCAAGAGATCAAGAGTCATATACTCCACCAACTGAGCCAAATACCTCTTGTATCTATGAGTTCAACTTTTTGTTTTTGTATTTTGGGGTTTTTTGTTTGTCTGTCTTTTGTTTTAGATTCCATATGTAAATGAGATTATACAGTATTGGTTTTTCTGTCTCACTTACTTCACTTAGCACAATGCTCTCAAGGTCTTATCCATGTTGTTACAAATGGCAGGATTTCCTTTTATGGCTGAATAATATTCCATTTTATAAAAATACTACATTTTCTTTACCTATTCATCAATTGATGGACACTAAGGTTATTTCCATATCTTGGCTATTGTAAGTAATGCTGCAATGAACATGGGGCTGTGACGTAAAGTTTTTTCTTCTCAGAGATGCATGGAGAGGTAGAAGAAGAAAATAGATTTTTTTTTTAACTCTTAATTTGGAAATAACTATATATTTATAGAAAGTTGCAAAAATAGTACAGTGAGGTCCCATTTATTCATCACCCAGTCTCCACCAATGGTTATACTTTACATAACCATAGTGCAATATCAAAACCAGGAAACTAACTACAAAGTATACGTACAGTTCTGTCATTTTATCATATGCGTAGATTCATCTAAGCAACATTGCAATCAAGATACAGAACTATTCTATTATCACAAAGATCTCTCTCATGCCACTCCTTTACAGTCACACCCAAACTCCTCTCCTCCACCATCCCTAAACCCTGGTAACCACTAATTTGTTCTTAATCTCTATAATTTTGTCTTTATATAAGTGGAATCATAGTGACCTTTGAGATTGGCTTTTTTCACTCAACCGAATGTCCTTGAGATCTATCCAACTGTTATGTGTATCAATAATTGAAACCTTTTTATTGCTGAGCAGCACTGCAGATAACGGACACACCATACTGTATTTAGCCATTCACCTACTACAAGACATTTTGGTTGTTTCCAATGTTGGCTGTTACAAATAAAGCTGCTATGAACAATATGTACATTTTGCTGGGATGAATGCTCAGGAGTGTGGTAGTTTGGTCATGTTGTAAGGGTATGTTTAGTGTTTGTTGTTTTTTTATTGTTTGTTTTGTTTTGTTTTGTTTTGTTTGAGAAACTGCCAAACTCTTTCCCAGAGTGGTTGTACCATTTTATATTCCCAAAAGCAATGTATGAAAGTTCCATTTCTCCACATCCTTGCCAGCATTTGATATATGTCAGTATCTTTTATTTTGGCTGTTCTGATGCATGAGTAGTGATAGCTCATTTTTGCATTTCCCTGAGGGCTAGTGATGTTGAACGTTTTTACATGTATTCAACTGGTATCTACACATTTACTTTGGCGAAATGTTTCTTCATATCCTTGCCCATTTTCTAATCAGACTGTTGGCATTTTTACTGTTGAGTTTGAGAGTTTTTATATACCCGAGATAGAGTACTTTGTCAGATATGTGGTTTTCAAAAATTTTTCCTAGTATATAGCCTGTATTTTCATAGACCTTCACAGAGTCTTTTGCAAAAAGAAAAGTTTTAATTTTTATAAAGTACAATTTACTGATCTTCACTGATTTTTTCTTTTATGGATTATGCTTTTTGTGTCATATATAAGAACTCTTCACCAAGTTACGTCCCATAGATTTTCCCTTACGTTTCCTTTTAAAAGTTTTATATGTTATATTTAATTTTACAATCCAAACAGATTTTGAACTAGGAAAAGGGGAAGTTGATAAATCTGATAACTTTATCAGAAGGTCTTCAACTCTTTTCACCATTTATTTAGAATCCACTTAAAGTATGAAGCACTTAAGATACAGACAAGGTATAGAATCTAGAGAGTGGATAAGACACATATTTTTATTTTACTCTTTTAAGTACTTTGACAGAATTATACATCAGTGCACCTGACTTAGCCAGGAAGAACTTAAGAGTGTTCTTGGGGAAAATTACATCTGTTCTAAACCTTTATGAGTAGAAAAATTAGGCTAATCACAGAAGGAAGGTTGTGCCAGGAAGAGACAATAGACTAAACAAAGGCAAAGAATATACCCACTGCGTGCTTAAGGAAGTATACATGGCCTTAAAGTTGGAGAGTCCTAAGTATGAGAGATTTAGGCCAAATTTTGGGTGTAGGCAGGAGACAGATTATGGAACATTTCATATGCCATGCAAATGAGATTAAATTTTATTCTGTGTGATGGGAAGCTAGTAAATTATTTTAAGTAGATGAATAATCTAGTTAGATTTGTGATGTCAATTAAATTGTCACTGAGAGGATGATGAATTTGGACACAGCAACACTAAGGGCATAGTCACGAACTGGGAGGCTACAGTGACAGCCCAAGTAAGACATGATGCAAGCCTACCTAAAGATTTAGGCATTATGAATAGAGAAGAAAGGATGGATTTGAGAAATACTTAAAGAAAAATAAAGAAATACAGTCTTTGCTGAAAAAGCAGGCAGGGAAAGGTGTTGGCTTAAGGTGAATAGAGAAATTATGAAATAGCAATTGCAGAAAATCCTTTTATTAACCTTTAGCTAACCTATAGTATTGGATAACACAGTATTTACCACAGCAATGAAAAACACCAGTCCCATAAGATGCTCTTTGAAGGAAGGAAGAGTCAAACAAGTTAGAGTGTCACAAAACTTATTAGCACATTAAAAGATGCACAGAAAGAGTTGTTAAACAAATTTTGTCATTCTGTTTAACATTAACTCTGTTTCCCAAACTTATTTGACCATGGAATTTTTTTTTTCATGCAATACTCACTCCATACAACCAACGCTCTTACTAAGACTACTTTGGGGACTATTGGTTTAGCAACAATGTGGGCTTTGGGTAAGCTCAGAACCTAATTTTTTAAAATATTCTCTTTAAAAAAAAATAATTAAATCTTAAATGTAGGTTTATGTGAAATTTCTACAACTTCACTTATTACTCTCCATTGCTCATCCCACTTCAGTCATGCTGGTTTCCTTATTATTCTTCAATTATGCCAAGCACAGTCTTCATTAATGTCTTTGCATTTACTGCTTTCCTTGGGATAATCCTCACTCAGATATTTGCATGACTTGCTCCCCCCATTTTCTTAAGATCTCTGTTAAACTGTCATCCTATTAAACAGGCCTTTACTGACCACACTGTAACGAATACTAATTCCACAGCCCTTGTACTCATAACCCTTAATTTGCTTTATCTCTCTTCAGTGTTGGTTGGCCATCTAACATATTAAATATCAATTTATTAAGTATTATCCCTTTTGTTCACAGGCTGTAAGCCCCATGAGTACAGAGTCTATTTTGTTTACTGCCTTATCCCCAGCACTTGCATGTCCTAAGCACTCAATAATTAGTTGTTGAATAATTTAGTAATCATCACTTAACTTCTATCTGAGGTTATTTACTTCATATTAAAGTAAATAATGGGGGGTGCCTGGTTGGCTCAGTTGGTAAAGCATGCAACTCTTTTTTTTTTTTTTTTATGATTTTTTATTATATTATGTTAGTCACCATACAGTACATCCCCGGTTTCCGATGTAAGGCTCGATGATTCATTAGTTGTGTATAACACCCAGTGCACCATGCAATACGTGCCCTCCTTACTACCCATCACCGGTCTATCCCATTCCCCCACCCCCCTCCCCTCTGAAGTCCTCAGTTTGTTTCTCATAGTCCATAGTCTCTCATGTTTCATTCCCCCTTCTAAGCATGCAACTCTTGATCTCAGGGTCGTGAGTTTGAGCTCCATATTACTTAAAAAAATAGTAATAAAATAAAATAATAAAATAAAGTAGATAATTGGTGAAATAGTGACATATCAACATAGCCATTAACAGGAACAGTACTCTCCTTTATGATGTTAACAATTAATATTTTTCATGCCCACATTGTATCTATTAAGGTCTGACCAGTTTTATCCAAATAAGACTTATAAACAAAACCAAGAATTTACTTCAAGATTCTGGAAGGTTTCGACACTAACCTTTCAAATCTATCTCCTAATCAAAAACATTTGTAAAACTGTGTATAATTTTATCTTTAGAAAATGCACAGGCATTATTCTGTACAATTATTGTCAAATTTCTCTTGAACTGCGCTTCTTTAGATACTGGCTTACAAAAGACTCCAACTGGAAGGACTGAATGGAGCAACCTTGACCCTCTAAAGCAAAGGGTCCTTTTCTTCTGTGAGGGACAGTGATTCCTTTCTATAGTTTCAGCAAGTGTCAAATGCTTTAGTAGATTTTAGGTGTGTAATGCTTCCACTTTCAATCTGAGTCATGATGTACTCTAACATAGGTCAGCTGTTCAGCTGAACACACTCCACATGATAATATACTCCCATGATGGAGACATATACTCCACTAAAAACTAGAAGAAATTCTCACTGGTACATGCAACATTTTTTCAAAGTATCTCACTTTATATAAAACCCTTAAATGTTTTAATATTTAACATAATATTCATATTTTAATATGAAATGCAATATTTCATATTATTAAGTATTAAAAATACTCAAGTCAACACAAAGTATAAATTTGAATTGCTTCTGATTTAAACAAAAAATTATTTAAATGTGTTCTTATTAAGGACTAAGAAGAAAATTCATGCATATATAACTGTATAACCCAGGTATAAACTCTCCCCATTCAATAAAAATTTTTCTATACTGCAAACTAGTGATGACAGACTAAAATAAAAAACTTGAATTATTTTCAATAAAAGTATGTGCAATTGAATCGTAAATAAAAGTCTCTAAAATTATCTACTCTTCTGCTGTAAGTAGGTATACATGGTGATATTCTAAGTTTTATTCAAAGAGAATAGTTTCTTTTACCTTTATAACAAAAGATATTTTATATGTATAACAAGAAATAATCTAACAGTTCCTTGTGTTTTTCAGCAAATGATTTGGTTATCTTGGTTAAATCAGTCTCTGAGACTTGGTCTCTTCATTTGTAAAATGAGAGAGTTTGTCTAGGATTTTTAAAATACTTTCTAGCTTTAATGTTCTGTGATTCTACAAAATTAATTTTTCCCAGTTAAACTCTATTGTTTTTCCTCTTGTAAACTAACTGAGAAATACTTTTGATACGAAGAAATGCACATTCCCTTAAAAGCTTATTTCTTTAAAAACTAGATAATAAAACATATTTATGTCTCCCTATAATTAAACACCTCAATTTGTACTGAAATATGATAAGTACTGTTTATCTACTTTCGGTGAATAAAAGCTGAGGACAATTTATTAGAGCATAAGAAAGACTCCTGAGTACTAGAAGGTCACAGCCTGTGTGCTGAGCGGCTAGCAAAACATCTATGATGATCCAAAGCTGCCATTTTTCTTCCTTGACAAAGACTCCATCTGCCACTGAGCCATTTACAGCCTCCAAGTCAGAATATCAATGATTTCCAACCATTCTGCAGGCCTGCTTTCACCTTGACATCACCTCTGTAAGCCATCTAAAGCAGATGATACATATATTCCCGAACTATAAGCAGGAAGCCCATGCTTTATTCACCTGATAGGTATTTAAGTTTCCCTCTAATGTACCATTTTTATTTATGCTGAGTTGAAAAGAATTTTAAAGTGTATATATGTGCTGTAATTCTTGTTGCTGTACGTTAAATGCTCTAAATCAAATATATTCATAAAACTTTAAAACCTGAAAAGACTGTACTATGTAGTGTTCAGTAACAGCTTAATAACTAAGACAACAAAACTACACCATATTTACACATAATACAATCTGCTAGAAAATTATTTCATATAAAATGTTTTCTTAGAAACTGGAAACATTAAAGCAATGAAGAAATGTTGGTAAAATTTCTAGTTTTGTACTTAAATCAACGTTCTTAATATTGTAACAAGTAAAACCCATCTACCTTGCAATAAAAGAGAGTCAGAGAATTTTTCAATTATATTTTTGTTATTTCCTACTATTTTTTGTTTGTTAAAGTATTAGAAATAGATACAAACTTCCAAGAACCATTAAAAATTCTTCTTTCATCCCTTTTAAATAAAAGCAGTATAATCCCTGGTCATTTGTATGTATAAAAATGGAAATAATAACCTTATTTAAGTAAAATATTAATTTTGTCTGAAAGTAATTCTCTATAAAATAAATAAAGATTCAGTTAAGGCCTACTATACGCAAAACATTAAGGGTCCTACAAAAAAGTTTAAAACAAGACTCTTGGCTTCAAGTAGCAGAAATTATACATGAACTCATGAAAAAGCACTCAAAAAACAAGGCACTTTATAGTGAGAGGAAGAGTGCTACACAGGAAGGAATTCTGGATTACAGGTTAGGAGACTGAAGTCTAATTATATCTCTACTCTGAACCCTCCAAGTGCTTATGTTAGCCATTTAACTCCAGGAAAACTATTTACGCAACTACAAAGTGAGGTGACTAGAACAGGTGACATGTGAAGTCTCTTGCTGCTGTAGCACTCTATTACAGGATACCATGATCTAGATGACAAATGATTACAGACACTAAATGACCCTAGATTTTAAGTGGCCCCCATTTAGGTAGTAGATGTGGCCTGTATTAAAAAGGAAATGAGATTTGGGTTTGGTCTTGAAGGAAGTCTAATGTTTGAATATATATGCAGAGGTAGAAAAAGAATCTTCCCAAAGAAGGGAATAGCATAAATAAAGGTGTGGGAAAAGAAATCATGATTTCACATACGTTACTGTGGCAATGTGATCCACAACGCATGAGAAGAGGAAACATGATACTGGAGACAGAGAAACTAGAGAAACATCTACACACGACCTAATAGGACGGTGGCAGGAATGAAAGGAAAACAAAGAAAGCAAAAGGATGCAAAGGATACAAAAGATAATGAAGCCAGAGCACAGGCACTTTTAAGTCTTGATCTAGAGCCAGAGGAAGGAGAGCAATCCAACATGATACCAGGATTCGTATACTGATGTGGGAAATGGTGATACTATTAACAGAAAGAGGCCTGAAATGTGATCCTCTTTCTAAAATAACATGGGGGAAAAAAGAATACATTAAAAAGAAATAAAGTCATCTAATTTAAAGAAAAAGAACACTGAACTGGAGATTAGACACTGATGCTGGATTCTGCCATGAACTAACATAGAGCCAGTAGCTCTAAGGTTTGGTTTTACAAAATGAAAGTACTAGACTTAATATGATTTTAAGATTCTTTTCAGTTTTATATATAACATGCATCTCAATTTCTGAATAAATCTGAAGTTGTAGAGGCAAGAGATCTTTTGAAATAGTCTTAGTCCAGACTGATTGAAGATTTAGCATTTTTTGTACATAGTTATGAAATACAAAGTACTTCATCCAAAAACAAAAAGTATGCTTATTTTCACCTAACAGGTACAACCCCAAACACAACTGCCACAAAACTAAAGACAGAAAAAGCAATTTCAGAATTAACTCTGCATTTCTGATCCTGCATTAATCATTAGCTAATTCATTAAGTACCTGTAGTACTAGGAACTAAGGGAAAGGCAAAAGAAGATACGGTTTCCATGTTTAAGCATATAATAACTTTATTAGCGAGATAAAATGAACATAAGTGAAACGTAAAAAATTGCCTTTTGATGTAGACTAACCCACACCCCAAAAAATTCATTCCTTAACGTCAATTCAAAGGGGAGATGAATCCTGAAGCATAAACTGAAAAATGTAATGGATATGAAATTTGGTTAAAGGAGAAAAAATTTTAGAGTGTTTCCTTCAACAAGAAAGGCCATAATCAAATTAAAATTTTATTCATATTTCACAGTTGTTTTTGCATGATGATTATTTTTAATTTCAAGAAAACTCTCTACTTATTATGATGTCATGATTCAAAATATACGGAGGATTTATAAAGTGTGTTCCTAGAAGGATGTGTCGAACAAACAAACAAAGACAATTTTTTTCTAAGCATTAAATTACAATCTAAATCATATTCTAAAATACTCTGTATTCCATAACTAATTTTAAAATTAACTAACAGTTTTAATTGTTTTCAGGAAAGTAGTTAAATTTAACAAACATATAAAATAGGGAAGTTAACTTCTAGTAACGCAACTTGTTTCTTCCATTAAGTATGTTTATAATAAATAATTAAAACAGCATATTAGAACTTACTGTGTTTTAAGTTTTATTTATTTAAGTAATCTCTACACCCAACTTGGGGTTCAAAAGCACAACCCCAAGATCAATAGTCCCATGCTCCTCCAACTGAGCCACCAAGAGGCCCCAGAGCTTGTTAGTCTTAATTCTCAATACTTAACATTATAGTCAATTGAAGGTATAATATAATTGGCAGGTACTGCACATATTAGAAAATGGTAAATTTTTAGGGGCGCCTGGGTGGCACAGCGGTTAAGCGTCTGCCTTTGGCTCAGGGCGTGATCTTGGCGTTATGGGATCGAGCCCCACATCAGGCTCTTCTGCTATGAGCCTGCTTCTTCCTCTCCCACTCCCCCTGCTTGTGTTCCCTCTCTCGCTGGCTGTCTCTGTCTCTGTCGACTAAATAAATAATAAAAATCTTTAAAAAAAAAAAAAAGAAAATGGTAAATTTTTATTCTTTGGGAAAAATACTTCCATGTACTCACAGACTTTGATCTCCAAAATGACTTCTTTCTTTTTAAAATAGACCTTTATTTTAGTTGAAGAGTATGAGGACTAAAAGTAAACTTTCTTTTAATTTGCCTAGTAAGTCCAATATTCAGTATGCAAAAAAGACCACAGTACAATGCTTAAAATAAGACAAAGAAAATGGGTTAAAAATAATTAGAGTGTTTCCTATGAAAATGCAAGTACGACTTCAGATAATAATGAACCCAGCTCTCTTCAAAGATATGAACATTCTCTTTTCATTATTTACATTTAACTAAAATAAATCAATTCTTTTTCCACCTCTCCAAGTAAAATCACGGTAAAGTGGCCTAGAGTTACTGCAATTATCCAGTAGATTCTTTAGTAAATGCTGATCATATCTTTGTGGCAAAGGTATAAATGAGTTACTGCTGGTATGGTGATTTGGTAATCTGATCCCCAAGTCTTCATGTATTAATCTCTCTTTAGATAGTGCTATAGAAAACAATTAATAGAAGGTAACTGACTCATAATGTAGGTAAAATCATATATGAATTTGCTGAACACATGAGCAAATAACTACACAAAGACATTAAAAATCCACTCAGTCCAACAAACTGAATCTAGAAACAAGTTTGGGGGCTTAAGTTCTAATACTGTGAACAGACATATGTGAATAAGGCAGTTTTGTCCACAAAGAGCTTACAATTGAATACTATAAGTTGAAACTTCTCAAGGTGTTTCACAAACTGTTTCAAAGTGTTTGTATTTTTAAATGAGGTGACAGCATGTTTAAATATCTCTTTATAATAATAAATAAAATAACAAAATAATGTAAAATTAAATAACATAATAATAATAAAATAAAATAACAATCATAGTAAGCAAAAACAAATAGGCTGAGATCCTTAAATGTATACCATGTGTGGTGGTTAAGTGACAATTGGATGAGTGCTCCTGATATTCAATCCCTGTATCACACAGCTGAACACTGATATAGTTGCTATAGTGATTTTGATGCTTTTTTTACATTTTTTTAATTAAAAAACAAAAGCATGAAGTGCATTAGTAGAGGAATGAGAAAATGAGGAGGACATAAAGTGATAATTCAGCAAAAAGAAAAGATAATCCCACTTATATTTGGTGTTTGGAAGAGTCAAATTCACAGAAACGGCAAGTAGAACAGTGGTTGCCCAGGAATGGAGGGAGGAGGGAAATGAAAACTTGTTTAATGGGTACAGAGTTTCAGTTCTGCAAAATGAAAAAGTTCTGGAAACTGGTTGCACAACAATGTGAGTATATTTAACACTACTGAACTATACAATTAGAAATGTTAGCATGGCAAATTTTGTGTTAAAAAAGATGCCTTTAGGTGCTTATACAGAGAAGCCTAGACTTGAAAGTTGATAAAGTATGTCTTACATAATTAAAAACATAATAACATTGTGTCTCTTACAAAATAGAAAAAAAAACCAAACAGTTGTCTTTATATACTAAAAAATTATCAAAGATTAAATTCAAATGAGGATATTATATTTGTTAATGTACTGATCAAATATATAAAATTTTTACTGAAAATCAACTTATTAAAAGTTATGCAAAAAATGACTAGAGATTATATTTCCTGAAGAGCTCCATAAGATTATACATTATTAGAAAAAAGGTTTAGGATTTTAAAAATCTTAAAAATGATGTAAGCAAACAAATTACAAACAATAACTAGATGCAATAATAATAAAAGTATAATCAGGTTCTCCATCCTAGAGAGTAGCACAGTGAAAGAACTGATGTTTTAATCAATTTGGGAATAAGAAAAATCTTACTAGAGAAGGCAATTAAATTTTAAGAATAAATAGATAGTTCAACATAAGAAAATCAATTGATATACTATATTAGTAGAAAGAAGGGGTAAATATCACATTAGTGTCTCAATTGACACAGAAGTAACATTTGAAAAAATCCATCACTCTTTCCTGAGAAGAAAAACAATTCAGAAAACTAAGAATATAGAGGAACTCCCTCAACATGAAAATGGAATTCTGAATTCATGAAAAAATTCTGAAAAACAGCCAACATCAAACTAAATGGTTAAATACTAAAAGCCTTCCTCCTAAGATCAGGAAGAAGACAAGAATTACAGCTTTCACCACTGGTAGTTCTAGCCAGAGTAATTAAGCAAAAAAAGAAAGAAAGAGAGAGAGACAGAGACAGAGACAGAGAGAGGGAGGGATGAAAGAGGAGGGAGGGAGGAAGAAAGGAAGGGAGGGACATTCAAACTGGAAAGTAAAACTATCTCTATTTGTGGATGACATGATTCCAAAGATAGAAAATCCTGAAGATCAAAAAAACCCTGACTAGCATTAATAAACAAATTCAAGCAAAGCTGCAGAATACAAGATGAATACACATGCACACACAACACACACACACACACACACACACACACAAAATCAGACATGTTCTATACACCAACAGTGAACAATCCAATAAAGAAATTAAGAAAACAATTTCATTTACAGTAGCATCCAAAAGAACAAAATACCTAGGAATAAACTTAACCAAGGAGGTGAAAGACCTATACACTGAAAACTACAAAGCACTGCTAAAAAAATTAAAGATGACGTAAATAAATGTAAAGACATTCAATGCTCATGGATTTTAAAATTTAGTATTTTTAAGATGGCAACACTACCCAAGGTGGTGAACAGATTCAATGCAGTTACTATCAGAATTCCAACAGCTTTCTTCATTATAGAAATAGAAAAGTTAATCCTCAAATTTATGTGGAATTTCAAGTGGCCCCAAATAACCAAAATAATATTTAAAAAGAAGAACAAAGTTAGAAAACTCACACTTCCCAATTTCAAAACTTACCTCAAAGCTACAACAATCAAAACAGTGTGGCACTGGTGTGAGGACAAACATATATACCCAATGGCACAGAACTTATAGTATAGAAATTAAACACATACATCTATGGCCGACTTGAGTTTTTTTTTTTTTTTTAAAGATTTTATTTATTTCTTTGACAGAGAGAGAGAGACAGCCATTGAGAGAGGGAACACAGGCATGGGGAGTGGGAGAGGAAGAAGCAGGCTCCCAGCAGAGGAGCCTGATGTGGGGCTCGATCCCAGGACTCCGAGATCACGCCCTGAGCCGAAGGCAGCCGCTTAACGACTGAGCCACCCAGGCACCCCCCGACTTGAGTTTTGACAAGAACACCAAGACCATTCGGTGGAAGAAAGAAGAGTCTCTTCAATAGATGGTGCTGGGAAAACCGGATATCTATATTCAGAAGAACTAAGTTGGACCCCTATCTCACAATATATATGAAAATTAATTCAAAATGGATTGGGGCACCTGGCTGCCTCAGTCGGTAGAGCCTGGGAGTCTTGATCTCAGGGGTGTAAGTTTGAGCCTCATGTTGGGTGTAAGAGATTCCTCAAAAATAAAATCTTAGAAAATGGATCAACAACCTAAACATAAATGAAATCATAAAACTCTTAGAAGAAACAGAGTGGTAAATCTTCAAGAACCTGGATTTGGCGATGGGCGCTTAAATACAATACCAAAAACACAAGTAACCAAGAAAAAAACAGATCAATTGGATTTCAAAGAATTAAAATTTGGGGGGATCAAAAGTATTATTAAGAAAGTGAAAAGATAATCTATAGATTAGGAGAAAATATTTCCAAATCATGTATCTGGTAAAAGTCTAATATTCAAGATATATAAAGAAATCTTAAAACTCAACAACACAAAGACAAAGAACCAATTTAAAAATGAGCAAAAGATTTGAATATACATCCAAAGAAGATACATAAATGGCGAATAACCACTTGAAAAGGCACTCAAAATCATTAGTAATGTATGAAATGCAAATCAAAATCACAATGAGGTACCACTTCACACCCACTAGCATAGCTATAATACTAAAAAATAAACAAATACGAGTAACAAATATTAACAAGGAAATGAAGAAATTGGAAATATTTTACATTGCTGGTGGGAAAGCAAAATGATTCAGCTGCTGGGGAAAACAGTTCGGTGGTTTCTCCAACAGTTAACATAGAATTAACATCTAACCCAGCAATTCCATTCCTAGATACCTACTCAAAAGAGCTAAAAACAGATACTCAAACAAGTACAAATATACACATGTTCATAGCAGCATGAAAAAAGTGGAACTCAAATGTCCATAATGGATGAATAGATAAACAAATTGTGGTATACACATACAATGTGTTACTCATATACAAATAAGAATGAAATACTGATACCCACTACAAGGTAGAGGAACCTCCAGAACAAGTGTATGAAGCCAGAAACATATATGTAGACTTCATATATGTACTATTCCATCTACATTAAATCTTCAAAATAGTTAAATTCATACAGACAGGATATAACATCATGAATGCCCTAAATTGTTCACTTTTTTTTTTAAGATTTTATTTATTTATTTGACAGAGACAGAGACAGCCAGCGAGAGAGGGAACACAAGCAGGGGGAGTGGGAGAGGAAGAAGCAGGCTCCCAGCGAAGGAGCCTGATGTGGGGCTCGATCCCATAATGCCGGGATCACTCCCTGAGCCAAAGGCAGACGCTTAACGACTGAGCCACCCAGGCGCCCCTAAATTGTTCACTTTTAAATGGTAAATTTTATGTCATATGAATTTCACCTCAATAAAAAGAAAGTTAAAAAAAAAAAAAGCAAACAGGACTTGATCAAGTTCTTTTCCAATGAGAAAAGATAAGTACCCCAGGGTTAAGAACATTTAAAATATGCAAGTCTTTTGTATGAGGGGGAAAAAAATTTGTAATTACTTATTACAGATATCCTCCCTCAATTTTTTTCTTCTCTTACTCCCTTCCCCCATCTCTCCCTCCCTCCCTCCCTCTCTTTATATATAAATAATATATATTATGTATAAATACTACAGAAATATATATATATTTCTCTCCTATAATTCAGATTATACCTTCTGTCTTAATCCTATAATGATTTCTCTCCTGTTTTCTACTTCCTCTTATCTATTTTTTATGAGATGTCCTCAATGTTATCTTCTAATCCTTCTAAGTAAGCTTTTCATTTGATATTTTAATTTCTGAGAGCTTTCTGGTTTTTGCCCACTCATTTTTTATAGCAAACTCTTGCGACATGGACACATCACATTGTCTTCTCTTACTTCTCTAAAAGATATTAATCATACTAATTATTTAAGTCTTCTTCCTCTTGTAGAGTCTCTGTTTCCTCTAATTTTTTTTTCTACTTATCTGTTTAGGTCTTTTGTATTTCTAACACAGGCTTTCTTCAAATATCTGATGACCCTTGCATATTCACTCATATTATAGAATGGAACATTAAAAACTCAATTGGAAATTTTGTCAACTTGTATGAGGCTTGTCAACTGTGGATTTCACCTGGCTAAGCCATTTCACTTGGGAATCCCTTTGATGTTTTTATCCTTAGGTTTTTCTATAAGAGCCAAGTTAGCAAGGGTGACTGGAAGATCACAATATTCAGTATATAATAAGCCTTCATTCAAACCCCATCTCCTTTGACGTCCTTCCCCACAAAGGTGTTTCATTTACCTAAAGTCCAAAGACCCTCAATTTTATCCACTCCAGAGGATAAGCCTCCAGTCTTCTACTGAATGAAGGAGGCATCCAACTGTGTTAAGTACAGAAGATCTTAAGAATATAACTGGTGAAATGGACTTTTTAATGTTTATTTATTTTTAAAGATTTTATTTATTTGACACAGAGAGATAGAGAGGGAGAGAGCAAGCTCAGCAAGGGGGAGCAGCAGGCAGAGGGAGAAGCAGGCTCCCTGCTGAGCAAAGGGCCTGATGCGAGGCTCAATCCCAAGACCCTGAGATCATGACCTGAGCCAAAGGCAGGTGCTTAACTGACTGAGCCACCCAAACACCTGGACTTCTATGGTTAATGAATGTTTAATAAACATTTTACATTTTCATATAGTCTTTGTCTCTAAAGATTCACCTGTACCTATAAATTGTTCCCCACCAGTTGTTGCCTCTTCCAGAGATACCTGGAATTGATCATTCCCAAGTCCTCAAGGGTTTCAAAGGTATAAACTGCATTTCTTCCCAGCTCTCTTCATTGTCAGATAATTATTCAGTTCTCTCACTCTTCTAAATTGGTTACTACTCATCTGTCCACTCTCCAGCTTCCAGAATTTTGTTGCTATTCATCCCTCTCCTATTTCTTTATGTTTTCTTAAAATGCATTTTTTCTATCAAATTAGTGGGCCTTCAGCAATTAGCCAAACTAAATATATATGTTCAAGCTACCTATTGCCCTCTTCCCTCAGTCTCATGAATTTTTTTCCACATTAAAAATCATCTTCTATTGGAAGATGCTGGTTTCAGGGATAATCACTCTCGTACAATTAACTTTAAAGGTCATTTTTTATTATATAAAGACTGGCTACCCTTCCTTGAAAGTCTGCAGTATTTTTCTTTTACCTTTTCTTTTGATATTCACACTGTACAACACCACACTCTTTTTTTTGAGTGAATACTTAACTGCTAAGGAGGAAATAACACCCCCTCCTTCAGTTCCTTCAATTCTCTCAGCATACTTATGTTCTAAATTACATTGTACTGCTTTCATTTCTCTTCATATCCTGACATGCGGATACTCTTCATTTGTTTGTAAGTTGGTACTTTCTCTTTGGGCATCTGCCTAGGTTTCATACAATTTTATTTTCTAGGAATCCTTCCTCTGATTCTTGACCAACAGACTTACCAAGCACGTAGTTTTCTTTGCTAGTGTCATGTTGCTCATTCCAGTTGTACTGACATTAGTCTCATATCACTCTCAAATGTTTATTTCTGAGAGTGCCTGCTTAATATTATGATAGGAAACATTATATATCTAGCTGGGATTTTGAGTGGGGGAAAGATCTAAGCTCCCAGTTGAGGACCATCAGAAGAGGCTATCACCAGCTCAAAAATTAATAAATTCCCTTTTTATAATCACACCTCCTCCCTCAAACACCCCTCCCAAATTTGCTATGACACCTTCCTTCAAAACTTATTTCATCTTCTTCCCGCCTCATGTACACTTAACAAAAATGAAGGATAAAGGGTGAGAGAAAAACAGAAGGGGCGAAAGGGCAGTAGTAAGAAAGAGCACCCTGAATGCTTTTTCACCCTCCACTGAGAAAAGAAATTTGACTTTCTCGTATATACTAAATCAGGTACCACTTATTTATTTTGCTATATAGCTGGACATCATAAACTCTTTCTAAAGATTTTTTTGTAGCATTAAGCATCACTGTTCAAACAGTGATACCTAGCCCCTCCTATGCTTCAAAAAGCATAATGGAAAATCTCTGTACAATGAAAATTTTTGATGAGGGCTTTCCCACCCTCAGGGATCACACCATTCTTTCCATATTCCAAAAACATTGTATATATACCTCTATGATGGGATCTACCACATCTATAATGACTGGTTTGTGTGTTTGTTTCTTCACTAGATCCTAAGTTCCTAAAGAAAAGACTAGAAACAGTGTATTTTCTATCTCTGGAAATTTACTAAGTAATTCAAAAGGCGCAATGTAATGTTTAGAGTCAAGGGACAATGCATATCTATGAAGTTCTCATTAAGATGGTGGGAAATGCTTAATTTTGAAAGCAATGGTATATATAATTTAAGAATAAGAAGACAGAATACCTCCAAAAATATAAATCATAAAGAATTTATAATATTGGTTTAAAGCCATCAATGTACTAGACATGTCTTCCTCTTTAAAAGCCTCCAATAGGAGAAAAGTTGAATATGGAACATTTTCAAATTAAACATGAGATGAAGGAAAATAAAATCAACCACCAACCTAAAGACATCCAGTGGCTTTTCTTCACATTGGGAAAAAAATTCTAACTAGTTTTGATGACATCTGCCTACCTCTACTCCCTAGTTTACAATATCCTAGTCTCAGCAGTGTGATTCTTATTTCCTCAGATCCTTACATGGCTGGCTCCTTCTGCTGATGATTTCTCAGTATGAGTGTTACCCCCTCACAGAGGCCTTCCCCGACTTCTATATGTATACTGCCCTCAATTCTACCCTGCCCCATATGTGCTATCACATTTTCCTTAGTTTTCACCCTCCTTAGGAGATCTTATCAATTATTAAAAATATTTTATGTATTTATTTACTTCTGCTCTCTTACTAGAAAGTAAACTTGATAAAAGTAAACAGAAGGAAATTTGTCTTATTGACCACAATATCGACAATAGCTAGATGGTAGAAGCATATAAGTCAGTGTTCCACAAACGTTTGTTAAATAAATGAATAAATGAGTGACTGAATGTGAAGCAGATAATATACTGATTGATTGAATGAATGAATGGCTCACAATTCCTTGCTAGGGAAGAGTTCCCCAGGCAGAATCTTTAAGTACATCCTTTACTTTAGAGAAGTATGAATCTGAATCCCAGTTACACCAATTACTAATTATGTCAACTTGGAATAGTTACTTAATATCAGTAAGTATAAGATAAAATGATACTTGGAAACTGTCTGGCACACAATTAGCCTTCATTGTCAATTCTCCTTTAGAGGACAGGAGTTGAAAGTGAAAGAAATCATAGGAAAAGATCAAATATATGTTTGTTATAATGGTCACTAACTGAGCGTCATGGGTTCACCTGTTTACTGAGGAGAAATAGGTCAGTCACAAGCAGAGCTGAAAGAAATTAATATGACCATGACTGCATTTGGAACAAGTAAAAATCACATCCCTCAAACATAGTTGGCATTTTGTTATCATTTGCTAAGTAATAATGAACAATTTTAGGCCACAGAAATTTCAAGCTTATAATTTCTTGAATATTTCTTAAATTTGTATTTTAAAAAATGCAGTAGTCAGGATATTAGATCAAGACATTCCTGGATTATGACCCTTGTTCTACCTCTTGATCACTGTATGACCTTAGGTGAGTTGCTCAACTTCTGTGAGTCTCAATTGAAATTGGGTTGTTGACAATTCAAACTTTAATTTACACTTCAAACATTTCTCATTGCTCTTAAGGTAAAGGGGGGTGAGGGGAACACCTTCTTATTCTACAATGCCCTTTATCTTTTGGTTGTTAATCTCAAACCATAATCCTTGTTCTCTGTACTCTAGCTATATTGACCTTCTATTTTTTTCCTTCAAAGCACTACGTTCCCTATCTATTTACCTATGTGGTTATCTTTATTAGAGTTTTTCTATTTTTTCATATGGCTCTTAGTTACTGTCTATGTCCTTTCATTTCAGCATTAAGAACTCCTTTTATCATTTCTTGTAGGGCAGTTCCACTAGCAACAAATTTTCAGTCTTAATTATGCTCAAAGAGCTAACAAAAACCATGGACAAAGAACAAAAGGAAACCAGGAAAATAATATCTGAACAAAACGAGAATATCAATAAAGACAAAGAAATTACAGAGAAACTAAATAAAAATGCTAGAGTTAAAAAGTACAATAAGTGAAAAGAAAAAGTCACTAGGGGGGTTCAAAGCAGATTGAACAGACATAGAAAAGAACCAAGAGACTTGAAGATGGGCCAATTCAGATTATCTAGTCTGAGGAACAGAAAGAAAAAAGTATGGAGAAGTGAACAGATGTATTATGGGTGTCTCAAAAGGAGAAGAGAAAAAGGGGCAGAAAAACATTTGAAGAAATAATGGCTGAAAACTTCCCAAATTTGGGAAAAAAACACAAATCTATACCTCTAAAGAGATCAATGCATTCCAAAAGGATAAACACAGACAGAATCACACTGAGACACAATCAAGCTATTGAAAGACAAAGACAAAAATAGAATCTTGAAACAGCAAGAGAGAAGCAACTCATCATTTACAAGGAATCCTCAATAAAATTAACAGCCAATTTCTCATCAGAAAGCATGGAGGCCAGAGGCAGTGAGGTGACATATTTAAAGTGCTAAAAGAAAAACAATTATCAACCAAGGATTCTATATCTGGCAAAACTATATGTTGAAAATGAGGGAGAAATTAAGACATTCCAAAATAAATGAAGTAAATGAGATAAATATTAATAGCACCATGGCAAAAAAATAGTATAGTAAAGACACAAGTCAACCTGAATGGGCTTTAACTCTGAACTTCACCGATTAACAACAATGTAACTCTGGAATTGTTTAACCTCTCTAGAGCTCTTCTCCCCTCTATAAAATGAGGATAATAACAGTACTGCCCTCATGAAGTTAGGAGGATGAAATAAGTTAAAACAATAACCTCATAAAGGGTGGCTGGCACATAATTAAGTACTCAACTGTTGACTATCATCATCATCATTTTTATAGAAGTTCTAGAAATATTAGTTTTTATTCCCTTCAACTACCCATATTTCTGTAAAACAAACACTGAATATTGAGAAAACATGACACCATAGTGAATTTTTTTGTGGAATTGTGCATTAGTAAAATGACAAATTGTATTTTATGTTTAATAAATGCTATTGAACTAAATGTTTTGTCATTCCTTTAATCAGAGACCAAGTAAAAAAAAGTGATTGGTGGAAGCAGTTTTTTTCTCAAGCCTCTGACATATATGCTTATGCCTTTAGGTAAAGACCTGTGCTTTTTACCTAAACAGCCAAACACCACTATCACAGCTACAATACTTTTTAACAATAATTCCTTAATATTAAATATTGAATCAGTATACATTTCTTTGTCTTATAATTTTTTTAAAAGATTTTATTTATTTATTTGACAGAGAGAGGCAGCAAGAGAGAGAACACAAGCAGGGGGAGTGAGAGAGGGAGAAGCAGGCTTCCCGCTGAGCAGGGAGCCCAATGCGGGGCTCGATCCCAGAACGTTGGGATCGTGACCTGAGCCAAAGGTAGACGCTTAATGACTGAGCCACCCAGGCGCCCCTGTCTTATCATATTTTTAAACTGTTTGAGTTTGGACTCAAATATGACATATACATTAGAATAGGCTGACATGTGCCTCAAATCTGTTTTAATCTGTAACTATTCCCACTACATCCCATGCCATTAATATTTTTAGTTGAAGAAAATAGGTTTTCTGTTTTTTAGAGTTTCCCAATATGGACTTTACTAATTTCATCCCCTGGTATCATTTAATATGTCCCTCTATCTTTACTATTTCTTGTAAATTAGTCTTGATCATATTCAATAAGTTTTCTATTGTTTTCATTTGGATATACAGCTTCATGGTGGTGGTGTGTACTTGCATTAGAAAATACACATCTTTCTTATATAAAAGAGGAGTGATAAGTAAAGTTGTTAGGAAGATCGAATGAGTTACTACAAATCAAATTCTTAGATTAGTACCTAGCACACAGCGAGCACTCCATAAACACTGGCTCTTATTATTACACTGCATGCAATGATTTGGTATCAGACCAGATAATAACTTTTGAAGAAGTAGTTAAAGATAACTAGTTTTTCTGGTTTGGGTGGCTGAGTGGATGTTGATATCATTGACCAATACAGGAAATATATAAAGAGGAAAAAGTTTCTGGGAAATTAGAAGAGAATGTGTTCAAGTTTAGACATGTTTAGTGCTATGGAACAGCAAGGTACCAATGTCACCTATAGAACTGCAAACAGGTATTCTAAAATTCAAAAGTCTGTGGACAGGAAGTAAGATAAAATGTTGAGAGGAAAGGGAGCTCAGTGAAGGTCACAGTTGTCATAAAAGATTACAAGACCACTGAGAATGAATTGGCACTGGATAAAGAGGAAACAACACTTCAAGCAAAGGAAATGATGTATGGAAAAAGACACACAGACAAAATCATCATTCTATGTTCTAGTTATAAGAATGTTCTGACTAGGGGCTCCTGGGTGGCTTAGTAGGTTGAGCATCTGACTCTTGATTTCAGACCAGGTCATGATCTCAAGGTCATGGGAGCGAGCCCTGTGCAGGGCTCTGTGCTCAGCGGGGAGTCTACTTGAGATTCTCCCTCTCTCCATCTCCCTCTGCCCCTCCCTCCCTGTGCTCTCTTCTCTCTCTCTCTCTCTCTCACACACACACACACTAAAATAGATAAATAAATCTTTCTTAGAAAAAGAATGTTCTAAAAAAAAAGAATGTTCTGACTAGAAAAAAATCTGTGTGTTGGAAAGTTACATAGATAGGACAAAGCTAACTTTGAATGGCTTTGAAATTTAGGAATAGGTAATTTGATTTAAGTAGGAAATGGGAAGATATTTAAGAAGTTAGTAAGATAAGTAAACTCTATGCTGTGGCAACATCATGCAAAAATCTAATATAACAGAATTAGAAAGTAGAAAATGCACTGACTATATTACTCTAGAGGATTTAAAATTTATGCCAGTTTTAATTCCACCTAAACTAAAGGGACCACTCCCTAGGCACTGTGGCTTCAGGCAGTACCACAGAAGTGGAAGATGGCATCTTTAGTGACTTCCCATATCCCTCTCCATTCCATTCTCCTGTGTTTCTTCTTCCTTGAGAAATCAATGCTCTCAAGCTGCCCTAACTATATAAAAATAAAACTACATTTTTGCAACAATGCACCATCTTGCTCCCTGAAGCACTCTGGTTACATCTCCACATTCAGTTCTAGCCTGCCATGTAATCTTTCATTTTCCCCTTACCAACCTATAGATCCATTATCAATTTCAGGTAATTCATACAACATGGTAAGTGATCAAAATCCTAGGGGATATTTAATTTAAAACGAAGAATTTACTAACCTGCATGAATTTCAAATTGTTAAAATATATATTCTCTATATGTTTTCTATGTATTTATCCATTCTGGTCATTATCACATTAAGAGACACACCAGCACAGGACAGTTTATTGAATAAATTTCCACTGTGCCACTATTGGATACAAAGCAATCTAACAGACTCTAAGGGAACTGCAAGAATGAATAAAACATAATCTATGCCTTTACTAGATAGTGAGGACTTTACAGTCTAATAGGTGACGTAGCCAAACACACAACTCATCTCATAACACAGATAAGAGCTTTATAAGAGGGGCGCCTGGGTAGCGCAGTCATTAAGCATCTGCCTTTGGCTCAGGGCGTGATCCCAGGGTCCTGGGATCGAGACCCACATCAGGCTCCTCTGCTGGGAGCCTGCTTCTTCCTCTCCCACTCCCCCTGCTTGTGTTCCCTCTCTCACTGGCTGTCTCTCTCTGTCAAATAAATAAATAAAATCTTTAAGAAAAAAAAAAGAGCTTTATAAGAATGTTTCAGCAACTTATGTATAGACCCCTACAAATGGAGAAAAAAATGTCTTGTGAACACATGGGTAGACTGAAATCAATAAAATTATTATATTACCAAAATACATAGAAAAGTAAAACTATGGATAAGGATAAACTCTTCCTGCTATTAGAGCTAATTCAGTATACTACCAAAACAAATTTACAAAGTATGCACATAAAAGCTACAAAACTAGGGGCACCTGGGTGGCCCAGTTGGTTAAGCATCCAACTCTTGATTTCAGCTCATGTCATGATCTCAGGGTTCTGAGACTCAGCACCCAGTCAGGCTCCACACTGGGCATGGAGCTTGCTTAAGACTCTCTCTCTCGGGGCGCTTGGGTGGCTCAGTTGTTAAGCATCTGCCTTTGGCTCAGGGCGTGATCCCGGCATTCTGGGATCGAGCCCCACATCAGGCTCCTCTGCTGGGAGCCTGCTTCTTCCTCTCCCACTCCCCCTGCTTGTGTTCCCTCTCTCGCTGGCTATCTCTATCTCTGTCAAATAAAATTTAAAAAAAATCTTAAAAAAAAAAAAAGATTCTCTCTCTCCCTCTCCCTCTGTCCACCCGCTCACCCCACTTGCACATGCTGTCTCCATCTCTCTCCCCGCCCCCCTAAAAACCCACAAAACTAATAGATTTCAAACTGCTACCATATGACGTTTTTGCTAAAATGAAATCATGGTACTCAACATGATGGAATATGGTACTGATTGCTACTTCCCCATTATTTTCCAGTTATATTTGAGTTTGGCATGCCTATCTTATAATCTAGTGTTCCCTGAACAATTTAATATTGCCACCATTTCTTTCTACTCAAACTACTACAAAGCTTTAATTTAGTTCACTCTGATGTCATCTGGCCTTCGCTTGATACAAACGAACTACTTGTACATGTCAAATCTATTTTTGTTCTTTTCTTATTAGACTGACATAATTAAACACAATCATAGTCCTGAAAGTACATGGTAGTAATTGGTTATAAGGTAAGCATCCCAGGTGATAAAAGAATATGCTTCTTTTATATTAACATTTGTAAATTACTGTTCCAAACCCTCTCTCCACAGAGAATATATCTATATACTTAGGTCCAAGGTAGTGTTGAAGAACACTGCTATGACAGAAATAACGAATACCAGAAAGGCAGAAATGATGGGGTACTAATTCCAACTGCAAAGGGATCCAGAGGTTTTATGAAGGAGGTAACATTTAAGGGGAACTGTGACATCTGAGTTTACTGTCAAGTGTGTAAGTTTCCTAAAATTTCCTTTCTATAAGTTCAACACTAAAAATATGAAAGAACTACAGTAAAAAAAAAAAAAAAAAAGACACCCAGAAATATTCAGTAATAGGGACAGTAAAGAGACAAAAACCATGAATTTTATGAATAAAACTTAAGTAGTTTTTCCTGAGACTAAAACAAATCGGAGAATAAAATTGTAAACATCAGATGTGCTATTTATAAAATAGATGGCGTATTTTGCATGTGGAAAAGTCTACTTGCGCTATCTTATATTATGATAGAAATATACCTATGGATGTAATGTTTTTAAAATGCACTTGAAAAAATGCATTTACATAAGGACAGCATCAGGAATATTTGTATTAAACTTAAAAATATATATTTTATTTGTCTGAGAGAGAGAGAGACAGAGAGACAGAGAGCACACGAGGAGTGGGGAAGGAAAGGAGAATCCCAAGCAGACTGTGCTGAGCGTGGTGCCTGATGTGGGGCTTGATCCCACAACCCTGAGATCATGACCCAAGCCGGAACAGAGTCAGACTCTTAAGCAAATGGGCCATCCCCAGGAGCCCCTACTTAAACTTTTTTTTTTTAAACATCTATGACATGCTAACTTAGGTGCCCTTTTGATGCTATACAATAAGAATTTTCCATTTTTATCAAAATCTTTCCTCTTCTACAGTTTTTCCTTTGTATATTTATAGAAAAATAGTAAGAAACAAATTTCATAATTCCATGACTCAGTCTATAACAACCTTCCTCTCATCTCTGTAACAGTTTTTCCAGATTATATTTGTATTTTATCTGCTCCTTGACTAACATTTGGAAGTCTACATTTGTGCTCTAGAAAGCGTGAGAGAAGAGAATGATGAACTAACAAAATTAAATTTCAAGTCACTTTAATTCAGAAAACATTTACCTAGTCTAGGTGCTAGACTCACTACTGATTACAGCAAAAAAAACCCACCAAACCAAAGTAGAAAACTTTTTTCTTTTATATTCTCTCATGCTCCTATAATTATTTCTAGACTATGTTAAGATTACTGCCTTTTTCTTTTTTAAGGCATATTTATTAAACAGTAGCTCATTTAGAATTTTTAGGTAAGAACTAATTTTAAAACCATATGAGCCTGTAACATTGTACACTTCCACTTGCGCAAAGAAGTTTAGTATCATTTGTATCTGCAGTCGCTCACCAAGAACACCATGCATGCTTTTAGCTCCATTAATGGTATAATGGTACAACTTTTGCTGGAGATGCACTAAGGAGGGGAAAGGTCTTTTATCCAAATACACATATCTGGTTTTGGTATTTAAAAAAGTAGAAAAATAAAGGTCAGTTAATACAGGGCAGACTTCTTCTGGAAATGGCTGATCTCTCTACTTTGCAAATAATGACTTATATATCAATAGAACACACTGGGAAAGACACTTGACCTTTTCGAGTCTCAGTTTAGTCATCTGTAAACTGCAATAATAAAGACTCAAATAGAAAGCACCTACCATCTTAAAAAACAGTGAATAAATATTAGTTTTGTTCTTCCTTTCTCAACACGTATAGAAAACATATTTATTTTTAGAATATTTAATGGAAAAAACATGAAAAAAATAAGAATAAAATAAAGAAAAAAATAGATAATATTAAAAGGACTCTGTTAGGTACCTAACACTTACCAAACTTCTTGGTAAGTAAACTTGTACAAAATCTAAACTTTAACTCATTTACTTCCTCAAATTTTATATTTCAACAGTATTGGACCAAAATATTTGCATGTCCTGGAACATATGTTCTTTCCAAATCTATATCCTATTTCCTCTTTCTGGATTCTCTTCTTTAAAAAACAAAACAAAACAAAAAAACAACCTGTTTTTATTTGAGCATAGTTGACACAAAAATAGTTAGGTGTACAACATAGTGATTCAACAAGTTTATACACTATGCTATGCTCACCACAAGTGTAGCTACCATCTGTCACCATACAACACTATCATAACATCACTGGCTGTATTTCTTATGCTGTGCCTTATATTCCTGTGACTTCTTCATTCCATAACTGGAAGCCTATGTCTCCCACTCCCCTTCACTATCCCCTGTGTCCATCCCTCCACCCTCCTCCCCTCTGGCAACCATCAGTTTGTTCTCTGTATTTATAGGTCTGATTATTTTTTGTCTTTGTTTATTCATTTGTTTTGTTTTTTCACATGAGTGTTTTACACATATGAATGAAATCATATGGTATTTGTCTTTCTCATTCTGACTTATTTCACTTAGAATAACACCCTCTAGGTCTATCCATGTTCACAAATGGCAAGATCTCATCCTTCTTATTGGTGCATAATATTCCTCTCTCTCTCTCTCTCTCTCTGTGTGTGTGTATAAACATACACACACATTTACCACATCTTCCTTACCATTCATCTACCAATGGACACTTCTGTTGCTTCATATCTTGGCCATTGTAAATAATGCTGCATTAACAAAGAGGTGCATGTATCCTTTGGAATTAGTGTTTTCTTCTAATTCATACTTCAAAAACCTAGCCCAGATGTCATTCTTCTCCGTAAAGGTTTATTTAGTCTCCTTCCCTAGCCACAGTGAGTCATTCCCTTTCCTGTTTTTCTCCTAAAATCCAAGCTATCAAAAGTGACAGCAGAGTTCAGTAAAAGTAAATGAAATATAAACAAACCAAAGACATTTCAGCAATGGCATAAACTTTCTTCGTCAAATTATTTTGGTGTGTCAGGATTAGTTTTAGGCATGAGTGACAGAAACCCTGAATCTAGTGGCTTACAAAAAATATGTTTATCTCTATCATATCAAGGAAGTCCAGAGGAAGACACCAGTGTAGACATGGACAAGGTAAGATCCTGAAGATATTAGAGACTTTCTTTTTTTATTGCTTTGCCCATTTTTGGTTTGGGGTTTCCACTCATTTCCAATTATCATGTCCCCATTTCAGGCAGCAAGGAAGGGGAAAAAAAAGAGGGAATGCAACCCTTCCTTTACGTTGCACACAGTACTTCTGCTTATTTATCTCTAGCCAAATCTTAGGCCCATGACCACATCTAGAGGCAAGGGAAGCTGGGAAATATTTTTGTTCCAGGTATTGATATGTTAGGAAAAAAATTAGTAGACAGGGAAAATCAACATTTAGGGACTACTACCAGTCACTATGATACTTGGTTATATCTTATCTATGGTAGGTAGCTGACATTTTCTTTTATTTTAATGTTTATTATATTATGTTAGTCACCAAGGTAGCTGACATTTTAAATTTGCTACCTACTGCCAATATTTCTAGCAGTGTATACATTGTAAAATTGTCTAATAATTCCTTCTAAAATTTCAAATTTTTTTAAAGATTTATTTATTTATTTATTTATTTGACAGAGAGAGAGCGAGAGAGCACAAGCAGGGGGAGTGGCAGAGAGAGAGGGAGAAGCAGGCTCCCCGCTGAGCAGGGACACTGATGCAGGACTTGATCCCAGTTTAATCTTATTAAAGCAGGACCCTGAGATCATGACCCGAGCTGAAGGCAGCTACTTAACTGACTGAGCCACCCAGGAGCTCCTAAATTTCAAATTTTAAATGAAATATTTCTGTTGGTAGAGATTGATCTCTATAAAATTTAAGTAATATTTATAATAAAATTACAAAGGGAAAAAGGAATATTAATAAAATCAGAAAAGGCTTGGGGCACCTGGGTGGCTCAGTTGGTTAAGCATCCAACTCTTGATTTCAGCTCAAGTCACAATCTCAGGGTTGTAAGATCAGCCCTCATCAGGTTCCACAGTGGGCATGGAGCCTGCTTAAGATTCTCCCTGTCCCTCTGCCCCTCCCCCTGCTCACACACACATGTGAGTGCTCTCTCTCTCTCTTTTAAAAAAAAAAAACGGAAAAGGACATTTTAATTATTTTAAAAGTTGCTTGGTAGCAGATTATTAAAATACGTAGCAAAACGTTAAATCAGAATATTTAAAAATATAGCTAATGTATTAATGAAATTACATATTAACAAAACTGCATGTAAGTGAAATGGCATGAATACTCTCAAAGAAGAAAAGAATCTGGAAAGATTTGAGAAGGAAAAAATCTGTGAGTTATTTTATTATACTTCCTATAAATGCTGTTCAGAGAATTTTATTTATTTTTATTTATTTTATTTCTTAAAGGTTTTATTTATTTGAGAGAGAGAGAGCGCGTGCAAGAGAGCACAAGCAGGGGGAGAGGGAGACAGAGAGGGAGAAGCAGGCTCCCCACTAAGCAGGGGGCCTGACATGGGGCTCAATCCCAGGACCCAATAGCAGGACCCAGGGATCATGATCTGAGCCAAAGGCAGATGCTTTAATTGACTGAGCCACCCAGGCACCCCAAAGCTGTTTAGAGATTTTTAATTAAGTAGACGTGATCACAAAACAATACTAAAAATTATGGTGGGGGCCGCCTGGGTGGCTCAGTCGTTAAGCGCTTAATTGGCTCAGCCAGTAGAGCATTTAACTCTTGATCTTAGGGTTATGAGTTTGAGCCCCACGTTGGGTGTAGAGATTACTTAAAAATAAAAACTTCGGGGCGCCTGGATGGCTCAGTCGGTTAAGCGTCTGCCTTGGGCTTGGGTCATGATCCCAGGGTCCTAGGATCGAGGCCCATGTCGGGCTCCCTGTTCAGTGGGGAGCCTGCTTCTCCCTCTGCTCTCTGCCTCTCCCCCTGCTCGTGCTCGCTTTCTCTCTCTCTCAAATAAATAAATAACATCTTTAAAATAAATAAAAATCTTAAAAAAAAAAAAAAGACTATTCTAGGGAAAGGGAATGACAAGAAGGTAAGTATGGAGCCAAAATGAATTTTCAATGTGGAGTATGTAATCCACATTGGGTAGAATGTAGTATTCTTCTTGAACAATGGATTATTTGGCTGGGAAATATGTTACAGCCAAATTGAGGAGGAGCTTGAATTCCAAGTTAGAATATCTAGATTCGAATCTTGGAGGAAAGGGGAAGTCACTAAACATCTTCACGTAAAGAAGTGAAAAGATCAGAGCAATGCTTTAATAAGATTAAACTGAGGACATATAGACTTCAAGGGAACTGATGATGGCCAGGAAGATGGGAGACTAGTTAGAAGATTTGAACATTTCTGTGGATGATAACTTGGGGAAAAATAGAAATTCTCCTGAGTTCGGCAAATTTCTGGGGAAAAACTTTAAAAGATGTATATTATATAATATACAAAAACTCATTACAGCTTCAGCTCTGAAACAATCTGTAATATCCTCCCTCCCCCAGCCACAATATTCTACTCTCTTAGCTATTACTTTATTCATCTCATTTCATCAACTAATCTACTTCTGACTAGCCCCTTAACCTCTCCATTTTCTCTGAACAAATCATCCTTTCCTTGGCCTCACTTTATTTCCGCCCCATAGTCAACACTTGAACTACTCTCTCCACAGTCCCCTCAACAGGAATAAGTGTTGAACTCTTCCCTCTTTTCTTGATTCAAGGGGCTGGAGAAGGCCTGCCTCACAGCCCTGATGTTATTACAAAGTAAGGGTTTCTATTATCAGTCACTTATGAACATCTCAAATGAATACTTCTTGGTCTTTAACTTATTTTATATCAGATAATATTGGATACTACCCCTCTTCCTGAAATTCTTGAATTTAGAACAATTGCAATTACATTGTCTCTTAATATTACCCTAAAACTGTACAGTGAGAGTCAGCAATTTCAAATTAAAAACATTTTTCATCCAATGCTAATGTTAACCTCCTTGACTGTAAAGTGCTCGATACTAAACAGAAGGTTACTACAGAAATATGTTAATATTTTGTTGTAGACTATTCAGTTAGGGTAATAAAGTTCTGATTAAGAAAAAGACAAACAAGCAAAGAGCCGCATATCAGAGATAGCTAAAGTGATCCCTCAGGAAAATGAATGAATATGCCATAAACATCTGAACATCTGTATATTCGATGATGATAAAGCCTTTAAAAATACAATAAAAGTTCTCTCTGGCCTCTAAAAAAAAGTTAAGCTTAAAAAAAAACCCAGTTTTTTAAAAAAAATGTTAAAACATAAATACAAAGATTATCTACACATGAATTTACTTTTTTTTTTTTAAAGATTTTATTTATTTATTTGACAGAGAGAGGCAGTGAGAGAGGGAACTCAAGCAGGGGGAGTGGGAGAGGGAGAAGCAGGCTTCCCGCTGAGCAGGGAGCCCCATGCGAGCTCGATTCCAGAACGCAGGGATCATGACCTGAGTAGAAGGCAGACGCTTAACGACTGAGTCACCCAGGCGCCCCTGAATTTACATTTCTGGCAATTACTGCTTATGTAATTAATGAACATTTAGAACAGGATTAAAGAAACAGACTGAGTAAATAATTTACTCTAAAATTATTTCTCTGTTATTTAAAAGAATTTTTCAGAAAAAAATTTGTTTTTACTACTTAGTAATTTTGTAATAATGTGGATCAAGGCCTTGGATAAAGTTTTTCCTTTAAGAAATGTATTTCCTTATATATAGTAGAAATTAATACTTCAAAATTAAAGAGGAAAAGTATCAGTTACTTAGGAGAAATACCTCTTTTCAACAACTCTCCATATTTGGAAGACTCTCTATAAATCATTTAAATATCAATGAAAAATTTAAGCAAGCTTAAGAATCCTTTCAAGGCTGTTTTCACAGTCCTTCCTTAATAAGTGATTACAGTCTCAAGTAATTTTATTTTTGTAAATTTTTTCCTAATATGGAGTCACCTTAAATGTTCTGTCGTTTTTTAGTAAAAACAAAAATTAAAACAAAAGGATGTTCAGATTATGATTCACTGAAATATATTAATATAATTAAGCTTATAATTTCAGTTATATATTAAAAGTAATTTTCATTTTAAATGTTTTTAAATCACTTAAAGCAGTATTTTTAGTATTTAAATAACTAGAAATAAGAGATGTGGTTCATTGAAAATGTAAATATTTAATTGCCTGCTGCAAGAAAGAATAACAATTTAAAATTATAAATATTTTCCAACACAATTCTCATCCTGGAGAAAACAAAACATCCTTAAAAGATTAATTATCATTTTGGTCTTACTGTGATCAATGTGGTCAATCTTGTGACATCACTGTTGAGAAATCTGCAATAGGAAAACAGAAATAGCATTCAGCTGAATCATATTTGAGTAAGTAATTTCAGAAACTAAAACATTTGTTTACAATGTTTGTCTTTCTTGATGCCATAAGTCATATTTAAAACAATCTAAAGTTGTCAGGGGAGGTACCACTGGCTTGACAAAAATAAAGCATGAAGCACTTGCAGGTTGTTTATGGGGTCATTATTTATCATAGCATGATAGATTATGTTTTGCTTATAATCAGCAACACCCCTGGGGTTAACATAACATAACATATTAGTAAATAAGCTACAGGACATTTGGGTTGTTTTCTCTTTTCAAATATTTACTAAGAAGAGAATCACGGTGTCTTAAATATACTACAAACAAGAGACAGGTACTGTTTATAGATAACTTTTTCTCTATGATCAGATTAGCAGCTCATCTTGTGGCTAGAATGTGATCAATTTATTATCAATTAACAGGAGAAATGGCCTTAGGCTCATCCTTACGAAGAGTGACAAAACTAGTAAAGATTGAAAATATCATTGGGAAGGAACTAAATATGATAAACCCAAGGGAAGTTATTTAAGTTAAACTACTTCCTGATAAGAGCTTAGAGTTATCCCTATAAAATCTAAGCTTTTTGAAATTTCTCAATTAACAAGGCATAATTTAAGAGAAGCTTTTAAATGTTTCGTGTTAAAAATGACACAATATTATGGTGTTTTAATATTCATAATGGGCCTTTGTATATTATTTCATCAGATCCTTATAACAATTCCTTCAAAATAGCAGGGAAGAGACATTACTTATTATACACTCATGTAAAATAGATGTTAGGGAACATACATGACTTGTCCAAGCACAGAGAACTGAGTTTCTCTTGGTTCCTTTTTTATCTCACACCTTCCAGCCATTCCTTCTGCCAACACACATATTACCCTCTGCTTCCAAAGACCTGCCTTCAAGGAGCTACTTCGTAGCATTAGGCTCTCAACTTAAATCAATATGAAAAACAGTCTTGTGGGGCACCTGGCTGGCTCAGTCAGTAGAGCATGTGACTCTTAATTTCAGGGTCCTGAGTCCAAGCCCCAGGTTGGGTGTGGACCCTACTTTAAACACACACACACACACACACACACACACACACACACACACACACTAAAAAGTCTTGTGATGATAAAATGTCAATTCAAAGGTCTTATGAAAGAAGTTAATTATACTTTCTATAAAACTCTGTAATTCAAAAAGGTATTAAAGTTTTTTTAAATAGTTACATTCAAACAATATTTGTGACAGAATAAAAAATAAATGTTCCATTTTATTTTTTATTTTTTGGAGAAAAATACAAGGTAATTAAGACTATATCTATAGTTAAAACTGCATACTATATTTAAAGCTCTAAGCTAATAGTATAAAAAAACCAGTAAAGGCATTCCTTCATCATGGTAACAATTTTTACACATGGCTTACTGGGTACTTGCAAATGCATAAGAAAAAAAAAATACATGAAATTAAAATGACACTAGATAAAACCAGACAAATCTTAAAGCTTCTCATAAAAATCCTAAGTGGCTTTTACAAGGAAAGGTAATTCTTTAAAATCATCTCGAAACTAGGAAATATATTCAAATTACACATATAAAAAGTAATATTACATTTTATGAAAGCATAATTCAACTAATACATTGGTTATGTGCTATTTCTCTACAAGCCACCATTTCAGTAAATATGCACAGGGAAAACCTCAACTATATTTATACTTAGAAAACACCTACTAGTGTTAAACTGTGAGATAAATCCAGATATACAATTATATAAGCAATCTTTCAGTAATTAACATAAAACTATCTTTATTTTTCCTCTTCCTCTGCCCCAAAACAGAAAGTCTTTATGTAACTGATTTTAACACGCACCATAGAAGTCTCAACACACACAGTAAGGGTATCTATCCCTACCTAGCTTATTGAAGAGATTCAAAGGAATAAATGAATAGAATACCTACTTTTTCTCACCTCACTCAATCTGAACATAGAAGTATATGCTGCTTAACTCTAAAATTCATTTAAATAAGTCATTGAATATTTAATCATTCATTTATATATCAGTTTAATGTTTTTGCTGTGTTTGCACTTTTCAAGGTGTGGTTATACAATAAAAAATTATTTCTAGTTTTTAAAAAATCTATTTCTATTACATAAGAAAAATAATCTCACAGGGGTACCTGGATGGTACAGTTGCTTGAGCATCTGACTCTTGGTTTCAGCTTAGGCTGTGGTCTCAGAACGGTGGGATCGAGCCATGTGAGAGGAATGCAGTGTCTGCTGAAGTTTCTCTCTCACTCTCCCTTTGCACCCCCCCCACTTGCTCTCACACACATACCAGCCGTCTCTCTCTCTCTCTCTCTAAAATAAATAGATAAATCTTTAAAAAGAAAAGAAAGAAAAAAATAATCTCACAAATCATATGCTACTTGTAAGCTGTTTCAGTGTTGGCAGTCTTAGATTGCAGACATTCTATCATTCTCTTTTTAAAGATTCACAACTACACATATTTTGGCATACATTTTTAAGGTTGAATAAAGACTTTTTAAAACTCTAAACATGCTTCTACCATCATCTAGCTATTTCAAATCCTGACCATTAATATTTTTAATTAGGGCAATTATTCGATAGAAAAAAATTACAAGGTCTGATAAGCAATATTTCTTTTTTTTAGGAGGGAAGTAGAAAATACTTGTAAATATTAGGAAACTACTGGGGAACCTGGTAAAATTGTGATCTACCACCAGTGGAATACTTTATCCAGTGCCATGTAATGACACTTTCTGCAATGACGGAAATGTTCAGTCTCAGCTGTCCGATACCTAGCCCACAGTCAAATGTTGCTATTGAGCACTTGTAATACGGTTACTATGACTAAACAACTGACTTTTAAACATTAATTAATTTAAATTATTTTTAATTTAGATTTAAATATCCACTGGTAGATAGTGGCTACCATATTAGAACAACTAAGTAATTCTGACACCATACCAGGATTGAACTGTAAATGATTCTCCTAAATATTTGAAAATGTTTTATTCTATTTTTTAGAAGTGGAAAAAAAAAAAAAAAAACCCTCAACTGTGTTGGGTAGGACATGTTCATTTCAGAAAAATTGCTCCAAATTTGGAAAGGAATTATTTTATCTTTGAACAACTTTCAAGTTTATGTTTGGTGGGGAAAAAAAGATTTATTTTACCATCCTTAACGTATCATAGGACTTAAATGGGGAAATAGTCTTGGGTTTTAGAGAACTGAGTTCTAAACCTTTTCAGATTGCATTTATATTGCCTGCTTTTTAAAAGTTTCAGTTTGCCTTAGCGGTGCCCAAGTGGCTCAGTCAGCTGAGCACTGGACTCTTGGTTTCAGCTCAGGTCACAAGCTCATGCGTCATGAGATAGAGCCCTGCAGCAGGCTCCGTGCTCAGCAGAAGTCTGCTTGAAGATTCTCTCCCTCTGGGGCGCCTGGGTGGCTCAGTCATTAAGCGTCTGCCTTCGGCTCAGGGCATGATCCCAGAGTTCTGGGATCGAGCCCCACATTGGGCTCTTCCGCTGGGAGCCTGCTTCTTCCTCTCCCACTCCCCCTGGTTGTGTTCCCTCTCTCGCTGGCTGTCTCTCTTTCTCTCTCTCTCTCTCTGTCAAATAAATAAATAAAATATTAAAAAAAAAAAAAGAAGGGGCGCCTGGGTGGCACAGCGGTTAAGCATCTGCCTTCGGCTCAGGGCGTGATCCCGGCGTTCTGGGATCGAGCCCCACATCAGGCTCCTCCGCTATGAGCCTGCTTCTTCCTCTCCCACTCCCCCTGCTTGTGTTCCCTCTCTCGCTGGCTGTCTCTCTCTGTCAAATAAATAAAATAAAATCTTTAAAAAAAAAAAAAAAAGAAGAAGATTCTCTCCCTCTGCGCCTACCCCCACTCAAGCACACTGTCTCTCTCTGAAATAAATAAATCTTTAAAAAAAATGTTTCAATTTGCTTTACTTTGTTCAGCTGGATAGAACATGTACCGTTATGACTAAAACCTCAAAAGAACACAGAAAAAAAAAAAGGAATTTATTTTATTAACAACTTTGATAGTCCTGATCCTTACGAGCCTCTTTTGCTATCAATTGTTTTCCCTTTCTTATTATGTTTTAAGAAAAAAAGATGAGCAAGCTTTAATAGCATGACAAAAGTTTTAACTAAGCATGTAATATGGTTTATATGAAAAAAACCTGCCATCTCAGTCTAAAGTGAGTACAGAAATAGAAGACCTTATACACAATTAATATAAGCTTACTTAAGCAGCTTTTTCAAGTTGGATAGGCATTGATCAATTTAGATAGTTACTTTACATGCAAATAAAGCAATAGAAATCATTTCCTGACCTGTACAAACACTGGTATCCAGGCTGGAAGTTGTTTTCCTGATTTCATGGGGGAAGATATCCAAGGTAGAAAACAGGCAGTGTTAAGAGATATAGGTTCCAATGCCAAGCAGTATTTGGGGGCATCATACTCACTGAATGCCTCCTGTCCTCAGTTTCAACTGTGTTTAAGCAGGGTATGTAGTAAAATACCTGATGTGCTTCTTTCCTTAATGTTCACAGAGAATGTGAAGGCAGTCTTTCCAATTATTCCAGCAACCACACATTAAACCATGCTAAAATACACTGAAATGAATAAAAAGGGTGGAACCTCCAAACCTTAAAACTGACAACTGACTCCCTGAAGAAAGGCGTTCATACAACTTACAGAAATGAAAGAAAAAAAGAGTCCTACAGATTCACCAATTCAAAGCCATCAATTTTTATTTTGAGTGTTCATAATTTTTTTACCAAAAAAAGCAAGATCATCAATGCCTAGGTTCTATATGCTGTCACTATTTGGCTTTGAAGACCTCATCAGGCTTTCTGGTAGGGTAAGTAGGCCTCTAATTCAAAGCCTGCTGTTGATTAATTCAATACCTTCTGTTAGAAATAATAAGAAGTCCACTATCTACACTAGAGAAACTCACAAAGAAAGTAATGACTCTAGAGCATACCAATAGAAGTCTAGTTAAAAGCAAAGGACAGTTTCTCATTTTAAAACCTCTAATTTGGGGTACCTGGGTGGCTCAGTTGGTTAAGTATCCAACTCTTGATTTCAGCTCAGGTCATGATCTCAGGGTTCTGGGATTGAGCCCCGTGTCGGGCTCCATGCTCAGCTGGGAGTCTGCTTCAGATTCTCTCTCTCCCTCTGCCCCTCCCTCTGCTTGCTCTCTCTCTCTCCCAAATAAATTTTATAAAAAATTAAAAAAAAATTTTTTTAAATAAAGTAAAACCTCTAACTTTGTCATAGTACAACCTAGAGCAAAGTGAGATTTCCCTTAAGAGAGCTTCCTTAAATGCTAAACAAAACCAAAAGCAAAAAACAAAAAAAGCATGTATAATCTTTTTAAAGCCTTAAAGAAATGAATTACCAGGATTCTAACTTTTTGTCACCCTCTCCAAGCTTCTTACTACTCTCTTCAACTAAACAACTCACTGTCCGTCCTACTACTTCAGGTAAGACCAATATAAACATAGGTCATTTAAAATGCATGGTCAATGATTTCACATTTCTTATAAAACAAATTACATTTCCATAAATTACTAAAATGTATCAATAATTTCACTATCCTTACTATAAAAAAACCATCAACCCCTCAAAATGAATCATATTCCTCATTTGAAATGCTTCTCCTTCTCCTTAGGTATGACTGAAACTTCTCTAGAAAAGCTATAATTCCCAAAGGTTAACTCACAAAATTTTTAAACAACTAAAATAAGTCTCATTACATGAAGTTTAGCTAGAGATCAGATGGTAACTTTGTAATTTTCCTGATAATAAAAACCATGCAAACAAAGCACAACTGGCTATTAGACTTGGTGAACCATCTTTAAAAAATTTAAATACATATAAGCTGCATGGTTTCCCTAACTTTACCACCCTATTCTTTCAACACTAATTAGCACTTCTCAAAATCTACTCACTGGTTCATAGGTTTCTGCTTTAAAGCCATAAATGGTCATCCAGTAGAGGAAGAAAGTGGGTAGCACTGCTAACCAGTGTTGAAACATGAGGTTGATATACACAATATCCAAAAATGGACTAATCACTTGGATGAAGTAACATAACGAAGAGCTTCATTTGAGAAAAATTACATGCCATTTTGGCTATACTTTTATTTCTCTAAGTTCTTTAGGGAATTCAACTCAAATTGTAGCAACACAAAGAGGTAAAGCCTTCAGGAACTACTATTAACTACGTTAAACACATTATCTGAATATAATTATGGGGAAATTTTAGTTTTTATCAAAATCAGAGTCCATCTTAGTCCTATCGATAATTTGCCAGTTACAAGACTGACTTAAAAACAAACAAACAAAAAACACCTCACTTGAACAACCCAACAATTAAGACAAACACATAAGCTCATAGTTTTTTAAGGATTTCATGTCCTATAGCTAAGAGACTGAAATGAAACTATTCCAACCCAAACCTTCAAATATCCAATTCACACTACTGCTATGAAGACTCATGAGGCAGTTAAGCAATGTAACAAGATAAAGGCAAAAAAAAAAAAAAAAAAAAAAAAAAAAAAGTTAGATCCAATAACTAAACTTGCCATCACTAATTTAAAAAACTAGGTTTCATTTTCTTACAATTATTTTTTATTATGTTGTGTTAGTCACCATACAGTACATCCCTAGTTTTTGATGTAATGTTCCATGATTCATTACTTGTGTATAACATCCAGTGCACCTCCTTACTACCCATCACCGGCTTATCCCAATCCTCCACCCCCTCCCCTCTGAAACCCTCAGTTTGTTTCTCAGAGTCCATAGTCTCTCATGCTTCATTCCCCCTTCTGATTACCCCCCCTTCCTTATCCCTTTCTTCTCCTACCGATCTTCCTAGTTCTTATGTTCCATAAATGAGTGAAACCATATGATAATTGTCTTTCTCTGCTTGACTTATTTCACTTAGCATAATCTCCTCCAGTCCCGTCCATGTTGCTGCAAATGTTGGGTAATCATTCTTTCTGACGGCTGAGTATTATTCCATTGTATATATGGACCACATCTTCTTAATCCGGTCATCTGTTGAAGGGCATCTCGGTTCCTTCCACAATTTAGCTATTGTGGACAATGCTGCTATGAACATTGGGGTGCATATAGCCCTTCTCTTCACTGCGTCTGTATCTTTGGGGTAAATACCCAGTAGTGCAATGGCTGGATCATAGGGTAGCTCAATTTTTAACTTTTTAAGGGACCTCCACACTGTTTTCCAAAGCGGCTGTACCAACTTGCATTCCCACCAAGAGTGTAAGAAGGATCCCCTTTCTCCACATCCTCCCCAACATTTGTTGTTTCCTGCCTTGTCAATTTTTGCCATTCTAACTGGTGTAAGGTGGTATCTCAATGTGGTTTTGATTTGAATTTCCCTGATGGCTAATGATTTTGAACATTTTTTCATGTGTCTTAAAAACTAGGTTTCAGATAAAATATATTTTCTTCTCCTCTACTAAAAGAATTTTGCCATGAATATTAAGGGACTTTATAATTATTACTGCTATTTTTTCTTAGAACCCTTGAATGATTTCATCATAAAGAAGAAATCTGGTCTAACACTTTCAATAATAAATTACATAACCCTGGTCCTCATTCAGAATTTTGGCATATATTCATTATATACCTTAGGCAATCTCTTAGAACTTCAGCTTGCCTACCATAATTATCTACTTTACACTGAGGTTGTGAAGTTTCGTTAATTATGTTTATAAAATTTTTAGAGGTACACAGATGAAAGAGAGGTGTAAAGCATTGATATAATTAATTGCTATGTACTTAGTGAAAAAAATGCAACTTACAAACATTTAACAGCAACAATCTGGATGAATCTTAAAAACACTACACTAAATGAAATAAACCAGTGCTACAGACTGAATGGCTGTGTCTGCCCCCACACTCCCCATAATTCATATGTTGAAATCCCCAGTGTGATAACGCTTGGAGGTGGGGATTTGGGAGGTGATTGGGTCATGAGAGCAGAAGCCTCCTGAATGGAATCAGTGCCCTTATAAAATAAAAGACCCCAGAGAACTTCCCTGTCCCTCCCACCATGTGAAGTTATAGCAAAAAGACAGCGATCTGTGAACCAGGAAGCAGGCCCTAACCACACACTAAATCTGTCCACACCTTAATCTTGAACTTCTCGGCCTCCAAAACTGTGAGAAATAAATTTCTATGGTTTATAAGCCACCCGATCTATGGTATTTTGTTATAGGACTACAAACAGGACTAAGACAGCCAGTCACAATAGGGCAAACGCAGTATGATCCTTCACATCTTGTGATATGAAGTACTTTTATGAGAGGTACATAAATAGTCAAATTCATAAAACAGTAAGTACTATGGTGATTTGCCAGGGGCTGGAGAAGGGGAAAATGGGAATTTATTGGTTAATGGGTACAGAGTTACAATTCTGGAAGATGAAAAAGTTCTGAAGATGGTGACGGCTGCACAACAATGTACATGTACTTAATACCACTGAACTGTATACTTAAAAGTAATTAAAATGTTAAATTTAATGTCATGTATATTTTACCACAATAGTAAAAAATTAACAAGTGAAAATCTTATATAAATCTCAAACTAATCTTAAATTTTTCTTTGACTAATACACATGTTAAAACAGTAAGTCAAGGGATTCATTTGTTCATTCATTCATTAACTATTTATCAAGAGTTTTCTATGTGGCAGGCACTGTGCTAGAATGGCAGTGAAAAATACAAAGTCTCTATCTTCACCGAACCTATGTAGAAATCGTGGAGACTTACAAAACAACAAAAAAGTACAAAAATTATATCTTTTCTCATAGTGACAAGTACTACAATGAAGGGTAAAGACATGGGAGTGACGGCAAGAAAGGCCTCTCTGAAAAGATTACTGCCCAGAGATCAGAATGAAGAAAGAAAAATGCTTCAGGTAGAGAGAACAGCAAGTACCAAGGTCCTGAGGTGGAAAGGCTTAGGTGTTTTTGAAAAAGTGACAAGAAGGCACAGTGCTGATGCATGGTAAGTTAGAAGTCAGTAGTAGGAGAGCTAGGCACAGATCACAGAGGACCTGGAAAGCAACAGTAATAGTTTAGCTATCATTCCAAGTGTGCTGAAAGCCGTATGGGATGCTTTCACTAAGGGAGTGATGTGATCCGATTAAAAAACAAAAACAAACACCCTAGTTACTATATACAGAATAATCTTGGGAATAGAATTAGAGATTAATCAAAACAGAGAGACTGGTTTATAGAACTGTAGTAACTCAGGTGGAAATGAGGGGACTATCACGATAGCCATGTTGTTGATAGAAGTGGTTGGATATTTGCTTGCTGATAGACTAAGAGAAAAAGCATCAGAGTCAAGAATGACTCCAAAGTTTTGGTCAGATCAGTTGGGTGAATAATGCTGCCAAACACTGAGATGGAGGACACAGGGGTAGGAACAGCTCTGGTGGTGGTGGTAGTAATAATGTTAAGAAATCAAGAATTTGGCTTGGGCAAAGTTAAGTCCCCAAGTAAAAGTTCAGGAGAGATGACATGATCAACTGTGACAAATGCTGCTGGACAACACTCAACCTGAGGGCTAAGAAATGGCCATTGGATTTAGTGAGGTAAATTCACTGGTGCCCATGACAAGACGGTTCTCAGTGAAATGGGGAAGACAAAGGCATGAATAGGATAAGCGAAGCAGAGAAAGTGTGATGAGGACGTAGAAGTGGCATATATGGACAACTCTTGAAGGAGTTTTGCTATAAAGGACTGTACAGAAATGGTACTGTAGCTAAAAGGGGAGATGAGGTCTTGAAATATTTTTGTATTAAAATGACGGAACACTACAGCATGTATACATACTGCTAAGATGATCTAGAGAAAAAAAGAATGATGATGGGGAAAATTACAGAAGCAAAATCAATGAAATGCATAAATCTGTCATTGCTGCCAGAAATGCAAAGCTAATAAACATAAGACATGTAATTAATTTAAGGGTTATATGGAAACTATATTGAAAATCATAGGGGGAAAATATTATATACATAATTAAGTTAAAAATCCCTTAGAAACAGTATTATTTTATAATAGAGGCTGTCATGTTAAAAAGATTATGCAAAGAAATGTTGATGTATTTTATGATGTGACAGCAATGTCCTTCTAAGCTATACACATGCAGCTGCACAGTGTAAAAATAATGCCATATGAGCTTTTATTTGATTAAGCACACTGGAGCTTAAATAGGATCAACATTAGATAAAGAGTAAAGCCAGCAATTTTTAAAAACATCTCCATTGTATTTTCCCTTTCCCTCCTCTGTATTGACCCATTTCCACTTTTGGATTTCCAGCACCATCTCTTCTATAACTCATCACTCTACTCAAAACAGAAAGCGATTCACATATCAATTATTTACACAAGTCTTCATCATTTCCAGAGTTTTCTTCTCTCTGCTTATTAATTACTTTCTGCAATGTTCCGTAGCCTTCTTAAAAAAGTTAAGTATTAGATAGTTATAACAGGTGATGGGGATTAAGGAGTGCACTTGTTATGATGAACACCAGGTGCTGTACGGAAGTGTTGAATCACTATACTGTACACCTGAAACTAATATAACACTGTATGTTAACTAGCTGGAATTTAAATAAGAACTTAAAAGGAATTAAATAGTTATAAAAAATCTGAAAGCTATAAGGACAGGTGAATAATTACATATTAGTGTAAATTAATTTAGATGTTACGCAAACACACTTGCATTTAAAGCTTTATTCCCTCTAAGACTCTTTATTCCTTGTGGGTTTTTTTAGATTTATTTATTTATTTGAGAGAGAGAGTGCGTGTGAGTGCACGCTTGCACATGCATGCAGTGGGGAGGGCCCCCAGAGAGAGTCCCAAGCAAACTCTGTGCTGAGCTCAGAGCCCAGCACAGGGCTCTATCTCACAACCTGGAGACCACGAACTGAGTCAAAACCAAGACTTGGGCGCTCAACCGACTGTGCCACCCAGTTGCCCCAATTCGTTGTGTATTTTTATACTCTGTCCTGTTCTAAAATAAGATATGAGGTAAATACACTTAGGTACATAATATACAAATTCAAATTAGAAACTGAGAGTGAGAAAAATAACATCAGGCCAAGAATAAGGTTAATTTCAAAATGTGTGTCATAAGGCCCTGTTTCCTTATGACCAAAGATAGGGCTTTGAGTTTCCTGATAATCAATGCAAAGAAGTGACTGCCACATGCAGCTTTTGTTGATTTATATTATATTATTTTATATTTATATTATATTATTATAAATTATTATATTATTCACAGCACTCATAAAGTTATATCATTTTTTTGAAGGAAGAAAGCTTACTGAGACCTGAGGAAAGTCATTCTACTGAGTTGTCAAAAAGATTCCAGCAACAAACAAAGTAATCAGTTTTGAACAACGATTTCTTTAACATTCCTCAGAGACTGGCAAATGGCATAGTACTAAAGAGCACTTCGGCAGCTAAAAAGGGTTCAAGTATGTCACACATAACTTTACTTCAAGGAAAAGATGTGGACTACCCAGAGCGGTACTCCACCTATTTCAGGTATTTCTCCCCAAAATATAATGTTAGAAATCACAATGAATTTTTTAATTGAGATAAAATACACATAACATAAAATTCACATTTTTAAGGGGACAATTCAGTGGTTGTAGTATATTCACCATACTGATAAACTGTTAAATTCCAGAATACTTTCGTCATCCCAAAGAGAAATACCATACCAATTAAGCAGTCATTGCCCATTCTCCTAAAGACTCTCCCTTCCAGTCCCTGGCACTCCCTAATCTATTTTCTGTCTCCATGAATTTGCCTATTCTGGACACTTTCACAGAAATGGAATCAGAATATGTGACCTTTTCTGTGTGGCTTCATTCACTTAGCATACTGTTTTCAAGGCTGAACCATACCATAGCATGTATCAGTACTTCATTCTCTTTTACAAATGAATAATATTCAATTGTATGCACATTTTGTTACCCATCCATTGGTTAATAGACATTTAGGTTGTTTCCACCTTTTGGCTATTATGAATAACACTATGAACATTCATGTACAAATTTTTGTGTGGACATAATGTTTCAGTTCTCTTAGATTACATACCTAAGAACAGGAATTTGGGGTTGTATGGTAATTCTATACTTAACTTATTGAGTAACTGACAAACTGTTTTCCAAAATGGCTGCAACATTTTATATTCCCACAAGAAGTATATGAGAGTCTCAAGTTTTCACATCTTTGCCAACACTTGTTATTTTCCATTGTTTTTTTATAGTCATCCCAGTGGATATGAAGTATTATCTCATTATGGTTTTGACCTGCATTTCTTGGTGGCTAATGATGTTGAGCACTTTATCATGTGCTTACTGCCATTTGTAACTCTTCTTTGGAGAAATGTTCAAATCCTTTGCCCATTCTTTAATTGGGTTACTTGTCATTTTGTTGTAAAGTTTTGTTCACAATGAATTTTTAAAGATTTTCATCTATTACCAGTTCTCAGAATAGGAGTGACAAAATAAAATAAATTATAATTTGTGCAAATGATAGAAGATCAAAACTACTTCAAGGCAGAAAACATATCTCCATATTATATGGATCTATTGTACAATGCTAACTAATACCAACACAAATCCTTGCACTGCCCGTGAATTTTCTTCCTCCTCACTATCAAATGTGTTGCCTAGTTAATGAACAGTTGGTATCCATAAAGAAGCATATAGTTTTAACATTTCAACAAAAACTGGCAATTGTCAAGTAATCAGAGAAAAAGGTGGATATTAAAACAGCATGAAGCATTTCAAAAGAAACTAATAAATGGATTACAGCTTGAGGAAGTAAAGCATAATATTTGCATGCTCATGGAGTTCTTCATGCAGACTGAAAAGCTTTAAAAAAAATTAAAAACTCTCATATGGAGCTTTAAAGGCAATGCTACTTTGACTCTTCCAACAGCAGCCAAAGATATGCCAGTGCCTGTATTACTCTGCTCTGAATAGACAGCATTTTCCTTTAAAGTTCTAGGAATATAAAATACTGATCATCAAGCTAGTTAACCAGACACAATCAGCAACTTAAATTCAAGGTAAAAAAGATGGTGAAAAGAACACTTGTGAGTTTCTGAAGAATGTGATTCTTAAGAGACAGAATTTGAAACAAAGATAATACTGAATTTGCTAGGAGACGAGGATAAGATCATGAAGAGTTGTTAATAAGTTTAATCACTTAAGTATCTAAGTTTTATTAGATGTAATTTTAATTCACTACTGCCATAGTAAATGAACTTTATGATACCATTTACTATTCTTTTCTATATATGAGGATTTCCATGACTTATCCCCTAACATTACTTGGCATGATCTCTTTTTTTCTTTTTAAAAGAATTCATTTCTTTATTTATTTGACAGAGAGAGAGAGAGCCAGTGAGAAAGGGAACACAAGCAGGGGGAGTGGGAGAGGAAGAAGCAGGCTCCCAGTGGAGTAGCCCAATGCGGGGATCGATCCCAGAACACCAGGATCACACCCTGAGCCAAAGGCAGACGCTTAACGACTGAGCCACCCAGGCGCCTCAACTTGGCATGATCTCTGTTCTACCTAGTGATGCACAGGCAGCATTTATCAAGTAACAATTAATGTATGCCATCTATTCCATAACAAATTCTGTCTTGATTTATGATTTCAACCTATATTTGTGATATTATCAGTGAAACACAGCATTACATATTAATGCCACCCAGCCTGTTCTCAAGGCAATGCATAAAGATTTAAATTTAAAAACTGATTCTTATTCTCAAATTGCTAGTAAATTAAACAAGCATAAAAGTTGGGATATTTCAAAGAGAATAGCTGCTCTTTTAGTTTCTAAAAAGTTTGTTTAGTGAGCTATTCAGGATGAAACAATGATTACTTTTGCAGCAACCCGAAGAATAACTGACACACAGCAAAATATGCAGACTATGTTCTTCCTTTTCTTATCATATACCTAAACAAAATAGGCAAAGACGTTTCATTACACAAAAACAGATTTAATCCTCAACTTCTGTAATTATCCACTTGATCAGCAAAGTTTTCTAATATTAAGCAGAAATAGTATAAAAAGATGCAAATGTTTGCTTATTTTTTAAAGTTCGTAGATTTTGAATTTTTTAAAACAAAAATATATTTAAAAGATATCTAAATTTCTCATGATAAAAAAATATATTTTGGGGGGCATCAGAGTGGCTCAGTTGGGAAAGCATCTGCCTGCAGCTCAGGTCATGACCCCAGGGTGCTGGGATCCAGCCCCACGTCAGGCACTCTGTTCAGCAGGGAGTCTGGTTCTCCCTCTGCCCCTATCCGCACCCCCATGCTTGTGCGCATGTGCTCTCTCTCTCTCTGAAATAAAATCTTAAAGAATACATATATTTTTGACTCAATATTTTAAAAATGATTTCACTTTTCTAATTATTGTTATAGTATTTCAAAATGTATATAAATTAAAATTTCACCATTTTCAGCAGATAATTTTTTGTTTTCTACCTTAATCCAAAGAAACTCAGTACATTAAGATACAAAAATATTCCATGAGGTGCACCTGCATGGCTCAGTCAGTTGAGCATCGGACTCTTGATTTCCACTCAGGGTCGTGGTCTCCGGGTCGTGGGATCAGACCCCACATCTGGCTTGCCCCTCTCCCTCTGCTCCTCCCCCTGCTCTCTCTCTCTCAAACACATAAATAAAAATCTTTAAAAAGAAGTTCCATGATAGGGATGCCTGACTGGCTCAGTCAGTAGAGCATGCGACCCAATATCAGCGTTGTCAGTTTGAGCCCCATGTTGGCTGTAAAGATTACTTAAAAAAAAAAAAAATTCTTGAAAAAAAAAATTCCATGATAAAACAGTAAGCCTTGTGCAATGTCTGATACATAGTAGGTTTTCAATACACATCTGTTAAACTAAGTTGTGTATTTTATCTGCGCTTCAACTTCCTGTGAAACACAATACCAAAATATGGAGAAGGAAGACTCTGATCTTTGGTTTAAAACTTAAAATGTTCTTACTTAGAAATCAATTTCACTTTAGAATATGGATAATTTCATCCCAGTATTTTAAATGTGATTTCACTTTAGAGATGAGAGCAAGAGATAAAAAAGTAGATTAATTCTCAATCTGAAAGTTCTCCAATATATCATCACCCTGTGGGGAAAGTGATCCCACTTTAAATGACCTTTTCTGGTCATTTCTAGCCCCAAGACACTTTTTTACCCTTTCTTTCTCTGTCTTCTCTCCTTTTGTCTAGAGAAAAGCAACTTCTACTAGAAACCATATTCTAAACTCTGCTATCTGCCCTCTAACCCCAATGCCAACTTTCATCATTCCTTGCAGGCTGGGTAAGTGTGGTGATCTTAATACCCCATCAGATGCTGTGCATATCTCTTTCACTAATTAACTTATCTCATGTTATTAGGATCTTCTTTTTCTTAATTTGTTTCCTTTACTAGACACCAAGTTTCATAAAAGCAATGGTTATGTCTAATATATAACAGATGCTTGTGGTATAATAAAAAATAATATTTAGTCTTTATTCCTGGTTCCTGACACAGAGCTCCAAAACGTTCCGGAATTTAAAGATTTTATTTATTTTTTTTATCTGAGAGAGAAAGAGAGAGAGACAAAGAAAGACAGCAGGGGGAGGGGCAAAGGGAGAGGGAGAAGGAGAGAATCCCAAGCAGACTCTGTACCCAGCACATAGTCCAGACACAGGGCTCAATCCCACAACCCTGAGATCATGACCTGAGTCAAAACCAAGAGTAAGATGCTCAACTGACTGAGCCACCCAGGTGCCCCAAAAGTTCTGGAATTTAAGTTTACTACCTCTGGGGCACCCGGGTGGCTCAGTTGGTTGGGCATCTGACTTGATTTCGGTTCAAGTCATAATCTCAGGGTCGTGAGATCAAGCCCCACTTCAGGTTCCTTGCTGAGTACAGAGTCTCCCTCTCCCTCTGCCACTCCCCTGACTTGTGCTTGCTCACTCTCTCACTGTCTCTCTTTCTCCCTAAAATAAATAAATAAATAAATAAATAAATAAATAAATAAATAAATAAATAAATAAAATATTTTTAAAAATAAATGTACTACCTCTGTATGCTGGTGAGTTGACTCAAGGGGAAGGTTAACTAGATAGCTTCAGGATGGGGGCTGTTCACCAGAAAAACCAACACTTGATTAGAGGGCTAGAACGTTCAACTCCACCACCTCCAAAGACAGGTGAGGGGCTTGAGATTGAGTTTAGTCAATAATGGGCCAATGTATTAATCAATCATACCTATGCAACCTTCATAAAAACCCTTAAATGATAGCATTTAGAGAGCTTCCAAGTTAGTGAACAGATCCACATGCTAGGAGGGTCATATACACTGACTCCATGGAGACAGAAGATCCTATGCTCACAATCCTTATGGACATCACCCTATATACTTCTTCTGCCTATTCATCTATATCCTTTACTATAAACTGTAATAGTAGGTATAACACTTTCTTCAATACTATTGAGCCCTGAGGGATGGGGTCATGGAAATCCATGATTTGCAGTTGGCCAGGCAGAAGTGTGGGTAGCCTGGGGACCACATCTGCAGCTGGCACTGGAAGTGGGGGCAGTCTTGTGGGAGTGAGTCTTAACATGTGGGATCTATACTAATTCTGAATAGTGTCAGAATTGAATTAAATTGCTGGAGACGACTTGGTGTTAGAGAATTGAGGAATTTGTTGTTGGAAAAATAATACTCAATATATCTATTTTGGGAAAATGAATAAATGAGTGAAAAGTTTATTTAAAAAGAAGTAAACCATATTTAATGTATTAACATGTACAGTCATTCTTGTATCATTTTTTAGTTTGTTTTTCCCTTTTTTTGCTATTCTTTTATATTTAATTTCCCTATATAGATGCCTGTTTTCTCTTATAATTATTTTAACATAAGCCCTCACTCTTAAACTTGAGTATTACTTTCAAGTTTGCCAAAACTTAAACCAAAGGAAATTATCAAAATCAAAATCAAAAACAAAAATTTAATTCTCCTTTATGAAAGACTGAGAATTTAGCATGGACTTACTTACTTGTCTCTTATTTTATTTATCATAAGCAACTTCAGAATAAAGATTGTGTTTAATTAGAATTCTTTTTTTCCAGAGATTAACAGAGTGTTTAGGACATGAAGTGTACTCATGAGCTGGAAGAGAAAAACATTTTGAGGGAAAAAATGTCAGAAAAAGACTGGAAATTGGAAGAGAAGAGGTGAAAGATCTTCCTAGAAAACTGGAAATGAGAGGAATACAGAACAGGAGATAGGAATACTGAATGTGGCTGAAGGGTATTTTCAGTGATCTTCAAGAAAATAATTTCAGATAAAAAAAATCATAAACAGTTAACAAGACCTCACAGAGGTAAGACAAGAAAGGAGAACTTGTAAGAAATTTGGTATTATAGAACCTAGAACTGCCAAGACAATGTTGAAAAAGAAGAACAAAGTTGGAAAGTTTACACTTTTTTTTCAAGACTTACTACAAAACGACAGCAATTAAAGGCAGTGTGATATTGGTGTAATGCTAGATATTTAGATAAATGAAATGAAATTGGGAATCAAGAAGTAAACCTTTACTTTTCAGTCAATTGTTATTTTTTAAAAGATTTTATTTTTATTTATCTGCCAGAGAAAGAGAGAAAGAGCACAAGTAGGCAGAGTGACAGGCAGAGAAAGAGGGAGAGGCAGGCTCTCCAAGGAACAGGGAGCCTTATGTGGGGCTCGATCCCAGGACCCTAGGATCATGACCTGAGGTGAAGGCAGACACTTAACCGACTGAGCCACCCAATCACCCCCTGGTCAATTGATAAGAGTGCCAAAATACTACAACAGGGGAAGGGTGTCTTTTCAACAGAAGGGCTAGAACAATAGGATATCCAAGTGCGAAGAATGAAGTTGGACCACTGCCCTACACCATACACAAAAACTAATTCAAAATAGATCAACAAGCCCCCCCCAAAAGAGCTAAATTTATAAAAACCTAAGAAAAAAACAGAGGTGTAAATCTTCTTGACCTTGGATTAGACAATGATTTCTTACATATTATGTCAAAAGCAAAAATTATGTCAAAAGCAAAAGCAATTGAAGTCAAAAGCACAAGCAACCAAAGAAAAAAATAGATAAATTGAACTGTATCTAAGTGTAAAATTTCTGTGCCTCAAGGGACACCGTCAAGAAAGTAGAAAGACAATAGAATGAAAGAAAATACTTGCAAAGCATTTATCTAATAAAGAAATTGTATAAGAGGTTCCTGGGTGGCAGCATCTGAATCTCGGTTTCAGCTCAGGTCACTGTCTCAGGGTTGTGAGACCGAGCCCTATGTTGGGCTCTACGCTCAGTGTAGAGTCTGCTTAAGAGTCTCCCTTTCCCTCTGCTCTTGCCCCCGCCCTCCACCCCACTGGCTCACTCTCTCTCTCTAAAATAAATAAATAAAATCTTTAAAAAAATAAATTATATGAAATATATATATTAAAACTCTTAAAACTCAATTTGTTAAAAACCAGTAACATTTTTAAATGGGAAAAGGTTTATGGGGTGCCTGGGTGGCTCAGTCGGTTAAGCATCTGCCTTCAGGTCAGGTCATGATCCCAGGGTCCTGGGATCAAGTCCCACATCGGGCTCCCTGCTCAGCAGAAGCTTGCTTCTCCCTCTGCCTGCCGCTCCCCCTGCTTGTGCTTTCTCTCTCTCTCTCTCTCTCTCTCTCTCTCTGTGTGTCAAATAAATAAATAAATAAATAAATAAAATCTTTTTTAAAAATGGGAATAGGTTTTTAATAAAAATTTATCTAAAGAAGATATACGAATGAACAATAAGCACATTAAAAGATGCCCAACATCATCAGCCATAGGGGAACTGCAAATCCAAAACACAATGAGATAGACTTCACATGCCTAGAATGGCTAAAATGAAACAGAAAATAACAAGTGTTGGTGAAGATACAGAGATACTAGAGCCTTGGAACATTGCTGGTGCAATTAGTAATGCTGCAGCCACTTTGAAAAATATGTAACAGTTCTGCAATAAATTAAACTGAGTTACCATATCACCCAGCAATTCCTTTCCTAATACCCAAGAGAACTGGAAACATATATCACATAAAAATCTATAGGTGTGCAGGTTTTGTACATGAATGTTCATAGCAGCATTTTACGTAACTGTTTAATATTCATAATTACTCAAAAGTCCATCACTGATAAATCGATAAACAAAATGTGGTATAGCCTTGCAATGAAAGATTATTCAGTAATAACATGAAAGGAAGTACTGATACATATTACAACATGAGTGAACCTAAAAAAAACCATTATGTTATGTGAAAGAAGCCAATCACAAAGACCACATATTGTAAAGTTTCATTTATATGAAATTTCCAGAATAGGAAATTACTGGTTTCTAGGGCCAGTGGGAGTGGGAAATCTGTAAATTATTGGTTTCTAGAGCTCAGAGGAGTGGAAAGTAGAGAGTGAGTTCTAGTTTATATATGGGATTTCTTTATGCGGTGATAAAAGGTCCTAAAATTACACAGAGGTAATGGTTACATAATTCTGTGAATATATATTTAAAAAACCATTGAACTGTATTGTGTATTTACTTAAAAGGTATATTTTACAGGTGAATTATGTATCAATAAACTTAGTTTAAAAAAAAGTTAAGAGACATGTAGGAGATATTCAGAAGCTCCAACATATAATAGGAAGGTCCTAAAAGAAGTGCAGGAAATTATAAAGAAGCAATATTTGAAGAGTTAAATAAGGGAGTGTTTGTTAGAATAGAGGAAGGAATTAGTTTCTCAGATTCAAAGTATATTTTGTGTCCCAAGAAGGATAAGCAAAAATATATTCATATCTAGAAAGATCATGAAAATGAAATTGTGGAACATGAGGTAGAATAAACATGAAATTGCAAAAAAAAAGTCAAAGAGAAAAAGGCATATTACCTCATAAGAAATACTAACAGACATTCCTCAGCAACAAGGGAAACCAAAACACAGTGAAGTAATAGCATCAAAACCAAGAAAGTCTATATAAACTACAACCATTCCTTTAAGATTATTTTTTCTTATTTAGGGGAGGGTAATTTTAAATGCAGATGCTCTTTCTTTCTTGATTATTCATTTACCTGGGTTTATGAGTCCTGAAGCAATTTTGATACTTCATGTTTCTCTAGGAAATTATCTATTTTACATAAGATTTTAAATTTCACATAAAGTTTTTCATTTTATTTTGTTACTTTTCAGGTGCCTGTGATTTTAGTGTTTTTTATGTCTTGATAATTCTTGATGAAAGCAACCCCTTATTACTAATTTCTGTAGTCCTTGATAGTATATCTTACTTTGATATCTTAGTCTGAAATTAATATAATTAATCCAGCTTTCATTTGATTATTTGTAGAAAGTATCTTTTGTACTCTTTTACTTTTAATCTACCATGTTTTATATTTAAAATCACTTTTTCTTCAATAGCATATAGTTGGTTCTTACATTTTTATCCAATCTGAAATATTTCTCTTAATTGAAGTATTAAGATCATTTACATTAAATATAATTATTGATATGACTGTATTTAAATCTACCATCATGCTCGTTGTCTTCTATTAGTATTATTTTTTTCCTTTTCCCTCTTTACCTGTTTTCTTTTAGATTAAGTATTTATTTATTTATCATGGAAAAGAGAAAATATCAAGAGGAAAAGACTCATTTTAAGAAGCTAGATTAATATTGAAAGTAAAACCAAACCACTTTAGTTGCAAAATCCAAAATAAATGGGTAAATCAAATCCAGAATACTAAAATACTATTCATAAATCAAGACTAAGCAGTTTTTCAAAAGATTTAGTTATTTATTTGAGAAAGAGAGAAAGCATGCACAAGAGAGCACGTGCACATGTGTGCAGATGGGAGGGACCATGAGGAGGACAAAAGGAGAGGGAGAGAGAGTATCGGGAGAGAGGATCTTAAGCAGACTCTATGCCTATTGCAGAACTTGATGTGGGGCTTGATCCCCATTGCCGAGATCATGACCGGAGCCGAAATCAAGAGTCAGACCCTTAACTGACTGAGCCACCCAGGTGCCCCTAAGCAGTTTTTATTCAGAGAACACAAAGACAGGTCTATTTCCAAAAAGCTATTAATGTTAGTCACAATATTAATGAATTAAAAGGAGAAAATTACAATATCTTCTCAAGAATGCAAAAAAAGTATTCAGTAAAATTCAAATATGTGATTAAAAACTCTTATCCAACTTTGTTCAACGGTAGAAAAGTTCTTTAACATGACAACATATTATTAATGGTAACAAATAACAATTAAAATGAAGAAGCATTCTCAATATGATCAAGAAAAAAAAATGTTTGTTGTTACCATTTCTATTTAATATGGTCCTTTAATTACTAATCAATGAAAAAAGTTAAGTGTATAGGATTTCTGGCTGGCAGCCATGCTGAGATTCCAGCCAACAATGAGCATCAACCACAAGACGTGAATAAAGATTATTAAAAATAATCTCCAGATTATTCCAGCCCACAGCTGTCAGACTTCCAGTCACTCCATCTGAGGCATATGGAAGAAGAAACAAGGAAACTCTGCTAAACCCTGTCTGAATTCCTAACACACAGAAACCACAAAATATAGTCACTATTGTTATTAAGACACTAAATTTTGGGTTACGCAATGGAACAACGGGGAAAGATTTTTAAATAAAAAAAGCATAATCGTAAAGGAAAAAACTGATTAAATTAACAATTTTTAAATTTCTATACAACAAAGACATTTTAATCAAAGTGAAAAGACAAGGCACTGAGAGAAGATAGCTCCAATTCCTTTAACTGTAGAATAACAGACAACCTAAGTTTGAAAAACTGGCCAAGAATATGAACAGGCAAATCACAAAAGAGGAATCTTAGACGACTAGTAAAACATACGAAAGGTATTCAACAAGGCAATGGGAGAAATAAAAATAACAATCAGGGATCACTAATAACCAGTCAGATTGGTAAAAATTTTAAGTCTAATAACATCAAATTCATTAAGGATCAAAGATATGGAAACTTGCATGCATTTTATTATTGCAACTACCCCCTACGTAATGATGTTATCCAGAAAAGCCAACGATCCATGGCAGGGACAGTGGCTCCCAGAACCCACTCTCCAGATATACAGACATCGGGGCCCAGGGGGCACTTGGAAGCAGTGAAGGGGATACACTGAGGGACAGGTGGGTGTGGTCTTCTGGCAGCCATGAGGTCACGGCTGCCCCAAGTTACAACACAGACCTATGGACTATGGAATGTTAATGTACAATCATCAGAGAGCAATTTGTCATTAGATAATCATTTCAAGGTGCAAATCCAATTTTACATATATACTCTTTATAACTCCCACAGCTATGCATAAAAAGACAAGTAGAAGAATGTTTCTTTTGACACTGAGTGAAAAATTATAAACACCCTATATATCCATTATTAGGAGAACAGATAAATTAGCTGTATTATATTCACAAAATGAAATACTGTTCAGCAATGAGGATGAATGACTCACAGTACATGAATAAACATAGATAAATCTGAAAAACAAAGATTAGTGATAAAAGCAGGCTGGCAAATGATACAAATGATACAAATGATTACAGTATAATGCTATAAAAGGTTTTAAAACATGCCAAACAATACTGCATAACATATACATGTAAGGTACAAAAATGTACACTTTCTTAGGAGTAATTAACATAAATCTCTCTTCTATGGAGAGAAGAAAGAGAAAGAATGGGATTGGGTAAGTATACATGAGGTTTCGAGTGTACCTATTTTTATTTGTGTAAAGTAAGTTGAAACATATGTGGCAAAAACTTAACATTTATTAAAGCAAGGTGGTAGGTACAGTATAAACATTTTCATTGTATTATTTCATTGTATGTTTGCAATGTTTTAAACATTTTTTTTGTTTTAAAAAACATTGCAAGGGACTAAGGAGAGGTTGGAGGTTTAAGAAAGTGAAAAGATTTGGTTGGGTAGTAAGGAGGGCATGTATTGCATGGTGCACTGGGTGTTATACGCAACTAATGAATCATCGAGCCTTACATCGGAAACCGGGGATGTACTGTATGGTGACTAACATAATATAATAAAAAATCATTAAAAAGAAAAAAAAAAGAAAGTGAAAAGATTTGGAATCTTGATTGTGGATAATGTACTAAATTCAGTTTATTATAAATGAGTGATACAATTGCCAGTAAAAAAAAAGAAGAGTAATTGGATTGCATGGAAGCAATTTATAGAAAGATTCAAAACAGTGCCATTTTAGACAGGTTCCCTGAATACATTTAATAATGTCTATTTCCAAAACATTCTACTTGAATTTCTCTGCCCTATAAAGAATTAGACCATTGTATAATAATAAAAAACAAATCTCTGAGGGAGACTGGCTGGCTTAGTCAGTGAAGCATGCAACTCTTATCTCAGGGTTATAGGTTTGAGCCCCACGTTGGGTGTAGAGATTACTTAAAAATTGAAATCTTTAAAAAAAAAATAGAACAGATAAATCTCTGAAACCATAATAAATTTATACAAAAGAATATTTTGTTTCTATTAGCAACTTTTAAAGTTATCTCTATTCTAGAAGACATCTCTTTTCAAAGATACCGTAATTAAAATGTAGAGGATTCTGAAGACCAATATTTGAATGGGAAAATCCTTTGATTTGATTAACTAACTGACACAGTTTAAAGAAGATATATAAAAACCCGCTTAGGTCTTCCAAACGCTAAACTTCAAAATTATTATGTAACTTCAGGCTTTATTGAAAACGGTTAGAATTTATTAAAAAACAAAAATCTACTTTTTGTAATACCCCTACACTTAAATAATAGAACTAGAACCTCTACTGGATCACTCTGATTTTTGAAGTCTAAGCTTTACAATAATCACCTGCTCTTTCAAGTGAGTATTTAGAGTGAGTAATCATTCCCGACTTTTTGAGAGCAGGAAATGTGTTCTGTGCATCACTGTTTCCTCAATGCTTAATCCATAATAGGTGTTCAATAAATAATTATTTGTTTAATTAATGAAATGAATCTAGCCCCTAGCACAGACACAGCCTCAAATCTCTGTTATAGATTGTACAGCCAAAGCAACCATTGTGGATCAGACCCACTGGTTCTTTCAGCTTAAGATTCTGGAAATTATTTAGACATTACTATCCTCAGGAGTTCCACTCTTTTTTTTCCAGAATTTTGTCTATTTATTTATTTATTTGAGAGAGAGAGTGAGCACCTGCGAGAAGAAGGAGGAGCAGAGAGAGAGGGACAAGCAGACTCTGTATGGAGCACACAGCCAGATGCAGAGATCAGTCTCATGACCCTGAAATCATGACCTGAGCCAAAACCAAGAGTCTGACGCTTAACCAACTGAGTCACCCAGGCACCCCAAGAGCTCTAGTCTTTTTTTTTTAAGATTTTATTTATTTATTTGATAGAGAGAGCACAAGTAAGCAGAGTGACAGGCAGAGGGAGAGGGAGAAGCAGGCTCCCCGCTGAGCAGAGAGCCCAAGGTGGGGCTCCATCTCAGGACCCTGGGATCATGACCCAAGCCAAAGGCAGATGCTTAACCAACTTACCCACCCAGGCGCCCCTGGAGCTCTACTCTTAATATTACCCCCTAGTATCTCAGGGAGTAAGCAAATCATTTGGATCTAAAATTCTCTTTAAGATAGAGGACCAACAGACAGCTTTTTAAAATGTAATAAAAATATTTTTATAAATGGGAATTCATAACTCATTTTATATATGAGCATTCATAATTTTGACTCAAAAAGCCAAGATTCATTGCTAATACTATTCCACATATCCATATAATATAGGCCAAGTGAAAATGTAAGTTACCAATCATTAGAATTTATTATATTTCATATGCATTTTGATAAGACAGGAATATTAACCTTTTCTTTTTCTTTTTTAAGATTTTATTTTTAGGTAATCTCTACAGCCAATGTGGATTTTGAACTTAGAACCCTGAGATCAAAAGTCACATGCTCTACAGGCTGAGCCAGCCAGGTGCCCCAGGATAACTTCTTTTTTTAAAGTACAGCAATTTATTAATCAAATAACTTTTGCTGATTTTTATCCTGATACATGAGAAAATATCAAAACATTTTAAGAACGCTGAGGACTAAAACTCCAAATTGCAAGGTGCGAGGTGGTAGATGAGAAGCAAACGAAAGTAATAGTACACCATCATATGAAAAGCAAGTCATACACAGAATAAAATTTATTTCTGTACTACATTATCTACTAATTAAAATAATGATGTTAATAATTATAAAACAATTACTAAGTATTTTTAAAGGATGTATTATATGTATAGGACTTTTTCCAGGCAACTAGTCCCTAATTATGTTCGTAAAAAATATAAAACTTAGGTCTACCATATGTTTTTTTCTTCCCCATTTTTAAGTTGTATTAAAATAAACATAAAATTTACCATCTTAGTTTTAAGTGTGCAGTTCAGTGGTACTAAGTACATTCACAATTTTGTGCAGCCATCAACACCATCCATCCCCATAACACCATGTGTTCTTTTAAAAACATTTGTTAACAACATGTTGTTAACAACATCCTGATTGTGTGCAGTACAACTAGTAAGTAAAAGAGTAAAGCAGAAAGAAAGTTCAATGAGTTAATTGCAAAGAATGGAACATAAAGGTGATCACTTACAATGCAAGTATTCTGTAGTATTCTGGCCTGGAATGCATAACCTGAATCTAACTACGAGGAAATATCAGACAACCCTAAATTAGGGGAATTCAATTAAAAAGAAGTGGGGGAGGATATTTTCTTCAAACACATCAATGTTAATGATGATAAAGAAAAGCTATAGAGAAGTTATAGATTAAAGGAAACCAAAGACAGTTAATTGCAAAGCTTGATCCTGGACTGGATTCTGTATTGAATGGAGGAAAAACCACAAAGGACAATAACCATTCAACTAGTAAAAATTAAAATATGCACAGGAGATTAGAGTTTTGTAAACTTTAGATTTTTCTGAAGATGATAACTGTACCCTTATTCTTAATACACACCAAAACATTTAGAGGTAAAGGGCCATCACTCTCAAATGGTTCAGAATGAAAAAGAAAAAGGTGAATTTGGAAAAAGGGATAAAAGCTATACTGGGTGTTCTACTGTTCTTATTCTTGCAGCTTTTTTCCAGCTTGAAATTATATGTAAATAAAGAGTTAAAAATTGTGCCTAATAGGTAGAAGCTACATATGGAATTCTAATTCATAACACTAAGAAATGTAAGAAATTATTAACATGTAACTTACAAAAGTAAAATACAAAAACACATGTAATTTCAAAGCACTGTCAGTTTATCACACCTAAACTGTGAAGTGTCATGAAACTGGATAAATATAATGGGGTCAGTTATAGCAGGATGTTCTGTATCTGGTCAGTAATTTTGATTAAGATTCAGAACTTGTGGGGCGCCTGGGTGGCACAGCGGTTAAGCGTCTGCCTTCGGCTCAGGGCGTGATCCTGGCGTTCTGGGATCGAGCCCCACATCAGGCTCCTCCACCATGAGCCTGCTTCTTCCTCTCCCACTCCCCCTGCTTGTGTTCCCTCTCTCGCTGGCTGTCTCTGTCTCTGTCAAATAAATAAATAAAATCTTAAAAAAAAAAAAGATTCAGAACTTGTGGGAAATTACCTCTAGCAATGCTTATTAATATTATAAATGCTGAAAACATTTTTCTGCATCATTGAATTCAGTCCTTGCTGACTAACATTTCATGGGTCAAAATGAATGGGTTTTCTGTTGACTCAGCCAGTGTAGTGATTGACAAACATAATTCAATAACAGCAGAATGAATAAAACGTCAACTTCTGTGTCTGATACTTGCCAGATTCTACCAGTGCTTTATTTTTATTCTATCCTTTTAAAATTATTTTACCTTACTTCTGATTTATTTTCTTCTTTGCTGCTTTATTGTTTTAATTTTTCAGTAGACTTTTTATTTTATGTTTCTCTTTTCTTTTTTCTTTCTTTTTTTTAAATAGGCTCCATATCCAGTACAAAGCTCAATGAGGGGCTTGAACTCACAACCCTGAGATCAAGACCTGAGCTGAGGTCAAGAGTTAGATGGTCGACTGATTGAGCCACCCAAGTATCCCTCATTATTTTTTAATCTTAATTTTCCTTTCAGTTGTAATTTTTATCATTATTATTATTATTATTATTAGTCTTATTTTATAATGGTGAGAAGGAAGTATGCTAATATGGTTAATACAAATTATGAACATATGAATTGGAATCCTTTTCTTCATCCATTTCTATATTAAGTTTGGACAAAAGTCTAAGCTTTAGTATATTAGAAGTTATACATTCAGACAAAAACTCATTCCCACAATATTAATGTATTTATGCTAAATCATATTTAGACTGCTGAAATAGCATTGCTTTCTCACATTATATACCAACCTTGGTTTTTGCCTTATATAATCATTAATAAACTCTATAAACAATATATGTTACAAGAAGGTAAATTAGACTTTATATTCATGTAAGGGCTTAATGCAGGTAGGAAAAGAATCTTCTGATAGAACTTCAACACTGTCTCCTGTAATTACTTTATAGTATCCTAGCACAATCTTGTTTATCTATTTGAAATTACAATTTATAAAGATAATTTATATTTTTTCATATTACTTAATATATCAATGAGGTACATAGAGCAAGTATCATCACAGAAAAGGAAACTGAAGCTTACAGACAGATTAGATTTACCAACATTATATAGACACCAAAGTGACAGACTACAAAGGACTTAAATGCCAAAATGTCCCAAACCTAAACAATGGGAAGGACTTCTCTTGGTCATGTCACAGGAGCAAATGAAAAGAAATATGAAAAGTTGTTATGCAGAACCCAAAGCAGCAGTATTTTGGGTTACATACTACTGCATCTAAATCATCAAAATTATCTCTATAATACCAGCTAGATACCTCATAGAACCATTGGCACACTGGCACTTCATTTTGTCTGCTCCACAATGAGCAAATATGTTCTACTTCCAAAATTTCTACTACACCAAAAACAATGAATCAGACAATGATTTTTAAAAGCTTTTTGTTTTGAACTGATGGTTACCAGAGGGGAGATGGGTGGGGATGGGGATGGGGGAAATAGGTGATAGGGATTAAGGAGTGCACTTGTTGTGATGAACACTGGGTGATGTATGGAAGTGTTGAATCACTGTATTTGTACACCTGAAACTAATATGACACTATATGTTAACTATTCTGGAATTAAAATTTTAAAAAGATAAAAGATTTCAAAAAATAAAAGCTTTTTGTTTGGGTCAGGTATAGAAGAACCAACAGGAGAGCAAACAGTAAATAATACTATAATATACATCAGTTCTGACTCTTTTTTTTCCCTTAAATATTTTATTTATTTATTAGAGAAACACAAAGAGCATGAGCAGGGAGTGGGCAGAGGAAGAGGGAGAAACAGGTTCCCCACTGAGCAGGGATCCTGACGTGGGGCTGAAACCCAGGACCCTGGGATCATGACCTGAGCCGAAGGCAGATGCTTAACCGACTGAGCCACCCAGGTGTCCCCTGACTCTTCAAGATAAGCTCTTCACTGAGAAGTTTTTTAGCCCGAATCATTGTAATTATAATCTAGAACCAATAAAGTAAAGGATCAAATGTGTTAGGAATAAGGAATGAAGACGGAAGAGAGCCATGGAAAACATTGGTCCACTACACGGGGATATTCTTACCCTTGCAACCAATCAAAAAACATTCATTGTTGCAGAAGAACAGCTAAAAGAGAATGAGCACAGCCACTCCTCAGCATTCACCTCTGACCCAGATTCCAAAGAGTGGTCAGTGCTTGCTCTGATTTTGGGGTGTGGTTGGAGAGAGAATCTCTCAAGGTGGCAATATAGAAGGAGAAACATTATAGGAAAGATAAACACCAATCTCCTTAGGGATTTTTCGCAGCTATAAAATAATAGCAACAGAGGCTGTAATTGTTTGTAGGGGTGGTAAGGGGTTGGGAACATATATGCATACACAGTCTTATCAGATAAAATGCCCTTAGACAGCAGAGCAAATTTTCAAAATTATCTCTCACCAAGTAGGTACTCCAAAGTGGAAGTAAAGGAGCACCTGGCTGGCTCTGGAACGTGCAAGTCTTGATCTTGGGGTTGTGAGTCCCACGTTGGGTGTAGACATACTTAAAAATAAAATAAAGTGGGAGTAAAAATAGAATTGGGGCCTGGGCAGCCAGTTTTTCCAAAGGTATGAGACTCCATACGAATGCAATGGTCACAAAGAAAACAAAATAACAACAAAAACAAAGATCCAGTTCCCTCCCTATCCTCTCAGGCTGTTGAATGAGGAACTAAGTGACTGAATAAACTTGTATTATCAAAGCCTTCAAGATACAAAATAGTATCCAGATAAACAGGGAAAGAAGTCAAGAAGAATCTACCTGTATATTCTTAAGCAAATAGTAGGTCTTTATAAATCTGCCCTTATATGGAAGATGACTGAACGAGAAGAAAAAGCTGGATAAAAATTTTGCCATTAAAAGTCATGAAATAAACCCAGTATGTGAGAGATCATTGAAGAAAACATACACCAGGAAACAAGAATGAATGACTACTTTCTACTCCCAGGAAAATTTCACTCTATATGTTGTAAAATGAAATAAAAACAGGATGAATTAAAATATGTTAATTTAGTCCAACGCCAGTCGAAACTCAACGGATTAATTTCTGAAAATGACAAAAGTGGTCAAAATATACCTGAAAAAACAACTAATAGAAGAATTCTTAAATAAGTGAGCAAAGATGAGAGGTCTGTCCTAAGAAATATCAAAACTTATACAGTTAGTGATTAAAATTGAAGAACTGAGGAAGAAATAAGAATATGAAAGAAACCCTTTCAGCAACTTGAGCAGTGCCATGACAGTCAGCAAGAACAAGAGCCTTATGAAAGGTGGCAGAAAGGAAGGCAAGAAGAAAGTGGTTGATTTATTTTCTAAGAAAGATTGGTATGATGTGAAAGCACCAGCGATGTTCAATATAAGAAATATTGGAAAAACACTAGTCACAAGAACTCAAGGCACCAAAGTCACATCTGATGGCCTCAAAGGTCGTGTTTTTTAAATGAGCCATGCTAATCTGCAGAATGATGCCGCTGAATTTAGAACTGAGGAAGATCAGGGCAAAAACTGACTAATTTCCTTGATATCGTTCTTACCTATGACAAAATGTGCTCTACGGTCAAAAAACAGCAGACCATGACTGAAACACATGTTGATGTCAAGATGGTTACTTTGTCTATTTTGTGTTGGTTTTACTAAAAACCACAACAATCAGATTTGGAAGACCTTACGCTCAGCACCAGTAGGTCTGCCAAATGTGGGAAAAGGTGATGGAAATCATGACCCAAGAGGTGCAGACAAATGACTTGAAAGAAGTGGTCAATAAATTGAATCCAGACACCATCAGAAAAGACACAGAAAAGGCTTTCTAGTCTATTTATCCACTCCATGATGTCTTTGTTAGAAAAGTAAAAATGCTGAAGAAGCCCCAGTTTGAATTGGGAAAGCTCATGAAGCTTCATGGTGAAGGTCGTATCCTGGAAAAGCTACTGGGGATGAGACCAATGCTGAAGTTGAATGACCTGATGGATATGAGCCACCAATCCAAGAATTTGGCAGACCTCCTGGTACTGAGCATAAGAGGTCTTCCTCAACTGTAAAATGGAACAGATATAGATCCTATATTAAGGATGAAATAAATATATGCCAAGTCCTCTAACAGCATAATAATGTTAACAGAAAATTTACAGAAAAAAAACAAAAACAAAACAAAACAAAAAACCAAGAGTATCCAGTGGAGCAGGCAATGTTTGATCTCCAGGTTGTGAGTTTGAATCCCATGTTGGGTGTAGAGTTAACATTTAAAAAAAGTGGCCATTACCTAGAAATATATTAAATCTGACTAATAATCAAAGACATATAAATTTGAACAATCTTGAGTCATCATTATGCACCAGAATATCAAAGATTTAAAAAAAAAAAAAAAGTACCCGGAATTGAATAAGATGTGGCAGCAAGTACACTCTCATATAATTTTAGAGAGAGTATAAATTGCTACCATTGTTTGGAAAGCCGTTTGGCAACAAGTACCAAAATTCTGATCCAGCAATTTCTCTTTCAGGAATTACACTACAAAAATAATCACAAGAGCGTAAAGGCAAATCTACAAAAATGTTCAAGTGGGAACTATTCATAATGTGGAAAACTTTGAGCCCATCCAAATGTCTATTAATGAGCATTAATTAAATTACAGTATATCCATAAAATGACTTTGTAGTCATTAAGAAGTGATTTATATTTTCTATATTCATGAGAAGAAAACATACTTTCTTGAGTAAAAGGGAAAATTACAAGTCAATAGAGTATGGCCTTGTATTTATAAATGTATGTATGTATACTTACAGAGAAGAAAGTTTAATTTAGTACAATGTTAAAGTGCTTACCTCCAGAGAGAAGGATTGTCACTAATTACCTACCAAGATATCGCATGTTGATATAAAGAAAACCCTAAAAACATGCAAGCATTAACTTTTCCTAGTATCAACACATGAAAACTATTTTTTCCCTTATAAAAAATCCTAGTACATAAGGTTCCTATTTGAATTCAGGAAAAAGTACTAAATGAAGACTAAAATCAAAGCATCAGGAGTAACATGGAAAAACAGTCAAGAAACTGAGAGTATGTTCCAATTTTCCACTTACTCAAGTCTCAATTTCATTATAAGTAAAATAAGAAGATTGACTAGAGCTCCAAATATATTTAATGGAGCATCAATGATATGACATGCTCTTTGGAAGAATTATATGCTCCATGAAAATAAAGGTTCTATTGGTACAATAAGTTCAGGAAATTCTGCACACCATTTACCTTCTCTGAAGAATCATAATGCACTGTACTGCAGAAAAGAAAATATTTAACTTTGTATAACCCACCATTTCTCACAATTAGACGAACTAAATGTCTGTCAATAGAGGAATAATTAAAAGATACATCATAGAGTGATTTTTACAAAGAAAACATTTTATATACTGATATGGTAGATTTCTGGGACACAAGATAAAAAAGATAAACTACAGAATAATACATATATTAACTAGTTTTTGTTAATTTAGATTTCGTATATATATGTAGTCATATGCATATAAAAAGGTCTAAAAGAATACACAGCAAACTTTTTAAGAGTGATTCTAGAAATGGCAATTGGCAGAGTCAAAGGGGAATATATTTAACTGATAGACTTAAGTGTATCTTTAAATGATCTTAAATGTATCTTTAAAAGATCTTAAATGTATCTTTCTGGGAGCACCTGGGTGGCTCAGTCCATTAAGCATCTGACTCTTGGTTTCCACTCAGGTCACAGTCTCAGGATCCTGGGATCAAGCCCCACACATTGGGCTCCCTGCTTGGCGGACAGCCTGCTTCTTCCTCTCCCTTTGCCACTCCCCCCGCTTGTACTCTCTCTCTTGCTCACTCTCAAATAAATAAATATAATCTTTAAAAAAATACAAGTTAAAAAACTTAAATGCTCAAAATAATCAACAGATAAAGAAATGATTAAATATCAACTCAAGACAATGTTTTAATATTATCTATTTTATGAATTGCCTACATTGCATAAGAATTTTGAAAGTTAACAAAATAATGTAGAGTACATAGCAACCAAAAAAGTACCTATAAACATAAGGGGAAAAATTCCAATGTGTAATTCTGTCATGATTATACCTGTATAAAATGAGAAGTATATTCTATTATAAATTGAACAGATGTAATACAACCATGTGTGCTAAATACTGAAGAAACAGACACAGAAGTTGCAGCACTTGCCTCTCAAGAAGCTTAGAATCAAGCGTAATAAAGACAATCAATTGTAATAGTAAAATGAGATTCATTTATTCCACCCACACAAAAAACATATTCAGGGTCTATTATGTGCCAAGTGCTGTTTAGATGTTATTCATCCATAGAAAGAAAAACAAAAAATAATTCTTGCCTTCTTTAGGAGAGAAAACTACAATAAAAATATTTGAAAGCCTTAAGTGGGAAGGGAAAAAACACAACAAAAAAAGGGATAGGGAGTGCAGGGTGGAGGGTTTGTAATTTTGGTTAGGGTGTGAAAGGAAAGAGTTCTGCAAAAGAATACTTTGGAGTAATGGCTTGAAAGAGCTGAGAACAATCCATAAGGTTATTTGAAGAAAAAGCAAATGCAAATGTTTTAAGGCAAGAGTTTATCTGTTATGTATACAAGACACACCAAGGAGTCTAATGTAGCTGGCCCAGAGTAAACTACAGGAAATGTAGTAAGAAGTGACAAGAGACTGGTAAGGAGCTATAAGAAAGATCACATGGGGCCTTTTAGGCCCCTGCATAAACTCTAAATCATATGGGCTGGTTGACTGGTTGCTTGCTTGCTTTTACAGATTTTATTTTTTAGAGCAGTTTTAGGTTCACAGCAAAATTGATAGGATGGTAGAGATTTCCCTGGCCCTACACACGCATACCTATTAACAACATGCTCCATCAAAGTGGCACATTCATTAAAATTTATGAACCTACACTACACATCACTATCATACAAGTCCATACTTTACATTAGGGTTCACTCTTGATATTATACATTCTATGGGTTTGGACAAATATATAATGACATGCATCTTCCAACAGAATATCATACAGAGTAATTTTACCACCCTAAAAATCCTTTGTGCTGCACCTAATTCATCCCTCCTACCCTTCGAACCTCTGGCAAACAACTGATCTTTTTACTATCCCCAGTTTTGCGTTTTCCAGAATGTCATATACTTGGAATCATACAGTCTGTAGCCTTTTCAGATTAGCTTCTTTGACTCAGTAATATGCATTTAAGGTCCCTCATATGTCTTTCCATAGTTTGATAACTTATTTCATTGTAATACTGAGGAACAGTCCATTTCTGGATTATTTATCCATTCACCTACTAAGGGAGATCTGGGTTCCTTCTAGGTTTTGGTAATCCTGAATGAAACTTCAACCTTTTTCATGGACATAAGTTTTCAACTAATTGAGTAAATGCCAAGGAGCATGATTGCTAAAATGTATGGTTAGAATATGGTTCGTTTTGTAAGAAATTGCCAAACTGTATTCCAAAGTGGCTGTACCATTTTGCATTCCTACCAGCGATAAATGAGAATTCCTGTTGCTCCACATTCTCTCCAGCATTTGATGTTGTCATTATTTCAGATTTTGGACAATCTAATAGCTGTGCAGTAGTATCTCGTTGTTGTAGTTTGAATTTCCCTGATGACATATGATGTAGAGCATTTTCAAGTCTTTATTTGCCATAATGATTTCTTTGGTGAGCTATCAAGATCTTTGGCCCCTTTTAAAATTAGGTTGTTTGTTTTCTTATTATTGAGTTTTAAGAGTTCCTTGCTCGCTTTGGATAATGGTCCTTTATCAGATGTGTCTTCTGCAAATATATTCTCTCATTCTGGGTCTTGTCTTCTCATTCTTTTGTAATTGTCTTTCGCAGACAGAGTTTTGAATATTAATGAAGTTGAGCTTAACAATTACTTCTTTCATGAATCACGGCTTTAGTGTTACAACTAAAAAGGCATGACCAGGGCGCCTGGGTGGCTCACTCATTAAGTGTCTGCCTTCGGCTCAGGTCATGATCCCGGGGTCCTGGGATCAAGACCCAAATCGGGCTACCTGCTCAGCGGGAAGCCTACTTCTCCCTCTCCCACTCCCCCTACTGGTGTTCCCTCTCTCGCTGTGTCTGTCCAATAAATAAATAAAATGTTTTTTTAAAAAAATTAAAAGGCATGACCATACCCAAGGTCATCTAGGTTTTACCCTATGTTATCTTCTGCAAGTTTTATAGTTTTGCTTTCTCATTTTTAGGTCTGTGATTCATTTTAGGTTAGTTTTTATAAAGGATGTAAAATCTGTGTCTAGATTCATTTTTGCATGTGAAGGTCCAATTATTACAGCACCATTTTCTGAAAAGACTATCTTTTCTTCATTTTATTATTGCTTTGCTTTGTCAAAGATCAACTGATTTTATTGATGTAGATCTATTTCTGGGTTTTCCAATCTGTTCCATTGATCTATTTGTCTATTTCTGTGCCAATATCACACTGTCTTGATTTCTGTAGGTTTACTGTATATCTTAAAGTTGGGTAATATCAGTCCTCCAACTTTAACATTGAGAATGTTAAATTTGAGATGCCTAATAAACTGTAGGTATAGGTGCCAAAAAAGCAGTTGGTATGAGAGCTTGAGTTCAGAGGGGAAAAACTCCAGGCTTATAAATTTATTCCATTAAAAAAAAAGAAAAGATCCTTCTTAAACCCTTCCAAAAAATAGAAGAGGAGGAGGGAACACTCCCAAATTCATTTTATGAGACCAGCATTACCCTGATAAAAAAAAGTAAGACAAGGACACTTCAACAAAATTACGGGCCAATGTATCTGATGAACAGAAATGCAAAAATCCTCAACAAAATATTAACAAACCAAAATCAACAATATAGTAAAAGAATCATACATCATGATCAAGTGGGATTTATCCCTGGGATACATGGATGCTTCAATATCCATGTATCAGTCATGTAATACACCACATTAATAAAATAAAGGATAGAAATCATATGATTATCTCAATAGATGTAGAAAAAGCATTTGACAAAATTCAGCAACTACTTATGATTTAAAACTCTCAACAAAATGGGTATAAAAGGAATGTAACTCAACATAATAAAGGTCATATATGACAATCTCACAGCAAACCTCATTCTCAATTGTGAAAAGCTAGTTTTTCCTCTAAGACCAGGAACAAGACAAGAGAGAGACAAGTACGACATTTCTCCCCACTTTTATTCAACATAGTATTGGAAGCTCTAGCCAGACCAGTTAGGCAAGAAAGAAATATAAAAAGCATCCAAATCAGAAATGGAAAAGTAAAACTGCCTCTGTTTGCAGATGACAAGATACTAAAAATAGAAAATCCTAAAGACTCCACCAAAAAACTACTAGAAGTAATAAATAATGAAATAAATTCAGTAAAGTTATAGGATACAAAATCAATATACAAAAAACTATTTAATTTCTATACACAAATAACAAACTATCACAAAGAGAAATTAAGAAAACGACCTCATTGGGGCGCCTGGGTGGCACAGCGGTTAAGCGTCTGCCTTCGGCTCAGGGCATGATCCCGGTGTTCTGGGATCGAGCCCCACATCAGGCTCCTCCGCTATGAGCCTGCTTCTTCCTCTCCCACTCTCCCTGCTTGTGTTCCCTCTCTCACTGGCTGTCTCTATCTCTGTCAAATAAATAAATAAAATCTTAAAAAAAAAAAAAGAAAACGACCTCATTTATAACTACATCAGAAAGGAAACAAACCAACCAACCTAGGAATTAATTTAATCAAGGAGGTGAAAGACCTGCACACTGAAAACTATAAGACACTGAAGACAACACAAATAAATGGAGAAAACATTCCATGCTTACAAACTAGAGGAATTAATACTGTTAACATGCCCATACTACTCAAAGCAACTTACACATTCAATGCAACCCCTATTGAAATTCCAATAGCATTTTTCACAGAAATAGAACAAAGTCTAAAATTTGTATGTAACTACAAAAGACTCCAAATAGCCAAAGGAATCTTGAGAAGGAGGAACACAGCTGGAGGCATCACACTTTCTTGATTTCAAACTATATTACAAAACTATAGTAATCAAAATAGTATGGTATTGGCATAAAAACAAACCAAGACACAAAGATCAATGGAACGAAATTGAAAGCCCAGAAATAAACCCATGCATATACAATCAACTAATTTGTGACAAAGGAGACAAGAATAAACAATGGGGAAAGGACAATCTCTGTAATAAATGGTATTGGGAAAACTGGATGGCTACCTGCAAAAGAAAGAAACTGGATCACTATCTTACACCATACACAAAAATCAACTCAAAATGGATTAAAGACTTGAACATAAAACCTGAAACCACAAAACTCCTAGAAGAAAACATAGGTGGTAAGCTCCTTGCAACTGATCTTAGCAATCATTTTTTTTGGATTTGACACCAAAATCAAAGGCAACAAATGTAAAAGTAAACAAGTAGGACTAAATCAAACAAGAAGCTTCTATACAGCAAAGGAAACCATCATTAAAAAAAAAAAAAAAAAAGGAAAAAAAAGGCAACCTACTGAGTGGGAGAAAATATTTGCAAATCATATATCTGATAAGAAGTTAACATCCAAAATATAGAAAGAATTCCTACAACTCAGTAGCAAAAAAAGAAACTATCTGATTTAAAAATGGGCAGAGGATCTGAATAGACATTTTTTTCAAGAAGATATGTAGATGGTCCACAGGTGCTCAACATCAATGATCATCAAGATGATGCAAATCAAAACCACAATGAGGTATCACCTCATACCTGTTAGAACGGCTATTATCAAAAAACAAGAAATAACAAGCGCTGGCAACGATGTACAGAAAAAGGAACCCTCATGCACTGTTGGTTAAGAATGTAAATTGGTGCAGCCACTACGGAAAACAGTGTGGAGGTTCCTCAAAAATGAAAAATAGAACTACCATATGATCTAGCAATTCCAATTCTGAGTATTTATTAGAAGAAAATAAAAAATACTAACTCTCACCCCTAGATATATATGTTCACTGCAGCATTGTTTACAATAGTCAAGAAGCAACCAAAGTGTGCATTGATGGATGAATGGATAAGGAAAATGTATATATGTACAATGAGGTATTACTCAGCCATAAAATAGAAATATTGCCATTTGTGACAAAATGGATGGACCTTAAGGGCATTATGCTAACTGAAATAAGTAAGAGAAAGAAAAATACCATATGATCTCACTTATATGCAGAATCTAAAAAAAAAAGAAAGAAGCGCAGCTCATACATACATACATACATACATACATACATACATACATACATACATACTGAGAACACATTGACAGTTACCAGACACAGGAGTGGGGGAATAGGTGAAATGGGTGAAGAGGTCAAAAGTTACAAACTTCCACTTATGATGTAATATAAAGCATGGTAACACAGATAGTAAATTATATTGCATATTTGAAAGTTGCTGAGGGAATGTATCTTGAAAGTTCTCATCACAAGAAAAAAAAAACTTTTAACTATGTGTGGTGACAGATGTTAACCAGACTTAATGGGGTGATTATTTCACATCATATATAAATATCATTAAATATGTTATACATCGATTACACCTATATCATTAAATATGTTATACATCATTTACACCTCAATAGAAAAAGACTGCTTAAAAATGGAATAAGCAACACTGGGAGTCATTAGCATTTCAATGCCATCTAAATAAAGGGGGTTGGATTATTTCCCTAAGACAGTTATAGTGAAAGAACAGAAGTTGCTCAAGGAGTAAGGCCTGGGGCATGGGTGGAGACTTGAAGAGAAACCAGCAAAGAAAGGGAAAATAGAAAACTAGGAGGAAAAACAAAATAACAAAACTGTGGAAGGGAAAGGGAAAGAAAGTTTAAAGAAGGATAGAGTAATAAACTTCGTTAAATGTAACAGGTCTAGTCAAGAAAGTGAGAATTGAGAACTAACTTAAGTCACAGAGGTCATCAGGGACACTGACAAGAACAGTTTTGTGGAGTTGTTCCCAAGCAAAAGCATGACTAAAGCCAGACGAAGAAAGAACGGTAGGAGAGGGGGGCCTGGGTGGCTCAGTCGGTTAAATGTCCAACTCTTGGTTTCAGCTCTGGTTGTGATCTCAGGGTCAGAAGACTGAGCCCCACGGCAGGCTCCCCCCTCAGCGCGGAGTCTGCTTGGATTCCCCTCCTGACATTGTGCTCTCTCTCTCTCTCAAATAAATAAATCTTAAAAAAAAAAAAAAAAAGAACGGTAGCAGAGTTTTATTTGCTACGTGTAATAAATATATACATATAATATGTATAATACTCTTACATTATACGTAGCCAATAAAACTCTGCTGAGTGAAAAGCAGAGAATTTATGGCAATAATGAAGGAAATGAAAAGAAGGATCTTTTTTTCCGAGTATGTTGTGGTAATAAACCAAGAAAGGGAAATATGATGATGCAAAAGGGAGATGTGAGTAATACGAAGCAACTATAGGAAAACAAAAGAAATTATATCCATCTAATAAACCCCAGGCTGGAGTATGAGAGCAGAAAGGCGACTGTACTGGGATTGACCCCCAGAACTACTTCCGGGCAGATCTCTTTGAGATATCTCTCAAACAAAATTTAATTTGATGATGGATTGGGTGATAAACACTAGGCACATGGAACAAAAAAGTTTTGCAAAAGCAAAATTCGTATTGGCAATTATTTCTTTCTCTTTCCAGTTGGCCATTATATTTTCACTCCCACTATTTGATTTGCATGCCTAGGAAATCTTGTTTGTTCTGAAATGTATTAAGGCTAGTAATACTTGGGTGGTTCAGCTGGTTAAGCATCTGCCTTCGGCCGCGGGTCAACATTCCAGCATCCTGGAATCAAACCCAGCGTCAGGATCCCTGCTCAGCGAGGAGCCTGCTTCTCCTTCCGCCTCTGCCCCTCCCCCTATTAGTGCGCGCGCGCTCTCCTTCCCTCTCTCAAATAAAACTAAAATCTTTTTTTAAGAAGGCTAGTAATATTTGATACTGTTTTTGTGTAATTTCATTAATTATAACATAATGAAATGAGTGCAAAAAGAAAGGTTATTTCCCTGAAAATGGAATGCTTCTGAAAAATTTGATAAAAATGTTTTCTTAAAGTTACTGTTAATTGGACTACGTAAGATAAGCAGACAAGCATACATACTGACAGAAGACATCATAAAAATATACACGGACTCTGCACCCAGAAAGCTTTGTAAGAATCTAAGTTATTTCTCTTTAAAGAATCTGATAGGAAACTTCTATTTTGGAGGGGTGGGTTCAGTAAAGACACAATGATTTCCACTTAAAGAATCCATCCTCAAATAAAAAGTACAAATTCGCCCCCGCATAAACAGATTTTTTTTTTAAAAGATCACAAATAAATGCGAAAGTTTTGGGTTATTAAATGTTTACATGTATATGTACATATGTGCATATATATATCTTTGTAATGATTTCCCATTTTAACCATTTGATTGAATAGCTATCACCTCCAACTGCACTGGATAAGTTTCTGTTACTGTAAATCTGGCAAACAATGGTTAGAAGTCATTTTTTAAAATTTAAGCATACATACTAGAAATACGCTAGATAAGATGGTTAACATACTTTCCCTTTCTCCTTAAATAAGTAAGAGTCTGTCTTTTTCCTGATACTCAGAATCATCGAACAAAATCACTTAGATATTTCCTACATATTAGTTTTATAACTGTAATACAGTGATGCCCTCATTAAATGATGAAGTCTAGGGCACCTGGGTGGCTCAGTCAATTAAGCGTCTGACTCTTGATTTCAGCTCAATTCATGAACTAAAGTCATGAGATGGAGCCCCAGACTGGGCTCTGCACTAGGCGGGGAGTCTGCTACAGATTCTCACTCCCTCGTCCTCTGCCCCTCCCCCAACTCTTCATCGATCTCCTCTTTCTCTCTCTAAAATGAATAAATAAATCTTTAAAAAAATAAATAATAAATAAATGACTAGGACTTTGTCCCTGTGCTTAACCGCAGCAAACTTCTTTCAAGTTTTCCCCATCTCTCTTACCAGAAGTTCTGTCAGCTGTGACTTGCTTGCTGCCCGAAGGCTTACTTAAAAATAATCTTTTTGGGGTGCCTGGGTGACTCGGTTGGTTAAGCACCTGCCTTGCCCTCAGGTCATGATATCAGGTTCTGGAGATGGAGCCCCACGTTGGGCTCTGTGCTGGGTGTGTAGCCTGCTTAAGATCCCCTCTGCCCCTCCCTGCTCATGCACTCTCTCTCTCTCTCTCTCTCTCTCAAAAAAAAAGGGCTAACTAATCTTCAGTTGAAACCACTTCATCAACTTCAAGCTTATAAATTTCTTACTTAAAAAAAATTAAGCAAGATCAATAATTATTCTCCCTGTTACATATCCAAATACTACTGGTATATATGAATTGGTCATTTTGTTTTGTTTTTAAAGATTTTATTTATTTATTTATTTATTTATTTATTTATTTATTTGAGAGAGAGAGAGCATGACCTGAGCCAAAGGCAGATGCTTAATCGACTGAGCCACCCAGGGGCCCCTGAATTGGTCATTTTGAACATTAAAAAACTTAATCACATATCATAAGGATAACTAAAAATATATTGAAAAATTAAAATTATTCTACATAAAATAGACTGGCATAATATAAGCTCTAAAACTAAATAATATAAATTAATGTATAAAAGCTTGAATTTAGAGGGGATGTGCTAAATGGGTGATGGGTATTAAGGAGGGCACTTGTTGTGATGAGCACTGGGAGTTATGTATATGTGACAAATCACTAAGTTACACTTCTGAAACTAATATTACACTATATGTTAACTAAAATTTAAATAAAACTTGAAATATTAGGGGAAAAAACCTTGAATTTAGATGTTCAGTTAAAATTTTGATCCTACAATGTTTTACATGTTGAAGTTCATTATTAAGATAGCATCCCTCTCCTCCTTCAACTACATCATCCACAATGCCAGTAGAGATACGTTTCTAAAACTGGAATCTGACTAAATCTTATCATGTCCCTCTCCTCCTTTCTAAAAACTTAACTTTAAGAAAGCCCACATTAGTGATGTCCCATCACCCGCAAGTTTCTTCATCACTTGTTAGTCTGATCTTCCAACATTATTTGCTAGCACTATACTTTACCACTTTGCCCACGTGAACATACTTCAACTAGTTCTTTAAAAATCTGCGAAGATTTCAACTTGTTTAATCATGAATAAGTACTGACTATGATTATATTACCAATTTTAAGGTCCAGTGCTATGTTGCAAACATGTAACTTTTAGATGATAAAATGCAGTCCTTGCCCTCAGGGTATAACAATATGCTGACTTTCTCCCTAAAATATTTCCCATCTCCTCAGAGCTACTTCTTTACATTAAATCTAATTCTTCTGATGTACTTATCATGCTTTACTGTAATTATTTACATGACTGTTTCCCTGCTAGCCTGTGAACAGAGAGAAAAGTAACAGTGTTATGGATCTCTACACTCTCAGCACCTAGCCAAATGAAGTACCAACAGTAGTTGTTCAATGCTGCAATGAATGGTATGCAGTATAGCGTGATCAAAAAAAATTAAAATTGCCAGTAAAAGGAAAATATCTTTGATATATACACCTGTCATTATATAAACATATTTGAATAAGCTTTAATTTTAATCTACAGTATAAAAAGTATTAGACACATCTATGAATTAATTATGAGTCATCTTAAGAAATAACAACTCCAAAATAGGATTTTAGCCCAGTGTTTTACAGGCGCTACTAATATCTTGGACCGGACAATTCTTAATCGGGATGAGGCTTCTTCAAACCGTGCTGATGATTACATTGGCTGGTCCTGTCCTCTCAGTGTCAGTAGCTCCCTTAAATCATTGTGAAAAATCAAAACATCCTACATATTTGAAGATGTCCCCTAGGTGAGTAATTTTCCTCTGAGAAACCCTGCTTAGTTTTGTGACTTTGCTCAACTTTATTTACAAGAAAATCAATTATTTTAAATAGAATAGTTGATGCACATATCTAAAACTAAAAATTAAAACATATGTAAAATTTAAAATTTAATACGAAACCAGTTTTTCAAATATAAGTAAAGATTTAATATCTTTAGCCACTCTATCTTAGGGAGATATACATAAACGCAAAAGGCTAAATAATCTAAGCGCAGGAAAAAACCATGAAGTGTCTAATTTTCATTGGGAAAAAATAAGAAAATTTTTCTAACTACTAACACCAGTTTTTTATGTGCGGATTGAGACTGGCACCACCCACAGGGCTGAATGTTAGACAACTGTGCATCACTTATGGTACCCAAGCTATCCTGTAGGAAGTGAATTCCACACTGTAGAAGAATTCATAGTGATATCCTTATTCATTTGGTCAGCATATTGTCCAGAATCACAATATACAGGTCAATGGCAAAGTGAGTATTATTAACTATTTTAAACTAAATTTCACAAGAGGGGCTTAAAAACATTTCTAGCAAAAAAAAAAAAAAAATCATGATTGAATATGCTATGGTGCAAATGTGTGTGTACCCCCCAAATTTATGTTGAAATTCTAAACTCCCAATGTGTTAACATTAGAAGACAGGGCCTTTAGGAGGTGATTAGGTCATGAGGGTAGAGCTCTCATGAATGGGATTGGGGCCTCTTAGCTCCCTTGCTCCCTCCAACATGTTATGACATGGTAAGATGGCTACAGTCTACGAACCACAAAGCTGGCTCTCACCAGACTTGGATTCTGCCAGCATCTTGATCTTAGATTTCCCAGGCCTCAAAACTGGGAGACATAAATTTCTATTGTCTATAAACCACCCAGTCTATGGTATTCTGTTACAGCAACCCAAACAGACCAAGATAGAGTATAATACTAGTAACAGAATCACAAGAAATGACACAAAAATGTCAAAGCTGATGTTTTTGCTCCTAGTTATCAGCCACATTATGGATTGGGGGGGGATCTCTGCCAAAAATAATAAAGAATTTAAAAATAAATTACTTGTAATATGGATATCTTATTATTATTAACAACTATCATCCTAAGTGTCCAGTACACTTTGAGAAACTGGCTCATAACTTAAAGCCTTCATTTTTCTTTTCTTTCTTTCTTTCTTTCTTTTTTTTTTTTTTTGAGGAAGGTGATAAACCAATTTTATTGTCCAGCATTATGTTATACAAAAATCTAGGAAAAACAGATCTGTAGAGAATAAATGAATAGTAAATAAGAGGCCAACGGAAACAATATAACTTTGAGTTATTTTCCATATTACAACGAAAACCATCCCAAAGTATGTGTGTGCTTGGCTTCAAAGTAGATGTGTTCCCTGGCCAAACCAAAACCTGCCATACATTTAAGATGTTCAATGTCTTGTATGCTCTACTGGCTCTTGACAAAACCTTCTGAGATCTTCAAGAAAAGTAATGTTTTCCTGATGCTCCAGGGCTGTGCTGAGCTCCCCTAACTAATCCTCAAAAGTGTTATCCACCCCTCAGCCTGCCAGGAAATCCATCAGGGGGTCACATAAAGCCCAAGCCAAGGGACTGGTGTTGACTGTCCTTCCCCTCAGGCTCGCCAATGGACTGAAAGCTCATTTCCCTGGAGAAAACATCACTTTTGTCTTCCTCTTCTTGCCCAACCTCATCTTCTGGATAGTGACAGTCCAGCAATAGGGCCTTCTTGCTACCATTCTTTATAACTTCAACCATGAAATTGGGAGTGGACGTCAATTCAGGCTCCTGTTCTTCAACCCTCTGAACTTGGGAGGGCTCCTCTTCCTGATCAAATGTTGGCAGGATGTTATTGTTAACGTTGAAAGTGACAATGAATGATCTTTTCTCTAGCAACTTTCCCCACTACTTTGGCTTCTGTCCCATTCACTTCCAGCTCCCAACATCCAGACATCTTGGGGAGGGACTTACATTTCGCCTCTTCTCTTCCTCCTTAATTTCATCACTCAGGAATTCAACAAAAGCTCTGTCTCCCTGCGCAGCATGCTGCATCTGCAGCCCCAGGGTGCTCCAGAGCACAGGAGGCTCAGCTCATCCACCCCATTTGCAGGCAGAGCAGCCCCAAGTGCCCCACAAAAGGCCCACTCAGGCTGCAGCAGAGGCTAAGGCAGCAGAGTTGGGACTGGCTGGAGAGCCCCCCAACAGGGAAGCCCAGTGCAGGGGCACTGGGCACAACAGAGACAGCACTTGGGCTGCAGGCATGTGTGGGTATGATGGCTGACCCAGGTGGAAGATCCCAGCTGGTGCCCCACTGAAAGTCCTCTATTTCAAACTTTTTCATTATTATTATATTTGTTATGGTGATCTGTGATCAGTGATCTTTGATGGAACTACTGTAATTGTTTTGGGGTGCCATGAACCATGCCCATATAAGAAGATGAACTTAATAAATGTTGGGTGTGTTCTGGTTGCTCCACTGAAGGATTGCTCCACTGAAGGATTTCTCTCCCTCCCTATTCCCCATGACAGAACTATATAGAAATTAAGCCAATTAATAACCCTACAATGGCCTCTAAGTGTTCAAAGGAAAGGAAGAGTCACATGTCTTTTACTTTAAGTCAAAAGTTAGAAATGATTAAGCTTAGTGAGGAAGGCATGTTGAAACAGGCCAAAAGTTACGGCTCTTGTGCCAGTTAGCCAAGTCGCGAATGCAAACAAAAAGTTCTTGAAGGAAATTAAAAATGCTACTCCAATGAACACATGAATGATAATTAAGTGAAACAGCTTTAGTGATAATACGGAGAATGTTTTAGTGGTCTGGATAGAAGATCACACCAGTCATAAAATTCCTTTAAGCCAAAGCCTAACCCAGAGCAAGGCACTAACCCCTTCAATTCTAAGAAGGCTGCAGGAAGAAAGGAAACTGCCAAAGTTTGGTGATAGCAAAAGTGTTTCATGAGGCTTAAGGAAAGAAGCCATCTCAGTAACATAAAAGTGCAAGGTGAAGCACCAAGTGCTGATACAGAAACTGCAACATGTTATCCAGAAGATCTAGCTAGGATAATTAAAGAAGGTGGCTACACTAAACAATAGATTGTCAATGTAGACAAAACAGCCTTCTACTGGAAGAAGATGTCACTTAGGGCTTTCATAGCTAGAGAAGAGAAGTCAGTGTCTGGTTTCAAACCTTCCAAGGACAGGCTGACTCTTGTTAGGGATAAATGCAGCTGGTGACTTGAAGTTGAAGCCAACGCTTATTTGCCATTCCAAAAATCCTAGGCCCTTAAGAACTGTGTTCTTTTTTTTTTTTTTAAAGATTTTATTTATTTATGTGACAGAGAGACAGCCAGCGAGAGGGAGCACAGCAGGGGAGTGGGAGAGGAAGAAGCAGGCTCCCAGCGGAGGAGCCCGATGTGGGACTCGATCCCGGAACGCCAGGATCACACCCCGAGCTGAAGGCAGACGCTTAACGACTGCGCTACCCAGGCACCCCAAGAACTGTGTTCTATAAATGAAACAACAAAACCTGGATGACAGCACATCTATTTACAACATGGTTTACTGAATATTTTAAGCCCACCGTTGAGACCTATGGCTTAGAAAGAAAAGATTCCTTTCAAAATATTACAGCTCGCTGACAATGAACCTGGTCACTCAAGAGCTCTGATGGAGATATCCAATGAAATAAACGTTGTTCTCATGTCTGGTAATACAACAACCATTTGTAGCCCATGGATTGAGGAGTAATTCTGATTTTCCAGTCTTATTATATAAGAAATATATTGGTAAAGTTATCACTGCCAGATAGTGATTCCTCTGATGGATCTGGTCAAAGTAAACAGAAAACCTCTGGACATGATTCACCATTCTAGATCCCATTAAGAACATCTGTGATTCATGGGAAGAGGTAAAAATATTGACATTAACAGGAGTTTGGAAGAAGCTGTTTCCAACCCTCATGAATGAACTTTGAAGCGTTCAAGGCTTCAGTGGACGAAGTAACTGCAGATGTGGTGGAAATGGCAAGAGAACTACAATTAGAAGTGGAATCTTGAATATGTTACTGAGTTGCTACAATCTCATGATAAAACATTAATGGATGAGGAGTTACTTCTTACAGCTGTGCAAAGAAAGTGGTTTCTTAAGATGGAATGTACTTCTAGTGAAGATGTGTGAAGACTACTGAAATAACAACAACGGACTCTGAATATTACATAACCTTAGTTGATAAAGCAATGATAGGGCTTGAGAGGATTGACTCCAGCTTTGAAATCAGGTCTACTGGGGGAAATATTATGTAACCATAAAAAGTGATGAGATGATGCCATTTGAGACAACATGGATAGACCAAAAGTGTTATGCTAAGTGAAATAAGTCAGACTGTGAAAGACAGATGCCATATGATTTCACTCATAAGTGGAATCTAAAAACAAAAACAAATGAATAAACAAAGAACAGAACCAGACCTATAAATACAGAGAACAAACTGATGGTTGCCATAGAGGAGGGGGGAGGGGGTTTGAGCAAATCCAGTGAAGGGGAGTGGGAGATACAGACTTCCAGTTATGGAATGAATAAGTCACAGGAATAAAAGGCACAACATAAGGAACACAGTCAATGATACTGTAATGGTATAACATATAAACCTGTGAAACACTAAGTTGTATACCTGAAACTATTGTAATACTGCATGTCAACTGTAGTCAAATAAAATTAAAAAGGATATGTACATGGTTTTTAGACATAATGGTATCATTGCACACTAAACAGACTATGGTATAGTGTAAACATAACTTTTATATACAATGGGAAACCAAAAAATTCATTTGGTTCACTTTATTGCAATATTCACTTTATTGCTGTGGTCCTGAGCAGAATCCACAATATCTTTGAGGTATGCCTGTAGTCTTAATATAGGAATTGAAAATTTTAAAGGAAGCAACCAGAGGAAAGCAGCTTAAACTCAGGTTTCCAAAGCAAAAAATTCTTTAAAATGTGCTATTTCTTAATTGTAAAAAAGGAAAAAAAAACACTGAAGGAAGCAAACTTCTAGTGATCTCGAATAGTTCATCTTTTCACAATGTGAACTTTATCAGATTTACCTATATTTCAAAAAGAAAATTAAAAATGCAAAGGGGAGGGGTGCCTAGCTGGCTCAGTTGGTAGAGCATGTGACTCTTGATCTCAGGGTTGTGAGTTCAAGCCCCACATCAGGCATAAAAATTACTTAATAAAAAAAAGTTTTTAAATTAGTCTAATATTTTTTTAAATGCAAAGAGGTACCTTTTAAAAGTTTCCAATTAGCTTTAAAAAATAACATTTTACATTTTAAAACTTTATTTTAAAACATTTATTTCTTGATAAACAAGTAATAGTCTGATTATATATAATAATATTTTTAATACTTTCTCAGAATTTAAGATCTATATCTATTTTTCCGGGTTCACTTAAATAGTATGTGTGGAAACATACTGACCACAGCAGATTTACATCACATAATATCACATCTCATTCCCTAGAAAACGTGTTATTTTAATACCTATGAAAGAAAAGCATATTATAAATATCTAAAGGTATAACATCACAGCATGGATAGTAGTCTAACCATTCACAAGTCTAACTATTCACAAAAATGAAAAGCTCTTTTCCAAGCTGTTAGAGAGGTTCTTTCCTAATAGCTTTCTAGGCAAAAGAACAAGTCTGAAGCAAATGAGAGTTAAGTTTCAAGTTTTTTTCTCCTACTCAACAGGCCTTACACTGCTTATTTTTAAAATAGGAGCTGTAAATGAAACACAACTACAGGTAAAGAGTTAGAATCCTCGTTAATTTCAGTTGCTGGTTGTCTTGCCAATTTCCCTAGTCCACTTCTGTTTCTATGGTAACAAAGGTAGAATTAGGAAGCAGAAGCAAATATTTTAAGATAACAGTTAGATAGGGATAGTCAACTATTGAATAGCAAAATATGAAAAGGAAGAAGAGAATCACAATTCGTATAATTTTAAAGATACTCAAAGGGAGGAGTCTTCTAGTCCGGTATTTTTTCCTTGTTTTCATGGAAAAGTATTTATATTTTCATTATAACTTCTAAAAATTTTGATTCCCATTTTAGGTGGCCAAAAAACAAAACTAAACAGAACTCTAAAATCACCAAGTATCCAGATTTACCTTCCATCACAAAATTCACAGTACTAGAATTAAGGCTTTAAAATATGATACCATATTTGGTGATCCTAATTGGGACTCCATTTTAGACTTTGATTTTCTTTGAAACAGTGGATTCTAATGTGACTTTTATTTTCAAGCAAAGCAGCTACCTTTAAGAATGAAAATCAACCTTCTATTAATACTGGTATTAAACTTTCATATACATACATATACTTTACACCAATGAAATACATATGTGTCTGGAATACAAATTTCTTCAGCAGAGTTTCTAAATATTTCTGGGGGTCATCTTAAGTTTGTGAGTAACCCAAATTATGACTCTGTTAGAGCCTTTGAACTGTTTATTATTTTCCAAGTTGCTTTATGTTCAAAATATTCTTCTTCCTCTCTCAAAACATTGTCACTTCAAAGAGTCTATGTTTCCGTCTCCCTCTGCGTCTGTCTCTGTCCCTCTATCTCATTACTCTGGGGTAAGCAAGCTGCCACGTCAGAACGGGCACTATGGCAATGACCATGTGACAAAGAACCGAGACCTCCTAACAACAGCCAATAAGGAACTGTCAATAATAATGTGAGCGTGGCATCAGATCCTTCAGGCCCTGTTGAGCTTTGAGATGACTCCTGTCCCAAATGGAAGCTTGATAGCCATCTCAAGTGAGACTCTGAGTTAAAACCACCTAAACCAATCCCAGTTTCCAAACCCATAGAAACTAAAATACAAAGATTAGTGGAAAAAGCAGGTTAGAAAATGATACATACAGTATAATGCTATATAAGGTTTCAAAACATGCTAAATAATGCTGATAAACTTGAGTATTTTGCTAAATTAGATAATCAATAAGGTATCTTATTCACCTTTTTATTTCCTCCTACCCTAACTCGAAGAGTTCCTTGCCTAGAACAAATACTTAATAAGTAAATGACAAAGTAAAGCAATAAGATGTAATGCAGTTTGGCCAAAACTCATACCTAATGCGCTTGCTCTTCCTGCTATGGGAAACAAAAACTTAAGCCCCTACCTCTATGTGACAACTAAAATAAAAAAAGAATATAAATGTTCATTTACAAAATACATGATGTGCTAACCTGTAAGCATCAGAAAACAAAGAGTATGTCCAAAACCTACATTTCAACCACTATTTTCCACAATGAACACACAAACTTGGGCCAAATTTTTGTATCTTTATCTACAGGCAATCTGGAATGTACCTCTGTTTAGCTCTATGCATCTAAATATTAATCCTCTTTAAAGAATGTTCCTGAGGGGCGCCTGGGTGGCTCAGTCGGTTGAGCACCTGACTCTTGATTTCAGCTCGGGTCGTGATCTCAGCGTCATGAGATCCAGCCTGGAGTGGGACTCCAAGCTCAGCAGAAGTATGCTTCTCTCCCTCTCTCTCCCTCTACCTCTGCCCCTCCCCCCAACACTCACGTGCTCTCTAATATAAAAAAATAAATCTTCAAAAAAATACAATAAAATGAAAAATAAATAAATGAAAGTCCTAGCTGAGACTCCTTACTAAAAGTTAAAACATTTATTTTGTAGCCATAGTAGTTGGGCAATAGTGTATAGGCTTTACTAAGACATGCAAAAGCAAACTCAAGGAGGCTGGTTAACGTTCGTGCTTGCTCCTATGAAAATAAGTAGCCATAACCCCATAGTAAGACCAGCCTTTTGGGGGGGCGGGGATCAAGAAAAATCTTTAAAATTATTACGATCGTATCCCTCCAAAAATCTCAGCAAAAGCATTCCTTCTAAACAATTCAAATACAAATATAATTCCCCAGTAAACAGAAACATATGGTTATCTGTAACAATTAAGAATATACAAATTAGGGGTGCCTGAGTGGCTCAATTGGTTAAACATCTGCCTTTGGTTCAGGTCATGATCCTGGGGTCTTGGGATCAAGCCCCAATTCAGGATCCCTGCTCAGTGGGGAGCCTGCTTCTCCCTCTGCCTTTCCCCTCACTCATACTCTCTAGAATAAGTAAAATCTTAAATATATATATACATATACATATTAAAATAAAATTATTCCCATTAAGAGTATAATAAAAAAAAATTCTCAAAGTCCACAGGAAGGAGTATAAGGTAGTACAACTTCTCCTGAGGAGCATTTCATGAATATGTAAAAGAGCCTTAAAATTTGAATAAAACAGCAATCATTCACATAATCCCTTCCAAAAATCCAACCAAAAGGACCGAAACGAGTATAAGGAATGCCATCATCAAAAAAGTCAGGGAAAATACCAACACTATAACAAGAATCTGACTCTATACACATATGTCCCAAGGGTATAAGGCGCAGATTTTAAGAAAAAAGAATATTCTGAAATGTCCCAACCCACCACTTGTAGAATTGAAGTTTAGGAACATGAAAGGCCTATAAGAGAAGTGGGGAATCACAGAGCTTGGCACTCATGTTCACACTGCAGAAAGACATCAAGGGGCCTTTTGGCCTCATTGTTTTAATTTTCCTCAACCTATCATTAGCGCTGAAAAGGAGCCAGCTTTATAAGTGATGATCAAATCTGACTAAGCAGACACAAGTACTGACTCACCATACAAAACTCATAATCCACAGTATTACAGGGTAGCAATTCCCCGCTGCTGATATCCCCCATCCACAGGTATGCCAGCTCTCCCTGAAGCAGGGGAACTGCTAAAGTCAAAGGCTGACCCTCAAACATAGGATTACACGTACACCAACAACACAGAGCTCAAGAGATTCAGCAAAAAAGTTCTGGGAGAAAACAAACTGTATTTCCTATTGCCCAGTTCATCTTGTTGCTTATCCCAAATATTGAAAACCATCAACATCTAAACCTCTGTCTACCACAAATTATAAAATGAAAAACACTTTAAAAACACTAAGGTAGGGGTGCCTGGGTGGCTCAGTCTGTTAAGCAGTTTCTATTAAAGAGTTTCTATTAAAGTATTAAGAGAAATGGATGAATACTTGATTAACATGATTTTCAAAAACACATCGAACAAACCAAAAGTGAGTATCACAGACAATGATGAAGTATTTGAAGCATTTCAAAATTCAGAAAAAAAATAAGGGCATGCTCAGTGTTAATACTAGTCAACTTTATTCTTTACACCAAAGAATAAAGTTATATTAGAAGTGTAGCAGCAAAATTATTTCTATTTGCATAAGATATGATTACAAAAATGGAAAATCCTAGAGAATCAACTGAAAAATTATTAGAAAAAATAAGAAAGTTGAGTAATTCAATCAATGGCCAGTAGGAATTACTCCACAATGTTTTGGGGAAAACTGAATAGTCTTGTGGGGGAAAAAATAAAGCAGGAGTTCATACTTCACCTCTTTCACTTAAGTATATTCCATCTATGATAAAAATTCAAGTGTAAAGCAAAACAAATCTCAGAGCCAAACACAAAAAGAATGCAACACTGGTCTTCTAAATACTTATATTTCTTCCTATATTGAAAATAACAATATGGGGGGGGGTTCCACAATAAATATCAGAAAAGGAAAGAAAGAAGGGAAAAAGAGAAGAAAGGAAAAAGAAAAAAGACAACTTAGTAATGTGCTGGAGGTTGTTCATAGAAGTTCACAAGAGTCAATCATTAAAATTTTCAGGAATTTTGCATCCCAGTTGTTAAACATAGTCATTATTAAACATTAAATTATATAGGGGCAACTGGGTGGCTCAGTCAGTTAAGCATCCGACTCTTGGTGTCAGCTCAGGTCATGATCTCAGGGTTGTGGGGAGTCTGCTTGGGATTCTCTCTCTCTCTCTCTCTCCTTCAGGCTCTCTCCTACTCACACTCACTCTCTCTCTTTAAAATAAATACATAGGGGCACCTGGGTGGCTCAGTCGGTTAAGCATCTGCCTTCAGCTCACGTCACAATCCCAGGGTCCTGGGATCAAGCCCCACGTTGGGCTCCCTGCTCAGTGGGGAGCCTGCTTCTCCCTCTCCCTCTGCAGCTCCCCCTGCTTGTGCTCTCTTGCTCTCTGTCAAATAAATGAATACAATCTTAAAAATAAAATAAAATACATAAATCCTTTAAAAAATTAAATTATATAAACTTATCAATAAATTACATTGAAAGTAAGGCAATAAACACTCAAAACTTATCACTTCCTAATTATTTTACCACATCTTATTATTCTCTATGCTGTTGACGTTATTTACATCTATTGTACCAGCTTGGTACAGATACTGTATAATAATTGTGTGTCTGCACATCCCAACTCTGTTTAGTGGTATTAAATTGCTGGAATGAAATAGCCTGCGTCAGGAGTATTTACACCAGGGAAAAGAGCACACACTATAAATCAAGACTCCTTCTGCCAAACACACAAACCAGTTGTTAATATTTACCAGAATACTACTGCATAAATGTAAACTATTCATTATGCTTTGACCCAGCAATTCAATCTCCTGGAATGTTTCCTAATGAAATAAATTACAATATGCACAAAGGCGTAGTGATGTTTAATGCTAAATTATTTCATTATATATTATATGTTAATCTAAAACAGTTTAAATGCCCCAAACTTGGGTAGTTGAATTATTATATACTGTTTGAAAATATTTAATGACACAAGAAAATGCCTCCTGATATAATCCATAAAAGAATAAAGTAAAAAAGAATGAAAAACTACAAATATAATATCTATTTTGTAAAAAGAAAAAAAAACACAAATACATAGAAAAAGAGATCAGAAATTAAAACTTTGTTTTATGAAAAACCAGCAAAGAGGCATTTCTAGTTGAAGAATTTTTTTTAAAGATTTATTTATTTATTTGAGATAGAGAACGTGCATGAGCAGGGGGAGGGGCAGAGAGGGAGGGAGGGAGAGAACCTCAAGCAGACAACTCGCTGAGCACAGAGCCTGCCGGGCTCAATCTCATGACCTTGAGATCATAACCTGAGCCAAAATCAAGAGTCGGATGGAACGTTTAACTGACTAAGCCACCCAGGTGCCCCTCCACTTGAAGAATTTCTGATATTTGGAACTTTAAGTCTGAAATTTCTTTCCACCAAAGCTCCAATCTCACTGCTATACACACCCATGTCTTCTCATTCCCTCTAATTACAGAGGTAGCCCTCCTTCTAGTTAATGTCAATCAGTCTAACATGTGTTTAGAACCCATGTCTTCCCACTTCTCAAAGAATTTCTGAATTATACTCCCTGCCCCTATATCTTCCTTCTCATCATCAAGAAAGTCATCTTCAAGCCCACACTTGCTTCCTAGAAACGTGCCAATTTCTTTTCACTCCCCTTAAAAAACAACAACAACTATCTAAACTCCCATGTTCCTATTTCTTTAGCTTTAGTCCAAACCACTCCACTAAAAGTATTATTGCCAAGATCACCAATGTCCTTTTTTGCTTAATTCAACAGGATTTTTTAATTTGTTCTTACTTGATATCACAAGACCATTTCACTCTATGCCAGCTCCCCTCATTTTCTTTTTTTTTTTTTTTTTTTTTTTTTTTTTTTTTTTAAGATTTTGTTTATTTATTTGACAGAGACACAGCCAGCGAGAGAGGGAACACAAGCAGGGGGAGTGGGAGAGGAAGAGGCAGGCTCATAGCGGAGGAGCCTGATGTGGGGCTCGATCCCATAACGCCGGGATCACGCCCTGAGCTGAAGGCAGACACTTAACGACTGCGCCACCCAGGCGTCCCTCCCCTCATTTTCTTTTTAGAGAGGAGGTTTATGAAACTAACTTGCTGTTGTTTCATTTATGAAGACTTTCATTTCATTAAATAAACTTCAATATAAATGAAATAAAAATGCAAGTAATAGAATTTTGGGCATTTGAGATTTTTATCTTAATATTTTCTGTAATTTTCAAAACTTTTGAGAATATTTTTTAGCCAAAAATACACCTTAGGGGCGCCTGGGTGGCACAGCGGTTAAGCGTCTGCCTTTGGCTCAGGGCGTGATCCTGGCGTTACGGGATCGAGCCCCACATCAGGCTCCTCCGCTATGAGCCTGCTTCTTCCTCTCCCACTCCCCCTGCTTGTGTTCCCTCTCTCGCTGACTGTCTCTATCTCTGTTGAATAAATAAATAAAATCTTTAAAAAAAAAATACACCTTAAATTTTAAAACAAGTCTTGTTGTACATCTAAAACTAACATAATGTTATATGTCATTTGTACTTCAATTTTTTTAAATGTTAGAAAACAAACAACAGGGGCGCCTGGGTGGCACAGCGGTTAAGCGTCTGCCTTCGGCTCAGGGCATGATCCCGGCGTTAGGGGGTCGAGCCCCACATCAGGCTCCTCTGCTATGAGCCTGCGTCTTCCTCTCCCACTCCCCCTGATTGTGTTCCCTCTCTCGCTGGCTGTCTCTCTGTCAAATAAATAAAAATAAAATCTTAAAAAAAAAAAAAGAAAACAAACAACAAAATGAATATAAAGAAAAAATCGAAGGACAATGAACATGATTAAACTGTAAGAAGGAATAACTGGCAAGTTGTAGAGTTGCATGTAAAATTCACTTTTATCATAAACAAACATGGCACAAATATAAGATAATGTAAGAATTTATTTTTTAAAGGTTCACATTGTATTCTCAAATAGTCAAAATCCAGGCATCTAATAAGTATAATAGAATTATTTACCAGGATGATAACCCTACCTTATCAAGGAAAACTTATTTTTAATATGCTCTAAAGTATTATCTAATAAAATTAGTATTTTTATAAAGAATCCTATTACGAGAGGCAGAAACAAAACAAAAATTTGACAATGCCTGGGGCACCTGGCTGGCTCAGTTGGTTAAGCATCTGCCTTTACCTCAGGTCGAGCCCCACTCAGCAGGGAGCCTGCTTCTCCCTCTCCCTCTGTGCTCTCTCTCTCCCTATCAAATAAATAAATAAATAAATAAATCTTTTTTAAAAAATTGTCAATGCCTTAAAAAGTTGACCTTTAGTTATTTAGTTCAACATTCCTTATAAAAGAGATTTTTTAGATTACACAGCAGAAATGTGGTACAGATACTAAGTGTTGATGGGAAGTTGGGCCTTAATATGGGCATTAAAGGACAGTTTTACCAGCAAAAACAATGGGAAAGGGGATGCCTGGCTGGCTCTATCAGCAGAGCATGGAACTTGATCTTGGGGTCGGGAGTTCAAGTACCACTTGGGGCACAGAGTTTACTTTTAAAAAAAGGAATGGGAAGAATTATATGTCAAAAAACAAACTATATGAGAAATGCCTATAAAAACTCTGGGGAGGAGGACATTGGCTTTTTTTTAAATCTCATTCATTTACTTTAGAGAGAAAGAGAGAGTGTGTGAGCAGGTAGAGGAGCAGAGGGAAAAGGAGAGAATCCCAAGTAGACTCTATGCTGAGCGCAGAGCCTGAAGTTGGGGCTCAATCCCATGACTCCAAGATCATGACTTGAGCCAAAACCAAGAGTCAGTTGCTCAACCCACTGAGCCACCTAGGTGTTCCAGGAAGAGGACATTTTTTAAGCTCAGAAATGGAAAGAACGTTTAAGAACATCTGAAGAAATGACAAGTTAGTATTTCACATTTCTGTAAATAAAAAACTATTAAGAAGTTAAAGAATTATAATAAATATAATAAAAGCATAATATCATTAATACTTAGAAGAATTTATAAATATCTTATAATAAATATACTAAGACCTCTGTGCAATAACAGGCAATGTCAAAGACAAATCACAAAAAGAAACAGGTTAACTGAAAGATCCTCATTCTAATTAGTCACAGAAATGCAGATTAAATAAGGTACAATTTTTTTGCAATGGAATCAGCAATGGCTAAAAATGATGAATATAACCCAATCCAATGAAGGTGTAGTGAAATAGGTATGGTCATCTATTACTAGTGAAATACTATAAACTCATACAATCCTTTCAAAAGCCAAGTTCACAATACATACATTAAGAGCCTTAAAGTATTCCCAGCTTTTAACCCAGTAATTACATTTTTGGGAATTTATCCTATGAAATGATGTCAAACAGCAACAAATAAAAGCACTATGCATTAAAATGTGCATTGAAGCATTATCTATAAAGGTCGGAAGTAAGGAATCAATCTAACTGTACGCATAACCATGTGCTCCACTATTAGCATTCCATTTTAGCACAAGGGAAGAATCAGATAACCCTGTAAGAAGGTACAGGGTTGGGAAAATTTCAAAAAAAAAAATAACTCTTCAGAAGTCTTAGAAAATAAGCAGATTTTACTAAGCAGAAAGAGAGGGAATAAGAAGAGCACACAGGGAACATCACGTGTAAAATCATGGATTCACGAACGTCTATCCTCAGGGAGCCATAAAAAGTACGATATGTTTATAATATGTTTAGAACATGCTGCCTCCTATCTCCCAGTAATTTTCAGAAAGTGATGTTTACCAGTGGTTTAAACACATACAGAGCACTAAATACAAACAAAAATGAAAAATATGAGGCTAACTGGACGTGAGTATTCATCCTCATACAATGTGATACACCAGGAGTAAAGTAGAAGGGTTTTAAAAAGCAGATGAGAGTTTATCTTAAGCTAAACTCATGAGACTGTTATAATGTACTAGAAATAATATCTAACCACTGGCAAGTGGTAAACCACAGCCAGTCTCTCTTGTTCTTATTTATTTATTTGAGAGAGAGAGCGAGCACACAAGCAACAAGAGGGGCAGAGGGACAAGCAGACTCCCCACTGAAAGGGTAGCCCAATGCAGGGCTCAGTGCTGTACCCTGAGATCATGACCTAGGCCAAAGTCAGATGCTTAACTGACTGAGCCGCCCAGGTGCCCTCAGTCTCTCTTGCTCTTACTTCTAATATCTGGAAAGGAGGAAATAAGTGTTCAGCTACATCAAATTATTGTTATAGTCATAAGAAATAGATTTGCATGCAAGGTATTACAATCTCCAACCCCCCCAAACTAGCTCAACCCCATTCCTTTAAATTATCATGTACCTCATATTTATCCTCCTACCCATTCTATTGCTATTAGTCTAGTCATTACCACCTGACACCGTAATTTCTGCAATAAGTCACTGGTCTTTCTTTTAATAGTCTCTACATTCTATACATTGAACAGATTTCTTCCATATCTATCTTTCTTAATTTTTAATCATATCACATCTCTGCTTAAAAATCTATTGGCTAACCCAAACCCCTTTGTAACTTTACTACTACAAACAAATTTAGTTAGGTAGGTTTCCCTCCATCCTCTCCTTTGTTCAGGTTGCTGTTCTAAAATATCTACTACCAGAAATTAATTAATTCAAAGATCTACTACTTCCTTCAAAACCCAACTGAAGTTCCACCATCTCCTTGTTTTAATTTCAAACCAATTTTTTCTTTTCTTTACATTCTGGGGTATCAATAGCAATACTTAAGCATATAAACTACCCTGAACCACACTACCTTCATATACAACAGACACTCATCTTTTTTCTTTTCTTTTCTTTTTTTTAATTAGGCTCTGGGGCACCTGGGTGGCTCAGTCGGTTAAGCATCTGCCTTCAGCTCAGGTCCTGAGCCTGGGCTCATGGGATAGAGCCCTGCATGGGCTCATGCTGAGCAGAAGCATGACTGCTTCTCCCTCTCCCTCTTCCCAACCCCCCACTCGTGTTCTTTCTCTCTCTCTCTCTCCCCCTCAAATAAATAAAATTTAAAAAATAATAAAGTAGCCTCCATGCCTACTCACATTCTTGAAATCACGACCCTGAGATCAAGACATGAGCTGAAATCAAAGTTGGATGCTTAACCAACTGAACCACTCAGGTGCCCCTAGAAGAGACTCATCTTACTGGGGGATAGGTCCTAGTCAGGAGGATATATCAATATATAGTAAATATTATCTTTGACATGAACCATACTGGAGACAGATGCATGATCTCTCAATAAGTCCAATACAGCCAGTTTGCCAGCATTAAAGTAGATGTCGTTTACATAGCTAAGTTCCAGATGCTCATTGCTCGCCTGCATTTAGGAGCTATGATATACAAAAAAAATATTTATATTAAGACATAAGAGCCACAGTGAGTGTAAGATGCCACACTATAAGAACTACCCAGAGAGCACCTGACTCCTGTATCCTGCCTACAGATAACTTCACTAAATGAATGATGGTTACTGAAATTATTTTTCCTTTCCCACCCTCAATTTCCCACCCCCATAAATAATTTAATTTCAATGGGTTAAAATCACAAAAGATGAGATTGTACATCCTTTCTAAGTAAATTATGAGCTCCTTAAGCATATTATGAACTATGCATTTTATGTCTGAGCACTTTGAATTGTTTCTAGTTACTAAGTATTAGATTCTTGTTCTCAATTTAATGACCAAATTATTTAACTAATCACTATTGCTTAATATGTGACTATTAGCACATCATAATAGTATGAAACATGAAAAAATAAGTGATTTTTACTTGTTTCCATGGGTAACTACAGGATTACTTTCAAGTCTTTGGTGAAGTCCCAAGATTAACAAATACAAAAATAGACATGCATTTTTACCCAGGTAGATATAATTAATTTAGCTGGTATCTCTGAACTTAAGCTGAAACATATCAAATGCTACCTACTAAGAATAAAATATTTGCAATAAATTGCAAAAAAAGAGACCTATTTCACAAAAAGTGTCTCACAGTAAAGCAAAAAAGGTCAAATCAAAATATTATGTAATAGAATACTTCATTAAAAACAACAGTTCTGGTCACATTCTATCTAACTCCACCCCCCCCCCCCCCCCCCCGGGCATGCCTTGTTCCTATAGTCCCATTTAACACAGGGTACAAAAGCACTTACAAATTCTTTAAACCAATTCTTCTCCTTTTTGAATTTTGGCAGTACATCTATGAACAGTCTTTCTGGAGAGGGAAGGGAAAGAAAGCTTTCACCTAACTGGCCAAAGAATACATGTTCTCTTCCTGGACCGGCTGTTTACTGTTTACACAGCCCTTCCCTAACCCTTCAACTTCCTACTTCAAATCCCCAAGGTATGATTATAGATAGGAATTATTTTCTCTAAGCTGCTGAAAATATTAATGACAGTGCATAAGAAGTTAATGCTAAGTTACTTAGGCCACAATGGAGAAAATCTTGAGACTTTCCAAGAGGACTCAATTGTGTAACAGGGCTCCATTTCTCTTAACCCCATTTAAAAGCCTTCTTTAAAACAGTCTCCTCTTTTTGATGTTGTTACTACCCACCCCCTAACAACACTTCCTTTAGCTCTGCAGTAACCCCTCTCTTAAAATAAAGAGATTTGACCTACAACCTCTGTCTGTTACTGTTGCCTGGCAGACCCTATATCTTCCAGTATGCTACACTAACCCATAAAAGGAGAAACACATCATTTGTGACTTACAGGCTGCTCCCTGATTTTTTCAGATGCTCAAGATGGGCTTTGCTGTTTCATATGTTGTCATAATGGTTCATGTCAACAGTAATCCTTTTTCCAAGAAGTCTAGAAGTATATTTCGATAACCATGTCATCATGAAACCAGAGAAAGTATGGCTTCTCTCTAAACTCAGACGCTAGATAGCCCTCTATTTCTACTCATTTCCAACTTTAATTTATATCAAAACACATCATCATACAAGAAATAATTATGTAAAAGTTTTAAGGTTTTCTTCTGACATGTCTCTTGCAAATGAATGGTCATCACAACATTGTAAATAAGGAAAATGAAATAAATTTCATTATCTTAGTGCAGCAATAATGAAGATAGGAAAAGTTTAACCACTGAAAATTAAGACCTTATACATTTGTGAGTGATTTTTTTTGAATTTCTCCTTTTCATACTCTTTTTTTAAGTAGGCTCCACGCCCAGCATGGAGCCCAACGAGGGGCTTGAATTCATGACCCCGAGATTAAAACCTGAGCTGAGATCGAGTCAGATGCTTAACTGACTGAGCCACCCAGGGGCCCCACACTCTCTATTTTAAATGGTATTTCTATTATTAGTGAAATTCAGTACTGATGCAATTAATTAAAAATAGGGGCTATAAATTTTGTTTCTTTTTGTCCTTATGGATATTCCTATTATTGGCAGTTCAGTCAGTCTATCTTCTTTATTTATCCAAAGTAACTAAAAGAAGTAAAAATGTTTTTTGAGTCAGTCATTGAATTCCCTTGGAAAGCCACTTCTTCACCAGTAAACTGAGAAAAGAGAAACAGAGATGTCCCTCTTGCTTAATGTTCTTAGCAGGTATGACCATGCATTACATTTCAAAACAAAACAAAAACAAGAACCATTTATAAAGCATTGTAAGAGAATGAAGGAGAAAGGAGTGTTTCTGATTAATCTCACAAGAAACACAGTATTTCAGTAACTCTGATCAGAAAGGGCAGTTCTGTCAATTTTAAACTGGCCTCCAAAAACAATAAGCCTATCATTGAAATGGATGATTTGAAACTAATTAACCCACCTTCTCCAGAAAAAGCCAAGCAGTCATTCTTGAAAGCAATGGAGAAAAAGAAGGATCCTATAACATTCTTTTTCTTTTGGGAGAAGAGGTGTGGGTTGGGGTAACCTCAAAAAGGTTGCCCAACCACTCCAGGTAACTAATAGACCTAGCTTTAATTTATTTGTTCTATGAGGGCCTCATAATGCCCTTCTTTTACTGGATCCTTTCTTCCTGATCTCTAAATATTCACTTTACTCATTTTTCTTGGTCTAATTTAATGCTACCTAAACCAAAAGAGCCTTTTCTAATGATTCCAACCAGAAGTCATCTCTCCCTTATTCTGAGCTTTCACAAACTTTCAACCATAGCTCTTTAAGAATGCTGAACACTGCGTTCAGTATAAACTCGATCAATGAAGGTAACTGTTCCCTGTTTTCCCTATTATTGGTACTAGAACAATAAAAGTGTATCAAATATCAGCAATTCTCCTGTGGCTGTCATTACTGAGTCACTTCATTTTTCAAGTAATGGCTACATTTTCTACTGTTTTGTTGGGTTACTCATATTTTATTTATTTTTAAAGTTTTATTTAAGTAATCTCTACACCCCATGTGGGGCTCAAACTCATGACCCCGAGATCAAGAACCACATATTCCTCTGACTGAGCCAGCCAGATGCCATAGGGTTACTAATATTTTAAAAACTGAGTTCATTACCTCATCTTTCTTTTTATCTAAATATAATTACCTGTTGTAATGAGAACCAAAAAAAGGTAGACAAATAAAATCCGAAACCTTCATTTTGGTGACAACCTAAGAACTTCTCTTCTTCTGATCTATCAAGAAGTGGGAGAGGAAGGGAAACAAAACTTATTTGAATTTTACTTCCTTTTATTTCCTCAGCTTATTCGGTGATAAGATTCTAAAGAGCAGGAAAATAACTGAAAGGACAACAGTCAAAAGAGAAAAGGGGCATACAATAATTCATAAAATGACTAATGTAACCTCAAATAATAGCAAATTAACTGTGTAATAAAGTTATTATCATATGCAACTCAAAACTAAAACATAACACATCGTCCTTTAATAACCTTTGAATTTATTATTTAGAAAAAAGTACAGCCCACTATCAGCTAGATTAAATTTGGCCATCTATTCTATTATATTACCAACATATCCAGCCATTTGTGAAGCCAGGAAAGAGTAAAATGCACTCTTAGGAGTGGTACTCAACCTTGAAGTGCTGAAAGCTACTTCATCAGCTAGCATGGGGACAAACGCATGCATGCACGTATGAACGTAACACTATGTTTTGTAGAAGGCTCAGTATAATCACCATCCTTATAAATCACTCAGGTATCCACTTATTTTAACATACACAAATCAAGGCAGAGCTCCCTGTGATTTCTACAAGGATATCTAAAATCGCATTTAACATTTCTCCTCCCACTCTTCTCACTGAAAACTTGAGATATAGCGGTTTTCTCCTCTTCTTTCAGTCACTACTAGGCAGCACAACATGCAGGAAACTATTACAAGTGGACTAGTCTACATGTATCACTTAAATACTGTAGAGCATAGCTGCGCTTACTATTCCATAAGGGACCCAAAAAGCAGAAGTGACTCCTCGTTAGATTTCTTCTAAAAAAAAATTAAAGTAGCTTTCTGGTTTTAGCGTTAGCATTATTCTAATCATATTATAATGTCTTGTTGCTCTTCCTTTCTATCTTGTCTTACACCACTCATAAACTAAAAGTACAGTCAAGTTTCTATATATTATGTGAAATTGTTTTACAGGCTAATTAATCACAATCTATTGCTTGTGTTGTTACCTAAAATTATAGATAACTAGCAAAATTAACAACATTTTCAAATCAAAGATAATTCAGTTACTCATCTAAAGACAAAACTATAAAACATATTTCCCAAAAATTACAATGGTTGTGTAATCTAGGTTTGTTTGTTTTTGGTCAAGATGAAATATATATACGGGTAATACATTATTGACCTTCTACACTTGGTTTTTTCAAAGCTTCTTCATTTTATTCAGCATTTAGTTTAAATTAAATATTTAAAATTGAAGCTGTTCTATGTTGCAAACACAGCTAAAATGAAGAGCTTCTGTAGCAGCAGTGACCAGATTTTAAATGCAGGTAGATCAATAAAAAAAAAAAAAAATCACCAAGCACAGGCTCCATGTGTGAGTGGAATGGTTTATAATAGCTTGCAAATGACTATGTGCTTGCTGTAACCAGCTGTTCTTAAATTATGAATATGCAACCAATTCATGTTAAAGCCAAATCCCAGCACTATTTCTACAGAGAAATCCCAGTAGTTTTGCTTGTTCTACATGTTAGCTCTGTTAAGGATACAAATAGCAGTAAGCTTCCGAACAAATAGGACCAAACTATTGGCATTTCATGCACTGGGTCCATTATCACAGTGGGGGATGTCAATCATTGGTACATTCCTATAACAGCTCAAGCAATATGACAATGATCTCGTAAGAAAAAAAAAATCAAAATCTCTGCAGCATACTCAAAGTCCTTCTGACAACCTAACGCTTTCTTACTTCAGCCAATCAGAATGTCAGACCTGACCTACTAGAAGACTTGCATCAAGCCTGAAACATTTAAAAACATCAATCATAAAAACAAAGACAGGACATTGAATTATACAGTATTAACCTCCAGGGTTTGCATACAAAGACCTTAGATTTATTTATGTCCCAGTGAGTTAAGAGCTTCAGTACACCGTTCTTTACACCAAACTGACTGCCAATTTGATGAACCTCTCTGCCCTCAGCAGGAGTGCACCGTCTTTGATTAATGAGTGCATGCTTGTGGAAAAGTGTTAAGAGGAGAAAACAGTGGAAAAACACACAATTACGTCTACACATAGCTGAAGTACCAATGTAATAATTATCTTCAAACCAAATGCTCCTTTTTCCTTAAATACACATGCACACATTTGCACACACAAAATTAGTAAAGGTTCTTATCTACATATCATCTATATTATTATCTCTAACACTTCTTTTTTTGAATGAAAGGCATTCAAAAGCCAAAATACAAGTCAAATTTCATAAATTACAAAAAACTATTTATAAAGCATTAATTAAAAAAAGATAGAAACCACCCCATCTTATACAGTAAATTTTTAAATATGTGGGATAAAAACTGTATTTTCAAATCATACTCTTATAAAAACCTATTCATTTTAAAACTCTGTTTAAACTATAAATATCAAGACTATTAAATATTTTACATATCAAACTGTATTATGAATTGGCACAATTCACATAACATTCAAAAACAGATTTGAAAGTCATGTAAATTTCTTATTTTTCTTTCAGCAAAGATGTCGCCAATATTTTATAATTCCATATGTAACTGTAAATTAATTATACTTACTGCCCATAATTTCAAAGTTAATAGGGTCAACAGAAAAACTTATGAATGAAACTTTAAACTTTTTATGACTCTTCTGTTTAGAATCACCAACAGTGGAAAAATTCCTACTTCAATGATGGGTTGCTGATCTGCACTACAATAAAGACCGTTTTAGCTAAGCACTGAGATTCCTTTAAAATAAAAGTTTATATTAATATACAATTTACCATAATTTAGTTTACATGAACATCTGCCTTGACACAAATATTATGAGTAAATATATTTCTTAAAAATTGAATCATAGGCTAAGGTAACAGAATGATTTTCTTTTTAAGGAACTGTATGGCTATTATATAAAAAGAGTTGAGAAAGTATATTACCTGAAGGAAGTCTTAGTAATGCATGGTCTATTTAAAAGGAAAACATCTCTATAAACTTATAATTGCAGGAAATCATAATTCTGGAATCACTTAGCAGTGTATTAGAAGTGTTTACAATTTGTTTATATTGTACAGGAAGTCCTTTTAATGGAATTTAACTCAGCAAATCATATATTCTAATCACCAATTTCACATTAAGTATTTATTAAAGGCAAACTATTTTAAATATGTTATAAATTTTATGCTCTTTGAAAAATTGTTTAAATGCTTATGGTACTTAAAGATTTAAAAATTAAAAACGAGCAAATACTAAAGCTAGAAAAGATCTCCTGACATAGTAGTAAACTACATCATATATCCTTAAATTTATTATCCTAAAGGATTTTTACACATTTTTTTAAAAAAATGTGTTTCCTCTGTTGGAATGGTCATTCTTTATTCCTCCTCTTTCATATCTCCTCTCCTATCAAATAAATAAATAAATAAATAAATAAATAAATAAATAAATAAATAAAATAAGTAGAAAACACTTAGGTATCAATGGGATGATTTGACACCTTTCAGTACTGTAATCTGATAGGTGAAACTATCACTAAAAGTTACTAGGTATAAGAAAAGTATCATTTCAATTTTTAAAATCATCAAATGACCACGAGTCAATTATTTAATATCTTTACCTCCTTATAAAGAAAATTAAATAGAAAATTGCCCATTTCCTCAATAATTCTTTTCTCTTCTGATTACCTTCTGCAACAAAAGTTTAAAGAAATATTCAAACAAGTCAACATTTATTAAATACAGCACAATTTTTTAAAACCTTATGTTATGAAATACTTAATTTTATATAATCAAAAACTTCTTAAAATACCTAACTAGGTAATTTAATTAATGCCTCAGGATATCAAGTATTAAAAATCATTAAGATATTATTTCAAGTAGGGGTCAAAATCACACATTACTTTGTGTTAAATCACTTCTTTTGGTAGTCCTAGCTAAGACTAGGTCAGAAACTCAGAAACTACAATCTTTTTTTTTTTGAGAAATCTTTAAACCTAAAAGTAACCAAGTTAACACATTCTTTCACTAATTCAAGGAGATAAGACAGAAAACAGGAACTTTCATGCAACTGTGATATCCTACATCTTGTATAGTAACACAAAAGTAGCAACAAAGACATTAACAATTGCAGTTCAAGCTGGGAGTGACTGTTCTGTTTCAATTCAATGACACCACTAATGGCTTCTTAGCAGCTCCATGAAATCAACCAGCTGTCAAGTTGATGCATCAGAAGGAACAGTTATGCACTCCCATAAGAAAAAGCAACACATCAGGATGTTTGGCAAAACATCTGCTCCTTTACACTGCAGTTCTATAATAAACATGCAAACAAAGAAATGAGAGAAAGGGCAACAGAATTAAAATTCCAAGGTTTCCATTACAGTCTTAAACGCATTTTAAATAAATGACATAAAAATAAAAACAAATTTCTGCCAACTTGAATAATTTGTTATTTTAAATCTTGAAAAATGCTAAATATAATTACTCAGATTCTTCTAGAAAGGCAAAAGCCACATAAAAATCTTTACATTTTAAAAATTGAGAGTAAACTATATTCACCAGGAAAAATCATCATAACGTACAAAACTCAAAAAATAATACCAAAATACATCCTTCCTTCATTTAGTGAGTACTTAGTAAATTATGCCAACAGTATTCTAATAAATGCGTTTCCAAGACTGATTACTCTAAAAATATTTTAAGTAGTGTTTGAAAGAGTCAATTCTACTATAGCTCAGCAATAGTTTAACATATAAGAACAGTAAAGATACTATTCTCTGGATTTTAAAATATCTGCCTACTCCTACTTCTCTCCAAACCATTATATGAATACAATATTAAGTCCTGATAAATAACTTTCTTTTACAGCATACAATTTGATCACCTCCCCTAAAGACAGGCTTAAAATAATTTTACATTCAGCCATTCATTTCAAACATTTGTAAAATTTGACTTTTTTCTGTCTGAAACTTACAAGTGCCTCGATGTTGTCTAAATTATTGATTATGCAGCATAGTGACAATATGTACAGTGTTTACAATAGGTGTGAGACATCAAATGTACTTAACTACCATTTTCTTAAACTGCTTATCCTCTGTTGCTTGCCATTTATAATCTGCCAAATCTTCTAGTCCTTTGTTGCATGTATAATTTAAAACCATCTGTTCTATGTGCTTTTAACTATTTAAACATTTTTCACCTACCTACAATTCACATAAATGGCAGACATTCAATTCAGTCAAGTTTTCTATACAGCGTTTTACATAAAGCAAATTCCAAGATAAATAACATAGCAAATAATACCAAAGAAGACGGCTACAGAGATAAAAACATACAACTACATAAAACGTAAATTATTGTTAGACAAACCTTTTCAATGTATTCAGAATTGTTTCTATTACTTTTTTTTTTAAGTTAATTGTAGTCACTGTTATTTCCTAACCCAGAAGACAAAGAGAATGCAAATTAAATACAGACAGTTTCATGTCCTTGTTAGAAGAGAAGTAAATATGCTGACTGAAAATGACTACAGGAGACAGAATTCCACTTTCGCATTCAATTTACAGTGCCTCTTATTTATATACCAGTCAGTGTATCATTAAGTTTGGTCATGTGACCAACCTAACTTCTGTGAGATAAAAAACTATTTTAGACAAGCAAATTAAAACACTAATTTTTATTGTTTATTTTTTCATAATGCCAGACAAAGAGCTTACAGCTTGAAGTTATAAAATCTATCTTAAAATAAATTTTGCCTTTTAAATACTAACTACATTTTTGCCATTTAATATCTGCTACTAAATTTTAAAAGTATCCAGTATCTCCAGGTATTTTAATAGTTGTATCTTTCCAAAATGTAAGGAAATACGTAAAAAAAAATAGACTATTGAATTACAAAAGGGTATCTAGGTAATCTAAAATAAGTAAAATATCAACCAAACTGATTAAAGAAAAATCCACAGCAGAGTGGAGTAAACGAAAAAGGAATATACTCATTAAAAATAACATTTGAAACCTTTAAAGAAAAAACACGTAGACAAAAAGCTAGGTGAATACCAATGACACTATAAAGTTTATACCATCTTTTTGCACATAATTTTCCACCTGTTACCAAAACGTAAAATGTGTAGACGCTGAGGATTCATTTTGAGAGCAGGACCCCAAAATAAGCAACACAACTGATCTTTAACCAGTAAGTTACACGGTCCTTTAAAACCGGGAAAAAAATTAGATGAAAAATTTACTCTTGGGAAAATTTCTCGATAAAGTTTACATGACGTCACTGGGCCCCCTGAACATTCCCTAAACTTTGAGTCTTATCCAGACACACTTTTTGCCTTTCTAAGGCTTCTTTCCCTTTCTCAAAAATAAAAAAAGGGAGACTTGGGAATAAAAATTGCCCAAGATGGCGAAACGCTTGTTGTTTAGAGGGCAGGGAAAAAAAAAAAATGGAGGATATTGTAATATACACAAAGGGATAAATTTCAACAACTCGGCCAAGGACTGCAGCTGCTTCTCTCTTTATAAGGAAGCAACACACAAAAGATAAATACAGAGGGAGCGAAAAGAAGAGAAAATCTCCCAAACAGCAGGACCAGCTCTTACTCTCCAAACACTTCCTTCCTTTCCCAAGTCCCAATTCTGGGGTTCATGGAACTACTTTAACAGGAGGAAAGCCGCGAAAGAGAAAGGGGGGAGGGGAACGACAAGAAGATTAAAAGAGCGAAGAAGAGTTGAGGGCTGGCGGTTGTTCCCGGGGAAGAACTGCTCGGAGACAGACATTACTGTAGGAAAAGCTATGCTCCTCTAACCCTCTGTGTACAGGCACAAATCTTCCCAAGTATCCAGATCTTTTCCCGGCTCCACCTGCCCCCATTACAACACCCCCCCACCCCAGCCCATTTTCTGTAAACTCTGGAGCTCCAAGCTACACAGAGCAAGAGGCCCGGACGTGGGGGGGGGGGGGGCAGAAACAGATCCAGTCCTAAAGGGAAGAGGGGGCGGAGGCAAAAAAGGGCAGCAGTAGGCGGACTGGGGGGGGGGGGTATCTTGAAACTACCCCGGCAGGGATTGGGGGAGCAGCGTATATTCTTGGGTAGGAACGGCGATCGCAACAGTGCCAGAGGTTATCATTTAAGAAGCAAAACTGTTGGCGGCAACCCGAGCGCTGGGAGCCGAAAGGAGGAGGAGGCGCGCAGCCCGGGCGGCCGAGCAGGGCGACCGGCACAAAGGAGGCGGACTGGTGGCTGCGGCGTCTGCCCGCGGCCCTGCTGCACCGAAGTCCCGCACTGGCAGCTAAGAATAAAGTTTACATTCTCCTGAGACCGCACCCCCCACCTCCCACCCAGGACCGCGTCCTCCTCCCCCAAACTCCGCTCGGGACCCCGAGCACCGCCCCAGCCTTCCAGCCAACACAACAAAGAGACACACCGACCGGCGAGGGTAAACAGCCGCGGAGGGCGAGCAGGGCGGGCAGAGCGAGCGCCTCGAGAGAAGCAACTCCGGAGTCCCCGCTCGCCGGAGCGTAGTTTCTCCTGTTCTGCTAACAACCGGCTCTGTAACATTTGGAATTTTCATCTTCACCCGCACCCCTCACACCCGAAGATTTTTAACTCACCTTTACTTTCGAACTGAGAGTTGCGGTGGATGAGATTTTTGCCTTCCCCAGATGGTTGAAGGTTACGACTTTGTTTTGGAAACCCTACCACCTCCTTATCTCGCTTATTATTTTTGCAAGGAAAGTATAAAGAGAGTTGGAGTGGAGGTGAGATTTGTGATCGGGAAAGCCCTTGACTCCCTCCTTCTCCGCCTTCCGCCTCTCTCTGATTAGTTCCTATCCAGCAGCAGATTGAAGCAGGAGATGATTCTTCTCAAGGTTTGTTCAGCAGCTTCACTTCTAGGCGAAGGCTTCATGAACCAAGTGACGTCAACCAACAAGGCTTCTCTCTCTCTCCTCTCTCTAACAATGAAAGTTGCTGTTAACAAGGGAAAAAAGAGAGAGAATTGTTTATACTATTTCAGTTCCAATAATAAATGACCTATCAGCTCCTAAAGGAGCCAAGGGAGGGAGGGGGGTTGCTTCTTCCTCCCAAGAATACTGTAGCTTTGAGTTTGCAACCGTTCCTTGTCCCAGGAAAAAGTTAAGAAACAATATTTTTTTCATTCCAAAGTAGGACAGAAAATAGAATTGGAAACCTAATTTTTAAAACCGTAAACTGGACAATAGGGAGCATAGATTAATCATTTCCACCTAAACTTTTTTGTCTGCAAACTCAGAATTCGGTTGAAGTCTATAAACCAACTAAATTAATATACCAGGAATTCGTGGATGTTTGGAACTCAAAATAAAAAGCAGGACGCAAGATGGTCCCGGGATAAAACGCTGCTGCCCAAACACACGGGCAATTTAAACTAGCAGTAGTGTTGATGCACTGAATTAAAATTTAAATAAAACACGTTAATACAGCAAATCGTTTTATTAGAAGTCAAAACTGTAAAAGGTAGTCTCAATTGTAGTTTTTCCCTCCAATTTCTGAAGTCAAAAGGGGGTGGTGTAGCTAATTGTAGGAATTGAACACTTTTTAAAAAATCAAGTTAAGCCTACTAGCTCATTGCTCCATCTTTAAACTACACAGGAGGTATGCTTTTTGTCTATCCCCAGAATCTCCCAACTTTCTGTTGTTTATCCTTACATTTCTCCCTCACCCCCAATCCCAACATCCTGAAACCAATAAAGTTAAAATAAAGGTGAAGTACACCCAATTTCCTCCTGGGTACACCACCCCACAGCTTCCTAAAAATGATTTTTAAAAGCCATAACTTTGGTTAACACTTTATTATACAAGAATACATGTAATTTAATTTTTTTCATTGAGGTAGTGTTTTTTCCCCAGAACACATTAAAGTCTCCAAGTTTATATAATTAAAAATTGCATGATTTAATTTTCAGGATGAAGAGTGAGTGAAAGGCAAGCCACAGAAGAATAATTTGACCATATATGTATATTTTGTACATACATTTGTGGATAAATGTATCTTAAAAGATGCTATTGTTTTATGTTTCCTCTTCAGCCACTGGCTGTGATTTTAATTGTGCTAGAGGATCTTCATTAGTATTAACACATGGGGAGATTTCACAAAGCTGCTTCATTAGGGGGGAAAAAAAGCTTGGCAGACTAGGTCTTTTTGCATGCACTGAGAATGTCAGCCTTACCTCGGTCATTTGTAACATAATAAGTGCAAGTACAATGATTGCAATGCAGGAGCACTGGGGGAAGGGCAGAAATACTGCCTGTCTAATAGGGATATCTGAAAAAAAGGCTGCTCATTACACAGTAAAATGTATGCTAAAAATTAGTGAAGATGATGTCTCAGGAGACTGATGCTAAATAAATTAATGTGCTGATATGTTTTTAATTATTATTTTTGTAGTAGTTTATTTTGTTCTCAGGATTCACATTGAGCAGCAAAGCTGCGCTAGCACTTATTGATTTTTTTTCCCTGCCACATTCCCGGAATACAGATTTTAATCATTTCACTACACCACACACAGTAATTTCATTAAAAACTGGAAACTTCCATCCCCAGAAAAGCATTTAATTTCAATGACATACAATTTCTCTCTTAGCAGAAAACTGTCTCTACAGTAAAAGCTGGCCTAAGGTTCAAATGCATAATTTAATCCTGAGTTTTCCATGCTCTGCATTCCTTTGAAGCTATAATTTGAGTAACTACCTAATAACTGTAATAAGGACAATAATTTCCTTATAATATATTATTAACTCATATTTAATTAACTCAGAGGCCAAGCTCTGTACATGTATGACTGGGTCAAGAGTTCTACAATCTCAAAATTTAGCAATAATGTTCCAGAAGAAAAATATAGATTAAAATATAAGTGTGAATGCTAGCACTTAAATATTCCAGCCAAAATAATTAACAAAAAAGTTCATGAATTTTAAATAATAGCAGTCATTACTCAAACAGTATTTTAAAACATTTGGTCGTAAACAAGGCAACTTACATATATTTCTATATATAAAGAATTATAAATTAGTATTTCAACAATCCATTTTTGACAGTTTAATCATGAGCATTACTTTTGAGAAAGTATTCAATTTTTAAAAGATTTTTTTAAGAAGGGCTAGATTCAAGTTGCCTCAATTTCTATACGGAATTCTCTTAAAACCTTTCTCTCAAAATAAAGAAATGGCAGACTTGAGTAATTTGGATAACTAAGGATACTTAAATATTTCAAATGATATACAGCAAAATAAGGTTCAATTTTAGGTTCCAGTAATATTTTGAAATGATATTGAGTTGAAGATGGCACTTTGTTTTCCAAACACTAAGTTTCATAAGGATATGTAATTTTTATTGCCTGTTTTTAGAGAAGAAACCTGTGGGGAAAACATTTGACATAATAAAATTAATTTATTAAATTTTAAATGTATGCCTAATCAACAGAAAACACTGGTACATTGGTAATAAAAGTGATTAACTTATATAAAAACTTATATAAAAATAAATACTCATGTTAAAAATTTCTATCATTCCTCTGGTTGATTTTAAAATCATAATCCAAAAAATGTTTTTAAGAGTATTGTATATATAATTTCAAATTGCAAAGTTGTCTTTTCCTTGGTTGAATGATGAAGTAACTTGTACAAAATAAGACTTAGTGTTGTCAGAATGTTGGAATAAAGGATAGAAGTTGTGATAATAAAGAGCTGGATTTTACTGTCTTTAAAATATTTAAAAACTATATTTTATTATCAAAACTATATATATTTATTATTCCAATAATTTGGAAAATATTTTTGCAACACTCTTTAAGGTTGAAATGCAGTTAAATGGAAATCAATAATTAACAAAGTAGTTGATAAATGAAAAACAGATTAATATCTAATATTCATAAGATGAATTTCTAAATTTCCATAAAAAAGGTTCAATTTGTGTATTTAAATATATATTTAAAATAATTTGGTGTTATTTGGTAGTTCAAATATATTAAACAATTTATACCTTTAAAACTGATTTTAAAAAAAAACAGTATACTAGAAATTTAAAACTGGATTATTCCAATATTTGCTACCCTCTATGAAATTGTGCTTAAATAATTTTTTAGTATGATTCCTTCCCTTATGTTATCACATTTGATTGTTTCAAAGATTACAACACAGTCATAGAGTTGGAGGGTGGGGGAATAATTACTACAATTATAAAATAATTTGGCTCTGGTAGCACTTAGTTCTCTACCTAGGATCATCATCTAAATTAGTACTTCATCTTCAGAATTGCAAAAGAATTTAACAATCAAACATCTTTTCTAATAATAATGAAAATTATTTCTGAAATTTATATATGATATATACCTATCCCATGCTAATTATGCCATCACTATATGTAAATTGTTGCACTTTCTTCTCTAAAGCAGGATCTATTTTTAGGACGAAGATAGAACTTCTCAAATAGGGAATACAGAGATAGATGGTTAGGTATCTAATTTATTACTATAGGTATTACACATGGATCTTCAAAGGATAAGGAATCAACTTGTATGTACAGAAAACAAAATCTAGGAAGGCTGATACAAAAAGCCAAACATATGCGAGATCTCAATAGTATAACAAGCTGGCCACTGTCATGTCTTGTTCAGTTTCAATCAGTACAAACTAATGAAGAGTTATTTGTTTTCATTCATTGAACAAACATCGCTATATGCTATACACTCTGATAGAGACTGGAAAAACATGAATAAGCTCACATTCTGGTTGATGTTGAAAGTGTGAAATTCCTGGGAGATTAGAGACTCACATAAATCACATTATAAAGATACAAATAAGAACGTTTTGCTAGAATAAAGAGGATGGGGCAACTAATTCTGACTGTGAATCTTAAAAAAAAAAAAAAAGCTTTATCAGAAGGATGCCATTAGAACTGCATCTCAAATACTAACAGCCTACTAGGCAGGGCTTCAGAGGGGCAGGTCCTAAGTAAAAGAAACGGTAAGTTTAAATACAAAGAGCTACTAAGTCTGGTGTCCATCCACTATTGAGAAGTTCACTGCACCAGGAATATTCACTGTGAGGGATGGAAAACCAGGGATGAAGAAGAAAAAGGAGAGTAGGACCGTGAAACGCCTAAGATACCATGGTAAGGTGACTGAATTTATCCTGAGAGGCAACAAGTCAGCAAAGGAGTGACATGATCAACCTTGTTTTTACAGACCAACAACTGTGTAGGCAGAGCAAATGATAGACCGTAGTATGACCAAAGCGCTTAACAGTCCATGAGAAAGATAGTGAAGGACAGTGGCACTGGAGATTTCAAGCCGGATTGTTTTTGAGGTAAAATGTGAATTTGGTGACCAACTGGAGAGGGAGGACTGAAAGAAGACCAGAGGGATATCTGGCTTAAAAAACTGGATATGTGCTAGAGTCATTAAGTAAGATCAGAATATACAAGAGAATACAAATCATAAAATAGTCATGAATTAGAACTTAAATTTATGCTTTTATAAGGCTATTTTTAATGGGATTATCAGAATCCACTGGTAAGTTTTTTTAAAATACACATACCCCAGCCCAATATCCAGGGATCAGTAGGTCTGGGGTGGAAAGCAAGTATTACTTCTCTTTTTAAAAAAAAAAAAACTCTGACAGTGCTTCAGATAAACACTCCTGATTACAAAGAGTGTTATAAGCATAAAATTGATTATAAAATTCTTTTGGAATAAAAACACAACAAGAAAAGCCCTGAAGAAGAAGAGCATTGAAAGTGTGTGGGGTGATCTCATATCAGATATTAAAATACACTATATATGTAGCCTTTATAATTTACAGTTGGCATTGGCACCTGAGAAAAAGATCAGTGAAACACAAGAGAAAATTGAGAAATATAAAAGCTGTATCTCAAAGCAGTGAGTAAACAATGGACTATTAATAAGTGGTGTTGGGATCCAGGTAGTCGTAAAAGATGAATTTGGATCTAAGGATAAATTTTTAAAAGAACAGATATTTAAATGTAACAATTTGAACCACACAAGTACTAGGAGAACTTATGGGTAAATTCCTCTATAACTGGAGAGTAGGGAAAACATTCCTTGCAAAGGTCAAAACTAGATGCAATAATGTGAAATATTGGCAATACATAAAACACATTCAAATACATGAAACTAAAAAGGTTTTGTATGGCACTTAAAAAAAAAGGTTTTAAATGACAAAAAAGAAAAAAAATACCACAAGCTAACAATGGCAAATGAGAAACTCAAAAATTATTGTAACTTATATGAGACAATTCAATTACCCCATATATAAAGAGTATCTAAAAACGAATAAAAGGACAATACCCTGAACAGACATTTTATGGAAAAATAAAAGCAAATGCCCCTTAAATAGAAATATTCTCAACCCTGCTCATAAGAGAAATGCAAATTAAGAATCAGTGAGAAACTATTTCTCACCCAACAAATTAGCAAAAATCCAAAAGTTTCGCAACATAGCCTGTTAGTAAAGCACTTGTAGGGAAAAGGACCACTCTCAAATATTGCTTGTTGGAGTGAAAAATGGAAAAACCTCAACAACAAAGAATTTGACAGTATCTATCAAAGTTACATATGCTTTTTTTTTTTTTTTTTTTTTTGACTAGTAAAACCCATTTCCAGGAATCTGACCAACACGGACGAAAATATAAAATAGATATATATGAGAAGATATTCCCTAAAGCATTGTTTATTATAACTAAAGTTTGGAAATAACCCAAATGTCCATCATAGGGAAATTGTTGAATTAATTAGGGTAATAAACAGAGTGGAGTACTATGCAATTTTTAAAAATGAGTGAGGAATGTATATGGTATGAAGTATTTCACAACCACAGTATATAATAAGTTAAAAAAAAAAAAGCAAGGTGGAGAAAAACCTCTATTGTATGCTACCATTCATCCATATATTTACTTAATTTTTTAAATGAAAGGAAAAATCAAAACCTTAAGAAACATGGTTACCTGTAAGTAGAAAGGGAACAAGGTAGAAAAGATAGAATAGTAGGAAGTTTTCTCATAAAACTTGTTCTGTAGATGTGATTTTGGAACCATATAAAGTAATTTACATAATTATAAAATAAAAACAAATTAAATTTTAAGACACTCCCATAAAAATGAAAGCTAAATGACATAAATAAACTTAATTGTACATGGAGTTCCATACAGAGACTATTCTAAGTGACTTTACACATAATAATTTTTAAAAACCAGGGGTGCCTGGGTGGCTCAGTCATTAAGCATCTGCCTTCAGCTCAGGGCGTGAGCCCAGGGTCCTGGGATGGAGCCCCACATCAGGGTCCCTGGAAGCCTGCTTCTTCCTCTCCCACTCCCCCTGCTTGTGTTCCCTCTTTCGCTGGCTGTCTCTTTCTCTGTCAAACAAATAAATAAAATCTTCACACACACACACACACACACACACACACACACACACACACACACATTGTAATTTAACAGTATGTCTCTCATAGGATATAAAATAAGAAAAATAACTTTAACGCAGCAACAACAAAACAGGAACTTAAATTGTTATCACTAACCGTATTCTTGTGGTATGAATTGGTGCTGTTATGTTAATATTGTTGCATGCATAGTCTGAGAAACAGCAAATGGATGTTTTGCAAAAAGAAAAGTTGGTGCTTTTAAAAATTAATTTTTGGTATGGGACAAAAAAGAAACATATAAAATAAAGGAGTTACATAAAAACTCTCTGATCCTGAATTAGATGTATGAAGAACTCATTACATATTTAATATTAAAAATACATATTTATTAATTCTGCCCACTATAAAAGCCTAAGAAACAGACTATTGCAGTAGCAACAAGCACACACCTGTATACCCACATTATGGTCTCTAAACACCATTTGTCCCTGAAAAGAATTCCTTGATGCCAATGCTAACTCCAGGTTTGGGATAGGAATGTTCAGGATAAGCCCAGAATACCCTATTATACCATTAAACATGAAAACTCTCAAGATTATTAGGTGTCAGGGACACCTGTGTGGCTCAGACGGTTAAACATTTGCATTCTGCACAGGTCATGATCCCAGAGTCCTGGGATTGAGTCCTACATCGGGTTCCTTGCTCAGCGGGGAGACTGCTTCTCCCTCTGCTTGTGCTCTCTCTCTCTCTGACAAATAAGTAAATAAAATCTCTTAAAAAAAAAAAAAAAGATTGTTAGGCGCCTGGGTGGATCAGTCTTTTAAGCATCTGACTCTTGACTTTGGCTCAGGTCCTGATCTCAGGGTTGTGAGATCCAGACCCGAGAGGGGCTCCCAGGCTCAGTGCAGAGTCTGCTTGAGATTCTCTCTCCCTCTCCCTCTGTACCTGTCCCCCTCACATGCTCACTCTCTCTCTCTCAAAAACAAAACAAAACAATCAAGATTATTGGCATCACGTTAAAGGGCTGGAGAGCCAATTTAAAGAGGACAACTTGAAGTGACTCCCACTGGCCAAAGGTGAGACAATTTGAATATTGTTAAGACTAACTACAATGGATTGAAACATAAATGCACCTTTTTTTTTTTTTAAAGACATGGAGGGGGGAGAGGTAGAGGGAGAGAGAGAAAGAGGCTCTTAAGTAGGCTCCATACTCAGTGAAGAGCCTGACTCGGGGCTTCATCTCACAACCCTGAGATCATGACCCGGACTGAAGTCAAGAGTCAGTCGCTTAACCAACTGAGCCACCCAGGCACCCCAAAACATTAACATATATTTCTTTAAAGGATTTTATTTAGGGCCGCCTGGGTGGCTCAGTCGTTAAGCGTCTGCCTTCAGCTCAGTGTGTGATCCCAGAGTCCTGGGATCAAGCCCCACATCAGGCTCCTCTGCTGGGAGCCTGCTTCTTCCTCTCCCACTCTCCCTGCCTGTGTTCCCTCTCTCGCTGGCTGTCTTTCTCTCTGTCAAATAAATAAATAAATATTAAAAAAAAAGATTTTATTTATTTGTTTATTCAAGAGAGAATGAAAGTGATAGAGATCACAGAGGGAGAAGGAGAAGCAGACTCACCACTGAGTGGAGAGCCCAATACAGGGCTCAATCCCAGGACACTGAGATCATGACCTGAACTGAAGGCAGATGCTTAACTGACTGAGCCACCCAGGTGCCCCAAATATATCTTAATATATAAATTTATAATGATACTTTTTAAAAACATTTTTCATCTTTGAAGGATACTAGGGAAGCAACTCATAATTTTGAAAACTGGTAAATAAAGGAAACAAGAATTTACTCAACATTTCTTATCAAATGTACCTTAAGGAACCTAATTTGAAATTGTGTTGCAATAGATACTGATATCTCTGTGTGTGTGTGTGTTTGTGCGTGTGTATAAGATAGGTAGATTTTAACATTAGATTTCATATTTTTACAAAGGAAATTTTAAGATGTTATTGGCCTCTCCTAAGAGATCAAGAGACATACGCTCTACCAACTGAGCCAGCCAGGCACCCCTTGATTCAATTTTTAAAGGAAGTAGTAACAGTTGTGCTTAGGAATGAATCTGGGTCCTTGAGTGTATATTTTTCAAAATGCTGTAAAAATAATTGAGCAGTGATTATAAAACTCTGGTTTTCCAACTTGAAACATGTTGTATATAAAGTGGGGAGGTAGTCACATGAATTTTTGAAATCTGATATGAGATAAAAAATATTTCTTCCTGGGCACCTGGGTGGCTCAGTTGGTTAAGCATCCAACTGGATTTTGGCTTGTGTCAGGATCTCAGTGTCATGAGATGGAGCCCCATGTCAGGCTCTGCTCTCAGCACAGAGTCTGTTTGTCCCTCTTTCTCTGCTCCTCCCCATACTCTCTCTGTCTCTGTCTCTCAAAAATAAATAAATAAATCTTTTAAAAAATATATTTCTTCCTGACCCAGAAAAGACCACTTTTGTGATTTCAGAGGGCTTGCCCGAATGGTATGTGTCAGTACCTTGAATAGTTTGAAACTCTCCTTCAGGGCAAAATTATTAAAAAGTTTAATACTGAAAACAATATATCAAGATAAACTGTAAGGCAAAGAAGGCTTAATCACTACGAGACTGACTCATATGCATGTTTCTTTCTTTTTTTTTTTTAAGATTTATTTATTTATTTGTCAGAGAGAGAGAGAGTGCACAAGCAGGGAGAGAAGCAGGCTCCCCACCAAGCAAGGAGACCCAGATGGAACTTGATCCCAGGGCCTGAGCTGAAGGCAGATGCTTAACCTACTGAGCTACCCAGGTGTCCCATACACATCTTTCTTCCCCCATCTCCACCCAGAAAAAACAATCTAATGTGTACTCATTTTACTTGGAATACCTTTGTTAGAGTATTTATCATATTGTATCAGATATCTTAGGGTGTTGACATCTCTCAATTGGACTGTGCATTCCTTGAAGCCTAGCAATGTGGTCCTCCCGAAAAGAGGTGTGGTGGTAAATCTGGGCAATTTTTTGAATAAATTTCAAATAATAATAAAATATACAATACGGTATTGTAAAATCCATATAACCAGGTGATTCTCACAGAATGCTTTACTTTATTTTACCAAACTCTTGTGCCTGTAGCCCTATCTGTAGCCAACCTAAGGTTGAAATTGTTGAAGAATGTAGTTCTGACAAATGGCCATTGGTACTTTTAAGTAAATGAGTAAGATGAAAATGAAAAAAAAAAAAAAAACTTAACTTTTTCATCAGTGATGTGAGTGACTTCTTGCTAACTTGTTAATAGTTTTCAAATATCAGAAGATTATTATTTTGGGCACCTGGCTGACTCAGTTGGTACAGTGTGTGACATTTAATCTCAGGATGGTGAGTTCAAGCCCCACGTTGGGCATGGAGCTTACTTTAAAAAAAACAAATAAATAAAAATGAAAACTGAATCAGATTAGTCCATGTTATATACAGATAATTGTGCCCTGGGAATAATGCAATATGAGAAATAATATTCTGGTGTCAACTCTTTGACTAGTAGTGTTTTTCCTTGTCCGACACCTTTTATTCCATCAATATAGGTTCCAATACACCTTTTCCAGAAAATTTTTTGGCTCACAAAATAATTATGATCCAAAAATTCTTTAAATATTTTTATTTATTTATTTGACAGGGAGAGAACAGCTACAGAGGGAACACAAGCAGGGGGAGTGGGAGAGGGAGACAGAAGCAGGCTCCCCGCTGAGCAGGGAGGCTGACATGGGACTCGATCCCAGAACTCTGGGATCATGACCTGAGCAGAAGGCAGACACTTAATGACTGAGCCACCCAGGCGCCCCTATGATCCAAATTTTTTAAATTTCTTCCCCTTTATCATGGTTTTTCAGCAATTAAAAAAAAAGAGAGAAGTTGTCAAGCACTTCACCCTCATAAATGAACTGCACATAAGGTAAAAAGTTCATTCATACTCTTCACATAAAAGGCTTCATCCAACTGTAAAGCCCAGTATCTATTAGCATGCACATGTTAGAGTAACTGTGCTTTCATATTGTATATCATTGATATTATAGTGTCCAAATGTACCACATTAAAGGGATTTTGCCATAGTTGATTCTGACTTATTCCCAGACGTAATATTTATTATTTTCCTCCTGGTTTAATAAACTTGGCAACTGTATGGTTTATAACTGCTTTTGCTCTGAGGAGTGCAACACTGAATTAATACTTCCTTAGCTTTAGTGTCTTCTCCACTTTTAGAGACAAAAATACTGGAAAGAAATATTTTGTACTTATTCTGGGAAGCTTTTACTATTTTACCAGAATTGTTTACTAAAAATGTCATTGTTTTTTTTTTTAAAGAGAGTCAATGACATTAAAATATCCCTAGCCCGAATGAATTCAAATTACTTTTTATAACCTTACTCTTTCCCTCTATATATTTATAACCTTTCTCCCTCTCTCCCATTCTACACTGAAGAGAGGCAATCCAAAAGAGGGAGAAAGATTATCCTCTAAGGAGCAAAACAAATGACAGAAGTCAGCTGGAAACAAGGTAATATAAACTGGATCTTTAAAAATGGCAAAAATTAAATTTATGGACTGTGAGCTACTTAGCATAGCTAAACTATAAGGAGAGGAAGACAATTCAGATGGAGCTTTTTTTTTTTTAAGTAATCTTTACACGCCATGTGGGGCTCAAACTAATGACCTCCGGATCAAGGGTCATGTGCTCTACTAACTGAGCAAGCCAGGTGCCCCCCAGCTGGAGCTTTTGTTGAACTTTTATATGCCACTTTTGTTGGAGAAATTAAGTTAATTGAGATTTTCTTAGACGTTCACCTTAACTACTTAGGGGAAGAAACCATAGGGAGACGACCTTGGGATTCAGATCATTCCCTTAGTTCAGGAGTCTCGAAGCCTCTGTTTCTGCCAAGAAACCATCCCTATCCTTCACTTTTCACCTTTCAGTCATCTCTTCCCAGCAGCTGTTTCTATTTCCGCATAGTAAGAAAAAGAAAAATGTAAGGAGACACTATTCATCTATTCTTCTACTATTAAAGGTATATAAATGATGAATCTCAAGATCATCATTAATCTTGAGATCGAGATAGCTTTTGGGGAGTAGATGTGAGGTTGGGCACCACTATGCTTCAGCAAATCTTCTTTTCTTTCCTTCTTTTGTAAATGTATTGTATTGGATTCTATCCTGTTTCTCATTTCTGGTTACTGCTGGTGAACATTTTGTTTTGTTTTGGGTTTTCCTTCCGGTTCTTTCTTTCTTTCTTTTTTTTAAATTGTTGTAGCTCATATCACTAAGTGTCAGAAGAGCAAAATTCTGTACCTGCTTTCTACTATCTTTACACAAAAGTTGCTTAATTGAAAACATACTTAATTGAAAGCATATTAATTATTTTTAGATGGTAATGACACATAATAACAAAGCTTAAATCTAGAGGAATTTTTGTTTCTACTGAAATCCTTTCATATATACTTTAATTACTATACTATGCCATATCTTTTCTTTCATTCAGTCATTTAATTGTTCCAGAAATATTTAATAAACATCTATTATATCTCAGGTGCTAGTAAAGGTGCTAGGGATACAGCAGTGAAAAAAAAGTAAACCTGCCCTCATTGGGCTAACTTTCTTATGGGGGTGGGGAGGTTAGGTTATAAACACACAAGTAAACAGTATATACCAGGGTCAGCAAACTTCTATCAAGGGCCAAACAGTAAATGTTTTAGGCAATGTGGGCCATGTGTCTCTGTTGTAATCTCTCAACTTAGCTATTATAGCAAAAAAAACAGCCACAGGCAATGTGTGAAAAAAAGTGGGCATAGCTGCCTCTGAGAAAACTTTATGTACAAAAACAAGTGGTATGTAAGATTTAACTCACAAGCCATAATTTGCAGACTCCTGTTATATATGACTATGACAAATATTATGGAGAAAAAACAGTAGAGGCAAGATGTATAATAAGTTCTAGGAATAGTGAAAAAGGACCTCACTAATAAGATATATATATATATTTTTAAAGATTTTATTTATTTATTCAACAGAGATAGAGACAGCCAGTGAGAGAGGGAACACAAGCAGGGAGAGTGGGAGAGGAAGAAGCAGGCTCATAGTGGAGGAGCCTGATGTGGGGCTCGATCCCATAATGCCAGGATCACGCCCTGAGCCAAAGGCAGACGCTGAACCGCTGCGCCACCCAGGCGCCCCACTAATAAGATATTTGAGCAAAAACCTAAAAAGAAGTGAGTGAATAAGGCATGTAGACATACACCTAGGAAGGGCTTCCCAGGCAGAGGGAACAAGATTTGCAAATGCTTAATTTGTTCAAGAATAATAAATAGGCTAAAGTGGTCAAGAAGAAGAGCACCAAGAGATAAGGTCACAGAGTGCCGTTAATACTGTCATATTTTGTAGGGCTTTTAAGCCATCACATAAAGACTTTGGATTTTTACTCTAACTAGAAAACCACTGAGTGCTTTTGAGCAAAGAAATGACATAGTCTACATAGTCTGAATTACCTTTGGAAAAGACCTCTCTTGCTTCAGTGTGGGAAAAGACCGTAGCAGAACAAGAACAGAAGTTAGACCATATAGGAGATTGCTAAAAAATCCAACCAGGGGATGATAATACTAGCTTAAAATTGACAGTAGTGATTGAAGTAGGAAAAAGTGGTCAGATTCTAAATATATTTTGAAGGTAGGTTGAAATCATCTGTTGGTGGATTGGCTATGTGCTATAAGAGAGAGGAATAAATAATGACTCCATCGATTTTTGTCTTCAGGAACTAAAAGACTAGAGTTAGTTTACATAAAGAAGACTAATTTACATAAACAGACTGAAAAAGTGCTGCTTTGGGTAAATGGGTTGGGGTCTGGTGTAAATCAATAGATTGATTTTGTACTCGTTAAGCTGTAGATGCTAACTAAACACTCAGGTAGAGATGTTAAGTACAAAGATGGCTATATAAGTTTGGAATTTAGGGAAAAGGTCTAAGGCTGGAGATACAAATTCGGAAGTTACTTCCTTATACTATTTAAAGTGTTGATAGTAGGGGTGCTTAGTTGGTAAAGCATAGCTGGTTCAGTCAGTAAAGCGTGTGACTACTGATCTCAGTGTCATGAGAAGCCCCATGTTGAGGATAGAGCCTACTTTAAAAAAAAATAAAAATAAATGAACAAATGAATGAATGAATGATATAAAATATGAAATAGTTGAGATCACCAAAGAGTTACTGTAGACAGGCTAAAGCCCTGTGGTACTGCAATACTTAGAAGTTGAATATAAGAAGAAAAACCAAGGAAGGAAATTAAGAAGGACTGGCCCATAAAATGAATGAAAAACCAAGAGTAATGTTGTAAACATCAAGTAAAAAACATGTTCAAGAAGAACATAGGAATGAATTCTTTCAACTGCCATTCAGAAATTGAGTAAAATAAAGATTACAAATTGACAACTGGGTTTGCAACAAAGACATCACAGCTGTTTTACTGAAATGGTTAGAAGGATTTTTAAAAGTCATCCTTCAGTTAAGGAGCATGTCTTTATAAAGTTGTTTTTTTGTTTTGTTTTGTTTTTTACTACAGTGGTTTGGGAAGTATTTATTTTCTAAGCCCGTGGAAATATGAAAATTTCTTTATACTTCCTTCAGAGATGAAAGACGAATCAGTTGAACACAAAATTCTTTTTTTTTTTTTAAAGATTTTATTTATTTATTTGACAGAGATAGAGACAGCCAGCGAGACAGGGAACACAAGCAGGGGGAGCGGGAGAGGAAGAAGCAGGCTCATAGCGGAGGAGCCTGATATGGGGTTCGATCCCATAACGCCGGGATCACGCCCTGAGCCGAAGGCAGGCACTTAACCGCTGTGCCACACAGGTGCCCCTGAACACAAAATTCTTAAATCAATCTTTTCCCTAAATGTTTCTATTTCTTATAGAATTTACTGTTATATAGAGAAAGTTGAGCTCATTCAAATGAGCCCAAAACATGTAAAGATTTTTTTTTTTTAAGATTTTTATTGCTAAGTAATCTTTACACCCAACATGGGGCTCAAACTCAGGACGCCAAGATCAAGAGTCACATGCTCTACTGACTGAACCAGCCAGGTGCACCAAAATTTCTTAATAATTAATGTAAATTAAATTTTATTTCCTTATAGGAAACATGACTCTTTTGAGTGTTTATTCTTCTTATTATAATTCAAAAATACTGTCAGGTAGATTTAAGAATGGTTCTCTTGTTTGTTGAATCTTCTTAGATTAAGCTAAATTATTTAACTGGAATTTTTCTTTTTTTTCTCTGCTTACCGGGTAAACTCAAGATCACATCAATGATTTGTCTACATGATAATTTGGGTACATACTGCCACTAATGCAGATCTAAATTCTAACAGTAAAATTTTAATTTCCTTGAAATCTTTCCTAATATCACTCAGCACTCTTTTTATCCAATCTTAACATTTTTCTATTGTACATTCAGTTTTCTGCTCAACTTTTACTAAGATCATACTTACTCTCTAACCTTGTAGCAGAAATTAGAAATGTTTCTAAAATTTTCTTCTAATTTTTACTTTTATATTCTTTTTGATTTGGGGGATAATGTTCATTTTCTCTTCTCCTGTAATGTTTTCCATAGACTGCTTAATAACTATTTTCTATTTTCTTTCACCTTAATGAGGTAATATTTGTAACAATTGAGTGCTTGGCATAGGCTATTGTAGACTTCCCTTATGCACACTTAAGTCAAAGACAGGTTCTCAGATTTATAGCTGGACATAGGTATATATATCATACTTACTTATGTTTATATAAGTTTATGAATATATATAGTTTATCATTTAATTCCCATTATCAAATAGGACTTAATCAAGTGCTTGGAATTGTCTAATGATCAGGTCAATTCACAAAAAATCTATTTACTAAGAGCTAACATTCTATTTACTGAGTGATCGATTTGTTAAAAATATCAAATTCATTCACAAATAACAGTTAGAAGCTTTAACATATTAAAAAATATAAAAACATAATGAAACTTCAGAAAACAAAATAACAGGGGCGCCTGGGTGGTTCAGTCATTAAGCATCTGCCTTTGGCACAGGGTGGGATCCCAGAGCCCTGGAATTGAACCCCACATTGGACTCCTGTTCTGCTGGGAAGCCTACTTCTTCCTCTCCCACTACCCCTGCTTGTGTTCCCTCTCTTGCTGGCTGTCTCTCTGTGTCAAATAAATAAATAAAATCGTAAAAAAAAATAATAATAAAGAAAAGAAAGAAAACAAATAACAGTGTTTCATATAAAAATTTTTATATATTTAAAACTTTTTAACATATAATTTTGTAAGATTTCATTTTTTTTTATTTAAAGATTTTATTTATTTATTCGACAGAGATAGAGACAGCCAGCGAGAGAGGGAACACAAGCAGGGGGAGTGGGAGAGGAAGAAGCAGGCGCATAGCGGAGGAGCCTGATGTGGGGCTCGATCCCATAACGCCGGGATCACGCCTTGAGCTGAAGGCAGACGCTTAACTGCTGTGCCACCCAGGTGCCCCAAGATTTCATTTTTAAGTAAACTCTACACCCAGTGTGGGGCTTGAACGTACAACCCCAAGATCAAGAGTTGCATGATCCACTCACCTGGTCATCCAGTAACTCCTTTTAACATATTTTTTATTTGGGATTGTTTGTGCTAATTTTACTTCTTTCAAAGCTTTTTTAAAATTTTTTCATATTAAAAATTTTTTTTATTTAAAAAATTTTTATTTCTAGTATAGTTAACATACAGTGTTATATTAGTTTCAGGTGAATAATTCAGTGATTCAAAAATTCTATACATTTCTCAGTGCTCATCAAGATAAGTGTACTTTTAATCCTGTTCACTTATTTCACCCATCCCCCCCACCCACCAACCCTCTGGTAACCATCAGTTTGTACTCTCTAGTTAAGAGTCTATTATTTGGTTTCTCTCTCTCTCTCTCTTTTTTTTGCTTTGTTTCTTAAATCTCACGTGAGTGAAACCATATAGTATTTGTCTTTCTCTGACTTATTTTCCTTTGCATTATATTCTCTAGATCCATCCATGTTGTTGCAAATCGCAAAATTTCATTCCTATCTATGGCTGAGTAATATTCCATTATACATAAAATAATGGATATATATAGAGACGAAAAATATGTGGATATATTGGATATGGATAGAATGGATATACATATGGATATATATATATATATATATATATATATATATATATATATAAAATATACAGGTATGATGGATATATATTAATATATTACCACTTCTTCTTTATTCCATTTTATATATATGTTAATATATACTTCTTTATCTGTTCCTCTACTGATGGACACTTGGGATGCTTCCATATTTGGCTATTGTAAATAATGATATAATGAACATAGGGTTGTATATACCTTTTTGAATTAGTGTTTTCATATTTTTGGGGTAAATATCTAGGAGTGGAATTGCTGGATCATATGGTAGTTCTATTTTTAAGTTTTTGACAAACCTCCATATAGTTTTCCCACAGTGGCTGCACCAGTTTGCGTTCCCACCAACACTGCACAAGGGTTCCTTTTTCTCCACATCCTGGCCAACACGTGTTTGTTTCTTGTGTTGTGTATTTTAGCCATTTTGATGGGTGTGACATGCTATCTCATTGTGGTTTTGATTTGCATTTCCTTGATGACAGAGATGTTGAGCATCTTTTCATGTGTCTGTGGCCACTGCATGTCTTCTTTGGAGGTGTCTCTTCATGTCTTCTGTTCATTTTTTAAATTGGATTATATGGGTTTTTTGGTGTTGAGCTGTATAAGTTCTTTATATATTTTGGATACTAAGATATGTTATTTGCACATACCTTCTCCCATTCTGAAGGTTGTCTTTTAGTTTTGTTAGCTGTTTCCCTTGCTGTGCAGAAGCTTTTTATTTTGATGTAGTCCCAATAGTTTATTTTTGCTTTTGTCTCCCTTGTCTCAGGAGACATATCCAGGAAGATGCTGCTATGGCCGATGTCAGAGAAGTCACTGCCTGTGTTCTCTTCTAGGATTTTTATAGTTTCAAGTCTCACATTTAGGTCCTTAATGCATTTTGAGTTTGTTTTTGTGTAAGGTGTGAGAAAGTGGTCCAGTTTCACTCTTTTGCATGTAGCTGCCCAGTTTTCCCAACACCATTTGTTGAAGAGACTGTCTTCTTCCCATTGCATATTATCACCTCCTTTGTCCAAGATTAATTGACCATGTGCCTGTGGGTTTATTTCTGGGCTGTGTCTTCTGTTCTTTTGATCCATGTGTCTATTTCTATGCCAGTACCATACTGTTTTGATTACTACAGGTTTGTAGTACATCTTGATATCTGGGATTGTGATACCTCCAGTTGTGTTCAAGACCGCTTTGGCTATTCAAGGTCTCTTGTGGTTCCATACAAATTTTAAGATTATTTGTTCTAGTTCAGTGAAAAATGTTGTTGGTATTTTGATAGGGATTGCATTACATCTGTAGATTGCTTTGGGAAGTATGGACATTTTAACAATATTTGTTCTTCTAATCCATGAGCATGGAATATCTTTCCACTTGTTTGTGTTGTTTTCAGTTTCTTTCATCAGTGTTTTATAGTTTTCAGAGTAGAGTCTTTCATCTCCTTGGTTAAGTTTATTCCTAGGCATTTTATTATTTTTAGTGCAGTTGTATATGGGATTGTTTTCTTAATTTCCTTTTCTGCTGCTTCATTATTAGTGTATAGAAATGCAATGGATTTCTGTATATTGATTTTACTGAATTCATTATTCAATTCTAGTAGTTTGTTGGTGGAGTCTTTAGGGTTTTCTATATGTAGTATCATGCCATCTGAAAATAGAGGGAGTTTTGTTTCCTTACCAATTTGGATGCCTTTTATTTTTGTTTATTGTGTGTGTAATTGCTATGGCAAGGACTTCCAGTACTATGCTGAATGAAAGTGGTGAGTGTGAATGTCCTTATTCCCAATCTTAGAGGAAACGCTCTCAGTTTTTCACTATTGAATCGATGTTAGCTTCAGGCTTTTCATATATGGCCTTTAACTATGTTGAGATATGTTCCCTGTAAACCTACTTTGTTGAGGGTTTTCATCATGAATGGATGTTGTATTTTGTCAGATGTTTTTATTGTATCTATTGAAATGATCCTATGGTTTTTATACTTTATCTTGTTGCTGTGATGTTTTTCAAATTTGAATTTAATTGTATTCAATCTTTTAGTTTAATTTATATTTAATATCCCTGCGTCTTCTGATGCCTCTGAATACAATTAAATTTAAAATCAAAATTTTAAATTATTAGTAGCTTATTCTTGGCAGTTTTAATTGAGATACACAAGTAATTTACACTTTGCCCAATAACGCAGGACAGTAAAAATGACTGTTCAATCTGAAACATATATTTTAAATAATTATTGGAAAATTTATTATTGTTCCATAACCTTTACAAAATTTGTCAAAACTACAGAAAACTCTTTTATTGTTGGCTATAAATTAATAGGGAAATGAAAAAAATATTAAAACCAATATTTATTGGGGTGCCTGGGTGGCTCAATCAGTTAAGCATCTGAATTCGGCTCAGGTCATGATCTCAGAGTCCTGGGATTGGCCTTAACGTTGGGTTAGGCTCAACACTCACTGGGAGTCTGCTTCAGGATACTAGCTCTTCCTCTGCCCCTGTGCCACAGCACCCCCCCCTCAACCCCACCACTGGCTGCTTGCTTCTGCATGCACACATGTGCTCTCCCTCTCTCTCAAATAAATAAATCTAAAAAAAAGAGTAGTTTGAACAGAATTTTTCTTTTTTTTTTTTTAAGATTTTATTTATTTGACAGAGAGAGACAGCCACCGAGAGAGAACACAAGCAGGGGGAGTGGGAAAGGAAGAAGCAGGCTCCCAGCAGAGGAGCCTGATATGGGGCTCGATCCCAGAATGCCGGGATCACGCCCTGAGCTGAAGGCAGATGCTTAACGACTGAGCCACCCAGGCGCCCCAGAACAGTACCTGTTTTCTATTCCTTACATAACCTAAGGTTATGGTAGGGAGTGAGCAGCTTCTCTATTCCTTGATGAATTTCATACAGCATTTTTTAAAATTTAAACTCAATTAACATATAGTGTATTATTAGTATCAGAGGTAGAGTTCAGTGATTCATCAGCCTTATATAATACCCAGTGTTCATTACATCAGGTGCCCTCCTTAATGTCCATCACCCAGTTACCCCATCCCTTCACCCCCCTCCCCTCCAGGACCCTCAGTTTGTTTCCTATGATTAAGAGTCTCTTGGGGCACCTGGGTGGTGCCCAGGTCACGATCCTGGGGTCCTGGGATTGGGCCCCAGGAACAGCTCTCTGCTCAGCAAGAAGTCTGCTTTTCCCTCTCCCCCTTCTACCCCATTTGTGCTCTCTCTCTCTCTGCCTCAGATGAATAAATAAAATCTTGGGGGAAAAAAGTCTCTTATCGTTTGTCACCCTCTCTGATTTCGTCTTGTTTTATTTTTCCCTCCCTTCCCCCATGATCCTCTGTTCTATTTCTTAAATTACACAAATGAGTGAGATCATATGGTAATTGTCTTTCTCTAATTGACTTATTTCACTTAGCGTAATACCTCTAGATCCATCCATGTCGTTGCAAATGGCAATATTTCTTTCTTTCTTTGTTTTTATGGCTGAGTAGTACTGCATTGTGTATATATATACACCACATCATTTTTATCCGTTCATCTGTTGATGGACATCTGGGCTCTTTCCATAGTTTGGCTATTGCGGACATGTGGCTATAAATATCGGGGTGCGGTTGCCCCTTTGGATCACTACATTTGTATCTTTGAGATAAATACCCAGTAGTGTGATTCTGGATCATAGAGTAGCTCTATTTTCAACTTTTTGAGGAACCTGCATACTGTTTTCCAGAGTGGCTGCACCAGCTTTCATTTCCACCAACAGTATAAGAAGGTTTGCCTTTCTCTGCATCCTTGCCAATATCTGTCGTTACCAGACTTGTTAATTTTAGCTATTCTGACCGGTGCTAGGTGGTTTTGATTTGTATTTCCCAGATGCTGAGTGATGTGGAGCATTCTTTCATGTGTCTATTGGCCATTTGGATGTCTTCTTTGGAGAAATATCTGTTCCTGTCTTCTGTACATTTCTTGATTGGATTATTTGTTCTTTGGGTGTTGAGTTTGATAAGTTCTTAATAGATTTTGGATACTAGTCCTTTATTTGATAAGAGATTTGCAAATATCTTCTCCATTCTTTCAGCTGTCTTTTGGTTTTGTCAACTGTTTTCCTTGCTGTGCAAAAGCTTTTTCTCTTGATGAAGTCCTAATAGTTCATTTTTGCCTTTGACGATGTGTCTAGCAAGAAGTTGCTGCAGCCAAGTTCACAGAGATTGCTGCCTGTGTTCTCCTGTAGTATTTTGATGGAGTTTTGTCTCACGCTTAGGTCTTTCATCCACATTTGAGTCTATTTTTGTGTATGGTGTAAGGAAGTGGTCCAGTTTCATTCCTCTGCATATGGCTGTCCAATTTACCCAACACCATAGGTTGAAGAGACTGTCTTTTTTCCATTGGATATTCCTTCTTCCTTTGTTGGAGATAAGTGAACTACAGAGTTGAGGGTCCATTTCTGGTTCTCTATTCTGTTCCATTGACCTATGTGTCTGTTTTTGTGCCAGTACCATACTGTCTTGATGATTACAGCTTTGTAATAGAGCTTGAAGTCTGGCATTGTGATGCCACTGGTTTTGGTTTTCTTTTTCAACATTCCTTTGGGTATTCATGGGGTTTTCTAGTTCCATACAAATTTTAGGATTATTTGTTCCAGCTCTGAGAAAAGTGTATGGTATTTTGATAGGGATTGTATTGAATGGGTATATTATTCTAGGTAGCATAGGCATTTTAAAAATATCTGTTCTTCCCATCCATGAGCATGGAAATATTTTTCCATTTCTTTGTGTCTTCCTTCATTTCTTTCATGAGTGTTCTACAGTTTTCAGAGTATAGATCCTTTGCCTCTTTGGTTACGTTTATTCCTAGGTATTTTATGGTTTTGGGTACAATTGTAAATGGGATTGACTCCTTAATTTCCCCTTCTTCTGTCTCTTTGTTAGTGTATAGAAATGCAACTGATTCCTGTGCATTGATTCTATACCATGCCACATTGCTGAATTCCTGTATGAATTCTAGCAATTTTGGGGTGTAGTCTTTGGGGTTTTCCACATAGAGTATCATGTCATCTGCGAAGAATGAGTTTCGCTTCCTTACCAATTTGGATGCCTTTTATTTCTTTTTGTTGTCTGATTGCTGAGGCTAGGACCTCTACTATTATGTTGAACAGCAGTGGTGATAGTGGACATCCCTGCCATGTTCCTGACCTTAGGGGGAAAGCTCTCAGTTTTTCCCCATTGAGAATGATATTCACTGTGGGTTTTTCAGAGACGGCTTTTATAATATTAAGATGTTTACCCTCTCCTCTATCCCTACACTGTGAAGAGTTTTCATCAAGAAAGGATGCTGTACTTTGTCAAATGCTTTTTCTGCATCTGTTGAGAGGATCATATGGTTCTTTTCCTTGTAGTGTATCAGGTTGATTGATTTGCAGATATTGAACCACCCTTGCAGACCAGGAATAAATCCTGCTTGGTCAGGGTGAATAAGCCTTTTAATGTACTGTTGGATCCTATTGGCTAGTATCTTGGTGAGAATTTTGGCATCCATGTTCATCAGGGATAGCGGTCTGTAATTCTCCTTTTGGTGGGGTCTTTGTCTGGTTTTGGGATCAAGGTAATGCTGGCCTCATAGGAAGAGTTTGGAAGTTTTCTTTCCACTTCTATTTTTTGAAACAGCTTCAGAACAATAGGTATTAATTCTTCTTTAAATGTTTGGTAGAATTCCCCTGGGAAGCCATCTGGCCCTGGGCTCTTGTTCTTTGGGCGATTTTTGATTACTGCTTCGATTTCCTTGCTGGTTATGGGTCTGTTCAGGTTTACTATTTCTTCCTGCTTTGGTTCTGGTAATTTATACGTGTCTAGGAATGCATCCATTTCTCCCAGATTGACTAATTTGTTAGCATATAGTTGCTCATAATATGTTCTTATAATTGTTTGTATTTCTTTGGTGTTGGTTGTGATCTCTCCTCTCTCGGTCATGATTCTATTTATTTGCATCCTTTCTCTTTTCTTTTTGATAAGTCTGGTCAGGGGTTTATCGATCCTATTGATTCTTTCAAAGAACCAGCTCCTAGTTTTGCTGATCTTTTCTACTGTTCTTTTGGCTTCTGTTTCATTGATTTCTGCTCTAATCTTTATTAATTCTCCTCTCCTGCTGGGTTTAGGCTTTATTTGCTGTTTTTTTCTCCACTACCTTTAGGCGTTAGGTTAGGCTGTATATTTGAGACCTTTCTTGTTTCTTGAGAAAGGCTTGTAGTGCTATATACTTCCCTCTTAGGACCACCTTTGCTGCATCCCAAAGGTTTTGAATAGTTGTGTTTTCATTTTCATTTGTTTCCATAAGTTTTTTAAATTCTTCTTAAATTTCCTGGTTGACCCATTCATTCTTTAGTAGGATGCTCTTTAGCCTCCATGTATCTGAGTTCTTTCCAACTTTCCTCTTGTGATTGAATTCCACTTTCAAAGCATTGTGTTCTGAAAATATGCAGGGAATGATCCCAATCTTTTGGTACTGGTTAGACCTGATTTGTGACCCAGGATGTGATCTCTTCTGGAGCATGTTCCATGTGCACTTGAGAAGAATGTGTATTCTGTTGCTTTAGGATGGAATGCTCTGAATATATCTGTGAAGTCCATCTGCTCCAGTGTGTCATTAAAAGCCCTTGTTTCCTTGATCTTCAGCTTAGATGATCTGTCCATTGCTCTAAGTGGGATGTTAAAGTCCCCTACTATTATTGTATTATTATCAATGTGTTTCTTTAATTTTGTTATTAGTTGGCTTATATAATTGGGTGCTCCCTTGTTAGGGGCATAGATATTTACAATTGTTAGATCTTGTTGGATCGACCCTTTATTTATGATACAATGTCCTTCCTCATCTCTTATTACAGTCTTTGGTTTAAAATCTAATTTGTTTGATATAAAGATTGCTACCCCAGCTTTCTTTTGATGTCCATTAGCATGATAAATGGTTTTCCATCCCCTCACTTTCAGTCTGGAGGTGTCTTTGGGTATAAAATGAGTCTCTTGCAGACAGCATATCGATGGGTCTTTCTTTGTTATTCAACCTGATACCCTGTGTCTTTTGATTGGGGCATTTAGACTGTTTACATTCTGAGTAACTATTGAAAGATATGAATTTAGTGCCATCGTATTACCTGTAATGTCACTCTTTCTGTATATTGTCTCTGTTCCTTTCTGGTCTGTTACTTTGGGCTCTCTCTTCACTTAAAGGATCCCCTTTAATATTTCTTGAAGGGCTGGTTTAGTGATCACAAATTCTTTTACTTTCTCTTTGTTCTGTTTATCTCTCCTTCTATTTTGAATGACAGCTTTGCTGGATAAATTATTCTTGGGTGCATATTTTTCTTATTTAGCACCCTGAATACATCATGCCAGTCCTTTCTGTCCTACCAGGTCTCTATGGGTAGATGTGCTGCCAGTCTAATGTTCCTACCCTTGCAGTTTAAGGACCTCTTGTCCTGAGCTGCTTTCGGGAGTCTCTCTTTGTCCCTGAACTTTGCAAACTTCACTACTATACGTTGAGTTGTTGACCTATTTTTTTTTTAAGAATTTGTTTATTTATTTGAGAGAGAGAGGGGGAGAGAGAGAATGAGAGAGTGAAGCAGACTCCCTGCTGATCAGAGAGCCCGATGCAGGACTCAATCCCAGGACCCCAAGATCATGACCTGAGCCAAAGGAAGACACTTAAATGACTGAGACACCCAGGCACCCCAGTGTTGACCTATTTTTATTGCCTTTAAAGGGGTTTCTCTGTGCCTCCTAGGCTTGAATGCCTGTTTCCTTTTCCAGATTAGGGAAATTTTCAGCTATAATTTGCTCTAATATACCTTCTGTCCTCCTCTTTCTCTATTCCCTCTTCTCCTGGGATCCCAATTGCTCTAATATTGTTTTGCTTTATGGTTTCACTTATCTCTTGAATTCTCCCCTTGTGATCCAGTAGTTGTTCATCTCTTTTTCTCAGTTTCTTTATTCTCCATCATTTTTTCTTCTAAATCACTAATTCTCTCTTTTGCTTCATTTATCCTAGCAGTCAGAGCCTCCATTTTTGACTGGATCTCACTGATAACCCTTTTGATTTTAACGTGATTAGATTTAGTTCTTTTATTTTTCCAGAAAGTGCTTCTCTAGTGTCTTCTATGCTTTTTCCCAACCCCAGGTAGTATCTTTATAATTACTATTCTGAACTCTAGTTCTGACATCTTACTTATATTAAGTCCCTGGCAGTCAGTAGTGCCTCTTTTTCTCTTTTTTGATGTGAGTTTTTCTGTCCTGTCATTCTTGCAGAAAGTGGTCACTTTTCTATTTGTAGAATTGAAGCAGTTTTTTTCTTAGTGCTCCGGTTGAGTTCATAGGTGTTCAGAATGATTTGATAGCTATCTAGCTGAATTCCAGACAAAACTATGGTCTCCTACTCCTCAGCCATCTTTGAGCTAAACTCCTTTCACACTGCATTTTAATTCTGGATTAACCTCCAACATTTCAACCCAATGCTTTCAATGTCATGAAATATCACTAATAGTTATTTCAGAAATATTTTACTGGATGACTTCTTCTGGACATCCCTTTTGTTACAACCACTTTCCTCATTTATGTTGATAACTTCATTTTCACTAAATTCCTCTGACTTAATATCTAAAGTCTTTTGAATGACAGTAGTGTCAACATTCCCCTGGTCAGGTATTTCATCTATAACTCCATTTAAGATAGATTTGGGTTTCACTAACAGAATTATCACAGTTTGATTTTTTTGCTGCACTTTCATCTTTGTCCATGTTAGCATGTTCAGCAATAACAAAATATCATGTTCTGGATGATTTAAACAACAGAAACTTATTTCTCACAGTTTTGTAGGCTAGAAAATCCAGTCCTTGTTAAGGTGCTGATGAGGTAGGTTTCATTCTGAATTCTCTTCTCTTGGCTTGTTAGTGGCTGCTATCTGCTTATGCCTTCATATGATGGAGAGAGAGAAATTAAGCCTTCTGGTATCTTTTTTTCCTTTTTTAAAAGTTTATTTATTTTTAGTAACCTCTACACCCAACATGGGGCTTAAACTCATGACCCCGAGATCAAGAGTCACATGCTCCACTGACTGAGCCAGCTAGAAGCCCCCCTTTTTTTTCTTAAGCTCCTCCACCCCATCCCCACACCTGTGGTATCCCTTCTTATTTTTTATGACTTATTTATTTGAGGGGGGGGGGAAAGGGCAGAGGGAGAGAGATAATCCCAAGCAGACCCCTGAGCTGAGCACAGAGCTGACTCAGGGCTCAATCCCACAACCCTGAGATCATGACCTGAGCCAAAACCATGAGTCAGATTCCCAACCAAATGAGCCACCCAGGCACCCCTCTGGTATCTCTTTTTAAAAGGACACTAATCCTATTGGGTCATGGCCCACCCTTGACTTCATTCAATCCTAATTACTTAGAGGATCCATCTCTAAATAAAGTCACATTGGGTGTTAAGGTTTCAACATATGAAATTTGGTAGGACACAAACATCCATTTGATAACATTCCACCTCTAGCACTCCAAAATTCATACCCTTCCCACATGCAAAATACATTCATTTCATCTCAACAACCCCAAAAAGTTTTAATTCATCAACTTTAATGTCCAAAGTCTCATCTAAATACCATCTAGATTAGACATGGGTTAGAGTCAAGGCATAATTTTTTATGAAAGAAAATTCTTCTTCAGCTGTAAACCTGTGAAACCACACAAGTTCCAAAATACAATGGTGGGACAGGCAGAGAATAAACATTCCCATTTCAAAAGAGTTAAACAGGAAGGAAAAGAAAGGTGATAGGTCACAAGCAAGTCGAAATGTAGCTAGGCAAATTCCATTAGATCTTCGGGTTTGAGAATAACCATCTGTGGCTCAATATCCCACCTTTTAGACCCTCTGAAATGACAGAATCACTCCTATAGCTCTGCAGGGCAGCCCTAACCTTGTGACTCTCTTCGTGGGCCCCTGGAAAACAGCCTTGCTCCCCAAGTCTGTAGTGAGAGTGACAGCCTTAAAGATTCCTGAATCTCTTTTGGGGTCTTTCTTCATTTTTCTTTAAGAATAGCACACATAGGGCACCTGGGTGGCTCAGTCAGTTAAGCATCCTACTCTTGATTTCCACTCAGGTCATGATCTCAAGGTTGTGAGATTAAGCCCTGCATCAAGATCCATGTAGGGTGTGGAGCCTGCTTAAGTTTCTGTCTTTCCCTCTGCCTCTCCCAGCCCTCTCTTTCAAAAAAAAAAAAAAAGGTATAGCACATATTCCAGCTGAATAGGTCTATAGTCCTGTCTATAGAATCTAAGAATTCTTACAGCCATCCTTCATTCTATCCTGCTTTCTCTGTCCTCTTTAGTTTAAATTGACAGGGTCTCTCCTGGTATCATCCCATCTCTAGTCCAGGCTTCTGCTTAAATGGCTGATTATATCCATGAAATGCACCCATGATCTCTTTATCAAATGGTTGTTTAGCCACACCTTTAGCATTCTCTTTTGAACAAGTTTTTTTGGTTTTTGCAATATGGATAGGCTGAAAATTTACCAAATCTCAAGTTCTGGTTCCTTTTGGCTTAACAATTTTGTCTTCAATTTATCTCACTTCTCACATTTTACTATAAGCAATAAAGACTCAAGCCACACCTTTAATACTTTGCTTACAAATCTTCTTTGAAAAATATTCAATTTTATCATTCAGAAGCTCTATCTTTCACAAAACACAAGAACAAAATTTAGCCATTTTCAGCAACTTTATAATAAAGATTGCCTTTCTTCCAGTTCCTAATAACCTGTTCCTCATTTCTGTCAGGGACCTCACCAAGAATGGCCTTTAATACCCATTTTTCTACCAACATTCTGTCAATGATTACTTATATATTCTCTAAGAAAGCTTTCTATTCAGCTTTTCTCTTTTCTTTCTGAGACCTTATCAAAATTGACTTTAATGTTCATACTCTTGCATGCACTTCATAACTCTTCTAGCCTCTACCCATTACCCAATTCCAAAGCCACTTCCATATTTAGGTATTTGATACAGCAGCATCCCTCTTCATGGTACCAAAATCTGTATTAGTCAGGGATCTCCAAAGAAATAGAACTAACACTATAAAAAGATTTATTATAAAGAATTGACTTATGTAATAATGAAGGTTGAGTAGTCCTGTGATCTAGAGTAGACAAGCTGGAGATCCAGGAGAGTCAATGGTATAGTGTCACAGTGATTTTGAAGTCCTAAGTACCAGGAGAATCTATGTTGTAAGTTTCAGTACAAGAGCTGACAGGATCAGGACTCAAGACGAGCCAAAAGTATGGAAAGACTTATGTCATAGTGCATCAGCCAGGCAGGAGGAGCTTCCTCTTATTCAAGGGTCAGTCATTTGGTTTTATTTAGGCTTTCAGTTGATTGGATGAGGGCCACATACATTAGACAGGCAATCTGCTTTACTCAGATTACTGGTTCAAATGTTGATTTCATCCAAAAGCACCCTCACAGATACACACGGAATAATGTTTGACCAAATATCCGGGTACTCTATGGCCCTCTCACGTTGACACATAAAATTAACTTTATCAGTCAGCCAATTCCCTCTTTTGATTATCCACTTTGGCAAAAGGTAATGTGGATTGATCACTGGGAGGCAAAGAGGCAACATAACTACATACTTTGCTGTTTGCACATGAACTAATATTAGATACGCAGTGAAAAATCACTGCGTGATTTTTAAAAAGTACTATGACTGGTCACTATCATGACCTACATCTGTTATTTAAAAAGTGTGTAGGCTGAAGGGCTAGGAGCAAAGTTTGTAATCCATGCAATTATTTAGAAGGAATATTCTGTGGTAAACTAAATATGAACCATGTTTTTAGGGGGTGGGTATAGTTTAATTAAATATACTAAAACTTGTACACATTAGAGGTGTGCAAAGTAAGGACTTCACATAATGTGCATACAATAAATTGTACATATTTAATACTTATAATTAGATCATTTTGTTATATGTATATACTTATCAACATAATTGAGATTATGAACATATTACCCTCAAAAGATACCTCATGCTCTTTTACTTCTTTAAATAGCTGATAATTTAATTTAGATTTGCTATCAGCCACCTTTGATTCTAATAGCATATGCCCTAGTGTTAGACCACTTGGGCTTAAATTCTGCTTCTGTATGTATCAGGTCCTTATGGTCCTTTATAATACTTCCCTCTCACTCTTCCATATTACCCAACTATGTGATGCCAGGCAACCACTGACTTGCTTTCATTTACAATGGATTCAGTTTGCATTTTCTAGAATTTTACATAAACGAAATCATACAGTATGTATTCTTTTTTGTCTGGCTTCTTCTACTCAGTAGAATTCTTTTTTTTTTTTTTTTTTTTTAAGATTTTATTTATTTATTTGACAGAGAGACAGCCAGTTAGAGAGGGAGCACAGCAGGGTGATTGTGATAGGAAGAAGCAGGCTCCCGGCAGAGAACGCCGGGATCACGCCCTGAGCCGAAGGCAGACGCTTAACGACTGCGCCACCCAGGCGCCCCTACTCAGTAGAATTCTTTTGATAGTCATCAATTTTGTTGCACGTAAACACCTATTCATTCCCTTTCATTGCTAAGTTGTATTCCATTGCATGGATACCTGATTTTATGTATCTATTCATCGGTTGATTAATATTTGGATTGCAATAGCCACTTTCTGGCTATTACAAATAATGCTGCTATAAAGTTTCATATACAAAATTGTATGTAGATGTATGTTACCACTTTTTAAAAACCACTTCTTTTGGATATATACCAAAGAGTGGAATGACTGGATCATATGGTAGGTATATATTTAATTTTTTTAAAGAAATCACTAAACTGTTGTCCAAAGTGACTGTATCACTCTACATTCCTGTCAGCAATGAGTGAATGCTCCAGATCTTCTACATTCTAGCCAAAACGTGTGGGTAGTATGTCTTTTTAATTTTGGTCTTTCTAATAGGTGTCTGGTATTACCTGATTTGTGTGTTAATTTGAATTTCCCTATGACTAATAATGTTGGGTAACTTTTCACATGCTTATTTACCATCCTTATATCTTCTTTGATGAAGTGTCTATTCAAATCATTTGCCCTTTTTAAAACTGGGTTGTGAATTTTCTAATTCCTAAGTATTGAGAGTTCTTTATACATTCTGGATACAAGTCTTTTCATCAAATTTGTAAATTTATCAGCCTACACTGTGATCTTTTCATTCCCTTACTAGTATATTTTGAAGAGCAAAGTTTTCCTTTTTGATAAAAAACAATTCACCAATATTTATTTTTACAGATACAGCTTTTGGAAAACCTCATGGAAAATCATGATGATTTTCTCTTTCTCTTATGTTTTCTAGAATCTTTATAATTGAAGTTTTACATATAGGCCTATGATCCATTTTGAATTTTAGGTATCATACAAAGCATGGATGAAAATCCATTTCTGGCACATGTATATCTAATTTTCCCAATTCTATCTATTGCAAAGACTAGCCTTTTTTCATTAAATTGACCTTGCACCTTTATCAAAAATCACTTATCTTTCAGCTTCTCCCAGTCTAAGAAAGACTTGATTTCCATGTTTGAAAGATTTTTGCTGGGCATAGAATTCTATACTATTCTATAATAAAAACTATAGAACTAATTTTTTTTCTTTAAGTGTTTTTTTAAATTTACTTATTTATTTGAGAGAGAGAGAGTGGGAGAAAGGACAGAGGGGGAAGATATGCAAGCAGACTCCCACCAAGTGTGGAGCCCAACGCAGGGCTCAATCCCATGAGCCATGAGAGCAGGACCAGAGCTGAATCCAAGAGTCAGACGCTTAGCTGACTGAGTCACCCAGGTGCCCCTTCTTTAAGTATTTTTAAGACGTTTGTTTATAGTTTTCTTGCTTACATTGTTTCCGATGATAATCTCCTAAAATTCTTCTGTTTGTTACCCTCTAGGTCATATGTCTTTTTCCTCAAACTGCTTTTAAGATTTTCTCTTTTTCACTGGTTTTGAACAATTTCATGATGACCTACACTGATGTAGTTTTCCTAATGTTTCTTGGTTTTGGATGTCGTTCACTGACCTTCTTGAATCTTTGAGTTTATAGCGTTCATCAAATTCAGACAATTTTCAGCCATTATTTTTTCAAATATTTTTTTTCTACCATTTTTCTCTGTGGAGAGGTTCAAATACAAACATATTAGGGTACTTGAAGTTGTCCCATAACTAAATGATGTTCTATTCACTTTTTAAAAATTTATTGTGCTTTGTGATTCATTTTGAATAGTTTCTAATGTTGTGTCTTCATATTCGTTAGTCTTTTCTTCTGCAACATAAAATCTGCTGTTAATTCCATCCAGTGTATTTTTCATCTCAAGTATTATTTATCAGCACTAGAAGTTTATTTTTTTTTCTTTTAAGGTTTTAATTATTTGAGAGAGAGAGAGAAAGAGAGAGATAGCAAGACAGAGCACAAGCAGCAGGGAGAGGGAGAAGTAGGCTCCCCACTGAGCAGGGAGCCTGACATGGGGCCTGATCCCAGGACCCTGGGATCATGACCTGAGCCAAAGGCAGACGCTTAACCAACGGAGCCACCCCAAGGCCCCTATTTTGAGTCTTTTCTGTATCTTCATTATTCTATGGAAATATACTCATTTTCATGTTCAATCTTTACTCTAGCTTTATTTTACAAATGGAATACACTTATAATAACTTTTGATCTCTTCATCTATTTCTACCATCTGTGTTAATTCTGAATTAGTTGCAATTAATTGGTTTATTTTCTTATTTTTCATCATATTTTCTTGTGTCTTTGCATGTCTAGTACTTTTTTTTAAACAAACTTTTTTTTTTTTAATTAAGTAATCTCTACCCCTAATGTGGGGCTCAAACTCACTACCCTAGGATCAAGAGTTGCACACTCTACCAACTGAGCCACCCAGGTGCCCCTTGCCTAATAATTTTCTATTGTGTGTCAGAAACTGTGAATTTTACTTTGTTAGGTGCTGGACATTTTCATAATCCCACAAATATTCTTGAGCTTTTTTCCTGGGATGCAGTTAAGTTACTTGGAAACTGTTTGATCTTTTCAGGCCTTGCTTTTAAGATTTGTTAGGCAGGAACCAAGCAGCATTCAAGTTTAAGCTAAGTATTACACACTCCTAATCTTTTTAAACACTGGACCCAATGCTTTATGAATTGTGAGGTGTTCTAGGCTGGAATATAGGAACAAACACTGTTCCTATCCCTGTGAGAACTCCATACACTTTTCCCTCTTCTAACCCTTTCCAATGGTTCTTTCCCCAAACTCAGGTAGTTTCTTCATATGAATATACTGATCAATACTCGCTGAAAACTTAAGGGGCATCCTCTGCAAATCTCTTGTAGTAATTCTCTCCACTTCAGTACTTCACCTTGTGAATTCCAGTGATCTCTGCTGTCATAGATTCTCAGCAATGTCTCCTCAACTCTCTGAACTCTATATCCTTTTACCTGCCTTGTGACAGGGCCTAGACAGTCCTTCAATGGAGCAAGAGACAGTAGGGCTCACCTTGTCTGATTCCTGTCTTTCAGGGAACAACGTCCTTTGTTAACCTCATGTCCAATGTCTTGAAAACCATTTTTTTCATAAATTCATTCTTTTTTCCATTTATTTCAGGTAGGAGGGTAAATCTTTTCAATTACTCCATCTTGTTCAGAAACAGAAATCCCTACTTATTTTCAACTGTTAAAACATTCCTGCTAAAAACCATAGGAATTTAAATTCCCAGCACATAATGCTATCAAGGTAGTACTACCTTTCTTCATATCTACAGAGAACCATATATCCAAGAATTAAATCCATTTATTCTACCAGTCTCCTACTTTGTGAATATAGAAAAAAAAAAAATGGGAAAGGGCTGGTGCATTATAATGGCCATCTCAGAAAACAGTAATGGAATGGCTGTATAGCCTTCTGATTAAGAGACACCTCATTACAATTAGGGGAACTAATAGTAGAGAGAAAAAGTGCTACATTTTTTCCCCAGTGACTATAACTGTTTTTATTTTATGAACGGATGCAGGTAAATTGTTTTTCCTATTCTAGCTCTCTCTTTAGACTTAGTGAACACACCTTGTACATTCTCATAATTACTATACTGACAATCTTAATTTTTGGCAGCGTAGGTTTTCATTTATTGCTATTTCTACAATTACACTGTGGGATCAGCTATGACAGGATTGCTTCGAAGATGTCATTTTTAAGATTTTTTTTTTTGAAATATAATTGACTTACCAAAAGAGTTATACAATTATTTATTTATTTATTTATTTATTTATTTATTTATTTATATTTGTTTACTTTTTAAAAGAGAGAGCATGAGCACGTGCTAGTGGCAGGAGGGGCAGAGGCAGAGGGAAAGAGGGAATCCCAAGCAGGATCCAAGCCCAGCACAGAGCTGACAGGGGGCTTGATCTCCAAACCTTGAGATCATGACCTGAGCTGAAATTAAGAGTCAGTTGCTTAACTGACTAACCTGCCCAGAAACCCTAAAATTTACTCTTTTACAGTGTGCAATTTAGTGTTTTTTAGTATATTCCCAAATTTGTGCAACTACTATTAATTCCAGATTTTTATTACCCTAAAAAGACATCCCATAACCATTAACAGTCACTACCAAATTCCCCACTTCCCCCAGTTCCTGGAAATCACTAATTGACTTTCTCTCTCTATGGATTTGTGTATTCTGGACATTACATAGAAAAAGACACATACAATAATGTGGTCTTTTGTGACTGGCTTCTTTCACATAGCATAATGTTTTTAAGGTTCACCCATATTGTACCATGTATCAGTACTTTATTCCATTTTATTTCTGAGTAATAATTCATTGTACAGATATACCACATTTTATTTTTATTTTTTTTTTTTTGTTTGTTAAAGGACATTTGGAGTATTTCCACCTTTTGGCTACTTTGAATAATACTGTTATGAACATTTGCATAAGGTTTTTGTCAGCAAAGTTCTCTTGGGTGTATATACCTAGGAGTAAAATTTCCAGGTCATATGGTAACTACGCTTAACTTTTTGAGGAACTACCAAACTGTTGTCCAAAGTGGCTGTACAATTTTACTCTTCTAGTAGCAATGTATGAAGGTTACAATTTCTCCATATCCTCACCATCACTTCCTGGTCTCTGCCTTTTAAAAGTGTAAAGTAGTATCTTATTATAGTTTTGATTTACATTTCCCATGACTAATGATGTTGAATATGTGAGATGTCATTTTTAACTAAACGCCTACAGTATCCTCTTATGAAAATTTCGATAAGAATTTCAACAAATACCTGATAAGCACTTGACATTAGTTTTTTAAATGTCATTTCTGTGAGATTTCTATTGGAGTATTTTTTAATTTTTTCAAATGTGTACATAACCTCAGCTGTGCTCAGTTTAGATAGTCTATAATTCCTTTAAAGAACATATAAGAGTTGGAAATAATCATAGCTTATAGGTTTGTATCACCTAGTACCTCTTACCAAAACATAAAGTAGTCTTTGCTTGTCTTATAAATTAAAGCCATTTGAAATTGAAATATAAAGAAAACCTGGATCAGCCAGCTTACATGATGTTGTAATTACAAATAAAGTTCAGTGACTTCTAAAATCACTTAGCTAATTAGTGATACCTCTGTTATTAAAATCTAGATATACTGACCACTATACTAGTAATCCTTCTGATGGGGGTTCATTGACAAATAAACTCAAATAATAAAAAATGTAACATGAAATAAAGGCAAGGGCAGTGGACTGGTAATCAGAAGAACTGCATATATTTTGTTACATTTGGTTTTTCATGGGGGAATCCTACTTTAATTTCTGGACCATATCTTTATCAAATAGAAAATTCTAAAGATAATCTCTAACAAATTCTTCCACATCTGAAATTGTTTGGGAGTCAGTGGAGTACAAAAAAGCATAATGTTAACTGGATTTGGGAGTTAACCTAAAAAAAAGTACAGGAACTTTAAACAATAAAAGCCAAAATCTTCGATGATCTTTCACTGTTATAACAATGGAATGGAATCAGAAATACATTCCTTTAACAAGAACAGCACAGACTAACATAGGTAGGGAAAGAACTCAACTCCCATTCTGTTGTAATGAATAATATTTCCCTATTGCACAAAGGCAGCCAGAATCAGAAGCATGCCAAAGGTTTCACCCTTAGCTTCTTTTCTCTGTAATATCTTTAGGGTCTATAACTGCCAGAATATATAAACAAGCAGGGCACAGGGTCGGAACTTATGAAATTATGCATACTGGGAGTGGAAAAAGGCAGAAAAATACACTTGAATACAGCACATATATTTAAAGCATTGTAAAATGAGGTCTGACACTAGTTGAGACAGAAAGCTCAAGATAAACAAACAAACAAACAAAAAACAGAAACAAACCACAGCACACCCCAAATAGCTAAAGCAACCTTAAAAAAGAAAAGCAAAGCTGGAGGCATCACAATTCTAGACTTCAAGTTATGTTACAAAGCTGTAGTAATTAAAACAATATGGTACAAGCCCAGAAATAAACACATAGATCAATTCAATGGAATAGAAAACCCAGAAATAAACAAACAATTATATGGTTAATTAATGTTCAACAAACCAGGGAAGAATATCTAATGGGAAAGTCTCCTCAACAAATGGTGCTGTAGTTGACCAGAAGATGGAGGAGGGCCACCAGCACCATGGTAGACTTTGTATGAACAAGAAATAAACCTTCAAGCACATTAAAAAAAAATAGTATTAAATTATAAAAAAAAAAAAAATGGTATTGTGAAACCTGGACAGCTACATACAAAAGAATGAAACTGGATCACTTTCTAACACCGTACACAAAAATAAATTCAAAATGGATTAAAGATGGGGCACCTGGGTGGCTCAGTCAGTTGAGCATCTGACTCTTGGTTTCACCTCAGGTCGTAATCTCATGGGTCCTGGGATTGGGCCGAGTTGGCTCCACACTCAGCGGGAAATCTGCTTGAGGTTCTCTCCCTCTCCCTCTGCCCCTTCGCCCCCCCACCTCTCTCTCTTTCTCTCAAATTAATAAATAAATCTTAAAAAACAAAACAAAACAAAAATGGATTAAAGACCTAAATGTGAGACCTGAAACTATAAAAATCCTAGAACAGAACACAGGCAGTAACTTTCCTGACATCAGCCATAGCAACATTTTTGTTGCTATGAGGCAAGGAAAACAAAAGCAAAAATAAACTTTGGGACTATATCAAAATAAAAACCTTCTGCCCAGTGAAGGAAACAATCAATGAAACTAAAAGGCAACCTACGGAATAGGAAAAGATATTTGCAAATGACATATCTGATAAAGGGTTAGTATCCAAAACATACAAAGAACTGATACAGCTCAAAAAATAAACCAACTAAAAAGTGGGCAGAAGACATGAAGAGACATTGCTCCAAAGAAGACATACAGATGGCTAACAGACACATGAAAAGATGCTCATCATCATTTCTCAGGGAAATACAAGTCAAAACTATAATGAGATATCACCTCACATGATCAGAATGGCTAAAATAAAAAACACAAGAAACAGGTGTTGGTGAGGATGTGGAGGAAAAGGAATGCTTGTGCACTGTTGTTGGGTTTGTCAACTGGTGCAGCCACTAGAAAACAGTATAGAGGTACCTCAAAAAGTTAAAAATAGAGATGTTCTATGATTCAGCAATTACAGTACTGGGTATTTACCCATAGAATACAAAAACACTAATTCATAATTTTTAAAAATATTTTATTTATTTGTTTATTTGAGAGAGAGAGAGCACAAGTGGGTAGAGGAGCAGAGGAGGAGGGAGAAACAGACTTCCTGCTGAACAGGGAGCTAGACGCAGGGCTCCATCTCAGGACTCTGGGATCATGACCTGTGCTAAAGGCAGATGCTCAACCAACTGAGCCACCCAGGTGCCCCTAATGCATAACTCTTTAAAGTAAATTCTATGCCCAATATGCAGCTTGAACTCATGACCCTGAGATCAAGAGTCACATGCTCTACTGACTGAGCCAATCAGGTGTCTCTCAAAAACACTAATTCAAAGGGATCCGTGCACCTCTATATTTATAGCAGCATTATTTACAATACCCAAATTATGGAAGCAGACCAAGTGTCCATCAGTTAATGAATGGATAAAGAAGATGTGGTACACACACACACACACACACACACACACACACACACACACACACGCACAGGAATATTATTCAGCCATGAAAAAGAATGAAATCTTGTCATTCCATTTGCAATGACATGGAGCTAGAGAGCACAATGCTAAGCGAAATAAGTCAGTTAGAGAAAGACAAAAACCACATGATTTCAGTCATATGGGGAATTTAAGAAACAAAACAAATGAGTAAAGGGAAAAATAAAAATTGCAAAAGAGTGCAGCAAACCAAGAAACAGACTCTTTATTTTTTTTAAGAATTTTATTTATTTATGAGAGAGAGAGAGAGAAAGAGAGAGAGGGAGAGACCATGAGCAGGCAGGAAGGGTAGAAGGAGAAGCAGACTCCTTGCTGAGCAGGGCGTCCGATGCAGAACTTGATCCCAGGACCCTGGGATCATGATCTGAGCTGAAGGCAGATGCACAACTGACTGGGCCACCCAGGCTCCCAAAACAGACTCTTTAACTATAGAGAAGAAACTGATGGTTACCAGAAGGGAGGGGAGGGGAGGGGGGTGGGTTAAATATGTGATGACGATAAAGGAGTGCACTTGTAATGAGCACTGGGTGATGTATGGAGTTGTTGAATCACTATATTGTACACCTGAAACTAATGTAACACTGTATGGTAACTAACTAGAATTAAAATAAAAACTTAAAAATATATAAATAATATAAAAAATTTTAAAAATAATGAAAAAACCACGACATAGGACAACTGATCCATATAAGATAAATATCAATAGATACTGCAAACTGAAGTAGAAGCTTGACTTCAAAGTCAATGCTTAAAAGCCTACTTGCCAGAAGTTGTTTTAAAGTGAGGATCTCTAGGGGGTCTTTCTTCAATGTTATCTATTGAAAACAATGCCAGAAAGACTTACATGACTATGAAGGGGGGGAAAAAAAGAATGAAAAAGAATAATAGAAAAGAAAATATTGCTTTGAATAAACATTGTAGAGGGGCACCTGGCTGGCTCAGTCCGTGCAGCACAGGACTGTTGATTTCAGGTTTGTGAGTTTGAACCCTATGTTGGGTGTAGAGATCACTTAAAAATAACATCTTTAAAAATGAAAAGGAAACAACACTACAGCAAAAGTAAAACACATGTAAAATAGCATACATTCTATAAATAGTTTCCTCTGAACAAAATATAAACATTTAGTTTTCATTTGCTTGGTTACCTCAAAGAAGATGTAGCAGGAGAGACAGAGAAAATAAAGAGACAAAATGGGAGGGACAAAGGAGGGGGAAAAAAGACAACATGGATTCAAAAGCAATTAGTCCGGGGCGCCTGGGTGGCACAGCGGTTAAGCGTCTGCCTTCAGCTCAGGGCGTGATCCCGGCATTCTGGGATCGAGCCCCACACCAGGCTCCTCCACTATGAGCCTGCTTCTGTCTCTCCCACTCCCCCTGCTTGTGTTCCCTCTCTCGCTGGCTGTCTCTATCTCTGTCAAATAGATAAATAAAATCTTTAAAAAAAAAAAAAAGCAATTAGTCCATATGAGGAATTACCTAATGCAAAATAACACATTAAAATAATTAAAATATGCATTACTGGTAGACTAAATCTGAATAAAGATGTGAAAGACATAGTTTTGAATATTTTTTAGAATGAAGAAAAATATAAATATGGAAAAATCCTTGAAAGAGAAAATGACTAATATGGAGGAAAGAGAATGAATATCCTACCTAAAAAATCATAGCTATATATATCAACCAGAATTCTTCTCTTAGCACACAGATAGCACAATTTGGGATAATTCAAAGAAAGTTAATGTACAAAGACACTATTCATAAAAGTGAGGCTGAAGGGGTGCCAGGGTGGCTCAGTCAGTTAAATGTCTGCCTTGAGATCAGGTCATGATCCTGGAGTCCCGGGATGGAGCCCTATGTCGGGCTCCCTGCTCAGCGGGGAGTCTCCTTCTCCATCTCCCTCTCCCTTTGCCCCTCCCCCTGCTCCTTCTCTCTCTCTCTCTCTCTCTCTCTCTTACTCACTCTCTCTCAAGTAAATAAATAAAATCTTTTTAAAAAAAGGTGAGGGTGAAGAGAAACCACAAGGAACAATACAATAACCCAGGGCTAATAGCAGTAGAGCTCTTATTGTTCCTATAGACATAGGCAGTGGTTAGTTACTGTAATATCAGAAGGGAATAGTGTAGAAAACGTCATCTTCAGTATAGAGACATAGATAGCCTAAGGTGTCCTAACAGGGAGGGAATCACAGGGATAAATACCTTGGCTACATACTCCACTCTTGGATATTTTTGAAGGGCTCTCTTCATTGGTAGAAATTGACCAGGTGCCAGAGGACTTTTTTACCCATATAACCCATAAAAATCAGGTTCCTAGGGTAAGAAGCACAGTAGACTAAAAAGAAGAGTGGATTTGGAAGGGCAAATGGAGAACAAAATAGTGTTCTATAGGAATAATGAAATGTGAATATCTGCCTTTCAACTGAGTCCATTCACAATTATTAAAATTATTGACACAACTGTATTTTTTTCATCATTATATTTGTTTTCTAAATGTCCTCCTTGGTCTTCTATTACTCCTTTGAGGTCTTATATGTTAAATAAATATGATTTCAATGTCACAGTGTAATTCTACTTTTGATTAGGTTATTAAATTTCATTTAAAGTTTCTTTTTAGTCATTGCTTTAGGGGCTACAAAATGAATCTTTATGATAACCTACTTCAGATAAATACTGACTTAATTCTATTACAGCAAATTGCTCCTATATGTTCCATTTCCTCCATTATTGTTAGTACTAGTAATGTCAATTACATTACTTTTATGTATGTTATACACTTGACAATAAAATATCATAATTATTTCTTTAAACTACTTTTCTACTGGTTTTTGAAAAAATTAAGATAACAAAGAAAAATATCATTCTTATATATTTACCCACATACATGTACCATTTCTAGTGCTCTTCATTCCTTCATGTGGATCTGAGTTACTGTTAACTATTACTCGTTTTCAGCCTGAAGGACTTTATTAATGCTTGTAGTGCCTGTCTGTTAGCAACAAAATCCTAGTTTTTGTTTTCCTAGGCATGTCTTTATTTTACTTTCATTTCTGAAAGATAATTTTACTGGATATATAATTCTATAGTTGTCAGTGCCTCTCCCAAACTCAACCCCAAGACTCTAAATACATCATTACATTGTCTTCTCATTGCCAGAATTTCTGATTAGAAAAATTAACTATTGGTAGTATTGTTGCTCCTGTGTTCATGGGTTGTTTGTCTCTTACTTCTTTCTAGAGTTCTTTTTGTCTTTGGCTTTCAACAGTTTCATTATAATATATCCAAGTGTGGTTCCTTATCTTTTTCACACTTGAGATTTTTGAGGTTCTCCAACCTATAGATTAATATTCTTATCAAATTGAGAGGTTTTCATTAATTGTTTCTTTATTTTTTCCTGCCTCCCTCACCTGTCCTCTTTTTCTAGGACGCCCATTACATACATGTATGTAGGGATACTTCACACTGTTCCACCGTTCTTTGAGATTCTGTTCATTTTTCTTCAATCATTGTCTCTCTATTCTTTGCATAGGGTAATTTCAAATGATTTTCAAGTTCACAGATTGTTTTTATCTGCTGCTGAGCCCATCCAGTGAATTTTTCATTTCAGTTATTGTAAACTGAAGTGCTAGAATTTCTATTTGGTTCTTTTACTATAGATCGCATTTCTCTACTTAGACTCCATTTTTTTTTAGTTATTTCTACTATGTTTTCCATTAGTTCTTTAAACATAACTTTTAAAATATTAAAAACCTGTTTCTAATAGTTCCTTTGAGATCTTTGTTAAATCTAACATCTGGGTCCATCCAGAGTCAGTTTCTATGGACTGCCTTATTTTCTGGTATTATCATTCTTTCTTATTTCTTTGCATGTCCATTAGTTTTAAAACCATTTTAGAGGGCATACGTCAATTCTGGATTCTGCTTTATTTACTGGAAAGTTTTGTTTAAGTAACTTGCCTGGACTTAAACTACAGAATCTATCTCTGCAGCAGTGTGTACCATTGATGACTCTGCTCAAATTTAAAATAAAATTAATACACTTTTTTGGGGGAGTGGTTTTAAAGAAAAATAAGGGAAAGTAGAGAGTTCCCATATATGCCCTCATATCCCTCTCTAATTTCCTCTATTATTAATATTTTGAATTACTGTAGTATATTTGTTAATATTGGTGAGTCATATTGATACACTATTTTTAACTAAAGTCATAGAATACATTAATGTTCACTATTTCTGTTATTCATTCTATGGGTTTTGACAAATGTGTAATGACACACATCCACCATTAGAGTATTACACAAAATAATTTCACTGCCCTAAAAATCCCTTATGCTTCACTTATTCATCCCTGCTTTCCTGCCTCCAAACCCGGGCAACCATTGATTTTTTAATGTCTTCATAGTTTTGCCTTTTCCAGAATGTCATATAGTTGTCCTTATACAGTAGTCTTTTCAGATTGTTTTCTCTTAACAATGTGTTAAAGTGTCTTCCATGTCTTTTACTGGTCTGACAACTCATTTCCATTTAGTGTTGAATAATATTCCATCGTATGAATTTACCAGTTTGTTGATCCATTCACCTATTGAAGAACATCTTGGTTGCTTCCAGGATTTGGAAATTACAAATAAAAATGCTATAAATATCTGAAAGCAGGATTTTGTGTAGACATAAGTTTTCAGCTAATTTGGGTAGATATCAAGGAGTGTGACTGCTGAATCATACAGTAAAAGTACATTTAGTTTTGTGTAAGAAACTGCCAAACTTATCTTCCAAAGTGGCTGTACCATTTGTATTCCCAACAGCAATGAATGAGAGCTCCTCTTGCTCAACATATTTGTCAGCATTTGGTGTAGTGTTTTGGATTTTGACCATTATACAAGGTGTGTAGTATCTTATTGTTTTAACTTACAATCCCCAAATGACATGATATCAACCACCTTTTCATATGCTTATTGCCATATATATATACCTTCTCTGATAAGGTGTCGGTTCAGATATTTTGCCCATTTATGAATTGGGTTGTTTTCTTATTGTTGAGTTTTTTAAAAATTCTTTGTACCTTTGAATATCAATCCTTTATCAGATATGTGTTTCTTAGATATCTTCACAGTCTATGGCTTGTCATTTCATATTCTTAATGGTATATTTTTCAGAGCAAACTAAAATTTTAATAAGTTCTAACATCAATTTTTTGTTTCATGGATTATGCTTTTGTTGTTGTACCTAAAAATTTACTGAAAACCCAAGGTTATGTAGATTTTCTCCTATGTTATCTTCTCGGAATTTTATAGTTTTGAAGTTTACATGTAGGTTTATGATCCATTTTGAGTTTTTTTTGAGTTAATTTTTGTGAAAGTTGTAAAGTTTGTGTCTAGATTCAATTTTGTGCATGCATATGTCCAATTGTCCCAGCACCCTTTGATTATTATTATTATTTTTAAAGATTTTATTTATTTATTCGACAGAGATAGAGACAGCCAGTGAGAGAGGGAACACAAGCAGGGGGAGTGGGAGAGGAAGAAGCAGGCTCATAGCGGAAGAGCCTGATGTGGGGCTCAATCCCAGATCACTGGGATCACGCCCTGAGCTGAAGGCAGACACTTAACCGCTGTGCCACCCAGGGGCCCCAGTAAAGCCCAGCACCCTTTGAAAAGACTATCCTCCACTGACATGATTTTCCTTCTTTTTCAAAACTCAGTTAAATATTTTTTGTGGGGGTGCCTGGGTAGTGCAGTTGCTAGGTGGCTGCCTTCGGCTCAGGGCGTGATCCCGGCCTTCTCCCTGCTTGTGTTCCTTCTCTTGCTGGCTGTCTGTCAAATAAATAAACAAAATCTTAAAAAAATATATATTTTTTGTGGGACTATTTCTAGGTTCTTCATTCTGTTCCATTTATAATTTATCTCTCTCTTTTTTAAGCTCTATGCCCAATGTGGCGCTTGAACCAACTATCCTGAGATCAAAAGTCGAGCCCAAGACTAAGAGTCACATGTTCTACTACCTGAACCAGCCAAGTGCCCCTCAATTTATCGTTTCTTTCGTCAATATGACACTGTTTTGAACACTGTAGCTTTATAGTAAAATCTTGAAATCAGGGAGTGTCAGTTCTTAGATTTTTTCTACTTCAATATTGTGTTAACTATTCATATAAACCTGAAAATCAGTTTGTCAATATCCACAAAATAACTGGCTAGAATTTTGATTGGGACTGCATTCAATCTATAGACCAAGTTAAGAAGAAATGGCATCTTGACAATAATGAGTCTTCATATCCATGTACATAAAGTAGCTTTCAATTAGGTAGATCTTTAATTTTTTTCATCAGAGTTTAATAGTTTTTTCATATAGATCTTTTACATATTTTGTTATATTTGTATCTAAATATTTCATTGTTTTTTGATGGCAATGTAAAAGGTATTGTGTTTTTAATTTCAAGTTCCAAGTATCCATTGCTTGTATAAGAAGGCAACTGGCTTTTGTATATTAGGGTTGTCTTCTACAACCTTGCTATAATTGGTTATTAGTTTCAAAAGGTTTTTGGTTGATTTTTTGGATCTGAGAAGAAAAATAGTTTTATTTCTTCCTTCCCAATCTGTATACATTTACTTTCCTTTGTCTTATTGCATTAGCTAGGACCTCCAGTATGATGATGAATGGGAGTAGTGAGAATGGACATACTTGCCTTGTTCCTAATCCTAGTGGGCAAGCATGTAGTTTCTCACTATCAAGTATGATGTTAGCTGTAGGGGTTTCGTTTCATTTTTGTTTTTAATAGATGTTCTTTATTTAGTTGAGGAAATTTCCTTTTATTTTTAGTTTCATGATTTTTTTTTTTTAAAGATTTTATTTATTTGACAGAGAGAGACACAGTGAGAGAGGGAACACAAGCAGAGGGAGAGGGAGAAGCAGGCTTCCCACTGAGCAGGGAGCCCGACGCAGGGCTCCATCCTAGGGCCCTGGGATCATGACCTGGACTGAAGACAGACGCTTAACAACTGAGCTACCCAGGTGCCCCGTACTTCATGAGTTTTTATCACGAATGGGTGCTGGATTGTCTCAAATTCCTTTTCTGCATCTATTGATATGATCATATGATTTTTCTTCCATTAGTTGATTTTTGAATGTTAATCCTACCCTTACGTATCTGAAATAAATCCCACTTAGTCGTGGTATATAATTCTTTTTATACATTGCTGGATTCAACCTGCTAATATTTTGTTGAGGATTTTGCATCTATGTTCCTCAGTGATAGTGACCTGAAGCTTTCCTTTCTTACAACTTGTCTATCTGGTTTTGGTATTTAGGTAATGTTGACCTCACTGAATGAGTTAGTATTACCTCTGCTTCTATCTTCTGGAAGAGATGATAGAAAATTGGTATAATTTTTTCCTTGAATGATGCTAAGTTATTTTTTTTCATTCCTATTATTATTTTGTAATCTGGCTTACTAGAAGTTGCCTCTGTTCTGGCATAACTTAGTGGTCAGCCAATGATTTGGCCAGAAGTTATGTTCACATATCTTGACTTGGTAAGACCTGTATGCTTTGCCCATTAATCTGTTCATGGGTTGCAGAACACTTTCAATGTTTGACTTAACTCTCTAGTTTTCTTTGTCTTTTCACCTTCCACCAGGTGCTCCTGGGATTCCTTGCATGTGTGTACAGTTAGCCAAAGAACTGTGCAGAGCCCCTATATACCTATCTCATTTCCAGGTAGCCCATCAAATTTCTGGCTGGTCCACCTCTCACCCTAACTGGACGTACAACTTCCGGGTAGCAAAATGAAGGATTCTCCCCCATTATTTCCAATCTTATTTGGCAATCTTAGCTGGCAAAGACACAAGTTTTCACTCCTCATCTGTAACTGAGTACTACTCTGACATCACACGTGGTAGTTTCTGTGACTGGTCAAAAGCTAGCAAAACTACCATTCTTGTACACCAAGTTGGGTAATGGGTAATAGAAACCTTGCCACATAAAAAGGCCACAGGCTTCCAGCATTATTATCCAAAATTGCATTAGTTTTTCAGGAATAAATGTTTCTTATATGTTATCTGCTTTCAGTTGATTTCCAGTGCCCTGAAGTTGATTTTTGACTAATTTTGACACTTTAAAAAATTCCCCTTTATTGAGATATAATTGACACATAAAGTTGTAAAATATTTAAAGTGTACATGGATTTCCCCATCTAGTTAATTAACACTTCCAACACCTACATATTTATTGATTTATTCTGGTGAGAACATCTGTAATTTTTCCACTTTTGTACTTATTCTTTTGTGGAGAGGAAGCATCAATCATAACGGAAAGTCCCCTATTTATTAGGCTATAATAGTTTCATGTGTTACTTTTTTTTATCATGGTAAAACAAACATAACATAAATTTATCTTATTAAACTATTTTAAGTATACAATTCAGTGGCATTAAACACATTCGCATTATTGTGCAACTATTACCACTTTCTATTTCCAGAACTTTCCATCATCACAAACTCTGTACCCATTAAAAATTAAGTCCTAATCTCCTCTTCCCAGTCCCTGGCAACCTCTATTTACTTTCTGTCTATATGAAATTGCCTATTCTGGATTCCTCATATAAGTGGAATAATAAAACACTGGTTCTTTTGTGTTTAAATTTATTTTACCTAGCATAATGTTTTCAAGGGTCAACCATGCTGAAGCACATATCATTCAATTTTTTGGCCAAATAATATTCCATCCTGTGGACATACCACATTTGCTTATCCATTCGTTAAGCGATAGAATTGGTTTATTTACACATCTGTCTCTTAATAATGTTGCTATGAATATTTGTGTGAAATTTCTTTTGTGGGTATATGTTTTCATTTCTCATGAGCATATAGTTTGTTTTAGAATTGACTGATCTGTATTTAACCTTTTGAGGAAGAGCCAAACTTTTCTGAAGTGGTTACACCATTTTTCATCCCCTAGGGCAGTGTAGAAGGGTTCCGATTTTTCCATATCCTTCTCAATATTTGTTATTTTAAAAACAGCATTATTGAGGTATAACTGATATATATTTTCTTCTAAGGTGTATCATTTGGTAAGTCTTGACATATGAATACACCTGTGAAACTATCACCACAATCAATACAGTGAATATATCCATCACCCCATTAAGTTTTCTCATCCCCTTTGAAACACGTTCTCTCTCCTTATGCCTGCAGCTCTGGCACCAGGCAGCTATTTATTTATTGTCACTATAGACTTGTCTGTATTTTTTAGAGTTTTATATAAATGACATCATATGTAATCTCCCCTTACCCGCTGGCTTCCTACACTTTGCAAAATGATTCTGAGATTCATTCATATCGTCATGTGTGTGTTGATAGTTCATCCTTACATATTGCTGAGGAATATTCCATTTTATAAATACATCACAATTTGGTTATCCATTAACCTGTTATCCACTAACATTTCAGATGTTTCCAATTTGGAGCTATTACAAATAAAGCTGGTAGGAGCATTCCAGTACCAGAGTTTATGTGGACTTATTATACTCTTTTCACTTGGATAAATTCCTAAAGTGGAATGGTTGAATAATGTGGCAGGTGTATGCTTAACTTTTTAAACAACTGTCAAACTATCTTCCAAAGTGGTTTTACAATTTTATATTCTCATTAGCAGTGAATGAGTGCTCCAAATCCTCCACAACCATGTCAAAACTTGGTATGGTCAAGCTTTCAAATTTTATCCATTCTAATTGGTGTGTATAGGTAACTCAACGTGTGTGTGCGTGTGTGTGCGCGCGCGCGCATGATACTGTTGGAATTCACAGAACATGAAATCAACTATTTTAAAGGTAATAATTCAGTGGCATTTAGTACATTTAGAATATTGTGCAACCATCACATTATTTAATTGGAAACATTTACATCACCCCAAAATAAAATTTTACACTAAGTAGTTTTTATATATTCCCTCCTTCTCTGAACCACTGGTGACTATCAATTTACTTTCTGTCTCTGGATTTACCCATCATGGATATTCCACATAATTGGAATCATACAATAAATATATGGTGTTTTGTGTTTGGCTTCTTTCACCTAGCATGTTGTTATTGAGGCTCATCTACATTGTAGCATGTGTCACTACTTCATTCCTTTTTATTGGCTGAATAATATTCCAATATATGCCTATACCCCCCCAGTTGGCTTATTCATTCATCCACTGATGGACACTTAGATTGTTTCTACATTTTGGCTATTATAAATACTGCTGCTATAATCATTTGTGTACAAGTATTTGTTTGATTATCTGGCTTAAGTTCTTTAGGGTATGTACCTAAGAGTGGAATTACTAGGTCATATGGTAAGTCTATGTTTAACTTTTTCAGAAAAATACCGAACTGTTTTCCATAGTTGCTGAACTATTTTATATTCCCAACAGCAACATATGTATGAAAGGTTCCAAGTTCTCCACATTCTCACCAATGCTTTTTTTTTAATCTTTTGTTAAGTGGCCAACATAGTGGGAGTGAATAGTATCTCACTGTAGTTTTGATTTGCATTTCCTTAATGACTACGGATACTGAACATCTTTTTGTGTGCTTATTAGCCATTGCTACACTAGACAAATGTCTATTCAGATCCCTTCCCATTTTTCAATTGGGTTTTTTGTCTTGTTATTGAGTTGTAAGAGGTTTTTACATATCCAAGATACAAGTCCCTTATCAGATATTTGAAAAAATTCTTCCCATTCTGTGGGCTTTTTATCTTCTTGATAGTGTCCTTTGAAGTACAAAAGTTTTTACTACTGATGAAGTCCAATTTATCTATTTTTATTTTGTTGCCAACATTTGAGAAACTGTAAACCATTTTCAGATGTGACTAAGCTACATTATTTTACATGTCCACCAGAATTTGAGAGTTCTAGTTGCTGCAAATCCTAACCAACATTAAGTATTGATGCCTTTTAAACTTTAACAATATTAATAAGAGGGGTCTCATTTTGATTTAAATTTACATTTCTCTGTTGACTAATGATTTGAACATATTAAAATATGTGATTATTTACCAATTCATGTATCTTTTTGAGGATGTGACTGTGCAAAACTTTTGCCCATTTTTAAACCAGATCTTTCTCTTATTAATAGGTTATAAGTGTTCTTTTTATATCCTGAAGGCACGTCCTTTTAAAATATGTTTGCAAATATTTTCCTTCATACATGCACAGCATTTTCATTTTCTTAAAGATTTCTTCAAAGAGCAAAATTTTAAATTTTGATTTTAAAAAGCAATTTATTATATTTTCTATTATAGGTCACACTATTTGAGTCCTCATTAAAAATCATTTCCTACCTCAAGGTAGCAAAATTGTTCCTCCTGGTTTCCCTCCCCCCCCCCCAAAATTTAGAGTGCTAAGTTTACATTTAAGTCTATGGTGTATTTTAAGTTAATTTCTCCTCATGATATGGAGTAGAATATGTGGATAGCCATATGGATAGCCAGTTAGCCACATCATTTTTAAGAATATTCTCCATTCCCTCATGAACGTTGTACTCTTAATGAAAATTAGATAATTATGTATGTGTGGGTTTACTTTAAGATTCATTTCGGTTCCACTCATCCTCAAGCTGAGCATTTCACCAATAGCAGGTGGACTTTTTAGATTTTTAAAGATTTTATTTATTTATTTTAGAAAGAGAGATATAGAGAGCATGAATGGGGTCAGGGACAATGGGAGAGGGTGATGCTAGGGGTGGAGCCTGACACAGGGCTTGATCTCATAACCCTGAGACCATGACCTGAGCCGAAATCAAGAGTTGGACTCTTAACCAACTATGCCACCCAGGAGCCCCAGAAGTGGTCTTGATTACAGTAACTTTATCTGAAGTCCCAACATCATTTAGGATTAAGTCATTCTAATTTGTTTACCATTTAAAAATTGCTTTGCCTACTCATGTTTTCTTTTCTTGCATTTCTATATAAATTTTAGAATCAGCTTCTCATATTCTACCAAAGTAGTTGGGAGTTTTAATTGAAATTGTGTTGATATATTGGTAAATTTGGTTAGAAGTGTCATGTGAATAATCTTGAATGTTCCAATCCATGAAAATGGTATAGCTCTCTTTTAATTTAATCTTTAAAATTCTCTCATCAATGCTTTGTAGTTTTTAGGGCAAAGTGGTAAATGCCTTTTGTTATATTTATTCCTAAGAATTATTTTTTGGTGTAATTGTAAATGGAACTTAAAAAATTCAAAGTGTTTGCTATTAGTATATTAAAATACAACCGATTTTTTTTATCTTAACTCTGTATCTTGTAATATTATTTTTTCTTTTTTTAAAAAAAGATTTTATTTATTTATTTGACAGAGACAGCCAGTGAGAGAGGGAACACAAGCAGGGGGAGTGGGAGAGGAAGAAGCAGGCTCCTAGCGGAGGAGCCTGACGTGGGGCTCGATCCCAGAACGCTGGGATCACGCCCTGAGCCTAAGACAGATGCTTAACGACTGCACCACCCCTATTTTTCTTTTTTTTCTATTAGATGTTTTCCTTTTTTTTTTAATAAGTTCAATTAGCTAACATATCATTAGTTTTTGATGTATTGTCCAATGATTCATTACATGTAACATTATTAAATTCACTTGTTTGTTCTAGTTGTTGTGCAGACTCCTTAGTTTTCTAGGAAACAATCTTATCATCTGAAAAAATGTACAGTTTTACTTCTTCCTTTATGAAATTTATACACTTGGGAGCTGCCCAAAGATATAATCATGCTGTCAGACTTCAGAGTGACCTGAAAATTCTTCACTTCATGTTCATCCCAGGAATCCTTTGCCTTTTGTTTTTGCTTTTGTATATAGTGTTATTATGTTATAGTCAACATTACTATTTCATTTCCCATTTAAAAAAACACTGTAAACTTTTGTATATAAAAAGTTTTCCAGTGGCAGGGCGCCTGGGTGTCTCGCAGTCGGTTGAGCATCTGACTTCAGCTCAGGTTATCACCTTGGGGTCATGGGATCGAGCCCTGTGTCCGGCTCTGTGCTCAGAAGCTCTCCCTGAGGCTCGACTTATCCCTCTGCCTCTGCTCCTCCCCTTGCTCACACTCTGTCTCCCTCTCTCAAAAGAATAAATAAAATCTTTTTTAAAAAAGTTCTCTAGTGGCAACAAAATAATAATTTTGCTTAAATATATGACTCCCCATAATCAATTGAAAAAAATCATGACTGATTTTGAAGATGATTCTGAAGTTCAAAAACACTGAAGATAAAATGATACAACTATGAATATATTTTAGAATTATGACCTAGCTAACTTATACTACCCTATCAGTTAAACACACAAATTGCAACCCTTTAATCACTAATTTCAAAGGAGCTCATCCTACATAAATTGTCTTCAACATCTCTCAATAATTTTCTACTTCTCCTTAACTATAAATCTTTCATTTGGAAAAGATAATCACAGAAAAATAGAATTTACAGCTTTCATTAAAATAAAAAAAAAATGGTAGAAATTACACAACACTACATCTAGTACAGCACCCTGAGTCCTTAGAATCTTGGTGGAAATACACAACTGCCAAACAGAGTGAAGATTTTCCCAGGACTACTCAGCATTTGCTTTATTATTGAGGAGGAAGGGAAGTGTTATAGCTTCCTAACTTTTCCCACTGCTTGAGATTCTGGGGTATGTGCTAGCTAACTTGGTATAAGGGGGGCCTGATTCTGGACAAATTGTCAGGTAAACTTAAAAAACATTGTCTGGGGAGTTTGAGATGTGACCTGAAATTCACCTGCCTCTCAGTAAACTCCCAGAAATATGCTAGGTGTATGTCATATACTTATACAAACATTTCTCCAAAGAAGACATGCAAACATCAATAAGCACATGAAAAAATGGTCAAAGTCTTAAGTTATTAGGGAAATGCAAATCAAAACCAGTAAGATACCACTTCACACCTACCAGGATACTTAATATAAAAACGACAGACAATAACAAGTGTCAATGAAGATAGTGAGAAATTGAAACACTCACATATTGCTGGTGGGAAGATGAAATGATATAGCTGCTTTGGAAAACAGTTTGACAAGTTTATCAAAATACTAAACATAGAATTACCAGGTGACACAGAAATTACATATACCCAGGAGAATTACAAACATATGTTCACACAAAACCTTGTCCACAGAAATATTATTCACAATAGCCAAGGAGTGGAAAAAACCCTAAATGTCCATCAACTGATAAAGTGATCCTCAAAATATGGTATATCCATACATATTTGGTAATAAAAAGAATGTCATATTTGGTAATAAAAAAATGTCATACTTACATATGCTTCGACAAGGCTGAACCTTGAAAACATTGTTAAATGAATGAAACCAGTAAAAAAAAAAAAAAAGAAAGAAAACCCCCCACATACTTACAATTCCATTGTCTAGAACATGAAAATCCACAGAAACAAATTATAAGTTATAATTTGAAGAAATATAAGAAGTTATATAAGAAATTATATTTTTTATAATTTAATATAAGAAATAAATTAGAAGTTTCCTAGGGCTTGGATGTAGGGGATGGGGAGATGAGAAGGAATGACTGATAATGCCATTCAGGGGGTTAAAAATGTCCTCAAATTAGGGGCACCTGAGTGGCTCAGATGGTTAAACATCTGCCTTCGGCTCAGGTCATGATCTCCAGGTCCTGGGACTGAGCCCCCACGTCAGGCTCCTAGCTCAGCAGGGAGCTTGCTTCTTCCTCTCCCTCTGCCTTTCCCCCTACTTGTGCTCTCTCCCTCTGTCTCTCCCAAATGAATAAATAAAATCTGTACAAAAAATGCTCTCAAATTGGTAGTAATCGTTGTATAACTCAATATAGTAAAAACCACTAAATCTTACATGTTAATAAGGTCAATTTTATGATACCTTAAATTTTTTTTAATCTTCTATTTTTTTGAAAGATTTTATTTATTTATCAGAGATTGAGAGAGATAGATGGTGAGCACAAGCAGGGGGAGTTGCAGTCAGAGTGAGAAGCAGGCTCCCTGCTGAGCAAGGAGCCCAAAGCAGGACTTGATCCTAGGATGCTGGGATCATGACCTGAGCTGAAGGCAGACACTTAACCAACTAAGCCACCCAGGAATCCCTGTGAAATATATTTTAATAAAGATATGAAAAAAATGTATAACCTGAATTTAATAGGGGAAGAAGATAAACCACATTTTAAAGAAATTCTATAAAATAACTCAATTACACACTTCAAAAGTGTTACTTTTGTAAAAATCAAAGAAAGATTAAGGAAGTATTCCACATTTTAAAAGACTAAGAAGTGATGACGATTAATGTAATGTGGGACTATACATGAGAAAACAATTGTTATAAAGAACAACTAGAACAAAAGTGACAAATTTTAAAAGGGGACTGCATGTTACTAGATACTAACATTGTGTCAATGGTGAACTCCCTGACTTTCATAATTATATTATAACAATGTAAGAAAATACCCTTGTTTTTATGACATGAACACAGAAGTAAAGGAAAGGCGTCATTATGCCTGCAACTATTCTCAAATAGTCCAGCAAAATCAATAATAACAGTAATAATGTATGTGTATAGAAAGAGAGAGCAAGTATGGAAATTGCTAATACTTACGAATTGAGGTGAAAGGTATAGAAGAGAAAATTCGTCTATAAATTTAAAAGTTGAAATTTTTTTCAACTATTTACTATTTTTTATTGAAAATTAAGTCTTCTCTTCCATTATATGTTCTATTTACTTCTATTTACTATTTACTATTTGTGTCTATGTGAAGGTGTTTTTTTTAACTTATTTAAATTCAATTAATTAACATATAGTGTATTATTTTTTTCAGGGGTACGGGCCTGTGGTTCATCAGTCTTGTGGACGGATGTGGAGCATTTTTTCATGTGTCTATAGGCTATTTAGATGTCTTCTTTGGAGAAATATCTGTTCCTGTCTTCTGCACATTTTTAAAAAAAATTTATTTATTTATTTGACAGAGAGAGAGATAGCCAGCGAGAGAGGAAACACAAGCAGGTGGAGTGGGAGAGGAAGAAGCAGGCTCCCAGTGGAGCAAGGAGCCCAATGCGGGGCTCGATCCCAGGACTCCGGGATCAAGCCCTGAGCCGAAGGCAGACGCTTACCGACTGAGCCACCCAGGCGCCCCTGCACATTTCTTGATTGGATTATTTGCTCTTTGGGTGTTGAGTTTGATAAGTTCTTTATAGATTTTGGATACTAGTCCTTTATCTGATAAGACGCTTGCAAATATCTTCTCCCATTCTTTTAGCTGTCTTTTGGTTTTATCAACTGTTTTCTTTGCTGTGCAAAAGCTTTTTCTCTTGATGAAGTCCTAATAGTTCATTTTTGCCTTTGGCGACGTGTCTAGCAAGAAGTTGCTGCAGCCAAGGTCACAGAGGTTGCTGCCTGTGTTCTCCTCTAAGACTGTGATGGAGTTTTGTCTCACATTTAGGTCTTTCATCCATTTTGAGTCTATTTTTGTGTATGGTGTAAGGAAATGGTCCAGTTTCATTCTTCTGCTTGTGGCTGTCCAATTTTCCCAACACCATGTGTTAAAGAAACTGTCTTTTTTTCCACTGGATATTCTTTCTTGCTTTGTTGGAGATAAGTGGCACAGAGTTGAGGGTCCATTTCTGGTTCTCTATTCTGTTCCATCGATCTATGTGTCTGTTTTTGTGCCAGTACCATACTGTCTTGATGATCACAGCTTTGTAATAGAGCTTGAAGTCCGGCATTGTGATGCCACTGGTTTTGGTTTTCTTTTTCAGCATTCCTTTGGCTATTCGTGGGCTTTTCTGGTTCCACAAAAATTTTACGATTATTTGTTCCAGCTCTGTGAAAAAAGTGGATGGTATTTTTTTAAAAGATTTTATTTATTTATTTGAGAGACAGACAGAAAGCCAGAGAGGGGGGAGGGTCAGAGGGAAAAAGCAGACTCCCCGCAGAGCAGGGAGCCTGATGCAGGACTCAATCCCAGGACTGTGCGATCATGACCTGAGCCAAAGGCAGTTGCCTAATCAACTGACCCACCCAGGCACCCAAGTGGATGGTATTTTGATAGGAATTGTACTGAATGGGTAGATTACTCTAGGTAGCATAGACAATTTAACAATATTTGTTCTTCCAATCCATGAGCATGGAACATTTTTCTATTTCTTTCATGAGTGTTCTACAGTTTTCGAGTATAAATCCTTTGCCTCGTTGGTTAGGTTTATTCCTAGGGTATCTAATGGTTTGGGGCGCAATTGTAAATGGGATTGACTCCTTAATTTCTCCTTCCTCTGTCTCATTGTTAGTGTATAGAAATGCAACTGATTTCAGTGCATTGATTTTAAATCCTGCCACTTTACTGAATTCCTGTATGAGTTCTAGCAATTATGGGGTGTAGTCTTTGGGTTTTCCACATAAAGTATCATGTCATCTGCAAAGAGATTTTGACTTTTTCTTTGCTGATTTGGATGCCTTTTATTTCTTTCTGTTGTCTGATTGCTGAGGCTAGGACCTCTACTATTATGTTGAACAGCAGTGGTGATAGTGGACATCCCTGCCATGTTCCTGACCTTAGGGGGAAAGCTCTCGGTTTTTCCCCATTGAAAATGATATTCACTGTGGGTTTTTCAGAGACGGCTTTTATAATATTAAGGTATGTACCCTCTATCCCTACACTGTGAAGAGTTTTCATCAAGAAAGGATGCTGTACTTTGTCAAATGCTTTTTCTGCATCTATTGAGACAATCATATGGTTCTTCTCCTCATAGTGTATCATGCTGACTGATTTGTGGATATTGAACCACCCTTGCAGACCAGGAATAAATCCTGCTTGGTCAGGGTGAATAAGCCTTTTAATGTACTGTTGGATCCTATTGGCTAGTATCTTGGTGAGAATTTTGGCATCCATGTTCATCAGGGATAGCGGTCTGTAATTCTCCTTTTGGTGGGGTCTTTGTCTGGTTTTGGGATCAAGGTAATGCTGGCCTCATAGGAAGAGTTTGGAAGTTTTCTTTCCACTTCTATTTTTTGAAACAGCTTCAGAACAATAGGTATTAATTCTTCTTTAAATGTTTGGTAGAATTCCCCTGGGAAGCCATCTGGCCCTGGGCTCTTGTTTTTTTGGGCGATTTTTGATTACTGCTTCGATTTCCTTGCTGGTTATGGGTCTGTTCAGGTTTTCTATTTCTTCCTGCTTTGGTTCTGGTAGTTTATACGTGTCTAGGAATGCATCCATTTCTTCCAGATTGCCTAATTCGTTGGCATATAGGTGCTCATAATGTTCTTTTTTTTCTTTTTTAAGATTTTATTTACTTATTTGACAGAGAGAGATGCAAGAGAGGGAACACAAGCAAGGGAAGTGTGAGAGGGAGAAGCAGGCTTCCCGCCGAGCAGGGAGCCCAATGCAGGGCTCAATCCTAGGACCCTGGGATCATGACCCGAGCCGAAGGCAGATGCTTAATGGCTGAGCCACCCAGCCCGCTCATAATATGTTCTTATAATTGTTTGTATTTCTTTGGTGTTGGTTGTGATCTCTCCTCTCTCGGTCATGATTCTATTTATTTGCATCCTTTCTCTTTTCTTTTTGATAAGTCTGGTCAGGGGTTTATCGATCCTATTGATTCTTTCAAAGAACCAGCTCCTAGTTTTGCTGATCTTTTCTACTGTTCTTTTGGCTTCTGTTTCATTGATTTCTGCTCTAATCTTTATTAATTCTCCTCTCCTGCTGGGTTTAGGCTTTATTTGCTGTTTTTTTCTCCACTACCTTTAGGCGTTAGGTTAGGCTGTATATTTGAGACCTTTCTTGTTTCTTGAGAAAGGCTTGTAGTGCTATATACTTCCCTCTTAGGACCACCTTTGCTGCATCCCAAAGGTTTTGAATAGTTGTGTTTTCATTTTCATTTGTTTCCATAAGTTTTTTAAATTCTTCTTAAATTTCCTGGTTGACCCATTCATTCTTTAGTAGGATGCTCTTTAGCCTCCATGTATCTGAGTTCTTTCCAACTTTCCTCTTGTGATTGAATTCCACTTTCAAAGCATTGTGTTCTGAAAATATGCAGGGAATGATCCCAATCTTTTGGTACTGGTTAGACCTGATTTGTGACCCAGGATGTGATCTCTTCTGGAGCATGTTCCATGTGCACTTGAGAAGAATGTGTATTCTGTTGCTTTAGGATGGAATGCTCTGAATATATCTGTGAAGTCCATCTGCTCCAGTGTGTCATGAAGGTGTTAATTTTTTAAAGTTGAAATTGTAACCTGCTATTTATTTATTTTTTAAAGATTTTATTTATTTGACTAAGAGAGAGACAGCCAGTGAGAGAGGGAACACAGGCAGGGGGAGTGGGAGAGGAAGAAGCAGGCTCCCAGCGGAGGAGCCTGATGTGGGGGCACGATCCCAGGACTCTGGGATCACGCCCTGAGCTGAAGGCAGACGCTTAACGACTGAGCAACCCAGGTGCCCTGTAACCTGCTATTTAAATTCTCTTATTGTTTTCCATTAATTTTTCTGGGTATTTTTGGATATAGAACCATACCATGTGTAAACAGAAGTGGTTTACCTCTTCCTTTCCAATTTTATGACTGCAAATTCTTTGTCTTGTCTAAAACTTGCATAGAAATATGAAGCATCCATACCTTTTCCTGAATAAGTGTCAATGCTTCTATTGTTTTGTTGTTGTTGTTGTTGTTGTTGTGTATTTTTGCTTTTGTTTTGTTTTAGTAAGCTCTCTGTCCAAATTGGACTCTGAACCCACGACCCTACAATCAGAAATCAGATGCTCTACCAACTGAGCCGGTGAGGCACCTCATATTGTTTCTTTAGTAATAAAGACATTTAACACAGGGAATTAGCTCAATACAAAACTATAGGAAGGGCTGGAGGAACAGATTCTAAAAAGCTCTTAACAATGACTCCGAAGGGTGCCTGGGTGGTACAGTTGGTTGACAGTCTGACTTTTGGTTTCGGCTCAGGTCATAATTTCATCGTCATAAGATTAAGCCCCATGTGGGCCTCCATGCTCATTGCAGAGTCTGCTTGATATTCTCTTTGCCTCTCTCTCGGCCCCTCCCACTCGTGCTCTCTCTTTCTAAACTAAATAAATACTTAAAAATAAATTAATTAAAATAAAAATGACTCCCAGAACAAAATCACTTAACATCTTCCTGAACCTGCTGCCCAGTAGCAACAGCCAAGAGGAACAGAAAAGTAGCCTTCACTTAACTTCTTCCTTCCAAATTTTGCAGGAATGAATATTATTAAAGGGACTTAATGTGCCTCCAAAACCCTAGCAGCCAAGAGATTCAAGAAATGCAATTTTTAGCTTTCTAGTCTCTTCAGTAGAGAAAGGCACAATAGAATTTAATTTAATGGAAACTGAATAAGCTAAACAACTCTACAATTCCTTTGATCCCTCACTGAGAGATAGGAAAAATTTGTATGCATTAGTGAACTATTCAACATTTATACTCAGGATATGAAGGAATAAGTGAAAAGTAAAGACTGTCATAGCAACATAAGTAAAACAGTATAAAGAAAAACCCTTCCAGGGATGCCTGGTGGCTGAGTCATTAAGTGTCTGCCTTCGGCTCAGGTCATGATCCCAGGGTCCTGGGATCGATCCCTGCATCAGGCTCCCTGCTCGGCGGGAAGTCTGCATCTCCCTCTCCCACAACCCCTGCTTGTGTTCCCTCTCTCGCTGTGTCTCTCCCTGTCAAATAAATAAAATCTTAAAAAAAAAAAAAAGAAAGAAAAGAAAAACACTTCCAGTTATAGAATTATGAAATCCAATTCTTATTACAGAATACAACAAAATTTTAGTTTTTAAGTGAAAAGATGCTCTTATCTCTATCACCAATGTTGTTCAATATACCTAGCTACAGTATGAATCAAACTATTAAATTTATTAGTACGGACCTTTTTATAAGGATTTCACTCATTTGTTGATCTATTTACCATGTGTCTTTCCATTCAGCAACACCAAAATCTGAAGCCTTTTGTTAAATTAGGAATCATATAAATTTCTTCAGAAAATTCTAGGTGTGGACAGTTAATATTTGAATAGTCATTAAAATTCTCTATTTATGCTTGTTCAGAAAACTCCAGTGGCAATATTTGGCTTACACTGCAAGCAAGCCCTTCCTTTAAAAATAATTTTATCTGAGAGGCAGCTTCTTAAAAGATCAGTAAAAATATTTTCTTTTTCTTTTTTTTTTTAAAGATTTTATTTATTCGACAGAGATAGAGACAGCCAGCGAGAGAGGGAACACAAGCAGGGGGAGCGGGAGATAAGAAGCAGGCTCATAGCGGAAGAGCCTGATGTGGGGCTCGATCCCATAACGCTGGGATCATGCCCTGAGCTGAAGGCAGACACTTAACCGCTGTGCCACCCAGGCGCCCCAGTAAAAATATTTTCATACCACTTAATTATTTATTTTATACTACTTTATTATTTGATGTTCCTCTTGATATTTTTCAACTAATGTGTCTTGTGTATGATTTGAAACAGTTAAATGGAACAACCTTTAAAATGAAATATGTTTTAGAATCATCTTTCCTTCTAATTCATAAACTTGTATTTATTTTCTATGTTATACTGTTTTATTACATTTGTCACCTTAGTGTGACTAAAATGAGGGCCTTAATTATGTATGTATGTATGTATGTATATTCCCTGATTTTTGTCCTAATATGAGGCACATCATAAGAATTAAATGAAGAGTTGTAAGCTCTGTTCTTCCTGAAAATACAAAGGAAATCCTAAGAATAAATAAGATCCTTAGTAAACTTAGTGATATGAATAACTTGTCTCTTTGTTATGATTCAGAGCTCTTTGTGTGTCTGTATATGTGTACACAGTACTGTTCAGTGTTATATTTTATTTCTTCCAAATGACAATAGTAGACCTTCACCATATTAAATATTTTTCATCCAAGTGGAAAAAGTAAAAATATAAAATTATATTAAAATCAAGTTTTTCAAGGCAAATTCATAGAGACAGAAAGTAGATTAGAGGTTCCCAGTAGCTGGGGAAAATGGGGAGTTATTGCTTAATGGTTACAGAGTTTCTGTTTGTGGTGATGAAAACAGTTTTGCAAACAGCAGATGGTTGCACAACAGTATGAATGTAATTAATACCACTGAATTGTATACTTGAAAATGGGAGAAAATGGTATAATTTATATTTATATGTTACGAGTTTCTAAAATGGCTAGAATGGTAAATTTTATGTTTTATATATATTAAGCACAGTCTTAAAAAAAGTGATTATTCATTTACAAGAATGGTTAGTCCCTTAAAAATTGTTGCATTTACTTAACTAAATATAAATATTAAATATATCATAGGCTCAGACCTACATTTCTGAGCTGAGTTTACCTGAGAATTTTACAGATATATAATAAACTATAATTCATCTCTATTATGCTAGAAATTGACATACTTTCTTAATGAATAAATCATTTAAGTTATAATACATAGGCTAACCCTTTTAATTTTAGTTGAATCAAATACTTATGACACCCACTAAGCAACCAAAAATGTAAGATGGACTCCTGAAAGAAAAACAGGTGTCAGCCCTTACTGAACTGCACTGTGCTTAAAGGGAGTCTTCAACAGAGATACAATGTATACATACCAAAGCCCACATAATTATCAATAATCATGTTTATTCGCTTGAAAAGTAATAAAAACATACAATTCTCAAGAAATAAAAAGACAGTTTTAATTCCTGAAATATACAGCTCTTTTCATTTTAGAGGTAAAAAAAGAAAAAAAAAACCCTTCTTATTCCCTAATTTTTTTTTCTAAGTACTCTTTAAAAGACTGTGACACAGCACAATGATATTTTATTATAGAGGTATTTTGTAAAGATATTCTTAACGTAGCTATGTTTTTGCTAATTATATGTAGAGGACTAAAAATCAGTAATAAGCCATGAAATTAAGATAACTTTAAACATATCTTTAAAAGAGGTAAATGATCATTCTTTTTTATAGTATCAAAAAGAGGATTAAGACAGGAAATTACAATTATCTTGCTAAATTTTATTTCTGATTCGTATCTGTCATTAAACATGTATTAGAACAAAGTAAACCCATAAAACAATGAATATCACATATTGTGACAATGAGGAGTCATCCAAAGAAATTGTGGCTTCAGAATATGCTATTTGGGCACAGATGATTTTATTCCTATTTCAGAAGCTTCGTTTTTCCCAAATCCAGATTATCATAACATTTAGAAATATAAAAACAAGTACTTTTATAGTTTGTTTGTTTGTTTTCTTCCCTCTTTCCAGGGAATTACGCTTATGGCTGTATCTATCAAGTTACTTATAAGCACAAGAGAAATAACAAATGCTGTATTGTTTACACCCCTCCTAGTGGTCTTAAGTTTTTGTTTGGCATAGTATTAAAAAACAAATACTTTAAACATGAAAACTCAAAAAAGTTATCTGGCAAAAAATAAAATGAACCAAACTTTATAGCTAGGAGAGGTATTATTAGATCATCTAATTCCATGCTATTCGAACTAGGGGATGTAATGCTATGTTAGAAACCATGTGAAGCCATCAGGAAAAAAAAAAATGGAGCATTTTCTTAGAACATCTATTTTATTTAATGCTACAAGACCATATTCTGGAGTAAAATGCTTATGTATACCCTTTCCATTACAAAATATAAATCAAGTTCATGAGACACTAAATACTAACCCCAGCTGCCAACTCACTATACAATGTTGGGGGGGTGTATATATAATTTCTTAGATATTTTTTCTAATCCTCAGAATTTTCCTTTCACTTCATATCATAGCACATATACAACCTGAAGCCAAAGTCCTAGTCTAGATTCTTTTCTACAGTTTCTTAAAAATTTTAATTTTAACTTGGTTTTTGGAAGGAGTAGATAGTTCTATGAATTTTAATGCATGTTCAGATTCATGTTACTATCAATACAAGCAGAATACAGAACACTTCTATCACCCTCCACCTTCAAAATCGCTTTTACTATACCTTTGTAAGCACACATTCCCAAAATCTCTAGCCTTTGGCAACCACTCTATCAATATGTTTGTCTTTGCAAATATAGTTTATAAAGGTAATCATACATAATGTAACCGCTTGAGAAGGGTTTCTTTATTTCACTGTTCCCTTTGATAATCAAATTTTTGCAATTATCAATAGTTTATTCCTATTGTTTTTTAAACCACTTTCTTATTCCTATTTCATTTAAAAATATTTTACTTTTAATTCCAGTTAACATATAGTGTTATATTAGTTTCAGGTGTACAATATAGCCATTCAACATTTCCATACCTCACACCATGCTCATAATGATGACTGCACTCCTTATTCCCCATTGCTGTTTAACCCATCCTCCATCCCCCTCTCCTTTCTCTTGTTGAATAGTATTCTATATAATACATAGGATGGTGTACAGTAGCATGGTATAAACAGAAGTACCATAGTTTGTTTATATATTCAGCCACGGAAGAACTTTTGGGTTGTTTCCACTTAGGAGTGATTGTGAATAGAGTTATAAACATTTGTGTCTAGGCTCTTTTTAAATTTTTTTTTTTTTTTTTAGATTTTATTTATTTATTTGACAGAGAGAGAGAGCCAGCGAGAGAGGGAACACAAGCAGGGGAAGTGGGAGAGGAAGATGCAGGCTCCTAGCAGAGAAGCCTGATGTGGGGCTCGATCCCAGAACGCTGGGATCATGCCCTGAGCCGAAGGCAGACGCTTAACGACTGCGCCACCCAGGCGCCCCTAAATTTTTAAATGTAGGCGATTTACTATTAGAAGCCTTTTTTAAGTCAGATATTTATAAAGAATGTGACATGAAAATGCAACGTTCATAAAAGTAAGAATTTAAATATATATATATATTTTTAAAGATTTTATTTTTAAGCAATCTCTACACCCAATATGGGGCTTGAACCCACAGCGCTGAGATCAAGAATAACAGGATCTACTGATTAAGGCAGCCAGGCGCCCATAAAAAAAAAAATATTTTCAATGCCTCAGTTACGTCATCACTATTCAGGAATTAGCATTAAGAAGACAACTATTTATATTTATATATGAAAAAAGTAAAATAGAAAGACTGAATAATCAAACTTCCTTTAAACATGAGCATATATGATAATTTACTTAAAAACCTAGAAAGGTGAGACTTCCAAGGACAATGGTGGTATAGAAGGATCCAAAGCTCACCTTGACCCAGGGACACAACTAGATAACACCCACACAAGTAAATGATCCAAACAATGGCAGAACAGCCCCTCTACAGCTAAATATAGAGAAGAGGCCATATAGAAGAGCACAGGAAGGGCAAAGATGTGGTCTGGAGCCAAACGACCTATGGGACTGTCCACTAGAGAAACGCAGTGGGTACAAAGAGGAGAAAGAAACAGACCTTCACCCCGGGCACCCCAAGCATAGGGAACCCTCATTTAACATTTGGCTTTGAAAACCTGAGGGTCCCAACAACCATCTGGAACTTTAAAAACCACTGGGTTCCACTCCGGGAGAGCTAGGAGGGCAGAGTCCCTGCCCTTAAAGAGACAGCACAACAAATAGGCCAGCTGAGATACAGGATAGAATCAGCAGTTTGAAAAATGCCTGATATATATAGGAGGGAGACTTATTTACAAATCTCAGAGCCTGAGGGATCTATGGGAGACCTCACCAGGAAAATAAAAGAGCTGGCAGGTGCCATTTCCCTCTCCCACCCCCTGCCTAAATACATGGACTCCTGTGGGAACCAGCATGGTGCTACACTCTCCACCTAGTTTGCTAACATCACATCCCACCCCCACATGCTTCTGTGGATCTGCCCCCTCTTGCTGTCCTGGGCAGGAATTTTGGGAGGCTGCAGCCCCACTCCCACAATGGACCAGTGTGGAACTTGCTGGCACTGGGTGCTCTGCCCCTGTTCTCCTGTAGACCTGCCCCCTCCAACACGACTTTGTCCAGTCCCCACCCAAAGCACTGCCACAAGCCTGACAGTGTGCAACAGCACCCACAGGGGCCAGCACCACTCCAAAGTGACTCCTGCCCCAGGGAGAGGGGAAGATAAGCACTCACAACAGTACAACTGCAGCCCCAACAATGCACTAGGGCAGACTTCTGGTCTTACTGCAGGCATTTCCCATCAACAAAAACTCAAGAGAACAACACAGGGAAAGTGCCCTACAGTTCGGTGCTATGGCATCTCTGGCAAACATCTGGTCTAACTCAACTGCAGCCCAACATGGGCCCAACTGGCCCACTAACAACATAGGAACCAAACACTGCCCACAAGAGGCAAAGAGAGGCATTGCAGATGGCTGGACTGAAGGAAAATGTGGCTTAGACACTATAGTAGGGCACACACATATACCTAAAACATGATGGGGAAAGGAGTAAAGAAAGTGTTCAAACTTAAGTGACCATCACCTTAATATAGACCACTATATGGATATATGGATAATGGTAACCACTGATCAAAAACTTTTAACAGATATGCAAAAAACAAAGAGAAAGGAATCCAAGTAGATCACTAATGAAAGCCAGCAAAGTGTAAGAGAGCAAGAGAAGAAAGGAACAGAGAACAACAACAACAAAAACCCCATAAAACAAGTAACAACATGGCAATAAGTACATATTTATCAATAACTACTTTGGATGTAAATGGACTAAATGCTCTAATCAAAAGGGTGACAGAATGGATAAAAAAAAAAAAAAAAAGCAAGACCCATCTATACTGTCTACAAGACACTCATTTCAGACCTAAAGACACATGTAGATTGAAAGTGAAGGGATATAAAAGCATTTATCATGCAAATAGAAGTGAAAAGAAAGCCAGGGTAGCAATATTTTTTTAAAATAAAGAAAGTAACATGAGACAAAGAAGGAAACTATACAATCATAAAGGGAATGATCCAACAAGAAGATATAACGATTATAAATATCTACGCACCCAACGTGGGAGCACCCAAATACACACAGCAGATAATAACCAACATAAAGAAATTGACAGTAAAACAATAATAGTAGGTGACTTTAATACCCCACTTATATCAATGGAAAGATCATCCAAACAGAAAATCAACAAGGAAACAGTGGCTTTCAATGACACATTGATCCAGATGGATTAAAAGATATATTCAGAACATTCCATCCTAACATAGCAGAACACAGATTCATTTCAAGTGCACATGGAATATTCTCCAGGATAGATCATATTTTGGGTCACAAAATAAGTCTTAAAAAAAAAGGTGGAAGTCATATATGTATCTTTTGTGATCACAACTCTATGAAACTAGACATCAACCACAAGAAAAAATCTGGAAAGAACATAACTACAAGGAGGTTAAATAACATACTACTGGGGCATCTGGGTGGCTCAGCCGTTAAGCGTCTGCCTTCGGCTCAGGTCATGATCCCAGGGTCCTAGGACTGAGCCCCACATTGGGCTCCCTGCTCGGCGGGAAGCCTGCTTCTCCCTCTCACACTCCCCTTGCTTGTGTTCCCTCTCTCACTGTCTCTCTCTGTCAAATAAATAAATAAAATCTTTAAAAAATAATAATAAAAAATAAAATAAAAATAAAATAACATACTACTAAACATTTGAATGAGTCAATGAATAAATCAAAGAGGAAATAAAAAAATACATGGAGACAAATGAAAATTAAAATACAATGATCCAAAATCTTTGGGATGGAGTAAAAGCTGTTCCAAGAGGGAATTTTATAGCAATACAGGCTTACCTCAAGGAGCAAGAAAAATCTCAAATGAACAACCTAACCTTAGCACCTAAAAGGTGCTAGAAAAAGAAAAACAAAACCCAAATCCATTAGAAGGAAGAAATAATAAAAATTAAATGAAATAGAAACTAAATTGATCAATCAATCAATGAAATCAGGAGCTGGTTCTTTGAAAAGATCAACAAAATTGATAGATCTTTAGCTAAATTCATCCAAGAACAAAGAGAGGACTCAAAAAATATCAGAAATGAATCTGAGAAATAACAAGCAATATCACAGAAATAAAAAGGACTGTGTAAGAGATTACAAAATTTGTATGCCAGCAAATTGAACAACCTGGAAGAAATGGATAAATTCTTAGAAACGTCTAACCTCCCGAAACTGAACCAAAAAAATTAAGAAATAGGTTTACCAGCAATGAAATCGAATGAGTAATCAAAAAACTCCCAAGAAAGGAAAGTCCAGGACAAACTGGCTTAGCTAAGGTTAATTCTACCAAACATTTAAAGAAAGTTAATACCTATTCCTTTCAAAATACTGCAAAAAATAGAAGAGGAAGTATAGTTTCTAAATTCATTTCTATAAGGCCTGTATTACCTTGATACCAAAACCAGATAAAGAGACTACAAAAAAAAAAAAAAAAAGAGAGAGAGAGAGAGAGAGAGAGAGCTACAAGCCAGTATCTCTGATGAACATAGATGCAAAAAATGTTCAACAAAATATTAGCAAATCCAATCCATAAATACATTTAAAAACTCACCCACCACGATTAAGTGGGATGTATTCCCAGGATGCAAGGAAGGCTCAGTACTCACAAATTAATCAATGTGATCTGTCACGTCAACCAAAGAAAGGATAAAAACCATAGGATCATTTCAATAGATACAAAAAAAGCATCTGACAAAATACAACATCAATTCATGATGAAAACCCTTAACAAAGTAGGTTTACAGGGAACATATCTCAACATAATAAAGGCCACAAATGAAAAACCTGAAGCTAACATTGCATTCAACAGTGAAGAACTGAGAGCATTTCTCCTAAGTCTGGGAACAAGACAAGGACGTCCACTCTCACCCCTTTTATTCAACTTATTACTGGAAGTCCTAGCCACAGAAAACATACACACAAAAGCAAAAATAAAAGGCATCCGAATTGGTAAGGAAGAAGTAAAACTCTCACTATTGGGGCACCTGAGTGGCTGAGTCAGTTAAGCGTCTGTCTTCAGCTCAGGTCATGATCCCAGGATGCTGGGAATTGAGCCCCCGCAGCAGGCTCCCTGCTCCTCTCTCTCCCTCTGCCCCACCCCCACCCCAATGCCCACTAATGCTCTCTCTCTTGCTCTGCACTCTCCCTCAAATAAATAATCTAAAAAAAAAAAAAAAAAAAAACCTCTATTTTCAGATGGCATGATACTACATATAGAAAACCCTAAAGACTCCACCAACAAACTACTAGAATTGAATAATGAATTCAGTAAAATCAATATACAGAAATCCATTGCATTTCTATACACTAATAATGAAGCAGCAGAAAAGGAAATTAAGAAAACAATCCCATATACAACTGCACCAAAAATAATAAAATGCCTAGGAATAAACTTAACCAAGGAGATGAAAGACTCTACTCTGAAAACACTGATGAAAGAAACTGAAAACAACACAAACAAGTGGAAAGATATTCCATACTCATGGATTAGAAGAACAAATATTGTTAAAATGTCCATACTTCCCAAAGCAATCTACAGATGTAATGCAATCCCTATCAAAATACCAACAACATTTTTCACTGAACTAGAACAAATAATCTTAAAATTTGTATGGAACCACAAGAGACCTTGAATAGCCAAAGAAGTCTTAAAGAAGAACACAACTGGAGGTATCACAATGCCAGATATCAGGATCTACTACAAACCTATAGTAATCAAAACAGTATGGTACTGGCACAGAAATAGACACATGGAACAAAAGAACAGAAGACACAGCCCAGAAATAAACCCACAGGCACATGGTCAATTAATCTTGGACAAAGGAGGTGATAATATGCAATGGGAAGAAGACAGTCTCTTCAACAAATGGTGTTGGGAAAACTGGGCAGCTACATGCGAAAGAGTGAAACTGGACCACTTTCTCACACCATACACAAAAACAAACTCAAAATGCATTAAGGACCTAAATGTGAGACTTGAAACTATAAAAATCCTAGAAGAGAACACAGGCAGTGACTTCTCTGACATCGGCCATAGCAGCATCTTCCTAGATATGTCTCCTGACGCAAGGGAGACAAAAGCAAAAATAAACTATTGGGACTACATCAAAATAAAAAGCTTCTGCATGGTGAATGGAACAATCAACAAAACTAAAAGGCAACCTACCAAATGGGGAAGATATCTGTAAATGACATATCTGATAAAGGGTTAGTAACCAAAATATATAAGGAACTGATATATCCCAACACCAAAAAGGCCAAAAAATCCAATTTAAAAAATCGACAGAATACATGAAGACACATTTCCCCAAAGAAGACATCGATGGCCAAAAGACATATGAAAAGATACTCGACATCTCTAATCATCAGGGAAATGTAAATCAAAACCACAATGAGATATCATGTCATACCTGTCAGAATGGCTAACATCCACAACACAAGAAACAACAGGTGTTGGCCAGGATGTGGAGAAAAAGGAACCCTGTGCACCATTGGTGGGAATGCAAACTGGTGCAATCACTGTGGAAAACAGTATGGAGGTTTTTAAAAATAGAACTACCCTACCATCCAGTAACTGAACTACTGGGTATTTACCCTCAAAATACAAAAACAATAATCCAAAGGGATACATACACTCCTATGTTTATTGCAGCATTATTTACAATAGCCAACTTATGGAAGCAATCCCAGTGTCCATCAGTAGATGAATGGATAAAGAAGATGTGGTATATATATACAATGGAATTTTACTGAACCATAAAAAAGAACGACATCTTGCCATGTGCAAAGACCTGGATGGAATTCTAGAATATAATGCTAAGTGAAATAAGTCAGTTAGAGAAAGACAAATACCATACGATTTCACTCACATGTGGAATTTAACAAACAAAACAAAGAAAAAAAGAGAAAAACAGAACAAAACAAAAGATAGTCTTACTATAGAGAGTAAACTGTTGGTTACCAGAGGGGAGATGGCTGGAGGATGGGTGAAATAGGTGAAGGAAATTAAGAGTATGTTAACCATGATGAGCACTGAAGAATGTACAGAATTGTTGAATCGCTATATTGTACACCTGAAACTAATATAACACTGTATATTAACTATACGGGAATTTAAAAAATCTAGAAAGGAAATGGTAAATAATCAGGCCATTATTACCTCTTCCTATGCTCATGGCATATTTCAATAATCAATCAAGACACACTTTGATTTTGAACTTTGATGTGGTCTCCGAATGTTCAATGCACAGCTCTAGGCTGCCACTACTACATAATCAAGAGTTGGGACTCCAGTTGCAACAAATGTTTCCTTTCCTATTTAGGAGAAATTATTCTCAACAAACTACAATCCCTATAAAATTATTTTAACTTTATAGAAAAAAAAATCCCATTCTTAATCCTGGCCTATCTTCAAATGTGTGTTTTTCCACAAGACAGAGCAAGAGAGACTGATGGGCAGTTCTGGGCAGACTTCTTTACCAGAACAAAACCCAAAATATACAGGGAAAGGAGCCTAATCTTGGAAAAAGAAGAAGGAGGAAGAGGAGAAAGAGGAAGAGTAGGGAAGAGGTTACAGTCTGTTGAAAAATTGTTAAAATATTATTTGTCACCCACTATACTGAGCTATTCTTCCAGTTTTGTTGTCTGATACTTATTTGATATTAAATTTGTGTTTTTAATGTCTTCAAGCTACCTATTTGTTAGACATGCATGTTAGATTCTAATAGCGTAAGTACATACTTGGATTCCTTTCCTATATTCCAGACACATAAAAATGGCAGATAAAATCTTAAGGAAATGTGGAAAAAATGGCAATGTGGAACCCAGCTACCTCACCCCCTCAGAAAGATCAAGGACCAGACAGCTATCCATGAACAAAATCAGCTCCGGAACACCTCTAGAGTCCACTTAAAAAGTTTCAGCAACACAGTGGCACAAAACAGAATAATTACACAAAAAAAGGAAGACAACTTTATTTTGCCTGCATCATCCCATCCCCCAAGTTGGCACTGTTCAGCACCAAAAAGGAACTTCTAAATAGGAAAGGAAAAGAAGGATGAGCAACCAGCTTCTCCAGCCCTTTGGGGCACTGTGTGAAGGTACTGCTTTGGTTTCACCCCACCCAGATCAGCAAAGCTGACACATTAGGAGATAGTTAGGTATAAGGAAGAAAGGCAGAGCCTACTATTAATAGACACACGGTGGGAAGTGATCTAGGTTCAGAGATCTGCTCTGTAGACAAACAGCAGATTTCAGCACGGACAATGTCAATAGCTAGCACTGTCTTCAAAGACTATCAGGCAAATTTCACCAGATTTTACCCCACAGGAATTAGTGTCTACTAAGAACAGCCCACTGCAGCTGCACAAGTATAAGACGCTAGTTGACTGAATCCCTTCTCATCCCTGCCGGAGTCTGGTAGCTTGAGCTTCTGTAGCTGTGTAAGTGCAAGATACCAGCCTAGGCCTACCTGGCTGACCCCCACTGCCATGTTCAGAGGTAGCCCTTTCAGCTGTGCAGCTATAATCACTGGCCTGATGCCCGCTAACAGCCCCCACTACAGTACACATGCCTTTGGTGGGGTGGGGGGGGTGATGGTGGTGCATGTACCCACAGGTGAGCACACAGACAAACAGGGTCTTACAGCTGCTTGTGGGCCCAGATCAAGTCTGGCCTCTTGTCACTACAGCTAGCATCATGGTACTCACTTTTAGCTAACCCTTCCAGCTGGGCACCTGCACGCCCGGAAGGGGCACCTGCACGTCCCAGCCTGACCCCCGTCACTGCCCCCAAATACAGTGTGCACACTTGAAGCGAGCAGCCACAGGACAGCACACCTCTCTACAGGGCCTCTGCACTTGCCAGTAAGCCCATAATTGGCCCTGGCCCTTATCCGCCCTGGCCCTCATCACTATGAGTATGTCTGCAACTGACCCCTATCGCTACATAGGCACCCACAGCTGACTCCTACCGCTGAGTGTGTGCATACCACTGACTCTGCTCCTCACCACTACTTGCCCTGGGTGCTGGACCCAGAAGGGCTTGCTGAGGACGCCAACAGACCTTGCTGCCACTGCTTGCCAAGGACCACACAGTTGCCAACATAATGGACCTCAGCAGCCTGAACCAAAGAAACATCATGTCCTTGCTGGACCTGGTACTGGCACATACCCCCACACTTGGCACCCTGTACCACTAGAATCAAGGTAACATGATCCAGCAAGTCCCCACCCACAGGTGAAAGGCTTCCTTTATCAAAGTCAGTCCATAAAGTCTGAAAGAAGTAACTGCTTCTTCAAATGTACACATACATATGCAGGGCTACAGGCACCATCTATAATCAGGGAAAGCTATTTCCACTAAAGGAATACAGTGAATTCTTCCAGGAATGGCCTCACAAAGAATTCAAAATAATTATTCTACAGATGCTCAGAGAGCTACAAGAGAAGAGAGAAACAATTACGCAGTATCAAGAGAACAACAAAAGAACAAAATGAGAAGCTCAACAAGAGATAAAAACACAAAAAGAACCAAAAATTTTGGAACTGAAGAATACAATGACTTAACTAAAGTATTTAGAGAGCTTCAATAGTAGAACTGAACAAGCAGGAGAGAGATTTAGAAGTGAGAGCAATTAAAATTATCCAATCATAGGAGCAAAAAGAAAAAATAATGAAAAGGAATGAAGAAAGCCTCCGGTACTAATGGGACACCATCAAAATAAAATAATGTATGCATCAGTGCAGTGCTAGAAAGGGAAGAGAAGGATAAAGGGACAGAAAGCTTATTTAAAGAAATAATGGTTGAAAATTTCCCAAATCTGGGGTGATATCTAGACATCCAAGTTTGTGATGCCAATAGGCTGCCTCAAAATTGCAATATAAAATAGTCTCCTCCAAGATATGTAATAATAAAGCTGTCAAAAACTGAAGAGAAAAATTTTGAAGCAGTAAGAGAAAAAGAAAATTCTCTCATAAAAGGGAACCCCAATAAAGCCATCAATGGACTTTTCAGAGACCTTGAGACCAGAAGAGAACAGGATGGCATATTCAAAATGTTAAAAAAAAAAAAAAAAAAAAAAAGGAAAGAAAGAAAGAAAGAAAAAGAAACTGCCAACCAAGAAACTTTACACAGTAAACCTGTCCTTCAGAAATGAAGGTGAAATACTTTCCCTAGTAAAGAACAGCTGAGCAAATTAATCACCACTAAACCTGTGTTACAAGAAATGCTGGAAGGGGTTCTTCAACCTGAAGAAAAAGGATGCTAATTCCTATCAAGAAAACACAAGAACATATACGACATACTGGTAAAGGTAAGCATATAGCCAAATTTAGATACCCTAATACTGTAATATAGTGATGTGTTAACTACTTAATCTAGTACAAAGGTTAAAGGACAAAGGTATTTAAAATAGGTATTAGTTTCAACAAGTTGTTAAGGGATACACAAAACAAAAAGATGTAAATCATGACATCAAAAAACATAAAAGGGGAAGGGAGCAAAAGGATAGAGTTTTTGTATATGATCAAAGTTAAATTGTTAGCATAAAATAGACTATGACATTTTATGTAAGCTTAATGGTAAACACAAAGCAAAAACCTATAGTTAATATCCAAAAACATAAAGAGAAGAAAATCAAAGCATACTACAAATGAAAATTATTAATCTACAAAAATAGGCAGTGAGAAAGAAAAAAAGGAATAATGAAACTAAAAAACAGCCAGAAAACAATAAGATGGCATTAGCAGGTTGATATCTATCAATAATTACTCTAAATGTAAATGGAGTACATTCTCCAATCAGAAGGCATAAAGTGGCTGGATGGACAAAAAACCAACACCCAACTATATGCTGTTTACAGGAGACTCACTTTAGCTTTAAGGACACACATAGGCTCAAAGTGAAGGGATGGCAAAAAAATATTCCACATAAGTGGAAACCAAAAGAAAGCAGGGGTAGCTATACAGTTGACCCTTGAACCACACAGGTTTGAACTGTGCAGGTCCACTTACATGTGATTTATTTTATAAACACAGTATCATAATGTTTTCTCTTCCTTATGATTTCTTAACATTTTCTTTTCTCTGGTTTATTGTAAGACTACAGTATATAATACATATAACATACAAAATATGTCTTGAGTCTTCATGTTACTGGTAAGGATTCTGGTCAACAGTAGGTTATTAGTTAAGTTTTGGGGGAGTCAAAAGTTATATGTGGATTTTCAACTTTGTCAGGGGTCAGTGCCCCTAAATCCCACTTGTTCAAGGACCAACTGTACTTATATCAAACAAAATAGACTTACAGCCCAAAACGATAACATGAGATGAAAATGGTCATTATGTAATAACGAGAGGGGGTTCATTCATCAAGAAGGTGTAGCAATTTTAAATATATACGCACTTAACATTAGAGCACCTAAATATATTAAGTAAACACTATCAGGTTTGAAGGGACAAATAGACAATACTGTAATAGCAATATACTATAATATACTATAACATACAGTATACTATAATACCCCATTTTCAATAATGGATAGATTATCCAGATAGAAAATCAACAAGGAAAGTTGGACTTGAACCATACGCCAAATGGAACAGACGTATACAGAAAATTCCATCCAAGAGAAATAGAATACACATTCTTCTCAAGTGCACAAGGAACACTTCTCAGGATACATCACATGATAGGTCACAAAATAAGTTATAGCAAATTTAAGACTGAAATCATACCAAGCATCTTTTCTGACTATAATGGTATGAAAATAAGAATCAATAAGAGGAAAAAAACTGGAAAATTCTTAAATACAGGGCGATTAAACAACATGCTCCTGAATAACCAATGGATAAAAAACTAAATCAAAAGAGAAATCAGGAACTCTCTTGAAACAAACAAAAATGGAACCACAACATATCAAAACCTAAGGGATATTGCAAAGTCAGTTCTAAGAAGGAAGTTTACAGAGCTAAATGCCTACAGTAAGAAACAAGAAAAATCTAATAATAAAAACAAGAAGACCTCAAAACAAACAACCTTATACCTCAAGGAACTAGAAAAAGAAAAATAAACTAAGCCCCAAATTAGCGGAAGAAATGAAATAACAAATATCAGAGCAGAAATAAAGAAGTACAGACCAGAAAAACAATACAAAAGATCCATAAAACTAGGAGCTGCTTTTTTGAAAATATAAATAAAAGTGACAAAACTTTAGCTAGACTAAGTCACTGAGTGGAGAAAATCAAACCTTTGCGCACTGTTGGTGGAAATGTAAATTGGTACAACTATCATGGAAATCAGTACCCAAGTTCCTCAAAAAATTAAAAATAGAACTACCATATGTTCCAGCATTCTGATTTCTGGGTAGATATCTAAAGGAGACAAAAACAGGATCTCAAAAAGGTTATCTGTACCACCATGTTCAGTAGCATTATTTATAATAGCTAATATATGGCAACTTGGTGCCTTAAAAACGCAAATATATAGTTCTGCATGTCAGAAGCTTGAAATGAGTTTTTCAAGATTTGTTTTATACATGTATAAAATATATATTTTTTATATTTAAATATATTTATATATTTAATGTATATTTAATATATATATATGTATTTTTTTTTTTAGAGAGAGAGAGCTCGTTTGGGGGGGCAGAGGAAGAGAGAGAATCTTTTTTTTTTCTTTTAAAGATTTTATTTATTTATTTATTTGACAGAGATAGAGACAGCCAGCGAGAGAGGGAACACAAGCAGAGGGAGTGGGAGAGGAAGAAGCAGGCCCACAGCGGAGGAGCCTGATGTGGGGCTCGATCCCAGGACGCCGGGATCACGCCCTGAGCTGAAAGCAGACGCTTAACTGCTGTGCCACCCAGGTGCCCCGAGAGAGAGAGAATCTTAAGCAGGCTCTATACCCAGAGCGGAGCCCAACATAGGGCTTGATCTCATGACCCTGAGATCATGACCTGAGCTGAAATCGAGTTGGATGCTTAACTGACTGAGCCATCCAGGCGCCCCTAAAAAGTTTTATTTTTAAATAATTTCTACACCCAATGTGGTGCTTGAACTCACAACCCTGAGATCAAGAGCCAAATGCTCTACCAACTGAGCCAGCCAGGCAACCCTGAAATGAGTTTTATAGGGCTAAAATTAAGGTGTTAACATATCTATTTCCTTTTGGGGGCTTTGAGGAAGAATCTGCTTGTTGCTTCTTCCAGCTTCTGGAAACTGCCAGTAAACCTTTGTTCCTGGTCACATTACTCCAATCTCTGCTTTGTTGCCCCATTGCTACCATCTCTTGCCTACATCTTAAAAAAACTAACCCAGGATAATTGCCCATCTCAAGATCTTTAACTGAATTACATTTGCAAGTCCCTTTTGCCATGTAATGTAACATTTTTTAGGTTCTAGAAACTAGGATGTTAAGATCCACAGTAGTCACCCAGCCACTGGCAACCACTGCTGTTAGTTCTGTCCCCAAAGTTTTACCTTTTTTCAGAATGTCATATAAGTGCAATTACTACAGTATGTAGCCTTTGGAATCTGGCTTCTTCGTCTAAGTATAATGGTTATGAAATTCATCCAGGTCACTGCATTAATCAGTAGTTCATTCCCTTGCATTGCTGAGAAATATTCCATCCCATGGACATTCCATACTTTGTTTATCCATTCACAAGTTGAAGGATATTTGTGTTGTTTCCAGTTTTTGACAAGTATGAATAAAACTGATAAAAACTCCCATGTGTGTTTTTTTTTGTGGGAAGTAGTTTTCATTCTCTTGGGTAAATACCTAGCAATAAGATTGCTAGGTTGCATGGTTAGCATGTTTAACTTTCTAAGAAACTGCCAAACTGCACTCCCATGTGCCTCTACCCCTTATATCTTTTCTGATGCACATAAGTTACCCACTGCATAAACAAAGAAAAAGTGTTCATGAAGAAAAAGTGGAGGAAATAGTTTTTGGTTAGACAACACTGTTTACCAACGTGCTGCAATGAATTCTCAATAGAGAAAGACAGAAATAAAAATAGGAAAACACATTTAAAAGATAGGACAGATAGTTCTAAAGACTACAACATATATCTAAGAATAATTCTAGAAATTACTTAAGAGAATAATAGAGGAGAAATATTCAATAGACAATAGCTGGAAAATATCCAGAATTGAGGAGATATTAAATCCACAGATTGATAATGTACAGGCAGAATGAAGAGTCTTACCCAGACACATTATGATAAAAATAGTAAGGATAGTAAGGATAATGAGAAAATCTTAAATCTACCAGAAAGAATAGATTACCTAAAAGAATGAAAATTAAGACTGAAAAAACATTTTACCAACAATAGCAGAAGCTAGAGGACATAAATAAATCTACAACAGTTTATGTCAAATATTGGGACCAGAAATATTTCAGAATTCAGATTTTATGAGGGGAGAAAGGATATTAGAAAATTAATATGGTCCATATCCTGTACATTACGTAGCACCCCCATTAGCACATTTAGCCAGCTCCAAAGAATAAGACTTAAGTAGCAAGGTGAGAGGAAGGGGATTTATATTAGGCTCCAACAGCTTCCACAGAGATACGAAGAGATACATCATGGGAGAGAAGAGCTGACAGAAACTGCAAATTAGATCACCACTTTGCATGGTTTTACCTTCTTTTTCTGTACTGTTTGTGCAAGAGTATAAATTAAAGTTTCCAGATCTTTCCTTTCCAAATCCCTCTCCTACTCCCCAGAGGTCCACTCTTAAGTGTTTTTGGTCTACAATTCTAGAACTATATTTTTAAAATATTTTTTGACCTAGATTCAAAATAAGAAATGGATTTTACATCACAACACTCAAATCACTTGCTCATACACATAAACACCTGTAACAAAAGTTTCTGTAACAGTAATTATACTACGTGTCTAACACTGGCATTTTCTGTTGTCTTATTTAACTTGAAAAAAATGGGACTAACTAAACTGACTTCATGACATACCAATTGGTAACAACCTGCAGACTGAAAATGATCTAGAAAACTTCTATTCATGTATAAAAGTTCTATTCATCCTATAAAAATAGGATAAAACCATAGGGTGCATGGGTGGCACAGTTGGTTAAGTATCCAACTCTTGGTTTCAGCTCAGGTCATGATCTCAGCGTTGTGAGATCAAGCCCCACATGGGGCACCATGCTCAGAGCAGAGTCTGCTTGAGATTCTCCCTCCCTCTTCCCCTGGTCCTCCTGTTCGTGCTCTCAAATCTCTCGCTAAAATAAATGAATAAATCTTTTTTTTAAAAATGGGAATAAAACTATACAAATTATATATTTGCTACATTATAGTTTTAAATTTTTATTTAAATTCCAGTTAGATAACACAGTGTAATAGCAGTCTTAGGTGTACAATAGTGACTCGATACTTACAATACCTAGTGCTCATCACAAGTGCTGTCCTTAATCCCCATCACCAATTTATTTATATTTTTTTAAAGATTTTTTATTTATTTGACAGAGATAGAGGCAGCCAGTGAGAGAGAGAACACAGGCAGGGGGAGTGGGAGAGGAAGAAGCAGGCTCATAGCAGAGGAGCCTGATGTGGGGCTCGATCCCATAACGCTGGGATCACACCCTGAGCCGAAGGCAGACGTTCAACCGCTGTGCCACCCAGGCGCCCCCCCATCACCAATTTAACCCATGCCCCACCACCTCCCCTCTGGTAACCATCAGTTTGTTCTCTCTAGTTAAGTCAGTTTCTTGGTTTGCCTCTCTTTTTTCCTTTTGCTCATTTGTTTTGTTTCTTAAATTCCACATATGAGTGAAATCATACAGTATTTGTCTTTCTCTGACTGACTTATTTTGCTTAACACAATACTTTCTGGCTCCATCCATGTCATTTTGTAAATGGACATTGTAGCTGTCTTTATTCACATTCGTTTTTGCATTATTTGTTAATATATTCTTAGTGTCACTAAGACCTAAAGCATACCTATATCCTCATTTGTGCTTTCCTTACTTGTACTTATATTCAGGAAGAAATAATTTATTTTCTAAAATGACTTTATAAGGGGGTGTGTGGCTGGCTCAGTCAGAAGAGTTATATGCAACTGATGAATTACTGAACACTATATCTGAAACTAATGATGTACTATATGTTGGCTAATTGAATCTAAATAAAAATTTAGGGGTGCCTGACTGGCTCAGTCGTTAAGTGTCTGCCTTCAGCTCAGGTCATGATCCCAGAGACCTGGGATTGAGCCCCGCATTGGGCTCCCTGCTCAGCTGGAGGCCTGCTTCTCCCTCTCCCACTCTCCCTGCTTGTGTTCCCTCTCTTGCTGTCTCTCTCTCTAATAAATAAATGAAATCTTTTAAAATAAATAATAAACAAAAATTAAAAAAAAAAAAAAGAAGAGCATGCAACTCGTAATCTCAGGGTCATGAGTTCAAGCCCCATATTGGATATAGACATTAGTTTAAAAAAAAATTAAAAAAATTATTAAAATTATTTTCTAGCATATAGACCAGAAGCATCTGTTAGATCAAAGAAGTATATCTTAAAACTTCCACAAGAAATGCTATATTTTTATATGGAATTTCCTGTCAAACTGGCCAAGCTGTCCACATCATGCTTAATCCCTAAAATGGAATTTGAGGTTGAAGGTATTACTACTTGAAAGAGTTATGAGTAATGTCACAATCTCCTTCCTTTATGCCCCTGCCATGCCCTTTTATGTATGCATGTTAGACTAAACTGCTTAGTTATTAGTTTTGTTATGTAAATAGTTTCATGAATTTAATCACAGACCTCTATGCTTTTCATAAGAGGTGGGAAATATGACAAAGTGTTTACACTTTAGGAGGTGCAAATAAAATGCATAAAAATGTTCTGAGTTGTATAATTTTATTAATAATTTCTAGATACCAAGGAAACTATAAATATTATTTTTATTTACAAAGAATAAGCATTAAAAAAAAGAATAAGCATCAACAAATTTTAAAAGGTAACATTTGGTAACTGACATAATTTAAAGTATTACACTTGGGAATAACAAATAGGATATGTATCTTACAACTTTTAACCCATTTTTTAAATTTACTTTTTATTTTGAAATGATTTCAGACTTAAAGTTAAAAAATGGTACAAACCACTCAGTGCCCAGATCTTGGTTTCTAGCTATCATTCTTCAATAAAGGGAATAAGCATTTGCAGAAATAACCCATTTAGGACTGGGACAAGGAAAATACAAGATAAAGCAGAAGCATTTTGTAGTACCAAAAAGTAAGGAAATGCTCACAAACCAAAATGATGAGGACATGTCAAAAGGGCATAGGAGTTGACCGGAATTCCCAATGGTTAAAGCTGGAACTATTTCAGTGATAAAATAAATAACGTATTAGATTTAGTCCAAAGAATAAAATAAATATACATGAGTCCATAGAAATATAAAAAATAGATGAGAGTCAAATATTCCTTATAAAGGATATAGAAACTATCCTGTCCAGGAGGTGAGGCTTAACCTCCCTGGTGCCCCTGGGCTTTTGAAAGTGGTCTGGACTTAGTGACTCCCTCCCAAACAGAGCAGGAAAAATGGAACTTTACAGAGGAGAAACCTGGCAGATACTACCTTATTTAAGATATCAAGATTTACAACACCAGAGATATCTTGTTGATAGCATCTGTTCTCTGATATGATGTGATGAAAAGGGTACTTCACTTCTGTAGTATTCTTTCTAAAAAGCCATAACCCCAGTCTAATCATGAGATCGATCTATCTATCTATCTATCTATCTATCTATCTATCTATCTATCTAAAACAAACCAAATTGAGGAACATTCTTAGAAATATTTCACCAGTACCCTCAAAACTATAGAAGTCATGAAAAATAAGAAAAGATTGAGAAACTGTCACAGACCAAAGGAGATTAGAGAGTGATAATGAATAAATGCCATGTGGTACATTGGATTGAATCTTTGTAGAAAAGGGACATTAGGGGTGCCTGGGTGGCTAAGTTGTTAAGCGTCTGCCTTAGGCTCAGGGCGTGATCCTGGAGTCCTGGGATCAAGACCCACATCAGGCTCCTCCACTGGGAGCCTGCTTCTTCCTCTCCCACTCCCCCTGCCTGTGTTCCCTCTCTCACTGGCTGTCTCTCTCTCTCTCTCTCTATCAAATAAATAAATAAATAAATAAGGGACATTAAATGAAAAAAATTATAAAATGAGATTAAAGTCTGAAATTTCAAAGTTCATAGAAAACAGGTGAAATCTGAATAAAATCTGGGGTTTAGTTAATAGTAATGTGCCAATATTGGTTTAGTTTTCAAAAATGTACCATTGTAACTTAACATGACAACATCAAAGAAAACTAAAATTGGGTGAGGGGTGTACTAGCTTTTAAACTTTTCTGTAACGCTCAAATTTTTCCAAAATTTAAAGATTTATTTTTTAAAAAATACAATTTCCTTAAACCCTTCACTCAGATTCCCCAAACTTAACATGTATTTTATCCATCTCTTTCTCTTCCCTCTACAGACTTTTCTGAATTTAATAACAAGCTGCAGACACCATTCCCTTTTATAAATATTTCAATGTAGTTCCTTAAAAAGTACATTTATCAAAATAAGGAAATTACTATTAACATAGCACTATCCAATTTACAGACCTTCACATTTTGCCAATTGTTCCATTAACATCCTTTACAACAAAAATAGAATAACATAAAAATAAAACAATAATTGTTTCTTCTTCACCAATCACTCAGCCCAGTATCATACATTGTATTTAATTGTCACATCTCTTTAGTTTTAGAATAAAATAAAAATAAAACAATAATTGTTTCTGTCTTGGCCAATGACTCAGCCCAGTATCATACATTGTATTTAATTGTCACATCTCTTTAGGCTTTGATCTGAAACAAGTTCCTTATTTTTTTTTTTTAATATTTTATTTATTCATTCGACAGAGATAGAGACAGCCAGCGAGGGAGGGAACACAAGCAGGGGGACTGGGAGAGGAAGAAGCAGGCTCACAGCAGAAGAGCCTGATGTGGGGCTCGATCCCATAACGCCGGGAACACGCCCTGAGCCGAAGGCAGACGCTTAACCGCTGTGCCACCCAGGCGCCCCCCTTATTCTTTTTCTTGACCTTGACATTTTTTAAGAGAACAGGCCATTTTTTGGTGAACTGTCCCTCAATTTGGGTTTGACTGATGTTTCTTCATGTTTAAATTCAGGTTACATATTTTTTTTTTGATAAGTTGGCTTGCATTTTATTTTCTCCTTAAAAATAAAACACACATATACACAGAAGAAAGCAGATCCACTGAAAATGAGAGTGATATCCAGTCAATACTACTAGTAGGATGGTCCAAGGTTTCCACTTCTATGGTCAGAATGAGAAGGGTTTTTTGCATTTGTTTGGCTGGGTCAGTCTCACCACTTGGTGTTCCAAGTGAGTCATTCAGTTTTGGTTTCTCTCTAAAAGAGACCCCTTTTGGAGATTGCTGTAAGGCCCACATGTGTTTGTTTCTGCTGCTAAGCTAGTCTCATCAGATGACAATATGGCAAACGCTTCCACATTTCCAGCTGCCCAGAGTTTTTTTCTCATTTTTTTTTTAATTTTAATTCCAGTATAGCTAACATACAGCGTTATAGAAGTTTCAGGTGTACAATACAGTGATTCAACAATTCTATACCTTACTCAGTGCTCATCTTAGTAAGTGTACTCTTTAATCCCGATCACCTACTTTCCCCATCCCCCCCCACCACCCCCTTGGGAATCATCAGTTTGTTCTCCATAGTTAAAGAGTTTGTTTCTTGGTTTGTCTCTGTCTCTTTTTCCCTTGTTTGTTTTGTTTCTTAAATTCCACATATGAGTGAAATCATATGGTGTCTTTCTCTGACTGACATTTCACTTATTCTCTAGCTCCTTCCATGAGGTTACAAATGGCAAGATCTCATTCTTTTTTATGGCTGAATAATATTCCATGGTATGTACATACCACTTCTTTATCCATTCATCTATTGATGGCTACTTTCAAATTTTGGCTATTGTAAATACTGCTGCAATACATATAAGGGTGCATATAAACCTTTGAATTGGTGTTTTTGTATATTTTGGGTAAATATTCAGTAGTGTGATTACTGGATGGTAGACTAGTTCTATTTTTAACTTTTTAAAAAACTTCCATACCGTTCTTCACAGTGGCTGCATCAGTTTGCATTTCCACCAAAGGGCAAGAGGGTTCCGTTTTCTCCATAATCGTCACCAACACTTTTTCCTTGTTTTTGATTCCAGCCATTCTGACAGGTGTGAGGTGATATCTCATTGTAGTTTTGATTTGCATTTCCGTGATGATGAGTAATGCTGAGCACCTTTTCATGTGTCTGTTGGCCATCTGTATGTCTTCTTTGGAGAAATGTCTCTTCGTGTCTTTTTTGAAAATTTTTATTTAAATTCCTGCTAGTTAACATACAGTGTAATATTAGTTTCAAGTGTACAATTTAGTGATTCAACACTTACATACAATATCCAGTGCTCATCACAAGTGCACTCCTTAATCCCTATCATCCATTCAACCCATCCTCCTACCCCCTCCCGTCTGGTAACCATCATTTTGTGCTCTATAGTTAGGAGTCTGTTTATTGGTTTGTCTTTCTCCTTTTCCCCCTATGATCATTTGTTTTGATTCTTAAATTCCACATATGTAGGAAATCATATGGTATTTGTCTTCCTCTGACAGACTTATTTTGCTTAGCATAATACTCTCTAGCTCCCTCCATGTCATTGTAAACAGCAAGATTTCATTCTTTTTTATGGCTAAATAATATTCCATTGTGTGTATGTATGTATGTATGTATGCATGTATGTATGTGTGTATGTATATATGTTTTCCAGAGTGGTTGCACCAGTTTGCATTCCCACCAACAGTGTAAGAGGGTTCCCCTTTCTCCACATCCTTGCCAACATTTGTGTTTCTTATGCTATTAATTTTAGCCATTGTGACCAGTGTGAGGTGATATCTCATTGTAGCTTTTATTTCTATTTCCCCGATGATGAGTGATGTTGAGCATCTTTTCATATAACTGTTGGTCATCTGTAGGTCTTCTTTGGAGAAATGTCTCTTCATGTCTTCTGTCCATTTTTTAATTGAATTATTTGTTTTTGGGGTGTTGAGTTGTATTAGTTCTTTATATTATTATTTTGGAAACTAACCCTTTATTATATATGTCATTTGCAAATATCTTTTCCTATTCTGTAGGTTACCTTTTAGTTTTGTTGATCATTCCCTTCACAGTGCAGAAGCTTTTTATTTTGATGTAGTCCCAATAGTTTATTTTTGCTTTTGTTTCCCTTGTCTTAGGAGACATATCTAGAAATAGGTTGCTATGGATGATGTCAGAGAAATTACTGCCTGTGTTATCTTCTAGGATTCTTATGGTTTCAGGTCTCACATTTAGGTACTTAATCCATTTTGAATTTATTTTTGTGCATGGTATAAGAAAGTGGTCCAGTTTCATTCTTTTGCATGTAGCTATCCAGTTTTCCCAGCACCATTTGTTAAAGAGACTATCTTCCCGCCATATATTCTTTCCTCTGTTGTCAACACTTAATTGACCATAGAATTGAGGGTCAGGTTACATATTTTTGCAAGAAAACCATAGAAGTGATGTTATGCTCTTCTCAGTGCATGCTATCAGGATGCATGATAGCTATTTGTCCCATTACTAATAATGTTAACTTTGACAATTCAGTTAAGTTGGTGTCTCTACTGTAAAGTTTTTCTTTTTTTCCTTTAGCGATTAACAAGTATCTTGTGGGTAGGTATTTTGACACTGTAAAAATATCCTCCTTTGTCATCAACTCTTCATGTTTTAGTTGTAGGATCCATTGATGATTCCTGCCTGAAACATTTCCTGGCTACTTTTACATATCTGTATTTCCATATGAATTCTATATCAACTTGTCTAGCTCTATAAAAAATATGTTGTCATTTTTTTGAGGATATGTTAAAATTACAAATTAAGGAGAACTGCCTTTTCATTTGCTCAAATCTAATTATGTGTTTCTGCAGTGTTTTAAAGTTTTCTTCAAATAGCTTTTGTATACTTCTTGTTATATTTATTCCTAAGTATTTTATCTTCTTTGTTGGTATTTAATTGGGCTTTTCTCTATGACTATATCCTCTAACCAGTAAATGTTTGTATGTGTAATGGATTTTACGTTCTACTGAATTATACTGAATGCTAATTTTATAGCTTGCTGGTTACTGAATTATTTGTTTGAGTTACTTATATAATATATAATGATTCTCTAGGTCAGGAGTCCACAATCTTTTTCTATAAAATACCAAAATATTTTCAGCTTTGTTGGGCCAAACCATTTTTACAACTATCCAACTATGACAGTGGAAGGAAAAGTAGCTACACGCAATGCACAAACAAAATGATATGACCAGATTTGGCTACTGGGCTACTTTACTGATCCCTGCTCTAGGGTTTTCCAGGTATACCATCTTATCTGCAAATATTGTTTTCTTATTTTCTAATTGTTATGCCCCTACTGATTGCTTTTTTTTTAAATTGCATTGCCGAATATCTCCAGTAAAATGTTGAATAGTAGTGGAGTTACTGGATATCCTTGCCTTGTTCCTAATGGTAGTATTTGAAAATGCCCTTAGTGCTTACCATTACGATGATGTTAAAATACTGTTAATTTCTATTTGTTGAGTCTTTTTACTAAGTGTTGATTTTTGAAGGTCACTTCAGCGTCTATATATGATTTGTCTCTTTATATTCAATATGGGATATATTAATGGGTTTCCTAATATTTGACCAACTTTGCGTTCCTAGAAAGAATCCCACATGGTCATGGTGTATTATTTTCTTAATGTGGTACTGGAATGTGTTAAATAGTATTTTATCTAGTACTTTGTATCAGTATTTATCATTGATTTTGGTCTATAATTTCTTTTTTGTATTTGCTTTAAGAATTGGTATTATTCATTTCCAATGGTCTGGAATAATTTATAGAGCATTGAGACTATTTGGCGTTTCATAAAATATCATTGTGGCACCATGTGAGCCTGGCGCTTTTTTAGAAGGTAGGTCTTTGATGTCTTTATGTCTTCTAAAGAAATTAGACTACCTTGGGGTGCCTGGGTGACTTTGGTTAAGTGTCTGATTCACGATTTTTGGCTAAGGTCATGATCTCAGGATTATGAGATCGAGCCCTACATTGGGCTGTGGGCTGGGCATGAAGCCTGCTGAAGATTCTCTCTCTCCTTTTCCCTCTGTCACTCTTCCCTCCCCCTCCCTCTCTTTCTCTCACCCACTTGCTCTCTAAAAAAAAAAAAAAAAAGAAAAAGAAAAAAAAAGAAAAGAAATCAGACTATCTCAAATAAACAGTATTTACCTTGGAAATTATCTTTTTCATTTAGGTTTTCAATTATATTTAAAAAGAGGTTTGCAAAGGAAGTTCTTATATTATTTTTTAAAATTTGAGCTATAATTCCCATATCACACTGTTATGGGCTGAACTGTGTCCCCTCTCCCCACAAATTCATATGCTGAATTCATCTAGTATCTCAGAATGTGACTATATTTGGAGACAGAGTATTTTTTTTTTTTTAAGATTTTATTTATTTGACGGAGAGAGAGACAGCCAGTGAGAGAGGGAACACAGGCAGGGGGAGTGGGAGAGGAAGAAGCAGACTCCCAGTGGAGCAGGGAGCCTGATGCGGGGCTCAATTCCAGGACTCCGGGATCACGCCCTGAGCCGAAGGGAGACGCTTAATGACTGAGCCACCCAGGTGCCCCAGGAGACAGGGTCTTTAAAGGAGTAATTAAGGTAAAATGAGGAGAGATGGATGGGCTCTAATTCAGTATTATTGGTCGTTATCAGAAGAGGAGATTAGAACATAGACAACACACAGACCAAGAGGTGACCATGAAAGTATAGAGTGAGAACACAGCCATCTACAAGCCAAGGGCAGGCCTTAGAATAAAATCAACCCTGCTGACACCTTCATCTCAGACTTCTAGCCTCCAGAAGTGTGAGAAATAAATTCCATTGTTTAAGTCGGTCTGTGGCATTAATGATGGCAGCCCTAGTAAACTACTACATAAATTATATAATCAATGGTTTTAGGCATATTCACACGTTTATGCAACCAATACCATTATCTGATTCCAAAGCATTTTCATCACTCCAAAAACAAAAACAAAAACAAAAAACCCTGTACCTGTCAGCTATCACTCCCAATTTCTGCTTTCCTCAGTCCCTGGCAACCACTAAAACTATTTTCTATCTCCTTACATGTTGATATCCATTTGTCCTAGCACCCACTGTTGAAAATACTTTTCTTTCCCTATTGAATTGTCTTGGCATCCCTCGTGAAAATAAACTGACCATAAAGATGTTTATTTTTGTTTTGTTTTTTGAGAGAGAAAGGCAGCACCTGTGCATGTGCACAAGTGGGGAGTGGGAAGGGGCAGAGGGAGAAGGAGAGAGAATCTTAAGCAGGCTCCACACCCAGCACGGAGTCCAACATGGGGCTTGATTCCATGACCATGAGATCATGACCTCAGCCAAAATCAAGAGTCGGATGCTTAACTGACTGAGCCACTCAGGAACTCCTATTTTTGTAGTTTCAATTCTATTCCATGGATCTATTCCATGTCTATCTTTATGTCTGGGGTTTTTGTTTTTGTTTTGTTTTGGTGGAGGGTGAGGGGTAATAGACATTTTCATCAACTGAAACAATTCTTATTCTCATTTCCTGTTTTCTTTTGAAATTAGTTTTATGTGGTTCATGTTGCTGTCACCTCTGTATTTCTGTGAACAGGACTGACTAGAGCAGTTTCTAAGATTCCTGTATCTTATACAGGATAAAATGCTCTCTGCTTTTAGTAAAGAATGATTTCTTAACTGACTGGATTTGGGGGGCAGGGCAATGTGAAGGGATTTGCCCTTCTGTTTTTAAAAATATATTTCTGGGGATGCCTGGGTGGCTCAGTTGGTTAAGCATCTGCCTTCGGCTTGGGTCATGATCCCAGGGTCCTGGAACTGAGTCTCACATCAGGCTCCTTGCTCAGCAGGGAACCTGCTTCTCCTTCTGCCTGCCACTCCCTCTGCTTGTGTGCTCTCTAACAAGTAAATAAATAAAATCTTTAAAAAAAATAAATTTAAAAAAATAAAAATATTCTTCTGTCTGGGGCACCTGGGTGGCTTAGTTGGTTAAGCATCCGACTCTCAGTTTTGGCTCAGGTCCTGACCTCAGAGCTCCTGAGATGGAGCCCCTCATCAGGCTCTGCACTAAGCAGGAAGTCTGCTTAAGGTTCTCTCCCTCTGCCCCTTTTCCCATTCACGTTCTTTCTTTCTCTCAAATAAATGAATCAAAAAATACATACACACATATATATGTATATATGTTTTTTCTTCTATCTTACAGGATCCTAAATTTTTTTCTCCTGTTTTTTTTTCCCTTTAGCTGTTTCCAAAAGGCATTCTTCTCTTCCTTTTTTAACCTCTTCCCCCCAAAACAATTGCCTTTCCAAAATTGCTTCTGTGGGTCCTTTACAAACATGTCAGTCTCTTTCCTATAGTGTGCTCTAATCTATAAGTAAGCTTTTTTCAGAACTATAGTATTTAGGGAGGAATTTCTTTTCCTGAAAGTGATTTTAATCAGTCTTAAGCCTGTCACTAGCTCCCTTCTTGTCCTCTGCAATTTTATGCAGAACACCCTTGCTCTCCACCACGGCTTGCACAGGGGCGTGAATGATGTCTTATTATGATTTGGCATACATTTTTCTATTTACAGATAACCTGTAGTTTGAACACTTTGTTTTAGTTATGTTAAAACATGGGTTATGTGTAGTTTTATTTGTTCTTCTTTATTGTTTTTTGGAGGATATGTGGGGAGATTCAGATTCATGCATTTGTTGTTACTCCATGTTTGTTGTTTTAATATTTTTGTAAATATTTTATTTTTCCTGGATGAAGAACTGTCAGGCTCTTAATGGTTTGAGATATGTTTTCTCTAGTACTGCAATAATACTGCTTGAGAGCAATATTGCAATGGACTAATCTTCACTGACTCAATGGTCCATATAGTATAAAGTGAATTATTATAGATACTGTATTCTTACCATGGCATTCAAATAACTCATAAACTATGTGGTATGTAATCAGTAATGATGACATAAGAAGAAACAACGTTAACAAAATTAAAATAACACAAGTCTTACATTCAAAAGGAGATACTTTCCTTTTTTTTAAGGTTCTCTTCCCACTAGGAAAATTATTTTTCTTTAAACAGTCAAGTTGAATAAACTGGTAGTTTATCATAATTTCTATATGAGATTATCTTATTCATAGTCCATACTACTTTTGGCTTTTCTTGAGCTTTAGTTACCAGAACACAGCCCACGTGAAAAACCTAATGACTATAATATTAAAAATAAAATGTCAGATGAAATTACTATTTCCTTATTATCTTAAAGAATGTTTACCTATACGTAATAGAAATTAACCTGGAATTAGTTTTAGTAAAAGATACTTTGCTTTAGTAAAGATGATTCTTTAAATTTCTGTGACTTAGTATTTTTATTCTTGGAGCTACAATAGGATTCCTTAAGTGTTACTACACTGATTTTATTTTATATAGGAGTTAGAACTGACCATTGGGAACTTGGTTCTATTCAGATACAGGTTCTATCAGTTAAATAATATGTGATCTTAGGTAAGTAACTTTGCTTCTCTCAGCTGTTGTTTTTTCATACGAAACATGTAATTAATTTGATAATATCTATTATGAGAGGTTGTGAAAGATTTGATTAGTGTTTCCAAAATACTTTAAAATATTTGAATGAAAAGACTCAATGCAAATAACCAATAATTATCATTTGGGCTAGTGCCTGTTACTCTGCTAACTACCACTGCCAAAGCACTCATCATGGTATCTTATGAAACTAAATGTACCAAAAAGCTACTATTCCCCTCAATATAAAACCATTTTACCAATAGGTATAGCTGTATTTCATATATATATATATAATATATATATATATATATATATAATTTAACTCTATCAAGTACTATGCACTATATAGTATTATAAAGTCTTTTTCTTCTTTTTTAAAAAAATATTTTATTTATTTTTGCGAGAGAGCGAGCGCCCAAGCAAGCAGGAGCGGGGGGGGGGGGGTGTGGAGGGGAGGGGAGGGGCAGAGGGAGAAGCAGACTCCCTGCTGAGCAGGGAGCCCAATGCTGGTCCATCCCAGGACCCCGGGATCATGACCTGAGCCGAAGGCAGTGGCTTAACCAACTGAGCCACCCAGGCACCCAACAGTCTTTTTCTTCTTAACGTAAAAATATTTTAATAGGTGCTACTGCTACCTCACGTAATAAAAATGTTTAGCCCTTCCTACCATATTTCTATACAATGGTGAGTTGACTTTAAATACTGCTCTAAATCAATGCTTTCTTTCTTAATAGTTCTTGGAGTTAAAATTTGTCTATTCATTTTATAATAGTATCCAAAAGCACTAATAATAATTTTAAAATTTCTAATGAGTATAATCATATCTTATATAATTAAATAGTACCTTTAAATTTTTTAATTTAAATTCAATTTAACAAATGCTGTATTATTAGTTTCAAAGGTAGAGTCTGTGATTCATCAGTAGCATACAACACTCAGGGCTTATTTCTTCAAGTACCCTTCTTAATGCCCATCACCCAGTTACCCCATCCTCCCACCCATCTCCCTTCCAGCAACCCACAGTTTGTTTCCTGTAGTCAAGAATCAATAGTATCTTAAACTATAGATTTCTCAGCAACAATATTTATTCTATGTACCTAAAACCTATTTAGTGAATATGCACTACTACCAGATAATTACCACTTAACTACTTCAAGCAACTTACATAAAACAAAATGCCTAAACTTCGTTTGCTCATTTGTTTAACATTTTCTGAGTGCCCACAGTTTGCAAGGACTGTCTGGTTATCCCAGATACTAGAAATAGCATGTGGTGACAGAGCAAGGAATATAGGATGGAGTTAGACATACCCATTATACTCAGAAGGGACAATGACACACAACCAAGGAACAATCCCCACTATCCCTTATCAAACTGAGCATGCCATTCCAATGGATATTGTTAGATCCTATAGATTAAATCAATATTTAAGTTGGCCGAAGCACATCGACACTATTATTAAAAAGCCATGGCTGGGGCGCCTGGGTGGCTCAGTTGTTAAGCGTCTGCCTTCGGCTCAGGGCTTGATCCTGGCATTCTGGGATTGAGCCCCACATCAGGCTCCTCCGCTGGGGGCCTACTTCTTCCTCTCCCACTCCCCCTGCTTGTGTTCCCTCTCTCGCTGGCTGTCTCTCTCTCTGTCAAATAAATAAATAAAATCTTTTTTAAAAAAAAGCCATGGTATGGGGGCCTGGGTGGCTCAGTCAGTTAAGCATCTGCCTTTGGCTCAGGTAGTGATCCCAGGGTCCTGGGATAGAGCCCCAAGTTGGGTTCCCTGCTCAGTGGAGAGCCTACTTCTCCCTCTCCCTCTGCCCCTCCCCCCCCCCATGCACTTTATCTCAAATAAATAAATAAAATCTTAAAAAAAAAAATCCATGGTTAGAAACAAACCCTGAATTTTCAGAGTCTATTCTTCATGGAGCATAGAATAAATGTCAGTGGATGAAAGTATAATGTTTTGTCTTTGTGCTTTGATTAATCAGTCACCACAACTGCTTTTCACTTCTCTTTGAATTCTATCCCCACAGCTGGGTCCAGTTGTAATACCACATCCACAAAGTCTACGATGGATTTTTTTCTTTAATTTTATTAATTTATTTGAGAGAGAGAGAGCACAAGCAGGAGGGAGAGGGAGAAGTGGACTCCCTGCTGAGCAGGGAGCCTGACGCAGGGCTTGATCCCAGGACCCTGGGATTACAACCCGAGCCAAAGGCAGATGCCCAACCGATTGAGCCACCCAGGTGCCCATACAATGTATTTTATTCATCCTGTATTACAATACATCCTATCAATTCAAAATCCTAGAACATATATATTGATCGTAGCTACTTATCTCTACTACAGAGTCAACACTTCTGGGACTTCTACTCATATGGCATTACAATACAAACTCCTTACTGGTATAAAAAGTCAAACATTTAAGAATCCTTAGAAATTGTTAAAAAATTAAAAATATGAAGTAATTAAAATGTGACCACCTTCAAATTTTCTCGAGTCTGAAATACGTGAGCTGTCAATACTATATTTCATTGCTAGTATAAATCACTTAATCAAGTTATGCTACAAAATTTTCAAAGTGTTTAAAACAGGAAACTACTTTAAGATACTTTAAAAATGTTAATGAAAAGCATACTGAATGTGTATGTTAAATTGTGAAACCACAATGCAAGAAAGGATATGAGCATAAAGTTTTCCATTACTGTGTCTTACCAATCACCTCAAAATAATGCATTTATTTTAAATAAATCATAAATTTAAGTAATCCTAGAGAGCTGGCTGTTCACCTTTTAGATAAATGTTCTTTTAAAAAGCTTTGAGGATTTGGCATTAATATTGTACTTCTATCTCGTATCTTTAACATTTACGACATTTTGAATGACATATAGAAAGTTTTATTCATATATTTTGAAAAATCTGTGTTTTGTATTTAAATACAAGGGGGGGTATACAGGCTACAAGTTATAGAATGAATTAAGTCATGGGGATGAAAGGGAATATAGTCAACAGGATTATAATATCGTTGTATGGTGACAGTAGCTACACTTGTGGTGAGCATAGCATAACATATAGAGTTATTGAATCATTATGTTGCACACCTGAAAGTAATGTAATACTGTGTGTCAACTATACTTCAACAATAAATAAATAAAGTAAAAATACTGTAAAAAATACTTTCTCCCAAAAAGAAAGGAAAAGAAGCAATAGTGCATCTGAAAAAAAATCAGTCCACAAGAATGGCTTTTTATAAGAAATTTAGAGTATGAACTACATCTTCAACTTAACTACTTAAAAGTCTTTTTCAAACCAGGTTCCTATAAAAATTTTAAATGTCAATTTCTTCCTTTTAAATTATAGAAAGATACCATAACTCCATGAGTTGCTATTCAAACATGTAGAATATAAATATTTGAATAATGACTTGCTATTAAATTCAACAGTTTATTTGTAAATGGCAATTTCTACCACAAACACTAATCATTTAAATAATAAAGTCTGTTTGCAACAACATGGATGGAGCTAGAGAGTATAATGCTAAGTAAAATAAATCAGTCAGAGAAAGAGAAGTATATGATTTCACTCGAGTGTGGAATTTAAGAAGCAAAACAACAAGCAGAGGAAAAAAGAGACAAATCAAAAAACACTCTTAACTATAGAGAACAAACTGTTAGTTACCTGAAGGTAGGTGGGTGGAAGGATGGGTGAAATAGGTGAAGGGGATTAAGAGTACACTGATCATAATGAGCACTGAGTGATGTATAGCATTGTTGAATCACTATATTGTACACCAGAAACTTCTATAACACTGTATGTTAACTATAGTGGAATTAAAATTAAAAAAAATAATAATAAGTAATAAAGTCTGGCAACTCAAAGATTCTACTTGTGTCCCTAATATCAGGCAGCAGTTCACAAAATAATTATGTAGGAGTAAATTCTATTAATTGTAAATTCCACTTAGAATCTTTTCATACTATTTATTTTCTATTACTATTATTTATTACTACTTACTCTATACCATTTTGTTATAGCTATAACAAAAATACCGTAGACTGGGTGGCTTAAACAACATACATTTCTCGCAGTTCTGCAGGCTGGGAAGTCCAAGATGAATGTGCCGAGTAATGCTTCACTTCCTGGGTTATCGACTGCTGCTGCCTTATCATCATGTATTCTATGGTTCTCTCCTTCTTCTTCTTCTTATAAGGCACTAATCCCAGTATGAGGGTCCCACCATAACACAGTCTAAATGTAATTATTTCCTGAAGTTCCCACCTCTTGACACCATCACATTGCAGATTAGGGTTTCAACATATGATTTTGGGGAGGAGGTCATGTTTATCTCAATTCATAACACTAATGGACAGGATGAAAAATTTCTCAATCTCATAAAGTGGTGTAGTCTAATTTTTTTTTAGAAAAAAAGATGTTCAGGGGCACCTGGGTGGCTCAGTGAGTTAAGCCTCTGCCTTTAGCTCAGGTCATGATCCTGGAGTCCCTGGATTGAACACTGCAAAGGGCTCCCTGCTCAGTGAGAAGTCTGCTTCTGCCTCCCCTCCCCACGCCCCATTCCTACTCCCTGGTTCACTCTCTCTCTCAAATAAATAAGTAAAATCTTAAAAAAAAAAAAAAAGATGTTCAAGTAGAATTTATATTATGTATACATATTGTAGATGTTACATAGATTTCATGATTAAATTAAACATGATTTAATTATGAAAAATGTTAGAGCAAATTGAACTAGCAAACAAATTTTGATTAAAGAAAAATACTACAGGGGCGCCTGGGTGGCTCTGTCACTTGGAGGACCGACTCTTGATTTTGGTTCAGGTCATGATCTCAGGGTCGTGGGATCGAGCCCCGCATCAGGCTCCGTGCTTAGCACAGAGTCTGCTTGATAGTCTCTCTCTTCCATTCCCTCTGCCCCCACACCTGCTCGCACTCTCTGTCTCTCTGTAAAGTAAATAAAATCTTAAAAAATAATAAAAAAGAAAATAAAGAAAAATACTACAAAACCTCATTTTGATGTGCTAAATAGAGCAATGCTTAATTTCTTTTTAAAAGATTTTATTTATTTATTTGTCAGAGAGAGAGAGAGAGTGAGCACAAGCAGGGGGAGGGGCAGGCAGAGGGAGAAGCAGGCTCAGGACCCAGGGTTCATGACCTGAGCTGAAGGCAGACGCTTAATCAACTTAGCCACCCAGGCATCCCGCAATGCTTAATTTTTAATAAAAACTACGGATTTAAAAAATTTCTAAACAATGGCAATCCAAAATATTATAAAGTATTCCATAAATTAAATCTAAATGTGATTAATGTCATAATCATCAGCCACCAAGAAAAAGACATTTATTATAAAATATATATATACATCTCACACTGCAAATATTAAAAGAGAACGCATTCCGTTATAAATACAAGCATAGAATCTGATAATTTTTTTAAAAAATTTATTTATTTATTTGAGAAAGCGAGAGTGAGAGATCAAAGTGGGAGAGAGAGAAGCAGACTCGCCGCTGAGCAGGAAGCCCAATGTGGGGCTCAGTTCCAGGACTATGAGCTCATTACCTGAACCGAAGGCAGACGCTTAACTGAATGAGCCACCCAGGTACCCCTAGAATCTGCTAATTTTTATTTTTTTCTCTAAGTAATAATTTTTTCTTTAAGTTATGATGAAGATTATTTTGATATTTTCCTGGATTTTTTAAAAAAAGACTATGATTTCAGAGCAGTTTTCGAATTGAAACTGAGAGAAAAGTGCAAGCATTTCTCATATACATCCTGCCACCACACATGCATAGCCTTCCCTTATCAACACCACTTACCAAAATGGCTTTTTCCCCCCACAGATGAACTTGTATTTACACATCATTATCTCTCTAAGTCCACTGTTTACCTTAGAGTTCACTCTTGCTATTGTACATTCTATGTTTGGACAAAAGTATAGTGATATATATTCATTATCATAACATTGTACAGAGTATTTCCATTGCCCTACAAATCCTCTACGGTATGCCTATTCATCTCTCCTCAATTCTGCTTCTGGCAACCACAAATCTTTTTACTGTTTCCAGTATTGCCTTTTCCAAAATGTCATATATTTGGACTCATAATATGTAGCCTTTTCAGAATGATGGCTTTTGCTTAGAAATATGCATGTAAGTTTCCTCCCTGTTTTTTCATCACTTGAAGCTCATTTCTTTTTAGCTATGAATATTTGACTGCCTGGATATTCCAGTTTATTTATCCATTCACCTACTAAAGGACATCTTAGTTACTTTTAAAATTTAGCATATATGAATAAAGCTGCTACAAACATTCAGGTGCAGGTTTCTCTATGGACATAAATTTTCAAATCCTTTGGGTAAATACCAAGTAATGCGAGTGCTGGATAGTGTGGTAAAATTATGTTTCATTTTGTAAAAAAAAAATTTCAGTTTGTAAGAAGTTATTTTCCAGGGCACCTAGGTGGCTCAGTCGGTTAAGCCCCATCTCGGGTTCTCTGCTTGGCGGGGAACCTGCTTCTCCCTCCACTCCTTCTGCCTGCTGCTCCCCCTGCTTGTGCTCTCCCTCTCTAATAAATAAATAAAATCCTTAAAAAAAAAGAAAGAAAGAAAGAAAGAAAGAAAGAAAGAAAGAAAGAAAGAAAGAAAGAAGTTATCTTCAAATGTGGCTGTACCATCCCACCAGAATTCTCTGAGAGTTCCTGGGGCTCCACTTCCTTGTCAGCATTTGGTATCATCAGTATCCTGAATATGGGCTATTCTAATAGGTATACAGTGGTATCTCACTGTTTTAATTTGCAGTTCCCTTATGACATATGATGTGGGGCATCTTTTCATATGCTTATTTGCCATCTGTTTATCTTCTTTGGTGATGTGTCTGTTAAGGTCCTGGTTCATTTTAAAATTGGGTTATTTTCTTATTGCTAAGTTTTAGGTATTCTTTGTATATTTTGGATAACAGCCCTTTAACAGACATGTCTTTGGCAAATATTTTCTCCCTGTCTGTGGCTTGACTTCTCACTGTCTTGACACCGTCTTTCACAGAACCAAAGGTTTTAATTTTAATGAAGTACAGCTTATCAATTATTTCTCTCATGGACCATACCTTTGGTGTTTTATTTAAAAAGGCATAACCAGGGGCACCTGGCTGGCTCAGCTGGTAGAGCATGCAACTGTTGATCTCGAGGTTATAAGTTCAAGCCCCACACTGGGTATAGAGATTACTTAAAAATAAAATCTTAAAAAAAAAAAAAAAGGCACAAACATATCCATGGTCTCTAGGTTTTGTCCTGTTTTGTCTTCTATAGTTGTATAGTTTTGACATTTTGTATAAGGCCTATGATCCATTTTGAGTTAATTTTGATTTGGCATGTGGATATCCAGTTGGTACAGCACCATTTCTGAGGCAACTATCTTTGCTTATTGTATTGCCTTTGCTTCTTTGTCAAAGATCAGTTGACTTATTTATGAGAGTCTATTTCTGGGCTCTCTATTCTGTTCCATTGATCTAGGTTTATTTTTTTGCTAATACCACACTGCTCTGATTACTGTAGTTATATAGTAAGCCTTAATGTTGGGTAGCATCAGTCCTCCAACTTTGTTGTTCTCCTCTAATATTATGTTGGTTATTCTGAATTTTCTTTTTTCTTTTCTTTTTTTAAGATTTTATTTATTTATTTATTTGAGAGAGAGAGAGAGAGCCTGAGAGAGAAAGAGATCATAAGCAGGGGAGAGGGGTAGAGGGAGAAGCAGGCTCTTCACTGAGCAGGGAGCCCAATGTGGGGCTCAATCCCAGGACCCAGGGATCATGACCTGAGCCGAAGGCAGATGTTTTTTGTTTTTGTTTTTTTGTAAGAATTACATATATTTACATTGCGGATACCTGCGATACACTTTTCACAGGAATTACTGCTCAAATCCAAAGACCACCCAATCTGGGAACCTCTCTCAATGGTCTGAGCCAGCATTTCAGATAGGAGATAAGCTGTATCCAGATGGAGTGGCCTTTGGAAAGTCCACTCTAAAATGAAATAGCCTGTTGTTGTCACTGTCTTCCTCCCCAACCTTCTTTTTGGTATGAAGCACCATCCTGTGACTCCCCAACCGAGCCACTCAGGCACCCTATTCTGAATTTTCTGAGTAAACTTCAGAATCAGTTTGTTAATGTCCATGAAATGACTTGCTAGGATTTTGTGGGGACAGAACTGAATTTATAGATCAAGTTGGGAAGAACTGACCTCTTGACGATATTGAATATTCCTATTCATGAACATGAAATCTCTCTCCATTTATTTAGTCTTCTGTGATTTGTTGATCAGAATTTAAAGCTTTCCTCATATAGAGCTTATACATATTTTGTTAGAGTTATACCCAAGTATTTCTTTTGGAGAGTATTTCTTTTCAGAGATAATGGAAATGGCATTGAATTTTTAATTTGAAATCCCACATGTTCATTACTGGTATATATACTGGAAGGCAACGGACTTTTGTGTATCAACCTTGTATCCTGCAACCTTACTATAATTGCTTATTAGCACCAGGAGTTTTTTTGGTTCTGTCAGATCTTTTATATATACAGCCATATCATCTGCAAATAAAGACAGTTTTTTGTCTTTCCTAATCTATATACCTTTTTTTTTTCAAATTTCAGCTTTATTTAGAAATAATTGGCATAAAATTGTAAGATATTTAAAGTGCACATCATAGTGATTTCACATACATATATAGTGTGAATCAATCTGTACACCTTTTATTGCCTTACTGAATCAGCAAGGAGTTCCAGTACAATGTTGAAAGGAGTGGTAAGATGAGAAATCTTTGCGTTGTTCCTGATCTTAGGGGGAAAGCTTCAAATTTCTCACATTAACAATGACATTAGGTGTAGATTTTTTTGTATACTCTATCAAGTTGAGAATGTCCCCCTCTATTTCTAGTTTCCTGAGTCTTTATCAAGAATGGGTGTTGGATTTAGTTGAATGCTTCTTCTACATTTGTTGATATGTTCATGCGATTTTTTATTTTTAGTCTGTTGGTGTGATGGATTGTATTAATTGATTTTTTAATGCTGAAACAGCCTTACATATCTAAGATAAATCTCATTTGATATATAATTCTTTTTATATATTTCTGGATTTGATTTGTTAATATTTTGTTAAGGATTTTGGCATTTATGTTCATAATAAATACTGGTCTCAAGTTTTACTTTCTTGTAATGTCTTTGTCTGGTTTTGGGTAGTGCTGGTTTCAAAGAGCAAGTTAAGAAATATTCCCTCAGCTTCTATCCTCTGAGACTGTAGAGAATTGGTGCAATTTCTCCTTTAAATGTTTGGTGCAATTCAGTAGTGAACCCATTTGGGCCTGATCCTTGCTGTTTTGGAAAGTTATGAATTATTGATTCAATTTCTCTAATAGATATAGGCCTATCCAAATCTAATTCCTCGCGTGTGTCTTGACAAATTGTGTCTTTAAAGGAATTGGTCCATTTCATTTAGGTTATCAAATTTGTGGGCATAGAGATGTCCATAGCATTCCTTTGTAATCCTTTCAATTTCCATGGAATCTGTAGTGATGTTCTCTCTCTCATTTCTGGCATTATTAATTTGTATCCTCTTTTTTTTTTCTTAGTTAACCTTAGCTAGAGACTTACTGAGTTTACTGACCTTTTCAAAGAACTGGCTTTTAGTTTTGTTGATTTTTTTCTATTGATTTCCCAGTTTCAATTTCATTGATTTCTGTCCTCTTACCATTTTTTTTTCCTTCTGATTACTTTGGACTTAATTTTCTCTTTTTTTTCTAGTTTCCTAAGGTGGAAAGTTATTGAATTTAGATCTTCTTTTCTAACATATGAATTCAATGCTATAATCTAAATACTGCCTTGCTACTTCCCACAAATTTTGATTAAGTTATATTTTCATTAAGTTTAAAATATTTAAAAATTTCTTTTGAGATTCTTCTTCAACTCCTATGTTTAGAAGTATGCTGTTTGATCTCCAAGTATTTGAAGATTTTCTAGTTATCCTTTTGTGGTTGATTCCTAGTTTAATTCCATTATGGTCTGAGAGCAGACATTGTATTTCCATCCTAAAATGTGTTAATGTGTGTTTTATGTCCTCGAATGTGGTTTTTCTTGGTGAATGTTCCATGTGAGCTTGAGAAAATGTTAATTTTCCTGTTTTGGATGAAAGAGTCTATGTATGTCAATTATATCCAGTTGATCAAAATGCTGCTGAGTTCAAGTATGTCCCTACTGATTTTCTATCTGTTGGATCTATCCATTTCTGAGAGAGGAGTATGGAAGTCTCGAACTTATGATCATGAATTCATTTATTTCTCTTTGCGGTTCTATCATTTTTGCCTCACGTAGTTTGATCCTCTCTTGTTAGATGCATACATATTAAAAATTATGTCTTCTTGGAGAATTGTCCCCTTTATCATTATATAATCCTCCTCTTTATTGCTACTAGCTTTCTTTACTTTGCAGCCCGCTTAAATACATAACACACATATATTTAAAATGAGTTTCTTGTAGAAAACATACATCATCATTCTGATGATGTTGATGATGTTCTTTAACGGGTGCATTTAGACCACTGACATTCAACATAGTTATTGACATACTCGGATTAATATCTATTACATTTGTTACTATTTTCTATTTGTTGCCTTTGTTCTCTGTTTCTATTTTTGTCTTTTCTGCCTCCTAATAGTTTTAACCAAATGTTTTATATGATTCTATTTTCTCTTTCTTAGCATATCAATTTTCTCTTTCTTAGCATATCTTTTGTTTTTGCTTTTTTTTTTTTACTGGTTGCTCCTAAAGTTTCCAATATACATTCACAATCAATCCAAATTCACTTTCAAATAACAATATACTACTTCACAAGTAGTGTACCTCATAATAACAAAATAATCTTAATTCCTTTCTTCTAGCTCTTTTATCATTGCTGTTATTCATTTTGCTTATATATAAGTATACAGAAGCACTTATATACACATACATGGACAATACAGAAGTATACATAACTGAATATACTGTTGGTATTACTTTGAACAAACTGCTATCTATTAGATTAAAAAGAAAAATAAGAGTTCATATTTTACCTTCATTTTTTCTTCCTTGATGCTCTTCCTTTCTTCATATGGACATGAATTTCTGAACTATATTATTTTCCTTCTCCATAATGAATTCCTTTTAACATTTTTTGTAAGGCAGGTCTATTGTCAACAAGTTTCTTCAACTTAAGTTTATCATTTTCTCCTTCAGTTTTGAAGGTAATTTTACATGGTACAGAACTCTACATTAGTGGGTTCTTTCTCTCAATACTTTATTTCAGTTGACACTCTTGCTTGCTGGTTTCTGAGGAGAAATTTGGTGTAATTCTTATCTTTGTTCCTTATCTTTGCTTCTATGTTGTTCCTTTGTTCCTGTAAGGTGTTTTTTAGCTCTGGCCTCTTTCAGGATTCTTTTATCTTTGATTTTCTTCAATTTGAAAGTGATGTGCCAAGGTGTAGTTTTCTTGGGCCTTTATCCTGGTTGGTGTTCTTTGAATTTCCTGGATATCTTGTTTGGTGTCAATTTGGGGGAAATTTTCAGTCATTGTTTCAAATATTTCTTCTGTTCTTTCTTTTCTTTGCAATGGTCCCATTACACCTACATTGCACCTTTTCTCAGTGCTTGGGTGTTGTGTTCTGTTTTTTTACATACTTTTTGTTCTCTTTGATTTTTTGGTTTTAAAGGGTTCTATTGTCATACACTCTAATTCAGAGATTCTTTCCTCAGCCATGTCAGGTGTACTGAGAAATCCATCAGAGATGCTGTTCTTTTCTGTTACAGTGTTTTGTTTTCTTTTTCTCTCCAGCATTTTTTGTTGTTGTTGCTGTTCTTTCTTCCTATTTCTATGTCTCTGCTTACTTTCTTCAGCTATTTTTGTGTGCTGTCTACTTTATCCATTAGAGCTTTTAGCATATTAATTAATCATAGTTGTCTTAAATTCCTGTTCTGTGAAGAATCTCAAACTTCAGAAATTGTGCATGATGTGAAACTGGGGTGCTATGTTAAAAATAAATATATGATAATGACAACAACAAAATTTCACCATCTCTGCTATGTCTGGTTCTGATGCTCGGTCTGGTTCTGATGCTTGTTCTATCTCTTTAAATTGTGTTTTTTTTGTTCTTTGGTATGCCTTGTAATTTTTTCTTAATAGTCAGATAAGATATACTGGGGTAAAACGAACTGCTATAAATAAACCTTTAGTAATGTAATAGTGGGGGGGGAGGCGAAGCATTGTATAACCTCATGATTAGGTCTCAGTCTTTTAGTGAGCCAATGCTTATGACCACTGTGAACTTCACAAGAACTTTTCAGATTTGTTTTGTTTTGTTTTGTTTTCTACTGCCTTAGGTGGGACAGGATGGCTAGAGTTAGCTGGAGTGGGTATTTCTCTTCTTCTGCAAGGAAGGCTAGAGCTGGCTGTAATTGGGTATTTCTCTTACCCAGATTAGTTAGGCTCTGATAACACCTCAGCAGGTTAGGTTTTGGTTAACTAGCTTTCCCTGAAGGCAAGGTTTGTTAAGAACATAGTGATCTGGTGTATTTCAAAATGGTTCCTCTTCCCCTTGCCAGGGAAAATGGACTTTCCCTTGTCAGAAGTCCAAGAGTTACTTACTTTGGGAATCTGTTCTAGCTCCTGAAGGTGAATCTCACGACATTGTGGTGGCCTATGATTGGGTCTCCCTGGAGTTGTTAAGTCTCAGAATTGTCCACACTGAGCCCCCAGCAATTCAATTATAGTCCAGGTTTTCCTATCCAGGCACCTGTTCCTGTGGTGGTTTGAGCTCCTGAGTCTCTACTCCTATAAGCCACAACTCACTGTATTTGTCTATCTAGATTTGTCTCTAATCTTGGGGGTAGTGTTTGCCTTGTGTCCTTCTCTCTCTTATAAATTTAAGAAGTGCTGCTGATTTTTCAGTCTGCTCAGCTTTTTATTTGTTGTTAGGATGGAGTAGGGACTTCTAAGGTCCTTACATGTGTAACCAAACACTGGAGCCACACTATTCCTTGATTTTTAACAGGAATACATGGTCCCATTCTTAAGGACTAAGGAACTGTGTCATTTGTTTTTTCACAAATGAAAGTAATTTATTCATTCATCTATATGAATAGATGGAATGTTAAATTAAAAAAAATTTTTTTTTCAATTCAGGAGAAAGGGGAAATGCTCCCTCACTACTACTTTAAAAATAGCAATGTAATGTTTAAAAGTTGAATCTGTATTTAAAAATTTACATTTTATTCTTAAAAGCATTTTTTCCATCTACCTTATATTAATAAGGTTTTACTCTTTTCCAAAACATTCTCCTGAAAAAGTTAGAAATATTGCTAGTCCGTGCCAATTTTGCTATGAAAAAAGCTTAAATTCTACACACGGTTCTGCTAGCAAGAAAAGTCTTCTAACCAGGGTGTAAAAACTTCTACTCAGTATCTAAGAGTTGCTTTTCTCTCCCTTTAGTTGATTTAGAAGCAAAGAGTTGCAATAGTATATTTAGGTCTTTCTATACATTTTTTTCCATTGAAGAGAATAAATGCTAAAAGTGTCTATGTGGCTTGCTTCCAAGCATAGGTAAGACTAAACACTAACAGTTTTTATTTCTGAACATTATCAGGAACAATTACTAAAATTTAACTTTAATGTCTTTACTCAAACTTTTTAGATACAAATTTTCATCTAGCCAATTAATTTCTTAATGCTATAATTTGATTAATGTCTTATTTATTCAGATTAAAGATTATTAATAAGGCCTATTAAAATTCTGATATATAACTTCCCAAAAATAATTGCATTTTAGAAGTACTCTAGCAATTTATAACACAATGACTAGTAGCAAAATTGATGTATCAAGAAAACATTTGATTATCAACCTAAAGAAATAATGCCTAACACAAAACAGTCACATCAATATATTTATAAAACCATTAAGGGAAGCCAAAATTCATTAAAGTTGTATTTCATATTTTCATTCACATCCTAGGACCCTAATATGAAAACACATGTTCAAAACTTTCAACTCAAGAACTATTTGAGATAAAGTTCATAAGATTAAAAAATACCTAAATAAATGGACTTTGAAACAGCAAAACACTTTCCTGAGAAAAGCCCTTCCACAATTTAAGCACAATTAGCTGTATGCAAACAATAAAGTACTGAATTAGTACCTCTAAGAACTGAATTAAAATATAATTTTTCAAGTAGAGCATTCTTAGCTTTTAAAAGAATAATATTCAAGCCACAACAAAATCAACAAGTACTGCCAACATGTTTGTGTCCTGTGATAAAGCTAAGAATTATAAACATTAATTATAAATGAAATATTTAAAGCATGTCACTGTTATCATAACATTTATGATGACATAATGTAAAAAAAATTTAGGATTTCTTCTGTATTGTCCATGGTACAAATAGCCCACTTGCTGTCAAGAATGGCCAACGCTACATGGTGAAAAACTGAGACTGGACGCTGGGATAGGAAACATAAGCTATAAGATAAGAAGCTAAGTAGTTGGTGACTAACATAACATACTAAAAAATTACTATTAAAAAAAAGAAGCTAAGTAGTATATATGTGTTTATGCGTATAATTTAAAAAAAATTATGATAAAATAGAAAAATATTTATAAGGTTTTTTTAAAAAAGATTTTTATTTATTTATTAGAAAGAGAGAGAGAACAAATGGTGGGGAGGAGAGGGAGAGAGAGAGAGAAGCAGGCTCCCTGCTGAGCAGGAAGCCTGATGCAGGGCTTGATCCCAGGACCCAGAGATCATGACCTGAGCCAAAGGCAGCTGCTTAACCAACTGAGCCACCCAGGTGCCCTGATAAGGTGTTTTTAAATAATGGTGCATATTCAATGGCTTTAGCAAGTTGGTGAGAAAAGGAAATGAATATTGGGAAAAAATTAAGATAATTCCTAGGTAGGTTAGTAGTATAACATGCATTGTATATAATGCAAAGCCAGTTAGGTGTATTGGGTGATTCTGGAGGAAAGAGAGTTACCATTTCTCATTATTGAACACGTAGGTGACCAAAAAGCAGAACAGTTTCAATATGTAAAAAGGATACAAAAGGGACCTAAACAATAGTTCTCTGCATAATTTATAGTTCTGAGTAGTTTAGTTTTCACAATAGAAAATCCAGAAATAAATCCAGTACAAATTTAAAAATGCAATGTGTGACAAAAGTTATACATAAAGACAGGATTATTTAAGAAATGCTGCTAGCATAACTGGCTACCCATTGAATAGAACATAAATTGTATCCTATTATCTTATTCCATGTACAAAAATTAATTTGAGTTTAATTAAACATAGTCTAGAAAATCTAGGATACTACAGGACACAATCCAGGGATAGGTATGACTTTTTACACTAAGCTAGAAACCCAAAAGTTATTAAAGAAATCACAGAAACATTTTACCGTATGAATGTATCTTTGGCAGAAGATACTAAATAGCAAGTCAAGAGAAAGATGAGAGCTGAAAAAACACTATGAAGACAGGACAGAGTGGTACAGCTATCATAACAGAAAACAAAGGATAAACATTCAATATAAATAGGGATTTAGGTAAGAGGTACTTTTGGTTGAAAAAAGCAAGATGAATATGCACATTGCAATTTGATAATATTTTATAAAATAAATTGTTAAAAAAACCATGAGACGTTCTCTATGTGGAGAGAGGAGGAGAAAGAGAGCGCATGTGTGTGTGTGTGTGTGTGTGTGTGTGTGTGTGTGTGTGTGTTTTGGAACTATTTATTTATTTAGGGAAGAGAGAGAATGCACATGCACTGGGTGGAGAGGGGCAAAGAAGGAGGGAGAGAGAGAATCCTAAGCAGGCTCCATGCCCAGTGCGGAGCCCATCACTGGACTTAACCTCAGAACCCCGAGATCATGACCTGAGCTGAAATCAAGAGTCGCGTGCTTAACCAACTCTGCCTCTAGAACTACTCTTTTAAGACTGTGATCATGCAGAAAAAAGTGCAGAAAGATATTCGCCAATTTTGTAAGAATATTTGTAGAATAGTAATTAGAGGCAGGAGAGCCAAATTATGAAGGAATGGGGGAAAAAAGCAAGAGAAAAGGCCTGTACTAAAATAGCTAGTATGCATAATCACATACCTACATTGTTATAAAATCATACACGTGAAGAAAAATTAAGATAAGAGGGGATAGTGACCAAACTTGCCAGAGGGAATGCCCAAGGAATTTGTTATCAGTATTTGGATGCTCTGCTACTTATAGTCTCATAAAATGTAAATCTAAGTAGCCATGGAGGTCAAATATTATCATTCTGATGTGTGTGTATTAAGCTTGACAGAGTCAGTTCAATATGGTTTCACAGTTTACTTGAAGTGTCAGCAAACTTTCTGTAAAAAAACAAATAGTAAATATTCTAGGCTTTCTGGGCCATCTTGTCTCTATCAGAACTAATCAACTCTGCCACTGTACGGTAAAAGCAGTCATAGGCGGTGATAGTTATATTTTTTTGAGTTAACAGTGAATATAGAGTATCAAGTTATTTAATCAAACATGAATTAGGCATTGCTGTGGAGATATTTTGTAAATGTGCTCAACATTTACAATATGTTGACTTTAAGTAAAGGAGAAGATCCTTGATAATATGATGGGCCTCATCTAATCAGCCTTGAGAGCAAAAACAGTTTTTCTGGAGAAGAAATTCTGCCTTAAGACTATACTATCCATTCCTGTTGCAGTTTTTGGCCTTCTCATCTGCCCTACAAATTTCAATGTTAACAGCCCCTACAACTGTGTTAGCCAATTCTCTACACACATAAATAGATAGGTAGTACTATTATGTACTATTTGTTCTGTTTCTCTGGTCAATGCTGACTATTACATAGACAATACATAAACATAGCCTGCCTGTGTTCCAGTAAACTATTTACAATAATAGGCAGTGAACCAGATTTGGTCTGTGTACCATATTTTTCCAACCCCTAATATTATTAAGAATAAGAATAGTTGCTTTTTTTAAAAAAAACCGTATTTCAGGCAATGTGAAATGCGCTTCATGTATGAATTCCAAGTGCCTCATAAATTGGGAATTGCTTTTGATCAGCTCATATATTCTGGGGTAGCTATATGAGCAAGAATGAGAGTCCTAGACCCACTGAATTCTTGATCATGAGCTTAGGTATGGTTTCTCCGAGAGGCGGGTTTTTTTTGTTTTTTGTTTTTCCCCTTTTTTCAGTGAGGGTTTTAAAATGGTATTCTTTTTACCTGCTTTTATATTGTTTCATCTACTAGCTTTGGGGATTGAAAATTATTGCAGTAGAAATCAACCAACAGAGTGTCTTGGATGTTTATTAAATGTGGTACCTTCTGATTAAACTCAAATTTCTAAAATTCCCTTCAATTAAGGGAAAAATTAAAATTCACAAAATCACTAAATAAGGGGTTTATCATTTTTGGAATGAAAGGAATTCTTTACATCAAAGATTTAAAGCACAGGATCTTTGAGTAAGAAGGAAGAGTCTTAGGGGTGCCTGGGTAGTTCAGTCGGTTAGCCATCTGCCTTCAGTACAGGTCATGATCAGGTTGTGAGATCAAGGCTTGTGTCTGGCTCTGCTCAGCGTGGAGTCTGCTTGGGATTCTCTCTCTCCCCACCCCCAAGCGTGCTTGCTCACTCTCTCTCAAATAAATTAATAAAATCTTAAAAAAGTAAAATTACCCAAAACTTTAAATAGTAGATCCCCAAACTGGTTGATGCCACAAAGTTTCCTTCTCCAGGGATTAATAAAATTCCCATTTAAGAAGAAATTGACATCCCTTCTTTTCAACTCAGGGACCTCCCTATAACCACTCTTTTCTCATCCCTGGTATTACCTCCCATTACTCAAAAGCTTAAGAAATAACCTACATTTAAAAGTGGTTTGATTTATAAAAAGCAAACATGGCCACATTTTTTCAAGATCACATGGTTTATTCAAAGTGAAGAGTATCTATAAGATTGCCCTTACATAGAGAAGCTTCTTAGGTTAGGTTGTAGAATGACAAAAATGTAAGGAAAATTGGAACTTTTAAATTCATTATCTGAAAGAGAATTCTCTAAGCTATCAGGTAGCTGAAGAAATGTTTAACCATAGGAGGAAAGGGCTGTTATGACCATGATCAAATGACAGATTTATAAAGTAGAAGGGGGAATTAATAATAGTAAAGAGCCTAATTTAGAGAAGAAGGCAAGTTCAGAAATGGAAACCAATAGGAGTGGTGTGGGCAAGTGGTGAACCAAGATATTTAGACACAAAAAGGTATGTCAGAGTTGTTCATAAGGACAAAAAGTTTAGCAAAGGAAGGTTAATTAGGAGAATTTTGTGCAAAAAAAGATAATTACAGAGTCTAAATTGGTCAAATAGTTCTGAACTCAAAAATTTTGCCTGTCAATCATTTTGTACTTATTTTTAGTTCAGAAAATATAGTCACCATTGTAACCCATCTGTATCCACAATTTCTATCAAATTGTCTTTAACATAAGAAAATCTCAATGATTATTTGTTGATAATGATAGTTACATGGAAACTCAAATCAGAGAAGGTATTTTAAAAAACAATAACTATCCATTCTTAAGGAATAAAAACATAGTTAGCAGTGATCTTCACCCAATTACTAACATCACTAAGAAATGGAAATCTGGAAGGTATGTTTAGCATAGAAAATTGGTGCCACACTCACCTCTGCTGATAACATCAGTTCTGGGTGGGGATGAAGCCATAATCTGCCAAAATCTGAACCATTCTTGCCGGGTTTGGGGGTTCTGTGGAGAAGTTACTGCTACCAGGTCTGACTGCCATAGCTCAGGAAAATGGTGCAGTCATTCCTCTCACCGTAGAAAATACTTGAGATGTTTAAGGGACCTGTAAAATATTAAGCCCCAGAAACACAGTATTAGATGTGGTTTAGATATGGAATACAATACCTAACAGTTATGGAATGCTTACTGTGTTCCAGGAACTGATGCGTTATCTCATTTAATCCTTTCAACAACCCTGTGGGGTACAGGTATAGTTATTAACCCTATTTTACAGAAACTGGGTTAGCAAGGTTAAGGAATTGCTCAAGACAAGAAAGGTAGTAAGATAAGAGGCAGAGCTAGGATTTGTACTCATGCAATCTGGTGCTTCAAGTGTGTATATCCATAGTCACAATGCTAGAGGTATATTCAAACAGGCTGAGAAAAAAATGTGTTTCCTAAAAAGGGCAAATTAATTTCCTCTAAAGTAATGTGCTCGCTTTATTCCATAACAGATGCTCTTTAACTCACATCCTAAAAAGACAGACTGGCATTTACCTGCCAACTTTAAATAATAATAAACTTTAAATCTTTAAAATGTATAATATTTTATAATTTATTTGTAATAGTGAAGCATAGACAGTTTGTCCAGCAGAGTGAAATGGGGTAAGTGATAGTGCATACCCTTCAAATGAAATGACAAAAAAAAAAAATACATATAAACCTCATACTTCATTAATTGGAATTATTTGAATCCAATGCACTGCTTAAAACCTAATAAAATAGGTCACTTTAAAAATCAGGTGCCGTGAGTAAGCCTACAAGTTTCAACAACTTATCTTTACCGGTAAAGAACTTTTACGTTTGATAAATTATTCAAAATATGCACAATATCACCTAAATCCACGTAATATCTAAATCCACATAAATTGTGGCTTTCTTCTCTAACTTACTCCCTTTTATTTTTTACTAATCATTTACATATTAAGTTTACCACATCTACAGGTTTTTCAAAGTTTCGCCTAATTTTCACCAGACCATTTACCTCCCAATTTTCTTCCCTCTAAGTGAATTTTCACTGCAAAATCTGTCGCTACACTATCATAGATCAGTATCACGATTTTAAAAGACATGAAAAAGTACACCACCACCAAGCCTGAATGACCACCAAGAAGGAACGTCGGGAGAAACCGGCTCCTACTGAAAGGGGAGGGCTCGCAGACCACAAGCAGGGCGGGCAGGGAGCGGGAGGAGGGGAGGTCGGAAGAGGCAGTGCTTGATTCAAGTCAATAAACATTCGCTGCGCCACTTACCAAGAGCCCCCCCCAAAAAAAGAAAAAAAAAAAATAGCTGGGCGTAGGTCAAGCAATGGGTCCTGCAGGTTTGCGGGAGGGGGCAAGAGCCTATGGCGAGAACTCGGGGGCCGGAGAGCGGTACGGCTGGATCAGAGCCTCTCGCCAGCCAGGCGAGGGCGGCCAACTAGGGCCAGGCCTCCAGCGCCCCGGTCCCGGCGTCCGCACCCTTCGCTGGCCCAGCCGCCAGCCCGCCAGCCGACCAGCCGCAGCTGCTTACCGGTGGCGCCTCGCTGCCTCCCCGGGGGCAGCCCTTCAACGGTTGCCGCAGTCAGAGCACCACCCCGCGGTAGGGTACGTCGAGCCCGCCCGCAGCTCTCGGGTCCCTACAGCACCGCCCCTCTCGCGAGAAGTCGGCGGAGTCCGTGAAGTGGGGGGAGGAGAAGAAGGGAGGGGCTCTTAACGGTGGCGGCTGGTTCTGCGCCGGATCCGGGAGAGGGCCGGGCGCCATTGTGCTTCTCTGCCGACTGCTCTGCCTCAGTTAGGGGCCTAGAACTCCGAGGAGGAAGGCGGTGGTGTGGTCGCTGCGAGCAGGACGCACCCTGTTCAGTGCCAGCTCGGGAACAGGGGTAATAAGCTGCGGCGCTCGGGCTTCTCCCTCTCGGAGAGTTGGTTCTAACCAAGGCCGCGTGGGGGAGGGGAGGAAACGAAGTGCAGGCCTGGGGACGCGGAGGCTGCTTGCCCGGTCTTTAGTTGGGACGGAGGAGCGTGACCGGCGCCGCGGTTAGGAAGGGCGGCGGGCGCAGCCTTCCGCCGGTGGCCTTTCGTCTGGTGGTGGAGTTTGTGACGGGTAGAGGGGCAGATTGTACGTCTTCCTTATGGACGTGGGGTCGGCGAGGGCAAGGGGCTTGGGTCCTTCTTTGGTCTTTGGCGGCCTTCTCTTGGATGGGGTAAGGAGGATCCTCCGGAGCCCTGCGGGCCGGGAGTGTCACGAGTCAAGTAGTGAGCGCCGTGTGGAAGGCGGGGAGGGTTGGGACTCCGCCAACACGGTCTCCAGTAGAAGGGACTTTGCCAGCCCTTTAGTTGCGGTGAAGATTTGCTCATTGATCGCTCCATTTCTTGAATATCGTGATACTTTGGGAGTTGTTTCGTATCGTGGGAAATTGTATGTTCTTCAAATTGAAATAGTTGATATATATATATGTATAAACCCTGTTGGCATAAGAACTGAAAATATAGAAGTCACCAGTTGTAGAATATCCCTCATTTTGATGGAAGTGCGTAGTGAAGATGAACATGTACGAGGAAGCACCATAAAATAAATACTACAATTATTTTTTTTTCTACGTACACATGTAGATAGTAATAAATGGGGAAAATCTATCTTGGTAATGGATTCGTCACGACTAGTGTCGTTTGGCACTACTGAGAGTAAATATGCCAAAGTGAAATTGAATTTAGTAGGATTTTTTTAAAATTTTGTAGGACTTTTAGTTCTTTTTGTAAATTATTTTAAACCTCCCCGTACTCCCTTCTCTCCTTTCTGTCTAAAGGTAAGGTAAGGTTAAAAATGAATTTTTGATTTAAAAACCAAACAGTATACTTTCGTTAACAAGGCAAACACATGGTGTAACTAGTTTTTTTTCATGAGGATAAACATTTTGTTTCAGGAACGGGGGGGGGGGTCAGTATTTCATTTACAGCTCTACGGCGTCTTGTGAAACAGTTGTGGTGTATGAGGCATTTAGAGTCAGATCTGGGTTTGAGTCTTAATTTTGCCATAATTATTTAACCTCTTCCGATTTCCTTAGAAACATAGTTTTCCTTGAGTTGAGGTGAGGATTAAATTAGATGAAGTAGCAGGTAGTAGTCAACACCTAGGGGATGTAATGCTCTGGGAGTGAATTTTTAATGGATATAAACAATTGGAATTGACACCTAAAATCCAATTGTTTATATTCTGGTCAGAATAACTTTAAAATTTTACTCTGCCTGTAATATCCCCTTCCCTCCAATAACGTATTTATATAAGTTCCATAATACAAATGTTTTTAGATAAGAACTTTTTACAACTTTCCCTTTGCTCTAAATTATGCCACAGATGTAAGCGTGTGGATATGTGTAGTCTTGGCTTCTTTCCAGAGTTGCATGCAGGGTCAGATGTCTTGAATAAGAATGATTAAAAATTCCTACTTAAATACAGGTAATTACTCTTTGCTGCGGTGGCAGGAGAGCTTATTTTCCAAGATAAAGCACAAAGATTCTCTTATATAGAATGCACATACATTCTACATGAAGATGTCAGATAATCAACTGAGACATCATCCATGGCTCTCATGCAGCCAGTTTTTAATGAGCTCCATATCCATTTCATATAACTCTTCATCTGGCGTATGTTCAAGAGTTGCCCATGTTTTAATATTTTAGGAAAATAATAGTGCAAAATTATCAAATTATGTAAAACATTTTTTGATTATTTGTTACTCGTTGTATTCTGGCTAGTAGACCAGGGCTTCACATTACAAGAATGAGCTTGACACTGCATCCGCCTTCCACAACTCACAGTTTAGTCATGAGACTAATGTATAAACTACTGCTATTATCTCAGTGTAAGAACGTAGTAGTACTGTGGGAGCACAAAGGAGGGGTGTTTAACCTTTGGGGAAATTTTTTACAGGAAGTATTGCTTGAACTGAGATGTGAAGATGACTAGCAGTTTGATAAGGAAACTGCAAAGTCATGGTATCGTATTTTGTTTTAGGAATGGACAATTTGTTCCCATAGCTGTAACAAATTGAATGGAAGGTGACATGAAAGACCTACTGTTTTAGAAAGTGCTCTATGCTGTTGGGAATGGAGAGCTATTGTGTCCCTGAGCCCAATAAAAATGATTTTTAGATTATCTTTACTGACAGCATTCTTCTGTTACTGCAGATCATTAAGTGCCAGTAATAAAGAACAGTGGGAAATGCGTAAGTGGAATGCAGAGTGAAATGCTTGCATCAAACCTTATATTTAACCAACAAAATAAACTTAACTAGTAAACCTTTTAACTCTTAAATTTAGCAGAATTAACAACTGATCACATTAGGATTACAATGTAACATGAGGAAGATTTTAAATTACTTGTTGTAATGAAATAATTTATCTTCTCATAGATCATTTTATAGAAAGTCTATCTTTAATACAATTACTAAGTAGTAAGATGAACCCAAGGGTGGGTATAAAATTCTAACTTGAGAGTTGGCTGGGGTTTAATTTTCATTGATCTTAACTTTTCTATTCTGGTCTTAACTCATGTGGTCAAAACCGGTTTTTCTTGCTCTCAAATATATTTCTCTGTGGCTCTACCAGTTAGACTACATAAGTTGAACATCTGGTTTTGAAATCACCTACTACTCCAGACCCAGTTTTGTCATCAGCTTTAGAAGAGGGCAAATTCTGAACCTTAAAAGCTAGGTTCTCACCTTTTATTAGGATCATTGCACCCCAGTGTAATGAGTTTCTCACCTTCCAGAAGGAAAACCCTAAAATGGTGTCCACTCTAAATGAAGATTGAAACTTGATATTTACAGATTAAATATACTTCAGAGGAGAACAGATTATCTTACAGAGTAGACTTAATATTTTCTCGTGAAGTTGTTAAACCATTTTCTAATTATTATTTAAGGCATGGGTATATCTTTGTGTCTTAAATATGTCATCTAAAAACCCAGAGGCAGTTTTTTAGAATACTTTCTGTTGTGACCACGCATGGCTTCCACACCTCCATGTTCACTAGCATCAGTAAAACACTAGCATTTGCCATTTAAAATATATTTTTCTCCCAGAAGCAGATTTTTTTAAAGAAAAGGTACCAAATAAAGGTATTTCTTTAACCTATTACCTAGACCTGTTTCTTTACCATTACCAAACAGAGGTAAATAATGGAATTATGTTTGCAGTTCTAGAAGTCTCGTGGCTATTGAAATAGGTATTTTGTGTGATAACTCTGGCCTTTATGCTATGAATTTATTGTATAGTAATATTGTGCTCTTGATAATTCACTAACTGCACCTCCCCTAGGTGTTTAAGACAAATTCTAAATTAGACCCTGAAATAGAAACAGATTTTTCATAGACTGGGTACATAATGATAATTGTAGCAAAATTAAAATTGGGATGAGTTACGAAACTTTATTGCTGCATAGGAAACCACCTCAAAATCTAGTGGATTAAACTTCATTGCTGCATAGGAAACCACCTCAAAATCTAGTGGGTTAAAATTACGGTTCTGTGTATCTGTTGAGCAGTTCTATTGGTTTTGCCAGGGTTCACTCTTATACCAGCATTCACCTGTGAGATTTCTCAGACCGGAAGGTCCAAGATGGCATCACTCACATGTCTGATAGTTGGTTTTGGTTGACATTTAGGCTTTGCTCCATGTGCCCTAATGACATGGGGGTCCCAAGACAGCATTCCAAGAGAGTGAAAGTGGAAGTTACAAGACTTGCACAGCCTTGCAGATCATGTAATGTCACTTAACACTGCATTCTCTTAGTCAAAGTAAATGTCACAAGACTAGCCCATATTCAAGGGGTGGGGAAAAGAAGAGTTTACCTCCAGCAACATCACAGTATAAAGAGGTATGTGTACTTGGATGGGAGGGATTTGGAGCCATGTTTTATAATTTACCACAAGTTGCTTACAGCAGTTTAAGTACAGGCATTCTTAAAGATACCATGATTGGGATTTGCTTTAAAATAGAGAATGGTAAAATAGACTGTAAGGTAGGTCAGATGTTGATAATTGTTGGAGACTGTTGATTGGTACCTGGCAGTTTATTACTGTCTCTAGCATATGTTTGAAATTTTTTATAGTAAATTTATTAAGGTATATTCGGGTATTTGAAACATTTTGTGAGTGATTTTAACCTTAGCTTCTACTTAATATTTACTAGAATAGTAAATATTGTTTAATTATTGTATTGTTTAATGTTTTAATATTGTATTATTGTTTAATAACGTCTTTTGTGGTATGTAGATACTGAAGAGGGTAGACCAGTAGTACTGCAATTTAGGTAATTATTCTTAGAAATTCTTTATAGATTTTATTAGAAGTTATTTAAAAAATGTCTTTTTATTTGCAAATGGCTGTTTCCCTTAATTATAAAAAGAAGACCAAGTACATTAAAGAAAGTTTGGAAAACTGAAAGCAGAAAACAAAACCCAACTGGAGGAAAATGTTAATAATGCTTATTTTTCCCAATATTTGTGCATATACTTATATAGGAAGATATTTTTTTTAGATAGTAATTATTCTCCTGTAATAAATGTGAATGACTTTAAAAAGTCTTTTTACTGTGTGTTGAGGACAATTTTTTAAAAAGATTTTATCTATTTATTTTAGAGAGGGAAGGAGGGGGAGAGGGCAGGGGCGGAGTGGGGGTGGGGAGTGGAGGAAGAGGGACTAGCCGACTCCGTGCTTAGTGCAGAGCCTGATGTGGGCTTCAATCCCAGCACCCTGAGGTCATGACCCAAGCAGAAGTCAAGAGTTGAATGCTCAGTTTTTAAGTGTTTTCTGATACTGCCTGAAGCTTTTCAGTTCACTTTTTCATAGTGCCCCAAATTCTACTCATTAGGCATAATCAGTGGAGAGGGAGCACTTCGGATGACCATATAGAAAGTACAGCGAAATCAGAAAGCATGCAGGTATCATATGTGGGGAGAAGTAAATAGATCAGTGTAAGTTATTGAAAAACTGTTATCACTTCAGCTTGCTGTCCTGTGTTTTCAAAACTATTTCCAACATGCTTCTAGACCTCTTCTGTGTACTTCAGACTATTCATTTCTTTAAAACTCATGCTTTTTTGTCTTCTGCTCTGCGAACTCCCTGCCAAAAAAGAAAAAAAAAATGTTTGGTTTTCTTCGGTATCCTGAATAATTCCTTCCCACCCCCATAGAATTCTTTTCTACTTGGTGTATTGAATCTGCTTGCTTTTTAATTTTTTTTTAAGATTTTATTTATTTGTCAGAGAGAGCAGGAGCAGGGGTGAGAGGCAGAGGGAGAAGCAGGCTCTCCACTGAGCGGGGAGCCCCATGTGGGACTCCATCCCAGGACCCGGGGATCATGACCTGAGCCAAAGGCAGACACTTAACTGACTGAGCCACCTGGGAGTCCCAAATCTGCTTTCCATCTGTTTACTTTTGGACCCTCATTAATTTGCCTCAGAGCCAGTATGTTTCTTCCTAATAACTTTTCCTTAATTGGGGACAGCTTGGGATTTTTTTGTTTGTTTTTAGCAGTTGGTATTTCAAAATCTTTAGTAGTAGTTTCTGAGCCTATAGCCTGTAGCATTATATTGTTCCCCATTATTCCACAAAAGTAGTAAAATTAATTACTAACTTTGAGTATTGTAAGAAATGCAGGAAGATGTATATGAATCTATTATTAAGGTTAGGCAAAACTAGATAAATAATTGTTTCATCTGAAAGCTCTCTTTGTCAGGAATATAATTATATTCCTGGGGTCCTAAGGGGGAAAAATAATATATAAATTACTAGTGGTAAAAGACTTCAGAAGCACTGCCTTGTTTTTTTTGTTTTTAATAATATTTGTTATATTAGTCACCATACAGTACATCCCCACTTCTTGATGCAATGTTCCATGATTCATTACTTGCATATAACTACCCGGTGCACCATGCAATACGTGCCCTCCTTAATACCCATCACCGGCCTATCCCAGTCCCCCACCCTCCTCCCCTCTGAAGCCCTCAGTTTGTTTCCCAGAGTCCACAGTCTCTCATGGTTCATTCCCCCTTCTGTTTACCTCCCCTTCATTCTTCCCTTCCTTCTCCTACCAATCTTCCTATTTCTTATGTTCCATAAATGAGTTCTTGTTAAAGTACAAACTCCTGAGTGAAGGACATGGGATTGCCTTTACAAACGGGTCTGATTTTGTGTATTCGTTCCCTTCAGAGACCTTTCTGTTCCTCTCTCCCCTTCCATACCTTCAATTTCACTCTGACCCTCAGATTATTTTCTATTTTCAAGTTCTTCAACATGCTATAGCATTTTTATGCCTTATTCCTCTTTTTCTGTTTTTATTCTTCAAAGGTCAACTCAGATGTTACCTCCTCTGAAGTCTTTCCCATCTGGAACTTTTGGCTATTCCCAGTCAGTGCTCCCATGGCATTTTCAGGTTTTGTTGTTTTTAAATAAAGTTTTCAGTGTGGTGTGAGTATCTAATCTAGAAATTGGTGTAATTGCTAATTCTCTTTGGTGATTACTCTAGTTGGGCTTCCTGACTCTGATCCTTTTGTCAGTTTTGAAAAAATTTCAGCCAATATCTCTTCAGTTTTTTTTCTCTGCCCTGGTCCTTTCCTTCTGTAAATCCAGCTAAATGTACAGTAGACTTCTTACTTCTCTTTCAATGTCTCTTAAATCCTCCCTTCTATATTTATTGTCATCTGTTTTTCCATGCTTCATTCTGGATAATTTTTTTTTAGCCTATTTCCCCTAGTTATTCACTTTTGCTTACTTTATTGTTAAATGCATCAGTTTTCCACTTTGCTAACATTGGGGCCATATTCGTCTAGTCTGACTCTTTTATCTTCTGGCAGAGGGTTGTTATTTTTTTTCATTATATTTTTGTGTGTCTTGTAATTTTTGGTTAAATGTCAAACATTGTAAATAAAAAAAAAAAAAGAAAGTAGAGACTGAGATAAATAATATTTAAGCCTAGATATGGACATACTCCACTTCCGTAGGATTGTTAGTGTGATGGGTTGAATTGGTTTAGTCTGTAGTTGAGCCAGGCTTGAACTTTATTATCACTTTATTTACCTTCAGAGTATTACATGGTGCTTAGTGTGAGGCCTGGGGTACTGGAGGATTTCTTTTAGTATTCTTTCACTCGCCTCAACTTCCTGCAGGCCCTGCACATCTGTACCATAAAGAGGTCTCTCTCTCTCTCTCTCTCTCTCAGACTGTTGTAACTCTCTCAGCAGTCGGCTGCCTTTGTTTCTTATTTGAAGCAAAGCTTATGTAAAATGGGGTGTTCTTAGTTCTGTATATCTTTCTCTAGTCTTAGGTAGGCTCTTTGAGCCTGGTCCTCAGAGGTGGGTCTGTCTCAAAATTTCTGTTCTTTTCCCTGCCTCCTAGAGTCCAGAGTGCATGCAGACCCCTACCATCCCCCTGCCCCCCCTGCACCCCAAAAGCAATTGATCTCTGCCTTGTATTGATGGAAGATCTTGGGCAAGCAGGTTTCATAGCCCTTCTGCAGTGGCCACAGACCTCTGTCTTGTATTGGTGTAGAGTCTGTGCTGGAAGTGGGTTTCATACCCCCTTTCCTAGCTACAGGTAATCCCACCTTGTACTTCTGGAGGATGTGGAGCATGGATGACCTTCTTCAGGATCTCTTTTCTTAAGCATAGGCAGGCCCTACATGGTCATACTACAGAGAATGAGACTTTCAGCTCTCCTGTTTGTCCTCATTCTTTCTTATGAGCTCTCAATGGAAGCCTTTGGAAAAGACTCACCTTGTGCCAAGGCTCCCAGAGTTTCTAAACTGTCTCACACTAGCAAATATTTATCTTTAGTATTTAAGAATTTGATAAATTTTGGTTGTTCCTTACCAGCCTTTTTGTGGCCACCTTTGTTTTATTTCTTCTTGTGGAGGGGCTTACCGTTCTTTGTTGTTCAACTTACCTGTTGCCTTGAAGCCTCAGCTCTGGTGGACTCAAGAAAAGTGATTTAATAGATTATCTGGCTCACTCTTGTTATGTTAGGAGTTGGAGTGATGTTCTCTTATATTTTTCTGTGCATTAAGTGGAGAGGGAATATTTAAGCCCAATTTTGTTTTATTTGGCTTGAAAGTATTCAAGCAGAGAAAAGTTGGGAGACTAGTAAAATCAGTATCCACATAACCATGTCTTATGCATGTCTTGGGCTTTGACTTCTTCCGCAGGACTGGTAAAATGAAAATTTAAACTTCCCGGAAATTACAGATGCTCCCAGGGCAGAAGTGGCTTTTGTATTTTTATATCTCTTGGAATCCCATTTTCTCTTCATTACTGACCTAGTAATTCCTTACTGTCTTGTGAAACCTTCATTGCTTTTAAGAGGATGCTCTTTATATTTTAATCTAATAACATTTTTCATTGTTTTGAGGATGGATTGCTTTGAGTAATCTGCTGTCAAGAACTTCAGATTCTCTTCAATAGCATTTTGTATATCTCTGCTATTATACTTGCATCACAGTTATTTATGTATTTATTCCACTCCCTCTATCCCTGAAATATGAGTTTCAGGAGATAGGTTTTGTTACTATATTTCTAGAATTTAGCACCCAACCTGGTATATTGAAAGTACTCAATAACTTTTAAAAGTTTTGTGTTTTGTTTTGTTTTGTTTTCTTGGTGGTAATTGGAAATTAGGTGGAAACTATAGGTAAGAGTTCTGGATGCTGGGCCAAGGAATTTTTAGACTTCCTTTCTGGTAAGGTACTAGAAAAAAAAGTTTGATTGGAAATGGCACCATTATTAGTAGAATGAAATACAAAAAGATGAAAATGTGAGTTCACTTTAGATAGAGCCTAGCATGGTATTATTAGAGATTAACTTTGTTGGTTTACCCAGAGTAGCCCTGGTATCCAAGTTAAATCTTGCTAAAAACATTGTAAAATTCAATTTTAATTTGTTTGTATTCCAATATAAGTTGTGAGACACTTTTTCAGTTGCATTTAACATGTGATTATGAGATCTGGATAATTTGCAGATAAAATCAGGCACAGAATTACAGAATTTTACATGTCAGGTGATGATACAGAATTCCTTAAGGCTTTTTATCTGAACTGAGAGAAGGTTTAAGGCAAGATTATTTCCACAGAATAGATTTGAATTGGGTTGTTTATAGGTAGAACAGGTTTTTTGTTGTTGTTATTTTGTTTTTTTGTCTAAAGATCTTTTATAATGTTCAGCAGGTCACTGGAAAACATGAACTTGTTTTAAAGTGCTCTTCAGAGAGTTTCTTAGGAAGCCCAGCAGAATGAAATTACCTTTGGGGGGGGCAGGGAGCCAGTTTTCCTAGTAGCTAACAAGTCACTGGTTTACAAGATGAACAGACTACATAAATTGTAGAGTTGGTATGAATATCTATTTTCCATTCCTGTTGCTTCTGTCAGTCATTATTAAAATGCCTCAAGGTGAGGAGGGTATACTTAACAGGGTAAAATCACAACCAGTTAGGTAAACTGGCCGTTAAATACCTGCTCCAGAGAATCTTCACCCAAGCAACCTCATTTCCAAAGCTGAAAAGTTCACTAAAAGTCTCAAATATTGATCAAAAGATTTTTGTCACTCAGTTTCTTCTTTCCACGTTCAAACCAAGTCTGGAGAATGGAAAATCAGCTCCTTGGAGCTGTCAGTGCCTCAGCTTACTCAGTTAGATTGTTGATAAGGAACATGAACACATAATTCAGGTGGACCCGTGATGCCCAGGACTTGCATGAGGCTTAAACAGAGTACAAATTAAATGTGTTGTGGAAATTTCATAGCAATCATGAATGCTGTATACAACTTGAGTGGGAAGACATGGCAGATAGTCACATATCCCTTCTCCTTAAGCTCGTGCTCCACTGTCCTATCTCACTTATAAAAGACAAGTTCAGGGGTGCCTACATAGCTCAGTTGGTTAAGCGTCCGACTCTTGGTTTTGGCTCGTAAGTTGGGCTCACGCTGAGCGTGGAGGCTGCTTAAGATTCTCCCCCCCCCCCAAAAAAAACCCCCGCAAATTCAAGAATGAAATTATCAAGAATTTCAAGATGTCGGGAGCAGAGCTTTCAATGAAGCTCAGGGTCCTGTACTTTGTATATGTCACACACCTATGAAGCCACCCCTGGTGGTAGTGTTTATCTGATTACCAAACAGCTGTCTGACTCAGGAATCAAATCTAAAGAAATTAGATTTAAAGGCATACAATGTTATAAAAACTAGGAGACCATTATACTGACCATTGAGGAAAGATTGTACTTAGGAACTTTTTTGTGCTGTACTCTTTAAGTCTTGGTTAAAAGTATTAAGCTTCAAATACCTTTTTCTGATAGTTTGTTCTTGCTTACACTTTTTCTTTTTTAGCGCTTACAACAGTTTAAGTAACATGGTTATTTGTGTAGTTTGTTCTCTACCTGTTCATAGTCACTATCTCAATGTTTACATTCAACGTTGTCCTCTTACCTCATCATCTTGTTCAGTATTAATGTGCCTACCACACACTGAACATCTAGGCTTGAAAAGATGCCTCCATAGTACTCTGTAAGTGGTCTGGTAGCAGTCTTTCAAGGACTGCACATTTTATTTTTTTCTACATTTTTTTGTGCTTTTGACCTACAACTTATGCAACCAAATTATGTAAGTTTTCTGGTAACACCTACATTGTCAGAATTCAATCAGTTTATGTAGAGGAGTTGCCAAAAATAGTTTCATAGAGTATAAATTCTGTATCTCAGAGGACTCTGCCTCTTTGCCTTCTCCCAAGAGATTTGTTTTGCACAGATTTCCTACTAGGTTAGTTTCATTTTGCAAGTAAGTCTGCAAGTAAGAATTGAGTATAAATACAAAGTAAACTATAAGGTATGATTAAGAAGCATACTTGTTATAGAACCATCTGTAGGCCTTTATCTCTTAAAAAAACATTTTGTCTTTTGTTAATATCCTTATCACAAATACAGTCCCTTGTTTGTATTTTTACAGTCCTTTGTTTAGTATTTTTATAGCCATCTTAATGAAATGATAAGCCTGCTACTTGTTAAATCATTTATGGGTTTTTGCATGTCAGTATTTTACCATTGATATTCTTATTACTAATGTGTACCTTCTTTGAATGTCCAATTCCTAATTATTTCTTTTTAATAAAATTTTGTATGGATGTAATGTAAATGGTTTATAAAAAGTTGAAGGTAGGGGCACCTGGATGGCTTGTAGTTTAGGCGGACGAGTCTTGATTTTGGCTCAGGTCATTATCTCAGGTCTTGGGATAGAGCCCTGCATCTTGCTCTGTGCTCATCGGGGAGTCTACTTTGGGATTCTCTCCCTCTGCCCCTGACCCCACTTGCTTGCTCTCTTTCTCTAAAATAAATAAATCAGTCTTAAAAAAACAAAAAAAAAGCTACAAGGTAGAAAATACTGATGTTAGGCAGCCATAAGCTTTATCATCCAAACCAGGCCATTTTTAAGAGACAACCCAAGGACTGTTTATTATTGTCCTGGGATAATGAGCACAAATTAGGACTTTTCTGGAGATATTAGACAAAGCAGGAAGTATGATCATCTTATTTTAAAAAGGAAAAGAGCAGTACTTTGCCCCACCCTTTATTCCCAGTCTCATTCCAAAGGCATTGACCCTCAACTTTTTAGCTGTTCTGCAATTTACCTTCCAATTTCTAAAGAATGTTTATACTGTTTTGTGATTTTTCATATGTATTTTCTTTATTCACCCTTGTCTTCACTTCCCCAATCACCTCCATCCCACAGCATGTTTGTAGCAAAATTGTTGATTCAGTACCTTACGTTTACATTATTATATCTAGAAAATATTCACCCAAGTTTCACACAAACACCCCCTTTCTTGAACAATAACTGTTTTCCTAACGGAGTGAATTTAATTCCCATTTGTTCTTTGTACTTAGCAATTTTTCTTCCCCAGTTGTATCATGGTCTCTGCCATATATGCCGAAATAGTTTCCATATGCGCACCCCCCCCCTCAGAACTTTGCTTTCATTATCTGCAGTCTTGCTGTGGTCTGGATCCTATGTTTCCTACATACCTTTGGAACTATTTCCTGGGTTCTATGTCTGGACTTCCCTTTCTTCACTGTTACTTGGTTTCCGTGTCTGTTTCTTTTCTTTACACTCTCATTTTCATAGGGCATACTCTTCATCAATCTTCCTTTGATATTTGTCTTGGTTTTTGATCTCTTTGAAAGATCTTGCATGGCTGAAAATGTGTCCTATTCTCCACCTCACATTTAATTGCCTGGTTGGAATTCAAGGCTAAACATTTTTCTCAATACTGCAGGCATTGCTTCATTGTTTTAAGAGTTTTTAAAGTTGTAATTAAGAAGCCAGTACAGGATCTCCTCTTCATTTTTGGTGTTCTGAAATTTCAAGATGATAAATTGTGCTTAGTGTTGTCTTTTTTTCTTTGATCCTGCTGGATACTCTAGAGCCCCTTCAGTGTGGAGATTTGTATCCTTCAGTTCTGGAAAGGTTATTTTATTTCTTTGGTAGTTTTCTTTCCATTTTGTTTTTTCTCTCTTTATTAACCATGGCTAATGTAGGATGATGATTCTCCTGCTTTAAAGTTGTATTTTCTGTTTCTCAGAGGTTTCCTCAATTTATTCCCAATAGTTATGTTGAATTTATTTCATTGTATCAGTTTTTAAAAAGTGTATCCGGATCATTTTTAATGTCTGCAAGCTCTTTTTTTATACTACAGTTTTTTTAAGCACCATGTTATTTTATGAATGGATGTCTTTTGATCTCTTTGAGAGTAGTAGTTAGCTATTTTCCCCCAATTTTCTTTAAGTTCCTTTTTTTTTTTTTTTTAAATCCTGGTCTTTCTTTCATAGCAGAGGATTTCATTGCATACTTAGTAATCCTTAAAGTGTATCTGTTTGAAGGAAACACTTAAAACTGATTTGAAAACTGCTGTGGGGTAGGATGTTCATGTGGCAAACTACCTTGGTAATTGGGAGCAGTCCAAATGCCGGTGTCCAGAAATCTTATCTCTGGTGTTTTGGTGATCCAAGAGTAAAGTCCCCTAATTTTATGGCAATGTTGTAGAAATAGGACTGGGAAAAAGTTCTCAGGTCTCAACATTGAGCATACAGATTTTATTTTTTACACTTACCCTGCAGATTTGATTGTATACTTGCGTGGGATGGATTGTCTCTGAAATCCTTATTCTTTTTTTTTTTTTTAAGATTTTATTTATTTATTTGACAGAGACAGACAGCGAGAGAGGGAACACAGGCAGGGGGAGTGGGAGAGGAAGCAGCAGGCTCCCAGAGAAGGAGCCTGATGCGGGGCTCGATCCCAGAACGCTGGGATCACGCCCTGAGCCGAAGGCAGACGCTTAATGACTGTGCCACCCAGGCGCCCCTGAAATCCTTATTCTTGAGAGAATAAATACTTTTGGAAGAATGAAGCTAGGGGAAGAATTTGGGGTTTTACTGCTCCAACTATGGATTTGATTTCAACTCACTTTTAACCCCATGCATCTTCTCTTTTTATGGTATCTTCAGGTCATGGATCTTTTTCGTGTGCTAAGGCCAAATTCTTTGCTTCTAGTTTCTACCTCTTTCCAAGGGCCTAGGATGTAGTTTTATCTTCTCTGCTTAATTATTGTGCCTTTACTCCTCCGGATTTTCCAAATATACATTGAAATCTCTTGCCTTCTGTGGCCCCCTTTGGATTCATTTACTGTCATCTTATCAGGGTTTTGGAAAGAGGCAAAATAGATGCATTAGGATAATCTCATGTTTTAACTGGAAGTTCAAAACTGACCTTTTGATAAGCTTTCTTTGATTTAATCGTATCTCTGTGACTTTTACTGTGGTTTGTCATTAGTTGGATAATTTTAGTGCAATAATTTTAATTGACAGTGAGTTTGTGTTACATCTTTTTCATGTTGTTGTATATCTCCTGCTGCAATGTAGACCATATGTTTTGGTGTTTTTTCCTCTCTTCATTCTCTTTTCTATTGTTGCCTGATAATCATGTTTTTAAAATAAATATTATCAACAAAGGAAATTCTTTTGTAGTAACTTTTAAGGTAGAAAGTTGTGATTAATCCAAAATTGGAAAGTTAATGAGGTTACATGCCAAAAATAGATTAGGTGTTTTTACCTTAAATCTTTAAATTTTAATTTTTTTAACCTTTTCCTTTTCCTTTTGGGGGGGCAGGGATGGAGAGTGGGGGTGGGAGGGACAGAGGGAGAGGGGGACAGAGAGAATCTCAAGCAGGCTCCATGCCCAGTGCAGGGCCTGATGCAGGGCTCCATCTCAATCTTGAGATCATGACCTGAGCTGAAATCGAGTCGGATGCCTAACTGACTGAGCATCCCAGGTGCCCCTAAATTTGAATGTTTTAATAAAGCAAATATACCTTACCCAAGTGACATCTCAGATAAGGGAAGTGCATCTGTTTGTAGTTGCTTTAATGTCAATCTACTACCAGAACAAGAAGGGAATTTTTGACCTTGAAAGTAGGTAGGGAAAAGTTGAAGAGATTATTGTGATTTAAAGTTTTTTTGCTTTATTAAAGTAATGTCTTTATAGCAGCACTATTTGTAATAGCCTAAAATTGGAAACAGTTCAGTGTCCATCTACAGTACAGTGGGTAAATAAATGTATGTGTATTGATACAGTGAAATACTGTATAAACCAATTAGAGTGAACTTACCACAGCTATGTACTACAATACAAATTAATCTCACAAATACAATGTTGAGCAAATAAAACCAGACGTAAAAGAGTACATGTTACATCATTCCATTCATATGCATACAGGTGTCCACCTCTGTCCAAAAGTAGAACATTTATTTATATGAAACCTTTTATAAGCTGAAATGGTGTAAAGTGAAGGAGCAATTACCATTAGTTTATATGGGAAAACTTCTGAGTGTTCCCAGACCCAAAAAATAACCTCAGACTTTTCTGATACCATACACCATATCTTGCTAATGGATACACAATATACATCACGATAAAGCACAGAAGCTCCTAGACAGAGTTTAAAGGTATGGCAGCTTGATGCTGAGATGACGAGTGTAGTTCCCGGGGAAGGAGGTTGGTATTGTCACTTGCTACTCAGGGCACACACTGCCTCTATAATACTGCAAAACAAATGCTGAATGCTGTTTTTTCACCTTTTGTTGCCTTTTTATAAAAGCAAAAATCCTCTTTGGATTTCTTTTTGTTAGCGAAAGCAGGTAATATATATAGGTCTTTAATAAAGGTGATGTGGCATAATGTGGACTTTTGAACAGTGGGAGATAACCTGTTTAGTTAAAAGATCACACATAGCTATTGCGACTCTTCGTGTAGACTGAGGAATGTTTAGTAAAGGAAACTTAGAAATTATTTCACTTTTGAGAAAGGGAGATAGGAAAACAAATTATAGCATAAGGTAGTGTGTCTTAAAAGTATGTACAGAGTAGAAGCACACAAAGAAAAATGGTTGGTTTCATACCATAACTAAGAATTGAATGGGGAATGTACAGAGTTTCCAGGTATGTACAAAGTCCTGTGAAAGCATATTGTGATAAGGGGGGTGCAAATAGTACAATATAGCTAAGGCTCGTGGTATGAGTATTAAACACTACTAATAGATAAGAGTAGCAAGACAGTCAAGAACAAATTTGTTTTGGATTCTGTAGAGACAAAATTGAGTAAGGAAAAGAGCCCAGGCGTTGGAAACAACCTCAGTTCCTCATCCCCCTTAATGAGTTTGCTGCATTTTATTGGCAGTAGGAAGCCTTTGATGGACTTCAGACTTCTGCCTTAGAGAAGAGGGGTTGTGATAGTCTCATAATTCACCATGTCTGATATAGTTAATTTGCATGGTTAATTCTTGATTTGAGCTGATGATTAAGGAGGATTAAGAATCGAAGGTTTGCGTGTTTTCCCGAAGGCAATTAATCAAAATTTGCATTTCACAGGAAACCTCAAGAATGGAGTCTAAACCTTCAAGAATTCCGAGAAGAATTTCTGTTCAACCCCCCAGCTCTTTAAGTGCTAGGATGATGTCTGGTAGCAGAGGAAATAGTGTAAATGATACCTATAACTCAAGAGACTCTTCATTTAGACTGGATTCTGAATATCAGGTAACATCTTAATTTGGAGTATATGTACACAGTTTCTTTCAAAATCCCTGGGGCCACATGGTTTTTAGATTTTAGAAAAGTAGTGAGTGTAGTTAATAAGATGCTCAGATGGATCTGAGCCATCTTGTAATAAAACACATTAATATATCTGCAGGAAAATGAATGACTATTCACCCGAAGTAGAAAAACTCAATGCTTTCAATTTTTGTGGACCTCAAAATTAGGAAGAAGGCATTGTAGTCTTATGTAAAATCTCATTACACTGTATTTCAAAGACTTGGAAACCTATTTACTTAAAAATTAACATGAATATCAATTTAAGTATAATTTTGATGAAACTAGTCAATGTGGATGACTTGGTCAAAGGATCAAAAATTGCGTCCTTTCTTCGTACGTATTCATCTGACTTTTCTCTGCATGTACACAAGGCAGTGGTGGAATGATTGTTAAATGTTTTTCTTTAGTATGGCTTCTAAATATTTTGCTTTTAGTGGTGCACGGTTATTAAATTGACAGATTGTCTTTTGTGAATATGTATTACTAACAGTCTTTTAGACAGATTTTGGGGCTTTATTTTCATGGTTAGTATAATGAGTTTGCAGATTCATAATCTGTATAAGCTACTCTGTGTAGTTAATTTTCCTTTGGATTGACAGCATTTAGAGTTTTGAAATGGCTTATTAGTGTTATAAACATAATGTAGTTTAAAACAGTATAAATCTCAGAAGGCATGATTTCTAGGTTTAGTGCAACTCATATTCATCTTTCAAATTTCAGGTTATTGGATTATTGGCTGAACGGCTAATTAGATCATATGTGATGTGTACAAGTCTGATGTTAGGTAACTTGAATCCAAGAGAATCCTTTAGTGAACATTTCCATTAAAGTATTTATGAATGTATATATCCTGTGATATACTACATAACAAGGTCTCATTTTAAAATATACACAGTATTAAGCATTTTATAAAATATTCAGAGAAAGACTAAAGTAAAAATATTCTCTAAAATGCATATATTACATACTTCCTCACTTTCCATGAACTATTTACTGAGTCTCATTTTAAGTGTTGGTTGATAATGTATTTTTTTATTCTGTTGCTAGACAAAAGGACACTTGCCAGAGGTACAGAATCACATATCTGCATCCTATAGAAAAGTTCTGGGTTAAATGATTATGATTTATTAAAAATACAGATTGTTTTTTTCCCCTATATTGTCTTCATAAAAAATTTATCTACAGGTCTTTTTCTAATTTTTCACATAGCTTATTAGTGAGGAACAGACTCTGAAACCAGATTGTACTGCCTGGATTGGAGTCCTGTTCCACTACTTACTAGTTGTGTGAACCTGGGCAGGTTTCTTTATTACATCTTTCTTATTTTCCATATCAGTCAATCAGGTTGTTAGTGTTGGAAGAATTATTGACTGAACGATAATAGTGCCTGCCATATGATAAACACTATATAAATGTTAGCTGCTACATTTGTTTTTATTATAATTGTTAGTTAATTATAGTAGCTGCTAGAAGTCTTAGCTGTATTTGGAAAGTTTACTGACATTCACTTTAAAAGGTAAGTATTTTCAAGACTATTCCTTCCAGCTTTTTCTTAACTTCCTAGATTACTTTCAGAGTCTCAGTTTTCATTGTGGAAGTTAAACAAATACAAACACTTATGTCTTTTATTGATTCTTAAGATAAATCAGGGTTGGAGTTTTTCTTAATGTTTTTCAATTGTTTTAAATGGCATCCAGTTTTTTTTAATGGATTATAGGAACATTTCCAATCTTAAATCAGTTACTCCTGCTTTGCTCTTTAGTTTTGACTTAGAAACTGAGACTTCTGTGTTCTTGCACAAATTATTTTATATCTGTGTTTCTTCTGTAAAATGGTGGTAACAGTAGCTTCTCACGTGGTTGTTATTATTAAGATTAATTGAAAGAAATAACACATTAAAACACATAAAACAACTGTGCCTGAAATTTAGTTAAGAGTTCAAATGTTTCTGTTTATCATGATGATGATTGTGATTGCTGTTATCATTATTTCCAGGCTTCATATTGGCTTAAATAGTTACCATCAAGGTATAGTGTAGTATGTTCTCAGAACATTTAAATTACATATTATGTATTTGGTTTTATACGATGTTCTTAATACTGCCTAACAGAATGTATATTTAATGAATGAGACCTTTAAATATCACAGGGAATATTTTTTAAAATTGCTGATGTTTTTTCACCACTGTTTGCAACATAACATTCCCCTTCGCTCAGACACTTAGTAAAGCTGAAGCTTCAGAAAGGAGGGTCAGGGCTAAGCATGATAGATCAATTTCAGTTATGTTAAGGTTTAAATAATAGGGAAATACCTTATATTTATATAGTGCTTAACATTTTGTAGAACATTTTTTACTTTTAATTTTAGTTAAATAGGATAATACTTGTATCATTTATAGATAAGGATCTGAAATCTGGAAAGAGAAGTGGTTTCCCTCAGTCACATGATTAGTATATAGTGTACCTGAGTTGAAGAATCTAAGACTTATGGATAGCATTGTTTCTTTGGGAAAATATAGATTCTAAGTTCCAAAGAATTGATTTTCTGAAGATCTTTTGGTTCTCAGCGATTTGTGAGCTGGGCTGCCTCTCTTGTTAATCTTGCTGATATTTCTGTCGCTTCATCTTGAAGTTTTTGTTAAAATTGAATGGTTGAAAACTGTGATCATCTTATCTCTTTGTTAACAGTAAGTAGAATTTTAAATATTTTTTAAAAGAAAATTTGGGAGCATTCTGTGAATATGAAATTTATATAAGTTTCATATATATTTCTATAACTCATTTTTAAAAACTGCTAATCCCACTACACTTTTCCTTTTCTGCTTTGAAATTGATTACTTTTAATAAGAAATAATGAGAGGCTTTTTATTTACATGTTTTCTAGTTTGTGGATCAGCTTACAGAGTTCAGTACCATTTGCGTTTTTTGCATACTATATTATCTCAAGAGAAGAACCAGTGGTCATTAACATGTTTATCTACTGCAAGGTTAGCTTCCAAGGAACTAAATACATGCATGCATATATATAAATATAATTTGGCAAGAAGATGAGAATAGTTTTAAAATGGAATCAGGAAAAATACAGATAAAGTAGTGAGGGTGGGTCAAATTCATAACACAGGCATTTTTAAGCCCTATAGTGTTTCAGAGTTAAACTTGGACTCTTGTTTTGGGTGTCAGGAAGGTCACAGGGAAGTAGAACCAGATGTATAAGGTGTTTGTTCATAAGGAAAAGAAACTCAGTTCCTCAAAGAAAGCAGTGCTTAGCAATTTGGTCTGAAAGGGGATAGTGAATGATATAGTGGACATTGTCTTCAGTGTAGTATTAATATTATTAGTATATTGCTAGTTTACTCAACTTGATTCTTGGTAAATCTCTGTGTAAGCAAAGGACATGATGCCAAAGTGTACAGCTCAATGAAAACACGGTTCTGTTAAGGGACAGTAGAGTGAGCTGAACACCAGTTTTCTGGTAGTCTTCATCTACATATTGGGGAATTCTGAGTGATAACTCCAAATCCTCCTGTCTTATGTATGTATAAGGTTTCTTACCTGGATTTGGGCATGAATAAATTCATAAGTCTTAAAATCAGCTAATGTCTTTTTTTTTTTTTTTAATGAGAATTAAAAAGACGACTCATTCTGAACAGAAAGTAGAAAATAAGACTTCACGTTAGTGTAACAACGGATGCGCTAGTACGTGAATATTTAGAAGAGGTCAAAGTTCCATGGTGTTCCTTATGGCTAAGATAATTTTGGTCTGGAAAATTTTCGAAGCAGAAATTAGCGTTCATCACAGCCACAGCATTGATTCATGGAATTGAGGAGCCAAAGAAGAGCATTTCGTTCTGGATTTGCTTCTGTTATTGTGTATTAAATGATTTCCAAATGATTAAGCATTGTCCAGTGGATAGCATTGGTTATATTCGCAGTAATTGTTAAGGTTCTTTTTTTAAGAAAAGCTTTATTGAATTGTAGGTCACATACCATATGACACACCCATTTAAAGTATACAGTTTGGTGGTTTTCAGTATATTCACAGAGTTGTGCAAATCATTACCACAGTCAATTTTAGAAACTTCTTACACCTCAAGAAAAAATTCCAGATTCTTTAGCTATCACTGCACTGCTCCTCCCTCTCAGCACTAAGCAACCAGTAGTCTACTTTCTCTCTCCATAGATTTCCCTATGTTGGACTTTAATTTACGTGAGTAGAAACATACACTGTGGTCTTTTGTATTAGCTTTTTTCACTTTGCGTGCAAGGTTCATCTGTGTTATAACATGTATCAGTACCTTACCCGTTTTATGGATGAACACTATTCCACTGAATTGCGTATACCTTTTTTATGGATGGATAATAGTCCATTTTTTGGATATATCACATTTTGTTTGTCCATTCATCCACTGTTACGACATTTGTGTTTCCATCTTTTGGCTACTATGAGTAAAGGTGCTGTAAATACTTACGTGCAGTTTTTATGCAAACTTAAGTTTTCAGTTACCTTAGGTTTATACCTAAGAGTAGAATCGTCAGTCATATTGTATAACTCTGTGTTCAATTATTTGAAGAGCTGCCTGTTTTCCAAACTAGCTGGACCAATTTATATTCCTACCAGCAGTTAATGTGTGGGGATTCTGATCTTGCCACATCCTTGCCAGCACTTTTCTTGCATTTGATTCTAGCCATCCTATCATGGGTGTAAAATGTCTCATTGCAGCTTTGAGTTGGATTTTCTTGATGACTCATGATTTTGAGCATCTTTTCATGTGCTAATTAGTTATTTTTATATCTTTGAAGAAATGTCTATTCAGATCCTTTGCTTATTTTTAAGTTGGGCTCTTTGTTGCTTTGTCATTGAGTTGTTAAAGATTTTCATTTTATATTCCACCTTTTCGTTACTGGCATATGGGAAAGTGACAGACGTTTTGTGTGTGTGTGTGTGTGTGTGTGTGTGTGTGTGTGTGTGTGTGTGTGTCCTGCAACCTTACTGTAATCCTTTATTAGTTCTACGAGGGATTATTTGTTGTCGTTGGTTCTGTGTGAGATTTTCCACAAAGAGGGTGTCCTCTGCAAATAAAGATAGTTTTATGTCTTCCTTCCCAATCTGTGTACATTTTATTTCCTTTTCTTGCCTTATTGCATGACTTAGAACTTCCAGTGCAATGTTATAAAGGAGTGGTGTAGAGAAGAACCAAATAAGCCCAAAGTTAGTAGAAGAATGGAAATTAAAAAGATCAGAAGGTAAATAAATAGGGACTAAAAAGACAATAGAAAAGATAAATGAAACTAAGAGCTGGCTTTTTAAAAAGCTATACAAAATAGACTGACCTTTAGCTGGGTTTACCAAGAGAAGAGGAGGAATCAAAATCAGAAATGAAATAAACAAGACCATAAAAATACAAAGGATCATAAGGGACTACTATGAACAATTATATTCCAAAAACTGAACAATCTATAGAAATAAATTCCTGATAACACAAAACCCACTAAACCTGAATCATGAAAAAATAGAAAATCTGAACATACCATTAGTGAGTAAGGAGATTGAGTCAGTAATCAAAACCTCCCAACAAAGTCCAGGATCAGTTCACTTACATAAATTCTACCAACTTCTCAAACTTTGGAAAATAGAAGAGGATGTAACACTCCCAATTCATTTTATGAAACCAGCATTACCCTGATAACAAGATGTGAACACTATAAGAAAAGAAATTGATAGGACACTATCCCTGATGAACATATGTTTAAAAATCCTCAACAAAATATTAGCAAACCAGATTAAATAAGAGGATTATACACCATGGTCAAGTGGGGTTTATCCCTAGGATACAAGGATGGTTCAACATCCACATATCCGTCAATGTGATACACCACATTAACAAAATGAAGGAGAAATCTTAAAAAAAAAAAATATCATTTCAATAGATGCAGAAAAAGCGTTTGACAAAATTCAGCATCTGTTTATGATAAAAAACTGTTTATGATTAAAAAAACTCAGCAAAATGGGTATAGAGGGAATGTACCTCAATATAGCAAGACCATATATGATAGTCCCACAGTGAACATCACATTCAGTGGTGAAAAGCTGAAAGCTGTTCCTCTAAGATCAAACTAAACAAGAGACAAGGATGTCTACTCTTAACTACTTTTGTTCAACATAGCATTGGTAGCTCTAGCCAGTGTGGTTAGGCAAGAAAGAGAAATAAAAGGCTTTCAAATGAGAAGAGAAGGTGTGAAACTGCATCTCTTCTCCAGATAACATGATTATATGTATAGAAACCCTGAAGACTCCACCAGAAAATTGTTAGAACTGAATAAATTCAGTAGAGCTGTGGTATATACAAAGTAAGTGTACAAAAATCTGTTGCATTTCTCTAACAAACTATTAGAAATTAAGAGAACAGTCCTATTTGCAACTGTATCAAAAAGTAAAATAGGTATGGGGAATTAATTTAACCAAGGAGGTGAATGTTATATACTTAAAACTATGAGACATTAATAATGAAAGAAGTTGAAGACACAGATAAATGGAAAGCTCTTTCATGCCCTTGGATTGGAAGAATTAATGTTGTTAAAATGTTCATACTACCCAAAACAATGTACAGATTGTTTACCAAAATTCCAGTGGCATTTTTCACAGAAATAAAACAATAGTAAAATTTGGAATCTCAAAAGACCCCAATAACTAAAGCAATGTTGAAAAAGAACAAAACTAGAAACATCATGCTCCCTGATTTCAAACTATATTACAACCCTAATAGTAATCAAAACAGTATGATATTAGCACAAAAACAAATAAATAGATCAGTGAAACACAGTAAAGAGCCCAGAAATAAACCTACACATATTTGGTCAGTTACTTGACCACAATGGAGCCAAGAATGTATAGTGTGGAACGGAGTCTCTTTAGTAAGTGGTATTGGGAAAACTGGAAGTCCATATGTAAAAGAATGAAACTAGGCCACTATCTTACACAATACACAGAATCAATTCAGTGGATTAAAGATTTGAACATAAGACCTGAAACATAAAACTCGTAGAAGAAAATTGAAGTGATAAGATCCTTGGCAGGGGTCTTGGTAATAGTTTTTTGGATTTCACACCAAAAGCAAAGGCAGTCAAAGCAATAGTAAATAAGTGGGACTGCATCAAACTAAGAAGCTGCTGCATAGCAAAGGAAACCATCACAACAAAACGATAACGTAGACTACCAAACAAAATATGTGCAAATCATACACCTGATGAGGGGTTAATCTCAGATACGTAAAGAGGTAGTCATACAACTATGCAGAAAAAAATAATCTGATTTAAAAAAGGGTTGGCATCTGGGTGATTCAGTTGGTTAAGCATCTGACTCTTGATTTCAGCTCAGATCATGATCTCAGGGTCATGAGATCGAGCCCCATGTTGGGCTCCATGCTCACTGGGGAGTCAGCTGGAGATTCACTCTCTCTCTCTCTCCCCTCCCCTCTCCCCTCTGCCCCTCCCCCTGAAAATAAATGAATAAACCTTTAGAAAATAAAATAATTATTTTTAAAAATGGGCAGAGGATCTGAACGGACAATTTTTCAGAGAAGACATTAATGGCCAATGAACAGATGTTCAGCATCACTAATCAGGGAAGACAATGACATCAGCTCACCCTTGTTAGAGTAGCTATCAAAAAGAAGAAATAGCAAGTGTTGGAGAGGGTGTGGAGAAGAGCAAAACCTTCCTGCGCTCGTGGTAACATAAATTGGTGCAGTCAGTCACTGTGACAAACAGTATGAAGGTTCCTCAAAAGATTAAAAATACAACTACTGTATGATCTAGCATTTCCATTTATGTATCTCTCTGAAGGAAGGAAAGATGCTAATTCAGAAAAATGTCTACAGTTGCATGTTCATTGCACATTATTTGCAATAGCCAAGACATGGAAACAACCTAAGTGTCCATTGATAGATAAATGGGAAAAGAAAAGTGGAATACAATTCAGCCATAAACGTGGAAGATAACCTACACTTTGTGACAACATGGGTGGCATTATGCCAAGTAAAATATGTCAGGCAAAAACAAATCCCTAATCTCACTTATATGTGGAATCTAAAGAAAACTCTGGGGATGTGTTTGTGGCTCCGTTGGTTAAGCATCCAACTCTTGATTTTGGCTCAGGTCATGACTCTGGTCTCTGTGCCGAGCGTGGAACCTGCTGGAGAGTTTCTTTCTCTCTCTCTCTCTCTCTCTCCAAAAAGTAAATAAATGTCTGAATTTATAGATACAGAGAACAAATTGGTGGTTGCCAGATTCTGGGGGGGTAGCGTTGGGCAAAATGGATGAAGGTAATCAAAAGGTATAAACTTCCAGTTACAAAATAGTCTTGAGGACTTAATGGGCAGTATGGTGACTATAGTTAATAATACCATGCTGTATATTTGAAAGTTGGTGAGAGATCTTAAAAGTTCTCAGTCACAAGGGAAGACAATCTGTAACTGTGTGGTAGTAGATAATAATTATTTACTATTTGATGCATGACGCATGAGATCCTGGGTCTGGGCTGAAACCAAGAGTCAGATGCTCAACTGACTGAACCACCCATGTACCCCTGTTTTGGGTTTTTATGGAGGCTTCATTACATAATCAAATGGACTAAGTCATTGGCTGTTGGCTGTTTACACCTTCACCCCCTTTCCTGGAGGTTGGGGAATGAGGTAGAACTGAAATCTTTCTTTCCCATAAAAAAAAAAATCTTAGTTTATTTAATTGTTAAAATAATTTAGAATGGTAAAAAGTAAATGATCCAGACCAAAGATACTTGAACAGTGAACCAAATTGGTAGGAGCCAAAAAAGGTTTTGATTTTGAACTTACGCCAGCAGAAATACTGTATTTTTCCTTTCCATATATTGATACTAACAAGCATTTTGTTTCTGGGATGACATATAGGCTGCATGGGCTGCATTTTAGAGTTGTGAGTCATGAATATTATTTCCTGAACAGTGTGTCTTTTCCCATCAGTAGTCAATGCCTGAAAACTAGATTGATTTTAGACTTTTTGTTCATTTTTCACTGTGTCTCTAAATTTGATGAGTTTTTATGTCTTACGGTTACTCTCTTTTCCCATTACTTTTGTCAAAAGGACTTAATTTCCTGCTATTGTGATGACTTCATAGTTGATTTTCCTACTTTCTGTTCATTCCATTTTTTTCATCTTCCACAATGCTCCAAGGACCTTTCTAAGAAGTAGTTGATCTGATGGTATTTCCTCATTCAGTAGTTCCCAAAGTTATATTTACACAAGTGCTATTCAGTTAACAATTTGGTCCATGCAAAACAAAAATAAGGAAAATACTTTGTACAAATAAAGTTTATTTACTTTAAAAGTCTGTTTTATTCTTTTAAATCCATCATGTTTTGGGAGCATTTAAAATGCCCCTTTTAAAAACTGGGAATGGGATTAGATGTTATTTGCTAATGTAGATTTACTTGCTTGTTAAAAGTGGTAATTCTTTCTGAATTTTACATTAAAACATTTTTATTTTGGTCTCCGAAATTCAAAGGTCTTAGAATAACTGGCTTATAGCATATGGTCCCTAATACCCTAATTATGGCACATAAGGTGATTTGGTTTTGAAATATCTAATGAATTTCATTTCTTATGCTATTCCAGTTGGTTGATGAGGCTCTGTGGAGGACTGGGTGCAGAAAGCTTGTGCAGCCAAGTTTGTACTAAGCTGAAGCCACATTTAGTTAGCAAAATACCCTCTGTGCAAGGGATGAATGAAATCCTGATCTGGCCCACTCCTTATTCAGCTTTGCATCTTCAACTTTTCCACGTGTGCAAGGTTTATACTGTAGAGTTACCATGAACTAATATTGTTCCCTGAAAGCATACAGTATGCTTCTTGTAATTGAAGCAAAAAGAAAAAGACACTTTGAACAATTATGGTTGAACATTTTTATGCTTTATGTTGAATAAATTGCTTAACCAATTAGAGAATTAGGGGAAGTAAAATAGTTTGTATGTTGTGAGTGATTTTTGTGTTATGGATGTGTGTGTATACTTATGTGTTAAAGGAGAAAACCTTGAGCTAAAGAGTTTTAATACGTACTGTGTTCAGTATGTACTCATTTATCTGTTTCTTGGTTTAATGATAAAAATTTTCAGATCAGAATTTTTAAAAAAATAACCGTTTATAGTGATGTATGACTGTATTTCTGAGAATGGGCATTAATTAGATCAGGATAAATTTTTTATTATTTGAAAAATCTTGGTTTTTTGGGACACCTAGGTGGCTCAGTCAGTTAAGCATTTGCCTTAGGCTCAGGTCATGATCCCAGGGTCCTGGGATTGAGTCCCACATTGGGCTCCTTGGTCAGCGGGGAGCCTGTTTCTCCCTCTGCCTGCTACTCCCCCTCTTCACGTAGTGTCTCTCTCTCTCTCTCACAAATAAAATCTTTAAAAGAAAAATCTTGTTTTTATAGTAGTTTTCATAATAAGTTTATATTTAATGCTTTTCTTGGCATTCTGTCCACCTTTAGGAACAGGAAACCAGTTCCTCAGGAGTTGGAAATATTAAACCAAGAAAACAAAATGATTATTAAGATTTTTACTCTTCAGTTTTTCCTAACCAAGTGTTTAATAAATACAGTTACATGGAAGATTTAATCTAAATCAGATTGATTACCCAGCAAAGTACAATTACAATATAAAGTAAAGGGACACATGGGTAGAAAGGAGCAAAGACTATGAAAAAACCTACATGGTAGAAAAATTTGTGCTTATGAGGAATGGATGAAATTGGGGATTAAACTTAATAGACTGAATGCAAGCATTCTTTTGTTCCATCAAAACACTTTTTTTTTAAACTTACAGTCTCCATCAGCATCAGCATCTGCATCACCATTTCCATCTGCGTGGTATAGTGAATCTGAGATAACTCAGGGAGCACGATCAAGATCACAAAACCAGCAGCGGGATCATGATTCAAAAAGACCTAAACTTTCCTGCACAAACTGTACATCTGCCTCAGTTGGGAGAAATATTGGACATGGTTTAAATGCAGTATCAGGTAAGAGCTAAATGTGTGTAAGAGTCACTATATATGCATTTTGGACTAAAGCCCTTTTTCCAAGACATAGTGGTATTAAGCAAGTAGAACCCATGTAAGATAGTGGGTCAAATGTAGTGGAGTTTCTGAAATCTTAAGTTAGGGCTATAACTGAAACTGTTCATTTGGGATTTTTTCTAAATTTGATACAAATATCCTACACAAACAGGATTAGCATGTTTTGATTAATTAGAATAGCTGATATGTATGGTAATCGAATTGGTAAAAGTGACGTGTATTTTGCTGGTTATTATAAGAAGTCCGTTTTTTAATTGTTATACTAGGAAAGCCAAATTTACTGATATATATTAATATTTCCTAACCTAAACATATCTTTTGTAAATGTTCTGGTTTATACTTATTTTTTAAAAACAGATTCTTTAAACAAAAATAGTTGGTATTCTAGTAGGAGTTCTGCATAAGGAATCTGAAAGTGAGGATTCTAGTCGCCTAACTAGCTCTGTGGCCTTGGACAAGTCGCTTAATCATTCTGGGATTTAGATGACTTACCCATAAAGCTCCATACATGGTATTTTGTACTCAGAGACACACATTTGTTGCACAAATTGAAAAGCTCTTTTTTTTCCTTGAGAGGGCAGGAGGCTCCCTCCTCACTTACACTCCCTTACACTCCTTTTCAAATGAAACACTAGGGAGTGCCTGAAATAGTTTCAAGGTGAGACAGAATTTGTGATGACACAGTTGGAAGATAAAATTCTTGAAATGCTATGTATTATCAATTGAATTAGTGTAAGCGATTCCTTTCTATTTTGATAGGCAGGACCGCCTTGGGAAAGACACTGCCCATCTGAAGAATATTAAGAGTAGTATGATGGGTAAGAGCAGACTGTCCTTAACATTGTAGAGAAACACCATTGTGCACAAATATTTTTGGTCTCTTCTGCTCTGTGAAGGCATAGCATTAAATATCCTGGGCCATTTCCCTTAAAGAGGAGGAATCAATAAGGCTATTGGGACTAGGAAAGGAAGAACCCAAATTTTCAAGGTAAATAGTTAGGGACTAAAGTTTTGAGAGTTACCTTTAATTTATTTTTTAGATATGATTTCATTTTAAAATTTAGTGATTGCAACAATAATTCTTAGAGTGAACCAAGTGTGAAGTCAAAGATAATATTTCTGATAAAATATCTTCAGTGTCTATAGTAAAACATTTTCCACTTGAGATGGCTTGTTTATGATTTTGGCTGTTCTCTCCAACATCACTTTCATTGGCTTTTCAGGAAATTCTGCATCTTTGGCAAGCTTTGCTTTTTGTTCTGTAATTATTTTACGTTATGCTTACGTTTTATGGTCAGATGTTCTAGAAAGTGACTGAGACATTGGCATCATAGATGGGTGGTAGGTTTTAGTGTGAGAGAAGATGTGTTTGAGTAGGAAATAATTTTATAAGTGATGAGTTCATTAATGAATAATTTTATGTTTTGCCGAATTTTGCTTCTGATTAAAACTATATAACTTTCAAGATTCCTATAATAAATTACAATATCCTCCCTGTGTAATACTAAAGATTTGTCATCAGAAACCTTGAAAGCTTTCTCTGAATTAAAATGTCTTCAATTATTTTAAGATTCTTCATGGAGACATAATCAAGTTCCCAGATCTTCATCAGTGGTACTTGGATCATTTGGAACTGACTTAATGAGAGAGAGAAGAGATTTAGAGAGAAGAGCAGATTCTTCTATTAGTAATCTCATGGATTATAGTCACCGAAGTGGTGATTTCACAACTTCATCATGTAAGTATAAATTGTATTGTTATGTGTAACTTATCTAATAATGTTATATTTCTCTCTTTGTGTATATCGTTATAACAGTACAAATGAATACATGAAGTGTACCATATGAAGATTTCAAAATAGCTTAATATGTATTTGAGTACCTTATTTGTTATATTTTAAAAAATAAAAAGTTTAAAATAGATGTACATTAGTATCTAGGTTCCGTCTGCATATAATTTTCTTGTGCTTTTCCTTTTAAGAATGCATATGTTCTAAAGTATACTAAATAATTTTTGTATACCCCAATATCATTTGCCTTATAGAGTTGACCCTTGAATAATGTGGGGGTGATGGAACTGATCCCTATCCCCACCCAAATACTGGAACTTGAAAAATCTATGTATAACTTTTGAGTCCCCCAAAACTTCAGTACTCAAACCGTACTGACTAGAAGCCTTACCAAAAGCATAAACAGTTGACACATATTTTTTGTTACAGGTGTTATGTAATGTATTCTTAGAATAAAGTAAGCTAGAAAAAAGAAAATGTTATTAAAATCATAAGGAAGGGGGGCGCCTGGGTGGCACAGCGGTTAAGCGTCTGCCTTCGGCTCAGGGCGTGATCCCGGCGTTCTGGGATCGAGCCCCACATCAGGCTCTTCCGCTATGAGCCTGCTTCTTCCTCTCCCACTCCCCCTGCTTGTGTTCCCTTCCTCGCTGGCTGTCTCTATCTCTGTTGAATGAATAAATAAAATAAAATCTTAAAAAAAAAAATCATAAGGAAGGGACAATACATACATAATACCTATAATATTTACTGAAAAAAATCCATGTGTAAATGGACCTGTACTGATCAAACCCATGTTGTTCAGGGGTTAATTGTGTAGTATAATGAGTACTTAGAGTTAAATTCTGACCTAACTAGCTTGAAATCGGCATTTTAAGGCATAATTTAGAATTACTTTTGTTTGATGTGAAATGTGCCTTTATTTTCATTCAGTTGCAATAAAGACTAACACTGTTTCTGTCAGTGTACATTAAGGTTAAGGTTTTCAGAATTAAATACCATAAAACAAAAATACTGAAAAACAGAAAGTGCTTATTGAAGTTGACAGATCTAGCAGGCAAAAGTGGAGTTTGATTTAGATAGAAGAGCATACATTTGTTCTTAAAGGTGTAGGTTATTTTAAATAAGCTTATTGGGGCAAGCCTTTGCTGAAGACCAGTGAAAACATCTTTTTATTTGCTTGGCTTTAGATGGAGGAGCTGTAGTATATAGTATCGATACCGTCTATGAGGTCTACAAGTATAGGATAGAATAGATTTAGCCACTAACAGTTTATCCCTTCGTGAGGCTCCATGTGTTAGTGCAGTAGCAATCTCACTCTTAAGCTAGGAGTATAGATGAGTATTCTTTATAAAGAAATGCAAAATATTTCTCATCCCATTTCCAGATTTGAACCACCAGTAGTATACTTTTCAAAACTGCAGCTACCAGGGCCCTGTTCTGACTCATAGCTCCCAGCAAGTATTAAAAAGTAGAGGTATGTCTGATGAGTAACCAGAGATAACATTCACAGCTCTTAATTTGAAAGAAAAAAGATTGGAGAAAGTTTTAGCTGTTAGCAAGGTTTGCCATAAAATTATAAGGATGATAATATTAGTGTGAAATAAGTTTTAAGCTTATCGCGGAGTAAGAAGAATCTCCAAAACACTGTCTCCCTACGATTATTTTGTCTTTATGTGTTGTGAGAGTGCTTTACAGTGAATTATTTGGCCCACTTAAAATTCCTTGTCCATTTAGATATTATTTTACCATATCTATTTCTGAGCAACAAATTCAGACTGTTAAACCTTCAACAAGTTAGTAGATTTAGATGTTTGTCTCATAAACTGTGACACATTTCTTTCTTTTCAGTTAGCAGCAGTACTGGATTTTATCACAGGTATAGAAGGAGAAATACATTTATGTTTTTTCCTGTAATAGTAGTTAAGCTCTTTGTTTATATTATAGCAGTATTTGGTTTGAACCCAGTGTTTCACTTTGCAGTAATTAGTTAATAAATGCAAATTTAATAATACTCATTTTATTTCATGTAATTGGTATCTTTCTTTTCTTTCAAAAATAGATGTTCAAGACAGAGTTCCTTCTTCATATTCACAGGGAGCAAGACCAAAAGATAACTCACTGAGCACTTTACAGTTGAATACATCATCCACAAACCACCAGATGCCTTCTGAACATCAGACCATACCATGTTCTAGGGACTCTAGTAGACATCCTCTAAGATCAAATTTTTCTCCAAGAGAATTGGAATCTCCCCAAAGCAGTACACAACCTGGATTTTCTTACATTTCAAATAGAGATGAAACCTCAACCATAAGCAGTTCAGATAGGGTTGGTTCATCTCAAAGATCATTTCAAGAATCTTCTGACAACGAAGGTAGACGTTCTACCAGGAGATTGCTATCACGTATAGCTTCGAGTATGTCATCTACCTTTTTTTCGCGAAGATCTAGCCAGGATTCGTTGAATACAAGATCATTGAGTTCTGACAGTTCTTATGTGTCTCCAAGAATCTTGACAGCTTCACAGTCTCGTAGCAGTGCAGCATCAACTTCTGATGTTCCTGATAATAGGGCATCTGAAGCTTCTCAGGGATTTCGATTTCTTAGGCGAAGATGGGGTTTGTCCTCTCTTAGCCAAAATCATAGCTCTGAGCCAGATTCAGAAAATTTTAACCAAGAACCTGAAGGTAGAAATACAGGACCATGGTTATCTTCCTCACTTAGAAATAGATGCACACCTTTGTTCTCTCGAAGGAGACGAGAGGGACGAGATGAATCTTCAAGGATACCTACCTCTGATATACCATCTAGATCTCATCATATTTTTAGAAGAGAATCAAATGAAGTGGTTCACCTTGAAGCACAGAGTGATCCCCTTGGGGCTGCTGCCAACAGATCACAAGCATCTGCAGCTTCGAGTAATGCTGCTGCGGGTGGTTCCACATCAGATTCAGCCCACAGTGGAAGAAATACAGGAATAACAGGGATCCTTCCTGGTTCCTTATTTCGATTTGCAGTTCCCCCAGCACTTGGAAATAATTTGACCGACAATGTCATGATCACTGTAGATATTATTCCTTCAGGTTGGAGTTCATCTGATGGAAAAAGCGATAAAACTAAAAGTGCACCTTCAAGAGACCCAGAAAGACTGCAGAAAATAAAAGAGAGGTAAATTTGAATATCTGTCATAAGTCCATAAAGCAAAGAGCAGATTAGTGGAAGAAGTCCTTTTCTAAAATGGTTTCTCATAACATTGGTATCTGAGATTTCTTTTCCTTAAAATTTATATCTACTAAGATGTTAGATTCTCAAAGGAAATGGATAAGAATTAATGAAGGTAGGCACTGGGAGTATAGATTGCATCAAGAAATAGCCTAAAGGTTATTTTTAACCAACTTTTGATACAGATGCACAAAAAGACAAAAATCTTAAACTCTTACCCTGTTACTTGGTAGACCATTGCTAAATAGGATTGGTAAAGGGGCCCCAGTGGTCATGGATTATCAAAACAATCTGTCTTAGTTTTAATATGATTCATTTACCATTTATTTGTATTTCTTATCTCAGACTCTTTTTCGGAATGAGGTAAAATCATTTACACAAATTATTTTGTTTTTGAAGTCCAGGTATATACTGAATATTCTTTGTATATTGTGAATATTTGATAGAAATACTAGTTTAAATTCAGGACTTAGAATCTTTTTATGCAGATGTATCTTTGTAGAGTTGAAGATTGCTTAAAAATCTCTGGTAAGAGGGAAAAGATGAAAAATCAGAGATTTTAGTCCCAACTTATTTTGTCATGTAGTGTACTTAGTTTTTCCGTCTAATATAATTTTTATAAAAAATAATTGTCCTGATAAAACGGATCAGGATAGTACATGTAAAGTATGCTCGTAGGGAGAAAAGACTCAGGTAAAGTGAAGGCTGTGGGGTGCGTTTTTGTTTTTTCTTGTTTTTAAAGGCCTAACGTAATGGAATTTTTGGGAAGCATAGTTGTTACTGTTGTGTTAGTTTTGTTTTGTTTTGTTTTTTTAAGAAGAAATACATTCAAATCTAACGCTCTAGGCATAAAGGGAGCCTGAGATGTTGGACATTAGGCCACTACATTCCCTTTTTTCTTTATGTAGGACAAACGGGACTATTCTCTTCCTGCACTTAAAGTTTGTTATTTTTCCTTGGAGAAAGATTCACTGCCCTGGTAGTGTTAGCTTTAATGTCATTATAGCAACTCTTTCATGCCAGCAGTGGACCAAGGTAATGGGGGTTTTAACAAAAAATTATACACACACACACACACACACAGCGCTACATTTTGCATTTAAATTAAGTAGTACATGTTGCCTATTAAACAGAGAACATAGATTAATGGAAAGGCTTCACACTTTAAAAGCCTGCCCTGTAAAAATCAGGATGATTGAATAATATTGCTGCGGGTAGGGGAGATGGGGAATTTAAAAACCTGTTGGTTTTTACTGTGATTTAATACAAAAAGTTTTATCAGTATAAATATTTGGTTCTGATAGCATGTAAATGAGAAAAACACAAGTCATTATTTAGTTTATTGAAGTTGTCCTGAAAGTTTTTTTGGGAGGTGGGGGAGAAAAGTGATAAGTATGTTCCTTTATAGTATTGGATTGAAGTAATCTGTGATACTGTAGAAATTAAAATCTCTCAGGGATGTTTGTAAAGTGATCGTAAAAAATAAGGAGCTTGAAGTGTGATATCAAAGAAAATTACTTAAAGCATTTGAAGAATTAAGAGGAGATACCCTGTTTCATTTACCTTTAAAATATTTTTAATTTTCATTCTTACTGAACTGGTTTTTTTATGTTGGTCACTGTTTTTTAAGGTTTTTTGGTTTTTTCTACTCAATGTGAGTAGACATAACAAAGACATTGTTTGAGATTAGGTATGATTGGAAATGACTTACCAGGATGAGTTATCATAGCTCTGTTTATGAAACGTTCCTTCCTTTCTAGCCTCCTTTTAGAGGACTCTGAAGAAGAAGAAGGTGACTTATGTAGAATTTGTCAGATGGCAGCTGCATCATCATCTAACTTGCTGATAGAGCCATGCAAGTGCACAGGAAGTTTGCAGTATGTCCACCAAGAGTGTATGAAAAAGTGGTTACAGGCCAAAATTAACTCTGGTGAGATTTACCTTTTCATGTATTTTGTTTTCACAGTTTTTCCAAGAGATGGACATATAAATGTATTTTATTTAGCAAATCTGATTATAATTTATTGTCAAAGTTATACTCTTATCAAAAGTATGTTATTTTTTGAAGCAAAAAGCATTGAAGAGCATTCATTAGTCTTGCTTTGTAAATTTAATTTATCATAGTGTTTCTTATATTTCATTAACCCAACAAACTACTTTTTCTTAGGCATTTGATAACTCTAATTGATTATCACGGTTGATCCTTATATCATGTAAGATCCTTTTGAATTGAAGAAGTAATTACTTACTATTTACCAGCTATGTGTCCTTGAGAAATATTTGTTTCTAATGCTGTTGTGCAGTAATACTAAGGTTATTACAGGGTTTCATTGTTTATTGAGTACCCGTTAGGGAGCCAGGCACAGTTCTAGATGTGGGATCTGGAATGGTAAACAAAACAGACAAGGCACTTGCTTTTGTGGTGCTGTTGGGTGTTAAAGGAATGCCTTGTTGAGGTGAGGCCATTTAAACTGAATGAAGAGGAGCTATTCCAAAATGACGGCAAGAGCATTCCAACTGAGGAAACTCCTAGTGTGAAAACTTTAAGGTGGTAACATGACAGGTGTGTTTGAGGAACTGAATGAAATGCAGTGTGGCAGGAATATAGTTAGTGAGCTAGGAGACGGGTGATACAGTTGGGATTAGAGAGATCCGTGGAGGTTATCTCACTTAAGACTTTTAAAACTAGTGTCTAATGTTTAGATTTTTGTCTAAATGTGATGGGAAGCCACTGAAAGGCAGGGGAGTAAAATGATTTTATTTTGGCTGCTCTGTGGAGAATTTTAGGGGGACAAGAACAGAGGCAGGGAGTCCATCCACGAGTCTGTTTTATAAGAGATGGTGATGGTAGTGGTAGAAATGGATGGATTCTGGTATGTATGGGAGGTAGAATCTATATGACTTGCCAGTGGATTGGATGTGGTGAAAGAGAAAGAACAATTTGAGAAGTTTGTATTTTTGCCTTGAACAACTAAGTAAATGATGGGGCCATTTACTGAACTAAAAGAAGAGTAGGAATGGAATAAGTGTGGGGCAGGAAATAAAGAATTCTGTTTTAGACAAACTGCTTATCAAGAGAACCATCTAAAAATGTCATCTAGGCAGTTAGCTAGACAAACCTGGTGTTTCAGGAGATAGTAGTGGTGAAAGTTACATTTTGGGGAATTAGAACACATACATACTAATTTTAAGCTGTGGGATTAATATCTCTAGAGCAAGAACAGGTCTCAAAGGAATGAGGCCAGGACAGAGCCCTGGGGCACCCAGGCATGTAGTGGGAGCAGAGGAGATTTGAGGAGTAGCCTCAATCTGGTAGGAAGAAAACTTAAGAAGAGGTAGTGTTGTGTAAGCAAAAAGAAGAAAGTGTTCTAAAGAGGGTATGGTCAACCCTGTCAGGTATCACAAAGAGATACAACAAAGAAATGGCAGTTGGTAGCATGAATGTCCTTGGTGACTTCAGTTTCTGTGGAGTGGTGGAATCATGAGCATGATTAATGGAATTGAGAGAAAACAAGGTAAAACAGGAGACAGCCACATAGACCCCTCTTCCAGTAAGCTTTATTGTTGAGACTGGTGATAAGGGGGAGGAAATGGGAAGTAAAATGGGGTCATAGGACATGTTTTTGTTTTAGTTTGAAGTGGGAGATTCTGGTGCATGTTTTGTTTTAATAAAAGACACAATGGAAAGAAAGGTTTTAGCCTTTAATAGGAAAAAAATTATATCTAAAAGGCTGGTGTAGATGCAGATGTTGATCAGTTTGTTGCTTTGATGAGAGAAGCTTGCTTGACTTCCTGTGTAACTGCTTCTGTTTTCTTAATAAAAGGAGGTAAGGTCTTCAGCTGATTAGGGGACAGGTTAAGAGATTTTGATGTATAGGGAAAACAATACTTAAAGACATTTGTAGGGTTTTCTGGAGGTACTAGTATCCCTGAAAATCTGTGGCTATGAATATGATTTAAAAGTGAGGTGTACTTTTTTTTAGAAGCAGTTTTCAGATGGTTGGTTATAGACATGGATTTGAGTTCGCTGGGGTTGGGATCTTTGCTAGGCAAATATGATGAAGAGAGTTAAGGATATTCGTGAGAACATAGTTGTGGTGGCCATGGAAATTAAAATCAAGAGGGGGAATAAGAACATCAGGAAGTGGTTAATGAGAAAGTGGGTAGGGTTAGTGTCTTTGAGTCTCATTGACATTGAAGAGAATTGCCAGGTAAACTGGAATGATGAGAAATTGTAGGTACACTGGAGAAGATGCCTAAAATACAGATATAGGGGTAGTGCAGTAAACTGTGATGATAAAGTCAAGGTGTGACCATAGTGGATGGCTGGAGTGGGGAAGGGTAATACTTAGAAGCTTCGATGTTGAAGAAGTGTGTGTGAATATTGAAACAGCCAAGAAGTAAGTTGATAAAGATGGAAAGCCAGGTGCTAAAGTTATTAATGAAAGAGGAGGGATTTAGAGTTTCAGAGTAACAATAGGTATGGCTTTTATTTATTTCTGCTTCTTGGTCCTGAGGTACAAGGGGTTGTAGGAAAAAAGAATGTATCAGTCTAGAGGGGCACTGTGATTTGGGCATGAAGATGAAGAGATTAATCAAAAAAGAGATTGGTTATGAGAGAAAATTTACACCACGAATACCAGAGGACATAGTGAAAATGACTAGTAGGGTGAGAAGGGTGGGAAATTAGATCAGATTAATAAATGGACACACTTGTATGAGATTGATGGTTTGATAATAGTTGGTGACATGGGAAAATCATGGGTGAGTATGATGGCATTAATACTGATTTTAATCTTTTGGAAGAGTTGGGTAACCTGTTCAAGCTGGAGATTATGAGGCTTCTGGGAAAATTTTGTGTGTAGCTAGTTAGACAAGGTCTCCTTGGGGTAGGGGACTTATGTTTTGTATTAAGGTAGTCTGATCCCAAAGTGGTGGGACAGAACCGTCTCACCTGTAGCAGCCTTTTCTTAGCCGTATGGTGTTATGACAGCCTCTTGGCTTTCTTGGTCACTGCCCCGGGGCATTATTAAGATGAAATGAGTGTTAGCATGGAAGCTTTGGTTCTTGACACTGAGTAAGGGCCCAGGAATGTTAGACATTGCCAAAATAAAAACAACGTGATTCACCTTCTGATAATATTTGCAGTTAGGTTATTAGTGTTGTGTAGGCAGAAAAACAGATAATACAGCGTGTTAAGAACATTGGCATTTTGGAATTAGACATGACTGGATTGGAATAATGGCTCTAATACTTAACTGTGGAGGATCTTGAGTAAGTTTTTTAACATTGGTTCTCAACCCTCACTGCTGAGCACAATTCCTCATTAGAGTTTTTAAAAATATAGATGCCTAGATATAATTTTGGACATTCTTAAGTAGTTCTGGGATTGGGCCTCAGTTCCATTATGAGTAAAACTGAGTAAGATTTACCACATGGTGGTGTTGTGAAGGTCAGATGAGATGATGTTTACGAATAGTTTCTCATAGTACTGAGCATGTAGTAAATACTCAGTTTGATGGGTTTTATCAGGTTATAATAAGTACTTTCTAAGATAAGGTCAAATGAATATAAAGATCTCAAGATCTGAACCTTCCTGATAAATCTTCACAAATCTTTCTCATACTTATATAAAGACCCATCTGGTAGAAGATTCATTCTGGTAAAAATTGATTTAAACATTTATTAAGCAGCTGCCATGTATGGACTGTTAAATTCTGCAGGATGTACGGAGATGAACAAACCAAGTCTATAGTTGTACGAATTTAGACAAATGCAGTCAGGGCCTACTGAATGAGGTGGGTATACGTGGAAACAGCCCTGGACTAAACAATGTAGGTATAAATGGACTTCTGTCAGCTGTAGATGACCTTTTTGAATGTTGTTGTACAAGTCACTTAATTCCTAGAAGAGAAAAAATGAATCCCTAAGATGTGTAAGAATTTGTACTAAATGGTCTGTCTCCAAGGTCCATATTTTATAATCATACTTTTCCTGCTTCTGAATCAGAGGATAGTGTTAGGAAATGTCTGCTAAATATCTTTCACATTCTTTATAGTCTCCTTCAGGTCATAAAATGGACTTAGCTTGAATTTAGTTCAGTGGTACAATACTAATTTTTTTAATTAAAATATTCCAGATGGCATTTTAATTTCAAAATCTTAAATATGTTAGACTCCTAAAACAAAAACAACAACCACAACTAGGTTTTATTTATTCCTTGAAATACTGTGAATATCTTATGTAGTTTGACTACAGGACATTTTGAGACAACATACTACCTCACAATAGCACTCACTTTCTGTTCAGATATTTTCAAGAGAAAAATGCATATAAATTACTATTGCTGTCTTGGACTGTATGCCAAATTTGGCTGTTTTAAGAGTTTTAATAGCTCCTTGAAGACAACAGGGGTTATACTTTTTCCCTTCTAAATCTTGGCACATAACAGTCAACAATTGTTAGTTGAATTGAATCTAAACCTCTACCGTGTTAATCCCATGACTTCTCAAACTTTTAGGACATCTTTTTCAGTTTAAAGCTCTATCTAAAAATAAGCCAAAAGCTTAGGAGTAACCAATAACTGAATGTGTATGGGCTTGAGGGGAGCTTCCCCCCCCTTTTTTTGTGATAAAATACGTATAATGTAAAATTTTCCTTTTGACCATTATTAAGTGTACAAATCAGTGGCATCGAGTATATTCAGAATGTTGTGTGACCATCAGCACTATGCACTTAGAAAATTTTATCATCACCGCAAACAGAAACTGTATGCATTAAGCAGCAGCTCCCACCTACCCCCTCTCTCCATTCCCTGGTAACTTACTTTCTCTCTGAGTTTGCCCGTTGTACATAATTCATATAAATAGAATCATAATATTTGTCCTTTTTGTATCTGCTTTATTTTACTTAGCATGTTTTCAAGGTTCATCCGTATTACAGCATGTATCAGAACTTCATTCCTTTTATGGCTGAAAGGAGCTGTTTTTATCTAGACAGAGGTGGATTCCTTTTTTTCCCCTCCTCGCTTATAGGGAAGGCACATTTCTTAGAGTACAAAAGGTCTGTATTGTCGTATCAGAGATACTGGCCTGGGTATAGGTAGCTCGTTGCTTGGGATACTATATTATTTAAAATTGTTTTCATGGCATCTTGCCAGGGTACTTGAGGAAGTAGGAAGTACAGATGACATTCCTTTGTCAGCTTCCCACCTCAGGGGTGGGGGATGTATATGCATTTCTGGGAGGCAAAAAACAATAGGTACCTAAATAGTGGGCGTCGGCCTAAATACCGTATTAGGACCTGACAAGCACAATAGTGTTCCCAGTGCAATCTTACTTCTTTCTCCCTTTTGATTTTCTATATTCTAAGCTTAAAACTTTACAAAGGGCGCCTGGGTATCTCAGTTGGGTAAGCTGCTGCCTTTGGCTCAGGTCGTATCAGGGTTCTGGGATCAAGCCCCCCACATTGGGCTGCTCAGGAGGGAGTCTGCTCTTCCTCTGCCTCTTCCCCACTCCCCACCCTTCTCAGGTTCTCTCTCAAATAAATAAATAAAACCTTTTTTTCTTCACAAGGAAGAATGTTTTGTGGAGACATAGTAGAACTAAGCTCTACTTTTAATTTTGCCAGGTTCTTCTTTAGAGGCTGTAACCACCTGTGAACTCTGTAAAGAGAAGTTGCAGCTTAACCTGGAGGATTTTGATATTCATGAACTACATAGAGCTCATGCAAATGAACAAGTTAGTATATTTTGCCTAATTTGGTAAGTGTCTATTCTATGCATAAAGGACAACTCTTGAAGAAAAGATTAAATCATGGTCAGAAAACCTGCATTGAAATAATAATAGTAATGTTTTTAATATAATTAATTCTGTTATTACATAAGGTGTTATATGATTTTATAATTTTGTATTATTTTTCCCCTAACTTTTTAAAGTGAAAGGCAAATAACCAAGTCACAGATTTTAAGTTTAAGGTAAAATTCATCATATGCTTTCTAAGTAAACCTGAAAATAATAAAAGCTTAGGAAATTAGTCCCAGAGTAGTAATGTCAGCCTTCTCTCCCCATAGCTGTCTCAGTTGTGAATGCCTGAGTCCGGAAAATAATTGAAACACCAGTCCACAGATCTGCATCCTAGCTCTGTATTTTTTATGTTGGGAATAATTTTTTTACCTACGTATCTAACGCCCCCATTCTTCCTCCTGTCTGGTTCCCTCTACCCTCCCTATTTCCCCCTATTCCCGCTTCCACCTTTATGTTGACCGAGTTATCTTATATGAAATCATTTGTTCCAAGTTCACATTGTTTCTCTTTCCTTCAGTATTGTATCACTACAGTCATGCTGTTACTTACATAATGAATAATGTCGGGATTTCTCCGATCATATTAAGATTTTATTTCAAATATTTTCCTCTCATTTCTCAGATTTTTTGGTATGTATTGATCACTACTTCTCATCCCCACCCCCCATTGATTTGATTACTCTTTTTTCCTGAAGATTAGAGCTCAGTATTTTTCCCTTTTTAAAGGAAAATTCAGGGGAGGGGGGACAATGTTGAAAGAGATTTCAAGGATGACTCTAGGGCCATACTATCCAAGTGTGCTTAGCATATTTGTGATAAAAAGAGATATGATGGAAAGAGAATGCATGAATGCTGGAAAAACACTTTTTAAATGAAGGAGTAATGGACACCTTGCCCCCCTTTTTTTAGTTGAATGAAGTTTAAAGTAGCCATTTTAAGGTAAACAGTTTATTGGTTCTAGTACATTTGCAGTGCTTTGCAACCATCACCTCCATCTGGTTGCAGGACATTTTCCTCTCTAAACGAAAATCCTATACCCATTAAGCAGTTGCTCCCTCCCCCTTCTCCCATCCCCTGGTAACCACCAGTCTGTGTTCTGTCTCTATGGATTATCTATTCTGGATATTTTATATAAATGGAAACATGCAATATATGATCTTTTGTGGACACTCTTCACTTTTTAAATGTGGGAATATGGATACCCTTTGAAAATCAGGTTAAGACCAGAAACACTCCTTACAAAATATACATAGACACAAAATCTGTATATAGTTTTAGGGATTCCCAGATCTTTTGAAGCTGATTGCTTATATCCAGGTTAAGAGTTACCGATCTAATGAATGAAACATTAGGCAGTTGCTATAGTACAGATGCTACTCTAATGTTAATTATTGTTTTATTCTTCAATGAAGAACACTCCAAAAGGTACTCGAAAGGGAATACCACTTCAGTAAGGAACTGTCTTAAATTCTTAAGATGTCTGTCTAGACAGCTGGACATTGGTATTTTAAATAATAGTGGGGGAAAGTATGGAAAGGTGGAATAATGCAAAGAATTTTGTGGGTTTTTTTGTTTTTGTTCTTGGGGTTTTTTTTGTTTTTGTTTTTGTCTTCTCAAAATTTGAATAGGTTTCAAAGGATGGTTTTCTCCTGCCGTTCTTTCTTAGGGGCTCCCGTCATGTCTCTTGAAGGTGGTTTTTGGCTTTTCAGTATAGCTGGGAATGTTTTTATTGTTCTTCAAGGATTTTAATGACCCGCCTCTTAAATAATTTAGAGGTGTTAGGAAATACTAGGTGGAGTCATTATAAAAATGACAGTCTTGATTAAGCTTCCTGGCTTTAACATCTTTGTTCTTTGTGAATCATGGATTCTAGTGGCCTGACAACTACCCTTATTTAAATACAGTTTATTTTTTCATTATCCAATGCCTTCATCTTTTTCAAGGTGATAACCATTAAACTCTTCTTTTAATCTTCTTAGATACATGATTTCCTTTTAAGTTAAAAATAAGCAATTAATGAAATATTTAGAGAAACTTTTAATCAGTTTGAAATTTGAGTATTTTGAAGAATCTGTAATCAGTAACTCGCTCGAGTTTGTACCAAGAACATACAGTTCTTAATTTCAGATAAGTTAATTATCAAAAATGATGCAATTTACAGATAGTTCACTGTTTAACAATTACAGAACAGATTAGATTTTTTAAAATGATTTTTATTTTGTTATGTTAGAAGAACAGATTAGATTTTTAATAACACGATATATTCATGTTTTGTATTCTTAGCTTCAAAACAACAGAAGCTCTTTGAACCAAAGAACTATTTTTGCCCACTGCAAATTTCTATGCTATTGATATCTGGAAGTTACTTTACTATCTTTTTTTAAGTTCATTTTTATATTTGCTGTTGCCTTTAGGTTAGTTAAATTGCATAAGAAACACTTGACCTATCAGAATAGGATTTTAGTTCTGTAATATATTGATATAGCTGTAGATGAAATGCTAATTTTTAGGTAAACAGTTACAGCCATCTGTGTAAAGAAATCTATTTTGAGCTTTCTAGGGAACAAGAGCATTCATTCTACCATCAAATGATTTTTCCCACTTTTACATAGATAATTACATAAAGAAAGACTATTTGAACACATTATATAGCATTAGTAAAATTTTATGAAGCTATGAAGAATAGCTTTTTATTTCTTTTTTTTTTAATACATGGCTCTGTATCCCTTCCTAGGAACTGGATATAAATACATTTCCTCTAGTTTATCAGTATACTATGAGTAGTCAATCTCATTCTACTAATTTTTCATTCTCCATATTTTTCTTTTTCTCTTGTTTGCTTCCCTGTTGAAGGCTGAGTATGAGTTTATCAGCTCTGGTCTCTACCTAGTTGTGTTATTGCACTTGTGCGAACAAAGCTTTTCTGATATGATGGGAAATACAAATGAACCAAGCACACGTGTCCGAGTAAGTAATATTGGAGTGGGGGGAAAGGGAGGGTGCGATGCTGCAAGGGTTTGCTTTGGAAAGCACATTGTTTTATATGTTCACATTCTATTTTCTTTGGGGAGCTCTTATATTAAAATGTATCTTAAAAATAAAGTTATTGTAGATTTAATAGAAATTGCTGTCTTTCTTCTGTATCAAACAGCCTAATTTTTTCACAAAGCTATTTTTAGAGAAGTAATTTTCTAGCTCTTGAAGGTAATTGGAATATATTTCAGTGGAAAACAGGGATGGAATTGAAAACACCTAGGGGAAATGCTCTTTTGAATTTGGGAGGGAAAATCCAACTCATTATTACAACTTAGAAACCTGACATTGAAATTGAACTCCAAAAACCAAGAGAGTATGGGAAATTAACTTCAATTTCATTTGTTACTATCCTATAAAAGATTACTAGTGTACTAATTTTTAAGCATTCATATTACAAACTACTGAAGATAGGGACTATTGTGTGTTTACTCTCTTCACTCTTATCTTAATGTAACACTTGAGCTAGCTGTCTTTTAAGTGCTCATAAATAAAGTGATACTGCTTACCTCAGCATACCGAAGGAAGTTTATACTCTGCTGCCTTGCCCGTTTTGTCTGGCAGGGGCTCGGTCTACATCTCATTACTCTAGCATTGTGAACACTTCATATCTTGTAATGTGTTCATAAACATATACTTCAAACTATTTTTAAAATAAATGTTCACTCTGATGATAAAAATAGAGCCAAGTTTCTGGTGAGATGTAATGTTTCTATTTTATTTTGAAAATTATCAAATAACCAATACATACACTGCTTCTAAATTGGTTAAAAAAAAAAAAAATTTTTCTGTAATCGTGTGAACATTATTCCTGTGAGTCTTTTGGACAGATTATTATCACTGAGAGAATAAAGAATGAGCTATCAAGATCATTCAGAGTTTGAGCAAAGATCTCTTGACTTCTAAGAACTTAAGAAATCGTAGAACCTAAATTTAGTAAATGCCATAAAATTATTTCTTAAAAGGTGACTTTTTAAAATGAAGAAACCTTATGTAATGCATATAATAAGATCTGTTGGATTCATGCCTTTGTAAAAGATAGAAATTATATTCAAGTGGAAGTCTTTACTGAATTAAAATACTTCTGGAGCTATCAAATTTAGGCAGGAAAATATTGATTATTCCTGTTTTGTTCTGGTTTTTTTTTTTTTTTAATTGACCACTAAAAGTGAATGCATTTGTGTCCAAACTGTAATGGTTTTAATTTTTTTTTCTCCGTAATTTTTTGAGGTGTTGTATTTATGCAAGGAGACAGAATGCCATTGGATAAAATTATTGTATCTGTTTTCAGTTTCTACACGATTCATGATTTCTCCATGACCATTTATATAATGATTATATACAACATTTAAAAGATAATTTCCTAAGCTTGTAATTTTTGATGTGGGGGTAGAAAGACCCCTATTTAAAGGCTTAAAATGGTGTTTGACTTTTTTAAGTAGAAATGAATCTCCTATACTGATTCTCTTTTTAGATCCATTTGCAACATTTAAACTACTGTATTTCTTTCTGCATTGTTTCTAGTTTATTAACCTTGCAAGAACTCTTCAGGCACATATGGAAGATCTCGAAAGTAGGTGGAATTTCCCCTTCCCAGACTTGTTGAATTTACTTTTGCAAATTAAACCCACAGAGCAAAACCTAACTGTATATTCTTTCTACCAAATTAGAGCTTCATTTATAGGCTTAATAATAACAAAATAATTGACTTGGGAAAGATGGGTTGGGCAACTGACAGTTTTTTTAAAGCATATTTTTTTTTTAAAAATTCTATTTTAAGGTACAGAGAGTGTATTTAAAGTATTTCATTTTAAATAAAATTTTATTTTTGAACACCTTAATTTTAAAACTTTTAATCAAAAAGAACACATTTACTGCTCAGATCACACTTCTAAATCAGATTTGTGTGTGTGTATGAAATTTTACTTGTTACTCAGCTTTGTCAGATCATTAAAGGTTTTCCCTGGGTTTGTTTATAGTTATAGGAAAATAGGGGTGAAAGATTCCTAATTCTGAGTCTATAACAGAAGCCATAGTGTTTTTTTTGCTCCTTGTTCAGGTCCTCATGGACCTTTAATAGGCAGCCAGCTCCGCCAGCAGCTCCAATCTCTTAAGATCACGTTCCAGCATTAGGACTTCTGCCTGGGCTCCTATGTGAAGGCACTTAATGCCCAAATCTTTACAGGCATCTGCACAGCTTAACCTCAAAGTCCTACAACCTCCAGGGTGCTTCGTATCAGGTGGGCACAGATATTGGTGGCTCTGAAACAGTTCCTGGGAATCCAGGATTACCCTACCTGTTGTACTTTTTCTCCTAAAGCAACTGGCTCCCCATGATCAGATTCCATTACACTCTGAAGTGTATAAAATACGATTCTCCACTTGATTATCTTCTGTACTCTTCTTCAGAACACTTGGAGTGTTATCTGTAGTGTGCGTAATGTTTTTACCTTTAGGGAGAGCTCAGCATCCTTTGAAGTAAAGTTTGAGAGGGACTTGGTCTTCATGGGAACCTTTTAATGCCTTGAATATTCTAAAACATGGATTTTTGTCATTAAGTCTGTACTATTTTTAAGTTTTGAGAGGATTAGAGGTGTACAACTAGATAATGCATTTTCACATTTCAGTATGTGTGAAAATGGCATATAAAGGACTGAGTGGTATACAAAATGGGAATTCATTTGGTATGAATACTTTTTCTTTTATACCTTCTTAGTTCGGATCCCTTGTGTTGTCTAACACAGAGATCTCTTTTTTGGTAAATTATGATTTATACTTTGCCAGATGTGATGCTAGTAATTTGTTTCACTGTATATTTTCCCCAGTTTGCTTGTTTTGTTTTTTGTTTTGTTTTTAAACTAACATTCTCATTTAGAATTTAGTTTCCTAAACATAGCAGTGTCTACTCCCAACATGTGAGAAAAATGGAGGGTGAAATATGCCCAAACTCAGCTGTGAGTGAAAGATGTGGGTGCTGCAAGCTTACTCCTAAGTACCAGAGTTTTCATATGTTCTAAGAGTTGGTTCTGACTGAATTTTCTTCTCCTGTGGAGTTAACCAAATAGAAAACATGAGAAGTTCCCTGAAATGAAAAGCTGTTTTATTTTTTAGTTTGGTATTTCTCCATGATACAACATGAAACTTAACCATAGGATTTACTCATTCATGAGCTAAGTATATGCTTGATGCCATTAAAAATGGATTTAAGATTTCTGCTAGACAGAAATGTGTAAACTTAAGTCCATCCATACATGTAGCATTCTTTTTTTTGTTGATTCCATTTGCTGGGTGCTCTTAAATACTGGGTCCAGTATTGACACAAGAAGAGTATACATTTAATCGTTTTGCCCTTGATAATAGGGGAAATGCTGGTTGGGTGTTTATTTTAGTGAACTTCCATTTTCCTCAACACACAGAACAGTTTATAGAATACATAGTTTTTTTTTACTTATGTCCTTCCTGGTGACATTCCAGGATATGTATTCTAAACTTCTGGGCTACTTTAATAATAAATTGATGTCAGAAATATTGCAAAAGTGATGTTTCTGACAACGTGGAGGCACAGGAATAATCTCAGCAAAAGGTTTTTATTGAATCCAATTAGTTTAACTTCGGCTGTGTCTATATAAAGCATTTTTGACTAAATAGAGCTTTTCTTGGCATTGTATAGACATAGCTTTGATGTAAATTTCAAGAACACCCATAACCTCTTCTGTGTACATTTTTTTTCATTCTCATCGGATGCATCAAACATGCAGCAGTAATAAACCAGATTCTACTCAGGTGTGTGAGAGCACTTGCCATAAGTTCATTTTTTCTCTAGTGTCTACATCATTAGCTACTATGAACACAGATTGATCTCAGCTTTTTAGAAGACGTTTCTTGAAGCACATTTTTAAGCATTTTCATTTTTATAAAAACTAACCTAACAAAAAGATGTGGGGGTGGGAGCATTGTGGTTGGGCATCACCCACAGTCAGACCACCCTAACCCTGTCGTAACTTACCATTATGACCAAACAGTATACTAAATTGGGATTTTTATTTTACAAGTCATTGCTATATTCTGGCTTCATATTTACCTTTCCATTCTCATCCCCCTTAAAATCATTCTTGATCATCCTGTTTTCTTTCAACAGCTTCAGAGGATGATTCCGAAGAAGATGGAGACCATAACAGAACATTTGATATTGCCTAACTTCATATAAGACAAATGGATGATCTGTGAACAAGTGTTTATTAAAACTGGCAATTAAGTGTGAATTTAATTTTGTGGGGGAATGCCTATTGAATACATTGACTATATATACATATATATATATAATGAATATATATATATATATATATAATGAGTATATATATACACACACACAGATGTCCTGTATATATATATATTCATTCTCTAGTATTGCTGAATTAAAATTCTGCTGGACCTTTTAACATGGCCAGTGTGAATCTGATGTTTATAAATTGGTAATCAAAAAGTATTTTTCTTTTAGGTGAGTGGGAAAGCGTTACCCTTGTTTTAGATATCTAAGCAAAGCTGACGACTCTTTTTTGTGTTCTGATTACTGTAGTCCTATTTATGAAAAATGGTTCATGTTTTAGTCTCTTGCTAGTGAAAAAAGTGGGACAAAATATGCTTTTGAAATAAAATGGCAAATGGCACCTAATTATTTTTCCTTTCAAAATGCCTTACGTTGCAGTCTCATTTTCATAATCATTTGCTTCCAGTGTTTCTAAAAAATCAATTGGGGAGTAAGTTATGAAAGCATTATATTAGGTTTCCAAATTTAATATGAGTTCTAAATTCACTTAGCAATAAAACCTAATTTTTAAAAAGTATATAAGTATAAAATGTATAAATGATGGATAAATTTTTGTATTGATTTGCAAAATGCAGATTATATTTGATAGGCCATAGTATGTAGATATTCCTTTTAGGAATATTACAGCTGTAAACTATATCAGAATTGCCCATCAAACGCTATTTGGAAAAAAAATTATTGCAATCTCAAGTTAACGGAATATTTTTAAATCCCACATTTAAAGTTTAAAACACTGGTTTTCAATGTGTTTTTTAGTGTTGTCACTTCTTTATAGATAAATATAAATAACCTGTTTGGATCCTGGTCGTTTTTAACTGTTCCTTGGTAATTCTGAGCATTTATTTAGTGACTTAATATTTTTCACTGCTTTTGGAGAACAGATTAACATTACCTATTCACCATGAACAGATCTACACTGTGGTCATGAGTTGTGTATCCTTTCATAACACTGTATATTTCCTCTGTCAACACCCTGATACACTTTTAAACACCTTCAGGTGTTTTCAGATTAAATAAAGTCTTGTGTTATGGCAACAAACTACATTTTCAGAAACTAAGTAGAAACCATGTAATTTCTCAGATGTGAATCAACAGTTTGCCCACACAGTATGTTGGTCTTCATGTAAAACCTTGGCTGGAAATAAAGTGCATACTGATTGATTTGCTTTATAGTTTGAAATGTGTCCTTTTAAATTGGTGCTCAGAGTAGACTTCAAACCTTAGAGCCAAGAACTTTATTAAAAAGTAAAATCCTGTTTCATACAAAAATACATAACTGTTTCTAAAACATTTGCTCAACTCACCAGTTACCTTTGCATTGCCTTAAAGAAAAAATACAGAATTTAAGGATGCCAGGTCCAGTATATATTGTCTGGGTTTTCAGGGATGCTTCGAGTTTGAAACATTTACACTATTAATAGAACTCAGCATGAAAATTAAGTATCTTCTGATTAACCCATCAAACTTTTAAAAATTTAAATAGTAGAAAACATTCCATTGGCATGCAGTTTATAGTTTTGTTATATTAAATGCTAATGACACAGATAGGCAGTGGCTTGAGCTTGATAGTATTCTTGTAGTTCCTTAGTACTACTTACTATTTCATATTTCAGTGTTGTATAATCTTGCAATAGCCTGTAAGTGTGAATTAGAGGGAATAAGGAAGGAAGGTCTTTTCATTGTTGTTAACTTTTAAACCCTAAACAAATAGAGACCATATGCTATTCATTACAAAATGCAAATTCCTAGGAAAATGAAGTTAAAAGTAATAGTCTCTCTAGATACTTGCCAAATATAAGAATTTATATTGTCCTTATTAGCTAGAACCAAGATGTTCAAAAAAGTAATTTATACATTTTGAATGTAAACAAGCACGTTTATGTTACTCTTAATGTTAAAAATACATGCAGATTTGAACAATCCAGTTAGCTGTTGACCACCAAATAGATAAAAGGGCTGGTTACAGGTGTTCTGATATATGAAGAAAATTAAGATTTAACACTTCAGTACAAGGGACCTCTAAGGACTTTCTTGAAAAATGAAGTCAAATATGGAAAATTAAATCAGGTTAAAACAGCCATTTTGGAAGAGCTACCACTGGGTAGAAGTTATCAAAATGAACAGAAGAAAATTAGTCGTATGGGAGTTGAGTGGAAGGGGGAGATTCTGGAGTAGCACTGTCCAATAAAACTTTGTGATAATAGAAATGTTTTCTAATTTGTCTTGCCTAATATGGTAGCTACTAACTACATATGTTTTGAGCATTTGAAGTGTGCCTAGTGCCACTAGGGAACCGAACTTAAAGTTACATTTAATTTATTTAAATAGCCACTTGTAGCTTGTGGCTACCATATTGGACATTATAGAAATTTGACTACTAGAGAAAGTTTTAAGGAAGTGTTAAGATCACTCCTAGTTCTTAAAGGACTGGAAGAACTTGAATAGAAAAAGTAGGAAGGAATTCCAGTCTGTTCGCTATTTGTACCACTCTTAATAGTTTATCAGTAATAAAATAGTATCCAAGATCTCAGAAATTTAAAGCTCTTACGGAGCGTGATCGTTTTGCGTACTACAGCTAGAGTAACATTTACTCGTTAGTACCACATAGCCACACTGTATAGTCCTGTCATCACTCCGTGGTTTGTCCTGTGTCAATAAAAAATAGTGCCGTCAGTTGTGATGAAGGATGTTATTCATGGTGCCAATGGAAACATGGCACAAGCTGGGACTTTTTGTTGCCATTGGTCAAGCATGAGAGACAGTGTATCTCCCCATAAGATCACTGATGGCATGTGGGTTAGGGGGAGAGAGAACTTCTTTGAGCTTTCAAGTTTCTAAATACAGTAAGTCTGATTTTATATGAACTCTGTATTCTTTATCTTTTCATATTTTTAAGCTATAAAGGATGCTAAGGAAAATCACTCTTGCTTCAGCTTTCCTTTTCATTTCTTACCCCTAAAATGATTAATTTCACCTTTGTCTTAAAATGTACATTTACTGAAAACTTTGAGCATCACCACTACAGTAGTATGTAGTGTGTTTCTACAGTTTTTGCTTAGTTTTCATGTCATTGAATGGCTAATTCATCAGTAGTTGGAGGGCATGAGATACCTTAGAGGAACAGATCTGGTGGTAGGAGAAAAATCCTTAAAAGGGCTCTGTGGTAAAAGTGTTAGCCTCACTGCCAGCTTCCTCCACACCTTCCTGGTATGGCTGTAAACTTATTGTTTCAAAAAATTTATAATAAATTTCATTGAAGTTCTAACCATTTGTGATCAGTGCTAAATACTATTTCTGGTCCAAAGTGATGTTCTAAAAGTAATGAAATTGTAAAATTATGTGGAATATGGGCTCCTTAAAATCTACCATATTTTCTACATCTAACTCAGGAAGATAAAAATATTAGAGGAATTATCTGCCATAGTAAATAGCATGTGTGATATCTGAATGTACAGGATCTATTTAACGGTCTTTTATTTCCCATATCTTGTTTATTAATAAAGGAGCAAGACCTAGAAACTGGGAGAGACATGGTGATTGCTAAAACTACAGTGGTAGGTAGTTTTCTGTTTTTGTTAATTCAGCTATAACCTAATGGTTCAACTAAATGGGAAGGAAGATAGAGCAGTAGACTGGGTTTTTATTTTTATCTGCTTTACTATTTTGGGCTTTATTTTAAACTTTTTCAAGTGAAGGGTGCATTTTAGGGAAATGGTTAAAACTACTAAATTATATCTATGATCATTTCTTTTTTTAAAAATTTGTTCTTATAAGAACCTAAAGATCAATTTTTGTCACAGTGATTACATTAGAATAATGAATGTTACTGGACTAAGGTAATAAACCGTAAAAACCATAATTTTCATTGTCAGGTTTTACATTAAAGTCCTGCACAGGAATCACTGTCAAAGTATTTGACGTCTTAATCTGAGATTTCCAAAATCTTAGTCAAATTGAACAGCATACTCATTTTCTTCTGCAACTACCAAAACACAGTCGTCGTTATAAGGTGATTGGGGTGCAGCTGAAAAAACTGTGGTGAAACCAGAATCCGAATTTCTTTTGTACAGGAACCAAACGATTGCTCCCAAAACGGTCAAAATTACTGTGCTAGCAATCACCAAAGCTGATATTAAAATGTGGTTATCTGAAAAGGAAAAGACAAAATACATATATACATATATAAATATATACACACACACACGGAAATCACTTGTTTGTATTGCACTTGGGGGAGCACAAATATAATTTCATCATGTACATATTTGACTATTTTGAGGATTTCCCCACATTGATAAAAATAAAAAATTACTATGTTTCTTAGCTTGAACTGTCATTCGAGATTTTAACTAAGTTTTAAAATTTGCCACTGTACTGTAAGATCCTAAAATGGAAATCACCCACACTCAGGTATACTACAGTTCTCTTTCTCTCCCTTGGTTTTTACTTCCTGGTCTAAGACTTTATATTTACTGCTCTTTTCAAGACTAGTTGTCTTTAGAGGTTTGTTTACATTAATGAGGCTTATTGGTTCATCTGGTGTTTAGCATTTAAAATTTGCTCCACTGAAAAAACCAGGAATGGCAATAAAGTATCTTCCCCCAGCCTTTTTTTTTTTTTTTTGAAGATTTTTTTAATTTATTTGAGAGAGAGCATGCGTGTAGGGGAGGGGCAGACAGAGGGAGAAGCAGACTTCCCCCTGAGCAGGGAATACAGGGCTCTATCCCAGGACCCTGAGATCATGACCTGAGCCACCCGGGTGCTCCTGTTGTTTGTTTTTTTTAAATTATTTAATTCAAGTATCTGTGTGTATTTCTTATTATATACAACCTTAACAGTTCTTGGCTATTCAAAACCCTTGTAATCTTTTAGTAAGTTAGTCCAGGGAAATTGGTTTAGGAGTTAGGAGGAGGTAAATGCTTTGGGGGGAAGGTATTTGTATTATATTTGGTAGCACCCAAAAGTATGTCCAAAAAAATCTCAAATTATTTTCTCTTTACAGATGTATTTTTACATTATGGTTATTTGAATGTACCTATATCCTCCTTCGAGGTATGCTTTTAAAATGATGTAAAGCTTAGCAAAGAATATCTGGCCAAAAGTTACATGTTAAAGTGAGGGAGAGCCATTGATGTTATTTAAAATATTGACAGGCTTCTTTAAAAAAACACAGGAGGAGTTAGGTAAATGGCCACAGCTGAATTCTCTCCTCTTTGGTCCTAAAATAAAGGTTTGTAGTGGTCACAATTTGTTAAGCTGTGGGTGTATTCTTACTGAAGACCTTCAGATGAAAAAAAAAAAATGTATCAAGAAAGCAGGGCACATAGTAGTTAAACATATTTATGAAATGTATTTTTTAATGAATTCAGAGACCACTCTAGATCACACGTTGCCAGATCTTTCAGCTATTCCTAATAGGGTTTTGAGAACCACTTAGACCTACCAACTCTTCTACACATTTCAGTCTGCATATATTCCCCCCCCCAGCATACATGTGCGTAGCTTAAAATTCATAGTTCTGCAAGATATGTAACAAAAAATACTGTGCTTCTCCTGCCCTACTACTCCTCACCCTGCATTCCCATTCCTGTTAACTTCTGTTATTTGCCTCCATGCTTATAAATAACATGCTTACACGGCTTTTCTTGATTCAGTTTTTTAATGTAAAATACACATAACAATATGTACCATCTTAACCATTTTTAAGTTGACAGTTCTATACCATTACGTACATTCACATTGTGTCACCATTTATCCATAGAACTCTTCATCTTTCAAACCTGAGACTCTATATATTAAACAATAACGCCCCATTCTTCCCTCCCTCCATCCAGCATTTTACCTTGTCTAGGAGGTCGACTACTCCAGGTACTTCATATAATTGGAATGAAATCGTATTTGTCCTTTTGTGACCTGCTTATTTCACTTAGCATCTGATGTCTTCCAAGTTTATGCATGTTGCAGGATGTATTCGAATTGCCTTTTTTTAAGGCTAAATAATGTTCTGTGGTGTATATACACCGTGTTTTGCTTATCCAGTCATCTGTTGATGGACACTTGGGATTGGCAACTTCCACCTTTGGCTTTTGTAAATAATGCTGCTCTGAACATGGGTGTACAAATCTTTGATACCTCTTTTCACTTCTTTCGGGTATATACCCAGAAGTGGAGTTGCTGGATCACGGGTATTTCTGTTTTTAGTTTTTTGAGTAGCTACCATATTGTCTGTACCATTTTACATTCTTACCAGTAATACACAAGTGTTCCACTTTCTCCATATCCTTGTCATCACTTGTTTTCTGTTTTCTTGTTTTGTTTTTGTACATAGCCAACCTAATGGCTATGAAGTGGTGCCTTCCTTGATTTATTTTTAAAGTAAGCTCTACACCCAACATGGTGCTTGAACTCACTATCCCAAGGATCAAGAGCCACATAATCTACCAACTGAGCCAACCAGGTAGGTGCCCCCCCCCTTTGCTTTTTTTGATATTTATTCCCTATGGAAGAGAGAACTTGATTCTCCACTATCTACATGAACTCTCAAACACTCCTTTCCTCCTCTTCCATCATAGTTCTAGCAAGCCCCAAACAGAGAAAAAATATCCACGATACATGTGACAACTCATATCCAGAATTAAAAAAAAAAAAACTACCATTCGGAAAGCCAACCCAATTAGAAATAAGGACCTAAAACCTGAAGAGGCATATCACTAAAGAACACACTGAAATGGCTAAGTGTGTTAGAGTGCTCAACATGATTCATCAGGGAAGTGAAAATTAAAATGACAGATCGCTACACATCACATTTGAGTGGCTAAAATCAGGTTGGCTATCATGGGATGGATGTGTAGAGCAAACAGAACTTGCATACACTGACAGGAATGTAACTGTTCAGCCACTTTGAAAAACATTTGATGGTTCCTGTAAAGCTAAACATATGAGCTACCCTTTGACCTTGCAATTCTACCCTTTGGAATATCCTCCAGGAGAATGACAAAACGGGTCCAAATGAGAATGTTCACAAGCAGCTCTTACCATAGTAGTAACCAAACTGGAAATGATCCAAATATACATAACTAGAGATTGGACAAATTGTGATGTATTTATAAAATACTATGCAACAGTAAAATAGGTACGATATATACACAACATGGGTGAATCTTAAAAAAAAAACTGAAAGAAGCCAGTAGAATTATATTTATGTTAACAACGACCAACTAACCTACGGTGACAGAACTCAATAGTAGTTAACTAGGATAGATGGTGGTAGGGGCTACATTTATTGGGAAAGGGCATGAGGGAAATTTTTAGTGTAACAAATGTACTGTATCTTGATTTGAGAGGTAGTTAGCCAGGTGTATACAGAGGCAACCATCAAACTATACACTTAAGATCTCTGCATCTTACGCCTCAGATTAAATGGGGCGCCTGCATGGCTCGGTTTAGTGTCCAACTCTTGATTTCAGCTCAGGTCATGATCTCGGTCATGAGATCAAGCCCTGTGTCTGACTCCACGCTGACCATGGAGCCTGTTAAGATTCTCAGCCTCTCCCCTCTGCCCTTCCCCTCCTTGCACATGCTCTCTCTAAAAAAAAATAGATTAAAAATTATACAACCAATTGGCAAAAATCCACAAGTTTTGTAACATTGTTTCTGGGAATGCAGAATGGTGCGGTTCCTCTTAATGTATTGATCCAAGTTCTATATCCACTTTCAACCCATTTACAGGGAATCTAATCCTTAGATGTATTTGCACAAGGTAGATTCATTCATTGCAGCACTGTAATAGCACATGTTCAGAAACAGGCCAAGGGTCTGGAGCTGGTTAAATAACTACACGTATCCATACAATGGAAGAGTATTCAGTTGTAAAGGAGGAGGAAGTTCGGTCTCTAGGTAATGATACGGAGAGATACCTAGAATATATTAGTGAATAAAATGGGCAAAATAAGTCCTATATCTCAGTTTGCTTATTTTGGCAAAAGAAACGACATTTAAAGAAGAAACTGAACGTGTGCCCAGTAAGGATAAGGGTAAATGGGGGCAAGATGGGAGACAGACACTTCAGTGTTTGCCTTATAATTTTGCTTTTTGAGCCATGTTAATATTGCCTGTTCTTTAAAAAAAAAAAAAATGCATTCAGTAAACCCTTCATGAATTACAACTATGAGGTCAAATTTTTTTAAATAAAAGATTGCAAAGTGATTGCCTTTAAAAACAAAACGGAATTCAATGGGAAATATTTTTTGGTGTTTAAAAAATTCATAACTTGCAGTTATATTTACAATGTCAAGTCTTATTACAAAGCTGAGACCTTTCTAAATTCTTACAAAAGTTGTTCTACTTTATGTTATATAGTTTTAAGGGGTCTTTAATATTTTAACATTAGAATCTTAATATATTTTTACTTGTGGGAAAAATTTCAACAAAAGACCATTACTTACCTGACAAATACTTCTTTTCATATGGGACTAAAATACAAAAGAAAATAAAAATTAAAATTGAAGTATGCTTTATTCTGTTTGCCTTTAAACACTTTCAGAATAGTTAAAAACGAACCCCTTATTTATCCATATTTCTGTTGCTTGGTCAATTGTGTTTTCCATTTTGAACAAAGGTTTTTTTGTTTTTTTAAAGAAGATAACAGAGGTCTAACATAGTGCATTAGCTTGGTTGGCGGAAAAGGATTAGGTAACTCAAGAAAAAGTGAAGAGGTGAAGAAAGTAAGAATTTTGGTAGAGTCTGTAGAAAACAAAGCTAGTGAAGTATACACCTGTGACCTCATGAGTATGGATTTGTTCACTATTTCTGATGTTTCAAAGTGATAGTTTGAAAATCTGGTTTATAAATAATGGTGCCCTGAGACTTTGTACATGAAAAGAAACAATTTTTTAAAAATTCAATAAATATTGGAAGTTGAATTCTACTACCTTAAAACTATGAGAAGTTTAATATAGTCACTATAAACTGTAATTAAGAACCCTGCTGAGGCAAAAAAAAAAGATGTAAATGGAAAAATAGCTTTGGTTTACACTGAAGTAGGAAGGGGGCAATCCTAAAGAGGCAAAATGGGGAAATGGCCAGTGTGTCTCAGGCATCCCAAAATCGTATTTTGAAATTTTAAGTGTTTTTAATGAGAAAACAATTGTAAAACTTAGAACAACCTTTGACGTTTAACAATAACACCACATACTGTGGGACACAATAATTATGTTCATTAGAAAGCATTCTGATGGAGAGGAGGGGCCGGCTGGAGGCCAGGGGTGGGGGGGGGTGGGGGGGGATGGAAGGGCAGGGGCTGGGGCCAGGTTCAGAGCTCACCCCTTGGGAAAAAGAAAAGAAAAGCATTTTGATGGGTCAGAAGAAAAATTACACTTTAATCCAGAATAAATTATAAACTACAACACTTTTTATTTTTCTAAACAAAGGATGTTAGTACTTGTACAGAGTCAAATTCTTTGTAAACATTAGAATTCTGGAGTCAAAGTATCCTTCACCATTTCTGTTTAATTAAATCAACTGCAAGGAAGCTATGATAATTCCTTCAAACAACGGAAGAAATTTTTAACCTCTTGCAGGCTTTTACGTACAAGCAGATAGGATAAAAGTATGCCTGGTTCACATGATCTGGTCCTACCTCTGAAATGTCAGAGAATCACATTTGACTTCTGAGAGACGTGACAGCAAACCATCCTAATATGTTCTGAAGTCTTTCTTACTCCCTCTAATTTACTGAGGCATCCCTGTCTCAAAGAAAATTATTTTAAAACCAGCCCTACTTTCCCCACCCCTCTAGGAATGGAAAAAAGTCTTCAGTTATACTTACTAGCTGCTTTACAAAGGGTTCCTTCCATAGAAGAAAGTTCACAATTTTCTTTTTTCCATTCACCTGTCTTGGTGTGCAAAAAGGCACAGGTGTCAACTAGATCCTCACCATCTTCTTGGTCTGTCCACTTATCAAATGTCATATTTGACTTATCAAACCACTTGAAACTTGCATCTGTCAGTTAAGAATATTTTCATCATTATGACAGTTTTAAACTGTAAGAGCCATAGAAAAGGTTCTAGGATTAAAGGTGGGAAATTACTAAGGTATGTCTGCTCAAAACTTTTGGTTGTAGGATTTAAATTAGGAGGAAGAATATATCTTGTGTACAAGCAAATCAAAGGTACTGGTTCAAGGAACGCTTGGGTGGCTAAGTCAGTTAAGCCCCTCCTTTGGTTCACGCCATCTTGGAGATCGGAGTCTGCCTCTCCCTCTCTCCCTACCCCTCCACCCCACTCCTTCTCTCGCTCTTCCTCTCTCTCTCTCTCTCAAATAAAATCTTTAAAAAAAAAAAGGTATTGGTTGAAGAAGTTTCCATGGATGGGCGCCTGGGTGGCTCTGATGGTTAAGCGTCTGACTCTTGGTTTCAGTTCAGGTCATGATCTCAGGGTTGTGAGATCGAGCCCTGTCTTGGTCTCTGCACTGGGCATGGAACCTGGTGGGGATTCTCTCTCGCTCGTGCTCTCTTCCCTTTTCTCTTAAAAAAAAAAGGTTTTTGAAAATAATACAGTAACATTTAATGGGGAAATAGCCAAGAAAATTAAAATATTAATAGTAAATGTAGTTTCATTTCGTTAATTATGTACTTTTCTATGGGACTTTTCTACAGGGACACTGATTTAGCTTTATCCCTACCATATTACAAAAATACTGAGCCTAGAACCGTATTTTAATCCAGACAAAAGAATCAACTTGGATTCTTCTAGGTGAAACACACTGAGCTGCTCAGGGAAAAGCTGCAGTACAGGGCATGGGTGCACACCGAACATAAAATACCCACACACCACAGGAAACACCAACTTGAACTAGAGAACTGAAGAATCTCAAAGTCATCAGTTTTAGTACCATTTTAAAAAAGTGATTTCCTACAAGGGTAAATATTACTTACCATCTGTGTCGAAAAACATGCCTAGCAGGATATCATCTGGGCCTTTCCATTGCTTTTTCAAAGTATCCAGTATAAAAGCATTTTCTTCTTCATTATGTATGCTTACCATGTCTGCTCCTGGAATTATTTTTAGGTAGGAGTAAACAAAGCATGTTCCCAGAATCAATGAAAATCACATGAAGTATATAAAAATTATACATTATTATAATACACTTAAAAAACACTACACTTTTACACCTTTTTAAAATTTAGCTTGAGAATGTGCACATTTCTGAGAATATACTTGTGAGAAAAAATGATGGGAAAAATTGGGCCGAGTCATTTTATACTATTTCATTGCATAAAGCTGGTAATTTACAGACATGGGAACAGAACATCCTGCAAGGCTTGAGCAATAAACACATTTTCTGCATCTCTCAACTTCACTTTTTCCCATGACCTCTTCCCTCTAGCACTCATGGTTTCTCCTGTCCTCACTTCACTACCATAGGGAGCAGAAGCTCTAACCATACCCAGAAGAACTGAAAAGTATGAAGGCAACTTGCCAGAATAGGTCCAAGACCTCGTTAAGTACAAGCAACAGTCTCTCTGACCTGCCTCATCTAATTGCCTTCCTGTGCCTGCTGCCCAAAGCCTTGTGCCTTCCCATATTTTTCTTTGTGGTCCTTAGAAAAGTCCTAGTTTTGGGAAATTGACTGATAGAGGAAGTCCGCGTTCACATTGGATAGTTGATTTTTCCTGGGACTCTCTCACATGATTCCAGAGTAAAGAGCAGCAGCCATCTATATTTTATGTCTCACATACATTAGCTGTTGTTGTCTTACAGTCTCTCTAAGCTACATATCCATATAAGCACCCTATAAATATCAGGAGTAACTACTTTTCCAAGAGACATTTAACCCTGTTTGTTAACCTAGACAAAGATTCTCTTGCAAATTAAAAAACATTCCACTTTCTGTATTACAACTAATACAACTAGAAATGAGGAAGTCTTGTCTACTCTTAAATTACGTTTCCAAAACCACCCTGACTTAACAAAGGCTCCTGAAAATGTCAGAATATTGTCTTCATTCAGTGGTTCTCCACCTTGAGCAAGCATCAGAATCACCTGGAGGGCTTATAAAAACAGTGCCAGGCCACATGCGGAGTTTCACATTCAGCCAGCGTGAGATGGGGCCTGAGAATTTATGTTGCTAACGGGTTCCCAGTGATGCCACTGCTGCTGAGCCAGGGAGCACGCTTGGAGCATTACAGGAGGCATAAATCATAGGCTGCTGTATTTATGACATCACGCTAAAGTTGGTAATATTTTCAGAAGTTGATAGTTAAATGGAAAAGACAGACCTCCTGTTACATACTGATATGGTAAAAAAAAAAAAAATTTGTATGAGGTGACCACTTCTACATCTTCTAAAAGAGGCAGACAAAAAATAACAAATTTAACTACAGGGGAAAGAAAATTACTATAGGGCCAAAAAATCTCCCCAAAACCATATTGTATTATTAAGAAAATCACAAACTAGGCGGACCAAAACTCCATTATAAATAAAGAAGCAAACGCCTTAATAGAAGAAAAAAAATTGGTTTCAAGACTGTAAAAAAGACAATTCACCCTCGCAGAAGCAAATATAACACAAGAAATGTGTGAAAAATACAATCTCACTGGTAAAGAAATGAAAATTAAAATAAGCAGACTTCCATGCTTACAGATTAAACAGTGCTGGCCTTGGGTAACAAAATAGGAACTCCCAAGTGGTTAGATGGAGTAAAAATTTAGTACAGCCGTTTTGGAAACAATTTGGCAAGATGTGTCAAAAGCCCTAAAAACACATTTGACCCAGCAACCCTTAACAATTATGCTAAAACAATCATAGGCTCTGTGCTCAAATAAACCTAATTACTAATGGTCATCACATTCATGACAATGAAAGATTGTAAATAATAGCCAATATTAGAGGATTAATTCAGTCAGTTATGGAATTTCTATATACTGGATTAATGTACACTTATTAGGAAATATGCATTGTATTTTTACTGCCACAGACATTTTTAAGGGAAATTGCAAATTTTTATAGGGCAGTTTGCCAACTATAATCTGTTTTCTTACATATTAAAAAAAGCAAGCATTTATTATAAATTTGCCGGGGGGGGGGTCTAGGATACTTATCAAAACGTTAACAGTCATTACATTTCCTTAGGGTGGTGGAATTTAAGGTGATTTTTATTTTATTTTATTTTTAAGATTTATTCATTTATTTTAGAGGGAGAGAGTGCAATGGGGAGGGGCAGAGGGAGAGGGAGACAGAGATTCTCCCTCCAGCAGGCTCCCTGCTGAGCGAGGAGCCTGCCGCAGGGCTCGATCCCACAACCCAAGATCATGACCTGAGTCAAAATCAAGAGTCAGATGCCCAACCAACTGAGCCACCCAGGCGCCCCGATTTTATTTTTAAAATATCTGCACGTTTTTCTAACTTTTCATAGTGATCATGCATAAATTGTGCAATTACCAAAAATCTATAAAAGAAAAAAAATAATAAGACTGACCTTTACGATACTTAATAATACTTTAATCCAAAACTAGGATTCAACAAGGTTCCCTGAGTCATATCTCCATTTTTAAAAACTCTACGATGGTTTTCTGATCATTTCCAGCTGCCTGTCTGTTAAATGTCATACAGACTTTTAATCTGTTTTACCCTGATACATACTTGTACTGACTTGTGAAATGTGACCAAAATGCCACTCTGGAAAAATTCTCAAGGGAAGTATTTAACTAGGTTATAGTTTAGGCTTAAGTGTTCAGAGATGACTTTTTCATCCTCTTCTTTGACCTTGTGGCAGCCAATGGAACTTTAATGATTCTTAACACTGTAATCTAATTAAATACTGTATAAACTTAAATTACTGTGTCAGGCAAATAAGACACACTTTCATTTTCTTTAACAAATGACAGCATAAGTCCCTGAAGAATGCATGTGCTCCAGAAAATTTTTTTTAAAATGCATTACCAGTGACAGTACCTGCTGAGATGTAATTTGGGTCTTTAATTCTTTTTATAGCCAGTGACAGAGCTCAAAAATCACAAAAACGAAAGGCTGAAAATATTTATTTTTTCTATTATAATGAGAACATATAAATTAAAGGTAAATGTTGCAAAATAAAAATTTTAGCTTCTCATAATTATTTTCCTCATTATGAATAATAAGGAGAGAGTAATAGCAATTAGCACAAAGCCCTGGGAATATTTCTAAATATAGCTCTCTGCAGCCCAAAAGATAACAAGTCACTTGTTTTCTAAACCCCTAATGGTAGGTTTAAGATAGGATTTTGTACAGCTGGGAAGATTTTTAAAAATCCAAATGTAAATATCTAGTATTCCTTATGCTGCTGCTTCTTCATACATAGCAAACCCTGAATTCATGTCCACCTACTACTAAACCAAACTACTACTCTAGCCAAAAAAAAATACCAGCATTAGGAATTAATTTTAGCTAATTTTCTAATTCATCAATGAACTGGATATTTTCACAGTGGACAAATATAGAGGATTATCAAATAAGTGGTAAGGTTAACAGAAATGTATGAGAAAGCGTGAAAAATCTAATCAGTAAGACGAACTGAATTTATAAATCTTAACTGGGGAAAAGAGATACATATTTCTTTAGACACGAGATAAATTTTATAAGCATATTTGTACATAACAATTTAAAATTCCTAAATGGCTACCCCGCTTGAACAAGTAGAGTTAAGAGACTCAGAAACAAGCAGTCAAGGTCAAGTCACAAAGTTGCTGGGTGTTTCCAATTTTGTTTTGCTTTGTTTGCTAAAGAAAAATGGCAAAATACAAACAAAACAAAACACCTCACTACACTTGAATTGTAGAAGTCAGTCAACAAGTATTAATTACGCATCTATATTGTAAGCAGTTGGTTAACTGCTAAAGGTAAGTATTGAAGCTGGATAGTGAACTCTGACCCTGTGGTTCATACAAGCTAATACAAGTACAGGAACGTGTTTCTTCTCGGTTCTCAGTCTCCAATATAATTTCTGTTATTGAAATCTAAGTATACCTAAAATAAGTGATTTAAAAAAAAAAAAAGAGAGAGAGAGAAAATTGTTACGGGGAAACCCCATGTAAAAAATTCTTACTATTTGCAGCACCTGGCTGGCTAAGTCGGTAGATCATATGACTCTTGATCTTGGGGTTAAGGTTCGAGCCCCATGTTAGGTGTAGGGATATCTTTTTAAAAAAATTCCTATTATTCAATATCTTTAAAATGAAGCCATACTGTTAGGTTGGAAATTTTGTCTTGTTCTCCAAGAACCAATATTCAACACCATTTTGGCAGGTATTAGTTTCTCAAAGGGAAACAATATGTGTTGAGTACTACGTGGCACATTTAATAGGATTAAAAACTTCTATGCTTACATTCATTCCTTCTATAAGTGAGTATGATTTGATATTCTTCCAAAATGTCATATTGGTTGGTTGTCAGAAATTGTGGTTTTTTTAGGTAAAGGGCATTTCTAAATGCTGGAGTTATTAATAAGCCTAAGATAAAATTTAATGAAATGATCAAGAGATTTTAGATCTCATGCAGTAATAAAAGCACTTCTTAAAAATCAAGGACTCTCATATCACCATCACAGATATTTCCATTGAAAGAGATGCTATTTCACATCCTAGTTTCAGTATGAACTTTCGAGAATCACAACAATTAGAGGCTTAACAACAAGGATGCACTTTGGGCCAAACAGCCAAATATACAAAGAGCACCCAGGCACACCTTTATAAAAATGACCTTTTTAGTAGCGCCTGGGTGGCTCAGTCAGTTGAGTGTCTGCCTTCAGCTCGGGTCATGGTTCCAGGGTCTCAGGATCAGCCCATATCAGGCTTTCTGCTCAGCAGGGAGTCTGCTTCTCCGGCTCCCCCTGCTTGTGCGAGCGCTCTCTCTCTCTCTCAAATAAATGAATAAAAATTTTTTTGAAATGATGTCTTTATTTGAAATACTTCATGGTGTGAAGTTGTAAATACATTTTCCAGAGAACACTGAGTGTCTCTGCTAGCAAACAGCCTTTTCCTCCTTTTTCTCCAACATACACTTCTTTACACAGTTGCACCGCATGGTCCTGTGTGACTTCTACCCACACTGCAGACCGGAAGCAGCGCCCTCAAGGGCAGGAGAACAGCCTGATGAAGAACTGTGGTCCTCAAATCTGAGCCGAACCTGGTTTGAACCCCGGCCCTGCTAATTATTACCTGCATGACTTCGGACACATAACCGAACTTCATTTCTCCCCTTGATAGGAGGCTAACGACAAACTCCTGAGAGGTACGCTACGATAATGACACGCAGGTAAAGGAGTCGAGGCGCCGCAGCACAGCGCCCGCACAGAGCGCGCACATCGCGAGGACACTGCTCTTGTTGCTCAGTTTCTGTCACACAGCTTTGGACAGGATTGTCGAACAGCTGTCTCCCAACTCAAAGGTGAAACATACACCCAATTCCACTGTGTGGCTTGTGTCTTATACAATAAAAACTGTTCGTTTATGATAAGGACCCAGGTGAAGTGAGAGAGATGACAAAAACATTTTTTTAAGAAATTCGTGAACACCATTTATGACTGGAAAAAAGAGAATAGGCTCCTTACCATGGTCAGTACACTGATTTCTGACATCCTCTAGGCTTTCTACTTGGATGGCTTCCTCAAGAAAAATGTAACAACTGTCTTGGAACCGAACCCAGGCAGATGAAGGACAGTCTAGGTGGGAAAAGAGAAACACTGTTACATACTTGGGAAGAAGCCCGTGAATTCCTAAAGATAAAGATACGGATATTAAATTTTGAAAGAAAAAAAAAAGAATTTAGACACAAGGCTCTTTGTTAAAATAAAAATCAACTAGGAATGATAGGAATTTATTTTTCTCCATTCTACATTTGGGAAAAGAGAAATGGGCCAGTGATTCTCTTCTGATTTGACAGAGCAAAGTTACAAGCCTTTAGCGTGTTGAGGAATTCAGACTTGTAAATTACAGCATTATTACCAAGGCAACAAACTAGCAAGAAGGACAACCAATCAGAATTACAAGCTCTTTTTGATGGTCGGCTTTGCAGTATTTAGTAACAATTTCAAAAGTCTCAAGAGTTTTGCAAGAGGTTTTAAAAAAATTCTACTTCCAAGAGCCGAGACAAGTTGCTAGATGATGAATATTCAGACAAGTTTTCATATTGCACAGGAAAACAGACTGATGTTCTTAGGCATGTGCTTAGTTTAACACCTCATCAAAGCAGATTCTTTGAGCTAGCTCTATGAAACAGAACCGTATCTCTTCTGTAGCTGTCGAGTGGAATGGCACCTCCTTCTCTATCTTGATCTGTTGTTGTTGTTCCTTATAAATGTGTACATTTTTAAGCCTTGGCTCTGGAATTTCATTAATTAGCATGAACTTACTTTCAAAAGCCTTAAAGAGCTTGATTTCACTGGCCAGAATGGAGAAAAGGGGAGGATTTTACTGAATTCCAGTGAGTAAAAAGAGCTTACTCTTACCTATTCTCTTAGTTCTATGTAGAAAAAATCACTATGATTTTTACATAGCTTTAAGTTCTGTATGTATTGTAATTTTAATATAAACAAGTGAAAGAATGCCCTACGACAAAGGTCAGAACTTAACCATCACCAGTGTTAATCTAAATTCAACAACCTTGAGTTTACTAAACTCAGAATATGGCAGAGATCATTAGTTGTCCCCTACTTGAACCCAGCCCTTTTTTTTCCCTGGTGTATTGACTCAGTATTATTTTATTTTATTTTATTTTTTTTGTGGGGATTTTTGACCTCAGCTTCTCATACAGCACAGAATACGTGTCCACCAAGCTAAATTGTTTTCCAGTCTTCCAGCAACTTCTGGATAATGAGCTGTGAGCTGAAGTGAAAGGTGCAAATTGCCTTTAAAAGGAAGGAGTTTGCTCCCTGGATCATACTTCCCCTTTCCCACTGGCCAGCATGTAGTTAGCCATCTTTAATCATGTCAACAATGGAAATAGCCTAGGAATAACACAGCAACAGGACAGAAGGATCCTACATGGAACCATCATATCACAGTCAGATTGTTATGAGAGAAAAAAATAAACTATCTTGTTGAGTCGTTAATTCAGGTCACTGTTACAGCAGGTGGGTCAATAACCCAAATAATACTAGAAGCTACTTAACATTGTCCCCATGGTGAGACCTGGATTTTTCTCGGCCTCATACTGCTACATTTAGTAGTTAAATCATCCAAGATGGGGGCTCTGGCCTGGCTGGCTCAGTCCGTGGAACATGCAACTCCTGATCGAGGGAGTGTAGGTTTCAGGGTAGAGATCACTTAAAAATAAAAGCTGTAGGGGCACCTGGGTGGCACAGCGGTTCAGCGTCTGCCTTCGGCTCAGGGCGTGATCCTGGCATTATGGGATCGAGCCCCACATCAGGCTCCTCCGCTATGAGCCTGCTTCTTCCTCTCCCACTCCCCCTGCTTGTGTTCCCTCTCTCGCTGGCTGTCTCTATGTCTGTCGAATAAATAAATAAAATCTTTTAAAATAAATAAATAAATAAATAAACAAATAAAAGCTTTAAAAAAAATAAAAATTTGGGGCACCTGGGTGGCTCAGATGGTTGGGCGTCTGCCTTCAGCTCGGGTCATGATCCCAGAGTCCTGGGATTGAGCCCTGTGTCGGGCTCCCTGGTTGGTGGGGTGCCTTCTTCTCCCTTTCCCTCTGCCTGCCACTCCCCCTGCTTGTGCTCTCTCTCTCTGGCAAATAAATAAATAAAATCTTTAAAAAATAATAAAATAAATAAAAAATAATACATTCAAGCTGTACTAGCATGAGAATAGGTGTCTCAAGATACAATTTATTTTGTGTACAGGTTTTTTCCATCCTGCTGTTCTATAAGTACTTGCATTACACATATGACTACCTTGGCTTGAACCCTGGTAGAAATCTAGAACTTTCTCAGTGTGGTAGCTTAAAGATAGTTGGTAGGGATATTTTAGGAACATTTACTTAATGAAACATTAAGTTAAAAAACAACAAAAACCTGGTGTAAAATTTTATGTGCAGCATGATCCCAGGAGTTAAAAAGCATGGAGGTCCAGAAATGTTTAGGAATTGGAGAGGCCAGACTCGTCTGGAGGGGCAGGGTTCCTGGCTGCAAGTCTGTAAGTGGAGCAGCGAAGCCCTTAGACGTCCTCCTGAGAAATAGCACTCAGCCATCGTACTTTCACGCTACTGCTCTGCTGCCCTCTCTGAAAGTCTGGTCCTTAGACGAGCTCTTTCAGATGTAACACGTAAGTGATCATACGGTAACTGTCCTTCTCCGTCTGACTTTTACTGCACTTTGCATACTACCCTCCAGGTCCGTCCATATTGTCACAGATGGTAAGATTTCATTTTTTTATGGCAGAGTAATATTCCATTGTGTGGTGATGTATGTATCTTTATTCATCTATGGATGGACACCTGGGTTGCTGCCGTATCTTGACTACTGTAAATAATGCTACAATAAACATAGGGATGCATATACTTTTTTGAATTATCTTTTGTTTTGGGGGTCAAATGGCCAGTAGGGGAATTACTGGATCATAGGGTAGTTCTATTTATAATTTTTTGAGGACCCTCCACACTGTTTTCCACAGTGGCTGCACCAGTTTGCATTCCCACACAGTGCACAAGTGCTCCTTTTTCTCCATATCCTCATCAACAACTGTTATTCTCAAGTAATTTTTAAATCTCCTCTTTGATGTCTTTGTTGACCCACTGGTTGTTTAGTAGCATGTTGTTTAACCTCCACATGTTTGCACGGTCGGGGGGAGGGTTTCCTGTTTTTTCCTGTGCTTAATATCTAGTTTCATACGAGATATGTTGTCAGAAAAGATGCTTGATAGGACTTCAATCTTTTTAAATTTATTGAGACTTGTTTTGTGGCCTAGCATGTGATCTATCCTGGAGAAAGTTCCATGTGCACTTGCAAATAATGTATATTCTGCCGCTTGGTTCCTTATATGTCTATTAAGTCCATCTGGTCTGATGTGTTGCTTAAGGCCGCTGATTCCTTATTTTTTGCCTGGATGATCTGTCCTTTGATGTAAGTGCTGTATTAAAGTCCCCTCCTATTACTGTATCGCTGTCAATCTCTCCCTTTAGGTCTGTTAATATTTGCTTTATATATTTGGGTGCTCCTACGTTGGGTGTACAGATATTTGTAATTGCTATATTCTCTTGCTGGGTTGATCTCGTTATCATTATGTAATGCCCTTACTTTGTCTCTTGTTACAGTTTTTTTTTTCTTTTTTTTTTTTTTAGATTTTATTTATTTATTTGACAGAGACAGCCAGCAAGAGAGGGAACACAAGCAAGGGGGAGTGGGAGAGGAAGAAGCAGGCTCCTAGCAGAGGAGCCTGATGTGGGGCTCGATCCCACAACGCCAGGATCACACTCTGAGCCGAAGGCAGACACTTAACGACTGCGCCACCCAGGCACCCGTCTTGTTACAGTTTTTCTTTTAAAGTCTGTTTTGTCTGATATAAGTATTGCTACCCAGTTTTCTTTCCATTTCCATTTGCATGTAATATCTTTTTCCATTCCTTCACTTTCAGTCTACATGTGTCTTTAGGTCTGAAGCAAGTCTTGTAGGCAACATATAGATGGGTCTTGGTTTTTTTTGTTTGTTTCGTTTTGTTTTTTTTAAGTAAGCTCTATGCCCAATGTGGGGCTTGAACTCACAGCCCCAAGAACAAGAGTTGCATGCTCTACCAACTGAGCCAGCCAGGCAGGCACCCCAGTCTTGTTTTCCTATTTTTTTAAATCTATTCAGTCACCCTACGTCTCTTGATTGGGGCATGTAGACAACTTACATTTAAAGCAATTATTGATGGCTATGTACTTACTGCCATTTCTTTAATTGCTTTCTGGTTGCTTTTATAGTTCTCTCTGTTCCTTTCTTCTTCTCTTGCTCCTTCCTCTGTGATATGACTTTCTTTAATGTCACATTCGGATTCCTTTCTCTTTATTTTTTGTGTACCTATCATAGGCTTTTGGTCTGTGGTTACCATGAGGTTCACACGTGCGCATCCTATGTATACAGCAGTCTATTTCAACCAGATGGTCACTGAAGTTTGAACACATTCTAAAAGCACTACATTTTTCCTGCCCCCACCACATTTTATGCCTGACACCATAGTTTACAACTTTTTATTTTGTGTATCCTTTAACTGTAGATATAACTGACTTTACTACTTCTGTCTTTTAACCTTCATACCAGCCTTATGAGTAGTTGATCCACTACCTTTATATATATGTTTCCTTTTACCAGTGAAATTTTTTCTTTCATCATCTTACTTCTATTCATGGCCTTTTCTGCTTCAAGAAGTCCCTTGAAGGTTTCTCGTAAAGTCGGGTTAGTGGTGATGACCACATCTCTGCCCCACCTATCCGTCTCAGTGTGGCCCCCCGCCCCATCTTTAGCTGTGAAAGAGCTGCTCTGCATGTTGCTGGAGTCTAGCTGTGTCCGGGGAAGGAGCTGAGCTCACGGTCCTCCTGCTCTGCCACCGTGGGCCTCTACCCTCTGTGTTTCTTTAAGGACGGCTCTCTTACAAACTCCTGAGTCTTTTATTTTCTGCAGATATCTTTACACTGCCTTCATGTTTGAAGGATATTTTTGCAAATACAGAATTCTAGATTGTCAGCTTATCTTTCATTTAAGATGTAATTTTGTTGTCTTGGTTTCCATCATTCCTACTGAAAAATCAGCTGTCTGTTGCTCTTTCTGGCTGCTTTCAAAATCTTTTTTGTCTTTTTTTTTAGGGGTTTGAAAGTGGTGTGCTTAGTTTTGTCCGTGTGTGTGTTTGTTTTTTTTTTTAAAAGATTTTATTTATTTATTTGACAGAGAGAGACAGCCAGCGAGAGAGGGAACACAAGCAGGGGGAGTGGGAGAGGAAGAAGCAGGCTCTTAGCAGAGGAGCCTGATGTGGGGCTTGATCCCAGAACCCTGGGATCACGCCCTGAGCCAAAGGCAGATGCTTAATGACTGAGCCACCCAGGCGCCCCGTGTGTGTGTTTTAATCCTGCTAATAATTTAGTGCACTTATTGAATTTATGGCGTATTTTCATTGGTCTCTTTTGGAAAGTTCTTGGCTATTATTACTTCAAATAACACTTCTATTCCATTTTCTCTCTCCTCCCTTTCTGGGCCTCAAATTACGTTTATGTTAAACTTTTCACCATGTCCCAAATATTCTCTTTGCTCCTTTCCATATTTTTAATACTTTGGCTGTCCATACTATAATCTTGTTCTTTCTGGTTTACTAATTTACTCTTTAGGTTTTAACAAATTTGCTGTTATACCCATCTATTAAGCTCATAATGTCAATCTTTTCAGTTATAGAATACTAATTCGTTTATATTTTTGTAGTTTCTGGACCTCTGGTGAAATTCTCAATTTTATTATCTATATTCTTGAACTTATTACAGTTATTTTAAAGTGCATTTCTGATAACTCTAATTTCTGGGTTGCTTTTTGGTCTATTTTTGTTTCTCCTCTTCTCTGGCCTATTTCTTGTTATACCTGGTGTGTGTGTGTGTATGTGTGTGTGTGTGTGTGTTTTAAATCAATTACCAGACACTGTGTAGGAAAAAAGGCAGAGGCTCTACATAATTCTGTTCTTCTCTAGAAGGGACTCTGGTAGGAAGTTTGGGTATTGACGACTACCCTAATACAGTCAGGGTTTGAGCTGACCTGGGGAGATGTTATAGCCTTCGGGAGGCTCAATATCCATGGATCCCAAAGAAAGCCTGGATACTAAGTAAAGCCTCTCTTCTTTGGCAAGTTAAAACTCCAATTTTTGTCTCCTTAGCACCATGCGACTGCTCAAAACTCTGTTCTTCCTTTAGCTGATTAAGATTTTGGCAACTCTCCTAGGGGGAAAAGTTAATACACACAATATTGGGCTCACCTCAACAAATGGCCATAGCAGCTCTCTGATGCCTGCATATATGATTTTTCTGGAATTTCACCTAGAATTTCTAGTTGTTCTCCCCACTCAGTTATAGACAGAAGCAGAGTTCCCTTTTTCACACCTTTGAACAAGTTATTAATAATTGTTCATCCATCTACCCATCACCCATCTAAAACACACATTTACTGATCAAGTCCTATATGTTAGATATAATGGTCAGTGCTGCGAGGTAAGGAGAAAGGGATGGAAAGAAGAATGAGGCCTTCACATAAAGTGCTCAGTCTGATGGGAGAGTTAGACACATATACATAACAGATATTACAAAGGTATGATCGGTAAAATACTATATAAGACAATAAAAGAAAGAGTAAATAACTTATAAAGTTAAGAAACATTTCAAAAAGAAGGAAATAATTTGAGCTACAACTTATAGGATAAAGGAGTTTGCCATGTACAAAAGGAAAAAGAAAAAGAAATTCCCAAAGCAGGGGGAGCACCACAGAAAGCACGATGACAAGCACCTAGGAAGGAGCCAAATACTGAATGAGCGAAGTAGGCACGTCTCTTCCCTCCTCTCCTTCCTCGACCAGAGGATGTTTTATGTATCAAGACATGATAGACAAAGCAATCATTTCCAGAATGAAACTCAAATAGAAAGAAGTCACAAGGGCAGATACTGTCAAATGCAAATTTTGATTTTCTTCTCTCTTTTTTTTCTTCTTCTATTTTCTTCTGATTCCTTTTGTTGCCTTTTCTTTATCCTTACAGAATTAAAAAACAAAACAAAACAAAACAACTTCAATGGAAACAGACTCCATTACCATGTTTGATGACACCTGAAACACCTTTCCGTATCACTGGAAGTTCCTGAATCACAAGTTGACAAATGCTGTCATATTATTTCTAGTCAAAGCTATACATGATATTTTCTACTGATCATAAATAACTCATAAACATAGAACATAAAAAAGAATTTTTGCAATACAGTTTATATGGAATACAGCAAGTCTATTAAATACACAAAAATAGAATCAATACCAGATGATGTAAATATATAAACTATTTCTTTGTACACCTGTAATTGTTATGCTTTATAAAAGCTTTAGAACTCTGCTCTCTAAACCACCTATTGGTTCAAGTACACTCTTATATCAGAGACAGCTCACGGGTCAGTTCTCTGTGAAGTGTCCAACCCTTATGTTGCTATAGCCTCTGAGTCCTCTGAACTTCTACAGGACTTTGCATTACACTACGTATGAGATGCCTTTCTGGTTACAAGGACTAAAGCCTTGCTCAGGTTACCCCAAATGATAGAAATCTACTGTCAGGATACATGGGATAATAAGAAATCTGAAGACATGGCAGGTGGCTTCTCCCAGAGCCAATGATTCTAATCCAGCCTTGAGATCACACTCTTGGTTATTTCTGCAATATCCTATTGGTTACATAGGTCACCCCTATTCAGGGCTGGGTAAGCTATACAAAACTATAAATACAACAGGAAAGAATCACTGGGGCCATCTTGGAGATGAGCAACCAAAGATGGTGATAAGTACTGTGGAGAAAAGTTAAAGCAGAGAAGCAGGATCCTGGGTGTAGGGTTAGGGGTTAGAGCTGCAGTTTTGGAAAATGTCTAGGAAAGATCTCATTATCAAGGTGACATATAAAAAGTCTGAATGAGCCGAAGGAAAAAAGCCATGGGGAAATCTGGGTCAGACAGGTAATAGCAAGTGTGGGCCCCTGAGATGGGAATGAGTATGATGATGATGGCGGTGATTCCAGCAACTCAAAGACCACTGTTGAATAATTAAATAAGCAAAACATGGTAAGACCAAAAAAATTAAGAAGCTATAGGCAGGAAAATACAAAACAAACTGTTAACTTCACTTCCTCAAAATTTGCAACTGCTTTCTCCTTAGGTTCATTTCAGCAATAGCAGTAACCCCAGTTAGTTCAGCACCGAACCCTTCCTCTCATGCCACCGGTCAGTGTGCGTGCCAGAAACAAGCCCTAAGCACTACTCAAGACATGAATTTCTTCTTTGAGAAGAAACGTGTTCCAGCAGAGGCTGGATACCCTTTGTGAGGAAAGCTGGCGAAGTTCATGCACTTCATGAGCAGAAAGCTAAGCCTTCCTCATGCTCAGTTATCTCTGCTATAACCCATTCTCATGAAAAACCTGCCTCCCCAAAATAGTGTCGTAAGTTTTCAATGAGAGGTTCTGTAATATCTTCTATAAAAATATATTTCACCAAATATACTTCACACACACACACAGCCTGAGTACAATGCTCTCTGCAAAGTGCTTTTCTAGGACTCTTATGTCTCCACAGCTGTCCTGAAAGATAGGTTATTAATAATGCACCTAAGTGACTCTTTATGGATTTTATGACTTTATAATTCTACTGACTCAGAAATTTAGGAGCCTGATGAAAATTTCAAAAGCTTGTACTTAAGATTCCAAAAGTTTCTATATAGATCCTCTGCCTAAAATTACCATGTGCTAAAGAATAAAACAGCATATCTACAAGAATATGTGGCATTACCAGTCAGTTCTAGCAGAACTCTCTGTTCCCTTATAATTTATGTTCTTCTGCAACCAGGCATGGCATAAGAGGAAGTGATCCTTGGGAAATACTTGTTCTGAATGTTAACAAAGTGAAGGCAAAGACTGCATTTTTCCCCTGGTCAATAATACAACCTTTGCCCCTCTTCCATTAAGATATGAGTCACAGTGACTTAGCTTCTGCAAGAGCAACTGTGCAGAGACAGAGAAAGAAGAGGAACTGTTTATTACGTTTATTACGTATGGAGGCAGGAGTGGGGTTCCAAGTCCCTGACTAATCTAGAGGCCTGTGGCTGTACTCTGGGCTGCAAGATCTCCCTGAATCACAAGGAAATTCAGCCACTCTGACACTCCACTCCCCCTCCACATCACCCTCCCCAACCCATCTTCCAAGATGTCCAACTCCATCTTCTCCCCTCCAGTCCCTTTGCAGAAGAGCTGTCATGAGATTTATTTATAGAATGGGGGTGCCAGTGTTCCTCTGCACTTTTCTCACTGGGCATCACTGGTCCGTTTTCTTATAGATTCAGTCTCAAGATCTGCCCTCAAAATCCAAAATAACCCACAAAAGAAATAAATACTTGATATGTGTCATAAAAAATTGTGGACAATAACCCTGTTGCACAACTAGTTTTCAACACAGAAGCACATTTTTAAATGCTTCTCAACAATGAAAGAAGTCCTGAAATAATACCTCACTGTAATTTCACTTTTTCATTAGAAGAAAAAGAAACATTTGTTAATATGTTTCAAAATTTATAAAAATTTATCTGGGATAATTTCCCCTGAAACATCACTGTGCCATTTACAAGAATCAGAAAAAGTCAGGGATGCCTGGGTGGCTCAGTAGGTTAAGCGTCTGCCTTCGGCTCAGGTCATGATCCCAGAGTCCTGGGACTGAGTCCTACGTTGGGCTCCTTGCTCAGCAGGGAGCCTGCTTCTCCCTCTGCCTGCTGCTCCCCCTGCTTGTGCGCTCTCTCTCTCTCTCTGACAAATAAATAAAATCTTAAAAAAAAAAAAAAGAATTAGAGAAAGTCACATCAATAGATTAAATTTAATGCTTTGAATTCAATTATGAGATCAGTTCATGACAGAAGTAAAATAATTTGAAAGAAAATGAAATCCCATTATCCCCCTTACTTTTAAAATCATTCATCTAAAATTCTTGGTCCTTTTATTATAAATTAGAATACAGTGCAAAGACACAAAACAAAACAAAAATTCACAAGACAGTAAAGTCTCTGCTATTATGTATCTTCCTTCTGGTAAGGGGAAACACAAGCCAGACGATGATGAATAAACAAAATATTAAGTGCTTTGAAGAAAATAAAATATGGGCATGTGACAGAGAATGTGGGGCGTTCAGAGAAGGCCGGAGGAGGGGACATATGAACAGAGATTTGAATGATGTGGGTGGGGGCAGCCACACCAAGGACAAGGGGAAGGGGAGGACAGTCTGGGCAGAAGAGCCTGCAGGTGGCTGAGTCCCCAGGGGCTCAGTGTGGATAAACAGAGTGAACAGCAGGAAGAGTGGTGAAAGATAACTTCAGCAAGGAAGGCCAGGGCACCCTCATCTGGGGCTCGTAGGCTATGGCAATTCAAACTTCGTAGACTAGATTCTGATCCACATGATGACCACAGCGTGAGGACTTAACTCTGAACAAGCTCACATTCACTCATCTCGGGCCACCCCGGGGAAATCAGCTACCGTAAACACACTGATCACCGACGATGTGAAAAGGCACCATTACAGAAGAACTTTCTAAAAGGGATGCCATGGAACCTTACTCAGGAATTGAAACAATGGTTTGTTCATTGTGATTTTCAAGATCATGATTAAGAACATAAGATCACTTACACTAATAAACTCCAAAATAACAGAGAACAATAACAATGATTTCCACTTCAACGTTAAATTTATACCTCATGCAGCACCATGGGAGCTTTTCTGTTAAGATCTTGCCACTCAGCTAATTTTGTAATAACCTTGAAAAGCTCTTTCCTGACTTAGTTCTAAGTCTAATATGATTCCTGATCTTGCCTGGGTAAGATATTGGGAAGTACCGTGATGAAAAGCTTAGTTTTTCAGCCCTTTATCATCCACAGGTATGGGAATGTGTTCAGTAACCACAAAGATCCAACCCACATAAAATGGCACTCACCACGTTTTCTAGTCGCAACAATTATGCTTCATTTTGTATGAAGAGAACAAAGGGAAGGACACCAAGATTTAGCATTCCTGCAAGAGGTATGAGCCAGAGTTCTCACTTAATGCTCGGGAGAGTCCTACCGGGTATTATCTCCAAGTGCAATGAGTTAGGTAACTTGATCAAGGCCATACAGTTTGTACCTAACTCCAAAGCTCATGCTCTTTCTAAATTAATCCTTCAAGCCTCCTGATTGATAGAAAATGGTTAATTACCAGCATTAATGTGTTCAACATGCACTTCCTAAGCTCTTGAAAAGCCTGTTTAACTGTACTGGACTTATAAAAAGAAAAAGAACAAAATTTTCCAAAGATAGCTTGTCCTGTTTTACTGTTCAAAACAGCTTCTCTGAAAAAGAGAGATCTCAACATCTAGGAATGGATTTTTTTTTTTTTAATGTGACACGAAAAGTATATTTTGACTAACCTGAAGTCTGAAGGCATGGCAACCCAGAAGGTGGGTTAAACAGGCTTTCAGACGTTACTGGCAAACAGATGAGGGTATGTGGGGGGGGGGTCTCAAAATCGTCCAGCATTGTCTTAGACAAAACTAACGAGCTCAGGATGAAGTGTGAAAATCGGCACATCTTGTCTCTGCTCCTCCAGAGGCAGCAGACGGCATAACTAGCCCTAAATGCTGACCCACAAGCGCTTCCAGGAAAGGAGCTTTGAGTTGGGGAGCAAGTTCGGGGCTGCTTAGTCTACTGCTCCCCCAATACAGAGATCCGTTACAATATGCCTGCCTCTCAGGCTTCCCGGGAAACTTATGAAATGACAGTGAAATTCAGGGGGGGGGGGAGGAATAAACAAACCCCAGAACAAAAAACAAAACACTTGCATAAGCATTTTATTCAACCCCACATAAGTATTCACTTAGTTCTTGTTTATTTTGTTCTTTAATTCCTAGAATTGTTTAATCAGTGTTGTTGGATAGAAGTCTTTCCCGCATTCAATATTTTTGACATGCTTGTACGAAAAACTTGTTAAAATCAAACCAAAAAACCCACCCCACATATTTAACAGAATTGTCTGTTTTCCTCAGGAGTCACTTGGGAAATGACTGACTAATCCTGTGTAATTTTTCAGGTGACACTTGCATAACAGCAGACCAGGCTTAAAGACTTTTAAATCACACGACTTAAGAGGAATCCAAGCCTCGCCTGTCCACGTCCCTCTTCGACCCAGGGGTTATTTGGCTGTCCTGCTTTCCTGTTTCAACAACTTGAACACCAAGCCTCGGGACAAACCGCCGGAGGGCCCGCTTCCTCCCATCCCTGCCCCCGCCCCGCTGCGCAGAGGGGAAATCTCCGCAGCCAACTTCCCCGCTCCTCTTCTCAGCCCCAAATGGCCCCGAAACTACCCTGGTGTGGGGCTCCAAGTCCCTCCGCTCTGCCGCCAACGAGCTCCCCGTCTGGGAACACGCCCCGCGAGCGGGGTCTGCGCTGAGGCTGTGGGCACGGTGGGGGAGCCAGGGCACGCTCGGGTCCTCGGCGAGCCCTCCCCTGGGGCGCTCTCTCAGAACCCACTGCCCGGGGTTCGGGGGAGGAAGGGGCGCGGGGCGGCTGGTGGCCCGACCCAGGACCCCGGGGGCGCACAGGTGGGCGCGCAGGGCAGGGCGAAACCCTCGGGCGGCCGGCGGCTGCGGAGTCACCGCGGGGGGGGGGCCGGGCTCCCGGGGAGGGAGGGAGGGAACGCGGCAGGGGGGCAGCTCACCCGCGACGGCGGCGGCGACCAGGCCCAGCAACGGCAGCAGGACAGCGGGCAGCGCGGGCCGGGGCATGACGGCGGCTGCGGACAGCAAGGGCGGCGCTCCTGGGAAGTGCGGGGCGCCGACCAACCCGCCCACGCGGCCGGCCTCAGGGAGGGCGGGGGAGAAGGGCGAGGGGGAGGGGAGGGGGCAGCCCGGGGCTGACCCCGCCGCCAGCGCCCGCCCGCGCGCCGCCCCTTCCACGGCTCTGTTCTGTCTGAAACTTGTTATTTGAACTGGCATAATTTCGGACTCTCAAAAATGTTAACGAAAAGAGTACCGAAGAATTTCCGTAACCCTTCAGCCAGCTTCTCTAAATATTAACATCGTATATAACTCCAGGAAAATGGTCAAAGCCAGGAGATTAAAACTGGTTAAATACTGTTCACCAATCTACAATCCTTACCACATCTCGTCATTTGTCCCTCTAATGGTCTTTGCTTTTCTAAAATCCAATCCATCATTATATATTGCACTGAGATGTCTTGGTTCCTTAGTGTCCTTTACTGCGGGACAGTTCCTCTGTCATTGTTTGTCTTTCCCCCATCTCATTTGAACAGTACTGGACAATCATTTTGTAGAATGTCCTTCAGTTTGGGTTTGTCTTAGATTTCCTCTTAAGGGAGATTGGAAGAACAGGATTCAGGTTTTTTGTTTGTTTGGTGGGAGTATGGCAGAAATGATGTGTCCTGCCCAGGACAGACACCATGTCATCTCTCATGTCTCATATTGGTGATGCTAATTTTGACCACTTGGTTAAAGTGTTTGCCAGATTCCTCCTTTGAGTCTAACGGTCAGAAACCTTTTCAAAGGCTGCTCCCTGTGGACTATGTCCCTTAGGCAACTTTTTTTTTTTTTAAGATTTTATTTTATTTAAGAGAAAGAGTACAAGCAGGGGGAGGAGCAGAGGGAGAGGGAGAAGCAGAGGGAGAGGGAGAAGCAGACTCCTGCTGAGAATGGAGTCCCATGAGGCTGGATCTGAGGACCTGGAGATCATGACCTGAGCTGAAGTCAGAGGCTTAACCAACTGAGCCACCCAGGCACCCCCCTCAGACAACTTATTTGTTACCAGCTTCCTGGATTAAGGGTCTTTAAACTATGCTTGCACAGCCCTTGAAGGAACCAATTCTGCCCATACCTTGATCTTGAACTTCTAGCCTCCAGAAATGTGAGACAATAGAATTCCGTTGTTTAAGGGGAAAAAAAAACCAACAAAAACAAAAAAACCAAAACCATGCTTGCTATAATATATGTATAAACTAGACAACTGTAAATTGACTGGAGAGGGCATCTGGAACCAGACAACACAACACACAAAACAGCACCAAGTAAGACTCTGACATAGCCTCATGTCATTAGCAAAAGAGTGCTTTAAAATCAAGTCTAAATTCAACAATAAAAAGCCAAAGAACTCAATTTAAAAATATACAAATGATCTGAATAGATATTTCATCAAAGAAGATATAGAGATGGCAAAAAGCATATGAAAACACTCAACATTATATGTCACTAAAGAATTGCAAACTAAAACAAAAATTAGATACCACTACACAGCTATTAGAATGGTTAAAATCCAAAACACTGACAATACCAAATGTTGAAAAAGAGGAGCAAAAGGAGCTCTCATTCATTGCTGGTGGAAATGCAAAATGGTACAACCACTTCAAAAGACATTTTGGCAGCTTCTTGCAAAACTAAATATATTCTTGCCATTCAATTCAACAATTGTGCTTCTTAGTATTTACCTGAACAAGTTGATAACTTATGTACACACAAAAAATAGTAACTTTATTCACAGTTGCTAAAACCTGAAAGCAACCAAGATGTCCTCCAATAGGTGATGGACAAACTGTAGTACATCCATACAATGGAATAGTATTCAGCATTAAAAAGAAATGAACTATCAAGTCATTAAAAGACATGGATGAGCCTTAAATATATAGTAGTAGTATTATTAGCTATAATCACTATGCTGCACATTAGATCCCCCAAACTTATTCATCTTATAACTGAAACTTTGTACCCTTGGTCCAACATCTCCCCATTTTGCCACCCCCAAACCCCTAGAAACCACAACTCTATTCTCTTCTGAGTTCAGCTGTTTTCAATTTCATATATAAATGATACCATTTAAGATTTGTCTTTCTCTGTCTTACTTTTTTTGTATTGACATATAACATTATATTAATTTCAGGTGTACAACATAATGATTCAATGACTGTAAATATTATGAAATGATCACTGTGAGTTTAGTTAACATCCATTGCCATTATAATTATAAATTTTTTAAAAAGATTTTATTTACTTATTTGTCAGAGAGAGAGAGGGCACAAGCAGGGGGAGGAGCAGGCAGAGAGAAAAGCAGCCTCCCCGCTGAGCAAGGAGCCTGATGTGGGGCTTGAACCCAGAACCCTGGGATCATGACCTGAGCTGAAGGCAGCTGCTTAGCTGACTGAGCCACCCAGGTGCCTCTATACATTTTTTTCTTAAAAATAAATAAATAAATGTTTTCTTGTGATGCTGACTTATTTCACTTAGCATAACGCTCTCAAGGTTCATCCATGTTGTCACAAATGGCAGGTTTCTTCTTTCTCATGGCTAAATAATATTCCACTGTGTAGGTATGTGTGAGATATATGTATATATATGAATTTTTTTTATCCATGCATCCATTGACAAATGCTTAGGTTGCTTTTATGTCTTGGCTATTGTAAATAATGCTGCAGTGAACATGAGAGTGCAGATCTCTTCAAGATCTTGTTTCATTTCCTTTGAATATACACCCGGAAGTGGGGCTTGAACTCATGACCACAAGATCAAAAGTCACTCTTTGGGGTGTTTTGATTTGTTTTGTTTTCTTTCCTCTCAGCTTCTGAACCTGTGAACCCTTTTCCCCTCTTCTTTGGAAAAAAACCTTCTTCAACCCTCCTCCCTCTAGCTGTGACCCAATCCCTGTCCTTTCCTTCTCCACCATACTTTTCAGAATTTCATGTTCCCCATTTCCTAGTTTCCCTTTCACTTCACAGCTCACTCTGGATTCTGGCTTGGCTAGCTACATTTCCACAGGCTTAAATCACTTAATGTTTTCCTAATTTCTGGAGTCCAGTTTTATCTGACTTTGCTTCTCTGTTGTTTAGCAATTGGAGCAATGTTGACTTGATCTTACCTTGCATTAGAAGGGTATTTGGCCAGGAAACCAAAACCCTAGGGCTTCCCAAGGCTGATCGACAGCCCACATAAGATTCCTGGGGAAGGTCCCTGGGCTGAGCATTGCTGAGATCCCTTTTGGCCTGAGATAGGGAGGAGGCCTAGATAACTTTAGGCCAAAATACAGAGTGAGTCCTCTTCTGTGTATTTCAGCTCCTGTAGGCCCACAAGTAGGAACATTGGGATGAAGAGGAAGGGCTGATGAGAAAGACCAGTGAAGAGACTGGTGCAAATAATCCAAGAAAAATGATAAAGGCCTGAATTAAGACAGCTGATAATGGAGACAGCCACTCTGTGAGAAGCCTGAGGTAAAACTGACAGAATTGTTGGATTAGGGAGACGAGAAAGAGAAAATGAGGATGAATTCTGGGTTTCTAGCTTGAGAGAGGAAGGGTATGGTGTCTTCATATTGTTTGAAAGAAAATATAAGAAGTAGAACTGGGGGACGCCTGGGTGGCACAGCGGTTAAGCATCTGTCTTCGGCTCAGGGCGTGATCCCAGCATTACGGGATCGAGCCCCACATCAGGCTCTTCCGCTATGAGCCTGCTTCTCCCTCTCCCACTCCCCCTGCTTGTGTTCCCTCTCTCGCTGGCTGTCTCTCTCTGTCGAATAAATAAATAAAAAAAATCTTAAAAAAAAAAAAAAGAAGTAGAACTGGGGGCACCTGGGTGGCTCAGTCGTTAAGCATCTGCCTTCGGCTCAGGTCATGATCCCAGTGTTCTGGAATCCAGCCCCGTGTCAGACTCCGTGCTCAGCAGGAAGCCTGCCTCTCCCTCTCCCACTCCCCCTGCTTGTATTCCCTCTCTTGCTGTCTCTCTCTGTCAAATAAATAAAATCTTAAAAAAAAAAAAAAAAAGTAGAACTGGCTTGTGGAAATGGAGAAAAAAAAACTTACTAAAATTCTGCTTGTGATTAATTTAGCTTGGAAAAAAGAAATACACGTATATTAAATTTGTTGAAATGTAGATACTGTAAGAATGCTTTGATTTAGAATAAGCGGGGAATGAGATGTAACTTTGTTACATCTAATCATGAGGTCTAGTAAAATAAAAGTCTTTGAGATCTAGTTAAAATTTGTCTTCTTAAACAAGACAAAATTATCGAACTAATAGCAATTAAGTCTTCATTCCTCCAAAAGGGTTTTAGGAGTAAACGAACCTAAGATAAAGGACTCTGGATATTTCCCCCTCACATAAACTCAGCAGCGGCATGAGGATTGGGGTTAGCGAACTACTGCAGTCATGTGCAGAGGGGAACTCCCAGATAATGGCCACATCTTGCCCTGGGATCAGGGAGGGGAGCATGCTGTATGTGGGGTGAAGGGAGAAAAAAAGAGGGTGATCATTGGTGTCACTTACATTTGTCCCTTGTACCTGACCATTAGGTATATTTACTTCCTTTGTTAGGTACCCGGTTTTGAGAGATCAATTTTGTTAGACCACATGTGGGGGTTGGATTAGCTAGGGAAGACTAGAAAAGGCTGCTTTCGGTTCTTCTGACACATCTGCAACAGGTGAAATGGGAAAAGGAACACAATACGGGCAGTTCTGGTCATGCTGACGACTTGGATGTAGACTGTCCAGTGGAAGTTAGAATATGAGCCTGGAGCTGCGTATGAGACCTACTGACATAGAAGTGGCTGATGAATGCTTTGGGTTGGGCGGTGGGGGTAGGATCTCCTGTAGAAGCACCAAAAATGAGAAGTAAGTGGGCCATAGTTAGAATTTCTGCTGATCCAAGAGTTAAAAGACTTGCTAAGAATTGCTGAGTCAAAGGCATCTGAAAAAGAGACTCAAACATTCAGAAATGTAGGACGATTATATTCTTTATTAAAAAAATATTTTATTTATTTATTTATTTATTTATTTATTTATTTATTTAGAGAGCATGGGGGGAGGGGCAGAGGGAGAGGGAGAGAGAAACCCAAGCAGATTCTGGGCCGAGAGCAGAGCCTGCCATGGGGCTCCATTTCAAGACCCATGAGATCATGACCTGAGCCAAAACTGAGTTGGACGTTTAACCGACTGAGCAACCCAGGTGTCCATGATTGCATTTATTCTTTAAATAAAGGATACCTTGCATTACAACAATTGCACACTTTATTTTTTGTTATACTATATGTGTAACATAATAAAACCCAACCTAGAGATATATTTTTCAACAAGGATCAACACTTTTACTTAAAAAATAAAACAAATTTATTACAGCATCACTACTATATATAGCTGTACTTTTCTTTTTTTTAAGATTTTACTATTTTATTATTTTTAAAGGAATCTCTATACCCAGTGTGGGGCTTGAACTCACAACCCCGAGAGATCAGCAGCTGCACACTCTTCCGACTGAGCCAGCCAGATACCCGGTACAGGTGTACGTTTCACACCAAGTTGATTTAGTTCTTTGAAGAAAATCTTTAACAACTAAAATTGTACAGATCACAGGGCAAGAGGAATAGTCTAACAAATTCAATAAAAATATTTCAAGACAATAGTACTATAGTTTTAGTCTATACTAAAACTCTTAGAAAATTATTTATAAGTTTATCATAGTATAAACACTCTAAATCTTAAAATAAATCTATGAATATTATACAAAAATATTCTAAAGTATAAATATAAACACTGAATAAAACACCATGTTCAGTGGAAACTATTATTAAAAATATATTCTAGGTGGTAAAATTTTAAGTGATAATCACAAAACAGTGCTTCCTTAAATATTCATCATCTAAAATATTTTAGTAGTAGTCACAAGGTTTAGAGTTTCACTATAAAATTTTCATTTTTACAAATGCAAGATATACAATTTCCTTCATAAACCCCTATTCTCTAGCTCACAGAAAAAAGGGAACAAAGTAACACAAATTACTTAGTCAAAATTTGACATGTCATATAAAGCATAAAAATTGGGAAATTTTCAAGAACTTGTATCCTTAGCTGGTTCCCTTTAAGAGGAAAGAGTTATATATTGTACATAAGAAAAGACAAAAACCACACTGCTACAGCATATCTAAATCAATCTAAAGACAATGTTCCCATACTTTAGGAAAATGTTAAGTATTAAATCTCCTTTAAAAGCCATTGTTTTATGAACAACTATGACAAAACAAAATATTTCCATTTAAACAATTTTGGTATGAAATATCTTTGGACCAGTATAAGAAGTATCTTGCCAAAAGCATTATTTGGCTGTGTAAAAAAAGTAAGCATATCTCATTGGTTAATAATTTCTCCTAAATGCTACAAATGACTATTTTGAAATAATGTTCATATTATTTACCGTTATGTTTTTACTTTGAGATACAAATTTCACATTAGGCTGGATTTTTTTTTTTTCAGTAGGCTCCACAACCATGCCCTATGCTAAATATTCTTAAAAGCTAAAAGGTAGATTTGTGACCTAGTAACATGCCAGCTTTAAATCTCTAAGCAGTCGTGCCATTCGTATATACACATCCTAGTTACTAACTACATTCTTATTGAGAAAATGCACATTAAATTTATTAACCCACAAATAATTTGGACTTTAGTTCCAGCTTTGGTTCTTTTCCATTCTATTAAGGTTCTCTATTCTATTAAGTAAAGTTTTAAACATGGCATTTTGTGGATAATTCACTGTAGATACTAGCACAGCAATTAAACAACTGAAAAAGTACTTACCACTTCTACTTTAGAACAGAGTAAATACTGACACTGGGCAAAACTGAAATGGCTCATTTTCCCTAACACGTTAGTGCAAATTAGCAAACTTTTAGAAGAATTTAGTCATGGAAAGTGGGAAGCATAATCTCATCTTCATTCATTCCTTGTTCATATCGAACTGAAGAGAAGCCCGCCCAGTGCAACCGGTTCCTTTGGAAGAGGAACCAAATCAGGGCACTGATGAGAGCTAAGACACTTAGCACAGCAAATGTGATAGCTATTCCTCTGTAATCAGGGCCTAGAAGAGGAAAAGGTTTGACATTGGAGGAGAGAATATAAAAGTCATCATTATTGATTTATACATTAGGCTGTGTGTCACACATGTAAACTGTGTACAAATGAGACACAATAAGTACCTGATTGTTTCATAGCATTAACACAGAATGCAAACTCCATCATCAAACACAAGCGTTTTCTTTGCAGATTTAACTCTTTTCCCTTTCATTTAAATCCTATTTGTTGTTTTAGCAATTTTTTTTCTAAAGAAGTTAAAGCATTATCTTTATTCTCACTTTCCCCATCACCCTTTCAAAAACATTACTCCCAGTATATTACCTTACTTTGATAGCAAATTGCTAAAAGTTGTAAATTTTTGTGTTTGACTTACCTAGGGCCAAATTTATTTGCTTTAAAGCAAATTTAAGACTTTAGGGTGATTTCATTTAGCTCCCAGCTATTCAATTTCAAACGCTGTCCCAGACCCCTTCTTTGCATGCTGCCCAGATGGACTCATTTTGTCCCCTTGCTTTAAATACTATCTCTATGCTGACCTCTCTTCTCCCTCATATGTCCAACTGCATGCTAGACATTCCACATGGATATCTCTTCTCCATATGGACACTCCGAATGCCAAAACAGAACTCTTGGTTTGTGCCACTGTAACCCTGCTCCCTAGCTCCCCCCATAATTTTCCAGCTGTTTTCCATTTCACTTAACATAGAACCTGAACTCTTGACCCTTGCTTCCAGAGTCCTAGGTGTCTGGTGCCTGCCTACCTTTCAGCTCCTCTTTAAGCACTCATCAAGCTCATTCTACTTTAGGCTCTGTTTCACCTGGTAGCTCTGCCTAGTATGCCTCTTCCCCTCATCTTTGCTTGGCTGGCCTTTCAGATCTCAGCTTTAATGTCCGCTGCTCTTAGATGTCTTCCCTGATAACCTATCCAAATTAGCCATCCCCCTACCCAGCACACAAAACAGGGCATGATGCATAGTAGGCACTCCAAATATTTGCTGAATCAATGCATGAATGTATAGATACCAATCATCTAGCATTGGGGTTTTATCTTTAATATTTATACCAAAAGGACCTTTTTATGCTAAATCTTCAAAAATGTTGCTGTGAAAAATTTAGAGCTCCTTTCTCTAGAAATGAAATTAAGATAAGATTTTTATGGTTATTTTATATATAAATTCATGATAAAATCTAAGTTTAAATTATGACTTCCTATAGATGTTCCTTCCAGGAAATTTTAAGTAATTAAATCCAGATTTGCATTGTTGCTAAGTTAATCATGAGTTTTATGGGAATGAGGAGAAAGGAAGCAAACTAATTGCAGAATTAGACCTTTGAGCTTTTACATATTTGACTGATAGAATCAAACATCTTAAGAACATATTCAAAGAAATGAGCTCCCTAATACTCTGGCAGCTTCTATTTTTCTTAGGGAAGAATTATACAAACTTTCATCTGGGAGTCTTAGACATCTTGGCATTTATATCTCTTGCAATATATTTTTCTGACAGAATCTGCATGGCTTCATCAAGTTTTTTGGATATACTGAAAGAACTAAATAAGGACTTTAGGACCAAGTACAAAACTTTGCACATAACTGAGTTGCACATTTATTTCCTGACCTGTTCTACAAATATATTCCTTAAGGACAAGTTCCATACTTACCCAGAGGAACTTTGCAGATAACTCTTCCATAGCCATGTGAACATTCAACTTTTATCCAAGTTTCATTTGAAGCCAACAAAATGCTACATTTTCCAGCACCACTCTTACTTTTATTTGCCCATTTGACAAATGTCACTTTTGATCCATCTAGCCAATTCCAAGACTGATCTAAAAAAGAAATTAAGTTTATTGCGTCTAAATTTTTCTCTTTTTAAATTTAAATTCAATTAGCCAACTTATAGTACATCATTAGTTTCAGATGTAGTGTTCAATAATTTATCAGTTGCATATAACATCCAGTGCTCATCACATCACATGCCCTCCTTAATGCCCATCACCCAATTACCCCATTCCCCCACCAACCTCTTCTCCAGCAACGCTCAGTTTATTTCCTATAGATAAGAGTCTCTCATGGTTTTTCTTCCTCTCTGATGACTTCTCATTCTGTTTTCCCTCCCTTTCCCAAAAGTCCTCTGCCCTGTTTCTTATATTCCACATGTGAGTGAAAGCATATGATAACTGTCTTTCTCTGATTGATTTATTTCACTCAGCATAATACCCTCCAGTTCCAACCACATCAATGTAAATGGTAAGTATTTATCCTTTCTGATGGCTGAGTAATATTCCAGTGTGTGTGTGTGTGTGTGTGTGTGTGTGTGTGTGTGTGTGATGTCTTCTTTATCCATTCATCTGTCGATGGACATCTCGGCTCTTTCCACAGTTTGGCTATTGTGGACATTGCTGCCATGAACATTGGGGTGCAGGGGCCCCTTTGGATCACTACATATGTATCTTTGGGGTAAATACCTAGTAGTGTAATTGCTGGGTCATAGGGTAGCTGCCTCTAAATCTCTAAGGTAAAATGGCATGTGGCTCATACAACTCATTTACTTAGAACTGTGCTATGCCATTATTTAAAATGAAACTTGTTAAAAGTGAAAAAAATAAAAAAATCAGTCCTTCAGTGGCACTTGTCAAATTTCAAGTGCTCAATAGCCATATGTGGCTAGCAACTACTCTGTTACACAGCACAGATATAGAACATTTCCATCTTTGCAGAAAGTTCTACTAGCACTGATATAAAACGTGGTGTTTTGGTTAAAGTGCAGAATGCTTGCACTTTTCTTGTGAGGGATAGATTTCTAAAGACCCGAATCCCCATCAGCATCCTCACCCCCAACTAAAAAACTCATATCATTAAAGATGTGCTGGGGGAGCAAGGGTCAAGAGGGTCCAGGATGGTCTCCCCACCGTGACTCCATTTTTATTTTCCAGCTGAGGGAGCACCACCTTGTGGTGATAGTGTAAATACAATTAAGCATTCATTTAGATGGCCAACTTTGATTTGAATCCATTCACTTTTTGACAAGTACTTAATATTTTGGGATTCACATTTATTTCAATTATTTAGAATTCAATTTGGCTTAAAACATAAAACACACCTCCTATTCTTCTATCGAATTTTTACTCTTAGTTCATTCTTTATCAATTCCAAGTTTACTCAAATCTGTTATCCATTATTGCTTGGATTAATCCATCATTCCTTGAAAATTTCTTCCACAAATCTTTTTTAACCAATTCTCGGCTATTTTATCAAGCTTGTTTGAAAAAGAAAATCACCATTAAGAATTAACTTTTCTCTAAGGTAAAAATGTTACAAGAGGGAAGAGAACTACAACAGGAGACCCTTCTGAAAAACAGACTTATAAGCTACAAAAACACAAGTGGTAGACACTAGAACTCTAGGGAAGCAAGTCATGAGTTCTTTGTGGGAGCATGAGGGCCACAGATATTGCTGTAGGAGAAAAAATATGCTGTCGATCCAAGTATCTTAAACCTCTAGAACATTCCATTGATTTAACCTGATTTTCTATTTCATTAGTGTTTTCCATTATTACTAATAAGTCACTCACATATTCATATTCATTAGGAATTTATAAGTGTCCAAAACAGCCAGCAGACCTCGCTTATTCATCAATAAGAAGCATTTGAATTCACCACCACCTGACATTCTTTAGCAAGGCTGACTTGGTATTTAGGACAAGTTGGAACTCTCTTTGCACACTGTGCACACAAATACATCACTTACCGGCAGAATATTGAGATAATCCAAGCCAAACTCTCATGGTAATATTATTATTTTCCCTCATCAGTCTGCTCACGAACTTATTTTCATCTTCATCCTCTATGGTAACAATAGTTGCAGAATGATCTGTTGAGGGAAAACAAGCCCTAAACTAATTAGCTTTATGCAAACTAGGGAAGTGGCTTATTCTCAACCAGCCGCTTGAAAAAAAGAAATCTACCATGATCAAGATCATTGAGAAATTCAAGCTTTACATAGAGAATAGTTTGAAAATCTGATATTTGTGTCAGATTTTTTAAAAAGTATAGCATTAATAGATTCCAAAAAATTTAGAAATATTTCTAGATTGAAACTTTACATACAGAAATTTTATGTTTCTTCAAAATGTTTAACATTTTGATCTTGGAACTGCCTGCCAGTGGGACCATTGCATATGAACAGCGAGTCACAAGTAGTGGGGTATATGGTTGTAGAAAGATGTGTCTCAGCACGCTCTCCTCGACAACCATTTCTGTATAATAACTCAGCTTTAACTTTGCTTCTGTTAAAATGAAAATGAAAGCAAATAGGTTTAGGATATTGGGGAACATTAGCCTTTCCCTTAATATTATTTTATACATAGGTGTACTTTTTTATTTTTTATTATTATTTTATTTTTATTTTTATTATTATTTTATACATAGGTTATGCCCACTGTAAGTTCCTAAATAAAGTATGGAATTGAATACTCTTGAAGTTTGATAAATTGCCTAAGCCCACAGAAAAATAGTATTATCACCGTCATCAGGCAAGGGATAGAAATAGAATAATAACTAGACTTGGGAAAATCAATCCTAAGTGGAATCAAGTAGTCTTCAGCAGTGACAAGCCCAGCTCGGGGCTTTATCCCACAATCCTGAGATTATGATCTGAGCTAAAATAAAAAATCAGACACTTAACTGATTGAGCCGCCCAGGTGCCCCCAAAATATTTTCAAAAATATAATCATTATTTCAAATTATTTCCTTGGAAAAAATTCCAATGATTGCATTATTGAGTCCAAGAAAATCAATAAATTTTAACTCACCAAGTTTTGAACAGAACTGTTTGGCTTCTGAGAAATTGCGCAGTGCCCGGTCAGATGCGTAACAGTGCTCCCTGTACTGGATCCATTGTGACTCATTCCCTTTTACTGCTGGACATCTTGATGAGTGTGTATGAGAGGACACCTCTTTAGCTATAAAAATGTTAGATATGATGTAAAAATGCACAGAAAAAATAACTGACTTTTTAAAATCTCACGAACCCCTGTCTGAAACTGTGGTTCCTGTGGGTAAGAAGTATTCAACTCAATACCCACACCAGGGAAAGCTACAGCCCATATTCTAAGAGTATACATTCTTATTAGCTTTTTGGAATACCATTTTTAAATCTTAGAAAGTAGAAGAAAGTATTTAGCCCTCTAAGATGGAATTACCCTAAGGTAAAAACAATTGGATAGAAAGAATAAGAAGCAAACACAGGCTCGGCAGGCCTGTAACTACTTTGAAATAATACTTAAAATTGTTTCTTTCTTTGGATTCTTTTTATCTTGATCATATAAACCTAGTTTTACCTTGCTATATAAAAAAACTACTTTTAAAATCATATCCACAAGTGAAAAATTGGTAATATGTTTACAAAGGACCGTATATAAGCATAGCACAATCTGTCTCCTACAAAGAGAGGAGCTATGGCTTCCGTACCCATTAAATAATAACTCCCCATTCCTGTCTGCCCCCGGAAATCACCATTCTACTTTCTGTTTCTATGAATTGACAGCTCTAGGTACCTCATATAATTGGAGTCGTATGGTATTTGTCCTTTTGTGTCTGGCTTATTTCACTTAGAATAATGTCCTCAAGATTCGACCATGCAGGTTGTATTATGTATTATGTGTCAGAATTTCCTTCTTTTTTAATGCTGAATAATATTCCATAGTATGAATATACCACATTTTGCTTACGCATTCATCTGTCAGTGGACAACTTGGGTTGCTTTCACCTTTTGGCCGTTGTGAATAATGTTGCTGTGAACACAGTTGTACAAATATCTGTTCCAGTCCCTGCTTCCATTTCTTTTGCGTATATACCCAGAAGTGAAATTGCTAGATCCTATGGTAATTTTATGTTAAAATTTTTGAGAAATCACCATACTATTTTCCACAGTGGCTACAAACCACTTTTTATTCCCACAAGCAATATACAAGGGCTCCAATTTCTCCACATCCTTACCAACACTTGTTCTTTTCTTTCTTTCTTTCTTTTTTTTTTTTGAAGAGTCCATTTTTTTCCCTAAGGTTTTTTGTTTTGTTTTGTTTTGTTTGAGAAAGATGGGTTGGGGGGGGAAGGGCAGAGAGAGAGAGGTAGAGAGAGAATCTTAAGCAGGCTCCACGCCCAATGTGAAGCCCAACATGGGGTTCAATCTCAGTATAGCGCTGGATTTGTGTTTGTTCATGTTGTCATTCTACTTGATCCTATAAAGTCTGTTTAGCTAACACAGATGTCCTTTCCATTTTTGTATACTTTACCACATTTCTCATGTATTCCAATTGTTTTTCTAAAACATTACATTTATTTTCTGTACCTAACAACTGAGATGTCAGTTCTTGATTATCCATAATCATTCTTGATATCATTCTCTCTTTGTTGTATTCACTTGCTTCTCTGGATAAGGTTTTCACATTTTTTTCTGCTTGGATCTGTTTAATTCCAAATGTCGAATCTTCTCTGGAAGATTCTTTGGAGCAGAAAGCATGGCAAGCACTGAGAACCGGAGGCTTCAGAGACTGCCACTGCCACCATCTTGACTTGTCCAGCAGGCCTCTGCAGCTCCTGGGTGGTCTTGGTTCCTGTGCTCTTCTTCAAGGCTCCACCTGTCAGGATGACCCCAAGTCCAGCCCCTGATGGAAGGGGCTTTTCCTTAGATTTTACGGATCATCTAAGTTTGGAAAATGCTTAGTTATACAAAATTAAATAGATTTTTTTCCTATAGAAACTCCCAGAGCCATCAATACAGTAAATCAAACCTAAGGTATTTCCCAAATTTATATGCTGCTGAACTCTTTTTAAAAGGAGTGTGTCAGCCTTTGAAAAACACTGCTAAGTGAAATTAAAATTCACAAATTCTAGAGTAATATGTACCCAGTGAGAGAGGAACTGAAAGTCTTCGGGAACTTACCCTGAATGGGTATATCGTATTTGTTTCTCTTCACAAAGTATCAAAATTATTTTTATTGGATTTGTGAATAAACCTTATTTAAAAATTGACAAAAATTCCTTTGAGTATTTAATCATGTGCATAAAAAAATGTCATATTTTAATAAATATAGTTATTCAAAATCAAGTCTTACATTTTGTAGGTTTATAACAAATAGCACCATCACTGACAGACTTGCATTTTTCATGTCTCCAAATTCCTTTTGGATCCAAGACAACACAATTTCCAGCAGACTGGTTATCTTTCCATGGGATGTAGTCAAATGTACTGCCATCAGACCATTCAAAACTTGATTCACTTCCCTGTTTTAAGAATAATAGAGATGAAAAAAAGCTTAGGACTTTTTTAGCATAAGAATTGATTTTTAAAAAAAGAGTAATAGAGATAACCTGATTCCAGACAAGAGAATGTTCAAAAAGAACATTAAGAAGAATATATATACTTTAAGAAGTATTGGAATGGATTGTTAATTATTTGCTTACAATTGTTAGGGTGTGGACCTATTTGTAAAATCAGGGATTTACTTTTGATGCTTTGATTTGAGACATTTACTCTGGTGCAATTTAAGCAGGACTTTAAATTTACAGACAGAGTTACTATACTCTGTCTCTAGATTTTTTTTTTTTTAAAGATTTTATTTATTTATTGGACAGAGATAGATATAGCCAGTGAGAGAGGGAACACAGCAGGGGGAGTGGGAGAGGAAGAAGCAGGCTCATAGCGGAGGAGCCTGATGTGGGGCTCGATCCCACAACGCCGGGATCACGCCCTGAGCCGAAGGCAGACGCTTAACCGCTGTGCCACCCAGGCGCCCCTAGATTTTTTTTTTTTAAGGATGATTTTATGTAACACTTGAAATTAAATGATGTGCAAATGGCTTCCATTTGTCACAATTACAGATTTACAATCCCAACCTCCATATTATTCTGAATATTGCTTTTTATGTTTTATAGTTCTGCAGTTTGTGTCTCTGGCTACATTTTTTCATATTAGGAAGCCATCAAACAGCAGAGGGCTGGAAGAAGAAAGTACTTCCCGAGAAACTCATATGGGAAGATTACTTTTGGTTTTCCCTTGATTCTATAATACTAATTTGTCATCCTTTCTTTTATTTTCTTCACTTTGTTCTAAAGATTATTTAAATCAGGCCTTCAATTCTAATCTCAATAGATGCCTATTTTTGGTATATTGGACATCATGATTAGGTACATGAATATACTAATTAATAAGATTCAAATAGTGGCACAAAAAGATATGCTTACTACTGAAACGTTATTCTCAAATAGTGCAATTTGTAGGGGGAAAGTGAGAAGAAAATACACATTTATTAGTCCTAACATGAAGAATTTTATTTGGCATCTTATATAAACTTTTGCATTAATCTTCACTATAATCCTGTATTAAGGAAAATATTATCACCCGTTTTACAGATGAAGAAGAAATAAGCTTGCAAAGGTTAAATAACCTGTTCATGATCACTGAACACGTAAATGGAAGACCCACCACTAGTACTGGAACTCAGGTTTCTCTGATTCTGTGCTACTCCTGTTTTACCCGCTTTCCAGTTGGTCTGCCCCAACTAGGTGACAGAGAGGTGTTGTTGAGATATTCATCTCTTGGGCCGTTGGGATGGCCTGGCAGTGTCTAGGCAGCTGCAGTCCACCATTTGCCCTACTGCATTCTACAAATACAATTTTCTATCTGGTTCATGTTGCAAAAAGATAAGCAGTATGCTATGCAAATTGAGTCCCAGGACTTAATCCGATGTTATACTTTGAATTAATACCTTATGCTCAAATTTCCAACCTTCTAACACATTTGGAAAATTTCTGGGAAATAAGACAAAACTTACATCGTGACTTGAGAGCCCAACCCATAGTGGAAATCCATCACGTTTTACGATGTCTTCCAGAAACAGCTGGCCATTTTGGTCATGAACACTTGCCAAATAACCTCCACTTTGAGAACACATGTTTAAGGCTTCATACCATGTTACCTTCTTTTGAATAACATTATAAATACCATCTTCATATGGAATAAACTGTGGCAGAGTAGCATTATATTCTTCCTTGTAGTCAACTATAATATTTAAATTAAAAGTATTAGTGATTATATTTAAATTATTTAAAATACACATTCTGGGTAAGACTAGACATGCAATCATTTCTAACATTAAACAAAACTGGATTTCTTATTAACAAGGGATGTAAAATGCATATATTATTTTTCTTATTGCCACAATACATGTAATAGGTTTTTAAATATTATAGTTGTCTGGTTGATTAAAAAAAGGTATAAACATTGTCTTTCATTTAAGGAGCTCACATAGGAATTGGGGACAGAATAAAGAATTCCTGAAATGCAGGCCAAACAATTAACCGCTATAACATGTGTGATTGAGTAGAGAAGGAAAGATTCTTCTGAAGTAAGAGAGTCAGAAAGCCTGCTTAACAAATTCAGTTTGCAGAGTTTAGGTTAGATGAAATTAGGACTAAGAAGAAATAAAGTAATCAGAGAGTAAGCTAAAAACAAATGAAGAATAATATAGCAATAACGAAACAACGATGATGACGGTACTTCAAAGAGGCACAGGATCCAAGTGATAGAGCTCCCAATGGCCAAAACTAGAACAATTTGAATAAAATATTAAATAATGTAGCATATTGGACTATAACCCAAAGTATAAAATATATATTGATATAAACAACTGACTGAATAAATTTAAAAATGGGAGAGAGGGACACCTGGGTGGTTCAGTCGGTTAAGCGGCTGCCTTCAGTTCAGGTCATGATCCCAGGGTCCTGGGATCAAGTCCCCTATCAGGCTCTTTGCTCAGCGGGGAGTATGCTTCTCTGCCCCTCCCCTGGCTTGTGCTCTTTCTTTCTCTCCCCCTCACTCTCTCTCTCAAATAAATAAATAAAACCTTTAAAAAATAAAAAATAAAAATGGGAGAGAATAGACAAATCTCTTGTACAGAAGAATTCCAAATAATTTACATAGATATACCCCTCTCAGGAAGATGGAGAATAACTCTTCAGTCTGTAAGTGTGGGCTGATTATAGTGACTTCCTTACAAAAAGTATGGCATGGAAATGTGGAAAAGGGTAACTTTGCAGTGGAGAAAGCTAACAAATACCATCTGTAGCCCAGTGATCAAGGTTAAAATCAACAGTGGTAAGTTGTGTTGATGGCACATACCCTTCATATGATGTGATGAAAATGGCACTTTACCTCTGTGGTTTTTTCCTAAACCTCAAACTCACAACTCCAGTTTAATCATGGGAAAAACATCAGTCAACCCAAACTAAGGCACAATCCACAAAATACATGACTAGTGCTCCTCAAAACTGTCAAGGTCATCAAAAGCAAGAAAAGTCTAAGAAACATTCACAGTCAAGAAACCTAAGGAGACATGATGACTATATGTAACATAGTATCCTGTAGTATCCTGGATAGAATCCTGAATAGAAAAGGGACATTAAGTAAAAAAAAAAAAAAAAAAAAATCGGAATAATGGATGGACTTTAGTAAATAGTGATCTATCATACTGGTTTTTTAGTTGTGACAAATGTACCATACTAATGTAAGAGGTCAACAATAGGGAAAATTGGTTATGGTGTATTTGGGAACCCTCTGTACTGCCTCTGTAACTTTTTTACAAATACAAAAATCATTCTAAAATAAAAAGTTTGTTAAGTGAAAAAAGAGGTGGAAGACTTCTTGTCCATAAAAAAACGTAAATGAAGGTGCAAATGAGGATAAGCATACACTGCACATGGGACAATTAAGAGATCAGCATGACACAAAAAGAACCTTATTGAGCCAAGAATGGGGGAAGATATGGGGGCTGGAAGAAAGCCTAGAATTTTAGAATAGACAGTGTTTCTAAAAAACCTTAGAAGCATACATGGTCTCAAAGCAATTGGCAATAGGAAAACACTGGAGATTGCTGTTTGAAATGATGCTCCAGAAAGTTATTTTGTGGCACTATGAAGAGAGATAAGCCTGAATGTTATGGCCTTAAATCATAGTGGCCATTATAACAGTTTCTAAGCTGTGAAACATTTAAAACTCATATGCATGTAAAAATAGATTTACTTAAGGAATTAGGCAAACTTAAGAGACATTTATTTTTAGGCTAGAATGTCAAAACTTTACACAAACACACTTTCATATTTATAAAAATTTTCTCCAGTCTCCAAGACCCAACCACGTCTTACGATTTTCCAACAAACTGACGCCAATAACAAATAACCTAAAACTAACTTACATAAAACAATGCTAAACAGTTAAATGCTGTCTCCTCAGCTACATTTTACTCCTTGAGTTCAAGACCATGACACCATGGATGCACTGTATCTTTTCCTTCCTCTGTAACTTCTGTAGTACCTCTCACAGGACTGAAAATAGAGGAGGCACTCAAAAAATACAGTTGAATGATTCCCACTCGAGCTGATGGCCTTATGTTCTCTTTCCTTGGACTGGAAAGTCTACATTAGTATACTTACCCATTTCAATTTTACAAGCAAGAATACTGTTCTGCGTATAGTGAAGTATTTCTTCAATAACATTGAAGGTTTGAATATCCCAGAAGCCATCAATACTCAAGCCAGCAAAAAACTTGTCATTTTTTATATCTGGTCTTCCTCCTCTCCAATTTGTGTATGACAGCATGGTCTTATCAGACCACAGAAGAGAATTATCTAGGGAAGACACGTTTTTTTCTATGTTTAGAGATTAAATGAAGACTTGAATTATAGTTAATATTTCAAACTCAATCGATTTTCTTTCTTCTTTATTTACTATGTAAAAAGTTATATGATTATGTATATCCCTTTAAAGTATTTTCTGACTATAACAGTAAATCATGCTTATTTTTAATTTGGAAAGTACAAATTATAAACATAAAAATTAAAATTTACTTATAATTTCACCATCCTGTAATAGCTTTATGTTTTGTTATTTTTAAATCAAATTTTTCATTTCTCCTGTATATATGTTTAATTACAATGAAAATGAATATAATTATTTAATTTAAAAATTAACACATTACAAAACTAGTGATAGAAATCTCTTCCCTGGACCTAAACCATACACAATTGTGCACATTTATGTCAACTGATTTTTGACAAGGGTGCCAAAACAATTCAATACAAAAGAATAGTCCCTGGGACAACAGGCTATCTACATGCAAAAACATATATGTATGTATGTGTGTGCGCGCGCATGTGTGTGTGTGTGTGTGTGTGTATACATATCAGACCCTTTCCTTTTACCATACAGAAAATTAACTCAAAAATTGATCACAGACCTAAAGGTAAGAGCTAAAACTATAAAACTCTTAGAATAAAACCTAGGAGTATTTCTTCATCACCAGGAATAGGCAAAGCATAGATATGCATAAGTGATAAGAAATAGATAAATTGGACTTCATTAAAATTAAAAAGTTTTTTGTGGGGCGCCTGGGTGGCTCAGTCGGTTAAGCGTCTGCCATCAGCTCAGGTCATGATCCCAGGGTCCTGGGATGGAGCCCCCAGTCAGGCTCACTGCTCAGAGGAAGTCTGCTTGTCCTTCTCCCTCTGCCTCTCCCCCCACCCTTCCCCGCTTGTGATCTCACTTGTTCTCTCAAATAAATAAATGAAATCTTGAAAAAAAAAAGTTTTGTGCTACAAATTCTACTATCAAAGTGATGATGGGGGCGCCTGGCTAGCTCAGTCAGTAGGGCTTATGACTCTTGATCTGGGGGTAGTGAGTGAGAGCTCCATGTTGGGTATAGAGCTTACTAAAAAAAAATAAATAAATAAAGTGATGGAGAAAATATTTACAAATCATTTACTTGACAAGGAACTTATATCCAGAATATATAAAGAATGTTTATAACTCAACAATAAAAAAGACAATTTTAAAATGGGTAAATGATTTGAATAAAGTTTTTTCCAAAGATGATATACAAATAGGAAATAAGCACATGAAATTATGTTTAATATCATTAGTCCTCAGGGAAATGAAATAAAAATGAAGTAAAAACCTCAATTAGATATCACTTCATACCTACTAGGATGGCTATAATCAAAAAAAGAGATAAAAACAAGTGTTGACATAGAACATGGAAAAATTGGAAGGTATGGAAAATGGCATAGCAGCTTAGGAAAACAGTCTGTTAGTTCTTCAAAGGGTTAAAAAAAAGACCCAGCAATTCCTCCCTTCGGTATATACCCAAGATAAATGAATACATACATCTACATGTTCATCGTGGCATTATTCACAACCAAAAAGTGAAAAGAATCTAAATGGTCATCAACTGATGAATGGATAAATTAAGTATGGTATAGCCATACGACAGATGTTATTGTTATTATAACAATGTTATTCAGCCATAACAAGGACTGATACACGCTATGGTGCTACATGTATAAGGCATTACGCTAAGTAGAACAAGCCAGTCACACACAAAAATCACCTATTGTATGATCTCATTTATTTGAAATGTCTAGAATAGGTAATCTGTAGAGACAGAAAATAGATCAGTAGTTGCTGGGAGTTGGGAGAAGGGATAGGGAACGAGGAGGGAATGCTAATGGGTACGGTGTTTCTTTTCGGGGGAGTGATAGCGATACAACCCTTGACCATATTAAAAGCCATTAAGTTGTACACCTTAAATGGCTGGATTCTGTGGTATGGGAATATATCAAAGTTTCTGGAAAAATAAGTCACTAGGCCTATTAAAATTATGAATTGGCATAAAGAGAGATGTCATTATACAGTACACATACCCGTTGTTGTCCTGGTGATTTGTACCTTTCACTGGTGACCACCTTCCAAGGCTGTATACCTAAACATCTAAGTGCAGCAAAGACCCGCTAGAAACGCTGTACGTGTGATCTGGCTCTTGCTTGCTGCTTTCTATCACCTCATGTCTCCCAGGCCCTCTCTCCCTCTCTCCAAATATTTAACTGACAATTTTCTGGCCAATATGATGGGTGATGGTATATTCCTAAAGTTGCTATACAAAACGGCCACTTTTTCACTTGGCTTGAAGCATCTTTCAGTTGACAAATGGCTTCCCTTAATAGTTTCTATTCATGGCCATACTTCTGAAAAGTCAGAACTTAAAAAAAAAACAAAACCCCAAAATAAAATCCTTTGTATCAGTGGTATTATATTTGAATATTATTTAAGTGTATTGACATAATTAAACAAATCTATGGATGTGAATTAAGCCAGTAAGAATTAGATTTAAACCAAATTTTCTATTGCTTGAAACATCTTTCTATATCTCATTCATGTCGATATATTCTAGTAGAAATTTTGTTACTCATACAATTTACAAAAAGAAGCTAAGATGCTTAAAAGGAAGTCTACAGATTTGAAAATGCTTTTCAGAACACAGAATACATTTTCAGTTGTTTCTGATAATATAGATATAACAAAGTATATCAGAAGATAAAACTGAAATCTCTGCATCCTGGGTGTGGTCTCCACTGGTCCCTACAGGAACACTGTCTCCTCAGTCATTTCCGGGTAAAGCCTGGGAACTTTCCACCTACTTTCTCTCCATTTTTTCCCCCTTCTTAATTTTAGGGGTATTCAAGTGTATTTGGAGAAAGGATTTAGACCCATAAGTCCTACTATGATGAACTCATTTTCAACTGGCAACCTAAGTCTTACCTATTGCTTGATAGCTTAATTTTGCTAACTCATCGGCATGCCATAAATATTTAAGAAAAACCTGAGCAACTCTAAAAGAGTCAGGTTAGATAGCAAGGAGAAGGCTATATATTTTTTAAATATTTTATTTATTTATTTGAGAAACAGAGGACAAGCAGGGGGAAGGGCAGAGGGAGAAGCAGACTCTCCACTGAGCAGGGAGCCAGATGTGATGTGTGGGCTCAATCCTATGACAATGGGATCACGACCCGAGCCGAAGGTAGATGCTCAACTGACTAAGCCACCCCCAAGCCGCAAGAAGGCTATTTTTAAAATGGTCATATTTGAGTAATTTAGCTTCTGCCTTTGGCTGTCATTGTCCTGTGCCCCTCAGTAAGGCCCATCCCCCTTTTTTGGCTAAATGTATGCTCTTGATGTGTGATGTCTCAGAGTGACTTTTTTCCTAATTCTAAAACTTCTATGATTTTCAGGACATCTCTAATTGAGTATTTTTCTAAATTGGTCTTATTTATGCTATTATTAGGTCTGTGTTTTAAAACATTTTATAGCAGGGCACCTGGGTAGCTCAGTTGGTGATTGACTCTTGATTTTGGCTCAGGTCATGATCTCAGGGGTGTGGGGTTGAGCTCTGTGTGGGGCTCCTGCTGAGCAGGGAGTCTGCTGGAGATTCTCTCCCTCTCCCTCTTCCCCTCCCCCATCACTGCGTGTGCATGCATGCACGCTCTCTCTCTCCTCTCCCTTTAAAATAAATGAATGAATCTTTAAAAAATTTCATAGCAATTGTACCTTGGACTTGTGGCATTTAGTCCCAACTTCAAATATTCTATCTCATTGTCAGACTGTTTCTCATTTTTCTAACGCATACTCCAAGCCAATGCTGAAAACTCAAAGGAGCAAGATAATAAAAATATAATTCCATTCTCACTCATCCTATATACATGGTAGAGATATAAAGTAGATATTGAAGATTTCTATGGCAGCATGGTCCTTTTCAGTTAGTCTTGAATTGGTAGGAGAGATAGTGGAGAAAGGAAATTATTGTCTACCATTTAACTCTAACCTTGGTGGTAAAGGCATTTGAATGGCAGATTCGAGACACAAAAATTGCCTGGTATTTATATAAGTTCTGCTAAGTACATAATTATAATTTTGTACATTGGTAAACATCTACTTAGAAGACCTATATTTTTGTAGCATGATAAACAAGTAGTTTATAATGAAGTATGAATATAAATAGAGAAAATCAGCAGATTTACAACTTACTTTCATAAGTTATACTTAATGTGACCCATGAAGCCATATTATTGAAGTGCAGAAGTTGCTCTAGAACAAAGTTATTCTCTTCTTCATCTCGAATACTCAGAACATGTGATTTTGGGTCTGTTAAATAAAAAATAGTCAATAGTTTTAATAATTACTTATATAGAACACTTTATTTTGATAGATTTAGAAAATTGTATTTCCCAGCTTAAACTCTAAAACAATATTGGAAAATAAGACAGACATGTAAATTAAAACTATCTGATTGTACTGGGGATCCTGGGTGGGTCAATCAGTTGAGCATCCGACTCTTCGTTTTGGCTAAGGTCATTATCTCAGGGTCATGAGATCCAGCTCCGCATAGGACTCTGTGCTCAGTAGGGAATCTGCTTGAGATTCTCTCCCTCTGCCCTTCCCTCTGTTCCTGCTCTCTCTTTCTCTCAAATGAATAAAGCCTTTTAAAAAACTATCTCATCATACTAAAATGAATAGATTAAGAAGTTTTCAAACATTTTTATGTTATTTTATTTTTTGAGAGAAAAAGAGAGAGCACATGGGAAGAAAAGGACAGAGGAAGAGGAAGAGAGAGAATCTTAAGCAGGCTTCATGCTTAGCCCTTCACAGGGCTTGATCTCACAACTCTGAGACCATGACCTGAGCCAAAATCAAGAGTCAGATGCTTAACCAACTGAGCCACCTGGTACCCGAAACATTTTGATGTTAAATTTGGTCTTACAGAATAGTGTAAAACTAGCTGCTGAATAGAGAATTTAAAACATTGATTCACTTCACTTTTCCCCATTTAAAGCTTATTTTGAATTGGTACAAATTAACCCATTTTAATGATACACTGTCAAAGACTATAATAAACAAAACCTCCTGGATGATCTATATGATAGATCTTCCTTTTCCTTAGAGATCACTCTTTATATTACTGTTTAAAAAGTTTAATATTTCCCAAAGGTGTTCCTCAGGAAATTAGCTGGAGTTTCTCAGAAAAAAACTAGATGGATAAAAGCGTCACAAACATTGGTTAAACAAAGTTAAACTAGTTCATTTATGGCAGTACTTCTTAAAGTATATGCTGATGTACATTTGGTAGTGTTGTTAGACATTAGGAAACAATGGTGGTGTAGTATTTCTCAACCTTGTTCTTTTTCTAAGGATCCTTTTCGTAGACTTTCTCTCAAGACTAATTTCTAAACAGCACACTTTTGGGAATAATGGTTTGATATTTTCCATAGGAACTCCCCACAGTTCACAGGTCCACTGTTTAAAAGTCACAAAACTTCAGTGGATCCCACAGGGAATATCTGAAGAGTCCTAAGAGCTGAGAGTGTGAAATATGCATTTCTTTTTCTTCTTTTTTTTTTGGTTTTTCTTGTTTTTTTTTATAATAATTTTTTATTATGTTATCTTGGTCACCTTACAGTACTTCCCTAGTTTTTGATGTAATGTTCCATGACTCATTATTTGCGTATAACACCCAGTGCACCATGCAATACATGCCCTCCTTAATACCCATCGCCGGCCTATCCCAATCCCCACCCCCTCCCCTCCAAAACCCTCAGTTTGTTTCCCAGAGTCCATAGTCTCTCATGGTTCATTCCCCCTTCTGTTTACCCCCTTTCATTCTTTCCTTCCTTTTCCTTCCGATCTCCCTGATATTCCTTATGTACCACAAATGAGTAAAACCATATGATAATTTTCTTTCTCTGCTTGACTTATTTCACTTAGCATAATCTCCTCCAGTCCCGTCCATGTTGCTGCAAATGTTGTGTAATTGTTCTTTCTGATGGCTGAGTAATATTCCATTGTATATATGGACCACATCTTCTTAATCCAGTCATTTGTTGAAGGGCATTTCTTTTAAGCAGAGCTGCTTCTTTGCTTTTGACTTCTTAGCTGAGCTTTCAACCACCCAAATTCACCTGTTTTCACTTTGCCCACAGTTTAGCTTGGTTTAATATCCAGTTCTCTGCCTGCGAGAGTCATTTCTTTTCCTTTTTAAGTAGAACTCATTTTGTTTACACATGTAAAGACAGACTAGCTCTCTAGTGGGTAGATAAAGAAGTAATTCTTATATTCTCCATTTTAACTAAACACAAATTTTAATACAACAAAAACCAATAATAACAAATTATTTAATTTGTTTAATTTAATAATTTATTTAATACAACAAAAACAAATGATAAAAAAATAAATTTTTTGTTGATAATGTAGAAATTAGGAGATGAATGTTTTTGAGATATAGTGCTATTAGAAATATTTATAACACACTCAGGTGAGACCTGTTTTTTAATGAACATATATATAATGGCCACATAAGATACTTACTCAGTTTCTGGCATTTAGAATGAACTTCATCTGGTTTGGCCGTATATTCAGTCTTTGCTATTATGAAATTGTAGCAAGAGTTCTGAAATGGTATCCATGGAGTAAATAGAACAGGGGATGGACATTGAACATTGTCAAATGCTTTGACCTCTTTTTCAGTCTCATCTAAAAAAAAGACAAGGGTACGAATCCTAACCTTAGACATAAATGTTAAATCCTGTTCATGGCAATTAGGCTTGATTTGTAGGGAATATTCAGGAAGCCAATAAATAATAGCCTGATGATGCTTGCTCTGTTTATACTCAAATATAATGTGACCTCTTAACTGGGTTTCTGTAGGAAGGAATTTATTTAACACAATTTCTTTCCCCTGCTGTGGAGTGAGTGGGAGGATATAAAACATGAGATGCTATTAGGTTAAATGTGGTTTCTCTCTTCCTGTATCATCAAACCTCAAATACAAGGAGCAACCTCAAAGACAATACAAAGATATTAATAATGGGCACCTAACGATAACTTTGGGAACTCATCTTTAAATTCCTGGTTATTGATAACTTCTCTAATTTTAGAGGTACATTTTATTTTTTATTTATTTTTTAAAGGTACCTTTTAATGAAATACGTGCTGTTCTAAGTTGTTGCTTTAATGAAAGCAAACAAATAGTTGAAAATCTGACATCTAGAAAATCTGTTTTTTTAAAAAATTCTTATGAAAAAGCCATACATTTAAGAAGATCCAAATATAGATATGCTCTACTCAAAGCCAATCAAACAGATTTAATATGCAGTAGAGACCATTCAGAACCTCTCCTAGCCCACAACTCCCTTTGTCTGGAACGTAGATATATCTTCTTTCTACTGCAAAAGCACAAATGTGGGCCCCTAGCAGTTGTAAAACCACTTTCCTCTGACTAGGCTAGAGATCGCATACCTTACCCAGCTGGGTACATCAGGTTCTCTCTAAAATTTGGAAAGTGGAATTCAGGGATAGTCAATTCCTCTCCAGTTACAGCTATAATCGAAATCTACCCAGGTGCCATGTTTCACCACGTGCAGAGAGAAGCAGAAGGGGTATGTGGGAGACAGAATCTCTGGGTTCCTGATTCCGTTCAGTTTCTGATTCCCATTCTCATGAAGCTCAGCTATATCCTCATTTTTGAGGATATAAATTTCCCTTTTGGCTTAAATTAACTTGAGCTTGTTACTGTTACTTACAAACAAGTGAATCTTAACAATGACTCTTAAAAAGAAATGGTAGTTGTTGATAAGAATTACCAAAAAACTTCCTACAAATAGTTTCCTATAGATTATAAACACAAAATATAGATACAAAATGAGGTTAATAGGGACTTAAAACTGAAAGGTCAAGTAACATTGTCAGCTGACAAAAATAAAGATATAACATGTCTAAAATAAATCAATGACAAAGTACTCAATATATAATAATTCTACCCGAATACAAATTTTCACAACAAATTTTGTTGTAAAAAAGGACATAATTATAATTTCAAAACCAGATTTTACAAAACTACTCCCCATAAATCTCACTATTCATGAGACTGATAATAATTTAAGAACCAAAATATTTAAAATTAGCATACTTCCTGGATAGTAGCAAATAGCACCTGATTGTGTACGATCACAATCAGATGTTTTCCAGAATCCATCAGTGTCTAATATTACACAGTCTTCAAGTTGCTCATTATTTTCAGCCCAGCGACTAAATTGAATATGTTTCCCATCTGACCAACCGAAGTTGAGTTCATCCTGTAAGCAGCAGAAATACATCTCAAGTAGCAATACTTTATGTTATCCCTTTTGAATTATTTTGTCCCCCGTAGTCAATCTAATGACTTTTAATTTTACCTTATATTTAACACACAGTTACATAGCACTTACCATGTGCCAGGCACAGTTGTAAGTGCTTTGCAAATATTAACTTACTTAATCTTTGTAACAACCATATGAGATAAGAACTACTGTACCATTTCACAGATGAGAAACTAAAGGCATGTAATGTGTGCCAAGTCCCACAGAATATACACCACAGTGCTGGGATTCTACTCCAGGCCATCAGACACTAGAGTCTATGGTCTGAGCCAATACACTGGGCTGCCTCACACACAATTGGAACTGTTGGGTGTTGGAAGTCAAAGAAACAACATGCAGTAGTGGAAAGAACATGGACTCTGGAGCTAAGCATATCTAGTTTGGAATTCTGGTTTAGTCATGTATTAGTTTTTGATTTGAGTTTACCTTGCCAAGTTTCCATCCCCCCAGCTAATAAATGAATGTGACACTTAACCTCAGGGCTGGAATTAGTGAGGTGATGTGTAAAACACACAATGGTCAGCCGGTACAGGAAGAGCTACATAAATGTTAGCTCCCTTCTTCTTAACCCTGGCTTGGGCCTTGTGGATTTCACACTGTTTTTACACTTGTCTTTATGGAGAAGTTTCCTCATTCACTATATTCTATTGTGCAGTAAAAGTAGTAAAAGTCTGTGAACATCCATCTTTACACCCTAACAAGGGCCTGACCACCCACCTATGTTGAAAGAGGCTTTACAGAATAGGTACAAAGTCCAGGGGATGGATTGTGGGGTACAGACCTGTTTGAGCTTCCCCATGGTGCTGCCAGAGCACCAGACCTTATACATTGACCCAATGAACTAAGCTGTCCTGAGGCCCAAGGCCATTTTGCATCACTGGTTTATTTGGAATATTGGGTAAAGGCCACACACATTATCCTTAGTGAACCATAAATAACAAACATGTTTAAACTTCAACACCACCAACTGTTTCATTCTGAACCTGTTCTCCACCAGGGTTCCAGTTGTAACTTTGCAGCCAGTTAATCCCTAAGCCCTGTGGCCTCTAATGTGGCCCTTTGGCCACGTGATGTTGCTTGTACTTGGTATTACCCTGGATTCCTTCACCTTTGTTGCACTCACAACTAACCCAGGTACCTGGGCCTTTGGAACTTCTATTCCTTGTAGATAAATCCCTGCACCCTCTATCTCTTTGCTGAATACCCTCTCTCTTTATTAAGACTGTAAGTATCCCTTTATGAAATTCTTGACCTTAATTAAAACCTGTCTTTTCTAAGGGAATGATGTCCTTTCAATACCCACAAGGGAAGGCTGTTTATTTTTCCATTCTCAGATACCACAGGGCTATGAGAATGGAATAGGTATTTTTATCTCCTTCAGTTATTCCCAGATTCCTTGCCTCTTCCTGGCATTCACTTAGGACTTGCCCTCCGTGCTCCTCCCTGACATTCACTAAGCTGATGCCCCATGTCTTGCTCTGTCCTCCTGGTCCTACTATTGACTTATGGACATTCATGTTCACGTGGATGGCTCACCAGTTCCCCAGCCTTCTTGACTTCCTCTATGTCTATGTAGTTCTACTTCTACGTATTTAAGTGACCTGCTGCCACAGCCACACTCTGGACTTTATACAACCCAAAACTGCGGCAGGCCTTAGTTCAGGCCAACAACAGCTTCTGCATGAATTTCTACAAGAAAGCTCTAGATTGCTCACTTTCTTACCCACTCTCTGCCAATATAATTCTTCTTAAGTAAAAATCTGTTATTGTTACTACCATGTTTAAAATCTTTCAATATCCTTCCATTGCTTTCAATGTAAAGTTTTATTTATTTGTATCCTGTCATGTTCCAAAGATTAAAGGCAGTTTATGCAGATATGTAATAAACCTGTTCAAGAGTGAAAGGAAAAAGAGAAACATAGGTGAAGACTGAAAATAGGATAAGAGGGAGCCTGGGTGGCTCAGTTGGTTGAGCATCTGCCCTCAGCTCAGGTCACGATCCCAAGGTCCTGGCACTGAGTCCCACACGGGGCTCCCTACTCAGCGGGGAGACAGCTCCTCCCTCTTCCTCTGCCCCTCCCCTGGTTTGTGCTCTGCTGTCTTTCGCAGGCGCGCTCTCTCTCTCTCTCTCTCTCTCTCTCTCTCTCTCTCTCGCTAATAAATAAATAAATAAATAAATAAATAAATAAATAAATAAATAAAATCTTAAAAAAAAAGGAAAATAGGATAAGAAACAAGATCAAAATCCTTAAGTGGTGAAAATAAGTTAAAAAATGGTATGATCCCAAATGTCTTAAAATAATACATGTGTACACAGAAAAAATCCTTGAGAGATATATACCAAATTATTAAATCATATTTATTACTAGGTACTGGGATTATAGGTGATTTTAATTTTCTTTTAAAAAAATTTACTATAGGGGCACCTGGGTGGCTCAGTCAGTTGAGCATCTGACTCTTGATTTCTGCTCAGGTCATGATCTTAGGATTGTGAGACGGAGCCCTACATCGGGCTCTGCACTGGGTGTGGAGTCTGCTCAGGATTCTCTCTCTCCCTCTCTCTCTAGGCCCTCTGCCGCCCCTACCCCCACCCCTCGACTCAACCCTATCTGATTTTTAGATTCTTTTCTTCCTCTCTTCTTTTCGTTGGCTGGGGAGACATGGCAGTTCCTGATTCCCACTCAGTCTTTAACTAGAATAAAAAGAAGTGCTCAGTTACATATGTCCACTAGAACTTTTTCTTAATCTAAACAATAAGGCACCAGATCTTTCAATAGTAGAAAGATGATGGGCCCTAAAAATGACACACTTCATGAAATTTACTCACTGGAGTAAGATTTTACAATCTCCAGGTTCTTTTAGTCTGATATGAGAAATGCTGTGTGCAACAAAAATTTCACATTCCATCACCCAATCCTGGCAGTCGGGACTGAAAACTTACATCTTGACTGGAGAGTCCAATCCATAAAGAAGAGTTATGCAGAACCGTCTGCACAGTTAGGAACGCCTGCTGGTAAGGGTCGGTGATGCTCACCAGGTGCATGTTATCTTTCTGACACTCCCGTAGAGCGTCAAACCAAGTCATAGTCTTCAGGATGATTTTGTACAGATTATTTAGATACTTTACTGTGTCTGAAGTATTCTGCAAAGTCTGTTTGCTTCCAACTTCTGTGTGTAAAAAAAAAAAACATAAAAAAATCACCCACTCTGCAAGTCATGGTACGTTTCTTCAAGTTTCTCCACAATGACGACTTCAGATATTACTTATCTATTCATTTATTTTAGATTTTGGTTAGAAGAACTAGGTATGTCTTCCTGTATACCTTAGGTGAAAGTGTGAGCCACAGCACTTGTTTTCTAAAATTAGAACAAAATTCTGTTTTTGTTGATCTGAGTTAAGAAGGAAAAAAGGTATAAGTAAAAGTAGCCTGCAATAAGATTACCATTTCAGGTTGGTGTCAAATACCTCTTTTGTTTAAACTCCTTCAACAAGAGAAAGTGTTAGGTGTTGCCTTACAAAGTTTTCATCTGGGAGAGCTCCAAGGAAAAAAGTGTACAAAGAGGCTGTATCGAACTATTGCTTTACAGTACTTCTCTGAATAAAGCAGTTACTAAACAGTATGGGACAAATGACCATAGTTTAATTTAACAAACATTTCTTTAGAAGCGCATGGATTATCTACTTGAGGCTCTCATTACATGACAAAGTTTCTTTTTTAATCATGCGTTAAAAACATTGTACTCAATGAAAACAATGTAATACCTTCTAAAAATATCTTTTTGAGAATATGGATGATTCTTATTTTTAAGTGCACGTTTTATTTTTATTTGGGTTACAGCAAGGTATACACAGTGATCCATTTATAATGCTTCACACCTTTGTGTGTGTGTGCGTGTGTGATAAACTTAATTGTGAATGTTTACTAAAGTCAATTGAAAACATTACTTTTTCTCCTTCCTCCAAGATAGAAAGTAACAACTGAAAAATGTCAAAGTAGAAAAAAGAACAAATTTCAACCATAACTTACTATAATTAGACAACTCCTATTAACAAATTTCATCTGATACTTAATTTTGATATTTAATTAAGTAAAACAATGATAATTGAAAAAAATCAGATTCCATTTGAGATAATCCGACTCACTGAACCAATATGGATTTAGCCACGCATGCTGAAATTTTAGGGAAGCTATGTTTACAAATTAATATTAATTCATTTATAAGATTTTTGTGAAAAAATACTGCATGTATATAGCAGCATAAAGTACCACAGTTATCTAGATAATAATTTATACCTGAATATTTCTGACAGAGAGACAGAGTGTGGTGTTCACTGCAGGAAGTAAAATTCCATGTCCCAGTATAAGGTGACTTTTGGAGGTTGAGTATTAGAGCACAGTGGTATTGGGACTCTTCCTCGAAAATCTAAACAAAAACGCAAACATGTACAAACAACCATGAAACTACAACTGTCTGAAGATCCTAATAGGAGAACTTTATATTCCAAATTGGATTTTTCCTGTAAAAAATTCCATTAAAGAGCTGACCATGAAATCACAAGAAAACCCTCAAAAATTTCCAAAACATGGGAAAAGGGCAACTGACTTTGGAAATTATAAAACAAAACAGTGGCAATATTATTAAATATAAATTCCAAACAGATAAAGAAAAACTGGTAAAAGTAAGATGAAAACACAATTATAGTGATATTTAACACTCTGCTATCATTCTTCTCATTTCAAAGCAAAAAAGTAATGATTATTAATACAATTTATTAGATGTTTATAAAAGTTTTATGATTGACAAGCTGTAGATACTGCACAGTAGAGAACTCACCTTAAAGCTTTAATCCTATACTAGTCACTATAAAAACATCCATAAATAAAAATATCTATTTAGATTTCATTCTCTGACCACAAATCAATAATACTAGATATAAAATTTATTCAAAGTATATTTTTCTTGTATTTTTGTATGTTTGAAACACATCACACACTTAGAAAAATAAGACACGTAAGCTTACCCCAAGAGCTATCGATTTTTTTAAAAACACATATATCCATGCTACATAATCAACACTGCACCAAAAATGAAACAAAATAATTCTAGTTAAGAATAATATGAGGACTATCACAAGGGATATGAGTAAAACTTTTTATAGAGGCAAACATGTATTCTTCTTCTTCTTATGTTTTTTGAGTATAGTTGACACACAATGTTACATTAGTTTCAGGTGTACAACATAGTGATCCAGCTTCCCTATACGTTATGCTTTGCTCACCCCAAGTGTAGCTACCCTCTGTCACCATGCAATCCAATTACAATATCATTGACTATATTCTCCATGCTGTGACTTTTATTCCTGTGACTTATTTATTCTGTAATTGGAAGCCTGTATTTCCCTCCCCCACTTCCCTCTGGCAGCCGTAAGTTTGTTCTCTGTATTTATAGGTCTGATTCTGCTTTTTGTCTGTTTATTCATTTGTTTTGTTTTTTCACATGGATGTTTCCCACATGAGTGAAATAAGGTGGTATTTGTATTTCTCAGTCTGACTTATTTCACTGAACATAATACCTCCAGGTCCATTCATGTTGTTGCAAATGGCAAGACCTCATCCATTTTTATGGTTGTGTAATATTTCTCTGTGTGTGTGTACCACATTTTCCTTATCCATTCTCTATCAATGGATACTTAGGTTGCCTTCATATCTTGGCTATTGTAAATAATGCTGCAATAAACATAGGGGTGTATATATCTTTTTGAATTAGTGTTTTCATTTTCTCTGGGTAAATACACAGTAGTGGAGTTATGCAAATATGAATATTAAATATATTCTGTTTTTTAAAAGAAAGATGAACTAAGAATTGAATACAGGAGATTAGAAAATGAACAAAAATATAACTCTAAAAAAACAGGATAGAAAAATTTAGTAATATTTGCAAATATATCTGAAGCAATAGAAGTAGAAGGTGGAGAAGAGGGAGGAGAAAACCAATAGATACCAGTTTTGTAAAAATCTGAATAAGAAAAAATAAAAGCACAATCAAAATAAGGTATGGAGATTTAAAAAGATAATAGCACACACAATTTTATTCTAATATATTTGAAAATCTATGGGGCGCCTGGGTGGCACAGCGGATTGGGTGTCTGCCTTCGGCTCAGGGCGTGATTCCGGCGTTATGGGATCGAGCCCCACATCAGGCTCCTCTGCTATGAGCCTGCTTCTTCCTCTCCCATTCCCCCTGCCGTGTTCCCTCTCTCGCTGGCTGTCTCTATCTCTGTCGAATAAATAAATAAAATCTTTAAAAAAAAAAAAAGAAAATCTAAATGAGGGGCACCTAGCTGGCTCAGTCAGAAGAGTGTGAAACTCTTGATCGTGGGGTCATGAGTTCGAGCCCACATGGGGTGTAGCGATAACTTAAGTAACTTTAAAAAAACCTTAAAAAACCCCTAAAATCCAAATGAAATAGGCAACTTAATCTTGAAAAGTACAAATTAGCATAATTGTTATAAGGAGAAGCAGAAACGTCAAAATGTACAAGTAACTTCAGAGGAAATTGAAAATTAATACTAATAGTTCATTTTAAGAGCTATGTGTCAGATAGCTAAAAGCTTTAAATGAATTATCTTATGTAATCCTCACATTGTATGGTCGGTATAATAGTATCAGAAGTTACAGATGAGAAATTGAGACTGAAGAAAACTACGTGAACTTCCAAAGACATACTAAATGGCTGAATGGAATTCAAACCCAGACAATGGGACTCTGGAGTTTAGACGCTCAACCACTGCACCAAATCCCTTTATTATTAAAGAATGATCTCTGAAAAGGGTTCTAGCATCACTTTGTAGGTAATTTCTTCAAACTTTCAGGGATAGATAATTATCCAGCCTGAGTCATAATTTAAAAACACAAAGGCAGAAAGCTAGCCAATTTATCTTATGAAGCTGACATCATCGGAAAAAAAATCAGACAATATAGCATAAAAAATTAACTCTATGAACAGAGATGAAAACATTCCTAAATACAATTCTAATAAGTCCCATTCAGTATAATAGTAAAATAATAATCCATTCAGAGCAACTAGGTTTTATGATAAGGTGAAGATGGTTTAATATAAATATATGACAATTTTAGTAGATGCTGGAAATAAGCTTCAGAAAATTCAGTACTTACTCCTGAATGAAAGTTCTAAATAAGCTAGTTATAGAATCATATAACTTAAACAGAGTTGGCATTGGGGCACCTGGGTGGCTCAGTCTGTTAAAAGTGGACTCTTGATCTCAGCTCGGGTCTTGATCTCAGGGTCATGAGTTCAAGCCCCATGTCAGGCTCTGCGCTAGGCGTGGAGCCTACTTAAAAAAAAAAAAAAACTAACTAAAAAACTAAAAACACAGACAAACAAAAAACTCCAAAGAGTTGGCATCATATATGACAATGAGAGACTGCAGACAGTCCTACAAAATCCAGATCAAGTCTAGGATGATGGCTATTTCTTCTGGTACTACCACAGTTCTGGAAGTCCTACCATATGTATTGAAGCATGAACTGGTATTTGAAGATTATGATTATCTAATTAGGAACCCCCCAAAAATCTAGTGAAAAACTCTGAGAATAAGAGATTTATTAAGATGGCCTATGAAATAAATATATAAAAATATTCAAACAATAGCTTTCTACATGTCAGTGAGAAAATCAAGAAAAAACCTGCCATTCTTAAAGGCAATGAAACAGAACTACAAAAACTTCACTGAGGGCTCTAAAGGAAGCCTTGAATAAATGGATATACTACACCATATTCTTGAATTGAAAGATAATAAAAAGATGTTAATTCTCCCTAAAATGTTGTCAAAATCTCATCAGAAGTATTTTATTTAATTGTTTTGGTTGGAGATTGACCAAATAACTATAGTTTGGAAGAATGGACAAGAATAGCTAAAACTATTTTTTAAAGGTATATATAAAGGATAACTATTCTTATTATATTTTTTAAATATCCAAAATTATAGTATTTAGATCAGTGTCTTAGCTATATAAGAGTATATCTCATACACACACGCACTCAATATATGATAAAGGAGGCATTCTATATTACTTTTAACAAATGGAAGTATATGCAATAAATGATGTTAGACAAGATAGAGAAAAGCATTTAGTATTCACTGACAACATATACCACATATCACGGCTCTATCATGCTCTCAGGAAAAAAAGGCAAAGAAAATATACACATATATTTAACTAACATTTATATGATGAACTTTCTAACCTAAAAGAAATGGAGGAGAAAAGGGAAATAGATTTGAATGTATACATGTACAAAAAATCAAAACCTATTCCTATATTTTTGGTATTCAGCATTTAAGAAAAAACCTACAGGAATATTTTTAATAAATAGAGTCAGCATGTTTAATATTTACATAGTTATAAAATCTATAAGAAACACATGAAGGCAAAAAAAAAAGAAATACATGAAGTCTTTGATAAATATTGGCAAAGAAAAAGAACATTCATACTTCATGAAATTCAAATTACTATTGAACTTATAGAAGTTTGTTTTCATTAGATATCAGAGAAATACAAACAAAAATATGATTGATATATTTAAATTACAAAATTAGCAAAAAATTTTTTGAAGACAATGATCCTTACAGGCAGCATTGTAAAGAAGCTAAGGACACTGGTTCTGAAGACTCATGGACCTAGACTTGAATGTGGACTGCATGCGTGCCTGCATGACTGGGGGCAAGTTACATGAGTCCTGTTTCTACATTTCTTAGAGGCGGAGTAACAGACCTTTTCACATCTACCGTGCAGATTAAACGAAATAATGCATATGATACATTAGCAAAGTCCCTGACACATATTAGCTGCTCAACAATTGTTAGAAATTATTAATATGCTGGTATGGATAGAATGGCAATCAATACATTACAGACAAAAACATAAACTCAAAAGCCTTTCTGGAAAGCATTTGGTGATCAGAGCTTTATAACTACTTATATCTTTCGACCTGGCTATCAACTTCTAAAATCTATCTTAAGGAGGTAATCTGAAATATAACCAAAGATTATACACAAAAATGTTCACTGTAGCACTCTTTATGATTATGCAAAAATGAAAACAGCCTGAATACTCAGCACTGGTTAGATAAATGATAGCATACCTATCAAGAAATACTGTGCAACTATCAAAATGCTTATCAAGTACATCTTTTAATGGTATAAGAAACTATTTATGATACAATACTAAATTAGAAAAGCAGAATACAAGATCTTATCTATGTCAGAAAGATAATATATGAAAAATTCCTAGAAGAAACAACGCTGAAATACTTAATGTGATTTCTTAGATTAAGGTTCAAATATGGTTTGAGACTCATTTAGTTGACTCACATATGTGATAATGAAATTGGATAAGATAGGACAAGGAGAATAGACTAGATAGAGTAGAATAGAATAGAAAGAAAATATCAGTGTGCATACCCTGTAAGGGTAAGTATTGTTTCCTGAAACATCTGTTTCAATTCAATATTATATTTTTATTCATGTACTAAATAGTAATTTAAATGTATTTCTTACTACGAGTTATGGGTAAAAGTTTAAAAGTTCCTGGCCTAAGTGGGATCAGGGTTGATAGTTTTCTTTATTGTGCTTACTCTTCTACAACTCTCAAATTTTCTATAATGACCAAGCATTATTTTAATATTTACTTTGTACATAATTACGCATGACTCAGAGATCCCTTTGCCACCAACATCTACCTTGGGCAAAGCTATATTGCATCAGGAACATCAGCTGATTATTGTCTAGGGCGTATCTTTGGAATCTGAGTTTAAAGTTAATTTCTTCATCTTTGCCACTGTGCGAAATGTGGTCTGTATCCAGAAAATAGGGAGGACAGAAGCAGTGGGCAGCAGAATCATGGTTTAGGGTAATTATTGTTAATATGATACTTTTTCCCCTTTCGAAAAATGATCACTCATCACCAATTTTGTACTGTTGACCTCAGGAGACAGCCTCAAATCCCAAAATGTTAAGTAAAGCACTTAAATTTTTTTCTATTTTCATCTCACTATTCGATGGCTTTCTGTGGTTGTGAAATAAGTGCTGTAGAGTCTGGAGCTACTGTGAAAACCTGGGGCACCTGCTTGAATGCCGGGGAACTCCTGTTGCTCTTCTTGGGACAGTCTTCCTGAGATGGAATTCATGTGTGGTACAATTCACCCATTTAAAGCACACTTTCTATAGTTCTTATCATCTTCAATTGTGCAAACACCACCCCCAACCAATTTTAGAACATTTTTACCACCCCAAAAAGAAATGCCATACCCTTTAGGCATCACCGCCAATCCTTCCTTTCTCCTTAGCCTCTGGCAACCACTAACCTACATTTTATCTTTGAAGACGTGCCTGCTCTGAACATTTCACATAAGTGGACTCATAAAATAGACCCTGTTCTTTTTTTTTTTTTTTAAAGATTTTATTTATTTATTTGACAGAGATAGAGACAGCCAGCGAGAGAGGGAACACAAGAAGGGGGAGTGGGAGAGGAAGAAGCAGGCTCATAGCAGAGGAGCCTGATGTGGGGCTCGATCCCATAACGCCAGGATCACGCCCTGAGCCGAAGGCAGACGCCTAACCGCTGTGCCACCCAGGCGCCCCCATAAAATAGACCCTGTTCTTAATCCAGTAACTTATAGAAGACTTGGGTGTTTCACAGAGCTATATAGATTTTTTTTTTTTTTAGAGAGAGAGCAAGTGCACACATATATGCACATAAGCAGAAGTGGGGAGAGTGGGCAGAGGGAAAGGGAGAGAGAATCCTAAGCAGCCTTCACGCCCAGCAAGAGCCTAAGGCAGGGCTTGATCTCACAACCCTGAGACCATGACCTGAGCTGAAATAGAGTCTGATGTCAACCAACTGAGCCACCCAGATGCCCTAAGCTATATAGATTTCTGATTAAAAAAACTTACATGTGTTGGTATTTTCAGCCTTCCACCAACTAATAATGGATGAAAGTTACTGTATGTCAGCTCTCTGTTATCCGTCCATTTGTTTATCCTTTCATAGGCAGTCCAGCGCAAACCAATCCATAAAGTAGCCTCCATATCCGGAAGCAAGGATGTAATAAAATCTGTCAGAAAGAGATTTTTTTAAAGCATTTGACTTATTCAAATTAAAGATACACTAAAATTGTCAATGAATACCTCTTGCTTATCTACAAAGATACTCTTTCACCTATTCTATAACAAAGTAGTTTAACAAGATTTTAAAAATATGCTAATTCCCCCAAGCCTCTCAGAACTAATTTGGCCCCCAGATCAGAATAAAACATGTTCCAAAACAATTCCATTACCTTGTTCTCTCTGGCTCAGCACCGAAGGAAGGGTGCCACCATAGGTGCGACATGTATCACTCGCTTGGGAAAATGTGAGAGATTTCGGTTTGATTTTTAGAAAACACTGCAAACAAAAACCACATATGAAGCATTAGATTCCAGGCACAGGGAAGCTCACATAGGAAGTAAACACCTCATCTGTTAGAGGGCTGCTAATTTTTGGTCTATGAGATATGGAAATTCACAGAGTAGTACTATACGAATGCAGATATACACTCTCAATATAAACAACTAAAGAGTGGTTTATTAGTCAAACTATTTTTTTTAAATCTCCCATTTATTGAGTGCTTTCCATGTGCTAAACAGTTTGCATAATACTATCTCATTTAATTTTCACAACAAATGGGGAAACTGAGGCACAGGGCAGTTAAGTAACTTCACCCATAAGTGAAATAGCCAGACAGTGGAATGGTCAGTGTTTTGATTCTGTTCCATCTGACTTCAAAGGCTGCACTCGTAATCATCACCTCCTTGTATAAAAACATACATTTTAAAAGAAATCATTCCCCCTTTTTTGGGCAGGATATTTCAATTCAAACTTACATCAACTATGTAAACTAATTTAGTCCCAGTACCTTGGGGGAAGAAAGAAGATTGTACTAATTTTGCAAAGACAAAATATGTCCTTACTATTTTAGTTTCAGTACAGATGCCTTCAGTTGTCAGACACATATCTTCCTTTTTCTTTTCAATATGATGATCACGTTGGTGTGGAGTGGTACACCCTAGACAATGTTCCTTGAAACATTCTACAAAATGCTTTTTTTCAGCCTGCTTAGAGACTGGAGTGGCCAGTGACCTATATGTCATTGGGTGGCTTCTAGAAAAGACCCTAGACAGAACACCCTGAACTTGAGCTTGGAAACTTCATTATGTTAAGGATGGCAGAGCAAAAAGACAAAAGGAGCCTGGATTTGAAGATGTCGTGCAGCTTCCATACCAACTCCAGCCCACTTACCATCAAATTTCTTTTGTGTGAGAGAATAGATGTTTTAACACAGTATAGCAATCTCTCTACTTAGCAGCCAAATGCATTTCCAAAGAGAAACATATACCAATATGGATTATGCACTTCAAAGAGGCAGGTATAGAATGTAGCATTTCCCAAATGTATTTAATCATTAAAACCTTTGGAGGCAAGATCAATGGTTTATCATTTTGTTAGCATATGTGTAGTGTAGCACCCCCAAAATAGTTTGGAAACTGCTGGTCTAATTTAATTGGTAGATGCTGCTTGGATGCTTTCTTTCAAGTGGAAAATTTATCAGCCAGAAATTGTCAGTTTCCTTCACGCTATAGAGATTGTTTTATTATTTAATGTATTATAATCTATTGACCAATCAACTTCAGCAATTTAAGTTTACTAGCACAGAATAGGAATGCATTACTTTGAAAGACCTGTAGGCATGACTAACTTGAGAGTTAACTTGGTTTCTGGCACTACAGAGGATCAGGTGAGTTACTGAAACATGGAGAGGCTGTCTTAGTGAAGTTACGTGACGGGCTGCGATTCTGCCACAGGCCATACAACCATCATGAAAGCAATCATCATTCATACAATGTAGCAATTCTCTCTTTACCTTATTCTGAAAAGTAATCCAATCCCCAGAACACTGTACTTTAGCTGCAGAATCTGGACTATATTTTTCTAATGAAGAGACATTATATTTTTCACAGATGAAGGGCAACTTGGTGCTACAGTCTGCTGGTTTATTTAGGTCTGAGAATGAAAAGCAAGATTACAGGGGTGAGAATTTTCCGTTTAGCACATTTTAAAAACAATCCAGTAGTAAAGGAAATTTCTTTTGATTGCTCTTTCCCAAACAGTTAAAATATATTCCTTTTCTTCTCTAGCCATTTCTATCTTCTGTTATTACTTGTATCAGTAGGTTTTAGCACACCAGAGTTGCCTATAAAAATGCACACATTTGGTGGAAGGACCAGTTACCATCACAGTCCCTGATGGTGGGAAGGAGGTTGAAAGCGAAGGCTAATGAAGGAGAAAGACCTAAACAATATTTAGAATTGCTACCCGTTTATCTTTGCAGATTTGTCTATATGCTTATCAGTAATGAAACTGCTTAAGTTTATTTTTAAGTAACTGCTTTAGGATAAGGGAAGTCAAAATATTCACAGTGAAAAGCACCTTTATTTGCATTTGGCATTTGAGCCATGGTCATTAGCAATAAACCAAAATAAGATGAAGCAACCAAACGTATAATCAAAAGGAAAACAAGGTTGAGCTAGTAATTGAACCTGAAGTTCACATATTACATAATCGACATTAGAGGATTTGGAGTTAATTTACCGCTAAACCAAGTCTTGGCAGACATGTACAGGCATTCCTCCTGAAATGTTATAGGAAAGTGAGGCCATGGATATCGGAAGCTGAAAGAAAATGAGAGATTTCACAGCTCATAACATAGTTACATGTTCTAGTCTGTTTTTTACTGTAATTTTAATTCTAAAGTTAATGTTATGCCATACTTTATGCCACTTTTTTCTTGATGCTAATATGCAAAAGGACGTGATTTCTGTAGTTCACGCAGTTTATGGATTAATGTTCAAAACAAATCATAAATAGCATTTTCTAAAGGGGAATTTGGGACTGCTTCTTTCCAATGACTTTACAAAGGCAACATCAATGGTGTCACATACTACATAAAACGACGATCTATTGGCTGCTCGGAAGTTCTCACCCACCACTTCTGTTCATCACCAGATATCTGAAAAACAAACCAATCAACCAACAAAATCACCCATCCTTATATGCACCGAGTTTCTAAAAGAGTTTTCTTTTAAATACTAGGTCCCACCATAACCACAACCACCAAAATTTCCAGATATTCCATTACTTTGGTTTCTAAAGCATATAAACCAGGTCCTTTCACCAAAGAAGTAGTTGAAAACTCTTTGTATAACACTATGAGCTATTTTGCATACAGAAAATATGGTCACTGTAATTATAGGCGTAGGCTAGTTGGATATATAGTGTTCTATTGCAAATAATTATAAATTTAAAAATAAAAAATTATTTTTTTCTACAAAAAGCTATTTTACAAAGTTAGTTATTAGAGGAAACAAAAACTCAAGTTAACTATAAAGTTAACTTTTAGTACAAAATCTAACAAAGAATTAGAATATTTTATATTATCTATTTATGCTCATCTTATAAATTGAGATTTATAATTAATCTTGAATATTTTATTTATTTTTTTATAAACTTTTTAAAAAAATTATTTATTTATTTGACAGAGAGAGAGACAGTGAGAGAGGGAAAACAAGCGGAGGGAGTGGGAGAGGGAGAAGCAGGCTCCCCGCGGAGCTCAATCCCAGGATCCTGGAATCATGACCTGAGCCGAAGGCAGACGCTTAACCAATGAGCCATCCAGGTACCCCTAATCTTGAATATTTTAGAACATTATGTAGCTCTATTTAACTTTTCTATTCTAAATTTTCTAACATGAAACGATGAATTTGGATATTGTTCGGCAAATTTTACTTGAAAGGAACATTTATAATTGTCTTTCAACTTCTACAAAATGCTTTTTTTCAGCTTCCTTAGAGACTGGAGTGGCCAGTGACCTATATGTCATTGGGTGGCTTCTAGAAAAGACCCTAGACAGAACACCCTGAACTTGAGCTTGGAAACTTCATTATGTTAAGGATGGCAGAGCAAAAAGACAAAAGGAGCCTGGATTTGAAGATGTCGTGCAGCTTCCATACCAACCCCAGCCCACTTACCATCAAGATTAAGGGTGATAAAGACAATTATCATATGGTTTCACTCATTTATGGAACATAAGAAGTAGGAAGGTTGGTAGGAGAAGAAAGGGAAGAAGGAAGGGGGGGTAAAGAGAAGGGGGAATGAACCATGAGAGACTATGGACTCTGGGAAACAAACTGAGGGTTCAGAGGGGAGGGTGGTGGGATTGGGATAGGCTGGTGATGGGTATTAAGGAGGGCACGTATTGCATGGTGCACTGGGTGTTATACTCAAGTAATGAATCATGGAACTTTACATCAAAAACTAGGGATGTACTGTCTGGTGACTAACATAATATAATAAAAAATTATTATAAAAAAAAGAAAGGAACATTTAACTTCTGTAGATTTTGGCAAGATTTCTGAAATAATTTTTAATAAATAAAAAATAAGAAAAATATTTAAAAACATATTCTCTCAAATTACATTTGCTATTTTGTTTTTGATGGCTTTTAGTCCTGCAAGAGATGTCAGTGTAGCCAGAGAGCTGTGATTGCTAGCACAATACAGGACAGCTTCTTCATAGTTTAAGCGGGGATCAGCAACAAACCAGTATTCACTCCCTTCAATTACAACCGGAGGTCCATGAATTCCAGCACGCTCTAAAGAAGAAGAAGAATACTGGAGTTACACACACATCAAACTGCACCCTCCAAGCATGAATTAATGTTCGAAACTATTTATAAATAGTAATTCATTTAGATTATTGGCTCTCTCTGGCCAGGGCAGTGCTGCCTGCCAAGAACCAAGGATTGCTGAACCAGTGAGAGATTTTGCCGCCCTTCTGTACTCACAGAGGGGAACAAATCCAGCCCCACAGCCTCATCCCACACCAGCGAATCACCTTTCCTGCCTGGAGGTATTTCATCTCCCTTGAAGATGTGATAGAGAAGCTGGCACTTAGGCCCGAGCTTAAATAATTAACTAAGTACATTACTGGAAAAGTAGAAGCAGCTTTGGCTAAGTTTCAGTTTTCTTAACTTACCTGGATTGTACCAGTCTGGTGTTTTTGGAGTACGGCCTGTATAAGAAAGAAAGCAAAAGGCTCAAGATTAGTATCCAATTACAGATATTGTCATAAGTACTTTTAATCTAACTCAAGAGCTCTTGTGGGATTGCTGAGTTCCACCATTTTTGGCCAAACCATTTCCTTTCATATTATGATTGCTCCGGTTTGAATTTTGTGGGGCCTAAACTAAATCTGCTTTAGTGGCAATCAAAAAGGCAGATCTGTTAACTATTAAAGTATTCCTAGCAGTTCTCCACCTTATATCACAGAAGCCACAAAGGAAGACTAGATGGATAAAACATGGCTAATAATGAGAAAGTATAAGTAAGTAAACAAGTATATTATATACATTACGTCGAAGCACTAAGGAATAGGCACCAAGGTAATCGTCACTGCAGAACGAGGTTATTCAGGAACAACTCCATCTAATGCAATTTGAATGATTGTTCTATAAACCTGGGTCAGAAGGGTTCATTGTCCCCCAAGGTATCCTTGTAAACGATGTACAGTAATCAAGTACTGAAACTTTTGGGGAGGTGAGAGACAAAACTGGGAGAAAAATAACAAAAATCACCCAGAATTCCTAGTTGGAAACAGAGAAAATATGGTACTTTACAAAGAATTATGGGCCTTGAAGTTGGGTGGGTCAGGGTCCAAATGCCCTCAGATCTTCACTGCTGTGGGATCTTGGATCAGCTGCTTAGCTCCCTGAGATTCAACTCTTTATTCTATTAAAAAAAATAAGATTCCACTACCTAACTCACAACCGTGAAAATCACTTGAAGACTGCCTCCATGGAAGCACCCAGACAATTCCAGGGCTGAGCGGCTCCCCCCATGATGCTAGTTGCTGTCTTCTCCTTTTCATTCTGGTTTTAGGTCATACTGGTTTCAAGGCACGGACATAGTTTGATGACTATTGGAAATTACAGCGTAAAATAGCTGTTCTTAATTTTGCTGTTGTATCTGGGCCTATCGCATTGAAGACCTTACTCAGAGGACTGCGTATATGTCCAACATCTTTTTCTCTCTTTGAGTCAGTTCTTTGTATATTGGATAATTTCTATCAACAATGGGTCAAATCAGTTGAAAATATGCATAGTTTCTTGTTTGCAATCTTGTCAAAAACTTCTGTTCAGACACATGAAAAAATGCCCAACATCATTTGGCATCAAGGAAATGCAAATCAAAACCACAATGAGATACCACCTCACACCTGTCAGAATGGCTAAAATTAACAACCAGGAAACAAAAGATGTTGGCAAGCATGCTGAGAAAGAGGAATCCTCATACACTGTTGGTGGGAATGTAAACTCGTGCAACCACTCTGGAAAACAGTATGGAAGTTCCTCAAAAAGTTAAAAATAGAGCTACCCTATGACCCAGCAAATTCACTACTAGGTATTTATCACAAAAATAGTGATTTGAAGAAGCACATGCACCCCAATGTTTATAGCAGCAATGTCTACAGTAGCCAAAATATGGAAAAAGCCCAGATGTCCATCAACAGATGAATGAATAAAAAAGATGTGGTATGTATATATATATACATATATATATATATATATATGTATATATATGGTATATGGTATTGGTATTGTATATATGGTTTTATATATATATAATATATACATAAATTATTTTTATATATACATTTATATATATATAAAATATACAGTTGTGTTTTGAGTAATAGCATTATAGGTGATTTTCCTAAAAATATTTTTATAAGCCTTATTTTGATACTGTTTTTTCAATTAAAAATAATATTTAAAAATTATATTTATCTATAGCACTATGGCCATTTAAAATTTTTAGTTTGTCAAAATATCCCTTTTAGAGAAGAGGACTAATTAGAACCAATGGGTCAGGTAACCAAAAAGGCAAATACTCTGGTTTTTCTTCAGATCATATGACTCTTTTGCCTTTTTTAAAAAGGCAAGAGCTAGAGAAAAAGTATGGTGATTTCGGCTACTGAAGAAGTAAACTGCTTTCAGAAAATCAGAAAAATACAGATTAATACAGAACTATCCAGTTGAGCAGACTCTGGAGGCTCTACTAACTGAGAAAATATCCAGCTGTGTGAATATGACACATCGTAACTTAGAATTTAGGGACTATCAAAGGGGAGTTTACGTAACATTTAAACTCTGGATCAAACAATCATTGATTGCTTCAAACAACTGTGAATAGGCTGAGGAAGGAAGTTCTTTAGGTTTAAAATTTTGTTTCTGCATGGGGACAGCAGGGGTGCAATTATTTAGAAGATTTGTTTAGTTAGTTAATAGATTTATGTTTGATAAGTTAGTTAATTCCCTTCTTTTTCATTTAAAATAAAAAATACATATAAAGAAAAAAAGACAACCACATGCTCTTCGGAGTATTTCCTGTGGTTACTGGTTTGTAATTTCTATGGTTATGCTGGTGTGAACTCTTGGGTCTTCCCCACCACTCAAACAGGAGGCATTGGGGTGGGGTAGCAGCTACCAGTGAGGGCACACGTTGGAGGGAGCAACGACACTCTCTGTGCCATGTTAGCCAACACCAAAGACTAATGGGAACATCACCATTTCTGCTTCAAACCAGAGACATTATCCAAATTAGCTACATATGTTAGTTACTTCCCTGCTTGTTTAAAAGGTGCCCAACTCGTTTCCCTTTGTTACTCTTTAAGGTTTCATCAAATTATCAGGAATAACTCGGGTATAATTTCTCCCTTAGAAAAACCTCGTACACACACACACACACACACACACACACACACACACAGAGTTTCCTCTTTTATTAATGGACTGCCAGTTGCCTTTGTGAAAGAGACTTGCCAGTTACTGTACTGGATATCATGCATTTTAAAGGCAATATGGTGGTGGCCCTTAGGGGGAAGAGAACAATTTTCTAATAGGTAGTTGCGTGAAGGAACCCTCTGGATTCTTTGAGAGCTTAGAGGAGGATATACCTTTAGTTTCAATGATCTACATTCAGTTCAGAAATTTAGTTTAGAGCTTTCTGTGCATTTACCACCAATTAATTTAATATATCCAATAAAATTATTTAAAATTATTTTTAAGTTATTAAAACATTATTTGGCTGTTAAAAATCTTAACATTTTTCTTAATATTTCTTCAACATTTTCCTATTAACAAGCTAAGTAAAAGGGTATCTCTTTATTCTCCTTTCTCTCCTTTTTGTCACCAAAGCCTCTACTATCAAGTTAACTGGATTCCTCAATTTGAATTTGAATTCTATAAACTACTAGCAGTTTTGGAGTTCAGTCCGAATTGCTGCTACATGTTACAGAGACCTGCCAAATTTTGATTTCTTGACTTTTGCCTTATTCTTCCCAAGCTTATCTTCATTTTGTCCTTCATTTTGTATCAAAATAAAAATTGAAATGATTCCCTCCACTATGTGTCTTCTTTTATTTTTATTTTTTTAAGATTTCTATCTCTTCATTTGAGATAGAGAGAGAGTGAGAGAGAGCACGAGTGAGGGGCAGAGGGAGAGGGAGAAGCAGGCTCCCCAGTGAGCAAGAAGCCCTATGTGGGACTTGATCCCAGGACGCTGGGACCATGACCTGAGCCGAAGGCAGACACTTAACTAACTGAGCCACCCAGGCACCTGATGTGTCTTCTTTTAGTTGAAACAGTCTTTCATTCCAAAATCTAATCTCTCTAAATTCATCTTAAATTTTATCTTCTATACAAATTCTTTCATGATCAAAGAGGAAAGTACTATTCAATCTCAATAAACTAGCCTTGTACTTGGGGTAGGAGTCAGGCAGGATGGAGCTTAATATAGTAACTACATCTCCATAGCCTTTTTAAAGTTATAATTATAGATTAAAATGTTCTCTTATTTACTTTAGGCTCAGCATTTACAATGTTCACATTTGTGAAAAGGAATCACTACCACTTACCTTTTGGAATCTGGCATACCCATTCAAGTTTTGTATCACAAGCAAAAGGTCTTAAGTAAATAAATTCTCTGTCATCATAGAAAAACCAGCTTCTTCGCCCTGGCCTCTGAATGACCTAAAGGAGGAAGAGGATTGTAGAATATTTTGAAGTTGATGCAGCTTTATAAACCACTAAAGTGTAAGCCCTATAGTCTTTAATCTATTTTAGCCCTAGCACCTAAGATACTTGTTTAATGAATGAATACAGTGTTTAAATAGTTAACAGCCTAATCAAGAATCTTCAAAGGGGCTGATACAGGAAATATATCATAAGGTCATGTTTATACCCAAAATGTAAATTATTGGGTTTTTTTCCTGTCTTTGTTGATATGAAATTATAGATTGTACCTTCAAATTTGAGAAAGGTCAAGCTAAAAACAAAGTGTTTACTTCAGTGGCTTCCCAACACCAGACTATGATTAAAGTGGATCTGTGAAAATGTGACATAAGTGTCTGACATCAAGGGCCCAGGTTCCTGCTCTGGTGTTGCTCTGCACTGCTAGGAAGTTAACCACCTCTACGTGATCCGAGATAGCTCTCTACAAACTCCAGCCAGGAAGCAGGCAAGAAAGGAAATGGGAGGGCATGACCTGGGAGGAATCTCCATCACTTTTTGGACTGTTTTCTCTTAAGGCCAAGATTCTGCTGGGTACTCAGGCAAGTGAGGGGAGATTCTCCTTCTAGAACACTGCCCTGGCTAGCCTTGTTCCTGACATAGGCTGCATCAGTGTCTCTTTTATTTAGGTGGGTTTTTTGTTTGTTTGTTTGTTTGTTTGTTTGTTTTTGGTAGATTTTCTAATCTCTTTACTTGTAAGAACTCTATTTACATAGAACATAGCTTTTGCATCAGTGTTCTGGAAACTTTACAAGCTTCTCTGAAGTTTTTACCTTCACATGTGTTAAACTGAGAATTCTATAAAAATGGCATGATACTATACTGTTTTACTAGAACAATTGCTTTGAAAATAGTGCTTTCCAGTGGCCTTCTCAGTTCTTTGCCTCAAGCTTCCTGCAACATTTCTGGACAATCACTCTCTTGAATCTCTTTCTTGGGGTTGCATAGCAAAGATATAGTCTATATGTCTCCTACTTCCTCATCTTACATTTCATGCATTGACAGTTCTCCTAAATCTACTTTTGGCCCTTTGCACTTTTTTTTAATACACATTTTTCATTCAACTCTGATCTTTTGATTTCAACTTACCATAGGATATTTTTTACTACTAGCTTGAGTTCAAAATATCTAAACTAAAATGTAGTATTTTCTCCACAAACCGTACCCTTTCTATTTCTATCAACACCTAGTCATACAGCAGGGTAGACCCAGACACATGGGTTTAAATTTCAGCTCTGTAACCATGTATACTTACTCAGAACTCAAATTTCTTCCTTGAAAGATGAATATGTAATAGTACCTACCTCACAAGGTCACATAAGTATTAAGTGAAATAATAAGTACCTAGCTCATGAGTTAACAAGTGTTAGCTGATGCTACCATCATCACCATTACCAGTGTTAGTCATCATCATTACCTCCCATAACACTCTTGTTCTTCCATAAAACTTATACCTCATCTGTCATAGCTCCTGTAATTGCTTATTTACTTATCTCCTACTAGATGTAAGTTCTGTGAAGACAACAACTGTTTTATACCTTGTCTTTGGTGTATACCCCAGAGCATCACAGACCGCTTGGACTACTTTATGGGATCAATAAATGAATGAATTTTGCAGAGGAACATGCCTAACTGGTCTTTTATGTTATCTGTTCCTATTTGCTGCATCTTGAAATCTGACTTGAGATGAATCTTCTTCACACCCTCCTTAGTTCATGTCAAAACCCTTTTATAATGCTGTTGCCTACCATCAATCTAATTTCCCAACTTTGTTTTCAACCATGGCACCAATGAAAAATTTGATCTGTATTCTCTTCTCCTCACTGCCTTAGCCTCTTCCTTTCACTCTCCCTTTATTTGAGGCCACCTCCTCATGCCATCCCCCATTAGAAAGGCTTACCTTAACCTACCTGTACAAAAGCATGGTTCAATCCCACCTCTTTTTGGAACCAGGCCAGAGGAATCACTTCCTCTTCTGCGTTTCATCGGCCCTCCTCAGCCCACTAATTTGGAGCCTATTATTGTATAATAATAAGAGTCGCCTTTCTTGAATATGAATTTTATCTTCTCAAATTAAGTCTAAGTTAGGTAGCTTGAGGGAGGGGCCATGGGTGTTCTTACCTCCCATTCCATCTAATATCATGCTCCACACACAAACAGCACTCTGTGGATCTGTTGCCTGACTGCACACAATACCAAATTTATTTTTTAAATGTGCAGATTTTTCAGCATTGTACTGACCTTGACAGCAGCACAGTCTCTGATATCATAATCCTGCTGAAACTCATTTTCCATGAGAATAGTAGACACCTTAAAAAACAAGAGATGCTTGAGAACTTAAGACCGATATATAAATATTTGCAATTTAGATGTAATTTAGGCAGCTTTAATAGCTCAAACACATTCACATGCCACAGAAGGAGAACTTTTTCACCTTTTTTTTTTTTAATATCAGGATGTTAAATCATGAGATTACTTAGAAAATATCATACTGTCATCAGTTTCCAAACAAAGGAAGCCGCAGTTTCAGAAGTGGAGGTTAATAGTGTATTAAGTTCGCAGCTGGAATCGCAGAGAATAAGGAGCTTGCAAAAGACCTTTTTCTTTTGGCATGTGTTGAAATGCTAGTTATTCAATTAACTAATTTCAGTTATGTTCCCGTTTGAAAATGAAAGTCAAGAAATTTTACATTTGGAAAGAATAAACGATGAATTGATACAATGGTAATGTAGAGTAAATATTTAATAAATTTGAGAATAATTTGCTCTCTCTTTAGGATAATGTAAACATTTGAAATAGTATTTAAGGTCTTATTGGGGTTTCCCCAATCAAATTATTTCCCCCAAAAAAGATACATTCTTTTTTACATAACTCTTATATTTTTAGATAATAGAAGTAAAAGCTTCTCATTGTGAGAAAAGGAAATAAAAAACAGCACAAAGAAAAAGAAAAAAACATTTTACTATCCAAAGATGACCACTATATCTATATATCCATATTTTTAGGACTATAGAGAAACTGTCCATATGACTATTTTTTAAATTTTTTAAAAAAATACATATTTATGTATGTATGTATGGTTATTTTTTAAAATAAAAGTGAGGTAGTATCTTTTTCCTCACTTCATATATGTGAATGTATTTCCATTCAATAAAAATACTTCTTCATAATTTTAATGGTTATATAGTATGTGGATGTATTATTTAACCATCAACTTACTTGGTATGGAAACAAATAATCCCTATATATTAACCCAAACAAGAAAGTTTAAACTCACTGGTGTATGATCACTCCACTCCCAGGATCCTTGTAAATCTGGGCTCCTTTTATTCAAACCTATCCACAGCCAACGCTGGTCACTATGTAAAAAGGAAGTATTAAAAAACAATTTGAGCACAGATTTGTCAAAAATATATAGCATTCACATGTCTAAAATGTGTAAGACGTATAAGTTTGTCTTGTCACTAACTGAAAAGCACAATTGCAGGCTCTATAAAGATGTCTTCTGAAATAAAACCGAACTTTAAATATGAGTTAGTTATGGAAAAAGTACCACACTTCTTAAAACTAATTTTCAGTTATGTTCTTCATATGAAAGGTAAAAACTATTCTGCTTTGAACTTGAGGGAAAAAAAATGCATGATTATTCCAAATCTTTTACTGGAGAGCTTCAATATTACACAATATTTTCAATACAGTCAAAGATAGCAATGGCATTTTCTTAAAGTGTTTATCTATAACACAATCACAATCAAATATCTTTTTTTTTAATGCAGAACAAATCATTTGCTAAATTTTTATTAAACAAGATCAAGATTTTTAAAAAATTATTTAATTCCCCCTGCCCATCTAAAGTAAACAAATATAAGTATCTTTTTTAAAAAATATTTTATTTTTAAGTAATCTCTACACCCAATGTGTGGCTCGAACTCACAACCCTGAGATCAAGAGTCACATGCTCTACTGTCTGAACCAGCCAGTTGCTCCCACCCCATTTTCTTAAAGATTAAGTATAAGTATCTTCTAAAAGTCAAACTCCATGGGTTATACCAGAACAATATAATTAAACAGTCATTTAAGTAATTACATTTAACAATCATAATTATTATACTTCTATGTACAAGGCATTGAGCTAGGTGCCCTGGTAATACAGAGAAGTACAAGACATAATACCTATCCTCAAATGGCATATTAACTAGTCAGGGAGACAAGATAAACGTGAACAAAGAAAATAATAATCATTTTGGAAAGATATCAAATGATACAAAGTTTGTATAAATTTTAAGTATTACAAAAATTCAGAGAAAGAAGGTGATTGTGGACTGCAGGAAGTCAACAAATATTTTCTGAGGTTAGTAGGACAAAAGGCAGTCTTCAAAGGATGGGTAATATTTCTTTTGAGTCATAATCTGAGTGTTTAACACATACCAATATTCAGATTGACTGAGAAAAGAAAGGATAGACATTCCAAGGAATATACACTATACACAATATACAATAACATATAAAGCAGGAACATATATTGTAAATATCTCTTTTCCTCAATTAAACTTACTCTCTAGCTAGGAAGATATTGCTAATACAAATAGAAGTGATATAACGATAAAAACGTTTTCTTCATTTCTAGCCCCACTTGAAAATATTCTCTAAAATGTGTTACACTTTTTAGGGTTTTAAAAAAATTTGTTATTATGTTCAATTAGCCAGCATATAGTACATCATTAGTTTTTGATGTGGTGTTCAATGATTACTTTTTAGGCTTTTTAAGTAGACTTTTAAGAAGACACTTTTTAAGTAGACTATTATCCATGTAAATTTTTTTTTGGTGATGCTGATTACTTTCCATATAATTTAACCTTCTGATTGCATGTAGTAAGTATGGGCAGTACATATGAGTGTATATTATACATGCATAACTAGATACATATATGTGTTACGTGCATATAAATATAGCACATATTAGAGAAGGGATAGGATCCAAATCTAAAATTAATCCTTACTCTCAAGCTCAATAGAATGTATGGAATATATGGAATGTGTAGCTGAAAAATATAAGTCTGCATTTCAAAAAATTTGCTAATGAATCAAGGCTAGAGCAAACTTAATTTAATTTTTTTAGAAGATTTTATTTATTTACTTGTGAAAGAGAGAGAGGACAAGCAGGGAGAACAGGAAGGCAGAGGAAGAAGCAGGGAGTCCAATGTGGGACTCGATCCCAGGACCCAGGACCTGAGCTGAAGGCAGATGTGCAACCAACTGAGCCACACAGGCATCCCAAACAAACTTAATTTTAAAGTAATTTCTCACATTTTAATAAAATAATTGCTTTTCTTTACCTCTTTCCTCTACTCAAAATGCCCCCATACTTTAGTATAAATAAATACTTATCAACATTTCAGTCTTAAACTTTTCAATTTATTGCAATGGACTATGAGGACAGTCCTTTTTCAGTCTTTATTGTTATACTTCTTTCATAGAGAAAGGTTACCAATTTGTAGATTTCAGATAATCCAGTAGAGACAATTACGTCCAGTTTGAATTTAGCAGCTCTAAGAGGAATTTACAGTTTGTGTCTTCAACAATTCAGAGCTTTCTAACAGGCTTCCAAATTTATCATACTCCAACTGCTGAATTTCTAAACCACAGGGTCTAGATAATTGCATATACAGTATAATTAAAGTCAGACAGGTAAAATAGCGAGAAGGTTAAGTTTGCTTCCTCGTTCCTTGGAGATGTGACTTTATTTCTTTCAAATTTTTGCACATAATATATTTGAGCCTGGGGAATTTGTACACATTTTGTGTTTCCCTAACGTAAGACTTCGATAGCCTATCTTCTTTTTACAATCAACAGTACAGCCAGGAAGATGGTCAAAGGTCATTTGTCACCTGCATTTACTCTACAGTCAGCTCCCACAGAAAGCCTCTTTAGAGATCTGTCTCTAACCTTTCCACCCACTCCTCCCTTAGCTCCACCTCTGCTTTCAAGCTCACTTCTGCCTCCTTGGTGACATCTCAGAAAATAGTTTCCTAGAAAACACAATTTGCCTCATTGTCCAAAACTTTTTAATATTTACTACTTTCTGAGATTGAACTTCATTTCACCCCAGACATTTATAATTTTTAGCTTCTTTTTTTTTTTTTAAGATTTTATTTATTTATTTGACAGACGGAGAGGCAGCGAGAGAGGGAACACAAGCAGGGGAAGTGGGAGAGGGAGACACAGGCTTCCCGCTGAGCAGGGAGCCTGCCGCGGGGCTATGCGGGGCTTTATCCCAGAACGCTGGGATCATGACCTGAGTGGAAAGGGATGCTTAACGACTGAGCCACCCAGGCACCCCTAATTTTTAGCTTCTAATTCAAGAGATTCATTAGTGTGTTATAAATATAGACGATAGTAGCTACTTGTGTTTTTTTTTCTGTGTGTGGTAAGAGGCGGAAAATATTTCCCCAATTCTAACTTATTCCTGATTTGACCTGGTTTATCCATATGCAGATAAAGAGAAGAAGAAATTGAAAATCACAGTAATCATTGCACACCTCTAACGTGAATTTAGAAAATTTGAGGGAAAAAAATGGATCATAACTGGAGAATTAAATCAAATGGAAAATTTCTCTTTATAAATTTTTCTACTACAAGCACTAAGTATATGGTTTTAGGGTATTCGGTTAAGAAGACACTGCACGAAAGGTTAATGTGTGTATCTGTGTTAAAATTCCTGCTCTCAATCAAATTTCCTGCTGCATCTGGTTTCTAAGGAAAATACTATCTCAGCTATAAACCCCAATAAATACTATTTGATGAGGGCGCTTAGTCTGCAAAGCCTTAGATTTATATCTAAATCCATTCATGCCACATCACAGGAGGTAGTACACACAGCAGCAACAGCACTGCAAACAAGGCTTTCTCCTTTAATCCTAAAACCATTTTTGTTCTACAATGGCTTTCCCTGGTGGGCTGCCATTAAGAGTTGCAAAGATCTTAGAGCCTTAATGACTTGGTACAGCAAGAATCTTTTTCATTGAAATACAAATAGAGATGTGGAACTTAGATTGCAAGAAGTATAGCAGTAATCTGACTTAACTCCTTGGCATGCAATACACAATTTGGGCAATGGACATCTGAGAAAGGTCAATTCCTGCAATAAAAAGGTAAGGCCTTCAAGGAGTAAGCTTTAGAATCATTTTCTGATATAAATGGGTTTGTCTCCTTCCTTCCCTTCAAGCCATGGTTACAATATTGGTTTTAGAATATGTTATCTTTCTAAGTATAGCGTGGGCAAATGATCTCTTTATTAATGGAGCACATAGTAAGCAGACAACACAGTCCTCTCAATGTGGCACATATCAGCTGCTGGGTTAAGAGTACAAATAAAATATGGTGCCTATGAATGAAAGGATTATGGTGATTTGTTTTTTCTTTGTGCTTTTCTGTTTACTAAATTAAATATATATTACTTTTGTGATCAGAAAAAAAGTTAAACATTGTTGTACATTCTTTGGAAAATAAATTATATGCATGGGAATGGAAGAAAATGGAAAAGATTTACATTAAACGCTAACTATGTTTATAAAAGAGCTAGGATTTGAGGGGATTTTTATTTTTTTTATTATCACTTTTTATATTCCCCAAATCTTATATAATGAACTTGTATTAATTTTTTAATTGAAAGGAAACTCAGCAAGTGTGATCTGAAGCAAAGAAACAAATCAAGAAAAATTCCTTATTACCTCTCACACTTCAGTTTTATTTTTTAGTGTAATCTATTCTGTATATAGAAGCTCTCAGTGATCATTTATATCACATATGGTATTTCATTTTCCATCAATTAATTTCCATAAATATCTACAACCTCATTGCCCAGTACTTATCTATGGCTCCCTGTTCCAGTTAAAGGCTGTTTGGTATTATTCAAAATCCACTTTGTTTATGTCAGTATTTTACTTAAAAATACTTAAGCCTAGACAGTATGATAATGTGTGTGTCAAGCTTGAGATCTAGGGGCCCGTAAGTTGCCTTGCTCAAAATTCCCACTTCAGGGAGGATCAGCAGGATATTAGAGTATGTTCTAGAGGCGCCCGCCACACGGATGTCTGTTATCCGAAGCCACACCTAAGGTTTTGGTTGTTAGCAGAGAGAATAGCAGAAATAGGTGTATATCAGCAAAATTAGAAGCTTGTTAATCAGCCTGATGTTAGAAATGAGCTCTCAGCGGTGAAATTGAAATTATTTAAGATATGGGGAATAGCTACAATATTCAGAGACCCTCTCACCCTTCATGAAAGGTTATTACTTTCTGCTGAGGCTGGTAGCCAGTACCATTAGAAATAGATCGGGGGCTTCATCTTTAAATTGTCCCATGTCTAGTCATTGGGTCAGGTGATTGGAATTGCCTGATGCCAACTCTAATGTGAACGGAATTCTGCCTCAGGAATATTGTCAATTCTACCTCAGATGAACCTGCCTTGCAAGATGGTGGCTGAAACACCTAGCACAGACTGCTGGGATGTTGGAAGCTTATGAAACAGATTGTATGAAATAGGTTTTGTGCCTGCTTCAATGAATGTTTGTTTAACAAACGTTTGTGTACATGGAAAGATTTGGTCTGAGTTTTGCATTCATTGTCATCTACTCTCAAGGTGGTGGGGAGTAGCCAAGAAACACTAACCTCAAATGGAAATTAAGAGTTTGTATATCTAAAATAGCTCAAGTTGTGCAATGAGATCTTGTATAATAATTTCTAGTGCTAGAAAATGAGTCCAGAATGTCTGAACTTCTATAATAGATGCTTAATAAGCGAATATTTATGAAACACGTGTACTACATTTTGTATCAGATTTCCAGCACATTGCAGTGAAACTTCCCTTTCTTTAATGAGAAAAACACAACAGTAGGTATATTAATGCAAATCTGGAAAATGTGGGAAAATGTTCAAACATTTCAAAAATCACTCCAAATCTTATCTTCCAGAGGTAACGATGTTTATCTTTCTTTGATGTATTTTTGTAATCTACTTTTTTTTTGTAATCTACTTTTAAATATATATAGTATATTTTTTATTCTTGTTTGAGTCAAAATGATAAGGAAAGTATTCACCAGGATATGTCTAAATGGTAATTTCTTTTCCATAATTTTGCCTGGTATACCCCGATTCCTTGATTTACAGACTTGGCTCTTCTTTTCAGTTCAAAAAATGAGGAAAGAAAAAAAAATTGGTGGAGTTGAAGGCCCTCATACTCATGATTGCTCCCAAAGCTTCAGAGAAAATTTTCTCCTATGATAGCATTACATGGTCCATATTTCTCCACATTGTCCTTAAAGATATCAGGAAAATCAGCCTGGAATCCTTCCACCATAACATCAAAATCACAATGGCTTATTGTGCATTGTCTTTGTAGCATCTCTGATTACTTATTTCCTGTTTTCACATTCTTCCTGCCCATTCTCAAAGTAGTTTTCCACAAAAGGGCTATAATAGCCTTCTAATTACTTGCTCTGCATCTACCTACCATCTCTTTCTCCCTCTCTTTCTCTCTCTCTATACACACATACACATACTTTGTTGTTGTTTGTTTTTAGCTTTTTTTAAAAAAAGATTTTATTTATTCATTTGACAGAGATAGAGACAGCCAGCGAGAGAGGGAACACAAGCAGGGGGGGGAGTGGGAGAGGGAGAAGCAGGCTCCCAGCAGAGCAGGGAGCCCGATGCGGGGCTCGATCCCAGGACCCTGGGATCACACCCTGAGCTGAAGGCAGACGCTAAACGACTGAGGCACCCAGGCCCCCCTGTTATTTGCTTATTGACTTAAGATCAAACTCCTTCCCTGGCAAAGAAGGATGCTCCAATTTCATATCCAAATCTCATTTTCTACCTAAGTGGTATGACTCATTTCTCCTTGACCATATCTGTACACTCTGGTCTCAGTACCTTTGCCAAAGTTCTGTTTTCTCTGGCTCCTTCTCTTGGTCGTACCTTTCAAAATACTACCTTACCTTCTAGGAACCATCCTTCTTCATAACATTTTTCCCAATTATAATTCCCCAAAGCACTTCATCCGTCTTTAGAATTTCCATGGTTTTCCTTACCTTTGTTCTAGATTTTCACCATACTTTTCTTATCCCCATTGTTGGACTTTGTCTTGCTACATAAAGGATGGGGATTCTATCTCCCTCATCTTTGAATTATTTATAGTGTCTTGCACATAAAAATGATGTTGAATGACTGCTAAGCACTGAATGACCCTATTAGAAAATAAAACATGCAATTCTGAATACCTGGAGGACATCAAATTTAGCATAGAAGATCTCATTCTAAAAGTATTACCTGAATTGGTCCATTAAAAAGTGAAGAAATTCCTTTATTTCATCCGTATGAGTGAAGCTAGGAAGGTGTCCTCCAAGTGCTTGACAGAATCTCTCAGCTTCTTCCCAGTTCCTTTTTCTTACAATTCTTTCTATATGAAACAGCTTAACAAGATACAATGTTAATCTCTTTTCTGGAATAATCATAAAGTATTCATAATTTCAAAGTTTATTATGGTCAAATGTGTAGGTTTTTAAATAAAGTTTTTTATTTTAATTCAAATATAATTAACATACAGTGTTGTATTAATTTCAGGTGTACAATAGAGCGATTCAACAATTCAATACATTACTCAGTGCTCATCATAAGTGTACTCGTTAATCCCCATCACCTATTTCACCCATCCCCTCACCCCCTACTTCCCCTCAGTTTGTTCTCTATAGTTAAGAGTCTGTTTTGGTTTCTCTTTTTTTTCCCCTTGTTCATTTATTTTGTTTCTTAAATTTAAATGTGTAGGCTTCTGAAATGGATTCTTATAGGTGTAATAATAACAGGAAAATGTCTTTATTTTTACCTTTAATAAAAGCAGGTAAAAAAACCCATATACTGTGACACAAACAGGACCTGCTGAAAGTGTCAACTAAAGGCCAGCACAGGTGTCAGCTACTGCTGTCAGATGGATGACCTTCCTCAGCCAGGATGGGGAACACCATATTCTCCTGCATTCCTAGGACCAGCAGGTAAGGCTATAAAGGATACACATGAATACTTCGGGAGTATTCTGCAGTATTCTGCAATACTTCTACAGAGAAATGTGCTAAAAACATAATTATGAACATAATACACTAAGATCTGTGCAAATACAGGTCTATTTTCTGGTGAAGATGGATCAAAGGGCAGATTGCAATGGTGTGCTAACACTGACAGGGTGGCAAAACAAAACTGGCCACTTCAGACTCTTTCCTTGTTTTGTGATGACTAATTTTTTCAAAAAAAGAAGAGGAAGAAATGATACAATGATAGACTGAATTACTGATCCCAATTCTTCAGTTGCCTGTGATATAACTGTACCTTCTTGCCATGGCCTCCTGATGAGTGAGGTGTACTTCTCTGTACCCTGATTTGGGGCCTGGCCACGTGACTTGCTGTGATCAATGGCATATTAGTGGAGGTACAGTGAACAGAGGCCTGAAATGTGCTTACATGGTTAGGCTCGCCTCTTAGGCTCCAGCAATTCACCATAAGAAGAACAAGACCCTGATAGCTACTGACCCTTCAGCCTGAGACCCAGATCAAAAGGCAGCTCATAGCCTGGAGCCCAGCATAGCTGACCCATCGTTGAAAGCAGAGCTCACCATCAAGACTAAACTACAACAGTCAATCCCTATTTGACCCAGAGATCTGTGAACATGAGACTAAATGTTTGTTATAGCCACTGAATTTTGGAATGGTATGTAATGATTTCTTTGTGGAAACAGCTGACTGATACAGGCCTGAAAATAATTTTTTTAATTGTAAGAAGTGATAGAATTCTTCATTTGACAAGGATTAGAGGGATATGAGAATCATAAGGTAAGTGTCAGCATGGCATGTAGCTCACTTAACTTCTCAGAACAAAAGAACACTAGGAAAGAGCCAGTTTTGGCTCTGGCCCTGCTCTTTTGGGTAGGGCATGACTTCATGTGGGGATGAGCTGTCTCATGACAAAGGTTCAGTGGTGCTCCCAAACACATTGGTAGGTTACTTATGTGCCTGGGGAGGAGCATAATTTCTACAAGCATATGGACAAAGATAGTAGAAAGATAACCTCATTAAGGAATTGAATGGGAATGCTACTTTACCTTATAACAAGAAAGACTTGAGGGGAAACTATGCCAGCCTTCAGGACAGGGGACTTCAGGTTTAGGAGTGACTTCTTCAGGCTGAATGGGCCCACTTATTTTCTTGCAAATTGAAAGTGCTCTGAAGTTTCTGCAGTCTTTCACCTCCCACTTTCCAAGAGACTTTCCAGTAGCCATAGCCACACACCCACCTGGAGAAGCTAGGGTTGAATCAGAAAGTTTAATTAAACATTACATTTGAAAATTGAAGTCCAAACACTTTCTAGTGTCCTTACCCTTTATTTGGGCCAAGGTCTGGAGAAAGAATATAAAAGATAATGGAAGAAAGAAATGTGTTGTTCATAGTAATGATTCTATTGTCATACTAAGCTACAGTGAGAATTAGTGACTTGTCCAAGGTCACGTGTTAGTAGGTGGTTGATCCAGACCTGGAACCCAGGTGGTCTGCATCTGGAGCTGTACCCTAAACCACTAAGCTGCTCAGCATAGCCTAAGTAGTTCATATTAGTTTAACAACTTGGAACAGTTTTTAAGCAACTTAGTAACCCTCAAAACAAAACTCTTTCAGATTCAGATGCAAAGGAAGAGGTGGTACAATGAAGATGGAAGGAGGTATATGGTAACATACATTTGTTTTCTATTTATTTTATGGCTGCCAGAATTTTATTTATTCACAATATTAAGAGAGAGTTTGTATTATAAGGTCCATTTCTCAGATGAAGAATAAGTGACTTGCCACAACGATAGTTAGTGAATGGTGGAGTCAGCACTTGAACCCAGATTTATCTGGCAAAGTGCCATGCTCCCTTTTACATTATATCACACTGCCTGAAGTAGGCAGGAGACAAGAAGAACATAGGTTGGAAAGTAATAAGGACAATTCCTATTCCACCAAGCAGGGATGGTCTCACGTCTCATACATGGACAGCAATTGGAACAAGGAACTGAGAGAAAACTGCTGTGTTGCCCTGGATGTGTGTCCTATTTTTCCCCTGTTCTGCCCCCTACCCATGCCTTGTCCATGATGGACCAAGCTGGCTAAAACTGGGAGTAATTATGGTAAAGAGAGCTCCGTGGTAGTCTTTCTGGCTATAGGACTGAGAGAATAGTCATTGTGGCTACTTCCTGAACTCCTCTCCAATCACTGAGGCTTATCCATGAAGAATATGAAATTGACTCTAATATATCTGAATGTCTATAAAAGAAATCCCATTTGTTTTATATATTAGAACATTATAAATATTATAAACATATAACATTATATACTAGAACATTCTAATCTAAGGCGAATTTTAACCAGGATTAGCACCCATATCCTCAATCTTCGACAAGTAAAAAAGATGACTTTGCTATCAATACTATTCATATTTATGGTGGTGACTATCTATTTCAAATTTTGTGGGCACTCTCTATTTCAAATATTGTGTTTCATTATACACTCACATATTCTAGTTACTGGGTTATAAAAAGTGGTCTTCATGATCACATTGTACAAAAAGAAGAAAATATAAATAACCCAAAGGAAGAAAAGTTGAATGCCTTACAACTCTAATCTTATAGAAAGCCAAAGTCCTTTACAAAGCATTGGATTAGAAATAAGGGGATCTGGATTTTAGCAATTCAATAACCAGATAACATTTGTCAAGTAAATCACCTTTTTGAGACTCTGTCTTTTCAACTCTCAAATCAGAAAGGACTTCTGAGGTCCTTTCTGGTTCAAAATGTTCTGATTCTATGGCTAATTATGGTCAATGATTAGAGATGGTTGAAGAAAGATGAACTAACTTTCAGAATAAATAATACCAACAATACTGCCTCCTTAATTCTCACCCACTTGGAATAATAGAAATAAACACATTCAATTTTGGAGCAAGAAGTTAAGAAGCAGAGAGATGAAAATGTGAAGTTTCAAAATGAAGCTTCTAGATTCTGTTTGAGACTTACATGGAAAAGATAAAAAAAATACTTGCATTGATGGTTCTAGCTTCATGCCATTAGAGGGTGATTTCTGAGAACCGAGTTTTTTAGCTCCTTTTTGGGGATAACTCCCAAGGATTTAATAAAGAAGACATAGTCACTGCTTCTATTTATGGTTCCACAGACAGACTCTCATTCTGAAGACTATCATTTCCCTCACATTTCAAAGCTAAGTGAAGACCATATCTGGGAGGTATACTGCATTTCACAAATCATCATATTCTACTACTTTAAAAGTAATTCACTCACATGGCTCAAGAAAATTCCAGTTGGAAAAGGTTACAGCTTGCTTTACTCCACCAACACCTGTCCAGCTATACTCTCCATGTGAATCTATATCTCTCAGGCCAGTCCAGAAGTATTTTCCTGGAGATTTAGTATACTTTTTCATCATATCATTCAGGTATTCTTGCTCAAATCTACAAAACAAGATTTAAATTAGTAAGTGTTTTTATAATAATTGAATTACTACGTAAATTGAAGATGCACCTTTTTCTTAGGAGACTTATTTAGTAAAGCTAACCCAGAGTTAAAAGTTCACCAGTACGTGTTTCCTGATGGTCATACCTGCTAGTTATAGTCAGATTGCAGTTGGTTCCAAAAGGGACCTCATCCTTGTAAATCCTGTAACAGGTTTCTCCATGTCTTTTCCAGCCCTAATCAGTGGAGAAATATCACACCGTTCAGACTTAATGTCCCCCCTCTAAGCAAGATTATGTTACACTGATACTATCTCACACTTAGAGAAATCGAGGACATGGCCTGTAAATTCATACACATGATGAAGGTGGGGTACAACTTCATAGATAACTCCTACAGGACTGTGAGCCTGTGTCAGAGAGAAGGTGTGTTTTATTTCTCTTTACCTCCAGGGCCTAGCTCCTCATAAGACTATAATGTTATTGGTTAAACTAATTTTGGGGAGGAAAAAGATAAATGGGGGAAGTAAAGACATCGGCATTAAGGATTATAATCACATACATTTCTATAGAAATCATGAATAGGTAACTCTTTTTCCTGTAATTTTTTTTCTTCTGTAAGAATGCCAATATGTTATGATTCACTGCCCTCTGATTTGCTCTAACATAAATGAACAGAGGTTAGCCATTTCTTCTATTTTCCAAGTCTGAATTGTTTCAGTCTCACCTACCATCCTTAACCAAGGTGTAATATTGCTTAGAAAAACTTACGTAGGGACTTTACATACCTCATCTGGAGGACACATCTTGTCAGATGTTGTATCATTCATTTGTTCTCCCTTTTTCTTACATACATATTTAAGCTTCTCTTCACATGACTGGACTTTCCACTGACCTAGCTTATTAAAAATAGAAAAAAAAAATTTTCCACAGAGAAATCATTTGCCATATATTTAGAGTTGAACTCTAACTTATTTTAAATCAAGAGAGTTTCTTCTCACAAAACTGTGAGCAAGGGGCAGGGGGAGGAGGAAGGGGAGGGAAAGAGAAAATGAATGACTACCTCTGGGAACATACTCCTAGAAAATACTACCCGACAGGCCTGCAAGGTTGTGGCTCACAGTCTGTTATTTCAGCACCACCTCAAGATCATAGTGGAAATGAATTCCATTTTCTTATAAGAATAACAATAAAGCCATCAAAGGACATTTAGTACAGAAGTTGAAGAAAGAACTCAGCCTACACACAGTTGACAGTGTTCAAGTCTTCTTCCACAGGGTATGGCCAAAGTTTGCCCATTGGTTAAATACTTTTGGACATGTCAACCAACCACACTATTTCAATCTCCTCATATAACATAATCATGGTAGTTAGAACAGCTACTCTCCAAGAATTGCAGAATCAAAAGTTCCTTCTACCCTACTTCATCTTAGACTTCAAAGTTCTCCCTTTCAAATATGCTACTTAACATTAATTTTGTTGAAGTCACTCTGCTTTCTTTGAATTATATTTCAACAAGTCAATTGTGATAAGGGTCAGTTTTGAACACTGGAACGTTGTCTAGGTATGTTATCAGTTTATTCTTGCCTATGGCATCTCATTTCTATCTCTGACACTCTACCAAAGACATCTTAAATACCCTTTTAAATAGAGCACAAAATGTGACACCCTTCTAAATTCATCTTTGACACCTTTCCAGATACATCTTTACTTTTGAAACACTCCTAAATACACATATTGTTTATTACTTCCACTTAAGTCTCTCCAGAAGCTTGGGAGACACAAGCCTCCCAAATAATTAGGAGTCCCTAGAAAAGTGATACAAACAAAATATAAAGATACACATGTCTTTTCTCTCAACATACATCTTATTTTGAACTCTTAACTAAAGCATGTTCAATAAGTAGTTAAGCATTCTACAGAAGAAAGATGTTCTCTGAAAAACATTAGACCTAATTTTTAATTATTAATTAATGCATTAATTAATTTTTAAAGATTTTATTTTATTTTATTATTTTTTTAAAGATTTTATTTATTTATTTGACAGAGAGACAGCCAGTGAGAGAGGGAACACAAGCAGAGGGAGTGGGAGAGGATGATGCAGGCTCCCAGCAGAGGAGCCTGATGCGGGGCTCGATCCCATAACGCCGGAATCACACCCTGAGCCGAAGGCAGACGCTTAACGACTGCACCACCCAGGTGCCCCTAAAGATTTTATTTTTTTAAAGTAATCTCTACACCCAATGTGGGGTTCGAACTCACAACCCTGAGATGATGAGTTGCATGCTCCACTAAGCCAGCCAGGTGTACCTGGACCTAATTTTTAAATAAAAATATTTTTTCCCTTCTCAAAGTAAGGTTAATATAAAAATCTGAACATGAATTCAGAAGGTGGAATTTTTCCCTTAAGTTGTGGCTATATGTTAAATATATTGATGGTCCAGAGAGAAAGCAGGTTATTAGAATCCATCTGGCACAAGAATTGAGTTCTAATGGATTTCCTTCATGTGTTTCAGACCAGAGCAGATACTCTCAGACAGAAAGTGGATTGCTTATTTAGTCATTGTTTTATTTACCTCTTTTTTCCAGTAGCTTCCTGAAAGACAATCTGTGGGGCTCTTACCTTTTACTTGCTTTCCAGGCTTAAACACAAATATCCCAACCAAAGTCATCTTAATATTATTTGGTATACAATAAGAATATAAATAAGCCACAGGATGTTTCCTACCTTTCCTAAATAGGAAACACAGTTGGGAGTCTTATTGAAGGGAACATTTGGCTCATTCTTATTCCAATATGTTAGAGTAACTTCAGTACCATCAGACCACTGAAATAAACTTGGTACATTTTCGTTCTTAAGACCTATCCATATTTCTTCTTTGGCATCTAAAAGAAAAATATTTTATTTATTTGGTTTTACTCAATTACATACTTCAATATGTATATTGTTACTGATTTTTGCATTCTGAAAATGGGGTTTTGGGAGCTTCGATGGCTCCTAAATTAATCTATGTAATTCATCTATGAAAATATTGATAATTTAGGCAGGCCAGGAGTCAAGGGCTTTTCAGGGTATGTATGCTGTCAGAGTACACAGTGGAACAGCCACGCGGATCTGTAGGTTAGGTGTTCCTGATATCTGATTTAGATAAACCTTGTTTTATGGGGTATACAGGTTTCCTCTGCTATCTGAAACCTCTTTCTGCCACTTCACTTTTACGAAAGACATATGTATCTGTTTTCACTAAGTGAAAGAACTCTGAGGTGGATTTTCGTTTTTATGAAATGGTGTTTGCTTCTTTGTTTTATGCCATTTTGGTTTATGAAAGGTTTCATAAGAACAGTCTACTTTGGGACAGCAGGGGAAAACTGCAATGAAATTCTACAAATACAATCATAGATACTCCAGTTAGAATAGGATTGATGTCCATCCCTGCCCTGGGATGATGATGCTGGCTTCCCAGGGGAAACAATTAACACCACGCTGACACAGAATAGCTGTCTATTATTAGCTATTACATCAGTGAATCCTAGGAGGAGGTTATAATAGTGCCTGTCTACCATACTTTTGTTCTTCAGTCTTTAGCTTTTAAATAATTACAAAAGTGAAATAATTGTGAAATAATCATCACTTAAGCATCTGGAGCAACTTAAATAGCATTTAGCTTATGAGAAGAGGGAAATTATTCAATCACTGGCTATACTGTCAAACTGGCAGCTACTAGCTACATGTGGCTATTTGTAAATTAATTAAAATTAAATAAAAGTAAAAATCAGTTCCTCAGTTACATTTCAAGTGCTCACAAGCCACAAATGGCTGGCGGCGGCTGTACTGGACAGCACAGATTATACAACAGTCCATCATTGCAGAAAATTCTATTGGACAGGGCTGATCTGTAAGGATCAAATTATAAGCTTTCATGCCCACCAACAGTCTAAAAATAGGGGTATTTAGAATGTTTTACACCTCTCAAATAGGATAATTTTAAAAACTTACCCCCATTATGGAGTTTTGTGACAAGCCCCTCCACATCTGCTAAAGATTGAATGCTGATGAGATCGCCGCTCAAGGCTTTGCATTTCACATGTGCCTTATCCCAGGAATCACTTTCATTTACCAGCAGATAGCAAAACCCATTATTTGACAGCCAGCCTGCATCACAGTGTGTATCTGAATATGTCCAAACATCTGCAGGAAAAGCAGCTATTTATATTCCAGTAAAGATACATCTATTTTGAATCAATAACATTGCAAATTCTTCCTTCTTAAATCATTAGGATTCTGGAAAATTGGGGAATGTGATGTCAAATAGCACAGGGACAGGAATATATGTGGTCCTTCATTCTACAAAGCATCATAAGAGTGACTGCAGGGATACAGATAATGATATGACTGCAATGTGATACAAATCTGTTATATAATTAGGCTCCAACTATTTGAGGAGGGACTGCCCTTAGTCCTAATAGACAGAAGAATGGTGTGGGGTAAGCCAGTTCCTGACAAATCTCTTCCTTGGTATGTGATTTTTTAGGTTCACCTCCAGTCTCTGACTTTGAGTGGTTAGGAAAGTCCAGCCTCCTTTCATGTAAGGTCAGATTAGGGGATGTGTGTCCTTGGACAAAGGACAGACATTTATAAACTCCACATGAAAGAGAAGATAGTGATGGAGGGAAAGGGCACAGGGACTCTCTGGACCTCTTCTTTCCTTCCTGCTACTAGACCTACATCCTCATGCAATTAGTAATTCTTTGTTTTGACCACGTTAAAACTCACTCAGATGATGGTCAAAAAAGACTGGAAAAAAGATCGAGGTATAAAACTATACAAAATACTTCTATACTTCTTAATAGAATTAGAAATTAAGTCAATTACTCAGACTTCATGGATTCTGAACTGTTTGGAATGTCTGTTGTATGAAAACACAGCATCTTAAAAACGTGAACAGTTTGTTTTTCACTTAAGGATAAAATTCAGGTCCAGTTAGCTTCTCGCACTTGCAAGATAACTCAATTTTAAGTTTCTGAAATAGCACTTGCTATTATTATTATTATTATTTTATTTTACAGTTATGATAAAGGAACAGAGGGAAAAAAAACCCGTAATTGAACTTAGAATAAACATTTTCCTATTCTAGTCTTTGTCTCTATGAATACATATTTTTACAAGATTAAAATGATAAGTAGGCATATCATTTTGTTCTGCTCTTGTATTTTCCTGCCGGCAGAGTTATTTTAATAAATGCATATTATTCGATCATGTGGAAACATTATGATTTACTTAATAATTGCTACTACAGCATATTTATTTGATCTATCATCAGTCACCCTGGTTTATTTTCATCTGTGCTGTCTTTTCTATTATGCTGTTTGTTGTATGGACTAAATTTGGTTTGAATCTACTTGGAAGATGAACATTCATTTTCCCCTGTTATTTTAATAAAACATCTCCTGACAATCTTTATTCTATATATTTATTTTTTAGTCTTAAAAAATAGCTTTATGCTCCTATATGGATAAGAAATTTTCTTCCCTTCCCCCAACATTCTTTAAACAAGACATTTTAAAACCTCTTTTTTTTTCCCTCCCAGTTTTGAGTATTAGTTTTTCTCATTCAGAAGGATTTAATCAAATACCAGGTAGGTGGTGAGGCTTGTGCAAGACAGTAAAGGCATTCCTCTTCTTCTTCTTCTTCTTCTTCTTCTTTTTCTTTTTTTACTAACGTCCATCTTTTTAATTTTTAAAAAAATTTTATTATGTTATGTTAGTCACCATACGGTACATCATTAGTTTCTGATGTAGTGATCCATGATTCATTGTTTGCGTGTAACACCTAGTGCTCCTCTTATTCTTTCAAAGGCTTCTGAAGTTTCTCTGTACCTCAGAAACTTCAACTGTTCTGTGTTTCTCTTATCCCTGAAATCCCGTGAAAATAACCAAATCCCTCCGTGTACACATTTTGTCCTTCTGCACCTCCCCTTTTCTACCTGATTTATCAACACAACAACTTGAAGAAGCCACCTGGCAAAGAAGGACAGAGCCGGGGTGGGCATTGTGGGGCAGGAGCTAGAAACCCTAGAAGAATTCCCTCAACCATTGTTTTCTGCTTCTCACAAAGGCCGGTCATATATGAGACCCGCGTGTGCATTAGCATCTCCAGGGAGGCTTTTTAAAGCACAGACTGCTGCGGTCCACAGAATCTGGGCTGGGTCCTAAGACTTTGTATTTTGAACAGGTACAGGTGATACTAGGAACCACACTCTGAGCACTATTGTTGTAAAGAAAAAAGAGCCACCTGTAAATAGAAACCTTTTTCTTGCCTAGAATACCTCTGCTTTCTTATGGGATACATCAACCAAAGCTTTACATGTATATAGTCAATAATATCCAACCACAGGGGCTAAATGAAGTAGTGTTTGCCTTTGGCAGTATCGGGTGAAGGAAAAGTAGAATTAGATATCTGAAATGGATTTACTTGACTTCACAAAAATATAATTTTAAGACCTACTTGCACAAGGAAATGAAAAAGATACCTGTTAACTCCACTGTGTTATTTAGTGGTTTCTTGCAGACATAGGGCAATTGAGCTTCACAGGAAAAACTCTGCCATAGACCAGACATGGCATCCATTCTTGCACAGCTTGATCCGCCTATTATCATAGGTGCACTGGGCTTATCTTAAAGGGCAGAATTTTCAAAGAATTAGAAAGAGAAGTTTAGGCCCAGAATAGTGGTTAGAAAAAATAATTTGAATTCCTAATTTTCTGCTTTTATTGGAACTCATAAAATAGTTAAAACCTTCTACTAAATTGAGATGTATGAGGCTCAATGGACACCCATGTGCTTAAATATGTCTTCCTTCTAAAATACAGGATACAGGGCGAAATACTATGACACAGTATAGTTAATTTAAAAAACAAAATCAAAAATCTAAAACAAACCTCTGCCCCCAGTCAACTTCCATATCATACTCTGTGGACAGTAGCTCTTAATCTGCTACTCTATACAATAAATATTCCAATTTATGACTCTGTAATGCCCTTAAGACCTTGAACTAAAGGTTAAATTATCTTTAAAGATTTTATTTACTGAGATAATAGAGAATTTATTCACTAATAATGAAATTCCATTAAACTAAAATGACCTATTGGTATTTTATTGCACTTAACCCATTTTTCTTATATGTGTACAGAATACTTTTGTACTGAAGCTAGTGTTAACTTTTAGGTTCTAAAAGCCTAAGATTTTATTTTTAAAAAAGGTATCTAAACTTCTTTTGGGGAGAAAAATCTTTTGGCTAAGTAGGATTTTGTTTGTTTTATTCACTATAAAATTTTCATTAAGGTATTTATTTGTGTAATAAAATACAACCATTATGTTGTTAGTACTTGAGCACTGTTATAGGAGACCCCAAGAGTTTTAAAATGAGAGCATATTTCTGCATGGAGTTGAGCTGCAGATGAAACAACACAGGTTACTCATGGCATGTCAAGTCACCTAAGGGACACAGAACAGCTTCTAAGCCATGTGATGGGGCTTAATCTGCTGTTACTTAAAAATGTAGGGTTGCCGTAAAGGTTAGAGACAAATGCTCAGTTATTCATGGTATGGTTCAAATTGGCTATAATGGTATCACAATAAAGAAGGAATTAGGGGAAAAAAATTCTTCTGAGAGGTAACCATAATAACAGTTGTCAAGATTTGAAATTTTTATAAGCTGTCAGTGAGTGGGATGCTTTTGCTTATTTACTTTTTTGAAGCTTTTGCTCTGTGCATAGTAGGTGGAAGAGGGAGCGATTACCTGGGTCCCAGTTGAGAAAGTTTAATGGCTTGTGGTCTGACCATTCCCAGCCTCTAGCAGAGTATAGTTGATTTAAACCAATCCAGAAAATTCTTGGAATACCTTCTTTTTCTGTAAGAATCAGATAATTTTAACAAGTGACAAAATGACCTAAATTATTATCTAAGTCAGATTTAAGTTTCTACTAATAGCAAAAATATCTCAAGGCCTTGATTGTAAGGCAGGAATCCTGTAGGAGGCTGTCTATCCAGCAAAGGCAGCTAAAGCCTGGTTAAGTTAATTCAATTCTGCTTTCCTATTAACCTGCCCCTTTCTTCTAAGGTAAACACAGAATCTTCTCAGAATAGCTGTTTCACTATTTATAACCTTTTGTACTGCTACAGAAGAAAACAGTTTCCATTGTATATCTAGATTTTGAAGAACTGATTATATTCCAGACTGACAGTTTAAATTCACTAAGCACATATTATTTAACCGGTAGAAGCCAAAAAACAAAAACAAAAACAAAAAACTCAAGACAAAGACCCTGCCACCATGATGATTTCAATTTAGTGGACCGAAACAAATGCGGATTTCTCAAAAGGTAAAGTGTTACTCATACTACTTCAGAAATATGTGCAGGAGTTGTTTGGTAGGCAATGGAATATATAGCTCTAGAGTCCAAGGGAGATATTTAGGATGGAGACACAGAACCCGACACACACATGCACACAGACATGCACATACACACACATACACACACACACACACGCTACAGTGGAGATGTATCATTCAAATTCCTTATTTGACAACCAGAAGCCATCAGCAAAAAAGACAAAGATAAAGAAGCAGAGATAATTGAAATAGTGAGGCTTAACTGCAAATATGACACTCAATATACATATGCCCACAAGCAATGGATGCAATTATGCTTGCATGGGTCCACATGTATTGGTAAATTGAATGAAAAGATTGTAAGGATTTTCACACCAGTATCAACAAAGTCAACAAAATTATTCAAGACCCTGGTAAGACTTCATTGACATCATGAAAAAAGAACTTGAAGATATCAGGGGCTTAGGTAGAACAGATAGAACAACGGATGAAATGGTCTACAAAAGACAAGGATGATGCTGACAAACAGGAAGAGCTAACTGGTTGGAATCTCTACAAATTTGTTGAAATATTCTCAGCAGTAAGACACTTGATAACAGTTTCTTAATTCCTCTCAGGGAATTATGTATGATGTGTTATTAAATTATATATATAATCTATATATAAAATATAATTATATTTATAATTATTACAATAAAATATTAATGTTTAAGATAACCTTTATATAAATTATGAAGTATAATTTATAAAATTCTAAAAGAAATAAATTTATATTAATATGTTTATATAATTTATATGTACATTATACATAAAAATGGTTCTTAAAATACGGATATGTTTTCTAATGTAAATCATACAGATATATCTGATATATATCATTTGGTTCCTTTATATATATCAGATATATCTATGTGATTTGCATATAGAAAACCATATCTATACTCCAAGGGCTTTTTGAGGGTAATTTTGACTACTCTGCAGACTTTAGAACTTAAATGCCTAAAACAGGTGACTCCACTAGAACTGATACCCATGGAGTGGAAAATCTCCTCTGTGTAGACCAGAAATAGCACCAGCAAAGATGGAAGGGCCCAAGAGCAATAATCCAGACACCAGTGTTAAAGGGATGGGCAGGAGTCTGGAAAGAGGGTGGTAGGGACAGAGGCTCAATTACCACTCCACTGAGGAACAGATATGAATTTAGGAGTGAATTGCAAAGATACACTGTGTTCTCCAAGAGCTTGTCTGTGAAAGAAAGAGGCAGGTCTTCAGGATCTAGGAGAGATATATACCTACATCTGTATCTGTATCTATATATCTACATCTATTATCTACATCTCTCTATCTGTATTTTTTAATGGTAGAAGTTTAAATAAGTTTTTGGCCTGTTGGGGAAGAGTAGGTAGAGTGAGAGTCAATGAAAATACAAGAGAGAGAAGAAACAGCTGGTGTGGATGCAAAGAGTTTTGGGGAAGGAGTTAACCTTGAACAAACTGGAGGAATAACAGATACAGATAAATTTTTAAGTATAAGGAAGGGAAACTAAGGGTTTGCTTCACTTTTCACAAGGAAATAGATGATAAGGATACTCCGAGGAAGGAAAAGGTGGGTATTTGGGTAGATGGCTTGAGGAGAATGCTGAAAGGAACTCTGAATTCAACCTTTTCTTTCACCTTGTTAGCATAAGTGATGGCATACAAATTGAGGATTTAATCTAATGTAAATTTTTCATTAGTAAAAGCAGTTGATTCTCCAGCCTTCCTGAAGAAGTTTTGGAAACTATGACATATTTATGGTACTCCAGACTCAACCACACAGGACATTCCAGAATTCCCTTTATTAATTTTTAATTGGAGATACTATGGAGGACCAAACCTTCCCACCCATCCCAAGTTCAATACCCTCCCTTCTTCCATGAAGACTTTTCAGATATCCCCGGCAGGACATCTGAATAATCCTATCACTTATCTGCACATGGTAAGTACACATTTATGAATGAACAAAATGAACTTTGGAAGCTGTTAGGTTCCTAACTTGCTTCATTACACTGTTCTGTTTGTGAGCCATATTGATGACTTATTCTTCAATAAAATAATAGGATTTTATTTATTTATTTTTATTTTTTTATTTTTTAAAAGATTTTATTTATTTATTCGACAGAGAGAAAGACAGCCAGTGAGAGAGGGAACACAAGCAGAGGGAGTGGGAGAGAAGAAGCAGGCTCCAAGCGGAGCAGGGAACCAGATGCAGGGCTCGATCTCAGGACCCTGGGATCACGCCTTCGGCGGAAGGCAGACGCTTAATGACTGAGCCACCCGGGCACCCCCAAATCATAGGATTTTAAAACAGGAATGTTCTTTATGTGTTTTATGCCAGGTGAGTGAGAACGGGAAATGGATTCTAAAAAATCCAGGTTGGTCAAATATGAAAGGCAGGGATTTCTTTAATGGCCTGGACAATCTAAAGCCAGACATTTTTTCTACATACAATCCAAGCAAGAATTTGGCCAATTTGAGAATTGGCTTACTGCCATCTTTGCCATCAAGAAACAGATGATTGCTAGCATAAATACCCATACCTAATCAAATCAAATAGGTGAGTTCACTGAAGTAGAATATTTGTCACTCTCTCTAAAACCTGTTCAGTCCTGACCCTCTATTTCTATTCCTCTCCCCACAAGGGAGACTACAGGCCTGATAATGATAATGGAACTGGAATGAGCCAGAGAAGAACTTCTTCTGATGCATCAGGAAGGCCAAGCCAGCAGGGACCCTGACTTAGAAGTATCCTAGCCTTGGGGCACCTGTTGAGGCCACTCAAAGTGGATAACCCCTCAGGCGGGAAGAAAATGAGGAAGAATGGGATGTGCTATTCCTGTTCTGGGGACTGGTGGGTCCACTTTTGTTGTTTTAGGATCAATCTGTGATTAGAGGTTCCCTGGGAAGGACAGAGCCATGGGAAATCTTAACTCCCCAACAAAATCCAGTGAGTGTAAGGAAACCAAATCCCTCACCTCCAAAGCCCCTGTATTAGTAAAACAAAATCAAAACAAAACTAAGTGCAGGGCAGGCAGAAAGACTAAAGAAAGCTCTTTCAGATTGCATGGGACTTCTTTTCAAGGTACTGTTTCTGCCTTTTTTCTGGCAGTAGATTCCCTAGTCCTATCCAACAACTAGCTACCGGACCAGAAGTCATTTGGGAATAACATTCTCCATTATGCTCTGCATATGTACAACTCTTATATCCTCAAGTAGATCAAGCACCTGGATCACAAAATCTCTGTCTGATTCACTTTTGTTGGCTTCACTCTCTTAGCCCAATGTTTACCTATAGCAGTTTTTCACTGAGGAGAGACACTTCAAGAAATTTTCAAGATTTGGATACTCTGAGTCTCCAGATGTTAAAGTACAGCTCGGGTCTTGGGAAACCAGCAATTATAATTAGCTTATAATAATTACGATATGCTTAAACAGCATTCATGGTGAAAGAGGAGCTTGGAACATTAGAAATTATTGATATACATAAAACGTGGGGAGTGTCTGGCCTAGGGGACAGCAGGATCATTTAATGTATTATCTACTTTTATGAGTCATTAAAGAAAAATGATATATAAAGAAATCATGCAACATTCATTCCTCCAAATGCATCATTAGATTGTTAGGGTTTTGATAGTCACACTTGGACACTTTTTTCCTTCGCTGAAAACATCAGTTTTCAATGTCAATATTCCAGGAGGCTTAAATTTTTGGCACTTTTCACTTTCAACAATATTTTTTGTAAGGTTCAGTGAGTTCTGGAAAAGAATTCCATTGACACCCACTAGCCCATCAGGCTTATTTGTTGGATTTCCATTCTAGAGGTCTAATTATTCAAATACCAAACAACATAGGAAAAGGGTAAAGCTGTGAGTAAGAAAGGAAGGCTGAAAAAAGCATTACCTAGAAAGCATGACAAAAGACTAGTAGACTTTTAATGATGAAAAGAAAAATAGGTAAGAGAAGAAAGTAGTATAGTAAAAAGTTAAGGGCTCTTGAATCATATATGTTGATATTTGAATCCTAATTCTGGTACGTCCTAGCTGTGTGATGTTGGATATTTTATTCCTAAGCACCAATTTCTTACCTGTAAATGATGATAAAAATACTTGTCTTATGAGGTTGTAATGATGATTAAATCATTTAATTTATCTGGAGACATAGGGTTTTACTCACAGTTTGAATTTACCAAATATTTATACTTATTATAAAATAGTGTTATAGAATTTATATGAATTATTCAGTAGGTATTTGTTTCATATATAGCAAAAGGGAAAAAAAATCAACCCATGAGACCCACCTTTACCTTTAAAGAACTTACTAGTCTTACAAAAAGTAAGTGCAGATACATGCCAGATACAACTTCTTCTCTTTTCTTTTCCCTTTTAAAGATTTTATTTATTTATCTGAGGGAGAGAGAGAGCATGGGCAGGGGTAGAGGGAGGGGGGGTAGAGGGAGAGGGAGAAGCAGACTCCCCACTGAGCAGGGAGCCCAATACGGGGATCATGGGATCATGACCTGAGCTGAAGGCAGATGCTTAACTGATTGAGCCATCCAGGTGTCCCTACAACTTGTTTTCATTTCTTTTTTAAAAGATTTTATTTATTTATTTGACAAAGAGAGAGACAGCCAGTGAGAGAGGGAACATAGGCAGGAGGAGTGGGAGAGGAAGAAGCAGGCTCCCAATGGAGGAGCCCGATGTGGGGCTTGATCCCAGGACTCTGGGATCATGCCCTGAGCCGAAGGCAGAAGCTTAACCAAAACCCCTACAACTTGTTTTCAAGTCAGACTGACTGTGTTCAAATTTTGGCTCTACTAATTACTTGTGGGTAATCTTGAACAAGTTATATTTCCTCTCTGATACTCACATTCATCATCTGCCAAGTGAGCATAATAATAAAAATACTTATACCTCATAGTGTTTTTATATGGTATTAAATAAGATAATGTATACTCAGTCTGAAACATCACTGTCATATATTATGATTATTTTTTCATTCAAATCAGAGACTCAATAACTTGGGTTTCTTGATTTTTAAAAAAGATTTATTTATTTATTTTAGAGAGAGAAAGCAAGAGTGGGAGGAGGGGCCGAAGGACAGGGAAAGAGGCAGGCACCGCACTGAGGGTGGAGCCTGATGCAGGGCTCAATCCCACAATCCTGAGATCACTACCTGAGTCAAAATTGAATTGGTCACTCAACCAACTAAGCCACCCAGTTGATTTTTTAAAATAAAATAAAAACTTTCTGTGTATAAACTTTCTAGTAAAAAATGTGCAATACTCTGATGGAAAAAGATATACAATTTTATTGAATTCATAAATGATGTCACAAATAAGAAAGGCATACCATTTTCATGGATGAGAAGACTTGATAATGTGGTGAGGGCAGTTCCTCTTTAATTAATCTATAATTCAATGCAATTCCAAAGTCCCAATAAAGCTTTTCATTGAGATTAATAGAAAAGAATAAGTGGTTTAAAAAAAAGCTAAGGCAGTAGTAAGGAGGGCACGTATTGCATGGTGCACTGGGTGTCATACACAACTAATGAATCATCGAGCCTTACATCGGAAACTGGGATGTACTGTATGGTGACTAACATAATATAATAAAAAATCATTAAAAAAAAAAAGCTAAGGCAATTCAAGAAAAAAATACAAGAGAGGACTTGCTCATCCATATTTACTATGCAGCTGGCATAATTAAAACAGTGTGGAACAGACACAGAGACAGACAAGTAGACCAAAGGAATAGGATGGAATGCCTAGAAACAACCCACATGTAATAGGGGAGTTTATATTTATTAGAGGTGGCATAACAAATCTGAGGGAAAAATGTGAAATAAATAGTGCTTGGTCAACTGACATCCCTGCAGAGAAAGATAAATTAGATTCCTGCCTCTAGAAATTTTATTCCAGATGGATTATGGATATAAATATGAAAAGCAAAATTATAAACCTTTGGAAGAAAAATGAGAGAATATGTTTATCATATTAGGGCTAAGAAAGAATTTGCTGAATAATATAAATAAGCACAGAACATTAAGGAAAAGATTGACCAAATTAAAACTAACATATTTTTAAATTAAAGAAGCAACAAATGTGAAAAGACCAAAGACTAGGTAAAGATATTTGTAATCCTACAACAAAAGTAAGTATATATAAAGAACTATAACAGATCAATAAGAAAAAGTCAAACAACTCAATAGAAAATAGGCAAAGGATATCAACTGGCAGATTATAAACTGAAAACCTGAATGCCTAATAAACATGAGACACAAAATCACATGAATTATCAGGAAAACATAAAAGAAAAATGAAATACCATTTCACATTCATCACATTGGCCAACTAAGTCTGGTAACACCAGGTGCTAGTGGAAGTGTAAATGAATACAGCCCCTTTGGAACACAATTTGGAATTTTTGGTTAGAGGTGAAGAGATGTGCACCCCATGATTCAGCAATTCCTACTCTAGAGAAGCTCTCATACATGTCTGCCCCATGAGGCACATATGAGGATGTTCCTTGCAATAGGAAAAGGTGAAAATAACCTGTTTCTCAATAGGGGAATGGATAAGTTGTGGTTTATTCATACAATGTAATACTTTGCAGCAGCAGGTGACAATGGATAAACTTACATATGGGCAAATAAGTATTTGTATCATTTAAAAACAGAACAATAGGATAATGAAAACATATATAGTATTTATACACATATATGTTGTAAAAGTACTCAAAGAATGGTTATTTTGAGAGATGGACATGGGGCTTTAACTCTGTTAACATTTTATTTCTTTAAAGGGAGGGAAGCAGGGAAGGAGGGAGGGAAACAATCCATACAAAGGAATATGACAAAATGTTGGTGTATAAAAAGTATGTAAAGTCAGGGTGGTGGTTACACAGGTCTCTTTCAGGTTATTTTCTATTACTGTATATGTTTTCATAATTAAAAATTTAAGAATTCCCACCATCACCACAAACAAAATAAAACAAAATCCTATCCACTCAATATGTCCATTGATTAAATCCACTTTAAGATTTCTTAGTCTTCTCCTTGCCTCTGAGAAGGGCATCCCTCTACTCAACACGAGGACCTTTACCTGAGGCCATCTGGTGTGACTCAGCCATCTTCTTCACCTTCCTTGATTTCTCTACTTTTCAATGTTCAAAGAGTTTAATGTTCACCTTTAAAAAAATCTTGTCACTTAGGCTTAGGGTAGCAGTTTAATCTTGCTACCTCACACCATTTTCTGAACATTACCCTCTTTTCAGTCTCCAACATGAAATACATTTTCAATTAATAGAATAGGATTATATTCATACCTTTCCGCCTGTGGGCTTCAGTGTTGACATTTAAGAGAAGATAGAAAAATATACACACAAAACCACATACCTGGATATGAAAATAGAGGTAGACAGACGGCATCTTTACAATCTCAGCAATTTGCTCTAGCACATGCAAACCTACCTTTAAGATAAGTTAATTCAGCAGCATTGCTGATGCTCAGTAAGTCAGCTCCTTGATTCTGACAGGAAACATAAGCTTCCTTCCAAGAAAGAGCTGCCTGAGTATTAAATTGGTAGCAACTTCCAATCTGCTCATCCTTTTTCCAATTATCTTCACAGCCATTTTCTGTTGATAAAAAGATATGTTAGTGATCATAAAGCAAGAGTATAATGTTTCATATTGCTAACAATGCTTACCGATACTGCAATTCAATTTCCATACTCTAAGGATACACTAAAATTGAAGCTTATTGTTTGACTAGACCATATTTTGATTCTCTGGTCACACAAAGAAATTGAAGTCATGGGAACCAAATGACTTTAGCTGATTAAAGCTTCCACTCTCCTATCCTCTACTCTCCCTTTATCCCCTATCAATTACAATGCCATATTTTAGCCCATGCCTGCCCTCTGATGAAATGTAGGAGTCTTCAAATGTGTTCACATCGTCAAACTCCTGAGCTGATGGAAAACAAGCTCACTTGAAGATGCAAGGGGGTTCCCTACAGTCTGCAGTGAAACCACTGTGTGTATGTGTGTGCAGACATGCTGCTTAAACACCAAAGATTTAGAACCCAAGTGACTACCTTATCTGAAAAACTGTCTAAATTTCTCCTTAATGGTTTAACAGATGATTTAATATATGACACATAATTAGTATTATATAATCAATACTGCAGATGTATATGTAGACATATGTGTGCATATGCATACAGACATACATGTATAATGTGCATATTATTTTCCTTAATGAATATCTAAAAAGCATGTATAATTACAGACAAATTATTTCTTAGATGAGATATATAGGTCTTGACACAACTGGTTCAAAAATACAATTAAAGACTCCCGTGTACTCTCTAGAAGAGGAAATCCAATATAGACTGTGCCAAGTGTGTCCCAGGCTCCATTCAGGGAGTTTTCCAAAGGGCCTACCATAACTAATCACATATCACATGTTGCACTCATGGGCTTTCAAGCTGGAAGAGCCCACTGAGATCATCTTGTCTACCACTCTCATTTCATAGATGGAAACAAAGATCTGAGGTGTTTGTGGCAGAGCTATAATCAGAGCACTGGTCTCCAAATCTGGTTTTGTTGATCTTCTGAACAGCATACACTGCTTCTTCGGCCACTTCTGAATTGGCCTAAATAGCAACAGAGGTGGATGTGACATTTGGTGAAACCAAAACATGTGGATTTGCAAGTACATTGCCTAAAGTTTCCTCATTACCACTGGGACCTTATGCCTGTAAATCCAGAAGCTTCCAGTGGGCTGGCAGTATGTTTGCTATTAAGTATAGTCTACATGGTTTAGCAACCTTTGGTTTTGAGAAACTCACAGTCTTGATTCTTCCCTAAAAATAACTCTGAGAGGTATATGAATATTCCCATTTTCACCCCCACCACCCAAAAGAAGGTAAAGACACTGAGACTAATGACAGTCAAGGAAGCAAGGTAGAGTTGAATAAGTACACTGGGGATTGAGGGTCAGGAATCCTGGAATCTCCACCAGACTCCATACAAATGTGGTCTGACCCTGACAAGTCATGTCATCAATTTGCATCTGCTGCCCCTCACCTGAGAAATGAGGGTTTGCAGCTGGATAACTTCTAAGCTCCCTTTCACATCTAAAATTTTGAATCCAGATTATGGTGAGGTTTAAATGAAATCAGTGCCTAGTTGACAAACTCTGCCTGATATCAATTGTAGCTGAAGCAAATACTGGCTTTTATCTTTCTATAGGTTCTGGGTGTTGAAAAGCCTGTGTCTCTACCTAGAACAGTAATTCTCAAAGTGTGGACCCCAGACCAGCATCATCAGCATCACCTGGGAACTCATTGAACTGCAAATTCTTGGACCTCACTCCAATCTACCAAATTATAATTTCTGGAGGGAGACCCCCAGAAATCTTCGTTCTAACATACTTTCCAAGTGATTCTGCTGCAGAACCACTGGCTCAGTATAACCTCTTCTAGTTGCTTAGAACTCTTGATTTTGAAGCTCAGCTTCCCTTAAGGAGGAATCAGCATTAGTAATACCACCAGGCTGGCTACTGAATAAAGCATGATAGTATATTTGTTTGGGGCAAGGACTTCAGAACTGGATTTCCTAGATTGGAGTTCTAGCTCTAAAATGTATTAGCTATGTGACCTTAGGCAAATGATATAACTCCCCTGTGCCTCACTTTGCTCATCTATAAAATGGGGATAAATAGTGGTACCTATCTTATAGGGTTGTGTGAAGACTGAATGGGTTAATATAGTTTGAGTGCTTAGAATAGTACCTGACACTTGGCAGGGCCCTATATAGGTCTGGAGCTTTTCCCTTTCTTTTTGTTATACGTTCTCTGGACCTATTGCCCAATTAAAAATATTTCTGGAGCTCTTATCACATGTCAGGTACTATGACCTGTAACTCTCACCTGACTGCTAAGAAAATATATCTCAGTTATATACCAGATCATGAGGCAACTGCTACTTTGGTCTCTCTCTCTTTCTAAAGAACAGTGAATTCTTTAGCACACCATGAGTAGTTGTTTGCTTCTAGTAAGAAGCAATTAGAAAAAAATACTTTGCCCAACATAAAGAAATGGCAGGAGAACAGTGTCACCAATTTTGATTGGACCAGGGATATAGGTCTCTTTTGTCCCTCTTTGCTTCAGGCCATAAATATACTTGTCTCTACCACCCTATCAGTTTTTCTTCAACCCCAAACCACCATCTTCACTCTTTTTCTATTCCATAAAACTTAAGAGGCTTTCTCTCCTTCTGTTCACACTTCAGTCCACTATAACCTGGCTTCTATGACCACTGGTCTTTTGAAACTGCTCTAGTAAAGGTCAGCAGCAATTTCCGAACTGTTCATGCCTTTTCCACTTCCTCTTCCTGAGGCATCTGTGCTACAGAACACTCCCTCCTCCTTTGTCTTCCATGGCATCATCCTGTCTTGGTTCTTTCCTTAGCCGACTTGTGAAGGCAAGTTCATAGCTACGCATTACTTCCTTCTCTCTCCTCAAATACATACCTTCTCTAGGATAATATTTGTTGCAGTCATTTTTTAGTTTTCTTGGACTCTTCCTTCTCCCTTTTGCTTCATATGAATGGTATCCATTTTTTCCCCATATATAAAGTCTGCTAGCCCATACATACCTGGTTTTAAGCAGATGCCCCACTTTTGATCATATTCATAATTTAAGGTGGTTGCACACCATGGCCCACCATAATTTTCATCAAAAATGCACTCATGATGCCAGGTCCCATTAACTAAGAATGGAAATTCACAAGGTCTTCCATAGGAGTTCCCATCTCTGGTATATATCTCTGTGGCGTGGGGAGGAAGTAGAGGAAAGGAAAGTTAAAAACTGGACAATCACCGTCAGTTGACTGATTCCTAAGTTTTCTGTGAGAGAAAGATTGCTGTTTTCACTTAAGAATGAAAGTAGGCGGCACAGTGTGAAAATTCTGAGCATGGATGCAGCATTCAACTCTGAACTTGACTGCAGGCTCAACTGTGTGGCTGGAGGCAAGCTCTCCAGCTTTTATTAGCCTCAGTTTCTATATTTGAAAATTAGGAATAATCATATCTAGCTCATAGGCTTTTTCAAGAGGATTCAATGAGATAATCCATGTAAAGCTTCCTTTATTGTGGTGTGAAGAGCTAAACGATCTTGGCTTGATCCAGCAGGAATCAACTGATTATCATGGGTGGCAGAGTACTTCACCAGAAAGGGTGCCTGACTGGGACTAAATTTATATTCTATTTTCTTTTGGGGCCAGAAAAATACCTTGGAATCACTGAGGGTGGGTGTGAACTTTGGAACCAACTGTAGTTAGACAGACGGACAGGTAGCCCCATTGTTCACAGGTTGGTGGTAGAATTGAGGTTGTGCGCTTTGAGGAAGTGGGAGAAAGAACCCCTGGATCTCTGAGAAGGTTCTTAGAGAGCAGCAGGGCATGGCAATTCAGGTTATAAAAGAACCAGCTTTAGCTGGGCAGTCATGGGACTAGATGGTGACCAGAGAGGTAGCAGAACTAGTTTTTCATTTTAATAATTTCCCCTGGTACATGGAGAGGAACTGAAAAATTATTCCTACCTCAAGAATGCCTAGAAATACTAAAGGAAGTGCTCAATACTTATGCAGGTAACAGTTCTCTTGGAAAGGTGTTTTTATAGAACAGCTAACTGTGTAAATATTTTGGTTACCTTTATTCATATCCTTAATTTGTTTAAAACCAAGGTCATTATCAGATCAAATAATGGCTATTAGGTAAAGGATAATAGTCAGATCTTATCACCTGTTATCAAGCTATTAGGGTCCATTAAGATGTCTCACAGATTTGCTTAAAAGTGTGCTTAAGATGGTATTTGATTCCACATTCTTTATCATTCTCAAATGTGCATTTAACTGAAGTATGAGACTTAATTTAACAGTTTAGAATATATTAAGCAGCAGTACAGCAAAAAGTAAGAATAATCTAGATGCTTTTATTTGCAAACATCTTTTGTTTTCCTCTGACATAAATGATTTTGGATAGGATACTTCTGCTAAAGAGTAATTTGACCTTATATTTTATAGGGAAACCGCTTATTACCTATGTTTCATTTTTAATGATACCAAAGCTCCCAAAAGCTTATAGCCACTTCTCTTCCCACATTATAGCACTTAAAAGGAGTCCCTGAGCACAGCAACTATTACTTGTTGAACCATCAGTTTCTTCCTAAAAAATCTTGTGTTTCTGTTATACGAAGTGCTTTCACATACATTTCTTTCACTTCCTCTTTACCGTAAACCTGTGAGATTAATAGGGCAAGTATTACTTTTTTTTTTGTGAAATCCCCATTTTTGCAGTGTAGTTAATTAAGACATTCAGTAAACTGTAAGTGACAGGGATGAGAACTGGCTCTCTCATCAGAGTCCTTGACATGCTAAGGACAACTGGTGACTTCAGTGGCTGCCTTCTCAGGTTTCAAGTTATGTTTCACAGCTCAAAGCTGGGCTTCAATTAAAAAGCTCTCCTATTCACAACATGTTTTGAAGAATGATAAGCAAATAAGCACCACATCAGTAGCAGCTAAATCATGCTAACTATTCAGGAAGAGTTTTATTCTCACACATTCTTCACTGCTACTGGACCTCTTAAGTCCCCTGTGTTTCTCTAGGGAAACAGGCTTTTCCTGAGAAGAATCTTCTGTGTGAATTTATGATGATAGCACTCTTAAAACAACAGCATATTCTGCAATAGGTACAAATCTGTAAGTTGAATTGTTTACATGGAAAACTAACATTATTTCTTCATTGAGGCAAAATAGCTTCCACGGTGAAAGAGGTTGGCAGTCTCCCAAGGTTGTTCAAAATGTAGACAGTTCAGTCAATTTCCTCTGGATTTGCCAAATATTTAAAATCTGAAGAGTGTGAGTGAACTCAAGATATCTTAACGATTGATACAAATGCATATCCGGATGCTAGTCAAAAGCAACTCATTCATAACATTTATACAACTAAAGTTTTCTCCGAGATGCACATGACTCACACAGGGTGAGGATTGGACAGAAAGGAAACCCAGGACAAGATGACAAATAATTTTTCTTATATTAGAAGTAAAAAAAAAAAATTATAGAGCAAAAACCAAGGGAGAAATTAAAAAGCTATATTTGGTGAATTCAGTCATGGTTTTGAACTGTAGTTCTGCTCTAATAAGCTAGATAACCTTGGACTTCACTCTATTGGGACTCAGGTATCTTATCTTTCTTATCTCTATACAGCTAGACAAAAGGTGGGGCAGGAACCAATATGGGGAGTCTGACACAACAGTCCCAGATAAAGTCCTTATTTTAAGACAGTAGTCTCTAATCTAAGAACAGGAGTGGACTACATAAATATAAAAGAGTAAAATTGCCAGGACTTAATATGTGATTAAATTTAAATGGTGAGAAAGGAAAGCAGGACACTCTAGGGTGACTTGTAGATTTCTGACATACACGACTTGGATGGTACCAATCACCTGGAAAAGAATGGAGAAGAGGAGGCAGGTGTGACTTTAATTTTCTGTGCAAATTAAAACTTGAGGTATGTGGTGATGAGTCAGAGCAATGTGAGCCTTTTCTCAGAAATCTCTTATTTGAAAATTCAGTGTTCCAAATATTATATTTGGTAAGGTCAGGAAACACTTTATGCCTGTGGGCTCTTGCTGGTGGCACTGTTTAGTTCTCTCTGGGGTGGTACCCTAGCTGGGTTCTTAAACTTTTTTTTTGTGCTACTGATCATTTTGGCAGTTGTGTGAAATGCACAGGTCCCCTTCTCAGGAGAATATTACACATGCATAAAATAAAAACCATAGGTTTACAAAGAAAACCAGTTAGATGGAAATTTGGGGTTCTGAAGGAATTTACAATTACAACTATCTCCCTCAAAATAATTTGGGGCAGGAGACAGAAAGAGCCCTGCCAAGAAAATTATCCTTTCTGATCTTTGAACAAATACAATGAAACAAGTCAAATCCAGTTCAAAAGGCATTTTCCTTTCATTCCATGTTCTCTCTTAGCTGCCAAGTTAGAGGAAGGTTTTCAAAGTGCAAAATTTAAACTTGTCATTAAGTGGTATCCAAGAAGCAATTGCCTCTTTTTTTTTCTTTTTAGGTTTGTTTAAATTTAAGTTGGTTAACATATAGTGTATCATTAGTTTCAGAGGTAGAATTTAGTTTCATCACTTGCATTTAACACCCAGCACTCATAACAGCAAATGCCGTCTTTAATGCCCATCACCCATTTACCCCATCCCCCAACCCGCCTCCCCTCCAGCAATCCTTAGTTTGTTCCCTATAGTTAAGAATCTCTTATGGTTTGCCTCCCACTCTGTTTTTATCTTATTTTTCCCTCCCTTCCCCTATGTTCATATGTATTGTTTCTTAAATTTCACGTATGAGTGAAATCATATGATAATCTGACTGACTTATTTTGCTTAGCAAAATATATTTTAGTTCCACCCATGTCATTGCAAATGGCAAGATTTCATTCTTTTTGATGGCCGAGTAATATTCCATTGTATATATAGGAAGAAGCTGGCTAGCAAAAACAGACTTGTTTAATTACTCAAGGATTGAGGATTAAAGAAAAGGAAACCCCATCTCTAATTCTCTAATCTAATATTTCCCATAAGAGTAGAACCTGCTATTTCAGAAATGGATGCATCTTTAGTAGGAAATAGAAATAGTTACTGTAGGAGGGAAATTTGTGCAAATAACTGGAAGACTAATGGGCCAAATTTAGCTTAAATGACCTTTGAGAGAAAAGAAAAATCTCTGTAAATCTAAGTAAATTTACAAAGAAGAGCAAAGGTGAGATAATAGTTAAAACTTAGAAAAGATGGCTAAATATAACATTTGATGTAATTTAGAGCAACATGGTAAGAAAGATTTGCTTGGGTGATAACTAATTACATTTAGAGGTTTAACAAATAAACCAACTCATTCTTTTTTTTTTTTATGTAGGCCCAATTCAGAGCTTGAACTCATGACCCTGAGATCAAGATATGTGTTGAGATTAAGAGTTGGACACTTAACCAACTGAGCCACCCAGGTGCCCCAATCGACTCATTCTTTTTAAACTTGAAAATGTGTTATAATCTAGTTTCTAGACCTAGAACAAAGTTCATGATCAGCTCGCTCATAGGTAATATTCATATATTGTTGACCCTCAAATAACATGGGTTTGGACTGCAAGAGTCCATTTATATGTGGATTTTTTTCAATAATACAGTACAGTATTGTAAATATATTTTCTATCCTCATGATTTTTTTTTCTTTTTTTTTTTGAGAGAGAGGGAGAGAGCACACACGTGTGTACTTGAGTGTCGGGGGAGGGGCTAAGGGAGAGGGAGAGAGAGAATCTTAAGCAAGCTCCACACTCAACACAGAGCTCGACATAGGCCTCCATCTCACTACCAAGAGATCATGACTTGAGCTGAAACCAAGAGTCAGATGCTTAACTGACTGAGCCACCCAGGTGCCACTCCTTATGATTTTCTTAATAGCATTTTCTTTTCTCTAGCTTACCTTATTGTAAGACTACAATATGTAATACATATAGCATACAAAATACATGTTAATCAACTGTTTAGGTTGTCAGTAAGTTTCCAGTTAACAGTAGGCTATTAGTAGTTAAGTTTTGGGTGAGTCAAATTTTTAACTGCATGGGGGGCAGTAGCCCTAACCTTCACATTGTTCAAGGGTCAACTGTACTTATTTTTGAAAGCAATTGAGAAAAAGTCCACTCTTAAAATCATAAACACAAACATCAAGTGTGACAGCCATGCCACAAATAAAAATAAACTCACGTAAGGTCTTAAAGTTTTTCCATTACATACAAATCTGTAGACAAGGAGAAATATATTCCTGTTATTTTTTTCTTTCTTTTCCTCCTTTTAAACTTAGAATAGGTTTGATTTTATTAGGTCATTTGAATCTTATCCTGTATGAAGGATTTCCTGTTACTCTAATGTTTCCTTTCCTCTGGCGTTCAGGACGTAATCATAGGAAATACATACGTTCATGTATCATAGAGATTCCAAATCCCAGGTTTACTACAGAGTGACTGTGTGACCTCTGACAAGGCACCCAACCCCTCCTTAGCCTTACCTGTAAAAGGGGAAAACTAGTACCAGTTTTCACATAGGTAGCTCAATGATACTGCACAGTGCCTGGAATTGAATGCAACCTCACTGCCCTTACCAATACATGACTTTATTTGTGGTCAGTTGTGCATGTTCAATGTCACATTTACCAAACACAACAGCAAATGACTCAAAGTCCCTCTCTAATACTCACCATGGTAAGGCTGGTCACAGAGGTTTTCCTCTGTGCCTCCTTTCTTCCAGACATCAGATGAATTTGTACTTGCTATAGCATGTCCATTCTTCAGAGCCAGTCTGTACTGGGCAGCTCCATACAGAGAGTGGTGCTCACATTTCCACCACAGTAAGGCACTGGAGTCACAGCTGAACATTCTCAAGGAATCTGTGGGTTTGGTAATATCTAGCCCCAGGCACTTCTGGGATTGCAAATGAAAGAGCCGGTGCTGGGACACCCACTTCCATAACATGTCCCTATTTCCATCACAGTCTGTTGCTACTATCCAGTCATTCAGTGGCTTGATGCACTTGCCCACGTTTTCACTGACGATGGTGAATGGATCATTGCCTAAGTCAAGACAGACAGTCAAAGAAGACATTTCAGAATTCTGAACTGTGTGGTCAGTGTGCCTTGGCCCCTGCTTGCGAGGAGAGTCTGAGCACCATTGGACTATTCCCACCCTCCAACCTCTATAAACTGCAATGCACTACACAAGGTCAGAGGACAGAGGTCGCCAGAGATGTGGTATAGTATAGGTTAAGAGCATGAGCCAGTCTGCCAGGGTTCATAGTCTGCCTTTGCTACTCATTACCTACGTGATCAGGGCAAGTTATTTAACCACTATCCCTCAGTTTCCTCCTTTGTACAATAGTATTTCATATGGCAGATGTTAGGTTAAAATGAGCTCATACCTGTAAAGCACTTAGAAGAGTATGTATATTTGTTATTGTTATTCCATGAAATATCCCCCGCCTGTTTAATGAGACGAGGAAGCTCCTTAGTTTTCATCTTCCTTAGACAGGTGGTCAATGAAAAATATCCTGAACCTATTCAGGACCACAGTTCTGTCTTGCTTATACCTTAGCTACTATGACAGGGTAAATTATTACACGGCATTAACGTGTCTCAGAGGAGATGGGGAGGCTTCTGAGGGAGCAGAAGTAGAATAGTGAGGTAAAGGGATGAGAAGAAATAAAGGTCAGGATTCTGAGGACAGGAGGGACCTGTGGTCAGCTCCACCACAGCACCTTCAGGAACGTGCTGGGAAGCCCGCGGGGAGCGTCTGGGTGGGGTGCTGCTGACTGTGTGGATCACCTAGGGAGGTTGAACCTGAGCTCCAAAAATCACCTGAGATATAGAATTCAACACCCAGTAGGTTTGGACAGTGGGAAACTCAGAAGCAACGAGTGTAAGCTGAAGGCTAAAGGAGGGACCTCCTTGAATATTTCCCTGGCAGTTTCTCATGAATTAGGGAATCTCAGTGATGACAGAAACTGAAGTTCTGTTAATTCAGTGGAATGGGACTTCAGAATAAAGTTTATTTAGATTTTATAAAAATAAAATAATGCATTGTTTCTTGCACACCTGAGCTTCTGGAACAAGATTCACACCTGTTACAACAAACTACAATTGAATAATTTGCCAGTGCTTTTACAAAGAAAAATTTTTTGAAGTTATAGCACAAAAGTTCATGTTGATAAGAGTAAAACTGAAATGTTTTAGACAAATTTAAACAATCATTGTCAATAAACCAAAGGGTTCAGCAGAAGGACCTGTAAAGCTTTAGTTCCCGAAAGGCACTTTCATTTTGAGGCCCACTTCACAATCACTGATTTTACTATGGCTAAATACCTTTTCTAATAATAATTCACAGGCTTTCAGAGTTAAAAATTCTCATACGAAGGACTTGACGGGAAATTTCATCATGTAAATAATAACTATAAAATTAAGTCAAATTTCGGCTTGAACTTTAAAGAGAATTTTTTGTTTTAAACAGCAGCAGCAGCAAAAAGAGAAACAATAGGGACAACCACAAAATCCTGTAAAATACTAAGTTACTTTTGCTTTCAAATCTGTATTTGAAAATATTACATAGGACTGCAGCTAGGTGTCTTTGTCATAGCAGTTTCCATCCCTCACGCTTTCTTCTTTGACATCTCTTTGCCATTCTCTACTTTATGGACACCATTTGGGAGGACAGTTAACAAAAAAGGGAAAACATACTGTCTTAGAAGATTACCACTCACAGTTTCTTCCATGTCTTTCTCCTACATATTCAATATCCACTCAGACTCATGAGGGTCTTTCAAACTATTCTCTCTTTCCCAAACTATCCTTTTTCACTTCTCAAAAAAAAAAAAAAATCTTGCATTCCAAAGTATCAGCAATTACTGCAGAAAAAAAGAAGTCTGCTTCTGCAGGAGAATAGACATCCACCACCCTTGCTGGAACCTTCCCCTCCCTTGCCCTTATTTCTCCTTTCTGGGCACTCTGCTCTGTGCCCCTTGAACTTAGATAGGAGAACTGGGCTGGCAGCAGCTTTGCTACTCTTGCAGTTTGGAGTTCTAGACTTTTCAAGTTGCCTTTGCAGAATCCAATAGATTAGCCACAGCTGTTAGTATAATGGAACAAGCAGTGGAATAAGGAGTTAGAGATCCCAGACTGAAGACCTACCTCAGCTACCAGCTATCTGAGAGACCCTGGGGAAGTCACTTAATCTCTCCAGGGTCTTTGTATCTCCAAATGTAAGATGAAAGTAGAGAAATATAAGATAACTAAGCCACTTTCAGTGCTAACATCCTATGCTTCCACAAGATAGCAGTTTTCCTAGCCCTGCAGGTTTTACTAGTCTTTGCTAAGTTCACTGTATATTTTTCTTGAACAGATGTCCACAACCTTATTATGCCATGCTAATGCTAGTAGCATTTTAGGTCATTCTAACCTATTAGTATCAGGCATGTGCATTAGGTAACAGTGATGCTTTATAAATACTCTTTGGAAGAAAAAAAAATTTACCCTTTTCCATTTACTATATGTTTTACTTCTAGGGAACCCATAGACTTAACAAGCTTATAGAAACTCTGAAACACTACAGGAGAGATGTGGAGTAGCATGGAGAAACTATGTTAAAGAGGAGTTGCCAAACTTACCTAATTGCAACATCTATGGTCATAAATACTTGCCTTATTCTAACTCTGTTTTTTAACCAAGTATGTATGGTCAATGTTTGACATCTATAGTGGTCACTTAGCACAAACATTAATTATTGATATGATTTAAGGAAACTTGCTATTAGCCTTCACACATAATGTATGTGTAAGCATTCATACATAATACATAAGGTAGAGACTTGTCTTCTCATGATGTTTCCCCATATCTTTCCGTACCCTTAGCAGAAGCTGTTCAGTTTGCCTCAGTCTTGTGACCCTATTGGAATGGTAGATTGAAGAGTGGGAAGGACTGAAAATATTTTTTAAGAAAATTTGTTAAATAAGGGTATATAAAATAGTTCAGAAATGTATTACACTTTAAGAAGGTAATTACAGAGCAACTTATAAAACAGATTCTTTATTGACAACCTATGTTGCATCTTTTTCATGTTACCTTATATTAGTCCTAAACGGAATTTTAATGTTTACTTCCACAAACTAAAAGGCAGAGGTTGATGAAAAGAAGCCTCATCATCCCTAGTAGCAATTTTTATATGCTTCATTTTATATAAACATTCTAGTGGTGTCTGAGAGGAAATAACTAAGTAGCATTATCATATATTGAGAATTTTTAGTATGCCACATCCACCATAGAAAAACCATCTCTTATTGCCTAATCATTAGGTAACTTTTGTCTTCCCTAAACCAAAGAGCTTTGCACATTCCAAAGAGAAGCTGGACATCAACATTTTACAATTACACACAAACAGAGAGGGAGATGGAGGCAGAAGGATGAAGACTGCAGCATTTTTAGTTTCAGGGGAACTTCCACAGCTCACAACGTTAAGCATTTTGTGAAGTCACCACCACGTGTGCAGAGTGTACAGGTGGAGTAGGAAAGAATCAGAAGTCTGGGTTTGCCAGTTCAAAAACAGGTCCTGAAGTGACCTTGGGTCCAGGACAGTCTACTAGGAGTCAGAAAGCTTTGGGGTTCAGATTGGGTGGTGTGCGCTGATGAGAACCTCAGGAGTCCCAGAAGCATTGGTTTACTTCAAGCTGTTAGCTCTCCAAGGAGGCAAAAAAAGTAAACTAAGCAATTGGCATTTCCCCAAGGACACAGAGGAACTCCTTCAGCACCTGAGTAACCCAGACCATCTGCACAAACCTAGCTACACACATGTGACAGAGTGCATGCCATTACCAGCATCGTGAAGCTGACACACTGCCAAACAAGTTACTCAAATGGCTGGGGTTTCAAAATTCCAGCGCTTCCCTTAATGGGACCACAATTCTGGTCTGAGGGTGTGTGTAAGCTGGCCAGAGCAGCTGCTAAGGGTGAGGAAGAATGCAGGAAAACAAATACCCATGAGGACCTAGTGCAGGGAGAATGGAGTTAAGCTGGTGCTCTTTGGTTTTGGTTGATGAGAAAGGCCAGGGATTGTACAGATTGCAAAAATTAAGGAAATCTTGAATTTCATGGGGGAGACAAAACAGAAAGACTAAAGTGGAAGTAGATGGAAACCAAGACTTCAGTGATTGAAAGGTTAGTGTGCTTTGACTGTAATTAGTTATGGCAATGAAATTTTTCTCCCTGGATTGTGGGGCAGGTGGAATAGAATTCTCACAGCCAGTAAAGGGCTTTTGGGAGTTTCCAACAGGGAGAGTCAAAGAAGAATGGAGAAGGGTGAATCAGATCAGTATTTACTAAAAGGTCCTTGATGTAGGTAGGGTGATGTCACTCACACTCCGGGAAGCTTTGTCCCATCACTCTCTGAAAAAAGTCTAAATCTGGCAGTAACCTAGTTCAGCTGCCACAAGAAAATAAGAGCCACAAGGGGGAACCTACAGTTTTCAAAAAACTTCCTTGCTCATCTTTTACTTCCTCAAACAGACAAGTTAACAGAAGTGGTAGGTGGTGATGGCTCACTGACTGCCCACTATGCAGTGCAACTAAGAAACTCCTCAGAGCACCTTTTGACAAGGCAAAAAGAAAGTAAAAGCAAACTCCTGTTTCTGCCAGGGGGTATGGCGAGGCTGGCACTACCCAGAGCATCAACGAAGGGCGTCTATTCCTGGTCCTGCTTCCGCAGTTAGAGGCAGGAAGGAGGTCCCCTGGCAAGCGACCGGCGCTCCAACGTAGGCTCTAGGCCTCGAGGGAGTGTTTTGGAGCAGAAGGCCAATTAGAAGAAAGGATCCCTGCTCAAGGCTTTCGGGGAGGGCATCATAACGGACTTATGATCATGATCACTTTAGGAGACAGCTTAACCTGACTTCCTTTTTGACGTGCACCTTTGGCTACCGTGCAGCGAAGTCGGGCAATCATTAATCATCCTCGGCGCTGTAGGCAGACAGTTCCTCTAGACACTGAGTGGCCAAGGTGACCAAGAAGCGAAGGAGGGGCGAGACTGGCTGGATGGAGTTTGGGGGTGCTGAGGAGCCTTTTACCCCAGGGAAGCAAGATTTTAGAGGCGGGAGGACATGGAAGGGGTGGAGGACGGGCGCAGAAAAGACTTCGCCTTCTCTAAGGTGGCCTCTTCTTCCTCAGCACGAGAAAGGCCCTGCCCCTCCACGTCCCACCCCGCCCTCCACCCGGCACCCGAGGGCAACGGAATGCCATCTCCTCTGACCTCCCCTTCGGCTCACTTGTTGGGCTCCAGACCCCCGAGGCAAGCAGAGGTGACAAGACCCCGAGAGCAGCCCTAAACCGGACGGAGGAAAGTCGGCAGACCTGACAACGTCAAGGGCCCCAGCCGCTCACGGGCTGGTGCGCCCGCGGTTACCTGTGCGGCCAGAGTGCTCCGCCAGACCGAAGCACCTGAGGAGTAGCACGAGGAGCTCCGCCGCGCGGCGAAGGGTCGCCCAGCGCGTCCTCATTCTGAGCCGGCCCAAGGTGTTCAACCGGGTCCTCAGGGGCACGCTGCACCCACCCCTCCTTGTGCGCCCAGCCTGCGCTTTTGACTCCCGCCTCCCTTGGGGGCCTGGCCCCGCCCCCTCCGCTCCTGGCCAATGAGGCGGGGGCGGGGCGGGGCAAGGGAGTGGACTTGGTGGCGGGAAGAGTTAGGCTGAGAGTTAGGTTCGCCTTCTGGAGGCGGGAAGTGCTCGTGGAGCGAGAGAGCTGAGTGTTGCACAAACTACCGGGCTTGGGGGTCCGGCTCCCGCCTTTTCTTCAGTAAAGTTGAGGAGACGCGGCACTTGCTGGGACTTGGCAACACCCTGGTGGTGGTGGGGGTTGGGTCTGTCTAGGACCTTGTTCTCTGTGTAGCGCACCTCAGCGTGGGAGGACTTTTTCATTGCCCGGCTGGGTTGGAAAGGCACCCACATCCTCTCGAACCCCAAAGGCGGAAGTCTGCGCCGGTAGGGTTGCTGCTGCGGTCAAGCCAAAGAATTCAGGTGTCCTTGGTTGCGTCTTGTGTATTTGGATAGCGCAAACAAAGGCGGGGTAACGGCAAGCTGCAGTTTCACCCGCAATTGTTAAAGAATTAAAAGCAAGAGTTGAGTGACCCTACAATCAATACTTCCAGCGATTTAGGCCTTATAACCATCTGAACTTTGCACGTAAGCTCTTTTCTTAACAATTAAATACTACTACTAATAATAATCCAGTAGAAATGTGGAAGTCTGCATCCCAAACCAGCAATGTGAGAGTAATATTTATCCTCTCCCTGTGGAATCTGCAATCATTATAAATAGGCTGACCTAAGTTGCCTGAGTGTGAATGTCCTATAATTTTAAACCTCATAAAAGCAGATGGTGTATACCCAGAATCACCTGCATTGCTGTCCCCCAAGAGTGAATTCTTTCACGAGAAGAGCAACATCTAGATTGCCTTTCCTAATTCCAACCACCAAGGCTTCACTGATGGCTCCTAAATCTACCTTGGGTCTGGTCTGTCCCTACCTGGGCCTTTTAGTTCAGTAGATATATTAAGCACTTGCCATTATAGGGCTGGGTACCTCCCAGGATAAGATAAAAAAACAAACAAACAAACAAAAAACAACATCCCTGCCTGCTCAAGCTTACAGAGTACTGGGGGAGACTGAGGCACACACAGTTTAACTCAGGGCAGAATGAATGGGGAGACTGGACAAAGCTTTAAGGAAGACAAAACCTAAACTGGGCCTTGGGTAGTGGGTAGGAATTTGACCATGCACAGCTGCTTGGAGAAAAATAGTGACAGAAAGGCAGGAAAATGCAAAGCAGTGTCAGAAGAGGTCAGTCCAGTACGGCCACCCTGCTGGGTACATGTGTGTGCATGTGTGTGTGTTGAAGGTAGTTGTGATGGAGGCCTTAATGAAAATGACAACAGAGAGGTGAGTTGTGGCTGTTTTGTAAAGTGCTTTGAATATGATGTCAAAGACATTGATTTGATTCTCTAGAACTGGCCAGTGGACAGTTCTAAGACAGTCTGCTACTGCTCTGATTCCCTCTGCATTTGTGGCTGCTTGCCTTTCTGATCCAAGCTCCTAGCTTGGAGCTAGCTGAGGGCGGGGGTCTTACCCTCTCATTATTACCTTCCTACAGTGAGCACCAAGCCTGACCCAGAGTAAGCTCTCAATAAATATGATTTTACTTAATTAATAAATTCCTAGAGCCACCACCTTAGTGTAGGCCCATGAGAGCTCCTGTTTGCATTGTGTTGCAGTAATTTCTCAATTTACCTTCCTGCCAATGATTTCCCTCTCAGGCAAAGGAATCTTAAACACTGTTTGGAACATGTCACCTTTCTTCTACTCACATCCTTTCAGTGCTAACTGGGAGTTCAGGGGGATTGTGAACCCCTGAAATTATATACAGTTTTATGAATACACTTAAAATTTTTTTTTCGAGAAAGACAAGAGGTCCAGGGCTTTCATGAGAGTCTCAAAGACGCCCATAATACAAAAAGAAAACTTATGTAGGATAAAGCAAGCCCCTCTACAATCTGAATTTTTACTTATAATTACCATCCCATGTCACTCCCTGGTTCAAGCAACCTGTCTGAAACTGTCTTGCCTTTTCCTATCTCTGCCCATATATCCATATTTTCTCCAATCTAGAATGCCTCTTTTCCCACTCTCTTGTCTTAGTCCTACTCTTCAGTTAAGGCTCTGCTCAAATCTCACATTTTATGTAAAATGTCTGTAAGAAGAACCCTAACACTTCTGGGGTTTCCAGACATCTGGATAATGTTGTACATTGTGTTCACTTGGCATTTAACACGTATGCCTCCTGCTGCTTGAGTAGTTGCCCTTTACTTGCGGTTTTGCTTTCTGTGATTTGAATTACCCTCAGTGAACCAAAGTGCAGATGATCCTTCTTCTGATGTGTGGTCAGAAGGTCAATAATAACCTAGAACTGTGCGACTACATCATTCAGCTCATTTCATCTCATAATGTAAGCATCTTATAATCTCCCATCCTCACTAGGAGGATGAGTATAGTACAATATCTTGAAAGAGAGAGAAGAATAAAGACCACATTCATATAACTTTTATTGCAGTATATTGTTATATTGTTCATTTTTTATTACTAGTTACTGTTGTTAATCTCTTATCATACCTAATTTATAAATTAAGCTTTATCATGGTTATGTATAGGAAAAATATAGTGTATATAGTGGTTGGTCCCATCCTTGGTTTCAGGCATCTGTTGGGGGTCTTGGAACATATTTCCAATGGATAAGGGGAGAAACTGCACTTTTTCTGTAGTTACATGTGTACTGATACTCTACCTAGGTTATATGTCTTAAATAAGTATTTATTGCCTGTGGTGACAGTAGAAAACAGTGTATCCTTCAAGTCTCACCATGAATGTCACTTCCTCAAAGAAATCTTTCTTGACTCTGCAGTCTAGGTCAACTTTCTCTGTGATATGTTCTCAATGCATCCCACACTTTGTCTTGATAGCACTTAGCATAGCTGGATTAAACAATTATGCACTCACTCACTTGCGGAATGTCTATCTCCCTTTCCAGGTTGCAGGACCCATGAAGGCAGTGTCTGTTTAGGCACTTCTATGTTTCCAGTACCTGGACCTTGATTTGCTGGATGCATGAGTGAATAAATACACAGTAAGTACCTCATAAAGGATGAATGAATGAATAAATACATAGTAAATGCCTGGTGAGGGCAACAGGAGGTCTAGGCATTTAAAAATGGAGAAATCAGCTGAGGTGGATGGATGGGAGGGTTTTCAAGCACTAGATTGAATGTCCTTGGATGAGTAACAGTCAGTAGATAGAGGTGGTAGGGAGGACACCACATGGCTGAGGCAATGATGTAAACAAAATAACAGACATCTGCCACCCGCCAGGTGCCAGGCCATTGTGCTGAACATTTCCGGTGTGCTCTTGTATCTGATAATCAACCTATGTATGAAATATTATTAACCTTATTTTACAGATGTGGAAACTGAGACAACATAGATAAGATTGATATAACTAGGCCAAGGTCAATAGATAAGTGAGGATACCAAAATGGAAATCTAATATAAAACTTGCATTAATGTGTGAGAATGTTAGTATTATTTTATTCCCAGTCACAATTAGGAAGGGGGAACATGAGCTTCATGTTAGCACACAGAGGTAACCCCTCCTCAGAGTTACCATTCTTTTATTTATAGTTTCCCCATATATGATTCATTCCTTAAATAGTCTATATAACTTTGCAAGTCTTTGAATTTTACGTAAGTAGAATCATTTCAAGTTTTTTTTTTTTTTTTGGCATTTATCTTTTTTGCTCAAAGTCATGCCTGTGACATTCATCTATGTTGGTGTGTCTACTATGGTTTGTTCATTTTTATGCAATGTTGCATTATAAGAATAAAGCACATTTTATCCCTTCTCTTGCTGGTGGACATTTGAGTAGGTTCCAGCTGGGTAATTTGCTGTACTTAGCAATGCTTCCATGAACATTGTTGTACATGTCTCCTGATGCACATGGCTAGATTTTCCTGAGAATAATTTTTAGAAGAGGAATTCCTAGAGCATAAGGTATGTTCAGCATTAACATTATTAGACAATGCTAATGTTCTTTCTAGTTTGCACTCCCAGCAGTATGTACAAACATTCCCGCTGCTGAACATCCTCAATACTCGGCATCTTAACATTTTTGGTGGGGAGCAAAATGGTATCTCATTGTAGTTTAAGGTTGTGTTTTTCTGATTACTAATGCAGTTGAACATATTTTCCTACCTTTATTGGTTATTTGTATTTCCTTTTCCAATTTGTATTCAGGTCTTCTCTTAGATCCACTTTCTGCCCTCCCTTACTTTGAATCTCAAGGGCCTTCTCTGCATTCTCAGCCTCCGTTTCTCGTTGGCTTCTGGTTAGGTTCAGCCAATGGGAGTTACTGGCAGGAAATGGAAGTTTGGGAGGGGGAGAATCCAAGGTATTTCTCTCCTCTATGCTTTGGGAGCATGCCAAGCAGTGGCTGTGTCTCTTCTGCTCCTACCTAGAAGCCCCACTCTTTGTGGTCCAATTCTGACCATGCAACCATGCTGTGCTTCCAGCATGTTTGGGTGGTTCCTTCTCCAAGGCTCTAGCTCCCACAGGGTAGCCCAGGCTCCTATTTGGGTAACACTAGTCCTTCTCCATTCCTCATGTCCCAGGGGTAGTAGTAGCTTCTTGTAGTTGGTACTTTCTAGATAAGCTCACTGGCACTTACTTACAGGTCTTTCAACATCTCTATAGCAGGTTATTTCCCTATATGAAACTTCTTCCATTGAACTACCTAGCATGGATTTTATACTCCTTACTGGACCTTGATGATACTAATTTAACACATGAAAGAACCTGAGACAGTATCCAAAACTGAGTAAGATGTGAACAAGATTAATATTTCATACATACATTCAACTGCATGAGGAGTTGTGGCATAAAGAAAGCCAGTGTGGGGATGCCTGGGTGGTTCAGTCGGTTAAGTGTCTGCCTTTGGCAGGTCATGATCCCAGGGTCCTGGGATGGAGCCCTGTATCGAGCTCCCTGCTCAGCAGAGAACCTGCTTCTCCCTCTGCCTGCCGCTCTCCCTGCTTGTTCTCTCTCTCTCTCTGACAAATAAATAAAATCTTAAAAGAAAAGAAAAGAAGAGAAAAGAAAAGAAAAGAAAAGAAAAGAAAAGAAAAGAAAAGAAAAGAAAGCCAGTGTGTGTTGCACTGAAACTGCAGTTCTGATGATGCCCACAGATGGTCCCAGGTGTAGTAAGGAGGCCCTAGGAGGCCCAAACAAGGGCTTGGTCTAAGAATAAATTTTAAATAATTCCCACAGCACCGTGATAATAAAGATCTGCATTTATTCCTGGTTATAACTAAACTCATGAGGGCTATAATCATGGATACAGACCCCAAAGGGCAAATATAAGGTTGTAATTCACCCACTTAAAAAACAAAAGACAAAATTAAACAACTCTTATTAAAATAAACTGAACTTACTCCGCAGACTTTAAACTGTAGAATTCTCAGATGAGGAAATGTTCCATCAGTGTGTCTACGGAACATTGACAGAGGGACTGGAAAGGAGCCAATGTGGCTGACTCATTCACTTACTCAGCTTAACCTCATGCACAGACACCAAGGAACTATGGAATTACAGAGTTCACAGGGAACTTCCATCATCTGCCCTCCTACTTTATGAGCAAGGAAACTGAGGCCAGAGGGTTCAGTGACCTTTGTGGGTTTAAGAAGCACAAGAGAAGTTAGATGTGGACCCCTGAGATTCATAAGAAGACTCCCAAAACACCAATGAAAGCACATTAGGGCTGGTTACCAGCCTATGATGGAAGGCAGAGGTGAAACTTAGGTGTTAGGTGATGATGCAGGGGTGGGTCATAGGTTAAGAGGATGCTGGTGGTAGTAAGACTTGTGTAGTTGGTAGGAGTGTGTTGCAAAGATCAGTAATGTGTTTTGGGTAGGAATGCAACACCTCAAGCATGGTGGGAATTCCCTAGGAAACATTTTTGTCAAAGGTGAATTCTTGGAAAATAAGGAAATAATTTTAATGGTACAGATGATTTTCTAGATGTGGGAAATGTGATGAAGGATTAAGTTTTGTTACTGGCGTGCATTCACTATGTTTTGGCAAAAACGCGAGAATTAGGGTGAAATGTTCGTTTTTTACTTATGTAATTGAAAGTTCTTTCCTCAGAATAACCAAATTCATTGCTAAAATCTGTTCTAAGAAAACAACAGTTCAAATGATAAATAACCAAAGCCCAGGAGCCCTTGCTCCTCGGGGAAAATGGTCAGGTTTACACCTTAGAACAATTATTTTCCTGACTTTAGCAGAAGATCGTGAAGAAATCAGAGTGTGATGTGACTCTCCTTCAAAGCTGACTCATAACTCAGGACCACCTAACTTGTTAGTTAAGGGTAAGGTTAGATACCTTACCTTAGTTAAGGTAAGAATGCCGGATGACTGACTTTTAGAAACACTTATGAAGTATAATAGTGAGAATCCTAAGAAATTTTAGTTCTGAGAGCTATGACACTATTTAGTACTGAGGGGTATTACTGTATTTACCAATTTTACCATATTCACCTTTTGTCAACTCACTAATATCTCCATGAAGAAGATGGTCCAAACTTTTCCTTTCTAGAACCCAGTTCCATCTCCTTTTAGGCTTCCTGCAAGAAGCAAAATGTGCCTCTTACTTTGCTGATAGGCTAGAGGCCATCTAATGTGAATTCACCAGGTCTCTATTTTTCCTCTTGTAACTCATCTTTATCTCAGCCTTGGAGGAGAAGTCAGACCGCTTTTTCTTAACATAACTTCTGTGTTCCCAACCATATTCTTCCCCTGTCTAGTATTTTTTAGTTTCTTCTTCTCCATGAATCACAGGAAGAGAAACTTTGAGTATGTTTTAAACTTTTTATTTTTATTTTTAAAAATTTTTTTAAAAAGATTTTATTTATTTATTTGAGAAAGAGAGAAAGAGCATGATCAGGGGGAGGGGCAGAGGGAGAGAAGAGAGAAGCAGGCTCCCTGCTGAGCAGGGAGCCCAATGTAGGGCTCAATTCCGGGACCCTGGGATCATGACCTGGGCTGAAGGCAGATGCTTAACCGACTGAGCCACACAGATGCCCCTATTTTATTTTATTTTATTTTATTTTATTTTATTTTATTTTATTTTATTTTATTTTATTTTATTTTTTTTTACTATAGAATATAAAAACCACACCCAGAGTAGAGAACATAGTGCAATGAATTTACCGTTCCCATCACCTTCTTCAGCAGTTATCAATACATGATCAGTCCTGTTTCATCTCTGCTCTGACCCACTCTCTACTCCTTTCAGATTATTTTGAAGCAAATCGCAGTCATCAAATATTTCATCTGTAAATATGTCAGTATGCATCTCTAAAAGATAAGATCTTGTAAAGACATAACCACAGTACATTAACTCACCTAAAAAAAATGACAAGAGTTCCTTAATGCTGTTAAATATCTGGGGCACCTGGGTGGTGCAGTCGTTAAGCGTCTGCCTTTGGCTCAGGGCGTGATCCCAGGGTCCCGGAATCGGTGTTCTGGGTTCGAGCCCCGCATCAGGCTCCTCGGCTGGTAGCCTGCTTCTTCCTCTCCCACTCCCCCTGCTTGTGTTCCCTCTCTCGCTGGCTGTCTCTCTCTCTGTCAAATAAATAAATAAAATTAAAAAAAATACTGTTAAATATCTAATTGGTGTTCATGTTTCCTCAATTATCTTACAAATATTATTGTTTTGTTTTTACAATGTGTTTGAATCAGAATCTAAATAAGGTTTTTACATTGACAGTGGTTGAGATTTCTCTTATCTTTAAATCTCTAGACACATTGTCTTTCCATTCTTTTTCTCTTGTAATTGTGTGAGAAAAAGCTGACTTGTTTATAGAATTTCTCAGAGTCTGGATTTTGATTATTGCATCACTCTTGTGTTAACGTGTTCCATTATCCCTCATAACTCTTATACATTATTAGTACGGTTTATAAACTCAGATTCAATTTATTCTTGACAGTTCTATTTCATATGTGCTGTGCTTTTCTGTCAGGAAGCCCATAATGCAATATTTTTTCTCGTTGTTTGTTGATATTATCAGCCATTGATGATCATTACTGGGATCATTAAGAATTGGAAAACAGAGATATTCTAATTCTATCATTTTTTTCTTCATTTATTAGCTGAATGCTTCTTTAAAGAGAAACTTTCCCTTATCAACTAGTTGGTTACCCAGAGCTACAGATCATATAGGAAACTTGATTTTTCCCTTTATTGATCAGTTTTGAAAGTATAAGGAGGTGGTTCATTCATAGCATCCTCTAAAGGCGACCAATGAGATTTTAATTTGTAATTATCGTTTATTCATATTTGATATTTTTCAATCCCTTTCATTTATTATAATTATTGATGTTCCACTTGGGCCAGGGGAGACATCCATAGGAGTCTTTCATAGTTTCCTCATGATCTGGAATGACACGGTGTTTCAGTCTCAACCTGTACATTTCTTGTCCCAGACCTGGAATTAGACACTTCTCTAAAGATGTTTGCTTTGTTTTAGTAGGAAATGGTAGAGATCACAGCTGGGTGCTAGGACTGCTCTTTCCTGATAGTTCGGTCCTCATTTCCATCATGGGTTTTGAAACCAGACATGTGGATTTGAGTCCTCATCCCTCCACTTGCCAGCTGGGTTCTTAGGCGAGGTACTTATTGTTGATGGTAGAAATGCCCTTTTATTTTATTTTTTGTATTTTGAAATATAACATATATGAAAAAGCATATAAAGAATAAATGTATAGTATAATAAATTACAAAGTGAACATCTATGTAATCACAACCTAGGCAAAAAATATATAACATTTCCACAGACGCTGTCTGCATCCCTTTTTTATCACACATCCCTTCATCCTCTCTAGAGGCAGTCACTATTTGTACTTTTATGGTTATAATGTCCTTACTTTACTTTATAGTTGGATCTCTTACAAATAGACCCCTTAGGGTTGCCTATTCTTGAACTACATGTATGTGGATTCATGATCTGTGTATTCTTTTGTATCTGATTTCTTTTGCTCAACACTATACTTGTAAGATTTATTCACATGGTGTGTAGCTGTGTTTTTTTCATTTTTATTGCTATATATATCCCATTGTATGAGCACACTGCAATTTGTTTATCCACTTGATGATTCCAATTTTTGACAAATACAAATAAGTCACTTTGATCACTGTACAAATAGTCTGATGTACAAATGCATGCACTTGTTTTGAGTATATTCCAAGGGGTAGAACTGCTTTGGTCACAAGGTATGCATATATCAGACTTTAACAGATAATGCTGTACTATTTTCCAAAGTTGGTTTGCCAATTTACTGTGTAAGAAAAAGACCCAATTGAGCTTTTTGCTTCTCTTCTTAAAGACAGTTCAATGGGAAGCTCTAAAAGAGAAAGAAGCTAAGACTTGCAGGGGTTACTTTAACCTGTGGGAGTGAAAAAGAGCAATCACAGGAATAAGTCCTTGGAGCTTCCTATTCCCTGCCTCTTCTTTTGGAAATTGTATTGTTCTCTGAAATATAATTCAAATAGTCCTCTTCCTTGAAGCCAACCCTGATTCCATTAACTAGAAGGAGAATGCTTGATAGATTTTCCTTTGTATTATAATTATATGCGAGCTCATCATCCCCACTGGAACAGGCACCAAGTCTTAATGGTTTTTATTTCCTACTCTCTGGTACAATTCCTTTTAGTGCAAAGAAAAGAAGCCTATCAGGCAACAGTGGATGATAATTCAAGAATAAAAACTAAAACCTTCGTTCGTTTAGTAAAGGACCCTGGGTTTTTCCCCCTCCCTTTTGTGGGTAGAGTGTGGACCACTGTGTTTTGTGAGGTCACCACAAAAAAGTTTGGGTAGAATATTTATGGTTACTTCTATTTCCAGTTCCTTCAAAGGTGCCTTGTATGTTTTGTGATTTCATTCATTGTATGGCTGTTTTATAGTGTTGCATTATATTGTGATGTCTATTTTTAAGTTAAGTAGTTATTGAGTCAAAGGGATTTTTTAGTGTTTTATTATTCTTCCAGTAAAATAATTTAGTCTGTAAAATACCTGGTTGCTTTATACAATTTACAGAATGAAAGATAGACACCTAACAATTCAAAAATTAAAAAACAGAATACAACCATAAATGAAGGTGTATCCTTCCTACCTTGTAAATAGCTATAATCGGTCTCTGCCCCATGGGTGGTCAGACTTCCCCTATGAGTTAATAGAAAACTAAGGAAACACTGTTAAGGTTCTTAAATGTAGTTAAATTTCACATTGCTCTTAGAGGAGAGTGTTGTTTTCTGGAGCCTGTGTGTGTGTGTGTGTGTGTGTGTGTGTGTGTACACGCACATACTTGCATATCTGTAAGTATCTTTTCCCTATTGATACTGTACTCCTAAGTTTGTTTCTTATATCTTTGCTTTTCATATTTTAAGATACTGCTGATTGCAAATGGCACATCATCATTTCCACACTGGGTATACAGAACACACAGTTTGCAATTGTTGCCTTCACTTGTTATCACCTTGCTATAGTTATGCTTAGTAGGCATTACCTAGATGAATATGAGTGTACTCTGGCCTGAGCTACTTTTCACACTCAGAGAGGTTGCCATGGCCATGGCCAAAGCCCCTGTTAAAGGGTATGCACAGGTTATGATCCTCTGTTCCACATACCCTGTAACTCTGATCACAGCTGATTAGATCAAAGATGAGCTCCTTCCTCAAAGACAGCCAATATTTAGGTGGCTTAGCAAAATATGAACTAGCTTTTTCTGAGTTGGGTTCTCCAGAAACAGGTCCTGGGGTGATTTGTATGAACGTGCCCTGGTGAAAATCTGCAAATAAATCTAGAATTTGTCTTGCTGTTGCAGGACTCTTGAGATATGAAGTGTTCTCAGAAAAAAGTAGAGTAGTGGGGACATGGGACAGGGAAGGAAGGTAAGACAGAGAAGGTAGATGTCAAGCAAAACCCCACAGAAGATAACTGTTACAGTTCTGCAAAGAGGATTGGAGAGAAGTGATCACATCACAGACAAACCCATCAGGGGTGAGGGAGCTGCAGTATTTATACTCCCATACTCATCAATCATTGGTTAAGGGCCAAGCCTATGTATATAAATTTCCAGGCACTGTCTGTTCTCTATGCATGCAGCAAAAACTGTCCTCATGCAGCCTGAGGGCAGCCTTTTGACAGAGAGATGCAGGTGTTGGTCATTGAGAGAGAAAGCACTCTAGGACTGAAGTACACTAATATAGCACAGCCTTTATAGGGGATCTGCACAGAGCACTGTCAATAGGCCTACAGGCCTGGTGTGATAGGTTGCTCAACAGGGACTATTGTGATTCATGGAGCTAATTTGATCCTCTCTCTTAGGGATCTGGATATGACATACATGGAGTTAGTAACAACTGAACAGGCAACAGGATCCAGGAGCAAGAAGCAGGAGAGTTGAAAAGAATAGAAGCAAAAGTTTACAGATTTCACACTCTTTGTGGGTGCACATGTGCTCTGGTTTCACTTAGCTTTACTCTCATTCCCCCAAGGAAGTAGGTATTTCCTTATTCTACCATTGCTTTTTGTAATGACAGAATGTCTTAAATATAAAATATGGGTAACGATTACACAACATTTGCAGCAATATGGACGGGACTGGAGGAGATTATGCTAAGTGAAATAAGTCAAGCAGAGAAAGACAATTATCATATGGTTTCACTCATTTATGGAACCTAAGAAATAGGAAGATCGGTAGGAGAAGGAAGGGAAGAATGAAGGGGGGTAAACAGAAGGGTGAATGAACCACGAGAGACTATGGACTCTGGGAAACAAACTGAGGGCTTCAGAGGGCAGGGGGGCGGGGGATTGGGATAGGCTGGTGATGGGTAGTAAGGAGGGCACGTATTGCATGGAGCATTGGGTGTTATATGCAAGTAATGAATCATGGAACATTGCATCAAAAACTGGGGATGTACTGTATGGTGACTAATATAACAAAATAAATATTATTAAAAAAAATATGGATAACAGACGTGACTCCCTCCAAAGAAGCAGATGGCCAGATTCTTGGGTTCAACTACCTTGTTATTCTGCTTCCTCTTTTTTCTCTTTTCCTCACTTGTCCATGCTGGGTGAGGTGTGGATTCCACTTGGGATGACTAACTAGATTATTACTGAACTCATACTTCTCTGATTTTCAATATGAGTTGTGGGTGTCTCTGATGAATTAGTCTAGAAATTAAAGATGTGTTTGTAACATTTCTCTACCTCACAGGCTTCACGGTGGGCAGCAGGTCATTGTTATAAACTGTGATTTGGCATCAATCCTTGGACTACGAATAGCTCAGCCTCTCACCTTACACCCAGTCCCAAATTCGCCCATTTCTTATGCATTTGAGCTCAGCACATTGGAGTTGTTAAAATGAAAATGTTTTCTGGAAACAAACCATATCAGTTAATAGTCTTAATCTACATTCATATGCTCATGGGCAGTGATACAGCTAAAGAATTGCAGAACGATAGCTCCACAGAACAACCATTTCTTACAATCTGGGATAACTCTCAAATCTGTCTTAGTAGTGTGACTTGCTGGAGAAAGAACTTAAACCAGATAAATATTAAATTAGCGCAAGAACTGCCCCCTTAGTGGTATTGAGGCAGGCATTTTATCCCCCAGGTTTGGCAACTTTATTTCTGTATCTGATATTTTAAGGAAACATATAAGTAATACTAATACTTCTGTAGATAATGGTTAGGTATAAATGAGATCAGAGAAGGGGAAAATGATTTACAAAGCCAGTATAACATGTGAAAACAAAAATAAAAACTAAAACAAAGCAATTCATCCTGAAGCTTAGTATATGTGGAGTGGAATTCAGAATGACAGGTAATCTATGTCTTCCCAAACCAAATAGCTGTACTCATGCCAGTGCATACACTTTACCTGCACCAAGGCATCAACTTCCAGTTGTAACAATATCTGGGAACTCTCGGAGTAAGGATGACATGACTGCATTAGTTTTTTTTTTTTAAAGGCAATAATATCCATTAAATAACGCTTATTAAGCACCTCCTTTGTGCCTTACTTTTCTTATGGGGCTAGTAATAGTACCTACTTCATAAAGGTATAGTGAGAATTAAATGAGGGAAGTATTTAGATTAGCACCTGTTATAGTTCTAGTGTGCAATAGCTGAAATTTATTATTAAAATTGTTAGGTACTAAAGTCACTATTGGAGATATAAAAAATGGACAAGATACGGTCCTTCTCTTCAAGGAGCTCCGAGCCTAATGGAAAATGAAACATGTAAAGAAGCATTTATGATTTGGTAGGATTTAGTGGAAAATAAAGACATGTTAATGCCAGGGTACTAGCTTAAAAGAGTGAACAGTTAATTTTGTGTGAGTAGGTAATGAAGATTTTCCAGAGTTAGGAGACCCTGCGGTAACATTTGATACTGGGCACTGATAGAGGCTATTAAATGAGAGTGGGGTGGAAGGCCTTCTAGTAATGAGACACAGTACAGTACATTTGGGAACTGGATACCCAGGAGTGGAGCAAGGTCTGTCTGCAGAAGCAGCCAATGGTGATACTAGATGGTCAGGTAGAACTATGCCAAAAAAAAGTTTTTCTGTGTAACATTCAGGAGCTTGGACTTTATCCTCTGCGTGATGAAGACCACTGAAAGGGTTTGACCAAAAACAACATCAGAAAAGATATAATCAGATTTACATTTTGAAGAGATGACAAGATGACTCTGGAAGCTGTGGATAAATGCCAAGTTGATAAGACTGAACGAGCTGTTAGGAAAGTCCAGGCAAGAAACGGGAGAGTGTTAACGAGGACAGTAATAATGGGAACAGAGAGGAGATAAGAGACAAGGCAGCTCATACAGGGAGACAGAATATAATAAGCTGCTATTGAAAGGGTTAGAGATATCATTGTTACTTATGGTACAGTTAGGCCCTCCCAATTATTCTAAAGAAACTTCTCATTTTAATGCCTGTCAGTCCATGTATTGAGATTCTTTGCATTTCTCCTCAAATTATATACTGTCATGTAGGGTTTTGTAGTTTCCATCCAAATTCATCTCCATTTAAATTGTAAATATTGGAAGAGGAGAATAAAGTCAGTGTTAAAGCGGCAATGGTCATTATGGCGTAACTTGTGTTTGCTGCAACTCCTCAACCCTGAGAAGTCTCAGAATGAAGAATTTAGGGATATAGTCAAGGTAAAAATGGGAGATTCTGGAGGTATAAAGAAAAAAATGGGATCGTAATGGTAATATGTAAGGATTATATTGATATATGTTAGTGAATTACTCTAATAGAATATTAGTACTATTTGGAAAGCTGTCAATGTCATCTCATATTTAAACTATTAAGTGCATATTTAAGCTGTGCAAAGCACTTGCATTCATTTCATGGCTAATCAATCCAGTCGGAAATTGTTTGCCAAATGGTAATGGGATTTTCTCTAACAGCCAGATACTTAAGTCACTAGACACCAAATTATGGGATAAAAAAAATCAGTTCCACATCCCGGATAATTATTGACTTAAAACAATATTGTGTTGAGTCCCGGTGTGTAACCTCTAACAGCAGATGTCTTTGTCTTGGACCATTTTGATGATCTCAGTAACTCTAGCATGATAAACTAATGATGCAAATTATTTTTTCATTTTAATTTTACATTGTAGATGGAACTATTGGCTTTTATTTATTTTTTTTATATTGGCTTTTAATGTAACATATTTTCCGTTGCAGCCAAGACCTAAATTAGAGTAATAACAATGGAGAAGTAGAGCAGGTGACATATTTCAGAGCTATTTGGAAGTGCAAAGCAGGAGTTGAAAGAATAAATTCCAGGCTTCTGAAGTGGGTGGCTGGCAAATGATGGTGCCAGTTGCTGTGATAAAGAAGAGAGGAGGAGAGGGGGGAGATTTAAGGAGAAGACAGATTCTGTTTTAGATTTGATGGATTTGAGATATCTATGGTATGGATGTGGAGAAATTTACTAATCCCTTAAGTTTAGAACCCAGAAGGGATCTATGTTTGTGACAGAGATTTGAGAGTCATCAGTGTACAGGGAATAGATAAAGTTATAAGAATGAAGAATTCTAGGGAATACTAACATGGAAGGAGAAGAACAGGGGAAGAAGAGAGAGAGGAGGCAGGAAGACAGTCAAGAAGAAAAGGTAGAGGAGGGAAACAATGAAAGAATATTACTTATAGAGAGATGGTTTAAATCAGCGGTTTCCAAACATTGTAAATTATGTATTCAGTCAGTAATTTTTTTAACAATCCCCATGTGTATTTACTTATGAATTATATACATATAATATTTTAGTCTATATAATATCTATTAATAGATAGACCCTGAGATCATAACCTGAGCTGAAATAAAGAGTCAGACCCTTAACTGACTGAACCACCCAGGCGTCCCAAAGATGTATATTTTCTTTTTTTGACTTTTAAAAAAAAGGCACCCTGTTTTTTTATTATTATTATTATTATTATTATTATTATTATTATTGTGGGTTTTGGCATATGAAAATTTATTATTGTCATATTTCATCATTAACACTTATTATCTTGGTCTTTCCTTCTTGCCTTTGCATAAAGCCAAAAGAGAGACACTGGCTACTTTCACAACCTTAAAGTGAATTCCAGGAATGTCACTGACAGCATGACTTTGTGACCAAATTCAGCAACCAGAATCTCATAAATTTCCTCAATAGAATTCAAACAACCATTGTTGGGTACAAAACGTGTGTTGTTGTTGTTGTTTGCCAGTCTTGATCAGCTGGACCCTGACACACTTCCTAATGGCAGAATTTGGCTGTTTGGCTTCAACCCCTACTTTTTCCAGCATAATTCCCTTCGTATGGAATTATAGAGGAATTTGGAGGAAGCACCACCAAAAGGGTTGGCCTTCACAGCTGTGCTTTCTTGTACTGTTTTCTTGCCAAATGGGCTTTCTTGTACTGTTTATCATGTCACTTCTGATCTTGTCCATGGCAGTACAAAGATCATGACACTTGCCCATCCTGCCCATACCACCGGCCTGAGCAAAAGAGTTATTATTATTTTTTAAGTAATCTCTACACCCAGTGTGGGGCTTAAATTTACAACCCCCGAGAGCAAAAGCTGCATGATCTACTAACTAAGCCAGACAGGCACCCCTTCTCTTTGACTTTTAAAAACTTTTTATTATGGAAATTTTTGAACATACTCAGAAGTAGGAAGAATAGGATAATGAACCTTCACATAGCCATCATCTAGTTTTGACAGTTATTAACATAATATTGACATTTTATTTTATTTTTTGGCTTTTTAAGTTTTTATCTTAATGCTAATTAGTTAACATACAGTGTTATATTAATTTCAGGTGTACAATATAGTGATTCAATAATTCCATACATCATCCAGTGCTCATTATGACAAGTGCACTCCTTAATCCCCATCACCTGTTTAATCCCTCCCCCCACCCCTACCCATCTCCCCTCTTGTAACCATAAGTTTGTTCATGATAATTAAGAGTCTGTTTCATGATCTCTCTCTCTCTCTTTTCCCTTTATTCATTTGTTTTGTTTCTTAAATTCCACATATGAGTGAAATCATAGGGTCTTTATCTTTTTCTGACTGATTTATTTCACTTAGCATTATATTATCTAGCCCCATCGATGTTGTAGCAAATGGCAAGATTTCGTTCTTTTTTATGGCTGAATAATATTCCATTGTGTATCACATAAAATGCATATTTTCCCCATTTTAATGTTTGTCCATCAGAAAGCTGAAATCACTGTCTACATATACATGAACTTAGTCCCAACCAATCATATTGCCATTATTTGTATTTTAAATAACTGTTTACATTTAAGGTAATCTAAAAGGTTCTTGTAATACATGTTAGCTGAACTTGTAAATGACAAGAAAGCTGTTTCATATTTAACTGGCAGTGTTTTTCTTTGTATGCATATGGTACATAGAAGGAAATATGATGTATTTTATAAACCATAGAAGTTGTAATGTTTTCTTCTATCACCTAAGTGAATCACCCTGTGTACCCTAGTTTGGAGATTAGGTTTAAATTAAGAGGTAGGGGTCAATTGTGTGGAACATATTAAACAGATCAAACAAAATATTATCTTAAAAAATGGAAAAATGTTCATCACTTTTAACATCCTGGTCACTGGAGTCTTTGGTGGGGAAGTATCAACAGTGGAAGAGGGACAGCCAGATCACAGAGGCCAAAGGAGTAAGCAACAACAGGTTACATTTAATGCACACTCACTATATGCCAGACACTGTGCTAATTAAGCACTTCTTATATAACCCTGAGAAGAAGTTATGATTATTTCTAATTTAAGGAAATAATTAGAGATTTACAGATTCTAAGTGACTTGTACTAGGTCACACAGTTAAATAAGTGGTCCTAGCAAAATATGAACCCATGTTGAGCATTTTAAAAGCTAAGTTCTTAAATAATATACTATAATGTCTTCCAGCATGAGGTTAGTTAGTGGAGATGGAGACTGAGTGCAGACAACTACTCTTCTGGGCAGCCGGGTATCTTGCCTACGGATAAGAGCAGAAAGGGCAGTAAACGGCCAAGTGTAGGGCAAGAGTTGAGCATTTTTATATGGTGCAGGGAATGAAGCAGGAAAGAGAGTTTGAAGCAATTAGGTAAGAGGGATAATAAGGGGAACAAAATCCCTAAGGATCTAGAACACAGGGGAGAGAAGTTCAGCCTTGAGCAGCAGGAGGTTGCCTCCTCTACTAAGGGGAGAAAAGTGCTAAGAACTGGAGTCAGGTACAAGTATGGAGGTTTTGTGTGGGGAGGAGGAAGAAGAGGCATGGGAGATTCCAAGTTCACATTATTTATTTTCTCTGTGGAGTAGGAGACAAGGCCATTGCTTAGAGTGTGTGGAGGGTGGAGAGAAAACAGGTAGTGATCAGACCTGATAGGACAATTATAAAGCTTTAATCAGTAGCTGTGGGGAGTGGGAGCTGGTACAATTTTGGAGTTTTATACTGTATAGAGAGACAGTGATTGGAAGACAAGGAGGCAAGGGAATCAAATATTGCAAGAAAGATAGAGGGAGCTGATAGACTGGAGAAAATTGAGATATCAGAGTCCTGGAAGTCTCAACGAGATTACTGCCTCCACAGATGTAGGGGCATAGCAGAGTGCTGAAGCTCAAAGAGAGAAGAGAGGTGGACCCTGGGATTTGAGCCTTCACAGCGGGGACACTTATCTCCCATCCTTCCAATGACCATCTTTCTAAATTCTCTCCTTTATGGCAAGACTGGAAATTTGAAAATTACATTTCTCAGATTCCTTGTGGAGTTTCAGTTCACAGCCATCCTATAAGAGGCACTGGGTTGAGATTTGCAGCCATTCTTCTTCAGCTGCAGCTCCAGAGCGGTGCATGAGCATCTGCAGGTGGCAGAGATCTGGGCAGCCGTGCCAGGATTTCCAAGCATCCTCCTGAGAACCACCTACTCGGGTGCTGCAGAGGGCTGAGATCCTCAGTACGCATTTTAATACAGTGTACACATTTCTAAATTTCATGCATCCTAGCAGTGTCTTCTCTCTCCTTTGCTTCCCTGGGCCTTCAGAGATTGTATAATCCTCTATTTTTTTTTTTTTAAATAAAATCCCCTTTTACTTGTGCCTAGGGAGCTTTCTGTTTTCCTAACATAACCTTGACTAGTATGCACTCCCTCCTCCCCAATTCTTCACGTAAGCTGGATTATGAACTTTTCCATGATCATATTAATATTGGTCAGGACTATCATATCTGTTTATTGGGATTCTTAGTGGCAAGTAACATAAAGAATATATAGCTAAATTAAAAAGAAAAGAAATGTATTGAAAAGATTTCAAATAGCTTGTGGAATTGCTAGTAGGATGGGAGAACCAGGCTCTGGGAATGAATCTAGACAGTGGAGGGGAAACATAAAATTATGCCACAGAGTCAAGTGCAGTGATGGCCGCTGCAGAACTCAGGGGCAGTTTTGCCTACCTGATGAAACCATGCCCCTCTGCCCTAGATATAAAGGTGGCAGGGAAAATGAGAATCTGGACTTCCAGCTTATAGAGTGATAGCTCCGTCTCATAAGATGGAGGAACCTCAGATAAGAGATTCAGAAGCTGGGAAGCCTCCTAATTGATAAATGTCTACTCTAACATCCAATCTTATGTGTGTGCTATAGCTTAGACCCTTTTGTTTGTCTGTCAGACCCTCCAAATGCTCATTGTCCCCACTATGTGTACTTACCTTTAAGGGCCAGCTTCCTCCTAGAAACCTTCCCAGCTGGCAGCATCTTCTTCCTGCCCTGACTTCCTATAGCAATTTGTATCTTGTTTGACCTTTTTAAATTCTAACTTGTTTTTATTGATATTTGCACTTGAAAATATCAGTTATAACATATTTAAGGTTGACTGAACATTAGAGGACGTTTAATGTGACTAGCGCATCAGCTCCTTGAGGATCATCTCTTGCCTTACCGATATTGTGTGTCCACAGTTCCCAGCATAATACTTACTTATGACAGACACATCATAAATGTGAACTTGAAGTAAAGGAACCACACCAAGATTTGCTTGTCCCCATTTCCATTCTCTCTTCTAGCCACCTTACTCTGCCACCACCTGTTTGTCTTTGATCCCAACCCCTCCCACATCCTCTAGGATCTTGCTTCACTCCTTTAACTTATCTAGAATTTTCAGTCACCCTCTTTACAGATTTCTGCTCAGTGGCCTGAAATATGCTCAAAGGTCCCCTACTCGACAGCAACCTTTCTTGTTTATCTGTCCTTCCATCTCCACACTTAAAAAAAAAAAAAAAGAATGGTTTATATGTAGTCTCCATGTTGTCACTTCACTCTAGTCTCTCTCTTCTTTTTCTTAAAGTCTGGCTTGTTTCCTCTTAAAGGTGACTGCTCCTGGAACTGTTAGCCCTCATCCTCTTTGGCATCCTTGGTTGTTTGCCACTGATGACCACGTGACCACTGCTCTCTCTTGTCCTATGAGACTGCATTTCTGATTCTTCTGCTGCCTTTCCTTCCTGGTTGCTCTAGTGAGCATTTGTCAGTTTTTGGCTGCTTAGCATCCTGACTCCTGTCTGTTTGGGGAAATCACTAGGGCAGGGGTGTGGAGGCAGGCAGAATCCACAGGTTGGTGGAAGCTCTAACTCTCCCCTTCCTCCCTCCCCTGCTCCAGGTGCTAGTGCACTGGCTCATGGCCTGTGTCCTGTCAATCAGAAGCTCCTGTCCAGAACAGTCAGAAATTATTTCTTTTTTTTTTTTTTGATAATTCAAGGAGAGTTTAACAAATAAATTAAAGCAACTATTTCTAAAGAGTATGTATGATAGCGATTAAGAAACCCACAACAGATAGTATAATATGCTGGAGCTAGTAACAGTCAAAGTTTTATCACCCCAAGACCTGAAGGAATCTGGGGAGGGAGCAGTCATGAAAAGCTAAAAGGAGCATTGTGCATACGGGGCTACCTTGAGAGAAGCTGTGACCCCAAGGTATACACCCAGCCAAGGATCACCCTGCCAGGAGGAACCAGGAGAATGTATGCTCTGACCTGACCATCCTTTCTTTCTGCAGCATCCTATCAGGGCTCCCCATTGGCAAAACCCAACTGCAAGCCAGAGGATGGGGGGTTTATTTGATGTAGCCTCCAAAACATTTAACAGAGTGAAGAAGAGTGTAAGGAAGATCTGGAGAGCCAACAGAAGATTTCAGGATACTATGTGTTTTACTAATTCTTAGTAATTAAGATTTATTTTTTAATTAATACATTTCTAGCATCCTCTTCCTCCTTTCCAGGTTTATTTTATTCCTTGATGAAAGAAGGAAGATTATTAGTCTTTCTTTCAGTGGGGGCTTATGAATAATAAATTTCTTAGCTTATCTGTAATGTCTTCATTTTGCTCTCACTCTTGAATGATAGAGCTGAGTATAAAGTTCTAGATTGATTGTTACTTTCCTTCAAAATTTGGAAGATATTATTGCATTGTTTCCTTTAGTGTTGCTGTTGAGAAATCTGCTGTTGGTCTGGAAGTCTTTCTTTTGCAGTTAATCTTTTTTCTCTGAATGATTTAGGATTCTCTTGCTTTCTTTGGTCTTTTATTTTATTCCAATGCATCTAGATATGGATTGATTTTCTTTATCCTGTGAATGACTTGGCGTGCTTTTTCAATCTGAGGGTTCATGTTTGCTTTAATTCTGAAAGATTTGCAGCCACTATTACTTCAACTATGACCTTTTGCCCATTCACTATATTCTTTTGGCATTCCCATTAAGCATATATTGGAGTTTTTCATCCATCTCTCTAAATGTCTCTTTTTTATTTTCTTCTCTATGTGTCTGTGCTAGATTCTGGGTCACTTTTGCTACTGTGTCCTCCAATTCACTAACTCATTCTTCAGCAGTATCTAGTCTACTGTGAAACCTATCTCCTGAGTTGTTCAATTTCTATGTTTTTCTTTTCTGTATTACCTTTAAAAAATGTAACTTCTTGTTTCTTTTATGTAAAATCCCGTATTTGTCTTACAGTAAGAAATTATTTCTGCAGGTGGAAGTAGCATGACAAGTCTTCTATCCAAAGCAACAGTACAGCCTCAGCACTGCTGAACATGCCCTGCAGGCAGCACTGGGTTGATGTTCTCACCAGTACTCCTGTGGCCTGTGTGAGCTTGTCCTGAGCTGCTGGCCTCATTTGGTCCCTTCTTGTTTTTTGATCCTGGTTCTCCCTTACCTGATCTCTGAGAGCAAGCCCATATACCATCAGTAAACTCCTTTTCTGCTTGGGTAAGACTTAGTTGGTTTCTGTGGTTTGCTCTCAAGATCCCCAGCTAGTACCTTTCCTTTTCTTCCTCCCAGCCCCTAAATGAAGATATTCCTCCTGGCTCTTTCCGTGTCTGTCTTTTTTCACCATCCACACTTTATAGGAAGCTAGCAAGCTCATCTATTGCTTGGATGTCAGTTATCACCTTTATGCCACTTTCTCCTAAATCTTTTTCCAGATTCCACTTCTCTCCTCAGCTTTGATTTAAGCTCATGCTTCCAAATGCACACCCTCACATGTCCTTAAGATGCATCAAAATGTACAGCAGACTCATCAACTTTTACATTGCTACTAAATCCATTTCTCCTCCAAATTTCTCTCTTTCTTGCTGAACATGCAAACTGGATTTTTCTATCTATGCCATCCCTCACATCCCTAAACAAACAGTGCCAAGTTCTTTTTATTTTTTCAGGACCAGTACCTCATATTTCTCGTTTCCCTGCTACTGTCTTTACCTTGTTGTTGCCTGAACAATTGACCTATGCTCCCTACTAAGCTCCCTTAGTTGTTCTCCTGAATCAACTTGATACATGTGGTCAGATTAAGTTTCCTAAAACACAGTTCTGGTTATATCAGCCTTTCTCCTGCCCCTTGATACACCTTTGGTGCTTCCAGGCTAAAGTGAAAACTCTAGAACTTAACTCTCAAGCCACCCATTATCTGATCCTAACCTACTTCCCCCTTATTTGTGTTATATGTGGAATTTTTAAAAATATTTAATGACCTGTCATCATGTTCCATATTTTCCCACCTTGAAGCCTTATGTTTTCTTTCTCTGTAGCTCAACCCAAGTACCAACTTACATACCAAATCAAATGCCATCTCCTCCAGGAAGTCCTCCTCCTGGTCCCCATATGAAGTGCTTCTCAACATTTAATATGCATATAAATCACCTAGGCATCTTGTTAGAATGCAGATTCTGATTCATTAAGTCTGGTTAAGGTTTAGGTCTGGGATCTGATATTTCTAACAAGTTCCTCCATGATGTTGGAGACTCCTGGGCTGCTCTTGGAGTAAAAAGGCCCTAGAGAGAACCATGTTCTTTCACTAAACCATAGGGCAAGATAAGGGTAAGAACTGTATATTATTCATTTACAATATTCCATCATCTTTAAAGTACCCATTTTGCCTCCTCAAAGACAAGGGTTGGGATTGGCTCATCATTATTTTGGTTGAATATAGTGACCCAATCAATTTATTCTAACTGAATTAAATGTGCTCCTTGTATCATCTCCTTTTCTTTTCTGCTCCATGGTTACCTTCACTTCTTAGTTTAACTGGATTTTACATGGATAGATCTATGGGAAGAAGAGAATGGCCTACATGTGACCTGCTGACGATCCAGCATATTTAAGATAATGCAAATTTAATTGTTGTTATAGATCCATATCTTAAATGCCAACAACTGAATCTACTCCAGCTCAAGCAGGAAAGTAATTTATGAAAGTATAAATAACTCACAGAATTGTCAAGAGGGTCAGAGACTACACAACCAAGGCAGTGCATAAATTGTACTGAAGGATTCCTCAACCACACCTTTTGGGCATAGATTCTGCAATTTACCATGTACTTGAAGGTAGTCCTGAAACTTCAGAAACTGCTCCTTCTGAAAGCTGTATGTGTCTGCCCATCTTGCCACAGTGGGTTCCATGCAGGGCCTGTTTCTTCATGTTTGTGTTAGCTCCTGGTGTATAATGAATTACCACAAACTGAGGGGCTTAAAACAGAAAACAATGTATTCTCTCACAATTCTGGAGGCCAGAAGTCTGACATTAATATCAAATGGCAGAAATCAGGGAAGGGGTTCCCAGGGTGGTGCTCCTGCCAGAGGCTCTAGGGAAGAATCTACTCCTTGTCTCCTGCAGGTTGTAATAACTGCCAGCAGTCCTTGGCTTATGGCAGCAAAATTCCAGTCTTCAAGGCCAGCATCTTGAAATCCCTCTCTTCTCTGTCATCACATCGTCTACTCCTCTTTGTGTATGTCAAATTTCTTCTGTCTTCCTCTTATAAGTATACATCTGACTCATGTGTGGCCCTCCCAGATAATGCAGGGTAATCTCCCCATCTCAAGACCTTTAATTTAATTTACATCTGCAGGGTCATTACCATGTATAGTAACATTTACAGGTTCCAGGAGTTAGGACTTGAAACCTTTGGGGGCCATTATTCAGCCTACTACAATGGCGTTTGCTTCTGAATTGAAGTGTCACTCATGTGCATCTCACTGGTGGAACCTAGGTCACATGCCTACTCCTGAGCTGCAAGGGAGGCTAGGGAGTGAGCTTGTCAGGAAAGGTGGTCAGAGATGATAGTTGGCCAAAATATATGTCAACTATCAACTAAACTAGTCTCCAAAGCTTCATAAGAATGAACTCTGTGCCAGAACCTTCAGGCTGAGAAAGGTACTCGTTGTGGAATGTTTTGAGCACCAAATTTCAAGCCTTGCATCTATTGACAAGGAAAACCATCAGTTTAGAAAACCATTTTCTTTGACTTGGGGAGGCAGATGGTGAAACAAAATACCAGGCATGATTTTTTGGGCTGTATTCCTCTTTTGATCATGGGAAAAATCTGCCCCAGGACCCTAATATGAACAATTCAGTTAGATCCAATATTTCATTAAGAATGATATTTGGTTATAATGTCATGGTAAATTCCATTTCTTATTGAGTCTGATGTATAACACTCCTGTGATACCTACCATTGTTCAGTAGATTTATGGCAATAAGGACGTGGGCAATAGGAGGTAGACAACTTCTGTTTCTTCAACTCCCTGAAATTTTATTTTCAAACAAACCAAGGGTCCTTCTTGTACCTCCCTGCTTTTCCCCAATGCACTTATGTACCCCCATATCAGCAATTAATCTCCCTGTATGCCTGTTAGAAATAATGGTGCCAACTCTTATTTTCCTAATCATTCTGTCAAAAAAAATTTCCTATAATCTTTAGGATGTGCCATGCCTTAGTGTTATAGTGATGGTAGAGGTTGCACGGTGACCAAATTACTGTGGTAGGAACCATAATTCTACATTTTGGGGTGTATGTGTATTTAAGAAGGAGAGAGAACCATTAGAAGTTATTGAGATTAGCATTTACAGCAGCTTCATAGATGTCATCTTGGGCTCTTCTATGTAAATAATCTTCTGAGAACATTGTTTTTCTTGTTGACACTTTGCTGCAGGTTTCTAAGACACACTTAAAATTCAGTTTGTTCCCCTGCGTGTATTTTGTGAATCTGGCAGCATAATAAAAACTTTCTTTTGGAAGGCCCAGTGTCAAAGTGATGAAAAAATTAAAATTGTGGGGAAAAATAATTTCTTCTTTAACCTCCGAGGCTTTCTATTTCTTTGTTGAGAGATATTTTATTCAGGAAGGGATTGTAGTGTTATAATCTGATTGACAGTGATCCCAGATGCCCCAAACACTAGCAGAAAGTTTGGGGCAGATTTCTGACCCTTCCGTTTCTCATTCTGAGATGAAAATAACCATGTCACCATCTTGTTTCCCGGCACCAGTTACTTTCCTCTTTCTTAGCTATGATTGGCATTTTCAGAAAAGTATATTTTAGTGCTTGTTTTTCCCTTGGATTCATACCAAACATCCACAAAATGTCCATCTCTTTGTTGTCCCCAAACCCCCTGATTTGATGTGACCTTTTTGGTGAGGGGATGGAAGGATGAAGGAGAATTGTAGAGGTTTTGGAAGCTTCACTCTGTGAATTAATACTTCTGCTTCAGCATAATGTTGGTATTTGATCAAACATAAAAAGCTTCAAGCTTTTAATGTCCTGCTGACACCAGTATCAACAAAGCATTGAAGCGGAAGCTTTCTGGTGCCTGATTAGAGGGAGATTTTATTTCACTAGCTTTAAGACTAAGTATACCTTTTAGTAGATCTTTCTCAAGGATAAGCTACATCATGCATTATAAATCAAATTCAAGAGCTTTAATAAAGGACCCTTGATAATTTGGTAATATATTATCACTATGTTTTGGAAAGGCGATAAATGACTGCTTTTTATAGTGTAATTTAAAATAATAATATGGATTACAGTTGTGTTCAGTCATGAAAGTATAATTTAACAGTTTGGGCTTATAATAACCCTTTTTCCCTTGGCAGTGTCCACTCTTATTTTAGCCCAAGAATGGCTTACTTGGGAATGATTTACTATGCTTGCTTTTAGAGTTTGGTAGGGCTGAACATGTGTTTAATTGGAATTTTATGTTGTTGTCTTGGAAAAGCTTCACACAAAAATGAAATTGAAAGCTGGAGAATAAAGACTGCTAAAGTGCGAGCCACTCCAATATCAAAAGCATGGCCTGTGTTTGCATATCAGGGCCCTCTAGGAAATGGGTGGCTCATGAGATGTGGAATTGAACAGAGTTTAACAAAGGAGCTATATCATAAAAGTATGGGAAGGTTAAAGGAAGCAACAAGGGACAGTGAAGCACCCAAGAACTCCTTGCAACAGGGAGCCATTACTACAGCCTTCAGAAGCCTGAAGAAATAAGCAGTTCTGCTGTTCCTGGGTCCGGAAAACACCGTAGCTGTGGGAGAGGAAGGGCGGTGAGAGCTGTGGCCTCAGTGGAAGAATGTGGCCTGTTAAGTTACCTAAGCCAAGAGGGAGCCAAGGGGATTAAAAATCAAACCTTTCTTTTATCTCACCTTTGAATTTCCTTTCTGAATATCCCATTGAGCTGGACCCAACAGAAGCTAGACAGCAAGGAAGTCCAAGTGATACAAGCTGAGGCACAGAGCAGGGTGAAGACAGGTGGGGCGTGGATTTGGGGGGAATATCCAACACAAATAGAAGACCAGAACAGAACTGATGCCAAGAGACTTTGCATTTATATCTGATATGGATATGACCTATTAGAATCTACACTCAGTGGTCTTCCAGTTTCCATTCTTTTGCTTCCCAGTCATTACTAATGATAAAGGCCTTGTCAAAGTTCTCCTTTTTCCTGGGATTATGTGACTTTCAGGGCTGTTTGTTTGATATCTCTAATCAGTTTGGAATGTAGCTTACTAGCTTTTAATAAGAATGCATCAGTGTTTGGGAACATGCAACAAAACAGAAACAACCCAATCCTGCTACTATTCAGGATGGCAGGAGGAAGTCTTGCCATTCATAAGATTCTTTAAAAAAAACCCAAATGGGTAACTTTGCTTTTAATTGTTTGTCAGGTTTTCTGTAGAGCTCCTCTGGGGTTCCTAACTCCTGCTCTTCCACTCCTTTCCTTCAGCTCCCCACTTTAGAGCTCTCCTTGGGGCTCCTTCCCTGTTCCAGAGACCTGCTTAGATTCCAAAGCAGAATTGCAGCTATGTCTCACCTTCCGAGGTGTCTGAGTTAGCTGAGAAACTTACTTGCCCATCTCTGATTTTATGACCCAGTCGCATGGCCTCTTTTGTTGTCCCTGTCTACCATGCCCCCAACTCCTCTAACTTCCACCTTTCTTGTAGTGCTCTGGGGTTAATCAAACTGCAGGCAGCACAAACTACAGACAAGAGCTGGAAACCAGGAATCATGAGATCAGGTTCTGAATCCAACTTTGCCACAAATTAGCCATGTATCATTCAGTGGTCACATTGAAGAATGTTTCTAAGCCCATTTTCATAATCTGAAAAACAGGATGCATGATATCAATCTGTGATCCCTCAAATACTACTGTGAAATAAATAGAATGATAGCTGGTAGAAGAGGCCTAGTTGTCACAGAAAATGGTCTCTATGTGGAGATGGGTTGAACCTTGAAGATCACAATTGTGTCCCAGGACCTGGTTCTTAATTTTAAGCCACAGAAAGTCACTCTTGTTTGGGACCAGGAGATGTCATGCCTTAGCTCCCCCTAACTAAACACCCACAAAAGCCAAGCTAGAGACTGTAATGCCAATCTAAGATTGTTCTGCCATCCAAGTAAACATCGTGCTTGTGTTCTTCCATCATTGCACCAGGACAAGTCCCTTGGGTCAAGATCCCCTTCCCAATGAGATTACCCATGCTTGAGCACCTCCAATAATGACAATCTGGGGCTATCACTGCCCCTACAAAATCACACAGGAGACCGGAACTACTATCACAATGCCAGTGTATTAATTTACAATTAGAAATTTAAGATGAGTACTTGCACAATGAACACCTTCTTTCAGGTATATGGGAATTTAATCATAATCACAAGCCTTTGTATCATAGGCAACCCCTCTCCCAGGACCTAATATATTCAAAGTCTGGGAGATCAGGCATTCTCTCCATACTTGGCAAACCTACACTGAGGACCCAAATCCTAACTAGAGATTTTGGGCATGGAAATGGAATAAAGGAAGTTATGCTTATAGCACAAGGTAAGATGGTTTAATAATACATCCATCTCACCCAGGGATGACTTTGTAATCCTAAAATTCTTGGGTCATTCCCTGGGAGCCTTGCCATTGGAAGTGGAAATACACATTGTCCAATACCCAAGTATTGAAGATGTCCGTCTGTGAACCTGCTTCCACAGGGCACTGATTCCCCTCCCTATTCCCTTCCTCAGCACCTTCTTGCTTTCTTTCCACAGACATGTTTAATCAAGTTACAGTCAGACGGGTAACCTGGGAAGCTATATTCTCTCTTAAAATGACTTGCTTATTTATGTTCAGATCCATTCTGTGTGGATTTCAGAGTTAAGTTCTGAGGAAAATTCTTACTTCCTGTATTTGCTGCAAACTTAAACACTGATCACTGAAAAGCAGCTTACAACTTGGCTGCCATGCTGGGCCAGCCAAGCCCTCTGTGAAATGTGCTGTTCAAGTGGTGGTGGTGGTGGTGGGGGGGTGTTAAGGCTTCTGCTCCCTCGGGTTCCTTCATAGGCTTCACACGAATTGGTTGTGTTTGTTCCCAAATATATTTATGCCAATTGATACGAGATATTGTAATTTTATAGTTTAATTATATTTAAAAACAGAAAACATGAGTATAGAAAGAAAATTCTTTTAAGAAAACTCAGCTAAAATCTTTGAGAAGACTCAATACAGGTGAATAGCTAATTCTGTTGTTGAGCAAGACAATTATTAATATTGGGGAAAGTTATAAAAATTTAGGGCTTTGCACTCAGATTGGCCTACAACTATCTTTAAATTTGCACTACACTGAAGATACTGAAACTGGAGATTATGGACAAACCCTGTGGGTATGCTTTATGCATGAGGCCAACAGGAAGCCATATTAAAATGAATGATACTGTCCCTATACCAAAAGATCCGTGAAAATATGTGTCTTTATGTAATCTAATAGAAAATATAATGTTTACACTAAGTATGCATCTATCAATTTCTATGATTCCTTGCTTTAACTGGTATTTTTGATTCCCTGAATCCCAACTGAGTTAGATGAGAGTACTTCCAATGCAGTGTGAGTAATAACAACGATAGGATGATTATGATGGCTGCCATCCATGGAAGTACACTTCTTAACAAATGCAATTTACTATTAAAGTGTAACATTAAATTTACTTATTAATATGCAATTAAATTACAGATTATCTTCTAAAGTAATACATAAGCAAGTAGGCCTTCCTGCTCAATATTTCTCTTTTCTCTCTAAACTTCCCTTGGGAAGTATAAGTTGTAGTATCAACTCCAGGGAGTTTCTGTTGTGGATATCGATGTCACTAGCTCTCTGATCCTTCCCCGTGGCCAGGAGGCACTACTTCATTCAGAGGTGCCCCGTGTTGTGGCAGTGTGCGAGACACTGGTTTTCCTTTGCACTTTTAGGTGTCATCTGGAGTAAAACAGGAGTAAAACAATTTCTTGTCTAACCATATGAGCTTTTGCTTAAAGACTATGCGTACCTATAGCCTGGGTAAACACTATATTTATTCAGACATGCTCTTTCTTTTTATTTTATTTATTTTATTTATTTTTTAAAAAGATTTTATTTATTTATTTGACAGAGATAGAGACAGCCAGCAAGAGAGGGAACACAAGCAGGGGGAGTGGGAGAGGAAGAAGCAGGCTCATAGCGGAAGAGCCTGATGTGGGGCTCGATCCCATAACGCCAGGATCACTCCCTGAGCCGAAGGCAGATGCTTAACCACTGTGCCACCCAGGCGCCCCTGCTCTTTCTTTTTAAAAAAATTTTAATTCCAGTAAAATTAACATACAGTATTATATTAGTTTCAGGTGCACAATATAGTGATTCAACAATTCTATCCCTTACTCAGTGCTCATCATGATTGAGTACTCTTAATGCCCTTCACCTATTTTACCCATCCTTCTACCAACCTCCCTTCTGGAAACCATCAGTTTGTGCTCTATATTTAAGAGTCTGGTTTTTTGTTTTTGTTTTTGTTTTTGTCTGTCTGTCTCTCACTCTTTTTTGTTTGTTTGTTTTGTTTCTTAAATTCCATGTGAGTGAAATCATATGGTATTTGTCTTTCTCTGACCGACTTACTTCAATTGCATTGTACTCTCTAGATCTATCCATGTTGTTGCAAATGGCAAGATTTCATTCTTTTTTTTATGGCTGAGTAATATTCTAGTGTGTGTGTGTGTGTGTGTGTGTGTGTGCCACATCTTTATCCATTCATCTATTGATGGGTATTTCCATAATTTGGCTATTGTAAATCATGCTGCAATAAACATAGCAGTGCATATATCTTTTCAGACATCCTTATTCTTGAACTGAATTCTCATTTGTCTCCACAGAATTGCATTTTGAATCAAGAACTCCAAAGTCCTTGGTGACAGCAATGTAATGCTTCCTTTTAAGTCCCCACTCCTCCCTACACCTTTTAGTGAGTTTTCCCTGGTTCTGCCTTCTGGCTTTGGGTCTCACTCTCTCCTCAAAGTCTGCAGGGGCAAGAGTCCCACTGATTCTTACATCTCTGAGTTGGATTCTAGCTCCTACCAGCTCTACTCACTAAGAAGGTAAAAGTAAAGTTTAAATAACCTCCTAGAGACATGACCTCATAAGTTGGGGCTAAAGAAGCTCAAGTTAATTCACAAAATGCCATGTGGAAACAATAATAAAGTCACAGTTTTAGGGTTAGGGGAGGCAAGAGAAAATATTAATGTAGTTCTTTAATAGTTTGCCATATTAAATTCAAAGTATATTTATTTGAAGAATGCCCAGGAAAATATATAATGCTTGAATTTGATGTAAATGAGACTTAATGAGAGAGACCGAAGAAGGCATTTTATATTAGTTTTAAAAATCAATTTCCGTTATTAAATAGAAGCTGAAACAAATTGAAAATAGCATAGATCAGGATGCATTTTTTTTTTTGCAAAAAAAAATGGTGTTGCTACTCATAACTACAAGAAATGGATGACAATATTTTAAATGAGTTAACTTTGGCCCACCATGCTCACTTCATGGTGTGAAGAAAACAGCACTTGAGTGATTTTTTTTCCTTAATTTGTTCTAAATTACAGTAAAGTGCTCTGCAAGAAGCAAGTGCTTGTGTTAATTAACTCTGAGTAAAGAAGGTCACTGGTATACATGGGACTCATTTTGTGGTTTTAGTTATGGATTTTCTTCTGCAATTGCAATTCTTCATTAGACATTATAAGCACATATAGATCTTCAATTTTTAATCTAGCATTTCAGATTTAGGCATATTTGTTTATTTTTTTCTTCAAAATTTAAAATGCAACAGTAATGGAATTGACTTAAATGGAACATATGGTTCAACATATTTATAAGTATACCTAAAATATTGGCCATTTATGTAGGCCTGAGTATTATAGCTGAATTTTTTTTTTTTGGTATTTTTAGAAGTTTTAATTCCAGTGTAGTTAACATACACTGTTATATTGGTTTCAGATGTACAATATAATGATTCAGCAATTCTATCCATTACAGTGCTCATCAGTATAAGTGTACTCTTAATCCCATTCACCTTTTTCACCCATCCCCCACCTACCTCCCCTCTGGTAACAATTAGTTCTCTATTAAGCATCTGCTTTTTGGGTTTGTTTCTTTTTTTTCTTTGTTTATTTGTTTTGTTTCTTAAATTCCACATGAGTGAAATCATATGGTATTTTTTTTTTAAAGATTTTATTTATTTATTTGACAGAGACAGCCAGCGAGAGAGGGAACACAAGCAGGGGGAGTGGGATAGGAAGAAGCAGGCTCCTAGCAGAGGAGCCTGATGTGGGGCTCGATCCCAGAACGTTGGGATCACGCCCTGAGCCGAAGGCAGCCACCCAATGACTGCGCCACCCAGGCGCCCCAATCATATGGTATTTGTCTTTCTCTGACTGATTTATTTCACTTAGCATTGTACTCTCTAGATCCATCCATGTTGTTGCAAATGGCAAGATGTCATTCTTTTTTATAGCTGAGTAATATTCCAGTGTGTATATATACCACATCTTCTTTATGCATTCATCTATTGATGGACACTTAGGCTGTTTCCATAGTTTGGCTGTAAATAATGTTGCAGTGAACATAGGAGTTATACCTGAATTTTTTTTAACCACATACCCTGTTGCATTTCAAGTTTTACAACATAAAGAATGAACAAATCTGAGTTTTCATTTTATATTGAATTGTATACATCATATGTAAAATTCTAAATGCTATAAATTCTTGTAAATAATCTAAGATACCCTAAGTTTTGGCAGTCTTTTAGAACCATAAACCGCTAAGTCAATATTTCTAAAATAGATATTACCTTTAAACGTTTATTTCTAATGTTCAATTATAAAAGCTTTAGTTTTTTTAGTGTAGGCCATGATTTTTATGCCTATGGATTATAAGAGAGCCATAATATATATTAATTATTTTGTTCATATAACACATGATATATAGATTTTTAAATTGAAATTGTTTACAGAATTTAATATTTGAATGCTGTGGTATGATCAGTACTCTATACTTACTCACTTCCTCCAATTCACTGCTGTAATAACTTGGAATCACTATAAACAAGTTGGCTTTAAATGGATTTACACACAGTATAAAGGTAGTAATGTCTACCATTCTTATGATTGTCTTTTTTCTGAGGATTCAAAAGTTAGCTACATGACAACTTGTTAGCCCCAAACTGAAAACTTTTTTCCTAAATCAAAAGATATCAAAGAAAGATATCAAAAAGATATTTTATCTAAAATTTTCTACTTAATGGGTATCATTCTCTATGTTAAGCTTCCTTCTCTACCTGACAGAATTAATCAGTGTCCTTTTATTTCTTTCTGATTCTGTTCCTCCTGTTATTATTTGTACCACATCGTACTGCAATTATTATTTACATATTCCTCTACCATTGAGGCCCCATGAGAACAGAGACAATTTTATTCCTATTTCCAGCACCAGATCCAAGGACCCTCTCTGGGCCATAGTAGGTTCTCAATAAATACTTACTGATCAGAACTGCTTATCAATATGTTGAAGTGCTGTCCATATATATAATAGTGCTTACTAAGACATGTCTAAGTATGTTGGATTGCCCATTTTAGGTTTTTAATTTTTTAGATCAGGGTCAGCAAACTTTTCCTCTAAAGGGATGGATGGTAAGTGTTGGAGACTTCATGGGCCATTTGGTCTGAGCTCTGCCATTGCAGCCTGGAAGTGGTCAGACATAGTGTGAAAATGAAGGAGGATGGCTGAGTTCTGATAACTTTGTTTACAAAAACAGGCAGCAGGCTGGATTTGGCCTTGCCAATCTCTGCTCTCAGTCACTGTTTTGAGGGGTGGAGGAAGAGGGAATGGAGATGCCAACCATGTATTGTAATAATCACTACAGTCCAAGTGTCTTATAAATGTTGGCAATGAGAATTATTATGGACAAAACATTTTTGAAATATTTGCCATTAAGACGAGGCCATGAGATTGTTGTGGATAAGCAGAAGTAAGAGAATGAGAAGTCCTGACAAGACTGGGGAGAGTGTGGAGAAAAGAGAGCAAAACAAATAAATGTGGCTGACAGCGAGATGTATGTCAGTCCAAAACCTCCGGTAGGAGGGCTATTAGGTCAGATTGAAGAAAAGATGAATTCTGTTTGTTTTTCATTTGGGTCAGGAGAAAAAAAACATCAAATGGCAGTGTTCCTCAAATGTTTGTATTTGCACACTTCCTAAAAGAATTTTGAAAAAAAAGATGTATATCCCTTCACACATTTCCAAGTTGACACATAAGTAGGATGCAACTTTCAGCATATTATAAATAATGGCATTGAAAAAAAGTGTCATGTCACTCTGTTAATATATCCAATGGAATCTCATATCATAGCATATTGTTCACTTTTTTAAAAAAGATTTTATTTATTTATTTGAGATAGAGCAAGAGAGATAGAGAGAGAGAGAGGGAGAGAGAGAGCACACATGAGTTGGGGGGAGGGGCAGAGGGAGAAGCAGGTGCCCGCTGAGCGGAGAGCTGGGCATGGGGCTTGGTCCCAGGAGCCTGGGATCATGACCTGAGCTGAAGGCAGACGCTTAACCAACTGAGCCACGCAGGTGCCTGGATTTTTCACTTTTTATTTTGAATGATTTTAGGTTTACAGAGAAGTCGCCAATATAATAGAGAATTCCTGTCAGCTTACTCTAGTGGTACATTTCCCACAACCATAGTACAATCATCAAAACTAAGAAACGAAGGACGCCTGGGTTAAGGGGTGTAGGTTAAGTGGCTCTCTGCTCACTGCTTCTCCCTCCCCCCGCTCGTGCTCTCGCTCTCTCTCTCACTCTCTCTCAAAGAAATAAATAAAAATCTTTTAAAAAATTAAAGAAAACTAAGAAATGAATACTAGTATGATACTGTATTAATTAAATTATAAATTTCATTCTAATTTCACATTTTCCCATAATGTGCATTTTCTGTTCTGGGATCCAGTCCAGGATGCCACCCTGCATTTAGTTGTCATGTCTTCTTATTCTCCTTCAATCTGGGACATTTCCTCAATCTTTCCTTTTATGACGTGGGTGTTTTGGAATTGGTCAGTTGTTTTGGTGAAGTTCCTCAATTTGGATTTGTCTGGTGTTTTCCGTTATTAAATTAAGATTATGCCTTATTGAAGAGGATACCGAAGAAGTCATATGCCCTTCTGAGGGCATCATACTAGGGAGTACATTATGCGGATATGGCTGATTACTGCTTATATTAGCCTTGATCACTTGAATAAAGCGGTTTCTTTACTGTAAAGTTAGTACTTTCCCATTATAATTAGTTACTGTCTTGGGGGTGATACTTTAAGGCTATGCAAATTTCCTGTTCTCCTCAAACGGTCACCCACTAACTTTAGCACCCACTGGTGGATCTTGCCTATATAAATTATTACTGTTGTGTTTGCCTAATGGTGATTTTTGTTTCTCTCATTCCTTCTACACTTATTAATTGTAATTCTTCTGTAGAAAAGAACTATTGTTTCTGCTCAGTTTATTTCTTCATTCATTCAGTTGTTTATTTTTTATCAATATGGACTTACACATATTTATTCCATGGGTTATAATCCAATACTATCAATATTTCTTTGCTCAAATTGTTCTGACATTGGCCATTGGGAACTCCATCAGGTTAGTAGTTCCGGTGTTCTTTGGACATGACCTAATCTTTTTGTGAGAAATTTTTTACTTTCAGGATAATCCACTTTCATCTTTCTTGCCCCAGACCTGGAATCAGCCACTTCTCCAGGGATCCCTAGTTCCTTTGATTGGAGATACCTTAACAATTTGAATTCCATCATAATCTATTTAAAAATAGAAATACACACAAACAGGGTCTTGGCAGTCAGAGATTTTGCTTTGTTTTTCTTCTTAGTCTTGCATTTCCATTCCAATCCACCCACAGAATTTTATCCTAATGTAATATATTTTTAATTTTGAAAATATTTTATTCATCACCTTGTCATGTTGGCCTACAGTAAAAAATATGTATATAAATTAAAATTATTTTTAATATTCTCTGTGAACATAAGCCCTGTTATACATTTTCTTCTATATTGAACTGTCACTTCAATTTTTTTAGTACGCAATTGATCAGAACATAAATATAGTACAAGTTAATAAATAATTAGTATATATCAAACTAAAATGTTATAAGTAATGTATCTCTTAATGAAATGGATGTATCACAGATAAAATTAATTAATTATAATTTAAAATTGCTAGAATGAGTCAGGATTTAACATGAATTCTATTATTATTATACTCAGCTAGACGTGCTGAGAAACTCTGGTAGAGATTGCTGGTGCTCATTATAGTTGGTTATCCTTTCCTTCCTGAGCACAATGGAAAACCTCACAGACTTTCTTGCAGTTAGATTGGATGATGTAACTAGTCTGGCCAATGATATGTGAGTGGAAGTACCACTTAAGAACCCAGAAACTTAAGAGTCTCTACTCCTTTTTCCTGCCATAGTATCACTGAAAGCCCCATATTCCTGATGTAGGGAAATGCAGCCTGAATCTATGAGTTATTGCTTGGATGTGAACTTCCCTGGAGAACCAGTGGAACCATAGCAGGCTTTGAATGACTGAAAAAATTAATTTTGAATTTTGTTCTGAACCATTAACATTAGAGGGTTCATTTGTTTCTACAGCATGCCCTAACCTATCCTGACTAATATAAAAACTTTCTCCATATAAAGAAGTAGATGGGAATGAAAGGGGACTTGTTATAGCAATATAATCTCATTATTTGAATTAGTTTCTCATTTGTGCCCAACGTCACAGTGATCCTACATTAAAAATCACTTTTTTGTCATCTGTCAAGTGATAATTTGATTATGTCCTTCTTGAGTTTTGCTTAAAGCAAAGAACTGGAAACAGTCAAGTTGCAAAAGGATTTGTTACCCAGTCATTAGAGTGACTCACTTTGTTAATTTCCTAGATGTAAAATTAATAGGCTTTACTAAGACTTTTCAAATGACTATTAATTATGCCTGTTACTCTTTCACTCATAGGTACCCTTTGTTTTATCTGATATACAAAGTAAGGTTGGGAAAAATGATATATTGTTAATGTCATTATAGTTTTGTAAATACTATTTTTTTATTAAAATGTCTTTATCTTAATAAGTGCTTTAATTGTGACACTAGAGTTGCCAATTTAGTTTATTCAGGTAATGAAAAATATTTGTCATAAAACTTAATAGGTAAGGCCAATCTTCATTGTCAATCCCTGAGCCAAGTAAGACTTAATAAATGGTTCAGAAAAAAATCTAATTCCATTTTTCAATTTAATGAGCATGTTAATACTCACCTTCACTTAGAAATCTAAGGCAGGTAAAGCACAGACCTTGTCATAAGCTTTTCATCAGGGTAAGGTAAGACGTCAGGTTCCAATCAATATCTACACTCCCTTTGCTTTCACCAGGAATCTCTCCAGAAATACCTTCTCTGACAATAGTTAGGGGCTGCATGAGATAGTCTTAAACAAAGGTAGTAGTTATCATTTCTCGTGTTCTACTGTATAATGCATATTAACTTAGAATATCCCAACATGGAATTTCTCACTCATCGCTTCATCCTTCATCAAAAAATGTATGAACACAGGGAAAGACATGAGGCTCTACATGGTTTTAGAATTCCTTTATTGAAAGAAGCTTCAGTGACATCATGACTTTGAATGTTTTCTTTTTGTTTGGTGCCACGGAGGATTTTCCCAAGATAAAGCATCATAGAAAGATTTGGAGTGAAAGCCATGGGTTTTTTGGTTTTTTTTGTTTTTGTTTTTGTTTTTTGTTTTTTAAGGTAGAGATAGGCATTTGTACAAGAGTGGTGGAAAAGAAGAACCAGCACGACACTATGATCTTACATGTGTTCTTATGCAAGTCAGTTCTAAGAAAGAATATACATGAAGGTTAAAGATTCTGGAAACTGAGCTCCTTAAAAATATGCCCCTCTGCTCCTTGGAAATCTTCATGTACCTTCAGGATATGTGTCCTTAGTATGAAGACTGTTAACTTAAAGAATGTATTTCAATAGTCCATGAAAGCTACATACTTAATCAAAAGATAGGTCCCAAGTTAGCTTCTGTCAGGTAGAGGTAGGAGACCCATTGGAGGACCCCAAGGCCCTCTAAGTTGGAGGCCCTCCTGTATAGGAGATGCCTGGACCCAAAATGCAAAGTACTCCTGCAAACCCATTGTCAATGAGAAATAACACTTTGCTGTGTTCAGCCACTGAGATTTTAGGATTGTTCGCTACAGCACTTAGCCTCCCCTAACAGAGTAACTGATGGTGCTAAGTTGGTCTCACTACTGCAGAAGTGAAGTGGCCTTGTATAACTGCAGTGTTCAGGTAAATTGGATGGGAGTCACAGCCAATATACTGGGAATAAGGCAGTGCCAGGGAGAGCCAGAATGGAGCCAGATCAAATAGAATAGACTACAGGTTGCACCAACTATAGGCTTCATATCTGATGCCAGCAAAGTTCCCAGAGTGGGGCCAGGCAACTATCCTCAGTGGACACAGATATTCATAGTCACTTAATCACCTTCTCCCCCTAGTACTGCAACGACAAAAGTTCTCATATATCCAACACCATTCTGAGGAGGAAAAGGAAACTCCAAAAGACTGTTTATCTAAGGAGACCACCTAATCTACCCCTGATAGGAAGTGGAACTTTAAACTGAAGAAGCATTTAAACTGAAAGAAGACTTAGAATTGGAAGAGCCCAAGGTATATTTAATTATAAAATCCAAGATTTTCCATTACCCAGAGTCATGGATAATAATTGATTTTTTTTTTTTTGGAGAGGGGCACATTAATTATGTGTGAATGAATTTGTGACCCTGATGCTTTTTTGCTTTTCATGCTATAGCTATGAAATCTAGTTCAGATTAAAAATAGATGTACAAAAAGTTTTTTAAAGTGCGTATCTATAAATAAAACATAATATTTCAGTACTTTCTATTTCTGAAATTTCAGTAATGGGAAAGAGTGCATGATCTTGTCCACGGGGACAGATTCCCCAGTGATGTAGTTCAATACTAAGTTGCAAAGTACAGAGCATTGACAAAAGGTGCAGTTTCTTTCTGCAAAACCACTTTATTAATGCCAGACTTTGTCAAATTGTTATGTGTGACTATTCCACTTCAATATACCTTGACTGGGAGGATAATCGATTAGCAGTTTTTACCAAGCCCACTGAAAAGAATAGAACTTTAATTTCATTTGACAGATTGTTAAATCGGGCTTTTATACCACCTAGTTAGTTCAGGCCAATTATTCTTGTGAGTTATAAATACACAACTCTACATAATATAGTATCTTTTAAAAAATGAAGTCTCAAAACTTACAAAACATTATGGAAGTAGATAGTCCTACTGTGTAAACTAGACATAGTAGCAAAGAGCCGCTTTTGGAAGCCGTATTAACTGTTTCAGGACATAAGGACTCCATTCTTAGGGTATGCTCATCAAATTCTATTTCTAATGATGATGGCTTTTCACTTAGAGATTCACTCATACTTTCTCCCAGAGCTCCACCTTGTGACTAGTGGCCACTAGTTTCAAGGCAGCTGGATGTAATAATTAAAATGCACACTCTGGGGAGGCCTTGAGATTCCCCCAGTTCCTCTCTATCACAAGACCTTACTTAATTTTCATAACTGGTATTTTTGGTATTTTTCTGGTATTTTTCTACTTATAAATTTCTTTACTTCATTTCTCTCATCAGAAAATAAGTGACATAAAAACAAGAGTTCTCATTAATTTGCTCACCCCAATACATCCAGTTTCTACAATGGCACTTGGTTCTTAATAGGAATGCAGTGAACATTTATGTAATGAGTAAACTTTAAAATATTGATTACGAAGTTACTTTTCCATAATGAGAAATTTGTGAAGGAAAGTCAAATCTCTGATATTTAATTTATGGACAGTATCATGCTACCAATCATTAGTTACCAACTGCCCTGACTAGTCCGACACAAACAGAGATGGTTCTTAAGAACCATAGTTTACTAAACAGAATACCCCGCATTAACTCGTTTATATAGCAAAGGTATCTAGATTATAATTGGACAGTCATTTATTTAGTACTTCTCAATATATCTTCTAGTGTGGGTCTAACGGTACTATAATTCATATCTTCATTTATTTCCCCTTTAGATTTAAATTATATTTTATACTTTTAGTTGTTAGGAGAGTTATATATTACATTATACCTTTAGTTTTAATAAAGGCCACAAGTTTTAACAATAGTAAAACTTCAATAAATTCCTTTAAGCTTATCTATATTTTAAAATATCAAACATAGTCATCATTCAGTAATTGAAGGTTTTAGGCCACATTATGTAGTTGCTTATGCAAGTGTGCTGTAACCAAGATCTTTCCTATTTAAAGACAGGTAATTTTTCTTCTTTAGTTTGAGAAGTCAGAACTAATAAAAACAAATATCATCCTAAATATTAGTTTAGAGCCCAGAATGTGTGAGTTTTAAGCTTAGAAATCAACTGATGTTGATGTTTCTAAACCCTGATGTTAAAATGATTGAATTAGAAGAACAAACAAGAAACTTCTCAGAAGCCTTTAACTTTTCGTCTTGTATACAAGCATTGAGTCTTAAAATTTGTTTGGCTTCCTCTCTTTTTTAATAGAATGAGTGTGAGTAAATATCTGAATAGATATCAGATTTGTTTGAAAATTCTTTTAAAATTTCAGTAGAAGCATATTAATACAAAACCTATTATTCACATTCGTTTGAGAGTCTTCAATAGGGAGTTACTTTTAATAGTTCTTGTTTTCTGACTAGTAACCATTGTATAATTTCCCCATTTTAAGAATAGATCACAGTTTGGGGGAAATGAGTAAATCAACACCCATCTGATTTGGTTACAGTTCAAAACCAGTAATCAGTTCAAGAATAATTAAAATAGTGACACAATTCACATTATAGTGGCATCTGGCCTGTAAAGGAAAATGCAGGGGAGACTCCTCTTAAGTCTTTACTTATTGTTAGGGCTGTAGCATTCTCTGAATTCACTGTTATTGGTCATTCTTCTCAAGATCACAAATGAGAATATTTTCTTCCAAATGTACTGTACTGAAGTTGGTTGTAGGGTAGTAAGGATTCCCAAAATGTGCAAGTCTCCTGAAGATACCTCTGTTGTGTTTGTATATGCAGAAGGAAAGTGTGGAAAGTGCCAGAATTACTATTAGTGTCAGTGTTACTGCAAGAGGTACAATACTGTGACTTGGTCCTGAAAGAAGATGAAAAAAGGTAAAGTTCAATGACAATGGGTTAAGATAGGTACTGTCACATAGTTACTTTCTATTTTATTATTCTAAGAGAAATCAAAATGTTCTGTACTGTTCAAACCTACCTTTTCCTGAGTGCTCCTTTACTGCGTGAATATCTAAAACCAAGTAAAAAAAAAACTGAGATGAAAATTTTCTTCTAATTCAGCAAAATTATGCTATTATTTATAGCACGGCTCAGCAAACTATGGCTCATGGATCAGATCTGGTACCTGTTTTTATAAATAATGTTTTATTGGAACTCAGCCATTTATGTATTGTCTGTGGCTGCTTTCATGCTACAATGGCAGTGTGACAGAGACTATATGGCCCCCAAAGCCTAAAATATTTACTGTCTGGCCCTTTACAAGAAAATTTTGCTGACCCCTGATTTATTGTAATCATAATTATTGCTCACAAACACATACACTGCTTTTTTTTTTTAAGCTGGAAAATTTCCATCCAGTCTAAACACTGTGCTGCAATAAAAATATGAATAAAATACAGTCCCTTCCTGCAACGAACAAAGTTTTGTTAAGCTCTGAGATGGAGTTTGTCCAGCAATGATAATCTCTTTACCTGCATGCAAGGATTTTAAAATCAGCATCTTCTCACCTTTTCAATCCCCAGAATCTTGGAAAATGAATAATAGCTCCTCCATTCAAAAAATTGGAGGGTTCCTGTCTGAGGACTTCCTACTGTAGAAACGTATCTCTTTCAAGTAGACTCTATCTCAAAATTTGAACTCTGCTATTTTTAATCTAGGTAAAGATCCAGAGAAATATGTAGAGAATGACTCAGAGGAAGATCAGTAGAGGGACTGCAAGTGGAGGAAGTGCCTTGGTGCAGTACTTATGCCCATTCACTCTTACATACTTAAAAGAAACATTGTCACCAACAGCAAAACCACATTAACAAAACTCGTTTTTGCAATTTAAAAATAATACTGTACACTTTTTCATAATGCTATTGAAAACATATATTATGTGTGTGTGAAGATACTTTTTAAAGAAAGACTATTAAAAGAATAATTATTCTCTGGATGCATGCAATGGGCAGATATAGAAGGAATATGTAGAGTCAGAGTATTTGGAGCATGGTCCTTGATGTTAGTCCCAGTCTGGACAAGTGCTTTTCTCATCTGTAAAATGGAAATATTATGTCTGCTCCACTGCCTTAGGAAGTTGCTGTGAGGGATGAAAGAGGTGTCCTCTATATTACAGGAAGCTCTAAATTCCTGTACAGACATGAGGTATTTCTGATTTGTTTTTGAAATTAAATGCTATTGACCACTTGGGCACACTACTTATTAGGCTTCGTCATGTTTTCCATGCTATCCACACTACTGGGGCTTGAACATTGGTGTTGACACCTACCAGTTTTTTTCTCCTTCATCCCCCCTCCACCAGTGTCTAATAGATCACCAAATCCTGCTGATTCTCTTTTCCCATTTCTACTCTTCCTCATGTTCCCAGTTCTATCACTCAAATTACAACTGCTTTCCTTTACATCTGGATGAGTGTGATTCCACTGCAGGTGTCTACAGAGCACATAGGGGCTCCCTGTCTTCTTCCCCATGAAGTTCAGCTCTTGAGACTGGTACTCTCTATGAATGGATCCTACATTACTGTCCAGTTTTATTCCCATCACCATTTAATGTGAGACCTTCACCCTAAGCTCATTCTCAATTGCTGCCTTTAATCAGACTGGGACTTTTGTCTAATAAGCCTTCCCTTCTCTATTCTCTTTATCTTTCGGGATTCCAAAACCTTGTCTCCTCTTGAAAACCTTCACCAGCAGCCGAGGCCACACCAATTCCTCCTTCTCTGCTGTACTGGCATCTAGAAATGTTGTGATTATTATTTTTACATTTCTACTGTTAATGATCATTTTTAACATCCTATCTTAGAAATCTCTGTATTGTTTGCAACTGACTAGAATTTTCTGGCTTAGATTTCTAAAATTATTATTTCTTTTTATCACCACAAACTATGTAGCTCAAGACAAATTTAAAATATGACTTTTATAATATATTAAGGCTAGCAACAGAGAATCACATCTACTTATCCACAACAAAAATACCTAGGCCTAGATTATATTTTCTGGGACTGAAGATGAATCTTAAAACATCTGAGTAGCAGTTGCCAGAATTAGGGTTGCTGGTTAACATTGCTAGTTTGATTTTTTTTTTTTTTGAGGTTAAATTGATTTTTTGCCCATTAACAGCTAGGGCAACTCTGGAAAGTCATAGTCTTTTTTTTTTTTTCTTAAGTTTTTTTTTTTTTTTAATTCGACAGAGAGAGAGACAGCCAGCGAGAGAGGGAACACAAGCAGAGGGAGTGAGAGAAGAAGAAGCAGGCTCCCAGCATCCCAGCAGAGCAGGGAGCCCGATGTGGGGCTTGATCCCAGGACCCTGGGATCACGCCCTGAGCTGAAGGCAGATGCTTAATGACTGAGCCACTCAGGCACCCCAGTCATAGTCTTTATAATGATTTTTTTTCTTCATATTAGAGAAGGAAGGAGCTGAAATGTCCTTTTACTTGTTTGATGTTGAACAAGATGATAAGGTTAGAATCTATCTGAATACTCCCTGAATACTTGGATTTTCAAAGCTTTAAATGCTACAGAGGTGGATCAACATTAGTCAGGGTGGAATCAAAATGAAGAATTACCCTCTGGCTTTACCCACCTGCTTCCATTTTGCATATAAATCCTTTTTTTTCTTGACAAGGGGATAACTGCCATACTCCTTCAGGGATCCTCAGGGCAATACACAGATGGGGTTTGACATGATCCATCTCTGGCTTCCGAATGCCCCAATTTGACTGGTCTGTGGGAGTTCCATCAAACCACTTTATGGTTTCATCTGTGGAAAAATTGTTGACTTACTATGAATTATATGCACAATTATCAAATACACTAAGCCTGGAGTGAACTATAAAAAGCAGCTCCTCAATTTAATGAGACTGCCTCCTTATCTGATGGATGCAACTTGGTAGGTACAGTCATGAACTCAACATCAAAAGGTGGGTATTAGTAAAGTTGCCTTGTGAACAGTTCTCTATTTATTTTAGATATATTGTTCTAGTTTGTTCACTTAGAATATCATCTTTCTTAATGTAATAGTGTGAATTTTGAAATATTCCTTATCATTATTATCAATTTAAATAAATCATTTTAAGTCCTAACATCTATATCATTGCAAAATAGCTAACTTTCTAAAATAATTTTACAGTGAACTTCTTTAAAAAGCAAGCCACTGGTGTACTGAGGGGTGGGGACAATGATAGAGTCCATCCATGTGTAAACAATAATGGGGGTGCATTGTCTGAAAGGATTTAAAACCAACAATAAAAGTAACTAAATGTCAGTCATCTTTTTATTGTCACAATGGACTAGAAATTTGAAACAATGTCTGTGATTGAAACACTCCTCCTTATCAGAGTAGACCCACTCTTCACCTTGGTATACCACTGTAATAAGTTCTCCATACCAATTAAGATAATTTTCTTTATAAGTACTTTCAATAACCATCAATTACATAGAGAGAAGAATGCCATGATCTCATTTGATCACAAACCCTGGTTTTTACGAAAAGCAAATAATTCTAATAGCACAATTTATCCCTGAAACATTTCTATAGTTCTGTAGTGCTTTTCTAACATTGAGGAATAATCTGGGTATTTTCAAATAAATAAGGTTTTGTTGTCTATGACTAAGTCTGTGAGCACAAGTTTCCATCCAAGAATCTTCATGATGTAAGGGTAAGTATAAGATAAACTTGTTGTTTGCTTGTTTTCATTTTTGGTATTGTAGGATTATTTCAAGGGACACAAAGGTATAGAAAAGGGCAGCAATATTGTCTTTGGAAGAAATGGCTTTAGGATTCGTGCTATTCTTTCACAGCAAACGTATCCAAGAAGAGCTTTCTGATTTGCAGATGCCATTTTCATCAACCTTGACCACCATGTATTTATTTATGCCCTCTCCTCTTCTCTATCCAAATCACTTACTGCCACCATCAAAATGAGCATTCAACCAAACCATCTGGACAGAAGAACCAAAAGCAGAAAGCTCTTCTAGGAGAAATGAATTTTCATCCTCATCCTTGATTGTTAAAAGATTAGATCCTATAAAAGAAATAAGCAGTAAAAAAACAAGTATATTTGTGTTTATGTGTAATACAATTTAAAAAATGTCTCCTGTACCACAATTTGTAAAGCTCAGACTTGGCAAAGTGAAAATTCCTATTGTAAATAAGTGATTTTTGATTAAAAATTTAAAAGTTATACCACATTTATTAAGAGGTACAGGTTGTACTTAAGACGTCAAAGCATAGAATATTAATTTTAGGGAACTTAAAATTATAAATCAAATGCATTCAAAAGGAACATTTTCTTGGGAAAGTGTACTATTCTGAGACATCATCTTAGGTTTTCAAATTCTATCCTGGACATTGAATTTCATAGATACACCATCCCCAAACAAGCAAATTCAATAGTATTTATTTTTCCAATTTTTTTTGTTGCTCCTAAAGTCACTAAATAATCAGACAAATGAAGAAAACCACATTGTTTACTGAAATGTCAAGAAGGAATGCATGGAAAGCATTTTACCATCACAAAAGAATTACCTTCCTTTTTGCAAAATTCATGAGCAGCCTCAAAACTCATACTGTCTAGGACTGTAGAAAAACTGTAGCAATTAATTTTGAATTTTATCCAGGGAATAGATGTTTCTGAGCACAACTCTCGGTGTCCGAATGGTTTTGTTTCTATGAACAAAAATCAGTTATGATTTTAGGGTGGTGACTGGGTTCATTTATTAAGATAAACATTGCATTAAATTCTATGACAGACTAAGATAAATATATGTAATGAGATTTTCATGATAATACTCTGAAAGAATGGGTCTAATATAAATGATTATAAAACCAAGACTGGTTTGTAGCATATCTGGCAGAAATAATCTTTACCTACACATAACAGGATATATTAATGCATAGCTTCTTAGGCTTAGTTTGGGTGCTGCATGGGTGAGCGTGGCTGTCTTTCATGTTTATAATTCGTATCCTAAATGTCGGGAAAACTGGGGGATGTGTTCGTGGAAATACTGGAAACTGAATGAAGTCAGCAAGAGGCACTTCCAAATGTACAAAATGTGTTCTGTGCATTGCTGAATATTATAGATTTAGCAAATCTTTATCTGCCAATCAACCTATGAGAGAAAATAATGCATTCAGTAAAGTAACAGCATAAAAAAACATAATACATAACTAAGGGAAATTTCAGGTGGACTTTGCTTTAGAGGTCAAGCATGAGAGTCAAATCCATGCTGAGATCCTAATTGTGTATGGCTGTGGGCATGTTACCTGTCTTCCTCACACTTTGGTTTCTTTATTTATAAAAAGAGAGCTAACAACAACATCTTCCTTACATGAGAAATTTATTTAAAATGTTTTTTTCTTCTAAGTAATCTCTACACCCAACATGGGACTCAAACTCCTGACCCTGAGATTCAGAGTTGGATGCTCTACTGACTGATCCAACCAGTGTGCCCCTACACAAGAAGTTTAAATGAGCTAATACCTGACATTTCTTAAGCACTCAATAAATGCAACGTTATTGAAAAGGGAAGGATAATTTTCATGGTGTTTTACAAGCAGAATTAGCTTTTCTTTCATACATGCTCTTAATGCAGGTTTCTAGCCTGATTTCCCACCTCTCCTTACTGGTATCCTGCCATGCAGGCAAGTCTCAGCATCAGCTTCTTTTATACATGTCCAATCCTTTCTTCATTCCATGTCTTTGCCTAAGCTTTTCTGCTCAGAATGCCTCTCCATGTCCCATCATTGTTGGACTACACCCCATCTATTCTTCAAGGCCAGTCTCCAGAGATAGTCATGTTCTTCAAGAAGTCTTTCTACTTATTCTCAAGCGGGTATGGTGTGTTCTCTTTCCTGCTAACCCCCACAACACGTGCTACCTCTTTTCCATCATTTGGTAGCCCTGCCTGGTATAATAGTTACTTGTCTAAACATCACCTACCAGACCAGAGGCTTCTTGAGGGCGGAAACTTCTTATTACTCTTACTCATAGCTCCTGCTTAGCACAGTGCCTTGCACACAGTAGGTTCCCAGTATGTATTTGTTGAGTTGAATAGAATTGAACCTACCAGTAGGTACATGACAAATTGCTCCTTGAAGAAATGACTCGCAGGCTGTGCTACTCCAGCGCCCACTGGTGTCAGCAAAAACACAGTCACCCAAAACAGATGACTCATCATCTTTCCAAAAAGTGAAGGAAGATTTGGTTCCATCTGACCAGTCAAAATTAAGACCATTCTGTGGAGGGAAATTGAGCTATCATTTCCTTGCTAGGACTCCTGGTGGCATTACCCAGTGCTGTTTGAGCAGCATTTACTTCACACATAGATTTATATTTCCACATGTAGACTTATTTTTCAGGGGGTCTAGGACAGCTTGTGAATATGGCTGACTAAAAGAAATATCTGTCACGACAGTATCTATTTTAGTTTTTGGGAATCCTTGGTTCCCTGCCATCATAATTTCCCAGTAAACAACAGAGTGAAGTTGATCAATATCTTGTTTTTGACACCAAAAAAATTTCAGATTGATCAAAGATTCATACATAAAATTGAAAACATACGTGCTAAAGGAAACTTAGCTAAATATTTTATTCTCTTGGTGTGGGGAAAATCTTTTTAAGTCCGATAAAAAATCCAGAGACCATAATGCAAAATTGACTACATGAAGTTAAAACATTTTGTAATGCATAAATACAATAAACAACCATAAAATACCATTCTCTCACCTATCCTGATAGCAAGGATTAAAATTTTGATAGTACCCAGTATTGATAAGGATATTTAAAAATGTCATGTTATCATAGTTGTTGGCATGTAAATCAATACAAACTTTTGGTGGGCAATATGGCACTATTCGTTAAAATTTAAAATGTACTTAGCAATTTCACTTCTAGGAATTTATCCAACTTGCACAAAGATGTTTGTTTGTATTATTTGTAGTTGTGAAAAACTGAGAAGAACCCAAATTTCTATTCAGGGGAGAATGGTATAGTATATCCTTATGTGGTGCTGTCCCAAAGAATGTGTTAGATTTTTATGTGCTGACATGGAAAGCAGTACAAGGTATATTAAACAGAAAGCAAGTTTAAGGACAGCACATGCAGTATGACCTCATTTGTACTTAGAAAACAATATAAGTATTCATTATGTGTATATATGTGCATATGTAGAAAATTTCTAAATGACGCTCTAGAAACTGTTTACAAGTGATTATTGTTGGGGAGTAGAACCAGAGGTTGGGATAGAATAGATAGATTTTACTTTTCACTACTTTGAGCATATAATGCTTTTACTTAAAAAAAGAGAAAACTAAAAAGGTCTTCCTCTCCAAAATACATCCCTAAAGGGAGAGATGTGTTAAATTCCACAGAGGTACTGAATTAATTAATAATCACATTTCTAGGCAGGAAGCATGATCCATTTTTCTTGGGGATTTCTTAAATGCAACAAATTACTCAAATGCAGGTGCTTGAGTTTAAGATGTGTTCCATTGCCCACAAGAGGCAGTATCCCCAGATACTCAGAAATTTTCAGAGAACCTTTAAAAGGCATTAATTCCCAGAAATTAGGCAAGTGGATGTATACTCTAAAAAGGTGTATATCTTTAATTTGTAGTCATAGGTAGGCTCTTCATAAGGTTGGTCAGTAGTTACTCTATGAACCAATTTATTAAATGTTACTATTTACTAGTTTACTATTATTTCTGGTAACTTTTTTGGTGTTAATTTCAGTGGCCATATCATTAAGGAGGTAGATGTGAAACTTAACTTATGCAGGGATGTTCCAAGGGATTTAAGATACCTACATCTGCAGTGAATAGTCCGATCCAGTGGGCATATCCTAGCCGGTTGAGGATAACAGTGAGGAAGGACTGGTGATACTGATCTGTAATGCTGGCCAATTCCGCTCCATGCATTAAGCAGGTTTTTATTGCTGTATACCAAGTCATATTTGCATTAATTATTTTGTAAGTTCTGTTCCCATATTCCAAGGTATTGGGGACTGGGTACATATCAGATGTATTTACACTGTGTCCAGAGGTATCTAGAACAAAAACAACAAAAGTCATTTCAGCATCTGGTTAAGAAAGGGGGAGACAAACTTAGTTTGGATTCCTGTCATAATGGTCCATTCTGTGGTTAACATCAGAGTTTTCCTTCCCATAACTATTTCAAAATGAGAATAATACCTGAAAGCACAGGTGATGCTAAAGAATGAGAACATTTAGGAAATTTAATGCATGAGTGTCTTTAAAAGTACACACACATAGTTAAGCATTTCTAGATTTCCTGTTTTTTTTACTGTTCCTTTTTAAACTGACCACTTTTTGATGGAACTGATCTCCTTAGGTAGGTTTTATTTCACTACCTACACCCGGCCTAACAGCTCTGGCAGAACTTAATACTTACTAAGAGAGTACTGACATATATTTTGTTGTCATATACAATGTTGCAAACATAATTTTACAAGTGCATATTCTCAAATACCACCCTTTATTAAATTTGAGATTGCATGATAGTTATCATGTTTAATATTTACATGTATAAATTCTAGAAATAAATTTAAAAATTACATTAATAAACACTTAAAATACACCCATTTGGGGTTGAAAAGAAGCATGATGAGGTGTGGATAGGTCAGAAGACCTGGGACTCAATCCCAGTCCTGACTATACAGGGCTAAGTGACCTTGGGAAAATAAATAATTCCTCCAAGCCTCAAATTTCTGTCCATAAGAGATGAGTAAGGCCTTCCTTAGAGGGGTGTGGGTAGAATTCAGAGATAACCATATAGGGCACTTTGGGAACTCAGTATTTGGAACATGGTACCTGGAACACAGCAGGTGTTCAGTAAATGTTGGTTCTTTATGTCAAGTAAAAATGGCAAAACGGGAATTTGACTTTTACCTGAAAATGTGACCTCAATAACATAGTAGTACATATTGTAAAACTAAAGTGAAATTAATCTATTAACCAACAAAATCGTGATGGAGTACACTTTTATACCTGTTTATTCTTTACTAGAATTCTGTTTGCCAGCCTGTGTACCAAGTCTAAGGTTATTTTTTTAAAACCCAGTATAATACCATAGCAGATTTTTTAAAAATTATAATAATTAGTAAGATTAAGGTAATTGAAATTTTTCATATATGTGGCCTAAATACCAATTTAACTGTTTTCTCCCATTATATATCTGTTTTTTCACACATACAAAATTCTCCATGTGCAATTGATTCCATCAAACTTCAAAACATAAGTGAATTTGAGCAACATGATTTTGCCACCCACTGACCTAAAAAAGAAAGATCTATCGGAAACCAAGTCCCAAACTGGGGCTCTTGACTTTGTCCTTGTCTCCCTGTTATTTAGAAATCTTTATCTTTGAGGCAGTTAGACTCTAGGCTCTAAGTCCAATGTAAGCACATATTTATATGGCAAATAAGGAAGTGGAGCAGAATTTGGACATTTATTGTAGGCTACAAGAATTTATGTAGTTGAATAATATTTTTTTGGAAATAATAATAGGAACAACTATCATTTGTTAATATTGCTGGCAACTTGCTAAGCATTGTATATACATAGGGTCTGTGAGATAGTAATTATCCTATTTGACAGATATGGAAATCAAGTTCAAAGACTATAAGAAACTTCATTGACAGTTATTTACAGAGGTGGGGAAGGAACCCAGGGAGGGTGTGAATTCCAGTGCCTATGCTCTCAACCACACCTACTTTATACTGTGTCTAAAAGAACATATACATTGTTAGTCCCAAAAATATCAGAGAGAAAGTCGTCAGAGTTTAAGGAAGTGGGACATTTAAAGAAGAGATCAACATCAAGGTCATAGAATAGAATCATTGTCTTTAACTTGAGAGACCTTGAATACGTTATTTACTTTTTCTAAGCCTCAAGTTTCTCATCTGAAATATGGGGAGTCTTTTACCTATTTATCCTAGCATTGTTGGGAGGCTTTTATGCCTTAATGCTTCTGAAGCCAAGGCCCAGTGCCAGGTATATCATAAGTGTGTAAGTACATGGTATATTGATATTTCTTTCCCTACAAGACTCTGCTTTTCTCATAATACTCTTGCTATAACTGGTTGGGTATCTTCTTTCAGTTCCTGACTATTACTATGTTTAATGATAACTGTGAATTAGGAAATGGGGCTTCTCTGAAATTGTTTTTCTGGAGATGATACTTAGTGCATTAAAGAGTTCATATGCATGCAACACTAAGAGGTATAATTCATATTCCAAGTAAGTGTACATACAACAGGCTTCCTAGAGTTCTACCCAGCTCCAGACACAAACTATGGTCTTCTAGAGTAGTACGGTACAGGGAAGCCTTGTACTTGGTGAAAGCGTGAGATATGAGCTGTTGTTGTTGTTCTTGCTGTTTTTATTTTTATTATTCAAGGTCACTTACAGTGCATCCACCCTGACCATCAACCCCACTCTGTGTAATAGTATGGCTTTTATATGTATTTCACACCAAAAGTCACTGGGGGTTCTGATCATCAGCTCTAGAAACATGCTGCATGCCACATTTAGCCACAGAGAGCATTTTTTAGGTTTCCAAGAAAGTAGGAAATATTAGTTTGTTTATTTCTCTGATTCTTTTCCAACATTTTCTTAATGTATTTTTCATTACCTGAACACACTCATAAACCCAGAATAAAGCAGTTAAAGCTATTTAATATGGCCAAAATGGATACTTAAACATGGTCATCTCTCAAGTGGTCTCTAGTCTTTAGAACCCCACTAGAGGGTATAATCCTGGGGTAGTGGAGATTAAATGAGTAATTAAATGTAAAACTCAAAAAGTAAGTGCCTGTCACTGTTAGCTATGAAAATGACAGTCATACAATGTGTAAACCAAATATGGAAGAGAAGAGTGGGGCATAAAGATGAAAGGAATAAAAAAGCAAATATTTCTTACCCTGTATTTTTTCACAAACAAACCCATGACCTTCTTTTCCACAGTCTTCAAAATACCATTTTCCAGTGAAATGAAAATTGGGATTACTTGATAGCAAGGCACAGACAGGAATATGTTTTTGAACTTCAGTGGTGTTATGACTTGGAATCTTTAGAAAGATACATATGTTTTCAAGAAAATGGTAAAATACAGCATTATTGTAACGCTGACATTTTTATTAAGGACAATTAAAAAAATTCAAACACTATTATTCCTTTATTTGCATTTAATAAACCTGTTCACAGATCAGTTCATAACCTACAAGATAAATAATTATTGTGAGAGTAATTATATTAGTGGAACACATGAAAATGATATGTAATTACATTATTAAAATTAATATATTAGTAACAGACTAATAAAAATTTATGCTTATAAAGTATAAGAAGTAAAAAAATACTTTAGTAAGTATCAAATAAGATCTCTTGCTAAAATGATTTCTAAAAAATAAATCTGAAAACTTACATTTATTACATCAAATGGAGACCAGTTAGAGTATGCCACAGGCTTTCCATTTACCCATTTTACATAATTATCATTTTGTAACCCTATCCACACATTAGTGGTCTGGCCAAAAAGATTCATAGTAATGAAAGCTGAAAAATAGGAATACATTATCAGATTTAATACCATATAAACCATTTGGGTAATCATTGAATTCTGTTTATAGCTATGATTTTATTTAAATGACAGCAAAACTTAATTACCAATCAATTGTAGGAATTTGTTACTTTGTTCTTATTAAGGTAATGCAGTCTCTTTCACTTTTGTTTCAGTTTAAATTGACACACATTAGCTGGCTAAGCCTGGGATTTCATCATATCATTAACAAAACTATTTCCAGTGTTCATTCAATGCCTTTCTAAACAAAAGAGGATTTATCTACTATACTTAAACTGAAGCATACAATTGCCTAAATATCAAATACAAGTGTACAGGTAAATCTAAAGAGACCTAAAAATTATACGACGCAATTATAAAAGAGTATACCTCAGATTATTTTAGCCATTTTGAAATAAAGATCATAAATATGTCCTTATTTTTTCCATGACTACTGGGGGGACAAAAGCCTCCAAAAATCAGCAGTTTATAAGCAATACAATATCCTTTTACAGATGTCGTGATATAAACTTACAGGTTAAACTGAAAATTTATGCGTCATCAGCAATATAATACTTAAAATGTAGATTTGGAAATACTAGTGTTGTGGGGGAACATTTTGATAATATTTGAAGAAAAATGGTTATTTTTGCTGATTGAACATCGAGTACTCTACCTTGCTCCACCTCATTTTCAATGGCGACTAGTGTCCCTCCTTCTTCAACACAGAAATCTTGAGCAGACGTCCAGTTCTTCCAATTACTTGGGTCTTTGGGGATTTTCACCAAAAGGCACTTTAAAAAAATGTCCCAAAAAAAGCATTCATTTCCATATTTTTCTAAATGAGTTAAAAACCTCCCAAAGACACTGAGGATCAACCTTTAGAATTCTTTATAATTTTCTGAAGCAGAAATGCCTCATTTTTTTCTTTGAGCCCCTCCAAAGTTATGAAAGTAAAACAGAGGACCAGCTTTTAGGGTAAGTCAATATTTGCATGCAGTTGTATCTGGCTGAAACAGAAGCAAGGATGTGTTTTGTTATGCAGGATATCAGAACAATGTCTTCTGCTCAGTGAAAAATAGTATTCCTTTTAAAAAGGAGCCAGCCTGATTGCAAAGTGTATAGTGGTAGATTTAGTTTAAAAAAAAATTTGGAGGTAGCAATTAATAGCTTAGTTCAATTTTATTTATGAATATACTTCCTCACTTTAAGTGAGAGAGGAATACTAGGGAATCAAACCACATCAGGTATTTTAATTGATTAATTACTTGAGTTAGCTATGTGATTTGTAAGTCTACAAAGAAGAGCCAGAAAAGAAAAAACAGAGCACAGCTGGAAAGGGAAGCCAGGGCAGAACCAAGGAAACCTAGGAAGGAGAAACAGAAGGGAGGGTGGCTAGTAGTGTCAATGGAACATAAAAAGAAGGCTATGGGATTTGGCAATGAGACTTGATTGTTACTCATGAGAGAATCATATCTGTGGCATGGCAGGGTTAGTCATTATGGAGTGAGAAATGGAACAGTAACTACTGGACAGGTCAGGGAGGGTTGAAGATACCCCCCCACCTTCAGCCAAAGATCACTGAAATTTAAACATGTTAATAGGGCCAGGTGGAATCAGGGGAGAGGGAGAGATAGAAAAGAAAGGCTATAGGGGGTCAGGCAAAGTTCCAGAGAAGTCAGGAGGGATTGTATACAAAGGATATTCCATGTGGACTGTTCTCTTATCAATGAAATAAGTCATTGATAGGTTAGAGCTCAAGATTTCACCGCCGAGAAAACTCCAGTTACAAGATAATTCTAGGCTAGAGTGGAAGCCGACACTTGAGAGAGCATCCTTCCCCATCCTCCTTTGGAATGATATCTTTCCTCATCCTTTAATTTCTATATTTGTCAGTCTCACAATCCTTCCCCATCACCATAAACTCCTTAAAAAGCAGAGAGACTAAGTGTCACTCTTCTTTGAACATCATAACAAAGAAGTTCCCCAGTAAATATATTTATGGAATATGATTAAAGCCAAGAGACCCCTAAATAGTTGTCAAATGACATTCTCAGGCCTTCTAGATTTAGTCCAATGGTTCTCAAAGGGGAGCATTCAATAATATCTGGAGACATTTTTGTTCGTCACAGCTCAAGGGGGGAGCTTTGCTGTTGGTGGATAGAGTACAGGGATTCTGCTAAGGATTGTATAACTCACAGGTCAGTCCCCTCATAACAAAGAATTACCCAGCTCCAAATGTCAATAGTGCACAGGCAGTTCTTTTCAGAACTTAATCCTGATCATGTCACTCTTTAGTGACTATTAGGGATTTTCCATAAATCTCTATCTATCTATCTATCTATCTATCTATCTATCTATCTATCTATCTGTCTATCAGGGATTGTCCACTGTTTTGGGGATAAAAAAACAGAAACATTGATGAAGCCTGGAGTTACCAACTAACGAGGAAGTACAATTTCAATTCTTCTGGTCCTCTTTACCTTGTTTGCTTCACAAAAAAACAGAATTGGCTTTAAAGGATTTTAATTTTATAACAACTATTCCTTTATCTGTCTCCTTTCATTTTGCCTCTTTTCTCTAATTACAAATTCCAAAGAGTGGCACACACTAATTATTAGGCAGTCTTATCATTTAATGTGAATTCACCTTGTGTTCAGATAGTCACACTAATGAACCATTCATAAATACCAATGAACCTCGTTGGTTTAGATAGCTCAATAAATCTTTCCAGAAAACACACACACGCCCCCCCCATCCTACCCTTCTACACCACCATCCCCCCACGTTTGCCTCAGCCACGATTTACTAGCTTGACTATTTCCTATTACCACAACTTCATTGTTCCTAAAAAAACCCAAAAACGTATTTACTAACACAGTTCAAAGTGGTGTCATTAGTAATTAAAGCAAAGCAGTAAGATGAAGTACAGCGCTCAATTTTAAATAATTTATTTACTTACTAATTTGCAAAATGTGATCAAGTTTAATGCATCTCTTATTATTGCTATGAATTAAGGATATCCTACTGTATTGCAAACAAGCTTTGAATATAAAATTCTTTTTTTATCTGAAAGTCATTTCCAGTTCAAAATTTGAATATGGAATTTATGACCTTTCCCCCAAACTTGGTCCTTTTCCAGTGTTCTTAGCAATGTTGACTGGCAAAGTCAGCCATGCATTTATATAAGCTTGAAACCTGGGAGTCCTCTTGACTTCCCACTCCATCCCCCTTTCAATTACCATTTAGACATACATCCCATTTCTCGGAGTCCTCCCCTCATTCTTCCCATTCCTGCCACCTCACAGTCTCTGCCTTCACCATCTTGGCCCAAACTACTTCTGTCTTGCCTGGACTATTACAGTAGCTTCCCAACCACCCCTAAAACCTTCCTCATCCTTGCTTCCTCCAATCTGTCTTTGCCATTCCAGCATGAATGATTCTTTTCAAAAATCAGTCCTGATCATGTCCTTCTTTAGTTAAAACCCTTGAGGGGCTTCCTATTGTTCTTAGGATAAAAACAGAAACTTTTTCATCTCACTTTTCACACTCTAGTTCTCTATGCTTCCTTTAGTTTCTTCAGTAGGTTACATTCCCACTCACCACAGGACTTTAGCACATGCCGTACCCCCCTGCTTTCAATGCTTCTTATCCTTCTAACCACCTCAGTCAAGTTCTCCTGTTAAAAACTTTTAGAGAACTATGTAACTCCCCCTTCATCGCATGTGTGACAGTTATAGAGTTATACTCCTGATTGGTTTACTAATGTTTATTCCCCCTTTAGTCTGTAAACTACAAAAGAGAAGTGATTATGTCAGTTTTTCCTCACCATCAAATTATCAATATCCAACATAGTTTAGTGAATGAATGAATGAATAAAGTGTTAATGATGTCAATACATTTTTTAGAAAAGAGGAGAGTTTTTTTTTAAAGGAAAAGCTATCTTGTGCATGAAATCAAATTTTGGCTAATCTCAGACTAGATGTGCAAAGCAGCCATTAGCATTCAATCCAGATCCTTGTATAAAAATGTATGAGTAGGGGTGCCTGGGTAGCTCAGTCAGTTAGGTGTCTGCCTTTGGCTCTGGTCATGACCACAGAGTCCCAGGACTGAGCCCTGCATTGGGCTCCTTGCTCAGTGGGAAGTCTGCTTCTCCCTCTGCTCTTCCCCCCACTCTCCTGCTCCTGTTCTTTCTCCCATAAATAAATAAATAAATAAATAAATAAATTAATTAATTAATTAAAAAAAATACATGAGTAGAAGCATACAAGTTAACCTAATACACACACAAGCACATGCACACTTAGAATTGTTTCTGCTTACAGCTCTGCCATGACAAGTATCTTAGATGACTCACTTTTCTAGGGGTAATCCCAGGTCAAGACTCATACATCATCAAACACAGAGAAAATAATTGATGAAACATTAGAAAAGATGCTAAAGTTCTGGTAGCTCAGTTTTAAACTCTTAAAGGTGGATAATTAGTCAACCAACTAGGATTTTTTTCTCAGAAAAAAAATTAGCTCTAGGAAATTGACAAACAAGAAACAAAATTTAGTGGGACATACCATACTGATGCTCATTCGGAACTGTGACGTGAATAATGCCTGTCATTGCTACCTCCCAGTTTTCCTTCTGTAACTTTGTTAATCAAGGGAGCCATCCCCGTGGGGCTCTCCTCCTCTCTGTTTTCAATCCTCCTATTACCAGTTTTTCTAATGATCTGATAAGCCCACTTATTCCAAGGTGTAGATGACAGATGAGGCAATCTCAGAAATACTTCCCTTAAAAACAAAAATAGAGTCAAGGCAAAGGAGTGAGACTCCAATGGTGGGATTTTAGCCATCTCTATGCAAGGGAAGGTGTGGTGGGTGGGGACACTTCAGGACCCTATAACCTCACCCTCCAAAAGATCGCCTTTTTCAGGTAGCCTGCTGTGACAGGATTTATTAGTCAAATCCTCTGAATGATTCAAAGACTAAGTTGTGCAACTATTGCATTGCTGGGCAAATATTGGCTGCACATTTGAATAACCGAGGGAGTTTTTAAAAAACACTGATAAGTAGACCCAATGCAGATCAATTAAGTCAGAATCTTTAGGATGTCTCCTGCACCTTGACATTTTTGAAAAGCTCACGGGGTGATTCTAAGTATTTGATCAGGGCTGTGAACCACTCATCTAGCTGTTAGTTATCAATAAAGTTTTTTTAAACTTTGAGCTATACAAGGATTTTTAATCCTCTCCAATCCTGCTTCAGAAAGCCTTTCTCCTCTCATGTATGTGTTTGTGCTTTACTCAGGCCCTTTTCTATTTCTGTCAAAGGAGGCATTCATTTGCTCTCCTGCCCTGAGTCTGCTCCACCATCACTGCTACCATGCCTCTATACATACATGCTCAATATACTTACAAAGGAGAAAACATGGACAGGAGTTAAGCTGTGCAGATAGAGAAGTTTGGGGAGAGGATAATAGCCAAGGCCTGAACCAAAAACAACCATTGAGAGTTTCTGAGAATTATTTCTCTAATGCCAAGGATTTTATTTGCTGTGAAGTTCCTTAAAATATCCTCTTCGACACATAGAGAAATTATGATTAGTAACTAACACAGTTGTGTTCATACTTTGGGGTTGCTCACTGTCTGCAGCAAAGGTGTGATTTTGAGACAAGATAGGCATTCCCTTGTGGCTGTTCCATACAGAGCACTCCAAGATGCATCTGTCCTAGTAGTTGCAAGGTACGAAAATTAACTAAAAATAGACCAAAACCTTAATATAAGAGCTAAAACCATAAACCTCTTAGAAGAAACATAAGAAGTAAATTTTTATGACCTTGGGTTTGGCAACCTATTCTTAGATATGGCACCAAAAGCATGAATAACAAAAGAAAAATTAGATAAATTGGACTTTGTTAAAATTAAAACTTTTGTGCATGAAAGGACATTAGAAGAGGCAAGCTTATAGAATGGGAGAAAATACTTGCAAAACATGTATCTGATAGGAGCTTAATATCTAGAATATGTAAAGAACTCCTACAACTCTACAATAAAAAGACAAATAAGCCAAGTAAAAGAATAGACATTCTTCCAAGACAATATACAAGTGGCCAATAAGCACATGAAAAGATACTCAATATCATTAGCCATTAGGGAAATGTAAATCAAACCACAATAAGATAACACTAGAGATGCACTAGGATGGCAATAATTAAAAAGATAATAACAAGTGCTGCTAAAGATGTGGAGAAGGAGCGCCTGAGTGGTTCAGTCTGTTAAGCATCTGCCTTCGGCTTAGGTTGATTCTTTCTCTGCCCCTCCCCCTGCTTGTTCTCTCTCTCTCTCTCTCTCTCTCAAATATATACATAAAATCTTTAAAAAAAAGATGTGGAGAAATTGCTAGCATATGCTGCTGGTAGGCTTGTAAAATGGTTTAGCCACATCAAAAACAGTTTACTGGTTCCTCAAAAAGTTAAACATAGAATTGATATATGAGTAATTCCATTCCTAGGCATATACCCCAAAGAAGTGAAAACAGGGACTCCAGCAGATACCTGTGTGCCAATGTTCACTGTAGATTTATTCACAACAACCAGAAAGTGGAAACAACCCAAGTCCCTCAACAGATGACAGGAAAAACAAAATGTGGCATGGAATATTATTCAGTCATAAAAAGGGATGAAGTTCTGATACAAGCTATTATATGGATAAAATTTGAAAACTTTACACAGAGTGAAATAAGCCAGAAACAAAAGGACAAATATCGTATGAATTCACTTATGTGAAATATCTAAACAGGCAAATTCACAGAGATAGGAAATAGATTAGAACTCACCATGGGCTGGAGGGATGGGGAATTGGGAGTTACTGCTTAATAGTTACAGAGTTTCTGTCTGGTATGATGATAAGTTTTGGAAATAGAGGGGATGGTTGAACAACATTGTGAATGTAATTAATACCACTAAATCATACACTTAAAAATGGTTAAAATGGCATATTTTATTTTAAATATATGTTACTGCAGTAGAATATGTTAAAAAAGAACTAATTGTCAAAGATTTTAATTCAAAACTTAGTAATACTCAGTGTTCTATTGAATACTTGCTACATTTTTTATATTGAAATGTATAACTGGTAGGTTTTATAGTTTGGGAAAATAGGAATCAGACAGAAAATATTAACTATTGAAATGTATCTCAATACTATAAAGTTTTAGGAAACAACTATATTTTAGAAGATCTCTCATAGTGCCACCAGACTGACTGTGTCATGCAGTTACACTGGTCTGGTAATTCTTAAATTCCTATATGAAGTGGCAACTGTCGGGAAGAGACAAGACTACCAGACTGAAAGTCAGGAAACTTGAGGTTTATTCTTAACCTGACAACCTGACAAATATGCTGTGAAGTTTCAGAAAAAGCACACAATGTTACTGGTCTTGCTTTTGTTATATATAAGATGGGATAACAATTCTGTATATTTAAAAAATTCAATAAAATCATATATATATATATATAAAATCACCCAGCAAAAACTCTTAGCCACAAGGTGGAAGAAACCCAAATGTTCATCAGTGGGTGAGTGGAAAAACAAAATATGATATATACATATAATGGAATATTATTCAGTCTCAAAAAGGAAGGAAATTCTGACATATGCTCTAACATGGATGAACCTGGGGGACAATATGCTTAGTGAAATATACCAGTCACAAAAGGACAAATAATGTATGATTCTACTTATCTGTAGTATCTGAAGTAGTCACATTAATAGGAACAGAAAGTAGAATGGGGTTGCCAGGGGCTGGGGGAGGGGAAGTGAAGGGTTATTGTTTATTGGATTTAGGATTTCAGTTTTACAAGATGAAAAAGGTCTGCAGATTCAATGTATAACTATGTGAATATACTTAATGCTATTGCTCTATACACTTAAAAATGTTTAAGATGGTAAACTCTATATTATATGAATTTTACCACAATTAAAAAAAATCAATGCCAAATATATATTAGGTGCTCAACAAATACCTGTAAAATCCAAATGGCCCCACAACACAAATTAACAATGAGAAGAAGATCACAAAGAAGAGAAGGCTCTGCCAAATGTAACTGAACATACAGATTGAAAACTGGCTGTCCACTATCAAAGAGAAATTTCATATTAACATATTAAATTATGACACAGTGTGGGTTTTTCCATTATCAAAGAATGAAACATTTATAATTTGGAATGCATTTTAATTACTTCCACCTAAGGCCTATAAAGTTATTTTATTATAAAACATAAGGAGTGGAGGGAAAGTCTTGGCCTTAATTGGAGGCAGTATCAGAAATAATAAATCTGGTTTACAATATCCCCACTGGCAATTAAAAAAAATTTTTTTCAATTCTGCATGGAAGCACCAGCTTTATGAGGCTCAAGATGACATTGACTGAGTTATGTTATTAGTGGGTCAATTCACAAGGCGGGCGGAGCTCTGGGCCTGCTCCAGGCAGGGAAGACACAAAAGGAGAAGATGGAGGCTGTGCCCTTTGGAGTTGACAGCTCATTTGGGGGCAGGGTCTAGTTACACAGGCTCGCATGCATCACGCCTAATGAAACAGTCACACAGCACAATGAATGACTGTGTCAATAGCAAAAACTAAGTCTACAAATGAAGGGTGGTGCCAGGCTGTTTCTTTATTCCAAGAGGTTTGCCCCTACCCACACTGAAAACTCAAATCTCTTGAAAGTTGTGACCAAAAAATTCCAGTTCCCAACGGACAACTCCTGGTTTTTCAAAGCCACATCCACTGTTTGATTATGTTCTAAAATAAACATCTACAAAACAGAAACAAAGGCAACTTTTTGAAAATGAGTTTACCTTATAGTTAAAATATAGCCATCCTCTGGGACATGTTCCATGTTGTTTTGGAGTATCTTTCTCTTTCTCTATGACCCAAACCTTCTTTCGTTTACAGATGCTAGGCATAGAAACGGAACACTCTTCACTAGCCCAGAGTCCTGGAGGAGTAAATGGGTTAGAAATGACCTGAAACAATGCTGACTCTCTGTAGGCATTCTCTATCACATTTTTATGACTGCTAATGGTTTATCATAATTTTTTTTTAATCTAGAAATTGAACTAAACTGCTAATGGTAGAGTTCTCTAGTAATAAGAGCAAACTGGGCAGGGTGCTAAATCAGTAAATCTAATCCAAGAATGTAGAAATTTTGCAAATGCAAAACAAACAAACAAACAAACCCCAACTAACTAAAATACTACAACTGCAATCACAGAACTGATTAAAGTTCTGGGAATATTTGGTTTGGTTAACAAAAGAATGTAGAGTAATGTTTTTGTTTTAAAATATTCAACTTCAGTATAAGGAGAAAACAGATTCTAAAACAATAGATGATCATTTCTAATTTGTAATTCTTTAGAAAATATATAATTTTGAAAAATTAACTCAGTAACTTCTAAAGAAGAAGCACTCTTCAACACTGACCCTTAAAAAAAACAGGCACACATGGACATACCCTCAGGAAGATATATCCCAAAGTCCTTAGCCTCCTGGAAAATGTATTTTAATGTAGAAGAGCTATATTTTGCAAAGTAAAGGTTATAGAATGCATTTCATTAGCATTCAAGTTATAAATCCCAGAATAGGGCAAGGATGCATGTAAATTGCAAAGGCAGTTTCAGTTTTCTTGTGCGAGGGATATAAGCCAAAAAATGTTGGCATTTTGAAGGAGGGGCTGGAATGCTATTTTCAATGCAGAGTGGCCGCTAGTCTTCCAGAATCACAAAACAGCCTTTCTGTAGGCTGTTGTGACACCTGCTGGCAAAAGAGAGCTGATTAACAACGTGGTTTTCCCTTTCCGTTCTCTGCAGATGCCCTTACACCAAGGATTGCCTTCCATGTTTATCCCTCTCCTGATTTGGGGTACAGGTTCCTTATGAATCTGTTAAGGGTCAGGAACATAATTACCTTTTATCGGATAGAAGGAGTGGGATGGATATGAGTGGACAATCAACCCAAATAACATTGTACTGATGAATTGAATTAAATTAAAAAACCCATCTTAAAGGTACATGTATTTCTAAATATAGCCTGGAGATAGTTGTTCTATGGCAAGAAGCAGTTAATGCCAAGTATTAAAAAAATACTGAACTCAGTGAAAATTTTTCTTAAATGGGAAAGTGGAAGTAAATTCCACGGGGGTTAAAGTTCTGGCCAATTATAACTGAATTATTAAGAAAAGATTTAAAAAATGGGCCCACATTGAAATTTTTTAGAGACTAGTATTTGTCGGGTATATTTTTTTCTTTTTTTTCTTTTAATTTTTTTTATTATATTATGTTAGTCACCATACAGTACATCCCTGGTTTCTGATGTAAAGTTCGATGATTCATTAGTTGCGTATAACACCCAGTGCACCATGGAATACGTGCCCTCCTTACTACCTATCACCAGTCTATCCCATTCCCCCACCCTCCTCCCCTCTGAAGCCCTCAGTTTCTTTCTCAGAGTCCATAGTCTCTCATGCTTCATTCCCCCTTCTGATTACCCCCCCTTTCTTTATCCCTTTCTTCCCCTACCGATCTTCCTAGTTCTTATGTTCCATAGATGAGAGAAATCATATGATAATTGTCTTTCTCTGCTTGACTTATTTCACTTAGCATTATCTCCTCCAGTGCCGTCCATGTTGCAGCAAATGCTGAGAACTCGTTCTTTCTGGTAGCTGAGTAATATTCCATTGTATATATGGACCACAACTTCTTAATCCAGTCATCTGTTGAAGGGCATCTCGGTTCCTTCCTTGATTTAGCTGTTGTGGACAATGCTGCTATGAACATTGGGGTGCGTATGGCCCTTCTCTTCACTACATCTGTATCTTTGGGGTAAATACCCAGTAGTGCAATGGCTGGGTCATAGGCTAGCTCAATTTTTAACCTTTTAAGGGACCTCCACACTGTTTTCCAGAGTGGCTGTACCAACTTGCATTCCCACCAACAGTGTAAGAGGGATCCCCTTTCTCCACATCCTCTCCAACAATTGTTGTTTCTTGCCTTGTCACTTTTTGCCATTCTAACTGGCGTAAGGTGGTATCTTAGTGTGGTTTTGATTTGAATTTCCCTGATGGCTAATGATTTTGAACATTTTTTCATGTGTCTGTTAGCCATTTGTATGTCATCATTGGAAAAGTATCTGTTCATATCTTCTGCCCATTTTATGATTTATTTGTTTCTCACGTATTGAGTTTGAGAAGTTCTTTGTAGATCTTGGATACCAGTCTTTTATCTGTAGCATCATTTGCACATATCTTCTCCCATTCTGTGGTCTGCCTCTTAGTTTTTTTGACTGTTTCTTGACCAGCTTCATCTGGTCTATTTGTGGTGCTGTTTTGGCTCTTGAGGAATGACTTATTTGGTTGTAATTCATTTTCAAGAACATGAATGCATGGAATTAACTGTAGGAATGGCCATCCTTAACACTTAAGACTAATGAAACTCATCACATTCAATTAAAATGCAAGCTAGCCAAACGAAACCTTCTCATTGAACTAATGCAATGAAAAGGAGACTTTAAGCCTTCTGAAAATTGTCAGTTTTTATTATAAACCCCAAAATGGATAAATAAAATAACCTGTTATGGATGAAATGAAGCCACATCTCTGGCTCTGATTATTCATAGATCCTTCTCTTTCTTTGTCCCAGTTCTGGTATATTACTGGCGCTCCATCTCTCCAGCTGTAGGTAAATTAAGAATTTTAGGGTCTTCTTTTATTCTGTATATTCAATCTCCTACACCATTCTTGGAGTTCTGGGTAATTTTTATTAAATTAAAAAGATACTCATTTTTTTGGTTAAAGAAATGAAAATTTATAAGTTAAAGATAATGTTTGAAGGCTATTCAACAATTGGTCACTAAGATCTAGTCCAATCATTCTGCAATAAAAACTGTCAAACAAAATAAAATGCAAATTGATCTAGGTCCATACCGAAATTCATCATTGGCTCTTTCTTCTCGAAGTCCAATCCACCAATTTACACCATACTTTGATAGCTATTAAAAAGAAAAAAAGAAAATGTCAGCATTTATTCTACTTGTTTTCCCTTTTCACGATTACGATTAATGGGGTTGCTGTTAATAGCTTTCTATTCTTCAGTATTTTACCCAATTATCTAAAGAAGAGTACACTAAGGCCTAGCATCTTCAGAGAACCTGAAACTTCATTATTTTAAAGTACTCCCTCCTCATTATGAGGGGAAATTGGAATCAAATATTGAAAATCTTTCTTACAATTTTCCCTATGTATTTAAAAGTAAATTTTCTAACTCTCATAATAGGGCTTTAAAAAGTAGTATTGTGAAGTAAAATAGGAATGTGGACTCCTACTTTTTTGACTAAAAATTTAATGGTTTATCATCTCAGTGATTTATAGTTCATTGCATATGTCACACTGTTTGAAAAACAACTCAAGGCACAAAGACATCAATAGTAAAAAGGGTTTTGAATTTTTGGCATATAAGCACCCTTCCCATTTTAATAGAGAGACACAAATGGGACAAAGGAACACTACAGAACTTCCAGTGTTTAACAACCAGAAAATTATTTCTATATTTTACTAATTTTGTACCATTATTTATCACATAGGTCTCAGTACAATAAAGTATAAAATGAAACAGCATGTTCACGCATGTGTGCATACACACACACATACATTACAGCAGATGTAATCCTGGACTTATGACCCAGGAAATTGAAATTCCCTCTTTACCTATAAAAGAGGAAGAAGCAGTAAGGGTTTCTCTAAGACCTCTAAATCAATATACTTTATTGTGTGTGTGCTATGTGTATGTATGAAATGTAACTTAACTTTAAAGCTAAAAACCTGTTAATTTGAAGGCATTGTATATTTAAATTTGTACTTCATTTATTCTGTGAAAATTGGAGGATACCCTTTAAGATATATGTATTTTTCCCACATGAGTGTTGGGTCATCATATAACAGAACCTAATAGCTCTCTAACATTTTAATTTATAAACCGGTATTTTTATTCCTTGAACAGTGTGGCTGTCTGCCATATCAGCAATTTGAGAATAATGCAAGATGGAACAACTATAATTTGGGATCCCTGAGGTGTTGTTTCATGGACATGTTCTTACATGCTGAATTTAGATTCCCATTGTCAGGCTTTGGAATGGGTCCATTGAGACTGGCTGTGAACTCAGTGGGAGAACCACAACAATTTCATTCAATCTAAAGAGGTCTCATGTGCAACAATAGTGGAAATCATGGCCTGATTGTTCACTGCCCCAATTAAGGACCTCTAAAGAGAAATTATAACTATTACATTTTAAGTGACATATTTATTACCACCTCAATTATAGCAGGCTGATCCTCCACATGGCACATCACAACCTGTTGTGATACGGAATAGAACCTCAAGCTAGAAGGACAAGCTAGAAGATATCCAGGGTGAAAAATCCATGGTGAAAAAATGAATGTTGTAGATTTTAGCGTAGGCATCAAATCACAAAAATAGAAGACTTATTCATATTCTTTCATACAAAGAAATGTAATATGACCACAGATTTCATAACATCAACTGTTTTGGTACAGCCATTATAGATAGCATCATATGGGAAGAATACTTTTTAAAAAATAAAATACAGCAACAGCCAACATAATCTATGAAGTAATTGATCTATGAAGTAATATAAGGAAGAGTAACCTGTCATGTCTTCAAATGTTTCCATCAAAAATATCAAAACCAAGTTATTTTAAGGTTTTAAAACACCATATTTTGGAGGATGACTAATAGATTTGATATATTTTGTTAGAAGTATTTAGACATGAAATTATTTTTTTTAAGATTTTATTTATTTGAGAGAGAGAGAGAGTATGAGAGAGAGAGCACAAGCAGGGGGAGCTGCAGAGGGAGAGGGAGAAATATGCTTCCCACTGAGTAGGGAACCCTGATGCAGGGCTCAATTCCCAGGACCCTTGGATCATGACCTGAGCTGACTGCAGACGCTTAAGTGACAGCCACCCAGGCGCCCCTAGACATGAAATTAAAAATAAGAGTAAATCGCAATTTTGAAATGCAAATATTGCACAACACAGCATAAAAATGTTAGCGGATTAATTGGCTAGTAGTTCATGTTAAACAACTCCTAAAGTGCTTATGGCTTTTTACTTTTTTGGCATTAATCCAAACTACAAGATGGCTCAAAAAAGAAGTACTCAAAAATTCACCCTCATCATGCCTGTGGTATTCTGTTATTCAAAGAGAAAACACTGACTAACCACTTTTCTAAGATAGAAACACTTTGTTAAAAAAAATCTGCTTCAGATTTAAAAAATTGCATCCAGCTTTCTTTTTCAATAGTTATTCTTTCACTTTCCAACTAAATGTTATTTTTGTTTTTCACATTTCTAAGTTACTACTCTTTATAGGGAAACTATACAACACATATATAATATTAAAAATATTTAATTAGGGGCATCTGGGTAGCTCTGTTAAGGTTAAGTATTTGCCTTTGGCTCAGGTCATGATCCCAGGATCCTGGGATCAAACCCCGAGTTGGGCTCCCTACTCAAAGGAGTCTGCTTCTCCCTCTCCTCCCTGCTCATGCTCTCTCTCTCTCTCTCTCTCTATATATATATATATCTATATATCTATATATATATCTATATCTATCTATATATATATATATCTTTCTCAAATAAATAAATAAAATCTTTAAAAAGGTATTTAATTACTATTTTGATTCTTCCTGCACTTATAGGATGAGTACGCCACAAAAGTGAGTGGTATGACCTCTACATGTTTAGTTCCTCATCCTGGAATAAAATAACTTCTGGACTGACTCAGTCTAGTGGTACATTCATAGATATGGATTTTCTACTCGTGAAATGTAAATGGTCACCATAAATATCACTACTACCATCACCAAAAAGTGCCTAATACAGCCATAGGTTATGCGATAAGAACTCCTTCGGGAACTTACAGCTTTCTTCTTTCTAAATTGATACCCTTTTCCCTTAGCTCCCTTGCCCCTTTTCTGTCTACACATTTTAAACCATCCAGTAAATTGGGGGGGGGGTTACACAGTGTGGTGTCAGATCAGTTAGCTGCTCACCTATCATACCGACAGGGCATTCTGTATCAACATGGTCTTAGGCTGGATAGCAATTTTGCCATGTAAGACACCACAAGGTTTGTCTGGTTTGATACCACAACTAGATCTAGTCCTCAACTAGTATCATGGCACTAGGTATGACTTCTCAGACAGCTAAACCCATGGGTTTTACTATTTCCTTCTATGGGAGGTTTTAACTCCTAACTGCTAATAATTGGGAGAGTGAATTCAGGGAAAGGTGAAGAGAGGAGACCTGCATATATTCCTAGGGGAGCTAAGCTCTGTTGGAAAGATCAAAGAAGACTTCCATTGCTCATGTCTGAGACATAGCTGGCACCATCTTTTGGAGAGGGATTTTAGAACTTTTTTTGATTTTGATGTAACGAAGACATTGTGCTCTTGTATCCCGCCTGCACTCCTATTCTGCTGCCAGCAGAAGGTTTTTAAATGACCCTGTAAGTCAGATGATGACCTGGGTTCACTTCCAGGTTCCACTGCTGTGGAAGTTGCTTCACCTCTTTGGAGTTTTAGCTTCCTCAACTGTAAAATGTACTATTAATAGACTTCCCACAGAGAATCTTTGGAAAGATTAAGTGCCATTAAATATTAGTACTTAACACAGTGCCTGACACAGTTATAATAAGTATTGGCCAAATATCAGTTCCATTTGAGACATGCACTTTGTCATGTCGATGGATGGATTGGTTTTCAGACATTGACCTGATGTCTTGTTATTGCCACCAGGTGTCTGCTGTCTTGTTAAAGAAATAAATGTATTTTCTGACATCATGTTGATGCTTAACATGGATTTGGCTTGAGTGTTCCATTTGTAGGAGAGGAAGGGTGGTAAAAAATAGCACACAAATCAATAGTGGAGAATATCTCATTCTTGTTGTTGGTCTATCACTGAGACTCTATGAAACTGTGGGTTGTCACCTAACCCCTCTGTTTTTTAGCTTTTTCTGTCACAACTCAGTAGTAGTCCTGACCTACCTGCACCTTGCAGACTGTCTATGCATCAAACAGGATTATAGAAATGGAAAAGGTCCATGAGCTGTAAGGTAGGACATTTCTATTACACGCCAAGGATGCTTTAAATACAGAGCTTCGTTTTAACATCAACTTACAAACATGTGAAAAGATGATAGCTCAAGAAAGGAGTCCTGGTGATCATGAAATAATGTTAAATTATGGAAAAGAAAAAAGCTTTTTTCTTACTTTCAAAGATTTCCTAGGGAAAATTGGGAGTAAGTTTCTCCCCTTAGTGTCCCCTTGATAATTTGTACATATTGCTCCCTTTTCTATTATTTCTTACTATTATTTCCAGCTTTTTAAAAACAGACTGTATCTCATTTTTGTGTTCTAGACATTTTTATGTCTTTGACAAATATCACAATGACTGACACATACCTAATGCCCAATCAATGCTTGTTGAAGAAATAACACTGAATACATACACTATTCCTTGGCAATCTGCTTCATTATTTAACAGGTTTTGCATGCTCCTTTCCAATTAGCCTAGATCATCAGAGATTGTCCAAGTCTTTATCTTAAATTGAAATGGAAAACCACTCCTTATCATTTTCTGAATATTGAGTGTAAGTAAAATTCATAACTTTGAAACAGCCATGAGCACCACCCCCCACACCTTGTCCCTCACGTGTGCTTTATTTTCCTCTGTGGCATTTATCTATTTATCTTTTAATAAAATATTATGTAATGCTATGTACTTATATTGATTACAGTCTTTCTTCTCAAACTAGACTATAAGCTCCCCGAGGGCAGGAATTTTGGTCTATTTTAATCACTGATAGAGCCCCAGGCCTTAGAAGAGTAGACTCTGAATAAATATATGTTGAATGATTGGATGAACCTCATTAAAGCAATAAAACTCTACTTACTCATAACTGTTGCTAATAAAGAATGAAGATAAGTGAAATGATTGAGCAACATAGTAAACTTGTGTTTCCATTATTTTCTTTTAATCCTTATAACAAGAAAATCAATTCTCAAAAATCTGTGGCTTTAAATGAAACTTAAATAAATGTCTGAAGTTAAATAAATAAATTTAAAAATCCCCCTAAAGACAGAAGAAGGGGCTAAGCTCTGAATTTCTCATGGTTAATTGTATTCAAATACCGCTCTTATTTTGCTGTGGATAAATTCTTGCTCATGTGCAGAACGAATTGTGAGAGGATCACCACGCAGCCAGGCACAGACAAACTCAAAGGAGGGCCATTCTGCAGCATAGGTATGAAAAAGATACTCTGCATCCTGATAAAAGAGCCAGGGTGCATCTGAAAAACAACAAAACCAAAAAAACAAAAACCAATGCAAATGATGCAAAAGCCATTGACTGATATAAAGCAGACTTAAATAGAATATGCCATGATTGACTCCAAATTTGCAATTCGGTCACTTAGCATTAAAAAAAAATGTGTGTGTGTGTGTGTGTGTGTGTGTGTGATATACATAAATATATTTACACATACATTACTAAGTATATAATTTGCTTATTTTCCTTGGTTTATCTCATCTAAGAAAACTTCATTTGTATTGCAAGGTCTGGGATAAATGCATATTTTAAAATCATGCGTCATGAAAACAGTGTTAAGCTGTAATATTAATCTTTAATCATTTAATGACTTTTATTAATTTGACCATTAATTAGTTAACTTGAACAAATTAGTTCTAGATTGACATAAGAAAAGAGAGGCTCAATTGGAGGATTGTAATAATATAGTAATGGTATACAATAGCACATAATTAGAAATTCAAGAATTGCCAGGATAGTTCTTACCGTACAGGTACCAGGGTGGAATCTTGGGTCTCACATCTGCAAAGTGAAAGCAAACCACCTTGAGTGACCTTTCTTCACAAGTGCGCCATCTCTGAATTACATCAGCTCTAAACATGATATTTTGTACTTTGCTTTTTAAGAGACCATTTAAAAAACCAGGTACGTTGTGCTGTTTGAAATATGGTTAGTTCTCCTGTTTGAAGAGGAGGCTCAAGAGAGGCCTCTGATTAAAGAAGAAAGGATGTGAACACTTGTCAAGAGCCTATTGTGTGTTAGGAGCTTTCAGTTACTCATTTGACAAGTAATTTTGTTTGCTTGTAATGTCCCAGTGACATTTCTTCCAGATTGTACTCGAAAAATACCATATTCCACAACATAGTTGGTTATCCTCATTGGTTATTAACTAAATTAGCATACTGCCCTGGTGTCACCTTTTCTCATTCCCCTATGAGGCATTCTTTACTAAAATAGTACAGTTTGGTTAGTCATGATGGTTGTTGGTACTGTCGTTTGGGATGTTTAAATTTTAGATTTCTGTGAATCCTCACTTGGAAAAATGCTGTAGATTATTAGAAAGCAAACGTATAGTAAAGATCTTATTAATATTTTTACCTCTTGGAATTTTGCATATCCATTCACGTTTGGAACCGCAGTGCAAGGGCAGCAATGTTTTATTTGCCTTATAAACAGCACAATTTCTTGCATCTTCTCCAAAATAAGTATTGTCTAAAAATGAAGCGACAACCTGCAGCAGATGAAGTTCGTTATTTCTTAGCGATGATCACCCACAAAAAGTTTCAAAAGATCAAAAGAGGCATCTCTGTAAATAAATCACAATAGACTTCTGGAGGAAACTTAAGAAATGTCTGGATAAGATTGCAGTTAAAGGTTGTTCCACATCTGTGAAGAACAAGCTAACCAAACTAGCATTTTTACTTAAAGATGCTTTTTTTTCCCCTAAAAAGAGGCAAGCTACTCCTTTCTCCAGAAGGAACAAATCAGACACAAGCTTCCTTCTGAATTTGCACTGTTGTCTCACTGGCCACAGCAGCCTGGGCTTGGGGCCCTGGGGCCCTGGGGCCCTGGGTAAACTTCTGAAAGGCTCTGATCTGTCAGATTTGGGTCTCATCTATGATGTAGATTCTTTTGCATATACACTAAGCTTTTAGTCTTTAATCACTAAATTCTAAGTTATCACTAGCTTTGACTGGGAAACTATCCAATGCTTTCCGTGAATGGTCATGTAAGAGGGGTATTAAATAAAAATTCGATCTTCTCAATGATTTAATGGCTACCTAACCGAAGAGTGGATGGACCACGGGTAAAACTGGAGTAAAACTTTAGAAAAAAGAGTACGTTTGAAACATTTATACTCTTCAAACACGTACACAATCATACAACAACTCATCTTACTTAAAAATATGTAAGCTCAGATTCAGACAATAGTATGAGTTTGAATATTTGTTTTGTCCACTAGGCAGTGGTAGTGAGGAACTCCAAGTACTGCTTCATGGCTTTATCTCATTTATTCTGAACCAAATTTTCTATTCCTATCACTATTAAGATTGTTTTACTAAAACAAAAGGAAGCATTCTCAACCTCTACATATCACATTTCGTTTTCCAGGTGCCATACTGACATTAATCACCTAACTGTGCCATGTGGTGACTGCCATTTATGCAGCAGGTGGACCCTGCTAAGTTCCTTCCACTCTCTGGGCCTCAGTTTCTTTGAAAGCAAAATAGATGGATGGGGCGGGTGATCTCTAAGGTCTCTTCTCACTCTCTGGTCCTGATACCCTTCTCAGAGAGTCACTACGGAGGTGACTGAGGTGGAAATGTTTCATGTGTGTGTGTGTGTGTGTGTGTGTTATATGTTTAACTAGCGTGTCTTTATTATTTTTGTTTTCCACAAATACTTTTCCACAGATCTTTTCCTTGCCACAAATTTTCTCTAGTGGGGCCAGAGATCATTTTTCTCTGTTGATCTTTACTATTTCAAAGTTTGGTTGCTGATCTTTTGCCAACTAGGAGACATTATAACATCATGGCTTTGGAGGCAGACAACCTGTGCACAAACCCTGGCTCTCTTATGCATTATTTTAGGCAAACTATTTAAGCATTCTAATAACCACTGCACTGAATCATTATAAGGGTGAAATGAGATCATGCATCAGTGCATTCAACCCATGTTTGCAATATAATTCGAGCTCAATAAATAGGAGCTGCATTAAGTGCTCACTGCAGGCTCTTGCTAGCCTATTTCACAGGTGTAACTGAATAAGTTGATTTTGCATGTGCCCTCAGATGGATCTCACTTCAGTCTGGGATACTGCTTCCATTTCCCCCCTATCATCTGGAGGAAAATATGAGAATCTTCATTGCACCTGAAAAAAAATGTAATAGTGAGTTCCTTCTTTCCTTCACAGAGGTTTTTACAAGTATGAGGCTGAAAGAAAAGCAAGTTTTTTTCCAACCGAATAACTTGCTCTGGTTGAGAAGGAGATGGTATTTCTAAGGCTAGTGTTTCTGTCCTTTTAGAGATAAACCAAAATGGTTCTTTTCATCGTGATCAGGACAAGGTCCCCCATTCCTATAATTAGGTGCTAAGCTAGAGAGGGAAGGAGGAGTAAAGAAAGCCTAATATTATTTTAAATAATAGCTGCTTCTTTCTCAAATGGGAGATCGTTTGGGGGAGGTTTTTGGAGATTTTGATTCCTTTCCAGGATGAGATCCTACAGCTGGCTTCAGAACTATGTGGCTAGCGAAGGTTTCCCTGGACTTTGCAGAAATAACTCTTACGGCACCAAGATCTGGTGCAGTTTTTGACCTGGGTCTGAGTCACAGGAAATATGGTCATTATTTCCAGGTTCTCTTGGATGGTTGACCAAGGTGGTTCAGGGCCACCTGTTTTGAATTCATTTCCTTTTCTTCAGTTTGGAAAAACTTACAGGAGTCCCATCAGACCACTCCCAAGAGCCAGCATTCAGTGGGTTTCTTTTATTAAATCCAATCCAGAACTGCCTTTCTTCTGTCCTGTGATGAGAAGAAACAAAAACTTGGCTCTTCCTGTTGAATTCACAACATAATGTAAAAGGTTCAAGAAATATTTTAAAATATTTATGTACACAGGAAACAGCTGATTCTTCTGGCAGGACTGATGAAGTCAACAAACATTTATTGAACATTTCCTATATGTAAAACCTGAGCTATGAGATGAATGTAGAGAAGATTAGCCAGGCTTCCTATTTCTCTTGGCTTGTATGGTATGCTCACTGGTGACATACAGTTGGGGAAAAGTTAACCCATATTGAGAACATTGCTTTCTCATGTTCATTAGGAATGGCAACACCTTTCAAGCAGGATAAGAACATAGGAAAGCAAGCTGGTAAGAAATTTTGGGATGTCTTTTCCGTAGAGGAATTTTTACTACTTTACTATGTATTTACCACTTTCCTATGCTTTGATTCGTTGCTTTTTTGTCAAATGTTCATGTGTTCTTTGGAGGTTAATTACCACCCCCCCCTTTAATAAAAGGTACATGGCAGATTTTGTTTTTTGTTTTTTTCAGATCCCAACATAGATAATTTTGTAGCAAATCAGTCTGAGGCACAGTGAATTAACTTCACCAGTCACGACTGGGTTAGACTTGGCAAGAATCCCCACAGAGAACCATCTTTCGTCCAATTAGGCAGAGGACAAATACATCAAACCACAGAGTACTCAATAAATCAACCAATAAAGTCTAATTGTACAACGAACCATCTCACTAAGATAATTTTCTGAGAATAATTTGGGGAATTAAAGATTTAAAAGATTCAGAAGTCATGACATATGCTTTATTTTCGTTAGAGCAGTGAAGCAAGCCTATTCTGCAGCATCTCCTTCTCAGATATGTGAGCTATTGTGCCAGAACAATACAAATGAAAGTAAAGTGTGACTTAGAAATCCGTGAGATCATTGGGGCCCGGTTGATGACTGCCATGATTACCATTTACAAGGTCGTGAAGGAGGAGGATGCTGCCTTAAGATTAAGCCAGGCACCTTAACATCAATGACCTAGGCTGGGAATTCATATCACTCTCCAGCCTTGAGGACTTTTTATTCCTTTACTTACTGAATTCAGAGTTCTTTATTTTTCCTGAAGTATACTGCCTCTTAGATGGTATTAATTTTCTCTTCATCAATTTCCTATAATTGTATAATTTTTAATAATATAATAAATAATAAAATAGAAATTAAAAAGCAGTGCCATAAGAAGTAGGAGCATGTATGCTACTATGAGAACTGATTTATTTGCTATAATCAAGCATGAGATTTTGTTAAACTCCCTGGCAGTCCGGATACAAAGTAATAATATATAGCTTTTCTGATTAAGTGCTAAAGATTAATAATTTGATAGATACTTGGCATTAAATTCCACAAGAAATTTCAAGTGTGAGAACTTACATAAAGAGAAATGACATAATGATAGTTGATCTTACAGCAAATTTGGAAGCAGTTTGCATGTGGTTATTTCATATAGCAAACCTCACTATACCCAAGTATGAAAGGCTGTTTTGCAAGGGGCTAAAGTCATGAAGCAAAGTTACAACTTAGAACGATGGACATTATCCCATATTCCTTGTATCTGTGGCCCCACACCAAACTTACAGTCCAATTAATCAGGAAGCTTCTTGAACTTTTCTTCAGTTTCAGAGAATCTGACCCAGCAGCTCTGGTGTGAGACCAGAGGGCTCTGTGTCAAAAGGTGTCCCAAGTGAGTGTGAGAATCAGCCAGATTTGGGGAACACCGTTTAGGTCAGCATTTCCCACAGGGACTAGCAGTTCCATAGGATGTTGGTACGTGTCCTCAAAAAAAGAGGTTTGTTGTGGAAGAAAATGCTTCCTTCTAGAAGCCTTTATAATGCTAATGCATATGGCAAATTTCTAAGTTTGTGCCTTGTTTTGCAAACATATTTGACTCTTTTCCCCCAACAGTACTCTATGAGACTCACATTGGAAGATGTTGTCAAAGGCTCCTACCATTAAGGTCATTTCTGTAGATGCTAGAGATGAATACTTTGATAGATATTATATTAATCTTCTTTTGGACTGTCCTAAAGAAAGCTTATGGGAAAGGCCAGGATTTTCCTCAAAAAACAGTTTTGGATTTTCTCTGTAATTCAGGCAAGTGTTTCATTGAGACTCCAGATTTCCAGAGCTTGGAGCATAGTACCTGGTGTTATATTTGTTTTTATTAAATAAATGTATGGAGCCATGGGGCCATACTACCTTCTCAGGGGTGGGATTTTTGTCTGTCTTCTCTACTGCATTTTTCAGCAAGCTATACTTATAAAAGTACCCCTTCCATAGAATATATTCCAAAAATGTACACTAACTGACAAGAACATTTTGGAGAAAGAGGCCAATGGATGAGAAGACTCACTAAAAGAGAATGTAATGGCTGTCTTTTTTTTTTTAAAGATTTTATTTATTTATTTGACAAAGAGAGACAGCCAGCGAGAGAGGGAACACAAGCAGGGGGAGTGGGAGAGGAAGAAGCAGGCTCCTAGCAGAGAAGCCTGATGTGGGGCTCGATCCCAGAACGCTGGGATCACGCCCTGAGCTGAGGCAGATGCTTAATGACTGCGCCACCCAGGCGCCCCAATGGCTGTCTTCAAATATTCAAAAATAGAGTCAACTTGATCTGTATTGCTCTGGTTTACTAGAAAGTTTATCTTTTTTTTTTTTTTTTGGCATTTTACTAATATAATTTTATTTAATCCTTGCAACAATCCTGTGAGATAGCCACTGTTGTTATTTCCATTTTACAAATGAAAAAATGGTGGGCTAAAGAATTTGCCCAACACCACAAATCTATCAAATTATAGAGCTGAGACTTGAACACATTCTCTCTGACTTAAGAGCTCATGTTCTTATTAATTATTGAACATTCTTCTTTTCCAAGATTTGTAGAAGAAAGCTTTTCAGGTGTGCCTGATACATGATAGAAAATGTTAACCATTATAAAGAAAAGAGACTTCAAATATGGGTCATTAGGAAGGGTTTCATAGAGGAGGTAGATTTGAGCTGGGGTTAAAGGCCAGGTGGCATTTGCAATGCATGTTAAAGCCCATGCAAATCACTGGGGGAAAGATGACCAGTGTGAATACAAGCATCATACTGGCATTGACATGGAAGGTTGGAGCCAGAATTTCAGTTTGGTTGAAATGAAGAGTGACTGAGGGAAATCATTAGGAGCCAGATTTTGGGTAATAAAGTGGGCCAGTTTGAGGAGAGCTTGGTATATCAGTGTGAGGAGTTTGGACTCCACTGTAGGTTATGGGTAGCCTATGGGGTATTTTTAAGCATAGACACTACACTATCAGAGAATTGTCCTTCAAGAAAAGTGATCTGGCAACATATAAGATGAATTAGAGGAAAAGGAAATTAGAGACAAAGTGGTAGCTTGGCTATTGTCAAATTTGATTTCTGCCAAAACCCAACTGAAAGATGACATTCATATCTGTACAGACCAAGGGTATAATCCTGGGAAATGTACCAGTCTCTATTGCAATAGCTGAAACTCCACCAATTTTAGAAAGTTGATCTTTGAAACTAGCCTACAACAATGGAATGGGCTTTCTCCCAAATAAGGAACACTCTGAAAGGAATTGTACAGATGGTAGATGACCACAGGAATAGTGGAAGGAATTTTTGCATTGGGTAAAAGGTAGCATAAGCCTTTTATATTTCTTCAAATTTAAATTAATTTTCTAACTCCATGTAATTCAACATTCTGAAACTTACAAGATGGATACTGATAAGTGAATGCCTGTTTCCTCAAATGTAAAGTTAGGACATGCATTGGATTTTTTTTTCAATCAGTGGGACTTCTTTTTTTCCTTCAGACAAAATCCTACATGGACTCCTATTCTATACAAAATGAGCAGAAGTGGAGCTGGTGGGAGCTGCACTGGTGAGTCAGTGATGGAACTAGGTCCTCCGCCCACTTGGTCCCCTCCTGGTCTTGGGGTTCCAGGACTCTCGGGATCCTCAGACAACACTTTGAAAATCATGGGGTTAGATAATTTGAGTTTGGCAGAACAGCTCTAAAACTCTGATTTGAGGTACATAGAAAAGATTTCAAATATCAAAACTATTGCCACTTTGTTCTTTGTTTTATGGAATGAGAACTTGGTGCACTATAAATATAAAACTGTATGTATGTATTTTTCTTTCACAGCTAGAGCTAGTGGCTAATTGGTTTTAGGTTTAAAACAAATACTTGAGATTTTAAACAAATATTTGGGATACTCATCCCTAATACGTCATTATTGGGAAACAAAATTTGATTGTATTTTTTCAAAATTAACAAGTATTTACCTATTGAACTTTGAATGTAAAAGCTCATTCACAAAATTCTCTTCCTCAATATGGGCAAAGCTTGCAAGGTGAGCTCCAAATTCTTCACAAAATGCTTCTGCTTCTCTCCATGTTCTTTTCATCAGGACCTTTTCACTATGAAATACCTGGTTTAGTAGGAGAAAAAAAAGTTAACACTATTATGAATAAGGTGAGGCTGTTTAATTCTGGACAAGAAAATAGCAGTAATATAATTGTCATTATTATATATTAAAAGTTTGACCCAGTAGGGAGAAATAACATTTATTAAGCTAGAATGTGTCTATTCATTGTAAAACTATCTCATTTTATTCTCACAACAAATTCATGAGGAGGATATAATGAGCTCAGTTTTATAAATAGACTCCTTGAGGACTCTTTTTTTTTTCTTCTATATTTCTGTAACTGGCATATACTTGTCCCTTAATAAATGTTTGTTAAGAGATGCAGACAGTCAGGCTAAGAGAGGTTACAAATTTCTGGTCACACAGCTACAGATAGGCAGAGCTAGAATTAGGTCCGGCACTCCTTGCTTCAAGAACCCATGAATTTCTTTTCCACCAGATTGCCTTCTGACAAATTAGAATTGGCTGAAGGATCATGAATCTGGCTGACCCACGGCAGGAAATGAGAAATGAGATCTGGGACGTAGGACAAGTATATTACTAAAATCTTTGGGTCTTAGCTGTGCCTAAATTCTCTGCGTTTCTCAGGTGTCCTCACAGTAGCAGGAAGACGTCAGTCAAATGGAGAGTCTACTTCTGACTTTATTTAGAATCAAGGGTGAGCGTCCAAAAACACAGAACTCCAGACTCTGGGCCTCTGTGCCCTCCTCATTTTTAACTGCCTGACATTATGCCAGAGTCTCATGCCAGGCAGGCACCCTGAGGCCAGGCTTCACCAGACCCTGATTTGCTGAGAACCAGAATGAATCGCTTTCCCAGTCCTGTGGGCCACAGCACAGCTTTTCCATCTTCTAAATTATATGTCAAAACTCACCTCCTCTGGGAACCTTTTCTTGAATCACTTAAAATTCACCAATCCCACCACCATGCCCATCAAACACACCATACATCTGTTGACATGTCTGGGTAATACATAGTAGAAAAAGCACTGGACTGGGGGTCCCAAGACCAGGGATTTATTCCAACTCTGTCAATAAATAATTGTGACCTTGGACATATCACTTCATCTTGCTGCCTCAGTTTGCTAATTTCTAAGGTTTAATTTATTGCTTTGTGAAGTCACTGTTATCTGATGAATTTAATGTAGGATTGTACATGTGTACATTAAATTGAATGCATTCACAGCAGTTTCATGACAAGGAGATTGTGGGTACTGATTTACATCTAGGATCTAAAGCTGATATGCAAAAACACATTTCTTCACACATTTTTTCACACACATATATATATCCCCCCATATATATATATCAAATGTATGTATTAATTTGTTTGATCCTCAGGTGTCTGGCAAGTTGCAAAAGCTATTTTTAGCAGCAGAATGGTATTATTCCATAATAAAGACTTCATTCATTTTCTTACAAACAATATGGAATTGTACCATTTCAATACCCAGTAAGCGTCTGTCTTGTTCATTTGGTAATATGCAGTAAGAACAATATTGACTGGGGCCTTGATATCAATCTTCAAGAAGAGGTCTTCAGTATCACCAGGGATATGTCAGTCTTTTGACTTAAATTATTTTGTCATATAACTGAAAGGATAGAGACAGTCAACAAATATTAAGTACCTGTTGTGTGCCAGGCACTGTTCTGGAGTAAGGGAATTTGGGATAAATGGACAAAACTGAAATAATGTTTTTTCCACTGAGAATGCCTAGGTACCCTTGGCATCACCTTGAAGCAGCTGGCCAAACCAGGCTCTGATTCCCAGTCCAAGTAGCAGGGGTGAAAAGGCCATCTCTCTTCCTGCTCTGTTTTCTCCTGTTTTCCCACTGGTTGCTTACACAGGGACATTGCCTTAAAGCGTCTGCAGTCCTTCACTTCCCAGGGACCAGGTGGATTCCTTCCTCGCATGACAACACAGCCACCACTATAGCCTAAAAGCAGAAAACAACACTATTTAGCACCAGAATGACTAGAACATTTTGTTCTTAGAAGACAGATCTTTAGAGTGCTGCACAACTGACATCACATAATGAAGCACCCACATAAGAACAATAATGAAGAAAAAGAATGCTTTCTTAATCAGACTACCTCATTTCTCTTCCTTTCACCTTTGGAGAGAAGAATAGAAGATGGAAAAGTGAGGGAAGAGAGCCTGTGGAGACTGGAATTTGGACATTTGGAGCTCAGATGGGAAATGATAGGAAACTAGGCACAGTTCAACCTGGGACTGAAATATCCCCAATATTCAATCAAATCCCCAATATTTCAATCAAATGCCAACATTCCTCTACTTTCAATTTGTGAGCTTTCTTTCTTAACTGTGCAGAGAAAAATTGAGCCCACCATTTACTGAGCACTTACTCTGTATACTGTGCTTTGAAACCCCATTGTGAAAAATCAACAATGAAAAATGCATAGTGCTTATCCTCTGAGAAATAGATTTGACAGGGAAGACACATAAATGATGGATTCAAGGCAGATTGCAAGGTACATAACAGAAAGCCAAACTGTAAACCATGGGAGAGTGGAGAGAATGAGATAAATTCTGTTTGGGGTGACACTCTGGGGGCAGGAATAAAGGCAGACATTAAGGAAAGGGGAAAGACCATCTAGTTCTGGATGAAGCTCTATTCTTTTGTGTATGTTTGAACATATTGGAAAATGAACCATATTTTTCCATAGAAACAATTTCTATGTTAAGATGCTTATTTGTCATCAAATCTATACAACTCATAGGACAGCTAAAAAATACACCTCAAATTTCAGTGAATAGTAGAAAACAATCCCATTCCAAAAATAGAATACAAATTGAGTAAGAATGAACCTTTTTTCTTAAAGCCAAAGTGATCATTCATTTATCTAAATGAAATTCCACAACAAAAAAATTGTGCATCTACATCTACATACCAGGCTAGTCTATATATTAGCTGCTAGAGATAGAAGGACAAAACAAAATAAAACAAACAAAACCCAACTCTTATTTTAGTGTGAGGCACAGACACAAACAATTAATTTCATTGAACATAATGTGTGATGTACTATACTAAAGGAGAATTCAGATTTCTGTGGGAGATTCCAGAAGGGGTGATGGAGTCTGCCTCAGGATGTCAGTAAAGGATTTGCAGGAAGTGACATTTAACTGAATTTTGAAGGATGAAAAGGAGAAGAGTTTTCAAGGGGTGCTGGTAAAAAAAGCAAGCAATTATAAATGAAACATCTGAAAACTCTGACGACTCTGGACCTAAAGGCACTTTTAAAAATATAGTCATTTGGTACTAAATAGTTGTCTTGCTTAATTTCCTTCACAAGGAATGGCTTCAGTTTTTTTTTTTTTTTTAATACAGAGCAACTGGCTTTATCCTTGTCAACAATGGGTGGTTATTTTATGCTCATAGAAAAACTAAAGCAAGGGGGAGTGAGAAGAAGGCGGACAGAGGAAGACATACAAACAGCCTCTCCTAAAAGGATGGAAGAGTTTGTGGAAAAAGAGAAAGAATAAGGGGGCTAAAGAACCAGTGTTTGTGTCTTCCACAGTCCTGAGTTCACACCCCACGTTAGACATCAGGCATCATGGCCATCCACAAGAAGGTCACAGTCCTGTTTGTGTGTGCATGCTGATGTGTCAAAGAGACACACGAAGGTGAAAGTGACCAGTAGTATACAAGAAAACATGACTAGTATGACTTGTATAGAAGAAAAGGAAGCCAAGATAGGGCATTGTTGGTCCATACAAAAGCCAGCAGTCAGTCCACTGGCCAGAAACCTAGTTAGTGTTAAAGCTGAGTGAATGATTGAGGGCCATGCAAAGGGGAAAGATTATAGCATGTGACTGCAAACTGCCACGAATGGAGCTTTGCAATCCTGTTCAATGTAATTTTGGAATGCACCTCATGATCTAGCTGGTCATGAACAATGGAGGAGATGCTGCATACTCTGTGTGATGAGATTCTAATGAAATTGAACTGTGGAAATCCATATGGAAGCCCCAAATGTAATATGCTAACAGAGTTGCTCTAGTTGAAAGAGCAGGGTGAACATGCACTCCCTCTCAATGCCTCCATCCTTCCTTCCCCAGCAGCCTTTGACTTGGAGCCTGAAGTCTGGAGTTCTAGTCTCAGCACAAATATTTAGTAACTGAAAACTCAAACAGGTTAATTAACCACAAAAAACTTTGCCTGAAATGTGGGGATAACAATTCCTTTTCTTCTCACTGGTTCTCATGAAGATCAAATAGAATAATGTATTTAAAAACATCCTGAAAGAGAGGCAGGGCTAAAATCACCCCTAAGATGTTGCTTCTATTCTTATTTTGACTTTTCATTACAAAAGCTGGGATTTTGTGTCAGGAGTTCTGCCTGCATGTTCAAAGAATTTTTAAAAAGCTCGGATCAGCAAGTTTAAAATGTAATATACTTTTTTTTTTGTTGGTCTTGCATTTTGTCTTACTTTTTCACATCAGACAATGATTAAATAGCTCTGGTTTTAGATACTATAGATACTCAACTCATCTTCGTTAGTGAAGAAGGAGATGTTTGTGAAGTGCTATGAAGATGAAAAGTACTGTAGGAGTGTTATTGGTATTCTAAAGTGGTTAACTTAATGGAACATTTGACCCAAATTTTAGAGTCTCAGCCCCAAAGAAGCAGTAAAGTGGTGTAATAAAGGGAGACTGGGCTAAGGGAGATATAAACCAAATTTATAATCTTATATTGTGGGTATGCTTGCAAAAGCCAAATAACAAAGGTAGGGTGTGGGAAAGAGAGAAAGGGGTTTTTCTCCCCGAGAAATTGTTCTCAAATTCAATAACTCATTTCCCATTGGAGAAGAAAAACTATCGTCCTATTCCTCAGTGGTGAATTTCATATTTAAACTGATTCTCCCTACCTGCCTTACCCTCCCTCTATCCCCCTTCACTCTCTCCATCAAACATGAATGGGATGACTTGAGGTCAATTAAGACATTCCAATTCACTATTCTAGTCCTTTCCATTTGGCAAAGCTATCTAACCATATAAATTGAACTGAGCTGGGAAAGCCTCCATCTTTCACCTCTCTGGTCAAATACCTGAAGTAGACGAATGAAATCTATTTGTGGCCTCGGGGTAGGAGGGAACTGTAGCTGGGCCTTCAGAGCCTCTAGACAATTATTTTACTTGAATCTGTCTAGTTATTTTCCCATCCTGCATTAACCCTTTCACATCCTTACTTCTTAGGCCCTGTGCCCTACCCACACTCCTTCTCTATCCTTTTTACCTTCTTCAGGCAGAGAAGTGACGCTATGGGGGTAGATTCCGTGGAATGTTAAATATCTGCCTGATACTGGGTTAGGCATTTTATATGGTCTTTTCTTTATTCAATGTCAAAAATTCTGAGATGGATATTAGCATCTACAGTTTGCTAATGGAGAAATTGAGGCACATGGTGAGGGTTTGATGCAGAATTTGAAAATGGATTTAACTCAATCTACCATGACACAATGTCAAGGTACAGAGTAGGCAGGCATACAATAACTAGCTGTTGAATGATTGAATCTTCCCCTCAAATTATGTTCCTCCATTTCCATGGAGCTCCCTCTCATTCCCCCAGTCACATTTCTTTCTGTGTGTGCCCACAGCATTTCCTTAAACTTCTACAATCCCATTTTTACCTTGTATGACAGTTGCTTACATGCTTATAAAAAGATATGGAAATTTCCAAAATTTCCAAAGAGTGCTCAGAAATGAGAATAAGTTTGTCCTCATTTATGTGGTGGTTCATTTCAGAACTCTGGGAAGCCTTAAACTGGATCCACCTATCTGGCTTCTCCTTGCTATGTGGAGTCACTTTCAAGAAAAACAGACCTGATTTACTCTCCCAGGATCCCAATTTCCCTGTCATTGGCAGAAGACTTCTATTGACTTGGGACGATTGGGGTAAATGCTCTAGAGTTATCCCATATGAAAGAAACACACCTTCTCTGCAGTGGCACCTAGATCTAAAAACAAAACTTTTGTCACAGAGCCTGAGTGACAAAATAGTGATCTTAAAGTGTTTCTCCTTCTTTATACAGACAACTATGAAACTGTAATGTAACTTGGAAAAGATTTTTGAGTGTCTTAACAAGAATGGAGGCACTTTTTTTTCTTTCACTGTAGAACAGCTTCCATTTATATTGAATCTTTAAGTACAAACTACATTTTAATTTCTAATGCATTAACATCCCTAAATAAGAAAGGCCCCATTTTCCCCTTTAAATAGTTGCTAGTTAGTATGGATCAAAACTGGTTTTCCTGTTTTACTTGAATAGTTATTTCTCTTAAAATGCTAAGTGCCACAGTCTCTTTGCTATTGTTGTTTTAGTAAAATAGCAGGAAACTCTCTCTTTATAAAAAATATCCCAGATATGAAGCTATGAAGAAACCTAATGAATCAATGGATCTAGGCATTGATCATTAGTGGCTGCTAACATTGCAAAAAGTGAGAAAAGTGAACATTACGTGCCTTCAGATAGAATACACAACTTATGAAATGGTCTTCTAAAAGAAAAGAAAAGAAAATCTGAAGTATATAATGCCTCTGATTCTAACTTTTTAGAAATAAAAATGTCAATTTTATGGAAAATGAAGAGGATAGAGTAACACATTAAACAACATATAGGGATTCAATAACAAAATCCAGACTGTAGGAAGCTATAGGACAAATAACCCATTTGTGTCAACAAATAAAATTTTTAAAAAATGGCAGGGGGTAAGGAAGAAGGAAACATAGAGATTAAAATAGACTAAGAGATCTATCAAACAATTGCAATGTATGAATCTTTTTGGGATCCTGATTCAAACAAACTGTAAAATCCATTATATGACATTTATGAATAATTTAGAAATTTCAGCATTCACTTAAGATTTATGTTACAAAGTTATAGTTAATTACTTTTAGTTGTGATAATTGTCTTATATTCATGTTTTTAAAAAATAAGTCTTTATCTTTTAGGGATAATATTGAAACATTTGTGGATGAAACAATATGATGTCTGGGCTTTTCTATGACAAAATATGGGAAGTGGGGGAAGTGGGTGAGGGTATTGATGAAACAAGATAGACCATGAGTTCATAATGGATGACACAGATGATGGGTATATGGTGGGTCATTACACTATTTGGAGAACATAATACAAAGTTGAAAAAAGTGGCACAACTGCAACTCCACTATAGATGGAATATTTTTATGATATGACATAAAGACAGAGTCTTGGCTAAGTTTGTAAAAAACAGCAGGCTTCCTGTTCAAGGGTCAATTTATATAGTGAGTTTGGGCTGGATTAAGATTCTGCCATGAGGACCAAGTTAATGGATACTTTCATGACAGGCAGGGGAAAAAATGTGATTTAGGATGGTGTTTCTGCAAACTGCAATTTAAAAGAAAAAAGGAAACACAGAGCCTTTTATATTGCTATTTCTTCAAAAAAAGATTTACATTTTCATCTTATTCAGAGACAATTTACTCAATGTCAGTCAGCATGAGCAGCCAAACTGAGCATCATGATATTATTTTTGCTTTAGGGAGAACAGGAAAAGAGTAGTGCCACTCAAATAAATTATAGCAGAAACTTATGAATGACAAGGAGCTCTGCTTCAGTTCCAGATTTTAGACATCCAAATATGCCCCAAGGAAGGTAACATTAAAAACTAAGATTTTGTCTACTCAAAACGTGTTAATTTATTTTGACAGGTATAGACATTCCTAACAAAATTCCAAAGTATATTAGAAATGAAACCTGAGCTTTTTTTTTTTTTCAGTAATAGTGTGACACGGAACTTTACTATTCTCTGCATTTTAATAATATTCATAGATTTGTAGAATGAGAAGGTTGTTTCTTGACTGAATTATGATGTTTCTTGTTTAGAGCTATGCAAAGTCACCAGTTTCTATATACATTTCCTAACCAATGCTTATACACAAAAAATGTAATTTGTCTTAACTTAACCTTGCAGGCATCTTTAAAAAGTATGGTTTTTTAAAAAATAATAAACTATATATTTTAGAGCATTTTGGATTCATAGCAAAATTGAGTGGAAAGTACAGACTTCCCTTATACGTCTTGCCCAAATATATAAAACTTTTCTCGCTATTGACATCCTATACCATAATGGTGCATTTGTTAAAACTTTTAGTGACACATCATTACCACCCAAAATCCATGATTTACATTAGGTTTCATTCTTGGTGTTGTGCATTTTATGATTTGGACGAATGTATAATTACATATAGCCACCATTGTAGTACCATATAGAATAATTTCATTGTCCCCCAAATCCTCTGTGTTCTGCCTATTTATCTCTACCTTCCCCTGGCCCCTGCAAACCACTTTTTACTACTAATCTTTTTACTGTCCCATAGTTTTGCCTTTTCCAGAATGTCATGTGGTTGGAATCATGTAGTATGTAGATTTTTCAATAGGCCTTTTGCACTTAGTAATATGCATTTAAGTTTCATTAAATGTCTTTTAATGGCTTGATAGCTCATTTCTTTTTCTTATTTTTTATTATTTTTTAAATAATTTTTGTTTTGTTATATTAGTCACCATACAGCACATTCCCAGTTTTTGATGCAATGTTCCATGATTCATTATTTGCATATAACACCTAGTGCTCCATGCAATACGTGCCCTCCTTAATACCCATCACCGGCCTATCCCAATCCCCCACCCCCCTCTCCTCTGAAGCCCTCAGTTTGTTTCCCAGAGTCCACAGTCTCTCATGGTTCATTCCCCCTTCTGTTTACCCCCCCTTCATTCTTCCCTTCCTTCTCCTACTGATCTTCCTATTTCTTATGTTCCATAAATGAGTGAAACCATATGATAATTGTCTTTCTCTGCTTGACATTTCACTTAGCATAATCTCCTCCAGTCCCGTCCATGTTGCTGCAAATGTTGGGTAATCGTTCTTTCTGATAGCTGAGTAATATTCCATTGTATATATGGACCACATCTTCTTAATCCAGTCATCTGTTGAAGGGCATCTCGGCTCCTTCCACAATTTAGCTATTGTGGACAATGCTGCTATGAACATTGGGGTGCATATGGCCCTTCTCTTCACTACGTCTGTATCTTTGGGGGTAAATACCCAGTAGTGTAATTGCTGAATCATAGGGTAGCTCAATTTTTAACTTTTTAAGGGACCTCCACACTGTTTTCCAAAGTGGCTGTACCAACTTGTATTCCCACCAACAGTGTAAGAGGGATCCCCTTTCTCCACATCCTCTCCAACATTTGTTTTTTCCTGCCTTGTCCATTTTTGCCATTCTAACTGGCGTAAGGTGGTATCTCAATGTGGTTTTGATTTGAATTTCCCTGATGGCTACTGATTTTGAACATTTTTTCATGTCTCTGTTAGCTATTTGTATGTCTTCATTGGAAAAGTGTCTGTTCATATATTCTGCTCATTTTTTGATTTGATTATTTGTTTCACGTGTATTGAGTTTGAGAAGTTCTTTGTAGATCTTGGATACTAGTCTTTTATCTGTAGTGTCATTTGCAAATATCTTCTCCCATTCTGTAGGCTGCCTTTTAGTTTTTTTGACTGTTTCCTTGGCTGTGCAGAAGCTTTTTATCTTGATGAAGTCCCACAATTCATTTTTTTCTTTTGTTTCTCTTGCCTTTGGAGATGTGTCATGAAAAAAGTTGCTGTGGTCGATGTCAAAGAGGTTGCAGCCTATGTTCTCCTCTATGCTTTTGATGGATTCCTGTCTCACATCGAGGTCTTTCATCCATTTGGAGTTTATCTTTGTGTATGGTATGAGAGAACTTTTTTTTTTATTTAAAGATTTTATTTATTTATTTCAGAGAGAGAGAGCGAGAGAGAGTGGGGGAAGGGGGAGAGGCAGAAGCTTGAGTGGGGGGAGGGGGAGAGGGAGAAGACTCCCTGCTGAAGAGCCTGATGCGGGGCTCCATCCAGGGACCTCGGGATCATGACCTGAACAGAAGGCAGATGCTTAACCAACTGAGCCACCCAGCCACTCTGGGCCTTTTGTCCATTTTTAAATATTGTCCTTCATTTCCTTATTGTTGAGTTTTAAGGATTCTTTGTATATTTTGGATAACAGTCCTTTATCACAGGTGGTTTTTGCAAATATTTTTACTTAGTCTGTGTCTTGTCTTCTCATTCTCTTGGCATTGTCTTTCTCAGAGCAGAAGTTTTTAGTTTTAGTGAAAATTGATTCTTTGATGGATTGTGCCTTTGGTGTTGTATCTAAAAAGTCATTGCCTTACTCAAGGTCATCTAGATTTTCTATTATGTTATCGTCTAGGAGTGTTATAGCTTTGTGGTTCATATTTAGGTCTGTGGTTCATGTCAGTCAATTTTGGGGCTTTCTATTCTATTCTATTGATTTGTCTTTTTTCCCCCCAATACCACACTGCCTTGATTACTCTAGCTTTACAGTAAGTCTTGAAGTCAGGTAGTGTCAATTCTCTGACTTTGTTCTTCTACATCAATATGGAGTTTGCTATTCTGGGTCTTTTGCCTTTCCATATAAACTTTAGAATCAGTTTGCTGATATCCACAAAATAACTTGCTGGGATTTTGAATGGGATAGCATTGAATGTATAGGTCAGTTTGTGAAAAACTGACATCTTGACATTATTGAGTTTTCCTATCCATGAACATAGAATATCTCTCCTTTTATTTAGTTCTTCTCTGACTTATTTCATTAAGGTTTATAGTTTTCCTCATACAGATTTTGTACATAATCTGTTAGATTTATATGTAAGAATTTCAATTTGGGGGTTGCTAATTTAAATGATAATATGTTTTTAATTTTAAACTCCACTTGTTCATTGCTTTTATATAAGAAAGCAATTGACTTTTGTTCATTAATCTTTTATATTGCAATCTTGCTGTAATCACTTATTTGTTCAAGGGCTCTTTTATGGATTCTTTCTGATTTTTTATGTAGATGATCTTATCATCTGTGAACAAAGTTTTATTTCTTTCTTTCCAATCTGTATACCTTGTATTTGCTTTTTTCCCCCCTATTGCATTAGCTAGGACTTCTAGTACAGTGTTTAAAAGAACTGTTGATAAGGAACATCCTTGCCTTGTTCTTGATGTGAGTAGGAAAGCCTTTATTTTTCACCATTAAGTATGATATTTGTGGGTTTGGTAGATGTTCTTTATAAAATTGAGGAAGTTTCCCTTTATTTCTAGTTTGCTAACAGTTATTAAAACAAATAGGTATTGGATTTTTGTCATGTTTTTCTGCATCTATTGATATGATCATGTGACTTTTTAAAATAGCCTGTTGATGTGATGCATTACGTTAATTGATTTTCGGATGTTGAATCATCCTTGTGTAATGGGGATAAATCCCATTTGGTTGTGGTATAAAATCTTTTCTACATTGTTGGATTTAATTTATTAATATTTCATTGAAGATTTTTTCTTACTCTGTTCATGAGAGACATTGGTCTGTAATTTTCTTTTCTTGCAATGTCTTTGTCTGATTTTGGTATTAGGGTAATGCTGGCCTCAGAATGAGACAGTAAGTATTCCCTCTGCTTCTGTCTTCTGGAAAAGGTTGTAGAGAACTGGCGTAATTTCTTCCTTAAATATTTAGTAGAATTCACCAGTGAACCCATGTGGACCTGGTGCTTTCTGTTTTGAAAGGTTATGAATTTTTGTTTCAATTTCTTCAATAGCTATAGGCCTACTCCAATAGTTGATTTCTTGTTGTGTGAATTTTGGCTGATTTTATCTTTGAAGAAATTGGTCATTTTCATCTAGGCTATCAAATTGTAGATACAGAGTTTTCATAATATTCCTTTATTATCCTTTTAATGTCTCTGGGATCTGTAGTGATCCTCCCTCTTTTATTTGTGATATCAGTAATTTGTGTCTTCTCTCTTTTCATAGTGAGTCTGGCTACAGGGTCATCAATTTCATTGATCTTTTCAAAGAACCAACTTTCGTTTTTGTTGATTTTCTTTACTGAGTTCCTGTCTTCAGTTTTATTGATTTCTGCTCTAATTCTTATTATTTATTTTCTTTGACTTACTTTGGATTTAATTTTCTCTTCTTTTTCTAGTTTCCTTAGGTAGAAGCCTAGATTACTGATTTTAGATATTTCTTTTTTCTAATATATGCATTCAGTGTTTTAAATTTCCTCTAAAACATTGCTTTCGCTGCATCTCACAAATTTTGGTAAGTTGTATTTTCATTTAGTTTAAAATGTTTTAAAATTCCTCTTGAGATTTCTTCTTTGACCCATGTTTTATTTAGAAATGTATTGTTTAATGTCTAAGTATTTTGGAATTTTCCACCTATCTTTCTGTTATTGGTTTCTAGTTTAATTTCACTGTGGCCCGAGAGAAGCCATTGTATGATTTCTGTTCTTTTAAATTTGCTAAGGTGTGTTTTATGGCCAGAATGTTGCCTATCTTAGTGAACATATCATGTGAGCTTGAGAAGAATGTGTCATTTTCTGTTGACGGAGTAGGTAGTCTATAGATATCTGATAGAGGGGTGTTAAAGTCTCCAACTGTAATAGTTGCTTCATCTATTTCTTCTTGCAGTTCTATCAGTTTTTCTCATATATTTTGACACTCTGCTGTTAAGCACATACACATTAAGGACTGTTATGTCTTCTTAGAGTGCCTGACTCCTTTACCATTATGTTCTATCCCCTTTTTTAATACCTGAAAACTTTCCTTATTCTGAAGTCTGCTCTGTGAAATTAATATAGCTGCTCCTGCTTTCTTTTGATTAGCATTTGCGTAGTATATCTTTCTCTATCCTTTTACTTTTAATCTACATGTCTCTTTGTATTTAAAGTAGGTTTCTTGTAGTCAACATACAGTTAGGTCTTGTGTTTTGATCCGCTCTGACAATCTCTGTCTTTTAATTGGTATATTTAGTCCTTTGACTAATTATTATTACATATTTGATATATGAAAATTATTTTGATATATTATAATAATATCTAGCTTTCCTCAGGGAAGAGCCTGAGGCCCCTTAACCCATTTCCTCCAGAAACAAATTTAGAGGTAACCTATTGCCTATCATTTCTTGGGGTAGTCCTCACTGAGACCCACAAGTAAAAAAAGGAGCAAGGTATCCAAATAGGAACTCATGCTGAGGTAAAGGGGTATTGAGTCTAGGTTGGTGACCTAAAGACCTAAAGATTGTTCCATAGGGACTTGTTCTAGTGCAGCTTGTGGCTGAAGCCATTCATTTCTCTGGAACTGACTAACCTGGCACAGTTTCATGTTTGGGGATCCAGATCTGAGCTTATGAGAGGGAACTAATAGATCTGTAACTCTGAAATCCTGGCTAAGTTACCCCAGAAGTCCATGGAGGGGATGGTTTAATAAGAGTGTTACCTAAATAATGGGTCAGCATTCTACAGCAAAGCAGCAGTGACTGTGAACTGATAGATGAACCCATATGTGCCCATTCACTGTGCTTTGAAGTATAATAGACTATTCTGGACTGAGTAATAAGCCCCTGAGATTCTTGGACAATGGGGGGGGGAAGATTTTAGGAGGAAGAAACTGGACTTCCTGCTAATAAAGGCATATGTGGTCTTGAGCAATGAATTTATACCTTGAACTTGTCAAATGTCACATGCATTATACTTTCAAAAATGGCCAGCCATATGTCACCCCCTGAGAACGTGTGGTAATTGTTTTAGTTGCTTTAGGCATTAAGAAAACATCAAGGAAGCACAGAAGGAGGTGGACCATGGGGTGGAAGGAATTTTGGTCAAAGAAAACAGGAGGGAGGTGTGGTATTACAGTCCCCTCTACTCACGAGGCTGATGTGCATTCCAGTGTGTGTACTGCACCGGCTCAGACTTCTGCCCCCCTGCTGTCTTCCAAGTGTATTCTCCTGTATCATTTTGATCTTGAAGAGCTATCCAAAAATAACTGTCCTTCGTTTTTACCACACTACTGATCAAACTGGTAATAAAAGCCTGTTCAAACCTTAAAAACGAAAAAAGGAAATGGTTATAGTAAGTTTCGGGGCAATAAAAAAAATGTCATTAAAGCATAATGAGGTGCACAGAATGGCACTAGACCTTTCTGATGAATTCTTCAGAACATGGAACAGAAAAACACTCAAAGACCCCTAACATTATTAATACATGCCAAACGTCTGTGCAATTCCCAGAAATAGATAAGTGAGGAGAATTTGAGTCTCAAAGACAAGGTTTAATTCTTTCAAGGAATAAAGTCCAGCTCCACTTTCAGAGTCTAGGTGGTAAAGCCCATCAAGCTAGCAATAATATTTCTTGGCACGACATGTGCCCTATTTTGTAATTAGGCCACATAGCACATACCTTGCCATAACGTGTGTGCAGTGGGGGAACTGGCAGTGGGGAGGAGGAATGAACATTGCCAACATGGAGTTCACATGCACTCACCCACCACACTTGCCTGGTGAGAATGGAACAGAGATTGGAGTAGCAATTTTATGTCTCCCAAATAAGTTTGTTCACAAGCACATGGAGTCCTTGGCTTATTCAAATGTGTTCAGATGTGCACATTCACTGAAGAAAAATTTAAACCCTAGGAAGTAATCCAAGGATGTACACCCACTAATATTTTCCCCACACAGCTGAATGAATTAGTGTTCATTGATTGGTGGCAGTGCTCCTTTCCCAACATGAATGCATCAAAAGTGGAATCTGGAAAATTTGTATATATGCTTCCACATGAATATCTAATAGAAAATTCTTAGTATTAAAATTTAACTAGCATTGAAATTTTAAGCTAAGTTGTAAACTATCTTGAAAAATTTATTTTCAATGCATCTGAAGTTTTGAGAAATCCCATTTCAAACAGTGGTGACTTTTGGCCAGAACTGCTGAGTCAATGAGAAAGGGTAGGCCTGATCAAATTACCCAGGAAACCTAGGAAAGCGAATTAGACTTTTTCATCCAATTCTGGAATTGTTTCATTACCATGCATCCTTAAGTTGCTAAGGGGAAGAAAAGCAATGGGGTCATTCAAGAATAGAGAAGACTCAAAGGAAATGGGGGGGGGAGGGGAGAAAAGAACACAGAAAAGTAAAATTTATAACTGCCTTATGAATATCACTACCAACATTTAGTGATCTTAGGCATCCATGATACTCATCTTTGCAAAGCATATGGATTTTTATTATGCTTTAGTAAATATTTTCTGTACTCTGTTAATAATCTAAATATCATGCATTTAAAATTAGAAAAGTTCTTTTTTAACCAGATTGCAGTGGTAGAATTTTATGTAAATGTGCTTCAAAGGAAAGTACAATATGCAAAAATGTGCTTCAAAGGAAAGTACATAAAACTAAACATCGTCTAGGTGCTATTGTAATTTTCCTTATGCTTCCAGTGGTTCACGCTCTCACAATTTAGGATCTGCTTTTCCTTCTCCCCTCTGAGACAAAGTAGCATTGTTATCATGCCCAGCCAGTGCCTTTAACTGCTGTCTTAGGAGGCCAGCAAGGCACTACATCATGGAGGCTATGGCCATACCACCATCACTGTGCTGGTTCTAAACCCAGGGGACAATGCTGGTTCTTCCATTACCTTGTACTATAGCATTTACTGGACAATGGAGAGGAAACGTTGTCTGTGAACTTGGCTACTGATATCATTATTCGTGACAACATTTTGCTTTTGTTCCCTGTTAGTTTTAGATTTATTTATTCCACTCTAATTTGCTATTTTATCACTATTAATGATTGCTTAAAACAATAGAAACCTTGTGCTTCTCAAATTGGTGAGTATCTTTTAAGTAGTTGCTTATTATAATAATAATACTTAGATCCTAAAACCTTCAAATCAGGACTTTAGTTTTCTTGGTACGGTTTAGAAGATATCATTGTTAATAAAGAAATTCAGCAAATATGTCTTTCTTTTAAATCATATATTCTAAGAGCTTAACTCTAGATCACAGCATGCAGCCTTGAATGTCTCTTTCCAACAGATAAAGAAACAAGAGGATGTTTTATACTCATTACCACTTACTATTTGGTTCCAAACACTTAAAAGGGTTGTGAAAACTCTGGCTTACAATAATACCCCATGTAACTACTTATAAAATCAAATTTTTAGGGAAATAATTCTTAAAATCAGAAAAAAAAATTCCAATCAACTCCTTAAAAAAGTTAAGGAATCAAATGTGCATTTTCAATGTAAATAAGAAAAATATATCTTGAATTTCCATCAGTTTGATGAGAAATTGTTACTCATGGTGCTAAACATTACATTTTCATTTTAAAAGTGCAGTTTGAAGGCAGTAATACAAATGTTTGGGGTACACTGACAAATTTTTTCATTTCAAAATAAATTTTGCATTTCCAAAAATGCACACTTCAAAAGGAGATATGTATATTTGAGTCTCTAACAGAACATATTTGTTCATCTGTTTAGCCAGTGACAAATGTAGCTGAAAAAAAAAGCTGTTTCTTGTCTGTGAGTAACACAACACTCAGCAGACAGCAGTACTTAATGATTATGTTTGTATTAACTAAAACTAGAGATTGAAAAGAAGTAATGAACTGGATGTAGTGTCACTAGAAAGCTTATTTCAGTTAAAAAAAAATTGTGGTAGTTTTACATATAGTGATCCAGTTAGGAGGTATTCAACTTTGAGCTGAATAATTGCAATGAGGTTTCTTTTAATAACAAAATTATTAACATTTTTAATACCATATTCAAATAACTGATTTTATTGCTGAGTGAATGCAAAAATGATACATTTCTTTCTCTTTCTTTTAAATAAAGAATAGAAATAGAATATCAGTAGTTTTAAAATGGGAGACATGTATCATGATTATTACTATACGGAGTTTTCAGTGGCATTCCTCAAGAACTAGAAATATTAAGTTTTGGCTATTGTTTATTGCAAAAGACTAGAATAGAAATATAAATTTAGAAAAGATACTTAACATACACACAAGAAATAAACCTGGAAGAACAAATTCCAAACTGTTAATGGCAGTTACCTTTGTTAACTGTGAATGGGAGAGAAGTGGGATTGGTTGGAAAGGAGGAGGAATGGAGATGAGAAGGCACTTACACTTTTTAGTTTATATTCTTTTGGCTTGCTTGAATTTATACCAACAAGAATGTTTTTATTGCATAATTTTAAAGAGGATAATTAAAATATGTTTTTAAAAGAAAGTTAGGGGTGCCTGGATGGCTCAGTTGGTTGAGTGTCCAACTCTTGGTTTCAACTCAGGTCATGATCTCATGGGTTGTGGGATTGAGCCTCAGGCTGTCATGCTCTGCACTCAGCAGAGGCGAGTATGGTTGAAGACACTTTCCCGTTGCCCCTCCCCCCACTTGTGCATGTTCTCTGTCTCTCTCCAATAAATAAATAAATCTTTAAAAAATATATAAAATAAATAAAAAGAAAAAAGTTAACTGCATTCTATTTTAAAAAGTGTTAGAACTAATAAATTCAGCAAAGTTCAGGATGCAAAGTCAACACAAAAAAATCAGTTGCATTTCTATATACTAACAATGAAGAATCTGAAAAGGAAACTACAAAAACAGTTCAATATATAATAGCATCAAAAATAAAAAAATACTTGAGAATAAATCTAACCAAGGAGGCAAGAGACTTATACACTGAAAACTGCAACACACTGCTGAAAGGATTAAAGAAGACCCAAATAAATGAAAAGACATCCCATGTTCATAGATAGAAAAACCAATTGTTTAAATGTCCATACTACCCAAAGTGATCTACAGATTGAATGCAGTCTGTGTCAAAATCCCAATGATGTCTTTTGCAGAAATAGAAAAATCCATCTTAAAATTCATATGGAATTTCAAGGGATCCTGAATAGCAAAAACAAACATGAAAAAGAAAAAAGTTGGTCTCAGACTTTTTGATTTCAAAACTTACTGAACGTACAATAATCAAAAAATGTGTGGTACCAGCATAAAGACAGACATAGATTAATAGAATAGAATAGAGAACCAAGAAATAAACACTTGCACGTATGGTCAAATGATTTTCCACAAGGGTGCCAAGACCATTCAATGGGAAAAGGACGGTCTTTTCAACAATGATGTTGGGAAAATTGGATATCCACCTGCAGAAGAATCATTTGAATTCTTCTTACTTCATACCACTTACAAAAATTCACTGAAAGTGGATCAAAGACCTAAACACAAGAGCTAAAATTATAAAACTCTTAGAAAAAAAAACATGGGGAAATTTTTTCATAACATTGAATGTGGCAGTGATTTCTTGGATATGTCATCAAAACACAGGCAACAAAATAAGAATGGATAAAGTGGACTTAACCAAAATTTAAAACATTGTGTATCGAAGGACATCAACAGAGTGAAAAAGCAACCCACAGAACAGGAGATACATTCGTATTTGCAAATAAGAAATACATTCATATTTGCAAATTATGTATCTGATAAGGATTAATATCCAGACTATATAAAGAACTACTACAACTCAACAACAAAGAATAAACACTCCAATTAAAAAAAATAGGTAAAGGACTTGAATAGACCATTTCTCCAAAGAAGATATACAGATGCCAGTAAGCACATGAAAAGACACTCAATGTCACTAACCATTAGGGAAGTGCAAATTAACACCACAATAAGATACCATTTCATACCCATTAGGATAGCTCTTATATAAAAACAATATAACAAGCGTTGGCTAGGATATGGAGGAACTGGAACTGCTGAGCACTGCTGGTGGGAATGTAAAATGGTGCTGCTGATATGGAAAACAGTATGGCTGTTCCTCAAAAAATTAAAGATAGAATTATCATATCGTCCAGAAATTCCACTTCTGGGTGTGTTATTCAAAAGAATTGAAACGAAGGACTCAAAAGATACTTTTACATTCATGTTCATAGCAGCATTTTTCACAATAGCCAAAAGGTGGAAGCATCTCATGTCTATTGTATAAAAGGATAAACAAAATGTGGTATATACATATTATGGGATATTATTCAGCCTTAAAAAGGAAGGAAATTCTGACACACGTTACAACATATATTAACCTGGAGGACATTAGACTAAATGAATACAATAGATACAATAGGACAACTACTGCATGATTCCACTGATGTGTTAACTTAGAGCAGTCAACCGCATAGAGGCAGAAAGTAGAATGATGGTTGCCCAAAGCTGGGGGCAGGGGGAAATGGGGAGTTATTATGTAATGGGTACAGAATTTTAGTTTGGGAAGATGAAAAAGTTACAGAAATGGATAGTGGTGATGATTGTGTAATAATGTGACTGTACTTAATGCCATTGAACTGTACACTTAAAATGGTTATAATGATAAATTTTATGTTCTACCTATTTTATCACAATAACAAATTAACTGCAAAAGTGTTTAGGGGGTATGGTGGTTGCAGGAAAATAGCAGAGCTAAAAAAATGCTTGGAAATAATGCATATTTAAACCTAGGACAAAATGAAATATTGCAGGATTTCTTACTTTTGGCAAAATGCAAAAAATTAAATGTCCTTTGGGTTATTTTATACCAAATATTCCATGGCTGATTGATTCAAGATTTAGATATATATGCATTTATACAATTTATCCATAGTAACTCTGGAACTCAAGTTTTGCAGTCATGCTGTATCTGGAAGTAAAGTGTCCAGGCCTGAAAAAATTTTGTGAGAGTTAGCAAGAAAATAACATTGTTAGTCCACAATAAGGATCTGGTTTTCTTCCCCTCACTATTCCACAAAGTGTTAAATGTCCTAGACCAGGAGCAGTTGACTGATAACAAAAGAAATAAGTTATTTGTAGCAGGTGGTTCTAATTGTGCCCATCAAATCTGTCCTCGATTGTGCAGAAGAGTGGAAAATCAATTAGCAACTACAAGCTTGAGCACTGGTGAGTGACAGGAGTGTCTTAACTCAAACAGGAGATCAGTAATGGAAGAAAATGATTACCAAGGCTGCTAGTGGACACTCCTGGATCTGAGGAGACTTTCCATCTACTGCCCAACCTTCTCAGGCAAAAGATGCTGTTGAAAAAATGTGTAGTGCATTGTCACTCAAAGAGTGGGGTGTAGTATGGGTTTTTATTTCTTACATGGTGGAGTCTGAATGAAAAAAATTAAGAGCACATGGCCCTTCCTTTCCTCAACTTGCATGTCCTATGTTGGAGTCACTGATTTGGATGTAGATGTGTGTGCAGGGCTATGTACATGTGTGGTAACTGTCTTGGAGAGTGGCTTACTGGGACTAGTGGAAAGCACTGCAGGAGTTTGACTTCATTGAGTAGCATATGAGCACAAGATCACCTGGGTGGACCTACGAGGTTGTGGATGGAATGAAAACAAACTTATCTATGCTATAGTTCTGCTTTCGAGTTAGACCATACATTAGTATTGGCTACTGAATATGGCTTATCAAAGCAACAAATTGTTTATAACTTACTCTTGTACCCAGTTTTGGAGGATATGAAACCAAGTAGATTTTTTTTCCAGACACTTTCTGTTATTTGCAGGAGGCCTCCATTCTTAGAAAATGAAGCCTCTGAACGCCAATAGATTTCTGCACTACTTGGATCACTGTGGCATTATAGGTTATCTGTAATGTCACTTTGTTGTTTTTTTTAAGGTTTTATTTGTTTGTTAGAAAGATAGAGAGAGTTCACAAGCAGGGAGAATGGCAGGCAGAAGGAGAAGCAGGCTCCCTGCTGAGCAAGGAGCCCGATGCAGACTCAATCCCAGAACCCTGGGATCATGACCTGAGCTGAGGGCAGACGTTTAACCAACTGAGCCACCCAGGCGTCCCTGCAATGTCACTTTGAATTTATCCATTTATTGTGTTCTTTCACTTTCTTGTTTCCTATTTCTGTGTTCTATCTCTTTAGCTACTGGCCTGCAAGTGGCACCTGGACAATTACACCATGCTTTTTATTTCTTTTGTACAGCATGCCAGTGTTTAATATGGTGGCTCTCACAATATAGATATTTAATAAATAATTTTCTAATAAAACTTGACTATTGGTTTTTTGCGGTGTCAGATAGCATATGAAAAGTAATTAATACAGTGCCAGGTATGTGGTAGGTATTCGATGAATATTACACAAAAGAAGAAAAGAAAGAATAAGACATAAGAAATAGGTGAAACAATTAGACTTATTTTCTTCAGTGAAAAACATAATTAAGTTATAATTAACAAAAAAGCACAGCTTTACTGATCAGACTCCTGAATAAAGCCCAATGTTGCCTCACTTACTGGAGGACTTCTAACCCAAGGTGTTCTTGAAACCTTATGGGTGGGTGATCAAGTTGAAGATAAAGGCTTCCTTCTGCCTGGCAGTTGGGAAGAAGGAAGGTAGAACCAAAACCAATAGTGAGATGCATCAAGTGTGGTGCTATTCCTGAAGGATGGGTCTCCTGAGCACAAAATGTCTCACTAGGCAATTTCTTTTACCAATGCTGTCAATTCAGTCATGTGTGTGTATGTGAGTGTGCGTGTGTACATGCATGTGTGTGTGCGCATTCTGTGCATGGGTTTGAAGGAAAGATTGGGAAAGAAGTTGAGAGGTAAGAGGAGGAAGGAAATAAATACTGGTGGCTTTGAATGTTGACTTCCTCTGTGGGGAGAGCAGAGAAAGCACATAATTCCTCCTACAGGTTAGACCTATGTGTGAAGAGTCTCTGGATAAAACCATAGTGTCAGTTGTCTTGTTTCCTGGTCTTCAGTGGATATTTTTAAAGGCAATGGCCTCAGTAAAAAAGCAAGTGACTAGCTTTTCAGGTATAGGTTCCCATGCAACCACTGAAGGGTTCTACCTTGTTTCTGTCTTCAGCTTGGAGGTGTCAGTTTCCCAGCCCTCATTGTTCTCCTGGCATTGATAGTGACACTGAGGTCACTTCCGCTGTTGGTACTTTTATTCCCTATTACAAATCTATAGCATGTTGCAAATTCTGTGGAGTGTCAAAAGGACACAGTTTCTCTGTTAGTATGGAGAAGACACCTGTGCACAGAGAAGTCTACATCTAAGCAAATACAGAGCTAAGAAGCAATGGGGAAACATTTGAAAATCCTCCACAGTTTAGCTATACTTTTGTTTAAAAAAAAACCCCACATAACTCATACACATTACATTAAAAACATACTTAATTTTTAAATAACATACTTCGTTTCCATTACAAGCCTTTAGATAAAATCTAAATACAACTGAATGTATCAGCAAAGCTAAATAATTAATAAATCTTTATGGAAAGTAAAAGTCATCTTAAATTTTCTCTTTGTTACTCAAAAGTTGATTTAGGAATAATGTCGTATGATTTAAATTCATCTCAATCAATAATTTAAATAATTAAATAATACTCTAATGTACAGTACACTTTAGATTTTGACAAGTTACTGATTATGGCTAGATTTTATCATCCCAAGAGCCCTCCTGTCAAAAAAGTACAGTCATGTTTCTGATAGAAAATTTCTATCTTACCTGTTTGTAATGGTTACAAGTGCAGGAGGACAGTAATAACCACTGGAAGCATGGTCAAAACTTCGAAGGACAGTGTCAATTTTGTAACAGAATCCACCATGTCTCTCCCATCCCTTAAAAAAGGAAATAGGAAATTAAGGACATAATCTGATTTAAACAGCAAAATATTGTTTTTCTGTATTCTCATTGACTACTTACATAACTTTCTTCTCTGACCCACTCAAAAGTCAAAACTTGAATTTTTGTCTTGAAATCTTTGTATGTATTCTACATGGTAATACCATTAGCTACAGCCACTTCTATATTTATTTAATTATTAAAACCTAAAATTTCTGATTAACCTGAAATCTTAAAACCTAAAACAGATGAAAATTAAGAGGCACTCACTCAAGTTCCCTCTCATTCTCTCTCTCTGTTCAGACTTACAGAATTTCATACAAAGTGCTCCTACAGGTAGAAATTGGCTTTGAAGGCAGAATGCATGGGTTTGAATACTGGCTCTACTACTGTGCAACTTTATTTAGTCTCTAAATGTCTTAATTTTCTCCTCTGTAAAATGAAGATAATCATAGTATCCATGGAGTTGTTCTGAGAATCAAAGGGAGACAGTGCAGGTAGAGACCTTAAATAGAGCCAGGAAATCAAACGAACAAAGAGGACATATGTATCTAGATAATAGTGTACATTTTTTTCAACTTTCTTTCATATTACTTATTTCATGTTACCCCACTAAAATTCACTGAGGTTAGAGACCTGGATAAAGTCACAAGCTAGTGGACAAGCTGGCCTGGAACCCAATTCTGGTGTAATCCAGAATGGTCTTAGCTGGATCATAATATTTCCAAATAGAAACTGGCTAAAAAAAAAAAAATAAATAATATATATATATTATTCCTAAATCAACTGGCTATCCTTTGAGAGAAAGAAAGCAAGATTTGGCACTTAAACAAAAATGATAAATGTGTAGCTCCATGGCTCCACCCTGAGAGCAATGAAGGGTGGCTCTGTTCTTTAAAATCATATACTACAGGAGACATGCATTCATTATTCTACTTTAACTGAGTTATTTTAGTCCTTTTTCTTACAATATTATAAAATCACATCACTTACATCTATCTATTTTTATGTATTCACCAGGTTTTTTTTGTATTCACGAGTTTTAAAATACACTTTACTCTGTGTCATGCCAATACTTGCCAGATTTTGATCAGATATAAAATGATTTCTGCTATATTTCTTATAAAAGGTCTCAGTCTTGCAGTAAATTAAAGAAAACCTTATTTTAGAACTCAGCTATTTTAGTTCAAAACATATTATTAAATGAGGTGTGGATCACAGGAGTTCCACATCCAGCCAGCCAGGATGTGCTCTGAACTCAGTCCCTTAACCTCTCCCCATAATCTTATTCGTGTGAGTAATTGACAGCTCCAGCCAGAACCCCCTGGATCACTCCAGATGGGGTGGGAGGTTAGACTGCTTTTGTATTTGGAAGGACAGGCGGAGGAAGGCTGACAATTTGACCTTTCTAACAAAGTATTCCTTCTTCATTAGTAGTTTTCAGGTCACAGGCTGCTTAGTAAAATAAAAAATCCGAGAACTGAACAGGCTCAAGAAGAGTGGCGGGGGGAGGGATATGGCATAGTAATAACCAGAAAAACAAAGGCTCTTTACTACAAGCCTTTGTCCACACAATGAAAGTGGGAAGAATAATTGATTGTATCTGTGAATATCTTTTGTACATGAGGCGCTATTTCATTTTAAATGATGATGATGACAGTACTGAAACAATTGCTCATATTATACAATCCCAAAAAACTAACTCAGAGGGAAAGATGTCTTTTTTTTTTTTGCTTTGAAATTATCAAAAACTCCCCCCCCCCTTATGTAGTGCCTTCCATTCCTGTGACTTATGCATTCCATAACTGGAAGGCTGTATTTCCCACTAACCTTCACTCATTTTGCCCAACACCCCCCGCTTCTGCAGGCAAGCATCCAGTTTGCTCTATATATTCATAAATTCTATATATTCATGATTCTGCTTTTTGTTTATTCATTTGTTTTTTTAGATTCCACATATAAGTGAAATCAAATGGAATTTGTCTTTTTCAGACTTATTTCACTTAGCATTATACTCTGTACGTCCTTTCATGTTAGTGCAAATGGCACAGCTGCATCCTCTTTTATGGTTGTGTAATATTCCTCTGTGTATGTGTTGGGGGTGTGTGTGCATACACCACATCCTCCTTATACATTTGCCTATTGATAGACACTTAGGTTGCTTCCATATCTTGACTATTTTAAATAATGTTGCAATAAACATAGAGGTGCATATATCCTTTCAAGTTCGTATTTTTGCTTTCTTTGGGTAAAAATCCAGCAGTGGAATTACTGGATCATATGGTGTTTCTATTTTTAATTTTTGAGGGACCTCCATACTGCCTTCCACAGTGGCTGTACCAGTTTACATTCCCACCAACAGTGCATGAGCGCATGAGGGTTCCTTTCTCCACATCTTCACCAACACTTGTTATTTCTGTGTTGTCAGTTTTAGAGATTCTGACAGGTATAAGGTGATATCTCATTGTGGTTTTGATTTGCATTTCCCTGATGATGAATGATGTTGAGGATCTTTTCATGTGTTTCATGTTTTCATGTATGTCCTCTTTGGAAAAATGTCTATTGGGGTCCTCTGCCCATTTTTAATTTGATTGTTTGCAGATTTTTTAGGTGTTGACTTGTAGAAGTTCTTTATATATCTTGCATATTAACTTCTTATTGGATATACCATTTGCAAATATCTTCTTCCACTCAGTAGGTTGCCTTTTTGTTTTATTGATGGTTTCTTTCACTGTGCAAAAGATTTTTGTTTTGATGTAGTCCTAATAATTTATTTCTAACTTTGTTTCCCTTGCCTTAGGAGACATATCTAGAAAAATGTTTCTACTGCCAATGTGAGAGAAATTACTGCCTTTGTTCTCTTCTAGGATTTTTATGGTTTTGGGTCTCACATTTAGGTCTTTAATACATTTTGAGTTTATTTTTGTGTGCGGTGTGAGAAATATTTTATTTTATTTTTTTGGATATTTTATTCATTTATTTGACAGAGAGAGACAGCACAAACAGGGGGAGTGGCAGGCAAAGGGAGAGGGAGAAGCAGGCTCCTCGCTGAGGAGAAATCCCAACTTGGGGCTCGATGCCAGGTAACCTGAGCTGAAGGTAGACCTTCAACTTACTGAGCCACTCAGGTGCCACTGTAAGAAATATTTTATAAGATGATTTTGCATGTACAGACTGTTTAGAGAAGTGCGCTGTAACAGGGCTAAGGGAAAGGAAACTTTTGAAACCATATTCATGGATTGATGCATAAAGAAATTAATGGGATTTTCATCATAAAGTTAGAGAACTGGCTCTGAACTCCAAATTTACTCTGAACTTTAAATACTGGTAATGCTAGCCAGAAAAGGGAAGCAGTGTACAAAAGTTAGAATATCAGTTCTGTTTCTGCTGTGTAAGGAGTTAGTTTCCTTTTCAACACAAATACAACATGATGATTTGCCTTGAAAACCATAGTAAGAAATGTATTTTTTCGGTATTTCTGATCAGAGAGGAATTAGATCAGCAATCAGCTCTAAGTAATTCAGGAATTGTAATCATTAGATATAATGTTTGGTAGCATGTCAGCTATGGCACAGGTATTATTGACCTAGAGGATGAAGACTAATTCATGTTTACACACTGACTAATGAATAAAATGCAGTTTCTTAGAGAGATGGGTCATCACTTCATTGAAATGTAAATAACTGGATTAGAAGAGAAAATAATTAAAGAATTGCATAAAAAGCCAGGTTTGGGAAATTTTTGAGATGCATACAAATTTCCAATATTTAAACCCAAATTCTTTAGTGCGTGTGCGTGTGTCTGTGTGTGTGTGTGTGTGTGTGTGTGAGAAAGAGAGAGAGAGAGAATGCTTGTGTTGAGAACTTCATGCAGGATATTGAATGTATTTTAAGAAATTTAAAACATAAGTCTACCTTTTAATTTTAAACCTAAAGTATTATGTATTTTTTATTACTTTAAGTACTGAAAATATGTTAAGTACCAAAAATCATTTATTACTTAAAACTATGAAAGTATTTTTATTATCTCTTTCCCCAAATAATAAATATATTGCACTTCTTGCGACCCAAGACTCTGGGTGCAAAAGTTCACTCTCCGTCAAAGGAATGTGTTTCTTTTCACTCTGATGGTTTTCACTGGAAGAGTACGAAAACCACCTGCGAGACGGGACATCACATGACAGTCATTTTTTGTACAGATGGTAATAACAGGATCATTTATGTTTTTAATTTCAAAAGAAAAGTAGTTTAGGTTGAAGAAGCAATAATCCTTTGCGGACTGTAAATCCTTCATATGCCCATAGCCGATAATTGCTTGGTTTGCTAAAAGTAGCCCAAGGTCAGAAAAAAAGGGAGGGAAGGAAAGAAAGAAGGGAGATAGGGAGGGAGGGGAAAGAGAGGGAGGAGGGAACAAAGGCAGGTGAGAGAGGGAGAGAGATTCACTTTAAATTGCTGTTGCATAAATTATTCTAGTTATGAAGTCAATACACTAAACACAATGTTAACAACACTTACCTCTCGACAGCCTGATTCGGTGTCAGAAAGGACATGGCCTGCTTTCTTACAAATGTAAAAAAGTGTTTCTTCACAATTTTTAACTTTCCAGTGTCCCTCCTAAGTGGAAAAATGTTACAAGATGAATGAATACACTTCATTATTGATGCTGGTAATAACAGTTATTTTGAATAAAAATATGATTAAAAATATGATTAATAATAAGTGTTTCAGGATGGGGTAATGAGTCAGGACTTTGTGTTGTCCTTAGAAGGGTTGATACTCTCTCTACATGGGAGTGGGAGGCCCTGCTCTCTCCAGACAATGAACAATTCTGAGAAACACAATCCTGGATTGGTGGGCAGGAGAGGAGGGGCCACTAATGTTTCTTGATAGGGTGGTACGCTTAATGTTGGGTGATTGTCATATATAATCTCAACGTTGCCGCGAGATAGTCATTATTATTCCCATTTTAAAGGTTAGGTTTAATATTTGCACAAGATCTTACAGCCAATAAAATTTGGAACTAGGATTTAATACCAGGCTCAGCCTGGATTTACATTAAGCTGCTCTCAATTTTTCTTTTAAAAGGGTGGGTTAGAGCAGTGATTCTCAATCTTTACTGTACACCAAAATTATCTGGAAGGGTTACTAAAGCACAGATGACTGGGCCTCATGATCAGTGTGTCTCACTTAATAGATCAGGCAGGACCTGAGAATTTGCATTTCTTACAAGGTTTCAATTGATGTTGATGCTGCTGGTCTGGGGGCCACACTCTGAGAGTCACTTGGATGAAACGATCCCTGTGACCAAGTCAGAATGCTGCTTCCTCTCTCTGATCACGTCTACGTGTAAAACCGAATGCTTTGCTACTAACATGTATAAACCTGATGCTGGGGAAGTGCCTGGAAACGACCATGAATCACCCTACATAACATTATAATAGCTGAACTTTGTGTTCAAGCCACAATGCCCTTACTAATTTTCCAAAGCCCCACTCCATTTCTTCTTTATGTGACAGGCAGATACTTTCATGTCTTCTAGTTTTGCAGATGGCTGCTCTAACATCTTACTTTAATAATGAAATACAATAACTGCTAACAGATTAAAATTTTATCCTCCCAAAGAATTTGTTATTTTAACACAAATCAGACCTTTAAGCTAAAAGCATACAATTCAAATTTTAAGTGGTATCTCAGGCAAGCAGGGTTTTAGGGGAATATGAATACTGTATAGGAGGCTCCGTAAGAGCAGCTCTGGAGCCTTCCCCCATGGAGTCTTGCAGCAAACCACCCAGTTAAAGGATAGTGTCAGGCATACTTTGGTGGTTAATAACAATTGGATGGATGGAGGAATGAATAAACAGTTTCCTAGGCTCTCACATTCAAATTAGGCATCAATTAGGCATCAACCATGCTTAGGTAACTTGTTAATTATAATAATTATATTCATATTGAGCTCTACTTCGTGGAAATAAATGTTGCTTTTATGCATCTACTATTTAAGGAGCTACCAGAACTTCCAGAGAGGGGGACACAAAAATCACACTTATAGCAGCATTGTTCTGACACATCCTGTAATATTAATACCTGTCCTTACTCTCTTAAATATAATTTTTCTGTCCAAATGTTGGCTGTGAACATGCTAAGTGAAATACTGATGTCTGTCAAATGAAAAAGGAGAGTATTGTAGGAAATGAAGGTCATCTTAATTAACTCAAAACCAATGAGCCATTAGAGCATCAATTATTATAGAATAAACAGTGATGGTTTCAGTAGTTCGACCCAAGACAAACATTTAGAGAGGTCATTGTTTGTCCCTCTTCAAATGCGACTTGAGAACTACCTTAACATATAAATTGTAACTGAGCATACCTGTGACAGCCTTAAAGATAATACAATGAAATGTGCCATACAAGTAAGTGCTTAGAAATTTTCTAAGTTTGGTTGGCACAGTTACTTTGTCAAGCTACTTGAGTAACATTTAATAAGCTGCACTTGATATGGTATCCTGGTGGTAAGGAAGAGTGAGAATGCCTACCAAATCCTAATGACCTAAAACTCAACCAGTGAATTTAGTAGCTATCTGATCAAACAGATTAAGTCTACTCTAAACATATAATAAATGCTTCAAATGGCCTGGGATTAAACTAATTTTGTATAATCTAATCAGAGGCTTTAGGTAAATGAAAGACTAGAGCATAGAGATAAATGTGATGTTAAGACCACTGGGACCATTACATAGACATGAGGAAAAGAACAAGATTTTCCATTGAGTCACAGTTTCCAATGGGGTTACACACACTGTAGAAATCCTTTAGTGTTAGTAGGGTAATGGAGCTTAAAAGCCATCAGTCTCTAGAGTAATTTCCTGACACCTCAGACCTTCTTTCACATCTTCACCATAGAGCTCAATGGCACCATCGTCCACAAACACGGTGGTTGCTCAAGCCAGACACCCACCCCATTCTCACCCCCCCATCTAATCCAGCAACGATTTCTATCCTCCAAAGGATCGTCGAATTTCCCTGCTTGTCTCCGTATTCACTATCCCAATTCAACACTGAAGTAGCTTCCCAACTGGTTTCTCTGCTTCCATTTTTCCTCTCCCTTACCTACTCTCTACGTAGCAGCCACAGTTACTTCTTAAAATGTAAATCAAACCACGCCCTTCATCTCCTTGAAGCCCTTTTGTCATTCTATACCAGGCCTATAAGCATCACATATTTGGATTCCTTCTGCCCCCTCTCCTACGATCTCCTCATCAGTTCTAACTGCAAGCCACACTGGTCTTCTTTTTGATTATTAAACATGGCAAGCCTTAGCCTTCCTTTGGGCTTTTATACTAGCTGCTGTCCCCTGTCTAGATTGTTCTTCCCCTGCTCAAGAGTTGGGGTTTTTGTTGTTGTTGTTGTTGCTTTTTAAGTCCTAGCTTAAACATCACCTCCTCAGAGAGCCTTTCCTGACTGTCCTGTCTGAAGTAGCAGCCTAAACCCAAGTTTTTCCACCATTGGGTCACCTATTTCCTCAAAGCTATCATCACAACTATAATTACCATGTTTTTCCTGGGTGCCCATGTTTACTGCCTAGCATGAAAGCCCCAGGAAGAGCAGGGACTGTATCTGTCTTGGTCTCCGCCACAGCCCAAGTCCCTGATGCACATGGTCCTCAATACAAGCCCAGCAAAGCAAGCATTAAACAAACAAATCAACTTACAGATTGCTCTGCTGAGACACATTGCTGGCTTCTATTTGGAAAAATTTGGGGCTCAAGTGTGTGCCAATTAGTAAAGGTGACTGAGGAGCCATTAGACCATTCAAAGGAAACTGGAATTTTATTGCTGCTCAAACCAATCCATGTTTCTGATGCATTTTCTGTAAGAGATAAACATAAATTACAGGAATCCTATTATATGCAAAGGAGATAATGCACCGGGCCTGTTACAAATGATTTCTTCTTTATTCCTTCATGCAATAAAACCTGTTTAAGTCTTGGTATAAAATATCTACTTAGATCGTTTTCCCCTATACTACCCCATCTGCTCGACACAGACCTTGGAAGTGGGACAGAGTGTGATCTAAAGCCAATACAAGGACAAAGCTTAAAAGCAAGTCAGATTGCTGGGACTCTAATTAGTTCCTGCTACTATATGAAAAGTAGATTTGAACAGTATGGTTTTGCCTCTGCCTAGACAAAGGAAAAATAGGAAGATCAACTGGATTAGGAAAAGGGCACTTAAAAAAAAAAAACTCCTTTACAATATATTTTTTCTTGCCTTTTTCCCCCCATGGGAAAAAAAAGGAGCAGAGACCCTTAGAAGCATTAAAATGGGAGCAATGGGGTTGCTAGAAAAGTAAATAAAGTTTGACAGCCCAGGTAAGGTGAAAAGACCCTAGGAGGCTGAGAGAAATGTTCAAGTGCCCCTATTGAGACAGAGGCAGCCACCGGATTCTTTTAATCTCAAATGCAGGAGGTGAGAAAAAGTGGCAGAGAAGGATTTTTGTTTTCACTCTAAACTAAAACCTAACTTTCAAAAGGTCACCAGAGTAGACTCTGGAGATTTTTTTTTTTTCATTAAAAAAATTTTTACTCTAACTCAGTGATTTCAATGTTTTTTCAGCAGAATTCTATGTCAAATATATGACATAGGGGGAGACCTGTTCAGATGGACAAAAGGTGGGTGGAGGCCTAGGAGCTCAGAATTCCTGAACTTGGCACACAGCTTGAAAACCACCAAACCGAATAAATTTTCACTGGCTAAAGTTATTAAAAGCCAATTATTTATCTCAGAAATTCCATTATTGCTTAGACTACATGACCACAGCAACTACTGCTATGTAGTGGCCATAGGGCTAAATTGCAGGTTTAAGTTCTTTTATTAAAAGTTTCTGGAAATGACCTTTGCCCCTTAAAAAAACAAAACCCAACATCTAATATATCTGGCATATGTGAGGTGTTACAAAATTTCTGAGCATATATTTTATAAAAATCCAATGAATTTGCACTCCTGACTATTATTTAGAAACTTGAGATATATGTTCCATAAATGATCACTTTTAAATAGCTTAACTTCTTTTCAACTCCACTAACAAAGATAGTGACTACATTATATTTCATACCTCTTAAATCAGAGACATTTGGCACTTACCATCTCCAACGAGGGTTACAAAAAACTCCACATCTGCTAACGATGCAATGTTTATCAATGTGCTGTTATCAGACTGGCAAGAATGCAAAGCTTCCTTCCAGGTCTTTTTTCCTTTCTGAAGTCTATAGCAGTTACGACTGTGGGGAGTCCAACCAGGCTCACAATGGGTAGCATAATATTTCCAAGCACCTTTTTCTTTTTAAACCAACAAAAAGCAATGTCATTTTCCACCATTTAAAAAATGTTACTTATTAGCCTTAATATAAATTGTCATCAACATATGATTAAAAATTTGAAAAACAGAGATGTATGAAACAACATATAAACCATCTAGATCATCAGAGTTGAGAAGGATTCAACATAATCGATCTCAGTGCCTCATTTTACAGATGAGCTAAGGCACAAAAAGGAAAGGAGACTTGGTAAAGGTCATACAACTGAAGTGAAGAGTTAGGGCTAGATGTAAAATTCAGCAGTTAGAGTTCTGCATTTAAAAAAATCCTTTAACATTGGAAAAGGAGTATTATGAAAAACATTTTAATGGCATCCCCAAGATTTTATGTATGGTATGTGGGTGGGGGTAGATATTTATCCTCAGCTGAAAAAAAGCTTGAAATTCTGGTTACTTCCTCCAGAGCAGAGGTGACAAATAGCTTTCACCTTTAGGTCAGTCTGAGAGTCTGTGTTCTCCCCCTGGGTTCACATGAACTCTGGGTTAGACTTATAGGAAAATAGCTCCATGATGCTTTATCACTGGAAGGGAAGGTGGTGGTGTGCATGCCAAATTTTGGCTCTCCCTTTCCGGGAGCTTGTCCCCAACCTGATAATTAGCATTTTTACTTTACTTTATTAACCACAACCCAGTGCCTCCCTTAAGCACTAATTTAGTTAGACACAACTCCAGGGCTATTTGGGAAATGAGACATTGTTTTAAAATTGCTCTGGGATGCTGACAGCAATTAGAATCATAGTCCAAGAATGTTCAAACATTTAGGTATCATCTACTCCAGTAGTTTCAAACTAAATAATATAGTCATGGAAACCCTTTTAAAAATGGAATCTTTAAACTTCACTCTAAGGGTAAGATAAAAAGTAAAAGATGAACTTCTTTGATTAAAGCAAGTGGGGAGCCAAGCAAAGAATCCAGGGATCCTGAAAACACAGTTTGAAGACATTGGACTAGGTCATCAAAAGAATTTGTTAAACCTGAAGCAACAGCAAATAATCCAAACTAACAGCTCAATTACTCTCATTTGTGGTCTTTGGACCTCAATTTAGATCCAGAGAGTAAATAAAACAGAAGAAAAGAAGGATGGCAGGAAGGCTTTAGAAAGAAACAAGGAAGAAGTAAGAAATGGAGGGGAGAAGAGGGAAGAGATGGAAAGGAACGGTGATAGCAATTTCAGCACGTTCTCGACATAATGAAAGAAAATCTCTACATAAAAAAAGGGTACAATGCTTCTTCTTCTCCCTACACTCCCTTATTCTACCATACCCTTAGGCTTAGCCACTTAAAAGAAAATGAAAGTTAAACTCTGATTGTAAGGAATAATATTTAAAAATAATAATTCAGCTTATCATTTAAATCTGGAGTTGTTTCTAAGTATCCTGGTAATGATTCTTTTAAATATGGTTATATTTTTATTTCTACTTTCTGAGTTAAGACTTTAATTCCCACAGAAACTAAGAAAGAGTCAATAGACCTTAAAAACAAATAATTGGGCCTCAGGTATTAGATTGTAATTAGGTGGTATTTAAGTCTTTGTTGCATATAAAAGTTTGTATGTCATTGCAAGGAGGAGGATAATAAGAGACACAGAGTGTGATAGGAGATCAATGAAGTAAAGAATTTTATAAAACTATATTCTAATTTATATTTAATTTCTAAGGTAACCATAAGTAAAACTCAAAACTAGAATAGAAAAGGAAGCATATCTTGTTTATCTAATGCAGAACAACTAAGAAGGCAATTTTTTTTTTTTAAGAAGCAGACAATGTTTTCAATGCCTAGGTTATTTTGCTTTGATTTTTAGTAAAAACCTAAATGCATTGTTGAATTCATGGTACCTTTGGTCTGAATTATTAGCAAAAATATAAAGGAATTTGAATATATTGAGAGGAAAAGTAAGCAACTCACAAAACAACTTAAAAACACTTACCAATCACTTCTTGACCAGTGTGGTTTAGATATTTTTTACATATGTAAGGCAGGGTGGATTCACAATCCTGACTCCTCCAGGCATTTGGCATAAATGAATTAAATGTTCCACAGTGATATTCAACAAATGGCTCAAAATTTATTTCTGAAAATACAGTGTGTGTGTTTAATATTAGAGGCAAAAACAGTTTAATATATATTGATGTCATTTTATTTATTCAAATATGATATATTTGATATATATATATATGTAGTTTTTCGTATCAAGGAGATAGTAGCCCTTTTCTTTGGCATGTATGGCAAACCCTGTGAGATGTTACACCTATGATTTTGCAGTTGAAGTCCATACATGACAATAAAAAGATTTCCCAAAGATAGCGATAGCTGAGTTTATTGTTTTAAAGAAATATTTTGCAATTTGTTGCTATTTTTAAAACAGCTGACCCGAGTCTTGGCTCTAAACCAATCCTCCTGCAACCATGGCTAAATAGCTTATGTCCTTGACCTCCATTTTCTTGTCTGGAAAAGCTTGCCTTATGGGAATTCAGGCAAGCTTAAAAATGTTTATAAACCACTTTTGAAATAACATGACTTATATATACATGTAAAATTGCTGTGGAAGGGTGCGGGGTAATACCACCCGTCGAAGGCACACGAAACACTGCAGGTACCTGGGTTCCAGTTCAGATAGTTGAGCGGTGTTCTATCAGACCACTGCCAGCCAGCGTTTTCATCCAGCTGATTTAGACCTATCCACATTTCCACTGCTTCACTGCCCAAGTGCTCTGCAATGAAGAGAAATACAGAGTTTCAACACACGCAAACAACCTCCCTCCTCCCCACAATGTGACACTCCTTTCTTGTGTTAAGTTTCCTGAAGGATGCACTCATAAGTGAACGCCAGTCAATGACAAAGGGTTTTAAGAGGTACTAAACCCCACTCTGATGCTTCAGAGTAACAAAGTCAGCCTCTACCATCTTGAGAAACAGCAGTCTCCTAAAGGCTCACTAACAGCAATTCTTTGGCTGTGAAGTGCTTAATCGAAGCATCCGGAAGTGCTGCCTCTCAATGATCATCAGTCCTCCCAAGACTGCACGGTTGCAAATTTGAGAGCATCTGATTTGTGTGAGCTCATGCACTTAAGGGTTTTAGATGGGGGAGGAGGACGTGTCCAGGAAGGCCACTCCAGAAAGTGCCCCTCTGTCTTCCTTCTCTTGCTATGTGTGCCCGGTGGCAACCTTAGCTTGAAGGCTCAGGACTCCAGTTTGCTGATGCCACCATAGGCTCCAAGCAAGGGTGGAACAGAAGAAGTGATGCTAAATCTGTATAATGGGTATATGTGTGTGCACATAAAATTTTCTGCACTTTTCAATATTTTTGAAGTATTTCACAGCTTAAAAACTGAGCAATGAAAAGAAGCTTTCTTTAGGGATCTGGCAAGGAAGAGAAAAGTATTGTTGGAGTATTGTTGGTGAATGGAGGCAAGTCCTCAAATTAAAGAAGGTATGCTAAAGCAAGCAGGGAGGGGGCTGCCCAGTGTGAGAGCCAGTAGGAGTTGTCTGACCAAAAGAAGAAGCATAATCCAAGGGACCAGAGTATCCAAAGACATTGATCAATAGCAGGCTGGAGCCGTGCTATGTTGCATCTTCAGCCTGGGGTGGGAGAAGGCTTTCTGGCAGGTTGCCTCCATGGCCCCTGCTCCAAACCAATGGGCCACAGCTCCTCACATTTTAATTTAACCCCATTTTTGTTATAGACGCTATGCATAAACATGTGTATTGGAATGCTTGTACTGAAAAACATTGGTTATCAAAATTTTTCTTTGGTTTTTCTTTTGTTGATTTTAAAAGAATGATTCTAGAATAAAAGAAAATAAAAGAAATAAACATAAAAAAATAAAAGTAAGCTCAAAATTTAGAAGGCCAACCAGGGAGAAGTATGTAATGGAAATAAAGGGATGGATAATTTTCCGATTGGATAAAAAATATTATACAGTTGTTTAAATGATGCTTTTTAGGTATTTAAAATAGAGATTTTATTAACATTGAGGGTAAAATGCAACCTACTAAATTAGAATGTTAATAATGTTTCTGGATTCGGGGATTATGGCTCCCCGAAGAGAGAATGGATTCACCAAAACTGATCATATATAATTGCAAAAAGAAAGCCACAATAATTTCAAAAGAATCTACACAGTGTATATTATGGTCTACAATTATACTTCAACTATTTTGCTTTAAAAAATAAAAGCACTGGCTTTAAAATCCCCCCAAAATTATTATGGAATAAATTTTAAAAAACAGTGTCAGAAACGTAGTGAAAGTGACTAGTTTTGTGACACTTTCTAATGTTGCCATTTAATCTTTTAATCTATAAAAGGGAGCATTTTTCTCTTTCTCTTATGGTTCATCTGCTTCAGAACCCAATATATTTTGAGACAGATGCAGGGGCCCTGCCCGAGACTGAGACTTATAGATAGTATGACTGTCCCAGTTTGCCAGGAAAACTTACAGTTTATGCTGGTAGTTTCAGAATAATTACTAATTGCAGCCTCTTTTACTCTCAAGAGTCTCAGTTTGGATGATTGGTTGTATGATCACCCAGATTATAAAGATCAGTGTATTCACATAACAAGCCCGCAGCATCCTCTGTGATTGAGCATTTCAGTACAATAGGGGAAAACTGGAAGAACCTATCCCACTTAGGAAAGAGAGAAAGGGGGCTTTATAATTTTGAGACCCCAGAAATCCCTAAACAGAAACAGCATACCATTCATAGGTCCCACCCTTCCAAGCTCCTGTGCCATTTACACGGAGTCTCTTTCTGATGTCGATTCGATTAGTCCTTTCAGTAACACTATCTCATTAAATCAAATAATGGGTATCATGATGACAGGAGGTGGCAGGGAAGATGGATTGACAAGATAGAGAAATTTTCACATTTCATATCAGGGCAAGTGCCAAGTGATATTTTCAAATAACCTAATTAAAATACTTAAATAGTAATTATTCTTATATTAGAGTTATTTTAAATACCCTTTGTGAAGTTGTTTTAACAATACACACAAAAAAATCACTGGGTAATTTATAATCTGTGTTTAAGTTTACAAAAACAGCTATTTAGCTTTACAACTAAATTGGCTCACAACTCTGTAATAATAAACTCAAACCTAAATTCTTTTGGATATTTCTTGGCATTTGTGACAGCTTAGATAATTCCCTATATCATAGTTAATTAATGTTCACCAGTGATTAGCAAGAAACTAGACTATTCTCATCATTAAAAAATACCTTGGTCAGAACAGGGTTCCATCTTTATGAATAGACTTCTGTTTCTGTAAACAGTCTCCAAAGTCTAATTATAGAATTGTGGTATTTAAATCAAATCTCTGACATATCTTATTTCTTTCATAGTTATTCAAGTTTGATGAGTAAGTCCAAACCTTCTTATGAGAAATCCTGACAGTCAAGATAGATAACAATTATAATTCATAGATGGTATGCAAAATTTTCTGTAAAAACCATTACAGGCTAATAATGATATTGGAAATTGGTGTTTTCCTGCAGTATGACTCACTCAAATCAGTTTTGATAATAATTTCCTACTTCTGCAAGTCTGTGGGGAAAGGGGCAAACCTGCACCATTCAAGCATTTTTTATATTCCTTCTGGAAGATATTGATGACTTTCAAAAGCTTTAAAGTGTGCTTCCTCTTCCACCCAGTGAATCTACTTCCACAAACTTACAGAGAAATAATTGGGGATCTATGCCCAAAAGTAAGTGCAGGGATGGTTTATGACAGCAACAAGTAAATAAAAACAAAATAAATAGTTTAATCTATCTATCACTATCTAATAGTAGGAGGTTAGATACATATATTATTCCTAACCTATAATGCTATGTAACCATTAAAAATTATGATGCAGATCTATATTTATAGACATGGATAGGTGTACATTATATACTGGTACACGAAATAAGCATATTATCAAACTGTGTGCATAGTTGTTAAATGGTTAACGCACAATGAATGTTTGTTATGTGTGCCGGGCACTTTCCTAAGGCTTCACCTGCATCATAACATATAATCCACACTGCCAACAAGTAGCACTGTTATTATTTCCATTTGATAGGGTGGGAATTTGAGGCACAGACAGGTTAGGTCACTCTGCTGGGAAGTGGTAGAGGAAGGAGTCCAACCCAAGAAGATGGTTCTATGGTCCCTGCTCCTGGCCATTCATGGGTTTATTCAAAACTATTGTTCATACATACTATATACCTATACATGACTTTATATGTTTTTTTCAGAAAAACATGGTTATCTCTGCATTGTGGATTTTTTTTTCTGTATACTTGAAATTTAAAAATTATTCTGATATAAATATGTACTACATGTGCAATAAGATTAGAAAAAAGCATCAAACTTTTAATAAGAGTGACTAATTTTGTGATACTTCCAAATGTTTCTAAAAATTTTTAAAAAGGTATGTGTACGGGGGCGCCTGGGTGGCTCAGTTGCTAAGCCTCTGCCTTCCCCTCAGGGTGTGATCCTGGAGCCTGCTTCTTCCTCTCCCACTCCCCCTGCTTGTGTTCACTCTCTCGATGGCTGTCTCTTTCTCTGTCAAATAAATAAATAAAATCTTAAAAAAACAAAGGTGTGTGTACACATCTACAAACACACTTAATCTATAAAGGAGAAGTAAGAGAAGAGTTTAGGTGATGGGTAAAACCCAAGACCCAGCCCATTAGCACAACTCTTCTGATATAATATTGTCTTATCCTGTTAGTTAACATGTGTGTGCTTTTGCTTTTCCAACCAAATTTTAAGTTCTTAATCATCCATGAGAAGTCCTATGTATCTGTGCATATTGACGGACAGGTGAGATTTTGTTTAATTAATAAATGACTTCATTTTTCATTAATGGAAGCTGAATAGCTAAGACCTCTAGCAGAGCAGGAATTTATATTTAAGTTTGGAAGTCTCCCAGATTCACTTGCTAGAGCTGCAAATTATCCTGGGTTTCTGGCTGGGGCCCCAACTTCTCTTCTCCAAGGGAGGGAAAATAAAGAACATATGCCTGGGTGCCAAATGGAATGGCCCAGGGAACAGGTCACAATTCTGGGTGCGAGTTGGCACCATAGTAATAAAAGAAAACATTTTCTAAGGGACTTTTTTTCAGAATATATTTTTGCATACCTGCACATAACTGTCATTTTAGTTGCCTTAATATCAGTGTGCATCATCCACCCACTTACTCTTTATGAAATTTTCTTCATTCTCATCTGCAATACTTAGTAAAGCTCCTCCTTGCATCTGGCATGAAGAATGTGCCTCACTCCAGGAAAGAGAGGAAAGCAGGTTGAATTGGTAGCAAATGTGTGAATTGAGATCCTTCTCCCAGACAGCATCGCAACCCACCTCTGTGGACGCTGAAAACAAAAAAGTCCATTAAAACATTAACTATAATCTTACTTTATCTATACAACGATGCATTTCTATGATGAATTTGAATGGAATGATTCCAACTTCAACCTCTAAAACTTCAGTGTCTTATTGATTCTTGATTAGGTCTTTATGATGAAATATGCATTGCTGCCCCACTGGCACTTTATGGTTCAACTCTTTCAAGATTTAAAGGAAATTCAAGAAATTATCAATAAAGAAGGTCTGATCCTTTCTGGGAAAATAAGAGAAGGCATTTTTAAAAGAAGGAAACAGAAAGGAAGTACTTGTGAAAATAGCATCAGAGTTCTCTAAAAAGCAGTCATTTAGAACTTTATACTGAAAGCTGTGTGAATTTAAATGTTTGAGACACATGCAAATGTTGTTTTAAAAAGCCTTTTCTCTCCAAATACCAAAATGCTAAGTGGAATAAAAGGGATACAGTTGAAATGAGTTTATAATGAATACAAGCTTTTAAATAAACATTGAGAACAGGAACACCGATACTCAGTTTAAGATAAATTTCTTTCAACCAAAAGGAAGAGAAGCAAAATGTATGTGTAAAACATTGCATAGTATGCTTAAAAGTAAATTTAATGAAGTATGAAATCTGGGTCTGAAATTTGAACTTTATTGAAATCACAGAAAGTAAAGACCTAGTTTGTGTGATTTTGCTGAAATTTTAAATCAAACCCCAGGGTGAACTAAGCAGCCACAGTAATTATTGGAAATCAAACTCAGCCAAAGAATTTCCAAATGTAGAAAATGTGAAACATGTTACATCATGAGTGTAACTGACGGACAGGCAATTTGCTAACATCTTGAATGGCATTTCCCAAAGTGTGATCCACAGAGTAATACAACTTCACGAGCTCTCCAAGAGGAGCTGGGACATAGTGCATAAGTAACCTCCTCTGGTAAATTCAAAATGTACAATAGCATAGTAAAGGCTCTGAGAAGGTCTGTGGTAAAGAAACAGCTCAATTTTAATTTGGTTATACTTCAAACTTATTTGGCAATGAAATCGTTCTTGTTTGTTTCTTTTCCCCATAATACTTAGATGGTTCCCTTGGGAATGTAGAAAGTTTGTATTCATGTCTGATCACAATGTGCTTTCCCCAGAACTGAGTTAGTTAACCAGAAGTTATTAAACCACATTTAAATCTAAAGCTATCTATATAGTTTTCTGACTGATACCTGCATTTATAGAAGGATCCAAGATTGAAGGAGGGCAGAAGACAAAGCTATCACCAACTAAAATTGAAGGAAAGGAAAAGAAAGGGGGAAGGAATATTTCAGTAATCATCTTGCCCTGGTGTCTGAAATTTCCCCATTGATAATGAATGAGTCCTTAGAGATTGTCTTCAGTTAAAATGCTAGGCCATCCCTGAGACGGACAACACAGTAAGTGTTAACAGATTATCAGCTCAGCCTTGTTCATCTGGTGAGACAGTTGAGGCCATAAGAGACGGGCAGGGGAGTGTTTACAATTTCAGTGTCCTTAAAAAAATCATTTAGAAAAAAAAATCATTTAGCAACCTTGTAAAGAAAATGCAGATTCCTTGTTTTTAGTCCCAGAGATTCTGAGTTAGTAGGTCTGGGGTAGGATTCAGGAACCTGCATTTTAAACATATTCTTGATTCTAATGCAGGTGGTTTACAAAGCAAACCCCAGGAAACACTGGCTTGGAAGAAAAAATTAAAACATTTCCCAAGGAGTGTAGGTCTCAGTAGCTCTTTACTACTAGAAGATAGATGTCAGAAAGGGAGAGATGCAGCTAGAAAATGTCAGAAGGAAAAACTGGGGAAGGATGTCAGGAAGAGAGATCTGAGAATAGGGTGACTGCCTCTCATCTCCTGCCATAAGGAAAGGGTCAATAACAAATCCTAATTATAAGCCTTCAGTCCACAGACATATCATGATAAGAAAAGGTCTGGAGGACACTTCAATTGATCTCATTCCCATTTTTGCAAAGAGTTGGTCCTGCCCTTTCTCTTTTTCTTTTCTTTTTCTTTTCCTTTTTCTTTTTCTCTTTTTCTTTCTTTCTTTCTTCCTTTCTTTCTTTCTTTCTTTCTTTCTTTCTTTCTTTCTTTCTTTCTTTCTTTCTTTTTCTTTCTTTTTCTTTCTTTCTTCCTTTCTTTCTTTCTTTCTTTCTTTCTTTCTTTCTTTCTTTCTTTCTTTCTTTCTTTCTCTCCCTTTCTTTCTTTCTTTCTTTCTTTCTTTCTTTCTTTCTTTCTTTCTTTCTTTCTAGATTTTATTTATTTATTTGAGAGAGAGAGTGTGAGCATGAGTGAGGGAAAAGGGCAGGGAGGGAGAGTGGCAGAGGGAGAGGGAGAAGCAGTCTTCCTGCTGAGCAGGGAGCAGACATGGGGTTCAATCCCAGGACCCTAGTATCACGACCTGAGCCAAAGGCAGACGCTTAGCAGACTGAGCCACCCAGGTGCCCTGGTCCTGCCCTTTCAATAGGACATAGATTGAGCTGTGTAAACACAGCTTTTTGCAGTAACCTGCCTGAATTCTGTACATTAAACAGTTGAGATGAGAGGCTTGCAGGTGATCCTGTCTCTGCTGCAAATTACACAGCCCAGTTTTGTTAGGATTATCTGTGCCAATTCTTCTTTTTTAAAAAAAAAAATATTTATTTATTTATTTATTTATTTATTTATTTATTTGAGATAGAGAGGGAGGGAGTGCATGAGTTGGGGGAGGGGCAGAGGGAGAAGCAGACTCTCCACTGAGCAGGGAGCCCAACACAGGGCTTGATGCCATGACCCTGAGACTTTGACCTGCGCTGAAGGCAGACGATTAACCGACTGAGCCCCCCACGCACCCCTGTGCCAATCCTTAAGGTTAATCAAAAGGAAACTTGCAGTCAAATGTTTGCAACAGGTGCCTGCCTATATTCTTCTAACAAGTAAGTTCGTTTGTCATTAAAATTTGGTTTTAAGTAAAAACAAATTTACTTAAATGCAGTCAGACACAAGTCTCCTCTCTTCTTCTCTAGATGGGCTGCATACCACTCTGTGGATCTTATTTGACGGCTGTATGGTAACAAATGGGATGAAAGCACCACCCTGGCCTGGGCACTGTGATGTACTGTCCTGATTTCCCTTCACTAGCGAAGGCCTTATTTCCCCAGCTGCCAGCAGACACCTCTCAGTGCTAAGTCTTCTTCAAGGATCTCCTTGGCTGAGAAGTCTAATTGCTTAATATCACTCTCCCTTCCCAAAGGTAGCCTACAAACCACGATTGGTCAGTGCAGGTTCTTTTTAATGTGGATATCCATTTCCCTTACCATTTGCTGAAAGGCTATTCTTTCCCCATTAAATTGTCTTGGCATCTTTGTCCAAAGTCAATTAACCATAAATGAGGACTCACAATTTTATTCAATTTTTTAAAGCTTATTTATTTATTTTTTTAGTAATCTCTATTCCCAACATGGGGCTCAAACTCACAACCCTGAGATCAAGAGTTGTACACTCTTCCAACTGAGCCAGACAGGCACCCCTATTCAAATTTGACAGGACCACATTATCTTGATTACTGTAGTTTTGCATAAGTTTTGAAATTGGGAAGTGTAAGTCCTCCGACTTTGTTCTTTTTCATGATTATTTTGGCTCTCTTGGGTCCTTTGAATTTCCGTATGAATTTTAGGATAAGCATGTCACTTTTTGCAAAGGAGCCAACTAGAATTTTGGTAGAGATTGTGGTAGTAGTGCCCTCTTAGCCATATTAAGTCTTTTGGTCCCCGAACATGGAATGTGTTTCCATTTATTTAGGTCTTCTTTAACTTCTTTCAACTATATTTTGTAGTTTTAAGGGTGTAAGTTTTTCACTTCTTTTGTTAAATGTTTTCAAAGTATTTTATTTTTTTGGATGCTACTATAAATGGAAATGTTTTCGCAATTTAATTTCTGGATTGTTCATTGCAACTGTACTGAAATATAATTGATTTTTGTATATTGGTCTTGTATGCTGTGTGTTTATTAGTTGTAATAGATTTTTTAGTGGATTCCTTAGAATTTTATGTATACAAGATCATGTCATCTGCAAATAGAGATAGCTTTACTCCCTCTTTCCAATCTGGATGCCTTTTATCTCATTTTCTTGCTTACTTTCCCTGATTAGAATCTCCAGTATAATGTTGAATAGAGGTGGTGAGAGTGGACATTCTCATCTTATTCCTGATTGTAGGGAGGAAGCATCCAGTTGTTTACTATTAATTATGTTGGCTGTGGGTTTTTCATAGACATTCTTATCAGGTTGAGGAAATTCCCTTCTGTTCCTGGTTTTTGAGTGTTTTTTTTTTTTAATTACACGAAGGGATGTTAAATTTCATCAAATATTTTTTCTGCATTTATTGAGATAATCATGTGGGTTTTGTCTTTTATCCTTTTGATATCAGTATTATATTAATTAATTTTCAGATTTTAAACCATTTTTGCATTCCTGAGATAAGTTCCAGTGGATCATGGTGTACAATTCTTTTTATATGTTGTTGCATTCTGTTTGCCAGTATTTTGTTGAGGATTTTTGCACCTATATTCATGAGAGATACTGGTCTGTAGTTTTCTTTACTTGTGATGTCTTTGTTTGGTTTCAGTTTCAGGTAATATTGGCCCCACAGAATGAACTGGGAAGTGTTCCCTCCTCTTCTATTTTTTCATTTACTCTTTAACGCATTTAATCTGGCAACTAGAGTATACTTGTTAAGGCCATTAATGATCTCCATGTTGCCAAGTCCAGCAAACACTTAAGTTTCAGATCTTGTCAAATCAAGCCCTTCAGCAGCATTTGGCAAGTTGAGCTCCCTGTCTTGGCTGATGGATTCTCTTTTCTTGCCTTTACATGCCTGGCTACCCTTCTACCACTTTGGCTGCCTGTTCTCAGTCTCCTTTGCTGGTTCATTCTTCCCTGTTCAAACTAAATGTTGAGGTCTTAAGACTTGGCCTTTAGTCCCCTTTCTCTCTATTCTACACATACTCTAAACTATCTAACCCATTCCTATAAATCCCTTTACTACAACTCTCAAATATATAGAGACCTCTATGTCTAACTGCCTAGTCCACATCTCACATGATTGACTGATATATAACATGTCCCAGTCTGAATGCTTGATTGTTTCTTCCAAATCTGTATCTCCACTAACTTCGCTATGCATATCAGAAAACTGGGGTCTTAATTAACACATCATTTTCTCCCTTATCCTTCAAGTCTGTTCTTACCAGTGAGAAGTCCAACTCCTGGTTAAATCTATACATAATTTTTCAGGCCTGACTACAAGCAATTACAAAGGCTTTACCTGGTAGACCTCATGGGGGAAGGCTCCCCTCCCATATCAGACTTGGTTCACAACCAGCGCACTGAAGTCTCTGGAGAGCTTCAGTCAAAGACTCAGGCCCCCCTGGCCCATCAGGCTCTTCATATTCCTAGGTCTGGCTTCTTCATTTCTAAGCCTCTTTTTCTGAGGGCTTGGGATGACATCCTCTTCAGGTACCTCTACTGAAGTTGTGGGGTAGAAGAGGGGGAACCTTGAAGACACTTTTACCCACTCTGACTCAGTGCCCAGTCCTTTTCCACTCCTAGCTTCCCCCCCGCCCCGCCTAACCTTTGACCCCAGAGTCCACAAAACTGAGGAGGCTTTCGTTCAGGGCTCCCTCAATAGTCTGTGCTGATCCTTCTGACCTTTGACCAGTGTGCCATTCCATAAAGAAAAATGGAGCAAGAGGAGTTGGTGCTTCCTCCCATTTTACATTCTTGCTTATATCTCACAGTAAGTGATAAAAGGCTTAACTCTTTCATTTTTGGCTTGTTGCTTTAATCAGCTACTCAGACACCTGACAGCTCAGCTCATTCTCTCCAGCTCAGCTGTTTTCCTGAGAACCACATCTTATTCAGTCTATCTCCAGATTACTTCTTCAATACACCCATTCTCCAACCCACTTTCTGCTACCTAACCCAAGTCACCATCATCCCTGATTCAACTACTGCTGGGGCCTTAAAACTGGTCTCTAGGATTTTCGTCTTGCTCTCCTCCAGCCATTTGCCATAAAGAATTCAGAGTGATCCTTAAAAAAATTTTAAATCATTATCCTATCACTGCTTAAGATCTCTTTATAGCTTCCATTTATAGTTAGAATTAGGTAAATCTTTACCTCTAGGACACCTTGAATTATCATGCCTCTGCATGAGTTGGCCTCTGCAAACCTTTCAAGAATATCTTGCTCCCCTCTCCCTTACTGTGCTCTTGTCACATTGTCTTTCCTAGATAGTGGTAACCTCTTTCCCTCCTCAAAGCCTTCAGACATTTGGCTAGTGGGGGTGAAGATAGGGAAGCAGTCACCCTTGGATAGGTGAAAGTATCTTATCGTGGATGTTGTTTAAAACTATCAGTGCATGTGCATGGTGAGTCAAAAGCCGATTGACCTATACTTGGTTTTATTATTATTTTTTTAGTTCTATTCAAACAATATATTTCCTTTATTGACTGTACACCTAGTGCCGACCATTCCCATAGACCATGCACCTCTAGGTGGATATCTCATCCTCTCACTTTGCATCTTGATAACAGTTATTCATCTCTTGAACTAGAGATTTAAATAAAACATACTCAGAAAAACCTTCCTTGACTCACAAATTTAAATTAGATTTCTTACTGATAACACCATTTTTTAAGTGGCACTTATCAAAAATTATATATTAATTTGGGTATTTTACTTGAATGTGAACTTCATTAAGACAGGTACTTTGACTTTCATCTTTCAAGTTCATGGTTATAAACCCAACACAAACTTGGCACATAGTAGGTGTTCAATACAGATTTGTGGGAATGAATGAATGAATGGTTTGTGGAAATGGAGATCAGGCATGCATTGTCACAGAAGTCAAGGAGAGACAGTGGACAGAGGAATGAGAGCAAGGTGAAGAAGTATAGACAATTCTCTTGAGAAGTCTGTCTATGGTGGGGGGATAAAAGCATGGGTATTTTCAGGAGGCAGAAGTGGGCATGAAGGTGTTATATTATTTTTAAGATGTTATTTTAAGACTTGAGCAGGTTTCTCTTACACTGTTGGTGGGAATGCAAACTGGTACAGCCATTCTGGAAAACAGTACAGCGATTGCTCAGAAAGTTAAAAATAGAATTACCCTATGATCCAGCAATTGCACTACTAGGTATTTATCCAAAGGATAGAAAAATACTGGTTCAAAGGGGCACACACACCCAATGTTTATAGCAGCATTATTAACAGTAGCTAAATTATGGAAAGAGCCCAAATGTCCATTGGCTGATGAATGGATAAAGAGGATGTGGTATACATACACAATGGAATATTACTCAGCCATCAAAAGGAATAAAATCTTGCCATTTACAGCAATGTGGATGTATCTAGAGTGTGTCATGCTAAGTGAAGTAAGTCAATCAAAGACAAATACCATATGATTTCACTCATATGTGGAATTTAAGAAATAAAACAGATGAACATATGCGAAGAGGAAAAAAAAGAGAGGGAAGCAAACCATAAGAGACTCTTAACTACAGAAAACAAACTGAGGGTTGATGGAGGGTGGTGGGTGGGGGATGGGCTAAATAGGTGGTGGGTATTAAGGAGGGTACTTGTTGTGATGAGCGCTAGGTGTTATATGTAAGTGATGAATCACTAAATTATAAATCTGAAACCAATTTTACCATATGTGTTAACTAGAATTTAAATTAAAAATTAAAATAAAAAAAAAGACTTAAGCAAGTTTAACTGCTGATGGAGAAGGGTCCAGTAGAGTGGTGGACATTGAAATCACCTAGAAAACTTGTTAAAACAGATTGCAGGGCTGCACTTCTAGAATTTCTGATATAGTTGTTTGGGAATGTTGCTGATAATTTTCATTTCTAGCAAACTTGAAAGGAATGCTGTTGCTGCTGGAACGGGGATCACACTTTGAGAAACACTGAGATATAGGTTGGAGAAGGTTGAATGGGATGCTTTGGAGTCCAAGCGGAGAGATTTGCTGTAGGTAGAAGGAAGAACACTCTTGTATAGGGTGGAGGAAAAAGGATGGGTGCAGACCCAGGTAGGTTTAAAGGTTAGGAAATAGAAATTGTCAAAACTTCCCCTCTGATGGATCCTGTTTTCATTATGAATAAGAATTGAGGTCATCTGATGAGAATCAAGAAGGAGAATGGGGGGTTGGGTAAGAAGTTATAGGAGAATAAGGAGGTTGGTATGGTCGTTGTGGGGAGCAAGGGAGCAGCATGACAAAAAGAGAAATAGTAGCATTGCAACCAGTGTTGGAGGCTTAGGTGCGATTCAGTCATACACTTATATTGATACCAATCTGCTCCATTACACCATTGAAGTTACTGATAAAATAATTGTATCAGCTGAATAAGGTTCAAGGGCAATCAGACCATTCCAGAGGTTGATATCTTAAAAATATCTCAAACTAACTAAACATAAGTGTCTGGCTGTATAAGACACACAATTAGGAGGGACTTAGCCTGTAAATAAATCCAGAGATATTCCTACATATCTCCTTGTTTCTGAAAATCTATAGTGATGGGTGCTTTATTGTATTCCTTACTGCCAGTGTGTTTATATATGTAGTAGTACTAAATTTAAATTCTGCTCACTTATAATCAACTATTTTTTTAAAAAAGGAAGCATCATTTTACAGTGATATACTGAAAACTTCCATTAAGAAAGATGAGATATAGAAGTACAAATCTTTACTTTATTCCACTCACTCCTTTCTGTCCTGTCCACTTGTTGCTCCCATGGAAAAAGCTATCAGTTTGCTCAGATTTTAGCCTCTGACACATCATTTTGAGTTATGTTGGCCACCAGGAACCAAAGTAACAAGAAAGGAAGAAAACTAGAACTGTAATTTAGCACTATATAAATAGTGCTTGTTGTGGTAAAGATCAGGAGAGCTGGAATCTAGCAGGCTGTCAAGCAGAAGAAGCTTCTGAGCTAGAGGAAGACTGGGGGTGAAAAGCCCCAGGCACTACTATACCCAAGCTTCCACCTGGGAAACCATAATTGAATGAAAGAGACAGAGGATGGTAACAGGGCTCTTCACAGAACCTCGGGGAGAATACTGTCATTAAAAAAATGTCCCTAGTATTAAGGTCATGTGAAATACATATTAATGTTATTGGTTTTGGCTTATTTTTTTTAGTTATTCTTAAAGATTTTATTTATTTATTTGAGAGAGAGAGCATGACTGGCGGGGAATGGGCAGAGGGAGAAGCAGACTCCCTGCTGAGGGGGAGCCTGACGGGGGTTGGATCCTAGGACCCTGGGATCACGACTTGAGCCAAAGGCAGACGCTTAACCCACTGAGCCACCCAGGTGCCCCTGCCCCAGTCTCTCCTGCATCTCTTCTTCATCACATCTCCTCACACTCCAAAAGCTGAGGGGTTAAAACCAGCATTGGGCCTTCAGGATTCCTAACCTCTGTGTTAAAGTCTCCACTTGGATTGGTCAATAGTCCATACCATATTAGTTGTTAAATGTCTTAATATCACCTCTGTATATAGATGTATGTTGCACAGAATTATCTGCATACTGTGAATTTTCTGAAGAATTATCTGCAACAGGATCATTTGGGTTACTTGTCAAAAATGCAGATGCTTGAGTCCCACACACTGGACCCACTGCATCTCTGAGAGAGGGGCTGGGATATGTATTAACTATCCCCCAGGTGATTCTAGACTATCATATCAAATATAGTCTGTATTTTCTGGTATAGAGCAAATCTGTCTATATTACATCTAGATACCAAGTTCTTTGAAGGGAGGGTCCCAAGTCCTAACACTCTTGGTATTCACCACTATGCTAGCTCAGTGCTCTTGACAGACAGTAAAGAGAAGGGATCATTGATTCAGAAGTGCATACTGAAAGGATAAGTTAGCTTTGATGATGATATATGTTGACGCTGATGGCAATGGCTAATCCTGGTGAGTTCTTACCATGTACCAGAAGTACATGTACCTTAAATGCATCATCAAACTGGATCTCAATAATCCTAAAATGTACCACGATTATCTCCATTTTATGGCAAAGAAACTGAGACTCAAGATCTCATCGTTGAAGAGAAACAGACTCCAAACTTGGTCTGTGCTACTTCACAGCCTGTACTCTCTCTTACCCACTAAGCTACTCTGGTTCTTAGATTAGAAAAACAATTCTACAGATAACTTATAAATCACATTCTTTGGAATTCATCTCTTCAATTTGCTTTTGTTTCAAATTTATTTGTTGTATTTTGTCATATATATGGAGAGGAGGTAGGCAAGGAAGAGGAGATAGTAGGAGCTATGTTCTCTGACTTGCAGGAACGAAGGTAGAGGACATTGACTATAGAAAGTAGAAGGTATAGGGGCACCTGGGTGGCCAGTCAGTTGAGCTTCTGACTCTTGATTTCAGCTCAGATCATGATCTCAGGGTGGTGAGATTGAGCCCCGAGTTGGACTCCACACTGGGAGTGGAGCTTGCTTAAGATTCTCTCTTTCCCTGCCCCTCCTTCTCCTCTCTCTTTCTTGATAAAAAAAAAAAAAGTAGAGGGTATATACAGATATTCTTCAATATTTAGCAGCTACTGGAAAACTTTTAGCTAAATAAAAATAAAATAATAAAGTACTAATTTAAAAAAAGTTAGAACATTGCAGCTGTCAGACATTGAGGTTATAGCTAGAAATTGTGCAATAAGGAAAGGGAATCAAGATGAGAACTCATTGTTGAGAAATAATGAGGGCAACTGTGATTTTAGAAAGGTCATCAGGGGACCAGCTGATGCCTGGACCTGACAATGGGCAAGACAAGCAGTCTGGACATGGAGAAATTAAGGCAGCTTATAGGAGGGGGTGGATTGAAAGTAGAAATAAAGAATGAGTTTTATATGCATTCAGGTTTGTTTTGACGTATTCTGCCCAGAAGCTGGGATTAATGAGTGCACAGAGTGTTATAATTTCATTCTGGTTAAAGCATCATTATGCACTGAGCTTAATGAAGAATGGCTAATTAACATCTTTTGAACATAAGAGGAAAAAAAGAATATACATCAGAATTGTCTTTTCAAGGCAAAACAAACACAAAATCAAAATCTGGATAAATGGAATCAGAGTGCTTATTCAGACTTCAACATATCAATCCTGGTGCTTTTCTTTAAATACAGATAACTTTCTAATCATGCTTGATTCATTCATGGCATATGGGGAAAACTAGATTTTATTCTTACTGGGATCTGGGCAAAATCCCCACTTTTCATCTCGTTCATATCGGCTGGTCGTGGCACACCATAGGAGGTTGTCTTCCCGCCCTTCCCGGGTGCATTCATGATGCCACTGTCGGTTATACTGGAAGGGAAACATGCACGGTGTCCCGTGGGCGTTCCCTTTGATTGTGTACAAATCTAGGAGAAAAAGGCAAAGTCAAATAAGCATTATGTCAGCTTTATCTTTGGAAACTGTCCTATAGAGAATGTATTTTTATTGACTGAGAACCTACAATGGGTAAGGCCCTCACTATCCCACAGAGAATCCTCAGGGCCTCACTGTCTAGTGTACAAGGGTAAGTGCTGGCTTCAGAGCATGTGCCTGTAATGGGCTTGTTTACCTATTTTCTACCTGCTTATTTATAATGGTGCCCTGCCACAGTAGCACACGTATTTGTCAGTGGATAAGGAAAATTAAATGAGGATTCACTTTAAAATACCTTCTGGCCCCCAAATACATCAGGGATCAGCATCTGAACCTCAAGAGTTGTATAGGCATTTATGAATTCATTCATTCAACAGATGTTTATTGAGCATTTAATGTGCCCGGCACTGGGGACGTACTAGAGAACAAACTGCAAATGTTCCCCTTCATATGGAGCTTCTATTCTAGTGAGGAGAGACAAAGAGAAAGCAAGTGTACAAGTAAACATCTAATTTCAGGTAGTGATAAGTGCCATGAAGAAAAACAAAGCAGGGCAGAAGACAGTGTGTGTGTGTTTGAAGAATGGAGGAGCACTACTGTGGAGAGGGTTGTCAATGAGGCCTCTCTGAATAAGAACTGGGTGAGGTCAAGATGCAAGTCTTTGCAGAAGAGTTGTTCTAGTGGGCAGAACAGCAAATACAAAGGGCCTGTGACAAGAGTGTGTGTGGGGTGAATGGGGAAGAGCAAGGAGGTGCAAAAGGAAGTGGCACTGGGGACGTACTGGACTGTCAGCACACAGAGGCCCGGCTCTGCCACATTATGGATTTTGGCCTTTGCTGTGAGGGTGGTGGGAAGTCAGTAGTGAGTTTTGAATGGGAAAACGACATGATCAGATTTCCATTTTTTTTTGTTATGTTAGTCACCATACAGTACTTCATTAGTTTTTGACGTAGTGTTCCATGATTCATTGTTTTTGTATAATATCCCGTGCTCATTGTGATTTCCAGTTTTAAAGATTAACTCAGGGTGCAGTGTGGCAGACCAAACCAACACGGGGAGAGGGGGAAATGGGATGACTAGCTAGGAGGCCTCTACTGGGAGGAGGTGGCTTGTTGGCTATGTCTCAGAGTATTACAATAATCGGGTATCCTTGGCCTTAAGCATGACTCATCGGGGGCTTTCAATGGCAAGAGGGGATCAGGGCCACCCTCAATTAAGTCAATGGGGCTTGGAGCAGAAGGGCCAGCTGTGGAAGTTCTCACTCCTTCGCCACAGTTGGCAGGGGCTAGATTGAGCACACACCACATTGCCAGCCCTGGAGGTTTGGGCTGTTTAGGAACTACAGGTATTTCAGGATACACCCCCTTTTTTCAATTCACTGACTTCTACTCAGTCTTCCCCTGAGTGTGGAGGAATGTGAGTATATGGCTAAAAAATTAACATCAAGCAAAATATTAAATTCTTCCTTAGGACCAAAGACTATTCAGAGTGCTGGCTTGTAGCACTTGCTTATTGTAGTGAGTCCTGAAAATGGCTTGCTCTTGGCTCTCTGTTTATTCATGTATTGTAGGTACAAAAGAAAACCCTGCTTTGGATCTTAGGAGTCCCTTGCTCTGCTTCCTAGGACTTGTATAAAGTTCTTAGAAGGATATGCTCTTGTTAAGGCATAATTCTACAGAGCACCATGAGGTCAGGAGCCACATCTGTCTTGTTGGCTTGTGTAAATTAAACGCCCAGCTCTGTACACGAGAAACAGTCAGTGCTCAATAAATATGTGAAGGATGGTTGGATGAATGAATGAAGAGAGCCACAGAACAAAAATCTAAAAGACCAGTTTGAAGTTTCAGAATTTATGCCATTTTCTTTGTCTTTTTTTTTTCTGCTCAAAATGTCAAATATTACAGAACTATAGAGAAGGAAAACCCCCACTCCTGAAACCATGCTTCCCCACTTCTTGACACATGCCAGTTGACTCTTGACAGTAGTTTGTGGTTTATCTTTCAATGCCTTACACATGACCATCACGTGGATGCCAGTGAGGAGGCTTTGAGGTGCTCTGTGCGCACACTCATACACAGGGCTGAGCTTCTACAAGAGAAATGGGGGCAGGAGAATTTCTTCTACTCATCCTGACAAGTCTCTACTTCAAAGACCTTTTCTTCCCAACTTTATTTTCTTTTTCTCTCCTAGCCTTCCATTCTTTCTCCTCCTTTCCATTGATTCTGAGAGTTATTTAAGTGTTTTCTCCCCTCATACCTTTAAATTCTGTGTTTTGCTTCTTTAGCAGAATGTAGAAAGCTCATTCCAAGACTCCAATAATCCTTTTATAATAAGCGAGTAAGCAACTAAAATATGTTTAGCAGACATCCCTTGAGGCTCTGGGTGCTGTCATATAATTTACAAATCTTTACTTAGGGGCAAACTTTCTAAATATACCATTTCATGAGTACTTTTATTTAAATTATGATTATTATTTTTTTTACCTTTGTGCAGATATTCACAAATGCTTCCACCATCTGACATATAGGAAATCCACTTTTGAAGATATTTCCGTGAGGCCACGAGCATGTTGTTGTGGTTCACCTGGACCGTGTACTGGAGAGGGCCGGTGATCCTGTTCCTGTTACAGCGCCATCTCAAGGAAACGTGAGTGGAATCACACTCATATATGCTCAATGGCTGTTCTGGATTAGATAAATTCAGGCCTAGGCAGCCACTGCCTCCTATGTTAAAGAGGCGGTGGTTTGAAACCCATTTCCACAGCATGTGCTTGTTTGGTGGTTTGCAGTTCTCTAGGGTCAGTACAGATTTGCCTGCTTGAATGCATTTCTTGAGGCTTTCACTCTGGATGACGAATATTCCTTTATCTGAAACAACAAAAGAGAAAACGTGGCGTGGAACGTTCATGTATCATTAACTAGTGCCATGAGGATCCCAGTGTGCATGTCTACATGCTGTCATATGTCACAATTTACAGCCATTTTGAACAGGTCTGGAGTTGATGGATGGGTTCACCAGAAGAGCTTTATTTGCACAAAACAGAGGGGTTTCTTGGGAAACAAAATGGACTTGTTGGAACTAATGGGAAAGTGATCTAAGACCTTCATGGCCATACAGTAGCAAAGGCTGCCTGTTGATCCATGGGGGAGTGGTATTATGGTGAAGGAGCTCATCACAATTGGATAGAGAGCAGGGATTGGTAATAATACCCAGGGCTAAATGGGAGGGACATTGTGTGTCCAGAGTTATGGCGACCCTTTGGTTTTCTTCAGGCAAATGCTTGAATATTAGAAACCTACCAGCTGAATCAAGGGTCACTGAAATGAAAGTTCTAGCATCAAATTCCTATAGAAAAACAAAAGGGTATAAGTGAGGTGCTGTTTTGTATCTTGATACAAGGTGCAGTGCTGGTGGGAAAAAATCTCCACAATTGTTCTCCGTGCTGGGTCTATGTGGAGTAAAAAAGTGGGGATATTTCCTGTGGGGATGGCCTCTTCACAAGAGCAGCCTCGTTGGGTGGGACCAGCAATAGATGGATGCCCAGGATGCTGGCTTAGACCTGGCACCATGTGTAGATACAGGAGAGGTCGTAGAGGACTGTGGCAGTAGCCAAGCCACACAGACCAGAGGGAGATATGGAGAAAGTAGGCTTTTGTGATATACCTTTGAGCCTCTAACCTCCCGGAGCCAGAAGAAGAGATCTGGGTGATTTTCCTGTGGAAAAGCTGGTGGGGCCCAGCCAGGGCATGGGTGTTAGCTACCTGCCCGCTATCGGATCGTATCTTAAGTCACTGGTCTGGAAAACACCTGTTATACAATCATGAACTTGTCCTCTCACAGTTTTTTTGGAGGTGGAAATCATGTCTAATTTCTTCATTTTAAGCACAGAATGTACTGAGTACGTTCTAGAAGTTCAATAAATGCTTGATGTTGATTAGATATGCTGGCAGCTGTAGAGTCCTGCCTCAGAGGCTGGCAGGCCTAGGGTTCCTGAGTTACTCAGCTCAGAATGTCTGGTCAGGTCCAAGAGCTCTTTTGTTCCCTCATTAAGTAGGCTCCCTTCTTATATTTTACCTACGGTCCATTCTTCAAAAATCTGAAGGGACTTTATCAGCTTTCCTTAAAATGGCTGTGGTTTAGGGCAAGTTGTGTTGTGTGCCTGGGGCATAGCACTGACAAGCGGAGTCCTTCTAGAGATTTGGAACAGTGCAGAACAAGTCTCGTTGTGCATCAGTGCATGGGGACAGTGCTTCATTTTGGTAAAAGCTCTTTTGTTTTTTCCAAAGTTACTCAGGCCAAGAACTGATTTACGGTAACCAAAATCACTTATGACATTGTTAAAAAAAAGATTGCCAATGTATTAATTAAAGCTATACCTCATTTAATAATTGATAACCTTACTTATAACCATATATTTGAGGAGTTGAATTAGTTGTCAGAAAATTGCTTTGATCATCATATATCAGAGCAAAAGAGAAGCAAGTATGTGTTTGGGCGGGGGAAGAGAATGAATGGTTTTAGGGAGATTTCATTTAGATCAGGAAATTTGTTTTCCTAATGAAGACCGTGTCTATATGGTTATTAGTAATAGTCATTCAAGATCAAATCTACCCCTTGCCAATGCGATGTGGACTCTGATAATTAACCTTCTCTCCAACTCTCCTTTTCACCTTTTCATGCCTGGGTAAAAGGTTAACCTTAATTTCTGTTGTAATCTACTAATTACTTTCTAGCTAGCCCAGAGTTTCATTAATTTTTCACTGAAGGATAATTATTTTACTATAATTGTTCTGTAGGTTAGCTTTTATCTCAAATACATGTTCAAATATTGCCACCTACTTACTGGCTGGATCTCAGCCCCCTGGGCCTCAGTTTATACACCTAAGATGGGTGGACAGATGAGTGGTTGAGGGTTCTCAATCAGGCAGACTAGTCTGAAACTTCAGTCTCAGTGAGCCTCGCCTTTCCCTTTTGAACAGGGAGCGTGTGTGATACTGATCTCACTGGGATACTAAAAGTATTCCATTAAATAATCCATGCAAAGCACATCACACACCACTTCGGCATAGGAAGACTTCAGCAAGTCGCTGTTGTTATTATTGTTACCATCATCCTTTTGGCTTCCCAGTTCTTGGTCTGCAGAGGCAACTGTAGGTCTGATTGACCAGCTGGATAGTGCTAATTTGAGCATCCCCAAAGACTTCTCTTTTATCATTACCAGAAAAATTCATTTTTACTCTAGCTTTTGCAGCACACAGCATGTGTAGACTTTTTAAACAATCCTGAGGTCATCTTTTATGGAGGAAAAATACTCTTCAAAAGCCAGATTATACAATTCTTGTCTTGTTTGTTCAAGTATATGTGCAATCATGAATTATGACTCATCATCTGTTCATCTTCCATACTAGCATCTACCTGTAAAGTCTATAGGGCAGCTCTCTTATAAGAAAGAGAAAACCCATGATGTTGACAAGCAGTGTATGGATGAGTGAATGGATGGTCTGTAAGTCAATATGGAAATTATTTATCACTAACATTTTGGATGAATAAATAATGTTTTTAAATGTTCAAATTATTAAGTGTTACGAGAAAAGGAGTGGTGGAATCAGAACTTCTGCAGTAATAAAAGTCATAAAAATACCCTTCTGAACCAGAAGATATTTGACAAGCTTAATCCCATGCTGCTCACTTTTGGAGTGCTATTATGTTTTCATGCCCAGCTGCCTTTAGAATGTAGCTTTGGAAAAGTTCCTCAGAATGTATCATAAACAAGTAGCTCTGGCTTAACAATAACAATAAATATGCCATCTCCAAAAGAATACTATGCCATACAAAGCTAAAAAATGACCCAATCCCATTTTCCCATTAAAGTATAATAGAATCTGGTCCTGGCACCATTAATCTCTATAAATTCACTGAAGAGAAAACAATTGCTTTCAAGTAGACTATGAGGAGACCCAATATAAGTATCAATATTCTGATTATTATTATATGCATATATGGGTTGTCTGTAACAAAAACATAATGTGAAAAAAAGCCACCAATCCTTAGTGTCTATAGTCAGGTTTCAGAAAGGATGAAAATCAAAATGGGAGGAATCAAGATTGATTATATATGTCAAGGACATCAGTTCTGCTTGAACACTGATTAAGTGATTAATGAAGTACTGCCAGAATTACTAAATCTCTTTGCAGTAAAATGTTATTATACTTCCCTTCATAATTATAAGTTTAGGGGGAAAGAAAGGATTGATTTACTAGAAGTAACTTATAAGCTAATTTTATCTTTTGGGGGGGATAAAATCCACGGAATACAGTGGTTCTACTTTCTACTTCTGGTTCTTTTGAGGAGGAGATCATTTTAGACCCACCGTTTGGCCCCGCAGGATAACATGTACTTTTCTAAGAAATGGGAGAATTCTTCCTTGATCAAATGTGGAATTTAAGTTTAAGGTAATCCTTTCATGACTGCATGTAGAATATTACTACATTCCACAAGTGTTCATTGAGTGCTAGCCATGTGGTAGGCACTGTGTAAGATACCACAGACAGAGAGAGGAATTATTTGCCTAAATATCCGTCCCTTTAAAGTATATCCATTTCTTCTGAAATCATGAGAATTATAGTTAATGGAAAGAAGGGAGTTCCATCAGTTCCAAAGAAAACATTATAACTACATTTAAAATAGCCCTTAAAGGCAAGTGATGAAAAACAAAAGAAAATAGCCCAGAATTTAAAACGCTTGACTGGATCCTCAACTGGCATCAAATGTGAGGTGGACATGGGTCCTCAGTGTCCTCGGATCATTCTGAGTGGAGAGAGAGTGAGCATGCACTTGCCCACTTTCCAGGGAGAAGACAGAGAATAGCACTGGAAGGAATGGGGACATTTTTTTTTTATTATGATATGTTAGTCACCATACAGTACATCATTAGTTTTTGATGTAGTGTTCCATGATTCATTGTTTGTGCATAACACCCAGTGCTCCATGCAATACGTGTCCTCCTTAATACCCATCACTGGGCTAGCCCATCCCCCCCAGCTCCCTCCCCTCTGAAACCCTCAGTTTGTTTCCCAGAGTCCATAGTCTCTTGTGGTTCATTTCCTCTTCTGTTTACCACCCCCCTTCATTATTCCCTTCCTTCTCCTACCCATTACCCTGGGAACGGGGCCATTTGGAGGAGACTAACTTTACTCATAAACCTGAACCATAAACTTTAGAGCTGATGGGACTGTAAAGATTATTTCATTGAATCATCCTTTTACACTTTTTTCTGAGCCATTTTGTCTTGAAGTTTAATATCCATGCGCTCAGGGAGGACCATATAGGTCTAGGTCTGGCTTTATTTACATACGTTAATTTATAACCTATAAAGAAGAAAATAAACTGCTGCAGATTGTTGCCGAACAATTTGAAGTAGGAGACTTGAAATTTCAAGCAGACATATTTTGAGTCCCTAGCATATGTGTTAGGAACCCTGCAGAAAAAAGGATATGTATGTCATAATGTTTGCCCTTAAGGAATTGATGTTAACCCTGGGAGTATATCATGAAATGTACAGAAAGAATTATAACTTAATGCCGAAGTATATTTTGATGTCAGAGGTATAAATAAACACAATGAGGTGGAAGCCAGGGCTAGGAGGGGTAATTTGGCTTATCAGAGAAATCTCTCTCTTTCTTCCAATCTCTCTCTCTCTCTCTCTCTCACACACACACACACACACACCCACAAACACATTTTCATTCAATAGTCATTTATTAGGGACCTAACTTTTGTCACACACGGAGGTATATTGGTGAACTAGCCCAGCAAGATGCCTGTTTCACTGCAGAGAGAGAGAAAGAGAGAGAGTTCAGAATAATGCAGGAGGTCTATAGGTGCATAGCTGGGGGTACTCTGGACAGAGAGAATATCACCAAAGCTCAGAAGTGACAAAAATAATCAGCTCCAGGGTGATGAGAGCCCAACGATATAGAAGACTTTGGTGGTTATAGAATATAAAGTTAGAAAGAGGTGGTTTGGGGCCATTTTATGAAGAAGTTGAATTTTATTCAAAAATTTTCCTATCATTCTTCAGATGAGAGAGAGAGAGCTTTGGGAATAAAAGCAGGCATGACTGAGGCTGTGGTGTAGATGAATTGGCATGGTGAATCATTCAACAAAAGCATTTATTGAGCACTTACTGTGTGCCCAGCGTTGTTTTAGGTGCTAAGATTATCAGTGAGACAAATGTCCAGGTTCCTGGCCTAGAGGAGTTCTCATCCTTAGATAGGACGATACAGTCCCCCAGTGAAGCTGGAGCACAGTCTGGGGACTATTGCTATGGTCCAGCAAGGGGAGAGAAGGCGTTAATTCTGGGGTGGTGAGAAAGAAGAGGGAATGGTGAGACTCCAGTCACTAGAAAGAGAATTCAAAGGGGGAAGAAATGACAAGATTTAGTGATTGATGGAATGTGAGGCTTCTGGAAAAGGTAGTTTTTGTTGTTGTTTTTTTTGTTTTTTTGTTTTTTTTAAAGATTTTATTTATTTATTTGACAGAGACAGAGACAGCCAGCGAGAGAGGGAACACAAGCAGGGGGAGTGGGAGAGGAAGAAGCAGGCTCACAGCGGAGGAGCCTGATGTGGGGCTTGATCCCATAACGCCGGGATCACGCCCTGAGCCGAAGGCAGACGCTTAACCGCTGTGCCACCCAGGCGCCCCTGGAAAAGGTAGTTGCAATGACTTGTTTTCTAGTTTCAGCTGTTCATGTGGCTGGTCAATGCCTGCCAATTCCTATGATACCATGGTGTTGGAGTCTCAAGCCTGGGGCTAATATTATAGTCTGACCCATCTGTTTGAACGGTGCTGACTGGAGGTACCTGTAAGACCATTTCTCTTGAGGTCCCTACCACTTCACTTTTGGCACCCCTTCTGATCACCTCCACCTGCCTTGGGGTTCCTCTTTCTGCTTTAGACAGCTCTTCTCTTACAAATGGCTGGAGGTTTGAAGTGGTAAGTGAATAAGATAAGGTTTGAAGCATTAAGACTTCGTTGAGATTTCTGTACTTTTCACACAAAAACACTGGAAACAAGCAATAAAACAATTCCTAAAGAAACGCTCTTTTTATGGTGAATTTTAGGCAAGCAAAGGGCTTTCTGGTATTCAGTAAGTTCTACTATGATGGTGGCCAGCTAATCCAACTACACGTAAAAAGTCAGCCTCTGTGCTCCTCCATGTTAAGGGAAGTGGAAGGAAAAGTTCACACACGGTTCACATCAAGTGCAATGCTTAAGAAAGCTATTAGGAAGCCACAGCTTGCCAAATACAATCCAGTTTCAACCTCCCACCCCATTTCCCTGGATTTAAAGCTCTTCTCCTCTATGCACCCACACAGCTGGTGCTCAGGCACTCTCCGCCCTGTAGCATCTCTTGAATCTGTTTCATTCCATTCTGTTCTGACAGTATAGTAGTCCCTCCCCGACCCTTATCTCCATTTTGCTTTCGGCTGTTTCAGTTTAGCCGAGGCCAGCCATGGTCAGGCAGCAGATGATCCTTCTTCCTATATGTCACCAGAAGGTCACAGGTAGCCTAATACTATGTTATAGTACCTACAGTATTCACCTCTACTTCATCTCATCACACAGATATTTTATTATCTGACGTCAGCACAAGAAGGGTGAGTACAGTACAATGAGGTATTTTGAGAAAGAGACCACATTCACATAATTTTTATTACAGTATATTGTAATTGTTTTATTTCATTATTAGTTACTGTGGTTAATCTCTTACTATGTCTAATTTATAAATTAAACTTCATCATAGTATGTATGTATAGGAAAAACCATAGTATGTATAGGGTTTGGTACTATCTGCAGTTTCAGGCATCCACTGGGGGTCTCAGAAAGTATCCCCCACAAAAAGAGGGAGACTACAGTGTTTCAGTTTGGGCATGGAAAGGGTCCAGAAGGTAGTGGGGAGGGCATTTCTCCCCTGTAACTAATCCAAAGGTAAGCAGCGTCTCTCTTGAGATGTATTGACCTTTTCCAGCTACACAAATTCTGGTTTGTCCTGTCTAGTGAACAGTGGATTCAGATCTGATGGTGCTCCTTACTTAGATGACTCCGTAGCAGGAAAGGATGTTGTAAGCTGCTGAATCAAGTTCTGTTCATGGCTGAATGATGCAGAAAATCTGGATTCTTAATATGACTTTCCAAACCAATAAGCAAGGAATTTCTGAGGCTTGCAGCATGTGCATTGTACTTGAAAGAACAGTCCTGCAGAACAAAGTGAAAAGTGTGCCTGTCCCTTCTGGCCCTCTCTGCATGCATATTTGCATTTTATCCCAAATCATCTGAGATTTGGTGTTTGTCTCTTAACTGACAGCCCCTAACAAAGCCTATGGCTACCTCTCAATTGCCTTCTATTAATCAACTAAAAGGTAAAGCACATTTTAAAATATCTCCTTATCCTGTCACAGAACTTCCGTTTCTTTATCTGCCCTAGCACTGTCCTTGATGTTGAACTTTCTTTGTTTTCCTGCAGCTTCTGAACCTGGATAATCACCACCTCCACAGGCCCATGGGATCCCTCTTGCTAAATCTTTTTACGTGTTCTCTCCCCTTTTCTCTCTAATCTTCCCAAATTGCCACTCCCAGTTCCATGGGGCACACAATACTCTTTCTCACACGCAGGAAACATGAAACCCAGCTAATCAGCTCCACTGGCTCCAGTTTTGTGGGAATTTGAATTGCCTGTTACCAACCTCTGTGTGAAGTGGGTTAACCCTTTTAGACTGTCCTTGCCACCCCCTGCTTACTCGGATTCCCTCCCGTCCCTTCCTCTCTGCCATTCTCATTTAGCAGTAGCTGACCCTTGCAGAAAATCTCATCTCCTGAAGTTCTTCACTGTATCTTGCTGTAACTTACCAATGAATTCTTAAACTGAGTTGAAAATCTTTTTCTTCCTTTTCGCTTTAGTCTGTCCCTCCATCATTTTGTCTTTAACTCAAAAGCACCTAATAGACATTACTGGTATAAAAATCATTATTCACAGCAGCTCTGTTAGCTTCTTATAGACTGCTGAAAATACACCATCTCAGTCACCAGGAAGCCTCGCTACAAAGAGCAAGTTACGGCAAGACACAGTAAGACAGAACATAGTTAAACTTCCCTCACAAATGCCTGCACGTTGAAGCCCTGGGGATATGATTCAAAGACGAGGTCACAAAACAAACAGAAACAGAAAACAACTCCAACAACAACCAGAACAATCCTGGAAATGATGTGACATTATTGAATGGAAAAGTGATTACATGAGCTCATCCATCTTAGGTGTTTCAAGAATATACCCATTTAAGAAAAATATACATTTAATTAACTGGGAGATCGAAATTAGCACAAACACAAAAACAACTTTTAATGGTAGATATATCGTTAGTCCTGTACTAGTTTGCTACGGCTGCAGTAAAAAGTACCACAAACTGAGTGACTTAATAGAAATTTATTGTCCCACAGATTTGGAGGCCGGAAGTAAAAAATCAAGGTGTCAGCAGGACTGGCCCCATCTGAGCCTGTGAGAGGAGAATCTGTCCCAGGCTCCCTCTTTGCCTTGTAGATGGGTGTCTTCTCCCTGTGCCTCTTCATATCATCTACTTTCTATGCATATTTCTGCATCCCAGTTTCCCCTTCTTATAAGGACACCAGTTGTATGAAATTAGGGTCCACCCTAATCGCCTCATTTTAACTGGATTACCTCCATAAAGACCCTATCTCTAAATAAGTTCTCATTCTGAGGTAATGGGGGTTAGGAATTCAACATATAAATTTAGAGGGGGATACAATTCAAACTATTATTAGTCCCCATGCTTCTGATTCAGGCTGGCTACCTACTTTGCAGAGCCCAGAGTAAGATAAAAATGTAGGGCCCTATCTGGAGCAGGGAAATCAATTCAATCTCCACTTCCTATGAGCCCACAAGGGATTGTAGCCTCTGTGCCAAAAAGTGCTGGACTCACACTCAGTACCTGGATTGGGGATAGGTGACAGGCTCCGCACCCAGTCCTCACCAGACAGGCCTGGTGCTGTCAGCCCAGTGGGGATAGCCGCTGCCTTGCTCCTCCCTGAGATGCCACTGGCCATCCACTAGCAGACACCCAGCCTCCTGTCCCCCAACCTGAACACAACCTGTTGGAACAGTGGATGGAGGGTAGGAGTGGGGAAGCGGCAGCTTAGAACCCATCCAGGGGATCTGGCGGGGCTGAGTAGGTGGTTGTGAAACAAGTGGGACTGAGCTTGAGCTGAGGTTTCTAGCTTCTGGCTCATTCTCTGTTGTCCCATGAACCTTCATGCCCAAAGCACAAATTCAGAGATTAAAATTATTAAGAATTGCAAGACCCAAAACCACAGAACATTAAACTCCAAGTGCAATATCCTGTTGAGCACGACACTCTATGTGTCTTCACTGGCCACATGCCCATGAACCCACCCTGTTCTTACTTGAACAAATCTAACACTGAAGACGAAAGACTTCGGAAAACTACAGAGCCCTTCTTTTATGGCAGAACTGCTTAAAGCTGAACAGTAACTGCCTTGGTTTCTCCATCTGCACAATGGGTGTAATAATAGCACTGGCTTCATAGGATCATGATAAGGATGACTTCAGTCACTATGATCACTCTATAAGTGTTAATAAAAGAAAAGCAAATCTAAATGTCAAACATGGATAGTGTCAAGTAAGACAATAATGCTTTTAGACAACCACTTTGAATTTCCTCTTATATTTTCATAATTGAAAAGGAAAGTTCTCAAGAGCAGAATGCCAAAAGCCAGAAATAGTAAAACTTTTTAATGTGCATATTTCTTTTTTATGCTAACAAGCTTTTTTTGTGTGTGTGTTTATTTTATTACCTGGGAGACTGAATATATTTTTAGGTTAGCCATTTACTTTTTTTAAATTAAGGTTTCATTTAAATTCCAGTTAGTTAACATAGAGAGTAACATTAGTTTCAGATGCGCAATATAGTGATTCAACACTTCCATACATCACCCAGCGCTCATCACAACCACTGCACTCCTTAATCCCTATCACCTATTTCATGCATTCCTCCACTCACCCCGCTTCTTCTGGTAACCATCAGTTTGTTCTCTATAGTTAAGAGTCTATTTCTTTGTTTGTCTTGCTCTTTTTTTCCCTTTATTCATTTGTTTAGTTTCTCAAATTCCACATATGAATGAAATCATACGGTATTTGTTTTTCCCTTACTGACTTATTTCACTTAGCATAGTAGCATATTTACTTGGAACTGTTGTAGTCTGGAAAGTATCATAAATTAAAAAATCATGTGGCCGCACATGAAAGCAGAAACCTCTTGTTTGTTTTGTTTAGCTCTGTATCACAGAACCCAATTTACAGAAATTTTAATAATATTCCTCCATTTTTCTTGACTGGCTTTATAAAATATTTTTCCCTGAATGACTTAATACAGTGTTTATAAGGCATTCTTTTGTTTGTTTCTTTTATGAACTGTATTTCCTTTCACTCTGAATAATTAAAGAAATATAATTTATGTTCCTAGCTTTGTATTGGAATATCTCCTAAAAGGCTTTCAAGGATAATTTCTAAAAGAAAGTGGAGGCAAGGGTCTATAAATGTCTCAACTATATTACTTTGATAGATTACATGAGGATTCATCACACAGGGATGAGTTTAGAAGAGACAAAGGAATCATTTCTTCAGAAAACTGGATATAAATAAGCAAATTGTTAGGTCAAGGAAGGGGAAATGAGGGGACAACTGAGCTCTCTGTGTGAGTTTACTGTTCTGGTCATTGGCTTAGAACCTGTATTGTGTGGTATCAGTTACTGTAACAACGCAACAATAGGAAGAAGTTAGAAACTTAATGAGAAAAAGTAAAGCACCAAGACAACTGGACGTCTATGCTGACTCTCAAAAGGAAAACAGGTAGTCAGAGAAGCTGGGATGAGAAAAGCATGAAGTGGAAGAGATTCTGAGAGATAATGATGAAAATGGGAGAAACAGAGTCCGGTGGTGGGAGTGATTGATGGCCGGGTAGGAAAGCTAAACCCGTCCCGGATCAGGCTTTCACTTAGATTCCACATCTCTAGATTAGGAGAATGGCTCATTGCCCAGGGGTGTAGGAATTGCCTAGAATGGTTTTTTTAAAAATCGCTAACTTTTCTGCTTTATGAAAATATTCACTCTTACATGTAGACGTACTGGTTTGGAAAAGGAGGAATTGCAGAGCACAAGAGGCTGGCTTCCCGTTCCCCCTGTCACAGAATCAAATCACATGTTCCCATCAAACAACAGGATAGAAAATGAACTATTTTATGAGGTCACAAGGCTATGGGGGAGGTGTCTTCTGCATTAGTGCTAGAGTGCCTGGTTCACATTCCCGTTTTTCTGGTTCCTATAGGTGCAAACTCTTTAACCTTCTTCATTGGCCAAGAAGTGTATGTATTAATAGTACCTACCTTATTGTGCTGAAGGTTCAGTGTGTTAATGTATGTAAAATAGCACAGTAATCATTCTTCAAATGTTAGGTACTATTAGGAGCAGTCAAGGGAGCCATTGTTACCTTTGTATAAGAAATGGAAGCTATGGGGAAATCTCAGGGTCACCGCGTCTCCCCACTGCTGTCTCCAGGTGGTGGCTCTCATCACCCTCCTTCAGAAACCTCTCCCACATGGCAATCAGTCTTCCCTTCCTCAACACTGGGGTGCACCATCCTGAACCTCTTCCTTAACTTCGCTATGACTTTGGTGCCAGCAGGCTCCGCGTTCTCCTCTCCACCTCAATGCCTTCAACTTCCGCACAGATGCCCTAACACTCCGGCCCAGCGTTTTCTCCACCACAGGTCATGGCTCATGAATGGGTCATGATATCAATGTAGTGTGTCATAACCCGTGTTACAAAATAAAGAATGGAACAGAGTAGATGAGTACCAGCACATCGTATTAGGTAATGGTATTTTTTAATCAAAACTTTTGTTTCACATGCATATGTCTGTACTGCTGTGGATACTGGGTTCCTCAACTTACTCTGCTCCAAGGACCTTCTTTCACCTGTTCCCCGCTTCAGTGACCACGATTACAACCACACCTTGGACCTGGTCACTACCAAGAAAGGATAACCACTGCCCCTCCTGTTCTGCGTTTGTCTACATTTCTCACATGTCTTTCACAAAGTTTATTGTTTTTAATTTTCTTCTTTTTTAAGCCATATATCTTGAATCCAAACTTTCTGCTTCTCAGTATTCCTGCTGTGACTGACTTAGCGCAGGTCATCAACGTCTTTCTTCATGAGCAGTCGCTTTAACCTCTCACATGGTCTCTTTGCTGCCCTCCATAACTACCCTCTTCAAGTCCCAAACTGACCATGGCATTCCTAAACTTAAAAGTGTGTTCCAGTTCCCTTCATGAGGCTCTTCTTAGCAGTACCCAATTCATGCCACCAGAATTTATTTTCCTTAAGCAGAGCCTCTAACCAAACTCTTCATTTCCTCATCTCTTACATGCATCCGAATATAGATCTGTCACAACTTCCTGTCCTGCCACAACCCTATTCTGGGGATCTACGCTATCACAGCCCCTAATGGAGCAGATCCGTGTGTGCACCTCACACCACTATTACAGCCTACCAGCCATGGGAAAGCCTCTAATTCAAGGGCAGAGTGCAGGGACTGGCCAGCATGCTATGACGAGTGTGGCCAGATTCCTCTCCTAGGAAATTAGGCAACTTTTTCAAGGAAGCTGTGGGAGCTACACATGAAAGTTCCTGCAAGTTGAAGCAGAAGAGACCAGTCCACAGAAAGAACCAAACAGGGACCAGCAAGGAGAGAGAGGAACAGAGAAAGTAGTTTCTTTATTTCAGTGGCCAGTTCTCATTCGCAGGAGGCCTGGCTGCACAGGAGAGCCTGTCCTTCGGTCCCCCTTGAGATCCTAGCACCCTATTATCCAGCCTCATGTTTGCCTGAGTGACTTTCTGTGGGCCCTCTTTCTTCCATCCAAAAGAGCTCGGACTAGAACTTTCAGCCTACTGCCCAACACATGATTCTGTGCCTTTGCACACTTTCTGTGCTTTCCGCCAGAATGCTCCATCTCCTTTTTCCCATGTGGCAACTACCTACTTATTTTTCAGGAAAATAAATGCCTTTTTTGTAGTCCCCAGCCCCTCAGGCCAGTGGAGCAGAACTTTAGAACTTTGCTCATTCCTTGTTATCTTAACATCTATTGCACTGTTTTGTAATTTTTGTTTCCATATCTGTCTCTGGACTCTCTGCCTCTTGAGGACATAGCCTACTCATATTTTTATCTCCCCAATCTGGGAGTGAGTAACAGATTTCATTGGTTCCCTATCCACACCACCGACCCTGGAGGTCATTCACCTGAGACAGTTCTCATATTTTCTGACTGACTCTTTGTGTCTCTGCCTCACAGTGCTCCACGCAGGCCAGAGACCAGATTGTGCCCCAGGAGGGACCCTCCATCAGGGAGAAATAGGAGTTGGTGGATGAATACCTCTGTTTCCTGCCCCTTGGTGGGCCCACTGTGCTCTCCACAGTCACTGAGAAGGGCTCCTGTGAAATTGAGCCCCTTCCCTGCCTCCTTTCCTCACTCTTTCATTGTGTCTGCTAGAATCACCTCCCAAATAAATACATGTCTCAGGGATTTCTTGTGGGTGAACCCAGACCAAGTAGGGAGATAAGGCACATAGTGCTCAACAGATAGTGAATCAACGGCTGAGGCCTCCAGCCCCTCCCCCTCTTCCCATTGGCACAGGATTTCAAGAGATGACCCTACCCCTCTACTTCAGTTCACTGTCTTCTAGACAGGCCCCCATGGTCATGCACTTTGACCTCAGGATCATCAGCACCCCCACTTCCCTTGGTCACTGGTCATTCAGAAAAGCCTACTCTGACTGTTCTGAAGGACTAACACAGCCATGGGCTCCCTCTTCCAGTCCTGCCCCTGGGAAAATAAGTACTGCTGAGCAAAGTCTCTTGTTATTGGGTGGGATGAGAGCATTTCACATCATTTTCAGCTCTCAACATAGCTTTAAAATTCTTTCATTGCCCCCTGTTCATTTCCTTTAGCAACCTCTACAGAGACTATGTCCACCTTTCCCCAGGTGCCTACTCCCATCTTCATTCTCCCACCTGCCCTCCCAGTGTTAGGGGTCCTTGAGTGAGTGAAGTTACCATGTTGCAGCACTTGCTAGAAGAGGTCAGATTGCAGAATCACAGTGAGGCCTGTGTGATAGCCAACGAGAGGTGGGAGACAAGCTGCCGATGTGCCAAGTACAATGCCGTGCACAGGGCAGGATATGATTGTTAAAGGCCTGTCAGCCTGTCAAAATGGTCTGGATTGGCCAGAGGAAGATGGTGCTGTGGTTATACTGAAACAAAAGGACAACACCTGAGTAAGTAGTATTATTCCCTCCATTTTTATATACGAGAAAACTGAGGCACAGAGAGGTGAAGTAACTTGTCCAAGGTAACACAGCTGGTAAATGGTAGAGACAGGATTTGGACCCATACAGTCTGGCTCAGAGACCATGAACTGAACTATTATATGACATTAAAATGATTGATAAATGAAAAGTCAGCACAAAAGCATCCATCATCTGCCTCCCAATACATAATGAAACAACTCAGATGAAAAAGTACTATATGTGTAATCTGCCTTGCATTATTACATATCCCTTATTAGTGAGTATAAAGCTGAAATGCATGCATATTTCTTCTGGCTGCTCTGTGGATACCAATCACGGCTAAAAGTAAGTCACTGTGGTTGGTGCACATGTGGAACACCCCCAAAACATGGTCAAAAACCTGTGTAAAAGCTGTACCTCAGCTTCCACATTTGAAAAATGGATGTCTGGAGTAGACAATGTCTCAGGTCCCTTCCAATGCTAAGATTTGGTTTTTCCATCTTGAGATAGACAGGAAAAACCTGATTTCAAACCCATCTAGATTATACTTAAAATTTCACTGATGTGGGTGATGGAAGTCAGGGAGGGGAGCCTGTGCAAGGATTGGCACATTCAATGTCACACAGTCTCCAATGCCACACATTCAGTGAACACCAGTAACAGCATTTTCATACCTGAATAATCTCTCTGCCAACTATGTCAGATTTTCAGATTTGCAAATTGTCACTTGGAATGTACAGGAGATAGCAGATGGTTTTAACTTCAGAGTGTCCTTGACCACTGAGAAGAAGGCACTGATTAGAAACTATCTCAGGCCAGGATTTGGGTCTGCTACATATAGTAGGGATAAGCTCATTAGTGCTAACCCTGCCTCAGAGGCTCACCGGTGCATTTTCTGTGTGGCTTGGGTGCAGCTTCTGTCCTATGGGCTGCTGCCCTGTTCTCGATACCTAGCGCTCAGGCACATTTTAAAATGTAGAGGAATAAGCACTGTTTGGTCAACTCTTAGTGAAGATGGACCCTACCAGGGGGTCAAATGTACATCCACAGGACTCTTTTTTTTCTTTTCTTTTTTCTTTTCTTTTCTTCTTTTTCTCTCTCCCTCCCTCCCTCCTTTCTTTCCTTCCTTCCTCCCTCCTCCCTCCCTCCTTTTTCTTTCTTTCTTTCTTTCTTTCTTTCTTTCTTTCTTTCTTTCTTTCTTTCTTTTTCCCTTTCCTTCTTTCTTTCTCTCTTTTTTTCTTTTTTGGGTATCTGCTCAATTAGAATTAGCACTGGAAGGGACCTGAGACATTGTCTACTCCATTGTCTACTCCCCTTTCTTTCTTCTTTTTAAGATTTTATTTTTTTTATTTGACAGAGAGAGAGAGGGAGAGCACAAGCAAGGGGAGCAGCAGGCAGAGGGAGAGGGAGAAGCAGACTCCCTGCTGAGCAGGGAGCCTCATGTGGGACTCTAACCCAGGACCCTGGGATCATGACCTGAGCTGAAGGCAGATGCTTAACCAACTGGGCCACCCAGGTGCCCCCACAGGACCGTTTGTATTGAATTTACCAAGAAGGTTAAGAGGTCTCTGATCTTTGGCCATTTTAGAATAAGAATTACTCAACCTGTCCCGGATAAAGCCTTGTGGGAGTGCTAGAGAATACAGTCCAGAAAAGATTACCTAAAAAATGTAGGCATAGTATGTTGAGAAAGAAAACAATGAACGCAGGCATGGATCACACCCTGTTTTACCTCTTCTTTCCAAACTTATCCGCAAAGGCAGAGAGGACAGAGGCTGCCTGGAGGTTCCTGCTGGTTTATTTGCCCCCTGCCTCCCTTCTCCTTTCACAGAGGGGCTTTCAGTTTTGGACACTGGCCTCTTTGCCTTAAGAAGCCCCCATGCAGTTAGTTATTCTCCGCTGTGGACCCCTTTTATGAGTCTTCTGCGCACTGGGTGCTGAATAAATGGTGACTTGATCCATGTGTGCACATGGGCTGCGGGGGTGAGTTTGAGGGAACTCTGGCTCACAGGTGTGCCAGATGCCTTAGGAACGATCTCATTTACTCCTCCGTGGGCCTCTGGATATCACACACCCCATTTCTCTGATGAGAGAAAGTGAGAGGCAAAGAGGATTATTTGCTCCAGCTTGCATAGTTCGTGGCCTATAGAGGCTCCATGCCCCCATTTGGTCTGCAAGGTATTAATAGAAAAGATTAAATATTCTTTCCCGAAGGAGCAGAGGGATGGAAGCCCGGCTTGGGGCCACTGGGCAAGTGGCGGCACACATGCAGGTTTGCTTTGGGAGGGGACGAAATGGGACATCTTTTTGCAGTCATTTATCGGAGAGTTGATCCTCCCAAATAAACAACTCTCAGGTGGCTACATTTTGAAACGTCTCCTATCTTTATGTGCCCGGCTTGTCCCGGGCCACAGCTCGGTCAAGTTTTGCTTTGGAACCCGGGCCGGGCCCTGGACGCGCCGCCCGCGGACGCCTGGACGGTGCAGGACTGGAGGAGAAGGTTGGGGGGCAGGAAGAGCGGGGTGCAAGGCCCGTCCCGGTGCAGGACTGGCCCATCCGCCGGCCTTCGCGGGACTACCGAGACGCGGCCATCATATAAATACGGTCGCCTTAGCTGCTTACCCCTCCCCGCCCTCAGCTTCACCCGTTCCTCCTCTGCCGTAACCACCCCCGACCCCGATGTGCCGATCTGGTCTCTTCGTCCGGGGGACACTCACCCTGCCACTCGAGGACCGACTCGGGGTTAAGCGCGGTCACCGCGCCCTCGGCCAAGCTCCGTGGCGCCCCCAGCAGAAGCAGCAGGGTCAGCGACCGCAGCAACAGCATCGCTAACCATTGGGCTCGCCGCGCGCCCGGGAGACCGTCGCGGGGGGGCCAGCGCCAAAGCCCCAGCGCGGGACCGCGGGGCTGGAGGCGGGACCGCAGCCCCCTCGGTGCTCCACGCCTCCCCGGGCCTCGCCACCCCAGCCTCCCGGAGGCCCACTCCGTCGTCCCTGTCACCACAGTGTGCGGACACTCGGGGCTCTGGGCTGGAGACAGGGAAGTTGCGGAGGTTTTCCCCGCCCTACTCACTCCGGCTTCGAGAAGGAGGAGGAAGAGGCGGTGGACCATCTGCCCTTCCCAGAAATTCCTGCCTTTGGGGTGGGGAGAGAGGAGGGGTGAGGCTACCCGGTGCAAGCTCCTCCTGCTTCCAGTCCCCTCTCTCCTTCCTCGGGGAGGCCGACAGGAGTTGGGGGTGAGCAAGTTAGAATCTCTGGGCAGGAAGTCTGACATCTGAGTTTGCAAACCAGCCGGATTCTGGTAAACACTGCAGATTTGGCAGCAAGCAGCTTAGAGTAGACGGAGCTGCTCTGTGAACCCAGGCGCTTTGGGAGTACTCTGGATCTCCCCTCCCCTGGAATATGGACCATGGAGATCCGTGGGGGTGCGCCAGGGTCCTTCCTCAAAGTACCCCCAAGGTTCTTCCATTGTTGAGCTCCTTTTCTTTTTTAAATGCCATCTCCCCACTTTCCATCTCCGTGAATCCCCCTAGCCTAGCAAAATAACTGGGTTAACCCACTTTACAGCTGTTATTCCACTTTATAGCTGAGAAAAGCCATCTGGAAAGGCAAAATTATTTGCTCTAGGTCACTCCTTAATCTAGTAAAAGTTACTCCCTAAACTAGTAAGGAGGAAAAGACTAGAATGTAGTTCTTCTAACTGTAGTCCTTCAAATAACCAGCAGAACACTAGAAACATTTAATATTCATGAGAACAGCTAACATAAGACCTTTCCAAAATAGGACCTTGACTTTAGTCATTAAAACATGATAGGGGGAAAGGGAGCTTAAAAAAGGAAGATGGTGGGATCTTGGAGGACCTTTCTCAGCTGCTTATTGGCCATGATCAAATCAACGTTTTTGAGTAACAGCGTCTGCTATAGACTGAATTGCACCCTCCTCCCCCAGTTCATATGTTGAAGCCCCAAACCTCAATGTGATTGTATTTGGAGATAGGGCTTTAGGTTACATTTAATAAAGTCTTATGGGTGGGGTCCTAGATAGGATCAGTGGCCTTAGAAGAAGAGGGAGAGAGAGAGATCTCTCCACCTGTAGTCACTGGGGAAAAGCCACATGAGGACACAGCAAGAAGGTGACCATATGCAAGCCAAGAAGAGAGCTCTCATCAAAAACTGAAACTTTGGGCCTTGAACTTGGACTTGCTAGCTTCCAGAACAGTGAGAAATAAATTTCTCTTGTTTAAACCACCCAATGTACAACATGTTCTTATGGCAGCTCACCCAGACTAATACACTGTTTTAGCCTGGTTCCCCAGACAGTAGAACGTAGGATGAGATCCCTGGCAGGAAATGGGATTGAAGACCAGAGTGAAATAGGGAAGAAGGGAAAGCCACTGCCTTGGCCACTGCAGTAGCCACATGTGTTCAGTCCTGCAGGAACCTCAGAAGACCTCAGAACAGTCTGTCCTGAGGAAAAGAGGAAAGCATTTATGTATGGGTTTACCATTCTTGCTGGTTAAGATGCTCCTAGGGTTACTAACTCCTCTGCACATTTCCATGGCAGTGGTGAGCTTTAAGCATGGTCCTATGCCTTGGCATCTAAGAGGCCCAAGGGGCAGACAGCAACAGGTGCATGGCATGGCTAGAAGTGAGGTGCTGTCAGATTGCCCTAGATGGAAGCTGGGGGAAGCCTGTGCAGGGCTGGCTGCTGCAGAGGCTGCTGGAATAAGAAGTGAGACTGAGAGGATCTGAGAGTTTCCAGTGTGTGTATTGAGTCAATAGCATATCATTAGATGTAGAAGTTAGCATCTTTGCCTGAAAACATGCAGAAAGGAGACGCCTTTAGCATACTGACTATAGAGACTGCAGTCATGAAGTATTTCTCCTGTGGCCTCAGATCTACATTGTACGCTATGGGAATATCTCCAAAGTAGGTGATTCAGGCCTGAGTGTTCTGGCATCTACTACAGCAGTCAAGTGCAATCCACATGTATAATCAGGTAGCAAAGTGTAATAGTGTTGTCAATCTTTGGTGAAGGGCAGTGCAGGGAGAGTAAAAGGGGAAAAGATCAGGAGGAGCTAGAGTGATTGTGCAGTGTTAGATTTATTCAGAAAGGGTAGAGGAAGAGGCTGTGCTAGGATGGGAAGAAGCTGTGAGAAAAAATACAAAGTATTGAGTGAGAAATGCTTGTATAAGCAACAGCCAGTAGATGGGCCTGCCTGGGCCAAAGGGAAGCTATTGGGGAACCCTGGCAAATGAGGTCAGTCACTGGGACTTCGGGCTACCTCCCACAGGCTGTGGGATCCAGGTGAGACAGTCACCTGCCCTGAGCTTCAGTCGTACCCTCTGTATAATGAAAAAAAGAGGAAGTCTTCCTTGACCCAAAGCAGAGAATATTCCAAAGTAGCAGAGCTATGAATGTGAGCAGGATTAAAAGGGGAAACAAACCGTATTTCATCTAAGAGCAATTAGTGTAATGAAGAATGGTGATGACAGCTTCCTGGCCTACCAACACCACATTTCCTACTCAACAATTAGAAGACTCAGAAAAGAGCTAGTTTTTCATCTCTTCCTGAAGTATTGTGGCTTTGAGGTGAAAATCTGTGGCAAAGAGCTTTTTAGCCTTGGAGAAAATTATTCTTTCCCATACCTCGGTCTTGTGTGTGTGTTACATTCACGAGACAAGGTAGTATAATGGTTAAAAGAGGTGCTCTGCCACTTACCAGCAGGTTACTTAGCCTCCCTTAGCCTCAGTTTCCTTCTGTGTAAAACACAGATGGTAACATTTACTTTATAGTATTGCTGTATTAAATAAGTATGTGCAGTGCTTAGCAGAGTCTGGCATCCTAAGAGTGTTCATTTGCAGGAAGGCCAGTCCTGTTGTATTGTTGTCTGCTGACCCCAGCCAGGAATGGGGTGACTAGAGCTCTGTGCCTTCAGGCCTTTTCACATCTCTCCATTGCTCAGTGTATCATTTTGAATTAGACTTAGTTATCTGATTATATCTCCCACTTGAATGTGAGTTCCTTGGGGGACTGACTATATTTTCCTTCTATGTGACTCTGCAGGGCAGCATGATTCCTGGTACTTAGTAATTGTCAAAGAGTTTCTGCTGAATGAGTGAGTGAATGAAGGGAGGTAGGAATGAAGTTAAAAAGAATACAGTGTTTGGAGTCATTTGAAACTCAAGAAAAATATTAGAACCTGAGTTATGTTGAGTGAAAACAGTGGAGAAAATTCAGGGATTTAAAACTCACTTAAGGTATGTCTTACGGTGAGGGTCAAAATTAACAAATATTTTTTGAGCAGTCAATCAAGGTATCAGGGTCTCAGCAAGAAAGGGTGGGGCCCTGATTTATAGTGAAGATTTAATGAAAGAACTGTAAAGTATGGGCAGTGTGAAAGGAACCAAAACAGGATGGTGAAGATCTAGTTTCTAGCAAGTGCTGGAAGCTGTTATTGCTACACCTGGGATTAAAAGAACAAGGGCAGGGAGCACTCACAGGATCATTGTGAGAGCTATACTTGTGGGACAGAGAACATCCAACAGCACAGGACGGCAACTACTACCAAATTGAAGTTTGTCGCAGAGGAAGCTGAGAGAATAAATAGTCTGCTCTATCTTCTCCCTACCCTCTGTTCTTTTCCCATCAGACAAACCCAGCCAGGAATCAGTGGACAAGGAGCCCACAATGGTCAGCTTTCCAGAGCACAGAGCAAGGTGGAGAACTATGGACAATGATTCTGGAGAGTCAGGCAGAAACTACCCAATGTGAACACCTTCTGTCAATCTTTATCCTGGTGCAGAGGCTACAACAAAGAATAGGGCATGATGAGTCCTTCCCCATGACCACAAACTTTAGATTCTAGGGGAAGAAACAAACAGGTAACCAAATAATTATAATAGGATACAAGGCATCTTATGAGAATGTATCTGAAACTTGACAAGAACTTAGAAGGGCCACTCTTCGAGGCTTGAAGCTCTGAGAAGGCTTCTAAGAAAAAGTAGCATCTAAACTGGCACCTCAAATACTTAGCTGACCTCAAAAGATACAGTTAAGAAAATGAAAATGAAAACCACCAACTGGGACAAAATATTTGCAAATCGTGTATCTGATAAAGAACTTGTATCTGGAACATATAAAGAACCCTCAAACTCAATAACAAGAGAATAATTCAAATAACAAATAGGCAAAAGATTTGAACAGACACTTCACCCAAGAATATATTCAGATGGCAAATAAATACATGAAATTATTTACAAGACCATTAGGCATTAGGGAAATGCAAATTTAAACCACAGTGGTATATTACTATATACCTCTTAGAGAGGTTTAAATTAAAAAGGCTGACCATACTAACTGTCAGCAAGAATGAGGAGAACCTGGAACTCTTACTGCTGATAGGAATGTACAATGGTGTGATCACTTTGGAAAACAGTTTGGCAATCTTGAAAAGTTAAAAAATATGTAACTACTTAGTTTCCTAGAGCTGCCATAACTAGTACAACTAGTTGTACTAGTTGTACTAGCCACTAGGTGGTTAGTTGTACTAGCCACTAGCCACTAGGGTGGCTTAAAACAACAAGAATTATTCTCTCACAGTTTTTAAATTTTTTTTTATTTTTATTTTTTAAGATTTATTTATTTGAGAGACAGAGAGAGAGGTGGCAGAGGGACAGAGGGACAGAGGGAGAGGGAGAGAGAGAATCTCCAGCAGACTCCCTACTGAGTGAGGAGCCTGACTCGGGACTAGATCCCATGATGCTGAGATCACGACCTGAGCTGAAATCAAGAGTCAGGCTCTCAACTGAGTGAGCCACCCAGGCACCCCTCTCTCAGAGTTTTTTAGACTACAAGTCCAAAATCAAGGTGTTGGCAAGGTTGGTTGTTTTCTTGAGGCTCTGAGGGAGAATCTCTTTCATGCTTCTTTCTGGTGGCTGCTGGTAATCCTTGTCATACTTGGCTTGTAGCTGCAACACTGCAAAATCTACCTCCATTATCCCATTGCCTCCTTCCTTGTATATCTCTCTGTGTCTTCGTATGGACTTATAAGGACATCAGCCATTGGGTTTATAAAATTCTGGAAAATATAACCAATCTTTGGTGACGAAAAGAAGATTAGCGGTTGCCTGAAAATGGGAATGGAAATGGGGGGGGGGCGTTAGTGTGAGAGAATTAACTGAGCTAAAAGGGAATGGACAAATGTTCTAGACAGAAGAAATAGAAGCAAGAATGGACATAAAGTACTTGAGAAAATTTTGTAGCAGAGAGATTGAGTATTGAGGTGGGAGGTTCTGGAAACACAGGCTAAATAGGAAAGCTGGAGCTAGGTCCAAAATCATGTTAAAAACCTTTATGCTAAAGACCAATAGGAAACCATTAAGTGGTTTCACTGTGACCATATTTATGTGTTACATTTTAGAGAGAACATTCCTGCTGTAAAATGAAGAATGGATTAGACATGAGTGCTTTATAAGGATGAGGAGGCTGCTGTATGAGTTTGGACAAAGAGATGGCTTGTGATTGGACTAGAAAGGAGACAGTGGCAGATTGGGAGAAGTGAACACATGTTGCAAGATGTTTAAGAGGAAGAATCATCAAGACCAGGTGTATTAGAGAGAAAAAGTAATTGTCAAGAATGATGTCCCTTTTTTGGCATGGCCAATCTGATGGCTGCATCCACTGAGAAAAAAGTTTGGGGAAGGAGTAGGATTTCAGTTTGTGATATGTGAAGAGACTGATGGGACATCCAGGTGGAAATGTCCAGGGGGCAGTTGCATATATGTGTATTAAAGTCAGGAACAGGATGGGAGCATAAATTTGGAGATTTTCTGTGGTTGATAAAGCCATGGGAGTAGATGTGACTGTTGTAGATTGAGAGAGAAGAGAAGACACCTGAAAAGAATCAGAGGGAACAAGAACATTGAATGGACAGCTACAGAAGAGGACTGAGGAGGACTTAGGTATCTAGAAGCTGGGGAGGAGTGTTTCAAGGAGAGAGCCATCAACAGTTTCATATGCTCTGAAGAGGTCAAAGGGTTCAAGGACAGAGATGTGCACTGGATTTAGGACAGGGAGGTAAGTTATGACCTTAGAGAGAGTGCTTCTAGTGATTGAAGCCACAAGATGCATTAGTGGTTGGGGGCGACTTGGAGCAGAGCCACCCAGTGTAGAGTGTTCTTTCAAGCAGTTCGTGGTTGTTGGGAGAAGGAGAAATAGCTGCATAGGCTGTGTGTCCATGCTTGGGGATGAGAGCAAATGCGGTTGTTATTACTATCATTATGTTAGTTTTTAGGTGAGAGACTTGAGCACGTCTGAATGCTGATGAGAAGGATCCAGTAGAGAGGGAGAAGTCAAAGATACTTGCTACTGGAAAAGTCAGAGTGAGGTCCCTGAGAAGGCAGAAGTTTCTACAGCAAAAAGTGAAAGGATTCACTTTAGAAAGGAAGGCAATGCCTCCCCTTACAGCAGTAATGAAGGAAATAATGGTTGTAGACCCAGGTTAAGTCTGGACGCTGAGGGTAGAGAGTTCTCTCATTTGCTAGGTTCTAGTTTTTCTGTGAAGTAGCAAGGAAATTCATATGCTAAGAATGAGGACAGAGCTGGAGTCAGAGAAAGGAGGTGAGGTTAGTTCTGATGTCCACAGAGAGAGCTGCTGTGGAAATGTAGCTGGAAATCTGAGCATTGCCAGGGACCCAGATGTGGTCAAGGACCATGAATTTATAATGGGTCATGTATTTTCTTAACAATGCTCTCAACAGCCTAGGTACATGCAGGGAGAAGGGGGCCACTGAGCTTCATCTCAAGTGATGTTACCCAATCAAGATGTTACATACAAGGGAATTGAAGATGTTGACAGGAGAAAGGTTGATGATGGTGGTGGGGTCACACAGGACTTGGTGTCATGATCACAGAAGGGCAAGCGGAGGTATGCAGGAGGGAATCTGGGGTCAGACTCTTAGTCTCAGATTCTGGCTTTGTCACTCACTAGTTGTGTGATGGGTCACTTGCATGACCTTTACATGCCTTAGTTGCCTCGTTTGCACAATTAGCATAAAAAGTAGTACCGTATCACTGGCTTCTTAAGAGATTACCTGAGTTAAAACCTGGAAAGTGCTTAGAACAATGATGGGCACATAGTATATACTCAGCAAAGTGGTTTTTATTATTAATTATTGTTACTTGAAACAAATAAAAGATATTTTGGGACAAAGAATGAGTATTAATATGGTTTCTTGCTGGGTTGAAAGAAAAGCCATACTCTCATCCTTCTTTCTTCTTAGTAGCTGTCTTCTATGGGGTGTTTGCTAGGTGCCAGGCTTTGCTCATGGTGTAGTAGTTGAAAGGTCACATTGCCTAAGTGGGAATCTGCTTTGTGACTATGCCAAGTCCTTGCACTGTACCCAGCCTCTGTTTCCTTTCTGTAAAATGGAATAGTAAGAGTATCCACTCCATTCATAGGCTGTGGGTACATGCTTGGGGATGAGAGCAAATGTGGTTGTTTTTGTTATCATTATGTTAGTTTTTAGGTGCCAGGCACAACTGGGCCTCCAGAAATAGAGCCACAGGCATTTTCCATAATATGTGGAAAGCACCTATAATCTGGCAAATAGTGAATCCTCATGATGTAACTACAATTATTAGGTAATACCCACAACAGTTACATCATGAAGTAGATATTATTGCAGTCATTATATATGGATGAGGACCCTGAGAGAGCTTAAGTGACTTATTGCTAAAGCCCTACCCTGAGCTACCCATTAACTTCATGTGATAAGCTATCTCATTAAGAGGAAACTGTACTGTGGATAAAAGGGAATGTTGGTTTATATAAGACAGAACTTTTCTAACCTATTTAATGTCTATTTTTAGTAGCCGTCCCCCAGCCATTTATTAATGTCTTCTGGATGTGTTCAAAACATCACTTTATGTTGTGATCTAGCAACACCATGGTATTTTAACTAATAAAACACACAGTGGCTGGAGTACTAAGGGGAGAAAACAAGTGAAAATTCATTGGGCTAAGGGCCAGTTTCAGAGTGAGTTAATGAACTAGTTTTTCACCTTAATCCAGGCATCAATTTATATCAATTTAATTCAATTAACGGCTTTTCCAGTGTGTGGTATTTAGCCAGAAAGAAAGTTCCAGTCACGTGGAAGTTTCAGCTGAGTCTCTGTCTCGATTGGGTTTGCATAAGGTGTCTGAAATCTGCTCTGTCAGTGCAAAGCCTAGTTTCTGCATGCTCATGCTTTCTTCTGCCTTCTTCCTCATGTAACCTTGGAGAGGATGTGTGGAGGAAGCAGGCAAAGGGGCACACATCCGTAGAGAGAGGAGGAGAATCCTCTAGAGAGAATGTTCGCCAAAGAGCTTTCTCAAAGCCTTGTATCTCTGGTTTTCACCCTGTGGGCTGCAGAGTGATGAATATGTATTTAACATCTATTAATCATATTCTGTTAATTTAAATATTCTGTTCTATTTAATATTCTGAAATATATATAAGATAGTTTTTGTAATCACCAAAGATCCTTTTAAACAAAAACAATAACAAAACAGAGGGATTGCTGCACCTTCTAATTTCATCTAGACTCCCCAGAAAAATCCAGGCAGAATCTGTGAGTGTGTTCTCATCTTGAAGGAGTAGGTAAGAGTCTGAGAAGGAGGCAGATAGAGGGCAGGGTAGAACTGATTGGTTAAAAAATCCTTCTTCCATTATTTCTTAGCTGTGTTACTTTGGTCAAATAATATTATATAACCTTGCTGAGTTTCAGCTCTATATGTGGGACAATAAAAACCTACCTTACAGGATTATTGTAAGATGAGAAATAATGTGAGCCAAATGCCAGGCACAACTGGGCCTCCAGAAATATAAGCCACAGGCTTTCTGAGGTAGGGAAAATGATCCTAATGAATCAGGGACAAAGAAGTTTCTGGTATGTTCATGCTTATCACTCATAGGGTCAGAGATTGTTAAGATTTGTTTGTTTGTTTGCTTGTTTGTTTATTTGAGAGAGAGGGAGAGTCAGGGCGGGGAGGGGCAGCGGGAAAGGGAGAATCTTAAGCAGGCTCCATGCTCAGCACAGAACCTGACACAGGGCTTGATCTCACGATCGTAGATTATGACCTGAGCTGAAATCAAGAGTTGGATGCTTAACTGACCCAGCCACCCAGGCACCCACCGTTAAATTTTATTTCTAAGCCAATTTAAAATGCTAAACCTCAGGGTAGAAAAGTAAGATAGTTGGGGTTAGACAGGAGGTAGTCATGGGGCTATGAAAAGAATCTTGTAGACAGAGGTCTTCACCTACCCTTCTTAGGTTCAACTGGTTAAATATTAGACTTCAGTGCAGCTTTCTGAGAAGAAAATCTGGAAAGCTCAGTGAATAGAGCTCTAGGAAATTGGCAAACCTGTTTGATATTGCTAGTTCTCCTGGGAGTCATCCAAGGCATGCTACTTGACTTTTCCATAGCTTAACTATTTTTCTGGGTTGAAATAGGAATCACAGTATTGTTAAATGTATGGATTTCTGTAAAGGGGAAAGGTATGGATGGCTAAATGACCAGGAATCTATGAATATAACTTAACTTTTCTCTGCATTATGTTTATAAGTCAATATATAGTTTTGTTTCAGTCTAATGGCTTTATTGGCATTTTGTTACTAGAAAAAAAGCAATTTATTCATACAAGGCCAGAAACCTAACTAGGACTGATGGTTTAAATAACATTTTAAATACATTCCTTGTGAATACAGTTACAAAATTATAAAAGGCTTTTTGCTGTACTTTTACTGAGATAAAATTGAAAAACAAAAAACTGCACAAATTTAAAATGTACAATTTGAAAAATGTTGACATATCTACATACCCATGAAACCATTATTATAATCAAGGTAATGAACATATCTATCACCCTACAAATTTCACTGTGATCCTTGGTAAGCCCTCTTTGCCATCCCTCTTCATCCCAGACCCCAGTCAGCTATTGATCTGCTTTCTGTCACTGTAGATTAGTTTGCAATTCTCAGAATTTTATATAAATGAAATTATACAACATTTACTGTTTTCTTGTCTGGCTCCTTTCACTTAGAATAATTATTTCAAAATACTGCTGTCTTGTTGCATGCATTAATAGTTCATTTTTTAAATTGCTGAGTAATATTCCATTGCATGGGCATACCATAATCAGTTTATCCATTTGCCTGCTGATGGATATTTGAGTTGTTTCCAATTTCATGCTATTATAAATAAAATTACTATGAACATTTGTGTACAAATCCTCTTGTGGGCATATCTTTTCATTTTTTCTTGGGTAAATACCTATAAGTAGAATAACTGGATGATATTGTCATTACATGTTTAACTTCTAAAGAAACTACCAAGTTGTTTTCTGAAATGATTGCACTATTTTACATTCCCACCAGTAGTATGTGAGAGTTTCAGTTCTTCCATATCTTCGTCTGGGTTGAATTATATTCTCCCCCAAAGATCTTGAAGTTCTAACCCTCAGTACTTGTGAATGTGACCTTATTTGGAAATAAGGTGTTTGCAGACAATCAAGTTAAGATGAAGTTACTACGACTGGTGTCTTTATGAAAAGTGGACATTGGGACACAGAGACAGGACACACACACAGGGAAAACACCATATAAAGAAGAAGGCAGAGACTGAGGTGACGCATCTATAAGCCAAAGAATGCCAAAGATTGGGGCACCTGCGTGGCTCAGTCCTTAAGCGTCTGCCTTCGGCTCAGGTCATGATCCCAGGGTCCTGGGATCAAGCCCCACATTGGAGTCCCTGCTCAGCAGGGAGTCCACTTCTCCCTCTCCCTCTGCCTGCTGCTCCCCCTGCTTGTGCTCTCTCTCTCTGTCAAATAAATAAATAACATCTTAAGAAAAAAAAAAAAAGAATGCCAAAGATTGCCAGCAAACCACCACATCCCAGGAGAGAGGCATAGATCAGATTCTCCCTTATAGCCTCAGAAGGGGAAGCTGACCAATTCTTCCAACACTGACTTTGGACTTCTAGCCTTCTAGCCTTGTGAAGACTAGAAGGGTTTAAGCCACCTAATTTGTGGTACTTTGTTCCGAGAATCCTAGGGAACTAATGTATTGGCCAACACTTGGTGTGGTCAGCCTTTTAAACATTAGCCATTCTAATAGAGTATAGTGGTATTTCATTGTCATTTAAATTTGCATTTCTCATACAGCATGTTGGCAATAGTTAATCATACATGTATTACATACTTGAAATTTGCTAAAAGTAAATCTTAAATGTTCTCATCAAAGGAAAAAATGAAAAAAAATGTAATGGTGACGTGATGGTTATGTTAATTTGATTATGCTGGTCATTTCACAATATATATGTATATCAAAACATCATGTTGTGCACTTTAAAAGGTATAATTTTGTCAATTATACTTCAACAAAAAAAGAAAAATAAATAAATTTACTTTTCTCTAATGACTAGTGATGTTGAAAATCTTTTCATGTGCTTATTTAATATTCATATATCTTCTTTGGTGAAGTATCTGTTTAAATCTTTTGTCCAAGCTATATGCAAAAGAATGAAACTCTCTCACATCATACACAAAGATAAACTCCAAATGGATGAAAGACCTCGATGTGAGATACGAATCCATCAAAATCATAGAGGAGAACATAGGCTGTAACCTCTTTGACTTTGGCCACAGCAACTTCTTTCATGACACATCTGCAAAGGCAAGAGAATCAAAAGAAAAAATGAACTTGTGGGACTTCATCAAGATAAAAAGTTTCTGCACAGCAAAGGAAATAGTAATCAAAACAAAGAGGCAACCCACAGAATGGGAGAAGATATTTGCAAATGGCACTACAGATAAAAGGCTGGTGTCCAAGATCTACAAAGAACTTCTCAAACTCAGTACACGAGAAACAAATACTCAAATCAAAAAATGGGCAGAAGATATGAACAGACACTTTTCCAGTGAAGACATACAAATGGCTAACAGACACATGAAGAAATGTTCAAAATCATTAGCCATCAGGGAAATTCAAATCAAAACCACATTAAGATACCACCTTACGCCAGTTAGAATGGCAAAAATGGACAAGGCAGGAAACAACAAATGTTGGAGAGGATGTGGAGAAAGGGGATCCCTCTTACACTGTTGGTGGGAATACAAGTTGGTACAGCCACTTTGGAAAGCAGTGTGGAAGTCCCTCAAAAAGTTAAAAATAGAGCTACCTTATGACCCAGCCATTGCACTACTGGGTATTTACCCCAAAGATACAGATGTAGTGAAGAGAAGGGCCATATGCACCCCAATGTTCATAGCAGCATTGTCCACAATAGCTAAATTGTGGAAGGAGCCAAGATGCCCTTCAACAGACGAGTGGATAAAGAAGATGTGGTCCATATATACAATGGAATATTATTCAGCCATCAGAACGATTACCCAACATTTGCAGCAACATGGACGGGACTAGAGGAGATTATGCTAAGTGAAATAAGTCAAGCAGAGAAAGACCATTATCATATGGTTTCACTCATTTATGGAACATAAGAAATAGCAGGGAGATCGGTAGGAGAAGGAAGGAAAGAATGAAGGGGGGGTAAACAGAAGGGGGAATGAACCACGAGAGACTATGGACTCTGGGAAACAAACTGAGGGCTTCAGAGGGGAGGGGTGGGGGATTGGGATAGGCCGGTGATGAGTATTAAGGAGGGCGCATACTGCGTGGAGCACTGGGTGTTATACGCAAACAATGAATCATGGAACACTACATCAAGAACTAATGATGTACTGTATGGTGACTAACATAACATAATAAAAAATTAAAAAAAAATGAAAAATAAATCTTTTGTGCATTTAAAAAAATTGATGTTTTATTATAACTGAATTTTGAGAGTTCTTCAAATATTCTGGATATAAATTTCTTATCAGATATATAATTAGCAAATTTACTCTCCCAGTGTTTAGCTTATTTTTTCCTTCTCTTAATATTGTCTTTTAAAGAGCAGAAGTTTTGGATTTTGGTGAAGTCCACTTTATCAATTTGTTCCTTTTATGGATCATGCTTTTGAAATCTAGAAATCTTTGCCTAACCCAAGATCACAATGATATTCTATGTTTTCTTCTAAATGCTTCATATTTTAACATTTTACTTTTAGGTTTGTGGGTCATTTTGAGTTAATATTTGTTTATGCTGTGAGGTTTACTTTTATGCATGAATATTAAATCTTTCCAGTGCATTTATTGAAGAGACTATCCTTTCTCCACTAAATTGCCTTTTCACGGTGATCAAAAATGAGTTGTCTGTATTTGTCTATTTCTAGACTTTTTAAATTCCATTTATTAATTATTTGTTTTTATTTGTACTAGTACCTCCACATTGCTTTAATTATGATAGTGTTATAAGTATTGAAATCAAGTAGTACAAACCCTCCAACTATGTTCTTCTTTTTCAAAGTTATTTTGGCTATTCTAGATCTTTTGCATTCTCATTTGAATTTTGAAAATAGTTTGTTAACTTCTACAAAAATCCTGCTGGGATTTAAATTGAGATTGCATTCAGTCTGTAGATCAATTTGGGGAGAATGGACATCTTAACAATATTGAGTCTTCTGAACCATGAACAAGCAATATCTATTCATTTATTTAGATCTTTATTTTTTTCTCAGCAATGTTTTATAGTTTATTATGTACAGTTCTTTTACATCTTTCATCAGATTTATCCCTAAGTGTTTCATATTTTTGATGCTATTTTTTGAAAGATTTTATTTATTCATTGGAGAGAGAGAGAGCACGAGCTGAGGGGAGGGGAGAGGGAGACCCTCAGTCCCTCAATGAGCAGGGAGCCTGATGTAGGACTTGATCCCAGGACCCTGAGATCATGACCTAAGCTGAAGGCAGACACTTAACTATCTGAGCCACCCAGGCACCCGATGCTATTGTAAATAGCATTTAATTATTTTTCAATCTGTAATGTTTTGCCAGTATATAGAAATACAATTCATTTTTTATATATATTGGTCTTGTATCCTGCAACCTTGCTAAACTCACAGTTCTACCAGCTTTTATAGGTTCCATAGATTTTTCTGCATAGACAATGATGTCATTTGTGAATAAAGACCGTTTTACTTCTTCATTTCTAATCTGAATGCCTTTTGTTTTATTTCTTGGCTGATTGCACTAGCTAGAACCTCCAGTACTAGAAGTATATGTTGAATAGAAATAGTATGAGTGTAAAGCATTCAGTCTTATGCCATTAAGTATGATCTTAACTATGGGGTTGTCACAGATGTCTTTGATCAGCTTAAGGAGGATCTCTTGTATTTTTAATTTGATGAGAAGTTTTATCAGAAATGGATGTTGCCTTTGGTCAAATACTTTTTCTGCATTTATGAGATGATCATGATTTTCTTTGTAGTTTGTTTATATGGTAGATTATTTCATTGATTTTTGTATGTTAAATGAACTCTGTGTTACTGGAATAAGTCCCATTTAGCTATGATATTTTCCTTTTATGTATTGGATTTGACTTGCTAATGTTCTGTTTAAAATTTTTTCCATCCATGTTCATGAGGAATATTGGTCTTTAGTTTTCTTGTAATGTCTTTTGTTTTGATATTAGCTTAATGCTGGCCTCAAATAATGCATTGGGAAGTATTCCCTTTTCTTCAATTTTCTGGAAGCCTTTATGTAGAATTGATAGGTAATTTTTTTCATTAAAAATTTGATGGAGTTTATCTTTGAAGCCATCTGGGCCTGGGCTTTTTTTTGGGGGGGGGGTGTTTTGTTTTGTTTAGAGAGAAAGAGCACGAGCAGGGGAGTAGCAGAGGGAAAGGGGGAGAGAGAATCTCAAGTAGGCTCCGGGCCCAGTGTGGACCCCTAAGTGGGGCTTGAGCTTACGACCCTGAGATCATGGCCTGACCCGAAATCAAGAGTCAGATGCTCAACCAACTGAGCCACCCAGATACCCCTCATTGTGGGAAGGTTTTAAATTATGCTTTCAATTTCTTTTGCAGATACAGGGAAATTCAGATTGTCTATTTTTTTTTAAAGATTTTATTTATTTATTTGACAGATAGAGAGACAGCCAGCGAGAGAGGGAACACAAGAGGGGGAGTGGGAGAGGAAGAAGCAGGCTCCCAGCGGAGCAGGGAGCCCAATGCAGGCCTCGATCCCAGGACCCTGGGATCACGCCCCAAGCCGAAGGCAGATGCTTAACAACTGAGCCACCCAGGTGCCCCCATATTGTCTATTTTTTTGAACAATTTTTTTTTGTCTTTCAAGGAATTTGTCCATTTCATATAGGTTTTCAAATTTATGGGCATAAACTTGTACATAATATTCCCTTATTTATCCATTTAGTATCTGTAGACTCTACAGTAATATCACCTATGTCATTCCTGACCTTGAGAACTTGTGTTTTCTATTTTTCTTTTCCCAGTTATTTGTGTTAAAGGTTTACCAATTTTATTTATCTTCAAGAAATTTTGGGTGTCATTGATTTTCTCTTTTGTTTTTCTGTATTCTGTATCATTGATTTCTGTATTCTATATCATTAATTTCCACTTTATTATTTCTTTTCTTCTACTTACTTGGGTTTTTTTTTTCTCTTCTTATTTTGGTTAAAGTAGAAACTGAGGTCATTGATTTGTGATTTTTCTTATTTTCTAACGTAGGCATTTATTGCTACAAATTTACCCCTATGTACTGCTTTAGAGGCATCCCACATATCCTGATATATTATGCTTTTGATCAGTTTAAAATACTTTCTAATTTTCATTTTGAGTTCTTCTTTGACCCATGGGTTATTAGAAGTGTATTATTTAGTTCCCAAATATTTGAGGATTGACCAGATATCTTTTTGCTATTGATTCCTAATAAAATTCCATTATGGTCAAAGAGCATACTTTGACTTGAGGTTTTCTAAATGTATTGAGATTTGTTTATGGCCTGGAGTATTGTCTATTTTTCTAAATATTTCATGTATACTTAAAAAAAACAAAAATAGCTTCTGCTGTTGTTGGGTAGAATGTTCCACAACTGTCAATTAGATAAGCTGGGACTGTGGAGGACTCACCTTATTTGTTCCCTGTGTCTCAGGGATCGCTGTCCTTGAAAGCATGATGTTCAGTGTCTTGAAAACCATTGTTTTATGTATTTTGTTTGTTTGTTTTTGTTGTTGTTACAGGTGGGGGAGTAAATCTGATTCCTGTTATTCCATCTTTTTTGGAAGCAGAAATCTCATCCATTTTTTAGGGATTTTTTAAAATCACATCTTCATTTGACCCCCAAGCTTACTTTTATGAGGAAAAGGAGGAAGCAGGAAGTAAAAACTAGTATAAGGGACTCTAGAAATCTGTACTATAACATTTTCTTCAATGCCTTATAACTCTACTTGGTTTTTCCCAAGGAGTATTTGTGGTGTGTATGTGAGTGAGTGAGTGTGTGTGTGTGTAGTGTTGGTACATGAATGCATTTCATATTTATCTAGAGCACATTTCAGAACCAATGAGTAAATGTAAAAAACAAATCAAATCTGAGTAGCCAAATTAGATATAAAATCTTAGAAGCATGTTACTGAAGTCTCTGGTCTAAAATGTCTGTGTTTTAGTTGAGGAGAACACTTCAGACCCACACTCTTATACTATAAATGACTCCAACATTGGGAAATTAGGTTTTAATCCAATTTCATTGAAAAGATGTTAGAGCGACAAGGGGCTACACTAGGCATTCTCACTGAGAAGCTTGGTTAGTGGTTTCTGCATGCCAGCAGCTGTCCCTCTGGGAAAGGATATGCCCATGTCCAAAGCTTCCTATTCATTTTAGTAGTATGAGAAAAACAATGAACCAGTCTTTCCTTCTCGTTTCTTTTTCTAGGCTCCATGAAGATCAGTGCTTTCCATTAGCACTATCTTTCCTCACACCGTACAGTAGAAAATACCATCAATTGTCTTGTGACTTTTTTACAGAAATCACATTCCAGCCCTATTCTAGTTGTCTTCTGTTTGTGGGTATCCAAATCTTCCTGAATCACTAATTTCAAGATAGTCTCTTGGATTATTTTTACAAGGGGTTAATCATCTCCATTTGTGCTGATTTTTACTAGTTTCATTTCCAGAGTAGTTTAATTTTCAGCTGTGGGGATGCCATACTTCCTCTCTCTAGGCTGGATAAAGTTATGCCATGCATAAACCACATCACCCAGACAGCGTGGCCATACTTTGTGTGCTCTCCTACTCCCTACCACGTGATGAAATACCCTGCTTCCTGGATTTTCCCTGGTCCTTTGCCTTTAATTCCCTCAGGGGATTGTGTGACTCACCTATGTGAGCTGCAGAAAATCTGTGCATCTCTTTTTACTAAATCTTCCTCTGTTTTGACTTGCACTTTCTATTCAGGCAAATTCCTGTTTGTTAGTAAAAGCAATTATTTCCAAGAAAGGCTAGGCCCCAAACTGAACTGGTCTTGGCTTGTTGACTCAAGTTTCTTAAAAAACAAAATTTGAAATATGTCACTTGGGTTTGTTATTTGTCGTAAATAGTTGTGGCCTTATTATTTCCATTAGTATTCTTAATTTTGCCCGTAGGTCCTCATGACCTACATTATTCTTCCACTCCTTTCCCTAGTTTTCCCATCACCTTCCTATTTCTAAGAAAAGCCTGTGATTTGTTTTGCAGGCTGTCCCTTTGGGAGAATGGGCTAGGGAAAGGGCTATAAGATACATTATTGTGAAATTATTCTTAGAACTGAGCAATGAACTCTAAGGGGCCACAAATGTTAATTTGAGAAATGTTTCTTTAAGTGGTTTTTCCTTCATCTACATCCATATCAAATACATCTATCCTTTGAGTCCCAAACCAAAGTGTCAGCACCCAGAGGGTATGAATAAGTCTTTTTAACATTTATTATCATTTTGGGGGTGGGGGGAAGGACAGAGGGAGATGGAGAGGTAGAATCTTAAGCAGGCTCTATGCCCAGTGCAGAGCCCATCTCAGGGCTTGATCTCACAACCGTGAGGTCATGATTTGAGCTGAAATCAAGAGTCAGACGCTTAATTGAGCCACCCAGGTCCCCCCAAGTCTTTTTAACATTTAGACCTAAATTTTGTTGGCTGTATTCTTCACTATGGTAGCTGGAAGACTTAAGGGACCCCTTCTGAGATTTAAACTCACCTCTGATATCTGGGAATCCTCAGGGGGCACCTTACATGTCCTACGGCAGCTTGGTGCTGCTTCTCCATGGCACCATGCCCAGGCCCAGAACACTGCTCCACATTCCACTGCCTAAACTGACTGACCGCCTGCCTCTAGGCCCAACCTGAGTGTCCCATCACCCACTCTGTTCCTGGCTGCTGCCTGTCTCAAGGACTCTGCTCAACCTGCAGCTCTGGCAGGCTCCTGCTCTGTTGCTGACACTCACCTCCACTCGACGGCATGATGCTCTGCCTTCTGAGCCAATAGAGCCCATCTTCCTTTCGCCATTTGCAAGCAGCTCTCTTCCATGTACCTCTCTTTCCAAAGGGCCACCACAATAGAATTGCCTTGGCCCCAAGAGTTTACAGGTCAGACTTCAGTTTCTATAGAATTCTTTCAAGGGCTGGTTTAAGAAGCTGTTACCACATTTATCCAGAACACAGCATTCTCATCTTACAATTTAACCCTTATTCTGAGTTACCTAACTCAGAGAACTTTCTATGTTACTCTTTTTCATGCACTTCATGGTTGTTTCTTAAAATTTGTCTTCAGTTTTCCAATCATATCTAGACCTCAACCTTGGATACTCTGCTCTTTTTCCAAGAGGGTGATTATTGGAGTAATTATTGGTGTTAATGAAAAACAACTACCATTTACTGAATATTTATTAAGCAAATATGTCAAATTATTTAATATGTTATTCCATTTAATTCTCACAAGAACCCTAGGAAATACAGGGAATATATGCAGTAATGATACAACACAGAAGCAGGTTGAGGATAGGAGTGTCTATCAGATTGTTAGCTCTTCCCCATGAACTTCTCAGCAGGTGAAGTTAAGACACATATATTCACATCCTGTTACTGCCTAAATCTAAGCCTAGGATACTAACTGGTAGCTTTGTGTGCTGAGAAAGGGTAAAAGTGATAATGTGCGCTTTCCTGTGTCCATCAGGAACTGAAGCCATCTTCAGATTTTTGAATGAAACATAGAATTGTATTAAAGCATGAATTAGTTATCTCTTAAAATGAATAGTAGATTTAATTAAATCAAACAATGAGTGAACATGATCAAAAATGCCTCAGAGATAAACTTTGTATATTTTCTTTTTTGACAAAAAAGACAAATTCATATGTTTTATTTTGCTCAGTGTTTTTAATCTTGTTTTATATATTTTTCTTCTCCAATTCCATCTTCTTAGTAAAAAAGTTTCTAAATCTGACACATTTCTTGAAATCAATGAGATAGACATTTAATACACTGAAACTATGCAAAATACATGTAACAGCTAGTCTATTTATTTTAATTTTTATGATCCCGATCCAGTGTTTATACTATTTATGATCTCTGTGCCTCAATTTCCTCATCTGTAAAATAGGAGGTACTAATAATACCATACCATCTGAATAAGTTAGCATATATAAAGCACTTGGAACAGTAGGTGTTACCAATTTTTATTAGCAGTCCAAGCTATTTAATGATAGACACATCTATTAAAATAAGAAACATGAGATACATCTGTTAAGTAGTAATAGATATAAATAAATAATAAGTAATAGATACAAATAAATCTAGTAAGATCTACCTGTTAAAATAAGAAAGAAATATGTGTGTGTTTGTATTTATATATGTACCATATATATGTATATATATTGAGATATGCATATATATATATATATATATATATATATATATAGTGAGATATACAAACAGATAAAAATAGTTTAACAGGAAGTTTTTTTAAATAACACACACACACACCTATACTAGGTATAGCAAAGTCAACTGGATGAAAAAATTAACCTAGTGACTTTCTCCCCAGTTATTGACTAACAATGGTGTTTCATGATGCATCATCTTCAGATGTTGACCTGAAGCAGGATTGGCTGCTATGCAAGGACCATGAATGTAAATACATTTCAAGCTGAAAAAAATAAAAAAATTTGACTAGTAAGTTTCCCCATAAAACACACACCTAGAAATTGCAAAGGTCAGATTGAAATTTCAAAGTGAACTTGAACCTCCATGAGATTTGTAAAGTCTTAAAGTTGTTAAGGACACTGAAGAGCAGGTTTGGGTCCAACCTGTGCCGTCCAGTGCCCAGTGTCTCTCCCAGGGCCTACCTCCGGGACAGGTTTACAGGATGAAAACCACTGGGGTACCCCTGTTGCTCTCTCTTTGCTGGTTGTGCAGCCAAACGGGAGAGAACAGAGGATGAAGTTTTGATTCACATTTGGATATCTCCAAGGCACAGGGAGGCAGCATTTAACCCTGCTGTGGCCCACGCACCAAAGGAATTAATGCATTGGCCCACGCTGTGGGACTAGGTGGCTGCTGCCCAACCCCCTCGCTGCAGAAGCCTCATCCAGAACTTCACGTATTTAGTACTAGAGTAGCCAAGCCCAACTGACCTTTAAAAGAGTCACCGTGATGTCTTGAACTTAAGTTTCCTTGCTTTTTAGTTGTGTTAACTTGAGTCTGCTGCAGTATAATAAAATTTAATAGAAGGGAGAATTTCTGTTTATCACATTTCATTCAATCCCTGTTTCTCATTCCCTCCAAATAAGGAATTTTTTTCCCATTTAGATTTCCATAAAATTAATTGTTATGAATTACTAACACTTAAGTAAATTTACTCTTTTGAGAGGTCAGATTTCTCCTATGGTTAAAGAATGTTATTGATTGGATAGCTTTCTCTAGTACTGGAAGTACCTAAAGGACTGTATGTGGAGAGGTGAAGAAGAGAGCAAATCGGAAGACCCTGGGTTGCTTTGGGGGCTGCCCTTTGTCATTCGGGAGGCTTAACAGGGTGTTTCAGGGCATGATGGTTTCTGTGTTGAAGAGTCTTAAAGGGGAAACCTGAACAAGATTAAAACATGTGAACCCTCAGCTGAAACCCCCACGGAGCTGGGTCTTCCCGCTGGGAAACCCCACAGGCTGCCTTAGTCAGGGGAACAGCAGGTTCACAAGAATAAGTACATTCAAAATGAACAGCCAATCACCCCCACTCCCATTTTTCTCAACATCGCCCATACATAGATGCTACCCCAAAGACTTGCTCTTCCCACTTCCCAAACTTTCCAGTCTTTCCTGGATTTCCCTCAAGCCCAGCCAAGTAAACTTTTTGTTTCTTTCTTCTCCTTTCCTGGGCTCAGTGCCTTAATGTTCAGAGCAACTTAGCCTTGCATTCTTCTTTTAAAACTTCTGTTTTATTACCTAGATCCAGCAGGCACTCTGGACTTGGGCACAGGAGTTGCTGTGACCCCCCAGCCCCTGGAGAGTTAAGTAGAAAATGGGGCTTTGCTATTAAGGGAACTGTATGAGTTGGTGCTGGGTGACTACCAGCTTAGACCTGGGGGACAGGTGGGGACGAGTGGATCTGGGATGTGCATACCCTGATATTGTATATTCATTTGTTTACTCTCCTTTCCTTTCCCCTACTAGAAACTGCTTATTTTGTTCATTTCTGTATCCATAACCATAAGAATAATGTCTGGCATTTACTAGGCACTTAATAATACTGACTGAATGAATTTAGTGGGCATCTACTATGTTATAGGTGCTGGAAGAGACAGGCAGTGCCAGCATGCTGCAGATGGAAAAACTAAAGTGAAAAGTGATTTTTTCAGTGTTATTCAAAATGGGAACCACTTCTGGATTTCCAGATATCCAGCTTTTGTCTACAACACACAATTTGTTTCAGAGTATAAGTACTCTTGACTTGAAGACTTTCCCTATCCTTTTGTAAGGAAAGAGCCTTTCTAAGAAAAGGACTTCTTCTAAGCTGGCTCCTTTTGTAAGCACTGGTTTCTCTCTAGTTAGTTTTGGGAAAATGCGCATGGCACCATGGAATCTACCAAATAGATGCCCAGAAAAGTAGCACCGTCTAACTGTATTGGTTTGCTATAGCTGCCATGACAAAGTATCACAGAGTGGGGGTCTCAAACAACAGAAATATATTTTCTCACAATTCCGGAGGCCAGAAGGCCCAGATTAAGGTGTTGGCAGGGTTGTTCTCCCAAGGCCTTTCTCTTTAGTTTATAGACGGCCTTCCTCTCCCTGTGTCATCACATGGTTGTCCTTTTGTGCACATCTGTGTCCTAATCTCTTCCTTATAAAGACACCAATCATATTGGACTACGACCCAACCTAATGACCTCATTTTAACTTTATTACCTTTTAAAAGACCTTATCTCCTAATGCAATCATATTCTGAGGTACTGGGGATTAGGACTTCAGTACACAAGTTCTAGAATAGGGACCACAATTCAGCCCATAACACTAATCCTGGTTTTACAAAATGTAGGGTGTATTGTAACCATGCAGCAAACTGCAGCCAGTTCCCTGCTGTCTCCTGCCTTTGGTGGCTGCCTCTTTCTGTTCTTCTCCTTGACCCCAGAATGAGACCAGCAGGGTGGGCAGAGCAGGTCACACAGGGATCCAGAAATCCAAGAAGAGGGTTTTGTACCAAATAAATAAAAGGAATTATCATCCATCTAAGGTTCATTGTTTAAATTACCATGTTTATTTATGTCAACACAAAATACAATAAAACAGCTTACAAAAAAACCATTTATCTTCATGTAATATAACTCTTCAGTGAACAGAAGTACTACTGTTAATGTTTTGGCCTTTTCAAGGTCCAGCCTTGGGTCAAAACAGTATTCAGAGAAATAGCAGGTTCTTTTCTACCTTCCCCAATATACACACAAAGGAAACTCATATTTTCTAGAATTGTATTCTAGTAATAAAAAATATCACGTGTAGAGGTGAACACTAGTGTTGTATCATCACTATCGCAACTTCCTTGTTGCTGTAGATTTTCCCCAGACTCTGGGCTTCAGTCAGGAACACAGTGGGTACATCTGCCCTTCAGGTGTCCAAGGTGATTGTTTAGTAATTCTTTTAGTATAGCTGTGTATTCCCCAAGTGTCTGATTTACCTGAGTTACTTAGAAACCAGAGAAGAAATAAGTCTTCAAGTGATCAAATGTGTACAGATCTATATGGTAGAATTGAAGAAACTTATCATAGATTATCTGTGCCAATTCAGTGGATACATTTGAAGCCTCCATTACATAATGAACTATTCACCTAGTAAAAGGTTTCACGTTACAATTTACTCAAAGGTAACAAACACTGCACCAAAGTACAAGACCTTACCTCATGCTCTAGTAGTTTAAATGCTATTTTAGTCTCAGGACATTTTCAAACAAATGATAGTTACCACTTAACTAACCAAATCTTTCCATCATTTCATGGACAAAAGAGTCTCATACTGTGGAGAGAAGAAGTAGCTTGGAGCTGGAAGATCTAGATTCTGGACCAGTTCTTCTACTCACTCTCTGAGGCTTAGCTTCCTTATCAAATAAGATGACAGTGCTTCATGAAGCAGTTCTAATAGGAAATAATATTCTACAGACTTCATCTCTTCAATCAACCTAGGGATCCCTAATTATCCACATGTAGTTTGCAAGTAAAATCTTACTTTTTAAAGTAAATACACGACGCATATTCACTATATGCAACTGAAATGTGCAAGTAAGTTTATATAAATGGAAACGAATATAGATAGAAAGCCTATTACTCATGAGAGACAGTACTCTTGATGTGTTTGCTTTAAAGGCATTGAAAGTGTTATTCTGTTTAACCCATGTTCCTTTGGCATTATTGGAGCTCTTTTTGATTAAATTATCTGACCATTTAAAGTAAATTTTAATAAGATATTAAAACTTTCATATTCCATTTTCAGGGTTGAGATGACTATGAAACTAAGTAAAATGGATTGAGAAATATGGGAGAAGTAATGGTTTGAAAACTCAGGGTCAGGAGGGAACTGAGTGTAGAAATTTCTTCTTCAGGTAATTAAAAATAATCTAAATAATAGACTATTTTGTTTTTACTGGTAACTCTCTAATTTATTTTTTTTAACTTTCTAATTTATAAATTACTTCTTATAAAATACTTGTTTGTGTACGTGACTTTTAGGTACATGCAAATCCACAGAAATTATTAACACTTATTACATTTGGGACTTCTTTAGAAGAATTGCATCCTCTCCGTTGAAGTAAAAATCAGTATCTCATTTTTCATAGATTTTTAAAAGAATCCGCCTTTAGGAAAGGGCAGATTTCCTAAAAGTTTAAAATTAATTCGCAAGTGTGATTATTTAATGTGAGCATATGGACTTTGCGACTTTGCTGAGACAAAGACTTCAGGTAGCTATATTCCTGCAACAAATGAGATTCTAATTTCAAACATTTTTCAAATGCAAATCAGGCCCCCATGTGTCATTTTGATGATTTTTTGAGGCATTAATGCAACAGAGTTAGTATTCCTCAATGATCCCCAAAGTCACCCCTCTGCTAAGGATATTTCTCTTCCTGATTATTTTGAACCTGCCAACACAGTCTCTAACCTTCATACAGACAATGACTGATCTCCAAATGACCTATTATTATCTTAAACCAACCTCGTTTTGAAGCAACAAAAAAAGAAAAATTAAATAGTGCATTAACATTTCATATCAGCGAAGCAGACTTTTTTCATGCATGAAGTAATTCTATCCATCCGTGGAAAGGTCCATCTTTTGTTTTTCCCTGTGTTTATAGGTTACATTTTTAAAGGTACTGGTAGAGCCTCTGTATAATGGATTGGTTCCCTAAAGAAAAAAAAAGGTTCAAATGAAAGTATGTTATTACTTGGTTTTAATATATTTAAATAATTTCATTGTCCATTACAAACTAGAAGAAGAGAGTCAGGCTCAAGCTTGGAAGCCATTTGAATAATTTTGATTAATCATACTCTTAGCATTTTAAAATTTATACATCTTCATTTAATTTTTTAATATGCAGGACCAGTGCCTTATATGTATCATAAAAATCTTACCCTGTTGGAAACACACTAATTTATAGGTAGAAAATAAGACTTTGGCTGTTTTGTTCACTGCAGTTTTACCACAGTTGAGAGAAGTGTCTAGCCAACAGTAGGCACTAGGCACTCAGTATTTACCAAATTAATAGAATGAACCAATAGGTGGTCCCCAAATGAAATATAAAGTAAAAAACATAAAAAATGGGAAAAGTGAACTTGTAGAAGCATACAAAGATGAATGACATAGTATCTGCCTTTAAGAGACATGCTGCTGGTTGGGGGGCATCATGCAAGGGCACCGATAATCTTCCTAAAATGAGATCAAAATTCAGGATAAACATCTAGCTGCTTGGGAGAAGCAAGGAAAGATCCCTAGGACAGTGAACACCTGCTCTAGATGGTCAAAGAATTCGGTGGCATTCGCTTGCTAGAGAATAGCAGTGTGGAGCACAGAGTCACGAGGCACTAGTGTGTGGGATACGGGGCTCAGGAAGACCTGCAGGCCCCAGGGTAGGTTGGGCAAGATGGCTTTGCTTTTGGGGCAGTGCAGAGGATTTGTGCCAATGTCTGGATAATTCAGCTGTGCTCCTCAGGTTGTAGATGTGTTTCTAGGAGCCATCACCAGGACAACAGGTCCAAGTCTCTGTGGGTGTTTAAAGAAACACCAAGCTTGACCCTCCAATTTCTATCCTTTGGTTGAATTGCTCCAGGCAGGCTCAAGGTGTCTGGGTAAAGTACAGTTTCTTCTCTCCCACTTTCCAAGGTTGACCACACAGGCATGGATGTCAGAGAGCCTGGGTTCAAACCCAGTACCACCGCTTAAGCAATTCTGAGTCGTGGTGCCCTCACCCACAGCAGGCATTACCAAAGTGCCTATGTCATCCATGAAATAGCATACTTTAGAACAGACCCTGTCACATATCAAGTGCTCAGTAAATGCTGCCTCTTCTTTTTTTTTTTTTAAGGTTTTATTTATTTATTTGATAGAGAGAGATAGAGAAAGCAGGAGCAGGAGAAGGAGGGAGAAGCCAAGCAGGGAGCCCGACATTGGGCTCGATCCCAGGACCCTGGGATCATGACCCGAGCTGAAGGCAGACGCCCAATTGACTGAGCCACCCAGGCGCCCCTGCCTCTTCTTATTAGTTCTTATTTATACCTCTTCTTCACATTTGGAATTTCCTTTCCTTTAAGTTTTGGAGAGGGTTAGAAAGATACTTTTCCCCGGAGTTTTCACACTCAACATTTCCAAGCCCACTTCTGCATGTGTGTGAAGTCTAGGTGCCACCGATGACCCTCCAAATTACTAAATCTTGTATTTGGTCTCCTTATGCCATGAATTGTAGAGATGGCAGCAAGTTCTAGACATAGATTTCAAAAACACAATTGTATTTGTTTTCCCAGTACGTTTCTCTCAGTTCCCAGAAGAACTGAATAAAATTGAAAAACATTCCCAGGCATCTCCCCGCTTGTCACCCTTGGATCTGCTGCAGTGTCTTTATTGTGAGGAAGAATCACACCTGCACTTGCTTCTATGTTGCCCAGAGCCAGTGGCCTGACCTCTGACTGAGTAACATGTTACCTTTGTTCATGTGCCTTCAGAGAGAGATGTTATCTCGGTAATGAGGGCAAACAGAAGAGTCTCCTTAGTGGTGGATGATGGGTGAAGGCCAAGTCACCCATATTGCTTCTACTCCTGAACTCCTGAAGTCAACCCAGATAATTCTGAGGACCCCTCAGTCCTTATTTAGTCCTGCTGCCATAAGAACTTGGAATTTGGAGAGTGAAGGGCAAACAGATGTGGTCTTAAATGCAGGTGGAGTCGCATTGGGAAACAAAAATCATGTAGGAATTCTATTAAGTTTAAAAGACTACAAGCTATTAAGTTTAAGCTGGTCATGGAAAAATAAAGGACTCAATTGAAGAGGAAAAATGGCTAAAATAAGTGCATGCTGGGGATGACAAGTGGAGCATTGTCTGGAGGAAGGGGAAGCCTTAGGGAAGAGAAAAAATACTCTGAAAGAATAAATGGGCTGTGAACAGGGTGAGCTTAGATTTTCATAGGACCAGGAACTCTTTTGTGGGCTCCATCCCATATCATGTCAAACATATTAAAATGTGGGGTGCCTGGGTAGCTCAGTCAGTTGAGCGTCCAATTCCTGGTTTCAGCTCAGGACATGATCTCAGGGTTGTGAGATGGAGCCCTGTATTGAGTTCTGCACTCAGTGCAGAGACTGTTTGGTATTCTCTCCCTTTCTCTCCTTTCCTCCCCCTCGGCCCTCTCCTCATGCTGTCTCTCTCTCTCAGATAAATAAACAAACATATTAAAATGCACCCATGTTCCACACTAAGTATAATTTATATGCACTATAAAGGAGGTGACTTAAGTTGACCAAATCCATGATGTTACTTTGCAGACATTCAGTTGAATGTTAATTTTGATTGTGCGGTTTTCGTTCTGTATTTTGAAGCAACTTTTTTCAGGTCTACAATATTTGGGGGCATCTCTTGCAAAGCTAGTTGTAGAGTCTGGTTATGCTAATAGGGGGTGATGGACAAAGCAGACCCCACCCTAATAGGAGGGTAAGGTGGGACTTTAAAGGTGGAGAAAGAGCAAGTATATATTGCTGGGAGGCAGTCGTGTTTCCTGCCCTCAGCTGATGATCAGAACTCAGGAGAATAAGCTCAAAGCAGGTTTTGTTGGCAGGAAAAAGTGTGGCAATGTCTAGTACTGCCTCCTCTAGTGCCCTGTGGGTGGCAACTTCTCTACTGAGGATTTCCCCTGAGACATAGGCTTGGGTCTCCGTTTCATAGGAGTCTGAATTCTTTCACTATTTAGACAAGGTTCGGTTTCCCCCAACAATCTGAGGTGACCAGGCTTATTTCCCCAGGAGTCCAGGGGTGCTAATTTAGGCTGCAGATTCTGTAAATGCAATGGCACATTTTTGGAGCTTGAAAAAGTGGTAATAAGAAAGCTCTCTGTCATGACCCATAGCTCTCTTAATGATTGCCTAACTGCCAAATGCAGACCTGATTTGCTTAGCACAGTACAAAATCAATCCATGACTGCAAGAAATGTCAGACTGAACATTTTTTGCCTCTAGTTAATGACTTGTCATCCTAGAAAAAACGTCTAATCAAAGATGAATTTAAATATCTTCCCTTTGTGTTTTCATAAAGAATATGGATGGGGAGGTTATTTTTAAAAGTATAATAAAAGCTAACCTTTCTTTATGGCTATGATGAAATGTTTCAAGAGGCAAGAAACAAAGCTCTTTCTTGTCCTGAGCTCTGTCACCTTTGGAGTCCAATGGAGGCCTATGGGTCAGGAGACCTAACTACCCGAGCAACTCTGGAGGTCCCCTTGGATTTGAAGACTAGTCAAATTCAGTTCTTCAAGAAGAAACAGGTTTTAGATTAAAAATGGAATCAAACTGAGGACCCCCAAAATGGATGCACTGAGTAACATTTTTCAAATAGGATATATTAGTGAAATTTGAATTGAATTATTTGAATTAAACCTCTTTTGCATCCAAGTGAATAATTATTACCCAGCTATTATCTAGTCAAGAACATCAAATATTTGTTATTAAAAGAAACTCAATTTAACAAGGGAATAATACTTTTCATTTATGATTTTATCTGTTTAATGCGAATTTTTGTTCCATTTTAGATGAAGAAACAGTAAAAATTGAGCATTTGAATTTCAGTCATGTTCTACATCCTGAGGGAAAACAATGCATGTTTTGGGGAAATTAACCATTAATTAAAATGTTATTTTCAAGATATTAATCATTTGTCAGTATTCGTGCCTTTGTATGAGAACATTAAAATGTGCTGGTTAGTAGATACCCAGCACATCATTGCCCAAGTACTTGTTTGCAGAACACCTGCATATTATTTCTGGGAGGGTCAAGGCTGTGCTTGGAAGAGGCTGCAATTAGGTTTTCAGCTCCACCATGAACCAATTGTTTGGGAAGTCTCTTAACTTCTCTGAGCCTCAGTTTCCTTATATTGAAAATGGGATTATTCAGACTACTTCACAGGGCTGACGTTGTTCAACAAGCTACTGCCAAGTGGTTCTTTGTGCCAACTTAACCATATTCTTTTGCCTGATTGCCCTTTTTGACCATTGCCAGGCATTTGCTTGACAGTTAGTGATAGTTAAAAACATCTATGGCCAGGGGATCAGGTGAAGTTAACTGACCCAACACTTCAGCTTCATAATACTATGTTCTAAGTCACCAAACTAACCTATCTGGTTACATTTTACCTTGTTAGGTATGGATAAGTTATATCCTCATTGCAAATCCAAATTTACTTTCCTAAAGGTTTTTGTTTAATTAGGAAAAATTCATACATACACAAAAGAAGAGGAAAGCTGTCTAACAAATCTCTGTAGACCCATCACCCAGATTCAACAATTATCAAGATTTTGCCACATTTGATTCACTATCCCTCTCTCTCTTTTGGCTGAATTATTTCAAAGCAAACCCAATCTTCATTTCCATTCACTCCAAAATATGGATATTTTCTAGCAAAGTCATCATGCCATTATCTTACCTAGTCAAATTAATCACAATGTATTGCTATCATTCTAATACCCAGTCTATATTATCCTTCTTCCAGTTGTCCAAGAAATGTATTCATTTACAGTTGGGCTGTTCAAATTAGGAGCAAAACAAGACCCATGCATTGAATTTGCTTGTTGTGTCTAAAGGCATTTTTAACAGGAAGATGAAATAGATGAAAATTTTTATTGTCCATTGCCCTGCACCAAATGTTATGGTTACTTCAAAATAACTGTTTAAGATAGAGACATTCCCTCATCAGGATAAATTTATCCAAAACAGAAATTCCATTTTCTTTAAGAATTGAAGATATCACTATATACTTGGAGAGAAAAAAAGTGTTAACGTCAATTTATTTGGGCAGATGAACCCAAAGGAACATTGTGTTTGTCTGTATTTTCTCCAGTGATATCACTGTTTTTAGAATCAGCAATGTAAGATAATTGCTATTAGAGAGCTGGGCACACCATTAGAGATAGAAAGATGAAATTAAAACCATGAAATTGTTTCTATGGCCCTCCAGAAATGTAATTATCTGTCCTGTGGAAAAGAAACACAGAAAATTGGAGTCCTGTTTTGTGTTTGTCTACTGTGAAGAGGAGACACATAAATTAGATCTATTGAGTACATGTATTTAAAGGTTGACACTTTTTAGGTATCTTTCAGGTAGCTGTTTAAAATTTGTTATTCAGAAGAACTAACTAGATGGTATTTAAAAAGTCTTCTCAACCTGGCATTGTGACCTATTATAAGTAATGAGTATTTCTATGGAAATTGGCCTGAATTGCCATACTACTCATGAACATTATTCCTTTGGCTATAACACAATCAATTTATGGAAGTGTTTGGATACAGCACCTATGCTTTATCAAATGGGGCCTAAATGATCATCCTGGTGATGAAGATTAAATGTATTTCCTTGATGTCCCTAAGCAGCTATATAAGGAGTTTCATGAGACTCTTCAGAGTGGGGGAAATTCCCACTGCACTGAGAGAAAAAGCCATGCTCTGAGCCCTATCTAGGTCCCAGATAATGGACAGAGGTTCCTTCATCTTCAAAGCAAAAAAAAAAAAAAAAAATCATAGCTGTTAGGGACACAATGAGAGCGGTAGGGAAAGAACATGGCATTCTCACTCTCTGTTAGAGCAGAAGAAAGCTGACATCTATCTCTTCCACAAGTCACTTTCTCCCCTGGACAAGGAATAGCCCCTAAGGGTTTGCATACCGTTTGCCACTTGGCCTTCGACCGTTCTGCTTCAAATTTGGCAACTTCTTTACGATCATGAAATGACACCAGCAGCTTCCAAATGCACAATAGGACGATCCCAATGAGAAGAATAGCCAGTGAAACCCCCAACATGATCATGGGAATATTTGGGGGCTTTGGACAGTCTGTAGAAACAAAGAAAATTACATTAAGAAGATGGTATAATTGGGGCATCTGGGTGGCTCAGTCGGTTGAGCGTCCGGCTCTTGTTCTTAGCTCAGGTCTTGATCTCAGGGTTGTAAGTTCAAGCCCCGGGGCTCCCAGCATGGAACCTTAAAAACTTAAGAAAAAAAAAAAAAAAAAAGAAGAAGGAGAAGAAGAAGAAGAAGGTATAATCAATCTTGTGATGTAGAGAAAACATTTCTCATTAAATTTTCCAACCATATTTTTTTTCCAGTAGAAGGAAAAATAGTAACCCGTTTTATTTTGCTGAATTAAAAACAAATGAGTTACTTGTTGAAGGATAGCCCTATTCCTACAAAGAAGAACAAAAGATAGAGTTTGGTTATTTAAGGCAAATGGATATATACTTGAATGGCTGACTCAAAAAGAGTTAGAATCCAAGAATGAGGATTAATACACACGGAATATATAAAGGGCCATGAAAAAGACTGCAGTTTAATGACTAAAAATGGTCTTTTCTGGGTACGTGATAGAACAGAAATGAAATGTGTATGTGTGTGCGCATTTACACAAACACATGACATTCCTTTTTCATGGATTTCCTTGAAACATGAACTGTCTAGGAGATTGTATTCAAACATATAAACTCCACCCTCCTAAGAAGTTTATTACTTGCTGCTGCTTTTTTTTTTTTTTAATAGACAGAAGACAATGATGGCTTTTAGTTTTATTTTAACATTAATGCAGTGTTCTGGTGTCCTGGAAAGTTCCTGGACTGGGATCAGAAGAGGTGGGTTCAATTTGCGTCCAATGTATAGTAGCTATCTGATATAAAACAAGTCCCATGACCTCTCTGAGCCCCAGGATCCTCAACCATCAAACAAAGTGGTGGGACTTCAGCATTCCCTTAACTTCCTTAAGGATAAGACTGAGCTCAGGTGCTCATGCTTATTAAACTCACAGCTTCCTAGATCCCTCCCCAGAGATTCTAATTCAGTGGGTCTTAGATGGAGCCACAGATGATGATGATGATGATGATGATGATGATGATGATGATGATGATTAACAGTATCCCAGTGAATTCTTATCTTCAGGGAAGTTGGGAAACTAGATGTTCTGTGTGGTCCTTTCAACTTAAAACATTCTATGAAATGTTATTTTGACTCTATTGATGATATTAATATAATTTTACAATTACACAGCGCCTTCCCTCACTGACAGCAGAATGACTAATAATTCTTCCAATATGCCTGGGAGATGATACATTTCTTAATGAAACATTATAATTAAGCTCTCCCCTTGCTTTCATGAGAAAAAAACCCCACATAAAAATTATCATTAAGTATCTGTCTCCCTCTGCAAGAAGTGAGGCAAATCTGTGGTATCTGGGGAGGAAATGAATCATGCTTAGTTTATCCTAACTCTTATTGCTTTTAGATATTTAATAAGGAGAGTTATACACACAGGACTTGTCATGCTGCTTTCAAGGTATGGATCTATAACTGATCTGAATTTGAGCAGGACTAATGACCCCACAACAGCATGATGCCTGGCCTCACACACTTTTGTTCTTTGGATGAAACAAAAACAAACAAACAAACAAACAAACCATGTAAGGACATTATGCAGAAATAAGTAAAGGAGCTAATGAAGTAGTTACTATGGTATGAAGATCTAAAGACTGCTTCCAGCATAACAAATGAACCATGGCTGCTTCTAAGGGGTTAGCAACAGTATTGCAAAGAAAGTGGCGGGCATGTGTCAGTGAGAATATATACTGGCTACATCTTTGACTACGGAATGTCTGGGGTGGGGCATAGCATGTTCTTGTGGAAAGCAAAATGAAGCTTGCTAGACCCTGCAGCCAGAATGTGAATTAGGAGGGCTCTTCCGTAGAGAATAAATAAAGGAGGAACATGCATGGCCTGGCAGAGATAATTTTTTAAGAACTTAGGGTCATTATACATTTATACATTGAGAATACATTATACATTGAAATATTCTACATTTCTCAGGAAAAGATTTTGTCCCAAGTACCACAGCAGGTATTACACAATAGAAATGTCCACTATTTATACTGTCTTTAGTGTTTCCTGAGATGTTCAGACTGAAGGCATATTTCTAGGTGGGAGAAGAGGCGCCATGTTGACTGTCAAGTCCTGGCCAGTGCCAGCTGGTTCTCAGGTCCTGAATCCCTGAGCTGCCAGCCTGCCAGCTCTGTCACATGCAGCTATTGAACCCAGAAATGTGACTTTTCCGAATTAGGTTGTGTGGTAAGTATAAAACTCACATTGATTGTGAAGACTTAGTATGGAAAAAAATAAAGCATCTCAATAATTTCTGTATTGATTACATGCTAAATGACAATAGTTTAGATAGAATGGATTGAATAAAACATTACTAAAATCCATTTCACCAGATTTTTACTCTTTAGTGGGATTACTAGAAAATTTAAAATTACATATGTGGTTTGCATAACATTTCTATTGCTGCCGATCTAACAGGTTTCCATACAGCCAGTGGGAGGCAGTAAAGCACAGTAGTTAAGAGCACAAGCTCCAAGCCAACCGGCCAGATTTTCCCAGCCAGCACTGGTACGTAATTACTGCAAGACTTAACACATTTTTTAACTTCTTTTTGCCTCAATTTCCTTATCTGTAAAATGGAAATAAGAGCAATATGCTTTACATGGTTGTTATATGGAAGGTACTAAAAGAATTAATGCATGTAAAACATATGGAATGATACCTGGCATATGTAAAACATATAGAATGATACCTGGTATATGGCATTAGTAAGGGCTCAATAAATGAGACCTGCTATTATTATTAGCAGTAGTATTAGTAGTATTACTACAACTATACTCTTCCTGCTTTTCTATCCTCAAGAGTTCAAAGGCCTGGAACCTCCACATTGGGACCTGTGGGTGTAACATCCACACCTACATTCCTGCCAGGAAGGCTCCCAACTGTCATTCCTTAACTGTGGCTCTTATGAATGTTGCTCTTCTTCTCTGAAAATTCTTCCAGATGTAAGGAAAAAGACGAGCAAAGATCCCTCTACATCCACATACACCCTGATGGTGACTGTTCGCTTGGTTTCTTTTGAAATTTGTTTGTAGGACCGTGGGAATGCTTAGCCTTCACTTCCTCCCTCCTATCGTTGCGTCTGATGTGCAGTCCTGGGATTCTCCAGTCTTAGTGCTGTGAGAAGGGCTTACAGATTCTAGGACAGGCTCTGTCTTCAGGGCCCCTAGAAGCTTGGGTCCTACCTAGGAACGGGAATATTTGCCACGGAGAAGCATCCTTGGAGCTGTCAGGTGACTCCTGTTTAGCCTCGGGAAGCTAATTTTCTCCCTCACTTTTCCCAACTACAAAAGCACAGGGAGAAGAAAAAGCCCTAATAAGAAGTCATCAGGGAGTCTGAGTGCTTTTGTTTATGTGCCACTCAGATTGCGTGGAAGCACCAAAACAAACAAACAAACAAACAAACAATGACCAAGAGTTCGGTAACAAGGATGCCCTTATCAGCTAAAGGCATGTTTCTTTCTGTCACACACACACAAGATAAAAATAAAAGTAAAACCAACCAGATACAAAAGCCCTTGAATTAAAAACAATTCTGGAAGTTCATTTTTGTTGTTTGGAACTCATTTTTCCAATGGAATCAATATTAAAAGGAATGGCTTTGATTTCAGGAGGACTTGCTAAAGCTCCTGCCACTGCCACAGAGGCTTGGAGGGTGTAGTCCCACGAATCTGACTTTATAAAACACATAACTAGGAGGCAGGTTTTTTGTATTAGGTAATTCTTCCTTGTACAGCAGGATTCACATTAAATTTCCTTAACTAATGGCCTCTACAAAGTATTTTATATATGCATTTCAAAGAAGTTGATTTATATGAAATTTTCAAAGCAAGTCCCAGGTGCACTCTGCCCACCTGAGCTTCAAGGCCAAGGTCACAATCATACCTTTGTATCTTGTATTGTGCTGACTTCTACCTCTCCTTGACCCTCAACTCTGCAATGTGGTATTTTTCTAATATTTTCTTCCTTGGTTTATACTGTCTTGAACTTACTTTTTGGTTACTTTGGTATTGCTTTGGTTTTTACACTCTTTAGTGGTGGCAGTTTGATTCTCTTGGCTTTAAATTCAGGACTTAATTATTTTGTTGGCACATTGATAAGCAAGCACACACAACAAAACACATCTCCCTGCTAGCCTGCCCTTGCTGCTATTGTCTGGGCAGAACCAGGCTCCAAGCTTTTTGGAAGACGAGAAGGAGGTTGCTGACAGGGTCTGGAGAGATCTGATTTAATGCAGCTGTCATTTCTGCCAGAAAGATTTAGGAACACATCATTAATTGAAGACAGAAAGAGGCACCTGTGAATATCTAAGACCACAGCCAGGGAGGTCTTGAAGCCATCCGTAGCAGAGTAGTATTAGAATGCAGAGTCCTTGGGGCGCCTGGGTGGCTCAGTCAGTTAAGCGTCTGCCTTCTGCTCAGGTCATGATCTCGGGGTCCTGGGATTGAGCAGACTTCCTGCCCAGTGGGGAGTCTGTTTCTCCCTCTCCCTCTGCTTCCCCTCCCCCACCCCCACTTGTGCTCTTTCTCAAATTAAAAAAAAAAAATGCATGGGGAGTCCAGGGCCACACATCACACCTGCTGACTCAGGATGCACAGGATGCAGGCATTTTAACAAGCCCCCAGGTGAGTCTGACACTCACTAAAATTTAAAACTTCTCAATAAAAGTACCTTTTATACTATTTTCTTTTCTACCTGTATAAACTTCTCTCTCTCCTTCACTGAAGAGATTTTTATTTGAGAGCTTCCCAAGTTCCAAGCGAACTCCATATGGATGGTATGGGTGAAAACCCACAGAAGCGATGGACTCTTTGTATGTATGGATCACTTCCTTCCTCACCTGCTGCTTCATGTCTTTTCTGACTCAATGACCCATTACTGTAGGTTATGAACTGGCACATTTTTATATGCATTATTCTATTTAATCCTTGAGTCAACCCTCAGAAGAAAGTACTATTATTTTTCCCATTTTACAGATAAGGAAATAGAGACTCAGAGGCAAGTATCTTCCAGAATATCAAGCAGCTATTAAGTGGCAGAGCAGGATTTGAGCCAAGGTTTGCCTGATGCAAATCTCATTCTTTTCGACTATTATGCTCCTCACTACTAGCCATTCCTAAAGATATACCTTCTTCTAATATTGGACTTTATCATAAGTCCATCTTTCTATAAACCATCAGCCAGCTTTTGAGGTAATAATGCTTAGTACAAATATATCTTGTTATGCGGGCTAAGGAAGAGACATTGGAACACATCAAAACTTTCAACAGGTATATTTCAATCACGGAGAAAGTAGAAGCACTCTATCAAAATTTTGGCAATGTCTCTCCTGGAGAGCTACCACAAGCATCTTTCTGGTTGTTTCTTCCTCTCCCATGTGGTATCACTTACCATTGACAATGGAAGGCATGCCACCCACCTTTCTCACTGATGCTGTGAATGATGCTTTTCCCTTCATTATCTGTAGTTATTAGGAATGTAATAAGACATTCATTTTCTCCTTGCAGAGAACAGGGAACAGAACTATCCTTTGAAAAATCTGCAGATAAAGGAGTCATTCATTAGATTAAATGGGATTCCAAAAGAGATTATTTTTAAAGCAAAGTGGTATTAAGTTTTAATATGCAAATAAGAATTTCCAACACTGCAGAATAGGAATAGAAAAGACATAGGATTTTTCCCACCACCTGAAGTTTTAGTTTCTATTCATGTTCCAGAAGAACAGTTCCAGGTGTGGTCAATCAGGACTGACCATCAAATGCACTTATCATACTGATGGGGGGCAGAATTTCAATAGAGTGAAAGTACTTAAAGGCAGGTATGCCTAGTTGTTTGGGGAATAGAATGGCTCTGATTGTGGTAATGAGGGGGCTGTATGTTCCTCTTGGCTGACAGCATCTGGGAGGAAGCCTAGATTACATTTCAGAAAAAGACAACACAGCCCAAACTGATACTGATACTTCTAAGGGGGCCTTTCCCACAGTCAAGATTGCTGGCCATGTATTGTCACAACAGTAAATACCAATTAATATCAGGAAATGGGCATTGAAGTGTTATGTACTCAGGGATTGGGGGATGAAAGTAAACCCCAGATTAAAAGGAACCCAGTTGACAGTTGGCCTACCATTCAATATAGCCCTTTGTTAATTCAAAAAAAAAATAATAATAATCCAGTTTTCCTCAAATCTTTTTCAAAAAGAAATGTTTTCTTACTGAGCTTATTCAAAAGGCAGAAAATGAATGTCACTACAGAAACTGAAAATAGAGTAAAATGGTCAGTCCTAGATGTCAACATTATTTATCAGAATTTGTAGTGGTCTGGTACCTATGCCAGAATTATGTAGCATTTTCCAAATTAAAAAAAAAAAACCCAAAAACAAAAAAACCCACAAAACTTGCTTAAAATTCTCCTATCTTCTAAGTTGGAGACTTTGTAATGATACTGTTACAAACACTTTTTTTGGAAACCAAACTGTTTTTCAGAAACTTATAAACAGAACAACTGTTTGCTTTTAACCTAAAATTTTGACATGATCCAATATTAGTGTATTATGTATGACACAGTGGGTCAGAGTATTGAAACTGGGACTGTCCCAGATAATCTTGGACATACTCTTGCTAGACCTATAACGTTTCTTATTAGCTTAAAAATAAAACAGTTTTAATAAAACAGAATCTATATGTGTTTCTTTGATTCTAACAAAGAAAAAGTAAATAACATGCTATTCATTGCTCAACAATGCTGTAGCCACAGAAAGAAAAATGTTGTTTTTGCATTTAATTTATAAGATAAAAACCTCATGTCAGGGTCTGTGAGAAGAATGTCTGTATTATCTATGAAAAAAGGGACTAGTAAAACATTTAGCATTTTGGATAGGATTTCAGATGATAGATTTAAGTAAAGAAATTGCTTTTGAATCTATTAGAAGCATCTATTTACATAGGACTATTAGGAAATCTAATTCTAAATCATTCTCATCTGGTCATTCCCAAATGTTTAGGATCTTCTAAATCACCTGGGATTTTTTTCAAATAAGGATTCCAGGGACCCTCCTGGGTATCTGATTTGAGAGGGCAGTGGTATGCACAGGAGCTTGTATTTTAGTGAGTTGTTTAATAGTATTTTTAATATGGTGATCGGATTATGACATTTGGGAACCTCTGGGCAACAGTTGATTAGTGATATTTGTGTTATTTTGTGTGTATGTCATGAGTGGGCACTGCATATATAACTCATACTTTGGTCATTTTTAGATGGCCTTTACCACATGTCCTCTTACCACACTGCTCCAATTAATTAGGATTCATAAAGTCTTGGAGAATATGCCTTTTCTTGGTGGAGAGTTTTTTCCCTCCCTCTCTTTCTCTGCCATGACAGTGCACACCTACTCTGTTCCTCTCGAGCTTACTTACTGGAACATTTTATTCTTGGGTAGAAAATACACAGATAGCTTATAACACTCCTTTCAGTAATATTAATCCTGCTTTTTTATTTTCTTTTAAATAGCTACAGTGAAGTACAGAGAGGCTTAATTTACTTCACCAGGATTATTTAAGTTTTCACGGAACTGTTAATATGACCTTTGAGTCATGACTCCCTTCTTGCTTTAATTACTTCACCACTCTTTTCCATGGCTGTTATGACTCTAGATTTAGCCTGTTTGGTCATGTTTGGGTATTAAAATGGTATTATTGAATGTGCAATGAAAGGGTCCAGCTTGGGTTGGAGATTTGCATAATTAGCCGCTAAGGTTTTCTTTTGTTGTTTGTTAAGGAATGGACCTTTCTTTTTTACCCTCCTTTATGAGTGCCAGCACTGCTGCCCTAGAATAATACAATGAAAATAAGATCTCAGGCAGTCCATGAAATTTTACTTAGAAAAGGAAGAAATGCGAGAATGGGGGTGAGGAGGCTGGCATCTAGGAAGGTCCAGGAAGGATACAGAAATATAAACCATGTGCATATGCACCACGGAATTATGACAACTACGTGTTTAAGACCTGTGCTCTGGGGACGAGTCAGGAATTCTCAGGGGCAATAGTTTCCCAAGGAAAAGAAAAGGGTTCTGTGGTCAAGTAAGTTTGGGAATCCTTCCTTACTCTAATTCTTACTTTTGCATCTCCTGAAAATTAACAATGCACATTTAATGTAATGTGCATAATTTTTTAGGAGTCCTGCGGGGGGGGGGAAAAAAAAAGCTTAGCTTCCCATTTCCAAAACTGATATGACCATGGGTGCTATGTCCCATCTAATACTTTCAGAATTAATGTCCCATGGAACACACTTTGAGTAACAATGCTCTGAATACATGAGTGTTTGGGTAAATTAAAAAGTGACTTTCAGCAAAATGGAATGAGTAAAGTTAAACCCTGAGCATCTTTAGAGATGCTCATGCGAGTCTCCACGGCACAGTTAAGGAACAATGTCTTTGGGTTATAAAGTTACACTATTTGACTTTATTCTCTATGTCCTTGTTGGGGGAAAGATGGGCTGATAAAAGCCCCTGTGCAACAGCAAATATGTGGTGATAATTTCAAGGTGATGTGATCAATGCCATAACTGAGTGAGTAACTTGAAATAGAACTTATAAAAAGTCTCATTAGAACAGTGACTTCTTGAGGCACCTGGGTGGCTCAGTCGGTTAGGTGTTTGCCTTCGGCCCAGGTCATGATCCCAGGGTCCTGGGATCGAGCTCCGCATAGGGCTCTCCACTCTGCAGGGAGCCTGTTTCTCCCCCTCCCTATGCCTGCTGCCCCCCCTGCTTGTGTGCTCTCGCTCTCTCTGTCTAATAAATAAATAAATAAAATCTTAAAAAAAAAAAAAAAGAAAAGTGACTTTTTAAGTCATTTATAGGCTGACAAATATATTTTTTCTCTCAAATTGAACAAGGTTAGTGCTTTAAATGGAATTAGGAATCCAGTTATTATTTTCAGTTTCTGAGTTAGAAGTAGTTGTATTCCCCTGTTTTGAAGATAATTTACCCAGTTACACAAAAAGAATAATGCAAATATTTTAAATGCCCCTTGAGACCTAGTATTCCTCTCAAATCGAAGCATTTATGAGAATCTACTTAGAAAACTGTATTTAACTATAGTAACTCTCTGTTCAGGACTTACCATGTTTCCAAGGTTTACTCCTTTTCCCCCCTCAGCACATTAGATTTCCCATGCTGCCTGTGAATGGAGTTCTAGTCATTTGCAGGGCAGTTTCTGCAATTTTTAGCCATTTCTTAGAAACACTTGGTAAATATCTCAACTGTTTGCTGTGAAATGAAGCCCGAGGATATGCTTTGACATTGAACTAGTTCCTAATGTGGTCAGTCCACGAATGCTACTTTCCTCGGTGCTTTTACCGCATCCTACTTTCAGTATTAGTGTAAGACACACACCATCTTGCCCAATTTATGGTTATTTGGCATATCTATCTTTAGTCACCAGAAAAGCACAGCCGAGGGGTCTTACGAGCACGAATCATGGTCCTCCCTCCAGGGTTATTCAACTGTGCACAGTCAGAAACCCCAATTTTGAAACAATGTAGGTAATTTTCAAAACGATATAAATGCCACTAACGTATTCCACTTGGGAAATGGATTAATTTCTCTACTCCATTTCTGTGTCTTCAAGATACATATTCTAGCGTGTCATAAATTGTCTTGAGTATTGCACTTTGCCCGAGATACATCTTGGTCATGTCGCTAACGCGCGTAAAGCTGCAGTTCCACCTGAGTCGCGTGAGAACGCAGAGTTTGGGATGAAGGAAAAACAAATCCCCCTAGATTGACCCTGGAGGAGGAGCTAGTCCTCTTTTTCACAGATTATTTTTTAAGTGGACTTCCCAGCTAAAATACAATGGATTTAAATATTTGAGATGACATTTTGCCATTAAAAAGAATCTGAGTTTAAGTCATTAAATTTTAAAATGGCAGGTGAAAGAAAGCAAGAGCAGAATTTGCTTCGTAGTTAAAGGTCACAGGCCCTTCTTGTATTTGGGGAGTGAACAACAGGGAATTAAGGGTGGTCATGTAACACCCATGTTTGGAAAGTTCGGAGTAAAAACACTTGTAAAGAAGTGGAGGGAAAATGGCCACTGACCAGAAACTGCCTGGTGTCTCCGGGCTGCTCTGGGGAAACCCATATTACACTTCACCTTGTCCTATCTTGACACAAGGCAATCAGATGATAGAGGATGAGTTCAGGTTTAGGGGTTAACATTTATCTATTTAAAAAATTTTCTCCTTGGAATGCCTGGGTGGCTCAGTCAGTTAAGCATCTGCCTTTGGCTCAGGTCATGATCCTGGTCCTGGGATCTAGTTCCTTATCCTGCTCCCTGCTGAGCAGGGAGCCTGCTTCTTCCTCTGCCTGCAGCTCTCCCTGCTTGTGCGCTCTCTCTCTCTGACAAATAAATAAATAAAATCTTTATTTTTTTTTCTTCTTTTCTAATTAAAAAAATAGCATTCTAGAGTTCTCTACAATTGCATTTGTTAAGCAAAGATGAACTTGCCAATAAAGCCGAAGTCAAAGAGAATGGCTATGACTTTAAATTGCTTGTATCCCAAACCGTCATGTTTTTAGTCTTCTGGGATGCATTTACTCTTAAAAACTAATGTTGAACTAATGCCCGGGTTCAAATGAGGTCAATCTACTGAAAAGCCCCTCACAGATTCTGCCTCTCAAGAACAACATAAAGAAAAAGAAAGCAATTTAAGAAAAATCTAACCTTCTGCTTCACTGATGGTCGCACCAGCTAGTTTGCATTTGTCAACACATTCTTCTTGGGCCTGACCATCTGCAGACAGGTGGCATTCAATGCAGCTCCTGTGAACATTATTCAGTAGAGTTTATCAGTTCGTGTTGGTGGAAAACAGATATGCAGCTGGGATATTGCTTTAGCACTGTTACTATGATTCGTGCTATAAGAGTATCTCATAAGAGGATGTTGCCTTTTGTTACTTTCAGAAAGATATTTGGGTGATGTTCAAGAGGAAATTGCTTTATTCCGATTCCCCTTAGTAATCAGTGTTTCGTGAGCCAGGCTTTATAATAGCTACTATCCTCATTTATTTATAATGACTGCTTCTGATTGGTTAAATAACAAACAAAAAGCCCCAACAATCAGACATACTTATTTTGGTATTTGATTTAGTTTTTTGGTTCATTTTACATTCTCCTGAGAAAGGTTTATGCTCCTAAAATATGATCAGTGACTAAACAAATTCGAATTTCTTAACAGAAATGGTCTGTATTTTAACAAGAATTCTAAGATTTCATACATGTCATGGATGACTATTTAAAGAGTCACTTGTCTGTAACTATTTTGAATGAGTCTAAGCCTTAAAGAGTTATTTTCAAAAGCTGAAGTTATGGCTTGGACCTCATTAATTCAGGCTTTTTAATAAATGACCACTACTTACAGAAAAGTGTATTTCCAAGAACATAGCCAGGGAATTAAGCTTCTCTAATGATGTCTATACAACTAAGTAAAACTCAGAATCTGAATTAATCTTGTGCTGAAAATCACTTTACAACTAGATTCTGTTTGGATTAACCCAAAACAGCAAAAGTTTTCTTATGCATCATCCTGCCTCTCTCTTCCCCAGGCCATGCAAATGTATACTCTTTTAAGTGCTGGAAACATTCTCCTTCCCACGCTCCACCCCCAGGTTTCCCCCAATCTCAGCCAAAACTGTCCTGCCCTAGGCAACTCTTCCCTAACCCTTACACATTAGTTCTCTTGCAGTGTAAGCCTCTGTGTTCCTTTGTAGGAAGGGCTGCGGAGCAGCAATCGATGTGGGAGTGGGGATAGAAGTCTTGGCTGGAAATTGCCTTTGCATTGCAATTATATTGCATTTATCTAGGTTATATATTTACTTAGAGTGGCTTTGCAGGGGGCTGCTGGACACTGTGGAAACCCTTAAAACCTCTAACCCTTGGTGCATCTCATTGATGTCTGCCCAAGCTTGTGTGGTAGCCCTGCTGTATGGTTCCATAGCACCCTTCATATCCTTTATTGTGACTGTCAGCTCAGTTACAATTATAATTGTATTATATTTTTATTACATTTACTTTATCATAATTTTATTATAATTATTATAATTACTTTATAATTACCTTAATTATTATATATAATTATTATTATATTATTATAATTACTTTAATTAATGTCTGTCTTTCCCACTAGATTCTTAGCACCTGTGATGACAGGAACTGTAACTGTGTCAGTCATCACTATAGGCCCTTGGCTTAAGACGATTTCTGGTGAACAGTAGGTACTTAATACCTATTTGATAAATGAATGTATGAATGAATAAGTGGAATGGACTCATCTCAAAGCTAGCATAAACACCAAGGAGATTACCTGATTCCTCAAACTCAAACTACCTCGACTGTTAACTTCATATTTTATAAACCACATTTTAAATTGAATCATGTTTACAGAGAAGATTAAATAGATAAATAATGGAAGAAACATCCTGAAAGGACATTTTACATTTAATTCCATTCAAGTACATCTAACCATGTCCCCACACTTCTCTTGGAGTATGTCCAGGCACAGCAACAGAGAAGGTTTGACACCTGAATGGTGAGGAACCACTGAGTGAATATTGATTTTCTCACTCTGTTTACACTAGAAATGCAAATGTCACCATGTTGGGTACAGATTTAATGAAACTACGAACTGCTTTAGCATGTTTGCTGCATAATACATTATACACTGCAATGTCATAACACAGCCCATTCGGAGACTTGCTTCACTTGACCTAGAAATGTTGCCCCCACTTCCATTATGAAGTTACTTACCAACCAAACAAATAGTGATTTACTGGAAAACAAAAAAGTGGTTTGTTGTTGTTGTTCATGTGGTATAAAAGAAAACACAACACACAATAGCTGTGTAGAATGACAACCAAAGAGAGTTGCCAAAGAGCATGAGTGGTAAAGAAGAGGGAAGAAATGGAAAGCCACAGTCCTCTTTCTGCTTTTTTGCCTCCTTGAGTCTATAGAGAGGAATGAATCAGCAAGGTCAGGCTGTAAACTTCTAGATAAGGAAGAAGCTTGTCTGTTTCCCCTGAAAAGGCACTGAATGTGTGTGTCATCAGTCTACCTCCAGGGCATTCCTTATGTGTGGCTGGTATTGTAAGTGAAAGGCCATCTGATGTTATCAGTGTTGGACATTAGCTCAGCTTCCCCAGGCTTGTCTCTAGCAGAAACGTGACATTGTGGTCCTGGATAATCAGGACAAAGAAAGAGGCAAGTGAGACACCGACGTTCCAGGCTGACGATCACAGGGGCCTGCCTGGTGGGTTTGTGTATTTGAATGGATGGTCAGAGAACAAACCCGCCAAAAGCAATATGAGGGAAGTTGAGACATTACCGTTTAGAGTTACAGGGATCACCACAGGTAGGACAACGTTCACAGGTCTGTCCAGAGGCTCCGGGATTCGTGCAAACACACTTGCCACAGATGCAGTCCCCTCGCCCGCTACAGAGCACTCCATCCTCAGAGACGCAGGAGTCCGTGCTGGTGGTGCAGTTACAGTACTCGCCTGCCCAGCCGGGCCTGCACACGCATTCACCGCAGTCACACACGCCGTTATCTGCAAAACAAATGCTCCGTGATGCTTAGGGCCACGGCCACTTCAGATGGGGGGGGGGCGGGGAATCTTTTCCCTTGGCCTTTAAACACCATCAGAAAGACTGAAGAAGAAAAATGAGAAAAAAGTGAGTGTGGAGGGGGGGTTGGGGGAGCGGTGAGCGTAGATATATTTTATGGAACGAATTTTGCTAAGTGTGTATATTTATTGATCTGGTCTCTTAACTGAAGACCAATCTGATTACCTGATGTTATATCAAAAAGAACTTACAGAAAAATGAAATGAGATAATCCAGAAGCCTGTAATAGCAACTTCAGGGGTGTGTGTGTGTGTGTGTGTGTGTGTGTGATTATGCGTATGTGTGTATTTAAATTGTTTTTACAATTTTTTTGCTTTTAATTAAGGTGCCATAAAATAGAGATGCAGCGCAGACCTGGGTAGGGCCTTGCCTCTACAGCATTCAAGCCGGGTGATCATAAAAGCCTCATCTATCAAATAGAGGGAATAAAATCTTACAGCAGTTTTGGTCAGATGAGATAATGTGTAAATCTTCTAGCTTCCCATTCACCAATTAGATGTCCTACAGGCATATAGTGAGTGCTCAACAAATTCATTTATTTAAGAAACTTTAATTGAGCATATATCATGTGCCAAAGATTGCATTAGGCACGAAAATACAAAATTAAATAAGGTCACTGAGCTTATAGTCTAGAGTAGGAGACAGGCAAATAAATACTACCAGTAATAAATACAGTACAATGGGATAAGTGTTATGCACACAGAGGGAGAGTTTCCAAATTAGACCAGAGATTTGGAGATACTTCCAAAGGAGGTGATGCTTGAGCTGAATTTGGATGCTATAGATAAAAGATAGAAGAGGGTGTGAGCTGCTTAATACCCACAGTAGTTTCATATAGGTAGAGTGAAAGGTGCATATGAGCAGTGGCCAGAGGGCAGGATGGCGGGGGTGGGGGTTGGAAAGGTCAACAGAAAGTCAGAAATCACATCATGAAAAGCTTTATGGGCTAAAGAAAGAACTGTTATCCTAAAAGTTATGGAATTTTAAGTAGAGACCTGAATAAATAGATATGTGTCTAGAAATATCCTGGCATCAGTAGAGAGGGTCAAACTAGAGACAGGAAAACTGGTTAGGAGGTTTTGTTGCAGCAAATGAGGCAAGAAGATCTGAGGTCCTGAACAGCACCAGTGGGAGTGGAGAGGAAAGGGGATACAGTTCAGGGGACGGATACTCAGGGCATGAGTGCAATTACTGCCATGGTGGAGGGGGCAGGGAAGAGAGAGAGGGATAGAATCTTCCCCAGGTGACCAGACAGCTGCTCAGTGGAGGGTGCTGATTTTTACTCACCTGGAATGGAAGCTGCCTGCTCATGCTCACTGACTTATCCCCAGTGCCTGGCACAGTGCTTAACTGTTGAACGAATAGATTGTTCTGAAGCAGAGGAAGAAGAGCAGCTTTGGGTAGGGAAGATCATGAGTTCATTTTTGGTTCTGTTGCGTTCTGAGGGCCCTATGGGACATCCTAGTAGGCAGAGATATATATACGTATGTATATATATGGAAAGAGAGACAGAGAGGTTTGAGGTTTGGATCCATCAGAGATAGATGGCAGGTAAAGCTATGGTAGATCAGGTCATGTAGAGAAAGCAGATAGAGTGAGAAAAGCCCTGAAGAGCATCAGCATTTAAAATGTGATCAGAGGGGCTCCTGCGTGGCTCAGTCGTTAAGCTTCTGCCTTCGGCTCAGGGTGTGATCCCAGGGTCCTGGGATCGAGCCCCATGTCGGTCTCCCTGCTCAGCGGAAGTCTGCTTCTCCCTTTCCCCCTGCTCGTGCTCTCTCTCTCTCTCAAATAAATGAATCTTTAAAACAAATGTGATCAGAGAGAAGGATCTTACCAGGGAGACTGAGAGGTAGGAGAGCAATGAGAGCAAAGCTGCAGAAACCTAGGGCAGAGGCAGCTTGGAGGAGACGGCGCATGGCAACTTGCTGCAGACATAGCTCGTCTAAGTTATCCTCTAAAATACAATTGCTTTTTGTTTCTTCCTCAGCAAAAAGGGAAACTTATTCTCATGATAGGGATACATTTTTATATTGAAATTTATTCCAGAAAATTAATATGATTTATAAATATTGTTAAATGAAATGTGCATTTCCTTTGAGAGAGCCCAAGTGTATCACTGCATGTAAGAATTACTTGGCAAAAATTTAGAAAACTCTTCCAAGAGCTCCTGTCGGAATTTAGAAACCCTTCTTTCTGCAGCCTTTCCTCAACCATCTACCATATCACTGCTAATTGATATCCACAAGCAACCAATTATAAAGTACCTGTTCATATAACCACAACCACAAAAACAACAACAAAACCTTCACGATGGCTTCATGAAGAAACAAGATGATAACCAAAGATCAAGACAAAATTGTCAGGCTCTTTTCAGAGGGATAGGTCTTTCTGGAATGCCATTGACTGAAAACTGTAAGTGCATAATGGCAGGAAGTATTTTCTGTAATGCTATTTGCCTGTTAGTTTCCCGTCTCTTAGAATCAAAATATAAAAGACTAATGGAATTTGGGCAAGGGAATAAATCAATGGAGCCCTATATCTGTGAGTGCTTACAGACGGATGAAAGAAGGTACATGAAAAAGAACATTGTGGTAATAGGCCTTCAGAGAAGTGACACATTGCAGAGTGAATTAGTTGTTGAAGAAGTGAGATCTGCATGAGAAGGGGAGCTGAACCATATGTTGGCCTCTGCTGCAAACAACAGAGTGTCTGTTCACAAGGCCAGGCACCGTTTTTATCCCTGCACTAAGCAGGGTGCCAGGCACATAGTAGGTACTCCACAACTATTGTTGAATTTGAATAATAGTTCTTACTTTTGTTATACCATTTTTTAAACTTTTTTTTTTTTTTTTTTTTTTTGAGTAGGCTCTACACAAAGTTGGAGCCCACCTCAGGGCTTGAACTCATGACCCTGGGATCAAGACCTGAGTTGTGATCAAGAGTCGGAAGTTTAACAGACTAAGCCACACAGGTGCCCCTATTATACCTTTTCAAAAGAAAGTTAACTAATAATACAGTGACATCCTTTGCGATGTTACTACAAACAAAATAGCTTTTGAGAAACAGTAATGATTGAGAATTGTAAAGGACCCTCAAATATGAAGGAAATTGGCATTAGGGAAGTTTTCAGAGTCCAACTGAGGAAATCATTGTGTTTTCTAAATAGAATATCTCTAACGATCGTTGTATCTGATAAAAAGAGAGGCCCTATTGTCAGACCTTCCAAACTACAATGCACAGATCAAGTCAACTCTTTCTGAGTGTACTTCCCTTTGCAAGCATGGCACCAAGTAAAGTGAAAGACCACCCACAAACCGGAAGAACTGTGTTGCTGAGCACAGTTCAGCAGTCTACACTGCTCTAGAATTCTTCGACCTAAGATTTAAAGGGTGAAATATAGGTGGGGGTAGGATTGCGATCCTCCTGTATTAGATTACAGGTAGAATTTTTTTGAAAGGTGATTTCAAATGTTTTGAGCACATATTTTGTTGAAAGATTTTTATTAGAGATGCAATCTGGGAGTCTGCCGAGCATATTCTTTTCAAGGCGTGGTGACAGCCTCTGGCTTCGGGCTGTGTCCTGCCTACATCTTATGAGAAGAGAACTGATGTGGATTTGGAAACACACCCATTAAATAAGGAAATAGACCTCCGAATGAAAGGGGAGAGAAATGTGTCTCAATCTGGACAGACCCTACATTCTTCCCTCTCTGGGGAGAAGATAGAAGGCAGCCTCAGAGGCACTTGCTGGTAGCAAGGGCCGCCGCAAAGAAATGAAATGGAGGTACGCTTCTAAGGGCATCACAGGGTTTTCAAAGAGCTCGGAATTCTTTGAGGCTTCTCTTCTCAGGCCTTTTTTCCTGAAAATCAGTCTCTTTTATATGTTCCTGACACTGCGGTTTGAAAACATAACTTTCTTAGTTTTCTTTAAAGATAATGGCTTTCTGTTTTGAAAAGCTGCCTGCTCACACACTGTGAAAAAGGGAGACACTGGGAGCTTAAATTCAGCTGTTCGTTAATATTCCTGTTGTAACATAAATTTATATCATTTAAAGAACATGAACACATTTGCAATTCTTATGCAGAGAGATTATACTTAAATATATGGATACATATCAGAATGATTTTTATAATAGTCTTAGTATATGCAATATATTCTTAAACTACAGTGATTCTCCATATGCGAAGGATTTTAAAACATATATTTTTCTGCTATTTAAACATTTTCTTGATCATAAAAATTCCAAAAATGTTTCATTTTTACCCTTTCCATGGCCTTCATATGTCCTTGTTCATCTTTATTATACCTGTTGCCTAATCTAGTATCTGTCACATAATAAGTGTTTAATAAATATCTGTGGAATGAATGAAGGCCCTGAAAGTTCATTTAGTATTTCTGTGTCCCTTGTCCTTGGCAATATGCCCCTTAAGCAGCCTAGCTTTTTATTTTTCCAAAGTAATAGGCATTTAAGAGTTGGGTAAGATACCGAGAAACCTGATCCAGAAAAGTCTGGAAGATAATGGAGTACAGATTACATGCAATTTTGTGGAGTCTGGGTAATAACCAAAGAGAAGGCATTTCCATTTTTTTGCCTACTGAACTCTGAGGGAAATAACAGAAGAGATGTAAGTTGAATTGGCAGAGATCTCACCCCAAGAGAATGTAAGAGCCAGAGAAAATGCAAACGAAGTTCAGTTACTTTGGTTTAGAGATTGACCCACTCCCTTGATCAGCAAATATTTATTGAGCATCTGCTCTGCCCAGACAAGTGTAGAAGGTGCAAAGGATGCAAAGCCCCTTCTTGATACTTGCCCAGTTGTGGTGTGAGGTGGATTTAGACAACACCTACCTCCGCAGAGCAGCCCTTTGTGCCTCACGCAGGAGAAGTTGTCACACTGGCAGTAAGGCCCATAAATGTTTCCATAGGGAGACAAGTGGCAGATGCACTGCCCACAGTAGCAATCGCCTCTTCCACTGCATGAGGGGTGATCCGGGGCCTCCTTGCAGGAATCTGTGCTGAGTGTGTCCTCCCCACACTCACAGCGAGGACCCATGTGGCCGGGGTTGCAGGCACACACCCCACACTGGAAGGAACCGTTCCCGTTGTGACATTTGGAGCTGTTCACTTCCACTTCTTTCTGACAGTCACAGTTGCATTCCGGACTGACAAGTATTTCTAGCGCGTCCCCCAGCCCCACAGGCTTTATGATAATGTGTCTGCTTCTTCTCTCACAGTTGGGTATACTCACGGTCACGTTAAATGAAGCCTGGAACAGAAAATACTAATTATCTTCTTCCATCCACCGAAAGGCATGGGAGGAAACAAAGTTGCATGGGGATCAGCTTTGCCAAAAGCATTTATTAGGAAATTTTGAAAATCGCTTTTGAAACACTTGAAAGGAAAAATCCAGCTTCAGGGCAACAAGGTCACTTCTGACTTACCTGAATATTTTTTCAGACAATCTATTGACCCTATACTTACTGTGTCTCCCACCTTCATGTGAGAGCATTTCTTTTGGTGTGGGAAGAGGACCCCGTTGTTACAGGTAGCCATGAAAGATAGGTTGAGTCCTTCCGTGTCTCCTAACACTTCAAGTTCCACCTCAGACCGCAGTTCCTTCAGTTCGGACATAAAGGGTTAAAGTCATAACCAAAGAATACAACCAGGAGAATCTGTGAATCCTGTTCATTAAACTACAAGTGAGTAAAATGAAATTGGTCTAAAAGAAATTCACCATACCATCAATCAAGCAAGAGAGCCAGCAAGACACACACACACACACACACACACACACACACACGTGCACATATACTTGTCATGTTTTATTGAGTCTAAGAGGCTATCGATTACAAAACACACCATTATTTTATGACAATGACATTATGACAAAATATCTCATGATCATTCTTTGCAACCTATGGATCAATCCTATTAGTCTATCATGGCTTTGAAAATTATTTTATGCATTCTGAGGGATTTGGCAAATTCTCCAGCCCTGAGTAGCATTGCTTGGCATCTAAAACACTTTTCTTTTTTGCTTTAATCTCAGTAACACAATATAACAATGGCTTCCTTTACTTGTAAGTATTGTCACTTCTTAGCTCCCATAAAGCAGCTGGTTTTTGCTTTGCGAGGAATACCAAATTACAGTCATTCCTTTGACAATGAATATTTGTTTCACTGATACCAAATTTATACCCCGCTGCTGTGTTTTGGTACATTGCTGCATATACAACTTTTCATTTCAATATCAAATCGTCATGCAAAGTTTTTGAAAATATCTGAAAATGGCAATTATGCTAAACACCTTTAACACCAATAGTGAACTTAACAAATTGAGGTGACAACAACATATACAGTTAGGGCCAATTTCATACATTTGCAGGCAATGAATACTCCATTGTGACTTCTACCCAGCATTTGTAAGACACCATTAATCATAAGACATTTCCCAATTTTAGAGATGTTAAACGTGGGAGAAACTGTTCCTTGAAATCAATATTGGAATTTCATATGTGCCTATTATACATTTAATGTAGAGTCGGGTCTGGGGAATGAGTTTAAGATGGGATTTCTGCCCTCAAGATGATTATCATTTTGCTGTGAAAAAAACCAAACAAATGGAACCAAGTAAAGCAGTTAACATGCAAGTCAATCAATGTACCATTATGTTTTAAAAAATCATGTCATACAGATGCAGGTTTGGGACAGTTCAGAAAAGAGTGGTCAGTGAAGGTTGAAGTATTAGAAGTCCTTAATGGCTATGTTGGATGTGGATGTGTGGACAGGATGACAATGGTGTCTCAGGGGAGGGGACCAGGAGAGAGAAAGCTCAGTGCCAGGAGTGTATAGAATGAAGACAAATGGGGCTCAGACCCAGCCCAGACTTCTGCTATCCTGTGAGACACCAGACAACAAAGAGCCTTGAGGTTTGGAGAGATGACTTAAGACCTGTGGGAAATATTTGCTATAGCTTTAAAGCAGGGGCCAATCTGCTGAAAATACAGCTGCAGGGAAGTTGTCTGAGAGGTGTGTGCAGAACAGACTTATGGTGTGTCAGACTTACAGGGCAGGGGATAGGGAGACTGGAGTCAAGAAAGCTGAGATGCTGTATTTGCCCAGGCTGAGGCACAAGGATCAGGAACCTGGGGTGGTTGGTAAATGTGATAACATAGATTGAAGAGAGAAAGACTAGATATGAAACATTATGACAGAGGGGAGATAAAGACAAGGTTTTTCTGGGGGAAGAATGTCAGGGAAGGAGGAAGAAAGAGCTATTTATTATGGGGAAATCTAGTGTTATGTAGACTTTCTCTGTTCCTCTTTCTTTTGCAAAATAAAAGTCTATATTTGGAGGACAAAACAAAACTATGGAAAATAAAAACAATAAAACAGAATAAAAATAAATGTAAATGTAAAACATTATGAGTTAAGTAATACTTCAGCTCACCTAAAAAGATTCGAGTCCCTATAATCCTGGAATTTTAAAAGCATATTCAGCTTCAGATTTTCTTTAAGTATGATTTTTCCAACTGCATGGTAAAATGACCTTATCTTTCTCCAAATTCTAAGTTGCTGACTGTAAATTCTAAGTTATTCTTCTTCCCTGCTTTTATATTTGCCCCATATCGTCACTCCTTCAGTAGATGGACATAAGGCTGATTTTCCAGAATATAGTCTTCATCAGTGATTAAAGTGTCATTTCTCAGTCATAAAGATTATTTCTATCATGTCTTAGTATTTCAAATTCTGCCAATTTAGCATTACAATTTACTCTTTTAATCTGTTTCATTTCAATTAGTTACATTATAAGTTTATTCATCCAGAAAATATTTATTGACTGTCCATGATGTGCCAGACACTGTTCTAGGTGCTTGGGAAGCAAAACCCTCTAAAATAGCTGACCTTTTGTAGTCTATATTCCAGTGCGGGTAGTCAGAGAGGAAACAACATAACACATAAGAAAATTATGTAGCATGCTAGAAGATGACAATGCTATGCAAAACATTAGGGTGGGATAATGAAGATTAAGAGAGTGTGTTTAGGGGGTGTAGTCTGCAATTTTTTAAAAAGTAGAGTAGGATTCAGTAAGAAGATGACATTTCAAGGAAGTGAAGAATCAGATAACATGCAGATATCTGTCAAAAGAGTGTTCCAGGAAAGAAGTACAGTCAGTGCAAAGACCCTGAGGCAGGAGTATGTCTGGCCTGCTCTGGAAACAGAATAGCAAGGAGGCCAGAGTTGCTGCACTGGATCAACTCTCTGATGGAGTAATAGGAGGTGAAGTCACAGAGGTAACAGTGTGAAGGAGAATAGATCTGCTAGGGTCCTTGTAGTGGTTTTAAAGAAAGTGGCATTTACTCTATGTAAAATGAGAAAACAATTAGGGCTATCTATAGAAGAGTGTTATGACCTTACTTAATATTTTTAAAGAAAAATTCTAGTTGTTTTGTTTTATTTTGTTTTAGCAACAGAATGTAGGAAACCAAAGGTGGAAAAGAGAAATAGCATTTAAGAGGCTTTTGCAATCATTCAGGTGAGTGAAAATGGTGGCTCCAATCAGGATGAAGGCAGTGGAGGCAGTGTCTGGATCAAATTCTGAATAATTTTGACGATAGAGCCAGCAAGATTTTCTGATGGATTAAATGTGCAGGATAAAAGAAAGAGGGGAGTCAAAGGTCATTACAAGCTTTTTGGCCCTAGCCACATGAAGGATAGGATTACCATCAATTGAGAAGGAAAAAAACTATTGGTGAAGTATGTTTAGGACAGTCCAGGTTACCCTCCTAAATTGCTAATTAACATCAACCGACTCCTAGACATCTGCACTTGGTTGTCTCCTAGAGAAGTATATATAGCATGGCATGGTTGCTGGGCAGCAATGAGGGCCCTCCTGAGGTCCATGATCATGAATTTAGTGAGATCGGTTAGCACAATTGCATGTTTTTCCCTTTCCTGTTCAGCTATGCAGGGTGAGTGGACAGTTGGGTTTAACCAGGACCATGATCGGCCAAGCAACCTCAGTGGAGCCGTAAGGGGCATGGGAGCTGAGGGTGGGTCTATAGAGTGATCCTAATGGTTGAACTTAAGCTGGAGGCCCAGGCACAAGAGGACATAGAGGGGATGAGGAACTGAAAAGAGAAGGTAGGGTCACTTGAATAAAAAAGAGAGAGAGAGAGAGAGAGAGAGAGGGTAGGGCCAACCAACTGGAGATCCTGATGGGTTGGAAGAAATACTAGGGGAACTAGCAGGAGTGAGCTGAAAAGGTAGGAAGTGCTGAGCAGGGAATGGGTTGCATGAAACTGAGATTATAGAGGAGTCTATTAGCGATGGCAAAGTTTAAGTATGACAAAAGGGGGATAAGATCATTTTAGAAGCAGAGTTCAAGAAACAAAGGCCAGAGTACAGGAAGGAATATATGTATACTGAAGCTGAAATCAGGAGGTAAAGCAGGAGTAATGTTAGAGACAGTGGCTCTGTGAGTGCGGAGCAAAGGGAGAAATGAGAGATATGAACTGCAAGTCTGTAGATTTGAAATTAGGAAGAGTGGGTGACACAATCTGACCAAAAAAGGGGAAATCGCAGCATTGATATATTTGGAATATCATATTGCAGATTTTGCTAGGAATATTTTAATGTGAATTTCCCAAAGAAAGGGCATAAGTGTTTATGTGTATATTTCATCAAATCATTCACTCATTTACTGAGCATCTACTATGAACCAGGCAAAACAAAACAAACCATGTCACTTCCCTTCTGGAGCTTAAATGCTAATAGAAGAGCTTACCGTTGGGAGCACTGGTATTTCAGTAGCTTTTATTACATGGTTAAGGAAGGAATAAAATTAGTGAATGATGGTCAAATGAATACACACCAGGTATTTCAGGTTTTTTTTTTTTTTGTCAATATGGTACTGTAAAACACTGAGCTGAAATTCAAGTCACTAATTATAAACACAAATTGTCTACCTCTGCCTCAGAGTTAGTCAGAAGTATTTTCTCTCAATGTATTCTCTTTCCTTTCTATCTTTTTATAGACTAGAAAGAAATACAGTCAATGGATCCCCATATTTTATTTTATTTTTTAATTTTTATAGATGGGAGAGAGGCAGAGGGAGAGAGAGAATCCCAAGCAGGTTCCACACCCAGAGTGGAGCCGGACGTGGAGCTTAATCTCACAACCCCAAGGTCATGACTTGAGCTGAGATCAAGAGTTGGTCACTTAACTGACTGAGCCACGCAGGTGCCCCTGGATCCCCATACTCTAAAAGTTCTTTTAGAATACATTTTAAAATAACAGGATAGGAAAATAATGTGAACTAGTGCCAAGATCTATTACACACTTCATTCAGTGAATCACAACGTTATAATAATAACTCCAGAGCAAGATTATATAGTATAAGAATGATAGACACTTCTTTATATTTTTGGACAGTAACATAAGGACATGAGATTCACTTCAAATGTTTGATGCCTTGATTCTACCACCCCGTAAGTTACGTGGGTGATTTGGGAGCACAAAGGGAGACAGAAACCCTGACAGAGTAAGCAGGGGCATGCACGGGGCTGGTCAGACAAGAGGGAGAAATGTTTTTGATGTTTACGGTTTTCTAATTTGCTGAATTCCTTTCAAGATATTAGTGGCCAATGCTTCTGAGAGTTCTGGGTTAAAGAAAATTGAGTGTGTTCTAATGCAGTGGAGGATTGCTGTGTGATTTTATCTGATTCTACACATTAAAACTTTAATTACTGCATAAGAGGGAGGATGGTTTTTATAGTAGTTTGTTGACAAGCTTTCCTGTCTGGAAGAATTTCAAGCATGAGCTAATGTGTAGTTAATTTTTGATGTGAGCTAAGAACACTGAAGTTTCTGAGGACATAAGTTCAAAAAAACCCCTCATCCTATAGTTTTAATGGACACATCTGTTATTTTATTCTCTGAAGAAATGTATTTGAGAAGAAATACCTTGTTTTTCCCACTTAAGGTGAGTTTCAAAATTGGTGGTATGTTGTCAAAATCACTGGAAAGTATTTTTTGCAAAATGCGTAGCTCTTCCTTCCCTTAAAGTTCTCCTAAGACGTCTGTGAGAGGAATCTGGATACACTTTAAAAGCTTCCCAGATGATTCTGAAAAGTTGTTTAGTTAAGGAACACTGGCTCAGTACATGCCAAGTATTTTCATATAGTGCATATAGGTCATTTATTTGTAATTTTAAAACATCCAAAATTAAAATTTTATTTATTTGTTATTATGTAACTGCTGTTTAGAATAACTATCGGAGATTTACTGCTTTATAAAAATTTACTTTTTTCATTCATGTTCTAATTTAGACCTTCATTTTCATCTTTGTGTGCATGTATGTGCACATGTATGTGTTTTTTCTTTGTTAGTTAAGGCAAAAAATGGAAAGGGTACCTAGAAAACAAAATAAAAGAAGATCTGGTAACTGGCCATCTACCATTGATTAATTATGTTATGAAATGGGGACAAAGCAAGAGAACATAGCAACCCTATAGCTATGTATTTTCTTTTAAGGGAGGAATGCTGTCCTCTGGTACTAATTTAAAGTCAAGGCAAAAAAAATGATGTCTACGTATACATATATATGTATGTCTCTCTCTCTATGTATATATCCATAAAAATGAAAAATTCTTTGGTCCTCAAAAGTAGAGAATCTACAAAGTGGTGCTCCTGATATGCTTGGTGTCTTTTTTCCTCTTTGAGTTATGAGGTAGTCTTATTAAGCCTGTGGAGTTACTTCTCCACATAGTTCTGTTACTCACTGGTATTTTAAACTAAATTTTTTTTTTTTTAGGCAGGAAAGAGGGGAGCTTAATTGTAGGGCTCATGGAGCCTTTTCAATAGAATTAAAATTTTGCTATTGGTTATAATTACAAAAATAACTTCAACTTTATGATCAGGTTATGATTTTTTACCTTATTCCTCACCTTTCAGGAAGAATATCTGCAAATAAGGAGAACAAAATTTATGTTTTGGCTGCATTAGTGCAGAGAGATTTTGTACTCTCTCCACTAACAAATCCCAGTGCATTTAACTGCCTAAAACACATCTTAGTTTTTGAATACCACAGAAATGCAAAGAAAAAACAAAGCAAAACAAAAGAAAACAACTGTAAAATATCATACTTCATAAGCCGAGATGATCAGCTGGAGAATGTTTCCGGAGTCCTTTCGAAGTAGCCCTACTGTAGCTCCAGGAATGAGTTTTGCATAATTCTGTAAACAAAAAAGAATAAGTCAACCTGCTCCCTGTAATCAAGAAATGTTAAGTGTGGGTTTCGGCCTGCCGGTTGAGATCACCTCTATTTAACTGGCTGGGGGAAACAGGGTCCTGATAATAAACCAGTGTTTTTCCCGAAACTGTGGCCCTACTGGTGCTCCTTCCTGTGCACAAGTGGGAAGTGGACTGGCCAGAGCTGCCATTGGGGACATCAAGTGTGTGTGGTTGCCTTAGTCTAGAGCTGTGATTTATATCACAACTGGAGTCAAGTCTCAAATAATAATAGCACTTATATACCATCTTCCATTTGCAGAGCATCCTTTGTCCAAAAAATTCTGAGCATACTACCGGGAGCTATCTTCTCCTCGTGTAATGTTACAAAAACCCAGGTTCCACACTGGCCCCTCTTCGCCATTAGGTTGCTCTGCAAATCATTCAGTCCAGGGGTCTTAATTGTCAACCGCTTGATGGAGAAAAGAAGTGAGTTATTTGGATGCTTGCTGTTAACCTCCTTTCCTAGTAGTAATGAGCACCTGTTTAGGGATGTCACCGTGGTGCTGGGGTTGATCGGAATTGTCTCCACACATCACGATGGAGTTAGTCAGAACCTATCTCTAAATTATCTGCATTCTCTACTTATCTCCTTTTCCAAGATGTCGTTCCCATCTGCAGAGAGCTCACATTAGTTCAGCCACACTCCAGGTATCAAGCATGACCAGGGAATGAGGCGTTGCAAAGAAGAGAATTTTCTAGACCGCTGAAAATTACCCCTCCCTTAAGTTTTATGTTTTAAAACTTATTTTCAAATGAAAAGTTTTCTAAAGTATACAGCACACATTTCTGTCTTCTTAAAGATTCCCAAGCATACTTGGACTGTTTCCTTGCAGAAACAGTCATACTTGTCAATATTAACTATACCTCTATAATCATCAAAGACTTCTAAAATCCATGGGTAGATCACACTCATACCAAGTGGACACCAACTACTATGCTTTTGCTTCTTTTATTTGCTTTTAAATAGTTTCTATCTTCTCCTTGCTAAGCTGTAAGGTATCACTCACCTACCAGTTTTCTCATTCATTAATTTACTGTTGCGTTCAACACCTATTAAGCAGGCTTAATATTGTGTGCTACATCAAGAGGAGACAATCATTCCTTTTTGTCAGCTGTGGTCTTCTGAGTTGCTATGTGTTGTGAAATCAGATGACTGAATTTATTAAAATGATATGTAGAAAGAGAAATAAGTTTAGAGTGAAAGATTGAGGGCACCTCCTCGAGTTCAAACATAATGATATCTTGTCTTATTCCCAAGAAGATTTAAGTTGCTTAGAAGATGTACAAAACTAAGGTAGAATTAATAGTAATTATTGATTGAAATTGTGATACTAGATAAATAGATCAGGTCACAGGGAGCCAAGGAGAGGAACAAATGAAGCCAGAGTGACATTAGAACACCAACATGTTCTAGGAGGTCTCAGGCCCTTGCTAGAGGCGGGCACCTGGGGTAAGTCCAAGGTTTCTACAACTCTCATATGGAAAAATGGATGCTGCTTTTAATTGGTGGGTTTTGTAATATTCCACTTATTTCAGTGTTTATTATTATGTTTAAGTTTGAAATTGATGGAAATCTGAACTCTTAAAAATGTCAGCTGTCATGCTGCCTTGACACTGTGTTTTATTTTTGAAGGGGTCATGGACAGTAATCCAGGTAACATTCCTCCCATTACCCAGAGCCCCACATCACTGTGTATTGAAGGTGGGCCTCACTCTGTTTCCCTGAGTCAGGTAGAACTTGTCAAATATGAGGAAGGTACCGGTTCATTGACTTACCTTTTCAAATAAACACATGTCAAAAGGGCCGTGAAGCATGAGACCTGTGGTTAACAGTGAATACTTAAATAGGAACTTGACTCTCACTCAAGTGGAGCTGGAATGTGTGTAAATTTGGCTGGTCCCAAAAGAGAAGGCAAAGGGAAACTTTAAAGCTTGATGAAGAAAGGTTTGGATCTTTTTGAAAAAGAATTTCATGACTCTTAGCTTTGCACGAAACTGATAGCCTTGAAAAATGTCCTGGTTTCTCCAAGGCCAAGGTATAAGGGGTACTTTCCACAAGCACTAGTTCAAGTGGCCTCTGAATTTTGGGTTAATGCTTGGTTAACACAGCCAAATCCATCAACTTCCTAGAGAATAATTATGATCCTGCATGTGGTATGACATTTGGCATTGGCTATTAGGACAAGTGGTTTAACATTAATCGCCTTTGCTGATTGCTACTAGAGCAAGGGTATAAAGGAGTTGGCAGTTAGTAGCAGTACCCTGTGATAACTCAGACAATTGTGTAGGGGAAAACTACTAATTAATTTTTGGATGCTGATTCCTCCCAAAGCATTGCAAATAATTAACTAAAAACATGGACAATTTGGCTTCCTGATCTAACACTGTAAAAAATTATACTTTAAGTCTTCTAGTATTATGATTACTGTAAATATCACATGTCAAATGCCTTTCTTTCATTAAAGCCCTAAAGTGCTATTATAAATTGTCCTGATTAAACATGTTTAGTGTTAGAAAAAGGATGATTTTGGATGCCTGGGTGTGATAAATTATAGCACCGTGACTGTAAAAGATAACTCCTGGATATTAGAAATGGTGAACTCTAAAAACAATATGTTTCATGAGCTGATTAGAAATGCCAACTCCTTGGGCTTGAATATCTTGAGCTTGAATTCCCTGTTATCTATCCATGGATTATCCTAATTATGGATTTTTCTCCCTCTCCTTCCACCATGCTACCCACGAGTTCCCGAGGTTGCTTTTCTCACTCATGTTTGCAAAGTTGGCTTTTTCCGATTGCCTTAGTTATCTTAACTTCCTTCATCAAGCCCTATTTATTTGCTCACTATGTCCCCATCTCAGAAAAGAATTCTTATTTGTCCAACAGTCTGCATTTGCTCCTTAGAGATTTCCTGCTTGTCAAGGAAGAAGGATAAGAGGAGGAGAGGGGGTCATTTGGTGGGCAGACAACAGAGAGAGGAAAGTGCCTGAATTCACACCTGCACTCTGGGCTTCTCTAAGGGAATGTCTCCAAGGTCAGGGCCTCTTGGTGTCTTGCTGCTAGAACCAGCTGTCCGGCGTGTACTCCTGCTTGGTTGAGGGCAGAAGAACCTGCAGATGCACACCTGCCATCCCAGCTATCCATGGACAGACTACTGGTTGGCTTTTCCCTCAAGGAGACTCAGACTAAGGACCATGGCAGATACTTGGCTGCTTTTGGTGCTAGAAGGGACGTTCCTGATGTGACTTGCATTCTTCCTTTGACTGCACTTCCTGTTGGGTTCACTCTTCTCCAGGTTGAGGATCTGGGACATGGTTTAGTATTAACTGTATCTTTGCTGGACATCTTGATTGGGTTTCTGCCTTAGATTGTTACTCTCCTGGATCCTTCTGTCCTACTGTTGTGACATTTCTGCTGTGGTCTCAAAGACTCTTCACCACCTGAGACTCAGTAGCCACCATTTTATACAGACCACGATACTCATGCCCCTCATCAGAGGGTGGAGGGGTTGACTTCCCATACATCTGCTAGCAGCCATTTTAATAAAGAATTTGAAAACCAACCTGCTGCTTCTCCTTAGGCTCTATGCTTGCTTAACTCTTTATGCAAAGCCTCATTAATATGGAGGGATGTTATGCCCAGTATCGTTTATTTTCAATATTATATTATTAATCAACATCAGATCATTTCTGGTCTTAAACTGTATTACTAAATGTTTTTTGTTTGCTAAAATACATTTAGTCAAAGTGTGGCTTGTATAGATTGAGAACCTATGATGTTATATAATATATCCACAAATATTTTCTCTAATACCTCACTATATATATACACGTATAGTCATTACCTTGTATATCTTCAATTAGTAGCTCATATTTGTCCATTTTCTCTCTCTCAGAAACTTTAATGGGAGTATAACACACATGCACAGCATACAAGTAATAAGTATACAGTTCAATGAACATTTAAAAAGTAAACAAGCAAGTGTAATCAAACCAAGATCAAGAAATAGAGCATAATCAGCCCCCTGGAATCCTCCCTTGTAATGCTTCCCAGTCATTACCCTCCCTTAAAAGACTAAACACTGTTCTGACTTTTATTACTATAGAAGTCAGGGGAGATAACTAGGTTGCCTTAAGGATAACAAAAATGGCTTAAGTAGGACGCAAAAGCACTACCTATACAAAGGAAAGGATTGATAAATAGGACTTTAAAGTAGGGATTTCTGTTTTGAAAAGATGCCTTGAAGAGAGCGAAGAGGAGCTCTTGAGTGGGAGAAAATATCTGTAATACATACATCTGATTTGGCACCAGAATATCTAAACGACTCTTACAAATTGACAAGAAAAAGACATCTGGAAAAAAATGGATATGCAAGTGGCAAAAGAGTATGGCAGAAGGGTTCTACATCATTAATCATTAGAGAAATAGGAATTAAAGCCACAGTGAGATGCCAGGGTGTACCCACTAGAATGGTTAAACTGTAAAAAGAACTGGCGATGCTCTCAAGTACCTGCAGGGGCGTCTACATTGGGACCAGTACTTTGGAGAACTGGCAGTAGCTGCCATTGTTGAACATGAGCACGGCCGATGGCTCCCCCACCCCACTCTTAGGTATGGCCACACAACAGAGCTGAACCCATGATGTGTGACTGCTCAGAGACAAACAAATGCATAGAGAAACATTCATTCTTGTTGTCAAGAAGATGCTTCTGGTAATCAAGATGTCACCTAAATTAGAGAAAGTACAGATAATTCTTAAAGGATCTTAGATCTTTCAGGCGTTTGGCCATAAGGAGTAATCAGTTCTTCCCTGGATTCCTTCTACCTGGGGATGGACCCAGGGGAGCTATACACTGGCAAACTCCTCAGCACCCACAGCATAGCCTGCTTCTTTCTGTATCTCTCTCCATCCTCAGGAGCTGGTCTCAGGACCAGGTCCTCATGAGCTGCATTCACCAATTCAGGGGGCCTCACAATGGGGTGGAGAGATCCTCACAAGCCTCCTGGCCTCCCCATGCCTTTTGACACCTGCATCCTCAGGAACCCAAGGCTCCTGGAGCATCTTACTTATTGTGGGCACTCTGGGACAGCCTTGGGGAAGTGACAGAAAAGCACGGGAGGGGACCATCTTGCTCTTTAGGTCCTTAGTTCCATATAGTTCTTTGTTCTGGTGCAGCGAGCCCACAATGCAGACAGGCCTAAAGGTGTCCAGAACTCGCCTGTAGCCCACCATCATCTAGGAAAGATGAACTAGAGCTAATATTTGTGGTACCTGGCAGTCCCATCTCTCTCATTCTTCCCACAAGCTCTTTTGTTCAGATACCATTATTATCTCTGTTTTACTGCCAAGATATTGAAGCCCGGAGAATTTAATTCGCTGCCTGAAGTCATCCAGCTTAGAAAGAGCTGGATTCATCTTCTCTGCTCTAGAACCAGATCCCTTAGCCAGGCCACTGATGATAAGTGCCTGGCAATGGCTGTTCTGGTCTAGTGATGTTATTGGTGAGCCTGAGAGACATTAACAAGTAAGCCTAAGTTAACTGAATGTATTAGTTCCACAGGGCTGCTATTACTAAGTGGGTGGCTTAACCCAACAGAAATTTGTTGTCTCACGGTTCTGGAGGCCAGAAGTCTGAGATCAAGGTGTCAACAGGGCATGCTTCCTCTGAAACCTGTAGAGCAGATTCTGTCCTTACCCCTTCCTAGCTTCTGGTGGTTGTTGCCAGTCCTTGGTGGTCCTGGGCTTGGAGATGCCTCACTTGAGTCTTTACCTCCATCCTCACATGGTGTTCTCTTTTCTGTGTCTCCATCCTCGGGTCTCTTCTCTTCTTATCAGCACGCCAGTCATGTTGGATTAAGGATCTACCCTACTCAGGTATGACCTCATCTTAACTAATTACATCTGCAAGGCCATATTTCCAAATAGTACCATATTCTGAGGCACTAGGGGTTAGGACTTTAACGTATCTCTTGTGGGGATACAATTCAACCCCCTACACTCTGCTAGGGTTCTTTTGATTTGTTTAATCAAATTTGTTTAATTTGTTTAAACCCTTAGTTTTCGTTGGAGACGGGAATACCTTCCTTGCACGGTCACAGAACTTTTAAGTGGTAGAAACAGGTCTTGACTCCAAATCTAGTGCTCAGTCGGCTCCCCCAGGCCCTTGCTGGATGATGAGTGATGTTGAACATCTTTTCATGTTGGCCATCTGCATTTCTTCTTTGGAAAAATGCCAACTGCCATTAAGGGTGAGGCTCATTAGAAAGTTAAGATAATAATGCTTTGTATTTATATATAGTGGCTTAGAGAATATAGAACATTTTCTTACCTGAAGCAAAAAGAAAGAAAGAAAAAGGGTTGTGGCTATCATCACTTTCAAATGGAAAGGCTACATCTTGAAAGAAATGGAGCAAGTAGCAAAAGCATAGAAGCAAAACAATTTTTTTTTTTTTGTCCCAGGGGACTGTATTGTGCTATTTATCTGGTCAAAGGAAAACAGCTCTTTGCTGGTGATGCCTTGCTTTTGTTGAGCAGTGTGCTTCTTCCAGAGCTAGGGGCGGGCTGGGTTTGCTGAAATAAGTCCTTCTGAAGGCAATCAGAAGGGTTTCTTCCCGTGAGGTCTTTCATTCTTGTGGGATTTTATTCTGCTGGTTCTCATGTTCATTATCAGTAAATGCAGGGCTCCCAGTATTATGCAAAAGTTTACCCCCAGGCTTGACTGTGTTACTAGGACACCCAAGATTCCAAAAAGAATATGTAATTGTTTCTGGCACAAGGTAGCATGAATGTCTGTCTCTGGGTTGCATGATATCTGCTTTGCCTTCAGGCTTTCAATTGTCAGCATTCCACAGTCAGGCAGGCAGCAAAGGGAGTGTGCTAATTAGATCAGGTGCTTGATCTTGAAGTCTGCACCAGCAATGACTAGGTAGTCGGCTTTGGAACTTTTGAGCACTACCTGTCTTTCTCCCAGTCTGCCCTGGAATGTAATTATCTTGTCAGCCAAGGAGCTGTAGCGCACAGCTGAACGAGTGCTCGGCAGCAGTGACAGGGTGATAAGGGAAGACGAATGGACCCACCGTGCATGACTGTTCCGAGACAAACAAATGCACACAGAGGCATTGGAGAACGGAAACTTAGAGAACAAAGAGGCTGCACTGACTGTTTGTTGCTGAGGAGACTTCAGATCGTCCCTTAATAAGATTACCCTGCTTTTCGAGAGCGATTGCAGACCTTTGTTGGCAAACTCAAGTCCCAAAGCTTTAGAAAGCTCTTCTAAAATGGGAAGCAATGTTGGGTTCAATAGCAGCTTATGTGCTTTGCAGACCAAACGGCAGGTAATAAAACTTTGAAAGATGACTAGTAGGAGCACGATGAAGGGGACCAACAAAGAGAAAGCAGGTATATATACAAGGACTGCTAGCTCGCTATCAGCCCTTGCTACTGCAAGTGTGGTGGGTGGACCAGTAGCAGCAGCAGCACCTGGAAAATTGTGAGAAATGCAAAAACTCATTCTTAATTTTTTGAGGGCCCTCCATATGGTTTTCCATAGTGGCTGAATCAATTTACATTTCCACCAACAGTGCAGGAGGGTTTCCTTTTCTCCATATCCTCACCAACACTTGTTACTTCTTGTCTTTTTGATGAGAGCCATTCTAACACGTGTGAGGTGGTATCTCACTGTGGTTTTGATTTGCATTTTTCTGATGATGAGTGATGTTGAGCATCTTTTCATGTTGGCCATCTGAGTGTCTTCTTTGGAAAAATGTCTATTCAAGTCCTCTGCCCATTTTTTAAAAATTGGATTGTTTAGGGTTTTTTGTTTTTGTTTTGCTATTGACTTGTATGAATTCTTTATATATTTGGACAGTAGCCCCTTATTGGATATATGATTTGCAAATATTTTGCAGGTTGCCTTTTCATTTTGTTGATCGTTTCCTTTTTTGTGCAGAAGCATTTTAGTTTGATGTAGTTCCACTTGTTTAGCTTTGCTTTTGTTTGTTGCCTTTGCTTTCGGAGTTAGATCCAAAAAGTCACTGCCAAGACCAATGTCAAGGATTTACCACCTATGTTTTCCTCGAGGAGTTTTATGGTTTCAGGTCTTACATTCAAGTCTTGAATCCATTTTGCATTAATTTTTGTGTGGTGGAAGACAGTGACCTAGTTTCATCCTTTTGCATGTGGCTGTCCAGTTTTCCCAAAATCCTTTCTTGAAGAGACCTTGAAGAGACATTGTATATTTTTGCCTCCATTGTGGTAGATTAATGGACTATGTATGTGTGGGTTTATTGCTACCATATAATCCAATAATTCCACTTCTGGGTGTTTATTCAAAGAAAATGAAAACACTAACTCAAAAAGATGTATGCACCTCCATGTTTACTACAGGATTATTTATAATAACCAAGATATGGAAACAACCTAAGTGCCCATCCCTAGGTGAATGCATAAAGATGTGATATACATACACACACACACACACACACACACGCACACATATGCATGCACACACGCACACACGGTAGAATATTACTCAGCCATAAGAAAAGAAAGGAATCTTGCATTTGCAACAATACGGATAGACTTTGAGGGCATTAGGCTAAGTAAAAGCTAAGTAAAGTAAGTCTGGCAGAGAAAGACAAATACTGTACAATTTGATCAAATAAAAATAAAACAAACAAAAATGCCAAGTTCATAGATACAGAGAACACATTGGTAGTTTCCAGAGGAGAAAGAGAATGATGGGGCAATGAAATGGGTACGGGGAGTCAAAAAGTAAAACTTCCAGTCATCATGGGGATATAATATACAGCATGGCAACTATGGTTAACAATATTAACAATACCATATTGCATATTTGAAAGGCGCTAACACAGTAAATCTTGAAAGTTCTCATCGCAAGAAAAAATTTTTGGAAGTAGGTACGGTGATGGATGTTAACTAAATTTATCATGGTGATCATTTTGCAGTGAATGCAAATATTTAATCATTATGTTGTGCAACTGAAATGTCAATTATACCTCAACTTTAAAAAAAAAGAAGAAATGCAAAACCTCAGACCCCATCCTGTACCTGAATCAGTGCTGGTGTTTTAATAAGCTTCCTGAGTTATTAGAGACACCAGAGGAGCTTTAAAAAAAGAAACCAACAAAACACTGATGCCTGGGTCTCAGCCTTAGAGATACTGAATTAATCAGATCAGGGTGTGGCCTGGGCATTGAATTTTTTAGAAAGCACCCTAGGTGATTTTAATGAGCACCAAAGTTTAAGAATATCTGGTATAGAATAGTCTATCCATACCCTTCTTGTTGCCAAATGGATGCTTCCAGGAAGGCTGTGACAATTTGGAAAATAAAGTTGCTATGTTTTTAAACCTGTACACCATGGATGCCTGGGTGGCACAGTCAGTTAAGCCTCCGACTCTTGCTTTTGACTCAGGTCATGATTTTGGAGTAGTGGGATTGAACCCTGCATTGGGCTCCCTGCTCAGTGGGGAGTCTGCTTCAGATTCTTTCACCCTCCCACTCTGCCCCTCCCTGCTTGCATTCTCTCTCTCACTCTCTATCTCAAATAAATAAATACATAAATATAATCTTTAAAAAAAACCCTGTACACCCATAATTTATAAGGGGTCCTCAGTCAGTCAGATACCTGTGACATCTATTCTCTAATCAAGAAAAAAATTGGTGTTTTGGAATGCCTGATGCCCATAGAAAGACACCATGCTTACTTCCCTAGGCCTTCAAGACTGAGGTATCTAGTTTTAGCCTACCCTTTCCACTCCATTCTCTTCTATGCTGGCTCACATCAAGCTGACTCGCCTTTTTTCAGTTTCTCAAAAGCATTGAGCTCTGAGTCCTTTGCTGCCTCAGGGCCTTTGCACATGCCTTCTCCTCTTGAAAACTCCTCAACCTTAAGGTTGCTGCTCTATAATCACGTCTTGAAAGGCGTCTTCCCAGAAGATCCTATAGAAGTAAGTCTTATACTCTCCTCTTTAATTTTTTCCATTGTTATACATTATTCTTTTCCATTTTTTAGTAATATTTCCAAAGTTTTTAGTATAAGCATGTTCCAAATATTGCATGGAGCATACTAATACTAAAAAATTATTTTTGTTTATTTGAAATTCAAATTGAATGCCCTGTATTTTTAATGTGCTAAATCTGGCAGCCCTATAGAAAAAGTATGTGAACTTCTGAATAAGTGAATAAAGTGTGCCAAAACTGTTCAAGCTCAACAAAATGTTCTCCTTTGAGAATTTTCTGTCTACTTTTTGAAGATTCAATACCATAAGGACAACAAAATATTGAACAATGTTATAATTAATAGTTATCCCTTGTAGCATATTTTTGGCTTTTTTAGGTAATTAGGCATAAAATTAATATGCATAATACTCCCAAAATTTCTATGTCCAGGGGCTGTCAGTTTAACTTGTCCCTTGTACCTTGATGCCCTATGTAATCTGTAAAAGACTATGCCATGTGGAGAATGTGTTGTAGTTAAACTCCTCCTTGGTGATCTGAGCCAAGGTGAGCTTCCTTTAAGCATCGCTGTAATTTGGGCCAGCCTCACAGTCATGGACAGAGAGGCCAACTGTCACTGTAGAAAAGGCTTCAGGGGATAAATGGGTAACTGAGTTAAATAAGAATCCCTGAATTCTGTGAGGCTCTGAGGAAGTGAAGAGTAGAGCAATTACACAACTCTGAGCACTTTGTAGTACAGAGAGGCACCTTTGAAGAAACAGTTTGTTCACAGATGTTGGAGTCCCCATCAAAAGGGCACTTTCAGGGATTAGAAAAAGGATACTAGAAATAATTTGTTGGTCCTATTAAGGTTATAACATGAATGTATAAAAAAGTAACTAAGTATCATTTGAATATGTAAAAAAGTAGCCTGGTAGTTAATGTAAAAATATAGTAATTATGGATGTTCTGGGACTGCTGATGAGAGGGGAACAAGTTGTTTTTTTCTTTTCAAGATTTATTTATTTATTTGTGAGAGACAGAGAGAGCATATGCATGAGAGGGGAGGGGCAGAAGGGGAGGGAGAGGGAGTGGGAGAAAGAATCTATAGCTGACTCAGTGCTGAGTGCTGGAGACCAACACAGGGATCCGTCCCATGACCATGAGATCATGACCTGAGCCAAAACCAAGAGTTGGAGGCTGGAGGCTTAACTGACTGAGCCACCTAGGCGCCTGGGAGCAAGTTTGTTTTTATTTTAAAGCAGATACCCTATAAGTATGGCAACCACAGATTTGGAATACTGTAGAATGACCTTGATTTCATCTAATGTGATTCTTGTCAGTAAAAGTGATTGTTTGACATATAACTAAATGCAATTTAATTTTCATGCCTTTATAAGACTGTAAATGTATAAACTCATTCAAAAAATCTGAATATACTTAATATGTACAGTATGATGCCAATTATGTTAAACTATGTAAATGCATGCAAAAAAAGAGAAGACTTATTTTAAAATGTCAAGATTGGTTAGCTGTGTCTGAGTGGTGAGTTTATGAGTGATCTTTATTTTCTTTGTGCTTTTCTGTATCCACCTCCCCCTGCTCTTTTTTGGGCAAATAACATGGATTAATTTTGTCATCAGAAAAAAAGTAATTTAAAGTGTGTGGTCTTTTTTGATTTTTGGTTTTGGCCACACTCCCACAGTGTTGGTAGGAGAGTAACTGATACAGCCACTTTGGAAAGCAGTTTGGACACATCTAGGTGACTTGAAGATGCTGTTTCCTGTGAGCCAAGGACTTGAGTTCTAGACATGGATTGTCAATGGAGAACACATGTGTAAGGATGTGCATGGCTGCAACCTTGGTAATGCTGAACAACTGGAAACGATCTGATGTTGTCAGCTGCAGAAAGAACACACTGCAGTGCATATACTCAATGGACTGTGCGTGGCAGGGGAACAAAGTACACTGGAGTTACATGTATCTCTGTGGATAAGCCTCAGAAACATAACACTGAGCATCACAGTGTGAGTGTACTTAATGCCCCACCACGGTAATAGTTAAACATGGTTAAAATGGTAAATTTTATGTTATGTGTGTTTACCATCATAACCCAGCCCTCCAAAACATAACATTGAGTCAAAATGCGAATTGCAGAAATAATAGGCACAGATGAAATTAAAAATGTAAGCCAAAATTATGTAGTTATTTATGGATCTACATATTTTTTAATGGTACAAAAAATAAACATGGGCACAATGAACTCTAAGTGCTGAACATTGGTTACTTCTATGGAAGAAAAGAGGAGGGTAGGGTTAGTGTTGTACGAGGACACAGCAAGCAACTATATCTGGAATGTCTTATTTCTTTAAAAAATCTGAAGCAAATATGGTGGCAAATGTTGAGATTCGAGACAGTTGGGTAGTAGGCATGTGGGTGTCATTATATTACTTCATTTTTCTGTATGTTTGAACTGTATCATCATAACAAAACCCTATAGTCTTTGTTAAACCATGTGTCCCCCTTTCTCCTTTGGCTTGAACTGTATGGTGATTGCCATAGACAATAGCTGTTGGGGATGTGCTGGCCCATGGCATGATGGGCCCAAGCTGTGTGGCCTGTTCTTACCACTCAGAACTTAATAGCCCATAAGGCAGAATCCAAATGTCTCTCTTTTTTCAACTCCACACATTTTTAAATTACTCTATTCATCTAAATTAGCAGCAGCAGTCAAGATGAAGTGTACACTGGTTTTGAAGGACTGCCATTTTTAAGAATTCTATCTATTCATCTCTTCATCTGTGAGGCTGCTCTGCTCCACCCTTAGGCTCTGTGCTTTTACTGCTCATTGACTTTCAAAGCTGGTTACTTTGTTTACAAGGCTGCTTCTTTGGTTGTCTAGTAGTTAGGAATTGGCATGCTCTTTCAGGACAGCGGCCAAGGTTCCAGTGCAACTTAACTCAGTGATTGAGGCTGTAGACTCAAAGAGTCTTGGTTCAAATCCTGGCTCTCACAGGCAACTTGCTTTATTTTGAATTCTTTTATTATTTATTTCATTTTAATTTATTTTATTTGGTTCGATTTTTATTTTTTATTGTATTTGGGTTTATTTTGGGTCCATAACATGGAGATTAAATGATAAAATGAGTTAAAATACTTAACCCAAGCTGCCACCTAATAAGCCCTCCGCAAACCTTCCCTATTATTCTCATAGTCATAGCTGCATAACGTCTTTGGCTCTCAGTTTCGACTGCTATAAAGGGAAGGGCTTAGTCCAACGCTATCATACTGTTAGCATCAAAGCTAGTTTTACGATAGGCAATTAATTTGCTGCCCCTTCTAACAAAGATGGTGAGTAGAAAAAAGTAAAAACATTGACAGATATGAAAACTCTGACCCCTCAGCAAAACTCTGCCTTGGGATGTCTGTCCAGAACACAAGTTCTAAAATCCCCTCATCCTGCTCTTTAGGCAAATTATTGGTCTACAACTCTGTTAATGCTCTATGAGACTTCTACTTTTTTTCTTTCCAAGATTTTATTTATTTATTTGACAGAGAGAAAGAGTGCACAGAGGGAGAGTGAGAGGGAGAAGCAGACTCTCTGCTGGGCAGGGAGCCTAATGCGGGGCTTGATCCCAGAACCCTGGGATCATGACCTGAGCCGAAGGCAGATGCTTAACCAACAGAGCCACCCAGGCGCCCCGGCTCTGTGAGACTTCTTATGGCAGTTACTCTATTTATCTTCCTCTGTTGTCACAAACCATGGCCTAGTCCAAGGGAGGCTCTCAAGAAATATTTGATGAATGAATGAATGAATGAATGAATGAATGAATGGCTTTAGTCAATAGCATATTGGTTCTAATGATATGCTAGACATTCTGGATGTTCTGTAAATCTTGAAACATTTAGGCTTTGTATTGAAATTCCATTCTAGGGGGGACCTGGCTGTCTCAGTGGGAAGAGCATGAAACTCTTGATCTTAGGATCATGAATTTGAGCCCCACATTGCGTACAGAGCTTACTTAAATAAATAGAATTTTTTAAAAAAAATCCCATTTTATATTTGTCCAAGGGTTGGTCTAATAGGGCATCTCATTAAAACCCTATTTTAAAGCTGTATCTTTTAAAATTTTTTACCTGTGTGTTTATTTTCTGATTTATGAGTCTTTGAATTCTTTAGAAGAAAAGTACTATGTGTAAACTCGGTAACTACTGGTGACTTTTCACGGTTGTGATTTATTAATTAGTCTGGAAAATGCTTCTAACTACTTTGCCCTGATAGTCTGAGGACATGAGTGTTATTTCCAAATCCTCCCTCTCTACAAGCTGTTTTTATTAATGAGGAAAGCGTAGGCTGGCTCTCCTCAGTCTTTATTCCCAGATACCATCAATTAAAGATAAATCAAAATCCTTTTCCATTACACTTGCATTAAGAGGAATTTGTTAACTCTGTGGGGATTTCTTATAATCCAGAAGTTCTCTTTTTATTCCTAGATGATTTTATATTCACTAAAAGCATAAATTTGGAATACTTCTTTACAGGATGGGGTTGATAGGATAAAGAACAACTTTTTTGTCCATGCCCTAAAATTAGCTGTATTTTGGCTAGCTGGACTTGGTGTGTAGATCATTGGAATTCATGGTGATTTCTCTCTTCCAGGTTGAGAGTCACTGACTACTAAAGCTGGAGGTCATCTGGTCCAGTCCTTTTATTTTGTCAAAATTGAAGCCAGAGAAAAAGGGATTTTCATCAGAACAAAATTGTTTTGATCTTTTCCAGTAGTGAACATTATAAAACAAAACAATAATAGAACGGGCTAACAGACAGCAAAAGGGTCCAATTTTTGTTTTATCTCCCTCTCTAATTCTCTGCCTCCTTTCAACTCTCTTGCTGCACTGAAAAGCTCAGACGATGAGCAAAAAGGAAAGAAGGGGTGAAATAAAAACTGGGTTATTGATTCTTGAAAAAATGAAACTTTATGTGATAGATAATATTCACAAGCCACACAAAAACAGCAGGCTCATAGCATGTTGTGGCTACTCTTTATGCTTGTTCTTAGATAACAATGATCATCAAATGGGGGTACTTGCTCAGGGGTTTTCCTTTTGTGGCCTAATAAGAAGGCTCTTGAGCTTATCCAACAAGGTGGTCCCAAGGGTGATGGCAGAGAGTTCCTTTCCTCTGGTGCCATCTGGGTCCAACGTGGAAGGGGTGGAGGAGGGGACAGCCAGGGCTGCAAAGGATTATAGCAATGGGTCAGGCACACCTCTCCCTGCTTGTGTATATGGGCTCCCTCGGCTTTGACAGGTATTTGTCACATGAAACTCCAAATTACTATTTAGAAACTTTGGCCCAATTTGACTAAAGATGAAAATCTACCGTGTATTTGGAAATAGCCTAAACAGAAAGATGAGCAAAACCCACTATTCTCCTCAAAGAGGCAATCATTGAGGGCATTTCACCTCTAGAGAGAAGGGCCCTTTGGTGGTATTAAAACCAGCACGGGTCCACTGTCCCTGTGCTTTAGATACATCACTCTGTCCTAATAACCACAGGGACATCAATTAGCAGTCATAAATGTTAGCAACTAAACTGGCAGTGTCCATTACCAATGTCTAGTTTACTTTCTAATGTTTCAACATTACATTGTAAATACTAGGTTATATAATAATTATCGTTAATCAACTTCACAAAACTCATCTTTTCCAGCCAGATGTAGACATTTTGAAAGATTAGAATATTTCAAAGTCTTGCAACTAATCCCAGGTGATAAATAATATGATTTGACAATGTAGTTAAGAATGCTAATTTAATTGTTTTTTATCTCAATATCTCACTAGGAAGAAAAGACTAGTCAAATTAGACAGTCAGGCTTTAGTAGCCTGATACTATCTTAATGTAAATTAACAGTAAACATTTGAAAACAACAGAGGAGATAAATTTTTTTTTTTTAAGCTTGGGTAATTGAATCCTGATTCAAAATGGTGTTTAGCACTAGAATGTAATATGCTACCTACTGCTCGGTCTATTATCTATCATTATCTTTTGAACCCTGTAATTGGACAAACAGGCATCTATTCATAATAATAAGTTTGTTCAAAATCATCTGTTTGCTGGAGTCTGGGGTGCACACTGCTGTCGTATTGAACTGACTGCAAAGCTGCTTACTTTTTTCCTTTCCATTGTCTGTTCTTCTTTGTTACCACAAAGTACAGCAACACTACATATCTGGACAGTCCAGAGCATCTTACCAAAGTTACAAAAAAAAAAACCCAAAAAAACCCCACAACCCAAACCAAATTTTTCCTGCATTCCATGAATGGACAACATAAATCATATTTGCTGCAAGAGGGGCCGCCATTGAATCTGAGCCATCCCCTGCCTGGAGTGTGTGCACATAACTATGCTTAACACAGACCTGGGGCAAGCACATTGCCTTCTGGAATTTCCATAGACCCACCCACTTAGTTGCTTTATTTATCCTATCACTGGTTTCATTTTTCAGGGATTCTTAGTAGTCATGTTCCTTCTATCACAGCTATCCAAACATCAGCTTGCATGGGACTCCTGCTCACAGAGGTCTCCTTCTAAGAGATTTAAATGGAAGGGCAAGGCAAGCCATTATTGGTTTATTTTCAGTTTTCATTACCAGTAAAACAAGAGATCGGCATTTTCATGCTGTATGAAACCTTCAGGGAAGTGCAATGTCGCTGTCATTATTTTTAGACCCGACTGCCCCCGCCTGCCCCCACAAAAGCAGATGGAATGATGAGTCCATCAAAATAGAGATGAAATGATGAAAGAAAGCATCAGAGTCATAGAGTGGGCTGCTGCCCTGGTCTGCTGCGTGGCTCCCTGACAATGTCCCTTTGAATTTAGTGGAGCCTGGATGGTAAAGACCACAGATCATGACAAAACATAAATTTGCCTCATAATGAGATTAGTAGGCAGGCAAAATAAATGTCCTGCTGTTACATTAGAGGCAGGCTCTAATCTGGTGTTTTCCTTGGAAATGATCATTTCCTTTGCAACGGGGAACCGTCGGCGTCTAAGGAACTTAAATCTGACAGATTCTGTTTTGCCACGTGGTTATTTTTCATGTTCTGTCTTTTTAGTAGCAGTTTTGAGGAGGTGTGTAAAGGAGTTGTGAGTCTTAGAGACTATACCGAAGTGAGTTACGGACGACTCTGTTCTCGATCACCAATCCTATTTCCCAGACTCCCCTTTTAAGAAAAGTTCTGTACAACCCTCCTCCCACTTCTAAACAGGAACTGGCTGTGGAGGAGGTGTTGTGACCCCCAAGGTCCTTCCACTCTAGCCTTAAGGATCAAAGGCAGAAGAGGTGCACTATTGTAATTGGGGTATTTTTTTTTTTTAATCTTTAGTGCAACTCGACTACTTAAAACCACTGGAAACAAGTATCACATACTAAAGAGACTTAAAAAAATGCCCAGATCAGGTGAACCCACATGGTCTCTGAGTAGAACAAAGGACTTGAGTATGCAGCTTGATTGCAAAGGACTTTTTTGGTTTTCAGCAGAAGGCAAACTCACCTGGAGTACAATACCCTGCTCTCATTAAAAATGCAAGATAGGATCTCCTCCTGGATCCTTTCTACAGAACCCAATGCAAGTTCATGGGCTGTACTGTCCTTAGCAGTGAGTGGCATTTAATCAAAGCCTTCTGTGAAATAATCTGAGTTTCCTGAGCCCTGTAAAGTCACCAAGAGAGTTAAGGGGTCCTTTCAAAGGAAGGTCAGACTCTGAATTTAGGAGTATTTGAAGCTTCTGCATAGAAGGCATAGACAATTTAATGTACACTTATTTTCTCTACATTTTCTCAGGGCCAGGCTGGAGATTCCTTACTTCTCTGTGAAACCACCCTTTAGGAATAAAGCATTTGCTACTACCTTGATTCATGGTATTTGACCTACTGTTTTCATAGGCTGGAATACAACCACAGAAACCTTTTGTGTTTGCCTGTGCATTTTACAGTTTAGGCAGTGGTTTATGAACATTAGTGCATCTAATAAAACAGTTCCCTTTCTGCATCTGGTGTTTCTATCCAAAAACTTGAACTGCAAATCCAGCTAGTAGGAGGGAGAAAATATATTTTGGACCAATTTAACAAGTTTTTCCTTTCAACTTCTTACTTCTCAATGGTTGAAATTGTGTCTCTACTTATGTATTTTCTTTTCTTTTCTTTTTTTTTTTTTGAAGATTTTATTTATTTATTCGACAGAGATAGACAGCCAGCGAGAGAGGGAACACAAGCAGGGGGAGTGGGAGAGGAAGAAGCAGGCTCATAGCGGAGGAGCCTGATGTGGGGCTCGATCCCATAACGCCGGGATCACGCCCTGGGCCGAAGGCAGACGCTTAACCGCTGTGCCACCCAGGCGCCCCTCTACTAATGTATTTTCTATGCATCTGATTTGTAGGCGTCTGAAAGTTTCAAGTCAATTCCGCTCCTATTCTCTGTTAACCCCCTCCTCGTCAGATGGAACAGTTCAAGGGAAGACAGACTGATTTCTGTTAGACAGGTGCTCCTCCATTCATTCGTGCTCTTACAACTTACCATGTCATTCTCGAGTTCTTTCTTCCTTGCCCTACCATATCTGTCCCCCACTCTCCATCGCAGCCCTGGGCTTGTAATTTAAATTGCAGATAGTAACCGAATCCACTCTACCAAGTGTCCAGTATATTTGTCATGTGTTCACGATTTTCTAATGGCATTCCATGCATTAAACCCTCAGAGTTCATGTTAAAGTTTCATGTCAAGTAATCTCCTTGAAGGAATTCCCCAAATGGTGTTTACTTACCTCATATAGATGAACTTGTTCTTGGGTTACGGCAAAGATTAATAGCACGTTATTTTGCACCAGTTTATCAATGAGTTGTCCAATTGTTGGATATTCCTAAAATTGACATAGAGAATTTAAGTATCATCTTAACACGAGTATGTAAAATAAAGAGAGGAATACTTCTTTCAAAGATATCAAAGATATCAAACATATCATTGGCATTTTGCTTTGGTTCTAAGTTAAAAAAAAATCACAGTTAACATTAGTCACTTAATTGGTTTAATAATTGTTGCCTAAATCTTGTAAATCCAATTAATTCCTAAGAGTCAGTGCCCAGCAATGTGGTGCATTGTGGTCTGTCACTTCTAAGGAGAGCACTTGGAATTTATTTAAAGACTTATAGTGTGTCATATTTTCAAGGGTAGAGACACAGTTCTTCTAAGTGCCACTTGGCAGCAGGCTCAAGCTGTAGAGAATGTTTGTTAGAGTCAGGGGAGGAGCGGATAGATGATGACAGACGTGACTGAGGGGACTCAGGTAGCTCAGAAACTCCTACTGGAATTGGATGAGGCGGGCTGAGGGCTGAGGGCCGAGGAAAGGGCAGCCTGCTGAGGAATGATACACTACAGTTCCTGTGTCCATCTGATCTGCGACACTCCTGCGCCAGTTTCGGGTTTGGTCTTACTGAATTTTTGATGTCAGTGACCAGTTTTATGGGATCCTGCAATATATTTACAGGACAGCTGAAAACACATTGTACCTTTTTCTCATTGACACATTAATTCCCAAGTGATATGAGTTCTTTAAAAACTAAAGAAGGTATAAATTGTCAAATTTGATTACTTTCTAAAGTTAAAAAAGGTACAGCACATTTGGCTGTTGTAAGACTCCAAATGTGGATAATGTACAAAGAGGAAACTCAATGAAAGAGTAGCCTGCAAACAATGAAACTAAGAATATGTTGGTCGCGAAGTCAGCCAAAGTGGAGGAACGCTGATAAGTACGCTTTCCTGGACACTAACATGTTCACATATTCTCGGCATGCTGGGAATAATTCTGCCTAAGAGCTTCATTAGGCCCCAGATTCAAGTTGAGGGAAAAGTACAGTTTCGCCTAAAATACTCAGGTAGATGAACCAGCTGCATATCTGGCTGTGTAATATGTGCTTGCCATCCAATTTGGATTTTTATTAATAAACAGTAAGTAGAATCCAGGTAATATAAATTTTCCAGAGGCTGACATATTTAGTGTTCCCTTCTTTTTCAACTGCCCAAACACCAACAATCATTGACCTTTAAGCCTGAATTCCCCCAACGCTGGCCCCTCCTAACGACACGTTCTTGCATTTTCAGCTGCTGTGGGTGTGTAGCAAGGATCACACCATGAAGCCCTTCGTAGGTGGACAAATGTCGTTTTCTATTTGACGTAGATCAGTTGGCTCAATTCACGCAATTATATTGTGTGTGTGTTCCTCAAAGACAGGGACCATGTCCTATTATTTTGTGGCCCCAGAAGCCAAGCCCAGTGTTGCGTGCATAGGAATTACTCAAAGGACCTGGGGAACTATGCTGTAGGCATGGAGATAACCCATGACTTCTGTGCATTTGCAGCAACTTACTGGGCAACAATGAATTGAACACTTATTAGAAGGTCATACGAAGCAACAAGTAATGTTTGCTTCTATGATCCTGCTTTTTCCAAGACGTCTATTAATGGAGCATTTGAATAGTTACAAGAAAAAGTAATAAGAAAGAGATCTATGTCTCACAATTTCTTGGCACTCAAAGGAAATGTGGCTATTCTCATGGATATTGTAATATGGAAAGGCAACTTATGTGATAAAATTTTGAGGACTAATATTGATCAGAATTTAGGGGAAAACACTCATGGTTGAAGTTTAGCAATTTAAGTCAAGGAATGGTAGCAGGTGATTTGTGAATCATTAGTTTTTTAAAAAAAACCAATTAGCATCATATATATATATATATATATATATACACACACACACACACACACACACATACACATGTGTTATCTCGCTGAATTCTTTCTTTAGAGAATAGTTTTTCCAATCTGATATTAGTATTCTGGGTTCTCTTCTCTCTCTCTTTCTCTCTCTCTCTCTCTCTCCTTCTCTCTCTTATATACATTCCTATAGCATTGTTATTTTATAAAGTCACTTGAATTCTCTGTGCCATATTTCCCCAAGTGTTAAATGGAGATAATATGAACTTTCCAGGGTGCTGCTTCATAATTCAATTTTATTTCATACATAGTCAGCTCCCACTGTGTTCTGGACACTGTGCTGGCAGGAAATAGAGGTAATACACCAGTCCTCGTCCCAAGGAATGCATATTAGAGAAAGACAGACGAACATAAGCAAACACATTTCCACATAGCGATGGGTAAGAAGAGATCTATGTACTAGAGCGAGGGGAGGGATGATCACTTTGGGGCTCAGTAAAGGGCAAATAGGCCTCTCTGGGAGCAGTCATGATTGAGTTGGATTTTAAAGGATAATCGAGAGTCTCTCAGCAGCCTCGGAGGGAAGGGCATTCCAGACAGAGGGAACAACATGTGCACAAGCATGGCAGCCTCGTGATCCATTCAAGGAAAACAGATACCTAGGGTCCTGAGGAGTATCAAATGCGATCATGTATGTCAAAGAGCTCTGAAAATTTTATGTTATTTTACACAAGTCAAGGAAAACAGATACCTAGGGTCCTGAGGAGTATCAAATGCGATCATGTACGTCAGAGAGCTCTGAAAATTTTACGTTATTTTACACAAGTCAAGAGCTTTTTTCCCACCCTTTGAATGTTACCAGCATTTTTAAGATGATGTTTTAAATGACAAAAATAAGCCAAATGTGAATAAACACCAGCCAAGCAGTACTTGACAGCCGTTCCCCATGGAGCACCATGGTGCATAAAAGCATGATGTTATTTAGGGCCATGACTCTGGGACGTATCATTCACAGAAACTCCTAGGTGATTGTTGTTTTGGCCTCAGCTCCCCTTTCTGGGGCTGTCATTGAGAACAGAATGAGCCGATGGCACTGCTTTTTACTGACCTTGGGCTTTGTGAGAAATCAGGGAGGTTCTGGGATCATTCAAGCCATAGTAGACCCAAACTTCTCACCATATCCCCACCACCCACCTGTGTTCCTATGGGAAGCTCTAAGGGCAATTTGTTCGTCTCAAAGCAGAAAATGTGTACTGTTTTCACCAAAAAAAATGTGGGTTATGTTGTGTATTGCAGTGATTGTTGCTTCATTTGCCTACTTGCAGCCCTGGAAACAGTGTAGAGCGCAGGTTACACACCAAGACAGTTGACATGGAGTACTCATTCTTGCTGTCCAAGTGACAGAGACCATCGTTAGGAATGACAATGCCTGCCAGTTTGCTATCCATTCCAAAATGAGAATCGGCATCACTCACAAAGACCAGGAGATGGAGGGAATCATTCCGCCAGCCAATCTTTTCCTACAGTGAGAAAGAAACATTTGGGTCATGTGGGATAGAGGCAGGCATTTATTGAGAGTGGATCAATTATGACTGGACACATTCAGATTACAAAAACTATATTGCAGATCTATCTGTTTTGGCCTTTTTCATCTATTGTGAGTTGATGATTATTAATGTATTTAAAACATGAAATTGTATGGCAGTTGCTTTTTCTTGGATAACACTTTCTGATGATTTATGTTTCAGAAAAAATGGTTCCACTATAATCACTATCCAGTTGATCTTGATTTTTGTATAGTTAATTATTTTTACTGTCCAACTTTCAATTTACCAGAAAAATGAGGAGAGGGAATGAGGGAGGTCATAGATTATCCCAAATCCAAGCTGAAGAAAAGCTAGTAAGAATGCAATACACAATGGACTTAAAGGATGCCTGTTTTATTAAAATGTCACCCAAAATTAGGCACATTTTTCTCTTTCTACTGATACCATCCAAAAATTATAAATGTAATACAAAGATAGGAAATGGTTATCAAAGTATGATCCCCAGCATATGGCTTTTTAAGATGATCTGTTGTCTGTTTCTTAGCAGAGCTCTCCCCTTTAGTTGATATTAGTTCAGGAACTAGTGGGACAAAAAGTCATCCTGGCAGGGCCATCCCACTTTATCCTTTTTCTTCTTTCCCTAATACCTCGCCCCCCCACCACCCCAACCATCCAGGACTTTCAGCACTGTCTGTTTCCTGGTATTTTCCAGGAAGAGCTGTCATCTGAAGACAGGGCAGTCATTCCCTTTGATACCTGTCTGATTATCAAGGAGGAGTGGTGTTCCTGCATTGTTGTAGGGACAATGTAGCTTCTGATACCGATTTTGTTGTTTCAAAACAATAAATATCTATTCTTATGTAGAAGTTTACACTGACTCAAGACATTTTTACTTTTTTCGTTAATTTCTGCCTGTGGTTTTTATTTTTACCATGGTTAATTCAAAAATAATCTAATCTTGATCTTTGAAAATTAATCAATTTTTCCCAACACTACTCTAATGTTATTAGATTATTTGAATATCAGACATAAAAAAGTGTCTGTTTCAACATGACTAAATTACAAATTTTTGGAAATTTTATGTTTTAAGAAATGTAAAAATATGGCAATTAAAGGAAAGATAAAGTTAGCTAAGCTTTTCAAAGTAGATTTGCTAATAAGAGACTCAATTTGTGTTATCCCTCAGCATACCTTACACACAGCAGCTTGCATAATTGCATCAAATCCACCTTCTGGTGTGTCAATATTAGCAGAAATTTTCTGATTCTTCACAATTTCATTGAATCTTTCAGCATCATTCGTCAATGGCAAAATGTGCTTGAATCCAAATGTAGGTAAGCAGAAGTATGGAATACTACTGCAAAGGTAAGATGTGAAAATGTTCTTAATGAAATGTGATACCACACACAAGTAATGGACCTAGTAGCCTAGCAACTTCATCTTAAGTGAAGGTGGATTTTCCTTAAGAGCCTGACTCTGGAACTTCGTTCTCCGTCTCCCCGTTAAGCTTGTTTCAGCATTTCCCACTTACCCCTTCCAAATTGACCGTATTAGCTACTACTGAGTGCTTACTGTGCTTTTTACTTTGGCTCAAGCTCAGATAACAGATAATCAGGTCGGACTCCCCACTCCTCTGTGTGTGTGTGTGTGTGTGTGTGTGTGTGTGTGTGTGTGTGTGTGTGTGTAATCACTACCTTCTAGTGCTTCTCAACCAAAATCTACCATTAAGTTTCTGTGATGACAACAATTCCTTTGTATTCTGATAGCTTAAGCTGTTATCAAGTATGAGTCACCTTGTAGCAAGATTGAGAGAGATACCCATCTTCTTTCTTCTCTGCTCCTTCCTGTACTCCCAGCCCTGACTGCCAAGGGCCCCAAAATCACAGCAGGGCTCTTGGTTCTGGAGCTCAACTCGACTATGGCTGAACAGACTGTTGTGGACGTGGGTAGGAATAAAACTATCTCTTAAAACAATTGCCACATGGGAGAAATGTTAGGATGAGATCTGCCCCAAAGATATTGCAGTTGAACAGAAAAAGCTGATCATGAATTCAGCCACATCTTATTCTGAAAGCCAGTTAGTAGTCGTGGATGAGAGTTTGGACAAGTTGCTCAATCCTTCTGAGCTTCAGGTGTTCATTTGTAAAATGGAGAAAATGGTACAGAGCGGAGGTTCTTAAGTGCAGTCCTTGGACGAGCCGCACGAACATCACATGGGAACTTGTTATAAATGCAAAATCTGGGATACTCTTCCAGACTTACTAAGTGAGAAATGTGAGGGATGGGCTCCCTGATGCATTCAAATCTTCCTTATGCATTCTAATGTTTGAAAAACAGTTGTATAGAAGTACAGAGACACCAAAGGGTGGCCCCCAGTGAGGTTGTGCTATGCCGCCTGGAGAGAGCTGGTTGACTCTTGTAAGAGCAGCTTTCGAGGTTCAGGGCCTTCTTGCGAGCACATGAAGAGCTGGAGCATCTTTCAGAGTGAGGCTCCTGTCCACCAAGTTCATCTGCCTGAGGTAGACAGTCTTCAGTATTCAGATTCCATATCTGCAAATTCACCTACTCACTAAAGTTTACTTCTAACCCCCCAATCAATACCCTCAGTATTTTCTGAATCATTCATGTACACACACAGAGTGGCAAAAAATTTGAGTCGCCTGGTTCGCAGGTTCCCAGCGGAGGTGAAACAAGGCTCTGTGTTCTCGCTTCAGCTCTCCAACTGTAAACAAGTGTCCCTTTTGTGGTCTATTTGGTGCCAATTTTTTTTTTCATTTTTGTGCTTTTTTTGGGCACATTTTGCTGCTTAGAATGGCCCTCAAGTGTAGTGTTGAAGTGTTGTCTAGTGTTTGTAAGTGCGGGAAGGCTGTTATGGGCCTTACAGAGAAAATATGTGTGTTAGATAAGCTTTGTTCTGGTGTGACTTATATAGTGTTGTTGGCTGTGAGTACAATGCTAATGAATCAATAATATATATTCAGTTGTTTTAAACAGAAAGACACAGAAAATAAAGTTACGTATTGATCAATTGGAAAAAAAAATGGCCAGAGGCTCACATGAGCCTAATTCTGTGTTTCCCCTTGGAGCAGTAGTTTTAGCATTGGCTAAGTCAGTGTTTGAGGAGACTTTATAGAGCAAGACTCCCACGAATGATGAGAATCTACTATACAATCAGAATGACTCCGGATTAGTTCACACTGGGAAGTGGAGCTCTGCTGGGACCGAAATGCTGGTGTCTGCAAAGGTAGCTATTTTCTTCCTGTCAGTAGACTTTCATGGAAAGTAGGTCATAATCCAAAATGTCCTCAGGCTTCAGAACAAGGGGAGTTGGAGGACCGCAGCTCTCTGAGATGTCCCAAGAAAGCTATCTCCAGAATGGATGCTCTTGGTCATATCTGGCTCCTCCCTCACCTGTAGTTGGTTTTTTTAGTTAACAAAAATTTGGGAAGCCCTGGTAGCCAACAGGACTGGAAACTCTGGAAGAGCCTGGGCTAAGGCTCTTGGATGCATGTGGCCCATACTTGCCTCTGGGTCTGCTCTTTCTTGGCATTCCCCTAACCTACGATGAGTAAGCCTATGTCTGTTCATTCTTTCAGCTCTGTCAAGACACCTGGTCTGGGGGGCCCAGGAGCCAGCCTATAGCTTCTGGGGAACTTCTTGTATTTCCCTTCTGACTCATTATTTTTAACTTTAATTCTCAAAAGGCAGTCTTATTCTCTTTTATTATCTTGCATTAGCTTTCACTGAAGCTCTGAAGTGCTGACCACAGATAGTATCTATTTAGTAGGATTGTTGTAAAGCCTGAATGAGATTAAATATGCAAGGCACACAGCACAATGAGCTCTTCAGGTAAGTGCTTACTAAACATTACTGTCATTTTTTACATAAATCACTTTTACACAGAGTCTAGCACAGACTTGAGGACAGAAAGGGATTTGGCCAATGACATCTAGAATCATATGTTTTTTTTCCTGATTAAAGGAATAATACATGTTCACTGAAGAAAATTTGAGTTAATATAAAAGTGTAAAGAAGAAAATAAAAATCTAAATTTTAATAGTTACAAGATATATCACAGTTTGATAATCTATTACTAAAAATTTATTTCATAAATCTTTCTGTAATTAAATAATGTAGTGATCCTTCTGCATACACCTTTCGGACTCTATTATATCTCTGCTTAGAATTGATTCTTTCAAGGGTAATTGCTGGGTTACTTTTCAATCCATATTAGCAAACTCCTTTCCAAAAAGTTTGTATCAATTACATCATGAAAAAAAACAAAATAAAATAAAAATATATCAGATGATTAGTTAAAAATGACATCTTAATTTAATTTTTAATTTCCATTTTATTGCTACTAAGACTGTGCATTTGTACATATTTATTGACAGTTTGTATTTCTTTTTTGGCCAATTACCAGCTTCCATCCTTTGCTCATTTTCTTATTGGAATATTTTTTATTTCCTATCTTAATTTTAAGAACCTTTTCTCTTAAAAATATTAACCTTTTGTCTTTGTGGTTTGTCTTTTAATTTTGTTTATGCTGTTTTGGGATATATACCTTAAAACTTTTTATGCAGTCAAGTGTTTTTCAACCTTCAAATATGAGACATTTTTTAAAGAGGAAGAGGTTTAATTTTCTTTTCAAATTGTTACCTATTAAATGGCAATGATTTAGCATTTGTTCTAATTGCCCCAATAGCATTTTAAGTAGTTGTGTGTTGGAAAAAAATGCATTCAATTTAGAACAAAAAGACTGAACAGTTATCTATTCTTGGGCAAGCTACTTACCACTGCTGGGCCTCAGATCCTCATCTGTAAAATGAGACTGATAATACTATCGACTTCACAAAGTTCTTGTGAAGGTTACATGAGATAAAAAGCATGTAACTATCTGACGTGTACTGTTGTCCCTGTAATCTAACTGCTCTTGGAAACTGAGCATCTTCTGAAACCAAAGAACTAGCATTCCTATCTTTTTGTAAGAAATTTACATGTTTGTTGGTTAGAATTGCTAGGTAGATCCTACTAGAACTCTGTGCTTTTGGAAAGTGGAATGAAATGTTAGTTTAATTCAATAAATAGGCCCCTGTGCTGTGAGACCCATGTAACTAAAGCAAAGCAGAATGTCAGACTTGGGTCATGCCAGGAAATTTTGAGTGTAGACTCTCCCTGTTTTGGTCGAAGTCCTTCCTCTAATAGGGGCTCATATTTGGCTGTTACTTTTCTAGCATAGCAATTGAAGGAAGTATGTACTCATCACCAAATAATTTGATTTTGAGTCCCTAGATAACAATAGATTTGCATTTAAAATGCAGAATAATTATGAAACACAGTATACAAAAATGCTATTTATATTTTTGGTTAGATTTTTAAATAAATATACATAAATTAAGATTACAGTGATACATGCCAAATGGCTAACACCATCTTTTTTGAGTGGGATTAGAAATAATTTCCCTTTTCCTCTTTTTGTCTGCATTCCCACATGGGCTTCTATTACCTTTGCAATAAGAAACTATTCTGTATACTCATATATATTTATGTTTGTGTGCATAGAAGAAGTCTAAGCATTTCATGGTTCTGTTTCCTCTTTTGCAAAATTACGATGAATCCCTCACTGTTGGTGTCATATTAAAAAACAAACAAAACCTGAAACAAAACATAGCACATATGGAATAATGTTAAAAAAGAAATCTCTCACAGTGTTTGATAGAGGAAGGAAATTTGACCTTTGTGCTATTAAATATTTTTAAATGCACATTACAGCCTATCTGCAAATATAGAAATGGAGAGAATATATTCTTGTCACTGTGTCTTAGATAACAGCCTAAGGAAAACTTCTTTAAAAATGTAAACCACTTCAGCATTCTTACATGGTGAAATAAAATTTTTTAGTGACTCTACATCCAAGGGAGATAAAGAAAGAAAGCTACTCCAAAAAGCATTGAAATTAGATTAAAACAGAGGTTTTAAAAGTGTGGTGCACAGACCCACAAAGGTCTCTCAGACCTTTTCAGAGAGGCTTTCAGGTCAAACTATTTTCTAATAATAATAAAAGATGTTATTTGTCATTTTCACTGTGTTGACATTTGCACTGATGCTGCAAAAGCAATGGTGAGGAAAACTGCTGGTGCCTTCACACGGATCAAAGTAGTGGCTTGAAACCAGCTAGTAGTCCTTATGATTTTTCCTGGCATCATAATAAAATTGCTAGTTTCATTTGACTATCCTTGATAAAGCAGTAAAAGTTATTAATTTTATTAAGTCTATACCCTTGAATACGTGTTTTTAAAAAATACATATTTCTGGGGCACCTGAGTGACTCAGTGGGTTAAGCCGCTGTCTTCAGCTCAGGTCATGATCTCAGGGTCCTGTGATCAAGCCCCACATGGGGCTCCCTGCTCAGTGGGGAGTCTGCTTCTTCCTCTGCCCTTCCCCCTGCTTATGTGTGCGCACTCTCTCTCTCAAATAAATAAATAATATCTTACCAAAAAATATATATATATATATTTCTGGGGCACCTGGTTGGCTCAGTTGGTAAAGCATGTGACTCTTGATCTTGGGGTCACAAGTTTGAGACCTATCTTGGGCATGGAGCATACTTAAAAATAAATAATTAATTAAATAATTAAAAAAAGATTTCTGTGTAATTACATGGAAAGTGCACATATAGCATTTCTGCAGCATACCAAAGTACAATGTTTATAGTGAAAAAAATGTTTGCAATTATTTGAGCTGAACCGGCCCTTTTTTTATAGAACGTTTTTACCTGAATGAATGCTTAAACCCAGACTATTATTCCAACATGGGCACTTAGCAGACCTGCTCTTAAACATGAGGAAAGCCTGCGAGTTCAAGGAAGACAACTGTCAGTATTTGTGGCCAATGATAAAATTTGAGGTAACTAGAAAATCAAAGTTTTGGAAAACATTAATCTGTACCCATGAGATTAATAGCTTCTCAGTACTTCAAGATTTATCTGATGAGATTTATGGTGATATTAACAAATGAGACTTTCTTTATACTATGTCATGAAACTTGGAAGATCTACATAATTCACTGAAACAATATTTTCCAAGTGGCCAAAGCATTATATTACAAAATCACATACATAAGTAAAAGAGCCATTCAGAGTGCAAGACAGGAGCACCTGGGTGACTCAGTCAGTTAAGCTTCCGACTCTTCATTTTGGCTCATGTATGATCTCATGGGCTGTGGGAACTGGCCCTGCACCAGGTTCCTTGAGCAACACAGTGTGCTGGGATTCTCTGCTTCTCCCTCTCCTTCTTCCCCTCCCGCCACCTGCAAGCTCTCTCTCAAATAAACAAATTAACAAAATCTTTTTTTAAAAAAGATTTTATTTATTTATTTGACAGAGATAGAGACAGCCAGCGAGAGAGGGAACACAAGCAAGGGGAGTGGGAGAGGAAGAAGCAGGCTCATAGCGGAGGAGCCTGATGTGGGGCTCGATCCCATAACGCCGGGATCACACGCTGAGCCGAAGGCAGATGCTTAACCGCTGTGCCACCCAGGCGCCCCAACAAAATCTTTTTAAAAAATAGTGCAAGTCAGGCCAATGGCTTTATGAAAAGTTCATTGAAATTGTTTCAGATGCCTCTTGAAACTAACTTTTACCTCTTGTCTAATTTGAACTTAGTATCAAAGAAGAATGTCCACAGACATTGCCAAAATGTCTTTTCTTTTATATCAAATGCTTTTCTTTTTTCCAATTATATATCTATGTGAGGTCTTTCTTCATGGAGTTCAACCAAAACAAAATATTGCAACAGATTAAATGCAGAAGAAGATATGAGAATCCAGTTGTCTTAAACCAGATATTTATTAAACCAGATATTTTAAGAGATTTGTAAAAATGTAAAACAGTGCCACTCTTCTTGCTAATTTTTGTTTTGTTATGAAAAATATAATTATTTGTAAAAAGATGTGCTTTTATAGTAATGTGCAGTGTGTTTTTATTGCTATTATTAAACAAACCAATAAGTAATTATTTAAAATTTTTTCTGTTTTATTTTCTAATATGCTAAATATTGATAGATATAACCCACATAATCTAAAGCTCTTTGGGGGTCTTAATTTTTAAAAGTGTAAGAAAGTCCTGACATCTAGAAGTTTGAGACGCTATTTTAAAATAACTAGAGATACCAAGAGTTGATGAGAGGAAGAAAATTAATACTTTTTTGTTGTAGTCTAAGCTTAATTGTCACGATTACCCTAGGATGTGAATATTATTATCCACATTTATAGGTGAAGATATCAAACTCAAAGAGAGTAAGTTGTTTGTCCAAGGTTATGATTTAAACCCAGGTCTGAAAAACTCCACACTCTTTCCTCTTACCTCTCCTTGCCTTCCTACTAAAGATCATTTTATTCTATAATTATAAGGTTTGGATTGATCAAAGGATTGACTTTTATGTTTGGTATTTGAGTTCTTGGTGTGTATATGTCTGGGAGATGGTATCTGGACAGGGAAAGTGGAAGAATTAAGAATGTGATGGGCAAGGAAAAAATATAATGTTACAGGAAAGAGCTCGTTATTTATAATTTTAACTAATGGTGAATTTTGCCAATAAGAATAAAGGAAACACCTTTAGAAAATGGGAAAATACTGACCTTTCAAGAGATCAAATGTGTGATCCTCCTTTGGGACCCCATTCACCACACCTTATGCAGTGGTCTGGTCTCCTCCTAACTTCACTGTATTGGTGTTGGTAGTAACTACCATTTATGGAGGGCTTCACTGACAAGCCCAGGACCAAATGCTTCATTATCTCACCCAATCCTTAGGACCACGCTGTATGATCAGTGTGGTTATTCCAAACTAAAGCTTTGAGGGTGAAATTCTTCACCTAACATGATGTTATAAGTGAGTAGATGAGTCAGAACCAAATCCAGGGCTGACTGCAAAGCCCATGCTCTTAAATCACCGTGCTGTACTGAGTACCTGCTCCCCAAAGAATTTCAGCTTTTTGAGGACTGGATACAAATCTTTCTCTTCCAGATATCCCCATGCCTAGTACAATGCTTGGTGCAGAGTTGGAGCACAGTAAATTTTTGTCTAATGAATGAATGAATAAATGAATGCATGAATGAAATGCAATCAGAGCTATGAAAAGCCAAACTGCTTTCTGTTTTCTAGGAACCTGATTAAAGTCGGGGTCTTATTGTTAGATGATGGGCTGCCCACTTAGCTGAACCATTTATTTGTTAATTTTAATTGTTTTCTCTGGCAACATTCCTTACTCTTTGTTTCTCATTGTCATTATTGTATTTCATATTACTACATTTTATCTGGCCTGTGACAGAAAGAATGATTTTAAACAAGCCCTCTGAGACAGAGGTAGCATTTTGTAATCCTAAATGAAACTACACTGCTAGACTCTCTACTAAAGCTTATTGCAGGAGAAAGACATCTAACATACCAAAGATCTAAATAATACAGATTTTAAACAGGTACAATATTCTCTGATTTAAAAAAAAAGGCCAGAGCATTAGAAACACTTTTATATTAAACATTTAGGAGGCTGTTAGAACCAAGTTTATTTCACTTTACAAGCGAATCAAACAACTGATAACAGTAATCGTATCTTACTATTTATTATACAGCATAAATCTGTTCTCTAGAAATCTGTTTGTTCAGTGTTGTTGGAACTGCTAGAAAGATCCATTCTTTTTTTTCTTCCCTACTAACAGAATCCTGGCTTTATGTGGGGGTAACAATATACTTCCTTTGCAACTAGCAGTGGCCATGCAACAAAGTCCTGCCAATAAGATGCAAGTATAAGGAGGTGGGGAAAATTTCTGGCAAAACTCCTTAAATCGAGGAAATAAAATTCAACATCCATTAATGATTTTAAAAAATTTTACCCAACAAGGAATAGAAGGGAACTTCCTTGATCTGATCAAAGGAATCCAAAAAACCACTAGCTAATAACATAATCAATGGTGAAATGTTGAAGATTTCCTTCTAAAATCACAAGCAACATAAATGACATCTCTCTCCACTTCTATTTAAAATGACCCTAATCAGTGCAATAAGGCAAGAAAAAGAACAAAACGATATACATATTGGAAGAGGAAGAAGTTGTTACTCATAAATGACATGATCAAGTACAGAGAAAATTCTAAGGAATGTATAAAAAATTAAACTAGAACTAGTAAGAAAATTTATCAAGTTTGCAGAATACAATGTGAGTCTGCAAAATCAATTGCGTTTCTATATGTTTTCAACAAACAAGTAGAAAACACCGTTAACAATAACATTTTTTAAAAAGCCTAGGAATAAATCAAACAAAGGGCATGTAGGATATCTACCCTGAAAATGACAAACCATTACTGACAGAAAGAAGACAAGATCTAAATGAATGGAAATATATGTCATATGCAATGATTGGAACATTCAGTATTTTTAAGATGTCCATTATCCCTAAATTGACCTGTGATTTCAATACAATGCAAATCAAAATCTCGGCATGTTTTTTGAAGATGTCCATTATCCATAATTTTTAAGATGTCCATTATCACTAAATTGACTTATGATTTCAATACAATTCAAATCAAAATCTCAGCATGTTTTTTGAAGAAATCAAGAATCTGATTCTAAAATTTCCATAGAAATGCAAAGGATCTAGAATAGCAAAACAAAAAAGGAACAAAGTTGGAGGATTTATACTCCTGATTTCAAGACTTTTTATAAAGTTGCAGTAAGAAAGATGGTAAGGCATTGGTGGTTACAGGGGTCTATTCAACGGGTCAGTGGAACAGAATGAAGTGTCCAGAATTACCCTCATACATATGCACTCAATTGCTTATTAACAAAGGCATAAAGGTAATTCAATGTGGAAAGGAAAATCTTGCTTAACAAGTAGTGCTGGAGCAATTGGCTATTTGCATGGAAACAAAAGACAAATCTAAGCCTTTTCCTCATTCCAAATATAAAAACTAATTTGAGGTCATAGACCTAAATGCAAGAGCTTGAACCATAAAGTTTCTAGAAGAAAAATAGGAAGAATATTTGGGATATTTGGTTAGGCAAAGACTTTTTAGGACAAAAAATACACTAACCATAAAATTAAAAATTGACAAATTGGACTCCAACAAAATTAGAAACTTTTCCTTGACCAAAGGCATTACTAGAAAAATAAAAACAGAACCCACAAACTGGGAAGAAATATTTAGAAAGCATGTATTTGGCAAAGAACTTTTATCCAGGGTATACAAAGAATTCATATGACACAATATTAAGAAGAAAATCTAATTGTTAAGAACGAGCAAAAAGCTTGAAAAGATACTTCACAAAATAAGATATGGGAATGGGAGAAAAATAGATGAAAAGATGCTCAACACCTTTTGTTACAAGGGAAATGCAAATTAAAGCCACAATAAGATACACAGCTATCAGAAAGACTAAAATTAGAAAGACTGACCATACTAGGTGTTATCAAGGATTTGGAATGATTGGAACCCTCACACATTGCTGATGGAAATGTGAAATGATGCATCACATCTACTTTGGAAAACAAATTGATAGTTCTTTTAAAAATTAATGTGACACTTATTACACAATTCAGTAATTCCAATTCTATGTACCTACCCAAGAGAAACAAAAACATACATATACACAAAAATTTATAGGCAAGTGATTGACCATAGCAGCATTTTTCATGATAGCCCAAAAGTGAGAAGCAACTCAAATGTCCATCAATGAAAGAATGAATAAATGAAGTATAGTAAATACATACGGTGGACTATTACTTAAAACAAAAAGGAACAAACTGCTGATAAATACAAAATTATGGATGATTCTCAGAAACATTATGTTGAACAAAAGAAACCAGAAATAAAAGATATATACTATATTATCTCATTTATATGAAATCCAAAAATAGACAAAAACCCATCTAAATTATGGAAACCAGAAAGTGGTTACCTATGAGGGAGTGGAACTGACTATAAGAGGGCACAAAGAAACTGTCTGAGGTGATGGAAATGTTCTACATCACATTTTAGGTGGTAATTACGTTGGTATATTCAATTGTCAGAACTCATCGAACTGAGCATTTCTGATGTGTGCATCTTGGTACATGTCAATTATACCTCAAAATAAAAGGTGGGGAGAAAGACAGTGCCCTTTATTGACCCGCCCCTCTTTTCCTCTTTCTTTCCTGCCTGGAATGAAGAAGTGATGAATAGCATCCTAGAAAACTCCTTGGGCTTTGAAGATAAAATCCAAGAGCCAATATGACAGAGGAGAAAGCAGAAAAACCCAGATCCCAGCTGACATGCCAGCCCCAAATTGCCTTTCTCTAGACGCCCTTCATGTGAAAAAGAAAAGAAAACAACATCTCTCTCTTTTTAAGCCACTATCTCTGATGATTGGAACCAAACACAGTTCCCTAACAGTTACAATCAGTGATGAATTCCTTTCATGGTCAAATTATTTTGACTGTGTCAGATTCTAGTTAGGAACCACATTGAAATGTTTTTAAATGTTATTATAAAGGTGCTTGTCTTTTAGAGATTGATGCCTTGGTTGTATACAAGTATTAAAAGTCAATATATTTTTTGGAAAGTCATTGCATATATACTAGATTCATAGTGGTAAGGGGCTTGGTTTGGGACCAACCCAGATTTGGTACAGATTACTGATTAGTCATGCGGCCTTGGGAAAAGTACTAACCTTGCAGAGCCTCTATTACTTCCTCTGAGTATAGGTATGATAAAACCTGCTTTGAACTGTTCTTATTATGAAGACTGAATGAGGTCATGTATGTGAAACCTTCAGCACAGAGTCTGGCCTAGAGCAAACAGTAGCTCTTTTTAATAGAAAGATATCGAATAATTTGATTCTGAACATGTCATTGACTATAAAGGTAAGCCATCACAAAGCAACTTGCCCTTGGCCATCACCTGGATAATAAACGGTTTTAATAGCTGATAATAACAGATTATAATGGGGTCCATAAGGCTTAATTTCCTACTGAATTGGAGAGTGGTGAAGGCTGCAAAGTCCTTCTCCAAGCAGTAAGAGAAATCCACATTTCCCAAAGTATGTCAGAAGGAGCTGCACGAAATTTTGGCAGAAGTCATTGAAGAGGAGAAAGATACTCTGAGAAAGTGCAAGTTACTGTCCAACAGCCTCAGAAAGCTGTGGTCATTAGTCCTAGAAGGTCTCTAAGGGGCTGTGGCTGGAGACAGGCCATCGGAACCTATAGTGAAAGACTTGCTTCCCTAGTCTATAAAACATAAAGCCAAAGTTGCCACATCCTGAAAAAGATGCTGCACAGGAAGACAGATGTGAGGATGCTGCAAGAACCCAAGACTAGAACCAGGTATTAAGATGTAGTCAACTTGGTTCCAAGGAGCCCAGGCAACTGAGAGAGCTGCTGATATCCAGCCTGGCAGGAGGGAAATGTCAGGGAGTTAGCAAGCTCCTGCCAAGTGCAGCTCAGAGCGGGGCTCTCTCTACAGGAAATCAGTGTTCAAAGATGCCAGAGAATCATTTACTTACCTGCAAGGGTTGGCGATTTCTTCTGCTGTTGTTTTCACAAAAGGGGAGACAGGTTTTTCCACAAAAGAGCCGAAGCCCAGTCTAAAGTTGCTGGTTAATTTAGACATCTCCTTGGAAAGTAGGGAGCCCAGCTCCTTGATTGTGTTGAGGTCATCATCCATGGAGGCTGAGAGGTCCATGAGGTAATACAAGTCCACCGGGTAATCCTCCGTCTGGCGGACTTGCACTTGCAGAGTCTGTTCACTGCCTGCAAAGCCCCCACAAGAAAAGCAAATCCATAAAAATACATCGAGACTTCTTCGTGAGTGGCCAATTACTGGACCACCTGGCTATTTCATTTCAGTGAGAACTTACTTAAGATACTTAGGATTTCATAAACTCTCTGGTAAAGTTTACAAGTGAATGAGCCCATGAAAATCTTTCAGCAGGGCGTTTAGAGCTACCGAAGGAGGTAAAACTTAGGATATTTTATATCTCCTTGGGAGAACTAGCATCCATTTAGATGGAAGATAAGCTGAATTTTTTGTATGTGGTTTTAGCAAAAGAGAAGAAAATAAAGAGGGGTTTAAAGCTACATTACAACGCTTAAAGAAATGTGAGGTAAGCCTTAACAACATCTGAGTAATTCAAATGCTTACTATTAGATAAGCTTATTTTAGTAACGCATTTGGAGTATAAGTGACCGATGTGAATGAAGAAAAGTGTATTAAGCCAGCGATTCTCTACTTCCTTAAGAATGGGAAATCTGAGTAATAATAATCAATGATATGTAAGATGGTATAAGATATGTTAGCTTACTAATGGTATTACCGTGTGTGGCATGAGATTTATTTACATGAGCCAATGCTCGTGTAAATCATAACATACCTGGTCTCAATTTAAGAGTCAACTTTTGAGGCGCAATCTGAACAATGTCAGAACTATTTTTCTGTCTGCCTACACTGAGAGGCTTATTTGTATGTATTTCTACTTGGGAGACAGGGTTTTCGATGAAAGTTAGTTGACATCCTTTAGCTAAAAGAGTTGCTGGGGTATCACACCTTTCTCCAACTCCAGATGGATGGGTAAAATTCTAAAAAAAAAAAAAAAAAGACAAAGAGAAAAAGAAGACAAATCTCCATTTGTTTATAAGACAAAAAAATTTTTTTTGCTTGGTTTGGTAGTTAGGTATCTTGCCATACTCAGTTTATCATATTCCCATGTGCCTGATGTTAATTGTAGGTCTAAAATTAAGTTTTAGCAGAATAACCAGAGAATTCTGCCAGTAAAATTCTGAGTAAAATTGGATCCTCCTTTTAAGTATATCCAGTTGAATTCACCTAACAGTCTTTTATTTGTTGGTATTGCTATTTTGTTTTTAATATTCACTTCTTTAAAGCTTCTTCTGTGCCATGGCCAGATTCTTGAAACAGTTGGGTTCTAGAGTTAATATCCCATGAATTTATCTGTTTGGGTTGACCTGTAGGCTCCTGGACTGTCTTAGCTCTCAGTGTGTCTATTACCAAATCTGGTGGCAAAGAGAGCCTATCCTGTGAGGTCTGAAAGGGCAAAAGATTATGACATCTCGCCATCTAGCTCTCTGTTCTGGTTTAATTCGTGGATGCATCATTACACTTCTATAGCAGCTTTACCTCACTAAAGTCATCGTCTTGGGGACTTTAAACTCAGTGTCCGAAAGTGTTCCAGTTCAAGGTCTTTTAGAACTTTTCTCCAAGATTTGGAGGTGGAGAAGGAAAGAAAAGAGAATATGGTATAAAAGACTGCTTTTTTTGTGTAGGACTCAGGAGTTTCCCAGGACCCTTCTGATCCACTTGGTAATAGGAGACAGTGAGATGAATATTTCCAGGCAGAGATCTGGCCATTATAACCTTGCACCATTGACCTGTCTTACCTGATGGTCAAGGCGGCTCCAGAGCTATTGTAGCTCCAGGCAAAGTCAAGCTTGAGGCTCATTGACTGTCATGCTTGGAAAGAAGCAAACCAATACTCATATTGTTTTTCCTCATCTCTTACAAATCTAAGCCACTCTAGCTATTTCACCAACTAGAAAATGTACATTTCTTCTGAAATTGATTTTTAAAAGATTCATTTATTTATTTCAGAGAGAGAGCACGAGTAGGGGAATGGGCAGAAGGAGAGGGGAAGAGAGAGAATCTCATGCAGACTCCTCGCCGAGCGTGAAGCCCAACGTGGGGCTCAGTCCCATGACCATAAGATCATGACCTGAGTTGAAATCAAGAGTCGGATACTTGACAGATGAGCCGTGAAGGCTCCCCTGAAATTGATTTTTTACGATATAACTCATTATCTCTTTTAGTCAGACCTGTGCATATCTGAGGCCTTAGACTAAGCATAACGAACACTGTAACTTCCCCTGATCTATCCAAGGCAAACAGTGTCTTGATAAGGCCTCGGGATGCTTCTTAGCACAGTGTTACTGCTACCACCTCTAACCACAGTGTTGGCCAACGCATCAGAGGTGGTGTTAACCGTAAAACCTATTTTTTCAATCTGCTCTAAACGGAGGCCTAATGTACTTTTTGCTTCAGTTTCCTCTACTACTTCTACTGTTAGAGTGCATTTAGAATAATCTGGCCTTAAAAATTGATGGTAATTTGTGGGACACCTGGGTGACTCAGTCGGTTAAGTGTCTGCGTTGGGCTCAGGTAATGATCCCAGGGTCTGGATTGAGCCCCGCGGTGGGCCCCGCGGTGGGCTCCCCGCTCAGCAGAGAGTCTGTTTCTCCCTCTTCCTCCACCCCTCCCCCCAACTTGTGCATGTGTGCTCTCTCTCTTTCTCTCTCTCAAATAAATAAATAAAATCTTAAAAAAAAATTGACAGTGATTTGGCTAACAGCTATCATCCATGGTAAAGCTGTCAGTAGTAACTTAAGAAGCTCTCTTAAATGAATGCTAAAAAGAATGCAGTGAAATAAAAGTTCTACAGGTATGCATATAGTTAGACTGATTTGTTGCTTTTTGTCTCTGGCATGAATCTAATACTGTCTTCTTCACGGAGTCAACAACAAAAAAAAATATGTGGGTTTTTCCCTCTTGGTATATTCTCAAAACTACTTTTGATACATGAGCTCAAAAAAAGCATAATTCTTTTGCACTTTTATGTATGGCCCATCAGTCAAGGCAGTAGGGGGGGAGCAAGCTAGGGTTGTGCTCTGTGTCTGTGAGGCCTTCCTCCCTGGTACACATTCAATGTGGAATTTGAGTATTAATAGTTATCACCTCCTCCTGAGCCAGGCACCCAGGCTCGTTCCCCTTTGAGCCTGCTACTCAGTTCTTGCTGAACTTGGCATTTGTATGCTTTCATTTGTGCTCAGATACTCTTTAAGGGATTCGGCAGAGAATTGTTTTGAATCCAGAAAGAGTTAAGGCGGCTCTTTCTTACCAGGAATCATTTACAGACTGTTCTATAGGGGTCACAGGAGGCAGTGACTTGGGATTCCCTGTTACATGTGCCCCCACCCCTTATATTACTTTCACATACTTTTCAGTTTGATCAGATAAGGAATGTCTGTTTCGGGCTTTGTCATCTGTGTGGTACAGTCACCAAGCTCATGAAAGCTTAATTTTTAAAAGAACCGGGTACTGTCTGAGCAGTAAAATTTGACCCAAACCTAGAAGACGTCTCTTAGAACCTAACACTGGTTCCCAATGGATCCTGGTTCCCAGATGGAATGCAATTATGACAGTGAAGTCAAATGTATATTTGACTTTAGAAAATATCATCTCCATGATCTCTGATTACTCAGAGCCTCGGCATTTGACACGTAACCAGTGAGAAATGACTTTAAAATAAGAGGAGGAATCAGGTTGAATAAAGGAACCCGAGTTAGGTATTTTTCACAATGATTTGACCTTCGCTACCTCCGCAGGCTGTTTTTGGAAGTAATCACAGGATTGACACTGCGACCTACTGATGCTTCTATTTTCCTTTCCTGCCTTGTCCCACTCCTATTCCCCACGGGAAGCAGGACGCTAGGAGAACGATCACAGCGGAAGCCATGGAACCCGTAACTGCAGTTTTACCAACATGCTGAGGTTGTTTGTTTACCTCCTGAGAGCACCAGGCACACTGAGGTCCAATGAGTAAGCAGTCTTCACAGGTCTCTGCACCTCCCATGGCACAGCCGCCTGTGTTTAAACCCAGCAAGACACAAGGGATTCAGCACACGCGCAGTCGTTTCCATTTACGAGAAAGAAGACTAGTTCTTAAAGTACTTGAACGAAGCAACATCAAAGTTGGTGTTAGCCTCCAAAGATCAGTCCTTAAAACATTAGCAACTCGTTAAAAAGTTCTTATTTTATGTCTGTCACATTGAGAATAGGTATGTCTTTTTAGCCAAAAGTGACCTTTTTTTTTTCCTTAAAATATACAAATATCTCAACATTCACAAACTTAGGACCATTCATTATGTTTATTATCCTCATTCACTATCACCCACTTTAATTTTTGAAAATTATTTGCAACCAGTAAAAAATGAGTCTCTTAAACGCATGATTTTTTAATTTTTAAAGTAAGTTCTTCTTTCTCGAGATTATTCCTTTTAAGTGGAAGCCCTTGTCAATAGAATTGCCAGAAAAGTTACCAAGATGGTTGTCACGAAGGTATTAAGGAGCCCTATTGTGTAGTAAAGCTGTTTAATTCTCCTCATTAAGATGCCCATGCAACCTTTGTATTTATTTACCTGAAGCCTAGAGCATTTGCTGTGGGAACAGCCCTGCCTCTGCCTGCAATTTGTTAAAGCGTTCGTTCAATGGCAAACGAGCGATCGAACAAATCAAATAAAAAATGACTTCAGATCTAGTTTCTGAACCAAATGACAGGTTTGTCAAGCATACCACGAAAGCAATATATCGGAGAGCTTAGGTCTTACCTTGTACGTGATCAGTCCTTCCTAGAAATAGAAAGAACAGGCAAAGCAGTTCAGTCCCCATTCGTTTCAGTTCTCGCTGTGCAGACAGATTAAAAAATGAATTACCTTCAGCATTATAAGACCAAAGCTGAACATCGTTAAAGTCCTTCTTTCTTGAGGTGTTAAAATGTTAAATACTACTTACACTGCTTTGGAAAGAAACTTGAGATGTAAATTTAAAAGTTTTCATTAAGACTGAAATGAAAACAGGCTACCTGGACAGGTAAAGAAGGAAAGCTGTGTTTAAAAGCAACTTCAACATGATTTACTTCCTTGTTCTCCTTATAAGGAAGGCAGGTGTACAATCACCAAGAAGGTGGGGAAATTCATTCAGTAGAAATTTTTGTGGGAGTTCTCTTAGTCTTTCTGCATCCTAGAGAAAGTTAATATCTTTAGTGAAATATTGATCAATAAAATGTCAAAAGAGCAATGGAAATATAATCTAAAGTTGTTCCTAGAATAATTTTAATTTAGTAGCAACAGTAAAGGTGATAAATAAAACACAAACATGTAAGTTATCTGAAAGGAAGTTTTTAAAAATGAGCTAAAGGAAGATACCTGAGATTTTTGTATTCCATTGTTAAATGCTTTGCAGAAAATTGAAAGGAACTCTGAAAAATAAAAATCGTTTTACAATTAAAATAGAAGGCAGGCTAGGGAAAGCAAAACACTGTCCTTTGTTTTTCAAACTGGATGAAAGATATTTTTCCATGAGTATAGAATTCTTAATTAAAAAGTGATATTGGAAATAAACATAATGTATGAAAATGAAATTAGAGCCAGATTATACAATTCCACAACAACAACAATGGAAACACACACGGTGGTGCCTAGGATTTCGTGTCCCTCTGGACAGGGACCAAGGGCTCTTCTCTCTGTCCCAGCCTCTAGCTCAGCACTTGGCACAGGGCAGGTATTTACTTGTTAAAAGTTAGAGTGATCAATTTAAAATAGATACAATCTATGGTTAAATTCATGAGGTAGATTATATATTTTTCCCAATGTATTCAAGAGAGAGTTTGGAGATTTGTAAAAACTGCAAACAGGTAAGAATCAAATATTCGCTTTGTTACTCTCTAAACTCTCTGACCTTGGACAGGCTTCTTTGTGGCTGGGCGTATGTCCTGGGAGATTATCTTTTAAAGGTGTATTTCTAGACAAGCATGCGAATCCTGTGGAGAGAGGAAAAACTAATTATAGACTGCTCAGTTCTCCTCAGAAGGCTATGTTCAATTTTGAACTCCATCATACACAAGAACATGAAAGAACATGGCAAGAATCCTGTAGAGAGAAACCAGAATTATTAAAGAGCTGAAAGATATGCCTTTTGGGAGAAAAATACAGTTATGAAATCAGTTGATTTAGCTTAAAGAAGAAAGATTGAGGCACAAAATATCTCTGCCCCTGATATTGTCTCCATATTCGTACTTAATATTAGCTGTAATTCATTCATTCATTCATTCATTCATTCAACAAATGCTTATTGAGCATCTACTCTGTGCCGGGTATTGTTCTAGAAGGAGAAGATATGTCAGTGAGCAAAGCAAAGTTCTTAACTCATGAAGCATATATTCTAAGCTGCTGGTTAAAATCAGGCAGTCATAAAAGTGAAGAAAAATGATAAAGCTATTTAGGATAATCAAGGAAGAGTTCTCTGCTCAACTGACATCTGACAGAGCCCTAACTGACTTGGGCAACAAAGTGCAAAGGCCCTAAGACAGCCTCATGCTCAGCATTTTCAAAGACAGTGAGAGCAAGAAGGGAGAGGAAGGGTAGCATATTAGGTCAGATTTAAAGACGGAGGTCAGAGTGTACATCGCCTTGAACTTGAATTTTATTCTAAATGTGTTTGGAATGTCATTGGAAGGTTGAAACAGAATAATAATTATTTGATTTACATTTGAAAAGAATTACTTTGGCTGCCATGGAGGTTAGAACGTATGGGGCAAGATTAGAAGGTAGGAGGCCAATTAGAAATTTATGGTAGTTGTCTAGGACAGAGGCAAGGTGGTTGAGACAGGATATGGTAATGTAGAAGGATAGCAGTAGTCAGATGCATGTTATAATTTGAAAACAGAACAGGCTTGGGACACCTGGGTGGCTCAGTCAGTTAAGCATCTGCCTTTGGCTCAGGTCATGATCCCAGGGTCCTGGGATTAAGTCCCTGCACTGGGCTTCTTGCTCAGCAGGGAGCCTGCTTCTCCCTCTGCCTGCCACTCCCCCTGCTTGTGCACTCGCTCGCATGCTCGCTCTCTCTCTCTGATAAATAAATAAATAAAATCTTAAAAAAAAAAAAAGAAAAGAAAACAGAATGGGCTTATGGAATATTGGTGTGGATATGGAAGAAAGAAATGTTTGCCCAGAGCAACCAAATGTCTAATACTCTTTCCTAAGAGGGGTTACCCTGGGGAAAGACCAATTTTCGTGTGGAGGATGGGACTCAAAAATATGTTATGCTCGAGACTTCTAGAAGATAACCAAGGGAAGATGCCACATAGCAGTTCGCTCTCTGAGTCTGGAAGTGGGTCGGTGTTGAAGTGTAAACTGTACATTTGGGATCATCAACATGGATTTAAAGAGAAGAAACGGACTGAGAAGCTGGATGAGGAAGGGCGTGTAGATTAGGAAGAGCTCTGAGAACTGAGCGTGGGGTCTGCCAGCATCTAGAGGTCAGGCGGAGGAGGATCCAGTAAAGGAAGCTGCCCTCTGAAGAACACTCCTGGCTAAAAAGGAACCTCTTTCTTGGAAGACAATTCTCCAAGTATCTCTCACATTTCTGCATACCTTGCAAGCAGAGGCACTGACTGCCTCTGTTCTAGATTCTCTTTTCAAGGATGTTCGTAACGTGAACAGCCTTTGAAGGTAGAGATACGGTCTGTCTGTAGGGCAAAGAACAGATTGCTTACAGCTTTGGAAGATGGAGATCATGTCACCCTCCACAATGGGAGCAGGCATGCCTATGTGCCTGCACACGGGCCCCCTCTTCCCCTTTGCGTCACCTTGTGGGAACGGACCTTGGTGAACTGGTGGAAGAAAGTGCTGCCCTCTGGCCACTGCTATTGCTGTGAATCACACAGGCCTGTATCTCTGACCTTGGCACCTCCTGTGGCTATCTGCATCCATGAATCTGTGATGAGCTAACTTGTTAGCCTGCAAGGAAAATCTCAAGCCCTTCACAGTTCTTGACAATTTTCTTCCTGAAATCCGCCTTTTTCTATAGATGGAACACATAGTTGTCAAATCTCATTTTGGAAGGTAAGATCTTACACCCCACAAAACTGTCGGAAGTAGCTTGGACAGACCAGTGTTGCTCTGGTCACTGAGTTGTCTGTCTGCCCACTGACCTCCCTGGCAACCAGGGTCAGGCACTTTGAATAAGCTGGGGTCAAGGATGCCAGTACAACTCTGGATATGACCACTTCCTGGAACCTTTTCTCTAAGGTTCTAGCTGCCACCAAAAATCTCTTCTTCCGGGGAGCACAGTTAGACTACCTCTCCCAGCCTGTCTTGCAGTTAAGACAATTCTAACGACTAGCTCTTGCCGAGGGAATATGAGTGGGAGTGGTACACACCGGGTCCAGACCATCTTCCTGTCCCTCTGCCAGCTGGATGCAGACAGCAGCAGCAAGGTCCGAGAGGAATTGCAGATGCTCAATTCGACCCTGTGTTTAAATGGAGGACCCTGTACTATACCATGTATAGACTTCCCTCCCAGTTCTCAAAATCATAATTGCCGCCTTTATTTATGCTGTCTCCAATTGTGACCCCTCGATATTCATTCCCTCCCCTACTTCCACGCCTTTGCCCGCACCATTTGTGATGCCTGGGGGCTCCAACCTTCACTTCAGTCCTCTCATTGGCTAACTCAGCTCACTTCCAGGTCTCAGCAGAGGCCTGAGTGCCCACAGGAGGACCTTCATGGTCTCTCCAGGCCTCTTCCTGCAGACTTTCTCCAGATGGCCCTTTTCACTCTGCTTGTAATTGCCTAACACTTGCCTCTCTTGCCCACGAGGCTGGGAGCTCCTTTAAGGCACTTGCTTATTCAACAAGTATTTGCTGAATTCTTACTACACATCAGGCAGGGACTATGTCTTAGTATCTTCATATTCCCAGCAAACGGCGTAAGCCTGATACTTTGCAGGTAGTCAATTAATATTTATCAAGTAAATGGATGAATTTTATGTCTTCATTGTCTAGAATTTTACCTCTTATAAGCAGACCCTCCATGGATATTGAATAAATCGATAAGTAAATGAATGAATGATTTGGAAGCTATATAATGCAATTAGAAGAAGGAAAAGGTGTCCCTTTTGCTTGGGTTGTGATGAAAGCTGAGAAAAAGCTTAAAAGGCAGGATGGAAAAAAATATTTAAGAGAAAATACAAAGTAGAACAATGCTACAAGAAAATGTCCATCCACTCTGTTTTCACCTGGGCACCTCTCTGAAAATTTGTAACAGGCTATAAGGTATAGAGAAAACATTCTTGCTCGTTGAAAATGATGCACCTGGTACCTTCTTCTGGAAAGTACCCATCCTCTGTACCCTGTGGAGGGAGGTGGCCCGAGTTGTTCCATGAGCTGACCGGCACCCCATAAGGTACCCTGGATGAAAACTGTGTCCCCTTATCAAAGGCACCCAGATTAATTACCTCTGTTCCTTCGCATATGGAATTGGAACTGGGAAATACAGACTAAAAATTAGGAGTTTGGTATTGGGAACAAAAGCTAACAGGGAATGGACATCAGGTTGGAGGGAACATGACGCTTCAGGAGGGGATCAATGGCAGGAGGAACTGGCAGCTACAAGGAGGTGCAAGTAGGAAGAGGCCCAAGGCGGAGGAAAGCTATAATGAGCAGAAGATGAGGTGGTGGGCCGAGAGCGTCATAGTCAAAGCAGCAGAGAAGCGTCCCTGAGCCACATAAACAGGGCACGAGAGTCAGGTTGGCAAACTCCCTCTGTCAGGGAGAATGACCCAGGCTGAGAATGGCTATGGATCCCAAATGCCCTTCCAGATCGGATCTCTCTGAGGCCTGGCTCTTCCTGGGTCTCCCAGGATCCTGTCTCTTTTAGGGCCACATGTATCCTTATAAATAATTCCCATTACTTATAGGTGGTCAGAGGAGTCTCTATTCTTTAACATCAAGAGATCCTGTCACACCATGTACATTTTTACACAGGCTGGTCAGGCTCACAGATAGAATTATACTGTCCTGATTGCTCATAACCCCAGCCTGGGGGCTTTGACTTCCTCCAGGGGTCTGACCTTCTTCAAAGGGTCTGAGCCGGGGCGGGGACGAGGGGCAGTAACACAGCTCAGGGAGCCACTTCTGCACTCTGCCCTTCAATGAGCCTTTGCTTCTGAGATTTAGCAACGGGCTGTCTTCAGCGGAGCCCTGACTTCAGGAAGCCATGCGAACCCATCTGACCCACTGTAATTGGTTTGGGTCTCTCCTGATGTAGCCACTCATCAACATCAGAGAATGATAATTTAGGGCCCGGCTGGGCCAGCCCCAGGGCACCTCGAAATGCTCCGGAGTAGACCTGGCTGGTATCCAATTCAAACCCTGGGGACCTTAGTGAGGACTGCCAGCTTTGGGAATGGTCTTGCTGTGTTACCAGCTTTATTTCAAGTACCAGTGACAGGTCTACCTCTAGTTGTCCTTCTAGGAAAATGTTTCACAGTGAGTAGCTGGAAGAAGACAGTGGGAATGGATGCTTCGTCTTAGGGTCTGACCCTTATGTATCATGTGTGTGATACGATGCGGGGCAGGTGGCTTGTGGCGTGCTATGTCTGACTTAAGGATGTGTGTAATTTGCAAAGTGCAGAATCTCAAAGTGGATACCTTTGTATCCACTTGAAATATGATACCTTCATATTTCAAGGCTTTCAAAAAAATTCTTGTAAAGAGAATATGGACCAGTCTCCTGTCATCCTAGTGAATAATGCCCACAATGTATTAAGTGCTAGAGAAATTTTTTGTGGCCCAGGTCTTCCATTCTAGTCTGGAGTTCACTTTTTCTATTGTGGTAAAATATACAAAACATAAAATGTATCAGGGTAACCATTTTTAAGTGTATAATGCATTGGCATGAATTACATTCACATTGTTGTGTGACTTTCACCACTATCCATCTCCAGAATTTTTATCATCCCAAACCGAAACTTTGTACCCATTAAACAATAACATATTGTGTCCCTGGCCCCTGCCAACCCCCACTCAGTCTTTCTATCTCTATGAATTTGACTACTCTAGGTAACTCGCTGTAAGTAGAATCATAAAATAAAGCCTTCTATGTGTGGCTTATTTCACTTAGCATAAGGTTTTCGAGGCATCCACATGCTTTAGAATTTCATTCCTCTTTCAGAAATAATATTCCGTTGTGTGGATAAAGCACACTTTGTTTATGTACTCATCTGTCCCTGGCCACTTGAGTTTGTCACCTTTTGGCTATTGTGAATAATGGCGTTGTGAACATGGGTTTGGTTTGCATCTGGAGCTCTATTTTTGAAGTCTTCATGATGCTCATGATGTCAGGAAGTTGGGTGTAGTGGAAAGAAGTTACACTTTGTATGTAGAGAGACCTGGGCTCAAATTGCAGCCCTGCCAAGTTCTATTGTATATCACTGGGATTGCCATTGATCTCTGAGCACTTTCCAGTCTGAGAAATAGTGATAGTATCCACTTTTCAAGATTATGGTGAAGATTTAATTATATCATTCTGGGATGAATCCAGTTGTGAAAGGTCTAAAGAGTAAATGATTTGGGGTGCCCTCTTTAAGAAAAGGAATGCAGGAGTGCCTGGGTGGCTCAGTCGGTGAAGTGTCCAACTCTTGATTTTGGCCCAGGTCGTGATGTCAGGGTTGTGAGATGGAGCCCACATCAGGCTCTGCGCTCACCAGGGAGTCTGATTGAGGATTCTCTCTCTCCCTTCCCCTCTGCCCCTCTCCCTGCTCACATGCTGTCTCTCTCTCAAATAAATAAATCTTAAAAAAAAAAAGGAATGCAGAATTGGAAATAAATTGGGTACAAAAGGGTCTATTTAGTTAAAATGAGAAGGAAAGAAAAAAAAAACATGACAAACTATGGAAGACTTGGAGATTCTAGGTCTGTTCTTCTTGATATCTCCTTAGGCAGGCAGTTCACCAGAAATGCTTCCTGATAGTTATCTGGCTTCTGTTCTCAGTTGGAGCTGCCTATTGCCGCCAGCTACTCCCAGACACCTGCACAAGGTGGGACTTCATCCCTTTCATGGCAAACCCGCTCTGATTTCACTCAGGATTCATGTTTACTGTAGTTAGCATTATTGAGGTCTTCCCATGTGCTGGGCACTGTTGAACATTTGGTAATATTGCCTTATTTCATTCTCATAATACCTCTATGAAGTAGGGATTACTTTATTTCCATTTACCAGATGAGGAGACTGAGGCATGAGAAGCTTTGTGAACTGACCAGTGTCACAGAGCTGCTCAGGCACAGAGCCTTGGAGACAGAATGCTCCCTCCACCCCAAACTTAACGTCACCAGGCAAACTGCCTCCTGATGGATAAAAGATGTTCATAGAATCATCAAGCAGCGATGAGCAAGAAAAGAAATTCTCCAGGGAACCTTTAGACATGTCTGTCTCTCAATCTCTAGACTCCGTGTTCCAACTCTGGCTCTGTGTTCAGCTGTCTTCCTTTCGGTTTGTTTTGTTGTTCATCCCGTGGATCATTCACCACCAAAAAACGAGACAGAAATGTGGTCCTAGATCACACAATCCTTTAGTATTCTTTCTCTGATTGAAGTCTGATACAAATCACTTAAAAACAAATGAAACAAAGCCTGTTGCCCAGGCCTTCGGAGGAAGGTGACACCGCTTGCCAGAGCCAGGCCTGGCATCGGGTCCAGGAGAGGGCGGTCACAGGCATGTCCTGTGGCCAGGAAATGACTCAGGATTAACTCCTGCTCCTCCAAGGCAGTCCCTCTCCACCCAACTCTGGAGTTCAGTACTCAGTCACACTGAGTTAAAGGAAGAGAGTTCTTACTTGGCAAGTCTGGGGTACATCTTGTATGTGAGGCCTGCTGGAGAAACTCATTGACTTCAGGTTTTGGAAATGATTTTGAAGTCTAAAAGAACTGATCTTCTTCTGCACTTTAGTTTGTGGAAAAATTCCAAAGACAAGATTTTTCATAAAATCTCAGTGAATATGAGTTTATTCTAACTTGATTCAGAACTCTCTTTGTGCCCTATTTTCCCATCTATGCAGTGAATGGTATGCCATGGCAAGAGGTCCATATGAACACACAGATTGCAAAGTGATTTGCTCATTCACAGCTTGCAAAACTGCTTAAGCATTTTTTTTTCTTTTTAAAAGATAATTCAAACAGTCTAACCAGAAGTTAAGATTTCTTGGTTTTAAACAAATTTTTTTTTCTGATGAGCACCATGTCTTATTTCTGGGACTGCAATGGACAGTGGTATTACTGGTAAAAATGGACTCTGATTCATTCATTCATTCATTCATTCATTCATTCATTCATTCACTTATTCATTCAGCAGCTACCTATTGAGATCCTACTATGTTCCAAGCACTATTCTGGAAATACGGTATTGATTAAACTGACGAAGTCTCTGCCTCACAGAGCTTATGTTCCTGGGAAAGATGGACAATAAACCCACAAACAAAGATGTCAGGCAGTGATACATGCTAAGAAACATGAAGAGTAGTAAGGGGTTAAAAAATGACTGAGGTGGGGTGGCCAGAGAAGTCTCTGATAAGGTGGCATTAGGCAACACCCTGGGGAAGTGAAAGAGGGAGACACATGGCTCTCTGGAGGAAGATCAAGTATAAGATCCTGGGCAGCAGGATTTGGGAACAGACAAGGTGGCTGGTGAGATTAGGTTGGACAGGGTGGATGAGTATGAGGAGGTAATAGGAGACAGGCCAGAGAGGCAAGAGGAGGTGGGGAGCTTGTCAGGAGAGCCTTGTGGGCCATGGGCAGGACCCTGGATTTGTATTCTGATAGAGAAGGGAAGTTCTTATGGGTTTTTGTGGGACATGATGTAGCTTATGTTTTGAGAGGATCACTCTGAGCAGACAAGAACAGAAGCAGGAAGACCTATCAGAGGCTATTTCAGTAGTTGAGGCCAGAGATGATGAAAGCTCGGACAAGGAATGTAGCGAGAGGTGGTCAGATTCTGGACATACTTCCAAGATAGACAGGATTTACAAATGGGTCTCGTGTAGGGAAGGAGAGAAATCAAGGGCCCAAGGAAGACTCCAAGAATAACGAAGGTCTCTACTTGATAACCCCACCACCATCAACAGGTTTCTCCAGACACGTCATAGACATATTGGATGATGTCTGCCCACAGTAAGAGTCCTGGTCAGTTCTAGTTGACCCTAATGACCTGGGGAGTCATGTGGAATCGTAACTGTGCAAAAGGTATTCTGTGGCAGAACAGAAGGGTCAGAACTATGCAGGCAAGTGCTCCATGGTGAGACTATCTACATACTTATATTGTTAACATTCCTTCAGCTCGGTGAAAGTCCGATTAGCTGGCACCTCTGTTCTCGAATTCCCCATGACTTGGCATTGGAGGAGCAAAAGAAAGCCTGGAAAATCCCCATGGTCTCACAGTCCTCTCTAGCTGCACAGGCAGACAATTGGGGTGAGTTTCAATAGCAAAAGAGTCTGCCCTAACAGATTTTTTAAAAATACATTCCTTATTAGGCCACTGTAGTAAGAAGGCAGGTGAAATGAGCCATATTTTAATTTTTAAAAAATCTTGCAAAGTGGAAGGATTCTGAACCTTTTTTGACCTTGAAGATGTAATTTATGCAACTGCAACAGTAGAGAAGTTTTTATTTTCTAAAAAGTGGGAGAAATGGTCACCAACAATTATGTTTAAGGAATATCCTTGAGGAGGTCAGTAGAGGATTTACTACTTTCAGCTCCCATTTGATGGACTTTTCTCCTTGTTGTTGATGCCCACTCACTGAATCCTACCACTAAGTTTATGTGAAGTCAAATAGGGAAAGGGATTGAGCATCATCAAATGCTCTAATTGTTAAAGAGGCTAACCAATAAATTATTCTAATAGGCTATTCAAAATGTTGTTAACCTGGTGATATCTCGAGAATTGGAAATGTCTGGGTGGCTCAGTCAGTTAAGTGTCTGCCTTCGGCTCGGGTCATGATCCCAGGGTCTTGGGATGGAGTTCCATATGGGGCTCTGGGCTCAGTGGGGCATCTACTTCTCTCTCCCTCTGCTCCTCCCCCTAGTTCCTGCTCTCTCTCTCTCAAATAAATAAAATTTAAAAATCTTAAAAAAAAAAAAAAGAATTGGAAAAGAAGAAAGGAGAAAAGCCTTTAAAAGCAAATTCAGGGCGCCTGGGTGGCTCAGTCGGTTAAGCCGCTGCCTTCGTCTCAGGTCATGATCCCAGAGTCCTGGGATTGAGCCCCGCATGGGCTCCCTGCTCAGCGGGGAGTCTGCTTCTCTGCCCCTCCCCTGGCTAGTGCTCTCTCTCTCTCTCTCTCTCTCACCCACTCTCTCTTTTTAAAATCTTAAAAAAAAAAAAAAAAGCAGATTCAACTGGCATGTAGATTAAATGAAGCAATGTATCTACATATTGTTGGGCATGATCACTTTCAGACAAAATACGCCTCCCGTGAGCTGTCAGATGTGAGGGACTTTGAGGAAGTATGCAAACTGCCTGTCTGTCCTGCAAACTGTTGTCTCAGAATTACTCTGGCTGAAGCTGTGCTGGCAGATAGTCCCTTCCCCAGCCAGGTAGCTGAGGAGCGTGTACCAGGCATTGGGTTTTAATGGATGCCTAGAGCAGCAGAGGGCTCAACCGTAGTTTCAACATTTTTTTAAGTAGTGAATAATTTTCTTCATATCAAGGAGTTCAAAGTTTTAAAATTCCAACCAAAACACATGTAATGAAGGTTTTTTGATAGAAGAATATTTGTGTTAGTTGAAAATATTTTGGAAGAATTTTTTTTTGTTTTTTTGGCCAATATTCCTACACATTGATAAAATTATGACATCTTGAGTGTTAATAGAGTAACAACCCAAAGCGTGGAAAAGATAGTGGATTACTGGATATTTGTTGCAAGGTGTAAATTAACTTTGAGATGACTTCGGGTCTAAACTTCAGGCAGTTAAGGATTAGCAAGACAGGATTTAAACGTTAACAAATAGAATGATTTATTTTTATGTGTGTCACTGGAGGAAGAGCACTGAATAAAGTATGGACTTTAGGGGAACCTGGGTGGCTCACTGGGTTAAGCACCTGCCTTTGGCTCTGGTCATGACCCCAGGGTCCTGGGAGCGAGCCCTGCATCAGGGTCCCTATTAAAGCGGGGAGTCTGCTTCTCCCTTTCCCCCTGCCTCTCCTCCTGACTTGTGCTCTCTCTCACAAGTAAATAAAATCTTAAAAAAAAAAGTATGGACTTTAGATCATAATAATATATTGGTATTATCTCCCAAATTCTACTCTGAAAAGAGCTGTTAATCCTTGCCCTGATGGTGAAATGTTCCTATAGTTTAGTTAATACAGAGGGTCAAAACTCCCATATCAGAAAGCACAATGCTCATTAGCCTATTACACACTTTAAGATGCCCCACAGTGAAAAAAAAATTACTTACCTTTGTTTAACAATTAAAAAAACAATTAAACAAAAAAATTATTTACTTAAGGAAAGCCTTTTTTCTTCATGTACTCATTAGCATTCCTAGATCCAAATTTCCACCTAATAGTTTCAGAAGTGTTAGAAGAAAGAATAGAGATGCTAAAAGTTTTATGAAATTTTACAAACCAGGCTGCTGTCAAGGAGACCTAGAATCAAACTTAAACATTGTAGCCAGATTTCCTAAGAAAATCCAGGTGTTAATTTGTTTCCTGCTGCATTTTGAATGCATTATCTCATTCAAAGACCTTTCAAGATCGGTTTTCCTGGAGAAAATTCTCTTTCTCAGGGAAGTCCAAAAAACGAGTCCATTTAGATGATAGTTCAGATTAAGAACTTGGGGTAGTGATGACTCATTAATCTCTAAACTCAGACCCAGGCCTTGACCTTGGTTATTTAAAATGTTTTTTGTACTGAACAACCTAGTCTGGTTTCCCTTATGAAACACTGCACATTACTTCCTTAAGACACAGAGGACCCCAGTATGGCTTGTGTCCACCCTTTGCCTATTTCTTGTTAGCACAGCATTCCATCCTCGAGCTCTTGTCTGTGTACCCATCAGCCAGTGTTGCTTGCAGAAAGTCTAGGAGAGTATTTCCCATTAAGACAACAGCATTTTCTTCTTTGGGTAGGAAGCATTGCTTCGGGTGAGAAAGTGTGCACTTCATTCCAAATTTGCTTTCCTTCCTATTGTCTCAAACCTTTGGATGTGTGGCTTCAAGATTCTGCTTGAATCTGTATGTCCTTCCTTGACACGATCATTCTCATAAGAAGCTTCACTTCTTACAGTGGTCAGTTTTACGTCATTCTTTAACAAGAAAAATGTTGTTCTTTCATTGAGATGAGAATCTACATGAATATATAAGAAAGGAATAATTTGTCTACCTTGTGGGGTATCAACATAGCAAAGGAAGAGTCACTGTAATTCAGTCTGCTTGATTTATTTAAAAAAAAGGGTAAAATGTGATATAGGTGCTTTTAAAACAGAGAAGCCAGTAACCAATTTTTTTTAACACATGAAGATATGTTTCAAAGCTATATTTGCAAGTATTTTTTTTTCTTGTTCTCAGATAAACAAGCTGGATTATTCATTTGAACTGCATGCAGATCATAGGATGGTTGTCAGAAATCAGTCTGAAAACCTAAAAACCAAGAAATACTGAGGTATAAGAGAATGTTTAGTGACTTTATTTGGCTTCACCTAGCTTTGCAGTGAGACAAAACTAGAGTTACAATAACATTTTCAGACGTCCTTACTCTAACAATATAGCACTATCTTACTTTTAAAAGAAATTATTTAGCCTGTTTCGTGGAACACAGAAAACACACTTATCTTGGTCTTGATACTAATCCTAAAAAAATAATAGTAAACGATGGCCCTTACAATGTGCCAGGCACTGTTCTAAATCTTGTTTCACACAGTGAGGCAAGGTACTATTATTCTCCCGACTTAAAAAACAATATTTAACTTAATTTGATATTTTAGAACCATTTTAGATTGATTGGTACAGAGGGTTCCCATATGCCTCACACCCAGGCATCCCTATTATTCCCTAGTAGTAACATCTTATATTATTATGGTACATTTGTTACAATAATAAACCCATACTGATACGCTATTATTATCCAAAGTCCATATTTTATTCAAATTTCCTTGGGTTTTACTTACTGTCCTCTTTCTATTCAAGAATCCCATACAGGAAACCACATTACACCTGTTGTTATATCTCCTTAGACTCCTCTTGAGTTCTCCCCATTATACAAAAGAAAAAAAAAATGCGGTGTGGAGAGAGGTTAAATAACTTGCCCATGGTCTCATAGTTACTAAGTGGAAAAGTTGGCCTCAAATCCAGGCAATCTGATTCCAGGCATGGGATTAACCTTTGTACTGAATTATTGTTACCCTGATAGGATTATTTCAACTTGAATTACTGACATTATGTGTCTGGTCAGGCAGCGGAGGGGTGAGCGTACCTGACCCAGGTCCTAGCTAGTTAGTGACTGGCCACAGTCACATGGGCCGTTTTCAATAGTAGAGCAATAGCTCCTGGATCCTCAGAGCCTCGTGTAGATCCTGGAGGACAGGTAGCTGGAAACAACAGAACTTTATTCCCTCGAAGTTCAAGAAGACAGAAGTCTGAAATCAAGGTGCTGGCAGGGTTGGCTTCTTCTGGAGGCTCTGAGGGAGGATCCGTTCCATGCCTCTCTCCTCGCTTGTGGTGGCTGACAGCAACCCTTGGCCTTCCTTGAGTTAGCAACTCAGTGCTCCAGCACCTCGTCTGCACGCAGCTGTCTCCTCTGTCTTCTCTGTCTGTGTCGTCCCCTCTTCTTATAAGGACACTTGCCATTGATTTAGGGCCCACCCAAATAGTCCAGGATGATTGCATCCCATGATCCTTAATTTCCCTGCAAAGACTCTCTTCCAAATAAGATCACGGTCTTATCACCTGTCACAGGTTCTAGGCAGACATATCACGTGGCGCAGCCAACACTTAACTCACCACAGGGGCTGGTAAGGCACACAGGCGCGCTGTGAGCGTTATAGAATTACATCAGGTACCTGATACGTGGTCGGCATACTTTAAAAATAATAGCCATTTTTATTATTCTTTTGTATAACATGAGGCCCCCGAGACAAAAGTGTTAAGTTGGGTAAATGTCTCAACCGAAATGAATTCATTCATCTGTGTCTAGTTTACTACTATTATTAACCTTAACCATTGCTTTACATTATGGTTGTCTTAGTTTCTAACACTTAGTCCTGCCAGAATCTTCATAAGGCTGTGTGAATTCAGCCTTCTTTCTTTTCTAGGGGGTAGGGGTGGGGAACACCCTCAATCAACACTTTCCACTGATGACTTTGGTCAGAAACACAAAAAGACTTTAGGCTTACAAATAATCTCCTCATCAAGAGAATTATGAACCAGAATCTTGATGAATGAACTTCCTGTCCATCCCCCTTGTTGATAGACATGCAGCAGAATAAAACAGCTGGGCAGCCTCAGCTGTTTCTCTGCCCTTTGGTTACCCTCTGTGGTCACTGGATGTGGCAGCCCCATTTTCTGATCTGGATCTTTATCTCTGGGATGGAGTTAGGGCTCACTGCTGAGTTTTCAACACCCGCCCCCTTCACCCCCGCTGCTCTGCATTGCTCTTCCTGCCCCTCCCCGCACTGTCTCCTGCGGTCACTTCCTGGCAGCCGCAGCCCTCTGAGCTGGCTTCAGTGAAATTCTTTCTGCATTTGTCAGAGAGCCATAGAGTCTCAGAACGTTAGGGCAGAAAGGACTTTCGAGAGCCAAATGCAATCTCCCTCTATTGTCTCTCCAACCCTGTCTTCATACAATTGATCAATAGATGCGCACTGAACATCTGCTCTGGGTGACACACGATGCTGGGTGCTGGTTACAGTAGTGAGCAAGCTCAGGGGACACCTTCCCAGAGTGACAGTGGGGTCACCTCCATGCTGTATGAGTAGGTGTCCATATAATCTCTGATAGCTTATGTTTTACTTAGAAACAATCCTTTAATAAACATGTTCTTAACCCGAGGTCTACCTACTAACGGAACTTAAGGGGGAAGGTCTGTGACTTTGAAATGGAAAAAAAATTTGCACTATTTCCAGAATAAAATTAAACATTTCCTTCCATTATAAATGTAGACAACAAACCACTGTCATATTAGTAGTACCTGTTAACTCTCACTGAGAGAAATCACATTTATTTTTCATATCACTTTATAGTTCTAGCAGATATCGCAAAATGATGTCAAAAATGATCATTGTGTCAAAATCGTAGTAGTCCTCAGACCTCTTTCTGGACCTTGTTATTTAAAGTGTTAAAAAAGAGGGACATGTGTTACTATAACATAAATTTGTTTCCCAGCATTTTGATAACCATGTTTCAATCTAATTGGCTTTCTTTCTAATTATATATATTTTAGCTCAGGAATTTTAAAACATTTTTTCTGCAAAGGGATCCATAGGCTTCATTAGACTGCCAAAGGGGCCCATGCCATACAAAAAATGTTCTGAACCCCTAAGTAAGGAAAGGCACTAGTCATGCAGGCCAAAGACTCTTTTTCTAGACCTTCCAAAATCCAAAATTTTCTTCATCTTTTTATCCCTGAAATGAGATTGAAACATCAAAAAACAGATGTAGGCCACATAATTATTCCTGGACCATTCAATTAAATGTACAAGTTGGCCCTGTGGAAGGTAAAATGAGCATGATTTGGAGTTTCCAAACTAAGATCTAGTATTTGGGAGTTATGTTTTGACTACCATTGATGTTCTTTAAGCCAATACTTCCAGGTGTCTCTGAATCCCAAAGTTAAGAAAGACTGAGTTTTGAGAAGGGCCAAAAAGGAGTCCCAACAATGATTCCAGAGTTAAAAATAAAAAGTTCTTAAAGAAAGTATTATTCAAATGATTAATGTATTGAGTTATGCGTATGTCATAAATCCAACTTTTATTCAACTTTTTAAAAGTTTTTTAAACTTTACTTTTTTAAAACTCTCATTGTAGGTATGACATCATTAAACTACCTGTAGTGATTCACATTTGAATTTCCATATACCAGTTGATGAATTAACATTTTGTTTTATTTTATTTTATTTTGTTTTGTTTTATTTTAGAGAGAGTGTGGGAGCTGAGGAAGGGGCAGAGGGAGAGAATCTCAAGCAGATGCCTCGCTGACCTCAGAGCCCAATGCAGGGCTTGAACTCACTACCCTGAGGTCATGACCTGAGCTGAAACCAGAGTCGGTCACTTAAACAACTGAGCCACCCAGGGTGCCCCACAATGAATTAACATTTTAAATTTAAGCTATTGTACATTGCTCTGTCTGGGTGGCCCATATTTCCGTTTGGGGAATAGTGCCATCTTTGTTTATTAAAATTCAGGCAGATTGAGTATCTTGTTAAGTTAAATAAATTTGGTTCGTTTTATTTTTTTCAAAAAATTGTATAGAAAAAAGTTGTTGACAATATTTATAAAAAGAAGAAATATTATAAGCTTGGGAGCCATTAAGTTGAAAGCAGCACACATTTAGCCCCACATGGATGCTCACTCAACTGTGAATTTACTTATGAAAGAACAGAGCAAAATGAAAGACAAAACAAAACAAAACCACATTAGAAGCATTACCATTGAAGACCATGTAAAGTGAGGATGGTATTGGGGGGGGGTGTCTAAAGATTTTTAACTTTCTGGGAACAGACTCTCCCTCCCCCTGACCCCATCTGAAGGAAGTATTTAATAAGCTTTTGTACCCTGAACCTCCATGCATGTTTTCATGGAAACAAGACTATCTGCTTGTGCACAAGCAACTTAAAAAACTGTATTTTACTTATACAACTCCCTCTCCCTTTCCACAAACAACAGCAGTAATTCTTGAGTCAATGATATGATTTCCATCACTCTCTAAAACCTGCCCAGCCTCATGCCATGCTTCTTAGTTGAAAAGTAGGTGATTAAATAGGTCTTTAAGCCACTCTAAGTGGTCTTTAAGTGGCTTTTTCTCTCCCAGCCTTTTTCTATCACTTACATATTACACACTGGCTAAAACCCTACTTTTCAAAGTCAACCACCTTTGGTGATTCTCCATAACCTATAGAATAAAACCCCCAAACCTTGACCCAGCCTTCAAAGCCTTCCATAACTTTGCCCCAATCTATTGTCATGATGTATACTGCATGACTCTCCTATGAAAACTATGGTTTCTGAAAAACAAGTTTTTCCCAATTTCTCAAAAATCTATTTTCCCAGTTTCTGCCAACACCCTTATCCTTGTTGGAAATGCCTGCACACACCCACCACATCTGCTTAGATTATACATATTCTGTGCATCCTTAATCACCAAGCTCAAGTCCAATCTCTTGCCTGATACCTTGGCCCAATGTCTGTCCTGCACGAATTTCCATAGTCCTGAATATATTACTCATTTAGGATTTATTAAGAAGTGAAAACATTCATTTTTTAAGTAAATTTAAGTTTTTTAAGTTAACTTAAGGTAAACTTTAAGTAAAGTTCTTTTAAATAAGAACTAGCACAATTTCAAACACACAGTAGGCATTCAATAAACCTTGGTTTTGTCATTTACTGATTATTTGGGTCCATAACTTGACTTACCTGGCGCTTAGCCTTCTCATTGGTAAAATAAGAATAATTGCTAACCTGCAAGGTTGTCGTTAGAATTAGAGATAATATATGTCAAGGGTCTTGCATAACAGATAATATAATGAGGCATCCCCACCTAAAATAGATTATCATCTAGTTGGAGAAATAGATATAAATTAAAAGAGACAAATTGATGTAGGGGAAGAATAGTAACAAGGAGCTAGGAGACTTAATTCCCCTCCCCATTTAGCCTCTCAGCAAATTAGTGACTTCTGTTCATTCTTTTCCTAAGTCTCAATTTCCTCATGCCTAAATTCATCAGAGGTGGTCTGTGTGGAGTAGAAAATCCCCAACATCTTTTCCCACAGCAATTTACAATGATTCCAGAAGCAGAAAATAAAAACCGAGCATAGAGCTGTAATTCTGAATTTTGAGCAGGATAAAGAGTGAAGAGTAGTTCAAGGACATTGTTTTTGAAGATGAGACTCGAGACAAATCTTAAAGAAATTGAAGGACATAAACTTGTTGGAAAAGAGAGAGTACGGCAGGGATAAAAAGCATGAGCAAGATTAACACCAAAAGCAAAATCTTGGAGTAGTTGTGTAGAAAAGCATCAGATCCCTGGCTGGATCTGTTCTCGGGGCTGTGATGCAGTTGGACATTAAAGGGAAGACCAGTTGATGGAAGCCTTGAACACTAGGCTGCAGAATTTAGGTTTGAACTGCTCAGCAATAGGGAGCTGCTACAGGTTTTGAATAGGGAATGACAAGAGGTTAACAGCATTTAGGAAATAACATGATGGCAGTCACTCAATTGTTAATGTAATATGGAGAGAGAAGCAGGGAAACCCCAAAGGATCTGTGGGAACACTTCTACTGCAGCCAGATTTTATATATATATATATATATATATATATATATATATATTAGGATTAGTCATCCCTTCAGATTTAATAATGCAGGTGTGAAGCGATAGGATCCTTGGCTAAGATGGTAGAGTAGATTGTTTTATTGATCAAAGTATTCATTTTGTATAGTCATGACCACTGATGTCAAGCTTGGCCCCATGACTTGCAGTGGCCCCAATTTAATGACTATCATATATCTATTCCTACTGAACTCAGAAGAAGCCTTGTGGCCTTTGGCCAACAAAATATGAGTGGAAGTGTTACATGCTACTTCTAAGCAGAAGCTTTAAGAGCCACTGGAAGGTTCTACTAGCTTTTCTTTTCCCTCCGCCATGAACTAGTAGTATTCCTCAGAGGAACTGCTTCATAAGCCTATATCCTAGAGTGAAAAGAGAGTGAAGCAGAGCTGCCATTGACCCAAAGGCAACATATAACATGTGTAAGAAATAAACACTGTCAATGGAACCCACTGAGATTTTGAAGTTATTTGTTACTGCAGCTTATTTTAGCCTTAGCTGACTGATACAGCTGGTAAGTGTAAGAAAAGACTCTATTGAAGAGAACAAAGAGGGACAAGGCAGTCGCTAATTTAATGAAGTAGAGGAGATCAGCACTTCTTGAGCTCAGGGCATGAGGATGTTACCTCAGCTGTGATGAGGCACTTATCAAAGGTTTAGAGGTAGGTGAGAAGCAAAGGGGTGGTAATCCTGTTCCTGACATTCTGAATTAGAGCAGACATTAGGGCACCCAAAGGGAGACTCCTTAGGTGTCAGGCCTAGCCAGACTTCCTTCCTACTCCTCATTTTTCTAATTTGACCCTAGTGTGCGGAGGGCAGTGCTAGATCCAATGGAAGGTAGCAATTCTGGGGCTCCCAAACCAGATCATTGAGTATGCTAATGTTAGTCATAGGAATTTAGGTTTTGCTGTATAGGCAATGGGAGTCTAATGATGTGAAGGCAGTGAGTAGGAATGACCACTGGGCTTGGAGTAGTGATTTTGGTGGTCTGGAGGTGGGAGAAAAGAATTAGTGAATCAGGGCAAGAGGTGAGGGGGATCTGATGTCATGCAGAGCCCTGGGAATGAAAGGGATGGACAGTTTTGAGGTCAAATTCACATGACTAATTTATAGACTTCCTATATTTGATATCATGTTTCTTCTTTATATTACACCTATAATCAGTGATCCTTCCAAAAAGGAATCCAGAAATTAATCTCTGGTCTCACAACCAACCCACAACAGACCCTCCGTTATCTTCCATCTAATTGCCAAGCCCATTTATTTATCATAATAATGACGATGATAATGATAAGGATATTTAGCATGTACTGTGTGCCTGGCACTGTGCTAAGCAATTTATATGTTGTTGTTGTTGTTGTTGTTTTTCCGTTTAATCCTAACTATGCATGGGCAATTTGTTAAGTTAATGTCTCAGAGCTCCAGACCCGGCCATCTCTACCCAGTTCTGTGTTGCTGAAGCTGGGAGTCTACAAACCCCACTTCTGCCTTGGCAGCTGCCTCATGTCAGGCTCTGCCAACAGGCCGATAGAGGGAAGCTGCAAGGCTGGGGGTGAGGGAAGGACCTGCTGCTTCTTGCCTGCTTCCTGTTCCAATGTCTCCCCAGCGACACCTCCACACCCTGGCTGTAGAGCTCATTCCAGTAGCAGAGTCGAATCCAGTTTGCTCTTTTTGCAATTAGCAGAACCAACCTCATTATGCCCACCAAAGACCCCCAGTGCCAGTCCCGCAGTGCTCCTGCTCAGGGGTCTGAGTCTCAGCCCTGTGGGAGCCCTCCTTCAGTCCTTAAGTGCTTAAGTTTTAATAATTCCAGTTCCTCCTTTTTCTCTAAGGGTGGTAGCCACTTCCCACATTTGCTACCCCAGTGACACCTTTGATGTCTCTTTCCACCCTTTCGGTTGCCTAGTTGACAGCCTTACACCTGGTCAACAATTCTTTGTATTTAGTTCTTTCTGTTGAGATAACTGGTGTCATTTCTATCTCCTGCTGGGGCCCTGACTGGTACAGTGAAGTAGTTACTGTTCTTTCCTTTTCCTGAATGAGGTAACTGATGCTTAGTGTTAAGAGAGTTTAGGTAACTTGCCCAAAGTCATGCTGATAATAACCGGAGTCAAGTCATGAGTCTAACTCCCTGGTCACGGCTGCTCTCATGTCTGCTTCATTTTGGGTCTCCTCATCTTGCTCCCTTTCATGGCGCTCTCTTTTTTGTGTCTCAGGGTATGCCGTCACTTAGCAGACTGCACTCTTCCCGCCCTCTGGGTGCAGGGCGGAAGCCCAGGGTGTGGGTGATACAGCTGGCCTGGGACCAGAGAGATGGCCTAACCAACCGCTGGTGCCCACATTGGCCACATCATGAGCTCAGGGCTCCACGTCCTGAGAACCACTGTGCTGAGAACCACCCTCTGCTGAAGCTTTTCTCTACCCAGCTTCTCCTGGCAGCTTCAGTCAGGGAGAATGGAGCAGTAGGGTGTGGATAGCCTGGTGGCTTGAGAAGGAGAAAGGCTGCTGGGGGCAAGCAGGCGGGTGATCTGTGGGGAACTCCCCAGTGTTTGGCCTGTTGGCTTGGGAAGGAAGTACAGACTTTAAATCTTGGTCCTCTGTGAATGAAGCCATGCCGGGGTGATGCGGTTTTGCTTAGTGCTATAGCTGGAATGCCCTTCTTCAAACAAAGCTAACAGAACAATGCAAACAGTTGGTCCTCTTGACCACTGGCTCCCAGCCTGGGAAGCCTCCTGCAGGCAGAAGTGGTGCTCTGTGCCGTGGAGGAATGGAAGGAGGGTGAGCTCAGCCCGGCTGCTCCCTGCCCACTTCCAGGAAGCGTGACCTAAACACGACTTGCTGGCTCTTCAGCAGAGCTTGGAGGACAAGGAAATGCCAGTCTTAGTGCCGGGCCTACCTTGGCCTGCCCCCCTGCCCCGTGTGCCTCCCTTCTGTGACACTTGGCTCTGGGCCAGAGGACCAGAGGACCAGGCTGACACCTGGATGGGGGTGGGGGTGGTCTGGGAGCCAGGTGGGACCCTTCTGCCATTCACAGTGTCCTTGTTCTGAGGCTGTAGATTAAGAGAATGAGGCTGGGAGTATCATCTGCAAACAGCCACGAACTGTGGGAAGGGCCTGAAGGCTCGCCGTGCTCCTCTGTTGACGAGCATCAGGAATTGAACGGGCCAAAGTTTACCGACTGCCTGCAGTGCGCCAGGCACTGGAAGGAAGGTGTAAACCTGGATAAACACAATCCACATGGCTGACATTGTAGATTTGCCTATTCATTATGACAGTTTTCTGGGAGATGGCAACGGTGTCTTGAGGGAGGGGCGTCATCCTCTATCTTGGGTAAAGACACCACATGGGCATTCTTAGTGTACTTGGACACCCCCTTTCCTCATGCATATACCCCACTATGGATTTCTGTTTGCGTCTCTGGTGTCTGTACTGTCATAGAAATGCACAAGAGCTTTTTTCTTTCCTTCTAGAGAGGGAAATGCTGGAGGAGTGAACAAAGCGAGGAAGGTGGAAGGACTGGTGTGTTCTTTACTCTGCACATCCATTTTTGAGGACTCTGAACTCCGGTCACAGGGCAGATGGCCAAAGCAGATAAAACTGCTCAATAAAATTCAGTGAGGCAGGCGTGGTCAGTGAACTGCCTCAGGGCCCAGGGATAAAAGGCTGGGAAAGGAGCCCTTCTTCTCTCTGCATGGCACCCAGTTCTCTTCTGGCCCCTGAGAACCGTAGGCCTTGGGAGCAGGCAGTGGCTGCCCCCTTGGCAGAAACCTTGACCACCCAAGGATAGGTGCCGGCAGAGAGGCTCTCTGCAGCTTCGGGAGTGAGGAACATGGAGCAGCAAGCCCCTGGGATGACAGACGCTAACTGGAGATTGAGACCACCCCTCCGTTCTTCAAATCTGCGAACATCACAGACTTTGGAAACAACCATCAAGAAACAGCTGGCAGACCGGTGGGGGAGACTGAGATCCTGCTTCTTCACTCCCCCAATATTTAGAAACGCAGTTGGCTACTGTATCCGGGGTGGGAAGTGTAGTCCTAAGAGGTGACATGGTGCCTCAAATGACCCTAAGGGAGGAGCCCGACATAGGGAAAAGGGGCATTTCATGGGGAGGGAACTGGTTCAAAAGGTTTGAGGAGGGAGCAGGTCAGGCTACTCTGTGTGCCAGAAACTATGAGCCATCCAGTAGGGCTGGAACCAAGGGTGTGGAGACAGTGGTGGAGCTGAGAGAGTCCACAGGGAGCCAGACCCTGAAGGTCTCAAAGAGCGTTTCGGTTCTCCTGTCAATGAGATGGGAACCATTGGAGGGTCTTGAGCAGAAGAATTATGTGGTCTGATGTTCGCAGATAAGGTTCTTAAATCAGTAGCCATTTGAGGTTTGCACATAGCAACCTTTGATGGAGGTACTATTATTGTCCTAAAAGCAGGAAAGTTTCGCTTAGAGAATTCAAGTCACCGCTTGGTCAGCCCATGAAGAACAGGAACTAGAATTTAATTTAACCCCAAGCAGAATGAGCCATGCTTTTTATCGCTGCTGCCTCTCCATTGCTGAAAAGCTCATCATCTGCAAGAACCTTTTTCTTCTAGCCTCGTAGTAGAAGGGACGGTACTCTCCATGCCTGCCAAGAACTTCCTGACCTCCCAGGGATTTACTTCACTCTGCAATCATCCTTCCCACTCACTGGAACGCCCACCTGGCGGGGCTTTCTAGGGGATGCCAATGCCTCTGGGTTAAGGATCTTATCTGAATTTATTGGGAGATCTCCAGGGATCCAGAGATCTAGTCCCATTAAGCCTGCACATTTATTTAATTAAAAACAAGTCCAAATGCTGAGGCTTGGGAAATTGCCTGCCTGGTAATACAAATCTATAAATCCCACTTCCTGCTGCTTCCAGGCAGACTGTAAATACCCTGAAAATTCAGCTTCACTGGAAATGTTTTGACCATTCTGCTTCTGGCTCAACGGGTAGCAATAAATAAAAATGAAAAGTGGTGGGAGAAAAACGGGATTAAATTTATTTAAAGCTTAGAGCGGCTCTGCTCCGGGAGAGTGGGTAAGGACTTCTGGTTTGTTCCTGTCATGTCTGACTTGGTCCTTTCATTCCTAAACGCAGGCCCAAGGGGTCTGGATAAGCACCCCCTGCCTCTGTGATGACTCACCTTCAGCTCTCCAGGGGATGAGCACAGATGAGTCACCATTATTTCAGGAGCAACTGTTGATGGAAAGAACCTCAGTTTTGCTATCTAACTGGGGCAGTTACATAATCCTGAACCAAAGCAAGCATGAAGCCCTGGCGAGGGCTGCCCAGGAGGTACTCACCAGGCAAGGGAACAGGGTATCTGAGATTGAGGGTATTCTTGGGAACCTGTCATATGAAACTGAAGTCAGGGTCTTGGAGCTGCCTGAATTCTCTAAAAGGGTAGGCTACCATTTAAAGATGGACACATTTCCTAAAGGATACATTCCCTTCCAGGGCATAACAGCAGTAATGATTATGGTACACCAAACCTGCCCCAAGATGCTGCCATCTGAAGGTCTTCTGAGTTCGCCTGAATAATCCCTGGGAGATTCATTTGTGATGTCAGCTCTGAGATAGGCAGACTCTCAGAGCTGTTGGTGATGCTGCCTGGATTGCACATGGGACAATGTGACTAGCTGGTCTACCTGGTCTTCCCAGGGAGGCCGTCTAAGGAGCCGTAAATGAGGCGTAGCTGTCAGCTCCTTACTCTGCTCCAGCAGATACCTGCCTACCCTGTGAACATGACCATCTTCTTTAGGCACAATGACCAGCTTCCTCCCAACCCCATACTGATCTAGGGCTTTCTTTGATGACCATTCAGAGGTTCCCAGGCTGCTCAATGATGACAAAGCCCCATTGCATTTAGGTCAGTCTTTAAGTCTCCATCCTGCACACTGATGAACTTCATTCTAGTTGCTTAGCATGGCATTCACAGTGCTCACCATTGTGGCTGTAGACTAATGGTCTCTGACATTCTGTTAACTGATTTTCCCCATGTCATTTGGAATGTGCCTCCTCTACGCTACCCTCCAGGGTTTCACTTCTAGAGATGAGCTGCCAAGTCAGAAAGAACATTCATTTCTTGCTGCAAGTCGATTCTCTCATGCGACAGATGTTAAGTACCTGCTGTGTGTAAGATCCCAGGGAGGCTTTTGAGGATATAAGAATGCATAAGTTACGGTCTCTGCCCCCCAATAAACAAAGCTAAATTTCTCGCTGGTGATTTGGAAGATAATTACATGTGTTTATATTCAACTTCTAAATAGAGAACTTTAGAAACCCAATCTGAATTGAACCCTTTTGCTCCAGATCTGGGGCACCTTTCTGTTGCACTGACAGTGTCCTTACAGGGAAGGAAACTATTCTACATATTTGGTAAACTTATGCAGCATGTAACCCCTTAGGCAGAAGCCATTACAATTAGCTCCTGTTAATTAATTATGCCTATTTAAGCACAGAAGCAGAGGGGCCGGTGGGCTTGGAGCACCCTCCTAGCAGCCCACAGAGGGTTGGGTGCCACAGTAAGGCCATTGTTCTGCCCATTGTTGCCTTTGGCTCCCCCTTGGCATTGGTACTTAATTGCCTCCCAATTGAGTAGGTCTGAACCTGTTTACTGAGCCTCGTTGGCAAGGATGTAACCAAATGTCCCCAGGCCTCACCAGCCTGTGGGGGCCAATTAGATCATATTTTCACTCAAATTTTGCTAGCTGATTGCTCCACATGCTAGCCCTCCATGCCTCCTCTCTCTTAAAGTCTCTCTCCTTATTTGGGCTAAGTCCATAGGATGTATCAAGTATACTCAGAAAAAGTTTGCAGCTCTTGGGGTACATGGTTTGATGGTCATTTGAAACCACCACTCTGCTGGTGCCCTGAGTGCAAACATGTCTGCACAGGGCCCAAGTCTCTGATGCAGCCCCACCTGGCACAGGCTGCTGAGCTGCTGGCTGGAGCCTCTGTGAGCTCTTGGGTACTAAGGCCGTGCAGAACTCTCCAGTGACCTGGGGATCCATTCAGTTCACTGGGACATTGGCACTGCTCAGACGAAAGTGTTGCAGTGTCCTTGTCTTCTAGAACCCCAAAGCTGCCCCCCACCCTTGGCCCACGTGCAGAGCTCCCCCGAGCTCTGTGCTCCTTGCCATTGCTCTTCATGCTGTGGGCACACTGCATTCCTTGCATAGAAAGGGAAAACACCCTCACCCCACCCTGGGCCATGTTTATAGCCTGAGTCCCAAAGCTGCTTTGCTTGTGCTCAAAGATCCAAAATTCTTTCCTGCAAACAGCACCTGAGCTTCTGGCTCTTGCTTTGCCCCCTGAAGGCTCAAGCCCTGCTGGGCCCCCTCATTTCACCCTCAGTGTCCATCCCCATTCATTAAACTCTTCCTTGAGCCTTCAACTGAAAAACAAGATGATGCAGATCAACCAGGCAAATAAACTCTTGGAAAATATTGGTGGATCCTTGTCTCACATGTCTGATCTCTGTTTGGGCTTAGCTGGCTCCGCTACAAGGAAAGCACTGAGCCCCTAACATGCATATTCCTTTTTCTGGCATTAGACAGAAAGCAACATAGAGCTTCTTGGCAGCAAGGTCCTTTGATTACTTTTCCTTAATTTCCTCAGAGTTTCCTACAAGGATCATATGCGATAATGTGGCAACGTTTATACTTAGATCGAAGCTGGCCATGCCATTGTAATATAAGGTTAAAACCTTGCATACTGTAGATGCTCCACAGATAAAATTACTGAATGGCCATTGGCCATGACATTTATTATTTATCTAGTCATCCACTCAAAATAGATTTAAAAGCACCTACTCTTTGGCAGGCTCTGTCCTAGACACTGAAGATACAGGGTGAGTAAAAGAGAGATAGCCTAATGGGGAAAGATAAATGTTAAATAAATTAAAAATAATAAATAAGAAAATATCAGACACTGTGATACGTGCTCTGCAGAGAATTCTTTGAAGGCGATATGGTAGGGTGACAAGGTGGCTCCTTTGGAGAGGGATACCAAGGAAGGCCTACCTGATGAGGTGACTGCAAGTTGAGATTAGAACAAAGAAGACACCACCCATGTGAAGATCAAAGGAAAGAGGGTTCCAGGCAGAGCAACAACACAGTCAAAGAAATGGGGCATGCTCTAGGAGCCTTGATGATGGGAAGAATACAGGATGTCCAGGGAAGGGGAGGGTGCCACCAGAAGAGGTCAGTCAGTCACCATGAGAGACCCAGGTGGTAGAGGGCTCACTGAGGCAGGAGAGACATTTGGTTTTTGCTTTAAGCAGAATGGGAAGCAATTAGAGTTTGAAACAGGGGAGCCACATAATCTGATTTATGTTCTAAGAAGAGAATATAAGCTGCTGTGGGAGGAATGCACTTTAGAGGAGCAAGACATAGCAGGGTGACCAGACAGGAGTCTGATGTGGTAGGACAGATGGGAGAGGATGGTGACCAGGTGACTGGGTCAGACCTCCAGAGCACAGATTCAGATCTTTGGGAGCAGAGCTGACAGGACTTGCTGATTGGCTGTAGAGAGTGAGGAAAAGATGGGCCTCCAGAGAGTTTCCTCAACTGGCAAGGGAGGGAACCAACCCCTCACCAGCTTGGGATGTGGGTGGCCTCAACTACGGTGGTTGTCAAAGTATCTGAAGGGTTGCTTATTCTAGGTTTGAGCATGGAAAGGGGCATGAGCACCTCCTTCTCCCTCTCTTCCTCCTCAGCTCCTGCCACCCTCTCTCCCAGTATGTACAGGTAAAGGAGAAACATGGAGAAAATCTGCTAGAGGAATCAATTGGTTCCAGATTTTTTTAAAAAGCAGCTTTTGAAAGTAAACCATAACCAATTCCACAGGCTAGAGAGTCAGATAACTTAAAAATAGCCCAAAGCAGGTAGAGAGCATTGAAGTAGCCAATAGTTCTGTTTACCTGATAAAATATCCATGGCAGCAAGAGGGAGAGTTCAGGAGCTGGGCTGGGCATGGGAACTTGTGATAACAGTCTCCACGTTGGAATTTAATTTGTTTTACTTAAAGGTAAACCTGAGTGCCTATTCTTGCGAAGACTGCCAGCCCAGTCTATCCTCCAAGGACCTGAAACCCTAGACCCAGAAGGAACATTCTGCTTTGCCAGCATTCACTCTGTCCCAGTGTTTGCCGATTTCACAAACACATCTCTATGAAAATATGAAAAACCCCACAAAAGGGTAAATGTATGAAATACTCTGGGGGAGCTCAAGGAAATTTCAAATCTCTCAATTTTATCACTGTGCTTACTTTTTAATTAAAAACAATAACTGCTTCTTATGGGTTATTACTGACAAATAAAAATGCTGATGTCATTCAAGCCTAGGATACAATAATCTTTCCCAGAACTGGGAGTATCCAGGACTAGATAGTCATGGGGACTTTTCCCCCCAATGTCTGAGACTTTCTCCTAATTCTGTCTTAGTCACACATAGTTACTCATTACCTGGAAGGGCATTAGGAGTTTATCCATAGCCACCGTACATTTCGTGCTGCTTTGTTATACCAGGAAAAATGCAGACAACTGAGTCATTGCTTTCAATTAGTTTTTCATTTTCACCTGGAGCAAAGTTTTTCTATATCCATACCAGTTTTATTGCTCTCCATGTCACGCTGCTCGTATACTTTGTGAGATAATTCAGTCTTTTGCTTGAGGATATTAATAATATGTATTGTAAGTAGGAAGTAGCATTATCAAAGTACTCTTAAACAGATGTAAAAATGGAAATACGGCAAGATTTAGTAATTCACATTCAAGGTCTACAGAGATGGGGCAGAGAGGTAAATAGAATGAGACAATAAAAAACCTTGAAATCATGGCAGAGCTTGGTCACCTCTGAAAGAACTAATCTCGTATGGTTTTCAAATCTAAAACTTGTTTAATTCAACAGAAATTACACACCTATTATAGACCTAACCCCATTGTACAGAATAAGTACCTTCAAGCAATTGGTAAATAAAACGTGTTAAGTACTGCTTACGTGTAGAATACTAGAAACGAAGGCCCTCTCTTCCAGGAACCTTCACCTAATTGGACAAAAATACACACAGGAACTAAGTTCATGTTCAAATTTGATGACAAAACACAGTGGAACGTGAGATGGGCTAAAATGAGAGGTGTGGATGGTGCTTGGATATCAAAGACATAGAAACGATGCAGCCTAGACTTGTCAGGATCCTGATGTCAGCACAAACATGACTTGGATGGGAGATATTAGGACAAGGCACTCCAGGCAGTGGGAACAGTGTGTACAAAGGTACCGCACTGGGAAGGATTAGGATGTGTCTGCAGGAAGAGGGACCCACCTGGAAAGGCTATTTGGAGGAGACACATTGAAAATAATGTATACTAACAAATCATGTGACTTGCTGTGATGGAAGCAGCATTTTTCTGGTGGCAACAATGCCTCAGTTCACACAGAGTCTCTATGCAGTTGTGGAGGAACTTGGTGACAAATAGTCTGTCTCTCTTATCTATATTTGCATGAGTCAGGCTGGAGCTAAGAAAATCAATGATAAAACATCTCATCAAAGAAGTAGTAACACAGGGGTGCCTGGGTGGCTCAGTCGTTAAGCATCTGCCTTCGGCTCAGGGTGTGATCCTGGAGTTCTGGGATCAAGCCCCACATTAGACTCCTCGCTGGGAGCCTGCTTCTTCCTCTCCCACTCCCCCTGCTTCTGTTCCCTCTCTCACTGGCTGTCTCTATCTCTGTCGAATAAATAAATAAAATCTTTAAAAAAAATGGTAACACAATTCCTAGGGAACAGGAATAATTGGATGGACTCACACTGAAGTTATTTAAGGAAAGAAGAGACAGAATCACCCAATGGTAACAAATTTACCTCCCAGCCCTATGCATTCATTTCCACCCATTGAAGAAGTTTGACCTTGAAGGGATTCATTCTTCATCTTTTGGAATTAAAAAATAATCTCAATAATCAGGAGATTCCTTTGGCTCAGAGAGTTCAATGGACTTAAAACAAGAATGACAACTTTAGAGACTGTCCAATTCTCAATCCACCAGGACCATTCATTTGCCGCATGTGTGATCCTGGATATAATTATAAGGCTCCACTTTCTTTGTCTTTAAAATGCTTATCAAAGTGTCTCAAAAAGCGAAAGGTAGGACTCATTCTCCCTTGCTCTCTCTGGCTAGAATAATACCACAAATCTAACCCAACCAGTCTTCAAAACCATAGTTGGCTGTGCCACTTGCTACCTGTGTGAATTTGCACAAGATATTTAATTTCTAAAAGCCTCAGTTTCCTCCTTTTAAAATCAGCATAATAATACCCCTGGATAGAGATATTATAAAGAGGAAGACAATATGTGCAAAGTTTCAAGCATTCAAGAAAACACAGCTATTGTTCTTTTCATTAAATCTGCATAGTTATTTATAGCTTGTAAAACATTTTCATAAATTTTATAGAAATCTTTTAAGGTAAGTACAATTATTGCCATCATTAGAGATGAGAAAACTGAGGCTAAAAAAATAGAAAGCCATGCAATACCAGTTGCAATACCATTTCAATGGTAATTACTCTCTGCTCTAGTTACCTTTTATAGTGAGACACACAAACGAAAAGAAAATGAATTGTACTTTTATTTCATATAATGTGTAGTGAGCCCTCAATCCATGTGGTTCCCTTCTGAATGCTAGGTAGCTAGCAAGAGCTCTAGGCAACACTGGTAAGTTGGTTCTCTAACTTTGTGATGTCCCCTATGGGAGCCATGACCACGCGGAGCTATTGAGTACTTGGAATGTGGCTAGTATGAATGGCGAAGTGCTACACATATAAAATACACACTGGATTTCAGAGACTTAGTGTGGAAAATATGTAAAATATCTCATTAATAACCTTTAAATTGATTACACGATGCAATGAAGTTATTTGGGGTATGTTTGGTTAAGAATTTCACCTATTTTTTTTTACTTCTTTCTAATGTGACTACTAGAAATTTTTCCATTGCGTAAGTGGCTCTTACTTACGGCTTGCATGACATTTCTATCGTGCAGAGCTGCTCTACCTAATCTTCTGCCCTTCCACTGGCATTTCCTGGCCTCTCAGCCCTCCTTTCTCCTCACTAGAACCCTGAGATCCTCTTCTCTGGACAACAATGATCCACTCAACTACTTCATGCCAGGGTGTTAAGGATCTCTCTCTCTCTCTCTGCAGAAAATCTACTTTCAGAAAAGGTACTGAAGTGGAAATTAATGTATCTGGGATTGGGAGAGATATTAGGGTGACGATCATAATTTTGAGTGCCTACAGGGATCAGAAGGATAGCATAAAGTTGACGAGGCATAGGTAGCAATAGGGAGTGGTGGGGACTGTGGTAAACAGAAGCTCATGTGTCTGATCCAAAGGGGACAGCCCCACCCAACTCTAGCTGATTGTTGCCATATTTGGATTTGATCCTAATGCAGCCAGATCTTTTGATTTTTCAAGAGCAACCAGAAATTACATTCTTATGTGACATCTTCTGATTTTTAAGGATTTTCAAATGACATAAAAACATTTAACAACTATTATAAAGGGCCTATAAAAATCTGCTTTAGGGCTTTATTTGGCCCACTTGGCCTCATTTTCTACCTCTTTATTTACCTATAGATAAGGCCCACCTGGTGAGATGTGTGGCAAACTGGACAGGTAGCACTTATTACATTGGCTTTCTCTCTTGGCATTTGTAGAGCCAGAAGAGTCCTCTCCCTTCATGGAAGAGATACTGAGGTCGAGAGAGGACAAGTGGCTTACCCATAGTCATACTGTCACTCATTCAGGATAAGAATGTCAGGTTCCTGATTCTTTATCCACTGATCCTTTAAAACAACAGAAAATGTCTTCTGTCTGCCCCCAAGTTTTGCCTCTGAGAAAGAATCTTGATGAACTGAAACTACTCTGCCAGGTGTGTAAGTAAGTCTTAGAGCAGAAGGCACTGTGCCCATACTAGTCTCTGTTGGCTAGGGGAATAGCACCAATGGTTAACATCCTTTGTGAGTCTCTTTCACACATCATAGCTTTTATTCTACAAGGATACACACTAATCATTTACCCAGAGTGAATTGAAATCCCCAAACGATCCAGGTGGAGAAAAATAATCACAATGCTGAACACTCCTGCTATTTGTGAGCAAGTGTATATTCTAGACACCTGAGTCAGGCCCCACAGGGAGAAAAGTTCTTTATTCTGCAATTGACATAGGAAGATTTCCATTGATGTCATACTTGAAATGCGTGCGCCCTCTTCCCAGTTTTAAAGTGTGAATGACCTGGGGTGCCTGGATGGCACAGCGGTTAAGCATCTGCCTTCGGCTCAGGGCGTGATCCTGGCATTATGGGATCGAGCCCCGCATCAGGCTCCTCTGCTATATGAGCCTGCTTCTTCCTCTCCCACTCCCCCTGCTTGTGTTCCCTCTCTCGCTGGCTGTCTCTATCTCTGTTGAATAAATAAATAAAATCTTTAAAAAATAAAAATAAAAAAAATAAAGTGTGAATGACCTAACTTGGCCAGTAGAAAAAATGCAGACATGAACTTAGCATTCACGCAACCCCAGCATTTGTTCTTTCTGGCCTCTCCTTTTACAAATAGATTTTATAGCACTGAAGACTTAAGCTGCCTGCTTATGTTATTGATAATGGTTCAAAACAAATATCAGATTCGGAGTAATTTCAACTCTTGCTTAAAACCTGGGACTTCCCTGGGTGAGGTAAGAGGGCTAAGCTTTTCCAAATTATGCAGATGATGATAACATTGCAGAGTTAACTTTTTGGTAATTTATAATACCATGGCTTTTAGAGTTTTCAAGTCTTTCTTTCAAGCCTTAAGAGCAATTTCATTTCTACTCTGTTTCTGTCAACAGAATGAAATTGGAAGAACAGATTTATTGTCCACCTTTTAGAAATGAGGAAACAGTCCTAAGGGACTGACTCCATGACTCAGCTAGATAATGACAGGACCAGCTATCTCCTGGTCCTTAAATACATTTCTTTCTATTATAACTAAAGCAATGAGGATCTAAGAATTCTCTAGCTCCCATTTCCAATAAGAGTGAAACCCCATCACAACACAGTATATTATTACCTTGCCTTAGATATTCTGTGGGCAAAAAGGAGGTATACACCTTCATATTCACCTTGATCCTATCTCCTAGCCTGAGTCATAAAGATAATTTATAACATTAATTTAAAAAACAAACAAGTAAGCCAGAACAAGCAAACAAATAATCCCAAGACTATTGAATTTGCCACAATTCTGATATCCCTGAATGACATGGAAACATCTTCCCTTTTTTTATAGGTATCTAGACAAGAGACCACATCCTCCTAAACAGGTGGTCTTGACAGGCTCTTTTCCTGTGACTGCTCTTTTATTGTAAGGAAATTAAAGATACAGGGAGGAGGCAGGGGTTGGTAAAGGGAAACAGCCAGCAAAAGGGAAGGTGAAATGGCAAAGACCAAGGAAAAGGTGGGAGAGGGGAAGAATGGGGGATGTGGGCACTGGCATGGATGCAACACCAAATGTGAGGTCACCAGATTGAAACTCAGACTTCCAGCTTCCCTTGAGGAATTCAAAGATCCTTTTCAACATCTTTAAAGGCTTTTCTCAAGCATGGTCACCCAAAGCACATAACAACACCCTTTCTAATTCAATTTATATTTTGTTGTTTGAGACTGGTAATCCAATAGTATTCTTTTCTCCAATTTTTCGTCTTTGATTTATGGTACGTCAACTGCATTATTCTCAAATAGCCCTACCTGCGAAGCTCTCCCCTTCATCATGCAGGTTCTATAAGACAATGTGTTCCAAGTTCCATCAGCTGACTTAAAAATGAGCTGCAAGAACTCACCCTATCTGTCACCTGGGGGTGGTCTGTGAGGACAGTGACACCACAGGAGTAAGCTGCAGGTGTACGGTATGCATCTTAGAAATGCTTCAAGAAAATCGAAAAGACAACTAGCGCACAATGTTTTACCAAATTCACTAATCCCCGTGCCCCAGGGCCTACCTCTGTACTGGCCCCTGGGAGTTTCTGGGTAAATATTTGTCGAAAGCAGTCTCACATCTTCATGTGGACTAACACACACCTTGTTTAGCATATGTTTTTGTCTTTTTAACAAATCAAGGAATAAAATAATTATTTACAGATCACCACATAAGCCACAATAAATGTGCTTTGCTGCTTTAAAAAATATATGTACCAAATCCTCTGTACTAAATTATTTGACTGGTGCAGAACCCTGTGATAATTCTCCCACAAGCAAGCAGTCCTTTATTCACTCCAGAAGTCTCTATGAAAACCCCATTGTGCCAAGGTCTGTTGTAGGCCCTGGGGAGAGGAAAGAGGCAAGAGTCCCTGCTCTCATAGAGCTTATGTCCTGCAGCTGAGAGAGACAATAAACAATATTTAAAAAGTCAAACATACAGTTCATTAGATAGTTAAAATTGCTAAGGAATGACGAAAACAAAGCAGGGACGGGAGCTAGGAATTGTCAAGAAGGTGGAGTGGCTACAGAAGCCCTGGCTGGGAGGTGGCCTTTGTGCGAAGACCCAAGGCAGTGAAGGATATCTGAAGTGGAACGTTTAAGGCAGAGAGAACAAGCGCTCGGGGCCTGAGGCAGAAGCATTTCTGACGCGGTTAAGGAAGATGAAGGAGGCCAATGAGGCTGGCAGATTGAGGGGGGAATAGTGGTTAATACAGCCCACGAGGTAACACTTCATATGGGTCTTATGTAGAGAGAAGGAAGAAAGGCGTCTATTCTAAATCTGATATTATCCTCCCAACAAGTAGAAATTGCTGTTTAGCTTCCCTCACCTCCATGCAGACCAGCCATCTGGAAAATATTCCCCACAAATCCCAAAGATGGTCATCTCTTTGGTTTGCAATACACTTTGTCTTACTGATTGTACACAACATAAGCATACGTTTGCTTCATCAGCTCTGCTCCATTTCCATCCCCCTTACTCCAGCCTAAGACTCAGGGTCTTTCCTCTGGGTTACCGGAGAAGCCTTGAGCTCTTGTCCTGCCTGCAGTGTCTATAGCTTGTAACCATCCCGCACACCTGGCCCAGCCCCCTCCCTAATACCAAGAACACTGAGGGTCCCCTGAGGTCTCTGGGAAAGGCAAGAGAAAGAAGGAGGTGATGGTTGGGGCTCTGGATCCTCATTCCCTTTTCAGCCAGACCATCCCTTGTTTACCAGAATGAAATACGATACCTCCCTGGAAGATTTTTTTGTGCTCCTCAGACTGGAAAACCACTGAGCAGCTCACATCGTATTATTCTATTGCTCTCTTGCTCCCAAACCTTCAACACTACTTTGCCCGTAAAATAAAGCCCAAGCTCCCACTATGCCTGGAATAAAGAGCAACGTTCTTACAGTGGCCATCAGGCATAGCCCAGCCTGGCCTCCCATGGCCTCTCTGACTTCCTCCCCTCCTCTCTTCTCATCCCATTGTCCACTCCAGCCACTCACAAGGCTTGCCCTGAAACCCTCCCCATCCCCTAGCACCTCAGACTTCTGCGCTGACTTTTTCCTCTGCTGGGGGCATGCTTCTTCTGCCTGTTTGGCTGACCCATCAGTCCCATCTACAGGTGGGAAAATAAGACAGAGGTTAAGAGACACACTAAATCCACACAGCTGTTAAGTGGCAGATGAGCCCAGCGGTCTGTCTCCAGGGGTCCTGCTTTAAGTCACCCCACTCTAGTGAGGCGTGCCACATGGGACTCTCTGTAACATGGGTTTATACGAACATTTTCTAAGACCAGGAAAGCAGTACTCCTTTTGCAACCACTGTGTATCCAGCACGTTATGTACCTGATCTCATTTAAAGTTCTCAGTAACCTTATGAAGCAGGAATTATGATCAACACCTCCAATCACCCAGTTAGTGGGCGGTTCACCTCTCCACTGCCTTTCCATCCGCGATGATGCTCACAAATAGCACCAGGACCTAATGCACTCTCCCAACCACTCGTTAAGTCTTCCTTATGGTGGGGCACCTGGGAGGCTCAGGTTAAACGTCTGCCTTCAGCTCCAGTCATGATCTCAGTGTCCTGGGATCGAGCCCCGCATTGGGCTCCCTGCTTAGCGGGGAGTCTGCTTCTCTCTCTCTCCCTCTGCACCTCTTCACCCCCAACTTGCGCCTCTTCTCTTTCTCTGTCTCTCTCAAATAAATAAATAAAATCTTCTTTAAAAAAGTCTTCCCTATGGCCACTCCTTTACAGCAATTCCTTCCAGAAGCCTAGGGATGGGCTGAAGGAAAAGACCTCTCCTAGGAGGAGTTCGGAAAACAGCCCTGGATATTTGGAGAAAAGGCAACAGCATCCGCCAAGGGCACACATACATCCGGGTAGCTTTTCTTTCCTTTTACACAAGCCTGTCAGGCCAGAAATAAAAGAATAAAAAGGTCTGTCCGCCAATACAAGTGACAAATGTGGATAATCAAAGACTCAGCGAGAAAGAGGAGAAGGCTTGCCGGCTGGTACCTCTGTACCCTGAGAAGGGGGCCCACTTAACACGGAGCCAGGCTCTCTCGAAGCTTCAGTAGGCATCCTCTTCCACCCCAAATCACACGAATAGGCATTGTAATGGAGTGTAGGACAAGGATGAAGTGAGCACCATTTTTCTCTCTCCAAAGGGTAATGATGGCAGAGACCAGAGTAATCAAGCCAAGTCTAAGAGGAAAGTTTCTGCAGGTCTGTGTCCTCAGCACCAAGGCTGCTGCAGGACAATGGAACCCAAGGGCCAGTGCAAAAAATAATTTGTCGGGAACATGACTCGCTTGGGCATTTGCATTCTTCAGATGAGTCCCTGAAGAGGGAGTGGAACAGGGACACCTGGGCTGCCCATCATAGCTCTGGGCTTCCCTCTTGGCTGATGAAACTTCCTCAAAATTAGTTGGATATTTTTCAGCCAAGGAAGTGTTAAGCTTATTGAGATTCTTAGGTAAGTAAATAACCAGGAAGATAGAGGAGACCCTGGAGAGCAAGAGTAAGATGATTGTGAACCTGGAAGATTCTACTACAAGTTACCTGGTGGGTAGCTCTGCTGTCCTTAGCTCTGGAGCCCCACAACTCCTGAGTGAGCCCCTCAGGGAAGACCTGGGGGATTCAGTCCCATTTAGGGAGAGATCTGAAGCCGTGGATGCCTCTTAGCTAAATCGGTTAAGTCCCAACCACAGCTTCCTGAAGTAAAGGAAACCCTCACCTCCTCTTCTTGCTACTTCGTCCTCAAGTGAGGGGGGAAAGGCGTGGTCATGCTCTCGTTCAGGGAGAGAGTCGACTGGAAGGGCCTACACCTGGTTAAGGGAGGATCTGGCTTATACGAAGGTTGACAAGCCTCCCACAGCCTTCTCTTTGAGTCTTTTGGTTTGTTCCCTTTTCACACTGCTTTCTCTTAGGTTTTTTTCAACCGAGACTTACAGACATCAGGATAGCATATTCCTTTAAAAGCCAGTTTAAAAGGGGCCACTTTTCAATCTGCAGAACAAAGGCTCTTCCTGCTCATGTCCAGCAGCCCTGTTTCTGGGCCAACGTGTTTAGGGTGCAGTGACAGAACCCAAAGCCAGCCTTTCCCTGAAGCCTCTGGGCAGAGGAGAAATCCCCAGGGCTCCTGGAAAGGAAGTGAGGTCATGGTGAGTTAATCCCATCACAGCAGGCGGGGGAGTTCTTGAGAATCTGTACCTTAGGAGGAAGAAAGCTTTTTCAGCCTTAAGGTTGCCTGTATCCAGAAAAACCACCCTGAACATCTCTCTTTCTCCTTCAAGTTTTTGTCTTGTCTTTTCCTTCTTCCTTCCTTCTTTTCTTTTCTTTTCCCTTCTTTTCTTTTCTTTTCCCTTCTTTTCTTTTCTTTTCTTCCTTTTCTTTTCTTTTCTGTTCTTTTCTTTTCTCTCTCTCTCTCTTCCTTTCTTCCTTTCTTTTCCTCTCTGTCTCTCTCTCTCTCTCTTTTTTTTCTTCTTGGTACTGTGAAACTGGGTGCCCTGGACGCCTGGGCAAAAGTGTTTTATTCCTTCTTGGGTCTGTGCCAATCCTGGCTGTCCCTGCCCCGGGCCAGGGCAGCTGCAGGTGACTCACCGTCTGAGTCTAGTTCCTGCAGATTCTAGGCTGGGTTTGTTTCTTTAGGAAACCTCCAGCATCGCCCTGGACTTGCCTTAATCAAAGCTTTCTTTGAGATCTGGGACTCTTTCCACCATTATTTCTAGCACTTAGCACAATGCAGGGCACTTAGTAGGCACTCAAAAAAATATTTGTTGAGTGAACTGAAGGAATGAATGAACAGTGTGTTTTACATGATTCATGTGTATGCTGCATATCTGTTGGGGTTCTCCAGAGAAACAGAACCAATAAGAGATTTTAAATATAGGTATAGATATATAGGTATTTATTTTGAGCAATTGGCTTATACCCTTGTGAGGTCTGGCAAATCCTAAATCCATACGGCAAGCCAGCAGCTTGGAAACTCAGGAGGCAGGAGCTGGTACTGAAGTCTTGAGTCAGAATTTCTGCCTCTGTGGGAAATCTCAGATTGTGCTCGTAGGGCCTTCAGTGACTGGATGAGGCCCACCCACATTATTAAGAGTAATCTCCTTCATTTAAAGTCAACTGATTGTAGATGGTAATCACACCTCCAAAATACCTTCACAGCAACACCTAGATTAATATTTGAGTAACTGGGCGCCAACCAAGCCTAACCAAGTGACACAGAAAACTAACCATCATATCATGTGTCAAATTTTGTCTGTGGAAACAATTACCACCACCACCACAGAAAACCTGCCACCAAACAAATACCACGTAATAAAAACCCAGTAAAACCGAGTTAAAAACCTATATCCCAGTTCCGGCTAGGTGCCGGCAGCACCAAAATGCTTAAAACACATGCCCTCGAGGAGACAATTTTCCAGTAGGAGAGACAGTCCGGTAGGCAGATCATCCCAAACGAGTTTAATACATGCTATAACCAAGATGTAGATAAAACTTGCTTCCTGCTATTTAGAGTTGGTAACCTCGAAGTGGTCAGAACGACTTGGTAACTCGAGAGAAGGTCTGATGTCTGCCGAGCTAAGATACAACCTTAGCTGCCCTGCGGAGAAAGTTTCAAATACCTTAAATAAATGGGCTGTGAAATGGCCGCAGGGTCTTAATGCCAGCAAATGTCAAAACACCCAGGGCGATCTGGGTATTTGGGGAAAGGCCTGCCAGGCAGCCACCCTCGTTCTGCCGCCTGCAGCTTTTCCTGAATGCCAATCAGACCCCTCCTGCCCCAGCCCTGCTCAGCTTTAGAGCTGAAGTCCTCTGAATTCATTCCCCAAGAAACTGATGCCTGGAAGGGCAGGTTAGAGATGTGACTCTGTCTACTGCCTTACCTATGGTACATGAGGCCCCTGGGCTAACTCCAGCAACATTTCTGTTTCTGGAAGAGCGGCCTTGCATTCTGTTTCCCTCCCCTCAGTGTATGAGCAGATGAAAGGCATCTGTTTACTTCAACAGTGCTGATGGCTTTTATAAGGTGCATCTTCTTTTTTTCCAACAATATCCGTTAAGTTAAAGACTGGGCTCAATCTATTTAGTTGCCAATGCATGGCTAACACCAAGACGGGGTTGTCTGATGTACCTCTTGTGTCCAGCATAGAAATGTTCAGATCACACAATGAAGTGCCAGTGCTTTCTTATGCCAGTCCATGTGGTCAAGTCCAATGGCAAAACTCCAAGTCGAAGTTGCCCTGTGTTAAATCTGCCGCTGAGTCTTGTGGACGCACAGGAGCAGGATAGCGGTGGATCTCATGGGTACAGAGAAGCAGCAGGGATGCTAAAAGGTCATGTTAAGATGTCAGCTCCTGGTGGGTCAGAAAAGAATTCAAAGACCCCAACCAGAAGCATAGGAAGAGTCTGGAAGGAAAGCCTCAAACCTTATTATGGGTCTCAGGAGGGTGGGATCGGAAGGGGGCACAGAGGAGCCCTCATTTTTTACTTTGTGCACTTCCACATTGCTTCAATTTGATACAAAGGAGATATATTATTTTGTAATTAGAACATTAAAGCTAAAATTGTTTTGTTTTGTTTTTTTAAAGAAAATCGATTAACTCTGGCACAAGAGCAGCAGCCGCAGTGGCCGACACAAGAGTACCTACCAACTGACCCTGTTGGCAAATACCCTTGACCCCCTGACCCCACCAAACACACACTCTCTAGAGCAGATTCTAGCTGACTTTGATCTTGGGTTTCTTGACGTGGATTTTAAAAGCACGACCTATCCAGGGCAGTCCATTCAGAACAGTGTCAGCCTCCGGGGTCCCTGTGTGAGGAAGTCCCGCGGCCCTGCCTAAGCCTGAGGGGTGGCGGACGGCAGTGGTCATCCAAGTGTGTACTTGCCCACCCAGGCCGAGCTTGGGACTGACACACGGTTTAATTATCATGCAGAGCTGCTGCTGGAGGCAGCTGGAGGGAGTTGGCATCTGCTTTTGCAGAGCACAGTTTCTGCAAATAATTAACCACCAGAACTCTTGATTCTCTCTAATTAATGAAGAGGAAGGCTGGAATCTTCAAAGTCCACGGATGTCATGCTGCCATTGTGTCAGGATTGATCTCCTTTGTTCTAAACCGAAGAGCATGCCTCTCCTGCCTCTCCTAATTCTTTATAAATTGAATTTTTCTATTACTAGTTGTGACAGCTAAGTAACATGACTTCAGAAATTCACCCGCAGTTCACGCCAGTATTAGAAGCCTGAATAATAATAATTTTTTAAAAAGAACCATAATGGAACAAGCTTTCTGTCTCTGACCGAGAATTAATCATAGTGAGGAGACACCTACTGAAAGGAGGGTCGTTAATTAGCTCTAATGGATCTTGCTAGGTGGAGTCTGAATTACTGGGAAGCTGCAAACAGGGAAAGAGGGGATTCTTCCTTCTCTCTGTCAATCTCTATGTGAGGCTGGGATGAAGATGATGGGGTTTTGCTTCCAGAGGGGCAGGGAGTCATGAGGGAGACACAGATGAGTTCAGTTCAGCGGGAGATGCTGATGTGTTAGCCGGGAAGTCTGCCAACTCTGAACATCTTGGAGGAAAAGCAAGGGGAGTGGTTGTTTTCAGTGCAAAGGGTCTATCTCTGTGACGTTGCCTGAACATATAATGAAACCATACAGAACGGGATCATTTTAAAACCTAAGTCAGATCACTCTACCCCAAAGGCTCCAATGGTCCCATTTCACTAAAGAAAACAAAGTTTGTATATCAGTCTATAGAGTCCTACCTATCTGGTCACTGTTTCCTCTATGACCTGATTTCCTCTCTGTTCCTCCTTGCCCACTCCATTCTAGGCATACTGGCTTCCTTGATGTTCTACCAACACTCCACTCAATGCTCCTACTGCAGGACCTTTGCACTGGCTATTCTGTCTGTCTCTAGCACCACTTTCCAGATACCTCTTTGGCTTTCTTCTCTTCCTCTAAGACTTTGCTAAACTGTCACCAGTTGATGAGGCCAATATTGACCACTTCATGTAAAATGGGCCCTCTCTCCCCCAGCACTCCCCATTCCTCCTACCCTGCTCTATTTTTCTCTTACCTCCTCACGTACCATATAATTTCCTTATTTATCATGTTTGTTGTTGACTATTTGCCTCCTCCACCTCCTACTAGAATATAAACTCCACAAGATCAGGGATTGTTGTCTGTTTTGCTCATCGATGTATTGCCAGCACCTAGAGCTGTGCCAGTTCAATAAATATTTGCACAGTGAATGAATCAGTCATCACACTTCACAGTGTTTGCTGGTATGTGTGAAGACTGCATGTGCCCATCCAAGATGATTGCTCAAACATCTTATAAAGGCTGGGGTATGAGCTGTTCCTTTTTCTTTCTTAAGTGTCTAGATGAAGTGCTGTTATTTCTTCTGGCTGCCAAATGTTAATAATTAAAGCAAACAGTGTGATCAGAGTTAAATATTACTTGAGTTGTTTCTTTCCCAGTGGCTTCTGACAGAACACACTAGTGTGGGACTGGCCAAGAATGAGGCTGTTAAAAAGGGGGTTGGCTTTTGTCCCCAGAGTCTGTGTTCTTCCTCTTTAAGTCCGTAGAGAGTCCTCTTTAAGACTTGAGAGATAGTGTGCAGCAGAAATCATGGCAGGGTGAAATGGGTCCATGGTGAAATTTAAGTTTCCCTACTGAGGGGGAATTACTCAGAGACACCCAACGAAAAGGCAGATCTGCTGCGGGCATGAGGTCAGGGCCAGAGCAGAGAGTTTTAGGCAGGGAGTTACAGTGAATTTTACATCTGTGGATTGTTGCCATATCTACGGATTGTTTCCAGATCCCCTTGCACCCTTCCCCTCACGCTTCCCAGCAATGGGGCCATAATAGATTTCTGCTCTAGAATCTTTCCATTAAAGAATGCCTACCGAGTCTTGCTTGTGTCTGGCACTTGCTGGGGTTTAGATAAATCTGGAGGAGTTGCAGGGTAGACTGATCAGGGCAGTAGGAAGTATATAGATCTAACCTTCCACCCTCTACTTAATTTGTGCCTCATATCAATCCAGTTCTTAGCTCAGACGGGCTGATGTCAGAGGAAAATATATGTAAGTTCAGTTAACAAGCCACCTGGTGCTAGGCTAGGTGCTGAGTCCTGAGGCACAGGCTCTAGCCCTGATTCTACAGCTGCTGGCTGAGCAACTTCGGCCATTCAGCATCCTGTACCATGGTTTCTAACTGGGCCTTCTTAATACTTCACAAAATTCTTTCTCGTTTATTCTTCTGAATAACTCTGTCTCTTACTTTAGAGAGAAAGAAAAAAAGGCCCAGAAAGGTCAAGGTACTTGCCAAAGTACCTTGGCACTGTTATTAAGAGGTAGGACTAAAAACATTAAAAATAGAACTACCATATGATCCAGCACTCCCACTTCTGGGTATTTATCCAAAGGAAATGAAAATAGGATATTTGAAGAGATATCTGCAGTCCCATGTTCATTGCAGCACTAGTCACAATAGCTAAGATGTGGAAACAACCTATCAAAAGATGAATGGATAAAGATGTGGTATATACACTCACAAAAGAATACTATTCAGCCATAAGAAAGAAGAAAACCCTGCCATTGGCAACAACACAGATGGACATTATGCTAAGTGAGATAAGTCAGACAGAGAAAGGCAAGTACTGCACAGTTATCAATCATATGTGGAATTTTATTTTTTTATTTTTTATATTAAATTCAATTAATTAACATATATATGTTATTAGTTTCAGAGGTGGAGTTCAGTGATTCATCAGTCTTATATAATACCCAGTGCTCGTTACATCACGTGCCCTCTTTAATGTCTAGCACCCAGTTACCCAATCCCTCATCCCCCTCCCCTCCAGCAACCCTCAGTTTGTTTCCTATAGTTAAGAGTCTCTTGTGGTTTGTCTCCCTCTCTGTTTCATCTTGTTTTATTTTTTCCTCTCTTCCCCTGTGATCCTCTGTTTTGTTTCTTAAAATCTACATATGAGTGAGATCATGATAATTGTCTTTCTCTGATTGACTTATTCTACTTAGCCTAATACCCTCTAGTTCCATCATATGTGGAATTTTAAAAAACAAAAAAAGTCAAATTTTTTGTAACAGAGGGTAGAAAAGTAGTTGCCAGGGGCTGGAGGGTGTAGGAAATAGGGAGAAGTAGGGGAAAGAAAAGAAAGAAAAAACAACACCCACCCTATGTTCCTCTTGGAGCTACAAATGGAACTCTTCTTATGAGTAAAAAACGATTTTACCCATCCAAAGTGGATTATTATTAAAGAGGCCTCCCCAGGTTAGAGGATGTTCGGAGGGTCAGAGCTGAGAACTCAAACTAAGTCTCATGGCAGTAAAAGCATGAACTATTGTGTTTTTCACATATTCTAAATTCAAATTCCAAGGCTGACATTTAGAGCATCCCTTCAAAGCCAAGTTTGGTCCAGTGCTCTGGTTCTAAATAGCAAAACTGACCTTCCCTCTTAGACTCATATTCTAAATTATTCTGAAGACTCCCACTCTCAGACTGCTCCCGACAACCACCTGAAGCAGCAGCCCGGGGACACTCTTGCTGATTTACAGCTGCAATCTCGCTGAAAGGAATGGGAAAAAGCCAGGGCGAGTGTCTGTTAGGCAGAATGAGTGGCATGAAATACTAACATCGCTACAACTTGGCATACGACTGACTGGCTGTGGGACAGCCCTCCCTTTCTTACTTCACCAAAGCAGGTCATTTGTTAGGAAACTAAGGGAGCCTTGTTCCTCAGCCTCCACCCCCAAAAGATAAAGGGAGAAGGCTGCGGCCATGCTCCTTAGCGTGGGCCTGCGTGTCGCTCCCAAAAGCCAACACTGGGCCGGCGAGCCTTTCCTTGTGACTTAGTGGTTTGTCTTTGATGAGGGTCTGTGACTGCTGTACGCAGAGCCCTTCTGTTTCCTGCCTGTATCGAAGGGATAAGGACTGGGCAGGAGGCGCACAGCAAGCTCCCGCTGTCCCTGCCTAAAATACAATGATTAGATGTGAATCGGCCACTTGGGTTTGACAAAATATTATCTAAATGAAGAAAAGGGTCCTTTTCCCTCACCTTTATTTTCTCCCAGAAACTTGACCCCGTGCTATCAATTGGTCAATCAAATATGTGTTGACAACTCCCCCTATCTCATTTTACACAAAGCAAAGGGTGCAGCAAGAAGCAAAATCTTACAAGTTATTAAAGACTTAGCTTGGATAATACGGTGGATATTCATTCATTGAGAGTGGAAAACTCAAATGACTACAGGGGCCAGGTGGGCAACGTGAATGAATGAGGGCATGAAGCTGTTATATGATAGCTTCTTAAGGGTATTTTTTTGGACACAGATACATTTTCTTGGTGTATTGAATACCCAGGAATGTTCTTTTCTCCACAAAATCACAGCCCTGTTGGCCTATCTTTAGTTTTTAAATTTTTTTTTATAGCAACAAAGGTATCTTCTTCATCTCTCCTGTAAGACAACAGTAGGGTAAGTGCCGATTCAAATGGCAGCAATGGCAGAGCTCAATGTTTTGTGTGTTTTTTTTAAGATTTTTAAAATTATTTATTTATTTGACAGAGATAGAGACAGCCAGCGAGAGAGGGAACACAGGCAGGGGGAGTGGGAGAGGAAGAAGCAGGCTCATAGCGGAGGAGCCTGATGTGGGGCTCGATCCCATAACGCCTGGATCAGGCTCTGAGCCGAAGGCAGACGCTTAACCACTGTGCCACCCAGGCACCCCAGCAGAGTTCAATGTTAAGAAACAATTGGAAATGCTACACGAAAGTGGGGCTATGTCTAGTCGCAGAGCTTGGGGGTTACCACCAGGGAGCAGCTGCTTACTAGGTGCCATGTTGCCTTATTCCTGAATGAAAATGGGGCCCAGAATATATCTGCAAACTCCTCTAAAACACCATTCTTCCCTTCACAGGTCATGGAGTATGTTGCCATTTTGGTCCCTTAGATTTCTTTAAGTTTGTCTTGTTCTTCTGTTTCCCCCAAGTGGATAGGAGGCTCCTCCTGAAGGCTGAGGTTTCCCCTGTTTCGTCCACTCTTAGGGATGGTCTGAACCCTTTGTACATGGCTGCTGGGCAGTAGTTACTCCATATTGTCATTAGGCTCATCACAACAGAGAAAACACCCTTCTTGTGGTCTGGATTATGCAGAGTAATGCAGCAATGGATGAGTTTTGATTCTCAAGGAAAGCAGAAGGATCTCCAAAGTGACATCTAGGCTTCATTTAGGTAATTTTGAAAAGGTCTCTGTAGTAGACTGTGAAATGGTCATAAATACCTTTCTTGTGTGCTGGCCTCTTTGCCACTCTTTCCATCAAGAAATCTGTTTGACTCTGGGCTTGACTATGTAACTTGTTTTGATCATTGAGTATTAGCAAATGTAATACAAGTAGGGACTTGAAAAGCATTGGCACATCAAGGCTTACCAGCTCTTGCTTCCTTGGATCCATGAGAGCACCATAAAAATAAGCTCAAAGCCCCAACAACAACTTGCTAACCACCAGTCACGTGAGTCAGGCTTGTCCTAGACCAGCCATCTGGCCTAGATGAGACTGGCAGAAGAACCAACCAGCTAAGCCCAGCCCAAATTTCCAACTCACAGAAATGTGAACTAATAAGTGATCCTTGTTTGAAAAACCAAAAACATGCCTGCTCTCCAATCCAACTGAGAACAGAGTCTGCCCACTGCTATCAATTTACTCCATGCTGCGGTTATGGTAACTCCACAGCGACATGAGGGAAGTGCCTGTGAGATCACAGAATGTCTATGCAAGGACACCACACCAGTCCCCTCCTCCTACATGCCAGGTCAGCGCTCTGCCTGTTTCAATGCCTTTGATAATACCAGTCGCCTTTGAAGGTAGCCACTTCTACCTTAGGTCAGTTTTGACTCTCAGAAATGCCTTCTTTACATCGATCCAAAGTGTCTCTCCTATGACTTCAACCCAATGGTTCTGGATGCAGCACAAGGTGAGCAGAACAAGTCTTCTGTACATGAAAGTTCTTCACGTTCCTGAGCACACCAACCACAGCATACCTAAGGATTCTCTGGCTTAATCTCTCATTCCTTCAACAACCTTTTATAGGACATGATTCCAAATTTCTTGACCATCCTATTTGCTGTCCTCCACATGGGCCCCGGTATGTGTCTCCACGTGGTGCCCTAAACTGAGTACAGCTCTCTGCTGTGGTCTGACCCCAACACAGTAAAATAGGCATGACTCACTTCCTCACCCCAGATGGCACCCGGTGTTTCATGTGGCCTAGGATCCAAGGCTAGGATCCTTTTGAAGCAGGCCCGTAATGACCTCTGTTGACTAAACCTCAAAAGAATTTTCATTCAGACTGAGGTAAAATTATGTCTTTCACACCTGAGAATTAGATTTAGGCCACAGCTCCAATCTTCAACATTCTTTAGCAGCTTCCATAGTTTTAAAATATATTCACAAAATTTTTGAATACTCCTCCCTTCCAGGGGTGAAGCCTAATTCCTGTCCTTGGGTACAGGTGGACCTAATGACTTGTTTCTAACAAACAGAATAAAGTGGAAGTGATGCTGTGTGTGACTTCAAAGACTAGCTCCTAAAAGGAACTGACTTTCTTCTTCTCTTGACTTGCTCTTTCTGGGGGAAGTGGGTGCCATGTCTTGGGGGCGCTCATGCAGCCTGTGGACAGGCTTACATGGTGAGGACCTGAAGTCTTCTGCCCACAGTCATGTGAGTGAGGCAGATTCGAAATAAATCCTCCACCGTAGTCAAGGCTTCAGATGACTGCAGCCCTGAGCCACATCCTAACTGAAGCTACATGCGAAACCCTGAGCCAGAAACACCTAGCTAAGCTGCTGCTGCATTTGTGAACTAAATAAAGTACAAGATAATAAGCACGTGTTGTGTAAGCCACTCGGTTTTGGTGGGGTTTGCTATGGAGCGAAAGATAACGAATACATCTGAATTCTGTGCTTGGATAGCTTTCTTATCCACCCATGCTATTCACACAAGGAGTAAGCATGCCTCTTCTATGTACATCAAAATCTACAATTGATACAAATGATAGGTATGACAGAGCCCTTGGAGATACTACTACAGGCTTCCTTGAGATCATCCCTGGTTCTCTACACAGCATCCTTAGATATGGTGCTTTAGCCAGTTCTTAATACGCCCTGCTATAAGAGAGAGACAACACCAGGCATTGGTGGGAAGACTTGGATGGGACCTTGATGAGTTATAAGAATTCAGACAGGCCCAGAGGGATGGCAGGTGCGAGCATATTCAGTGCACACAGACAGATTCCTATATGTAGGTCAGATTCAAGGAACAATAGAGAGACAGCCAGATGGCAAACTCTTGAGGAGAAGGACTGTGCTTATCTCATTTACCACCCATATCTCAGGTCTGGCACATAAAGAAAGGCTCGGTAACTTTTTTTTTAATAATAAGAGAATGCAAAAATGGAGAGTTTGAAAGACGAAGAGTAAGAGAAGTTTAGATATGGAGGCTAGCCGGAAGAGTTTCTTGATCAAAATACTTTTCTGGGAGTCAATTTTTCAGTTAGTGAGGATAAACTTCTGCTTGAGCTTTGAGCAGAGCTTAAGCAGGGTTGATAGTTGGTGTGACAAGGAGGTACAGGGAAGACTGTGGGTCATAAACTGTGACTCAAATGTCACCTAAGGTAGGCAGACATTAGTTCAACCTCAGCAGGCTCTTGAAGAAGTATTTGTCTTGGGGAAAGCACTGTGGGGGGAAATGACTAACCTAGAAAGGCAAAGATAAGAACCATGCTAGTAATTGATCTTGGAGTCAAGGTTATCAGGTTAAGCCTAGATCTAAGCTGGGAATTTGCATGGATGAACAGAGGATATAGGAATGTAAGTAAGAGAAGAGACAGCCTAGAGGCATACAATATGTATGAACCATGCATGGTGCCTGTCTCAATGTTAACAGCTCCTTTGGTCCCAGAGTCTTCCAGAACTGGACTGTGCTCGTTGGGCAGCACATCTCAGCCCCAGCACATCCTTGCTCCTGACTCTTCTCTGACCTAATTCCCTGGTCCCCAATATTTTTGTAGTTCTTCTCTTGGCAAAAGCATCAGCTTTCCTGAAGTGCAGATATCGGTCCTTAGACCACAACTCAGCTTGGAACCTGATAAATCAAGTTCTGTTTAGCAAAGGGCATAGGTAAAGACAGGACTTAAATTAAAATACACTTTTCTAGATATGACTGGCTGATTTGTTTGTGAGACTTATATTTTTATGAATACGACAAAATTTATATACTTCTTTAATTTAAGTATGGCTGTAGATGTTGAGAACACACAAAAAATTAATAATATGATTCTTACATTAAGAAACTCACAGCTTAGTAAGGGAGAGTCCAAACTCTGTGCTTCTGTGGTGTGTGTGTGTGTGTGTGTGTGTAGTGATACAAGAACTAAGAGTCAATAGCGGCCTATGGAGCATCCTGGATGGAGGGACTAATTGCACACACGTGCATGTGAGCTGCATTTCCCCAAGGCGCAGAATTTTACTCAGGTACACACTGATCTTTATACTGTAACCAAATGACTTTATGTTTGAAACCCACTGCTAAAAAACTTTAACTATGATCTGCTAAGCCTGTTCGGAATCCAGAACAGTAAAGGAAAACCATGGCTCTCTGACCAGAATCTTTATTCTGTCCATTTTAGGCCTGTTGAAAGCCAATACGCTAGAACTCTGTGAGTCTATGGGGAGCTTTGGAAGAGTGTCAGAAAAGCTCCGTCAAAAAGATAATGCTCGAACTGAATCTTGATGGAATAAATATAGAAGATCACTAGGGAGATAAGATCTCTAGACAGATCCGAAGACATGGGAGAGCATGAGGGTTTGAGGGAGGGGGCATATTTATGTGATGAAGGAAGTGATGGAAAGATGGCATGAAGGGAATGATAAGAGATGAGCCTGGAAAAGTAGGCAGAATGCCAATCTGGAGAGTACGAGATTTATCTGGTAGGTGATGGGGAACCGAGGAACAATTTTAAACAGAAGAGTTATGCATTCCAGGGGTGCCTGGGTGGTCAGTCAGTTAATCGTCTGCCTTAGGCTCAGCTCATGATTCCAGGGTCCTGGGATAGAGGCCCACATTGTCGGGCTTCCTGCTTGGCAGGAGTCTGCTTCTCCCTCTCCCTCTGCCCCTCCCTCCTGTTCGTGTTTTCACACTCTCACGTGTGCTCTCTCTCTCTAGTGCGCTCTCTCTCAAATAAATAAATAAATAAATAAATAAATAAATAAATAAATAAATAAAATCTTATAAAAAAAGAAGTGTTATGCATTCTGATTTGTAATTTTGAAATATAACCAATGGTGGAATGCTGGTGAATTGGAGGCAGGAGATTGGTTGGAAAGTTACTCCAGCAATCCAGGCAAGAGTAGGTGAAATGTAATGACAGTGGACATGGAATAGGAGAGATCTCTAAGGATCTGAATGGACAAGGCCTGGCAGGGATTAGAGGCTGGTGGATGATAGTAGTAAAGAAGGAAGCTAAAGAAGCCTGGGGGTTTCCTGCTCAGGCACCTGAGTGAAGTACTTTGATGTAGTAGAGACGTATGCGTCAGGAAGCTTTGTGTTGTTCGACAAAGATCAGTAAGGTCCGTTTTAATATTATCATTGGTCATACCTGTGCACCCTCTCTGGGGGTCTGGAAACGGGTAAGATGTTATAAAGGGAAGAAGAGGCCAGTGTATCAAGCAGATTATGGTTGAGAATGGTTAAGTATAAAAGTGACTGCCAGCAGCATGAAGGACAATCAAGGGCCTTCTTGTGGGAACTCCAACCGAAAATAGCTCTCTGGGCTGGCCCGGCAAGCCCGCGCACTCCAACGAGGCATGGGGGCCATCTGGGTAAGCAGGCTGAGGAGATCCCCAGATGACCCTGGCCTATAGTTAGCTCTCACATCAGCTGTGGCTGGTTTCCAAAGTAGCAGCAACGGCAGCTGACAGCTTTGGAAGTATATTTTCTTCTCTGTAAAGAAAAAGTGTCCATAAGCAGTACGTTTCCCAAGAAGCTACTCTTCCTGGTTTGATTAAGGGCTTCTGTGGCAGAAAATATGCAGTGTTTCCGTAAGGCTGTTTAAAAAAATTAATCACTTTTCTCTTGAGGCAAAACACCTTGAACCTCTTGGGTAACTTAGAAGAATCGAAGTGTTATGTCCTATTCTTGGAACACATGTCCAAGTAAAGTCTGCTTGTGTGCCTTAGGTCATTAGAGAATCTTTTCCCCTTCTGCATATCACAATAAAAGTGAATTAGAATATAAGGGTTCAAAGGCAGAGAAGGAATGTAACCTTAACAGATTAGAAGTCAATGCCTGCTTTGGGGATCTGACGTAGGAATACAGGAATCTAAGTTTGAGACTCTCCAATAAAAAAAATTCTTGCAGTCACTCAGTGTTCATGTCAAAACGTCTGATGGCAAGTGTGCTTTAGTGTATGATAAGGGGGGAAAATATTGAGAGATTGCAATAACTTTTTGTGTAAGTGCAGCATTAGGTCCCTGTACTTCATCCAGAAAACACTAGAGGGAGTAAGTCAGATAGAGGAAAAGGCCACCTCAGAATGTACAGGAATGAGACTGCATTTCTGCATTTCCCCAAGGCACAGAATTTTACTTAGGTACACACTGATCTTTATATTGTGACCAAGCGACTTTATGTTTGAAACCCACTGATAAAAAACTTTAACTATGATCTGCTGAGCCTGTCCAGAATCCACAACAGTAAAGGAACACCATGGCTCTCTGACCAGAATCTGTATTCTGTCCATCTTAGGCATGTGGAAAGCCAATACGATAGAACTCTGTGAGTCTTTAATTTTAGAGGACACATTCTTTGGATGCATAACCTTTCACGGATATTGGATTTTTTTTTTTAATATAGCACTGGTAGTCATGCTTCCAGTGCTCAAAGTGAATAGTAATGATACCAGGCATTTTCAGATACTTGTAGAAGTAAAATGAGCTCTTTGTAAATATCTTAGACTGGCAGCCTTCCCCTCTTCGTTTTTTCTATGGTTCTCATGAATTAGGTCTACATTAAAACATCATTTTATAATCTAGTAACACTGAAGTTAACCGGCCCAATGTCATGCATGTGTTGATGAGAACTGATAAGACTTCTTGTTTAAATTCCCAGTTCTTTAGTTCCTCTGTGACCCCTTGAAAACGCCAAAAGACCTAGTGAAGTCCAGAGTCAAATTGCCTATTTTTAAAAAGAATTAACGATTAATCACTATAACCAGAAACAAATATCTTAAAAAGCTGCTTTTAGACCCTATTCAACTGAAGGTTAAAATATTTTCCTGAATGATGAACCAATAATTCCATGAAATACTGCTCTTAAACCATAGCAGATTTTTGAAGTACAGCTGTTAAAAGCATGTGTGAGTTCAAAAGTAAGAAAAATCACAATAAAGCATGCTAAATTAATGAGGAACCGCCCTTTCACAAACCATGGGTTCAGCCTCACCTGGATGTTAATATCCAGAGCATTGAAGTAACGTTATGAACTTCCTGAGGCAGCGTCTGTCGGAAACGATCAATTACACGGATGAGGAAAACTTAGCTCCGAAGTTTGGGTTTGCGTTTGTTAGTCATGCATTATACTACTTACCTCTCAGGGCAGACCTTTAATTTCAGAAAGTGCTGAGATGCATTACTGCACCCGTTATCAAGTCTTTGGCACAAATACCATTTATCCTTGTTGTGGTAATGAACAGATTTATAACACTCTGGTGTCACCATTCCTGAAAAAGCACGTTCATTTGAATATCTCTTCCACGAACATAGTGAAATATTTCATGAAGGCACATTGGTGTAGTCTACTATGGAGAGATATTGCTGGTGAATGACAGAATGTCTGGTTGATTTACATGAAACCCCAAGTGCTCGTATGAGAATAGGTTAGGTTTAGATTGACGAGCAAATGTGTAACCAGACTTCTGGCTGACAAATGGCAGAACTATGCCAGCGCATTAGCTGCTCTGGAGAGAGACCAAAAGTAAGGCGGGGGGGGGGGGTGGGGGGGGGTGGGGATCAAGTTCATTCCATAAAGGACGTTCAAACCTAATGGATGGCAGGGTGGCTGGGACATGAAACACATATAGATTTAATACCCCAAAATAGTACCGGGCAAGTTTAGAGCTGAGCTGGCATCCAAACCAATGACCAAACTCCTATCAAATTTTCCTGTATCGTGTGTGTTGTTTATATTTACATTCCTTCAAAAGGATCCTGGTGTTTTTTCAAGATAAGTCTATTTTATTGGCAGCTCTGGCTTAAAGTAACTAGCTTCTAAAAATGGCTTGCTTGGATAAACTAGAGAATGAAAATAAAAACTGATGAGATTAGTATTAAAGATGGTGCCAAACACTAAACAGTCCAGATTGGATTTGATTTGTTCCAGTTGGGCACAGCTGAGAAGAGATATCCATACTGCTTTTGTGAAGAAGGATGAAGTGTTTGGACCACACTCTTCTGAGGCTGAGACCAAAAGTGCAGGGTTTTGGGTCAGCCTTCAAGGAGGTCATGTGATTGTAATGACAGACATGCTCCCTGAGCTGCCGTGGTGTGCCGGGCCCCCACCCAGCACTGGACATGCATTATCTCACTTAATTCTTACTCCCACACTGTGGGGTGGGTTGATGGCCTCGCTTTAGAGATTCGTTGACTTGTCCAAGGTCACATGCTAGTAAGTGACAGAGTTAGGATTTAAACCTCAGTCTGACTCCAAAGCACTTTCCATTGTGCCACGTTGTTTCTTGAACGGCTGATGAGCATTGCAGGTGGAGGTCTGGCAGCTTTCAAATCATGTGGTATTTGAGTGGTATGGAAGCAAGAACAACAGACAGCCAGGAGACCAGGGTCTGAATCCTGACTCTACCATTTACTGCATATTTGATCTCAGAAATATTCCTAACATCTCTGAGCTATTTCCTTGTCTATAAAGAACGTGTGTCTTGTGTGTGGTGGAGTATTAGAAGATTTGTAAACCACATTTCATTTCAAACCTCTACGATATCGTGGAACCTTCAAGGGTCTTTTAATTCCTTTTGCTCATTAAGTAAAATCATATGTGAGGAAACGCTTCGATCTGGAATTCGAGAATGGACTTGATTTCTGCCATTGAGATATTATTCCTTCCCTCAAAATTCATTTCCTCTGTGGGTTGCCCCAACACTGACTATCTTCTGTTTCCTGGGGGGACCAACTCCACTGTGCACTGAGCGGGGTGCTCTGCTCACAGTGAGCCATAGAGAGGCCCGTAGGACATGCTAGAAATACAAAATGGTATTTCAATAATATTATCAAAAAGAATACCACTAAAGTTGGCAATAAATGTTACTTCCAGTGAGTTAGAGAACCAAATATCCACGTAGTTGCCTATTTTGGATGTTTTGTTCTATTTCTATAAATTAAGGAGGTTTTATGGATTTTATCCCCCTCCTTATGTATAATTCACCGTGATACGCTGACAGGTTTTGTCTGAAAACTGCCGTCTACCATTACAATGTGCCGTCCGGTCCTTGTTTGGCTTGTACCCATTCTCTTGTTGGTGAAAACGTATACCTCGGCTTCCCTGCCATGGGCGTTCATCTCCTGCTGCTCTGCTGCTCTGCTCGGCATTCTTGAGGATCAGATGACATGGGCTGGGCTGGATGTGGGGAGCAACGTTGGAAAATTCCTTTGATGTTGCTCCCTGTGATACTCAATGGCTAAATCCAAGCTCTTGCTATTTGACCAAATGCCAAATGTACTAGTTCCTGAATATCTATGATCTTACAGATAACTGAATGGAAAAATAAGAAGAAACCACCGGGAAAAATATTTCAAAACTATTTTACAGTGTTAATTAAGGTAAAGCTTTGATTAATTGGAAAGTTAGTTGAGCAGAGTGTTAATTAGTTAATTAGGAGCTAAGGTATAGCACTTAAAAAAATCCACTTAATATATCCTGAGTGTCATCCATGTATAAGGTATTAGGAATGCAAAAAAGGTCAAAAGTTCATATAGGCCTTCTGTCCAAAGCAACTTCTGGCTTTCTTCTACCCATTACTGTTGATTATTTTGCTCTTTTTCCTTCTGGTTCTTTTTAATGCTCATTTTTTTTTTTAAGCAATGATGTGATCAGACAGAATGTGTACTTTGAATCCATTTTTTTATTCATTTAACATTGTAAGAATTTAATCTAAGCATCACCTAAGCCTCTAATGGTGTGCTTAAACATTCTTTTATTTGTTTAAAATTTACGTTGTTTCCACGTGTTTTCCATGACAGGAAATGCTGTAAAGAAAATCTTTATACAAAGAGGTTGCCCTTCATCGTCATTATTTTTAATTTTTGTATTTCCTACGACAAACTCCCTTATGTGGAATTATTGGATCAAAAAAGACAATTTTATGTACTCATTTAAATATTTCATTTAAATATTCAATGCAACATGCATTGCAGTTGCTTTCCATAGGAATTATACCAACATATCTTTGCACTACTGCTGTTCGACTATAAATTTGTCCCTATTATCTCGATCATCATTGGGCTTTTGATTGTTTGTTCACATTTTTTCCTTATAAAACAGGCAAAATGCTTTTGAATCAAAAAACAAATTTAACACCCATTATCTATTGAATTCACACAATGACCTTGCAAAGTCAACAGTTCACAGATGAATTGATACAGGGAAAGATTAAGTGAGTTGCCCAAATCTGTACAACTATTATCAGAGCTGGGACTTGATCTTGCTTTTTTTTTTTTTTTTTTTAAGATTTTATTTATTTATTTGACAGAGAGAGACAGCCAGTGAGAGAGGGAACACAGCAGGGAGAGTGGGAGAGGAAGAAGCAGGCTCCTAGCCAAGAAGCCTGATGTGGGGCTCGATCCCAGAATGCCGGGATCACACCCTGAGCCGAATGCAGACGCGTAACGACTGCGCCACCCAGGAGCCCCTGATCTTGCTTCTTGAGTCCAGGCCCATGCACTGCACTCTTCCACACCTGCCCCTAAAAACCAGGAGGGTGGAGGCGAATGAGCCTCCAAGATAAGCCTGGAGAAGCTCCATGGTGGTACTGGTACGTATAGAGATGGACGTGAGCAGGACTGTCCAAATGGCTTGTTCCTTTAAAAGTCAAACATTTCAAGCTGAGTGAATTTTTGGTTAATTTACACATGCTGTTTCACCCTCCCACATGCACAAGGATTTTTTTTTTAAAGAGGAATGTTATTTAATAGTGACTGAGTGTTGGAGGGTTTTAACTAAGCTCAGATACACACGAGTAACTTCAGTGGAGGTTGTTCATGCATATCTGAAGCAGAATGTGGACTTTTGACTTTAGCCTATTAAACACAAGGAAATTCATAGTTAAAATTCCACTGTCAGCTCTCCAGCGAAGATGGGAATTGCCCTGGCCACAAAACATGACAGACAAGCCTGCCACGAGGCCCAATAAACTGTTGGCATTATAGAGTTGAGTAGGCAAGCCTCAGTAAATCAAGGCCTCACCTTCATTTTTCAAAAAGCCAAATGGATCAAAGTGTGTGCTTCATTCCTTACGGTGAAAACGGGTTTTGCTGGAGGGCACTGTGTGGAGTAAATGGCAAATGCCTCTCAGTTGGAGGGGGTTTGGATGTCCCAGGTATCCACTGGGAAGGTCATCATGGAAAAATGACATGGAACCATGTGGCCTTCTTACTCTTTGCAAGAGTGGAAAGAAGGAAAACCCAGTCTGGAGGTCCCAGTCCTGTAGGACAGCAATGTCTGACAGTGTTGGCTCCACTGAGTGTGGCTTGGGTGCAGCAGTTTGTGCTTCTGTTCAGCTCGGGATTCTTGAGCCTTAGAAGGTCCCCTGTAAACTGAGCAGGAGGCTGAAGAATGGAGCTGAACAAAACTCAGAGATAGGTTCACCTTACCTAGATTGCAAATTCCGTTAGTCGCTGATCTGACTACCATTTAATGGACGTTAAGAACAAACCAACAAATCACCAATACTTATTTCACACAGATACGACTCTGAATGTGGATAGCGGAAAGGATGTCCTATTAACATCACCCAACAACTCTGTTTAGATAATTGCAAAGAAGGCTGGATTTTTCAAGCATTCAGATAATTTTCTCTAGAGGCTTCTATAGGGAGACGAAACTGCTTTTGTGCATCCTTCAGTGCTGAGAAGTTGATTTGGATTCATTCTGCCTTAAGGAGAAAAGCTGGAAGCAGCAGGATGGATTTGTAGAGATGTAGACAAGTGAACGTCTCTCCAGGTCGCTCGTTTTGTAACTAGATTTTAATCAGTGAGGAATCCTGAAAAACAATAACGGAAAATAGCTTGGAAGCAGCTTTGATTTCAAAATTTCACAGTGAAGTCTCCACTCCACCAATGTATTTTCATTGCCTTTTGCCTGAAAGGCCGGGCAGTAAATATGCATATCACCCAGCGCTCTGCCTGGAGCTGGGTTCTTGTTTAGCTGGAAGGCATTCGAGAGAAGACATGCTGAGCTGATTACCAGGAGCATTTTCCCCTGTCTAGTCAGAAAGCTAGTCTCTCTGACGTGACCAGAGTGTCTTCTGTCACCTCCAAACCTTACACACTGTGACAACATTGATTTCCAAGGCTCATAGCCTCTGTGACACTCAGGAATCCACCGAAGATGCCGGCAGAGTTAGACAAGATGGCTGAGCCCCTCCCGCCCAGCCCCGGCCCGGAAGTGGAGCTGCGGAGGGGCTGACCCTCACGTTGCCTGTTGTTTTTGGAAGGCTTTCATTTAGGTTTTTGCTACTGGGTGGTCCCATGGGCCTCCCAGTACATTCCAAATATTTCCAAAACTCTCTGAGAGGTAGCGGTTCAACCAAACGAGCGGACTGTCCTAGCTCACGGGGAAAGCTGTAAGTGCTGGCTGTCCTTCTGTAACACGTTCTTTCATGTTTTCCCCATTCCTTTCCTTGAAAATGGTTCCAACAAAATAGAATTGTGAATCTGAAGTTCTAAGATGCTGCATCCAGTGGTGTGTTTCTTTGTTTTTGTTTTTTTCCAGCCCTTTATGCTTTCATGCTCAGTGGTCTCCAGTCTTTTTGGATGGTTCACCAGAATCAGTAAATGATTTTAAACAGATACGCCCCATACTTGTTATTTATTCATTAACATACATGTACTATTGAACTAATATGTTAGCTAGACACACACAAAGAGAAAATTTTAAAAGACGAAACAATATTAAGTTCTTTATTTTCTCCCTGGTACAAAAGACCCCAAAAAACCCTTTTTGCTTTTACTATTGCTCTCAGTGTCCTATGCTCATTTTCTAGTTACCTGTGACCTAGCTGAATATGCTTCACTTGATAAGCTTGGTGATAAGGATTCAGAAGTCTGATTCTAAGTGCAATTTGTTTTAATACTTGGTTTTAGTGACTCTTGTGGCTAAAAACAGTGCTCCGAAGATAATGCAAGAAGCACACTGCTGTCTGTAATTATTCCGTCATGACTCAGGTTTCAGCCACATCCACCAGCTAATGCAAAGGTTCTGCGCAAAGTTTACTAATAAATTTCCATCTTCCTTAGCATCAATCAGTTGTTCTTATACTCTAATCGAAAGTGCTTCTTATTGACCAAACCCAGAGAAAGGAGCAACGGAGCCTAGTTGATGCACATTTTTAGAGATGGATACACGATAAGTTAAATAGATATGCTTGAAGCTCTCTGAAACTACACATTTGAAAGATTTTTAAATAATTTAGAAAAATCCCACTTCCCAGTTTTAAAAATGTGTACATACCAGAATTTTTTCACAGAGGAAGCACGGTTTTCAGAGATAAACTTATTCAATGGTGGAAACAATTCTGAATGTCCATTTCCCAAGTGTTCTCTCCGAGGCATGAATTTTTCACAGCAGCCACGTTCATACTCACCGCTACAATGTCAGCCTCACCTTGGTTGCACAGACTGTCTGGAGTCTTTCTGTTTTGCAAGGGCTCACCGCTGGGTTGCATATACCAACAGCTTCTTGTCACCATAGGAGACTTCGAATTTTTTTTTTTTTTTTTTTTTTTTTTTACAAAGTGCAGTGGCAGAAGGCCCATCTCCCCCTCACCTGGGGACCCTGTGTACAGCTCTGGTGTGTTTCAGCAGGGTAGGATTACATTTTAGTAACAACTCCGACAAACTGTGAGGGAGACAAGTGGATGGGTAGAAGTTCCTGCGAGCACCTCCTGGTGCACTCTAATGGGGTAATTGAAGAGAGTTTAATGAAGGTAGGTAGTGAAGGGAAACCGCCATGATGGGGCAGCAAGAGCAGGGAGCCCTTACTTCCTTCCCCTCAGCGTGGGGTCCGGGACAGAGCAGTGACCCACGCCTAGGGAGAGAACTGTGTTTCTAGGAGAGGGAGCGTGGTCTGCACCTGAGATTCCAGTACAGGGACTGTAATAAGTTTGCTCAGAATGCCCTGACAAAGTACGGGAACAGGGTGGCTGAAACAACAGAAATTCATTTTCTCACAGTTCTAGAGGCTAAAAGTCCAAGCTCAAGGTGCTGGCAGGGTCAGTTTCTTCTGAAGCTGCTCTCTTGGCTTGTAAATGACCATCTTCTCCCTGTGTCTTTGCATAGCTTTCCCTTAATGCACGTGTCTCTGTTCAAATTTCCTCTTCTTATGACCACACCAGTCACATTGGATTAGGGCCCACCCAATGACCTCATTTTAACTTAATTACCTCTTTAAAAGCCCCGTCTTCAAATACAGTCACATGCTGAGTTACAGGGACATATAATTCAACACATGAATTATGGGGGGAACGCAATTCAACCCATGACAGGGACAGTGCCAACCTGTGGCCCAAGGGGAGGAAGCCGGGGCAACAAGCCTCACCGGATCTTCCCTCCAGCCCACCAGCTCTCTGCAGGGACTTGGCATTGGCCAAAACCAGATGGACGCCAGGGCCAGGGAGCTTGCTTGATGCTGCCCCCAAAGGTCAGTCTCCCAGTCTCCTAGGACATAGAGTTAAAAAGAGCAAACTGGAGGAACAAACGGAGAATATCCAGCTCACAAAGTCACTGTGCTGAGCTTAGAAAACAGAAATGTCATTGACATATAGGGTTATAAATAATTTAACATAGAAGGAAAGAAGGCATGGTCAGATAAGCCAGGGCATTCAGCTTTGGGGATAGCACTGAAATGCTAGTTTTTGAGAACTGCTGCCGCTAGGTTTGGCTTTGTGCAACAGTTTGAATGTCCTGCACAGCCCTTGTCCTTGTGAGAACTAGAAAAAGACATCCCCGTGGGCAGTCAAATGAGAGAAAGGTGGTTTCCATGGACTGAGCAGTTCTTTCAATGCATAGCTTTGGGGAGCTCCCCATTTGCCCTCCTTAGCCAAACACACTCTGCATGACCCTATGCAGTGACCCTTATCATGGGCTCAGGGTCATGATCATCACACCCTCCGTCCCCTTCTCCCAGACCCTCACCACGGACAACTGGAAGGATACACGTTGATCTGTGTCTGCTCTAGTCTTCAAACTGGCAGCCCCTCGAGTTCCCTATGGAAAAACCATTAAGCGATGGCAAAATTCACATCTATCACTGGCCGTTTTATGAAATCAATCAAGCCCCTTTTGCTGGCAGTTTCTGGCTCATCTGAACTTAACTATTTGGTGGATCTCCCACCTAAAGGGAGTAATTAATGTTCTTGTAGACAATTGTTTCTTGTTAGCACCTCTTGGTAACCTCATGTTAAGAGTTTGGGATTACTGGCAAACATGAGATTTGACTTTACTTATCCATCAGACAGACAGCCTGCTGGTGACAGTGAGAACAGCTCGCACATTCACACAGTCGTTGCAGACTTGAGTGGTTGTTCTGACAATTTTCTGGCAGGTGGCACTATATGGTCCTAAGAAGGGTACATAGAGAGTTCTGAGGCAGGGCACCTCCTCTGTCCCCAGCGGCTATGAAGTCGCTGTTTGGGTAAGTGGCCGGTTGGGTACGCTGTGTGTGAGGGACTCTGCTAGGCTCGGGTGTGGGGCTGGGGAAAGGGAAGGACACAAAGAAGATGAAGACGTGGTCCCAGCTTCTCCATGCAGTGAAGAGGAGGACATACGGGTACCCCTTCAGCTTCAGCTTCAGAATAATGTCCAGATGGACCACCTTACCTGCCCCACCCTCTCAAATTGTCAGTGAATGAGGAGTGGCAGGGCTGAAGAAGAACTTCCACACCCCTCCCAGGCGGTGGCAACATTTGGCTACTGCAGGGATTCTTTGGGCTCGAGGGGCCGAGCCTGTGAAAGACCCGTGATCCCTGTGGCCAGACCAGGAGTGGAGACCACTACTGGGGCTGAGGGGTGGGAGCCGGTGGGACTGGGTAGATGGGGGATGGGGGTGCTGGCTAGGAGCAGCCTCGTGGGTCCCACAGCGGCAGCGGGTGTCTGTGGAAGCCACTAAAACGACACCCAAGGCACCAGAGCCCCCTAACAACGAATGGCAGCTTGCTTGGCAAATCCCAGTTCCTTCTTTTCAGTAGAAAGAAAGGGAGCTCTTCTTCAGTGTTCACGGTGGGAAGCCGTTTATATTACTTATACCCTTGCCCCAGCACCTTCCCCCTCCTATGAAGACTGGGCCCCCTTCAGCTGTGGTTCCTCACCCTGACTTCTGATATTTGCTGATACTCACTTTTGACCCTCTGGGCTCTTACTACTGGTTTTCATGTTGTTGTTCGTTTTTTGTTTTAAATCTTAAGTAGAGGTATTCTTTGAAAGAAAGTTATTTCATCTAAGCCCAGGATCTGTGACCACCACTTTGAAAATATTTTGGCATTATCTTGTAAAACCGAAGCTAGGCATACCCTATGATCCAATAATTCCACTCCTGAGCGTAGACCCTGCAGAAATACATGCACAGCTGCACCAAGTAACAGTACGAGCGTTTCCATTAAGAATTGCAAAGAGCTTCCATGTCTATTAGAAATAAAATGGACACATTTTGGTATGTTTATGCAATGGAATACCATACCATACCGACGTATTACAGCTATGCAAAAACACAGGATAAAATCTTAAAGATATAATATTGAGTGAAAGAAGCAAAACACAATATATTTAATGCGTGATGTCATTTACATAAAGTTCAAATACAGGCAAAACTCAACGGTGGGTTTTAGGGATGCATATTTGGGTAGCAGAACTGTAAAGAAAAGCAAGGCAGGGTATCCCCTATAGTGTGTGTAGTGTTACTTGCTGAGCGGAAGGAGGGGTTCATGATTGTGAAGGGGCACCGTGGAGGGGGCCATGTTTTATTTCTCAGCTTGGGTGGAAGTCACAGGAACCCACTTTGTAATGAAACTCTGAGCTGTACATTTGTGTTTTATGCACTTTTTTAAGCTTCTTTTATAATTGAGGAAAAGTGAAAAAGAAAGTAGTTCTTTATTGCCTAATTATTCTCAGGAAGATTAGATACTGGGTTGAATCTTGAAGGATAAATAGGAGTTATCCACGTGGAGGAAGATATTCTAGAAGTCAGACAAGAAGGGGCAAAGGTGCAGGGTAAAGAACTTTTCTGAGATTTTAAAGATCAAGATGGGGTGTGGCTGGAGGTGGAAATGAGGTCTTGGGGAGCTAGGCATTCAGATGTGGAAGGCTGGTGCAGGGATTTTAAGCAGGGGATGAAATTTCAAGAAGAGCAGGACTGACGACAGGGACACATGCAACAAAGAGGTCATTCGGGTAAAGACTGAGAGGTGTTTGACTTGGGCAAGGCATTCCCTAGCCCCCCCCCCCCCCCCCCCGCCCCGCCCCCCCGCTGGGAACCATGCAGTGGGGAGCTGGCTGTGGGAGCCAGATTGCAGCAGGAGGAAGTGTAAGGGGAAGTAGGGGAGAGGAGACAGATGCATTTGGCAGCACTGGCAGATGCTGCAGAGCGGGGCCAATGGGAGGAAAAACAGATGAGGAGGTTTAGGCTGGTGAACTCCCTGTTTCTCCATGGCCAAAGAAGGTTGTAACTCTTTTCGGTCCCCAAGATTCAAAGGCATTTATTTCAGACTTCAAGATTCACTCATGCGTAATGAGATGGGTCAACTGGTAAGGAAGTGTCACCCTGCTCGGTGAGGTTGGACCACATTCCCTTGGGAGGGCTGGGAAAGTCCCTGGGAGTATCAGGAAGCTACCACACCGGGGTTTCTGTGGGATGTTGGATTTGTGGCCTCAGAGATGGCAAGTCGCTGTTGCCATTGGAGAAACATCTCTGTTCCCTTAATTTAATGCACACCAGAGTTGGTGGCTGAGAGCTTGTAAGAGACCAGTCTGTTAACCAGGCCCTGAAGCAATGGCTTTGGGAGGGTGGCGTCAGCCAGTGGTTTCTATTATCTTCTTTTCTCTCCTGTACTCCAACTATCATACCTGTGTTTTCCTACCAGTCTCCCTTTCTAAGCCTCTCTTTCCTACTCCCTTTCTTCCTCTTCTTCCTGACATCCTCTCAGTCTTTCCTTTACATATGCTTTCTGGAGTTTCCATTTCCACACCATTCCTGTACTTCAGATCCCTGTTTCAGACCTTTAACGACTTTCCATCTGACCGTGAGAGGTAAGCAGACTTCAAGGGACAAATTTATGGCATCATAAAAGGCCCCCTTCTTTTGGGGAGGCACCTGCCCCAATATGGCAGGGTGACTCCTGCCCCTTGACATACGGTTCTTGTCTCCTCCTGGGCAGAGTTGGAGGAGAGCCAACCTCCTCACCACCCCCAGACTCCCACACAGAGCCAGAGCTTTGGGAGCAAGGCTGAGGCATTGGTGCAGCCAAGAGAGTGAGCTCAGAGATGGGGGGCTGGTTATACACAGGGGGACTGACTCAATGTGTAAATATATCAAGGTTACTAGGAGCCAGGTTTCCTGCTGTCAGAGAAGAGAATTACAAATATGGGAAGGGAAAATAAACCCAGAGGTGTCAGACTGGAAATGGAGGTAAAAACATGCGAACACGTTTTTCACTATTTACGGATAAAGTAGAAAAAACGGACGTAAACGTATGCACGTGCGCGTCTGCGCCCACATACACATTCCCTAACCCTGCTCACTGCCGGGGCTTGCAAACAGCAGCGTATCCATAGCAGCGTGCACCCCGTCCCCAGATCTTGCCTTCTAATTACCGTTCTCCACTAAAAGGAACCACCAGGACGCTTTGGAGAAATGGTTGAAACCAGAACTGGGACAGGGAAGGTACAAGATGAGTTTGGGACACCTGGTGGTACCAGAAAGCAAGGAAATGCTTAAAAAATAATGGGGACGTGTTTTAAAAAACACAGAAGCCAGCATGCAGGGCCTCCCACTGACCAAACCACCTTCATTAAGTGATCTAAGGGAACATCATTGATAACGAGAAAATGGAAATCCCGCACCTTCCACAGGGAAGCAGTGAGGAGCACACAGATTCACTTTGGTCATGTTCCTGCCAAAGGTGCATGACCACATGGACTCGTCAGACAGGCGTATAACCTGAGGACATGCTGCAGAATAACTGGCCTATAATCTTTAATCATGTCAAAGTCACGAAAGTCAAATAAAGACTGAGGAGCTACGTCAGACTGAAGGAAACTAAAGACATGACCCCTAAATGCAATGTATGATTTTGAACTGGATCCTTTTCTTACAAAGACGTTACTGGAATAGCGGGTGCGGTCTTCACGTTACTTTCCTCATCGTGGTGGTTGCACTGTGGTCGTGCAGGAGAACGTCCTTGTTTGTAGAGGATAATGGAGCACCCGCTTGATAATTTGCTCTCCAACAAATCAGGCTAAAGCTTCTTTGTAGTGTACTTGCAACTTTTGTGTTTCAAAGTTAAACAAATAGTAATAATAAATAAGATGGCACAACCATTTTGGGGAAAATGGGAAAGATACAAGGGGAACACAAAATTCCCACTAATTGAGGAGAAAACATGACAAATTTTGTGTTTATGGTGGGTCATGTAGGGCTGTGCCTCAACATCCCTGGAGTTCCCTATGCTCTCTCCTCAGCTCTCAGGGGTCTTCTGACAGAAAAATAGAGAAGTGTTATTATTTTTGAGAGTCCTTGGAAAGCTGCAGTAGTAGGTAATGGAAAGTGCCATGATTCTCCTTCCCAAGTCACAGGCCTTGCCAGAGGTCTGAGTATAGCCCAACGACTTGGACCCCTTGCTGCTGCTTCCAGCGAAAGGGAAGAAACCTGACAGTGTGGTGAGGATAACTAGAAGCTCTCAGTAAGCAGTAGGACAACCTGTGGCTCACATCTCTTTTTCCATTTGAGGGAATGAATGTGGAAGTGAAAGGAGCGTCTCGAATGTTTGTGCTGTTACGAGACATTTTGAACTTCTGAATCAGAGTAGTGGGCTTGGTGGGAGGGATGAAGTACATAGAACATTTGAGAAGAGACTTAACTGAGAACGTTTATTACAAGTTTATAGCCTTCTAGAGTCACTTTCATGGAATGGTGCTGATGTGCTGTCCTTGGCTTTCATGGAGGGGCTCTACCTGAAAAAGCCTGGGGAAAGTGTCATTGTATTGGCAGAGGAATATGGTGGACACTGCCCAGTGCCTCCTGCAGGAGTCTCTATACAAAGCTAATCAATACTTTTTCCAGAGGATCTGGTAGGCTTTGTTCCCATTGACAAGAGTTATAGATGTGTGTGCTCTTCTCCTTTTTCACCTTGGCTGCTAGGAAACTCAAAATTATTGAGCTTCGACGATAGGGATGGTGGAGGCCTTTTGGCTTGCAGAGTTCCATTCTGTGCACACCTTCTCTCTTCACTGTTAACCGCCCAAGCACTGATTTCTAAATATGCTTTATTGTGTTTCCTATAAATAGCTTCAAACTTTTGTAAATTAAAAGTTTATAAACCAAATAGACAAAAGGATCATTGGAAGAGTACAAGTTGAGGGAAACAGAAAACGTTCTCTTTAAAACAGAACTAAACATTGGGGGGAAAGTTATATAGCAAGAATGAAAGAAGTTCCTTCAGTATTTCTCAAGTAAGAAAATAAGAGGCAAGAGGGCCAGGAGCAATATTTATGGTCTCAGGCATGTGTCAAAGCACAGTGTGTAACAAAGCAGATATAATGGGATTCCTGCCTAGACTTCTGAGAAGAAAGTAATAAATGTAAGAGTTTTCAAGATCTAGTAGAGGCGGGAGGGGTCAGAAAACTACACAGGTGTTTGCAAATCCACAATCTGGCAAGTGCAGAACATCTGACAGAGGGTAAACAAAGTCAAAATGACGCTGTTTAAAAAGTACCCTACACCTGGCTTGATTAAACCAAACCAAACCAAAACAATACTTTGTCACACACTGCAGTATTTTCAGAGCAGGAGTGACAAAGGCACATCGAGTCTTTGGATGTCTGCTCCAAGTCTCATTCTGGCAACAGCAGACCTACCAAAGACTTCATTTGTATGCCTGACAATTTCATCTCTCAGAAGGCACAGGAACTGGTGAGGGAAACGGCTGCTTCGGAGTGAATTCTGATCAGTAAAAACGGAACCGGTTGGTAATGCGGAAATGACAAGAATATCAGGAGAGAGTGTTTAGGTCGTCTTGGCCCCTCACAGAACTCCCAAAGCTCTTTATTTAGGTCATGCTTTTGTTACTTCTCCTTGCTGTATTGTCATTCATACATTTGTGCCTCCCATAAGAATGTGCCTTGAGGACTGGGACCTCATGTCATCTTTGTATCTTCTGATGTCTGCTGCGGTATCTTTTAAATGCAAAAAATTAAACATGCTGAGTTAGAATATAATAAACATGGAGACTTGTATAATTTCAGGATGATCGGACAACATTCTTTGTTAAAGCTTTCTCCGCCCGATTATAAAATGTTTTCATGGTATAAAACCGGAAAAATTTGGAAAAGTATAAAGAAGCAAATATAAACTTCCCAATATCCTTCCACCCACAGCTAAGTATTTTGGAACACCTCCTCATCTTTTATACTTAAATACTGTTTCCTAATTATGAACATACTCCATCCATAGTTCTGTACCTAACCGTTTTCATTTACTTTATATTGGGTTTTTCATGCCATTATGATGTCTTCTTTTAAAAATATAATATTCCATTGCATGTCTTTATTACAATTATTGTGACCAAAAAATAAACAACATAAGGATTTCAATTAGTTACAAGCATTAAGAACTGTGGTGTATCTGAGAAGTCAAAATGGAAACCATTTCACCTGTAATAGAAGGATAGGGCCGAGGGGCACCTGTGTGGCTCAGTCTTTAAGCGTCTGCCTTCGGCTCAGGGCGTGATCCCAGAGTTCTGGGATCGAGCCCCACATTGGGGTCCTCCGCTAGGAGCCTGCTTCTTCCTCTCCCACTCTCCCTGCTTGTGTTCCCTCTCTCGCTGGCTGTCTCTCTCTCTGTCAAGTAAATAAATAAAATCTTAAAAAAAAAAAAAAAAGGATAGGGCCGAGCGGGGAGCTAGGTGAGGCCTGGGCTATTCCTGGGGTTCTAGGTGTTGACCCGAGTCACCTGTGGTGCATCGACAGGGTGAGCTGATGGTGCACAGTGTGGAGCCCGAGCCGAACGTTCAAGCTGCAAGGAATGTTCACAGAATCATGGAGCCAGCAGTTCTCCACATTTGAAGAACGATCGACTTGTCTCTCCTTTTTTTTTTAAAGATTTTATTTTATAAGCGGACATACATTAAAAGATCTTTTTTGGGGGTGTCCAGTTCTATGAATTTTAGCACATATATTTGTGTAACCACCACAACCAGGATATAGAAGAGCTTCATCACCCTCAAAAAACTCCCTTGTGCTGTGGCTTTCTAATCACATCCTCCTGTCCTCTTTAATTCCTGGTAATCGCTCTTCCGTTCTGTCAATATACTTCCGTCTTTTCAAGAACGGGAATGACCGACTTGTTCTCCAGCATCTCAGTTGGCAGAACTCAGGCTGATAGGTAGAAATTACAAAGACGCAATTTGACTCCTTTAAGCCAGTTTGAGAGCTGTTCCAAAAAAGATCCGGGATGCCAGGTGAGGTGGGAAGTGACTTGTCACTGGAGGTATTCAAGCAGAGAAAGTGGATTCAGGGATACTAGATGGTAGGAGATACCTGCAGTCTCGATTATGATCCGTATCTTGTGCAAATGAGCAATGGAAGGACTTAGATCAAATCTCAGCCTTGCAGAGTCACATTTAAAATGAAATGAATAATAGCATTAAAGTTTGTATTGAATCCAATGCCACCTGTTTTCAATTCTGAGCAGCCCAGAGACCTGCCAGAGCTTTCTTGCTCCTCCAAGTCATGAGGTCTGGCAAGGCTTCTGGCTTCCTCCTCTGCCCCCAGCTTCCTTGAGCCTTAAAAGTCACATTTGTTACTTCCCGAGTCTGAGCAACAATGCCCTTGATGAGGAAGGAGGGGCTGGCAGCATCAGGCAGCGGTGGTTTTGTGTCTCAGTTCTTACCATTACTCCCCAGTTTGGGACCCCTTTACCTCCAGTGGCATGTGCCTGCAGCTGCTGAGTGCCGGCCCACAGTCGCCCTCCAAGGCCCCGTGCGTGTGCAGCCCCGTCTCCTGCCCGAGAGCTCGCAGCTGGAGCTGACGAACAACGTAACCCTCCCTCTAGTGGCTCGAGCGAAAACACTCCGGCCCCACCAAGACCCAGAGCGAGACGCTCTGGAGCCATCTCGCAGGGTTGAAATTCCAAGGCTTCTCCGAGTTTATCCCCCACGGAGGGATGGGCACAGGGCAGCGCCTCTCAGCTGTGCCAAGAGCTGCCTGCTGGGACGGGTGGGCGCCCACCTCCCAGCCCCGCTCCCCGCTGCCATCTGGCACGGGCCACGGGGTGGGGGCCGAGATCTGCGATGACGGAGGGCTGGTTGTCTCATCACGCTGCTATTTGAGGGAAGAAACTGCCCAGCTTTTCTTAAACCCTGAGCTCGGAGTTTCCTCCCTTCTCACCTACTTGCCATCTTCTGAAGCTCTGTGTGCCAGGGGGAGGGGGGCTGGTGACAGGTCCATGACCTTTACTCCGAGTCGCTGGATCTTTTCCTTTTTGGCTACTCTAGTGGAACGAAGAGATCGGTCAGACTGAGCCTTCTTTGAGCCCCACTCAGGCTGGGAGGCACTGCTTTTCTACCGGCAATTTCCAAATCAGTGTCTAGGAAATTCAAGGAGTGGAATTCAGGCTCCAGTGGATTTGCCTGGTGTCATTGCCCAACTTCATCCCAGCCAGTGGGGGGGGGGGGAATACATGCACGCCGGGGAGCGCCTGCCAGAGCGTCTGCCTTCCCTTCCAACACAAAAATTCCACCTCAGAGGCTGGGCCCCAGCCCATCTCAGACAAAGACAAAATCCTGGCTGCTGAGGATGACCCGAGCAGCACACTCTTTCTGCCAGGCACCTTGGTTCCTCTAGTGTGAGTGGCAGCTCACCATCACCCTCGTGTGCTTGTCCCTCTTGCACAGACAGAAAAGGTGCTCTTGAAAAAGTTATCAGTCTCCGTGTAAAGGCAGCCACTGGATGTCCCGGACTCCAGTGACATAAAGCCTTCCTAAAATACAAGAACAGCAAGATGAACAAAGCCTAAGATGCTTAGCAGACTGGATGGCGCCTCTTTCCTGTCTTTGGTCACTGGGTCCCATGAAGGAGCACTGGGACAGGAGACCTTTGCAGCCCATGTACGTCTTGGTGAGGCCACATTGCCCTTCTGCCCCGACGTCCTTTTCTCTCCAGCACTAGCTATCATCAGAGGGCCATGTTTCCTTTTCTGAACGAGCCATTCGGTACCGGGGCTTTCTCGGCCCTGGCCAAGTTACCTGCTCTAAACCCCACTTGTGTCCTTCACACCCCCCCTGGCCCACATGGCCGGGAGGTGTACAGAAATGGGGGGTAAGGGTTCTTCTTGCCTCCTCCTCTCACCACTCTGACAGTGCCCTTGGGTAGCAGAAGAATTCTGTATGACTACACTGTAACATGTGCTCCTCCTTGGGGAAAGGACTCAATTTCCTGTACTAAGTGCCTCTCATAAAGCACATCAGTGGGGCCGAGAGGAGTTCTCTCTCCCCCAGGAATGCTGAACCAGAGCCTCCTACGGGAAACATTCGAGGTCACTGAAGGAGGCCCACGTCCTCCAGGCATGGATAAGATCGGCCTGAAACCCTTACCCATGTGCTTGCTTAACACGGATGGGACTGTTTTTATTCCATTCTCTTGCTGGTCCACAAGCAGCGCCATAGTCATAGAGTAGTGGTAGGAGACAGGGAGGAGAGGGGTCTGGCTCTCGGGCCTTCTGGAACAGACCAGAGGTAGACTGCGGCTGACGTGAGATGTGGTCAGCTGATGGTTGATGTCTCTGGTTCCTGTACACGGAGTTAAGTAACCAGAGGAGGAGGAGGTGGAAAGGTTTTTCCAATTCTTCTCAAGGAAATGTATTTTGAGTACACAGTGAGTCTGAGATAATTTTCAACTCACTTTCAAACCAACTGCCTGAGCCGAAGAAAGCAATCAGAAATGAAATGCACGAAATTCTGATACACAATTAACCTACTTAAAAGAAACTGACAGGAAAAATAAAATTTCAGATGTTTTTTATTCAAAGGTTTTCAAAAGAAATAAAACAGAAAAAGCTAACAATCTGATCAAATGTACAGTTCAAAAATGTCTTTTGGCGTTTAACAACAAGTCCTAGGAAGGAAAACTACAGAGTTATCTTGAACCGGACAAATAAGTTACCACTGGCAAGTTTGTGGCACTAGTAAAACAAAAATAAAAAATTAACTCTCTTGATCATATAGATATCTCTATGAAAATCTTTTTTTTCAATCTGTACAAAAGGTCTTTCTTCATAAATTAATTTTTTTTATAATTTAATGGCTGTCTACTATGTGATGTTTAACTGATTTTTTTTTATTTTTTTATTTTATTTTATGTACAGAGGTTATGTTTCCCAAATCTTACCCAGACGAGTATGGCACTTAGTTCAGACATCTCTAGCAGCAGATTTCCCCTCCCCTCTAACCGAGCTATCAAATTTCTGTCTTAACTAATGCAAAAATATCAAGTAGTGAGAGACCCAGGTTTATAAATGTACTAGGTACAAGGAGGGCGCTGCGTTCGGTCTGGACTTTCACAAAGCAGTAATATTCCAGGGAGCATAGAACCAATAATACCACAACTTTAAAAAAGGAAACAAAAACAAAAACAAAACACATTTCTCTTAGGACTATGTAATTTTCACTAGAATCTACACTTCTCAGAGCAGCAAGGACTTTTGAAACTATGAAATGTCACTGACATCTATAATCAAATACAAGCATAAAATTTAAGAACTAAAAAATACTCGAAAGAAATAACTGCTTAGCCCTAGCTCCTGAGCTAGGAGGATTTGGTCTGTGGAAACAGGGAGGGCCAGCAACCTGTCCCAGCACAAAAGAAAACAGACTCTGAGGTAGATAACTGATCACACACAGTTGACCAGACAAGTACACAGTTTTGGAAGACAACTTAATTTACCATTGCTTTTCAAACGTATGCAATTGTCTTAATAAAAGAGCTTTAATAACAGTGAATTATCTTCTATGTACTAAAGTAGAAATAACTGTGTATTTATGAATCAGGAATTTCATAGTTTCAAAATTGGTTTCTCTTTACACTTAACACTTGTAGTGATGATGTAAAGTGTGGCACTGCTTGGATCCAAATCTTCCTTCATGCTTTTTTTTGTTTGTTGGTATGTGTCCATACATCAATTAAAATTATAAAACCTAAATGCAAAGGTACAAAAAAGGCACATTCTCCTAACCGCAAACTGGTCCGGCAAAAATAAAGAGCACAGAAGATATGATGCTGAGAGAAGGTGGAGCTACTGGTTACTGGCTCTTCGGTCTTTGGTGAAGTTACCTTTAAAAGTGCCAAGTAATTTTGATTTCTCAAATTTATGTAATAGAGAGAGCTAGTAGCCAATCATTTCGCTTCTATTCCTATCTCAGCTTATGTTTGAAGATAAAATCCTTACTTTTAGCTTTTGCCATTTAGTTGCAATAGCAACGTTTTTCGGTTTGCCAGATCTCAGGCGTAATTCTCAGTCTAAAGCACTATCATTAGTATAAAGGAAGGACAAAACATTCGGTGACTCCCCGCCCCCACCCCCCACCCCCAGCCCCAACGCTACCTACACTAAATCTAGAACATCGAGTTAGTTTTTTTTTTTTCCTGAAAAAAGGCAAAAAAGACTTTACATTGCATCATACAGCAGATATCCTAAATCAGTCAAACTATCAGAGGAAACTGTCGGCGTACAGCCTTACAAACAAGTTACCCTATTAAAAGTTCCCCAGTCAGAAAATGTGTTTCACACAAAACATTTTTCCCTTCTTGCATTTCACTACCTTACACATTATGTGAAAAATCATTAAAAACACCTACTACGTATTTAAAAAAGCCAAAATTTCAGCAACTTTTATTGACTACCTTTTAAAAGCCCTATGCTGCTGTTTTACAAGGCATAATAGACCAGCTCATTTGGTCGAAGCGTTCTACATCATTAGTTTGAACTAACTTTTACTGAAACAGCTACAGCATCAAAGGAGTTAAGGCAAATTGGAATTCATAGAAAAGGAGAAGACACTTCACACTACGTTGAAAGAAAAATGGAAAAGCTAAGAAGAGAGACGCGGAGGGCGACACTGAATACAGCGACACTCACACTCGCAAGCACGGAACACCATGGGGGAAGTCGGACTACTTAAACGTCAGAGCCCATTGCATACAGCCGAAGAAAACGCAAATTAAACACAAAATGGACAAAACCACAAAAATCCGGTCATGCACTTGGATAAGTCTTCATGGTCTTTGTGCATACCCAGAAAATTGAAGTTTTCTTTTTCTTTTCTTTTTTTCTTAGTTTTTTTTTTTCTTTTTTTTTTTTTTTTTTTGCATCATAACATTTGATAAAAATCTTTTGTTTTGTTTTTGTTTTTTGTTTTTTTTTTTTTTACTAAAATAAACCTGTTCAGGGGAACAGCTACTAGATGAATTTAAGGGTTTTATGCACCTTATAGAACTTATAGCAAAAATAGTTTTAGTTGATTTCATTATAAATAACGTTTTCAAGAACCTGTGCAAAACTGTCAATAATTTCCTAAAGCACAATTGATCAGAAAAATCCATGATTGTTCAGCCTTCACACCCTTCTTCATGTAAGAATGCCCTTCTGTACATCTGGAAGAGAAAAATAAAAGAGAAATGCTCTTATACATTTGGTAGAATACACCACGGGATTTTGTAACCTTCTTCTCACTTTAAAGGTATACATGTGTGACTAAGGCAAGCGGGGCTCATCACTGGTGGTAGACCAATAAATGCTAGAACTGAGGATCGTTTCCATGCCTTGACTCCATCTTTCAAACGTGGGACCTACAGCATACTTTTTTACCAGAGCAACCAGAGCTCTGGGTCTAAGGATACTGACGTTAAATTCATAGTCAAGATATTGCTAATCTTGTAATACTAGATGAAGCAAAATCTTATGCCATATTTCCTTCAAGCTTGTGAGCGTGAAAGCAATATAAATTTGGATACATGTATTGTAGGACACATTTGGTGCCTGGTGAACTGATTTGTTACAGATTTTTAGGGTGGATGGGTAAGGAGGATGAGACAGTAACTATCCATTTGACTTCAATACAAGGCACTCTTCTTTCTGGATAATATGCAAATCTACAAAATCAACCGATTTTAACCTTTCAATGACACCGGATTCTTTGGCCAGGATTAAGGCAGTGTGAGCAAATATGAGCTATTCTAAGTACCATTATGATAAAAGAATCACAGACTTGGCTTGAACTGAGCCCTAAGGTTACAAAGATGTTTCCCTCATACCTCACAGTTACTTATTAGGTTGAAAGGTATATGGTGAATGGTCATTAGACGTCTCGACCGCCACCTGCTGCTGACCACTTGCTTCCTACAACAAAGCAGAGCAGAGGAGACATGAGCAATGAAATCCAAACTCCACTCCTCCCGTCCGAGTTTCACATCTTAAAATACAAGCGCTCATTAAAAGCGATTTTCTTAATATTATGGAGGGTTTTCAGGGTTAATGATTTCCCTAAGGAGTTAAGATGTCTTACAGACCCAAAGACCCAAAGAACCTCCCACCCCAACTTGAAGAGTTGGCTCTTCATGTCAAGCTACAATTTATCAAACAAATATCTTATCCCTTGGAGCCAGATGTGACTTGGAATTCAGTATTTTCAGACTTTAGAATCTGAAAAATGGTAGGCATATACCCTTTATCACAGAATATACCCAGCGGGGCCTAGAGCTACGCCTCATTACCAAACACACGAGCAGGTCTACACAGAAGGATATAAATATGCACAGTAAGTGGGCTAAGATTTTGTCTTGTATCAGTTCAGGCTGGGTTTTGCCACAGGTCAGGGATTTGCTAAAGCAGTTATAAAGAGAATTTTTATTTTCAGATTTTACCGTGTGTTTCAGAACTGCAGATAAGGGATTGTGGGTTCCCTCACCTGTGGTTGTCAGTAAGTACACAATTTTAATCAATCAGCAGAAAACAAAACACAACAAGAATGCCCCCAAATAATCCAACCACAGTCCTAGGGCTGTTTCTGCAACTGGAACCTATGGGATCCACTTAGTGGGTAGGATTGATTGGGATGCTGAAATTTCCTTGGAATTTTAAGGGTACTATGCAGAAAAATGCTATGCTTTCTGTCCAATCCCTTTTTAAAAAAAAAAATTTGTATTTAAATTCAATTTAGTTAACATATAGTGTTTTAATAGTTTCAGGGGTAGAATTCAGTGATTCATCAGCTGCATGTAACACCCAGTGCTCATTGTATCGAGTGCCCTCCTTAATGCCCATCACCCAATTATCCTACCCCCCAACCACCTCCCCCTCCAACAACCCTCAGTTTGTTTCCCATAGTTAAAAGTCTCTTATGGTTTGTCTCCCTCTCTGTTTTTATCTTATTTTTCCTTCCCTTCCCCCATGTTCATCTATTTTGCTTCTTAAATTCCACATATGAGTAAATTATATGGTATTTGTCTTTCTCTTTCTGTCCACTCTTAATTTAAGCGTCAGTCTTCTTTCATTATCATTATATCTGCATCTTCCATAATAATAACTAAGAGTTATTTAGCTATCCTAATAGCCTCTGTAAAAAAAAGGTATGGTTTGTTCCTCATCCCTATTAACAATTCTGAAACACCAGGTTTTTTTTTCAACTATCTTAATTATAACTGATTTCTTCTTGTAGTTATTATTATTAACATAATCTTTGCTACCAGGATTGCAAACTCCAGCTTTATCCTAATTTGCGTGTTAAGTATACCTTTCCAGGAGACAAGACAGATTCTTGAAGGGTATGAAATGTGCTACAAGTGGGATGCTGCGTGGCTCAGTTGGTGAGCCGTCTGCCTTCGGCTCAGGTCATGATCCCACGGTCCTGGGATCGAGTTCCGCATCGGGCTCCTTGCTCAGCGGGGAGCCTGCTTCTCCCTCTGCCTGCAGCTCCCCCTGCTTGTGTGCACGCGTGCTGTCTCTCTCTCTCTCTCTGACAAATAAATAGCACATGTGCGCTCTTTCTCTGACAATAAATAAAGTCTTAAAAAAAAAAAGTGCTACAAGCTTGGAAAATAGCTCTGGGAGCTTTAGGGGTGTGGCCTGGATACTGCTACACTAATCTGTATGCAGAGAACTGTATTTCATAGTTGAAAATAACCCTAGCTCTATATGCCCTCTGAACTCCATTCTTTATGCAAACATTTGACTTCTGACTGATTTTTCTTTGAGTTCCATCTAATTCACCCATTTCTGAAAGTACTCATTGCCAGAATGGCCATGGGGGCGGGGGGGGGGGCGTGTTGCACCAACCTCAGCGGGCACTGCCGTTGTCTGCACGTGTGTGTACTGCGGCAAATAAGCTCCTTGCATCGCCGATGTCGCAGGCATGTACTGAAAAGGACGATATGGTCAGGATGGGAAGTGATAAGCCATGCAAAAATTCTGAGTGCTTGGAGAATTTTGAGATGGGATGTCAAGTACTTGGAAATCTCGAAGGAGAAATGTAAACAAGCTACCTCAAAGTTTAATTAATAAGTATGTCATATGGAAAGTGAAGTGACTGTTTCTACTTTCTGAATTTGTCAAACGAAAACTCCCACCTTTCTTTGCATTTCCCAACAAACATACACATGCATGAAGATCACTAAGGCTTCTCAGTCCCTTTGTTCTTTTCTGCCACCACTGACATGGTCTGAATTAAAAGCCTTCGGCCATCTTACCATCTAAACGTTAGGTTACTCTATGTCCATCCTGGAAGATCCTCTGCTAGAGGCTCGACCTCAATCCCCAACTGAGTCCCCTGGACTTCGGAGAAGTCTGTCAATCCCAAGATTGTGATACAGTGCCCCCCAATTCCGTGAAAGAAGTGAAGGGAGGAAGAATTCCGTGCCTTTTGCACCCTCACCACCTTCATCTTTTCCTTCACGACACCAGGTGCGCAGTGTGAATGCAAGGCACCAGTGTGCAGGGCTAGATGTGGTCGTGTGTGCGCTAGGTTCTGGGAAAGGAGAGATACCCAAAGGACAGACGTTTAGTCCATCAGTTAATCATGTGGAAGGCAATGTGGGGGGTGAGAGGGGCTCGGACATCATCTCTGGACATCCCAGAGCCTGTAATTGAGGCTGCATTAATTTACCCTCCTCTGTTTGCTGAGACACACGATATTAATTTGCCACCTACTGTTCCCGTGCTGCCTAGCGACAGATGACTCATCTGCTGGGCCAGAGGGCTGATCATAGACGCAGGCTGTAGTGACATGGTGTGCTCCATCGAGGGAGTTAACACGGCCCCCTGGGGATCGGGAGACAAGCACAACATCAGATAAACTCACCGAGGGAACTGAGAGTCTGTCATTCCTTTTGCAAAGGAAAACGCCTTCGTTTGTTGAAAAATGGGAACCAAAATAACCTCCTCGCAAACCTGCTTATGGTATCATAAACAATTTCCTAAAAACCTTCTGGGCAATGCTTCCTAAAACTTTTCTGAGAGCATTCATTTCACTGAAATGACTGCATTAGACATGTTCCTGCCTTTCCTCTCACTCCCGTGCAAAGCAAGCTAGTCCAGCAGGAGGAGCTGTAGTGGGAAGAGGGGACGATTTCCGGAGGGCTGGGGTTACAGAAATGCTTTCTTCATTTTTTAAAAAATAAATGACAGTTGATGTTTTATGCAGCCACAAAACAATAGGCCACATTGAATATTTATAAATACAGAGTCTTGTTTAAAAGTGTTCTGTACAGAGTCATTTGATTCAAGACCAGGCTGTTAGGATCAAGAGCACATTCTCCATTCACTGTTTCTCAGAACTTTCAGCTATAATTTGGTGCCAAGGGAGGGAAGGAGATTCAGATATGATTAATAATCCGATTTCAGATCCTCTGATTCATCTGAAAAAAATTCTGGTCATTAAAAATAAAATTAAATATAATTAAACAAAATCGGGGGGGGGGGACCAAAAAAAAAAAAACAAAAAACCCACAACCCCCCACAACCCAGCCTGGCCTCCCCATAGTACACGGCTGTTAGCACTGTCAGGGCACGACTGCCCGGATTCCAGCCTCGGGATGTTTGCAGAGTTGCAACCGGGGTACATAAACAATTGCATACCCTAGGCTTTTGCTTTGAACTTAACATTCTATTATAAATATTTACCTCAGTGCATAGCCATCATTATCATTTTTAATGATTGCATAATGGTACGTTGATTGTCTAAACCGAAATTTAATTAATTCTATTTCTGGATTTCTGCATTTTCTCTAATTTATCCTGTATAATATTCTTACGGATTATATCATTCCCCTCACTTTTGCAATCACTCAATTACCCGAGAGTGCAATTATTCCGACACAACCTATCAATATTAATGTTATGTTTTTGTATTATTGCAACCGATCTACCCCTTCAATACACTGTTATTTATTGCTAATCGGAACACAACTGAGGTCAGAGCCTGGTGTGCAGGCACTTTAATTCTGCTTGCCGGCAGTCTGAACTGGGTGGGGAAAGGAAACGGGCGTCAGATAGGAACCATCTGCACACGCTACCACTGTCTCCTCAAAGATGTTAAACTGGGACATGTGCAGGCTTTGTCTCTAAAAGTTGCCAAAAAAAGATAGAGATGTGTGTCAGAAACGGTTTGTTGTCAATGCAGTTCACAGAAAATTTGTTCTTTTTAAATTTTTAGTGTGCATCATCAAAAAGTGTGTGGTAACATGGAAATGATTCCGAAGCCCAGAATATGCTGAAGGAATTTCCTGCTTCTTTTTTTCATTCATGTGTAAGAGCTACTGTCCAAGACTGTGCGTACAGAGACAAGTACGTGCGCGTGTTTACAGAGACGCACGCGTACGTCATCCGAGAGCTCGTCTCCTGTGTTACCAACCCAACGTGTTTTAGCAGCGGCTTCAAAGTCACCTCGGCAACTTCCTGTTTCGAACTTGTCCCTACACTGCTGTTTCACAGGCACAGGTCTTGCACTGCACGGTGTCCTCTTCAGGAGCTGTCCTGAGAGAAACTCCTGCCTCGTCTTAAGGCCAACAATGGTGCGCTTCTCCTGGGCAACTGACCTGTTTTTCTCTTATAAGAACCGTGAACTGTTTTGCTTATTAGAATTCCCATTTGGCCTCAGTTACTGGAAAGCACAGGGCCAAATCTGTGGCCCTCTCATGCCAGTCATGTAGGCCATTGTGTTGCGCACTGTTCGCTTTTCTTGTGATTCTGTTCTCCACCTTGATTTTTCAACGTTTAAAATTCAGGCTTTAATTTAACAAACTGGATTTTATGTATCTTTGAAAAACACATTAAATACGCTATCTATTAACGGGAAGTATAACCCAATTAAAAAAAGTAATATGTACACAAGTAGAATGAATGCTCAAGTCACGAAAGAAGTCACATTTACCAAAGAAAGTGTTACTGCTTTAGTGTTTATAATTTCCACCCAGAGGTTAAGTAAACTGATAAAAATCTCTAGCTTCCTTTTCAACACTTTATATTTGCATTAAACGGAATACAATTTAAAAATGTGAGCTGTTTTCATATCAACTACTGTTAAAAATATAGCAATTTAAAACCTTTAAAATTTAAAAATTCAATTGAATGGACTTCTACAGAACTGTATGAAGAAGAAAATGTTATCCTGCTTCAAATACGATACACTTTAAGCTCTTACAACTGCAGATTTGATTTAATGCAACTGTCAATTTGTTTTAAAACAAGGGTGGGAGGAAGTTTTATAATGAACTTGTACACTCTCCTATTCCACGCTTAAAATTTCCCAAATCCCATACCATCTTTGGCAAAAGGTTTTAAGCCGGAGAATGGTCTTCCGAATGTCTGCACAGCTTAGCTGCAAACCACAAAGCCAATAAGCTGAGAAACTTACGGGGTGCTGTAGGATATATGGTTGCGGTTGCATCCAAGAAGGACTTTGCACCTGGAAAAGGGAGGAGTTTGAAAGAAACATTGATTTCCATTGGAATGTAGGCTATCTCTTTCTCTAGAGCTCTTTTAATCATGTTAAAATCTACAGAAGGAAAATAAGGAAGCAATACTATCAATGATTAAAAAGATTAAGGCAGTTAGAGTTCTTGGCAAACTGGTCACTCTGAATAGGATGAAATGATTATTTAAAACCAAGTTCCACTTGCCCATTCAAGAAGTATTTACTGAGTACCAGGCATCAAAGAGAAAAAAGGCAAGTAAGACATGGGCCCCACCCTCAAGAAATTTACTAAGAATGGAGATAAAACAACTAAACAACTCAAATAGTGAAAAGTGTGATAACTGAGGTATGAACTAGGCACTTTAGGAATACAGATGAATGAGAATTCCAGCACATCTTATTACACACTAATCCTTAAAGTATGTGCTTATTTAAAAAGAATAACGAAATTCAATCCCTCTTTGATACCAGGATACTAGGTTTCAGAAATCTTGTCGGGTGGTCAACAATTTCTAGTGAGTGTGGAAAATAAAAATCTGAAAGTCAGATTTAGAAAATGAAAAACTTTTGTAACTCGATCTTGACATGTACAGTCAAAAGGGCACCTGCACGGAAGACCCTCTGCGTTGAGGAGTACGACAGGAGAGTCAGGCTCCGTGGCAGGAAAGCAAGCCTGCGCGGCCTGCCACTCAAGAGAAGAAGTATCAGTCCACTTCTTGATGCCCAGAGCTCTCCTGAGACTACGTAATTTTTAAAAAATAAGTTTCAGTCTCTAACTCTAACCACAAAACCCTCCTGTATCTCACCCCTACGGTTAACTTCAGAGGTTCTACAGAGAGCATATGGGGAAAAGTCATGGGGGAAGAATGTATTGTGATTTACCTTGATAGCAGAGCCCCGATACTTGTTTTCTCTGGTTTCCTTTGCCACCTAAGGCAGACCAAAGTTAAGTGCTTCTGCCTTGTTAACATTTCAGTTATCTGGACTGCAGCCTTTCCCCATTGGGATACTGGTGGTTTCTCGCAGATGCCAATTTCTCAAATCCAATTGTATAAGCATATGGTGCTTTAGTGGAGAAAGGCCCACTCCAACACGAGTGCGAGGCCTTCACTGAATAAATCATGGGGAGGAGAGCAGCTCCCTGGAGACCCCAATTGGGGCCAGATGCTCTCATTTTTTGGTATGCTTTCAGTGGTCTTAATAATCTAATAGCTTAGAGCATTATGGGGTTAGGGAGCTAGGACACCTAATCCAATTTTTTTCAGCAGCAAATCAGCTGCTGTCAATTTCTATTCCTCACTTTTCCCTAACTATAAAATGGGAATAATAATCTATGTTCTTTGAGTTCTTTACCACTGGTTCTCTACCCTCCTTTGGGTCACAGATCCCTTTGAAAACTTGACGAAAGAGACAGAACTGACTTCCCCACAGCTAACTGCATACACACAAGCGACATTTTGCAAACAATATGAGAGAATCTCAGACTACTTAAAGCTCGACGGCTAACCCTACCGTGGCCCTGAACTTATGCGGGTTAAGAACCTCAGTCACAGCGAGTGTCGGGCAAATGGAATGAAATTCCCCATGTATCTTAGGGACACACAGAATGCCAGAAGAAAGGAGGCCTTTGAAATGAAATGTTGTTCCAGTCAGGTATATCAAATCTACTATGAATAACTGGCCTCTGGATTTTTCTTATGCTATGAACAATTCCGTGGCCAAAGTGCTCACTGCCTGACAGTAAAGTGGGGAAACGGAGGTGGTGGGGAGAGGCACTCATAGCTCCAAGAGCCACAGCGGCACACACCTAAATTAATGTGCACAATCATCCACCTGAGAGTAAGCTTACGGGCCCCCCTTTCCAGTGATCTGCATAAATGGCAGAGGTTTCCAAGGTCAGAGAGTTAAAAAAGACTACCTTTCATTAGGGAATTGTTAATTAGGGAAAACGCACTAGAGCAGATCTCACTGAGTCTTACATAGTCAGGGAAAATATAGAAATTTTAAGTCCAAAATAATGAAAGAGGCATTAAATGAGGGAATACTGTGGTCGGCAGATTGAAGCACCAGCCCAAGTAACATAAAAATCCAGACAGATAAACGAAAAGAAAATGAGGGACAACTGAGGGGAAGACAGAGAAAAGACCTGAAAGCCGAGGGAGCTGTGAACGCTCCTGTGCAACTTCATGATTTATTATTCAAAGCTACTTTTAAGTTTTCGGACAGCACCGCCTCGATGATATGGCTGACGTTGACCAATTCCTTATTTTCAGTATAACGAAGGCACTCTCATCAGCCTGCTAGTCCTGCATATGTATTAATGATGATGAGCGTGATCATAGCTAACATTTATTGACCACTAATGATAAGCCAGGGACTGTGCTGAGCTCTTCACATAACCAGTCTCATTTAGTTTTTATAACAAGCCTAGGAGAAAGAAACTATTATTATCCCCATTTTAAAGATGAGGAAACTGAGGTTTACAGAAGTAAAATAACACAGTTATTAGATATTGTAGTCCCCTAACCCCAGAAATCAGGGCTACAACATCTAATTCAATTGTTTTAAAAACAAGAATACACAAGAGTTTAGTTTAGTCACACAGGATCTCAACAGTCAACAAGAGAACTCTATTCCCACATGTCTGTGACTGAACTCTGTTATTATGCTTCTGTGTGGGCCAAGGCGATAGCCCTGTTCGAGGTACTCAGATATAGGAGGAGAGATGTGTATGCGTACACATTGTACACCACTGGGTTCACTGTATGCACACACATTGTATACCGCTGGGTTTGTGGAGAATAGGAGCTAACCCTGCAGTAAAACCAAATTCATCTTATAACAAGGTGCTTAAGGAGATCTTGGTTCTAAGTTGGGAATCTATTTGAACATGAAGCCTCCTCAATTACCTGTTTAAACAAGGAGTCACTTTTTTTTTTTTTTGGCTTTAAATCTCACTGCATTGCTCATTTAATGTTACCTGATAGAGACCCGACTTTATTTATTAGCATGTTTACTTGGTCTTTTCTTAGTCCCTGCTGATGAATACACCACGACAACGGTACACACCTCTTCTGTATTCTACCTAATGTCACTTCTTTTTAAGTTTCAACTTCTGGGACACGTGATGTCCAACAGCAGAGCCCGCTGTGGAGGAAGCATTTGGGTTCATCCCAGTTCTAGAATGCTACGATTTCAAGGACTGACAACCGATAACCATTTTCCCTTGTTTTATATTCTCCTATACATAAAAGCAAATCACTCTGTCAAATAAAAAGCAGCTTCTTCTAAATTGGGTATCCAAGCTGCATAACATCTGACTTAGGTTTCATTATAAATGTTCAAAATTTTAAGACACATAAAAACGTAGCAGTGGGTCACGGCCGACAAGCTGTCATACTCTTGAAGCCTAAAGGTACAAACCTGGTAGGCAGATACAGGAGATGCAATATAGGGTGTAAGAGAAGTTTGAGTGATCATTCGGTTTGTAGCAATACTGTATGGTGAAGGATAAAATCTAGAACAAACACAAAAGCCTTTATTAAGTCATCCTTTAAAAAGAATAATTCCCAGGACAAACGTCTGATATTTTCCACCTTCACATTTTCCCTCAAGCCATCATGCATTTATCTTAATGACATACCCGTTCTGTATAGCAGCTGTGGTTGGGTCATAAGTAAGTGTCATTCCAGCCTATGGGAAAGCAAAAGAAATAGAATCACTTACCCGCAAGGGCACGGCTTAAAAATTCCATTTCTTAGAGTCATGGCAACACAAAATAGAGATAGTTTGGTAGCATTTGATAAAATTAGAAGTTTCCATTAGAAAACATCAACTCAATACAAGAATTAAGCTCTACGTCTGTACTGTCCCATTTGGTAGTCATTAGCCGCGCACAGCTATTTCAAATTAAAGGAAAAGCGGAGTCCCTCCGGCACACTGGCTACGTCTGAAGCGCTCAGATAACCACATGCAGCTCGTGGTTACCACTGGACAGTGCAGACTCCAGAGCGTTTCCACTGGATGGCACTTCCCTAGACATTCTTGAACCAGCATGTTACTTCAAAAAATTCATTGAAAATAAATATGGAGAAATGGACATCCAACACTTTTAAGCAATTGATGTCTTTTTCTTAAGACCCTCATTCAAAAGAATTAGGCAAAAAACTCAACAGCAAATGCGCTATTTGTTTTAATAACATTATACTTAGGATAATTTCTGAGTCCTTATAAATGTAAACCTCTAAGAAGCCACGACATTAAAAATATACAAAACAGTTGTGCATTTCTTATAGCAATTTAAAATGGCCTTTTGCTTTACATGCAGCTAACTGGTAAACACAGCTCTACCCACCATCTCTCTGCCCCATCTGGAGGGTCATCACTCTCTCAGCACCATATCCATTGGGGAGAGTTTTAAAGTGACATTATCTGGATTATAAAATCTGCACCTGGCACTTATTTCAGAAGTGTGGCAGCCACGATGAGACATGGGTAACTATCCACATAGGGTTCCATCATCACACACCCACACTGAAGTCTCAAGAAGGGACTTACAAGTCTCACCTCTCCTTCTCTATGCCATGGTCTTCCATTAGGGATGTATTTGTTTGGGTTCTGTCTCTTCTTCTGTCCTCCGTCCGCAAACTTACACAATAAAGGTTCTGTAGGAGCTGAATGGGGACAAGTAATAAAAAACCAGAATTACATGTGTATGTAGGACAAAATGTAATTGTCCTCCTCTTTGAGGAGCTGTGGCAGTGCTACAAGGGAATGGATAGAACACTTCAAAGCAAAAGTTTACTCAGACCCTTCTACATTTATCTACTGGTGAAGAAGACAGTACAGAATATGCATTAGTTATTACATTCAAACCGGAGTGTAATGAACACATTTAAACAGCTATTTTGAGGAAACAAAGGAATCTTTTGATTCATTTTTTTACTTTTTAAGATTTTATTTATTTATTTGAGAGAGAGAGAGAGAGAGAGAGAGAGAGAGACAGGCAGGCACAGGTAAGCATGCAGGAGCAGGGGGAGGGCAGAGGGAGAAGCAGACTCCCTGCTGAGCAGGGAGCCCAACACGGGACTCGATCCCAGGACCCCAGGATCACGACCAAAACTGAAGGCAGACGCCCAAACGACTGAGCCAGCCAGGCGCCCTCACTTTTGTACTTCTTTATGTGCAGACACACTTGCTTTCAACTCTGCTGATAAATCTCCAAATATAAATCCGATCGTGTCACCCTTCCCTCCTCCAACTTAAACATGCTCCCTTCGCTTCCCAACATCATTCTTCAGAGAGGTCTTCATTCACCCCAGGAGAAAACAAATTCCCTTTTATACTGCTCGTACTGTATTAAAAAAAAAATTTTTTTTAATTTTTCTTTGTATTTTTATTCATAGCAGCGAGAACAACTCGGAGGTGTGGTGATTTGTTTGGCGTCTGTTTCCCCTCTGGCGTGTAAGCTCCAAGGGGGCAGCGACATTTGCTCCGGCCATCGGTGCCAAAGTGCCGGGCACGCTGTAGGCGCTCACTGCATCTTGGCCGAATCAGTGACTGAATACAAACAGGTCTCATTTGTTTATCTGTGGAGTACAGCCTTGAAGACAGCTGTTGTAAGAAAGGCAAAACACCTGTCCACACTATTTAAAGTTTTTTCTGGGCCTTTAATCATCCCTCTTGGGGTTGCTTTACTATATATCCACATCATAAAATGATCTGAAGAACAACTCAAGAAACTCACACAGAAAAGCAAAAGACGCAGAGACTCTCACAGATACACGCTCATTTAGTAAAAAAGAAAAATGGTGGGGGCGGGGGAGAAGGTGACGGCACGCTAGTCCACCCGTGACTTTTCATTTTCTTTGCTTTTCCATAATGGAAATAGCAGCATATTCCTGAAGGTGGTGCATATTTCTGTATGTTTCCAGTTAATGTAATAAAGGCAGTCACACCTTCCTGTCTGGTTCTCACATTCTGTCCTTTGTCTACGGTAGAACTGTGATTACTACTTTCAAGTTCTGTTTCAAAGTTAAATAACCAGGAAGAGAAAAATATTACTTGTGGAAAATTTACTCCTTTCTCCTTTGCCTCTTATTATCCTAATTCATCTCTTATTTTATATCACTATTACCCACCCACTAATGACAGGGTTGGAAGCAATAGCGCCTCTCAACACTTCTCTGCCAAAAAACAAAACACAACAAAAAACCCAACTGTAATTCCTTCTCGGCCAGCCGTCTAGGCTGTTGCTTGGCATGTCTTCCTCCTGCTCTCGCTGGTGTGAACCAGGCCAGAGGGATGGGCTGGAATGTGAGCTCACTTCTGAAAGGCAGCTGTACTACAGGAAATCGAAGGTGAGAGCAAAAATGTCAGGTGTCTGGTGAGAATACCAGGGAGTCTGAGCTCTACCTCTGTCTACCTTCTGACTCCCACCCCTCCAGCCCGCAGGCCTTCCTGAACAGGGAACTTCCGTCTACCGCAAATGGGTGGGAAGGAAGATCGACTGGGGCCAAATCCTAGAGTGAAGATGAATTACTCTGTTTGTCTTTCCAAAAAAAGGTTATCAACTTTTGGAAATTCCTGCATCCACCAACAATTTCCAAAGGTAAAGTAAATGGATGCAATGAAGGAAGAGGGCTTTCTAATCAGCGATGATGCTTTTAATTCTACAACTGGGCCGTCTGGGAACAGGTGGAAATGAGGGCCAGGAAAACACAGCTTTCAGGTAGAAGGGAAGGATATAGGGCAAACCCGCCTCAGAGTTAGGACTGTCCTTCTGCCAGGTCTGAAGATGTCTCACCTTGATATCTAAGGACAAAGAGAACTCAGAGAGAAGCAAGATCTCACTCTTCATGGATCTAAAAGACCTTATGGTATCGAATATCTTCTCCAATGACATGTTTTATAATTTTTTACTCCCCATCATCTTGTAGGACAAGAGTATAGTAAATTCTGCAGTGCTAGCACTTTGCGGGACTTCACTGAGACAGTTTTATCTAGAGGCATTCGAAAGACCAGCTCGGAGACTGGAAACCTAACATTTTTCAAAAAAAGAGTTTACTTGGCACAATGAGTAATTCAAATGGACCATTTTCCTCCATGAGCATCATTTCTTCCAGAGAAAGAAGGCAACCAGGTTGGACACATTCTGGAGGGTCACTACAGGTGGCCAAAGCAGGCAGGTGTGCACGAAAGCATTTCGGCAACAATCCCTGGGAGCACTGAGGCTCCACATTCGCTCAAAGCCACGTGTCCCTATCTGGGGTAAGGTGCCGCCAAGACCTTATCATTTTTCTAGACTATGCTCTGTCAAAAAAAAAAAAAAAAAAAAAAAAGGTGATCTCCTGAAACAATAAAGTCTACTAAAAACATATAATGACGAGGTAAATGCTGATGAGGTAAGTATCAAGTGAGCGAGGACATGTTTGCAAATATATTATTCAAAATGAAACAAATGGACCACGATGCAGCTGAATCTTTCAAAAATGAATTATATTTACTACATGATTTTGTGCTGTCATTAAGATATTTTCCTCCCTCTAAGAGCAAAAGGTAAGAAGTTAAAACAGTTTGATATTGGCAGGTATCCCACATCTTAGGAAAACAAATTTCTTTTTTTAAAGAATTATCATTATTATTATTTTAAAGATTTTATTTATTATTTGACAGAGAGACAGCCAGCGAGAGAGGGAACCCAGGCAGGGGGAGTGGGAGAGGAAGAAGCAGGCTCCCAGCGGAGGAGCCTGATGTAGGGCTCGATCCCAGGGATCCAGGATCATGACCTGAGCCGAAGGCAGATGCTTAACGACTGAGCCACCCAGGCGCCCCATTTTTTAAAAGAATTATTAACACGGGCACCTGGGTGATACAGTAGGTTAGATGTCTGACTCTTGGTTTCAGCTCAGGTCATAGTCTCAGGGTCTTGGGGTTGAGCCCCACATGGGGATCTGCGCTCAGTGGGGAGTCGGCTTGGGATTCTCTCTCCCTCTCCCTCCACCCCTCCCATTCGTACTCTCTTTCTCTCTAAAATAAACAAAAAATCTTAAAAAAATAAAAAAAGAATTATAACCAATTGAGTTTTTTTTTTTTTAAGATTTTATTTATTTGCCAGAGGGAGAGAGAGTGCACACAAGCAGGGGGAGCAGCAGGCAGAGGGAGACGCAGGCTCCCCACCAAGAAAGGTGCCTGATGCGGGACTTGATCCCAGGACCCTGGGATCATGACCTGAACCGAAGGTAAACACTTAACCAAATGAGCCATCCAGGTGTCTTGAAATGAGAGATTTTTTTACAGAGTTGTTGGCTCCTGTTTTAGGGAAATGGGAATGCCCCAGTATTCCATGAGAGGCAAAATAAAATTCTAATAGCTTGTTTCCTCTGTTAAAATTCTCTTTGGTCTATTTAGCAGCTGAAACTTTTACTGAGTGCCTACTATGTGCAAGGTATAGTGTTAAGAACTAGGGATATGGTTGTGGATAAAATAGGGTCTATTTTCATAGGAGCTTTTGCAATGTGACGGGAAGGAGAGTATACAAAATCTTACAAAAACCCATTTAGCCATTTATGGGACAGAGCACTGTTTTGAGAGATGCCTGCTGTTAATAAAAATTCCACCCAGAAGCGAAATACTTCTGATACTGAAACAGCTGTATTTCTTTTATAGTACATACCTGGTACTTCATGTATCTGGATGACATCATGAGAAACACTTTATCCCTGTAAGTTCTTGATACCTGATTTACTACATGGATTGTACCATGTGCTCTAGGAAAACAACTATGTGACTGTTTCTTTAAGATATTTATGTTACCATTAGGCTGAGCAAGGGTTAGAGGATTTCAGTTAGATTTCTGAATTGAGGGGTGCCTCAATGGCTCAGTGGGTTAAGCATCTGCCTTTGGCTCAGGTTGTGATCCCAGGGTCCTGGGATGGAGCCCTGGGTTGGGCTCCCTGCTCAGCGAGGACCCTGCTTCTCCATCTCCCCCACCCCCCACTCGTGCTCTCTCTCGCTCTCCCTCTCTCTGAAATGAACAAACAGAATCTTAAAAAAAAAAAAAAAAAAAAAAAAAAAGATTTCGGAGTTGAAAACAAACACACCCGGATCTGTGTCCTGGCTCACTTATTTTGAAGTATGTGGGAGATTGTTACAAGATGAGAGTTGCTTATTTGATTAGCATATCCTGTGGCTTATTTCAAACCAGACCAAAAGTCTGGAGTTTATGTTTTGAAGCCCAATACGCAGGTTCCAGGTTAAAGATTGGGAGATGCATGGGAAGCCATTTTGTTCTACACATCAGATCCTTCAGGTGGCCTCCTTGTTTCTTCTTTGTAGAAGGGAGATACTGAGGAGGACTGACATGCAGAAGAGAAAGCGCCATGAATACCAGTAATCTGACTGTGACCAACAGGTAAATTTGGGCGTATTAACTTCAAAAAATTAACATACAACAGTCAAACCTTATCTTCTATATGGTCGATTTTCTAGATTAGCAATTCTTTACCCTCTTGTGCAAAACAGTAATTGCTAAGACTCCTAACAAATTATTTGTGACTCAAGATATATTCCTATATTAAAGTGATATAAAAATTATATCACACTATTCATTATCAATTGATTTTGTCAAATATGCAGAGTATTCTCAGTTGAATTTCCCCTTAATTAATCACCACCTCTTGGGTTTGTAAAGGGTATGCCTCAAGTGTCTCGTGAGATCTCTCAGGTCAAATTCTCTTCCTTATTACCCAAGACAGAAAAGTTACTTTCTTATTCATCAGAACCAACAGGAACGTATAATGACTGTAGTCTAACCTTCAACAGACAATGCCACAAATGCAAACACTGACCTGATATTTTCTGGCACCTCGTGAGAGCCGTCTAAAGTAACTGCACTGTAGGATTCTCCAACATGCCCTCCACAGGGCTCCCTCCACAGGGCTTTGTGAGTGGGATGATCTTTTACAGATGCCTGAGTTTGTGGCACTAACCGTCCCTTCTAAGGGACGATGAGCTTATATGGGTGATGCCCATGCTGGTTCACTTCACATCTCTACCATGAAGTTTGCTTACCTATCTTCTGAGGCTCGAACCCTGTAATTATTTAGGCTCATATGTCTTCCCTTGATACCCGCACTAAAACTCACTTCTAGAAAGCCTGCATTGACTAACCACCTAGCTCCTAATTTGACCTCCTGGAAGTCTTCCTCACCATCTAATCAAATGGCTTTGAGGACTTGAGTTCTCTGTACTTTGTGACAGAGTGGACCTTTTCCTCACTGTGTTCTAACAGCTGGAGAAATTGCTACTTCCAAACTCCCATTTTTCTAGTTAAGCAGTATTTATCCTAATCAACATTCTGTAAAACGTGAACTGCCCTGGATAGAAGCTGTTCCACGAGTTGTGGAAAACTAGCCCACTCAGCAACTGTAATTAGCTGTCTTTCTGATAATGTTGCCTACTTTCAAAATTCCTCAACTAGCAACATGCAAGCAACTATCTGGGCTCTTTAAAAGTTTCGACATAGGGATCCAATACATTTTATCCATTTTTCTGTGTGCACGACATCACTTCCTTTTTAGCCTCCTGTTTGTTCCTCACCAAACCCTACTGTCCTGTCCAAGCACCACCCAGAGCTATAGCTTCTCTCCACAGACGCATGTGCTCTCCCTCTTTCCTGATCCTTCTAGAACGGCTCCATCTCCCACTCAGTTTTACCTACCAGTAAAATAATGATTTAACAACAGTAAAATCGGGTTAAATAAAAAACAAAAATATAACCCTTCCCCATCACTCCAACTTAAATATTTTAATGTTCTGTATTTACTGCTTTTCTCAGTCTTTATTTTTCATATCTGCAATGATAGGTCTTTTACCTACTGTTTACATTGTGGACTTTCCCTACCTGGTTATAGAATCAATTTTTTTTAAGGGGTTACATAAGGTTCTATTTGAAATGGGATTACGTACAGTTTCTTTGTTATTACAACTAACACTATATGAACATCTGTGTGTATATCTTGTTTATTTCTTTAATCCCAGGGCCAACTGCTAAATTGGTGGTCAGATTGTATGGTAATTAGAACACTGGCTCTAGACTAGTCTCCCTGGTTTGAAATTTGGCTTTGCCCTTTATTACTTCGTGACTCCAGGCGAATTATTCAATGTCTGAGGTTTCATATCTGTGGGACGGGGATAGTAATTGTACTTATTTCAGAGGGTTGTTACAATTAACATAGAAAGTATTTAGAGCAGCTGAATGCACATTAGCTATGGTTATTATACTATGACAGCAGGAGGAACTCAAATTTCTCATTTATGGTTCTTCCTCTTGTCTTTGAATTATTAAGATAAATTCTCAGGAGAGGGACTTCTGGTTTATAAAAGTTATAAACATTTTTAGAGACTGGCCTGTTTTTCATGGAATTTGATTTTGTGAGATTTTAACAAGCTGGCTAGGGTTGCCGCCTCGGCTTCACACACAATGAAGAAACGTTCAAGTTGTAGTTAAGGATGAAGTTACTGGCAAATGCCTTTGAGAAAACGGTTTCATAGTATGCTTACATCTCCCACCCAAAGTCCTTAGGCTTTAATAAAATTTTACTCTGCTATTTATTGTTCCTCCCTGGCAGAACCCGATAGCGAAAGGGTGTAAAAGCGATCTGAGGAACCTTCTATCGGCTGGGTGTGATCCGCGGTGAGAACAACTGCCCAGAGGCAGCCCCGCACAGGGCTGGCCCGGTGCTCCAAGCATCTTAGGCTGAAACGCTGGCACATGTCCAGCCGTGATTCCCTTGTTACTTTTTAAAAACTAGACTTGCCCTCCTTGGTGGAGAATGAGTTTGAGTTTGAGATCTGTAGGACAGCCCTCTCTCCCCACGGGCCACCCAGGAGTGTGCGAGCACTTCTGCTTTCACGGCAGCGCCTGCTCCTAAGAGCACAGCCCTTGGAGCGTCTGTCTCAACGGGACGCACACTTAGCCTCTGCTCCATGTACACACTGGGAAAGGGAGACAGGAACACATCGCAATCCCAGCGGTGTGAGCACATCGTCTTAAAGGTACCAGGAGCATCACACATGTCTTCAAGCGTTTCTTTTATCCGAGAGCTGCCGTTTTTGTTTTTCTTTTCTTTTCTTTTTTTTTTTTTTTTCAGAGGAACAGTGCTTAAGACAAATATTCATGGAACAAAATAGACAATAAACACCCTTGAAAGATTTCCAGCCTTTTTTGCTAGGGTCAATTTTTCCTCTAACCACTACGTTTTCTGCCTCCTGGCATAGGACAATGCCCTAATAATATCACCTAGGGACAGGAGTTATAAAATGTGGGCAAGAGTTTTCAAGCCTTGCTGGGCACATACCCAGCCTGACAAGTCGGCGTAACACAGAAAACAGATGTAAAAAAAAAGCTGAGGTCTTTGGCCAGGTCGGCTAGCAGTTAGGCACTTCGCTGGAGGGCTTTGGGCTGTGGCAGAATGGTACCAGCGTGACACCGAGAACCTTACGACTCACAGATCCGCTGACTAGACACATTCTCTTTTAAAAAATTCTCTGCCCTTAGCACATAGGAACTCATTCAGACTCCATTAATGTCATGGAGAAGTGCTGTAAAAAGGTTGCGTAATCACACTGCCTCCTGTAACTAAACACACATGTGGACTTTGTCCATGGTGTGTATGTGTGTGTGTGTGTGCGTCCGCGTGTGCACGCACACATGCCTGCGTCCCACACAGGCAAAAACAGCAGGCACAGGGCAAGCGGTTCTAGGACAGTTTCAGCTAACATGCCAATGTGCATTAATTAGTCTTCTCAGAGACTGTACTCTCTTTCAGGCAGGTATAGGAAGAGCATTTTTTTTAGAAAAAACCCTGAATCATGACCCTGAGTGACAGTGTTTTTGCCTTGGCCATGTCTCCTAATTTGGACATCTGTTCTAACTAACTAAAACTTCCCATCCCCTGTTACTAACATTCACTGTGTGGGAAACCACCACCCTACCACTTCTCCATAACAGAATTTTTATCAGGCAAATATTGTTATTTTAAACCTCCACGGAATTCACCAGGATTGTCTTACAAAGTAGTCATCGGTTCTTTTACCCTGACTGGGGACCTTCCAAGCAAATCTGATTTACTGCAAACCAGCTGGCACTCAAAAGCAAGATAAAAACCAAGATATCCAAATAAAGGACAATGCTTCCACATTTTCAGGGGGGAAAAATGAGAGATTAGATGAGAAAAGATAGAGGGAATGGCCCTATGAGTAATTTTTTTTCCAACACAAGCTATTATGTATATTTAAGGAAGATCCTGCTAGAAGATAAAGCCTCTCTGAAAATATGGTAACATCAGGCACAAAAGCACAAGATTTTTAAAAAGCAATTTCAGAAAACAGCATGAAAAACTGTGACGTGGCTTTTCGGACAGCTACAAACATGTACTACGCGACGCACCGCACCCCAAGACGGCGCGGCGTGTCTGGCATGGGGGAAACCCAGCCACTCCGCTCTGTATGAAAACAGCATGTTGGCAGGAGGGTGCGTGGCCCACGAGAAGTGTGCTGACCTCCTGCTTAGCCTTTTAGAGACTTTCTTAAGATTGTTACAGTGGAGATGAGTTCACTGTTCAGTTTGTTAATTTTCATAAAGTATCTTTTGGGGAGTGTATCTAACGTGGGTTACTTTTCTGTCCTTGGCTCCCGTGTCACAGGAGAACTGCCAGTCAGGCAAGAACCTGAGCGCTCTGACAGAAGCCACCCGGGATGATTCTGCTTGTGCTGGCTACACAACACGCATCCCTGACGAAGCCGACCTCGGACTCTATTTATGAAATGTTATGTCTGCTTCGCAAGGAACCTACATTATTTAAAGTGGGGGCTCATTCGATTTACCTTGGCCTGACAGTATTTTTGTTTTTCATCTGGTTCTACTGAAAATAATATATACATTCCAAGCAGAAGCCTCTGGTATGGAGTCACCGTTCGGACAATCTGAGAGAGCAGCATCTAATCAGCAGACCGGGAGTTAAAGAAAATTCTCATATTAAGTATACAAACAAAGGAGGCAGGGAACCCAGAGAAGCTGAAGACCGTTTCAAATTCTGTTGCGGTTCCCCAATCCACTTGGGACTTATTTTGGGGAAAAGTTGAGTTCCCTGGACCAGCGTGCTTCCGAGGCCCGCATTATACATGTCAAACCCCTGCCAAAAGGCGGTTCGAGCTTGCTTCTATGCAAAGAAGTATCCAGAAAAACCCTGAAAATAGCCATGATTATTGTGACGAGCCCTCCACAAACAATGCTCTTGGAAACTACTTGGTAACCTCTGTTGTTCTAGGGCGAAGCACAGGCTTTCTGCACCTAGCACAAAATTAAAAACAAAACCGAGGCCCTGCTGCTAAAGAACTTACAGTCTAGTTGGGAACTAAGACTAACACACAGACGGAATCGTGCAACGTTAGAAACGGCATACAACTGAGTTCTGATTCAGAACCAAGAGAATGGCTTGACTGCATACCCCCAAGCAGTGATTCTCTTGAGGCAGAAGGAATCTGTTTCTTACAGCCGACCCGTGGCACAACTTGAAGAAACTGTTCTCTACTAGTCGCGAAGGTACAGAGGATCCTATAATCCTTCACGTGGGGTTTGGAAACCAAGGTCTCTTTTTCCCTTGAATAGGTACGACCAACAGTCTTTAAACCTACTTCAAAACAAACAGCTAAATGATACAACCATGAAGTCCTTTGGAGAAAAAAGGACACTGTTCGACCTCGCTCTGTGACACCCTGAGATCTACTTCATTCAGGAAACAGGGAGATCTTATCGCATCTCAGACTGATACAACATCAAAACTACTGCGTGCAGGGATGTCTCTCCTCCTCGAACTTTCCTTGCCATACATAAATATGAGCTGAGAAAGTCAAGCGGTCACTGGCGGGTGGCCGGGCAGCCCTTCAGAGGGACTAATACCGTGGGGTCCTGCCACGGATGGCACGGGGAAGTGAGGAGAACACCAGGAGTCAGCCGTGCACACGTGTTAACCGCAGAAGGCCCCACAGTGGTAGGTCTGACAGAAAGCTCCCACGTATTAAATTTCTCCTTTGTCTTTACTAATTGCTTTCTATTTTCAACTCAAGTGTTGTTGATGGGAAAACAAACCCAACTTAAAAAACAAAAAGGAAGCTCTTGCCCAAGGTTGGGTTCCTTGGAATAGCATAGGTCCCAGTCTTTTGTTTGATGATCCAGACTCGTGCCTGCAGGCAGTTCAAGCTCACACGCAGCCTGCAAATCGCGCAAGCTCAGGTTTTAGCCGTCCAAGATGGAGTGGACTGCGGAATTGTATGTACTTACAAATAGCTTCTTCTGTGCAGTGAGACTCAACTGGGTGCAGGGAATTAAAGTAAATCTCTGATCATAACCATCAGCCATCCAGTTAAGGATGAAACTCTGGCAGAATAAATACAGAACACCAGTTACCCACACACGGCCTGGCGTATGGGGGAAAATGGAAATGTCTTCTGGTCTGTGGTCAGCCGCGAGCATGCTAGTGTGTGAACACAAAGTACTGTCTTGGGGAAGAGTGCAGTGAAATTTATACAAAACCCACAAACATTTATCGTTGCTTAGTACGGTTGAGGTACTGTGCTGGGATGAAAACAGCAAGAGGAGAAAACAGCTTCTGCCTTCAAGAAGCTCCCAGTTTAGTAAAGCGACACGTGTAAACGTGTTCAGTGCTGGGATACAGGCAGGTGTCCTCAGGGTGCTGTGCACACAGCCCGACTGGACCAGAGGAGGCTCTGGCAGGGGGAGGCAAGCGTGGAACACAGTCTTGGAGGGTGAGGACTGGAGAGCCAGGTTAAAGGGAACTGAAGGGCACTAGCTTGGAAACCACAGGAGAGAAAGCAGAGAGGAATGGAGGGCATGGTGTGCTTGGAATGTATTTGTAGTTTGGTCCTGGAGGACACACAGTAAGGCAGAGAACAAAGGGAGACAGGACTGAAGAAGCAGTCAAGAGCCCTCTCGCCTCTGGCCTTCAATGTCATTCTAGGAGCCTGGGTTTTTTTCCTCTATTGGGGGGGGGGGGGACTTTTAGCAGGAAAGTGACACAGAGGCCTATATTTTATCAAACCTCTGGGAGGGTATCTGGAGAGGAAGGGCTAATGATCAAGCAGGCAATTAGGAGCCTGCCGTAATGGCCTTGGTGAGAGATCAGGGCTTAAGCGAGGCTGTGGTAGAACGGATGGAGGGGAGAGGGTAAATTCTAGAAATTATCAAGAGGAAAAATGTAAGGACTTGAACGACTTCGTATATGAGAGATGATGGATGGAGGGGGGGATTCAGCCCTGAGTTTCTGGCTTGAGTGTGTGGCTGGATACTGGCTACTAACTGAGAAAAGGACAACTGGATTAGATGGGAAGGGGGGCTAGTTTCACCTTGGAGACAATGGATGTGTGGTGACTGAGACCAGGCAGCCTGAAGCTCAGGGCAAAGCCAGGGTGGGAGATGAATGTCTCCGAGTTGTATGAAGGTACACACTAGTTGAAACCTTGAGAATGCATGACAACTATTAGAACTGAGCCAGAAGTGGGATTAGGGAAACAGCAACAATTAAAGAGTAGATAGAAGAAACAAGCCCACAGAAGGCAAGAAATTAACGCAGAACAGGAAGAAAACAGAGAGGCAGGTGAAGCAGAAGTCAAAGGAGGACATGTTTCAGAGAAGGGTAAGCGACTGGCAGCATCAAGTACAGCAGACAGACAGCCTCGGAAAGAGAGGGAAGGTTGGATAATTGGATAATCGGGAGGTTAAGTGTTAGTTGTGTCCCCACTACCCCCCCCACCCCTCCTACAAAGAGTTAGGGTCCTAACCCTCAGTTAACTCATAATGACAGAATAGGACCTTATTTACAAATAGGGTCTTTAAAGTTAAAAAGCGGTCATTAGGGTGGGCCCTGATCGAATGACTGGTGTCCTTGTAAAAAAAAAAAAAAAAAAGGGAAATATGGACATGGAGATAGACATGCACAGAGGGACAATGGCGTGAAGAAACACAGGGAGAGGATGCCCATCTACAAGTCAAAGATGGAAGGAGGCCTGGAACAGACTCTCCCTCCATCCCCGCCAACACCTTCATCTTGGACTTTGAGCGTTGAGAACCAAGACAACACATTTCTATTGTCTGAGCCACCCAGTTTCTGGTACTTGGTCACGACAGGCTGGAAGGCTAATACAGTTTACCGTGTGAGACACAAGGAGAAGTCAAGCTGGGGAGAGCTGAGGTGGGAACAGAAGACAGAAACAGGGACTACGCTTTTAAAAGGTTTACGTGAGAAGGGGCTAGACAGGAACACAGTGCTTTCGTTTTAGTTTCAAGATCATAGAGACCTGAATGATCTCAAACACAAACAGATTTTTCTAGTAAATTATTTGAAACTTTGAAATGTACTGGCATAAAGTAGTTCACAGTTTTGTTCACTGTATTCTGTGATTTAAAAATGTCTACTGTAGTCATGGTCACAATTTGGGGGGAGACTGCAGCCGGGGAGGGATGAGAAAGCTGAGTGAGGACCAGTGATGTTGAGGGTCTGGTCAAGCTGGAAACAACCTCTACTTTACCTGCCTGGATGTAACAGCAGAGAAGGTGGCCTGCTGTAGAATTAATCCAGGTTTAGCATTCTGCAAGGCACGTGTAACCAAGATACGGGGTATAAGACAAGTGAGAAGATAAGTGACGATACCGCTAAAATGGAGACCAGGTTTGGTGGGGATGGATAGGAAGTAAAGAAGGACTCCTTTGAAATTTGAATCAGGTTTAGTGGGAGGCAGAATGAGTGTGATCTGGGAATGAAAAGCTCCTGGGGTGTGGTGTTCTTGGTCATGACAACACAAGGCAGGGTGGTGGGAGGAAGCGGCTATCCTGGGGTGGATGGAAGGGTGTAGGGACTGAAGTCCAGGCTCTGTAAGGGGTGCAAGGTAACACATGCTGAGACCTTCCACAGGAAAGGCAGGAGCTGTGGTGGAGAGTACCATGGCCCTCAACGGACAAGACTGCAGGACAGATCTACGGAGGCTGGTGGATGGTGGGGGAGGCAGGTTAGAGGACAGGCCTTGTATCTGAGAAGGAGGAGCTTCCGAATGCCTTACAAGTCAGACCCTCCCTCCCACTGGGAAGGCTCCCATTCATATTTGAACACTCAGTGTCTGGGAGTAAGGCACCTTCAAGTCTTATTTGTAGAACCAAAGACCTAAGTTTTAAGAGCTTGATAAGTGGTTTTTGGTTCTCGAAACATCAAGTGCTAAAATTATATGTATATTACATAAAAGATGACTGATAAAATCTTAGACAAACAACATACCAGAAACTCCAGGTGGTGTCTTAATGAATTTTCCATTAAAATGAGCAATAACGGCTTCACACTTTTCTGTTGATTCCATCCTATTCATCCATCAAAATAAAACACATATTTAGAGGATCTCTTAGTTTCAGATTTTGTTTTGCACATGTGAATACATTCTTACAGGTTTACTGGATACAAATGAAACCCAGCAAAAATGTGAATCAGAAAAAGTGGGTTTATCCTATCTTTTATTTGTTTTATGTGTATTCCTACAATAAAATGAAAACTGATATCCACATTCTGAATCATAAAAGAAATAAATTATATCCAGAGTGTTTACTATCAAGCATATCAACTGTTATTTTTTTCTACTTGTTGGAAAACTGGCGATCAATATATAATAGTTCTGCTGGTCATGATGCGGAATTAAAATGGAAATGCCAGTTCAAAATACGAGTGGATTTACTGCTGCCAGAATATCTTAAAGATAGCCTTTCCTTTCATATATTCGCAGAAGGACAGACTCAAAAGTCATGATAAGAACGAGTGAAAATCACAGGATACTCCTTATACGGTTTTCACATTAGCTTTAGGTATAAAACTAAATTAGTGCAGTCGGTTATGTACTGTCTTTGTCATCTTGGCTTCAGAGGAGTAATTAAAGGATTGAGCCTAACTTTACCATTTATTCTACATCTGCAGGTGGCTAAAAACCTTTGAGAAACATTTCAGGGAATTACATTATTTTGACTTATTTTTTTTTAATGGAAGAAACACTGAATAATCTATTCAAAATGCACCACACTCCAGGACTACCCAGAGAGTTACATCTTGGTTTTAATGGGCAGTAATAGTTTTAAAAAGCAATAGAACTTAATTGGGTTCCATCTTCGGATGCAAAACTGAAACTACTTCATCTGCTTTCACAACACCCACAGAGGCGATGATTTTTAGCTGGGGCTGGGCTTTTCATTGTTTCCCCCGGATCCTTTTAAACAATGACGTGTTCACTGGAAATGCAAGTTTCTACCTGTAGAAATTTTAGTTTTATCTCAAAATTAGGCTAGTATTGTCACTAATTCAATCCAGAGACACAGATAATTTTAAGAAAGAGCAATCAACTAAAAGCCAGAACCAAGTACTAGACTTTGCTTCATTACTTGGCAGTCTGGTGACAATGGAAACATCTCTTCTTTGACTCGATTTTCTTATACGTAAAATAGTGAACAATGCTGCCTTTGTTGATTTCACAGGTCTGTGGGAGATGGGACTGTCATCAAATCGGATGTTGTATATGAAAGTAAAATACCAGCAATTTTTCTTCCAAAGTCAAAGTCAACATATAGACATTATCTGTTCCTGCACAGTATTAACGGGTTCCTAAATAATGGAAAAATCAGTTTTTATACATGGGCTTTTAGATTAGCACTATGTCAAAACTCAAAGCACTTTCTGTTTGAGATTTTTCTTTCAGAAACAAAATTAACCATTACACTGAAGTATCCTTTCCGGAAAGGAAGGGATAAAAATAAGTTGGAAGAAGTGAGGGCACTTTAGATAGATCTGTGACATTCTGCCTCTTCAAAAAGAAAAAAAAAAATCTGAAGCAAAATTATAAAACGCTATTACTGGTGGTTAGAGAGGTGTCCTATCATTGTCTTACTTTCTGAATGTTTGAAATAATCTAATTCATTGACTTTATGATGAATCAAATTTCCATCTAATGAGAAAAGCCATACTGATTTATTTATGAAACTCAGGAGCCTGTGATGGTTATTTTTAAGAAGTTACAGGCATCCTGATCGAATTAATGAAAACATTAGAACTACTGCTCATGTGATATTTCCTTGCCCTGAGTCACCAAATATTTAGTGTCTTCAGGCTTAAGAACCCTAATGAACTTCCAAAAGATCTGGAAAAAAACAAACAAACAAAAAACAACCAGTATTTACACATTTAAATTCATGGTACAACTGGCTCCCATAAGCCTGGCTCAAATTCTCTCTTCTTGCTCAACTTTTATTTTGCAGGAAACTTAGCAGAGCTATTGTCATTGACATAGTAAGGACAGAGCAGCATGCTTACCTGGCAAAGCCAACACCACGACTTGTACCACTGGAATCACGTAGTATTCTTGTAGAAATAACTTGTCCAAATGGCTTGAGCATATTTTCAAGTTCTTGCTCATCCATGGACAGTGGCAAATTAGAAATATATAGGTTAGTAGGATCTTGTTCCTGTTGCTAAAACAGAACAGAGAATTATCCATTAATTTCCAATGGAAGTTGAAATACTGATGTTCACACACCTACTTTGAGTCCTTTCAGAGTGCTACCAAGCGCGAGCGTGGGAGCTACAGACACCCAAGTCACCTTGCACGCTTGCAAACAGTGTCTGAAGCTTGGACAATCTGTGCAGGTCAGACATGATTCTGTTGAGCTGTTCTTAGCCGAGACCTTTGGAAATGCAACTGCTGGCACGCGCCGTGGAGCTGGAGAGGGTGCCCTCATGGAACCACGCTCTCAGCTGTTTGCAGCGCTCCCAAAATAACCAACCTCTCCTCTGCAACTATTTTTAGGAGTCCATTTCAGGCACACTATTGCACAGAAGGCTATTACTGTCAATAATTCAATCCAGAGACATACAACGGATTCTGGACCAAGTCATCTCAAGTCCAGTGAGGCTTTGTCCCAGTTCCCCTCCTCTGCTCCATGGCAGGGTCCTTACTACTTACTTTGGAGTTCTGATCACCCATGGGGAAAGGAGAACCCAGAAATGAACAAAAACAAGTAAACTCATATAAATAAGTAAACGCATATAAACAAGTTTATCATATAAAATGATAAACTCTAGGACAGAGCAAACTTTATAATCAGCAAAAAGGTGAACTCAGGAGTAGGTGGGGGAGGGGAGCTTTGCTAAATCCTTGCTACTCAAAGAATGATCCAGCACCAGCAGTGATGGGATTATCTACAAGACCCTCCCAGACCTCCAGAATCCCGGGAGCCACATTTTAACAGGATTTCCAGGTGACTGCCTATGCATATAAAAGCTCAAGAAGCAACAACAAGATCATTCCCCACTCACCTTTCCTTTGCTGAGATAGAATCAGCTGAACCAAAGCTACTCAACTGAATTTTCTGAGAGCCAGTAACTGCTCTATACATTTACTAAGAGTATGGTGCTCAATCATGAGAGAGAAAGCTTATCTGACAACTGGAATATTTTCTGACCAAGTCAAAATTCACTTCTGCAATTGTGAGATTAGAAGAGTCTTAATTAATTTTAAATCAGGTTTTCCTTTGATCTTATTAACCAACTGTATCTTTACATATTGAGCTATGCAGGCTTATGATTTTTCTTTAATAAGCGCTATTAGTAAAGTCGTTAACTGATGTTTTAGCATTAGGCAACAGAACAACAGCACACTCGTTATATTTTAGATTTCCAAAATGCACAGTACTTGAAAAATATATGTGAAGCATATGCATATTTGAATTGTACAAAGTCTCTACTTTCAAATTTATCCCATTGTTTAATTAAACCTGAAATGAAATCTGCCTTTTTATATAATCTGCAGGTAAAAGTGCATATTGACCTTTCATACTATACTTACCTGGTAAGATTTAAAATAACATTCTGGTATCCTAGGAAATGACAAATGCCTTGGTATTCCCAAGCACTCAAGTTATCAAACCCAGAGCGACTATGGCCAAAAAGTACTGTCCCTATGGCCTCCCGCTTCTGAAAGACGGCAGCAGCACATAACCCGGCCGGTCCCAAAGGGGTGCAGGAGAGGCTCCAGGCCTGGGGGTCCCTGGGGTGTAGCAGTGGGGGTGGACCCGAGAAAAAAATTAAATTTTTCAAATGTTCAATAGTAAGCCGAATATTTAACCTCATTAACCCTTCACAGGCTACACAAAATGGTGACTATCTTTGCTTTTAGCTGAAATTAGATCCGTTCAATCTGGAACAGCTGATTATCTTGTGCTGAACAAAACCTATCTTTATATCTTTAATGTATAAAATTGGAAAGTGATTTAATAAATGCAGAACAGGTAACAGATAACATGTTTGAAAATATAAGGAAAAGCAAAATGGTCTGAGGTATTAAAGTTTTCCAGTGCTTCTGAGGTAGGGTGAGAGGTAAAATCTCTCTATCTCCATTTCACTCACTACCTCTGCCAAACTGGCCCGATTAACCGCACAGCTCTTTAGTCACTTCATGTCGGCTCTACCCTCCCAAGTCCCCGAAGACTTCCGGTGGTGCAGAAGACTCTATTTGTTCCGGTGTTAGCCTGGTCCTTAACGGGCCAGTACCCATGGAGTCCTTTCTCTCTGAGGGTGGGTGCCGATGAGCCCTGTAGCCTCACAGTCAAATGATACGCACAGAGCATCTCAAACAGTCCAGACTCGCACAAAATAACCTTGACTCCAGCCCCGTGCTCCAGCTGCTTACAGTTAAGTAGGGGAGGTAGAAACACATGCAGTAAGAGCCTAGGACAGAGGCGGGTACAACTCACAACGGGAGGAGAGATGGGGGAGCTTGTCTTGGGGAAAGGCAGGGAAGAGTTTTCAGAGGGCACGGCACCGAGTTGAGACTTGAGAAACAAACAGAAGTCATGAGGCTGAAAGCAGATTGTGAAAGGGTATGTAAGGAGTTGGACTCCACTCTGTCAGTCCCTGCCGCTAAACTGGTCTACTTAAGCATTGCTAACGGCAAGAAGGACCACGTATACTGAGAAGTCGGCAGGCAAAGGTCAAGGTAGCCTTACCAGAGTGCAAATTTTCTTGGAAGTCTGGTGCTTTATCTTTAAATTAAAAAAAAAAAAAAAAGTCATGTAAAGTTTGCAATCTACTCCCTAACTATTTAGATGTGTCGTAATATAGAAGCGATGCTTCTGACCTCATACTTCCAAGTAATACTGGTAACTTCAGGGAGAGAAGCCAGGCTTATCCTGTGATTTCATGTACTCTGGTGGGTGAGGGGGGGACCAGGAGGAAGGAGGTACTGTCATCCACCAACCATAGTTAGAAAGCCACAGTCTGACAAATGAGGGGAGCTTTCGAACGCATGGAAGCAAGGAAATGATATCATCAAGCCTACCTTAATGAGAAAAATCTCTGCCATCGTGCTTAGTCAGATTCAGAATAAAGCTGGGGACCCCCTAATTAAAAAGCATTAAAACCCTCCTTGGACAAAGATATGGCATAAAAAACCTTACATAAGAAACATATACCATAAATAGTGTGGGGCTTTCTTTTTAAGTTACAATTATAACCATTAAATGACTGATATTTAAGAATGTTCAGAGGAGAATTTGTCATATGTGAAGTATTTTTAAAAGGATTAACAATGTAGGTACAAAATACTTTCTAAATTTATGTTTCAGTTGCTTGTATGATTAAAATATTAATAAAATATTATATTCTTTAAAGTCCTGATTCAACTTGAAAGTTTATGATGAAGAAAAAAATAAGTACTAAACTCGGAATCCAAAAAGAAATTGAGCTCTGAACCCATTCTTTGATAAATAGTGAGCCAAAGCAGATTAACACAAGTAAATATTTCGTATGACTTTAATGGATTTTTTTCCAACAGCAACAACTCAGTCAACTAGGGTTTTTCATTTGGGATGATCTTTAAAGCTAATGTTATTTATTTTTCTTATCAAATGGTCAACTTGTCCTGCCAACATCGAGCACAAAGTTGTAATAATTAAAAAAGAAAAAAAAGAAAAAGAAAGGAGAAGACACTCCAAGCTGGCAGCACTGGCCACAAAAATATCTAATCCCCAAAGTGTCCGTGTATTCTAATGACCATACATTCATAGTGAATATAATACTTGTAGTAAGTGGGGGGTGGTTCTCGAATGAGGGTAATTTAGTTTCTTTAAAATCAGTGACAACCATAACTCTGTTTTATTACATACAATGTTATGTCTCAAAAAACAATTATTCTGTAAATTATGGGTGGCCAAACATAAAATGGGGCCAACAGGCCTCTTTATATCCATCCTTAGGCATGGAAAAGGTTCAATGGCTTCTCTAACAAGTAGAAAACTAGCTCCCACATTGGCCATGAGAGGGATAAATGGCCACTAATGTTCACTTGAGTAGAAAAGCAGGGCTCAGAGGTCCCGCGTGGTGTAAGGCACTCAGTCATCATCTGAAAGAAATTAACAAAAACCTCCCTGTGCATGTGGAATGGTTCCTAAAACGCAAGAAAGGGACTTGGCAGGAAGACCAGACATCTGTTTTCTCTTGTACTGAATAGGTTCCCCAACCAGCGGAGAGCTGCTCACAGGCATGTGAATGCCAACTGCCTGGAGCACCGTCGACTCTCTGGAAGGGGGATTCAACTCCTGCTCGTTTCACTGCCTATTTACCGAAAAGAAATGTGCTAGCTTACCACCAGGCAAACAACACGCGATGATCCGCTGACTCCCAGCAGGCCTTAAGAGGCACTGCTGAAAGGCCTACGGAAGTCATTCTCTTAACACATATTACCAATGTTGGTTCAAGTTTTAAGTCCTTTTAGCTTGATAGCTGATTTTTGCTCTTTTTATAGATTCTGAGTCTTCTGTTCTAAAAACAAACACATCTGAAACAAGGCCAAGTTTAACATCAATAGGAATGGCCTTGAGCCTTGGGGAAAACCTTTTGGTAAGTTTCCTCAGGGTACTTACTCTATGGACAGAGCCCAGTGAATATAATTTTTAAAAATGGCCCATTCTTAATTCTCAATATCTGCTCAAGCTAGGAAAAAAGTTCTTCTGTCACTGAGTTGGTTTCTCTGGTCATTAACAAAACAAAGATTTAGCACCTACCCTATGCCAGGCACCAAGAGAGGCACTGAAAGTCAAAACATGAAGAAGGAACAATCACTGCTGCTGAATGCTCTCCACTTGCAATTTTTCAACTCAATTTTGAGTGTCTGTGGAGGCCTTTTTCAACCCCAGATAGCCAATGTGTATTATATTCTCCTTCACCCAAACCCCAATCCACTCCCACCACCCTGCTGATTTCCCTAGTAGAATACCCCTTAAGTTTTTCTAATTACATAAGAAAGCAAGCCTTTAATATGTGGCAATGTGAATTTTCAAAACTTCATGTAGTATCCCTGTTAATTCACTAAAAAAAGTGGATGGCAATCTGTCTCTTATCACTTAAGGGAGCCAGACCTAAACTTCTTTTACAAACTGTCTGCACAGGAGGTGTGTGCCAGGTGCTCCTTTATCTGAATAGCATAAGGGGGTTAAGTCAGTTCCAGATCCTCAAATCCATGGTGCCACGGCACAGAACAACGGACCCCCTCCAGCATTTGAAATATCTTTTGTAACTTTAATGATATAATAAATAAGAAATCAGGCCCAGGAAACTCAGCTGTTCTAGAGAGACCTAAAGAAATTCACGAAGTGCAGGATGTTGGCACACGGCCAGCCTCTCTGAACCTGTGTACCGTTCCTTCCCTGCCGATGGTGTAGAAAGGGATCATTTTTCCTAGCCAATTTACAGTCCCAAGTCTCCTAAGGAGGCCTCTGAACAGTGCTCATTATCAATCCACAGGAAAGTGGCGTTCAGAGCGCACTGTTGACACGTCAGATCGGGCCAATCTATACCCAGGCCGGCGTTGACCAAATGCACTGCAAAGAGCTCTTTAAAACAGTGGATATTTCAGAGACTATGCTGCTTAACATCCCTGGCACTGAGAAGATGCCTAGGTAAGTGCCAGCTGCTTCGAGAAGGCCTCTGCATTTGTAACGGGTTGTTAAAAGAGCCCTCTTTCTAACCTTGTTTCAGCAGAAGCCACAAAACAATGGTTGGCACATTCCAGAGAGAGAAACCAGACCACCTAAAGAGAGCCGGCTGAGAACTGGTTTGGGATGCTTAGCTGACCACCCAGCTCACGCTGCCTTGGAGAGACCGGAGAGGCTGAGAATGAGCATGTATGTGGAGAGAAATGCTGCTGTGTTCTTAGTCTCACCATGTGGGCTGCATCCCTCTCACTGCCAGGCAAACGGCAGGGGTTTGAAGAGACACTGAGGAGGCTTCTCTGTGTCCCATGGAGCTTGGTGCCTACAATGGATCGAGGTCTGACTTCAGCCTGAGGAATCCAACAGCTGCAAGGCTGGCTGAAGGGGCCTCTAAGTGTGGCTGGTCAGTATCTACTTCTCCCACAGACAGCTGCCAAATGTAGATCACAGGTGGGCCACGCAAGGTAGAATTGGCCCAGGGTTGTGTTACATCCTTCCAGGAAGGCTGCATTGATGGGCAAGGAGGTCCCAGCAGAAAAGGGCTGAAGACAGACCCTTAAACAATCAGGAGCTGAGGCATATATTCACTAGTTTCAAGGAACCACAGGAGAAAGATCAGTTGGGGGGGTGGTGTAAGAGATCTCTGAAAAACACCCAAAGCATTCCATGAGGGAACACGTTATCTCTCTGGCCAGAGAAATCAACACCAGATTACATCACCGTCAGGTCAAGAAACTTGCCCATCCCATACCCTGTTCCACCAAGGGGGAGGGTCAGAAACCACAGCTACCTAGCTGATACAAGAGCAAGAAAAACATAAGTTTGGGAAATAGGAAAGAAACTAATCAAGCCCCCATCCCCCTGTAGGCTTATTATGACTGAGAGCAGACCGGAGCTGGAAGAAGGGAGAAACTTCAATGGGACTCTCAAAATTTCATCAAAAATAGGGGCGCCTGGGTGGCTCAGTCCGTTAAGCAGCTCTTTTTTCAGCTCAGGTCATTATCTCCAGGTCCTGGGATTGAGCCCCGCATGGGGCTTCGCATTCAGCGGGGAGTTGCTTGAGATTCTCTAAATCCTTCTGCCTCCCACCCCAAGACAAATAAATCAATCTTAAAAAAAAATTTCATCAAAAACAAACCAACAAACCTATTGGGATTGGACATTTAAATTACAGGGATCACACATGCAACATCAGTAATGTGTTCTTAAAAATGAGAAATCCAACATGCAAATGTTAACCAGGATCCTATTCTACATTATTTCAAATAAGAAAAAAACCATCATGTATTACACATTAATCACTACCCCCAAATTCCTAAAATGTAATTAAATACTTCTTTTCCTATTTTTCTACAATTTCCTAAAATGTGACTTGTTATATTGGGATATAAACCTTCAAATCATTGCTTCCTGATCACCCAGTCATCAATATGGTTGTTAGCAGACAACTGCCGTGTAAGCTGTGATTTCTTTCAGCACCAGTGACATCTAAGACACATATCCCTTTTGCTGACTCTCAGCAGTTTTCAAAACTTCTACATGTGATTCTGACATTTTACAAACTGTATTTAGAATATAACTTGAGACTCCCTATACAACATCTTGTTTAAAATCCTTTATTGAGCTTGGTGTGAGTACGTATAGAGACGGCTGAAAATGTGTTGAAAGATAATTACATTCCGTGAAGTTTGGATATGAAAACTCAAGAGGCATTCTACTGAAAAAAAAATAAAAAAATAAAAAAGACCAGAGTGAAGGGACTTTTTAGGACAATGAGAGTGGCCAGAAAAGTCATGGGACCAGCCCTGGATTTTATCCATGGGAGGAGGAAGCAGGAACTTCACAGAATAGAGGAAATGGACAAGGTAGTGGGAAAAATAGAGTGTTTTCTGATTGTGCCTTGAAAGTCCTGGGGACCCACTGTTTACAGAAGCAGGTTAAACACGCTGTAAATCATTATACAACACAGGTACTGCACAGTCACAATTAAATATACTTTAAACCCTAATAATCATGGTCTTCCGACAATGCCACAGGGAATTACTCTACATTACAGACAGATAAGCAGAAAATCGTGATGCTTAATATTTATAGTTTCGATTTAACTTCTTACTCTGGAGTTCAAGAAAACCTAAAATATGTCCAACTCAATTCAAAGCTTTAAAAATAGTTAAAGTCCAAGACTACTTTGGAAAGGTGATCACTTTCCCTAATTCCTGAAATCGTGATTTATGTTGATTCTTTGAGTCAAGGTAAATCCCTGGTGTGGCAGCTACACACGCATCCTTCAGGAGCCTCAAGGTCTTAGCAGGTAACTTCTCTCTTTACCAGAGTCCTTGAACTTCCATAAATTCTCCTTCCTTATGGAAATGTGAATGCTCCTGAGGGAATGATCACATGCTACTATTCAGGAGCAGAAGTAACCAAATTACTTTCCTCTGTGCTTCAAGAAGACAGAGAATATATAATTAATGATCTTTTGCAAAGAATACACAAAATATCAAACTGCTGAGTTTCCGGCTTAAAAATATTTTCCACAGCAATTCAAGGACCACAAATGGGGGGAAAATGCACAGAATTATATGAGTATCTTAAGAAGTGCACTATGGGTAGCAGGTGTGACATAACCCAAGTTTACATTTGGGCAATAAGAAGACTAGGGCACATACCCCGCTTCAACACTATTCTTCGTCTAGAATTCTAAAAGTTTATCAGAAACAAACTTTGAATAAAGTTTGAATAAAGAACTACTGAAGAGCAGATTCACAGCCCATAAATAACCAGTGTCTAAAAATGTCTGCCTTTTGTACCGATTTGAAATAGCATCTGTAGCTTCCTCTGCCCTAACCACTGAGAATGTGGAGGCCCAGGACAGGTGTCCAGAAGGAACCACGGTTAGCCGGGATGGAGGGAGAATGCCAACACGGACAGGCAGAGCCCCACTCCAGGCTTCAGAACCAAAGCCAGGGCCCAGAGGAGTGGCTACTGGCTCTCGACTCACCTTTGCCATTTGAGCTTGAACCCCGCTAGCCTTCAGGGCAGACACAGCTTTCTGGGCTGCTGCAGGACTGTCAAAGTCGACAAAACCGTAACCTGAAATGCAAAACATACTTACTTACTAAGCCATTATTTTGTCATGATGAAAAGAGCAAAAGAATGAGTGTCTGGTTCCCGATGCGAGGGCAGCCGAAATGAAAACCCCGATGTCCTGACAGGCGGCTGGCGTTACCAGCTGCCATGCGGCCTCCCTCTCAGGCTGTCTGTCCCTGTCGTCTCTCATGAGCTAGACAGATTTTCCTTCAAAGTCAAAAACAAACGAAACAAAACAAAACCCTAAAGATCCCGGTTTTCCCTTTTTCTCAGGTGTCCTACTTCCTGAAGAAAATGACACCTAAGTTAACCAACCAAAATTAAAAAAAAGAAAAAAAAAAGGAAAAAAATCAACTTCAGAGAAATAGCATTTTTAATGATTTGGTAATAAAGATGGAGCAATCATACAGAACTTAATAAATAACAGAAAAAAAATTAGGTTCATTCCACAGACTAACAATTATTTTTCAAGTAAATTAAGCATAACCAATAAATACCCCAAACATAAAATACATTCTATTTTCGTACTTGATTAAAAATATGATTACTTATTTGCTTAAAATACACCTCGTGATCCCCGTCAAATAAAGAAAGGAGTAAAAATGCCTCCAGACATCCAAAAGAGCTGTTTCAGCAATTCATGCCCTAACATCTAAAAACAAAACATCATACAAACAGACAAACAAATAACTTCCTAAAAGAGGCTCTGGCTCAAAGCTTATTTATTCATAGCTTCGAAAACATTTTTAACAAGCTAGTCAGCTAATCCCTGGTCACACTAAGTCAAAAGCAGGAAACTAGGGGGGAAAAGGCGTCAGGGTAAGGGTTACAAAATGAGCACATGGATGGTACCTAGCAGCAAAATCTAGCAACAAGCAATAAAAGAGGGAAACTATACAAAGAACAGGACTTAAGCAGCATAAGAGCAACAGCCCCATGAATTTCACACAATCCAGTGAGTACCACTGTATTAAAATAGGCCATCGCTGATTTTTCGCTGGGCTCACTCTTAAGTTATTGCGAAAAGGTTAAATCATATTTAACAACTGTTTAAAAGATCAGGATACCAGGCAAAAATACCAACAGAGATTTTATTGGAACTCAAACCTATTGCTATAAAATACACTTTAAACGAGTAAGAATATTTTGAAACACAAAAGCACCGTTTGGAGGCTGCCCAGAAGGGCCAGTGCTATCATTGATTTCTAGATACTGTAAAGACAGAGTACTTTTGACAGTAAAGTACTAGTGTCCAAACAGACAAACATACCTCTATCAACACGGCCAAACACAGAGCTCGGCAAGGGTTCAAAGGTCGGTTTGCAGTATTAGCACCAAAACTACTGTCTGGTAACCAAACAGGTTGCAATGAAACAGAGTAAACCATCAATTGTAGAATAGATGTTTCAGAAGAGATGCGTTAAACCTGAAATAAGCAGCAGCTTCCTTCTATTACTTGGAATTGGACTGAAATAAAGCCTAATTTGATTTTGACACTGAGGAAACAGCCAGGTTGGAAAGAAAAAGAAGAGCTAAAAGCAGAGAAAGCTGCTCAACGGCCACATCAGGACTTAGAGTCAACACAGTCTGAGTGTTTTTAGAAACCTGCAAGTTAATGCTAATATGCAACCCTCTATGGGGGACACACATGCGCGCGCGCTCTCTCTCTCTCTCTCTCTCTCTCTCGTACCTACTTTATCACCACGTACAACTTCAGCAGGCCATAAACGAACACCCAACTACAATGAAGTGATGTCACTCCCACTGATGGATATTTGAGAGTGGTCCCCCCCCCCAACTATTTTGCTGTTGTCAATAAATTACAAGAAACAGAAGATCTCAATTTTGATGTAACTGTGGTTGAACTTATTACCAGTCAAGAACTATTAGTATTCTTTTTTTTTTTTAAAGATTTTATTTATTTATTCGACAGAGATAGAGACAGCCAGCGAGAGAGGGAACACAAGCAAGGGGAGTGGGAGAGGAAGAAGCAGTCTCATAGCGGAGGAGCCTGATGTGGGGCTCGATCCCATAACGCCAGGATCATGCCCTGAGCCGAAGGCAGACGCCCAACCGCTGTGCCACCCAGGCGCCCCGAGAACTATTAGTATTCTTTTATCTGTTATTTTCTTATTAGGAAAACTCTATAATGGTTCCATTTTAGTTGTTTACATCCTTTTCTGGCCTTTTCTAACCACATAACTGTCTCATTAATATTTGCTGGAAACAAGTATTACGGGTAGGCATGCAATCTTTCATTTTCTCTATTTTATTACTTTCAAGTAAATTTAAGAGTATACAAATTTGAGTTATAGGTTCTATGGGTTTCATTATTTAAGTGGGTATGAAGATATTTTTGAAGGTGGGATTCTCTAAGTAACACGGCCCTCTCTCACTGGATCCCCAGAAGGACTCTCCTCAGGTCTCAGGACCAGGAAGAGTTACAGTACTCCTGCGTCTTGGATTTTCCTCCACATTGTGGTGACTAAACCATGGGAATGGCTATGTTTTTTTAGTTTTGCTTTGGTCATTAGGAAACTCAGGCCATTTTTGTAGTAACCTGAGAATTCCTGCTCTTGCCCCTATCTTCCCATTAGTCAGATTTATCCTCACCCATTTTAACTTCGTGTGCGTGTGTGTGTGTGTGTGTGTGTGTGTGTGGCATTTGTGTGCATGTGTTCTGCTCTTGTATGTAACCCCTAAGCATTAATCAATTAATCAATCAATGTCACAGTTGATACTTTGTAAGCTTTTTGTGATCCTGGATTGCCATATATACCAATGTTGGAAAGCGTTTAAATACCTTTAGTTGGCTAAAACCTGACAAAAATTGAAATGCAGAAGAGCAACTGACTCCTAAATTTTCAAATTTAATAACTAAAGTACATGTTATTCAGAGCAATGTGTCCTTCGGGTAATTTCCTTTCTTGGATAGAGGCTCCAAAATATTCTTCGTGACAAAAAAGTGTTCTGTGACCTCTAAGGCCTCTCATTTGCAGGTATAAAATTCTTTGATACGGTCAACCTCAAAGAATTAGTATAGAACACCTGGATGTTCTATTTACGTGCATACTCTATCCTCTTACGCATTATCTACATGTATCCATCCATTCATCCATTCACGTGTCTGGCTTCCCAAGTTATCAATGGCTAACATGTTGTCTTTATGATGAGGTACACTGTGTTATTTCTTCTCATTTGTTCTAAAATTACTTTTTTTCAAGAGCTCTCTCATTCTGCTTCCAGGATTTTATAAACCCATTTTGCTCCCTTGGTCCCCTCACTCGCTCACCCACCCACCCACGCACCCACGGCATATGCCGGCATCTGTCTACTCCCGAGAACCTGTGTGAGACAAAGAGCCCTAAAAGGTTCCTACCGTTGCCCTCACACAAGGCACGAGCTCCTGCGACTCACTTTAAGAGATGGTCTCTAGGAGACGTGCGGTATGGACAATCAGTTCTGAATCATTCCTTCCCTTATTCCGCAAGCCCCGCACATCTCTCCACTTATCTCTCAACACTTTCCAACCGTGAAGGGTTTGTATGACGATAGTATGTCCGATTTTGCATGACTATATTTTATTTACACCTTTTCTATGTCGCGTTGAGTATTTTTGGAATTTTGGTTTCTAGGGCACAGGCTCTCATCGGAGAAGAGGGTAGGATAGGTAGGGATTTTTAGCGCAGGGGCGTGGTGAACAATTCAGCCAGAGAGGGCTCAGAATCCTCTCCCTCACTTAACTGGGGCAGCCTTGCTAATTTTTAACACACTGATCTACCGCGTAAGATTCTTTTCTGCAGGGGGCGGGGTGGGAGGAAAGGTGGGGTAAAGCCATAAAACCACTTGCCGACTGTGATTTCTCTCTCAGTCTGCAACAAATGTTTGAGATCAGCTTCCTGTTTTATGCCTGCAAGAGTTCATTTTTCTTTATAAAACTGAAAGATTTTTTTTTCTGTGTCCCTGCTTTCTCAAATCATTTACAAATATGTGAAATAACACTAACCTTGGCAACTAAATCTAAACACTGCAGTCTACAGTTTGACTCTCTCTAGTTTAATTCATTTAAAATATTTATGGAGTACCTCTACATAAAGCACTGCTTTATTCCCTGTCCCAAGGCAGAACTGTCTTCATGTGCCATGTTGCTTAAACAGGGGCTTAGACATTGGCCACAATAGCTCCTTTAAATTTAGGAGCTTTGAAGAAGACACAAATACAATGAACCACTTCAAGTCTCGATTAAAGGAAATGGCTGGCTTCTAAGGCGAGGCCTTACCATACGGTTCATTGACATTCTTTGCCTTTCTCAGAGGGTGCTAAGCCAAAGCCAACGCCACTCCTTGAAAAACTGGGGTCTAATTAATGAGGAGATTTGCCTTCTCTGTCTATTCCTGTCAACCTTATTTCAATTCATGGGGTCAGTAGTTAGACTCAAAGTCAGCTGACTCCATTCTTCCCCTTTCCTAGAAATCACATGCCCATTGTTAAGATGCTGGATCATTAAAAGTCAGCGCCGCGGAGCACCAGCGCGGCCTCCTGGAGACGCCTCCTCTTCCAGCTCATGGAGCTGGATGAGCTCATCCTAATTACATGGAAAACTGAAGGTCAGTGCATCAAATTAGTGCAGCAGCATATTTCAAAGGGGCGTATGACCTCCCCTCCCTATTACAATTTGGTCAGTGGAAATGGTTCTCTCCTCCCCGCTGCCAATATTGTCAACAGGCATTCAGCACAGAACAATTGGGAGTATTGAAACATGTAATTAAGTACTGCTTAAAACTACTCTATTCTAATTAATAGAGCCAATTTGCACAATATGTAATCTTTTCAGTTCTTTAGTACAGTCCAATGGTCTTCAGTAAGCAGCTCTAATCTCCTCAGGCTCAGGAAAGAAAAGCTATTTTCTAACTCTACTTCCCTTTTAAAGTAGGGGCTACACGCCAACCAGTATCCTGCACGTTAGCTCCACTGGCGTCAGATCTGCAATTCTGGCAAACTGCTAGCTGCTGTAGGGTTTCCAGCCAGAACTCGACTAGGGACAACGTAAAGGACTATGCTGACATTGTGCAAGACAGGAACTGGGGGACCTAGAAGGCTTGGTTCTTAATAACACGGAGGGAGTCGTTTTGAAACCAAAGATCAGGTTTACAAGTCTATCATTTTCCTCAAACTGGGATGTAGTGAATTAGCAACCAAGGGACTATACCTTTGCATTTGTTTGTCGTCTTATCCAAAATTGCCTTCGTGGAGACTATTTTCCCGTATCTAAAAGATAAAAAGAAAAAAAAAAACAGGAGAAGTTAAAAATCAAGGACCCCTTAATAACGTCTAAGTCCAGAGAACACACATATTTTTCAAGCATCTGCAAACTTTCAAGTACAAAATGTCCTATACTTAGGGGACAGAAAATGAGAATTCTAAACTAAAAAAAAAGGGGACTGGCCAGGCCTCCTATTTGAATCTTTGGATTACAGTCTGATGTGGACCTTTGAGGAATCAGGTACTTACCTGACAGTCTTGGGACCCAAAAAAAAAAAAAAAAAAAAAAGGTGGGGGAGATGAGCTCCATAAAAAGCTACTTCTAGGAACTGTATATGAATTTAGAGCCAAATGTAAGGCTATAAAATTTACCTAACACTTTGATAACTATTTATATTTATAAAAATATATAAAAATATATAACTAATATACTATTAACACCTCTTTCAACTCAGTAATACTAGCTACACATATGTATGTGAAATGACATGAACAATCAAGAATATAAAACCATGAACCAGGGATTAAGCATTAATTCTAGGAGGGTTTGCATAAATGTGTTCAAATTCCTTAAGGTACAACAGACGTTGCGAGGAGAAGGAACAAAATCCAGAATATTAAGCTTTAATGCACGGCCCCTGAAAATGAAGTGCCAGTGTAGCTTAAATACGCGTCCTAATCCTACACCCTTTCCTAGTGACCACACCCCAAGCTAAAGCACTGCTGCCTACGTTTGTCTTCAAAAAACTAAGGAAAAAACCTTTGAAAAATAATTCTTAAAAATTATTGGGACTTTGAGAAATGCATATAACTTACTTCACATATCTGTAAACTGTGTCCTCATTTCTACACGGTCAATTCCCCAATTTTACTTTCCTGTGAATTACTTTTAAAATTTCACGTTTTCTTCTCTAATACTACTTTCTCATGATTGATCTTGAGGACGAAGAAGTCTTAAAAAGCTTAGGAAATGAAGCATCTGTGTAGCATTTTAGAGCATTTTTGAATACTGTGGGTTTCTAGTTTATGCACTGAACAAGCTGAAATATATTTATCTAGAAGAAACAAATGGCTTGAACCACCTCTTTTCCCCCGTTAATTTTCACTCTGTATAATCACGTAATCAAATGATTGCTAACCAGGCATGAAAGTAAAGATAATTTAAGGTTCAAATGACAATTACATCCAAGAGGCATAATGCTGCACAAACACCTTCAATTCCCTGTAGAGATTCTGAGTATTTACAACATTAACACAGGTCACCATGCTTACCAAAAAAGGGTAATAATTTTAAAAAACCTGAAAACCAGAGAAAATAAGTGGTTTAAAGACCACCTTTTCAGCAACCGTTTCTCTACTAGGTTACTTACATGCTGGATTATTTATCAGCACTCTCTCCTTTGCAAAAGTTTTGGCTGGAAAAGCTTTTAGACTGCATTCCAGTCTCATACCTTTCCAAAGGCACGAAGAAAGTTAGTATGACTCCAATTTAGGATAAGGGGATTGAGAGTCACAGAGATTAAGAGACTTTGCTTGAGGTCACAGAGTTCAGGGTCTTTTATAAACCAAAGAGAAGAAAGGAAATTTAGAGAAGATCAGGGGTGGCCTTCTACCCTTCTGGTCCTGCTCACCACACCAACAATGGGAGGGAAAGGGAGATGCGGGAAGCAGGAAAAGAGAAAAGACTCCTGATAGCACCGGCACGCAATCCATGCTGTGCTCTCTGCGGGTTTCTTTTCTCTTTGGTCTCTTTGCTACGGTGACATTACTCTTCACACTGCCACATCCATGTACCCTACACCTCCTGTGCTCTGAACTTGCTCCCCAGATCTCATCCCACTTTTCTGGGCACTCTTTCCATGCTGCTTCGCCCATTCAGCCTCCTACTATCCCTCCTCAGCCAAGTACTCTCATCTCAACCCTTCCTTTTCCTAGGAAATTCCTCCAAAGCTATGGTGTTATTTAAAGCATCTGTTCTGATGGTGCCTGTTTCTCCTTCCTGAGTTGTTGTTGTTGTTTTAAAAGATGTTATTTACTTATTTACTTGAGAGAGTGGGGGGGGGGGAGGGAGAGGGAGAAGCAGGGTCCCTGTTGAGCAGGAAGCCCAACGTGGGGCTCTATCCCATGACCCTGGGATCATGACCTGAGCCAAAGGCAGATGCTTAACAACTGAGCCAGCCTGGCGCCCCCTGAGTTGGTTTGTCTGTTATTCCCCCCAAACTTTAGTTTTTGTCTCTTTCTCTTTCAACTTAAATATCTTAGTATGTTAAGATACTGAAATATCTCATTCAATGTTACCTCATGCCCACTATTTTCTAAATCCCATCCCCAAAGAACCCCAAACACATCTTCACTGTCTTTTTTCATTCGGTAGCAGTGTCCCACTCCTGATCTCCCACCAGGGACACCATCGACTCAGCCATTCCTGAGTCCAGGCAGTCAGGGACTCTTCTGAGTTGTCTCTGACATGTTTCTAATAGTCACCCTTTCCCTTCACTATGCCGAGACCCGAGCAAAAAATACACAGTAGTTCTTGCCCTGCCTCCAGCTTCTGCTGCTTCCAACCTTGTCTGCTGCTTTAATGTACCTTAAACATCACTTTAAACGTGTCTCTCTCTCATCCCATCATTATCCCATTCTACCCATGTTTGAACTTGAAGAACCTGTTCAAACATTATCTCTTCCATGGAACCATCTATAATCTCCTCACCCAAATCCATTGTGATTTTATAAGAAACCAAAAAAGGGATTACATTTGCTCAGTTTCTACTTACGTTCTAGGCACTGTGCCAGGGACTTTGTATGCAGGATCTTATTTAATTAACTTTGCAACAGTCTTAGGAGGTAGGTGCTATTATTCACATTTTTGCAAACGGGAAAATGAAAGCTCGTATAAATTTTAAGCCTAAGGTCTCTCCTAAAACCCCAAAGCTTAAACAAATTTTGTTTAAATTCTCACTGCAATTTATACATGAAATAATTGTGAGAAACAATGTTTCCTTTATATACTGAGGGTTTGAAAGGGAAGGAACCAAGTGGGAGACCTCTTCTTATCAAGGTAGGGAGTAGACTTACTCTCACGCCAAAGTAAAGCTTTTGTTTGTGTTAAACACAAGAAATAAACATGTGGCTCACGGCTGAAAGAGGGAAGAGGGGCGGTGTGTGGGAGAAAAGAGATTTCTGAAATTTATCAGTTTTACTTTCTATTGTGGTTTTCACCGTGATTTGTGGGTTAAGCCTGAAAGACTGACTTCTCAGAAAGGTACTGTCTGTGGAGCTAATCCATACCGGCCTCCCTGGCCTCCAGGGGGTCAGGAGACTGCTTATATGGAATTATCTGAAGGGTACTGAAGGGGTTACCTATCGTAAACTATCTTCTTTCTTGGGCTGTCCACTCAGTTACACCTCCCACAGTGCCAGAGGTATCTTACGCAAATAACTGAACTGGGAGATGTCACACTTTCAATCCCTCGGGCCCTGGCTAAGGTAGCTTCTCAGTGGGTGATACAGTCACCATGTGTGGGAACCGAGTGCAGAACAAGTAGTTCTGATGACGTGAGAAAGGATCTAGAACATGGGCATGACCGTCTATCAAATGGTGCCTCAAGGAACAGGAAAAGGCACAGTGGGCTTCAGAGCAGGCACCCTTTCCTGCTACTGGTTCTTTGCGGTAAGATTTAATGTGGGGCAAGGGGTGCGGGGGGGGGGGGGTTACAGATGATTCACATTTAGCCTGATTCTATTGTTGATCACCAGTGCCCACAAGAGTATCAGACATCTGAGTAAAAATTCATAAAGCAACCAGATATTCACCAGCCCTCATTCCAACAGGCAGTTCAATTTGTTTTACAAAATCATTCAGTAACAGGAACGTGTTTGGGAGAAACAGGCCTCTTGACAGAATTCACACTCAGACAACACCAAAGAGAAGCAAGCAAGCCATAGAATTTTACAGGGAAAAATGTGAATAGGAAGATTCTTGGGATTTTCACCAGCTTCAAAGTAACAAGGCTCAGACCCTAACCCCGGCTACCGGCTACCCAGAATATACTATTCTTTGCTAAGAGCAGATAATCCACTCCAGAGGAAGCAAAAGGATAAAGAGTAATTAAGAGATGTGACTACAGAATCATTAGAATTTCAAAGGGAGAGGATAACAAGTGAAGTCTCACATTTAAACCTATTGGCCCAAGTGAACCTGGATGATAAAACCTTCTGCTTAAAATCTACCAGAATTTCTTCTGTTTATATCACAGCTTTAGTCATTTCTTTCCCATTTCCATTTAGATTTCCTTCATCTGCTGAAATATAAAATCAAAGTAAATTTTAGTCTGTCCTTAGTAAATAAAACTTAATTCTCTTCTCTGGCCTCTTCACATAGTCCCTCCTAAACTCTACCTTTTTATTAATTTACCTTAATTACAAAAGAAATGCACATTTGTAATTAGAAGACACAGAAAAGTAAGTTGAAATATTTTTTTAAAGATTTTTATTTATTTATTTGAGAGAGAGTGAGAGAGAAAATGAATAGGGAGGGGCAGAAGGAGAGGGAGAAGCAGGCTCCCCGCTGAGCACAGATCCTGATGTGGGGCTCGATCCCAGGACCCCGGGATCATGACCTGAGCCGAAGGCAGACACTTAACCAACTGAGCCACCTAGGTGCCCCAAAGTAAGTTGAAATAGTAAAATCACCTAAAATCCTGGATATGAATGTTAGGACACATTGGTTCCTATCCTCAGACTTTGTCCAGTGTGCATATACACAAGGAACACACACGTGTACGACCTGTGTATGTACACACACACATACACACACACGTGCATGCACACAAACACCCTGTACTAGGGAACTTGCAGCTTTGGAACATTCCCACTTACAAGCCCAGGCTCTGGAAAGTGAAGTCCAATCCACCCACCAACAGATGGCGACAATGGTTGGTAAGTTACTTTAACATTGGCCATTCCAGTTGTAAATTCCTTTAAGGCACCATGGAGAAATCTGCAGTGCTGCCGTTAGTTTTGAAAGATTTTATGAACATTATTAAACCTGAAAAAGCAATGAGTGTGTGAAAAACAACAGTAAGAAGAAGTATATACTTAAAATGTAAACAAAAAAAGCGATTTTCCGTTTGACAAAGAGTGGGATATTGCCCCTGTCTGCAGGATGACTGGTGGTGTTTTAATAGCTGAGCTGCCTATGCAGGACAACTGGGGCTCATGTGTCCTTTGAGATTCTGTGCCTATGCAGAGGGCCATCATCAGCAAGGGGGGACAGGGAACTGAAATGACTTCTGGGTAGATGACTAGCAGTTCAGCATCGATACTGGACAAGACGACCTAGAATATATGCAGGAGAATAATAAAAGGAATAGCTTCCATCTCTACAGCTTTTACTTTACACCAGGCACTATTTGAAGTGATTTAAGTCAATTATTTTAATCTTCACAGCCACCTCTGGAGGAGGTAAGGTATTATCCCCACTTTGCAGATGTGAAACCGGGGAGCAGAGTCTGGGACCTAGTCAAGAGGCACAGACAGTAAGTGGCAAAAATGGGAGACGGGAAGTTTGATTTGGACAACCATGCTGACAGCTGCAGAAACCGGTCACCAACCACAGAGTTCCACAGGCTCAAATCAACTCCTTGAATCTGCACAGTTCTAAACGAGTGAGGGGGTGAGGGCAAGCCTCTAACTGCCAAGGTCTCCAGGACAGATGCTGAGAACATTCCGAAGGGAGTTCCCGAACTTTCTGGGTGGAGACAACATGGTTCTATTTGGAATAAGGTGCCCCAGAGAGCATATATATTAGTGGGGAGGAGGCACAACTGGTTTAAAGCTTAAAAGGAGCAACTGAGGTATCTATTGGGTGGGAATGGATTTGGGGACTATACGCCCAAACTCCTCTTGTTATCTTGGACCTGTTAGGGGGAAAGAAAAAACATGTATGCACAAACACACCCACACAGACATGATACTGTGCATGTCATTTTCCACCTTGCTCTTTTCGCTGCTTTATTTTGCAGCGGCCCCCCGGGAAAAGAGGATTCCCTAAACTTTGCTTGAGCTCTCCCAACAAGGGGGTGAACAGGGGAAGGAAAGGAAAGTCTCAAATTACACTCATTTTGCTAATAAAAAAAGTAGTAGTCACTTGTCCATGTTATTCTCAATCTTCACTACCTTGAATAATTCACCCGGGTCGGTTTTCTTCATTTACTTGGTATAGAAAGTGGTCAACATTTAAGGATGAGACACAAGACGTGACATTTTAAAATCAGGTAATCAATACCAAACACATTTTGTAAGACTTTACCTTGTTAGCCCTGAAGATTTTAAATGTTTCTGTAAGATTCTGCTAAGATACACAAATATTAAAGGTATAGAAAGTTATTCCACTTTTTATTTCAGCTGTTTTGGCTTAACTCTGAACATTCGTTAGCAGTCCATCCCTCCCACTTGTGTGGTACAGCTGGGGGTGCCCTTGTGGATACATGATTTCTGGTACATGGGGCAGAACGGAAAGCTTCATCTAATGCAGCTGAAATTGGAGCCAGGGTTTGAAGGAGGTAAAGTGCTTGGCAGGAAAAACTGCTACAGCCCTAAAGGTCAGGAACAAACCTGGTGTGGAAGGTGAATGGAACACGGGAAAGACAAGGACAGCTGAGAAAGAGATCAGACCAAGAAATCAACCCACAAATATTTACAGCATGTCTCTGGCATGCCCTTCACCATACAAGGCCTACAAAAATATACATGATGTCATTCTTGTCATCAAATGGGGGGAGGGAGATCATCTTTGGGGGAATGTAAGGAATTTTTAGTATTAAAAAATAAGAATACTGAGGTCTTATCTGATGAATGTGAAATAAAGGAGGCATAACCATAGGATGAAGGTCAAGTTGACCAGGAAAGACTCTGGGGAAAGCAGAAATTCAGGTGAGCTACAGAGGACAATAAACAGAAGAACCTGTCTAATTAGCAACCTGTGTTGGGGGAGTCAAGGTAGGGAAGTTTGAAAAGGTCCGATAGGGCCCTGAGTTCCAGGAAAAGGAGTCAAGAAACAGCATGTGGCTGGAGGTTTTGTAACTGCACAGTGATATGATGAAAGCAAGAGTTTAGTAAGATTAATGAAAATCTCATGGCTAGGATTAGCAGACAGAGGTGTGCCACATTTTATTTTAGTGTTATTTATTTATTTTTTTGCTCTTGGTACTCAAGCAACAACAGTCAAGGTCAAGAAATTAAAATGGAGGGATGAAGACAGCGAGGAGATGACTGGGAAGGTTTTACAGGACAGAAAAGTTTGAGGACAGAGGACTTCTCTGAACAAGCCTTAAATGCTTAACTTGACATCTGAGGAGAAGAATCCACAGAGTGGGTGCTATGGAAAGCCAGTGGCTTACCTCTGTGAACGCACAGAAGATGGAGAAAAGGAGCCACCACCGCGCCCTCTCCTGCACTGCCCTGGAAAGGACATTGAGTTTCAGCTCCAGTCCCAGACCTAGAGCCTGAGGATGAGAGATGATTCAGCAGAAGCTCAGACCTGCCTCAAGGAGTCTCTCCCTCCACCGGGCTGGTTCTCCCACAGCACATGAGCTGAGGGAGGATAACCGACAGGAGCTTTGGACAAAGTATCACATTTTTCAAGAGAAAAGAGATGCATCTACGTATCTGATTTTTCGCCATGCTGGAATTTTAAGATAAACACACCCCTTCGGACTACAAATAAAATTGGTGACTCGCACCCAGATTTTGAGATTTGTATCCTCTTCTGACTCCGCTTAGAGCCGTGCCTGCCAATCTCCTTTTCAACCTTCCTGGGCGGCTTACCTGATTTATTACAATTGCTACAAAAGTAACAACTGATGCTACTTATTGCATATATGGCTTGAACTAAATAATTCATAGAGAATGAACATTAAAACTACCTCATTAGAAGCGGCTAAAATGCATTTTTGCCAAATTCGATGAAAACATTACACCTCTCTCCTAAATCAAAAGCACACTAGGAAGCCTGTGACTTATCACGCAGATCTGCTCTTACAGTTTAGTATCAAGTCTACTATGATCGGCAATCAAGGTAAAGTAGCTTTACAGTATTTTATGGTCTTTTAAGAGCACACAGCACACAAAGAGTCATTTACATTATCTTACGACAATATTTGTGCCCCAAGTCACTGCACCAGAGCACTCAGGGGTGCAGTCACGGGCGGCCAGACCCAGATGAGTGCTCCCAAGTACTAACACGTCAGAGGAAGATAATACTCGCTGAAAATGGAACCCAGAATTTTGCAAGTAACAGGCAGATTTTCTATCATAAAAAAGAATCCCTCAAAGTCTCGACCGCTGATTAATGGCTAGCCTTTAAAACAAAGGCACCTTGATTACAGAAAGTAGTCTTTATTTCTGAATTGAATTTATGAACTGACAAGGATAGAACATTTAAAAAATTTTCTTCTTCTCCCACCAAAACCCGTAGTATATTTGCTTTGCTTTGACAACTCGCCTTCATGCTTACACAGCGCTTCACTTCACTGTATCATAAGGAAGGCAACGTTATAGGAGAAAGAAGACAGAGCTGCAGCAAGAGAGGCCTATGCTCAAGTGCTCCTGTGGCCAATGACCGGCTCTGCGACTCTGGGGAGCTGTCTGGCCTCAGTATCCCCGCTCATACAGCGATATGGTAACACCTAAGCTCGCAGGACCACTGGTGAGGGGCTGGCACAGTGTTCGACCCAGAACAGACACTCAGTAACTACCACGTGTTATCCTTTTCTCCCCAACCCCTCCACATAATGGCACTTCTAATTCTCAATATTTGAGAGCACTCAGCTAGACTAACCTCCTTACGTTGATTTCGACATGGTCCTAAGGTTGCAAAGTATTGAGAAAACCATTTTTATGGTTACTTTTCAGCATGGTTATTTGCATAATGAAACCACTCCATATATATTGGCTGAATAAACGAAATATAAACATGTAACAAGAATTTTTTTCCCCTTGAAGTGTTGGTGTGGGGAATGGAGGGAGGTTGGCAGTGTAGGGAGAAGGGAAATACTACATTTTGCCTTGGAAAATGAACATGGCCTTGTATTTTATCCCAATTTAGCTTATAAAAACACCAAGGAGGGAACCAAGGTAATTTAACAGTTTAACATGGAAGTAAAAATTAATACGAGAAAGAAAACTGTAAAATGTTAAGGGGGGGACCCAAAAACCTAAGAGTTTTTGTTCCTAGACTGTTTTTCAGGTATCTCTAAATTGGTTGCTCTTTTTAAAAGAAATCAAAATAGAAATCTTTTAGACACACACACTATGTTAAAAAGAACAATGTCAGAGTCTATAGAAACTGAGTGCATTAAACTCCAACACTGAAAACCATTAATGACTGCTTCATTCAAAACAAGAACAGCGTGACAGAGAGTAAAAGTAAACATGCTCTCTGAAGCAAAACAGAGTTATCTGAAACTATTAAAACAGAGTGTGCAAATTACCTAGAAATTTCTTTTGATTCTGACACAAGCAAAAAAGGCAAGAGTCAAATTGGACATTTCCTAGAATGAACACTAATGTTGGCTTTGATCCAAAACACAGCACCAGTGTATTGATTTCCAAATGCAGTCAGTCCATCCTTTTTGTTTTTTTTTTTTTTAATTTTTTTTTTATTTATTTATTTTTATTTATTTATTTATTTTTTTTATTAATAATGATTTTTTATTATATTATGTTAGTCACCATACAGTACATCCCCGGTTTTCGATGAAAGGCTCGATGATTCATTAGTTGTGTATAACACCCAGTGCACCATGCAATATGTGCCCTCCTTACTACCCATCACCGGTCTATCCCATTCCCCCACCCCCCTCCCCTCTGTAGCCCTCAGTTTGTTTCTCATAGTCCATAGTCTCTCATGTTTCATTCCCCCTTCTGATTACCCCCCCTTTCTTTATCCCTTTCTTCCCCTACTGATCATTCTAGTTCTTATGTTCCATAGATGAGAGAAATCATATGATAGTTGTCTTTCTCTGCTTGACTTATTTCACTAAGCATTATCTCCTCCAGTGCTGTCCATGTTGTAGCAAATGTTGAGAACTCATTCTTTCTGATTGCTGAGTAATATTCCATTGTATATATGGACCACAACTTCTTAATCCAGTCATCTGTTGCAGGGCATCTCGGCTCCTTCCACGATTTAGCTATTGTGGACATTGCTGCTATGAACATTGGGGTGCATATGGCCCTTCTCTTCACTACGTCTGTATCTTTGGGGTAAACACCCAGTAGTGCAATGGCTGGATCATAGGGTAGCTCAATTTTTAACTTTTTAAGGGACCTCCACACGGTCTTCCAGAGTGGCTGTACCAACTTGCATTCCCACCAACAATGTAGGAGGGATCCCCTTTCTCCACATCCTCTCCAACAATTGTTGTTTCTTGCCTTGTCTATTTTTGCCATTCTAACTGGCGTAAGGTGGTATCTCAGTGTGGTTTTGATTTGAATTTCCTTGATGGCTAATGATTTTGAACATTTTTTCATGTGTCTGTTAGCCATTTGTATGTCTTCATTGGAAAAGTGTCTGTTCATATCTTCTGCCCATTTTTTGATTTGTTTATTTGTTTCTCGTGTATTGAGTTTGAGAAGTTCTTTGTAGATCTTGGATACCAGTCCTTTATCTGTAGTGTCATTTGCAAATATATTCTCCCATTCCGTGGGCTGCCTCTTAGTTTTTCTGACTGTTTCCTTGGATGTGCAGAAACTTTTAATCTTGATGAAGTCCCATAAATTCATTTTATCTTTTGTTTCTCTTGCCTTTGGGGATGTGTCATGAAAAAGGTTGCTTTGGCCGATGTCGTAGAGGTTGCTGCCTATGTTCTCCTCTAGAATTTTGATGGATTCCTGTCTCACATCGAGGTCTTTCATCCATTTGGAGTTTATTTTTGTGTATGGTGTGAGATAGTGATCAAGTTTCATTCTTTTGCATGTAGCTGACCGATTTCCCTAATGAATATGGACGCCAAAATCCTCAACAAGATACTTGCTAATAGAATCCAACAGTTCATTAAAAGGATTATCCACCACGATCAAGTGGGATTCATACCTGGGATGCAAGCGTGGTTCAATATTCGCAAATCAATCAGCGTGATACATCATATCAACAAGAAAAGACTCAAGAACCATATGATCCTCTCAATCGATGCCGAAAAAGCATTTGACAAAATACAGCATCCTTTCCTGATTAAAACCCTTCAGAGTGTAGGAATAGAAGGTACATTTCTCAATCTCATAAAAGCCATCTATGAAAAGCCTACTGCAAATATTATTCTCAATGGGGAAAAGCTGGAAGCCTTTCCCTTAAGATCAGGAACACGACAAGGATGCCCACTCTCGCCACTATTATTCAACATAGTACTAGAAGTCCTTGCAACAGCAATCAGACAACAAAAAGGGATCAAAGGTATTCAAATCGGCAAAGAAGAAGTCAAAATGTCTCTCTTCGCAGACGACATGATACTCTATATGGAAAACCCAAAAGAAGCCACTCCCAAACTATTAGAAGTTATAGAGCAATTCAGTAATGTGGCGGGATACAAAATCAATGCTCAGAAATCAGTCGCATTTCTGTACACGAATAACGAGAACGAAGAAAGAGAAATCAGGGAATCCATCCCATTTACAATAGCACCAAAAACCATACGTTACCTTGGAATTAACTTAACCAGAGACGTAAAGGACCTTTATTCTAGAAACTATAAATCACTCTTAAAAGACATTGAGGAAGACATAAAAAGATGGAAAGATATTCCATGCTCATGGATCGGAAGAATTAACATAGTTAAAATGTCCATGCTACCCAGAGCAATCTACACTTTCAATGCTATCCCGATCAAAATACCGAGAACGTTTTTCAAAGAACTGGAACAAATAGTCCTTAAATTTGTATGGAACCAGAAAAGACCCCGAATCTCCAAGGAACTGTTGAAAAGGAAAAACAAAGCTGGGGGCATCACAATGCCGGATTTCGAGCTGTACTACAAAGCTGTGATCACAAAGACAGCATGGTACTGGCACAAAAACAGACACATAGACCAATGGAACAGAATAGAGAGCCCAGAAATGGACCCTCAGCTCTTTGGGCAACTAATATTTGATAAAGCAGGAAAAAACATCCGGTGGGAAAAAGACAGTCTCTTCAATAAATGGTGCTGGGAAAATTGGACAGTCCATCCTTTTTGAAAGTAATAAATCCTGACTGCCCCATGACCTTGAAAAGCCAGTCTGAAAAACAGACTGAAAAGGAAAATGATATCTATTTTACTCATTTTAGCTCTAAGAAATCTGGGGATACAATATAAGTGCATCACTAGCTTAAAAAAAAAATACACTTAAGACAGTATGAGCAAGAGAATGCTAACATAGCCTGCCAGCACAGTTGATATTTCTAAACTTAGATATTTCATTCAAGGGTCACTTGTGACTGCGGTTGCGGCTCTGAGAGTGGATCTGATGGAAAAGGCACGATGGTTTCTCCCACACTGGTTTTCCTACTGGTTTGCCTCTGAATAAGACTCTTCTTAGACTCTGCTGATGAAGTTAGCAATCATTCCAGAGACACAGTAGCTCGGCTCTAAAAGTTTATAATCTTAAAATTTAAGAAAATCAGAGAGGAATCATCAGTCTGTGAAAGAATGGAACTAAGAATTTCAGTGTCAGTCTCACAAAATTACCATATCCCGAATGAAGGTAATATACCTCACTCACAGGACAGCTGGAATTCACTGCATTTTCCAGATGATATTCTTTCTCATTCTCCTTTGCAAGTAAGGGGGCTGTGAATGAAGACTGGGACTATTTACATGACTTAGTAAGAATTTTCCAGTCTTGGTTGCTTTGAGAAATCTCGCACAATAGGAGAGGTGCTAATGGAAAGGGAAAATGTTATTCAGATTCTCTAAAAGAACAAAAAACTAGACTTAAGAAATGAAGGCCCGTGCTGATCTGAAGCAAAATTCCCGAGTGTATTAGTAAACAGAAGGTTAGAGAGACTTGTGACAAGAACAAGTACCAGAGTAAAGACCTCAAGAGCAAGGCATGCACATTCAAGCTTTGTTCTTTTTCTTTTTTTGGGAGGGGGGGTGCTAAGGAAGACAGGGCTACTTGGGAATGCTACAAAGTATATTTTGATTTGAGCTAAATAAAAATCATTATTTGCTCATGGGCTAGATGAGGATATCCGGGAAGAGAAATTCGGTTTGGATGAGTGGGTAACTGGTTAAACAAGCGTCTGAGCTGACGTTGGTCAGTGATCACAGCATGGAGCAAAGGCTCTAGAGTTGTGCCACAAAGCTCTGTTCCTGGCAGCCCTTTGTCAGTACTTATACGCTTGCATAAATCAGGTGACTGATAGCAGACATATTGCACCCATACATGTTCCAAAGCTGGAGGGCGGGGGGAAATGGTGGATGTAAGACGTCAAAATTAATACTATGAAATCGTTTCAATAGGCTAGAATGAATTCTTGGCCAAAGCCAACACTATAATATTTAACAGGGAAAAATAAGTCATATATAAATTCCAAGGGGGGGGATCAACCTATAAAGTTAGGTAAAGTTTCAGCTTATTCACATGAAAATACCTGGGTTTTCTGATTAGGAACAAGTTCAAATTCTCTGAATAAAACAGACCTAGGTTGCACTAAGAAAAATATATGATCTGCTCATAGTAAGAAATTATGCTGTGGGGCCTCTTTGGTTGCCATTCCCCAACACCCACCATTAAGGGTTGGTGTCCCCCAAAAGATGTCCAAGTCCTAAGCTCCAGTACCTGTGAATGTGACCTTATCTGGACATTGGGTCTTTGCCAATATAATTAAGTCAAGAGGAGATCATTATTAGGGCAGGCCTTCAGCCAATGTGACAGCTGTCTTTATAAGAGGGAAATCTGGATACAAAACCACAGAGAATGCTGTATGATGACGTGAGGGACACAGCTACAAGCCAGAAACTCTAAGGATTGGTGGCGAACCCCCCCGAAGCCAGGGAGAGGCAAGGAGGGGTCCTCCCCTACAGGTTTCAGAGGGAGCATGGCTCTGCTGACACCTTAATTTTGGACTTCTAGCCTCTAAAACTGTGAAACAATAATTTTGTTAGTATCACTCACCCAGGGGTGGGGGTGGGGGACGGGCGCCTGCACGGCTCAGTCAGTTGAGCACCCAGCTCTCAGTTTCGGCCGGGGGCATGATCTTGGGGTTGTGGGACTGAGCCCCTGCATTGGGCTCCGCGCTCAGCAGGGAGTCTGCTTGAGATTCTCCCTCTGCCCCCCCCCAGCTTGTGCGCTCTCTCTCTCAAATAAAGAAATTAAAAGGAAAAAAAAGGCCACCCAGCTTGAAGTACTTTGTAACAGCAGCCCAACCAGCTCCTACAACTCCAGCTTGCCTACCCCTATACACGGCCCGGTGCTGGCCCTGCTCCATCGTAAGTTCCTGACCTTTAAGATACTCCTTCGCCTGGGAAATTCGGTGTCATTCTGCAAGACTCTCCAGCAGCAAGCCTTTCCGAGCGTCCCCACCAAGCTGAGCCCCGCGTCTGCACTAGGTCGGCTCCGCGCGGCCGTCAGCACACCGCTGCACCACCCGCACGGCTGTGTCCCCATCCAAGGCGCACCTCTGGACTGCTTTCCTTTGCCCATCGAGCCCCAGAATTGTCAACAGCGAAGATTCAGAAGAACGCAGCAGAGGAATAAATAAATGAATAGCAGTAATCTGCTTACACTGAGTGCTTTCTCCACTGAACACATTTGCTCGAAACATCTCCTTTTACCTAGTCTGAGCACTTCCAGAAGAGAGTGCGAGCACCGCAGACGAGCATCCAGAAATCACACCCTCCAAGGCAGGACTAGTCAGGGCCTTACAGATGCTTACCTGGAAAAGGAAACTAGATATAAAGACGGCCTCTCTAAAAATGCACACAGAGAGCCTGCCACCACTAGGTGTTTAAGCAGAGCCAGGGGACAGCCTGGGTCAGGGATGCTGCGGCGAGCAAGGATTTCAGCAAAACCGACCTAGGAAGACATGATCGCCAGCAGGAAATACGAAAACTAAGTGCGGTGAGTTTTTGCAAAAGCTTAATTTATTCTAAGATTATGTACTGCTCACACTTTTAGTTTTAAAATGGACTTTCTTTTTATGAAATAGTAGTGAGAAGTGGAGGTTGTTTCAATTTGTGTCCTTTTTGACAAAATACAATCTCAACCCTAAGATCTCTAACCCTAATTATTTTTGTTTAGTATACTGGTCCTTAAAATCCCTAAATCTGGGGAACCACTAAAACGTGGTAGGTTGGTGAGCGGGAGGTTAGTACCCTTGCTTTGAAAAGAGGACCAGTCTGGATGACTAATAAGATTAATGTCCATAAGGGGCGCCTGGGTGGCTCAGGCAGTTAAGCATCCGCCATGGGCTTGGGTCACGATCCTGGGATCTTGAGATCAAGCCCTCTGTGGGGCTCCCTGCTCAGCAGAGGTCTGCTTCTCCCTCTCCCTCTGCCCCCCCACTCGAATTGACCAGGCCCCCAGTAAAAATATACCTGAGGAAAAAATGAGGCAACAGGGAGAAAGGCTGTGGTTAGCTTCCCTCCCTCCAGTTCTCTCCAGGATTCAGCTAAGTGGGTGCCATGAGCAGCATGATGCCTCCCTGTACTTCCTGGGCAATCCTGCTGAATCAGCAGGGCACGACCCGCAGCCCCCTCCCGCCCCCCGACTTCCTGCTCTGTTCAGGGCTTGACCTTGAATGCTGAAACAGTCAAGGTAAACCAGGTCCTGAATGTAAGTGTTCTGGTTCATACTTGGTCTTTAGAGAGGCCCTGCAGAATCTGTAAGGAGAGGGTCCTCAAAAGAGAGCCCAGATCCTAGTGATACTAGTAAATCACTGAAGACAGGGGGTCAAAGGAAGTACCCAGAAAGTCTCACTACATAATACAGCTTTATATATCTAAACACATGCACATAAGCGCACACACAGAGTTCTTTTCAGGTGACTGTACAGTTCATTCTTCCCAGATGCATCCCAGGCACTAGCGGGTGGAGATGGGGGCGGGGGTGGGATAGGTGGGCTTTCTTCGAGCTTGAGTTAAAAATGAAAAGTAGGGATATGACGTGATTATCTCTCCTGTGCTTACTTGAAGAATACATATTACACATAATCTATAGGACGACCCTCCTAATACTAGTTCCCACTCTCTTGTCAGGAACAGGGCATCTGTTTCAGAATGTAGGTAAAAGAAAATACAAAGTTTTCAGTAAAAATTAAGTTCAGAGCTCCGCTTATCAAAATATTTGTTTTTCTTCTACTTGGGTCAGCCCCCACCAGGCCGGCGCCCGTTCCAAACTATATCTGAGGAAGGTGATAATTGTCCCCTTAGCACCCAGGCCAGCACCAGGCACACTAATTGCTCTATGCCCCCGACTGTTGCCATTACAAACATCCTAACTCCTGAAAAAAATCAGGGAATTGGCTTTAAGCTGCAGCTCACTTCCTACACCTGACTCCAAGCTCTTCCCAAACCGTGCACTTCATTTTCAGAAGCAATGGGATAGGAATGAAGGGCAAGTGAAGTAGGGGATGGCTGGTGGGAAGGAAATAAGTGCTCTTTGGTCCAATAAATGAAAAATTACATTTTCCTTCTAGCGGCTGGGCATACAACACATGAGACACCCAATTACAGAAGAATTAGAGAAAAGTTGCAATAGAAATTCCGAAGATGGTAACAAACCAGGATCCTTTAAAACAACAAATACTTCGGAGATGTGTGAAACCATACAACTCTTACGCATGAACCTTGAATGGCGAACCTTCAAGAAAACAGAGTCAGAGAGCGCATTCATTGTAAACAGGTGAGAACTGGAATGATACAGCACCTACTCCAGGACCAGGTGTAATGAGATGCCCACATCTGTTCAATCCATTCTGGCCACAACGAGAATTCTGAGCATTCAGTTCTAGAAATATTTTCATCTTTTTCAATGAGAACTACTTCTTTGGATTACTACTCATGGAGTAGTTATCTATAGTACTTGAAGATTTCCACTTCTCTGACATCATATTACCTAGGAAGATTCTGCAGAAAAGGAGAATAAGAAGTGTCAAGGCCCTTTAGGTCCTCGACGAGTTACTCTTGAATAAACAAATGAGCTAATAGATGGGGGATCTGTATGTCTACCAAGTGTATGATGAACAAGTAGGCAGTTAAGAACTAGGAGAGAAGCGGTAACAAGAACTTGATTTCTATGATAACCTTTGTAAAGAGTTGTCACATTTGATATGCGTAAGGGCTTTCACACACATGTCTTGACCAAGCCTCATGACAACCTGACAAAGCAGATCAGTCCCGTCCTACAGAGCAAAGGCATGAAGGCTAGGGAGGGAAGGGGTCCTCTTTCCACTGCACTGCAGCAGAAACTGGAAAAGAAGTCCAGTTATTTGGTAGGGCTCAGTAAAAAGAATGAGTCTGAATCAGGTTCTTCCTGAAGCTCACTGAATAGCCACTTCCAGTGACAATGTGCTTTAAGGAAACTATTGTTTAAATGGGAAGAGATTGTCACTACAGCCAAGATTGGACCTGTGCCACGAAGAGTGTGTTGGGCCAAGGAAAAAACGCAACACAACCTTCTTCTTTAGGAAAATGAAACCAAAACATTTAAAGCCAAGAGTCCATCTCTTTAAAAGTCACCATTTTAGGCTAAATTTAAGCACAAGTTTTAAGTTTATACTACTAAAAGTAGACTGGAGACAATTTGGGGAAAACAAAAAAAGCTCTCATGTGTATCTCAGACTTCATCCTGAAATGAGCGAATGAAGGAAAAAAAGCCAAAGCCCTTCAGCTGATCACATAACAAAAAGCAAAGTGATGAGGATTAAAATCTATCATAACCCACCATGCAGAAGACAGAACGAGAAAGAGTATGTTTTGTAGGTATGTGTTTATTCTCAGAAAATAGAAATAAACAGTTTCTGAAGAAATGGCATCTGACCTATCCATCACCTGAAAAGGCGATGAAAGAATGCAGAGGACATTATTTTTGGGGAAAATATTTTTTAAATTGTCTTTTCCTTTTAATTACCCAACCAAAGAATAAGTGAAACCATGCAGAGGCCTAAGGCTCTGCGGTGTCACCAAGCTCTGTTCAGAGGATGCAGGAGCCGGGGATGCAGGTGGCGCCCGTACTTGCGAGCGCCCAATCCCTCCACCGGCCGTCTCTTACTGTGACAACTGCAGAGCAATCCCGAGACAGGACAATTTCAGGACAGCAATCTCCTATGGAACCGTTCACTGCTGTGTGTGAAAAACGTTAATGACAACAGTGACGATGAATGTCTTGCTACAAAGCAGTTCCTCGCTAAACGAAGAGAAGGAAAGCGAAAGGGTGTTCAGTGTTTCTTCTCATTTGTTCTCCTCAATGGCAGAGGGCACAGAAGGGATTTTCATAAACTCTTGGCTAATTGGACTTGCAATCCTGATGTAACTGCATCCCGTGTAGCCAGGCCAATTAAAAACTTCCCACTCGAGAAGGACTCTTCTCCCCAGGATCTTCGTTATGTACTTCTAAAACTACACGTAATGTTAACTGTTCTTGGCTTCTTCTCATTCCTAGCTCACATGTATGGATGGATTGGTCCCCGTAAGACCCATCCCACAGGTATTCCATGCTAAAATGCATGGGATTACTTATTTCTCAGAGTCTTTGTTGCTGGCAAAGAGGACCAGACATTCATTAAAAATATAATTTGGAATGGTCACTGAGTCTGATGGACTTCTGCACAGACTACCAATTAACTCAAACCTCTATCCCAAGTGGGTTTAGATAAACTGTCCATCATTCTTTCCTCTTAGTTTACATTGAGCAGCTCAGGTCAGAGTATAAAATTTAGTTGTTTTTCCTTTTCTAATGGAGATAACACACACACTCCATCAAGTTGGTAAAGATGATGACAACAACAAAGTGAAAGATTCCCGGGGTGTGGAGAAAATGGCAGAAGACGCACACACCTCCAGTAAGAGCAAACTGGCCCCACTCAGTGGGCAACTGGTAATTTGGAGCAAAAGTTTAAAACCATTTCTTCTAAGGAAAAGATTAACATTGTGCATGAAGATTCTGTGGTAAAGATTATATAGCAATATTATAAATAATCCAAATATTCAGTAAACTGCAGAGAACAGCCATATGATCAACAGCCACTAATCACATAATCAATGATACTGGATAACCTTGTTATCGTGGGGAGACAGCCCAAGCCCCCAGGAAAAAGGGAACAGGATACTGTATTTTGTGAGATACAGACTATAAAGAAATCATACACAATCTCCCTCCCTTGTTTTCTCTTGAAATAGCTAAACTGGCTCTGTCCAAATAGGAAGAGAATTCAAACCACGAATGTGACCCACACGTGTAATTTTAAATTTTGTAGTAACCACATTAAAAAGTAAAGAGAAACATGAAATTAATATTAATATTTTATTTAACCCAACATATCCAAAATGTTATTTCAACATGTAATCTACATTAAAAATCAGAATGAGGTATCTAACATTTTTCCTAAGTCTGAAACCCAGGGTGCATTTCACACCCCCGGCACACCTCAAGTTGGACTGGCCACATTTCAAGCGCTCGATGGCCGTGTGTACCTCGTGGCTATCCTGCTGTTTGCACAGATCTAGCTGTCTGTGGGCTGCTGTCTCTTCGCAGTTCAACGTTTCCTTTGCCACGGGAAATAACAGCCTGACACCGTTTCAATCATGGCGACAGCAGCTGGTAACTACTACCTAAGGTTGCTTATGGCAGCTGCTTAGAATAGGCACAAATGAGGGCAATAACCCAACTTTTGCACATTGAAGTGATTTTTCTAGTCTTAGCTGTAAGGAAGATAATAATCATTCACTTTTGGGGGCTAATCTCTTTAAGAGTGTCTGAACAAGGCATATTTGGAAAGTCCTGACAGCATTTTTCTTTTATTTTGGGAGCGCCTGGGTGGTTCAGTTGGTTAAGCCTCTGCCTTCGGCTTAGGTCATGATCCCAGGGTTCCCCGTGAACCCCGTGTCAGGCTCCCTGCTCATGGGGGAGTCTGCTTCTCCCTCTCCCTCTGCCCCCTCCCCCACTCATTCACTCTCTCTCTGTCAAATAAATAAATAAAATCTTCAAAAAAAGTTTTTTAAAAAATAGCTTATTTGGTAAGATCTTATGGTTACTCTCATAGTATAAATGATGTCTTGTGGCACATAAGGGCAGAACATTCTGTAATTCTTCCTTCACCATCCCCAACTCTTGGGGCTTTGGATGAGCTTTAATCCCATACTTTAAAAGGAATGAATAACACATATGAAACAGGACTGCATGTCAGAATGATACATTTGTCTGAAGAGCCTCATTTAAAAAAAATTGGTGGTGGGGGGGGAACCACATGTTTAATCGCTGTCAAAAACAAGGAACTGACTAAATCTGAAGCCAGCTGGCGTTGCAGTTCCAAAACCTGTACTTGTCTCAGGTATCATATTTTAACTCCATGCTACCACGTGATGTTAGAGGAATAACCAGGGCAGATATAGCCTCTAAAACACCTTCGCTGCAAATCATAAAAAAAAAGTATCGCCTGGGTGGCTCAGTCGTTAAGCGTCTGCCTTTGGCTCAGGGCGTGGTCCTGGAGTTCTGGGATCGAGCCCCGCGTCAGGCTCCTCCACTGGGATCCTGCTTCTCCCTCTCCCACTCCCCCTGTTTGTGTTCCCTCTCTCTGTCAAATAAATAAATAAATAAAATCTTTAAAAAAAAAAAAAAAGTATCCTCTCTTAGAGGAAATCCCTTAGGCACAGGACTCGGCGACTGAGTGTGAGACAGCGCTCAGCCCCCCACACCCCTGGGCCAGGCCTTTCTGGTACAGATGACAATGTCCCCAGTTGTACATGAGGTCCTGGGAACACTATCCCAGCTGGCATACAACAGCAGACATGGGTAGCAAGCTCTGGAGACAGCAATGAACTCAATATGCAGGTTATAGATTTCCTCCAGGCACGTCAGTACCGAGAATGCCGTCCTCATTACATACTGCAAAATGGTGAGAACCCTTCCTTACGGACAGGTGAGGCAGAAGATGGGCAGAAATCAGATTTTCAAAAAGTAAAACTGCTGTGGAACATATACGCTGGAAATTAAAGTTTCCAAAGTTAAGGGAGTTCTTATTATAGATAAATACATGATGAACTTCATAAAAATGTTTTCTATAAACCTTTATAAGGTACATAATAAATGATTCTGAAAAAGTCCATCTAATGCTATAACGGGGAAGACTGGAACTTGTGGATCACACACTTTTCCATCTTCCTTTGCTAGAATAATTTGTAACAGAATATGGAATATTCAATTTAATTTTACATGTATGCTAGAAAAAAAACACGCTACTGTACATTCTATGGTCCATCTAAATAGGGTTTAAATGAAAATGCGCAATAACGACAAGCCAAACTCATCGTCTCCCAACCAGACCCAACGGTCCACCTACATTGGAAAATCAGGCATCACATCTTGCTGTCTACTGATTGATCTTTTTTCCCTCATATGTATTGTAATCTTGTTAAAGACAGGAACCATGCCTAGTCATTCCTGTATCTACCGCAATGCCTGTCACGTAACAGGTGCTCTATCAATGGTGGTGGAATTAACGTGAAAAACGTGAAGCAGTGAAAAGGTAAGGTAGTGGCCATAGGCATAGGCAACAGGATGAGCACGGAGACCTGGCCAAGAAGCACTCCACAGCAAGAAGAGGGCCAAGGAGGGAAAGGAAAGAAAGATGCCCTTCCCATTTCAGGCCCTATCAGCGGGAAGCACCAGCGGAGGAACCTCACAGACGTCACTCACTCACTCCCCCCACTTTATGGCTGAGAACACTGAGGCCAGAAAGGCAAAGCAACCTGCCCAGGATCAGCCACCTATTCCACATGGAGTCAGGACTGCACTAGGCCCATCTGAGCCAAATCATATCCCTTTGCTCTGTGCCCTCAGCTCCAGGGGAGAAGCCGGTAAAGAAAAAGCCAAGACGCCAAGCTGCAAGGCTCTGGAGAAAAATCCTATGCTACATTATCCAAGTAGCTATCTCTCCTCTTTCCTTTCCCTCTCACACATCTCATTCTGTTCTAAAACAAGTTTATTTTCATCAAGAATAACATTACAATCTGAGCATAAATTCTAAATTAACGATCAAGTAACTCTAATAATATTCAACATAAAATTTCAGGAAAACAAATTACTTTGAGCCTTTAATTTTTTAAAAAGATTTTTACTTATTTATTTGACAGAGAGAGGGAGAGAGCACAAGCAGGGAGAGCAGCAGGCAGAGGGAGAGGGAAAAGCAGGCTCCCCAATGAGCAGGGAGCCCTATGTAGGACTCGATCCCAGAACCCTGGGATCATGATCTGAGCTGAAGGCAGATGCTTAACTGACTGAGCCACCCAGGCGCCTCTGAGCCTTTAAAGTTCACGGTTAACAATGGTTTTGTTACCTGTTGTTTTTCCTGTTTCTGATGTAGCTGGAAACAAACAGATGTCAAAGCTATGTTGATGCTTTAAAATCATTAGTGATGACTGAAAAGTTCTGGGAACGGTATTCGTAAACTAATGTTTCCTACTGTGCTGGGAACTGAAACACAAGGATGTATTTATTACACACTGTGGACTATCCTAAAATAAGATTCTCAGTAAAGTGTCCAAAACAGTAAAAGGACTATATGTATATGAAACAGCCTTTGTCACTACAGTAAACTGTAATAAGCTATAATCAGTAAAAGACTAGCTCTCAGTTTATGGATTTTATCTTATTACACAGAAATATATTTTAAAGACACTGTTTTTATCCTCGATTTAGTGCTGTTTGGACCATGATTAGCGCTCATCAAATGTTCACAACATTCAGAATGCTACGTAACTCCACATCCCTGCCCTTCAGAAGCCCGTACTACTTAGGCTCCCGTGACTCCACCATATTCCCTCCCCCTCTCCCCCGCTTCTCCACGTAAATTTGGCGTTCTGTTGTGTAGACCTTAATGAATCAGTGTAGGTGAACTAAGTATACGTATTTTAAATACGAATCAGTGAACTGTGGAGAGAGGTTCTTTAGCAATGAGATAACTTTGGATTCTTAGTTTCTTCAAACTTTTGTATATATGTTTTTCATTTTTTACAAGCATATATTCTTTTTGACAGAAAATATTAAAACCTGCCATTTTTACCTCTGCTATAATTTATTCATGGATCAACATTAAAGAATATTAGCAAAATATTAAAATAGTCATGAGACAATCAACTGGAAACATCTTTAATTCTGCTGGCCCCACTGAGATGAAGTTAAAAAAGGGACATCTTTGGGGTTATGTCCTTAGGGTGAATGTGAGACTCTGGAACACACTGGAAGTAATAAGAATTTCTAAAAACATACCCCCAGGAGGCCAAACACTGGCTTCTGGATCCCCAAGGAGTAATCTAGTAACAGAAGAAACACACCAGCTGACCTCAGGGCACTTAGGAGACAAGGAGGAAAGAAATGTAATCTCAAAGGAAACAATGAGAAATTACAGGGGGCTGGAGAGTGTGAAGAACCAACAACTCCTGGAAAAGATGTAAAGCAGGTGCCAACTGAACAATGAAGAAATGCAGATAACCAGAATTTTCTGATACACGAGTTACAAAAGATGGGGAAACTGTTAACTGTCATCCAGAAAAAAAAACAAAAACAAAAAACACAACAAACTTTAAAGTCAGAGCTACAGAAATCAGTAGTATGTGTCTATCCCTTGGTGAACAGGTAAAACTTCCAATTTAATCTATTAGAAAACTGGGGTAGTCATAGGTATGTCAGTGAATATATAGGATATTTAGATCTTTTTTAAAAAAACTGCTATCCTAAAACACAGATACGTCTTGGAGGAGGATCAATACCCTCGAGCTGACTTAAACGAGTGTAAAATCCCAAATTATGACCCTTAATCCAACTGATTAAGAACATAAGAACATTTTGCACAGCCTACTCTCATTTTTCCTATTATTTCTCCCTGTTTGTGAAATGTGCATTTTTAAAGATTATAAATTTGGCAGATGCTCTTACAAAATGAGAAACATTTTCTTAGCGTTAAAAAAGTGTGTATTTGAGTAGATAGACAACTAAAAATTTTTAACAAAATTGGGATGATGTCGAACATATAAGTATTAAATCTTTTTTCACTTAATATATTGAGAATTTTTCACATGTCATTTTTCAAAAACAAGACCTGTAATGATTATAACATGTTTTAATGGACACACTATGAATTCATTTCCGAACTTTCAGTTTGTTTCCAACTTTTTAATATTATAAATGGCACTGTGATAAACATCTTTTCACTGATTTTTTCAAGCCCCATGATTACTGCCCTCCGTCCAGCCCTGAGCCCTGAGAACAGTGCTCTGACAGTGAAGCTCCTAACCTGGTACCATTGTCAAGAACAGAAAGTCTCCCTTCTGACACCCACAAAGGGCCAGGGGAATCCCACGTTCACCACGAGGTGGGGAAGGTGAAGAGTCCAGAAAGAAATCAGAACCGAAAAAAACAAACCACAAATCTACTAACACTGCCACAAAAAGAGACATATTAATTAGATAACACCTGAGAACCCTCTCCCTGTTCTTGGGGATACCTACAAATGGATATCCCTGAATGACGAAGGGATAGGACAGCTGAACTATAGTACCATCTGTTTTAAAATAAATCAGTGGAGTGCATTAAATTGTCCAAATAATTTTATCTCACACCTCAATTTCCCTTCCATTCCAAATCTTACAACAAATATTTGAGTGGATAAATGAATGTGAGCAAGGGCTGAAGTTTAAATTTTACCTCCAATATAGTTCTATCTTTTCAAACATTTAAAACTAAATTTAAAACACTTAATGTGTCCCCTAATAATATTGAGAAAACTCAATAAAAAACTTACTCTCTAAAAGAAAAGTTCAGTAAAGCTGGTAAGAACTCTCTTAAACCATTTGTTCTACCCAGTGATGATACAGACGTTTCAATTCACAGTCTGGTGTCTCATCTCAAAACCTGGTAAAATAGGGGCGCCTGGGTGGCTCAGTCGTTAAGCGTCTGCCTTCGGTTCAGGGCGTGATCCTGGCGTTCTGGGATCGAGCCCCACATCAGGCTCCTCCGCTGGAAGCCTGCTTCTTCCTCTCCCACTCCCCCTGCTTGTGTTCCCTCTCTCGCTGGCTGTCTGTCAAATAGATAAAAACTCTTTAAAAAAAAAATAAAAAAAATAAAAAAAAACTGGTAAAACGGCCTGTGAAATCAAGTGACAGTAACATGTTGTTCAAAGGGCTAATTAAGATGCCCTGAGATCTGGGCAGCTGTTTTTTACTGTAATTTACAGACATTTGTCTTAAATATCTAATCTTTTCTCCTTGAAGAAAAGGACTTCTATTTATATTTGGCATGGTATCAGGCCTTGATTTTCTTTGGGAGGCAAAATCATCTTCTGAGGGTGATTGAAAGGTATAAACTTCCAGTTTTAAGACAAATAAGTCCTGGGGGTATAATGTACAGCAGGGTGACTCTCGTTAATAACATCGTATTGTATATTTGAAGGTTGCTAAGAAAGCAGATCTTAGAAATTCTCATCACAAGGAAAAAGAATGAACCGTGTGGTGACAGAGGTTAACTAGACTGATTGTGGTGATCATTTCACAATATATACATGTATCAAATCATTATGTGGTACATCTGAAACTAACAATTATCTCTCAATTAAAAAAATCATCTGCGAGGTATGTTCCTAGATATGTTGAAATACCTAAATAGACGTTGCTAGTGTCCCTCACTGCTACTGAAAGATGCAAAACATTAAGTAAGATGCGAAATGTGTAAATGCAAAGTAAGAACACCCAACCAGGGATTATTTTTAAATCCATTATACTCATTTCTTAATAGTGCCAGCTGCCTACTTATTTACATGTTCACCCAGTAAAGTCTCCCCTTAAGACTGTTAAGTCAGCATTACATGAGGAACAGAGCATATTTTTAGAGGTCAGACACTCCTTGTACCCTGAAGCATCCACATCATTTGTTCGTGTTAGAGACATTAAGAGGCATTTATCAAGTTAGCAGTAAAGAAGGGATTTTTTTTTTTTTTAGGAAAAATTTTACATTGTCATCGCCCGAAAACAAGCCAAACTAGGACTCTTTAAGTGATGTATGAAAAAGTGATTGTCTCCTAAGAACTGGAATAAGGGACCTAAGAAGCCATCATGGCATGCAACACACCTCACAGAAACTTACTGATGAAACCAAATAATGATCGCGACTTTGTCATTATGGCCCCAGATCAGAAGGCTACCGCTTGGGTTAAAAATGCTCTCACTTCAGTCAAACAGTTTATCCAAAGAAGGACTGCACAGCTCTCAGTTAGGATTCCCCTTTCTATGCAATCTTCGGCAAGGCAGACCCTGATTTCCAGTAAATACTCTTTTTTTTTTTTTTAAGATTTTATTTATATATTTGAGAGAAAGAGAGCACATAAGAGGAGGGAGGAGCAGAGGGAGAGGAAGAAGCAGACCGCCGCTGAGCAGGGAGCCCAATGCAGGGCTCAATCCTCGGACCCTGGGATCAAGACCGGGGCCAAACACAGATGCTTAACTGACTGAGCCACCCAGGCCCCCTGCAGTGAATATTCTTAAAGTAAAATCAAAAGTGTCCATTACTTGTATCTTCAAAAATGGCTGTTTAGCATTTCAGAGATTCTCTCTGAATGTCATAAAACTAAGAAAAACAAAACGTAAAATCCACAATAAGATGACAAACCGATGTTAGCACTGTAGCATCAGCCGCATTCTGTTGTCTTGCTGTAGCTGAATCATAGCAGGGTCTGTCCTAGGTCTGCATGTGGAAATGGAATGAGTTCTACGGGGCCTCCAGTTTCATTAGTAAACCTATCGGATTACTGGTTCTAATTAAGGGCTGTGTTACTGGCTATCACACAGTGATATTAATGTGTATTATTACCATTATAGGAAATTGTGACCTCTGCTATGAGTTCACCTGCGGTAAAATGTAATAATCGACCAGAGAAAATAGGAGTTTGGATGATGTAAGATGCGCATCTTGTGAAGCATCTGCAATGGTAAAATACGATCTTACAGTTTTTGCTTTGAAACAGGAGAATAATGACAACTAAGCCCCTTTCTGGAACCTAAAAATTATTCATGCTACAGATGAGACCACGGTGTATCTATTCTAATTTTCTTGTGTGTTATTAATTCAACAAATTCTTTATATAGCATCTTTTCAAAGTTCAAGAATGCAAGAAACTGGATTTACTGACTGAAATAAGACTGATGTTAAAAACAATACCATAGGACTTGCCAGCGTATGTTTTATTTCCTATTCTATCCTTTGTTGGCCAAGTGCTTTGAACAACTTGGAATTAAGTTACCATTTGAATGGACATTTTCTTCTTTTTTTAAACCTGAATGTTATATTTTTAAAAAGTCAACATGAAATCAATAAAATTGACCTATTTGTTATTTTAATAACTAATTACTCACATGGTCCTCACAACAGCTAGTAAAGTAGGGTAAATAGGTAACTGGTAAGCAGTAATACTGCGTGGGGCAGTAGGTATTACCAAAAAGGCAACAGTTCATTCTCCACAAATTTTAAAGTTACAATCAAACACTTACCTTTCTGAAATACTTCCAAAGCCCTACTCAGAGACAGAACATGGGCAAATACACTTTTATACTCCTTTCCACATCTAGGATGTTTTGCCTGCCTTGATGAGCATTTTATTTTATTTTTATAAGATTTTATTTATCTTTAGAGAGAGAGAGTATAGAGTGGGTGTGTATGAGCCGGGGGAGGGGCCGAGGGAGAGGAAGAGGGAGCGCAGCAGACTCCCCTCTGAGCAGAGAGCCCGACGTGGGGCTCTCATGACCTGAGATCAAGACTGAGCCGAAATCAAGAGTCCAGCGCTTAACTGACTGAGCCACCCAGGAGCCCCTTGATGAGCATTTTAATTGATGACTCTAATGATATATGGAAACACTAATGTGTTCTATGAAAATGCAAATATACGCTATTCAAAAGGAAGAGATCAGAATTTAATTTTCAAGAGGCATGGGCATGGCAAGAGGCAAAGGGGATGGCAAACAACTTTCACAACAAGGACATTTCAGTGATTTGCTGAGTGCTTACTGTATGCGAGCACTCAGTCTAGATGCTAGACTAGAGAGGATGTAAGTTTATGAAACTGAGCCGAGTATACAAGGATTCCCAGATGGGACAGGTGATGCATCCTTAATCCTTAACTTAAAATATGACGACAATAGTCATATGAATAGAAACCGCCTTCTCTGAGTGTCCACAGGTTAGGTGGTTTATGCGACAGCTAGGATATGTCTCTATCTCTCCTAAAAATAACCTTGCAATTTTTGTATTCTACCCCTATTTTATAAAAAAAAGGAGACTAAGTTTCAGGCAAATTTGTCCAAGATTACACAGTAATTTTGGCAGAATGACACAGAAAGTAGAATCCTTTTTTTTTCCACCGAAAAACCCACAATGCTAAGGTGAGTAACCTGTAGGGCATTCAGGTCCTATAGTCTGGCAGACAAAACCATCAGAGAGCAAGCTGCTCAGAAGAGGACTATACCAGACACTGTCACACCAGAAATAATCAGTTTATAAAGAGCAGCTGAAAATATGGGAGAGGGAGGAAAGAGTGAGTTATCAACATTTCCCAGCAGGAAGGGTAGCCTTATGGAGAGGCTAACAGTAAGGGGGCATGGGGGAATTCTCAAGGGAGACCTGGAACTGCTCGCTCCTGAGAAAGCCTGAAGCAGAGCTTAGAAAGTCACAGTCCAAACAACACAACACACAGTCCATATTAACGACGAAGAAAATGAAACGTAAATACTTAGTGTGTTCCTAGGGTGGGCTTTGTAACCCACCTTTGTTAGTAACTGGTAGGTCCAGGGCCTGAAATCAGGTCTTCCATTTCTAAACAGACTCCAAATCACATGCTTTTATTCTTTGAGAAGACAGACCAGGTAAACTGTATCCCTTTAAATCCCCCTACAAAATTAGGGAAATGCCCAATGGGTGGGCAGAATGGGAATAAATCAAGTTGCCAGTGTCTGTTCCAACTGGTTAGCGTCTAACTGTTAAAATATGTTGGCTGTCAATCTAGAAGGGGATGGTGAGTGGTAGGAATACTCTTCCCTTAGAAAGCTGTGTGTAAAAGCTTCAGAAGGGTGGACATCACTTTAGCATTCCAGGCTGTGGCAAGCATGCTGTCATAATTAGTATCCTAAGCAGACAGTGACTGCTCAGAGAGAGGGTCTGTGGTATTAACCTCACCCTGGATTTCCCAGAACTTAGCATAGTAAGCACTCTCAATACATATTTGCGGAATTACTTGAGAAACACATTTTCTCCCAATCGGGGAAGCTTTCTCTAGTCTCCAGGGTCTCCTCGACCATGGAACATTTCCCATGCCTGCCCATTTAAAAACAACAACAACAACAAAATCAACAACAACAACATTTAATTAGAGCTTCAGCTCTTGACCTCTCTTGGTATGGGGTCTTTATAATTCTTATCAGAGATGGGCTACAATATTATTCACCATCAGAGTGTACTTTGTAACTCAGATATGCCAGCCCAGATGTGAACACAAATATTTAAATAAAAATTGTAAATAAAATTTAAATAAGGGGCGCCTGGGTGGATCAGTCCTTAAACGTCTGCCTTCGGCCTAGGGCGTGATCCCAGCGTTCTGGGATCAAGCCCCACATCAGGCTCCTCCGCTGGGAGCCTGCTTCTTCCTCTCTCACTCCACCTGCTTGTGTTCCCTCTCTCACTGACTATCTCTCTCTGTCAAATAAATAAATAAAACCTTTAAAAAATTTAAATAAATATTTTAAGTTAAATTTAAACAAAAATTTTAAATAAAATTTAAATGAAAATATTTAACTTCTGATAGGACACAGTCACCAACCAATCAAAATGTGAAGCAGCCAGGGGGACCTTCCCAGTGTTGAATGTGGGACAACCTCCTTCCTTGGAATAATAACCCATTTTCCTGATTTCCTAAACGGAGAATTTGTTTATCAAAATTACATAAAATAATATCATATCCTTAAAATATAGACAAGTCACAGAAAATATCCAAATCTCGTTTATATCTATTTCTAAATTTAACCTAGTCTGACCTGAGTTACCATGTCATAAACTGGCTTGAGCTTCCAATCTCTATCCTTTACTCCTAACTAAAGATATATGAACCAACACAGAAATGGGGTTTGAGTGAAACAGGCAGCAAGCAAGAGATGCTACACATGAACTCTCTCAATAAGGAAGGCTATGACTAAGCCTTTCATTTGTTTTAAGCCATTCTTAAAAGTTAAGACTTCAAAGGTAATACAATGCAGTGGAAGAACCAAAAACAGAGCTTAGTGGTCTTGTGTCCAATAACAAAATCCTCTGAACACTACAAAATTCTGAACAAAATTTCTTAAAGCTTCCAAAATACCACCACAGAGAACTTTTAGTTTTCATTTGGGTTCCTTAATCTATTTAAACTACATGTAATTATTATGCAAAAGTTCCTTTTTAGAAAAACAGCTAACTCTGCAAAAGAATGGCTACAAAAGAAAATTCCTTGTTTGCTTTTCCAGAAGTACTATGAAAAAAGAGATCCTTTCTTATTACCCGTGGAAAAAAAGAAGTGCAAAACCATTGTCAGAAAATGAGCCTTTGTACTTGAACTGACATCACGTAAGAAATGATTATCAGAGAAAGAACGAACGACTTTTAGATAAAAGCATAAATCATTGTTAGTATTAACGCAGAGGTGGAACCATGGATGTCTTTTCCTTTCTAAGGGCCAGCAAATGCTTAAAACACTGCGATATTCTAGTCTCTGTAGCTAAAATAATCCAAATGGTTTAGTTTCAATAAAAACAACCCAGCATATTGCTCACAAGACATTTCAAACCGTATAACCACCAAAGTGAACGCAACCCTACAAAAACACAACATCCTTGAACAATACTTTTTCATATAATGGGTCTAACACCATGTTGTGCTTATTTAAACATCATTTTTTACCTTATTTTTAATCCCACTGATAGTAACCAAGTAATACCCAGTGATGAAAGAGGACGGTCACAAAAATGGATTTCACTGATGCAAGAAACCAAGGAAGACTGTGAACTGACAACTATTTGTTCTAGAATGGTGGCAAACACAAGACGGCAGAACGACTAAGCAGTTTCCTCGCCGGAAGTCATCAAGTAGGTATATGAGTAACCAACCCTGCCTGAATACTACGGCCAAAAGCAACTCAAAGGTCCGCCTGGCCACCACTTCCATCCTTAGAAGGCACAATTTTGAGAGTTATAGTTTTGCTGATCTCTAACAATATATGATTATCACAGGAATCGTTAACACTTCTAAACTGAGGAGTTTATCTCAAATCTAGCCTTGCAGCACAGCAAGAGAGGCTCTGATATCCCTGATTTTCTATTTGAAGAGACTTCTTATACTTACAAAGTGCTTTCCCATGATCTTAGTCTTAATTTAGTGTTCGTGCTTGAGAAAGGAGGCTAAAATAAAGGGTAACAAATCAGACATTGTCCGTTGCATGGAGAATGGTCAGGGGCAATATTTCTGAACTTTGACCACTCTAGAATAGCCTGCACGGTCATTATCAAGAATTTTATTACCCGAAACAAGTTTTTCTCATTGTGATCCAATTAAAGAATGCTATCTATTGTACTTCAAAGACAACATGAAAGGAGATTATTAAATAAATCCGTCCCAAACCATACTGGATATGTTTTGTTTTTTTTTTCTCAAGGAGGGGGGAGTGTATGCACTTGACACTCCAAATGGTCCCTAAAGACATTTTGAAAGGTATCTCATTCAAAATACCTTCTTTACCACAGGAATGAAAAGATGTCTAGTTGATGTTTCTCATTATTTTACTTATTAAAGTGACTATGACATTTATCCATCTACCTATACATTCAGACCAATAAGCAGCTGTGTACACGTGTGTGTGTCCATATGTGTGCATATGTGTGCATGTATGTGCAAGCTGTCCTGCTGTTGAAAGGACGTAAAGGTAGGTCATAAAAAGGCATACCTACCAGATAAAATGAAGGTAAAAATCAAAGGCAAGGAAGACAGGACAAAGGGAAAATGAGGCAGGAAGGAAATGGCTCACTGACAAAGGTCAATTGTTTCAAGTGCCCCACTTGTCATCAGTGGTTGAGCCCGAGAGCTTCTCTAACGACTGTCACCAGTGCTGATCAAATACAGCAAACGACCTGGAGATCAAGCACTTGATTGACAAGAAATCTATCGTAAGTAGCTCTTCAACGCGAACATGGTTCGATGGTAATCGGCCCTAATGACGACTCTGAAATGCAAGTGTGAAGTGTAACCTGAATCATGGCAGAAAAATTATTTCCTTGTATCCTATTGCTTTGAAAATTGACATATAAAACATTTAAGGCAAAACTCCACAGTCAGAAAATTTGATACATTAACCTATTTCTTGACTAAACTGAAGACAGCCCCGTTACTGATTACTTGGAGATACAGATCCCTGGTTTGTTAATGCATTTTATGCAGACATACTAAATATAAAAAAAGAAAAACAACAACAAAAAAACCCCACAAAAAAACACGGAAGCAAGCAAAGTTCTAGGTCCCCAATAAGACAAAAAGGAACCCTATAATTCTGCCTCTCTTACACCACAGGGCTGAAAGGAATCTGCCACGGGTTTTAAATAGCCCTCATGTCACATGCCAACTCTGACGGTTATGTTGTGTAGGGAAGGACTCTGAGGCCCAGCCAGGCCTAGCAGGAAAGAATGTTCTCATCAATTTATTAGCAATTCTGACAGGGAAGAGGAAACGAGGCGGTTCGGTGCCACTTACTTGTTTATTCCTTATCTCAGTTCAATTTGCTGATGTTACCAATGACGAGCTGAGGCTTACAGTGGTTGGTGATTTATTTACCATTTCTCTTTAGATTTATTCATCTGTAGCCTGCCTTATTACAAAAACTATCTGGTGTGTTACAGAAATACACATAATAAGATAATAATAAATAGATGAGAAAAACAGGGTAAGAGAGAAAAAATACATATCCTGGGGGAGTATAAAGTTTGTCCCTGTGGCAAATTCTAAAGCCTTCATTTCCACTATGTCTTTTTCCGGCACTGAGTAACCCAGATTCACTGATGTATGAGCTACTCATCTCAGTGAGAGAGAGAGTGTGTGTGTGTGTGTGTGTGTGCGTGCACGTGCGTGTGCATGTGTGTGAAATATGCACCTCAGAAATAGGTCCCAAGTTTGTCTATCAAGAAAAGAATGCTTCTCCAATTAGAGATTTGGGCTCATATTCTGGCCTTTGGGCCATATAAAGAAGCATCTTATTCACTCATTTACGGATACTCACTTATAATAAATAAGCAAAAGTAAGCAAATTACACAGTATATTAGAGGGTAGCATTATGACAATTAAATAACACAAGGAAAAACGGGGGACTGAAATTAAGAATACCAAGGTCAAGTGGAGATAGATTACAGTTTTTAAAAAGGTGGCCGAGGTCGGCTCGTTGAGAAGGTGACATCTGAGCAAACCTTTGAAGGAGGTGAGGGAGTGAGTCCGGAGGATCGGGGAGGAAAAAGCGACGCAGGGCTAGAAGGCAAAGCAGGCCTGGTGGGCTGGAGAAACACCCAGGAGTCCTGCATGGCTGGAGTGAAGAAGTAGAGAGTAAGGGGAGACCAGGTCAGAGACATACGGGGGAGCAGCAGCAGATGATACAGGATCTTGTAGCCTTCGCAAAACCGATGAATGACAGGTATAGTAAACAAAGCCACTTGGGGTCAATAAGCTAGGGCACATGAGTTTACCTGTCTTTGGAGACAGGGCCTACCTGTACATTTTGTGCAGATGTGGGAAGCAGTAGGGTATGCAGATTATAGGCACACACCCAGAGATGTTTATCTTCACGGCTCATATGGATCCACGACATGAAAAGACAGGCTCAGGCTGTGATACATCCTGCAACTGTGTCCGTGTGACAGCAACACTCGTAAGACTGTGTTGCTAGGGAGGTTTAGAAGTTAACAGCGATACAAGGGGAGAACTGAGGGTTGCCTAATTTGCTGCTGTCTGAGATCATTTATAAAGTGTCACCTCCTCGTTTCTCGTCAATGTGGTATTAAAATTCTTCCTCCTGGACATGTGTTGAGTGTTGGACCCACAGAGGGAATGTTGGTCTAACTGTATTGCTGTGCACGCAAGCTCAGTAAAGGCTGGTACTGTTAGAACAGAGAGCCAAACAGAAAGGAATGCAGAGGAAAGAAGGAGAGGAAACTCGCAGAAACTCGATTATGATGACCTACTTCCAGAAGAAGAATGTTCCTTCAAGCTCAAATCTGGAAACTTATCAGTAACTCATAGTAGATAAAGAATAAAACAGATGCATAGCCCACAGGAGGTTTAGACGCTAGAACCAAATATTTTAAATTGTGATTTATAAAGCCACCAAAAAGCCAGTGAAATAAACTCCGACAGCTAAAACACATATCCAAGCAAATTACTCAATGTTTCCAGTCTTCAAACATTAAAAAAGAGGGACAATGAATTCAAGACAATTAATTCAAGTGGATTCCAAGTGAGAATGGGTATAAGGAAGGTACATTAAAGAAACACAAAAACAAACAAACAAAAACCAACTTCCTTTTACAAAAGACGTCAAACAAGCTACGGGTTGCTGGAAATCATGATTCCACATATTTGCTGATTTTCGTATTTGACAGTCGAGGAACAGTGGTGCATTCACTTCTGTCTTTATAGGGGCAAGAAGAGAGGGGAGTAGATTTTCCTTTACAATGGAAATACCATTAGATATTTTAAAATAACAGCAGCCTCCGGTGAGCCACTTTGACAAGAATGATTGCTGTACAAACTTGACAAAAGAAGACCAAGCAACATTCCACATGCTGTGATTTTAAAAGGGGTAGTCAAAGAGAGAGCACGAGAAGCATTTATTTCTGCCTCTCTCCCAAAAAGTTTGAGACTGCTGGCAAAAATATACGCAACAGCCCAAGACAGAAATGGATATGGAGAGTTCAAGGTGAAGGGAAAATAAACCCAGGAGTCGAGGTTACACAGAGAGGCGAGTTAGAAAGTGAGCTCTTGCCAACTGCCAACAGGGGACGCAAATCTGGCTCACAACTTCCTAGTCGTCAAAATTAAGAAGGAAATTATGAAACTGAATGTTCAAGCAGCATAAAAGCAAGCCCAGAGCTAGGAGAAGTTCATCTGTCCCAGCTTGAAGGCCAGAAGGAACTTCCTCCTGGGGGTCCTCCCTGAGGGCCACCGCAGGTGCAGTATGTCAGATGACCACCCGGGGCCCGGGGAGGAATTCTACAAGGGCAAACAGCTACGTGGTTCCTGTACTCTGATTCTTGCCGACCTTGCTGCATCCAGGGGTAAAAATCCACACTCCCCAGGAGAGCGGTTATCAAGTCAGGCTCTTGAAGAGATGCTTTAGAAGTTCCTCCATTTTCTGCCTGAATTCTATCTCTTGGTTTTGAAATAAAATACCAACAGGAAGGGCAAGCAAACCCGCGGCACAACATTAACACAATGACGACCTTCCTACTGAGTCACTTCAAATGCCGACGCTGGGCAAATGTGTCTCCGGCCATCTCTCTGTGTACATTTCAACTTCTTAAAAATGAGTCACCGATTAGGAAAGTTGTAACTCTGCGTTGGCGTTCTGGAGATTCAAGTTGGCGCATGCCCATTCATATAAAATTGGACAAACGACCTACACACGCGTCAATGCTCAAACAAATGACAAACCAAGAGCAGGTACAACAAGTCGGCGCCCACCCTCACCACGATCTTATAGCCAGTCGTTCAATCATAAGCTGCCTACCACGGTGACTCATGACAAAGGGACTTCATTAAGGCTGGTACTGACTGTAAGGGTTACGTGCTCCTGGCTGGACATCTGTGTCTATCATGAGGCATTTGAGCAGCTGTATTATTAGGGATTCAATGTCAAAATAAAACATTTCTGTTTCTCCCAAGCGTCTGGATCACATTAATTCAAGAAGGTACTAAGAAGACCAAATGCACTGTGAAAAAACTGTCACCTTTGCAACTACTTATGGATATAAATAAGCATTTCCCCAAATGCTGTACAACGAACGTGGAGCAGAAATAAATGAGATACGTGAAGCTGCTGATGCTGTTCTGGAAGTGTCATCCAGAAGTCCCGATCTCAAATGTCTGAGCTCATCAAAACTGTCCCACTCTACTCCCTGGTCTATTTTTTTTTTTCTTCTAAGATTTATGTATTTATTTGAGAGAGCGAGAGAGTGCACACAGGGGAGAGGGGTAGAAGTAGAGGGAGAGAGAGTCCTAAGTGGACTCCAGGTTGAGCACAGAGCCCGACGTGGGGCTCGAGATCAGGACCCTGAGATCATGACCTGAGCCGAAACCAAGAGCCAGCAGCTTAACAGACTGTGCCACACAGGTGCCCCCTCCCTGGTCATTTTTAAAATGCTGCAACTTTGTATTTATAAAATATATACTAAAAAAAAAAAACCCTTTGAAATATTTTTACTGTTAAAGATTGTATTGAAGATTTCATTTCACTACGGGCTTTCCTACTAAAACAATGTCTACACTCCCCCTGCTGGGGTAGTTCTACTACGGACGTGGAGATACTGACCCACCAACCCCTGGAGACTGGGTAGGGCCTATCATTCCAACACTGAGCGGCCTCACCAATTGATGAGACCTGAATCTGATCTAATACTAACATAATCGAATACAGACATTACCGTTTTCTGTGTGTGCCATGACAAGGCTGGGAAGCTCTGTGATGAACAAAAGAACTACAGATTCTTCAGGCCATTCTTCATAAACCCAATTTCTTCCAACAGCTTTTGACCAGAGGCGGCAGTGGAGAGGTTAAAGTTAAGTTCTTTGGCAGGAAACTGAAGTACGGATATTTCCTACTCATGAGTAAGGGCAGAGTTGAGGTAGAGTTTATATTCACTACGAACGGAGGCAAATCAGGGTGGGGAGGGGGTGTTCCAAGAGACAATGGGATCTACTCCTAGGACTGCCACCGCTTAATTTAGACTCAAAGAAGGTCACTTAATCTTCTCTGAGCCTTCTCTGAGTTTTGTCAATTTTAATTTGAAGGGACTAAATCAGAAGCTCTTAACTGGAACTGAACATCAGAAACTTCTGGGAGGCTTAAAAAAATACATAATGATAGCAGTAACGTTAATACGTGCCAGGAAATGTTCTGAGCATTCCACACACATTAACCCATTTAGTCCCCGCAAGACCCTTGTCTTGTAGGTACTCTCAGTATCCTCATTTTACAGGTGAGGAAGCTACGGCACAGAGCGGTTGAGAAATTTGCCTAAGGAAGTAGCCGAGCCAGGTGGAAGGCTCCAGAGCCTGTGTGCTCTTTCGTACAACTGTATGTTACCACTGCCGCTCTCCGTATCCATTTCTCTGAATCTTCTGACTCAGAATCTACTGAAGGGCCCGAATGGCCACGCACTTTTAATTCTGGTGAGCGTTCCTCGTTAACAGCCATCTGACTAGAAGAGATGTAAAGTTCTGTGATTCAGACTGGAGATGAAAAAAAAATGCAATAAACTTTTTAATTAAATAAATGCTCAAATTCTTTTGTTTCAAAAATCTGAGTCAAAATTACATGGCTTTTTAACAGCTAATTGCATGGTATCAAACAAAAAAAAAGATAATGAATAAAGGCATAGTAGGAAAAATTGAAGAAACAAAATGTTATCTATCCTGCTAAGTAAAAACGACTTCACAGGGCCATTTAAGTAGATTAAGTATTGGAGCAAAGGCTATGCCTATAAAGGGGCAATAACAATAATATTTTCATAATTCATGGCTTAGATTTAAGGGTGACAATGAAACATTTCGGAAAAAAACCCTCGAAAGGATCCGTGCTCTTGTCCAAATGGGCTGGCAGCCTAACTTGCTTCTAGGATCACAAATGACTGAGTCTTTGTTTCATCGTTAAAGAAACAGCTCTGATGCTATCAAAAACTGGCCTTTGCAAAGTCAGAGATCTTGAACTATGCACGTAAGCATGGATACTCAAAAAAAGGCTGGCTTTTCATTAAGGTTCCCTCATCGATATGTGACATTTAATAGAGGGAGGAAAAAGCCATGGCACAAAGAGAAAATAAAGAAGACAAGTGACCGGGCCCCACAGGCAATTTAGATAAGCTGAAACCTGGGACAACCAGGTCAGCGAGTGCAGAACCAGGAGAAAGAGCCCACGTCCCCGGGTAGAGCCATGAACTTGGTCAGGTTTGTTTGTGTTATGAGTGTACTTCCTCACTAATTCTAGATACCCCATTTAGGGAAGCTCAGCCTCTTCTCCTCCCACTCAGTCCCACATCTCTCTCACAAAATCTCTTCTCAAAAGTCTCCAATATGAAACCACACGATCCTATCGAGGGAGTTGCAAAGCACTTTATCAAACAAAAAGCGACCTTTTAAAAAGTTTTAAGCCCCAAATACCGAACTATAAAAATTTAAGAAAATAATTACATGTTGGAGGAATACATAGATCTTACTATTGTTGACCACGAGGGTTGTATTGACCGCAAGTTTCTCATATGCACAATCCCACTGGTGAATATACATGTTTAATCGCTAACCTGTCTTCTACACTGAAGATTCACTAGTCTGGAATTGATGCACTATTTCTTTCCATTTAATAACCACACCAAAAGCACACAAACTCATAAAGCAAACAGGCACTCAATTTGAAAAGTTTTCTAAGAGGGGATGAGAATTTCCGGGGAAGAATAAAAATAAGTTCTTCCTCCTGATCCCCTTGTCTGCAATGGTACCAAACTCCCAGTTTCCTAGACTCAAAATCTTACACTCATCTTTGAACCATCTTCCTCTTTGGACCCACTCCTTTTTTCACATTCCATCAAGGGCAAATCCTGAAGCACTATGTATCATCTACCTTCCCAGTGAAGTATAAGCCCTCCTCTGGCATTAAAATCCCCCATGGTATGGTCTTAGTGAAGACAGGGCAGGCGGCCAGGCGAGTCCTGGCTTTGTATCTGAGCTGGAGCTGCTCATTCCACCCTGAAGACTTACTCAAATGCCAAGCTTTCCCTGATGCCCCCCAATCACACGCAATCACTCCCTATTTTGTAATTTCTGTAGCACCTTCGTATCTCTCCCATGACACATCACATTCCGGCCTACATGATGTGTGAAGTTTATTTTCTATGTTAAGACAAGAACTTCCTGGAGGGCCAGAAATGTGTCTGGGGCAGTACCTAGCAAAATCAAAGGCATAATACTTAATAAAGAATGGAATTCCCCACTCACTTCTGTTTAATTTCTCCGCAGAAGTGGCTTGGTCTTATGTTTCAATGAGATTTATACTAACGGCAAACTATAATGCTATGTTGAGCCCATTATTTTCTAAAGCAATGTTGTTTGAGTTTGTCAGACAGTGATCCCTAAAAGAATGTTTCTTTCTGTATATGCACTAACCCCAGGCACCAAGCAGATGACACGTCAGGTGCCCTCTCGGTGCTGTGCGCCCCTGCGGAGCCGCACGTGCTTCAGCTAGCCGGGAGCTGAGCTTTGTAGAGCCAGCTACGTGAAAACAGATTACTCTGTTAGATGTCAAGAAAAACGAGTTCCTCCTCCATCCTCCTGCCTTTACTTTGAACTTTGATCCTGTTGGCTATTCAAGTGGACTTAAGGAAAGCTGATTTTTCTAACAAAATCTTATTACGACGATCACAGCTGTGTGTCTCTTCGAGGGTTCTGGAGAAATGAGTCTTCTTGTATCTTGCAGTCAACAGAGGAGCATGGATGCTGGCGAGGGGAGGCTGGAGGTGACGAGCTGGCATTCGGAGTGTATTTGGGAGGGAGAACACACAGGGGTTCAGAGGATGGTCTCTGGAGTCAGACCGTCAGAGTGCAAGTCCCGCCTCCACCATCACCAGCTGTGTTTCCCTGAGTCATTAGGGAAAGAGCCCTCTCTCAACTTCACCTTTAAAACTACGGTAGTACTACTGCTCAGAAAGCTGTTCTTAGAATTAAGTAAGGAAACTACTTGACAGAAATACTGGCACACGGTAAGCCCCTGACAAGGGTGAGCTGCTGGCATTACACAGGTGTTCACACATTATACAGGGTTTATTTCTCACATACATTTATTATGAAATGAAGATGCGGAAAGGTGTAGAAAGAGGCTGCAAATTTCTAAGGTCCGTGGTAACCCAATAAAGAAATTCTAAGTCTAACCAAGCACAAAGGCCAAATCAAGATTTTAATTTTAAAGGCTTTTATTCCCGATGACACTGCCTTCCCTTTCATATGATGGTTAAACAGCCCCAGCCTGCTGCTACAGAAATCTAAGGTTCCTATACTGGAAAATGGCATGAACATATACTAAATCCCGTCTGCTCACAGAGAGAAAGAGTGGTTGCTCTTAAAAATTCTTGTGGTTACAGCCATTGTCTTCAGTGCTGGCTTCCCAATTAGATTCTGCTAAGCTAGTATTAACATCGGTGTGCCAACAGCTTGTGTATAACTTGGGCAAGACAGGGGAGAATGGCTCTGAATCACGTGTGGGAAAAACAAAAAGGAATCCTAAAGAAAAGTGTCGACTGACAATAAGGAGGATTGGTTAAACCTCTAAATACGCATGCTTACCAGCCGATACTACACGGAGGATAAATCAGAAAACAGACATCACTGAGATTTTCTGCCAAAATATCAAATATTGGCAACGATGAATATGTGCAGTTTCATGCACTCATGACAAGGACACTGGACGTCTCTTACCTGTAATGAGTTTAATGTGGCTGCAGCTTATATTTGCATCGTGGAGGGATTAGGCAAGGGCACGTGAGTCAGGTAGCCCATCGCCCACAGTCCATATTTCAAGACGCTTTTTGTTCTAATTGTGTAGCAGTAACTCTCAAGAAGGCATTAAATAGTGCGATTTTCAAAAACTGTCCACCACCTAATAAAAACCAACTGGTCGTTCTAATGACCAAAGTGAAGGAAGGGCTGAGAGAGGTCTAAGAAAGAGATGGCTCTCTACTGGAAAGTAGGTATTTGTGTGGATTTTTTTTTTTTTTTTTTGATGCTGAAATTACTTTTGTGAAATTCTGGGATTTCCAAAAGTCTTCAGACTATATGTTGGCATGTCAAAGATCTACTGTGCAGGCCAGAATTCTTTCTTACCATGAAGGGAAATGAAACAACATGAACAAGAAAATGGTTCTTTATGGCACAGTCAAGAGATGAATAAGGAAAAGATGCAGTTAAATACACTGTTGGTCTTAAACTCTCAAATTGGTTTTGACTTCTGTTTTTAGAAAAAAACACAAAAATCACAAATATGAAATCTGGCTTAGTCTCCAATACATCATGTTTTGCTCTTTGAGCATAGAACCTTACTGGAATATTGTCCATTAAGAGAGACTTAAGTTACAATTAGTAATGCAGCATTTGGACTCAGTCGATTGGGATGCCTTTTTAAAAGGATGAGACAGTCTGGAAACTTCATGTCTTAGACAACACTTTTCACCAAAATGCCCAAGTTCCTCGGTCTAAACCCTCACTGAGTTATTTATTATGTGGCGTCCTACTACACTGCAATAATAGAAAAAGCCAAGTCCCAGAAACTATTGGTATTAGTATTTTAAGAATCTTCTAGATCAAGAAAGAACACTCAAGAGGCTAAAAATCAGCTGCTTTATAAAACAAAAACATTTCAAACTTTATTAAAACTAATCCTGTTATTCATAATATAAACAAAATTTGTACCTGCGTAAGAAGCTATATAATAGTAATAAAAACAAAAGTGACATGCATTTTCCATGATTAACTGTAGAAAACTCAGCATACCTCAACTTCACTTTTGGGGAAGGTTTTTTTTTTAAGGTATGCCAGTCAATAAAGGATTTTTTTTTTTTTTTTAAAGACACACTTAATGAGAGAACAAGTATCTTTCTACTACTCTTTGTTTCTGTTGACATCCTTCTCTTTCCTGGTCTTTCAAAGGAATCTGAGAAATAAAAATTTGCTACATACAGTTTTCAGTAGTCTTATAAAATACAATTAAAAAAAACCTAAAAATTCAGATGGGTTTGGAATACAATACAGCTCCACATGTCCACATCTCAATTATCTGAGATAGTCAATACCAAAGAAAAATATGGCCCGTCGGTCTTTCATTGTTTGGTGTGTGTGAGTTCAATAAAACACAACCACCACCACCACCATCGCTAAGACACTATACTTCAACTTGCTTGGAAGACACCACTTGAAGAGTAAATTATACCTTAAACAGAGATCACCTCCTTGTATCAGCTTCTAATTGAACCCTACATCAAGAGCTTCAGGTCTGAAAGATTCACGCTCCTGACTTTGGAATGATGCCTCATGGAGGCAATAAAACCTTTGGTCTGGTCTTTCATGTCTGTATAGCTATCTGAATACTCAGTATAGAATCCATGTGGAGTGAGTGAGCACGTGTGAGTGTGTGTGTGTGTGTGTGTGTGTGTGTGTTTCTTCTCTTAAAAAATGCAGTAACTCAGGGTATGTTCAGGCTTCCTGGACTGGGTCATCTGGAAATACCTGAATGACCTTGGATCACCTGGCTCTACAATCTCTCTTCAATATGGACGTGAGAACCAGCTCTCTTTCAGGTGGAATGATTTTTTCCTACTTCATCACAGGATCATTGCTTTGAACTTTTATCCTTCTCATGTCATGTAACTTCCATAAATTGCAGAAGATTTCATATTTACCTGGGATCAGGATATTAGACCTAGCAGGCCCATTGTTACTTTCAGAGTAAACACTGAAGGTAACTTCGTAATTGGGTAAACGTTCATCTTGTTGGACTGCCTTCACTTTTCATCTTTACCCTGAAAGTAGTCTAATCATTTTGGATTACAGGGATGATCATTTTATTTCATTTGAAGAGGAAAAACAACTTTTAAGATTTTATTTTTTATATTATTATTATTTATTTGAGAGAAAGAGAGAGCATTCGCGGGAGAGCACCAGAGAGGGGAGGGCTGGAAGGAGAAGCAGACTCCCTGCTGAGCAAGGAGGCTGATGTGGGACGCAATTCTGGGACTCCGGGATCATGACCTGAGCCGAAGGCAGTCACTTAATCGACTGAACCACCCAGGCGCCTGAGGAGAAACAACTTTTAGCAAAAATGATTTCTAAAAGAAATTTTAGAGCTAAAGAGATAAACAAAGATACACAGAGAAAGAACATAATCATTTCAAGTTGTCCATTTTCCTGACAGTTGCCCTAATTTTTTTTTCCTGTGCTCTCTCTCAGCTACTGCAACTCAAGTTTTCCCTTTATTTTTAGAGCTAAAACCTTACAGTCATTTTTAATCATGCTCAAGTCCCGATGTTCCTATCTCCATGACACTCTTGTGCAGTCCCAGCACCTTCTCCTTTTCCTACTTCCTACCACTGCCCTGGGTCAGGGCTGCATCATCTCTCACCTATGAGAGTCTCCTTCTCCATGCCAACCTTCTTATTCTGGGTCGAATTATCATTCTGAGAAGAAGAAAATAAAGAAACATTGGACTATGCTTCTCTTCCACTATAAGCACTAACTCTTCTGCAGCTGAAGAAAAAATGCCGAACTTTTTAGCTTATTATGCAAGGTGCCAACACTATGTCCCCAACCTATACCCCAACCTGCCTCATTTTCCTCTCTACCCACACTCTTCACTCTGGTCCCTAGAAGCCTTGCTAAATAACTATTAATTGCTGAACGACAGCTATCCACCAAGAATTGTTCACTGTGCTTTCTTTAACACCCAAGCACTGTTCCACCACTTGGGCTCTTTCTGAGGCCTGGAGGACACTATTATTTTCACCCTGCGAGGAATCGTCCCTGTCCTTCCAAGTCAAGATGCCCTCTCCTACTGAAAGCAACCCCAATGCCTTGGCGTCAAGGTTACCAGTCTTCCTCTGATGTCTCACAGAACACTGCACTGATTAAAAACATTTACTTTATTCTGTCTTCACTAGGGTTGGTTGTTTCTGTCTACCTCTGTTGACCATCTTGTTTTTCCGTTTCGCCCCTTTTTTAAGAATTGTATTATATTCAAAAGAATAAGGCAGACTTGCAGAAAACAGAAAACAAAGGACAGGAAATGAAATGTATTGGGTATTACAACCAGGGAAATGGATGACATTCAAGAAACATTTCCTTTTAATTAGTAACAGGCTATAATATTGTAAGCTAGATTTAATTTCACATTTACACTGAAATCATGTTTTATTGCACTTTGAAATGAATTAGGTATCTACTGAATGAAAGGATAAAAAATGGTTGACCAAGATTGTTTTGGAAACGAGAGGAAGGATATATAAGGTAAGAGGAGTAGAAATACCTCATTTTAATGTCAACAGACTCTTTCTCCTTTAAAGTAAGTTGCTGATACACGGAGTTATCTAGACTTTTTCATGAGATGTCAATACGACAGCAACCTCTACACTACCAGCCACAGCCAACAGAGACGCACAAATGCTCCCGCTGCAACCAGGAAGAACGACGAACCAGACCTTGCATACAAATATTGTTTTTAAATCTTCAGAAAGGATAGTTTGGACACAATGGAAAATTTCACATGCTATAGTCATTATTATGACAAGCAATAAATTACGAAGCTGAAACCAGTCTTTTCCAAGTGCAAAAAAAAAAGCCCCACGAAGAAGGCCGGCAGTTATGCAGCTGTGTTAACATAACCCACTTCCCTGGCTTTCCCAGCTTTCAGAATCAGAATCTGGTTTTTCCCCCCTTAGTTTTAAATGTAGGATTACATATAATTTAAGTTTATTCTAGTAGTTAGGGTTTTGAGGAGCAAAGACACGGGCACAAAGGAGACTAATATTTGTTCAATGACGACTGTGTTCTAGGCCGCAGACCAGCTCCATTCCTCAAATAACTTGATTTAATCCTAATCAAAACCTCAAGATTTAAACCTTATTTGACCCATTTGACAGGCTCCTGAGAATTAGGTACTTGCCGACCACTGTGGTTGGTAACTGGAGGGTACCAAACATTTGCCACGCTGACCACCACGATCTTACAAAGTAGGTGAGAAATCTACGAAGATGATACACCGGGGCGCATGGCTGATTCAGTTGGTAAAGCATGAGACTCTGGATCTCAGGGTCATGAGTTTGAGTCGCACACTGGGTGTAGAGTTTACTTAAAGAAATAAATAAATAAAGTCTGAAAGCAAAAAGAAAAACGATGCACTGTCAGCACTATATGCTGTCACAGACACGCTGCGGAACAGAGGAACAAGCACTTGGAGAATGGAATGGAATGAAAACAAGATGCTGACTGGGAGGCGGTGACATATAAAAGGAAATTAGGAGAATTTAGTGTGGTCCAAGCATGGAGGAGGCAGCATGAGCTTCGTCTTGGCCTTGGAGAATGAAGAAAGGGAAATGGGGAGGCACCTGACGTGGCAGCAGCAGGAGCAAATCGTTCTCACTTGTCACAATGTGGGCAGGGACAGAGAAAACATTCAATTCTTCTGGCAGTGAGAAGGAAGAAGAAAGGCCACAGAATCTGCAGGACTTGGGGACTAAGAGGGTAATGGGAAATAGTCAACCACTGCTCCAAGGCTTCTAGGTGAGGAGAGTTAAATTAAGAAATGTCATTGTTTGGAAAGGAAGGAGACAGTGTTGAATTTGAGGTGAAAAGAGGAGAGTGGGAAATGTGTAGAAAATGGGGGACAGTAGGGAAGAGCCCTACAGGAAAATGAGGCTAGAGGAGAACGAGCCAAGAACTGAAATCTGAAGAGCAAAGAGCGCCGTACGTCTGGCCTCTGCATAACACGTATCAGAAACACTATCATCACAGTTAAGTATCAAATAAAATACGTGAGATGGAAGATGCCAGTGCAGTTTCAGGTGAGAACTTGAAGGCAAAATGCCAAGGGTCACGGTGGCAAAGAAAGTGGAAACAACAAGAGCCCTCAGCTCATCTGTCTAGAAAATTCGCCTGAGAAGTTTGAATGAGAGAAACAAAATGGTACCAAAGTCAAGCAAAGTACCTGTTTGGCTGGATTTTAGAAAAGGGAGAGAATGAAGGCTGTCTGAGGTCCCGGGGTAAGAGATTAATCCTTCCTGTTACCCATATCATTCCATTCCCTAAACTTGCTCGTCAACTGTGCTGATGTACTTTCTGAGCAGAAAACTTCTCAGAACAGAAGCAAAGTTGCAGCATCCTGCCATGGTCATGAGGCTCCAACCTGATTTCCTGCACACCCACCACAATTCAGAAGTTACCTGGAGCTGGTCCGCTTCTCTTACTAAATCCTCCTGGAGAATGTCTCTACTCTCAACCCATACCAGCTTACCACCATAGCCACTGTCACATCTCCTCCTGGTTGCAGACCAGCCTCCCTCAGCAGCCAGGAACACAACTGGTTCCCTCCAGCCAGAGCCCTGTCCCCTGACCTTAACCACGCTGACCTGTACTTCCAGGGTCAGGAGTCTCTCTCTGACTCGGGGTGAGGCTGCTTTCTCACTCACTGCCATTTCTTCTAACACACCATGTGAGTATTCTACTCTAAACATAGCTTTTTAAAAATATTTTTTGCTTTCCTCTCCAGTTTTTACAACCCTTATATCATGCTTGCCTTAGACTCGTGCATTGTTTGAATGGAACTAGGTCACTACTACAAACATTCTCAGGTATCTTTTCCCATCTTTCTGTTGGCTGACCCTCTAAAATAACCAAGCTCCCCCCGCCCGGGGAGGGGGGACCCAAGCTATTTGTTTCAATTATTGCCCCTCCTGCCATTCATTCCATCAGGTCAATTTGAAATTATAGTGCTAAATTTGTAAGTCTAAAACATTTTTTTCTTTTTTAGACTTCTGAATTTACACCTATCTTTTCTGAGAAGTTTTGATACCGACTTTTCTAAAAAATCTCTAATTATGTCCACTGGGTTTTTTAGGCTGTAGGATGAGTCACTTTTCCCATAGGATGAGTCACGTCCATGTCACCAACTAGCAGTCTTTATTGGAAACAATTAAGTCCAGAACAGGAATGCCCTTTTTTCTCTCCCTCTCTCTCCATTCTAAGACACAAAATTGTCAGCAAGTCAAAACTGGTATTCATTAGAGGCTCTGTGGTAAATAGAATGAAGCTTTCAGCAGATACGGCTGTGTGTCTGGCCTCTGCATTACACAGATCAGGAACACTGTCTTCAGAGTTAAGGATCAAACCTGGGGTTTGCCGATAGTAGGGAAGAGTGACGGTGCCAAACGTTTATCGCTGCTATTGATAACAGCAAAGAGAGTGAAACACATTATGATAATCCACGTACATTAAAGAGACCGAGGACAAAAAAAGGGGTGAACTTTCTAGGAAAAGTGATAAAATGCTCTTCTCTACTGCATGTGGAATATGATTTCACTCAATAATAAAAAAAAAATTACTGGTTTAATTTTTCAAGTACACGTTTATGATACATAGAACATGGCATTACTCTATTAATAACTTTATGGTTATTGAACTCTGTCTCCTTGATGTTAAAACTCACATGATTCAAAACTAGCTGAGGAACTATCTGTCTTTTGAAACCCTCTCTCCTATCTCTTATACCTCAAAAACCTGAGGGTTAGCTCCATTCTTTTGTTTCCTACAGTTGTATTTTTAGCTCCTGAGACTTTATGGCGCTCTATCTACCTGTAATTATGCTGCAAAAGCATAAGACGACGCCAGTAAAGACCAGGAGCAGACAAGATAGCAGAAGGCCTATTTGTGGTCTTGAACAGCTGCAAGAGGGCAGGCGCAGCTGGCTGGCCAAGTTCCCTCTGCCTCTGGCCACGCATGACAAACCCCGAGAGCCAGACTTGCCTTTGGTGTAGTGCCTAGCACAGGACCGCCCTGAAAGCAAAGGGCTTCGGTCAAAGTCTGAGAGGGCTGATCAAAAGGGGAACCCAGGAAAGGCACAGGGAGGGTGCTAAGAGCGGTGGCCTTAGGAGAACTCCAGACCCTAAAGGCTACCACCCACCATCCCACCCTTCTCTCTAAAAACAAAACAGAGCAAAACCACGGCCACCTCCTTATGGAAGGCCAGATGTTACTTTTAGTTCCAGTTTGGAAATACTGCCCAAGTTCTGAAACATTCTTTTTCTTAAAATAATAAGTCATGAATCTGTATTTTTACCCAGGACAACAGAAATGAGATGCCATTAATCAGATGTTGAGAAATGGGAATATTTTTCAGGGACTGGGAAACATTCTCGAGTGGACATTTTCTGCCACAGTTACGTAAAACTCCTTTTTTTGCAAGGGGCCATTACTGTCTTTGGCTACATGAAAGATGTTCTCTGTGGAGGCTTTTATAGCTCAGAGTGATTAGTCTTCACATAATGCCCCCTGCGCCGCGCAGTGCTTTCCACTCCTTGATTTAAATTAGTGCTTTCTTACTTAGTGAGTTAACATCATTTGCAAAGTAGCATATTTACATTCTGTTCTTCCACAACATTAGCATATAATGCATATTTACTTTGGAACTCTATGCACACGCACACGCTTCTTCACCAGACTCAGAAAGGGTGGCGGTAATAAAAGAAACAGGAATTTTGGGAATAAGAATTCCCCAACAGAGGAGGGTGAACAACCCCGACCACAGAGCTGTAGGTGCTAGTGAAGACACATTATTATTTCCTGGCTCAAATTAAGAGTCTTACACGCATTTAAGATACAGTTAGACGGTAACTACCTTTCCAACAAACGGTAACAGCTAAAGTTTCCTTATTATGGGACAGACTGGGCCCCAGAGGTGCTACCGCAAAAAAAAAAAAAAGAAAAAAAAAAAGAAAAGAAAAAAAAAAAGAAAAATGAGCAGTCCTAAAAAGAATCCAGCCATAATTTTGCAAAAATTCTCATTTTACTTCTCATATGCCAATAAAGCCAAACTGTACTGAGAAGCTATTCCAGCGTAGTTTGCTACAGGCGTTCTGCTGATGTTAATGCTGTGTCCGAGGACTTAAAACTTGGAAACGGTTCACACTTGTACTAAATGTCTCTTATAAGACAATTGATACCCCTTTAGAATATGGTGAAGGATAAAAGAACTGTCTATCAGCTGAAAACAACCGAGAAGAACAGCTACTTACGGCTGACACAGCTTCACCAGGTCCTGGTCTGTGGTATTGGGAGGCAGACCCCGGATGTAGAGGTTCGTTTTGCTCAGCTGGTCCCATCCTGAGTTGCTACTGCTGCTGCTGTTGTTATTACTGCTGGTGGTGCTGGGGCTGGGAGGGGCCATGGGGTGGGCTGGGACCAGAGACTGCTGAGAGACAAAGATGGGGAGCATTAGAACAGCAGCTGCAAGACGCGTAGCGCCATTCACAGGCAGTATGATCACCACCACAGAATGGAAATACAGACCCCCTTAAGCGACTTTCACGTGTGCATTTTCATTTACACCTTAGAAAAGACCTGCTCATTCTACAGAAAAAGTCCTTTCCTTCAACATGCAATTAATAATGGGGTTTTATTCACTAAAATATTCTCTACGTGCACCTTAAATCGGGCTAAATTTATGTGAGATGAATGTATTCACACCTTTTAAGGAACACATCTACTGAGACTCAAAATTAACTTGCATGAACTTAGGTGATAATATCATTCTATGATACAGTCATTTAGAAATCACCAGACTTTTGAAAAGGTTTTCAAATTCTGAATAACATTTGATTGAAAGTTGCTGATAATTTTATTGAGACCCTTGGGGGAAAAAAAAGATTATCCTTCGAGTGTAACAAAGTTTGAGTTCTACCACAATGCTCAAATAAGGCAGACTTCACCTAGTTCTAAGTCTGGCCGCAGCACCATCGAGACATCTGGATAAGATTCACAGGCATGCTGCCTTTCGCGCGGGCCAACCTTGTGAAATTTAACCCCTGTGAGAACGGTGTGGGAGTTGGAAACCTTCCCAGGCCTTGCAGCAAGGAACATAACTTTTCTAAAGCCTGAACCTAGGGCTCAGTGTGGTTTCGCAGTCGGCAGCCACCTAGGAAGAAGGTCTGAAACTGTACTCACACCAGATAATTCTCTGTTAACCGATCGAAAGAAACCACAGTTCTGTGCCCTGTGCCACACACATGACTTTTGAGGAAGTTAAATGGTTCGGTCTGAGATGGAAGTGAGCACACCCTAAAGTGCCCTCAAAGCAAATGCTCAGCAGTTTCATACTGGGACAGGAATTTTTTCCCCCTCACATCTAAATAATAAATATACTAACCCAAGGACTTCACTTACAGTAACAGTTTGAAAATACAAAAATATAGAATTAGTCCCTAGACATTAAAGACATTTTTTTTCAAATCTTACAGTGTGATTTTTACAACCACAAACAAAACTATTAGGCACATCTAAGACAGTTCAATTCCACTTTGAAAAATTCAAAAAGCAGAAGACCCCCTTGCAATAAACGTAACCCTGCCTACGTTGCCAGCAATCTCAACTGTTCACTATGGATATGACTCTGCAGCCCGGTTCTGCCGTGGCCACCCTAACTCCACAGTATCCCCCGCCACGCTGGCATCCTCACTAATCTGCACATGTAACCATGACTTTTCTGTACTATGTATTTTTTTTTTATTATTATTTTTTTAATGTAGCACCCTTCACATGCTGTACGATCTCCACCACAGAACAGAAATACAGATCCCCTTAAGGGCCCAATGTGGGGCTCAAACTCACAACCCTGAGATCAAGATCTGAGCTGAGACCCAAGAGTCGAACGCTCAACCCACTGAGCCACGGAGGCGGCCCTACTCTGTATTTTTTTCTTCTCACTGCCCAGGGTCCTTGCTAAGATTATTGAGTCCAAACATCACTTTATCTCAAGTGATTCTCTCTTAGAAGGAGAGTAGCAAGAAGGGTTAACAACAGTCAAGGTATAAATGAAGACTGAACTTGAACTGGGAATATCCATATTGCTTAATCCAAGAAAAAACTTACCCAAGATCATATCCTATCAAATCTATTTGAGTTATGCCCTTAATAAGCAGTTGAACTCATATCCTTTGGTCTCATCTCTGGTTTTTCTCTAGGGGATAGACTCTGCTTTCTAGAAGTAAAAGGAAGAGTAAGCATCGTTCTTGCTGTGCCACAGGTGGCATCAGATAATCCGGCCATACCACACAATGGCCTGCGTTCTTTCTCCAAAATCACTCAATACAACTCGTGCTAGTTGCTCCTTGCAATTAGCCAGGCATCCCCTGGTTGTCACTTCAGTTCAGAACAGAGGTGCTGGAAAGCAACACCCACACCTGTTCCCCATCCCAAGCCTTTGATTTACACAAAGAACTTATATCTAGGCAAGGCTGAATTTTTTTTCTTAAATTGTCTTTGATTAATGTCCGAGAACCTGTCTTTGCCACAAACCACAGCTCCTCATAGTAGGACCCAGTATGTTCAGTGCGGCTCTTGGGGGATGGAACAGGGTCACCTCCAGGGATAAGCCCTGCAGAAGTCTGAGAGAGGCCGTGGACCTGCTCCATCCCCACCTCTCACTAGCAGGAGGCCAGTGTGAAGCAAATGAACCATCAGAGGGTTTAAAGACTGCATTCCAGGGGCACCAGGGTGGCTCAGTTGGTTAAGCATCTGCCTTTGGCTCAGGTCATGATCCTGGGGTCTTGGGATTGAGCCCCGTGTCAGGATCCCTGCTCTGTCCATCCCCCTGCTTGTGTGCTCTGTCAAATAAATAAATTAAAAAAAAAAAAAAAAGGCTGCATTCCAAGTTTGCATCAGCTCTAACCTCTTCTCTCGGGTGGAAAGTGGAGTGCCAGGTGTGGACTTGTAGGATTAAAAGAAACATTTGGGGGTATGATTTACTGAGAGATTATTTGGACATGAAAGGAGTAGGTTTATGTGTTTCTTTTTGGCAAAAGCAGAACCATGATTTACATCTCAGAATTTACATAGCTGATTTAATATATCTTTGACAGGCCTCTACATTTATTACAGTAATATTTTCTCACTCTGGGAAGTAGGTGTGGTTCATACACAGCCTGCCCCTGCTTCCCCTCCATTCTGCCCTACGGTGGAAGATCTCCTAACTTTCTGATCACAGGTGGGAGACGGGTTTCTGAATGTGCCCTGAGGAGGATGACTGGCCTCTAGTGAATTCTATACAGAACAAGCTCAAATTAAAGTGTTATCTAGTATCAACTATATTTCTCAGAACTAGCTGAAGACAGCTTCTTCTAGGTTACCAATTTTCTATTTTCTGCTGTAGAAAATTGTAGATCAAAGAGTAGGTGTGTAAAACTCATTGAAATTAACAACTGAAATCCTAATAAAGACTGGACACATGTTTAAAGAAGAAAATTCAAACATAATTAAGCTGTTTATTTCTAAATGTTCAGAATGGGTTAATGATAAGTGCAATAATTTGAGTACTATTACTGTTGTATACTACGTGTTCAATATATGCCACCAGGCTAAGTGCTTTATGTGTGTTATCTTCCCTCATCCAATGAGGGAGCTACATCATTGTTCTCCCATTCTGCAGATTAGGAAACTGAGTCTCAAGAGAGGTTCAGTAATATGCCATGGTCACACATGTAAGATGGCAGGGCTGGAATCGGAACCCAGGTCTGTTGGACAAACAAAGCCAGAGCCCTCAAACAGTACTGTACATGGTATACAAGAACCATGCATATCCTAAATGTGCTATTTGTATTATTTCATTTAGCTGTGCCCATCCTTCATGCAATCTAAATATTAAACTCTAGTTTCCCTGAAATGGGACACTTAATACCATTGGTGGCTATGCTTATATATATGGTTGTTTTGGTTTTTTTTTGAGAAAGACAAAGGTGCCCTTAATTTAATGAACACACAGTCAGCTTGTGTGTGTGTGTGTGTGTGTGTGTGTGTAACAAGTCAGCTTTTAAAAGGTTAGTTTTTAAAATTCTACGTTATATTTTTTATTAACAAAAGAATTCAGCAAATTTTCAAAGGAACAACACATTACTGCTGAACACCAGAGTCAGCATTTTAGAACAGCTGGACTTAACCAGTGAAGACTTAAACTCTTACTCCCAGATTAAAATGCAACTGAAATGTAAACACTGACAATTCTTTCACTCCAACTTCACAGCTCTGACCAATTTAAAACAGTAACACTTTGTAGCTATATGCTGAACAGCACAAAGGGTAAACTTAAAAAAATTTAAAAAGCTTACCAAATGATAATACTTTACCAATATTTTACTCCGTTTTCATCACTGGCTGTCTTTTTTTTTTATCTTGCCTCTCAACACCCCTCAAGCTTCCCTGGAGTTTGAAAAGGGTTCCTGTCCCCATTCCCATCCGCTGTCCCCTTGGACAAAGTTTGTGGCTAATTTACACAAATTCAACCTAATTAAGGACCTCGGTGCCTGGCTGACCCCAGGAGAACGCTGACCCACCCCACAAGAGCCTAGCAGTCGATCTCAGCCCCCTCAGGCCTAATTTCACCGCTTCAGATAAGGCAAGCGAGCTACCCATCAAGCTCTCTATCCAAGGGCAGGGAAAACAAACTAATTCAGTTTTCACAATGACAGTACCTGGGCTTCATTTGCATGCCAAAACTGATAGAAAAACAAAGCTGGTGGCGAATAAATGGAACGCTGTCCTTGTAGACCCTCTCCACACCCCCTGCAGGAGTGGGTGTGGGCACCTTCAGGAAGAGTGCTTGTCAGCAATCAGGGAGGACTTCCTGTGTCGAAGGCCCTGAGGCCTCCATCCCGCCAGGAAGGCCCACTGGCCGCCTACACTCAGACAGGAGGATCAACTACACGCGCATTGGGCCTATTTCCCTTCCCACCACGTCACTCCCACTCCGAGGCCACACTAAGCAGACTCTTGTACAGAAATACAAGTCTAAAGGTTGTTTACGAAAAAGGCAAAACTAACCAGTGGTGAACTAAAATATATTAGTAATCATGCATTGTTGGTAGACTTCTGTTCAGCAAAGACAATGAATAAAAATGAAAATCTGACATTAAAAATTCTATTGTCTCATTTCCTCCCTCATACGAATAGGCTGCAAGAACCGTGTTCCAACCAATCTCAGAGCTGCAGCTCTCCTCCCTTCCCCCTTAGTCACTGACGTCCCTGGGGACTCTAACTCCTTTTGAAGGGAAACCTAGAATCTGCCTTTTAATCGCCCTGAAGACTTCTTTAAGGCTATCAACCTTTCAGTTTAACAAGGTTATAATCCAAAATCCATAATCTGCATGGCCACCTTGCCACACTGCGGGCACGTGCACGCGTGTGCGTACGTACACGCACACGCACACCACCGCCATCACCCCACTCCCACCCCAAACAGCAGGGAGGTTTCACACATCTACTATTTCCTTAATCCAGAAGCAAAATAGCCACTAGAGTTGCTCCTGAGCGCAGACAGAAGTTACGGACGTTATCATCTTTCACCAGGAAACAGCACGTTATCAACCCCGCCGGGAACTGAGCGCTGCGCGGAGACACTATATACCACACTGATTCCACACACTGGCTCCTCTCCATAAAGCTTTCAAGATGTAAAAGGAATTGAACAATTTGAGGGAATTATCGAAAGGGGAGAGGGAGCATCCAAATGGGACAGTTTCACCACAGTTAGGGTATTTTCTTTGTTTTCTTTTGGACATCTGAGTGGCTCAAAGAGGGCCAGGAATAGCGGCTGTGAAAGATAAAGTTCCTGGCACAGGCTGCTGGGAAAGTACGCACAGCTGAGAAGTGGGAGGTGAATCAGTGAGAGATGAGAAACTGGCCCGGAAGCTTCTGCTTCCGGGTAGGCCAGGATGGGAGAGATCACCTGTATTAATGAAGAACAATAGTACCCCTTCACACACGCAGACTCTTACTTACCCGTCATGTGGGAGAGAGGGCCAAAGGGCAAATATCAATTAGTCCCATTGAATGCTAGGATATCAGGGCTTAAAATCACATGGCTAATTAGTTTATGAAACTGGTTTTCATAGAGCCACTATCCCTTCTTTGAAAACAAGTGTTGTAGCCTCTAAGACTATAAAACTGAGCAACAGATTATTCAATATTTCTTCTGGGGTTATGTGTATCAAAGGAGAGGGCCATGTTGTCATGCAAGCTATTAAAATAAAACTAAAACTAAAAATTTCCAATATACTTCACAATTAATATTCTCCAAAATACTTACCAAGCTGATCCTTGCATGTAAAGCTCTATTCTCTACATAGAAATCTCTTTACCTAAGTCCATGAATAAAGCATCATTTTCTTAGGCTTCAGATAAAAGAAACAAATTTAAAACTTGCATTGAATAAGTATCTGTTGTATACAACAAAACTGAATGAACGGACAGAGACCATGTCATAGAAGTAAAAATAAACAACAGGGCAAAGTCCTTAGAAATGAAAACAGCTTAGAAAAGCTTTTTGGGGGGGACAGAGTGGTTGCGAAGGAGGTAAAAAGAAAGGGCAAGCAGGTGTTGAAAATCTATAGTAGAAAACGTACCTTAGACACAATGTGTGATTTCTGAGGTCAAAGTCTCCTCCAACGCCCCATGAAAGAACTAGATGCCTTATCATCCAAATATCTTTTAAAGATCTGGTTTGGGCTCCAGCATGCAAATCAGCTCCATTGTTCGGTTCTCTCTAAAGGTTTCGCCAAGAATCCAATAGATGCCCCAAGTTGCCTACTGAGAACTCTGGGCCACGGAACACACCAGAGTTCTTGTGCTATTGTTCCTTTTAGTGTTTGTGACAGTTTATATTTATAAAGGGGGAGAAAGCTAAAAAACGACCCCAAAACCCCATAAATATAGTCAACTCCTCTTTGACAAAGGAGCGAAAGCAATACAATGGAGCAAGGACAGTCTCTTCAACAAACGGTGCTGGAACAACTGGACACCTGCATGCAAAAACACGAATCTAGACACAGACCTTACCCCCTTCACCAAAATGAATTCAGAGAGAATCACAGACCTAAATTTAAAATGCCCACCTGTAAAACTCCTAGAAAATAACATAGGAGAAAACTCAGATGACCTCAAGCATAGTGATAACTTTTTAGGTACTATACCAAAGACATACTCCATAAGTAATTGGGGGATGGACTTCATTAAAATTAAAAACTTCTATGCTGCAAAAGAAAAATCCAAGAGAATGAGAAGACGAGCCACAGAATGGGAGAAAATATTTGCAAAAGACAGATGTGATAAAGGACTGTTATCCAAAATATACAAAGAACTCTTAAAATTCAACAATAAGAAAACAAACAACCCAATTTAAAAATGGGCTGAAGACCTTAACAGAAACCCTACCAAGGAAGATATACGAATGGAAAATAAGCATATGAAAAGATGCTCCACGCATCGGTCAACAGGAAACTGCAAGTTAAAACAATATAAAGATACTATTATACGCCTACTAGGATGGCAAAAATCTGGAACGCTGACAATAGCAAACGCTGGGGAGCACACGGAGCCTCAGGAATTCTTGCACACTGCTGGGAGGAGTGCAAAATGGTAGAGCCACTTTGAAGACAGACTGACAGTTTCTTACAAGACTGAACATACCCTCATTATACCATCTAGCAATTGTGCTCTTCACTATTTACCTAAAGGAGTTGAAAACTTGTGCCCACACAAAAACCTGCAGCAGACAAATACAGCAGCTTTTTTTATAACTGTCAAAACTGGGAAGCAACAAAGACGCCCTTCAGTAAGTAAAAGGGTCAATAACCTGTGGTACGTCCAGGCAAGGGGCTAGTATTCAGTGCTGAAAAGACATGAGTTACCAATCCACGGAAGACATGGAGGAACCTTAAATGCGTATTACTAATGAAAGAAGCCAATTTAGAAGGCTGCATTTTATGTGGTTCCCACTTACATGACATTCTGGAAAAGATAAAACTATGGAGACAGTAAAAAGACCCGCAGTTGGTTGCCAGGGGCTAGGCAGAGGGAGGGAAAAACAGGCAGAGATGAGGAGAAGGCGATGATTCTACATGCTACTATAATCGTGGACACATATTCTCACACATTTGTCTAAACTCAGAGAATGTACAACACCAACAATGGACCCTAAGGTAAACTTCTAACACACTGGGTGAGTTTGATGTGTCTATGCAGATTCAGCCTTGGGGGAAAAAATGTGCCATTCTGGTGAGTGATGCTGATAATAGGAGAGATTATACATGTGTGGGGGCGGGGGTATGTGGGAAAGCTGTGTACCTCCCTCTCGATTTCATTGTAAACCTAAAACTGCTCTAAAAAATAGTCTTTTAAAAATGACATAAAGAGGGGCACCTGGGTGGCTCAGTCGGTTAAATGTTTGCCTTTGGCTCAGGTCATGATCCTGGGGTCCTGGGATTGAGCCCCCCCCCCCCATTGGGCTCCCTGCCCAGCGAGGAGTCTGCTTCTCTCTATTCCTCTGCTCATGCTCTCTCTAAAATAAATCAGTAAAATCTTAAAAAAGAGAGAAAAAATGACATAAAGATGGTACTGGAGGCATTAGATATAATTTATGCACCAGAAAACTGCAGGGCCAAGAAAGTAAGGGAGGAGCTTAATGCAATGGGCTCAAAACTTTCTTACCAGAAAGTACATTAATTAGGAAGGGAAAACATTTTTTATAGTATCTTTTTAAATTTTATTATTGAAGTATAGTTGACACACAACATTAGATTAGTTTTAGGTACATAACGTAGTGATTTAACAATTCTATACCCTATGCGATGCTCACCAAGGTAAGTGTAGTTATTATACGTCACCGTACAATGTTTTGACAATATTATTGGTTATATTCCCTATGCTGTATTTGTCATCGCCATGATATATTTATTTTATAACGGGAAGTCTGTACCTCTTAAATCCCCTTCACCTATTTCACCCAACCCCCACCTGCCTCTGTTCTGACAACCACCATTCTGTTCTCTGTATTTACGAACCTCCTTCCATTTTTTTTTGGTCTCTGTTCATCTGTTTGTTTTTTAGATTCCACATATAAGTGAAATCATATGGTATCTGACTTATTTCACTTAGCATAATACTCTCTAGGTCCATCCATATTGTCACAAATGCCAAAATTTTATTCTTTTTTATGGCTGAGTAATATTCCAGTGTGTGTGTGTGTATCACATCTTCCTCCATTCATTTATCAAAGGACACTTAGGTCACTTCCATATACTGGCTACTGTAAATAATGCAGAAATAAACATAGACACGCATCCATCTTTTCAAGTTAGCGGTTTTGTTTTCCTCAGGTAAATATCCAGAAGTAGAATTACTGGATCATGTGGCACCTCTATTTTTAGTACTTTGAGAAACTTCCATACTGTTGTTCACAGTGGCTGCATCAATTTATATCCCCAGCAACAGTGCATGAGGGTTCTCTTTTCTCCACATCCTCACCAAAACTTATTTCTTGTCTTTTTGATACCAGCCATTCTGACTGATGCAAGGTGCTGTCTTGTGGTTTTGATTTGTATTTCTCTGATGATTAGTGATGTTCAGCATCTTTTTGTGTGTCAAGGAAGGAAATACCTTTAACAGTGAGCTCCTGGCCTTACATCCCGCATCACATATAATGGTGCAATATGGCATAGTTTCTAAAAAAAGTAAGAGTTCAACAAAGAGAAGATCAGGGATGAAAGGGCCTTGGACAGAAAGGATGAGGAAGGCTTCACAGAGGGGTATACGTGGCTAAGTGAGCTGAATGTTGATGGCAAGTCCTTAAGCATTAGATAAATGGCAGTCTTGAAAGGGGTGGTATAGAGGAGAGAGGACAAGAGCCAACAAAGACACAGACAGGAAGGATCATTGCCCATGAACGTCAGTGAAAAGACCAACGCGGGTCAGCGAGGACAAGCTGATGTTTGAGGAAGGGAAGGTACAGGAGGACAGTACTAGAAAGGTAGGAGGATAACCCAGAAATCAAGAGAGAATATGGGCATGATATCACAATTATACAGAGGTCTCCCGGTAGAAAAGAAAATTTAAAGATGGTAAATGATAGAGGATAATTTGTAAAACGAGGGAAATTCTGCCCCCTCCTCTCTCTGAAAAGGTATATAGAAAAGAAAAATTAGTGGACGGAATTGTCTGAATATCTGGATTCAAATCCTGCCTTGGCAAGTAACTGGAACATCATCTGCGGGCAGCTCAGCTCCTCATCTGGGAAACAAGCAGGTTAGATTACATGATTTCTATGTTCCCTTCCAGCCTCCAAATTCGAAGGCTGGATATTCCTCCAGCTAAGACATATCAAAACAGAACCCAGACAGGCTCTTGGGTCCTCTCATCTCTCTGCCAAATAGCCAGGGAAATGGAGCAGGAGGTTAAACTGGCAGCCCCAAGAAAGAAGACTTAACACTTTGCATCGTGCAGCTGGAAGTCGCGGTAATCACACTGCTGTCACGTTTCCCTACCCCGCTTAGGCCAAGCACAGATTCCCTATTTAGTCACAGATGATTATGAGAAAATATTATAAATATATAAGCTATACTAAAATTACAACTAAAGCTCAAAGGAACAAATTGTTTTAATTGCATAATATTCAGAGTTCCCCAAATCGGAATGTTCTTAAGGTAAAAATACTATAGCTGAAATCACTTGAATAGCAGATCCGTCAAGACTTCATGTTGGTTAACAGTCCAGCATCTTTGTGTTTCAACATGTAATCCATACAAAAAGTTGCATTTCACATTCTATTTAATCTCTTATATAGAAAAGGACCATGTAATAGCTCCAAGATCATCTTATAAGAAAATTCATAACAATAAGCAAATTACACCCCAAACAACCAGCGATTAGAACTCGGTAAACATAAACTCCTGCCCAACTTCAGATGTGACGTGAGTTACTCTTCTGGATTCTGAATGCTGGTGGGTGGAGTGTGGTTTTTTCCCTCCTTCTGAGCCCCCAGCGAGGAATTTCCAGAGCTACACCAGTTTTCTTCCTCAACACAGAGCCTTGTGCAAGAGACAAGAACAAACTCTCCTTTTCCTTTTTACTCAAAATAAGTTGAAAAAATAAAACTTCCTAAGGGAAGTGCAGCATTGCCTTTATCGTGACAGTTCAGAACACCTCTGCAATGTTCTGATTTCCTGCCTCACCCCAATGCAGTTAGGATTCCAGCGTTGACAACTTCCTTCCAGCTGTTTTTAACAGTCTATGTACAGTACAGTTTGTATTTCTTGTAAGTAAAGAATTACTGCTGAGATTGCAAAGTCCTCAGGGTGGAAATTACCTATTTTAAAATATTGTTTCTTCACATTAAACAATACTTATTGAAAGTACTGTAAAGCGGTTAACTAAACATTAAATGGAGAAAAAGTACACGAGTCAGCTTACCCCAAAAAACCCCAAATGAATTTATTCACTTTTTTTTTTTTTTTTTTTTAAAGATGTAAAGGGCCAGGTGAATGAGCTTGCAGGCATGGGTTTCATAAACTAACCCCTGGAGAAAAAAGTGTTATCTGTACTTTCAGGAAACTAAATAAGTATTTAAAATCTCCCTATAAGAATTTTAAAAATGAAATCTTAATCTGACACTGTTGTGATTTGTACATAGCCGAAGTAAAACATCACAGGAAAATTTTCTGAGTTAATACAACTCAAAAAATTAATGAATACATTCATTTCTTCCTCATGATAAAATCCAGCAGCTTACATCTGATACATGGTGGATAATTAGTACAGAACAGCTCTTTATTTTGTTTCTCTGTGTATCCCTATGTAAATGTGTGTGTGAGAGAGACAGACAGACAGACAGACCCTGTGTGGGGGTAAACAGAAGGCGGAGATGCTTGTCTCTAAGATACACTGTCTCTGATGTATCGGAGATACATTGTCTCACTGTGTCTGACATATACTGTCCCTGTTACAAAGCACAGTGGCTTTTTATTTTAAATTTCTTTTTTCCCTGAAATCCACCTCAAAAATTCAGTTTTTGCCTGAGCTCACAACCCTGTATACACTTACAGGCAAAACTATATAAAACTGAAACAAAAATTTCGTGAAACAGTTATTTTCCTTTACCATATTCAATGCACCATAAGGTTATCTTTTCTTCTCTATTTCCCTAACAAAGAAAGCTGGTGGTGACCTACTAAATGGATCTGAGGCCCCACTATTATTGCCACTTGCAGATTAAAAACCAATGGTCTGCTACATTTCTCAAGCCCTGATGCACATATGAACCACTACTCAGTCATTTCAGGTGGGGCCAGTATTGTGCATTTCTACCAAGCTTCTGGGTGACGCCCGTGCTTAAGGGCAGGGCTCAAGGCAGTGCTCTTGGGTGTGTGAGGATGAATTTTAGAAAGGTTCCCTTCATGCTTCAAGAAGGAACAAGCTACAGCTATTCACGAAATGAGATAAAAACCTTTGTCTGATTTCCAATCCAGTATCTGCTCAGAATCATGAAATGTTGGCAATGAGAGAAGACATCAGAGATAATGCAATCTAATAATTCTCAACTGGAAGTATAACAGAATCTTGAGACGGTTGTGGGGGGGAAGGGGGGAGGTTGCAGTATTTTCATTTTTATCTAAGGGAGCTTGGCTTTAATAATATTGAGAAACAATGACCTAATCTAACCCTCAACCCAAAGAAGTCAAAGTGTATATCCAAGGTCATACAGCTAATTCAAGGCAGAACTAGGTCTCCATTCCCACCACTGCTGTCAAAAGGCACCAGCCCTTGTTTGCTGAAAGGACTGTAGCTAAAATGATGGTACATGCCAAGTGTTCTTAATGAGTTTTAAAAAGGAAAATTGATATGCTAGTCCTGTTAAGGCATCACAGAAAAAGTACATATTTTGTATAGCCTCTTCTATACCTCATATTTCATCTACTGTCAACTTCTAGGTGACTTACTTGGATGTCCATGTCTGTGCTAGACATCCAGTTTCTTGCTAAAAAAAAAAAAAAAAAAAGAAAAGAAAAAGGAAACTCACACCATCTATTAAATTTATAATTCAAAATTCCTAAAAATTATTAAGAATGGCACTACTTCTATCTCTGTATATATTAAAAACTTGTGATTAGCAAGCATGATCATTATCTGCACCGTGTATCTCCAAGAAGATACAATAATCAAACAGATTAATTACAGCAGTTTGTTGCCTTTCTGTCAGAGAAGTACATTCAGGGTCAACTGGCAATTTAACAGGCTGAGATGAGAAACCTTTGAAGAATCACCAGAATTGTCCACGCACAGTCTGATTTCCCGATATATGTCACAAATTCATACACCTAAATGAGTAACTTCAACTTCTCAATTTCCGTACCAAGAAAAAAAGAGAGGTTTGTACAACTTTTCCTTTTGTGTATTCCAGCATTGGCTCTTATTCCAAAGCTTCACGATGATTATGTTCATCTTAATTCTCTAAGATGAGCTGATTTTCCTCCAAAAGTCCCAAAATGTATGCAAACCCTGCTCCTGGTGGCTCGCCGGTATACTCTGGAAAACTTAACTCTCTCGAGCTGACTAAACATTTCCCCATTTTTGCAGGTCCAAGCTTTCAGACATATCAGAGCTCTCTTCATCGATACTACTTACTAGGACTGACTATCCACTGCTACTAACGCTTGAGACTGGCCCTTCTTTCAGGGAGCCGGCCCACGCACTCCTGTCTAATCATTTCAGGGGCGATGCTACCAGCCTTGGGGCATGAAGATGCCTTAGAGTCTAAGCAGCTCGGATGCTGGCAAGGTTCATCCCTCTCTTCATATCTCCCCAAGCAGATGAAGTGAAGGAGAACTGCATACTCTGCGGTAAGCAGACTCTGGGAAACGGCTTCAGTATTTACGTAAACCAGATGCAATTCTTTTCTCTTTTAGTCTTACAATTATTTCACAATACTCTTTGTTTAGAGTAGGGAGTTATTGCTCAAGAAGAAAAGGACTGAAGCTACTAATCTTCCCGAGCACCTTCTTATTTTCTGTGGCTAAAGTTAATCACAACGCATCAACTGCATCACCTTTACCAAAATGAGCTAAATGTACACATGGCTAGGTATTAACATTTCAGAGGGAGTTTCCTTTCCAAGGAACCTTGGGCAATAAAGTTCTGCCGCTCTATAAAGGACAACCAGAACCTCCGTGGGGGGGGGGGGGGGGAGTCAGATGGGAGGCTCACACTCCCCACAGCAGCACAGCACTTAGGGACTACACCTGAGTTTTACCAATCCCTTTTTCTTCTCATTATGTTTACTTTCATTATAATGTCAAATAAAATATCTTTTACCTTTGTTGCACATAATCAAACATGCGATCTTTCACTCTCAATCACAATCCCAGATTAACCTAACTTATTAGTGACAAGAATCCAAACTGGGTTTCATAAATCTCTGCCCTTCTAAATAAATGCACAGAACAAGAAAACAACACCATCCCTTCCCACAGATAACGAAGAAACATTCATAAAGAAAATCGAAGAAACATTCATAAAGAAAATCACGTCTACATGGAAACTGGCTTAAGAGACTCTACACACAAGGACCAGTGACAGACCAGCTCTCTTCCTCCCCTTCGCCACCCCCCCCAATCCGAAGCAGCCAGAGAGCACTTCCAGCACAGGAAAGGTGGCCCCAACTCTGCAGTGGCCCCCTGCCCAGACACAGCAGACAGGAACAAAGACCAGGTGTGGCCTGCAGCTCTGCCATGTCTCTGAAGTTACTGGTCACAAAGCAGTGGAATCCAAACTTCAGAGCACTCCCAGGTTATTGAATCATTTTGCAAAAAAGGAAAAAAATGCAGGAGGGGAACACAATTTTTAAAATTTCTGTTTCTCCATACAGACAACATCACAGATCCTAAAATTCAAGTTCTCTGGATTTTTTTTTTTTTTTTTTTTTTTTTTTTACATTTTGGACTAAATTTAATCTCAAAACAGTACTCTCTGCCCAATTTAAAAACCAGAGTGTAGAGGGGCACCTGGGTGGTTCAGTTAGTCAAGCATCTAGCTTTGGCTCAGGTCATGATCCGAGGGTCCTGGGATCGAGTCTGCGTTCGGTTCCCTGCTCAATGGGAAGTCTGCTTCTCCCTCTCCCTCTGCCCCCATCCCCCGGCTTGCGCGTTTGCGCTCTCTCTCTCTCAAATAAACAAAATCTTTAAAAAAATCAGAGTGTAGAGCAAAAGAATGAACTAAGAATGGTGGATTTTATTTTAAAGATCTGCATCAGGCACTATAACTTCTAACACGGAAAAAAAAATTAGGAACAAACAGGTAAGCTGCCTTTTCTACACTGTGGCCAGGAAGCAGAAGCGGTAGGTCCACACCTCAATGGCAGAGGACAGCAACAGCGGCTTCACACTCCTCCCTGCAACCCCGTACTTGCTCCCAGTTACATAAGAACTGTTCAAAATAAAATATCACCCTACTTTTAGAAGAACTTCCATCACCAAGCAAATTAAGAAGATACAAGCTAAAGGATAGTTTAATCCTGTCTGGATATATTTTTTAAAAGGCAATACATAAGCTGTAAATACTGGGGTCAGAATCTGTCCCTAAAACCTTGGACAGGTAAGCTCACTCTGTTGTCCCCGGAAATACATGCGGGGACTTTGCCTGCATGACAGACTCTAACTTCCTCCGTTCTCCCTTATTGCAAAATCTAATTCCTGGGGCGCCTGGGTGGCACAGCGGTTAAGCGTCTGCCTTCAGCTCAGGGCGTGATCCCGGCGTTTCGGGATCGAGTCCCACATCAGGCTCTTCCGCTATGAGCCTGCTTCTTCCTCTCCCACTCCCCCTGCTTGTGTTCCCTCCCTCGCTGGCTGTCTCTATCTCTGTCAAATAAATACATGAAATCTTTAAAAAAAAAAAAAATCTAATTCCTACCTTGCCATCTTAGTGGATGTGCAAATCCCTGCTAGCAGTTCTCTTTCCAGAAATAGATAAAAAGTCAGGACCGATGTTTTCCCCTTAACTGAAGGGGGTAGGTTTTAGACATTTGTTTACTCATTTTAGTTGGAGCTATAATATTTTATCTTTTTCTTACTCTCTCAAAGTAATCTAGGTAGTCTTTAAACATTGCTAGATAAGCAAAAACCAAAGGGGAAGGGAAAAACATTTTAAGCCAAGACAACTTACTGAAAACACTTCTTCCCCCTAGGGAACTGAGTGTTATTCATAGTACTAATCATGCACATTGTTGAACATTTACAATGTTTCTAGTACCAAGCTAAGTGTTTTGTATGTATTCTTTCATTTAACCAAAACAGGGTAGGTATGATTATCATCATTATACAGTTAAGAAAACAGAAGACGAAGGATTTTCCCAAGGTCACCGAGGAGGTAGCAGTCTGGTAGTGAAATAAGGTCTGTCTGACAAGCTGTTTAGGAGCTAAGCAGAAGAGAAAAATGGGAGGAAGGGAGGAGGAGGGGGTATGCTGGTAAGTTTCTCTGTTTCACCCTCCTTGTTGATACACAATTGCTCTAATTAAGGTTTTTAGTCATGGTTACTGCCACGGCTACTAAAAATCTTCCTGATACCCATCAATAAAACAAAACCAAAAGTTTTGGCTCAAGAAACTGGTTGCCAAACAGTGAAACTCAGTGACATGTTACTTCCTTACTCCCAAACCAACAGTACAACATTACTGTGATGGAATACTCCTGGGGAACACCGAGGCAACTTGTTTTCCTTTGGGTCTTCTCAATATACACTATGTAATCTCAAGAAAAGTTTAACACTTTCTAACATGGTATTTCTATATGTGAACTAAAGAACAAATCTCCCTCACTAGCCTGTAAGCCCCTTGAGGACAGGAGATCACATCCTGTCTGATAATCCCACTCTGCACCAGCACCCAGAGCTCTGTGTGTTTGGCAAGGAAATACAGACTGGCGTTATGACAGAAAGCATGTCGCTATTGCAGTGATTAAAATACTGTATGTTGAACAGCTCTGTGGTACCAGGAGGGAAGAGAAGTCACCAAGAGGTAGATGGTGGTGGAACCTCAGTATCTCAGAAAGGAGTCTGACATCTAGGGAGAAATACATCAATCATATCACTTTCTCAGCTGAAACAAGAGCTCTACTTCCACTGGCAATCTGTTCTATTACCTCTCTAGAGTGAAGCATCTCCGGAACAATGTCCCAACTCCATGACAGGTGGACTTTAAAAATTCCTGGTTTAGACTTCAAAACACCAGGGACACTAGACAAATCATGATTGATAGTGAGAATTATAATTCAAGGAAAAAATATGAGTCCTAATAATCTTCATCTTATTGCCTCTGGATACATGAGATATGTGGGAATCTGTCTTTTCAAAACAGATTAATCAGAATTACTCTAAACCTTCCAGAAGATGTAATCACTTTGGGATCCTACTGCCTTTGGTAATGGCCACATCTGGTCAGGCAGTTGTTATTCATTCTTGCCAGGATTCGCTTTATTAGACTCTCAATTGAAAAATGACACCTTCACTCCAATCCTTTTAATTGATTTTTAACCTTAGAGAAGTGTAGGAGAGTGAGTTATTTAGAAGACTAACTTCTTAATGGAGTCATCTGAGCGGTGTGATAAAATTCTTTCGGCTGAATGACACCCACCTCTCCCAGCAGGACTTCAAAAAGAGAGAGAGAGGGAGAGAGAAAGGCTACTCCTAGAGGTGTACCTCACCTCTTTAGAACGTTAATTCGATGTAAGCGTAGCCATGCTAATACGAGCTAATGTAATTCATTTCTGTCAGGAATTTAAAGCTCACAGTTTGTACAGTAACTACAACATTAAATCTGTGCATTAAGCTCTTCAAAAGTTAAAGATAAAATATAAATGGAGAGACCATGAAAATGGCTGCATTAGCGTCCAAGGGCTGGAGTGGCTTACACCAACAGATACTTATTCTCACACAGTTCAGGGAGCCAGAAGTCTGCAGTCAAGGTATCAATGCTCCCTCTGACAGCCCTAGGGGAGAATCCTTCTTTGCCTTCTCTGGCTTCTGCCAACTCCCTCTGTTCTTTGCCTCTTGGTGGCATAACCCCAAACTCCACCTCTCCGTCACATGGCCATCTCCTTTGTGTCTGTGTCCTATCCTCTTCTCATAAGGTCACTAGTCACTGGATTTAGAGCCCACCTTAAATCCACCTTGATTTCATATCAAGATCCTTAACAAACGACATCTGCAAAGATCTTATTTCCAGAAGAATTCACATTCTGAAGTTCTTGTTAGAGATGAATTTTGGGGACACTCTTCAATCTACTACAGCAGCTTTCTCTAAAGGTCAGTTTTGACTCTCTCAACCTTACTTTTAAAAACCTGAGCTATGTAATCAAAACGTGTACAGAGTGGGGCGCCTGGCTGGCTCAGCTGGGAGAGCATGCAACTCTTTGACGTTGGGGTCATGAGTTCAAGCTTCATGGTGGGCAGAAAGATTACTTAAATAAATAAAACTTACAAGAGAAATATAGAGAATTATTTTACATAAGTACCCACTAAGTTATATTACCAATTAATTCTTTAACCATAATTGGATCCAGGAAGAAACTTCTATGTCGTCTTGTCCATCCTCATATCCAAAGTAAGACATTTCTCTGTGGCATAGAAATTGGGGATGAAGGTGGGGGATCATTACAGACCAGCAGATGCCCCAACAGGACATTTCTCATTGGCACCACATATAAGTCTTGTCTCCTCTCCTTTTATTCACATTTAAATCTTTAATGATAACTATTATCCCTCCAGTGATATTCCTTTGAGCCTCCAGACAAATGACAATAACCAACAACTTCTTCGGCCAACACAACTTCTAAGGAGGCAGTATAGCAAATCAGACCGCCTCCGTTCAGAACCCACCACTGCCATCCACTCTCTGTGACTCCAGGCAAATGACTTCACATCCCCATGTTTCATCTCGTCCTCTCATGAGAACGATACCATCTATTCTAGCTCGCAGGATGGCTGTGAGGATTGCATGAGCTCAGTAAAATGCCCGGCCTGTAAGAAGCGCTCAGTAACTGTCGCCGTACTTGAGTTCATCTTTCTCAGTGTCCGCCTCTAAACTTGGCATCCAGATGGCCGTGAGGGCTCTGCCCCGAGCAGGCACCACCAGACCAAACCTCACAACTGACTGCTAAGTACTTTCTCAATCCTCTCCTGCTACTCTGAGGCTCTTTCGCACAGTCACAATAAGGGGGGAAAATGGAGAAAACAGAAAACAAAAATGACCCTGTGGTTCCAAGTAGGAGTTGCTGCATAAGGCAGGTAAAACGGGGGTGGAGAGATATTGGGGTGAGGAGGGCTTTCCCAGGAAAGGCTCCCTGGAAAAGCTGGCCTGATCAAACCTCGTCAGTCCTCACATTCCCTGGACTTTTTCACCTGGGTTAGTTTAATCACTTGAAATTCTAACTAGAGATACCTTTGGGTTAGGGCCCCTCTTTGAAATCCCAAAACTTCCAAGCTATGATATGGGGAAATAGTCATCACGTAAGACAGTTGAGAAGAGCATGAGCAAGAAAATCTGAAGATGCACCTCTGTTCCTTGGAGGTGCCTCACTTCTGTTATTCTCAATCTTCAGAGAGAGAAGAGTGCGAAAGGCCATCCAATTTACATTTTTCATTATGATTATTAGAAGTGAGAAAGCGACTTTTTCCCTCTACCTAATGTATCTACCGTGTGACGAGCCTTTGCTCACAGGAGACTCAGAGCTGGAGCTGCTACTATCAGTTCTGAAATTCCGTTAGAAGACTGGGGGTGCCTGGGTGGCTCAGTCGGTTAAGTGTCTGCCTTCAGCTCAGGTCATGATCCCAGGGTCCTGGGATCCAGTCGGGCATCAGGTTCCCTGCTCAGCGGGGAGTCTGCTTCTCCCTCTGCCCCTCCCCCTGCTTGTGCTCTCTCTCTCTCTCTCTCTCTCTCTCTCTTAAAAAAAAAAAAGAAGAAGAAGACTGTTGGCTTTGAGGCTAACCTGGCAATCTAACTACTATTATAATAACGTTTCAGTAAGAAAGCCTGAGAACTACACTACGAGATGCAATGTTACTGTGAAAAAAAGGGTCCTGATTAAAAAAACAAAAAACAAAAAAACAAAGCAAAACAAAAAAAAACCTCTACGGAGAGATGTACTTTTGTATTTAGAACTTTTAATGTCAATGCAGTAGGCTGATCTCATTACTTTATTAAAATATTCTAATTTTATTAATGTAGGTAAAGCTATGCTAATGGTCTAAGCAGCTAAGTCACTTTATAGGCTAACACTAATTGACGGTCAAACCAACCACACAGGCCTTTTTGCACACTTAGTTATACTTCATTTCCCTCAGTATTTTTCACTGAACTGCAAGACTTTGATTACTTATTCCTATTAACCTCCCTTTTGTTAGCTTGAGCCCATTTCCCAGTGTGCTGGTCTCTCTGGCCTAATCGTTCCTCGACACAGATCACCAGTCCTCCGAGCTGGACGTCATCTCAAGAACGGAGAAGCATGTTTCCTACATAGTGTACAAGTGGCTGTTTTCAACAAATTTTATTACAGGAGAGTCACTGGCCGGTATATCAGATCCTGACACTGCTCTCCTCTCTTGATTTTCCTGGCTGCTTTTCCCTTCTAGCTACTCAATAAACTGTGGTCTCTTCGGCGTCCATACAGAAGTCCAAATTTTCACGATCCTGTCACTGGCTACAGTGAGTGGGGCTGGGGAGGGGGTGAGGATGGAGAAAAGGCTGAGGCAAGCCACACTGCATCAGTCACCATTCTCTCTACCAGCCGGCTTCTCTCTGTAGTCTTCCCTCAGGAGGGATGAGTAAGAATTGAGTAAACCTCAAATTTTAGCAAGAGCTTTTCATTAGTAAATGCTATTTCCTAAAATTAACAGTAACTGGTAAGTTCTATGGACTGTGGCTAAGCAAGCAGCGGAAGTGTACCTGAAAGTACAAGGAGCGGGGGGCCACTATTCGAGAGGACAGTCCTTCACCTGCCTCTGTACATCCGTCCAGCTGGGGCAGGGGACGGCAGGGAGGGGGTGGTCTCTGCAGTCGTGTGAGCCCTGGGCCGTTCCTGTCTCTGCTGTGAATGGCCGTCTTGCCCACTCTGGGGATACAGCAGACGGTGGGGAAAAGGGTCAATGAAAGACAGAAGATGGGAACGGACTCATATCGCTCACTGTATTTTGGGCTCTGAGATGTCCAAATCTCTCCTCCCTGCCATGTCCTCCCCCAAAACAAGATAACATAGAGCCAGTCAGGATTTACCTCCCCTAAACCCCCAACACACATACACGCCACAGGAGTTACTTCAAAAAAAAAAAAAATCCATGGCAAAAACGCAAAAGGAACAAAAGACGAAGCTTTTCTGTGTCCTGGATTTCAAAGATTTTTATCTGGTCCTTAAGGTTTATGGCTGGCCCTGGAAATTTAGCTGGCTCAGCACAGTAACGGACGTCTCTGAAACCATTTCCAGTTTCTTACAGAAATCCAGAACGGCTCGAATGCATCAGCCCAGCTAGTCCAGTAACTCTGGCCAAACAAGTTTCCAAGGGACACGCGTGGTTAGCTTTTCTGACGTCAGTCTTAAGAGATATATCCCAATTTTTCTTTGGACCCAATTTTGACTTGGTTACTCATAAATTTGTCATTCTCTACTTGGCACCCATTTGCATTTCCTGCCTGCATCATCCCTGGACTTAAAAGATCACTGCTCTATAAGACAGCTCATTCTTCATCACTGAAAGAGCTTCTCTGAGGAATATTTCACCCAGTGGTCCTCAGACCTCAGTGAGCTTCTAAATCACCTGGACACCTTAAAATGGCCCCACAGTGTTTGAGTATGCCTGACGCCGTGAGACCCCAAAATTGATATTTTTAATGAGCACCCCAAGAGCTTCTGATGCAGGTAGCCCCAGAACCTCTGAAAAGGGCAGAACCCAGATAGTGTGTCTTTGAAATTCAGAGTCCTGGTGTTCCTCCTACTCAGGAAAGTCTACTCTATGGTCTCTACCGCTGAGCTGAATCTTCAGGGCACTGGGGCTCTCCTCATCTCTTCTGCCCCAGCACCCTGACTCTGCAACTGGGCCACTCCCAGAGCAGCCGCCATTTTGTCCCTTGCTCTCCACAGCGTCTCTTTCAACTCATCCAAATGACACTTGATCCCTTCCCTTGCCAACAGGAAACGGCATCTCCTGGTTCTAAAACTGCACACCCTCTGGCCACACCCTTCAGATCCTCTTTTGCATCAGCTGATCTGAGCAATTTCCGGTTCCTTGATCTGACAGTTCTTACCAACCCGTCCTCAGATGGCAGATGGTTTCCTGGCTCCTTGCTAATGGACATGCAGAGAGTTCCCTGTCCAATTCCAGGTTAACAACTCTACATACTTCACTGGGTACAAAAAAATACAAATTCTCTCCCTAATGACTCCCCCAGAAGAGGGCTTCCACAGTGCCTCTCCTACACAACATGATGTGTACACGTGTTCATTTCACAGACTATCTCAATCCTTACTTTAGTGTTTGTGACTATTTGTGGGGGGGAAAAAATCCGCTTCAGAAAGTGGCTGTTTTTGTAAACTCAACAACCTCATTTTGGGCAGAAAGATATAATCCCTGACACACAACACTGTAGTCACTGCTAAATTCTTGCAGAAATAATGACTAATAAGTACGCTCAACTTCACACACTGGATGGGTTTTGGAAAAATCCTACATGAGCAAATCCATGCTTTAAAGGCAGCAAGGAAACAGGACTTCTAAAGAAAACCTGAGAATAAAACCAACAAGTATTGTGACCCAAATATACATGAAAAACTATGCTACGTAAATCAAATGCTGGAAAGAAATATAGCTTCCAGGGCTCAAAAATATGACAAAATGTAGTTGGTAACGAGAAACATGACCAATCAAAAGAACAACTCATCAATTAAGCAAAATTTATATACAGTGAGGAATCCTTTTGTAAAGAGAAATAACTAATTTACTGTGTTTTTTTTTTTTTAATTGCCTGCCAACCAAGATGTGTCTTAGGTCTCAAAGAGAAGAGAAAAGGAGGGAGACAGGAAGGGAGGGAGAAAAGAGAAGGTTGAGAATAAAAGAAGTAAGGTACCTCTAATGGAAAAAATGAACATCTTTAAAATTTTGTGTAAGACTCAAGAGGCTTTAATACCACTTCACATTCCTACAGAACTACAGCTCTATAAATCGGCTTTCAAAACAAAACTTGCAAATGACCAGCACCTCGCCGTTATGGAGGACTTACCTAATAACTACAGTAACTCCCTCCTATTCCAAGTCCCTAGAGGTAACCTGATGCCTTAATGGGTAGGGGTGCAACTCATCCTCTCCCAATAGAAAAGGCATTATTGCTTCTCTACTCCACCTACACACAAACCCCACCTGAGATGCGGTTGATGGAAAACCATCACATCAGAATTCTCTTATAGTGTAACAGCAGGAACTGAAAAAAGGGAGAGCACAGTGATCATCGTCCTGGAAGAGGGAAACCTTAAATTTCAATTTAAAGGAGAGGAATGTGAACTTTAAGATGCGAGAAGAGAATTCTGTGGCCATTTGTGACAGCTTAACAAGAGCCTGGAGGAGAGAAAGGAAAAATGGACTTCAAGAAGCAAGGAAGTACCTTTTGGCTGGAATGATAGGTATGGACTTGGGCAAAGCCAATCAGAGGAAGGGACAGTTAGTTACTCAAGGTCCTTGAAGCCTATGGCTGGTAATGGACACTTCCAGAGCCATTTTACGTGGTTAAGCTATTTCTGTAAAGAAGTATCTTTTACCCTGTAGGTTAAACACACCACCACCACAAAACATAACATTTCCTTATATGTTGTGCACAATGGGGCCACCAGTATAATATTTCTGTTTGAAAGCTAATGTGATCATGAGTGAGTTATGCAGCATTATGGCTTTATTTGGGGCAAACCATGGTGCCCAATAGAAGAGTTTTGACTAAGATGAATGAATGTTTGGTACCAGGTGGTTATGAGTGGAGTTGTGCCCACCCAAAAAGATGCACGGCAGTCCTATCCCACACAGTATCTTAGAATGTGACCTTATTTGGAGACAGGGTCCTTACAGAGATAATCAAGTAAGGATGAGGTTATTAAGGTGGGCCCTAATCCAATATGACTAGAGTCTTTAAAAAAGGGAAAATCTGGGCATAGAGACAGACACATACACGTACACAGAGAATGTCATGTAAAGATTGGGGTTAGGAGAGAGGCCAGGGACTGATTCTTCCCCAGCACCTCAGGAGGGAGCATGGCTCAGCCAACACCTTGACTCGGACTTCTCTTCCAGACCTGCGAGCAGTAAGTTTCTGTTGTTTAAGAACTCAATTTATGAAATTTTGTTATGACAGCCCTAGCAAACTAATTACAAGGTGTATCAGTAGTTTGCTTAGACCAGGATGTTCTGATAATAACTATTAAAATACAAATTATGCCAAAAAATATTTTTAAAGAAAAAAATTGACCTTTTACTCCCAGGATGCTATTTCTGTTTCACCATGGCTGTCTCACCACTTCTGAATTACGGCCAAGCCTTAGGGGTTCAAAATACAAAAAAATGGCTACGGTAGTATTGATCACATAGATACATGAAGGATGCCTCCCCATATAGAACCAAATAAAATATCTAGCCAAGACTGAGCCTTTAATCCAAAACCTTTTGGTCAAAGCTATGAATCAGACGTGCATTCCCTTGGTTTTATTCTGTGTCTAACCTGTTTTGATGGTGCCAATGCTAGTAAAGTATCATCATTATCTGGTTTGAGTTTCATTTTCTTGGAATTCCTTCTGTGCACCTTTTGGTAAAAGAGCCAACGAAGGATTCTGCAGATCAGGGGTCTGCAACTACTGTCCACAGGCCAAATCCCGCCTGCCAATTGCTTTAGTAAATAAAGTTTGCTGGAACACGGCCGTGGCCATTTGTTTGGACATTATCGACGGCTGCTTCTGAGCTCTAAAAGCAGTGCTGACTAACTCTGAGAGAGACCTTATGGGCTGCAAAGACTAAAGTATTTATAATCTGGCTGGTCACAGAAAAAACATCTGCCAAGCCCAGCTATCGACAGTGTATGAAATGAATGAGCAATTCCTCTGTAATCCCATTGACCGTTTACCTTGATTGTCAACAATCCCAACTCCACAAGTACAATTTTCCAATCCTACTTGACACATTCAACTAGAGAACAACGACAAGAAGAGCCTCTGGGAAGTTGAAATAGCATCTTTTTTGCTTGGATTTCTCTTAATGATATCTAGTTTTCCACATCCCTTTTAAAGGACTAAAACCAAATCTGGCCATGAACTGATGCCAAGAAAGTGGACGACATACTTCCTTTTCTTCTACTCTGCTTTGATATCCCAGCAAGCAGCTCAATATGGCCCGTTAGAGCACAGAGTGACTCTAAGGTGACAACCAACACAATGACAAAATGGATCAGCCAACTGAGAATCTTGTTTCTATCCTGGATTCAAATCAAATGCCCCTGGAAGCCAAAGAGTCTAAATTCAGGTCAGTTGGAGCATGACAGCTGTAGGTCAGGCATGTTCTTACTATGAATTTCTTAAATATCTGCCCTTCTTCACAGCATTAATTTCAACCTTATATGGTTGTTTATGCAACTGCTCTATAGCCCCTGATAGACTGTAAGATTGAGAACAGGATCGTCAATTTGTTCTTTTCAGGGCCTAACATGGTGGTTGACCCAGAATGGGCTCTAAAGCATTAAATGAATGACGGATGATCCAAGCCGGATTTGTTTGAAAAGGTGCAAACTGCACCATTAGGATACATGGGGTCTAGCCCTGATTTTGTTACAAATAAGCTATGGGATATTGAAACATCCTGATCTCTAAAATAAGGACGTGGAAAAGCTGATCTCTTAAGATTCTTTCAGCACTAACAGTCTATGCTTCTTTTGTGATATGCTAGATACAACAGACATTATATCACATCACTTCATCCAAAACACTAGAATCACATCATTGGATGCATTTAGGGTTAATTCTCATGTTGCAGACACCAGAAAGAATCCGTGAGGGTCTCTGACAGACACCTGCTTACTTTTCTTTAGGCAACCAAGAACCTTAAAATACATAAAAAGAGAAATGCTCCATGTGAACTCTTGTGCCTGGAATATCTTAATTATAAAAAACGGCAATAAACTGGTCATTCAGATTTTTCAAGAACACAGAGCAGCATGTGCTAGTGGGGCCTTCAGCACAGCAGGGTTGTAAAGCCTTCACTGTGGTTTCTTCTATACAGGAACTTAACCTAGAAACCACAGAGCAAATTTTGCATGCTGTAATAAGTCAGGCAGGAAGGGGAAAAAATATGTAAATTTGTCTACCCACAGTCAATTATACAAAAAAAAAAAAAAAAAGGACAAAACAAATTTAGAGGGCCAAAGAGGGTATTAATAATGAGAATGTGTGGGTTTTCTAGATCACTGATACCTTAAACTAGATTGATTTCCAAGTCAGTAATCATGACTTCATAAAAATGCTTTAAGAAGCAATAAAACAGGTAGAAAAATTGACCTTAAGAGAGAAGAAATTAAAAACAAAAGAGATGATAGTTGGCAGATACCGGTTTATTTTGTCTGAAAATAACATGCAACATACCATCCCCAAGAACCTACTTATTCAGAAAATGATTTAAAAAAAAGAAAAAAAACCCTCATATGAAAACATGGCTCCGAGGATGTCCCACACTTGGAAAAGCCGAGACTTTTAAGGTGAGGGGGTCGAGAACTAAGAGTCAGAAGACTGAGGCTCTTCAAACTGTGAGACTTTGGACAAATCACTCAGTGTCTCTGGATTTTAATTTCCTTGTGGGTCAATTAAAGAGGTTGTACTAGATAATGTCTAAGATCCTTTCCAACTCCAAATGCAAAAGGCTCCTTAAATTAATAAGTGTCTCCAAAACATCTCACAGAACACACATGGTAAATATTCTAGGACTAAGTACTTCTATGATCAAATAATTATAGGAAACAATGAAATGCACAAAGTTGGACGAATGTCTTTACTACAGGACTTCTCAGACCATTTCACGTTAATTTAAACTGTTACTCTCCAAGACAATACTACGTAGTGTTTCCCAAGTTTCTCTGAACGCTGAATATTTTAATTCCTGGAACACTTTCAACATTTAATAGTATCTGAGTATCTCAGCGAACACAATTTGGGGAAAGCAGCTTTAAACAATAAACTTCATGAATTTAAAATCAGATGCGGAAAGAAGCAAAATGAGCACATAATAGTTTAGAGCATCCATTTCAGAAGCTGTAATAACATCTCTGTAGTGGCGACATGTCACGAAGCACTTTATCTTACGTTAACTCATTGACCCTTCACTCTAAACGTCAGGGACGGAAATAAGCATCATTTCCATTTTACCAGTGAGAACAGAGTTTCACTTCTAGATCTTTCTCACCACAAAATGTTTTCTGCTAATGAACAGAATGATCAATCTTCCACCACTATTATTTCAGGCTTTGCTTGAGCCATCCTCTAAGGTCCTCTTGTGCAAATGGACTTAGGGGACACTCCGAATAAGGAGGGAGGCAGACAGAGCCCCTGTGCCAAGAACCGTGTCAAGTGGGGTCATGTAGGTGACTTCGCCTGATTGTCTCAATAACATGAGGTAACTATTATATCCAGTTTTGCCCCTGAGGAAATCAAGACCAAGAGTGTTTAAGAAATGCCTTCACTGTAACCGTGAACTAAGAAATGATGAAGTTGGGACCCATACCCATGTCCACCTTTTTTTCTGTAAAAGCAATATATGAGCTCCTTCCTGCTGGGGGAGTGGAGGGAGAAGCCCTGTAGCTGGGCTCTAGATCTAGTCTCTCTGGGATTTGGGGTGGACAACTTACACTGTCCAAATCTGTGAAGGAAGGGTAAGAGGAAGTATCTCACGGAAGCGTTGCAGAAGACTGACAGTGAGATGTAAAAGGACCCAGCCTTATGCCCAGGGCACAGACAGTGCTCAGCAAATGTTAGCCCCCCTTCTTCAGAGAGCTACACACCTGGTAAGGAGACGTAATTAGAAAAAACAGTTCAGACGCTAAGGTACTACATAGATAGAAGGCAGAGAGAGACCAATAGGTGTCTCCGGAACACTGTGTAAAGGCTCCTGGAGGAGGGGTCTGAACAAAGTGGTCATGATAAGGAAGGTAGTGCTGATAAAGCCAGAAATCCATCCCATATTCTGCTTGAGGGGGAGAAAGAATCTGTCTGGGCACTAGTACTTCCTAAAGAGCAGAAGAGAACAAATGGAAGGAAGGAAGGAAGGAAGGAAGGAAGGAAGGAAGGAAGGAAGGAAGGAAGGGGAAAAAGGAAAAAGGACAGGACCAGTAAGTGATGGCGTTGGGATCCACAAAAATTTCCACCTTTTTTTTTTTCTTTAAAAGCAACTTAAGATGTTTTGAAATAGTTTGACAGTGTATTTTAAAACTTAAGTTGGGCTTGTGGTTCAGTTAAAAAAATTAGTGTTTTATTTTGGTTTGTGGTTCATGGTTCGTTGAAGTCTGTTTGAAATACGACTTGATTTACACAAATATTGTAACAGTAGAGATAGGGAGGTAGAGTACAAATTCTACGAGAGCCCCGCCTTCATAAGCATACCCACCTGCGCATTTACTGCGTGCCAGACACGCGCACGACCTCACTGAGCCCTCCCAGCAGCCCCACAGGGTAACATCCCGGAAATACTCCACATCCGATATCTTGAACCCAGAATTTCCTGCCACATTTCTCCTTCCCTCACTCCCAGAGACGTCTCTTTATCTTATCACAACCTGTATGCCTCTCCCTGTTCTCACAGGTCTTTCTCTTCTTCATTTCACCTGTCTCCTTAATCGGCATGCCAAGGCTCTCAATTTTTACATCCATTCACTTCAGCAATGCCAAACCCTCTCTGCCCAGATTCTCTCCTTCCATTTACTGCTGGAAAAGGGTCAAAATCTCTTGCCAGTTGAGCCCATTGAACTCCCAGGGGCCCTTACCATAGCCCCATCACCTTTTTACTCATCTCAGTTTGAATACTCACCAAATTCCCCAAAGTATTCCAAATTTTTTGTCATGATCTTTTAAGCCTAGAATTACACTCCCCCCACTCCCAGGTTTTCTTTTCCCCATCTTTAGAGATGACCTACCCCTTTACTGAAATATAAGTTTTTAAAAGACTGAGCATCACTGCTCTTCCTACTTTTCCTTGATGTCCCTAGCTTAACCAACCTCCTCCTCCTTCCAGTATCATTGACTGAAACGCACTCAGATCCCCTTCCTCTAAGACTAACGCTATCTCAGTCTTAAAATAAAGACCTATTTCCAACTATTCCCTCTGTTTTCTCTTACCTTGCCCTACATCTATAGTCAGCTACTAAGATAATCTTGCCTCAAGGCTGTCTGAAGAGACTCTTTCCTCTGGACACCTATTTCTCTAAAGACACACCCTCCTCACTCATTCACTCCTTAAATCCTCTGGAATGTGCTTTCTACAACCCTCATCCCCGCCTGCCCTTCCTGGCCCCATCACACACATACTACTCTATTGAAACTCCTGTTTCAAAGGCTTTCAAAGACCTCCCAATGGATATTTCCGATAGTCTTTCACTCAGCCTTTGTCTTCCCTGATCTCCAGGAAACAGGGAACAGAGCTGACCATCTTTTCTTGAAGCTTTGTTCTTCTCAGGCTTCTGCGACACTCTGGATTCCCCCAACATTTTGCCATTTCTTTCCCCTTCCCTTTACCAAAGGCTCATCTTCCCTCTTCCCACTAAAGAATCTATGTTTCCCTAGGTCTCTCTTGCCTCTTCTGGACATATTCTCTCCCTGGAGCGCTTTAACCTATTCCCAGTGCCCCACCTCTTAAGTTTCAGCGTGGTGCCCAAAGCTCCAGCTCTGCCTCGGAAGAGTAGTGATGTGTGATTCATGTAGCCAAATTAAAGTGGCCAAACCAAGCTCACTGTCTTTCCTTAGAAATGTTTAGGGTGGTAGGAGGAATACTGTAACCCCTTAAAGCACCCACCCCACCCATCTTCCATACTCCTGGTGAAGCGGAAGATCTTTTAACAAAACGAATGCCCTTGTCACACTATAGACAGTATAGACGACCACACTGTATAGATGACAAGTATAGATGACATGTACTATCAAGATCAAGATTTGCTGTATAAGTGCTCCACTCCAAAGAACGTGGGGATCCAGGCCAAACATGAAAATCCATGCACCCATGTGACACAGCCTCTATACTGACTTTAGAGCAATCCCAGGGGAGCAGTAAAAAAATGTTTATAACCATCTTCTGGATGCAAAATGGGCTCTTACAGTGGTTCATACTGTGGGGCCTACTACCCCTTTAGGCTGGACAATTAGTCCTTAATGAGACTGACTTGCACACGGAAGGGCCTTTTGCATCTCTGGTGTCTGAACATTGAGTATCAGTAGAATTTAGCACTTCCCCCGGACCCAATTCAACACATAAAAAAATGCAGAAAATCCCTGTATCAGAATGGCTGGGTTCTTTCTTACCACTGAGCCCAGAACAAGCAAGGCTATATTAACGTTTCATTTTCCTGACCATCTAAAACTGGAAAACCTAGGACCCTCTTTTATTAAGCCACCCTCCCCATCTAGTCACCAGCCAAATCTTGTCAATTCTTTGTGTACAATCTTAAATCCATCTCATCAAATCCCTCCACACTGCCACTACTCCTTTTTACAGCTTTATTTCAACTGGGCACCACCTTCCAAACTCAGGCTCTCTCCTCCAGCCATTCTAGCAAGCTAGACCCTATACCTACCCCTGCCCTCCAACCTCTATCCTGCAGTCTGGCTAACCGGAATTACTCACACTTCACCTAATATATTAAGCCCATGCGTTCTATCTTCAATCTGCTGTCATGTCCCTTCCGCCTGAAATGTCACCTTCCATGATGTAACCAACGATCCCATCTACTGAGTTAGAAATTTGGCATCATCTTTCAAGTTCTCCGTCTCCTTCCAGATGTGGTCATAAAATCTTTTGGAGGACACAGATCCCTTTGGCACACTGATGAAAGCTAGGAACCTCTCCCCAGGAAAGAGCTAATACATGCAACATTTTACATACAATTTTAGGGGTTTTACGTACTCAAATGTCTATGAAATTTGGTTGTTCCTCTTGTCCACAATTTAACTGCCTTCTTTCAGGTCCTCACTATCTCACAGCTATTTCAACAGCTGATTTCCCTGCCCAGCCTCTTCCCTGATGAGCAACAGTGTAGCCCCTGCATGTCCCCAGCCTACTACTGACGGAAGGATGGCTGTTCCCAAAACCACCTAAATTATGTTACACACTCACAAATTATTCAACTCAATGTTTTGGAGTCTGTTAAACTTTCAGTTCAACAAAAGAACATATCCACTCCTTTGGAATTGGTCTAATGCATGTGACCTATAAAACTGAGAATACAGAGAGAGAAAGTAAAGACAAAGTCATTTCTAGAGTCTTTCACTAGGTGGGACTGGTTTGATCATAAATGGTCTTCCAAAGGGGCCACTTTTAGGCAGTTCCCTGAGGGGGAGGGAGAGACAGATCTGGTCTTGGAACAGAGCTGAAAGGAAAGTCTAGGTGATGGGAATGACACGAAGAAAAAAATGCAGTGTAATAACCTGAGATAAGGCACAACATGAAGCCACATATCTGCGTCCAACCTACATACACAGTACCGAAACAATGAGACTTCAACAGATGTTGTCAAGTGACGCATCAGCTAACACAGTAAGAACGCGACGAGGCAGCACTGCTTTCCTTTCTCTCTCTCTCTCAGCCCCCACCTCTTCCTTCCTCCCTCAGGCTCTCTCCTCCTCTCACTCGGAAGCCTTGCAGCCTCCACGGTCCGTACACAGCTAAAACTCCCCTGATGCACTGAAAATCCCCCTGGGTTACACAGCAACAACAGCCTCTGAAATGCTGACATTATCTGTACGGTGTCTTTCTTACAGAAACCTCATGTTCCATTATAAATTAAAGCCGCCTGGAAAGAAGCCACCCCTCCCACTCTGCTGCCCTTTCTAAAAGCTAACGCTAAAAAGGAAGTGTGTGATGAAGATAGTCGGAGCATTCATAATAAAGCCAAAGGATTCTGACATAAGTAGTAGAACAGGGTCGGTTTTTCACATTTAATGTGGAAATGAAACACGGGGGGAATTTATCTGTCCACAAAACAGCTGTATTTAAGTGCAGCTGTAAGTTAAATGAAAACAGAGACGATAGTGGTCGATGCCTCAGGATTTAGGAGAGCCGCTTTCTTGAAAAGTCATCTAGAATATGCAATTCCATATAGATAGCTACATCTTCCCCTTACTGACTCATGTAGATAAACTGGTGTCCCAAAAATGTCTTAAAAACAGTTCTAAGCATCAAAACATAGACGGCCTCTGTGGTCTCTATAAAATAGGAAAATACTAAGTTCCTAAATACAAAAACTAGCCATCAGTAATAGGTGACTTCAAAAAAGATGGTATTAAGAGTTTGCAGTAAAAAGAAGAACAGAAATTGATGAAGACTAGGAAAGGCCATCTCAAAGCGCAGGCGCAGAACCAAGTAGCACCTAAGTGCCGAAGGCTGAAATTCTCAATGACATGAATTTCTTGGATGTTCACAATTTTTAGACATTAAAATAATATGATTTTCTAAAATTTTTTTCACTTTTTTCCTTGACAACCGAAGAACTTATATGTTTATTGTGAGAAGAAAGAAAGACTAGAAGTTTGAAAAAAATGTAAACAATCCCTAAAAATAAGTCAGTCACTCGTGATTCTACCTACCAACAGAGGAAAATATTTGTTAATATTTTGGCAATTTTCCTCCAGTCCTTTTTTTTAACGCAATTTTGAGACTGTAGTGTATGCACAATTAACAAATTTGAATATAATCCTCCCTAGTTTACACTTTATTGTTTTGAAATTCCATATGTTTAAATCAGCAAAGTGGAACCAAAATACAATTCTATTTATTAGGGGAGCACTCTGTCTCACACCAAGTTTGGCTGTCACTGCTGCCACGTAATACGTGCTAAATAACAAGAGCTATATTGATTCACTTCTTGAACACAGAATTCAGTTTGTTCCACTTAATTTTTTCACCTGTCTTTACTCCAGAAAAAGCTTGCTTCCTTTCCTCATGGTCCGCCTATCCTATTTTAAGATTTACTAAGCTTTTAGAATGTGTTAAGTAAAGCATTCTCTACAGATGCGAGATTAAAAACAAACACCCACCAAACACCTACAGATGTCCAAGGACAAAAAAAAAAAAAAAAAGTTTATTTTTTTTTCTGAGTAATGCAAAGACGGCGTCTTTGAAAACCAAATATACAAACAAGACAAAGGAAAGAATTCAGGAAATCATCATGCATATACTAATAATCATAGCTGTTTTCAAGCAAATTGAAGGGTAGAAATGCTTATTGATAAGAGTCGTCAAGGCTCTGTTTTTCCTTCTCCAATCATATCTTTGCATAAAATAGAGAGGACTGAAAGGCTTTCTCTCCGCCAAAGAGAAGGCAATCTCTGCTAATAAGAGCATGATACACGAATAATTGTTTTAAAATACAGTGGAATGCACTTTTCTACTTTTTGGTTCTTTCTCTCTCCCCTTCCAGTGGTGGAGTCTCCTCTTCAAGCTCCAGGTCCTGACCCATCTGGAGGCTGTTCCCACTTTCTAAACACAGTCCATTCTTACAGGCTGTGTCAGGGTCTCCCAGGATCACACTGAGCCTCCCAGGACCACCTGCTGTTACTTGCTCTGTGGGGACACGAATAATAACAGCACCTCGGAAGGACTGACGGCAACAACACTGTGGAGTGGGCACCACTACCTTTCCTTAACAGAAACCGAGGCTTCGACGGGTTAAGTGAAAAGCATGCAAATGGTAGAGCCAGAAATTAAGCCAGGGTCTTCCCATTAGGTTGAGGGACCATTAAATAAGTGACAGTGTGAAATCTGCATTATCATCAGGGTTCAAAGTATATGCTAAGAGACAAAATGTTAGTGGAAAAAAGGAAAAATATGGTTTGTAATGATGATTTTTTAATAACTAGTTTTAAAAAGCGAATCAGGTTCCTGGGAGACGGGCTTGCTGGACTGAGCAAATAAAAATACACAGAACCACGCAATATATGGGACATACAGATATAAGAAATTATTCATTACTTATTGGAAATTCAAATTTAACTTGGCGTCCTGGATGTTACCTGACAACCCTAAAGGCCTATGAAACAAACAAAAAGCGCTAATAAATTACAGAGCTACACTTTCCAAAGCTGAAATCTGGGACACTCTGTGTGCCACATGTCTTTGGGAGGCCAAGGAAAGGGAAGTGTAGTGGGGCTCCCTCCAGCTGTTCTTAGCTGGGCTTCCTTCTCTTTTTCCTGGTAGCAGACCCAGCCCTTGATGTCAGAGACCTAGCTTTCGCCAACTAGGCCATTTAATACATTCACGGCCTCAAAATTCCTGACCCTTCCCTCCTTTATATGGATGTTGTGAAGATAAAATATAATTGAGGTTGGGAGGGAATATCATCTATATATCTATAAATACTTATTTTTGGTGGAGTGCTTTGGAAAGATATTCTCAGAAACCTGGGCAAGGCAGACTCCCCCCCCCCCCCCACACACACACTCACGCCCTACCACCAAGAATGGGTTTGAAAAGTATTGCCAATATGTGGTGAGCCCAGCTGACATCAGTCCCTAAACGGAAGAAAGAACAAAAAGAAGAAATGTGTTCAAAATCTGAACTACAGAAAATGCAGTGAGCCGCCAAAAGGGGTACCCAGCAGAAAAAGGGGGTAATCACAGATGCAGAATTCTGTACTTTTCAAATAGCTATGGATACATATTTAAAGCACAGCTCCTTGATTCATAAATACTACTGAATCACCAACACACTGAGATAGCCTACGTGAAAAAAGGATAAGACCTTACTTATGCATACCAATTTAGTTTTCTGCTACCTTCCCTTCAACTGCCAGTCTCGGTGGCCTGAGTATATTTACCTTCTTCTAAAAGCAACAAATTGGGAGTAGCTTAGACAGTGTTCATTTAAATATTTCTATGCACAACTTTAATCTTCAAACTTAACAAAACCCCAATCTACTACACATCGATTGCTGTGAACAGAAAGTGCTTGAAGAGGATTAATCAACAGCTTTCTATGTCATCCTCCAACAAGGCCAAACACTGAATCACTGTTGGCGTCTTCACGTGCAGCTACACCCAGTTAATCTTCAAGAAAGTGGCAAACTATGTAAATCTACTTAAACTGGGGAGATAAGTACTTCACTCATCAAAAGTTAGCAACATTTAACAAGTACAGCTATTAGCTGGCAATATCATTTGTAAAGAAAGATACACACACACACACACACACACACACACACACACACGAAAATTCTTGCATTCACTCCTCTACCTCAAAGGCCCCGTTGGAAACCACGAGGGCATATAGCAAGAAAGGAATTGCTACATGCCACAATTTGTAAAAACCAAATTCTATGACATAACTGAGTCAACTACCCAGAGAGAGCAGTTCTAAAATGGAAGTCAGAAAATCTGGAGAGAGAAGCGGCTAATAAAAGAATTCAAAGCAAAATGGAAATATTTGTTTTCTGTACGTAAAGCCTTTCCCATACAGCATTTTTTTCCCCTCTGAAACACAATAACATATGTTCGTAGTACAGAAGTACTAATAAATGGTTCTTGTTTTGGTGGTAGGGGCATTTTCATACAGACTCGATACGCTTAAGGAGTACCACGTATCTGAAAGTCACAGTCAACAATAATAGGGTGTGCACACTTCTCCACTGAGGCCTGAACAGACCATCTTTGTCTAGATACTGCCTGCTGGGTTATCACTTCACGCAAAAGTGTCTCACTTTAACCTGAGCCAAGCAGGTGTATTTCTAATGTGCTCATAGGCCTGTGAGGCAGGAAAATCCTGTTTATCCGAGATGATGCCGGAGATCAGTGCTCTTTGATGCCCTCGAATACTACATGGGGCAGGAGGGGGACGAGCACCACCCCCCTCTGCTTTAACTGAAAACTGGCTGACTCCTATACATGTAAAATATAAAGGTTTAAAAAAGAGATTCCACAGTCACTCACTGAAGCAATACTTTGTCTTTCAAATATCACGAACCCATCATCCATTTCATCCATCTACTTCATCCTTCACTTTCAACCCCACAACCTCCACCCTCCCCCTCAAAAAAAAATAAAAAATAAAAAAGGAGGACTCCCTCAAGTGGACTTTCGAGATGAGAAAGGCAATGGGCAGTGATGCGGATGAGCTCTGTGAGTTTCTCTTGAGATGTGCACGGAAGCAGGCACTGGCAATGCGATGGTTTTATGAGCTTGACTGCCAGGGTCCAAATCCCGGCTCTGCACTTGGGGTTGTACTGACTGGACACGTTACCTCATCTATGCCTCAGTTTTCTCAACTGTACAGGAGATAGTATTACCTGTCTCATCGGACTGTCAAGATGACTGAAATTAGTTAATCCACTTAAGCATTCAGAACATCGACCAGCAGGCAGTAAGGTGCTCGGGGATGGTTAGCTACTACTAATACAGATGTCTAAAAAACTGTGAATCTCCTATCTTTTTCCAAAGGTGATTTTTAGGTATCCCTCACATTCAATTTTTTTTTTCCTCAACCAAATTACCTGAAATCAGCTCTCAGAGCTGCTTATATATTTGTAGATTAAAATTAAACCACGCCATACACCTAAAATTTACCTAGTCTTTCATCGAAATGGACAAATTAATACAAACTGAAAGGTGCAAGCTTAACATCACAGAATCTTACGAAAAGCATTAATTAGACTTCCCGTTTAGACTAAGCCAGGATGAGATCACAAAGTCACTCCCGGTAACCAGGTCCCCACGCTGGAAGTGTGCTTTCCCAGTGAATGGCTAAATACTAACAAAAGAAGCCTTTGACTCAAATACCACTGGTACCCGGGGTCTTGTGTCTGTATAATGCCTACACATTCATTTCTTTCTTTGCCTATAGAAAAAAGAAAGTCTGTTTGTTTTTCTGATTCAGTCAGCCCTTTTAGTCTCTGAATCTAAGGAGAGCCCACTGAAAAGAAGAGCATCTTATCAGCGTGCTCCAGACCAGCAGGCTGTCCCCCTCCACACACAAAACCCCCAGCCCCTCACAGCAAAAGGGCCTTGCCCTCAGAGCCTTTTCCCCATTTCAGAGCTAACACCCCGCCGGGTTTTGACAACAAATAAATGAATACACAAGGCCTTTACATAATTAGCCATCTTTTCAGGTAGAGAGAGGTGGGTGGAAGAGGAGGGTTCAGGAGAAGAATATTTCTTGTAAATTGGCATCATTGATGAAGTTGATGTAAGTGTGCTGGATCTGAGGGTATTTATTTTAAATGAGGCCACATGAAGTGAGTTTAGAGATGACTGGTTCTGAATCCAGACAATTTTAGCATATACTTCAGACAAGTCAGAAATGCAGATTTTTTTTTTTTTTCATAAAAAAAGCTTTTCTTAAGCCAGGTAAAAGTTGCATTGACTTGGACAGCAAGGGCACCCAGACCAGGGTGTTTACTGCCTTTTCAAGGGAAAGCTAACAAGTGAAAGAACCAAAGACCAGAAAACAATACTTTTTTAACACCAACAGTGTTTGACCAAATTAACCCTACTTTCAGATATATTTATGCTAAGACATACCTCCCACCAAATGACTTTGAGAACAAAAAGGACTACATATAATCAATAATCCTGTGAATGTCTTTAGGAAAGCCACCAGGCATCCCTGTCATCTGTCATGATCTTAACAGAGCCACAGTCTGCATGGAAGGATAGAGTTCGCTTGTATCATTATTGGGATAATAACTTAATTGATTTGTCTCCGTGGCTAAGGATGTAGACAAGAGATTTATTATGGAAGAAAAATATCTGCAATCGTGTTTTTGTTTTCTCAACAAGCATCTTGCCGCTGACCTCTAAATCAGTTTAACCTTTTCTAAACAGACCTGCACATTTTTTACATAATTTAAAGCTAGGTTTTGTTATTGCTGCTGATGAAAGGCTCTGGGAGATTTATCACAACATGGCTTCAGTAACCTTCTTTTAAAAACAAAGATGAAAAACAAAACAAAAGGCCGAAACTATAAGCTCCCAGCTCCACTCCTTTTCCCGGCAGGGGATTTCGATCTAACCACTAAAGTGCCTTTGGAGTTCAATCTGTTAAAAAATGTATGAAACGGTATTAAAATAGGAAAAGGCATGTGTATGACTCAGGCTTATCCAAGTATCTCTGCAACTAGGATGTCACAGGATTTCCCTGTGCTTCTGAAAACTGAAAACCTTGAGAAAGTGACAGAAGTTCCTGTTTCGTCTTTTTTAAATATATATATGGGGGGGAGGGAAGCGCGCTAACACACACACACACACACACACACACACACACACACACACACACATATTGGTCTTCCGGGTTTGCTATGAATCAGGCAGGTTCTTTCAGGTTCCCAGTGAAGATTGTTGCAAGCCGATGTTACGACTTATTATCGTACTCTTCTACACACAAAGGTTTCAGGGGGGGAAAAAAACCCAAACTTGTTGCAGAGCTGGGAGAAGCCCCTGGCCCGGCGCGCTGCGCTCTCGCCGCCTCTCCGCCCCTTCCCCTTCCTCCACGTCCCACCCGGCGCGGTCGGCGGAGACGAGGGCATCTCCCCTGCTAAGGTCACCGGCCCGAGCCGTCCCCGCGGGCCGCCTCCTTCGGAAACAAGGTCACCGCCCAGTCCGGTCCCTCCGTGGAGGGGAGCGGTGTCCGGCCGAGCGCTGGCGCCCTTTGTAAAGCTGGGCGGCCGGCCTCGGCGCGGCATCCCGGCCGCCGCCTCACCTGCTTGCGATAGGGCGTCCTGCAGTTGCTGCTGCCCCCGGGGTTGCCGCTGCTGCTGGGGAAGATCATCGCGGCGGGCGCGGGCGGCGGGCGCGGGCGCGGGGCAGCCTCGCCGCGAGGGGGAGGGCGCAGGAGGGGCCGGCCCGGGCCGCGGCGCTCTGGGAACTCCCTCTCGCCGCGCGGCGGCGGCCGGCGGGGGCTACAGCTCGGGGCTGACTTCTCCTCCGCCCCCGACCTCCGGACTCGCCTAAAAGTGCGGCGCGACGGCGGCGGCGGCGGGCGAGACTCGGGCAGCTCGGGCGGCCGCCGCCCTGCGTGCCATGGACGGGAGTTCGCGCGCGGAGCTGGCGGCGCCGCGGACTCTCCCGGCGGCAGCGGAGGAGCAGCGCCGCCGCGTCCCCACCTACCGCGGCCTCAACCACCGCCCCGAGAGCGCGCCGGCCGGGGGCGGGGAGGCGGCCGCGCACCGCCTCGCGCCGCGCCCAGGCCCACCCGCGCCTCCCCGCCCGCCCTCTGGGCGCCGCGCCCGCAGCCCCGCCAGCCGATCGGCCCCCGCTCGCTCCCTCCCGGGCTTGGGGCCGGGGCCGGGGCCGCGCCGCCCGGGGAGCCACCGGCGCCCCCGCTCCGTGCAATGGTTGGGTCTGGCTCCCCGCGTGCCGCACATTCCTTGGAGTAGCCACCCCCCCTCCCCTTTTCTTTTTTTCCCCTCGGCTCTTTGCCTAAGCACCAGCGGTAGCTTTGCACCCCTGCTCGAAGCCCCTTTTAAGGGTATGGCTTCGGGGAGCACTCTGACACCTGGATAGTAACTGAACCAGTCCCGGGTCTTCTCTCTTCTTTCATCCTTCCAAACTACCCACCACCCCCACCCCCAGTCTCCCCCAAAAGGGTTCGAGCAATCACTCCTACTTCAACCAACAAACCAGCCTTCCATCAAACCTCTGCAAATCCGAGTTCCCCCAAATCACAACGCTTAAATTTTAGCATGGAAAACAGGTCTTCACTCCCCACCCTCTCACCGCCAAGCATGCACGGTAAAGTTCTGTACTTCGTTCCCATGCCAGAGTTTACTGGCTTACCTTCAAGAAGACAATATCAAATAGCGAAAATCACTTACGGCCATTGGTTTGATAAGCCTTCCCTTAAACTGGAATAGTGTAATCCTTCTATACGTTAAATAATAGATGCCACCGAATGTGTTCTATTGAAGGGGCACAGAAACTGCAAAAAGGAGACAAAGGGAGGAGGTAGTTTCCTTTGTTTCCCAGTTGAAATCACCTAAGGCGCTCAAGACGCCCCCTTTCTTGATCACTTTCAGGTTGGTGTATGAAGCCTAGAACCTGTGCATTCCAGAAGGCCTCTACAGCAAGTCCTGCAGGCAGACCCCACAGGGTCTGGTAGGCTTGCCATCTTTCATGTTGGCCTGTTCAGCTGTATTACAGGGTAGTATCACAGCGGTATTACAAAGTTCTTCCCCTGGCCTCTGGCCTCTAACACCTTGGAAAGAGCCATCTGCCATGATAATGAAAAATCCTAACTCCTCTAAGAAGTGAAGGCACTCAACTTCTGGCTGCCATAAGGAAATCAAAGTGTCTGCTAGGGTCTTCTAGTGAAGCTGTGGCTATTTGATCTCAGGGTTCTGAGTTTGAGCCCCATGTTGCGTGTAGAGATTACTAAATAAATAAATAAACAAACAAACAAAAAAAAGGTGTGGCTCTTCAAAGGTCTTTCCGGCAGCAAGGAACTGAAAATATTCACCTTAGATAACCTGCTGGTGACTTAGCTACCATATTCCACCTCCATATTCCAAGATGCTCCCAACATTCTCCAGCAAAAGTGATGAGAACTAGCAAGTCTCATTTAATTAACAACTGTACACACAAAATATACATATATGTAATTCCTTACTCTTTCCACTAAAAACAAAAAGCAACAAAGGAACTTATTCCAGGCACAGTACTAGGTACACCGTGGACAAGAAAGAACTTGCTAGATAAAATTCACAGAAACATATCTGTCCTTTAAAGTGATTTAAATAAACACAGCACAACTAACATTCAGTTGCATGTTAATATGACATATATGCTAGAACTATTTCCTACTACTCCGTGGGTTTACAATTGTTTCAGCTGTCAGTTTGCTGTCTCCTGTCACTAGGATGTTTTACTGCAAGTTATCAACCACAGGTATAAAATAAAAGGTGTTAGGTAGAACTGTTCAAGTTACAGGCACCTTTTCCTGAGAACTTAATGCCCAGGACCCCAGAAGTTCAGACCTATCATCTATGGAAAAAATTCCATGTACAACCTCAGTTGTCATGATTGGTCTCTTAGGAAACCACAATCTAAACCACAAAGAACAGCAGAGATTAATTTTTCTATGGCTCTGCTCTAAGTTCACAATACTTTTGATGTTGTGCTATTCTAGAATGCTAAGACGTGATTTGATACCCTGAAATAGTTTTACAGGGATAAGGCAAATTTCAAGTGATAACAAAATTTAAGTTAGAATAATAAAATATACTAACAATATTTTATACTAAGTTTACTAAGAATACATTAGTATTCTTATTAAATATAAATAATATTAAAAAGACTCTTTTTAAGAATAAAAAAGATTTCTAAATATCAGAAAAATTTAGTGTCCTGTAATGATGAATGATATACAAGGAGAGAACACAAAGGCATATATTTTTAAAAACAACGTCTACCAGCCAGGGTTCAAAAGTTTCAGACTTAGGGAGGTACTATACTCTTAACTAAGTAACGCATTATAAAGAAAGGAGAAGATAGCCTCAAAGACTATAAAATGTAATGAAGTCACTAAAGCCCAAGTGATTCCAACCTAAGAGAAATAACAGAAATATGAAATCATGTGTGTGTATATATAATCAGTTATAGATATTCACAAGTCTTAGTTGTAAATGATTACAGGGATAGAGCCTAGGGAGATTCATTTGGGAAAGTTTATTGACCTTTGAAACAAATATGTTTTAAGACAGACAAAGCAAGGAAACATTCCAGAGAAACTGCAAGTTATCATGGGAAGAGTAAGGGCTTTGGAATCTGTCCTGTAAATGCTCCTTCTCCTGAAAGGGAAACTGAGACTTTGCTGTCCGGGCAGTCCTACAACACCCTCCACCCCCAGCTCAGCTGGTGGGTAAAGTTATGGGAATCTGACCCAAGAGCAGCCAATCCAGAGACAGGCCGGTGACCTATGACATGGTTATGACATGGTTCGGATAAAAAAATGAACAGAGCCAATCAGATTCTCACCCTTGGGAATCTGATTCAGAAAACTCCAAGAGCTGAACTAGTTAGGAAAGGGGCAGAAACTGCAACAGTGCCAGGGGGTAGAGTTGAGGCCACAAAAAGCCAAAACCATATGCAAGCCAAGGTTATGAAGCAGCAGAAACTATGAGTAAACAGGAAGCTGCCTGGCAGCAAGCAGAGAATAAAGCAGACGCCAGGAGCGGGCGAGCACTTGGCCGTGAGATGGTGAAGGGAGCAGCAGTCCCTAGAGCTGCTTTGGCTTCCAACAGCCCCTCCATGTGTATACTTAACCCCACACCCCCCTCTTCTTCAGATGGCTTAAGCGAATCTGGATTTCACAATCCGAAGAACAAAATTTAAATAGCCGAACAGATCTGGCTCCACATTTCAGCTTCTCACTTACTAGCCACATGGTTTGGGGCAAGTGAGTTCACCTCTCCGAGTCCCAGACTCCTCACAGACTGTCTTAAGTATGCATACAGTATACCAACAAAGTGCCAAACCCAATAAATGGCAGCTGTTATTATTGTTTTTCCAGGTTTTATAGCAGTGGTTTGTAGATTTAAGTGGGTGTACTGTATACATAACTGAAGCCTAGGACGTCTGGCTGACCATCAAAGAGCAGGAGCGAGGGTATAGATGGAATTGACAAGTAAAAAGAGCTTTCTAAGTCTGTGTACACCACAGACTTAACTTTCAGAGGTTAAAAAAAAAAAAGTGTGGCAAAAAGTCTATTTCAATAGCCTAGGTGCCCTGAAGTTTTTCTCCCGGATTTGTTTTTGTCCCATTTCCTTTAAAGTAGTTATGCGTTGGACCGGGAGCATTTCGGTGTGAATGGGAAGACCGTGGGCAGCACCAGAGATCACACTCTGTAAGGCAGGAAGAGTCTGCAAAGGAGACTAATAAGGACTGAGCCCATCTCTGCAGAGGAGAGGAGACCCACACGACCTCCAAGCATTTGTAGACCTGGAATTTGAGAATCTGAATTTAGGAGACATTTGTCCTAAAAAACAATCTGAAAATGTGACTTTCATTTATAAATCATTGGCAACAATCCTATGAAGTGGGAAGGGTGATTAGGCTCCATTTACAGAGGACAGGGAAAAAAGGAGGACTTGACTGACCTACCCATCGCTAGTAAGTAGCAAGCAAGTGCTAAAACTGAGGCCCGGATAGGGTTAAAAGACTTTATCCTGTGCTCCTTTAACTCTGTAATGCCATCTCCCCACAAAGCCTTATAAATAATGCTCCAATTCATAGGTGACTACTGTAACCCCTACAGTACCCGAGTTACTATACACTAATAATGCAAGGCATTAAGTGATAAGTCCCAGCCAAGTGGTCTAGACAAGTATGTGCTACAGGAGTCTGCCAGAGGGAAAGATCAATACAGGATATACAACATGGGTGGAGGAAGCTCAGATGTATACATGTTTTGTTTGACAGACATTTAGAAAGAAGCACTATGCAGATGACCAGAAAAACAGACCTCGAGATAGAGGGCTTGTATGAGACAGCGTGTGGATTTGGGGTGATAGCTGCTGAAATCACGGCTAATCGATGAACTCCCAGAAGGGAGCAGATGACAAAAAGTCAAAAGGCTAGGGAACCCCCTCATTCCAACCCACACATTACTGAGCCCCACAGAAGAGAGGAGCCTTTGAATGAAATTACTACAAAGAAAGTATGGTGAGGAAGTTAAGCTTTGAAAGAAGAAAAAAAAATGGAGGCAGAGAAGATGTCCAATGAGATAAGAAAGAATAGAACATCTCTATCAACAAAAGAACAGATCTGTAGTAGGTTCCATCCCTCCATCACTGCTAAAGCATTTCAGGCATCTTTGTTTTTTTTTTTAATCTGGATCACATTAAAAACAGAAAGGACTCAAGGAAAAATTCACCCGACATTATTTCAAATTACAATCTTTCATGAATAAAATATAATCACGTGGTATTGGTCAGTATAAGCTGTTCACACGAAAAAATTGTTTACATTTGAGTATCTCTATGTTTAAAAGCTCACAAAGCCTCTGGCTCCCAGAAAAAGAGAGAGAGAAAAAAAAAGAAAGAAAGAAAAAATATGAGGTCAGCAGATTCTTTAAATTTCTGTTCTTTCCTGGTACAAAATAGAGTTGATAAAGTACCCAATTTCTAAAGTAGCAGCAATATTTTCTATTATTTACTATTTTGCTTTTTAAAAAATCTACGATCCTTATTCTAGACTTAAGGCCTCCCAAGACACACATAAAATCATGTCTGTATAAAAATGAAGCCACTATAATAAAACTACAGCTCCATAGCTAAAATCCTAGAACGCATACAGAACGACATAAACATAGCCGTATTCTGAAGAGTCTGACCACAAGCAATAAGCCAATGATTCTTAAATCTATTCTGGGGAACCAAACAGAACAGGCTTTGCCCTACTACTGCTTCTCTGCATGGACTAATAAATAATAGCTGTCATTTATTGAGGAACTATTATATTCCAGGCACTCTCAGCATGTCCCTTGCCCTGTCTCCCTGTCTCTCTCACAGACATACAATCACGAGGCAAGAACGCTTACCCCGCTTTACTGAAGAGAAAACTGAAGTACTCAAGCTTGGAGGTTTAAGGAACTTTCCCAAATCCACAGATCCAATACATGATGGAACTGGGGTTTGAACTCAGGTGTCTCTGAATCCAAAGTCCCCTGTCTCCAATAAGACTCATAATGGTCTTTGTAATTCTTAGCTAAGGATCAAGTCCAAACCCCACAGGGGAAAACTTAAGAGCTAAAGACTAAGTGTGTATCTTCCTCAGTTACCATCTATGTGACTGACCTTAGGCAAGTCACTTAAAAAGGGATACGGAATAACACTGAATTTTCATTCAGTTGAATACGAAGGCAAGCTTTCCAATATTAGAATATACAGTTAATAGTACAGATATCTATTCTCACCGAACCTAGCTCCTAAATCTCTTTTAACTGATGGTTACTAAGATATAACTCCTCTCTTGAACCAGTTTTATTTTCTGGGATATTTGGTAGGATGGCGTTGGGAGAGATGCAAAAAGAACTACCTTCTAGAAGCTGGGATAGTGATTAGGTGGAAGGTAGTTCCAGAAACCTGCAATGGAACTGAAAACATATTTTCCCTTGAAAGTAGTAGCAGACCACATTAGTGATTCGTTTCATTGTGGGATTCATAGATGCTTATAGGTCAACTAAAATCTTAATCACTATCTAGGACATTTCTCTCTATGGCGAACATCTTCCAAATCTGATGCAAATCATTTACACTAAAAAACTTTCGGATATATTCTGTTCATAAATTAGTGATCGCCCTGCTCTTACAGAATAGTTATAAGGGGCACCTGGGTGGCTCAGTCGGTTAAGCATCTGCCTTGGGCTCAGGTCATGATCCCAGGGTCCTGAGATACAGCACCGCATCGGGCTCTCTGCTCTGCGGGGAGCCTGCTTGTTCCTCTCCCTCTGTCTGCCTCTCCCCCTGCTTGTGTGCACGCATGCGCTCTAGCAAATAAATAAATAAAATCTTAAAAAGAATAGTTAGTAAAATTCAAAGCTTACTCATATTTCTGGAATCACGGTTCTCTGTAAGTTAAATTTCTTTTCCAAAGTTTTTCTATAAAAATAGCTATGTGGGTTCTTACTCTTTTCAAAAAAAAGAAAAAATCTGGGACGGGGAAGGCTATATGAATTAAAAATTCAAGATTTTTGTCTTTATTTTTACTACATTGAATTTACATCAAATTCTAAAACAAAATAAAAAAGAGTCAACTACTTGGAAAACCAGGACAAAGAGCTCCGCTTCTCATTTATTGTGGATTACTGTTTTCCTAAATTACCTGGATGGATGCCTCAATCCTCTATCTTCCCTGACTGTGGAAATCTAGTATTGGAGCTGTTGTTCTCTATTCCTCTAGCAAGCCTATAAGAAAACAAGTGCTTATTTTCAGAATTCTTCAAGATAATTCAATGACTTGTCCATGAATTAGAGTAAAATGTACAAATTATGGAAGATATGAGATGATCTTTGAAATTACAGTTTCCCTAAAGAGATGGAAGTAACATAATCATCTACTGTGTGTGAGGAAAGAAAAGGGCTGAGGTGAGCAAGGGAGGGGCTGCTGTGCTGTGGGAAGAGCAATCACATCTGTCTCTTGTTACTTGGGAAGAGACAGAAAGGACTTAGGGTTTCAACAGAATTTGTAGAAAACTAGAGCCCCCTCCCCCCCAAAAAATCTCGAAATCATGAAAAACAAAATTCGAACCTGGAATGACCATCTCCTTCCCATGAGTAAAAATCAACTGCTGGGACGACAACTTCGAGAGTACAGAGAGAACAACTGTATGTGGGATACATAAAACCTTCCTGTAAGCTCAGACTGACAAGGGTTATCCTAAGACTTCCCTAAACATCTGGGGGACATAACCAATGGTTACCCAAAACCTGGGATCCATAGCACAAATGAGGTTTTAAAAGCATTTAAAAACAAAGGAGAAAAAAACCCCAATGAAACAGTTTCCTTTCTCTTCCATTGCTACGATAACCATTAAACGATGTCCATTTCATTTGAACAGGAGGGTGATAGGACAATTAATGATGTCCTTTAAGTAAATGGGATGCTGAGACGCTTTTCATTCTCCACTGAATTATAAATGTAAAGGTTCAAACAAGAGAATAAAAAATTAGAAATGAATTTCTATTCAGCTGAGTATGTACAATGGCAAATTTTCCAACATCAGAATATTTAGTTAAAAGCCCTGGAATGGGCTACATACAGAGCGTATAAAAATTCCCCACCCTAAGTGTCCTTAAGAATGACTAGTTCTGGGTTATCTAATACACTGAACGCATGGGGCAAACAGATGACAAACCTGTCGCAAACTGATACTCCCCAAGTGAAGACAAGGCGAATGAGGAAATTCTGATGTTGTCAGGACAATATGACTGATCATGACATCAGCAATTCCTAATTCCAAACTATAAAGAACACTCCCAGAATGCTGACAAGATATTAAATGGATCCTCCCAGAACCACCCTCCTTTCAGCTTCCTACCTAATGTTTCATCTAATGGCAAATATATAATGTTTCAACTAAAGGATTATTAAGTCTTAAAATCCTGTTAAATTCTTAGGGTACATAACCATATTGAAGTCTCAGGGAAGGAGGCAGGGCAGGCATTCTCCACTTCTTTTGAACAGGTGAGACAGCCTCAGATAGATTAAACAACGTGCCCAAGGTCATGAAGCCCGGAAATACGGAATCTCAGGGTTGGAAAGAATTATTAAGGGTCAGGCCCTGTGTCTGGCATATAATAATCATTCAATAAGTATTGCAATAATGGAAGGAATGCTACTGTCTCTCCTCGGACTCCCTGACCAAAAATAAATTCATTTTATCTATCCATATTTAGCTGTATCTATTACAAAGTTCTATGTTAAATGGTCGCCAGATCTAAACCTATGTATCACAGTCCAACTCCAGAACTAGTCTATGTCTTCTATAGATTGTATAGGGCTTTCTCTCTGTATTCCACACTACCTTACCCATAAAAGTGAGGGAAGAATCATCTTATTTTGAGCCTTAACAATCTTATAAGATTGCTTAAAAAGTCTGTAAATCTCCGATGAGTTGCTTAATCCACTGTCCTGTATAGAATACGTTTTGTTACAGTCGTGAATGGATGAGGCGAGCCAGCCTTCGGATACACACACACACATACAAGAAGCTGCAATGATCACTGTCTGAAGTCAGAAAGAGCAGAATCTAAGAAATGGAGTGATCAAATCCTAAAGAATAAGCTTCATAGATTATAGGAAACTTGAGGAGTTTTCATTCTAATTTTTAGATCACTTGGGATCACAAGAGGGGTTGTAATAAACGACGCATTTTGCATTTGTGTGGGCCTCATTAAGGAAATAGGAGTCCACAACCAGATGGCTTCTCTTGACCTAAACTGTTACTGTCAGAATAAATCTTCTTGCTTTACTTTTTGGGGAAAAGAGCAATGTCCTACTTATCTCTCTGAGATCAGTGTCCCATAAATATTTGGATATAAGCTGTATATCATGCAATCTAAAATGCCGCTGATGATGAGATGCTTGACAATTACTGAGATACTAACAGTTGAAAAAAATGGACAACAGTAATTATCAGACATCATAAATCATACGATGGATTCTTATTTCAGAGATGTTGAAATGTGAAAAAGGTGAGTCTTAGACTCTGTATAGATGGCACACAGGTGCATGGATACCATGCATAATGCACACACATGTTCTTTTTATTCATAGCCGAGGCTGGAGAAATATATTTTTTCAAACACTCATTCTTAACCTTCCTAAGAACACAGAGCTACTAAGAGGTTACAAGTAAATGACTCACAGACTGAGTTTTTCCAAGGAGATCTGACCGTGTGTCTTAGGACGAGTGGGGATAGTCTCCACAAGTCAGAAGGAGACACTTTACCCTCATCTCACAAAGGCATCCATCACAAAGGAGCAAGCTGAACAGTCTACTTCCCTCCTCAGCCATCTCCCCACAATCAGATCAGATTACACCCACAGTGTTTTATACAGTGCATTTATGTAATACGAAAGGGCAAAGGGAGAGGAGCCTAAATCTATAAATATTTATCGGACTTCTGCATTCCACACTTCTTGCTATTAGAGCTTTAAAGTTGTCAGTTGCTGGGGCGCCTGGGTGGCATAGCGGTTAGGCGTCTGCCTTCGGCTCAGGGCGTGATCCCGGCGTTATGGGATCGAGCCCCACATCAGGCTCCTCCGCTATGAGCCTGCTTCTTCCTCTCCCACTCCCCTTGCTTGTGTTCCCTCTCTTGCTGGCTGTCTCTATCTCTGTCAAATAAATAAATAAAATCTTTAAAAAAAAAAACAAAAAACAAAAATAAAGTTGTCAGTTGCAAAGAGAACTTGAGAACATTCGTTCTGTACTGTTACATCCTTATCAGGTTTTAGTCACACGGATGCATGCACACAGACATACACACACATTTCAAAGATCAGGCCTTGGTACCGTTTTCGCTCACGGCATCGATTCAAACCTACAAGACTTACAAACAGATTTCCATCTTTTTGCAGGACCTGGAATGCCAGTTCTCAGTCTTCCTCCAGCTTCAGATTGCAAAAGCAACATTTACATGAATCAGGGAAGTCAGATATAAAAGACATACATTTAAAATGGTTATCACAATCCTTAAAATTGATATGAAATTATAAAGTGAATCAAAAACAATAACTTAGCAGATAAGGTGACCCCATTATAGAGAAAAAACACAAATGGTTTACTTGGAGCGAGGATATTAGTAGATGCTACTATCTGATACTTCATATTTGTTCAGGATGTGACTAGCCCCTTGTATTTCCTCCTTCTTCCTCATGCAGCTTTCCTTTTAGTCTTTTCACTGTTGGTGTGAAGACAAAGCCAATATGAAAAAGTGAAACAAACTGGTCAGTCCATCAACTGACAATAGGTTGAACCAACCCACAGTCTGGAACAACCCTAGTCTCCAAAGGCTTGGAGATTATCTATAAATTTCATTTATCTATAATGTTTCCCTTGTAATAAGAGAAAACTGTAATTGATATCACAATGAAAATTACCTTATAGGAATTATTAACACATCAAACTATTAATATATCCCAAGCACCTAACTCAGGGCCTGGAACATATTAGGCATTCAAATATTGCTTAATGAATGTATGAATGAATGAATGAATGAATGAATGAATAATGTCTTTAAAATTCAGGCAAGTCCCATTTGAAGAGATATTATTATTCCATAAGAGTCAAACAAGCTTAATAATTTTGAGACATGTTAATTCAATGACAAATTATAAATTCTAATTTATTAGCCAAACTTCTTCAGTATTAGAGAATATCATTCCAGGATCTGTAATTCATGATCTCTTGAGTGATTTGAAAATATATCCTATTTTAGGGGCTCTTTTAAGAAGCCTTAGAATTAATTTAAGCTATTTACCATGAACATCATTAAGTATATCAGGCTACAAAATATCGCAAATCACTGTAGAAAACTTTTACTCCTGTCTCTATATCTCCTTCCCCTTTATTTAAAAAAATCATAATTTAAGTATTTGATGATTACCAAATTTTTTTAAAGTAGGTGTACAAGCCCTTGTAATGGAAAATCATGTAGTTCATTCCATTCTGTCACACAATAGTTTTAGAAGTTCTATTAGTAAATAAAAATGGACTTGTTGAGAATTGCTGAAGCTCATCTTTGTACTGTGATGTATGTTTGAAAATTTCCACAACCAAAGTATTTTTAGATGATATGTACTAAAATCCTTGTGGGGTTAATTTTCAGAGGATCCAGAAACCAAGGCAAATGGATTCTTGGTGCTCCAACACCTAGAAAGGACTACATAGTTGGTTATAAGTTTTCTTTTAAATAACTACTTTATCTGCCCATTTTACCCTTTCCTCTATGAATCTCTCCTTAAAAAAAAAAAAAAGCAAACAACCCAAACATTCGAAAAGTTGAGATACAAGATGACAGTCTAGATAGTAAAAAGGTAATGTGCTTCTGTTAGAAAATGCCACAAATCCAATTGATCAAACAGGACTCGGCCAATTTCTACACTTAACAGTGAAAATACATGATTTCTAAATCAGCAGCATTTCTTTGGTTCTTACTGACTCTCTCCTTTGTCCGTATCTATTATCTATTAGTTTCCTCAAGCTAGAATTGCTGGAATGTCTTCTCTTTCTCCCTCCGGCAGGTCCTTATTAATTCCAAATTGTTACGTACATTGCTTCCAAATATCTTCTTCACGACCTCTTAGGTCCTATCATTCTGCTTCCTAAAATCTCCACATCAAATGAAAATCTGTGCATATCACTTGTAAAGCACTCCACTTCTACCTCTTTACCCCCTTTCCCTCTCTTCCAATCACTGTTCTGTTTTGGCTGCCCGAGAACTCACTCTGTTCTGGCTCTGAGTTTTGCCAGGAAACAGCCTCTGTTTTTCCATCACCCAAACCACATTCATCCCTCCCTGTTTACTCTGTTGAAATCACAGTTTATGGGCCACCCCCTCTGAGTTTTTCCTACTCTCATCTATTTTCCAAGAGCTCGCACTATATTTTTTAAGGACTGTATTAATGCCCTAAATCAGGTCAACCTAGTGTCTTTTCATCATAAAGTCCTCTGCTGCTGAAACTACGGCCAAGGTCGGCCAAGTACTCTCCACTACTTACTACGCTGAAAGGCGTCCTCGGAGAGCTCGGCAAGTCCTTAGGGACCTGGCTACTCCGAAAGGCAGCTCTTTTTAGGTCCAGCACACCTGAAGAATGCAACAGACTCCCATCAGTCACTGTGTCTTACTCTGCACCATTCGGAGTCAGAGATGATGAGGACACACTCTCCCACCCTTATCTGAAAGGTGTTGTTATAAAGAATGAAACAGAGAGTGGTTACAGGAACCCAGAAAAGATAAGCATTGAACTTCAGCGCTCTTATGCTCATGTGCACTCCTTCTCTCACTCTCTCTCTTCCCTTCCCTCCCTCCCTCTCTGCCTGCCTCCCCCAGCTTTGTCTCCTCCCTCCCTATACATATATATATGGATATACATATTATATATAATAGATATAATATACAGATATCGATACAGTAGATATATCTATAACCTATTATACATATATAAAGCTCTGCTATAAAAAAGAGAAAGAAAGAAACCTTGCTATAAAGTACACGAAAATTACAGCCTCTTGACCTAAGAAGGCTTAGGAATGATTGTTTTCTCGAGTGAGCATATATTAATAAAACCCAAGATGGTACCAAAATGCATTTAGAGCGATTCAAGCTGCTGAGGAGGACTTCCCCCTGACGACATAACTTCCCTTGAAACTTCAGCGGTTGATTCTTGTGTCTTCCCCACACCTCTTCCTCGCTCTTCAATGCAAAACAGCACAGCCCTCGAAATGCACTCCATCTCCATCTCTCACCTATAAACCACCATTTCTGCTGAAAGCCCATGGCTGTCCACCATATGGAGGAGCGGACAGGCACGAGCTTTCGACAGAAATTGCCCCGTTCAAAAGATAACTCTACCACTTGCTAGTTTAGCAATCTTCACTTAAATCTGTTTAACTGTAAAAAGGGAAAAGAGACAGTATCTCCCTTACAGTTTTGGGGAGAAGCAAATTAGACACATCAGTTTGTTAAATTACAGCGATCACTTATCATTTACTTACCTTCAGATAATTTAGCACAAAGCTAAGAGCTTTTCCTAGTTCATATGTCACCTAAAACCCCAACCCTGCGGATCTTTGAACTCCACTACAACAAAACCTGCCTATCCACTTTTCTTCAAGGACTAATATCACTGCATGACATCAAGTTCTGAAATTACCATTCTTCCATCTATTCTGCACTCTTAATAAAAAATAATATTAGATAACATTTTTTTTGAGTGCATAATGTGCCAGGCATTGTTACAAGTATTTTACAGGCATTGTTTCATTACTCTTCACACCACCATCATTCTTCCCATCCCACATGTAGAAACGTAAGCTTCCTCTTTATTGTCTTTATGCTCCCATTCCTCTGTTCTATCAGGTCACAGCACCCCCTTCCCTTCTCAAGCTGTTATTCCTTTTCTCCTTCTTTGCCAGAGTTCTCGGAAGACTGTTCATCAGTGGATGTTTGCTTGTCTTCACTTCCCATTATAGTTACAGACTACCATACTGTGGCTTGTGCCCCCACCACTCACGCCCAAGCACCTCTTCATCCTCTCATCCAACATGATTTAGTTCCGTCACTCATCTTCGTGGAATTCCAAGATGTCTACTCTTCTGGTCATCTTCCTTTGCCTTCTTTTCTTCCCTGCTCTAGACTTTTTTCCATATAGGAGTTTACCCACAACTAGCACTCCACATCGAGAAGTCCAATCTCAGTTTTTCTGTAGGGATCCAGACCCACGGTTCAGACTTCCTTGAGCCTCTATTTCCCCTGGTCAGCATTCACTGCTGTCCTCTGGTGTCACCACTGAAATCGATATGCTCCCTACTATGGCCACTCATACCGTGTTTTGGTTCTATCTGTGTGTTTCACTGGAATATAAGCTTGTCAAGAGCTAGGGGTCTATCTTAACACCTTGCACATAGTTGCAACTCCACAAACAAGTTCTTTTAAATTTATTGACTTATGAATACAAGAAAAAAGTCCCATTTTCATAAAATTAAAGAGGATATTTTCCTCATACTCATGTAGCACTTTTATGTTCTATTTTGTTTTTGTTTGTTTTCACACAGAAAATCTTCAGAATCTGTGAAGCACTTTTTCCCTAATGAGGGAAAATACTCTCAAATGCATTTGAGAATGCTGATCATTTCCGAAGTGCAGTGGGAATGGAAGCCCCATTAACTGACCACTTTGGATATTCATGCTCTCGGAGGGACAGCTGAGCAACTTAATTTTAAAATGCTTTTCAGAGACTTGAACCCAATTTTTAGTTGAAAACCTTTAAACGAGAAGAAAAATTACAGATTTGGGTCTAATTATATCTACGCTCTACTTATAAACTATTATACAAATGGCAGAAACGAGCAAAGATTTTATTTTACAGAATGAGCTTCAGAACCTTTCACGGTTAAAAAGAAAAAAAGCAAGCAAAGGGGTGAAGAATTGAGAACTCCTTCCAGGTGTTTACCTTTATACCCTGAGCAACCAAGAGCTAAACGATGAGCAGCTTTAGGAAGGCATGGGAGTTTAAACACAGTCATAAAAGGGATGATTGCATTAAGGCAACCAGGAATGGAGAAGCTATTCACAGACAAATAATTAAGATTAAGATCTGAAGCCCCCAATTATCTCCATTCCTAACAGTAAGGATGTGTACAGCTGCCTAAAAGGGGCAGCACGAAGTGGGAGAATTTAAAGTATCCTTTAATGTGATAGTCTGGACTCTCAAGTTTAAACATATACAATTCTTTGGTGCCTCTGTAAACAAGTCCTTTTTTACTATTATTACAGTGAATTCTTTTTAAGCTAAAGGTCTCTTAAAATTTTCAAAATATCTTTTCTCTCCCAGCTGCCTTTTCATTATTTTGTATATTATTAGCTCCTTTAAAGTTTGATGAAAAGAGAAGATAACTTGCTCTTTACATCCCTTAACGATGTCCTTCATCTGTTCGTTCAGCCAGTATTTACGGGGAGCCTAGCATAGGCAAATTGCCGGGTGCCGGGCCTCGCAAGGGAGGCCATGAAGGAGCTGGGGGCCATGACTAAGCTGAAGCTGGCAGGATGCAGAAACAATGAGACAGAGGAATCATCACTTGTAATACTGACTCACAGGGCAGGGGTTTTCAACAACACTGAGACTCACAGGAGTGGAGGAATGAGATGCTGGCGAGAAGCAAAGTAGCCAGACACAGACACCACCTAAACAAAGAGCAACTGGGTGACCGAAAAGGTGGAATTTCAAGGGGAAAAATTCAAACCTCCTGTTCCTGAATTTGTGCCTTGAACTGAGAGTGGTCATCCAGTGGGTCTCCAGAAGGCCACAACCACTATGGTTCCTGCCCAACCCAAAAGCCTGCGAAGGCAGCTTTCCTGGGTTCCCTTGAGGTCTGGTCTCATAGCTGAGATTCTGATGCTCTTATATATTCTCCGAACCATGACACCCTTATTACTTAACACAAACAGGAGTGGGTCTCCATTACTCGCAATCCGAAGCATCTTACTAAACAAATGCTAACAGAGCTGTATAAGAAATTGCTTCTTGGAAGTTAGCACTTAGCAATATCAAGTTATTTCAAGAGGGAAATAATATGATGTCAGGCAGTACCACCTACTTATTAAGACAAGTTACTAAATTATTTCCATTTTCTTTCAAATCATTTATTATTAACAAAATTGCCCTCATTTTACCTATATGATCAGCAAGTACTGCATTCATCTTTCTTATCATTCCAATTAAAGGGTTGCCTGCTGTCCAAAAAACAAACAAAAAAACACAAGTTTCTCATATATAATCTGAGCTGTCTCAAATTCTGTAAAAGGTATGACAAGATATAGCCTCCCCTCCCCAACTCCCCCCAAAACTCATATACACATTAGACTATGCTTCATCAAACTTAACATGCCTTCAATGTTTTTCAATGTCTCTAAAATAAACTAACATTTGATATATAAGAGATAATGCTATTTGCTACAAATTCTTCTAAAACGTGTATATATGATGTATTGTTTAAGTAAGTCTTAGAGATTCTAGTTTGGTTTTAAGTGTATGTGTTTTAAATCAAAGGAGGCATCTTATTGCTATTAGAAGCCAACAGATTTTTGATAAGATGATCTTAAGGGTTGTGTTATATTTTGGGAATGAGCACTTCCTTTCCAGATTTGTGCTGCCGCCTCATTCCCTGGTGATTTCTAAACAACCTAGGGGTCACAGTGGCCTCTCTTTAATTAGTATCTCACTAGAGGGAGGGGAACATGTCCAGAGGAAAAGAATGCACGAAAACATTATAAACAAAAGTCTTCAAGACAACTTAGTGATTTCGTCAGGGAGCGAAAAAAGCCTGGTTCCTTCTTTGTTACCAAAGTAAAGCGTGAAATGGTTTTGATTTCTACAAATTGAGAAGGCTGGAATTTTTATGTATGTTTGTTAATTCTAGCTTAATGTGTTAGACTTTATCTCTATTTTATTTGATGGCCTTGATTGAAATCTATACATTCACTGTTTGGACAGCAAAGGAGTGATCTGTAATGTAAACAACTGATTCAAGTAAAAACTTTTCCATCTAAGGCATGATTTTATTAGGGTTTAGCAATATCCAAGTTATAGTCAAACAACATTTTCTCTTTTAAAAATAAAGAAGTATTACAAAAAATAAAAAAATAAAGAACATTATTTAAGAGAATAAAAGTCAGTAATATCTGCCCAAAAGATGATTTTAAATAGATATTAAATAGCTAAGCTGTACCTCTCATATTTATATGTATAAATCTTATAAGCCAGGAACAAAGATTCTATTTAAATTAGGCCCCATGACACAAATGAATGAATGAATGAGTGAATGAATGAAACTGAATCAAAAATAAATTTTGCCTGAAACCCAAGAATAACACAATTTAAAAATTCTGAAAAGCCTAAAAAATGCATGTATGTATGTATATGTATGTGTCTATATTTTTAGATCGATATCGATCTATCTATATGAGTGAGTGTAGACAGATAGATAGAGATTCCATATAAACACCATTCCATGATGGAATTATATTTTCAAAATACCAAAGGGTAAAATTTTTGAAAATTATTATGGTTCTGTATACAAATCGGCAATGCTTTTGGATTCTTAAATTTTCAGTTAAAAACACTGACACTGATTAATGGTTTCTATTGGGTACCATTTACAAGAAGTCACCTCAGCAGGGTGCCCGTGTCCAGTTTCATAATCACATAGTACACTCACCCTACCGGATTATGTTCCAGGCAAGCTCGCATGTAAAGTTGAATTTCATTCTCTTCAGGAAGTGACTTTTACTCAAGATTGAATACAGCTGTTAGCACAGACCACTGTTCCAAAAACATTTCTATGAGAACTGGAAGAAAACACCATTTTAAGAATTGCAAATTCACTTTCATTATTCCAAATCTGTGCAAGTAAATGGGAGGGGAAGCTTTGGTCTCTGTTAGTTAAATTAGGTTTTCATAAATATTCAAAAGAAAACCTGCAGGGTGGTTGGAAGATGGCTATGAGACTTTCCATGTACTTTGTAGTCTATGTATTTTAATAACCAGACCACCAGTTTGTTTACAACAAATTTAGTGCCACATTTTTTTACTTCAAAAATCAATGCTATACCGGCACTTAATTTTTTCTTAAGTTTCACTCTCTAATACAACTTGGTTTTCTCTCTTTATATTCACAGAAGTGAAGCCTGGCAAATAAAGTGGGGCCTCAACAGAGGAAACGCTGCCAGCTAAAAACACCGGATGTAATCGAGACCACAAGAGACACATACTGGGTTATAAATGTCGAACTAAAAAGAGGTATTGGAAAGAAACAAAGTCTAACTTTTCATTGGATAGTTTAATTGTTTTTATTAAATCTTACTAGTTCATAGTTTACTCCCAAACTAAACAAAATCCCTGGGAATTATTAGGATGATCCTGGGTTCTGCTTTCTGGAGTTTTAAAAGGAAAAAAAAAAAAATCTATGGATTCTTTTTTTTTTTTCTTAAGATTTTATTTTTAAGTAATCTCTATATCCAATGTGGGGCTTAAACCCACAACCCTGAGATCTACCAACTGAGCCAGTCAGGCACCCCAAGATCTCTGGATTCTTACCTACCTTCCCTGGCCACTCTCCTATCTTTTGGGGAAGACGAGAGGGATGAGAATCTCCACCAGCCAGACAAGACAATGCAGTACAAGTACCTTGGATCAGCCTCAGCAAATGGCTGAGAAAACAGCATTTTTCTAAGAATGTCTTTGCTGACAGCATTACAGAAAATGTCCTTTTCAAAAAGAAATTGGAATAAATCTGCCTGTAAACAGACAGGTAACAAAGTTAATGAGCATTATTAACTCTCTCTGGTGGTGGGTGGGGATAGGAAAACGTGATGTACGAAGCCCATAGTAGCTATTTTTCTATTCCCACCCTTTGACGTGCTTCCTTTTGTACAGTGATGGTGATAGCTATGATGAATATTGTTTCCCAACCAGCTATGGAAATCAAAACAAGAACTTTTTTTACGAGGAAAACATAAGGTTTTGGCGCCTTTTTTTTTTTTAATTTGACTATCAGCGCTTTCCAAGCTTCACATTTCAATAGTTATCTACTGCTCTCCTTCTAAAGATTTTTGCAATTAAGTACATGTATCTGTTCAAAAAATATTCTTCAGAGAAAAATTAAAAATCCAATTTACTTTTTAATCAGAGATCAGGATATTTTAGTTGTTAAAATATAGTAATTTTTACTTAAGACTTTGATTGATGAGAGCAGTTAACAGTTTTTACAACTTTAAAAAGTTAAGAAGTCTCCTTTCAATATTTTTCATAAAATATGACCAAAGTTTCTTAGGAGAGTGAACATTTCTCATAAATGAGGAAGAAATCCTATCATCTCACACAGGAGAAAGCATACACCTCAGTAAGAGCCACTCATTTCTGAAACTGCGTTCCGTTATATAGGTCAGCCATCTTACAATTTCAAGCAAGCTCTTTGGGAAAAGAATGAAATCTTCTGCCACTAGAGGGAGTTCAAAATTCCCTTTGTATCAATAAACATCTAGAGTGAATTTAACTTCTGAAACAATAAAAAGTAGGATTGTAGTACATTTCTTTTTTACTAAACAATAAGACTAAATCAGGAATTAGGTTTTTAGGAGATATATTTTTCCCTTCAACTAGAATAACTACTATGGATATACTTGATGATTATTATGCACAGCACATTTATATTAAAAACTACATTGAAATGTTCTTCTCCAGAAGTAGTATAGGTCAAGAGTTCCATTATCATTGCTTATTCATTGAGAATGGAATCTTTTACCGTATCAAGCTTTCGTCACGAAAATTGTGATAGAATGTTCTGAAGATGGCTGCCACAATCCCTCCGTTCTGCATATGCTTTCCCAGTATGAATTTGCCCTCTTCCGTCACGAGTTGGAGCCTATTTTTAATCCCCGTGAATGTGGGATGGCTCTGTAACCAAGCCAGAAGAATGCAAAAGTATTGTTGAGTGACTTGCAGGTCTAGGCCTTAAGAGGCCTTGAGCCAATTGCCATGTAAAAAAGTCTGGGCTGGTCTGTCATCCAAGCAGAGAGCCTACACGGAAAGAGAGGTCCTGCAGAATGAGAAGCCAGAGAGAGGAGAATGGAGGCACTCCAGTAAAGAGCCAGACAACTGTAAGATATAAGACTGTGGCCATCTTGGACATTTCATCTGCAGCCAAGCTCCCAAGGCCATGCAGCTGCAGAAGGGGCCCAAAGTAATCTGGAGCAGAAGAGGCACCCAGCTGACCCCAGCTGACCCAGGGAATTATGCAAAATAATAAATCATCGTTTTAAATTTCAGATGATTTGCTCCTCGGTAACGGATAACTGAAATAGTAACACTAGTAAATATATTTGTATGGTGCTCTAAAGTTGTTTTATTTTATTTTATTTTATTTTATTTTATTTTATTTTTTTATTTTATTTGAGAGAGAGAGCACACGAGCGAGAGAGCACAAGCATAGAGAGCAGCAGAGGGAGAGGGAAAAGCAGACTCCCCACTGAGCAGGGAGCCTGACCGGGGGCTCCATCCCAGGACCCTAGGATCATGACCTGAGTAGAAGACAGACCTTTAACTGACTGAGCCATCCAGAGGCCCCGGTGCTCTATAGTTTTTAAAAGCCCTTTCACATCCATGGTCTTCTATGAGCCCTACCAGGGGGCCCAGTTTCCCAGTAGGAGACTGGGTCAGAGATTAAGTACCCTGTCCAAGAGCTAAGAGTGTTTAAAAGCAAATATAGTTTACATTTTAAAAAGAATGATGTTTTCCTGAACACACTGCGTGTCAACTATACTTCAATAAAAATAAAAGAAAAAAATTTTTGAACTAAATTTAATTAAATATGAGAAGTCATGAGGCACACCCAAGGGAAGGAGACAGTAAAAAGATCTTTCTCATAAGAAAATAGCACACCTCTAGTTTTCTGTTTTGTTTTTAGGATAATAGTGATAATCAAATAATCAAGCACTGACTTAAAACGATTCTTTCCAGCATTTCTTTTTAGTAAGAACTGATTAACCCCCGCTATGATGATTTGACTTAAGCCATTCGTAGTTTCCACCAGAAGTCTTGTGTTGACTTAAACCATTCGTAGTTTCCACCAGAACTGATTAACCTAAACAACGTATGTAGTTCTAATAGTCCTAAGGATTCAAAAAGCAGAAATAACCTTTCTGGACCTGTGTCTCCTTATGCACACTTCTACTTTGGTTCCATGTTTAAGAAACATTAATCATTTAAAATACTACACACAAAGCACTGACATCTCCAAGCAATATTTATTATATACTGGATTTTTAAATCTGAAAAGACCCTTCAGGAATTTTTGCCTTCCTTGTTCTCACTGCATTTACAAATTTTACAACTCTTCTCTCTGCTTGAGTTCCAGTTCAACGAAATAATCATTGGACACCAAGCACAGGTCCTTTGCATTTTCATCCCTCCACCCCTTCCTTTTTCTCCTCCAGACTTACAAGGGAGACCGCTTATATGACTGTTATGGACCCACAGCTCCAGCAAGAGAAAAATGGAATTTGCCCTTTGGCTAAGTGTTGGGGTGGAGGGGGATGTGTGTGGCAGGGGGAATGGTTTCGGAATTCACCTAGGCAAAAGTCCACGAATAAACTGAGAGGAAGATGATTGCTAGAAATCAGGGTTTTGTTTTTGTTTTTGTTCTTGTTGTTCTGTTTTGTATTTTCAGAATAAACTGAGTGGTCCATGTCTAAGACAGAATAAAATTCCAATTCTGAGAGCCTTGGGTCCAGACTGGTAGTCCTTCAACCTACTACTCAGTTTCATTTCCAAAGAGGCATCTCATTATCTCCCGGTAAAGAGGTTCCAAGTACCTGTTTCAGTTATGCCCCTTCCTCTTTTCCCCCAACAGTCAGTGCAAATGAGAACAATGAGTGTAGCATTCTGTAACAATGTAAATTACAGAAGCTGGAAGCTGGAGGCTGTTAGGATTTAACTGAATAAAGGTGGATTAAGCATCTTCTACTTCATACCTTTTCAGTGGCAATTTCTTGATCTTACACTAAAGTATCAAATCCTTCACACGGTCCACAAATCCCTGTAGGATCTGATGCCTATCTACTCCTCCAGCACCATCTGTAGCATTCTCTTCCTCACCCACTGAGTTCCAGGTATTCTGGTCTTTCAGCTCTTGGGAACTGCACGGCAACCTACCCAGCAACATACACTTCACACGTGTTGTTCCCTCTGCATGGAATCCTTCTCTTCTACTGCTTGGTTGGCTCCTACTGACCCTTCACCTCTCAGTTTCACCACTCCTACCGGAAAATCTTCCCCTCTATCCCCCAGAAGCGGCGAGGCCCTTCCGTTACATAATGTGACACAAAGCACAGTGTTCATCTCCTTTTCAAGTCGCAATTTTAGTATTATTTAACATCCATGCTCTGATGAAAGCTCCTTTGGAGAAGGAGTCATATCTGTTTTGTTCATTGCTTTTTTCACCAGTGTCACGTACAAATGTAGAGCCGGTACTCAATCCTGTTTATTGAATATGAGTCTATTATATTTAAGGGACTAAAAACATATACATGTCTATGTATAAACTTACATGTTATACGGTTATAGCATAGGTGTTTCTAAAGGTACAAAGAAGAACCTGACAGTTTCCAGAAGACAGAGACATGCACCGGTGGCCAACTGGCAAAGCAGAACCTGATCAGTAATATGATAGAGATCTGAATGACAGCGGGAGAACAGAGACAAGGAGACTGGCTCCAAACGGTGACTATGGAAAGCTCTGTGGGAAAGGTCTGGAAAGGACCTGGGAGAATGGTTAAGATTTGCACACATTTTTCTGGCCCACTAGAAAGAGTAAAATTCACAAGTGTGTGTCCTGTCCACAAACACTTTTCTGTTCTTCACTGTTTCTTGCCACCTGGGTGTCTCAAATGCCTTCTAAACCCTACGGAATAAATAAAATGGTGGTTTCATAGAACACTGCCATGATTAACTCAAAGAAATGTCTCTTGAATGGTATCTCAGCAGACCTATGTGCAAAGACCGATAACCCCCGGGCAACAATGACGTTGTGGCATCTGTGGAGGGATTCAGGTTAGGATCTGCAAACCAATCCTGACAAAGAAAACTCCTTAGCTACATCCAGGTCTCAGGGAGGTAAAATGTTCGGGGTGTGGAGACAGCATGCAGGACACGCAGGCAGCCTAAATGGCAGTGCGTCTAAGAAAGAGCGAGGGCTCTGGGAGAAGTTAGGCCCTCCCGCCACACTGCAGGGGAACCTCTGTGCCTTCTTGATGTGTCATTACAGTTATTGGGAAACACTGATGACTCGCATTGCATTTAATCGTTTGCAATTCTGGACAGATATGCTAAGTAGCCTGCCCAACTACCTAGAAAAAAGCAGATTTAGACTCGGGACATCACCCTCATTGCTCAATCCTCAAGCAATTCACATCGTGTAGGAAATCTAATGAGAGAAGCTACGAGCTATTCTTCCCTTCTGAGGTTCGAGGCTCCTGGGTAACTGGCTGGATCTCCTGGGTGAGCACCTATTCTCACCGGTTTTTATTTTAAAAAATGGAAATATGCTTCAAACAACGCTGTTCATGGAATTCAAGTTTTCAGCAACAAAACTTCATTTTTAGTTTTACGGCTAAAATTTGGTCCATGTAGCAAATATTAAGTGACGTTAAGGTATAATTTGTTTCCTGGTTTTACATAAATTATGTCAATGTTACGTAAAAAGCAGGCTTCCATTATGGAAGACCTGTCTGGCAAACTACACTGCTCACAAATTTTTCTGGTTCTGAATCTGAAGAAACGTGGCTTGGCTTTGAAGACTGTTCTTTTTTACACCACATCTCTGCGGTGCTATCTTAAAGCCTTTTTAGCAACTATTCATCATAACTGAATTTTAATTTCCAGTATATTTCAATATCAATCCCTCAACATGAAGCACTATGATTTAAAAGCCGTTTGGAATATCCAGGAGCATGCCTGTGCGACCGAGCTGTGTTTCTTAAGTACAGAATTGTGCAATCCTTGTTTACTTTGGGTTGGGTGATAAGGACTCAGCTCCTAATCATTTTAATCTCACGTTTTTTATGACCCCTCTGTTTAAGTCAATATTTTAATTGGCATATACCAAGATCCGAACATATCTTGGATCAGAAATTTTGTTTAAACTGAGAAAAGGGCACGTACAACTTCAAGTGTCTTCGATATGAGCATAGTGCCCAATTTTCACCTAGTAAAAGAGTTTGTAGTAGAGGGAAATGTTTAGAAGTATGAAATAATAGTCAATAAGAAAAATGCTGTCACCAGCCCATGAGAAGTGTTTGGTGAACACGTGATTCCAGTCCACTTAGAAACCATACATAGCCACCTCTACAGCAACTGCTTCAGGCAACAGATCTAAATTAAGTTCAAAGGTACTTCAAAAACCTTACTCTGGTCAATAGTTTTAGTCTACCCAGTTATCAACCATTTCATCAACATTACTGAAAACCAGACATATTGGACATAAGTGTGATCTCTTTTTCCCCATTGCTTACCGAAAACAAACAAGCATGAAAGAAAGAGCCTTTGAAGGAGATAGCAGGAGGGAAAAAACCACCAACACATGGCTTAGACAAGTCTAAAATAGTGCTATCCATTAAAATTTTCTAAGATAAAAACATTCTACCTGTTCACTGTCCAATATGGTGGCCACCAGCCCTATGTGGCTAGTGAGCACTTGCAATATGGCTAGAGTTCACTGAGAAACTGAATTTTGTATTTTAATTAAATTTAAAACATTACACATAGCTAGGGGCCTCCCTATTAGACAGCACAGGCTATAATTTACTAAATCCCTGAAAAATGAAGAAGCAAACTCATCAGATAAATGTGGCAATTACTTATGGCCAGCAGGAGTCTAGAATTATTTTTATCTGATGATTAACTGATGATCTCTCAAAATCTTTATTAATTCAGTCATGAAAAAGATCTTTGACCACAAATAAGTAGAAGTATTGTCAACGAAGGCCAGAAATGATAGAATCAGGGCAGAAAAGACAAGCTCAATCCTGGGTCCTGCGGTCACTGTTCTGCCATGTTACCCAGCTTTTCCAGGGAATTAGCTATTTAAAGGGGACTGGTATTTTGGCCAGGGCAGCTCAGCCTGACCGAAACTTTCGACATAACCAGCAAAGCCAAACAGAACTGGAAACAGAAGTTCTTGCTAACTCTTCCTGGAAATAATTAGGGTTATTTTAAACTATCCCTATGCCTTAAATAGATACGATACTAGAAATATTCTAAGGAGACATGAGTGCCTTGGGGGGGGTATATGTGTGTGTGTGTGTGTGTGTATATATATATATATGAGTTCTTCCTCACTTTTTTTGGAATCTCAACACTTCTTTTACTATCATATCTTACATATGGCCTGAAATGCTTTCATCCATTTCAATTTCACAAACATTTTCTGAGGTAGGAGTACAGAGTATTCCCAAAACAGCCAACACCAATTCTTTCCCTTCCTTAAGTCACCTACCACTACACCCATCAAGGGGTGGAATCTATCTCACTTCATCTTGAATCTGGACTGGCATGTAACTTGCTCTGACCAATAAAGTATGGTGTCAGCGATGCTGTACCTGGCAGCTTCCACTTTTCCTCTTGGAAGCCAGCCACCATTAAGAACTCCAGCTACTGGGACGCTTGCGTGATTCAGTTGGTTAAGTGTCCAACTCTTGATTTCAGCTCAGGTCATGATCTCAGGGTCGTGAGATTGAGCCCTGTGTTGGGTTCTGCTGAGCATGGAGCCTGCTTAAGATAATATTCTCTCTCCCTCTCCCCCACCCCTGCTCGTGAGTGTGTGCATGCATGTGTGCACACTCCCGTGCTATCTCTCTTTAAAAAGAAAAAAAAAAGTCCAACTATCTTGAGACTACTGTCCTGTGAGAAAAGGCCAAGCTACCAAAATGGAGAGAGAAAGGATAAGTGCAAAGCAAGAGACACTAGCTATTCAAAGTGAAACATTCACAACTTTCCAGCTCATCCAGGCCACCAGCTGAATGCAGCTGAGTGAGTGAACCTACCTGAGTACAGCCCAGTGCCCCGCCCTAGATGATGACATGCAGAACGGCCAACCCTGACCCTGTCCAAATTTCTGTGCTGCAGAATCATGAGAAAGAATAAATTCTTTTTTTTTTTAAGATTTTATTTATTTATTTGACACAGAGAGAGAGACAGCCAGCAAGAGAGGGAACACAAGCAGGGGGAGTGGGAGAGGAAGAAGCAGGCTCCCAGCAGAGCAGGGAGCCTGACGTGGGGCTCGATCCCAGGACCCTGGGATCGCGCCCTGAGCGGAAGGCAGACACTTAACAACTGAGCCACCCAGGCGCCCCGAAAGAATAAATTCTTATTGTTTTAAGCTCTAAAGTTTTGCGTTGATTTGTTATCTACTCCATACTTCAGTACCAAACTTGTACTTCTACTTTTTATTCCAAATAAAAGAAATAACTTGGAAATTTCGGTTGTCCGCTTTCACCCACGCTTCAATCTGGTGTATCTATGAGGGTGTTACTGCCACCACTAAGTAAAAAGAAAGTAAAATTAAAAAGGAGCTAACAGAGTAATAATGGGTTCTTGGACAACTGTAGTGCACATGTTTATACTGTTCAGAAACAATGTATTTAGCGAAAGAATCCTCAGCTAAGGCCTTTAAACTGAAATGTGAAGGGTGATGAACAAAAAAAAGCCAGATTAACTGAAATCAAACAGCCAGGCTGTCTGTCTCTGAAGTACATCCTAGAATCTCACCCCTTCCCCCACTCTATTTCTTGTCTTTTCTTTTTTACCATGAATACTTAATTCAATGACAGGATTAGAACTGTAAATCATTAAAAGATGTAAGTAGATAAGTCCCAAGTTTACACATTACTCTTGTTTGCCTTTGGAGGAGGAGACTACGTTTCCCTACAATGAAATGATGCTGGGAAAATTTTTTTTTTTTTTAAGATTTTATTTATTTATTCAACAGAGATAGAGACAGCCAGCGAGAGAGGGAACACAAGCAGGGGGAGTGGGAGAGGAAGAAGCAGGCTCCCAGCGGAGGAGCCTGATGTGGGGCTCGATCCCAGAACTCCGGGATCACGCCCTGAGCCGAAGGCAGACGCTTAACGACTGAGCCACCCAGGCACCCCTGGGAAAATATTTTTAATAGACAAAATAAGTATGAATGATATGGAAAAAACATAGTTGGAGAAGTCTAAAATGCTAATAGGAATACTCGCCAAGGTAAAACCTGCTTGAGAGTTCCCGATTCACTTAGACTGAACCCTGAAAGAACACTGAAGGGAGAAAAACTTACATAAAAATAGAATAACAAATTGGCAACTACTATCCTGGAGGCCATCACCCCAGACTTTTAGGATTATTCTTCGTGACAGTGATTTAACTTCACCACAGCCACCTCCTTAGTTTTTTGTCTTATGTTTGTGGCTCCCACCTGAGCTCCTCTAAAGGCATTCTGGGAAGGCAGAGATACAAAGCATAGACTGATCTCATTTCTCTTGCAGTCTCTCCAAGTTTAGCATAATTAGCAAGAATGGTATATAATCCATAATAAAGTGATACATAATCCTTAAAGCAAAGCATACCTAATGCCTCATTCAATTTGAAAAATTGCCAGTTCTGGGGAGCCTGGGTGGCTCAGTCGTTAAGCGTCTGCCTTCGGCTCAGGGCATGATCCCGGGGTCCTGGGATCGAGCCCCACGTCAGGCTCCCTGCTCTGCTGGGAGCCTGCTTCTTCCTCTCCCACTCCCCCTGCTTGTGTTCCCTCTCTCTCTGGCTGTCTCTCTCTCTCTGTCAAATAAATAAATAAAATCTTAAAAAAAAAAAAAAGAAAGAAAGAAAGAAAGAAAAATTGCCGGTTCTGTCAGAAATGCCGACGCTCCAATCCAGTAGTCACTGCACAGAATCTTCATCTTCCCATCAGTATGTGCCAGAGTAACAGATGTTGAAATATGACCAATTTTGTGGCTGACAAATGAATTTTGAAATGTCTATGACCATATGAACAAAGGCATCCCATGAATATGACGCTTCCTCTGGGTCAAACTCCCAACGGTTTTGTGGACAGTGTCTTACGACATTTTTGCATCTTATAACACAGGAAATGTTCAAATTGTGAGGGCTCCAGGTACAAAGGAGCAGTCCATATCACATGCAATACACACTGCTATCATTCAGGGGGAAAAAATGAGAGGCACTGATTATTAATGGATGCAAGTGATACTTCATGGTTTTTCTAAAATCAAGTTCCAAACCAAAACCAAGTTCCAAACCAAGCCCTATTAGATACTTCCCCATTTAAGGGATTATGGACACACAAGTACATTTCTCTGACAGAGTTTTCAAGAGCCTGACTCCAAAAATTCAGGGAAACTACCCTATTCATACCACTTTCACTGATGTGATTGGCTGAGATTTTTGACAGGACCTGGGTAAGAAGTAAGAAATGCCTCAGGGTCCTGCTGTTCCTACCATTGCAGGAAGCGAGTAAGCTACTTTGATGTTGATGCCCTCTCTGACTTTCTATCAAGTCCTTTTTGCTTCTCAGCATTGAAAGCATTCAGAAGTCAAGAATACTCTTTGAGATCATTATATGGAACTCCGTAGGGGAATCGAGTTATATAAAGTCCATTGTTTATGCAGATGAAAGGCAATCTTTGGAGGATCAATGCTTTCCGGTAACTGGGAACATAAAGGAATTCTCCTTCTCCATCAGGAAGGCTGACCATATGGATCCAGCCTCATGTCTGAAGCAGAACCCCACATTTCTGGCCTTAAGAAACTGGGTTCAAGGTATAATTCTGATACCAAAAACCAATCCAGCTTCCCTGACTTCTGGATGCTTCTACCTCAGCTCCACCTTCAAAATACACTGACTAACTGATCTTTTGGTCAGTCGACTCTCAAGCCAAGGAACACAAGAGGTATCTTCAGAAGGATCCCCATGTACCACATTCTCCCCCAGGTGAAGCAAGGGAGTTGCCATCCTTTCTGCTGGCAAAGCCCACTCCTGCACCCCACCAACCCCCACCAAAATCTGTTTGTTCTAAAATATCTTATTCAGTGATGTCCCTAGATCTGCTGGTATAACAGCAGTGCCTTCCATTTGCATTTCCTTAGTAGGTTGTTGGCTCTAGGTCCTCCTCTCTAAGATTCTTTTGAAGGGTTCTCATAGCATAGACATACATATGCACATTGGAGGCAGGCAATTTCTTCTTTTTCCAAGAAATCGCACATATAACATTTTCTCACATTCTCTAGGCTCCCATCTTGGATTATTCATCAGTCTGCAATCATTTTGGTGGAAGAAGACAGATTCTTCTTCTTTTTTTAAATTGAGATATAATTAACATAGAATAAAATACACAGATCTTAAATGTTTAGTCCATGAATGTTGACAATTGCATGCAGTGGTGTAACCACCACTCAAGACAGACCATATCTGTCCCTAAGAGAGTTACATCATACCCCAGTCCTGTCACTCTCCCTCTCCAACCACTACCTGACATCACCATATAGTTTTGCCTGTATTTGGAGATCATGTAAATGAAATAATAGAATAAGGCCCTTTTTTTGCAACAGGCTTCTTTCACTCAGCATGTATTTGAGATTCATCGATGTTGCTCGAATTAGTACTTTATTCTTTTTTACTGCTGAGTAATACTCCATTATAAAGAAATTTGCTTATTCATTCTCCTGTTAATGGACATTTGGGATTATTTCCAGTCTTGGGCTTATGAATAAGACTGCTATAGACATTCTTATGCAAGCCTTTTTGTGGGCCTATATTTTTATTTCTCATTGGTGAATACCTACGAGTAAAACTGCTGGGTCATATGACAGATGTATGCTTATCTTTATAAGAAATTGTGGAACAGTTCTTCAATGGGATTAGACCATTTTCTACTCCCAGCAATGACTGAGAATTCCAGGTACTCCACATCCTCCCCAATATTCAGCACTGGCAGTCTTTTTTATTTTAGCTATCCTAGTGGATGTGAAATGACATCTCATTGTGGCTATAATTTGCATTTTCCTGACATCTAATGATGTTGAGCACCTTTTATGAGGTTACTGGCCATTCATAGATCTTCTTTTGTGCAGTATCTGCTCAAGTCTTTAGTTGGGCTGTCTTTTTCTTGTACATTTGTAATTCTTTATGCATTCTGGATTCAAGTCCTTTGTCATGTGAAAACGTGCTGTGAATATTGTCCCAGTTGGTAGCTGTCTATTCCTTTTCTTAAAGCTATCTTTTGGTGAGCAGAAATCTTTAATATAGATGACGTCCAACTTATCAATTTTTTTTTAGTTTATGATTTGTCTTTTTGTGCAGTGTCCAAGAAATCTTTGCCTACTATGAGATCACAAAGACAACCTCTTTTGTCTTCTAGAAGATTTATTGTTCTGAGTTTACACTTGGGCCTATGATTCCATTGAAACGATTTTTAATCTTAAAAAAATTTTTTTAAAGGTTTTATTTATTTATTTAGAGAGTGAGCAAGCAGAAGAAAAGGCAGAGGAGATGGAAAGACAGAATCTCAAGCAAACTCCACACTGAGCATGGAGCCTGGACATGGGGCTCAATCTCACAACCTTGTGATCATGACCTGAGTGGACACTTAACTGACTGAGCCACCCAGGCGTCCCAAAACCAATTTTTTGTATGGAGATAGTGTCAATGTTCATTTTCTTTCTAGAATAAGAATATTATACTATTATGTATATATGTATGTATGCATGTATATATTTATTTACTTAACACTATTCAATACTATTTCTCAATAAATAGTTGTATCAGTACATTTAAATATAATTTATGTACACTTTACTTTACATGCAAGTTGTACATACCCATACCATGCTGATTTTATTTTCTATTGCATTCAATATTCTAGTAGAATTGGCAATCCCAACACTGAGAAGTATTACAGGGATAGATCACTTAAATTACACATCCTACACCAGCTAGACACTGCACTACATAAATATTTCATTTTATTATTTTTTTTAACAGGCGCTCAGATATAAAGACTCTTAGGTTTCTAATTTTAGCGAAAGTCTTATAATCTCACTCATAGGTACAACTGTTTAAAATGAAATGTTTATAAGTTTAAAACATCCATGATTTGTTCACGTACTCAAAATGGGATAGGGAGGTAAGCAATGGGCCCAACTCGTACAACATGAATTCAGAAGGCAGGAAAAGACTGTTTGCTATGAAGACAGCTAAAAGAATTCATGGGCATTTTCTAGCTTGCTCTTTCTCCTCTTCCTGTGCCCCACACCACCCCTTTTAACCCCTGCCTGCCAAAGAGAAACAACCTTGATTGATGTTTATGGAAAATACAGCTCCTCCTTTAGACTTAGAAAGAGCCACAAAGGAATAGAGACCATCTGATAGTATGTGCTACAAATCTTGAAAAAATAATTATTTGAGAATCAGTTAAGTATACTTTCTCCGCCTTTTTAATTGATTGAAATTCTATTCATTGTCCAATTTAACATAGGAAATAGAATTTTGGCCAATGAATTGGGCAAGTGTATCTTACCAGTAGAGCTACTGGTAAGTTGTCCACTGTTTTCTATTTAGCTTTCCGAGACACTAACTAAATAAGGACATCTTTGACCCCAAACTCCCTAAAAGTAGAATTGAAAGACTACTGAATTTCTAAAATGGATGCAGTACCTTGATTTCCACAGCAATAAGTTATACAACCATGAGTTTTATTTTTAATTGTACAAGAAGGAAAGCATGTGTATATGCACACACATGTGTGTGTCAGGGCTAAGTAAAGTAACGGGAAATGTAGAGAATTCCTCTTTCTGTTGCTAGGAAAGTTACTCTGCCCTTGCTTTTTGGGAGAATGCACACAATTGTCATCCTGAAACCTTTAAGTGGTAAACAGTAGAAGGTCCTAAGTCTTTTTGGAGAGCAGACATTCTGTAGTACTGGGCAGAATGGGCATGAGTAGGGAGACCAGATCAACACCAATGGGAAAAACTTCTTTATAAGAACTCTGTGAAGTAAAATATATTCTATTCTCCTATATTCAAGCATCTATCAAGATTCAGGGGGAATATTTTTTTTCTAAAGATTTTATTTATTTATTTGACAGAGAGAGAGACAGCCAGAGAGAGAGGCAACACAAGCAGGGGGAGTGGGAGAGGAAGAAGCAGGCTCCCAGAAGAGCATGGAGACTGACGTAGGGCTTGATCCCAGAATCCTGGGATCACGCCCTGAGCCGAAGGCAGACGCTTAAGGACTGAGCCACCCAGGCGCCCCCAAGGGGGAATATTTTAAAGGCATGCTGTGTATTCCCAATGCCAGTAATCATTGATATCCATAAAGATGAAATACTTGAGTATCGCATATATAAAATCACAAAAGTCTTAGCTAAAGGTACAAATATCTAATCAGATATTTAGTAATAACTGACATTTACTGACCACTTACTGGATGCCATACATTAAGTACTTTGCATGTCTTAACTCATTTATTCAACATGATAGAGCCATGAAATAATTACTATCTTCATTCTAAGTTTACATAAAATCAAGAACCAGAGAGGCTAAGTAACTTGCCCCAGGTCACATTCAAACTCAAGCAGCCTCACTCCAGAACCCACTCATATGTGCTGTGGACTGTATTGTATCTCCCCAAAATTCATTATGTTGAAGCCCTAAGTTCCAATGTAACAATATTTGGAGATAAGGCTTTTAGGAGGAAATTAAAGTCAAATGAGGTTATAAGGGTGGGGTCCTAATCCAGTAGGGCTGGTAAATTCTCTCCAAGTGCATGCATCAAGGATAGACTGTGTGAGCACACAGCCAGAAGACAGGCATCTGCAAGCCAGGAAAAAAGCTCTCTTTAGAACCTGACCATGCTGGCACCCTGACCTCACACTAGCAGCCTTCAAAAACTGTGAGAAAATAAATTTTTCGGTTTTTAAGCCACCCTGTTTATGGAATTGTGTTATGGCAACCTCAGCAGACTAAGAGACTATGGAAATCACGCTTCCCAGAGATTTCCAAATAAGGAGAGAATCAAAGAGAACAAAAGATCTCATTTTTGCTTCACCTATAATTTCTTTGCATCCTAGTAAACTTGCCCTTCTTTCCTTGGCTACTAAAAGCATCTAAGAAACTGAAAACTTATTGGATTTTATCACTATAAATATTCATAGATTTTTAAAATATATGCATCAATACACGCAGGTTAGGACACGTTTACTACATTGATCTTTGCAAAAGAAACATAAAAGCTTCTGATCAATATAAATGTAAAAGTTTTTGGTCAGATTTTTAGCATAACTAGATTTTCAGGCAATGACTCTGGGAACAAAATGGAATAAGAATGAAGACCTTAAATGGCTGCTGTTACAGTGTTCCTGATTTATTAAAAATAATCAGAGCACTACTGGTAATGCTAAATCTCCAACATTCCAATCTAGTGCAAGGAATTATCAGTGACTAAAAGGTCTTTGTCAACTTGAACATCTATAAACATTTAAGTGGTATTGAACAGATTCCATAATCTGATCTGCTTTTAACTGTAGAAATCAATGCAATTATTAAGAAGCTATTTAAATAATTCATGTTGTAAGAGAAAGCCTTCAGAGCAGCCATAATGTGTTTGCATCTTAATGGTATTTTACATAAAGCTGTGTTTTGCTACAGTGCACATTGGTAAGCAAGACCAATCAATCCCCATCCATCAGTTCAGAGGCAGCGATGAGGGAAATTCTGACAGTTTAGAGGAAGAGTTGGGCTATCTGGCGTTGATAAATAAGGGGGTTAAGAGAAAGTTTCTTCCCCCAGTATCTCAGAGGAAGATAGTATCCGCCTTTTCATTCACCCTACTGTCTTCTTGGTGGAGTTTGACACTCTGCTGGAGATACCATTCAGTGATATCATTGCAAGGTCATTGAGCCATACTAACCAGACAAAATGCCTATTCATCAGCCCCAACAAAAAGTATGCAGTAAGTGCCAAATGGTTAGCTCTGGGTAAAGACATTTTTGTGCAGGCATGATTTCTCTCTGAAGTTTTTTAACCTTATTCGCTTTCTTGACTTTGAAAACAGGGTGAATATAAGTAAAGTTAGCCTCCATAAAAGTTTAAATCTCAGGTAACTATCAAGGAATATGAGACTACTGTTAGCAAAAACATCAAAAGTTTTCTAATCCCCGCCTCATGCAATACCTGAGCCACGTCCATCACAGTATCGCCGAGTTGTGGCGCCGGTCTGTTTCAACCCCTCTTGCTCTTAAAACCCGTTGCCATTTCTCTAGGACTGAACAACTGCTATTCAGGCAATTATAACAAAGTTTCTCCTTATGCTGAACCCAAATCTGTCTCTCTACCCTTCTACCTATTGTTTAACTAGCACTTTGGGACCATTCAGTCAAGTATAGTCCTCTTCCACCTGCTATCCATACTTGAAGATAATGATTACGGTCTTTCCAAGTTCCCTCTTCTTCAAGTGGAACATTCTCAACTCCTTCAGTTTTCTCATGTTCCATCAATGTCCATGTCCGTGTTAACACCATGGTCTATGATCACAAAATTTGAAGACCATATATGTGGGAAAACCCACTAAAAGCATGTCCATTACTAAGGATTACCTCAATTATGAGAAATTGTTTCTGGTATTAAACCATTTACCAAATCTGGGTTAGCTCCTAATCTTTACTGTTTGAACATTACACACTTTATCCGTTATACGGTTTTCCTTTCAGCTCTGGGTGGTTTTCCCTTAGCTTGGCCCACAACGCTTTCCATGATCTGCCCTTGACTTTACTCTCCAGTCCCATCACTTAAATACTGCCCTCCACTCCCTCTACACCTGGCCACACCAAACTTCGGTTTCCTGAAAGCTCCAAGCTTTCTCCCTCCCCTATGTTGTTGGCCACCTGGAACGCTCTTCCTCCACCTTCTTCACATAACTAATGCTTACTAGGGGCAGACAGTCTCAGAGAGGAGAGAGAACACATTAATCAGTACAATTAACTGCTATAAAAAATAAGCTCAAATCTAAGGACTTAACATAATGAAAGTTTATTTCTCATTTATATTATAATCCAATACTGTCTGGAGGGTCATGTTTATAGGTGGATGAGGGAACTGCACACAATGCTTCAGGGAACCAGGCTCCTTCTACCTGATAATGCTGCCATCTTCTATATCTGGCCTCCAAAGGCATCTTAGAAAGGGAAGAAGGAGACTAAAGGATCTTCTTCCCAGTCGAAAATGTGGTTTACATCACTTCTGCCCACATTCCACTCACCACAACCCAGTCACAGGACTCCACCCTCACTACAAAAGAAGCTGGGAAATGCAGCTGCCTGAGGAAACTGAAACAGGGTTGCCAGATTCATAGCCCTGTCTCTGGAGGATTCTACTACGTCGTTCACGAAAGTCTATGGTTACCGATCTCATTGCACTTACTGCTCTGATGGGGAAATCATATATGCTGACTTGTTTTTTTTCCCCAACTGAATCGTAAGCTCCTTGAAGACATCAATGGGCTTTCACCTTTGTATTGTTAGTATGTGGCACAGGACATTTCGGCCACAAATGGCAGCTTATACTTATGAATAAACAGATTAATGAAGGAGTCTTGCCCACGCTAATATTTCTAACTAACTTGCTGAAATTCTGAAGACCCCAAAATCAAGACAGACTGGAACATGGCTCCTCTGAGCACTGGGGGTCAAGAGAGACAACAGGGGTTCTTAAACTGGACTGGATGATGCCCTTGATGACCACGGAGAAGATTAAGTCATCTCATTTTCCCCTAGACTACGGGCTCTCCAAAAGCACAGGCTAGGTCTTACTCATCTATGAATTCTTAGCACCCAGCACTCTTAGAAAGTGTTGATTGAATGAATGCAAAATACTGTCATAAATAGGGGTAATCAGATCATAGGCTCTCCTAACTTTAATTTCATGCCAAAGGTAACAAAAGTATCAGGACCAGCCATGAAATGCCAAAAGAGGGAGTTTTACTATGGCTCACAACAATTACCTTTATATCCTTTTATAATACTGTTTATTCTGATATTCTTTTTATAATATACATTATAAGGCCAGGAAAGTTTTGAAAAAGTTGCCTTAATTTTTAAACAAAGTGAAATGGTGAAAATCACTTAACCGCTTGAACCTAACAACCCTGACCCCCAGCTTTTAAGAGCGGTGGTTTCTTCTGCAGATGTATAAAGAATGCCTTCTTCCTTTGGATTTATTCATCACACACTGAGATATCATCATTAGGAAACTGCAAAAGCAGGAAAGGCTGTCTTCCTTTTCCAGTCTATAAATAAACAGGAAGACAAAGATAAAGACTGAAGCAGCTCCCAAGCCAATATTTTGAAACTCATGTTGACCTGTCTTAACCGCCTTACTTACTTACCATGACCAATTTTCAAGGGAAAAACAAAAGCAAAAACAATCAAAAAACAAAACATTCACTTAACGTCTAAACTAGAAAAAAAATTCATAGTGTGTTGCTTTTCTTGACACCTCCTATTAACTTTAAAGAAATAGTGAGGATCCTGAAATGTATTTGTTTATGTCAAAATTAATTTAAATGCTTGCTCTCTGGATGTTGGTTGTTGTGCTCAGAATACCTGAGATAAATCTATTGAAATGAGTGCTCATCTTCCAGTGCCTACATAGTTCTTATCTCTCAATAACTAGAATAAATAAGCAACAGGTCCAAAACTAATCCAAAAATATACAGTATTATCCACAGGGAATACTTCCAAGACCCCCAATGGAAGCCTGAAACTGAGGATAGTACCAAACCAATATACACCTACAAAAAGTTTAATTTCTAAATCAGGCATAGTAAGAGATAAATAATAATAACTAATAATAAAATAGATCGATTATACAATATACTGTAATAAAAGTTATGTGAATACAGTTTCTCTCTCTCTCTCAAGATATCTTACTGCACTGTACTCACCCTTCTTGGGACGACGTGAGATGATGAGATGCCTACGTGATGAGAAGAAGTGAGGTGAATGTCACAGGCACCGTGACATAGCGTTTGGCTACTACTGACCTTCTGACAATATGTCAGACAGAGGACCGTCAGCTTCCAGACCATGGTGGACAATGGGTAACTGACAGTGCAAAAAGTGAAACCGTAGATAAGGGGGGGACGACTCCTGTATTTATTTTAAAATGTACAGTGCAACCAACATTTAAACTAAAATGTAAAAACTAAGAATTTATATTTTTTGTACTAACAAAATTCATTTATTGGTAATTTTCAAATCTACTTAAATCCAATCCATCAGATAAAATAGGAAAATCAAACTTTTAATGCAGCATTACCTTGAAAAATCGTCTTCTATGATCTCTTATTTCTTTCTTCCAAATTATAAAGCCTTAAAAGTTCAATGAAAATCAGACAGATAATACCTGAGTAAAAGCAAACTTGAATCTTTAAAATGAGCTGCTCAGAGAATTTGAACATCAACCTTGGCAGGCCTGGAGTCCCTACTGTCTAGACTTGTGTGAGGATGTGACTAGTTCAAGGCCTAGAAAATCAAATCAATTACAAGATGGCACCACGGAATAAAGGGGACTGAGAGGAGATGGAAAGGAAGATACCCAGTTTGATCTAGAGGCATTTAAGCCCCCAGAAAACCCCAAAGCCCTCATTATCTCAAGGCCCCAGGGTTATCATGGAACTCAGCTAACAAAAAGATTGTCTTCCAACGCGGGTGCTTTTACCAGGTTGGTGCATTACAGGCTTAGACTAACTTACCACAAGAGCAGCAGTCTTCAGGGTCAATTGGTTGGTTAACTGAACACCCTACTGTGTACCATGTGAACACAAAGCTAAGCCCTGGAGGGTACAGCCAGGAACAAGACGGACATAGAACACACCCCCACGGGGCTTACGATCTAACAGGGAAGATCGACGTTTAGCACATAAGTTCTAGCATGATGCAAGTCTTCCAGGAGAACGTAGGGGCCATGAGAACACATTACAGGGGTTCCCAACTCGGTCAGGGATGTGAGCTGTTAGAGAAGGCTTCCCTCAGTAGTGATATTTATACCTGCTGAAGGTACTTCATGTGGCAGTGTCTTAGTATCTTCATCTACAGAATGAGATCATCATGGGGCACCTGGGTGGCTCGGTCGGTTGAGGGTCTGACTCTAGATTTTGGCTCAGGTCATGGTCTCAGGGTTGTGGGACTGAGCCCTGTATGGGGCTCCATGCTCAGTGGGGAGTCTGCTTGCAATTCTCTCTCTCCCTTTCCTTCTGCCCCTCCCCCTGCTTTCACGCACATGCACTTTTTCTCTCAAAATAAATTTTAAAAACCTAAAAAAAAAGAAGAATGAGATCCATACACACCTTACAGAAATCTTGAAAGGATTAACCTAGATAACAAATGGAAGCGCCTAGCATCTGGCAAGTGATCAACGTATGTTTCTGCAATTATTGTTATGATGATGATGATGATGATTACTACCATTTGCCTGAAGGAGTAAAAATGAGCCAGGTAAAGGGAGGAGAGGAGGAATAAGCAAGAGGAACTACTCCAGACACAGGAAGAAATAAAAGCAAAAGCCCTGAGACCAAGAAGGTTGTGGCCCCTCTAGATGGAGAAAATTAGGATCTGCAAACAAACAAACAAACGAAGGGATCTCTCTAAGGGAAGATCCTTCTGATCTTTTCCAAAAGTTCCCCCCTCACCTTGACCATTGGAAAAGCACTTTCCCTTGACTCTGCTTTCCCTTCCAGTACCATATTGTAATCTTTATTTTCTTTTTCATAATCTGCTGCATTTTCCAAATTCTCTCTATTAAGAACATATTACTGTCATAATTTTTTTAAAAAAGAAAGATTTTTTAAAAAGAGATCCCATCATTATTTGTCTTCCCTTAACAACCTAATCTCTGCAAAGTTGCCCTCTCCCCTCCCGCTCTGTCAGCAACTCATTGCCACCACTAAATTGAACTCTCTTGGTAAGGTCTTCAGATAGAACTCCAGCATTACGTCTCTACAACACAGATCTGCTCTCTCACTCACATGCTTCAAATATTTTATGGCCTCTGTGGCCTACAAAATAGCATCCAAACCTGTTAGCAAAATCACCCAAATGATCCGGAACCCAAGTCCAATCTGTCCTTCCAGCATCATTTCCTGCCACTCTGCATGACTAACCTTTTCCCCACTCACTCCCAGCCACACAGTACTGCTCTCCACACGAACCCTGATGGCCCTTTGCCTCGGCCCATTTCAGTTTCTTTGCCAAGAGCAGCCTTCCAACCTTCTTCATCTAGCAAAAGTCGACTGCTTCTAAACCCAATGAGCTTCCATGTCACCTCCTTTATGAAAGTTTCTACTACCCTGTCCAGCTCTCCTCAAAACTTAAGCCCTTGGGTACCTTGGGTCCCCTCATGCTGCCTTCCAAAGAGGTAAATATTTACCTCTCTGCTGATCTTAGGAGTTCTACTAAGGGAGAAGCTGCATCTCGTGCACCTGTGTGTAGAACCCCCCAGCTCAGAACTCAATAAACGTTGTTGCTACTCAAATAATATTATGGGTTTTGTTGAGGAAATCACATGAGAGGTAGGATATTTACAGCAAACTAGAGAGAGAAAAGAAGCAAAGACACACGCAAACCATCTCAATTACGTATCCTTCTCTTACAATCTCATACGCGTATTTACCAATTCGGCACAGAGTTATTGAGTGCTTGCTACGTGCCAGGCACTGTGCCCAGCACTCTGCAGAGTTGTGACTAAATCCGAATCCTTGTCTTCATGGGGCTTAACAATCTGTTTGTGAGATGGATCCTAAAGAAACACACAAATAAATATACACTTGCAGATTGTGGTAAATGTCATACAAAGGACAGGAGACCGTGAAAAATGGCAACTTTGAGGCTCCAAATTACATCAGCGAAAGAGGGGAGCCCTCTCAGAAAGTAAGTGTGACAAGGAGAAGTATAGGTTGAGGAGGAATTAACCATACGAAGAACAGGGGAAAACATGCCAGAAGGGGAGAATGTCCTGGAAGGTTCTGAGGCAGGCGGACATGGAGCATGAGGAAGTGAAGGATGGCCAACGTGTCCGGAAGCTGGTGAGGCAGCACGATGGGCCAGTTTCTCGAAGGCATCCTGGTTCTATGAAAGAGACTGCACTTTCTTCTCAGGGTACCCATGAGCCCCTGCCCTGAAGATTTCAGGCAGTGTTGTCCGTTTGGGGGTGGGCGTGACAATAGGATCAGATTTACCTTTTTAAAATATCACTCTGAAGTGAGGAATTAAAATTCCTTTTAGGTAGAATTACTAGTGAGATGGAAAAGTTCTCCGTTTATTTGATTTTTCAGTACCCTTAGGATAATTGTTATTTGAACATCCATCAGTCATATATTATATTCATCAGTCAAATATTTGTCTCTGATCATTCTCAAAAGTTAAACCTGACCCACCCCCGTAGCTCTTGTTTCTCTGAATAGGAGAGTGTACAAAGTTACAGTACAGATAGATCCTGGTTCCTAGAATGCCACATGGTGCGTGCCAACAAATGTTTAATCAGAGCTATCGTTCCAAAGTGTGTAAATCCTCTTGTCAAGATAAAGACCAGTATCTGACGTTGACTGAAACTCAGTGCTTTCATTTTAACTTCAGTTGAAGCCTTGGCCTTTTCCACCTGAGCTGACACTTTATGAATGGCACGTAAGAAAGAGTGAAAGCTGTTATTTTTGTTTGTGTAGAAATGGCACAATCCTTCCCTCTGTGGAGAACAAATTCACTTGGTTACAATTATGTCACAAGAAGGAGATGAAGCCCAGTTTCATTTTAAGAATGTTTTTTGTGACAATTTGTTAAACCAAAAGAAATATTACAAGCAGGAAGAGGGAGAGGAAAGGAGAAAAGGAATGTTGCAGGTCGAACAAAGACTAGCAGGAACGTACTTGCACACTTCAGCATATGGCCGCGGGCTGGCAAGCAGCAGCGATGCACGCGCACTGCTTAGAGCTTGGGAAGGAAAACTGTGAACACGCATGGTGAGGACATATCCGACACCCAGCCAAGAAAGAAGAGAAAGAGAGCACACACGATGGAATATAAACTCCTTTCCCAAGCTTTTCATGTGCGGCAATTTCTCCAATAGAAAAACAATGTTTGGAAACTGAATGAAAGACAAAGAAATCTAGAGCAAACAAAGGAGTACAGAACAAGGACCTTCAGGTGATACCAGAGGAGTGGAATTTAATGGTTTCAGAAAAATAATCTGGAGAAGGTAAAATAGTAGTTTTAACATTCATAGCAAGAACACACCTGTAATGAAAGCCAACCTTTGTTTGGCAGGTACTTCAGGTAGCATGCTAAGGTTTTCCAGGGATTATTTTAAACCTCTTACTAGCTCTATAATGGGTAGTAATTGTATTTCCATTTGAAAGATGAGGAAACTGTTGCTAACTGCAATATCCAGAAGCCAAGAGTCAGCTCCCTCTGATTCCACAATGAACTCCACATTAAATTCTGTTGTTCTTTTTAATCTAGAGAATTGAGGCTTAAATAAAATATAATACAGATTTCTACCTTAAGTCTTTTCATGACAAGCTTTCTAGGTCATATTTTAGATTGTCCTGCTTTTTTTTTTTTTTTTTTTAAAGATTTATTTATTTATTTGACAGAGAGAGAGAGAGACAGCCAGAGAGAGAGGGAACACAAGCAGGGTGAGTGGGAGAGGAAGAAGCAGGCTCATAGCGGAGAGCCTGATGTGGGACTCGATCCCATAACGCCGGGATCACGCCCTGAGCCGAAGGCAGACGCTTAACAACTGAGCCACTCAGGCGCCCCAGATTGTCCTGCTTTCTTAAGCACAATATCCGGAGCATAACTTAGAGTTCTCCTAATGATTCACAGTATACTGAGCATAATTTGAACATTAGCTATCACGTTCTGCCTATTACTAATAACAACCTCAAGAGATACCAAGATATGTGGGACTATCTGTTCCTCCACCAAATGGGAGCCAAAGCTCTTTGAGTGGTTCCTGCTCCTCGTATCCTGACTGTCCAGGCCAGCCCCGCACTGCGAGGTCATCAGTTCTACCCACCGGCTGCCGTGGGGCACGGAGCTCTAGCAGCCGACCGCCCGCGCGCCCCCTCCCCCCAGTTCAGCTGCTTCTTGCTTCTCCCACCTCCTCCTGCGGCATCCACTGTCTTCTGAATTCCAACCAGGTCAATTCGACACGTTTTCATAAAGTCAGCTTTGCCCTGCATTTGTTCTCTGTGGGCCATTTCATCGACAGTAATAGCAGACACGCGGGGCCAAACCCAGAAAACAGGCACTTCCTCTCCAGCAAACCTCAACTAGCCAGTTCCGACGGACTCTGTGTAGCTTAACTGAGGCTGAGAAGACTAACGATCCTGTGAATTAGCAGTAGGGTCCTCATTTTCCAGAGAGGTAAACTGAGGCTCAGAGAGGTTAAGCGACTCCGTTAGGCTTTCACAGCAAATAAGCAGCAGAGCTTGCATCTGAACAGGGTCTGATTCCTAAGCGTCACTGCCACAAACGGAGGGGGCAGAAAACACAATTTCTTGCAGTACTAAGGGCCTCAAAAACAGCCAGTTTGCTTTATGTTTTTAATGTAAGGTGGGTATTGAAATATCACAAATACACACTGAAACTGGAAAACAGGATTCAAAGCACAGACCAGAGATTTGCTAAACAGGCAACATACAATATTTGAGTTGTGCATGAATCAGTGCCAGCCTGAATGTCACACTTTCACGTATCGTGTGACTTCCTCAGTGAGTTCCTGGCTGTGTTGGGTGCAGCCCACCACTTTGGAGCCAGATGATTGCCTAAGAGTACAACAGCTATACAAAGATATGAAGATGTCTCGAGTATATGTTCAATATCCTTTAGAGTAAAAATATTGCTGGCATCAATTTTTGCCTATCATCACACTCAAGCTTTACTCATCACCTTATGCAGAAGCCCATTTACCTCTCCTCTTTACACCTAATTCTATTACAGCCTGGTTGTCCAAATTCATTTATTTATTTAGCCGATATTCATTAAGTAGATGCTCGGCTACAGACACTCTGGGCTGCACAGTACGTGAGACAGCAGAGGACGGGAACTCTGTTTCCGGTGTGTAACCCCGGATATTTACTCAGGGACAGTGATTGTAGCTGAATGAACACACACCTTCATGTACTCTCAGTAACCCTTTAAAGAGTCGCGAGTTAAAAAGCGAATCAAGAAATTTGCTACAGAAGTTGTTTCACACATGAAATTACATTTTAACCGGTTTTCTCCCCAGTCGACTAATACTTAAAGGTACTGAAGTCTTTATGTGGAGTGGAGAGATGGTTACATGGCAACCACACCCTAAGAAGTTGCTCAGACCCGTAGTAAGCACTGTGGGTTATGCCTTGGGGTTCTGGGTCTCAGAAGGAAATCTCCAGAGAAACTTTTAAACGCAAAGGCCAATAATGAATACTATGTAGACACACAAGTGTGGAGAACGGCTTCTTGGATGGGGCTGGTCCCTGTGTTTCACTCCCTTTAGACTCACACAGCCTTTATGTGCTGCTTGGACTCTTTCAAACCACACATCAGAGGCACCCTGGCAAAAATCGCATCAGCATAAACAGCTCCTTAGAAATTCAGGCAGCACCTTTATGGCTCTGCTGGAGACAAGACCTAATGCCCACTGTGTGGTCTAATTGTTCCTGTGATGCAATTACATTTGGAAATTGTTTGGCCTTTACTGGGTCTGCATTTTTGTTCCAAACAATCCTGATAGACTAGCTATGGCATTTTAGATAGTTTTCTTTCATGTACATTCGAGAGCTTTCTTGGTCTTTTTTCTAACACTGTGCTATGTATTCCTATTTCCTACTAAGCATCCACTCTTTTTTAGGGCTACTAAGTTGTTGCCTCCTTTCTAAAAAAAACTCTAGTAGGCTTCCTAAGTACATGCCATTTAGTTTCATCTTAGAAAAATAAACAGGACACCACCCGGAGTGCTGCCACTCTTCCTGCTTATAAGGGTTACATTTAAAATGCTTTTACTTGATCCTCCATGATCTTTTTAATGGCACAAATGCTTAAAAGATTAAATGCATTTTGAGGAAACTTTAAATCCGTAATTCTTAATGGCATATTTCGAAAAACTGAAAATGATACATATGCTTAGCTTTAAAAATTTCTACAGAAATACAAGCCGACAAAAACATTACACTTCTGACCTATTTTAAAATGTTTTCCTCTTTCTTCCACTCATTAATCATTATAACCTGTTGACCAAATCGTATATTATCTCCCCTTCTATGGCTAATCTTATTGCCTCAGGTGATCAGGGAGCGTTTTATGACCAAAGTTCTCAGTAAATAATTTATTCCACTTTTCCATTACTTGGAGAGTAAAGTGTCAGAATAGTGCCTGACACTAATACCTGAAGCACAGCACCGGACTTACCGGACAGATGAGATAAGGTTTAATGCACTTATCTTCTTTCTAAAAGATCAGTTCATCAATATTGATTGAACGCAACGTGCACAAAAGTATATATTAGGAGAGAGGAACTTCATCTAAACACTACTTTATTTCAAGTTTAAGCTAACTGAGACATGGGAGAATTTATGGCTTTTCCTACACCAGCATCACTAATTGGGAAGAATCCTTAATTACAATCTAACACATAATTAAATCCATTAACCTTCTAGATAAGTTAAAACAAGAAGACTCACAGAGAGTAGAGTCTCCCTGAAACAGGTGATGACCCCACCCCACCCCCAACTGTTCCATCTTAACCTGAAGCAAGGCAATCAAGGTGAATGTTCCACTTCTGGTCATAAATTTCGGGATGCATCTGCTTTCTGTGGGGAATAGGAAATTGAGGCCACTTAATGACTCTGGAAGGTACCAAACGAGGGAAGGGAAAGGAGGTGGCGACCATCTCTGGGCACCTTCATTACTCATCATGTCACCACGGGGTGTGGGGATCAACAACCTGGGGCCCCACAAACCACCATTTGTTGATACGGACACTGCCGTTCGGAGAGGCTGAGTCTTGATTAAGGTTACTGTACAATTAACTGCTGGGGTCTGGCCACTGGTCAGACAGCTGGCAAATACCAGGAGAAGAAAGTTCCAGAAGCTGCAACACTTCTCATTCTCTTTTCAACCAGAGACAACCTGTTGCTTTTTTTGTATTTTTCTCTTTGGCTGTTTTGCCAAAATCCTGGTGTGGACTCAGTTTACTCTAGTTTCACTATCATAACCACCATACTGACTAGACGCTGAAGGTGGGGAGGAAGGAGGTGTGTTTTCTCTCTGGTCCCTAAGCTCCCTGAGGAATGGCCTTCCCCCAACTTCCCTGTGTGGTGACCTTGTTGGAGCTCTTCTGAAGACATTCAGCATCCTCTTGTCTCTGTTCTTCATCCAGTCTACTACGGTAAGAGCTAAACGCACAATGAAGCTTAATATTATCCTCTTAGAAACTGTGCTTCAAAAAAACCAAAACCAAAAAAAACCAACCAACCAACCAAAAAAAAAAAAAAACAGGGACAATGCTCTGGTGAGCAATTAAGTGAAAATGGTGGCATTACAACCATCAGAGGTAGGCGGGGTGCCTATGGCTTGGTCTGCACTTCTAGAACTTAAGTCAATCCAATTCAAGTAAGTGGAGGGGCAGGGTGTGACTTCCATCTCTTTCCTTTTGCTTTTTAAAAGTCAGCACAGAAGTCAGTCACTGAAGGGCCAGAGCCGGCACCATTGTCCGCTCCGGCAGAAGAGCCCACGGCTGGGTCCGGGCTCTCCGAGAGCTCCGGGGCTGCGCAGAGCACCCAGGGCTACCAAGACCGAGGAAGACACTCTCCTCCCCGGCTCTCATCCATCACAGCCACTCACTGCCTTCCTCCCTGAGTTACAACCTCCCCTTTCACTGCTCTATGTACTCCATTAGGCCCACACGAGTACTTGCCTACAGCAAAGGACTCAGAAATTCTTCACAAATACACATTTCCAGTAGAATGTAACAGAAAGGGGGGTCAGGGAAAGCAGAGAGAGTTTAATTTCCCGCGGACCTGCGGCTGCTTCCAGGCATTACCATGTGGCTGTCTGCTTCTCTGAAAGAATTCCTCGGGCTAACAGGCAGCTGAATGGCATCACCATTGTCACCTTCTTGATTTATAATTTCTTTCAATATTCAGTTTTCTATGACAATGGAAGGCGAAGAGCAGAGCCAACGACCCAGAACAACAGTTAACAGGAGTTATTATTATGTTTTAGCTGTTGTTGTTTTACATGCTCTGCCCCCACCCATCTCCTTCCCAAACTCTCTTCCGCTTCGCCCTAGGGGCCCCAAACTTGAACAGGCACTAACTTCATGGGGGAGAGGGTATTCAAGTGGCCTGAACGCATATTGTGTGTGGAGGAAAACCAACCCGTTTCGTGCCATTTATCACAGATAACTGGCAAGTGGACCTTCAAGAGTTTGTGCTTAGTATTTACTGAGTTCACAAATGTGCTAAGGACTATATTGAAACAACAAGGATGGGATCCCTGCCCTTTGCTCCTCTATATGCCTTTCAGCCCAGGAGGTTTCAAGGTAGCGGCCCTGAGGAAACCTTCCCCTGACCTATACTCTGACCATATCACACTGGTCAGAGGAGGGCAGGAAAGGGAAGGCTGACTACAAGGGCAGTGAGTAGACCCAGGAGGAACCTGACAACCACGTGATATCTGAGCTTCTAGTACTGACTAGATAGGAACCATACTCTGAACAACGGAAATCTTTGGCAATCAAAATAGAGAATTTAAACAAAAGAAGCATCATATTAGCCATGGTCATTTGCTCAATTTAGACAGACGTTTCAGTTGAAGAATGAGCATCTGAGAAGAATGGAAGAGACTGAGGTTAAAAAGGCTGTCTAACACTTGCTATTTTTACATGAAAGGAAAGCACGGTAAGGAAATGGGCTTTTCCTGCAGAACTGAGAGGAAAACAGAGCCCACTGTCAGGAGAAGAGAGAGAGGGAAAAAAAACCAAAACCAAAAACAAAACATGATCCATAAAATTAGTCATAATGCTTTTTTTTCCTTCTGACAAAACTAGGGTTTCATTTCTGCTAAGTAGCTTCCACATAAAAGAGAGATCTTTTCTAAAAAAAGAAGAGGTTCACGAAGATGTTCAGAGTGGTCGGGATGGTTAATCCAATGACTGTGAAAGCTGATTCTTAGCCACTTAAGCTATTTAATCCAGAACCTTCGTTAGATATCCACTTTCATTTCCTAATATGCCTCTCAAACAGCATCAGTTCAGGCTGCTACAAGACTGGGTATTGAGGGCTGAAAAATGATTACTATGTCATCTTGTCAGCCGGGAATGTCACTGGGAGGTTTAGCCACCACCCTTTCTGAATGAGATGCATGGCAGTGTAGTTCAAAGCAACCCCAATGGAGGGCAACAAAAGGGCTTTTAACCTAATACCTTCTATTTCATTCCAGGACTATCCCCTCTTGCACTCACAAGTGTTTGGTGTATTATGTTGTCTTCCTTTCTCCTCTATGGTTATGAAAAAGAATTTGAATTTTGTGAAATTATATAGCAGTTAACCCATCTACCATGAACTTAAAAAAAAAAAAAAAAACCCTCTTTACTAAATACGAAAGTCCCTTTGAAAGAATATGGCAGAGCGGTCCTTTCCTGCATGCTGGTGAAACGATAAATGGTGGCATTACAACACACTATGCCAAGAGACTGCACAACACACCAAGACTTTCCACTCCACTTCCAGAATCCTCCTTAGAGAAGCTTCTGCACATGCACACAAAGAGATCCAGTTAGGGATACTCAAAGGCACGTTTCCATAACAGGGAAAAAATGTGCAACAATTTAATTATGCATCAAAAATTGGATAAATTATGGCATAAGACAGAAAACTAAGCAATAAAACAGATATACAATATGTAAACAACACGGACATTCCTCAAAAACGTAGGTCTGCATGGACCAAACTGCATAACGATACTCTATCATAGAGTATGCTATCATAAATGTAAATTTAAAAACACAAAATAATCCACTACTGTATGTTATTAATACACATAAATGTAGGAAAAGTATCCAGATGTGAACAGTGGTCTCAAAATTCATAATGAGAGGTACCTGTGAGGAAGTAGGGAAGGCAATATTTTATCTCTGTTATTAAAAAAGAAAAAAGGAAGTAAAGCACATGTGGCAAACATTAACGACTATTAATACTTTCAGGTAGATATATGGGTTCTTATGTTATCTCCCTGCAGCTCTCTGGATGTTACATTGATTTTTTAAAATAGTTTACCTTTGACTACCATTTACTTAAAAGTCATACATTTTCTGGGCACCTGGGTGGCTCAGTTGGTTAAGCGACTGCCTTCGGCTCAGGTCATGATCCTGGAGTCCCAGGATTGAGTCCTGCATCAGGCTCCCTGCTCAGCGGGGAGTCTGCTTCTCCCCTCTCATGCTCTCTTCTCTCCCTCTCAAAGAAATAAATAAAATGTTTTTAAAAAATAAAAACAATAAAAAATGAAAGTCATACATTTTCCTAAATTCATTCAATTGTCCGTTTACTCAACAAATATTTGTTGAACATGTCATTAACCCTGGGATATGAAGAAAAGATCCTTGCCCCTGTAAGGCCCACATGAGTGGGCTAATTCCTATTTAAGAATCTTGTCACAGGAGCGCCTGGGTGGCTCAGTCGTTAAGCATCTGCCTTCGGTTCAGGGCGTGATCCCGGATTCCTGGGATCGAGCCCCACATCAGGCTCCTCCACTGGGAGCCTGCTTCTTCCTCTCCCACTCCCGCTGCTTATGTTCCCTCTCTCGCTGGCTGTCTCTCTCTCTGTCAAATAAATAAATAAAATCTTAAAAAAAAAAAAAAGAAAGAAAGAAATCTTGTCACATTCTGCAATGTAGTTTTCTGTATACAGTAAGGAAGGATTTCCGTTAGGTGTGAAATTGCCCAAGAGTAACTGTAGTGTGCTTATTTACAGGCTAGCATACTACTAAAGTTCCAAAAATATAATTGTCAATATTTGCCTTTAACTATCTTCTTGCCAAGAGTTTTTGAAAGGGCATTAAAGCAAATGAGTTTTGAAGATGTTCTGAAGTGAGTTATTATCAAACAGACGATTATAATGACAAATAGTCAAATAAGTTAATCTTTCTTTGAAAGTTTTCCAAATTGACAGAGTAATTGGCCAACCTGTCACTACTAATGACAACAGTAGGTGATAGAGTGAAACCTGAATTTGGCATAGTCGCTACACCACCACCATAGCACTTCCAACATCTCATGGCTCCATTCTGTAGAAATCCAAGAATAGAAGTACTGTCTATCCTGTTTTTCTCTAAGGTAGCTGCATACAGTTTCTGCACAACAAATATACATTGCCCGCTACACTGAAAAACACAAGGCCTCAATATTGCTGGCTAACTCCCAACATTACTGCAAGTGACCAACTCAATCCTCATTTTCCATTCCAGTTTTTTATTCGATAAAGATGAGAAAGGCCCCACTCTCAGTCATCATCTGTCAGCCCCCCAGGCCTGCAGTCAGGCTACCGTGGCTACTATTTACTTTCAAAGAGAGGCCACGTCTAAGGGTGTGAGGAAGTCAGACACTAACCAGATCACAGACGTATCAAGAATAAGGAATCCCGATATGGAATCATTAAAACAGGCTTGGCTCAGAAACCAAGAATGAGGACTGTGGGACAGAATTCTCTCCTCTCTCTAATGCCTTCTCCTGAGAGTACTTACCAATCATCAAAATTCACGGTACAGCCTGTAAGATTAGGAGGCTCGTTCAGATTACCCAAGCTTATTATGGCTGCGTCTGATCAACCAGTAGGGACCAAGAGGCCAGGTAAATATATTAGGCTTAGTAGAGCACAGGTATATGTACACACACACACACACACACGCACACTTCTGATTTTCAATCCTTAACCTAGTAATTATGAATGTCACCTAGCTTCCATAAAACCTTCCTCTCTGGGTAACCGTAACACTGATCAGAGAAGCTTTTTTTTTAGCTTAACCTGTATTCATGTGTTATTAGCATACGGTATATATACACTCAAAGTGTTTTATTATAATTTTATTGCAATTATTGCCATCCCAAGTGGTTTAGATGTCTGTCAATCACATCTATAAAAACAAAAGTTTCTAAAACCATTTCCTTTTAGGATATTAAAGTTACTCAATAAATTATATCCTAAGTTCCAGAGATTCTTAGAATGCAGCTAAATGTAAATACAAAATAGTGTTTGCTTTCAACTGATGCTTTACCAAGTCCCAAAGAGGGAGAAACTCAAAAGTCGTCATCCATGTAAAAATGAGACACCAAAGCAGATACCAGGCTAATTTTAAGATTTTTAAGTTTGAGAATTGGATCGGCAAGGCGTCAGCTTTTGTTTTTAACTGAGGTAAAAGTATGCGTTTCTCAAATGTTAACACAGTCACCAAAACCAACAAGTATACAACACACACACACATACACACACACACTCTCTCTCTCTCCTCAAAATGAAAGCCCAAATTTCATTTGACTATACCTGTGATTCAGTCAGATGCAGTCTCTGTTTTAGCTCAGTTCTGCACGTGTGTTCAATCCTTACTGTGGATAAATCACTTAAGAGAGCCTAAGAGAAGCTAACACAAACAAAAACTCGGCGAAGCTCAGACCTCAGATGAACCACTGAGATAGAATGAACCAGTCTGGCCCCTTGCAGTCTGACACAGGTTTCAAAGACTGGTTCAACTCCTCACCTGCTTTATGGCCTGGGGCAGGTGCTTGGCCTCCGTGAACCTCAGTCTCCTCTTATGTAAAATAGGATAATAATAATTACCTGCCACAGGTTGCTGCACGGATTATATAAAATAATTTCATAAAGTACCTGATGATAGTAGGCAATAAACACATGTTAATTCTCTTCCTCCTGTCTCTTTTCCCAAAGAAGAAGAGAATCACCTGGGGACAGAAGCATTAAGAGAATGTTGCAAACACTCATGAAGGAGAGAAATAAATAGTCTGTTATCAAGTGGAGAGTGTAATTCAGGAGGGCATTCTAGTACGCACGCGGGAGAGCAAAGAAACGGGCGAAGACTAATTGCTATGAGAAACGCAAAGGGACCAGCTGACCAGCAAGTCTGTAAGGGAGAAGTGTGGCCATTAAGGAAAAGACGGGGTATTTAGTAAGAGCTAATGAAAAGAATCGGGACTTCTGCTTAAATGCCACTTGGACTCCCGATTGTATCATCTGAGTGCCATCCCCCAGTGAACCTTAGGCAGGGCAAAGAACCATGATGAAGTAACTCCAGGGGGACCCTGTTTCCCAAATCCCAAACAGGCTGAGCAGAACTAACACTGCTAAGAACATGAGCTGTCATTCCGATCGACTCATACCTTCAGACCCACACGGGCATCATAACCGGTTATCTTCTATACAAAATAAGCTTTCTGGCCCCAGGGGCAGCCCAATTGGCAAAACTGCGGTCTGGGCTTTCAAATGCCACAGAGCAGCTGGATCACTGCACCCTGAAAGTACTGTCTTTCATCACGTCTAAGACGCCACCAACAATAGAAGCCACCATTATTTTATGGACCCTTGGAAATAAGAGATGCTCCGAAATGAGGAATCAGATAGAAGAGCGCCACGGACAACTGGGACACCAGAAGGTCACATTCTCTGGGGAAGGGCAAACCAGAAATCAACCTACCATGCTGGAAGAGACAGCGAGGACATGTGCTGCTTCAAGCTCGTGACTGGGTGAAGACAAGAAAAAAATCTCTGCCGAGAGTTTACAACTATCAGCTGGTACCACACCCACACGACCCGTGCGCCAGAGGAAAACCTCCAGCAGAGCATTTAAATTCAAGTGCTTTCAGACTGAGAGTGTCCCCAGGTGGCTAGCACAAGGACACACAAATCCAGAAGTCCCCTCTGGAAGAAGTGGACTTGAATCCAGGCTGACAACCCCTCAAACATGCCATCACCCATACAACACACTCTGATTTCAGGGAGTCGAAGTACCGGGGGGAGGGGGCAAGGAGATGGAAATGGGTGCATCTGGAATTTTTAAAATGCATTATCTGTTTTCTTACAAAGAATAGGGTGTTGTTATATATGGATCTGGGTCACTCAGGTATTTATTAGTACGTATCCACTATGTGCATAACAGCGATTTCAAAGCAATTGAAGGCATGACCTTGCTCACAAGCGGCTTACTAACAATCTCTCTGGGAACAGAGATTCATGTTTCCATCGATTTACTTTTGGATTATTACGGTTATAGTGTTGTCACCGAATGGTTAGAGGGGTAAGTGCACACACCCCTCATCTTGGGTCTGCTTTGTTACGGTCTAGCTTTGAAAAGGTGTCCAGATAAAATCAGTTCTAATGGAAGTAAACTTATTTTCATTCCTCCAATTTCAGCAAAATTCGATAAGCAGCCAAGTACTTTATGATTACTTTGGTTAGCTTTCGCTTGAAATAACAGTGTCATGCCCAGCATGTGGGATATGCAATTTTGATCATTTGGTTAAAACCTGTAGCATAAGTAAATACGATTAACTTCTATACTGGGCAGGAAAGTTTGAAGGAACTTCATCCTTAAGGCTTTTTTTAAAAGATTTTATTTATGTATTTGACAGAGAGAGAGAAAGAGAGAGATAGCGAGAGAGAGCACAAGAAGGGGGAGCAGCAGGCAGAGGGAGAGGGAAAGGCAGGCTCTCCGCTGAGCAAGGAGCCCGACGCAGGACTCGATCCCAGAACCCTGGGATCATGATCTGAGCCAAAGGCAGACACTTAAACAACTGAGCCACCCAGGTGCTCCAAGGCTTTTTAAAAAAACTATAATATTAGAAATCATTAGAGCAACTTTTATTCATTAATTCAGCTTTGAAAGGGAACATCTAATTTGCTGGTCAAGAGAGATCTGAACTCTTGCATACAAAGAGGTAGCAGGGCTAGCTTAGTAACAACTCACCGAAAACCTGTTAGCATTAGTTCTGTCCTTACGCATGACAGAGTTAGTATTTACCGCTGCTGGGATTACTACATTGTACATATGCCAAAATCCAGCCCCAAGGGACCCTTACACAAAAAGTCTCTTATCTGATGCCACTTCTTGGGAAATGTCCTATTACCACCGCCTGAAGGAATACAGGTTTCTCCTGCACAGACAGTCACTTGGTTGCATGCTTTGGTATTTTTCTTACAATGCCCTCAATCCCCACTCTGAGTCCTCAGCACTGCATGTTCAGAAAATCATTTAAAACAGACAAAACGCCTGACTTGGTAACTTTTCATAAGCAAACATGAAGACGCTTAGGAATAAACTACATACAAATTACACACATTCTAGATACCTACTCTCCCACTGCACCTGGGCTAGCTCACACTAGATCCTTCTTTCATGACTCTTCTCCAAGTGTACCCCCACTCTCAACCTTGGCTGGAACAGAGACCTTTGTCTGCCTCCTGGGACACGAAACACCCAAAAGTTCTTGCCTGGGTCTGGTCCTCCTCCCCGGGGTCCTTGCTGCCACCACAGCCCTGACTCCCAAGTCTTCTTAGACTCTGCACATACAGGTGACGTGGCCCCTAATGGCAACTCTAGGCTGCAGGGTTTTAAAGGCTTCAAGTGTTTTCTACACCTGTCATTCCACTGGTAAGGCTCTAGCTTCTTCACAGTTGGACAACTCTCTGCCAGAATCACTATCCAAAAGTTTCCAGTTGCCCACCTTGGTACCCCCCCACCAGAGACCATTTTTCGTTTTTCTTCAGGGAGTCAGTAATCTCAGCATTTAAATCCTGACCTATGTTCTCTCAGGTCTTACTGGTATCCCTAGAACTCTCTCTCAAGCCACAGACTTATGCAAGCAACTTGAAAATGATTCTGGGGAAGCACTGAAAGAATTGTCACAAGACAACATAAACAATTATAGGAGATACACATTCTGGAACGTAACTCCATAAGTGAGTAAAAAACAGAGATTTCAAAAAATAAAGTTAAGGAAACAAAAAGCTGACCTCATAGTGAATAGATAAAACAGTGAAAAGTAGGGAGGAGGGCAGGGTTATCAATTTCTGAGAGAAGGAATGAAAAAGAAGATTTTTTTAAAAAAGATTTCATTTATTTATTTGAGAGAGGAGAGCTTGAACATGAGCAGGGGAAGGGGCAGAGGGAGAGGGAGAAGCAGATTTCCTGCTGAGCAGGGAGCCCAATGTGGGGCTTGATCCCAGGACCCTGGGATCATGACCTGCGCCGAAATCATATGCTTAACCAACTGAGCCACCCAGGCGCCCCAAGAAGCCTCTTAATAGAAGATGCTCAACCTGCACTGGCAGCATCTCAAGTCTAATGCAGAGAACTGTGATTTTCACTGAGTGTGGGGCTCTTGAACCAAGATGGTAAAACTGTGCAGATGTATTTTTAAATCCATGAGGCTGCTGGGCAGGTGCAGCGGTAAAAGAAAAACAAATCCGAGCTGGTGTTCTGCTTGGAATAGCTCCACGTCTCACTTCCCAAATATTATTCTGTACATCCAATTTATTTTTACTTTCTAGCATATATTAGCTACATTATAGATTTTTTCAATTGTCAATATAAAACAGTGTCATTATTCATTTCCTACTGTGCCCTGTACATAGGTATTTTCTTGATTATATGAAAAGTGACAATTTTATAGATAAAATTTTTCTATTTATCAACCACATTAGTATGTTGTTCTCTTCCCTTTTTTTATTGTTTAACATAAGATATATTCATACCTAACTATATGTTTATATTTTAACAATAGTGATTTGCATACCTATACACATAAACTCCTTGGAACAGTGCCTGGCACACAGCAAATATTCAATAAATGTTAGCTGTAATCATTATCATTATTATTTTTGTTATTGTTGTTAAAAACAATTTACCTTACTATAATGAATTCTAATTATATCATAGCTTATACCTGCCAGGAAATTCCTACACTGTGCAGAATGGATTTACACAGTACTTGAGTTTATAAAGTGGATTTCAAATTCAAATAATTAACAGAAAAATGCAGAATCACTTTGGCTAGATATATTTTGTACACGTTGCAGGCACATTTGATTTTATACTTAAATACTTTTGTGATCAGTAATGAAAAGAGCTGTTCAACACTAATTTTCTTTGAAGAATATAGACGGTACCTCAGCTAGGGGTTTTTTATGAAATCTTTGACAAGATTCCCAGAGAATCAACTTTAAAATACTTACAAAGCCTTATTATACTTAGAGTTACCCTCACCTTCAACCCATTCTTCATGCATCTGCTAAATTAATCTCCCTAAAACATTGTCGTTCTTCAGCATAAAAACGTTAATGGCTCCCATTGTCCAAAGGATAAGACTAGGGACTTTTCACTTGCCTCATCTTCCTACATGGTTTGCCAGACTGAATGCATACTGGTCCTCCCATCACCTCCAACATAACAAGGCTTTTCTGCCACCAACCCCATCATGTCTCTCAAGGCTGAGCACAAATGTTCCCCTTCCACAGAACCTTTTTAATCTCCCCTAGAGAGAAGTGAGCTCTGTTTCTCCAGTTTTCCATAGACCATTCTCCTCAGACCATCCATGGCCCTCATTTTGGGTTGTTAATGGCCATTAATTATGTAGTACTTCCCCTGGTTATGCTCCACTCTCCCCAAGAGTGGGGATATGTCCGACCTTTGAATCCTCCATATGTGTAGTTAAGAACACGTGTGCAAAGAACATTATTATGGAAGGATATGTAACAAGAAACCAACATAAAAATCATGAGCTAAGTTCCTTGAAGTTACTGTAAGTTCTAAGAATGGTCTCTCTCGGACTAATGCCTAGCTTAACTTAACATTTTTCTATAACACTTAAAAGAAGCGGTACACGTTGAAACACCCACATCTACATATAACTCTCCACTCTCTCATCACGCTGACATACGGAGCTGATGAGGATGAGCTGTGGGAAAGTCGTGTCAAAGAGATGACAGATGATCTTCAGTACCTATCAGAACGAGACTAAAGTAAAGTAGACATCCCACTAAACTATGAGTTACAACTGGAACAATGTTCGGAAGTCATTTTGGACTACCTGAAAGTAGCTGCCCAACATGAACCATAACCCAAAAGAGCATTTAACATTGGGCATGGAGAATTATTTATTGGAAATAGAATCGAAGATCTAATGTTAGTATGTACAAAACTCAAGCACATCTTGGATGCTACAGGACGTTGTATTATTGCCCTTCCAACAAAATGAAAAACAACTAAAATGATTCAAAGAATAGAGGTATTTCCATGCAAGTATAATTTTAAAATTAGGACTCCTCAGTCTGGAAAAATATTAATTGAAAGGAGATATTTTTAAAGTTTATAAAATCATAACCAAACTTCTTCCTCAAATCATGGAAAATCAGGAGTGGAGGAAATTTTTGAAATGTTATTTTCTTGGGGGAAAAAAACACCGATAACACTTCATAAATGTGTGTGGATCACATTGCTTTCAGTATCCCAAACACACAAACAGGTCCAAGCACGGTGTAGCCACACTCACAGAAAATAGATCCATTGGTTATATAAGGGATATTTGGGGCATTTGGTTGACCTTGTCCAACCGTCAACTAATGCTCCCAAAAGTTCCTCCCTTATTTCCAAAAGTAGGGTCAAAATCATGCTTGGAAAATCCTTGGTCTACATCAATATAACCTTTCATATATTCTAATTATAAATGGAAGCTCACAAAGTATTTTGAGAAGTCGGTAGAAGGATTTACACTATAAGAGAAAGTAAAGGACTAAAAGAAAGTTGTCTGTATCGAAGGCTCCAAACTCAGTTTAGCTTTAGGCCAGGGTTAAGGGGAGGCAATCTGTTATTGAAAAATCATACTTCAGATAACCTTTTCATTTTTTGAGGTGCTCTAACACTCAGCCATTCAAATATCATGATGCAAACCTTTCACAGATCAGCATGACAGTCTTTTTCTGAAAAAAATCTTTTGGCCGTATAACAGGTCAACTTTCTGTCAAGCAGTTCAAACCTCTCTAGAAATACGCTTGACAAATTCTCAAATTTTAGACAACAGACTGGAAAGAGGAGATAAAAACAGCTGGAACCACTGGCCTAAACGGAATTCAAACCTTCTTCTCAGTATGGAGTTATATGATCTTGCTACGCTTTATTTCATGTTGATGTAAACTAATTTTCATTATTATAAAGCCAAACATCCCTGGGAAACTGACAGGAAAAAAATATTACAGAGAAAACCCAGTATATGTATTAAATATACATAGTTACATAACTAAAGCACAGAACTATAAATCAATCTCTTAAATATTTCCCCTTAAAAAAAAAAATTACTCCAGTTACGTATCTTTGCCTCTTGTTGCCATCAAAGCTGAAGGATCAACCCTTCAGGTATTGGCTATTACTACTAGATTAGCGTAATGGAACTTTAATAAACATGATGTGGATTTAGCTCTTAGTCTGTGTTTGGACTCATTTTAACCTATGGTATTCTGTTGTCTCTTTGCATTTGCTATTTTTAGTAAATGTCTGAAAGAGGAAACCAGGAAGTGTATTTTGTACTAATTTCTAGTGCAAAGTTATTTTCAAACAAATAAAATTCACTTTGTAATAAATTTAAACACAATCTCCCTTGTTTATATAAGCTCACATAAAAGTCCAAAGAGCTGAATGCTTAGGCTCAGTTGCAAACAAAATAAAAGTATTAAATTCTTTGACAGTCAAAGAAATAATTCTCATTCAGTGATCCCTTTATTACTGCTATCTTTAGTTTCCATGGGGGTTTGTGTGAATAAAATAAAATCAAATCCCACATGCACTTAGATAGAATTACAAATGAATGTTCTCCATTCCTGTTTAGGTTGAGAGTTCCAAGAATGACTATCATGCACGTATAATGGCGGTCTTTTAGCAGTACTGACATAAAAGGGCTGTTCAACTGTGTTGTTTAATTGTATATATTCCAATGCTAGGCAACTCTCCAAACCTTATTGTAAACATTGTATAAGGCCTGTAAGTTCAGGAAAATAATGGAGTTCAGGCTTTTTACAGTTAACTCCAAGTGACAGTTGACTTCTCCTTAGGATTTTATATATTGTTTGCCATGATTAGTGCCGATTGCTCTGTCACATAAAACGAGTTGACATTTGGAAACTCAGACTCATGTTATGCTCCAAGGGTGTCGTTTTTTTTCCCCATGAACACTGACTTGGTGCAGCGTTTTGTTTCTGTGTCTATAGAAAAAGGTAATTTATTACAAACTGATGTACAGTTATGTTAAGCTTAGTAATACGACAGAATATATAATCAGTAGCCATACTGAGCAAGTATTAAGTATCCTGGTTATTATGTTCCAGCAACAGAGAAATTTTAATTTGATGGAAATTATACTTTAAAAGTATTTCTACGCAAAAACTCATGTTTTTGTACGCTCTTGCAGGAGTCACTAGTTTCTAGTCACCAGTGCTATGATTAAGGAGGAAAAAAGGCAGAGAACCATAGGATAAAAGGTAGTACATTCCTACTCTTTCGTTTTATAAGAATGAGGCTCATTTACTGTTCAAAGGACATTGTTTATACATTCCAGACTTCCATCTTATAATTGCTCCAGGATTTGTAAAAAGGAAATCTCAGCAGGGCAGCAAAATTTATTCAAAGCAATAGCTGCACATAATTGGTATAAAATACCAGAACAGTCTGCTCTGAAAACTCTTTTCTCAGCAACACAGATTTCCACTCCCTCAACTCTCTTTCTATATTCAAATAAAGTTTGCCTTCTTTTCTTCCACTACTTGAACCTCTCCTCTCCTACCCAGCTAACATATTTTTTAAAAGGTCCTATGAAAAATATTCAACACCAATTATATGGGAAACTTTGACGCCCATTTAGTTTTATTAGTGTTTACCTGGTTACCATGGCAACAGGTAAGTAGGATGAACCCTGTTGTGGAAGAAAAGTTGGTTTTAACTTTCATATTTTCACAGAACATTGTTAGTCGTGTGTTTTATCACACATAAAAATGATTAAAAATTTCATTGTTGTCTTAGTATCACCTCAAAAAATCCATTAAATGAACAAAAGAAAAGAAGCTTAAGTCTGAATATTATGATACAAACTTAAGAAACAACGGAAGGAGAGTCACAAAATGTGATAGAGCCCATACATTACATCACAACCTTTCTCCAGCACACTGGGTCACTGTTCCAGAATGTTACTTGGGCTTCTGACCAAATTCCTTCAAAAGTGATATGGAAAGAAGCAAAACAACTGTTTCTTCCTATTTAAAGTGCCATTTTCATTTTAAAGTTATTTCAACAAGTTCTTTGTGCATTAACAAACAAGCGTACAAGAGCTTTGCTAATTTAATACCACTTTAAAATGCCATTAGATAGGATTTTAGCAGATGTTTCTTTCAGACATGAAGGGGGACTTGTGGATGATTTTCTTGTTGTTCTTTTTGGAAAAGAAACAAATCTCTGTGAAACTGGAAACATCACCTCCAATATTAAGGATTAAAAAATGTTCTTGAGTGGTCATGGCTGCACGACAAGGTCAATGTACTTAATGGCATGGAACTGTACACTTAAAAAGAGTTAAAACATTTTGTAAATGTTATGTGTAGGTCACCACAGTAAAAAAAAAAACAAAAACTTTTTTTTCAGATTTTATTTATTTATTTGAGAGACAGCAAGAGAGTGAGAAAGAGCATGAGAGGGGAGAGGGTGAGAGGGAGAAGCATACTCAACTCCCTGCTCAGCTGGGAGCCCGATGCAGGACTCGATCCTGGGACTCCAGGATCATGACCTGAGCTGAAAGCAGTCATGGCTAAACCAACTGAGCCACCCAGGCACCCCAAAACAAAAACATTCTTGAGCCATTTTCAAAATCTGTCATATTGAACTTAGAACTTGTTCCTTTTAAAAGGCACAGTCTCACATATAATCCTTATGTCCTATTTAAGCCAGGTCAAATAAAGTACAATGTGAAAAAAGGTAGGCAAAGGTAGGCTTAAGTAGAATGAGAATAATAAGAAAACAAATATCCATGAACTTAATGCCCTGAGAAGCATTTTCAGCTGTATTACAGGTAATACATTATACTATGATGTGATAATCTGCTTTTCCTTATGAAATAATTATGAGCTTCAAGTGATTTTTTTTTTCAGATAAACTCCAAGAGAACTCTCAGATCAGATTTAGGCATTTTGTCATAAAGCTGAATACACACACGTTACATACACATACAGACACCTGTATACCTCGTAAACTCAACAAAAGAAACAAAAAAAAATGAAGGTACTACATATCAAAATCTTGAAGAGAAGATACATAGGCCTTTAATATATTATCAGTCATATATTCTTCTAGCTGTATACATATTAATTTCCTATCTTCACTCTTCGAATATCTTCTTTGTAACCAAGTCCCTTCACATGGAAGCAACAAGTATGGTAATTAAGGATCAAATATCCAGAATAACTACATCATGGAAATAAAGTATTGTTTTTTTAATTGAAGTAGACATCTGAATGATAAGAAACCTGGACACAGCAGTCTTTTTAAAACAGAACTCAGTCTAAATAAATATAAGCTACATTTATAAAGCCTATACTATATAACAGGAAAGGTTCTTGTATTTTTTGCTTTGCTTTTATTATCCAAAGCCTTAGGACCTATTTTACCTTACCTGTTTTCAATTTCTTCCCTTTACATTCTGGTGACCAGTATTTATAAGGTTCCTATATATGGAGGCTAGTAATCCGAAAATCTTTAAATGCTACACCCAACTTCTTACTTCAAAATGGATTTCATACAGGAAGTAAATTGGGTCGTGCATATTGACTTAACAATTTGTTATAATCGCGATGTCCAATATGACAGCCACTAGCCACATGTAGACAAAAATGTTAAATTCAGTTCCTCCGTTGCACTAGCCAAATTTCAAGGGCCTAACAGTCCCCATGGGGCCAGTGGCCACTGTATCACAGTGTAGATAGTGAACATTTCTACCATCTCTGAAAGTCGTACCGGACAGGGATGCCCCGCAGGCTTGTTCTAAAAAGCAAGCTCCCCAAATTTACCTGAAATGAGGCATTTTGAATTACCTTATAATGCCACTTCAAACTGTTTGCTATCAACACTTGTTTCACTGCTTTCAGCATCTGTTACGTAAAGCAAGGCGCAACTGCACGAGCAGCTAATTTCTCAGAAAGTTATCCACAACTGAGAGCAGCAGGCCTGGCAAAACGCTTTCCACATAGTAGGCACTCCACTTACTAATGCTTATCTTCTTTGAGTAATAATGCAGATTTTTAAAAAGGCAATAAGTACCACTGTTAATTAAAAGAAACAAAACTGGGTAGCTCCGTCGGTTAAGCAACTGCATCTTGATTTCCGATTCGGTCCTGATCTCAGGGTCCTGAGACCAAGCGCCTGGGGCTCTGCGCTCAGCAGGGAGTCTGCTTAAGAGATTCTGTCCCTGGCACACTCACACACACCCTCCCTCTCTCTAAAAATAAATAAATAAATCTTAAAAAAAAAAAAAAAAAAAAGGAAACAAAACCATCCATTAGGAAAAGCGGTAAGCAGCCAGTCACTTATCCAACAAATATTTAAGGAACCCCAAACCTCCCTCTGTCTGTCCACCCTATTCTATGCCCTGGGAGGCTGACCTATAATGCCCTGCATCAAAGGAATCCTCTTCCCTCCAGGTTCCTACTGGCTCCAAAAGAAGGCACAGGCAGGAGATTCCTCTGTGGGAAGAGAGGGAGGGATATCTGCCGAAGATGGGTTGGCCTTCGTCCTCGGCTGAAGGTCACTGCTCCTCTCTGGCAGCCCTCTTCCCAAGGCTACCCCTCTAAGTTCCAATAACGGCTCCCGACCTAGCCCTTAGACCCTGCTTGCAAAGGTAGGTGCCCATCTTTTGCTGGCCTCAGAATATGGCATTATTCCTTTCTAGTTTCCCCAATTTCTGCCAACACATTTGTAAATATTCTCATTTATTAAACATCCTTTAAATACCAAGTTTCAGTATATGCTAAGTACATACTTTATGTTTCCTACCAGAACCTTGATAAACATAATCACACACCCTTCCACACAGTTCTGGCTCTTAGAGACCTCCAGCTAATCCTAAGAAAATATATTTCTCAGAAATGTAACCCTTCTAAAAAATTTAAGTGCTTTTCAATAACAATGCCCCAACCATATGTTATTTAAAAAATTACACGGATCAAGTAGAGACTGCATTTTAATGGGCCTCCCATTTCTATACACATGATATTCACTGTATTTAACTTAAGGCAGTCATTGAATATTTCATTTCGGTACTTCAAGAAGCACTTATATGACAATAACAGACTAGCTTGATAGTAGTGATGGGGTCTAGCCATGAACACGGAGCCCAGTAGGAAAGCTAGAGACTGAGAAAATTATTTAGGTAATTTAGACTAACTGCCCATTTTTAGACTAATCACGTATGTATTTTAAGCAGAAGCATTTCATTCCTAAAGAATTCTGCCTCTGGTTCATATTTCTTTTTATCATATAAGTAAACAAAAGATATGGACTCAATTTAATCAACATTTATTAAGTACCTACTATGTGCAAAGCATTTAATAGGCACAAATATGAACAAGACGTACTTCTTGTCTTAGAATCTTACATTCTTATAAAGGAGACCACAGGTATACAAATTACTGTTAACAAAATGTTATTTTAAACTGTTACTAAAAATAAATATATAATGTTTTGCCATGCTTTCTCTTTCTGATATCTTCTGACTTTTTCAATCTTTCCCCTAACATGTAAATTATATTATAATGTAAATTTATTATACAGAACAGTCTAAATGAAATTCCACTCGACAGGAGTTAAAATATAATAAGAAAGGGAAAAATCAAATTAGTAAACTCTCACATCTCATTTTAAATATCCTAAAAACGAGATTTTATGAAGTGCCTATGAATGGCTACATAAGAGTGAGTATATAACCAACAGAGAATTTGATATGTCTGCCTCAATTTGCCTGTATATTCTCAACGATGTGGGTAAAAAATTGCTCGAAAGCTTCATCATATGTTGAGGAAGTTAGATGAAAGCTACTCAAACCAGAAACTTCTGGTTTAGGAAGTAAACTTGGACCAGGCGGGAAACTCCCTGTATACTGAGAGACAATAATTACTCATATGCTTATTGGAACCCTCACTTTCTTGTACTTGACGTCACTCTCGTTGAACATGTATGTTTTAACTGAGGCAGATAATGCGCAGGACTTCGAAAGTGTCAAGCATGCCCACCCATCGTCCATAGCTGAATATTAACTAAGTAAAGGAAATCCAAATACAGGCTACTTCTGTGTTTGGACAGAGACTCAGAGCAATTTATGTACAAACATTAACAATAAAATGTGCTGGATCAACATGCTTTAAGATGATTTGCTCGATCCACCTGAGAGAACTTTCTAGCTCAAGCAGTCAACTGCTTGGTTAAAAAAAAAAACAAAAAACAAAAAAAAAACACCTAAAATGTCTAAAACGGCATGTGTCCCCCCAACCTTGAAACATCCCACCACCCTGGAAGACTCCCTGACTGCACGCATCAACTACCAATGGTCCACAAACCACTCCGTCTTCTCACAGATAATACAGACGTCCTAACCGTATTTTCCATCACTCGCGGCCCTTTCTGCCATTTCCTTTTGTGCATCCCGTGCCTTCCAGAGTTTTCCAGTTATGGTTACACACACTTACAGGAAGAAAAACAAAAAGGTTTGAACCAAGCAGTGCAGAGGATTCTTGCTACAGTGAGAAAAAAACAAAAGTAGCTACGGTTGTAACTTGCTTTACTCAAGCACGCATTCCTAAGATGCTGGGTGTGAATCAAATATAACAAAATATCCTCATCCTTTCCAAATGACTGAAATTATTTCAGAAACTATTTTTCTTAATATCTAGTTAGTCTTTAATAGGCCATGGTTCCTGATGGCTTTAACTTTAAATTATACTTCCTGTCAAAGAGGCAGTGATCTACAACAACCTTTGAAATACGTAAATGAACTAAGGATATATTTTTACTGGTGAATCTTTTGGTAAAGTGTGGAAAAATCATTCTTATTTCTTTAAGAACTCCTAATTTCTCCTGTAGTTGCTTTCCCTAATGCATGGCATAAAGCCAGGCATGATATTTTCAGCTAGTGTACTTAATGACTATATGATAAAACAGCATGAGGGAAACACTATGTCCAAGTGGTATAATGGGCTTGTTGATGCCACCCACTGTGCATTTTGTTTTCCCAAGGTTCCCCTCATAATTGACTAAAACAGAGTTCCTAAAGCCTGATCATATGATGAGTGCTAAAGGCCTCCAACTATGTTCAAATATCTCATGAAAAAACAAGAGATGCTAGAGACTAGAGTGGTGTGCCTGGCATTAGGAAGAAGGTGGTTCCCATCAGAATGGTTGGCTTCAAGAAATAAAGAGGTATTTAATCAGAGGCTCTGCGGGTTTTTTCCTGCGGCAACCAAACACATTACAGCAGGTAGTGACGGCAGGACAGAAAAAGGTTAGCAAGAATGAAGTAGTTTGGACTCTATCCTGCTAGTGTGGGAAAGCTCCAGGCGTGTTGAAAAAATGAGAGGGTTTTGGCGCCGGACCCAGGGCTGCAAAAACAAAGACCTTTAGGAACATGGTAAAGGAAGAATCCAGAAGCAGAACAAGGTCACAAATGGGCCAAAAGCCGTGGAGGATGAGCAGAGGCCAGCTCTGGGCTTCCCAGCTAATCTGCAAGGTTAGAAACATGAGAACAAAGCAGGATCAGCTCTGGAGACTGTCCTGGCAAACCAGGAGAAGAAACCAGAATAGTGGAAGGGACTGCAGAAGTCTCGCCGGTCCAGCCTGCAGGGGTGACCTCAGACACAGTGACCACAACTGGCTTCTCATCAGATAGCGGCTGGTGACACTGGCCCATTCACACCCTTCGACCTCTGTGATAAATCTCCCGGAATGACTGCTAGAACTGTGTGTGGCCCCTCTTTTCTCTTCCTCATCTCCAGGCCACTGCACTGACCAGTCATGTGAGATCAGGCCTGGGCCCCCCAACCCTTGCTCTGTCTCTGGGAGCCAGCCCAGCTTCTGTCTCTCTACATTGGGGTAGCTTTCCTCACCAGCACAGTGAGAAGCCTGGACCGGATTATCTTAAAAGTTCCTCCCAGGTCTAACATTCTGTGATTCCTGGATGTTACAAATTCCCAGAATCATAAAATTTGGAGTTGAAAGGAACTGCGGAAGGTGTCTATTCAACCTTCTGCTCAACCTAAGCGAACCTAGCCAGAACTAATAAGCTCTGCAAGTTCTATGTAGTTGTTTCTGGCTGGCTGAATACAGCAGTCATCAAAGCTTAAAAACCCTAACTATAAAGCATGAACAAAACATGTGTAGGATTTTTTAAACATTTAAGAAAAAGCATGAAGGAGCCAACGCCCATGGAGCGGTATGTTCTGCTGCTTAGAAGTTCAGACCTGAGCAGCACTTCCCAGTCTCTGTGGGCACAACCTCCAGGGCATCTTGAAACATCACAACAGTGTCAGAAAAGTCTCCAAACAAAACTAATTTTCAATTTCTCATTAGGCTTATAAATTTATAAGACAGGATGACGGGATGGCACATCAAATAAAGTCTCAGAAAGGAGAATAAAAAGTACTAAGGGGAAACGAGGTGATACTCTGAAATGCATTCAAGAAAAATAAAAAAAAAATGTCATCTGTTCTCAAACAGTGTGCTTTAGTTAGTCAGCTGCTTCTCAAAACTAATTTTGATCTCTGATCATAAATAGCCTCTCTCCCTCTTCAAAAACATCATTTTCTTAACAGGGTCTATGCCAACTATCATACTACAGATCTTGAAGACATCATTGGTTGTATTTAAGAAACAAGCATTTAAAACAATACTTTCCATTATGTCTTATTATCAACTACTTAAAAGTCATAAGTTTGCAATACAAAACAAATAAAATAAAAGTCACAAGTTCATCAATACTTAAGAAGAGCTATATTTACAGTTTGGAAGACATCAAATTCTCCCAAAAGTAGCATACAGATTTCATTAAGCCCAGTCCAATAAAAATCCTGTATTTCTTTTTTGTGGAAATTGACAAGCTGATTCTAAAATTTATAAAGAAATACAAAAGATCTAGAATAGTTAAGACCACTTTGAAGAACATACACTTAATATACTGCTATAGTAACTATGACCCTAGAGTACAGACACAAGGATCCACATGGAATCACACAGAAAGTCCAGAAAAAGAAAACACAAATGTGGTCACCTAATTTACAATAAAGGCCACAATGAAATCCAAAGGGGAAAATGAAAATGTCTTCTCAATAAATGGTGCTGGATCAACTAGATATTCATATGATGGCGCACGGTTGGAGGGGGGGGACAAGACTAAAAACGAATCTTGACCCTGTCTACACCAAACACAAAAAGACAGGTGAAAGACTAGTGGTTTCCTTCAGGGAGTACAAACTGGGGAGGGACATGAGGGTGCTTTTCAGGTGCAGGAATGTTATACAGCGACCTGGGGGGCCATCCCAAGAGTACATTAATCTCTAAATTTAAAATTTGTGTACTATACGTACGTTCCACTTAATAAAAATTTTAAATAAACACACAAGTAAACAAAATTATCCCACTGTGCTCCACGATGGCCCAAATCATGTCTTATTTACATATCTGCACCTTCCAGGGCCCGATACAATGCCTGCTCGGTGTTTGTTGGATTTAATTAAATTTGCCAGGTAGCTCCAACTATGTGATCTTAACGAGGTGATTTTGGTACAATATGTCTGAGTTGTCAATAACAGAACTATAGCTGTGCGCATTTGGCAGACTCCTTTTAAATTCCCAATGCATTCATATTTAAAATATCTGGCTTCCCCCCCCCAAAAGAGGGAGATAGGAACATTTGCATATTGAAAACCAGCCCCATTTTCAGGGTTTAACAAGATTCAGATCAAAAAGGCAAAGGAAGAAAAACAAAGAAAGGTGCTGCCATGTGGCGCCCTAGCAAGCAGATGTTCATTAGGGCCCAGACACACAGATTACTATCACAATGTACTTATCTGAACATGCTATCGTCAGACCACACAGTCAAATCAAATTCTGAAGGCTCAAAGGATGTGCACAGAAGAACATCCTGTACTGCTGAAACATGAATCTGAATTCTGTGACAGAGACAGAGGGGCAGAAAAGAACACCACAGATCACCCACTGTCATTTTAAATCCTATTTATACATTAAGAGATAATCTATTCTTCAAGAAAGCAATCAAAATCAACATTTAAGATTTCTGCTATTAAAATGAAAATCTAAAGAACGATGACCAAAGAAGAAGCATACCTTTTTTTTTTTTAGCCTGTAGCAAATTAGACAACATACAATACTCTTGTGATTCTTTTTAGATAAAGAATCGTTCTGTGAAATATTCCAGAAACAGAAAAAGACGGTTATATGTGATTTTAAATATCAGTTTGGGTGAAGAAAAATGTACAAGGCCTACCATTTCACTACCTCATATTTAAATTCTAATCTCATTGGGAGGACGCATTTGTCATCAAAATACTTTCTATTATGCTAATTATGTTCTCTTTTGTACAAAGTATTACATCATGTCTGCACTTCTATAACTACATTTATACATTGCCAAATAAAATTTTATTTTAAATTTCCATATAAAATTGGATAAAGAATCAGAAAGAAAATCTGATTCAAAGAGGCAATTGTAGTTAGCAAATTCTTAATCATAATCTGTAGCAGTAAGAGGTAGTAAAGTTTTTGGTTTTTTTTTTTTTTTTTTTTTTGGCCAAATTAAGTCCGACACACTTGGTCCCTGATTTGGGCCCATTGCAGTGGGAAGAGCTTGTATGCAACAATCACCATGGTAGATTGACCAGGAGCACAGCACACACACCTACAGCTGGTGAGAAGTCAGTCTAGAGGGACACCGCTCTTCCAGTGTAGGACGAAAAGTTGGGGGCAGGAACAGGGGAGAAGGGAAAAGAAGGAGGGAGTAGGGGAAAATGTGAAGAGAGAGTGGAAACACACTCTTGAGATCACCCAAACCCATCAAACCCATGCACTTTATCCTCACCCATTTCCATTTTGTAGGCCCTTGGGTCTTGTCTAGCTCTTCCCCCCCCCCCCCCGGAGTCAAGCCACAGTCCAGAAACAAAATACCAGGGGTCGATGGTCTGAATCATCCTCTTAAGCATTGTTTGGTTCCATTTTGATTTCCTCTCAGGGTAGGGTTCTTAACGTGTGCTCCACAGGCTGCTTTGGTAAAAATCTGAGGTGAAGCGGAATGTGCCGCCATTAGATGTCCAAGGTCTGGAGTTCCCCTATGAGTTACGAGCCACTGTTGGACCAGGACTAGAGGAAAAGAAGAGAAGCGCTGGAACAGGACAGTTTGCTCTTTGTTGTTTTCATTCTTGTTTCCAGCCTCAGAAGCTGTTTGCTTGATCTGACGCTCAAGGAGAGCAAGGAAAATTGGAAGGCTGTAATAATGGAGCCCGTGACGAGCAAGGGATGAAAAGCACTAATAGGAAGCTTTGGACTGTATTTTTTAAAGTGAGATTTTTGACTGGGGGTGGGAGGGGAAGGGAGCAAGAGATTATCTCTGAGGCCAGCACCTGAACACAGGTGAGTAGGAAGCTAGTCTCCCAGGGAGTGAGGAACAAGGAGGGCTCCCAGGCTCTCCCACCGCAGCAGGAAGCTCCCAAGTTCACACCTCACGGGACTTCGCAAGCAACACCTCCCATCTCTTCTGGAAACCCAGTCCCCAGGCCTAGAAGCTTAAAGCCCTACTGAAGGACTGACTGCAAGGGAGCGCCTGTCTTCCCACTGCCCCTCAGGTGAATTAGGAAAACCTACGCACTCCCCTGAAGGGGGCAAAGATGGGTTCCTGGAACCTGGAATTCCAACTCGGAAAACTCACGCTCTCCCCCCACCCAAACGTTGCACAGTGCTTTGGTCCTGGGATGAGATTAGTACAGAACAACCACCTGTGAATTATAAAGTGGGCCACTTTTACAGGCTCTTAAAGGCTGGCTGGGGACCCTACCATTAAGAATAACAATTTATATTGGGCGCCTGGGTGGTGCAGTCGTTGGGCATCTGCCTTCGGCTCAGGGCCTGATCCCGGAGTTCTGGGATCGAGCCCCACATCAGGCTCCTCCGCTGGGAACCTGCTTCTTCCTCTCCCACTCCCCCTGCTTGTGTTCCTGCTCTCGCTGGCTATCTCTGTGTCAAATAAATAAATAAAATCTTAAAAAAAAAAAAAAGTAACAATTTATATATGAAATATATTAGATGAGTTTCAGGTTCTAGATAACTGATAAGTGAACTTTTTAGAACAAACTTGAAAACAATTCACTTGTAAGCTAAGTTTATACCCAATCACTGAACAAATCACATAGAGCTCTAGAAAAATGTCTGCCAGCTATAGAATTTCTGCTATAGAAAATTTTTTGGTAGTCACTTCTTTTAGGGTTGTTTAAATTAAAGTGTGCAAATAATCATGTGGAACGAAACCTAGGAAGAGGCTGAGATTAGGAACTTTTTTTTTTAAGGCTTCCATCTTTAAAACAATGAAATTAATCAAAGGTGTGCTTTGTGAGGCAGAGAAGGTTTTGGGAACACCTCAGTTAGTGACCTGAAAATAAAAACTGGCAAATTTTTTTTTTTATTAATGTCTGTATTGGTCAAATCCTGTTAAGTGATGAACCCAAATGCTGTTGAGAAGACAAAGGTAAAGTTGATAGTATTACAAATTTCTAATAAAATCTACTTTTGCTTACAACCGAATATTTTATCTGAGACTTTATTTTATAAGCTGGTATTGTTGGGGCACCTGGGGGGCTCAGTCAGTTAAATGACTGACTTGATTTCAGCTCAAGATCCTGAGATCAAGCCCCACATCAGGATCACTCAGCTGCCGAGTCTGCTTCTCTCCCTCTCCCTTTGCCACCCCCACCCTCCAGGTGCACATGTGCATGCACTCACTCTCTTGCTCTCTCTCTCTCTCTTGCTCTCTCTCAAATAAATAAATCTTAAAAAAAAATGTATAAGCTGTTATTGTTACTCTATAGGCAAGGAAGGGCTTAGAAGTTCTCCAATAAAAATATACTACCAATTGCAACTCTCAAAATCACTGTGTTTAAAAAGTGTTAAATAGGGGAAATAGTATAGTGTTATTTGAGGAGTTTAAGTAGAATAAAAATGTAAGTTTAAAATCTAGAATTCATTTTTGGCAACTTTGATCTCCCCCCAATCACCAAGAAACTTAAGAGCAGTATTCCATGATGTATCCATCCAATTCTGCCCATTTTAATTAGTAAATTTTTCAACTGATAAAAATAAAACAAAACAAAGCTGGTATCATCTAAAATGGGGCCACACACTTGCAGAGCTGGGAAAATGATGCACTTTTCCTACAAAATTGGTAAAAATTATTTGTGATATCTATGAAATGATTTAGTTTTATTGCACAAAACCTTTTCCTAAAATCATTCCTCATCTGGGATGAAGCCCAATAGCACCTATTGTTCAATGGGCAGCCAGAAGGGTGGGTTCCATGTCCCCCAGTGAGGCAAACAGAGGACAATATGACTCCTGAAGGACTTAGTTTCCTTTGCAGAGATGAAGAAAGCTTTTTTTAGAATCAAAGCTAGAGGATGACCAAATAAAAAGAATAGTTATATCTATGAAAGATCATGAATAATAAAAAAAGCGGTTATTTTCTGAAGAAATAACAGCTCACATTGGATACATTATCAACATGTAGATTGCAGGCACACGATGATGTAATTAGCAGCATAACAAAACTCTAGACGTTTTCTCCCTTTGCCGTGAGCAAGCCTAATAAATTAGGAGAAATAAACATCATTTCAAATGGCTGAAAACAGTAAGAGTAACAATTCTGTATAACCATTATGTCATCATTTAAGCATTATATTCTCAGCCTGTCACAACCTGAATAGGTTGGCTTAGTAGCACATTTATAAGCATAAAACTTGAAAAATAATAATGAAAATTAAGGTAATTGAATATGAAACTTTGAGGGGAAGGCGTTAAGGTAAAGTACCAAAAAAAAAAAAAAGTGTTATTCTGTAAAATTCTAAGTACTCATAAGAGGATTAAAAAGGGCAAAAAATATACAACAATGCTGATTATAAATTCAAGAAATTTTCACTCATTAATCTAAAGCCCCGATTTCTTTCTAAAATTCCCAGGTCTATTGTGGCCTTTATTTGCCCTTTGCTTTTTCTCACAAAACACGTGGCAGAGTTTTTAACCCCACGGATCTTAGTGCTTTGTCTGTCACGCAGACCCTTGGTATGCTGCCTTCCTGGGTGTACGATTTCGTAAATGTTCTTCTTCACTCACTTCTTGTACTGTGTCTATTTTGTCCTTCCTGGTAGCTGGTGAGATGCTGGAGAGCAAGGACCAGATATACACTTCCTAACCTTTTCCAATTTCAAGTGCAGAGAACGGTGCTCTGGGATCACTCAGGAAATATAACCGATTAGTTAGTATTTCAGTCCTTCATGAACCTTCGTGAACCTCAGCAATTTTTCAACAAGCTTAACACTTAACCTAATTCCAGCCCACGTTGGAAATCATCCACCAGACATTGTGTTTACAGTACCAGAGTTATAAGCAAGTTAACTGCTCATGTTAGCATCTAATCTCACTTTTAGGATTTAGGTTTTCATATTTGTCATCTAGAAAACTGTTCTCCATTTTCTAAAATGACAAACGCATCCATTTAAGAATTAGCTAAAAGACAATGTATGGAGGACAGCGTTCAGTTCTGCATGTTTTCTTTCCCAGGAGGTCTAGCTGTTGATTTTTGCCCCCCTCCGTTTCGTCTCTCTCTTTCACCATCTTTGACATACTTCTCTTCCAGTGCTTATTTGAAAAATTAAAATATTTATGCAATTATGTTAAGGGGACAGAATACATTAAGAAAAAGTAAAGAATTCAGCTATGGGAGATACATATTCAGTTGATTTTTGGCTTAGCCATCACCATCCCCTTCACACTTTCCCTTCATATTAAGAAATGATTAGGGGTGCCTGGGTGCCCCAGTCGGTTAAGCCCCAAGACTCTGGGTTTCAGCGCAGGTCATGATCTCAGGATCCTGGGATCAAGCCCCTCATCAGGCTCCAGGCTCTGCTCTCTCCGTGCTCAGCACTCAGCAGGGAGTCTGCTTCTCTGCCTCTCTCCCTCTCCCTCTGCAGCCCCCCCCCCACCCCGAGCCCCCCTCCCCCACAGCTCATGGGCTTGCCCGTGCTCTATCTCTCTCAAATAAATAAATATTTTTTTAAAAAAGGAAAGAAATGTTTAGTTTCTACTATCAAATTTGTGTGTGCGCTCAAATTTGCATGTACGTTTCACACACCTGACTCTAAGGAGACATTCTGCCATGCACCATCATCTGGCCAAGCTCCCACTATTAAGTCTGTCTCATCCAAGTGTACCTCTCATGAGGCACAGACCACTCCCATCAGGTTTTACTGTGTATCCATTAAAATAACGGAACAGAGAAACCAGAACATTTAAAATAATTCCACATAAAATCTCCAAGTCCAATGTTCAATTTTAAATACATGGTTTGATTTTATACCAAATATTATGGCATTGCATTTAAATCACTCACATATCATTACTACATTTTCTTTAATAAAGCTATGTTACATTGAACATAGTACCTGTACTTGACAGCAACTCGGTACAGTTCTGCTTATTCCTCTCATCCCAATGAATGGGGTAACAAGCTAATCCCGATGGATGTCATGTTTAGGGTTATGCAACAGTCAGTAATTGAGAGAGAACTAATTTTGAACACCTCAATGCTAGTTTATAGTTTAGCTGTTATCCATTAAACGAATAAATGTTTTTATCGAGTCTGAAATACATTTTTTTAAAAAGGCAATTTTCTTGAAAATTGAGCAGGAAAAAATTGGAATTGTGTTGGTGGGGGTCACTGACAGGAAGCAAAGCCCAGGCTGAGTCACCAGTTCATCACATGTAACACTTCCCCCCTCAGTATAATACTATGAGATTTTTTTTTTTCTGGCACCATATGCTTTAATGAAGAATGTATAAAAAGGCACTTTGATTCCATAAATTAAGCATTGACCAATTAATATGCGATTCCTCTTAAGGATCCTAATTCATAAAACAGCTTATAGTTGTCACGATAGGCACAAAATAAATCAAAACACAAATCAAACTATAATAAGATTTCCATAGAAAATTAGACTGGATTATTACATTTGTCGATTTTGGTCTACAATTCTTTTCCTGGTCTAAAAAGGTTTTGCATGTACTTATTCTGAATAATAATAGTCACTAACAAGCATTTATTTAGCACCTACTGTTCTCTGGATCAGGCAAGAAACTAGGGAGGTGTTGATACCCCTTGCAGAGAGCCATACAGTGGGATAGGAGGCCAGGCTAGGGCAGAATTAACATTAGTGAAATGAGCATCCAATAAAAAACAAACTAGACAAAAAATTCCTCATCCTTAAAAAGAATGAACAATGTGTAAGTGTCAATATGATTGTACTAAGCACTTACCCTTTCATTCCACATATCCCTCGTGTGATTTTTACTGGTTAAGCAGACATGGCGAAAAATATTTTATTTTCTGAAAACCCTCTATTTAATAAAAAGAAAATGAAGAAAGACCCCTTTGTCTTTAACTAAGACCCATAACTTAAAATTTCAGTACTCATTAAATAAGCTGGGGTAATTTTAAAGTTTCCAATAAACGATTAAGCGAAATACAAAGTCTGAGTAAGATATCAGTAAAGTTTAAAATTTTTTTCCTTGAAACTGTATTCCATGGAAATTGCCCATATTTGAACTTAAATTTAAAACCAAGATTGCCAACCACATAAGGCATATCTAGTTATACTAATACTAAATGATTGAAAACTCTCCTAGTTCTCTTCACTTATCTTTTCCTGTTTCTTCCTAGCAGCTCAAGATTTAGCTCCCAACAAATAAAAATCTAATAGATGCTATGGGAAATCCAAAAGAAATAGCTATTTGAAGGGAAGAATGCTACAATAGTGCATGATAATGCATCTTCATTTTAACCGTCCCATGACCTTGAGCCTTCCCACACCACTTCTTGATAGCCACGCTCTCCCACTCACCTAAAGAACTAAGGTGTATTCAGAAGGGTGTAAAATATTGCATGGCTGTGTTGATATATTTAAGCAAACTTTATTCTCTGTATAAATGTGGTTACTTTTTAGGGCACAAAGCACCCTAAGTCTTAATATCATGCCTCTGTATGGCTCAACAACCTTAATATATTCAGTAGCTCTATGTATCAAATCATTTCCCCTAATTCCTACAGAAACAGATTGACACAATATTCCTATGGCTACTAAGTAAAAGTTAAGAATTCAACAAAATGTTAATGCACACAAAAATTCAATTCAGAAAAACTACTTTGTTCTACTTGCCTTTATTAATACAATCCCAAATTATATCACCCATTATTTTTCACATTTTGAAGCTTAGGTTCAAATACATTCTTTAGCACACACTTATACAAATAGAGCTTTAAAAGAAACTTTTGTTTTAGACATTTCATAAACGATACTGTTTATGCATAAAAATTTTAAAAGCAAGCTTTGAATATGGTATATTTTATAGAAATATCTTTTGATAACTATGAATAAAGATCACAAATGTGTCAAATTGCATTAGTTGGTACAAAATATTAGCTAAGCATGTAAAGAACATTTTGTATTTTCCTTTCTTCAAAAGAAATAGAATAAGTATTTCAATTCCCGTTTGTATTTGCATACATGCGTTGGCAGTAATGTACGTTGCAGTATCTTTGAAATAAACAGACCGTGAGGGGTGCCTTTATACTAAGTGAAATTAATACAGCCAATGTTTGAAAATATGCACATGCAAATCTTTAGGTTAAGATATGTTAAATTATCAGAATTCTTTTCTGTGTAGCTGAAAAGTGGATACCAAATTTAATTTTTCCTAATATAGCTTAGGTCATTTGTAATTCAGAAAATCCTTTAGAACAGTATGTGCTTATATTTACAAAGCTACATCAAACTACCTCTCAGAATGAACGTGTCAGGTGATAAAGGGAGCCTGCTGTGATAAGACCACCCTGACAGAGGAACACAAAAACTCCCAACACGCATGTAAAATCGGGTTACTTGCAATCTGTGTCACTCTGCACTAAGATATTATGAAAATTTCACAATCTCCTTCACTTCCCCTCAGGTCCTGTCCTTTCACAGCATCCTCAGATTTACTTTATGTTTAATGCAGCTGTACTGTTTTTCCAATGATTTTCTCTTTCTGTCAAAGTGCAAAACATACTGATATGGTCACACACCGTAACAGAGCTCCATAGATTTTTCTTGTCGCTGCTGTTAATAAATGTAGAAGTAACCAACATGTTTCTATGGGGGAAAAGTACTAAATAAAATGGCTAAGACAGACTCTGATTGGATGATTAACTCAAGAAGAATCATTTGACATAGGTTAGCTTTGTAAAGTATGGTAACAAAACTCCTTTCAAGTGCCGTTCTAATTGCTATGTATTCCTTCAGATGAAAAGAAACACAAAGCCATCACATCCGTCTCTGGATCGCAGGTTTGAGTCAGATATGCCACTCCTCAGTTTTTGATACAGCTTCCAAACAGAAGTTTCAAAACAACTTGACTAGCAAACACATCACTGTACTTTAAACAGACTGATGTTTTCTATCCCATGTTTCAGGAAGGTTAAAAGACACACACACCGAGGCAAGGACCATCACCAGAGACCAGACTCTAAGAGAGACTATTAACTCTTTAGGTAGATTGGGCAACACCTGTTTTTAAACTAACCACGAATCAAACGAAGTCTCTCTCTCTCTCTCTCTCTCTCTCTCTCTCTCTTTTTTAAATGACTCACACTACCCTGTTAGCAACAAATATGTCAGGGAGAAAAAAAACAGAGGTAGGTGTTTCAAACTGTGCTTACCTAAAATCTGCATCTAGTCACTTTACATTTTAGGAGATGCCCCTTTCTGAGATAATGAAGATTCTTTACAATAGGGAATTTAGGTTTAATTGTCAGACTTGAATACCATGTTATGTAGGTCAAGTCAGTACGTGTGTCTTTCTCCTGAAACAAAGAAATTCAGGAGTAATAGGATTTCAGTTCATAGTAGAAACAGCAAGATATGTTTTGAGAATGTCATTTACTGTAACACAAATCAATATTAAATGCTTTATGCAGGAAGCACACTTTCAGAAAATGGGCCCTAAAGCTTTCTGGGCTCCGACCCTAATTACTGGAGCAGGCTCTGGCCGTTTGTCTCTCTCTTCAATTATTTACGGGGCAAAAAGAGCCAAATGGCATTGCATTAGCTATATTAAATGCTATGTACTTGGTTTCTAACTTACTAATGGTACATAAAATTACTAAGGTGAATGTGCCTGTAGAAACATGGCCCTTTTTCTTCTTCACCTGAGTGTATGTATTTATTATTCATACAGTTAAGTGGTGAATAGGCTGTCCTTTAGGCGCACAATGCCGCATAATTTAAACAAGTGCATTAAACATATATGATATCTAAAAGGTAGTGCATTGCTTATACCTCAAAATTTCTTTGAACAACCTGTATTTACATTGTAGCTCACAAAAAAATGAGCACCTACCTTGGGTCCCTGAAAGCAAATATGTGGGGACCACACAGAAATGAATAATGGGTATCCTCGCTTCTACCATCTTGCAGCTTTCTGGCTACCCAAAGTAAGATGCATATTGGGGGGAGTAAAAAGGAGGCCCTTGATTGCTAGAAATTTCTGGTCTCAGTGCTGACAAGTGTCCTTTTTTTACGTGAGCAAATGCAGAGCTATGTTGTAGGTACAGAACATGGACCACACACACTGTAAGAAAGGAAAGCTTATCAAGATTGAATCAGAGATTCTTTGCACCAGGCCAGGAATGTCCTCTGCCAGCAAGGAGGACATGATTACAACCTACCAAAATAAGTTCAGGCACTGCATCCATACTTGAGTCTTTTGCGATCTAGAAGGGCACCGGAGTAGTGACAGAAGATGCTAATCGCTGAAGAGGGCTGGTGCATCCAACCTCAATCCTCCCAGATTATGAAAGAAGCTTCCAAAGCAGTGAGACCCTCACTCTCGATAGGCCCAATACATATATATGTGTGTCTATATATGTATGTATTTTTTTATGCGTTCGGAATGCCTCAAATCTTACTAAAAATAAGGTAGGCCCACTAACAAGGCACCCAGGGTCCCTGGAAAGTCAGTTGCAATTTGTACGCCTACATGTCACCAGTTGTGTTACCTAAGAGTATGCCAAGGCCACTTTTGAGAAAGCACCACTGGAAATGGATCTGTGGTCAACATATAGGATAGTATTCTTCTAAACTAAAGTCACTTCTTTTTCTGCACTGAAATCTGCCCATTGTCTTCCTTTGCAAAAGCTACAGGGAAGATTAAAAAGGACATCAATGAACGGTGAGTGAACTTTGGCCACTTTTCTACCCAAAACACCAGCGTAAAAGTAGAAATCAGTAACCAGGTGAAGTGCCACACCGCACAAAGATCAAGGCAAGGGGCGGGCGCGCAAGGCCGGAGGCGGGGAAGAAAACGTCCAGTCCTCCCCCCCCACCACCCCCAAGCGCCAGTCATCGCGCGCGCGGGAGGTTGAGGGGCGTCCCTGGGGGGCGGGAGGCTGCGCACCACTCCGAGGGAAGCCAAGAGTTACCGCTCGCAGGGCGAGGCCCAGGAGAATTGGTCGAAAAGCCGCGCCGCCCGCGGGTCCTGCCGCGGGGCCCCAAGCTTCCGCGGCCGAGCCGCCAACGCTTGGCGAGGGGCGCCGCTCGGCCCCGCGACCCTCCCCGCCTCCCGGGCCAGGAAGGGGCCGGCGGCTCTTTCCTGTCTAGTCTCTCCCCCCACGGCTTTCTGTAACCCGATCCCCGCACTCCTCTCCCCGGGCAGCCGCCGCCCCGCGCGCCGCCCCGCGCCACCCAGGCCAGCGCTATAGTTAGCAACCCTCCATCAACTCCGCCGGGGGTGGCGGGGGCTCGCCGCGCGCGCCCCTGCCCGGGCCCGACCCGCGCGCGCCCCCGGCGCCCCCCGCCCCCCGGCTCCCCTTTACCTTCGCTTGAAGATACTGGGGGTAGTAGTAGGTGGCGTACTGAGGGTACATCTGCTGTTTCCACACTTTGCCCATGAAGCTGGAAGGGAGCCTGCCGTGAGCCTGCCTTGCAGGGTCGCGGGCACTTTGGGGTTTCCAAGTCTCGATCTCTCCTGCCTCTCCCTTTCCGGCGGCGGCGGCGGCGGCTGCCGCTGCTCCACCTCCCAGCCCGGACCAGACGTCGTCGTCGTCGCCGTCCTCCTCCTCCTCCTCTTTCTTCTCCTCCTCCTCCCAGGCAGAGAGAAAGACACTGCAGAGCGCAGAGGGCACCCCGGACAGGGCGCTCCCAAGGAGTTGCCTCCCGGAGCCCGACTGCTCCGAGGCTGCCAAGGGCTGGCGCGCGGGCCGCGCTCCGCTCCGGCGAGCAGGGAGAGCGGGGCTCGGAGGTGATCAGTACAAGTGGAAAGTGCTGCGGAGGCGGCGGCGACGACGGCTACGCTCGGTGCCAGGCGGCATCTGGGGTGGGTGCGCCCGATTGGGAGAGGGGAGAGGGGCTGGCGCGCCGAGGCGGTGGGGGGAAGGGCGCGCGGGGCGGGGCTTGGGCGCCGCGGAGCCCGGGACCCGCTGGAGGTGAGGGCTGAGTTTTAACCACTCCTCACCTCCAGGGCTCGCGGTTGGACGGGAGGAAACCCTGGGAGCCCGATCGCTTTGTGTCGGGGGTGGGGGAGTGGGGGTGGCTTGGGGGACCCAGTTTAAGAACTGCAAAGTGGACACCTCGTTTTCTTTCCCGAGTTTTTATCTTCGTAAGGGGGAGGGGAATTAAGGGGAAAGCGGAGGAAATCTGATCAATTTCTCACTTTCCCCGCCCAGTGATTTTTTTTTTTTTTTACATGTAATCGAAAATGATTGAGTGTGCAGCCACAGAGCTGAAGTCGGGACACTTGGGTTCTGTTCCCCAAACCCCCCAGGCCACAACACTAATTTTCTAGGTGACCTTGGGAGGGTTAGTGTCCTTCGGTTCGGGTTTCCCAGATGTGAGAGGTGAAATCATGCCCCCTGCACAAGGGGAGGCAAGCTCTCTGAAATACACACACACACACACACACCTCACAACAAACAGACGGATCTTTCTAAGGGGAGATGCCGCAAAGAGGCAGAATGTTATTATTAGAGGACACAATATAGACATCAGCTTTTCTCTGCCTCTTTCTAATGCTGCCAGACAGTCTGTCAACTCCCACTCAGGAGCAAGGAAACTCCCTGAGTTTGGAATATTTTAAGGCCATTTTGAAAGTCATGCTGGCATATTGTTGCAGTGTGCTTCAGTGACATATAAAATCAATCTCTCTTTCTGCCTCTCTCCATCTCCTAATTGTCACAGTTCTAGACAGCCCCAGACAGCAGTGGTCCAGTTCACTATGTAACTGGATATAATTTAATGGACTTAATTGGTCCCTGAAGCTGCCTGTAGAAGACTTTTCTATTCTAACTCAAGAAGAGATAATACCAAAATGTACAGTAGAATAAGTAAGAAATCACACCCCAAATTGGAGTTCTTGCACATCTAATAAAATGTAATAAAAAATTCATTTGTTATTAAATAGACCTTGATTACTTTGTTTTGTCATTTTGGTTTTCCAAGAGTCTATTTTCATAACAGCACAAAAGGTAAATCAGACTGAAATGGAATGCGTGATTTTGTTAAACAGTTATACTTTTATATAGTTACATTTCAAAGCAGGTTAGTAACACACTTTAAGACAAAGAAAGTGACTTGAAACCCTTATAATCTTATATGATTTAGACAAATTTTAAGGTTATACATTTTAACAAAACAAAATAAGTATAAGTTCATATGGGAACATTTTGAATATGTCAGGAAACAAATCATGTTCTCTTAAAAAAAAAATTAACAGTTAGCCTATGTAAAATCCTATACAGAAACTGGTATTTACTGAGCTTCTGCTCTGTGGTGGGCATTGTTGAGGTTAATGTAAATCTGAAGGTCAGAATGGTTCACTGTCTAGTGAGGGGGGCTTTAAAGTTCCTTACATTGTTTCAATGTAGGACCCTTTAATGTTTTTGAGCAGAGAACTGACATGAACTAACTTGTGTTTTAGGAACTTGTGTTCGAAAGGCTTGAGGTGATAAGGGAAATTGCCAAACTTAGACTGTTCTAGTTTTTTCTAGATGATAATTCAGCCTGTGTTAAAGAACCCAGAAGCACACACACAATTATGTAGACACTTGATTTATGACTGAAATGGTATTGCAGAGCAGTGGAGAAAGAATGAGCTTTTCAGTAAATGATTCTAGGTCATTGGCTATCCATATGGAAAAAATGAAATCGGAGCCCTGCCTCACAAAAGGGAAACAAAAAAGTTCAAGTGAATTAAAGACCTAAATTAAAAAACAAAATGGTAAGGGTGTTAGAAGATAATGTAGGGAAATATATTTGTACCCTTGAGGTAAGGAGAGATTCCTTTAATAAGGTGACCAAGAGTGCAAGATTGATCAATTTGACTATATGAAAATTGAGAACGCTGGTTCATCAGAGGATTCTATAAAGTGAAGAAGCAAGCCACTAAATAGTTATGTATAATCCATAAAACTATAAAAAGTTAATATACAGAATATACAAAGTACTCCTTGGAATCAATAAGAAAAAGAGCAAAAGACCAATGTATATTTTTTTAGAACATGAGCAAAAGACCAATGTATATTTCACAGAGGTGGAAGCTCAAATGTTCCTATACCTTGTGAGAAGATGTTCACACTCATTAATAATAAAGGAAATGCAGGTTAAAATAATAATAAGACACCATTTCACACTTACCAGATTGACAAAAAATAAGACTGAAAATATTAAGCATTAGGTGAAGATGCAGAAGAGAGGAAAATCTTGAGAACTGCTTTCTAAAGAAATTGGTACAACCACCATTTTAGAAAACAGTTTGGCATCGCCTAATTTCATTTGCATGTATACTATGACACAGTAATTCTACTTGTAGGTACTTACCTCAAAGAAAGTATTCCATACTGAAGTGTTCACGATATACTAAAAATTCAAATGTCTATCAACCGTTGAATGGATAAAGAGGTTATGGTACATGCACACAATGGAACACTTTGCAGCAGTGAAAATGAATAAACTATAGTTAAAAGCATCAACATGTATCTTTTCAAAATTGATGTTGAAGAAGCAAGTCAACATAAAGCATCATTCCATTTGTATCAAGTTCAAAAACAGAAAAAATAACTAGATAGTATATTGTGTAAGAATGGTGCATGAATAGTAAAACAAAACACTCTATGAAGAAAAATAAGGAGATATCAGAAAATTCAGAATGGTGGATATCTCTGAGGGAGAAGGGTGAGATATTCAGGAAAGGACCAAAGGGGACTGGTAGAGATGGTAACGTTTCATGTTTTGCACTGGGTTTGGATACATAAGAATATATTTCAATGTTTTTCTTTAAGTGGTTCATAGACCTTTTTTGTATGTTTGCCATATTTTATACTAACACATTTTTTTTAAAGATTTTATTTATTTATTTGACAGAGAGACAGCCAGTGAGAGAGGGAACACAGCAGGGGGAGTGGGAGAGGAAGAAGCAGGCTCCTAGAGGAGGAGCCTGATGTGGGGCTCGATCCCAGAACACTGGGATCACGCCCTGAGCTGAAGGCAGACACTTAACGACTGCGCCACCCAGGTGCCCCAATACTAACACATTTTGAAAACAAAACTCAGCTTTTAATTTTAATCCTGGTCATTTTCAAACAAATACAAAAGCAGAGAGAACAGAGTAATGAACCAGCTTCAACACTTATCAACAGTTGTCAATCTTGTTACACCTGTACCCACACCCCCCCACACACAAACATGCTTTTATTTTTCTGTAGTATTTTCAAGCAAATCCCAAACATCATGTCATTTCACCTGCAACTATTTTAATATCTACTTCAAATAAGAACTTTTTTTAAACAAAATATCATGATGCCATCTAACAAAATTCATAATAATTTGTTAAGATCAACTCATACCCAGTTCTTGTTCATTTTTCTCTGGCTATCTAAAAATTGCTTTTGCAGTTCATTTAAATCAGACTGAAACAATGTCCACTCTTAAATTTGGTTGATGTATCACATAAGCCTCTTTTAATATATAAAAGTTCACTCCCACTCACTTTTTAATTTGATGTTTATTTGTTAAAGAAATCAGGGTGTTTGTTTTAGAAAATGTCCCACATGGCTGGTTGATTTCAACCTCCTGGTGTCATTTAAAGTGATGGTTAGTTCTAGAGGTTTCATTACATTCAGGTTCACTTTTTTTTGGCGAAGAATGCTTCCTAGATGGTGCTGAACACACATAGGTGATGTGATGTGCGTCATATCCCATCAGGAGACACATAATGCCCGATTGTCTCATTTTTAGTGATACTGAGATTGATCAGAAGTTCTGGTATTATCAGTCTGGTTTATCCATTTAAAAGTTCCATGGTTTTAATAGTCATTCAGGAGTGTTATCTCAACCCATTATTTCATTTGGTGTGACAAAATAATGGTTTTAAAATTTCATCATTTCTTCTGCACTTATTAGTGGGAAATTGTCTATGGAGAAGAATTTTCTTCAAACTCTGGTTAACTTGAAATACAATTAGCACAGAAAAAGCAGGATAAATTTTTCCCTATTTACTAATCTTCTGAATAATGAGTTGATGCCATAGGGAACTCCAATGCTAACCAGTTTTAAATACTATTCTGAACTTACAGGTTTTTATTTATTTTATTTGTTTCAAACCATGACAGGCATTATTCTTATTGGTGCTCAGATTGTCCCATCTTTGGCCAATGGGAGACTCTTTGACTTGACTCCTGTGTCTTTTTTTTTTAACCAGATCCCAATAGTTTGATAGATTTTTTGCTTTCGAGTTTGATAACATTGTCCAGGTTTTTGTATAGTTCGTGCCCAAACCTGGATCAGCTATTTCTCTAACAAACCCACGTGGGCTTGCTCTTAAAAAATTTTTTTTGAATAATAGCAAATTCTTTGAAATGTGTTCTTCATACTTAGCATGTTTGGGAGAAGAAGCTCAGGAAAGATTCTTAATGAAATTTGTGCGAAGATGACCACTAGGAGAGCATGAGCCACTGAGTGATGTTCTCCAAGAGAAGCTGTGTATTTATACCTTTGTCAACATTTAGGAGGCATCCTTGATAAGCAGGACACACATAGATACCATTAGGGATACAGTTAACTTGATCTTTGCCCGCATGGAGCTTACCATCTAGTGACAGACAGAAATAAAACCACGATAAATTGTGGCAAACTCTATGAAGAAAGCAACAGTATAATGGGGGGAGACCAGCTTTGTGATGGTTGGGTTAGAAATTTTAAGTAGAGTTGTCAGGGAAAACCTCTTTGAGCAGACAGGCTGGAAGAGAGCGGGTCAGCCATGAGAAGCTTGTGTGAGGTGAAAGGTGGGGAGCTGTGCCCTCCTTGCAGAAACAAGTTAAAGACGTCGAAGCACAAATTGTCCCATCTGAGATCTCCAATCTGGGATCGCTTAAAAACAAAGGAAAACTTTTTTTTTTTCTAACTATAGGTGATCAGAAATGGACCAAACCAATTAGCATTGATTAATGCCTTTGTTCTAATGCCATCTGCCAAAGAGTATTGAAATAATTGAAGGTAAGATTAGAAATTTTGCTACAAAACCCCCTGTACTAGAACATCAGCGAATTGGAAATGGGATTTAGATTTATTAGCAAGACTGCACGTGGAACTTGGAGAAGTACTGATTGTGAGTACTCTTGCTTCCACACTAGGTAACTAGGTGATGTCTGTAATACATTTACTGAACACTTAAAATAGAAAGGCCAGGTTTTGCAAGGTGAAAGTGTGACTGACATAAATGTTAGAAGTCTGAGAGGCTTAAACAAATAAGAACGTAGATAAAAGGGAACCAGTGGTTTTACTCCACAATAAAGATTTGTCGTGAACAGGGGATTGTTTTACAGTCTTCAAGAAGGTTCTGTGTAAATTTTCTAGCTTGATATTTCTTAGATATTTATCTTTAGGCCCTATTTTGTAGACCCCTGCATTAAGAAACTAAAATCATATTATCTTTATAAGTGGAATATGCTTTAAAAATGTTTTTTCATCAAAATAAAACATAAATCTAAAAATTCTCAGAATGTGTCCCCTATCCCCCACCAGAGTTTAGGAAGCACTGTTTAGTTCACACTTTTTTTTTTTTTAGATTTTTTAAATTTTATTTATTTATTCGACAGAGATAGAGACAGCCAGCGAGAGAGGGAACACAGGCAGGGAGAGTGGGAGAGGAAGAAGCAGGCTCATAGCGGAAGAGCCTGATGTGGGGCTCGATCCCATAACGTCAGGATCACGCCCTGAGCCGAAGGCAGATGCTTAACTGCTGTGCCACCCAGGCGCCCCGAGTTCACACTTTTTATCACAGCTCACAACTCCCTTCTTGGCCAGATCCTTCCCATTTTTCCAGATTCATCCCCATCCTCTACATTACCTCTTGGCTTGTGGTTCTTTCCTCCCCTCCATGCTTGCTCCTTTCAACTCCCACCATATTGTTGTATAACTCCAACCAAGAAATGAAATAGACAAAAAGTATACATGAACTAAAAATTGGTTTTGGTAAATTTATTGAGAACTAAAATTGGGCACAGTTGAGGGAACTCCATTACCATGAATATTTATTAATGTTGATGATGATGCTGGACTACTATGTCCTAAATTTAGCAAGTAATGCATGGAGTTGGATGCTGCTATCCAAGAACACAGTGAAACTAAGGACTCAGTTTACTATCAAGGACATACAATCCCCAAACAGCTCTGTTTGGAAAAGGTGGTCCATACAGAAGATTTCACCTCTTTATCATTTTAACTGACCTAACCCAGATGACCATCTCCACCAAGGGACAAATGAAATAATTTAGTAACTAATTAATTCATCCAGTGAGCATGCAGTAAGCACCATCAGTATGCAAGAGACTATTTGTTGATAGGCTCTAAAGGCAAGTAAAGATACGGACCCTGCCCTCAAGGAACCATAGTTCTATTATATGCAGTCATTAGCTCATCTTAAGAATCTGTTTGTAAACAGGTTGCTGATGAGTATTATTATAACCTTTGATAACATCAAAACCTCAAATAATCTAAAATTTTCAGGAGTCAAGGGAGTGGGAGTAAGCCAGTGGAATGGGAAGGGAAAACATTTCTCTCACCTTATTGTCTGATTTTTTTTCTATAGGCCAGCAGTCCTCCAGTCACTTTTTGTTAGAAATCTGGATTTTGTGGAGGTCAACGTTTCCTAGAGATAGATTTAAAATGTTGTGCCCTCACTTTCCAGGTTTTCAAAATGCTTTTGACAAAAATCATTTAATGGCATGACTTTTTAAAAAATGTTTTAAGAGGACCAACAAAATCATGTTATTAATCTACTGAGGGTTATTTCTTTCAACTGTAATTTCACTTTTTAAAATCGCCTGCCCTGTGCAGCCATATGTTTAGATGCCTGTGTGAGGTAGGCTGAGATTTTACGATTTCATAGAAGAGGTCAAGAAAAGGTGCTTGTGCTCCCAAGATTTTAAGGCTCTTTTAATAAGGATGTTTCCAGTGTGCTCTCCAATAATGGAACTTCTACAGAAAGTCTCCAAAGAGGGGCACTTGGGTGGCTTAGTCTGCCTTCGGCTCAGGTCATGATCTCAGGGTCCTGGGATCGAGCCCCATGTCGGGCTCCCTGCTCCATGGGGAGCCTGCTTCTCCCTCTCCCTCTGCCTGCAGCTCTTCCTACTTGTGCTTTCTCTCTCTGTCAAATAAATGAATAAATAAACCTGGAAGAAAGAAAGAAAGAAAGAAAGAAAGAAAGAAAGAAAGAAAGAAAGAAAGAAAGAAAGAAAGAAAGAAAGGAAGGCAGGCTCCAAAGAGATAGAAGAGAATGTTTGCCTTTCCCTGTTTCTTTCTTTAAAAAAAAAGTTAACCTTCCACCCAGATTAAAGGCAACTATTTTACAGTCATTTCAATCCTTAGATGTTAGAGATTTTAAGTATTTAAAAATGGGTTAGAACAAAGAATGTCTTAAAAGCCGAGGTTTAACCAGCGTGCACGCATAGTGATATATGCACGTACATACGTGTACACACACAGACGTGCTCTTCAATGCAGTTCGGAAATGAAAACTTATAACATGTTTCAAGATCACATAGAAATATTCAATAAAAATAAAAACCCAAGATTAGAAATTCTATCAGTTTTTATCTTCTAGGGTATGGGTTCTCTGGCACATAGATTATTAGCCAAGTCCAGGTGGAAGGCATTGGTGACTCTACTTACTAGATGTTGGGGAAGAAGGAAAGAACGCCTAAAGGAAACATCATCTTCAGCTTCCTTAATGCTTGTACATTTTCCAGATTTAAATTATAGTTGAATTCTCAGCAACACTTTGTTTTGGTTCCCAGGACTTCTTGTAGTCTTACCTGGATTTTGTCACCATCATTGCCATCACCATTATCTTGAAATTATTTTAACATCATAATTGCTTTTTAGTTTGCGAACCTTCTCTCATGAGTTACCTCCTTTGATCTTCCCTGAAATCCTTCCAGGTAGATATTTTTACTAAGGGCACAGACTCTGGAGTCAGGCTGCCTAGGTTTAAAGCTGGCTGTTCCACCCCCTAGCTGGGAAAGGGTAAAATGAGGTTGTTGAGAGATTAAATGAGTTCATATACAAATGGCACTTAGAATAGTGCCTGGCACAAGTTAAACACTACAAAAGTATTAATTATTATTAGTGATTTTATGTAAGGAAAAAGACCAAGGCTCAGAGATATTCAATGATTGGCCTCACTGAGGTAGTTCTCTATGGTAAGTTAAAAATCTAGGGCAAAATCCCAGGACTTCTGATGCTGAAGGTCCTATTGTTTCATAATGTTCAGTACTACCCTTTCTCTCCTCTCCCTTTTTCTTCTCTGAACCTGCCATCACTCTCACCGCCTCTTCCACTACTGTTGTCCCCAAAATCACCACCAGAAACACCATCATGATGAACTAAGTTGCCGCAAATTTGAAAGAAACTAATGTTGATAGATTTCTTTTTAATGGGATAATGAAGAAGGTAGAAGGATGGAAAGAAAGAAGGTAGGACTGAAGAAAGACAGGAAAGATGATTTATGTATTATAGCCTGAAGGGGCACATTCTAGCGGACGACCTTACTAGAAGGTATATTTAACTTGCAGTTATGATCTCTGCTTATGCATAAAAAAAAAATGCCTGAGATGAAAGGTGTACTTGGAAAGTTTAATAGAAACTTAGACACTGCAGAAGAAAAGATTAGTGAGCTTGAACAGAGAGCAGTAAAAGCTATCTGAAACAAAACAAATTCAGAATGCTAAACCATGTTAATAGTATGAACAGAAATTGATAATTTCTGTAAAAATATGGAAATTCTTGTGTAAAATTTACAACAGTATGTGAGCTAGGACGTTGTGATAGTGGATAGTTTTTGTTGCTGCTGTTGCTTTAATTTTCAATATTTATTCATTCCATTGTTTAGCACATGTATACTGGGTGGGCTGACACTGTGAATCAACAGGGCAGTAGGGACAAATTAAATATTGTTCCTGTCCTTGAGTGGCTCTCAGCCTAGTAGAGAAAACAGACATGTAAATGCATGATTGCTACAGAATATGGTGAGCTGGATAAGGAGGAAACACTTTATTTGGACTGAAGAAGTCCAATGAAGCCTCTCTAAGAAAAGACATTTTTTAGTATAGTTTATATTTACTGAGTAAATAGAGATGCAATTAGAATGGAGTAGGGGTAGAGGAGAATTGGAGAATTCCAAAGATCAGTATGTGCAAAAGAGTGTATGTATAGTTCGTGACTACCAGTCTTTCCTCATGGCTTACAATGACAAGTACGTAGAGAGGTGAGTAGGAATTGAGGCAGGAAAGGCTGAAGTGGGGGCCAGATCATGACAATCTTATTAGAATACTACTGTGCAATAAGCAAAATTTTTCTGCAAAGGCAGCAATGAAGGGTTTTGTAAATCACCTGAGCTTTATTCTGCCTGCACAAGGGAGTTATTAAGGGGTTTTATACAATCTGAATTGCAATCTGAGTTACAAGGTCAGATTTATGATTAGAAAGATTACATTGCTATCACCATGGCAGACACATTCAGCACAGTTGGGCGAGACTAGAATCAGAAACTCTAGCTATTCCAGGGAAGGAGTGATAATGGCTAACCTACGCCAGGATATATGAGAGCAGTGGGAGCGTTTCATTCTGGGTACAGACAATAAGGGGGTGCATTATCTGTGGAGAATTTCAAAGCAATAAGAAAGCTAACTAAAGTCAGTATGTTTTATATTATCACTATGTACCCTTTTATCGCTAAACAATGTTAATGATAAAACACTACTCCCTGAAAAAATCATTTGTTGGTCTAAGTTCCAAATAATTGCCATGGTTTCTGTTGAGTTTTAATAATTGTGTTAGTTATTTATTGGTGCTTAACAAATTACTGCAAAGTTTGCAACTTAAAAAATAAACATTCATTATCTCACATGGTTTCTGAGGGTCGGGGAATTTGGAAGTGGCTTAGCTGGACGAGTCTGGCTCAGGGCCTCTCATGAGACTTAGCTATCAAGTAAAACCGTAGTCACATGAAGGTTTGACTGGGGCTGGAGGATCCACTTCTAAACTCACTCATGTGGCTATTGGCTGCATCCTCAGTTTCTCTCCACATGAGCCTTTCTATAGGAGAGAGAGAGAGAAAAAGAGAGAGTGCCCGAGCCATAGACAGCCAAGACAGAAGCTACAATGTCTTCTATAATCTAATCTCAGAAGTGACATATATCAATCCTGCCATATTTTATTAGTTACATTGTGAAAAGGGACTGACTATGAAAGAATGTGAGTACTGGGAATGGAGATCGTTGGAGGCCATCTTGAAGTGTGACTACCACACGGCACATGCATTATATACCATGATATATATATAGAAAGTTTAAATGAACACATTCTGGGGTGCCTGGGTGGCTCAGTCGTTAAGCATCTGCCTTCGACTCAGGGCATGATCCCAGAGTCCTGGGATCAAGCCCCGCATCAGGTTCCCTGCTCCACTGGGAGCCTGCTTCTTCCTCTCCCACTCTCCCTGCTTGTGTTCCCTCTCTCACTGGCTGTCTCTCTCTCTGTCAAATAAATAAATAAAATCATTTAAAAAATAAATAAATGAACACGTTCTTATTAATTACTGTTTCACTTACTTTACTTACTCATATGATAAACATTGTAAGCTACATGGAAGTTAATTTAGAAAATTACCCATTAAGCAATCACTCCTACACTCCATTCTCTTCCCAGCCTCTGGCAGCTAACAATCTGCTTTCTCTTTCTGTGGATTTGCCACTTCTGTATATTTCATATAAATGGAATCATACAACATGTGGCTTTTTTTTTTTTTTTTAGTTTGGCTTCTTTCAGTAAGCGTGTTTTTGAGCACATTGTAGAATGCATGTATCAGTACTTCATTCTTTTTTGTGGCTGAGTGATATTCCGTTGTATGTTTATATCACAATTTGTTTATCCATTCATCTATTGATGGATACTTGGGTTGTTTCCATCTTTTGGCTATCTTGAATAGTGCTGTTATAAACATTTGTATGAAAGTATTTGTTGGGGGAGGTGCCAGTGAATATGTGAGTGAATGTGTCCAGCAAGTATTTATATCCATGGGTATGAAGTTAAGAGGAGAGGTCAGAGATGGAGGTGAGTTTGGAGTCAGCACTCTACATAGCTTGTAGTCAAAACCAAGGGAAGGGATGATGTCACATAAGGAGAGCATGTGCATAAAAAAGGGCAGCAACTCAAAGAAAGAAATAAGTCAAAATGTTAACAACATGTAAGACTTGGCTAAGACCTCTAGACCTGCTCTGGTCTAACACCTTGAATCTCATAAGCATCAAACTAGCTCATATTAGGCAGAGCTTCTTGTCACCGACCTATAGACTTTGTACGGTCACATAACTTCCTTCAATATTCAAGAATTCAGTCATTTGGGGGGCACCTGATTGGCTCAGTCGGTGAAACAGCTGCCCTCAGCTCAGGTCATGATCCTGGAGTCCTGGGATCAAACCCCGCATCAGGCTCCCTACTCAGCGGGAAGCCTGCTTCTCCCTCTCCCTCTGACCCTCCTCCTCGCTTGTTCTCACTCTCTCTCTCTTTCAAATAAATAAATAAAATCTTAAAAAAAATCAATTCAGTCATTTTTATTATCAAGAAATCACTTCTTTCTAGGTGCTTAAATTCCAATTTTTGACATTAAGAAATCATATCCAGCCCTGTGGAAGATGGATAATGTTTAGTCAGTGCTGTGATAACTCAGGCATCTTTTCTGTTGACTAATAATCTCGGGCCTTTCATCTTCTCTTTAAATATTTTCTAATATTTAGATGTATTTTCTAGATCTCCCATAATTTACTACATCATGATTCAATTGGATGGTCTAATAAAGCACTGTCTCATGCTCAGTAAAGTATGAACTCTACCAAGCTCTTACAGTCCACCCCTCTTTTAGGATAGTATCATGTTCTATTATTATAAAAGGGAACGAGACAAATCCACTATTGATTTATCAGTATCCTTAACATGTGTTCCATTGTAATCTTGAACCCATTTTTGATGTTTATGTCTCGATAATAATTTCTCCTGTTACATTAGCAGAGAGTATGAATTTCAGGGCACGGGTTAATGTTGTCCTTGCACTTTTCTATCAAAATTTTTTGTTTACATATATCTCTAATTTAAGAAGAATGCTTTCAGTTTTCTTCTTGTAAGTGTTAATAATCTTGTCATATCTGACATCATACCAGAATTGAGAATTTTCCCAATTCCATTTCATCACTGATAAGGATTATCAAACAATAACAGGGGCCTAAAATTCACCCCAGTGTGGTAGCTTTCAATCAGATTGTTGTTCACTTACACTTTGGGGGCCATTACTTTCCATCAAATTATGCTTCTAGAATTGCATGAATCTTCTTATGTTTGCAACCTTCCCACTTGAATGGGTATTGGAACATAAGCAAGACCGTACATCTGTCTGGTGGACGAAATTCCAGCTCACATAAAATTCAGTCCTTTCCATTTCCTGTATGTGCATTGTGGAATACAGTGATTGTAAGCTGTCCGGTCTCTGTCCGGGCTTTCTGTGTTTTGTATATATTGTGAGTGACACAGCAACGGTAATGAAATGCGAGTAATCCTGCACTGTCAAGATGCTTTAGATGGATTTCCTTGTATTCAGGAGATGTCTGGCCTTGAGGGAGGAGGAAATCTAATCTAACATTCGGAAGACCAGTACATGCTTCCTGATGTCTAGAAGGAAGTTAGGTTCCTGGATAATACGATTATAGGGCAGTGGTGTTTACTGCTGTGGAATCATCAGGATATTCCAACACTTTGAAAGATGTGTCTCTTATGTGCTCAAAGAGCAGGGTTAACACCCCTTACTGAATGCTGTGCAAGGAGACTAGATTGCCTAGTGGGTAATTGGTGTTGGTGGGGAATGGGCAAAGTATAGCTGGGTCCGGGCATCCCTACCCCAGCAGGATCCAGCCTGCTAACCATCCATTTTCTAGTTGGCTTGCTGGGGGTCCATGCTTACGTTTGACTTCCATGAATCTTTTACATTTGATAGCTCTTGCACAATGCCACTTACTAAATGTTATCTCACGTCATCCTCTCAATCACCCTGCTTTGTAGGTTACTATCTTTGGGTTTTCAGGTGAGAAGACAAAGGATGTGTGAGGTTACATCTTGCCCAAGGCTTCAGAATGACAGAATCAGGATTTGAACTGAGTTCTTACTCAGTGAAGTATGCCTCATTATTTCACTTCAAGCAAAGAGCCAACAGAAAACATAAATGGTTCAGTTCATTAAATTTAAATTAAGTTTGAAATCGGTAGGCACATTTATGTAAATTTTCCATACCCTTATCTTGTAAAAAGCTGCTTCTGATCTTCATTCTGGTATAATTAAGATTTTTATATATTTGTAACCAGCAAGTGCACAATTTCAAGTTCTACCTTTCTCATGTAATATTTCATTTCTACTTTCCTATGTTGTATACCTTTTACAGTTTTAATTTTAATAGCTACACAATGGTACAGTCAACAAATATCCAGTCATTTAAAACAATTCTTAACATAGTGGTGAAAATTAAGACAGTACTCTACAAGTACATCTCACTTTAGGAAAACCAGAATTGTGGACAAACAAAAGAAAGAAGCAAAACCAAGGGTGAATATTTTCTTAATGAAAGGATTCAATATAGAATTCCTTTAAATAGTACACGTCTCTGGATGCCCAGGGGATTCAGTTTCTTAAAATCAAGAGTCACACACACTTTTGTGAAGATCTGCCTAAGGCTGGCTAATTTCTGGGACCCTTTCTAGCACTACCATGTCTAATACATTGATTGGGTAAAAGGCGGCTACCCATATATTCTAGGTGTTTCTCAGTTACAGGAATGAAGGATGTGTTTACTTCTCAGGCCCTCATGGTTCAATACAAACTCAGAAGTGTTTTCCACTCATTTACTCTTATGGTGCCGAGTCTAAGCATTTCTAGAACCGTAGAGTCCCCAGGATGTCAGGGACAGTGTGCGGTCATCTATTCTAGTCCATCCTCCTGCCTCCAGTCGGGACCACACCCAACTCGCCCAGACAGATGAGACTCTGTCCTATTTTTAACAAGACCCAGGGACAGGGAGCGTTCCTCATTTCCTCAATAACTCCATTTCAAATCCTATCCACACTTTGAGTTTAATTTTCACACATTTAACAGAGAACCTCCACGTACTTCTTACAACTTTAGATTTAATATGAAACATTTTTCATGAATTTAAATTTAAGAAAATAATAAATATGGACCAAATAGAAAACAAAATGTATTTTAGGTTGTTGGTGACTTTAGATATACTAATAGAATGTCATATAATGTGATAACATTAGGATGTGTAATAACAAATATTTCCTAAAAATCCTAAATTTTACTCTATAAGAGTAAATACATATCTTAAATATCTTAAGACATTTGATTGGGAATATATGATCATATTTAAAAGAGAAGATAATGATACATCTTTCATTCACCCTCCGAAAAAGATTTCATTCTTGCTTTAGTAAGATTAGATTATATTTGAACGAGATTATAGATGAGTGAGGTTATAGTTTGGATACTTGATAATGAAAACCACTCTACCTCCCTCCACTCACAAAATACAGTTTTATTTTTGTTCGATGGGTTAGATTGCTTTTGGGGGAAAAAAATCTCTATTTATTATTCTGCTGGTGTTTTGCTAATTGCCTCCCATCAGCTTTTATTTAGTTCTTTTAAATATTGGGAAGCTGGAAATTTTGAGGAGACTTGAAAGGGCGAAGATGAATCAAGGGTAGAAGTGGCTACTTTAAGTCGTACCCGATCAACCTCTCTGCTTTTATGTTTTCCACGTACCCCAAACTGCTAGCTTGGCGTTGCATTGGAAATCTTTCTGGGGTAAAAGACATGCTTTCCTAAAGCATCATGTGTTATTGCTGTAGTTTTGGCTAGTTCATTTAATAAATGTATTTTATAAAAATAGATCGATTGCTTTCCTCGGATACCAACATGCTGACAGGCCTGGTTTCCTCACTTTCTTCTTAGAAGATTTCTATATTGAGGAGTGTAAACACTAGTGCCTCCTCCTCCTGGATCCATGTTCTCCCTGTCTCTCCCGGCTCTGAGGCTGATACGCAGCCAGGAGGGCTAGATAAGAATTCCCTATCAGATTCAGCCATTCTGCACATGAGTAATTTTGTTATGGGCAAAGCAGAATGTGTTTTCAAGGTTGCCCTGGCAGTCACCGTATAAAGCTACCTTGCCTTTAAATCATCTTAGTTTGTAGTAAAATAGAGGCATGTCTTAGTTGAAACAATTGTTTTCTTCTATTCATGCTACAGTATCTCCTGGACTTCCTAGGCTCATATTTTCACACCGATGAAAATGCTTAACCTCACTTTGACAGGTTGTCTTGATCTTCCTCCATGGATTACAAAATCCCCATGACAAAGACATGATCTTATTTTTTATATAAACCTAATTTTGAGGCAGGTTACATTAGTAAAAAAGAGAAAAGGACAACAACAGTGTCAATTGGAGAATGAAAGAAAGCAAACACAAAGCAGAAAACAAGGTATCTTTCTTATTAAGCTCCAGTGAAAACTTACAAACTCCTCAAGTGCAATGAAACTTTGTATTTTACCACCGTTCAATAGATGCACGTTCAACAAATATTACTAAGTGATTAACAGGACTGCAGACTCAAAACGTAGCCATAGATCGTATCAAACTACAGCGCAGTCTCTTTATGTCTGCAGATGGCTCGGTGAGTGGGAGTCAGAAGGTAAACGTAGATTTGAAACTTTCCTCTCTCACTTAATTGCTGTTTGACCCCGAAGAGGTTACTTAACCTCTGTGTACCTCTGTTTCCTCCTTATAAAATGGGGAAGGTAATAATTGTTCTTAGTCCTAAATTATTGTGACTTAAATTTATTGTGAATAAGTACATGTTTATTCACAGTATATGAATATTATGAATTACAAATATTATGATACTATTCACATAATATATGTATGTATCACTGAGACTTGTACCTGATACATAATAAGCACTATATATGTTAGCTATTATGATAATTTTAAAATCTGAGATCTCATTGTTGAGGTTATACTGATCTTGGACATTAGTAAAAATTATGGCGTTTGGAAATGATTGCCAAGAGAGCAGGAATTCTTCATAGAAATTCTAGACAACACAGGAACTCCATGCAAACATGAGGAAAAGAATTTACTCTTTACTGAACAAACCTTAAAGTTCAGTTGTTAACTGTCACGAAGAGTCACAGAGACTACTATGACTTCCTTGAGATGTCCAGACCTGGCATGACCTGATCCAGGCAACAGAAGTCAGGATGGGGCCACCAGGGTGACTTCGTTGGTTAAGCATCTGACTCTTGATCTCGGGGTGGTGAGTTCAAGCCCCACGTTGGGCTGCACACTGGATGTGGAGACTACTTAAAAAAACACCAAAAACCAAAACGAAAAACCACAGAAGTCAGGATGGATGGAGATCTATGTCCCAAACTTCCTTTAATTTAAGGGAACCCGCCAACTGCCTTAACTTCACACTTGTCGGTCTCTCTACTTACCCCATTGTGCTTTCTCCGGGTTTCATCTCTGTCCTCCACATTTGGGTAACCAGTTGTCAAGTTTCAAACTTCTTCAGATGGCATTGGAGCAGTCAGTAAAAATCAGTAGATCATTTGTAAATTCTCCCTATTCTTCATGTTATATGTAAGAATTGCTTAATTAAAAAAAAAACCCTACAAGCAGATTAGAATGCTTTTTGTTTCTAGTATTCATTAATTCAATAGATGAATATGTATTGAAGAGTAGTGTGTGTTAAGTACTTGACATATAAGGATAAATAAACCATGGTTTTCATCCATATTGGATTTATACTCTGGTAATTTAGTGTTGATCTCCTATACAGTTGATCCTCATTAAAATTTAGTCTACTCACTAAAATTTATTTGTAATTTCACAATCAAAACTTGTGGTGTTTCTGTGATCATTTGTGGACATGCACAGAGGGGCAAAAATTTGAGTCCCCTGTCACACACACTTCTACTTGAGACAGAACAAGGCAATGCTCTGCCTGCTTGTTTTGGCTCTCATACTGTAAATGATGTCCTTTTTGTGGTCTATTTGTTGCCACATTTTTTGCATTTTTGGGCTTTCTGTTGGTGATTTTGCTGTTTAAAATGTCTCCAGGTGTAGTGTTGAAATGCTGTCTAGTGTTCCTAAGCACGGAACTGTATTGTGCCTTATGGAGAAACCACATGTATTAGATAAGCTTTGTTTGGGCATGAGTTGTAGTGCTGTTGGCTGTGAGCTCCGTGTTCATGAATCAACAATATTGGATGTCCAGAAAAGGGAAGAGGGAATTCACCAATCAGTACATGAGACTGCTCCAGAAAGGGCTCCCTTACCACCTATAGTGCATGAGGAAGCCATGAAAAAGATGAAAAAAATGGATGAATTGGTGGATTCGTGAGATGATAAATAGTTGTGAGGCTGAAAACCAAAGAAGTTTATAGACACATTACTCGGGGTCAGGAAAATGTTAAAGCCCTCTTGACTACTGTTTTATTATGAAGAAATCCTGCATATAGTTATTTGTGAGAAATATGTTTTAAATATGCTGCTTTTATTTTTTTTAATTTTTTAAAGATTTATTTATTTATTTTATTTTAATGTTTTTTTATTATATTATGTTAGTCACCATACAGTACATCCCTGGTTTTTGATGTAAAGCTCGATGATTCATTAGTTGCGTATAACACCCAGTGCACAATGCAATACGTGCCCTCCTTACTACGCATCACCAGTCTATCCCATTCTCCCACCCCCTCCCCTCTGAAGCCCTCAGTTTGTTTCTCAGAGTCCATAGTCTCTTATGCTTCATTCCTCCTTCTGATTACCCCCCCCCCTTTCTTTATCCCTTTCTTCCCCTACCGATCTTCCTAGTTCTTATGTTCCATAGATGAGAGAAATCATATGATAATTGTCTTTCTCTGCTTGACTTATTTCACTTAGCATTATCTCCTCCAGTGCCGTCCATGTTGTAGCAAATGTTGAGAACTCGTTCTTTCTGATAGCTGAGTAATATTCCATTGTATATATGGACCACAACTTCTTAATCCAGTCATCTGTTGAAGGGCATCTCGGCTCCTTCCATGATTTAGCTATTGCGGACAATGCTGCTATGAACATTGGGGTGCATATGGCCCTTCTCTTCACTACGTCTGTATCTTTGGGGTAAATACCCAGTAGTGCAAACAGAAACATACAAAAAACAAGATTAAGTATTGATCTTATTGTGACCAGAAGCTTACAGGAACCTAACCCTGGACTTCCCCTAGAAGCAATGGCTCAATATTCACCAATTTGGTGTTCCCAGTGACTTTATAGACCCTAACTACTGTGGAGAGCAAGAACGAGCCGTGTATATTCTGGCACTCCACAGCTCTGGTTCTCAACACCATGATTTCGCACCCCATGGGACATTTAGTAATGGTGGAGGCATTTTGATGGTCTTGGTTGGATGGAGGATGGGGGCTGGGAGGAGGTGTTACTGGTGTCTAGTGGATAAAGGTCAAAGATGTTGTTAAACCTCCTAATGCATAGAATAACCCTGCACAAGAAAGAATTACTCCATTAAAAATGTCAACAGTGCCAAGGAGGAGAAGCCATCCTCTGTACTGAGGGTCTGCAGAATTTTTCTTTTTTTTTTTTTTTTAAGATTTTATTTATGTATTTGACAGAGACAGCCGGCGAGAGAGGGAACACAAGAAGGGGGAGTGGGAGAGGAAGAAGCAGGCATTCAGCAGAGGAGCCTGATGTGGGGCTCGATGCCAGAACACCAGGATCATGCCCTGAGCCAAAGGCAGACGCTTAACGACTGCGCCACCCAGGCGCCCCTGCAGACTTTTTCTATAAGGACCAAATAGTTCCTATTTTCTCCTTTGTGGGCCATGTGATCTCATCCCAACTATTCAACTCCGCCATTGTAGCATGGAAGCAGCCACTGACAATATCCCAGCTGACTATGGCTACAGCTGTTTTCCAATAAACTTCATTTATAAAAACAGTCAGCATGCTAGATTTGGACCTCAGCTGTAGTTTGTGGACCCCTCCACACCAATGATTTTCAGTCTTGGATGTTCATTAGAAGAACCCAGGAGCTTCTAAACAGTGGTATTGCCTGGACTTCCCTCCACCAAATTCTGATTTGATTGTTCTGGAGGGGCCCCCAGTGTTGGCATTGTTTAAAAGCTCCCCAGGGATTAGAATGTACAGCCAACGTTGAGAGCCACAGCTCTGAAATAGTTGCTGTTTGTGTATTTAAAAGAGGCCAAGCACAGTAGACCCTTATCAGTGATCAGCAGACCCTTCTCTTGCGATCTGGCTTTTGTCCCAGGCACTCTCTTACAGCTCCCCAAATTAATGGCCTTTGATCAGTACTCATTCCTCTGAACCTTTGAGGTTCAGATTTAGAAACATTCCATGTTTTCAGGTACCTTGAGACCCCTCATTCTCCTGGATCTCTTCCTGTGCTTCTAACTACTATTCTGCCTCTTCTTCAACCTTTTGCACCTTAAATATAGGTGCCCCCCAAAGAGCTGCTCCAGGGTTCTTCTCTCATGAATTTTCCTGGCGCTGTGTCATGGCTTTACCTCTCAATAAACGATGTTCACACAGCTCTCTGTTGGCCTGGTCTCTCCCACAGGGGTTGTTTTTTGGTAGGCCACCTGGTGACTCTATTCTTGGTTTGATCACAGTTTTGGAAATAGATATGAAAATTCTTATTCATAAAACTAAGTTACAGTCTCTTCTTCCAGATATCAACTCCCACTGCTCAGGATGTTTCATAGAACATTTTAAACACTAGAATCCTTTCTGTGGAACTAGCTTTCAGGAGAAACAACCTCACAATAAGGTCATCTGGGGACTTCGTAATGTGCTTTATGTGTCTAGACCTCCCTCATGCTGAATAGAAAGTTACCAGTGTATACAAATTTAAATACTATTGAATAAGGGTTGGTACTAATGTTGCATTTATGTCACCAGAACACTCCTAGAGTTCAGAGTTAGAGTAATGAGGCCCGAACACTTTGTTGGCTATACCTAGCAGATCTTGGCAGAAGACAGGTGGCACACACGAACTGGGTAATTGGCATGAGTTTTAAGAGGGTCTGTTTACAAAGATATGGGCAGGTGTGCTGGTTTCCTAGGTCTGATAACAAATTTCCACAAACCTGGTGGCTTAAAACAACAGAAATTTATTCTCTCACCATTTTGGAGGGTGTTAGCAGGGCTGCACTTCTTCTGGAGGCCCAAGGGGAGAATCCTTCCTTACCTCTTTCAGCTTCTGGTAGCTGTTGGCATTCCGTGGCTTCCTTGACTTGTGTCCACATCACTCCAATCTCTGCCTTCCTTTATAACACCTTCTCCTCTTCTTTGCTTCACATTGCCTTCTTCTCTGTCTGTTTTGCCGTTCTTTTATAAGGATGCTTGCCATTGCATTTAGAGCCCACCCAAATAGTCCAGGATCATCTCCTCATCTCAAAATCCTCAGCTTAATTATATTTGCAAAGATCATTTTTCCAAATGAAGGATTAAGACATGATCATATCGGGGCGCCTGGGTGGCACAGTGGTTGGGCATCTGCCTTTGGCTCGGGGCGTGATCCTGGCGTTGTGGGATCGAGCCCCACATCAGGCTCCTCTGCTGTGAGCCTGCTTCTTCCTCTCCCACTCCCCCTGCTTGTGTTCCCTCTCTCGCTGGCTGTCTCTATCTCTGTCGAATAAATAAATAAAATTAAAAAAAAAAAAAAGAAGTCTGTATCTTCAAGGGCCAATGTAGTCCATTAAAAAAAAAAAAAAAGACATGGTCATATCTTTTTGGCTGCCACCATTCAACCTCCTACAGCAAGATTGGGAGAAACCAACAAGGGACAGTGAAGCCCTATAGGGTTTGTCTTTATGAAGGTTGCAGGAGAAAAGGGAGGAAGCACTCAATGAAGTCCAGAGCCGGTAGCTGTAACTGTAGGATGAGAAGGAGGCATCTGACACCTGTGTAGCTTTTGAAAGAGAATTTTACTTAATGTGTGGACTGACATACAGAAGGCTGGGAGAAGAAATACCCAACTTTATTCTCTTCCCATCCTTGCCTCTCACTGGCAAAACCACAGTGGATCAGAGAAAAAGACGCCCAATAATGCAGTCCCTAAAAGAAAAGAGTGGAGGAGCCTTGGTGGCTCAGTCCGCTGGGCATCTGCCTTCTGCTCAGGTTCATGATCCCAGAGCCCTGGGTGTGAGCCCTGCATGGGGCTCCCTGCTCAGCGGGGAGTCTGCTTCTCCCTCTGCCCTTCAGCCTTCTCGTGTGTGTTCTCTCTCTCAAAAAAAAAATAAATAAATAAAATCCGAAAAAAAAAAAAAAAGAGAGAGAAGAGTGGATAGTGAACCTGGAGGGGCAAACAGAAAACATCTGGACATTACCACTCCTGAGAGGGAACAGAGAAATTCTCAAGTTAGAGGTACAAATGAAGGTACTTTCACAAGTGCGGCAGTACACTTAACTTTTTCTATATGTAAAAAACAAATGAGAGCACATTTCACTTTTTTTTCCCTGTAATTTCAGACCATCACACACTGGTACTGGGAAATACTAATTACCTCTGTGTTTGGGGAAAAGAACTATAAACAGAGAACAAACCACCACAGTCCTTTCCATATATAGAAACAATCCCATTATCATAAGCCCATCATCATTATTGTAATTTTACTCCCCCTATTTGTATTCCTTTTCTTTTCTCAAAAGAATTTAGATGGCTCATGAAGAAGAGATATATCGTTAAGATGATGAAATTGAAATACAAAAGTCAAGATAACGGAAAGGAGGAGAAAGCAAATATGTCAATCTTAAGGGCTAACAGGGGTGCTGTGATTGAGCGCCCCATTTTGCCCTGCCTTTCCGACAGCCAACATTATGATAACACAGCTATGCCCACCTCCCACTCTAGCGGAGTTTTGCTTATTTAGCCATGAGACATTCCGCAACACATGATTCCGTAAAAGCTGTCTCCTTCTCCTGTTCATGTAACGGTCACTTTCTATGATTACCAATTACTAGATAATTTGTACAACTAATCACTTATTGTGGAAATAAAAATTTGAGAGATGGGAAAAAAACTATAGAAGTATAGAGAGAGACCAGAAGGAAAGAAATAATGAAAAGGAGAAGAAGGCACATAGTTAAAGGCCATGTAGCTTTCCTAATTGCTAATTATTTTCAAACTTTCTCTCCTTGCTTTTATACTTTTTATTTGTTTTTTGAGGTATAATTTAAAATGTATTTTAAAATTTAATGATTTTACTTTTTATTTTAATTATAATATATTAATATATTTTATTATAATATGTGTATTCTAAATTCACCAGCTTTATATGAATTGTTGATGATTTTTGATAAATGTTAACAGCTGTGAAATAACCACCACAATCATGATATAGAATATTTTCATCACCACCCAGAATTCCCTCACACCCTTTTACACTCAGTCCCCTCTTCCCGTTGATGGCCTCCAGCAGCAACTGAACTGCTTCTTACCGATATAATCGTCGCTTTTCTAGAATTTTCTAAAATTTCACAGATACAGTCTTTTGTGCCTGGCTTCTTTCACTTAGCAGAATGCATTCCAGATTCATCCATGTTGTTGCAGGTATCACATAGCTCATCCCTGTTTATTATTGAGTAGTTATCCATTTTTTTTAATACACCACAAATTATTTATCTGTTTACAAGTTGAAAGGACATCTGAATTGTTTTCAGCTTTGGGCGATTATGAATATAATTGTCCCATGCATAGAGTACAAGTCTCCCTGTGAACATATGTCTTCATTTGCCTTGGGTAAATACCTCATAGTGAGATTGGTGGGTTGTATGGTAGATATACGTTTAACTTCATAGAAAACTGCCAAACCATTTCAAAAGTACCACTTTACATTCCCACCAGCCATGTATACTATTATTTCACATCTTTGTGAACACTTAGTATTGTCAGTTGTCTTAATTTTGGCTGTTCAAGAGTGTGTGGGTGGTATCTTTTTAATTTACCGTTTCCTAATGATTAATAATGTTAAATATCTTTTTGTTATTCATTTAGCACACTTTGATGAAGTGTCGGTTTAAACCTTGTGCTCATTACATTTTTTTTTTTTTTTTGGTCTCACTATTGAGTCCTAAGAGGTTCTTTTTGTTTTAAAATAAGGTCTGATCTGATTTAGACAAATCCTTTAGTGTGCTCTGTAAATTTTCTTTCTCAGCTATGAAAAACAAATATTACTTTTACCACAGAGCTATAGTAAGAATATGATTAGGCTAGGTAATAGGCAAAGCTTCTGATACCTAATAACCACTTAATGGATGTGGGTTCTCCTCCCAAGTCCTTTACCCTATCAATAGATTCAAATCCTGTAGAAAAGCTGAGAATGATACAAACAAGAAAAGCCTTTTGATGAGGGCATCTTGGAAATAATATCTTTCAGGACACTAGTGGGGTCATAAAGGAAATTATACAGGATTAAAGAGTAAATGGTAAGGATTTAACCAAGGGCGAAGAATATCATTTTATTCTTTTTTGAAAATTAGCAGATGAAGGAAGGAGAGAGAAGGCAGTAGCATCAGGGAGAAGCAATACAGCACAGCGGTTAAGCACACAAGTCCGCAGCCATGTTGCTTGGGGTTGAAGCCCAGCTTTGCTGCCTATAAGCTATGTGACCATGGGCATACTATTTAGCCTCTCAGTGGAAGAGCAGTTAAGTGAGGAGGGCAAGGTCCCAAGGGCACTTATGAGGCATGAGCCTGGGGAAAAAAGCTCAGATTTGCATTTACTAAGGGATAACAGGAGAAAAGTCCACAAGGAATTCTGAGGGAAGCATCAAGTCAGATGACCTTTATTTTTTCAGTAAAGTATGATGTTAAGTCATCTTCCCAGAAAAAGGCAAATCAAAGGCACGGTTGAGAATTGTGGAAAATGAAGAAGGTGAGGAAACAGTAGTTGTTGAGATTCAAATAGTGATTTGGAAAAAAAAAAAAAAAAAGCATTAAAAGATTGCCAAAAACCAAGAAGGATCCAGGTGAACTAGGGAGAACATGAATGAGAAATGGATTTTTTTTAAAAAATAATTTTATTTATTTATTTGAGAGAGAGAGAGATTGAGAGAACGAGTGGGAGAAGGGGCGGAGGGAAAAGCAGACTCTCCGCTGAGCAGGGAGCCTCATACGGGACTCGATCCCAGGACCCTGGGATCATGACCTGAGCTGACGACAGACACTTAACTGACTGAGCCACCCATGCGCCTCTAGAAACAGATTTCATCAACAGTTCTTGTGACTTGCCCTAACAATATTTTATCAGTCTGGAAGCCGGGAAACGGAAAACAGAGCACAACCTACTGAGAGAAGATAGTGGTTGACAGAAATAGCAAATATTTAAGGGCTTCCTGCTGAACACCTTGTTGAAATGGTTAAGCACCTTATAGATATATCTAAGTATGGAATAGTGTGCAGCTAAAGAATGAGGTGTTCATGAGTGAATTTTATTTCTGTAAGTAGAAAAAAGAAAGGATAATTTTTGAAAGTAACAAACTTTAAATGGCTTCCCAGCTGGACCAGACAGTGTAAGATGGAGAGAAAACCTGAAAACGTGTTGGCTCATGTATTTCAGATGCAGTGATAACCAGCTGCAGATGGAGTTGAACTGAGGGATGGAGAGATGTCAATGGAGGGCTCTTCTGTCGTGGGGAGTTTTAGAGAGGAGTTTTCAAGGTAGAAAACTTTGGAGGTTGAGGGACATGGTCTCATGAGTGTCAGCGCTAGAGTGGGGATGGGAGAAATAGCAAATTCATTGGTTAAGAGACTGCAGGGCCAGTATTAGGAAGGGTAATGCTGCGGGTGGTACGTGAAGGGCGCTCACACACACCGAGGAAGACTGAAGTCCACACGAAACAAGGAAGAGTGCTTTGGAGATCAGAAGTTATTGTAGAGGTTTCTCAATTACCGTATTTTGCCATTCAATTCTACTAACAGGTGGTAGATCTGTGTCCAGGGGAGTGTGTGTTTGGCCTTATCTTGTACGCCCAATATGAAGTGAGTCTATTATCTTTTTTTTTTTTTTTAAGATTTTATAATTCATTTGACGGAGAGAGAGAGAGCACAAGTAGGCAGAGCAGCAGGCAGAGGGAGAGGGAGAAGCAGGCTCCCCACTGAGCAGAGATGTCGTTCGATCCCAGGACCCTGGGATCATGACCTGAGCTGAAGGTAGATGCTTAACCGACTGAGCCACCCAGGTGCCCCACATGCTTTTATCTTGATTGATGTTCCAGTGGGTGGTGATGCGGGAGAGAGAAAGTCCATTTGCAAATAGGCTTAACCAACTGAGCCACCCAGGCACCCCTCTCTGTTATCTTTTATAATTGATGCCATTTCAGTGTGCATAGCATACCCAAGCCCTGTTCCAGAACACAGAAGCTGTCAAGGCCCAGGTCTCAGCTGCTTCCTCCTCACTCTCAGGGGTAATGAGCCTGCTGGGGCTAACTCTAGCAAGCTGCCTTTGCCTGGGACAGAACTGGGGGGCTGGAGAGTGGAAAACAGAGCACTCTTCCCTCCTGCTTCCTGTGGGGCCACCCTAAGGGGGCAGAAGTGTGGGAGGGAGGGAGAGGTTATCCATATTTCAGTGCTAGTTAAAAAACATACCTTGGCCTTTGACTTACGGTGCTAATTTAAGTATTTGACACGTTTGCACTCTGAGCTCCAGGATTCTTACCTACAAGCACACAAGCACGTGAGAGATCATTTAAGGCCAGTCACGGAAGTCTGTAGGGACTTCTATTCTCTTTCCTCTTCCACTTCTAGTGTGCTGCTAGGTGAAGTTGTATTTGAAGGCATCCACAGGAAAAGAAACAACCTTTATAAGTCAACTAAAGCTTATGAGACACCATTTACCACACTGAAAAAAAAATTGAACTTACCAATGTCTACCTAAAAAGGTTTTAAGGTTTACTTAAACAGGGTCAACTTCTTCTTTGTGAAATAGGCAAAAGATTGCCATTTAACATCCCTCTTCCAAGTACTTTGCCACGTGTGCACAAATAACTGAAGGGTTGAGGAGCCTGTATTGACAATTCAAATTCCAAAAAGTGATTCTGAGAAAATGTTTTACTGCTTATGTGGTCCAGACTGACTGTCTCCATTAAATACATTCATTGGATAATTGCTTAACTTTCCATTTTACTTCTTTGATGAAGTCACATATAATATCTCCAAAATGGCCAGAAGGAATCATGGGATTTATGCATATAAATACAGCATTGCTTTTCAAAAAGGACAGAATACATTCAGGAACTATTTATATTCTGGGTAAGCCTTGAATTATATATATATATTACATACACAGGAAATAATTCATTATGAGCATTTCACATGTTGTATGCCAAATGACCCTTTGATACTGATGTCATGCCCATTCATTTTGAAGGAGTTTTAGATACCAAGAGGACCAAAAACTAATGCCAAGAATGCATGGAATGGTTTCCATGGAGCATAATGGCACAATTGTCTGATGGAACAAAATTGAAAAGAACTAGAGGACGGGGAAAAGGGTGTGGTGTCTGCAAAAATGAAAAACTTTATTCATGGATTCAAATTTATGCTTAAAATGAATTGGATGTGATATATCATTCTCGGTTTTCAGGCAAAAGTTAGAAACTAGTTAAATAGTGATGGAACTTTCAGAGTAATCTGGCAAATTCTCCTGGAACTTTCTTTCCTTCCACCTCAAATATATTAATGATGATCAGTCCTATCTTCCTTCCCTAAAGGATGACAGAATATCCTCCATTTTTAAACCAATACTTTTGCAAGGTTTCCTTCTGTGTCGTTTTTAGGACTTCATGCCCCAATCTTCACATTGACTTGTAAACTTGCCATTTCTTCTCATAGATCTGGGAGGACCTGTTGGTAGAGTCTATTACCACAAGGAACCCTAACCTGACTTAGAGGCAGTTGGGAAAAATTCTTGAACGAGGGATAATCCAAAGCATTTCTTTTGTTTTTTCATTAGACTGTGGGTTATATTTTTATTCTGTTCTATAACCATAATTAAACCTTCCTTTGATCTCCCTTAAGGACACTGACAGCCAATAAAAAGCTTTAACATTATCACAAATATGCAAATACTGGTCACTGAGAAGTTTCTGGATGGTACAATTTCATTACTTTGGTGCCATTCCAAATTCAAATGAAGTTGCTTTTCTTGTGTCACCTATTGCTTAAAATCATTCCACAGTTTCGTTTCAAGTCTAGTTCAAACAGTTTTGTCATGGTGCCTTCACCACTAAATAGTCCCTTTGCTGCTCGGAAAGCAATCCGTTTCATCCTTCCTTAAAGTTCCTGACTTTCCGTTTTAATCTGATGAATTTCTTTATTTGTTGGCTGATACTTTCATACTTACCCTCATTCCCAACTCTTACCATAGAACTTTTTCTTGAGATCCTTTCATCTTAAGAGTATCAAAATTTGAATGGGTTGCTTTCTAGACTTGATGTCATACTAGAGTTTCCGTTTATTGTGCTCTTTGGTTGCATCTGCTATGTTTTTGGATTCTATACATTCCTTTTGATTACTTTGCACTTTGTTTTACTGTAGTACATTTTCAAACAACTGTCCATGAAAAGCTGAATGAGATGCAAATGTCTTGGGACTTTACCATTGAAAATGTCTTTTATGTGCTCTTACCCATAAGTGAGAGTTTGGCCGAGTGTAGAATTCTAGGTTGCAAAAAGCATTCTCTTATAACTTCCTTGATATGGTAGAAGGAATTTGTGAAAAACCCACAGTTAATATCATACTCAATGGTAAAAGACTGAAAGCTTTCTCCCTAAGACTGGGAATAAGACAAGGTTGTCTGTTTTCACCACTTCTATTCAACTTTGTACTGGAAATTTTAGCTAGAGCAATTAGACAAGAAGATGAAATAGAAAGCATCCAGATGGCAAAGGAAGAAGTAAAACTATCTATTCACAGATGACATGATCTTATATATAGAAAATCCCAAAGCATTCTTCAAAACTACTAGTGCTAATAAATGAATTCAACAAAGTTGCAGGATACAAGATCAACACATAAAATTCAGTTGTCCTTAGCATCTACAGTTGGTTAACTTTAAGATTATCCTTGATAATGTGGATGGGTTTCATCCACTCAGTTGAATGGCCTTAAGGGCAAAAAAAGAAATTTTGCCCCAAGACTGCAGTGTCAACTTCTGCCTGATTTTATAGCCTGCTGTCCTGCCCTACAAATTTCAGACTTGCCACCCTATAATTACATGTGCCAATTTCTTCAAATAAACCTCTCTCTCATATATATAAGAAAAGATTATTTTAAAATATCGAAGGCATCTTCCAATGTCTTCATTTTAGCTGCTGAAGAGAATTCTGATACTAATCTGATAATCATTCTTTTGTAGATGATTCCTTCCTTCCTCCCTCCTTTCTATCCTCCCTCCTTCCTCTTTTTTCCTCCCTTCCTTCCTTCCTTCCTCCCTCCCTCCCTCCCTCCCTTTCTTTTACCTTCTTTTCTTTTTTCTCTTCTCTTCCTTTCCTTTCCTTTCCTTTCCTTTCCTTTCCTTTCCTTTCCTTTCCTTTCCTTTCCTTTCTTTTCTTTTCTTTTCTTTTCTTTTCTTTTCTTTTTTTCTTTCTTCCTCTTCCCACCCTCAGCAACAAAAGCCACAATGGTCACACTGAGAATGATCTGGCTCGTATGCTTCTGCTCTTGAGATAATCTTGAACCCTCTCAAAATAATTTTATTCCTGACTTAGCATTTGAAGTTCAAGAAGTCAGTCATGTAACCATCTCTTGGCTGTGATGGGGAGGGTGAGAGGGAATCTGGATCATTTGGCTTCTGACATATGAGGTGTCCATAGGAAAACTAGGCAGATAAGAAGGAGAAGTGGATACCAGACAGAGATGACCAATGTCTGCTGTACATACTATCTTCAATGGCATCTTAAAGTTCAACACATACTATTATATAAATGCTTATTATAATATATTATGGACTTACAGGGTGGTGGGGTTAAGTGACTTGCTTAATTATGTAATTATTTGCTCATTCATTTGTTGATCTCTCTTGTGTGTCTACAATTAAACAAGAGCCCTTGGTCAAGTTTTCCAAGATGTGCTCCTTAGATCTCATTTCTGTCAACCCAGGAGTATACTAATGTTCAAGTGAAGCAAATATACACGTGGCAAGAAGTTCAGAATTTCACGAATCAGATTCACATCTAAATACGCTCTCATCAGCCATTTCCAAGAAACAAGATCGTCAGAGGTTGCTGATAACCCTCACAAATGAATTTGTTCTCGGTTATCAGGACACTAAGCCCGTATTGAAAATCAATGTTAATTCAAGAATTCTCGGCTCAACCTGCAGCTTGTTCTGAGCTCTAGGAATTGTGCAGGAAAAGGAAAAAGGAATGATTTGTGATCTGAGGAATATGCTTTGACAACCCAAACCCAAAACATATTCAAAAATTTTCACAGGGGCTTTAAAGGTGACCTTGGTGAGGAAGGGAAAGCAATCTTCATCCAGCAAAGATAGGGTGAGAGGCACTGCCTAGAAAAATACACAGACTAAATTTAAAATGAAAACAATTTTGAATTTTACCAGTTGAGTGCTTTGGGCTTTTGGAAATATAGTTTGAAATGCTGGCATCTCAGCAATAAGTATCAGAATCTGGAGACTAGAAATCAGTGGGTGGCACCTGCCAATCACCCTTCAACAGCAATGAAAAGATTCGCCTGTTGTAACCGGAAGCGTTGGCTCCCACTGCCCGCAAGTCACAGACTGTCATGGAAATGACCCTCCAGCAGCCTCCTTGGAAGCTGTTTCTGGAGTTGGTCCACAGGGAATAAGTATAAGATTCTTAAGCTCCCATGCCACTTTTCACTAGAAATAAAGGTCATCTCACTTACAGTTCAGCTAGAAATCCCCATCCTGAGTTAAGTATGAAGGGACAGGAATAGGGAAAGCCTTATGCTTCAAGTCATAAATGCTTAAAAGGAAGCATTGATAGAGATCATTCTACCTCTTCTTCATTGTTTAATAAATCAATATAGAAATAAAATGCTAGATATTTAAATACAAAAAAACCCCAAAACCAACCTTCAAGTGTGCGCTCACAGTAGAGCACATAGGCTCCACACTATAAAGTCATGGTAAACTGTGAGGCACATTTTTAAATGAAACTTTAAAAAATAATACTTTCTACTCATGATTATCTTCATTAGCCTAGCAGCATTGTGAGACAAAATGAGACACAACGCTACCCGAGTTAGACATTTTAAAAGCCTTGTTTCATTTCAAGATGAAAGATCGTTTGCAAGGACATGGACATGGATGGAGCTGGAGAGTATAATGCTAAGTGAAATAAATCAGTCAGAGAAAGACAAGTACTATATGATTTCATTCATATGTGGAATTGAAGAAGCAAAACAAACAAGCAAAGGAAAAGAGAGAGAGGGAGTGAGGGAGAGAGAGAGAGAGAAGCCAAGAAACATTCTTGACTATAGAGAACAAACTGATGGTTACCAGAGGGGAGGTGATTAGGGGGATGGGTGAGATAGGTGATGGGGATTAAGGAGGGCACTCGTGATGAGCACCAGGTGATGTGTGGAACGGTTGAATCACTAATTTGTATTCCTAAAACTAACATAACACTGTTATGTTAACTATGCTAGAATTAAAATTGAAAAAGAAATGAAAGATTACTTTCTTAGGCTTTAAAAAGAAAGCATTAGATTGAACATAAGAGAGACTGATCTTGGGAGCCTTTCTTTCTTTCTTTCTTTTTTCTTTCTTTCTTTCTTTCTTTCTTTCTTTCTTTCTTTCTTTCTTTCTTTCTCCTTTCTTTCTTTCTTTCTTTCTTTCTTTCTTTCTTTCTTTCTTTCTTTCTTTCTTTCAGATTTTATTTATTTATTTGACAGAGAGAGAGAGCGAGCACGCAAGCACACAAGCAGGGGGAGCAGCAGACAGAGGCAGAGGAAGAGGCAGGCTCCCTGCTGAGCAAGGAGCCCGATGAGGGACTTGATCCCAGGACCCTGGGATCATGACCTGAACCCAAGGCAGATGCTTAACCAACTGAGCCACCCAGGCGCCCTGGGAGTATTTCTAATTTGAAAAAATCAAAGTCTATTCTCTCTCAAAACTAATGTGAGTTTCAAGGATTATTTCTTGTTCAAAGACCCTTTTACATATTTTGGGCCTATTAGAAATATTTTAAATGATTATTTAAATGTCTATTTGGGGCATTCCCTGTGTATCACATTGGTCTAAGCCATTAAATTGGAAGACGTGACCTTGCCTTCACAGGACTCACAATTTAGACGTCATAGACTCCAGATAGCCCAACCTCAGCGATGGCAGACAAAGAGTACCAGGCCAGGAAGATGAGGTTCCTGCCTTACCAGCAGTTCATTTAAACCTGTTGAAATTCACTAAATGCTTAGTATTTCTCTTTCTTCATCCTTCAGTGGTAAGGTAATAATACCTGCCTTCCTTATCTCCTGCATTCCTGTATGGAGAACACAGATACTGGTTAAAAACATTCCTAAAAATTCGAATGCATTGTTATCTATATCAGGCTCAAAAGGACTGCAAAGAGGTGTCCATTTCCCTTTAAATAGTTTTAAGAAGCACCATTAAAATGTGTACAGCCCTGAAAATCTTCTTTCAGTCCCCAATCGCAGAACTGTGTTTTTAGCTACATCTTGGGCTGTGACTTCAGAGGAAGATGTAAAGTTCTACTTCCTCCACCCAGAAGCAAAATGTTGATATTTTGAAGAACTTTTTACCTTCCAGTCTTATTGAGAAATAACTGGCATTCATTACTGTGTAAGTTTAAGGTGTACAGGATCTCGATGGTGTGATTTACATATGATGGGAAATGATGACCATAATAGGTTTAGTTAACATACATCATCTCATGTAGATATAATAAAAAGAAAAGAAATTCTCCTTGTGGTGAGAATTCCTAGAGTCTACTCTGTTAATAACTTTTCTATGTGTCATACAGAAGCGCTAACTATAGTCATCATGTTGTACCTTACATCGCCAGACTTATTTATCTTACAACTGGAAGTTTGTCCCTTTTGACCACCTTCCTCCAATGATCCCTGCCTCCACATCCGGTAACCACAAATCTGATCTCTTTTTCTATGAGTTTGGTGTGGGTTGTTTTGCTTTGTTTTATATTGAAGACCTTTTTTACTGATACTCACAGGAATGTGGAAAGAAGCAAACTATAAGAGGAGGAGAAAGAGTATTTAAGTCCTGAAATATATTTAAAAAATTGGCTCAGGTAACTGACAAAATACCAGGGTTAACCTACTTTATTGAATCTTTAGAATGTTAGAGAATAGAAATATTTAGGGATATGATGATACTTGAATAGCATATTTAAAATTTATAGAAAACAGTGACTTACAGAAAAGCAAATGTAGGCAGTTGAGTTAATATGCTAAAGGAAGAAGATAGTTATTTTAATTCTAGGTTCGTTTATGATAAAATGAAAACTTGAATGTAAAAAACTTCATTCCCATAAGAGTTGGAGATATTTTGTGCCATTGCTCTTATCTTGCTACCCAACTGTGTGTCTCTGAGTTTCTGCTGCCGTGATTAACTCTGTTTCCAAGTATTTCACATTTGAACTTCTCAAGAGAGGGTTGGTTGGGTTCTTCAGTCTATTCAGTATTCAGTGCCCTTCTAGGTCTCAGAACAGGTCACTTCTGAGGTCACTGGCCAGCAGGTGTTGTTTCAATTAGTTGTGGATATGCTTGTGGGGTCAAATGGTGCAAAGCACACCCTGAGGATTCCAGTGCACACAATTTATGTGGGGAGGGCAGGAAACACTAACTGGGGAGTAGGGAAGCAAGACAGGGAAGGAAAGGCAGCCAATAAAGCGGGGCGTTACCAGATACTATGGGTGACCAGGACTTTAATTGCACAGGGAAATCCGGTTATAAAACACAGCCCCCAGGGCTATCCCAACGAAGTACAAGGGAGAGGGCTGTCTATCTATATACCGACTCCCCTTAGTCCGTGGTTGAGGGCTGCTGGGAGGAAAGTGGAGGAAGGGTGTTCATTCTTCTATACACCAGCGTTTGCCCCCTCAGGCCAAGAGATGGTGTTGAACCAGTGGTTAAATGTGCTGTAGCTCGGTGAAGTGGTTAGGCCTGAGGGATCTGGGTGGGGCATTCACTGCCCTCAGAACCGTATGTGAGTGATTTCTCACTCATAGCCACTTCCCAGCAGAAAGGCTTTTCATGTGTAGGCTTCATAGCTTGTCCGATACCATTTTTATTAAGGCTATAAATTTTTAGTTCAAATTAATGTAGGTAGTGTTAGATTTTTGTGTTGGACTTTTTGGACAACCTTTATTTATATACACAAGTTGAAGTGCCTAAAACCCCTCTTTACGTTGCATTTAGATTTTTGTACGTTTGCTGATAAATAAATATCAAGCTCGTCTGTGGGAATGCTGGCCACTAATCAATAGTTCAGTTTTGGCAGCATTAAAACTTTTGTCAATTAGTTGAATTGGGCAATTAGTTGCCTATTTTATTTTTATTTTTGTCCCAATGTTAATGAAAAGTAGCAGTCTTCATATTAGTTATAGGACATTTCATATGATTATAAAATAGAAACAGAGATGCAAACCACAAAGCATGCCAAAAAATAGAAATCTTCAGTTATATTTGAACTTAAACTTTATTTTCAATTTCAAGAACAAAATCAATAAGGACAAAGCACAAGATTATGATTCAAATGCAGGGTGAGATTAGGATTTTTATATTTTTTGATTTCTTTTTTTTTTTTAAGATTTTATTTATTTGTTGAATAGAGAGAGAGACAGCAAGAGAGGGAACACAAGCAGGGGGAGTGGAAGCGGGAGAAGCAGGCTCCGCATTGAGCTGGGAGCCCGACGCGATGTGGGGCTTGATCCCAGGACACTGGGATCATGACCTGAGCCGAAGGCAGACGCTTAATGACGGAGCCATTCAGGCGCCCCAATATTTTTTGATTTCTGAGAACCAGCACCCTTTAAAAAAATAGAAGTTTATTGTTTGACTTCCACTTTTTGAATTTGGAGAATGTTGTTTCAGAAATGCGCAGAATCAGAAATTGGAGACTACAAAGTAAACTGCTTTATGAAAAAATAGAAATGATTAAAAATGTCATCTTAATAAGGGAAAACGGAGCCCTGGTAGAGATAGAGTGCCTGACCAAGAGACCGTGATTTGGAACCGTCCCTCAGAATCTGAGTTCTGTCAGTCTCACCAAGTATAAGGTCAGGCGGGCACAGTGGCCATCGCACATGAGGTGGGAGTGATACACCTGGGGGTGAGCACAAGCAGGACCAGCGGGCACGAACAAGCTGTGTGAGCAGAAGGCCCAGACCCCATGTCTGGAGAAGCATCTTAGCTGACACCCATGACTACATTGGAATTCATTATAAACAGCTGATGGAAGAGGAAATAACCTAAACTCGACTTGTGGGTGGATCTGCCTGATTTGCGGATACAAACCAAGAAGTTGGGAGAAAAGTTGAAAGACTACTGAGCAAAAAATCCTCCAAGTAAACTAGCTGCTTGTGGGTGAAGCAGGACATGCTACCATCCATGGATCCTGTAGACTCAGAAGACTCTGGCGACTTCTGCTGTGAAGTGGATCCCCTGGTCTTTGTGGCATCCAATGCTCATGGACCAAACACTGTTAGCCCTCAGATAGTGGTATGGCTGGGGTCCTGCGGGCGGGAAAGGCAGACCTATACCTGGAGTGTGTGTCTACTCCTGGCTGGACAAATCTCAGGCCGTTCTAGAATGGAAGGGTCCATGTAGTCACTGAGTGAGGTTGCTGATGCCAGCTGTCCATGCCATTTTGTCTTCTTGCTTGGTTGGTGTTTCTTTTATGTGGACGCTCTCTGGTGGATGCTGGCATACGATACACAGATCTTCATACTTAGTGCCCACTCCCATATGTCTATCCACGTGCCTCTACCTTAGACCTCATTGTACTTCATCTTCCAATTTTTTGTTTTCCAGACCTCAGAATATTTGACCAACTTTTGGCTTCTGGTCAAAAAGCCACACCATTTGCTGTTGCTACTGAATCATATATAGTCTGACCTCGGGCCACTTCTTCCACCGAAGTGGATATAACCAGGTGCTAGGAGCATTTATATATGTTTACATTCCTATGTTTTCAGTTTTTCTCAGTAAATATCTAGAAGTGCAATTACTGGGTCATATGGTAAGTGTGCGTTTAACTCCATAGGAAACTGACAAAGTGTTTGCAAAGTAGCTATAGTATGGAATCCCCGCAAAGCAGGGGGATTCATGCTAACACTTGGTTTTTTCTATCTTTAACTTTAACTATTTTAATCTTAATGTGTCATCACATCTCATTGTGATTCTAATATGTATTTCCTTTGGATTACTTTTTAAATTGTTGTTGAGCAATAAGATTTCTTTATATATTTTAGATTCAAGAAATTTTTTTTCCCTTTCTGGGATAGCTTATTTATTTATTTATTTATTTATTTTTTATTTTATTTTTTTTAGATTTTTATTTATTTATTTGACAGAGATAGAGACAGTCAGCGAGAGAGGGAACACAAGCAGGGGGAGTGGGAAAGGAAGAAGCAGGCTCATAGCGGAGGAGCCTGATGTGGGGCTCGATCCCATAACACCAGGATCACGCCCTGAGCCAAAGGCAGACGCTTAACCGCTGTGCCACCCAGGCGCCCCAGCTTTTTTATTTCTTAATGGAATCCTTTGAAGAGTGAAAGTTTTAATTTTAATTCAGTTTATCAAGTCTTTCTTTTTATGTTTCATGATTTTTGTGTCCTGGCCAAGAAATCTTTGTCTACAACAAGGTTGCAAAGATTTTCTCTTATGTTTTTATCTAAAAGTTTTATAATTTTAGCTTTTACATAGGTCTATGATCCATTTAGAGATTTTTTTTTTTTTTTTTGCATATGTGTATAGAGTGAAGGAAATACCAAGACGGATTTTTCTTTATATGACTATCTGGCTGTTCCAGTATCATTTGTTGAAAAGACTCTTCACATTGAGTTACCTGGGCACTTTTGCCAAAAATCAATTCTCCATATATATGTGGGTCTACCTCTAGACTCTATTCTGTTCCATTTATTTATATGTTTCTTCTTATGCCAATATCACACTGTCTTCTGATTTGTTGTAAGTCTTCATTACTTTAGCTTTATAATGTCTTGAGGTCAGATATACAAGTTCTTCAACTCCATTCTTCTTTTTCAAAACTGTTTTGTGTATTTTAGATCTTTGCAATTTCTACACAACAGCCTCCTGGTATTTTGATTGGGATTGCACTGAATCTGTAGATCAACTTGAGTAGAAACGACATCCTACTCCTATTGAGTCTTTCAATCCAAAAGCATGGTATATTTCTCATTTATTTAGATATCAAATTTTTTTGCATTTTTCAATGCAAAGATATTACACGTGATTTATTAAATGTATCTCTAAGTGTTTCATGTTTCTGGATGCTGATGTGAATGGCATTTTATCTTCCAACTGCTTATTGATTATATATATTGCAATGCACTTGATTTTCATATATTCTTTTTGTATTTAGCAACCTTGCTAAATTCACTTATTGGTTCTAGTAGTGCTTCTGTAGGACTTTGGGGGTCATGTTCTTTTACTTCTTTCCTTTACATCTTTTACTTCATGTATGCATGCATTTATTTATTCATTGTTTGTCAGCCTACAGCACTGGCTAGGACCCCCAGTTTATCGTTGAAAAGTAGTTTGAGAAGACATCCTTTTTTTGTTCCTAATCATAAGGGGAAAACAGTCAGTCTTTTACTATTAAATATGATGTTATCTGAGGTTCTTACAGATATCCTTTATCAGCTTGGGGAAGTTCCCTTTTATTTAAAAAAATATTTATTGCGATATAATACATATACCATATCACAGAGTTGTACAACCATCCCCACAAGTTTAGCTTAGAACATTTTCATTACCCAGACGAGAGACCGTGTACTGAATAGCAGTCTCTGCCCATTCTCGCACTCCCCGCCCCTCCCAATGGCAAACACTAACCTACTGTCTATTTCTATAAATTTGCCCATTCTGGACATTTTACATAGATAGAATCACATGATATATGTGGTCTTTTGGGATTGATTTCTTTCATTCAGCATAATGTTCTCAAGGTACCTCTACACTGTAGCATGTAACAATACTTCATTCCTTTTCATTGCTTAAAAATGATGATGGTGGTAATGATGATAATCCCTTATGGTACATTTTATTTATTCACTCATCAGTGAATTGTTTCCACTTTTTGGCTATTTGGAGCGATACTGCTATGAACACATATGTACCAGTTTTTGTGTGAATATTATGTTGTCGTCCCTCTTGGGTATACACTTAGGAGTAGAATTGTTAGGTCATATGGTAAATCTATATTAAACATCTGAAGAACTACGAGACTGTTTTCCAAAGAGACTGAAACATCTTAAATTTTTACAAGCAGTGATTGAAGATTCTAGTTTCTGCATACTCTAGTACTTGCATTAGCTGTCTTTTTGGTTATAGCCATTCAAGTGGGTATGAAAGGGCATCTCGTAGCTTTGATTTGCATTTCTCTGATGACATTCTTCCTGTGATATTCTAAAGACAAATAGAACTGCAAAGAAAATTAAATTTAACTCAGTAGCTTTTTTGTTAATAGTAATATTATTATTATAATTTTGAAACTAGTTTATATGTAGTAGGGTAAAGCAAAAAAAAGACAGTTTGTTAATATTAGGAACTCAGATTTTTATGTAAGGAATGGGAGATAAAAATAGAAAATTAAAGTAGTTAAGGGAAACAAACCTCTGATATACAAATCTGAACTGAATATATCAATATAAAACCCCTCATATTATATTAAATTTGAAATTTTCTAGAATCATTGACACTCCAGTAACAACAGTTATACTTAACATCCTCATCTTGGTTGGAGCTGAGAGGAATCATCTTCTTGCAGAAATGCCTGATTCTCAGGCATGTGACAGGGAAAGTACAAAGTGAGCCTGATCTGTCGTGTCATAGAAAGCAAGGAGGTGCTCAAAGCCCAGTGGGCGTGTGATGAAAGTATGTTAGAATCAGACTGAAAAGCTCCATTGGCCAAATTTGGGACCATTTTAGCATTAAGAGTATGAAGCGTAACTGATTATAATTCATAAATCCATAGTGAGAGAGAGAAGGAAAGAGCATGCATGCCTCATCTGTCACATTGAAGGTGACTTTTACATCAAATCCTCACTCTGAACATCTGTAATTAAAAGGGAAGAATAATCATTTACCATGTCGCTTTAGAAGATAGGGAAAGCTCTTCTTTATAGAAGGATGTCAGCTAATAAATGTAGAAGAAATGAGAGAATTAGAAAATCGTCATTTTGCAATTCCCAATGAAATCATTGATTTTTGCTGGGATGATCCATAAATGTAAAGGCTAATACCATTAGGTGAATGGTAGTTGTAGAGAAGGACTAACTCATGGTGCTTAATATTCCTTTATTGCTAATCGCTAAGGGAAAAATAAAACTGCTTTTATATAGATGAATCTGGTTGTCAACCCTTAACTAAATCAAGTTCAAACAATGTCCTTTTCCAGTAAGAGAATCCATTCCAGAATGATGTGTTGCTCCCGACTGTCATTTCTTTTTAGGCTCCCTCAGTGTGGAACTTGTTCTCTGTTTATCTTGAGTCCCACGCCATTGACATTCTTGATTACAGGGCATCCTTCTTTTAGAATGTGCCTCAATTTGGGTCTGTCCAGTGTTTTTTTGGGATAAGACTCAGGTTATGCATCTTTGTAGAAGTGATACTGTATTTGCCTCACTTCATGCTATCTGGTGTTACACAAAGCCCATTTATACCATTGCTCATGATCTTAACTTTGAGTACTTAATTAAGAGGTGTCTGCTAGATATCTCTACTATTAAGTTTCTTTTCTTTCCCTTTGTAATTAGTCTTTTCTGAACAGATACTTTTTTTTTTAAAGATTTTATTTATTTATTTATTTGAGACAGGGAAAGAGAGAGAGAGAGGGAGGGAGCACAAGCGGGGGGGGGGGGGAGGCGAAGGGTAGAGGGAGAGGGAGAAGCAGGCTCCCCGCTCAGCGTGGAGCCCAATGTGGGGCTCAATCCCAGGACCCCGAGATCATGACCTGAGCCAAAGGCAGACACTTAACCTGCTGAGCCACCCAGGTGCTCCCTGAGCAGATACTTGTGAGAGCATGTCAATATTCCGTTTCTTATTCTACTTTCACCCGCTAGTTTTAGCACCCGTTCATATTTCTTATGTGAATTATTACTGATGATTGTCAAATGATTTCCTAATTCCATCATTTCTTCTACATTTATTTTCTGGCGTTCTATGGTAAGAAAGCTCTTTCTTTCCTCCGTATTTATTTGTTTACTTATGTATGTCAGTTTGGACTCAGGACTCCTATTTTATTCAATGGCTTGTCATTCATCACTGTCTTTATTTTAATGCTCCAGTTGTTCCACATCGGATATTAGGAGCTCCCTCAAGCTGCTTTCTGTGTTCTTTTGACATCCTATCACTCTTTGAGCATTCTCTTACTTTGTGGCACCTCGTACCTTGCCTGTCCACTCCTGAAATTAGCGATTTCTCCAAGAAGTCCTAGTTCCTTTTAGTGGGGAGTGCAATTTGGAAACTAAGATTTGGGTGAGAACTGCGCTCATGGTGATTAGAGTGTTACTGCTGCCAGCCCTTCTCACTGGGAGACGCACAGACAAGTCTTTCTACATCTCTCACTGAGTTCACAGAGCTTCAATTCCAATTCGGTAGGGCAGGATTCATTCTACTTTCTTTTTTCCCCCCGTGTTTGTATTTCCCCTTCCATCAGTGAGAGCCCTGTCTCCCATTATCCTTAGAATATTTACTTATTTGTCTCGTCACCTATATGTAGCTAATTTCCTGATCCTGCCAAGCTGTTTCTACCACCCATTACGACGCTGTCCTTGTGTGGGACACAGGTACTGGCCGGCACGGCAATGCCTTCCTTCCCGTTCTGACGCTGTTCGTGTTATTACCAGCTGCCACTGGGCTTCCCCTGACAGCTCGCTCCAATCCTTCTCACGCAAGCTGTCATTATCCATCTTGTTTCTTATGGTAATGGAAATAGTTCTAGTGATTCTTCATTGTGTCTGATGCCAGATTTGGCTCATGTATATATGTATGTTATATATATATGTACATATGCGCTCATGTACAATATATATACATATATATGCACATGTATGAACTCATATATACATATATGTGAATATATCTATGACTTTTAAACCAGGAAAGGACATTCAACTTTGCAAAATAACCTTTTATCATTTATTGAAGTGATTAAATAGGATTTCTCCTTTAACTTACTAGTGGGATAATAATAAATTAGCAGGAATTCTAATTTTGAACCATCTCTTGCATCCCAAAAATGAACCCCTTTGATCATGTATTAATCTGTTTATCTGCTTATATTTTAGGCATTCTGTATTGTTATTAATTACATATTAGTATCTAGTTTCCCTCTTGTGCTTATTGTCAGATTCAATGTCAGTCTCATTTTTTTTCTTTCTGTCTCCATGCTTAGAGACCACTTAGGATTGAAATAATATGTTCCTAGATGTTTTGAATGACGTCATTAGTGAGATTGATAGAGCCTGGTGCTTTTGTAAAGGGTTAATCTTTGATATCGTCTTAATTTCTTTACTGATAATTGGTTTGCTTGTCTTAAAAAAGTCTTTTCTAGGGTCAGTTTTGATAATTTGTATTTCTCAGAAACTGATTTATTTTATCTTGATTTTCAAGTGTATTTGTATAATTTCATGCAAAGTATTTTCTTATGATTATTTTGGTTTCCTTTCAACCCATCTAAATGCCAATTTTGTATGTTCGTGATTCTCTTACACATCCTTTAAAAAACAAGGGAAGGTACCATTTTGCTCATTTTGTTAATTTTTCAAGTAATCATTTATGTTTATTTCATTTATATTTTTTGTTTCAAAAATCATTAATATATCATTTTGTCTTTAATTTCTTTTTTGCTTTCCTTAGATTTATTTTCTTATTCTTTTTATTATCTCTTGTTTTAAATATGGACTCATTTATTTTCTTTTTTCTTGTTTGATAACTTGGATAAAGCTCTGAATACTTCTTCAAAACATTTCTTTTATCCATAGCACATGGATTTTGATGCTTAGCATTTTCATTAGTATTCTTTTAAAAATATCTTTCAATTTCAGTTTCTATTGACAGTAAGTCAACTTTTTAAATAGTCTTAATTTTTAGGCAGTTGTGAATTTTGTTTTCTATCAAAAAATCAATTCTACTTTGTATTAAAATTTGACAATATGATCTGTACTATTTTTTGCTTGTTGTAATATAATGGGAGTATTTTGTGGTCCTACATAAACCAAATTTTTGTGAATATTCTTTGGGTATTTAAAGATGGAATATTATTTGTTTTCAGGGTGAAGGGTGTGATATATTTTAGAGAGATTAAAATCTTAGAGAAACTTTATGAATTGCAGAATTTGATCCTATACATTTTTACTGTTTTCTTGATCTGTCCTGGGTCAAGAGAATGCGTGAACTTTTTCCATTACTTCTGTATTTTTCTCTGTTTCTCTTTGTATCTTACACAGTATTTGCTTAGGACTTTTCAGGCTAAGATTTTGGCGTTAATGATCCATGACAGACCTTCATTATGATTGACTCATCATTGTAAAGTGAACTTATTTGTCTTATGTCATGCTTTTTGCTGTGATTTCAATTTTGTTCGCTCTTAATAACATAATCGTTCTGTTAGCCTTTTAAAATTAATTGCCTCATATATATGCCCAATATTTAACCTTATTTTAAATGTATCTCTTGCATGCAACAAATAGTTGAGTTTGATTTTCTAAGCCTATCTGGAAATGTTTTTCTTCTAGTATGTGGCTTTATTCTACTTACATATATTGTTATGCAGACACGGGTGTTCTCTTTCATCTTTTATGATTTCTACTGTTACCGCTTTATTTATTTATTTATTTTTGCTGAATTATCTATACTTTTCAAATCAAATGTGTATGTGTGTTTTCCTTCAGATAGTTCAGAAGATTTATAATGTGTTTATAAGCCCTTTGGTGATTACCTAACTTGTATTTTTTTATTTTTCAACTTCTGACGCTATTGCCTCCCTATTATAAATTTAAAAACTAATTAATGTCTATTTCCATATAGACAAGTTCTGTTTGCCAAGCCCTAATTTTAATTAATTATATTCTCTTCAATTCTTCTTTATAACTATAATTTTCATGATTTATAAATTAGTGTCTTTTTGAACATCAGATTTATGGAGATATAATTTATCCTTTTAGGTATATAGCGAAATTCACCTCTTAAGGTGTATAGTTCTATGAGTTTTGACACGTATATACAGCAGTATAAACACCACCATCATTAACATATGGTAGAATATTTCCTTCACACCATAAAGCCTCGCTGTAGGCCTTTGTAATCAACCTCATACCCCACTCCCGACCTCTGACAACCACTGATTTTTATCCCTACAGTTTTGCTTTTCAGAAATGTCATAGAAGTTGAGTAATTGGTTATGTAATCATTAGTGTCGGCCTTCTTTCACTTAGTATAATGATTTTGAGGTTCATCTATGTTGTTGAACGTGTCGGTAGTTTTTCTCTTATGTTTCTAAGTATGGATATGTCGTAAGCTGTTTACCCATTCCCAGGTCAACAGACGTGTGGGACATGTCCAGATTTTAGGGATTATGAGTAAAGCTGATTTAAACATTTGTGTAGAGGTGTTTGTGTGGACATATGTTTTCATTTCTCTTGGATAAATACCTAGTAGTGGATTACTGAGTTTGTCTAACCTTATAAGAAACTGTCAAACTGTTTTCCAAAGTAGCCATGCTACTTTACATTTCCAACAGAAACATGGAAGATTCTGTTGCTTTGATTCATTGTCAACTCCTGGTATTATCACCTTTAAAAATTTTAGCCATCCTAGTAGGTGTTTGATACTGTATCAGTGAGGCTTTAATTTGAATTTCCTAATGACATAAGTTAAACATATGTTCATGTATTTGTTTGCCATTTGGATCTTTTCTTTGGCAAAGTGTCTATTCAAATCTTCTACTCATTTTTTTTTTTTTAAGTTGGGCTCTTTGTTTTCTTATTACTGTGTTTTGGAAATCTTTATATATTCTGGGTACTAGTCCAATGTATTATTTTTTTATTTATGGTTTGTACTTTTTGTGTCTTATTTAAGATATCTTTGGTAACTCAATGTCATAAAGATTTTCTTTATTTTTTTTCCTCTAAAAGTTTTGTAGTGTCAAAGAAAAAAAAAACCTAGCTGGACAGTAGCTAAAGTGGTAAAAACAGATTTTACTCAGGACAATTACAATAGTTAACAGGGCTCAATTCTGAATATATGGGCAAATGAGGATTTATAGCTAAGGAGCAAAGTGGGATTCATGGATGAAAAATTACTAAGAGGAAGTATTAGAGGCAAGGGAGATTCTGGCTAAACTCATCTGACAGAATTCTTGCTGAAGACAAATCAGCACGATCACATCACCTGAGAGATGTTGGAGGACGGGGAACTTGATCAGACATCAAGAGTGATCAGACATGGAAGGTAGGAGGTTCTGATTAGACTGACCAAGTGGGATTCTTGCTAAAACTGGATTTTATAAAGAAGTGCATAGATGGGCTAAGGGAAGGCACCTGACTAAAGTTTGGTCAAGCAAAGACTCTTTGTCAATAATTTTAATTTACATTTAGGTAAAGATTCAACTTAATTTTTGTATATGGTGTGAGATATGGATCCCACTTACCAACTGTTATTTTTTATGGTTTGTGCTTTTTGTATGCTATCTAGAAATATTTGTTAGCCCAAGGTTCCAAAGATTTATATTTTCTTCCAGAAGTTTTATAGTTTGAAATTTTTCATTTAGATCTATGATTGATTTTGAATTAATTTCTGCATATGATTGGAGATGTGAATCAAGGATCATTTTTTTTAACATGTAGATGCCCAACTGTTCTAACAAAGAGACTATCTTTTGTCCATTGAAAGACTGTCAAAATTTGATGATAGATACATGGATCTGTTTCTGAACATTTGTCCTGTTCTATTATCTATATGTCTATCCTTTTGCCAATATTAAGCTTTCTGGATTACAATGGCTTTATAATAAGCCTTAGAATCAGGAAGTATGAGTCCTGTGACTCTGTTTTACTTTTTCAAAATCATTTCGGTTATTCTAAAACCTTTGGTTTTTTTCATATAAATTTTAGAATCGGCTTGTTGGTTTCTACAAAAATGTCTTCTGACATTTTGATTGGGAGTTGCATTGAATCTGCAGATGAATTTCGGTAGAACTGACATCTTAATGATACTGAATCTGCCAATCCATGAAGATAGAATATCTAACCATTTATTATGTCTTTGATTTCTCTCATCAGTGTTTAATAGTTTTTAGTTTATTTGCTGATTATAGGGGGTAATACAGACTGGGAATAAAAATAGTTTTACTTCTTCCTTTCCAATCTGTATGTCTTATATTTCTTTTCCTTACTTTATTGCTTTGACTAGATCCCTCAACAGAATATTGCATAGGAGTGGTAAAAGTGAAATTCCTTGTCTCATTCACAGTCTTAGGGGAAGAGCATTCAATCTTTCATCACTAAGTACAATATTAGGGGTAAACTTCATTGGTTTTTATTTTTTTATTTTATTTTTTATTGTTTTATTTTTTTCTTCATTAGTTTTTAAACAGTATAATTGACCATGCCCCCTTTTCACAAAAACTGATTCCATCTCTACTTACCAACTTATAGATTTTCTGAGTAATATTATTATTTCTACATTGCCTTGGTTCATAAAATTTACATTTTATTTTGTAACCCCATTGTTTAGTCTTAGTTCTACATCAGAGTTAAGTTAAAGAGCACTGCCAGTAGTTTAGTCACATTTTCTCTCTTTGTCTCTTGGTTAGCAAAGTTCTTCAAATTTATTTAAGAAGATTCAGATTAACTATATTCCTAAGTTCATTCATGTTTGAAAGTAGCTGTTGTTCTTTTACTTGAGTGGTTGTTTGGTTGGCTTTTTTTCCTATGATCTTTCCAGACATTCTTCTGGTGTTTTCTAGAGTTGAGTACTGTATTAGAGAAATCCAAAGCTAGCCTTCTTTCCTGGAGGGGAGGTGGAGGGGGGTCTGGGGATGGGTAAAGTAGATGATGGGTATTGAGGAGGGCACTTGTTGTGATGAGCATTGGGTATAGTGTGTAAGTGATGAATCACTAAATTCTACGCCTGAAACTAATATTACACTGTATTTAACTAACTAGAATTTAAATAAAAATTTGGAGAAAAAATTGTTTTTAATCCTGTTAGGTGATTTTATTATTGTTATTGCCCAGACTCTCACAGAAATATATTTTTAATTATTTATGTTTAAATAGTTCACTTAGTGCCCAGATCTTACTTAGTAAATATTAGCTCTCTGCTTTGACTTCTTGTTGCATAAAGACCATTGTTTTCTTCTAAGTGCTCTTATTTAATGGAGAACTCTTTGGCTTATTCTATGGCAAAAATTCATGTGTGTGCTCTTCATCTGTTTTTTGTTAGCTGTTTTACTTGAGTTCTTTTTGTATAGATTCGAAGTTGATTTTGTTATTGAAAATTATTCATTTCTAAATATGGGGCATTCTTCCTGAATAAACTATTTTGGAGAGAAATGTGAGGAAAGAAGAGCCAGGGGACTAAGCTGAAGTAGTAGTAATTTGAGAAATCTTAGAATTTGTGGAACCTCTTTTCTTAGCACACTGGCCAATGGGCATTAATTGTCTCTGGGATAGTGCGATTTCTCCACGGCTCACAGGGAAGTCCCGTACGGGGTAGGACATACGTGTGCATGTGCGTGTGTGTGTATGTGCGTGTGTATGATTTGGATTTCCTTTTCCTCCATATCTTTGACTCTATTTTAAGCACGAAGACTACTTTTTCCCTGTTTGTTTTCTGTACTGGTTTTATTTTCTCTCAGCTGCTCATCGACATGTCCTTCTGCAGGCTAATTGTCTTTGTTTTGCTCCTTTCCTCCTCATTGACGGCACAGCTCAGTTTCTGATTATTACCCATCTTTGAAGGAGGGTAGTCTGGTCACAACTAGCTATGACCTCAATAATTTGGAGGAAAGGGGCCCAGAGGGCGAGCTGAAGCAGCGGGCACTTTCACTTCAGCAGACGAAGCTGAGGTAAGAGCGTGTGAGAAATCATAGTTTATGGAACCTCTGAAAGTCTCAGAGCACTTTCCACCACTCCGTGTTAGGGCTCTGCCTGTGGGCATGGCTGTTCCCAGGGTTTTTAGTATTCTCCGTACCCTTCTTGGGTGAGCAGGTTGGCTTTCTCTTTAATAACGACAAAGGTTTTGCATGTGATGATGTTTCCTTCCTTCATTTTCTCGTTCATTCCTATTTCCCTTCGAAGAGGCACTCTGACTTGGTGGTTATGAGCGTGAGCTCTGGAGGCCTTCGCGGAGGTGTGAATTCAGACTCTGTCAGTCACAAGCCGTAGCCCTGGGCGAGACGCGTCACCTCGCAGTGCCTCAGTGTCCTCACTTGGAACAAACCGAGAGATAGTACCTATCTCACAGAGCCATCAGGGTTAAGTGGGCTAAAATTTGTGAGATACCTTGAGCAGTTCTTGGCAAAGCGTAAGAACTAAGTGTTTATACAAATAAACAGGTCTGTGATTATCTGCTACGAACTCCGCTTGCTTATTACTGTGTATTCTCCATCTGACCACACGAGCAGACCTCTTGTCTAAGTGTCATGTCTCCACGTTTCTCCCTCAGCTCCACATCTAGTACTGCTTGCACGTTAGAGAACGCTTCAGCGGAATTCCTGGGCACACTCCAAGAACCGGCCGTTCTAACCTAGGGATCACTGATGGAGCCCTTCGGGGCCACATGCTGCTTTTGGGGAATTTGGCCCTATTGCAAAAGATCTGTCAGTTTGGTGTCTTTCCTCCCAGCCTCTTTCTTTCATTTTGGTCCAGAATCTACTGTCTTTTGGCAGCTGGTTTTCATAGTTTGTGGTTTGAAGTTGTGATTATTTTCCAGCTTCATTGGAGATGAAGTTTTTGTCCCTGTTTTTATCATTGTTTTGTTGTTTAGGTTGGTTTCAGGGAGGAGCGCAGCGGTAGAAATATTTTTACTAGGTCATCGAGAGCTAGAGATTGAGTCAGCTCGACTTAAATCACTTTTATTAAATCAAATTTTAAATTGCTGTTCAGGAACTAGAAAACCTATATATTTGTTTTATAAATTAAGCACTGTTATTCACAACTCAAAGGGCCATGTTCCATTTTAAGTTTATACATTTTAGGGCAGTAATTAAAAGTCCTTTATTAAATTAATAATTTGCCTACTTACAAATCAAATAAGACAGAGAAGCCCAAACAAAAATCCCTCTGCCCCTTCCCCATTTCCAATTTCCTCAGTCCCACTTCTCAAGAGCAATCTTTTCTCCCTGTTTCTTTTTTGACTTTTTCTGGCAGTTAGCTTGATATATTTAAATTATCAAGGACATATTTATATATGTGTGGTTTTTTTTCCAGTTCATTGCATAATACCTAAAAAACCCAAATAGCAACTTGGCATGTTAGAACATGTTCCATGGATCACTGTCGCAATTCCTCTGATGGAGTTGCACTGTCTGAATTTTACATGAAACTTCATTAACCCAGTCTCAGATGCAAACTCCTTATGATTGGCTGTCAGAGTAGATTTTCCCTTCTGCCAGAGAACTGATTCACTGACTCTCCCGTAAATGGGGGCAATTTTTCTGAAGACTGCTGGAGTAGTCTGTTCAAAGCCTTCTCTGTTGTTTCTGCTTGTTTTTAAGTCAGGCATCACTTCCCTACTCCGATCTACTCAAAGTTTTCCTGAAAACACTTTAATCCAATCTTAGATTTAAAAAAAATATTGGTCCTTTGATTAGTCCTTCGGTAGTGTTTCCTAATACAGGTTCAAAATACTTTATTACAATTCAAAATTAAAAAGCTCTGAAAACCACAAGTTGTGTGTGTGTGTGTGTGTGTGTGTGTGTGTGTGTGTTTAACTCATTTGTTGGTAAAACTTGACCTGAACTGATTTGAGGGAATATTTATTCCCTCAAGTGTTTAATAATGAAGAATAGTCCCATACCCCATTGGAGCTATTATACAATTAAATGTATTCCTTCCTAAAATCTGAAATATTCTGAATTCTGAAACATTTCTGGCTCTGAAAACTTTGAATAAAGACATTGTGGACCCGTGTTATGAAAGTAGAATGTTATTAGTACTGGAATTTTCAGCTCAATTAAGTAGGCGAACCCCGTGCACTGAATGCCATCATAGGCATAGTGCTGTTTATATTTGCATCCCTTAGTGTCTAGTCAGAAAAAAGAAGCCACGCCAGTTATTTTAATGGGAGAATTTAATCTAGGACCTTGGTTGAATGGTTGCTAAAGAATCAAAGAGCAAAAATGAGCCACTGCATTTAGATAGAGGCGGCAGGGAGTGGTAGAAAGAGCTACTACGCCAGGGCTGGACATAAAGGGAAGAGTTTAGAATTATTAGAAATTTAAAAAATGAATAGAGACCCTGGGGGTTGGAATTCAAGCCTCTAAAGAGATGGCACTACCTGTCTAGAGCTGGTGTGTTTGAGGGGGCCTTATGAGGTTGGCTCCGGGAGTGCCAGAAAAAACCGAGCAACCCCAACTGCTGCTGTCAGGGTGAAGGGCAGTTGCTGGGGCAACGTGGGCAAGAACAGCAAGCAAACAGGAGGAAATCCATCGTCTCCCTTCTCTGGCCTTCCTGTTTCCTGCTAGTGCTCTCTATCAATAGAGCCTGTCAGAAAGCCCGCCGGCAAAGGAGGAATACCATTTGCAGGTTTTTATTGACAGGATTCCAAAGCGGGGTATAGAAGGACGGGTTTGGAGAGAAGGGGCAAGAGCCAAAAAATGGGCACAGTCCAAATTTGAGGCGACTTGGCATCCATGCACCCCTTCTAAACACATTTGAATTTCTATAGGGCACCAATGGCAAATGTATGCAACTACCCCCTACAAAAGAAGTTGTTTTCTTTTCCTCAGAAAGGGGAAATATAAAGGTGTAAGATCAAATTAAGTAATAGTCTAACATATAATATTTGAAACAGGGAGATCATGGCGTCCATCTCTAGGTGATATTAATTAGTCCTGGGGTTTATTCCCAGTTCTATATAAATATTCTGCAATATGATGACTAAATTTTAAAGTTAATCACTACCAGTAATCATTTCAAAATAGTAACGGAAAAAGAGGAAGGAAAGAAGAGATCAATATATGCAAATAAATATTATAATAATACTATCTTATATAATATATGATATACAAGGTAATAAAATAATGCAACATTATAATTATATATCATGTAATAATAATATATTTATTCATATTTATGTAACAAGCAAGGAAGAAAATACACATAGTTGTTACAGTTCTAGTTTTAGAAGGTTGTAGTGATATTTATAACCTCCTTCTTCCACTAAACATTCCATGTTTTCTTTGCCCTCAGCCAGCACTTCAACACACACTAAATCCTTTAACTGTTGGGATGACTCAAATCTTTATTATTTAAGGGTCTGAATCTTTAGTGGTCACACCTTTCTTTAGTTATAATAATTTTCCAATAACTTTGCTCTCAGAAGTGGAAATACTAGGAGGCACCTGAAAGAATACCTGGTTCCATGCATTGTCCTTCCTGCCCCCACTCTGTAGCTGCAAACTGGCCCCCCCTTTGGCGATCAGGATCAATCACTCTAGTAGATAAGCATCCCCTCTCTTTCACTGTTGACACTATAGCATAAGGAACTCGGAATAGCCACGTAGTAGTCTCAAACTTCCAATTCAGGGGAATGATTGTTGTGTCCCTTGGTGGAAGCCTTCCTCTAACACCTCCAAACCTGTAGAATTCAAAATTGGGAAGAACAGGAACCAAATAATCTGAGTGGGTATAATACTGGAAGGAGCCACCCCCACTATTCTGGCTATGGGAGAAATAGCACCTTCCTGGTTGCTGATTCAAAGCTTGTACTGTAACTTGTAAAGGAGAAACCAAACATTTTAGAATACTATCTCATAATTGGTGTTGTAACTGAATCTTCAGTAGGTTCTATCAGACCAGTTATTTCTGGGTGACGGGGGTGCTTGGTTATATCCCATTAGCCACAGATCACTAGAAACATGAAGGTAAGTTTATTAGTTTGTTCTTGCAAGGGAGAACACACACACGGGGTGTGTTACAAATGGGTGAATCAAGGAGGTTTTATAAGATTTGAAGCTGGAGTTAGCCATTGAATAGTCTTGTCAGGGATTAGTAAGAATTTGTAAACCAGTCAAGTTGTGGGACAAGTCAGTGGTTTTTTCTTTAACACAGGAATCCATCGGTCACCATTGGATCATTTCAACAGTGGTCTTATCTTGGAACACAGGGATCTAAATGAGATATGTTAAAATGGAATGAGTTTAAATTACTTGTCTTGCACGTTATGGTTTAGAGTAGTTTATCTGCTTAGTGAGACTCGGTACAGTTTTGCAAATTGTATTCTCTGCTTCCATTTTCAGATATCCCCTCACAGCTACCATCTGGGATTTTTTTTTTAACTTCATCAGACTCCCTTTCAGAAAGATGGACTGATGGACTGCTGTCTTCTGAGGATGTGATCAATCCAGATCTGCACCGTTCGTTCGTTGAGATGTCACTATTGTGTATTGAGTTTCGAACGGTAGCTGTTGTTCATCTTTAACTGTCGGGTCTTCTTGTTCTCTTTGCTGGAGGATCACTGATTGAATTACGTTCCACGGCAGCAGTTGTACAGCGTCAAGTAAGACTTGTTTGGCTTCTGCAACACAGGCAAATACTAAAAAAAGGATTATGATTAAAGCTTACGTGGTACTTAAAAAACAAAATGCTAGACTTCCAAATTTGAGCCGTGAAGACACGTCTCGGAAGACATTTGTAATCAAGGGCTATTTCCCCTTCACTTGGATATGGACTCCTCCACGTTGCCAGTGTCTGAATAATCAGTCCCGTATCAGTGACTGACACGGGTAAGGACCTTAAGAGGACTGTGATTAAAGGCCAGGGATGCCTATGAACTGTTTAGGACCTTAAGCCAACTAAGAAGGAAGAAAACAACCCAAGAGTTAAAGACCAAAAATACGCAAAGAAGCGAGAGGCAACTGGAGATTTTTGGCAGCTGGAGGGTCTTGTTCTTGGGTGAAATGAATCTATTTCTACTAGTCTTTTCTTCTAAAGTTCAAGAGACAGAGCAGCTCGTACTGCAGATGGACGGACTTGCTACAGAGATCTTTCTTACTCTGAGCCCACTCAAAATCTGCAAGGTTAGAGGTTATTTGGTAAATGGGTGAGAGAAGCACATATATCTCCTCCAACTCGAGATTCCCAGCTTTGGTACCAAGAGACAAAAGCTTAAAAACCAGCACAGTATTTAACCTTCTTGGACTTTCACATTTTTAGAGAGAGAAGACAGCTGGACTCTAGATATACCAAGATGAAGAAGTCTGTTGTCTTTCAGTTCCATTATAATAAGCATGTGAAAATGACTGCTCTCAGCACGTGCTAACTATATGAAATCCTTTATATGCATTATGTCATTTAATGCTGACCAGACTATAAGGAAGTAAAATTTGGCAGCATCTCAAGTTTGTCCTTAATGATCCTTGACTCTCTTGAAGACACGGATCCATAATTTACAAGCTCAAACTCACATCTTCGCTGATGCTCGATGAGAACTTCGAGGACTCCTCAAGGCTGGTGGTCTGAAAGTACCTACATCGGAATCACTTCAAGAGTTTAGTGAAGATGTGGACTTTTAGATTTCGTGCTCTGATTTCCCTAGGGGTATTTTCGAGGCTAGGACCCTGGAATATTCAATTCATCAAGCTTTCTACATGATTCTCATGCACAGTAAAATTTGGGGGCTGCTATTTTACCTATATCTATTAATTTCAGATTTCCATTGGGTATGTTAATTTTTTAAAAGAAATCTCCTAAATAATTTAGTGCAATGCTTAAGGAATTTTATAATATTAAGTTCTTAACAAAGTCTTTGACCTCTTGTACTTATTTATACTATCTTAATAAAACAGCTGTTTGAGAAAATATCCAATATGTCAGATAATAGTCCACCAGATTGGTGAGGTGTAGTCTCCTAAAAAAACCACGGAAGGAGAATTTGCAGGAAAGAAATTTTAGAACTTAAAGGAATACAGAGGTTGGAAGATTAAAGTCCTATGTGAAACTACTCTTTTATGCATCTTTCTATGGACACAAATTAAAATAATAAAGATATCTGACTAAATAAAGAGACTATCATTGGGCATTTTACATGTCTCGTATGAGTAGTTCAGTTTGGGTTCTCTCTGCTTTAAGTAGCAGATCGCCAAATCAAGCTGAAAAACATTTTTTTTTTTAGTTGGCCTATATAATTGCAAAGTCAAGTTGGTAGACTCAGTTGGATCCAGGTACACACAAGAGGACTTCAGGAATCTGTGTCCCTCCCATATGTCCTATGCATTGTCATCATTTCGGACAGGACTTGCCCAGTAGTGAAAAAAGATGGTTACCACCAAGGACAGGCCTGGAACACATTGGCTTGGCGATTCCTGGGAAGAATCCTTCTCTTTTTCAGTAATCCCAATAAAAATCCTGTGGTTGGTAGACTTCCCATACACATGGATCAGAGGGATGCAGAGTTTTTAACGGCCAGATCTGGGTCATGGGTCCAGGCTGTGAATGGAGTTTGCCCTGAGATGGTGGCAGAGGGTGAAAATCAGGGAGCTCTTCTCAAAAAAGAAATACAGATCATGGGCAGATAAGAACCACAGCTTAGTGTGTAAACTGAATAGAGTACAATTGGTTTCCATTAACTGCCTTAAGCTACTTTAAGAAAATCTTTAGAATCTTCTTTAAACTTTCAATAAGATGCTTGTTAAGTTTGTTAGCCTTTGCTGTGGATAGTCTTTATACAACGAGGTTTCCCTTCCTCCCTTCCTCCCTCCTTTCCTTCCTTCCTTCCTTCCTTCCTTCCTTCCTTCCTTCCTTCCTTCCTTCCCTTTCTCTTTCTTTTTTCTTTCTCTTTCTTTTCCTTCCTTTCTTTCTTTCCTTCTTTTCTTTTCCTTCCTTCCTTCCTTCCTTCCTTCCTTCCTTCCTTCCTTCCTTCCTTCCTTCCTTCCCTTTTCTTTGTCTTTTTTTCAAGTAATCAATGCCTTTCTAATTTATGACTCAGTTTTAATTTTTCTCCTCATTCTGGGCCCAGAGATAAAGAATAACCAGAAATCTTAGCCTACAAAACCTTTACTTAGCTTTGATTTAACCTTTTTGGCAAAGCTAATGAGGTATATCTCACACCCTGCCCCTGTACAGAGAATCATATATATTTAGTCATAAGGACAGTATTTTACTATTTAAGCCCACAGTCCCTGGAGTCAGACTGCCTGGGTTCCAAATTCTGTCTTTGCCATTTGCTGGGTGTGCCCTCAGCACTTAAACCTTTCTATGACTGCATCTTCATCTCTACAATGAGGCTCACAGTGCCACTCCAATAGCATTATATGATGATGGATTACATGATCTGAGCTGTGTGGTGCGTGGTGAAGGCTCAGCGAGTGTCAACAAAAGTCTGTATTCACGCGGAAGCTCAGGAAGTCCGCCATCACTGTTACAGTTTCCCGCTGGCGTGCCCTCATAGACGTGCATGTGTAGCTCCAAGCAGCAGGTCCACGTTTCTCTCAAAATTCTTTTTTCTTTGCAAAAAATCTTTACTGCAAAACGCTCTGCTTTAGTTCTGCCACGTACTTTACCTTCCTCTTCTATTTCCAGCTCTCAGGTTCCCCTTTTCTCATGACTGCTGAGAAGCCTGACTCAGCAGTCTCCTCTATGGAACTGAAATTCTCGACTTTGCTGAAAAAGGTGTAGAAAAGTAAATCCACGTGAGCAAAACTTTGGTGAGGTCAACTCCAGACCGGGGAAGAATCTGTGCTACTGTGCGTTGGTTCTTACATAACACTTCACAAATCTTGACTGCCACAGACCTGTGACTGGGAGAGAGTTAGGGATGCAGGTGCAGTGAGAGGTAAAAGCTAAATGCTGCATGGACTCTGTTCTTCAGGAGAGGACAATTTTGCATCCCATTATTATGTAGTTGAGCTTAACACAAACTAAAACCATTTTTACAAAATGCTCTGATTTTTAAAATCCTTTTTTAAAAAGATTTATTTATTTATTTGAAAGAGAGAAAAAGAGTGTGTGTGAGTGAGCCCGGCTTGGGTGGGGGCAGAGGGAGAGAGAGAATCTCAGGCAGGCTCCCTGCTGAGCACAGAGCCCAACACAGGGCTCGATACCAGGACCCTGAGATCATGACCTGAGCTGAAATCAAGAGTCGGACACTTAACCTACTGAGCCACCCAGGCACCCCTCATTTAAATCTTCCAAAATCAATTTATTGTTTTCTCTGCATATAACGAATCTGCTGAAGATGATGAGGATGATAATCACAATTTTAACTAATAATCATTGTTATGCTTAACATATGCCAAACTCGGTCCTACCTGATTTATGAACACCGATCATTGAACTTTGCCGCACCACTGATTCCACTTTGCAGATGAAGAAAAAGAGTTTTGGTGAGGGTTGGTTTCTTGTCTAAGGTCATGCAACTTCTAAGTACGGATTTTGCATAATAACTATACAGAGTGGAGTATTTGCTTTTAGGCATATACTTGAAAGAAAATCAGAAAACTACCAAACAAAATGATGGGGGATTAGGATAGCTGTTTGCTTTTATTAATCATTGCAGCCATCTACAAGATCCCTCATTTTGAAAATTCAGTTTTTTAAGCCTCTTATAATGTGGTATTTCCACTTTTCTCCTATCTATCCTTTTACTGTTTTGACTTTTTTTCATGGATTTATTCCATAGACATAAATTGAGTGTCCACTCTATTGAAAATTACATAAGACTGAGATAAATAAAAGATCCTTATTCTCTCTAGAAAAGTAGGTTGCTTTAACTTATGGATAGTCACCTTTGGGAATTATAAGTTGTTCTTCATTAAATATATATATATATATATATAGAGAGAGAGAGAGAGAGAGAGAGAGAAACGGAGCAAGTGAGCACAAGGCAGGGAAGGGCAGAGAGAAAGACTCTTAAGCAGGGTCCACACCCAGTGCAGAGCCAAACAATAGAGCTTGATCTCAAGACCCTGAGATCATGACCTGAGCTGAAATCAAGAGTCGGACACTTAAAGGACTGAGCCACCCAGGTGCCCCTCATTAAGTGTATATATGTATATATATATATATATATATATATATATATATATATTTTTTTTTTTTTTTAAGGTTTTATTTATCTGACACAGAGACAGAAAGCACAAGCAAGGGGAATGGAAGGCGGAAGGAGAAGCAGGATCCGTGTTGAGCAAGGGGCCCAATGAGGGGCTCAATCCCAGGATGCTGGGATCAAGACCTGAGCCAAAGGCAGACACTTAACTGACTGAACCACCCAGGAGCCCCTCATTAAATATATTTTTTAAAAAGTCTTTTGGGTGATATTGACAGGGAAGCCTAGGATAAAAAGCAGGCAAAATTTTTACCAGCACTTCACTCACAAAGTGTTCTGGAGACAGGAAAATGTCTTTTAGGGGAGCTTTTTCTTGATTCTGCCTTGTACTTTGTCCACTTTGCACACATTTGTGATTTGCTGTCAAAGAAACCAGCAGATGCACTAATAGATAAAGAAAAAGCTGAAGTTGTGAACCACCTGTTTCAGAATTATAAAACATTTTTTCTCTCAGTGGTATTGCCTGAAAGTTGAAGCTGACTCTCAAAGAGATAATAAGAGTTTTCAAGGTGACCTCTTAAATTTCCAATGTTATTATATACACCTGGTAAAAATAATTTAGATGAATGTCTTTATTGTTGTTCACTTACTCTGTTTTCAAAATTTTCTCTATTAAAATAATGCTTGGAGAAAATATTCACTATAATAGATGCTGGCCAATGCTTACTTCTTAGAATTGTGTACAACAGTATTCAGAAAGACGAAAATTCTAAAAAGTGAATCTACTTGATGAGATAAACTATCTTCTTTCTATTAATACTGTGCATTCTTGTTTTTGACTGTTTACACCTCACTTCTGATGGAATTCCTGTAAAACAAAATACAACAAAACAAAACATCCCATATCCTTGATAAGATAGTCGAAGAAGCATTTCTTAATTCCTGATGGAGGCACTTGGACCAGAGGTACAGATGCTTCCTAAGCAGGAAGCTGGGACATTTGGCCCAGGATGTGGGGAACTATGGAGTTTTAAATCCGGAAGCGAAAAATGTGAGCCCTGGAAAACAAAGAATCCATTTCTCATGAAAGAACATCATAGGTTAAGCTACTACAAGACAAAGGTTGGCTGGTTGTCAATTTCATTTATTACTGGTGTCGGGAAGCTCTGTTAAATTTGTCCATGTTTTAAAATTTGGAAACAACAATCAAATTAAACTTCAAGATTAAAAATATCCCCTCCCCTCAAGCTAACTCTTTAAAAATATATATATGACTTTATTTTTTTCCGGTGGCTGAAACGTGAAAACCTAACACAGAGTAAAGATAGAATACCTTCAGTTTAGATTTCACGCCGCTATCTTCCTCTTTGACTAGAGGTTAGTGATTCTGGACATATTTTTTGGTTATTTAATAAGACCCACAAACCAGGGTGAAGTTGTATGATACCAACTTGAAAAACTCATATTGTTCAGTGTAAACCGCTTGATTGCACCGACAGAGTTGGAAAATGTTCCCTTGGCTGAGCAGCAGAGCAAGGTAGTGAGAAGGAAACGAGGCATTACTCCATATAATATGCGAATGTGCTGCTTCTCAGACTTAAAAAAGAATGCTTATTGATTGAAAACTGAGGCCATGTGGGAGATGAGCAACCGGCTTTTTCACATAAAGGTGTCAGGACTAGCAGGATTTTTCTATGTTTGGTTTTGGTTTTTCTTCTCCTACTATGTATTTATGGAATCAGTTCTGGTCAATAATTTGGGCATCTTCAAAATTCAAATTTTTAAATTTCAATTGAGGATCCAGCAGAGAAATCTTTGGTTTTTTATCCAGGCGTCACTGGCTTTTAGCCCAACATATTTGTGCCTCAAATGAGCAGAGGCATTTTAAAGATTTCTTCAAGGTTTTGATGACAGGAACACAGAGTGCCTTTTAGCATTAAAGATATCTTTAAGTTTCTCATTTCCTGTCCCTGATGTGTTCACCTTCAATATTTCTTTCATATCAACAGATTTCTGAACAGCTCTCCAATAGCATTCCATCTGAAATGGAATTGATTTTGTTTTGAGGCAGGTAACATTAGGAGCTAAGTGCATATTTCCTGTTTAATCATTTCAGTTCATTTCCTAAAAAAATGAACACACTGAGTGTTTAACCTGTTTGGTGGTGGGAAAAAAAAGTACAGACTTTTGGCCCAAAGCCTAAAAAAACCCAATAAGAGCTCAAGAGGCAGCAGTTTGGGAAGCAGTTAAGTATGTAATTAAAAAACAAATCTAGAATCCTCAGATTGCATTGGATAAACTCTCAGGGTTTCTGAGGGTCAATGTCAGAAGACATCTAATCCAATCATCCATTTTGGATTTGAATCCCATTATATCCATGCCAAGTGGTCACCCTGATGTATAATGCCTCATCATTGTGGGGACAGGTGACTTAACACACCCCAAGGTACATCTCCCTCATTCTGACCACAAGGAAAATTTTCATTATGTGGACTCAGAATCTATGTCATGGTAATTTTTACTTATTGGTTCTGGAGAAATCAATGGGGGCCACACAGAACAAGTTCTAAATTGTATTTGACAGATCATTAAACTTCTAAAGGCAGACTGACACCTCCAATTCTGTCAACAGTTCCTGCATCCCAGGTCTGTTGAACAGACTCCAATTTGTGTATGATAGTTTGTGACCATGGCGCCCAATCTCAAACCCCTGCTCCAGCTGCAGCCTGAGCAGAAGAGTCAGTCAGGACTTTCATCAGCCTCATTTCAGTCAGAGGGATTCTAATTAAATAAAGCCCTAAATGACATGCACTCCTTTGGTAACTCTGTTCTACAACTGAATTCTATTAAGTGTTATATCAACTACTAAATCTTTCTCGTAACTATTTACTAGGTTAACACTCCCACCAGTACTCCCCCACACCCGACGCTCATAACAACTAATATTTTTTCTGTTACTCTGCCAGGGATATTCAACTGCTTTGCATATATTAACTCACGTGAGCTACTATGAGTTGGCTGTTAGTATTATTCCCTTTTACTGATGCAGGAAGTGGGGGAAGTAACTTGCTAAAATTTATCAGGTAATTGACGGCAGAACTGGAGAATGAACTCATGCTCTTTCTTTACATATGTAAAACATCACGCAATTACTTGGCTTTTCTGGACTCAAGGAAAAGGCTGCTCACATATGTCCATTACGTCAGTTTTTATTGGCTTTTCACTCTGATTGATCCAGATCTTGGTGGATCCTGAGCTGGCCTCTGATGTATTCACTCTCACCCTAGAGTTGAAGTCATCAGCATTAGCTTGTTTTCTAAATCTCATCCAACATACGTATAAAAATGTAAGACTGGACAGGGCCAAACTAAAACAGACCCTCTGGTGCATCAAGAAAAGCCACGTCTAGGTTGACATCTATCCATTAATCAACAACTTTGATTAGAAGTGTTCAACCATGTATGTGGCTTTATAATTATACTATTTTTCTAGCTGAAGGTTTCTCAACTCTAATGTCACAACCTACTGGTGTGTTGTGATCAACTGTGACGTGTTTCATAATTAATTTATTTCTTTAAAAAAATAGAGTAGATTAAAGATTACCACCAAATTAAAGCCACGCTCATTCACTGCCACTTTGTCAAACTTTCTTGAGTAAGATAAATAAGGTAGGGGTTATAGGATATAGGATATAGGATAAGAGTGGATGTGTCCTTGGGAGAGTGACAAATAGAAAACTCAACTCTCAAATGTGTAGTGGCGGAAAATAAGATGATAAATGTTGCTCTGGTCCACATTTTTCCATCTTGGCTACAAGGATTTAATGAGAAACTTTATCAAATTCATTTCGAGTATTTCCTCTCTCCATTCCCATGGCCATGACCTTGTATCAGGTTCTTATACCCTCTTTCAAAGAGTATTAGAATAGATTTTTCACTTTGTTATTCTGAAAAATTTCAAACACATAGAAAAATGGAAAGAACAGTTATAATGAACATCCATATACCAACCCAGATTTAACTTTCATCTTATTACCTTCATCTGTATTTATTTGTATATTTTTTTTTTCTCTGAACTGCTTGCAAATAAGTTGCAAGAATCAGGACAATTCCCTCCTGGGACCAGTCATCTGCTTGCTTTCTCCATTCCTTTCTCTTCCTTTGAATTGTTCTGTATCTACCACTGCCTGCAGACTAGGTTTCCCATACTCTCTGGTGACTGGGTCCTGCTTAAGTTTTGGCCAATGGGAAGCACTGGCTGGAGAAAAGATGGTAAGAAGAGAAAAGAAGACAGGATATTTCTACTGCCCTCGCTGTGTTTTGGGAAGAGCGCCTTTCTCCATGGTCCAGTCTTCCACTGGTGAGCCCCTGTCAATTCCCACTGGACAGCCCTGGATCCTGGGCTCCAATAACACCACTTTGTCCCATTGTTCCTCCAACTCAAAAGGTAGCAGTGGCTTTCTGCTTTTAATACCTGGATTGCCTCTTTTTACCTTGCTTGCTTTTCAACTCTGCCAACACCTTTTTTTAACTAGTCCCCTGTATTGAATCCCTTCTTTTGAACTCTCTCTCTTGTGAGTTCTGTTTCCTTCCTTCTTTTCTTTTTTTCTTTCCCTTTCTTTCTTTCTTTCTTTCTTTCTTTCTTTCTTTCTTTCTTTCTTTCTTTCTTTCCCTTTCTTTCTTTCTTTCTTTCTTTCTTTCTTTCTTTCTTTCTTTCTTTCTTTCTTTCTTTCTCCTTTTCTTTAAGGTGTGCACTTTATTGAACTGGATTCAAGTCAGCGTACAGGTAAGCCCTGGCTGCCTCTATGTCTCAACTGCATTCCCAGGGAGACCAAAAGCCTTCATACATCTCAAGTTGGGGGAACAAAAGGGGGGACCATGATGGCAGACCATTCAAAATAAAACAAAAAGAACAAGTATTAAGGTGAAGATTTTTAAAAAATTGGACTACATAATGTACACAAAAGCAATGCCATCACCCTCTCCTGTGTGGACTCCAGGGAGGACTGGCCCTTCTCTTCAGGGAGAAATGGGTTGCTTTTGGGAATCCAAGGGACTTCCTGTGGTAATGCATCTCATGATATTTGGAATGACTATTAAAAAGAGAGAGCAATATATAATCAGTCCTCTGCCACATTGTAGAACTTTGGGGATGCTTGCTCCAACCAACTGCTGTCACCTTCACTGTTCCAGTTTTAAAATCTTGAGTCAAGTGCCAAAAAACAAAACAAAACAAAAATCCAAAACCAAAACCAAAACAAATTAAAACAAATGAACGAACACATAAAGCCATGCCAATCCCATGGCATTTTCCGCGCAAGTTAGGTTTTTGTCAAAAAAGGGTGTAACGCAATGAGCTCACCCAGAAGCACTTGCGGTGGACGATGGAGGGGCAGGACTCGTCGTCCTGCTGTCTGCCTGCTGATCCCCATCTGCTGGAAGGCGGACAGCGAGGCCAGGATGGAGCCACCCATCCACACAGAGTGCTTGTGCTCAGGCGGTGCGATGACCTTGATCTTCATCGTGTTGGGCGCCAGGGCGGTGATCTCCTGCATCTTGTCACCAATGCCCCGGGGGACACGGTGGTGCCACCAGCCAGCCCCGTGTTGACGTAGAGGTCCTTGTGGTTGTCGATGTCACACCTCATGTTGGAGCCGAAGGTAGTTGCGAGCCACAGGATTGCGTGTCCGCTCGTCGCCAGTGGTGATGGCCTGCCCATCTGGCCGCTCACAGCTCTTCTCCAGGGAGGAGCTGGAGGCTGTGGTGACCATCTCCTGCTCGTAGTCCAGGGCGACGTAGCACAGCTTCCCCTTGACGTCACACACGATGTCCCGCTCGGCAGTGGTGGTGAAGCTGTAACCACTCAGCAGCATGGGGTGCTCCTCGGAGGCCACACGCAGCGCATTGCAGAAGGTGTGGTGCCCGATCTTTTCTGTGTCGTGCTCCATGGGGTACTTCAGGGTCAGGATGCCCCTTTTGCTCTGGGCCTTGTTGCCGTGTAGGAGTCGTTCTGGTCCATGACCGCCATAACGCCCTGGGGCCAGGGGCGCCCCACGATAGAGGGGAAGACGGCCCGGGGGCGTTGTGGCAGGTGAGGTCGGCCTTGCAAGCGCGGGAACTGTTCTTGACCGTGAGCGCAGCCTACCGTCATCCACCGTGAAGGGGTGGTGGTGTAGACCCGCGGCCTAGGTGGTCCAGCCGTGAGGGCGAGGGGGCCTGTGCTTGAGGGGTGGATGCGGTCTTGACAGTCCCGAGTTCTGCTTTTTTGATTCTGAGTAACATAGGCTTTAAATTCGTTGATATCGTTCTACCAAAAATAAGTATTCTATCAACCTCAACACCATTATCACCTAGGGAAAGTAATAATACCTCCCTAATATCATCTAATACTCCAGGTCTTAGTAATGCTTCCTCATTTATCCCCCAAATGCTTTTTATGTGATTTCTTCAAAGTAACGCAATCAATGTTAAATCACTGCATTTGATTATTATGTCTTGTCTTTTCTTTTTTAAGCTTCTCTTAATCTGGAACAATTCCAGGATTTTTTTTTTTCCTTCTATGACATTGACTTTTTGAGGGCCAAAGTTGTCTTCTAGAATTTTCCACATTCTAGATATTTTCTGATTTTTTTTCCTCTTGGTGCTGCTGGACTTATTCCTAAATTTCATACATTATTTCATAATCTGGAAGCTAGGTATAAAGGCTTGACTAAATTCAAGTTAAAATTTTTTGGCAAGAATGCTTTTTAGATGTTGTTATTTATTTCATATTGTGTCACACCAGGAAACAACATGTGTGAAATATTTAATCACTTAGGTAAGATTATGACTATTAGCTCTTTTTTTGTTTTTATGACTGCTAGATCTTATAAGCAGTCAATTATCAGGATAGTTGCCACTTTTGCATTTGATTTTGGCACTTTTGTAGCCCTGTATGATAACTAATTGAATGTTAGTATTCTATTTCTATTACACTTTAAGCTTATGTTTTATGTATATAACAGCTTAGTGACCTACGTAATTTCTACAGACGTCTACCTGCAGATTGTACATGTTCTGTGAATATTTGTGAAATGAATGGCCAGCTGTGAGTTTTATAGCAGTGTGATTGCTTGCTCTTATATCCTAGTTCTTCTTTTACTGATCTCTTTCTTTTTTGCTAATCTCCTTTACTTTTAGCCTTTATATCCAGTTTAAAAAAAAAGAAATAGAAATGGGTTAGAGCTGAAGTCAACTTGCTTTCTGCTCATTCATATTCAGTGACTCAACATGTCTGAAAATGAACTCATCATCTTTCCTACCAAACTTGCTCTTCTCCCTGTATTGCTTAATACAGTGATTAGCATTATTCAATGGCACCAACTGCCCACGGAGGATGCATCTTTGACCCCTGACTGTCACTCACACCCCTTATCCAATTATTCCTCAAGGCGTGTCCATTCTGCCTTCCTGGCTGTGTCTTTCTCTATAACTTGAATCTTACCCCCATTACGCAAGTTCAGTTTTTCACCCACCCACCAAATAGACTGCTTCAAAAACTGCCCTCCCTGCTTCCAGGCTCACACCCTCAAATCTTTCTTCCACAGTACTTTCAGAAAGATATGCAGATTTTTTCATTTCATTTTCTTGCTTAAAATATTTTAATTGCTCTCCATCACCAACAGGATGCAAGGCCCTCCCTCCATGTCAAGGTGCTGTTCAGCTCTCCAGGATCTCATCTTGATGCTCTGCTTCTTGCCCCCTCACCCCTACACTAGCTCTCACAAGTTACAGCTCTGTCATAGGCTATGCTTTCTTCTCTACACACCTGTACACATGTCGTTCCTCCTCCCTGAAATCTGCCTCCACGTTGTCCTCACCTGGTCACCTCTGCTGATGCTTCAGTCTCAGCTAAAGAGCTGTCTTTATGTGAATCCTTCCCTGATGCTCTCAGACAAAATATTCTTGAATCCCAGTACCTAGCACAGAGTTGGCACAAGGAAGTGAGCAGTACTTCCCTCCAGCCCACTGAAGGGAGTACTCAACCACACTTCTTCCTGCAACTCTCCAAGGCTTTTCCTGATCTGTCCTTCCAACTAAATTAGCCTGCATCCCCATTAATTACTCTCTCAGCAACATTTTCCTTATTTGCTTAGACTCATGATGGCTAGATGTAAGTATAAAGATATTAAAAATATAAAAACATATCCCAAAAGTGAAGACTCAAGGCTTGAAGCAGAGATCCTCAGGCCAGCATCAAGGCTCCAGCCTAGGCCTGTAGAGAAAGCCTGGGGACAGAAGTCTAATGAGGTCGAAGAAATCATCAGGCCAGTGTATGTCATCTCCAGGAGTCAAGGGCCAAGATCCAAATCGGGATATGGGAACAACAGCAGAATCCCACTGTGTCCTTCTTTTCGTCTCATCTTTGGGGCTGTGAGGCCAATGATGAATCTAGAAGTTTGTAGTTTGTGACGTCACAAAATAGGCCTGATAATAGTTGTGTAAGAAGGAAGACTGGGCATCAGTCTTAAATTGTGGTACATTAAATAACCATTTCTTTTTCTTGAATGAATCACTCTGTGTTTTTCTGCATCATTTTCTGCATCATAGGCAAATGAAAAATAGGGACCTAGGAAAGAACAAAAATAAACCAATGATGAATTTTAACAAGGCCAATTCAGAAGAATGCAAATACTACTGCATGAATCTGGATAGGAGAAGGAAAAATGTCTTCAAAAATGATTATATACAGAATGATAAAAATAGCAGTATAATGTATGGGAACATGTTACCCACGAAAAAGAAAAAACCACTATCTCCTAACTTCCTTACTTGCTTAGTATCTGGTAATCACGTCACTCTTCTTCCTGAAATCTCTCAGTGCCTTCCTAATGCATTTGGAACAAAACCCACAATCCTAAGTAGAACCTGCAAAGTCCTGGGGTCTGGCTCCTGCTGACACTTCCAGCTGCATCTCACACCTCTCTTGTCTGTCACTGGGTTCTAAGCACACGGGCCTTCCTTCTGGTTTCCAAAGACACCAAGTCCCTTCTTTCCTCAGGGCCTTTTGCAGATATTTCCCCCTCTCCCTGGCATGGTCCCCCTGCCCCTGATTCTGTGCCAGCTTCCCCTGGCTATACTTCTCCCCACAGCCCTCAAAAGCCTTTTCCTGATCCCCTTTTCCACCTAAATTAGCTCCTATCCCCATTAATCTCTCTCTTAGCGAAATTTTCCTTTATTGCCCTAATCAAAATTTGTAATCATTGGTTCATCTGATTGATCATTTGTTTGACACTTGAAAGCTTCAGAAATGTAGGAACCATGCCTGTTTTGCTTACAGCTAGGCAGCAGGAACTCAACAGTTCAGTATCGATTGAATGAAGACAGAAAGGGAGGATGAAAAAATGGACTGCTACAGTCATCTTTGTGGTACAGGCTCTTATTTATCCCTCAATCTCTCTCAGTATCATCTTTTCTTCATTAGTAATAGAACCTCAGTTTTGACTCAAACACATGCCCGACCAGAAAAAGACCACATTTTTCTAGACTCCCTTGCAGCACAGTATAGCTCTGTGACTAAGTTCTGGTTAACGGGATCTAAGAGGCAGTAGCATTTGCAACTACTGAGAAAGATCTTTGGAAGAGAGTTGTGTGCCTCATTCTTTGACCTCCCATCCTTTCTGTTGGCTGGAGTACAGATATGATGGTTGGAATTCAAGCAGCCAAACTGACACGTGGTGGCATAAAAAGAGTGACATAGCACAAGGTAGAAGGACCCCAGATCCCCAAGGATTTTGTGAAACAGAGCTGCCTTATCAGGTTGGGACTATGGAACTGTTACAACTGTACCTAATCCTAACGGGTAAGCATAGGTAAGGTGCTGTGGCACAGGGAATGGGGCTTAAGGAAGTCTGAGCGGAGTTTTGAGAACACTGGCGTTAAAAGGTGGAAGGACATTCCATGGAGAACAAACTCCATTCATATATGCACTAAGTAATGAAATAGCATAGCATATGTAGGTAATGATAATTAAAACTCTAGGATCATCAATATACAAGAGATAGAGCAAGAGCAGGTTACAAATAAACAGTTTACAAAACCAGATTACAAACACATAGAAGATTGAAACTGTGGCAGAGCCTGCTTCCTCTCCCGACATCCATGCTCCCTTTCCTCCTTAACTGTGGTGTTACTATTCATAATTCTGAAACATTTCCATTTCTCCTCCTTTTGTTTTTGTTGTTGTTGTGTCTTTTTGTTCTGTTTTGTTTTTAGAGGGGGTGTGGGGAGGAGCAGAGGGAGAGGGAGAGAGAGAGCTGGACACAGGGCTCCATCTTACAATCCTGAGACCATGACCTGAGCTGAAATCAAGAGTCGGATGCTTAACCCACTGAGCTACCCAGGTGTCCCTCTCCGTTTAATAAATGGTAAAATTGCACTTTTCTGTCCCTTTGCAGGTAGATTCACCATGTGACTCACTTTGGCCGATAAAATGTAAACTTTAAGAACCAGAGTGAGATTCATGCTCTTTCTCTCTACTGTGATAACTGGCAATGTTTCCAATACTGGTTTTGGGTTTCAGAGTGAAGATACCATAGATCAGAGCCCTAACAATCCAGGTTGGTTATATAAGGTGAGAGGAAAATAAGCCTTTGTTGTTTTAAGCCTCTAAGATTTTGATTGTTACTGCCGTTTTACTTAGAGTGCCAATGCACTCAGATGAGATAACCTTTCCCAGACTCTTTTGCAGCTAGGTGTTGTCAGATAACTGTTTGCTGTAAGACACAGTACAGGTATTGTCTATAACTTCTGGGAAGACTGCATAAAGGGAAGTGCCATAACTGGCGAGGACCCTTTTGCCCTTCTGTTCGTCCTCCTTTCTGTCATCTGGAATTCAGGCAACAATCTCTGACATTAAAAGAACTATCTTGGACCACGAAGCAATGCAATTTTTTTTTTTATGAAACTAAACATGCAACTACCGTAAAACCCAGTAATTATACTCTTGGGCATTTATCCTAGAGAAATGAAAACTTATGTTCATGCAAACACCTGTCCATGAATGCTCATAGCTGTTTTATTCATAATAGTAGAAAACTACGAACAACTTAGAATTTCAACAGGTGAATGGTTAAACAAATGGTACACACAGGTATGTACCATGAATACCACTTAGCAATAAAAAGGAAGCAAGCTCTTGATACATGAGACATGCAACAACCTGGATGAATCTCCAGAGAATTCTACCAAGTGATAAGCCCCAAATGTGACCTACAGTATGATTCCATTTATACAACATTCTCAAAGTGACAAAATTGTATATACAGAGAACAGATTAGTGTTGCAACTTGTGTTGATGAAAATGTTCTAGATCTCAACTATTATCACTGTCAGTAGCCTGGGGCGACATTGTACTATAGATTTGCAAGATGTCACCGTTTGGGAGAACCGAGTAAAGGGCACATAAGATCTCTCTGTATTCGTTTTTACAGTTGCATGTGAATGTAAAATTATCTCAAAAAGTTTTTAATAAAAAAGGCAAAAAGAGTTAAGAAAGAAAAAACCCAGAGGTCAGATTTCACCCAGACCAGTTAAAAAAAAAGAAAAAAAGGCCACTAGGGCTTGGACTTAGGACATAGATATATTTTTTAAAGTGCCCCATGAATGTAATGTTCAGCTAGACTTGAACTCTAAAGACAGCTGGTAAAAAATGGCACCATATGCTGTCCCAGGGCTTTTTCTAAAGCCATGGAGACAGACTTATCCCCAACCCCAAACCAGTTACATATGCAGAATACTGTGGAAAGAGAGAAGAATGGGAATGGAAGGTACCAAGATCTCAGTGTTTGTCATCTGAGGTGATTCCCCACCGCCAGCCAGGGAGAGCTATTTATGCTTCTTACCTGACCTCCACCAAGCTCAAAGGGGAGGTGGGGTTCTAATATTGTGTGTAGGTATCACAAACTTGTGGGAGGACCCCAGAGGGGTGTCTGCTTAGGCAGAGAACATGTTGATTTACCGCCCTCTGCCCAAGCAGGGCAAAGGAGGATGGGATAAGGATGGCAGGGCGAGGGTGGAGGGTGCAAGGGGGGAGGCTGCGCTGCCACCCCTTTGGCCTCAGTTTCCCACGCACCATGGCCTATCACACAAGTATCATTAGGCTGGAGTCTTCGGGCTATTGCTCCACCCACGAAAGAAAGGCTGGTTGAGGGTTAAGGTTGAGGTTGAGGAAGGGGGGGAACGTTGGTGATAAGAGCTGAGGAGGGCTGAGGAGGGTCAGCAGGAGTGGGTCCTCAGAGCAAGGTGGTGGGGAAGCACTTACAGTCTTCTGAAGAGCTCGCAAGGATGCCTTATGAGGCAGCAGGAGGATTTTGAGGTAAGTTCAGCCAGAAAAGGAGTGAGAGCCAGCAGACAGAGGACCTCAAGAGCAGTTAGCTGTGGGAGAGGCCCTCGTCCCTTGTCACTTCCCTCTCGGCACAGCAGAAGAGCTGGTGTAAGGTTTTCAATCCGGGCTGCTCATTAGCATCACCTGGGAGCTTTTGAAAGTATTGCTACCCAGACCTCACCCCCAGACACCTCACCTTGCGTCTGACTCACTCTAAGACCCGTGTTACATTACCTCCCAAAGACATGGTACAGGGCATCTCCCTTACAAAGCCCCGCCCATTTGGGGCACCAGTCACCCATCAGAGATCAAAGGTGAGCCAGAACCCAAGGCCTGCCTTCAAGACCAAGCCACCAGCCATGGATTCCGTGGCTTCTCTGCGCGGACTGGAAACATATGACAGCACCGACAGAGGCAAGCGGGAGAGATTATAAAGTAAATTTAAGAGAATGCTAGAACAACATGACAAATGAAAGTCATCCAGTGGGAGGACGGAAGGATCGCCTGGAGGCTTGTCGGGCTTCGTTTGCATGTGCACAAGGAATGAGTTATTAGTGATGGTGACAATAGGGCTTTCTCAGAAATGGAAGATGCCTTTTACTAAAAGAGAAGGTAAACATTACTTTTAACAAATCTCATATCATACCTTAATGTTTGTAAAGGAGACAGAGGGAGAGAGGGCAGGAAAGAACAGATTTCCCAGGGGAGGAAATTGCAATGAGAACAAGTAATCTGGATCAAGTCAGAGCATGTTTGAACAAAAAGACTACCCGAGGACAGAGGGAAACTGGAAGGATAAGATAGGGCTTTACATAGCAGGAACCCCTGACTACACTGCTTTTAGACTGTTTTAAAGTGGCGATGGTCGTCAAAGGCGAGCGCAAGAAGTTCTGTACATGAATACTATTTCCTACAGGTTTTGATGCTCGAAGACTTTTCCCAAGTTCAGAATAAATATTTTTAAATTAAAGACATCTTGAACTCCCAACAATAGGGAAACGGTTAAGTAAATCGCAGGGCACAGCATGAGATGGAATAGTACGCTACCTTTACAAATGATGCCGGTGACAAGAACCCTCGAGAACACAGACCAATGAGGTTAACGAAAGCAAGACACACACCGTGTGTGCTCACAGCCCCCATGCGACAAACGTGTGTTTTCTTTTATACTTCTTTGCTGTACATTTCAAAACCTCCATCAAGGAGGATATATTTTTTAGATTATCAGAATCAAAAGATAAATGTTATTTATAATCTTAACAGCTCTCTTTCATGTTTTACATCCTTTTTTCCCCACCGATGTGCTCACAGAAGTTACTTCTGACACCACTGCGAGGTTCTTAGCTATTGATCTCTGCCCAGGCTACAGACGCTACTATTCATTTATTTATTTATTTAAATTTTTTATTTTTTAAAAATATTTTATTTATTTATTTGAGAGAGAGAGAGAGAGACAGAGAAAGAGAGAGAGGTAGCAAGAGAAAGCACAAGTCGGGAGGAGAGGCAGAAGCAGACTCCCTGCTGAGCAGGGGGCCCAATGTGGGACTCCATCCCCAGGAGCCTGGGATCATGACCTGAGCCGAATGCAGACGCTGAATGGACTGAGCCACCCAGGCGCCCGACCCTGCGATTTATGACTCAGACTTCCTTCTCCCAGTGCTGCACTTGCCCAGCGTTTTATTCCTCCAACGGCTTTTTCCTGAAGATGCCACATTAACTTCAGGGAAGTCTCTTAGATACCCCGCTGTCAGGTGGGCATCGTCCAACATTTAGCACAGACTCTTCCATACAGTTTGTGTTAGTTTTCTCTTTCTACGTAGCACATTAGTACCAACTGGGTGGTTGAGAATAATTCTTTTATGTCATGGCTCCTGTGGCTCAGGAACCCAGGTATAGATTAATTGGGTCTTTGGCTCAGGGTCTCTCAAGGCTGATATCAAAGTGTTGGCTAAGGCTGTGATCTCCTCTGAGGCTCAGGGTTCTTTGCAAGATCAATTTTTGTTGTTGTTGTTGTTGTTTTGTTGTCGTTTGTTTATTTGTTTGATTGTTTTGCCAAAATTCAGTCTTTTTGAGATTTCGGGACTGACCTGCATTTTCCTGCTGTTTATTGGCTAGGGGTCACTCTTAGCTTCTAGAGGCCACTTCCATGTGGCCCTCTCACAGCATGTCAGCTTACTCCTTCAAGGCCAGGGGAGAGTAGCTGCTACGGCTTTGTGTCTTTTTTAGGGGATCACCTGATTAAGTCAGGCCCACCCAAGGTAACCATTTGATTAGCTTGAAGTTGACTGAATAATGTCCTTGTTTACACCTACCAAATCCCTTCACTTTTACCACATAATGTAACCTAATTATGAAAGTGCTACCCTATCATAATCACAGGTCCTTCCCACTCAAGGGGAGGAGATTATAAAGAGTGGGTATACAGGGGCGCCTGGGTGGCACAGCGGTTAATCGTCTGCCTTCGGCTCAGGGCGTGATCCCCGGCGTTACGGGATCGAGTCCCACATCAGGCTCTTCCGCTATGGAACTGCTTCTTCCTCTCCCACTCCCCCTGCTTGTGTTCCCTCTCTCGCTGGCTGTCTCTCTCTGTTGAATAAATAAATAAAATCTTAAAAAAAAAAAAAGAAGTTGTACTTTATTTAAAAAAAAAAAGAGTGGGTATACAGGGGATATGTCTTGGGGTCCATGTTAGAATTTTACCTACCACAAGATTACAGAAATAAGTTAAAGGTACTACAAATACTGGATTAGAATTAATTTAAAATATATTTTAACTGAAATTCATAAAAAAATAACACATTCTTAATATATCGTATGCCATTTTTGTGCATATTTCAACATTGTCTTGCAAACTGTTTGTTTAAAGAATTTCCCAAGAATGTAAAGTAATCTACTTAAAAAAAGAAGTACCATTTGCAAAGAGTCATTGCATTATCTCTGGTAATCTGGGTTCTCTTGAGACTATAAAACCAATGAAGGAATAAAAGAATGAACCAAAGAACCAAACACAGCCTGGAAATAAATCAGAGGGGGAGGAGAATAAAGGAATATTTATTATTTTTCATATGGGGAGGGGATACATTTCAGATTTCCTTTGAAACAGCCAAATTCTGCTGCTGGAAAGTCAAAGCACTTCCAGAAGTAAGTACTGAGGTAGGGTAGGGGTATGTGATGTGTCTTGAGGCAGGAGGGGTGGGGCCGTGAGAAGGTGTAGCTTGTGCTGTCTGGGGTTAAGAGGCAGTCTACTCTCTTACCTCACAGCCAAGTAGCACTCCATCATTTCCAGCCCGGCTGGGACGATAACAGTAATGGCTAGACCTCTGTTGGCACTTACTGTATATCCGGCATTGTTCAAAGCTCTTTTTACAGAGTAACTCATTGGGTCTTTGCAATTATTCCATGAGGGATGTGTACTATTCCTGTTATTATTACCCAACCCATGGTTGAACCCATCCGTTGTTTTTTATCTTCATCTTTTCTGCTTGGCTGCTCTCTTCTACCTTTCTTTGCAGCACTGTATCTCGTGCCTCTGATTCTTTTTGCGTTAGCCATTTTGTGCATCCTCGATCTTGTGGTTAACTCCCTTCCCTGTAAGCTTTGAATGCTTTTGTGACAAACATTCCCGTGACCTCTACCAGGACTCAATCTATTCCATGCTCACCTTAATTAGATGAGAGCCTCATTCCCTTGTGTTTCTCGGAATGGCCTTGTGGACGGCGCAGGCTCCTGAACATTTCCACCATTCACAGTGGAGCACATTGTAGAGCACGTTTGGTTGCAAGTGGCCAAAACCCAAGTCAAATGATCTACATCAGAAAATAAGGTATGAGTTCTCATAGATTTTAAGGGTGCCAAAGGCTCACAGAAGTGAGCCCACAGAAGAAGCTCAAGAAGACACAGTAGCTCATGGAACTTTTGGTGCCAGAGTCTCAGAGACAAGACCTATGGGCTCACTTCCGGACTCTTGCCTCTGCTTGGCCTCATTTTGCAGCTTGGCCATGTCCACATGGCCGAGAAGATGGCCATCGCTAGCTCCGGGGCCGCACCGTCCCATTTTATCCAACACCACATCCAGAGGGCTTCCTCCATCCAGCACCTGAGTGTCACTCTCGGGGAAAGACTCGGGTTGGTCTCTTTGGGGAGGCCTGCAAGTGGCCCAGCCCACGTGAGCTTCCCCCTGAGTTTCAGAGTAGGGGTGAAGCTGTGCTCTGGGTTCACTGGGAGAGTTGGAGCTTCTCGAAGGAAAAGCGATGTTTCCGAGGGGATGGGGAATCCTGCTATGCGACGAAAGCCGCCGCTGCCACTGCGCAGTAGAAGTCAAGAGATCTTCAAATATAACTTAACCTGCAATGAAGTGTCTCAATCATTTTCTCCCTAACATTCAGTTTTCACTTGTGTGACATGATTTAAGATCCGTTTTGCGCTGGATAGAAACCGTAGAACACGATTCGGGGAGCAAAGCACAGTGCTGTCCAAGCCATAGTGAGCCTTATGACTATGCAAACCCATAAATTAAAAATCCCTGGGAATCAGTGGGAATTTTCTATACAGGCACAGGAAAATCTCATCCCCAGGAGGGAGAAAACTAGAAGAGCTGGGTCAAGGGACCACAGCAGGGCCTTGTCGAGCCCCAAGTTAGCATCTGGTGCATGACCGTTTCACATGGTGACATACGCAGCTGCCGGAGAGCACCGCTGCCTGGAGGGCGCACCGGAGCTTCATGGCCGACGGCAGAAGGCCGCTTGAGAGGGATACTGAAGGCGTCAACAAGCGACAAGGGCACTTTTTGCCTTTGTCAAGAATCAGCAAAAACAGCCAGGAAATGCTGTGCTGCAATACTGGGTTTGCTACAATTAACAATCAAGGGTCTGGAGGTAACTAAGGAAGGGGAATGACTAGGACTGGGGAAGGGGGAAGAGGCGTTCGTGAAATACTTCACTAATCTGAACTTGGGAGAGGAGTTCTGGGATTTTCTCATAGGACCACACCTTGAAAGCCTCCATCTGGGTAAAATCAGGATGAAATATTTGCTGACTGCTTATACCCTAAGGGGGGGGATGCTCTTTCTAAGAGCTTCTGAAAGCTTCTTTTCAAGGAAGCCTCTGTCATAAAAAAGACAGTAGGATGTTTGCAGTTTCCTTCCTCTCTCCCTTCTCTCCCTTCTTCCCTTCCTCCCTTCCCTCCTTCCTCCCTCTTACCCTCCCTCCCTCCATTCCTTCCTCCATTTCTCCCTCCCTCCCTTCCTTTCTTCCTTTCCTCCCTCCCTCCCTTCCCTTCCTCCCTCCCTCCCTTCCCTCCCTCCCTCCCTTCTTCCTTCCTTCCTTCCTTCCTTCCTTCCTTCCTTCCTTCCTTCCTTCCTTCCTTTTTTTTGGTAAATTCTAGCTGATGGTAATTCAGAACCATGCTTTGTGTTATTTAGTGTTCTTTTATGCAGAAATGCAATGCTTGGACATGTCATGAACTTAGCAAAGAAAAAGAATATGCCTTTTAAAAAATTTAGTACCCCAAATTTGGAACCCAGAAAATTAGAATCTATGAAGAATGCACATCTAAATCTTTAACTTGGCACCTCTAGGGGGTTGTGGGTGGGAGCAGGGTGGGGGGATGTAATTCAAATACCAGCCTGGAGGAATCATTTCGATTACGATGTAAGAAATGTAAGAAGTTATTGTAATGAGGTCAGTTCTGGTCCTTATGTTATTAGCCGACCAGTGAGGAAGCAGACGGGGTAGAACAGAAATTAATTAGAGTATTATGGGGGCTTTACAATCTAAGGTATTCAGAAACTTAGCAAAACTAGGTCTGTGTTCTTAAAAAAAAGATTATAGAGAGACCTTATTAAAGCACAGAAGGCTCAGCTATTTAAGATGGTGACATACATAGAGGCAGGAATGTGCAAAGAGAAGCTGAAAGGCAGCCAGGCCCTGAAGGAATTTCAGTGGAATTTCTTCACCGGAGGAGTAGTTAATAAATAGAGCAGATTTCTAAGGGCAGAAACTAGAGCAGCTACTACAAATAGGTTTTTTTTTTTTCTTTTTTTTTTTTTTTAAAGGAAGGGAGTGATAGGAAGTTAGAGAGGAAAATGTTGAAACAAAGAAAACAAGCCTTTTAGCTAGCAATCCAGGCCACCTCCCATGCAAAATGTCTGCTCCCAGACACTGAGAATGTTGTATCATTTAATAATCATAAAACACACTGTGGAGTTGGCCTTGGGTGTTAGTTTTAGATTCATGCTAGATATCATTAAGAAATGCATGTAATATAATACTTTGCTCAAAGTCTGAGAGACCATTTGCTTTGTCTTGCTGCCAACGTGTCTGCTATTTTCCATTGCACAGAAGGACAGAGCGGACGGCTAGAAAATCCTTTTGTGCTCTGGGATGGTCTCTCCTCCTGCTTCGATGTGGGGCTGTTCCTCAGAGTCGGATGCGTGAAGCCTTCTCTGGGGCAGTGTTAAGAGACTGAGTGCTTCCGAATCCGAGGCTCTGAGTTGTTGAATTTCTCTTCTCCTCGATCAGGTAGGTTGGGACGGTTACCAGCTCATTGCGTACAAGGGTTTTTATGCTTCAGGTTGTCGAATGATGACGAAAAGGGAAAGGATATAAGTGTGTGTCTCTTTGGGCCAACATATCTGCAACTTCATCAACATGCAGATTTCCTCCGCCTCACCAGTCAAAAGAATTTTACCAAGATTCAACTCGGCAAAAACTAAAATTTGCCAATTGATTCATGGGGTTGGAACTGTTCTCTGTTATTTCTGTTAGCGGTTCTCCATGTGGGTCCCTCTCACTATCCATGAAAACTGAAAGAAATATTTACCGAAGCCTTGAGATTTCATGGCAGGAGGGTTCGGTCAGGGCACCGGCCCCCGTGGATGGTGAGGCGGACAGGTGCGTAAGATGACTGGCATTGCCACCCAGCAGCACTTCCCAGACCGCGGGCCTCACAGTCTCCGGGGATATGTGTAGAAATGCAGATTCCTGGGCCCCGTGGTCAGACCTACTGAAATAGAATTCCTAAGTTCAGGACCTGTGGATCTGCATTTTTTTCTCCAGTCACACACCTGATTCTGAGACACGTGGGCCTGGAGGACGTGGGATGTGTAATTTGAAGGGGAAGACGTGACGGGACTAAGGAGGAAAACTTACGGATATTCGCTTTCCTTTCAGCCCAAACCTTGCTGGGAAGAGCAACGGCAGGAGTCACAGTGTGTCCTGAGCCTCAGCGATTCGGGGGACCAGGCAAGCAGGACACATAGGAAATTGCAAGTCTGTGCAGGTGTAGACTGGGGCCAAGTGGCACACAAGCATTCGGGGAGTTGACTAGAAAATATAAAAGAGGTGATGAGTGGAACATTCTGATATCATGAGTGTATTGGGGATCATTGTTTATGAATCTGGCCCACGCAAGCTCAGAACAATCCACTCGCACATTGAAGGAAAGCCTAAAGACTGAGCTAGACCTGGAGGAATCGAAGGCATGGCTGGTAATCTCTTGCAGATCCCTTGGCTGGCCGAGGGCACGGTGCCTTGCTCAACAGTCCCCTAGTTTGTACCAGTGGAAGAGAGGGATTCGCATGAAGGCACTCAGGATGCGCTTACTGAAACTTAGGTTGTAACATGGAGTCGGGTGGGGCAGCCAAAATAAACGAGGCTCTCAACCGAAAAGCATGCACACTAAGGAGAGTCAGTCTCACTAAGTGAATAGCCCGCGATCAGAGGCCCTCCAGTAATCAGGATGGTGTGCGTGGTCAAAGGGCCGGAGAAAAATCAGGAACTTCATAGGAACAGGGGCAGAAAGAGGCCGAGTTAGCTGGAAGAAGGCAAGTACTCTGCTGTTAAAGGGAGACCTGTCATAATGTTATGCTGCTTATCAAAGATCTAGGGGGCTGGCCTCTGCTCCTCTGCCCCTGGACTCTCCCCAGTCTGTGATGGTCCTACTCCGTAAGCCCTCTCCAGACCGGAGTGTCCTCTGCTCTGAAATCTTCACTTCTGCTTGGGCGACAGCTACCATACCGCTCAACCTCTTTCTTGCCTCCTCTGCCTCGGGATTTCTCCCTCCATGTTTCCGTGGAAACTGTTAAATTGTCATGGGTTCCACTCTCTTGTTTACTCCCCTCTGGGTCAGCCTTTCTAGACTCAGGGGACCCCATGGCTTAGGCCAGCTAGGCCAGCTCCATGTTGGTTAAATAGGCCTTTGTGGATTGGCCTGGGAAGCATACCACTATTTATAATAATTTTTTTCTATGGGGAAATTCTTTGAGTTCCAAACACCCCATTGACTGGTGACCTTTTAGAACACAACAGTCCTATCTAGGCTCCACAGTGGGGTGAGATCATTAGGAGTCGTCAGAGCCAAGCTGGGAACAGCAAACCAAGGCCTGGCCAAGCTGGGGTGAGATAGTGAGTTCATAGCAGAGAGATTTCAAAGTGAAGTAGGGATTTGAACTTCTAAGTATACGGATGAATCTAAGATCAATCTTGCTGGGTTAGGGGTCGGCAGGGAGAGGGTAGATGAGGTGACAAGCAAACCAGGTGAGGGAAACCAGGGTGAGTACAATGTGCCACGGGGCTAGAGATGTACGATGGCCATGCCTTTGTTACCACACCGCCCCTCGTGGGGCCTGAATGCTTTGAAGTGGGAAACTTGGCTGCTGTTTCCTCACTGAGTAAATAAAACACAGTCCCTAGGGATCCTGGGGCAGGGAGGGCTTATCGAGAGCAATAATGGTTTTGGGTTGTTGGTAAGTTTCTGTCAGTACCATTTCCTCCACCCAGATCCCTCAGGCTCATCACTCAGATACCCTGTTGCTTCTCTGTTCTCTCTCAGCTCCTCTTTTTCTCCTTCCTTTCACAAAGAATTTCCTCAGTGCAACAGCACCAACTGTCCGGCATCTGGGCCTCTGTCTGCAACTGGACTCGGAGCTTGCCCCGTTGCACAGACGAGCTGAGCTGCAGGGTTGTGCGCTGACTCCAGACCAACTCCTCCACTTCTGCAGAGGATCTCATTGCCTCCCGCCTATTTGCAAGTGGACTTTCTCTCTCCCGCATCACCACCCACTGGAACATCAATCCAGATAAAAACGTGGGGCACCTGGGTGGCTCAGTCGGTTAAGCATCTACCTTCAGCTCAGGTCATGATCCCAGGGTCCTGCGATCGAGCCCCTCATTGGGCTCCCTGCTTAGCAGGGAGACTGCTTTTTCCATGCCTGCTCCCCCTGCTCATGCTCTCTCTCTTTCTCTCTCTCTCTCTGTCAAATAAATAAATAAATCTTTAAAAAATTAAAAAAAAAAATGTAATGTCTCCCACTTAGAAACCAGCCATACCTTGACCCCACATTTCTCCCCAGCTTCTGTCCCCTTTCTCTGCCCTTTTATAGCAAACTCCGAGAAAGAGTTGGTCTTCTCAAGTGTTCTGTAATTCTCCTCTCATTTTCTCTCTCCTCTTTTCAATTACAGCTTTATTGAGATATAATTTACATACCATAAAATTCACCCACTTAAAGCATTCAACGATTTTTAGTATATTCACCAACTTATTAACCATCACCACAATCAATTTGAGAACATTTTCATCACTTTGAGAAGAAATTCTGTATCCAATTGGTCGTTTCTCCCCATTTTCCTCAATTCACCTCCAGGCCCCAAGCAAACCCTAATCTATTTTCTGTCTCTGTAGTTTTGCCTATTGTAGACCTTACGTATAAATAGAATCACACAATATGTGGTCTTTTGTGGCTGGCTTCTTAGCATATTTTTAAACTCATCTATACGGAAGCACATATCAGTACTTCATCTCTTCTTATGGCCAAATGATATTCCATTGTATGGATACACCATATTTTGTTTATCCATTTTCCAGTTAAATGCTTTGTTTCTGGTTTGTGGCTATTATGAACAATGTTGCTATGAGCACTCATATATGAGTTTTTGTGTGACCATAAGTTTTAATTTCTTTTTCAATTCTCAAAGTTTTGTGTGGATAAATAATTTACATACTTAGCAATGGAATTGCTGGGTCATATAATAAATCTATGTTTAACATTTTGAGTAACTGTTTTCCAAAGTGGCTACACCATTTTACATTCCCATCGGTGATGTGCAAGGGTCCCAGTTTCAACAGTTTTAGTCAAAAGTTGTTTGTAATCTGTCTTTTTATTATAGCCATCCTAGTGAGTAGGAAGTGGTGTTGATTTACATTTCCTTGTTGGCTAATGATTTTGAACACCCAATGCTTATTGGTCATTTCTATATTTTCTTTCGGGAAATGTCTATTCATATCCTTTGCCCAGTTTCTAACTGGGCTGTCTTTTTCTTGTCAAGTTGTAAGACTTCTCTATATATCTTAGATACAAGTTCCTTGTCAGATATATGATTTCCAGTTATTTACTCCCATCCTGTGGGTTGTCTTTTCACTTTCTTAATGATGTTTAATGATTTGTATATTGTTTAATTTCCACATATTTGTGAATTTTCCAAATTCGTTATTGATTTCAATTTCACTCTATAGTGCTCTGAGAAAAAAACATTGAAGAGGATTAAAAACATTTAAAAGGAATTTTAATCCTTTTAAGTATGTTGATGATGTTTTATAGTCTACCATAGAAAGTTCTATGTGCACTTGAGAATGGATATACCACTATTGTTGGAGGTAGTGTATTACAGATACCTATTAAGTTTAGTTGGTTTACAGTGCTATTCAAGTGTTCTATTTCCTTGTTGATCTGATGTCTAGCTGTTCTACCCATTACTTAAAGAGGAAAATTGAAGTCTCTAGCTATTATTGTTGAATTATCTATTTCTCCTTTCAGTTCTGTCAATTCTTGCCTCATATATTTTGGAAGCTCTGTTTGGTGTGTATAATTGTTGTATCTTTCAAATGATTTGACCTTTTTATTAAATAATAAAATGTTCCTCTTTATATATAATAATGTTATTTTTTAAAGTTCATTTTTTTTCCTGATAATGTTGTCCCCTTCCTTCCTTCCTTCCTTCCTTCCTTCCTTCCTTCCTTCTTTCCAACCTTCTCCCCTCCTTCCTCCCTCCCTCTCTTCTTTCTTTCCCTTTTTCTCTTTCTCTCTTTCCTTCTTTATCTTTTTCTCCCTTTCCCTTTCTTTCTTTCTTTCTTTCTTTCTTTCTTTCTTTCTTTCTTTCTTTCTTTCTTTCTTTCTTCCTTCCTTCCTTCCTTCCTTCCTTCCTTCCTTCCTTCCTTCCTTTCCCCAGTGCGGAGTTTGAATTCACAACCCCAGGCACCCCTAATATTGCCAGGTTTCTAATGATTGTTGTGTGCATGTTATATCTATTTCCACCCTTTGACTTTCAACCCATTTATAACTTTATTTTTTTATTTGAAAAAAAATTATTTTTATTTTTTTCCAAAATTTTTATTTAAATTCTAGTTAGTTAATATATAGTGTAATATTGGTCTCGGGAGTAGAATTTAATGATTCATCACTTACATATAAACTGGTGATCATCATAGCAAGTGCCTTCCTTGATACCCATTACCCATTTAGCCCATCCCCCGCCCACCTCCCTCCATCGACCCTCAGTTTGTTCTCTATTGTTAAGAGTCTGTTATGGTTTGCTTCCCCCTCTCTCTCTTTTCTCCCCTTCCCATATGTTCATCTGTTTTGTTTCCTAAATTCCACATACAAGTGAAATCATATGGTATTTGTCTTTGACTTATTTCACTTAGCATAATACAATCTAGCTCCATCCATGTCACTGCAAATGGCAAGGTTTCATTCTTTTTGATGGCTGGGTAATATTCCATTGATTATATATATTATATTATATTATATTATATTATATTATATTATATTATATTATATTATATTATATTATATATACCACATCTTCTTTATCCATTCATCAGCCAATGGACACTTGGGCTCTTTCCATAGTTTGGCTATCGAATTATCCTGAAGATAGCATATACCTGGAGATTTTGTTTTTTTAATTGAGGCTAACAATCTCCAGCTTTTGATTGGACTGTTTGATCCATTCATATTTAATATTATTATTGATATAAGTAGACTTATTATACCTGCCATCTTAATTCTTATTTTTTATGTCTCATATCTTTTTTGTCTTACTTGTCCTTTTCTACTTTCTTTTGCATTAAGTAAGTACTTTATGGTGTAGCATTTTAATTCTTTTAGTTATTTCTCCAATATATATATATTTTTAGTAATTTTCTTAGTGGTTGTTCTAAGGCTTACCATATGCATCCTGACACTCCCATTCTCTCTTTAACCTACTGTAAGAGGAATCCTATAATAAATTTTCATCTTATCCAACAAGCATCTGATCTGGTTAATATCTCCTTCTATTTCAAATCTTTCTTAATGTGGTTTCTGATATACACTCCTTCATTCATTCCTTCTACATCACTAGTTACTAACTCCCTTTCCGTTTCCTTTGATAATTCCTTCTCTTTCTCCAGACATCAAAATATTGCAGTGGCTCAGTGCTTGCAGCTGATTGTCTTCTCATCGATCTTCACTCATTAGCTAATTCAGCTCACTCAAGTCTATGACTCTTATTTCCCTAAACAACAAGAATTACATTCGTAAATCCAACCTGTTCTGAACTTGAAACTCCATGTCCAATTGCCTTCTTAACATCTCCACTTGAAGTTTAATAGGCATCTAAATTTTAAAACATCTAAAGCCAAACTACCAAACTTGTTATACCTTCAGTTTCCCCAGTTCAACCGCTTTTTTTTCTGGATGCTCAGGCCAGAAATCTTGGAGTCACACTCAACTCTTTTTGTTTGTTTGTTTGTTTCTACCTTCAAATTTATCTGAAATTTAAATACCTCTCCACTTTCTGTATTGTCACTGCTCTATTAGCCAAATTTTCCTTTATCTGGAATTCTGTAATTATCTCCTTCCAGCATTTCCATCTACAGTATATTCACAGAGCAGCTAGGGTGATGTTTTTTACAAAGTCAGGAAATGTACCTTCTGGATTGAACACTAACTGGCATGGCAGGCTAGTTCTTGGTGGGAGGCCTCTGATCCCCCCCTATGTATGCTTCTCTCTAGGTTGCTCGAGTGTCTTTATAATATGGCAGAAAGCATAGTTTTCTCCAGAATGAGTGACCCAAGAGAGAGGGCAAGCACAAGCTGCCTTTTTTATGACCTAGCCCCAGAAATCACACCATCCTTTTATCATTTTCTATTCATTAGACTCAAGTCCCTAAATCTGGCCCACATTTAAGGGGAAAAGAATTAGGCTTCTCTTTTTGAAGGGAGGGGGTATTACAGAATTTACAGACAAATATAAAATCACCACAATTGGTTCCTCATATTCTTTTCTCATCTCATTTCTTTACCCTACTTCTTATGTGCTCAACCACAGCCATGTTTGTCTTTACTATTCCTAAAACATGATAGGAATGTTGTTACTTCAGGACATGCACATTTGCTGTTCATTCCTCCCGAAAGAATTTCCCTCCAGACAGCCATGTGACTCACCTCTCATATCTCTGCTCAAATGTTACCTCATCGTGGAGGGCTTTCCTGACCACTATAGCTAAATAGCATTTTTTCCCTTCCACCTCTCTCTCTATCTGCTTTACTTTGCCTTGGTTTTTTTCATAGTTCATATATATTCACACACCTACTCTTCCTGCTCTTAAATATAAACTCCCTGAAAGTGGGGATTTGGTGTTTTTTACTCATTCCTATAATCCCATTGCCTTGAACATTTGCCAGGCACATTGTAGATACTTGATACATATTTTGTCATTGAATGAACACATTGAATTACTCTGTTCATAATTATTTTGGTGGGCATATCTACCACATGATACAACGAAATTTGGGGGAATCACATTTTCAGTAAAGTAATGGAGAAGATGAGATTGTATGGGTGACTTTGCTAACAACTTTTTTCTTGAATTTGGGCAGTATCTCTTTTTATATTCTTACATGGCATTTTATCCAAAATTATAGTTATAGGTCTTCAAATAACTTTTCAGAAGGGTAATTCTCAAATGTCCAAAAGGCTTTTGAAGTTGATATTAAATCATAGCATTTCAACAAAGCATCTATTATATAAGCATTAAAACCATTATGCCTAAAAAATTTCTTTCTTTCCACAAGCTCCCTTAGTGAGCACTCTAGTATGAATAATGTTTTGATAGATAAGATAAAGTGAATTAGCTCCAGAATTTTGAAAATGTATAGATGTATGCTCAGTTAGAAACATTTTCATCCTAGGAATCTTCAAGTCAATAACTTTTTGATGTTGTTTTATGTTTTCATCTGAATTATGTGTTTAGTGAAAACTATAAATTTGATATCCTTGGTATTCGCCTTTCCGGAAGTGTTACCATTCTGCATCTTTTAAGAAAAGTAAAACTTTGTGCTTAGCCTCAATGACTACTCCTTAGACATTAATATTCTCTAACTATTTTAAAGAAGGTTTATTAGTAAACATCACTCTGTCATATTTGTGTCAATTTAAACATTCTTTGAAATAAACATATTCACTTATATCGTCTACATTTTCCTACTCTTTGCTAGCCAAACCCAAAATGTGATAACCCTTTAAATAGGATTGTAAAGAACATTGTAATGCTAACCATGCATTATCAAGTTAGAGGATGAAATGTATGTGTGAGTGGGTGTGTGTTCGTATATATATAAATAGGTATCTCCCCAATGGTTTCAAGGACATTTGCTGCTGTATTTGGTTATGAGTAACAAGAAGCATAAAACAAAAAGGGTGTATTATTTATGGATATATAGAGACATCTCAAAGACCTTGAAGTGTAGGAAAAGACTAGAAACAAAAAAAATAGAAATGGATTGGAAAATTAGGAAGCCTTCTTCATCTCTAGAATTTGCTTCTTTCAGGAGATGTCTCTTCTTCCGTTTCTGCTGAATAGTTTTAGCTGCTACTCTAATATGGCAGAAAATGGGTGACCCAGAGCTCCTGAGATGTCACATCTCTATCCATCATACCATCTCCCACCAGCCTCGAATTCCTTAGTCCCAATTCCACACTCTCAAGAGAGAGAGAATCTGATTGGTTAGGGAGTCTGCTTTTTAGTCAAGCCGCTCCGGTCAGTTGTGTGCAGTGTAGATGTGCTTGCTGGGGTTCCAGCCAGTGAACAGGGCAGGCAGATTCTGGAGAACAGGGGCTGGGCAGCAATCCAACTTCTCCTGCTTTTCTTTATATGTATATGTTCTTAAAACTTGAGAAGTGGCCCTATATATAATGATACTATGAAATTAATTTTAAAACTAAGCACTTGCCCTAAGCCAACAGATTATTATACAGGCTAATATTGATTGAAGGCTCTCTTTCTGCCCATATCCAACCAATCGTCGAATGTTACTGACTTAAAAACAAATTCAGTTTACTGTATATTACCCCAGTGTGACTGCTTCCTAGTGTTAGCTAATGTTTGTGGAGTTTGTCTATGAGCTGAGCATAGAGCTCTCTGGAAGACACTTAACGTCATATTTAGTCCTCAGAATTTGTTCTTAGTAGAAGACTGGGGCTCAAAAAAAAGTTAAATATCTTATCTAAAGATACAATCTTAATTGGCCACGGGTTGGAATTCTAACTCTTGTTACTATCTCTGATCTCTCATTTACAACTAGTAAGGGGTAAAACAATAAGCTAAATGGTACCATGAGGCACATCCAGAACATGGGACATTATATAGGACAACTAGTCTAGTCTCTTTAACAAACTGATGTCATTAAAAATAAAAAAAATGATACAGCTACATTAAAAGAATCTGAAGAGACATAGAAAAAGACGCAGTATGTTGTCCTGGATTGGATATTTATTTAAGCAAATCAACTGTAAAAGACATCATTAGGTCATTGGGAAAATTTGAGTATGTTTTCAGAATTAGACAAGAAAAAATTTACTGAGATACTTGTCTGAAAAAGCAGATTTTAGAGCTAGGTGACAGTATGATCTCATTTTGATGAAAATAAATATGTATATATAGAATGGGATCTGGAAGTATTTGCTCTAAGGTGTTATAGTGGTAATTTCTATGTAGTAGGAATATGATATTTTAATTTTTTCATATGTGCTTCTCTGTATTTGAATTTTTTCACATCACACATGTACTGCTTATGCATTAATAAAATGTTATTTTTTTTAAAAAAGAGAGTACAAGCACTGAATTTAGAATGTCTTGGTTCTGGTCCATGGCTCTGGTACTGATTTAATATTTTGACCTTGGGCAAGTTATTTACTTCTGTAGGTCTTGCTTTTTTTAACTCTGAATGGGCACTGATCATGGGACGCCTTCATACAGTTACCGTGAGAATCAGAGAGATAAAAAATGGAAAGTCTGTTATCTAGTCATGGCCTAATAAATGTAAATTATTATTACGATGCACAAGTATTACCAGCAAATATTTGACTATAAACTTCATCTAAGAAAATAAGCCAACTTAGTGCTTAAAATCATGGCTTTGGGGGTGCGCTTGGATGGCTCAGTGGGTTAAGCATCCGATTCTTGATTTCAGCTCAGGTCATGATCTCAGGGTCTGAGATCAAGTCCCGTGTCTGGCTCTATGCTGGGTGTGGAGCCTGCTTAAGATTCTCTTTCTCCCTCTTCCTCTCCCCACTCTCCCCTGCTCACTCACGCACATGCTCTCTTTCTCTCTCTCAAAAAAAAAAAAAAAAAAGAGAAGAAAAAAAGAAATCATGGCTTTGGGGCATATTGAGGCATATAGAGTGAGACGTCCATGAACAAATCTCCTTAGCTTAACATGGTAAAGGCCTTTCTTTATGGCCTAACTGCAAATCAAATAAGCACCCCGAACCAAAGCACACTCTGTTCCTAATGGTGTGTGGGATCCAGACACATGCCAGTGCACGTAAAGTGTCTGATGAACTCAGGAGTTTATCTAAAGCATGCTTCTCTTCACTACCCTTAACCATCCTTCAAAGGTTTAAATTTCACAAAAAGGAATTCCACCACGACAAGGGCACTACCACTTGCTATTTATATTACAGAGCTGCACCATCTGTTTTAAAACCACAATTTTCTAAATTGTTTTTGATGACATATTGTAGGATTGCCCTTATCTGCAGTTCATGATGAAACCCTTCAGGAAGTCCTCTTTGGTTGAATCGAAATCAACATATTAATGACTTAAAGCAAAAAGGCAGCATCCACATTCCCCTTGATGAGTCAGGGATGCAGGTTGCAAATTTCATGAGGTGAAGGTGTGTTTCCATCAGAATGACATCCAGAATCTGCGTTAATATTTTAGATCACCTTGACTCAGGTCATCTTAATTGTCTGCATACCAGTGAAGGCCCCCAGGAGTGGAATCAAGTTCAGAGGAATTATTGGTTCCACATCTTACCCTTCACTCTCCTTTTCCCTTTAAGACATCCTGGTAAACATCAAGAAAGTATAATTCAGGAATATATAGAAATAAATGTAAGGCCGGTCCACTCAAGGTTAGAATATGGTGATGAAGAAATGTTGTCTCTCAATCAATTAATCATATCAATACCATAAGAGACAGCCAAAGACTAGAAGAAGTGAAATACTCCAACGTTAAAGAAAAAATGGGGCAGTGCTCTTTGCTTGCTTAATTAACACCGGTTGCCGTAATAGTTAAACCCTGAAATCCCAATAATTTAACCCTATACAAGCTTAGTCCTTGCTCCTGTCACAATCCATTGGAGGGTTTTCTGGTCAGCAACCTTCTGTGGATCAGCTCCTTTCATGTTGTATGGTCCTCACAATTACTTAGTATCTACTTGGGTCTGGAAGAAGCTTCTATCATGTTCTGCGGGGAAGAAATAGACATGAACTAAATGAAGGGGGCTGGGAAATATGGCCCCTGGCTGGGAAGGCATTGAATAGCAACCCTGTAGAAGGGACACACAAAGGCGGGGGGTCAGCTAAATGTCTTGTTTCTCTTTCCTTCCTTGCCACCTTTTGGGAGCGGATACCTCACACGTGGGGGTGGTAGAGATGGCAAAGCCTTTTGTGGCATGTCAATAATACAGTTTCACAAGGCCCAGCTAATGATACGGTTATTGACATCACCAAGCATTACCCAATCCAATAAACATTTGTTAAGGATCTAGTTCATGCCAGATTCTACTAGGCACTAAGGGAGAGAAAGATGAATGGACTTGGTCTGAAGGAAAAGTGAGGAGACAGATACATGCATAATTAACATTAATTGAAGGCGAGATAAAAGTACCAAAATTGAAGTATAAATCAAAAGGGTTAGTAAATGCCAACCAGGAGGATATTAAATTTGAACAGTGAGCAGAGAAACCTGATCTCTATGCTAGATGCTGTTTTACTAAAGACCTACCTCTAACTCAGGTAAAGGAGAGATTGTTGAAACAATATGAAGGTCACAAAACATGAAAATTGCACTCCAGGCTCTTCTCTCGGCTTTTCTTTGTCCCTCTCTGTTTCTGCTAGCTTCCACCTGGCCTTGTCGTGTCGCCAGCCATAGCCTGACAGAACGTTCTGGGTACCACTCTATGCAGTCCCTATATTCAGGAAGGAACCTGATTGGGGGCTAATCAGCTGACAGGCTGGGCTCGGGTCAGCCATTGCTGAAGGGCATGAGTGTGCAGAAAGGGTGGGATCACACGCCCGTTGAGCTGCCCCCGGCAGGGATTGTGAAGGGGCAGGCAAATGAACTGCCTAGTCTAGGAGGCAATGTGTGATTCAATATTAAAAGACGTACTGAATTTCAAATGGGGGTAAAGGCTACAGGACATTTTTGACTTGGGCAGAGCATAAACAAAGGCAAGAAAGAAAGAAAGTCCAAGTAGTTATTTGGGGAATAATTAGGTGTCTAGAGTGAGGGGAGTATATGTTAAAGATAAAAAGCGCAATGCCCTCCCAGGTGATGTGAGTATTCAGCCTAAGTTCCTCATGGATAACTTGTCATCCAGCATCTTAATGGTCACAAAAATCCTCTTGGTATGGAACTGGTCACTCGAAGAGGAGGAAGCGTGGTATAGCAAAAAGAAAAGTATCTCAAGCTTTCAAATCAGGCAGATCTGTGTTCAAGCCCTGACTCTGCCATTTTCTAGCTGTGTTTCTTAGTTACTATAAGCCTCAGTTCTCTGGACAATGTGATTTACTACTGGCCAGTATTCAGGGGTGTGGCATAATAACCTGAGAGCGTACGGATAGGTTATGTGTCCATTAATTTGTCGGACCAGTGGGGTAATTACTATGGAGTATCAGGAATGTCATCCCATTCTTAGGTTTATGGTAAGATTTAAATGGCAAACGATGTTTGTAAAATGCTTAGCAAAGTGCCTGGCACAAAGCTAATAGTCATTACACATTAGTTTGTTTTGGTTTTTTTTTTTTTCCTTTCTTCTGTCCATTTCTCTTTGAAAATTTCAACTCTTCAATATGATGATGAGAGCTTGAATCAGTGACTCTTTGAGCTGGCTAGTTGTCTGAAGACTATCTAAGGCACTTCAGCAGCCCCGTCCCCAACCGCCCCCCACCCCCCGCGTTCGCCATCCCCATCTTACAGACAGACAGGTAAGGAAACTCCTCACTGCTGTATCTGAGGGATTAATCTTTTCAATAATGACTCTTGCCCAAGGTTGTGGATGCAAATTCTACAGATGCCCAGTCATCATTCCGGAATCTTTTAACGCCTCAACCACATACCGATTTCTAGAACGCAGGTGTATTACCTCATTTCAGTGATTCCTTACTTTGGCAGTTGACAGAGGACGAACTCACGGATAGACTTTAGATAGGTTCACATCATTATAATAATTAGCTGTTGAGGGGAAAAAAAAATATCAGGAACATCCAGTGTCACCTTCAGAAGAAGCTACTAGTATTAATTCCAGTCAAGAAAGAGAAAATGGAATCTGTGATAGGCCCAGGCTACAAATAAAGCAAGAATGTGGTCCTCCCAGATTTACTCCATTTTGCAGATTAAAAGCAATCCAATAATTTTGATTTCTAAGCATGAGTATACTATCTGGGTGTAAAAAAAAAAATTCATAGGCTTTTGAATCTGTGGTACTGTAACCCTCACAGTTTGTAGTGAGAAGTGATCCACTGGTAATTCCTGGGCCCCCTGTTATGGGGGGGGGGATGATTAAAAGTATTACATAGAAAGTATCATGTTGTCTCTTTTTTTAAAACCCAAGAAGTTTGAATATTTCTATTGCAACAGCTTGAAGAAGAATGGGGCTCCTGCACAGAGAATACTGATTCACAGCAGCGTTTAGCAAGAGCTAGACATAAAATTTGAAAGATAATGCAAAATGTAAGCCCCCTTTCTTGTCCTTTGGGACTCCCTCTACTGCCCTTAGAGCAGAGATGAGCAGAGTAGGAGAACCAAGTTCAAGGTCAGTAAGCTGCAGGCCTGTGGACTCCTTGGTGTTCTATGAGGACCCAGCTTCTTCTCTCTCCCTCTTTCTGTTTCACCTACATTTTGATAAATCTCTATTGAAGTGAGAGCACTTTTATGCTCCTTGCCCCAGGCACAGAGCTCTCAGGGGACAAAGAGCTGCGGCATTACTTTGCCATTCTCAAGAACTGACTAGGCCATCTGGCTAGTACTTATCAGAAAATGCAGGATAGAGGCAATGCAGAGCTCTAATGAGGATGCCAACTAGACCAGAACTACTCTCTTAATCACTCTGGTTAAGATTATCATTAGTTCCATAGTGAGGCAGAACTGGAAACTGATTCCAGAATCACTATTTCTGTCTTATAGTGTAGTGTATACAAGCATGTAAAGTAAATGGAATGGGATTCTCATTACTGAATGTGGTTTAGTCATTTTTAGTAAGTCCTTTGGTTTTCTTCACCCCAAGATAAGATTTAAAACCCTAATTGTTTCCTTGTGGTTCCCAAGTTGTTGTATGTACCTCACCTCGTAATTCAATGTTTGGATGCCCAGAGTGAGCAAAACCAGGCAAGACACTGACAAACTGATGAATTTGCGGGACTTATTTCAACACTAGTATATGACTAGTACATTAAAATGATCAATAACCACTCTCTTCTTGTTTTTGACACTTCATCTCACGATGTCGGGGTTGGGCATAGTCAGGGGCAAGTGCAAGAGAGTGGAGGCACTAATTGCCTAATATCTAAGAACAGAGAAATCCGTAAAGCACAGCTACACAGAAATTGATTGCAAAGCCCTTGCTCTTGACAAGTGCCACAATTACCACTAAAGGTGCCTCTAAAATTTGTGTTGATTGTAATTTTCTTTTAGCTCCTCTTCTAGAAAAGAACCAAACCCTTTAATTATGTCCCTCTAAAGAAGCTTATTACTAATCTATTTACTGATCTTTATTACTGCACACTTGTCTGTAAATCTGGAAGAACATCGTCCAATGTCTTCACCCTCAGGCCTTTCTTTCTACAGATTCCAGATCTCGTTATGCCACCTCCACTGGAAATTTTAGTGTTAGAAGACTTCCCTGATCCCTGTGCTCACGCAGATCAAACTCCGATTAACTGTGTGGAATCCCACGTAGCAAATCTTAAAATAGATGTGGAGGAGGCAGAAAACCATCCTGGGGAATTCAAGTCAGTCAACATGACTTATCATTCATAGACAATCCCTTTTATGGTAACTTGAGAGTTATTCTGGAAAACAATTATTACTTTTTTTTTTTAAGTCGCAATACTCACAACACATTCAGGAATTATTTATTTGTGTGGAGGCAGAAGCTTTAGCTCTTGACAGTGAGTTTTGATTTTTACATCATTCGCTGTAAGGAAGAATGTATGTAACACATGTTCAATGAATTGGCAAATATGCTGAAGGCATTGGTTTTTCCACAAAAACGTGAGCATGAACTCTTGATATTTGATTATCAATTGTTGCATAAGGAGAACTTGAATGATTATTCAAATTTGAAAGAATTTGACTGTGGTATCTTGTGTTTTGAAACAAGTAGCATTTTGAATTATGTAGTCCCAGGCCTCTGCATAATGAAAGAGTGTTATTTGCAATATACAGATGGCAAAAGTATCTGGTAAAATTTCTGCACTGACTTCATGAGGCCCTGCAGCGAGATATTATAGGATTCTTACAAGGGTTTCAGTAGTCCTTGGTGGGACTCCTGGGAAGGACAGCCCTGCCCTTTATGGAGCAGTGTTACTTGACGGATAGTGAAGGACCAGGATTTAGAACTCTAAGTAGTAGCAGGAGCAGTGGCCATAGAACTATCATGAAATTAAGGGACAGGCCCTTGTCCTGTTGTGAGGCATTACATAAGCACCTTGGATTCTGTAGCGCTCAAAGGAAAGGCTCCTAAAATATGACACCCACCCTGGTGAGGGAAACTTGGTGTTAGAATTACTTTAACTTAAAGATCAACACATTTTTGGAATGCTTCTTGCTCCCAAGTATCATTGGGTAAATTCATACTCTTTACACAAGATAAAATTTCTTTTTTCGAGAAGTTACACAATCTCTCTTTTTAGGCTCAGTATCACCTGGCATTCTCTTCCTTTCAGTTGCAGGATTTGTGCTGCAGAATTCTTTATGGGAAAAAAAATCATTATTTCATATATGTCTATTTTTATAATTCACAAACACACTTCCATTAATTCTTACTGTAGTTTTCCAACTTGGCTGGCTTTTTCTTTGGACTTCCCTTTCAAAGCCGGCTTTAAACGGCCCAAATTTTTGTGTTAATCTTTGTCTATTGTTCAGTAACTGGGGTCATTAATTCACTAATAGCATTGGAGAGGTGCTAAAGTTTTTCAAAACTGCAGATTGACCTAATTAATGTCTTTTCTGAATTGTGCTAATTCCCCCATTAACCACTCTGGGGCCTCTTAAAACTCCCCAGTCTCTCCCACCATCTATTCAGAAGTGTTACGTGCTTAGAACAAGTTGTGATTGCCTTGATTATGCGTAAAATAACAGTGTTTTTAAAATGTTTGCAAAAGCGGTTTCCTTCTTGTCATTTATTGCTTGGGTTATTCATTTATAACTCTCACTTTTACTTTGCCAACTTTTAATTGTCTTCCATTATGCTTTCCTGTCCTCACCGACGTCTGCCTACCACCGCCACCCAGCAGCTACTATTACTCGGTGATTGACAGTGAAGAGGATTAAGCAGAGGCCTAGATCAGAAATATTCTCAGAACGACACTGATTAAAGATAATTATTTCACAGTGAGAAGAGACTAGAGATTAGTTCCAGAATCATCGCCTAGCTTTCATTGTTCATTATCAGGGACCATGTATAGTAAACCGTATATAACGACAAGTCGTTCTGTCATTTCCATGCCATACATTCACAGAGCTGGAGTGGATCGGGAGCTGGAGGTGCTGGGATTAATATTTGAGTGCAGAGGATGTCCACATTAAGTAAGCAGCTTTTTGGCAGAATGAGGACTGAAAGCTGATTTCTGTCTGTGTGCCTTCTGTGCTACACACGTACATAGATAACATAACACAAAACACCCTCTCCTATTTTATTTTGTAATGCTGTGCTTAGCCACAAAATGTGATTTAACTTCCACGTGCCAGACTTTCTCACCTGCGTGTCAATCAATTCTGCACTGGCAGCTAAGGACTGAATTAAAAAGTCCAAGGAAACATAAACCCAGTCTAAGAAAAATTCACATGTCCATTTAATGATTTCTTTGATGAATATTCTAGATTTGGAGATGATTGTTGGCTCCTCCACATTATTTCTCATCTCTGCCCTCTTTGTTTCTCAGAGCACTGTATTAAGCATGTGTTCCTGATGTTTTGACCTCTGGTGCCTTGCTGACCCTGGAGAGACCATGCCTCCGGTGCTAGCCACTTCCTACCTACAGAAAACAGCAGGCCTGTAAGTGCGCCTTTCATTTGCAAACCAACAAGTCCAGAGCCCACAGGCCCCACTACCCACCTGGGACAGTATTCCCGTCATACCCTAGTCATCCCAGGGCCAGGTACCCAAACTTCAGAACCTGCTGAAATTATTCAAACTAGCCAATCCTAAACCTGCTTAACCTGCCTCACCTGTTACTTCTTACAGAAACAACAGTAAAAGCTCTTGTCCACATTTTCCCCTTGCTTCCTCTGCCTCCTGATGGACCCGTATTTCCCTGTGTGGCCCCTGTGGTATGGCGGGACCTGTGAGTATAACAACTATCTTTTTTAAAGATATTATTTATTTATTTTAGAGAGAGATAGAATGTACAAGTGGGGGGCAGGGGCAGAGGGAGAAGGAGAGAGAAAATCCCAAGCAGACTCTATGCTGAGCGCAGAGCCTGTTGCAGGGCTGGATCCCACGACCCTGAGATCATGACCTGAGCTGAAATCAAGAGTCAGACACTTAACCGACGGAACCACCCAGGTGCCCCTACAACTATCTTTTTAATGGCAGTCGTCCTCTGATCCGTTGGCCTCACCAGAGCTGAATATGAATAAAATTTTCATTTTACAACAGGTATCTATTACCTTCAAAAATAATATGTGATTTAATCACGTTAATATTCACCATCTAACTCCTTCCCTTTCTGCCCTCCATCTGCTAGAATGCGTTGGAGGACAGACATTTTGGTCGTTTTGTGTACCGATGGATTCTAGGGGTGTCGAATGGTGACTGGCATATAGTATATTCTTAGTAAACGTTTAATTGAATTAATTACTTATTTGATTTCTTTTGTTAGCTTTTCTCCAGAGGTGCTTTGCAGAGATTAGCCAAGTTGTGGCTATGGCCAGGATCAGAGCAAAGAAGAAATTCTGTATTGTCTTATGTTCTTGACCCAGATGGAGAAGGCAAATAAAAAAGCCCAGAGGGCATCTTCCATTCACTTTCAGTTCACAGTACAGGAGCTGTCCTTGCCTGTGTGTGCTGTCCCCTACGAGCTGAACTTCCGGCCCTGACAACAGGCCAGCTGAGGAACCCTGAACAAGATCCATCACTTCTCGGTGTCTTTGTCTAGTTGTAAACTGAGGGGATGGGCTAGATAAGCACACATTTACTATGCTGAATCATTTTTTATAAATTTTCCCTTTTAGCAATATAAAGCCAGTATTGTTTATTTTGCCTTTATTTCAAGATTTTATTTATTTATTTGAGAGAGAGAGAGCATTAGCAGGGTGAGGGGCAGAGGGAGAAGATGGCTCTCTGCTGAGCAGGCAGTCCGATGCAGGATCATGACCTGAGCCGAAGGCAGACGCCTAACTGACTGAGCCACCCAGGTGCCCTGATGTTCTCTTTTTTTAAAGATGAAAAATTGAGGGGCGTCTGGGTGGCTCAGTTGGTTGGGCATCTGCTTTCGGCTCAGATAATGATCTCAGAGTCCTGGGATCAAGCCCTGCGTTGGGCTCTCTGCTCGTCAGGGAGCCTGCTTCTCCCTCTCCCTCTCCCCACTGCTTGTGCTCTCTCTCTCTCTGTCAAATAAAAAAAAAAAGATGAAAAATTGAGGCTGAGAGAAATGACATAAATTACCCAATGTCACACGGTCTGTAAATGAAAAATAAAGATTTCAACCCTTGAAAGTCAGTCTATGCCCCCAGACCTATGTTCTTTCTCTCTCTTTTAAATTTTTTTAAAGTATGATATGCTTAGAAAAGTACACAGATTGCATACGTATAGCACAATAAATGATCACAAAATGGTTCCATGTGTGAAACTATACCGCTTGTCAAGAAAGGAAAAAATCCGAGAAGTGCCCCTGTCTTGCATCCCCTGTCAATCGATATCCCTTCCACTCTCCCTAAAGGTAAACCACATCCTAAATTCTAAAATCACAGTTTAGTTTTGCTTATTTTTGAAATTCATATAAACGATTTCCTAGTTACATGCTTTTGTGTCGGGCTCTTTTGCCCAACATAATGCTTATAAGATTCGCCAGTTTGAGTGCGTGTTAAGTGTAGTTTTCATCCGATAGCCTCTTGTGCGAATACACTACAACATGTTTATTCGTTGTCTTACTGGTAACACTTGCGGCGTTTGTAGTTTGGGGCTATTAGGACTAATACTACTTTGAACGTCTTGCACATAATTTGGGGGTACATGTGCATGCAGTTCGCTCAAGTACATACCTATATCCACAGGTATCCTTATCTTTCCTATCAGTGGTATGAAAGTTCCAGCTGCTTCACATCTTTACTGTGTGGATATTATCAGCTTTCCCCCATTTTTGTCCTCTACTAGAGAGTTGCTTTTAGTTTGATCTGAGTTTGCATTTTCCTGGTGACTAATGAGATGAAGTACTTTTTCTTAAATTTATTAGCCATTGGATAGCTTCCTTTTGAAGTATGTCAAGTCTCTTCCCCGTTTTTCTATTGAGTTGTCTGTGGTTTTCTTATTGGCTTGTAGAATTCCTTGTAAACTTTGGATAGAGTTGGTTTTATGTATTTTAAGTATATTTTCTCACTGCAATAATGTTGCTCTATCAGTTGGTTGGTGACATCAACACGGGAACTAATTTTGGAGCTCCAATGTTAGGCAGACATAAGTTGGCTCAGTATTTACACTTTATCTTTTTTGATGTTATTACTAGGCATATTAAACTTCCCAGAGCAAATGTGGGTTGATTTCCTCAGAACCCATTTTTTTTTTTTTTTTTGGTAAAATTCTCTTCACATATACATGGACTTTACAGAGACTAAAAACCACTTCTTGGTATTCAAATTTTTTTAAGAGGAGTGCAGAAAAGTTGTGTGGATTCAGTGACCTTGAAATAAAAAGTACTTAGCTACAAGCACCAAGCTTTCCCTGACCCTCCTTCCACCGGAGCCTCATCTTCATCCTGACCCTCCCTTTATCTTGATCTCCCCTTATCCTGGCTTATGATAGGTGGTGGTGCCCTTTACCTAAGGGTAAATTGAAGGTCAGGATTATAGTATCAAGGATGAAGGGAGTGTCAGGGATGAGCATGAGGATGTTAAAGTAGATACTATGAAAATTTTAAAAGCTGAGAGATTAAGTATTCTTAGGTGTGATGTCAAATGTTTTCTTTTTAAGTTTCAAAATGGTGGTAGCATGAACTCCACAGCATAGACCAGCATAGACACTGCGTGGAGATGAGAGTCCATACGGTGTAACGCCGGGCTATCTCATCTGGAGTCTCTAGGACATCCCTCCGCAGGCCTTTGTTGAGTGGAGCATGGCTGCACTTACACATTGCTTGAAGTTCTAACCTATTCACCTATTAGCCGTCCCTTTATTTCACCGTGGTGCGACTCGGCATTTGATGTATTTAATATGCCTAAATCGAATGCCTGTAATCTACTATCTCCATGTAGAAGCTGCTCGAGAAACCAAAATCATAGGTTTTGAAGCTCAAATTACCTTAGATTATCTGGTTCAGGGGTTTTAAACCGGGATTCTTGACTAGGCTTCTGTTGATTTATTCCTGCCATGATATGTATATTTCTGCCTCTGCATGTGTCTACCTGTATTTTTCTGGGGAGAGGGTCCATAGCTTTCATAAGATATTCATAGGGGTCTATGACTCCCTACCTATGCCTTCAACTAGTCTAGTTCAACACCTTCCTTGGGAGAGAAAACTGACGTACTTAAGGCGTGACATCTAATGAGTAGGGGAACTAGAACCAGGCATCACCGCTCCAGACCTGGATGGACACTTTGGCCAGAACTGAAGACTGCAAGGTTAAAGGTAAGAAACTGTATAGGGAGCTATCTCACGGTCCCTATTAATGTGATTAGACTTTTTTTTTTCCTATCAAAACTCACTTTCAATTATAAGAGGATTCAGTGGAAATAGAGGATTTAATATACAAAACATTGCTTTATTGCCAAGCCGTCCATTTATTTTGTAACTTGGGGGAAGTCTGTAATTAGAGTTAACAGTAGTTCTGATTAATAAGTCCTATCCGCTCTCATACTGCGCTAGGGTTCCTTCGAGTGCTGGGACATGTGTTATTAACATGGAAGGGCTGTTCCCGCTCACCTCTTGTCACTTGAATCAGTTGCCTGCTGGCCTCGCACTCCATTTTGTGTGGCAGAACCTTACCGAGTCTGCATGATAATGGGCCTTTTAAATCCTAAACAATAAACATTCATTTTACCACTCCACCCAGCACAGAAATGCTCTCTAACCTCAAATCAGCCACAAAGAAGACTTGGAAATCAATTCATTGTGCATCGGCTTCCTGCCCGGCTCAGGCTTTGCTGCAAATAATTTTAGTGAAATATCTGCAGAGCATGTGTGTTTTGAATATGCACAAGTTGAGGCTTTGTGTGTAATGGGGTCTTCAACCCTTTTGCGACATTTCTGTTTTTATCCATAGAACAAATTCTATTGAGCAAAGTTGATTTTTTTATGCATTGGTAACTAGGATTGGAAAGCCCTGAGGTGGGTTGCAGGGGAGAAAAAACCCTTTAGTAAGTTCCCCTAAATTTGGGGAGAATTTTCAGCACCCCAAAGTCCTCTGGTTATTTGAGAAATGACATTTCATGGAAAAGCAATTTATGATATTTGCGCTGGTCAGATTCATTAGAATATTCTCATGCATAAGGTATCAGTTGTTGGAGGAGCCAGGCGGAGTGCATTTGGCCCTGAAAAGGAATATCTTGTCAGGTTGAGACAGATCAAATGGTTATGTCTCAAATTCCCTTCTGCTGGGGTTTGAAGTTTGAGCCAGACTTTCTTCCTCCTATCTCCTAGGCCAGAGTTCCATTATTTCAACACGCTCTGATGCTCCTGGGAGCTTCCAATTTCTTAAAATTCATGAGAACTCGAAGCCAGGAGGGGCCCATCTCAAATGTTTTCAGTTAGAGGACCACTCAGGGAGGCAAAGAGCCCCTGTCCCAACTGTTGCTATTGTAATCACTCTCCTTCTCCCTCCCCTGCCTCAACAGTGCTGCAATTAGTGGCAAAACTGATGCTGCTTTGGGGAATTTCAAGGAGCTGATGTGTGTTTTTCATTAGCATAAGAAAATTAGTAACTTATGCCAGAAACTGAAGCTTGGCTCTGTTAATCTATAATATGAACCTTAATATGCAGGAGACCAACCCGAAACAACATGGGGGTCCTCTTGGCCCACACTAAGATGGATGTTTTAGAGCAGGGACCTGTGGTCCAGCCGCAGAAGATCAACTCACCTTTTAATGATATTCATCCATTTTCTCTCTCTCTCTCTTTCTCTCTGCACATTTGCTTTCAAGCAGGGCTTTTTCCGAGTTTTCATCATACGTTCTAATGAAAAATGGGGACCTCTCCAAGTTTATCGTATGCCTTTTATTTTATGTTTCAAGAGCTCATCTTGAAAAAAGGACAAACAGGGAGGGCAGGTGCCAAGGCTATTGTAGGGTACCAATTCTATTTTAAAATCACGGCAGTGTATTTGAGATACGGGCATGATATGATGATCTCCCTTATTGCAGTTATGATTAAACATAATGAGAAGGATCAGTCTGCAAGCTTATCACTATTCCGCGTTGTAAAATTACCCAAGAGTAAAATGAAAATACAATCAAGGAGCTTTAATGAGCCAAGGTAATAAAAGACACAGGCAACAGGAAGCTGGAGGTTGTGCTTTGGTTCCTTCCCAATGGGTGGTTTGAACCGGACTCTAAGAGCAGGTCTGAGTTAGGGTGAGTCACTTTCCAAACATAAAATTTAAAGTACTGAAGATTACTTCCAAACCACGGTATTCACTTAAAAAGACATTCATTTCATTTTCGTTTAGGTGAGAGGTTCCATTGTACTAACCTGCAAGATACAAAAAGCAGTAAAGCCCATTTCCTTACAATTATTTTTTTTGTTTTGTGAGTTCATTTAAATGTTTTGGCCATTTTAATTGACTATAACTGATAATACTGGGTTAAGAAAAAGGTCTTTTGGGAGCACCAGAACCAGAGTTCTTCTCTTGCTGCAGTGTCATGTTCTAACAAGAGGTTTATACTAAGTCCTCATCATAAAATAAAATGTTTTTTTCTTTTTGTGGTGAGAACAGTTAAGATCTACCTTCTTAGCAAATTTCAAGTATACAATACAATATTGTTAACTGTAGTCACCATGCTGTACATTAGATCACCAGAAGGTATTCATCTCGTGCAACTGAAACTTTGTTCCCTTTGACCAACAGCTCCCCACTTCCCCTCCACCAACCACCCTGTCCCTGGCAACCACCATTCTACTCTTTGCGTCTATGCAACTAAAGTTTTCATACAATATAAGTAATATTCTAATGGTCAGACTGAAGTGTATTTTAGTCATCTCTTTGTAGAATAGCAAAAGCCCTTTGGTTTTCTTCCCCTTGAATATACATACTTTTGCCTGCATATAAATATCCTAAAAGTGCCAAAGTGGGACCTGCATACATGGAGCACTCAGGTTAACTCAACGTGTGAGAAGGTCTTCTTTTTAATTTTTTGCACAAGAACTGGTTGGATTTCAGACTTAGGCAAAATGGAAGTAGCAGGTGATAGGACTCTGTTCACCTTGAGTTGTATCACCAAATAATTGTGTTGTTGGCAAAGGTTCTGTGATGGGTGAGGATAAACATTCACGTCTTAACGTGGCAATATCTCGTGTGGCTCAGGACCATTCTGGGTGTTACATGAGGACCGTGTGTGGAGCATTGCACATCCGTAAGAAAGGGAGAGACACCTGATGACTTTTTCTGGGCTAGTCACAAATTGTTTACATATTAGACATTTGAATTCTGGTGGGACACTCTCAGGGAAACCAGGATGTAAATTTTCTTTCTTCATTATGACATATAAACTTTTGGAAAAGAAAGTACCTTTCTAGTATTGTCCACAATTGATTGATTGATTGATTGATTGATTGATTTTACCTGGGGTGCATATCCTAGAGCTTTGGGATTTTAACTATATCCTCTCTTTTGTCTAAACTTTCTCTGGACAGAAACATTTGATTCAGTAAAGATGCATTTATCTTTGTGATTGGAGGGTCTCTATCTAGGCTGACCAAGAGCTCTTGCCAAAGATAGATTCCAAAATGCGAAGGCAGTAAATACAGTCACCGTTTTAGGAGATGCAACTCATGTCACTACCACACTTGGGGAACAAATATATTGTGAAGCAGGATTTTCTTCTTGTTTTGAAGCCAAGAATATAATTATCACTTGATAATTTATGGGGTGCCAACTCTTTAATGGCATCTAGTAAGCACTGGATTGCTTTAGGGGACAGAGACTTTGTGTCACCTGCAATTCATTAAAAGGTCACAGGCCATTGTCAAAAACAGCATGTTTGAGTTCCCTACTGTAATTTGATAACATTGTGTTCTGTCTGTGAAGATTCCCAAGTCTGAGGTTTTTCTGGAATCCCCATTTCCTGGGAGCATGAGGCTAAAGATCTACTATAAATTGGATGTTTGGTTGGAACCAGAGTGGCTGTTGTCTCAGAGAGATGCCCTTTAAAGCTTCAGAGGACCCAAACCTACTGGCTTTCAATACATGTTGATTTGACCTCACTGCTCACACAATTTCAATGAGCAATTTCCTGTTTATGACTCTTGATTTAAAAAAAAAATTCTTTTGTGCTATGATCTTTCAACCTTGTGAATATACCAGAAACTTCAGAATAAAGGACTATTTCACTGTTGAAGGAAACCATATTGGGACCGGGGGGCGGTTTTAAAACATATCTAATACCCGTCAAAGGAAGGGAAAAATCTTGGGAATACTAGAAACATCAAGAATCCGTCCCAAAAGCTCCCCTAAATTTAGTTTGGAATATATTTTCATGGGGCTTAGGTAGAGATGTAACAGTGTTGTCAGAGAAAATTTGACAAACCCGTAAGAGTGGCAGCTGTTACTCTTTTAGCTTTTCACCTTCTCTTTTGAGTCAGATTTCCCTGATGGCCTGTCTATCCTCCAGCAACCTCTCAGCTGTTCCCTCAAAACGCACTACTGAATGTTGTAAGGTACACACATACACAGATAACATATGTAAAGAGTCACACATTTCCTAAAATGTTGACAGGTGTCTGCAATACTCATCATTGGAGATACTTACTGCTAAAGTTAAAGTACAATATTGAGATTGATAAAGATCAAAAGAGATGGGGGAAAAGAGACTTAGCTAGTTCATGTAACAGCTGCAACCATTCCCAAATGTTTTTCTGCATAATCATGCAAGAAATTCATCATGCATTTCCTATTAAATATTCATGCAACTTGCTCCATAGGAGGGCTGTGGTATTTATTAATTCCCTGGTGTTGGTACATTTTGGTACATCTACTGCCAGCAATAAATGTGTCATGCCTAGCAAATTCAATTCTTGGCAGAAAATATTAGAATATAATGCTTACTTACAGGATATTGCAAACTTTAATTATGCCTAGATGATTTTCAAGACCACCTTGAAATAAGCAATTCCCTTTGCTTTTAGATGAAAGGAAGGGTCAATAGGGTGGGGAATGGATGGATAGATAGCATTTCATTTTAAGTGCCCCATCTTTGTGAGAGGTGATCCATTTCTACACAAACTAGTCATTACCGTAAAAAGAGTTGTGTCTAATGATTATCAGCAAGTGAAGTCATCTGCTCTTCTACACAACTGAAAGTTCCTTATCCTGAGATTTTATTAACTGAAAGGATGAAATAGAAAAAGCTAATTATCAAAAATTGTCCCCCAAATACGTCAACATATAACATTATGAATCTGTAAGCTGGGGCATACCAATAAAGATTGATAAAAACCCAAAAGAAGCTTACAGCTTGCACTTCAGAATACTTTAACATGGATAGACACGGGGTAAATTGGCATCTGTTTCAGTAACACATTTAAAGAATGTCTATTTTGTGAATTACACAAAACTTGAAATTGCAGGGGAAAAAATGGAAGTAGAAGACACAGATCCTGTCCTTAGAGTGTCTATAGTCTAGTTGGAGAAGGAAAATATTCATCCAATGAACAGCTAGAGAAACCAAAAAAATATTTGATCATGTAGAACTAATTGACCATACTCCTAATGTGCAACATATTTACCTCTAAGACATTGAAATACCTTTCTCCTGACAACTACATTAAGGAGGAAAAGCAGATAATGTCCTCATTTATTAAGTGGGGAAAGCTGAATGGCTGGTCTGTGTTTATTCAGCCAGCTATTGAAGAGTTGTGGTTACAGCCAGTTATTCTGACTCTTGGATACAATGAGGTAAAACACCACCAAGGGAACCGCCAGGTGAGGTATCTTCCAGTAGCTCTTCTTTTATTCCATAACAAGGGCTTCTCAGAGCCCATTTAAAAAACAATATGGACCTTTGCTTCTGGTTATGATGAAGTAGTTTGCAATTGGCCACTCTCTAGCCAAAAACAACTAGAAATACTGGATAAAACAAAACAAAACAAAACAAAACAAAACAAAACAATTAGTTTTAAGGCATAGGAGAGCTGCTGAAACAACCAGGACTAGGGAGGGAGGGAGTACTCCAAAAAGGGGAAAAACTCAGAGATTTCAATCAATAATTGGCATCATTTTCTTACCTCGGGGCATTTGTTGGTTATGGGCATGAGGAAAGAGGATGAGAATCTGGAATTTGCCTCCCATAAGGAGGGAATATTGTTGGGGGATAGAAAAACCAGCAGGGATCTTTTTCAGGAGGAGGGTGGAGTGGCTAAGAAAAGAATGGGGTGGAAAACTGAGGTTGACATAAGGCCGGATATCTCCTCAATACATTTGCTAAAAATATAAAGCTGTGGCTCAGAAGGCTAAGAAGCTAAGCAGAAAGCCTTCAAAGAGCAGAGAAAAGTTCTTAGCAGTCTTGCCATGCTGAGACATAAGGATTAGAGTTCAGGACTCGTTCAGAAAAGCACTATCTCTTAGGAACTGAAATAAACCAGGGGTCGACTGAGCCATAGCAAAACTGCCACCAACCTGAGTCAGTTCACACTTTGATTGAATTAAGTTGATGAGTTCTCCCCCTATCTGCCTAGCAGAGTAAAGTAAAACTCCCTGGATGTAGTTAACATTATATGGAGCTTCTACTACCATATGTATCTATCTATCTATCTATCTATCTATCATCTATCATCTATCTATCTATTCTGGTATTCCATAAAAAAAAAAAAGTACTGGGTGTGCTAGAGATGGACTCATATGACCATAGATAAGAGGGAAAAAAGATAACAGAAACAGACCTACAGATGATGCAGATATTGCTGTTAGCCCACAAGGATCTTAACTATGATTAGGATGCTAAAGAAAATAGAGAAAAGGTAAAGAAAATAGAAAACAAGATGAAAAATATTACCAGAGTTCGAATCTATTTTTTTAAAAAGAGGTAAATGGAAACTCCAGAATTGAAAAGCAATGAACTGTTTAAGGGTTTCATAGCAGAATAGATTCAGCAGAAGACATGATTAATGTACTGGATGATATGTCAATAGAAAATTATCTAAATTGCAGCACAGAGGGAAATAAAAATGGAAAATACAAAAAAAAAGCATGAAGGACACATGCAAGACAGTAAAAAATTCTATCATATATGTCCATTGAATACATAAAGAAAGGTGAGAGCACAAGCAATATTTGAAGATAAACTGGTCAAAAATTTTCCTAAACTGATAAACTTATAGATTTAAGAAGTACCTAAAATCCAAACAGGGTAAATAAAAGAAAAACAAACCAAGGTACCTCACAGTAAAAACTGCTGAAAACTGAAGATAATAAGAAAAAATTTAAAGTATCAAAAATAGGTCCATTTTCTTCGAAGAAATAACAAAATGAATCACATCTGACTTTTCACAAAAATGATGGAGGCCAGAAGAAAACAGAATGATACCTTTAAAGTCATGAAGAAATATATCTGTCAACCTAGAATTCTATGCTCAGCAAAAATATTCCTCAAAAATAAGCTAAAACAGACATGTTTTTCAGGAAACACAAATGAATTTTTGGTAGCATATCTCCACAAAAAAAGAAGAAAGGAAGGAAGGAAGGAAGGAAGGAAGGAAGGAAGGAAGGAAGGAAGAAAGAAAGAAAGAAAGAAAGAAAGAAAGAAAGAAAGAAAGGGAAAATAAGGGAGATTTTACAAGTGAATTTTTTTTAAAAATATTTATTTGTTTATTTATTTGACAGAGACAGCCAGCAAGAGAGGGAACACAAGCAGGGGGAGTGGGAGAGGAAGAAGCAGGCTCCTAGGAAGGAGCCTGATGTGGGGCTCGATCCCAGAACGCTGGGATCACACCCTGAGCCGAAGGCAGATGGAACGACTGCGCCACCCAGGTGCCCCTTACAAGTGAAATTTTAACTAAACTTTATTCAGAAGAAAAATCAGTATAGATGCAAAACCAGAAATATAAGAAGAAATGAAGAACACCAGAAAAGATAAAATATAAATAAATCTTGACTGGAAAACCATTAATATTTGCTGGCTTTATAATATATAGAGAAATAAAATGCATGATAACAGCAATGCAAAAGGTGGGAAAACTATACGGAGTTCAAGTGTTCTAAGGTCAAGCATTTTCAAGGAAGTCATAAGAGAAAAAATTCGATCTCATTGTGATAAGTCAGTGATACATGATGTAATCTTTAGGATAACCACTGAAAGACTATTTTAAAAAGTATAAATACAAGATGCCATAGAGAAAATTGAAAGAAAAACAAATAGATTTGTTTAATTAAAAAGAAGATGATATAGTAAAGTGTCTGCCTTCAGCTCAGGTCATGATCTCAGAGTCATAGGGTTGAGCCCCACATTGGGCTCCCTGCTCAGCAGGGAGTCTACTTCTCTGTCTCCCTTTGCCCCTCCCCCCAACTTGTGCTCTCTCTCTCTTTCAAATAAATAAAATCTTAGAAAAAAAAAAAGAGAAGACAATAAAGGAGAGAAAAAAGAGGATAAAACAGGTTGGATGAAAAGAAAACAAACATGGTAACCATAAACCCAAATTTATTATAATACACTAGATAAAAATGGGTTAAATACTACTACAAAATATTTGTAGACTTGATATGAAAGCACAATTCAACAATATTCAAACTAAAAAGCCTACCTTAACTGTAAGGACACAGAAAGGTTATAATTAAAAGAACAGAAAGAGATATGCCATGTAACTCTCACCAAAAGAAAGGTACACACTTCAGACAAACTACACTTTAAGGTAGTAAGTATGAAAACACATTGAAAGAGAATCTTTATAATGAAAATAGGGTAAATGCACGAGGAGAATATCACAATTCTAAACTTGTAACCACCCAGTATAAAGCAAAAATTGATGTAAGTAAATGAAGAACTAGACAAATCCACAATCACAGTAGCAAAATTCCGCTCACCTTTCTTAATAGGTGATTGGATAGACAAAATAGTCAGTAAGGTTAGAGAAGATCTGAACAATAAAATTAATGAACTTGAGCTCATTCATATCTATAGAACAATGCACCAAACAATGTCAGAATACTCATTTTTTCAAGTGCAAGTGGAATACTTGCCAAATTTTTTATGTGCAGCAACTTAAAGCAAGGCTTAATAAATTTTAAAGATTCAGTCCTTTGGAGTATGTTCTCTGACCATGGTGGAATTAAGCTACAAATCAACTAACTAGAAAATTCCCACCTTGTAAAAAATTTAACATTGCGTTTCTATGTTGTCACACATAGAAATTAGAACATATTGTGTACTGAATGATAAGGAAATCTAACCAATTTATCAAAACTTGTGTAATGTACCCAAAGTACTAGAAGACATGCTTTAGGAGAAAAGGCAGAAAAGGAATGATCTAAGCTCTCATTTCAAGAATCTAGAAAAAGAACAGCAATCATAAACAAAATAGAAGAAAGAAAATAAAGATAAATGATCAATGGAATAGAAAACAAACAAACAAACAAAAAGAAAACAAACATAAAATAGAAAACAATTTCAACAAAGCTAAAGTTTGGTTATTTGAAAATTGATAAACCCCTAGCAAGACTCCTCATGGAAAAGAGAAGATACGAACTGCAAATATTAGGAATGAAAAGCAGGCATCACTATGGATCATCCAGACACAAAAGTAATAAAACTAGGATAATTTTACATACAACTGGCATACAACTTTATGTCAATAAATTTGAAGATTTAGAGGAAATCAACAAATTCTTTAAAAAATTAAAACAAATTTGTTTTTGAGGATTTTTTTAGTTTTATTGAAAATCAAACCTGTTATTAAAAGCCTGTCCACAAAGAAAACTAGGCATATGTCACTTCACTAATGAATTATTGTAAACATTTCAGAAAAAATAATGCCAACCTTACATAAATTTTTCCAGAATATAAGAAAAAAGGAGGATTTCCCAACTTGTTTCCTGAAGCCACTATAAACTTGTTACTAAAATCTGAAAACAAGTTTACATGAATAGAAAATCATAAGTCAATCTCTTTCATGGATTTAGAAGCAAAAATCCTGAACAAAATAGAATCAAATCTAGTAATATACAAATGGATAGTTCAAAAAAATCAAGAAGAATTAATTTCCAGAATGTAAGACTTCCTTAAGAAAAATGCAGGCAGCCTGATAGAAAATGGACAAAAGACTTGTAAAGGCACTTCTTAAAGGTCAATACTTGAATTGCCGTAACACATGGACAGGTGCTCAACTTTATTAAACTTCAGGGAAATGCAAATTAAAACCACAATGATATATACTATACATTCAAATTGAGCTTTGAAGTAATTGGTGGTAACAGTGTAAATGGGTGTAACTATTGTGGAGAGCCATTTGGCAATATCTGCTAAAGATGGTCCAGCAATTCCACTCCTGGTGTATGTGTATTCACCAAAAGACATGTACAAGACTGTTCACTGTGCACAATTCATGATAGTTCCAAGTTAGAAATAAACCGAAATGTTCATCAAGAGTAGATTGGTTGAATATGTTGTGGCACATTTATAAAATGGCATGACATATGCCAATTGAACAACACAAATGAACAAACTATTGCCACATAAGCAACATGAATGAATCTCACAAAAATAGTGTTGAGCTGAAGAAGACAGTCTAAAAACAGTACACAGTACAAGAAGTCATGTATATAACTTTCAAAAAGAAGCAAAGCTAACATATGTTGGTAGAAGTGATGGAAGTGGTTTTCTTTCAGTTAGCGACTAAAGTGGACACAAGGGATGATTCTAGAGTGGTGGTTATGTTCTATTTCTTGATCTGGTGCTGGTTACAGTGTGCCCTTTTTCGTCTTTGTTGTACTTTGACACAAAGTTTACTTTAAAAGATAAAAGGAAGCTCTTAGATAAATTGTTGAACGTTTTTGAATGAAAGAACAATCCTCTCGGTTGACTCAAGAGACTCTTTTTCAATAAAGAGAGAAAGGGAAGATGGGTAACAAAAGCTTTCCTTCTTTTACCCACAGATCCTATGCATGTAGAGGTGTAAGAGGATAAGGTCAGTGTGAGGCAGATGAGAAAGCGAATTCCAGATAAATGGAAGACTGGTCTTATCGGGAAGGAAAGTTTTGAGATAGAGGCCTTCTGGGTGAAGCGAGGGCTCTGTTTGAAGCAATTTATCCGTTCACTGTTGGAGTTCTGTGACAGTCAGGTAGACGATGCCCCTGAGATGTGGGGCATGGGAGTGGTTCCTCAAAGCCGTCAAGAAGTTGGTTGAAATCATCCATCATAGAGGATGGAAGATGGTCAAATATCTTAACTCAGATTCTAACCTAGATTATCTGTTTATTCCCCGTCTACCTTACACTAGGAAGGTTGTGTCTTCCCCAGAAGATGAAGAACTAGTTTACTTGTTCTATTATTTTGGTTTTCCGAGTACTCTTGTGTTTTAGCCACAACATAAAGTGCTAATCAGACTATAAAAGAGCCCAAATTCCACTTTGAAAAATAATAAGCTTTTGTAACTTTTAACCATCAGTCAAGTTTTCACCATCAGCTTATTTTTTCCCCTAATTAGAGTACTGATTGTGTGTGTGTGTGTGTGTGTGTGTGTGCGTGTGCGCGTCTGCTAACAGAGGGGGATATTAATTTTCTACTCCTTTCTTTGATCATAAAAAAAAAAGTTCTTGGTGTACAAAACCTGAGTTTCCTTGATCTCTTGGTCAATTTAAGTTTTGTTTCTACTTGTGTAACTCTCCTGAAAGTCATTGTTAGTTTCTTACAGAAACAAAGAATGACATGAATAAACGTGTTTTACTAGGACACAAATATAAGCTTATCTGGGTCTAATACTGATGTTTATATGTTGTTAATACACACTTAAATGACCTGAATGGCTATATTAGAAGAACCAATTTAAAAATATAACCAAAGATGAAAGGCAAACCCACTCAAGATAGTTTATGATTTTAGCTCTCAGAAAATTGTAAATGCTCAGCTGCATTAGATGTAAAAAAAAAAAAAAATCCCTTCCATAATATTAGCTGAGAAAATAGTCCATTGTAACAGTGCATATACCAATTTACCACTCAGAAGCCTTAAGTAAGTAAAATAGTAAGTTACAGCTCAACAATATACAACCTAAAAGCCTTCTAGAAAGGTCCACTGCAATAACAGTACATTATTTTCAAGAGCTATTAATGCTGTGCCCATGCTGGTTTATTAATCCTTACAGTCTTCTGAAAGGAAACAGGTAACAAAGGAAATCCCCCATGGATATTCGTGAGCTTTTTGTGACAAGAGCTCCAGCAGGAGGCTGAGCCCAGGCTTCGAGTCCTGAGCACAGGGCGCCGGGATACTGGGTGGTGGCCGGCTAAACTGGGAGAGACCTCCAAGCAGAGCATCTCAGAATGTGGTCTGTGCCTGCACTGGCATCACCTGGGGTCCTGGAAACAAAACCACACTGACAACAGCAGGATCCTGGCACCCATCTGGGTGGGATTTGGACTTTGATCCAGAATCTCTGGGTGTGGGGTCTGGGAATCTGCCCTTTTATTCTATTTTTGACCAAGCTTTCCCCAGGGACACTGATGCTCACTGAGGTTTGAAACCTATTCCCTTAGAGGTCATCTAGTCCACTTCCTCATTTTCAGATGAGGAAGTTGAGGCTCAGAGAGGGGAAATGACCTTTGGAAGGTCACCCAGACGTTCAGTGGCTGAGCTTGGGTAGATCCGGGTTTGTTACCACTCCCAGGCCGGCTCCCTTTAGCATACCTTGTTGCTTCTGCGAGAATTCATTTCCTCCTTCAGTGAATGTTATGAGCATCCTAAGAACCAGTGCTGTATACTCAGAAATACGACTCCGGATAGCTCTGAATTTCTCTAACCTCCATATTTTATCTGATTTAAAAAAAATACTGTTGAAGTCCAAACAATACGGACTAATTAAAACTAACTCCTTCTTTTCGCTCTTCAGAAAGCGGTAAGGCTGGGAAACCAGGAAATCCTCCCTTCTACCACGCATGGAAGTGCCATAATTTCCATTCAGTGCAAAAAGACAATCCCAAAAGTTACGGTTTGTTATCCAGGACATTAACCAGTTTTGCATATAACTGAGCAATCTCATCCTAACGTCCCATTATTAAATGCCTATAAACACTTGCTCCTCTAACTCTCATTTGAACCAGAGTTAATATCTCATTGGTTCCTTCATTAGTTAATGAGTTAAATACGATCTTGGACGTATTCATTATGTAGTTGAGTAAGTGTCCTCTAAACTCTTAAAAATTGTACTTTCACATGATAAATAAATCATTGTAGATGGCAGGAAGGAGTGGGCAGCAACTCTATGACGTCTTCCCTGATGTCACTGGGGTACCTGGCACTTCCTCTTCCCATTGCCCTGACATGGCTCTCATATGCATTTATTCCATTGCCACAAACACCTGCTTGGGGCAGGGACCACTGGGAGACTTTGCATTTCATTTTGTGTTATTTGCACACAGTAGACACTTAATCCATTTTTGTTTCAAGAGTGACTGAGTGGCTTTCCTAGTGGCTGAGCTCCAGCACGGGAGTGTGGGCTGAGGGCCAGGGCGCTATTGTACACGTGCATGCGCTATTCCACTGGGCTGAATGAAAGAGGACTAATATGGACAAAATGGTGAAGAAGTTGCTGTGGTTTTGGAGACCCCCCCTTCTTAGTAGAAATAATAATAATAGTATATACTAGTACTATTTAAATGCACATGTATTATATATTACGCAAAGCTCAGCACCTCTAGTCATATAAATATATGTATTTATATATACTATTTCAACCTCACAGTACCTTATTTTTTTAATAATAATATTTTTTATTATATTATGTTAGTCACCATACAGTACACAGTACCTTAGAAGCTAAATAAGCCTTCTTACCCCAATTTTCCAGAGGAGGAAAAGAAACACAGAGAGGGAACTTACTTGACAAAGTTATGCCTCTGGTATGAGACACAGGATTTGAACTCTAATTCCAAAGCCCAGGAGTCTATCCAGATTTCATCAGTTGCTGGCTACAGAAGCCGACGCAAGTTACCTAACCTCCCTGAGTTCCCTGCGCCTTATGCTCCATGCATTGCGGGGTTACTATGAAGATCAGAAACAGTGCATGAAAAAGCCTTACCATAGTGCCTGCCGTTGCCAGTGTGTAATTAAAGCTAGCAATCGCCACGATCCGTACTGCTACCCTCTTGGTAATTCTTCCCTCACTTGGGCTTGCCTGTCCCGTTCACCTGACCTTTCCCTCCCTTCCAGCATTTACAGCCCCCAGAAGTCAGGGCCCCAAGCACACGCACAAATACCAGGGTTTCTGCTTTGAAGATACCGCCCCACGTCCTAGAGCAGTGCTTCCTGAGATTTAAACCTGTGCAGGAATTCCCTGAGGGTCTTGTTACAATGCAAGTCCTGACTCAGTGGGTCTGGGGTGGAGACCAAGCTTCTGCACGTCTAACAAGCTCCCGCTGCTCCTGCTCTTGGTCCCAGCTCTGCACTTGGAGAAGACCCCGTCTTTCTATTACTTGCCCTCTCTGCCCTCTTACATCCCCCAACCTAGTCTCATTCACTCACAGACTTGTTTTTGGCTACAGTGGTAATAGAAAAACTATGGATATTCATGATTTTCTCAGGTAACAGATTTGCATTTTAATCATTTCCTGCAGTTCATCCTTTCCCTCTCTTTGCCACCTCCACGCACAGGAGGAAGACTCACTGATAATTTTACACAGCTGTGAAGAGAGACTAATTTTTTAAAAGATTTTATTTATTTGAGAGAGAGAGAGAGAGAGAGAGAGCATGAGCAGGGAGTAGAGGGAGAAGCAGGTTCCCTGCTGAGCAGGGAGCCCGATGTGGGGCTGGATCCCAGGACCCCAGGATCATGACTTCAGTGGAAGGCAGATGCTTAATCCACCAAGACCCCCACCCCCAGGTGCCACGAGGGACTAACATTTGTAGGTAAGAAGGGATAAGGGGTAAGGTTAAGGAGTGAAGAGGAAATTTTTTGGTCTTGTCAAGTCACATGTCCTAATGGCCATTTACGTATATGGGTCTAGTTATTGAGTAAATAAAATAATTCACTGTAGTTTCAAAATTCCTAAAATAGGCGAATGAATGCCTTTCTCTTAGGAACCTATCTTTCATATTAAATGTGAGTTATGGATGCCAGCACAGTATTCCTGTAGAAAATGTTGATTAACTTTTTGTGCAATTAGGCTGTTAATAGGCAGTTCTGTGGCTCTGGAAAATCTAACAAATACTGACAGAACCCAGTGAAATGATGTGGTGATTATCATACCCTTTTTCCCCAAGACTAAGTGGGGCCCTCCTACAGCAGCCCTCAGGCAGACTCTGCCCTTGGGGAGAGACTCAGTAATTGACATAATCAATGCTTCTTTATCCAAGTTTATAAATAAATAATTCTCAGAAAACAATCCATTTTGAATATATATATATATATATATATATATATATATGCCTTCTCCAAGGGTTATTCATGCTATACCCATTTCTTTCAAAGTAGGACATTGATTCATAGTTTATATATCTGAAGAAATTAATTGATATCTAAGGGGGAAAAATCAATCATTCAGAAATACCCAGTTTTATTGACCATTACTTAGAAAAATACTTTGCAACTGCCGGTATGTTTTACATTCATCATCATCGTCATCTGGAATGCGGTAATGCCCCCCCCCCCAATTATTACCTAAGTGCAAACACAGTGATGCATGCGGGGAAGGGACGCTGTATGTAAGTACAAAGGAGCGTGCTTTAAATGTTTATGTTTAAAAGGAGCTGCCATTAAAAGCAGGGAACTTTCTGCTTGTGACACTGTGGCTGTCCACCCATTTGCATCTCATAGCTGCTCCTGCTGCCTGCCCAGTCTCCACTTCCGTCTTGCTAACAGACTTTGACAGGAAGAATCAAAGACAAGGAGATGGGGGCGCCTGGGTGGCTCAGTTGTTAAACGTCTGCCTTCGGCTCAGGGTGTGAACCCAGTGTTCAGGGATGGAGCCCCATATCAGGCTCCTCCTCTGGGAGCCTGCTTCTTCCTCCCCCACTCCCCCTGCCTGTGTTCCCTCTCTCGCTGGCTGTCTCTCTCTGTCAAATAAATAAATAAAATCTAAAAAACAAAACAAAACAAAACAAAACAAAGACAAGGAGATGATCCATATTGCTTTTTCCCTTTACAGCAAGGGCTTGCACATGTACCCAAGTCAGCCGAAAGTCGTTCGACAGGAGGCTTCTGGCAAAGGACTTTCTCCGAGATAAAAAGAGAGGCATGGAAAGTCTTTCTTCTACATTTTGGAGTGATTATGTGAAGCTATAATACCCTGGAACTGAGGCAGCCATTTTGTAATCACTAAAGAAAAAGATTTAGGACAAAAGTAAAACTCTGAGGAAGGAGAACAGAAAGATGAAAAGAACCTGGGTCCTTAGTGACATTGTGGAGTTCTGGCTTCAACTGCGGAAGCGCCTCTGTTCCAGACTGCTTGTTCTGTGAAATGATAGCTGCTTTTTTGTTTCAGCCACAATTAGTGTTCCTTGCAGCCCAGAGCACCCTGACTAGTGTTCGGTTTTATAGAACAGAGCCTCTGGGTTGTGCCTGAGTTCTTCCAAGGCAGAGTAAGCTGCGCTGTTTGAGCTCTTCCCGAGGTGGCCGACAGCAGAGGTGTGGTCACCTGCACTTGGAAACAGGTCTATCCAGTGGAAGCCATCAAAATGGGCTCTGCCATCCTTGATCAAGGAGCCTGACCCTGTTTCCTTCCTGTGCCAAATTCCTGGTGTCATTTGTAGTAAAGTCTCAGGTTTGGGGCCAGTGGTGATTTTGTAGAGCTTTTAGTTTCATGGATAAGTAGACATTTGGGGAAGTTTATTTCTCTGAATATAACCTATACAAATTATAGTCTCTTCAGTCATATGAGTGGAATAGAATTTAAAAGCAAACTATTAACAGAGGCCATTCATGTCCTTTGCAAGTGATGTCACATAGAAAGGTCTTTTCCTTTATATAAACTGTTTTTGCTGTTACAAGAATTATCTAAAATTGAGCTCATATCCTCAGACTACACTGTGGTGAAAGGGGATTTGTGTTTATGAACAAGGTAGTAACCATGAAGTGATGCAATTCTATTTCTGGAAACTTAGAGGAGCCATTTGTAAAACATAAACTAGAGGTTATGTTGATCTTGCCTGTCCACTGTTCTTTTGATTTTTATTACAGCAAAAACAATTTTTTTTTATTCAGACTAATCCCCTTTGGTACAGATAACTTTTGACTTTCTATAACCATGCATTATTGCAGTTACTGTTTGTGTATAGGACATTCAAAAAAAGTGAAGGTTTTGGAATTAGTAATTCCATACCATTTTGGACTTACAGCCTCAAGATTTTAAATGCTTTCACATTCTGAAAATAGTGGTAAACCTCTTTCATTTCCTTCATTTTATCACGATACTTTTCTATATCTTTTTTTTTTTTAAGATTTTATTTATTTATTTATTTGACAGAGAGAGACAGCCAGCGAGAGAGGGAACACAAGCAGGGGGAGTGGGAGAGGAAGAAGCAGGCTTCCAGTGGAGCAGGGAGCCTGATGCAGGGCTTGATCCCAGGACCCTGGGAACACTCCTTGAGCTGAAGGCAGACGCTTAATGACTGAGCCACCCAGGTGCCCCTCTGTATCTATTTTCATATGCCAGGGAAGTTTGCAAGCAAAATATATTTCATTCCACAGGCATACACAAGAAAAGAAAACAAATTCAACATAAAAAAAAATCACACTGATAGGTACTCATTAAATTTAGAAAGTATAAGAACTAAGTCATCAAACAAACAAAAACAAGATGGTGTCACAGAGGACATTGTATAACAAAAGCTACAAAGATGTTATCACATCAGCTGCGGCTCCTTGGCTCTCTGTTCATTCTTCCAAATACTAAGGGAGAAAAAAGATGCTAAGGGATGGGAGGGCAGAGAAAGATGAGGGCTGGGAAGCCGTGCTTCTGCTCTACCTAATTGTACTTCTCTCTACCTCCCGTCCATCATCTCCATTGTCAATGACACCTTTGTGTTGTAGAAATTTTTGTATTATTTTTATAGCATGAAATAAGTAAATAGTTAATTGAGTCTTACAATAATCCTTCAAATACAAAATACAAATAGGAATCTTGATTCTTTCAGCAATAGGGAGCCATTGAAAGAATATTTTTTCAGGAGAAGAGCACGTTCAAAGTTGTGCATTAGGGAGATTAAGAAGGCAACAGTGTGTAGGGTAGATTGAAAGGAATGGCGGAGCCTGATTGGGCAAGCTGGTTAGAGAACACTACATTGGTCTAGATAAACTTGAGAGGCTTTGGTGGGTTGAATTAGGGTGGTGTCCAAGAGAAAGGAGAGGAGATAAGTGCAGAAGTTCAGTGTATCTTAGGTCTTGCATTCTATTCTACTTCATCTAAATTTGATACTCGAGTCCAGCTCTGCTTGAATATCCAAGGCCACTTCCAGTCAGATGCCAGAGATGCTTATCCAACCCCAGCCACATGGTCTGATGGCTACACCCGTAGCCACCCTTGCTGTCAATGCAACGGACGTGAATGCCTTACAATTTTCTAGGCACCCATCTTCAGCACCTTTGCTATGCTCTGTCTGAAGCTCCCTCTCCACATTGCCAGGGCTTAATAGTACTTCAAGAACGTGCTCGAGCCCCATTTCCTCTGCGTAGGAGAGCAGAGGAATAACACTTCCAGGTGGTACAGTTGACCATCCCCTCCTTTGGAGACTTCTGAACCTTATTTGAATCTGGATTTGGAACTTATCATACTGAATTTCACTTACATTTAAACTCTTTTCCAATGTCCACTGTGGTGGTCCATAGTAGGTAGTTGGTAAATATTTACTGGACAGTTAAATTCTGATAGTCGAAGATTCCTGATTCTTACTCAACTTTATTCTTCAGCCCTATCTTCCTTCCTTCATAACACAGTTCTTACAACTGAATTCCTTTGCTAGCCCCTGTTTCTGAGTTTCTCTTGTGCTAATGATTTAGCAACAGAGTCCATATTTAAGGGCTATTCATCTGGGTTGTCTTATTGCCCCCTTCCCCTGCCATCAAGACCTGCCTGAAATCTACCAGTGTTAGCCACTCCGTGATAGACCAACTATGAATCATGTGATCAACCAGGTGACAACTTCCAAGTGTCACCTGATTAGACACCTGATGACTCAACTCCTAGTTGCTGAGTCACCCTCCCCACTCCCACCCCCACACACATACTTTTGCAGACTACCTGGTTTATAGTTGGAGAACTCTGCACACTTGATCTCACACTTGCTCACCAGGCTGAACACCTGCCACCAGCAACTAACACCTCCCCTAACATGTGTTCCTTTCCCAACCACCCACAAGTGGTCATGAGTGATGCCTAGTCTGATTCTTCCTGCCCCTCTAGTAACTGGTGGTACCTTGCAGAACCTCAAGATATGACACAAATCCATTGCATTTAAAAACTGCTTGGACTTGGAGGGGAGGCAGACAAATGTGGAGCAGGAGTCAAAAGGTAACTGAAGCTAACTTGGGTGACTAGGAATGTGGAGGAGGCATGAGGGAAAAAAGCACATAAGAAGGAGCAATTTTAGGAAGGGAGGAAATGAGTTTAGCTTTTAAGAGGAGATGATGAGTCTAAATTTGGATATACCCAGGGGAAATCTTAAAATATTTCATGAGGTATGACATGGCATCAGCCAATCAACATAGATGCCAGTGTTACCTAATGGGTACCTACCAGCCTAGGAGATATTACGTGGGGTGGAGTGAGCAGGTGAACAACTTACTGGAGATGAGAGGAGTTGTAGACTTGGGCCGGCAGGTTTATCCCAGAAAAACTTCCCACCTGAACTTCAACCTGATTGTCCCTTCCCCTTCCTCTAAAGGTTAGACTGTGCTTATATGCCAGTGGGTAGTAGTTAGCCTTTTTTCATCCTCGTATTAACCCTTAGTTTGTCTTAAAATTACGCCCAGGCTCCTAGTGAAAGAACTCCATTGCACTCAACCTCAAACCATTTTTCATGACTTTGTAACAGCAGAGCCAGCCCTCCCCTTCAGCATGTGAAGACCTCTTTTATTCTTACAAACAAGAGAGGGCTGACTGCTATGGATTTATGCAAATTCAGTTTTTAACCTGCCAGCCAAAGAATAAGGCATAGAGATTAATTCTTAAGATGCTTTTCGGCTTTTGAATTTTGTGTTTCAGGGAGGATGTTTTTGATTTTTGCTTTTGGCAGATTTGACGTAGACATAAAGACGGAAAGTTAATTGTTAGCTCTGGGCTTTCAAAAAAGGTGAGGATTTCTACCACCCTGCCCAGAAAGGACAAGCCTATCGCCCAAGGACTTGACTCTGGGTTAGTGGCTTCTGATTCAAATTGAAAATACAATACACGTCAAATAACCAAATTGGCTGCACTGGGGGTCACTCCAAGAGAGCAGAGAGTTAGCATAGCTAATGAGAACATCTCTAACAAGGGAGGAAAGAATGCTGGATTCTAGTCTAACTTCTGCTAGTATCATACTAGCAATTCCAGGGCATGAGACTTGGATTTTTCCAAATTCTTTCAACAAGGAATGTGCATTTGTTTCCCTTACAGGTGTGTAGGAGATTTAGGTATTTGGAAGGTACTAGCTTGCGTGTCTACTGGCACCTTAGGCTGATTACAAGCTTTTGTCCTTTTATTTCAACTGGTTTAATGGGTATAAGGGGCATTGATAGCAGGACTGTTTGTCATGCGAGGCAGTCGCTGGCCTATTCAGTGGAGACAGACTGCCACTTGGGTCTTGACTCTGCTATGAGCTTTGCCAAGTGATGACATGAACACCCACTCAAACGTCTGCGAAATGTCTGCCTCTTGAGTGTTCCATTTGATCCACTCCCCACCCCACCCAGACACTTGTTTCCTCACTGACCTTGCTCCAGTCCCAGGAGTGAGCTTCTTGGCTTTGATCCTGTGCTGGCAGAATCAGCTACCTCCTCTGAATGTTCAAAAGGCCCCTTTTGGCAAGCATTTCTCTCCCAGATGAGTCGCAGGGCGTTGGAGGCACATCACTTCTTAGTGAGTTTCTTAAGTATGCACTTTACCTGGCTTTAGGCCCAGGGTTATGTGGAAGGAATGATATGTTGGCTGACTGCTACATTCACAGAGATAAGTTTAATGGATTTCTCAGTGTTTTCAGGTGTATTCTTTACAGTTAAGATTGACTTCATGAAAAAAACCTCTACGTATTCTCTGCCTTTAACCATGCCTAAGTTTCTCCCTCCCTTGGAATATAGAGCTTTACTTTACATCCTTGCCTTCTGAACCGCTGCATCCAGACAACTACCTTTCCTTGACAAATTCCTGAATAGGTAGTATGGATTTATTGATTGTGTTAATTTCTTTTCATCGCCTATTCTCATATGAATCCTTGGCAATCTGGTTTCCATTCCTGGTGAACAACTGACATGATTTTTTTTTTTCCCTGTGCTTTTCTACCAGCCCTTTATCACTGTCTCGGTTATTATGCCATTAAATCTTTCAGGGGCCTTTGGCTCTGTTGATTATCTTCTTTCCTTAAAAATGTGTTCAAGGCTCTGACTGAAACATGGGATCCTTTCTTCACCTCTTCAACTCTTCCTTTTCTCCTTTGCTGGCTCCCTTTCCTCCTTTTAGTCATTGACTCAAGGCTTTGTTCCTATCTCTGTGCCCATCCATTTTCAAAATTAGCACTTTTATGAAAATGGTAGTGATTTCTTCTTAATATTTTAAACTCCAATTTCTCACATAAAATCTGTTCTGTACTTCTATCTATCTACTAGTCATTTCCATTTGGATATCCAATCTCCTTCCCAAATTCTCCATTCTAGGAAACAGGCTAATTGTTTTAAGTCTTGGATCTAGTCACCTATTGGTGTGGGACTCTGGGCAAGTTACTTTATTTTGTCTCAGTTTCCTCAACTGGAGTGGATGATGACAGTGATAGTAAAGTCCCCTTCAATGGATGTAATGAGTAAAATATGGAAAAAGCTTAGCACAGCAACCACATACCACAGTAAATGCTTTTTTAAAAAGGTAGTTACATTTCTAGTTATTATCTACAATACTGCCTTCTCCTTAGCTCTTACATTTAATAATTCGCCAAATTCTCTTCTGCCTTAATAATCTATTTTCTATCTTTGTTTCTTTTCTACTATCCATTGAATGAATGTTTTCATAAATAGAATTTAAGAACCTCTTTGCTGTGTGTTTATCATTTATTAGACTGCTTTCCAGTTCAAAAATGTTGACCACTCTCAATGAATACCATTCAAATCCTTCAACTATATATCCAAATCTAAGCATCCTGTTCCTACATTGGTGATGAGTTTTATCTCCCGCTACTTAATATATAAACCCACTCCAGACAAGGCAGTCAACTTCTCTGTCCCTGAATATGCCATGCCATTTCTGCTACCCAGGCATGTTCTTTAGATGGCAATACCTAACTTGGGCAGGGGAGAGGTGATATGAGCCCCATGGATTTGCCATCTTTCATAACTTCTTAAGAAATACATCTTAAACCAAATGATTTTGAAGGTAGGAGAAAATCCTTTTGAAAACCTTGGCAACAGGATACACAGTTCTAGGGGGCATAAAAAGTGTGGAAAATAGAAGTACTTGGTTTATAGTATTGATTCTCTAAGTTAGACTATAATAAAAAGTATTGGTTAATTGAGCACTTTACAGTTTGCTGGCGTCATATAGGAAATAAGATCAGCTCTGTTTTCCTCTAGTTGCATCTAATTTCTCTTTCCAATATCAAGACAAAGGACTGCACAGCACAGTTTGACCTCTAGATCCTTTTTGTAAAGAGAAAATTAGGTTCCAGATTATATCCCACAGGATCCACTGCCAAATCCACCGAATTAGCATATGAGTGGTCATTATTAAACAGTATATAATTATCGAGTTCCTAATATATTTAAGGCACTGTTTAGTGCTGTGAGGAAACCTCAAAGAAGAATAAAACATGTCACTTCACTGTGCATGTTCTGGACTTGGCAGTATTTTCAGTACTTGAACGTATTTTTTCAAATATTAATTTTTATGAAAAAATACATCTACAAAGTTAAAAATGTCAAATACTATTACAAGACTTCTGATAAAAAATAATAGTCTTCTGCTCCACCCTTCCCTGAGTTTCATTACCCGGAGGTAACCACATTCAGGTCTTACAGCTTTTTGTCGAGCTACTTAATTCAGTATATATAAAGAGTATTGTTTGATTTTTTAATTCTTGCCAGTTGAGAATTTAGTTCTTTTATTATCCCCAACCTCTGCTAACTCTCACCTTCTTCTTTTTAAGATAATTATAATTTTTGGCAAACTAAATATTCAGGGTTTTTATTACGACATTTATACAAACATTGTTCACCATTCACTAAATAGTGTAGTATGATCACACTTCCTTTCAGGTACAACGTTTTTATTACAGTTAATAATTGCCTCATTTTGTCATTTAAAAAATTGTTGTTGTACCTCTAATTAAAAAAAAACAAACCACCATAAAATCCTTCCTAATATGGTCAAACACATTAAATAATCTGTCAGTTTCATCCCTGATCACATCACTCCCAAGAGCTCTCTCTTGGAATCCTCAGTTTCATGTTCCTCTCTGGACTGGCTGTTCTTAGTTTCAAACAGTTATCATAAAGGAAAATATCCTTTCCATATGGGAAATGATCTTTCTCTTCAGTTGGAGCTCATGTTTTCCTCTTTCTTGTTTTCGTCTTCTTTTTTTTTTTTTTTTTGAGGCCATCCTTCACTAGCTTCCTGGGGACGGGTTTATAAGAATACATTTTTGATATGTCTTCTTCTAGCTTCAAACTTGAGTGACAGCATGGCTGGGTATAGAACTTTAATTTGGAAATCATTGTTGCACAAAATTTTGAAAGCATGCTTCACTGTCTCCCACCTTTCAGTGTTGCTGCTGATAAGTCCCACATTGTGTTCACATCATTCCTCCACTGTGACCACTTCTTGCTCTTTTTTCAACTTAGTGACTTTTTAAACTTTTAAAACATATCTACCTCAAGTCTGTGTGATGCTTGGAGATAATTTTATGGGTTCAATCTTCTGCCCTTTCTTGGGAGTGTTCAGTGTCATATTAGTTCTCAAACACTAAATTTTATCATGCGTAGAGTTTATTTTTGCGTTAATCACGGAGAAGTGTCCTGATATGACCATGCACTCATTATTCAGTGGCTATCACTCTCACATGTTTGAAATTAATTACCTCTTTCTCAATGCATCCTATTCTTTTTTTCATTACTTGTAGCTTAGAGAGAATAATACCATTTATACCACTTTAAGAATGTGTCTGTCCCTACTGATGTTTATAAACATATCTATTGGGTTATAACTAAATTCTATAAAATTTATCTATTTGGATGTACAATTCACTTTTTTTTAGTATAATCACAGAGTTGTATAACCATCAGTACAATGTACACTATCACCCCCCAAAAGACCCTCTATCCACTAGCAGAAAGTCCCCATTTTCCATTCCCTCCTGTCCCTGCAATCACTAATCTAATTTCCACTTGTATAGATTTGTCTATTTTGGACATTTCATATAAATGGAATCAAATCATACAATTTGTGGTCTTTTATGATTGTTTTTTTTCACTTAATGTGTTTTCAATGTTTATCCACGTTGCAGTGGGTATCAGTATGTCATTCCTTTTATTGCCAAATTCTACTAAGCATCGAGTTTTCTGAAACATCAAGGTTTCATCTTTGTATACCCAACACCTAGCATAGTATCTGGGAGCTATTAGTACCCAGCATATTTATTAAGTAGATAGATGGCTAATGCTAAGTCCATTTTCAAATCTGCCCTCATTGTTCTGTTTTCAAAATAGAACATTATTTGACCATGGTCTTCCCCCTCCCCAAAGTTTTTTATTTCAAAAAATTTTGAAAAAGATTTAGATAAAAATTAAGGTATTCTAAATATAGATTATTCTTAAATTCTCCTCACAGTGGGAATAGTATACTAGCCACAACTGTCTCCTTTACCAGAACTTCATTAGGGTTTTTTGGTCTTTAACTCAGGCTTTAATCAAATTCATAGTCATGACAAAACAAGATGAGGCAAATAAGAGTTTCTTGCTTGGTTCTAGAGTCTCTTTACTTTGCTGAGGGAGATGGCCTTGGTCGTCAAACTGATGTAATAATTGAGTTCTTGTGGAACTCTGTTCTGATTTAGCACCATAATTTTTTTTTTCCCCTGACAGCACTATTTTCTCTTTTAATCTGTTTCATTTCTTTAAGCCAAATAGAATTAGGTCAAGGCTGAGGCACTAGCATTTCTTCTGGTGTTCTGTCAAGAACAGGTCAAATTGTGTGGATTCTTCTCCTATCTCCTTGTTCAGTCATCGTTGCTAAGATTTCTAAGCTATACTTTCATGGTTCCCCCAAAACGCTGCCTTCGCAAAAGAAAATACACATAAACAATGATTTAGGAAGTCTTCCTGCCTCAAAATCTAAGGATAATTTAAGAAGACTTCAGTTTGAAGAAATAGGGATGAATAAATGACTTCTCAAATTTACCTTTCTGCAATTCTAAAGTATTTGAAATCCTAACATAATGAGGGGCACCTGGGTAGCTCAGTCAGTTAAGTATCTGCCTTCTGCTCAGGTCATGATCACAGGGTCCTGGGATGGAGACCCGCATCGGGGCTCCCTGCTCAGCAGGAGTCTACTTCTCCCTCTGCCTCTGCCCCCTGCTTGTGCTCTCTCTCTCTCTGTAAAATAAATAAATAAAATCTTAAAAAAAATACTAACATAATAATAGTAAAACACGTGGAAGGTAGTGGTAGGATGGGTATGATTGAGCAGATACCAACAATTAAACTCACATCTATCTGTGGGCTACAGTTTCCATCTATGTTTATGACTTCAAAAACAAGGATTTAATTTTTTAAACTAGCTTAATGGCTTTGAATTGTTTTTGAACAGCTGGAAATCTTTTACAGTAACATCAAAGGTGATTACTCCTTCATGGCAAGAGATCAGGGGGTTTGTGTCTCTTGGATTGATGTTAACTCAAACATTTTTTTTTTTTCTGAACACACACACAGTATTTTTTTTTAAATAAGTCTTTTATTCTGAATTCAGGGGCTATGAAAAAGCTTTAAATGCCCTCTGTAGGGGAGCTCAAACTCAACAATGCAAACATCTGACTTTATTCTTATGTTTCTTCCTCAAAAAGATGAGAAGGACACAGGGGAAAGTTTGCCTATTTTTATCCATGAAACAAGGTCACTAAATATGTTATGTCAGTTAAATCAAATCCCTATCTTTTAAAAATGTTTCTATATAATATATTGGGCCTTCATTTTGCTATAATTCAAGAGTGACACGGGTTCTGTAACTATTATTTTCCTAGATGGTTATTAGAGTCTGAATTTTTGGTTGACATTTCTGAAATAAATATAGGTACTGGAGCACTAGCATTCTGATTTAAAAATCTGACTACATTAGAAGAAAATTAACCTTTTCAAAAAGCCACTGTTCTAAGGAACGATTTTAATCAAATGAGCTTTAAATGTTGTACCTGCATTTAGAATTTTTAGAGGGATTGCAACTCCCCAGTGATCTTCCTTTTGAAGGAGAAAAAAAAATTAAATAAACGATGGAGAAAGTAACTATAAAAATTATAAAGAAGATCCTAAATGAAACCAATTTTTTAAACTGAAATGCTTTTTAAAGTAACATCAGCTTCAGAAATCAAAGTAGAAACTGACTATTGTAAGTAGTTTTGATATCTTCAAAGAAAAATATCAGGTTGTATTAATATCCAGTAAATAGTATGTTTTCTGTTGAATCCTCAATGATATGTTTATTTATACATTTATTTCATATTTGATAAGTACTTACACTGCACAAAACACTGAGGGTGGGGGTAGGGAACTTTTGCAGAGAAGTCCCAGATCTATTGTATGCAACAGATTGTTCATATATGAAGCCCTTCACATACATATTAACCATCTGAGTGAAAATCATAGCGCACATAATGTTTAGTCTACAAACTCAAGTATACAAGACATATTTTTACTTTTCGTTTCCTCTCAGTTGGCTTAATTTGGTATCCAAGTCCTGATATCATCAGTATCAGGGAGATACTATGGAGTGTCTCACCTCAAGAATTCTTGGGGTTCCTTGTCACTCTGGGATTAGGTGGAGATGTTGGGGCTTGCAATAGATTGAATTGTTTGCCCCCCAAAGCTATGTGAAGTTCTAACCTGTAGAACTTCAGAATGTGACCTTACTTGAAAATAGGATCATTTTAGGCATGGTTAGTTAAGATGAAGTTAAACTGGCGCTATATGGGCCCTTAATGCAATAAGGAGAGAAAAGAAACATGCTGGGAGAAGACAGCCATTAGATGATGGAGGCAGGGACGGGAGTGTTGCATCTATAAATCATAGAACACCAAGGATTGCCAGTACCACCAGAAGCTGGAAAGGGCAAGGAATGATTCTTCCCTATAGGTTTCAGAGGGAACATGGCCCTGCTGACATTTTGATTTTAGACTTCCAGCCTCCAGACTGTGAGACAATAAATGTCTTTCATTCTAAGTCACCTGGTATGTGGTAATTTGCTAGGAAATGACTACAGGGGCTTATACTGTGTAAGGTGTCAAGGGTGGGGTGACAGGGCATCTGGTCTCTGGTCTTCGGGACACATAAAGTGAACAGGCTGCTTTTTACCTGACTCCCCAGGCCTGGCAGTCTCTGCTATTTGAATACCATGCTTGGGACTCAGGTACTTTTTAGGAGGCAAGAACCTCTGAATCCTTTGCCTGGTATATCAAATGGCCAAGGTTAAGACTCTGACACACCCTGGAGTACTGCTTTCCCCATTTCCTCTCCTAGCCCTGGGAGAATGTTTACTATTTTGCAGATAGCCCCTTTCTCCTGCCTACTTTCAGACTGCTTGGTTTCTTCTTCCAAAACTTGTGTCCCCTTTGCCCTTTCTCAAGTCTTGTAAATTCTCCTAAGGGATTGGACCTTTGGAAATCCTCAGAGATAGGGTCTTCCTCTGTCTTCACCCCCCCTCCACCCCTCTTCAGGCAATGAAACCACAAACAGTGATACAGGTAGACTGGGGAAGGAAAGAGTGGAAAATGTAAGAAAGAAATGTCTATAAAATAATCTACCAAACTATTATTCACTCACAGAATTATTAACAGGGCTACATTAAATTAGCCAATGGATTTTTAAACTATTTGCCCAGACTCCTTATGACTTGACAGTAAATTAAATTTAGCAGATTGGGGCTGAACAAGGAGATCAAGAGAATGGGTCTCTCCAAGATTCCATTTTAGGACATTGTTGCATGAATAATTGACAGACTCAACCATATACATTACTGATCACCACGTGACAGGTACATTGATTTTTAAGACAGACAAAGTAGCCAGACACAACAAATTAAGAGCCAGTTATCTTGGCTTTCTTAAGTCAGTGATTCCAAACCTGTCTCAGAATCACTGAGGCTCTTTCTAAAAATACATGCCCAGACTTCAATCCTGGACATTGCTGTCTGGAGTAAGGTCGGGGAATCTGTGGTTTTTAAAAGTCCCTGAGGTGATTTTGGCCAATCTGGGGGCACCACTAATCTAAAAGATGAGATTAATTTAATAATTTGTGCACTGATCATTTGTATATATATATAGTCCAAATGAACACATATATTCGGTGTTTTGGTATACTGTCTTTTATCATCTGCATAACCTTTGCTTTAGCAGAATTAGTTCAATAGGTTATACTTACCTATCTTTATTTTGAAATCCACACTTGGTATTTAAAATGAATTCATTAACTTCCTGGACATAAATCTTTACTGAAGTCCCATCAGACTGGTAGGAAGATTTCTTGCCGTTTGATAAAAGGAGAAACTGAGTCTGTTTCTAAGTGACACAAAAGTTCATCAATTACCAAGACATTTCCAAGTATTTAGACCTCAGTTATATTATCTAGTCCTCTTAATTTAACACTATTAGCATTTTTGAAATTAATCATCAAAGTATTCTAAATTAATTATGTTATTCAAGTGCTAATAAAAATGACTCATTTTCAATGCAAGGCTTTCTTTAAAATTTCTGCTCCTATGTAAAACTCTCACTTGCTTCAGCAAGTAATGTAGCTGTGCATGTGTGTGTGTGTGTGTGTGTGTGTGTGTGTGTGTAGTAAGGTGTACCTATGACACCCCTTTTCCCATTCTTGGCTGAGGTATGCCAATCAGGAACAATAAAGCAACAACACAATGACAAAACTAGACGAGATCAAGTGAATTGCTTAACTAGATGTGTCCCGTAAATTTAGAACAAAAAGAGTTGATCTGGTAGATTTAGAAAGACATAAAGCAAAGTCTATCCAAGTGCCAAAATCCACTGGATAATGCAGTTAAGATAAAAATATACATATGGAGAAGCACCTAACAAAAAGACACTGTCTAGCTTATTGTCGAACAAGAGTCTTTGTTTGTTAAACACTTGATCCAGGCCCAGCCCAGAAACCCAAAGACTAGTGTAAAAGGCTTCCAGGAAAGCAGGAAAGGAATGCTAACCAACCTAACCTACTGGAGCTTATCACTTCTCTAGAAGTTGTGGTATTTCGAATTGTTTGTGTAAGGAGTAATAAAGGCCTGGCAGGCTGCTACCTGTTAAGCTGCTGACATATGTTGCCTGAGCAGCTCTCGGATTGGCTCTGTGCTCCTTCCTGTGGGGGCCACAGCAGTGACACAGCCCTCGTGCTGGCAAAACAAGGTCTGAAAAAAAGAGTCAAGGCTGACCTCGGTGTCACCTCCTTTTCTCTCCACTCCTGGGCAAGGGTGATGCCACTTGGATTTGGAGGTAGAGGCTGGCTTTGATGCGTGGAATTACTTTGTCTTTCCTCATAGGGCTGTTTTTCTACATAGGATTTCTGGCTAAGTAGCCTCTTTCCTTTGGTTTCCTTTCCTATTTTCACCTAAATCTGTGTCCTCTGTCCTTCACTGGTACCCAGAGCCTCAGCATCTGGGTTACGCTGACATGATTGGGGTGTTACTACAGAGCATTTATGCGGAGGAGTGAGGGTCTCTACTGCAAAATGCCCCCCAAAAGTATTTCTGGGAAGGTTGCTTAAGCTGGGTGTTTCTCAGAGGTGATGCTCTTCTCCACACGGATACTTAGGGAGTATTGGATTCTAGCTTGGTTTGGAGTGTATGTAAATGTTTCCATTCAGTTTATTAGGCTCTAGTAGTCGGTTTATGCTAAAATATTTCGCTAAATCAAATGAAAACAGCAATAACTTGCTCAGTAACAAGATTAATATATTTTCAGCAAATCAGGGCCACTCTTCATGGATTTTTCCTTGTCGTTTGTAAATAGAGGGCTGGTAGAAAGTGTGAGGCCTGATGACGGCACTGTGTCGGTGGTACCCTGAAAACCCTAGGATATACCGCGTCTAGAGTTGTCTCTGAGTAATGACAAAGTGACTCACCTTGCTACTTGGGAAATTTCATCTCACAGGAGTTTTCCAGAATTAGATTCATACATAGGGGAAAAAAATTCCTATGCACATCAGAGAAGTTGGTCGCCATTAAAATAGTCTCAGGAGGTTATTTTCTCACATTAGAGCTGAAAGTTTCATGTGATCCTCAACTTTAACACATTTCACAGATCATTAAATGCTACCTCCTTGTGTTGCTCATGCCAGAAACCTGGGAATTGTCTTCGACAGCTCTGCTTCTCTGGCGGTAGTCAACCCCTTACCAAATGTGGCTGTGTCAACCGCCAAAGTACATTTGAATCTGTCAGCTCTTATCTCCGTTGCTACCATCTTCTGCTTAGACATAATCCTGACGGGCTCTCCTACTTTCACACTTGCCCCTTCCAATCAGCTCTGTACAGAGCAACCAACATGATCTTCTGTGTGCGAATTTTCATTTCCATCGACGCTGCACGTGGGCAGAGTTTCGTATGCATATGCACAGAACGAGGACGGTCATAATTCCGCAATTCTTACACTAACTATCCAGAAATAACAAAGAGCTGTCTCCTCTTCCTCCTGCTTTCTCAGACCCCAGCGGTAACCGCTGGTCCCCCTTTATAGTTGTTGAGAATTTATGTTATGTTTGTAAATTACAAGTTTATACTGCTTTAACTTGAGATTTCTGTTTTACTGAGAGGAACAGATACCACACTTGATCAGAGCCAAAAGGCCAAGAAGCTATGATTTTTCCGTTTTAGAAAAATCACCACTTTGAATTCCTGTTTACTATGAAATGATGAGAATGTATGCTGTCCTAAACACCCCCTTCTCTCTTCTCAGCCCCAGTCCATCTTCCTAATGGAATCATATCATGATTTTGAGTTAGATCAAAATTCAGGGTTTGTAGTACTCTGAATATGATTTTTAGTCTTAGCCGAGTCATGTGGTAGACTATTATTACATTTCCTTCCCTGTTTGAATTGTTTCCCTGTTAATAATTGCCTGGTCTTTCTTGGCTTAGTTATCTATACACATATCACTAATCCATTCCTAATTTTTCATGAGAACTGGGAGCTCTAGTCCTAATATATGTCCATGTTCCAGTACAGTTTGGTGACTCGTGATGGCCTCTACAAGCTGCCAGGAGTTTTATTTTGCCATTATTCTGAGGATTTCTATTACTTCCCTTTTGTATTGGAATCCTTATCTCTTAGATCCACTGACCGAAGGGATTTTGTTCTATCCTCCTACTTGATTGAGAGAATTAGTTCTGGGTTAGAAATCATTCTTGCCCCAAAATTTGAATTACTCCATTGTTTTCTAGCTTCTAGAATTAATATTGAGTAATCCAATGGTATTCTGGTTGTGGATCCTTTTATGTGACTTTCCCTCTATTTTATTTCATGAGTCCCTTTTAAGACCAATGTGCCTTGGTGTGGGTTTCTTCTCACTGTCTGCGTTGGTTTTGTTCCCTGTTTGTTTTTCTTTTCGCTATTTCTGTATTTTGGTTTCTGATTCTCCCACTAGAGATTTTCCTCAACTGTCTGGTGATTTCTGGCTTTCCATTCATATTTAAACTAGCTGCTGGGAGGATTTGTCAACTGGGAGACTTTACTCCAGAGCAGTGGGTTTGGCAAACCGAGACCCATGAGTCAAAGCTGGCCCACTGCTTGTTTTTTATGGTGCTAACGATGGTTTTTACAGTGCTAAATGTTGAAGAAAATCATGAGAACAATAATATTTTGTGACACATGAAACTTCTTCTGTTTTTACTCTAATTAGCTTACTATAGAGAACTGAGTGGACCCAGAAGTTGGAATTCCTGTAGAGAAGAAAACAATCTCAGACCCCCCCCCCCCAAGGACTTATGTTCTTCATTAAGAGCATTTCTGACCATCCCAACAAGTAGAGAGCCCTAGCACCGATACAACCCAGGCAGTTCAGGCACTGTCCCCTCAAGCCTGCCTCTACTTGAATAGTTTGAAAAGATAATGCTCATAAGGCTGCTCTGGAAAGGACACTAGGCCCAGAGTATAATTGTTCTATACCAAGATTTGCAAGTCCCAGATGGGTCCTATGGGACATTCTGCATCAGAGGGGCAGGACAGGGGAATAATACATGGCAGAGATTCGTGGGAACATATGTATACCCAACATCTGCAGTTACTTGTATTTTCAAGGTGAATGGAATCTTTCAAATATGTTGATCAGTTCACATGACTCTACTACTCAAACATTTCCATGATTTTCCATCACATTTAGCACCAACCATAAGTTCCTGATCATGGCCTAGAAGGTCCTGCATGCTCTCTCCTCTTCTCTCTCTCTTTCTGACTTCCTCTGCTGCTGGTGTACCCTTTGCTTGCTCCACACAACCCACACCAGCCTCCTCGCTGCTCCTTGACCATGCTGAGCTAGTTTCCTTCCGAGTCTTTGCATTTGCTCTTCACCTGCCTGGTACAGTTTCCCCAGATCTTCAGATGTTTTGTCTGTTTCATCTCATACCCACTCCCCACCTTTGCCTCTCTCTGTGCTGCAAGATTGATCTTTACAAATTATATCTCCCAGCCTCCCTTGCCAATTGGTTTCCAGTTAAGTTTGCTGAGTGAGAGACATTCGTCTTTTGGGGTAGGGGGAGTGGGGAGGAGGAAAGATGGAGGGGAAGAATCCAGGAGATTTCTCCCCTTTTCTCCATTTTGGGTAATATCTCCAGCAATCACCGCATCTTTTCCATGGTTCCAGCATTTGCAAAATGGCCTTGGCCTCCGGGCTTTTTTTCTTTATTCTTCAGCCTAAGGGTCAATTGCAAATCTCTGGGTTGTCGCATTGTCACCTGTTTGCTCTTTAAGCATTTCTAACATCATCACAATTGATTCTCCATACTAAATCTAGACTACTGTGTATCGGACTACTTCTTTCCTGCTTGGATCCTGACTGATATATCTTGCTTTATGTTTCCATAACACTCTATCACTACCTCCTGTTAAATTACTATTGGTTTACTTCTTTATTTTCTGTCTCCCCTATTAGAATGTAACTTCCACGAGGCCCACATGCTTGAAGACTCCAGAACAAGCATCTGAACCTGCTCAGGAATAGAGGGCCATGAATTTCTACTTCCTGATGATTTACCAGCAAGCTGGAAATAAGGGCCAGCTATAAGGTTTTGTCTTTCTTTTTTTCATTCTTTCTTTCTTTCTTTTTTTTTTTTTTCCGGAGAGGAGTAGGAAAGGAAGCAGGTACATTTGGTAGGATGGAGCCTGAGTCAAGCGCTACAAAGAAAGCTTTAACTGCCCTATCTCAGGTTTAGGTAAGTTCTTTATTATATTTCCAGTTTTAGGGAAGATGTTCAAGTTCTGGCTCCAGGAGCCCATAGAGAGTAATAGGAACTGACTCTATTATGTAGAAAGAGGTAAAACTATAGGATATTTTTGAGCACATTAAGGGAAGGGACATGTGGACTGATGGGGGGCGGGATGCAGGGTTTTCTATGAGGCAAAGCAGGTAGGAACTCATGCATGGTAACAATAATAGTTAACACTTGATGTGTGACACACTGTTCTGTGTCCTGTCCTAAGTGTTTGGCATTATTAATGCTAATATGAATATATGTGACTAATAATGTATAAAACTATATTAAGCCACATATTTGAAAATACCAAAACCAATCACATATTCTGTATGTTTAAATGAGCAGCCATTTAACTTGTTCTTGAATTATTGATTTACTTTTAAAAGAACACATCAGTTACATAAATAAATGAACCTGTAAATATCAATCCCAGACACATACCAACATATAGGAGGAGTAAGTGTAATTGTTTTGCTAAACACTGAAATAACAGATGGGAATGAAGGGTGAGTTCTTACCTCCTCACAGAGGGCTCTGTCCATGGAATATGTGGGTGCTTTCTACTTCATACCATTTTTAGTAGCCACTTTCATTTCCAAGGGTTATTTAGAAGTATGGGTTTTAATTTCCAAGTAGGTAAAATTGCTTGGGTATTTTTCATAATTTATTCTCATTTTATTGGTTATGATTACAGAATGTGGCCTGAAAAGTCTATACTTTAAAGTTTTTTTCTAAGGACATCTTTTTGTGGCCATTACATAACTGATTTTGTAAATATGTCATGGGCAAGTAGGAAGAAAACTAAGATCATCTATTTGAAACATCTCTATTTACATTATTATGAGTTGTTTATTGCATTATTTTATCCTTTTCTTCTTACTTACTTTGTCTTATTCTTACTTTTTAGCCTACTTCTGAAAGAGATATTTTTAAATCTCCTACTATATTTTATATATTTTTGCATTTCTAAGGATTTTTCTTGTTTATATGCTGTTTTGTGCTTAGAGATCTATGAATGTTATCTTTTTTTAAAAATAGGACTTATAACTTGTGGCTTTTATCATCATATTCTCTCTTTATCCTGTTTAGTGCTTGGAACCTTAAATTTAACTTACATAATATTGACATTTCCTCTGTTATTTATTTTTGTTTGTGAATGCCTAGTATTATTTTGCCCTCCTTTTGTTTTTAGCCTTTTAGAAAAAAAAATCCACTGTTGAAAGTGATTCTCTTATAAACAACATGTAGCTCTGGCTTAAATTTTTTTTAAATGCTAAAGTAACAGTACCTGTCTTTAAATAGGAAAATTCAGTCTGGTCACATTCAGGGTTACAATTGACATACTTGGTTTTATCCCATCTCTTTTAATTAATATTTACATCTAATTTGTTAGCCCTTATTTTTTCTTATTTTTTATATTTGATCAAGTTATTTTTCATTCTTTAATTTCCCCTGTCAATTTGGAAGGTCTCTTGAATATTTTTATTCTGCCATTGGTATATTTCCCTTTTGATCAAACATACATTTATCTATTGGATTGACCCCAGGTTTTGAACTCTGCAAAACCTCAAGGCCTTTGGTCAAGTCATAAGCGAATGATGCACCTCGAGAGGCAATGTTTTCCTTCCCACTATTAAGGTTTCAGGCGCTTAAGCTATTAATGGGAAAAAGTAGGTACATTCTAACAGTGGAGTTTCTGAAGAAGTCAAGACCAGGAAAACACAAATGAGACAGTGCCCTCACTAGGCAGCTGCACAGAGCCCACGAGGCAAGCCACAGAGGTCTGAAGATGGGATTAGGAGTCATCTGGTACAAATGCAGTGGAGGATCAGCACTTGGGCCTTTAATCTGATTTGATAGAACTGCCCTACCTAGGTCTTCCAGGGTGTGCCTTAGGAGAAAGCTTCTGGTTCCATATGGCCAGGTTGTCAGAGGAATGCTGACAAGTATGAGGTTGGGAAATATAAATTGGTCAATCTCTCTATGGTGGGAGGCCTAATATCAGTAGGAAGAAGAATAGGTAAAATTTTATATGAATGTGGAACAGCAATTAAACCTGTAATAATAAACTGTAAAGAACAGTAATGAACTCACATATATGACTCTAACATTGCAACAGTATTCATGAAAATATGAATACATTTTTCATTAGGGAATCCAGTTCTCCTCTCTTTATGAGGCAGCACTGTGTTTCCCTGTAAGTCTCTGAGACCAACTTCCCCAGGTGTCTGTGACTTTGAACTTCTGCTCTTCAATACCACCACTTGCTTCTAATGGACAGAATATAAAGTGGGGCCTGAGTAGAGGCTGCAGAGCCCGCCTCTTTGGTTTGTTTCCTCCCTATTCTGCTCGTCTTTCCTATTCTGTTTTTTTCAGTTAACCCTGGGAAGCCCACCTCACCTGCTTTCTCCAACATATTTAGATTTGGAACTTGGTTCAAAATTTTGTTCAAGATGCATCTTTTCCAAAAGAATTCCATGACTAATCTTTGCCCAGTTTATAATTTAGGCTTTGTGTCCCCCCTCCTAACTAAATACTTATGTATTTTTTTCCATCAATATAAGAAGCTCTTTAAGGTCATAAAAATGTGTCTTTTGTTTGGTTTTCTCCTTCTTTACACTAGGATACTTATATGTGGGCCTTAAATACTTAAAATTTTGCTTAATTGATGTTTGCACTGAAAGTATAGAAATACACAAATATAAAAATGGAGGGACGAATTTTTAAGACATCAGTAGAATAGCATTGCAGATTATCTTAGAACTAGCTATTGAAATATCAATGGATAAGAAAAACTATTTTTAGAACTGTAAGAATCAGTGAAGCAGAATTCTAGCATTAAATGGTGTTATTGAAAACGATGAAAGAACCAACAACACAATAAAAATGGATGAAGGATATAAATGCATTCTCACAGACAGAAATACAAAAGCCTCTTGTTAAACACATGAAGAGATACTCAACCTCACTCATAGTAAGAGAAATTCATATTAAACTGATAGGAACTTCTGATTCTTAACAAGACAGAGTAAGAGGAATCAGATTTAATCTTCTGCCTTAATAAAATAGAAAACTAGACAAAATATATGAGACAAGTTTTCAGATAGTAGGCAATAAGCAACCTAAGTCTGTGATCCCTGGAAAAAAAAAAAAAAGAAACAACAGCAAACGAACAACAAAAAAGAAAGACCGATACAGTAGTGCCCCCTTATCTGTGGTTTTGCTTTCTGTAGTTTTAGTTACCATGGTCAACTGTGTTTGCTAGTAGCTTCACGCTATATCACAAGGCCTGCGTCATGCACCTCACTTCATCTCAGCACACAGGCATTTTATCATCTCACATCATCACAAGAAGAGGAAGGTGAGGACACTATAATAAGATATGTTGAAAGAGAGAGAGAGAGACCACATTCATGTAACTCTTACTACAGTACATTGCTATAATTGTTCTATTTTATTATGAGTTATTATTGTTAATCTCTTCCTGTGCCTAATTTACAAATTAAACTTTATCATAGATATGAATGTATAGAAAAAAAATATATATATATAGGGTTTGGTACTATCCATGGTTTCAGGCATTCACTGATATGTCTTGGAATGTATTCCCCACAAACAAAATGAAACTACTGTAATTGCTCTAGCTTGCTGTGCCTGGACAGTTTCCAGTCTTCAGTGCAGAAAAAAGGAACTCAACAGAATAGGATCTCTGGCTGAAAAGAGGACAAAGATTAGAGTTCAGGGAGGCCAAAGGCTAGAAATTGTGGGGCAGATACTGGAAAGGAGGAACTGGCTCAGAGGGAAGTGGAGATCTGCGGGGCGGGGGGGGGGGGGTCCCTTGAGTGTTTTGCTGATTACTAATGGATATGTGCATGAAAAGAAACCACCTGCAGCTGGGTTAAAATCCACTGAATGGCAGATAAATTCCAGGACCTCACATAAGGCTGGAAATAGTTTGTGTTCATGCCTGCCAGGGTGGAAAGACCTAATGCTTAGGCGCTGAGTAGAATTCTAAGTAGAGCTAAATTGGTCCTAGACTAAAGTCTCATCTAGACCCATCTTAACAAAGCTTAAAAGCAAGTCTTAAAATAATGCAACTTATTTCAAATTACTTAATTAAGCATAAAAATAAAACACAATATTATTTAAAGGAATACAAGAAATCCAGCAACAAATAGCATGAAATCATAATGCCCCAAAAAACTACCAGGGATGCAAATATGCAGAAAATATAATCCATAGCTCAGAAATAAAAATCAATACAAACACACAGACAGAAATGATGAAACTAGCAGACAATAATGTTAAAACAGCTATTATAAATATGCTTCATGTGTTTATGAAAATATGGGCAATATGAGAAGAAAAATGGGGACAAAAAATAAATAAATGGTACTTATATGAAGTATATTTTATAGTTTTCAAGTAAATGAAAATTCAATATCTGAAATGAAAAATGTACTAGATGAGGTTAATATCAAATTAGTAATTATAGAATAATTGATTAATGAACTTGAAGACGTAACAATAGAGACTATCTGAAATGAAGCACGCAAGGGAAAAAAATGAAAGAAATGGGCAGCAGTAACCTATAGGTTAAGCATTCTAATACACATTTAATTGGAGTCCCATAAAAAGGAGAGGGATAGAAAAATTATTTAAAGAAATACTGATCAAGAACTTTCTAAATTTGAGGAAATTCCAAACTCATAAATCCAAGAGACTCAATGAATCCAGCAGATTTTACATACAGATAAGCAGGACAAAGCACACCATAATCAAATTGTTGAAAAACACTAACAAAGAAAAGAATCTTAAAAGCAGACAGAGAATACAGACATATTATGCGGAGGAACAAAGATAGGAATGATAGAAGAATTCTTATCAGATGTTATGCAAGCTAGAAGATAGCACAGAGACATCTTTAAAGTACTAAAAGAAAAGAAATCTGTCAAACTAGAATTCTTTAACCAGTCAAAATGAAAAGTAAAAAAAAGAAAGAAAGAAAGTAAGAAAGAAAGAAAGACATTCAGACATATAAAAGCTGAAAGAATTCATTATCAGTATATCTGTACTTCAAGAAAGATTTTTAAAAATTCATCAGGGAGAAGGAAAATACCAGAGGGAAATTTGGATCCGCGCAAAGGTATGATAAACACTAGAAATGGAAAATACATGGGTAATATAACAGGCATATTTTTCTTACCTTAAAAATTCCTTTAAGAACAAATTATCTGGGGCGCCTGGGTGGCTCAGTTGGTAAGCATCCAGCTGTTGATTTTGGCTCAGGTCATGATCTCGGGGTCCTGGGATGGAATCCTGCATCTGGCTCTACACTGAGGGATGGGGGGGAGGGGTCCGTTTCAGGATTCTCTCTCTCCCTCTGCCCCTCCCCCTGCTCTCTCTCTCTGTAATAAATAAATCTTTAAAACAAACAAACTGAGGGCTTCAGAGGGGAGGTGGGTGGGGGAATGGGATAGGCTGGTGATGGGTAGTAAGTAGGGCACGTATTGCATGGTGTACTGGGTGTTATACACAACTAATGAATCATCAAGCTTTACATCAAAAACCAGGGATGTACTGTATGGTGACTAACATAATATAATTTAAAAATATTACTAAAAAAATAAAACAAACAAACAAACGCAAAAACAAATGATCTGTTTAAAGCAAAAATATCAACAATGTGTTATGATCTATATAGAGATCATAAAGGAGAAATAGATAAATCCACAATTATAGGTGGAAATTTTAATACTATTCTTTCAGTAATTGATAGAACAAGTAGACAGAAAATCAGAAATGATATACAATACTCAAACAACACTGGCAAGCAACCTGACCTAATTAACATAGAACACTCCAACAACAGAAAATCAGAACAAGATATGCAATACTCAACACTGTCAACCAAGCTGACCTAATTAACATTGAACACTCCATTTAACAACAGAAAAATATACATTCTTTTCAAATGGACACAGAACATTTATCAAGATAGACCATAAAACATAAAACAAGTGTCAGTAAATGTAAGATTGAAATCATAAAAAGCATGTTCTCTGACCAAAAAAGGTTTAAGTTAGAAATTGATAACAGGAAGATGTCTGAAAATCCTAAATATTTGAAAATGCATCAACACATTTCTAAATAACCATGGTTCAAAGAAGAAATCACAATGGTAAGTTAGAACATATTTTAAGCTAAATGAAAGTAAAACACAACAAAATAAAATCTGTGAGATATAGTTAAAGCAATGTTGATTAAAGGGAAATTTATACCATTAAGTGTTCATATTAAAAAAGGAGAAAGCTCTTAAATCAATGATCCAAGCTTAAATATTAAACTAGAATAAGAAAGGTAAATAAAGCCTAATGTGAGCAAAAGAATGACATAATAAAGACAAATCCAGAACACTTGAAGTAGCAAATAGAAAGATAACAGAGAAAAACAATGAAACCAAAGTCAGATTTTTGAAAAGATTAATAATATTGATAAGCATTAAGTTAGATTGTTTGGAAAAAAAAGAAATAAAATACAACCAATATCAAGAATGGGAGAAGTGAAATTACTTTAGATTCTACAAGTATTTGAAAGATAGTAAGAGAATATTATGAGCAACTTCAGGCATTAAATTTGATAAAAAATAAAATGAACAAATTTACGAATGACACAAATTAATTAAACTCACTTAAAGAGAAATAGATAATATGAACAGTCCTAAGCCTACTCAAGAATTGAATTAGTAGTTAAAAACTTGTCCAAAAAGAAAATTGTATGTCCAGTAAGCTTTATTGGTTAATTAACCAAATGTTTAATTTAAAAAATCCCACTATTTTTATGTGACCTCTTCCAGAAGACAGATGAGAAACGAATACTTCCCAACTTACTTTATGAGGCCAGCATTACACTAATACCAAACCCATTAAAGACAAGATTAAAAAAACAAAAAAAACCAACTACTATAGACCACGAAACTCCATGGAGATAGAGGCAATAAACTTTGACAAAATTTTGGTAGATCATATCCAGCAATAATAAAGATAATACATCCATCGTGACCAAGGGGTGTTCATCATGGGGATACAAAGTTATTTTAGCATTTGGAAGTCAATCAATGGCATTCACCACAACAACAGACTAAAAAAGAAAAGCCGTATAACCATTTTAACAGATGCATAAAAAACATCTGACAAAATTCAACATTCGCTCATGAAAAAAACTCTCAGCACACTAAGAAGGCATTTCCTCAATATGATAAAGAGAAGTTACAAAAACCTACATCCTACATCACAATTAATGGCAAAAGACCAAAGATTTTCCCCTCAGATTAAGAACAAGGCAAAAATGTTCACTCTCCTCATTTTTTCCCTCAAATGGTACTGGAGATATTAGCTAGTGCAATATGACTAGAAAAATAAAATAAAGGCATACACATAAGAAAGAATAATATTCAATCATCTACCTAAAAAATTAATAAGTGAATTTAGCAACAACTTATATGATACAGGGCCAATATACAAAAATGAAATATATCTTTATGCTATCAACAATTGGGAATTAAAATGAAAACACCATTTACAAGAGCATCAAAAATGAAATATTGAAGATTAAGGTTTTTTTTAAAAAAATATTTAAGATATTTAAAATGTTCTAAATATTTAAAATCAAGAGAAATAAAAGATCTAAATTAATGAAGAGAAAGGCTACCTTTATGGATTAGAAGAGTTAATATTGTTAAAATGCTAGTTTTCCCCAAATTGATACATAATTTTAGCACAATCCCAATAAAAATGTAGCAATATTTATGAAATTCACAAGGTGATTCTACAACGTATATAGAAATAAAAAGGACCTAGAATAACCAACATGCTTTTGAAGAAGAACAAAATCATAGGACTTACGCGACCTGAATTTAAGAGTTACTGTAAAGGTAAGGTCATTAAGACAGCATAACATTGGTATAAAGATAGGCACATAGAGCAGTGGAACAAAATAGAGTCCAGAAAGAGACTCTCATATATATGGTCAAAAATGTTAAGGAGATTCCACAGGGTAAATATAGTCTTTTCGATAGAGTGCTAGAGCAAATGGAGATCTGTATCTAAGAAGATGAAACACAACCCTTGCCTCCCATCATACACAAAGATTAACTCAAAATGGATCATAGACAGAAATATAAAAGCTAAACTGGTAAACTTCTGGAAGAAAACATAGGTGAAAACCTATGTCACCTTGGTTAGCAGAGATCTGTTAGATAGAAAACCAAAAGCACAAACTATAAACCAATAAATAAGTGGTTACATTGGACTTCATTAAAATAAAGAATTAGAATATTTTGCTCTTCAAATGAGTCTTTTAAGAAAAGAAAGGCAAACCATACCTTGGGAAAAAGTTTATTTTTTTTAATGTCTTTAATAATAGACTTTAACTGGAATATATAAGAATACTTAAACTCAGTAACAAGAAAACAACATGATAAATATTGGACAAAATACCTGCGTAGGCATTTCACCAAAGAAGATACCTGAATGGCAAATAAGCATATGAAAAGATGCTCAACATCATTATCTTGAGGAAAAAGCAAATTAAAATCTCAATTACTATGACATATCCACTAAAATGACCACAGTTAAAAACTGACAATATTTTGTTTTGGGAAGGATATGATGCAAATGGACCTCTCACACATTGCTGGTGGGGATAAAAAAGGGATACAGCAACTTTGGAAAACAATTTGACAGTTTCTTATAATGTTCAAAATACACATTATACAACTCAGCAATACCACTTCTAGAGTATCCAAGGTATCTAAGCGAATTCAAACATATTTTCACACAAACACTTATACTCACATATTCATGGCTTTCTTAATAATAACCCCAAACCAGAAATAACCAGTATGTCCATCCATTGGTAAGTAGATAAACAAATTTTAGTTCATCCTTACAGTAGAATGCTACTCGGCAAAAAAAGGAATGGAAGATTGGTACAAACAGTGTAGATAAATGCTCAGAAATATTTTGCTTAGGAAAAGAAATACAGAAAAGACTGTATGCCATATGAAGTTTATATGAAGTTCTGTAAAAGATAAAGCAATAATAACTAAAAGCAAATTAGTACTTGTAAGGGATTGGGGATGGGACTAGGGGATTGTCTATGAAAGGGCATGTGGGAATTTTTGTGTATGTGATGGAAAAGTTCTTTATTACATTTGTGGTTGTGACTACATGACCATATACAGTTGTCAAACTTCATCAAATTGTACACTTAAATTTTATTATACAAATTATACCTCTATAAAGGTGATTTTAAAAAAACTACTCAATCAATTTTTCACCTATGAAACTGGCAAAACCCTTAAAGTTTGATAATGCACTGTATTGATAAGACTTTGAAGAAACAGATACTGTTATGCACCATTTGTGTGGTTATAAAATAGTTCATTATATTATAAAGGGCCGTTTGGTAGTATCTGTCAAAATTACAAATGTATATAGCCTTAGGCTCAGAAACTTCCATTTCTCAGAAATCACCATAGTCATAATCTTGCATTTGTGCAAAAAGTTTATGTATAAGATTACATTCTACCTTATGTAATAGTAAGTGGTTGGAAATAACCTGAATATCTATCAATGGGGAACTGGTTCCATAAGTTACAGTATGTCGTGCTACAGAATGCCAGACTGTTGTTGAAAAGATCGTGGAAGACTTTTTTGAAGGTACGTTGTTAATTGGAAAAAGCAAGGTACTGTAAAATATGTAAAAGAAATGTGAAGAACTGTAGGTGAAAAAAAAAAGTCATATTGGCTTAAACAGACTTAAAAATTCTCTGGAAGGGTAAATATGTTAATAAAATAAAATGAGAAGAAGAGGGAACTGAAAAAAAATGGAGCACTATATACATGTTATACTTTTTGAGTCTGAATTCTAAAAATTAAACAAGAGTTTAATAACAATGAGAATTCATAAAGTCTATGTAATATAAACACAAAGATATGAGAGAAAAAAAATCTCTGAGAAGAAAAACACGTATCTAAGGGAAAAAGAAAGAACATGGATGCTAAATAAGGATTTGGATGAAGTTAATTATGATGCAAATTGATTAGACATTTAATTAGTGATCTTAAATCTTGTAGACATGCATGAAAGATGAACAAATGATGTCTATAAACGAAGTTATAAAAATCTTGAAAACACACTCATTAAAATGTATTAAAAATATTCTACTCAGTGTACAACGTAGTAGCTATGGATGACATTATTAAGATAATTACCATCCTTAGTCAAGAAATAATTATAGAAAACCTATTGCAGCTATATCACTGTGTCTACAGGATGCATGAAGCAGAGACATACTTCTTCTCTTTAGAAGGCTAAGATGATGAGGACAAGACTCAAACGTTATGTTTGAGTTAAATAAATGTTAAATGTTAAATAAATACATGCTAAAAAATGGCAGGTCATTCCTGTATGATCAGCAAGGAGATGGCCAAGGAGGGGGACCAAGACAGTGAGTAGGAATAAATGGGAAGGGGTACCCTTTCTAGGATGAGGCGCATTGTTTGAGCCGTGAGAGGGAGCAAAGGGAGGGAATGGAACAATGCACAGGTCAGACCAGAGGGAAGGACTTCAGCGGAGAGATGGAGAAGATAAAGTAAGCATAAGAGACTGTGATGCTGAACTTCTTACAGGCACACGCTGCCACTGGAAGCTCGGAGCAGAGCTGAGCCCTGCACAGCGGAGTTGTAAATAAAGCATGTCCAGCTGCGGTGGGCAGGAGGGATCGCAGCCCTGAGAGATTGCAGGCAGAGACCAATGAGGGAACAGTTGTTGTAACTTAGGTGTGAATGATAACAGATTCTAGACAAAGGTCTGGTTGAGGGATTGGAACGGAAGGCATGGGTCCAAAATAGATTACTTCACAAGACACGACAGAGCTGGTGACTAATCAGATGTGTAGGAGAAAGGAAGGAAAGAATCAAAGCCATCTCTGGGGCTTGAGATTGTCTTGCAGAGACAGTGGTAGTGCCTTTTGCAGAAAGAAGAGAGTCAGGGAAGGTGCTGCCTTGGAGAAGGAGGAGCGGGAGTTTGATCTTAAAAATCCTGTGCTGCAGGGGCGCCTGGGTGGCTCGGTCGGTTAAGCATCTGACTCTTGGTTTTGGCTCGGGTCATGATCTCAAGGTCCTGAGATTGAACCCCACATCCGGCTCTGCACTCAGCAGGGAGTCTGCTGCTCCTCTCCCTCTGCTACCCCCACCCCGCCTGCTCACATGCACGCTCTCTCTCTCTAAAATAAATAAGTAAATCTTTTTTTAAAAAGTACTATGTTGGAGTGGTATACTGGATATCAAGTGGTATACTGGGTATCAATTTAGGAGGAGAGATCAGACTCGCATAACTGAAATATGAAAGTCATCAAAGGACAGGAGGGTAAAGAGGGAAAGTAGCAGTTTGCTGGAAGGGGAAGCTAAGAAGGAGAGCGATACAGACAAGGTGAGGCCCTGGTAATGGCTAACACAGTAGGGAGGCCAAAGGGAATAAGGCCTGGAAAAAATCCATTAGATACGGTGCGTAGGAGGTCAGCAGTTCCAGTAAAGCAGGCAGTTGAGGACAGGATTCCAGGGGAAGAAGTTGTGGGGGAAGAGGCCCCAAAGCATGAGAGACGGGGGTACTGACCACTGGTTTTAAGAAGTGTCATGAAAAGCAGGGAGAAAAAATATAGTCAGAGTACGACCGAATGGTCGCATATTTCGGGAAGCCAAGGCAAAGGAAGAACCCGAAGAGGCATTGCACCAGGTGCTTAATGTCTACAATTGTCTTAATTTTAAAAGGTTTGAAAGGGGATTGACATTTCTATTAGTGCATATATTTCAAAGAAAGCCAGTCTTCCAATGAAAGTGAAGAACAATGTGTTTCTTGGCACTCCAGCATAGAGGTCCCAGTCTAGAACCCCCCAGGCTGACTCGGGCTCACAGACACTTGTTGCCTGAATGCCGCAATCCGCAAGCCTCCCGGTGACCCCATAGCCAGCCGAAGCCAGGTAGACATATGCGTTTTCAACTTCTCATCTAATACTTTCTAAGGCGAAACCATCCAAATGAAAGAGAGACAGTAAAATAACCCAATAATTCAAGGCAAATACATCCAGACTTTGTCTGAATATACTATTTTTTTAACACACTGAGTTCAATAAATTTTATTTCTAGTTGTTATTTTCTTCTGAATTATCTCAACGTGCAGAGCCTGTCTGTGCCCCCAGCCCCAGGGCTCTCGCTCTCGAAGAACTGATTAAGGTTTGAGGGCTCAGACCCCCTTGCCTTTGCCATGTGCTCCTGGTCGCTTGAGTGTTCCTTTTATCCCGTTCTGTTTAATTACCATGCAAACCCTCTGTTGAGCTTTTAATTAGCAAGTTATCTTCATCTGAAGACTGGAAACCCTGGGCTCTTTCAGCATATATTAGACAGCTAAAATATGAAATTAAAGAAAACAGAGTTTTAGCCAACAGAAACAAGTGACTCATTTCCTCGTGAAAACACACAAGGTTTACGTTACTCTGGCAACGATATTCCAGAACAGCGCCTCTCCCCTCCCCTTTTAGAGCTTTTATGTGTTCCTGTTACAGTCTGTGTTCTACAGTGACCTAATGTGGAACGAAGTCACTTAGTGATTCATGAGACGGAAGAACGGTGCTTTCAACTCAGCCCATCCAATGTCCTTTTGACCGAAGGAAGAAAAGTTTACTTTGCACAAAGAGAGGAACTGTAAGAAGAGAGAAAGAACTCTTGACTGAGTGCTGTCCTAGGGTGTAAGTGTGGTCCCGCTGTGACTTTCAAAACACCATGACTGGTTCCAGTATGTTCGAATTCTAAGTGTTTTTCTAAAGGCAGCTGATTAAATCATAGTGCGTAACCTGTATGCAAGCCGCGCAGGGAGATGAAGATTTAGAGACTGGTTTCGCAAAGACCCCAGATGTTTCTTGGGCCTCACATCATGGGTGGGAATTTCATGGTGCTGAGGTCCAAAATTTCAATCCAAATCACTCCAGCGCTCCAAAGCAGAACTGTGTAGGGCAAAAACAGCTGCACGAACTCTCTTTTTCCCCTAGGTTTTAAGCTGTCTGAGGTACTGGAAAAGAAGTGGAGAGAACCTTCGATTGATTAGGCTCCTGTTGCCGATGTTATGTGAAAATTACAGTCTGGATGAAGGGAAGGCTTCAGGATTCTACGTTGAGAGACCCTGCGTGAGCAGCTTTCTATTTTTATTGAAAGGGCAGTAAATTATGTAGCTATTAGAATGTAACAGACGAAAAATTCCTGGTGTATGAAGATTTTTCATTTCTCATACTTACAGTCTGCCTGTGCAAGAGATTTTCAGCCTTGCTCAGCCATTTGTCCTCCTCAAAAAGTGTCTTGCCAATTCTCTGGGCTTTGGAGAGAGAACAGAACAGGCGGAGAGAGATGGGAAAAGTGGGAGGATGAAGGAAAACAATTTAGTGTCAATTTATACATAATGTTGTATTTATATATAATGTCAATTTATATAATGAGGGGCTAGGAGAAAGAAGATAGGTTAAAAATAGTAAGAAAATTCTGGGTGCCTGGGTGGCTCAGTCGGTTGAGCAGCCAGTTCTTGATTTCAGCTCAGGTCATGATCTCGGGGTCCTGGGATCAAGCTGGACATTGGGCTCAGGGCTCAGCGGAAGTCGGCTTGAGGATTCTGCTTTTCCCTCTTCCTCTTCCTCTACCCCCCCACCCCCACACTCATGCTCTCTCTCTTTCTCTAGAATAAATAAAAAATGAATCTTAAAAAAATAATAGGAAAATCATATAGACTGAAGGTAGGAAAGGAGATTTTTTTTGAGGATTTGAAGAGAAAGGTCCAGGAATAGTTCCTATATGTGATAGTGGCAGATGGGAAGGGAGAAAAAAGAAGGATTTTAATAATTGCTGGGATTCATCATAGTGTTGAGGAAATACAAGAAAAGGACCTGATCTATTTTGAAATCAAAATTAAATTTGTTTGCAAGAATTGTATATGTTTAGCCACAACATGGCTCTGGAACATGAACCACATGGGTCATGGTATTGTAAACATTATGCTATTATATTTAAAAATTGCTTGGCAAAACTGAAAATTATTCCTCCTGGAAAGATCATTTTAACTTGGAGCATGCTGAGTAGAAATTATTTTCTCTCTTTTCTTTCCTTTCTTTCTTTCTTTTTCTTTCTTTGTGTTGTTTCTAAATATTAAGGTAAAAGGCAAAAGTCAACAATTTATTTAGGACAAAACACTCTTATTCAGTGTCGTCATCAGGAAGTTGGCTCTGATGTGAATGCCTTTCCCTCCCAACGTACACAAATGAAAGGCATTGGGAACAATTTTAAATTCGAATTAGTTCATTATTAATTTTTTACATGATTTTCTCTTAATGAAAGAACATAATGATTTTTTTTCTTTTTTACTGTGATTTTTCTCTTTCTTCTGACATCGACTCCCCTTCCGGGTATTAAAAAAAAAAAGTCCATCTATTGGGCATGTAGCTTGTGAAGTTACAATTACAAATCCCCCATAGAAATACGGATAACAATTTTTTGAAATTAATAATCCAAAGAATTGCTAAGTATTTTCAATTTATTCAGCAATGTAAAATGAGAAAGCAGTTTTCTGTACAGGATGAAGAATGCATGTTTTACGTTTTTGAAAATTGTGATTGTCTACTATAAATATTAATGGATCACATCTACATAACTGTGTAAGTGCCAAACAGTTTGTAAATATTTCAAACATGAAATATTAAATATGAATGAATTATAATTGACTACAAGAATTGAACTTTAATAGAAATAAACACTAACCAGAGCCTTGACCATCAGTTTTAAAAAGATGTTACATGCTACAGCATATTGGCTATGAAATGCATCATTATTATTAGTGAACAATGAAACATCAGATTCCCTATTTGTTTGGCCAACTGTTTTGGGGTCATCTATTAAATTTCATGATAATATTGCCAAATTTAATGAGTTATTTTGCATATGAAAATTTCGGGCAAAATTCAGGATGATTTTATTCTATAATAAATGCTGGCTATGTCCATATGATATGAGAATGAGTAAGACTGAGAGAAACTCTGGAGTCATGGAGCCAAAAAACCTTTGATTAAATAAAAATTTTGTAATCGTGATAAAATACACATAATGTAAAATATACCGTCTTAATTTAAAATTTACCAATTTTTAAGTCTACAGACCAGTAGTAAGTATACTCACTTTGTTGTCCAACCAGTCCCAGAATTCTTTCCATCTTGCAAAACTGAAACTCTACACCCATTAAAGAACTATTTCCCATTCCTCCCTTCCCCTAGCCTCTGGCAACCACCATTCTACTTTCTGTCTCTATGAATTTCACTACTCTAGATACCTTATGTTAGTGAAATCACATAGTATGTGTCTTTTTGTGACTGGCTTATTTCACGCAGCATAACGTCCTCAAGGTTCGTCTGTGTCATAGCTTGCATCAGAATTTCCTTTCTTGGATGAGAGCATGTCATTTGAAAGAACATGGATGGACCTAAAGGGTATTATGCTAAGTAAAATAAGTCAGACTAGAAAGACAAATACCGTATAACTCCATTTGTAAGTGGAATCTAAAGAAAAAGTGAATAAACAGACAAAAACAGAATCAGAGCTATAAATACAGAGAATAAACGGATGGCTGCCAGAGGGGAGGAGAGCAGGGGTGAAATGAGTGAAAGGGAGAGGGAGATACAGGCCTCTAGTAATGGAATGAGAAAGTCACAGGAATAAAAGGCGGAGCCTAAGGAATACAGTGATATCGTAAGAGCGATGTAGAGCTATACTTGTGAACATAGAGTAATGGATAAACTTGTCAAATCACTAAGTTGTACACTTGAAACTAATGTAACATTGTATGTCAACTATATTCAAATAAAAAAAATTTCCTGTCTTTATATTATAGGCTGAGTAATATCCCATTGCTTGTATATACCACGTTTTCTTTTATCCATTCACCCTTTGATGGACACTGGGTCACTTCCATCTTTTGGCTATTATGCATAATGTGGGGTGTGCGTATACTTCTTCATGCCTCCAATTATTTTGCATATATACCCAGAAGTGGAATTGTTGGATCATATGATAGTTTTATCTTCGATTTTTCGAGGGACCGCCATACTTATCCACAGTAGCTGCATCATTTTACTTCCTTTACTTCTGCAACACACGAGGATTCCGATTTCTCCACATCCTTGCCAACATATATTTTCTGTTTGTTTGTTTTTTTAAATATTGGCATCCTAGTCAGTGTGAGGTTGTCCTTGGTTAAACTTAACTAAATTCAAACATAAAAATTATTAAATAAAGTGAAGTCTCTTGTACATATAGAAAGAACCATAACTTTATTTTTGCTTAAGTTGCTTATCCTTTTTTTTCAGTTTATTTTTTAAAGTGATATAGATATCATGTAACACCATATTTTAAAATAAAATTATTTCATGCTTAAGGGTCTACTTGTCTATTGCTGAGTATAAAGCTCGCAAACTTAGTGCCTTACAACAATGAAAGTAATTTGCAATCAATAATTTAGTTCAGAAATCAACTATCTGTACAGGGTTTGGAGAGGACTGCTCATTTCTGTTCCACTTGGCATCAGCTGGAATGGATATTTGGAGACTGGAACATTCTGACGGCTTGCTCACTCATGTCTGGTGATTGGTGCTGGCTGTTGGCTGGGACCTCAGCTAGGCATGTGGGCAGGAATGCCTACATTTGGCCTCTCCTCATAGCGTGGTGACTAGGTTCCAAAAGCGAGTGTCCTGAGAGAGAGCCAGGAGGACGTTGTATTGCCTTTCATGTTCTATTCTTAAAGAACACGTGGTGTTGCTTTTTGTACTCTACTGTTAAAAAGGTCATAAAAGCACACCCAAGTTCAAGGAGGAGACATAGATTCTACCTCTTGATGTCCCATCAAGGTTACTGTCCCAATGACAAGGTTCTAAAGGAGCATGTGGAATGAGAACTACTGTTGTGGCCATTTTTGAAAACCATGATCTGCCACTCTTAGTGATTTACTAAACCAGGTAACCACGTGTGGAAGCATCTAACTCTAAAAATAGTCACATTTGTATTATGTTTTAAGGTATATTATAGATCTTAACCATGCTATGTTATATAGAGATAATCTAAAGATACTCGTTGGTGTTTGTGTGTGTGTGTGTGTGTGTGTCTGTTGGTTGTGCAAAAATTATCCTCTATTTACACACAAATAAAGTCTATCTGTCTATCCTGCCTCTATTCTATGGCTCATCTATCAGCCTTGCAGGCTCAGAGCAAGAGTGTAGCTAGAAAACCACATATCATATATTTAAATAATTAGTAGTTTCAAGCAATCAAGTTAGTCACATGTTAAGAAGAATTGTTTCCATTCTCTTAACTTGACAAATGTTTATTCATAACAACCTGGAAGGTCAGATTTTAGCTTAGAATTTTCAATCCGACAGGTTTTCTGTCAGATGTGACTGGGACAGACTGCCCCTGACCGCTAGCTTCTGTTTCCTTCTCTCCGCCCCCCAGCCCAGCTCCACCCAACACATTGGAGAATCTCACGCACACCCACGTGGACAAGCCAGCCCATGTCCGAACCTCAGCTGCAATCCCATACTACAGGTGGCTACGCTTTAGCCAGCTCTCAGGGCTAGGAGTACAAACATCAGAAGTGTAGAACGTCTTCCAGAAGATGATGCAGGGAGGGGGCCCCTGTGGACATTGGGAACCTACATGGCATTTGGGGGCCATTTGTGTAGGGAATTCTAGGGTCTAAAATTCACTGAATGAGATGTAGAAGTGGGGATGTGGGTTCTGAGTGACCATGTCTGCCTAGTCCTGTCCACTTAGCTCCCATAGGATGGAGGAGGGCCAGTGCAGGGATCTTTAAAACTCAGGAACCAAAACAGGGAGCCTCTTGCCTGGATCTGAAGGTGGTAGCTGTGGGAAGGTAGAGAAGTGAGCGGTGCTGCTCCCTGCCTGAGCCTCTGCTTTGAATGTTAGGTGCCGCCCTATTTTCTCCCCTCTTATGTTTTTCTTCTTTCTTCCTTTTCCTTTTTCTTTTTTCTTCCTCCTTTTTCTTCTTCCTTTATTTCCCCCTTTTATTTTTCTGTTCCCTTTCTAGATCTTCTAGTCCCTCTTTTTTCATCTTTGTAAACTCCCAAATGTTGGGACTTTGTTAGAGACCTTTCTTTTGTGAAGTATCGTTTGCTGGACTGAGGTGGTTCTATCCCAACAGGGATTCCACTGCCTTTCTTCATCTGCCATTTTACTTTATTTTCCTGCATTTCTAAGTTGGAGTCTGAGCCTCCATAATGGTGCTGTTGATACCCATCTCATGGTTTGAAGACTTAAAAACCAAGCTTTATCATATAGGAACCATTTCATTTCAAGGTGCTCAAAAAATGGTTTGCCCTATTGACCTCCAACCATGCATGAACAAACAACTTTTATTAGAACTGGTGATACTTGGAAAGGATATTTGGAAAGAGTGAGTCAAAGCTGTTTGTATCTTATGAAAAACATTTTTCCCCCTGGTTTTTAGTTCATTTTAATTCAAGTACCTTAGCAGATGCTTTGGGTTCAGTTCCAGTTGGTTTATCCAAAACTAATATGACAGAATTAATTAACTCACCCTTCACCTCTTTTTTCTCCTATCCTGTTTCATGTTCTCCAAGCCTCCTCTTTGGCTTGAAGTAGTTTGCTATCTTATACCTAACAGCTTATTTCCTGCTCCTCAAATAAGGCTACTTTAGTTCCTGCTGGATTTGCACATCCTCCATGTCCAGATGGGTGACACTAAGAGGTAACTAGATTATACTCCAGTCAATTGCCTTTATGTCATTATCTCTGCTGGCTCTTGTCTCTGGCAAAATTCTAAGACTAGATTACTAACATACACCTTTCTACATAGAAATAAACAAATAAAAAATAAGAAAGTCACATCATGACAAAATCTTTTTAATATTAATTAAATAAAAAGCAGAATGTGTGTTAGCTTCAACTTTTTTCCATTTAGATTTTAAAGGGGGCAGAAGCTTCTGGATACTATATTTGTATATGTCTGAAAGCTCTCAGTGTACATTGGATATATAGAATATAAGACACTGAAAATTGAAAACTAAAATTGACATAAAAATAGATCTGTCAACTCCTAATTCCCAAAGGTATAACATAAGCGCTGGGAAGTTAAGCATGGAAGCTATGGGCCATTACAAAATGTTTCAATTCTTCTGATATGATCTGCCTGACAAATTTTTACTTTTGGTTATTTTTGATAAGATATATGTTTTTGTTTTTAAAGCGACATTTGCTGTTACTTTCAGTTTTCAGTGTAGAAAATTTGGAAGAGCACAAGAGTAAAACATCAATAATTTCATAAACCAAAGATACCCCTTATTTCCATGCACATGTTTTTTCTTGTTAAAAATAGTGTATTTTTTCCATGACAAAATATCTTCTTCTACAGCAATATTTATAATATTTTACAGCAATATAAAAATACTTTGTGTAAGTAACATGTGCACTTGGTAATAAAGTTTCAAACCATATAGGTGAGTTCAAAATAAAAAATAAAATTTTCCCCTGGAAAATATGACATGTATTCTTATGTCACTAAATGTGTGTTGTTTCAAAGAAAATATTACTAAAAAACAAATTAACAGGAGAAGGTGGGAGAAAAGGAATTACTTAAATCTTCATTCTCATCTTCTTTCTCTTTTATTAGAGTATGACTTTCTTTTTAAAAAAAAAAAAAAAGGCCAAAAAAATCTATCTATTTAATTATATACTTTTTACAAATAATTTACTTTCCCCTTGAAGACATTCTTGTTGGAACCTGTGATTCCCTGTTACAATTTTTAGCTATTGTTTTATAGACTGGCTGATTGCTGTCAACTTGAGATTTCTTTCTTTCTTTTCTTTTTTTTTTTAGAGAGAGAGAGAGGGAGAGCGCGCATGTGCAAGTGGCGGGGTGGGGGGAGCAGAGGGAGAGACAGAACCTTAAGCAGGCTCCACACCCAGTGTGAAGCCCCACACAGGGCTCCATCTTATGACCCTGAGGTCATAACCTGAGCCAAAATCAAGAGTCAGATGCTTAACTGACTGAGTCACCCAGGTGTCCCTTGAGATTTCTTTTCATTGCATTCTTGGGTTAGCACTATCATTCCTTAGATTTCATGTCTTTCTTGACAACCTTTTCAATTTGTTATAACATATCCTTTGGTAGTATTTTCAAGACAGTCTATGGGTCATGATAAACTGTCTTATTTTTCCATGTCCAAAACTACATCTATTATGTACTTAAATCTGATTGATATTTTGGCTAGATACAGAATATAGATTCAAATTCTTTCTCAGTATTATTAAAACATTGCTCAATTGACTTATTGAATCTCATGATCCTAATGAAAACTCTGATACCATTCTGATTCTCATTTCTTTATACATAACTGTTCTTTTTTGGAATCTTCTAGGATAGTTATTTATCATCGGACTTGTGAAAATATCCTGAAGATGTCCAAGTAATGGCCTTTGAAGAAACATCAGTAGTATTATACATACCCCTCAAAGATTTAATACTTTAAAACAACAGCAATGAAATATTTCTTACCATTCTGTTGGTCAGGAAATAGTGCAGGATTTGATGGGGCTGTTGTTTTGCTCCACAGGGGTCAACTGGGATCACTCACTCAGTCGTATTCAGCTGGCTGCTGGGGTGGGCTGGAAGGACAAAGACTTCATTCACATCTTTGTTGCCTCAGTGCTCTTCAACATAGCTTCTTTCTCCAGATGGTGTTCTTCGTTCTAGGGGCTAACCTAAGCTACCTTGCAGCATGGCAGCTGACTTTCCCAAAAAGGGCTAAGTTGGACCTACAAGACTACATCAAACATAGTCTCAGAAGCTACCCAAGGCCACATGTGCCACATTCTGTCAGTCAAAGCAAGTTTCAGGATAAATACAGGTTTAGGTATAGAAAACTTGATTCTACTTTTTGCTGAAAGAAATAAGTCTCATCACAAAAGCCATCTGGTATAAGAGGTATTGTTGTGGCCATCTTTGGAAACAATCCACCAAGAGGATTAATGAGAATTTTCAAACCTGAGACCTATTATTTTCAATTTTAGAAAATTTCCTTTCACTATTTTCTCCCTTTCTCTGTTACATTTTGTTATATTCTCTGTCCTCCCATTTAGGGATTCCTGTTAGATAGGTATTGAACCTTTTAGGTTGATCTTCTATATCTTAACTTTTCTTCCAGGTTCTGCTTTCTTTAAAAAAATTTTTATTTATTTCTTTGAGAGAGACAGAAAGAGAGAGCATGAGTGGGGGCGGGGGCAGAGGGAAAGGGAGAAGCAGGCTCCCCACTGAGCAGGGAGCCTGACTGGGGGCTCAGTCCCAGGATCCTGGCATCATGACCTGAGCTGAAGGCAGACGCTTAACCAACTGAGCCACCCATGCACCCCCCAAGTTCTGTTTTTTTATCTTTTAGAAGATTTCTTTATTTTTCCCCAGAACCGCAATTGAATTTCATATTTTGCAACAATGTTTTAAATTTCTAAGAACTCTAAAGAGTCCTTTGATTGCATATTTTTCTTAACATTGTATTCTTATTTTCTATATGCAACTTATTCTCTAATATTTTTAAAATTGAAAGTTATTTTTTGTTCCCTTAATTATCACTGTTTCTTTTGTGGTCCATTGTTTTATTTCTTCATCATATTTACGAAAAAAGCACAGGAAGACAAGCTTGTTTGGTAACGGTAACTAGTTTGAGATTTCTCTGTACGTGTTTAGACCTGTTGAACCAACAGGTTTCTCCCATTCATGGAGACATGAGTGAGAATATGAGCACTGAATGATTACTGGCAAGTTTCACTTAGGAAGTAAGATCAGAAAGTAGGCAGGCAAGTGGTCCAGCTTCATTTTGTGTTATGTCAAATAAGGAAGGTTTTGTTCCGGAGCACTTCCATTCCCCACTGGTCCTACTTTCTCCCTAGCATATCGGTCAGGTTTTTGTTTTGTTTTGTTTTTTGTTTTGTTTTGTTTGCATTATTACTTTAGTTTTATCCTGGAGACAAACATTACAACTCTCCTAGGAAGAGTAGGATGGGTTTGATGAGGGGCCAAATGGTATAGTTGCTGTGAAAATAATTCTTAAACATCTTGACTTTTACTACTTTCCTAGTTTGGTCCCTCTCCAAGCTTGGAGCCTCTCCTTGGCTTTGTTGCTGAGGAAAATTATTCCTATGCTCTTTCAGCCTTTCTGGTGTACATTCTACTTTCTGTCTACCAGAGATTTACCAAAAGCTCTGATTGCCTGATGTTTCCTCCTCTTCTTTACAACATTGCTATGCACTTATTCTTTTTGTGCTTCTTTACTGTCCTAACTTGGGAATATATTCTGTCTGCCATATTGAAATGGAAAACTACAACATGATGTTAATGGTTCCTTGGTATTCCACTATATGGATGGACTGTGATTTGCTTAAATAAGCTCCTATTTCTGAACAGTTAGATTGTTTCCATTATTTGGTTGTTACTCTTATAAATGTGTCAAGAAGGACAAAATATTATTTCAAGAGACAGTTCTAGGCATAGCTGGAGTAGGACGGATGAGTTAACAAGATAGCTAAAGTGTTTCTCATAGGAAATAAGATTTTTTTGGGAGGAAGGGGTAAATGAGCTGAGGAGAAGAGAAAATTGAAAGATGGAGGAGGTCCAGCAATATAGCAAGAAACTGAACCAGGTAGAAGAGACAACCAGAAGTAAGGAGGACCTTGCCAGGAGAGGGAGGTCTAAGATTGGCTGTGTTCTGCTGCTATGTAACACTCTCAGTGGCCTCACACCTACAACAGTCTAATATCACAGTCCTAGGAAGGGAAGGGATTGGGCAGTTTCTAGCAATGAAGGGTGACATGATGCAGAAAAGAGACATTGGGGATGAAGAATATAGCAAAAATAGGTACTTGGAGCCAGAAGTTACTAGGAGAAATATAAGCAAGTCTTCTCCTTCCCAGCCTCCACAGATCCCCAGAAACATGGGAAGAGGGTTTGGATTTCCCACTGGGGATTCAAGGGAAATTTTACTTGAAATTTAAAGTGCTAACTCCCCATATCAGGTTTCTTCCACTCCATTTCAATATCTTTTTTATTGGGTTACACTGCGTCAGGAAAAGTCTCTTCTTCTTCTCCTTCCCCTTCTCTTTCTTCTTCTTTTTAAAGAGAGGGCACACACATGAGTGGAGGTGGAGGAAGATCAGAAGGAGAGAGAGAATCTTAAGCAGGCTCTGTGCTGAGTGGGAAGCCCATCGCGAGGTTGATCTCACCACCCTGAGATCATGACAACCAAAACCAAGGCTCAGATGCTTAACCGACTGAGCCACCCAGGCACCACAAAAGTCTCTTCCTTTTAATTAGAAAAAGTTTCCAGGATACCTTAGGTGAGTGGGGCTGGACTGCTGACCGTACCCTAATTCCACCATATAAGAGCTTAGATTTGGCCAAGAGGGTGGCCTGAACGACCATATCCTCCATGCCACTAAGAGGCCTCTGACTATTGTGAAAGAAAGCTCGGCTCACACTGGCTTATAAGAGAGAGGCAGAAATGATGAGCTGACTTGATGTGAAGTCCTGCAATAGAGTAGGCTTTAAGTTAAGCTTCATTCTGTCTCTCTCTGATATTGCCATTACTCTTCAAAGAGTCAAAAAATGGCTGCAGATGATGGCACGCAGAGCAGGAAGAGAGGATATTCTCCAGATGTTTCTCTTGAGAGGAAACTTTTCTCAGAATCCCCCAGTAAACTTCCCCTTACACATGTCCACTCTTAAACCAATCCCTATTCTCAATGGCTCATATGGGTCCTGAACCAGCCAAGAGAAATGGGATCACATGATTGAATAAGAGTCGGAGAGGGGGGAAAAGAAGACTGGGAGAAAGGAGAAAGGGTGTTAAGAAGATATCCTCAATGCCCAGTGTATTCTCTTTTCCATAGGCAGGGCTCCCTTTCTCCATCTCTGATGCCCATATGATAAGATCTTGCTAATTAAATGCAGCTGTCTTCATGTCCTCTTTCTGACTTGAGGCCTCCAAGAAGGAGAGATAAACTTGGTTTCTCATTGTTCTCCAAGCCCACGGCTGTTTTCTGACCCTTTCCAACAAAGACTACCTTCTATTTCTCCTTCGTGGGATTCTCAGCATCAAAGTAGTTGTCGAGAAATTCCCGCAGCCTCTCTAGTCTACCAAATGTTTTACCTCGTAAGCACCACTCCTACGCAAATATTGGCATCCCCAGCTATCTCTGGGATATTTCCATGACAATTCTATGCCTTCTCCTCATACGGACTATAGTTTGCTAGCCACCAGAGGATATAAACATTTCAGATGTTGTCAGATATCTCTAATTGCCTTTAAAAGAGATGGTACCAATTCGCACTCCCATAAATAAGAAATGAGTGTCTGTCTCCTGTCACATTCCTGCCAACACTGTGTACTATCAACCTTTTGATCACTGGGAATTTTATAGGTTAAAAACTGGAATTCTTATTTTTGTTTATCTCTTGGTCAGCTAGTATACTTCAAGTAATTTTTTGCATGTTTAAGAGTGTCTGCAGGAAGTATTTTCTGAGCCCGTGCATATCTAGGACAACCTATTGCCTACACACATGAATGCAAACCTGAAAGTTCTAAGTTCATAGCACAATTGCATCTTGTTTATTAGGAGAAGTGTGAAGCTAGGCCGATTTTTATCTTGATGCATAACTTGATATTGTTTTGAATCCTTAAAAATTGTGGATTTTTTTCTTTTGTCATCTAAGCTTTTCTTCCCCAGAACTTATTTATGCATAAGTTTTTTTGTATGTAGGTATATATGTGCGTGTGAACACACCAGTTTCCCTCAAGAATATGTTCTTGTATTTTAGTTCTACTGTTGCCACTGTCTATTAGTTCTGGTTTCTTCTTCAGCAAATGCAAGTTTCGATAAATTCGATCTTGGCTCCCTATTTCCTCTATTTGGCATTTTATATCTGGTCCACTTTTCCTTCACTAACTCTCCTATGATAACACATACCACATCTTGCACATCTTAAAACTTATTAATATACAATAACACCTTTTGGTTATTTGTTCATATGTTTCATTAATAAGACATTTATAATTTTTATTCTTCGAAGTGTGGCTGTTAGTATGTACAAAGATAAGATGCTTGCAAGGGCATTCTTTTGTCTATAACTAAAGGTAGGCTTTGGACCATCTAATCAGACTTTTCCCAAAGCCCTTCTCTGTGACACTCAGTTGTTTGGACAATTCTTATATAACCATACCTGTGTGAGGAATTCTAAGCCAAAATTGGTGACATGTGTTTAACATTATACATTGTACCAATTAGGAACTTTATTTCAAGAAGATTAAGTGATCAAACATTAGCTAGCCACACAATTCCTGCAAACAATGATTCTCTACTTCTTACATGTCATTGTCAACATTTATAAATAAAATAATGGAGGTTTCGTGAATCAGTAGACTAGGTAATCGGGGGTGAACTGGCTGGAGTAATTATGTGGGAACCACATCCAGCTGAATCTTAATGTATTTTGTAGCTGTGACAACATAGAAAACAGTCTCAAGCGGTAGTTCCTCATCTTGGCTGCACTTTGGAACCATCTGGGGATGTGTGGATGAGCCGAAACATACTGACACTCCAGACACAGTGCTCACTTCAAGCACGTCAAACAGTCTGGACAAACTGACCACCCTAATAATATCTACTCAAAATGAGCAAAGAATATGCCCTTTGATGCAACAGTTCCTTTTCCAAGAATCTGTTTTACAGAAATACTCATGTATATCTACATAAAGATTCATTTTAAAGATATTTATTTATTCATCCAACAAATATTTGTGGAGCCTGTATTCATGGCCAGCACTATTCTAAACACTGGGGCTAGTAAACTGTTTGTGGCCAGGAAGATTACAGCCTTGTGGGAAAGGCCAGATAACAAACACACAAACACACAAACTGGGGAAAGTAACAGATAACATAAGTAACATAAGTTATGCAGAGAATTCAAATATGGTACCCAGTGATGTCCTCTGGAACGTTTACTTCTCACACAGGACTAGGGGAGATCTATTTTAGGCTTCTGTCTGCCTCGACTTTCCTTGTTATTTCCACATGCTGTGGAAGCCTATGGTGGGGAAGAACCTTTCTGAGGGTCTCTCCCTACATTTCCAGCAGGGAGTAGGACTATATCCTGGGAAGCAAGGCAGTCTTTTCTGTTCCCAGATGCTCTCAACCTTACCTGATTTCTTTTTGTCTTTTTCAAAATTTTATTTTTATTCTGGTAAAATACACATAACATAAAATTTATCATTTTAACAACTTTAAAGTATACAATTCTGTTATTAAGTACATTCAGACTATTGTGCAACCATCACCATTATCCATCTCCAGAACTTTTTCATTAATTTTAATGAATCCCAGCTTATCAATGATTTCTTTCATGGATTGTGTCTTTGCTGTTTTATCTAAAAGGCATCACAAGTTATAAGCATTTTAAGAAATAAATCAGGGACCAAAACAAAGTCAAGGAATATGTTGTTTCTGTAACTGAGGAAAAACAAATAGTAGAAAAAGTACACGCACGCACATATTCATTCATTCATTCATTCATTCATTCATTCATTCATTCTTCTCAGAGACCAAGCTATCAGAACAGACAACAGGGAATAGAGAATCAGAAGATCAATAGGGACAAAGAATTGACTGGTAATGAAATTCAAAGTAAATTGTGTGAGATAAATATTCACAGTCACTTATTGAAATCATTGCATATGCACTTGTTATCATTTTATAGAATTTAAGAGCAATAAGAGTATTGGAAAGGTAATACTATATTGTTTTTTAAATTACTGTATAAAGCAGCAAGGATAAGCTTAATTTCCACGTCTAGGAAATACATTGGAAAGAATTATAAAAAATAATTTTTTAATTCTTAGAAAATAGATATTGATTAATCCCCATCAAAGCTTTGGCAAGACCAAATTCAGGTGGGTTAATCTGACATATTTCTTTTGACAGCCATTGATCCAGATCATACATGGAATACTTTAAAAAATTGTTGTTAATAGTTCATAGCCCTCTCAGAGGGACATAGAATGATTTAAAGTCTGCAAACCAGCTTCTTACATGTATCATAGGTAAAATAACTGTAGGGCAGTTAGTGGTCATCATGGAGTTGCAAGAATATTGGGTGGATGCTTTTGGGATACTTGCCTTTGTACTGACTGACTTGATAAGGAGGGAGTAAATTTCATCTCCTTCAGGAGGAATTTAGTCTAAAGGTTAGAAAAGTCCCTTTTTTTCTGACTGTGAAACATGGAAATACATAACCATCAGAAATCATGGAAGCTCATTCTTTGGACACTGTGAGAGTATGGGGAATGCTCCCTGATAAAAACTGCTTTGATGAAGTTGAACACTAGTCAGAAACCGATAACACACAGCTCGGTAGAAATAAGAGGAAAGTAATAATAAGTAAACACTCCTACAACACTCACCAAATACCCGTCAGCATTCTAAACCCTTCCATATGCCAATACTGAGAGGGAAATAAAAAGCATGCAGTACTGTAGAGTGATAAGTTCTCAGCTTGTGTTGGGGGAAAGACTCAAGATTCTCATTTTAAAAAAATACTAAAAGATTTAATTTTTATGGCAGGCCACTGAACGGTTAGATGTTGGTATATACCTGTATTTTTAAAGAAAGAATGAAGCCAATAAAGTGACAGGTATGAAATGAACATAGGAAAAAGGAAACATTTCTTAAAATCTGCTATGTGTCAGTCACCATGTTACCTATTGTTTTGTGACATCTCATTTAATCTGCACAATAATCTCTATAGGTGAGGGTCATTGTCACCATGTGGTAGATGAGGAAACTGACACTTGGAGCAAACTCCCTGTTGCCTGAGACGTCCCAATATCCAGGTCTTTAGGACTCTAGATTATGGCCTCTCTCCCTATGATTTATACTACCTTCTACATAACAACAGGCACCCTGGTGATCAATCAAAGCCTGAGTGAAATAAAAGGGAGGCTATAAAATTATAGTCTCCTATGACCATAGCTAAGAGAAAGTACATACGCATTTTGTCCCAGTTATCCATTGCTGAGTAGCAAATATCTTAAAGGGACAAACAACAATTATTTTAACATGCCCACAGATTCTTCTGGTCAGGAACTTGGCAGGACACGGTGGAGATGTGCTCCATAATGTCTGGGTTCTTCTCTGCTCCACGGTGTGTCTGGGTTCTCAGTTTAGAAACTTAAATGGCTGGGAGTGACTGGGTCAGCTGGGCCTGGAATCATCTGGAGGCTTCTCTCAGATTCTGGGCACTTGGGCTGGGAGGACTCAAAGGGTGGACTCAGCTGGAATGATTGACTGCAGGCCTTATGCGTGGTCTTACCATGTAGTTTGGGTTCTAAGAGGGCATCCTCCAAGGAAGCATCTGGAGGGTGAGCATTCCAAGAGAACCAGATGGACCTTTTCTGGCCCAGCTGTGGAAGTCATGCAGCATCACTTCTGCCTCATTCTATTCACTACCCGTGAGTCACAAAGACCGGCCCAGATCAAGAGAGGGCAATGAGATTCCACCTCTTGATGAGAGAGTGGCAAGGACACATGCAGAGGAGCAGGTGGAATGGAGATATTGTTGCTACTGCTTTCAGATAAAACAATCTATCACACATAGGATCAGAGATTGGGGAAGAACAAGAAAGTAAAAACTATTTATCTGGAAGGATTGGAGTGTGTATCTGCGTGTGTGTACCTTTGAAAAATTTCTCTGGTAAAATATTTTTGCAAAAACATCTTTAAATGATAAGCATGACCCTTGGAAGTGTGAACAGCTGTAGTCAGAACAGAGATGTTGACTCCACTTTCTGGTCCACCTATCATGCCCTCCAGATAGAAGTAGTAACAGGATGACTTATTTCCTAAGCTAAGTTGAACTTAAGAGAAAAAGGCAAAGGTGGGGTGTGGCCTAAGGTACAGGAGGGATGTGACTTATTTGTCTTCGGGGATATTACTGTGACTTATTAGAAATGATTTAAACCGTTGCTCAAAGGATTTAGTTTAGATTAAAAAAAAAAAATCCTGGCACAGTAAAGTTAGAAACTCCAATGAGTTTTCTGGAGGAAGATTATGAAATCTTTCTTTCAACTGTCATCCTCACATGAAGGTTTGTAAAAATATAACTTCCCCAGGATGAGCAGGACAAATGGTAACCTATGGGTAGGCAAGCAGATATTCTGCTTTAATCTTAATGAGAGCTGCTGGACTGAATTTATTATTCCAGAAGAGGGAAGTTTGAACTCAGAGGTAGATTCTCTGTGTGCTTTGAGTCTAGAATTTTCCTGAATTTTTTAATAAGGATGGTTGAGTTTTGTGGTGTCAGTAAAAGGATTCCCGTTGCCTGTGTTTAAAAAAGCACTGCCTAGATTTTGCCCAAATATTAGTTTATGAGTTGAAGTTTTTTCCAAGTCTTAGTTGGTAATTTTTGGTGAATTTCTGCTGCTTCGTTACAGTGAGCCAATGTAAATGTGAAAGTAAATCCATAGAACTAAATGTGCATGATGAATAGAACTTTGGTCTGTGTTGAGTAGCCTCACTTGGAGTATTACGAGCTTGAAGAAACAGGGAGCAGCCGTCAATGAAAACTTTGTGCTCTGTAGAAACCAGCCTACATAAATATTTTATTTAGCTGAGATAATAACAGATTCGTAGAGTAACTTATTTTTACTGTTGCAATCGAATATGATTTGATCTAGAAACTCCTAACTATATATTTATCTCCAGTGAAGTTAAACACTTATTTAGACACATCAAAGAAATTAATTTTGCCTTTTAGAACAAAATACGGAATCTGATCAGGTGAGATCCATAGCTCTCCTTATTGGAAGTGACCGTTTTCCCAGTTATGGTGAATAATTTTGCATATCATTTTTCAAAAAAGTGTATTTTAGAGTTGATACATACAACACGATTCACTTTAAAAGTAATTCTTCAGAATCCAAGAGAATCATATTTTGGAAAAGGCATGGTGATGTGAGAGTTTCTAAGAGTCTAAACTATAGGAGATGGATTGTCATTGTGAAATGCTGGCCCCTTCACTCTCCTTCATGCCCACCCATAGGTCTGCCCTCCATCTCTTCTTGAAGAAAGAGCAAAAGAAAGCAGCTAAATACCCAGAAGAGAGATCATGCTTGATTACAAGGTAGAAGAGCCCGTCCTTGAGAGCTGTGAGGCAGCCGGTGCTGATGCTTGGGAATATCCTCTTCATATTTTAAACTTGGATCAGTTCCCAGGTCCGGGCTGCAAAGATGGACTGCAAACCTGTCACTCGGCTCCGGAAAGCACCGCTTCAGTGCTAGAGGACTTATCAGTCAGTGTTGTCCTCCCTCAGCTTGGTCAGAAGAGACCTGGAAATACTAGCTGAACTCAAGTGATGGAAAAAAGGGCCATTGTCCCCCAGTGTAGAGACAGAGGTGGCTTGTTCTCTGGATTCCCACCCAGCCTCGAGACTCCTGTACTTCCTGTCTTCCTAAAGATGTTGGTGCAAACACACGCCACCACCACCAACACTGTGACACCGCAGCAAACACAACCACAACCACAGCAAAGACTGCTGAGCCCAGGGGCAGAAATAGCCCAGCCCAATCGCTGAGAAGCCATCTAGAGGGACGCTTTTCTGCTTTATTCATGCACTGTTTTAAAATAAAGGTCCTATTTTGATGATTCACTAGAAACTACTGAAGTCTTTAGCCTGAGGGCTAATAGTGATAGCCATACTTCTTTTTAAGGAACACTCATAACTAGTATTTATTTTTTTTCTGATTTCTCATTCACTGGGGTGGATAAAACCATATGCATGAGATGATGAAAAAATAATAAACAGTAGTTGTAGCCAACATGTTTTGAGTGCTAGAATTATGTGTGTACATTATCTCCTAATATATTAAGTCACCGCAAGTCTACGAAGTAGGCATTCTTGTTATCCCATTTTACAGATGAATACCCTAAGGCCTACAGAGATTAAGTAAATTGCTTTAAGTCATAAGCCAGTAAGTAGCATAGCCAGAATGAGACACCAGCTGATAACCGTCTTCCTGCTCATGGTATTATGAAGAGTCTCAAGTGAACACAGTGTCATGCTGACATGGCAAATTCCGAAATTGCTTGGTTCCAGTGATTGACAAAAACAGTTAGCTCAAGAAAACTCGTATCCATCCAAAACCCCAATTTAAGTCATACTGAAGTGATGCCAGGAGGCCAGGGACATTAATTTGACAAATGAGAAGTGTACGTTGTCACCCCTGGGCAAGGATGTATGCTTTCGGAATAGAGTTGCCTGTCTCTCTACTAGTTTGTAAATCTCAAGCTTTCTCTATTCCAGGATTGAAATAAAAGCCCAGTTGGGCACACGGAATCAGACCTAGACCAGAGCAATGAGTCACAGCCAATTCAAATATTCTGCTAAGTCAGCAAAGGATATACTCCCAGGGTAGAAAATCCCCATTAGAATCCACAACTTATAATAGAAATAGTGTCTAAAACGTTTCATGTCCAGAGGGTAATCCTTGGCAAATATGAATTTCTCCAGAGGTTAGTAATAAGACCTAACTTTTATTGAGCATTTACTATGTGCCAGGTACCTTCCTGAGCTTTCTATGTGGACTTATGCAATTTTCACATCAACCTTAGGAGTAAAAGACTATTATTATCAGCTTTTCTAGTCAAAAAGGTTTAGGCTTAAAGAAGTTGAAGAACTTGCCCAAGGTCACATGGTATGTAGGGAGCTAGACCTGTATGACTCAAAAACCAGTGCTCATGGTGTCATTGTTCTTATAATTCTGGTGTATAAAGAGAGCATACAAGAAGAAAGAGAATAAGTTAAAGTCAGAAAAGGTAGAGAGAGAGTTGGCTGCCTCCCCCTTTTTCTTGTTTATGGAGATAAGTCTTCAAGAACACCCTTTATGCTATAGGAATTGGACATTCCTTGGTCACTAATGTTCTCCCATCCTACCAGTGCCTTCCCATCTCCTAACTCCTCTTTCTACCTCTGCAGCTAATGCTCTACATTCTGTATCCTCACCTACCCTCTCTTCCCAGCACTACCATTTTCCTTTCCCCCTTGTGTCCCCCAAAACCTGGCATACAAATCCCCAGCTCTGGGCAGATCCAGCCCTTGCTGCTCTCTGAATTAAGGCAAGCTAGCTTCCAGGAACTGCTAGAGAAAGGTCTCCCAGCCAATTGGTGGTCCCACTCCGCAGTGCAATGTGCATCTTTACCCCTCGCTTCTTTACTCCACACCTCCCACACTCAGTCCCAGGAAAAAACCTTCTGGAAAATTTTTAAGCCCCTACTCAACAAATTTATCTCCACCTAAATTAGAACTTTTCCATCACATCCCCTGTGTCACTCCCATATGGACCCATATTTCAGAGGAAGAAATGGGACTTCCCATGGGAAATTTTATGGATGACAGCCCAAATCTTGGAGATGAGTGAGATTGTTCCAGTGAACAGTAAGAAGCTAAGGGAACTAAGGACAGAAGTTGGCATCTATTATGTGCTCATAGGAACAAAGACAGTGAAGGAACAGAGAAGAGAATGTCAGGGAAGATTCCAGGAGTAGGTGGTGTTAGGGAAGCCAGCAAAGGACTGGAAAGTTCATAGTGTTAAATGCTGCAGAAGGGTCACCTAACTAATTGCAGCTCAACTGTTAGATTTCCTAAAGAGAAGTTCAGCGGGTACATTTGTCCTGAAGATTCAGTGGAAGGGCAGGAATTCAAAGTTAGATTGCCATGGTTTGAAGGACAAATGGTGGAAGATGGTATGAAAATAGTGACTATAGAACTCTCTGTGTTTAGGGATGTGTTCAAGCCTCTACCATACTTTCTTTGTTTTTCTTTGCCTGGTCTATGTTGCCTTCTCTGCTTGGCTCCTATTCTATGTGTTTGCCGATGTCCACTGGGAAAGCACTAGAGTATCTTTCAAGATGCTCGGTGGCAGACAAATGTATGGAAGAAGCCATAGATGAGTGTAGGCCTGGGAAGAAGTGTTTTTCATTTTTTAAGATGAGAAAGACTTGTCCATTATCAGTTCATCAGTAACTGTCTACTGAGTGTTTCAGCTAAGCTCTGTGAAAGGCAGGGCCCTGGGGCTCAGGGGGTGAAAGTCCATCAGGAACAGCAGGCATTAAATGAATAATTCTAAACAATTAAGTAAACAATTATGAGAAAAACAATGAAATATCAGGTACTCTGGGAATACAGAACAACAATTGCCTATGGGTTTGAGGAGGGGCAAAAAGAAGGCCAAGTGGAAGGAATGGTGGCGTGAAGACAGCATTCAAGCATACTTTAAAATCTATGCAAAGGCCCTGAGGTAGGTGAGCACATGGAATATGCCTGGAGCCAGTAGGAAGTGCTATGTGGCTGGAGCACAGAGAAGAAGTGGGGAGTTTTCAAGATGAGGCTGGAGGTGGGAATGGAAACCATGCAGGAAGGCAGCTCCCAGCTATAGGGAAGGAGCCCACAGAGAAAGTGAGCATGGAAATAAAGAAGGGAGAGGGGATAATTGCTGTCCTCTCCACTCCGTCTCCAGAGACGCTGTCCTGGTTCAGTCTCAGTGTCTCTTACTTGGACCATGTAACAGCCTCCCAATTCTTCTTCCTGTCTCCAGTCCAACAAGTACACAGCTGCCAAGGTAACCTTTGTAATATTCAAATATATGGATATGACTTCTTTCCATAAGAGAAAAAGAAAAAAAAACTTTGCTATTTTCCCCATTGTCTGTAAAATCCGAACTCCTCAGTTCAGCACACATGCCTTTTGGAGTCTGGAACTCTTCAGTATCATCTCTTGCTTTCCTACCTCATGCATATTTCAGGGCTACTCACAGTCTCTCCACTTAAGCACATCAGCCTGGGAATCCTCTCTTCAGCGTATGTATGTGCTAATCCCAAACCATCCGCAAGGTCAAGTGTCACTTCCTCCAGAATGTCTCCCCTGTCCTTCCTCCCCAGGCAGGTTTTGGTTCCTCCTCTGTGCTCTCATTGTGTCCCGTGCATGCGACTACCATATCACGTATCAAACACCGTCACGATTGCGGGTCTGCTCCCTGGTGCTTCTACCTAACTGTACATTTCAGAGATAGGAAGTGACTGAAACCTGTTAATTGTCAAATTTCCAGAAACTAGCACAGTGCCTGGCGATAAGGCAGATACTCCACATGAATGATGAATTGAATCTATTTCTTTGGCAGTTAGCTAAGAACAGGAACTATGTACAAAATTTTGCTGGAGATCCACATCCCCCCCCCCGCCCCGCCCCAGCAATGGAACGGCTTTGAGATTTTGAATTAGAAGTCAGGCTAGTCAGGAATTATACCTCATTCACCTGAGTTGTAATTACATCATATGAGAAACTGAGAACTTTTGCAGTGTCTATTTAATTTGATGCATTCAAATTTTTATTATGACCTCCTAACTTCAGACCAAAATAGATGTAGGGGCTGATACATTCAAAAGGGTAGTTGTGTTGGTCATGGCTGGTTGTGATTGCCCAGCTCTTTCTGTCAATCAAACACTGATTTTGTTCATTTTGTTCAGGTGGCAATGAGCCTGGGGGGGAAAAAAATCAGTGTCCCTTCTACCTAGGATTGGTCATATGATAAAGTTCAGACTAATGAAAATAAGCAGGAATGGCACATGCCTTTTGATATTTGTTTTTCTTCTTCATTCCAAGAATAAGGATTCAGTGCTAGGGTAGGACAGCTATCTCAAGAGCACAAGACAACAATTGTAGAAGGAAAGTCTGCCCTGAAGGAAAGATTCACTGTTATGTGAGCAAAATAAGATCCTACTTGTTTAAGCACCTATTTGAGGAGTTTCTTATGTTCATGGCCAAACCTAACTCCTAACTGATAGAATAATAAATGTTAGAAGTAGGAGAGAAATATGAGACAAAGGGAAAACAAGGTCAGGGACATAAAAAAGAACCAGGAATGTATTTAATATGAAAAGTACATACTGTGAAGTGCTATGTACTTTCTATGGGCAGACCCTATATTTGACTCTAGGTTTCTAGAAGACAATAGGAAGAGGGAAATGTGGTCAGTTATCTATATAAGAGAAAAAGCAAACTTACCCAGAAGAAGAAAATGAATTTCGATAGCAAGACAAAACAGATATTTCTTTTCGTCTGGAACAGCATGACATAATAAACAATGTCCTTGTTAGCATCCTTAGAGCAGTCACCATCTCTGGGTGGTTCTAATAACTGATGGCCTTATCCAAAGTGCAGTGAAGCAAAACAATTAGAATATTTAGACAAATAATGGGCTACACATAGTTGAGGTAATCCTCCATAGATAAGCTTTCTTTAATTACTTTTTTAGGTACATCACATTAAAAATCTGTTGGAAACTATGGGTCTTCCAACAGAAAAATATGCATGCACACCAATTTTTAACCATACGGTTGACCCTTGCATGACGTGATGGTTGGGATGCTGACCCCCTGCCCACTTGAAAATCCACATATAAATTTTGACTCTCCCCAAAATTTAACTACTAATAACCTACTGTTGATTGAAAGTCTTACTGGTAACATAAACCATTGATTAACACATATTTTGTATGTTATATATATTATGTACTGAATTCTTACAATAAAGTAAGTTAGAGAAAAAAAAAGTTATTAAGAAAATCATGGGGTGCCTGGATGGTTCAGTCAATTAAGCATCCAACTCTTGGTTTTGACTCAGGTCATGATCTCAGGGTCGTGGGATCGAGCCCCTGTGGGGTTCCACGCTCAGCACAGAACCTGTTTGAGATTCTTTACCCTTCTTTTCCCTCTTCTCCTCCCCCTGCTCGTTCTCTCTCTTTCTCTCTCTCAAATAAATAAAATCTTTAAAAAATGAAGAAAATCACAAGGAAGGGAAAGTGTAGTGACAGTTCTGCACTGTAAAAAGCCCTGTAGAAGTGGACCCATGCAGTCCAAACCCATATTGTTCAAGGGTCAGCTGTAATTTCAAGTTACAGACATTTAAGGATTTGGAAGTTCTAGGCTAAAAACCCAATTCCAATCTGGACTTTTTTATATCTAGCAGCAGTGACTTATTTGACAACATGTATATGTTGTCATATAAGTAGGGTGACCAACTGTCCTGGTTTGCCCAGGACCAAGAGATTTTCTGGGCCATAGAACTATCAGCACTAAAACCAGGACAGTCCCAGGTCAACAGCCATAGTTGGTCACACTATATACAAGTGCAGAACCATATACCTTGCTAGCCAGGCAAGTTTCTCTCTCTCTTTCTCTCTCTCTCTCTCTCTCTCTCTGTACCTGTGTGTGTGTTACAGAGGTGAGAAGACTTTTTTCTATGAAAATTAAGGGTTTCACAAGGACACTTGCCTGAGTTCATGGTCACCTATGATACCAAAGGACTCTCACAGGCAGAACCAAGAGGCTTCTTCAAAATAAAATTTGAATATAGCCCAATGCATGAACAAATGGACAAACATGTTCCCAAAATCTAACCCCTTTTTGTAAACCTACAATAATTGGTATTCAGTACTCATCTTGACTGTGTTTTATGTCCCCAGAAGTACAGTTACAGGTTTTTGGGATATATCTTGAAATAAATCTTTTGCAAAAGTATTCCAAAGTAAGCGAATGAAGAGACTTGCTATGTGGAAATAAGTAGTCATAAACCTGTTAAAAGTTGGAGCGAATAATAAAAAAAAAATACAACTTTGCTTACAGAATAGTTGATTTTAGGTTTTAGACTCACTGAGGTCCTTCTTTGTGGTAATATTGTATAGCAGTGCTAGTTTTTATTAAAGTTGCCAGTCGACTCCCATATTAAAACCCCTATTACCAGGTGTAAAGAAATTGTTGATTTTATAATCTAACAGGAAGACTGGCCCTCAAAAGCTGGATAAGCAACAAAAAATAGTTATCATATTAGTAGAGAATCCAAAGTCTGTCTTTGTTTTACCCCTTTGGCAATTACTAACTGTCCGGTCAGGAGAGCTTTTTTTTTCTTTCTTTCTTTTTTCTTTTTTGAAAGTAGAAAGTAGTATTCTTATAAAATTCCCAAGAGGCATCAATGGTCACTGTTCTCAATTCAAGTTGTTTGGCCCATCCTCAATTCTGAAGGCTTGTAAAAGTCAGGAAAAACTACAAACAATATTATATTATTTCTGAAGACTTCTTCATGAGAAGATAGAGGGCCCCTCACTTGCAGAGCCATAGAGGATGCTGGGAGCTCCTAGTTGTGTTCAAGCTGGGAAGAGGAAGCCAGGGAACAATGTGGAAGAATTTTATGTAAGCATTTCTGGCAAGAGATCTCAGAAGAGAAGTCCAAGACTCCCCACATTTCTTGTGATTGCTTCTCTCATTCTAAAACGTACCTAATTTTCTATTTGTAATTTCATGTTCTTTTTCTTTAAAGTGACTGACCCTCCAAATTGTATAAGCCTCGGGTCCCCCAGAAACATGAACTGCCCCTGCTGGAAGTCCACTAGATCCTTCTTTCCCTGATAAACATACTACTTCCCAACAAAAGTCTGGCCTAAGTTTTCTATAGAACAGTTAATTAACTAGAACCAAGGTTTAGCTTCCAGTAACCTGTTACAGTATCTTATGGTTCAGGACGCCTGGGTGGCTCAGTAGGTTAAGCATCTGCCTTCAGCTCAGGTCATGATCCCAGGGTCCTGGGATCGAGCCCTGCATCGGGCTCCCTGCTCAGCAGGGAGTCTGCTTCTCCCTCTCCCTCTGTTGCTCCCCTTGCTTGTGCTCTCTTTCTCTCTTCTCTCTCTCTCTTTCTCTGACAAATAAATAAATAAAATCTTTAAAAATATATCTTATGGCTCCACTCTAAAGAACAAAGGTGCTGGAAGGTGGAGCTCAGAAGGTTGATTCCTCTGAGTACTAGAAATGGCTATAAAAATAAAATTGATCATGCTTTCAGCAAATTCCAGTTTTTAATATAAATTAAGCTGGGGCCAACTAGGAGCTGTAGGCACAATCTTTGTTGAGTAAGAGAGAAAACTAATGAAGGTGGACCATAAGGCACTGTTTTATATTATACAAATAGAAGGTATACTAGTGTGCTTGATGAAAACAATACTGCAATCTAAAATCCAAAATTCTGTGTCTGTCTGTCTGTCTGTCTCCATTTCCCTCCTCTCATCCCCAAAGAGGCAGGGTTCTCCTGTTGTAAAAGACAAAAATGATCATTCTAGGGTCTTCTTGAGTTAATAAAGTCTTCTTAACTTGAAAAAGAAAATTATGAGATCCCGGGGCGCCTGGGTGGCATAGCAGTTGAGCGTCTGCCTTCAGCTCAGGGCGTGATCCTGGCGTTATGGGATCGAGCCCCACATCAGGCTCCTCCGCTATGAGACTGCTTCTTCCTCTCCCACTCACCCTGCTTGTGTTCCCTCTCTCGCTGGCTGTCTCCATCTCTGTCAAATAAATAAGTAAAATCTTTAAAAAAAAAAAAAGAAAATTATGAGATCCCATATGTAATAGGCACTGTTTCCCTTTAACCACTGATGCTAAGTTATGTAAATAGATCTTAGGCTGAGAAGTAGTCACTTAGTTTGGCAAATATAATCTGATCCGTTATATTCCCTAATCCAAAGTAAATAACTTCTTATAGAACTGATTGATCTGGGATTCAAGTGTCAAAGATTTGTGGGATATGAATAAAAGCATTAAGAAAAATAGTCATTGCATTTAGATTTATGGATAGAAGATATGATTGATTTAGTGGAGCCGTGATTACAAGAAGATGGAATTTCCCTTAAAATGAAAAACAGTCATTGTATAGGTAGAACACACTTTGGCTTTCCAAACCTTTCAAAGATTAGTGAGGGCAGATGGAAAAAAATAATAAGCAAAGTTAGTCTTAGCACCAATGACACGGGGAAAAAAAGTACATGTTTGCCACATCCCAGGTTCTACCTAATAGAGGGGGGGTGGGGAATGGAGGTTAAGGCTCATTAATTAGTCAAGTACATTATCAGCATGAACACTGAGTTCTTCGTCCTTCATTTCTTATTGCATGCCTCTGCTTGCCTGTTGCCAGATTACTGAAGTTTCCTTTCAGAGTAAAACCATTGGAGTAAGAAAGTGTGCACGTAGCACTTTGGGGCACCAGGTATGGATTGCGGGTCAATGAATTTTGACATTTTAGGAATCCAAGTGAAAAAGGAAAAAGAGTGTGGGGAAGGATTTTTAAAAAGCATTATAAGCTAGGGGCACCTGGGTGGCTCAGTCGATTAAGTGGCCAACTCGATTTCAGCTTAGGTCATGATCTCAGGGTCCTGAGATGGAGCCCTGAGTCAGGCTCTGCGCTCAGAGGGGAGTCTGCTTGAGAGTCTCTCTATTCTCTCCCTCTGCCCCCCCCACCTCTCTGTACACACTCTCTCCCTCTCTCGTTCTCTCAAATAAATAAATAAATCTTTTTTTTTTTTTTTAAGTATTATAAGCTGTGTATGAAGAACTTGATGACTTTGGGAGATAGTTTCTCAGTTTTTCCAACTAGAAGTGGTATTTCTCTCTCTATGAATTTCTGCTATATAACTTTGGATTCGTGAGTAGTTTCCTTTTTTTTTTTTAAACTAAAGAATACCTCATATTGCCTTACCACATACCTTCTTGCTATTTGTGAGAAGTTCTCCATTTTTCCTTTGGTTAAAGGATATGTGGAATTGGACTTAGTAATACAACAACTAATCTTAAGCCAATTTGAGCCAACCTTAGTAACGCAAACCAAATCTCTTCTATGTGTCTCCATTTTCCATTCTGAAATATGATAAGAAAAGCTATCCTTGAAGTATTTCTAGACAAATTAAAAGCAGGAAATACCAGAGATTTCATGTGTTGAACTCTCATGAGATTTACTGCCCAATTTAGCAGTTTCAGCATGAACCTGAGATATGCCTCTGTACATTTTGATGCGAATTCTGAGTGGACTGAACTTGTAAAGCTTTAGAATTTCATCCATCACTTAGCATTTCTTTGATTCGGGGTTATATGTCACCATTAATCACAAAAATACAAGATCCCTTGAAGTATGCTACTTGGGTTCCTCTGTAGAATTAATAGGGTATAAATGAACAAACCAACAAACAAATCAAGTTGATCCAAGAGCTTAATGATCCAGATTTAAGTCTAAAAGTTATTTAAAATTTTGTATTTTCAAATAATTTTCAGAGTGCTTAAACACAGCATTCTCTCAGGGGTGCGAGGTGACTTTCTGGACTGCCTTACTCCGCGTCAATGAGGAAATTTAGCAGCAAATGTGGAACCTGAAACTACATAGGATCTCCCTTGGCTTTGCTGCCCATAGTATAGCTATCACCTTTGAGATCCTGGTCCCTCTATTGTTAAGTCAGTGAAATAGACAAAAGCGGAAATAGGGAAATGTTTGTAGAGCACACAGCTAATGGTCTGAGTGGGATGCAAGGGTTTTTTGATTTAGAGAAAAAAGAAGACTCTGTAATTCTCTTACATGAAATTGTTCATTCCTTCCTCATTGGCTGCATCTGAGGTTCTAAGATTCAAGCTCATGCAATAGGCACCAGTGTGGTAAAGGTTTTAAAGTATCAAAGTTGGGGGCACCTGGCTGGTTCAGTCCATGGAGCCTGTGATTCTTGATCTCAGGGCTGTGAAGTCTGAGCTCCACATTGGGTGTAGAGATTACTTAAAAATAAAATCTTTAAAAAAAATAAAATATCAAAGTTAAAGGAACTTTGATTTGCTAATTTTGGGCTCTTAGAAAAGAAGAGCTTCTCCTTTATGAAATGCTGGCATTTACAAAAGTAAGTTTGAGAAAAAATGACTCAACGAACAAAATAGAAAGTTGACCATCTTAAAATGTCTTAAAAATTTGCTGGTCTGTAAAATTCAAAAGTCTGGGAATCACTGCCCTGTGAGACGGTGAGGAACTTCCTCCTGTGCCATTTAAGACTCTTCCTGGTCCAGCTGTTTATTTTCCAACTTCATTCTTCCCCACTTTAAGCATAGGAATTCTGGAACTCAGACACAGTCAATGAGTTGTATCACACACTTCTGTACTGTGCAATTCCTTCCATTTCTTGTTCTCCTGGAAAACTCCTAATTATCCTTTAAAACTCAGGGGGAAAAATACTATATTTTTTGTGAAACCTTTGTTGGCAACTCCATCCGATCTCCTCAAGAAGAACCTGGGCACTCCTTGTTTTCTGTTCCCACTGCTCCCAGGTATCCCCCTGGTCACAGGATATCATAATGATGTGTTTGACTGTATGCTCCGTATGGAGTGACGTCCTTCATATACGGACTTTTCTTTCCAGGTTCATCCTTTATTCACTGCATCTAAGTCAATGGCTGACACATAGTAGGTGCATAATAAACTTATGATTGGATTTTGGATTGATGGGTAATTAAATAATATCTCGTAATAGTCTTGCTTGCACTCATTTATTTAGCAATTTATGAAGAAATATTTAAGTGCCTGTTATGAAATAGCTTTACTTTGTATCCCGATAGTTGCACAATGTAAAATATAGCCTTTATTTGTAATTTGCATATAATCCAATTGGGAATGACAAAGAATCCATATGGAAAATGTTATATAATCAGTACAGGAAATGATCAAAGGCCAGGGCAGCATATGTTATATGCGAAAGAATGGAGCGTAAGGTCAGTGTTTTCAACTTTTACCAGGAGACTTTGTTATAGTTTATGTTGGCTAGAGGTTTCAAGAAGGATGTCAGAATTGGTTTGAATATTATGAGCCCTCTGTGCTGCACAGCCAGGGCCACACAAAATCAAGCCTCTTGTTCTCTCTCCCAAAGCTGTTCCCTCCATCCATTTCACGACCCTTTGACTTGTCTGCCCGTTTGTAGCCCTGCCTCATCCCTCATCCTTGACACCCAGGACTGCTTTTCTGTCTCTGATCCTTCAGTTTTTCTTCCTCAACTGTAATTGAGGCTCACCAGCTGATTTTGCAGCCCGCCATAAAGGCCTAGGGTGAATAAGCCACCTGGTGTTTTCTCTTCCAGTCCCTTTATTTTATTGACAAGAAATCTGAGACCCGATAGTCAACTCACCTGAGATCCTCTGGCTATCATTAACATTCTACCTCCAGGGCTCTCCCCACCCTCCTACATTGTATCCCCCTGGAGCATCTTTGAGATGTCCGAAGTAAATTAAAACGTGGGTCTCTCTGAATTGCGTTCTGTTGTCCATGAAACCTTGTTCGTTTGAGCGCCAAGGATCTGTAACTTTCTGCGGCAAGAGTGCGTTACATTTTCTTTCATAGGAATTCTACTGGGTTTTGATTCTACATTTTTCTTTTCATTAAAAATGTTGAATGCTATGTAGAAATTTGTTAGCAGTTTTAGCAGAACTGGACCGTGAAAGTTACATCATGAAGAAGCTACGTGAGTTCTACATTATGCATTGCCTGAGAACCCCCGGCCTTCTCCGGGTCTCAGCGGGCTTACAGGTAAATTTACGGCTAGGAGAAGATAATCCTAAAATCTCTTCCAGCTTCTAAATCCTAAAATTACGTGCAGACCTGTTATATGAAAATTCGTTGCTCATTGACCTAGTAGCGCGCACACTTAATTTTACAAATCCGTGCTATACAAAAGCATGTAACATAAAAACTGAGTGTTTCTGTAACTTACATACAGCTTCCCCTCACATAGACGCCCACACGCACACACACTCACACCCACACTTAGGATTAGAAATGATTCCCTTTTATCCAAACTCACTTGAGGGTTATCTTTCAGATCGGTTTCCCTAAGCATACAGAGAACAAAACCCAGAAATTCTTTCTAATTTAGATTACGGGAAGTGGTATACGAATATTACTATTTTGCAGAATTTAACTCCACAGACTTCTAGCAATTATTTGCAAGGAAATAGCTGCTTTCATTCCTAATTACAATAGATAGAAGAAAAGCCAAAGGTCATTTTCATCTTTATTCAAGTCTTTAGGTTTACTTTATTTTTAAAAAATCAACTTTCAAGGAGCATTTAAACATGATCTTGTTTAACTTAAACCAATTTGTACCCTATTTATATTTACTGAGATGCAACAGAAGTCCCAGCTTTCCACTGGTTTGTTTTTTGTTTTTGGATGAAATCTTAGTTGTTTAATGAACTTCAATATTTATATTTAGCTAAAGCTCTGCTATCATTTATAACCAGATGAGACAGCCAAGGGAAGATAAATTGATAATTTATTCCTCTTGCATTAGGGAAACAGTGCTTGTATTTACAATATGCTTAGCATAGCAATTCCCTGCCTAGCTTCCTAATATTTGTGTACATTTTATGATGGAGTGTGACTTTCAAATTAAAAATGATTTGTTGCAAGAATATTGACTGGGAAATGCATTCTGAGAGGAGATACAGAGAAGATGTAATGAGATTTTTCACTATTCTTAGCCCTGGGCTATTCAATAATTTTTCTTCTTTAAAGCTAGGAGGAAGAAAGGGGACCTCAAACTGAGTGGCAGATGTTAAGTCAGGAAATGGGAAACTGCGCCTTCCCCAGAGCTTCAAGTCATCTCCATGACCTCTGTGGCCTCGTTGAAAGGCTTTCTCTGAATTGAATGACAACATGGAGGCTGTGGGTAATATTCCAAATCAGAGAATGTGGGTGTGACTGGGAAGCCGTGACCCTTGCCCTTTGTGGTAGTTCAGACCTAGGTTAGGGGCGAGGTGTGAAGGGCTTTGCAGCCCTGGGTGGTCTGACAGGGTCTCTGAGGTCCTCCCACCAAGAGGACACCTGAGAGATTTACCCTGAGTGCTCCTACCCTGGGTCTTGCTCGGCTCCTCTGGGTCTAGCCTCCCAGCCTTCCTTCAGGGTATCCAGTTAACAGCCAGGAGTCAGCTACCATTTGACCCGCATGTTTTCTAGAGTCAGCATAGACATGCAAAATAGATAAATGCAGAATGCATTAGAAAGCCACTCCTACCTCCTATTTCAGGGCATATACACAGTGGTGTGGCTCCGAACAGACCCAAGCTCCTGCAGAAATAGAGCACAAATTGGTACAGGCAGAAGTGACAGAAAAAGTGATTCTGAGAACAGGGTCCTCCCCCCACCCCTGCCAAAGCTTTATGGAGATGTAACCCACATCGAACGCTGCGCAAGCTCACGATGTAACAATGTGACAGGATGTGATGCAGGTCTACCCTGAGAAATGATTACCGCAATAAGGTTAGTTAACACATTCACCATCTCACATAGTTACTTTGTGTGTCGGGGCGGGGGAGGGGCAAGGGGATGAGAACTTCTAATATCTGCTCGCAGTAACTTTCGAGTATACAGTACAGTATCGTTAACTAGTCGCCATGGTGCCCGTTGCATCCCAAGGACTCACTCATCATATAACTCAGTTTGTTTTGTACCCTTCGGTCACCTGCACCCATTTCCCGCCCCCCTCACCCCTCACCACCACCAATCTTTTCTGTTTCTGTGAGTTTGGGTTTTTTTGAGATTCCACATAACTGAGGTCATACAATCTTTGTCTTTCTCTGCCTGACTTATTTGAATGGGGTCTTTTAAGGTAGAATTTTTTATGCCAATTTCTTGAAGTATTGCAGCAGTGAAATAATACAGTAGTGATTTCAGCTTTTTTTTTATTAAGGAGTTTAAGAAACATTTTTGTTTTTATGTGTTTTTAAAAAGACGCCAGTTACCAAGACCAAGCAATTTATTGTCTTCTTCAGTAAACTTTGTTCATTTTCTCAAAACCGACCTCCCTTTTACAGTGTATCACACACTGAGTCTCTTCTCTTGCCCCAAGCCTCTGCCCAATTTGCAGGACCTTTTTCCCTCCCATCATTGCTTGTTAACCTAGTAAACCAGGGAGTATTGCCTTTTAGCGGCTTTGCCTGCACTTCCCTACGTGTAACCCACTGCCAAGCAGACAAAACTGGTATTTATCACATCGGGGCAGGTTTTCACTGCTGGTAAGTATCAGCTGTCTAGAGAGCAGGCGTGGGGAAGTCACTGAGCAGTTTCTATGAAGAGAAGAAAATGTGAAGCTTGGGAACTGCTAACAGGAGGAATCAGCATGCCCTCCCAACCAGCAGAAGAGACGGGGTAACTCTGAAAGAAGAGGATGCTTCAGGAAGGAAGACGGAGAAAAGGAGGCAGAGTCAGCAGAAAGGAAATGCTTTAGATCTCAGAACGTGGCACGGTGATTTTATTTGAAGATGGGGCAAGGCCATCAGCTACTAGGAGGTTTCTCGAGGCGTAAGCTATCATTTTTCTCTGAGTGGGTTCTGTTGATATTTGGAGAGAGATGAAGTACATTCCCTCCTCAAGGGGATGGGATTTATTTCAGGAAGTTTCCCTTCGTCACCGACTGGCATACCTTTATCAGAATATATGTCTCTTTGTTTATTCGTCTGTCACTAAGGAAATAATAGCTAGTATCGTGTGTGTGTGTGTGTGTGTGTGTGTGTGTTTAGGAGAGGCACAGAGGACTGGAAAAGGAGGTGGAAGTACAACGGAGTAGGTTTTGGTCATGAGACACTGGAATGAAGGCATTCAGATTCAAAAAGTACAGAGTACCGACTTTGTTAGGGTCTGGCCAGGGCAATGGGAAGCAAGAGTGGAGTAGGGGTCAAAATCACCAGCAGGCAGAGAAGCCTTAAACCAAGGTGTTCAGGTTTGTCCATGCAGAGTTATGGGGGGAAAAGATAAAGGCAAAAAATCCAAACAACATAGAAAGGTGTAAAATGAAAGGAAGAAAATTTCCATCCCAAATCCCCACCCCATTAGGACACTATGGAGGTGTTCTTTATTAAAAATATACCCACTTTGGTGGTGTTGGAAGTCAATGTTAACCCTTGCAAGGCGATTGGTGCTGGGCTACCAGTGCTATTTCTTGATCTAGTGTTGCAGTGAGTTTGTGAAAATTCATTAAACTTTACACTAATATTTTTTGGTCTATATTACACTTAAACTAAAACGTTTATTTACTTAAGCCCCATTTATTTGAAATATTTCAGACTTACAGTAAGATATTAACAATATTGTAATAAACACAAGCACTTGTCTACCCATTACCCAGTTTAAGAAACAGAATGTTACAAAGTGCTCATTACCTGAGCACAGTTCCGACTCCCATCTCCAGATAACTACCACCTTCATATTGTAGTTTTTCTTTCCCATATATTTATACTTATACCAAATATATATCTATTCCTAAACAGGGTATGCACTGTTTTGAGGGCTCTCTGGTTTCATTCTACATGGATCTCTTTGCAACTTGTCTTATTTTAAAAAATGGAAGTGAAATTTACATAACATGCAAGTAACCATTTTAATGACACAATTCAGTGGTGTTTAGTATTCAGTTTTGTGCAATCACTAGCTATCTCTAGTTTCACAACTTTTTCATTACTCCATAAAACACCTCATACTCATTAAGAAATCATTCCCCCTTTACCCATCCTCTCAGCTCTAGTAAATTCTATTTGTCTCTATGGATTTGCCTATTCTAAATATATCACATAAAAGAAATCATACAATATATGACTTTTGCTGTCTGCCTTCTTTTACTCAGCATAACTTTTTCAAGGTTCATCCAAGTTGTATAGTAACATGTTTCAGTATTTCATTCATTTTTGATTGAAGCCCACCTAGTGGGTGTGAAATGCTATCTCATTCTGGTTTTAACTTGCATTTCCCTATTGACTATCTGTGTGGAACATCTTGTCTAGTGTTTGTTGGGCCATTTGTATATCTTCTTTGAAGAAATGTCTGCTCAAGTCCTTGGCCCAGTTTTTAATTGGGTTGTCTTTTTATTATTATTATTTTTTAAAGATTTTATTTATTTATTTGACAGAGAGAGACAGCCAGTGAGAGAGGGAACACAAGCAGGGGGAGTGGGAGAGGAAGAAGCAGACTTCCAGCGGAGGAGCCTGATGTGGGGCTCTATCCCAGAACTCCGGGATCACGCCCTGAGCCGAAGGCAGACGCTTAACGACTGAGCCACCCAGGCGCCCCATGTCTTTTTATTATTGAGTTGTAACAGTTCTTTATATATTCTGGATACTAGACCCTTATCAGATATATGATTTGCAATTATTTTCTCCCATTCTAGGATTACCATTTCACTTTTTAATAGTGTCTTTTCATGTACAAAAGCTTTTAATTTTAATGAAGTCAGAATTAACATTTTTTTCTTTTTTTTCTTGTGCTTTTAGTGTCATATCTAAGAAGGTTTTGCCTAACTCATAGTCATGAAGATTTGCTCTCATATTTTTCTTGAGAATTTCATGGTTTTAGCTCTTACATTTAAGTATGTGGCCCATTTTGAATTAATTTTTGTATATGGTGTGAGGAAGACATTAAACCTAAATTGTTTGTATGTGGCTACCCAGTTGTCCCAGAATCATTTGTTGGAAAGACTCTTTTTTCACCAATGAACCGTTTTACCACCCTTGTTGAAAATCAATTGATTATCCCTGTGCCAATGCTGCATGGTCTTGATTACTATAGCTTTGCATTAAAGTTTGATATTAGGAAATCTGGATTCTCCAACTTTTTCATCTTTTTCTAGATTGTTTGGCTATTTCAGGTCCTATGCATTTCCATATGAATTTTAAGATGAGCTTGTCAATATCCGCAAAAACCAGCTGGACTGTTTTACAGATTGCATTAAATCTATAGATCTATTTGGGGAGGCTTGCCATCTTAACAATGTTAAGTCTTCCAATCCATGAAGTTGGGATGTCTTTTTATTTATTTAGGTCTTTCTTAATATCTGTCAACAGTGTTTTATAGTTTACAGAGTATAAGTTTTGTACTTCTTTGTTAAATTTATTTTTAAATATTTTATTCCTTCTGATGACATTATAAATGCAATTGTTTTCTTAATTTCATCTTTGGATTTTTCATTGCTTGTGCACAGAAATATGATTGATTTTTGTATATTAATCTTGTTGACAAACACATTTATCAGTTCTAATTATTTTAAGGATTTTCTTTATACAAGGGAATGTCATTAGCAAGTAGATAAAGTTTAATTTTTTCCTTCCAATCTAGATGTCTTTTGTTTCATTTCCTTGCCTAATAGTCCTGGCTCTACCTTTGTTACAAAGTTGTGTAGAAATGGCAAGAGTAGACATCCTTGACTTGTTTCTGATCTTAGGGGAGATTTCATTGATTTATGTGCTAATATTTATTATATTCTCCTTTCAGCTTGCTTTAGGTTTAATTTGCTCTTACTTCTAGTTTTATTATTTAGAAGCTTAGGTTAATTATTGTAGGTGTTTTTGCTTTCTCCTATTTGCATTTAATGCTATAAATTTTCCTCTAAGGACTGCTTAGCTTTATCTCACAAATTCTAATATTTGTACTTTTTACTTAGTTCAAAATATGTTTAAACTTCTCCTGAGGTTTCTCTTTGACATAAATGTTATTTAAAAGTGTGTTCTTTAATTATCAAATACTTGGGAATTTTCCAGATCTCTAATACATTTTTTTTTTTTAGTTTTAATTTTGTTGTGGTCTAAGAACATACTTTGCATGATTTCTATTATTTTAAATGTGCTAAGGTTTTGTTATAGCCCAGAATGTGGTATATCTTAGTGAATATTTCACGTGTCCTTGAGAAGATGTGTATTCTGTTGTTGTCAGGTGAAATGTCTTGTAAATATCAATTACATCAAGCTCTTTGATTGTGCTGTTCAGGTCATGTATATTCTTACTGATCTTCTGCCTACTTGTTTCATCAATTCCCAAGACAGGAATGTTGAAGTCTCAAAGTATAATTGTGATTTGGTCTATTTCTCCTTTCAGATATATTAGGCTTTTGCTTCATGTATCATAGAAGTCTGTTATTGGGTGAATATGCATTTAAATTTTTATGCCTTCTGGGAGAATTGGTTCCCTTACATAGTGTCCATTTTTATCCCTGATAGTTTTCCTTGTTCTGAAATCTACTTTGACTGAAATTAATGTAGCTATTCCCGTTTTCTTTAGATTGGTATTAACATGGCAGATCTCTTTCCACCTTTTTACGTTTATCCTGTCTTTATATTTAAAGTGGGTTTATTATAGACAGCATGTGATATATGTTTTCAGTGTATCTATATGACTATATGTATTATCGATAGACTTACAGCTTTCTGTCTAAATAAATACAGCTGATCTATTTTCCTGATATTTTTCCTAATGAAGCGAAGGTCCTTTTCTTCTCAAAATACCAGTAATCACTGGACTGTAATAGAGCAGTTTCCTTGAATTTCCTGAGTCACGGTAGTTGTTTTCTGAAGTCACTTACGGCAGGACAGTTATTTAATATTGAACATCATGGGTTGAGACTTGATTATGTGACTGAGGGACCGGAAGAGTCCAGGAGGATAAAACTATGACACAGAAGACTCCTGAGTGCCAGGAAACTTTTTAAATTCAGAGAAAATTACTTCATCGTATGTGGTGATTATGTCCTACATCACAACAATTTAGACCGAGTACAAGCAGAGTGTTTAGATGAGATGGAGTTCAACACTCTTGATTCATAAATGAGGAATCTGAAACCAAGTTCTGTGCACCTAAGTTTCCATACAGCAGATCATATTTTCCTTGTGCTTTTGGCAGAACAGAATAAGTGACATTATTACATTGTTTTTGTGATTGTTTTACCAGTAAGATCCATCCCAGCAGCTACCTAGATTGATGCTTTACAGGGGCCATGAGCCTAAGAGAGAGGCTGCTTTCTGTGGGGATGGGGGTGGGGGAGGTATTATAATAAATAAGATGTCCCAACCTCGAGCTGGGCTCCATGTGTCTAATCTCTTTTTCGGTTATTTCTCAACATTCTTGTGTTAATTTTCAGAGCTTGCAACTTCTAATCTTGAATTAAAATTTCCACATTGTATTTAGCAATTCCATTTAGATTGCTGCTAGTGACACTGGCACCCTCTTCCAGCCAGGAGAATTTACCTGCGTCAATGACTATTACTTGGCAATGCCCACCTGACATTGCAGACTTGCCTTCTCTGGGCAGTTATTAACTACGAGCTTCAGGGTCAGTTTGAATTGGTTAAAAAAAATCTAAAGGTTAAAAACGAAGATTGGAATTGTCTGAAGCTCCAATGTCAATATTAAATTACCGTTCCTAACGTAGATGACTTGAGAAAACAACTATCGTGACCCAAAAAATTCAAGGAAACTGCTTATAAAAATGCTCTACGAAATACATATAGTCATATAGATACACCGAAAACATATATTACATATGCCTTAGATATTTTAACTTTCTTATTCTAATCACCCACAATGCCAGCAAATAAGAAAAGTCCTTAATTTAGCAAAATCAACCATCAAATATTTGTAGTATTTTTCTTTTCAAATGTTTGAATTGTCAGTTTTATTTCAGGGTGTTTCTTACTTTTTCCAAACAGACTTGTCAGCCTGTGCTGTTACAGGGGCTCCTCGCAGTATAAGTAGAATGACAGTGTTAGTATGTCTTTCCATTATTGCAGAACCTCTATTTTTTTAAAGTGCCTTTAGTAGGATTCTGGGAATTCTCTGTAGGTTAACAGTGGGGCTCCCACCATTTAGAATTCTTTTCTCCTAATGAAAGGCGTCTGAACCCTTGAACTCTGTCAGGGACTTAGGCATGTTCCCTGGGCCTGATTTTCGTCCTCAGAAAATGGAGGTCAGATACATGTCAAGAATAAAGGAAGGGTCAGATTAGAGTACTTAAAGACTTTGTACATATCCAGATGACATTAATGTGTTGACCATAGTCTCTGGAAACTGCTAGGCACTTGGTGAGTGAGTGAACTAACAAATGAATGAATAAGTAAATAGTGAGTGAAAATGACAGCAAATATTCAGGGAAGCAATTAATTATATGTGTGGTAAAACATCTTACTTTCTGTGTATTTGCCTGGGGTAAATGGAGATTGTTGTAAAAAATATAACACTTCCCAACGTGTTCCTTTTCCAAGGGACTAAGGCAGTATGAATTGATAATGCATTTTCATAAAGAAATGTCTACTGGAGTTGCTAATTTAGGATTATAAGGATTTCATCATTTCTTATAAAAATTGGCTTTGAATATGACTACTTTACTTGATGATAGTATCTACAAATCTCTGTTTGACAAATATGTGAAACAACATAAGGGGGAAAAATCATGTCTCTGTTTTATCTCTGTAATTACAACTATAGTGGGTTTATGAGCTCAGGTGTGCAACACATAAAATTTTCTTTATTGTCTCTTACTCAGCTTCTGGCTTTTGGCATCTTTTCCATTAGACTGAAAGAAAAGGGGCAAAAACTTTCGATCTTCACTGGGATCCCTTCCCCCCTGACACCCACACTCAGTTCCTGAGGTTGTGCCCAGTGTATGGGAAAGTACACAGTACTCAGATTCGGGGGAGAGGGTGCAACTTATTTGTCATTAGTCCCCCCAAAAATGCTGCTGCAATGTCCCTCATCCTTGTTTGTGTGGCCTCATCAGGTCCAGATGGCACCCTGGCTCATGATTGGGGCACAGGAATTTTTTGTTAAGGTTGTGTCAAGTCTGACTTTGCTAGATGTGTGCCCTGCTCCCTCTCCTCTCTGGGGCCTTCCTCTGTGGGGTTTTGCTACCATCTTGGAACCTTGTCAGGATGTACTTCTCTCTCTCATCCCAGCCCCTCTGCTCTATCTATCCTTCATTCCTGCTGCCCTCTCCCACCCCCAGGAAGAACTTCTATGCAGCAGAGGGGCAATCCTTCACTACATTTCTTCTGGACACTTTGTGGCCATTAGTGTACCAAATGTGGGGAAGTCGTACTGGGTGCTTTCATGTTTTGCTCGGCCACTTTCTCCCTTATAACCAACTTCCTGCTGGAAAGCGAGAAAGGGAAAAAGAAACTAAAAAAGAAGGGGGAAGAAAAAACAAAGAAAAAACATTTTTAAATCCATAAATAAATATCTCAAAATAAAAACACAGACTGAAGTGTGAATGGGAGCTAATGTTATTATTTAATACGTCCCAGGCCCCCTGTTTGTTTCCTTCAGCTATATTACCCCATTTCATCAGCACAACAAGACTGTCAGTAGATGTACTTATTACCCTCTTACAATTCGGTTAGAGAGATTACAGAACCGCTCAATATTAAATTTGAAGTCAAGCGGTTAAAATTCGAAATTCCATACTTTCTTCTATTTACTTTGTGCCTCTGCACAGCCCTCCGTAAAAGCTAGCCAGCGAATGAGAAATGTGAAGAGAAGTTATTTAGAATTACATTAGACTAGCTGATCTTTCTGGGGACGTGTGGGTTGAGAACTAGGGTCTGAAAGCGAGGGTCTAGTTAATATGGACCTCACTCCTTGCAGAACACACAGTACAAAGTTGCTCAGCCCAAGTACCCTCATCTGGGCAACTGAGAGACAAACTGTGGTGCGGTACCAGGGAGTGCTACTCAGAAACAAAAGGGAATGAGCTACTGATGTACTCACCAATGTGGCGGAATCTCAAATGCCCAACGATAGGTGAAGAGAACCAAACTTAAAGGCTTCATGGTATGTGATTCCATTTATATGACCCTCCAGAGGAGGCAAAATGATAGGGACTGTTTCATATTTTGATTGAGGTGGTAGTTACATGACTGTAGATGTCGAGATTGCAGAACTGTCCGTAAATGGATGAATAGTATGTAAATTATACCTTAATTTTTTAAATGGGAGAAAAAACACGAAGTTGTTTTGGATTGGGTGCTTTAGTAACCTCATTATCTATCTTAGGATTTTTAGGTAAAACTTGGAAAACAGAATGGATTCAGTCCTTTAATAAGCAACTTCCTCTTAATATTATACATAACCCACAGAAGCCCTAGGAGCCCCCAAATATCATTATTTCCTCAACTACATAGCCACAGTGAAATTAAAATGCTTCTTACAATCAATGAATGATAAGTGACAATAGCCAGATGCATGCAGATCAGTAAGTTTCGATGAAGTTGTTATTTTCCGCAAATGTTTAAAATGTACAAAATTAGCCATTGGGTAATTAATATTGACCTTCAATTAAACTTAAATTTATTTATTGTTCCTTCAAATGATCTCAAAATTACTACACTTGGCTGCATATTATTGTACACAGAAGATTGACTGATACCTGCCAGGCTATTTAATTTAAGGCAAAAGAAATTGCCAAATCCTGCATAAACAGAATATTTTAAAGCTAGGAGGTTTTGAGGGTTATTAATTGATGTATTTGAAGAATCATCACTCAAGACTTGAATGTATACCTTTGATAAGAAAATATAAGCGTTTGGCTCTCCCTTCCTGCAGTGGAGAAGTCTTTTGACTCCATTGGTTTCCCACTTTGCAGTGGCATTTGGGTCATGGATGAGGGGAAGACAACCAGCTTGACTAATTCACACGGGGAAAGACAGAGGGCTTCTTATGGAAGAGAGAAAGAAATTCAGAAAACAGAAGGGAAGAGAAGAGAAAAGAGAACAACCAGGAGGGGGTGGGATTTAGGCAGAGTTTTAGAGAGATGTTTTATTTTGTTCCATTTAGTGGGGGGGGCAGAGTGGAAGGATGGGGCAAGAGACGAAGATGGAGAAAGAGTATTTGAATATGTTTTTCTATGTGTAATAAATAAAAATCCTCTTTTGGCATTTGTAAACGATTGCCCTAAAGATTTCAATTACTTTTTGATGACTTCTGGACGTTAAGATTGGTTTTTCTCTTGAAGATGATACCATGCCAAGATGGACCATGAGGAGGCTCAACTTTTATGAGTAACATATCTGTCAAAGGCTTCAGGCTGACTTTCAAGAAAAGCTGTTTAACTTCTAGGGAGATGTAATTTAATGAAGGAAAAATATGAAACTATTAGTTTAACCAAATAGGAAGTGCAGAAGACATTCTGATATTTTTCAATATCCCTCAGAATTATACTGTCAATCTTCAAGTGCTAAAGAAACCAAAATAATGAGCCCTGGTTATGAAAAACAGCTTGTCACCATGACGCCAGGCATATCTGTCAAGGGCCCAAAGTGAATCCGAAGACTCTTTAGACAACGTGTATGAACAAATCTGCAACTCAAACTTTCCTCATTATACTGAAGAAGTTAGTCTATAATTCCATATGAATGCTTTTGTTGGTTATTAAAGTATATGCAGTACTTACACCATTAATCTGTATGCCTTTTTCCTCCTGCACAGCTATTACTAAACCTGTGATACAGTGTACGATTTATGACATCTTAGAAACAAGTTCTAGGTGTTCCAAAAATAATTTTCCAGTTACTGTATTTTTCTTCCAAGAGGCCGACAGAGAGATTGGATGCTTGTGTGTGGGCAGGGGACAGGTGAAAGGGCCGATAGGAGAAAGAGATGTTAGGAGGAAGAGGAAAAGCTAACAGTGCTGGCAGGTGTGCCCTGCTTCCCTCCAGGATGGCCCTGGAGACCGGCCCTGCAGCACAGCGTGTGTGAGAGACAGGAGCGCTGACAGTGAGGCCACGGTGCCAGTTGGCGGAGTGGCTTTCTTTTAGTCCATACCCACGAGGTTTGGCAGGCTGTGCTGCCCACAGTTCCAGGTTCCATTTTCTTCCCCAAGTGTGTGGTTTGTGAGGGATCCATAAGTGAGCATAGAGCAAGACCCCCTCCAGGAAATTTGAAGATATCTGTTCCCCCAGTGCCTGCTGACATTTCTTTCAACGGTCAGACTAGGGGTGTGGGAAGGTATGGGCTTCTCTGAATGGCTCAACAACACCTTGAGACATTCTTTTTTATGGGGAGAATGTCTCTCAGTTGCCTGTATTCTTGGTTTTCGGGTACCTTTGACTTGCGCTTTGCACTCTTGCTGTTCAGACGCGTTTATATTGGAAGGGAGCAATAGTGATTAAAATAGCTTTATAGTGAAAAAATTCATCACTGTTTCTGAACTGTAAACTTTAAGACTGGTGTCTGTTTCCTTGAATATTAACAGTTCAGGAGTGTTGAAATTGCTTGCTGAGCATGCATTTTCTATGCAGGAAAATCAAGACTAAAGCAAGAACTCAAAAACCAAGAACACCTGACTTCCCAGGTAAGACGAGTGGTGTGTCGTCTACTTGGTATCAATGGCAGATCAACGAAAGAAACGAAAGACTAACTGTGGCCTCATAGGGGAGGATTCTAGCATTTGTTTATCATCTGTTCGGCAAAGGGCTGTGCCAGGCATGGTTCTGGGTGGTGGTTTTACAAGTGGTACGGAGCGCCTGAGCCTTGGTCAAATGCTGTCTGCATTCTGGTGTAAGAATAATGCACAGCCACAGTCCTTAGCCTGCTTTATTCAAAGCATAGTTCACACTGAACTTCTCCGAGATCATTTCTCGAGGAATTTCATTCATTACTTTCTGCCAGTTGCTCATTATTTTCCTTTATAAATCAATTGGCTAAGTGACATGCATTACAGATAGATTATATTTCTAAACCTCCTGAACCTTCGTTCTGGTAAACATCAGCATCCGCCTTGAACAGAGAAAGTCACAATAGCGAGCTGAAGTTGTTATAGCAACAATGAGAACACGTCAACATTCAGGAACCATCGTTTTTTCAAGAGTAAACGATACAATGAATGCTTGATACTCTATTGTTTACAGACTTCCTTGCGACTCATAACTCTTCACATGTCAGTCCCAAGCAGATGGAAGAGTAATTCAATGAAACTTAAACAATAATTCAAATATTGGTATATGAAGCTGCTTTAAAAAATCTTGACAGGCTTTTACCCATGATAGATTTATACCTCTTTTTTATTGCAGCAAAACTTCAAAAACTGCATCTAAATTAATGAAACTTTTTCTATTTCCTCAGAGGACAGCTAAAACATGCTCATCTAGGTAAGTATTTTTGCACATGCCCAAAGAAAACCATAGAATAGTAGAAGAGCATGGCCCACACAGGCTATGGAGCCAAGTGGGCTGGATTTGAGGGCCTGGCTCTGCTGCTCATAGCTGAGTGACCTTAGGCAAGTGTTTCCCCTCACACCACCTCAGTTTTCCTATCTGTAGAATGCAGATGGTAAAGTACCTTCTTTGTGAGGATTTTTTTAAAAGATTTTATTTACTTGAGAGAGAGAAAGAGAGAATGTGCACGGTGGGGGGGCGGAGGCGAGTGGGCAGAGGGAGAAGCAGACTCCCTGCTGAGCAGAAAGCCAGAGGCAGGGCTTGATCCCAGGGCCACCCACCCCCCTCAATCATGACCTGAGCCGAAGGCAGACACTTAACTGACTGAGCCACCCAGGCGCCCCAGGTTGTTGTGAGGATTAAATGTATATTACAGAAAGGGTTTGGCCCAGAGAAAGCATTACACAAATGTTTGCTCTCTTTTAAAAAAAGGAAAAAAAAAAGATTTACTTACTTATTTGAGAGAGAGAGAGAGAGAATGTGCTGGGGGAGGGGCAGAGGGAGAGAATCTTCCAACAGACTCCCCGTTGAGTGCAGAGCCCCACTCAGGGCTCGACCCCAGGACTCTGAGATCATGACCCGAACCCAAACCAAGAGTTAGACATTCAACTGACTGAGCCACCCAGGCACCTCAAACATTTGTTTGCTCTTCTTTTATCTGGTTCAAGTATTTGCATTTGAGCAACATTTGGTAAGATGAACGTGTTTGTTGACCATTATTTTCTTAACATTCTCTATGGAACAAATAAATTAAATATAGGGGGGTATCCATTTTATCTAAGTTTTCTTCCAAGAGCATGGTTCAAAAAATTATTTTTATATCTTCTTTCATATCTCAAAATACTCCATTTGTATCTCATCCCAGGTCTTGCTTGCAGGAACATGTTTAAGGGTGAAATGATGGGAAGCAGTGTGGGATTTGGGGAGGAACAAGGCCTCTGAAGTCAGGCAAACCTGGTTCAAATCTAAGCCCTGCCACAGATAGTGATTTAACCAATGTTATCACTTGTCTATAAGGGCAATGCTACTTAGCGTTTATGGCTGTTGTGAGATTAAATGATATGTATGTACTTAGCACATTCTAGAGGTCAACAAATGTTGGTTCCTGAGTGAACCGTCCTAAACGATTCCTTGAGCAGAAGTGGCCAAGTTCTGACCCACATAGGCCTGCCCTGCTCTTCGCATCCCACCTGGGCACCACAACATCACAATCACTGGAAACACATAGCCAATTCAAACTGGAGTCAGACATTTAATGGGTTGAGCTACAACCTATAAAGGCAATTGCATGAAAAGTTTTCTTCAAAAAGGGATAATGAGATCAGCTTGGCCAATCAGTACCTGTTTCAGTAAAAATTTTGGAAAGAAATTGATGGAGGGGATTAGCAGGAGCTAAAAAGCCAAGGTTTAGGGTGGTCAAGTGTACAAAAGTGCTGGCATGATGGGGGAGCAGAACAGAATCTATGAGCTGGCACAAACTGTGAGACAGAGAATTGAGGGAAGAAAGGGTGAGTCAGTTGGCTGGCAACATGAAGACTAGGAAAAACAAAGTCCAAAGAGTTAACTCATTCTGATGGCAGAGGCTCCATTGACTCCTGCTGCTGAGGGGCTTCCTAGAGCCACCCTAAGTATGAACTCCCTGACTTCATCTCCCTGAGGCTGATGCCCCACACTTCCCATGAGGCTGGGGTGTGGGTTGGGGGGTATCTTCCCCTGGGTTCCCAAGTAGCCCTAGCCTGATGGCGGAGGCTCTTGTTCTACCCATTTCTATTTCCACTCTTAAAATAAGCTGTTTCACTTGGGGTCACGCAGACAAGTCCCTGTTTCTCTCTGTTCCAATGTTGCACCAGGAAAAAGAAAGTGTCTGACACCAGGAAAAGATGACATCTTAGTGTGGAGTCCGTGTTGCCTGTGGAAGTGGCCTGTGTATTTCAGGGTCCCAGCTTGGCTAAGCCTTTATGAACAGAGGTCAGTAGAAATTGGCCGTCTAGGCTTGAGTAGTGGATGTCAGACACTTGTAGCTCCTAACTAGCTGTCCTTAACAGCTTTTAATTTTTGTGTTCTTAGGCAGGAGGCTGTGGTGAAAGACATGGTTCTGGCGTCAGATTACTTATGTTTAAGTTCTGCCTCCACCACTTACCCACTTGGGGAACATTCGTATCTCTCTATGCTTTAGTTTCCTCATAAGTATTGTTATGACACATGCTTTAAGATTATTGCTGAATATTTTGTCAATCTTCCACCAAAATACCCATTTGTTATATTTGTTTACTTATATTTCTCTTATTAGACTCTCGCCTCTTTTTTAAAAAAAAAGATTTTATTTATTTATTTGACAGAGAGAGAGCACAAGCAGGGGGAACTGCAGGCAGAGGGAGAGGGAGAAGCAGGCTCCCAGCTGAGCAGGGAGCCCCGATGTGGGGCTCGATACCAGGGTCCTGAGATCATGACCTGAGCTGAAGGCAAACGCTTAGCCAACTGAGCCACCCAGGCGCCACTAGACTCTTGCCTCTTTGAGAGCAAATGACAATAAGCACATTTTTGTTTTTCTATCACTTATCACAGTAGGGTCTCAATAAATTAATATTTTAATATTTCCTTGTCTAAAAAAAACTCCTTTCAAAATTTATCCTGCTAGTTTTTATTCTCTGAATCTTGCAGAGATTTTAAATCTCTTTAACCTCCCCTTCCACATGTGGATATAAATTTGTGATAGGTATTTTTTTTTTTAAAGATTTTATTTATTTATTTGACAGAGATAGAGACAGCCAGAGAGAGAGGGAACACAGCAGGGGGAGTGGGAGAGGAAGAAGCAGGCTCATAGTGGAGGAGCCTGATGTGGGGCTTGATCCCATAACGCCGGGATCACACCCTGAGCCGAAGGCAGACGCCCAACCGCTGTGCCACCCAGGCGCCCCTGTGATAGGTATTATACTTGCTTTAATTATTCATTTATTTTATTAACTCATCTGTTACTTAATTAGCTTCAGCTCAGCAACCTTCAGGCCCTTTAGAACCCACCTTTGCTTACCATGTTTGCCCCTTTCTTCTGACATACTTTTTTTGCTCTTTTTTTACTCAAATTAATTATTACGCTTATCATTCTTGAGTGTCTTTCTGCCTGAGTCTGTCTACTTCTCCAACTCAGCAAGGTCATTTTGAATTCCAATCCCATCTGTTAAGAAGTTCACTCTCTCTCCAGGTGACTACAGCAGCTAAATCAATGACTTGCCTATTTCTTCAAACAGGTCATTGATGAAAGTTAAAACACACAGCTTCTGCCTGCCTTATAAATAAAAATGTTATTTTCCAAAGCTGTAAGAACATGAGTAGGTATTTGAAGAGCCAAGTGTAGAAGACATTTTTATGTAAGGAAAACTTTTGATCGTGAGAACAAATGGCTCAATAAATCTTTGTATAATTGCTCAGTGTCCTACAACCCAATATTTCAGTTCATAAACCAAGACTTAGCCTCATGTAACTTAAAAATTTGTTTTAAAGTTCACTTGAGCCTGTCCCACATCTAAGTTTATCCAGTAGATATACATAGTATCCTATACGTAGGTGTAAGTAAAAATTTAGCAAAGCAGCAAATAAGAATATATCCCGATTTTAGTGCAGTTTGGGTGAGCAACTCCTAGAGGCTGGGTAAGAACAGTTTGTATCGATTTTCACAATAACTGGCCGAGTCTTGATTTTAATTAGGTTTGTTACTCTCGGAAAAAAGTATATTACTCGAAAGAGAAAGGTGAACTAACAGATCAAAATATTTTATTATTTCATTAGATGAAAGTAATAAATCTAAATAACGTGTTTGCAGATGAAAGGAAATCATTGTTGGGTTTGGTTTTTTTTTTGTTTGTTTTGTTTTTGTTTTTTGGTCTTGAAAGAATACATCCTTATTAGGAGTCTGAGAGAGTTTCTTGAGTGAAGTTGGGCTCCAAAACCCTTTGCCACGTTGAAAAGTGTGTTCGGCTTTCCCGGTGTTTACCCAGGGACTTTATGCCACACTGCAGGTCACAGAAAGTGACCTAAGCTCTTTACCATTGGCATCCCAAGGTTTCCGTCCAGTCCTCGGGAGAATGCCCTTTCATTGCTTTTCCAGCCAAACGGACCTACAGCAGTTTGTTTATATGATCACCTGCTAGAACACTAGAAAGAATCGTGACAAAGGTAAAGATTTACGATCATGGTTAAAATTTAGGCTGAATTTTCTTGGATTAATTTGCTTCATTGAAAAATAGTCTTTTACGGAGATATGAAGACTTTTGTAAGCAAGGACTGAAAAGGTCTCTTGGGGCTTTCAGCCTGACGTTTTGTTTTGCCCTACCGGGGCTTTTCCTTAGGTTGTAAATTTCAGCTTTCTAATGTCAGGTTTCTCCTTTGTTGAGCTTGAAGGCATTTCTGGAATTACTCAGCAGAGGGACTTTGACAATTCCCTGCCCAGTTCTTAGGTCATAGAGCTGATTTATGGCTGGAGGAGGTTCTCTAAACAGTAGATGAAATTGGTGAGATGTTATCCATTTATTAAAGTGGGTTCAGGAGTTCCTCCTGCTGATCAGTGGGAGTCATCCTAAAAAAAAAAAAAAAAAAAAAAAGTCAGCCCTGGGTGCATTTATTGCTACCGTGTGAATTTTACTGCAGGAAAATGAAAATCAGTCTTACAGAAATTGTTTAAGGATGGAATCTGAAGAATATATTGATGGCTTTACGGCAAATTCTAAATTTGCTATTTCAGATTGATAGCATTAAAGCACATTCAGAAATGGCTGTTCTTATTAACGTAAATTTGCAATTTCAATATTTATTCAACCAGCATTTATTGAGTGTCTTTTCTGTTCAGGTACTCTCTAAGTACTGTGGACACAGCAGAGAATAAAGCAGACAAACTCTGCCGTCTATAACTATGGGGAACAAACATCATATAATAACGAATTAACATATAGCAACCCAGCTAATATTCGGACTCTGATGAAAAATACAGGAAGGATATAGAGAATTGGGAGTGGTAGTCATTTTAGGGATATATAAGTTTCCTACTGCTGCCTTAACGAATTACCACAAATTTATTGGGTTAAAATAACTTAAATTTATTATCTTATAGCCTTATAGATCAGAAGTCCTACACTCCTAAAATCAAGTTTTAAAATCAAGGCATCAGCAGACTCCAGGAGAGAATCCTTTCCTTCAGCTTTTCCAGATTCCAGAGACTTCTCACATTTCTAGGCTCATGGTCCCCAACTCCTCTGTCGTCAAAGCCAGCAGTTTAACATCTCTCTGACCCTTCATTTGTTGTCACATCTCTTTCTGGCCACAGCCAGAAAAGGTTTCCTATTGTAAGAGGTAATTCGCTTAGATTGAGCCACTCAGATAATCCAGGATAATCTCTGTATTTTCAGGTCCGTTCATTAGCAACCTAAATTCTATCTGCAACTTTAATTTCCTTTTGCCACATAAGAAAAACATATTTGCATTTATTTAGACGCCTGAATTATCTGAGGTTTGACCAGTGAGAGCCTTTTCAAATTGGGTTCTGTAACCCTTTGACATGTTCCTATCATAATTTAAGCACCCTCTCACTTCTGGCACAATAAGGTGATCGTGGCTTCTTTCGTAGTTTCCCAGTCCCAGCTCAAGAATCAGCCATTTATTCAAGGATTCTGGGTTCCTTTTAATGAAAAACTGGTAAATAGTTGCTAGGTATGTTCATTGACTTTGAGATCTGTATATATTTTGAAGGTAGAGTCTGAAGGTGTGAGTGAAAAAAGGGAACAAAGGATGAACTGAAAGTTCCTGAGCTGAGCTAATGGAAGGATGGGGTTAACATGAACAGGGCTGGGGGTGCTGAGGTGGAGTAGGTTTGGAGTTCAGTTTGGCCAAGGTCAGCTGAGATGCCCGTTAGACATTCTACCAGAGATGGTAAGTAGGCAGTTGGATATCTGGGTTCTGGAGGGAATTCTGGACTGGGGATGACCTTTGGGAATCATCACTGTATATAGATGACATTTAAATCCACGAGAAAGGATAAGATCATCAAAGGAATGAGTATAGATACTGAAGGGAAGATGGCCAGGGTCTGAATCCTGGGGCTCACCAACATAAGAGACCAAGGGGAAGAGGAACAAGCCATAAAGGAGACTCAGAGAGAGTGACCACTGAAGCAGAAGGAAAAGCAGAACTTGGTGTTCCAGAAGGCAAGTGAAATACCATGTATGGAGAAAGTGATCAACTGTGTCAAATGCTACTGCTGAGTCAAGTAAGGTGAGCGCTGAGAATTGACCATTACTGAGGGGGTGTGCGCGGTTCCTCTGATTGGAATGGATGTGAACAAAAATAGGAAAGATGGACTCAAACAGAACACATGTAGACAAATTCTTTGAAGGGCTTGCTGCAAAGAAGAGCAAAGGAATGGAGTAGTAACCACTGAAGAACTAAGGTCATATAAAGTTGTTGTTGTTGTTTTCAATAAGATGGAAGAAATACCAGCCTACTGTTATGTGGTTGGAAGTGATAGACTGAGTAGGGAGTGGAAAGATTGATAGATGGCAGCAGGCGGGGTTGGGGGTACATTCTGTTGCCTTGCCATTTCCAGCTTCTAGAGGCTATCCACATTCCTTGGCTCCCAGCTGCCTTCTTCTAGCTTTAAAACCAGTAATAGCTGGTGGGTCCTTCTCACACCTCTCTAACAGCTCTTCCCATCACCATCCCTCTCTCTCATTGTACCCAGGAGAGACTCTCCAGATTTAAGGACTCCCATGGTAAGTTTGGACACACCAGATAGTCCAGAAGACTCTCCCCATCTCAAGGTCCTTAACCTGGATCACATCTACAAAACCCCTTTTGTCATGTGAAGTATCACATCCACAGCTTCTGGACATGAGGACTTGGACATTATTCTGCCAGCGCTAACATCCCAGAGTTACCAGAATGCCTGAAATAGATGGTTTCTTAGTTGGTTGTGCTTTTCCTTGAACCTCCTTGGCTTCGTCTTTAATTATTTAGACTGGGGTAAGCTTCTTGTGAGTTCTCACAAATTCTAGACAGGTGGGGCTTAATTCTGTGTGCACCTGCATACGGGCCTCATGGATCTGTCATTTAACTGATGTTGATTAGGTCTGCATTCACTCAGCTATCACTGAAAGGGAAGATGGATGCAACTCCCCGATTCATCTCCCACTCTTCTCCTGTAAATAATGTTTTCCAGGCTTCCTTGCACCTGGCTTCTAGCCAAGTTGCATCAGTGGAGGCCTGGGGAGAGATTAGACTACAGGAAGAAGGAAGGAGCTGAGGTATTTCTCGCTTTCTGTTTCTGCCTCATGGGGTGGTTTCCTGCAGCGACCGTATTTGCTCTGTGGTGCCAGCTCCCCTGGGCAGCCCTCTCTGGGATTCAAGCTGCAGCCAGAGGCCTGGCTTCTGGATTCTAGTATCACCACCTCTTTCTTAGCCATGCTTGTGGCTTCCTGCTGTTGCTAATCTCCAGGCTGCCTGCCTTCTCTCTTTGGCTCCTTAGCTCTTCCATCACGGTGTCAGTCGCTCACTGCATCAGAGTTCCTCTATTTGAAAATATCTCAAGTACTTTCTGTTTTCCTGGCTCAACTTTCACTGATAGAATGGAAAAGAAAACTATGCTAATTTCAATCTTGCCTTTATAAAAATAATCTCCCTTGCCCATCTGAAAGGGACCCTTGTATTCTTAAAAAATAAAAAGCTTGACAGAAAATCCATTCAGTTTGTTTAGAGGTATATAAAAAAAAATTTAGCACCCTCATGGCATTTCTGACATGAAATATGTAGCTTGATGTTTACTTACTGAGGCTGATGTCATAGAGTGAGCGCTACGAGTGCACAAGAAAGGAATTTCGGGAAGCCACCCTGAACTGCGGGGGATCAGGTTTCTGAATGATGAGCTGGGTGGCGTTGTTGTGGCAGGGGACAGGACCATATCCCGCGGCCGGTGCCGATCAAGAACACTCAATCACGGCTTTGGGGCACAGAGGACAGGATGAAGAGAATTCCACATGTCTAAGAAGTGCTTTCCTCTATTTCAAGGAGAGGGAAAACTAGGGCAAGAATGCTGTCGAGCCTGGTGGTGGCTGGCTGCCACTCATTTCTTCTTAAACACAAATACACACAGACAGTGGGAAAGGAATGAAGGGAAGTCGACTCTCCTCTGAACAGGAAGGCTATTAGCCAGAGGAAAAAGATTACAAAATAATTTGCATACATGATTATTAGGATGGAAAAGGATGACTCTCTCTGCAGTTCTTGACACAACTTTGTGGCTTTCCATGGTTGAGATAATGTACATAAAGCAGAGAGCCCACCATCTGACTAATTAACTCGGCAGCAGGGAGGGAATGGATGAAAGGATAATTAATAGGTCAAAGACCCAATGCTGTGTTATGATTATTTGAATAATATTATGATAATTTGAATAACGTACGAGAGTTTGTGAAAATTGGTTGCTGGCTAGGACTCCAGCTGACAAAACATTTGAATCACGCTCATTTTATACCTCCTGGGTAGCTTTCCTTCCTTCCTGAAAGTACTGAGCATATGTTTGGATATTGGAGGGGAGGGGGGAAGAGATGGTGGGAAATGACTATGAAAAAAAAAATAGTGTTTCAAATGTCCATGGCAGAGTTCCTCCATTTCTATTCACATTGAAGTGACCTTAACTGGCAGCGTGGTTGCCCGCAGAGACAATAGATACTGCCGCAGACGACTTTGCAGGGAATGTTCAATGAAACAAACAGCCCAGTGCCTATTTCCTGGCTTAAAAAAATAAATTACATAATTAGATTAGGTCTATGGTTGATGGATTTCCATCTTTATATAGAAAAACAAAACTACAGAATTACTCTTATTTTAAACAAGTAGCGATTTTAAACCAAGACATTTATTTAGAATTGTTTGAACATACTGAACGTTGAATAGGTCCTACACAAAAATTTGTTTAGAAAATCTTGTAGGTTATTAACTAATGTGGCAGTATTTATAGTATTCCTACAGGCGACGATGGGGCAGTTTCGTATCATATATCATTTCCGTGGCCTTTTTCCCCCCTCTTACTGAGAAAGTGGACTTCATTGTCAACATCTAAGCAGCAATCTAGAACATGGCCTGAGGGTGTTTAGGACAGGTAATACGAAAGGCCAACCTGCTTTCTGCTACATGAGGTTATTTTCCTGCAGGAGTTCTGGGTCAGTTGTATTACTTATGTGAAAAGAGTAGCTTCCTTCTACCTTTCCATTAATCCAATTACCCTCCAATCGGGGAGATTTGTCCCCCTAGGGGACATTTTCGCCTTGTCATGATTTGGGAGAGCTGCTGATATCTACAGGGCAGAGTCTAGGGATGCTGCTAAACACCCGGCAATGTACCGGCCGGCCCCCTCAGCAGAGAATTGCGTGGCCCCACATGTCAGTAGCACTGACGTTGAGAAACGGCGGTAATCGGCGAACACAAGCGCGAAAATGATGCTGCCTTGGCTAAGACTCTCCTAAGTGACTGTGAGCCTTTGTTCTCCATTTCTAAGATTTTGCCTCTAAAAACAGGGAAAGTGAGGACTCTACTGCCCATGACTAACTGTGGAGTCTCTAATACTAGCATTTAAGTAGAGATGCTATCTGGCTACAAGTCGATTGTGAAGGATTAACACGAATGATTGAAGTGCAAGCCATTCTTAGCCCCAAGATGTCATAGGTCAAAGATGAACCTAGGAATAGGATGTGTTTATTTTTCTGAATGTTCTGATAAGCAGTGGCCTTCGGGGGATCTGTCGGGCTGCCGACAGCCTTCTGCCACCAGAAGAGATAGAGCTGAGGGTACCAAGGAAGCTGAGCAGGGCTTCAGAGGAAAACGGGGCTCTATCTCTAAAGATGCAATCTAGATGCCTACCTGCACAGCGTTTGCAGTCCCGTATGTTCTTGCTAGCTAATTTAAAGAGTTTCGTGGCTCAAAGATTTAGTTGAGAGTGTGACACATATTATTTATTATGACTGGTAGGTGAATTAAAGAGACAGCTTTATTCCTGAGGTAGAACCGCAAATAAAAATTACCAGCTCTCAGGGGACCTCATTGATAGTAAAGAATATGCTATTTGGTATTTAAGAATACTTATCATAGGGGCGCCCAGGTGGCTCAGTCAGTTAAGTGTCTGCCTTCGGCTCAGGTCATGATCCCAGAGTCCCAGGATCGAGTCCGATGTCGGGCTTCCCGCTTAGCAGGGATCCTGCTTCTCCCTCTGCAGCTCCCCCTGCTTGTCTCTGTCTTACTCTCTCTCTTTCTCAAATAAATAAAATCTTTCTTAAAGAAGAGTACTCATCATAAAAATTGATAAAGAACATTATTTGCGTTTTAGAACGAGCGACTGGGTTTTAGACCAGCTCTCAGCTTTCCAGCTTGAGTGTTCTTTCCTTGATTTCACTTCCTAAAGCAAATATTACTAACATTTAGGTTGCCAAGCAGCTCACAATAAGCACCTGTATCCACCACCCAGTTTCTATAAATAGAAAATATAGACAGTGGAACAAGTATCATTGTTATGCAGTTAACGGCTTGATGTAGAACAAGAGATTAGATGTATTTTATAATTAAAATATAATTTTTGAAACATATGTAGTTGGGTATTACTGTGTAACACTTGAGCTCCAAATGTATGTTGTTACATAGGGATCTTTGAAAAAGAATAGGAGCTGGTCAGATGCAGAAACTTTCATCATTTACATGTCGTGAGAATGTAGAGTAATACACTCTCCCCTGCTTTCTTTCACTTATTAAGCTTTGTATTATAAATGCATGTTTCTTACTTTTGTGTCCTTAACATAAAAGAAAATTTAATAAAGGCTTCTTGTGATGCAAAAAGAGAGAATATTTTTTAAATGTTGGCTTTTGCTGTTGACAAAAGGGTTTGTAAATAAATGATAAAGTTACACCCACTGACATCCATCAACACAGTAGGAGACAAGTATGTGGTATTGTATTCTAAATTTCTAAATAATAATAAACCATTTTTAAATAATAAGCATACACACACATGGTGTTAAGATATAAAGAAACTATTGTGGTGCTTAGTTTGGGAATTTGAGGTAGATAACTTTGGTAGATAAAAATACAGTATTTGAAAAACAGAATTATGTTGGATTGCTATATGAAATCCCAGCTTATAGACAGTCCACTGAAGAACATGGCTCCTTTGTAACTCGGGGATTGTCAAAATAGGCTACTAGACCATTAAAAGCTATGATCTGGGATTCATGGCCCAAAACTGTGAATGATAAGAAAAGACAATGAGTAACCAACATTAAAAGAAGGATCAGTAAAATGCAGAGGTTTAGAGTTCTAGAAGATTCCATCACCAAAGCAGAATTCAATTCCTCAGACACAAAGGCAACCATGAGCAAGCTGTGGAGTCCTTTCTTAATTCAACTAGGGTCTAGTAGACATATGGGAAGTAGTGACACGGGGGCCCCTCTGTGATGTTTCTTGATGGTAAGTATTACCTTCCTGGGACTGAGTCCCCAAGCAGGAGAGGGATCAAGCGGAGCTGGAGCTGGGAGGATGCGCTTCAGCAGAGCCGTTGTTCTTAAAGCCGTCTTGTTCCAGCCAGCTCTTGCTAGCTCCGAGAAGGTGGCTCTGTTGACTTCTTAACATCAATACAATGTCAGCTGACGGCAAAGCAATGGCGGGGGTACAACTTCATAACACACTTTTATAAAAACATGTCAGCCAAAAGTGTACTACTTTCAATGACCATCAAACCCAGAAGCCCCTGACCAAGTGGGGTTTTTAGTAGGGACCCCAGCTCTCTCACCATGCATTTTCAATATTTACCAGCAGTTTGTAGAGTGGTGATTTGTAACTATACTTTCTTTCCAGCCTTTTGCTGCATCTCCAAGCCTCTATGTTGCTCACCCAACTCCACTGAGGGTTCTGGTGCCCAGATTATAAAGTTTCTCTCTAGCTCCTCTCCTAAAATAGTCCTGGGTAAACACAGTAGATGCCATCGGGACCACAACTCTATCCCTTGGATCTCACTGCTCTTCTCCACCATAATGCATGCTACAAGCATCTGTGACTCTCACCTGGAGCCAGAAGTGCTGCCGGGAACTGCCCTCAACCACCAACAAGAGGGAGTTTGGGAGAGAAATGCCCCAGCTTTTTTTTTTTTTTTTACCGCTGGAGGGACCATGGGTCACCATGACTGGTGCTCTGTGCTCTCTCCCAGAATTAACCAGAAGGATTTGGCCCCAGTTGTCCATAGCAGTAACATGCCCAATAATGCACTGCATTTAATGGCACTTCCCCCCATATCTGTACCCACCGTTAGTCTGCTTAATTATGCTCACCTGCATCCTTATCTATTCTCTTAGCTCCATGATCACCTTCTACTCCGACCTTGAAAATCCTCAAACATATATGAACTGAACCATCTTATTTAGATTCAACTTCATGTCTCCAATCTTACCCATGTGCCTGATACATTCCAGCTACATAAACCTTCTCATTATTCACTGCAAATGTCGCATTCTCTCCTATCACTGTATTTGTATTCCTCGTGTGTTCTTCCGGCCTTTGGAACTCTTCTCTTCCCCTGCTTAAAAGTCACCCCCTCAGTGAAGTGCCTTCTCTGACACTCTTGGGCAAAATTACTTGCTGTCTGTTGTGTTTTTCATACCATTGCATATGTATTCATTAGAACCATCATCCCTTGAAATTGTAATTGTTTATATGTCTGCCTTTTCAACCAGGGTATGAACTTGAGGACAAGAATAGTCTTTGGTCAATATCCTGAGCTCCTATGGCTGGATTTGCTGGAAGATAGCAGGTAGTAATTTAACATGTGATGAATGAATAAAAGTTACTCATTAAAGTTGCAGTCCTTTTCCCCCCAATACTTCATCTGATTTTTGTAGAAAACAAATGTGTTGCTTTTATTTCTGTTGGTATGTGTCATCCCCAATTCTGAAATGATCTGCCAGCTGGTTTCTTGTGTCCACATGTCTTCCACTTCAGCTAGGTGTTTTTAGTTACCAACTCAGCCCAGACTGAAAATAATCAGATGGGTTTCTGCCACCAGAAACCATAAAACAGCTTTGGGTCTTATTTGATCTGCTGTTTCCCAGGCAAAGTCCTACCTCCCAAATTCTGTTGAGGTAAACTGTAGATGTCCTTATGGTCTAAGTCACTATTAGTTTGGCTTTTAATTAATTGCAACTAAAAGAAATCTTAAATGATGAATTTATGAAATAATAATTTTAAATTGCATTAAAGAAAAGACACATTACTTAGAGAGGCAGACAGGAAGGAGGGATGAGGGAAGAAAGTACTGGAATGAGGAGAAGGAAGGAGTGAGGAAGAATTAGTCTGTAGAGGCTTTACATCATTGGCAAGTCCCAGAGTATTAAATAAGACAAGAGTGGTTTGGTAAAAAGGACAAATGAGCATTCTTGAGTGGACATGTTCAATGACTCAGAGATAGGATCAGTTAAAGGAATTCATTTGCAACAAGCTACTTAAAAACAAACATTTGGAACACAAGTGTACACAAATTAGTGGAACTCATGATTGCTGACTTATGGAAGACACTGTCTGAAGAGCAGAATACTATTTCAGCATAACGGTGGGAAACTGTACTGGGTACCATGATGATGACACGTTGAAGACAGAATTCCAGTGCCACCATTGGCGGTGACTCAGAAACACTCCAGCATCTCCGAGATTATGTGCACAAGCATGTATAAGGAAAATACGTACTGTCCTGGTTGTATCATCAAAGGACAACATGACTTAGGTCTAGTCACTTAATTACCCTAATAGCCACCCAGGGCTGGCTCACTTTGTTCATCTTTAGAAAAAGGAAAAGGAGTCTGAAGATTCAAGTTCCTTTCAACTCTACATCCATGGCTCAGTGGTCTCAAAGTTAAAAGATTTTTTCCTACCAGTTCTGTCTTAATGTCCTTATATTTTTTTGAATCTGTATTTAAAATATAACAACTAAAGTTCTTAAAAATTACAAAATAAAAGAGTAAGAGTAGGGCATTGGAAAAAAGTTAAAAGTAAAATTATATTTCATATTTAGTAAGTTTTCTGAACCAAATTGCTTCTGACAGAGAATTTTCTATTTTACTATTTTTACTGCTTGGCTTTTTTTTTTTTTTTTTTAGCCCGTTAGATAGGTAATTAATGCTCTGAGTTGTATTTCAAGCAGTAAGTTTTGTCAATACTAACTAAATAGTGATAACATTTCCTTTCTGCTCTGGGCTTATGGACGATGATCATAAAATTTTTTAGTTTTTAGGAAAGTGAAAATATCTTCCTTTCTCAAAGAGCAGACAGTTTCAAGGGTAACATGTGCAAATGCATATACTCCTATCAGAAAAATTGCTTCTTTATAGTTGAGGGAAAAAATGGTGGCCTACAACGTGTTGGACAAAATTCCGGTTCCTGTGGAAACCAATGTTCACAGATTCTGACAGCACATGGCCTCCTGATGATCTTGGATCAAACAGCTGCACACGGCATTTTAGTTTGCATTGTCAAATGGAAAATAACCAAAAACTCTCAACTGAACATTCATGAGGCAGCTTGATATATGTTGACAATGGCATTGGACACACCAGTGCAGATATGACTTAGCACCACCCATGAGCATTACAAGATCTTGAAACATTAATTCTATCTGCCTCCAAAATTGTATTTGTGAAAACAAATAAATTATACTTTCTCTTTTTTAATTATATTTGCTAAAATTTATTTGACTAGTTGGTTCTACTTAGAACAGCCTTTTAAAAGTGGGACGTGTGTTTCTCTAAATGCCAGGTGTCTTCCTAAGGACTGTCCTATATGCTTTTTGGTAATACTTAGCTTGTAATATATATAGATAACAAATATTCCTTAGGCTACATAATAATATGAATGATTAATTCCAACATGACTTAAAAGCTTTTGTTTTTAAATTTAAGGAACATACTTGTATTGAGGGTTATGTTTAATTGTTATTGTTTTGTTTTGGTCTGAACTTCATCTCATTTTTTACCCTTTTGGCTATGGTGTGAAGGATAATTAAATTTCTATTGAGTTTTGTGAACCCTGTGGAGAAAAGATTTATATCCACGTAGGAAATCTTGGAAGCATGAAGTTTTGTACTCACATTCTGGGATTTCTGTTGCTACCTTGTTAGAAATCTTGAGAGTTAGCCAAGGAGTAGAAATGTAGAGCATACCCAGAAAATCTGGGGAAAAACTGGGAAGATTTGAGACTGAGAATGTGAAATGTTTAAACGTTTTCAGAATTTATCCTGAGATTACTGAATAAGTTATCTAGATAAGATTGGGTCTAGAATAGAAGCATAGTAAGAACTGACTGAAATAACAGAAATAAAGGTTCTGATGATAATCAGTCATAAATGACAGGGTTTATACATAATTGTTTAAATATTTAACCATGAACAACATTTTTATTAATCATTTTTACCATTAGTGAATTTTAAGGTAGACATACCTCCAGATACAGTAGGAAAAAACTGTAAACTGAAATTATAATAAATTCCTTAAGCCTTTTCTCATGTATGAAAAGGGAATGCTTATTCAATATGACAGTCTATGTTTAAACGATCCACTGAGTACTCAGGATGCAGAGAACATGTTTCCAGAACATTTGAAGACAAAACCATGTATGAACTTAATTATCTTATAGAAGGTGACATTATTAGTCAGTGAAACATTTTTAAAAGAGTGAAATGATTCATAAGAAACATTATTGCTAATTATTAATAAAATGTATCATCTGGGAAAACACAAAGCTTTCTGTGGTCTGCTGAATGTATGAGCATAATGGTGGGAAAGAACCGTCAGCGTAGCCATGTGTTAAGTTGGAAGGTAGGAAGGAGGGTGCAGGTGCAACATACAAGCTCTTCTTTTCTGAAAATATTCATAAGCAACTTCCTGGTGGCTAGCTATTGCCAGAAAGAAAAGCTACAGACTGATCCTTCTGATGTGTATTTTGGTGAAATCCCCTGAGTTTTTACCAGTTTATTAAAAGCCAACCCTTTATGAGTGGATCGATATTTTTGCAAGTGCATCTTCCTAGTAATCAGGTAAGCCTTGGGAAATATTTCTTTCCACTTAAAACAAAAAGATCACAAAGAAAGCATGGACCATTTTCTCACAGAGGCTGCCCTTGACTAAAATCTTTATTGAGTATTACCACATCATATTTGGTACTCCATGCTCATGGATTGGCAGACTTGGTGTCAGTTTTCTCCCAAATTGATCTCAGTGCAATCACAATAAAAATTCCAACAGGTGTGTGTGTGTGTGTGTGCGTGTGTGTGTGTGTGTGTAAGAAAATAACAAGCCGACTTAAAAACGTATATGAAACACAAGGAGCCAAAATTACTAAGGTAGTCTTAAAAAGGAAGAACAAAGCTGGGAGCCTTTTACTGCCAGGTTTCAACACTTACTGCAGAGCTACCAAAATTAAGACAGTGCAACATCACAACAAGTGTAAACAAATCGTTCACACAACAGAATAGAGTCTCCAGAAACAGAGCTACACATATACGTCACCTGAATCACGATTGCCCCATTCATGACAAAGTGACATTGCGGTACAGAGGGAAAAGGATGGTCTTTTCAATAAATGACACTAGGTCAATCAGCTGTCCATAGAAGAAAAACTGTATCCTGACCCCATATTGCACTATACACAACAATACACACACAAAAATCAACTCAAAAAGGATTAAAAACTTGAACATAAGACCTGAAACTGAAAAATTCCTAGAAGAAACTTAGATGAAAGATGTTTTAAATTGGATACAGAAAACACTAACAATAAAAGAATACATGAAAAACTGGACTACGTTAAAATTACAAACTTCTTTTCATCAAAAAACATTACTAAGAGAATGAAAAGGCAAAGAACAGAGTGGGAGAAGATTTTTTTTCAACATAGAAAACTTACAAAGAGCTCATATACAAGATGACTCCAATAAATTAATGAGAAAAAATAATAAGCCAACTTAATAGAAAAACATGCAAGAGACTTATGCAGGCACTTCTCAAAAGAAAATATACAAATGGCCAATAAATATATTAAAAGATATTTAACCTCATTAGTCATCAGGGAAATGTGCTCTCTATCTCTATCTCTATCTATCTCTATCTCTATCTATCTCTATCTCTATCTCTATCTCTATCTCTATCTCTATCTCTATCCATACAAAACAAAACAAGAAACCACAATGAGAAACTGCTTCATACTATTAGAATGGCTGCAATGAAAAAGACTGATAATGTCAAGTGTTGAGAAGGTTGTGGATAATTGGAACTCTCATAAACTGTCGGTAGACAAATAATACTATCTAATAAATTTGGAAATAAGCATACAGCAAAAAGAAATTTGGATATATGTCCACCAAAATGTGCAAAAATATTCTTAGCAGCGTTATTTGTAATAGTGTAAATTTGAAAAACAATGCAGTGTTCATCAACATCTGAGGGACAAGTAAATTGAATCATATAAAGATAATAGAATAAAAAATTGTCACTATAAGCGACAATAAGGAGACTGTCACAAACATAATGTTTAACAAAGGCAGCCACGAAAGAATTACATGCTGTATGATACCATTTACATAAAGCTCAAAAAGTGGCAAAGCTAATTACAGTGTTAGAAGTCAAGCTCGTGTTTACCTTGACGGGGGTAGGGACTGAGAGGCTTGGGAAGGGCTTCTGAGGAGTTAGTAATACTGTTTCTTCATCTGGTGCTGGATACGTGGGTATGTTAACTTTGTGAAAATTCGGTGCTGTGAGTTTATAGGTTATTTACATTTCTGTATTATATTATACCTTAATAAAAAGTTCATTTTTTAAAAAATCATTATCTTATCTGTACATAATCAAGTTCTATGGAAGAAAGCTTGGCAATATCTACTAAAATTTTAATACATTTATAGCCTTTAATCAAGCAATTTCATGTTTAGGATATTACCCTCTTAAAAGATAGGACAGAGACACAGAAATAACTTCATTGCCCCAGTGGTCATTCCCTTTTACTGGCACACTGTCATTTCCAGCTATCACTTCACGGCAGCACGTTCCTCTCATTTCCCCTGACCTATCCAGCATTCTTGGTTTTCTTTGCTGGTTCTGCCCCCTCTTCCACTGCTCCGAATGTAGGAGGGCCCCACAGCTCTGCCCTGTCCTCATGCCTTCTGTCTAAGCTCTTTCTCCATATGACCTCTTTTAGTGTAATGGCTGTAAGTGACATCTAGATGCCAGTGGCTCCCAATTTTCTTTATCCACTCCCTATCTCTCCCCTAAGCTCTAGGCTCATATATCCAACATCCAACTTGCCATTTCTACTTGATTGTCTGATGAGCGGAGCAGATTTAATATACTCAAAATGGCATTCTTCATACTTAGCTTGGTCAAACATATTCTTGCCACTCTTCTGCGTCTCAGTAAATGGTACCTTCACCCTCCTAGTTGTTTGGAACATTAATCTAGGAGTTCTTCATAACACAACCTCTTTTCTTTACCATCCATTCAATTCTTCGCCAAGATGATTGTTGTCCTTGAATTTGCTCACTTCTCTTCATCCCTAATGGCATCAGTGGGGTCATTAAATCCCAATTAGGTGATTTAAATAGGCCCTTAAATGGTTTCTCTAATTCAATTCTTCCCTTTTAACAATTCCTTTTTTAGCCTGAGTACCCTTTTAAATCATAAACCAGATTGTGCCATTTCCTTCCTTGAGAACTTACATGGCTTCCCAATGCTTTTAGATTAAAATCTAGACTCTTCGCCGCAATGACCTACAAAGTTCTATATTTTCTAGTTCCTGCTTTACATGATACGCCTCTTATAAGTACTGACACCCCCCCTTGCTCTCTGTATTCCAGTCACACTGGCCTCCCTGTGTTCCTCCAGCACCCTAAGCCACTTCTGTTCCCCGCATCTTTGTATTTGCTTTTCCCTTCACTCAGTATGGTCTCGCTCTGCAGATAGCTTGTCCATTCTCATCCTTTAAGCCTCTGCTCAAATGTCTCCTATTCAGAGAATTCTTCCCTGACTACCCTGTCTAACACGGCCTCACCAGTTACTCATTGCTTTATTTCCTTCACCACATTTATCATGAACCGAATTGTTTTAAATATGTATCCATCTATAATTTTTAATCACTATTTATTTACATATTTTCTTTCTTACTAAAATGTAAACTGAATGAAGGCAACATCCATATTTATTTGCCTTATTCACCAACATCTGAAAGAGTTGCTGGAAATGGTAGACAATCAAAAAGTTTTGCTGAATTGAGAAAGTTTCTCCCAGTCACTGCTCTCATCTGGAGGTGATTTTGCCCCCCAGGAGGTATTTGACAGTGACTAAAGACATTTTCTATTTTCACAGCTGGGGGGAGGGGAGGTGGTGCTGCTGGCATCTAGAGGGTAGAGACTAGGGATGCTGTTAAGTGTCCTGCAGTGCACAGGACAGCTCCCACAAAAAAGATTTATTTGGCTGCCAATAGTGCTGAGGCAGAGAAACTTGGATGAGGGGAGGCAGTATCTATCTCTTACTATCTGATGTCTGCTTGGAGACCCGAACGACATGGAGTGATGGTCAGCTTCAGATCTTTACTTTTTTAAAACTGCCCACATCCAGCCGCCATAATGAGTGATCGTAACTGACAATTTACCACCCACTATTAGAACAGCCAGGATTTCCCTAACTTACTCAGCCTGAGCAGTTTCCTAATTTTTAGTTTTCTGCATAGTTCAGACTTGAGACATATTTCTAAAATATTTTAGGAGGTATTTGCTTTGTGACTGCCCTTCTGCTTCTCTTCTCTGGTGGATAATTAGAAGGATTTATTCTCTGGAGATGTCAAGTAGGCACCTTTCTCATTACCTAAATTCACTTAGAGAAAAATAAATCAGGATCCAGATGAAAGTGCAGGAAGTGTCCAAGGGAGCTGTTTCAATCCGGAGAAAATAATTTCTACCATGTATAATCAGAAAGATGCTAAAGAATTCTTTACCTCCTCTCTTTGTAATAACCTTCTTACACCCCCAGCACTGTGTTGAGGCAGAATTTATAACTTGCTTAATTTACAGTGCAAAGAAGAACATTTACTCCCCAGTATTTTTTTTTTTTTTTCAATCTGTGCAGGCCAAGTTCTAGGGTCATGTGAGGTAGGGACCATATGTTTCCCAGGATAGAGTGAGGATATCAGTTTGAGTAGAAATAACGTTATCATCTATCTTTTAGAAGATTCCAATGACAGAAAACCAAATAAGTGTCAGGGAATAGCACAGTAATGGAAGTTGCTGCATAAAGAGAAGAAAAATACTACAGAAGGTGGGGAATAAGCCCAGAATGGTGTTTCTTCCATCCAAAGCCATGGCTCTTGAGAACGGCCATGTCACAGAAAGCCTCCTGCAATATGTGAGTGTCACATCCCTCCCTGTCTTAAGCATGACCAGGGAGGAGAGAGAGAGGGCAAGAAGCTCTCTCTCAGGTAAAATTGGATTCAGAGCCCTTGTCTTAGTCATTTCAGGCTCTATCACAAAGTGCCATAGACTGGGTGACTTATAAACAACAGAAATTTATTTTTCACAGTCTGGAGGCTGGGAAGTCTAAGATCAAGGCACCAGCACTGGTAAATCCTGGTGAGAGCCCCCTTTCTGGTTTATAGCCAGGGCCTTTGTGTTCTGTCCTCAAATAGCAGAAAGGACCCCTGTAGAGTCTCTTTTATAAGAACACTAATCCCATTCAGGAGGGCTCCACCCTTATGACCTAAGCACCTCCCCAAAGCCCCACCTCCTAACACCATCATCTTTGGGGGTGAGAATTTCAACAAATGAATTTGGGGGTGATACGAATATTCAGACCATAGCACTTGCCTACTCTTTCCTGCCTCCCCTAATTAGAAAATTCGTTTTCTAATTTTACCTTCCAAATAAACCACCAGCACCGATTCCTTGAAAATCAGGTTCTACTTCTGGGAAGACCCAGACTGAAACAGACACAGGGTAAAGAACACAAGAATCCTGCCTCCCAGGCCAGTGGGCTGTGGCATCAAAGACTGGGGAAAATAGATGGTGCTGCTCTTGTGGGAGGCAAGAGAAAGGATGTTTGCTCCAGAGAAGTCATGGAAAGGGGGAATGGGAGGCATAAAGCTGTGCAGTGCGATAATGGGAAGAGAAGAAGAGGGAGCTAGAAGGATTAGGGAACTTAGAAAAACCAGGGAAAAACTATGCCAAATGGAGTGTATATATAAGGCAGAGGGTATGGCAGGTGCGGTATAAGCTCTCTCTGCTTCCTTGGTGGGATCTTCAGTAAACTTGACTTTGCTCACTAAGGAGCTCAGTGGGAGCGGCTGCTATTTGCAGATCATCAGAGGTGCTGAGTGCTATCTAATGGTAGATGTGACGCGCCACAGAAATCACGCGCTAGACATCTGACTTTTATTTTTATCATTTACAATACCTAGCTCAGGGCAAAGGCACACAATAGCTTCAATGAACAATAAGAAAACTTATTCTTCCGGAACAATTGCATAAATAGATGTACTCTTCCATCTTTTGATAGGCATATTGATTAATAATCAGTGATAATCATCTTTTTGTGCTCTCTAGTTGAAATTGCTTCGGCTTCAAAGCATACCTATCATATTCATTTATTTCCTTATTCGTTCTACCCCAGGTAAGTACACACACACCCACCCACCCACACACACACACACACACACACAGACGATATGCCACAGCTCTTTTAATACAGTTACTCGAACACTCACAGAATTCATTTTCAGTGCTGCTCAGGAAAGCCCAGGAGAATAAAACTCATGGAATCATTCAACAAATATTTATATGACAAATATTTGTAAGTTATTAGAGACTCAAAGATGAAAAAATAGGGTTCTTGTCTTCAAAGAGGTCTCAGTCTGAATCATGTTCGTTATTCTCTCTACAATACTTCCCCTTCAGTGGGAACCATTGGGGGGTCATTTCATGGCAAATGCCTACATCTCATTCAGTTCTGCTCTTTGAGCACAGACTTGCTGTGCCATTAGTATATCACGTTGTCTTTCTTTAAAGAGAACTCTTAAATGTACTTCTCTTTGTCCTGGAAAGGTGGGAGTACATACCAAAATGTAAGCACATGTATTATTATCTTTCTAATCCCCAGGCTTCCTTTTAACCACCCACTTCCCTTGATATTCTGTCCAAAAAGCAAAGCAGAATTTCCGGACATTTTGTTAAAAAAAAAAGTTGAGAAACACACAGGTCCATTTATTTGGAAATCACAGCCAATGTGTGTGTGTTGATGGCTATTGTATGTAAGGCAGTTACAGGTCAAAATGAACCTAAGAACTCTACACGGGGGTGGAGGAAGAGAGGTGGAGAGCAATAGGGGTTGGAGATAGTCTGGAAGTGCAATGCGAGGGCTTTGTGAAAATCTATAGGCTTTTTCTTTAAAAAGGTAATTTTACAATTTAATTTATTACTGGCTTTGGAGACTGTCAGTGTCATTCTTTGGAAATTGCCCATTTGAACATCTCAGAAAATCTGATGGATAAAATGAAAAGTAGAGAAGGGAAAATAGTAAAGAGGCTTAAGTTGTAAGTTACAAATCTAGTGATTCTGACTTTAACCTTCAAAGAGAAAGAAAAATAGTTCCTGGCTTGAAAAAGAACAATTATGCACTCCTGCCTGTTTTCAAGCTCAATTCTTCTATAAGCCTTTAAAAGATAAATTCACCTATAAATCACCTTGGAAAATGGACTTGGAATCTGAGTGGGACTGCATTGTTTGTTTTTTTGCTTCTTTCTACGCTTGATTTGGGTTTAAAGAATTATTTGACTTTAACAAATTCATCTAATGGATTTCAAAGTGTATCTCACTAATACCCTAAGATTTTTTTACCACTATATTTAACTCCTAGTTGTTTCTTTGAACAGCAAATACATGAAATATATTTAACATATATATGTAAAATATATATATAACATTTATATATTTATGTATATAAAGGCAAGCCAATGAGTATTAAAGCAGATACTTAGTTCTGCACCACATTGTATGGGATGCCCAAAGTGGACTTCCTTCTCTCTCTCTCTCTCTCTCTCTAATTTGATTATTTTTAATGCCATTAAACACACACACACACACACACACACACACACACACACACACACACACGACCTTGCCCCTGAACCTTGAAGGAGTTTACATTCTCATTAAAGAGATAATATTTTATTCACAGGTAACAAATGGAAAAAGCAATCTAAGGCTCTTTATGTTTGTTTTGGTTTTTAAATTAAGGACCACAGGAACTCAGGAAAGGGCAGGATCATTCCTGGTTATAGGTGTTTGTCAAAGATCAATGAATCCAGTGCTCTTTTGGGAAATGACTGCTGGAGGATGGTGAGATTGAAGCGGGGCATCAGTGAGCTGCGTCAAAAGGCTCTAACCTGTGTGGACTGCAGAGGTGGGGGGGGGTGGGGGGTGGAGGATGTGGGACAGGTAAGGCTGTGGTTGGGCAAAGCAAGTCCAAAGAATGAAATATGGTCAGAGAGGGGAAGTGGAGCCTGGTGACAAAAGGCTTGAAGGAGTGACATGACAGGGCAATTTTCCTTGCTGTAACTGCAGCAAGTAGTAACTTGTATGTTCAAAGAAGCTCTTATTACAGTTTCTATTGACGTATGTGATTAAATCAGCAAAATCTCTTGTCTTGCATGAAAAGAAATCTGGCTTTCTCCAATTGAAAGATAAAAACTTTCCTAAGGTTTAAATAGACACTGAGGTGAGAAATCTAGTCATTTTTTTCAGCTATGACTAAGTGATGAGTTATTTTTCTCAAACATCATAATGTATATTAAATAATATGACATGATTTTCAGGCATCGTAAGTATACGAAGAGCCGGAATTTCCAGTCCCTTGATAGGAAACTAAAATATGTATAGAAAAAGAATTAAAAGAAAAATACAGGCCCAGAATTAAAAAAATAATAATAATACAGGCCCAGACAAATGCTTTCTTCCTCTGCTCTTTCTTTCTTTCTTTCTTTCTTTCTTTCTTTCTTTCTTTCTTTCTTTCTTTCTTTCTTTCTTCTTTAAGAGATGGAGAGGTGTAGGAGGAGAGGGAGAGAGAGAATCTTAAGCAGGCTCTATACCCAGCGTGGAGCCTCACCAGGCTTAATCTCACAACCCTGAGATCGTGACCTGAGCAGAAATCAAGAGTCAGATGCTTAACCTACTGAGCCACCCAGGCACCCCTCTTCCTTTGCTTTCTAAACTGACATAAAAGTAATAAAACTTTGGCTAGGGATTGGAAATGTGCTGTATACAAGAAATTAATTAGGCTGTATTGCAGAATCAGATGACTGATTTGAATGTTCATGTTACCCAAACCAGTTTTGCTTGATTATGGAGAAACCTGAGGTTGGAAAACTCAGCTGAATAAACACTCAAAGATAGTTTAGGATTTCTCAGTATTTATTTTTATCTCAAGTTTCCCCTGTATATGAACTTAAGACCATTGCACTTAGTTAATTATTACCTTTAAATCTATGTAAGATTTGTAACTTCATTTTAAAAGATATACTGCTTGGGGCACCTGGGTGACTCAGTCAGTTAAGCATCTGCCTTCTGCTCAGGTCATGATCTCGTGACCCTGGGATCCAGCCCCACGTCAGGCTCCCTGCTCGGTGGGGAGTCTGCTTCTCCTTCCCCCTCTGTCCCTCCTGCTACTCATGCTCTTCGCTCGCTCTCTCTCAAAATAAATAAATAAAATCTTAAAAATATATATACCGCTTATTTGTTAAAGGGAAAGAACAAGAAGCATCACCATTTAAGCCAGGAGTTGGCAAACGTCTTCCTAAAGTTCTAGGTAATAAATGTTTTAGGCTTGCAACTACACAACTCCACTACTGTCGAGTCAACCCAGCCATAGACAAAACAGAAAAAAATGAGCATGGCTGAGCTATAATAAAACTTTATAAAACAGGTAGCTTCCTAGAGGTATGGTTTGTCTACCCCTCCTCTAAATGGTATGGCCACCATTAGAGTAATTGCTAAGCCTCTTCCAAATTGAACACTGGGATAAGCCTCCCTACAGCTATCTATAACTACTGCTTGGGGTTGAGGTTGGTATATAGAAATGGGGGGAAGAAGGTTATTGTGATAAACAACTGCTATTTATCAATAAATATTATGTATCCCTCTTCAACTTTTCTTATTTTAATTTTTAATTCTGAAACATGTCAAACCGGTAGACAAGTAAGAGAATAACAGAACAGACACCATTACACTTACCACACAGATTCAACAATAGTTAATGTCTTCATACTTGCTTGAGGTCATTTTAAAAGAAATAAAATGTTACAGATAAAATTAAATGCTTATTCCAACCCTATTCTCCCTTCTCCAATGCTAAAAGGTTAATTCTTTCTTTGTAGTTAATCTGTCTTTTCTCTCTGGTTGCTTTTAGGATTTCCTTATTGTCTTTGATGTTCTGAAATCTGTGGATTTATATCTTTTATCAAATCAGAAAAATTATCAATAGTTCTTAAATGTAATATCATCTCCATTTTGTTTTCTCTCCTTCTGGAACTCCTATTTCAACATATCTTGTATCCTATATCCTCCATTTTTCTCACTTCTGTCTTGTACTTTCTCTTTATCTTTCTGTGCAGCAGTGGGGTAGTTTCCTTATGTCAGCTCTCCAGTTCAATAATTCCCTCTCAAATTGTCTAATCTTTATGTCGATTGAATCTTTAATTTCAAGGATTTTTTTCATTTCTAAAGATATATATTTATTTTTATTATTTTTTTATTATTATGCTATGTTAGTCACCATATAGTACATCATTAGTTTTTGATGTAGTGTTCCATGATTCATTGTAGCGTATAACACCCAGCGTTCCATGCAATATGTGCCCTCCGTAATACCCATCACTGGGCTAGCCCATCCCCCCACCCTCCCTCCCCTCTAAAACCCTCAGTTTGTTTCCCAGGGTCCATAGCCTCTCGTGGTTCATTTCCCCTTCTGTTTACCCCCCTTCATTATTCCCTTCCTTCTCCTACCGATCTCCCTGCTATTCCTTATATTCCACAAATGAGTGAAACCATATGATAATTGTCTTTCTCTGCTTGACTTATTTCACTTAGCATAATCTCCTCCAGTTCTGTCCATGTTGATGTAACTTACTCAGCCATCAGAAAGGATGGATTACCCAACATTTATATTTCTTTTTCAAATCTCCCATGTATTTTTATAGTGTCATATTGTTTGAGATTTATTTCTATTCCATCCCTTTTTTTTTTACTCTAATCATTTTGTTTCATAGATTATTTCAGATTTTTTTTTTATTATATTCTGTTTGACTGCAGGGAGAGAAGGCTATATAATCCTCATGTATGTCTTGTGTGTTTATTTTCCCTCCTGGCTTGTTTATTGGTGTGTGAGAGCTCATTATAACAGAAAAGTGTTCTTCCTTTGTATGTTTTGTTTTGTTTTCTTGCTAGAGTCCTTGCACTTTCAGGAATGTTGTTTGGGAATAGTTTTGTGTTTGTTTTTGCTAGGTGCTCCAGGGATTTCACCAACTGAAGTCAGTCTTGTTAATTTCTCAGATTAGGCATGTCCACACCCAAGGAATATAAAAATTCAGACAGTCCTAGGATTTTTATTTTTCATAAACGAGGGTTTTTTCCTCCTTAGAATCCCGGACAAAGACAAGTTTCCTTCTTGCTTTCTTGTGCCAATTGGTAGAATTTCTCTTTCCCCCTTCCACTGAAAAGATAGTCCTTCCATTATCCCAGCTTTGTGATGGGGTGTGATGCTTTAGCTCCCCAATCTTGCCTGAGCCCAAAGGCATATCTTCTATAACTCTGTGGGCTTTAAGGCACTTTTAGTGCCTTATACCTGAAGACTTCGATCTGGGGCAGTTTTCTTTTTGGTTGCTGGAATACCAGGTCCTGAATTTACCACTCTGATTTTCAGTATCCCCCTTATTTCTGTCATCTTCTTGCTTTTGAACCCAGCTACCTAAATAAACATTATGTTATTGTATATATGCATCATTTCTATGTGTTTATAAGCGAACAACAAATCTCTGACTTACTTATTTTGTCATGTTGCTGGGATCACTCTTAAAGTCATCATGGTATCAAACCAAAGATTTGTATATTGAGGATATTTTTTTAGTTACAAAACTATTTTGGGGTCTTTTTAAAAGACATTCTAAAAAAATGTTTTCATTCTTGAATATAAATTACATGTCTAATAGACTTTGTCCATTCGAGTTGAATCTGAACAAAAAGTCTGTTAATTAATAGATCCAATAGAGGAATCATTGAAAAATTTGTGAGTTCAGATACTATTTCCCATGAGTATATAATATATGGTATTAATGGTGCTATACATTCAACTCTTTAAAAAATCTAATAGATTTCACAATTTTCTCTTGATACATGATTGAAATGTTTATTATTATGCCAAAAGAAAGCCTGCACACTCTGTGATCAAAGATGCTTTTGCAAGTATATTTGGAAATTAATTTTTGCATTGTAGGAAAATACATGGCATTACACATTCACGAATTGTACCCACGTTGCCAAAAATCCAAGTATTTAATGTGACTTGGAAACAGATTTTGACTATTATATCTGTAATTATCTAATTCTGCCCCAAATAAGGATCAACATTGCAGCTAACTTTCTGCTTCTTATTAAGGTGCTTCTTTCCAGTGACTGAACCATATACTGTAGTCTGAAACTGGGAACTCATGTAACAGTTAAAGGCTTGTAGTTCTTAATATCCTCTCTTCATTATCATCTTACAAAGTAGGATTTTTAGAAAGTGCTTCTGAATTCAATTGTCCTCACATGGTTGGGACTGCGCCTACAGAGGCACCACATGCTGAAATGTTGAGCCTGAATGAATGTTGATGCTAGTGTCTTCCTGGAAGATGTAACACCCCCTGCAAAGAGTTTATAGCATTTAATAAATATCCCGAGTGTAAGCATTTCAAACTGGGAACTAAAAAATCGCATGACAGCTAGAGTCCGTTTGTTCATACATTTAGGCATTTTGTCTGATTATGGCATGGGTATAGTAGACAGTCTGGGCCAGTCAAGCCAACAGCTAGCTTTTCCGGTGAACAGATTGACCCAATCTTCACTTGATAGAATTTGTTTCCAACCCTTATCTCATCAGCTTCTACTTTTCTCCTGATCTCATCCTTTTGTGTTTTCTTGATTATTGGAATACCTCCATTGGAAATCCTGATTTCAGTCTGTTCTATATAGTTATGGAAGAAGTGGTAGCTCTTGCATCATGTTTTCTTTAGTCATTGGGTGAGGCCCCATTTTCCCCCTTTGATCTAATGAGCATTGTTTCCTCTAAGAGTCACTTTAAGAGTGACCTTTCTTCTTTATTTCTCATAAAACTTACTCTGACTTGGGTGTGCATTGGAAGGAGCGGAAGTAGAGCAACAGATCTCTGCAGTCTGGCTTAAGGCAAAATACTTTTTTTGTCTCTATGATTTTTCTCAGGTGATCTTTAGTTCCTTCCACTGAAAGGTATCTTATCTGATACCAGAAAGGTTTTCAAGCTCTACAATGCTAAGAGGTTACAAAGGCGAGTAATTTATCAATTTTAAATGCATTAGAGTTATTTCTCCATCTTGTCTTTTCTGCTTTACAAGTGCTTCCTGATGCATTTCCTGCAAGTGAACTTTTCCATTTCTCTTTATAGCCCCAAGCTCAAGCTCTAGCTCTAGCTCTTTAAAAGATGGCACTGACCTATTTCCCTTTCTGCATACAGACAGGTTTGAGCCTGACCTTAACATAAAGAGTAGGTAATAAACTGTGCTGTAAGCTGAATATTCTAAAGTAGTCTATAAAATAGGTTATTTACCACATAGTGATGGATGACTATAGAATGACCTTAGCAAACTATCAGCATCTATATTTAGATGCAGTTATCTAACAGCTCCTAAGTCCTGAGAAGTACATAGCAACATAAAAGAAAGTACAACCTCTCTTAAACTTATCAAGATCAGTAGATATATATAAATGTATATATCACTTTTCCTGCTAAGAAGGAATTTCAATAAAGATCAAAGGGTCGCTTCCTGTTCATCACAGATTTCTTCTAGTCATCTTCCTTCCGAGGTTGGCAAAGTCACCCACATTAGTGGTTACACCTTTTCAAATGAGCAACTTATAAATCAAAGGAGCCAAAATGGATCATGAATATTTGAAGACAGTGAAAACTGCAAAGCAAGAAAAGTCACTTGAAACTTAAATAAGAAGAATAAAAATGATATTCATGAATCTGGGCATTCTGGCCACTTGAGTTTATGCTTTTTCAAGCCCAGGAAGAGAATGTGTCCGACCAGAAGCACATTTAACAATCAGTCAGGGGAGAACTAACCACAAGGAAATGAAAACATCTTCACTGTTGCCTGTAGTTCTAGAGGAAGTGTTAGGATTATAACTGTCCTGAGAAAGACAGACCATTTAGCAAGTGTTATCAGTGGTGGACTCTCTGCGGAGCAGGGCAGTATATCTTCAATGAGAGAATTTCATTAAGCAGGAAAATCTTAACCCTTGAGAATATAATTTATGACTTTCAAAAAAATATTAAGCCCACTTTAATTCCTATATTAGATTGTAGGTGGGGCATATTTTTCTGAGCCTCATCCAAGCATAGTGTTTTGGTTTTTTTTTTTTAACTAATCATGTTTCAGAGTGTCAATGCAATATTCCCTACACACTTAAAATGAAATTTGAGGTAGTGGTCATATTTTTAAAAAACATTTATTTATTTATTTTAGAGAGAGGGCAAGAGTGTGTGCATGGTGGGGGGGAGGGGCGGAGGGAGAGGAGAGAGAGAATCTCAAGCACACTCCCTGCCGAGTGCAGAGCCAGGTGTGGAGCTACATCCCAGGACCATGAGATCATGATCTGAGCTGAAAGCAAGAGTCAGATGCTCAACTGAGCTACCCACACACCCCAATGGCTGTATTTTTCAAACCTTGGGCATGAGCATATCTTATAATATTATAATGTGTCACTTCTAGCGCAATACGGAAGGCACATACACAATAGATGTTTGATAAATACTTTGTGATCATTTTACAATCAATCATTCATCGTCACAGAACAAACTAATGTTAAATCTGGGCATTCCATGTCCCAGCTCAGGATTTTTGTTAGACTATGAGATCAACAATTAAAATAATTTGATTGTGAAAAAGCAAATTGTATTAACCTAGAGTTCATAGAGAATTTTGTGTCTTAATATTTAGTAAAACTTTGTAAAATCTAAAAATCAACCATCTTTCGACTAGAAATAAATGTAGCCCTACATAACCTTGGTGTTACCGTTCAGATGATGAATTTTTACACAAACTTTTTTTCATGACTTACTTTAATGAATGAATCTTCACTAGCAAAGAGTGCTGGGACATTCTAACATCCATTGTTATTGGGTTTTCTCAATGAACTCTGAAATATGAGTACTAAATTGGTTATAGTGGAATGCAAGGGATTGGGACTTTAGTCAATGACAATGATTTATGTATAATCAGGGGAAAAATCAAAATAAGAAATATTTTCCAACATTAGCTACTGTAACTGCATTGAAACCTTCAGGAATACTTGACATGTATGAATCAAAGAATCATTATATGTCCATAGTATCATTTAAAAGGAAAATAAGATCATATCACTCCCTTGCATAAAGTCTTCTGATGGTTTTCCAAAGGACGTAGTATAAATTCCAAACTCTTTGCATGGCCATTAGATTCTGAGTGATCGAATTTAGTTTCTGCCTTCATCTGTTAGCACCCTTCTCTACTCTCGGGAGGTCTCAGCCCTTTGCTCTTCACACATGCCACACTCGTGTCAGCTTAGGACTTTGCACTTACTCTTCCTCTGCCTAGAATTCTCTTCCTCTGCATCCTGCCTCTTCCCTATTCCTTAGATACCAGCTCAAATGCCACTTCCCCAGAGATCCCTCCCAAACTACCCGATCTGAACATGTATTCACACACGCATGCGCACACTCACATACCCAGACACACACAGGCACACCTCTATTGCATTACTGGGTTTTATCGTGGTACTTACATTTTTCAGAGACTATCTGTGTTTATTCTAATATTCTGCCTGTGGCAGCTGCCTCTGGGGCCCCATGTAACACATCCTGGGCCCACCTTGATTGTAGCTGCAGCTGTGATAGACAATCCCCTGCAAGCTCAGGTTTACCTCCCTTCTCAGCCCACTCCACTTGTTTTTTTGACTTTTCTGCTGTCTCTGATCCCACAGGTGCCTGCTCTGCCCCAAGACAAGCACAGCTAATGGGAGGTGGAAATCAGTGAATAAATGCTCCAGTCTCCTCCCCATCTTCAGGTGGGCCAGGCTTTCTCAAGAGATTTCAACAGAAATCAATCCCCTGTTCCCACAGAGCACCCTTACTATTGGCTATTTCTATTTTCTCATCTCACATTCTCCCCTTCCTCATCCTTGTTTCCTGGGATCACCTCCAAATTTACCACTAGTGATCAGTACTCAAGACTGTCTCATGTCCTGCTATCAGGGGAATCTTAATTAAGACATCTCCTGTAGGATATAAGATCCTTAGAGCTAAGAACCTTATCCTTTTTGTATTTTGCTTTATTTACAATACCTAACAGGGATTGTCATGTGGTGAATGCTATATGTATGCTTACTTGAAGAATTATAGGCAACAATAGAGGTTATGGGTGAATTTAGGGAGAAAATGGTATTCAAAAGAAAGGGATGGTCAGAGGGAAAAAAATGCAGAAAATATAAGGTGGTACAAGCATGGATAATATCAACCGAATGCAGGGAAGATGTAAAATATGCATATAAATTGCTGGAAAGTTCTAAGACATTCAATCATATACAAGAAGATTAATATTACAAAACTCTAGTAATCCTCTATGGTGTTGATCATCCTGTCAGGGAAGTCAAATGGTGTTAACTATTTGAGGACCAAAAATCTCATTTTTTGGAATTTCAAAGATTGATCCATGTGATAAAACGATGATTTTAAATTCAAATATTTGATTTCCTAATCAGGCCTTTTTGAAAAACAGGGGTGCAAAGACTTCTATTTATAGCTATGCCAAAGTCACTGGTAACGGACTTGTCTTGCCATAAACAATGAGATAGTATACATGGAGCGAGTGTTCTCAGTAACTGGACACAGGGATCACAGGATTGTGAAATTTGAGAGAAGGAAAACACATAAGTGGAGCCCCATATTTGCTATGGCTTTCTGCCTAGAGACACTTACCAGCTGGCATAGGGCCCTGGAGGCAAAGCAGGGAGGGCAGTTTTGCTGAGTGGAAAAGGCTGAGATCAGATTAAGGGTGGCTGAAGCGATAGGAACTAGCAGGAAAGGGTACCAGAGGAAGACCTGCCTGGGGAAGGATAGCCAGAGGAGCTCCTACATGATGGCAGCTGATAGAGCCCAGAAATCATGAGTGCTGGGTACTGTTGGAGCTCCACTCCAGCCACAGTGAAAAGATCACAGAATACCTGAGATATTCAGTTTAAACCTTGGAAAGGCCAAACCTTACAGGCATGTACCATACTCAGAGTAAGAGCCACAATCTAGGACTGAGGCAAAACCAAAATAGATCCAAACTAACAAAAAATAACATTGAGGTTGACAGGCTCAAACGGATCCGCAAGTAATTTAATTGGTTGCTAGAATAAAACCCAACACTTTTTAAAGGAAGACAACATAGTCTGGACTCCCTACCCTGTGTCATACATGATGTCCAATATCCAATAAAAAAAGTAGCATTTTTACAATAAATTTCACTGATAAAACTCTAACTAGACAGATTAAGAGAAAGAGAGAAACCCAAATTACCAATAGCAGGAATAAAACAGGGGATATCTTATAGATCCCGCTGATACTAGAGAGATTATTGGGGAACTTTATAAACAACTTGATGTTAATGTACTTAACAACTTACATAAATGGAAAATTCTTTTGTTTTGAAAAAATTATTTAAATAACACAACTTACAAAGATGGACACAAGAAGAAACGAAGTCAAAATTATTTCTAAAATAGTACTAGAAACTTCTTTGCCTTTCAACTTTTAGTCTCTCATAAGTGGACTTTTCCATAAGCTACATAATGCATAACATCGCAATAGACTGAACGTAGCAGATGCAAGAACTAGGGGCATCCTATTAAGCTATACTTTGAAGAGACTAGTGAAAACGTAAAATTGTGCCTCTCTCCCCACAAAAAGTTTTGGAAAGTATTTTTCACAAAAATATGTTATTCTAATTTACTATTTGTTAATAAACTGAGAAGTAAATATTTTGTTTTAATTTTTAATTATATATATATATATCCCACATAAAAGCTCTTTGGGGACTCAGTGATTTGGAAAAATTTAAACAGATTTTGAAGGCAAAATGTTTGCAAACCACCAATGTAATAAATCTGACATAAGCTCTTTCAGACAATAAAGGTGTAGGAAAACTTCCAATTTGTTCTGTGAGGTCACATAACACTGATACCAAAACCTAATAAGTAATTACAAGAAATCTATAAACTAATATCCCTATGAACATACATGTAGTAACCTTTGTAAAATATCTACATATTAAATACAGTAAAAATTTAAAAGGATAATGCATCATGATCAAGTGGGCTTTACTCTAGGAATGCAAGGTTGGTGTAACAGTTGAAAATTAATGTAATTTGCCACATTCACAGAAAAAATATGACTATAAAACATAAATATGTGAAAAGACATTTTATAAAATTCAACCTTCATTCCTAATAAAAGCTCTCAGAAAACTGGGAATTGGAAGGAGCTTCATCAATCTGATAAAAGGCATCCACAAAAAAAACCCTACAATTAACATTACAAGGAATGGTAAAGAATTGAACCTTTTTACCTTAATATTCAGCATTGTACTGGAGGTCTTAGCGTATTTAATAGACTAAAAGAAACAAAAAATAGTACTGTAGTACTCTGCTATTAGTTTATTAGTTGCCTATTGATGGCTTACCACTGAGTTCCTCCCCAGAAATTGCATTCAGTTGAAGAGTACCTCCCCACCTAAGTTTATGTTCCTGCTCGGAAAGCAGCCTACTTCCAATGACTGGATGGTGTGATAGGACAAGGCCTGTCCCCATGTTTCCATTTGGAACAACTTTCTGCACACAATTCGCATCTCAGAGCAGTTTCAAAGCCACTAGTTTAAGCAAATCCTAAAAAGAAATTTTGAAGCTGGGCCACCCACTAGCAGACTGGTCATGAATAGCCCATTACTAATCACAGATGAAGTATGGACGTACCTTGGCAAGCTGCAGCAGTGCAGTTCTACATCTACTGGTTGGGATTGTGATGTGATACTATTAGAAAGGAATGCACTGGGTAGGGAGCAAGGGTATAATATTTTAGGCATTTGAGAGGTTGGAGGGAAGTAGTAATTATAAGGACAATAGGGTTTGATGGATGTTGCTGTGGGCTATTAATGCATTGCAGAAAGAGAATGAATGGTTGAGTGTGATTAATCACTAATTTAAAAAACAGAAGGCCTACTTGAAAGCATGTAAAGAGACTTTTATTTACTGCACCAGAGATCAGAAATGCTGAGGAATAGGTCAGGACTGAATTACAGAGAACATTGACTTCTCAACCTAGACAGGACTGTTTTGTTAAGCTCGTGGAATTATTGTCGAGGAGTGGAACCTTGAGACTTGGAATACAACATTCAAGTCAATACACTCAAGCACCTTGGAATCCTAGGTTCTGCAAACCCTCTGGGCCTGCAAAAAGGGACCTTCCCCCTCATTAAAGTTGATGCTCTGTACTTGGCTTCCAGGCAATCCAAAAGCCTCTCTTTTGTAAGACAAGATGCATTGCCTCCCCATTCCTCCAATTATTTCCCATTCTCCCTCTTGGCTCAGGAACTAGAAACTAGGGTTCTTGACAACATAATTCAGCTAATAAAGTGATGAGTCCACTAAGAAAGGAGGGAGACAATATACTGAAGGGACTGCAATATTTAGCCCATATGTATCAGCATGAACAGGGAGAGTATGAATGGGACTGGATCCTGAATGTGCTGGATCAAGAGAGACAGAATATAAAGTTTGAAAAGGCAGAGTTTATTGACATGGGAGCACTTTCTCATGATATGGTATTTGACATCTTGGCAAGATCCTGGAAGACAATACTATTATAGAGACAGTGCTCCTACAAGCTTTTAGAAAGTGATGTAGTGCATTAAGTAATATAGAAGTTCCAGAACTATTTTGGCAGATAATGGGGAAGTGGTCAAAAGACTTGGAGAAGTAGGCATGCTAAAATGGAAGTACACTATTTCAAGCCATGAAGCTACCAGCTGGCTACTAGATCAGAGGAAGACACTCCATTTACCAAAAGAGATATCAGAAATGTTGAGAAAATCAGTAGTAGCTACTCTCTGTTGACCTAGCTAAACGAGGAAATAATGTTACAGAAATAGAATTCTTGATATCAACAGGCAAGATAAGATTCAAAAATAATAAAGCCTAGGTAGTGGCATTTAAACTTCAGAAACAAAATGGACATCATTATTGTAATGACATATTTAATATGAGATATTTAGTAGAATATGGCGCCCCCAAAGGGTGAGATAGATAGCCAGGCAATGAGGATATTGCTCAAACCTATCCCTCTGCTATCCAGTACAATAGCCACTAGTCACGTGTGGCTATTTGAATTTAAACCAATTAAACTTAAATCAAATAAAAAATTCAGTTCCTCAGGTCACTAGCCACGTTTTAAGTATCAATGACTGCCTGTGGTTAGCAATCTGTATTGGACAGTGTAGATATAAAACATTTTTAACAACTAAGATAGCTGTTCCAGTTTTTTAACATTACAATTCCTTTTCTGATCTTAGTGTTAGACCCAGATTCTACTGAGTAAGGGAGAGATTATGTCTCTAGAAGAAAGGGTCCAGCAACATCAAAACAATGTATAACATCATGATTTCCCTAATCCTTCCCCAAAGGAATATTGCAACCATTTCCTCAGGTAACTGAATTAGGGAAATGGGGATAATCATACACTCCTGACATTTGAGAGTTATGAGACACAGAGCCTCAGATGACAACGATAACCAGGATTCGAAACATCACCATAGTCCTTCCGTTATAGTGGGGGCATATGGGTGAGAAGTAGGTGTCATGACCCAGGCCTGGGTCACAGTGGATCCACTGGGTCCACAAGCCTCAGTCCTAACCTGTTTAATTGAAATAAAGATATTTGGTAGTTGCCTGAACACCATGTTGATTCCTTGGTTTTTGAGTAGGAGCTATAGCAGTGCAGGAGGCCAAGAGGAAACCACTGAAGCTGCCATTTGACCAAAACAATAAATAAAAAACTATTGTATTGCAGGGGTAATGACAGACATCAGTGCCATATTAAAAGACTTAAGGAATTCAGGGGCATGCAGTAGTCCCATTATGCTTCCATTTAGCTCAGAAATGTTGCCCCTACCCAAATGAGATGAATCTTGGAGTATGATAGTGGATTAAACAAACTTAACCAAGTAACAAATTGCAGTTGCTATACCAGATGAAAGTATTTTCTAGAAAAGGTTAATATGGACTCATGTACATTTTATGGAGCTATTGATTTGGCAAATACATATTTTTCCATTCCTATCAGAAGGAAGATCAGAAAGAGTTGGCATTCATGTAGGATGGACAACAGTATTCTTCACAGTCTTTCTCCAGGGCTATTTTAACTCTCCTGCCATCTGTCATATAGTACTAAAGGTTCTGGACCATCTGGACTTTCCGCAGAATATCACATTGATTTACTATGTGGGTGATATCACATTAATCAGACCAGATGAACAAGAAGTGGCCAGTATATTAGAGGCCATGGTAATTCCCATGTGCTGCAAAGGATTGATTATAAACTTTATATGATTTCAAGTGACCACCACATCAATGACATTTTTAGGGCTCCTGTGGTCTGTGGTATACCATGGCATTCTTTCCAAAGTAGAGAACAAATTATTGCATCTTGTCTTTCTAAGAAGAAAACAAAGCACCTAGTAGTCCTCTCAGATTTCTAGAGGCAGCATATTCTATACTTGAGAATGCTCTTCCAGCTTATCTCCCAAGTGATTTGGAAGACTAGTAGCTTTGAGTGGGGTTCACAGAAAAAAAAGGGAAAAAAAAGATTCCTGCAGTAGGTGTAGGCTGCAGTACAAGTAAATCATATAGTACTGGAGTTATCTGTGATGGGAATAAACATCATGAAGTGTTTATGGCAAGACCCCAAATGAGAATCACAATGTAAATACTTATGTGTCCAAAGTCAACCCATCCGTAGTAGGTAATTTATACAATTTCAAAAATAGTTTCTCACGTGCTATTGATTGGGGTTTGCTAGAGATGGAACACTTGATCATGTAATATTAAGTGTCGACATAGTCAGAACCACCCACGCCGTGCTGGGTTCTGTCAGAACCTCCAAGTCATTAAGTCAGGCAGGTCCAACAGTAATCCATTAGAGAGGCAAGTGGAACACTGGCATCGTGCACAAGTAGAATCAGAGAGCACATTAAGCTGCACAGACCTTTGGGACAGATCATGATGTCATGGAATCATTTCTCCCTCTGCTCACACCTGTATCTATTTGGGGGATTCCTTTTGACCAGCAGACAAATGAGGAAAAGTACCAAGCTTGGTTGGCAGGTAGATCAGCTTGTTTGGTTTGTCAGTTGCTGGAAACTAGAAAGATTAAAAACTGCCAAATAAGGCAGTCTGGGAAAGAGACTTGTGTACAGACTTATGAAAATGGGCATAAAGTATAAAGATCTTTGTATCAAATGCACGAGCCCCCACTTACCAAGGCCAATCTAGCCACTGCCCCTATAGAATATCCAGTTTTCAGCAACAGAAACAAATACTGAGCCCCTGATATAACACTATCTCTTGAGAAGACCAAACAGCCCTTTGGTAGCAAGTTGATATTTCTGGGTTTGCCCTTCCTTCCTGCAGGCCCTCAGCCAGCACCAGTATCCAAAGGGTTACAACTGTTATTCCTTATTATATGAGGTCCATGGATCCAAGCTCTACAAGAGGTAGACTACACAGTGTGCTGAAATATGCACACCCTAATAAGCCTCTTACATGGAAATCTCCATTTCGGTCAGTTTCCTAGGGAACATGGTCTAAGAAAATGCCCCCAAATTAATTTAAGATGATAATAAATCTAAATATAAATGCCAAAACTATATCATTTCTTAAAAAAATAAAAAACAAAGCATAAAATAGTTCTGTGACTGTTGGGTAGGCAAAGTAGGACAGAAGCACTAACCATACAAAAAGGTAAGCCGGGGCACTGGGTGGCTCAGTCAGTTAAGCCTCTGACTCTTGATTTTGGCTCAAGTCATGATCACAGGGTTGTGAGATCAAGCCTTGAGTTGGGCTCTGCATTCAGCATGGAGTCTGCTTAAGATTCTCTCTTTCCCCCTCACCCACCCCCCCAGTTCTCTCTCTCTCTAAAATAAATAAAATCTTAAAAAAAAAAAAAAAAGGAAAGGTAAGTCAAAGACTCAGAGGATATCTCTGCAATGCAGGTATCCAAAAAATGGCTTGTATCCAGAATATATAAATCTGGATATAGAACAAACTCTTAATAAATCAATAATAAAAAGAAAAACACCCCATTAATACAATAGGCAAAATCTGTAATATATACTTCCCCAAAGAATGTATACAAATGACATCTAAAAGGGTGCTCAACATCTTTAACGTCAGGGAAATATAAATTAAAACCACAATGAGATGTCACTTCACATCCCCTAGAATGGCTAAAATTTTAAAGTCTGAAAGAACCAAGTGTTGATAAAGATGTGGAGCAACTGGAATTCTCATACACCGCTGGTGAAACTAAAATGGTGCAATCATGTTGCAGACTGTTTGACAGTTTTTAACAAACCTTTATGGATCCATGAATTCTACTCCTAGATATTTAAGACAAGAAATGAAAATGTATGTCTCCCCCAAAAAAAGAGTTTTATCTAGAATAGCCCAAACCAGGACACACCCCATATATATATATATATATATATATATCTCAACATGAGAATGGATAAACAAATTGTAGTATATTCCTACAACAGAACACTAATCTGCAATAAAAATGGAAGAATAAACTTATGATGCACACAACATGGATAAATCTCAAATCATCCTGGGAAGCAAAAAAAGACAGACATAAAAGAAAATATATATGACTCTGCTTATATGAAAGTAAAATATAATGTATAATAGCAAAAATAAAGACACTGATTATTTTGGGACAGTGAATATTGACAGGATGGGAACATAAGGGAATTTTTTATGGTTCTATATATTTATTGAGGTGATATTTACATGGATATAAACAATAGTCAAACTTAACTGAACCATACACTCAAAATATGTACATGTCATCTGTATATAAATTATACCTCAATTTTAACAGATAAAAAAACCTGAGAAATATAATAAAATATTTTGTTGTTTTTTTTTTTACCCATTTTATGCAGACTATTGCTCTAGATTTTGAGTATGAAGTTGATAAGAAAAAGAAAAAAAAGGATTATGCCTTCAAGTAGTTTACAATTAAAAGTAATAGGGGTAATTTGGTATGGAAGCCAGTCACACACAAAAAATCTTGCGGAAAGAAGTCCATCATTATGCTTTAATATAGCATAACCCCCTAAAAATATTCTTAATTCTACCTGAAAAAGTTAATCAATTTATATATAACTTTAGACATCAGTTCACCAAGTCTCTTTTATATGTACTTAGCTCAAACTAGTTTGGTATATAAGGAAATCTACAATAGTAGTAAATAACTCTTTATAAATTTTTATTTGTGGGTTGTAGAAATATCTTCATGTTCTACAAATACTGGAGCAGCCTTTTTTTCCCATTCCATGGACACACAGAAACTCTCATGACCCTGATCAGTAGCAGGTACAACAGGATAGTTTTTAAATGATAGGGGCTAATTCAAAAACTGTTTCTATATGTTTATGCAATGTATAACGTGACTGCTTCGGGAATGGGAAAGCAAATCATCACAATTTTATATTTTTAAGATTATTAACGAAATTTATTTATATTTTTAAAATTAGGAGACGTTCAAAGTTTGATGTGGAAGATGCTTAGATAATCAGGGGTAGACTGTATTTAGTATTACCTCATAGGTGGAAGGCAAATGTTCGGATTGTTTACCTAGTCCACATTGTTCTGAGTGTTTACTTAGTCCGTACTGTTGCAACAACATGCTTTGAAGTTTCTGCAACTCATTATTAAATGGTTTGTTGATGCTATCAGTTAATCTCATGCTTTGAAACCTTACTGCTACATTTAGAAAGAGCAGAAAGGTTATATTAAATGTGAGTGTCAGACCTGAACTACAAAGCCATGTATGTAAAGGGAAAGCGCTGTGTTTAAGGATGAGGAGAGATCTAGGAAAGATGAAATGATGGAGCTATTTTCATAATTGGGATGATTTTCCCATATGATGAATAAAAACCAGGGATACACGTAAATTGCTCAAAATCATATTTTTCTTCATGTACATACTTCTGTAGATACTAGCAAGCAGTGGTCAAGAAACGTGGGAAGAGATGTATATTACTGTCTTCTGTTCTATTAACATACTAGCTGGAGAAATGTAAGGGGAAGTACAGCAGAGATGACATAACTGCGATTATCAAAAGAAAGTGACTCTAGATGAGCTCCTTGTAAGTAGAAAATTATAAATAAAAACAACCTTTTAAAATATCTGGAAATGGATCTAAGAATATACAGCAGAAGAAGAAACATTTATTCAAGAAAATCTAAAATCCAGCGTAAACAAGACCTGCACACGACCTCCTACCTCCTATCTCAGCGAGACGGAAATTCCTCTTCAGACTGTGCATGGCTTCTTCTCCCACGAGCTACCATTTAGAGGATGATCTTCCATGAGGGCAAGACATTAACATTGCTCATTTTGTCCCCAGCTACCTGTTGCTGAGGCTAAATTCAGGGTGAATACAGTAAGATGGGACGTCCTTCTTCAGCCCTGCCCCCCACTCATGGAATAGGAGCTCTAGTTTGGCCATGGTACTGCTGAGAATTCTGGGACCCCAGTTATCCCTGGCCCAGCTCATAAAGTGGTGATTCTGTGCTGGGAGAGGTAAGCTCAGAAGATACGAGGTCCCTGGATCCCCTACACTGAGCTCTCAGCTATTGAAGCAGGGGTGTGACTCACAGAGAAAACGTGCTATTGTCCTCACCCCCCGTGCCATAGCTGAGGTACAGAAATTTTGCCTGGGGAGAGAAGAGGCCATGCAAGAGATGGTTCCTAACTAATTTCATAAGGGACTGACTTCCATTTGCAACAGAGTATGAAGAAGTTCAAGCCTAAGGACAATCTTAAAAACAGCAGAGGTTGTGGCGAAAGGGAATTAGGAGGAAATTGGTATATTTATTGGACATACATGGTTAACTATACACCAGCTGGTTCGCCTAACATAACTGGGGAAAGAGACAGCTGGAGGGAGTTGCCTAGAGTCTGAACAAATCTCAAACACTGACTTAGGAACAATCTCTTCAAAGAAGTTCAAATTTTATTGATTTAGTGTGTGGAGCAAATTTTTCCCTAGGGAATTTTTATAAACAAGAGAAAAGTCAGTAAAATCTGGGTGTGGTGAGGGAGAAAGATAAGTCAAAGAGAATCCAGGCTGTGAGGACTGGGAAAGGTGGGTGTTTTGTCTAATGTGTAGGCACTGACACAGAGAATCAAGGAAAATTAAGAAACAGAGAAATACATTCCAAACAAAAGAACAAGATAAATCCCCAGAATCCAAGAATGGAAGAAAGTATTTGCCACTCATATAATCTGATAAGGTGCTGGTATCTTAGAATACATAAAGAACTCTTACAACTCCAATAACAAAAAGACAACCCAATTAAAAAATGGGCAAAGAATCTGAGTAGGCATTTCTCTGAAGAAGATACACAAGTGTCCAGAAGTCACTCGGAAAAATGTTCCACATTACTATGTATCAGAGAAATGCAAATCCAAACCACAATGAGATACCACGTCACATACACTAGGATGACCAGAATAAAAAAGTCAGCTAATAACAAGTGTTGCATGAATTTGGAAAATTCAGAACCCTCACATATTGCTGATAGAAATGTAAAATCATGCATCCACTCTGGAAGAGTCTGACAGTTCCTCCAATGATTAAATATAGAGTTATAACATGACCCAGTAATTCCAATCCTTGGTACATACTAAAGAGAAATGAAAACATATATCCACACAAACGCTTGTACCTGAATGTTTATAGCAGCACTGTTTATAATAGCTAAAAGGCGGAAATACCCCAAATACCCATCAACTGATGGATGGATAAACCAAAATGGTCTATCTATACGGTGGAGTATTATTCGGCCATAAAAAGGAAAGATGTACTGACACATGGCACAACGTGGATGAACCTTTAAAACATACTATGAGGAAAAAGTCAGCTACAAAAGACCACATATTATATTAGTTTGTTTATAAGAAATGTACAGAATAGGCAAATCTATAGGGACAGAAAGTAGATTCGTTGGCGCTTAGGGCTGGGGGTGGGGAGGATGGGAGGATAGGTGGGTGATAGCTAAAGGCTGAGGTGCTTCTTTTTGAGGTGATGGAAATTTTCTAAAATTGACCTCGGTGCTAGTTGCATATATCTGCGAATATAGTAAAATCCACTGAGTTGTGTATTTTAAATGTGTGAATTTATGGCATGTGAATTATATATCATAGCTGTTTTTTTGAAAAGCAATGGATATTACCTTTTGCACTTATGACACAAGTCAAAAAAGTCCATTTGCTTTGAAATTAAGTGTCAGATACTATCATCATTTTTAATCTCAAGACTGAAAATAATTGTTTTGATACTAAATAGGGGCAATCAGAGAATAAAAATCATCAAATAGCCTAACCAGACAGAATTGCAGTCTGTAGACTAAAAATGGCACCTACTTTATTTCCTTCCCTAAAAACCACAAACCTTAAGAACGAGGGGATACACTGGAAATGGTTGGTCACAGAATTATAGAATGTTAGGGCAGGAAGGAAACTTGGAGAGCATCTACAAGCAGGGATATTACACATGAGGAATATAAAACATAGGCTCCAAAATGCCTAACATCACATAGTAAATTTACGGCATCACTGACTACGGAACTTTTCATTTTGACCCCCTGTCCCAGTCAAATAATTGCTGAGGCTGGGAAGTAAATGTACACCAGGGAAGCAGAGCCAGATGTGACAGAATTTTCACACATCCTCCGAATAGCGGGACCTGGAGAAGCCACGCTCCGTCAAAGAGAGCAGCACAACTTAGCCCCTCCTGATGGTTTAATGGTCGGACTGCAGATTCACTGTTGTCCTGTTTTCAGAGCTGCAAGAGATACTAGATATCCAGATTCCTGGATGAAATCTCCTGATTTTTAAATTTGAGTAAATTTAAAGATACACATATGTGTTGGTTTTGATCTAGCGTCCGGCTGTTTTTGACTTCTGGAAGTTTCTTTTCTTTAGATTCTGCTCTGACTTTTTTTCTCTGCCTTGAATTATCTCAACAAAGAAGATTCAGTTTGGGTCTCCATGTTGTTGTCATGAGAGGGTTAAGAAATACAAAGAACACGTTCTTGTAGGACACCCCCAAAGAGTGTTTATCTGTGATTCACAATTAGTTAAAAGAGAAGACTCTATTACTTAGATATCTATTACTTAAGATCTCATAAAGGTCAATTTCTCCCCAGTGGTACATATTTATTAAATGAGATGCCACCAAGGAGTTATATGAAAAGAAACAGATTTCTACTCAGCTTTATTTTTCTCAACCACATTAATTCCTAGGAGTCAATATGTTGACTTGCTTCTAGAAAAGTCTCTTGTAGACATCAGAAATTGTTTTAAAACTTTAAATAAGGTGTAGAAAGATGATTTCTTACAATTAAAAAATTCTTGTACAGGATATGGCTATCCACAGCCATACAAGCCAATTCAGCTTTGTCTGCTATCTGATTCAGATCAATAAAATTGCTAATATTTCAGAAAACATTTCAAAGGAATTTCATGAAATTAGAGAAATGATTCTCTAATATGTGAATGGACTCATTATTAAGAAAACTTCTAGCACCTAAAATAAACAAAGGAGATAAAAGAAGAAGAAATAGAGGACTTTTTTTATAATAATATTTTTTTATTATATTATGTTAGTCACCATACAGTACATCCCTGGTTTTTGATGTAAAGTTCAATGATTCATTAGTTGCGTATAACACCCAGTGCACCATGCAATACGTGCCCTCCTTACTATGCATCACCAGCCTATCTCATTCCCCCACCCCCTCCCCTCTGGAGCCCTCAGTTTGTTTCTCAGAGTCCATAGTCTCTCATGCTTCATTCCCCCTTCTGATTACCTCCCCCTTTCTTTATCCCTTTCTTCGCCTACCAATCTTCCTAGTTCTTATGTTCCATAGATGAGAGAAACCATATGATAATTGTCTTTCTCTGCTTGACTTATTTCACTCAGCATTATCTCCTCCAGTGCTGTCCATGTTGCAGCAAATGTTGAGAAATCGTTCTTTTTGATAGCTGAATAATATTCCATTGTATATATGGACCACAACTTCTTAATCCAGTCCTCTGTTGAAGGGCATCTTGGCTCCTTCCACGGTTTAGCTATTGTGGACAATGCTGCTATGAACATTGGGGTGCATATGGCCCTTCTCTTCACTACATCTGTATCCTTGGGGTACATACCCAGTAGTGCAATTGCTGGATCAGAGGGTAGCTCAATTTTTAACTTTTTAAGGGACCTCCACACTGTTTTCCAGAGTGACTGTACCAACTTGAATTCCCACCAACAATGTAGGAGGGATCCCCTTTCTCCACATCCTCTCCAACAATTGTTGTTTCTTGCCTTGTCAATTTTTGCCATTCTAACTGGCGTAAGGTGGTATCTTGGTGTGGTTTTGATTTGAATTTCCCTGATGGCTAATGATTTTGAACATTTTTTCATGTGTCTGTTAGCCATTTGTATGTCTTCATTGGAAAAGTGTCTATTCATATCTTCTGCCCATTTTATGATTTGTTTATTTGTTTCTTGTGTATTGAGTTTGAGAAGTTCTTTGTAGATCTTGGATACCAGTCTTTTATCTGTAGTGTCATTTGCAAATATCTTCTCCCATTCCGTGGGCTGCCTCTTAGTTTTTTTGACTGTTTCCTTGGATGTGCAGAAGCTTTTTATCTTGATGAAGTCCCACAAGTTCATTTTATCTTTTGTTTCTCTTGCCTTTGGAGATGTGTCATGAAAAAGGTTGCTGTGGCCGATGTCATAGAGGTTGCTGCCTATGTTCTCCTCTAGGATTTTGATGGATTCCTGTCTCACATCAAGGTCTTTCATCCATTTGGAGTTTATCTTTGTGTATGGTGTGAGAGAGTGGTCAAGTTTCATTCTTTTGCATGTAGCTGTCCAATTTTCCCAGCACCATTTATTGAAGAGACTGTCTTTTTTCCATCGGATGTTTTTTCCTGCTTTATCAAAGATTAGTTGCCCAAGGAGATGAGGGTCCATTTCTGGGTTCTCTATTCTGTTCCATTGGTCTCTGTGTCTGTTTTTGTGCCAGTACCATGCTGTCTTTGTGAGGACTTTTATTCTACACAAATCGAGTGGTCGAGTGTGTGAAACTCCTCTGCATTTATGTGCCAACCCTTCTATGACAGGGTAGCTGGGAAGCTGGGAAGTGCTAAATCTTAAAGCAGAAACCAGTGAATGTGTCATAATCCTTTATTTCTTGGAATCCATTGTATTAGAGTGTGCTGCCCACCAAGCAAAAGTTGATTTTATAAACTCATCTTTTTAAGGCCAAAATCCCCTTTGGAATAAGAAAATATTCCTTGGTTCTGTCTATTGGGGCAAAAGAAATGCTTCTTAGCTTATGGTAAATTCCAGTATTGCACATTGCTTTACAAAGTCAACCAATTCCTGGCCTCTAAAGAATTTCTCCAGTAACTTCCTGAGTCCATTCCTTGAATACGCAGATTTGCTTGACTCAGTCAAAAATGTCATCAATCAGGTTCGTACAGTAAATAGTAGTGTAGAGATCATTCCCTGAGCAACAGTGAATGATCGTCCCAACACATAGCATTCAGGATTATTAGATGAGAAGTAAAGAGTTCTGGAAAGATGGATCGGGCCTACAGCTGCAGGCAGGTGACTCGTGCTTGCTAATGGCGGAAACATGTTGTGGGGAAATGGCTAAAATAATACAAACACGAAGTTCACATTGCTTTTATTCAACAGCTATCAGTGAATACAGAGATGACCAACACATGGTTGTCGCCCTTTGAAAGGCTCAACTTTTTGCATATCATAAAGCCACAACTCATAAAAGGTAACGAAGTATTTTCTCTAAAATTTCTTTGACTTTGGAGTTAATTTGAAGTTTTTTCTAAGACATATAAAAATTATATCAATGTTTATATGTCACTTATGAAGTTCCTTTGAAGAAATTAGGTCTGTAAAGTTCCAGTTATAACAGTGTTCTTCCCTGTCCCTAAATAAGATCCTGTCCATGTGGCAAACTTTTTTTTAAAGATTTTGTTTGTTTATTTATTATTTATTTATTTATTTATTTATTTATTTATTTATTTATTTATCAGAGAGAGAGAGAAAACAAGCTGGGGGAGGGGCAGGCAGAGGGAGAAGCAGGCAGAGGGAGAAGAAGATTCCCTGCTGAGCAAGGAGCCCCACTTGGAACTTTATTCCAAGACCCTGGGATTATGACATGAGCTGAAGGCAGATGCTTAACCGACTGAGGCACCCAGGCATCCCCATGTGGCAAAATTCTAATCAACCTTCGAGACTCAGGTTGTTACTTTCCCTTATTTTGCTTCTTCTCCTCTATCCAGGAGAATGTACTGCTCCTTCAGCTTTCTGCTTGTAATAATAAGGTTAGCAATAATAGCTCACAGTTATCAAGCACTTTCTATGTGCCAAGGACTGTTCTAAGAGGTAAGTAACTAATTCTTACAGAACCGTATGAGACAGGTGTTGCTCTTCTGCCTGTGGTGCATAGGAGGAACGTGAGCCATGGAGAGGCTATATGTGTTGTCCAGGCTCTCACATTAACACTCATCTGCATCCATCATGTAGTATTAAGTTAGTGTTCGGGAATCTACTTCATTGCCAACTGTGTTTCTGTAAGAGTAGGGCTGTGCCTCATTGATATTTGGGTGCCCAGGGCCCAGAAAATCCAAAGAAAGATAGCTGTTCTGGCCAAAGCATAGATTTGCCATTTGCTGTCATTGGCAATGTTTTAGCTCTTGCATTCTTTCCAAAGTGGCACTTTATTAATCCAAAGTACTCTTCTTTAACAGCCAGCATTCAGGATGCATCTTGAATGGAACAATGCTTCATTGAAAATTTATTGCCGTTCTTCCAAATTGTCCCATTGCTAAAGAAAGACCATGCAGTTTCCTCACTCTTAGAGCCGAGAGCCACCATGTAGAAGACCATCTACCCTGGGCTTGCCATCCTGGAGGTGCCATGAGCAGGCACTCTAGATTACAGACCCAGCTGAGTCCAGTTTTCCAACCATCCACCAAGGCAGCAGACAAGTGAGTGAAGGATTCTTGGGCCTTGCAGACCAGTTCATTCACAGTTGAACACCACTAAGGGACTTGATTTAACACTCTGCTGTAGCCATCTTGGAATTCTTAATTTTTGAACAAGGGGCCCTTCATTTGCATTTTGCATTGGACCCAACAGATTACTTAGATTACTCTAATTTCATCATTGGACTACACTTTATTATATATTCTTTGAAATTACTTTCTCTAATCTCTTGTTCATGACTCTTATCTCCTCAATTTGATTGTTGACAATGTCTTAAAGGCAGACTCGGTGTCTTCCTCTATCTACCCTCACAACTCTTCTCTAGTCTTAGGCATAGGTACCTACACAGTATGTTTTGAGAGACTTGACATAGGAGAGTAAATGGCATTTTTAGTGTATATAGCCCTCAGTGGAACATGCAAAGGTCAGTAGAGGAGCCATTAAGTCTGTTTACCTGCTTTTCTCCATGGTACACTTACTGCTCGGGGGTCCTGGTGGCCCACTGGTATCAGGTGAGGCAGAGGACAAATGTAAGCAAAAGCTATGTGTAGGTCTCAACACGAAGGTTTCCAAAGAGGGTTTTTACCTTCTCTCTACTTCCTTTTTCTTATAGTCTCAGTTGATGAGTTTTATTACTGTGCAGGGATCAAATCAAGCAAGTTAATTGTGCTCCCTGGAAAGTGACTAGGTAGAGTGGTCTTACAAAGCAAATTAGCTAGAAATACCAATCAAAAAGGCACTGAGGAAAGTCTGTTGCTTTCATTATCTTACCTTCTAACAACAAAATTTTAAAATATATATTTCTTATAAAACAGAATATCACTAATGCAAATAGAGCTCTTATCATAAATGTTAATAGAAAATAATGAGAACAACATAAGCTGAAATGCCAGAGTTCAAGGAAGAGAGGGGAAAAGAAGCAAAGGTGCATTGTTAACGCGAGTGCAAGAGCAGTCAAGGTTTCCCTGTCATGTTAAGTCAGTTTACCTAAAATGCTGTTATAAAGTTAACAATCTCATTTTCTTTAAAGGTTTTATTTACTTATTTAATTTATTTATTTATTTGCGAGAGAGAGCAAGCACAAACAGCTGGGAGAGGCACAGGGAGAAGCAGACTCCCAGCTAAACAGGGAGCCTGATCTTAGCCTGATCCCGGGACCCTGAGATCATGACCTGAGCCGAAGGCAGGCACATAACTGACTGAGCCACTCAGGCGCCCCCTCACACTTATTTTTTAATCACTTGGCAACATAAAAATACAATAACAAGTGAGTTTTTTGCTTTAGAGGTCAGTTTCTGGAACAGTGTGAAATATTTTTGGTAGGTGAGGTTAAGGAAGCTCTTATCTAGGTCTTATCTCCCGGTATACTACATTTGTGAATGAAGTAAGGGCTTGCCTAACTTTCAGAGAACAAAGATGTATTACTAGATTACTTAAGGTCTAAGAGATCTGATTCTAGCACAAAAGGATTCATTCTGCACTTCATGTATTTCTTCACCAAATATTCAAGAGCCTGCTCTGTACCTGGAAAGAGTCTAGGCCCTGAGAGAAATACTGGAATGGAAATATGGTTCTATGCCTTTCATGCATTTCAGGTGATGAAAATAATTTTCTCTTTGTACTTTTCCCATTTGTAGACACCTTGTGGAGGACAGCTAAACCCAACCAGCGATGAAAATTCAGGAACATCTGTTGTTGATGTTTTTACTTATTCACAAGTCACTGTTTACCAAATTTATTCAATGACCATCCCATGCCCGACCTGACAAAAACACTCTTTGTCCTAGTTAAAAGAGTGATCCACTCCGGCATTTTTAAAACAATACACTGTTTTACTCCAGAGAGATTACAGGTTAGGTTTTAATGACAAAAGAAGCACTCTGTGTGAATATTAGAACAGTACCACCTGTTGGAACTTGCAATGCTATTGCTTGAGACTTCAGAATTCAAGGTTTAAACTTTCCTCTAGTCACATGAGAGCTGTTGTGAGAACTGCCAAGAAAATAACGACAAGATCCTCTGTCCCTGCAACCCAGACATTTCTGAGCGAGCTTCAAGGAGAAACAGCTTTCCACACCAGCAGCTGAGGCACATTGTGTCAACAAGATGGAATGTGCCTGATTTCACTTTGCAGCGTACATTGGAGCCCAAACCATGGCAGGATGACTGCTCAACGCGCACAGTTACTTGGGAGTAATGGCAGCACTCTCGCAGGGCGCTTGGATAGGAAACAGCTGTCAGATTTGAAGTCACTGTTACATGTGGTCATTCTAGATGTGTTCATTGACTGCTCTTGCTCAGTTCCTGCTGGATAACTAGAGTGAGGAATGACATATCTTTTTCTTTGAAAACAATTTATGTGTATTTTATATATATATATATATATATATATATATATATATATATATATATATATAGTAATATGTATATTATATACATAAGATATTTTCTGGGCAGGACAAGTTCAAGGAAAAAGAGTGAAGGTCACTCCCCATTATTCGGGAAAAGCCAGTTGTTTCGCCCTAGAAAAGTAGAATTCACCATAAATCCACAGTGATCATTGTGTGGGGATGATCTTTGGAATTCCCACAGTTCTGGCATGGGAAGGGCCACAGACTGTTTGTCCCTTTATTCATTCTGTCTGTCCTGCTCCTACCAGCTGGTTCAGAAAACATAAATAGAAGTAATTTTAAGGGAAATGGTTTATATTCTTTAAATTCATAATTGACAATTCCATGGGGAAATAGGGAGGAGATCATGGAAAATAATGGGGCCAATCACAATGATAAATAATGGGAAAGGTAAAAAGTCACTTAATTTATCTTAAATAAATGAGAAAATAGTAGGAAAAACAGATGTCATTAACTGTATTTTCAGGTCCTTTATGGTTGTAATAAATAAGAGGGAAGTGAAACTCGAAACATAATATTGTATTTTTATCTATCTATCTATCTATCTATCTGTCTGTCTATCTTGGTCCTGTTCTATGATTCACCTTGTCAGATCCCAAGGACTCCTTTGCCTTTGGTTAGACAAGAACAAGTTTTCATTCATTCTCTCATGTTTTTGAGCATTTTTAAATGATAGCTGAGTTATGAGTCATTGCCAAGCTCTTCGGCATCATTATACCAAAAGCACATAACATGTTTTCTACCTGTCGATGTAAATTATTGCCTGCATGTAGAACTCCAGGAACAATTTGGCTTCCTGCCCACACAAATGACTTCTCATCGTTCAGGTTTCAATTTAATGCCAGTATGTACTGTAAGATGTATGTTCAATCCTACAAATGAGTTGCATGTGCATTTCAATTTCCGAAAACCTGGACTGAATTTTAAAAGAAAGCATTTGGGATCTATTGTATTAGAGGTACTTCTGAGCTAAATGCATTCTAAATACAATGCAAGATCAAAAATAGTGGTAGACTTTGGGTACTATACTAAATTTTAAAAAGGAAAAGAATAAGACAAATGACGCCTTCATTTTCTGAACTTGCTTTTCCAGAGAACCAAGATACATTGTGAGTTTTCTTTTTTTCAGTTACCTTTGCATTTTTTCTTTCAATTTGCCTTCTCTCATCTTCTGACCACTAGCCTAGTAATTCAAATCAACTTGAAAAGAAAAATATCTTAAATAGAAAGCTAAGGATTCAGAAAGTATATGTTATATAGGCAAAATCTACTCCAAGCACAAGTCAGAAATATAATTTCAGACTTCTTCGCTTTCTTTTGGTGATTTTCCTTATGGGTGAAGATCTATACCAAGTATATTAGCATGCACTCCAATTTTAACAAATTTAAAAAATTGTGAAATAAAATGCTTTTTAAAAGTGTGGCAAGGGGGTGCCTGGATGGTGCAGTTGGTTAAGCGTCCAATTCTTGATTTTGGCTCAGGTCATGATCTCAGGGTTGTGAGTTCAAACCCTGCATCAAGCTCCATGCTGGGCATGGAGCCTGCTTAAGATTCTCTCTCTGTGTCTCCCTCTGCACCCCCTTCAGAAAGAAAAAGGAAGGAAGGAAGGAAGGAAGGAAGGAAGGAAGGAAGGAAGGAAGGAAGGAAGGAAGGAAGGAAGGAAGAATGAAAGAAAGAAAGAAAGAAAGAAAGAAAGAAAGAAAGAAAGAAAGAAAGAAAGAAAGAAAGAAGCATTTATTTCTGTACATGCATGCTAGTCAAAAGGCCAAAGGACATGATTTAAACAAAAACAAACATGATTGGCCACTACAAGAGCACCAAAATACAGGATACATTGGACAAACAGAAATGTTTCATGTTGTTTTAAATTAGCAAAAAGAAATACAGCATTTTTATGAACAATACTGACCAAAAAGACACCAGTAATGAGAATGAAGGCGTTCTCCTTCACTAGAATTGGCACCTTCTGTAAAAGCCATCAGCTACTTCTGTCATGTAATCACACGGGTAATAAATATTACATATTATACCAAATATATTTTAATGGCTTCTCTTTTCACTCAGCTGTAGAACAAAACCAACAAAGTAAGACAGTGTTTGTAAGTCACCATTTTTTTAATGTATGAAAACTAAGTTGAGGAAGAAAAGAAAATATTGGTATTGCATAATATAATCCTTCCTTATTTTCCATAATTTTTCCTTTTAATAGACTAGTTTAAAGTTTGAATCCTCACTGAATACTAGGTTGCAATATTCTGTATTCGCCGTAATTCAATTTGTTTACCGAGACTCCGTTATTCACATTATACCAAAGTCTTATAGGTAAGGAAAGAGACACAGGGGACGTGATGACGTTGCTAGTTGTAGCTGTTAGTTGTCAGAATCTCAGTGCACTCTCCTGACCCTTAGAATATAGGTAATGTTTATTCTTACCATTCATTATATATTTCCATTTGTTTTTGTTATTTTATGTTTGTATTAATGGCCCAAAATAGATGGTAAGTTTCTTGCAGATAAGGACCATTTTCTGAATCACTTTTATAGTATCACTTCAGACTCGTACATCACCGAGGCATAGTTTGGCTTTAACTTTACGAGTTCATACAGAGTGTTGAGTCAGATACTGTGCTAATGATATCAATAACCCTTCTCTTTGCTATCAATCGTATGTCCACAGAATGGTAGAACTGAAACTTACATCCCATGTAATCAACCTTTTTACTTCACAAACAAGAAAACCAAGACATAGAGCCATTAAATATTTGGCCCAAAATCAAATGGAGGATTCATAGCTTTCAAACGTAGGAAAAGGGTTCATCTTATATTTGAGTAAACTCTGGCCCAGACACCTGGTGTTTCTTGGCAGCCTGCCTTAAGAAGGATCATAACTGATGAATGGACATTTATGGTTTATTCAGATTAAGATAAATCTCACTCATCAGTTGGCATAAGGCAAATTAATTCTTAAGCATAATTTTTAGAAACCAAATGCTTTGGTGCAAATAGGGAACCGAGATCAGTAGCCTAGGTGAGGATGCCAAGTTTTCTAACAAAGTCTCTCTGTAAGGGCTTAGCAAACTACCTAAGGATCATTTAATTACTTTATTCAGTCATGCATGGACATATGTGAACACAGCAATACATCTGGCAGCCTCCTTTCTAAAGAATTTAAAAAGAGTCATCAAATTCTCTAAAACATGGCTGTCAGATTTTCCAGGTTAGAGGAATTTGATTGAAATGGTATGTTTCAGAAATAATTACTTTTCCTTGGTATTGGATAAAAATGTTTGCTGAATTAATTGATGTATGATTTAGTAAAAGGACTTTGGGTAAAAGCCTCTTGAACTTGAATGAATGGATGAATGAATCAATGAATGTGTTAGAATAAGATTAAAGGCAAAAGGAGGAGAATTATAACGGGGATCAGGAATCCTGCTTTCTTTTTCTAGATGGTACAGTTTGCCCTGTGCCAAGTCAAGAATTTTCTTAACATTCGACTAGTAGAATTTGACTTGGAATTCCTTTCTTAATAGGTTTTCCAAGAGAAGTCAAAGGAATAAGAAGTTAGGAGCCGAAGCTAAGCTGTAAATTGACAGCACTGTCATGAAATAATGCTATCTGTATTCCTGCAACATGGGTAGGGAATTTTCATGCTCCACCTTTTTGTTTGTTTGCTTTTGAAAATTCAAAGCTGTATCTTGATGTGAATTGAGATCAAATTCTCAAATCAGTTTCTTTGGACATTTTATTTTCAAAATCATAACTTGATATCAGTTTCAACAAATAACCTCTCAACGCTGCATCCATCAAATAATTTGTTCTGATTTCCTTTCTGCTGAAAAAGAGAGTATTTGAAAGTGGATTAAGCATTTTGTCAAACTTGTCAAGATAATGGAGAGCTGCATTTTTCTTTTCTAGCAAAGCGAGAAAATCTTTTCCTCTCAACCATATTCCTTTTTATTGAGATATGATTTACATGTAACAAAAAAACAGATTTTAAGTGAATAGCTAAATGATGTTTGAAATCATCACACCTGTATAATCCATAATCCAGAAAGTTCCCTCATGCTCCTTTCCAGTTCAATCCCTTTTCCAAGAGGTAACCATCATTCTAATCATAAATCATAAATCTAAAAAATAAATTTCATTTATTTGGAACTTTATTGAAATGGGATCATACAATATATACTCTTTTTCTGTCTGGCTTCTGCCAGTAAAATGTTTTTGTGATTCATGCATGCTATTGCAGGTATCAGAAATCTTTTTTTATTGTTGTTACCGAGTGGTATTCCATTGAATAAATATGCCACAATTTGCTTATCCATTCTCATTTTGATGGTCAATGGATGCTTACAGCTTGGGGAAATTATTTCTAAAAATCTGCTATGAACATTCTTGTACAGGACTTTTTGAAAAAAATGTTTTTCTTTCTTTTAGGGTCATGATTACCTTTAAAACAGACCGCCGAACTGCTTCCCACCAACAACGTATGAGGGTTTCAGTGACTCTTCTTCCTCACCAACACCTGATATGGTAAGCTTTCCTTATTTTTGCCATTCCATTGGGTATGAAATGGTATCTTGTGTTTTTATTTACATTTCTCTGATGTGCCATTTCATGTACTGTTGGCCATTTGTACCCTTTGCTGATTTATGACTTGGCATGAGGTCTATTTTGGTGATAATCCCATAACTGACTGAGAAGAATCTACATTTTACAATGCCTGGGTATGGTATTCTCTATAAATGTCAGTGAGGACATGCTGGTTGATAGTTGTTCTATCAAATCTTCTATACTCTTAGAGATTTTTTTTGTCAATTTACATGTTTAACTGCTGATAAAGTAGAGTCAAATCTCTGATTATGATTGTAGATATGTCTATATTCTCCATTAATTCTGTTCGTATTTGCATCATATATTTGGGAGTTCTATTAGTAAATACATACACCTTTAGGATTGGTATGTCTTTTTTTGAAATTGGCCATTACATCATTATGAAATATCTCTATTTATCTCTGCTGATATTCCTTATATTGAAGGTGACTTTATTCTGCTATCAGCTTGCTTTCTTTCCCCATCAGCTTGCTTGCTTGCTTGCTTGCTTGCTTCCTTTCCTCCATCAGCTTTCTTATACTGAGTACCTGTATGGAATATCTCTTTACTTCTTTATGTTTTTCAATAGACTTTCATTCTTAAAGCAGTTTTAGGTTCACAGCAAAACTGAGTAGAAGATACAGGGGTTTCCATATACTCTCTGACTCCACAGGCACAGTCTTTCCCACTATTACCATCCTGCACCAGAGGGCACATGTTACAATTGATGAACCTACATTAGTACATCAATATCACCCAAAGTCCATAGTTTACATTAGGGTTTGCTCTTTGTGTTGAGAACTCTATGGTTTGGGACAGATGTGTAATGACATATATATATATATATATATATATATATATATATATATATATATATATATATATATATATACCATTATAGTATTATTTAGAGTAGTTTCACTGCCCTAAAAATCCTCAGTGCTCACCTATTCATCACAACCCTGCCCCCTAAACTCTGGCAACCATATTGACATGCAGTTTTGGCTGGTATCCCACTATTTTGGTCCAGGAAGCAGTGTAGGAAACACACATTTTGACTGGGTGCAGATTACTTTGAGAATAGCTCTCTTGCTCTAGAATTGCAACAAGTCAACAATGCATCTTTTGAAGAAAAAAATTTCCTGGGCACCTGGGTGGCTCAGTTGGTTAAGCAACTGCCTTCAGCTCAGGTCATGATCCTGGAGTCCCGGGATTGAGTCCCACATCGGGCTCCCGGCTCAGTGGGAAATCTGCTTCTCCCTCTGACCCTTCCCCTTCTCATGCTATCTCTCTCTCTCTCTCTCTCTCTCTCTCAAATAAATAAAAAAAAAAAAATAAATAATCTTAAAAAAAAAAAAGTTCCTCTTTGCCATCTCTGGGCAGGACAGGTCAGACCTGACATTACCAAGGAAACCACCTGAGGGTTTTCCTCCACTCTCTAATGGCTGCTTGCTTCACAGAATTTTGTCTGTAATTAAATGTATTCTGTCTAATTTAAGAACAGAATCTGACAAAGATTATGGTTCTAGTATAAAAGACAGAGTTCTTTTTAGTTGCAAACACTTCAGAGCTGTATCACCTTTTATTTTGTTTAGGTTTTCCAACTTGACTCTGGGCATTTGCTTAATCTCTTTATGTCTTAATATTTAATTTTCTAAAGGGGCAACCAATTGCAAAAGCTTTTGAAAAAGGGTATATATTGTTTTCAAATATCTTTTCTAGAATATTTAAAAGTTGGCTGAACTATAATGAATTGGATTGGCTTAATATCAGTGCCATAAAATTCAGTTAACCTCACAGCCACTAAATTTGATTTATAAAAAGAGCATAATTTTACATCAAAATGGTGTTTCACACTTCATTAGATTTGACTGATCTCAATCATGGTTATATATATGCTACAGATTAGCTTAAACAGGATTTCAACTTTTAGGTGGTTCCAGCTTTATATTCCTTAGATTCTAGAATATCTTCATAATTACTTTTCTCCTGATAGATTGAAAATCATTGCACATTGAACAGATTAAGTATTACTGTGCTTTTGAAGAGATTAGGTTCTCTCTAGGAGAGGAAAAATGGAGCCACTGAAATATGGAAGCTTATCACCCTGCCTGAAATGCGATCCCTGTGCATAAAAGAGTATGATACACAGAACAGTTCAGTGACTGTGCTCGCAGTGACATTTTCTTGCATTCTGTCATGTTGGAAAATAGAATTTACTTTATTTTTGAATACCCACATATAGTTTTAGCGCATTTAAGTCTTATGTGGAGGGACCCTTGGAACTTACTTTCACATCAGATTTTGCTAGCTCGGAACTCAAGACCTGAGAAAGAAACAACTGGTCAATAATGCGCCACAAACTTGAGGGAGCCAAGGAGTTCTTTTATTTTTTTTTTTTTAAGATTTATTTGTTTATTTTAGAGAGAGACAGAGACAGAGGGAGAATGCATGAGTAGGAGGGGCAGAGGGAGAGGGAAAGAGATTTTCAAGCAGACTCCACACTGAGTGCAGAGCCCAATGTGGGGCTTGATCTCTTGACCCTGAGATCGTGACCTGGGCCAAAACCAAGAGTCGGATGCTTAACCAACTGTGCCACCCAAGCACCCTAAAGAGTTCTTTTTTTACAGCTACTACAATAGTAATGACGGGGTCACCATTTGCCTTTAGTGGCTTCACGGACCAGGATCTTAATAAAACCTTGTATATTCCCTTAGTATGCTGTCCTCTCTTTAAGAGTGATGAGTATCCCAAAATGTGTATTTTTAAGATTTATACATTTTCTTATGTCAGTCCTTCTCAAATCCAGACTTTTAGCACTCTTCACAAAACCCAATAGAATAACATTCTTGTGCTGAAAGGTTTTTAGGAGAAAAAGAAGAGACTGTCAAATTAAGAACCTAATAATCACACCATTTTTTTCTATTCCTACATTCTCCTTTGAAGACTTTATTCCTTCTATTATTGTCCCCCTTTCTTCCAATATAGGGACATAAACAAGCAAACCCGCAGAACTGGTAGGAGTTCCAGAAACAAATAAATAGTCTAAAGCATAGACTAGTGCAACGAAGGCAGTTAATGGTCTACCAATACAAAATTTCCTCTTTTTCCATGGTAGCAGAATCTCTGATTTTTATCTGGGAACATAGCTACTCAGAACAAATATTTTCCTAGCCTTGCTTTCATCTAAATGTGGCTGTGTGACTACATTCTGGTCAGTGAGAGGTATGCGGAAGTGTCATGTGGCAGCATCTGAGAACTTTCCTGAAAAGAAGCTAATATGCCCTTTTTGCTCTTTCTTCTTTATCTCTTACGGTCTTCTGGTTGGAATGCAGTTGTGATGGTTGGACCTGATATATCCAAGAAAAAAACCTTGGTAATGGTACTTATTTCCCTGAGGATCTCTCTTTTGAACTGTCTTCTTCTGGAATCCTATATAAAGAAAAATCAACTTTTACATTGTTTTAACTACTATTTCTTGGGTGCTTGTTACTTGCAGCCAAGCCTACCTCTAACTAGAATATTCAGTATTACTCATCTTTATTGGAAATATATCTCCCAAAAGTATTTATTATGACAATTATGTCTTTCAATTACTGTCATTTGCAAGTAAAAAGGTCAACAAACATTTGAAATGTCAGTCTTTTTTATCTTCATGCACCAAAAAGAAAATTTGTTCATTCTGTAGTTTGGATGTATTTGTATATGAATTTTCATCTTTAAAATAATCTTGACACATAATCAATTCTTCCATTTTCTGAAAAGTCACTAGTGATTTAAGGATGACCACACTGATACCAATGATCTTTATGGATCTAATAATACCTCACCCCAATTTTGTAGTCCAATTCTGTGCCTGTATTATTTTTTGAAACATTCTAAAAACAGTGCTGTGGTTTCCAATTCTGTGTGTAAGGAGCTTAAAAGTCACCAATGCATCATAACAAGTAAAATCCTGAACAGACTGAAAAGTCAACAACTCTTCTTAAATCCGTAAGAGATGTGAAGACACAGGACAAACTGCTGCTCCTGGTATTGAAGGGAAAGACAAGTAAATACAGGAAGTCACAGCTTAACAGGACAGAGGCCCACCAGAAATCATTGTGGGTATCAGTGCCAGGGTAGAAAAGCCTGAACTGTAATTGATACATTGCTTAAGACTCAACGTGGACAACTCTAAGAGTTAAAAACTCCAGGGGCACCAGTCATAGGGAGAGCCACACAATATTATGTGATTTACCCCAAGGAGTTTGAATGGGTTCCCACAGTAAATATCAGAGAAAAATCCCCTTGAGCTTCTGGCAGAGGGAGAGGAAAAGGGACTGTTTTGAAATATGCCACAGTATTCTGTTTTTGTTAAAAAGTCTGCCTTCATGAGAAACTAGCTAACCAGAGCCTAAGCTGCTGGGTATTATGAGTCAAGTAGAACTGGGGGAAGGGAAATACCCAAATTCAGCCCTCTATAGACCACTCTCTAGCCATTCCTTTACAACCGAGATGGGAGGGAAAAAAAACTGAAAAATATGTGAAGTTCACAGTCTAGAGGCATAGGTCACTAAAAGACTGAGAGCTAATCATAGGAGTATAGAACACTTCTATCTCCCCACATTTCAACACCACATTACAAAGGCTATTTACAGCAACTCTTTTGCTTGATACATCATGGCTGTCAAAAAAAAATTAATGGACAAATCAAAGGCAAAGAACACAATTTGAAGAGACAGAGCAAGCATCAGAACCATCTTTATTGGATGGCTGGGATGCTCGAATCATCAGACTAGGAATTGAAAACAACTGAAATTAATATGCTAAAGACTCTAATAGAGAAAGTAGAAGGCGTGCCCGAACAAATGAGCAAGATAAGGAGAAAAATGTAAATCCTAAGAAGGCACCAAAAAGAAATGCTAGAGATGAAAGACACTGCAACAGAAATGTAGAATGTTAATGGGATTATCAGTAGATGGGACATGGCTGAGGGAAGAATCTCTGAGTTTGAAGATATCTCAATAGAAACTTCCAAAACTGAAAAACAAGGAGAACAAAGACTAAAAAAAGAAGAATAGAACAGAATACCCAAGGCCTATGGCACAACTACAAAAAGTATAACATATGCATAATGGAAATACCAGAAGGAGAAGAAAGAGAGAAAGGAACAAAGGAAATATTTGAAACAATAATGACTGAGAATTCCCCCAAATTAATGTTAAACAACAAACCATGGATCCAGGTAGACCAGAGAACGCCAAGCAGGATAAATGACCAAAAAAAAAAAACTGCATATAGTCAAATCATTTTCAAACTACAGAAAATCAAAGATAAAGAAAAAATCCTGAAAGAAGCTAGAGGAAAAAACTCTTTACTTACAACAGAACAAAAATAAAATTACATTCAACTTCCCCTCAAAACCAAGCAAGAGAGTGGGGTGAAATATTCAACATGTTGAGAGAAAAAAATCACCAACTTAGAATTTTGCATCCAGTGAACTTATCTTTCAAAAATGAAGGAGAAATACTTTCCCAGACAAACAAAATTTGAGGGAATTTGTTGCCAGTAGACCTGCCTTACAAGAAATCTTAAAAGTCATTCTTTAGAACGTCTCTCTTTAGAGAGAAGGGAAATAATATAGGTCAGAAACTTGGTTATGTACAAAGAAAGGAAGAGAAGCAAAGAAGGAATAAATGAAGGTAAAATAAAACCTTGTTTTTCATATTCTTAGTTGATCTAACAGATAATAGTTTGTTCAAACTAATAAAAGCAGCAATGTGTTCAATTATGTATGCTTAGGAATATCCCATATGTCTATGTACATATGTAAGCAGAGAAATACTTAGGTATAATCTAACAAAACACGTACGAGATCTATATGGGGAAACTATAAAACTGATGAATAAAATCAATATACTAAATAAATGGAGAGATATTTCATGTCCATGGATAGGTAGACCCAATATCATCAAGATGTCTGTTCTTCCCAGTTTTATCTATGGATTTAATGCTGTCCCAATCAAAATCTCAGCAAGTAATTTTATGGATATCAACAAACTCATTCTAAAGTTTATATGGAGAGGCAAAAGACCATTTCAGTTTCCATGAGCTTGACTTGACTTTTTTATTTTTCAGATTCTCCAAATAAGTGATACTATGCAGTCAGTATTTATCTTTTTCTGTCTGGCTTATTTTACTTAACATAATGCCCTCCAGGTTCATCTATGTTGTTATAAAGAGCAGAATTCCCTTATTTTTTTTTAAGGCTGAATAATATACCATGTTTTCTTTATCCACTCATCCATCAATAGACACTTAGGTTGTTTCCATACCTCAGCTATTGTGAATAATGCTGCAATGAACATGGGAGGATAGCTATGCCTTCAAGATAATGATTTTGTTTCCTTTGACTATATACCCAGATGTGGGATTGCTGGGTCTTGTGGTAGTTCTATTTTTAATTTCCTGTTGAGGTACTTCCTTCTACATCCATTTGCTTAGAGTTTTTCCCATGAAAGGATGTTGAGTTTTACTCAGTGCTTTTCCTGCAACTATTGAGATGATCATATGATTTTTATCCTTCATTCTGTTCATGCAGTGTATCACATTGATTTGCAGATACTTAACCATTAAACAATGGAATATCACTCAGCACTAAAAAGACATACGTTGCCAATCCATAAAAGGCATGGAGAAACTTTCAATGCGTATTACTAAGTGAAAGAAGTCAATCTGAAAAGATTATGTACTGTATGATTCCAACTATATGACATCCTAGAAAGGGCAAAATTGTAAAGACAGTAAAAACATTAGAAGTTGCCTGCAGTTGGAGAAAGTGAGGAGGAATGATTAGGCAGAACACAGAGGATTTTTAGGGGAGTGAAAATACTCTGTATGATACTATAATGATGTATACATGAATTACACATTGGTCTAAACACACAGAAGGTACAATGCCAAGAATGAGCCCTAAGGTAAACTGTGAAATTTGGGTTATTGTGGTATGTCAATGTAGGTTTATAAATTATAACAAAATACCCTTTGGTGAGACAGGTTGATAAAAGGGAAGGCAATATATGTGTTGAGGCAGGGGGTACATGAGAAATACATATACCTTCTGTTCGATTTTGCTGCAAATCTAACACTTCTTTTAAAAAGTTAAGTTTTTAAAAAATGGTAGTGCAAATGAATGTAGTTTAGAACAAGTGGAAGGTTCTAGAACAAGCCATTCTGTTTGTGTGTCTCTGCCTGACGTAACATTTTCACCCAGATGGTATCTGGTTAAAAGTTATGGATCAAGATAAATGTAGAGCTTAAAACATCAATCAGTAGGTATTGGTGATGTAGAGAAGAATCATAGTCAAGGTCAACAAGCTGTCAGAAGCAAAAAATCAAGGTGAAGTTTGGAAGGGATATATAGGCTGATGGCAGACCTGTCCCCGCTTCTCTTTTTTCAAAACAGGACCCTGGTTATTGTCCCCAACCCCTGTGAACATCTTGGCTTAATAAAAGAGGTTTTCTTTGAAGTCCAAATTCTTAATCTGTCATAACTAATTCTTTATGATATGATTACTGCCTATTTTCCCACCATTTTCCCCTCTGAGCAACCACACGCAGGCTATGAGTCCTCCAAATATACCAAGTTCTTTCCCATTTTGAGTCCTTGTACATATTGTTCCTTCAGCCTTGGATATGCTCCTCTCCTCCTTTTCTTCTGAGTAGACACTCTCAAATCACAGCTCAAACAATACCTTGTGGATGAACGCTTCCTATAGTCTCCCTTCCCACACCCTCCCCAGGCAAAGGAAAAAACTATTTTCTCTTTATGCCCAGAGCACCTAGTATATATCTCTGCACATTTTATTGTGATTAAGTATGTGTTTGGCTTTCTCTCCCACTATACTGTGAATTCTTTGGAAGCTGAAATGGTCTTATTCCAATGCCCCCTATGTTTTCAAGTATTATCTCTGTGGGCCCCATTGCTACAGAACATGAAACATGACCCACTGGCAGAAACATACCACAGCAACCACATCATTTAATATTGCATTCCTTAAACAATCTGATTCTGAGCAGAAAATATTTGAAGAATAGTCCAGAGGATCTGGAAATGCTCTCTCAGAAGTATGTTGGCTCTTCCTAGGGTTTAACATCACAAATCAGAGGGTCTTGATAGGGTTGGATATGATCAGATTTTTACCTCATATATTTTGTTTCAGAGGCAAAAGTGTACAGGGGGAAAATGTTTGTGATGTATGTATTTCCGTATTCATAGCGTCTCCCAGATGTAACTACCTGGGTATCCCCAAGTTCTTCACCTTCAGCAGTCATTTTTATCTTTAATGCTCAAATAGAGTGGCTCAAACTCCACTCTTTCTCCTCATATCTTTATAAGGATTCTTGGGTGCCTGATGTTTTTCCTGATTAATTCTGATTCTAATTTCTCATACTGCATTTGATCTCTGATCTAAAACTCACCTTCTGTATCCCTTGTTCTTCCTCCTTTAACCTCACAGCCCTTCTTTTGTTGGTATGACCCAGACTTTTTCATTTCTCTAGTGAACCACTAGCATAGACTTGTGTGTAAACTGGTTTTTACTAAAGTTTAAAAGAAATAGTATAGCATATTCCAAGCTATAACTTAAAAATTAACATTAGACATCACTGTCATAAAATGTTAGCATTCTTTCCTGCCAAACAAATTCCTTATTAGCTAGAGTTTCCCAGTCCAGAGCTTGTCTTCTTTTCTGGCTTCCCTTTCTCCCACCAAGGTATTCCAGCTGCTGGCTCACAGTTTTCCAATACATTTTGAACAGAGGAATTCAACTGTCTCTATACTCATGCAATCTCCAATATGTTTTCAGTCTATGTTTGCATCTCCAGAAACTATTGGGAAACTCTAATAAACAAAGAATGATCATCTGTAGCCTTCATCAGCCCCCAAAAACCTGCAGAAATATTGAAATTTCAGTTACAATTCTAATATAATTAAATTTGCATGCAGGACTCCTTACCTGCCATTATGCAAAAGAGAAAAAGATTTTTCTCCTCTTGTACAAAATAAGTCCCCGGAAGTCATGATTCACACACACACACACACACACACACACACACACACACATTACACAGCATACGTACCTAACTATTTGGTCAAGTTCTTGCATACGTGGTTTCTGAATGCTTGATAATGTGATTCAAAATCCACTTTCTAGTCACGTTTAATAAAGAGATAGTCTCAGACTGGATGGAAGTTTTTCTCAGCCAGGAATTAGAGGCTCAGAATTTCCATTGATTTTTCAGGAAAGGTGTATACACCAAGCCATTCACGGAAATATATAAAAGCCATGTCTTTGTGGGGGCTTTTCAACAACCTTGAGATTATTGTATGCATTCTCAAAGGTTTAGACCCACAACACACTAGATTTGAGCACAAAGGCGATATTGTGCCTTATTTTCTGCTAAAATGGTAGACTTGTCTGAGCACCAAGGTACTACAAGACAAGCCTGCTCCATTTGGCTGCTTCTGTTGGAGAAACATGATGAGTATTATCTGACTCCTTGTTCCCATTGTCATTGTCTACACAGTACAAGGAAAGTGCAATCAAAGAGAAAAACGATGTTTTTGTGAACCTCGGCATCTTAATAACACAGCTGATTTGACTGGTATACTTGCAGGAACGTAGCTAGACTAACACAGAATGCTAATAAAGACATGCCTGAGGCCTCTCTCCCTTGATGAGCCTGTGTCTAACACATAAACACCAACTATTTATTTAACACATGTGAGCCAGTGTTATAAAGGAGAGCAAGTAGGTGCATATGTACTAATACAAACCTTGTAATTGTCAAATAGAAAAACAAGCCAATGAGCAAACTAACAAGGTAGGGAATGACATACTCTTACAGGCTGTTGTAGAAGTGTCTTCTCGATTCCACAAATTAATGTCACACTGAAGCAGGAAGCGAGGAGAAAGTGGATGAAATGACAATATATATTAACCCAACCATTGTTTCACATTCGTGCAGCACTATGGAACTTAAAATACAATCACTATAATGTAAATCATTTCATTTAACCCATGCTATCTCCAAGTCACATTTGAGGAAACTGAGATTCAGAGAAGTTAGGTAGCATGACCAAGACCACATAGCTGCCAAGGGATGGAGTATGGCCTCAGGTGTTATGATCCCATCTAGATTTTCTCCCATTCACCTTTGTTGTTTCTGAAACCTGGATTACCCTGCACATAATACAGAAAATTACATTGTTGTCATCTCATCTAAAGCCAGCAGCTTCCAGAAACTTCTGTGCTAAACTGTATGTTCAGCTTTTGGGTAACCTTCCCATCTTTTTTTATATTTTTGCAGATGTTTATAAACCATTATAGATATTGGAAGATTTTGAATAGATAAAGATTATGGTTTCAAAGGAGGTAAATATTCATTGACTTAGACCTGAGTTAGAATCACCCTAGGTATAGTCATACTTCAAATATAAGGCATGCTAGAAAACAGTCATCTCCTTGTTCTGAGGCTTCTGAAGGAAGTGAAAGACACACTAATGACAGGAGGTGCGGTCCTTATCAGAGTATAGGGTCTTTGCCTTGTGAATAAACAGGAAAGAAATTGTCCTTTTTTGCACATGAATCTAGGAACATTTGAAGCTCTTCTATATGTGGATGAAGTGGGAGGAGAAAAAAAATTCAGCTGTCTTCCTCAATCTCATCTTTTAAATGCAATTTTTTGCAAAAGCAGTCATTTCATAGATGATATTCCTTGAATTTTGCATATATTCGGGATGGGGGTATCTTTTATTGCATAATCCTATTTATTTAAATATAGTTCCATGGGGGAAAATAGTTCTCTGAAACCCAGAATCAATATGGCAAGAAAATTTTCTCCATCGTTCTCTTCTGAGCACAGTTACTTTAAAATAAGTTAGAGGTGCCTGGATGCCAAGTTGGCTAAACATCTGACTCTTGATCTCAGCTCAGGTCTTGATCACAGGGTCGTGAGTTCAAGCCCTGTATTGGGCTCCACACTGGACATAGAGCTTACTTTAAAAAAAAAATTAATAGGTAACTATTAATGGATGCAAATTTTAAGATCATTTAGGAGGTCAGGGTGAATGTAGACTGTGGCAAAAGAATCAAACTGTATTACAGGGGCACCTGAATGGCACAGTTGGGGTTAAGCATTCAACTCTGGTTTTCCACTCAGGTCATGGGATCAAGACCTGTGTCGGGCTCCATGCTCAGTGCAGAATCTGCTTGAAATTCTCTTTCCCTCTTCTTCTGCCCTCCCCTCCCTCTTGTTCTCTCTCTCTCTCTAAAATAAATAAATAAATAACTCATTTATTTATTTATTAAACATGGCAAGGTGGGGCTTTTTGTCTATTCCCTTTTAGCTTCGAGAGTAATAGCCCACAGCAATGATGTAATAGGAATGGGTGGGGTTGGGGGGAGAGACAGAGCAAGAGAGAGGGAGTGAGAGAGAGGGAGAGGAAATGAAGAGAGGAGAGATTAGGGCAAAGGGGGACTTGCTGACTTGACCACAAGTCATAGGTGCAGATTAAACCTGAATACCCCCCAAAAGGAAGAAGCACATGGAGTTTCTGGTATTCGTGTAATGAAAAGACTACTTGAGGCTAATAGGAAGAACTGTTCTTAACCACTGCATGGATTCATAATACATTCATTGTCAGCTCCAGTTAAGACACTCTCTGGTGACAGACTGAGCTGATGCATTTTCCAGGTCTTTGTTCAGTGTGACAGCAGAAGTATGAATTTGATGCTTGCATTGTTTTTAATTTATTAAACACTTATCTTCAAAGAGGTATTTAAATCCAATAGGTTGGTCATCATAGTGAAAGGGTAAGTACTTGGACTATGGAGGTAAAATACCTGCCCATATGGTAACGTATCCATTTATTTCCCTTCTCTAGAAGTTAAACTGATGTTGACTGGCCTCAAAAACCAACTAAACATGTACTCAATTCACACAATAGCAGAAGCAAAATTCTTGGCCAGACTCAGGTATTCGATATATTTTTTAAAGCATTTAAGGCCAATAGGCACATGAAAAGATGCTTAACATCACTAATTACTAGAGAAATGAGTATCGAAACCACAATGAGATACTACATGAACATAAAAAGATAATGAAAAAATACTATGAATAACTCTAAATGAAATGGACAAATTCCTTGAAAGACACAATCTGCCAAAACTCACACAAGAAGAAATAAACAATCTGAATAGGCCTGTTTCTATTAAAGAAATTGAATCAATAATTGATAGCTTTCTAACAGAAATCCCCAGGCACAGAAGTGTTCGTTGGTGAATGCTACCAAACAATTAATGAATAAATTATACCAATTCTATACAATTTCTTTCAGAGGATAAAAGCAGAAGGAACACTTCCTAAATCATTCTCTGAGGTTGGCATTACCTGAATACCAAAACCAGACAGAGCCATTACAAGAAAACTACAAACCTATGTCTCTAATGAACATTCATGCAAAAATCCTCAAATATGTTAGCAAACCAAATTCAATAATGTACAAAAAGAATCATATACCACAACCAGGTGGGATTTATTCTAGGTATGCAAAGCTAATTAAACATTCAAAAAACAACAGCCCATCATACAAACAGGCTAAAGAAGAAAAATCATATGATCATATCAATAGGTACAGAAAAAGCATTTGACAAAATCCAACACCCATTCATTTAAAAAAGTCTCAGTAAACTATATAAAATGGAACTTCATCAACTTGATAAAGAATACTTATGGAAAACCTACAGTTTACATAATTCTTAATGGCAGGAAACTTGAGCTTTCCCACTAAGATCAGGTATGAGGTAAGGATGTCCCCTCTCACCACTTCTTTTCAGCATTATATTGGAAGTTCTTGCTAATGTAATAAAACAAGAAAAGGAAATAAAAGGCATACAGCATTGGAAAGAAGAAATAAAACTGTCTTTGTTCACAGATAACATGATTATCTATGTAGAAAATCTGAAAGAGTCAACAAAAACAATCTTCTGGAACTAATAAGTGATTATAGCAAGGTTACAGATTATAAAGCTGATATACAAAAGTCAATAACATTCTTATAATCAGTAATGGACAATTTTTGTTCAAATTCCACTTGAATTTGGAGTTTGAAATTAAAGACACAATGCCATTTACATTAGCACTCCAAAATGAAATACTTAGGTATGAATCTAACAAAAAATGTAGAAAATCTATGTGAGGAAAACTATAAAACTCTGATGAATGAAATAAAAAAATAACCAAATAGATGGAGAGGTATTTCACAGAGGATTTTTAGGGCAGTGAAACTATTCTAAATGGTACCGTACCGGTCATGTATTCACCAGTTGTCAAAACCCAAAGAATATACAATTCCAAGCATGAAACCCCCAAACTATGGGCTTTGGGTGATACTGATGTGCCGGTGAAGGTTCATCAATTACAATAAATGTCCCCTTTAGTGAGGGATGTTAATAGTGGGGGAGGCTATGCATGTGTGGGAGCAGGAGATGTATGGGAACTTTCTGTGCTTTTTGCTCTTTTTGCTTTGAATTTAAAATTGCTCTAAAAAGTAAAGTCTATAAAAAACACACACTCCATGAGACACCACTTCACATCCATTAGGATGGCTATCATAAAAAGACAGAAAATAGCAAGTTTTAATAACCATTTAGAGAAACTGGTACTCACATCACTTGTGGGCATGTAAAATGGTGTAGCCACTATGGAAACTGGTATGGTGGTCCCTCAAAAAATTGAACATGGAATTACCATGGTATCCAGTAATTCTACCTCTGGGTATGTACCCCAAAGTATTGAAAGCAGGTACTTGAACAGATATTTATACACTGATGTTCATGGCAGCATTATTCGTAATACCCCAGAGCTAAAAACAGCCCAATGTCTACTGAAGGATGAATGGACAAAGAAAATGTGATATATATATACTACTATTGTGCCTTAAAAGGGAGGGAAAGTCTTCCCTTCACATTCAACGACATGGATGAACCTTGAAGATACTGTGATAAGTGAAATAATCCAGTCAACACAAGGACATATATTACATGATTCCACTTCTATGAAGTTATGATGTACCTAGAGTAGCGAAATCATATGGATAGAAAGTGAAATGGTGGTTGCCAAAAGCTGTGGGAAAGAGAAAACAGGGAGTTTGTGTTTAATGGGGACAGAGTGTTAGTTGGGGAAGATGAAAAAGTTCTCGCGATGAATGATGTTGATGGTTGCACAAAAATGAGTATACTTAATGTCACAGAACTATGCACTTAAAAATTGTCAAAATGATGAATTTTTACTGCAATAAAAAGCATTACAGTAGTTATCATGAGAAAGAAATCAGAAATTTGTTGGGCTTCCTGGCACTTATTTTATATTGTGGTATTATTTTTATTTTGATTTCTAGATGGGTGGGTGGGGCACCAAATATCTTCTGGACTTGGGGTTTTAAAGATTTTAGTTCAGACCTAAGTAAATCACAGATTTCTGGTGTACACAAAAATGCTAACAGCTTATCCAGAATTATTAACCCTGAGTTGTGTGGGAACTTCTGTGTCTTTCACTTAGAGACTCACAGTAAGGGAAGGCAGCACCTAGATATCCATGGAGGGTTTTTTCCAACTTTTGTAGTTTGGGAACAGTGTCACACTTTTATCAGGGCACACACTGTACTGTTTTCTCAGCTCACAAAGATACCGCAAAGATACTCACAAAAAGGGAGAATGCTTGGTGTCAGAGCATTTAGTGAACACACCTGGTGGGGAGAAGTTCCAGAAAATAAACTGAAGCTATGCCCAACAAAATATTTCACACAGAAATGCAAATATTCAACTGACTTTATAATTCACTTGTGCATTCAACTAATATTTATTGAGTGTCAAGTCACCAGGAATAAAAAAGTGAAAAAGATGCAGTCCCAATTCTCAAGTCCACAGTCCAGGAGGCAAGAGTTCCCTTTAGGAAGTATCCGTATCTCCATGCAAAAGCAGGAGCCCCTCTCCTAATTCCAACATGAATATTAAGTGATTATTACCTCTCTCCTAATCCATGTGGATCTTCATGGATTTTCATTTGTAACTGCTGTCATTTAAAAGAAAATTATTAGTTTTTTTTAATTTTTCAAAAAGATTTTATTTATTTATTTATTTATTTATTTGAGAGAGAGAGAGAGAGAGAGCGGCAGGGGCAGAGATAGAGGGAGAAGCAGATTCCTGCTGAACTAGGAGCCCAGTGCAGGTCTCAATCCCAGGACCCTAGATCATGACCTGAGCCAAAGCAGATACTTAACTGACTGAGGCATGCAGGTGCTCCAGAAATTTCTTAGTTTCAACCACAAGTGTACTTGGGATAATAAGAACACTGTCCCTTTCCATCGTATCTTAGGGTCCACTTGTTTGCCATGAAGGGAGCCCCAGTCTGTCCAGGTTGAATCTCTGACCTCTGGGGTGTGGCTGGAAGAGAAAAACAGGCTCAAAAAACCTTTTCACCCTCCCCCTACCTCTTCACCTGAATCACAAAATACCTACCTCCAGGTCTCAGATTAGCTGTCACTTTCTCCAAAAAACCACACTGTGATCTAGAATTGTCAATGCAAGAAATAAATGCTGGTGAGGATGTGGAGAAAAAGGAACTCTCATGCACTGTTGGTGGGAATATAAATTGGTGCAGCCACTGTGGAAAACAGTATAGAGGTTCCTCAAAAAATTAAAAATAGAGCTACCATATGATCCAGTAATCCCACTACTGGATATTTACCCAAAGAATACAAAAACACTTATTCAAAGGGATATATGCACCTCTATGTATATAGCCGCATTATTTACAATAGCTAAGATATAAATAGCTAAAGAAGATGTATGTATAAACAATGGAATGTTGTTTGGCCATAGAAAAGAATGAGATCTTGCCATTTGTGACAACATGGAATGACCTAAAGTGTATTATGCTAAGTGAAATAAGTCAGAAAAGACAAATACCATATGATTTCACTTCCATGTGGAATCTGAAGAACAAAACAAATGAACAAAAAAACCAACCAAAGACAGACTCTTAAATACAGAGAAAAAAAATGGTGGTTGCCAGAGGGAGGCGGGTGAGGGGATGAGAAATAGATAAAGGGGATTAAGAGGCACAAATTTCCATTATAAAATAAATAAGTCACAACAATTAAAAGTACAACATGGAGGGCACCTGGGTGGCTCAGTTGATTAGGCAACTGACTCTTGATTTCAGCTCAGGTCATGATGATATCTGGGTTGTGAGATTGAGCCCCATGATTCTCTCTCTCTGCCCATCCCCTGCCATATCTCTCACTCTCTCCCTCTCTTAAAAAAAAAAAAAAGTACAGCATGAGGCATATTTTCCATAATATTGTAATAAAGTTGTATGGTGACAGATAGTGACTACACTTATCATGGTAAGCACTGAGTAATGTACTCAATTATTGAATCAGTATGTTGCACACCTGAAACCATTATAACATTGTATGTTAATTTTATACTTCAATAAAAAAGAAGGAAGGGAGGAGGGAAGGAAGGAAGGAAGGAAGGAAGGAAGGAAGGAAGGAAGGAAGGAAGGAAGGAAGGAAAAGAAAAATTTAACTCTTTTGCTAATTTTGGATTAGAGTCTTATATCAACTTATTACTCTGAAAATTAGTAACTAACTAAAAGGAAAAAGCATTTGCCATGCCTTTAAAAAAAAAAAAAGGATTAACAGTCATTCACCACAGTTGATGAGGAAAAGCTCTTATTTACAGAAAATCTAAGCACACATATGTAGAAGGAATGAGAAAACTGGAAATATCACCACTTTGCAACTGCAGTGGGGTAATGGATTCAAGTAAGGGACATCGATGGATGTTAAAACCATTACCTGTCAAGTTTTAAGAAACAGGATATGTGCTTAGTTCCAAGCATTAGGCCACACATTCCTTGCTAGTAACATAGGAAAATACTATATCTTTACACTGGGGAAAGCCAGAGATCACCACCTTAACCGAGTCTTCAAACTTCACATCATTCATAGGGAAACAGCCTCACATTATGAGCCTTCTGATGATGCAATATGAAGGACGAAGCATGAACTATAAAATGTTTTTACAAAAAAAATTATCTAAATCGACTTAAACCTTCCCACACAAATTTCTTTATAAAAAATATAAGGAGAAAGAAACAAATTAAATGACACAAGAAAAAATAATCAGACAACTCCAGAATGTGGGACATTTTACAAAAAGTAATGAAAAGAAATGTTGGGTAATATTCCAGAGGAAAGGGATTATAGGGATTATAAACATAAAATGAAAACCAATGAGCCACATTGACTGGAACCTGATTTAGAAAACAAATCTATAAAGGGCATTTTGGAAACACATGAAAAAATTAGAAAATGATCCAGCTATAAAACATATTAAGGAATTATTTCTAATTATTGTTATAATTGCATTATAGATATGTAGAAAATGTCATTATCCATAGGAAATATATATGCTGAAATATTTAGAGATGAACTGTTCTAAGGTAAAAAAAAATACCTTTAAAAGATATACAAATATAAAAGCAAATATTAAACGTTTTTTATTTTAATTTTTATTTTTAAAAAATTGTGGTATACTTACATACAGTGTTATGTTAGTTTCAGGTGTACAATATAGTGATTCAACAATCCTATACATTACTCAGTGCTCATTGTGATCAGTGTACATCTTTAATCCCCTTCACTCATTTCACCCCCCCCCCCCACCTCCCCTCTGCTAACCATCAGTTTGTTCTCCATAGTCTGTTTTCTGGCTCATCTCTTTGTTTCCTAGTTTGTTAGTTTTGTTTCTTAAATCCCACATATGAGTGAAATCACATGCATTTGTCTTTCTCCTACTGGTTTATTTCACAGAGCAGTATGCTCTCTAGATTCATCCATGTTGTTACAAATGGCAAGGTGTCATTTTTTATGGCTGAGTAATAGTCCATTGTATTTAGATACCACATCTTCTTTATCCACTCATCTATCAAGGAACACTTGGGCTGCTTCCACAATGTGACTATTGTAAATACTGCCACAATAAACACAGGGGGTGCATATAGCTCCTTGAATCAGTGTCTTTGTATTCTTTGGGTAAATACCCAGTAGTGGAGTTACTGGATCGTATGGTAATTCTATTTTTAAGTTTTTGAGGAACCTCCATGCTGTTCCCCACAGGGGCTACACCAGTTTGCCTTCCACCAACAGTGCACCGGGGTTCCTTTTTCTCCACATCTTCTTCAACACTTCTTTCTTATGTTTTTTGATTTTAGCCGTTCTGAGAGGTCTGGGGTGATATCTCATGGTGGTTTTGATTTGTATTTCCCTGATGAAGAATGATGTTGAGCATCTTTTCATGTGTCTGTTGGCCATCTGTATGTCTTCTTTGAAGAGATGTCTGCTCATGTCTTTGGCCCATTTTTAATTGGATTATTTGGGTTGTTTTTGTTTTTGTTTTGTTTTGGTGTCGAATTGTATAAGTTCCTTATACATTTTGGATACTAACCCTTTTATGGATATGTCATTTGCAAACATCTCCTCCCATTCAGTAGGTTGTCTCTTAGTTTTGTTGTTTACTTTGTTATGCAGAAACTTTTAATTTTGATGTAGCCCCAATAACTTATTTTTGCTCTTGTTTCCCTAGCTCAGGAGACATATCTAGAAAAATGTTGCTATGGCCGATGTCAGAGAAATTACTGCCTGTGCTCTCTTCCAGAATTTTTGTGGTTTCGGTCTGACTTTTAGGTCTTTGATCCATTTGAGAGTTAAGGTCTTTAATCCATTGAGATTATTTTGGGGTATGGTATAAGAAAGCGGTCTAGATTCATTCTTTTGCATTAGCTGTCCAGCTTTCCCAACGCCATTTGTTGAAGAGACTGTCTTTTTCCCACTGCATATTCTTGCCTCTTTTGTTGAAAATTAATTGACCATATATCGGTGGGTTTATTTCTGGGCTCCCTATTCTGTTGATCTACGTGTCTATGTTTGTGCCAGTACCATACTGTTTTGATTACTACGGCTTTGTAGTCTCTCCTGACATCTGGGATTGTGATTCCTCCAGTTTTGTTCTTCTTTTTCAAGGTTCCTTTGGCTATTCAAGGTCTTTTGTGGTTCCTTACACATTTTAGGATTATATGTTCTAGTTCTGTGAAAAATGTCCTGGGTTATTTTGATAGGATTTGCATTAAATCTGTAGACTGCTTTGGGTAGTACAGTATGGACATTTTAACAACATTTGTTCTTCTAATCCACGAGCAGGAGATCTCTTTCCACTTGTTAGTGTTATCTTCAGTTTATTTCATCAAGGTTTTATAGTTTTCAGAGTGCAGGTCTTTCACCTCATTGGTCAAGTTTTTTCCTAGGCATTTTATTATTTTATTGTAAACAGGATTGTTTTCTTAATTTCTCTTTCCGCTACTTCCTTATTAGTGTATGGAAATGCAATGGATTTCTGTATATTGATTTTGTATCTTGTGACCTTCCCAAATTCATTTCTCAGTTCTAGTCGATTTTTGGTGGAGTCTTTAGGGTTTTTCTATATAGTATGTCATTGGCCAATAGCGACACTTTTACTTCTTACTTACCAATTTAGATCCTTTTATTTCTTTTTTTCTTGTCTGATTGCTATGGCAAGGACTTCCAGTACTATACTGAATAAAAGTGGTGAGAGTGGACATCCTTGTCTTGTTTCTGATCTTAGGGGGAAATCTCTCAGTTTTCCCCATTAAGTATGATGTTTGCCGTGGGTTTTTCATATATGGCCTTTATTATGTTGAGGTAGGTTCCCTGTAAACCTATTTTGTTGAGGGTTTTTATCATGAATGGATGCGGTACTTTGTCAAGAATGCTTTTTCTGCATCTATTGAAATGATCATGTGGTTTTTACCCTTTCTCTTGTTGATGTGATGCACCATGTTGATTGTTTTGCAAATATTGAACCACCCTTACACCCCGGCAATAAATCCCATTTGATCATGGTGAATGATTTTTTTATTGTGTTGTTGGATTTGGCTTGCTAATATTTTGTTGAGGATTTTTGCATCTGTGTTCATCAGAGATATTGGCCTGTAGTTCTCCTTTCTTGTGGTGTCCTTACCTGGTTTTGGTGTCAGTGTAATGCTGTCTTCATAGAATGAATTTGGAGTTTTCGTTCCTTCTTGTATTTTTTGGAACAGTCTGAGAAGAATAGGTATTACCTCTCCTTTAAATGTTTGGTAGAATTCACCCAGAACGGGTGGAGAGTGTTGTGCTGTGCTGGTTCCCACCGGTGTCCATATATTGAGTCTGGGAGGCTGGGGAGGGAAATGACGCCTGCCAGCTGTTTTATTCTTGGAGAGGTCTCCCAAAGATCCCTGCCCCTCCTACACGGCGCCTGAGATTAGGTAAATCTCCTTCCCATATAGCCCAGGGGATTTTCAAATTTTCAAACTGCTGTTTGTTTGCTGTATCTTAGTGAAGCTGCTTGTTGTGCTGTCTTTTTAAGGGCAGGGACTCAGTTTCCTCCCACCCTCTCAGCTCTCTCAGACCCAAGCCTGCTGACTTTTAAAGTTCTAGGTGTTAAGACCCACCGATTGTAAGAACTCATGAAGTTAGGCCCTGTGGTTTTCAAAGCCAAATGTTAGGGAGATTCATCTTCCCTGGGTGAGTCCCCCATGCCTGGGATGCCTGGTGTTGGTGTCTGCTCCCCTTCCCTCTCCACACCTGCAGCCTCCTTCCCTCTTGTGGACAGTCCCACAGGTCCCTTTGGCTCCAGACCGTGTCTTGACCCCCTCCCCGCCCCCGTCCTCTGCCCCTCCTCTTTGAGGTGGTGTCTTCTCTACATTCAGCTGTTGAGAGTCTGTTCTGCCAGTCTTTGGGTCATATTCTGGGTTTTTTACACTGATGTGCATGTTTTCTAGTTGTATCTTTGGGACAAGGGGAGCTTAGGATCCTCCTGCTCTGTCATTTCCTCCTCCTATTCAGCCACTTCAACAAAAGGTAATCATTGAATCCATTGGTGGATATAGAGTGTTCATTGTGCCATTATTCTAAGTATATGTTTGACATTTGTGAAAATGGATGTGCAATGGAATTGAGTTAAATTTTTATGTATGTATGTATGTATTTTTTTTAAAGATTTTATTTATTTATTCAACGGCGATAGAGACAGCCAGCGAGAGAGGGAACGCAAGCAGGGGGAGTGGGAGAGGAAGAAGCAGGATCATAGTGGAGGAGCCTGATGTGGGGCTCGATCCCAGAATGCCGGGATCACACCCTGAGCCGAAAGCAGACGCTTAACCGCAGTGCCACCCAGGCACCCCTGTATGTATGTATTTACTGTGGGCAACAAAGCAAGGTTTACTGAGTGATTGTGCAGCAATAGTATAAAGCTCCTGAGGAAGGAGGGGACCCAAGTGCTTTGCCTGGAATTGAGTTAAATTTTAATAATGTTTTTTTGGTCTTACTGTATTTGTTTTTATAATTTTTTATTCATGGCATTTATAATAGTTTTCCTTCCTGAATCATAATATTTCCTTTTAATAAAAATTTTCAAATAAAAAAGAGTCAACTTAAAAAATATTAAATACATGACATATGTAGCAGTGGACTTACTAATAGACATAGTAAAAGTCATGAAGGTAGAGGGCAAATGACTGAACTATCAGAAATATTGCCTTATAAAATTTTTTGACATTTATATAAGGCATATTAATTTTCATTCAGTATGTCCTCAAATTTTAATAACCCTGTAGGATAGCAGGATGGTTTGGTATCAAACAGATCTCAGTTCAAATCCTAGTAGTTCTAGCTTTTTACTTGGGTCATGTTACTTAATTTCTGCCTCAGTTTTTTGACATGTAAAATAGAGAAAATATCAGCTTACAGAATTATGGCTTATGGAAATAATGAATTTAAACCGCCTTACTGCGTCCAGCACAAGGCAGAGGTTCAAAAAGTGGGAGCCAGTATTATCAGAAGGTAGATACTAGGCACTCATTTTACAGATGAGAAAGTTCAGAGTCAGAGAAGTTATATGCTAGTATAAGTTAAATATTACATACTTTGGGTGCATCATTTCTCGAGCATGGATTTAAATTTCCAAAGCCACATTTTATCTCATTTCTGATGAAATAGTAACTAGCAATGTATATACCAAGAATTCGACTCCGTTGCTGATTTGGTGCTGCGTTTTAATACATTGCTGGTTCCCTTAGGTGGACAGGCATCATTGTTGTTGCTGCTATGTATGTTAACTAGATTCTTGAGAGAGCCTGTTCAGTGTGTTCACTTTTGTGACTACAGAATATAGCTATCATCTAAGTGCTGTTGGTGACAAGAGGGACTGAATGAGAGGATGCAAGGATGAAAACTAATCTTCACTACTAAAAAACGAAAGTGAAAGTAAAAGCAATTTCTTTTCTTTTTTTTTTCTTTCTTTCTTTCTTTTTTTTTTTTTTTTTTTTTTTTTTTTTTTTTTTTTTGTCCCCCTCTAGTAGTGGAACCAGAGAAGCACTGGCCTTAAGAGCACTGGCTTCGGAGTAGTGATGCACACAGGAGTGAAGAGACTAGACATCAGGACTAGGGACCACGGTAAGAGTACCTTACTCTGAATTATTATTATTTTGCAAGGCACCATGCCATGCAGCCTCCTTGACCAAGCCAGTTGGGTACACAAAACTGAGTTCACCTTCTCTTGATAAATACAGAACTGGCAATCTCAAAGTATGAAATTATGTCATATTTCTGGCATTTCTAGATTAAGAAATATCTGTTTTATTTTTAAAATAACTCCTCAGAACAGATTTAAGATCAGACAATGAATCAGTGGGGAAAAAAAATAAAATAAATTTAGAAGCCTGAAAATCCTGACCTAGTGCATCTGCTGTCTTGGGCACTGCTACATCCTCCTTCCCTACACATATAGCCAATATGGTCTGGACTTTGTTTACTCAATAATTACATTCTCTTGCTTCTCTACGTGACAGCAGTACCTTATTATGGTATTTAACACCGGGTATATCAAGTGCATTTTCCAGTAAATGGATTTTTTGAATACTGAATATGGAGCTGTGATTGTGTTTATAACACATGCTTCTTGAGCAATTCAATACCAACTCACAGTATTCTTGTCATGGTGTGGTTATGCAGTTGCATGAGAGTATTGGTCATGACGATTCCACATGGAAGTTCAAAAAGATGAAAGTCTGCAAGTCACAAGATGTCAGCAGTATAAGTAGTTACAGTCACCTCTGAGGGCAAAGGATTAAATCTATTTTTACATGAAATTTTGACCACCATATCCATACTTTCTAGATTGCCCTTTATGTAATTTGTGATCTGATTTCTTGACAAATTAGACATGTAAACAGGAAATGATTCTAATGAAAAACAGTGGTAATGTATTTGTTCAAAACTGCCTGAGATCGTTTAAAATGTAAGATATCTCTATGAGAAACACATGATTGTGGTAGACGGTTAAGATTCCCATGAAACAGTTAATCTACTAAGGAAGCCAAGACGTTTGGTAAATATGGGGGTTTTAATGCTAAAAGGGAAGAAAAGTGGCAAGTTGCCAAGGAGAGATGGAACAGGTTCATAGAGATGCTTGTTGCAAGCATCTTGATTTGTGGCAAACTCATTTGCCTCAGGAAGTCACCAACAGTGGGGGAGGAGATGGAGTAGATGTTGTCTTTGAGTCCAGCACTGGACCAGACAAAACCACAACCAAAACCCAGGAGCTGACATTCGATCATTAAAGATCCCAGCCATTTGTACAGCACACCTAGCTGACACTCAAAACATCTCAAAGAAGGCAGAATCTCAATTTCTCAAGCAAGGAGATAGAAAACTACAATGTCTGAATGTTTTATCTAAGCTCAGATTGGAGCCGTAATGACATTAAAATAGAATGGGTTTAATAATAAATCTTGGCAATATAACTGTGATCTACAGAGTAGTAAATTTTTCAAGTTCATTTGCTCTACCTCCTTTTAAGCAGTATACAAGTGTACTATGTATGCATATACAATGATGCCATTATATTGTGGCAGTAGTGGAAGAAATGGCTATGGCATGATTAATTGTAGAACAGAATTACTTGACAGCAGAGCTGTCAAATATCAAAACACGTGCCAGGATTTTAAATGGAACAAGTTGAGGAATGTATATTGTTGTTGCTATAAGAGAAATCAACCCACAATTTGAGTAAAAATTAACTCTTTTTAGTGTCTCCCTCCTTATCTGTACAGCATCAAAAAAAAAAAATGCCCACATGTAGACAGGCATTCAAGATCGATGACTGATAAATAAATAAAGGAGCAGCATTTGTAAGGCCCTTTGAAGTTGGCAAAGAGCTTTCATGTACATTATTTTGTTTAATCCTCATAACAACACTATGAGATTGATTGGGCAGGCATTTCAATTCAATTTTCAGTGAAGACTACTCTGGGCCAGGTTTTGTGCTAGACACTTAAGATTAAAAGATAGATGAAATCCCCTTCGCCAAGAAATTTAACAAATATAAGGAAACTGAGTCTCAGAGACAGAGATGGTCTAGTAAGTTTTTACTCAAAACCCTGCAAATCTATATCTTTGGACTCAAAACCTGATGTTTTTATAACCTTTTACCATGTGCCTCTAAACAGAATGGGGACAAATTAGTCAAGAGAAACACATTTTTGTTGACAGCTGGTTTCCAAGGCACTTTAAATTTCATACAGTAAAACCAGCTTAACAGAAAACTCAATTCAAAGATCACTTGCCTGTTGAAGCAGGGGTTTTAGACCACTAATTTTATTTCCTTTAGGAATCGTGCTGAATAAACTTGCATTAAAACAGAGTGAACTGTTCAGCTTTGACATGTAAAGAGTTGGGAAGATGTCACTTTTAGCCTTACAATAAGAAAAAACTGAATAAACTGAAAAATGAATGACTTTTCTTAAAGCCATCAGAGAACTAAGGTTGCAGGAAAAAAAACCTCCCTGAAATTTGGAGAGACAGGTGCATCCGGAAACAGAGTCACATTCTACTTACCTGGAGCTGAAGCCCTTGGAATCATAAATTGATAGAAACACTTAATGGTGTGGAACAGCCAGACTTAAAAACTCCTGGAAACCCAGTCTTAAGGTTAGAGGGAGCCACATTTTCATGGCTTTTACCTCCAGGCATCCCAACAGGTTCTCCCTATGAATATTGAAGAACAATCCCTTTGTGTCTTTGGCAAATGGAAGGTAAATTTAACTAATCTGAAATATACTTAGGGGAAAAGTAACTATATGTCATGTTGATAATATTTATCCTTGATATGCTGTGATGAGAATAGCATATCCCTTTTGTGCTTTCCCTCCCCCAAACTCATACCCCAGTCTAATCATTAAAAAAAAAAAAAAGAAGAACACTAGACAGACTCCAACTGAGACATGACTACAGTACTCCTCAAAACTGTCAAAGGCATCAAAACAAAGAAAGCCTGAGAAACTGTCACAGTGAAAAGGAGCCTAAGGAATCATGATGACTCAGTGTAATGTGGTATCCTGGGTGGGATCCTGGAACAGAAAAATATATTAGGTAAATGCAAAGGATATCTGAATATACTATGAACTATAGTTAATAATAATGTGTCAACGTTGGTTTATTTACTGTAACAAAAATAGTAACAAGAGAAGTTAAGTGTAAAGTATATGGGAATTTTGGGGGTGGCTACCTTTGCAACTTTTCTGATCATCAAAAACTATTTTTAAAACACTGAGGAATGATACAAAAAACAGAATGAAATGGGTTTTGAAATAACTTCTTAAGCTCCTTGAGAAATAGCTATGTTAGGAAGTAGAGTTGGCTATGACCGTAATACAGTCTGAAAGTCTTCCCGACTTCTGTTTTGGGTAGGACACCTGAGCAGTTATGAAGGAGAAAGTGGACCCCATTTAGTCATCCAGATTAATGAATAACCTCTTCGTCTATTGGAGAGACAGATTTTGAGGTAGTAAATGATTATTGTTAATAATATTTCTCATAAAGGAAACCCACTTCTCCCAACTTACAGTGTGTGAATACTGGAAAGAACATCAGATGCACTCAAATTCAGGCCTCTCCCTTTACAAATGAGGAAATTGAGAAACAGGAGGGAAAACATCCATACTGGATCCAGGATTAGGACTCAGTTTCCTTTTCTCACTGATATTTCAATATGAAAAATATAAAATATACAGTTAGAATAATGGCACAATGAACACTCCATATCCACCAATGGATTCAATGATTACCTTTTGTTGAAGGTGACCGAATAGGAGGAGGAAATGACAGAGCAGGAGGATCCTAAGCTCCCCTTGTCCCAAAGATACAACTAGAAAACATGCACATCAGTGTAAAAAACCCAGAATATGACCCAAAGACTGGCAGAACAGACTCTCAACAGCTGAATGTAGAGAAGACACCACCTCAAAGAGGAGGGGCAGAGGACGGGGGCGGGGAGGGGGGGCAAGACACGGTCTGGAGCCAAAGGGACCTGTGGGACTGTCCACAAGAGGGAAGGAGGCTGCAGGTGTGGAGAGGGAAGGGGAGCAGACACCAACACCAGGCATCCCAGGCATGGGGGACTCACCCAGGGAAGATGAATCTCCCTAACATTTGGCTTTGAAAACCACAGGGCCTAACTTCATGAGTTCTTACAATCGGTGGGTCTTAACACCTAGAACTTTAAAAGTCAGCAGGCTTGGGTCTGAGAGAGCTGGGAGGGTGGGAGTAAACTGAGTCCCTGCCCTTAAAAAGACAGCACAACAAGCAGCTTCACTAAGATATAGCAAACAAACAGCAGTTTGAAAATTTGAAAATTACCCTGGGCTATATGGGAAGGAGATTTACCTAATCTCAGGCGCCGTGTAGGAGGGGCAGGGATCTTTGGGAGACCTCTCCTAGAACAAAACAGCTGGGGCGCCTGAGTAGCGCAGTCCTTAAAGCGTCTGCCTTCAGCTCAGGGCGTGATCCCGGCGTACAGGGATCGAGTCCCACATCGGGCTCCTCCACTATGAGCCTGCTTCTTCCTCTCCCACTCCCCCTGCTGTGTTCCCTCTCTCGCTGGCTGTCTCTCTGTCACTCTGTCACATAAATAAATAAAATCTTTAAAAAAAAAAAAAAAGAACAAAACAGCTGGCAGGCGTCATTTCCCTCCCCAGCCTCCCAGACTCAATATATGGACACCGGTGGGAACCAGCACAGCACAACACTCTCCACCCGTTCTGGGTGAATTCTACCAAACATTTAAAGGAGAGGTAATACCTATTCTTCTCAGACTGTTCCAAAAAATACAAGAAGGAACGAAAACTCCAAATTCATTCTATGAAGACAGCATTACACTGACACCAAAACCAGGTAAGGACACCACAAGAAAGGAGAACTACAGGCCAATATCTCTGATGAACACAGATGCAAAAATCCTCAACAAAATATTAGCAAGCCAAATCCAACAACACAATAAAAAAATCATTCACCATGATCAAATGGGATTTATTGCCAGGGTGCAAAGGTGGTTCAATATTTGCAAATCAATCAATGTGACGCATCACATCAAAAAGAGAAAGGGTAAAAACCACATGATCATTTCAATAGATGCAGAAAAAGCATTGTTGACAAAGTACTGTATCCATTCATGATAAAACCCTCAACAGGGACTCCTGAGTGGCTCCTTCCTTGAGCATCTGCCTTCGGCTCAGGGCGTGATACTGGCGTTCTGGGATTGAGCCCCACATCAGGCTCCTCCGCTGGGAGCCTGCTTCTTCCTCTCCCACTCCCCCTGCTTGTGTTCCCTCTCTCGCTGGCTGTCTCTCTCTCTGTCAAATTAAAAAAAAAATTTTTAAAAAAAAACCCTCAACAAAGTAGGTTTACAGGGAACCTACCTCAACATAATAAAGGCCATATATGAAAAACCTACAGCAAACATCATACTTAATGGGGAAAACTGAGAGCTTTCCCCCTAAGATCAGAAACAAGACAAGGATGTCCACACTCACCACTTTTATTCAGTATAGTAATAAGTCCTTGACATAGCAATCAGACAAGAAAAAAAGAAATAAAGGGATCTAAATTGGTACGCAAGAAGTAAAAGTGTCGCTATTGGCCAATGACATGATACTATATAGAGAAAACCCTAAAGACTCCACCAAAAATTGACTAGAACCGAGAAATGAATTTGGGAAGGTCATAAGATACAAAATCAACATACAGAAATCCATTGCATTTCCATACACTAATAAGGAAGTAGCGGAAAGAGAAATTAAGAAAACAATCCCATTTACAATAAAATAATAAAATAATAAAATGCCCAGGAATAACCTTGACCAATGAGGTGAAAGACCTGCACTCTGAAAACTATAAAACCTTGATGAAATAAACTGAAGATAACACTAACAAATGGAAAGAGATCTCCTGCTCGTGGATTAGAAAAACAAATGTTGTTAAAATGTCCATACTGTACTACCCAAAGCAGTCTACAGATTTAATGCAAATCCTATCAAAATAACCCAGGACATTTTTCACAGAACTAGAACAAATAATCCTAAAATGTGTAAGGAACCACAAAAGACCTTGAATAGCCAAAGGAACCTTGAAAAAGAAGAACAAAACTGGAGGAATCACAATCCCAGATGTCAGGAGAGACTACAAAGCCGTAGTAATCAAAACAGTATGGTACTGGCACAAACATAGACACGTAGATCAACAGAATAGGGAGCCCAGAAATAAACCCACTGATATATGGTCAATTAATTTTCAACAAAAGAGGCAAGAATATGCAGTGGGAAAAAGACAGTCTCTTCAACAAATGGCGTTGGGAAAGCTGGACAGCTAATGCAAAAGAATGAATCTAGACCGCTTTCTTATACCATACCCCAAAATAATCTCAATGGATTAAAGACCTTAACTCTCAAATGGATCAAAGACCTAAAAGTCAGACCGAAACCACAAAAATTCTGGAAGAGAGCACAGGCAGTAATTTCTCTGACATCGGCCATAGCAACATTTTTCTAGATATGTCTCCTGAGGCAAGGGAAACAAGAGCAAAAATAAGTTATTGGGGCTACATCAAAATTAAAAGTTTCTGCATAACAAAGTAAACAATCAACAAAACTAAGAGACAACCTACTGAATGGGAGGAGATGTTTGCAAATGACATATCCATAAAAGGGTTAGTAACCAAAATGTATAAGGAACTTATACAATTCGACACCAAAACAAAACAAAACAAAACAAAAACAAAAACAACCCAAATAATCCAATTAAAAATGGGCCAAAGACATGAGCAGACATCTCTCCAAAGAAGACATACAGATGGCCAACAGACACGTGAAAAGATGCTCAACATCATTCTTCATCAGGGAAATGCAAATCAAAACCACCATGAGATATCACCCCAGACCTCTCAGAACGGCTAAAATCAAAAAACATAAGAAAGAAGTGTTGAAGAAGATGTGGAGAAAAAGGAACCCCGGTGCACTGTTGGTGGAAGGCAAACTGGTGTAGCCCCTGTGGGGAACAGCATGGAGGTTCCTCAAAAACTTAAAAATAGAATTACCATACGATCCAGTAACTCCACTACTGGGTATTTACCCGAAGAATACAAAGACACTGATTCAAGGAGCTATATGCACCCCCTGTGTTTATTGTGGCAGTATTTACAATAGTCACATTGTGGAAGCAGCCCAAGTGTCCCTTGATAGATGAGTGGATAAAGAAGATGTGGTATCTAAATACAATGGACTATTACTCAGCCATAAAAAAATGACACCTTGCCATTTGTAACAACATGGATGAATCTAGACAGCATACTGCTCTGTGAAATAAGCCAGTAGGAGAAAGACAAATGCATGTGATTTCACTCATATGTGGGATTTAAGAAACAAAACTAACAAACTAGGAAACAAAGAGACAAGCCCGAAAACAAACTATGGAGAACAAACTGATGGCTAGCAGAGGGGAGGTGGGGGGGGGGTGAAATGAGTGAAGGGGATTAAAGATGTACACTGATCACAATGAGCACTGAGTAATGTATAGGATTGTTGAATCACTATATTGTACACCTGAATTTAATATACCCCTGTATGTTAACTATACTGGAATTAAACAAACAAACAAACAAGCAAACAAAACAACTTAAAGCCATTTTGTGTTCCTCCTCCACATTTTAAAAGAATGCCAAAAAAGAGCACTGATTGCAATGACATCTCATCTCCCCCGTGGTACCCTCCAGCGTGGATAGTGCCAAATGGCAGATTTTGCCTGCTGTGGTTGTTTTGCTAAAATAGTTATCCCTTTAACCATCCCAGAGATTTCTGTGAGTGATTTGATAATTCTTAATTAATCCCTTCTGCTTAAACCAGCTACAGTGGATTCTGCTATTTGAAAGTAAGAATCTTGCAGATATAAATAAGTAAAGTTTCAAATCCCATGTATTTGTAGAGAGCTTTATCTTCTTCGTACTCTAGAATGACAAAAAAGCATATTAATCCTTGAGACCAAATATTACCGGATAATTTTCTCAACTGGATGGAATGCGGATGAACCATGAAATCATTTAATAATTTTTTATTTTTTTCTTAAAGATTTTATTTATTTATTTATTTATTTATTTATTTATTTGAGAGAGAGAGAGAGCATGAGCAGGGCCTGGGGGGAGGGAGAGGGAGATGCAGACTCCCCACTGAGCTGGGGGCCAGACCCCTGGCTCTATCCCAGGACCCTGAGATCATGACCTGAGCTGAAGGTAAAAGCTTAACCAACGGAGCCACTCAGGTGCCCCAATAATTTTTCACAATACCATTTGTGAACTGCTAGCAGACCTTTAACCATCTGTGTAGTAGCAAGACAGTCGAATATAAAGTGCGTGAGGAGGAAAATATGTTTAAAAAGCCCAAATTTCTTTATGTGGTCCTAATCAAAATCTTGAGTAGTGGAGGGAAAAACGTAAATTTCTATGTATAAAATTATTTGTCTATTTGGTTTTCTTTGGTAAATTTACAAAGAAAGTGTAAGATTACAACTGTACCGCCTGTAGGACTATGAGAGAAGGGACAAAAATGTGAAACGAAAATTACTAAATTCACACAATTTAATATACCTTGGTTGACTTTCACATTAATATATTTGAGATAAGTTCAAACATGGTAGACTAAGAGACCTTGTACCTCTCTACATGGTATCTTTTAGGGCAAGAAACTTAAGGAATGGGGAAAAGAACTTTTTCTCTGATAATCAACAGTGAAACAAGGGTCCGTTTTCTTCCAAATCAACCTTTCAACCTTTGAAGGAATTAACTGATCTAAATTATCTATTTTTTACTCCATTAAGACTTGTATTTCTTTCTGGTTTGTTCTTTTTTTAAGCAATAACCCTTTTGAAAAATTTCTACAAAATAAAATCTCTATAGCTAAAAAGTCATAAAGTCATCTTAAGTGTAGCTCAACTTCTGTAAGCTAAAAGATCAACTTTGAAACCAAAAATTCTAATCTGCTTCTCCCTGACAAAAACTCCCCCCAACAAATCACTATTCTGCTAGTTGGGAATACTGAAGTATTAATCTAATGCCCTATCTACTGCAAATGGATTCAGAGATTCCTTCTTCCAATAGAACTTTCTTACTAGGACATTGTTATTTCTCTGTTAATTCATGTCTTGAGTTATAGAGTTCTTTCTACTTTTTAAAGTATTTTCTATGCCTTGGCTCACTTGATTTTCACAGTCATGCTGGGAGAGCCACTAAATTTGTTACTTCCCTATTTTCTAGATGAGCAACTTGGATGGTTGACCCAGGTTCACAGAGCAAACTGGTGATTGGACCAAGTCTAAATCCAGTTCTAACTGTTGGTCCGTTCTCTTTCTACCACACCACGTTGAGTGGTCTGGAATACAAAGTTTTTGCTTTCTGTTACTTATGCTGCTTTTTTCCTCTCCAAGTTTTTTTTAAGACTATTTGTCTGCCCCAAGACTAAAGAAGTAGTGATCACAGTACTGAGGCCAGTATAAACATTGTATATGTCTTCCTGATAGCTCTCATCTGTGGGACAGAAAAAAATGTTACCTCTCAGTGCTTTGACCAGTGACCAAACTTTTATTTCTACGAATTTAAATGGCTTAGGATTCTTAGGATGGTAAAAGAGCCACTTGATATTTCAATTGACTAGTTATTCCCCTCTAGAAAATCCAGTCATTAGTAAAGAGAAAGTTGGAGAAGTGAAAGAGTTTATATTGCTTCCAAAGGTGAATTTATAACCTAGAAGTAATTTAGGCAACAAGAGAAAATATCTCCCTTCAAAGATGGGAACACTGAACCATGCATACAAATGTGATTGCTAACTCGTGTGTGACTCAAAATCAGCAACCATAGATTCCAGGGGCTAAAAAGAACCTCAGGAAGACATTTGGTCCATCCCCCACCCCATACACACACACCAACTTTTGCATACTTGAAGTCTTCTTTTCAGTTTAAAAATGTGGCACCTAAGACTCAGAGATATACGTGACCTAGTAGCAGAAAGGTTGGTATCAGAGAAAAATACCTAGAACCTAGGTCTCCAGTTGTCCAATTGTAATGAATTTCTTTGCTCTGCATTCCATCTCTTGTCCAGCCTAATTTGTTTCATGAATGAGGGACTGAACAACACATTAAATGAGTTAAATGGTTAAGTAAGAAACGGCCTCGAGGATCCATTACATTTAGCTATGAGGAGTTTCTTAGTGACCTTCGTAAACACAGTTGCAGTGACATGGTGGGGAACAGAAGCCAGAATATACCATTAAAGACAACTCTTTAAAGACTGGCTCTGAAGATAAAAGAAGAGAGATGTCAGCAGTTGGAGGAGCATGTGGGGTCCAGAGAGGTGTCTATGAGGGTTTTTGTTAAGGGAATGAAAGAGGGACACTTTCCCTTAAGAAGAAGAATATAGGATATTTTAAAAGGATACTGGGAAGAATCCAGTAAAGAGAAAAATTTAGAGATAAAAGGCACAAGGGAGAAATAGGACAAATTAAGAGTTCCTGAGAAAGTGGCCATATGTAAGGTCCAGAGAACACAAGGAAGTTCAAAGGGAAGGATGCTTCTTGCATTGTAATAGGAGGGAAGAAAGGGGGTGCAAAAACTTCACAGGTATTGCTGTAAATATGGAAGGTAGAAAATTCAACAACTCAGTATCTAAAGGCTTCTACTTTATGATCCAGGAGGCAAAGTCACAAGCTGGGAGTAGGGAGGCATATGTTATTGGGGAGTGGTCAAAGGTTTGAGGAGAGTCGAAAAGCTTTGAGGTGGTTGCTAAAGAGAATGATGAGAAGTGTTGTCAGGCGGTGTCAGGAGCCCAGTTTAAGTGGGAGACCATGAACACACAGTGGTACCTGTACCCTCAGTTGCCTGGGCATATGTATAAAGAGGGTGTATGGTGGAGTTCATCAAATTGCTTTTTTTTAAGGGTTAGTGTGAGGGAAGGACAAAGTCTGGGAAATTGTAGTACATAAAAGAGTGTTTGAAACAGGACGTGGAATCTGAGCAGTAGAGAGGGAAGTGAAGACAAGAGGAGTTTGATAGATTAAGAGACAGTCTAATTATCAACATTTGGGAAGTTCTGATGAGGTGAAAGAACCTTGGGGAGGGGGCACTTTCCCAAACAAGTTGGAAGTTTAGGAGTTGTTGTCAGAAAGGGGAATGTTCAAATCAGTAATTTCAGAGGTGGAACAGTAGTGATGACAAGGGTCAAAGTGTGACTTAGGAAGAAGTGGCCAGAGTGGAGTGGAGGAGACAGGTGTTGGAGATGAGGAGGAACAAGGGGGTTGAGGGGGTTGCCCATATGAAGGGACTCTCTGAGGAGAGGAAGACTGACTCCTGGATGTTCAATGAATAAAGATATGAAGGGTACAGAAATGGGGAGTGTGGTAAAGAGTGTTACAGTCCACTAATCTGAGTCTCATTGGGACAAGTGTTTGTTTGTGGTACATCCATATAATAGAATACTCTCAGCAGTGCAAACAAACACACACACAAAAACACACACCTGTGGAATCACACAACATGAATAAATAACAGAATAATTATGCTGGGGGGAAAGAGTACAGACTCTAAATAAATAAATAATAAAGAGTACATACGATATAACTCCTTTTATATGAAAGCAAGCCATTGTTTCCCTGGATGGGGGTGGAAGGTTAGGATGTGGGTGGAGGGATTACAAAGGGTCCACATAGAACTTCTGAGAGCAAAAAATTCATTATTTTTATCTTGGTGATGGTTTCACAGGTGTATTAATGCATCAAAACTGATCAAATTGTACCTTTAAATATATGGGGGTTATTTTACATCAATTATACCTCAATAAACTTATTTTTATTCTGAAAGTACTCAGCCACTGCTACCTTTCTCTTCGGCAGCATCAGTATGTCACAAGGGGAAGATGAAGGGTCCCTGATCAGGATGTCCTCTGCTCGAGTGTTATGATATCTACAAACCCACCACTGACTTTTTCATTCCCTTCGAGATCATTATTGTCTCTCAAGGCAGGACTCTTGGTTGCATTTTTTTAGCCCCAGTTGGAAACCTAGCTTGAATTAAGTTAAATTAAAAGAGGAATTTTATTGAACAGACCAAAGTCAGAATGGACCTGGAAATAACCTCAGTAGCACACCACGCGTTCAATGGCGGCCACTTACTGCCCCATTCTCCTCTAACTCTCCATGGCTCTCACTCTCATGGCCTTTCTCTCCCCCTCTCCCCTTCTTCCCTAAATTTCCGGAATGTTCTTGTTTGGCTCTATTCTCTCAAACTGGCTGTCCCCAAAAGGCCAGAACAATGGCCCCAGTCAGCTCTAACTCACCTTCTTAAATCTTCACAGCCAAAGAAAAAAGGAAGCTTTTCCCATAACTCCAGCTTAAAAAAAAAAAAAACCCTCCAAAACCCAGCTTGGATCCCAGGCTTATTCTAATGAGTGAGCAGGTTTACTGTGATTGGAAGAGCAGTAATTGAAAAGTCTACACTGTATACCCAAGGAGGTGGGAGTAAAGAGAGAGTGAATATACAACGAATTTTTCTACTTCATGATATTGCCTTGCACCCGCCTGGATCTCAAACTCTGGCAAGATACAAAAACTGTTGTTGTTTGTTTTGTTTTGCTTTTATGGTCTGTGGCACCAGACATGGCTTCCTTTCCCAGAACAAGCTTATGAAGTCGCTAACACTGCCAATGGGGCCCTTGAAATCACCTCCCTGCCCATTTAGAACTCTTTTCTCATCCAAAGAGCCAGAAAACTAAGATAATGCTAATTTTTCCCAGCTTACTACAAAACAGTGGTTGTGATATTTCAGCTTCCAAATAGATTTCTCATACACTCTTCATTAGATGAAGCCAAGGATGTTTGCATACAAAATGACTCAGAAAGGAAGTGAGTCTTGGCAGAAGGCTGAATGCTTTTTTGTCTTAGGAACAGGTTCCCTCCCCCACCAGAAGGAAGGTTAGTTCAATCTACTTGGGTGGGTGAAGAACAAGTCAACAAATAGTTGAATGTATCGTCTGCATTGCCCAATAACAGTGAAAATGATGCAACCCCATATTCTGTTACTAACAACTATCAAGTTAGGAATGGGGAACTATTTAAGATCATGCAAAAGTATAAGAACTTTTCATTTTACAAATGCCAAAACTTTTACACTTCAAGTTCTATTTGGTTTGGACTAAAGTCAAGTTGAAAGTTGTCGCTTTTTAAAAATGTGTATTTTATTCCCCATTACCATTAGAAGCACAAAAACTCCAACTATAATCTTTTCATATTTTATTTTAAAATATGCTTATTTATCTCCAAAAACAGTCATGAAAATTAAAGCCAGTCCTGCCCTTGTCCAACCCCTCACTTCCAAACAACATTCTTTGTAAATTATTTTTCAGTATTTTGAATTCACTTCAAAGAGTCTGGCTAATATTTGAAAGGTTTTTTCCAAAGTCTTAGACATTACCACATTTTGATCTTCCCATAAGCATTAGCACTGCGGGCCAGTTGGGAATTCTATTGGAAGAATTCAAGTTTTCTTGTTCTGGGCTGTATCTACCGACATTTCTCGAAAACATCACACACACACACACACCACTCCTGGTATAGCTGTATAGTTTCTAAACTACACAGCATTGAAAAATGCATTGCATATTTGGTTTTCAAATCTGTAAGGTTATCTCAACCACTGTACCCCAAAGGAGGGAATGAATGTAGTTCACAAATGAGACAGAAAGTTTTCCAGGACAGTCATACATCTTTTCCAAATTCATAGACAATGGAGCCAGTATAAGACTGAATTGTTTATTTGCTTTTACTGTGGTCATCACTATTGTTATCAGAAGAAATTATAGTTCTAAAATTTTTAGATGTTTTTATTTCTACTGAAGTCATATGTCAGGTAGCACTAAAAGACTGGTAAGGAAGACAACAATGCCCCCCTCCAGACCCCATGCTTCCTAACTTCCCAGCTCATTTACCAGAGGGAGCCACTTTTCATTCTCTTGGCTATTCCATCAGAGAGTTACCATTTTATTTTCAAATCATTGCATACTCAATTTTTAGACATTCACTTCCTCCTATTATAAATAAGATTTAGTTCCCCTAACCTGTTTTCTAAATAGAATTATCGAGCTATTTTCAGTTTACACTTTATGATTATGCGTTACTTTTTTTTTTCTAAAAACACCAGAGTATCTTCCAACCACTTATCTTGTTTTTGTTTTTGTTTTCTTTTGTTTTTCCAAATGACCTCTCTTATCAGATGGTCCTTTTCCTGGTGGCCTCCTCCTGGTACCCTCTGTCCTCTCTCTGCATTCCAAACCAATTGCGCTGTAGGCCTGTTGTTCAACTGTCATCCTGAGACATCTCTTTCCTGTGCTCTTGGCTTTGATAGACCGCTATCTGGATCCCACGTCTACCTCTTACTCAGTTTAGTGCTTCTCTTAATTGGAACCTGTCCAGCTTCTCAAGAAACGGATATGGGAAGTAAATTTTCTGAGTCCCAACATGTTAAGAAATGTCCTTTTCTGCCCTCACACTTGATTAATGATTTGGCTGGATATTATATTCCAAGTGGAAGATCATGTTCTCTCAGATTTTTGAAGTCATTGCTCCATTATTGGCTAACATCCAGTGGTGTTTATGAGGAGTCTAATCCAAATTCATTGCACAAAGATGTATTGACTGCCTGCACCATAACAGGCACTGCTCAAAATACAGCAATACAGAAAGTAGCAGATCTCCCACCTTCATGGAGCTTACATTTCAATGTTGAAAACAGACCGGAAAAAAAAATTAACAAATAAATGAGATCATTACAGATGATAAAAAGTCCATGAAGAAAATAAAATGGTGTAATAGGGTTGGCACGGAGAAGCTACTTTATGACAGTGGTCAGAAGAGGTTGTCCTAGGGAGGTGTCATTTATGCCCAAACATGGACAATGCCTGAAAGGTCCAGGGGTGGACCTGGGGGTAGGGAAACAGCACAAGATATAGGGGTCAGTGCTGGAACCCACTTGGCTTGTCTGAAGTGGCTGTGTGACTGAAGCCTGGTGGAGCAGTGATAAGAGGGGATTTTTCAGGTAGTCCTGCTCCTGGTCCTACTTCATGAAGATTTTTGCAGAACATGGATGTTTTTCTTCATGACAACAGAAAGCCACTGGAAGGTTTTAATTTTTTTTTTTAAGATTTTATTTATTTATTTGACACAGACTCACACTCCGTGTGAGTGCGGAGGGGCAGGGCAGGGGGAGAAGAAGACTCCCCACTGAGCAGGGAGGCTGATGCAGGGCTTGATCCCAGGACCCTGGGATCATGACCTGAGCTGAAGGCAGATGCTTAAAACACTTGAGCCACCCAGGCCCCTCCACTGGGAGGTTTTAAATAAGGTAATGAAACAGTGTGACTTAAGCTTTTGAAAGATCATTGTGCTGTGTGGAAAACTGTGAGAATAGAAGCAAAGGGACCAGTTATGAGACTATTGGTTGCTCTACTCTCCGTGAGAGGTGACGGTGGCCTGGGACATAGCCATAGCAGGCGAGGTGTGAGCAGTGAGCAAATCTGGGATATATTTGAGAAGCAAATCCAACAAGAACTCCTCAAATTGGCATGAGGGATATGTGGGAAAGAGAAGGGCTTCTAGGGGACCTTCAACTATAAGTGTGATCTTTTGTTTCTTTAAAAATATATATCCAAAGAGAATCAGGGAAAACGTTCATATATTTCATAAGTCTGCGTTGGATGGGTTCATAGTATTCTTTGCTGTTCTCTCACATATTTCACTTTTTTTCTTTTTAATCACGGTATTGAAGAGCTCGGTAGAGCTCCACATTTGTGGATAAGGCTTGAGCACTTGGAGCTTCCCACTTGGGGGGCTGGGCAGACGCCCGTGCAGGCAGGTCTGTAGACTTTAGCTGCTCCTCTGTCTACCCTGGCATCCCCTTGTGAGTCCCAAGTCTGTCCTTCTCAGGATGTCTTGAGTAGGGACAGATACAGGTTTCGTAGGACCTGAAGATTTCACAATATGGGACTGTCATAAATGAAAAGAATACCAAATCGTGAATCCAAATTTCATATAAAAGTGACTATTTATAATGAGAAAAAGGGTTACAACAAATGGCACATTTTAAAAAGCTGACAAATTCCACAAATATCACAAAATCCAGGAGAACAACAGTTTTTATTAATTCACTGTATGATACTTTTCTCCTACTTTTTTTTTTTTTTTTTTTGCTATAGACTCTTGGCCTATTTATATAAAAATAATATAAGATCATTTTTGTGCAGAAAGTAATTCTTCCAACTAGATTGATTTTTTTTAAATGTTGGTAATTTAAAGATGTTTCTTTGAGTTTCACAATTCATTGGTAATGTCATATAAATTAAGATTGCTGCCAAATTTGGGGAGCCGTCTATTACATTTCTTCCATTACAAGCTGAGAGATTTCAGGGCATTTCAAATGCCTAGTGTAATGACTAGTCTTAAAAAAATCTTTAATGTGATGACATTCATTAACCAGGTTGTCATCATGTCTTCATCATGGTGGGATATTATGAGTTTCATGTTATCTTTACAATGTCAATATTGCATGTAAAACAGCCAGAAATTAATTCTTTTTCCAATGTGTTCACATGATTCTCACTTCTTCATTAATTGGATTATCAAATTATCCCAAATCCATTATTTCTATTTAAAAATTTTCCCTCTTAATGAATCATTGCCTTAGTATAACCTGAAATTGATTCTTTCAAGTTGTGTCTTTATCTTAGAATAATATCTACCAATTTCAGTTATTGTGATCACCCTAGTTTCATATTGCTTTAAATGTTTATCTAAATAAATACTTATATTACATATTCTCTCTTATTCTTTAGTATATATAAGAGTTTTTACACTGTTGTTTTGCGCCATTTTGCCTTGAAGGCAATCTGGTCCATTGGGATACCTAAATCATGTGATTTCACACATACGCAGGCGTTGTGTGTATGTGCTTGCGTTCCTAAAAATGGAAATTCTGGCTTATTCTATTTTGTGCAATTGCCATGAAAATATCGTATGGTGCAATAATTGTACACATTACATTATCATGTATGTTTCCAACAAGAGAGAATTTCCATTTTAACCAGACATTGATGGGAATGAAATACTTTGCTTACTCTTCATAAATCTGACGATTGGAAGAATTTTCCATGGACTAGTTTGCTTATTCTCCATTATTTACTTATTCCCTAAGCTGGGCATCATAAGACACATTCATGCCACTGTTTACCTTTTGTCCCTGCATCTTTGGGTCACAATGCAGATCTACGGATAGAATGAGTAGTAGTGGATACAAGAGTAGCCCCTTCTACACTGGGATAGCTAACAATACTTTATACACTGAAGTGCCTGCAAACTGTGTTAACGTATCCCAGTAAATTCAAATTAAATTCATCCCCAACTCAACCTTCCCATAGACATATTCCAAAATGCCCATAGCCACTCCAAAACTGTCCGAAATGAGAGGGAATATTACGGAAAGGAACTTGAATTGGAAAGAGCAGTCTTAAAAGGAGTTAAAATATTCCCTTTCGCAAAGTTTTAAAAACTATATATGACCATGTGAACACATTGTTGGTCCTGTCCCAGGCTCTCTCTCTTAGAAGGGGTCTATTCAGATGATGGACTTCGAAGTTAAAGTTTTATTACTTTCCCCCCGAATCTGCCTTTGCTCTGGAAAAGAAAGCTCTGGTCTCTTCCTGCATGGAGAGAGTAGGCGTGTATAGCAGGTGAGCACCAGTTTGGTGCTCTGTGTGGAACGGCTGGTGTTGGAGGTGACAGTCTTCTTATATAGTCTTTAACTCACGTCCCATTTGCTCCATCTGGGGCCTCACCTCTGCCTCTCATCCCTCCAAACACTCAGCTTCCCACTGGTTCTGCCGTGCCAATCTGTTCTCTTCGTCTAGCCTTTCCATCTGTAAGCCATATAAATCATGGGCCACTCCACCTGCTCAGCCAGTTACCACACGTCCATCTGCTCTTTGCTCTAAATTTCACAGGCACCCTGGATGCTTCAGCAGGTGATATGTTGCTCTAATAGGACTTTTGATTCTAGGCTGAGCAAGCAGAGTTTATAGCTGAGTCTTTGGAGTCAGCATTTTTGTTCTACTATGAATAGACATAATGAATTAGGTGAGTGTATGTGAACTAGAGAAAAAAAGAGAATGATGTATATGTAGTCTCCCAAATACTAAGCCCATTCCCATTGCAAAGTAAATGAAAAACAAAAACTTGTATTTACTAATGTTATGTCTTCCTTTCTCTTGTTCTTATGGATTCATGCTTTTCTTATTCTTTTTTAATCATTTTAGAGAGACGCTGGAAGAAAAGTCCAGTATCTTTACCTAGACTCTAAAAATTTTTCTCCTGAGTCCAAATAGTTTTCTAAGTTTCAAAAGCCATGTTCTCTTCTTCATTCTGGTTGTGAAAGAATTTGTGCTAAATGCTGTTTAGATTCAGTCTTTCCCAACAGAAATTTCTGCTTGAAAAATCTAAGAAGTCCTTATGGAATAGAGGCTGGTTCTCAGCTCTTTCAAGAGACTCTTATTTAGTAATCAGATATATCCTCCCATGGCCAAGTCTATGTTACTCCTCTGCTCACTTTTCGTGATGGTTTGTCTTCTTACTGTAGTTGCTTTACAACAAATTGCCTACAGTTCATACAGACTGGTCTTGATCTTAAAATGGAAAGAGACCGCTAAGTCTTACAGAAAACCAGAAGATCAATGTCTACTAAACAATTAGTCATTAGTTAGAGTTTTAGCTTTGGTAGGCACAACACTGAGAAGAAAGGGGAAGGTCATTTAGAAGCTAAGAAGCTATTCTGGATGATCTCTGAAAGGTTTTTTAGATTTTTCACTGAAAATAGAAAAGAAGTGTTATTTATTCTTTATGTTTACTATAACACTGGTTTTATTTCTTGGCCACTGTGAAAAGTGTCATAAACATACTTCTAATAATCTGTGAGGGCTTATCCAATTGTTTACTTATTTAGAATTTGTTCTCAAATTATTACTAGTCTACAAGATAAACCAAATAACATGAAGTTCTATCTCATCAACCCAAGTATCATCACCTTGGATCAAATGCATGTGTAAAATGTATAATATTCACCCTAATGTGTACATTTGGCTTTTCAAGAACTTAAAAAAACTAATAAGAAGAATTTCAACTCTCTATGCATTCCTTCTTCTTCAGAAACAGTGGTATAAAATTTACTTTGGTGTAAAATTTGGAAATGGCCTTACCATCTCTGATGAATTTTAACAACACCCATTTTTCATAGAATTGTTACTTGAATAAAAGTAATACAAATAATGTTCATAATTGTAAAACCACCTTGATTGATTCATTCAAAAAAAACGTTTTTAAAAAAACCCATTTTGTGCCAGGCATTGGGTCGTAATTTTCATAAGATCAGGGACTTCATCTGTTCTGTCCACCATTGTATTTCCAGCATGGAAAGAGCACCAACCCCAGACAAGACCCTTGATACATAATTGGTGTTGTTGAATAGGTAATTGAATATGTAATAGCTAATTGGGGGAACATAAGCAAATATAGTAACCTATAAGAGAAACCGAATAGAGGTCTATCTACTATATTAGCTTATTATTGCTGGTATAACAAATTACCACAAATTCAGTGGCTTAAAATAACACCAATTTGTTGCCTTATAGTTCTGGAGCTCAGAAGTCCTAAAATCCAGGTGTTGGCAGGAATTCTTTCCAGAGGCTTTAGACGAGAATGTTTCCTTGCCTTTTTCAGCCTCTAGAGGCCAACCACATTCTTTGCTTGTGGCCCCTTCCTTCATCTCCAAAGCCAGCAGAGTAGCATCCTCAAATCTCTTCTCCCTACCCCTCTTCCACTTTTTCCCTCTGATTGCACTGTCCCTTCTCCTTTTCCCACTTTGACACTCATGCTTCCTTATTATAATGACCTCTTGTGTTTACATTGAGCATACCAGATAATTCAGGATAGTCTTCCTATCTCAAAAATTTCAACTTAATTACATCTGCCAAGTCCCATTTCACCATGTAAGGTAACATATTTCAAAGGTCCCGGGATTACGGGGCGGGCACTGGATGAGGGGGGCACTTATTCTGCTTACCATACCTAGGGTATAATGTGCCACAGGAGAAGGGAGCTCCATTTCAATCTGGGGAGACAGGAAAATGTCTTGTGGACTAAACTCTAGGAACATGAACATATAAAAAAGAAAGACTTTTATTGGCACAGGAAACATGTTTAAGAAGACAGGAAACAGCAGAGCTTGTCTGATGACTTCAAGAGGTTTGTTAAGATTTGAATGTGGAACAAGAAAGATAAAATTGGGGACCATGCGCTGAACAATAAAAATTCTGAAAAAGCCTGTGGTGACCATTTCATGGAGAGTCTTGTAGGATTTGCTAAGGAGTTTGGACTTTATCTTATAGGCAAGTTTAACCAATGAAGAATTTTAAGCAGCCTAAAATGTTTCAATGTTTTCTCTTTGTCCTTGAGATAAAGCTTAATATCCTTAACATGGTGCCGTATTGGTCCCCTTTGGAAGTCTGTTAAAGCCTATAAGCCTCTTCTCAGAATAATATATTTTTTAAGATTTACTTTATTTATTTGAGGGAGAGAATGAGCAACAGAGAGAGAGAGCATGAGCAGGGAGAGGGGCAGAGAGTGAGGGAGAGGCAGACTCCCTGCTGAGCATGGAGCCAGAGGCAGCCTCTATCCCAGGACCCCAAGATCATGACCTAAGCCGAAGGCAGACACTTAACCAACTGAGCTACCCAGATGCCCCTCAGAAAAATATTTTTAAATACATAAAGTACATAGGGTTACAAGGAAAATGAGTTTTGTTGAAATAAAAAGTTCTACCCAGCAGCCCCTTGGGAGTCTATGGATCCCAGGTTACAAGCCACTCAATAACCTGGCTTCTATCTCTTGCTCTTTCTCTCTCTCTTCTTCCATACTGAGCTCAAAACTCCAAAAACAATGACCTTTTCCATCAAAATGTGAAGTTCCTCCTGCCTCAGTCCTTGCCACATGCAATTCCTTTCATTTTTAGTGTTTTCCTTCTCCCTAGTCCCTTCCCCACCCACACCTGGATAATTCTTACATGGTTTAAACGTCACTTTATTGGGAGAATTTAAATGATCCTCAAACTGGAATAAATCTTCCATTACAATACAGTATCATTCAGTAATTTTCCTCACACTCCATACATATTTTATACTTATTTATGTGATTATTTACATAATGCCTCTCTCACTGACCAGTCAATAATTTCCATGAGTGCAGGAGCTATTATCTCTATTTCCAATATCTAGCTCAGTGTCTGGCACATAGTAGACACTGGATTGATTGATTTACTTATCCTGAATTTTTAAAAAACATTTATTTATTTATTTATTTGTTTGTTTGTTTATTTATTTATTTATTTGAGAGAGCACGCATGCCTGCACACGCCAGTGGGGGGAGGGCCAGGGTGAGAGAATCTTCCAGCAGACTCCCCTCTGAATGGAGCCTGAGTCGGGGCTCGATCCCACAGCCCCTGAGATCATGATGGCCTGAGCCAAAACCAGGAGTCAGATGTTCAACTGACTGAGCCACCCAGGTACCCTGACACTGAATTTTTAAATAAATATTTTATTTTAAAAGTTTTAGATTTACATAAAAAATATGCCCAATAGACAGTTTCTCCTATTATTAATATCTTACATTTGTATGGTTCATTTGTCACAATAAACGAATGAATATTGATACATTATTATTAGCTAAAGCCCATCCTTTATTCAGATTTTCCATTTTTGCCTAATGTTATTTTTCTTTTCCAGGATCCCATCCAGTATATCACATTACATTTAGTCATCTTGTCTCCTTAGTCTCCTCTTAGCTGTAACTATTTCTCAGGCTTGCCTTTCAATGGATAACCTTGAGAGTTTTGAGGAGTACTGGTCAAATATTTTGTATAATATCTCTCACTGGGATTTGTCTGATGTTTTTCCCATGATTATACTGGGATTATAGGTTTGGGGGAGGAAGACCACAAAAGCAAAGTGTCATTTTTAGCCTATCATTTCAAGGGTGCATTTTAGCCTATCATGATTTATCGTTACTGGTGTTAACCTTGATCACCTGGTTAAGGTAGTTTTTGTACATTTCTCCACTGTAAAGTTATTCCTTTTTTTCACCCTTCATATACTATATTTTTGGAAGGACATCACTATGCATAGCCCACACATAAAGAATAGGGATTTATGCTCTATCTTCTTGAAGTTGGAATGTCTACACAAATTATATAAATTTTTTCTGCATGAGAAACTTGTCTGTTTTCATCTGTTTTTTTTTTTTTATTTATTCAATCATTTGTATCAGTAGTAATTCATGGTTATTTATTTTATACTTTGTATTATAATCCAATACTACTTTATTTATCTTTTCGTTCAAATTGTTTCAGCTTTGGTCCTTGGGAGTTTTTTAGTTGGTTCCTGTGTCCCTCCTTACTCTCTGGCATGAGAAGATGCTTGAAGTTCATCATGTATATTTCCTGCCCTAGCCCTAGAATTGGCTATTTTCCAAGGAGCCTTGGTTCTTTTTATTGGAGAATCCAGTTAGAAACCAAGATCTGGGCACTAGGTATGCCATTGCTACCAGGGGATTATTTGCTTCTAGGCCCTCTCAGCTAAAAGAGCAAGGAAGTACATTTGTGTACTAACCCATTTTTACACACATTTCCATAACTATTTTTATTTGTGAGCATATGTATATGGAGCTAAACATGAATTCATAGTCATATCTCCAACTCTGATCCGTTACCATAAACTCATCCTAGCCTTCTTCCACCCTTGTTTTCTATAACTTCCCACTGCAACAGTGAGAAACCCAGTTTACTGCCATCTGCCATCCATTTACTTAGCTGTTCAATTCCATCATACATGTATAATGGTTTCAGAATTGGTAATCCATACACCCATTGGAAACTTCATTAACTACATTACAGTGCTTATATATAGATCCTTTCACTTTTAATCTTACAGATTCCAATCATTTCCAAAATGATTGTCAGCACCTTTTTCCTTCACCAACTTCAGTGAGGTTGTTTCATATATTTGTAATATAGTTAGATTCTTTCCTTTTTTTTTTTTTTTTGGATTTTATTTATTTATTTATTTATTTATTTATTTATTTATTTGAGGGGGGTAGGGGGAGAAGCAGAGGAAGAGGGACAAGCAGACTCCATGCTGATCATGGAGCCTGACTCAGGGCTCCATCCCATGATCCTGAGATCATGACCTGAGCTGAAATCAAGAGTTGGATGCTCAACTGACTGAGCCACCCAAGTGTCCCTATAGTACAGTTAGATTCATTTGCCACAGTCTACATTCACCCTAAGATCTCCCTGACCTCCTAAATGATTTTAAAATTTGCATCCATTAATAGTTACTCACTGTTAAGTTCTGTGGGTTTTGACAAATGCATAATGTCACGTGTCTAGCATTATGTTCTCATACAAAATGGTTCCACCATCTTAGAATATCTTCTGTGCTTTGACTCTTACTCTTCCTTCTTCCCAACTTTTGAATTTCCAACAAATACTATTTATCATCTCTATAGTTTTGCCTTTTCCGGAATGTCATATAAATGAGATAATTTAATATATACCCTTTTTAGAGTAGATTTTTTCACTTAGCAAACACATCTAAGGTTCATCCATGTCTTTGCAAGGTTTGAAAACTCATTCCTTTTTATCTCTGAATAGTATTCCATTGTATGGATATACCGCAGTTTATTTATCCATTCCTCTGCTGAGGGACATTTTGGTTTCTTCCAGTTTTTGCTAATCATGAGTAAAGCTGCCATAAACATTCTGGCACAGGTTTTCATGTTGACATAAAATTTCAGATCAGTTGGATAAATACCCAATTGCATAATTTCTGGATTATGTGGTAAGACTGTATTTAGCTTTGTAAGAAACTGCTAAACTGTCTTCCAAAATGTCTGTGCTTCTGTGCATTTTTCAATGAATTATGAGGAGGTCATTCTGGTAGCAGTGTGCAGATGTTAATAGAATTAAAAGCTGGAGGTTAAATTTAGTCAAGAGACTGCTGCAATGGTTTTGGCCAGAGATAATGAATATCTGGAAAAATTAGAGGGCAGTGTCATGGCTTTGGAGAGTTAAAGATATAGAGTCCACAAAGATCTGGCCCCTAACTAGATATGGAATATTGATATATGGTAGCTCCCAGGTGTCTAGTTCAGGTAACTTAGTTAATGGAAATAGAAAAGAGGGGCACTTTGGGGGGGCTGGAGATTTTGGAACATTGACATGAGTCTGGAGCATCTAGGGGACTTACCAGGGGAAACGTCTAGGATGCAGTTACACTCCTAAGTCCTGAGCTCAGAAATAAAACCTCTTTATCAGGAAAGAAAAGAAATGAAATTTCTCACAGTTGTAAAGAGGCCTGTAGTAAACTCTAACTTGGTAAACTGTCAACTTTGGTTTAAGAACCATCATTTCCATTACATTTAAATTTTTACGTGCAGTGTCTTTGTCTGTTAAGTGACAGTGGCTTCAAAATGAAGATAGATATCTGCATCACCATCCTTGTATGCCTGGTGGCTAAATTATTCTACCTGCCAGCCTGGATAATTCAACCTCTATTTATCAACTATGTTCTGAATATTCCCTTAGATTACCAATATTTTGTGTTTTAGACCCAAGAAAGAGTTTGGAAGCCATCTAGTTCAACCACTTATCTTGAATATGAACTTAATTTGAACCTAATCAATTTAATTACTATTGTTTTACTATGCTTCCTTCCTTCTTATTTTTAAAAAATATCTAGGTTCTTTTAAAGAAAAACCAAGATTTATTGTGATTCATAGGAATAAGTTGTTCTAAACCCTGGGATGAAGGTAATGTTGCATTTCTTTATTTTTCTAAATCTAATAAAATCCAATTCCAATTCTCTGCCCACCAAAATTGGCAGTTCAGTTCCAGTGTCAATGGTTTTTTTGGAACTCTTTCTAGCTGGGGCATATTAGGTCCTAGAAAATGGGAATAAGACTGGATCTCAGGTTTTGGAGATTACTGTTACCATCATGCTTTGCAGATGCCCTTGAGGGCTGGAAAAAGATGACAGCTCTTCAGTGGCTCTAGTCCTTTTAAGCTCAGTGACTAGAAACCTTTACCAAGCAAGAGAAGTTAGTTCCCAGGACTCACAAGCTCCTGCCTCTTCTGCATCTGGACATCTCAGACAAGTGCCCTCCAGAGGGCTGTTTACCACCCTCTCTCTTGTCTCTTTTCCATTCCTGGGAGAGCCAACTCCATTGAAGTTAAATCATTCCCTTCTTTACCTTCAAAGTACAAACCTGTCCCCTCCAGGCAATCTACCTTAATTATTTGAATAGATGTAGACCAGAAATTCTAATTTCTGTTGACCAGAACTGGAAAGCAAATGAGTAAAGCTGGCCAGGTATATGACTGACAAGTTAGGGACCATAAACCCTGTCTATAGGGTGCAGCACTAGTCAACCATACCGAGTCTTTTGGTTCAACAAGAGAAGCCAAGAAGACATGCTTTTAGGGGAATTCTCTCAAATTTTAAAAGTTAGTAACTATTTTTAAACATTTTAAAATGCCCTTCATATCAAAACAAAAAAGCCTATAATCTATAGGCAACTATTTTGGAAGCTTTTACATAGATCTTCTAATGTACATGTATGTTAAGGAAACACAAATTCTTTCGGGAAAATTCTACTTTCTAATCCTAGAATTAAAAAAAGATAATTACTCTTAACTGCAGTTAAGGGAAATTCATCATACCTGAGGAACAACAGTGGATGAGGAGGTGCAGAAAATAAGTCTTATTTTTGTCTAGTGAGTCTTCAGCAGGAGGATTCATTTGAAAGTTAAATTTTCAACCTTTTTACATACATTTTACAATGCTTCACATACGTGACTTAATTTGGACATGTGAATGACAAATATCCGTGTTAGAATATAAGGCATTTGGATTAGCACTGAATCTTTGGTTTCTCTTCTATTGATTTTTCCCAGTGATTTGCCCAGTGAGTTCAATAACTATCCCAATAGTTGATGGATTAGTAAAAATAAGGAAGTAGATGATCCATTCACTATTTCCTGATATTGTAGCAAGATGATCTAATAATGCATTTCTGTTTGAAACTATATAGCCCTTGATAATTGTGTGTGTGTGTGTCTGTGTGTGTCTATGTATGAAAATATTTGGTCATGACTATTTGTCTTGGTCTGTTCAAGCTACTATAACTAATTACTTTAGACTAGGTGAGTTATAAACAACAGAAACTTATTTCTCACAATTTTGGAGGCTGGGAAGTCCAAGATCCAGGTACTGGCAGATCTGGTGTCTGGTGAGAATGTGTTTCCTGGTTCATAGATGGCCACCTTCTCTCTATGTCCTCACATAGTGAAAGGGAGTGGGGGAGCTTTTTGGGGCCTCTTTTAAGGGCACTAAACCCATTCAGGAGGGCTCTACCCTACAACTTAATCACATCCCAAAGGTCCCTCCTCCAAATGCTATTGCCTTGGGGGTTAAGATTTCAACATGTGAATTAGAGGTGGGCAAGGTACACAAACTTCACTCCAAAGCACTGTTGAACCATTTTATGAAAATCATTTGGAGGCATTGGCATAAATCCAATCACAGAACTCATAGCAGAGAGGTCTCTGCAAAATAAAGGTAACTTTCTCATGGAAGTAAGAAAGAGTAATGGGGCATGGGGCCCTTCCTTCCAGCCTCAGTTTGGGAAGGCCTGACTTTTTACTTACTGAAATGAATTAGTAACTCTGTATCTTAAACTTCCAAAAAGTAAAAACTAACTCAAACTTACCATGATTATAAAAAGACTCATTGCAAATCATTATGCACTTTTGTCTCCTTGAAATACAAAGAGCTCCATGCTTAGTATTCAATGCAATATGATTGTGAATGACAGCCAACCCTGGGAGGACCACCATATTTCATACTCAGAGGGCTCCTTAACTCCATGGTATGCAGAGTGCATTCATTTCCTCATCATCTAATCAACTCTGTTAGCATTTTATCCTACTTTACCTCTGTGGTATTTTTTCCCCAAAACCCATCATCTTATTCTAATCATGAGAAAAATATCAGAAAACTCAAACTGGAGGACATCCTACGAAATGCAAAACCAGTATTCTTCGAAACTGTCAAGGTCATGAAAACCAAGGGAAAATGGAGAAACTGCCACAGGCCAGAGGAGATTAAGAAAATATAACAACTAAATGTAGTGTGATATCCTAGATGGGATCCTGGAACAAAGAAACAACATTAGCAGGAACACTTGTGAAATTCAAATAAAATCTATAGTTTAGATGATAACAATGTATCACTGTTTTGACAAATGTGCCATGGTTATGTGAGATGTTAATAGTAGAGAAAAACAGGCAAAAAGTTATGGGAACTCTATATAATATCTATGCAATTTTTTTGTAAATATGTAATTACTTTAAAATAAATTTATTTAAAACTTTTTTAATTGTGCTAAAGTTAGCTCCTTGGGTATCCTGTCTAATTTAGCTTCTTCAGTCAAGCAACTTAGTAACAGGCTTTGGATATCAAACAAAGTTGCTGGTGAATACTTTTTTTTCATTACCTTGCAGCCCCTAGAGGGTCAGTCCTGAGTCAATGTAACAGTCAGGAAAGAATCTTTTGGCTGCAAGTGACAGAAATTTCAATTCAAATCAACAAACAAACATGGGAATTTCTCAGTTTATACAACTGTAGGTCTAGGGTTGTACTGACTCTAGAAAAAAGGGAATATTGTCAGTAGTTCTTCCTAGTCTATTAGCCTTGCCTTCCGCTCTGTGGCTTCATCTCGAAGCCCTTTATCATGACTTTCTGCAACCCCAGGCTTATACCCTCTGGATTCAGCTTCACCAGAAAAGAAACCATGCCCTTCTTTCCAATAGTTCCAGAAAATTTAATTCTTCCTCGTTGATTCTGATTAGATCATGTGCCCAAACACAAGCAAATCATTGTAACTAGAGAAGGCAATGTTTTGATTGTCAGACTTGAGCCACAAGTCCACCCCTGAATTGAGGGTGGAGTTAACTCCCCTGGAAGCTCCTGAGCAGACAGTTGTTTCTCAAAGGGAAAAGCAAGCATTGTAACAAGGAGCTGACTAAATGGACATAGGATAGCAAAAAGAACAAATTCCTACTTTCCCTACAGTGTATGTCCTTTAAACTAGGCTACTTCTCCAGTCTTCTCTCCCTGGCTCATAACCAGTGCTTTTCTAGAGAGGGAGGTAGCCTTGCTTCTTCTATGCCTGTACTTATAACTCACTCACCATAGCACCGAGGGTTTACTTGTCCTAGAAATGTTGGTAAACCTTCCTTAACTCCAGCCACATTTTTCTCTTCCCTCTTCCACTCTTTAATTCATTTGTGGCATTTGAAGTTGGTGTTATAAGCAATAACAGCCATCCCTATGTAGGTGTGGTTTCACAGCCCTACTACAAACCAACAACAGGTTCCCTACTATGGGCATGGAAACTCTTTTGGGTATGGTTTTACTTTTTCCTCATTAGTGGCTCTAGTCCTTCTCTAGAAAAACTTGAATTATTCCTCAATCTCATTATCTGTCTGAGACCTGATCAAAGAAAAAAAGTCATAGTTTCCTATTGTTTTGTGTCAGGAAGTCTTTAATGTTCGATGGCTTTTCATCTTGTAGTGTTATTCCTGCCCAGAATTTTTCACTTTGGCTCACTTCAGCTCACTTGGGCCACTTGAGCAAACCATGATCACATATAACTCACAGATATCCAGACCAAGAGTTGGGGTTTGGAAGAGGCAAGCAAAATGGGCATTTCTGTCATCTGGTGGACCATGTGTAGTAGTCAACATCGTGTGTGTGTGTGTGTGTGTGTGTGTGTGTGTGCATGCAAACGTGCGCGCACATGTACGCTTTGACTGCATGCATACCTGGAGCACCCACTGTCCCTTACACTCTGATGATTCCTATTGAAAGCACCTGAAACTGTCTTCCAGATGGCTCTCTTCAACCACAGGAAGATGCTTGATTCATGTTTGGAGTAAGCCAAAATTACTAGGGAGTTAATGCTCTCTGGAATAGAGGCCTCCACAAATCACAGCAGTTGGTAGATAAATACCACTATTTTTTCTCCTCGGGATCCTTCTATGAAGAAAATGCCTTAAGCCTCTGGGTGAGGACAGCAAACCCTCTCATTCCTGGTGCCCAAGTAAAAGCTCATTGCTTCTGGGGGAGAGCTGGAAACAAAACCTGTGTCTGTCTAGAGTGTGGAACACAAGCACAGATCCATTGCTGCTAGGAGAGGTATAGCAGAGAAAACCCTCTGCTCCTGAGGAAGAAGTAGAAAAACATCTTGGGTGCAGTATTCTCCACCATGAAGCAGAAGCTGGCTACTACAAGGATGGAACAGAAAACCATCCCACCCAAGACCAACCACAGATACAAGGCAGAGCTTGGCGGCACAGGGAAAGGGGGCAGGAATGCTGAAATAGCACCACCCCCAAGGATAAGGTATCAAAGGCCTGCTTGATTCAGGTTGGGAAAAGAGAACCCGCTCCACACCTGCTGTGATAAGAGAGTGACAAGCAAAAGCAGTCAACCACGTGCAAGAGCATGGACAGAGACCCTGTCTTTAGCACAGGCAAAGGGGAAGCTAAAGCTGAAGATGGAGCGCGAGCACAGAGGAAAACCCTCTAGCACACTAGGCTCTACTCTGAGTACAAAACAACGGCAACTAAACTCTGCAGAAATTTGAAGCCTGTGGTGAAAAGAAGGTGAGAATAGCAACTACAAAACCCAACCCCAGCTCAGCTCCTGACTGGTTTGACTCAATCCCGCATGTTAAGGGCCTGACAAAAGAGGCAAGCAAATTTCTAGGTATAGATATTATTTAACTCAATCTTCTATATATACAACACCTGGTAATTAATTTAAAAAAAAAAAGAAAATTAAGAGATAAAGCAGTCAATTGAACCAGATTCAGAGATGACCCAAATATGGAAATCATCAGCCAAAAACATTGAAACAATTATAATTAAAATGTTAAAGGATCTGATGGAATAGGTGAGCAACTTTCATGAACATACAAGGGATTCCACTGAAGAGATAAAAATTAGTAAAAAATATTTACTAATTGAAATGTTACAAATAAAAAACATAATATAAAGATAGAAAATCCCTTTGACAGGCTTATCAGCAGGCTGGAAGAACTAAGAAATCAGTAAATCTGAAGATATACCAACAGAAATTATTCAAAATGAAACACAAAGAGGGGAAAAAGAGAATAATAATAATAATAATAATAATAATAATAATAAAGAACAAAATGTCCAAAACCTGAGCACAGTATTAAATTTCTAACATACATGAAAATGGAGCCCCAGAGAGAGGAAACAAAATGGAGCAGAAGAAATATGCGAAGAGATGTCTTCAAATTTTCCAAAATTAGTAATAAAAAAACAGCAAATTATAGATCTAAGATGCCCAGAGAACCTCAAGCAGGGTGAATACCAATAAACACACAAATATTCACACCATTATTCAAACTGCTATAAACCAAAGACAGAGAGAAAATTTAGCAGGCAGCAAAGACAAAAAGAAACATTACCTGTGGAAGAACAAAGAATTATGGAGACTACTCATTAGAAACTATGCAAGTTAGAGGATAATGAACCAAGTGCTACAAGAAAAAAATTGCTGACCTAGAAATCTATATCCACTGAAAATACATTTCAACAATGAGAGTGAGCTGAAGGTATTTTTTCAAATAAGCGAAGGCTGAAAGAATTCACTGTCAGCATATCTGTATAACAAGAAACGTGACAGAAAGTTCTTCACATGCAAGGAAAATGATATCAGATGGAAATTTAGATCTACAGAAAGCAAGACAGAGAAGAGAATCATAAATGGTAAAAATAAGGGTATATGTAAAAATATTTTTCTTAATTTTAGTATTTTAAAAGATAATTGATTAAGACAAATGTGGGCAAACATTTTCTATAAAAACCCAGATAGTATTTTAGGCTTTGCAGACCATATAGGTTTTCTGTTGCATAATCTACCCTCTGGTTGTTATTGTTTACATAACCCATTACAAATATAAAAACCATTCTTAAGGGCACTTGGGTAGCTCAGTCGGTTAAGTGTCTGCCCTCAGCTTGGGTCATGATCTCGGGGTCCTGGGATCGAGCCCCACATCAGGCTCCCTGCTTAGTGGGGAGTCTGCTTCTCCTTCTCCCTCTGCCCCTCTCTGCTCCACTGGTGTTCTCTCTTGCACATTCCACTCTCTCTCCCTCTCTCTCAAATAAATAAATAAATAAATAAATAAATAAATAAATAGTCTTTAAAAAAAATCTTAACCCACAGGTTGTATAAAAACAGGCCCTGGGCAGGATTTGGACTGCAAATTATACTTTGCTGTCTCCTGATCTGAAGCAAAATATTAACCATAGTGGGTTATGTGTAGAAGTAAAATGTAATATGGGAGGAGGGAGTAGAGATGAGTGAGAAAGGGATTGACAACATTTCAAGGTTCTTACACTTTAGGAAAAGTTATATAATGATCTAAGGTAAACTGTGGTAAGTTGAAGATGGATATTGTAAACCCTAAAGCAATCACTAGAAAAATTAAAAAGTGAATGTAAGATGGAATTATGAAAAAATATTTAAGTAATTTAAAAAAACAAGAAAAGAGGGAAAAAGAACAAAGAACAGAAAAGATAAATGAAAAGATGGTAAATTATTGACATGTAAATATCAATAATTACATTAAATATGAATTGTCTAAATGCTCCTATTAAAAGGCAGATTGTTAGAATGAATTAAAAAGCAATATCCAGCTGTATGCCATACGCTACACAAGAGACCCACTTTAAATATAAAGACATAGGTAGGCTAAAAGTAGAGTGACGAAAAAAGATATACTATACAAATCTAATTTTTTAAAAACCTGAAGTGGCTATATTAATATCAGACAAAGTCAATTTTAGAACAAGTAATATTATCAGGGGTGAGAGACATTACATTATGATGAAGGGGTCAACTATCAAGGAGCCATAATATCACTAAATGTTTATGTGTGTATCAACAAAGAGTCAAAATACATGAAGCAGTAACTGGTAGAATCAAAAGCAAAAATAGACAATAAATTCACGGTAATAATTGGAGACTCTAACAGTCCTTTCTCAGTAATCAGTAGAACAAAGAGATAGAAAAATCAATAAAGATATAGAACAACAGTATCGATCAGCTCGACATGACTGCCATTTATAGGGCCCTCCACCTAATAACAGAGGTATACACATTCATTTCAGGTGTGCATGGAACATTCATCAAGACAGACCATAAGACAAATCTAAAAAAAATGGAAAGAATTAAAATTATACCAAGTATATTCTCCAGCCGCAACAGAATTTAACTAGAAATCAATAACAGAGCCATCTGGAAACCCCCAAATACTTGGAAATCATACTACGCACTTCTACACAACTCCCAGGTCAAAGAAAAAGACACAGAGAAAATTAGAAAATATTTTTAGTTGAATGAAAATGAAACCAAAACATATCAAAATTTGTGGGAGGCCCAATATAACAAATATTTTTCCAGTTGATACCAGGAGCCAAGCTCTGTTTTAGATGGGGGCAATATTCCAGTCTGGTAAAACATGAGGGAGGGAGGCAATAATTGTGTCAAAAGCTGCTGGTCCTGTTGGGTGAGAAGAGAACTGAACATTGGCCAGTGGCTTTGGTAGCGTGGAGGCCGGTGGTGATCCGCAGGGGAGCAGTTTGGGCAGAGCGGTGGGGGCAAACACATGGCTGGGGTAAATGTGTCGGGAGGAATTGGCTGAGCTGAGCGCTCGTTCAAGGCGTTTTTCCACAGAAAAGAATAAGAGAAAGGACAGGAGTCAGTAAGGAAAGTAGATTAAGGAGAAGGCTTTGTTGCTATTTTCTTTTGTTGTTTGGTCTTTTATTTTTTTATTATTTTTTAAAGATTTTATTTATTTGAGAGAGAGAGAAAGAGCATGAGTGGGGGGAGGGGCCCTGGGAGAGGGAGAGCTGAGCATGGAGCTGGATGTGGGGCTGGACTTGCGGCTGGATCGCAGGACCCCAGGATCATGACCTGAGCCAAAGACAGTTGCTTAACCAACGGAGCCACCCAGGCACTCCTGTTGTTTTGTCTTTTAAAAGGGAAGAACTAACACCATGCTTGCCTTCTAATGGGCACAATCTAATGGACGGCTAATAATTGACGATATAGGAGAGCGAGGGAACACATGCTGGCCTGACGTCCTCCCCCAGGAGAGAGGGGAAGGCTGTGGTACAAAAGCACATAGTAAGGAAAATATCAGCACAGAACTCACAGGCCTGCGGTGAGGAGGAAAAGAAATCGTGCATGAGGAGTAGTTGCTTCCAGCATGGAGAAATTGCTCAACAAATGTTAGCCATTACTACTACTATTTATTGTTGTTGTTGCTGCTGTTAACTTTTCTAGGCCTCATTTTTCTCATCTATAAAAAGAAGCTGGTGTGTATTTATTTCTAAAGCGCTATCCAGGTCTGACGGGCTGTGAGATGGGATTACTCAGGAAGCTGCCCACGATGTCTGAAAAGGACCTCATCTCCGTGCCAAGACCACGTGTGGTCACCGGGTAATATTTAAAATGAAACCTATACACCGCTTAAATCGATACAGGCCTATGGGAAACTGTAATGCTCTGCACGAGGAAGAACTGTAATGCCGCTGGGCCTGTGGCTGCGGTAGGAACACGGTGCAGAAACAATTCTCCTAACACCTGAGTCTCTAAGACTCTCCCAAAGCAATTGAGTCGTGCAACTCCCCTTGTAGACTGGGTTGCTATGTAAACTGGGCTCCGTAAGGCATTTAAAGACTTAGCACAAGTGGCTCGAGGTTTAATCTTTTAATTCCATTGCTCCGTAAGTTCCTTGTAGGTTCAGTGAACAAGGAATTTAGACATAATATTGGAAACCCATTTTCAGGAAAGAGCTTAGGCCTGGAAAAAATGTGCTGCATTTTAGTACACAAAAGACACCACAGACTAATCTCTAGATTTACTCAGTCTACGGGTAATTCTCGTGCAGGGATCCTGCTGAAAAGACTCATGCTTACACAGTAAATTGTCTGCGGTGTGCGTCTTTCCTGTACCGTCCACCCCTCTCCCCCAGCACCTCCAAAGGCCTCCTTTATGAAAGGGTTCGTGTAGATGGAATATGTTCACAAACACGCCAATTTGGGTCATTTGCTCCCTGATGAAAGCCCCGGTTCACTGCGAAACATTATGTGCCACTTACGGACTTGGGGACATTTGCACTTTACAACAGTAGAGTCACGTGACCACATTATCAAACACAGTGTGGATGCTCACAGCACTTGTCACCTAGCCAAGCCGAAGGAAGGCCGAGCGCTGTAATAGATGGGGAGAGAGTGTCAGGAGAAACAAGTCGCAATTTACCCAGCCTGAAAAAACAGTGCTAGTTTACATATATCAGATTTAATTTTATTTTTCACGAATCACTTGAGGGCAAGACACATTTTATATTTGAGCTTCGAGGAAGTGCTGAATTTGCTCTTCTCACTCTCTCCCTCCTCCCCGTGGGAACTTGACGAGTCACAACATAGTCGTGATATTCCTTGACGCTTTTCTAAAATCACCAGATTTTTTTTTTTTTTTGGTTTTTAATTTTTGGTTACATTAACTGTTTAGTAACTCCAAACAATTGGACAAGGATTCATGAGGCTGGGAAGCCATGAGTTAAGTTGCTGGGGCAGAGGAGCTCATAGTAAGCTTGTGGCTAACGCATGGTGTCCCATATTTCTTGTTTGGACAACGAAGGTAATTATCTGCCCTTACATTTTTCTATCTGGAGCATCCAGACAATGATAGTCCCTTCAAAGGAATGTTGCAAGAATTAGAAAACTGCTCTAAAATCTCTTAGCACTTCTAGACAGCAAATTCCACCACTATTATATTACGTATCGTAAATATTATGTTTTATTTTGGTAATGGCACTGTCAGGGACTTTTCCTCTTTACCCTCTAGTCGTAGGTCTCCTACGGTTTAAAAAAGAAAAGAAAAAGAAAAACTCATCTGAGTTGCAGTCAGAGAGAAAAGCACTAGAAAAGCATTTTTGATGTAGTAAAACAATTTTACTGTGAGTGTCATCAAGGTACAAAGGAGAGAGACAAATTGTGGCATGTTTTATCACTCCAAGATAATTAAGCCAATTTTCACTGATGCTTATAAAAGTTTGAAGCGGAAGCAAGAAAACTCTGGAAGTCAAGTTTTCTGTTAGAACCTTGATTGTATGTATTCTGCTACGACAAGAGTGGATTTTTCGTCTCCTTTTTCCCACCTCAGTGCTCACACCTGCCTGATCTTGGTGACTCTGGGTGCTAGCATCGCCAGATTTGGCAAATAAACATATAGGACACCCAGTTAAACTAGAATGGCAGGCAAATAAGTAGTTTTTAGTATAAGCGTGTCCCACGTGATATTCGGGACATATTTAAACTAAAAAATCATTCTGGTTTATATGATATTCAAAGTTAACTAGGCAACTTATATTTTATCTGTCAAACCAAAATATGCTAGATTTTCTCACGGACTTGTGGGAGAGAAGGGCTGGCAGGATTTGTCAGAGTCAAGGATTAGAGCTGGATGCCCCCCTGAGAAACGTGAGTCACCGCACCTGAAGGCTATAGTTACCCGTGGTGAGGCCTGACTTGGCACCAGTACACCAGACAGGAGAGTTGGTGGAGGTGGGGCCACGGAGGCAGGTGACCTCACACAGCATCCCAGGGACCTGTGCGGGGTTGATGCTGGAGTCTGGGGAGCAGTGGCCCAGGGACTCGCCTGGAGATTCTGGCCTGACCTTATATTCTGCTCTGATTCTCATAGAAATGGAAAGGTTTTAGCTCTCGCAGCTACATGGAGCTAGAACAGGAGGAAGGGGATGATGCACAAATGTTCTCACATTTTCAACTTCAGCGAGGGATTATTATTATGCTCATATCATGTTTGATATTTCTCCAGAAAAAAAAACAAAACAAGATTAAAAGCACTGGCTTTCAAGTCAAACTGACCCAGGTTTGAATCCTGGCTTCAGCTTCCAGCTGTGAGACTTTGAGCAAGTTGTGTGAATTCCCTGCACGCAAGTCCCTCAACTGTAAAATAAAGGTAATAATACTATTTCACAGGCATGTAGGGAGGAGTAAACAAGTAATCTCTAAAATGTTTATACCATGTTTGCCATAGAGTAAGGTCTCAGTAAATACTACCTACGTGGTATTATAAACTTTTATAAGGGGCAGAGTCTTAATCTGAACTGATTATTACTCAAGAAGTCCTGTTCTGGTTGTGGACTTAATGGTATTCATTGACAATCTCTGATGAAAAATCCATTGCAAGTGTTAGATTGGCCCTTAATCATTATCATCCTGTTAAGGCAAAAAAGCCATTCCAGTCCAATGATTACACTTTGCTTATTTATGCTACAACCCCATAATTACTAACAAGAAAAACCTTCTCTGATTACCTGAATGAGCTCTAAACAAAGAAAATCCCTCAAGTCAATATAGGTATTTGTATTGATCAAAATGAACTATTTCATTGATTCTTCAAAAACATATATCCAAATGTGAACCCTGCATGCCCATGATATTTCTATGAATGTTTTGACAGCCTTTGGGTTTCAAGAGTCAGCTCATGTTGAACAATGGTTCTTACCCTGCTGCCCAAAAGCATCATCTGAAGGGCTTTTTATCTTTTTTATTTTTTCTAAAGATTTATTTATTGTATTTTAGAGAGAGAGACAGCCGGAGGGTGGGGGGCATAGGGGGCGAGAATCTTACACAGACTCTCCGCTGAGCATGGAGCTAATGCGGGGCTTGACCTCACGACCCTGAGATCACGAGCTGAGCCAAAATCCAGAGTCAGCCACTTAACCAACAGAGCCACCCAGACGCCCCATGCAGGGCTATTTTGAAAAGAAAAAAGAAAAAAAAAAAAACGAGAAAGGACACCCCTCCCCAGACCGATTTAATTAGAATCTTGAGGGGCGCCTGGGTGGCACAGCGGTTGGGCGTCTGCCTTCGGCTCAGGGCGTGATCCCGGCGTTGTGGGATCGAGCCCCACATCAGGCTCCTCTGCTATGAGCCTGCTTCTTCCTCTCCCACTCCCCCTGCTTGTGTTCCCTCTCTCGCTGGCTGTCTCTCTCTCTCTCTGTCAAATGAATAAATGAAATCTTTAAAAAAAAAAAATTAGAATCTTGAGGTAAGGCATGAATATCAGTGGGTTTTAGTTTTCTGATTTTGACAAGAAGCCAGTTTGAAAATACTGGGTAGAGGAACAAACACGAGCTTTTGAGTCTTCCCAAGTTGAACTGAAACTCAGGACTCTGTATTTATTAGCTATGTTGCCTTATGCAATTGATTAATTTCTCACGGCATCAGTTCTCCTAAGGATCTATGGAGTTCCTACAAAAATGAAAGTTACTAATCTAGAGTTTGTAAGAAGAAGGTGGGCTCCTTAAGCCATCTCCAGCCAACCAGAGTGTTCCTTTCTTTCCACTAAAAAAAACTGGCATAATAAGTTCAAATTTTTTCAGCATTTTTCTTGACTTTTTTTTATTGTACGCTTGGAATCTGGCTCTTGATGTAAAACAATTTCTTCATTGTATTATACATGTCTTTTGTGTTGCTTTGTTATCTTGGCTCTTTCCAGAGCCATTTTTGAAGGCTGGACATAAAGGGCTGAAGATTTTGGTACAAAATTTTATTAAAAGAAATTTAAATTGGTTTCACCACAGAATCATTATTATTTCCTTATGTTTCCTGCCTTTGGTCTTGCAGCAGAAGAATTTCTCTTGCTGGGCCATGCTTACCAAAGAGCTTCCACTTTCTCTCTTAATCTCCAATTTCCAAAATTTGGAAGTTGGATTAGAAATTGATATACTTACTATTTTATTTTATAATAGTCTCCCTTTAAATTGCTCTCTGGTACTGGTTTATTTTAAATTTTTAATCAATTTTGTTGTCAGAATATTTTTGCAATTCTCACCATAGCCCTTGAAGTTCTGGGGATAAACAAAAGTATCACATGGTTGGGTCTAGAAATCCAATTTCCAACTGTCTTCGAGATGACTGGATGTAAAGGTTGTAAACAGAGTCGATATTCAAAATACTTAGAAACCAGTTCTATAATATAAATTATAGTAAAAATAATACAATTAACAATATAATCCCCCTTCTTTTCCAACGTAACCATATGATGATGATATATTTATGGCAGAACTATTTTTTATCAAGTAACATGAGGTGTAGCACAAATTATTCACCACGTCATTCTGAGAATTTCCAAATCATTTATCGGTTTTCAAAAATTAATGTTATCTTTATTCTCATTTAGTTTTTGTGCTTTTGCTGGTTGGTTTGGCGTGGCTGTCACTAGCTCTATGGCAACTTCATCTGAGCCATACATAGACTTAACAAACTCCATCAGACTCTTCAAATGGCTTCTCTGTTAAGTGGTTTGCCATTAAGTCTCAGGAAAAAGAGAATTTTACTTAACATTAAGCTTATTGTCCATAGGGCTGAGTCTCGTAGCCTCAAATTTTCACATTTTATTTTATTTTTTTAAAGATTTTATTTATTTATTTGACAGAGATAGATACAGCCAGCGAGAGAGGGAACACAAGCAGGGGGAGTGGGAGAGGAAGAAGCAGGCTCCCAGCGGAGGAGCCTGATGTGGGGCTCGATCCTATAACGCCAGGATCACGCCCTGAGCCGAAGGCAGAAGCTTAACCACTGTGCTACCCAGGCGCCCCATAAATTTTCACATTTTAAGTATGTTTTTAAAATACTGCTATAAGAAACCGTTAATGTTTCATCGATTATTGTTCTCATCTTAATGCCTTGACTTATAAGCTTTCCAAAAAGTTGTCTCGTTTTGGTAGATAAAGGTTTTGCAATAACGAGGAATATAATCCCAGATAATCATGATCTGCTCATCTCAAACTCACTTTTTAAAAATTCCGTTAAACATCTCATGTCTGTCCTGGCTCAATTTTTCCTTTTAAATGAAGTTTTTAGTTTGGAATAATTTTTGCTTTGCAGTAGAGTTGTAAAGATAGTACAGATCTCATATACCCTTCAGGCATTTTCCCTTAACGTGAGCATCTTATATAACCATGGTCCATTGGTCAAAAACAAGAAATTAACATTGGTCAAATACTATGTACTCTACTATAGTCTATTTGGATTTCACCAGCACAGCTCGGGTCCCCTTGCACTACCAATTCCACATTCCTCCATAAAGGTTAACTATAATTACCAGTTCAGTTTGGGTGCATATTATATGCACAAAGATAGACCTACAGAAATATAGTTTTGCTCTGGGTTGGTGTTGGATTTTTTTTTTTTTTCACAGAAACGTTATTGTATTGTTCAAGTGGCCTGCACTGAGAGACGTGTTGTTGTCCAGAAGCAAATGGGTTTTATTTGTTATCTGCCTGCCAGAGGCCTTAGAGGTGAGACGTTTCCACTGCCTATACCCAGCAACTTAAGGTTTTTGTTTCACATGAAAAATGGTGCAAGAAAATGGGCAACCAATCACATTGTGCGACGTGAAGCCCCCGAAGGGAGCTCTCTCCAGTCTCCTTCCTTCCCCCCAGTTTTTCTCCTGAGCTTCTAGAGGAGGCCTGAGGGGAGGACCCTGAAACTAGGAGTGAGCTGGCTTTATGTCTGGGGCTTCCGGGAATTGTAAATTGATATGTTAGCCCACATTTGCCTTTAGGAATGTATAAAAATCGTAGCCAGTTTTTTCTTATTCACTTCTATGGGGGCTACCTCTTCCTCCCACGCTCTGTCAAAGGTGAAATAATTCATGTGTATTCATGTGTGCTGCCTCTGAGACCTCAGCCCTCTGATAGCTTCAAGAAAAGTTATGATTGAATAGATTATTTGACCTTTTTAGGCTTTTATTCATTGTTAGGATGGAAGTGAAATTTTCTTGTGACTTTTACATTTTAAATGGAAACAACACTCTTGTCTTTGTGAATTTGGTAGAACATTCATATATTTATTATCCTTTTAAATTGTGGCATTGAATTTTAGAATGAGATGTATCATGGCCCAAATGAACTTGTCCCAAATGGTTCAAATAAAGAGACTTTACTGGAGTACTATTCACAGAGATGTGGGCAGGTTTAAGAGACCAGGCAACTTTCTTTTTTTTTTTTTTTTTTTTAAGATTTTATTTATTTGAGAGAGAGAGAGCATGAGCAGGGAAGGGGCAGAAGGAGAAGCAGGCTCCCTACTGAGCAGGGAACCCGACATGGGGCTCAATCCCAGGACCCTGAAATCATGACCCGAGCTGAAGGCAGACACTTAACTGACTGATCCAAACAGGCGCCCCAAGAACAGGCAACTTTCTTCAAGATTCTAGTATCTGGTTGTTTTGTTTGTTTTTAAAGATTTTATTTTTAAGTAATCTCCACACCCAACATGGGGTTTGAACTCACAACCCCAAGATCAAGAGTTGCACACCCTACCCCAGCTGATCCAGCCAGGTGCCCTAGGATTCTAGTATTTGTATGTATTCCTTAAACCCTGGATGTATGAGCAAACAGGGATGTCATAAACATAAAGCAAGGGAACCTGCTGTTGACTGGACTTTTATTTCGAGGCAGTTGCATTAGTCGGGGTTCTCTAGAGAAACAGAACCAATAGGGTGTGTACATATTTGGAAAGACTTATTATGAGGAATCAGCTCACACAGTTATGGAAGCGGACAAATCCCAAGAGCTGCAGGGTGAGTCTGCAGGTTGGAGTCACCTTGTGGTTTCGTTCCAGTCTGAGTCCAAAGGTCTGAGAACTTGGAGAACCAATAGGGTAGTTCCTGTCCAAAGGCTGGCAAACTTGAGACTCAGAAAGAACAGATGTTTCAGTTTGAGTCCAGAGACCAAAAGAAAGCCGATGTCCCAGTTTGATAGCAGATAGACAGGGAGAATTCTCTCTGGCTTGGGGGTCAGCCTCTTTATTCTATTCAAGCCTTCCACTGATTGGAGGGAGCCCACCCATATCAGGAAGAGCAATCTGCTTTACTCAGTCTACTGATTTAAATGTTAATCTCATCCCAAAACACCCTTACAGAAACACCCAGAAAAATGTTTGACCAACTATCTGGGCACCCTATGGACCAGTCCAGTTGAGACATAAAATTAATCACCCTGACAAGGAATAGGCCAGCTGCTCATGTCAATTCACGAAGTACTTTATTTTTGAGAATCGTTATTCTTTCCAATCTAAGAACCAATGGTGATGTCCTATTTGGGTAATATGTGTTTGTGTGCATACAGGGGTATGTGCGTGTGTGTGTGTGTAATACATAACATGCGCACGCATACAGAGCTACGTTTTTTTACAGGAAACACAAGGTCTCTGGATCAGAGGACAAACCATTTATTAATCACTGAGCATCTTAACCATGAGTTTCAATCCCCATTGAGCAATTCAATGAAGCCTGAGGTTACTGTGCACATGCAATGGAATTTCATCACAGGAGAGGAACCCTAAATTATGAAACTTGGGGCTTTTATGGGTTGCTCACACATTTGTTCATTTTCCCCTTCCAACAGGGGGAGACACCTTTATTCCGGAATGTAAGCAAGTCTTCTCTGGAGAAGAGAGGAAAAGGTCTCTACCTTTTCTTCACCATCCTGGAGTGTAAAAAAACTGGTGTCAGTGGAGATAAGTCTATAATTTCTCCAGAGCCATACACAGTCTGTAACTTCCAAAGCATGTTTGCCTTTCAGACTTTAAATGCTATGATTTTCCCTGATTTCCTCAGAGTGATTATTCATTACTAAGATCTCAGTTCAGTTGGGCAAAATAATCATCTGTAAGGTGCTAGAGATCTTGATAAAAATCATAAATAAAGATTCTTTTTTCTTCAGTTGACTTTCCTAATCCTTTCCCCACTGATGAGCAATGAATGTAGATGGCCTTAGAAGTTCATCTGCTTTCTTTTAATAGCTTAGCTGATAGCTGGCTTAGCTGCACTGAGCCAGTCTGCAGAGGGATAGCAAAGCCTTTGGTTGATGTCCACATTCTTGGTAGACAAGACTGTTCCCAGGGTCCAGTATGCATACTCCCTAGAGATTTTCTTGTGCCTAGAGGCCCCTTGATAAATATCTTTATTGCAACTTAGAAACATTAGATGTTCCCAACCCTTCCGAGGCTAAACCTACAAATAGGTACTATGGTGTGGCCGTAGGACCCATTTGTGCTCTTGGAGTGCTTTCTGACTGCCAGCCGAAGCAGGCCCCTCTCTGCTGGGATCCTCTTCATGGCGGATACAGAATATTTATGCCAGGAATGTTCTGTGGAATAATTAAGAGGTCAGGGTTACATGCTTTTTGCTACTGCTCTGTTTTTAAGTTTTTTCTCCCCATGAACGCGCTTTTATATTTGCTCTATGCTTTGCTAGTTGTATATAACCAAGACCACTCTGCATGACAGCAAACATTGCAGATCTGTATATTTTGAAAGTCAAAGTAAGTCTTTTCTTTGTTTTTCCCAGTACATTTTCCTGGAAGGCAGTTTCCTTGTGATCAGAGAGCCCATATTCTTCCTCTTCAGGCTGAAACTGCCTCATTCAGCTTATCCTAAATGGAAGTAATGAAATACTGTTCCCTCTGATATTCTCATCGAAATACCTTGTCATTTAGCTTTCATCAGTTTCTATAAGGCTCTGTGAGTGAGATTTCATCCTTTTGATTGTCTAGTTTTGTGGAGTATGGTTTTTTTTAAGTATAAAGTTTTTCTTCTTTATGATTACAATTAATGGCTATCTAAATGTGCTAGAGATAACTGAAACACACATCCCTGTATCATATCGCAGACTTCATATTCTCCTAACAGAAAATATACTTAAAATGCTAATGTGCTCACCGGGCAGGTAGTGTTTGATAGCATTACAAAGAAGTATCATAGTAATCATGTCTGCCCAGTGAAAAGAGGAAGATCCATTTTTCATCTTATATCCCAAACTGAAAGCTATTTTTTCTGTGAAAAGAAAAGGGTTTATACAATTTTTTCCACAGTGGCAGCCAGAGGAAAGGGACTAACTAAGTCCCTTCCAAGGCAATTCGCCCAGGACCACAGGAAGCTCAGCATAGCAGAATAGATGTTGCCAAAGACAGAATCTCTCAAACAGAAAGAGAGGTTAGACCTGGGTCCCAGGAGCAAATGTACAGACACATTTGCAATGTAATTGAGGAAAGAACAGCCCTTTTAGCAATAAGCTTCCACTTCAGGAACTGCATGGAATTGAATTCCTCTTGGTCCCTAACACCTAGTACAATGGCTGCGATGTGGTATGTACTTAGCAAATGCCACCTGAATAAGTAATAAATGAATGACTAAACCAAACGTATGGCCCAAGGGTGGCCAGGTGTATTGACTCCTTAACAGAGATTATTCCAAATTTTCCAAACCTCTCTCAGGCTACATGTTTGGTAGCCCCATTCCTATGATGTGGTAAACTTCACATTCACCTACTCTTCCAGGAAGAACTAATCCATCATTGACTCTTCGTGAGTAGCTCAGGACCAAGGGTAGATCTTAGGTTGATAATATTGTGGTAAGAAGGCCACAGAAAATACTGGAAGACCAATTGGTTGGGGTGAGTTAGCACAACTGATTCATGAGTAAGGCCGGAGGAACATTCTGGACCCTGGCTAAACCTCTGCTGAGCCTCTAGTTGAGCCATTCTGAGATTAAAGTTTTGGTCTTGGCAGTAGTGAGTAAGGCATCCTCCCAAAAGGAGTAGTTATACCTGCCTGGTGACAGAACAGGCCACTGGGTAAAGAATGTCCAGCTAAAGTGCCATAACCACCCCCCTAGGGAGCCAGTTCCGCCCTCCGCCACCAACACCAGCGCTCCGTGTGTATATGTAGTTGGACACGATCTTTGCTATCATTCCCTTTGAGCTGCAAGCCACACCACTCTTGAGTACCTCTCTCTAGTTCAGGTTTTTTACTGATGCCAGGCACTGTTCTAGGTTGTTTCTAAGGAGTCTACAATCTCGTGTAGTCAAGTAAACAGATCTGATAATATCAGTTAATGACAAATAACATGAAGAAAATTTAGAAGAGATAGAGAATAACAAGAGAAACAATTAAGAATAACATTAAATCAGGTGGTTAGAGAAGCATCCTTAGCTGGTGATATTAGGACTCCGAACTGAATGGTGAGAAGGAGACATTCTTGAAAACACAACTCAGACAAGAGAAGAGCTAGTGCAAGGGCACGAGATGGAAACAGCCTTCTAAAATGCCTCTGACTGCTGACTGCACTACCTTTCCTCAACATGCACCTAGCACCATCTCAGGCCAAAGCTCATTAGTGCTCCACCTGCTTCCAGGACACTTTTCTTCGACACTCATCCTCCCCATCACAGAATCCCACCCACAGACTAAGTTTTCCAGCCAGGAAGTAGAAGAGTTGCCCCACCCTAGAAGCACAGAGGTGTGCCCAGCAGACAGTCACTTTCCACTGAGCCTGACCCTTGTGTAAACAGAGAGTGAGGGCCTGGCACGTTTCAGGACTTCCTGGATGCCACAAACTAGGCTAAATGCTGTCCATTCTGTATCTCATTGGAGTCTCACAACCCAATGAAATTGTTTCTATTATTGATTCCATTTACAGATAAGGAAAGAAGGGGACCAAAAGATGAAATAATGTCAAGATCTCAGAATAGTAAGTAGATGGGGCTGACATGGAAAGCCATGAAAGCTGATTCCAGGATGTTCTCTTAACTGCTACATAATTCTCTCATGAGTGAAGCTCAGAAAAATGTTCCTCCAATGCTCCACTTCTTCCATGGGAACCCAGGTTGTCTTTCAGTGTGATATCCATTTCCCCTAATTCCAGATCTTCCTTGTCTTGGAAGTTGGGTTTTTCACTAAAACATAAACTTATTCCTATCTAGAAGAATGTTGTTCCATGACCACTGTCTCTCAGGTTCAAATCCATCCTTCTGCATTCTGCTCTGAGATGCTGGGACTCTGGTTCTGAAAAACACTTTCCCCAGACAACTTTGCCACCTGGTTCTGCCAACAGGAGGTGTAAGCAGTGGACTGCAACTATTGCTCTGCATCAGAATACCCTGGGAACATTTGCAACCTAAAGATGACTGGGCCTCTACCTAGAGAATAGTTTTCAAGTGGTCTGGGGAGTCTAGATATCACCATTTAACATCTCCCACAGGTCATTCTAACACACCAACAGATGTCAAAGCCACTGCACCAGAGGGAGATCAAAAAGCAGAAGGGGAGAAGGGACTTCTTCTTTCTACTTGTTTGATGTTACTGACAGCCTTGCTCCAACACTGGCACTTGGCCTCAGCCGCACCACTGGTTTCAGTCTCCAGCCAGGCATCTACCCACTGGAGGTGAGGTATCCTCCATCAGGATGAGCCTACTGGAGATGGGGCATCTTCCATCAGGAGGGGCAGCCCCAGCTGCAGTATAACAACCAGTTATTCCTGAGCTCTCATGGTTCCAACTGGAGGTTTGCATTCAGTTTTTCCACCTTTAACACTCTCTTAACACTATCTTAACAGAGAATCTCCTCAAAGAAGGAATAGTGAATACTGCTCCTACACTTAGGGATATAAAACCCCACCTGCCTCTGTCCTTACCTTGGCCTGGCTCAACTCACCTTATTTTTACAGAATTTAAGCCTTCAGTTTCTCCAAAAGTGATAGAAGGCATCTACCACAAGGGGCATGTCTGTCCAGGTTGCCTCCACATGGACTCTTTTGGAGAAACAAGTCCCTTCCTCATTCCACTGGGACTAGAAATTACTAAGAATCAACAGGACAGATAGCAAATAAGAGTGTTGATCTAGAAGAGGGAAAATTGCTGAGAGTTTGGGTGGTCAGGGAAGGCTTCATGGAATAGAGGCTTTAGCTGGGTCTTATAGGGGAAGTGGTGTTGATAGGCAGGGGAAGGACATTCCAGGCCATGGGAAATGGGAGGGGGGAAGGTTGGGACAAAGGCAGGATGAAGAATGTTGTCTTCTGAGGACAATCAGCAGATCAGTATGACAGATGTAGGTGTGGGGTTAGAAAGGGAAGGATGAGGGTATAGGATAGGAAAGGTTATGAGTGTGCAGCTCAAAAAGGGCTCCAAATTTCAAGCTAAAAGGTGAGACTTTATTCTGTGAGCTAGAATATGAAATTTCCAAGTGACTTCTACAACTAAACCAGTTCCTTTAACAAAAACAACAGGATATGGTTAATGCAATTAAGAAAAAAAATCCAAACATCTTAGCATAGCCCACAAGATCCTACATGATCTGCCTACTTCCCCAATCCCATCTCTCCCCAAGAAAGGCTGTCAACTGGGAGCCTTTTTCCATAGAACTCTCACCAGATGGGAGAGAAATCTTTTCCTGACGGGTGATCAGAATGGGGTATTGTATCTGGATTGGGTATTCCAGTGTCCACCACACACAGCAACTTCTGGATAGTGTTTATCTTGGGCTGTGGGAAAAAGGAATGGAGGCGTGTGAAATACTAGTTGGATTTTTTTTTTTTTAAGAAAGAAAAGACTAGAAAGTGATCTGAAGCAAAATGGCAAACTGCTAATGTCTTTTAGATTTACTGATTGATTCATTGGGGTCCATTATATTATTTTCTCTACTTTTCAATATACTTTTATACTTGTAAATATTTCAGCATTCAGTTAAACACATTTTGATCATATATCTAAGTAGAAATATTAGTGAGTAAGCCAAATGATTCACCCTTATAATCAATCGCAGCTATTTATAAGAAATAAATATTCTTCCCAATTTTAACTTTTTCTTTAATGGATAGATCAGAAAATCACAACAGCTATTGCTAACCTTGAGTTCCATGTAACTGGCATCTCTTTCCCCACAAATGTGCTGTCTTCCCCTGGATGGAGCTGTTTGCCTGGGGAGAGAAAGAGAAAGGGCTGTTACAGGCTGAATGTTTGTGCTCCCCCAAGATTCATATGTTGAAGCCTTAACCCCCACGAGAGACCATTGAGAAGTAGGCTTAATGAGGTCATGATGGTGAGGACACTATGGTAGGATTAGTGCCCTCATAAGAAGAGGAAGAGAGAGAGCGCTCTCTTTCTCTCTCTCTTTCCATGTAAGCACAAAGAAGGGGTCATGCACACACAGGGAAGAGGCAGCCATCTGCCAGCCAGGAAGCAGGCCCTCACCAAGATCGGATCTGCCGGCACCTTGACCTGGAGCTTCCCAGTCTCTGGACCTGTGAGAAGCAAGTAGCTATTGTTTAAGACTCAGGTCTATAGAATTTTGTTATAACTCCCCCAACAAACAGAGGGGCATTGAGGTACAGTGTTCTCTTCTGCATCTCTCTCTTTCTCCTTCCCTTCTGACACCCCTTTTTCTTACCCTGCACAAAATTGGGGGGTGAGTATGTACGTTTAGGATCAAGAGGCAGGAAACATTTTAATATTTATGTTTTCTCCAACCTCCAGAACCACCAGAAACACAGACTTTTGTTTTCTCAGCTCACTCGTTTGTATTAGTAACCAGATATTATTTGTCATCTTTCTTTGCCAGTTCATAAATTACATAGTAGGTACGTTGAGTCCCGTTATCTCGTTTCTTGGGTAACCACAAAATTATCTTGGGGGAATAACCTGTAGTTTTTAAAATGGACTGTAAAAAACTGGTAGAACAGGTTGTCCTTGAATGTGAGTTAAGGTTCCAGCATTAGGAAGGTGTAATATTTGGCACTCGAAGATGCCACCAAGTATTTCATGGACTCGTCATTCATCATTGTCAGATATTTATTGAACACCCAGAGTTCATAATATTGTACAATAGAGCCTAGCACAGGGTCTTAAGCAAAAGACAATAAATCCCGACAGCTTTTAAAGAGTGACTTACAAGCTGCAATCTCTCAGGGAAAGGCAAAATCCTAAAATATCTTTCTTGCCAGATAAGCCCACAGCGACTGTCCCAAGTATCATAATTATATCATTAATTTATGAGGATGCCACTTTTAAGTCAAGTGAGAGCTCATAAATTCTACTTTAATTTGTGAGTGTAGTAGGTGTGTTTGGAGAGGGCGGGGGACCTGGTGAAGAAAGCACAAAAAAATCTGCCGAAAAACTCAATCGGTGCAGTTGAAGATAAATTAAATTCCACGTTTACTTTTAAAGGGTTATTAAACTCTCATTTGAGACTAGTTAGAAATTGGTTAATTCTGCCAGCAGTTAAAGATTTAAAGCCTAAAGCCATTTTATTTAAGAAATCTATTTAACATGGGAGATGGGAACAAGGCGCAGGGTTTAAATACTTCCCAGGTAGCTTGTGTGTTGGGGGGGGGGGGCAAGTAGATACTCAAGATGTTAATTTGATAATTGATAATTAACAAGGCTATAGGAAATCTTTTGAATCACTAACCGGGGGTCCAGGCATTAAATGTGAGCCTCAACAGGGTATGGTTTTGCAGAATGGGAGATGCAGTTCATTGATGGGCTGGTAATCAGGGCGTGAGTGCTGGATGTCTTCAGGTGGAATTGGAGGATAGCATGCCCTGAGGGTCTTTGAGCCCTAGATGTTCTTGAAATCCTAAAATTCTATATTCTTTGCATTATTTGGAACAATACAGAACCATAAAATAACAACATACCAGAGGTGGAAAGAAATTTGGGGACCGTAGGGTCCAACTTTTTCATTTTGAAATACGGAGACCAGGGCCAAGAATGGGAAAAACTAACCCCCGGTAGCTCTGTTAATCCTGGGGAGTCAGACCTAGAGACTAGTGGGTGATTCCCAGGCCTGTGTGCTTTCCGGTAACGCACAATAGGTCTGGAGGCACGTGCAATCTCAGCTCCGTGTTCAGAGCACTCCCTTTATCCAGTGTTAGCATCATTCTTCTGCTTTCTCTCCTAACTGGAAAATGTATGTGCACACAAGAAGTACCTAGGATGCGGGGGGGGCAGGGGGGGATCAGAATTTCTTCTTTAAATCTAACTTGAGGCATCTACCTGGGTAGACTTTTAATCCCATTATGGAGCTATAACTAGTTGCATCGAAGTTTATCTTAATGTGGTTATTGTAACAGAGTGATATTCTGGTGTGATGAGATCACCTTAATTCACTGTGAAACATCTGTGTGCGGTGCATTGTCTGATGCTGTTGAGTATGAATATCGCTTCTCAAGGTAGAATTCTCAGCATCTCAATTTTCTGTCTGGCTTTTAAATTGTGTCTAATTAAAGGATTTCACATTCCTTCACAATATTGCCTCCTCAAGCAGAAATAAAACGACAGAAACACATTTTGTGTTTTTTCTTATGAAAGACATTCTGTTAATATTTGGGTGGGTTATTTTGCCTGAAGTGTGTTAATTACATTAATTAGCCTTACTTCAAGAACAGTAGCTAGGAGTCGGTGGAATGAATCTGAGTTAGATCACTGTCATTCGAAAACCTCCCTTCCCTTTCCCCTCCTCCCACCCCTCCCCAGCTTTCCCACTACAAAAACACCAGGATATTGGAAAGCGCTACTCACTTGGAATTGCTATCATGTGTGTTATTTTTGAGATGAAAGCACAGACGCTACGAGAATAATATTCAATAATTTTATTAATCTCATAAAGAATGATGAAGCTCACAGAATGGGAGCTCCTCAGGAATCATGGACACATAATACAGGATTCTAACCTTAATGAGCAAGGCCACATTGTTCTCTTATTTTTCCCCCTATGTATTCTCTGGGTCACCTACCTGGAAAAGAGAAGGAAAAATAACACTCTGTGTGGTGGGAGCACCAAGCAGGCGGGGGACAGTGAGCTTTCAACCGCCTTTATTGAAGCAGAAAATACTGCGGGCTAAATTCCCTCCCCAGACATCACTATTCTGCGGAAACGAAGAAGGACCACACATTTTTTTTTGTACCCTGGCTGCTGATGGAAAACATTACAAAACCCTGAAAGAATAAAGAACTTGCCGATGTAAACTCTGTCACCGTTTCCGCAACAGCCATGCCCTATGGACTCTGACAAGGGTCACCTCCTATTAAAACAGGCAAGGAAAAACAATCGTGATGCCAGGTCCCTATTCAAACTTTGCAAAGGTCATTGCCCTCATTCCGGCTCTCAATGAAATGCAGAGATTGTATTTTACCCTCTTGCAGATTCAGTGAAACTGTCTGCCAGGAAGGTGCTTCTCAGGCTTCAATGTACACATTAAATCATTTGAGGATCCTGCTTAAAAATACAGATTCTGATTCTGTAGGTTTGTGGGGGGGTGGACCTGAAATTCTGCATCTCTACCAAGATCCCAAAGAGCTCGTGCTGTTAGTGCATAGACCACACCTTGAGTAGCAAGGGTCTTTGACAGAAGCTCTTAAAATGTGTTGATCATCACCAACAGTAGGAAATATATTTTATGTTATGCATCATATTTACACATTTTATGCCATAATTTTATATACACACATGTAACATATGTGTACAAATGGATAAAAATGAATATAAAATGGAAATGGCTTCATATAACAATTCTTACCTTTACTAGCTGTGGCATTTTCTTTCTTTCTTTTTTTTAAAGAGTTTGTTTATTTATTTGTCAGAGAAAGAGCACAAGTGGGGGTGGGGGCGGTGTGTGCCAGACAGAGGGAGAAGCAGGCGCACCCCTGAGCAGGGAGCCCAATGCAGGGCTTGATCCCAGGACCCCGGGATCATGACCTCAGCCAAAGGCAGATGCTTAACCGACTGAGCCACCCAGGCAGGGCGCAGCTGTGACATTTCCAAGACTAACTTTACTTCTGTAATTATCTTGATTTAGTTGATAGTTACATACGTCTACACAATATGATGAAATTGCACTGATCTTTACACATACACACTCGAATAAGTTCACGTACTGCAAAACCTGTAATGAAAGGCAATCTGAGGTACTCAGAATTGTGCCTATGTCAAGTCCCTGGTTTTCATACTGGAGTCCCACAAGAGGGAAAGTAAAGGGTCCGCGGGGCCTCTCTGCGCATCTCTTTGCAACTTCCTGTGAATCTATACTAATTTCAAAATAAAAAGTTAAAAGATAGTAAGTGGATTGGGACCCACAAAACTGTTCCAAGACTTACACATTGAGAGTCTGAGTTTGGAAAACTCTCCTCTGGAACATCGTAAACGTTGATGGGTTGTTTCACCGCGCAGTTGCTGCAAGTGGGTGAGGCAAAGAGGAGTCCTGGACTGGGACGTGATGGTGGCAGTGGCGGGAGCAGAATGTGAGGAGGAAGGAAGGAGCCTGGGAAGAGGTTTTCTGAGGGCCTGCTGGGTGGAGGGGGTCATAGATAATGCACCCCAGAGTTAGGGGCGTAGCCCACACTTGCAGGGAAAATAAGAAACACCAGCATCTACTGGCGGTCAAAATTTCTCTCCTGACACTTCGGCTTTTCCGAGTGGAGCCCATCCAGAGTGTCGTCTTTGTTTTCATTTGAATGTGTTTTTAAAAATCTGTGGTAATGCAGTGTAAACACAGAGCCCAAGAGGATTTGAAGATGTTTGGAGAAAGAGACTCTACGGGGGCTTCGGAGCGACCAGAGTGGGAAATACTTAAATAAAGCAAGCCTGGAGAAGGGGTCGTCAGCACGTAGGGAACAGCCATGATTATTTGCCCCGGATTCAGACTAAAGGAGTCCCGGAGGCAATTTTATGTATTGAACTTGTCAGGCATTATAATAGAGCAACAGTACCCTGCAAAGCACAGAACTGGACTGTCTCGTTTTTCTCAGGGTAACACAACTCACAGGAAAAACAGAGAGGAAGGAAAAGCACATTCCTTGGCCAGAGGCTTATGACTGTGGAATGGGTGAGGGGTGTATCTCAATGTAATTAACGACTCTTTTAATGTCACCAAACGCTGAAAATATGAATCATACAATTGTTTCAGCTTAATACCTTACTGATGTATCTAAATGGAAGAATGAACTTGTACCATTTTGCAAGCCTTCTTTTCTTCATTCACTTCTTTGTTGCTAAGATGTATATTCCTTTTCTAACTAGAAAACTCTGAAGCATTATTGTGCTCTTGTAACCCAATTGCAGGTAAATCAGAGCTATCCGCAAAGTCTAATTTCGAAGAGAAGAAGGTTTTCTCTGTATGGTATAATAATTCATTTCAATTAGCATGATGAAACAAACTGCAGGGGCATTTTTCACTGAAAATGTTGTGGTGGAGTTCAGGGAAATATTAAAGACATTTCTAGAAGCACAAACAAGCTTACACATGCACTTAGTTGCCCTAAGGAAGAAGCGAAGATTACAAATTATCTCATCACACAGATAAGAATGCTCCGTCCTCTTCAACACTTCAGGTGAAACGGAATCATATGTGGTTTATTTATAGTCATTCAACGTGTGATCCCAGGATATGTCCCATAAAAATATCCTTTTACTCCCATTATTCTTCTTTTAATGCACTTATCTATGGAGAAGATAAAATAGAGTCTATTATGGGTTTTAATAAAAATATGATAGATAGAAAAATATCCGTAAGAACAGATATTGCTTCCAGGAACTGAATGATATTGAATAAAATTGATATAATTAAGGGTTACCGAGAAGTTTCTGATATAAGCTTAAGGGGATTTCAAATTTTGTAAATAAGAAATGTAGAAAAATCAATCTATTAAAGATCTAGAGTGTGTTGTGTATGTGAACGTGCAGGTTTGTGAAGGCTGAATGTGCACGGACAAATGACTTGTAACAAACGCAAGAATGAAGTAGTAGGAAGCTAAGAAGAGCTGTAAAACTAATTGGGGTCCAATATGTTTTGGGCTGCATTTAATTTTCTTGAGGGGACGAGAGGTCAGGAATGGAATGAAGTCAATGAGAAGGGGAATAAGACTCACAGGAAAAAGTAAAAAAGCAAAATGGCCAACATCGAAAGGTCAGTGAATATCCTAGAGACAGGAAATGAACTTTAAACAAAATAGAAGGTAGTATTTCTATCTGTGTTTGAGTGTTGTTAAAATTGCTATTTAAAAAGGCAACTTCAATCGCCAGGTGTTGCTTGCATAGCATCTACTTTGGGTATGTATTTAACTTCTTAAAAATATCAAGAACGTAGATATTTTGCACTGGGCAATAAAATAAATATTTAAACTCACAGCAAAATTCTTGCCATTTACCAAGACTTACTTCCCTATTTTACTGTAATATCTTTTCTTGAAAGAAAAAAAAAAAGAAAGAAAGAAAAAACAACTCTTGAATCATCTCTCCTAAGAAGTCTCCATTATGCTAATGACTATTAGTCTAAAAGTTTGCCCATAAGTGTGAAATCAAATAAGGTAATTTTCTTCTTTTGTTAAAAAGCGACTGCCAGTCAAAACCCTTCGGGGGTGATATTTGCCACGCAGCATTTTGCAGGGGAAACCGTGATTGCCAAGTTTGGTTGATAGTCTTTCGCATCCACTCTCTTCAGCACTAGCAATGACTGAATCATGCAAATTCTGAATTAGCAGCCAAATGCTTTCCAAAGTAAAACTAAAGCAAATAATTGTTACTTGGAATTGCCACATCGAAGGGCATCTTTTGATTCTACAAAACCCAGGTTTTAAAAATAAATGTTCATGGTTCTAGCTAAGGTTCATAATCATTAAAATGAACAACAAGCGTTAGGAGGGTTATTCTCCTGAAGGAGGTATTCATAATCGGGCTGTCTGGGTGCCCTTGCCTTCTTGTCTTCTCCTGCCTTCCTGCCTGATGCTGTGGGATTCTGGGAAAGACCATATGATGCAGCAAGATGATGCCGGGGTAACAGACAGTATAAACAGGCTTGTAAAACTCAAACAGGTCGCCAACAAACCGGTGTTGTGCCTAGAGCTTCCAGTAACACTCGCGTTCTCTTTTCTCCCCCAAGCATTCTGTTAAGCTTTTCCTCATATATCACTACTGCATGTAAATATTTGGACTGGCCCTTCCTGGCACTATACACCTATGTTATGCTTTTAAAACTGTGACTCGTCCTCTTCCACCCACTTGTGGGAAAGACTGTTTTGCCTACATTTTTTTCCCCAGTCACACGTATTCTGAATTTTTTTGGCACGACAGTGTGCTCTAATTTGGCTCTGAAATGGAGTGTTACCAAGGCTTTCTTCCCCCCTCCCTCTAAGCAAAGGAACGAGTTGGAGTGTGTATTATACTTTGCTGTCTTGGCAAGAGCGGAGGAGGGTCAGAAAGGAACCAGGATGTTCTTTACCCATGCATGTGCTGCTCCTGGCCCTGCTTCCAGAAGCTAGAGAGGAAGTTGGAATAGGCTACCACTTCAGTGGATTACCGGCCCTGGCGGCATTCGTTATAAAGACATATACCCCAAACTCTCCATAATTGCTCAAGGGCAGCAATTTGATTGTTGAGGGGACAGAGACTTGCCTGCAAGTTGTATTTGTTCCACAAATGTGCTTTTTTTTTACTTTGATTATATGTTTATTTGGAAGAATGATGGGGTTTGTTGGGAAGGGGGAGGGGGAATTAAAGACCTAGAGATCTCCCCTCTCCACCCCACCATTGCAAAATAGAGAGTCTCCCACCCCAAATCTGGCCCGCACAAAATTTCACCAACATGTGTTTATAAGGTGCTTGGACTACGAAAGTTCAATGAATGTTTACAAACTAGATATATTTTTCCCCTTTGGTCCTTTGTTAAGCACATGAATGGCAAACAGAAAGAACTTATCTGAAAAATCAGCAGGGTAGCACTAGCTGGAATGTAATTTTACAAAACCTGGCCATCTTTCAACAAGAGTGGGTGGATTTTTAGCGCTACAAATGTTTGTGTATTATAAAGTATTTGCCATGGTGACAAAGCTGGGAGAAACATCCCATTAGCCACAGACGGGCTACAGATTGTTCTGATTATCCATGTCCAAAACTCAGTCTGGCTACGGCTTTGTGTTATTTTCAGTGTTTATAAGTGCTCCATTTTTTTTTTCAACATACTAACCTACAAGCTAGCAAGTATGGCTGTATGTAGGCATTTAACTTAAAATTTCCTTTTAAGCATGTTCTAGGGCTTATTCACATCACCTGTGTGTAGATTATGTGTGTGTCATCATTACATTTACAGTGGATATGTTTATAGGGTTAAACATGACAATCTTTGAAAGAATGAAAGACTTGTGACAAGTATCCTGGAGCACCTATTAAAAATAAAAAGCGTCACGGAGAGAGAATTCGCCCAAGAAGCAGTGAAGTATCTGCGCTAATTTATTTGCAAGTATTTCTGACTATTGATTTCAGTTTTAAAAGTTACAGCTTCTATTTTTAAAAGTGACTTCCATCTCAAGTACAAGGGGGAGAAATGTGAATTATAAATAGCCAACAGAAAACATGCCACTGCATGTAAAGAATCCATATTTTTTCCTCTTCCAAACATTTCCCTGCTAAGAAAAACATGAGAAAAATTTTAATGACACTTTTTGCCCTTATTTTTGGGGAGAACATTTATAAGCAAATGGTGTTTTATGTAGTGGAATGAATCGCCATGCAGTAAAAACCTAGCATCAGACAGAATTGCTCTGAAGTTACCCGTGGCTGTGCAAGGTAGAAGGCAGGCAGAATAAGGGGAAGAGATAGGCAAGAAAAAAAAAAAGAAAAAAGAAAGGAAAAGGAAAAAAGGGGGGGCAGCTTTAAGGTCATAGAAAGGTTAAAGAAAATAGGTCACAGAAAATTAATCCTTATCATCTGAGCAGCATTGCTGCTAAATTGACCCACAGTGAAAGCAGGAGCAGTCTGAAAATTCAGTGAAAAGACATTACACGATTAATTCAGCAACTGCCACATCTCTCAAACTTCTTTTCCTTTTCCGGGTGACTTTTGGTGGAGGTGCCCCTGATGTTTCTTTCTCACATACACAAGGAAAAAAATTCTGATTTGCTTCTTCATCACTCAGTCTTCCAGGGCGGGCAATAGAGCCGATCACTTCACTAAACAGGACTGAGGAGAGACATTTTAATGAGGAAGTGAAACGCCTATTACAGGTATTTTGAGCCAATAACGTTTTGCCGACTCCTTCCAAAAATCGTGCTTTCTCGATTCCTTTTGAAAAGGACTGAGTCACGTGCACATCTGTGCAAACTGAACAGTTAGGTGTTTCAATAAAATCGAGTAAGATTTTCATATTCTCTAAATATGCTTGTGTTCAAAAGTAGATCCGCCAATATAGTTTACGATTTTGGAAGAGGCAAGTTAAAGAAACTTAGTTTTATAAAGAGGGAGGGTTCTAAAGACCTATTTCCAGGATACGGAATGGGTGTGTCGTAAACATTTCTAATAATCCTATTTCTAAGCTTAGCCTGTGTCTTGGGGTCTGATACCAGTTATGTTTCTTCTTGCCAACAAACTGTTTGGCTGAGGCTGGGACTATACATTGAAGACTTCAGCAGAGAAGCATCCCAAGTTCCTAACCCCACTGAACAATGTCAGTGACCAAGGAGCAGAGAATAAGAATGGGTCCTGGGCATCTGGGGCCGTACTTGACTTCATACTTGGCCGCCATCATTGATTTCTAGCCTACATTTTCTTTGGAGTTCGCATTTGGCATTTTCCAAAAGACAGTCTGGACCACTGCCTTCCCAACTTGAGCTGAGACGTTCATTGGGGCTTTCTCTATCATATTTTGCTCATGACTAAATAAAACTAGACCAACATAAAAGGCTAAATTCCTGACACATCTCTTCTAATGGCAAATTTTCATATTTAAAGAATGCCTGGCACTTATTTGTGTTTCAATGGAGCCCTACACATCTGTTACTTATTTTGGAACACAGCCTCTATCACATATGCAAAAGTCTTTTGCAGATAAATTACCGCATTTCAATCTAAAATTACACAAGAAGGATTTCATTCTTTAGAAGAAAATAATTTACACAGCTATCACAAAAGGATCATGACGGTGCCCCACAAAGGAAAGAGGCATCACACCATGTGTGCATAAACGTGTGATCAGTTCCTGGAGTCACCGCCACAATAATAGGATGCACGCATTCTTTATTTGAGGGCACAGATGCCAAGCGACATCCACTGCGGGGACAGACAAACAAATGCTTCCTCCTTGCCCTACCACCGGGGGCCCAGGATTTATATAGGTTTCTATTTGGAAAATACATCGTGTACCCACTTCATCCCACAGCTTCTCTCCCAAGGCCCAATGAGCATCAGCAGGAAGATACTTGCAAGAACTCTTCCTCGGCGTCGGTACTCCCCCGCACACCAGCTCGTCTGCCCCGCCCTCCCACGTGACAAGCAGACCACTGTACACATACCACCCAAAAGGCAAGCTTTTCAAATCAAAGGAAAATTTTAAAACCCTGAACTCAATAGTTCGAGGGGATGGCTTCCATCTCTTCTCTCTACTCCCATAGGAAAAGAGCAACCTATCTGATTGGTAAACTGGATACAAGCCATATTCCCCCCTAGAGATCCAGTCTCTTTGAAGCTTTCTGGACCTGGCTGCCCACAGGCAGCCCACATTCCCCTTTTTGCTTCCTGCTTCCATGTTTGCACTAACCAGAGCCGCTGCCCTGCCACCACCAGACAAGGTCAATTCAGTAAAGCCTATAGGCCTCAGGTTTGAGTCCCATTCTCCAATCCATTACTGACAAAGAAAGCCTATTTTTTATACCTATCTGACCTCTTTTATTTACTCCTTGACTTCAAATTCAGAGAGAAGAGGTAAGTTATCCGGGTCTTGCAAATACCAAGTGCCCTTTATAGCAATTATCTTACTGTTTTAATGTTTGCTTGGCCATATACCTTCTTGCTAGACTATAAGCAAACTGACAGCAACACCTATATAGTTTTTTCATCTTTTAAGCCCTGGCCTAACATAGAGCAGGAGAGTCAATTAATGTTGTTTGCATCCATCAATCAATGGCACTAGCACCTAATAAAATAGTAATGAAATGATAACCTAGTTTTAAAAGACTTCACTCAAGCAATTACATCAGCTGTATTAATCATCATCTAAGGGAAAGTGTTATGTTGTTTGAATGATTTAATCTAATGAATATTAGAAGTACTGAAGTGCGAGGGTCAACCCCCCCTTCACGATACTCCCCCTAACCCCCCGATTCCCTCCTACCACACAACACTATTTATAGAATGCCTCACTTTTCAACTAGCCATTGTGGGGGTTGAGTAAATAATATGGTATTGAGAATGCAAATATCTCATATACCAGGAATCTCCAGTCTTTCCCTAAAGAATAATACTTTGTTATTTCCCTGAAGTATTTCAAGGACACAAGCACTGAGCCGGGAGGTTACTTTCCTAATTCTGCCTTCACAAAAAGACGGGAGGCCCCAGGAGCAAGGTGGCATGGACCCTGAAAGCCTTCACAATCCTCATGGAATTTCCTGGAGTTATACATACAAGCCTGAAAATATTCTTGACACAAAATTTGAGTCATGCTAAACACCTTTCCCATAAGTGTATGTGGCTTTATGTATGGGCTAATTCAAGCAAGTTGTTGTTCTTAGTAATAAGCATTAAATAGTCATAACTGAACTAGAAAACTTAAGTTTAGAGTCACTCTAAGACAAACAGGAGGGTGGCCCACTTGAAAGGAACCAAACCAACAAGGATTATAATATCCAGAGAGAGGGTTAAGCAACTGTGAATGAACAATTGCCCTTTTTTGATTTTTTGCTTTCACTACTCATGGATGAATCTCCATCTTCCATTTTGTTGTTGTTGCTCTTACCATTGGAAGGGGGCGCATAGTTTCTGACAACAGGTGGGCATGATCAAGTCCCTTCATCATTATGCATACCTGTAATGCTCATATTCTCTCTCAGATAATTAGACTAATCAGTAATTAATTTTTTCTTGCCAAAAAAGACTACTAAATAAACCTTAAAACCCATTAGCTGCACCAATACTTTCTTTCTCTTGTGTATTCTGACCCATTAATTTGACTAAATCCACTCAACTAATCCACTAATCTACTTAACTAAATCAAATCTTTTCAATAACTTGTCTCTAGTCCTCTTATTTATTATAAGAGGGAATGGATTTAGTTATACAGCTTCTGGCCAGAAGAAAAGATTGAGGAAGTAGAGGTGTTTACCCAAAGAATGCTTTAGGAGAATGAGAGAGGCTACAGATTGAGAGGAAGACGGGAGGCACAGTCAGTGACAGGGGACAGGGAATTCTGGGAGCGTGACCTGTTAGCGAGGAGGGTTTGGGGTTGGCTGACACTGGTGTTCCAGATAGAATGAGCTACGGATCGTTCGTAGCTATAGCAAACGTTCTCCTATGGCACCTCTGTACTGGTGTGAGATAGAACCCAACTGAGAGAGAATAAATAAGTCAACTTCTTTGGTTTTCAAAGCAAGATGTCCCTTTTGCTGCCTAATATTGAAAGTACAAGTATATGGTTTCAATATAAAATATATCTACACTCAAGACACTTGTCAGAGAGTCTTACCTGGCCCACTGTGTGTAATTTTATTGTATTTTACTTCGAGTTCTTGTCAGCAGTAACTAGAACATAAATTATAAATAACACAAACTTTAAAAAAAAAAACAACCCTCTTGCTCTAGGGTTGACAGCACGATTAGATTATCCCTGGATCAAAAGGAAAATATTCCTTGTACTTTCTTTGCTCTGTTTAAGAAGGCAAGAAACTCTTGTATATTTTAGAACGATTTTCATCCATACTCTTACCTTAAAATGTAAAAGTGTTGGCATGAAAAAGAGTTGGCTCCAGTTATCTGGAAAATGTGTTTACGTGGAACACTTCATTCCCCGGCAATGTCAACCAAATGATGTGTCATTACAAGAAGCAACGATGCATAACATCAAAGAGAGTTGGACCCACCACATTTCATCACATTTCTGCTAGCATTCCAGAAGACCTCCTTGTTCTGCCTTCTTTATTGTTGCTGCAAGAGCTGAATCAAATATCCAGAGCTACCCCAGGCAGTCAAATTGATAACATTCTGATTCTTAAATCTCCATTAGAAATTAATGCATAGCTACGTGACAAGAGAAAAGGAAGCCATAATGTGAAAATCCTAGGCACACCATGACATTATCATTTTATATAAATGTACTTATATTTTAAAATAGATGGCAATGAGTCATCTGAGGAAAGATACTGTATCTTTGATTACAGTGTTACTGAGCTTAATGCTGAATATCTTTTCATCTGCCACAAAAGGCAGGGAGAGGGCTGGGTTGCTTTTCATTGACCTCTCAGGCGTTTTTCAGGACTACGGCCACATCATGCAAATATTTAATCGGCCCCTGAAAATTGTCAGCAAGAGGCAGTTGGAGGCAGCATTCTTCATTTATTACCAGCATTGCTATAACAGTACTCAAGAAATATAGAGGGGCACACCAATCCCCTGTCCTTCAGCTATACTACTGGGAATTCTCGTTCCATCAGCAAAATGCGTCTGCCAAAATCAAGATATAAGGTCTTACAGATTATTTCAGTTGAGAAAACATAAAAAAACACTATATGATGGACCAAAAAAAAGAAAAAAAAAGAAAAGAAAAAAACTTGATTTTTTTTTTTAATTGGGGCAAGGAGGATAGAGATTGATCAAAAATGATACCATTTCCAGGAAAGACAATTCTTATTGATTTTTTAAAAGATTTTATTTAGTTATTTGACAGAGACAGAGAGAGCACAGCAGGGGGAAGGGCAGAGGGAGAAGCAAGAGCCCCACTGAGCAGGGAGCCCAAAGCAGGGCTCGATCCCAGGACCCTGGGATCATCAATTGAGCCGAAAGCAGACACTTAACCAACTGAGCCACCCAGGTGCCCCTTGGGAAGACAATTTTTAAACCTATGGTATATGAATTATAATTTCAGGAAAAAAATTTAATCTGAATTCGGGCAAAATCAACACTGGTGGAATTCAGAATTTGTGTGAGAATGAAACGAGTCTCAAAGATAATCAATTACATTTAAAGAACGAATGTTGAGAGAAAAATTATCCCGTGTTTGGCTATATAGGGAGAGGATTTGTGTAAGCAAGTCAAATAAAAGGGGGTATGGGGACAAGATGTTCAGGGAGAAACAAGGCCATGGCATCCGAGCCAGCTGGTCGGCAGGTCAGGACGGGTCTACAGGACTGACTTCCTGAAAGTCACCAGAAGTTAAAGGCCTCAAATAACTAATTGGGAAGCAGCCTGGGTTAGTCCACAGCTAAGAATAATAGTCCTTGGTCTTTCCATTTAAGAGAGGCTCTACGAAAGGGCCAAAATAACTTACAAAGGGCTTTTGCTGCTCCTCAGGCTGTAAACGTCCCCTTTGTCGGGAGAATATAGCAAAGCTCCCTATCATCACCATGTCAATAGTTTTTCTGGGCTGTCCAGGATACCTCCTCCAAACCGCCATGGAAACCATGAGGGTACTTCAAATAAATGTAGGGCGTCGGGTCCCAAATCCCAGGACCCCTCTTCATCATGGCTATCTTGCAGGTTTGGGCAAAAGCTTTGGGCAGCCTTGTCACATGGGGGGAAGAGGAGGAGGACAAGACTAGGGAAAACATAGGGTTTTGTAATCCAGAGAGCTCCCCTGATCATGAATCCATAAATGCAGACAGGTCACTTAAGAATAAGGTGAACATACAAGCCGGTCAGCACAGGGCAGTGCCAATTTATAGCTACTATCCCAGAATAATTGTAAATAGTGCCTCAGTACTCCTAAATATCCCAATTTGGGTTCTGTATTATCCGGGCATCCGATTAGAGGCACTATTTACAAAAATCACTTTCTGACTGAAAAAAACGTGTGCAAAAAATCATTTGTATATAGAAACTAATGTAGATAGCTAACATAGGTTCTATTCAGTAAAGAATCAGCTCTCACAAATTGGTAATAAAAGGTAGGGTATTAGAGAAATGTTGACCCTTTTAAAAGTTCTATCTTAATTTCTTTTTCTTTGTGTGGGCGGTGGTGGTGGTAGTGGGGGGAGGTGCGGCACACACACGTGTGTGTGTGTGTGTGTGCGTGTGTAATTATTAATGCCTCTTAAAAGGCCTTAGGGCCCTATCATAAAGATTTCACACAAAGCAGTACTATTGCAACTTGTCATGATTGATTAAAAAGACTTAAAAAGCAATAATATAGATTCATTTGAAAAGTTCCCAAGCAAAGAGGTAGACAGGGAAATGGGGTGAAGGGGTAAGTTTCTGAATGGCTGTCAGACATCTCTTCTGTCTCACGAAGCGTATGGAACTTCTCTGTGTGGGACAGAACATGCTCACAGATATAAACACCCACAGGTATATCTGGGCACAATGAGAAAGTAAACATTTGTGTTTTTGTCCTTTAATTGAGGGAGTGGCAGCAGGCGGGGTGGAACATTAGAAAATTGTGGCAAGGGAGAGAAACCTTGATGGCTTTGAATTCTTTACAAAGAATGTCCCACTGTGCCCTGGAGGGTGGGCTAAGCCGACCACACTACCAGATCAACGTGGGACTGAGGAGTCAATGGCGATGCCTTCACAGCCCCCAAAGCAAACCAGGGGCGCTGCTCCTTGAAGCAGGGAGGTGAGACGGTGAGGCTTCGCCTGTTTCAGAGTTTGCTGGGATCTCTTTAACATCCCCTGGTCATTCTATAAATCAAAACTAGCATGGAAACCACTTCCCAATACCCATTTTATTTCTCCTTTTTTTTCTATTGCTGAAAAATGCATGAAAATCTTAGGAACTGTACGGAAGAGGACCTAAAATGGTGATGATGTTGTTCCTCTTCGTTCAAGAGGTAGGAACGAGCCCAGGAAAGTGTAACAGGAGAGTGGGAAGTGGGAGGCCCCATTTATTTCCTTGTAATGGCTCAGCCGAAGTTGCCTTTTATCCTCTTAGGCCCACACCACAAGTTCAGTCTGGAAATCTCTTCAGTTTGGCTACGTGCAGATGTAATCGGACCTGCTCTGGGCAGTCCTAATTGCAAACACATTTCTCTCCTTCCGTGGCCATTCCTAAGCAAGCAATGGTCAGAGCCTTGCCAGGGTTTTCTGGCATCTTTTTCCTTCTTTGTTTCCAAATCTGCATTTTTCTATGAGAAAAGATGCACGAGAGATTGTAAACAGGATAATTATATGGCAATATGATTTCTAATGCAGGCTTTCCTTGTGGATTATTTCAAATGTGTAGGGGTTTGTTTTGGTGTGTTTTTTTTTCCACTCTGCCTGTGAGTCAGGGAGATAAAATGTTGTTTTGAAAGCACAAGTATATGGATCCACTAGAAACCTCCTACGATGTTGTTTAAAACATTTTGCGAAAGATTACTGAAAGGAACAGCAAACAAGAGTGAGGAGGGCAGAGGAGATGCGCAGGTCCCCTGCGTTCAGCCCACGTCACTGTGGACACGGGGTCTGCACCGCGTGTCCTCACTTTTCCAGAACAGTGTGGAGAAGGAAGAAAAACTATATGCACAAACAGCTGCTAGTTTAGATATGACAAAATTACAAAGTGATCCTGTCTGAGATGACAATGTTTGGGTTGGGGGAGGGGTTGAGATGAGTCTTTGGAAGCACAGGTCCTCCTGTCCTTCCCCTATGTCTTCACTAAACTTTTCACTGCAGTTTGTCAAGTCAGATGGTTCTGGACCTACAGATGGACGGGGTAGTGTCAAACACCTGCCCCCTACCCCCTCAAGTTGGCACAAACAGACACAGCACGTTTATTTATTGTGGCACAGAAAATCATAGGCTTTGTGGCAGTTTAAGCTAAGGGGCACTTAGCCCCCCCTCCTCCCATGGCCATGCAGGCTGTGTGGCACAAGTCCAGACTGCACGGGGCACCTGGACTTCTGGAGCAATCGGTGCCCCTGGAGCTCTACCACAAAGAAAGCCCCAGGATGTACTGTCTGTTTTTCCACTGGTGATCAGTCTTCTGTGCCTAGCACACTGCCTAGCATATGTTAGGTGCTCGATAAGTTTTGTTGAAAAGATTGCTAGTCTGCCACCAGAAGATTGAGCTTGTTGATAATCAAAGGACCTCCAAAAAACAAACTATTGATTCATTCCTTCAGTGGCTAGGGACACAGGAATAAAGGAAGTACCGTCCTGCTCTGGGAAGCCATGGTTTAATGAGAAAAACACACGTAAGAGTCATGCGAACAGAGCACACGGATCACACGGAGAGAAAATCAGAAAAGTTTTCACACAGGAGAGGATATTGGCAAAGCAGACTTCGCATTCTCCAGTCCCAAATATCAAAGAAAATAATGCCAACGTCTGATTTCTGCCATTCCCTTCATTTTCAGAAGGAAAGCTTGACACATTGGAGAGGACGGATTACCCCGGATGTATTAGAATCTATTCTAGTTGTGAACATTAGAAACTACCATAATCTCCCTATGTATCTCATTCAAATGTAACAGGTTCTTTTTTTTTTTTTTTTGCAGAAATCTTCCTTCAGATTTTGCAGGATAGCCTCGTGCTAAAGAGTCAGCTAGTCCTAGGCTGATGCTTATTAGTTGAGTGGCCTTAAGAACGTTATTTATTGTATGTGGTGGTCCCTTAACCATAAAATGGGGATAGTATATGTCAAGTGTCCATAAAAGCCATCCCCTCTCTTACTGTCCTGCACTTGAAGGTACACTTGGCATGTTGAGGTTTTTGTAAATAACCTACTTAACCGTTAGAATGGTTGGTAACCTTCCCATGTAAGCAAATGCAGAGAAGATTCTTAGATGGCTCATAGTTTGCCTCTTAATCCTCTCAAATGTAAACAAGAGCAGCACTGTTTCTTTTTCAAGAGCTTCCTGAGGGAAGCACGGAGTGAGACTAAAAAACATCAACCTGGAATATCAATGTGTACCATTCTTCAAATGAGGAGAACCTAATACTATCCATAACCACATCAACAAGTATTACCTGACAACGCGTATTTTCGGAACCACCAATACTCCTTAGGCACTCCACTGATGACATTAGTAAGGCAAATGAAGTCTTTCATGGGTTATTTTAAAAATTAAATGTATTTAATATGTTTATTTTTTCATGACTCCTAATTATGTCTTCATTTTAAAAGTTTTTGACTACTATGTATAATTTCACTCTAGGAGCAATTAAACATTTTCTTAAGTTTCAGGAAAGTGTATTGGAGAGAAACACTTGAAAGATGTTCAGCAATCTATTATCCACAGAACTAGAGGCAATAAGAAAACTCAGATCAATGACATTTGAGTTGATTCCCATGACGCATTTACAGCAAGTCAGTTGACTTGACTTCAACTTGCTTCCTAGAAGAATTTCCTCACAGCTGCTAAGTAACAAATTTCCTTTCTTAGTCTGCTGGGTATGGTATTAATTATCAACAATATCCCCCCACCCCAAAAAAATAATAAAACAGAGTAGGAAGAGAAAGTAAAGCCTTCTTAATTAAACTCTAGCTAATACATTGGCAAAATAGCTCGGCTATGACTAATTCTACAGTTAATTCTAGATTACCCATCCACAGATAATGCATAAGGCAATAATTATAGACCATTTATTGCGTGACATCTGCTTTAGTAGGTACTGAAAAACAAAAACAAGTAAGATTATAACCTCCCTGAAGACATTTTTTCCCACTACTCTATCTATCCTCAGCACCTAGGACAGTATCTAGTATGTTGTTGAGTCTCAATAAATGTTTGTTAAGTTGATAGATGAATTAAAGAAGTGACAACATTCCAAGTTGTCACTGTCTAGGTGGGGAAATTGGCATGTGGGTCATTAATTCAATACTGTACTCTCCATGGTGCTTTCTTTCCACCCACTCTTCACCATCTCCAGACTTCCCTTCAGCCACCTTACAAAATCTTTTTTTAATTAGGGAGTGAAATGGGAAAACATTTGAAGTAAAAGAGGTTTGGTTTTAATTTTCTGTTCCACTACTAGCTGTGGGACTTCAGACGAATTATTTACCAATTTTTATGTTTAATATTTGATTTATCGAATGGAGATAAGAGTACTTGTGCGTAGGTCAGTCTAGAGAATTAAGTGACATTGTATAAAACACAGGGTTTGTCAAACAGTAATTACTGAAGTAACTATGAATCCCCCAGACTGATCCCTCTTTTTCTTCCTCTCTAGCTTTCTCCCCCCACCCCCTCCGGACTGCATTAGCCTGTCCTCAGGACCACTGTCCTCCCAGTCACTCTAGAGCAAAGGTTCCCAACCATGGCTCACTTCAGAATAACTGGGACCAGCTAAATTCTAATTCTGTGGAAATAAAATCTCATGAGTGGGGTCTAAAAACCCACAGGAAACTCATGCTCACCCTCTCTCCCCAGCTGATTCTGATCAGCTGTTTGGGAGTCACTGTTCTCCGTCAATCTGATGTTCCTTAAAGCTGCGGCTCTCAAACTGGGGGTGTGCACCAGAATCACCTAGATAGATTGCTGGTCTCACCCCCAAAGTTTCTGATTCAGGAGGTCTAGAGTGGGGCCCAAGAATTTGCATTGCTAACAGGTCCCCAGGGGATACTGATGTTTTTGCTTCAGGGACCACAGTTTGAGATCTTGTTTAAAGGTCTTGCTAGTCAAGTGTGATCTCCTAGCAGCCACATCAGCATCATTGGGGAGCACCTTAAAAATGCAGAATCTCACACCTGACTTCACATTTACATTAAAGTCTGAGAAGCACAGATTTACAGAAGAGCTTCATAAAGGGATCTTTTAAAATGCAGGTTCCTGGGCTCCATACACTAGACATTCTGATACAGCCCCAGAATCTGCATTTTAATAAGCTCCTCCATGTCATCTGGATTCATGCAATTCTTGAAGCACACCTAGAAAACACTGCCCAAGAGGTTTGCTGCAGCAGCTGATTAACTCCAAAATCAATAAATGTGCTCCCCACTGAGTACACAACATTGAGCTTCGACAGCCTTGCTAGCTGTCTTGCTGTATGTAGCAAGGATCCTACCAACCAGGCAATCACATCCTACTTTTTTTTTTTTTTGCTATCAGCCAAAAAGATTGTGTATGCTTCCCCAAATCTAATCATGACCTGCTAGGATAAGATAAGGATTGAAATGGATTCATTTTGAGACAGATGTCAAGTTTGGAGAAGAATGTCTGAAATCATTACTTATACCCATTAGTCAAGACTGCTGTGATTTTAAATAACAGAAACCCTCTCTATCTAGCATGCATGCACACACACCCACACCCACACACACACACCCCACACACAAAATAAAAGACAAGTTTTCTAGAAAGATAAAAGGTATCTAACAAATGTCCCATCCCAAGGGAAGGGACACCTGTGTCTCAGTTGGATAAGTGTTCGACTCTTGGTTTCAGCTCAGGTCACAATCTCAGGGTCATGAGATTGAGTCCCGGGTTGGGCTCCATGCTCAGCAGAGAATCTGCTGGAGATTCTCTCCCTCTCCTTCCCCCTCTACTCCTCCCTCCAACAAATAAAGAAAAAAAATCTTCACAAAATACAAGGGAAGGAAGTACAGTTGAGTTTCATCTCTTGATGGTCCAGAATTGAGATCATTCATCTGTGGCAGATTGTAGATTTCCAAAATGGCCAAAACAATATTTTATAGTCTACATACTCTTCCTGAACTCTGCCACTCCTACACCAAGAGTTGGAGTTTATGCTCCCTTCTCTTGAAACTGTGCGGGCCTTTGTGACTACCTCCTCTAGTAGAGGACCATGATGGAAGGGTACTACATGACTTGCGAAGCAAAACTGTGTCATAAAAGGTGATGCGTCTTCTACCTGGCTCTCTCTGTTAGAATGTGCCCCTATAATGCTGAGCCTTAATGTCAGAAGTCCAGAAGCTGCCATGTGGGAGAGAACGCTTGGAAAGACCACATGGAGATAGGAAGAAATGCTCCCAAAGCCCCGTGTGTTCCAGTCCCTACTCAGCCATTTGAGTCTTCCTAGTCCAGGAACCAAATATGTGAGTAAGGAAGCCCTCAAGTTGTTACCAAGGATACTATCTGACTGTAACTACGTGAGAGACTCCAAAGAGAACCACCCACCTAAATCCAGAACCGTGAGAGACAATAATTGATTGTTGTTGTTTTACACCCCTATCCAGTCATAGTAACTGAACTAATCTCTCTGTTTGTCTAGAGCATTGTGATTTTGCCCCTCTGTTTTTCTCTGCACATCTTCTTTCAGTCTACAGACCAGGCTCATGCATTTGTTCATGTACCTAGAACCATATGGCTGTTCAGCTAGACTACAAGCCCTAAAGAAGTGCTTCTTACACTTTAATTGCACAGGAATCACCTGGAAATTTTGTTTTAGACAGATTCTAATTCAGTAGCTCTATGGTGGTACCTGAGAGTTTGTATTTCTTTTTTACTTATTTTTTTTAATTTATTTTTTTAGGTAGTCTCCACACCCAATGTGGGGCTTGAACTCATGACCCTGAGATCAAAGGTCACATGCTCTACTGACTGAGCCAACCAGGCACCCTGAGAGTTTGTGTTTCTAAATAGTTCCCAGGTGATGGATGTTGCTGCGGCTGTGGACCACTAGACTAACCTTTACCATTTGCTCACTCTCTTGCTTGTGCTCTCTCTTTCTCATTATCTTGAATAACTTAAAAACAAGTTGTAGACGTCATGATAGTTTACCATTAGGTCCTTCAGTGTAACTCTGCCAAAGAGAAAGAACATTCTGTCATATAATCAGGATGCTATTACGTATGCCAGAAACATAATTTATTTAAAAAAAGCCCTCATCTAAAATATAGTCCATATTAAATTTCCTTATTTGTCTCAAAAAGTATCTTTCAGAGCAGTTTTTTCTCATTTTGATCTAAGATTCAATCAAGGATTATTACCCTATACTCTAAAATAGTTGCTCTATCTTTTCTTGAAATGTCTTTTACGAGATTGGTATTCTTGAAGAGTGCAGGCCAGTTGTCTAATAAAATGTCCCATAATCTAGATTTTATTGCTTCTTCATGAATAGATTCAGGTTATCCGTGTTAATGTGCCAATTATGTACTTCGCATTGGAACACATCAGGAGACTCACGATATCACTTTGCCCCTTTTTCGGTGATGTGAGGTTGGATCGCTTAGTTATGGTGTTGTCTCTTGCATTCCTTTTTTAAGTGCAAAGAAATTTTTTCTTTTCTTTTTTTTTTTTTAAAGATTTTATTTATTTATTTGACAGAGACAGAGACAGCCAGCGAGAGAGGGAACACAAGCAGGGGGAGTGGGAGAGGAAGAAGCAGGCTCATAGCAGAAGAGCCTGATGTGGGGCTCGATCCTGGAACGCCAGGATCACGCCCTGAGCTGAAGGCAAACGCTTAACCGCTGTGCCACCCAGGCGCCCCAAAGAAATTTTTTCAAGAGAGGTCCCAGCTGGCCTGGGTGGCTCAGTCAGTTATGTGGTTAAGCATTTGACTCTTGATCTCAGCTCAGGTCTTGATCTCAGGGTCTTGAGCTCAAGCCCCACATTGGACTCCACCCTGGGCATGGAGCTTATTTAAAAGAAAAAGAGAGAGAGAGGCCCCCACTGACTTCCCCTCTCATCTCATTGACCAGAACAGGTCACGTGGTCACCACTAACCCACTCATTGACAAAGGAGAAGGGTGTCCTGTTACTGTCTTAAAAGAATCATGATTCCATCCGTGGAAATGAGGAGCAGCCCAGCCTCCCTGGAAGTGGAGGTCTGTCAACCTATGGGAGAGGGGAACTATTGGCCTGGAAGGAAGAGCGGCTTGTGGATACACAACCTGGAGTGTTTACCACACTTACCTAATATTACAGAGCTAGTTAGAGGGAAAACCGCTCTTTGATTCTTATTCCAACATAGACCACGCTGCCTCCTCAAGAGATTAAGGATTTATTTCTTTTAAAATACTTTATAGGCCTCCTGTGAGAAATCCAATATTTATTTGCCCTGTAAGATAAAAACAGAAATTTATTTTTTCTTATTTTGTTTCCAGATTTTCTCAGTCCATGATTCTTCACAGTGTGATAATGATATAGTCATATATGTCCTCTGAAAAAGAAAACAAACGCTTTTTTTCTTACAAAATAGGCCAAGAAGTTACACACAGAATAAGTTCATGAAATGTAAATAGTGTAATTTAAAAACATTTTCCAGTCTATGATTCTTTCAAAAAGTTCTAGAGATAGAAATAAAAAGGAGTTATAATTCTATCAGGACAAGAAGCCAAAATTATGGATGCTTTTACAAAGATTATCAAGACTATTAACAACGGTCATCCAAACCTTTGGCATCTGCAGAATTGGGTGGGATATGTGTAAAATGTAGTTTTCTTATGAGAATTCTGGCACTTTGAAATCTTGTTCCAACTGGAAACTAGATATGAAAAACATTAAGTTGACTCCGAATCCCAGAAAAGATTTGGTATAATTCTGAAAATCAAATGTAGTGTCTTGGGGTTGGATACAAGGGCCATCAGTTGGGTCAACCAAGTGATACTTCCCTCCCAGCTACAGTAATCTTTTGTTCTGTGCCTTCAGAAGTAGGATAGTCAACTTACCTCCTGTGATTTGAAGGGTTCAAAGGCAGCTCTTTTACTCGTTTATACAGTGCTTGTAAGTTTTACCATAGGAATCTTTAAGTCATTCTTTATCCCACTCCTGGCAAAGATGTCTCCCCCTACCAGCCCCATTCTCACTGGGCCAAAGCTAATTCCCCTCTTTGTACTTATATAAGGAGCCTCAGAGTTGACTCTGCACGGGCCTAAGCCAGAGTTCCTCCCGCACCTCTCTCTTCAAGCATCAGTCAACACTTCAGCAAAAGAACTTTAGGTTCCATTGAAACCTAGGACACAGAAGCACAGATGGCCATATGGAGAATAGGCTGCAGGTGGAGAAAGGGGTGCAAATGTGTAGGGAGATGAAAAAGGAGAGAATATTGAAGTTAATCTTTACCTGCTTCACAATTTTGCCCAAACCAAGCTACCATTTTTAGAACTCACCACCCTTCCTGTTTTCTACAACCACTGACCTCAACCTTTATCAATTTTTTCTTCTGTGCTATAATCTTGACTCCAGGAGAATGGTGCTTGTGATTTGTGTAACCTTGTTTCATCCTACAACAAAAAACAGGAGATAGCCAAATACCACAGAGAACTGTGGAGTTATTTTTGTATGGGCACCAAACAAGATTTCTACATAGATTTGTCATCTCTCCCATACAATGAATGAGTTTTAAAAATGTGGAGAAACTTCACAGAACTATTATTCCGGCTATTTTGTTCTTTGGCACTTACCCACATACCCCATGAGAGGTAAATGTGAAAAAACAATATTTGACCACGTAGCTATAGTTACAGGCCACAGACTGCCAAGGGTACAGAAATTTAAAGATGAATGTAATATGCAACTTTGACCCGATTCTGTCTCCCTGGATAAACTCTGCTCACCACTTAAATATAAGTGTTCCCTAGTCCTAGATAATTGACAAGCAGTGGGAGAAGGTAAAATCAAGAAGAAATCGAACACTGAATAGAAAAGGATCTCTTTTCCAAAAACAAAAATTCCATTTTATTGTGGAATGGTGAAAATACCCCATTCTTTTGTTTAGATAAATTTCAACAGTATTTATGCTGATTTCCCCACAGGGAGAAAAAGAGACTATTTCTTTGAAAAGCCATTGGCAGAAAAACACTCAAGTTCAATTTGGTTTCATCCTGAAGGTTTGAAGTAAAATAATTCTTTGTAAGGATTTATAAATAAGACATTCATTAATGAAGTTTCACAATATCACTTTGAAGTGAATACTACTGAATTCATTTAACTAGTGCTGAGACTCCAGCAGAGAAATTGAGCAATTAGACTTAAGCATTTAAAAGTCTAGAGAATGAATCCAGGAATTCCCAGTGCCTCAGTGTCCATGCTCAAGTACCCTCAGATATGGAATCAGATATGCGACATATACAGGGAAGAGAATTTTGTGACCCAGATAGAACTAGAAGTATAACCTAGACAACTACTTAGGGTATCACTATTCCCCATCTGGAACAGATGTCCGATACATGTCACATCTGGAAGAAGAGGCGTCTGGGAAGTCCATGAGTACTTTCACAGACCTGAACGTCTACGCTGACCTCTTCTCCAGTTCCAAGACAACCTCAACACCCGTCCACCCTCAAGTCAGTGCTGCTCTTAAACATTTCTGATGTGAATGGCCCGAAAGCACCTTGGATATCAAAGGCTTCTCCCCAAGGTCAGCCTCATGATCTAGTTTTGATATAACTCTGTCTGCCTCTGATTCCTCTCTTTCCACAGTCCACCAGTATTCAAACATGTCAGCTCATTGTTCATCCCAAATCTAGCCAATTGTTGTTGACACATTCCTTTTAAGTCTTATTCAAGACCTAATTACAGTACTTTGTAATCTACTTCTTCAACACTCTTTCCTTCCTGTCCATCCTTCTCTCTACTGCAAATATTTCTGTTGTTGTGGCAGGAAGAACACCTTTACTGACTGCCTATCACCCTCTGGTCCAAGTCACCTTTCCCCTTAAGTTTCAGGGTCTGCTCCCCTGATGTCTACTATCTGTTTTCTTATCTCTTACTCGGGCAAGCAAAGCTTCTCCAAAGGTCCAGTGACACATGCATCTTTCTTTTGCCTTTATGTCTGCTATAATTACACATCCCTCTAATTTCTTTTCATGTTTCCAGGATCACTTCATCTACTAAGCTTAAATTGACCCCGGTGTCCCACTTCTTGTCCATGTTTTCCTTGTGCAATCACCCACATTAATTCAGTAAATATTTACTGATAATGTCCTATGTACAGAGCACCATATATAACAAGGAAGATACAAAGATAATTGAGATATGCATCCTGAACTTGAGGACCTGACCATCTGTAGAGAAGTAAGATGCAGTGGGATAGCATAAATCATTCTAATACTACAGAGAATTCGAAATGATACAAAAAGGTACTGATAAGGTGATATGGTCGTTCAAAATCAGGAAAAATTACTTCCGAAAAAGATGAACACGAGCAAAATCAGGAAGATTTCATGGAAGAAGTAGCTTCTTAGTGTAGCCTGTAGACAGATATTTCAGATAGAGAAAGGTATTTCACGTGTTAAAACTACCAGCAAAGGCATGAAGTGGGGAGGAAACTGGGATTAACAGGACAAAGCTTGGGGTGGCTAGAACGTGGACGGTAGAAAAGGATGTTTGGGGAAATAAGTATGGTGCCAGGTGTACAGCATGGAATGATATGCTAAAGGGTCTAAACTTGCTTGGAGGGGCGCCTGGGTGGCTCAGTCATTTAAGCATCTGCCTTCGGCTCAGGTCATGATCCTGGGGTCCTGGGATCGAGCCCCACATTGGGCTCCCTGCTCAGTGGAGAGTCTGCTTCTCCCTCTCCTCTGCCTCTGCCTGCTGCTCCCCCTGCTTGTGCTCCCTCTCTCACTCTCTGTCAAATAAATAAATAAGATCTCTTTAAAAATTAAAAAAAAAAACTTGTTTTGAAGCCATTGAAAGCTTGTGATGAGGAGTGAGATGATCTGAGCTGGCCTCTGGCAGATTAGCTCGCACTGGTACAGATAAAATCAAGAAGCAAGGGATTTTAGGAAACCATTACAACCAACTCCAAGGGGGAGAAAAAAGAATCGAGAACCTGAACTAGAGTAGTGACAGTGGGACTAGAGAAGGAAGAAACATATCTAAGAGAGAGTCCAAATGTAGAATCAACAGAGATTGGCAACGGGCTGAATTAGAAGGCGAGAAAGTGACTCCAAGTTTTCCTAACAACGTTGGTACAAAGAGGCACTAGACAGCTGACTTTTTTATTCCATCAACAAATGCTTATTAAGCTCTTACTGTGTGGCCAGAGGTAGGCAAGAAATTGGAGGTACAGTAGCAAATGAAAACAAACAGAGCCCTGCTGTGAGGGAGCGTCAATCCGAAAGAGCTAGATACAGGGACGAGTGTTGGAGACGCTGTGAATGGAGCTCACTCAGAATCCAGGGGGAGCCAGAGGAAGGGCTGGGTAAATCACTGTTGGCCGGAAAGGTTCTCAGAGGCCAGGTTGTGTAAAAGCCAGCTGCACGTGACCATATGCGCAACCGCGGAGAAGCCCGCCTCCTCTGAGAACATTCCTTTCCAGCTCCTTGGGTGCCTGTGTCTCAGCTGTGATTGAAGTGAAAGCAAAGATTACACTGAATTCTTTCTTTCGTTGTTCATTGTTACCCAAAAACTATCATTTCCATTGCGTTTGCCTTAGGTAATAGTATCAGGGGACGTCTCAAGTGGTGAAGGGAGAGGACTGGCAGCCCCATGCAGTGCAAAGAGCTCTAAATTCACAGTCAGTAAACCAGATTTGTTTTCTGGCTCTCCCAATGACCAATGGGGTGAGCTTTACCGGATATAAAAACTTCTCTTGGCCTCAGTTTTCTTATTCATAAAATGGTGATTTCAAGAAGAAAAAATTGCTTTCCTTACATCACATGGTGTCATAAAGATCAAAAAAGAAATATAAAAGCAATTTGCAAAACATAAAATATTATTAGTTATCAACTATTACTAAATACATTTCTTTTAGTCCCAATTCTTCCACAGAGCAAACGACACACTGGCATTAGATTAAAGGAGCGTTCACAAAGAGACTGCTCACAAAGTACAGGTAGGGTTCTGGGAGAGTGCAGTACTCCGGGGCAGGTAACATCAGAGGAGCTGTTCCCACCTGTGGGACCAAAGGGATAAGAGGCGTGAGTCATTGCAGGGATTGGGAAAGAAAAAGTGCTATCAGTTGGAGAGGCCGTCTGTAGGCAGCAGAGCAAAGAGGAAACCCAGATAATAAATACCTCAATCATGCTCTTCCTTCCCTCTAATCAGCTTCCAGGGTCCCTTGGTCAGAGCCAACCAGAAGACAGAGAGAGAAAGAGATCAGAGCTGAGGTAGTCTGTCTAGATCAGGCTCTGGGGTCAGTGAGTTGAGTGGAGAAGGTATCTGACCCAACATCAGTAATCATCTATTAATCATCTTCAGTGAATGTGAGGATCACCGGCCGGAGCTTATTAGAAATGAAAGTGCAATGTGATGTTTTCCTGAGCAGCCCACAGATTCTCATGAATGTGGTCAATGGACACATTTTGAGAACACTGAAGTAGATAGGTTAATTTCTAGAAAAGTTAATAAGTGATTTCTAGGAGCTTAATCAAGTTCTCTTCCCTTTATCATGGAGGGCGGATCTTAAGAGTAAGGTCAGATTAACCCACCGGGAAAGAAGGCATTTGCTTCCCTTCCCAAGAGACTTGTATATCTTGGAGACTGGTGTGTGAACCATGGGGCTTTGTAATTTTGCTAGGACTCACCACCTGACATGGTTCAAAAGGACTCTAACACCTTCCTCTGCTTCTAGTAGGACCCAAATCAGCCCGGAAGAGAGTCTGGTCACAATACTGTGTCCTCATGCATTTGCTTAAACCAATTATACAGAATGTCACTCCCACAAGGAAGGGTTTTTTATTTTTTACAGTATCCTATTGCACTGGAAATCACTGCGTTTTCTCTGTCTTTGCAGCCCCACTACTAACACACTGAGAAGATGATAAGTGTTCAGTAAACATCAAGGGCCACCATTTCATGACTGGACAGAGAGGAAAAATTAATGCAGTTTAAATTTATGTTGTAAAGTCTATTATATGTGTTTCTTTTAAAAAGCAAAAAAACAAAAAAACAAAAATTCTTTCAAAAAACTTTTTTTAGGGCGCCTGGGTGGCTCAGTTGGTTAAGCGACTGCCTTCGGCTCAGGTCATGATCCCAGGATCCTGGAATTGAGTCCCACAGAGGGATCCTTGCTCAGCGGGTAGCCTGCTTCTCCTTCTCCCTCTGCCTGCTGCTCCCCCTGCTCGTGCTCTCTCTCTCTGTCAAATAAATAAATAAAATCTTTTAAAAAAAGAAAAAGAAAACTTTCTTTGGAACTTTCATATAAAACCAAATCCATGGGACACACCTGTGTGGCTCAGTCAGGGTCCTAGGATCGAGTCCCGCATCAGGGTCCTCGCTTGGTGGGGAGCCTGCCTCTCCCTCTGCCTGCTGCTCCCCCTGCTGTGCTCTCTGACAAATAAATAAATAAAATCTTTTTTAAAAAAATAAAAAATAAAACCAAATCCAACAAAAATTCAAACAAATTTTTAAGACTATATGCAGCTATAATGTTCCTCAAGGTAATTAGTGGGTCCCTGGGAAAGAGGGACTCTTCTCATGCTCCCATCTACTGTTTTGCACTTCTGTGTGGTTGTTATTCAAAGTAACTGAAATTTTTTTAGAAATGATAAACTTGGTACAAATGGCAAGATCTCATCCTTTTTTATGGCTAAGTAATATTCCATTTTATATAGCTCTATCTATATCTCACATCTTCTTTATCCATTCATCTATCACTGGACACTGGGCTGCTTCCATATCTTGTCTATCAGAAACAGGTTTTGTTTTTTGTGAATAATAGCATCATATGGGGAGGGATGATAGCTACACTTGGGGTGAGCATAGCATAACACTTACTGAATAACTACATTGTACACCTAAAATTAATGTAACATTGTTTGTCAACTACGCTCAAAAAGAAGAAGAAGAAGAGAAGAAGGAGGAGGAGGAGGAGGAGGAGGAGAAGGAGAAGGAAAGGAAGAAGAAGAAATGATAAAGTTGTGGAGATAATGCCACAGGAGAAATGCAAGCTTCTCTTTTTAAGTCTTTCGATATTTTTTGTCATGTACCCGTTTTCGTACATGTGCAACTTCAAAAAACAAATCTTAGCAACTAGATTACACAGCTTCAGCTTAAAAGTGAATTTATTTCTTTTCATCACACACTGCCTGTGTAACACCTGTTCCCTGCAGAAGATATTAAGCATTTTGTGCACACCTACATATATTCTTGGGGCAGGAATCACAGCTGTTTGTAATTTAACTGTAACTGTAATCCCGAGTGTGAAATAGAACAGTTATAAGACATTAAAATAAGGAATCATGCAGATGATCCTTTCTTGGTAAGGCCTCAAAAGTGCAAAATAAAGAAAAAAGTACTTATTCAATAATTTACAAAAATATTGAGGACAATTTTATTATGTTCTGTATATTAATAATGTTTTTAAGATTTCCTTCCATGGAACGAAACAGGCTATCACCACAGGAGATCTTTTCCCACTTTTATATTAGTCCTTTAGAGAGATAATAATTAGTTTCTAAACTTTTAAATGCACTCACTTATTTTGACCTTCTAGCCAGGGAAGGTGAGTTCTTTGTTATCTTTCTTCACAAGGAATTCCAAATAAGGGAGCTTCCAGATCCGATTAATTCAGAAGTTCAATCACATTCTTGAAGACCCAGGTTCTGTCCATGTTTTTACTCATTCATCTAAATTTCCATACTGAAAAGAAGACAGTGTATCGGTCAGGATTCTCTGAGAAAAAGAAAAAAAAAGATATCTCTGTCTATCTATCTATCTATCTATCTATCTATCTATCTATCTATCATTGACCAATCTGCCTATTGATCAATCTATCACTCATCTATTGACTTATCTAGAGAGATTTCAAGTAATTGGCTTATACAGTTGTGGGTGGAAGCTGGCGAGTCTGAAATCTGTGGGGAACAACTACAGGCAGGAAACTCTAGGGCAGAAGCTGATGTTGAAGTCCTGAAGCAGAATTTCTTCTTCCTCAGAGAAAGAGTTTGCTCTTAAGACCTTTTGACTGATTGAAGCCTACCTAGATTATCAAATACACCCTCCTTTACCTAAAGTCGGCTGACCGTAGATGGTAATAACCATGTCTACAAAATACCTTCACCGCAACACCTGAATTAGTGTTTAATTGAATAACTGGGTACTCTGGCCTAGCCAGCTGACACAGAAAACTATCACAGGCGGTTTCTTCCTTGTGCAACTCTTATGAGCAAAGGGGCCTTTCCGAGGCACCTCAACATACTTCCTGTCAATCTCCATTGGCCAGTGCTGGGATTCACACTCTTCATGAAATTGGTCCCTTGCAAGGAGTATGAAATCAAGACCGGTTTAAACCAGTTGGGTTTTAGCTGAGCCACATGGAGCCAGAGTAGATACCAGCACTCACTTTGGGCTGTGCCACATGGAGGAAGGGGACAGTTATTGTTGGGTAGGCAAAGAAAGTATCTGGAACATACTAGGAGCTCAATAAAAAGTAGAATGAGGGAATAAGCCAATGAGTGAATAGTGATGCACGCTAAGGGTAATGAATACTGGCAATTTTCTCCAAGTACACTTTCCGGGCAAGACACAACTTCATCAGGTAAAGAGTGTATATACTGTATGCATGATGTATGCCTCTTGTTTACATGATATCACATTCAAATCTTTGCCACACACTGCTAGGTCTTGTCACTCATAAAGACTAAGTGAATGCTGACCGTGCTCAAGGGGATGAACTGGAAAAGAAAGGAAGAAAAACACCATTCTAAGTTTACAATCTAATTTAGTTCAAAGTGCAAAAGCTTTCATGTTGCTGTACTTAGACCCCTAATTCTAGAACGCACACCAACATACTGTTTTTTGATAAACAAGATTACAATTTAGAGAAATCTCCTAGGAAAGCAGAGAGCCTCACCTGTGGACTATGCATTTCTCCGGGAAGTACCAAGTTGTGTTCGAAAAAAAAAATTTGCTTTTTTTGTTGCACTTATTTCAGAGTTCCTTATGTTTTAACTATCTTGTTAAACCAAGAGTTTTGACCAAGAGTCTGAGCTTGTATCACATGTGATAGAGGAACAAGATGGAGATATGTTCAGAATCAATGGAACACTGATTTATCTCACACCTGTCGCACGTGCACACAGACGCACACACACAAAACCACCACCACAGCTGCCTTTACTGTTTTCTCACCACCTTAATAATTAGGGACTGTGTTGTGTTCCTTCCATATTAATTTTTCAGGGAAAATACTCAGCTGGTCAACAAGAATTATTCTTTTTCAGTTGTCTGACTAAAATTCAAATTTATTAAAATATCAGAAACTTCTGAGGAACTCCTGTGAATAAGAGGAAGTCTGTGTCTAATTTCTCCTTCTTAAGCACTTTGAAAACCACTTCCCTTTCATCTCTCTTCTTTCTGTGTGGATCCTGACCAACTTGCTGCCATATATTAGTCTTGTAACCCTGGACGGTCCTTTACTCTTTCTAAGATTTAGCTGGTTTCTTTCCATGCAAAATAGGAAGAACAATAGTTTTCCAAAATGCCTTAGAAGTTTCTAGATCTCTGTTTCCAATGTCAGTTTTTTCCCACTGAAGTGTGATATCCTGAAGGGCAGGAATTATGCCATTTTCACCTTTATCCCTAGGGGCTCAAAAACTGTTGGCAGGTTGAAGTAATGAAATATCCATGCCACATCAATTAATACTTGTACCTCAAGTATTTTTAAAGCATTTCTCCCTACCAACCTATTTTCTGATCATTCACTTGAGCTCTCGCTATAGAATCACTTTTGTATTGTCCTCCATAATTGTTCTTCCCAAGGGAAGTGTATTGAGTAGGAAACTCTTGAGAAGACAGGTTTGGGACCTTGCTTTTAGTCACCTTGTGTTACTTTTAGCTAAGATTGGTTTAGGCCTGGGCAAGGCTGCTAGATGAGGCTTGTGCCATGTAGGAAGTTGCTAACAAATGATCATTATATTCAATATGTATTGACAGTGAATCACCACACGTGGCTCATCATGATATGGTAGTTATCTAGAGGTTTGAATAAGAACCTAAATATTTTACTGGAAGACTAAGATTCCTTTGGGAAAACAGCAAAAAGATGTTTACTTCATGTAGATCGATTGAATGTGGGAAAAGCTGTGGTAATTGAATGAAACTTTCATGCACAAATATTTCCACGACACCAAAACAAAACAGACAGGAAAAGTGGGAGGTGTGTATTTTTTTTTTAAAGATTTTATTTATTTATTCGACAGAGATAGAGACAGCCAGTGAGAGAGGGAACACAAGCAGGGGGAGTGGGAGAGGAAGAAGCAGGCTCATAGCAGAGGAGCCTGATGTGGGGCTCGATCCCATAATGCCAGGATCACGCCCTGAGCCGAAGGCAGACGCCCAACCGCTGTGCCACCCAGGCGCCCCATGGTGTGTATTTTTTTAAATGTGTGGTTCGAACAAAATAACTCCCCTTTGATTAGTCGAAAGGCTTTGAGGAAGTGTTCAAATTATCAAAGGCCATTTAATGAGATTTGAGAGAGAGTCTGATGACCTGGAAGTAGAAATAGGGCTGAGAAAGGCAATCCAGGACCAGAAAGGGGATGTCACAGGGGTGAGAGGTTTGAGAGTGGGGTCACAGATGATGAGAGGAATGAGAAAAATTCCAAGAACAGGTGTGTAAGGACGGATATAAGCAGCCCAGGTTCAACACTGGGATACCTAAGGAAAGAGAACAGGCTCATTAATGCTGCCATCTTGAATTTACTTCTCAGAATTTTGAGTACATGGAGGGGATTCATATCCTTGATTTAATTTCCTGTTAGAGACCGGAAGGAATAGAGTGTTAAAATGCAATCATCAGGGGCACCTGGGTGGCACAGCGGTTAAGCGTCTGCCTTCGGCTCAGGGCGTGATCCCGGCGTTATGGGATCGAGCCCCACATCAGGCTCCTCTGCTATGAGCCTGCTTCTTCCTCTCCCACTCCCCCTGCTTCTGTTCCCTCTCTCGCTGGCTGTCTCTATCTCTGTCAAATAAATAAATAAAATATTTTAAAAAAAATAAATAAAATGCAATCATCATGTCCTTTTTGGTGGGCATGCTTTTAAAAGTGCAGAAGACAAGATGGAGGCCCTAATGCCACAAGAGTTGGTTTTTGAGACTTTAGGAAATGGTCGAGATTTCCTTGTCAGTTTTCAAATCTGAAGTGAGAAACTTGCCAAAAATGCAATGCTAAAGGGACAGGGAGTTTATTTTAACTTGCTAGACTGTAAGGAAGCAGTAAACATTTTTCTAGTAGTCTGTTGTCTATGCAGAGCAGGTCAAACTACTTGGTTTCCCTAAAAATTGAAAAGAGGGATTTGTAATTGTGTGGTGGGCAGTGGGCCCTAAAGTGGGGAGGAGAGGACGTCCGGTGTGGTACATCACTGCTCCACCTACCCGGGAGATGACTGGGAAGACTGAAAACCTGCCTCCCTCGCCTTGAGCTTGACTTCCAGATTATAGTCACAGAAAATACAGGCAGCCTTTGGCAAATTGCTGTTTGGACTCACCAGAATTAGATATGTACATGCAATCCTAGTACCAGAGTCACTTCAACGTCTGTAAAGTCAGCGGTTTCGTTTCTAGATGCCATAGGATTTGGAGTTCTGGTGTCTACCTTCAGGTTTCCATCTGTGGTATGACATAATCTCCAAAGACATTGCTAAGACAGTTTTGCCCCTTAAAACAAAGCCCAAGTATGCCATTCTAGGCATTACGTAATAGTCTTCTATCGGAAGTACTTGTGATAACGCGTGGGAGCGTGTTCCATAAACCTTAAAGTGCCGTCTAAATATTAGTCCGGCGGCGACTGCATGGCTAAACTAAGCCTCGCAGTGAAAAAATAGTTGTGATTGAACTGCAATTCTCAGTGTCTGGAGCCCACTTTCCATTAGGTTTACAGTTTCATCAATTTGCTATTTAACTGTTTTAAGCCATCCAAGTGCCGGGCAATATTCTTGTACTGTTCCTTCAATATGGCATTAGTGCAAATACTTGAACAAGTTTAACATAAAAGTTGACACAGACAGAAGCAAAATTTTTGTTTTAAGGCATTAAAATAGCAGATATTTGGGGAAATACTTTTAACAGGTTTCGGTATCTGGTTAAGTCCACGGCTCTCCCCCGCTGTCCCTCTCATCTGTCACCCTCAGCTTCCCCTCCTCCCCCCTCCATCTCCAAGGAGCCTCAGAGAAACACTCCTCACTGACATCAGTTGCTCCAGCCGTCTCCAGGCACCATCAAGGCCTTTCGAAGTCTAGAGAGTCCCATGGTCACTTTATTTTTCGGCTCTTACTGACTTAAACAATTAAGAAATACCCCAACAGGTTTAACAAAATTATGGCATATTTTTTATGTTTACATTTAAATGAATTCCCTTAAAACACATAAATAGATACATCAACAACTTAAGTTGATGCACTTGAGTTTGATCCACGGGGCATGAAGATGAGTAAGACACAATATTCCTCCTCAAAGAATTCTCAGTCCGGCAAACTGTGAAGTTCTGTGATAAATAATCACACAGAAGTGCCGATAGGGTCCTACAACCCCAAAGTCCTTAACGACTACGCTTTTCTCTGTGCGGAAACCTCGACCAAGCGGCAGGCCCGATCGCTCCCCGGTCCTGAGCTCACGGGTCTGGCTGCTCGCCCTGCCCGGCTGCCCACGGCTCATCGGCCCCTCGGCCCCTCGAGGCTGCCGGGCGCCCGGACACCGCAGCGGCCGTACCCTGGTTCTTTCGCTGCAGCTCGCGAGGAGACAGAGCGCTGCCCTTCCACAACCAGGAAAGTCCTGTTTTCTCCTGGCCCAGGGGCAGGGCTGAAGCTTTTTTCAAATTGGCTCTTTCACTTGGAAAGCTCTTTTCATGTTCAAAACCCCAGCGAGTACAAACTGTTGCTAAATTAGGGAAACTATAGAGCAATCCGTCTGACTAGAACAAAAGTTGGTATTGCTTTTTTGTTCCAGTCTGCACAGATCACGCTCGACGTCCCCATGGAAGTGGAGCACATTACTGTCTAGGAGAGAGAGAGATGGAGAGAAAGAGAGAGGCTACAGTCACAGGAAGTCAGTGTTCCCTTCTGAAAAACTCCATTTTGAGAAGACACTTACTCCACACAAACCCTAGTTCCTGCTGGCACGTTGTAATGTCTCAACATAACTGCGGATCCTTTGACCTAAGGAGACTCCTCCCTGACCCATGATTCTCGCCACATGCCCTATTTACCTACTGTCTTCCCAGCAACTCCGAGCAATTGGGAGACTCGGAGATTAAATTCCGAAAGACAAGCCTCATCATAATGGAAAATCCAATTAACTTTAGATATAGCAGCCGCATTCCAGCAGCACCACCGTAATTTTGCCTTCTATGAAAATGGTTTAGCTGTTCATTGGGTAGCATGTCAAAAATTAAACAATGCCAATTATTTTCCTTGTCTTTATCTGGGGAATTAGAAGACTGACTGCGGACATCCATTTTAAGTAGATATAATTCCTGGCATCTTTGTTTTTCACTGTGTTATCTTCTCTTGTATGTCCTGGTGTGAGGGAGAATAATTATCTCTGGGGAATCCAGACTGAACTCCTGTTCCATGCTTTGTAGATTATGAAATGATGAGGTTGATAGTGTTGATGTCATTTTTAGCTTTCCTAAGTGAAAACTGATATTAAAGAGTGATATTATCATGGTTACGCTCTCAGCTGCTTTGTGAGAGAAGGAAGAAAGCGATTGTTATCCCTGCTTATAGGGAGATAAACCAGAGGACACATGACTTGCTGAAAGTTTCCTGCATGATTATTGGTAGAGCTGGAAACAAAAACCAGGTCTTGACACCAAGCTCAGCATTCAGCTTCCAGACTATGCTTCCTCACTTTGGCAAAGCTGACAAACCCTAAGTTTCTACTGCATGCCTTGTTTTTATTATTTCTTGCACATTTGACTTAGTCTCAGTCCAAAAAAAAAAAAAATTTCATTTTTTTTACCACGAAATTCTGAAGGATAGAAACATGGTAAAGACCTGACCCCTGCCTTCTAGGGGGTTAAAACAGTACCACAAATACAGAGCAGAGATCACTAGCATATCAGACATACAAGAAAATTAAAGTCTTTTTGAAAGTGGGTAAAATCTAAGTGTAGGTGTGTGCATACATATTTACAAGTGCGAGAGTGGCACAGAAGTGAAAGGACATCTCATTCGGTTGGAGTAAAGGAAAATCAGAGGAAGCAAATGAAGAAGGAGGGGAGGAGGGTTGGGCTGCACTCCCCTCCCCTGTGCTTTCGTTTGGTTTAGCCAGTGTCCCCCCTTCCCCAGGAAGTTTCCAACTTAATGGTATACATCAGACTTAGGGAATTTCTTAAAAATGCAGATTCGTGGGCTCTGCCCCAGATATCCAGATTCCATGGGTCTGCAGGGGGTTCCTGCAATCTGCATTTTTCCGCAAGCTTCCTGTGGCTGTGAGCCAAGCTTTGGACCAGAGCTGGGAAACCGTGCTGTAAGATCACACCACCTGCCTGTTTTAAGAAAGGAGAGCACCGACTTGGAAGATAGGGATGGTGTAGGAGTCCACAATAGGTGGTCCTTGCAAACTCGGCCTTACATGTGGAAGAGGAGGACTGAAGGAGGAAAGAAAAAGAGTACGAGGCAATTCACTAACAGCCTTCTTAGAGCTCAAGTGCACGTGGGCACAGCCCCATCTGCCTGCATCAGAGAAATCTGACTCCTGACAGAGCTTCCCCTTCCTCTGTCCATCCCCTGCATTTCCTCTGACCCTCATACTATGCTCCATCTGGGGCACAGGCTGCTCTCATTTTCATTTATGAATAACTTGGGGCTATATTTAGGCAACTCCAGTCATTAGGTACCCATATTTCTGTATACCGCCTATAAGGTTTTATTTTTTCAGAATTCTAGAAATTCATGAGCAAGAAAGCTCTTAATATTAGGTCACTTAGTCAATTACCTCCTTTCCTGCCTAATGCAAGATTATTCCCACTAGCCCTGTTTCCAGTGCTCTGTTGCCTATTTTTAAATGTACTAGCTGATGGTGATTCTGCCACTCCCCTCAGGAGACCATTATCCTGGCTCACCATTCTCAGTGTCAGGGGGCTTCCCTGGTAATTAGCTCCAACTTGCTATTTCTTCCCCTTCCCATTATCCTCGGTTATCAATTCCCTTGTAACAACATTATTTCTCTCACATTCGTTATATATTTTTAGATCGTTTCCACCGTTCCACAAGCCCCTGTTAAAAAGAGTTGAGCTAGTTGGTACCAGCCCATGTCTTAATCAGCCTCACTGTGGAGAATGAAAAGGGAGCGAATGGGAACGGTCCCTGGGCTCGGCGGTGGGCGGCCGTGCGGTGGGCGGCCGTGTGCCACACTGTCCTGTGCCTGCAGCTCCCCGCTCGTCCACAGTGGCTTTATCAGTCGGAGGCCACCCTCCTCCACAAAGCAGTGTCTCTTGAAGCATCATGTGTCTCGGTCATATGAAGGTGTTGGAGAAGGGGCCGTGTCATCCTCTGAAAAATGGGGATGGGACTGCCTACTCATTAGGTTTCTGGGGATGTTAAAGGAGACCAGGTGTGGAAATAATTTGGTAAAAGCTCTAGCATGCAATAAACATAATAAAATCTTAAGACATAGCTGTGTGCTCAAATGAATACACATTTGGAAGTCAAATAAACCTTATTCCATTTTTAGCTTTGTCACTCGCTGGTTGTATGACTTCACTTACGTGCAATTACTTATTATATAATATTTTCCATTTTGCTGGACCGAAGATTCCTTGAGGGGAGGTATTACGTCTTATTCCTCTTTAAGCCCAGTGCACCCACTTCGGTGCATCAGCTTAAGTTGTTTGACTTCCCTGAGGCTCAGGGTTCCCTTCTGTGCAATGAGTGCGTATTGCCCACCTCTGTCACACACATTTTATGCCCTGGCTCACATCTTCTTAGTCTCCTTTTTTTTTTTTTTTTTCCTGCAGCCTATCCCGCAGCAACCACATGGGCACAGGAATAGCCTGGTGACACTTCACCTTAGCAGCACCCTGAAGAATCCTGCCATCACCTAAGGGAGTCTGGATCCTGTCACCCGAGCAGCTGTTCTCACCAGGGAGATTTGGTTATCACAACTGAGGGTGGGAAGTGCTACTGGCATCTGGTAGATAGAGGCCAGGCTGTTCACATCTTACAATGCACAGGGTAACCCCCAAAACAAAGAATTATCCAGCCCAAATGCCAACAGCACTGCTGTTGAGAAACGCTGATGAAGAGACACTGCAAATCCTTATCTGAGGAAAACACCTCATAAGATATGCTCCTCTTCTCACATTCAGACCCATCCCCTTCACTGCCTCAGCCTGGACTCATCGGAAGGTTATTTCTCTCCCCTGTATGGGCTATATACTAAGCAGCTAGCAGAAGCTTGCGTTGGTTCCTATCCTGTGGAGTAAGGGCTAGAACGCTAGGAATGTATAACGCTAGGAATGTTGAGGTCAGAGCACCAACACAGGACGTATATACTCCCCACTCTGAGAGAAAACAGCACAGCTAAAGAATTGCAAGGTGTGGGGGCCTGGGTGGCTCAGTCATTTAAGCGTCTGCCTTTGCCTCAGGTCATGATCCCAGGGCCCTGGGATGGAGCCCCACATTGGGCTCCCTGCTCAGCGGGAAGCCTGCTTCTCCCTCTGCCCCTCCCCCAATTTGCCCTCGCTTTCTCTCTTTCTCAAATAAATTTTAAAAATCTTAACTACAAAAAAAAATGCAAGGCCGAAGCCAGGGGAACCAGTGTGGGAGTAGGTTTTGAGGGTGCTCACATATGAGGTTAGAGTCTAAGGCTGGAGAGGGGAAAGTTTGTTGACAATGGAACACTCTTCTGCGATATGGGGTTCAACGTCTAGCAAGAACAAAGTTGGTCCTAATACACTGCTGGAATTGTTCCTTGAATCTTGGACCTTACAAAACTAAATCAGGTGTGGAACTGCCTTAGCAGAGAATTGGGGAAGAGATTGAAAGGCTCATGGAATGTTGTGGTGGATTAATATTAGATCAAAGAAACCACCACCTGACCATGCTCCCTGAGGAGGTCCAAAGGACACTATTCCACCAGTCAATAAAGAATACATGGTGAAGGGAAGCGCCAACATTGTGGAGAAGTTTGTTTGTCAAGCTGTTGACACTGGGAGGTACTACATTGGAACTGGTTTCTCTGGTATTACCGGAACTGATAGGATTCTGAAATAGCTGAGGCTATTTTGTCTTTACAGAAAGAGTGTATATAATTATTGAAATGCACAGGATGGCCAGAGTGACAGAGATCCCATAGGGATCTGTGGCAATTACTAATTGATCATGGGAACGAGATGGAAGGGCAACCAACTAGAGTTTTGTCTACACTGTACAACCGGAAGTTGAAATCTGGCAAGCAAAAAACGTGTCAGTCACCACAGTGGAAAATCACGAGCACTCACTCATTTTCTAGATCTAAGTCAGTTCTCAGACTCACAGCCCCGTCTCAGATCCAAAGCCCATTGACTGATGAAGAGGCCGGGTCCTGTTGAGGAAATACCCTGCACCACCACTGCAAATATATATGATAAATATCCCCTAAACTTTCCCCAAAGGAGCTGAAACCAGCTCTCAGAATAAGTTTGTACTGGGGAAAGAATGCCCAGACCATTCAAGGGCTATTGGGCCCAGGGGCTGAGCCGACTCTGATAGCAAGGAATCTGACGTGCCATTGTGACCCTTCATTAGAGAAAGGTTTATATAAGCCAGACAATGAATGGAATGCTGGCCCACATCCATCTCCTAGTGGCCCCCTGGGTCCACAGGCCATCTGTGCAGTTATTACCCATTACCTTCGTGCAATCAAGATTAGTTCCTTGGCCACTGGAATAAAAGCTACTGTGTTCAGAAGGGATAAGGGGAAGTCCCTAAAACCGCAGGGCTACATCACAGCAGGAACTGCAGAAACTGGCATCACTGTCCAAGATTTGAAGGCTGAAGGGGTATCACCCTTCGAGTCACCTGTTTGGCCTCTACAAAAGCTAGAGGGATCGTGGTGAATGACGGCGGACCAAAACAAAACCAAGTGGCAGCCACAATCACAACTGCTATAGCAGATACGGTACCTTACTACAGTGATGATCACAATTTCTGGCACTTAATATGCAGCTTTTGAGCAGACCAATTATTTTTCTCAGTCCTCATAAATAATAAAGATCAAAGGCACTTTGTGGTCATGTCAAAAAGACAGTAGACTACATTGGCTGTCTCAACCTTAGGCTAGGTTAAATCTCCTGCTCTCTGTCACAATATAGTCCACAAAGACCTTCCACAGAATCGGCATGATTTCTGGTTGACAGCACTGGTAGTGTCATGGTGATTGGACCTGGTGAGCTGGAAGTGGTAAGCATTTAGGGTCCCATGGTCAGACACGTGCATGCCCTAGTTTAGATGATAAAACCTTCGAAGTTTCAAGAACCTACTACATGGGTGATATTTCCAATGATCCCATGAATTGGAACATGGGGGAAAGTCTAGTTTAATATAGTTGCACTTACACCTCCTACCGCTAGGAAAGAGGCACTGCACAGTAGGCTTATTCAGGCGCTGGTGTCAGCACATACCACACGTGGAAATACACTGTGACCATTTATTGGTGTCTTGGAAAGCTGCATTTTTAGGTGTGAGATGTGCTACCCAGAACAAGAGAGGATCCTGTCGCAGGTCCAGACTGAAGTACAAGCTGCCTTGACATCAGGCAGGATGACCTAGACGATGGAGGGTGCTCGAGGTATCCTTAGTGGATTAGGATGCTGTGCAGAATCTCTGTTAAACCTCAATAGGAGACCCCTGGATTCTGGAGCTAGGTCAAATATTCAAAGGTGGAGAAGCATCACCTCGCCTGTTTTGGGACCCTAGTAGAAGCTAGAACATCAAGTGTGACTGTGCAGCTGGAGCTGCCTATGAGGAGAGAGATTATGAGATCCACAGTCATCAGGGCATCCAGGAACAGATCCAGTCCCTGTATGATGTAAATAATACATTTGGGATTGTGCTGAGCACATCCAGAGAGCCCACGTAAATTGCATGAGCAGATGGCCTCACCGGTCACGTGACTTCCCTCTGTTGCACCCCTACTGTCATGGAGGCTTCCCTATGACTAACTCATAGAGGAGAAAATATTTGAGCCTGGTTCACAGATGGATTAGCCCAATATATTTATGACAAGTGAAGATAGACTGCCACCACAATACAACCTCTCTCAAAGGGGACCCTGGAGGGCACCAGAAAAGAGAAGTTTGCCCAGTTGTATAACTCTGGGCATACACTTGGCTATACAGCTTGTCTGCAGAGAGAAACTGCTTAAAGCACAGATAAATGCAAATTTTGGACTGACAGAGGGCTTTGCTGATTGGCCAGGATTTTTGAAAAGAGCACAATTAGAGGCTTGAAAACAGACAAGGAAGTTTGAGGAACAAGTTTGTGGATGACTCTTTGGCAGGAGGCCCAAAGCCTGTATGGATATTCGTGTCTTGTGTTAATGCCTACTGGAGAGCATTCTAGAACATTCAGAGAGGCACTGGGCAATTAAGAGAATAGGTTGACTTGTCTAGTGGCTATCAGTCAGCCTCTGTCCAGCCACCCGAGTGCTTGCACAGTAGTCCCACAAATGAAGCAGCCTTGGGGACAGGAATGGAGGCTATGCATAGACCCAACAGCATGGGCTCTCTCTCACAAGGCTGATCTAGCTATTGCTAAGGCTGAATTTCTAAGCTGCCAGCCGCAGAGACACAATATGGTGCCTCAATATAGAAACATCCCTCAAGAAGGCCAATCACTTCGTGACGAGTTAGTGACATCCTAGAAGGGCAGCAATATATCCTTGCCAGAATTTACACTGACTTTCATGATGACTCTGCCTTTCCTATCCAAGCTGCCTCAGCTAGCATCGTCTGAGGGCTTGAGGAGTATATGATTTACCATCTTAGAATCCCAATAAAATTGACTCAGACCGAGGGACATATTTTACAACGAAGGTAAATGAAATGAGTGCATGACTAGAGAATCCTCAGGTCCCACCATATACCACACCGTTGTGAAGAAGCTAGCCTTTTAGAATGATGGAATCTTCTGTTTTAGGCCCAGCTAAGGAGCCTTGTTGGGGGCCACCTTAGTTTGAGTGCTGTCCTCTAGGACTCGGTATAAGTAGTGACCTTCTAGCCAATACATGGTGAAGTGTAGCTAGAACACATAAGTCCGAAAACCAAGGGCTGGAAATAGAATTAACTCTTCCCATCATCACTCCTAGTGACCTCCTCTCAGAATGTGTGCTTCCCATCCTTGTAGCTTTAAGGTCTTCTGGACTAAAAGCTCTGAGTCCTGGTACTGGGAGTGAAGGTGGAGGGTATGGGAGGAGGCTTCCACCAGAGAACCCGGGAAGGTGGAAGGACTTCCACTGAATTTAAAGCTATGACTACTGGGGCACCTGGGTGACTCAGCCACTTAAAGCATCTGACTCTTGATTTTGGCTCAGGTCCTGATCTCAGGGTCATGAGATCGAGCCCCATGTGGGTCTCTGCGCTCAGCACAGACTCTGCTTGGGATTCTCTCTTCTCTTCCTCTGCCCATCCCCTCGCTCATTCTCTCTCTCTCTCTCAAATAAATAAGTATCTAAAAATAAAAACTAAACCTATGACTACTATTTTGTCATTTAGGGCTTCTCAAACTGATAGATCAACAAACAAAGAAGGGAGCTGACACACTGACCCTGATGACCGTTCAGAAATTAAGTATTTGCTACACAATGGTGGTATGAAGGAATAAAGCTCTAAACCCACAAAATTCACCAGGGCTTCTCTCAAAGCTTCCATGCAATTCCAGCAAGCATGGCCTAACAAAGGTAAAAGAACTAAAAGATCCAATCCCTGGGGATAAATGTGCAAACCCAGAAATGTGAGGAAGTTAACACCTCCTGGCTCAATCTTTGACCAACAGAGGCATGGAAACTGGTGGATAAATACTTTTCTCCTGCTACCTTAAGCTGATCCTTCTGAGGCACAGGCTACACACTTCCTCAAATGGCCCCCAGGTGGTTTAAGCCCTAGTTGCCCATGTTGGTAACCAACTCAGTAAGGTACCCTGAGACTGGCTTTCCTTCCTTCCCCATTTTACTCTTCCCAGTAGCCCTGTCTCGTCTGTGATAATCTTCCCAAAATAAACTATACCAAGTCTCAGGTTCTGCTTTTTGGGAGAACCCAAGCTAAGACATCTCCAAAAGTCTTATTGCGAATATCTAATGAAATAGCTTACAGCTGGGGTAGAATACTGGAAAAAAGTACTTTAATACATCCTGGCAAAATTTCTGAGTCCCAAGGATAAAGATAAAATCCTTCAAGCTTCCAAGCAGAAAATAACTATAATAATAATAACAGTTCACCTGGAAAGGGGAAAAGAAATCTGGCCAGTACTGAAAAATCTCATCTAGAAAACGGTAATGTTTGCAAAGGACTTACCCGAGAAGAATGTGACTCTGTGACCCTATAGCCAAGCTACCCTGGTGTGACAGCAAGAGACAGACATTTTCAAATATGTAAAGATTGCCAAGAGTCCCACAACAGCATATACCGTCTAGAAGCATCACTTGAGGAAATCTCTAACCAGAGGAAACTGCAAAAAGAACAAAACAAGGAAATGGAATACGTGGTATATAAAAAACTGTGGTAAATATTGAATAACCAGTAAAATGTATAGGTAAGTCTAGTTATAATGACGGTGTTCTTTAACTTCTAAATAGTTAAGAAAAATTCTTAAAATATTAGAAGTCTAATATGAAAAACACAAGATTACATATTTAATGTGCGAACCACAGTGCCAGGGACATGGTGGGCATTAAAAAACAATTAGTTCTCTTCCCTGTTATTTCTTGTTGGCATTTTGAAACACACATGATATAAAAGAATGTGTGTAACAGATGACATGGTTTAAAAAATAATAATGTTAGAAAAAAAATCTGTGCTTCATGCATCCTAGCTTAAGATATATGTCCCTACTTTTTCAATTTGCCTGATTTTCATGGAGAAATCTTAGGGTTTTTTTACAAGGATAAAGCTCTCGAGTTCTTGTTACTTTTTATTTACCTATTTGTTTAAATAATAAGACTCAAGAACAAATGCCTGCTAAGCACTGCTAGCTCTGTGAACCAGACTCGGACTAAATCGCTTTGTGCCTCGTTTCCCCTTTTGTAAAAGGCGACCGATGTCCCCATTTTCTCTCCACGGGAGCATCTTTGGGCTGGGAGTAGGAGGGTGAGCATAATAACTGAGGAAGATGTGGTCCATACATATAACTATTCCAGTTACGGTCTTGCCTCAAATAGAGGACAAAGGAGCACATACGTAACAGAAGCACCCGGTACAACATCGTCCACCCACACTTAGTCCACTCCCAAAAGCTAATGCTATCGATTCTGCACAAAGGCTTGGACAGGACTGGTTTTCTCTGGCTACCCTTCCTTTAGTCCTCTTTCACTCTCTTTACCATTAAAAACTGGGCTCATTAATACCCTATTTTACTTCCTTCTCCCTTTTAAACATCCAACACGTGAATGAATCACCATTGAGTTAGAAATCGTGCTTGAAAGAAAAGTTAAAACCTACAAATACAGCTGTTGCAAGGTGCTGGCAGTAAATTTTCAGACTGACTCTGTGCAACGGACAGAATTCACTTTCCTTTTCTTCTTCTCGCAGTATGTCTCTGTAGAGCCCGGCAGAGATGTTTAACAGAACAGAACAAAACTTTCTTTTCTCCTTGTACCGGCGCGATGCTGTCAGCCCGAGCATCTTTCGGAATGCCCTGGTGCACTCAGGCTGGGCTCTGTGAGCTCACAGGAGGCAGGAACAGCAGCCTGCAGACTGCTGAAGGGGCAGTGCTGCAAACCTGGAGCCGCAGCAGCCCTGCTGGGAAGGAGGCCTGTCCGTTTATCAAATTGACAGCAAGGCAGCAAAGGGAGCAGCCGAAGCATCCTTTGCCAAGGACAGGCATAATGCAGAAAAATACGTCATTGCTGCTAGTGACTGAATATATCTCTGGTTCAATTGTTGGACCGCATCCCTAGTCACCTAAAGTAATGGGCAGTAAAGAATGGCCAAGAGTTACATCTTCCAAACAAAGCTGAAAATAGGTTTATCTAAAGTGAGTTATTGAGTTGGAGTCAGACTCGCTGGCCTCATAAATACATAAATAAATAAATAAATAAATAAATAAATAAATAAATAAATAAACCACTGACTAGTATGTCACCCCCATTCCAGAACCTATGAAAGGTCGCACCCTAAAACGCACCCAAAATACCACGGCCTTTTGCGGATCATGAGTCCTGTTTGCCCAGCTTTAGATTCAAACCTCCTCTTTTCCATGTGGTTCAAGCTACATGCAAGAAGCTATCACTGTCTAGACAGATCTCAACCATTACAGCCCATGGTACACAAGACATAACCGAAACTATTTGTTGAAAGAATATTTAACAGGATCGTTTTCAATGATTTCATATTAGTTTACTCATGCTCAGGCTGAGAAGTGAATAATCCATAAAGGAACTAAGAATTTAGGCGCTAGCCTCGAGAGGTTTACAGCCAGGCTCCTTCTAGGTAACCGGGAACCACTCAGCACCCACACACCCCGCCCCAGCATTCCCGCCTATTTCTTTCCCTGTTGCATTTATCCGTCCTGGCATACTATATTGTCACTTTCGGTGGGGTTTTGTTTCTGTTTGTTTTTACTGTCTCCCTCATTAGAATATCAACTCCAGGAGCAGGAATTTTTCATCTGTTTTGATCATGGATGTTGCCCCCGTGCCTGACAATTATACTAATTGATCATTTCTCTTCCTCTGAAATACTTCTGGATTTCTGATCTGGCCACCTTTTCTCTCCCACTTTTATCTCCTATCTCCCTCACTCCATTCCAGTCCCATGGACCTTGTCGTTGTTCCTCAAATAGGTCAGGCAGCTCCCGCCTTGGAGTCTTTGTACTTGGCCGTCCCTTCTCATCAGGAAGCTTTCCCACTAGTTACCCACCTCCCCACTCCTCCCACCCCTACCCTCTCCCTTGCCTCCTGCAGACCTTTGTTTCAAAGTTACCCTGGTGGCAGAATCTCTCCCCATACCCTTATTTAAATTTGAACCCCTCCCCTCTTCCCTACAACACACACACATACTCTTGGAATTTGCCATCTTCCTGCTCTGCTTTTTCCCCATACCACTCATTACAGTCTAATATACAATATTAGTATTTGCTGTCTGTTTCCCTTCCTCCTCACCCCCAGACACACGAGAATTCCAAGCTCCATGAAGGCAGACGTGATCCGCCCCTCTGCTCACTGATATAGCCCCAATATCTAGAAATCTGTGTTACACTTGGCACTCAATAAATATTTGTAGAATAGAAGAATTACTGTAAAAGCAATTTTTATACATGAAATACCAAATTTTAGAATGTTCCACTTTAGTTCAGAAAGCATGCACATGATTATAATAAGTTTCTTGAATTTCAAATAAGAAGTTGAATATGAAATAAAAAAATATAATAAGAAGCAGGTGGCTTGGAAAGGTTAAGTAATACAAGTCATACATCTTTGCTTTTTGATGAATACACTGCTAGAGTTTAGGTTGTTGATAAATCTTGGCTTGAAAATCTCTAAGCCTTTGTTTGCTATCATATACTATTTTTGAAGGCAGCAATCAAAACACACAAACACACACATACACGCACACACCAGTCTTTATGTACAAGACTGCCTCTGGTGTCCAGGGAAAATGAGAGGAAATGACTTTTAAATGGCTAAGAAAAGTATTCATGATTTATTAGTTCAGTGAAACAGAGCAGAACAGAGCAGGCACCCACTTAACAAAGCAGGCAGAACCAACCTTAACCAGGTAGATGTTAACGTGGAGACTCACGGACCAAAAGCCACCAGTTACAGCTGCGTGATTCTGAATGAACCTGAGAATCAGAAACTTCATAATACCACTGCGAGACCTTCCTCTTCTCTTTTCCCCCTTAGTCTGGAGACAGGAAATTTGCAGAGAAGAATCGTCTCCATGTGAAATCCAATTCAAACTATACATTCTACCTTCCATCCAGGGACTCCCGAGTAGGATCTGGAAGGGAAGAAGTGGTTGTTTGCTCTCTTTGTAATAGCACCGAATCGCATCACTTCAGAGCACAGAGACTCTCATAATCACGCTCTCCTATCACAGCATTTTATAAAGGAAAAAACTGAACTAAGCCAAAAGTTCCCCAGCTAACTTGGAGGAAACACCGAAACAGCCTTAAGACTTCTGAAGCTGGTACCAGAGTCCTCACCCAACACGACAGTGTCATTGTTGGTGTCTTAGTTGCTTCTCCAACGCAAGCACTCATTTCAGCCCAAAATACTGCATGCATTCAAATCTCTATATGTATACACAGGTGGAGAGATAGAGGGGCGGATATAAATACAGACCTGCTATATATAGAAAGTCAATATCCTAGACTTCATTCATCTTGCTTGTTTTTTAATAAAGAGAAGAATGAGGGAGAAAATAGAAAGTTTCCCATAATCTCATAGACCCGATAACACCTGTTGATATGTACACCCTTCTATTTTTCAATGCTTTTATGTCTTCCATCTTAATACTATAGAGTCACCATTTCCTGATCAGTTAACCATGTACCAGGTCCTGTTCTAGTTGATTTATTTCCTCAAATCTCACAACAACCCAATGGCATGGATATTATTAGCTCCATTTAATAGGGGAAGGGATGGAAGTTCAAAAAGTTTATACACAAGGTAACTTGGCCAAAGCCAAACAGCCCAGGTGCAGCTGAGTCCATCCTCAAAACCAAACCAGTTAATCTTCAAGGCCATTGCTGTTCATAATACCCTGTACTGCATCCTCATCCTCCCCCTGAGAAAAGAAATCCACCCCATTTCCTTCCTCATCCAAGATAGATACTTAAACCCTGTACTTATGAGGACAGCTAACAATATCCCAATTACAGTCACTCTATTTAGATAAAGATGAGGTAACATCGTTAACATTTAAATCACAAACTTGATTGCAGTTTTTAAGCCATTCAAGATGATTTTATTTTTCAACCACATATTTGATAATGAACCTGAGCAAAGCCCTTTGGGCAGAGAGCTGTGCTTCTCCTTCTGCCAGTTGAAGAGTTTAGTCTCATGCAGAGAAGCAAGCACCACAGTGATTTTTCTCGTCCATTGCCTGCCTAGAATGCCTTCCTCCCAGCAGAACAGATTTGTAGATTTGTACAAGGGGAACGTTGGCTGAACCAGGCACTACACAGTGGCTCCTTCTGGAATAACAGGCAGAGCTGGGAGGAGTCTAGGCTGTGTTCTTCCACAGAGGTCGTGCAGGTGAATCACCAGGGCTTGACCCAAAAATGCAGCTGAGATTCCAAGCACAGCACCTCTCAAGAAAGGGACACGAGACAGGCAGAAATGTTCATGCTCCTTTACGTCATTCATCCCTTGCTCCTTTACCCTGTCCCCAGGTCAAGGAAAGATTTCCTGTCAAGATCTTTAACAGCCAAATCATATGACTTAAAGGGGTTCCCTGAGTCTTTCCAGAAATAGCCAGAGGGCCAGAGTGGGGCTGCCAGTCAACCTCCTGGGATTCAAACTCTGAAAGAGTGGGAGATAACTTTCCCGAGCTCCAGCCTCCCAGCTCTGAGCCATTTCTGCATTTTCCTCTCTGGGGAACCTCACAGGGTGGAGGTTCAGAAGAGGGAAGGAAATCTTTGGGTCTGCTCTTTATCCATTGTCCCATCATTCTGGCGACTGCTAGTCTTTATTTTTTTTTAAACATTAAACACATAAATAATATTGCTTTATTTTTCTTTACAGGAGATAACACTCTATTATGAAGAAAAAAATTTGTTGCTTCCGAAGGAAACATGATGTTTAGTTTTGACTTCAAACTGAGAGGTTTCGGAATGCACAAAATAAGTTCTCTTTTCTTAAGTGATCCTGTTTTTCATTTTCCCATTTTCCCACTGACAGAGAAAGCAATTATTGCCACCCTTTTTTGACTAGCTAGCTGGTTCTTTCTTATGAAAATGTGAACCATAAGTTGAAGAGACTACTTGGCACGTCTGTCTATGGAGAGCTGTTCCATGCCATGGGTCACGAAATGCTCTTGGTAAGATTTCCTTGTAATTTTTCTGTTGTATTGTTCTCAGAAGCCACAATCTATTCAATTGCTTCTACGGGACTACACAGCATAATTCATTCCAGGAGACTTCCTCTTTTTTTAGTAGTTTTCACTTCAAACCATCTTATTTCTATAGTTACAGTCAAATGTGTGTGTATACCACTCACTGGTGGTTCCCAGCAGTCATGAACCTTCAGGGGTGCCCCCACATCTACATTTATACACACACGTGCACACATACACACAGATCTGCTGAAGTTAGTGCGCGCCGTTATCTGGCATCAGTGATTTCTGCTTTGAAGAATTCAGAATGATATTTTTAGACTGTTTTAATAAGTGGAAACATAGATGACAGTTATTCTGTAGAACACAAATGTTATCCCTGTATTAACTGGAGAACAATATGGATGCTAATAGATACAGTTCACTGAAGTTCAGCATTATTGATATTCTTTTCCTTTTTCTTTCTTTTTCTTATTATTATTTTTTTTTTTGGTCCAGTCTCTTCCCCAAATTAAAATGCTTGCTAAGTATGGTCTTGTTTATCAACTTCTTTCTCAGTCATTTAGAATGTGGGTGTATGTTCCTGTTTCCTACTTACTGAATTCCATCACAGGAATTTAACCATGTATAGAAGCTAAGGGAGAAAATAATACCTCTTAGTATTCTTTTTTTTTTTTTAAAGATTTTATTTATTTATTCGACAGAGATAGACACAGCCAGCGAGAGAGGGAACACAAGCAGGGAGAGTGGGAGAGGAAGAAGCAGGCTCACAGCGGAGGAGCCTGATGTGGGGCTCGATCCCATAACGCCGGGATCACGCCCTGAGCCGAAAGCAGACGCTTAACCGCTGTGCCACCCAGGCGCCCCAACCTCTTAGTATTCTTAAACACACAGTCCTTCTAGAATCTATTTCATCACCAAATAATACTTAGAGCTTTTTGGAACAGAAAGACCCTCCTTACACAGAAAATGAATCACAAAGAACTCAAGCATGTTGTTACACTGTCATTGATAAGATAAAGAGAACTCAAAAGTCCTATGACTGTTGTATGTTTTCTTCATTGCTATGAAGATGGAAAGCTGTAGCAAACTTGGGTCAAAAATGTGAACTTTCAGGGACAATAATTTTTAAGATGTAAAAGCCTACCTCTGATACTTTGTTCAGTAAACCACTGTGCTTAATGCTAAGAAGAAACAAAATGTTCCTTTATGTAGATATATCCTATTTCAATCTAAATAATTCATGCTCCTTAAGACACATGTGGACCAAGATCTAACTTTCCTTATAAAGTACACAGTGTTCCCAAAGCAAGTTGCTTGGCTTTGTGAGGCCAAGAAAGCTTCTGGAAGATTTCATCTGTGACACCTGCATGCTATACTTAGCCATATGGCAGCATACTATTGCCAATGAAGACGTTTGGAAAAGTAATTGTTCCACAGGCTCCCAAGTTCTGCCCTGCATAACTCACTTCTGCTGGACCACTAGTGTGAAGAGAAGAGACGATGCCAGAATTCTAAAGGAAATCACAGAATCTCTAGATTGAGAAAGACGTTAAATTTCATCCAGTCCCACTACCGGTCCCAGGTTATGAACTAACCTGCAAGCATCCTTGAAAAGCATTTTCGAGTAAGATAATATCACAAAGGATAGGATAGGAAGGATAATGGCAGATACACCATCACGGCAACTATAGGTAAAATGTTTTACGTACACCAAAGGGAATGTGGAACTCAGAAAAAGCACACCAAAAAGTTTTTGTTCTTCTAAATTTGAGAAATAACAATTCCTTCAAAGCTTTCTGGTATTTCTATAATTCAAGAACAGGTGTTACATATTTTGCATTGCTTCTTTGTCCCTCATTTATACAATAATATTTATGTAATGCCTAGTATGTGAAAGATAATCTACCAAAGTTAAGATTAAAACTTTCAACCACTATTGAAGTAATTTCTGTTCCCAAAAGACTCCTCACTCAAACTTTTTTACCATGTTTAACATAGATGACCACAGATCAGAGACCACTTTTCAGAAGAGAAAAAATATTCCATAATAATGAAGACTGAAGGAAAATCTCCAAAAAAATGATAATACATTTTAGAAATCCTTAATGACTCACTAGTTACTGTTACTAGAGTAAATCTGTAAATATCTAAGTTCAGATATAAAATACCAAAGCGTTGGTTAGTATGAATAAAGAGAAGTGAGAATAAATAAATGAAATCATGAAAAAATGTTAAAGTTGGTACTGAAGAAAGATTCAGTTATCGATCTATAGGAAGGGCATTATAACAGGGCAGAGAGTTGAGAGAGGGAATTTTGTGAAGAGGTTTCCTCCGGCACAAGCTGATCCTTGCATCCCTAGACCCCTGTCCTTCCCCAACAGAAGGGATCGCAGACACTTCTCTCCAGGACTGGAGGCAGGGAGAGGGGAGGCTTCAAGAGGACTTCTCAGAGATGTATGTTTCCTGAATTTGAAAGGCTTGGTAGACTAGAACCAGACTCACCTGATAAATGTCAAGCAACCCATGGCAGCACAGAGAGGGCTGCAGCTGGGATGTAAATGCACTTCTCTCCAATGTCTAGTCAAAGAGGCATATCGTAGGGACCAGCTGTAGAGCCCATAATAGAAATGCCAGGCGGAGAGCATGCGCAATGGAATTCTGCCTAGGAGAGCAGACTGCCAATGTGCAGGGACCACAGGAGTAGAAGCGAGAGTAGAACATGGAGGTGTCATGAGTGTTCTCAGCAAGTAAATGTATCCTGAGTCTTAAACCTTTATCATAAATTCTCCATGACTCTAACTTGCAAACATTAGAGTCAAGACCATCCTGTCAGATTGGCACTTCCAGAGACTGTGGGGTGTAGCAGTAATGAGACCATTGAGAATGTCAATAAATATGGCAGACTGAACTGACAGAGAATGACTCTCCCTCGTGGAAAAATTAAACTCCACAGAAACAAAATTTAGATACAGAGGCAAATTTCAAATGCAGAGTGTGAAATCCCTGAGTGTGAAAATGGAGCCAAGGTCAGAGAAGTGAATAGGAGCTTAAACCAAAGTAGCTCACAGTTTATACCTTTAATGGTTGTAAAACTTAATGGGGGCTTTGGAGCCATGACAAACAGAGGAGCTCAAAATGTCATTCCCTGTGTGAAGAGAGACAAAATGGACTGACAGAAAATGTCCCATCCATTGGTAACAAAAGACGCCAGAATGCAATGGAGTAAATTTTCAAAGTGGTAAAGCGAAGTTACTATCTACCAATTAAATTATGTCAAGAGAAGGTAAATAAATACAGAGACTGAAAGGGTTTACTCTCATAGCAGTTCACTGAAAAAATTACTAAATAACATTATTCAGCAAGACTAACGGTAAATCTGGAAGAAAAGAGTGGATGCCAGAAATAATGAGATAAAGAAGCTGGTAAGCATGTTGGTAGACCTAAATGAACTTTGGATGCAAAATAATGATAACATAAACTAATTTGGTGTCTTAGATGAAAGAAAAAACTAAAATAGTACATGATAATTTGGAATAGAGGAGGGAATAAATGTTCTCAGTTCTTATATTGTTCAGGAGGGAGATAGAGGATTTGGTTAATTTCACAATTTGTTAAGTCAGAAGGAAAACCAGTAAAAGGAATAAAAATCAAAGTATAATTACCAAATGACTTGAAAGGCTGTGAAGAGAATAAAGAACACTTGGTCAATTTAATTTAAAAAACCCAGAAAAAATTATAAAACACAAAAACACAAAACCAGATAGTACAAATAGGCATTAATGTGTCAGTAATCATATTAAATAAAAAAAAAATAAAATCACCTCAAATTGAATTTTCTAAAAAAAGATTAACATTCAGTTATTTTATTTCTTTTAAGAGATATACACAAAACATAACGATATAGAAAGAGATGGACAAATATGAGCCAGGGAAATACTGATCAAGAGATGGTCGGTGTTACCATATTCCAATCAAACAACATAGAATTTTAAGCCAAGAGGCATTGTAGAACCATAAATACGTATAATAAAAAGACCAACTCAACAAGAAAATAAAATAGTCATGAAGTTTAATGTACCTAACAATATAACCTCAAAATACATAAACTAATGAGAGAATTATAAGGAGGAATTAGCAAATCTATAATCATAGTAGGAAATTTTCATATACCTCTCGCAGTAACCAATACATGAGACAGGCAGAAAAAGTATTAAGGATTTATACTTATAATTTTATAATCCTTGTAATTTAAGGATTTATAATTAGATTTGAACAACACAAAGAGCTAATCTAGAAGCTTTACTGTATGTGGAATCCTGCACATAATGAATAAAAAATATAAAAAACACATGCCTTTCAAGTACAAATGGAATGGTCAGAAAAACTGACTACATAGCAAGTCACAAAGGAAATTTCAAGAAATGCCAAAGAATCTATATCACATATCTGTATCATAAAATAACCCAGTAGTCAAAGAGGGAACCATATGAGGCTATTAAAAAAAAAATTTTTAACTATACAGCAATGAAAGTGTTACATGCCAAAATTTAGGGATGTTTCTAAAGCAATACTTTAGCCTTAAATTAATTTACCGAGAAAAAAGAAAGACTAAAAATAAATGAGCTACAGATTCCATTGAAGTTTGAGGGGAAAAAAGAATACCCACAGAAAATAGAAGAAAGGTTGAAATAAAGAACAGAAATTAATGAACTTGGAAACAAACAAACGAAAAATCGGGAGATGATGAGGCCATCAAAACACTCCATTTGGCTCATAAACAGTCCCTCATTATCCATGATGAGGAACAAAGCTCTCTCATTCCTCGCTGCCTTTAGTGTGCGGTACCTACCAGAACTGCCTGAGAGACATACAATGTAAACCACATATGTAATTCAAATTTTATGGTAGCCACATTTTAAAAAGTAACAAGAAATAGGTGAAATTAATGCTAATAATATATTTTATTTAAACCAACATAACAAAATATTACTGTAACATATAATCGATATTCAAAAATTATTGAGATGGTTTACATTCTGTTTCCAGACTAAATCTTTAAATCTAGTTCTTATTTTATACCCGCAGCTCATCTCAATTCACACTAGCTCCATTTCAGTCGCTCAGTAGCCACGCACTACTGTCCAGTGGATATTGAATTGGACAGAACAAACCTGTACTGAAATGGCATACCACGTAACATCAGAATCCTTTGGCCCTTGCAGGCACTATTTTATCATATTTCTTTCTTAATTTGGTCTTTGGGACAGGATAAGGACTTGTACAAACGCTGTCATGTAGTCTACTATTTTGGTCCTGCAAGATGATGGTAGAGCTTCAGTGACCTTGCTGCTAATTTTTGAGTAAGTCTTTTCTAGTCAGAGGTAGTGACATCAGTTTAGCCACCTAAGTGCAGATGACCACATAGCTGATAGCATCTCAAAGAATTACCTACTCACTTTCCGTATGAGTATTTGCACAACAGAGATTCTCTACAGTCATCTCCATTCCCCAAGAGTTTCATGTTGAAATAACAAAATGGCCTAGATCCACCTGAAGATAAATTGCTTTAATTATTGGGCAGAGTGTGAAACTCACCGTTTCAAATAGCAGGTCAGTGCAATGCCCAACATCAGCAGTGGTTTCGCTGTGATATTTCTCCAGGTGGTACTATTGCGCATTCATAGCAATGAAATGCCTCCATTTAGGACTAGCTTTACCTGTGGGATTTGTTCACTTCTTCACCAGGAAAAAAAAAAAATAAGTGATCTCAGTTACTGTGGAAGGAGCCCATTATTTTCCAGCATTGCAATATTTGCTATTTGACATTTTAGTCTAATTGTCAGCACTGTTGTTAATACGTATGGAAACCTCACAGGATAATTATTTTTTAGGTCTTAGAATTGATAAAATGAAGCTATATTGATACTTACCGACTCTTGTGTTTTTAACACTTTATGTGGGATTATGGAAGGAAAATTAGTGGTTACAACTAACAGCATCAAAACAAAACAAAACAAAACAAAACAAAACAAAAGACTAACAGCATATACATTAAAGCCAGACTACCTGGGTTTGAAGCCCAGCTTTATTACCTACCAGCTGTATATCTGAACCGCCTTGGCTGGGAAAGTATGGGAAAATATCAAAGTTGCAAAGAGGATTACGCAGGGTAAGGTGCTTAACACAGTGCCCAAAACTCAGAAGTATTTCATAAATATTAGCTAGGTCAACATGGGTTCCTAATTCCTCCAAACAAACTTTGGAGCTTTGAAAAAAGTGACCGTCTTACAGTGTTTGTAAAGCTCTGAAGACCATTCTTTCCGAAGGAAATTCCAGTTGACCTGCTTCTCTCTAAAACCTGCGTCAGAAAGATTTGCCTAAATGCAATGACATTGACTTCCATTCTAGATATTTACTATGCAACTGTGCTAACATTTTGGTCTGGAAACTCCCCACTCAGATCCTATTATCAAGAACCAAGTCAGATTAGAGCGCTCTAAACATAATTGGCATCAGCTGGTGGAGTGACCCAGTTCTGATATGCCACTTTCCCTAATCTTGTCATTCCGAATTGGAAGGAAGCATTGCGAGGCCAAAGATTTTTTAATTTCCTTTTTCCTAACTACATGATTTTTTTAAAGATTTTATTTATTTATTTTAGAGACAGAGAGAGAGAGAGAGCCAACAGGGGGAGGAGCAGAGGGACAAGCAGACTCCTCACTGAGTGTGGAGCCAAACACGGGCTCAATCTCAGGACTCTGAGATCACGACCTGAGCTGAAACCAAGAGGTAGACACTTAACCAAATGAGCCACGCAGGTGCCCCACTATATGATTTTTTATAACACTTCCGCTCAGGGTAAGGGAGGCCAAGTCTGCACTGAGCAAATGTAATAACAGGGTTTATGTAAGCAAGATACATAGATAGGAGTCCCAGCCCAAGGATTTCCTCCCCCTCCCTTCTCTGGGAGAGTATTGTTCACCTTTAGACATTCACCTGTCTGGGTGGACAATTCTCCCCTGTCTTCAGAGTCTGACCTATACCTGCTCTTTTTGAGGTTCACGTTCATTAAAACTATAAATTTCATGCCCACACTGTCCATCAGCTGAAGCTTTTGTATTCTGGAGCTAAAATTGCACTTTCAGAAACTTGTCAATTAATTAAGAGTGTGGTATAAAACTAGACAAATTTTTACAATTTTTCCCGTAAATCTACTTTAATATTAAAATATTTTTAAATATTGATTAATAGTTAATACAATGATTAGTATGTGCCAGGCACCATTCTATTTTGTTTTACATTTAAAAAATACTATTAATCCACACAATAACCCTATAAGGCAGATACTAATTAGCATTATTGCCACTTCATGGATAAGCAAAGCAAGATATAAAGAGGTTAAGAACTTGCCTACAGTCTCAGAGTTGCCAAATGGTGAAATCAGGATTCAAATGCAGCTCTCATTCCAGAGCTGATGCCTGGAACCACAACGATATATTCTGCCCCTCGCAGAAAATCATTATAGCACACCAAAATGAAATTGAAGACTTTGTGCATTAAAAAGCAAATCTGTCACATTTTAACATATCTTTAGAAACAAAAACATTTAAATAACTTAGCCTTAATTTATACATGTCTCAGAAACCATATGCCTTATAAAACCACCAGGGACACAGGCAAGGATGTCAAATAATTATGAAAATTAACCAAAAGGTCAGTGTAGCTTCCACCATGGTTACTTTGTTACTTTGGTCATCTTATTTGTAAATGAGGGAGTATCTTTCTTCCTCTCCCCACATTCCCAAGTTGTAAAAAGGTAAAGAAAAGATGTTGTGCTTTGGATGATGTTTACTTTTTTTTTTCCAGTTGAGCAGGAAATCATTATCCAAGCCCAGCCGCAAATATGTGCTACAAAACAATTTATCTACCAAGAGTTCATGGGCAGCTGGATTGGGAAAAAACACATTAATTATCATTCAAGTGGAAATGCCCCCATAGACATACCATTTAATTAACAGAGAGGCCAGCATTGGAAATGAATAATTTGAGGCGAGGCAGAGAGATGTGCGAGTAAACCCTTAGGTGATTTAAGGCTATTATCTGTGGATAAACATACAAAAATACATGAAATAGGTTTCTATCTTATAAACTCCTTTCAAAAATAAAAAAGACACCTTAGAAAAAGACCCTTCTGGGCCTTTTCCTTGCCTGTATTAAAAGTCATCACCTGTGAGCGGGAAGCTAGTTGACTTCTGTAGAAACATCAATTCCTTTAAAGGCTGCAAGATCCCACTCCCTTGAATTCAAGCTCTGAAAAGATGAGAGCTAGAATCACTTCATGTAACAGAGTTCCTCTGTCTCCGAAAACCCTTGAAATTTGTAGCTCTGCCAAGATTATAAATAGAAGTGATATGGCAGCGGCGGATTGATCATTCAGCTAAATGCGCTCATCGCGTTTGGGATGGTTTTATGAAGCATGGCGGCAGCTGGGGCAGGGGTGGCGGCTGCCGCCGCTGCTCCTGCTCCGGCTGCAAAAATGTCTTTCTATTTTTTTTTTATTTCTTTACGGAGAAAAGCCAAAACAGATTTTCCTAAAACATAAAAAAAATAAAATAACATTATAGCCCAAAGTCTGTTTTCTAGAATAGTCTGGGAAACGAGTCTAAATTGAAATCACATACACCCATGGACTCCCTGAAAATAAGCCAAAAATCAGAATTCTGGGACCCAGTTTGGCGCATATGTGGGCTGCATTGGTATGTTGAGACACCGTCAGATTTGTGTTATGATTCCTGAAAATATCACTCTTAATAAGTCAAATGCCATGCATAACCAGCTGGGGGAGGGGAGGTTTTCATTTCTGACCTTGGTACCTTAAAACCATCTGGAAAGAAAGACAAGTTCATCTTCCATGATCTTTCTTTTTTTGTATTCTCCCCTCAACTTTCAGCATCTCTTTTCTTTAACAGCACCAAAGTCCTTAATTCACTTTAGAGAAGTGTTTATTAAGCACCCACCGAGCACCCAGTACTTTTACTAGAGATTTGAAGAAGAGAAGGCACTTCAAAGAAAAATAAAAAGCATCTTTATAAAAAACTCCCTTTAGCACTTGGATAAGAAATTGGGGAGAAGGAGTTTGGTGACCTGATTACTGCCCGCCCCCCTCAGGTTTTACCTTTGTCTTAGAGGCCTCTCCCTCTGGTTTTCTCCATCACTCCCATGGTCACCTCTGGGAGTGACGGCCATGTGAGCAAGAACTTCTCCCGTAGAGCAGCTGAGATATTTTCAACCAAGGTTTGTGAAATCCTAAGAATCAACAAAGGGAAAGGAACATTGAGAATGCAGTAATCAAAATAATCTAGACTGTAAGGAAGGTGGAGCTCTTTTCCCTAAAATTTTTGCAGCAGGAAATCCTATATTTTGAGCCGAATCTTACACAAAGCCCTAAGAGATAAAACAGAGACCCCTCGAGCTGCTCTAGTAAGTGTCAGAGGAGGGACGGTCCTCCCAGCTCTTACTATAGACCCGCAGTACTAGTGACTAGAGGCTCTTCTATGGAACCCTAGGGAGTCTCTCAGCATCATTCAAAAACAACCTGAAGTAGAGACTTCCATGTGACAGATCCCATTCTTAACACACCTGTGACCACAGCCTCCCCTTCAACACACACACACATTTCTGACATCCCCACCCCTCCTTCAATGTCAAGACCAAGATAGCAGCCCACTGTTCTCCTGCACTATCAGTGCTGGCTACTACATGCTCCTTCCACAAGTGACAGACACTGGCCATAATCCTACTTTTCAGCTGCATCTGGGTCCCTGGTGTGGGTGTGACTGGAACCAAGTATAGGTAAAATGCCATCTTCATAGAAAATAATAACCTCAGCATTCACGTCATAGTGAAATGATACAGAGGAAGTAGTTTCCTCACAAACAGAAGTGGTTCCCATCTCCTGCAAGATGATGTTTTAGAGGAGGCAAAAAAGTGTCTACAAGTAAAGTAATCCGACTTGAAACAGAAAATCAAACAAGGCGGTAGGAAAGAGGTTTCTAAACTGCAAGTGAACAAATTATTAAACATGTAAGTGATGGGGTGGGAAGAAAGAGGAGTGATCAGTATCGGCTGGACTGATGAGTGAATATTTGCAAAGGTAGTTTAGACTTTGGACGGGCCGTTTAGGAGGGACTTGGAGAGACAGGTGGAAAGAAAGGGAAAGGTATTCCTGGCAAGCTCCTGGCAAGCTAAGGCGCACTCAGGAGGTGTTTTCATTCTAAGGAAGCAATGCCCAAATGGATCTAAGCTTTACTCATAAAAATCAACTTCTAAGAAGAAATTAGGTTACACTAGATCTCTCATAGAGGAGATACTTTCCCACTGAAAGGATATAGTTGGAGCTTCTCAAACCACCTTCAGCAACCCGGAGCTACCTCTAATCCCTGTGTGGTCAGATTCCTGCCTAAGACATTTGGGAAGAAATATGGAAAACCTAGCAGTTTGCATTCCAGTTTTGTTGCCATGATAACTCTGGAACTCTAATACATTCCCCTTCCTACTTTGACCTCTCCTAACCTTCCATCCCAGCCGTCTCAAGCTCATTGCCTTAGAAAGAGAATATAGGGGCGCCTGGGTGGCACAGCGGTTAAGCGTCTGCCTTCGGCTCAGGGCGTGATCCCAGCGTTATGGGATCGAGCCCCACATCAGGCTCTTCTGCTATGAGCCTGCTTCTTCCTCTCCCACTCCCCCTGCTTGTGTTCCCTCTCTCGCTGGCTGTCTCTATCTCTATCAAATAAATAAATAAAATCTTTAAAAAAAAAAAAAAGAAAGAGAATATAATCACAGAAAGTAGGAAAAAGGAGCTTTTTCCTGGCTTTTGGCTGTCAAAAGCCTAAATGCAAGATTTGGAGGAAATAGGGATGACTCCTAGGAGGTTGTCCTCATCCATACCTCCATCTCCCATCCCACATCCTCTCAAAGCTAGAAAAGAATTCCCGGGGCTTGGGGGAGGAGTGGGAGAATAGAGGGAAATGATGTGAGAGAAAAGTCCTGGAAGGGAGCATTCAATCCAGTGAGACCTCAAGGGCAGCCAGCCCACCCTAGGGCTCTGCTGCCTTTCCTTCCCACAGCAGCTAACAAGGACTCCCCTTCCATAGCACTCAGCAGCGTGGCCAATGTCTCATGGGGAGTTCCATCTCTCACTTCCAAATCACATGTAGATAACAGCATAGTCTAGTGGTTTTCAAACAATGTGCATCAGAATCACCTGGAAGACTTGTCAAAACAATGGTTGGGCTCCACCCCCAGAGTTTCTGATTCAGTAGGTCTGGGGACCTGAGAATTTGTATTTCTAGCAAGTTGCCAATTGATGCTGATGCCACCAGTCTGGACACCACACTCTGAGAATCATTGCCCTAGGCAGTATGGTAAGACATTCATAAGCAAAGACAAGGGAAATGAGATTCTATATGTCTTTGTTTTAGTGACAAAGATGGAAGAGAAGTCCCCACATTGAAATATGAGGAATTAAACAGATTCAGTTTGAGATATTCTCTGAGTTTGGGCAGTGGTACAATACACTGGAAAAACAGTATGAACATTTGGGCGTGTTTCATCCCTAGGTATCCAAAACTACAGTTCCAAATGGGTATCCTTAGGGTCCATAGCTTCATTAGCAAATCTTAGCCCCAGAAAGGGGCTGTGATCTCCAAGGAGATCCCAGTGGAGAAAGACATCGACATCTTAGGTGACTTCTTTGTGCTGTTCCATGTGGAACTCCCCAGCCCATATGACATACGTGGTCACTGCGGGCCTGGCTTCTTTACAGCTCCATAGCACTTTGCAGAAGGAAAATACTGGGATCTAGTTCTCCCGGTCTCCGTTATTCTTACATGGGTACCAAATATATCTGATTCCAACTTGAGAGCTTGATATCTATGCTAGTTCATCTGTGAATCAAAACACAAAGAAGCAACTGATTGAGCAGGCTGCCAGGCTTGACTTAGAATCTCAACAATCGTACTTACGAGTTGCATGATCTTAGGCACATTTCCTAACTTCTCTGCCCCTCAGTTTCCTTATGTTAAAAAAGAGGGGGGTGGGTATAGTGCCTACCTCACCCAGATCTGGCGAAGATTAAATGAAATGTTGCTGACGCATTTGGCAAGGGGGTGGCTCATGGCACATAAATAGTGCTGGAGATTATTTATAACAGTGCTTGATAGAATGCCTTTCACATAATTAAGTCTTCAATAAATGTTTTCTGGCTAGTTGAATTGTCACCAAGTGTTGACAGTCTCAAAAATCAAGTGTGTGTATCGACAACCCCCATCTCCGCTCTGTTTCCCTGCCTACACCTTAGCAATGACAGGACCAAGAAATTGTCCTGGTGTTATACTGCACAGGGCTTGAGCCGGTGTCACTTTAAACCCACTGTTCCAGACCCTGCTAAAGAAATTGAAAGAATGTCAGGCAGCAGGCCTCTGTTGTTAAGGAAAGGAAACCAAGAGATGTGGTCCCAGTAGGCATTCAAAACCTCTAGTATTCTTAGCTCTACTTATCTTGGGTTGAGCCTTTGTGAGGAATTTTTTTTTTTTTTTAAGCCAAGCAGTCTTGTGAAAACCAGCTTCTTGGTAAACTATATAGGCACTTCCTGGTTACCCATGATATGAGAATAACCTTTAAACTATTTCCATTTCTGACCCCAGCTGGAAACAGGAAACGCATGGGGTACAGCTTTAAACAAAAACAAAAGAACCAAAAGATAAACCAAATTGTTCCAGGGTTCAGAAGAGGTTTATGCTAAGTGTTAGAAGGTTCACATTTAGCGAATCCTCTCCCAGTTTCTGCCATTCCAGAAATTCCTTTCGCGGGGGTGGGGGGCCAAGTGGAGGAAGGGTTCTACTAACTTGCACAGCACTGCCATCTTCAGGACCAGTGGGGAAAATTTTCTCCGGGTCAGTCAGATAAATCATCATCCTAAACACTTCATTTAAATATAATCAGATGGTTAAAAATTTGACAGCAGACAGACTGGAACAGATTTTTCTACTGTTTCCAATGTTTGAAAAGTCAGTAGACACAGCTTTTTTGTAGTGTGTGCACATTTAAAAAAATATTTGCTGATTGAAAAGCCATTTACAATAAATAGGAAAGTTTAAATAGCTCATACTGCATTGCCAAATGATGGGAGTAACACAGACACAAACATATTGTTCTGAAAAAAAAAATTCCTTAAAAAGAAGTATGAATCAAATGATTTAGAAGTGCTGTTTGAGCAGATGGTGTGATTAACAACTAGCATGTTAGCCATCTCAGGAGCTTACAGAGAAGTAAACAAGTGCAAGGGGAAAATCACTTTATTCCCCCGAAGAGTATTTAGTTCATTTCATTAGGAAAATTTGAAAGTCTGCATTTTGAAAGTTGGATATCCTTAGGGGATATCGGGAATAAAGAGTGAGGGGAGTCTTTTTGGAGAAAGACCACATCAGGACGAGTACTGATGCTCCATGCCTAGGCTAGGATGAGAAACGAGAAGTTGACATTGACGTTGTTATCCAAAATGCTGGAGGCAGGTGGCGGCAGTGAACACAGCCGCCGCGGAGTCAGAGGGCGGGGTTCTCATCCGGGCTCCAGCACCAGCTGCCTTGGGCTTCGAGGCATCCTCGTTCTCTCTCAACCTCAGTTTCTTTGTTTAGAAAATAAGAGTGAGAGCCAGATGACTGTACAGCTGTGCTTCGAAAACTTTCATGTGCACCTGGGGATCTCATTAGAATGCAGATTCTAACTCACAGGCCTGGGGTAGGGTCGGAGAGTGAACTTCTTACAGACCCCCTAGTAATGCCAATGGTGCTGATCCACAGACCACAGGTTTACCACCAGGACTGTAATATCCCTTTGAGGGATGACACTCTATCACCTTCTCATATGCCAGGTACAGCTCAGAATAAGGTAAAGAAGGACAACTGTTTACCTCCCAGGGGTATATGACTCAAATATGTGTATGGAACATAGCATGCCAAATGTTCAATTGATTTTAAAAGCAAATTAAGTATTTATTTACGGGGCGCCTGGGTTGTTCAGTCAGTTAAGTGTACAGCTCTTGGTTTCAACTCAGGTTGTGACCTCAGGGTCATGAGGTTGAGTCCAGGGTTGGGCTCAGCCCGGAGTCGGCTTGAGGTTCTCTCTCCATCTCCCTCTGCCCCTGCCCACCCCGTGCTCTCCCTCTCTCTCTCTCTGAAGTAAATAAATAAATCTTTCTTAAGAAGTATTTACATGATATTACACAGGCATAACATATATAATTGAATTGGATTTTGTCAGCAGGTGTGGTGAGGGGAAAGTCCTCAGAACTGGACACGGAGACCAAATATATGGGGATTAGATAAGAGGGACGTTCGGAGATTGACTAATCAATCAGCATTCAGATAGTCAAGACTGATCCTGAGACTTCATCAGGATAAAAATCTTTTTCTCTATGAAAGACACTGTGAAGAGAATGAAAAGACAAGTTAAAGACTGGGAGAAAATATTTGCTAACCGTATATATGACAAAGGACTTGTATCCAGAATATATAAAGAATTCTCAAAACTCAGTGGTAGAAAAAAACAGAAAAACAAAAAACAATTTTAAAGCACACAGAAGACTTGTAACAGATACTTATCCAGAGAGGAGATACGGATGGCAAATAAGCAAACAAAAAATGCTCAACATTAGCCTCTAGGGAAATGCAGATTTAATCCATGATACCACCACACACCTGTGACAGTGGCTAAAATCAAAATATTGACAACTCCAAGTGCTGACAAGGATGTGAAGAAACTGGATCACTCATATATTGCTGGTAAAAATGTAAAAATGATACAGACACTTCAGAAAACAGTTTTGAACAGTTTCTTATAAAGTTGAACATACATTGAGCGCAGGCCCTGGCAATCCCGCCTCTATATATTTACCCTAGAGAAACAAAAATGTATATCCACACAATAATCTGTACGAGAGTGTTTATAGAGCAACTCTATTCGTGATTGCCAAAAATTAGAAACAGCCCAAATATCTTTCAACAAGTGAGTAAACAACAGATGTATGATACATCCATACTATGAGATTCACTCAGAAATAAAAAGGAGCGACCTACTGATACATAAAACAATTTGGATGAATCTCAAGGACGTTATCCTGAGTGAAAGAAGCCAGTCTCCAAAATGTCATACTGTATGATTGCATTTATATGGCACTTTAAAAAGACAAAATTAAAGTGACAGAAAACAAATCAGTAGTGGCCAGGGGGTGAGTACAAGGGGTTAGTGTAAAGGAGTTTGGTGGGTAGATATGACTGTTCCACATTCTGATTGTGGTGGTGGTTATACAAATCTACCCATGTATTAAAATTCATAGAATTACACACCCAAAAAAGTCAATATTACTGTGTGCTAAATATTTTTCTTAAAACACTAATCCTTAAAACATTAAATGGTTAATTTATTTTTTTTTAAAGATTTTATTTATTTATTCAACAGAGATAGAGACAGCCAGCGAGAGAGGGAACACAAGCAGGGGGAGTGGGAGAGGAAGAAGCAGGCTCATAGCGGAAGAGCCTGATGTGGGGCTCGATCCCAGAACGCCAGGATCACGCCCTGAGCCGAAGGCAGACGCTTAACCGCTGTGCCACCCAGGCGCCCCAATGGTTAATTTATTTTTAAACTGAGCATAGAAGTGAAAAGTTTTTGAAAGTCTGATTATAAAGTAAATGTTTCCAAGCCACACTATATTTTACCAGTGAACGATCATGGTTAGCTTCCACTTTCCTATCTCTGTGCACAGCAAGATATTCCTATACTTGAGTCCCAATAGTTTATCATTTTAAGTCTATAGTACCCTCTCCTCTTCAGATAATTTATAAGATGTCAAAAAAGTGTTTTCCAATTCTTCACACAAGTCAGTAGTAAATCCAAGAGGCCAACTCATTACTGACAAGGCCTTGCCCTCCAAAAACTTAGTACTTTTACAAAAATAAACCAAGTCAATTGATTCTCCCATTGTTTGTACTGCATAATACTCACCAAGAAATTTCACAGAAAGAATATATATAAACAATTTCTTTTAAGAAAGAAAAAGACTGACAGCAATATGCAAAAAAAAAAAAAAAGGAAAGAAAAGAAACTAGGCCACTATCTTACACTATACACAAAAATTAACTCAAAATGGATTAAAGAATTGAATGTAAGATCTAAAACCATAAAACTCCAAGAAGAAAAGAGGCAGTAAAATTCTCAACATAGGCCTTGCAACGACTTTTTTAATAGAGCACTAAAAATAAAAGCAACAAAAGCAAAAATCAACAAATGGGACTACGTCAAACTAAAAGCCTCTGCACAGCAAAGGAAATCATTAACAAAATGAAAAGGCAGCCTATTGTATGGGAGAAAATACTTGCAAATATCTGATAAGGGGCTAATATCCAAAATATATAAAGAACTCATATAACTCAATAACAAAGAAGCAGACAAGCCAACTAAGAAATGAGCAGAAGACCTGAACAGACATTTTTCCAGAGAAGACAGACAGATGGCCAACAGGCACATGAAAAGACGTGCAACATCATTCATCATCAGGGAACACAAATCAAAGCCAAAATGAGATATCACCTCACACCTGTTAAAATGGCTGTTATTAAAAAACTAGAAATAAGAAGTGTTGGCCAGCACGTAGAGAAAAGGTAATGCACTTGTGGTGAGAATGCAGATTGGTGCAGCCACTACAGAAAACAGTATGGAGGTTCCTCAAAAAATTAAAAATACAACTACCATATGATCCACCAATTCCACTTCTGGGTATTTATCTGAAGAAAATGAAAACACTAATTTGAAAAGACATCTGCAACCCATGTTCCTTACAACATTATTTACAACAGTCAAGATATGGAAACAACCTCAGTGTCCATCAGTGGGTGAATGGACAAAGAAGACATCACACACACACACACACACACACACACACACACACACACACACTGGAATATTATTAAGCCATAAAAAAAAAGGATAACCTGCCATTTGCAAAAACATGAAATAACCTTGAGGGCATTCTGCTATCTGAAATAAATCAGGCAAAGGAGACAAATTCCATATGATCTCTCTCATACATGCAATCTGAGTTCATAGATGCAGAGAACAGATTAGCAGAAAGTGGGCAGGAAGTGAGGGATAGGGGAAATGGGTGAATTGCATTTGTCTTAGTTTAAATAAATTGAATAAAAAAATTAATAAAAATGTAAAGAGGAAAAAGGGACAAAACATATAGCTGTAACTGCAAATTAGAGTGCAATACCATTTTTTTAAACTATCAGCTTTGTAAAGAATGATGATATTTCTCGTGGAGGAAGTATTCGGAAACGGGGCATGAGGGTAAATTGATTTACCTTTCAAGAGGTCAGTTTAATGGTATGTAGCAAAAGCCTTAAAAATGAGCATCACCTCTGGGACGGCAATTCAACTTCTTGGAATTTATCCTAAGAAATAATCGAGCAAGGATGTTCAGCTTAGCATTGTGTTAATAGTGAAATATTGAGTGCCAGAGTTCTAAAATCCCTTCCAGTGAATGGGTAGAGAGACTTTGTCGTTCTCTGTGCTAGATGCTGCACAGAGTATAACGTTACAGTCTGAGCGTACGGCACGATCAGAAATGTATATGGACTAATGTGCATAAAGAATATACTGAGAGCCAAATATTGAACTGATTTTTAAGATTTTATTTATTTATTTGAGAGAGGGCACAAGCTGGGTGAGGGCAGAGAGAGAAGCAGACTCCCGCCGAGCAGAAAGCCAGATGTGGAACTTGAGCCAAGGACTCTGAGATCATGACCAGAGCCAAACTGGTTCAACTGACTGAGCCACCTGGGGGCCCCTACTGAACTGATTTTAAAAGTAAATAAAATATGTACTTAAATTACATAACTTATAATCTATATATCAAAAAGGTAGAAAATTAAACTACATAATGTCCAGACATTAAAAATAATATGTATCTATATTTATTGACATAAAAAGATTTGCATTTCATACATTTCTAAGTAAAAAAATGCAGACTACAAAATAGTACTATCTCATTTTATACAAAATTTACAAAAAGACAGAAAACATACATATGGCAGAAAATCTGCAAAATGTATTTTAAGATGTTATCGTAGGTTTTTCTGAGTGTGGGATGGTAATTGATTTCTATTTTCTCCTTTATGGTTTTCTGTATTTTCTAGGCCTTTTTTTTCTTGTGAAAGTATATGACTTAAATGATTGAAAAAAATCCGATAAAACTAATTCTAGAAACAACCAGCAGATTAATCAGAGACAGTTTTCTTTATATTAATAGTTGTCTTTCTCCTCAAGAAGGCTATGCCCCTTAGGTGTTTGGAATCCAGCCTTTCTTCTCAGACTCCACTGGCTTGTGGGGGGAGGGGTGGGTTCCATCCATTGCCCCAGGGCATTTAGAGTCACAGGGGCAATCTCCCAGCTCAGTTAACAGCTGATAATATATCTTAAGCAACATCCATACTTGTAGTCCATTCAAAGACTTTGGGTGGGGATCAGCCACTATCAATGATCCTGTTGCACCCTGACTTTTTTCTTTGTAGCTCTCCATTATCTGCTTCCAAAGTTAATTTGGAAATGAATTCAGCCTTAACATCTTTCCATAATATCTCCTTTGAAATTAAAAAAAAAAAAAAGCTACAGAACTTTTTTCAAGCAGTTTTCCTTAAAACTGGGTTTCATTTAAAATTTAGAATTTCTAATTTTTCCAGGTAATAAAAAGTCAGACAGCAAAGGAAGACATTTTTGTCTTTCCTAAATTAATTGTTTTTTTTTTTCTTTTTTAGATGCTGTTCACATTTCTATTCAGGAAAAAAGAATAAATGAATTTGCTGGTTTATATTATTTCCTTTTCATCCACATGTATAACTTTTCCATATCTACACAGCTTGCTGATCTGATGCATTTAAAAGCAATCTTGTTATTACTAATTTCAAAAAATTTTGCAATGTGCTTCTGGATTTAGTCACTTAATTTCTAGTTCACCCCTAATACCTGGACATTTTGATTTATCTGTGGCACAGTTTTCATGTGTTTACAGTAATGTTTTTAGTTAGCCTTCAGGTTTTTTTAAAACATTATTTTAAAAATCTATTTTGGCCAAGTTTTTTAATTAGTGTTTGAACTTTATCTAAATGTGTGTTCTTGGCTTTACCCCACCTGATAAAATGTCGGGCTTGATCGCGCTATGATTATCCAAGAGATCACTCAGAAACACCTTACTAAACCAGTTTTTGCTCACTCCTACAAACACTCTATGCCACTTGGGGTTATTCTACTTTGCTAGAATTTGTCATTTGCCTCATCCTAAAATCTCATCTCTGCATTTCATCCTGAATTAGGCAGCTTGACAACTGACAGGTAGATAATTGAAATTTTTAATTTCTTACCTGACCTACCATTTCAACTTCCCCAGTTTCATTGGGAAAATGATTGTTAGCACCCTTTCTTTCTATTTTTATTATTTTTAAAAAATTTTTTATAATTATAGAAGTTATGCTGGCAGAGATTTCAGAAAGAATACTTACATAAAAAAATTTTTGATGTCATTTCTAAGGGTATTTTCCCTCACAAAGAATGATAGAATTCCCTGAACTCCGGCCTAAATACACCATTTGTTACCCATCTTTCTCCAATTATCTCAAGACCACTTATTTCACACTGTCCCCTCCCTCACATATCACCAAGCGTTCCATTTCATCCAGTTAATGGTTTCTGCATTTTTATATTTTGACCTGACTTTTCTCCCATTTCCCACAAATGCCAAATAGCTTTCTACTGATAAATCGGATACCATTTTCCTCAAATAAATCATTGACTTCCCTTCAGTGACGTAGCATCAAATTCCTTTCAATGACTCTAGCTACTTTCCATGTGCTTTTCTTAACTTGCTGGTCTCTCTGTAATTTAGAAACAGCTCTATCTACTCAAAAAATTCTAAACCAGCTTCCTGATACTCTTCCTTCCTCATCTAGTCTCCACAGCCCCCAAAGTCTTCTAATTAACAATAATAGCAATTATTTATCAACCACAATGTACCAACTGCTTTTGAGATATCATATCTTATCCTCACAGTGGGGGGGAAATTGTTATTCCAGTTTCACAGGTGAGGAAACTGAAGCTTCGAGATTCAAGCAACGTGCCCAGGCAAGCTCAGCAAGTGACGGCTGGAGTTGGGATCCAGGTCTCTCTGATGCCAGTGCAACTTCTATCTTGATACCATGATGTCATTCCCGCCCGGGCACCCATGCCTGACCATTTTATCTGGGTCATGAACCACTGCTCCAGGAGAGCCCATGACTCAGCCTCCTGCCTGCAGTCCTAACTTACGCAAAATGGGACTGGTATGGGACTCACCAGACACAAGTTTCTCTCAAATTCCTCGTATGTGGCCTTCTCTTAGGTGCTTAAAGCTCCTCCCAAATGCATTACTTTTTTCTCTCAAAAACTTAATTCCTTTTCTAAAGTCTTCAGTGGTTCCTCCAGCGCACACTACTTTTTCCTGCTTTCGCAACAAAACTGGTTATTGATTTATTACTTTTTTAGTGTGGCAGCAAATCAATACACCAGGAAGCAGTTTGTCAGATGATCCCAAGATTGCAGAACAATTATTTTCTTGGGGGAAATGAACACCAGGGCTTCCTGTTTGAGAATTGTGGCTGATCCCATCTTCCCAGCCCTTCTTTTGTTCTAAAGCAGAAAAAACCTGGTCTGGTGATTACTCACATCACATTTCCAGCTTTGCCATTCCCTTGGGCACTAACTTATTTTCTGGCATTTGGAAAGATTACTCCCTCAGGGTTTAATTGCAATTAGAGGAACAGGTTGGAGAGAACATCAAATTGCATTCTGGGAAAAAAAATTTTTTTAATGTGAAGGAAAGGAGCTGGGTGGTAAGAAAAGTTATTCATTTCCAAAATACATTTTACAGAAACACAAAGCTAATAACTTATACTTAGTGTTCCTTCTATTTTTGTTATTTGGCTCTTGACAGGCAATTTTATTTACCACTTTCTAAATTAATTATGAAATCAAACTGCGGCTTGGCATGTCCGCTTCTTCCGCAAATCATCTCGGCTGCCTCTGGCTGACAGTTGTGACATGCGCACATAGCCCCCAACTGTGACCTGCTCACCTACACTGAGACGTTGACAGCCCCTCTCTGACCCTTTAGGGGTACTGTTAACCCTTCTGCAAAACAAATCACTGCTGTCTTAGCCACCTAAACTTTCTACGGGGTCTCTTCAGCCTTTTCGGTTTTCTGTGTTTTGAAGAAATAGCTTTTAAGAAATCAGTATTCTTTTTAAAGCATTTTTGACTAAGAATCTTCTTTTTTGTCTGGTAAAATAAAAAGGAACTCCTTTAAGCAAACCAAACTTGAGGTTAAATTCATTGATCAAGCACCTAAAAATTAGATTCAATCATCGATTGCATTTTTGCTTACTCTTCAGAACCCTAAATTATCAACTCCTACATGCTGGAGTCCTGGCTCCCTGGAGTGATGCCCCTCACTTTCTGTGCGTCTCATGTTACATCGTTATTCTTTAAGAATTTTATTCTGCTATATTGTTTTTTATATCAGGAAGCCACTTTAAATTTTCTTTGGAACAAAGTGGGATATATATAAATAAATTAAAAGTCTGGAAAGGATCCTAGACCCAGGAATTAAGATTCGCCATTATTAGCTATGGGATCCAGAACAGGTCACTTAAAATTTCTGTGTGTCCGTTTCCTCCTCGACAAAAGTATAGGGTTAGCATGCGATGATCTGTAAGGGTTTTTCTCTTATTCCGATCTTGGGGTGATAGAACTGCCAGTCAATGGAACAGATAAAAATCGAGGGAATATCTAAACTCCCCCTGGGCTGAATATACTCCGTTGGCACTTAACATTCATTCCCACTTCCTTCCAGTGTGCTTTTCTGTACTGCAGAGGCTGCAAAGCTAAAAATTACATTACCCAGTCTCCCAGCTAGGGTCCTGGGTACGAATGAGGATAACGAAATGCATTTGCATGAGATTTTGAAAGTGGAAATGAAATAGGAACTCTCTTGGTGCTTTTTGTTGCTGTTGGGAAACAATGTCACGGAGATGCTAGTGTCCAGTCTCCAGCTTCACGGGGGGCCGGGAGTAAGGGTGGCAGATGTCACACTCCATGTTCTAGACCCGATCACTGCATTCCACCAGGGGTTGTCAAGAAACATTTGTGATAGTAGTGTTTGTGGCTTCCCATGCCTGGCTTTCTTAGCATGCATCTTATATTTTGTGATGAGATTACAGCACCTTGAGAGGGTCATGTCTGCAGTGTTCCAGAATTCATTGCTTGTCTCCTGTTACAGCCTGATCCTCTCTTCTTCTTTTGATTTTGTGAGTATCTAGCTCCCTGTTTTAAATTTGTTTTTCCTTAAACTGCTAAAGGGGATCAGGATATTCCACCCCAAAATATTCTGTTTGCATAAGAATTATTTTGAACTAAAGGCAATTGAGAAAGAGCCGACACAGAAAAACTGTCTCCTTTCCCCCTTTATGCCTAAAGGCAGGGTATGAATTTCCCTTGGTGAAGGTGTCTCCTCTCTCCTCTCCAGTACCAGAAAGAGACAACTCTTATCCCCAGAGACAGCACCGACTTGAACCTACACAAATAAACCTTACTGAAGTAACCTTAACCTTCCATTAGTTTCCCCTCATATAATCACTTTCCCACAATTTACCACCTGTAGAAACCCAAGCACTTCTTGATGTCACTTCTCCACAGATTAATCACTTTTTGTTAAAATGCTATGTAAACTCTTAGGCCTCACCACCTCTTTGGGTTTTCACTTCCTTTTCTGTGAGACCCCACATACACATAAAAATTAAAATATTCACATAAAATAACATGTATATGCCTTTTCTCCTGTCTTTTGTCAGTTTAATTTGCAGGACCTCAGTCCATGAACTTAAGAGATAAAGGAAAAAAGTGTTTTTGTTTTGTTTTTTACCCTATAATACCTGGAGTAGTTTTTGATCTCTTTCTTCTAGCCTAATTTATTTTCAAGTTCTAGTTTCTTCCTCCTTGGTTCTTGCTAATTTTTTTTTTCCAAATATAATTTGTTTACATAATGCAAACCTGGTTGACAAGTGAAAAATGTAATCAAATTGGTCCTATAAGAGCTTTTTTAATATCCATTTCAGCTCAACCCTTTTTTTCCCTTTGATTCAAGCCAAATGTTCTTCCAAATTTATTCAGCACTCAGTGTGATTATGTCCTGAGTGCTCTTTTGTGCCGTGGCATGCATGAACTCAGGATTTTCTTTGGAAACTATTTATACTATTTCGTTCTGTATTTCTTCGCCACTGGTTTGATCTGCTATTTTGAGTTTAGGCTTTTCTCCTTCGAATATCAGAATTAACATATACATAAGATCCTGAAATACATTATCCCCTATAGTTTTCTAACTTTTTACCTTGAAATAATTGTAGGTTCACAAGAAGTAGCAAAGACAGTACTGAGAGGTGCAGGGTACCCTATAATTTAACAAACACTTTTTATCATCACTAAAATTTTAGCTACTAACTCTCTTACTTTCCTAACACTCTTCATGCCACATTATTTCCCTCCTCAAAAATCTGAAGTAAGAAGTGACATCACTGAAAACGGCAGAGAAGGAAATTCTATGGCTCCATCCCTTCATAAAAGCAATTAATAGGGGTGTCTGGGTGGCTCAGTCGGTCAAGTGTCTGACTCTTGATTTTGGCTAAGATCGTGATCTCAGGGTGGTGAGATTGAGCCCAGCGTCAGGCTCAATATGGAGTCTCCCTCTCCCTCTGCCTCCTCCCAACTTACGCTCTATCTCAAATAAATAAATAAAGTCTTTTTTAAAAAATCAATTAATAGTAGTGACGGTTGCACAAAAGATGGTGGTGATGATTGCACAATAATGTGGATGTAATTAATATCACCATACACTTAAAAATAGTTAAAATAGCTAATTTTATGTATGTATATATACATATACTATAATAAAAATATTAAGAATACATGAGAAAAAAAGCAACTTAACAAGCTAGCAAAATATCAATCAACTTTTGCAGAACTCTGGAAACTAGTCAAAAATTAACAATCAGGGGGGCGCCTGGGTAGCGCAGTCGTTAAGCGTCTGCCCTTGGCTCAGGGCGTGATCCCGGAGTTCCGGGATCGAGTCCCACAGTTCCGGGATCGAGTCCCACATCGGGCTCCTCCTCTGGGAGCCTGCTTCTTCCTCTCCCACTGCCCTGCTGTGTTCCTTCTCTCGCTGGCTGTCTCTCTGTCACATAAATTAAAAAAAAAAAAATTAACAATCAGGGAAAACTTAATGATAACAGAAGCTGCCCCACGGTAGTAAGAGCAGTGTGGCAATTCAGACTGCCCATCCACCATTCCCCATCCCCAGAGCAGTGCCCATGAAGACAGTGGTATGCATTACTGGTGTAGGTTGCCAGTGCCCAAGGGAGAAATGTGGATATTAGTCTCAAAACACTGTGGTTGTGTGTTTCAACTTCTTTGGTAGCTACATAAAGAACCAGCACAAGGGCCTGTCCTTGTTTTGCTTACTTAGAGCATTCTCAGGGCTGGGGTGACTTCCCAGGGAGCATTTGCCAAAAGCATTTAAAAGCAGAAATATTGGCCGTGGGAGCCTGGGGCAAGGGATAGCAGTCAGGACAAGCAACAGACAAAGTAGAAAACCTGGGGAAAAGAAGTAGGGAAAGGTGATACATGGAGGAGAGGGCTTTTAAAAGCTCCTACACATCATAAAGAATTGATAAGACCACACACATTCCCAGAGCTGGTTATACTCTCAAAAAAGTCCTAAAAAGACCTGAAGCTTTTACCTTTGACTGACCTTCAGACTCTGAGCAAGCAGGAAAAGGCAGAGTTGTAAATAGCTCAGCTAACTGTTCAAAAAATATCCCCACTCAGAGCCAATTTTCAAACTTGGAAGAGTGTTTTTCGTTTTTCTTTTTTGCCTTTAGGCATTTAAGGAAATTCTGTAAAAATACTAGATGACCACTAAGTTAATAGAACACAGATTTCTGTAGCCACACGCAACACAGAATACAGGTTTTATTAAAATAGTTTAGAAAGGCCACTAAGGAAGCAAACAGCAACAGTCCAGAACCAGACTCATTAACAAAACCCAGGGAGTGGAGAGAATCTGATTTTCAAAGTTGTCACATTATAATATTAAAAATGTTCAGCTTTCAACAAAAATATTGTGAGTCATACTAAGAAACAAGAAAGTATGGCTCATTAACAGGAGGAAAAAGAGCAATTAATAGAAAATGCCCCTGAGGAAACACAGTCATTGGATTTACTAGACAAAGACTTTATATCAACCATCTTAAAGATGCTGAAAGAGATTAAGGACACCATAGACAGAACCAAAGGAAACCAAGAGAACAGTATCTCATAAAAATGACCTGCATATTCAATGCAATTCTTATAAAAATCCCAACACTATATTTTTGCAGACAGGGAAAAGCTGATCCTAAAATCCATAGATTTGCAATAGCCAAATCATCTTGAAAAAGGAAAACAAAGTTGGAGGACTGACCCTTCCCACTTTCAAAACTACAACAAAGCTACAGCAATCAAAACAGTGTAGTACTGGCATAAGGATAGACATACAATCAATGGACTAGAATTCAGAGGGAAGAATAAACCCATACATATATGGTCAACTGATTTCCAACAGGGACGCAAAGATCATTCGGTGGAGAAAGAATAGTCTCTTCAACATATGATGCTGGCAGAACTGGATGTCCCCTTGCAGAACAATGAAGTTAGACCCTTACTTCTCACCACAAAAATTAACTCAAAATGGATCTAAGACCAAAATGTAATAGCTAAACCTATAAAATTCTTAGAAGTAAACATAGTGGAAAATCTCTGGATTTGTTCACGGATCTTAGATATGACACCAAAAACACAAAGAACTACAACAATAAAAAAGAGAAATTGGACCTTATCAAAATTAAAAATGTTTATGCGTCAAAGGACACTGTCAAAATAGTGAAAAGATAACCACAGTATGGGAGAAAATACTTGCAAATTATATCTCTGGTAAGAGTCTAGCATCCAGAATATAGAAAGAACTCCTACACCTCAACAACAGGAAGACAATAAAATAAAATGGGTAAAGGACTTAAACAGACATTCCTCCAAAGGAGATTTATGAAAGGCCAACAAGCACATGAAAATATGCTCAATATCACTAATCATCAGGGAAATGCAAATCAAAACCACAAGAGATTCCACTTCACACCCACTAGGATGGTTATAATTTTTTTAAATGAAAATAAGAAGTGTTGGTGTGACTGTAGAAAAATTGGAATTCACATACTTTGCTAGCGGGGAATATAAAATAGCACAGTCATTGTGGAAAACAGTTTGACAGTTTCTCAAAAAATTAAGTATAGAATTACCATATGGCCCAGCAATTCCAATCTTAATTATATATGCAAAGAATTGAAAACAGGTACTCAAACAAAATCCTCTACATAAATGTTCATCACAGCACTATTCACATGGGCCAAAAGGTAGAAATAAGCCAAATGTCCATGAAGTCATGAACGGATAAACATGTTGGTATATCCATACAATAGAATATTACTCAGCCATAAGCAGGAAGGGCTGATACATGCTACAACATGAACGAGCATCAAAATCATTAGACTAAGTGAAAAATGCCAGACACATAAGGTCACGGATTATATGATTCCATTTAAATGAGATATCCAGAATAGATGTAAATCCTTAGAGACCAACAGTAGATTAGTGGCTGCCAGGGACTAGCGGGGAACAGAGTAGAGAGTGGCTGCCTCATGAGCACAGGGGTTCTTTTTAGGTGATGAAATCCTTTGGAACCGGCTAGACGGATGGTTGCACAGTATTGTAAACATCACTGAAGTGTTCACTTTAAAATTGTTAATTTTATGCTGTATAAATTTTACCTCAATTAAAAAAAACCAAATCTTTTATGTTCTCACCCACCTCAACACCTTTCCACCTGAAATGTCCTTTCTTTCTCTTTCCTACTTTGCTTGAGTAACTCCTACTTCTTCAAGGTTCTGCTCAGGTTTACCCTCTCCGGAGAGAGCGTTTCCCTCCCCTAATCTTATTCCTTCGCTCCAGCTGGAGTATAGATTTAACCATAGGTTCCCACAACACCCTTTGCACACTGCATTTGTCACACTGTCTTCTAATTATCTCTCCCTCCAAACTGTGAGATTCTCAAGAGCAGAAATTGTGCCAGAAATATCTCCTGGCAGTGGTCCTGGCACACAACACATGCTCACAAAGTGTTGAATTGATAAACTTTCTCCGGCATGATTTTTGCACCAAACTCCTTCTGTTTCTTTACTTCAGCCTAATACACTCAAGTTTCCTCATCATTGTGGACCACTGGTCACCAGGAGCCCCAGGAGAGCATGGATCCTCATAGACACATCCCCGCTGGAGAAACAGCTCAGCATTCATGCCCTTTTTCTGGTGGGTCAGGAATGCCATCTTTCTTCAATGAATGTAAGGGGAAGAACAGGGGGGCCTTGGAGTCAAAGGAATAAAATTCAAGTTCCTGTTGCCCCATTCTCTTGTGCAACCTTGGCCAAGCCAACTATGCCCTATGAGATTCATTTTCCTCATCTGTAAAATGGGGATAAAAATAACTGCCCTCTCTTACTCCCAGAATCACTTGAGGATTAAAATGAAATCAATGTATTCACATAGACTGCATGTTTAAAATTTTATAGACCTCAAAGCTTTTCAAATCCATGCATAAGAGAAATTCAGAGTCAACCAAATCTGACCACCTTCCCAGTCATAGTCAGCCATCTTTTTACAGAACACATAGGATTAAGTAAAAATTCTAACACGGTAAAGAAATATGAATGATAATGAATTCATCTTCATCAACTCCCTAAAATAGAATGATTGAAACTTATTCTTAGAAATAGCAATGTTCTGGGGAGTTTCTGTCCCACATACATGAGTAACTGAGGCAACAGGAACAATCTGGAGGATCTGGCTAATCCTTCCATCCTGGTGTCTGATCTGTGACTGCATGTTAGGAAATGGGGTGCTGTGGGGTAATTATACCCATGCTCATGACACAATGAAAGCTGTTTAAACTCCTACCCAGATCTCATGGTATAACAAAAATCCACAATAAATCACTTCCTAGCTTGAGATTGGAGTAAACACTCTTTAGAGTATGGAGTTGATTTTGCTATATTGAGGAATATTGCTTCATACTTCTCCAATAAGCCATGTTTTTAAAAATGTCATTCTTGCACTGAAAAATACATGACCCCATTTCCTGACTCCCACTAGTGATGATCTAAGGATCACTTTAACCTCTCCATCCATCATAAAAACCTAGAGTCAATTAAGATTGACCACCTTTCGTAGCCATGGTTTACAATTTTTTTCTTCTCTGCTAATGGCTAGCCCATAAAAATAGTAAAATGGATAAATAAAGGTAATTATTAAGCAGGTATTTTAGGCTCCTTTCATATTTGCTTGCTATGAAATAAAAAACAAATCCAATGTAAATAAAGTTATTCTTGTCAGAACCTATCATAGGAGCATGAAATGGTCTAAGAAAAAGTTTCAGGCCATGTGGGTCACAAGAGCTTGATAAAGTGAAGGGATGGCCACTTCTTAAAATAGCAGAAATATTGTCTTTTACTTTCAGGTTTGAAATAGTCTGAAAGCTGTTCTCTTTTCCATCAAAATTAAGAGCTTCTTATATTGGTTCCTTCTTTCTTCAGCCTGTCCATACTGACAAAGCAAAGCATACTAGAGAGAGGAAAGTGAAAAACACACAGATACTAATTTTTCCTGGGCAACAGCAGCTTACAAGTTGCACAGAACATTCTGAAGTAAAGCCGAGTTTCTTAAATTCTAGATGCTTGAATCTGTGCAAGTAAATTAGTGACGGCGATAGCCTGAGCAAGGGACAGATGATGCATGAAGGCTAACCAAGTCTAAGTTTAGATCCAACTCTAAAAATTGATCAATTACCAACTGTCTACAAAATTAATACTAACTTCTTATGCAACCTGGCACAGAGCAGGGAAGAACAGTGGAGTAGAAAGGCCAAAGAAGATGAAAGATGTTTATTTCCTGAATGAGGAGAGATTGGAAGTTAACGTCAAAACTGCATCACGTATCATGTTTAAATGAAGTGTTAAAAAAAAAACTCCAAAATATGACAGTTAAGGAAGGCTTTTTCCAATGGGTGCAAAATATTTCATTTCTGACCTTGTCTTCTAGTCCCCTACCCCAACTAGTTACAGCCACACTGGCCCAAAACATTATCTTTACTCAGGTCATATCCTTAGCAAATACCGACTCTTTCTTCACGACCCAGTTCACTTACCATCTCTTCTGTGAATCCCTCTTTGATTCCCCCGATGTTCCACTGCATGGCATCATAGGGCTTTGTTCATCTCCCTATTAAAACACTTACCACACTAAATTGCAAAACCTTGAAGTACTTGCCTGTTCCCCATGTCTTATATCTTTGTTCTCCTTGGACTTAGCAAATTGTCCAGCAGAGGCTCATAAATGTTTGTCGAACAGTTAGTGAATCTCCCATTCCTCCTCTCATCAGCCAGCTATCTACCTCCACAACGGCCTTGACATCCCAGTTCCTACTTCCTACATGAAGTCCGAGATGATAATCCTCTTTGAGATACTAACACAAGGAACCAGTCAGTAAGTTTTGGCTGGGAGATCTTAACAGCATCATTAACTGTGGTCATGGGGAGCATGCTAGCTGCCTAGCAAAGGCCAGAATGTGCGGCCTTACAGTCTTGGTTACCAAGTGAATTTATATCAAAGAAGAGCAGAAGGTAGACCGGAAAGTCTACAGATAAGTTCACGGATGCTCTGCTCTACTTGAGTGGTAGAAGAAAGGTAAACCAACTGGACGAAATAAAATACTATCCTGCATGCTGTAAGACTCTTCAGCAGACTTTCTAGTGAAGATGTATTGTGAGGATTAATAGAGAAGGGAGGGAATAAATATCTGATTTGTTATCAGTTTGGGTTTATAATAGCATATAGACACTGCACTCTTCTAGCGTGCTCTGTTGTGCTGGAAGCGTGGCTGTGTTGCTTAGTTTTTTCCTTGCTGCTCCTCATCCATCCCCTGCCCAAGTCGGCCTTGCTCTGTGCCCTAGGAGGCTGCCTGGGATTGATGCACCATCAGCAGCCTTGCCTTCTGGGAGTCAACAGCCAAGGTCATAAGGTTGAGAGACTGCTGTCTATTTCTCCTGCCCCTACCCCACTAAGGCTTCCACAACAGCCCCTCTCCCCCACGCCTCCAGCTCTCCCTAGACTTGTAATCCTTTTCCTGGTGGGGGTGCCTTCTGTTTCCTGGAAAGAGCCTGACTGATCATATAGTCACCTGCCCACAACTGGAAAGATATGTGTATAAGCCCACTGATTTTTACCCATTGCAGAAAGATCACAAGCTTTGGTGGAACAATAGATAGTTCCTCCTGGCGATTGTTTTGAACACTGATAATTTGACCCCTCAGAGACAAATGTCTGAGGCTGCACCTCTCCTTCCTGCCACAACTGACCTCTTCAGACCAGAGCTGTGCAGCCATGGCCCACTTCCTTTCAGTTCAATAAACCTGCTCTAAGCATCTTTACTGGTTCACTGGTGTCATTTTAACAAAAAGAGTGAATATCTAGGGAGGCTTGTACGGCTATGTGTTATCTGTGTCAGATTTTACTTGTGTTCTTTTGTTTAAAACACTGTGGATTCCCTTGGGATTATTACTGATGCAGAACCACATTTTCAAAAAGATTCTTTCATTCTTGGCAGAAAAGCAGCTCACCTGGTCTCTGCTCATTTTTCAAAATGGTTTGAGTTTCTTCATTATTTGCACCTTCCCATCCCTCCCTTTCCAGGTGCTGAATGCTCATAGCAGATCCCAGAGGCACAAGGATGGTGTTGTCTGTCACTTCTAAGTGATGCTTCTAAGTGCCTTTCTCTAGGAAGGCAGATTCTTCTGGGAGTTAAAGATGATGAAAGCCAAAAATTGTTTTTCAGGTATTTGGGGTTTAGCGAAACACGGGATGTGTGTGCTGCCAGGTAGCACCAATGTTCATCTTTAAGCTTTCCATACGTTACCATATATTTGCCCAAAATACTATCTTACGTTACTCTGCCTTTCTGTTTGCCTACATTTCTGGGCAATACTCCTAAGACTCCAGATATTTTAAAGCCCGTCTTAAAAATAGCCATCACCAAAAATAAATAAATAAATAATTAATTAATTAAAGCCCTTAGGCAATTGCATTCAGGTAGGAACAAAGGATTTAATTTGAGGTTCAAAAGTAATGAGGCTTACAGGAATTCGAAACATGGCCTGGTACTAGATGTCTGAAAATTCCTTTGTACAAGTGTTCTTCTCATTATTTTAAAATCACAGTTTCATATATAAATAATACCTATAACATCAGTTGTATTCAGAGACACATACACTGGTGTGATTGAGGTGAATTGCTATTCTCAGCTCTGGATCCCTGAAAACTTGATCTTTTGGAGTCTGATGGCTTTGAGTTAGCAGGTAGCTACCCTGGATGCTATTGTCCCCCACCTGCCTCAGAGGGTCAGAAGACAATATTTGTTTATCCCTTGTTCTGTCTAGGGTTTGCCATTAACAACTCGTTAGTGTAACAAGAGGGAAGGAAGAAGTAGCACTACCCCTGCCCTTGGGGACGTCTAAGAAGCTAAGAGTACACCAGGCAAGTAAGCCCACTACAATGAAGTCCATATGAAGAGAACGCTCCGCAACACCATTAGAATGGCCAAACAGGAATGCGGCCTAAACGGGTTTATTTTGATCCTTTTATTTTATGTCTAGAAGAAGAGCTGATCGAAGTGAATTTGAGTTCACTTTACCTCAAAGCCCTTTTACATCGCCATGGCTAGAAGCATGCCCATTACAGTCAGGAAGTCCACTGGAGTCCATGGTATTGCCTTTCGAACACATTATATTACAGGCTAAGTAAGCAGTTACTGAAACTATAAAACTGTATCTCTAGAGCGCTCTACTAGATATCAGGGTAGAGGAATCCAGGGAAATAATCGAATATGGTTTCTGACCTTAAGCTTACCACCTGGCTGGGAAAAGCAATCATAATCAGATAACATGGTTGGGGGGGATAAATAAGTTCATGTCCAAAATACAAAGTAACAGAGTACAGGTTGACGCCTTTGGAGCTAAGGTAGACGACCACTTAGAACGGGATTGAAATGGGGCGCCCGGGTGGCTCAGTCAGTGAGGTGTCTGCCTTTTGCTCAGGTCATGGTCCCACGGTCCTGGGGATCGAGCCCCACATGGGGGTCCCTGCTCAGTGGGGAGCCTGCGTCTCCCTCTCCCTCTGCTGCTGCTCGGCCTACTTGTGCTCTCTCTGTCTGTGTCAAATAATAGATAAACTCTTAAAAAAAAAAAAAAAGAAAATGGGATTGAAATGATCAAAATGCTTCCTGTCATCTAATTGTTTGATAGTATAATTTGCGTCTCTCAAGGAAAACCCAGCCCTCCTACCAGGCCCTTCCGGGGTTGCAATTTTACTCCTTTTCTTCAGGAAAAACTAAGGTGTCTGGGATGCTTAGTTTAGGTAAATGGTTTATGGAGCTGTAAGATGCACATGATTTCTGTTTCTTAAAAAAAAAAAATAATTCTACTTTACTTGGAACCCAATGCAAGTTTCTCCAGACCTAAGGAAATAGTTTTCAAAGTGTATTTTAAGGGCCTTCTACATCAAAATCAACTGAGTGACCAAGACCTACTAAACTAAACTGGTGGAAGAGCTCAAGAATCTTAATTTTAATAAGTATCCCAGGTTACTATGCTTCTACCACCAATAGCTTGAGAACAACTGGTTAAGGGCCTATGCTGATTTGGGGGGCATATTCTAACCTTATTCTTACCAACGAAATCTGTAATAAGAATCAACCCAGTTAAAAAAAAAAAAAAAAAGAATCATCCCTGCTTATTATGCTCTTCCATTTATTTATTTATTTATTTATTTATTTATTTATTTATTTATTTATTGAGAGAGAGCAAGCAGGGAGAGGGGTAGAGGGGGAAGGAGAGGGAATCTCAAACAGACACCCACTAAGCACGGAGCCCACCCAGGCTTCATCTCACGACCCTGGGATCATGCCCTAAGCTGAAACGAAGATTCGCATGCTTAACTTACTGAGCCACCCAGGCACCCTGAGTTATACTCTTTTCTATGCCGCAGGAATTATTAACCCCCCAGGCCCTTGGATTTCTACAAAATCCCTGGATGGGCTTCAAAACAAAAACCCCTGAATGTTTGTGCAAAATTGTGTGCAGGCATATGCTTTTTTCAGGGGTAAGCTTCCACAGATAACTTCAGATTATCGAAGGAGCTCAAAGACATAAAATAACCCACTGCTTTATGGAACTGATTATATGTAAACTCTAGTTCCCAATTGTTGAAATTTCCCTCTGGAGTCAGTACACGCATAGATACTAAGCGACCTAAGCAACAGAATTCTCAAGGCAGTAAAATGAATTGACGTTTACAGAGCATCATGGGCGACTATGGTGCAGTGAACACATATTCATTTCCCACAACCCCTCTTCAGCTCCTATGAGCAGAGAACAGCACCATTGCTATTTATGTCTCTAATAACAATAATTTATTGAGCACTTACTCTTTGCCAAGTTTAAACTAAGCACCCGGCATATAAGAGCTCATTTAAATCTTCTAACACCTCTCTATAAAAGGGGTTCTACTATTCCCTCCATTGTATAGATGAGGACACTGAGACTTTATTTGAAGTCCTCTTCCCTCATCTCTGCATCCTTAGTAATAATAGCAACAACAACAACAACAACAACAACAACAACAACAATAATAGCTAACTTTCATTGAATTCTTATGTGCCAGGTATTATTCAAAGCACTTGTTTTATAGAAGAGGAAGCCAAGGCACAAAGAAGGTAAATAGCCTTCCCAAAGTCATCCAGCCAGCAAGCAATCGGCCGAGCCAGGATTCAAACTCCAGTCTGGCCAGAGAGCCCACTCCCAGCCATGCTTTCTATTGTCACAAGTTCTGACCTCTGCCTTACCCAGGAATTACTGATTTGGAGGGCCTGAGTTTCCTTCCGTGGATGCCCACCTCTAGTCCAGTGGATTTCTTTTCTTTCCTCTTTTTAAAGCTCTGTTCACATTACAGGCAGCTGGGAGTAGCCCCAAGTCTCCCCAAGCATCCCTATGGCCACCTCGTGTTGCAGATGGGTCCCAGGTGACAGTGCGCCCAGCCGCCCTTGGCTTTACCCCGGTTCCCAGACCACACAGGTCACACCAGTTGCTCGGAGATGTCGGAGCTCTCAGTTACAATCACAGACACAATAGGACCCGACAGCCCTGCTGGCTCGCAGGAGAACGGGGCAATATCACATTTCAAATATTGCCTCTGACTCCTGCTTTGAGACCATTCAGAGCCCGGTTAAGAAAACACAGTCACAACTCTCCTCGGGGCCGGGGCTGTTGATTTTGTTAGGTGAGATCACTTGAGGAATATAAAACGCAAGAGAAAGAGTGGCAAAGAGGAAAAACAATAGGTGGGTAGATAGGGTCACACAGAAGTCACCGAGCCGCGGAGGAACAGCCCAGCCTCAGCGTTCGGGTCAGTTTAAACCTAGGGTTTAAGAGCCTAAGGAATTAATCAATTCCTACTTGTTTTAATCCCTTCCTGGCTGTACAATGTTTACTTGCACGGTGCTTTTAATTCATCGTGTGTGTGTGTGTGTGTGTGTGTGTGTGTGTGTGTGTGTGTGTGTGTGTGTGTATAAAAGAGGCTGAACTATGACTCAAAAAAATCTTGACAGTAGCCCACCTTCCGGGGACCCAGCACACGCGCTGCAAAGGTTTTGTGTTCAAAGAGCACATTTGTATGGCTGACCATCTAGTGATGCTGGGCTTTTAATGTTATGCAAGGCTTTTTCCTTCCTTTACTCACCACTTAGCGACCATGCTGATTCAACATTTTATAGATGCATAAATTTTCCTTTAGAAGCTGTGCGGAGAACGTGTGCCTCCCTGGGCCAGTTTCTTATTGAAATCAGATGAGGCAGACAGGAACCGCTCACATTTCAGTGAGAGGCTGCCCCCTAGTGAAAATTTTCGGCTACACACGCCACCTACGAATTTATTATTGCAAACGCGGCAGAGGTTTCTTGCCACAAAGGAGAAATGTCCTTCGGTTGCCAGGGATGTGACAGCATTGTGTAATTTAACCATCAATCAGACGTTGCTCTCCTTTCAACTTCCCCAGCCTATTTTTGGTACGTTTCAGTGTTCTGTAAAGTTTTCTTTGATATTTCAATATGTCTCTGGTTTTTAAATATACATAAAAAATAAATATGAAAATATAATATAAATAAAATGTAGTAAAATATAAATAAAAATATTTTCATGAAACTAAGTGAAAGATGATGACCAATGCCCTTTCCTTGTTGTTTTGACAGTAAGCTGTATGTGTATTTCCATTTCTACTTATCTCATTTGGCTATTTCATGGTATTCTTTCCTATCTAGGGCAGCTATGTGAAGTAAATGATTTTTGCTTTTAGAAGGTGACTATATCCACATTCAAAATATTTTAGTTTTCAATGCCTCTATTTTTAATTGCAGCCTAGCATTTGTCCTCATGCCGGTCTTGAAACAATTCGGATGAGGCATTTTTGCATCGTGCCTTACAAGCCTTAACTCTTTACTACTATTATTGCAAAAGTCTCTATTTTAGACAAAAATTACTTTGAATGTTAAACAAAAATACAGTTAGTGTTTTGTTTACAGTTTATTTCTACATTGTTGTACAAAGATGAAATCATTTTCGTGACAAACTTAAACATAGTCTCTCCATTAAAAGCTAGTATCTGGAAACTTGAAAACAGTAGCAAATATGTCCTTCTTTGTTATTCTAGTCCTCCATCTCCCAGCCCTCCCATCTATCTACCATCAGTAGAAGGGATACTATGCTGTCCGAATTAACCTTTTTGAAACTTTAAAGACTTAAAGGTAAAAAAATCAATGACTGTGAACAATTGTTGTAATATCTGGGTGTTTGGAAGCTCACTCTTCACTCCTCTGCTGTCTAATTTCATATAGATGCCATCCAAGATTAGAATCCAAGGTGGTTCTTCATTTTATTTTGGTGATTCTTCCATGGATTTTTAGCTCTCTAGAATCAAAATTCTTTTAGTTTCTCCTACTCATGTACACTGATGAGTATCCTCCATTTTGTAGGTGCCTAAGGACTAATTTGTGTGAAACTCACAGCAACGCTGTGAGAGAGGTATTAGCATGCTCTCTTTAGAAATAATGAGACTTGGCTCAGAGAAGTTGGGTCACTTTCCCAAGGACACACAGCTCATTAATAGCCATCAGAATGCAAACACTGGCCAATGGAGGCTAAGCCTTGTGCTCTTTCTCATCAAGGTTGCTCCACACCCTGCCTTGGCTTGTTGTTCACTAAATCTTAAAGGCATAGGCCATATTGTCCTTATTTTAAGAGAGAAAATTACATCCAGAAAGAACAAAAAGCCGGGAAGTACACATAAACATCAGCATTTCTCCATTGAGATATTCTAAATTAAGGGAAGCAACTCTCAGTCTTTGGGAAGAGTGAATGAGAGCTGTCCCTACGCTGTCCCTAAGGCAGTGAGGAGCACTGGTAATGCCTCTCTGTGGTGATTCTCACCAAGGCTGCACCCTTTTCCCTAGCAATGAATAAGTTAGGACGGCGAAATTTCTCTGCTTACATAATGACGTTATCATAATGGAAAAGAAGGGGACTTCAGATAGACATTGCTAAGAGCAGATGGTATTATCTGAAACAACAAACAAACAAACTGTCCCTTGTGGGATTATGGCATCATGGGAGCTCAAAAAGCTACTCGAACAATAATATCCATAAACAGTGATTCAGAATTGGATTTGAAATTTCACGGCTGATGGAACATTGGCAACATTTTTTCCTTCAGTTATTAAACTGAGTGGGTTTTTTTTAATTTTTATTTTTTATTTTTTGTTTTGTTTTGTTTTGGTCCATTAGCTACACTCTCAGGATGAACAACAACAAAGAACCCTTGCTTCGAGAAGTTTCTGAAGCTTACTAGAAAGCTTAACCTGCCTTTTAAGAAATCATAGCAAGGTAATCTATAGTTTTTTTCTTTTTAAAAATATGAATTCGGTTTAAAAAAAACCAGACTGTGGTCAAGTAAGTAATCATTCAGCAAATATTCACTTGCTGTCTTTGGGAGGAATATACCTACTTCCCTTCCCAGTTGTTTTCCTTGCCCGTGTGATTTGCTGTGGCCAGAAGAAGGTGGTGGGAGTAAGAGTATGCCAAGTTCAGGTCCAAGCTATGGGAGGCATCACGTGTCTGTGCTCAATCCTCTTGTCCTCCTATCTGTGCACTGACACCTGCACACTTGTTCATAGGACAGAGTCTCACTAAAAGACTATTTACTATTATCCTAACAGGCTTTGTTCTCTCATTTCCCAGCCACTTTACAGTAGGCAGGGCGAAATTGCTAGAAGTAAACTTGCTGGTAACAAGGCAAAATGTAACTGCATCAGGGAAGGAAGAGACAGAAATGCCATAAAAAGGTAACACACAAGGTTTCAAAATCATAGGAATCTAAGACAAATTAATGGGAAGATAATATCCCTAAATAGGTCATTTTCCTAATTGGTAGCAAATAAAATAGGGAAGTTAGATCATTTCCAGAAAATTTACTTCAAAAATCGCTTAAAATGGTAGTGCTTAGGGTTTTGGGGGAGTGTAGTCCATTTTGAAAAACGTCTAAAAAATATGGATGCTCTCTTTGGAAGAATTGTTGTGAGGAAACCCCACAAAATCTTCCATAGACTTTCAGGTCGTTGGGCCCCTAGAACTGATTCATGAATCCTGGGTTTTAAACCACTATTTTAAATAAAAAAGAGCTTTACTTCCAAGAGAGGTATAATTGAATTATCAGAATTTTTTTTATTCCTGTGAAACATAATTCCAGATAAATGAGGCATCCTGGAATTCATAAAGCCATGAGAGGCCTTTGCCAGTCACCACCCTATTACTGGCTAGACTGGCCCTGGAAGAGATTAATGGTTTTACATCTCCCAGGACCTCATGTGATACATCGCCACATCTCTCAACTTCGTTTTTATGAACTTCAAGTTTACAAGAGCTTAATAATTAGATCATTGTTCTATACCCTTGTAATCCAAGCTTCCTTGTCACTGGTCCATTGCTTGTTAGAAAAATAGAAAGGCACTGGATCCATTTTATTCTTTTTTGGTAATACAATAAGGGATTTTGTTCCACATCTGCCCCTTAACTTTAATTCCTTCTGTGAAATATGAGGCATCCATCTTGCTTTCGCTTATGGAAACCCCTACGTTATGAGTCGATATTAAGTTTTCCATCTCAGATCCTTGAACATTTATTTCTACAACCCCCTATTCTCTCATCCAAAAAGAAAAGAAAAAAAAGAGCCCCAAACTGACAGTTATTGTTATAGATATCACAACAGTCCACCATTCTGCAGCTGCAACTGGTAGTTTTTCAGATCAAATTTACAGACTTTAAAAACCAAGGTGGATAGGTATTGCATGGTGCACTGGGTGTTATACGCAAATAATGAATCATGGAACATTGCATCAAAAACTGGGGCTGTACTGTATGGTCACTAATATAACAAAATGAAAATGATTAAAAAACTAAAAATAAAAAATAAAAAAAAATAAAAACCAAGGTGGGAGGACAGCAATGACTCTTAATAAGATTACTGGTCTCGTAGCGCCATTATGACTAATAAAACCTTAATATTATTACATATTCAAAACACATTTATATTTTATTTCAATTATGACATTTTCCAAAAAGGGAAGAGAAGTAACATTTGTTGCATGCCTACTATGCACGAGCACTGAATTGATTCCTTCAACACTTATCTCATTAAATCCCCATAGCACCTTCTAAAATTTGAATTATCACTGCCATTTTACAGATGATGAACCTGAAATCAAAGAAATGAAGTAACTTGTCCAAGGTCACATTTCATAAGTGACAGTGCAAACGCTTACACCCAGGTCTGTTTCGGTCCCATTATATCATTGTTGGAGAAGAGAAATGACAGGGAGGTTTTGATACCCTTTTTGAAAGAAATCAAAAGGATTCTCATGTAGAAAAGAGAATGGGGTTGTTCTTCGTAAATTCAAAAGATGGGATTTAGACCAATGTGTGACTACAAGAAGAGGCAGACTTGGGTTCAATATTAGAATGTTGATGAGTGTCCCTGAGAGTATATTGTGCCCACCAAGTTCTGAAATTGATAAAAAAGAAAAAAACTGAAATTGATTTTTAAAAAAAACCACTCAAATACAAAGCTGGGGGTCTGAGAGCAGGTAGAACTGGCTTTTGCCCACTTACCTTCACAGAGTCCTTGTACTGCAATAGCACCAAAGAAACAGAGATGACACTGCGAGGGGCCTGAGGCAGCCTTACAGACTTCTCGTGACCCCTCAAAACATGGGGAACAAACCAACACCTTCCCTTCAGGCCAAGTGTTTGAACACAGCTCAGTGAGGGCCTGAAAGAAAACTAGCGGAGCCTCACAGTTAGAGTGAAGAAACTCCCTGCTCAGAGTTTGTGTGTCAAAGTGGCCCACAGATTCCTGGAAGTCACTGAGACCGTCTCTGGGCATCCATGAGGTTAAAACTATTTTCATAATACTAGGAAGATATCGTTTGCCTTTTTTACTGTGTTGACATTTGCGCTAATGATGAAAAAACAATTGTGAGTTGAGCTGCTGGTGCCTTAGCACAAATCGAGGTAGGGCCACCGAACTGTCCTAGTTGTCTTTGTATTCTTCACCACCATACACGCAAAGTTTTGTTTAAAGACCAATTTCACTGAAGAACGTCCTCAATGGGGGCACCTGGGTGGGTCAGTCAGTTAAGCGTCCAACTTCGGCTCAGGTCGTGATCTCAGGGTCCTGGGCTGGAGCCCCAGGTGGGGTTCCCCACTCAGCGGAGAGTCTGCTTGTCCCTCTCCCTCCCCACTCCCCCCACTTGTTCTCTAGCTCTAAAATAAATAAACAAAATCTTTTTTTTAAATGTCCTTGATGATACAGTGTTGTTAAATTTATTAAATCTGGTCCCTTGAGTCTAAGTATTTTTAATATTCTATGTAGTGTAATGGAAAGTGGCCATAAAGCACTTCTGCGTTCAAAGCACGATGATGGCGTCGAGTATCAGCACAGGTGCTACTGAGTTGCAAGCTGAACTCGCTGCCTTTTTCATGGAATATCGTTTTTATCCCAATAGACTGAAAGATAGATTATGATTATTCAGACTTAAATATTTGACAGATGAGTATTTTCTAGAAAATGAGCCAACCAAGCCTGCTACATCCAAAAAAAACACAAACATTGAAAAAATGTGTTGCCCACACAATTCAAGCTTTCAAGCAAAAATTAGAATTTTGGAAAACTTGTATCCAATACGGTGATCTTGGTATCTTCCCAATATTAAAGATTTTTCTCAACATTTGGAATATCTGCAGAACTCGGTGAGTCAATTTTCCAAATGACTACTGCACATGGTGAAATCAGGCACAGGTAGAAGACCCAGTCAGAGTGCAAAACAGACCAACAGATTTTAATGTAACTGAATATAAAAGGTTTATTCCTATAGTTTCAGATTCCACGTTGCAACTAACATTTAAGAAACTACCTCTTATTGAGTTCTGATATAGAATTAAAGAAAAATACGGGCAGTTATCTGAAAAAGCTATTAAATATTCCTTTCTTTTCCAACTCCATATCTGCACGAGGCCAGATTATCTTTATATGTCTTATTCAAACAGCATATCAAAACAGATTGAATGCAGAAACAGATGAGAATCCAGTTATCTTCCATTAAGTCAGACATTAAAGAGATTTACAGACATGTTTTTTAAAGCTATTCTCACCGATTTTTTTTATTTTGCCCAATACAGTTATTTTCACAAACAGTATGTCATTTAATTAACATGTGATCATTTTTTAGTTTTTAAGTGAATACATACTTCAAAATCCCCTCTTTTTTTTTTTTTAGGACTTATTTATTTATTTATTTGACAGAGATAGAGACAGCCAGCGAGAGAGGGAACACAAGCAGGGGGAGTGGGAGAGGAAGAAGAAGGCTCATAGCGGAGGAGCCTGATGTGGGGCTCGATCCCATAACGCCGGGATCACGCCCTGAGCCGAAGGCAGACGCTTAACCACTGTGCCACCCAGGCGCCCCTCAAAATCCCCTCTTGTAATAACCAATATAGCAAATATTGGTAGGCATAATTCACAAAAACAAAATTACCGGGCTTTCAATAATTTTTAAGTATGTAAATGGCACCTGTTTGAAAACTACTGGTTCAGGTCAATAATTTGAGATAAATGGGGACTTGGGCATTGTACTGGGTACTGACGTGAAAAGAGGCTATTCCCAGGAGCCAGGAAGGACTGGATATCGCAGGGAGTGTCGAAGTATGACATTCTCCAAGACCAGATGCCTCTCGGATACCCTGATACTATGTAAACATGCATGGTATTAAAACCTGCCACCAGAGAGATGGATTTGACTGAACTGCTGAGTTTACAACCTGAAATAATTAAAAACCCTGGAACCAACTAGATTAATTTTTCTGTCATTAGGTACAATGGCAACTTAAGAGAGACACTCCTGTTCAATCATTGAGAAACAAAGAAAGCTATATTGTTTATAGACATACTTATATGGCTTTGAAACATCCCGGCTCCTGGAATCAATAATAGTCTCCAGATAGAAGCCAAATGATCACTGGGTAGGGATGATGTTGGGGCTTCTGCTCAAGGGGAAATTAAGACTATGGCTGCTCAAAGGCCTTTCCCAAATCTTCAGTATTCTACATGTTTTCATATGCGATGTTACAAAAAACCCTGTTAAATAGATAAGATGTTGTAACTCCCTTACAGAAAGAGACCAAGCCCCAGGAGGCACAAGTGTCCCAGCGGTGGTCAGGGTAGTAGATCGACCAAAGGCTCCATTAATTAAACAGAAAATGTGTGATCAGCTGGGGGGCTGCGAAGTCTGTGAAATAACTTAATTCCCTCTGACTTTAACTGAACAGATGTTCACTCCATACTTATCAAGAACAGAGAGAACATTAAGATGGACCAGGCCGGTCTCCACTCTCGAGGGACTCTCAGTTCAGGTTGGATGGAAGGTATGCTCCACTAAAAGTAGAATAATTTGTTCTGGAAAGAAGAGCAAAGAGGAATTTATTCTGATACTAAGAATTAATGGTAACATTTCCAACCCTCAGTTCTAGGTCAAATAGAAACATTCAATCACTTCTCCATAATCCTCTTTCCCGTGGAGAGTCTGGCCACTGGGTTGATTTGAAGACACACACCAGATCTGATGAAATTTAGCAGAACACAGATCTTTCTACTCCACATCCCTGGGGGGCCCTCCACGGGACTTCACTACAACCCATCATTCACAGCCCATAATGACATTCGTGCCCAAAGTAATTGTGCAAGTGGTTATTTTTCTTTACATGCTCATGAGAATTGGCAGGAAGGCAATGTATTTTGCATGAGGAAATAACAGTCTGTTAAACCAATTGCCCCAGCAGTAGTCTCTTTTTCCTCTTTTCCAGGATTCCTGACTTTGTGACTTTGGCTGGTGAGTGGGGTGCATTCTTTTCCTAGGATGACTTACTATTTCTCAACTCCATGCCCCTACATGCATCAAGGGTAGCCAGCAGCTTTGTATTCTGAAAATACACTTCCTGGCTGCTCTATCTCATCCAAAGTTGCCATGGGTGCTGTAGATGACTGATTGTAGTAAGCTTTATGTTTGGGTCCTAGACACAGTAAATAAATCACAAATTTTTCTTTTGTTCACTAAGGCATAATTTGTGTTAGGAACTTCAGTCAATCATCTAAAAATACATATATATTTTGCAATAGCTGTTATATTTGATTATCCCCATCAACCCAACCCTCCCCTCCCTTGGAAGAAAAATAAGACACTTTGTGTCAGTAACAGAGTAAAATGAAAAACAGATGTCCATGGTTAATGGTATACCAAAAGAGAACTATGTACATCTGAACAGAAAGGAAGAAAAAAGATAACACAAGCCTTAGTATTTGGCTTCACATGAATATTTGATTCCCCAAAGGTGTGAACTATGGTTTAACAAATGGAAAGAAAGAACTTCTGGGAATGGTGCCCTCTTTCTCCTTCAGATGTGTGAGAATCTAAATGGTTTATTTATACAGAGTGCTATGTATTGATTACATTATGTTGAATAATATGTGATACAGTAAACCTTTAAATGCATTCTGATTTCTTCTGGTTCTCTTCGGTTCTAAAATAACCTCTCAATTTTCAGACTGTGATGAAGCAATGTTATCAAAATTGAATTATGTAGTTGAGCTATAATTGAATATTTAGTTCCAACCCAGAAAGAAGTAGTCTAGAAAGACTATGCTAAGTGACAATTGTGTGTGAGTGAAGAGAAATTCGGGATCTTCCTCTAGGCTGAGGTATACCACACTAACACCCTCTCAGGGCATCACTGAGCCAAATGTCAGAGGTAGAGAACTCCCTTGAGAGGACCCGAAAGTATTATTTCTATAGGGGAATGGGAGCTCCAGGACTGTGGAGACCATGTTTGTGTTGTTCATCATTTTATCCCCAGAGCCCACCATAATAGTCTATAGGAGTTGCTCAATAGTTGTCTGTTAAATTAATGAATGAAAGGAAGAATTTATTTTTTTAATGTTTTTTTATTATATTATGTTAGTCACCATACAGTACATCCCCGGTTTGAAAGGAAGAATTTAAATGGCAGGGCAACAAACCACAGTAGATCATGGACTCTGGTGGTTCCAGAATGGCTGGAGGTAAAGCAGGCAAGACGCTGCCGAGCCCTGAGTGACAGGGACAGACCAGTGGCAGACTAGAGTTGGCTCCCACGAGCTCTCATGAGCCACATGTGTGCGCCTTTTCCCAACTCTACATTCAGTGACTTGAAGGTGGCAGTTTGAAATTGGCCATGGTGGAAGGGAAACCAGCACAAATCAGCCTTTTTTCCTTTTTCTTAAGAGAGCCAGTTTACCGTCAGTGGTAACTGCCATAGCTACTAAACTCTGTTACCTCAGAATTCAAATACTAGAAACGCCTCCAAACCCTGACCAAAACAAGGAGTAAAAAAGAAGGGAACTGGGCCAGAGAAGATAATGAAGGGGTTTTCAACCCTCCTTGCAAGTGATGAAAAGTCTTCAGATTTATAATTGGAAAAGTTAAAATCCCATGAGAAGGTCTTTAATACCTCAGGAATCCTATTTTTCTTTTCCTTTGAGTCCATGAGTGCTCATCATTTCAAATGTTGAATTGGGAACCCAGCTTCCCTTCTGGCCTAAATTTAGTGACTTACTTTTTAATTGAACAAATGTCAGGCAAGAGGTTAAAAATGATGGTATATCAATTGCAAAATAACCCAAATTCTCCACTCCCCCTATATCCAAACCCTTTGTAATTTGACTTTCCAGCCTCCCTATAAAGGGGTACATTTTATTTCCCACCCCTTGAATCTGACCTAGTCTTGAAATTTGCTTTGACCAACTGAGTACAGAGGAAATGAGTGTGTTAAATCTGAACTCAGCTCTCAAGAGGTCTTGCTCCCTTCACCCCTATCTTTGCCTTGAGATACAGGGAGCACAGTCAAGGCATCCGAGCCAAACTTACTCTAGATCACCCAACCCCCAATCAACCCCACAGTTAACTGAAGACATGTGAATGAGCCCATCTGAGATCAATTACTTCACCTAGACCAACAGATCTGAGTCTAGCCAACCATGTAGATTCTTGTAAAATAACAAATGATTAATGTTTCTTTCAATAATTTATTGAGGTGAAATTTACATAACATAAAGTAACTGTTTTAAAATGAACACTTCAGTAGTATTTAGAACATTCACAATGTGCACAGCCACCACCTCCATCTAGCTCCAAAGCATTTTTGTCACCCAAAAGGAAGATCGGCATCTATTGAGCAATTTCTCCCCCAACTTCCCCCTCTCTGCAGCCCCTGGGAACCAGTACTCTGCACTTCATCTCTGTGGATTTACCTGTTCTGGGTATTTCACATAGACGGGATCATACAGTCTGTGCCAAGTTGTATCTGGCTTCTTTCACTTAGCATGTTTTTGAGGCTCGTCCACGTTGTAGCATGTATTAGTACTTCACTCTTGTTTGTGGCTCAATATTATTCTAATCTACACATATAACACAATTTTTTTATCCATTCATCTGTTGGACATTTGGGCTGTTTCCACCTTTTGGCCATGGTGAATAGTGCTGCTGTGACCATGCATATACATGTAATTGTTTGTGCCTGTTTCAGTTACTTGGGGCATATTCCTAAGATTGGAATTGTAGGGTCATATATATTCTATGCTTAACTTCTTGAGGAGATATCAATCTGTTTCCCACAGCAGCTGAACTGTTTTACATTCCCACAAATGTACAAATGTTCTAGTTTTTCACATGCTTACAGATACCTGTTATCCTTTTTTTAAATTATGATTATAGCCATGCTAATGGGTGTGAAGTGATATTTCATTGTGATCTTGACTTTTATCTCACTAATGGCTAATGATGTTGAACATCTTTTCATGTGATGGTGAAATTTTAGGGTGGTGTATTGTGTAGCATTACCCAACTAATGGAGGGGAAAAAGGTAAGCCAAACCAGAATGCCCTGCCCTCATGTAGCAAACAGTTTAGTAGTAGTGACAAACTATGATCTAATAATTGTACAAATAAAGGTACAGTTAGAACTGTGGTTAGTACTACAAAGGGGAGGTCCTCAGCACTGTGAGAGCACGGAGGAGCCCTAGAGTGGCGTGTCATAGAAGGCTCTTCTGAAGAAATGACCACTGGACTAAAAGCTAAAGAATGAGTAGGACTTAAGCAGATCAAGAAAGAAGTGAAAGGAACATGTAAAAATGCCTATAATGGGAGGGAGCATAGGCAAAAAGGAATGGTTGAATGAGGGCCAGTGTGACCCAAAGAAGAGAAAGCTAACGAAACCAAAGATACGGGTACAATATGAGGCAGAAAATATAGGTAAAGGTGAGACCATGTACAGCCTTGAAGGTCCAGTGAAGAGCAATGGGATGCCATAAAGATCTTTAAACAGTGTGGTGACACAAAACAAATGTATGCTTTACAAAGATGATTATCATTACGGGGTTGAAAATAGAGTGAAGGAGGGAAAGAGTGTAAGTTGGAGAATCATTCAGGAGATTACTTTAATGGAGCAAAAGCTTTGATTTGGATAGATGAAAAGATTCAAAAAATATTACCATAAATTCAACTGGCCGTAGAGATGGATTGAATAACAGGGAAAATAAGGTACCACAGATAACACCTGGGTTTCTAACTTGAATAAGTGGATGTAAGATGGTGCTTCTCAGGGGCACCTGGGTGGCTCAGTTGGTTAAGTGTTCACCTTTGGCTCAGGTCATGATCCCAGGATCTGGGATTGAGCCCCACATCCGGCTCTCTGCTCAGTGAGGAGCCTGCTTCTCCCTCTGCCTGCTGCTCCCCCTGCTTGTGCGCGCTCTCTCTCTCTCTCTCTCTCTCTCTCTGCCAAACAAAATAAATAAAATCTTTTTAAAGAAATTTTTAAAAATTTAAAAGATGGTGCTTCTCCATCGAGATTGGAAACACGGATTGAGGACAATGTTTGGGACCAAAGATCTAGAGTCTGGTTTTAGACATGTTGAGTTTGAAGTGTCATCTAAGTAGAGCTGTTAGGGAACAATTATACAAACAAGTCTGATGCTTAAGTGAAAAGTTAGGCTGGGGATACAAACAAATAGTCATGTACATGGTGGGGATAATTGAAGCCTTTGATGAGATTTTGTAGGAAGAGAATGGAGAATGCCAACAGAGGAAGGCCAGGACTTGAGGGTCCAGTTGTCTGTGTGGAGGAAGATGAACTTGCAAAAGAGACTGAAACAAGAGGCATGGCAAGGCGGATGTAAAGCTGGAGTCACAGAAGGCTGGAGAAGGAAGTGTTTGAGATAGGCAGCCGCGGTCTGCATTGAAATGCTAATGAGAATTCAAGTCAAACAAGGACAAAAATGCATCAGTGGATTTGTGACAATCATGTATGGATGACTTGAGCAAGAGCTGTGTCTGTGGAAGGGGTAGGAGCTAGTTAGGGTGGGTCGAGAAACGAGTGGAAGGTGACTAACTCTCTAGAAGTACTGTGACAGTTACAGCATCATCTCCCTGAGCTTATCACATCCAACCACTCCCAAGCCAACCAGTCAGGGTCCATTCTGAGACTTCCTGCCAGCAGCTCATTCTGGGATCAGCCTAGTTTAGACCTGCTCGGAGGCTAATGGAGACTCCCATCCAAATCTCACTGAGCAAGACTGTCGTTCTCTTGGAGAGGGAGTAATTTTAATGTATTAGAGGATGAAGTGACATTTGCTCCAAACAATAATTTAGTCTAAATAGAATCTGGCTAGAGGGGCGCCTGGGTGGCACAGTTACTCAAGTTCAAGAGGTAAATTACTTTTTCAGCATAGCTGGTCACAGGACTTAGTTGATGTTATCAGGAATCTCTTTTCAACTCCCAACCTAACTCCCGTTGGCTTGGATCTTATGCCCTTCCCTGAACTAATCCCTAATACTACGATTAGCCAGTCCTGGGTCACATGGCCACTTTTGGTTCCACTGAATTTAGTGAAATCCACCCAAACCATGTGTAGTAAGATTGGGGCAGGAAAAAATGGTACGTGTTTACTCCACCATGCAAAGGGCTTTAAACTTTATCCTAAGGACAAGGGCAGTCACCAAAGGATTGCAAGCAGGACAGTGGAAATGATGGTTTTCATTTGAGAAAACTCTATGTAGCACTATAAAGCAAATGGGTCAGAGGAATTCAGACTCAAGGCAATTAGAACTCCTGTAGTTGTCCAAGGGGTAGTGGTTAGACCTGAGCAATGGCCAGGAGGACAGGAAATCATCTTTCTCCCATCATGGGGTCATTAAAAAACCCATCGGCCAGCCACGGTGAAATGGGTCTTTTTTCCAGTTTCCACTTAGACTTAAGGCAGCAGGAGTCTAAGAAATCAGAGACACTAAGTCAGAAGTTGTTCTTTGCTGGCAGACAGCTCTAAAGGAATAGACCATATTTTAAATCCGCCAGGTCCCATGACTCTATGACTCTATGTGCCCTCAGGACAATTCACCACACATGCTTGGGCTTCCTGTTACCAGTATGAGGGTCCTTGATACTTAAGAGCACAGTGTGCTTCTCTACATGCATTTGAAGAGTTTTCTTCCAATCTAGTCAAGTGGAAATAGAAATTGGAGCAACAAAGAGTCATTGCCTGTCCCTGATTTCAGTGTGGGGCATCAGCCCACATAATGCTGCCTTCGATTCATGGAAAAGTTCTGCAATGACGATGTTAAATATGTACAGCGTCTTCAGCTTACAAAAGCACTTTTATATGTTAACTCATTGACTCCTTCCAGCAACTCTATGAGATGCAGTAGCACCCCTATTTATAAAGAATCAGAAGCTCAGAGAGGGGAAGTGAATTGGCCTACGTTATATGCTAAATAGTGGCCAGGCGGGGGAGGAGGGCAGGTCTTTGGGCTAGAGTCCTATATTTTCTGTGAAATTTTATTTTGCATAATGGTTGTGAGCAAAGACTCTAGAACTAAATTGCCAAGTTTGAAATCTTAGCTTGCTACTGACTAGCTAAGTGCTTTAAGCAACATATTATGGTATATCACTGGCCCTTGGGCTCGTTAACTGTAAATAGAAACTCAAAAAGGAAAATCTGTTTGAGACGGATGTTGTGAGGATGAAATGAGTAAATAAAAATCAATAAGGTGATTCATTGTCAAAAATAAAATTCTTCTGCGTGATCTCAGGGTCGTGAGATCAAGCACCCCATAGGGCTCCGTGCTCAGTGTAGAGTCAGCTTGGGATTCTCTCTCCTTCTCCCCCGGCTCTACCTGCTTGCTGTCTCTCTCTTTCTCAAACAAATAAATCCTTAAAAAATAAATAAGTACAAAATAAAATACTTCTGAAAGTGAGAAGCAGCACTAAAAATAAGTAAAATACATATTATTTTTGAAATATTTATTTGCTGATCAATATTTTTTATTTATTGGTGGACCTATAAAATAGTTCTATTGAAAAACTATTTCAGAAATAAATTTTTTCAAAGAAAATAAAATACTACATATCCATATTCATTAAAGTCAAAAAAATTTTTTGAACTTTATATTGACTTTCTGAACATTGAGAATAACGGTATAAGCAGAATAATCATTCTTGGTCATATTCACATAATTTAACCAGTTTCTCAACCATATTGTCCCCAATACCTGTCCTATAGGCTCTGTCTCACAGGCCTTGGTATGTCTGCCCACTCACCAAAGGCCAGCAGGAACGACAAATGCAATCCTCTTCCCTAACTCCACCCAACCTGGAAGGAGTTAGCTGTCCTAGTGGCTCCTGCCTGGGAGCACTTCACTGTAACCGTGAGCATTCTGAATGCAGACCATGAAAAGTGTCACTTATGTTGTGTCCAGAAGGGGTTGGAAAAAAGAGAAGGGTTATCATTGGTTGATTCTATCGCAGGTTAGGCAAAGCAATGATAGAAAGTTATTTTGACTTATTGTAATGCACCTATTGATAAAAAAGACTGTTAAAGAAAGGAAAAACCCAAGGTCAATGCTAAACTGAACAGGATACCCCCAGGGCTCACCGCAGGCAAACTGGCCATACAGTCACCTAAGAAGAGAGCACTAGAACTGGGTCTGGCTCACGGGAAGCACTGAGTAAGTACCCGCTATTTTTTATTGTTTTAGCCTTTGTTGTTGTTATCATTATGGTACCGCTTTTATCCATTTACCATAAATAATGCACTGTGCTTTATCAACATCATCTTGTCTCATTTTTCCCAAACCTCCACCTTTTGCATCTGTTTACTTTATCTGCATGGCCCTAAAAGTCATTTCAGTTGGAGATTCCTGAATCTAGTCTGGAGCCTGAACCATTACACTAGACTTTCTCTTCCCATTCTCTATTCCTGTAGTATTTTTTAGTAGGAAGCACAATGTATTGGACGAAACTATGCACTCAATTATGCATTCCAGATGTTTCGTGTATGTTAGTCACCTCCAATCCAAGACTATAAATTCCAGAGGGCGTGGCCAATGGATCAATCACAGTTCTCAGATGCAACAGGAACCAACACTGACGAATTAAGCAGAAAAAGGAATTTATTGGGTGGTGGGATTGGGATAGGCCGGTGATGGATATTAAGGAGGGCACGTATTGCATGGCGCACTGGGTGTTATACGCAAGTAATGAATCATGGAACTTTACATCAAAAACTAGGGATGTACTGTCTGGTGACTAACATAATATAATAAAAAATTATTATTAAAAAAAACAATAAAATCCCAATGGTGATCTTCTAAGTCAGGGAAAAAAAGAAAAAGGAATTTATTAAAATGTATTACGTAGGTCACAGAATCTCCAGGAGGTCTGACAAATCAGGCTTAGAGGCTATACAGCCAAAAGTGAGGCTCCGGATCCCACCACAGACCTGGGTGGCCCTGTGAAGACAACTTGCCAGCATCACTGGACACAGCCCTCCCAGGGTACACCACCAACAGCTCCACCACAGGACAGCAGACACCACAAAGAGAACTGTTACCAGAAACCTCTGCGTGGCTGCTGCTGTGACCACCACTCTTCCTAGGAGAGAATTCAAGTGTTCTAAGTTTCTTTGTTTCATCGGCTTCCAAAAAAGGGGTGGCCGCACCCAGATGGTAGAATCTAGATATCTTTGTCTCCTCTGGCTGCTCTTGGAAACTACCATAGGTTGGGTGGCTTGTATAAACATCAGGCATTTATTTCTCACAGTTCTGGAAGGAGGGAAGTCTAAGATTGGGGTTTAGGTCTTCAATATACGAATATATGAATTTTGGAGAGACATAGTTGTTCGGTCCATAGCACCAAGTCATATGTCCATGTTGGGGCTGCAAAAAATGCCAGGAAAGCAAGCATTTGGCATTTTCAGATTCTTTGATGATAGGAAGACATTGTCTCATAAGATGAAAACTCCCCAAACGTAGGTAGGGTGTTCGAGCACTGGAGAGTCAAAAATCATGACAAATGTCTATCTACTATAGCCATGGCTTACATTTCTTTAATATCCTTCTCGGAACCGAGCACCATCAAACCCTGAGGAGTTGCTGACATCATAAATTATCACTGACATTATAAATTATGACTGTGATGCCATGAGGACTTATTCAATTAATTAATTAATTGCCTCTGGTAATGCAGAGGTTCAAAGTAGTCTACAAATTTCCTGATAAACTTAGAAAAAAGGAGATAACTATACCTACTGTAAATTGCTTTCATCTCTACTTTAAAGCAAAGTAGGAAAAAAGTAATAGAAGGGAAAATGTGTGTCTGTATCCATTAATCAAATGACCGCTTCCCAGGGAACACTTGACACTTTAATAGTCATTGTTCAATTAAAGCTCGCACATTTCCTACCAGATCCTCCTGTCTTCAAGACCCTGAGGTTACAGGAGTCAGGGTATGGCATCTTTGGCATCATAATGCTGGGCAAAAAATCCAAGAGAAATGATAATAAAAAATCCCAAGGACCATAATCCAAAGAAGAGCTAGGAACACAAAACATACAAGTTGACCTTGAACAACTTGAACTGAAAGATTTCAACTCTCACTCACCATACCAGCTAAGTCTGCAATATGAACTGAGACAGGTGACTTTCTATGGGGCTGGGAATCATTCCCAGACACCAGGCACCTGCCTTGAGGGAGACACTGTTGGCCTTTCATGGTTCCCATGCTAGACTCTAAGAACTCACCAAACATTTACATGCCAGGCACTTTGCTTGGTACTTTGATGAAAAATCAAGGTGAATAAAATGCCACCCCAAATACTCCCAAATGTAAAATCTATAGGAAACAAGACATCAAGAATTCAAACTGCTTGGGAAGCCTGGATGGCTCAGTCGGTTGAGCATCTGCCTTCGGCTCAGGTCATGATCCCAGGGTCTTGGAATTGAGCCCCACATCGGGCTCTCTGCTCAGCAGGGAGCCTGCTTCTCCCTCTCCCTCTGCCTGCCTCTCTGCCTACTTGTGCCCTCTCTCTCTCTCTGACAAATAAATAAAATCTTTTTAAAAAAAGAATTCAAACAGCTGTAAGATAGAACATAATAAATGCCCTAAGGGCTGCACCAAGTGCAGGACTGGATGGAAGGAAAGGGTAAGAACTCAAGAAAGGCAAATGGCAGGAAAGAACACAATTCTGAAAGCTCCTTCATGACTGCAAGTCATTTTCACAGGTTAGTGAAGAGAGTTAAGAACGGATCTTACCACTTGTCCAGGACTCTTTTTGGCACTTAAATGAAGAGGAAGTGAGGCTTTCCACTAAGAGAGTAGCAGTGCCAGAAACTAGAAGGCAGACTTCCTGACTCCAAAATCTGTGTGAATCCTCTATAATCATGAGACATTTAGGGAGAAGAAAATTTTCCTGTCCTTTCCTGTCCCCTAAACACCACTTATGTCCTTAAACCCTAAATATGGAGAAAAGCCATTTGATCTTGTCACTTGGTGGTGTGGCACTGAGGTGCACGTGTTGGAGGAGGAAGGTGGCCACAGGGACTCTGAGGGACTGACCTGGTATCCCGCAGAGACAACTGCTTAGCTTAGCTGAGACCCAGACAGACCCACCGTTCTATAAAAGCCCCTCAGCACCTAGGTGTCTGGGACAGTTGGGAAGGGCGCCGGGATTGCCAACATCTCATCCAGGGGACTGAGGCTCTGAACTGAGAATTGAAAATTCAGTCTGAGGGGCGCCTGGGTGGTTCAGTCGGTTGAGCGTTGGCCTTCGGCTCAGGTCATGATCCCAGGGTTCTGGGATCGAGCCCTGCATCGGTCTCCTTGCTCAGTGGGGAGCCTGCTTCTCTGCCTGCTGCTCCTCTTGCTTGTGCCCTCTCTTGCTCACTCTCTCTCTCTCACATAAATAAATAAAATCAAAAGAAAGAAAGAAAGAAAGAAAGAAAGAAAGAAAGAAAGAAAGAAAGAAAGAAAGAAAGAAAGAAAGAAAGAAAGAAAGGAAGAAAATTAATTCTGAAATTGAGCTGGTTTGGCTATAGCCCCGCCTGAGCAGGTATGAGCTCTGTCTCAGGTTCAGGAAGTTGTCCAGTGACGCCCAAGGACACAGTGTGGGGTAAGCTTGGCAGCAGCATGGAAAAACATGAGAACACCACACACCTTGTCCACAGCCAAGAAATCAGAGTCACAGAGGCTTAATTGGACTTTGAAATGAGTACTTCACGAAGGGGGGAGGTTGACTCCCCCTTGGTTCTGTTCTCCCCAATTCTGGCAGAAGATTCTACCTAGTAATTAGTTGGTAATATTCCACATCATTTCCTTCCTAGGAAGCTTCCGAGTTTCATATACCCTTGATACACTCATGCTAATTTTTCTTTTTTTCCTACTTTCTGGGCACGGCATTTTTCTTGGGTTTTTTTTGTTCGTTTGTTTTTTGTGTGTTTTTTGTCCCTAAAGGAATTAATTGGCCTCATTCACTAATCTAATAGATTCCTCTCTTGATTTTCAGCTGTTTTCTTTCCTTTGATGTCAAGACCATGAACCAGCGATTAGCAAGCACACTGACCCCGGGCTGGAGTTCCTAGGTCTTCACGGTGTCACTAAGCTACTTGTTAGAATGTAGTAGACATAGAAATGCCCATGTTGTCACCCTGTTGGCATCAGGGCTTTCGTGTGGGAAGCTATTTCCTACAAATAATGGGCCCACTGAAGGTAGCTGTGACTGGTTTGGTCTTGGTCCTACTAGCATTTTGCTGCCACCAAACACAAAAGGATTCTCAAGACTTAATAACTTGCTCCAATCGTCCCATCTGTGAGTTCCCACATCCTTAACGGTTATAAACTTTCTGAATATGACTATAATAATCTCCATCACGTTCTGAAGTCTGCATAGCGTGTCTTTTCTATGGAAGAGTTCCTTAAGTAGGCTCACTCAGGCTTCCTTTCATATCGACGACACTAAGTGCAAGAGAGAAGGGAAAAGCAGACTCTATCTGAAGCCCAAACATTCCTGAGTTGTGATGGCTGGTGGTGGAGAGACAGTAATCTCTGAGCTAAGAATCAGTCATCATGGCACTTTCTAGATGTCAGTACTATGCTGGGTGCCTTGGGAGCACCACGCAGACTTGGTTTTGCCCCTCAATCCTTTGTCCTGGCACCTCAGCAGCAACTGAGAAGTAAACTGGTTGGTGTGACTTGGGAAGAGGAAGCCACGGAGACTCCTGGGTCCGTGTCTGACAAGCGGACTGTGACTCAGTTTCTTCCGTCGCCTCCTCACAGGTCAAATAGACTGGAGAAGACCTTACCTCAGAAAGTTTACAACGTCTACAGATGCAAGAATACTTTACACAGGACATTTCTCTTTTAGTCATGGCAACGAGGGCACTTCCTCATCACTGGGATTTGCCCTTCTGGTGAGGAGTGTCAGCAGGGTGCAGAATCAAGACAGAATCCTCCCTACTCCAGCCCGGCTGGCAAGAGAAAGTGCACCAACGAGGCGCCACTCTCTGCTCGCACTTTATGGCTCTCGGGCTCTCAGTCCCCACATCTAGGCCTTTGTTGGGGGGGGGGGTTGCTGATCAGCATGAGAATCAGCTTTTTTCACATGTTACAGAATAAATTAAAACAGGAGAGATTGGGGTAAGATAACAAGTTAGGGTAAGGAGGAATTCCCTAACTGGGAGTTCGAACACGAAAACATTGGCAGACTATCCCTCTGGACTCCTTTAAAATTAAAATTAATAGTATCGCGTCATGTGCCATGAAACCAGATAATAGAAGAAAAAGAAACTCACATTTTTTGTTGAGTTGTTCCAATGTGTCACACATTTATACACTCAGCATCGTGAGGGAGGTATTAATATACCCATTTTACAGATGAGGGAACAATGAATGACTTTCTCAAACTCACAGATTTTAAAATAGAAAGTCAAAATTCTACCTAGATATCAAAGTCCATGATTTCTTCACTATAACAATTTGCCCGAACAGAGCCATGTTACCATCTCATTATGTACCAGATTTTACAGTTCCTTAAGTCCCTGGTCTATCACCATCAGACCTTCTAATTCTTTGCCGATAACCAATATTTGCCTTGCTGGAAAACATTAGAGGTCTTTAAATATCTTGGGAAATAAAAGCACCATAAAAAAACAAAAAGCAAGAAATAAAATAAAATAAAGGAATTGACCAAGTAAAATCTTTGATGGGACAATATGCGATGGCCTAACAAGAGTGACAGGCCATGGGAAGAGTCTCCTGAAAGCTGTCTCAGCCCCAGATGCTAGGGCTGTCTGAGGAGAGTGGGGAAGAAATGAAGAATCGAACAGGGATGTGGAGCCCTGACAGATGTAACAGTCCTCTACTCTACACACTAGAAGGAATGGTGGCAAATTCTCAAACCCTGTCTTGCCAACAGAGATCTTGGGAGCTCAGACATGAAGTTCACATAAACTAGTGCGGGTTCTTCTGATCAGCTTGTCCCACGATGGCTCCCTTGATGGCTAGGATTTGGAATAAACAGGCGTGGTTCAGTTTAAGAAGCTTCCAAGTCCATGTTGGTATGAGCATGATTTTCTCATGTCATCTCAAAACAAGGTACTCTTCTGAAAGTTGGGTAACCTGGCATTTAAGAGCTCTGTGAAAGGACTGGCCCTCACTGATTGCCCATGTCGCCCTAACCCATCCTTGACTGGTTTTCAGAGGTGGCTGGCCGATGGGGCTCTCTCCAGGGCAAATATGTGGCCACTCGCTGCTCCCTCCCACTCCCTCACCCTGGCACACATCATTAATGGAAGGGAGTGCTCTTTCCTGTGGGGGCCAGATGCAGCCTCAGAATCCTTCTCAGCACAGCTTCGGGCATCCAAAAGGACATCCATTTTGCCAAATTGTCCTCGGGACTGCTGAATAGTGTTTCCAACTTCCCGTCAGATGTTTGGGTGTGCTCATCCTCCCAGAATCTGAGTCATATTCAAAGAAATACTCGATAGAGGGTGAAAGAAGAGCTTTGTTCATTACTACCTCAAGAAAAAAGACTTGAAAATAATTTAATTGAGCATTCAACGACAACAGCAAAATACGTTGTGTGTTTCTATTTGCCAGGCACTGTACTATTCTTCAGAAAGAGTGAGACATACTTCTTATTCTCAATATGCTCACAGTCTAAGAAGAGATGGAGACAAGTACACCATGCTGCATTTTGATAGCCACGCCTCCATCAGCACAGCCTTATCTACGGACAGATACGCACGTGCAGACACACTCACATGTCCACCCATTCTCATCTGACCGCCTGAGGCACCGCATCCCTCCTCCTTGTGTCCCAACAAGGGAAGCTACCAGCTAACTCAACAACAGGTCTCCAGGGTCTCTGGCTGCCTACAATATATAGAAACTAGGGGAAGTGTGCTCCTCCGATTAACACATGAGTTGGCAAAGAGTTCCACTTGGCTCTCCAGTTTCCAGATTTTTCTCCTGGACGTCTTAAAACTTCACTAAGGAAAATTGTTTTCTCAGTCCAAGTATGTTAATTTCAGCACCGTTCCTTGGGACTAATTACAAGAGGACGCATCTCAACCTTTATGGAGCGTTAAGAATCACCTGGGGGTTTGTCCAAATGCAGATTTGTATTCATAAGGTCTGGGATTTATTCCATCTCTATCTCTTTATGGTACATTTTGAGAAATGTTGTGAGTTAATATTATAGTGCAGTGGTCAAATACAAGGGTTCTTCCTGAATTCAAAATCACTTGTGTGACTTTTGCCAAATCACTCATCCTTTCTTTGCCTTAGTTTCTGAATCAATAAAATGGGGATATATATGGTTCTTGTAAGGATGAAATGAGATACTGTGTTAACTGCTTGAATAATGCTTGGCACACACCGCTCATTAAATATTAGATAATTTTTAGTATTTCTTCAAGTCAATTTTATGCCTCACTAATTCACTCTTCCATTATGTCCAGTCCATTATGTTTAGTTTTGTTATTTCAACAACCTTATTTTTCATTCACTGGTTCTCTTCTATGATATCCTTGATTTATAACATCTTATTTCATAAGCTCTGTTCTTGTTTTATAGATATTTTCATTCTTTTATCTTTTTGATGCTGTTAAATTATATTCACATTTTTTATCATGTAAAACTGCTACATTTTCTTTACTTGCTCAAATGTAAGCTATGAACTCATTATGGTTAGGAGATTTTTCAAGGCTCTGTGCTGAATTATGATTTCCTTACACCAAGTTTGAGCAGCACATAGTGGTGGTGATGACTTGATAATTGGAAGACAGGCAGGCAGGTACAAGCCCCCTCCCCCCAAGAGGAAACCTACCTTAAAAGGATTTTACCAGCCCTGCGAGGAGCACTCCACCCTTTCCCATAGGACAGACAGGTGACAAAAACCTGATTGGATGACAGGCACAGGGAGGGTTAATCAGATTAAAACAGCCGTCCAATAAGCCCATAAAAACCCTTAGACTTAGAAACTCTGGTGGCAAGCCTCCCTGGTCCCCTTCCTCCTTGGGAGCTTTGTACTATCCCTTTGCTATTGCTCAGTAAACCTTGCTTTGCTGCCCACCACTCTATCTTCATTCTTTGAAGCAGGGTGACCAAGAACCATGGACACCAACGGAGAAAAAAATCCTGTAACACTGGTACGTAGCTCAGATAGCTGTGTAGAGAAGATCCTGCCAGGAAGGATTGTTCTAGAACTTGTCCCTGCAGGAACAACACAGTTCTAGGTCTTAGGCTTAATACAGGTGTCACTGCTCTGACCCTGGGTTTGTGCTGGGCTGCTCAGCTCCAACTTTGGGAGGTTTCCATTTGTAGGCTAGCAGGACAGCTCCACACCCGGCCAGCCTCTGGCCTCATGCAGGCCCGTCTTCTTGGAGCCTCTTACAGCTTCCAGGCTCAGCCATTTATTCAACTGCTCTGAGCCCTTTCTGGGACTTTTCTCTTCCCTTTCATTCTCAGGCTCTTATGCTTTTTATCTTTTCCCATCCTCATTTGTTCCACCCCCTTTAACTCTCTCCTCAACATTACTATTACATTTAATGACAAAAGATATTTGTTGACAGAAATACTTAGGGAGAAGTTTGTTTTCCCTTCCCTTCCTCCAGAGCCCCAAGTTGCAGAGGCTTTCAAACTTGCCACACCATACTCTCAAAAATCTTCAATCCCTCCACGCCTCTCATTTCCCCTCTTCAGTAATCCTTGCAAGAGACACCCCTACCGGAAGCTATCTAGGCTTGGGCAACACCAATCACCTGGCATGACAGTGGGTCTTGAATTCCAGAAGTGGGGGTGGGGGTCAATATAAGCCCCAGGAAGTAAAAGAGATTGCCACATTCAAAGAGATCTCAGCCCTCTGCAAGCCCTCCCCTTGCTCTATGGTTTTCTGTTTATAATTACTAAAAAATTCCTCTACAGGACAGAGTTTAGATATATCACTGCAGAACTCATTGAACATCATGACACATTATGGTAGACACCCTTCTCCTCTCTCATATCATAGGCTGGACTTAGTGACTTTTTCTTCCTCCAATCATGTATAAATGAAAAAAGTTAACTTGTGCATGTGCACATATGTATGTGTACACACACACACACACACACACACGCACATGCACACACACTTCTCAAGATGAAATAAATAAATCGTATGGTAATACTGGCTACCTTCTTCCATGATTCATTTCCCTCTTTTCCATATGCTCTCTGCCTACATAAATACCTTTAGCCTGTTCATTAATTCCCTAGTAAATGTATTCCATTCTTCCCTCTGTTCCTTTTTTCCAACACTCCAGTTGCTTTTTAGAAGTTTTAGCTCTAACCTTATGCTCTCTGTCTCTCTAGCCCTGCAGTGATTGTCACTATCTTTCTGTGTTTCTCTTTCCTCAAAGTCTTGTAAAATATAACATACTGCAAAACAGTGGTGTTCCTGGGATTTAGCATTTGGGGTGGCAGATGGGGTGGTAATGAATCTGCTTGTGGGGGCTGGGTACATCCCCCAGCACTCCCAACCCGTTGCAGACATTTTGAATTAAAAATATTAAAGATAATGGAATTAGAAGCACATTGATGTGCCATTTAATCTATTCAGGAGTAGATAAGAAAACTTTTTACCGACAGGACTAACATATAGCTAAACAAAATCCCCTTGATAGTAAAGACCCCTGAGAGCTTTAGTTTTGTGCGCTCACTACAACTTAACCATTGGTGAAGAAGGCATTGCCGAAGGCAGAGCTCCAGTTCCAGAAGCTGAGCGTGGCTGCCAACCATGTTTCATTAGATTCTCCTGTTGAACCCTCGTTACCACATGGTCTTCATCCCAACTATCCTCAGACCCATTTTGTCATAAGCCAGGACAGTTGTTGCTTAAACTTAGTATTATAATTATTCCCTTGTACTTCTCCCCCATCTAGAGTATAAACTCTCTTGAGGATAAGGACTATGGTACCCCCCGCAATGGGATGCATGGTGTGCACAGTTGGTGGAAAGCGAGTGGTATTTGTAGAGAAAGACACTGTACAGGCATTTCTCTTACATATTCTCATGTATTCATCATAGCAACCTATGTCCATAGGTGTCAACTGGAAATCATAAAGGTGGATAATCTTACCAAGATCGCAACGCTGGTGAGAGGGTCTGTATGAAAATCCCAATATTCTTGACTTGAAGACATAGTCTTTATACCACGTGATGCCACTTAATGCTGAACAAATGCGTGATGAGTGATGAATGAATCAATCAATCAGTCCTGGACCCAAGGCACTTCCATTCTGCCAGCTCAACTCTGTTTGCAAAATAAAGGGTGATCACTACCACAGACGTGAAAAATGGGAGAGTTCTGGAAAAAGAACATTGGTTCTAAGTGAAAATTTCCAGCACTTAGATATGAAAACCACTGCACAGCAACAATTCTCCTTACAAGGCTAGAAGGCCTAGCAGTTTATTAGCCCATCTGACAACAGACTGGGTGGAAACAGAGAGACTGACGAGGCCAATGTCATATGCGCTGTTGTTGTCGATCTAGAATTAGAACCAAGAGCCTTTGAAAGCTGCATCCTCTGCTCAGCGATCCAGTATTTTTTCAAATACTAACGTACAGTTCTTCACCCCAAGCACTGATGAAAATTGTGCACCAGGAGGAAACCTTGATTATAAATTACTCAATATCAAATACCTCTCTAGGATAGACACCGAACAGGTGCTTTTGGGTTTTCTAGAGTAGAAAAACAGACTCCAGTTCTATCCTCCTTTGTGATGTAACCATAGTGAAGTTAGAGGGTTGCATTAAGCACTGCAGTTGGTGTAGAATATCCTAATTATAATTCTAAATTGAGCTAAATGCTTTTCTAAATAGCGAAAGCCCCAGATAAATTAATTTGAAGGGACATATAAAATTGCAGTCATAGGGAGATAAATATTTCATTAGCAAATCTTTCCATTTTGACTGACCACTTCTAAGTAACTTTTAGATTACTGAGGAGACACACACACACACACACACACACACACTTCTGTGGCTTATGAAAGAAGAAAAAACATTTCCATTATGTTCTGTTTCTTTTGAAGAATTCCCTGAGGAATTCTTCTAAAGTTGAGGCAAATCAGCATACACAAATACGTGCACTTACGATCTCCTTGGAAACTAGAACTGCTGGCCAACTCAGGCAGCAAGCAACAAAATGTTTTCCCCAGGTTTACTTGAAGGGAGAAAAATATTGTGAATATGCAAAGGAAGGTATATGTTGAGTTTCAGGATTTGATGTGCTATCCTCCAGGGGCCTATATTTCCATGCACCAGAAAGACTGCTGCCTTATGCCAAGTCTGCTTGCTGTGCCATCAAAATGAAATAAGCCAAAGAAAAAGGATCATCATAAAAATGACAACCATCTATAGAGCACTTAGCAGGTGCGGAGCCCACCCTCGGCGCTTCGCCTATCTGATCTCGTGTAATTCTCACAAGCACGCTAGGAAGTAGGCATCCGCTCCCTCGTTTTACAGAACAGGAAATGGGCGCTCAGTGATGTCAAGGAGCTCACCTAGGGTCACACAGCCCACGAGTCACGAGGCTGGGTGGACATGACCGCGGTTCTGTCCGTCCTCTGACTCCAAAGCCATGCAGCGGTGCCCGCGCTCCGAGCCCAGCGCTCCGTTCCCGCGGGCACGGTTCTGCGGTCAGTAAGACCGCCTTGGCTGTCCCGCGGCGGTTCAGGGATGTAGTTAATGCCGAGTTCAGGTGGGATTTTCCACCGAAAATGCTTAAAAGCCACCGCAGGTTTTCGGCGGAAACACAGACTCACTAAAATAAAGATGAAGGAGCCGCAAGCACGGATCACACGGCCACCTACTCACCTGTTCTTCATGACTCACTCCTGCCCCAATCTATACTGTAAGGAAAAATCCACAACGAGGAGAATAAGTGATTTGTGCTCTACCCCTAGATGGACAAAAAGATTAAGAGGCGTACTGACACACTCACGCACACACAAATGGAAAACACAGATTTGTTTTGACAACCTATTATACTACAAAAATATTTATGAATGTAAGCTGCAGCAAAGTGCGTCCATCTTCCAAGAGCACACACACCCCGCCAGCGACTGCTTCCATGTGGGGAAGGTGAGAATACCCCTCCAAATTACCTGCCCTCGGGCTAAGGGGGGGCACAAGCAGGAAGCCTCCGGTTTTCCATTATCAGGACTCCTCATAATGTCGTTCTTTTCACAGAACACTCTTATTTTTCACATCCCCTGTTAAGTGACCACCCTTTATTTTGCAATCGGAGAGTCGAGCTGGCAGAACCGAAGTGGCTTGGCAGCTGCAGAAATGAAACTCAACTGAACAAACAGATTCTTAAGTGATGCTTAGATGGAAGAACTTGGACAGGGTTCAGATTTTTTTTAAATTCATTTAAATGTGTGATTGAATCCTGCTCATTACCCTCTCAGCAGAATATTATATATTCAGCTCTTTATTGTATAATAATGTCGAGGATGGAAAATAAGAAAGGTACAATATTACCAACTCTTCTTATTATAGAAGAAGAGCAGCTTTGTTTATGTCATAAACAATAGTCAATAAATGCATATAGCAAGTTAATTTTTCGCAGCAATCCATACCCAGAACTTGAAATATGTTATTTTGTTCCTTGGTCCAAATTTCTTGAGACAAATAAATCCTTCTGTACAGGAATCACACTAAAATCTTGGAGCAAGCAGTGTATTAAGAGCTCACACGCCCAATTTCAGAACGTTGCTTAGGGCAGGTCGGTGACTTTATGTCAGCACTGTTAACAGGTCTCTGACCCCTCTCTCACTCCCACTGCTCCAGCCGGGCAGACCCTCTTACTTCCCATGAATGTTCCAAGTACGTGCCCTCATGCGTGGCCTCGGGGTCATTGCACTTGCTCTGCCCTCTGCCTGCAACACTCTTATCCCAGATCGCCACCTGACTTAACTCCTGACCTCTTCCGAGCATCTGCCCAAATGCTACCTTATATCTTCACACATCATCCTCTAGCCTCCTAACCCACTTAATGATTTTCGACATATTGGAGTCTTCGGATATATATTTATTTGAACCTTGATCTCCTCTCCTACTCAAAGGTAAGCTACATGGACAGAAGGGCTCTGTTCACTGCAGCAACCCCCGCACAGAAAATGGTAGTCACATAAAGCAGGCACTCATGAGTGAATAAATGAATGACTATCCCCAGAACCAGGTTAGGGCTGGGAGCCCTGATGCGGTGGCTGTCCAAGGTATCAGTCTAGAAAAGGGGGCGCAAGCATCATTGGAAAGGTAATGAGATGGAGGGAGTTTATTTTAGAACTCTCAAGAGAAATCTTTTAAACGTTTAGAAGGAATACTTTGATGAAGCTCATGGGGTTGGGGAGGGATGCGCCTCCCCACGTGGAGGTGTCAGATGAGCTACCTTCTAAGGGGGTAAGTACAATTAGCTTTTCTTTTCTTCTACTGAGCAGAGTTCACAAGTTTGGGTCAAAGCAGAATTGCCTGAGTCTAACTAGGGCCCATAACAGCCACCAGTGGTCCTCCCTTCCTTCCCTTCCCTATGTCCTGCAGCCTCTCTTCTGAATCAACGTTGCATGAATAGTTAAATAATACTGGTTTGAAGTAGTGCGGTCACCTCAGGGTCCTAAGTTCAAGCCCCACATGGGATGTAGAGATTACTTACAAAAATAAAATCTTTGTGCGCCTGGGTGGCTCAGTCAGTTAAGTGTCTGCCTTCAGCTCAGGTCATGATCACAGGGTCCTGGGGTCAAACCCTGCCTTGGGCTCCCTGCTCAGCAGGGGGTCTGCTTCTCCTTCTGCCCATCCCACCCCACCCCTACTCCATGCTCATGCGTGCACATGCACACTTGCACTCTCTCCCTCAAACAAAATCTCCTAAAAAATAATAAAAGAAAAGAAAAGAAAATCTTTAGGAGCCCCTGCCTGGCTCAGTCAGTAGAGCGTGCAACTCTTGATCTCAGGGAGAAGTAGTGCTGTCATCAGTCTTCCCTGTGTAACCACATACGTCTCCCCTGTTCAAGGACCTACAGAGTTTCTCAGTTACCTTTTGGATCCCATTCAAACTCCTCAGCTTTGGCACTTAATCCCTAGAACCCAAATATATTACTTGACATGGCACAAGGGACTTTGCATATAGAATTAAGATTACAGAGAGTTTAGGAGATTCTTCATTTGGGCCCAATGTAGTCACATGGATCCTTGAAAGTAGCAGAGAAAAGCAGAAGAATGAGAGAGATACGGCAGAAGAGGGAAACACAGGAGTGATTCAAGGTGTAAGAAAGAGTCAAACTGTCATGGTTAGCTTTGAAGATGGAGGAAGGGACCAGAAGCAAAGAACGTAGGCCACCTCTAGAAGCTGAGAACTACCACCCCCCAACAGCCAGCGAGGAGACAGGGACCTCAGTCCTATAACCACGTGGAAGTCAACTCTTCCAACAACCCGAACGAGCCCAGAAGAGGGTTCTACCCCAGAGGCCAGCTGTACCAGCAACCTAACCCTGACCCTATGAACTTGCAGCAGAAAAACCAGTCGAGCCCACTGGATTTCTGACCTACAGAACTGTAAGATAATAACTTTGTGTGGTTTAAACTGCTGACGTTGTGGTAATTTGTCATGGCAACAATAGGAAGCTAATTCAAGACCTTTAGCAAACTGGATCCCATTTATATGCCCGAAACATCTCATTGCTCTGAACCGTGAATCTACCCACTGCTCCAGTCAACCTGGTCTCCTTTCAGCCCATAAACATGCTCGCTTGTTATTAATTCCACACTGTGTCTCCATTCAAGCTGTTCTCTTACCACACCAACTCATCCCGTCCTTCAAGGCTGAGTCAGACCCACACCCCACCTCTTTAGCCTTCTAATCTGGTTGCCCAACAGGACTTTCCACTTAAGGACTTCCAAGTGTCACACTGTGCTTCATATAATTATGTGTTTTTGTCAAGTGTCTTACCATTTTCTTTCCCAACAAAACTCTGAGGCTTTCATCAGCTGAAGTCACGTATCTCCTTTGTGCCTGGCACAAAAGCACAAAACAATGGATGCACAGTAAACATTTCCTAGAAACTCGCTCCCTTCACTTTTACGGGCCCACTTGGAGATCTTTACATGTAGGGCATTCTCTAACCCGTTCACAGGACAGAATTAGAAAGTATGTTTTGCCGCATAGTTGGTTTCACCTTGTATCACACATCAAATATGCAGCATCCGAACAGAATCAATCCAGCGACAGGAAGCACTTAATTCCATTTATTTCTCTCAGCTGGATATTCCTTGCCAGGACAGAGTTCTCGCCTGATGCCGACTTTTCCACTCCATCCTGCTTCCAAGGAATTTAGCGCTAACAGCATGAGAGCCATAATCAGACCATGTGGGGACAGTTCCTCTACTTCAGTGAGAGCAGCGGTGTTGTGTCTCCTTGCCCAAGCAACCTTTCCCACCCTCACTGCAGTACAGAGGCCACAGAAGCAATGACACCGCCTTTCCTCTCAAGAATAAATCCTCACTTTTCATAATAAAATGAACTGGAAGGCTTTGTCTTGATACAAAGAGGTTTTTAATTAGTATACATACAGTGATCAGACTTGCGCTATAGACTTCATAAAAGCAATCCTGAAAGGTAGCAAGTTGTAAAATATTTATTATACTGTCCTGGGTTTAAAAACATGTGTCTGTAGGGGCTCCTGGGTGGCACAGCGGGTAAGCGTCTGCCTTTGGCTCAGGGCGTGATCCCGGCGTTATGGGATCGAGCCCCACATCAGGCTCCTCCGCTATGAGCCTGCTTCTTCCTCTCCCACTCCCCCTGCTTGTGTTCCCTCTCTCGCTGGCTGTCTCTGTCTCTGTCAAATAAATAAATAAAATCTTTATTTAAAAAAAACAAAAAAAAACATGTGTCTGTAAATTTTATCTACCTCACATATAGTGTTGTCCCGTCTCACAGATGATAACCAACAGGTTCAGACATTCATTCAGTCAGAAAACATTATCTTTTTTCACAGCAACACTAACAGCTCTTCTTCTTTTTTTTTTTTTTTTGCTTTGCTTTTTTTTTTTTTAATGCTAATAGTTTTTATTATAAGTTGTGTCCATTTTAACACAAAGTCATTCAGGGAACACCTACTGATACCTACTATGTGGCTAAAACCTCCCACCCACTATGTGTGGTTAGCTGAGGGATTAAAACGATTTGCTTTTCCCTACATTTTAGCATATGAAGTGTTCTTTGATCTGCTTCCTCCCTAACTTTCCAGCTTGGGTTCCCACTATTCCCTGATCCCAGTGTCTCCAACAGCTCTGGTGATCCTCACGCATGAATATCTGTCGTGAAGTCTGGCCTTTGTGACCTTGTTCGTGCTGTCCCCTTTGCCTAAATTTGTTTTCTCTCTTAAACCCCCAGTCAAGTTAACCCCAATTTAAACTTTAGAATTCAGTTTACATGTCACCATCTCCAGGAAGTCTTTCTTACCCCTCTTTTCACTTTGATTTTCTTACCTCCCAAAAGACTATGCCTTTCTTGAGACAGGAATGGGATCCTAATCATTTTTGTAGCCTTGAAACCGAAAACAATACCTGACACATAGTAGAATTTCAATAACTATTAAATGAAAAAGTTTCAAGCCAGTGGTTGTTAACAACTCCTCCGGCAGCTCATAAGAAGGCCAAACATGGATGCAAATATTAAATGTCAGAATAAGAATAGGATGGGATAGGTATATTAGCTTTCGAGAGCTGCCATAAAAATGACCACAAATGTGGTGGCTTAAAACAGAAATTTATTCTCTCACAGTTCTGGAAACCAGAAGTCCAAAATCCAGGCACTAGGCCACACTCCCTCTCGGGGCTCTGGATTAGAATTCTTTCCATGCGTCTCTCCTGGCTTCTGACGGCTCCTGGAAATCCTTAGTGCTCCTTGGCTTATAGCCACATCACTCCAATCGCTGCCTGCATATTCACATTGTCTCCCCTCTGACTATGTCTTCTCTGTGTGTTTGTCTTATGAGGATATATGTGATTGAATTTAGGACCTACCAGGATAATCCAGGACAAGCTCCTGTCTCAAAATCCTTAACTTAATCATATTTTTGCCATATAAGGTAATACGTACTTTATCATATAGTGTAATATTCACAGGCTTCAGGTTTTAGGATGTGGAGATGTGTTTTTGGAACCACCATTCAAATACAATAGGTGTACGTTAGTGGGGTATCATCCAAGAAGAGTCATAAAATTTCAGAGGAAAGAGTGCACAATGGGTTAGAGTGATGGCCACACAGCCTTAACCCTTTAAAATGTCAAGGCAATTTGCTATTGTCACCATGGTTCCTCTGAGGTAACACAGTGATGCTGATCCATTAAAGAAGAAACTAAGGGATGGAAAAGATATGTGGGTATTACAGAAAGGTCAAGATCAATATTTAACTACCCTCAAGTCTTCATTTATTATCTATACTCTGTTACCATTCAAAATGAATTTCAGAGGGATTCGGTGACAGACGCACCACGGAGCTTCTGCCATTATTTAAGAGATAGGTTTTTATTTCGCCTTGTTTTATTCCAGCGGAAGTCCTCCCAGCGCAGATGCTAACGCTATACATTGGACAACGGGAGTGCAGCAAGGGAAGCTGGGTACTGCCATCGTCAACAAATACCAACTCAGCATCTGCCCGGAGTGAAATACTTTGAGGAATACTGAAGATGAATGAAGCGTGCGTTCAACTCAGGGAGCTACCATGTCATAGAAGACACTTCATCAGGTGACAAGCACGGGCAACGCGTAGGCCAGATAGAATGCTGTGGAAGTGTAAAGCAAGAGAGATCATTCCTGGCTGAAGCCAGTGGGGGAGACTCCAGGGAGCAAATGCCCTGGAACAGGGCATTGAAAAGAAATACCTCACTTAGTAAAACGGGAGCTGGAGAAGGAGTTAGAGTGCGCGAGGGCAAGGGAGAATATATACAAGCATGGAAGTAAAAGATTCTGAAATGTATTGGAAAACAACAAGAAATTCAGGGTATATGCAGGAGGCAAAACGAGAGGAGAGAAAAATGAAAGGAAAACTTGTTATAGATGACCCTTGACTGTCAAGCGAATGATATGGACTTTATTAAATAGGCATGGAGCTGTCATTAGAGATATTTTGAATAAGGAAAAGACATAATCAGACATAATCGGAGTTGTTTGGGAAGATTACTCTGGCTGTGGTGTGAAGGACATGGTAGAAGGCGAGGGAGGCGAGATGCTCAAAGATATTTGCAATAGTACAGCCAAGAGCTAAATAAAGGTCTTAATTAAGAAAGCAGCCATGTGAAAGGAACAGAAGAAGTGAGAGCAATTTCAAAGGAAAACTCAGTAGGATATAATGACTTACTAGGAACACGGGTTTGGAGATATAGCAGGCATCGAGTTTGAGACTGAACTATGGTCATGCAAAATGGTGATGCCATTAGAAGAATTTGAAAAGTCAGGAGGAGGAACAAATTTCACAGCAAAAATGATTAACTGAGCTTACAAGTGTTAAATTTCAAGAACTGGCAGGTCCTAAGGTAAAGATGCCAAGATATGACGTGATTGGAATATAAATGCAAGAATCATTTGAAAACAATGGAAGTCATAGAAATTTATAACACTACAATGGGAGAAAGAAGATATCCTAAAGCTTAAAGAACATCCATAATTAAAGAATGGTAGATGGGCAGAAGCTAGGCAAGAAGGAGAAGACCAAAAAGAAATGATTCCACCAAAAAAAGTAATGAGAGTCCAAATGCTGAGGAGAAAAGAATTCAAGGTAGGAGAGAATTTCATGGATGGGTCATCAATCTCAAACACCGCAAATTTAAAAAATGTATCATCAAGGCACAGACATTGCATCTGTGTTTAGGATGTCTTTTCTTCAGTGGACAGAGAGGCCAAATCACAAGAGAATAAGGCTAATTGGTAGCAAATAAAAGATTATAGATAAATTTTTCAAGAAGTTTAAAGATAAAAAACCAGAAGCCAATATCAGAGGAAAAAGTAAAGTCAAAAGAAAGTTGACACATTTAGATGTTTGGGGGTTTTTTTTAGAATAAATGCTTATATTCCAATCGATGTTTATCTAGTGCCTACCTTGTGCCATTGAGCTAGTGGTGAGCTCTAGAGATGATTAGAACGTGATCCTTACTCTCAAACAGTAAACTCTTGGATAAAATAGAAATTTAAATGCCTTGCTCAACATGGTGTGGTGAGGACTGCAAGTAAGGTAGGCAGGAGGCAGTGGGGACACCAAAAAGGGGCATCAGGCTGGCCTGGGGCAAGGAAAGCTGAGGACAAGGGTGCGGGGCTGATGCTGCCCTTGAATCTTACAGGACAAGACGCTAGTTGGATTGGCATATTTAATAAAGTGCAGGGGAGAGAAGGACTGCGTATGTTTTCTTCAAAGACAAAGAGTCTTACAGGCGGGAAAAACAGAAGTTGATGGGAAAGAGAGAAGGTAAATAATGACAGCTTGGTTCTGCATGAGGCAGGAAAGGATGCGAGTGGGCACGCCAGTGAAGGCATTTGCCTTTTTCCAGGAGGAGACAAAAGGAATGAGACAGAAACTGATGAAGAAATGGGGCCAAGGAAGGCGGTAAGGAAAGGGACTGAGGGAGCCAGGGGTTCTGCCTTGTTCCTTTCTGTGCAATGAAGGTCAACCACCTGCCAAGAGCAGGTGGGACTGGGAAGGACAGAGGAGCGATGATTACTAGATCAATAGTCTTTCGTTCTTTTTAAATTAAAACATTTATTTGCATTGAAGATGGCTTGGGTCTGTCTCTTCCTAATGCATCTCGTGTGAGAAGCAATTCAGCGTGAAGGTGCAGGGCTTACACTCTGGAGCCAGACTGTCCGTGTGTGTCTTGTCCGGTCCTCATATCAGCAGCGTGATGCACGTGGCTTGATAATATAAATAATCTCTCTGTGCCTAGTTTTGCTCCTGTATAAATGGGACAACTAATAGTACCTAGCTCACAGGTTTGTGGTGAGGAATAAAACAATGAACACCTGTAAAGTGCTGAGACCAGTGCCGGGCACACAACACGTACTCAGAAATCTTAGCTCTTATTATTACTAAACCAGTGCTATCTCCTGGAACCTTCTGAGGTGATGGAAACGTCTACCGTGCTGCCCAACACGGTAGTCCCGAGCCGCATTTGGCTACGGAGCACTGCAACTATGGCTTTAAATCTGTGCTCATTTAACGTAAGAAGCCACATATGGCTCGCAGAGGACCGAGCAACCATTTGAAACAGGGTTGCGCTGGCACAAAAAAGGGATGCTGAGTTCTATCCCCCGAGGACTCTGGTCCAGAAATACTGTAGAATAAGCCCCGCCGATTAAAGATACGGTGGCCACTCCTAAGAGTCAGCTTTATTCTGCTGCTGATGATCGAAGGGCGTATGGAGAACGGATGTGCTCACAGCCCCTGTAATTTGGAAGGAGGCTGTAGTATCTGCCAGGGTATTTGTAAGATAAACAAGAGGCAAGCGGCGTATCTCCAAGTGGACAGCACAGAGGTTCTCCAGCTCTCCGCGTAAGTGGGTCAGTTGAAAGCCATTAAGAATGACAGCCGGAGTTCTGACAGAAACCAAGAGCTTCTACCCGGATGTAGTCTTGAGCCCTGTTCATATCTGATGACAATGGAGTAATTTCACATCAGAGCCACCAAAAGAGCCACTATCACAGTCTGGGCGACAACACGGAACTCGGTCTACACAATTGATAACACACAAAAGGAGGAGAAAGGTTATCAATGAATAATGCATTTCCTTTTGTGGAAGCAGGAGGAAAAGAAACAAATGGATCATTAATGGGCTTAATGCGATTAGGGTCCACGGTAGGCAGTAGATGGGGGGAGGTGGGGCAGCCCCGGCTCCTGCCAGCAAAGCCACCAGCAGGAAAGACTGCTGTGGAGTGGAAGGGGAGGGGCTCGTGGGGGTGTTAGTTTGGACTGTTGCTTTCACTTCCCAGGGTTTCAAAGTCTCTTCTTGAATCCCAAATCGGTTGTGTTATTTCTTTCTAGAACAAAATGGCATAGTGGTAAAAACAGTGTATTCCTGAGAACTCATGAAAAGGTATTATCACATTTGAAAAGCTTAATTAAGATGGTAGTGTGAGAGAACACACTGTTACTATTACGGCTTTAAAAAGACTTTTTAGAGGAGGTAATGTTTTTTTAAAAAATTATATTTTCCTGGGGCGCCTGGCTGGCTCAGTCCATGGAACGTGCAACTCTGGATCTCAGGGTTGTGAGTTTAAGCCCCATGTTGGGTGTAGAGATTACTTAAAAATTTTTTAAAAAAATTTTTTTTAAAGATTATATTTTCTTTTATTTGTTCTATTTTTTACATTCCCCGTTTCTTTGCGGAAATCCAAGTTCTTAGCCTATATAAGATTCCATGGACCTGAGGAATCTTATTTAACTTTTTGGTGAAGTAGGTCCTCTGGCAATAAATTCTCTTGTTTCGTTTGCCTAAAAAAATTTTTTTAATTGTTTTAAAATGGTAATGTGAGGAAATGAAGAATAAAGCAATTCAAATAAAAGGACAGGAAATAATTAAGTGAAGAAAAAATATTCTTGAGCGTTGCTAAGAAATCAGACACAAAAGTTGCCGGCTGCAGCTGCTGACTTTATGCAATAGGGCACTTTGCCTGTAGGGCAGCATACCTCGCTCTTTTCAAAGGGGGATGTTTGATTTCACTGTTTTGGAAAATTCTGTGTCTAATATACATGTACATGGGGGAAAAAAACCTTTTTGGTGTAAATGATACTACCTAATGAAGATCTCGTTGCAGGCATTTCTCCTCCTGTGTATAGAGAAGTTACTGGTTTGGGGAAGCCAACAGACCCGGGTTCAGACCAAGGTCCCCTTTTTCTTGTCTATGTGATCTTGGGTGAGTTGTTCCACCTCATGGAGCTTCCATTTCCTTAGCGGGAAAATGGTGACGATAAAACATCTTCATGGAATGTTGTAGAATTGAAGATAATGAGGCAGCCTATGTAAAACACCTAGGAATGCCTGGATCCTAGTCACGGCTTAACAAGCTCTCGCTGCTCTTTCAGGAAGGGGTCAGGGTGTGCATTCTCCCGAGAGGCACCCGACTCCACACGAGCTTGACACAGCTAAAAGCTGACTTGACCCCTATTTAGACACAGAAATCAAGAACTGTTGGCTTTAGGGGATTCCTTCTCCCAGGAAAACACACTTGTCCTGATGACTCTATTAGGCCTTCAGGATCAGTCAGAGAAGACTGGGTAAGGATGGGGGGAGAGGGGGCAGGAAGAAAGGACAGCTGCTCCTGCAGGCTCCAGATAAAGCCCTAACTCCTAGCAATTCCACCTGAGACTGTTAGGACCCTTGTTCTCTCTGACCAGTGTCAACATGGAACTGTGCCCCATACCGATTCCATCTACCATCCCATCCTCCAGCACCAGGCGACTGGGGTGTGCCTGGAATTCTCAACCGGTCGGGTAAGCTTATGGCTCCCATCTAGAACACGGAGCACTACCTAGCCCATTAGATTTTAGGTTTCTATTTTAGAGTATTATACTTCCTAATATTGAATAATGTGCGTTTTTACTATAGCAAAAGAACTAGAAACATGTTTTAGGGAAGCAAATCGCTAGCCTTGCCCGAGGCAGGCAATGGAGGTGGACAATAACCAAGGCTGGCTATGAGTGCAATAGGGGGTTAGTGTAGGTCAGAAAAAGTGGGACACGGTTTGGGACAAGCAGTTGCCCTGGAGTTCATCAGTCCAAGCAGGACATGGATTAACGTGGTCTGACTGCAGAGCAGACAGAGACCAGAACTTAGCTGCTGGCCATCAGGCAGGGAGGGCTCCAGGCAGGCACAGTCCTGTTCGTATTCTAGGTTTTTGTTGGAGAAAGTAACCTGGAAGCTTCATGAGCTCAGATTCCTCCTGGAACTCTCTAGAGTGTTCTAGAGTCTTTGTATTCAAGGTCTAGTCCCTATGACAATGGAAAACATCTTCATGCCCCCACCAGTCTCCGGTTCCCCTAGGTAGAGAAAACAATCTAGCCTTACTAAATCCTCCAAAAAAGAACTGTATCTTCATGGAAATAGACTCTTCCCATCCTTAGAAACTTTATGAGTAATCACATTTTCCACAGTCTCTCCTCTCCCTGGGGGAGGAACTTAATGTCAGGCTAGAATAGCAAAGTCCTTAGAAAATACATGGTGGAAGTACTCTAAAAAACTGGCTTATTGAAGCAAAGCAATTGGCAGGATAAATATGGGGAATGTTTGGAAAAGATACAGAAAGTAGAGCCCTCTTGAATATACAAGAGGCCTTCAACACATGCGTGTGCCCAGGAGCTGTAACACGATGGCCTGTCCTCATCTGTGGGGCAGATCCATGGGGGGACGTCCATTGGCCTGACCCTCGAGGATGAAGTCTAGTGTTTATCGGAGTTCCATTAAGGATAGCTCTTTGTAGAATATGACTCACTTTTAGGCCTTGGAATTCACTTAGAGATTTAAAAAAAAAATGCATTTAAAATCATCTAGGGCCTGTATGCCATTTCTATCCAGTGCCTCTGTATTCGTCATAAGCATCCAAGAGAACCGTCACCTCCCCCACGAAATACACAAACAAGATGCTAAACAGTCTAAGCTCCCTCCCACTCCCCACCTTCCATCTAGAAACCTAATAAGATTTTGAGTTTTAGGGTGATCCAACAATGTGGTTGTATGATCTGGAAAAACACGCCCATTTCCCTTTTTCTCCCAGGCCTCTTGGAAAATGCATATCATGTCCCAGATGGCTTATCCTCGTCAAGAAGGTCTAGAATTTCTAAAACTCTTGAGTTCCTTGTTAGAAAGCCCATATAGAAAACCCACATTCCTGTGAAATACAAGTGACTACAGAGAAATGCCCTGAACTCAAATTTGTTTCCATTTCAAGGGAACTGGAACAAAGGGTCCCTTTGAAATGTAAGAGCAAGATAAGAAAAACAAATAGCAGCCCAGATGTTCTCTTTCCCTCTGAATGCTCACGGTGGCGGTGGCAGGTCCCCCCCCCCCCCCCCCCCCCCGCCCCGTGCTGACTGCAGGTGAGGGCTGCGTCCTGCTAACGGAAAGCACCTGTTTTGGCGAACCACCTGTGCTCTACCTCGCAGGCACTCCAGCCCCAAGTGGGCCTTTATCACCGAAGCCCTGGTTCTTCCCCGTCGCTAACAGAACAGCATCATGAACAGATGTGGTCAGAATGACCTCCAAAAATGGGATTAAAATCAAAGCCTCTGGACCATTCCAAGGGTGTCTTTGTCTCCTCACCGCCTCTGTGCCCTACTAATCTCTCCTTTCCACTTCTTCCAATCCGTGTATCCTTTCCCCCCTACTTTGCTCTAGGAATTAAAGTGGGACGTGTGGTGAGAGGGGGACACGGCTTGTATTTCAAGGGCTCTGAGCCGGCAGAACACACCAGCTGCTTTCCACCCAACTTTTCCCCAACAAAGCCCATCTCTTTCTATCTATATCTCAATCCCTGTTTATTATATGTATTATCAGTGATGTACTTCATATGCTATCTGCAGTAGAATCCCCTACGAACTATTCCTTCTCATTCTTTATTTTACAAAACATGTCTAGAGCTTTTATTATGCCAAATCAATACATTACAATGTTTCCTTCCACATACGGTTTTGTAGAATGCAGTCGCAAATATGCAAGACGCACTCTCTGAATATGACTCACCTCTGGGCTATAAGAACTCAGAACAGCCCCAGGGGCAACCACCGATTCCTTGTGCACAAGCTTACCTGCAAAGCCTTTTTGTTTTAGAAATGAAACAGGGCAATCGAGCCAGCCATTATCTCTGCAATGAATTATGTGCCTCTTACCGAAGCTTGGCCCAATATCCCCCTTCTTACGCTGCTTGGCTTTGTGTTGGGGTTTTTTTTTTTTTTTCCTGTTTTCTTTTCTTCTTGAAAATTATAGACATGGTAATTCACTTGCAACGCACTGAGAATCTTCATCTGGCACCAGCTTTGCTGGTAAATTGCTTCCTTTTAGCAGGAGCTGGGGCAGCCGCACTTGCTGCCGCGGATCAAACAGCCATCTTCATGCCTATCCACGATCACAAGCACAAGCGCACATTCTTAAATGTAACAACCATGTTGCTTTCTCAGAATAACAAATGAAAAGCACAATGGCTTATTTTCGAGCTGGAGGAGAGTGAATCCCCACCCCCAAACCACCAAAGAAAAGCACCGGAGCGGGCGTGGGTATTCGTGCAGATCTGGGGAGAGGGGAGCACAGACAAGAAATCATTTCCTGTTTATTATCTCCCTATCAAATTATACGGGTTCACTAGCTGCAGGCAAGAACCCTGAATTCTAATTGACCTCAGACGCGAGGCAGCGAAGGCTGGCCAGCGCTGCCGTCCGTCCACGTGTCAGGAGAATTTGCCATAATTTGTTGTACAGATTTGCTCTCCTTTTCCCGTTTTTTAGTTTTCTAATAAGAATACCTCTGGTTGAGCAACTTCGTCAGGTCACTTCATGTTCTCCCGGAGGGGGCTGGGCTACTGCCGTGTTTCCTCCACGACTGAAAATTTGATGATAGAAGCCGGCCCTAGAAGGGAGGACTCCCCTTGTTCTGCACCCACTTGCTGTGTGGCCTCGCAAAAGGAACTGAGCAGCACGGTGTCTCTCTCGTTTTAGAGCAAACTTCCTGAGACAAGTGAAGGACAAGCCTGCTGTTAATCAGGCCCCCCTAAAGAGACTAACAGCTGTGCAAATACAAAAGAAAATGGTTTTTGCATCACAGGCCTAATGTGAGGGCCTCTGTAACATTTATGCAAAGGAACCCACTGCCAGTAGATACTGCATTTTTCGCAAGGCACTGGAGAGTTCAGATAGGAATGTGCCATGCAGCGGGCAAACGCAGGGCGTCTCTTACGACATCCCGAGCTGTGTTCCAAGCGGCTGATGCTTTCTATTGTGTGAAAGATAGACCTTCAACCCTTTCTGCTTGTCATTTTTGATGTTTTGGCTCTGGCTATCAAATCAGCAATTAGGCCACCGGAGACGGACCTGCTATTGCGGTGGTCCCTCTTCCTTCTGGCTCGCCTGTTCTCAACGTTACAAACTCCAGGTTGCCAGAGAAAAAACTGCTGGGGTCTCCTCTAAGCTAGACAATGACCTAACGTGCAATCACCGCCCCTCTCCTCACATACTGTGTTTATTGCTCGCATACAATGTTGATTGCTGCCCCGCCGGCACACCCCAGCCTGCTTCTACCATTACTTACTCTGAAAACCATTCGGAATCTTCCCATTTCCAAGAGAAATGCCCCCTCTTGTGGTCACTGCTGAATACAGCAGGCCTCGCTTCCAGAGGGAGCGCTGTAAAAATACCCTAGAACTCCAGTCGCTCAGCGTGGCAAGCTTTAAGCTTTTGCTGTGAGAGCTGAATCCTCTCTAACTGCAGCAGGCTTTCAGAAAAAGATTGAACCATATGAACTGTGGATAGTCAACGGTTTTTGACCTGTAAAACGACAATTTCATACAGTCCAAAGTAATACATCAAGATAAGCCAGGCAGGCAAAGTGCTACCAGCCCCTGTGGTATAAGCTGAGCCCTATGAATACCAGCCAAGAATGGAAATCTTTTCTATTCTAGTATGGAAATCTTTCTTATTCTAGTAACCACAGTGAGGAGTTTTAAACACAATGACTAAATAGTTTTCATTCCCCTAAATGCTAGGTACTACGCAAAGCCCAGAACATAACCTTCTCGTTTCTTGTCAACTGGAAGCGGTTATAAAGAGCAGGCTTAGAAAGTTGGACTTTCCTAGATCTGTCATTTATTTGTTCCAGAGCATTTGCCAAATAAGTGACAGAGCTACCTCTACCCCCAGCACAAGTAGCTGGTACTCTGAACAGGCAAAGCAAATAGCGTAGTGATAAATAGGGTGTTGGAGTTATCTCATAGGTGTGATTATTTTTGTAAGTGCTACCATTTTTGTTTCTTAGTATGAGAAAGTAAATAGTGTGTGATAAATTATGCTACGCAGTCTTTTCCAATAATGTTAACTCACCATGCTAACAAAATTTTAAAATTTTAGGTTTAATTATTCAATATAAAAATCATTGATGTCAAATGGGAATAAGCATCTGTGTCTTCACATGAGAGAGTTTCTGTACTAAATAACTCCTAGAAATCAATAAGAAAAAATCGGCAATTCAGTGTAACAAAAAATGTGATCAGACAACTTACACATTTTTAAAAAATGGTTAAACACGTGTAAAGAAGCTCAACCTCACTCAAACTTAGAGCAATGAAAATTAAACCTACATTGAGATATCACTGTCACCTCTCTGATGGGCAAAAATAAAAACTTGATTAATGCATTCGTGACAAGGATATGAAGAAACAGGCAGTCTTCAACATTTCTGGTATAAATATAAATTGGGGCACTGTTTCTAGACACGGGAATTTAGCAAAAACCATCAGCATCACAAATATATATACTCTAGGCCCTGGAAAATTTCATGCCTGGTAGCATAGCCTATAGATATACTTGCATACATATAACATGATGTATATAAAAGGTTATTTTATTTTATTTTATTTTATTTTATTTTAAAAGATTTTATTTATTTATTTGACAGAGATAGAGACAGCCAGTGAGAGAGGGAACACAAGCAGGGGGAGTGGGAGAGGAAGAAGCAGGCTCACAGCGGAGGAGCCCGATGTGGGGCTCGATCCCAGAACGCCGGGATCACACCCTGAGCCGAAGGCAGACGCTTAACCTCTGTGCCACCCAGGCGCCCCTATAAAAGGTTATTTTAAAAAAAGATTGTATTTATTCATTTATTTGAGAGAGAGAGCATGAGCAGAGGGAGGAGCAGAGGGAGAGGGAAGAGCAGATTCCACACTGAGCGCGCAGCCCACTGCGGGGCTTGATCCCACAACGCTGAGATCATGACCCGAGCCAAACTTAAGAGGTGGATGCTTAACTGACTGAGCCATCAGGTGCCCCCATAAGAGATTATCAATAGCAGAATTACTTGCAATAGCACAAAACTACAAACAACCTAAAAGTCAACTAAGAAGAACACAGTTACATCGCTAGTCATCAGGGAAATGCAAATCAAAACCACAGATACCACCTCACACTTGTTACGACGGCTATTATCAAAAAGACAAGAAATAAATGTTGACGAAGATGTGGAGAAAAGGGAGCCCTTGCACACTGTTGGTGGGAATGTAAACTGGTGCAGCCAGTATGGAAACGCCTCAAAAAAATAAAAATACAACTACCACATGATCTAGCAATTCCACTTCTGGGTATTTATTTGAAGAAAACAAAAACAGTAGCTTGAAAATATATCTGTACCCCATGTTCCCTGCAGTGTTACTTTACAATAGCCAAGATATGGAAACAACTAAGGTGGTGAATGGATAAAGGTGTGATGATATGGGGTGCCCGACTGGCTCAGTTGGTGTAGCGTGCGACTCTTGATCTCGGGATTGTGAGTTTGAGCCCCATGTTGGGTGTAAAGATTACTTAAAAATAAAATCTTTAAAAGAAAAATGTGTCCCAGTCAGTTAAGTGTTGGACTCTTGGTTTCTGCTCAGGTCATGGTCTCAGGGTCATGAGATCAAGCCCCTGTCAGGCTCCACGCTCAGCATGGAGTCTACTTGTCCCTCTCCCTCTGCTCCTCCCTCTGCTCTCTCTTTCTCAAAAAAAAAATATATCTTTTAAAAAATAAAAAAGTAAAAAGTAAAAAAAAAATGCAATTGTGTGTGTGTGTGTATACACACACACACATATATATAAACTAAAAAAAAAGAATACAGCTAAATAAACAAAATACATCCATATAAGGGACTGGAGTATTATGCGGCCACTAAGAAAAAAGGTAGGAAGCTCTCTACATAGCAATATAAAGCAATCTCTGAAATGAATTATTTGGGGGGGGAAGGTGCAGAAGTGTGCTTAATATGCCATTTTATAGTTACAGAAAAGTATTTTTTTGTTTTTGTTTTATAAATATAAGGAAACTCTAAAGAATACACAAAAAAGTAATAGCATTGAATAATGGATAAGGCAGATTGTGGGAAGAAAACATCTCATTGTATCCATACGGGCAGGTGTGGTATATATGAAAGTATCACATATACAAAAATTAAGTGCGATAGAATCATTCATGTCAAGAAGTTAGAAAAACGATCCCTCCTTTATCTTCAACAACATTAATGAGCTGTGTGTTGATGTGTGGGAAGAGTGTACATAAAACTGTTTAAGGGCCACATAACCCTTATTCCTGCCTCATACATCAACCCTCCTGGTTCTCAGAACTTCAACATCAGACTGAATTACATTACTAACTTTCCTATTTCTCCAGCTTATAGACAATAGATTGTAGCACTTGACCTTCATAACTGTATGAGCCAATTCTTGTAAAAAATCTTTTTATAATATCTATTTATCCATCCATCCATCCAAACATCCGTCCTATTGGTTCTGCTTCTGTAGAGAACGCTGACTAACACAACCTCCAAGAGCCAATTTTTGCCACCACTGAGAATAAATGAACTATATTCCCAAGGATGATTGACAGGTTTCCTTCTAGTTTTAAAACTGATGGAGTGGTGCCTGCTTGGGGCAAATGCAAACGCCTGGGCATAGATGGGTTTGAGTCAAATCCTGACACTTCTGCCACTTGCTTATCACATGGCTTTGAATAAGTTATTTAACTCAGACTCACGTGTAAAACAGGTGTAATGACACCTCTCATGAGCTTGTCAGCTACGGCCACCAACATCCACAAAGTGGGTAAAGCCTCTGGCAATGCGGCTGGCACGTCATTAGCGAGCAATAATTGGCTCCTTTTCATTTGCGTAATTTAAAGCAAATCTAAACCTTACCTCTGTGTATCTAAAAAAACGAAACATTGATCACAGTAAAATTCGCAATTATCATATGATGACTCAGTGACCTCTCATTTGTGCCTGGAATGCCGTCGTCTACCTCAAATGCTAGTTCTTATCGTGACTTCAAAATTCTACCCAACTGCGACACCAAGATCAAACGTCACCACCTGCTTCAAAGAAACCTTCCCCCAGTTTCACCAAATGTCAGTCTTCCCATTCTTTCAACTCCCATAGTATGCTTGTTTACAACACCATTGGGGTGTCGACCACCCTCTCCTCTATGATATATATGAAGTTCCTTAACGAGAGGAATTCTGTTTTATTCCTCTATGCCACGCACACTCACACACACTCAACATAATAGATTTTCAGGAAATATTTGTTTGATAAATGAACTAATGCTGCAAACTTGGATCCTGAAGATTAAATGTAACATTAGCGCTGAAAAAGCAAAAAGAAATGGGTAGTCTCAAATTAATATCTATATTAACAACATGCCCTAGAAAACTAACTAAATTATAGATAGAATTGAGTTTGTTTTTGTCATTAATTATTCCTAAAATCCTAAACATGAATCCCAAGTAAAAAACTCATCTTTTCCTGTTGTAGAGATCGGTGAAAAGTCCTTCTGGAAATTGTCCGTTTGTGAGGCACATGAATTTTTTAAAAGAGGCTCTTCCAGGGAGGGTTAGGCTGCTTTCTAATATGTGTCAAACTTGAGTTCTATTAAAAGTGTACCGAGTATCTGTGTAACAGTCAGAACAGCTTTCTGGATCTCTTATTCTATCGCTGTTATCAATGATAGTTCGTGGTGGCCTCCTGCTTCGACTGGGGGAATTTCTGTGATAAAAGAAACACATACGTCAAATGTAATAGCAGAAAGCTAAGAGGAGCCAGAAAGAGAGAGTGACTATGTGAAGCATTTGTTTTTTAGACCCTATGATGTTTTAAGCATATACCTAATGGTTTTTACACATGCTGAATAACCAGGCTAATTAAAAAGCCCATACAGCTCTTGTTAAAATCTGTTCAAATTTTTTGGAGCACCTGTTATAACAGAATGCCCACAGACTTGATCGTTTAGAGCCAAGACACCTGCTACCTTATGTCTCACAGTATGTTCAGTTTTATACTGTTAGCAAAAAAATAAACACTTTTTGACATTTAGCAATCTTATACAAGTGATATGAAATAATCAGGAAAGAATGATAGTTTAACCCTTCTTGTGCTGCTCTGGGAAACCACACCCTTCTTCTCTAGGAAATGGATTTTGACTGTCTTCCTGGGAAGTTTCTTAATCATTCCTAATCAAGGTTTTCTAAAGAGTCCAGGTACCTTCTTGGAATAAGGTATGAAGCAGGGAATTTTCTAGTTAAAATTTCTCAGTGAGACCCTTAAAGAAGCACATCACGGTTTGATTTTATCAACTGTTTATGACAATTTTAACAGCTTTGATATTATTCTTCCTGGTGAAATTTTTATAAGACCATTTATTTGAAAATGCATTTACTTTTAAAGGAAAAATTTTATAAAAATTTTCCACAGTTAAGGAATTTTCATAGTCCAGACATGTATTTAAATATTTCTTAGATTCAATTTTATGGTTGGTAAACACAATTTTATAAGGATACTGTGAGAATGGTTTTCAAGATACATAATTTCTACACAGTTGCTACTTTATCTACAGTATTTAAGTCCCTTGTGATCTGGAACCATGTCTTATTTGACTGTTAGCCTAAGGTTGATTAAAAAACAAAAACAAAAACCCACTTTTTCAGTTTAATGCTGTCACACGGTTTAAAATTTAATTCATGTTAATGATGTTTCTAGTAAGAAAATCTGCCTTTGATCTAGCATTTCCACTCCTAGAATTATGTCCTACAATAAAGTCACACATATAAAGGCGTAAGTAGAAGAATGTTTTTCCAGGATTGTCCATATAGCAAAAGATTTGAGACAACATAAACATGCATTCATAGAGAACCAAGTAAATAAATTATGATACATCGATACGATAGAATATGATGCAGTTGTTAAGTGAATAAGGCAGCTGTGTATACAGTGGTACGAAACGATCTCTAAAATACCTGTTAAGTAAAAAAGTGTAAAAGTAAATTAAGAACCCCACACACACCCATTGAAAATTCATAGCAATATAGAATATCTGGAAGGAAACACAATAAACTGACAATAGTCGTTATTGCTGAGGGAGGGAGGAACTCAAGGATTAGAAGGCAGGGGTGGGAGGAGCACTCACTTTTCACTAAAAAATACTTCTGTAACTTTAGCTATTTGTGTTACATATATATCTTACCTATTCAAAATATTTTAAGATGTGAATTAAAATAATCCATTAAATTTGGAAGAAAAAAAGAAAATGTGATCCACTATGGGCATACTTTCATATAGCATAATAGCCTAAAGTACTTGTAAATTTCCAGACTGTTACTTAGTTAACTCCAAATCAGTATTTAACAATATAAATCACAATTTAATGTCTAATTATCATGATGAAAACAGCTTTTGAATGTTGTATGTGTATAGCTGTATTCAAATACAAGCTGTTTTGACTTTTAACCAACATACCAGAACTAGGAGTGATTTTGTTGCATAATTAGAAAGCAACCTAGAATATATTTTTCTAAGATGTTTTTAAAGATAATGAGAAGCATTTTTAAATGTTTAAGAGAGAAGATATTGTAGTTCCTGGACATCTATCAGAAGAGAAAATTCGAATTCTATTTGTATTAGGCATCATAGTTCAGCATGCTCCTTGTCATTTTGGGCTGGAAGCACCCCAAAACTGGGATTCCCGAGACCTGTTTCCTCAAAGGGACAAGCATAAGTCCCATGACTTTCCTGCACTTGCAACAGCAAAGCCATCCATGGTGCTCAGCCCTATAAATCAGTCCCAGCACAAGTGGTCAGGATCCACTCTGGGCTCTATACTGAAGCAGATGACTTACCTTCAGACGTCCTTTTTTAATCATAGAAAGAAGTTTCAGTCTTTCAAAAACAACTTCTCCCCTCTCAAGAGCGCTGTAGCAAACCAGTTCTCCAAAACCACCAGATGAACACACTTAAGTTTAGTATACTTACTGTTCATTTGCATTTAAAAGAGTACAAAATTATTTGGAGTTGGCTCAAGTAGTAGTAAGTTCTGATGAAGGAATAGGAGGCTTTAGTAGGACAGACTGAGGAGAATGAATGAAGATGGAGAGCTTGAGACCAAAAATCACACCCAGTCAGCCACCTAGCCTTCTTGTTCAATGCTTGATTGACTTTAAGGGTTCACATTACCACCTCACATAAGCCACAATGTCACACTAGTCATCAGTAATGCTCACCGAATACAGCTGATTCACCCCTTTCTGGTCCAAGATGGGGTTGTATTTGCTGGCTCCGTTGGTGCATGGGGCTGTGTAACCTTTGTTAGCTATTATGATATGAGAAGAGGTGATGTGTGACACTCTAGGCTGGAACGCTTACTTGCTCTAGGCCAATATGGAACCCTGCAGAACTCTCCTTCCCTCCGCCATGGAGGTCAGCAACCTTCCAAATAACAGAAGCTCTGTCACCTGGGTCCTGGAGAAGAAAATACACCTAGGTGAGCAAGAAATTTTTGTTAATTTAAGCCACTCTTTGGGGTTATTTGTTCTCACGGTATATTCCAGTCTCTCCTTACTGATGCCTATGGGAGATACAGTAACCACGCCTAAGTGACTCAGAAGTAGCAGCCTTTGGGTTTGCAAGGTAGTAATTAGGTTGAGTTATCAAATGGTAAATCTGATTTTTTTCTTCCCTTTAGTTTGATAAAACATTTTTTACTTGGTCTTTAAGGCCCTTTTCCAAACACAAATATTGACTACACCTCTGGAATGTGTTAGAATTACTCCATTCAGAAACTGAGGAAATGTTTCTTTTTCTCTCTCTTTCCCCTTTCCTCCCATAGTTTGATGAGGAATTCTCCTTGATAGAAAAAAAGAAAAGTGGGTGTCTAGACAATTAGCCCACAAATATATTTTATTAAAGTGCTATGTAAAAAATTTCCTATTCATGGGAAAAGTTGGTATAATTTCATGGCATTCTAAATTCTGTAGTTTGCCACATTGTCCCAATGGAGGAGACAAGGTCGCAGAGCCCTGGAGTAAATTGTTATAGGCAGAGGAAGGCTTGGAAAAAATAGAACTCGACTCTAAGAGGATCACCATCCCACATTTGTATAGCACTTTACGATCTGAAGAGTGTTTTCTTCTCTATGACCTTTCTCAGGCTTTCTTTATCTAGCACATGTCGTCTCTTTGTATGTATATGTCCATATGCAACAACACTGCATTTCCCAGGACAAGTCCTCTTCATTCCACATTATTGGCATGGAAATTGAAGCTCGGGGAGTCTAAGGGATTAACTTGTCCAAGATCTCATAGGCAACAAGTGACAGAGTCAAAATTCAAAACCAGATTTTCTGACTAAGTCCAAAGAATTCTCTCACTGTCCTACTCTGCTTGTGGAAACAGGGACAATGGAAAGAAAAAGCCCAGAGAAATCTCAGCCTATGATCAGGGGAAGCTTCCTGGAAGAAGTGGTACCTGTGCCCATCCCCAGCCCTGCACTACCAGGTGTCGGTTTTCCCACAAATTAGTGATTGCCTTTATCTTCAGCATGGAACTTAATGTTTGTTAAATGAATAAGCAAACATATTGAATAAGTAAAGATGTTATTTTTAGATGTACAAAAAGCCTTCATTCTTACAAAAATGCACATTTAATTCCTGACCTCATAATCCCAAACCATGACCCCAGGTTTATCCCACAGCATTGCAGGACCCATGGCAACAGTACAAATGGGCGCCCACATACCATACATCAAATTATTTTAGAAGTAGAAAGCAAGCTAACAAGTGGTTAGCTAAAATACAGTCTATTCTCCTACCTTAACAAATACATCTTCATACTGATCAAAAATATTTAAAGTATATGTCAAGCTATGACTTCTAATAACTTAGATTTGCCAAAATACCAAAAACAACAGAATTTAATTTTTTTAAAGATTTATTTATTTATTTTAGAGAGAGAGAGTGCGTGGGGTAGAGGGGCACAAGGAGAGGGAGAGAGAAACTTAAGCAGACTCCTTGCTGAGTGCAAAATCCTATGTGGGGCTCAATCCCACGACCCTGAGATCACCACCTGAGCCAAAACCAGGAGTCCGATGCTTAAATGACTGTATCACCCAGGTGCCCCAGAATTAAATTTTTATCATGCATGCTGTTGGTAGGTCAGTGATGTTTGAGTGAGAAATAAAATAAAAACATATATAATTCACAAATTACCATTTTGTGTTTTATAAAATTTTTCTTGCTTTAATTTCAGCAGAATCACTAAATACTGTTGTTATAATCAAGATTTTCACATTATTTATGCTTTATTGACAGTAATGTCAAATTAGATCATCTGTCCCGAGTCACTTGTTTTTAAGTAGATTTCTGTTGGTTCCAGTTTGAAGAACCTTTACTCTGCTGAGATAATCACAACAGAAATTTTCAAATTACTAGTGCAATAGATTTAGAAATGAACAAGATGCACATATCTTGCTCAAACATTGTAATAGAGTCATATAAGATAAATTATTATTATAAAGATAAAATAAAAAAGGTTTTTATTTTCACTATGTGCATAGCTATCATGTATATTACAAATTTTATCTTCTCTCAAAGCAATATGTAGGTCCATTCAGTAATGTAAAGAATCAGTATTCTTTACATGCTTCATGCATTTTAACTTTATACCTACATACATACAAATTTGAGTGTTATAAATTATTTAATTTAATTGAGTTATATAATTGAGTTATATATTAATTATTACTTAACTATTTTTGTTATTATGTATTATTTTATTACTTTATTTTATTATTATATACCTATAATTATATACTATTATATAATTAAATTATATTAATTGAGTAATATAAATTATTTAATATTGCAGAATTTCTGCAGCCTTAGTGCAACTCTTTCAGATATTGTGCTAATTTAGGAGTACTTCTGGAACCATACGCTGGAAGAAGTGGTGAAGCAAGAAAATAGACACTTGGTACCACTGGGATAATTCATCATTTAAGAATCTATTTCGTTCAGGCTAATTAAAAGGAAGAATTTGACAAGTCAATCCAGTTATATTTTTCTCTTATCTAATCGTTTTCACTCCTTAAATTACTTCCTGGGCTCTCACTAGTGCAGTGTCTGCAGTATCAATAGTGATTCGATCTACACACCTTCACGTCAGTTGAACAGTTGACTTGTTTGGAGGATATCAAGCAGATTTTAGAGAAACACGTCTCTGAAATTGAATGGTGTCGGTCATAAGAATGAATCACCAAGTGATAGAGGCACCCATGTGTTCTTCGATGACTTTATGTGTAAGACAAAGGGCCCTCTAGGTGTGGGACCCGTCAGAGGCCCCTTCTGCCTGGGCTAAGAGGTATGCTGCTGGGGGCGCCTGGGTGGCACAACGGTTGGGCGTCTGCCTTCGGCTCAGGGCGTGATCCTGACGTCATGGGATCGAGCCCCACATCAGGCTTCTCCGCTGTGAGCCTGCTTCTTCCTCTCCCACTCCCCCTGCTTGTGTTCCCTCTCTCGCTGGCTGTCTCTATCTCTGTCAAATAAATAAATAAAATCTTAAAAAAAAAAAAAGAAAAGAGGTATGCTGCTGAAGACCCATTGCAGTGGTGCTGGGGGCCGTCCTAAGGGGTTTAAGCCACTGCTGTAAAGTCTGCGGGAGCTTTTTGCCAGACCCCCTTCCACTTTACCTGTTCATCATCAATTATTCGTGGCTGAGGATACGTAAGAAAAATAAAATAGTACTAGTATGATTTAGCACATATATTCCCAAGCACCACTATAAGCGTTTTACGTACATTATCATATTTAATCCTGACAACAACCCATGAGGTAAATACTCTCACTCTTCCCCGTCTTACAAATGAGAAAATTGAGACATATAACGGTTAAGTAATCAGCCTCCGATCGCAATGTTGTAAGGCGGAGCTGGTACTTAGAATAAGGAAGCCTGCCTCCAGAGCCTTCTCTCATAGAACAGAAGTTAGTCATAACCCTTTTATTCCATGACTTCCTCTCTCTTCAGGTCTTAATCTTTATTTGCTTTTTGATCACTTAAAATAATTTTTCAGAAAAGCCCGTGTAGAGGAGCATGTGGAGAGCGTTGAAAGCGCTTGGCTTCAAATCCCAGCTCTACCACTTTCCAATCGCCTGGCCTTGGAAGCCACACTAGCAACGTGGAGATGGTCACAGGACAGCTCTCACAGAGTTTGTATAAGGAATAAATGAAGGGCGCCTGGGTGGCTCAGTTGGTTAATCGTCTGCCTTTGGCTCAGATCATGATCCCAGAGTCCTGGGATCCAGCCCCATGGGGGGGGGGGGAAGCTCCCTTGCGTGGGCACAGGAGTCTACTTCTCCCCCTCTCCCTCTGCCCCTCCCTCCTGCTCAGGCTTGCGCACTCTCTCACGCTCGCTCTCTCTCCAGTGTGCTCTCTCTCAAATAAATAAAATCTTAAAAAAAAAAAAAAAGAATAAGTGAGTTACCAGTGTAAAGAACTCATAATAGTAAGTGCTGTACAAATATTTGCTTCCGTTGGTGGTGGTGTTATATATGGTTTATTTTCTGAGCGCTCCAATAGGGATAAAAATAGTACCTTCCTCGAAGTTTGTTGAGTATTAGATGAGTTAAAATATGGGCACTAAAACAATGCACCCCACAGAGGAAATGCTGTTCGCTAGTTATATCATCATCATCATCATTTGTTATTATTATTCTTACGTGTGATGTATTTTCTGAGGCTCCCAACACAGGAGAAAAATCTTTTCATTTCTTTCACTCATGAGTGAAACTTCAGCTCAAGATAAGTAGTTGGGTCACTGGAAATGTGTGCCTTTCAGTGGCACTCGTCTCAACCTTTTTTTCCCCAGCACCCTGAGGCGTGGGGCACCCCCGCCCCCCAGCGGTGCCTGGGGCTACCGAGATATTCTGAGACTGCTTAAGTGGTGAGCAGAAGGAACACAGAAGGGGAGTGAGGGGAGCGAGAGAGGGAAGACGAAAACAGAAATAAAGAAGGATGAAAAGAGCCAGGCCTTGGAGGAGCCGCACTGCAAGCAGCCGTCAAAGGCTTAACCGGAGGAAGGCAGACGAGCGCGTCCGCCTGTGCAAGGTGACGGGTGGTCTGGGAAGAGCAGCGAGAATGCCGGGAAGTTCGCAAGTTTGTTGCTGGACTGCGGGGAAATTTCTCTCTGGTGAGCTCAATTTTCCCTACAAAATAGGAAGTAGAGTCATCTGCCAGTAGCGAGGCTGGGGAAGTCGTAAGGTCCGGGTTTCGAAAAAGAGAATAGAGGAAGTTTGAGACGGTGGTTGTGGACAAGGGGAGAGGCGATGGGCCGCGCGGAGGGCCTAGATGACTCCGCCGGGGCTCCACAGACGTGCGGTTGCGCGGTTTCCTTCAGCGGCGCTCGGAAGGGCTGCACGGGCGCCGGGAAGACAGACAGCCGGGGAGCCTCTGCAGAGCTGTCGCCGCGGAAAGCAAGCCGAAGTTTAAAGATTCTGACAAGACAGAGGATGAACTGATCAATCAAAACAACTAGGCTAAGTCGAGAAGGAAGACGGCGAAGGAGCTGGAAGGGAGGAAGTGGGGTTTATCTCGGGATAAATGAGATTAGAAAGCAAAGGAGGTGGGAGTCGACTAGTGTGAAGGTTGTCAGGCAGCGTAACTACGGGCAGAGATTAGTAAACAGTCCACATTTGAATACATGTCAGTATAAGCAGTTCTGCATTATGACAACATCGGGGTGCCCCCCAGGGGAGTGAGAGGGAGGGTTGAAGAGAAATGAAAGTGAAGGTCCCTGGGGATGAGAAATAAAGAAACTGAGCGTCCAGGCTCTTGGATGGTGCAGAAGTTTACTGAGGCTGCCATAACAAAGCCCTACAGACTGGGTAGCTGGAACAACAGTAATTCATTTCCTCGCAGTTCTGGAGGCTAGCATTCTGAGATCAAGGCGTCATCAGGGTTGATTTCTTCTGAAGGCTCTCTCCTCGACATGTACATGGCTGGCTTCTTCCCGTGCCTTCGCATGGTCTTTCTTCTGTGCGTCTAGGTCCTATTCTTTTCTTGGAAGGATACCAGTCATATGGGATTAGGGCCCATCTCAATGATTTCATTTTACTTTAATTACTCTTTAAAGACCGTATCTCTGCATATAGTCATATGGGGGTTTGGACTTCAACATAAGAATTTGGGGAGGACAGGGGCGCCTGGGTGGCACAGCGGTTAAGCGTCTGCCTTTGGCTCAGGGCGTGATCCTGGCGATCTGGGATCGAGCCCCACATCAGGCTCTTCTGCTATGGGCCTGCTTCTTCCTCTCCCACTCCCCCTGCTTGTGTTCCCTCTCTCGCTGGCTGTCTCTATCTCTGTCAAATAAATAAAATCTTTAAAAAAAAAAAAAAAAAGAATTTGGGGAGGACAAAATTCAGCCCATGACTGGTGGGTCACCCACAGAGAGACTGAGAAGGATGGTAGAAAGCAAAGTAGTGATGAAGAGCATAAATGAAGTACTAAGTTCTTTGGTGACCGAGGGCCTGATTAATTAGCTTTCTGCTGTTTCACAGAGGCCATGTCTTCTTGCATATTACTTAGGATTCCAAACTCTTTTCTTCTTGCAATACTTTTTTTCATAGACCCATAACCTCTCCACTCCAGCAACCCTCAGTTTGTTTCCTCAGATTAAGAGTCTCTCATGGTTTGTCTCCCTCTCTGGTTTCATCATTTCATTTTTTCCTCTCTTCCCCTATGATCCTCTGCCTTGTTTCTCAAATTCCACATATGAGTGAGATCATATGCTAATTGTCTTTCTCTGCAATTATCATATGGTTTCACTCATTTATGGAACATAAGAAATAACAGCAAGATCGGTAGGAGAAGGAAGGGAAGAATGAAGGGGGGGTAAACAGAAGGGGGAATGGACCACAAGAGACTATGGACTCTGGGAAACAAACTGAGGGCTTCAGAGGGGAGGGGAGTGGGGGATTGGGATAGGCCGGTGATGGGTATTAAGGAGGGCACGTATTGCATGGAGCACTGGGTGTTATCCGCAAACAATGAATCATGGAACACTACATCAAGAACTAATGATGTACTGTATGGTGACTAACATAAAGTAATAAAAAAATTATTATTAAAAAAAAGATAATTGTCATTCTCTGATTGGCTTATTTAGCTTAGCATGAAGTTCCATCCACATAGTTGCAAATGGCAAGCTTTCATCTTTTGAAGGCTGCATAATATTTGCATGTGTGTGTGTGTGTGTGTGTGTGTGTGTGTGTGTATCACATCTTCTTTATCCATTCATCTGTCAATGGACATCTAGGCTCTTTCCATGGTTTGGCTATTGTGGACATTGCTGCTATCAACACTGGGGTGCACATGCCCCTTCAGATCACTACATTTGTACCTTTGGGGTAAATACCCAGTAGTGCAATCCATGTTAACTTTTGTTGTAGTCTTGGTCTTTTGTCTTTTACCAAAAGATGGGGTGTGTGGCTTGAAAAATCCTATCCTTTTAGGCATTGGTGTGATCCCTCATTGCCTGTGCAGCTGGGCATCTGGCTGGTGTGCAGAGTTCCTGGCCATGGCCCGTATCTGACAGATACCCATCCTATGTAACAGGGCAAGGCTGAAGTCGAACCCACTCTCATCCTTGGCTAGATTCTCTAATACACTGAAGGACATAAAGCTACATCTACAACATACGCACTACTAGGACTGTTGGAACTTTCTCATTTTCTGCTCTTCTTTGTCAAAATAATATCTACCTTTTATTGAACAAAGCATTGTACGAGGCCCTGTGAATTGAGCTCTCTATTTTTTATCTCATTTAACACAGCAATCCCAGATGAGGACATTGAGAAAAGAGACTTTAAATAAACTACCCAGAGTCACCCAGCTGGTAAGTGGCAAGTCTGTCTGGCTCTTAAGTACTACACTCAACGACAATGCTTTATTTGTGGGGAGCAAATGTTCCCAGGTGCAATGACATACCACCAATCTCATTTCCTGTGAGATGTTTATGAAAAATGAGAATAAAGGAAAACGGTGTATCTCAAAAGGTACTTCCTATGCCGTCCTCCCCCACCAGGGGTCAATTTTTCCAGGGTCAATGGAGAAATACATGGCTTTTTACCTCCTTTCAGCTTAACTGGCCTATTCTATTTCAGGAGGCAAAAATTGGTTAGGTCACAAATTGTCTTGCTCAATCTACTTTTATTTGGCTTGTGGTAATGGGTAAATTGTTCACAGGTTTTAGCAATAGATTATCTGTCAGTTTTCATTTTTAACATGAGGTAATGTGAGATTTTGTCTTTTGTCAATGTTTCACAGACATTGTAGTGTGAGATTGGGAGAAACTAGTATTTGAATGCTATTTTATCACAGAATTTTTACTGTGTCTCTGTGTGTGGGGAGGGTCGGGGGGTGTCTAACCTCTTTCTTAAATTTTACCACCTTGGAAAATCACTGGCGCCATTGATAATTTGGCGTTTGAGATGCTGAGCTAATGTTGGGAAGGACACATATGTTAAATCATAATGAGAGCTTGCCTACTCATTAATTAAGTAGGTTTTTCCTCTTTGTAGATACTTTGGGCTTTAGAGATTGGGGGTAGAAGGGTCTAAGCAGAATACAGAGAGTAATTTCTTGTATGGAAATTTGCCTTTGCAACACTCACGCTGCTGGACTTGAGTTCAGACTAATAATCAAACCCGTGAGACACAAAAGACTTCACCCGTCTCCAAATTTACTTTGTTTAAAGAAAAAATCAGAACAAGTTAGAGCACAGTATATAAGTACCAAGTAAACAATACAAATGACATTTCGTAGAGTAGAGGTCTCATAATTCACAGGCACAGCTCTCAATGTCCCAGTGCATGGTCATGACAACAAATGATGTTGAGTGGACACAGACCCTCTCAACTCGAGAAAGCCATCAGTTCTGGGGTACCTTCAGTTTTTACACCTAACCATGCAGTCCCCTCAGGGCTTCGGGATTCATGCCCATTCTCTCAACCATGAATTGCAGGTACTCAGTTTGGGTACATTATAGGATTCTCATTTATTTTGAATCTGGCATAGGGAAACTTCTAACAGTTCCTCGAGTTGTGTTACAGGAAAGATTAAGACCAAGGGTCAAATGCTTAGGCACCCTGAAGCTAATGAGCCAGAACGTGCTCTGAACCTTTCCTTGAGCCTGCGAAGCCAGCTACAAAAATAAGCTTTTGTTACTTAAAAGTTCCCTGACTTTATAAGAAGCATTTTTCATTTTTCAAGAGACAAATGCACCTTTTAAAAAATAGGGAAAGAGAAGAAATTCAATTCCTGAAATTCCTTTTTGTTTTCTTAAAAAGAAATAAATACTGGCTCTCTAACCCAAAACAAGTTTCACTTTAGTGTTCAAACAAGTGAACATCCAGAAACATAGTAATTGGCATAAAGTTTGGGGAAATCTACTTGCTCAGAAAACCGTCTCAAGAGGGTTCTCAAAAAATTAAAAAGACAGCTACCATATGATCTGACAATTCCACTTCTGGGTGTTTATCTGAAGATAACAAAAACACCAATTCAAAAGGATATGTGCACCTCTCTGTCCATTGCAGCATTATTCACAATAGCCCAGATATGGAAGCAACCTACGTGTCCATCGATAGATGAATGGATAAAGATGCAGTGTGTGAAGATATATATACAATGGAATATTATTCAGCCATTAAAAAATGAAATCTTGCCATTTGTGGCAACAAGGATGGACCTAGAGGATATTATGCTGGATGAAATAAGTCAGACAGAGAAGGACAAATATCATATGATATCGGGGCGCCTGGGTGGCTCAGTCGTTGGGCGTCTGCCTTCGACTCAGGGCGTGGTCCTGGAGTTCTGGGATCGAGCCCCACGTCAGGCTCTTCCACTGGGAGCCTGCTTCTTCCTCTCCCACTCCCCCTGCTTGTGTTCCCTCTCTCGCTGGCTCTCTCTCTGCCAAATGAATAAATAAAATCTTAAAAAAAATATATCATATGATATCACTTACACGTGAAATGTAAAAAACAAAACAAATTAACAAACAAAACAAAACAAAACAGACTCCTAGATAAAGGAAACAAACTGTTGGTTACCAAAGGGGGACCAGACATTGGGGGGCAGGACAAAATAGGTGAAGGAGATTAAGAGGTACAAACTTCCAGTTATAAAACAAATAAATCATGGGGTTGTAACATACAGCATAGGAAATGTAATTAATAATATTGCAATAACTTTGGACGTGACAGATGGTAACTAGATGTATTGTGGGGATAATGTCGTCATGTATAAAAATATCAAATCACTAAGATGTACACCTGAAACTAACAGGATATTATATGTCAATTGTACTTCAATTAAAGATTTTATTGATTGATTGATTTGAGAGGTAGGAAGGGCAGAGGGGGAGGGAGACAGAATCTCCAGCAGACTCTGCACTGAGCACACAGCCCAAAGTAGGGCTTGATCCCATGACACTGACTTCATGACCTGAGCAGAACCAAGAGTTGGACGCTCAACTGACTAAGCCACTCAGGTGCCCCAATTATACAATTAAAATAAAAAAGGATCCTATCAAAAATCAGACACATACATTTATTGATAACTCATTTTTGCTGATCTTATACAAAGGAAGATATTGCCCATGATGCCCATGATAGTTACTTTTATTTCCATATGCATATACTATATGAGGCCATGTGCAAAGAACATTATATTGTTTAATCTATAGCATAAAATAGCATTCTTTTATATCCTTCAGTCCTCAACCATCTGTTACGTTTATCCTAAAAAATATAATTAAAATTTTACATATATATAAATAAAATAAATAAATATATATATCTGTGTTTGTGTGTGTGTGTGTGTGTGTGTGTGTTTACTAAATTTTTCAAAAATTCCTGGGGAGAACTTTATTATGCCTTTAAAATCCTTATTATTTTGACACATTTCATGGCTAAATAAAACTGTTTTAATTTAAGCTAAGAAAACTAATTGGTATCAGATACTAAAAGTTCTTGTAAATTGTTGGAAGTGTTAGTTCTGGGAATAGCATTTTTATATTTTTCGTATTGGTTTGCCTTTGAGACAAACTGCAACAAGAAAGCAGGTGATAAGCCTTTGTTAATGCCTCTGGGAGAAAATGCTGTAGCTACAGACTACTGTTGATAAACAGATTTTGAATTAATTAGTTCTACATAATTATGTGAGCCATCAAGTCTCTAAACTCAAATGCAACTTGTCTTATATTGCTTTATATACAAAGAAGAAAAAAATTTTGTTTCGTACCTTACCTCTTTTAGAGTATAGTTTCAATTTTTTAAAAGCAATGATCGAAATTTTTAAATGGCTTATGTTCAAGGCATATTAAATATTTATTCTCAGATTTATAAAATGAGATAAGAAGGGATTCACTTTGTATAAATTGTTACATTAGTGACAGAATTGGGTCTCAGAACATTCAACTATTCCTTCCTCATACCTAGTGGAAATTATATTTTGTTAACAGAAAATGCCAAAGTGAACATCCTAAAAGAAGTAGCCTGGCAATAAAAGAGTCAAGCTTTCCCCAACATATTTTTAAGAATTTTCCTGCACAGCTACAATAGCAAAAACAACAACAAAAAAAAGTTTTTAAAGAAAAGCAGAGGAAAATGCTTAAAAAAGTAATAAGCAGGAAAAAACCTCAAACATTTCTGACAGACATAAAAGAAGCCTCAATAAATGGAAAAAAATGACATAAGAAGATTTAATATTGTACAAATGTTAATTATTATTACCAAGTATCAATACATAAGTTTAAAATAATGTAATCAAAAGTTTAATTAGATTTTTGGAATTCTGGCCAATTTTTAAAGGAATGATCTAGAAGAAAACCATGAGGATGAGATATATTTAAAAGAAGATTTGTGTTGAGTAACTTGCTCTACTAGAAACTGACATATATTATAAAACCACAATAATTTTTAAAAAGTGTTATGGACTAGTGTAAGAATAGGCAGAGAAGGGGCACTTGGGTGGCTCAGATGGTTGAACGTCTTCCTTTGGCTTATGCTGTGATCCCAAGGTCCTGGAATCGAGCCCCACATTGGGCTTCCTGCTCAGCGGAGGGTCTGCTTCTCCCTCTCCCTCTGCTCCTCCCCCCACTCACTCTCTCTCTCAAGAAAATAAATAAAATCTTAAAAAAAAAAAAGAATAGGCAGAGAAATCAAAGAAACAGCATAGATGGCCCAAAGACAGACCAACATAAGTTAAAATTTACCCTAAGCACATAATCCAAGCTTTGTTGCCAATCATTTGTTTTAATGCTTTGCTAAATAGCAAAAATCATGAGAAACTCCTGAAGTAGTCAACGACAGGAGATGAGTAAAACAATGACGGCATATCTATCTCGGTGGTGGAGTATTATATAACCATGTAAAAGCATAGGTTTGACAAATAATTGATGGAAAAACGTTCATGAAAAAATATTAAGCGAAAAACACCTGATTCAAGACTATGTATATATTTACATATATTTTATATGTAAGTGTATATAAATAAAAATACATAGATTCATTTGTATTAGGCATATTTGATTTTTAAAGACTTAAAAGACATACATCAAAGTTTTAAAATCAGCTAGCTGTATATAATAAAATTATATGTGACTTTTTACTTTCTTTTTTACATTTGTTTGTACTTCCCAATTTTCCCATAATTGTTGACATCTAAGAGACTTTATGTATACCTCTACCTCAGTAAAAGAATGGGATACATGAAATATCTTAAAAGCTGGTTTACTTTATTTTATTTCAATAGTTAGTTTATGGCTTATCCAAATCTGTTGATACTGACTTCAGCCACTTAAAATGCAAAGTCTGATTTCTCTGTGGCTTCCAATTTCAAAAAATCAAATGTCATGTTTTCCTTCCCAATAAGAACATATAAGTAATACATATGTCAATGCAAGGCGATATTAGTTTGCTGTTCCAGATCTGTTATACAATTATATTAAGTCCAGTTTTACACTTCTCAGTAGAAAAAAAGCTTATATTTTTAATACCAGGATAATAATTCTCAGTAAAACAAGACCTATTTATAATTTGTCTTTGAATCATCTTTATATGTATTTGTCTATAAATAACAGAGATCTCTAACTCAAAATTAATTGAGCAATGAGAAAATTTACTTCCACGGAAGTCTGGAGCTCGGGTGGGCTCGAAGTGGTCTGATCAGGGGCTCAGTTATGTCAAAAGAGTCCACGCCCATTTCACTTCTCCACTCAGGCATTTTTACTGCCTCAATTTCCAGGCTGGTTCCCTTCATGGGAACAAGAGGGATGCAGTGGCTTTAGTCACAAAACGTCAAGAGGAATAACATGGGCCACCTCTTCCTATGTCTCTTCCTTTCACAGAAGCCCTCGTCAGACCTTGTCGGACTGCTCAAATCTCCTTGGCCAGGACAGAGTCATGTGGCCAGCCTTAACCCAATGCAAGGGGAAGGGGATTAACATAATTATAATAGACAATATGGCTTGGGGTCAGCTTTTCCTGAGACCCTTGGAAAACGGATATGTAAACACAATCTGGGTTCTGCTGTGGAAAAGGAAGACTGGGTGTGGAGGCAAGGGCGGGGTGGGGATGACGGTGGGGTAGTGTGGCATGAATGTTGGATAGGCAATCTATTCTCCAATCCTCCATTGCTGATAATGGCAATAAGAAGAGGGAGGATACTTTCTTAACTAAAGATAGTAAGAGACACTGTGATAGATGCTGAAGTTCTACAGTGGAAGGGACCTAACCTTTCTCCTCCAGGAGCTTACAGTTTTAACAGAGAAGATACACAAGTGAGCAGACAGCTCCAACATAGGGTGCTACGTCATGGAGCCTGGGAAGCTACCGGGATGGGGCACTTAACCAGCCTGGAGTACCAAAGAAGCAACATCTAAGCTAGGTCCTGAAATTTGAGGAGTTAGTCCTGTGTCTATCAAGAGGTTGGCATGTCTGGGGAGCCAGGAAGCGTAGAGGCTAAAGATGTAAACAGGATAGAGATCGTGTAGGGCCTTGAAGGCCATGCCGAGAAACTTACTTTGGGTCCTGAAGAAATTGGGAATCCAGTGTTAAAATCAAGAAATAATATAACCTGATTTCCTTTTTAGAGCATTTAGTCCATCTGCGGAGTGGAGACAAGCCTAGATTTAGGGATCATTTAGATGTTTTTAAAGTAATCCAGCCCAGAAATCTGGAAATTAGAGGATGATTTGAGTTTACAGTCCAGGCAACAAAATGGATGCTGGTACTATTGACAGAAATAGGTAACCCACGAGGGTCAAACAAGTGTGGGGAGAGATTATGAGTTTAGTTTCAGACATTATGTGTTTGAAGTGCTTATGGGACATCTAGATGGAAATGTGCAGTAGACAGTACTGTTTGGTTAGGCTTCCTATGACTATACCAACATTATGGAATTACTATTAAATACCCCCCATGAAAATCTCAGCAAATAATACTAGCAATTGCCAGATTATCCAGGCATTTTCTTTATTTCTCGCTCTGACATGATTTGAGTGATATGATGAGAAAAGTCATAGCAAATGTTTTGCATGCTGACAATTTAAACTAATAGATATTTTTAGATGTTGTGTAAGAAAAGAGCTCTGGGCTAAAAATGATGCTGACATTTAAAGGCTCTCTGTAAACTTCAGAAATGTGTAGCCTTAGACACCAGGGCTAGGAGTTTAGAAATAATGCTTAACATCAAAACTTAATGCTTTTTCAACTTTGTTTTCTGTCTTAGGTTCAGACATTCTTACCCCTGTGCACTTTAAAAATGTGCACTCTTCTATGTTGGGCCCAAAGAGCCTGACTTATTTTGGGTTCAGATTATTTCTGGCAGGTCTGTTCTTTCTAGGCCTTTCGTTCCTCTTCCCAAGTGTCTCTGGAGGGCAGAAGTCTAGGTCTTATTCTCCATGAACAAAATGGTCTTCAGTCTAAAAAACATTGATATAAATCCTTTTTAAGATTCATCCAAACTATATTTTTAATAATATTTTTGTTTTGTATAATTTTACATAATTTATGTTATACAGATTCCTGGTAGAAATTTGGAAAATACAGAAATGCATAAAAAAAAGTAAAACTGAATCATAATGGTACCACCCAGAGATAGCAATTGTTAACATTTTGTTATATTTATAATCTTCTTTGTGTCTGTATATGATATAAATATATTGTTTTCTTAAAAATCAGGATTATATCCCACAAAATATTGTGTAAGCCTGATTTTTATTTGCCATTTATCATGACCATCTTGCCATATCTTTGAGTATGCTTTAAGAGCATGATTTTTTTAATAACAATTTTATTACATCATATTATATAATGAAAATCATTATTTAACCAAGCAATCCTGCTTCTGTGGACATTTAGGCAATTTTCATTTTTTTATAATATAAATAAATGTTGGGTGAATATCCATGACCGTAAGTCTTTGTGACTTTGATTATTAAGGAAATCCTCAAAAGTTGAATTACTGGGTCAAAGGATGTGACCATCTTAAAAGCTTTTGGTGCATATTGCCAAATGCTCATTTCCAAGAAGTCTATACAAATCTATACTCTCACCACTAATGTATATGCCATCTAGTCCAGAGTAAATGACTTGTGGTTTACTTCTCTAATAAGTACCATTAGAACAAGACTTCTTTAATGTTTTCATAGTTCCTAAACCACTTTCTTATACTCTAAAGTTGACGAATGAGGTTCTTCATTTCATTCTGAGGCTACAACCTGCTAGAAGGAGGAAAGAGCCACGGATTTGGGGGTGGAGAACCAGGCTCTAGTTTTAGCTCTTTTACCAACTAAACTCAGTGTTGAGTCTGGCAATCTAACTTCCTCCAGCCTTGGTTTTCTCTGTCCCAATGCCAAGACTGTACTAGAGACTGAAGATCTCCATAGTCCCTTTCCTAAGGAGAATAATAACAATTTTTTAATAGGTAAAACAAGAATTTTGCAAACAGTCTCAGTAAGTGTTGTTACAGCATCTGATCTAAGAACATGGCATGATGGTCTTCTCTAAGTAAATTGTTCTTTCTTTGACAAGCTAGTATCCTTCCTCTGTAAGCAGATTCTGAAGCTTAGACAGTCAAAATTAGAAGTAGTGGACTGGTCAGCCACCTTCAGGATATGGATAGACCCCAAAATCTCCCCCCACCTCATTCATTCCACCATTACAGCTTTATGCCTTACATCTACAAATAAAATAAATAATCTTAGGAGGAAATTCATAATCACAGCCTTGAGGAGGCTGGGCCTCTAGTGGGAGTAGGAATCCTAGGGCCATTTAAATAAGCCTGTAGTGAGGGCTAATGATATAAAACCACACCAAAATCCCTTAGAAATCATTGCCCAAAAAATGTCTATAAACATTCAAGGAGATTTGATAGTACAACCAAAGTCCCTTGATTTTACTTCTTCCCCTTTGTTTCACCATTACCCTTGGGCAACCAAAAGTGTTTTCCAGCCATTTCTCGTCTTTCCAGATTTTCCAAGCTTTTAATTCATTCATATCTAAATCCTAAGAGACGTTGTATCTGTTGAACAAAATATCTCAGCTACGTTTGGTTGACAGATTTTTAACAATATATATTTATCTAGAAAAGGAAAAGCAAAGTATTAACAACCCCCAAAACCCCAAATAATTCAAAGAAGTATCAAATTATCTTACAGATAATAAAGTACTACAGCTATCTTTGGCTCCTAAGAACCTCTGATTTGCCCACAATTTATTCATAATAAGCAAGCAGATATGCAATCACCAAGTGTCTTATGACTCCTAAGAGAGAACACAGGATTGCAACAAGGGTTTGGGGTAAAGGGCAGCAAAGGTCATCAGGCTGAGGCTGCCCAGATGGACCTCAAAGGGAACCTCACCCTGGTTGTTACATATGTCTCAGACGCACACTGCTCAACTCTTACACCTTGGTAGCCATCGAACCCTGAAATACTACTGCAACATTAACTTCGATTTTTTTTTACCTTCCTACAGAAGGCAAATTTCAATGCTTTCACCTAAATAGACTCACTGAAGGTTATAGGCAGTAGTTCTCACCAAAATATTAAATACATGCATTATACATATACTCGTGCATATATTTAAGTAATACAAACTTGCTCTAACACTTCACGAAGGGGACAATCCCCCTTCAGAGAAGTGAAAGATGGGGTGGAAGGCAGGAAGCATTTTTTGGGATAAAGAATAAAAAATAAGGAAGAGAAAAATGGAAAAATCTCAGATCAGCTGGGGGACACAGTCGACCTTGTTTGGAATGAGAAGGCCCAGGATTGGCCTGGCATTTGGGAATTAGCTTACTGGATATTCTGTGTGTCTGGCCAAGCAGGGCATTTACAGGGACATGAGAGTCATCTAAATTTTATTTTGCTCATATGGCACCATGGGCAAGAGCAGCTCCATCTTGGGCCCAGAAAATTATTTCCAAAACCCCTAACCAATTAAATCAATCTTTTCAAAAGTACGTCTCCAGGATCAGTATTTTTGTTGGGCTCCCCAGGTAATTCCAGTATGTACCCAAGGCTAAGACCTCCGATGCAAGATTTATCTCAGGTAACTATTATATACACTTGGGCTTTTTGTGTTTATTTGAGTAATACAGAGCCAGAAATTATAGTAACAATTAATGAAGTGAATCTCCCACAGCCTCCCCATACCCGGAGTCCCAACTATATTGACCCTTCTTTGTGAGGCACCGGCTGTGGTGTTTGTCTTACCCCAACCTGAATCTTCAATTCCCTGCTTGGGAGTCCTGAGGTCACCCCAGGAATTCTAACACACCTCATAACATTTTTGTTTTTTTCTCAGCCTACTCTGAAACCACTTCGCTCAGAATTCCTGAAAGGGCCTAGAATTATCTCTCTCCCTGAGATGCTAAATCAGCTCAGGTGGACGGCTGTTAATGTGAATCCTCTGGAATCTGTTACTTCTATGAAGGGTTTAGAAAAGCCTAGAACATGGCAGCTTCAAGGGATGATTGGCGGAGAGAGGAGGGCAAGGGAGGATCTCTGGACCCTCCTGAACATCACCTCCTTTCCTCCCTCTATTCTTTGACATGGACAATTCCCATTTTCTCTCTCTCTTATATATCTTATATAGGGTACCATAAGAACTCAGCTTCAAAGTGCTAGAACGATTCCCTTGGCAAAAAGACAAGCACCCACTCAACCTCTTCACTCCGTCTAAGGGGTCTGCTTTCTCCTTGGGTGTCACATTACCAAAAAAAAGGATATATTTGAATTATCCTATTAGGATTTTTCTCATGACCAGTTTATAAATGTCACTTATTTATATTTATCAAAATATTGTATATATTCATTATGATTTCTGAACAACTGGCCTTCCCAACTCAAGGCCGGAATTTTTAAGTATTATAGTTGTTGTTTTTTTAACTTAGAATGACGACATTTACACCTACACGTTTAGGAAGTAGGTAAATGTCGGGGTTTGTGTGTTGCCATTGTGATGAGCATATGGAAGACAATGGTTGTCAAGCAAAATTTCCGTGTGAAATTCCAGACACCAGACTACAAAATGTAACCATATATAGCCACTCCTTTCCTACTGACTTAGGACAAAGCAGGTAGTTACAAATCGTGTGTAGTCTTGTCTCTTTATCTCAGACAATAGGAATCTTCCTAGCAAAAAATCTGTTTTGCTTGAAGAACAACTTCAGTTTCCTTGGAGAGTCACTGAACCCAGATTCGTAGTTCAAACGCAGCAGCTCTTCACTGTATCGTTTTCCTGTCTCCTGGCTTTGTCTGCAGGCTGGGGTGGCTGTCATTAGGTCTCCTCACTGCATTTTTTCATCATGCACAGTGTACGTATTCTGAATCATCTGGCAACACCGGTTATTCCAGTTCCTTACAACTTACCTGTTATGCCAATTTTGTGATCTCCGGGACTGCATTGTGCTTCCATGATTATGACTCAATAAAATTACAGCTCAGTTCAGACTCCACAACACGGAAAGAGGTTTGCGGGGTTTGTTTACAAGTAAGGATGCCATATGCTCCTCTAAGAAAAAAATATATATATATGCTAATTACCAAGGAAGAAATGAGATAAGAAAGCATGGAATTGTTGCAGACCTACTAAGTAAAACAAGCAAGGTGCTTTCTGTGCAATGAGAATAAACGTGGTGAATCCATCCCCTTGTGTTTTCTTGGTCAGCTGACTCTATACGGAAAAGGCACTTTCTAGCAGTGGCTACATATGCAGATTAACATATTTCATATTTTAACTTCAAACTGCCTCATATCCTTGTTTGGGTAATGGAAAATAAGATATTGAATTAAAAAGTCTGCACAAGAACCACCTGCCCCAAGCAACTACAACTGACCAAATCAAAATACGTTTTTTCCTTTACTTTGTGCTGCTTGAACTGGCTGCTCTTCTCTGAGGTTTTATCTTCACACTAGAACTTGTTGCTGGGGAAAAAATGTGAAGTTCAGTCAATCATTTGTCTTCGAAACAACTGCTGGTGTTTGAATGCAGTTCTACAGGGTTTTTTCTCTCCTCCAGCTGGTTTGTGATTACAGATAAAGCTTTGTTTAAGGGGGAAAAAAAGAAAGAAACCACACAGCTTTCTCCCCCCAACAACACATTGGCAGGAAATTCTGGCACAGTGAGCTAGGCCTCAGAGCAGAGTTGTCAAACCGAGGCACCTTCCTCCACGCACTCTCCAAGTACACGCTACCCAAGGCTCTCTTCAAGCAGAGGTCCATACGGAGCTTCCTCCAGAAGAAACTTCAGCCCACATACTAACCATTCATAACCATTGATGACTAATTTGTAACTAACAACCGCTTATAACTTGGTATCCCCACCAGTTAGGATCTGTACTGACAGTCTAACAAGGGACAGCCCTCAGCAACTTTGTAAAGTAAGTAAATAGGCAAGTAGGCTTTGTCTGTTTTGCTGGCAGAACTAAAATAAGAAAAACATAGACAAGCCTTTAGCAAATGGCCCTCTAATGAAGCAAAAACTTCTGGGGGCTAACTCCACTTCTGGTCACTTCAGCCTAATATTACACGAATTCCAAAGGGGCAAACACTTAACATTTAGCCATCGGGTTTCCTTGAAGACACAAATCTCCCTATCTCCTTAGCTCTCAATATGTTACCCAGCAAGGAGTCAGGAATGTATCCAACCTTGCAGCCATATAGACCCAAGTTCAAGTTGTACAGCACAGATGAGTCTCAGCCTCGGTATCTTCATCTTCATAATGGCGTTGGTAATTTTGCAGCAGCATCCTGAATATTTGGAGGATATTTTCTCACCATTTGTTTGCCTCTGCCCAGAGGGAGGATATAACACCCACCATACTCTCTCTCCAATCAGAGGCTGAGTGTTGGAAGGAATAAATATTGTCTTTGTTTTGGCAAATTCAACAATGGCATATGGGGTCTTCTGCAAGGAAACTTTCAGTAGGCTCAGTGACAAAATAAGAAATAAAATGCAGAAGTAAGTAACTATGGCAGAGCAAGACTTGTTTTTGTATGGGGAAAAAGTGGAGCCATAACTGCTCTCTTGAGGTCATCCTTCAATGCCATCCTGAATTAGGGCAAAGAACCCACAGCTGTGGGCTACTTTGACTGGGGTCTTCACTCTGCCAAGACAGCTGAGACCACCAAACTTCAGGCACACATCTGTTTGCTGGTTGTATAATAATACAAAGTAAAAGTAACCTTAGGCAAGTCCAAGTCAACATTCTTGGCAGTTCTCAAACCTGGTTGGATTTTGTGGTCACGAGTCACTCTACCTGAAATTCTCTGTCCCATTAACCAATAGAGTGGCTTTATAATTGTCCCTTTTACAGATGAAAAATGTGGCAGAAATCAAGTAGCCCAAGGAGACTTGATACTCCCTAGACCGTAAGTTCTTTATGGGCAGGGACATGAGCTATTTACCATTGTTTTCCCTATGCATACGGCAGTGCCTGGCACATATTAGGTGTTCAATAATATTTTTTAGTGAGCTAACGAGTAATTGAATGAACAAACTGTCATGGCTTTCTCTCTTCTAAACTCAGGTAGGGTGTGTACCAGTAGCATTGAAAGTAGTCTAAAGAGAGGACACTGGACATCCTTGGTTTCACATTTGTTTTTCTCAGTTTGGGTACCTAATGCCTCAAAAATGATGTCAACTTTTTTGTTAAGTGAAATGCACGTGTACCTATGGCCCAGCAATTCCACTCTAAGTATTTACCCAAGATAAATGAAAATATATGTCCATTAAAAAACTTGTACAAGAATGTTCATTACAGTTTTTGTGCAAGACTGTTCATAGTAACTTTATTTAAAATAGCCAAAAACTGAAAACAAGACAAATGTTCATCAGCAGGTGAATGGATAAACGTATGGTATTATGTTCATACAAAGAAATACTATTCAGCAATCAAAAGGAACCCACCTGTTATATGCTACATGGTATCTTGAATTTCATCCAGATGGAATAATACAGTGTAAGCTCTGGCTTCTTTTGCTCAACATGATGATTTTGAGATCCCTCCAGAGATTGCTAAAGTTAGTTTGCAACAGTTCATAACACAACCACTGGTTATGTACATCTCTTCCCAACCCTACGTTCAGTAATGTCACATTGGTAGCTTGAAATTGCCTGTGGTTGGAGTATACGATGGAAATTGACAAATGCCACAGAAACCTGGGATTTTTTTTTGGAGAACCAACAAAATTAATATTTTATTTCAATTTTTCAAGTTGAAAAAGATTCAGAAGTCCTTAAATTCTTCTACTAGCTCATCCTTGGATGTTTGCACATTCAAGTCATCATTAAAAATACAATGCCTCATTTAGATCCAATGAGTACTCCTTTTTTCTTTTTTTTTTTAAGATTTTATTTACTTACTAGAGAGAGAAAGGAAGTGCAAGTGAGGGAGAGCAGAGCAGTACTCCTTAGGTACCTTTTACCTACTGGACTTGTAATCCACACAAACTCTCGGCTCAGCCAAGCTGCCCAACTAAGACAAGTGGCTGGTTTGACACCACTAAGCTCCTAAAGACACAAATGCTTCAGACACTAGTTCCTAGTTGTGTGAGCCAGCCCCTTCAGAAGCAGCTTTTGTTTTATGCCATTGGGACTAGCAGTGGAAACTTCTTGGTGATGAAAGAAAACACCCCCCATACCCCTCCCCCACTGCTTTGCCTTCTCTGCTTTCACTTTGATAGTTTATCTTGGTCCTCAAATCCTTTATTCCATAACCTCAACCTGGACCTAATGGGATCTCTCTAGAGAGCTATAACTTGGCGCATACCAGGCATCCGCCTGTAAAGAGAACTTTTCCCCCTCAAATAATTCATACAATAAATCATATAATGAGCCAGAGCACAACTTCCTATACTAATACTCTGAATAATAACAAAAACTTCCATTTGTATGATTCCTAAGGCACTGTCATTATTAACGATTGGTAGTTAAATACACTTTGCAGCTTATAAAATGCTTTTACGTATTATCTCTTTTAGCCCTCACAGTAACCCAGAGAAATAAGTATTAATATTATAATTCTCCCTTAACAGATAAGAAAGCTGAGGCTGCAAAGAGGTTAGGTCTCAAAATCATTTAACTAGTCGGAGGAAGACCTACAAGCGAGGCACTCAAACTAGATCCTTCTATTTGTCATGTAGCTGGTCGTGAAGAATGCATGGTGGCTTCAACTTTGTAAAGAACACATAGTGGCTTAAGTCTTACAAATATGTATCGTGGCTTCAACCTTGTGACCCTAAAGTATCTCCAAACCTTCAGGACATAGGAGGAATTAAGTCTATCTAATGACAAGTAATATTCATTTCTATGATAGCTCCTAAACTTTATTTTTTTTAAAAGATTTTACTTATGTATTTGTTTAAGAGAGAAGGAGAGCACGAGCGGTGGGGAGAGGGGGAGAGGGAGAGGGAGAAACAGACACCCCCCTGAGCAGGGAGCCCCATGCGGGGCTCGATCCCAGGATCCCGAGATCATGACCTGAACTGAAGGCAGGTATTTAACCAACTGAGCCACCCAGGCGCCCCCAACAGTTCCTAAGCTTTATTAAAATGGAATTGGAAGGGGGTCCTTGTTAACTGGACAATTTTTATTATAAGATAATGTATATTTATCATTATAAATCCCATGTTACAGAACACCCCTTCTTTCAGTTCCTTTCATGTGTATCACTCCAGAAAGAGTATATTTGTATAAACAAGCATATATGTAAAAAGGCTATGCTGTATCATTGGCCAAGCCTGCCTAAATCCTCATGCCGGCCTTTCCCTTCCTGACTCCCAGTGTCCTCTGGATCTCAAAGAACTTGTACTACATTCCTAGGAGGGAGGAAACCACATGGGACAATAAGATGGAGCAGGACAAAGTATCAAGTCACAGCTGAGGGTCACGTCTGTTGAACAATCCACAAGCCATGTGCAGGCAACTTTCTGTGCAAGACACTCACCAGAGCGATAATACAGAAACAGCCGAACAGTCTCTCAGCACAGGCTATGGGTGGTGTTCTCTGGAGGGTGACAGATGGTCTGCACTGGCTGAGCTCCCATGGGAGTCCCTGCTGCCTTCGACTGGCAGTATTCAGCTGTCTGAAGATGTGACTCTGCTACTTTCCATATGATTCCCACAGGTCCAGTAGCCTCACCTTGGGTCCCCCCCCCCAATCTATTTCAAAGACACTCCACCCCACTCTAATCCCATTTCAACCAACCCAGGTGACTTTCAGCTGCTCATATCCATTGCCTACTTTTCTATTGGGTTATTCATCTCTTTCTTATTGATTTGTAAGTGTTCTTTGTATATTAAAGGAATCAGTTCTTTATTTGCCACATTTACTGGTTATTTTTTCCCAGTATTTGTCTCTTAACTTTATTAATAGTGTGCTTTTTATCTATTCAGCAGTCTTAAATTTTTACTAGTCAAGTGTGTAAATATTTTCCTTTATGATTTCTAGATTTTGTGTCATGCTGAGAAAAGTCTTCTGTGCTCCAAGATTCTTTTAATTGCCCATTTTTTGTCAGTGTTCTTACAATTTTATTTTTTACATTGACTATTTTGTCTGCACTTTATTTCAGCAATGGAATAAGGGATACAACTTTATATCTTTCTGATGGCTAGACAGAGCCCCCACATTTTTGCTGAAAATAGGTATTTGCTCCTCTAACTTGAAATGCCAACGTACTAAATTCTCGACACGTCTGGGTCCATTTCTGGACTCCCCTTTCTATTCCATTTGTCTGTCTAATTTCAAAGTCCTTAAATTGCTACAACCTTATATTTTTTGGTTCCCCATTCCTGGCTCTACTCCCCATTATTACTCTTTTGTTTTACAATTTTCCTTTTTCCTTCCATACCCCTACTCCAAGACAAATTTTAGTATCATTTTGCATAATATCTGACCTCAGGAATGCAGCAGGAAGTGGAAAATGAGAGGCTAGTGCCTGCTAGTGAGGTCATACAGACTGTAGACCTTGACCATGGACTCTAATTGGTTTTCTTTATGTTTATAGTTTCTGTAGAACAGCAGGGCTGGCAGCCAAAACTGAACCTGGCCAATTATTCACTGGCCTGTCCAAGCATGTGATATAATTGCTCCTCCCATTGCTAACAAGCCAGGAGGCTATATTGGGGTCAGCTCCTAGCTGGACTACAAGCAGCAGGGAAACCCGGGTATATTGCTTCTGCCACTGCAATGCTGGTGGGTAGCACAATTGGATGAGAGAGGGAACAGGTAATGACGATTATATTCTCCATTCAAAAACATAGGGTCAACTACATTCCAGAAACCACACTCCTGCTTTTACATACAAAGCAGGAAACCAAGATCATTGCCTTGCTTTCTACAGCAAAATGCAAATAGATGGACTGGCCTGTGGATGCAGAAGGGCATAAACCAAGCTGGAGTGGAGGATGAGGAAAATTTGACTTTCATGCTATTACCTAGGTCTGGTGTACATTTCATAGGACTGGCAACGCTGTTAGAAAGTTGTCTCCTTTTTTGCTATGGATAGCACTTACAGCAATTGGAATAATACAGTCTTACTAAGCAAAACTTTTGTTAGGAAAAAAAAATGTAAAATTGGTTTTCTTGTGAAGTGTGGTTAAAAAAAAACCTCACCATGAAATCTGCATTGAAGGTCATTCTGCAAACTGTAGTCTAAAATAGGGGGAAACTTCAGAGTTGAAGCAAATAGCACATCTGTGTAATGGAAGCAGTTATGCCTTCCCCAGGCTTTAGGTTTCGTCTGTAAAATTGAAGCCTCCAAACAGTCACTCATGTTGTATGAGCTCCCAGAACTAGGGTTGCTTCCCCCACTGACCTAAGTGTTATTTAGACTTTCTCATCAGTGAAACAGTTTTAAGCCAAACGCTTCTATTCTCCCTTTATTCCCTAATACAAACAATACTAAAGAGCATTCAAATTATATCACACAATTTCCAAGCCTCTATTGAAAGTGGGATACTTTGAGTCTAAGACCCCTTATGCACCACTATGCTTGGTCTTGGAAATGGCTACCAGGAAATCATTTGATATCAGACTACAGCCAAACTGCAAGATGATAAGTGGACAATGGCTTCAAATTGGGGAACGATTCTTTCCAAGAGCCATGTTGATATCAATCTCAAATTTCTTCATTTATCTATTCAGTGCACTGAAAGGCAAGTGCCACTCTATTCTCTAATAGAAACATTAGAGAGTAAACAAGCATAATTGCTTGATAATGAGGGACTTTTTATGATCCTCGTACAAACAAGACATGATCCCTTCCCTTGCTGCCATATGTATAATTTATCTTTTAGGAAGACACTCACAGATCCATCCCAGTACCTCACAGTTGTGGTCACAGTTTATTAACCCCAAGAGTCCTTAAAACGCACATGCCCTTTGACCTAGTAATTCTACTTCTAGCATTTTATCCAAAGTACAAAATTAATAAATGAAAGTAAAAAAAAATTACATTTCAAAAATTACCTCTAATGATAAAAATTGAAAACAACTAAAATGTCCAATAAATGTTTACCCTTATGATACATTATTATATAAATGTTGAGCATATTTTCAAAGAATAGCAATATAGAAATATATGCCAACACCAATGTGAAGTATTTATTAAAATATTTAGAGTATTTATAAATGTATAGAATACTCATAAAAATATTTATAAATCCACATTTTCCCCCTAGGTCCCATCAACTTGTTTCTAAGGAAGGCCAGTAACTCCAAGCTAATGAGCTCTAGACTTCAAAGTTACAAACTCTCAGTCTTCCTTCTGCTGAGTACCCCTTGAAAAGTCCCCAGAGGGCTCAGGGGTTCTCTAAGATGAAGAGCACAGGCAGAACTCAAGCTGGGGTGATTGCACGTGTCATTTCCTGCTCAGCCAGGAACTCCTGCTCTCTCTTATCAGACCCCGTGAGTGGGAAGGAAACAGAGAAGCAGATCCCCTGCAACCACCTTACAAAAAATTACCAGAAATTGCACATATGACTTCTGTTCATGTGTTATTGTTGAGAAGTTTGTCACATGGCCACACCCAGCCTCAAGGGAACTTGGAAAAATGTGAATTTTAGCTGAATGGCCATGTATCCAGGGAGAAGAGCAGAATAAATGTTGAGGTCAAACAACAGCATACCATATCACATTATACAACCTTTTAAAAAAATTTTTTTAATGCAAGGAGGAAATACACCCAAAAGTTCACAGTGGCCATTTCTAACTAGTAGGGCTCATGGCGATTTTTCTCTTTACACCTTTCCAATTGTCTAAACTTTCTGCAATGGGCTATTTCCTTCCTAAGATAATAACAAGCATTATTAAAAGAAAAAAAGACTAGAAATAGATATTCTAAAATATTATCTTAATTGTATTTGGAAGATGAAACTACACGGAATTTTTTTTCTTTATATTTACTGAATTTTTTATAATTTATTTTACGTTTTAGAAAGTGGTTCACCAAATGTCTTAGCTCCTGCAGGGCAGGTAGAAATGTTGTTTTGGCCTATATTTGGCTTTCACACATGGTCGCAATTACAGTGTGCTTCTGTCACAACCCTCTGTTGTCTTTGTTTTAAAATAGAAAGTAAGCCTATTTGTATATGACTCTCAGCAAGACGATGAACAACATGAAATTTTTCAACCTGCCCCCCCGCAAAGGGGTCCTCTTAAGCAGCTTGTCTGCTCAATTCTAGAATGGAAGCTATATTGAACTGCTAACTAGTTCTTTACATAGCAAGTTACAACTCTCCCTGTCTACATAACAACTTCTCACCTCCCCTGATCAACGATCCTCTGGGAACACTGTTGTCCCTTCTACCCGCACACTTAGGCTTTATGACATTTAAACTGATTCCATCCCACTGAAGCAAACCCACCCCACCCACCCACCCTGCTTTCCACTGTTGGAAGCTCAAGATGTTATCTTTCCCAGTATATTTACATTTCAATGGGACATTTCTTCTTTTTTCTTTTTGTTTTTTTTTAATTTTTTTAAATAATTTTTATTTTGTTATATTAGTCACCATACAGTACCTCCCCAGTTTTTGATGCAATGTTCCATGATTCATTATTTGCGTGTAACACCCAGTGCACCATGCAATATGTGCCCTCCTTAATACCCATCACTGGCCTATCCCAATCTCCCACCCCCCTCTCCCCTCTGAAGCCCTCAGTTTGTTTCCCAGAGTCCACAGTCTCTCGTGGTTCATTCAATGGGACATTTCTGAAGACTGAAGAAATCAATTCTGAATAGTTAAACCATAGAGACTGATAGAGTAAGAAACTAAAATATTTTAGAAGAGATAGGACTCGCCCAGTAATACTTACATCCCACCATAAGGTAACGCCTCATTCATAGGGATTAACTCTGTTTAGGAGCATGTACAAAAGAGAGAAACCAATTAGAGCAAACTTAAAATAAAAACAACACTGTAGGTCAGTTGCCTTTCTATACACTAATAACAAGCTATCCGAGAAATTAAGAAAACAATCCCATTTACAATTGACTCAAAAAAGAATACCTAGGAATACATTTAACCAAGGAGGTAAAAGACTTGTACTCTGAAAATTATAAGACATTGATGAAAGAAATTGAAGATGACATAAATAAATGGAAAAATATATCATGCTCAAGGATCGAAAGAATTCATATTGTTAAAATGTCCATACCACCCAAAGTAATCTACAGATTCAAGGCAATCCCTATCAAAATACAATGACAGTTTTTCATAGAACTAGAACAAATAATCCTAAAGTATATAGGGAGCCACAAAAGATCCCAAATAGCCAAAGCGATCTTGCGAAAGAACAAAAAAGCTGGAGGTATCACCCTCCCTGATTTCAAACTATACTACAAAGCTAAAGTAGTCAAAACAGTATGGTACCAGCACAAAAACAGATGCATAGATCAATGGAGTAGAATAGAGAGCCCAGAAATAAACTCACATATTTATGGCCAACTAATCTATAGCAAAAGAGGCAAGAATATACACTAGGGAAAGGCAGTCTTTTCCATATATGGTGTTGGGAAAACTGGACAGCTACATGCAAAAGAATGAAACTCTTTAAGGAAAACTCCTTGGAGAAAACATAGGCAGTATCCTCTTTGACATTGGTTTTAGCAATATTTTTTTGGCCCAGTCTCCATAGACAAGGGCAGCAAAAGCTGAAATAAACAAATGGGATTATATCAAACTAAAAAGCTTTTGCACAGGAAAGGGAACCATCAATTAAATGAAACACCAACCTACGGACTGGGAAAAGATATTTGCAAGTCATGTATCCAATATGGGGTGAATATCCAAAATATATGAAGAATTTACAGAACTTAACGTTAAAAAAGCAAACATCCTGATTTTTTAAATGGGTACTTTTCAAAGAAGAAATACAGATAAGCGCATGAGAAGGTGCTCGAGTTCAGCGAAATGTAAATCAAACTCACAACGAGTTATCACCTCACAGCTGTCAGATGGACTATTAACAGAAAGAAAAAAATAATAAGTACTGTTGATAAGTAGTTTTGCCAAGGATGTGGAGAAAGGGGAACCTTTATGCACTGTTCGCAGTAATGGAAATTGGCGTAGCCACTGTGGAAAACGGTATGGTAGTTCCACAAAAAAATAAAAAATAACAACTACCATATAATCCAGCAATTCCACTCCTGGGAACTTATCCAAAGGGGGGGGGACAATATGAAGAGGTAAATGCACTCCTATGTTCAAATGCAGCATTGTTTGCAACAGCCAAGATACGGAAGCAACCTGAATATCCATTGACAGATGAATGGATGAAGAAGATTCCATATATACAATGGAATATTGCTCAGCCGTTAAAAAATGAAAGCTTGCCATTTGTAAGAATATGGATGGAACTAGAGGGTGTTATGCTAAGCGAAGTGAGTCAGAGAGAAAAAGACCCATACTCTATGATTTCACTTATATGTGGACTCTTAACAAAACAAATGAACAAAATGAAACCGAAGCAGATTCACAGATACAGGAAACAAACTATCAGTTACCAGAGAGGGGAGAGGTTGTGGGGAGGCAAAATGAGTGAAGGAAATTAAGAAGTATAAACTTCCAGTTATAAAATACGTAAGTCACAGAATGACTTATATGCAGTGTATTGTGTGGCATAGGGAATATAGTTAATAGTATTGTAATAGCTTTGTATGGCCACAGGTAGTAACTAGGCTTACAGGCTTTGTGGGGGGGGGGGTTGTTTGTTTGTTTTTCGAGAGGGAGAGAGAAAGAGTGTGAGTGGGGAGAGGCGCGTTGGGAGAGGAACAGAGAATCTCAAGCAGGCTCCATGCTCAGTGGAGCCCAACACGGGGCTTGATCTCTTGACCCTGAGATCATGACCTGAGTCGAAATCAAGAGTCAACTGCTTAACAGGCTGAGCCACTCAGGGGCCCCAGTGGGGATTATTTTATAACATATAATCCTATCAAATCACTGTGATGTATAACTGAAAATAATAGTTTATTATGTGTTCATTATACTTCAGTAAAAAATAAATAGAAGGCACAATGAATATAAACATATTCGGGGTCATCTAGGCGACCAATCTCTATGTGATGTCTATGCCAAGTTTGTGTTTTCCATCACGGGGGTGTTATAGCACACTCTTCTAGTCATCCAAGACTAAATGGGTAGGGGTGGGAGCAGAGTGAATGTGCACTGGGGCTGAGAGCAGGTGAAATAGACGTAAAGAAGTCTGTTCATGGAAGTGTAAGCCTTAAGTTACCCCAGCCTCAGAGTGGGGAGAAGGGGCATGTGCCCTAAAAGACTGATTTGGGACCCATTAGAAGAATGCAGAGAATAGCATGTAGCATGTCTGTGCTTCTCTCCATTGAGTCACTTGCAGTCCACACAAAGTCCACCCACACAGACACGTGGGATCTTGGCCCTCTGGTCTTCTCTCTTTTGGTCTTTTTCCATCCCTATGCCTTCTGTCTGGATCTGTGCCCCTCACCAGAGGAGTAAGGTTGGATCTTTCAGATCCTGTATTACTCTGAGATTTTTAGATAGCTGAGATGCTTCAGACTGTATCAATGACCTCCTCTTGCTAATCTTGACAGCTCTTAGAACATAACTTTCATGTGTTGTTAGGCTAGTAAATTATCTTCTCTCTGTTGGTTCTTCAGCAAGGAGTGAGAGCAATAAAGAAAGGAGGGGGTCAAGGAAAGACAATATCTTTGTTTTGTTACCAGTGATGATTCAAACAGAAGGAAAGTGGTGGAAAATTTAAGTCAGCAACGCCCCCAGACCACCTTATCCCAAGATATGTAATCTTACCAGTCTAGAAAGAACCTGGGTCATAACTGTCAGTTCCAGATTCATGTTGTAAACTGTGATTGAGTGTCAGCAAAACAATATCCTTCCCATTAAACGAATGTTACTATTTAAATTTTATTTTTATTTTTATTTTTTTTTTAAAGATTTTATTTATTTATTTGACAGAGATAGAGACAGCCAGCGAGAGAGGGAACACAAGCAGGGGGAGTGGGAGAGGAAGAAGCGGGCTCATAGCGGAGGAGCCCGATGTGGGGCTCGATCCCAGAACGCCGGGATCACGCCCTGAGCTGAAGGCAGACGCTTAACCGCTGTGCCACCCAGGCGCCCCACTATTTAAATTTTATTAAAAAAAGAAGTTGGCATGAGTTCTCTGGAAAAGTTACAAAATTATAAAATTCTTCTCTTACGTTTCCTCCTTCTTGCCTATCTTTTCATATGTCTTTCTACCCCTGGAATACTTGTACCTAACCATCGCATAGAATGCAAATATCATTGTAAAAAGCAAAACAAAGCAAAACGAGGTAACAGAAACACCATTTATCAGTATTTATAAGTACAAAAATTCTACTGTCACTTCTTCAGGGGACAAGAGATATGGTAGATAAATGAGGCATTTTACCGTGTGGCTCCCACCAAAATGATTTACTTGAAATGGGAATATTTATTTCTTTAAGCACATTATCAAAATCACTCTGAATAACAGATACTGACAATCTGGATGACTGGTTTCACTGGGCTTGGACAGGATTTGGTGGGAAGGAAAGAAGCAAAGAGTGAGAATGACAGAAAAGAATATTTCTATTTCACTCTGCATCTTACATTAACGTTCTAAAATGTCTTCTTTCTTTTTCACCTCCCTGCTTCCAAAGCCTACTGAGTACTTTACTCTCGATAATTTATTTTCTCATTCAATTGTCCTCCTGACACTACAGTTCTTCTAAACACAATGTTGTAATTTCTTCATCATGTGTCCTGGCATCGTCCTTAATTTCTTTTAGTTTTTTTTCTTTCTCCCCTGAGAACCATAGGTCACATTGATTCCTGGCAGCTGTTCGGCATCTTTTTTTGTAACGATTAGACAAAGAATTAGCTAGGTCTAATACAGTTGCCGGTCAAATCATCCTAGGATTGTGTACATATAACTACTATTTTATTTATAATATAATAAGAACAAGCCGTTATTTCTTTACTTCCAGCTTCCATTTTCCTGACCTAGACTCTTGTTTAGGAAATACAATAGACAACTAAGACATAGGTAGATAATCTGCTTATTTTTTTTTAAAAGGGGGAGAAAAAGAGGAGGAGGAGGAGTAATTCACTTGAAACTTCAATAACTCAGGACTTCATAGAATAATCTTAAGATTATGGATGTCTTTGTAGACATAGCTCTTTATAAGCCCCAGCACTTTAGGTCTTAGACCTTTCTGACTTTCTGAATTAGGAATTACTACAAGGTTTGCATCCATACCAATAAATTCCCTTTAAAACATTGGTCTAGGGATGCCTGGGTGGCTCAGCTGGTCAAGCATCTGCCTTCGGCTCAGGTCATGATCCCAGGGTCCTGGGATCGAGCCCCACATCAGGCTCCCTGCTCATCGAGGAGCCGGCTTCTCCCTCTCCCACTGTTGCTTTCCCTGCTTGTGCTCTCTCTCTCTCTTTCTGTCAAATAAATAAATAAAATCTTTTAAGTTAAAAAAAAATAGGGGCACCTGAGTGGCACAGTGGTTAAGCGTCTGCCTTCGGCTCAGGGCATGATCCCAGCGTTACGGGATCGAGCCCTACATCAGGCTCCTCCACTGGGAGCCTGCTTCTTCCTCTCCCACTCCCCCTGCTTGTGTTCCCTCTCTTGCTGGCTGTCTCTATCTCTGTCAAATAAATAAATAAAATCTTTAAAAAATAAATAAATAAAATAAAACATTGGTCTCGGTAGCTGTCGTAAAAGAGAAAAGTATTGCCTAGAAAATATTTTAAAAAGAGCCTTTGTTACAGTCTGTTTTTATTAGAGGCTAACATAGTAGGTCACTGTCAATTTTTGACTGAACTAAGAACCCTTTCTAGCAGATGGGTCCTCCAGAAGAGGATGGCACACCCAGACTAAAGTGTTTGCTGCTAATGAAACATATTTCTTTGCTTTGATAGAGCCCATATTATTGTCTCCCCAAAAGGAGAACAGTGCCCACAGGTTCCGGAAGAGCACAATGACAGAGAACTAAGATGTAGAATAAGGTTGTTATTTAAGTGGAAGCCGCCTTTCTAAAATAGAAAGCATCATTGTTTTTTGTTTTGTAATAAGGATGGAGAGCATAATTAATGTAAAGTTTGCAAATCTGTGAACTGGTAATAAATTGTTAATCAGGGCTAAAGGATTTTTTCTCTTTCTGGTTTGTTTTTAAAAGATAAGCTCTGCGAAATCGTGAATACAGAACATGTAGAGGAAATTTAGTGGCTGTTGCCATCTGGAAGGCAAACCGCGGAGGTCAAAGACATCTAAGGCCTGGAGAAATGTAGATAAGCTGATGGGACGAATGGTTGCTCCTTTTGCAAAAGCTGTTGATTTTCTTAACAACTAGCAATTCTAGACTTGTTATTGGATGCTTTATTGATTACTGTTTATAGCAGCGAACGATGAAAGAATATAAATATGCAGACGGGTCCTAAAAAGTGAATGGCGGGAGGGAAATGTCGAATTTTTTTTAAAAAATCTGAACAAGGAACGTAAATGGGATAATTCACTTTGACATCCAAAACTAATTCCACATCGTAAAATAAAATAGAATTCCCATTTGCCTCCATGTAATAAATGTTGCCCAGATTTTCATGGCCCTAATAATAAGATTAAGAATATTCTATCATTGTTTATCCTTTGTGATCAGTTGTTTATCCCGTGTTAAACAAATATTGTGGGAAGAATAGATGGGAACAGGCTCCAAAACTATTCCTTGGATTCTCATCAACAGAAACACAGAGAGACAGCAGAGCTCAGAACTTGGACAGATAAAATCCAACAGGAAAACCAAAAGAAAACTGACTAGAATTTTAAATCTTTAACAATGAATAGAGTCATGGGTATAAATGCAAACCTGATGCTGCAGAAAATAACTTTGGATTTTTTATTCCAAAAAATAAATATATCAACTTGCCTTTCCAAGGAGATCCTTAATGATACATGTGCCAGGGTAATGTATGCATGTATATATATAATGTGTGTATTTTATATATAGTCTTTTTTGAAAAAAGCAAGAGGAAAAAAAAGCATGAAGAACATATAACATATGGCATTCCCTATCGCCTCAGCTGGTGTTTGCCATTTCCTGCTTGTAACTTTCTTAATTTTACATCTTCTCCTCAATTTCAGTATACTAGACATTTTAATCAGATTTAAAGTTGGTCTTCCCGGTTTTTTTCGTTTGCTGCCCATGCTCATATTAATCTTTTCAGTTCTATGACTAGGCCGATTTGATTTGAAGAAAAACTAATAATTACAATGCCTAGGGTGTCTTCTTAGATAATCAATAATGTGCTTACTGTGACGAGGCTGTCTGAGTAAGCTCTGATCAAATGCAAGAGACAGTAAAATAAATACATATTCTAATATTTTCATCAAATTTTATGGACTTCATATACGTGATGTTAGTGACAGTACAAATCAGTGAGTGTAGGGGAGACAGCCTATGAGACCAAAAAAAAATGAAACTTACTTCAAGCAGCTCAAGGTCAGTTTCATTCACTGGCCCTGGCCAAAGCCAGGCTACCTAATAAAGAAGTTCTCTGCAAGAAAGACCAGAAAACAAAACTGATCTTTTACCCTGAGGCTCTGCCTGCCTTCAAGCAGCTAATGGCACTTCTGGGCCATTGGGATCCTCTCCGGGGCTCTATCACCTTCCACACCAATTCCCAAGTCAAAAATGAAAGCAGACCAAACCAAACAGACGGTGAAAGCCGTTTTGCGGGTTCTAAAACAAATGCCTAGTTGTTCTCAACCGGAAATGGGACTTACTGGGAAAAGCTAGCAACTCAGGGTGATCCCCCATTCCAAGCCTCTCCCAGCAGCCTGAAGAACATGGTAGTTCTCAAGAGTTCTTGTGGTTTGCTTCAGCAATTAACTCTCCTCCATACACCCCCAGGGGTATTGCTGGCAAATGCCAGGAGTAAGTCACCCAAAACCTAGTCTTTCCCTCTCTGGCAGCAATGCCTCAGATCAGGCAATAACCGTTAAGGAATTAATATGACCAACTAGGGCTCAATGTTAACATATCAGATGTTAAGGTTTTCCAGAGGGATCCTGAGCTCATTTCCTAAAAGTATACATACATATGCAGAGATTCCATCACATATTCTCAGCTTCACTCATCAAGGTGGTTCTTAGAGAGCTGGGACTTCACATTATCCTAAATTTCTCAGTACATGTCATTGCAAACTCGTGCTTCCCTGTGTACCTCCCCACAAGGTTATCTAATGGAGAGGATTATTGGTTACATCTTCACAGTTCCCCCTGCACCATACAGCATAGACCTACTTCCTCAGCTATAGAAATCAAAACTCTTTTTTTTATCATAAATATCCAGTTTAGAATTTTTTAAATTTATTCATAAAAAGATCCTTCATTATCTTATGTCAATGTAAAATTAATTTCTCTACAAAACAAAATCACCAGACAAATTCAAAATTAAAACATCTCAGAGTCTCACATGGATTGGAGTTCCAAAATTGGTAGCTATAATTATGACTAGGTGTCAGAATGAAATTTTAAGGCAAGAGAATCTTCAAATCTGTAAGACTCATGACTGAATAATGCTAGATATAAAAATTTACATTATATTATATAGGCACAAGGATAAAAATTACACAGCTAGAGAAGGCCAAAACTTAGCCAGCCCTCACATAAATTTTGACATTTCTATTCCTTGCCCTCGTGCCTGATCCTAGCCCAGAATTCAAGAGCTAAGGCAATTAGGTACAACCATCTGTAAATCACCCAGAAAATGACTGAAAGTATAGTATCAAAAGACTGACAAGAAGGAAATTCTTATGATGAGAATTTACAGCATTCAAGAAAAAAAAGCAGTGAAGCCAGATGTCAAAATATGTATTTAGTGACTCATAAAATTTCATTGCCCCAAAGTGAAAAAACGGATACCACAGTTAGGCAGCACTTCAGCAGATGCCCCTAAAATACTCCTAACTTCAAAATCGTTTTTTAAATCTTCTCAAAGTACTTCCTATTCATTTGTATTTCTCTTACTTTATTGACATTTTCTTACCACTGTTCTACAGGGTTAGGGATGGACCCAGGAGCAGAAGAAATCAAGAGAAACTGGAGGTCAAGTTCCCATACTCTGCTCCTCCACACCTAACTCAAACTTGCTCCGCCATGTACTCAGGTGGGGTAGACTGGGCCATGAAATGAGAGAAGAAAACAGATCCCTTTTGATCATATCCCTCTCCTCCATCTTTGTAAAAGGCGATCTGAGATATGCCTCTTACATTTAACGTTTTAACATCGTTGCTAAAACCTCTACGAGAAAATAATAATGAGTACTGCACACTGGAGAAGCTAAAGAAAAACTCCAGGCATGAGATGAATCTCCCCAATTCCCTCAACCCCTAGAAGATTTATACGCAGTTACAATGGCAGACTCGAGGTCCACATCTGTCCACAGCTGTGTTTAGTTAACCAGAGTACCTTTCAGTCGAATTTCACTCTCCAATTAGCCTCAGTCCCCACCACTGACTATTAGATTTCACAGAGCCACTTCACACAGTCCCCTTACCTATTAGTCCCCGTATAAAATTCCGATTTTGACCCCTGCAAATGAAGAGTTATGCTCATACACTCATATAAACTCAGCGTTGGCAGGGGACTTAGGCTGTAATGATCACCCATTAGATAATTGGGTTCTCGAATACATTCCTGCCTAGCTTTTGGCAAGTCAGAGACACCGGAGCATCTTTCAAATGTAGATGCCAGAGGCCCCTCCCTGATCTACTGCATTAAAATATCCAAGAGTGGCAATGGGGGCTGGGGGGGGGGGGGGAAGGTTCCTGATCCACAGTGTAGGCGATGAGCAGCTATGTTACAAACCATTTCTTTATCACATCCTGTAATAAAGAACTCACTGCCTCCCAACAGCTTTCTGGGTAAGAACACAAGAAAGTTCTTTCCTCAGGCAAATCTTAGTGTACAGACCAGAGACAGAGAAGGTACCTGCCTCTCAGCCCTGGGTTGGTTTGACAGAATATCAGAGAGCCTTGTCAAAACTTGCAGGGGTTTGTTACAGAAGCTAGTCTTTGCTTCTTCCACTTCCTGCCATCTGTTTCGTTCCCTGCTGGCTCCACTCTGAGAAAATTTTCCATCTCTGTGTCCACGTGAGAGCTGAAGCTACCTGTTCAGGTGTTGGAGCTGTCACCGACGATATCCTGGTGATGGGATGAAATAGATTTTGCTTCAGAAACTATGAAAAGAAAGTCAGTGCACAGAAATGACACGTTATGAAATGATGAAGTACAACATCTGGCTCAGAAGTGAGTCATACAGGTGCCATGAACGAGACAAACAGGAAGCTTCTTTATTAAATCGCAAAGTTAAATTTCCAGGCTATTTTGGACTTTCTCTGCACAGGCCTGTTCATCAATTCAGTCCAAACCCCATTACAATGGAGTTGACCAGATGTTCGGATAAATTAGCTGAAACGGCTGATTATTACAATATAACAAAGATTCGTCCACATAATTGTTAACAGAAATTTGATAATTAAAGGTCCAAAAATACATCATTATAATACCAAGCAAAAATATACTGGACAACACTCCCTACCTCTCAAGGCACTTGCTCACAAAGAATCTCTTTGAAGCTTTAAAAAAAACCTCCTTTTGCCAGGTGATAATAAACCCACGTGATAGATAAAGAAACAGAGACTTGAGTCAAATGACTTACTCAAATTTACTCAATGAGGGTCAGAAACAGCACAGTTCACAGATTTCCCAAATCTAAGGCCATGCTCAAGTTCTGAGGACCTTCAGATTTTACCTCATAAAAGGAAGCTTTTAAAAAACATTATTAAACCTAACCATGATCCTGGAAAACATGTGACCGAACAGGGAGAAAGGCAGTAAAAAAAGGAATTGTAAGAAACATCTCTCCCTGCCTGCCAAGGAGACCTGTCAGTTTTCCAACTGAGCCCTAAGGAACCGTGGGTGACATAAACATCTGCAACTAATTCCCAGGCTCATCCAGAGCCAGCTGTCAAAGGCAGAGATGGAGGGCGGGGAAGAGAAGAATGACACCATCTTATGGCTGGGCGGCACCTTATACAGTTACACAGAAGACATGAGACATCTTTCCCTGCCAGGTAAATACTGGCTGAGGAGTATTGAGGCCCAAGAGCATTTCGGGAAAGAAGATGTGAAGTGCAGCTCAGCCATGACAGTGCTTTCTGATGGTCAGCCGTGACAGGGGTGCGATGAGGTCCAGGACAGATCGTTTGAGAACACAAGACGTAATGCGTTATTTGACTCTGTCATGTCTGGTTCAGCAAGCAAAGTTAAATCATGGTAAAATGAGGAAGCATGTCTCTTAAATATCAAGATCTTAATGCCCTAAATGATTAAGCCTCTGGATCATTAATCGGAGACAAGAGGAAATTGACAGTGGAAACAGGAGCACCCTCTATTAAAATGTATGAGGAATAAAATTAGATGTGGAATCAGTCCCTCTTCCTACATAATTCCTTGCTATTTAGGATATTTTATTAGAACTCTGCTACGAAATTGTTAGCAGATTGGGAATTTCTTATGGGTATGGTGTCATTTCTTTTTAATCTTCAAATTTTATTAATTTTCAGTGTTGATTTTTAAGATGGGGGAACTAACTCAAAATATTATGTATCCCTATACTAATATTTCTTAAAGGGATATATGTTCTGGAAAAATCAATTTAAATATATATATATTCATATAAATTCTAGCTTCTGCTTAACGAAAAGTCAGTGTAATAAAATTCAAAATAATAAAATGGATAATTATGAATGACTATTTGCCTTCGTTAACTAAATATATGTTTATTAAGTAGCTATCCTGTGTCAGACACTATATAAAACGTAAGGGTGCAAAGATGAGTAATACCAGACCCTGCCCTTGAGAGACTTACTATAAGAGGAGAAACAATTCAATGCCAAGAGAAAAAAGGTATTCTGGGTATGGTAGAGACACAAATTCCAATAATCAAAATTCAGACGATAAATAACCTGATATTCCCAACTAAGGAATCTAGACATTTCATTGTAGGTAAGGAGAGCCATTGAAAAGTTTTAAACAGTGAGTAATTGTCAAAATAATGTTTTGTAAATAGTACTACTCCAGTAATGGGGAACAGGTTAGCTTGAAAGGATCAAGACCAAATAAGGAAACCAAACAGAAGATTATTGCAGAGCTCACATAAAATAGGATCAGGACTTGAACCAGAATCGTATCAGGGAAGATGGAAGTCAATTGGGGATAGAGTGGAGAGCAGGAAATGTGTGCCATTAAGGTACCCTATTAAACATTCTTTTACCACAACCATACTTTAGAGGAGATAAGAGTAAATTAGCCATGGGAATTTCCTTACCCAAGAAGGAGACTTACAAAGTGGAAGGGGAGGTCAGGAAAAACAAGAGAAGAAAAATGGGCAAAGGACTTGAATAGATATTTCTCCAAAGAAGATATACAAATGGCCAACATGCACATGAAAAGAGTGCAACACCAAGAATCATCAGAAAAATGCAAACCAAGATGACGATAAAGTATTACCTCACACTCATTAGGATGGCCACTATCAAAAACAAAAACAAAAGCAGAAAATAACAAGTGTCGACAAGAATGTGGAGAAATTGGAACCCTTGCACACTTTTGGGGTTATAAAATGGTGCAAACTGCTATGGAAGACAGTATGGAGGTTTCTTGAAAAATTAAGAATAGAACTACCATATAATCCAGCAATGTCACTTCTGGGTGTATCCAAAAGAACTGAAAGCAAGGTCTCAAAGACATTTGTACTCCCATGTCCACAGCAGCACTAGTCACAAAAGCCAAAAAGTGAAAGCAACCCAAATGTCCAACAATGGATGAACAGATAAACAAAATATGATCTATACATATAATGGGGTATTATTCAACTTTACACTGGAAGGAAATCCTGTCACATGCTACAACATAGATGAACCTTGAGAACATTACACTAAGTAAAATAAGTCAGTGTACTTCCACTTATTTAAGGTACCTAGAGTAGTGTTGAGACAGAAAATAGAATGGTGGCTGCAAGGGATCTGGGGTGGGGGAGAAGGAAAGTTGTTTGTGGGTAAAGAGTTTCAGATTTGTGAAAAAAGTTCTGGAGATCTGTTAACACTACTAAACAATACACTTAAAAATGATTAAGATGGTAAAAAAAAAAAAAAGAGGAAGAGGAAGAGGGAGGGGGGTTGAGGGAGAGGTGAAGAAGAGAACAAGAGATCAGAGCAAATGCGCTCACTTCCCCCTCACCTTCTCAGGGTCAGACTGTGGGTGGGCTGGGTGAGAGATACACTCAGATTGATTGAGGAGAGCAGGCTCCCAGAGGAGGAGCGTTTCTCCCGCACAGGCTAATAGCCTCTCGGAGAAGCCCCACAGTCACGTGGAGCCTTGACCAACACGATACCTGAGCAAGAGAGAAGTTACTAGGCGTGGTGCCTGACCAGATGGGCCTAGGACAGCACCTTGCTCCCCAGGGCCAGCACGTGGCTGGGGCGGTCCGGGTGTTGGTTGTCATGCCTGTATGAAGTTCACAAAGATCATGGGTAAGGAGGCTAGAGCAGAGCCACTGCTAAGCCAGGGATCGCTGCCAGACACCAAAAGTTTGGTGCCACTGTAAGGAAGGTGAGGGCCAAGTCAGCAAATAGCGGTGTGACGCCACAGTTACTGGGGTCAGGGGCACTTCAGCCTCTCATCAGCAAGAATGCAGAGTGCAGCCCAAGGGGAGACATCCCTCTCCCTCCCATTGCTGAAAGTATAGTTAGCATCCCCCTCACCTAGATGCCTTCTTGAGAAGATGAAAAAAGAAGGAAAGAACCTTGAGAAAGGGAAAGGAAGAGCAAATCTAGGTTTTGCAGTGCCTACGGCTTATACAATTTATTTTTTTAAGATTTTACTTATTTATTTATTTATTTGACAGAGAGAGAGGGAGAGAGCACAAGCTGGGGGAGCTGCAGGCAGAGGGAGAAGGAGAAGCACCCTACCCCCTGAGCAGGGAGCCCAACGTGGGGCTCGATCCTAGGACTCTGGGATCATGACCTGAGCTGAAGGCAGACACTTAACAGACTGAGCCACCCAGGTGTCCCTGAGACTTATACAATGTAAGGACTCATCTTTAGGAAAAAGAATACAAAATTATAAATGGAGAATTGCTAGGGCCACTCCTAGGGACTTGAAGGGGTCCCAGACAAGTGAGGGGCCCCGAAGCATAAGCTTCCTTTAAATTCACTTCTGGGAAGAAACCCTAAAACACGGAGTAATTGCCAAAAAGAGACTATTTTGGACCTGCGAAGATGAAGGTATATTCTTTGGCACAGCCAATGCGCTCTGCCGTCTGTGGGAATGAGGTCTCCAGAGTACAATAAAAATCAGTTGTAGAAAATAAAGTGAAAATACAAGTCCTAGTGTATAAATTTCTACCACCTGCTACATTTTCTATGTTCAGAGATTTAAAAGTCACTTTGTAAATTGCTCAAAAAGGAATAAGCTGCTGGAAGTCGGATTTGAGTTTTATGGCTTTCCGAGTTTAACCCAATGCATGCCCATAACAACGAGGGATGTAAATCATTTGAAAATAATAAATAAAGATTAAGGTCACCAGACACCTACGTCCCATGAATATTTTCCGCTTACCCTGGGTTGTAGTGTAGCTATACTGAGCGGTACGGAGACATACTCCGTGACAGCAGGTTCTCGGAGGGCACATGAGGTCCTCCCTTTTCCCACTCCAAAGCTGTCTAAGACTGGATTTTTTTTAAATATACGCTTCAACCAAAACAACATTTCACAACAGATTGAATGCAGGAGCAGACATGCGAATCCAGCTGTCTTCTATTAAGCCAAAAAAAGATGGAGATTTGCAAAACTGTAAAACAAAGCCACTCTCCTCACTAATCTTTTCTGTTTTTAAAAATAATTATATTTACATATGAATGTATCATATGTGATGCAAATTGTATTACTTATGTTAACAGCAATAAACCTGTCACATTACTTTAAAATAAGTTAATAAAATATGTTTCAATTTCTCTGATTACCGATATGGAAAATATTGATATAACCTACATTAATCACAGTTCTTTGGGATCCTCAACAATTGTTAAGAATGTAAAGGGATCCTGACAACCACTGGTCTATGAGAACCAAGGTGTATGGTTTTGCTGTTGTTGTTGTTGTTTTAAAGATTTTATTTATTTATTTGACAGAGAGAAAGAGCAAGAGCAGGGGGAGCGGGAAAAGAAGAAGCAGGCTTCCCACTGAACAGGGAGCAGGGATGTGGGGCTGGACCCCAGGCCCCTGGGATCATGACCTGAGCTGAAGGCAGACGCTTAACCGACGGACCGACCCGGGCGCCCAAGCTTTATTCCAAAGGAATCAGTCATGAGATGTTGTTCTACTTCTATGGGACTGAGGATCCAGTAGACATTAAGGAACACATAAATAGCACAGATTACACATTAACAGTGGCTCCAGGCCTCAACTTCAATGTCACCCTGTCAGGAAAGTCTTCCCTGGGGCGCCTGGGTGGCTCACTCGTTAAGCGTCTGCCTGTGGCTCAGGGCGTGATCCCGGTGTTCTGGGATCGAGCCCCACATCAGGCTCCTCCGCTGGGAGCCTGCTTCTTCCTCTCCCACTCCCCCTGCTTGTGTTCCCTCTCTCACTGGCTGTCTCTATCTCTGTCAAATAAATAAATAAAATAAAATAAAATAAAATAAAATAAAATAAAATAAAATAAAATAAAATAAGAACTTTAAAAAAAAAAAAAAGAGGAAAGTCTTCCCTGACCACCTTGTCCAGAGGCCTGTCCCAATTTCTCTCTTCTCTCTCTCTCTCTCTCTGTGTCCTTACCCAACTTCCTTCAGAGCACTTTTTCAAAATCTCTAATCACCTTATTTCTTTGTTTGGTTTTCCATATGTTTATTTTCTGTAGTTCCCACTTTTTTCTTGCTTATTTATCTATCTCTCCCTTCGAATATCAGCCCCACGCAGACCCTGGGTGTCTTGTTCAAGTCTCTGTCCCAACACCTACCTAAAGATCTGACACATAGTAGGAGCTTCAGTAATATTTGTTGATTGAATGAACCGACTAAATCTATTAAGTACTTGCTTCCAGAGCTATAAAACGAGAAAAACAGAAATCTAGAGAACATTTTTAAATGTAATATTTGCCCTTCTTTTCTGACATTGTAAACGTTTCTTAAATAGTAAAGGAACCCCTGTTCTTCCTCTATTTTTCTTGTGAAGCTCGTGGTCTTGCCTACAGCCAAGTCACTTGGACCTCCAACTAGGAATATTTTCTGATAGTGGAAGATGGCACCCAACTGCATATCCCTAGGGAACCTGCCAGAGTGCCTCTGAGACTGACAGAACTTCCGTTATGTATTTATATCTGACCAGATTTACTGCTGCTTTTGCCTCATTTGTTCTAAGAACAGGAGCTCAGACTTGACCTGCATATTAAAAAGCTCCAGAGCTAAACACACACACACACACACACACACACACACACACGGGGTGGGGGGAGAGGACTGAACTCAGGCTATGATACACATATATTTCTATCAAAAGATTGGTGCTAAAGGACTTCAAGTGTTTTCACCCAGGCTAAGGACATTTGTTATGTATTAGAAAGAACATAGAGCACCATGTAGGCAACCAGCATTCCCTTAGGCAGAGAATCTGACCTTTGCCCACAATTAGTTTCCAAACAGTGCTGTTCATGTCATCATATTCCATCTGGGTCAGGGTCGATGTCCATCTGGAGAGTGTAGCTGCTGCCGAGACGTACCATAGTTTCAGCACTTGGCGCTTGTCCTCTATCTGCCGCCACCAGTAGTGTGACCTTGCTTCAGCCACTAACCCCTGTGCTGTGGTGTTTCCTGTTCGTAAAACATAAAGAATAATACCTGTCCCAGGCACTCGCCCGCTAAGAATGTTGTCAAGATGGGTGAGATTAGTGAAGGCAAAGCTCTTTGTTGGAAAGGTGCTATTTCAATCACACGTACTAATATTAGGGCTCCCTGCAATTTCTCAGCTAATGGACTACGCAACAGATGGGGCTTAGAAGACGTTTGATATTATTGATATTTCCCTTGGATTTTTTTTTTCCTTTTCCCACCTCTCTCATTTATTATTTATTAAAATTCTAACTCTGATCTACATAACCAGGAAAAAAAAAAAAACAGAAAGCTTCCGAGTTTGGACTGAATTTGTGAAAATCGCCCTATCCAGACGGTCTCAAATCCATCAAACCTGGTATTTGTACATGCCCCGGGGTCTTCCCGGCAGCACTGCCCCAGCTGGATGAAGCAGTTACAGAGGGGCTGGGATTTAATGCCGTCGGGTGGGTGGTGTGTGAGTTCCTTTTCTTTCTTTTAAAACGTTCTGTTTTCGTGTTTGATGTTTGTGAATTAAAAACGGAATGCAAAATGTTTTAAGCCCTGCCTATACTAAAAATGCTTCTCTGGGAGGTCTCACACAAGCCCTTCCAACTGAACTAATAAAGTAACATGAACTATTAAGCAGAAACATACTGGTCATTTACAGTTCTGCAAAGGAGGGCATCAGGAAGGCTCGCTCACTGATGGAGACACTGGCCACGGGGAGACAGGAGAAGACATGGCAGGTGGGGGTGTCACAGCAGGGATACAAAAGACGGGAGCAGCCTGATTCACAGACCTAACAGACACAATCTCAGGTCCCGCAGCCTCCCCAACCACCTTGCTTTCCCCCAAAGTCGCCTCTGGCCAAACCAATTCCATGTTGAACGTGATTGAGCCTTCCTTTCAATGCAAGGTATTTCAACAGTTAACTCACTGCCATGATGCAACTTTAAACCGGAAAACAACCTAAGATTGGGGAGATGGGGGGACGACCAATGAGACACTATTTGGCCCCAGTTTGGTTGAAGCCAGTCCCATAAAGGCTGCTGGGGCTGGTGAAGCAAGTCTCCAGAGAACAGGCTGCTGCTGGGCAGAGTTGAGAGAAAGGAACAGGTTGTGCCTGTTTATTACTGCTTGGTGTTGTTCCCAAATAAATGGATGCTAATTGAGAGGGAGTGTGGCTTCATAGCGCATGACACCCTGGGTAGATGCTAGGTAGTCTCAGGGGGGCTGCTTTAAATTAAAGCTAATGTTAAACTCTGCCTAATTAGCATCTCTGTAACGGATTTCACTTTTCCCTGTTAGGAGAAGAATGTGCTATGTTACAGTTTTCCTGCCACAAAATACTAAACTATATGATGGAGGTGAAGAAGTGATTCGAGCACTGAATGACTTGCTGGCACGGCAGACCAGACGGGATGGCACTTCACTGATTGAGATGAGTGGTATACTCACCAGATGGGAGGGTTACGGAATGCAACAATGGAAAGAAATCCTCAGAATGACACCATTATTTTGGAAATGATTATAAATCAGATGGGGTTGGGGACCTATAAGCAATTCCCGATGAAAAATGAGTCAGTCATTCTTGAACAGTCTGTAGCAAAAAGTGGTAAGGATGCTGAGGACTGAAACTCCTGAATCCCGTAGACTTCGTCTGTACCGGATGGGAGTATAATAGGAACAGCAGAGGCGGCCCTAGCCCCTTCTTTTGCCAGATATCACTGCCAATCAGCACACCAATTGCTCTACCTTTGACGCCCTTCATTTCATCTCTGACACTGGCTTTTGCTTTGCTCCCATTCACGCACAGCCTGTGCAAGCTTTATGCATCCAAGTTCCTCCCTTGAACTCCAGGGTAAGAGGTGCCACCCCGGCTGCCCATTCCGCAACCTGTTGGTTGATTTGATGGCAGCAGACGTGGGAGTTCAAGATTGGTTCTTTCTGGACTGGCCACTGGACACTAAGCTCCAGCCATAGCATAAGTCCAACCGAGCCGGAGCGGCTTTCACAGACTGATAGAGCAACAAGTTGCCCAGAGAAAGAAGTTCAAGCTTATGTCTATACCTAAACTGGTTTACTGAGTGCACTGCCCCGCTCACAGTCTCAGGAGAGAATTTCTGAGGATGACCATTCCTCAGCTGCCTACCTCTGCCAAAGAGGCCTGTTGTTATCCCAGAATAAAGAGATGATTATTCAGTTCTCTGATGCAAGTCAAAACACTCACATCTCCTGCTCACTAGGAGCCAGCATAAAATGGGTACTGAGCTGGGAGAACAGGTGTGTTTGCGCTTGGAGGAAGCAGCTAGGGATATGAAAATGACTTAGCAGCTGGTGAAAAAGAAGATTGAAATTGTGCCAAGCAAAGGGTGTTTTTTTCCCTAATTATGCAAAAGCCTTAATTCCATTGATCATGTTGTTCTCTTCTTTCTCCATTTAAAGAATATAAAAGCTATGTAACAACTCTTTGGGGAAGTCAAAAACATTGCCAGGGACGCCTATTAAGGGAACGGGGGTCAAGAAACCCTCTTTAGTGGATAACCTTGCTATTTTCTCAGGGTTTGTGAACCATGGTAAGCTTAATTAGAAAAAAAATAAAAGATGTAATAAAATGAGATGTAGTCATTAGAGCTTAAAAAAAAATGGCATAGAAAGAGTAACCTCGGGAAACAAGAACCAGGAAACCTCAAAGGCTCTTTTTTTCATCTGCGCTGTTAGTTCATTGCCGGCATTCATTCCTCCACTCGTTTGACAAAAAATTTCTCACATATGTATTTTGTGCCAGGCACTGAGCTACACTTCTAGAACACAAGGACGGAGACCGTGCTTTCTGCCATCTGCAATGGCTCACGAGCTAAGGGTGAAAGGCACTGCACCCCTTCTTCAGCGGCGGTGGTAGCTGGGGCAGCTGTGGCCAGAACTGTGTTCTAATTGTTCAAGTTAGTCTGAATTTTCACTTCAGGTGCAAATTCCATTTTTAAAAGTTGAATCTTCATTGAATTCTTCTGATGATTCGTGAGAAACTCAGCAAATGCTTTGAATTGAAGGCAAGACCTCGTTCACGTATGACCGTGCGCCCAGAAGGCCCACATCTCCCCTCGGCCTCCTTTGTGAGTCTGGAAGTGATCCCACGTGAGCATGTAACCTAGACATGCTCCTCACTTCCACACCCAAATAAAGTAAAAGACCAAAACACAACAGAATAAGAAACCGCCCCCCCAACTTTCACACAAAAAAGAACAACCGCTTGAAAGCGTGTTAGTGGCGTCACGGCCCCTTGTCTCGGTTCTGTCCCACTCAAGAAGGCAGCATGTGCCAAGCCACCAAGGAGCTGAGGCTACCTCCCGACTCTACAGCTTGTGGTTGCGAACCAGCATTGCACATCTCTGCACACTGTCAAAAACTGTATCAGCAGACCTCGGAGCTGGAAACAGCAGTCGCAGTACGAGGTTCCATGTCTCTCTGTTTGACTTATAAAGTGTCAATCATTGTGTGGTCTCAGATACATTGACTCGCTCACTGTTTGGTAACATTGCAATGACAATGTGTTTTAAATATATGCTGGAAGGACAATTTAAACACTTGACAGCAGTGAGAGTCAAGACAGACCATATTTTCCTTTCTGAATCTAGTATGCAAGAGAGTCTGCACATCCTGCCAGTGTTTTATTGTCATTTACATAGTCTTCAAATGTAAAAGTGTTGCTTAAGCAGGCATGTCGTTGGTTGGTTCCACCTTGGGAGGCTGATAGTGGGAGGAAAAGTTACTAGATGAAGAGAACCGAGAGAGCGGGAGCCAAAGGCACCCATCTGCAGGTTTCCCATTTATTTTGCTTCCTCTCTGTATGTGCCATCTCTTTCTAAAATCCCACTTCTACCCCCAAGCTACAGTCCTGGAGCTCACACCCTCAAATGGCCCACGCCATCTTGTTAAAAAAAAAAAAAAAAAAAAAAGATCATCCAATTTTATTAGGGGAAAGGATCCAAGGAGAATGTAAAGAAAGAAAAGATACAAAGCACATGGTGGCAGGAGAATTCATTCAAATATTAAAACATGCTTTATTCGAAAATTACTTTTCCCTCCTCAGCCCCTTTGAGAAAAAGAGCCATGCCCTTCGGACTCCTTTGCTCCAGAAATCCAAATCTTTCCTTCCTGACTTCGTTTTGCAAAAATCGTGAATTCTTTAAAGGTATTATGTTATGAGGATGATGAGAAAAAAGTTGGCCTGACAGAAAAGCTTTCCTCACATCCAGGAAGAGTGAGGGGCCTAAAACCTGAACCTTCCTCCCTAGACAGAGCTTCAGCACAGATGTCCCTGCCAGATGCCTCAGAAGCAACAGGGTAGACTGCTGCAAGGGGACCTCACTGACTTAAACAGAGAGCAGATCCGTGGTGACCATAGTGGACCATACTGGCTTTGCCCCATTTTCTGGGCAAAAAAAAAAAAAAAAAAAAAATTAAGATTTTATTTATTTATTTGAGAGAGAGAGAGCACATGCAAGCAAAGGGAAGGATAGAGGGGGAAGGAGAGAGATAATCTCAAGCAGACACCCCGCTGAGCATGGAGCCCAATTCGGGGCTCAATCCCAAAACCCTGAGATCGTGACCTGAGCTGAAATCAAGAGCAGGCCACTTAACTGACTGAGCCACCCAGGCGCCCCTTTTCTGGGCAAAATATAAAACCTCTGGGAGGAAGAAAAAGGAGTACAATAATGACAGAGATTTGGTTTCCTATCTGCTCAGTAATTTACAGGGAATAAACTAATATGCCATGCGTTGGTCACACGAGTTTGTGACTCCAAATTCAACAGTTTCAAATACAAACAATAAACTCACCACATTTTTTAGCACTTAATTCTACTTAGGTGTCTTTTTCTCCCAGGGAACATGTGGTTGCTATTATTTCTTTCTCAGCTATCGTGTGTAGGGCAATGTTGACTTCTCCAAGTGCCATGAATTTGTGGTTAGAAGACCTAGGGTCTATTATCTGGGTCTTGATTCCATTCTACAAACTTTAATTGAACACTGTTTTGTGGTTATCAAGAACTATGAAGGTTGTGAGATTTTACTCTACTGATTAAATAACAAGTTAGCTTGTCACAGTTTCATGATTGTTGGCTGATGACATGAGACTCTTGAATCAGGGACAAAGGACTTCATTACTCATGACACAGCAAGCAGCATGAGTAGCATATTTTTATCATTCTTCCTTGTCTTCAAGCCCCACAGAGGCTACACTGATGGGCCTAGATTGGTGCCTGCACATGGAATGGGTTGCATTTCAGTAAAGGAAACTTGAACTTAGGGAACTTGATGTTTCATACTGGACACCAACCATGCCTGCCTTTTGCTCTGGGGGAAACACTATCTCTGCCTTCGAAGGCTGTCTGCTCTACAAACCTCCTTGAAAAGACGTTCCAGAGCAAAGGGCAGTCCGTGTCTCTGGTTCCAAGACATGCAGAAATATGACAGACACATGGAAAATTGTCACCCAGCAGTGCAAAGCCTGCTCTAGTACATACAAAGGCTATAGGAACATGACCTCAACCCTCAAGGAAGCTGGTAAAAGAGATCCATTAGCTGCTATGGGACTAAAAGCAAAGAACTTCACTTTTCAGTGCTTCTTTTTCTGTGATTATAAAATAGGAGTGATATCTGCCCACTCATTGCTTATTTTGAGAAATAAAGGAAAAAGAACAGTCTGACAAATGCTTTGAGTTTCATGATGGACACTCTAAAATAGAAAAACATCATATAAAAAATATACTGGTTTCTAATCGCACTTTATACTCTGATGCCTTTGGGGGAAGTGTAATAAGGTATATAAATATTTCATTCTGATAAGGTAGAGATATTGATTTTTTTTTATGCTGGACATGTCTATAAGCCATTAGTATCATCAAATTACAAAGCCGACCAGATATGTTTAGATGCTCTGTTCCATTTGAAATCACTGTGCAGATTTCTGGAAAAAATCAAATATGTTTGTTGTCCCTTTATCGCATCACCTTAAAGCGGGAAGAGACTACTGATCTGTGATCCCTGAGTCCTCCTTCCCCACACCCGTTATCATCCACACACACAGTTGGCAGGACGGCTGGCCTGTCTGTCTTCTCGTTGGAATAGCTCATCTCCTCTTCATTCTCCCAGTCTTCACTTCCTCTCTGCTTCCTACCTAGTTTTCACAGAAAGTCCAAACTAGATTTTATGCTTATAGACACAAGAATCATTAGACTGCACAGACTATTTTTAGAAGTTTACCTAAATTCAGACATAGAATCTCCAGCATTCTATGGTCAATTCTAATACCACATGTGTTAATAGACGTCCTACATTTCCGTAAAGTCAGTGTTCACCCACATGCTCTATAGCCCCCGCATGAGAGTGCCCACACCCCAGTTCTACTTAATCATAACATCTGAAGATGAGCCAGAAATATGCATTTTAACGAGCACCACAGATGAGTCTGACAGCCACTAAGTTTGAGAACCGCTCCTTTAAAATCATCACCAGTAACTTCAATATTTATGTTTAGTTTAAATTATAGAATACAAGACAGAAACATAGGCCATTCACTGAAAGGTTAAAAAAAAAAGCAAGAGGTAAAAATATTTTTAATTAAATAGAATGATTTCTAAAGACCAAATATATCTTAATAATATATGTACACAAATAGCCTGATTACCTTTATTAAAAGGCAGAGTCTACAAAGATTAAATATCCAACGATAGGAAAACAGTTAACTAAAATACATCCACTCCATGGAATATTTTGCTGTTGTTATAAATGGTCATTATGAAAACTATTAAGTAATATGAAAATATTTATGAGAAAATTAAAAAAAACGTAGAGCACAAATTGCATGCACATTACACTACAACTAAACATACGTATGTACTAGGAAAAAACTAAGAAAAGGTCAGAGTTATAAAAATTATAAGTGATTGTCCCTTCCATTTGTTTTCAAAAATATATGTAATGCTGTCATTTTCCTAGAACTTAAGCTAAAGAAATAGATTGTGATAGAACTTGGGAATCCAAATTGCAATTTAAATCTTCTGACAATTCTACCAAGTAGATTAACAGCACTATTTTGCAGGTATCATGAAACAAGAGAATCAGTGAAAGTGACGAATTCTGCTTACCTTGATTTCTGATGGAGCCAGATTTCACTGTAACATATTAAAATCTTTTCATTTCCTGTCATCTTCTCACTAATATCCAACCACATATCATCAAGACTTCTTCTCAAAGTAGAAATCAAAATTCTCTCCCTCTTCTCCTCCCTCCCCTAATGACCTCAAGAACCTGCATCTGTTCACTGTTGCTCAAGGAATAGCGTAAAGATTCACCCTCTGGAAAGTACCCACATTTCTCTCTAGAAACCCACAGGTCACCTGTTCAAACTTAGAGTTCATAATAAATTTTGCTCTGCCGTGCAAAAGCCACTGATTGACCTATCAAAATTGGACATATTTGGGTTTTTCGTTGTAGTTGTTCTTAGAGTTTCAACTTAGGAAGAGAGAATTTTTTCCTCTACTTTTAAGTTGAAAACACACAATATTGAAAATCTCAGGATGAAATACTCTTCTTAAACCGTCCCCATATTTTATAAGCAGTAAAATAAGACAAATAAAATTAAATCCTGTATCAGGATGCCATGAAAGTTTGTTCCGAAGTGGCAATATGCAAGGGCTCAGGCAAGAGGTTGAATGGCAGCCAACATCCAGCCAGAAGTCTGTTCACCAGATCTGTTCTTTTGTTGAGGTAACACCTGGAAGGGAGTGTACTTTCTCTACTGGGAGAAGAAATCTGCTATATGTTTGTCTATTTTTAAAGCTCTTTGATTGCGTGATTTTCACTCCATCAAAAATGCCTGCCCAGAAAGAGCTTTAATATAACAGACAACCTGTGAATACAGAATTGTTCCCTTTCTTAGCGCTTTTTTCCCCCTCCCTGCTCTTCTAACTGTACTGGGAAACAAAAGTGCTAGATCAGACCTTGCCAAAACTACTCCTAGCACTCAACTTCTTCAGGGCACACAGACTCTGGAATAGAGTAAGACTTGGATCCCCCTGATTTAAGGGAAATAATCCACAATTCTAGTATCTGTCCCACTCAAGCATGATTCCAGGGAAACTCAGTAATAAAGATGCATGGCATAGCTCCTTAGGGTATAGAGTATAAGATGCAAGCTAGCACTATGTACCACGGTAAGTCTCTTCATGAACTTTTTTTTTTTCAAGATTTTTATTTATTCATTTGACAGAGAGAGACAGCCAGCAAGAGAGGGAACACAAGCAGGGGGAGTGGGAGAGGAAGAAGCAGGCTCCCAGCGGAGGAGCCTGATGTGGGGCTCGATCCCAGAACGCCGGGATCACACCCTGAGCCGAAGGCAGACGCTTAACTGCTGTGCCACCCAGGCGCCCCCTCTTCATGAACTTTTAATTTCATAAGCCACAGTATATATGTATAAGGACAGTCATCTACCCAAAGATTCACAAATATTATTATCATCATTATTGCATCTCTCATCTAAACTCTGAATAAAGAGGAAATCAGCCAAACGTTAAATTGGAGGTGGGGATAGCCCAAAGTAACGCACTGGGTGAGCTTCACACTAGTTACAAAACTGTGTTTTCCACTTAGCTAACCCTTACCCAGATGAATGAATGTTCACACGCATGCCTGGTACTGAAACCATAACTTGTGACAATCATGTGCCCATACAGCTGTCCCAAACCACCACGAGACTGCTTCTAGAGCCAAGCTCATCCTACAGGTGTTATCAGTTCTTTAATCACTGGTATTTCTCATAGAATTGCTTCCTCCAGTTCAAATCCAACAAAAAGTATAGTTTTCATTTAGTTACTCGAGATTTAACATCCATTTTGTGAAGTCTATCAAAAAATTTTCTCATGAGCTCAGCCTTACTGATTCAAACAAGTAGTCTTGAATATATTAAATTATAGTGAAGAGGCAGCCCCAGAATTAACCTTTGAAAAGAGTCAGCACCAGCAACTTCCAGAAATATGCAGGGTCTCAGAAATTCATAACATTTATATTGAGTGCTAAATCTGAACTAATTTCTGAATTAGTGTTTGAGGCTACCACTCTATTCCAGTTCCTCCTGGGTCTAACGCAAATCAAGGCTCAAACCCCATGTAGCTCACTGAATTCTCTTGGGTGTCTCCAGGCTTGGGAAATCTGACCTTCCACCTAAATCTGCAAAGACTGCCAGTCCAGAATCAGTGGCTGTAGGATTTAGAGAGAGTCTGGGAGTGAAGCCAACATTTGACTCTTTGGCTCCGCAAGGAGAGAAGGATCATATCATAGGATGGGAATAGCCAGATTGACCAGGAAGAGAATGATGAGAAGCTATGTGAAGTGAGGGGAATCCAATCACGGCCATACGTCTACCTGTGTTTCCCATGCAATTCAGTTGTGGATTCGTAAAGAAACAATTGTCAGCGATAGAGCATGTGTAGGAAACATGGTGATGGACGTAAAGAAATACTATCTCGCAGTGGGGAACACAACATGTGTGCCATAGAGAGACTGTAGGTTCTATAGACAGACACACCTGACTTCAAATCCCGATCTGCCCTTTACTACCCGTGTCCAAGTTACGTAGTCTCTCTGAGCCTTCTTTATCCAGGGAAAAATTTCTAATTCACAAGGTAATTATGAAAAAACAAAATGAGAAAGTCTAGCCCAGCACAGAATGGGTCCCCAGTAGAAGTTAGTTTTTTGCTCCTTTCCTTCCTAGGAATTTGCAAACTAGGTGTTAATGAAAAGAATTTCAGCATTTCCAAGATTAGCCTTTTGTGGAGCTGCTCGACTTCGGGGCCGTCTAATTAACACCCATTCTCCACCTTCCCTCCTGCATTCATCAAGTTAATCACCAGCACGAGGTCACGGTCACGAAGCACATCCGGGCCTCCCAATTCTTAATCCCAATTTATACTTTGCGTATCCGCTTGGGACAGTGAATTTAAATGAAATGAAAACACAATAATTTATTTGTAGTTTAAAAAAAAATAAGTGCATCTTCAAACTTATGCCCCCTACCCACATAATCCTTCTAGGTTCTAACACAGTAAGAAGATATTTCTAATCAAATGTTTACTCTAGTTTTCATATTAATTTATATAGTGTACATTTATGCTTTGGTACAACTGCTTTTTTAATGGAGTGTAAATACTTATTGTTTCTTCCCCTGCAGGTCTTTATTTTAAAAGTCTTTAAAGAAATAAAATGTTAGAGACTTTGCATTGCTATTTCCACATAACAATAAGCCAGGGAAATTTTTAGAACACTGACTTGTGGGACAGATCTCAAACCAATTAAATCAGAATCTCTGGAGATGGTGTCCAGGCACAGCAGGGTTTCTGAGGCTCCCAGATGATTTTACTGAGCAGCCTGAGGGAAGTGGGATGGAGGGATATGACTACTTCTCTTCCCTTTTGTTTATTATACCTCAGAGCCCTGCTCCCTGCTGATTAATATTTGGGTCCCAACTCCAGGCAAAACACTGGTTGGGAACTTAGAAGAGACACATCATCTCTTCCCAGGAAGGATCCCTTTCAGTTTCCAATGACTTTCCAGGCACAGCCTGGCAGCATTTCCTATGACGCAGCTGTTCCTTTCAAGTCTCCTGATGACTTGGCCTGCCACCCCCCAGAGTCCCCCCCTTCCCCCGTGTCCCAGCTGAACCAGTCTCCTCTCCTAACCTTGTGCTAAGAATGCCCCCATCTTGTTGTCATAACAGACTTGTTCTGTCTCCTAGTCCTCTGGGTCCTGGTTTCCTCGGCAGAGCAAGAACCACCGGGAATGTCATCAAAATGCAGATTCTCGTTGAGAAATGTAGAGGCAGGGCTTTGAAATTCTGCATTTTCAATAGTCTAATGGTACTGCTTCTGCTGGTCAGCCAACCGCACCAAGGTAGCAAAGACATAGATGGTCTTTTTCATCTCTAAATTCTAAGGCAGAGCACAGCTTTATTGTTCCACTTTTCTTTTGTGAGACATTCTTTGTTTGCCATTCTGGCATATTTGATGTTGAGTCTTTGAATGGAATGCATGCCGCAAAGCATTGTTCCTATGGAAAAGTACAAGCCATATTATGAAAACCCGCTTTTATATTTGGTTCACAGGAAGCACCACAATGAAAAACAGTTTTCTGTATTAGTAAACTGGTAAGTACAATCTGGGCAGTATATGCTAGTATCAAACGAAAGTATGGACCTGAAATGGCAAGTACCCCACCACCACAAATATGCCCCACGACTTGTCTTCCGGAACCCTTGGCAGATATCAATGACCATCCATAACATTCCTTGTCTTTGAGCCCATATTTCACCTTAGAATCCTTCCCAGCACGGGGACCTACCCAATATCCAATATTGGCATCCCTGGTAGGGATATAATAGGGGTTCAGAGGAGGAAACAATCAGCTCCAAGTAGGGGCACTTCCCAAGGGGAGTGGGCTCTGTTCAGCCTGGACAGACGATTCAGTGGCGCCCCTTTCCTTGTGACACCAACCTGCCAATGATAATAACCTAGTGTATTTAAGTGTTCACACACTTACGATAACATTAAATACTCATTTTCTCTGTAACTATACAATCATAATTTGTACTTTATTGATGCTTCTTATAAAATCTTTGTCGTCTTCCTGATTTACTATTAATAATAAGAAAACAATAATTTCAAAGGGCACTCGGAAGTAGCATTGATAGAAAACCCCTGGGTGACATTTATGATGGGCTCAGCTCCTGCTGCTGACCCGGAATTGGGTCTGGGATTTGATGCTGTTTTTGGTCCACACTCTGCCACCACCCAAAGAACACGGTCTCTTCCTGATTCGGTTTCTTGTTTCTTTGTCAATAGTATTTCCCTGGATAGTGTTGTGGCTTAACTCAACACTTCCAAAATGTTTGGATTTTATGAACTAGTAATATTTTCAAAAACACTTTGGGGACCAATATAAGATTGCTAATCTTTAATTTGCTAAGCAAAGATATAAAAACAAATAACTGCTATCCACTAACATTGTTTTTTTATTTTTAAAAACCACATATTGATACCAAAAAATAATGTAGGAGGGAACAAATCTCAGAACGAAAAGCAGTTCCTTAAAATGAATACATTTGGCTTTACAGGAAAAATCACTACCTTATCCTTCTCATTTCACATGGTCTGATCAAAATTTTATTATAGACACCTGTCCTTTGGGTAATACAGGCTTAAGTAACCGGAGCTTTTGACATCAGCTAATGTTTTTCTCATCAATGACAAGGACCAGGGTCTTTGCTCAAGGAATGAATTGGCTCTTTTTGAGCCAGGCTTGAAAATCAATACCTGCCTAAACCAATCTTGTGCATATCATGCTTTTTGTGCTCTGCGTGGTAGACATCCAGCTGGTCCTGGAGGGCCAGTCTCTGTATCTGTCCCATTGCAACTTCTTTCCCCTACCTGCTTGTCCATATTGATAGTTTCTAGCATGTCCAAGTTATGGCAATCTTCTATCTATTGAGGAAATACCAGTTATGGGGGGAGAGCTTTTTCCTTTTTTCAGTTTTTCCAGAAGGAGAATCTCTGATTTCCATCAAGTTGCCACAGACTGTGTGGGCTGCATTTTTTAGCCCATTTATGAACAGCCCACATAGTGTAAGTACCTAGAAGAGGAACACCATTCTGAATTTCTGTAAGGATTTAATTCTGCCATCATTTTTAAGAACTTGCGTTAACTTTGAAGAGAAGGCGAAACTATATTTTCTCCCTTTTTTTTAAAGATCGATGTATTTATTTTAGAGAAAGAGAGCATGTGGGGGGGTCAGAGGGAGGGGCAAGGAGAGAGTCTCAAGCAAACCCCACATGGAACTAGAGCCAGAACTGGGACTCGATCCCACAACCCTGAGATCACGACCCTCCCAAACCAAGAATCGACATTCAGGGGCGCCTGGGTGGCACAGCAGTTAAGCATCTGCCTTCGGCTCAGGGCGTGATCCTGGCGCTATGGGATTGAGCTCCACATCAGGCTCCTCCGCTATGAGCCTGCTTCTTCCTCTCCCACTCCCCCTGCTTGTGTTCCCTCTCTCGCTGGCTGTCTCTATCTCTGTCGAATAAATAAATAAAATCTTTAAAAAAAAAAAAAAGAATCAACATTCAATCAACTGCACCACCCAGGCTCCCCTCCCAAGTTTTTAAAATGACTTCAATAATAGTAAACATGAAATCAAAGCAAAGACTTTTGGAATTAGATATATTAGCTTTTGAAATCTTAGTTAGCAAACTGTGAAAGCAGTGGCAGGATCCTTCCTTCTGAGTCATGACAATGGGATGAATCATAGTGAAGCAAATTCCAGGCCACAGACAGCTGAATCCAAGCAAAAAAGGAGCAGGAATCAGGCCCAGATTGTAATCAAGAGTAAAGCAGAAATAGCCCAGGGACGCAGGCTGTTTGAGTCTGGTGATTATGCCAAAATTAAGAATACAGTAGATGAGAAGTAGGCCATTATTTGAGCATCAGGAATACGAAAGACCAGACATAGGTGGATGCTAAGTGAAGCCACTTCATTCTGGCTTTCTGGGAAAGAAGGCCTGACAGACCCTAAGTAGAGCTTTTGGAATGTTCTCTGTGGGCTGTAGCCTACAAATAACTCCCATTCACAAGTCTATCCATTTGCCTGTCTGTAGGGAACCACCCTGAAAGAATGAGGAAAGTCTCTGAAACTAATTCTACACACCAAACTGGTTCAACCCTATCTACTGAAGCAATACTTTGAGAAAACAAGTCTGTAAATTAAGCCATCTTGTTCTGTTTTTAGATCTGTCTTGCATCTAACCTTTGTGTTTAAATTATCTCAATAGTAAAATTACTGATGTATACAGCAATACAAGTAGACTTGTTCCTGCTGCCTTTGATTCTCATCTGAAGCCCCAGAGCAGAGAACTGTGTTAAGAGTCACATTACCTCAGGGTGCCTATGTGGCTCAGTCAGTTGGGCGCCCACCTTTGGCTCAGGACATGATCCCAGGGTCCTGGGATGGAGCCCCACATCAGGCTCCTTGCTCAGTGGGGAACCTGCTTCTCCCTCTCCCTCTGCCTACTGCTCCCCCTGCTTATGTATTCTCTCTCTGTCTCTCTCTCTCTCTCCGTCAAATAAATAAATAAAAACTTAAAAAAAAAAAGTCACATTACCTATAATTTACTCCTCGGTCACCCAAAATGTTGATCTAGAAACTCAACCCCAAAAATAAGGGGAAGCAAGGTGACAAGCTGTGAAGGAATTGTTCAGAGAGTAGTCAACATGTTGTGCATCTTCTCTATGCATCTAATGATAGAATTCGGAACAGTATTTACAAACACACAACCCTTCAAGCCAGATGAGGGGAGAGCTTCCAGAGAATCTCTCAGGGACCCTGGCTTGTGTCCACAATGTCAGTGGGTACAGAGACTCTTACTTGGGAAAGTTTAGAGGCAAGAGGCCAACCTGGTCCTGGCGTTGAAATGGAGCAAGGAGAGGGGGTCGTTGTGGAAGTGGCCCAACTTCTAGAACTGAGCAATGACACAGGTTTTCTGGTGGTCCAAGTGGACACTGTGGAAGGTAACCAGGTCTAAGTCAAGGTCCCAAAACAAAGAGTCTCTGTAGGATGTACTGTTGAAGAAAGGACTGAGGAACAATAGTAAGAACCCAGACAGAGATTGTATTGTTCACATTAGGGACACAACAAATATCTCAAAACTACTGGGCATCTGCCCTGCAAGGGGTCCCCAAAGTCAGGTTATCACTCCAGCCAACCAGTAGTACTTCTTTTGTCCCATACCTCTCCTCCCTCCTCACAATCCCACACTGGGTCTAGAAGACTCAGAGGTAGCGTAGTGAGAGAGGGGGATGGGGAAGGAAAGAGAAAGACAGGAAAAGAATGAAGAGGTCTACCATGTGCTCTTTTGCCTCTCTCCTTACTACAGGTCCTGAACTAAAACTGGGAGAAAAGTTATTTTTTGTTTATATAGAACAAGACCTTTTAAAACCTGAAAGAAGACTGCACATTAAAAACAACAAGGGGGGTGGGGCTCCTGGGTGGCTCAGTCCATCAAGTGTCTGCCTTCGGCTCAGGTCATGATCCTGGAACCCTGGGATCCAGCCCCGCTTTAGGAATCCCTGCTCAGCAGGGAGTCTGCTTGGCCCTCTCCCTTTGTCCCTCTCCCCTCCACCCCGACTCATGCTCGCTCTCCCTCTCTCTCAAATAAATAAAATCTTAAAATAAATAAATAAATAAATTTTAAAAATAACAATAGCAAGGGGGGCACCTGGGTGGCTCAGTTGGTTAAAGCGTCAGACTCTTGGTTTCAGCTCAGGTCATGATCCCAGAGTCTTGAGATCAAGCCTAGCATTGGGCTCCACGCTCAGTGGGGAGTCTGCTTCTTTCTCTCTCCCTTTTCCTCTGCCCCTTCCCCTGCTCATGTGTGCACAGTCTCTCTTTGTCTCTTTCTTTCAAATAAATAAATAAATCTTTTTTAAAAAATAATTTAAAAATTTTTTTTTAATTTTTAAAAAAATGTCTGGAGACATTTTGGAATTTACCCAGACTTTTTTAAGGGTCAGGGAAAAACTCAAATAGATGAAAGGCAGTGGTGAGAAAATAAATTCAGTGCAGTTCATACAATGTTGTGGGCTATGCTATGTCCCACCAAATTCATATATTGAAGCCCTAAACCCCTGTATCTCAGCATTTAACTGTGTTTGGAGACAGGGCCTTTACAGAGGTGAGTAAGGTAAAACGAGGCTGTTAGGTAAGCCCTAATCCAACCTGACTGCGGTCCTTGTAAAAAGAGAATGTCTGGACACATAAAGAGACACCAGGGGCATGACTGCACAGAGAGACCACTGCGGGAAGAGGCAGCAAGAGGGCAGCCATCTGCAAGCCAAGCAGAGAAATCTAGAACAGTTTCCTCCTTTATAGCCCTCTTTTCCTATCTTACTCTTTCATTTCCCAATCCCCTATCTCAGTGTGTTGTCCCCACGTCTTTCAGACATGGTGCGGGGTTGTGAGGAGGGAGGAGCGGTATGGACAGAAGATGTGCTACCGGTTGGTTGGAGTGATAACCTGCCTTTGGAGACCCTTTGCAGGGCAGATGCCCAGTTGTTTCCATCTTCCAGGTTTTCTCCAGAATGATGAGAAAATAACTTTGCCATTTAAGCCACCTAGCCTCTGATATTTTGTTTTGGGACCCCTGGCAAACTAACATATCTAAAAAACTAGCTAATGGAGGGAAAAAACTCTTCTGCTTGTTTGTTTGTTTTTAATGCAAGTTCTTCACCCAATGTGGGGCTTGAACTTATGGCCCCAAGGTCAAGTGTCAAATGCTCTACCAACCAAGCCAGCCAGGCGCCCCAAAATTCTCCTGCATGTTAACTTAAATGCTATATATCTTAGAGCTGCATAAAACTTTTGAGCCACATCTCCATCCAATTTAAAATTAACCTAAAAATTCAAGTTGAAATTCAGTTCGGTATCTTTTTAGAAATTTTTCCATCATACTAGAAAAAGGAAGTAAACTCTGCATCTTCAGATGTTCACATTCCATTATGTCGGAAATCCTGCAGCCTCACTGCTCCTTATCATGTGTCAGAAAAAATAAAGAATTTCCCTCTACATAAAATAAGTGACCTTTTCTCATTAACATAAACATATGTTTAGACAGGAGCACTACTTTCAAGGCTTTAGTCATGTTTCTGTAGCTAGAGAAGAGGAGAGAATATTGAGAGTTCAGTTTCATACCGTTTGTAGAAAAGTTGCAAAAAGGAATGGCAATTAAAGATACAGAGCCTCAACAGAAGTCTCTTCCTCAGCCTCTTGGTAGGACTCACTGCCTGATTACCCTGTGGGTAAAGGGAAATCCTGATAGAATCATGTCCGAGGACTTACCGGCTGTCTCCACACAAATGCCCTACTCTCTACCGAATAGCAATGTCTATAAAGCCGAACATCTCTTCTCTGCCATCATGATCCTATTCTGCTCTCTCCATCCTTTCATCTTGGTTCTAGTGTGGTTGAGAAGATTCTGCGAAATGACATATTTGTGTGTAGCCCTTAGAATGGTGCCTGGCACAGCAGCGACACTCACAGTCCCCCAGTGAGAAACCCGATAGCCTCGTCAACGACTCCCTTTCTCTGGCTTCCCACATTTAGTCAGTCCCCATACCCTGCCCATTGTACAGTCAAATACTTACTCCTAACTGATCTTGCCTCTAATCTGTCTCCTCTCCACTAGATTAGATTACAGTATGTTCTTCTCTGTATCCCACATAGTATTAGAACATGATTTATTCTATTCAGTTACAGCTTTCAACTATTAAATAAGCATTTCCTCCAAAGCCTCAGAAAGAGCACTGTATACAAAAGGTGCAGAAAAGGTGCCTCTTCTAGCTGACAGAAGTCAAATATAAAAATGTGATGGGAAATTCCAAGAAATAAATTTTTAAGTGACTTTTCTCTTCAAAAAGCTAGACCAGCTGTGGCCCCACCTGTCTCCAGACCATACCCCCTCCCTCTGGCAAGGAGCGCCCCACTGGAGAAAGTCTTTACCAGCTCACCCACCCTCCTGCTGGGCCACCAACTGGACTAAAACTGTGGTTCTTATCTAGGCAGCTTCCCTGAGGAGCCCCCACTCCTCTCCAGCCAGTCCCCATGAAGGTGTTACCTGCCTTTAGAGAATACCCATGTCATGGGCCTAAACTGAATAAGTGAATTTTCTACTGAGTCTGATTATTATAGATTCTCTTCATAAGAGAGAGACTGTGTCCTGTGGTAGTAACAGCCTAGGCTCCCGAGTTGGACTGACCTTGACTCAAATCCTGGTTCCATATTAGTAGCTATGTGACCCTTTCACCTTTTTTCCCTCATCTGTACAATGAAAATAAAATTTACTTCATAGTGCGGTTGAGATGATTCAGTAAGATAATGTATTTGTAGATAGCCACTAATGTGGTACCTGGTACAGTGAAGTTAATAAATATAGTTTATCTTCTTTATTAATTTATTTTTGGCTCTCTCATTTTGCACTTTAAATTACCTTGAAGTTCTTGGAAGAAAGCCTGGAGTCCTGCTAGCAATGACTCCAGCTTGTACTAAGTATTGTTACAAATTTCTTTATTTCAGGTCTTGCCCTATAATTCTTATAAGTGTATTGGGCCGAAGTATTCAGTTGGGTAGTTTCCTCAAGTTTCTGGATGAAAATCAACTCTAGAGAAGAGTGAATGAAATCCTTGAGCCTCTTATTTCTTTGAATAAGAGCCTTGCTACCATAGAAAGCTTTTCTTCATCTATAATGCCAAAGAGGAACTTCTTCCTTCAGTACTACAAACTCCTCCCATGTGGCCGCCTATTGAGCCATAATAGAGAATGTCAGGTTTCAAACCCAATCCTGTCTTTCCTTAGGCACCAGATACATCGTGAACTATTGAGTGCGTAGCACGAGGCACAGTACTTCCAGCTGTTTGTGAGGGTACAAACTACATGCAAGTCATGGCCTTGTTCTTAAAATACAATTCTAGAATAATGAAGGAATGTGTAAGATAGACTGAACTGTATGTCTCAGAGTCTCAGTGCTAGAAAAGTTCAGAAGAGACAGGAGAGTCTTCTGACTCATGACAGGGAGAAGTTTCAGCTTGGGGCAAAAAGGACATCTAACTGAAGAATAGAACATCCAGGGGTGTCTGGGTGGCTCAGTTGGCTAAGTGTCTGACTCTTAATCAGGGGGTTGTGAGTTCAAGCCCTGCATTGGGCTCCATGCTGGGTACGGGGTCTACTTGAAAAAAAAAAAAAGACTAGAACATCCAAAACAGAACACGAAACACACTGCGTTTGTCCCTGTTTGGATAGCTTCATTTTTCTCCTCAAAAACCCCAACCTCACCCTTGCACACTAGGCAGGAGCCTTCTCTGTGCAACCAACATGAATGCACCCATCCTTTTTCACATTTTTCCTTCACCCACCTTCAGCCCCACTCCCCCTGCTTTCTTCTCAATTTTCTCCTGTGTCCTCTCCCCTCAGAAACAAGCTCTGTGTGAGGAATTCAAACATGCCGGGGAATAGAATCAGAAAGTATGGACGTGTTAGGGCTGGTGGACATTTGAGACACCATACAGTTACTTACTCTTCCCTTCATTTGCTGTTCGCCGTCAAGGACTTTCCACCTTCTGCTATCATTCAGTCATTTTTCCCTTTTTTTTTTTTTTCACTTAAGAGGATGTGAGCCACCCTATCATATACAGAGTTCCCAGTCACTGTATTTCTGCCAAATTTCCCAGATTCTTAAAAATTTCATCCCCTGCCTCTTTGCATATAATCAGTTTAGACAAAATTGAGAAATGGGCAAAACTGCCTTTTGTACTTGTAGCCTTTCATTCTTTGCCCATGTTTCTCTTCCGCGACCACCTCCATCCTAGTTTCTCGAAAATTCCTCATTTCCCTTATCAATAGCCAGCATTAGGGTCTCAGCCACCTTGAGGTTTAATGGCCCACAACAATATAATGGTTCTCCTTACGAGATAGATTTCATTGGATTCAAAGTCTTCTAGCACAAACAAAGGTCAAACCTATTTCAGACATCAGTCAAGGAGGATTTGGGGAGCCCCAAGATTTTTATGGAGACCAGACATGAAGAGACATTTTATAGTTAACACTGTTTTACCTACCTTCGAGTAATATAGATAATATGCTTACATAAAAGCTACTGTTGAATATTGACGTAACAGAATATATGAAAACGAATCCCCTACATTCAAAAGCATGCCAGCTAAAAATATATTACCTCCCAGTTCCAAAGCCACTTTTTATTGTCCACTCTGAAAAACTGGAATTCTCCTTTTCAGTGAGAATGTCATTAACCTTTGTCAGTATAAGGACTTGGAGAGGCACTATAAAAGAGATAGGGTTTCTCTTTCTGGGTCTGGTGTTTTCCGTTTGCTGCTTCTGTTTCCTAATTGTCACCAGCTTCAAGTGTAGGGTTCATCCAGTGGCACCTGTATGGATGGCTTCCCATCAAGTTTCAGTGGCATCCCTGTTGACAGTTTCCCAATGAGTCTCACCAGTGTCCCAGACATCAGCATCCCAGCCTTGGCCCACCTGCATTTAGGAGAAGTGTTTCCTAAATGGATCAGTCCTGGCCTGGCAATCCAGCAAACGTCTCGCAATCCAATGATCTGAAACCACACTTTTTTCAATGTGGCCCGAATCCCAGCCTTGGAGAGGAGGGCTCTTTTTCACATTGCTCCTTCCTTAGGTACCCTCTCTGAGTACCTAAGGAATTTTTTGTTATTTTTTGTTGTTGTTATCTTTACCCCTTTACAGGTCAACCAACTTTTACACTTAATAATTCTTTATATTAAGCTTTCCCTATTCAAACTACTATAAGGTGCCTCTTTCCTGATTGGACCCTGACTGATACAGGACGAGGGATGAGATCCTCATCTCTGAAGAATAAATCTTCAAAGTGTTTGTCTAAAAACCCAAAAAATGCAAAAAACCAGAGAGATAGTTTGACTTTCTACCAGAGTAATCTATTGCAAATGAGCCTTATATCGTGATTATGATAAATAAATAGGGAAAAAAAAGGCAGTAAGCATTTAAATCCTAGAACAATAGATTCCCATATTAAACCTGCAACAAAAAATAAAATAAAATAAACAAGCTAAAAATTCAAATGTAGATATATAAGAACCTTAATCAACTGTCATGTTTCAGTTTTGTGCTCAAATGAATATCTTCTGTATTTAGTTTAAAAAATTATCTGGGATGGTCCATATATACAATGGAATATTACTCAGCTATCAGAAAGAACGAGTTCTCAACATTTGCTGCAACATGGACGGCACTGGAGGAGATAATGCTAAGTGAAATAAGCCAAGCAGAGAAAGACAACTATCATATGATTTCTCTCATCTATGGAACATAAGAACTAGGATGATCTGTAGGGGAAGAAAGGGATAAAGAAAGGGGGGGTAATCAGAAGGGGGAATGAAGCATGAGAGACTATGGACTATGAGAAACAAACTGAGGGCCTCAGAGGGGAGGGGCGTGGGGAATGGGATAGACCGGTGATGGGTAGTAAGGAGGGCACGTGTTGCATGGTGCACTGGGTGTTATACACAACTAATGAATCATCGAGCTTTACGTCGGAAACCGGGGATATATTGTATGGTTACTAACATAATATAATAAAAAATCATTAATTAAAAAAAAATTATCTGGGAGAAAAAATTATCTAGGGGAATAAGGAAGAGGGACCCTGGCTAGGCTTTCTAAATTGAGGTATAATTGACATATAACATTATATTAGATTCAGGTGTACAACACAGTGATTCAATATTTGTATGTATTGCAAAATGATCACCACATTAAGTCTAGTTAGTATCCATCACCATACATAGTTATAATTTTTTTCTTATAATGAGAACTTTTAGGATCTACTCTTTCAGCAACTTTCAAATATGCAATACAGTATTATTAACTATAGTCACCGTGTTGTACATTACCTCTCAATGACTTATTTATTTTATAACTTGAAGTTTGTATTTTTTGACCCCATTCACCCACTTCACCTACCCTTGACCCCCAGTTGGCAACCACCAATCTGTTATCTATATCAATAAGCTCAGTTTTTGTTTGTTTCTTTGGGGGGGGTTGTTTTGTTTTTTGGTTTTGTTTTTTAGGTTCCACATATAAGTGAGATCATACAGAATTCGCCTCTGTCTGACTTGTTTCACTTCACATAATGCCCTCAAGGTCCATCCATGTCATTGCAAATGGAAAGATTTCATTCTTTCTTTTTTTTTAGACTTTATTTTTTTGACAGAGAGAAAGAGCACAGGAGGAGCAGCAGAGGGAGAGGGAGAAGCAGACTCCCTGCTGACCAGGGAGCCCCACACGAGGATCATGACCCGAGCTGAAAGCAGACGCTTAACCAACTGAGCCACTCAGGTGCCCCAAGATTTCATTCATTTTTATGGCTCAACAATACTCTATATACCACATCTTCTTTATCCATTTATCTATTGATGGATACTTAGATTGTTTCCGTATCCTGGCTATTGTAAATGATACTGCAATGAATATGGAGGCGCAGATATTTTTTCGAGGCAGTGTTTTACTTTTTTTTTAATGAATACCCAGAAATGGAATTGCTGATGGCATGGTAGCATTATTTTTAACTTTTGGGGGAAACTTTTCCACAGTGGTTCCACCAATTTAAATCCCCACTACCTATGCATGAGGGTTCCCTTTTCTCCACATCCTCACCAACACTTGTTATTTCTTGTCTTTTGATAATAGCCGTTCTAGCAGGTATGAAGTGATTCTCACGGTGGTTTTGATTTGCATTTCCCTGATGATTAGTAGTGTTGAGCCTCTTTTTCATGTGTCCGTTGGCCACCTGTAGGTCTTCTTTGGAAATAACTATTCAGATGCTCTGCCCACTTTTTTATCAGACTGTTTTTGGTTTTCTGTTTTGTGTCATCGAATTTATGAATTCTTTATATATTTTGGATATTAACCCCTTCTCAGATATTGGATGTGCAAATATTTTCTCCCATTCAGTAAGCTGTCTTTTCATTTTGTTGATGGTTTCCTTTGCTGTGCAGAAACTTTAGTTTAATGTAGTTCCACTTGTTCATTTTTGCTTTTGTTTCCTTTGCTTTTGGTATCAAATCCAAAATATCATCAAGACCTATATCAAGGAATTTACCACCTATGTTTTCTTCTGGGCGTTTTGTGATTCAATTAGGCTTTATACATTAGTTTCTGTGCAAAAAACATTAGCACAAAATAGGCCACAAACAGGCCATGTTGGAACTATAAGATCTGAAGTCATGTTATTTTTCACATGGTATTCAGAGTTCCAAACTTTGAGTGACAGAGAAAGGGAACATGATATCTGTCTCAGGGAGTTGTTGTAAAAATCAGTACTTAGAACAGTGTTGGCCAAGTAGCAACTTCTCCAAAAGGTTATTTTTTGTGGTTATTACTGTTATTCATGACTTCTTTTTTTACTATATTGAGTAGTACGGCAAGAAGATTTCACTTGCTAGTAACAGAAAATCCAACTCAAACTAGCTTAATAAAAAAAGTACTTTTGGTATTACATAATAGCAAAGTCAGGAGGTGAAGGGAGTTTCAAAGTTGATTGATCTGGTGACTCAGCAATATCATTAAAGACTTATTTCTGTCTATCACTCTTTCTGGCTACCCACTGGTGCTGGTTTTCCCAAGGCTGAAGCTTTTTGTAGGGTTGGGCTGGCTGCCAGCCATAATAAGGGTAGTGCATCCTTGTTTACTCTCAGTGAAGAAGTGAGCTCTGTCTTGCAAACAAGAGTACTGGGATTCACCTAGATCTTAGCTCACCCATGTATCAGGAATGGAGTTAGCTTCCCAAATACCATGTAGGTTGTAAGGGAGAATAGGAAAAAGCAATATGGATGTTGCATAGATGAACCAAAGTATCTTGCTTAAATAATTTAATTTCCCTCTGTCAAACTTTCCTGCAACCCTGTACATATTCACATTATGATTTTACAGAGACAGTGAATAAAAATATGGCAAGGAATAAAGAATATAACCAAAAACCTCTAATATAGCCTTACCATGTGCTCGGTGTTTTAAATACTTTACATATACTCACCCATTGGATCCTCAAAACTACCATGAGATTAAGACAAGGAGCTATTCAAGAATGGACTCAGGATTTGGAACATAAGCAATATGGCTCTGGTACCTATGTGCTTTACCCTTCTGCCACATTGCCTCTCAACAAAGAGCTGATTTTCAGTTCCTCTGATGTGCTAAACAAAGAGTTTGGTTCAGTGCTATCCTCTCCCCAGAGATGATCAGCATAGAGCAACGGATGAAAGAAGGATTAATGAATAAATGAATGACAAGGAAAAGGTGTTCCGAGAAGCTTTTTTTCCCCATTCAAACAATATTTTAAAACCCAAATCCCAAGGACAAGAGACAAAGCACACACCAATAGAGTGATGAGAAAACGTTCTCTAATCACACCTCACTCTGCTTTCAAACCCTGATAGCACCCTCGGATTATAGTCGGAGACGATCAAGTACTTTGGAGCTGGGTTCTCTGATGCCAGGGGAAATCTGTCAACACCATCAATCAGCTGCTTGATAGTGAGAACATCTACCTCTTTGAGTCTCAGTTTCTTCCTCTTTGAAGTGAAGGGATTCAACGAGGTTATCTAAAGAATAGCATGTACACACACACACACACACACACACACACACGATTACTTCTACACCGCTACCACTACTTCAGTCTTTCCCCCTCAAACAATAGCTCGTGATTTTACTTAGAACCATGTTTATTGACTCTTCCGTCACGACCCTGGCATCTCTCCAAATATGATTAATTAAAAGGTAATTGGTGAACGGAAGAATAAATAACATACAAGGAACCTTGAAATCTTTCTGTGAGTTTCAACTAGTTAAGCTTCTCAGTGTTCCCCTGGAGTCAAGCTAAACAGTTTCCAAAGGGCAAATATCTTTGAAAGTCTGACTTATTTTATTAAAGCTACAGAAAAATGCAGAGTTTATGGACTATCCTTTTTGTCTTTTCTCTTCTCTTTTCTCTTCTCTCTAATTTCTATCTCGTTGTCACTGTGTCTTAGAGTTTATAGATGGGCTAACGTGGTCTTTTTAATCTCCTCAAGAGAATTACGAGTATGAACTATTAATCCTGCTAATATTAGAAACTGTATCAGGACTAAATTACTGTACTGTTTGCATAGAAAATTATTGATGACCTTAAGCATCTCACAGCAATTTCAATTTTATGAGTACATAGATCCAGAAGAAATACGTTTCCAGTAATGCAAATTTGTTTTCTACCATTTATAAATTCTGGATCTCTGTGAAGGAGCCAAGTAATTTTTATTTTCTTTATTCCAATATCGAAACCATTTTTCTGGGTTTCTCAGTTTAGAGAAAGAAAATGCTTGTGAGACTCATTCTTTTGGTGGGTGGTTCTCATTAACCTTGGACAGGAGGAATCCCATTACATAGATCAAAATAAAAGGGCCATTTGGCAATAAACTAAATGTATTATTACCTTGGCCATTAAAAGAGAAAGTTGAATACGTAACACCTGAAACAGACATTTCTATGGTGAGGTGCCTTTATTCCCTGATGAAATTGTGTCAGCTTACAGAGATTTTTAGTGGAGAATTAGATAGTTCACCTTATAGCCTGTAGAAAGTACCATGGGGTTTGTTCGTGTGTGCAACTCACTCAACTGTACATAACAGATTAGAAAGGGAAAGAATTAAAGGATAAGTAAATCTTCACAAACAAAATGTGCACCATCATCTTCCTTAACTAATGACATTCAATCTGCTCCAAGTCTGCCCTATTTTCCTAAATTGGCACTTAAGAAAAGGCATCAAGTCTAATTCGCTCCTCCACTTCTCAGCAAGAGCCCCCTTCGCATCGCCCTCCTTTTCCTTTCCCATCGTCTTGTTGCCTCTGATTACACCATTCCTAAAATCCTATCCTTAAGCCAAATTAGTGCATGTTGAGAAGGATTGGAGGTATATATTCCCACTAACTTCTTTTTAGTCTGGAAGCTTGCAAAATTGGGCATAAGAAGAAATAAAAATCGGTAGGGAAAACATCTGAACTTCTTTTTACCGCCTCTAAAATTCCATATTATCAGCGAATGAGAGGATCTGTATTAAATAAAGTGCCCTATAATGGGCATCATGGCTGCACTACAGTAAAGTTGTTAAAAGCATGGACTTTGGAGACAGATGCCTGCATTTCCATTTACTAAGCTACGTGCACTTGGTTAAATTAGTTAACTTCTTGATGCCTCTGTCTTCGTATCTATAAAAGAGCATCCTCCTCATAGGGTACTTACAAGAATTAAATGAAATAATACATGTAAAGTACTTAGAATTGTGCCAGGCCCACAGTAAATACTACACAGGTACTAGCCATTATTATCTCATCTGAGATGTTAATGCTCTTGCAAGATTCCCAAGCAGCGGTCATTCATCTTCGGCTTGATTTTTCCCAGTAATTGGGAACTCACTTCCTCCCAAGGTGATCAGTCTCATCTTCTTACTATTGGAATGTTGATCCTTCTATAGTGAGCCAAAACTTGTTTTTCTGATAGTTCCTACTTAACCAGTTTGAGGTCTACGTGGGAGCCATACAGAAGAATTTGCGACTTGAACACTGTCATTTCCTTCTCATTGTCTTTAAGCTAAACATTCTCCACTCCTGCAATCGTATACTTGTGCTATGGATGAGTATTTTACAACCAGTTCGTCTATGGGCGTCTTAAAGAGCAGTACCCAGAAAGTCAGGTCTGAGAGCAAGACTAGCATTCCCCTATTCTCGAGGACCTTAGGATTAAGGTCCTGTTCATTTTGGAGTTTCTTAGCATCCACAGATTACCCCCTCAAATAAAACTCTTCGGTTGTGTTTGTGTGACTTCTACTAAGTTGAATCTCATCATCTCCTTTCTGGGCTTAGGCCACTTTTTCCTGGTTTTTTGTTTGTGTGTTCGTTTGTTTGTTTGTTTGTTTCTAGGATGGTGGTAGGAATGGCATTAGTAATTAGACAACTTTAAAACTACTATTAAAGTTATCTTGGCATTGGCCTATAACTTGAGTTTGTCAAGATATTTTTGGATTTTAGTTCTATCCATCTTCTTTCTATCATACGTCACTAAGTGTCCTCTTTACTTTGATAATCAAAAATACGTAGGCATCATAAGATGAAGAGGACAGAGTACTGGGAAGCCACAGCCCCACTTTTATTCCTATTCTCAAAAATAACAGGTCCGAGGTACTTCTTAACTGCTCAGTCTATCTGTGTACCTCACACATTTATTTTTTTAAGGAAAAATACCAGGAACACTAAAACAGTGTCTATCATCAAGACTATAAATAACCCTCTACAACGTTAAAGAGCAAATTAAGATTTTTTGGAGAAATTTTACTTATAAAGCTTTGGAAACAAGCAAAAAGTCACAAGGTTAGCCCAGAAGAAATCAAAGTGGAAAGGCCTAAAATACATTTTTAACACTTGGTCCTTCTGCTTGTTCAGTCCCTGGATATCTAGGCATCTCTTCCTGAGCTACTCAGGCTCTGGGGACTGACTCTCTGCCCACAAGCACCTTGTAGCTCTGCTCTTGCCTTTGGCAGTGGGCACAGGAAAATGTTGTTTGCCTACCTGTCTCTTCAGTAAGATCATGAGCTCCTCAAGGGCAAGAAAAGATCTTTTTAATAATCCCTATACCCAGCACAGATCCTTACACATAATAGATAATAAATTTTTATTGAATAAATAATAGAGCAAGCATGCTAACTACACATCCCTATTAATATAAGGCCAGTCATTAACTGAGGTTACCGCTGAAGTATAAGAACGGTAAAGAGTAAGGCTATTTCCCTTTCCCTGCCTCTTCCTATTTCGACCACATCTCCTCCTTTCCCCATCCATTACGGCCAGAAATTCCATTAAATGGGGACACCTTTAACTCTACAACTCTCTAAGATATAAAATGCAAATATCCCCAACAGAGAAGCAGTACTTTGGCATAAATTTATATTAAGTTGCAAATTAGTGATACTAACTACTCCCTTCAGCACACTGTGTAGAGATTGGGGTGTTAGCAGAAAAGGAGTATCCATTGTCCCTGCAGGTTCCTGCCTGCTTTGGCCCTGGGCCTATAAAATCCTAGAGCATCAGCCCACCAGCAAGCAGAGGCTAGAAATTTCTGCGGCTTCCACAAATACCATGCTTGGAGCAAGGATCCACCCTGAAGTTTCCCATGTGATCAACTGAACCAAGTTCCTCGATCAGACACCTATGCCAGGCAGCCCAGCTGCTCAACTAGCTTCTAGCTTCAGAGCTGCAGGTATCTGCCTCCACTCATGGAAGAGAGAGCCTATCCCTGAATCCCCGTCAGCAGTGAAGAGCCCTGGCCTTGCCCACTTCTGTTCCCAGGGAAGACTCTGCTTTCCCGGGATTCTTCTTAGGGAGGCCTTTGACCCGGATCTGCCCTGGGAACCTTGCTGCCTCAAGGTGGTGATATCTTCATTATTTGATTAGGAACTCCTTGGCCATTCACCTCTGCCTAAACGGGAATCTGACTTTTGCCTCTCATTCTCTAACTTGGCCTTGGAGCGCCCTCCCAAATCCTCCTGCCCTGGTCATTGTACCCTAAACTTTGCCATCCTGGCTTGGTGCCAGTTTCCTTCTTCCTCCCCTGCAGTAATCTCCATATCTCTATCTGCATGGTCATGTGGTTTATGACTCTGAGAGGAAAAAAGGAGGGGGAGGGAATAGGAAAAGGAACTGCCCGAGACAACAAAGATACAAACTTCCATCTGTCTCACATGTTTTGCCGAGAGCCAGAACTGCTTGGTGGTACAGGTTTTAAATTCCATGCACTCGGACAGAGTTTCCTCAAAAAAGCATCTCTTAACTACAGCTTCTCTGTCTTGCCTCGAGACCCTCCTGCAACCAGCGGCCCACCAGGTGGAGACCAAATTCCCAGGACTAGCCAGTTCTGCTGGAGCTTGGGTATCTGCCAAGCTCACAGGCCAAAGCAAACAGAAGAGGGAAAGGGCACAGAATGGAGAGACCAAAGGGGCATTTCCCAGCGAAGACATCAGCACACACACAAAAAAAGCAGTGTTTTTAAAATTCTGCTCATGCAAAAATATAAATTCTTGAGAAGAAAATTTTCCTCCCGCTTTTTGTTTTAATTTGCTGTATTTACAGTATTAGATAGGTTTTATTTTTCCATTGCATACAAGAAAGTTGAATGTTGGCTATCTGTGAGAGAGTTGTAAAACACAAGTGCTGAAAGAAATTAATAGTTCACTTTATGTTCAATGAGCAAATGGAATGTTTTTCATTACAAGCTTATTCATCATTTTAGATGCTTTAAAACATATTTCCTTTTCATGGAATAATTTCATCATGAGTAGACATATCTCAGGCTTACTTAACATCTAATTTAAGAGAGGGCAGTGTGTCAAAGTAGAAAAGAAACCAGACTGAGAATCAGAAGCTCTAAATTCTAGTCCTTCTAACAGTGGCACTTCAGGGATAGTCCTAAACTCGTCTGCAACATGCAGGCATTGAACAGAGCCTCTCCATCTTTTGTTGTTGTTGTTACAGTCATTTTCCTGTTCAGTAACTTGGTGTGCTAAGAGTACGGTACAGTAAAAAAAAGAAACACACTGGGATTCAAAAGACTCAGCTGCTTCTAACTTTCTTTATGACTTTGAGCATTTACCCTCTCCTGTTTCCTCATCTGTAATAAAAAGGAAATGGAACATACGGTGTCTCAGGACATTTCCAGCTCTAAAATTTTATAACAAAGAAAAATGGCCATCGTGCATATGCTGCCTTCCACTGGCATGTAAACTTGATGTTTTGCTCCAAGTAGCCCAAGAAGAATACATGCATTTGTGAAGCATTTCCCCAGTGTGCTGGAGCATGCACGCACTCATTCATATGAACAGAGCACCTTAGCTCCCAAGGAGAAAGCTGTCTTAAGACCCTTTTTTGGTTCATCTTTCTTCTCAGTCTCTGAGACCATGCTCTGGAATCCAGCACAAACTTCATTATTCCTAGGCTTCATCATAGGGACCTCCGTAGGCTTTCAAGCAAAGGCAACCACGCTTTGCCTAGTCTTTGCCTGCTGTTTATAAATATACTGCTTAAGTAAAAAAAAAAAAAAAAAAAAAAGCCTTCTTAAAAGCTAAAAAAAAGCCATTTTTTCAAACAGATTTTAACATTTTCTTACATGAAAATGTGATTAATCCAAAAATATTTTTGTGTTTACAATTTCTGGACTTTTGTTAAAATGCCCTAACTAGTCAAGAAAAGTATCTTTGATTCAAAAGGAAGTCAGAGCTGTAGTCACGGGTGGTTTACAGAACATTTTCTGGTAGTCTTTGCTTCATTTCAATATCTTGCCACGATTGGCTGTTGAAAGCTACAAATAAGGAAGTCTTCAATTTAGGGGATTTCTCAGTGGAAGTTCCCAGTTCAACACAAGAGAGAGCTCAGGACGGTTTGGGCAGCATTGCTAGAGCCTGCAGATAAAGCTTCCAGACTCTGCAACTGGCCACGTCTTTCAAGACCGCCAGTCTATGAAGGAGGACTTAGAACCCGGAGAAGAGGTAACCAAAACTTTAGTTGTTCCTACCAATTCTCAACCTAGCAAGGTGGCCTGGATGTCTTAGACTGAAGCGCTGCAGATTTGTTCTACTCTTCGTCTGCAAAGTGAGTAATTTATGACATGATTCAATAATGTCTTTGTATTTATTGTCATAATTGGAAATTTGGCCTTTAAAAGATGAGGTCCCTAACCAAGACTAAAGAAAATTTTTAAATACTGTGATCTTTTTACAGTCTTCTCAACTTTTAAGATCCAATTTACGTCTCTACTTGAAATGATATTTTTAAGTTTATATCTGGAATATATAAGCCTTCTCCAATGAGTGGTTTTTATAACATAAGACTTAAAAGATATGTATTTGGCATAATTAAGTTGTATATCACTTACTAGGTTGAACAATAAACTAATGCTATATATATTTGTACTTTTGGGGGACCAAATTTTTAAAGATCAATTCTGGCCTGATTCAGTCCATTCAAAAATTAACTCAAGGTTAGTACTTTTTCACCTCTTAAGAAATACACGTAAATGAGTATTTTTTACAGTAAAACATTAACCTTACAGACAACATTGCATTTCCTATCTTAGAACATTTAAGCTTTCACCATGGTAGTAATCCAGTCTTATTGGTACCAATTGGCCTTTATTTTCACAATCAAAAATGAATACTGAAGATTATGTAGTATTTTCTTAGGAATAATCCTAAGAAAAGTTGATAGTTTGAAAAGATTAAACAGCAAAATCATTACCAACACCAAGAGCTGCTGTTTACTGAATGTCTGCTGGAGAAAAACAGTCACAGGATCTTCCAGCTATGTAAGTGGTGGAGCCAGGGCTCACATCTGAATTCATATTACTCCTTTTCTTTTTATGACTCTCTGTTACCACTGCTCTGCCCTCTTACAATATTGAAATCGTATTTTGAGATGTCTTTTCCAAAGTGCAGAGTGATGGGGGGAAAAGGAAGATGACTTGGCCAAGTTCACAGAGCAGGCAAGTCATTCATAGAAGCTTAGAAGTCATTCCAAGGTCTCGCTTCTGCTCGCTCTCCCACCCCATTCTTCTCATTCCTTCCAGGATGCACTTCCACTCATGCACAGGTGCACACATTAGTTACTTCCATGCAGTGGGGGACATGGGACTGTATACTAGGTCCGACCTGACTGAGGTTCCTGCAAGCAGCTAGTTAGGGCCCCAAAGCAACATCCGGGCAATGAAAGAGATGGCCAATGGAAAATATTGAATCAATTTGTTAAATTCTGCCCAAAAAGTCCTGGTTGGAATTTCATGGAACTTACTAATTAGAGGGAAATGATCATGCTTATAGTAGAGAAACTTCCTGTCTGCACACATTTTTTCTCTCCATGTATTAAGGCTCCGGGAAACACCATAGGTTCTTTATTTATTATAAAATATACTCCAATATATTTCATCTTCTTTGTGTATAGGGTTGGGATGCTATTTGGATATGGACATTCTTTCCACTGTTTTTTCTAACAAATTACTGCTAGCATTTAGAAAAGTTCTTGATTTCATGTTTTTATTTTGTATCCAGCTATTATATTGATCCTCTATTTGTTCCAAATTACTTTAGGTAATTCACATGTGAAGCCTAGTTCAGAAAAATGTAATTTTTTCTCCTCTTTTTTTTTTCTTCTCACCAAAACTTCTAGAACAATGTTTAATAACAGAGGACATAGCAGCTAACCTTCTCTTGTTCTGATCTCAGTGGGAATTTCCCTAGTGGTTAACATTAAGAATGATGATGGCTGTTGGTTTGAGATAAATACATTTATCATAAAAACCAAATAACTACCAAATCTAGTCCTCGCTCTGTTTTACTAAAGGTATATCAAGCCTTCATGTTAACCTATATTCAATGTCTTCTGGTATTATTAGAGATAACTGTAAGATTTTTTTCTACTTTAAGGCATGTAGTGCTCTGCTGTTACACAATGCAGTAATTGCCTTATTTAAAAATTCTGTGTTATCAAAAATCATGCCTCCATAATAAAGGTATGTTTATAATTATAAAGTATATTTAGTTATTGCTCTAGTTAAAATAATAAATTAGTTGATCAAAATGAACCAAACCAACCCTACACATTTCCTCATTCTCTCTTTAATCCACATGCTCAGATGCCTCCTTTCTATTATTTTGGCTTCACAATTCAGTTCACAACTCAAATTAACAGAAAAGAATGAAAACAATGTGGCACAGCCAAGAAACCCTATCCAGGCAGAGCAACCAGATATTCAAACAAAGCAGCTGTTCCTACGCTTTGTGCAAAAAAGCTTTCTCCCTTTGATGACTGTGCTAGCTGCCAGCCACGGTTGTGTTATAACCAACAACGGTACGCAAAATGTGGGTCCAAATTAAATACTATTACACCAATTTATATTAAGAAAATGCATGCTAAAAAAACCTGTAATTTGTTGAGGACTTTTGCTTTCATTTGTACAAGTGAAATTCATTTGTATTTTTATTTTTTGGTAAAAACACCGAAGTTTTCCATGTTCTAAAAATGTTTAATGAGAGTTATCTGCTCCTTGAAATGTTTAAAGAGCAAATCTTCACACTGTTTGTCCTTGGTACCCACTTTTCGAAGTAATTCTTTAAAAGCTTTCCAATATTTTCTATTGTAATTGATCTAGTTGGGTTTAATGTTATTTTTTCACGCAGTTTAGGTAGCTTATAAATGATCCTTTTCATCAAATTTTTCAAAAGTATTAGCACACCCAGTATTCTCTTGTACTTTTTTATCATCTCCAAAACTATATAACTATAACCTTTTTCACTACTAGTTTTATTCTTTAATGTTTTTGCTCTCTTTTTTTTTCCTTATTGGACATGTCAAAGAATTTATCCCTTGGATTAATCATTTTATGATTAGCTCTTTTTAAAATAGTTTTTGCTTTCATTTCTATCAGTATTTTCTCTTTTTTTTTTTTGAGATGTATTTATTTATTTAAGAGGGCAGAGGGAGAGGGAGAGAGAGCATCTCAAGCAGACTCCCCACTGAGTGGGGAGCCTGATGTGGGGCTTGATCTCTGGACCCTGAGATCATGACCTGAGCCAAAATTAAGAGTTGGAAGCTTAACCAACTGAGCCATCCAGGCGCCCCATCTTTATTAGTGTTTACTTAATGTCTCTTATTAGACTATAGTATTTTACTTTTTCTTTTTTCAATTTTTGAGTTAAATGCTTAGTTCATTTATTTTTATTCTTTATTCTTTTATTTTTATTTAAAGCTAAGAATTTTCTGAGCACCATTTTAACTACATCTTACAACTTTTGCTAGGTCACTTTCACATCATCATTTTATGTTTTTTATTGTAGCTTTATTTCCTCTTTGATCCAAGAGTTATTTAGGACAACCAAGTTTTTTTCAGTTAATAGGCTTTGTTTGTTTAGAACAGTTTTAGATTTAGAGAAAAATTGAGCACACACAACAGTGAGTTTCCATATACCACCCTGCCTCACCTCATCACATAGTTTCCCCTATTATTAACATCTTACGTTAGGATGGTACATGTGTTACAATTAAGGAACCAGTATTGAATAAAAACCAGTATGCTTTTACTAACTCAGTCCATAGTTTATCCAATTTTCTTATTTCTTTCCCTTTTTAAACAATTGAGGTAAAATTCACATAACATAAAATTAAACATGATAAAGTGAACAATTCAGTAGCATTTATTCCATTCGTAGTGTTGTGCAACCACCACCTCTATACTGTGTCAAAACACCTGTATCACCCCAAAAGGAAACCCTGTGCCCGCTCAGCAGGTGCTCTGCATTTCTTGCTCCCCTCAACCCCCGGCAACTGCCAATCTGTCTTTTGTCTTTATGGATGTACCTGTTCTGGATATTTCCTATAAGTGAAATCATATAATATGTGACTTTTTCTGACTGGTTTCTTTCACTTAACATAATGTTTTCAAGATTCATCCATGTTGTAGGCTATATCCATACATTCCTTCTATGGCCAAGCAATATTCTGTTATATGTATATACGACAATTTGTTTATCCATTCATCTATTGTTGAGTAGGATAGTTGGGCTATTTTCACTTTATGGCTCTTGTAAATAGTTTTGCTATGACCATGTATTTATACGTATTTGTTTGAATACCTGTTTTCAGTTCTTCTTGGGAATAAACCAAGCAGTGGAATAGTGTGTCATATGGTAATTCTGTTTGATGTTTTAAGGAAGAACCAAATAGTTTTCCACAGTTGTCAAACCATTTTACATGCCCACCAGAAATGTATGAGAGTTCTGATTTCTCCACATTCTTGTCAACTCTTGTTATTCTCCATTGTTGTTGTCGTTATTATTATTATTATTATTATTATTATTGCTATCTTAGTTTAGGTGAAGTGGTACCTCATTGTGATTTTGATTAACATTTCCCTAATGACTAATGATGTCGAGCATCTTTTAATGTGCCTGTTGGCTATGTGTATAGTCTCCTTGGAGAAATGTCTGTAAGTCCTTTACCTGTTTCTAAGTTAGGTCGTTTGTCGTTTTGCTGATGAGCTTTATGAGTTCGTTATATAGTCTGGATTCTTAGAGTCTTATCAAATATATGATCTGCAAATATCCTCTCCCATTCTGTAGATTGTCTTTTGATAATATCTTTGATGTCTTTCAATGTCCAATTTTTTTGTTAATTTTCGTGAAGTCAAATTTATTTTTTTTCTTGTACATTATTTGGTAGCATATCTAAGAATCTATGGCCAACTTCGAGGTCATAATGACTTACCTCTAAGTTTTTATCTAAGAGTTTTACAGTTTTAGCTGTTACACTTAGATCTATTTTGAGTTAATTTTTATATATACTGTGAGGAAAAGGGCCCAATTCATTCTTTTGATTACAGCTATAAGTTGTCCTAACATCATTTGTTAAAGAGACTATTCTTTCTCCATTGAATAGTCTTGGTGCCCATGTCAAAAATCAATTCACCAAATATGTATGGGTTTATTCTTCACTCTCAATTCTAGTCCATTGATCGTATGTCTATCCTTATGCTAATGGCACACTGTTTTGGTTACTGGAGCTTTGTAGTAAGTTTTGAAATTAGAAAGTATGAGTCCTCCAACTTTGTTTTTCTTTTTCAGTATTCTCTTGGCTACTCAGGCCCCTTGTAGTTCCATCTGAATTTAAGGATCAGCTTTTACATATCTGACAAAAGAAAGGGGGGGGCATTGGAATTTTGATATAGATTACCTTAAATCTGTAGACGATTTTGAGAAATATTGTCATCTTAACAATATTAGTTCTTTCAATCCAAGAACTCACAATGTCTTTCCATTTATTTAGATCTTTCTTCATTTCTTTCAGCAATGTTTTGTAGTTTTCAATGCACAAGTGTTTTACCTCTTTGGTTAAATTTATTCTTAGATATCTTATTTTGGGGATGCTATTATAAATGGAATTATTTTCTTAATTTCCTTTTTGGATTGTTTATTGATGATGAATAGAAACACAACTGATTTTTGCTCTTGTATCCTACAATTTTGCCATCTCATTTATTAGCTCTACTAGCTCCTTGTGGATTCTTTGGGATATTCTACATATAAGATAATGTCATCTGCAAATAGAAATATTTTTACTCATGGCACACCTGGCTGGCTTAGTTGGTAGAGCATGCAACTCTTGATCTTGGGGTGTGAGTTTGGGACCCATGTTGGGTGTAGAGATTACTTAAAAATACAACCTTAAAAAAAAAAGAAATATATATATATTTAAATAGGGATAGATCACACTTGCATGATGCATAATCTATTTAATATGCTGTTGGATTTGGTTTGCTAGCATTTTGTGGAATTTTAAATCTTTATTCATAAAGAATACTGGTTTTTAGTTCTCTTTTTTTCTGGAGTTTTTGTCTGGCTTTGATATCACAGTAATGTTGGCTTCATAAAATGAGTTAGGAAGTATTCCCTCCACCTCTATTTTTTTGAGTTTGAGAAGGATTGGTGTTAATTCTTTTTTAAGTGTCTGGTAGAATTCTCCAGTGAAGCCATCTGGTTCTGTACTTTTCTTTGTTGGGAGGTTTCTGATTACTGATTCAATCTCTTTATTTGTTATAGATCTGTTCAGATTTTCTGTTTCTTCTGATTTAGTTTTCATTGTGTGTTTCTAGGTATTTCTATATCTTAGATTATCTTATTTGTTGGTTTATAATTCATAGTAGTCTCTTGTAATCCATGTTATTTCTGTTTGATTGGTAGCAATGTCCCCACTTCCATTTCTGATTTTAGTTGTTTATTATTCTCTTCCTTTTTTTCTTATAAGTCTAGAAAAGTTTTGTCAATTTTGCAGATTTTCTCAAAGAACTGACTTAGACTTCATTGATTTTCTTTCTTTCTTTTTTTTTTTTTTTTTTGGTCTATTTCATTTATCTCTGCTCTAATCTTTATTATTTCCTTCCTTCTGCTAGCTTTGGGTTTAGCTTGCTCTTCTTTTTCTAGTTCCTTGAAGTGTAAATTTAGGTTATTGATTTCAGAGCTTTCTTATTTTCTAATGTAGATGTTAATTACTATTAATTTCTCTCTGAGCACTGCTTTCACTCATCCCATAAGGTTTGGTATGGTATAATTTTGTTTTCATTAATCTCTAAGTAAATCTAATTTCCCTTGTGATTTCCTCTTTTGATCAGTTGTTTAAAAATGTGTTGCTTAATTTGCACATATTTGAATTTTCCAGTTTTCCTTCTGTTATTGCTGTCTAGCTTCATTTCACTTTGGTTGGAAAAGATACTTTGTATGACTTAAGTCTTTTTATATATATTGAGACTTTTTTGTGGCTTACCATTTGTTTATCCTGGAGAAGGTTCCATATCTACTCAAGAAGAATGTGTATTTTGCTGTTGTTGAGTGGAATGGTCTATATATGTCTGTTAGGTCTAGTTGATTTACACTATCATTCAAGTCCTCTCTCTTTCTTGATCTTCTATTTTTCCACCCATTATTAAAAGTGGTGTAGTAAATTCTCCAACTGTTATTGTAGTACTGTCTATTTCTCCTTTCAATTCTATCAATATTTGCTTTATGTATTTGGGAGATCTATTGTTTGATGTGTAAATGTGTATAATTGTTATATCTTTTTTATTAGTGACTCTTTTGTCAATATATAATGTCTTTCTTTGTCTCTTATAACAGTTTTTTACTTGAAAGATATTTTGTGTTAATATAACTATCCCATGTTTCTTTCAGTTACTGTCGCATGGAAAATCTTTTTTCCATCATTTTACTTTCAACTTAGTTGTGGTTTTGGGTCTAAAGTAAGTCTCTTGTAGTAAGACTATAGTTTGATCGTGTTATATTATCCATTCTTGCTAAGTTTTGCCTTTTGATTAGAGAGGTTAATTCATTTATATTTAAAGAAATTACTGATAAGGAAGGATTTACTTCTGCCATTTTGCTATTTGATTTCTGTATGCCTTATACAATTTTTCTGTTCCTCATTTCTCACATTAGTGCCTTCTTTTGTGTTTAATTGATCCTTTGCTTTGTACCATTTTATTCCTTTCTCATTGTGTGTGTATGTGTGTGTGTGTGTGTGTGTGTATATATATATATATATATATATATATATTAGATATTGTTTTAGTACTTACTGTGGGGATTACAATTAGCAATGTAAATTTATAACTATCCAATATGAATTAATACCGACTTAGCTACAATAATATACAAAAGCTTTACTCCTATACAGCTTAGTTCCTCCCTTATGTTGTTGTAATCACAGACTTTATCTTTATACATCATGTACCCATTAATATAGTTTTATAATTTTTAAAGCATTTGTCTTTTAAATCATAAGAAATAAAAAGAGGAGTTACAAACCAAAAATACAATTATGCTTGTTTTCATGTTCATCAATGTAATTGTCTTTGTCAAATTTTTTTTTGTAATGCTTTGAATTATTGTCTAGTACCCTTTTATTTGAGCCTAAAGGACTCCCTTTATCATTTCTCATAGGATAAGGAAGTCTACTAGCACTGAACTCCCTCAGCTTTTGATTATCTCAGAGCATCTTAATTTTTCCTTCATTTTTGAAGAATAGTTTTGCCAGATCGATAATTGACATCTTTTTTTTTTTTTAGCACTTTAAATACGTCATCCCACTGCCTCCTGAACTTCATGATTTCAAAACAACATTGGTTGTTAATCTCACTGAGGATCTCTTGTATATAATGAGTCACCTTGCTCTTACCACTTGCAGGATTGTTTCATTTGTGGCTCTCAACAGTTTGATTATAATGTACTTCAGTATAGATTTCTTTGAGTTTATCTTACTGGGCTCATTGAGTATAACATTTAGAATTTGACCGGAGAAAATGAGGAGAATCATTAGGAGGCTAGTACGATACGTAAGAATTAATGGTGGCTTGAACAAGGGGGGACAGAGAATGGCAATGAAGACAGTGTGTAACAATGAGGACAGAAAGTATATGCATGCAAGAAATGTTGCAGAGGAGTACTCATATGAGTTACCTTATGGGTGACTGATTAAATGTCAGGAAGAAAGAGTTTTATATCTTTGTTATATGGGGAATGTCAAAAATAAACATAAATAAACATATAATTTTGAATTCTAATTGTAGTTACTTACCTTCACTTTAAAAAAAAAACAAAACCTAAAATAATGTATGTCTAGCTATCATAGTTAGAATGACATCCTATCTATCCTTTCTTTATTTCTATAAGTAAAAGATAAGAAAAATAGTAAATTAGAACTTTTCACTTCCTGCCACCTCTCTTCCATCCACTTGAGTTTTTGTTGCTATGAACAGGAATTTTAAAATACATTATTATTAAATTATTTATTTATACCTGTACCTTATATCTTCACAATTACCTTTAATACCTTCATTATATTTGTTCCAAATTTTCACTTAATCCAATAGTTATTTCCAATACTTACAAATATTTCTTTTATCTCAGAATTTTACCTTTCCTCTTCTAAAAAATTTGATTCCCTTCTTGAGTAACTGAAGTGTATCTTCAACTATTTCAGGAAATGGGTGGTATATTTCTGAACCTTGAGGTATCAAAGAATATCTTTGTTTTCATTTCCTATGTGAATGATAACTTGGGTGGGTATAGACTTTGTAAGTTAAAACTTTCCCATGTTACTGTAGATGTTATTCTAATCAGCTTCTGAAGTTTAATGTTGAAGGTAGTCTATTTTTCTTTCTTTGCAAGTAATTTATTATTTTCTTCCTGTTTTCTTATTGAATTCTTTCCATACCTTACATATAGGAAAACTTTCCTTACCCTCTCAAGCCTGGACTCCATTGTGTTTTCAAAGTACCCTATACTGACTCCTATTGTAATATTGTAATACCACATTGCGCAATAATTGCCTGCTTCTCAAAAATTACCCACAGCAGATACTAAGTTCTTTTAAAGTAGGACTGTGTCTTGGTCATCTTTGTATCCCTAATTTTTAGCACACAGCAAGCACTCACAAAATACTTGCTTAATAAATAAATAAATTGGGGCGCCTGGGTGGCACAGCGGTTAAGCGTCTGCCTTTGGCTCAGGGCGTGATCCCGGCGTTCCGGGATCGAGCCCCACATCAGGCTCTTCCGCTATGAGCCTGCTTCTTCCTCTCCCACTCCCCCTGCTTGTGTTTCCTCTCCCGCTGGCTGTCTCTATCTCTGTCAAATAAATAAAATCTTTAAAAAAATAATAATAATAAATAAATAAATAAATAAATTGATAAATCATTTCATATCAAAATTTTTATGGATATGTCAAAGTGTTTGGTCTCTTTTCACTAATACATTTTAAAACTTATCGAGTCCTTTTCATCTCCAATTGCTTTGGATATATCTTCTGATATATCTTTGGTTGCTATTTCTGTTCTATTTACTCTGATCTCTTCTTCAGGAAGAAGTTGGAGCACTTTCTTTCCACTATCCCATTTCATGGTTTTCTTCTATTTGTCCTTTACATTGACATTTGAGAGCATTTTGCAGGCTTTTATTCTAATCATTGATTTAATATTCTGCAGTATTGATTCCATCCTTGATTATGTTCAAACAATATTTTAATTTTGCCATTGCATGTTTTATGTCCTTATAGCCTTAACTTATCCAACTTTATTTTTATTTCTCCCTGCCTCCTAACTAGGTCCTTCCTTTTCTTACTCAATCTAATATCTTGTCTAATATGACATCTTTTTTTTTCACAGAAAATGCAAAGCAGATTTTTCCCATTTACTTATGCTTCTGATAAACCATTTTCTGAAGTTTTCATTTTCTCTGCATTTTGAGAACTCTGTTTTCTTCCTTTATGCAACATAATCTTTCCAAAGTGTGCTTTGTCCTGTATTTTCTCATTCCAGGCACTCTGTAGCCCTTACTAAGCAGATGTATGGATTTTCCTTGGTTCTTCTCATTATCTGCCTGATTTCTATTAGTTCCTCAGCACGGGATATGGAGCTGAGAGATAAGAAGACATGCACAGGTCACAGGGATGTCTTGGTCCTGAAGCTGACATTTATTAATTTTGTCACTATAGATATTGACCTGGGGTGAGATCCCTTACCCTTATTGCCTAGTTATTTTAGTATGAAGAGGAGAATTCCTGGTTAATCAGAAACAATCATTGGTCTTTTCCTTGATAGGAACCGTATACGAAAAATCAAAGTCTTAGAGATAGTCAAACGCACAGCTCTGTCTGCTCATCCCCTTTCCTTATTAACTTCACATATCTTTAAATATAGAGCATCACATTTATCCACTACCATTGGGATCGTGTTGGTATACTCCAAACAATAGTTCCAAAAATGATAATAGAGAGAAGTACTAAGGAGGGACGTTGGGGCAAGGAGGTGTCAAATACTATGTGCAGGTCACACATAGTAGTGGGGTTACTGCCCAATTCACTAGCAGGTGCCATGAGGCAGATCATATTTTTACTGTTCTTCAGGCCAGCAGATTTCCTCATTCTCAAGCAACAAAGGTTATGTCCATTTCAGCCCCACAGTTCCTGGAAATGATTGGAAATCGTGTCAAATTTTGTCACTAGGATGCTTGTCGAAAGGATTACAGCTACTTTATTGATGCTTTTTTTTCTGACTTAGAAAAAGGCACTCCTTTGGGGAAGATTCAAGCCCCAGAGGGCAAAGCTTGGCAAGTGACCACTGCTGTCAGCTGGGTGCTCTGTATAGGGCAGAGCCTGCTCAGCCATCTATTCTTCCTTTCAATGCTGTTACGAGTTCTCATATTTTTCTGATTCTTTATTAGGCATTTAATTTAGAGTCTGAGACACAAACAGCTAGTCCAGATGTCATCCTAAATCGGAAGTCAACCAGATTCTATTAATAGTGAAACTTCACATCAAAGACTTGACGGAGATCATTGATGCATACCTGACATTCCAAGTTGTAGTAAGTGTTTATGCTGGCAGCTTTCCTTATCCCTAGATTTATATTCAGAGCGCTCAGTAAAATATTAAGCAGTTTTGAAAATAGAACCTAAAATATTTTTAATGAGCCTGCAGTTCTCATTTTCATCCCATTCTACCCCATAGTGCTGCTTGCTAACCTAAGGTATATAAATATAATATGAGTAGAGGAAAATTGAAGTGAAATTATGTCATTCTTTTAAAGGACTAATCCTCAAATAAATGTCTCAACTCAATTCCTAAACTTAATAAAACATACTGTATGTCAGTTCTAAAAAATTCATCATCATTATAGAAAAAGGAAAATGTTTGACATTATCTTAGCCCAAAATTCATCTCTGTACCCCAGCATTCATGCATGTTTCACACACTGGTGAAATATGCAGCCATTTAATTTTATGACTACAACATCATGGGATTCAAAAGAAAGAAATATATATATTTAAGAAATGTGTATGTTTAATTTTTTTATTCCTTATTCAAAGCTCTTAACACCTCCACATTCAAAATGCTTATGCATTTAGTTTTAGATTCTGGGTGTATTATTAAATTCCACTATTTCAAATAGAAATTATCAAAGGAGCTCTTTCAATTTGCTCAAAAGTTGGGTGAGTTGGACTTCATTAAAATAAAAAAAATTCTGCTCTACAAAAGACACTGTCAAGAGAATGAAAAGACAGGGGCGCCTGGGTGGCGCAGTCGTTAAGCATCTGCCTTCAGCTCAGGGTGTGATCCCAGCGTTCTGGGATCGAGCCCCACATCAGGCTCCTCCACTAGGAGCCTGCTTCTTTCTCTCCCACTCCCCCTGCTTGTGTTCCCTCTCTCGCTGGCTGTCTCTGTTAAATAAATAAATAAAATCTTTAAAAAAAAAAAAAAGAGAGAGAATGAAAAGACAAACCACAGATTGGAAGAAAATATTTGCAAAAGATACATCTGATAAAGGACCGTTAGACAAAATACACAAAACTCTTAAAATTCAACAAGAAATCAAAGAACACAAATTTAAATGGGCCAAATACCTTAACGGATATCTCACCAGAGAAGATATACAGATAGATGGCAAATAACCATATGAAAAGATGTTCCACATCATATGTCATCTGGGAAGTGAAAACTAAAACAATAAGATATACTACATGCCTGTTAGAATGGCCAAAATCTAGAACACTGACAACATCAAATGCTGGCAGGGATGTGGAGCAACAGGAACTCTCACTCATTGCTGGTAGGCATATAAAATGGTACAGTCACTTTAGGAAGATAATTTGACAGCTTCTTTCAAAGCTAAACATATAAATATATATATGATCCAACCATCCCACTCCTTGGTATTTACCCAAAGGAGATGAAAACTATGTCCACACAAAAGCCTGCACACTAATGTTATAGCAGCTCTATTTATAATCGCCAAAAATTGGAAGCAACCAAGATGTCCCTCAGTAGGTTAATGGATCAATAAACTGTGGTACATCCAGACAATGGAATATTATTCAGTAATAAAAGGAAATAAGCTACCAACCCATGAAAAGACATGGAGGAAACTGAAATGTATGTTACTAAGTGAAAGAATTCAATCTGAAAAGGCTACATACTTTTTGATACCAACCATATGACATTCTGGAAAAGGCAAAACTATGGAGACAGTAAAAAGATGAGTGGTTGACAGGGACTGGGGGTGGGAGGGATGAATAGGCAGAGCACAGAGGATTTTCCGGCCAGTGAAACTACTCTAGTATAGTATGATACTACAATGATGGATACATGGTATTGTATATCTGTCTAGGATGAACCCTAAAGCAAACTATGGACTTTGGAAGACAATGTTATGTTTATGTAGATTCATCAGTTGTGACAAATGTACTACTCTGGTGGAAGATGTTGATAATGGAAGAGATTTCTTCATAAGTTTGGATAGGAAGTATATGGGCAATCTCTATACATCCCACTCAATTTTGCTGTAAACCTAAAACTGCTATAAAAAATTCTTTTTAAAAAAGTGCTTTACTATCATATTTAACTCCATTACTTATTATAAGAAACTGTTCAACTGATCACAATGTTATATATGAGAAGTTTCTGTTTAAACATTTTTTGCAATATGTTTTGGTTTTGACTTTTGAAAGTAAGCCCAATATTAAAGAGAAAAAATACAATCCCAGGAGGAGCAAGATGCTGGGCTCCCCTGAGAAGACAGCAGCTTCTAAGTTACATGGAACTATATGACCAGAAAAAAGGGAGCTCAAGAATTCCAGAGCTAGGCTTGAATCTTTCAGGATGAAGAAAGAATCATTGACTGAAGATTTAATCAGGCATGGGTTGGCCAAGATCACCAAGAAAGAAAGTTTGTCAAATCTATGGATATAAAGCTATGTTCTAGAGCAGGCTGTGCCTGATAACAACATACAGTATTCACGGCTATTTTAATCCAGGCTATCAAACTATTACTTCAATGTCCTTAGTATGTTTGTGCTTGTTGATGAGGTCTTTTTCAAACACTATCAACCCATGTCAGATATGTGCAAAAGTGGCAAGATTTTTAAAAATATTTTTTAGTGAAATAAATAAAATAGGTCATTACTATGGAAGCTTCTGAAAGTGCTACATGCATTCAGCCAGATGCAATCATGCTCCAGTCAACGTGGAAAGTCCTAGACTTCAATGCCCTCAGGAGGACTCCACATGTGTTGTGGATTTGACTGTTATGTTTTCATGCGAGGAATCCGAGGGAAAATTGTGGTGGCAAGGAGCCAGCCTGACATGAGTGACTCTGGACAATATCTTTCATTTGAAGAGCATTCTAAAATTTACCATGTGCTTCTGCTTTCATTATTGGATTGATCCTCACAATCATCCATCCAGTGAAGCAGGTTATCACTGTCTCCATTTGTTAGGTAAAAAATTAAGGTTCATTAGGTTAAGCAACTTGCCCGAGCCAGGAAGTATAAGAACTAAAACTGAGAGTTCAAGCACTTCTAGAGGTATCTGTTTAAAATTTCTATCTTGGAGAATATTCAAGGACTGCTAGGAAATGGAATAATGGGGAAGTCTTAAGTCATGAGAATTTTCTGTGAAGGTCTACTTGTATCTAGCAACCACTCGACTTTAGCAAGTATATTTAGTGAAAAGTATTACAAATGGGGAAAAACTAAGCGGGGGCGTGTGTGTGTGTGTGTGTGTGTGGTGTTTCACAATGTGGACTTTAACCACCTTCATCACATTCACAGGAGCATCCGACAAATATGCAGGAGTTGCTCTGAACTCTAAGATCTCTAGGGGTGAACTGGTAAATCTAGATCTTTAACAATCGTCTGTGATGAGTCTTGTGTACGCTAACTCCCATACAGGGTGATGCTAGACCTGGCTATTTTCTGCTTAGGAAAAAGTCTCCCCAAGGCCCTCAGGTGACCTTTAACCTTGACATTATTGACTTTCCGCAGCTGTACTTTTCCCGGTGGGTCGGGGCGGGGCTTGGATGGGCGGGGTTTGGGTAGGGGGCGGGTCGGGGCGAGGCGGAGCGGGTCGGGGCGTGAGTGGGTGGTACGGGAGGGGTCCGGTCTGGCCTGGCGGGGTGGAAGGTGAAGGGTTAAAAGCTCCGCGCGCAGGCGCTGCCCTCTGAACTGGAACGGAAAACAACTTCCGGTCGATTCACTCGGCCGGGCGCCGCCGATCCGGGGCGTGAGAGACAGGCGCGGAATCCCTGAACTGTGGGTAAGAAACTTCGCGAACGAGTTGTTCCGTTGGAACCCGTCGAGCACAACGGCGGGGAACTTGTGTGTGTGAGCGAGGGCGGTGCGCTGGCAGTACGGGTGCCGCAGGGAAAGAAGCCGAGGAGCTGCGGAGACGACCAGTTCTCAGAGTGGAGAGGGACGTTGTGGGAGGGAAACCACCTGGGTGTGCGTCCCCGAGCGGACCCGGGAGGGGCTTTCCGAGCCCGCGACGTCAGCGCAGCAACGCTCTCCCCGCCTCGACGCTCTCTGGGGCGGGTTCCAGCCCAGCTCCGCGTCCAGCGCTCGCGGGCACTTGACTTCTTCGCCGGGAAAGAGGGGAGGCAGGGCTTGCGATGTCAGGGTGAGCAGTGGGCCCCGTCACGAGTGTCCCAGACTCCTTTCGGGGCAAGGGTTGTCTTCCGGAAGCTAGTACTGTCGTGGTTATTCTTTCGACAACTTTTTAAAAGAGGTCTTTCTGTTGTTCTTCCCAAGGTTGTTGCGCAATTCCGCTCTCAGCTTTCCTGTGGGGTGTCATCATAGCCGTGTCAGTGAGAAGTGGGGTAACTTCCCGGAGGGTCACGGAGAGAATGGGTGGGCGAGGCGGGAAAAGCAAAAAGCAAACCCTACCCCCAGTGGAACCCAGGCGTTAGGTAGGGTCTCAACTCCGGTATAAAATGAGTAGCAACTGAGTTACAGGTCTAAAAAGCTCTGCTTGTCAAGAAGTGAAGAAAGTAGGGGGAAGATACTCAAACCAAAGAGTAGGTGTATTTCCCTTGTTGCACTGTAACAAGCAAAAATTGAACAGCCTTGCTATGTCAAGTGTCCTTTCTCTCTCTGATGCTTTGACGAGTTGTCCAAAGGGAGAAATGGTAGTAACAGGAGTGAAGTGACATGAAAACGAAGCAATATAAAATGATCTGCCTCCTTACCGTGGTGGAATACACATTTCAAACGAGGGGTAGCAGAGAAGCAAGCTCTGTATTCTGTTGAAAAATTATTTTTTCATCATTTGGGAGGAGAGGGAAACCCTAAAATGATACGACCATGTATGTATAAAGCCAACAATTTATGGAGAAAATGAAACTTTTTTCTCAGTTTTCTCTCCAGTCGTAGTACTTCACAAAGGCCTTCCACATCACTCTTAAATGTGCATAAACATGTTATTTCGTTTCCTTGTGAAAGTGAGAGTATATATTCATACAATTCTGTTATCTGCATTTTCAGACAAAAAAAGAATATACGGTGGAAGTCTTGCCATACATAGCTCTACTTTATCTTAACGTCAGCTTGGTATTCTTGTCAGGATGTACCGTATTGTAGTTAACCATCTCTTAATGTGACCTGCCCATGTATTTTGCCCATTATTCTTCAGAATTATTTATCTATATTTTACTAGGGTGCAGATATATTAATCCTTTGTGAAGTATATGGCAGATATTTTCAAGAACTGTCAGTCTTTTGGTTTAAAATGCCCACGTTTGTTATCACTTAAGAACGCAGTTCCCACTCAAAAAATTATTAAAATATTTTCCTGTATTGTCTATTAATTCTTTTATAGTTTTTTATGCTTTACTCATTAGAATATCTGAAAATTATTTTTGTACATTATATAAGGTAGGAATTTAGCCATTTTCCCTGAAATCAGTTGTTGAAATCATTTCTTCCTGACTAGAATACTACCTTATTATAATAAATTTCCGTGTATACATGGGTCTTTTATTATTATTATTATTATATTATTATTATTCCTTTGTTCTATTTGTCTCTTCCTATATACAATCTCCTGATTATAGCATTTTTTAGTAATTCATAAAGCAAGTCCTTCATTTATCTTTTTCAAAATTTTCCCGAATATTGCTTTCTTTTTGAGGTAAAATTTAAAGTATAAACTGGTCATGTTTCATTAAAATAATTCTTTTGGAGGTTTTAGCTACTATATTCACTATATTTTGTGGCTGGTATCTAGATGAGTGATTCTATATCTGACCAACTTTCTAAACTTAATAGTTTTCATAAATTGTTTCCCCTGAATTTTCTAGAAAAGGTCATCTAAGTACAATCTTATCTTTATACTTCTTTTCCTTTTTTAATTTAGTGAATTGCTAGCTTCTCCAGCACAGTGATATGTAATAACAGTGATTCTGTCCATCCATATATTATTTCTTAGTTTGTGGATGTTTTTACTATGTCATCATTAAATAAGGGGTTTACTATTAATTTCCAATAAATTCTGTTTATCAAGGAAATGTCTTTAGTATTTCTAGTTTACTAGGATTTTTGCAGAGAATGGATTATTTTATTTTATTTTATTTTATTTTATTTTATTTTATTTTATTTGAGAGAGCAAGCAGGGAAGAGGGAAAAGGGGGAGAGAGAGAGAATCTTAAGCAGGCTTCATGCTCAGTTCAGAGCCTGAAGCAGGTCTCAGTCTCACGACCGTGAGATGATGACCTAAGCTGAAATCAAGAGTCAGATGCTTAACTTACTGAGCCACCCACACACCCCACAGAGAATGGGTTTTAGGTCAACGTTGTGTGTGTGTGTGTGTTTACATTGACTAGCACATTGAGAGCAATTTGAATAATAGATGTTGAGTGTTCATTTGGCCTATATATTTCTGGTTAAGATGATGTATTTTCATTACGACTTAACTAAACATTTTTATCAGGAGTGAAAGTTGAATTTTGTCATATGGCTTTTGGCATCTGTCATGACATATTGTGTGCTTTACTTTGACCTATTAGGATGTCAGGTTATTTTAGTTGAATTCCGGTTTGTGAACCAACCTTACACTTGGTCATGGTGTAATATTTAAGCATATAGGTTTCTTTTTGGTAACATTTTTACTTAAAATCAGTAATTGGGTATCATCTGTAGTCATCATTTTCTGTGTTATCTTTGCCAGAGTTTGATATCAGGGTTATGATGGTTTCCTAAAAAGAACTGAGAAGAATTCCTGCTTTCTCTACACTGAAATTAGTTTAAACAGCATAAGAGCTCTCTATTCTTAGAAGGTTTGAAAGAATTCACTCATGAAACCATGTTGGCCTGAAAGTACATTGTTCTTAAAATAGCAGCAATATTCAGCAAAAAGCCTCAGAACTTAAAAAAAGCAAACAAACAAAAACTCCTCAGAGTAAATCCAAATAAATGGAAGAGTCTAAAACACCAATATATTGAAAATAAAGAACTTCTGTGTTGATCCTGGTCATTTCTCTTCCCTCCTCCCACCTCTTTTTTTTCATGGTCAGAGAAGATGCTATAGGTAGGCTGAGGCTGATAATAAAATGTATTGCTGTTCTTTCTTTTCTCCGCTCCAGTTATACTATAAAGTAAACTATACTATACTGTACTATACTATAAAGTAAAGGGTGTTGCATCTACATGGGCAAGTTCTTCTCTGGCCTGGGGGAAACCAGGAATGACACTTAACTGGGAAAGCATCAGTTTCACTTTGCTGTCATTAGTGTCCCAATTTTGTTGGGAAATTTTCTTTCTTTAGAGGTACTAACCAAGCTAACATTCTACTGTAGCCAACTCCCATAAGAGAGTTTTAAAATGAGTAGGTGAAAAAAATACACAAGCTTAGCATGCCTGTACTTATTTAATATGAAGTGAAAATTATTAGCATAGTCCAGATATATGTGTGACATGTGTATTGTGTACTCTTTGGTAGAGTTACTACCTTTTATAAATGATTATTTTGGATTATTTTTGATCACTCAAGAATATGACCTTAAGCAGGTAATGTAATTTACCAGTATACGTCTGTGAACTGTGGACTTCAAGACACTCATAAGTGTTATTTACAGAGAGATGCAGGCATTATGTGAATGCTTGCATATTTGAAGATTTTAACTGAGCATGTATCAGTCTAGATAAAGTAATTATTGACATGATTTAGGAATGTGCCGTATAACAACAAAAGACTTCTTCTGCATGTTTTTTAAAGCCATATTCATTATCCAAAAGTAAATGGTAAATGAAAATAAGTAGCCTGTGATGTAAAACCTCACTATTCTAACTATTCTGACGTGATGCATTAACTGATTAGCTGTTAACTACTGTTTGGTACTTTGTTTGTTTTCTGACACCTTTATAAGCATGTATATTACTGTTTAATTTCACCTAGATTGTGTTTCATTATGTCAGGCCAAGTTTTGGTTTCTGGTTCCTGTAGGATTTATGTTGTGGCTGCCATTCCCCTTCCCCCCATCTCCTTGCTGCTGTGGTTTTCAGTCATGGGTAGAGGGAAAGAGGAGGTTATTACCTAGAATAGGTAACAAAAATTTCTTTATAGTCTGGGACCAAGATTCTGAGTCACCTTCAGAAAAGAATAGCAGAGAATATTCCTTGTGGGTAGATGGCTAATTAGTGTACGAAGTCTTTTGAACTAGATGAAATATTTGAAAAAGTTGAGGAGGACCAGAACAGACAGTGGTACCAGGTCCTTTGCAACTGAAAACAAGCCTTTGGGACCTATGTAATACATATGTCATAGTTTTTCAATCCCTAGTCTATAAAAACTTTTTAAAATTATGGTGAAATACATAAAACATGAAATTTACTATCATAATCATTTTTAAATGTACAGTTTTGTAGTGTTGAATGTATTTACATTGTTGTGCAACCAAGAAAAACAATTCTTAAGGGACTTTTTTTTTTTTCCTAAAGAAAAAGAGTTTGGGAAGTAAATAATATTTATCTCACAGGGGAAATGTCCTGTATAGTAAGCTGAGTTTTCTTCCTTTTATCCAGAGATACACTTTCTATGATAATAATTATCCGTACTAAATTATGAGAGTAAACTGAGCACTGATGATCTGCATTAGCTTTCACTTAACTACCAGTACTTTTGCTTTGGAAAAAAAAAAAAAGTGCCTATTAAAAATAGGTTGTGAAAACAAGGTCTGTCTTTCAAGTCATTTCAGTAAGGAATTATTGGGAATTGAGTAGATGAAGAAAAATAACAATGAGTTCCATTTTGATGGTTACTTAAGAAGTTGAAGTTCTAAGAATCTTTGAGATATTTGCATAAAGTGAGGTATAGAGAATTGTTCTCTGGAGCAGCAGAACAAACACAACCAGGTAATTTTGCTAGGGAGAGTAGCTTGCTTAAAAGGACAGAAATCAGGGACTTCGGTCTCTTCAAGATAATATATTATTTCAAATCACTTGAATAAAATCACCTGCTCTTATAGGGTATTTAAATGCTTATATTAGTCATAGCCACTTGTTATGTGGCATTTCCTGTAATGTAATTTCATGTATTTGCTATCTCTAAACTAGAATTGCCTTTCCTTTGGTATTAATGGTTCTTGGCTTTTAAAAATCCTTATCTCCTTTTTCATAAACGTTAAAATCTCACATATCCTAGGGAATTTAATATTGGCTCCTCCTTCCTACAGTCTTCTCTTACACCTCCTCGTACTGAATATAAACTTGATCTTGTAGTTCCTCCATCCAAGAATATTCTGCAGAGCACTACTTTATATGATTTATGAAAACAGATTTTTAATATTAAATAGCCATTTTAAACTGCATAAACCCCATTCTGCCCCCTCTCCCATCTCCAGATTTTAACATGACTCTTACTCAGGAAAGAATACCCCTTAGGAAGCTGAGCAAGCTAACTGAGCAGTGCCATGTTTCTGTTTACCTTGGGGTAGAACATCACATGCCATGCCCAATGTCTCTTCTGGTGTTATACTGTTTGGTTGTGCACTTCAACGCCAGAATTTGATGAACGGTTTCAGAGAAAGAAGTACTACTGGGCCAAAAAAAAAAAAAAGGAAGTAAGGCAAAGCTGAGACACATGGGTGTGGTCTTTGGCTGTGAAATCTTTTAACTCTTAGAAGATAACACAAAAAAGTTTCACCAAGTTAAAACATCCAGCAAAATGGAGAACCTGGTCTGGGGAGCTTTTGGGTTGATCATTGGGTGGGGGGTCATCTTACCTTGTTTATCCTGATACATTTAGCCTACTACCAGCTTATGGAAAAAATACACAATCTAAATTCTGACACTGCTGGATCAATGGTATTTAAGTTTCTATTGTTTCAGGTGCCTGACTGCAACACAGTTAACAGTTGTATTGCAGCATGCTATGGGTATATGGGAAAGAGACCAGAAATGCAAACTGTCATTTTGGGGAATTGGCTGCTTATGTTAGGGAACTCTCTTAAAAGTGGGAAATGATTAAAACTAAGTGTTAGGAGTGACAGTTCTTTTCCATTCCCTTTCTTTAAGTGGGGAAAACACACATACTTTTGAGTGTCTTTAAAAATTTACCCTAAGACAGAAGATGTCCTTTATTTAAGGTATGTACTATGTTATTGACTTGTGCTTTTTGCTTCTGATGATTTTTGTGGGTGAAGAGGTGATCACAGAGCTTAATTAAAAAAACACAGGGTGTATCTTCCACTAACCTATTTGCCTTTTCTTTTGCTAAAGTGGCAACTTTTCTGAAATAGAATGTGAATGCTTATTATTCATATCCCAAGGGGTTGGAAAAGCAGATGACTTTTCTGGGAAGAGGTAGCTCCAGGTGATTTCCTCTTCCCCCCTCTCGGCCCCAATCCTGAAACCACTTTAGATTTAAAGTGGCCCCTTAACACAAGTATGAACCTGGCAGAATGCTTACCTAGACACAGAATAGTCTCAGCGGGGGGGCGGGGGGGGGAACCAACAGTGGGGGCCTTTCCCACCTCCCAAATCACCCATACTTGTCTCAACTACCCCACAAAAAATAGACCTTACTAAAGCATTATAAATCATTCTGGGTGGAGGTGGTGGGAATCTGGTACCTTTAAGCCTGTGATTCTTTTCAAATTTGAAATCCCAAAATATGTAACTAACTAAAGTTGAATTGTTTGGTTGAGCTGGGCAATTGGTGGAACATTGTTTCGGCTTACACACCCCCAACCTTGGTTAGTGGAGCAGTGTTTTGGTTTACACAGCCCCAGCCTCAGTAGAGCTCTGGAAGCACCACTACTTACTTCGATTATTATTTTATTTATTCAGGATTGGTTAACTATCAGTTGGCAGAATAATACTGGTTACCAAAGACAGCAGGCTTAAGATATTTTATATATGAAACAAGAAAAAGAAGTTCATTTAAGAAGGAGGCTGGGAGGAAATAAGAGTATCACTTCAGAAGATTCAACATCCAGATAGAGGAGTCCCACAAAGGAATACAGAAGGAATGAAATTGCCAAAAAAAAAAAAAAATTGAAGAAAATTTCCTAGAAGTGAAGGATGAACTTCCAGCTGAGTTAGGTACAAGATCAGGAATCAGAATGTCTCTGGACTTCCACAAAAGAAAATGGAAGCTAGAAGACAGCAGAGCAAAGCTGTGAACTAAATCCTTACTTTGCGTAGTGGAAAGACAAGTAAAACTGAAAAATCAATAATGGCAATATTAGCATGTTATTTAGAGATACCGAGATAAATACCAGAAAGAACCAAAAGAGCTAAAAATCGTTGCCAAGGTGAAGCAGGAAATGAGGAGGAGAAAGAACAGGGCAAGGGATTTACAGTTTTTCTTAAGTCTTGTGAAACTCCTTGACTCCTTTAGATAGGTATAACTTTGGTTAAAAATAAAATAAAAACTAAATTAGAGTGAAAAGAGCTAGAGATTGGATTTTCATGTCAGAAAGACCTGGATTTATCTGGGTCTTTCATTGTCTAATTCTTTGACCTTACTCAATTTATATAACCTTTTGAAGCTCGTTTTCTTTATGTAAAAAGGGAAAATAATCTATGCTCCTGCAGAAGAAAAAGTAAGGTTGTTTATATAAAGCACCTGGCAAGTAATATTACCTCGATAGGTATCAAATCCCTCCCCCATCCCTAATGTTTCCCTTGGGGAAATAGGGAAATGCCTCTTAAATTGTTGGAATGCTTGTCATTCAAACACAAAACTGAAATTGTCTTTATGGTCCGTGGTTGTGTGCCTTTCTGGATTGAAGGCATGTCTTTGAGGTCTATGCCCTTTCTCAACTATCTGTAGATAGTTTGAGATTTAAATAGAATAGAGATGATTAGAGTATTGGTGGGGGGAGCATCAAGTGAAAAGGGTCATTGCTACTTGGTAGAAGAGCTGTGGTCACACTCAAATTTCTTTCTCAACATGAACTTAAGTACAAATGCCGTTAATGGAATCTCTTCCATTAATAGAGGAAACACTTGTCATACAGACTGTTGAGTTGTGGAAATTTCAGGGAACCAAGATCGTTAGAGTGCTGTTGCTTTGGGCCATCTGCCAAATTATCAAAATACCATTTTTTTTTCTTTTTTCTTTTTTTAAGAACATCTTCTACCTTAGCAACTACTATTTTTGTTTCCAAATTCTATATACTTCTTCTGGAACAATTCAAACAGCAGATCACTGTGGAACAAAAAAGACACTATAAAAAGTCTGTTTCCCTGCCTTGGTGCATATTCGTATAGTGTTATACAAAGTACAGTGCTTTCCCAGTTATGAATTGACCCCCTATGGCATGATTCTAAATTTGTCTTACATCTGCTCTTCTCTCTTTTCCCCTTTAGCCCCCACAAGAAAATTGTCCAAGAAGTCTTGGCCAGGGTTTGCTGATCTGTTTTTTTTTAAACCACCCTGGATGATTCTACTGACCCATGTCGTACAGTATGTTCTACCCCAGACATCCTAAACTAAGGCAGATGAGGGAACAGAGGTGCACGGAAAGGTTAAATGACTTGTTCACTCTGACCTGTCAACAAGCATGTATTCTCTACTCCCAAATCTGATTTTATCTTTGGTTGACTAGGCTTTTTAATTTTGATTTCTAATGTTCAAATTGTCTTAATAAAGAAGAAATTAATATATTTTACACAGGATGTGGTCTCAGTTAAAAACTGTTTGGAATCTTTATTTTATAGCATCCTTTTATTTTTCCAGATACAAAAAGAAGTGAAAGTGAAAAAAGTGAAAATTCTTTTTTTTTTTTTAAATATTTTATTTATTTATTTGACAGAAATAGAGACAGCCAGCGAGAGAGGGAACACAAGCAGGGGGAGTGGGAGAGGAAGAAGCAGGCTCATAGCGGAGGAGCCTGATGTGGGGCTCGATCCCGTAATGTCGGGATCACGCCCTGAGCCGAAGGCAGACTCTTAACCACTGTGCCACCCAGGCGCCCCGAAAAAAGTGAAAATTCTTAATAAACTCGCTTCCACATGGTAGGATAGCACAGCAAGTGTTAAGATTTACTAGGTCTGAATAGTCATATTTAAGAAAAACTGGCTTTGAAAAGAGTGGAAACTCGGTCACTTTGGGCACAGATGCAGGTTTGAGAGGTTGGTTTGTCAGGGTATCCAGGGATTTGGGGGCCCTGTCTTCAGGGGTATTCAGCAACTGGAGTAAGAGTGTGTTACGTGGTACTATATCTGGTTTTAAACTTTTATCATACTAAACATTTAAAGTCACACCTTAAACATCTTGGGAATGACTGGAAATAGAGATCTGGAAATCTCTGAAACCTTATTTATTTTCTCATTGGAGTTCTCACAATTACTTCTAATAAAACAAGTTGTGACTTGCAAACATTTGCCCAAAAGCCTCGAGGTGTCCTCAGGGAAATTAAAAGCAGGGGTATGAAGAGCTGGGGAGTCTCGTGCCAGTGGTTAAGAGCACAGAGTACAGCTTTATAATTATGTAAGCTTTTGCTTGTTCCCATTTATCATTGGTAATATTCTCAAGACTAAATGACCGCTCATCAATTTAAACTGTGACTTAAGAGAAAATAGGCCTTTTTGTGAAAAGGTCCCCTATCTGTCTCCTTAAGTTTTATATCTTCATAGAAGATCTCTTTCCTTTCATAGTGGTTTTGTTTTGTTCTGATAACAATAAACGACTCAGAGATGCTGGAGGGGTCCCTAATCTCTTAACTCGTGAGATTTTATTTTTAATTTTTTTTTTAAGATTCTGTGTATTTGAGAGTGAGACAGAGAGAGTGCACAAGCAGGGTGGAGTGGCAGAGGGAGAGAAAGAAGCAGGCTTCCCACTCAGCAGGGGCCTGACTCAGGGCTCCATCCTAGGACCCCAGGATCATGACCTGAACCAAAGGCAGATGCTTAACCAGCTGAGCCACCCAGGCGCCCCAACTCATGAGATTTTAACAACTTCTTCAAAAGCAACTTTTCCTTTTATAAATCTTGTGCAGCCTGTGACATCTTGTACATTATTGTGTTCTATTTAGGTGGATTTTTTAAAGATTACTGAAAATATTTTTTTTCAGACTCTTTTAAGACCACAAGATAGGCACAAACCATCCTACTCCTATGAAAGATCTTGGTAATGCTACTTTCTTGTCATAAATTTGCAGAGTAGAAGGGAGGAGATTTCAAAAAGATCACGCATTCAGACACTTTACCAGAGTTATTTTTCCTGTTATTTAACAGCATGTAAGGGTTAACAGAACAGAGCATTAGATAACATTCCTACCTTTTTGCCTGAGGGTCTCTTTACATAAGAATAACAGACTTATGCTAAAATGCCTTACTGTTTTATGCATTCCCTATTTTATTATTTACCTTCTGACATTGTCCAGTGGCCCTATCCTCTTTTTTGCTTTATATTTGAGAGGAAAAGAGTGTACATCTTGTAACCTGAAGTGATACAATAATGAGTATTACTTCTTTCTCCACTATTTTCTTTTCAAAAATGTAGTGATTTGGGGGTTTTTTTGTTTGGTTTTTTGGTTTTGTGTTTTGTTTTTTGTTTTTTTGTTTTTTGTTTTTTTTGGTAAAAAGTTTTGGGCTTGGTTGACTGTCCAAGGACTTAGGAGTTATCAGAGGCCATTCAAAACAGGACTTTAAGAATAGGAATATAAGCAGGAGGGAAGCCATACTTAGTATTTATTTGTTCTCTGGATTTCATTACTGCTCAGTTGGTATATTTTCCCTGCCTATTGTTAATTATGTGTCTTCTATAGCGCTTCTATCTAAAATTGTATTCAATATCTTTCTTCCCAAAACATTTTTCTTCCTGTTTCTCTATCTGGCTATCATCATTGTCTGCCTAGTATTTTGAAAAATATGGCTAGTGAACCAGCTTCAACAAAGTCACATGGGTTACTTATTAAAACACAGATTCCAGGACCCCATCCCAGGCCAGCTGATTCAGAATTGTAGCGACTTGAATGCTGCCTTCCTATCTAGATCCACCTGGACAACAAATCCCATTGACTTTGACTTAGAATTGTGTCTTAAATGTATTCATCTTTCACTTCCCCTGCTCTTGATCAAGCCCATCTTTCACTCAGACTACAATAGTTCCCTATGGATATCCTCACTTTGTCTCCCTCATTAGTTTGTATTCCACAATGGGTACCCAGTTTACCTTTCTAAAACATGTTTATCTCCTGCTTGAAAATCCTCCATTACTTTTTTTTTTTTTTTTAAGATTTATTTATTTATTTTAGAGAGAGTGTGCTGCGTGCACATGAGCGGGGCCAGGGGCAGAGAGAGAGAGAGGGAGAATCCTGAAACAGACTCCCCACTGAGTGCAAGCCTGATGAGGGGCTCAGTCCCTGGACCCTGAGATTGTGACCTGAGCCAAGTCAAGAGTAAGATGCTTAACTCACTGAGCCACCCAGTGAGGCACCCCGAAAATCCTGCATTACTTCTTAATGTCAGGTTAAAGTCTAAATTTATTAGAGTAACATTTAGGGTCCACTACAATCTGGCCATAACTGAGTCTGCTGCATATAGTGTATGCACCTGGTACACTCTGTAACTCCAGGGGGTTCCGTTCTGATTACGGTCTGCCTGAATGGTGCCCCTACGGTTTTTGTAGTGTAGCACAGTCATACATGGTGGCCCTAACTATTCTGTCTTAACACCCTCACCTCTCCGTCTTCTACACATCTTAGACTTCCATAAATAGAATACCTCCAGTCCCTAAATGCACTATCCTAGTGACTTCTCAATGCCTCTGTCTTTCAGAGTGAATATTCTTTCCTCCCTCTCATTCTCTGCTTGTTGAAAGCCTCATGTTTCAGGGCCAAGTTTATAGTGTCAGATCTTCTGTGAGGCCTTCCACAATCCCTCTCATTTTAATTGTTCTTCCTATTGAGTTGTTACCCTGCTTATCCCTTTTATTTAACAGTTCTTTTTTCTTTTTCTTTTGATATAAAACTTATATGCAGTAAATCTTCAGTGACCCATTGGGTGAATTCTTGCAAATGCTTCCACCTGTGCTTCCCAGACCCCTATCAAGATATAATCATACCTTTTTATACATTTATAATTGGCCTGCTAGTATGGTTAATTATTTTCATGCTTGTCTGCCTTACTAAATTATAAGCTCTAATTAGAGAAAAAGGCAAAGACTATGACTTTGTCTCTTTCCCATGGAAAAAAGTAGCACATACAATGCATTCAGCACTGAACCAGTGTTGACTGTTGTACCTGTTTAAACAACTCAGCTCCTCTATTAAGAGATTCTCAAAGACAGTGGCTTAAATAAGAGAGAAATTTTATTTCTTTCATATATTGGAATTTAAAGTGTAAGATGTCAAGGGCTGATCTGGCAGCTCCACCATGCCAAGGACCTAGACATCTTCATTCTTGTTCCCGCATCCCCTTGTCCTTCCACCATCCCTGAAATGTTGTCTTCATCATAGTGTTCTACGTGACTCACCACAACATCCCATCCAGCCGGGGAAGGGAAAAAAGTGATGAGCTCCTCTTGGAAGTTGCACTTACTTGCCAATGACCAGAACATACTCACCTGACCATACCAGTTAAAAGTTAGGATATTAGAGGAGAAGAGAACAGATATTGAGGAACAGATAATATGTATACTTCATATATGGTTTCATTTAATCTTCATAATACTGCAGACTATGTATCATAAGAAGACTAATACTCAGAGAAGCCAAATAAATGGCTAGAAAATTGCAGATATGGGATCTGATTACAAAGCCTTTCCTTTTTTCATTCTATGTAGTTAAGTGTTAGGAGGACATACATAAATGTTATTAAATAAGTAAAGTCATCTTCACTGTTATTTCACATATTTTTATATCACGTATTTTCGCAGTATCGTATCACCTCTTTAATTCCAGGACACCCTATATAACTTTACTCCATGCTTTTCACCATCTTGAAATTAAATGTCATATCAGCTAGTTTGTAACCAAGGCCTAGTTTAAAGTACAATTTAAAACAAAATGACTACTTCTTTTAAAGCTATGATATCATATGAGGAAAACTATATCACTGTATTTCCCAAGCAATAGCTTCAATACTCTGTTTGGAAATGCTATATAATCATAAAGTTGAAAGAGATTGTATCATTTAGCGCCTTCATTTTAAATAAGAAAGGAAAATTGAGTTCCATTGAAGATACAAGACTTATCCTTTATTTCATTCCCACTGCTGCTTTTCAAGCATCATGGGAAAGCACTAGCCTAATCAGTCATTTTTGTAAGTAACCATCATTGTTATACTGGAGAATTGTCTCAGGTTTGCAGAGTTGTATGATCAGAAAAATCAAGGGGTGCCTGGGTGTCTCAGTTGGTGAAGCACCCAACTCTTGATTTCGGCTCAGATCATGATCTCGGGATCCTGAGATCAAGTCCCACTCGCTCAGCAGGGAGTCTGCTTGAGATTCTCTCTCTTTCTCTGCCTCCCTCCCCAGGCATGTGCACACGCTCTCTCTCTTTCTCTCTCTCTCTTTCAAATAAATATTAAAAAAAGAAAAATCAAGCTGAATAATGCATAAATGCTTATTATTCTAGCCTTTTTTAGTGAAGAATGGATATTATCTAACACTAAAAACATCTTTATAGCCCTTGGGAACCTGTTCTAGAAAGGATGACTGCTATTTGATAATCAAATACCTAGTATAAATGTTACCTACCTCTCAGAGCCTTTCCTAAGCCTCAAAAATAGATGTGACCACTTTCCTCTCCCAGTTCTATAGCCTTTGGATACCTCAGGGTACATATATGTACACTTTTAAGTTCTAGCTCATGGTGCTTTTGTGAAGATGAGTTTCGTTTTTGTTTTGTTCCCAGTGTCAGTGGTGCCCAGTAGTCTTTGCTCTTACTTGGCAGTGTTTTATCAAGTAAACATATCCACCATGGCACCCTAGGAGAATAGTTCGCAGTTGCCTTTATTTTTTTTAAAGGTAGTTAGTTAGTTAGTTAACAGAGAGGTAACACAAGTGGGAGGTGTGGGGAGTGGGAGAGGGAGAAGCAGGCTTCCCGCTGAGGGGGGAGCCTGATGGAGGGCTAGATCTCAGGGTCCTAGGATCCTGACCTGAGTGGAAAGCAGACGCTTAACCACTCAGCCACCCAGGGGCTCCTGCAGTTAGTTGCCTTTAATAAACAGTCCTTGAATGAAGAATTTCATAGTCCCAGTTCCCATGCTTATCGCTTTGTAGCTCTAGGGAGCTCATTTAATGCCTCTGAGCCCTTATCAGTCAGATGGGAATGTGAATAATAGTATTGGTGAAAAAACTTTGTAAAAGGAACACAACTCTGAGGTGGTACCCTCTGAAGCCCCTTGCCTCACCCCACAAAAGTGCCTTACATGTAACAAGTAAATATAAACTTTATTTTTCCTAATTGAATAGTAATGGGATCCATTTTATAACATCTAAGTTTGGTCCTAGCAGTTGGCAGACCTTTGTTGGAGCTGGGGAAACTTTACCAAGGGAAGATAAAATTATCTACCTTGCGTAGGCTTCCTCTCCTACCCTAGAACAGTTTTATTATTGAATCAAGGGATTAATGAAAGAGGAAGCAGTCTGCTGCCCAGGGATTTTCTTGGTGCTTCCTCCTGGGTGGGCACACATTGGACCTGGGAGGCAGAACAGGAACTTGCTGTCCTTCATTTTCCTTCTCACAGGAACCACCCAGGGGGAAAAAAAGGAACTACTGCCAGAGGGACAGAGGTGGATGGGTAGGGGCTATCCAGGCTTCAGGGGGATTGCCCTGGGTGGGTGGGGGTGCTTTGCATTCCGCTTGCCCAGATACCTTCTGGGGTATCAGTGACTTACTCTTCCTCCTGTAGTGGAAGGAAACCAGCAAATCAGACCCAGAATAAAGAAATTACCATGGAAGGCTTTCCTAAAAATACTCTTAAAACAGTGAAACCATAACTAGAAGAGTGCTTCCAAGGCAGAGGTTGCTTTAGCTTGGATCTCCTGGGTTTAGGCAATGAGATTTGGGTTTGAGCATGTTTACTATAAATAAAACCATTTCCCTGGAGCCTGGCAAGTTTTGCAGCAGGCATACCAAAATGTAATTGAAATGTGACTGCCTGTTAAATTGTGAAATTAATTTTACACTTAACAAATGCTTTAAAAAAAAAGAGAGAGGAACAAGTGGCTTTAAAGTTCAGGGTGTTAATATTTGAAATCTGTCCAATTTAATTAGTTGGGTCTCAGCGACTGTTTCCTTTTTCTCTGGTCAGTGTCACTGATCTAACACCCAATTCTCTTCTTGGTTGTGAGATAGAAATTAAATGTATCATTTATTTAGTTGTATTGACCTGAATCGTATCTCTCCAGCATACATTCTTATTTCAGGAAATAGGATGCATTCATGTGGAATTTACTCAGTAACTCTTGTTAGTGACATTTGTGTGATCTAATTCAAGGACCTGAAATGAAGTGTCCACATGATTTACTTGCATATGATGCAGCTATTTTTAGTATTGCATTTACATTTTTAAAAACAAGAATGCGCCTTCTTGATGGAACAGACATGCATTTTTAGACTCACAGATTCAACAACTGAAGAACAAAGAACTTTCTTCGAAATCAAGTCCAAACATCTTTTTTTGTATTGGAGACAAAGAAACTTGGGTTTCGGAAAGATTCAGTGGCCCTGAATCAAGGTCACAGTGTCATTCAGTGACAGAACAAAATAAGAAACTAGATGGGTTTCCAATTCAGGGTTCTTGTTTGTCTCAGATTTTAAAATATAGGTGTGTTTTATGTTGACAATTTGTCATGATGTGCAGCTTTTTAAGATAGTGATAGGTAACTCAGCCACATAGTTACTTAAACCTCTCATTTCTGCATTAGCATTTTATACTGTATTATAGTTCCGAAAGCTGCCAATTCTTATTTTCTTTTACTGTATACCTATTTTTAATCTTGCTTATATTTTTATAAGCTGCCTTAAATCCTTCTTTGAATGATATAGTGTCCAAATGAATAAAGTACTCAACATGATGCTTTGTGTTAATGCTAATTATTTGTTTTTCCGTAGTATCTATGGCATGTCAGAGATCCTGGCAATGTTAGTTATCCAAAGAGTATTTCATCTTTTTTTATCTATCAGAGGTAGCAGTAGAAACAAACTTCCCCAGTGGAATTCCTTAAAAAAATTACCATTCTTTCATTTCTTCAGAAAGCAGTAACACTCTGACCCCCCATAATAAAAACCTTGAAATTGTTTTTAGAAGCCTGAAAATGACTTAGGAGTGTATTTAGTACTTAAAATGAAAGACTGACTGGTAGGATTGAAATATTACCTAGATATTTAAAAAACATTGCAATTTATGGTCAGCTGATTTCAATAAGAGTGCCAAGGCCATTCAGTGGGAAAAGAATAGCCTTTAGTGCTTGGGCAGTAGGATAGCCGCATGCCGAAGAAAGAGTTTGGACCCCTACCTCATACCATACATAGATTAACTGAGTGTGGATCAAAGATACAAATGTAAAAGCTAAAAGTATAAAATTCTTTAAAGGAAACATAGATGAAAATTTGCATGACTTTGTCTTAGGCAGCAACATTTTAGATAGGACATGAGAAAAGCAAGCAACGAAAGAAAAAAATAGATAAAATCAGATATCAGAATTAAAAACTTTGTTGAAAGACACTATTAAAGAAATATAATCTATAGAATGGGAGAAGAGTTTGCAAATTACACATATGTGATAAAGCTCTAGTTTCCAGAATATATAAAGAACTCTTACAAATCAACAATATGAAGACAAATAACCCAATTAAAAAGTGGACAAAGGATTTGACTACATAGACATTTCTCTAAAGAGGATATACAAATAACCAATAAGCACTGAAAGATGTTCAACATCATTAGGAAAATAAATCAAAACTGATGAGGTACCACTTCACACCCACTGGGATGCATATAAATTTAAAAATTTAAAATGTTAATAAATGTTAGTGAAGATGTAGAGAAATTGGGACTCTTACTCATTACTGGTAGAAATATAACTTGGTGGGGCGCCTGGGTGGCTCAGTCGTTAAGCGTCTGCCTTTGGCTCAGGGCATGATCCCAGCATTCTGGGATTGAGCCCCACATCAGGCTTCTCCGATAGGAGCCTGCTTCTTCCTCTCCCACTCCCCCTGCTTGTGTTCCCTCTCTCACTGGCTGTTTCTCTCTCCGTCAAATAAATAAATAAAATCTTTAAAAAAAAAAAAGAAATATAACTTGGTACACATCCTGTGGAAGCAGCTTTAGCAGTTCCTTTAAAAGGTTAAACAAGATTATCATCTAACCCAGCAATTCTGCTCCTAGGTATATATCCAAGAGAACTGAAAACATGTTCACACAAGTATGCATACACAAATAGTATAGCTTTCTTCAGAATAATCAAAAAGAGGAAAGAACGCAAATGTCCATTAGCTAAGGAATGGATAAACAAAATGTGGTATGTTCACACAATGGAATATTACTTAGACATAAAAAGCAATGAAGTACTGTTACGTGCTACAACATAGATAAACCTCAGAAGTTTTATGCCATGTAAAAAAAGTCAGACACAAAGGCCATATCTTGTATGGTCCCATTTATATAAATGCCCAAAATAGACAAATCCATAGAGTCAGAAAGCAGATTAGTGATTGCTGGGGGATTGATGGGAGAGGGGAATTGGGAGTAACTGCTAATAAGTAGTTTCTTTTTGTAGTGATAAAAATGTTCTGGAATTAGATAATGGTGATGATTGTACAACATAGTAAATATACAGAAAGCCACAAAAATGTACACTTTAATATGGTGAATTTTATATGAATTGTATTTTAATGTAAAATACCCCAATTTTTTAAAAAGCATTGTGTACCCAAAATAAAAGGACAGATGAAAGATTAGAGACTGAGATTATGAAGGATTTCCAATCATAAAGAAGTGAAATAATTTGGTACCCCCAAGTCCCCTGCCCCCATAGAGAACTTTATCTATTCTGTGGCTTTCAGAAGATTAAGAGGAAGGTCCTGTGGTGTGGCTTTCACAGGAAAAATCAGAATCATTACGTGGCCCTCTGCTCAGAGCCAAGGAATGTGGTTAGAAATGTTATGCAAATTGAGATGATAAAACCAAATTACCTCCACTCAGTAAATCACCTGTAGTTCAGAAACAGCAGGGAGGTTGGAAAACTAATAGGGAGTGTGGGTAGGACTGAAGGGATGTGATTTTTCTTTTTTAATGTACAATCCAACAACAACTCTCCGTAGATTTTGTGCTAAAATAAGAGCATTTTCACACATTTTAATTGCTCTGCGATAACAACAGTGTGAACTCCATCCACAAACATTTATTATCTATTTAATTTTGCTCTAATTTCAGTGTAGCAAGAATTCACCTTGTAAGTGGGAATAACTGTCCGTTTAGTAAAAAGAAATTCCTTCCCACGTTGCTAATCCTGTTGTGCATTTCTATAATAAAGTATTAATAACAAATGGCCTTTTATATTTCTCCACTTTAAGGTTGTGTTTTTAGATTACTATTTTCAGAGTAGCATCTTTATGAACTGAAACCCTACTTGCTCCTTGAATACTAGTAGAGAATATTAAAAATTGAAGAAGCTAATGTTTCTTAAGATTTGTAATCTGGGTTTTATGGGGCATCTGGGTGGCTCAGTCGTTAAGCGTCTGCCTTCGGCTCAGGGCGTGATCCTGGTGGTGTGGGATCAAGCTCTACATCAGGCTCTTCTGCTGGGAGCCTGCTTCTTCCTCTCCCACTCCCCCTACTTGTGTTCCCTCTCTCGCTGGCTGTCTCTATCTCTGTCAAATAAATAAATAAAATCTTTAAAAAAAAAAAAAAAGATTTGTAATAAGGGTTTTAGATGAGACTTGTATCCCTTTATAAACTTTTATATAAAGTGCTTGGTGCTATAATGTTAATGATAAACTGTATGGAACTGTCTATAAGATGCATTTTAGAAATGAGATTTGTATAATTTAGTAGCTATCTAAATTGTTCTGATTATTTTCCAGACTTGTCATTTACTCCATCCTTTATAGTGATGCTACAGAACAGAGAGGAATGGATAAAAATCTTGGCGAGCAACTCAATAAAGCTTATGAAGCCTTTCGACAGGCATGTATGGATAGAGATTCTGCAGTGAAAGAGCTACAGCAAAAGGTATATGGTTTTGGTTTTGAAAGTTCTTATTTATCCTGGTAAATGGAAATTTGAGAATCTTTTGCAAGTGAAAAATATTGTATTGTTAGAAACTTTCTTGAACTATAACTACTAAAACAGAGATATATATTAATGGATGGAATTTAAGATTCTTATTTGTTGTTTTAAAAAGCAAAACAACATTGTGACCTGAGGGAAGAGTTCATAAAGAGCATTATCCTCCATAAATAATTTTTAATTTTCAGTTTCAAAAGAGAGTAAATTAGAAGAAAGTTATAGTTCCTAGGTTAGTTTAGTAGTTCCGAGACACATGTCTGTTATGGGGCCATGATTAGATGTTCACTAATCTGCAGCAAAATGAGAAAAATAAGAATGTAATGAACTTCTTGTAATGCTAAATTTATCCAGTTCAAATTTCTGTCCTTTATTCTCATACTATGTTTCCATACTATCAGATTATAGGGCAGAATTTTATTAACACATGCTTTTGTGAGATGATAATGATAGAGTTTTTGTTTGCTTGTTTAATATCACTATTTAGTAGTGTTTTGGGGGTCCCCAATACCAAAAAACACATTCTCTGTTCTCTAGAGGAACTCACAGGACTTAACATACGGTAACATTCACAGCTAAGATATATTATAGTGACATGATAAAGATACACAGCCAGATCATTAATATAAAACATCAGACAGACTCTAGAGGGATCCACATGCAGGCCTTCTATGCTCTTTCCCTCCTGTGAGGGGTCACAGAGAGTGTACCCTGCCTCCAGCTTCAAAAACTTTGTCACACATATGCAATCCTTTTACGTAGGGACTCCATTTGAGACTCAAGAGTTGGGGGGGGGTTATTAAGAGCTAGTCACATAGATATTATATGTCAGCCAAAATTTCAGACTCTTAGAAGGAAAGTAGGTCTTCACCACAAATTTCATGGTACAGTCTAATTAAGCTGGCACAACAGTCAACTTTATCACTTTATACCTTTATCACAAGTCAAGTTCCTAGATGCCAGCCAAAGGCCAACCTTGCAGTAGTTTCAACAGGCAGTAGAAAGTGGGAGATCTTAAATTGGTTACCTCATTTAAAAAACAATTTTATTAGTCTTAAAATTCTGAAATCTAAAAAATATGCTAGCCATGCAATTCTGTTTCTTCCATAAATATAGGAACCACACAGTTCTCTTCATCCTTTCTGCTTGACACATCTATAAAACTAGATGTCATACGTACTTCCCCATATTTCTCAGAAATCATTATTATTTGTGATTCTCCTGTTCATTTACAAAAGATTATTTCCAGTTATATGAGTAGACTTATGGACTAGGTCTTCTTTAGGGGTACGTAGGAGAAACGGGCATAACAATGAGAGAGTTTTCCAAAATTATTGAACTTTAGAATTTGGGTTTCTTTGCCTTTCCAGTTCAGGTATAAGGCATAATCACTTTTTAAAAAACAACAACAAAAAAAGAATCCCAACTTTTATTCTTCTTATTTTCCCATTAGGTTCATTAAGAAACTTCAACAATCTTCTACTTGTTCTAGGAAAGTTAAGAAACAGAATTAGGGAAGTATTGAGGTATTCTTAGGTTGAGGCAGAAACAGAAATTTCTCTAACTGCTCCTTTGCCTTCACTAGCCAGTGGTAAGCAACCAGAAACTCGTGATTTAACCTTTTAACTGCCATGGAAAAAGCCTTTGCTCACATCAGCAATTATCCAAAGGAGGGTAAAGGGAATTTTTTTTTTTTTTTTTTTTTTTAGTATTTGTCAAGTACTCAAGAATAAAAGAAAACATGTATACTATATATTCTTATGTACTAAACTCAAAATATCCTGACTTATTTAAGAAAAATCAATGTGTGCCTGCTGTATACTGGGTCTTTGATGAAGTTCTGAGAATGCTGAAACAAACATAGTTTATGCCCTTAAGGAACTTTCCAATAAGATAAAAAGGAAGGTTAATAGTTATTACCACAGTGTACTAAGTGCTATAGTGGAGATCTGTAGGGGATAGTTAATAAGCACAAAGAAGAGACACCTAAATCAGTCTGGGAGGATCAAGCCCAACGCTTGAGCTAACATTAGGAGTTGGGTAAATTAAGGAAAAAGAGTCCTGCAAGCAGGGGGAACAGTATACATAATAAAAACACAAAAGTGAGGGAATATATGGTACATTCCATGTACAATAAGGTGATTCTTGGCTCCAACAGGAACAATAGAGCAGTTCAGAAAAAGAAGCTGGTGAAGCTAGATTAGGACCCTATCATGAGGAATATGACTAAATAGTTTATACTGTATTCTTGTTCAATCAGAATTTATATATGCTTTTAAAAAGTCTTCCTGGGGCGCCTGGGTGGCCCAGTCGTTAAGCGTCTGCCTTCGGCTCAGGGTGTGATGCCAGCATTCTGGGATCGAGCCCCACATCAGGCTCCTCTGCTAGGAGCCGGCTTCTTCCTCTCCCACTCCCCCTGCTTGTGTTCTCTCTCACTGGCTGTCTTTGTCAAATAAATAAAATAAAATCTTTAAAAAATAAAAAAATAAAAAAGTCTTCCTGACATTGGGATATAGGATAGAGGGCAATGCGGAATTCACCTCAACAAGCATGGTGATGATAAACAGTGGTCTAAGAGCCAGGAATATAAAAATAAGTGGCAATCATCAAGTTGCACTTTATGAACTTTCATATATATATATATAGAGAGAGAGAGAGATCTGCATGTAACTTTTGATTCTCTAAAAACATAACTACTAATAGTCTGCTGTTGACAGGAAGCCTTAACAATAACATAAACAATTGATTAACACATATTTTGTATGTTATATGTATTATATACTGTATTCTTAGAACAAAGTAAGCTAGAGAAAAGGCAATGTTATTAAGAAAAGTTATTAAGAAAAAAGTTATTCAGAAAAAATATATTTATATATAGTAATGTGCTGTATATATTGGGAAAAAAATCCACATATAAGCAACCCATGCTGTTCAAGGGTCAACTGTACGTATATTATACTTCAATGTAAAAAAAATAAATAAATGGCACTCATTTCAAGCAGGTCAACATGAGAACTTAAATTAAGCATTAGGGATGAATTAGGGAAGAGATTTAAGATTTATTTAGGAAATAGAATGGAAAGCAGGTGGCACCTGCAGGCCACTTCTGAATGTGATAACATAGATTCTAGGATGATACTCAGGTATCTGGAGTAGAAAACTAGATTGATGATGGTGCTGATGACTAAAACGATCAGTAGAGAAGAATATACAGATTTATAGATGGGGAAATAAGATGCGTAATTAGGTTTTAATTACCTGTGCGAGATGCAGGTGAAATTGTCCAGTGGATGGTTGCAAATATGGATCTAGAAACCTTTATTATAGCCTTGAATAAAATAGCATTTCCAGGTTTGAGTGTATAGAGCAAAGAAGTATTTGAAGGATAAGAATGTGAGAGGAAGGAAATAAGGCCAACCTGTTTGTTATTGGAGTTTCAAAACTAGGTTAAAGAATGGACTATGAAAGAGGAGGAGAAACACCTATTCCTCTGAGAACTGGAAGGAACGAGAAAAAAAAATAGGTGTACACGAAGATAAGTTTGCAAATCAGAAATGGTGGTGGCAGGAACTTAGCAGGGTTATCATCTATCATTTATATGTGGAATCTAAAGAAGTCAAACTCTTAAAAACAGTAAAGTGGTGGTTACCAGGGGTTAGAAGGTGGGGATAAGACTGATGATGTTTAAGGGTATAAACTTATAATGAGTAGTGAATAAGCCATAGAGATCTAATGCACAGTATAATGAATATAGACAATAATATTGTACTATAATTATATAATGTGATAAATATTGCCACAAGGGCATATTACAACATGTAAATGTATCAAAGTAGTACACTGTACACCTTAAGCTTGCACAATGTTACGTGTCAAATTTATTCAATTAAAAAATAGAAAGGTTATTATGTAAGACACTATTTTTTTTTCTATGAAATACAAAGTGAAGTCATCTGAGTGAAATGATTTTAGGATATTCTGCGAATGGTAGTAAAGCATTGAAACAGCTTCAGTTAAGAAATGAGAGAAGAAAAATGTTGCATACAACATTTACCATGAATTTGGTGCTATCAATCCATGATTGTTGGTCATTTTCAGCAGCTTTCTTGGTACAGAAGTGGAATGAGCAGATGGCCAAATCCAGGATTAGCAGAGTTAAGAATAGAAGAATGGTTAGGTGGCTAGAAAGTGGGTGGTACAAAAGCAATTGAAATTGTGTGCTTTGAGATACAAACTAACATCAGGAAGAAGTTAATCTAGGAGTCTAATAGACTAAGAACAAAAAGAGGGTTTATATCTGAGATCTCCATGAAATGACAGAACAGATACAGAAGGAGTAGAAGAATGTGAGAGGTCTATTAGTAATAGACTATTACTAATGAGTTTTTGAATTGATGTTTAGGATCTTCTGTCTTCATAATGTGTCATGAAAGTGGGTAGCTGGAGTGGGATTGAGAAATTGAAGAAACTCAGAGCACTTCTCCTAAAGTGTTGATAAGATTAGGAGCATTTGGAGAGACTGTGTGAAAGGAAGAACCAAGGGGTGCCTGGGCGGCTGGGATGGTTAAGCGTCTGCCTTCGGCTGGGGTCATGATCCTCTGGGTCCTGGGATTGAGCACTGCATTGGGCTTCCTTCTCAGTGGAGAGTTTGCTTCTCCCTCTCCCTGACCCTCCTCCCTGCTTGTGTGCTCTCTTTCTGTCTCTCTCAAATAGATAAATAAAATGTTAAAAAAAAAAAAAAAAAAGGAAGAGCCAAAATGCTGTAGTGTGAGAGAATGGTATGTTGTAAGATAAACAGCTCTGAGGAAAGACTGGTATAATTGATTGCCTTGTGGATGGCCTTTTGCTTAAATTTAAAGGACTAATGGTTCAGAAGTAGCAATGATGAGGCAAGATAGTGCCTATCTTTTGTTCTCCCACTTCCTATTCCATCCATTGCCCAACCCCTGTGGTTTGATGTAGACAGCTTCATATGAGGGGACTGCAGAGGCATCTGTATCCTCAGAAGACAATGTAATAATTCCCATTTTAAAGCAAGATATCAGTCTTTTTGAAATTCAGATTTATTGGCCATTACATTCGCTATAGTATAATGAAATAGAAGTTCTGACGTAAAGTTTTATACTTTGATCTCATTCATTATGGTTTTTTTAATTAACTTTTTTCTAAAACATTATTGCGAAAAGACCGGTATACTTTTGACATTTCTTGGGATTTTATTTTATGGAACATTTATTGTTTTTCGAATTATAGAATCAGATGTGCCAAGTGCACTAATTTGTTCCACTCTACTCCCAGAAATGAAATTGAACTTTGAAGTAAAACAATCTAGATATTCCTCATTTAGAATCTCTAGTAATAAGATGATATATATGAGCGCTCAAATTCATAGTATGAAAATTAGAGCAAAGGCTCTGAGTGGTGATTTTGGCAAAGGAAATTATTACTTGCTTTGGATATTTTGTGTTCACATGTAAGAAGATTAGTCAGGGCAAGATGATCAGCAGGAGTTGAAGTGTTGATCTTTAAGGTACCAGTTGGAAATACCAATTTGGGAATCATCTTCAGAGAGATGTTTGGAGTGATAGGAGAAGGAAGTACCAATGGGAAAGAGAGCAGAGCAAGAGAAGAAGAGAAGCAAGAGGACAACCTTGGAGAAGTTTCCTGGCATTCTGATGGCAAAAAGGCCCCAAGGGCTTTGCTGTCTGTGAGCCTACCTGCCTTCTTAACATTATGCTTATGCTTAAAAGAATTAGTCTATCAAGTGACATCAGCAAGATGGCAGACTAGGAAGTGGCAGGCGCCTGTTCAGATTGATTGAAATAATTTTATAGGAGCTCTGGAAATCAGTGATTTTCAGCAATCAAGCAGACAACTAGTCAAGAAAAAGCCATATTCAAAACTGTAGGAAATTTCATGGCATTTCTACTTGCCCTTGACCCACTCCCTGACCATAATGGTGTGGTGCAGTTGGGAGGAAATAGCCCAAATTCCTGGTTCCCTCCTCAGGAAGAAAGGAGAAGGGTAGAACTTGTTTGAAATATCCTGACCTGTCTGTGGACTATCCAAGGGACTGTTTTCTGTCTAACTTGACTTGGAGCTCAGAGTCGGGAATGGTAGCATAGTTTGGGTGTCAGGCTGGAAGCTGTGGAAGGCAGTGGTGGGCAGCATTAGCATGTGGAGAGAGACTGCAGTGGACATCTAAGTGTAAGAGATTGAAGGAAGAGGAATAGAATAAACATCTAAGGTCCTAAGAAGCTGGGGTAAGACTTTTTGAGAAGTTAAGGTACTTCAGCCAGCCAGGAAAAATCAGAAACAAACAGAAACATACACACACTGGCCTAAGCAAGATACACACCAGAAAATACCTGGAAGACCGTAAGGCTTTACCCTGAGCTAATCTTAAGGCTAAAGGGCCTGCTAATTGGTAAAGATCTTTCACACCTGGCTGCAGAGACCGGGAGAGTTTATTCACATACCCCAGTTTTCAACAAATTATGAGGCCTACAAAGAAACAGGGAAATGTAGCCCTTTCAAAGAACATAATAAATTTCCAGAAACAGTCCCTGATAAACATGCATCAGACTTACTAGACAAAGACTTTAAAACACTATCATAAGTATGCTCAAAAAGCTAAAGGAAAACAGACTCAAAGAAAGGAAATGAGGAAAGCAATAATATAAATAAAACAAGAATATTAACAATGAGACAATTATTTTTAACAAGTGAAACATTCTGGAGTTCAAAAGTAAAATAAATGAATTGAAAATTTCACTAGAGGGGTTCGAGGGCAGACTTGAACAGGCAGAAGAAAAAATTCGTGAACTCAAAGATAGGTCATTTGAAATAATGGAGTCTGAGGAGCAAAAAGATAAAAGAAGTAAGAAAAGTCAGCAGAGCCTAAGAGATTTATGGGACACTATCAAGTGGAGCAATATACACATTATAGGAGAAGGTAAAGAGAGAGAAATTAAAGAAATGTGGGGGAGGGGAGTAGATTGTTTGAAGAAATAATAAATGATAACTTCCCAAATTTGGGAAACAATGTGGATATACAAATCGAAGAAGCTCAACAAATTCTATGTAGGATAAATCCAAAGAGCTCTCCATCAAACTACATTATAATCCAACTGTCAACAAAAACAAAAAGAGAATCTGGAAAGCAGCAAGAGAAAAGGAACTCATCATGTACAAGGGAGGCCCTATAAGATTGTCAGTGGATTTCTCAGCAGAAACCTTGCAGGCTAGAAGGCAACGGGATGATATTTTTAAAGGCTATAGGAAAGAAACCTGTTAACCAAGTATACTGTATATGTGGTAAAACTGTCCTTGAAATGAGTAAGAAATTCAGATTTTTCCCAGACAAACGAAAGTGGAAAGAGTTCATTACCACTAGACCTGACCTAGAAGAAATGCTGAAGAGTATCCTTCAAGTTGAAATGAAAGGATGCTGGATAGTAACTTGAAGCCATGTGAAAGTACAAAGTTCTCTGTAAAGGTAAATATATAGACAAATATAAAAACTGGTATTGTAATTTCAATTTGAAACTCCACTTTTTATTTTCTACAGGATTTAAAAGCCAGATGTATAGAAAAAATTAATTTTATTTATTTATTTGAGAGAGAAAGAGCATAAGACAGGAGAGGGCCAGAGGGAGAAGGAGACTCCCTGCTGAGCAGGGAGCTTGATGCGGGGCTCGGTCCTGGGACTCTGGGATCATGACCTGATCTGAAGGCAGTCACTCAACCAACTGAGCCACCCAAGCGCCCAGTAAATATAAATTTACTTTAAATCCATATTAATGGATACACAATAAAAAAAGATGTAATTTGTGCTATCAGTAACAAAGTAGGGGGGTGGAGCTATAAAGTTGGAGTGCTTTATATGCAATAGAAGTTAGTTTGGTATCAATCTAGGATATTGTCATAACTTAAGGATGTTGTATGTAGTCTCAGTTGTAACCTCAAAGAAAATATCTACAGAATATACACAAAAGGAAAGGGGAAGAGAATCAAAATGTGTCAATGTGTGCCTACAAAAAATCAACTAAACAGACAGAACAGACTTTATATCAAAGATTTTTGTAGAAGATAAACAGGGGCATTATATAATGAAAAAATTATCAATTTGTCGAGAAGACATAGTAACTATATATGCACTAAACAGCAGAACTCCAAAATATATGATGCAAACATTGACAGTATTCAAAGAAGAAATGATAGCTCTATAACAACCATCAAAGACTTCAGTACCCTGGGGCACCTGGGTGGCTCAGTCAGTTGAGCATCTGACTCTAGGTGCCGGCTCAGGTCTTGATCTCATGGTTGTAAGTGTGAGCCCTGTATTAAAAAAAAAAAAAAAAAGACTTCAGTACCCTTTCAATAAGGGATAGAACAACCAGATTAGAAGATCAGTAAGGAAAATGAGGTCTTGAACAAACATTGTAGACCAGTTGGAACTAACAGACGTATATAGAATATCCCACTCAACAACAGCGGAATTCACATTTTTCTCAAGTTCATGTGGAACAGTATCCAGGATAGCCCATATGTTAGGCCATTAAAAATGACTTAATAAATGTTAAAAGATTGGAATCATACAAAGTATCTTTTCTAATCACAATAGACTGAAACTAGAAATCAACAACAGAAGAAAAACTAGGAAACTAAAAATATGTAGAAATTAAATAACAGTCTTAAACAGCTAGTGGATCAAAGAAGAAATCACAAGGGAAATTAGAAAATATCTGAGACAAATGAAAATGAAAACACTGTATACTAAAATTTGTGGGATGCAGTGAAAACTCTGCCAAGAGGGAGGTTTTTAACTGTAAATACTTATATTAAAAAGAAGAAAGATCTCAAATCAATAACCTAACTTTACACCTTAGAAAACTAGATGAGGAAGTACAAACTAAACCTAAAGCTAGCAGAAAGAAGGAAGTAGAGATTAACAGTCATTAAAAAGTTCCCAACGAAGAATGCTTAATTCTTCGTGGTGAATTCTGCCAAACATTCAAAGAGGAATTACCACCAGTCCTTACTCATACTTTTCCAAAAATTGAACAGGATGGAACATTTCTTAATGCATTCTATGAGGCCATCTTTACCCTCATACAAAAGCCATACACAAACATTGCAAGAAAATTGCAGACTAATATTTTTTATGAATATTGATGCAAAAATCCACAACAAAATACTAGGAAACCAAATTCAACAGCATATTAAAAGGATTATAGACCTTGACCGAGTGAGATTTATTCCTGCAAAGCAAAAATGGTGCAGCATACAGAATCAGTCAGTGGGATACACCACCTTAACAGAATGAAGAGGGGGAACACCACACGATAATTTCAATTGATACAGAAGAAGCAGTTGACAAAATTCAAACCCTTTTAAAACCTTTTAAAAACACTCAGCAAACCCGGAATAGAAGGAAATATTTCAACATAATAAAGGCCATTTATGAAAACCCCACGACTAACATAATATTCCATAGTGAAAGACTGAAGGCTTTTCTTGTAAGATGGGAATGAGACAAGGATGCCCACTTTTACCACTTTTGTTCAAGATAGTACTGGAAATCCTACTGAGAGCAATTAGGCAAGAAAAACAGTATCCAAATTAGAAAGTAAGAAGTAAAATGATCCCTGTTTGCAGATAATCTTATATGTAGAAAACCTTTTAAAGATTCCATCAAAAAACCCTGTTAGAACTAATAAATTCAGCAGAGTTGTAGGACACAAAATCAACACACAAAAATTAGTAGCATTTCTATACATTAACATTAATCTGAAAAAAATTAAGAAAATTCCATTTGCAATATCATCAAAATAAATAATATACTTAGGAATAAACTTACCCAAGTAGGTGACAGACGTATACACTGAAAATTACAAAACACTGCTGAAAAAAATAAAAAAGCCATCAACAAATGGTAGAAAATTCTGTGTTCATGGGTTGGATTTACCTTTCACCATGTACAAAAATTAACTCAAGCCAGAACCTAAATGTAAGAGCTAATACTATAAAACTCTTAGAAGAAATCATAGGGAGAAAAGTTTCTTGACATTGGATTTAGCAGTGATTTCTTAGATATGACACCAAAAGATTAGGCAACAAAAGAATAATTAGATAACTTGGACTTCATCAAAATTAAGGCAGCCAAGGAATGTGAGAAAATATTTGCAAATTATGTATCTGATAAGGGATAGATATCTAGAATATATAAAGAAACTCCTACAGCTCCACAACAACAACAAAACCTGAATAAAAACTAGGCTAAGGGTGCAAATAGACATTCTCCAAAGAAGTTATACAAATGACCTGTAAGCACATGAAGTGATCCTCAGCATTATTAGCCATTGGGGAAATGCAGGTCAAAACCACAATGAGATGCAAGTTCATCCCCATTGTATTGGCAAAGATATGGAGAAGTTAGATTCTTGTACATTGCTGATGGAACTGTAAAATGGTAAAGCCACTGTGGGAAATGTATAGTATTCCCTCAAAAAAATAAATGTAGGATTACTATATGACTCAGCCATTCCACTTCTGGGTATATACCCCAAAGAAGTGAAAGCAGGGACTTGAAGAAATATTTGTATATCCATGTTCATAGCAAGCTTATTTGTAATAGTCAGAAGATGGAAGCAACGCAAATGTCCATGGGTGGATAAATGGATAAACCAAATGCAGTATATACATAAAATGGAATTTATTCAGCCTTTAGGAGAAGGAAATTCTGACACATAGTACAACATGGATGAACCTTGAGGATATTATGCTAAGTGAAATAAGCCAGTCACAAAAGGACGTATAGATGTATGATTCTTATATGAGGTACTAGAGTAGTCAGATCATAGAGACAGAAAGTGGTAGGGTGGTTCCTAGAGGCTGAGGGAAGGTAATGTAGAGTTAGTGTTTAAAAGGTACAGAGTTTCAGTTGAGGAGGTGAAAAAGTTCTGGAGATAGCTTGTGGTGATGATTACACAACTTTGTGAGTATACTTAATGCCACAGAGCTGGACACTTAAGATTGGTTAAAGTGGCAAATTTTATGTATATATTTTACCACAACTTTAAAAAAATCTGTTGCAGAAAAAGAAAAGAATTGGTGTAACCTGGATTCTCTTACTAGCTATGTCTTATTGCTGTTCATCTATTTGTACAAACTTACCAGCCTTTTACCACTTAGTTGTCCGTACTCCAGGCCAGTTCTTCTCTTAGTGTTTCTGTGGAAAAGTGCAATTTAAGACTCAATTTAAGACTCCCATTTAAGAAGTCAATGTGCTACATCCATTTAAGAGCATTCTGTCAAGCAAAGGCATCCAAGTGTTACAAATTAATGAGGGAAACAAAGTCAAATAAGGGCAGGTAAGTGATTTTTAAAATATTACTGGCTGAAATTACAAAAGCAGCACATGCGTATTGAAAAAATGCAAGTAATTCAAGATACACCAAATATAAAGTGATTGTCTTCTCCCTTACTCCCGAGGGGTAAGCATTGTTAGTAATTTGTGAATCATATTTTTTGAAAAATAGAATGGTGCTAATCTGAAAAAGATTAAAAATTTTTAAGAACGTCTTTATCTTTTGGGGCATCTGGGTGGCACAGTCAGTTAAGTGTCCAACTCTTAGTTCCAGCTCAGGTCATGATCTCAGGATCATGAGATCAAGCCCCACATCGGGCTTCACGCTCAGTAGGGAGTCTGCTTAATTAAGACTCTCCCTCTCCCTCTGCCCCTCCCCACTGTGCAGGAATGCACGCGTGTATGCGCGCACTTTCTCTCTCTCTCTCTCTCAAATAAATACATTTTTTAAAATTGTCTTTATCTTCACCATCATCATCACTAAGATTTATCAAAGCTTATGTTTACCAAAGTGCTTTATACAGTCATCTGATTTAATCACCATACAAGTCTTGTGAGGAAGTATTATTTTCATTTTTCAGTTAAGGAAAAGGAAGTGCAAGAGAGTTGAAATAACTTGCCCACAACCATGTATCTTATAAGTACTAACGCAAGTAGAACTGTGATTTGAAAAAAATCTACCTGACCGTAAATATCATGGCTATAACTTCTTTGCCTAAAATCATCAATAGTCTTGCAGATTCATATATAATAGGGCTACCTCATTCCGCTTAATGGCTGACCATATCTCTTGTACTACCTCTTCCTTAAATCGTTTTTTTAACATTCCAGATAGCATGTTTGCTTTTTCTCATTTCTCCTTGAGTCCCTTAATCTCCTTTGTAGGTTTATTCTCTACCACCCTGCTGGTACATTTTAGTTTTTCAAGACTTTCTTCACTTCTTATTTTATATTCTTATAGAGCTATCTCATCTTCTCCTGTAATTTCAGATACCTATAACAATGACTCCTAAATTTATCTCCCTACTCCAGATCTGCCCTCTGAGCTCTATACCCATATATATCTCATTGCTACTTGGAAGAATGTTAAATTGAATCCCCAGACCTCCACTAATTTTTCCTCATCTGTATCATTTCAGAAGAGTAATGAGTTTTACTAACTGCTATGGAGAATTATACCACCTTCTATTTATCCTAAATTACCTCACTTAAATTTCAAAGGATGATTCCTCATTTTATTACTAGCATCCTATTATTGGTCATCAAGTATATTTACTTTCCCTGGCCCCTAAGTAGTTTTTCTCTTTTAGTTCAATACCAAATTTTCCATTATTATACCTAGGCACTCTTGGCCACCACGCCATTAAATTGTATTAGAATCTCTCATTTTAAGAACACATAACTATTTTGAGCTTTTCCTTCCAGAATAGCTTTTATTCTACTCCATACTAAAATGTCACATAACCCCAGATAATGCTGAGCCAGTTGCATCCTGTTCCTCATTCAGTCCTTAAATTTATATTACATCGTAAAACAGAAAGGAAAATTATCATTCATTAAATGAATATATTTTATAAGTTTCACATACTTTATGTGTAAATCCTCATAGCCTGGCGAAGTAGACATAGTTAGCCCATTTTAAAATGAAAAAACTGAGACTCAGAAATAAGTAAATTTTTTTCAGCCAATGTGGCAGAATGTATACTGAAACTAGGTTTATGTGAATCCACATTTGTTTTACTAACCTAGCTAAATCACAGCCCATTCCAGGTATTCAAACTGTTCTTCCCATTACTATGAATAACCTATCTGGGGTTCCTCTTTTCTTGGATGAATCCTTACTTTGTGATTTATACACCTCTTATGAAAAGAGACTGGAGTGTAATGCTTGTTATTCATTTTTCTTTCATTCATCCTACAGTTTATGACGTCCCAGGTACATAAAAAATGTAAGGGATTCAAAGATAAGTAAAACATAGAGCATGCACTTAAAAGGTTCATAATCTGAAATCACTTATTCTATTTGTTGCCCTGTGTAAGCATTCATATGTACCAATGCTAAGAGGTCTTATGATTGCTCCAAAGTAGAGGGATGTTTTAATCACAGTAGCCCCTGACATGGACAGCTTTTAATGTGCTTACAGAATAAGAGAAGAAACTCTTAAATAGGACAGTGGCAGAGTTGTCTCGGTCCTTGAATTAGTTACGGTACAGGATAAACTATTGTTAACAAGAGACCAAGAAGTACTGTGCTTAAATAAGATAGAAGTTTACCCTCTCATGCAAGAGTCCAGAGGTGAGTAGCCAGGGACAGTAAGGCAGCTCTACCATCCTTAAAATATGGTTTCCCTCTCTGGAATCACAGTGGCAATTCCTGTTAACATTTCCCTGCCAGGGAGACCAGAGAGAAGCATGGAAGAGCAGATAGCTTTCTTTTAATTATGCAGTCCAAAATTTGTACAGGTCACTTCTGTTCACATCCTGTGAACAGAACTTAGACATATGGTCGTATGCCTGTAAATATATCCTCAACTGGATGACCATGTGTCCAGGTAAAAGTCTGTATTACTGAAAGAAAAAAACAAAAATATGTATGGGGGAATAATTAGCAGTCTTTGCCACATCTTTTGGCTGACGAGGCTAAAGTTGCTGGAGAGTATCTAATATGACAAGAGTCCATAATGTGGACTTAAAATATTTAATCAGTTTTATTACTTATACCAAGTTGCTTCTTGTACATTTCTGCCACTGTTCTGTGGAAGAAACCAAGTATACTTAATAAAGACTTAAATATCCTCTATTGCTTCTTTGACCATCTTTTCAAGAGAAGAATCAGTAATAATTAAAACATCTTGAAATTTTAAAATTGTTTACCACTCTTCTTTTTTTCCTTTCTTTGGTCCCCAAAATCTCTGTGTAAAGTGTCCGTGGTAGTGGAGCAGTTGACGCTTGTTTTTTTCTACAGAAGCTACTGGTATTAGAATAAAGGTGCTTCTGGCTATTTCTGATCAAAGTTTTATTTCTTCTATCTTACATTGTCAATACTTTGCCATAGACTCTTTTTCTACCTATCAAAATTTAAAATATTTGTATCCTTTGTTCCAGGTTTTTATTTCTAGAAATATTCCTATCAAAACTTTTAGACAGGTATGCTAAGATACAAATTCAAGGATCTGTTAATAATTGGGAGAGTTTAAATTATAATGTTCATTCAAAAATATCGTGAGCACCTATTCAGTATATTGTATCAGGAACTGTTCTAACTATTGGGTCCACAGTGATAGGCATACATGCTCCCTGCTTCGTGTAATGGTGGTACATCTAGTAAAGCAGAGACTAGTCAAGTAATCTCATAAATGTAAGTTTTCAAACTCTAATAAGTATTAGGAAGAAAAGTAAACTGCTATTGGAACATCTGTTAGGGACTTTACCTAATCTAGGAGGTCAGAGAAGATAGGCTTTCTGAAGTCATTTTTGAAAGGGCACGGTCGGGGTACTCTCCAAGTATAAGGACCTATGTTATACAGACTCATTGGCCTAAAAGAATTGAAAGTATAAGGGAAATGTGCAATGAGAAGAATCGGGGGCAAGACTGTGTAGGGTCTTTCGAGGCCATATTGAGGATTTTTGGTTCTGTATTTTGAGAACAGTAGGAAACCAAGATATTAAGATATTTATGGGTGAAGGGTGGAAGGACTGAATGGATGTTATGATTACATATGCATTTTGCAAAACACAGTGACTACAGTTTAGAGAATGGATTGGCTGATACATTTAGGGAGAGCAGTGAGGTTATTGCAGTAGATAATTAAGGTTGTGATGGCTTGAATGGTGATGGCTACATTAGAGACAAAAAAGTGGATAGATTTGAGAGATTCAAGATTAAAACTGACGCTTGATAACGGATTGACTGTAGAACAAGTAGATGTCAAGGATTGTTATAGGTTTCTGGATAGATAGTGGCTATCTGGATGGATGGATGGATGGATGGATGGATGGATGGATGGATGGATAGATAGATAGATAGAGGTGCCATATACAGAGAGGGAGTCCAAAGGACCTGATTTTGCAGGGAGCTGGGGTGGGAGGAGGGAGAAAGAGAAGTTGGAGGGAGGAGATCATCAATTCTGAATATGTAAAAGTTGAAATGCTTTCCCAGCAGCACTTGGCCACATAAATCTAGAGGAGAGACCTAGGAACCTCAGGGGAGAGGTCTGGGCTAGAAGGAGAAATTTGAGAGTGGTGTATAACCTGCCACTTCAGATGAGATTGTTAAGGAGAGAGTATATAGCAAAAAGAGGACCTTGGTAGAACTGGATATACTTACATAATATGCCACAGTGGTTATTTAAGGGCTTGGGCTTTGACAGTCAGGCAAACCTGAATTCAAATCCCAGGTCCACTGCCTACTGAGAAACTTTGGGCAGGTTATTTTGTACCTCTTTGTGTCTTCAGTTTTCTCACCTGTAAAGTGTGGAAAATAATCTACTCAGAAGATTAAAGGACTAAAATGAAATAAAATAGAGCTCTCTGATTTTGGCACATAGTAAGTATTCAGTGAAATGATCATATGATGATAATGTATTGTTGAAAATTTTGGTTACGGAATAGTTCACAGTTTTTAAAAAGTAAGATACATATATATGTGCACAGAAATTCTGAAAGGGTACATACCAAAGTGTCAGTAGTTAACTCTGGAGGACTGGAAGTCACAGTAGAGGAAAAGACTCACTTTTTACCTTGTGCATATGTGGGGTTTTGTTGTGGTAGTGATGGTAGACATTTTGTTGTTTTTTTGCATTTTCTCAACAAATGTGCTACTTTTGTGATTTTTAACAGCCATTAATTGTTACTTAATCATTTTTGACTATTTTTTCTCTGTGTAAACTTTGAACAACCAGGGTTTTTAGTGTTTTTTTGCTTGATAGAATGTTTTTGATTCAGTGGAGGTACTACACTGCTTTCTCAAAAAGAAACTTCTGAGTCCTGGGTTACAATGAACTAGAAGAAAGACTGAGAAAACTGGCTTAGAGCATGGGGAAGTTGTGTGGTAAGTCTGGTGACACATATTATCCATGTTTAGTGGCTATCAGGGCTTTAGTTAATGGATGCATACACTAGATGCTATGGTAACAGATATTATATAGATACCTTGCTCATTATTAAAGGAAAGGAACTAACATTTGCAAAAAGCTTATTATGTACCAGATAACTTACACCATTTGCTTCAGTCCTTCAGGCAGATACCATTTTCATTTCAGAAAGAAAGAAACCAGAGCTCAAAGAGACTAATAAATAAATTAATCAGAACCAAAACACAAGATCATAAAATAAAAATAGTTTGTCATTCTTTACCATTTGGCATACTGAGAAATTGGTGGCAGCACTGTCACTAAATAGTGGATAATCAGATTGATAACCTGATCTGTCAAATTGCAGATCTAGGTAAGTCTTGATGGGGCCGGGGTGGGGAGGAATAGCAGGGCTTGTAACCTAGTTATAAGAAAATATAGCAGAGAGTGGTTGAAGAATAAACTCTGTAAACCAGGATCTCTAAGTTGCTAATCCTATAAATCTCTTTTTTTTAAACTTAAAATTGAAGTTGATATTTAGTTTACCCAGAGTTTCAAGATAAGGTAGTTTGTGATCAAAGTGCTGTATCTTGGGACAGTTATTATTTAATTGTCTTACTTCCATGAACTGTGGAGTTTCCTTATTGAGAGCCATTTGTGGTAGCCTTCTATAAAGCTTTTGTTCTCTTTGTTAATCTTGGAACAGTCTGAAAGGTTTTTAAATTGAGATTCTTTTTTTAACCCATTCAATTTATTAAATTCCTATTGTCTTTATACCTGGAGGAAAACAATGGTATTTTTCAGAATATTGAGATTAATTCTTGAGGATGAAAAGAGACAATGTTTGACCTTTTGCAAGTATCATTGATGACGAAGGGCACTTGAACTTTTATTCCCGCATCTAGGAAATAAGTGCTTTGGAAAATATGAAAAATGACAGTTTTCCGTGTCAGCAGTAGGAAAAAAAATTCAATTTATAGAACTCTTTTAATATTTATGAAACCCATGAAAACTTGAGCAGCTGTATATCCAAAATTATAGAGAATATGCTGCCGTAGTTTTGAAGATGAATTGAAATTTTCCCTGGATAAAGGGACAGTTCTAAAGATAAGCTTTCTGCTTTGTTTATGACCAGGGAAGGACATGTATAGACAACCATTTTTAATAAATTTAAAATGCGTAGTATATTGATCAGCATTGTTTTAAGTTTTGCTTTTGAACACTAAGAAAGAATACAGAGTACGTTATGGCACAAGTACCTAAGTACCTGTTTACCTCTTTAGATGCTGGTAGACCACTTGTTTTGCTAGTCTTTGGAATTGGAAGGAGTGTCAAATACACAGAAGCCAGAGTCATCTTGGCCAGATGGTGTTTGATACAGATGGATGGTTAGTTGTCATGCAGATCTCCTAGTTGGTAACTTGTTGCTGCCATCTGACTCAAAGAATCATTCACACACACTGGCTGTCAAAAGCATCTTCTCTTCTGTCTGTTTTAGCTGTCATGTCTGTGCTCTGTACAGAAGTGTTGACAAGACATTGCTGTTGTACATTTTCAATGTGGTTGTTAGTGATTTTTCTGTTTTGTGGGGTCTTTGATGGGGCTGGAATGTACTTGATTTGTAATTGTATTGTTTTGTTTTTTTTTTTAAATACTGTGACAGTACAACAATTATCTGACCCTTTAAAAGAACTTTTCAGGTTGTAAGTTTATTCAGATCTGTTCAATGAACAAAAGCATTTAATAAAAAGAAAAAAAAGTACTGTTTCAGTTTCCAAATATAACAAATAAATTTAATTCTACTGGTTATTTCCCAGTTTAATACAATATCTTCTCTGGACTTTCCCTCTCATAGCCTTGTGGTCAAAATCTTTATATTATTCTCTGAATATGTATTTTCTTTTCTTGAATTAGTACCCTTTTTTTGCTGATGGTATTAAAAAAAAGGAAAAAGATCTTTAGATATTGCCTATCTTTTGTACCCATCTTCTCAAACTTAATTTCCTTTTGTCTTATTCACCTACTGACCTGTCTCCATTTTTCCTGTTTCCCTTATAAAATATAAGCAAAGCCTTTTCTCCATTCTTTCAGGTAACTTCTGAAGTCATGTCTGTTTCTCTGATACTTAGTTAACAACTTAAAGTCTATTTATTCCACTAATATTTACTGAGCATCTCAAAATTGGCCAGCCACTCTGCTATACTCTAGAGATACCAGAAGAAAATAAGCCTCTGCCCTTGAAGAGGTCATAGTCTAAAGCAAAATCAGAAGTATAATTAGACTAGAATACTATAATTGCTATAATGTAAGTATGTGGAAAAAGCAGTAAGAAAACAAGGACCATTGCTATTCTTTTTCCCCTACTGTACTTCCGGAATATGAGTTTTTAAGTTATTGCAGTTTGCTGGAGTTTATAAAGTACTTTATTAAGTAGTTTAAGAAATAGTTCAAAACTTCAACTTGAAAATTTTCCCAGCCAATGAGTACATTTTCAGCATTATTCATTTACTATAATATTTTATATGTAGGTGTGCTGAAGTATGTGTTCAAGCCAGAGACTAAAAGATGAATATTACCTGGCAGAGCCTTCTGAGTTGGTTCCAAAAGAAAATACAAGTCCCTTGGTTTTTCATGAAGGTGGGAAAAAATGTATATAGTAGAAGGAGAGTGGGCTGAGATTTGAGTAACTTACACATTTATTCTGGGCCTATCTCTAATTGCTAAGTTTTTTGTCCTGGTTACTTAATGTCTGGATAGTAGAATATTTTTACCTATCGAAATGTAGTGAAAGAATGGGCAATTATTGGTCAGTGTTTATGAAGAGCTTTGAGTTCTTTGGAGAACATTGTAAATACACAGAAGTAGATAGTGAAGAAGTAACATTAGCATGTTTGCTGATTCCTTAGCCTGGTAATTCTGTGTAGCCCAGGTAAATTTAAGCTATTATAGAATTTGCTATAAACCTTTAAATCCTTTTTTCAGTCAACCTACTCACTCTAGGGGTTTGGATATAAATTTATGTAGGAATAAGATGTCTTGGTCTGAGAGGCATGGCCCTAGTGTTTAAGGTTTAGTTCTGAGACTCATAACCATAAGTCATATGGTCCAATTGGACTCAGAACATACATTCTTCTATTTATAATAATAAAATTAGGCTTCTTTTTTTTTTTTTAAACTTGGATTCCTTATTTCCTTTTTTTTCATCAGTGATGTACTAAGTATCTCCTATGTATAAATTACTTTGCAGAATTCTATGGGCGTATCAAGTTCTATAACGCTACTCTCAGGCAGCATGCAAAGATAACAAACCACTTGAGTTACTTATCAGCTCTGTCAGTTATTCTTGTTTGAAATGTATTACTTATAAAATTTCACCCTTTATTTGGGAAAATGTGGTATTTTGCTTTAATTTCCTAAGCTAATTTATTTTGGGAATCTAGGAACAGCTGTGTAACTTATAAAGAACTTTAAGCTTATTGGTCTCTGAAAATAATAATTTCACTGATTTTTAATTACGATAAAAATTCAATTCAAAATCAAATATTTTTTTTAAGGTTTTATTTATTTGAGAGAGAGAGAGAGAGAGCACAAGCACAAGCAGGGGGAGCAGCAGAGGGTAGACCAGAAACAGGCTCCCTGCTGAGCTAGGAGCCTGATGCAGGGCTCTATCCCAGGACCCTGGGATCATGACCTGAGCTGAAGGCAGATACTTAACCAACTGAGCCACCCAGGCACCCCTCAAAATCAAATATTTAGTATCTACTGAAGGACATTCTGAGATTATTAAGACCCTATTTTACATTCAGGGAATTTATGATTTAGTCCTTTATTGTTCTTTATTGATAAAGAGTTCTCTATTATTTGTTGATAATATATTTTTAAGACTTTGTACTAATTTGGTAATTGTAATGCAACATTTTCATATTTGCTTAAAGGTTTGTTAACATCAGTTATTCTCTAATACAAACTGCTATCTTCTTTCATTGCTTAATTCTCACAGTCATTGCAATAAAATAGCAAGATGAATGGACTAAAAATATATGGGAAATTATGATATTTAAGATACCCAATAAGGATTCTGGATATTCTCTTGACTTCTTAAAATTTAATCTGAGAAAAGAAGTTTCTGATCAATATAATTTTATAATTTGTACTTGCTCCTTTGTTTTCATTACAGTTTTAGTATGCTACTTCCTTTGTGGTTTTATACTCTAAATACAAATTCAAAACTGTTTATTTAAAAGATGGGAAATCTTAACATTTTTTAAGTTAGTAGGTATTTTTATAGAATAATATAGCATCCATTTTGTTATTCATGCTTTTTTGTTGTCATTAGGGACTGAATTCTAAATTACAACTTTTATCCTAACTGAAGGACCAAGAAACATACATTTGAACTATTAACTGAAATTTCTTTAATTAAGATGATTTTTTAAATTTTACAGTGTTTTAAATCAGTGATGTTTAGAATGATTATTAATACGCTATTGGAGCCAGTTTTTAGTTCAGAAATAACATGTTCAATACCTGGGAAATGGCAGCAGGGCAACTCATATCTATATGTGATTAATTATTAATGGACAGTAAATGTATGTACATATCTGTCAGTGAATATCAGGCTAACTGGTTTTTATGTCAGCAGACTGAGAACTATGAGCAGAGAATACGTGAGCAACAGGAACAGCTGTCACTTCAACAAACTATTATTGACAAGCTAAAATCACAGTTATTTCTTGTGAATTCCAGTCAAGGTATGTTCATATTAATTTTTTATGCATTTCTTGAACCTCTTAGAGAAAAGAAAGGTGGAAATCAAATTTTTCTTTTATATTTCTCCATTGTTTCTCAGTAGTTCTGGTATTTTAGTAACTGTGGTACAGTTACATATTTTTATTTAAGAAATGGATACTTGCGGGGTATGGAGAAATGAACATTCACATATACTATATTGTAGAACTCTAAGTTGATGAAACTTCCTAGAAGACAATTCACCTTAAATAGCAAAAACTTTTTTAAATGTCTGTGCCTTTTAAATGAAAATTTCAAGTCCTTAAAAATACGTCATAAGAAAATATTTGTTCAGGAACTCAAAGACATGTATGCCAAGGTTGCTTATCATAATATAATGTCTAATAATGAAAAATTAGAAATAAAGATGTGTTCAGCAGTTAAATTAGTCATTCATGTAACGAACAGCTACGTAGCCAAGAAAAAGTGATAATAGATGTTAACTTACTAACATGAGACATTCATAATATTTAAAAAATGAACAAAGCAGGATAAAAATATATATATAATTTTATTTTATGTGTGCAAAAAGAGGTTCTTGTTTGAATTTATATGTATAGAAAAAGAAAAACTGTGATAAAATATAAACCAAAATGTTAACAAGAATAATTCACAGGTCATAAAAGTTGTGGGGAGCTTTTATTTATTTATTTTTGGCATGTCTGCATTTTCTAATTTTCCTAGAATAAGTATGGAGTAGTTAGGCAAATAATTATCTTAAACAAGGGATACATACCTGGAAAATATGGCTTATTAAAAGTTTAATTGCTGTTGTTGATATGAAGTTGCAAAGAGCTTCTGGTTTTCTAAATTCTACATATTTTTTACACCACTTATTTTGGGAGTGGGAGTTTTGTGTATTTAGTGGGAATGAAAAAGTCTAAATGGGAAAATTTAAATTGTCAAAGTAATTATTATCTAAAGAATTTTTGAAGCTCATAGTTTAAAATCTCTTTAAAATTAGGGTTTCTGGTTTGTTTTTATTTTTCCAGGTGGTACCAAAAACAGGGGTTTTCTACTTACATCCAAGAGGTTTTTGTCTTGCAGATAACAGTTTTGGCTATGTTCCCCTGCTTGAAGACAGTGAAGCAAGGAAGAATAATTTGACTCTTGATCAGCCACATGATAAAGTAAAATCAGGAATACCAAGAGAAAAACAATTACAGGTAGACTGCACTGCTGGTTTATTCCCTAAAGGAAATAAGAAATGAGAAATCAGGTTCCACAGACTTCCTGAATTATTCAGTCAGTATTCTGTGAAATATGGGTGGGCAGGAACAGGGGAGAGGGTGGACAAGATTCTTTTCAATCCTGCCATTGCTTCTGCAAAAAAGCAACATTCAAATGCCGATACATAACACATCTTCCTTGTTTTATTTTCCTGATAAGATCCACCATTGGAATTTAAACAAATTCTATTTATACACAAACAAATGACTTACATGTTTTTAAGTAGAAGCACTATTTCCAAGTAATATAAAGGCTTACTAGGTTTGTTTCGTGTTGCCTGGTATTCTCTTTCTATATCACAGGCATTTAACAAAGAAGTAAAACATTTAACTAAGGTAGATAGTAAGGCACAGATGATTCTGGATTAAAAAACAACACCGGTTTTTTCTTCAATTGCCTGTGCTTAATTTTTTAAAAATCCACCTCACCAGTTTAAGCAGAAGGAAACAATGTAAAAGGAACATTCTGCATCTGCAAGGAGACATATATGAGGATGTTCAAGCTACATTGCTTAGAAACAACTTAAACATCCATCAGTAGCAGAATGGCACATCTTTACATGAAACACTTTAGGAAAATTAAAATTAACTGAATATTTATGTATTAGTATGCCTAGATTTCAGAAACAGCGTTGAATAAAAAGTGGAAATTACAAAATGATAAAATGGGAATAATTTATGTAAATTTTTAAAAATATAAAATATTATGACATTGTTTATGAAAACACAAGTATGTAATAAAAGTATAAAAACATGGACAGGAAGTTACACAGCTCCTTTAGAAAACCGATCACCTCTACAATTGGAGATAGAATAGTCTGTGATTCTGGGAAGGGCTTTAATTGTATCCACAAGTTCTTTTTTTTTTTAAAGAAAAGAGCTGAAGCAAAATATTAACACTTGTTAAATCAAGGTAGTGGATATATACGTACATATTGGTCTCCATGTTTTTATGAGTCATTGAAATGTTATGTTTAAAAAGGAATTTTTTTTAATGAGTTAGGTTTTAATAGGATGAAACAGCTTTTAAATAAAATAAGATCTCCCAGTAAATGAGGACTCTTAACATGCACAAGACCAATTAAGTCAAGAATTCTGTATTTATTTCTTTTCTTCTAGATAAGGTAGAAGATTTTAGCTTTGTGTGCCAAGGTTATTCAGTTACCAATCCCATAACTAAGACTACCTAAACTTATTTTCATTTAACATCAAATATGAGAAATCCAATTTAGATACATTTCTATATATAAAGATTTTAAAATGGGAAGTTCTCTAAAGTATCTTCCACTTCATTTTTTTTTTTTAATCATTCTTGTTTTTTTATTTGGATCATTCATCTCTTCACCTCCACTGCAATTTCCATTTATCTCAAAATGCTAATAAACACAAGAAACCCTGGCACTGGAATATGTTTAGGATTATTCTGTAAAAGACAAAATTCAGAAACAGTGATTCTGACTTCTGAAATACAGTTTTGTGATTGGGTCTATTATAGTATATTACAAAATAATTGAACTACTCTATAATGGTGACTTATAAATTTAGTGCTTAAATAAACTATACATTCCACTTTCCTGTTTCAGGGACTTCTAACTATTATTTACCATTAATTTTTATTCAAAATTCCCATATTGCAGTTATAACATTTCTTTGAAGATTATTATCAGTTCAAAATATAGAGAAGGTATTTTTGAAGAGATTAGTCTTGGTTTGAACAAATGGGATGGTGTAAAAGACTCTTAGATATGTTGGTAATTTCATTTATTTTATATTTGGGTAATTTGTCATTGTTTATGAAAGTTTTAGAGTTTATTTCTCAGTAAGTGTTCAGTGGGAACCTTCAACAGAATTCTTTTTTAAATTACATTTGTTTTATTTTTATAAGATATCTTTTGTTCACAAAATATATGTCTGGATACCTGGGCTAACGTTAAGTGTAAGTAACAGAAATTATGTCAGAGGTGGCTTATTTCTGAAGAATTAACAATGTTGCATCAGTTGTGACTTTAATTTGTAGACAGACAACAGAGGGAAAAATATAAAGCTCCAAGTAAGAAATAAATCTAAATTCAATGAGTTCTCTTAATGATCTTTACTAGTAGGGGAAATGTTTATCTGACAGCCACATATTTAATACTTTGAATAGCTCATCCACTCAGTCTTCTTATACTTGTAACCGTTTAATAGAAATAAAAATTAGTCTCTTGTATTTCAGCTTTCTCATCTTTCTTTATATATCCAGAGCCAAAGTGTTAATGAGCACTAAATATATAACAGATTAAAAAGAAGAGTAAATATATTTTAAAAGAATGAATAAATTGGATTTATTGAATATCTGAGAGCTGGCTGTATATTGTAAAAAGTTAGGCTTCATTTAGAAAAATACTGCCTAATTAAGTAATTGAAATTAAAATCTTTTCAATTGGCATATATGTTGTTCTATACATATTGAGTCATAATTAAATTTACTTTTAGTTAATACAAGGAAAATCCATTCCTAAAGAACTTCGATTTTGGATATATCAGGGTTTTTCCAAAATGAAAAAATATGGGTTATCAGTTGCAATTTTGTAAAAGTATGCATCTACATATAAAAACTGCAAGGCATGATGTAGAAATGGCTAAGATAATGGTACAGTTCATTTTTTTCTGTTTTCAATATACTTTTATATTATTAGTCTTCTTAAAAACTAAATGATTTGTAGAAATCACATTCCCAGTCAGTTGGACTGGCCTCTATAATGAATTACTAAGTTAATAGAAATGCTTTGAACCAATAACACAAAGAAGCTACTAACCACCCACAGTCTTTTCCTTCAGTTAGCTGTGTGATTTGAGGATTTGTTTTCTTTAGACTATGTATTTTGTTTAAGATTTGGTTAGGATATTTGACAGGGGAAAGACCCATTGACATGCCAAATGCCAACCTTGAGTGCCTTGGAAAATGAGACAAAGAGTGGAGGATAGGGGTATATTGAGGGGAAAGAAGCTCTTTTAGAAAATTTTATTTGAGAAACATGAAATTTATAGTTCAGCCTCTGTTCATGGTATTCCTACACAGAGCATGCAGGAGTCCTTTAAGTCAAGGGGCGCCTGGGTGGCTCAGTCAGTTAAGCATCCGGCTCTTGATATTGGCTCAGGTCATGATCTCAGGGTTGTGAGATCAAGCCCTGAATCAGGCTCTAAACTCAGCAGGGAGTCTGCTTGAGATTATCTCTCCCTCACCCTGTGCCTCTCCCCACTGTCCACCCCCCATGTGCATGCACATGCATGCTCTCTCTAAAAATAAATCTTTAAAAAAAAAAAAGTTAAGACATCAGAGCTTGTATAATTGGATGACTCTTAGTACTCTGCTTATAGTTTAGAGGCATTAGGGAAAAAGTACTCAGTTTAATGGAAAACCTGAGTTTCACTTCTTTTTTTTTTTATTGGCAGGGCAGGGGGAGCAAAGGGAGAGGGAGAGAGAGAAGGTCAAGCAGGCTCCATGCTCAGTGCGGAGCCTGACACAGGCTCAATCCCACACCCTGATCTCACAACCCTAGCCGAGATCAAGGGTTGGACACTTATCCAGGCTGAGCCACCCAGGCTCCCCTGAGTTGCACTTGTACACCACCATGGTTCGCACAGTCTTTCTTGATGAGATATTATTTTGGCAAAGGGGTCATTGCATCATCCATCATACAATAAAGTACCCCAAATTTTACCCCCAAACTTAACAGCTTAAAACAAATATTTATTATCTCAGTGCCTGTGGGTCAGAAATTTGGAAGTCACTTAGCTACATGGTTCTGGTTTAAGATCTCATATGATTAAAATCAGGACATGGGCAAGGGCTTCAGTCATCTAGAGGGTCGGTGTGGTTGGAGGACCCACTTCCAGGATGGCTCACTGACATGAACGTTGGCAGGAGACTTCTCCATATGGGCCTTTCTCACAACCAGGCCCATAACTTCCTCAAAGTAAGAAAGTAGGAGATCCAAGAGAGAGAGCAAGAAGGAAGCCACAGTGCTTTATATGACTTAGTCTCTACAAATCACATACCTTTATTCTGCTTGTTAGAAATAAGTTAAGAGGTGCTCCAGAGGCAAGGAAATAAGCTCCTTTTCTTGAAAGGAAGAGTACCAGAGATTTTGTAGATGTATTTTAAAAGTATCATGGGATTCTAGATTGTGGCATACAGAAGAGGGTACCAAAGATCAGGGGTGTGGGGTGTAATATTCAATTTATATGATAAATACTAGTGAAAAGTAGAGGACCTTGGCAGAATTTAATAGTAAATTCAACTTCCTGAATCCTATCACTGTTAATCTCGGAAGAAAAAAATATCATAGCTTCTCCTCTTAAGAACAATTTCAAAAATTCGAATGTAGACTTTCCAGGGAATAGCTGAGCGTGTTTTAGAGAACCAAGAAACTGTTTTACTCTTTCTTTTTTTATAGCCAATTTTAAAAATCGAAAATATGTAGAAAATCAAATAACACAAAAATACACATACTTAGTCTTCACAAAACTCTTATTTGTAGAACACCATTGTCTTGATGTCTCAGCAGTTATTTAAATAACAAATTATGTTTCTTAATATAAATATAAATTGGTATTGTTTAATTCACTTTTTTAAAAGCCAGGATTGTAATATACTGGGTCATTTTTAAGATCTTGGAAATAAGAGATTTTTATAATACTGCTCTGGGAAGCACTTCAGTTGCCAAATTAAAGATTTTATTTATTTATTTGACAGAGACAGCCAGCTAGAGAGGGAATACAAGCAGGGGGAGTGGAAGAGAGAGAAGCAGGCTCATAGCAGAGGAGCCTGATGTGGGGCTCGATCCCAGAATGCTGGGATCACGCCCTGAGCCGAAGGCAGACGCTTAATGACCGAGCCACCCAGGCGCCCCCAAATTAAATACTATTCTAGCTGCCCAGGGTTTGACAAAAATTGCTTGCCCTCCTCTTTCTATCCTACTTTTTGTTTTTGTGGAAGTTACACAAAAGTCTAGATAGAGTGTTTGGATGCAAGAAAATATGTAGAGAGCAATAATATAGAATGCGCAGAAGAATTTGGTGATATTGGTAAATTTTCTTTGCTCATTCATTAACTGAACTGCTGTGTGTACTTGACACTGCGAGCTGCTGGAAGAACAAAGAGATACTGTCCCTGCCCTCTGGCTTAAGGTCTTGGTTTAAAAAACAAACAAGAAAACCGACATTATTGATTGTTGTAAAGTCATTTCAGAGTCTAGGATCCAAAATACAAAGTATAATGTGAGTTTATTTGAACTTCTAACTATTTAAATAGAGCTCATGTGTTCATGTGTCCTAAGAGCTGATTTTTGCTTTATCTGATTTTCTGTGTATATTTCTTGTTTATACATGTCTTTTTTCATCTGACTTATATGCTTCAAGCAAAAGTATAAAAATACAAAGAATGCAGTTACTGAAAGATGCTGATTAGACAGTTGGCGCATTTCTAATGTAGTTATCATTATGATTAGATCAGCAGATACATGGTAGCTTTGAGGAGCAGCGAAGATTTTGTGGGTTTAGAAGAGTAAACCAGTGATGCAGCTGTGGAGCTGCCATCAGTGCTAACATTAAGGAAATAAGATGTGCTGTACCTGGCAATTCTAGTATGTACAGAGGCTCCGACATGTTTGGAGAAGGCTGATGTCTAAAAATTCACTTGTCAATCACTTAAACAAGAAGTATTTGAACTCCTTCTATTTGCCTAGTCTTGCTAGTCAGTGACAGGAATACAAAAAAAAGAGGAAGACAAGATCTATCTCCTTTAAGGAGCTACATAATCTGGTTGGAGAAACAAGGGTTTGGAGACCCAAAGCAATTAGCAAACATTATAAGACAATGCGAAGTCTTACTTATATGATAAACTGAAACACTAAGTATAATTTTATGGTACAGATAAAACATGTAGACCTTAATTTAAAAATAAAAATTCCCAGTGAGCTGAAGGTAGGTAGGCTTGAGCAGGGGCCCAACATTTAGTTCAAGTAGAGAAAAGAAAACATATTCTTATATGCCTATATTTTGGTAATATGTGCACAGATATGTAAATTTCTGCAAGATTTTAATGGGAAAAGAATAATTTCTAAGCAAGAACCAAAATTATTACAGGCCACTTTGGAGAGTGTTATATAAACTGAAAGCTGGAGTGCCTGGCTGACTCTGTCAGTAGAGCATGTGACCCTTGATTTAAGGGTCATGAGTTCAAGCCCCATGTTGGGTGCAGAGATTACATGCATAGATACAGCCATGTATACATACATACATACATACATACATAAATTAACTAAAAGCTAAAACTTGGGGTTTTGAAAGAGCATTTCATTTTCTATAACCTTTTTATTTTTTTATTTTTTTTTAAAGATTTTATTTATTTATTTGACAGAGAGAGACACACAGCCAAGGAGAGAAGGACCACAAGCAGGGGGAATGGGAGAGGAAGAAGCAGGCTCTCAGCAGAGGAGCCTGACGCGGGGCTCGATCCCAGAGCGCTGGGATCACGTCCTGAGCTAAAGGCAGATGCTTAACGACTGCACCACCCAGGCGCCCCTACTATAACCTTTTTAAAATAACATAATCATGGTTTCAGAAGACAGAATGCTCCCTACCATTTTGTTACTTTATCCTATACATGGTCCTTCAGTGAGAGGCATTGGTGTGTTCCTCTAGTTATGTATGACAGTTTCAGCAGGGTGAACTTTAGCTCTGCTTTACTTTCTGGACTTCCATAACTTATAAAATCCTAGCCTCACAAATCTACGTCTTAGATGGCATCCCTGTCCTTGAACTGTTCGTTTGTCATACACACTGGATTTCAGATGCAGTTCCTACTTAGGGATCTCTCTCTCTGAGTTTAGGCCTCCTGTAGCTTCTCACTTTTTCTATCGCAAGTCTCTTAAACTATATTTAGAGTCACTATTCTTTTAATGATCAGTTATCGTTTTTCATCACATTTTATTAGACAAAAATAGCGATTGTACCATCTGTACAATGGCACATGGCAGCCTAAGTTAGGGGCTTAGTAGGATTGGAGAGAATGTGTGTGAACACCCTACCCTGTCTTTTCTCTCAGAGCAAATGTCCTATTCCCCCTAGTTTTGTTTCTAGAGACTGGATTGAATATACTTTCTTTTAGTGTATAACACTTCTATATTACTCCTGTTTGGAGACTGGTCTTTGTTTATAGACCCTCTGGTAGAATAGTAATTAGAAGGAAGAAAAATTACCTTCAGTCAGTTTATTCATTAAAGTTCAGAGTTTTTTCCAAAGTGTCATATTAGATATATCACAGACTTAAGAAACAAAAAAATATATGTTGATACTTTGAAATTTCTGTTGCAGAAATTTTGATTGTTTCCAAATCTGAATTTTTTTTAAGATTTATTCATTTATTATTTTAGAGAGAGTGCACAGTGGGTAGGGGCAGAGGGAGAAGGCAAGAGAGTATCTCAGGCAGACTCCCCGCTGAGCATGGAGCTCGATCCCACAACCCTGAGATCATGACCCAAGCCAAAATCAAGAGTTGGATGCTTAACTGACTGAGCCACCCAGGCTCCCCTCCAAATCTGAATTATTACTCCAGCCTAGGTTTTTCCTGTCTGGGCCTCTGTTTTTTAATTCAATACATCGTTTTAAGGTTTTTGTTTTTATAATACTGGAAATAATTTTTGAGGGAAGAAAAAAAATGGAAAGGGGCATATCACTTTTTAAGTTTTCTTCCCAGGCTTCTAAGCGCATCTGATTATTTCTAGTGATGGCTTTTCTCCCCTTACTTCCGCCTTTTAAGCCCCTTCCTGACATTTCCCATTTTTCTTTTTTCTACTCTTCTCCAGATACCACAAAACAAAGTTAGTATATTCTGTTCAGCCCTGATTTCTCTTGACCCAGTCATGAAAGTCTGTTCTCTCAGCCTCAGTAGGTTAGGACTAGCCCCCCAAAACAATCTAGTTTCTCTTATATTATAATATGTCCTAAAAATCTCAAAATCTGTTTTGAAAACATTGGTTTTTCAGCATATGAAACGGTTCCACGTTTAGTCTGTTGTGATCTGTTGTATTGTTTTTTGGTTGAATTATATGGAATCTGGTTTCATACAGATAGGTTGTTAGGAAAGGGAAGAATATTTTAATAACCTTTTTAGAAATTGTGGTTAGAATAGTTAGAAACTATTCTCCTTTGATACCGTACCAAAATTCAGTAAGTAGTAGTCTCAAGTATTAATTGCAATATAAAAGCTGAAACCAGTGAACTTTTCTACTGCATTAAAAGCCAGTGGTCTACCTTGTACTTTAGATCTTTTACCTATATGATTTTGTAGCATCATGATTTGGTTATTTGGAAAATATTGCTTCACTGAGCTATACAGATCTTGCAGATATTGACTATGATAGAATATTTAAAAATCACGTTTAACATCTTACTGATATCATCATAAAAATCTTTTTAAGGATTTTGGGCAGTTGTCAAGCTTACTGTAACAGGTATACACATTCCCCAAGCTTTTAGTTTTCACTTGAAAACTTAAAACTTTTTTCATGCACAACAAGTCTTGTCAATTGTTTTCCTTAAAGTGAGAGGCTAACTTCATTTGCTTTTGAGAATGTCTGATTAACCATAGCTTGCATGTCAGTCGTTCTTTCAAGTGAAAATGGCATTCCTTTAAAAAAGTGACTAGTTCAGCTTGCAACTCAAACAGTTGAACCAGTGCTTTTCCCCAAGACAGTCCTTGTACTTTGGTATGAAACAGAAGTCCTCTGTGTGTATTTCCTCTTTTGTCTCGCACAATATTTAAATTTTTGATCCCATTAACTTGGGATCAAAATTTAATAAAATTAATAATTTTTATTGTCTCATCAAGGAGATAGCTTAGGACCCCCTGGTTTATTTCAGTCTTCACCATTTTCCTGAGGGGGGCACCAGAACAGGTCCTGTATTTACCAGTGATTCCGACCTTCTTGGTGCGTTTAGCCATGTCGCCACAAACTAGATCTGAGCCCAGAGAGCTACATCTTTATACTTTAAATCATGATACCTGTATATTGCTCCCGGTTACTTCTCTATACCTTCTGTATTAAGTCTAGAACAAACAATTTTGATTCTAGTCTGTTAAAGATAGTGTGGTGCCTGATACATTTCCTGGGGTATCCACAGAACCCAGACCTGTAAAATGTTGCATATTGTGTTCTGATAAATTTTAAAGGCATCTGAAATCAACAGTAAGACAACCACTTAGTTTAACCACAGAATCTCTAGCTAGCATTTTTCCCAATATTGTATTTTAACAGCCTCTTAATGGATTTGTAGTCTCCTTAAATATATTTCTAGAATTTGGTGGGGGAGAGACAGGGAAGGCTCACCTAATTTTTCATTTGTACCTAATACATTATACTTTGGCAGTCTTGCCATGTTATGAAACCTGAGTTTTTCCCTGAAAGATTTTTTTCTATCCAAGATGGATATCTTTTGTTTTCTCTCCCATTTTGCTTACCAGCAGTGGTGTTGTGATTTTTTGTATTCCAACGTAGTTTTCATCTAAGTAATTCTATATCAGATGGGTTTACGTACATTATTTCTACCCCTAATTGCTCTTCACTACTTAACATTAAGAACAGTATGTCTCCCTCTACACTGTATCCACATAATGTTGCAGGGCCTCACTGACTCGTCCTTATTCCCTTAAAGTGTCATCTGGAATTTACTTCTGCTGAATGACCAAATAGATGCAGTAACTCTTGCTTTCCTTCTTGCTGCAGCTGGTTAAACATTCTCTTCTCCTCTTGTCCTAAGGACAAAGTGAGAACTTTTTTTCTAAAGCTGAATCTAAAACTCTCCTTCCTACTTTTTTTCTATTTCTTTTGATGTGAGGAAGATAATAAATCTTGGCATTTTATTGCCCTTTGTCAGACCTACAGTTTTGTTTTGGATTTTACTATTCCAGGAAAGCCTAATCTCACTTTCTTTAAGGTTTTATCTTACCCTAAGATTTTTTTTACGCTAAGGAGAACACCATTACATTAAAAAAGGAAAATGAATGTTAGAAATTTGAACCATATTTGAGGAAAAGGTAATTAGGTTATGTTTTAAAATGTGGTCTACAGTAGACAACAGAACAAGTGAAAAGGTACTGTATCAAAAGAGATGAGAGTGGTTATCAAGAGAGAGGGGAGGCCTGAAAATACAGACTGTAGAAAATGAAAACTCAATAGAGTTGATACGAGAATGAATGATAAGAAAAGTATATAATGAGAGAACAGTGTGCCCATGTCTGAACCTTAGAGAATGCCCACATGTATGGCCTTGGTCAGGGGGCAATGAAAATATCAAAACTTAAAGAAGAAAACCTAAATATGTTATACTGGTAGCCAAAAAAAATGTTTCAAGGAGGAGGTTATAGTCAGTAGTGTGAATACTGTCAAATGAGCAGTGAACAGAATGAGAGCTTTAGGAAAAGCCAGTGGATTGGTGATTAAGACTTCTTTGGAAAATTATTGTGAAGGCTCAGAAGAATGAAGGGATTAAAAAAACAAAAAAGCCCTGAGTTGGGAGTAGGAGCTTCTGTATAGAAGAATGAGTACCTAACCAGTTCTCTACAAATAACAGTATTAACTCTGGCAAAATACACAAGAAGAACTCCCTTAGGAACTGGACACTGAACTTTGCGTATTTTAGAAAGGAGTCAAATATGGAGCAAGTCATCAGCTCAGAGTAAATTCCCAGTTTTCTATAGTTTTGTCCTGAGAGTGGTCATAGTTGCAGTGGCTGAAATTCCGGTAGAAAACCCACCATCATTCTGGCTGGAAGAATCAGGAAGGAGAATGAGCTCAGAATAAGCATGGTCACCAGAGAGAGGGAAGGAGCCCCAGAGAGGAGAGAGCCAGAGAAGGAAGAAGAACCCTAAGTTCTGTGTTTAAACTCAGCCCAAGTCTCTGGCTGTCCCCTGAGGCAGGGATGTGCAGGGGCAAATAGGAAGCAGTTTGCAGCTAAGGCTTATAGGACTGAACTACCCTTCAAAGAAAAGGAGTGACAGTTTGGAGTCTGAGCCTCATCAAGTTAATTGCCTACAAAAACATTTCCACCCTTGGCACTGTGTAGCATAATGTCTCCACAACATATTCACAATATTCAGGGTACAGCCTAAAGTTATTCAATACATGGAGAGTCAATTGTAACCCAGTTTCAAGGGAACACACCAACCCTAAGTGGATCTAGATAGTGAAATTGTTAGACAAGGGTTTTAAATCAGCTACCATAACTATGCCCAGTCCTCTATTAGGAGATGGGGGGCAGGAAGAGAATTGAGGTTTTGAGAAGATGGAATTAACAATAAGATACTCTCCATTGTCATGCTTTGTCAAATGGTTAACTTCCAATAGTAAGTTTGAGAAATAAACTATGAAATTTTGGTTAAGAAACTATTGCCAGATTGCTTCTGTCAGCAGTTGAACTGGTTTGGCAGAACTTGAGTAAATCTATCTAGGTTATTTTTGAATGTAAATTTCTACTTGGACATTCTTGAGCACAAAAAAAAGGCCATACCAAAGGGTTTTTCCCAGGCAAAATTTAAACATCAAAACTTGGCTTATCACTGCTTCTCATTGAGAAATGTATTTGTTGTATGACAGGTTTTAGAATCTTAAAATCAGTTTGCATTAGTGCAGTGTATGAATGTTACCGTTCTGTATCTACCTCACCATGCTAGATAACTACCCTGGGCTTCCCTGGCAGCCAAGCCCTAGACTGGAGAAATTAAGAACCTAGACTGATGAGGCCGGGGTTCCAATTGCAGCTACTCCATCTACTAGACTGTAGACAATTATTGGACCTCTTCAGAGCTTTATTTACTACAGCAAACTTCAAAATCAAAGTACCTAAGTTACAAGATTATGTGGATTAAGTTAAATAATTAATATATGCAAATTGCTTTAATAACAGCTATTTTCATGAAGATATTTTCAGTTCAACGTGGCAATGGTATAGCATAAAATTTGTGGTTAATGAAAAGGATTTTCCCAAGTCAGTTCATTTAAATTCTGGTGTTTGGAGAAGCAGTGGAGGAGTTATGGGAAGCCTTACTTTTTTAAATTGGTCATTTAAGGTATTCATTTTCTATTTTGCATAAAGAGGCATCTCCACAATTCGATATTTATTCTTATTAAGAAAATAAATTCAGAAAGATGTGCAAGTGGAACCTAATGCACAGTGAAGATTCAAAAGACAGACAGTAGGAGAGTATTAATCTCGCTGTGCTTCAAAATAACGTAATAGAATTGAAATTATAGTCATTGTGACAGTACTGGTAAAGGATTTTAACTTTTTTTAAAAGAACGTTTTATTGTAGCATTGATAGTGATTTTTGGGGATTTACATTAAACCAGAATCCTGTGAAGAACTTGGAAGTAATTGGGTATTTAATTTTATCCTTATATTGTTTATTTTCTTGCTGCTTCCTTCAGAACTCTGGAATGGATCCCATTTTGCCTTGAAATTGTTCCTGCACTGGCAGTGGGTTTGCCTGGCACAGTGTGTCATGCCAAACAGACAAGACTCGTAGGATTTGTGTTCCTCTTGCTTTGCTAGATTTTTAGTAATATTAATGAGGGTAAGAGAACTGTAGATTTCACACAGCCATAAATTCTTAAATACAATTTCTTGTATTTTTTATTTGTCTTTTGTCTTTGAACTTTCCTTTTACTATGCCTTTATATTCTCATCAAACCTCCTTTTTGTAATTTTTTTTGTTGCTCTTTCCACCTTAATCTCTTCCTTGTCTCAGCCGTATTCTCACTTTCTCCCTGTTTCAACCATATCCAGTACTTGACTTTACCATAACATCTTTGTCTCAATATATCTAAAACTGGTAAGAAAATATTCAACCTCAGTTTCTCCTTTAACATTTCATTGTTAGTTTCAGTAATCTAAGTGATAAGTGAATTCTTGTTTTCAGATTGTTTTTTCATTGCTCATTTATTTCTCCTTTTTCTTTTTTCTTTTTTTAAGATTTTATTTCAGGGAGAAAGAGCATGTGAGGAGATGCAGGAGAGGTGGGAAGGGCAGAGGGAGAAGACACCCTGCTGAGCAGGGAGGCTCAGTGAAGGGCTTGGTCCCAGAACCCTGGGATCATGACCTGAGACGAAGGCAGACACTTAACTGGCTGAGCCACCCAGACACCCCTATTTCTCCTTTTTCTGTAGAAAACTTTATCAAGCTAGTATTTATAACTATTCCACAGTTTATATTTCCTTTAATCCATCCTATCTCACCTTGGTCTATTTCTTGGGATTACATTGTTCCAAGTAAGAGCATAGTTCTCTTTTCTGTTTTAAAAGCATAATTTTAGGGGCGCCTGAGTGCCTCAGTCGTTAAGCGTCTGCCTTCGACTCAGGGCGTGATCCCAGAATCCTGGGATCGAGCCCCACATCAGGCCCCTCCGCTGGGAGCCTTCTTCCTCTCCCACTCCCCCTGCCCATGTTCCCTCTCTCACTGCCTCTCTCTCTGTCAAATAAATAAATAAAATCTTTTTTAAAAATAAATAAATAAATAAAAGCATAATTGTAGGGGCACCTGAGTGGCTTAGTCAGTTAAGCATCTGCCTTCAGCTCAGGTCATAATCTCGGGGTCCTGGGATGGAGCCCCAAGTGGGACTCCCTGCTCGGTGGGGAGTTGGCTTCTCCCTCTTCCTTTGCCCCTCTCCCACTGTCCCTCCCCCACAGTCTTGCTGTCTCAAATAAATAAAATCTTTTAAAATAAATAAATAAAGTCGTAATTCTACTTTTTAAAAAAAGGCATAATTCTAAGCCTCATCCAGAAACAAAATCAAATATTGGCTACACTCAGTTGCCTGAGCCACCTAAAAATAAATATTCCTTTTGCATCAACTAAATTTTAGAGGGAATCTTTGATATGAACACTGGAATAGAATGATAATCATTGCTGTAGTTCAAAATGTGTCATTACAAACTTAACACCTTTATTCGATGTTAGACTTTTCAGCTTTATATTCTATATAAGAGAGTATACATTATATTAATGAATGTAGTATTATCTTTATAAGTTTCATAACAAAGTTTAATTTCCTAACCTCAGTTGCTTAAAATTTTGAAGAAAAAACATGATTTTGAATTTAAATTTTATTGCATTTTCCCCCAGCTTTATGGAGGTATAATTAATAAATAGAAAATATATATATTTTCAGTGTACAGTATGATGGGCTTATTTTTTTTTAAGATTTATTTATTTGGGGGGGCTGGGAGGGGCAGAGGGAGAGGAAGAGAGAGAATTTCAAGCAAACTCGCCGATGGGGCTCCATCTCACGACCCTGAGATTGTGACCTGAGCTGAAGTCAAGAGTCAGACATTTAACTGACTGAGCCACCCAGGCACCCCCAACATGATGTTTTGATACATGTATACATTAAGAAATGATTACCATAGTCAAGCCAATTAACATATCCATCACTTTACATAGTTATCTTCTTTTTCATTGTGATGAATACATTTAGGATTTACTCTTTTACAAATTTCAAGTACACAATGTGGTAGTATTAACTATAATCACCATGCTGTACATGAGATCTTCAGAACTTATTCATCCTGCATAAATGAAACTTTGTACTCTCTGACCAACATCCCCCACAACTCCCCCCACCCCAAAAAAAACCCTGACAACCACCATTCTACTCTTCTACTCTACTTCTATGATTTTGGCTTCTTTAGAGTCCACATATAAGTGAGATCATGCAGTATTTGTCTTTCTGTGCCTGCCGTATTTTGCATTGGGATGATGTCCTCCAGTCTACGGCCATACCATCCTGAACGCGCCTGATCTCATCTGATCTCGGAAGCTAAGCAGGGTCGGGCCTGGTTAGTACTTGGTTGGGAGGATGATGTCCTCCACATCCATGTTGTCTCAAACAACATGATTTCCTTTTTTTTTTTTTTAAGGTTGATATATTCATTGTGAATGTGTATGTGTGTGTGTGTATATATATATATATATATGTATATATGTATGTGTGTATATATATATATATATATGTATATATGTATATATATATATATATATGGTTAGGGAGACTGACTCCCCACATAGTTGAAAATCTGCATATAACTTGACTCCCCAAAAACATAACTACTAGTAGCCTACTATTGACCAGAGGCCTTACTGATAACATAGTCGACTAACACATATTTTGTATGTGTATTATATACTGTATTCTTACAATAAAATACAGAAAATAAAATATTAAGAAAATCATAAGGAAAATACATTTACAGTAGTGTACTGTATTTACTGAAAAAAATCTGCATAGAAGTGGACCTGCACAGTTCAAATTGATGTTGTTCAAGGGTCAGCTGTACAATATTCCATTGTATATTTATATACACCACATTTTCTATATGCATTCATCCAATTATGGACACTTAGGTTGAATCCATATTTTGGTTATTGTGACTCATTTCCTTATTTTTCAAATTGGTTTTTAAAAGGAATAAAACACTTTCACTTTTAGTGCTAAATATAAAAAAAGGCTAGCATTGGGGAAAATCTACATTTCTTTCTTTAAGATGTTGATATCTAACAGATCCTGGACTCCCAACACAAACACACAGAAAAAGTTTTCCATTAGCTTTGCATTAAGAATAAATCTGGTTTGGGACTAACAAAAATATTAGCCACTTTTTCTTTTCCCTCCTTAAATATTGCATATTCAACTGGCCCTGGAACATATATTTTTTATATGATACCCATCTATGAGAAACTTAAATTGATTTACACTAAAACAAAATTCTCCCAATTCACATAAGAGGCAATTTAAGGAATCATTTCACAACATCTTTCAACTGTTTAAAATGGGTTTATCTTAATGATTTAGTTGAATGACTTATCCAGCGCCATAGTGGAAGTGTAAATGAAAAGTACGACGTGTAAAGCTCTTATTTCAGTATTCATTCCACAAGTTCGGCATTTCCAAACTAGTACTTGGAACAGTTTATAATGTTAAGTATTTTAAGTTTTAGTACCTCAAAATAAACTCATTTGTTGAATGATTTAACGTTTAAAGCCTCCTAAAATATAACGTTCAAAGTTCCCTTGCTTTCTTATTTGAAGTTGCAGTAACTTCAGCGTCCTGCAGTGCAGGGTCCGCTTGGATAATAGTTGAGAATAGAAAGAAAAATACAAGTTACCTCTTTTAATGTTTGCTTACTCTATGGGATGCTCTAGGAACTGCATAGTCTTCATTAAGTAAAGTAATTTAGCATTGAAAAGCAAGTCTTGAGTTTCTGGGGAGAGTGTTGGGAGTTGCCATTGACTACACTTAATTCTACATCCTTTGAAAAATAAATGATTGTTTTCAGAAAGTTGTGTCAGATAGCTACAATGGAAAATAGCATAGATATGCTATACCCATTCTAGATAAACCCCAGTGTAAAACTGCTTGCCATTGTTGTCATTTGTTAAACTAACAGGTTAAAAGGTCCCTTTTGAAATTTTTTCTTGGTATGCTGGAGACCTAAAATTTTCATTCGAACTATATCAAGATATTTATTTGGTGTAAATGATAGAAGATGCAGTGTATTGCTTAGTACAATCGTAATGTTTTTCTTCAATAAGAATAACAAAAATAATAGTAAGCAGGACTGTGTTCCTAATCCCAAAGAAGCTGAAGACCTTAAATTTACATACTTCATGGAAATTTCTCAATAAGAGAATCCTCCCTTTACCCCTTACCATTACACCTGAGGAATCTTTTCCTGATAAATTCACCCACACCAGTTATCAAATCTAAATGTCAGAGGGGCACCTGGGTGGCTCAGCCTGTTAAGCATCAGCCTTCGGCTCAGGTCATGACCCCGGGGTCCTGGGGTCAAGCCCCTAGTTGGGTTCCCTGCTCAGTAGGGAATCTGCTTCTCCCTCTCCCTGCCACTCTCCCCCACCCTGCCCCCACTTTGTGTGTGTGTGTGTGTGTGTGTGTGTGTGTGTGTGTGTGTGTGTTTTCACGTCTCTCTGTCTCTCAAATACATAAATAAAATCTTTTTTTAAAAAATCTAAATGTCAGAGAAGTAGGTTGACACAGGTTATTCGCCAAACCATAAGAAGTCTATCATTCTTTTCCTCCCTTTTCCTTCACCTTCATCTCCTCATCTCCATCCCAACCCCCTTGTTTTTAAGGGTTCTTTTAACATCAGAAGCAATCATTCCAGTTACTAATTCCCAAATCAGTTCTTTGGAAACTGGAATAGTCTTTACAGTCTTTTCTGTAAATATCTTCATTTTTAACAGAACACAACGGGCTTTTGAACAACAGAGGTTTTGAACTGAATGGGTCTACTTCTATGTGGATTTTTTTTTATAATTACAGTACTATTTTTTCTCTTCCTCATGATTTTTGTAATATTTTCTTTTCTCTAGCTTACTTTATTATAAAAATATAGTATATAACATACAAAATATATGTTAATAGAGTATTTATGTTATCAGTAAGTCTTCTGGTCAGTAGTAGGCTATTGGTAATTAAGTTTTTGGGGAGTCAAAAATTATACATGGATTTTAATACATAGGGGTTGGCACTTCTAATTCCACATAGTTCAGAAGTCAACTCTACTTCTTTTTGGTTCTTTCTGGCTCCTAATAAAATAATTTTGTTTCATTCTGAGGATTTCTGGTAGTAAATTTTAAAAGGAGATTAATCATTTTGTTTAATCACATATTTTGATTTGTTTAACACTAAATTGTCAAATGTATCTGTTCTCTTAATATTACTTCTTCTCTGATTTTGTTGATACAGATTTAGTATCTTTCATTTTATTTGTTATTTTTTTAGTAAACTCTCTACCCAACATGGGGCTTGAAGTCATTACCCCCAAGATCAAGAGTCACATGCTGTACTGACTGAGCCAGCCAGAAGCCCCTTAATATAGTATCTTTTAAAAAGTTTGCTTTCATACTTATGGCATCCTGAATGGTTGGGTATCTTTAAAATGTTGCCTTTCTTCCTAGTCCACACTAAAATCCATTGAATGTTTTAATTGCACATAACACAAAAGAAAATCCTTGTCTACTGCTTTTAAAAAGAAATTGAGTGTAAAATGTCTTCTGATGTGACTGCTTTTCAAGCTCAGTAAAACACTTTTAATCCAGAAGAAGACATGGCCTAAATGTTTGCCAGACAAAAAGTGTGCAGTAGCAAATGATATTTATTTTACTGCAGTCTGACAACATATAATATATAAAATCAAATTGTTTGGGTTGCCGAGACTTTATTTTACTAATTAAAGGACTACTCCATTTTAGAAATGTTAAGCAAACACTCTTATTTAGAAAAAGCCAAAAAAGTAGAGCAGTAAACTGAGATAAATTGGAGAAGATAATAATAAAAAAAAAACTGGAATCAAGGCTTTTTCTTAACAAATAAAACTCCTAAAAAACTGAAAGAACTTTTTGAATAGTAGGATTAAAAGGGGTTATACTCAGATGATAAGAAACAGTGAGATAAAATTATCCATTTTAATAATGGCTACAATGACCTTCAATCTTAAAAAGTAGCTAAATACTGTCCACAGTTTCAGTTTGAACTTAAATAAGACCTATAAACTTTTGATAGAATTATAATTTATGATTGTATAATATTAAGACATTTTCAAATCTTTGAATTTGTCAGTTTATGCCTTTAGAAGATACACAACGTTTTCTAGGTATGATTAAAGATTGTTTTAAAATCTAAACCGTACAGTGGATTTACTACATGTTCTTTAATGTTGACTTTTAGGTGTCAGAATAAATGTAATACCAGGATAAGCCACAGGGTGGGAGTGAAAGGCAAGAACTTAGCTTCAGAAAGTAGCTTAAATACATCATTGTGCTATCTTTAAAATGCTTGTTAAATGCTAAGGTGCTGTAGCTTGTTTTTCTTTCTTCCTCTAAATATAGCTGCATTCCTCAGCAAAGAATCCATAACAAAATACAAAGACATTGATTTAAACATATAGGCCAATAATGGGAAAGAAGTAAATACACCATACACACAGGTATTTTTTTCCCTAGTTGCTGGTCATACCAGGTGCTTGATAATCAAGAGTAACAATTTCAGTCAGTACTTGAATTTGAGGAAAGTTCTTGAATTGTCAGTACTGGAAATAGTAATTACAGAAGCTACCAGAAATACTTCTTGTCTCCATCCTGTTTTTCTACCTTAATTTTCCTTTTTCCCTGATTGTTCTCATTTAAAGAAAAAAAAATCTATGTATATAATCTGTAAGCTACCTAAATTTATTTCTCCATGAGGAAGATGAATTTTCCATTGTATTTTCTGTTAACCCATTCTCATTTGAGTTTAGAAGCAATTTAAAGTGGTAATTCTTTTGTATCTTTAAGGTAAGAAGACAAGAGGTTTCTTCTCCTAGAAAAGAAACTTCACCAAGGAGTCTTGGCATTCCTTTATTCCATGAAAGGTAGTTCTATATCCTTTTTTGCCAACTCTAAAAATCATAAATACTGAAATATGTTTTTATTTACATATTTTAAAATTTTGCTATTGTAACAAAATAGCAGCATTTTAGAACTAGAAGAGACCAACCCAAGGCTCCTCTATGTTAAAATGACGTATGTAAGTCATACAGTGAAAAGCAGAGATGGGTCTAAAAACTAAATTAAAGCTCTAATTAATAGACAAAGTATTATGGCCACATCATTTTATATGGACAGATTTTAATGTAAAATGAGGAACATTTAATTTTCTTCTATTTAAGATGTTTACTGAGAATAAAAATCAATACATTGAAATTTCTAACGTGAGAATGAGACAGCCAGCAAAAGTGTGATATATGAACAAGTAGATATGCTCATCTGTGCTACATGTATGTATTAGAACTTTTAATTTATCGCTTTCTTTGTGCCTTTGTGCTTGGCTCTCCAAACATTAGAGTAGTTCTTTAGGACATTTTCTAGGATTTTAAATTAATTTTTTTAACTTTAACGTTTCAGTAATTATTTTGCGGTTTATAAAATGGTGCTATTTAAGTTTAATAATGATAAAAAGTATTTAAAGATAGAGCCTTATATTTTAAAATATTTAATTTTAGGGCTTATGTAGAGAAGACTTTCCAGGATCTAAAAGAAGAATTTCATAGGATACGCATGCTAGCAAAAGCACAAAAAGACCACTTAAGCAAACTTAACGTACCAGCCACTGCAACTGGTAAGGTTTGATTTAACACACAATAATATTAATTTGATTGATAGAAATTTATTTCTTTTTGATTGTGAAAACATTTCTAAGTGCTTATTAAGTGCTAAGGATCTGCAGTTTGCGCCTCACACCACTCATAATGGGTAAGTGCTGTCTAAGTTCTGTGCTGTATTACAACATTATTTAATAATTGGCTTTTTTCTCTCTTTATTGTGTGTGGGACTATATAGAAAAAATTGAGTGATGTAATTGCTAATCATCTTAATGAGAAGTCCCACCTTGAAAAAAGTACAAAACAAATATAGGAAATCTCTCAAAGTTTTCAGTTGCTCTTTGGGGGTTTAATTAAACATGAATTCATAGGTTACTATGCAGCCTGAAGCTGTACTACCATATATGAGCTAAGTAAAATTAAAAAGTCAGGTTTGTTTTTAACTTCTGCTTGAAAGTTGATTGAACGCTATGGATTTTTATAGTTTGGTTCAAGAAGTAAACATTTCTCATTTTGTGAGGCCAGTTCTGTTGGAGATACAAAGTACAAATTTAGTATAAAATATAACTTAAAAGGAACATCTGTTTTACACATGTGATATGGTGTGTTTTTTAAAACCTTTACCCTTTCCTAAAACCCTGAACTGGTGTTTGCTTCAGTCGTTCATATGAATAGCAAAATACCAGGGATTGAATCTGGCTACCAAGCACTTCTGTAAACAAAAGGAAGGTAAACTGATCATTTGAAATGATAAACTCTCCTTTACCTTTGTGATTTGAGATATTCTGCATTCAATTCCCAAGAGATGTGATTTACAGTTTTCACTCTGAAAGATGTTGCAGCAGTGCTAATACCCCTTTAATTAAAGATCACTTTCCATTTCTAACAGCTCTTATATCTAGGCTATTTAGAAATCATTTTATAGTGTAAATTCACTTTTTGCATACTACTACCATTTTATTTTCAGAAAAGGCACACAGTGTGGTAGAGAAACAAAACAATCTGTGTAGACAGACATAATTTATTTCTTCCCCTCCCTCCCTTCTACCTCCCCAAAAAGAACTCTAGTTCTTTCACCTGAGTCTTTGTCATTTTCATGAGAAGTTGATCTTTTGTGTAAGCTAAATGCACTAAGTACTTCTGAAGTAAAAGAATTATTTTTATTTAAAATGTACTAGCTATAGAGATGTGGTATGTAGAATTCATAAACATGATTTTTTTAACATCAGCATCTTATCAAAACACTGTAATGGTGATATATTCATTGTTACACAGAGAACCTACCCCGTTATCAATGGCTTAATACTTTGACCATTTTTAAATTGCACAGGTCTAAATCTGAGTATGTATCTGTCAACTAGAACACTGAGTGTTTAACTTCAATTTCTTCCCCACTAAAACTGCTTCTTAATGTTATTTTTGTGTTTTATATTAAATGTGTCACAAATAAAAAATACAACATTATTCTTAAAATATTTTAGATCTGTGCGCCACAGACTCCAGTGAAGTTTGGTGGGTCCAAACAAAAACCAAAATATTAAGTATTATTCTGGTAGTAGTAGGTCAAAAAGGGAAAGAAAGAAAAATATTTTGGAAAAAGATGACTATTCAGACTTTTTAAGGATGAACATTGCATTGAATAAAAATATAAAGAAAGCATTTCAAATGTGATTTGCATAATACAGCTGGAAATTAGCGTTATTGTCCTCATGTTATTTTTTGTGAAAATTTGACTTTTACTTTTAGATAAACATATGATTCATGAAAAATTGCTGAGTTAGTAGAATTGTACATTTCCTTTTTTCTCTCATTCACTTACAGCAATAGCCTTGAGAAGGGATAAAGATAAAATGTATGTTTAAGCAAATGTGGCTTCGTAAAAAGTATTATTTGGTCCATAAAGGAGGATCCTATTTCAAGAGAGATCACAAGAGTAGAATATAGGATTGCAGGTTACAAACAACCATCAGATCTTTTTGTTTTGTCAGTATATAAAGTAATTAAACTAAGAAGAAGTCTAAATGGACAGCCTGTACTTAAAATTTAGAAATCTAAAAACGTTTCTCATTTTGGTGGTGTTTTTTTTTTCCTGCACAAATAAGTGTTCTTGAAATAAACAAAATAGAAAAGCAGTTTGCTCCACCTGATCATGTTTCTCAGTATAGTGTCAGGATGACAAGTACTTTTATGTACCTCGTTAATTCTTTTTTTATAGTAACTCATTGCTTGAACAGGTTAATTCAGAAAATTATTTTAATGTGGCTGAGGTATGCCCACGAGCTATACCAAAAGAAAATACCTGCTTTATTATAGCTGTTTTGAGTTTTCCAGGTTTTGTTCACAAGGGCGATAGGTCAACTACTGGAAAAGAAATTCAGAACACATTTCTATCATTTGGGGGACTCTTCAATATATATAGAAAGCAGCGTGTTTGATTTAGCATAATGTTTCAGAGCACAGGCTCTAGAATTAGGTTGCCTGGGTCCCAGTGCCAGACCTACCACTCATTCATTAGCTGTGTAGCCTTGGAAGTAATTTCTTCATGTCTCAGTTTCTTCACATGTAAAGTGGGGAAAATACAGTGCCTACCAGGTGGCTATTTTGAGTATGAAATGAACGAAGGCAGATACAATGATTATAACAGTGCATGGCATGTAGAAGTGCAGTTAATGTTAATAGTTGTCATTAGCAGCGGCAGCAGATTCGTCATCATCATTCTCCCTGTTCTTGTGAAGATCGTTTTGATAAGCCTTTCCTCCTCACGTGTTAGAGAATTCGGTTACCTCAGCAGTTGATTTTCCTGATTTGCTTTTTGCAGTTAGCAAATATTACTTACAAAGAAAGTACTGTTTCCTAGAATTTCCTGCTACTCTTAAGTCTACTATCAGGAAAAATAACTAGAGTTAATGGACTTTAAGACACCTCCAAGGACAAAGAAATCCTGCCAAACAGTTGAGCTTGGTCTCAGTTACTGCACCACTCCCCATCACACATAGATTGTCTAGTGAATGTAGATTATCCTGCTAGGCTCTGTTGGGAACAGAATATAAATTCATTTAGAATACATTTATTGAGGACATACTCTGTGCCAGGCACTGGACAGGGTACTGGGGTTAAGTGGGAAACAAAACAGTTGATCTTAAGAAACCTACTTTAATGGGAGCAAGAACAGTATACTTGGAAACATAATGCAAAGTGTTTAACCCTCAGGGCACCCAAGAATCATGCCTAAACCAGACTTGGGGAGCCAGAGAGAGCTATCCGGAGAAATTAATGTCTATACCAAGAAATGAGGGACAAATAAGAGTTAAAGAGTAGTCAGAGAGGACACTTCCGGCAGTCTGCACAGCGTGTACAAAGGCCCAAAGACAGGAAAGCTTGGCTATTTCAGAGAACTGTACAAAGTTCCCCACCATTATAGTTGTGGCGAAAGGTGAGAGCGTGGAGAGGACCAAGGGCCAGTCATAAACAGTTTTATATGACTTTTCTGAGGGATGAGGCTTTGGAGAGCCATGAAAAGATTTTATTAGGAAGGTAAAAATGACCAGATTTGTACTTTAGAAAAAAATAGGGAGCACTGTAGAGAATGGATTGGATATGAGCTAAATTTTAGAGGCAAAGAAGCAGTTCAAAGGCTGTTGTAATCCAATAAGATAAGGTGGTACGTACTAAAGAGAGGTAGTAGGTATATAAGAAGGTAAACCAAAGAAGTTGGTTGCACTGTACTACCATCATGTCCAAGCAGAAAATATCTTGTGTCAGAAAGTGCTGTGGCAAAACATGGAAAGGTGTGATGAGAGTGCCAGGACCAGAGGGAAAGGAACGGACATTTGTTAACTGGCCACTAACCTGGACAGAATTGTGCAGGGCATGCTCTGTTTCAGCCAGCATCCTTGGGAAAGCCTCCTTTTGTGAAGGTCCAACTCCTCTGATGACTACCTTTTAAAGTGCTGATTTTTTTTTTTTTAATTTCTACCTTTTGTCCGTTTAATGAAAATGACACATTACCAGTCTCCAGCCTTACTGTCTTCCTAGGTAAGATTGTGGAGCACAGTTTAGCGTTTTCTGATGTCTCAGGATCATCGACATGGAGAGTGCTTTGATCCTTGTTTTTTTGCGTTGAGAGATGTAGCCCTTATTGGTCCTACATCAGATTATAGTGTTTTCTGAGTTCTTATATCTGCTTTTTTCTTGTCTCCTCTCATGCTTTCAGCTCTTGTTGATATCTATATCTGTCTTCAACAAATCCTGTCCCTACCTTTTAATTTGCTGCTTCTAACCAGCTCTGAGCTAGGGAAATATCATCATGCTCGTTAGAATAAATCTAAAAAGAGAATAAGAGCAAAATGCATGTATCTGTGGGCCTTTTGGCTCTAATTCTGACTCCTCAGAAGCTCTATTTACTTACTTTCTAGCTTTTGCCTGTGTCCTAGAGAGCTGAATTTGTTCTAGAGAGCTGAATTTGTTGGATAAGGAGCTTCTAGTTAAATGAGCTGCAGAGGCCATGATATCTACCTGATATCTACCTACTAGCTTCAGAGGCCTGTATATAAAATGAGAGGATTATATATTCACATGCAGTTTTCTGAACATGCATCCCAAAATTTCATCCTTCTTTTGCCTCTGCTGCCTTCTTCCTCCCCAACCCCCACCACTGCTACTCCCTCACATGGGTTATTGAGACTATACAATGGCCAAATTGATTGGTGAGACACTTTGTCACACGGTGATATTAGGGGTAATAAATGGCCTAATTCATGTAGATTCTTAACCTGTATAATGTTATATAGGCCTAGTAAGGATTTTCCTTTTTAACAACTTATTTGTCTAAGCAAGCTCACAGTTGCAGCTTCCATTACTGACAAAATGTTTAAATGTATACACTACAAGCAAATGTTTTTTAAGCATAGAGCAGTATAACTGTGAACAAGATGCAAAGCTTACAGCAAAGACCTAGGAGAAGACAAAGTAGTTTAGCCGTGACTAATAAGCTAGGTTCCCATTCACCCACTGGAGACTGCTAATATTCCTGTGGAAGGTGGTAGCAAATGTAAAAAATCCCAGTTGTCTTCAGTTGCTATACAAACTGATAGAGAAAATAATATTTATCATCTGTCCAAAGCTAATTGAACATTGAGATTTTTAAGAATGATTGGAATGCAACTGTTTTCCTTTTGTGCTCTTTTCCTTGCAGAAACACAGTGCTCTCTCCCTGTACAGTGTACGGACAAAACAGAGAAACAAGAAGCGCTGTTTAAGCCTCAGGCTAAAGAGGATATAAATAGAGGTGCACCATGCGTCACATCTGTCACACCGAGAGGACTGGGCCGAGAGGAGGAAGATACCTCTTTCGACTCACTTTCTAAATTCAATGTCAAGTTTCCACCTACGGACAATGACTCTACTTTCTTACATAGTACTCCAGAAAGACCCAACATCCTTGGTCCTGTCACATCTGAGGCAGCATGCCAGGATAAATTTAATATGGAGTTCAGAGACAACCCGGGAAACTTTGTTAAAACAGAAGAAACTTTATTTGAAATTCAGGGAATTGACCCCATAGCATCAGCTATACAAAACCTTAAAACAACTGACAAAACAAAACCTTCCAATCTTGTAAACACGTGTATCAGGACAACTCTGGATAGAGCTCCGTGTTTGCCACCTGGAAACCATAATGCATTATATGTAAATACATTACCACTTCAGGACCCGTCTGATGCACCTTTTGCTTCACTTGATTCCCCGGGAAAAGCTATCCGAGGACCACAGCAGGTAACCGTTTTGCATTAACAAATATATTATGTGTGAACACACATTTTGCCATACATGCACAGATATGCATCTTTTTTAGGTTATCAGTCATCCTTCTTAAACTAATGACTAGCTACAGTTAAGGGTTTTAATAAAAAACCCAGGTCCTATAATAAATGACATGAAATTTGAGAAGCTGAATATGGTAAAGCTCTATTATGAAGTACCTTAAAATGTAGGGCACATTTTAAAATACATGTCAGCTTTGTCCGTACCTAGTGTGTGTCACTTTCTTAGTCCCTTATTCAAAGCTTTTTACTCAGCATCAGTGTTACAATAGGATTCTTTGTTAAATTTCATACTGTGAAACAAATGACATTTTTTTATTAAAAAGTTTGTGCGTGTCATATTCCTCTTTACAAGAATGCATGTTTTTAAGTAAATAATTGCATCGTGTATTCCTATTTATCAAAATAAGTGAACTGTCTTTCACCTAATACTTCCATTACATTCTAGTTATACAGTACGTAGATCCGTAGGGTTTGGTTTTGGTTTCTAATCTGGCAATGAACATGCAGCCTAATATATTTTTTAAATAGTCTCTGCATATGTATGATTTTAATCAAACACTTCAATGTTTCTAAAGCTCACACACTACTTACAGCCCCCCCCATCCACTACTACCCTCCCGTTTATCCAGGTTCTATCAGAGAATGGTGCTTAGTTTAAAAGAACAAAAACAAAAATTAATGCCTCTGAAGGCAAATGAAAATATATAATTGTTACAATAAGCAGAAGCTTGTGAAAATGCAGAATGGTGTAAATATCTATATAATTTGCACACATTTGTTTAATTTCTCTTTGCCTTGAGATACTTATTTTTAAAAATCCAACAACTTGATGAATACCCTTTGGCTTTCTAAGTACTCGTATAGGTTACAGACTTCTAAATCAGCATACAAAGGAGGCAGTAGTCAAGCTGTGGTATTTTAGTAGTGGGGGAAACTAGGCATCTCTGACAGTAAGCTTTAATTATAAACTCACTTATGTTCTACATTGTGCCTTATTTCACATCATAGTCTCAGTTATAGTTACTACTAAATGAAACAAATTAAACAATTTCTTTTATTACAAATAGAATTCCTGTGGAGCTGTGAAGTGCGTCGGTTCTAATGCTTGTTACTTTTTTCCCCATTATATCTCTTGCTTGTTCTTTTACTAGTTAGTCTGTGCGTTCATGTTTCAGTAGATGGCACCCTGCATTGTGCATTTGCTTTCTATGCTACAGCAAGGGAAACAGCTGGTATGTGATTACAACTTGATGGAAAAGTATTCAGCTTAAAAAATGCAGGAGAATTGGTGTTGAGCTGTCACAAGACATGGGGCATAAGGTTAGATAATTGATATTTTGGCAGAAAAGGCAAAGAAATTAGTTTGTTTTGAAGGCCACGTTGCAGTTTAGGATAGAAAGAATATTTCTTAATTTTTGAAAACATTTTGCCTTTTTATTTGTATTAATAAAGCTAATATAATAAATACAAAATTCTTGAATTGTTGGTAATGACAAAGAGAAGTGAAAATTTGAGGTTACATGTTTCAGATTTTTATTTTATATCAATCACTACTACTACTTTTTTATACATTCAGCTGTCATAACAAAGCCTAAAATATATCTGCTTATTTTTGCTCTATGTGATTTTCTTTTCTTCCTACTTTTGCTGAGTCAGTGAGTGGGGTCCCAACTGAAGTCTATGAAAAGATCAAATCTGAAAATCTGAACCAGTAACTCCTAATAGAGAAGGATAAACATGGACTTTGAAGATAAATTTGCAGTAGAAGATTGGCTCACCAAATGTAGAAGCTAAAGTGCTTCTAAGCTTATTTCTTAGTGTTGTATAGATCTTAAATAAGAATTGTCTTTAATGAAACAGTCTTTTATTTATATCTATATCAGTTTCCCATTAAAGTGATGCACATTAATCACTTTTACTTTTTGTTTAAACTGCAAACAGTAAAATTTAAATCTGGTTAACTCTAACTTATTTTTGCTTATATACTCAGTGTTGTTACTGCTGTTTTTAATCATATTTTGTAAAGAAAATAATCCCAAATTTTAAAATAAATATTTTTAATGTTACTATTTTTTGTGATAAAATTGTCACTTCTTAAAAAGGGAATGACTTTGTCAATGTTATTATAAGCCTCTGCTCTAATATTTGAATGTATCTCGGTGCCTAGACAGACTTTGTATATTTACACCAACTGTACGCAGCTGTCCAGTAAAATGTTTATAAGAAGACAGTGATGTCGTGAAACTCAAATGCTTCAATCAGTAATACACTGTTTGTTGTAAATGATTGGTTAACTAGAATGAAAGAGATTGGTTAAGGGAATGAAAACTAACACTGTATCAGGTGTTGGACTAGGCTGTTACTATAAAAACATATTCGCAGTAGGAGCCCAAAGGGGTCTCTTTAAATTGACTTTTTGAGGTGATTCTCCTCAAAGTATCAGAAATTAGCTGTGTCAAGGTATACAAGAAAGCAAATTTTTTAAATAATTTGGTTTATAATATTTCAGGAAAGTAAGATATTCCAGTCAACAAACATTTATTGAGCACCTACTATTGAACTAAATGTTTTTTCTTGCCCTGCTAGATATTTTTTTAGAAGGAATAAATGCAGTATTTTCAGAAATTAAGTCTTGCTTATAATGGAGACAGTTGTGTTGAATTGTGATTTTCCATACTTTAATTAGGCAGCTATTGACAAGTTTCACTGTACTCAGTCACAAGAAAGAAAGCAAAACGATGCACTGTGTAACAAGAGCAAACTAAATCAAAAGAATGGATCCCATGTTAGATTTTGTTGGATGATTAAATATTTGAGGTTTCAAAAAACAACTGATCAGTGGAATTTGTTTAGTACTTTAAAAATTCCTTTTCTAAAACCAAAACTACACTTATTCCTGTATGTTTTATTCATTGTGTATTTGCTTATAAATAGCAAAATTTAAAGGGCTCTTGATCAAAATGCCAGTTTACACACCTCATGTCTCGTGTACTGTGTATTAAAAGAGCCCCATAACTTAAGGCTTCTGCTGGAAAATAGAAAAGATAGAATTTAATTTTCAGAAAGTGTTAATTATTGTCTGTTGTTCCAAAACTACTGCTGTTGTGATAACTGGTATTAAAATCTGCTGGAGGTATAACTGGAAAATTTTTAAATATGTGAAGATAAAGTGTGTGTATGGATTTTAGGTGACTCTTTAATCAAAGTTGAGCTGTGCCCTTAATGAAAAGAGAATTGAGTCATGTCTTCATGCTAGTGCTATGGAAAGGTAATTTGCTTTCGTATAAGGCTATTTTGTGTTTATGCACATAACCCACACAAAAAATTTGAATTTGAAATTCATTGTAAGTTGATTTTAAATACAAATAACAGAAGATGTTTTTGTTTGTTTCCTGCAGCCCATTTGGAAGCCCTTTTCTAATCAAGACAGTGACTTGTCATCGGTACTAAGTGACACAGGCTCAGAACTGCATATACCTCGAGTATGTGAATTCTGTCAAGCAGTTTTCCCACCATCCATTACATCCAGGGGGGATTTCCTCCGGCATCTTAATTCACACTTTAATGGGGAGACTTAAGATGCATTTGAAAACAGTTCTGTGTGATGATTCTATGTGATCGTCAAGTTCCATGTGATGATCTTGGGTTTGTAATACTATAAATACTTGATTGCAAACTTAGTTGAAGATCATTTATTGAAAAATAGCTATGTCACAGCTATTTGAGTTTTTTTCTAAACTTGCATTGTAACTGTCTTTTATTATCTTTTAAAAGATCATTCTGTATATAACTAATTCATTGTATTCATGTTTACAGTGTTCATTACCTTAATTTATGTTTGTTTCAAATATCTAAGCTTATTGCTTGGATTTCTAGTTAGATCTATTGAATTTGGTGACATCAAATGTTTATAGGTTTTTCACCTGCAAATTAGATTATTTATGCTATAGGTGATTTTTTTTTTAATAAACCTATGATACAGAACAGCAGACAACATGAATGTCTAAGTAGATACCAAACCTGAGACATTTGTTGCCGAGTGATAAAATCACTGGTAGAATTATTTAAACACTTTATATTGTTTTGTTAAATAATATACATGGTTTTAAATTTTACTGTGTGTATAGCTACATGATGAGATGAGTTAAATATTTAAAAAGTTGCTTATGTTGTGATCATTAAATGTGTTCTTTGATCCTGAGTGAAAAAAAATAAAGGAATAAATCACATTTTGGGAAAGTTTATAACATTCATGTTTTCTAATTATAGAGGATATTATCAGATCTGGTGATATTTAATTATGAGTACTAGATCACTTTGAATTTAAAAATTATTTTTCAAACTAAACTTGCTAAAGAAACATGTTTGTATTTCCTGAGAGCAAATCTAAAGCCCTGTAAGGACTATCCACATTTATTGATTCATATTATAAGATGTTTACATTGTTGTTCAGAAATTTATTATTCATTGTCAGCACCTGATTGATGGCCACTGGAAGACATTTGAGAGAGGGTACCAAATCAGCAGGCTGCAAAATTTTGTTTGAAATGAGATTTCTCTTCCATTTTTCTTCCCTATGGTGATTGTTCTTTAGGTTTTCCTTTGCCTCCGATTTTTTAAAGTGTTTGAGGCATGGCTTCCATTTTAGAAAGTGAACATTGATTTGCAACTCTCAAAACAGGAATTTAAACCTTCTTTGGAGTAAGTGTTTTTAAAGATTGGAGGGTTTTAGGATGGGGGGATTTGAGAGGCCTCTGTGTCACAGTAAAGAGCCTTAACTCCTGGAAGAATGAGAATGGTGCCTCAACTTCTCAGGGTGCCAAGCACATCATGTTGACATCTTCCTCACCAAGGTGACATAGCGATTATTAGGCATTCACTGTGAAGGATTCTGAGACATGTACATCTTTCCTCCATTGCCACTGGGGCTGAATGGAAATACCTAGACAATTAGCCAAGTCTCTTCCCTACCTCCCACGCACCCAGCCTCGCCTCTCACTTACCCCTCCCCCCACAGACACAAAATTAAAAATAAAAACTTCTCAGCCTGTACCAGCCTGAATATACCTATCTCGCGAATGGGGATTCTTTTTCCTTCTCCTTTTGTAGAAGAGAAAGAGTCCCTCTCGCACAGTTGCCATCTACTAGCCTGCTGATAACCAAAGGAAATGGTAGCCAAGAAAGTGACTCAAGTTAAAAGTGTTAGCACGGACTCTTCTCCAGTCCACCCTTTTCCCACCTCCAGCACTGTTACTAAGAGCGGGAAACTCGTTTCCTTTTGGGTCCCAGGGCTCCAACTTCCGAGGGAAAAGGCCCTCTTGGGCCACAGGAAATGCAGCCTGGAGAGCAGCCTCCAGTCCGCACTGCAGAGGTGGCGCTGGCTGCAGTTCCAAAGGTGGAGTGGGCACCCGCCAGGTCTCCCCCTCTGTCTCTTATTACTAAGTCGTGCAGGGACTGCGTCTTGGCATCTGCTAAGCGTGGCCGGGTAAGAACAGCTCCCAGGTAAAAAAGCTGCACACACGAAACGCTGAGTCTGAAAAAACCACCCCCGCCGAGACGAGGCAGTTGTGAGCGGGATGCCTGAGAAGTGGGAGGTGAATGTCCTCGGGAGGGCCCCCCCGGTGCAGCTTTCCCCGGAGGCTGAGGCTGCTGCCAGCGGGGACATCTGCTTTCTTACACTCCAGCCTGGCTCACCCCGCCCCCTCAGCCCGGGTTGCGTGGTTATTTTACCAACACCGAGGGAGGGAGAGCTCGAGGAGGTAGAAAAGGGGTGGATGGAAGCTCAGGAGATGTTCTTCCCACTCCCCCACGTCCCCTCCTTTTTTTTTTTTTTTTTTCACATCTTTTAACCTTCAAGGTAAGGACTTTATAAATACGAAACGATAAACGTGCCCGCTGGCTCCCAGGCCCGCCTTCTGCTCGCGGGGCTCTCGGGTGCGGGGCCTTGCCCTTCTGTCCGTCGTCCCCGCAGTCGGGCCGGTTTGGGCGGCTGGGCCGGGCGCAGGGGCCGGCCTGGTGCGCTCCGCCTGTGGCGCCTTCTCTCCCGGGCTGCTGCCTCGACAGCTGCTTGTAGCTACAGTAATTAGACTGTCAGTGCTTGTTAGAGGAGAGCGGGGCGAACACGCTTCTGACAGCAGATTCCGAGACTCCCCAGTTTGTTAATTTCTAAAAGATCTTTAAAGCATTAATTGAGGTCTCCGCAACTCTCCCCTCCCGCCCCTCTCCCCAACTCCTCCCTTCCCAAAAATATCTTAAGGAGAAGAGAATTCTTTGCGCGTGGAAGCCGTGTTTCCCGCAAAACTGCCAGGCCGCCCCCGACTCACGCGCATACACCCTATTTTACATATACGCATATACGCGCACATGTATACGCGCGAGGTTAACTCCGCGGAGGCCTCGTCCAAATAGGAACCAGGATTGCATTTAAAATAATAATAAATAAGTAAATAAATAAATAAATAAATAAATAAACTGGGGGGTGGGGAGGGAAGCAGAAGTCGGGAAGAAAAGAGAAAAGCAGCAGGCTGATTACGAGGTGTCAAAACTGCCAGGAGCAAGAAGGTGATAGCAATCAGGGGTGAGAAGAGTGCGGCATTCGTGCGGGGCAACTAATTATCCGTCTCATTTGAGAAGAGCAGCATTTGAGGCAGCAGCGTTCGCCTGCTGAACGGTGACAGATTGGCGCGGAGGAGAGGGGAGGTGTTAAAACAATGGAGCCGGGCGCGCGAGCGCTGCTGCATGCTAATCAGCCCTCCCTCCGCCTGCCTGCCGCGCTCCCTCCTTCCCCCCGGCCTCCCTCCTCCGCGCTCCCTCCTCCCGCCTGCGGCGCTCCCTCCTTTCCAGCGGGCCCGCCGCCGCCGCCGCCACCACCCGCTTCCTGCTCCCTCGCTTTCCCGCGCGTCCTTCCCGCCGCTGGCAAGTGGAACTCAGCCACCGCTATCGCGTCCCTCGCGGGTCGGGAGCCCCCGCGCAGCCCGCCGCGAGCATCCTCCGCTGGGCCCGGCCGTAAGCGCGCCGCAGGCCAGAGCCACCCGGCGCTCGTGCGCCCTGTGCCCAGCGCCCACCCCTGGGCGCCTCTTGGGGGTGGGGCGAGGGCCCGCGCTCTTGCTTCCAGCCCTTGGAGAAGAGGCCAAGGAGCCTGCATTTTCGTGCCCACTTGCTTTTCTGCCGGTGGATTGAACGAGCTGGGCAGAGAGTGAGAACCCAAGCGAATTCACGAAGGGCGAGGGACAGGAGGGACAGACAGGAGTGGGAGAAGAGTGGAGACCAGAAAGGCAAGAAGGCCCCTGGAGAGACTGCAGACCCGACGCCCGGCCCTAGGGGCCCTAGGACGGCTGCCACCCCACAGGCCTCTCGCGGCCCGCAGGCCGCTCCAGGGCAACAGAGCAGCGGGTGGGCTCATCCCCTAGCAAAGGCTCCCTCTTTGCTCCCATAGACACCCCCAGAACCTTCCTCGCCCCACCAAGCCAGAATAGAGTACACGACTTAATAATCAGAGAGAGGAAGAAGACAAAGGGCCTTCGCGGTAGTTGTGCTTCCAAGGCTTGACCTCCTGACCCAGGACTAAACGGGACCTCCGGAGACACGCCCATTAAACTGTTGCTGGTGAGAGAAAGCCTTTAAGAAAACGGCCACCCCACCCTTTGCCGCACAGACTTGGAGGCAAGAGGGCGCCGGGGCATTTCTGGAAGCACAGCTCTCTGGTTGCTCCTCTCAGTGCTCTGATCTGAGTGAAGTTGGTCTCTGGACAGAGGAGAATCCACCAGAACTTGAGCCTCTGCTATACCTGTTGAGGCAGACCCAGGACCGGAGGTTTTGATACAATGTCCTCCTACTTTTTGAGTTTAAAAGCTGATTGTTAAGCTCAAAGCTTTTGCTTAAAATGCACTTTTACCTATAGCCTACATTTTTACTATTCTATATCTACATAAACTACCCTTAGAGATTAAAACATTGAAACACTGCCGTTCTTGTGGCTTCAGTGGGTTAAACAAAACATAGCTTCAGAGGACTGAAAGAGAATGCGGTTCCTTCCAACCTGTTCTGTGCTATTTAGCTAAGCAGGTGTCTAAATTAACATCGTAAAACTTCTTTACCCAAAAACGTAGATGGAAGAGGCAAGCCCCTGAAAGATAACCCAGACAGTATAAATTTCTTTTCTGCTGACCTTTACCATTGCATCAATTTACACACACAACTGTTCGTTTAAAAAATATCAATTTAAAATGTGGAGATTCGATGAAGCTGTCCTTTATACATGAGAGTTTCATTTCTATTATTCTCTCTCCCGTTCTCTGTAATGTGTCATCATAAAAGTACAACACAAGAGAATAAAATAGAAATGACTTGAGTAAATTTTGGTATTCTAAATCACCATCATTGATCTAGTCATAGGAAAACCTGCACACACAGAATGAATCCGTTTTCCTTTTCGAAGGTGCCCAGTCACACTGATACGATGGCTGAATGCGAAGTTGTTGGGACCTACAACAGAATAACACAGAATGTTCAAAAGTTTTCAAATTGAGAATTCTTAAAAGAGTTACCTCAAGAATTTTGTATAAATAATGGTCTTTTTGGTGTCTCCTCCTTGGAAAACCACTAAGCAGTCCTCTCTGCCCTCACTGCGTCACAGACTTTTCAGTGCTGGAGTAGTATCTGGCATTTGGAAAACTCCCTGGGATCTGAATCTGTGAAAATAGCAACCTACCTAACAGGGGGAAAAAATTAACTTTACATTTACTAATGTAAATTTGGAAATTCAGGTGCTCCATCAGCATCAAAATTAACAACTCATTAACTATTCATTAGGCTTTTCTTCATTAACCAATTCTATAGAACCAAAATCTCTGTGTCTCTGAAGTGGTAAACCTATAGAGTTCAAATACACTTAGTTCAATTCCGTGCTGTGTATGTATGTCTCATATCTAACCAAACTCTTTACCTTCCCATGTCTTGGTTGTTATGGGGTTTAATGCAATTTCTTCTCAGTCTACAGACTTCACAAATGTGCATGGTTGTTTTAATGGTGTACTTACAGATAAGTTTTTATTTGCACATAAGGACAAAAAGGTGAAGTGAAATTTGGTCCCAATGGAAACCTGTTAGGTTCCCTGAACATATGGCTCATTGGGCTGTTACTTCCTTTTTGAGATCATTTTCCAAGATTTTTTAATATATACATCAATTTGACACCAGTTATAAAGCAAATATATTGGCTTTGAAAATGCCTCCACCTGGGGCATATCTCTCAGTAACAACCCATCTAGTCAGGTGGACCTCTGAATGTACCGGCTTCTGGTCTCCAAGAACAGGGTACAATTTGAAACCGGTCAGAACTGATGGTTGCTTTACACTGTCTTTGAAATCAGGAAGCTCTTTGGATTCTTAGAATGCCACGATGATTTGATTAATACAGTTTAGGGGAGACTGTTTAAAACTCTTTTTCCGGAGGCTGTGCATTTGGAAACCACAGTATTACAATGATTCCTCTCAGTAGATACAAGAGATGTAAGTCTCATTTATTGAAAGTATGTGATACCAGCTTAAGACTTGAGGGGAAAATCACAGCACTTTGAAAAAGATGTAAATGTTCAATTGGTAAAAAAGGGGGGAAAACTGTGCTAAAACACGTGCCTATTTCCATTATGCTTAATTTACTATTCAAAACAAGTTTTTCCTAATAAGCTCTATTGTTTCTTTCTGTTTTGTAAAATTTAATATGTGTGAGACAAAAACCAGATTCAGAATGTGAATGAAGTCTGTTTAGCGAAAGCTTGTTGGAGCTTACAGCACAAGGAGGGCCTCATATTAAAAGACATACCACTTTATAACCCTGGGAGGATGTAAGGAATTGAGTTTCTTGGGTCTTTTCTAAAACCAGTTACAACTAGATTGCTAACTTCCTCCAGCCTCAGAGCACCTCACGGATGAATTCATACACTGAAAATGCAGTAAACACTAGAATATTGAGAATGATGATGCCGTGTATATTTACTAAATAACTAGCTTTCTCTTTATTGCAGTCTTCTTCTTCCTCAGGTCTCAATCCCCAAATAGGACTCCACCTTAGGTTCTCAAACGTGTTATCCCCTTGTCCTGTTTGTTCGGGGTTAAGTCACTCACCCTTCTCCAGAGTATTTGCACCTGCTTAGGTCTCTCTTGATGTTGAACTGGTCTCCCTCCTTTGAATATCCCCTTGGAATCTGGAATGCCTGGATAACCTGAAGTGTGCCCATGATTCCTTTGTTCCTGAGAGCCATAGCATGAATACATTCTTTAAACATCTTACTTATAGCTTTTGGAAGCAGTGTACAAAAGATAAGTCATCACTGACTAATTAATTCAAGGAATAACTGTTTTTGAAATAACAAAATCTTAAGGATTGCCTAATCCAACTTTCTTTTGGTGTGGATGACAAAAACGAACAAACAATACATCCCAAATAAACTGCATCTGAAGAGAATGAATGAGTCCCTCAAACCCACTCAAATCTTAGAACCCAGCTCAGGCTCTCCTGTCTTTCAATGCACTATTTTTTCTGTGATAATCCTTCACCTTAAACTAAGTATACTTTTTCACTGGCTTTGTACTTGGCTTCATAGGAAGCTTAAATCATTCTATCAGAAGTCTTTTGTACACAAATGGACTGAGCATTATACTAAACCGCAGGGACGGTGGGGAGGCTGATATTACCTGACCATGGGGGGGGGGTTATTCAGGGATTATCCATTTATCGCACCCTAAAGCAGGCCTCAGAACACTTCTGCTGGGCGGAAGCACCACCTTAGTGCACTGAATGTCAAGCATTTCCCTTTCCTTGCTCCATGCAGTAAGCTTCGGAATGCATTTTTGAAGCCAGAGACACAAACTAAGGTAGGAGAGAAAGTAAAAGAGATTTGCATCTCTAAAGCTTGGAGTTAAACCTCACCATACCACCCAAACCGCTAACCTTAATTGTTTAAATTCTAAACAGAAGGTTAGAGTTTCTATGGTAAAAGAAAAAAAGTAAACCAGTATGAACTGGAAGTGAGCCCATATATATTTTCTGGAACTATTCAACTGGAACTAAAACATTCTCTAAACCAAACAAATGTTCCATTGGTTCAAGAGTTGGCCTTCACTTGTCTCAAGATGGCCCTGAGGCCCATGAGGTGGTCTCAGCATTATATTATCTTCCCTTACATATTGGTGAATCAACTCTGGAAACAGCTCTCATTGGACAAATAGTCTCTCCCTTTGCAGTTGTTAAAGGGGCAGCCTGTGTGGGGGTCCTCACGCAACTTCAAGCCACTGGCTTACAAGGAAGGCAAGCTCCCTGGGAATCCAAAGTATCAGTAAGGGTGATAACGTGTCTGTGAAACAGCTCTCACTAACCAGGACTGAGGGAGAAATGCAAGCAGCAGGCTTCCACTGTTCAGCTCTCCCATTCACACGCACACACACACACACACACACACACACACACACACTCCAGTATGCAAAGACCCACTGTTTAGTTTTTCCTGAGGTTTCTACCACTGGCATTTTGAAAGTCCTTTCTTTCAACATCTGTAAGGCCTGGATGAGATGTGCTTATAGGTGAGAACACTTGATAAATTTCAAAGCAGAATTTGCTCTTCCCTTCCTTCCACCTTGAAAAGTTTTCAAGTCCCAACTTTGTCTCTTTTGAAATACACACCAACGAGTAATACGGCTCCACAATAAGTGGTAGGAAACCTATCATCCTGATATGGGAGTCCCACTGTCACGGACACTCTACTTCCGGGCGGGCCGTGGGTACCCCGGACTGGCCTGGAAAGGAGCCAGCCTCAAGGAAGGAGCCCTGGCCCATTTTCTGGTCAAGTCAACAATGACACTGCCACTTGCTCCAACACATAAGGACATTTCCAAATGTTTCCATCATTTCTTCCTCCTCCACCCTACAACGTGCTTGGAAAAGTATCCTGCGAAGGTAACTCATTTCCTTTCAAAGGCAAAGTCCCATTGAGAAGTCCTGACTATCCTGATTATTATATTAATATACATCAGAGCATAAGCCTTGCTTCTTGTATGGCTTCTTCAAAAAAGGAAAGAAAGAAAGAAAGAAAGAAAGAAAGAAAGAAAGAAAGAAAGAAAGAAAGAAAGAAAGAAAGAAAGAAAGAAAGAAAGAAAGAAAGAAAGAGAAAGAAAAGTATTTTTTTTTAGGTTAGTATTGCCAGATTTGGCAAATAAAAATACAGGATGCCCAGTTAAATTTGAATTTCAGATAAACAACAAATCATTTTTTACTGTAAGTATGCCCTATGCAGTATTTGGGAACCCTGTTTTTAATATTTCTTTGTAACTATGTGAAATCAAGTCTTACTTAACAGATTTTCCTCTAGGTTTTGTGTGGTTTTTTTGTTTTGTTTTGTTTTTGCTCTTTGTGGATTTTGGGGTGAGGGTGATTAGGTGTGAGGCAATTACCTCTTTTTGTGCCCAGAATTGTCTTTCTTCCTTTTTCATTCCTCAAGGGAAGTCTCGGTGCCTCTCAAATCTCTGTCAGCATTCGCTGTACATACTGCTCCCCTTGCTTCGGTCTCAGGGTTTGTGGTGAAGTGTGTGTTTGTATAGTCTCCTCCATGGTACTGTGAGCTTCTCCAAGAGAACCGGCCGGGCCACGTTGCTCCCTCCCTTCCAGAGCAGCCGGGCACCTTTCCGGCCTCTCCCGCCAGGCGGGTCAGGTGCGTGGGGACGCGCGCCCCAGCGCTTCCCCCCCACCTCTGACCCGGAGCCGAGGGGAGACTGAGGCTCGGGAGCGGGGCCCCGGGAGCCGACCGAAAGAGGAAGGAGAAAGCGAGGAGGGCTCCTCGATCCTCGCAGCCCAGCCCTGCGCGGGGTGGAGGGCCTAGGCAGGCCCTTCCCTGAGGCCTGCACTGGAGGCCCGCGCGCTGCCAGGGCCCGCGAGGCCTGGAGGCCCGGCCCGGGGTCGGGAGGCCGGGGAGCGGCGCGGGGGACCGACCGCTCCGGGCCCGGGGTCGGGAGGGCCGGGGAGCCCGGCTCCGGCTCCGGCTCCGGGGCGGGAGGCACCCAGGCCCTTCCCCGCCCGGCCGCGCCGCTCCGCGCCTCGCTCCAGCCGGGCGGATCTTCCCCTCATTTGTTGCATTGTTTGCATTAATATGAATATCTTGTTCTGTTTGTTTTGTCTCCTGGGAGCCAATAAAGCTGTGAGTTTTTTCTTTACACCAAATGCAGCTCTACGGGCGATCAATCAATGGGTAGTCTTCGGATAATCTGTGAGAGTGAGAAATCTAATAAAGCTAGCGACTAAAAAAGGAAAACAATCTATTTTTCTCTTAGGTTAACTACGTCAGGATGAGTGTGTCCCACTTCTGCTGCCTGAGGTGGGTTTAACTCTTGTTCTTTTTTGGTTTGGTTTGGTTTTTGTTTTTTAAACAAATGGATTAAAATGTCAAGGTGGGAGGGGAGGCGATCTGAGCGGAGAGTGAGAAGGAGAGGAATGTTGAGGGGCCTCTAAACAGCTTCTGATGATTGGTCGGTTCTCTCAAGAAGAGGAAAGAAGGTACTTTCTAATGTCCCAGAAAAAAAAAAATGCGAGAGATGTAGGATTCTATGAAGACGCACTTTGGCGAAGTGGGCCTTCCTCAGTGTTCCAAGCAGACAGGAGATGTAAATTAATAAGGAGGTAAACTACTGATAATAAATCAAGTCATTACGAGTGGCCCTCGCCCCCATGGCTTGTTCCCTCCCGCTAGTCGCCAAGCTCCCCAAGTGCATTTTAGGAAGTCCCCTCAGCCATCCTGAGCCATGCTGGAAAGATTAGAAGCATCTTCTGCCTGGGCTGCCGCCGTTCTCCTCACGGCACAAGGCAACCTAAATCATTTATAAACAGATCAAAATAACAATCGGAATTATCTAACATTAACAGCTGAACTGAAGAGCCCAAGATTATGTGATGAATTGTTAAATTGCAGTAGCATTGTTTTGGATTGCTAATTAAAAAAAAAAAGCGAACCCCATGACTCTAGATATGACAACTGAAAATACCCACAAATTATTTAATAAATGAAGCGTCTAACAACTTTAACACTTCCTGGTCGCCTTGTTAATAAATGTAATTTGAGGTAGATTTTAAAAATCTTCCATCTAAACAGTGAATTCATTACGCGCCATTCAGATCTCTGGATGCCTATGGACTTCTTGGAATTAGGTGTTAAATAGACAAAAGTGAACCAAACTGCCTTTAAAAGCACAGCATGACCATGTAATTCTTTTTCCAGTTTGTGGTAAAAAATGATGAAACTTCTTTCCAAGTAGCTATCACCCAGATTTAGTGTGAAAAGTAGTGTAATTGTAATTCACGCCATCAGGGTCTATCGCTGATAGACGATCAGCTGTTCTGTAGTGGGGAGAGGCTTTCTTTTCAAATAGGAAAGCTGCCAAGTGCTCTGCGATACCTCCAGCAAGCTTATCGGATTGAGTTCAGAGCCAAAACAGCAGCTGCACACATATGCAAATTGGCAATTAATAGTATAACATTCTGCAAAAAAAAAAAAAAATGTTTAAAAAAATTTTAAAGAAAATAGAAAGAAGCTACCTGAACGTTAACCTCCCCTGTAACTGGGACTTCTAGGATGAATGACTAAGGATTAATTACCCTCTGGAGAGGACTTGCTCTTTATTACCTTCTCTCCTGCAGATCAAGTCTTTGTTGTCTTGCTGAGTTTTGTGTGTTCCATGGAACACAGCAATGGACTCTACAGGAAGAAGTTTATAAAAATAACTAAAAAGCCCTTATATTTTAATTCCAGAAAAGGGGGAAAATTAAGTCCCTGCCATTGATCATGCTTTCTCATACAGAGAGATCACAAAGCAAGAGCTTTAGCACCCTCGTGGCAAAGACATTTTGCTCTGGATGTCATCATCTCCTTCCACTCCAGCTTGCGGTAGGAGCAAGCTTCACGTCCTGGGGCTGCTGCCTGTCTCGGTCTTGATTTCTGTCTGTCTCTTCCTCCCATTGACAGGAATGCCGTTTCTAGGCTTCACACAGCAGTAGCAGAAATCCAGCAAGATTTATGGTTTGTGTTTTCCAGCATGTAGAAACACAACATTCTCAAATGTTTAAAGAAAAAAAAATTATATGAATTTGTTAAATGTCTTGACATCCTGGTCCTCCACCCCCATCCCACCCCAATTCACACACACACACAAGTACGCTCTTTCCCTGATACAGTCATCAAATAGTTGTGGCTGGAATTAGGTTGACAACCTAAGGCCTGAGAAGGGCCTGGCATTTTCACAGCAGGCTTTCCCCAAAGCTTGGAGTCTTCCTCTCCCTCTAGCATGGGGGTGGGTGATTAGTAAATGTTTCAGATAATCTGTGAATTCTTAATAGTCATAGTTCCATGGTTGAAGATCTGCCTGTTTCTGGGATGTGGTAGGTTTCAGAAACCTTAGTGTTGGGGGTTTTACAGATATTTCCAAGTTCCAGGAGTTTGAAATTTGGGTGAGGATCCTGATTCCCTTCAATGTATGACAGCGAAGGAGGTTTTATTTTGCTTCATTTTTCTGGATGTTCTGGGGTGAGATTGTATTGGTCCTGGCTGTAACGTGCACCCTAAATGCAGAGTTGCGACCATTACCTCTGCCTGTCTCTCCTTTTATCACCTGCACTTCTGATGTTCTCACTTTCAGTTCTATTACAATCAAGTGTGCCTTTATTTTAAAAACATTCTTTGTCTTAGCCCCTGGGGACATTTCTTTTATAATCTGAGACAAATTTGGGATTAACATCCCCCTTGAAAATAATACTTTGAAGGCCAATACAGGCTTTGAAGCGTGAATACCAAAATGTTAATAGAAAATTCACCCATGTAGAATTTAAATATATTTGTTTATAGTTCTTGGAAAAGAAGATTTTTGATAACTCTCAATTAGGTATCCAGTCCCATGTTGGGTGCAAAAAATTTTGAGTTCCTAATAAGAAGGACAAATTTTTTTCCCCACTAAATGACCAACTCTGGGTCAGTAGTTGCACTTTCTTAAATACTTGTGATTAACAGAACTTTGTTTTGTCTGATTCCAATAGAGGTAGCCTATGTTCTGAAATTTTAAGGTGCAGGAGAAAAATTGTCAAGCCTGTATTCTGTTCATAAGTAAGGTATTATTTTTCTTGACTTGTGATCCAATTCGAAAGCATTGTTAGGCTTTTCTATTTTCTCTTGACTAAATGAAAAGTGGTTTAAAATGATATAGCAAGTCAACCGGAAAGTTGCTTTTGAATAAAACAGAAAAATGGGAATGCCAACTTTCTTTCCTTCTCTATAACTTCATTAACATGGTTGTATAGACATTTGCATGTAAGATGTAGTTAACAAAAATTACACAGAAGTAAATTTAGTCCTTTAGTGCTTACCTCTATGGTAAAATCAGACCATTTGGCATAGCTTGAAGTCTTCCAAGAAGGCTTGTTTCCACCTGGAAAATAAATTAACTAAATTTGAATGTGTTACTTATACTATGGTGAGTTGTCTATCTGTTAACATTTTATTTTAGTGCATATACTAGAAGTTGTATTTAGAGATTTCTAAAAATGTCATCTGTCAAGGTAGAGAATTATAATAATATAATTATATCCAGGAAAGGTGTTCTGACTTTAGATTATTTTGATGCTGTCACAAATATGATACATTTTTAAAAATTCAGAATGCCACAAGTTCATATGCTTCATTGTCAAATTTGGAGATTTAGTTAGCTATAACTGTTATAACCATAGTTTAATTTCTTTGCCTTTATTAATACACAGCTAATGTTTATACAGGGGTTCAATGTAGCACATACTCACTCTTGGAATATCTAGCCGTACTTACTTTGCTCCATCTTTAAATGGAACTTCATCTCAAAAATTTCTAATATAACATATCTATCAAATCATTGTTATCATCTCAATTCAATGTATCCTAGTGTTTTAAATCTTAAAGTTTGTGGTATTATAAAAACTATTTTGATTAATCGAAGATTCTCTGTCAGATGACACAAAGTATCATAATGAGGTGATCGATGAGATGTCATCGACAGTGAAGACAGCACTGGATTACCTTACCCAGATAGAGACTACGTCTTCTACTGCGGCAGGTGTGCACAGTGGGAGTGGACGGATGAAGCCGCGGGACCGTGACTCAGTAAGAACTCAGTACCGCAGCTAGTGACGGGAAACGATGTGTCTTACTCAAATGTGTTTGTAAGTTTCTCTTCATCTGAAAGGAGAACACATTAACCTCCTAAAGGAAGCAGTATTTCTTTCTGAAGGGTGTATTTTCCAAAATGAATCGACAACCAGAACAGGTGTGCTTGTGGAACTGTATACTTTCAAGACCAGAGACTTTACAATTAGGTCCAATAGACCCAAACATGTCTAATTCCTATACCAGTACCATTTGCAGGATAATTATAATTTTATGTTTGTCATTTTTTTATTCTGAACAGCTTTGTGAATCCAGGTGAATATATAATAGATACCACCTTCTGTGGGGTTGGAAAAGAAGAAAAATCTTGATTCATACTTGAAGATGTTATATATTTGAACAATATGATGTTAAAATAGTTTACTTAATATTTAATAGCACAGGGCACTTGTTTTGGAGAATTTATCTGGAGGACTCAGGACATCTTCTATGTAGTAAACTGAATGAGAAGCCTTGAGTTAAGATGGTAAAAGAGTAATATTTGTAGAAAATCATGCCTCTAGGACATTTACTTGGCAATTGGTTTAATAGTCTAAGCGGTGTTGGTGATTGTGATGGGCATTATTATGTTTATTCACTGACGAGGAAAACGAGGCTCAGTTGAAGTCACATGGCTAGTAAAGGATGAGCCCCTACGCTGTGGGACTGGTCCTTGCTCTTACGTTTGGTGCTTCCATTCTGGTGTCTGAAGGATAGAGGGATGGGAGGTTAGGAAACCATCTCTGTCCCCTTAAAAATCCACTTCTCCTTTACTAAATCCAAAAGACTCAATGAAGTAGTCCAAGAATTTAGCAGTGTAATCGAGGTCCATTTGATTAGGAAGTCTTTATATGCCTAGAAGCAGGATTGCTTTGGCACGGGCATAAAGACTCAGGCGATCTACACATCCATCCTCAAATTTAGCAATTCGAAGCAGTTAGCTACACGGACAGTTTTGTATGCATTGCTAAATGCAGACACAAAAACTGCATTTGCAAAAAGAGGAAACCCAGTTAAACTAGGTTGCAAATTTGGCCCTAATTTAGCGTAGCATTTGTGATACATATAGGTTAGAGTGACATTTATATAATGGTGTGAAATATGAGAAACTTCCAATGCTAGACACAAAGACTTTTTAAAATTGCTTTTGCCTACTTTAGTTAGTTTAAGAAACAGGAGGAAGAATTTGGTTTTTCAAGTGATGGGAAGCCTTTAAGGATGTTGGAACACTGTTCAGTCCCCTGGGGTTCTGCCTGCTGTACAATTTTAAATGTCTTTTAGCTAAAAAATTGGCCAACAAGGGAAACATAGAGATGAAATCTCTTTTTCCTTATCTGGGAAGTGACAAGCTATAGGTGGGTAATATAATCCAATTGTGGTTGTCAAATAGTCAGCTTTGGAGGTCAGAAAGCCATAATCATTTCCCCTAGCTGATATGACTATTTAAGTGGAGTAACGACTTATATGCTAGAATTTACTCTGGAGGGTTTGTCCTTATGCTCGGTTGTAGACATAGTTTTCAGCTGAAGAAATACAGCCAGAAATGAGACTAGCTCTACACACAATGTTTTCTTTCAGTGCTGCAATCATGGTACCTGAAACTATTTCCATTTCTCCAGTGAAGACCACTGGAGGGCAGTGTTTTCTCCTCTGGGAATAGCACCTGGTTTCAGATGGAAGAGGCACTGATAAATTAAAAAGGCGTCTGGCTCATGGAAAATGAGTTGCTCTTCTCATTCAGGCTCTGCTTGGAACTGACCCCTCCTGTTTACATGCTGCTTATCACACTGCCGGCCAAATCAGGCAGACCTCAAGTCAGATCCTAAAATAACATCATGCACAGTGTTTGCTCCTTGGGAGTCTTTTGAAGTTTTATATGAATTAACCATGTGAGGAGTGTGCAAAGTTTGTTCTACTAATTTAAATAGCAAATGAAAGAATACATGAGCAAGAATGGATAGCTTTAACTAGCTGCTTTGTGCTTCACGATTTTAACATTTCATTAGGTTTACATTAATTTTATTTTTCATACAGTACGTATGCATATGTTTGTTGCCAAATCAACAAGTTAGCATTTTCTAGAAAGAACAAATGAAGAATGTTCCCTAGAGTTTATTTGCCCTATTCTGTGGTATGATTTGTTCCCTAGGGAAAGTATATGGAAAAATATTTAGAAATTTTTTATTTAAAAAATGATCTGTTGCTGAGTATTAAATTTTATAATTATACTTAATTGTGTTCCCATTAATTAAAAAGTGAAGCAGGATTACATAATAAAATTTAGGGAGGAGCCCTAATCTTTACTTAAAGGCATATAAAGCTAATTGAATTATTTTAATTATCATAATAATTTTTTTCATTCTAGCTCTGTGATTTTGTCGAACAAAAGATCATGATTTTTTATAAAATCAACATATAATTTTGTTCTCATGATTTACTTGGTATATTTTTTCAATGAAATGCTGACAAACTAACCTGGGCTTACACCTAAACAAAGAGACCCAAAGCAACCAGTCACTTGAGGAAAAAACATAAATTTCACTGTCTGCATCAGAAGCATTTGTTTAGAGTTTTTTTTTTTTAAGATTTTATTTTCTTAAGTAATCTCTACACCCAATGTGAGGCTCAAACCTACATCCCTGAGATCAAGAGTTGCACTCTCTACTGACTGAGCCAGCAGGGGCCCCAGGATTTTATTTTTATAACATTATTGCTGGTTATAAAACTAATAAGTGTTTATTGTGAAAATTATGGAAATAATATAATAAAAATGACTCATAGCCCAACTAGTTGGAGATAGTCACTGTCGATATTTTAAAGCATACCATTACAGTGTATTTTTCTGTGCAGTAATACATATTAAAAATAATTAGAATACAGGGCACCTTATTTGTGAGCTACACTTTTCACTTAAAATATATCACAAATATTTTCCCATGTCATTAAATGCTTGTCACCAGAATTATTTTGAATGACTGGTACACCATCATTTACGTAACAAGTTCTCTAGTACTATATTTAGTGGTTTCTAACTTTCCTACATTATAAACAATGCTATGATGAACATCTCTGTAGACAATACTTGCATACATCTGCAATTATATCCTCCATACAAATTCCCCAGATGGGAATTTGAGGGTCAAAAAGGTTTTTTTATAAGCTTTAATACATAAAGCCAAAGTGTCTTCCATATTGGAAGGGTATGAAGGTGTCCATTAGCCGTCTCTTCACCAACACTAAATGTTACCAGTTTTTTAATCTACTGTGATGTTTAAAAAACAGTTTTATTCTTCCAGTTTTTGTTATTTTGGCATGAAATTTTTCATATATTTCGTGTGTTTATTTGCCATTTATATTGTTTCATAGTGGCTTCCTTCTCTACATCATCCATTTTTTTTCTATTGAAATGTTTTTTTTTTAATTAATTTCTGAGAGTTTTTAATATAATGATAGCAACACTGTGCCACATATTATAGAGTATTTTTCCAAGGTAACATCATATTTTGCCATTGACTTTTTCATTTTTAAAAAAATTTTTTTAAGTAAACTCTACTCCCAACATGGGGCTTGAACTCACAACCCTGAGATCAAGAGTCACGTGTCCCACAGACTGAGCCAGGAGGGCACCCCGACTTCTTCATTTTTAAATTATCAGTTTCACAAATGTGTTCATTGAAATTTCTTCCCATGCTTGTACATTTAGAAAATACTCCTTATGAAGATTAGATATTGACTTACATTTCCTGTTACATATTTGGTGACTCTGGTTTGTTTTTGCTTTTTGTTTTCATTCCATGCATTTAAGGCTTTAAGCAACCTGTAATTTGGCTTTTCATGTGAGGTGAGGATTTGATCATTTCTTTCCAGTTGTTCAGCAATTGTCCCTGAATATTTATTGAATGATACACTTCTTTCCTGTTGATTTAAAAAGACTTTGAATCAAGCTGACTTTATGTTCCAGAGTCCACTTTTGAGATTAATTTCTGCTCCTCTGATTTCTTTCTTCCTCTACCTTTATCACAATATTTTAATTATACATTCTTACATCTGATATTGCAAGTCTCTCTTCAGTAGATTTCCCCCCCAAAGTCATCTTTGTTATTCTTGCTTACTTATTCTTTATATGTTTCAGAATTACTTTATTAAGTTAAAAAATTCACTTGAGAGCATATGTTTTGCTATGGAAAAATGCCCAAGATATATTAACTGGAAAAAGCAAGTCGTAGAACAGTATGGATGATATTATCCCTCCTATAATTAAAAAAAGTCAGCGAAAGCAAGAAGTGTGTGTGCATGCCCATGTATATGTGACTATGTGCCTTATAGAAACATAAAAAATTTTGAAAGAATAAACAATAAGAGCTGTTACCAGTGGTTACCTTTGAGGTGTGGGAATGGACATTGTGGGGAAGAGGAACTTTTCCTTTTTACTATAGAGTAGTCCTTTTAGGCAGTCTGGATTTAAAAACTCACCTGAAATTCTTTTTTTTTTTTTTTTTAAAGATTTTATTTATTTATTCGACAGAGATAGAGACAGCCAGCGAGAGAGGGAACACAAGCAGGGGGAGTGGGAGAGGAAGAAGCAGGCTCACAGCAGAGGAGCCTGATGTGGGGCTCGATCCCATAATTCCAGGATCACGCCCTGAGCCGAAGGCAGACGCTTAACTGCTGTGCCACCCAGGCGCCCCTCACCTGAAATTCTAAACAGAATTGCATTCAATTCATAAATGAATTGGGACACCTTTATATATCATTGTAGGAACAGCTTGTAAAAATTTTTGTGTTCCTCAGTAAAGTTTTTTAATTGTTCTCGTATGGGTCCTACACAAGCTCTGTAGTTTCTTATACCTCGATTTTATGTATCTATAAATATCTAAATTATGTATCTGTATCTGTAGATTAATATACAGAATTATAAAAATATACAATATCATAAATATATATTACATAACTGTGATTGTAAAGTTAATTTGTCTCATTGAAGACTATTTGCTAATTGCTTTTTTCTCTAAATAATTGATTTTTTAGTTTTCTTAACTTGAATTTTAAAAATAATTCTAAAATAATTGGTCTCTCAAGATGGTCAGTTTAAATTCAGGCTAAAATGATTGATTTTTGTAGAAATATTCTGATTTTGCTCAATGTAATTGTTTTTATTTATAGAATAAATAAATTATGGAATTTTTGGAATCATGTAAACATGGCTTAAGAAAATAGCAATTATGAGGAATATTCTAAAATACAAATGACTGCAGAATACAATACCTGTCATTTTTTGAAATGAAATGCAAGGGAGTAATGAACAAAAATAATTATTAGTATAGATAGGATTTCCATGAATAATTTATGAGGACCTAGACAAGGAAGAAATAATAGATATGACCTATTTTGAATCCTGTAGACTTTTTTCCCATATTTGTAGTAGAAGATATTGCCATTTTAAATATTTTTTCTTTTCAAAAAAGGTGTTTTATTGCTCTTGTTCCTGATTATAAATATATAATATTCTCATTGTAAAAAGCATTCAAATATTATAGAATAAAAGGACTTCCTTATGTGAAGTTCAGCTACAACCCTATCATCCAGAAAAAATACTATTAATAGTATTTTGCCTATTTTTCAAGAATTAATTCTACTCATATATATTTCATATATTTATAAAATGCGACCATACTGTGCATACTGTTTAAAAGCTTCCTTTTTCTTTTATTGTATTTTCTGCTGTCTTTTAACGTCTGTAAATGCAGATCTTCATAATTCTTAATGGTTGCCATTAAAATGTACATTTTATTTCATGGTATTCCATAATTTGATCATTTAGGCACTTTCCAATATTTTACAATGAATATTCTAAAACATCTTTTCACATTTGACACATAATTTCCTTAAGAAATGGAAATGCTAGGGGCGCCTGGGTGGCTCTTTCATTTAGGCACTTTCCAATATTTTACAATGAATATTCTAAAACATCTTTTCACATTTGACACATAATTTCCTTAAGAAATGGAAATGCTAGGGGCGCCTGGGTGGCTCAGTCGTTAAGCGTCTGCCTTCAGCTCAGGGCCTGATCCCAGGGTTCTGGGATCGAGCCCCGCATCGGGCTCCTCTGCTGGGAGCCTGCTTCTTCCTCTCCCACTCCCCCTGCTTGTGTTCCCTCTCTCGCTGGCTGTCTCTCTCTCTCTGTCCAATAAATAAATAAAAAAATCTTTAAAAAAAAATAAAAAGAAATGGAAATGCTAGGGGCGCCTGGGTGGCTCAGTCGTTGGGCATCTTCCTTCGGCTCAGGTCATGGTCCTGGGGTCCTGGGATCCAGCCCCACATCAGGCTCAGCGGGAAGCCTGCTTCTCCCTCTCCCTCTCCCTCTGCCCCTGCTTGTGTTTCCTCTCTCACTGTCTTTCTCTCTCTGTCAAATAAATAAATAAAATCTTTAAAAAAAAAAGAAATGGAAATGCTAGATCAACAAGTGTGCTTAATTTTAAGACTTGATACGTATTGCCAAACTGGCCCCCAAAAACTTCATAGTGATTGTTCTCTCGAACCTTTCCAGTGTTGAGTGTTGACATTATTTTTCAAATCTTTTATAATCTGATAGATGACAAATGGTATTTCATTGTTCTTTTAACTCCCAGAACTTGATTGCAAAGGAGATTTATTGTGTTTTTGCATGTCTGTGGTCTATCGTTATTTCCATATTTATTTGTGAGTTAGCTATTCTATCCTTTCCGGGGTTTTTTTTTCCAGGAGTATATATCTTATTGTTATTGACTTGTAAATGGCTCCTTAAAGATTAAGAATATTAATCCTTTGTTTGTTATATCCATATATTTCAGGGAATCTTTAGTCTTTTTACCTTATTTGTGTCATTCTTGCCATACAGAGTCTTTATGCGATCAAATTCGCAAGTGGTCACTTAATTTAATATCTTTGGTATCATTCTTAGACATTCTCTATGACAAGATTAGTGAGAAAAGGTTCTCATATGTTTTATTCTAACTATATTTATGTTTTCATATTTTGCAGTTATATCTTTAACTTATCTTGATTTTCTTTTTTAAGACATAGAGATCTAATCATATTTTTTTCCAAATGGTTACTGTTACTGTACCATTTTTGAGCAACTGATAATTTTCCCACTAAGTTCTTAGATGTATTGTAATCTAGTTCCAGATTTTATTTTTATCTTCTGTTTCATTTATCTGTATTAGTATGATCTATATTAGTGAGATTCTGAGAATATTGTTCAGAATGTTGCAGCAGTAGTGCTATGTAACAAACATTCCCTCAAAGCTCAATGGCTTACAACAACAAACATTTCTTTCTTCCTCATGGCTCTCTGGGTCAACTCTGCTAGATGCAAATGGACTTTGCTCCAAGCTCCAGGTCAGGCTTATGACTGTTTCACATGCCTCTTTTATTCGAGCACATTCTTCTCGTGATAAATGGCAGGAGTTCAAGAGGGCTGGCAAAATTTGGCCATGCTTCTTAAATCTCAACTCAGCACATTCTCTTTTCTATCCACACTCCATTGCTTTGACCAAGCCCTCAGTGAATGACGAAGGAAAATACATTGCCTTCCCAGGAAAGGCATGTTAAGGACTTGGAGAAAATGAAAACTTACAAACAAATAATACTATCTACCTCACTGAGCCAGTTATATTTTTAAAGTCCCAGGTTTTTCACTGTTAAATGTGATAATTGTGAAGATTCAATAATATAAATAATAAATTACTGACATCTAGTAATTCAATAAATGTGTATCTGCTTCCTCACCATATACTATAGCTTTATAATATACTTTAATATGTGAAAGGGCAGATTAGTGCCTCCCCCATCACTCTGTTTTTACAGCATTTTTCTAACTATACCATTTTTTCCAGGTGAATAAACAAACTTTTGATTCCATCCCATGTGTTCATCTCATTAATAACTGAAAAAAAATCTCAATCATATCACTTTTAGAATGATGAGCAGATTGTTTCAAGGACTTACCAAGAGGGGATTGAGGGATTACTCTTCACACCTGCAATAATCAACATATTTTCTGTTTATTCAAAAAAGTCAAAACAATACTGCACAAATTTTCAAATGATATTAAATTAATTAAGGTGCTTGGTGTCCTAAAGAAAAACTATAATTCAATTTAGGATGATGATCATATTTTTTTTAATTTAAAGGGTTTATTTATTTATCTGATAGAGAGAGCGAGCTAGAGAGCACAAGCAGAGGGAGAGGGAGGCAGAGTGAGAGGGAGAAGCAGGCTCCCCACTGAGCCAGGAGCGGGACTTGGGACTTGATCCCAGGATTCTGGGATCATGACCTGAGCTGAAGGCAGATGCTTGACCGACTGAGACACACAGGTGCCCCAGTGATCATATTTTTTTGAATGACGCTCAAAAGAAGAAGTGCAAGGTACACTCATAATCATTCAGGGCAATGTAGGATTGTAAAGAGTGTCAGGGCAAAAGGACAGAAGAAGACTTTAAGACTTATCTACACAGTACAAATGAATGTGGGAGAAAACAAACAGAATTTTTATGATTTCCTAAATAATCTTGAACAGGCAAGGGAAAGTGTCTCTTCTGTATCATATATTAATTACATTTTTGTTGAAAATCACTTCCTGTTTGGGATCACATTTTTTTTTTTAAGATTTAAACGTTTATTTGAGAGAAAGCGAGCACGTGAGCATGCAGGGAGGGGCTGAGGGGGGCAGAGGGAGAGAGAGAGAATCTCAAGCAGACTCCCCGCCGAGAGCAGAGCCAGAGACAGGGCTCAATCTAATGACCCTGAAATCATGACCTGAGCCAAAATCAAGAGGAAACTCAACCGAATGAGCCACCAAGGTGGCCCTGGATCACATTTTTAAAGGAGGTGAAGAAACTGATGAAAATTCAAAGGACAGAAAAATAGCAAAAGAGATTTAAGTCCTTGAGGAAAGCTAAAGGAATTGGCATTATTTAGTTGTAAAAAGCTAAAGTGTGACTTGATTAGTATTCAATGGCAGAATTTATTTTCAGAGAAAAGACGCTGAACAGGAGTCCTTTATGTCTAAATAAGAACAATAAATTTTTATTAAAACAGTTTGATGTGACTTTTTTTTTTTAAGATTTTATTTCTAAGTAATCTGCACCCAGCGAGGGGCTCAAACTCACCACCCCAAGATCACTGACTGAGCCAGCCAGGCACCCCTGATATGACTTTTATAAGGTAGCAGTGATTGCTTGTTAGATCAAGGAAAAACTAAAGATAAATACCAACAAAGATTTTTAATTTTCTATTTCTAGAAAAAGAAATATTTTATTTTTTAAATAATAGACAACTATCCGTTTGGCTGAAACTGTCATTTGAAGGTAAGTGACAGACCAGATGAGCCCTTCCAACCAGTGTGAGCCTATGAATTTGTCTCAAGTTGCCTAACACATGAATCTGTATTATTCATTAATAAATTAACTCAAATATTTATTATTTAGTTTAGTCCTAGCATTATAGTGACATATTTATGCACATTTTGAACATGAAGCAAAATAGCATAATTGGCTAATTTGCTCTTATTTCTTCTTAATAAACAGCAATAGATATATTAAAAATACATTTGGTCAGTTATGTTCTGTGGATCATTTTAAGTTATTATTTACAATCATCCACAAAATGTTGCCAACACTATATCCATTTATTCTTGATTGTAACATAGAAATTCAGTTTTAACTGTATTTTTAAGCATTACTTTAAGGCTTAGAGTCATGTATTTTAAGTTGTCCTCCAAAGACCCAGGTTTTAGAACTAAAATGCCCTTTTAAATGTTATTTGTTAGTGCTGTTAAACTGATTTTTCAAAGGGGACATCTTCAATGCATTTTAAAAAGGGGTCTGTAACACAAAAACCAAGAAATTCTCGGTAAAAGGGCAATTGGGAGGAGCTGAGATACCCTATGGTTTCAGTCTGATGAGACACTGGCTGTTCCTTGTGTGTGTATGTGTGTGTGTGTATATGTGAGATGAGAAATTTTAAGAAAGAGTAAATGTCAGTTTTCAAAAATATAACGCAAACCTGTCAATTAATTTAGACCCAGTTACAAGAAATGTGTTTTGGTAGAAAGCAAGAATGAGGTAGGGTGGTTTTGTTTTTATTTAATCCCCTGCCAATGGTTCTAAGAAATGCGTGTGGGGGGGGGGGGGGGATACACATCAGTTTATCCCCAAACCTCAGCTCAGTGGAGTAACCTTTGTGTAAGAAAGCAGTGCATTTGCATATTATAAATGGGTCAGTTAATCTTGCCCAATTTTTTATAAATATTATTTTCAAACTACTGATATTATTAGCCCTGATTGCATTTTGGCCCAAGTAGAGGCCTATTTTCACTTTTCTATGGTTTACTCATCTTTACATGATAAAACAGCCTTCACTGCTTGAAAGTTCTCCAGTTGGTTCCCCTTTTTTAAATTGCATTATTCCAACTATTGGTAACTTCCTATTTGCATTATTAATAGGCTGTCAAAGTGTTTCGATGTCTGTGTTAGTTTTGAAAATCCCTTGAGGTTTTCTTTGCTTTGGATCTAGACAGATCAACCCATTTGGAGAAGAGCGTGATCAAAAGTGACAGCCTTGCTCTCTTGGTCATAGAATCACCAACGCAGGCACATAGACGCACGAGCTGGAAATGAGGCAGGTAGGATGTCCACTTCAGTTTCAAAACTCCGTTTATTTTTTTTATCTTTTCTTTTTCAAAACTCAATTTAGTTTTATATCATTTTGTGTTTTATTCGAACATTTGTTCGTTTTGTAAAACAAAAGGAAAATTGCGTCCTGGACTCTGCTCTGAGGACTGACTCTGATCTTAAGGGCGAGGATCGTGTTTATTCTGCCTTGGAACTGACTGTCCCACCACTGAACAACACCTGAGGCCCGGCAGCACTCGATACCCTCTCAGTCGGGTGAACTTGACAGTGCAATATAATGATATCAAAACTGGCCCTTTGTAGGTTCTTGGAACTTGGACATAGCTTTGCTGTGCTTAAAGCTACAATTTAAAATGTTTAGCCGGCATTTTCATCCATTGTAGTTGGCAATTTGGCAATGTTCATCAAAATTTAATACACACACATTTAACCCAGCGATTCCAGTTCTTTGAACCTATCCTATAAAATACCCAAACATACTCACGACAGTTGGTCTACAAGGCTACTCACTGCATCATCGTTTTCAACAGAAATACCTGCAAGGAACTGAATGCTTGGCAGATAGTTAAGTAAATTGAGGTACATCTGCACTGCACAGCAGTGTTAAAAGAAGAAGGTAGGTCTATGCGTGAGCACGTAGGAAGGTCTCCGAGATGTATTGTTGAGAGTTGAAAAAGACCACAATGTTCTCCAAATAATTTATGTGATGTCAATGAATAAGCATATATTCTAAAATGATAGGCACAACACTTTTAATATTATTTACCTCTGAGATACAGAGGTATATTGATAAAATCATACGTTTTAAGGTTCTGATATGGGCTTTCATTTTTTACTCGACTGTATTGGTGTTCTGTTTTAATTTTTAAGAACAAGCATGCATTTATGAATTAGATGATTAAATAAACCTGTGAGTTTTTTTAAACAATACTTTTTTATGCAGAGAAGCTTTTCCCTGGTAAAACAATTGTTAAAGTATAAGGTATAACATTTATAATTACTCTCCACGTCTCCATCGTTTCTGCCATTCCTCACTTCACACATCCCACCCGTTACAAAGCTACAAAAAGCCAAAACCTCTTTAAAAACAGGAAAAGGGAAATAAAGATATGCCTAGAAGATGCCTCATTTAGATTATGTCCCTCTCTTCGTTTAGTGGCAAAAACTCAAGCTTCTTTTTAACCCAGTGGATACCGTTCATAGATACGGTATTGAGAGCACGAGAGAACCCGGCGTGTTGGTCTCTTTCGGTAAACTTCCAGGGAGATGCAGCTGATCATTTCTACCAAAAGTCAAAGACAGAACAGTTCTTAAATGCTTTTGAATGTGTAGATACATCCTACGTTAGCATTTTATCTGATTGTCTTACATTGAATAATATCAGACTGGGGTTAATGTTTTTCTTTAAGTACATGTTACATTGCTTTAATCTCACTAAGTATTAATATTATTAACCGTATGTTCTGTTGTGATATATTATTTCCTATTCATTTGTCTACCTCACACATGACATCATTTATTGCTGAGACTGAGTCTTGTCCATGCCTTTGTAAACCAAATGTAAGAAGTACTTCAGAGGGGTGCCTGGCTGGCTCAGTCAGTAGGGCATGTAGCTTTTGATTTTGGGTCCTGAGTTTGAGCCCCATGTTGGGAGTAGGGTTTACTTTTTTAAAAAAAAGTACAAAAGCACTACTTAGCTCTTGTCATTTCTTACTCTCTACTTTTGTGTATACTTGTATACAATCTAACACATAGTTATAAAATCATTTCTTGTTTCTATGTTATCATATGAGAAATATTTTACATAATGAGTAGGGAGGAGGAATGCTTCCATATAATGAGAAGTTGCTCCTGAGAAAGATAATTTTTTAAAATATGACAAGTGCTTAAACTTACTTGCTCTGTGTAAACTCTCACTGAGATAGCTACAGATTTTGACCTCCACTTTTCAAAACTCTGAATATCTAGACCATGCCTTTCATTGTTTTCTCTGAAGCCTAACTTCATCTGAACAGATTTTGTTCTTGAAAAGAGGAAAATTTTTTAAGATTGAGGCCCAAGGTTGTCTCATTTAACGCCATTTTGAGCTAACTTATAAGACTATGAAGAAGAAAATTGAGGCATCACTTGTCCTGTTATCCTCCACAGAATCTGATCTGGTCAGTAGAACCGCTAACCAAATAATCATCTCAAAATGTGTTGCTAAGTCCTAAATGAAAAAGCATTAAAATAATAAGATGAAACAAAATCTAATGATAGTCAACCCCTTCTACTCTTTCCAAATTCAGAAGTAGCAACCCATTTTCCCAAGGGAGGAAAATTTCTAACTAAACAAGTAGAAAATAAAGCTACTCTCATATATTTTTCTACTATAGCATTCCAAGGAAAAAAACAGGCAGGTAAAACCTTAAAGCAGGAAAATACAACAAGAAATAATGTGATTTTTTGTTTGTTTTTAATCATTCATATTATTTACTTTATTTTTTAAATATACTTCCCTCTTCCTTCTAAAAGAGTTGTATTTCTAAAGTCAGTGGAAAATGACATTGTTGCAGGCCAGGTAATGGAAGATGTGTTAATACTCGGTCAAAATGTGGAAAATCCTACTGAGGTCTTACCAGTCGTTCAGGCTTTTGGCCTCTCCTTGCACTCTTATTTTCTCACCTCAATTTTTAATCAGTACGGCCATCATTCATTACCAAGATGGGCAGAATAAATGATGTATTAGGAGCTCAAACTTTCATTTAAATATAGTTCAAATTTTTAAATAGCTGATGGTCTAATAAGAGACACAAGATTAGCCTGAAATGAATTCACTGAAAATAAGCTAATATGGGTTATTTACTCTTGTTTTGTATTTGTAGGTTTGCCTATTATATAGATACTTATATGCATTCACTGAATATATTCTTGCATGTGAACATGCACATATAGGGAACAAAGTGGTCAATCACTCTGTATTAATGTAAGAAGACTTCTAAGAGAAGGGGGCTCCACATATATGGATGGCTGATAATTCCATGCTTGGAGTCAACTTGAAGATGATAATGAACCAAAGGACTTACCTGAAATTTTTACTCTAAAAATTGCAGTGTTGTCACAGGAATAATTGCTGTCTATGGGACAGCTAAGTATACATACATATTTATGTTATTATGTACAATTATTATTGGCCTGTCTGCCTCAAAATGAAAAACTTGCCTTGTTTCAAATTGAATTCTGATGAACTGGAAATAACTGAATGTATGAAGAAAACTTTCTTTTTGTTTTCCATCTCTGTACACAGAACAACAAACACAAAAAAAAAAAACCCAGTTTGAAAACCAATTTTTATTTAGGACTATCTTTCACACAAATTAAAAGAATATACATTGAAAGAAATATCTGTGTTGTCAGCAAAATGGAAAATTTAAATTACTTGACTAGAAACATAACCAGTCCTCATGTAACTTTCACTCAAAAGAGCCAAGAGCAAGGTAAGTACATCCCATATACTGAAATCATCATTTATTTTTCTAACATTGATAATTTTAGTAAGATTATACTTTTAAAAAAATTAACAGACTAAAAGGATTGTATTTACCTATATCTGCACGAAGGTATAAATGAGACTATAAAACTAAGTTTATCCATTTATTGGCTAGCCTATGTTTCAATAGATATTAAGCTCTAATAAATCAGCTTCTAGTGATCTTTTTCTTGTCCTTGTTGGGGAGAGTCGGGGTACCATTTCTGATATTTTTTGTACTGAGGATACTTCATAGTACTTAAAATCCAGATAATCTTTGAAGAGCTCGTCTAGCACAACTGCCATTAAAGATATGTTCCCTACCTGTAATTAAAGGGTAAAAATCAACTATTCTACAACAAAATGGGGAAAGTATTCTGAGCTACTTCTCCAACTCAGTCCATTTCTCTTCAGCGCACTGCACAACGAAACAATTTTTTCCCAATTTTCTTGGTTAAATGGACTTTTAATAGTAAAACAAGCCACCTAAACGGTTTTCCTTTGAAAAGAGAGATCCTATAGAGGCATTAGGTTATTTTACCCAACACTTTTTGACATGACCAACACGTGGTTATGTTCTGAACTTGACTGTTAACATGCCTTTCATGGTCTAACTTTGTAGGTTCCGAAGAACGGAACTTCCCCTACTTTCCCGGGAAGACAACTCTCCAGTGTAGTCCCTCTAATTATTTAAGGTAGGTCTTCATTTCTTTAAAATAGCTGAGTTATTCAAGTTTGAAAAGCAGCTACTGCGTCAGCAGCCTGACTTAAACTGACAAAAGCAAGGAAATTCTGGATCCATAATTCACCTTCCACCCCTCGACCTCACAAACCGCCATATTAGCGTGATCACACCAAAATACCAGCTTGTGTTTACAGTTTCAGTCCTCCTGATGGCGGACGGGCGCGTGTACACGAGCACTCGCTCTGTGTGCACTGAATAGGATCACGATCCGGAGAGCTGAAAATGTAAACACAAGCTGGTATTATGGTGTGACTGGCGGTCTGTGGTTCTTTGTTTGAATACTTTAAAAATGGGCACCCTGGCAAGAACAAAAGAGGCAGAAAGCAGAACTGCTCTTAAATGGCTTCTCTCATCTTTGTCCCTCCTCAGGTAGACCCAGAATAACTTATCCGCTTGACGGGCGTCCCCGCAACTATTTGTTTTTGCTTAGTTGGCTACACTTCAACCCAACAGTTTTGTTTTCAAATGCAGGCCGTTAATACTGTGCCTTTGGTAAAATTAAATTATTTTTCAGTATTTGCAAGCACTATACTTCTCTAGTTATTAGTTGAATCAAAATCGTTTGCGTGGCAAATTCATTGCAACGTTTGATGGGTTTAAGCAGGAACCTAAATGCCTTATGTGGCCTTGTTTTAGTATTTGCAAATTAGCAATAGTTCCTTCACCTCAAATGAGGACTGGCATCAATATAACCTACTAGACAACATAACTACCGCCCGTTCTTCCTTGGGCTATTTTAGTCATCGATTTTGAGGTGCAGAAGTTGACCTCAAGAGAAATGTAAAGGGTAAAAAAACTAAAATTATAACCTCCATTTTAGCATGAAGTCTACTTGCATGGTTGGTCCTTTAGCTTTCTCTACAGTCTTTGTCATTTTTCCATCTTAACGCTAAATACGCTCATTTGTTGGTTCCCCACAGTGAACTTTCATTCTGAAATAGATTTACTTGTAGGATGAAGAGATGAACCTATCATTTCAAGAAGAAACTTAAGACATATAAAGCAGGAAGGTCGGGAAAAAAAATAAATTCTTGCCTAAAAAATGTCAGCATAGCTCATGATATGCTTGACTTCATGATAAAGTACGGGTCTTGTTTTTTAAAAAACAAAATTTTCTCTTTGGAATTAGGTATACCATCACTACCAGAAATCAGTAACTAAAGGAACAGTGGGTAGTTGGCATATCCCTTTTCTTAAATAAAAATTACAAATTGATTTTACACCTACTGAGGCAGCCATTCGCCACTGTAAACTCATTTCTGACAACTGTTTCTCTTAGAATCCAATACGTAATTGAAAAACAAAAGTAAATTTTCTCAATACAATTGGAAAGCAGTTAATGTAAAGACATAAACACAAACAACTCATGGCTGTAGACAGTTTTGATGTAGACTGCAGTACTTAATAATGGAATAGGAGGGGTCTTGGCTTAGGATTTTTTAATGAAATGCCACTCAAATGGGAACAAGTGATTTCAGAAGTGTCGTCAGTCACTTTAGACTGAAAAGAAATAATAAGAAATAGCTTTTAAGATATCGAATAATTTGCACTAAAATGTTATACTATCGCATCTCGCCTTTGAATAGGCCAACAATTTGCCTTGTTAATTTAAAAGATCTCATACTTGGTCAGTTCACGAAACGGCACAACTTGACTTACTTTTGCCATCTTGTACCTCGATTATCTCTCTCCATGTGAGATCCCTCACCAAGGCAGCTTGCTAGCATTTCACAAACTAATACAAGAACCACCGACATGTACATCAATCCCGGCAGACCTGGATCATCTTATTTTCACCTGATACATTTTCAGGCTCAATTGAAAACTAAATTATGGAATGAATATTTACTGGAAGAGTGAGTTTGGCCTTATCTTACACATGCATTTTGAGAACAAGTGAATGAGGCTATTCTGGAGATTCAATATCTACAGTAATATGTTCAGTTCTACAAATAATTAATGTACAAAGAATTGACATTGTCACAAGTTTTACCCCCAATATCGTATAAGTCATATCTCGTGTGCCATACATATTCTGGAGGAAAGCATTCATTGCTGCAGTATTTCATAGCTTTCAGCTTTACTTTTAGTTTTAGAGATTTTTTTTAAAACTCTTCATTTCAAGTATGTGACTGTAATTTTACAGAAAGTTCAGAACCTCTTTGAGCATGCAAACATCCTTTTTACTCGTCGTAATTTGCTTTGGCCCATCCACTTTCTAATGCCATCACCTCTTGTCTCCCTCATGCTGTTAGTATGTGTTGGTAGCAAATACAGATAAACAAATGTGGCCTTTTAGATTAGAAGGCCTTTGGCAAATTTATCTTATGGGATCCAGCTAAGAAAGGGCAAGCAGAGCTCAGGAAAGCTGCAACAATGGCCCCATTCTATGTTTCTAGCAACAACAACCACCAACTTAAAAAAAAAAAAAAGATGGATGGAGATAGATGGTGGTGGGGTGATTGTATAGTGTGAATGTGCTTAATGCCACCCAACTGCACACTTGCCGCTGGTGAAAATGGTAAATTTTATGTCGGTTTTACCACAGTAAAAAAATAGAGGTTAAGATGAACTTGCGTGAGAAATTAGGAACTGACTCCAAGAACCTACTTGCCCTGCAAAAAAACAATGGTACCCCGGAAAGGATGCAAAGGCATGTGAGAGATTAAGCAGGCAAACCGAACTTTCTTCCCAGTCCCCTGGAGCACACACTTAAGAATTCTCTGCTGTTGAAATGTATTCAAACACAGATCATCTATGTTAACGTAGCCAAAAGATAATACTAAAGGAAAACAAAGTTTATTACATGTCTTTTAGTATCTCCTCTATATTTTTTCCAAATGGCCATCTTTTTTTCTGGGTTATTATTTTTTTTTAAAGCCCGTGCACATGAGCATGTAACTTGTCTGTGTGACTATTTATAAAAATGAAAAGGAATAAAGTAAAAAGAAGTGAAAAATAACACTGCCTTAAATACTAATGAATTTTAAGTAGTTGAATTTTTGAAAAGTAAACTCTAAGTCATACTGTAGGGCCTACTTTCCTACTTTTTAATAGCTTTCTAAAAAAACTCAAACCTTGAAGTGCATGCAATTAGTAACATGCAACAGGGAGGCTAGGCTTAGTCACAGCACTATTTCAATGCTGCTTCTATTTTTGGTGTCCTACAGAGAAATAGAATTAGAATGTTCTAACCTCTGCTCATTCTGTAGGTGAGAGTAGAAAGCTGACTGCTTAAAAAAATTGGGGAGGCAGAGTCCTTTCTAGCCAATTTTTTCTCGTGTTTTATATATTAGGTGATTATTTTACTATAATGTGGACAATTCAGGACAAACAATTAATCTTGTATACATAACCAACTCCAAACTGTCTTGGACAGATTGCCATGAATGTGGCCTATCTAGGAGCCCAAGAACATGGTGCCTTGTATTCATATTATCCTGCTGGTTTTGGGCCCCAGCCGTATGATTTTTAAGACTTCTCCACAATCTAAAACAGAGCAGTGTTACATAAATTTAGAGATTCTTAGGGTTTGGATGAATTTTAACTTCATCCAGTTCAAGCACCCATCTGACGCTTGGAACTCTTCAAGTACTCACACAGCCTTAAAGTGAATAATTCTAGTGATGGTAATGCTTCCTTCCTGCTGGAGCGTATGTAGTTAAGAACCAGAAACCTAATAAACCAGGAATAAATTACCATTCGTTCATCTGCAGAGTATCTATAAGATTGAGGACTCGATGAAATAACCCATGTAGTCATGGCTAGCACATATCAGAAGTATAACACATACTAAACAATAGTTATATTTAAATCCATTTATATCACGCTCATTACTTCTTATGTTTCAAGGGTCTAGGGCTCGTTAACGTCACATGGTTTTTTGTTACCTTGTTGTTAGTGAAGGTGAGAGTTGCTCGAGTGTCATTAGTTTCATATCATGAAATAGAACCGTTCACAATTTTTGGAAAAAATAAAGATACTTCCATTATAAACTAGTTTCTTCTAGTCTTAGGGTTATGGCTGTGTCATGATATAGTTGACATAAATATTTATCTGTCACTTACTTCACCTTTCCACTCACTCGCTATTGCTAAACTCTTGGCCACAAACTGTGAAAATCACGAGAAATTTTGGAGTCTTACGACGGCTTCGGTAAGTGCTTTTGTCTTCACATGTGCCAAGTCGCTCTTCCACTCCCTTCATACCTCTGGTACTAGATATTGGGAAGTACAGAAACGTACTGATTTTCACATCTAAGACATGCCACGTGTCTGTTTAATTTTATATTCAGATATTAAGGGAAAACCCCACAAAACTTCCCGCTGGGAAAAATCACATTCAACTAGGTATGGTAGTCTTTAAGCTATTTTATTAAACGTTCTTAGGGATGTCTAGTTGTATGATTAGGATTATTATTAAAGCGATCTGAATAGAAGCAGTTTTGTTCAAGAGAAGTTAATTCAAATTATGAGTATGTGACGTAAAATGTCTTAAGGTAATTAGCAGCTCTGGTTCACCTGCAAACGGCAGTTATCAGGAGCGTGTGGCTTACTACCAGCACATCTCTAATATCGATGTTATTTAAAGCCATACATTAAGAGTCATAAGCATCTGTAGTGACAGAAGCAGCATGCAGCAAAGTACTGAAAAACTGGAATAGAATTAATTGGTTTTGGTCTACCCACTTCAAATTAGAAAATAGCAACAGAAAAAAAATTAAACACTAAATGTATTCGTTAGGCAGGATCAGCAATCATGGTGCCCACACATGATCTGCAATTAATTTGTAAATAAGATTCATCACCTGGAGGATAATAAACTCTAGTTTTATGGCCCAAAAGACTAGACAAGTAAAAACCACTAATGAATGTACTGTATAAACACAGGGGCAAGAATATACATTGGCTGAGCAAGTGAGGATAACAAGGAGCCTGTGTTTTGTTATTAATGTAGACCAAAAGATACATGACACGTATCTGGAGATTTTTCTGAAGTGTTAACACTGCTCAAAACAGGGTCACTTAAAAGGCGTGGAAAAGTGTTACTACAAGGTAAGGAGGGCGAAAGTTGATTTTTAGAAAGAGCGTTTTGTTTTTTTTTTTTTAAGTCAGGATCAGTATTTTAAAAACTGAGTTAGTTATCTCAATTTTAATTAATTTCTTATAATTGCATATTAGAAAATCTTATAAATAATAACCTGAAGTGATTTCAGTTTACTATCTTTAAATGTGACTTGGATTATGAAGAAATGTCTGCAAACATTGTCGAGAAAATAAGTATGAATGGCATGTTCGGTATTGCCCTACTTTGGAAGAGAGTTTGATACGAAAACTAATTTCCTTCATGTAAGTTATAATTGTATAACACACCTTAATTTGGGGTTTTGGGGGTTTTTTTAAGTTTTTGTTTTGTTTTGTTTTGTTTTAAAATTCTATTTTTTAGCAATCTCTACACCCAATGTGGGGTTTGAACTTACAACCCCGAGACCAACAGTCGCATATTCTACCGACTGAGCCAGACAGGCACCCCTTTTTCTCTTTTCTTTCTTTCTTTTTTTAAGATTTTACATCCCTTGGGGCGCCTGGGTGGCACAGCGGTTAAGCGTCTGCCTTCGGCTCAGGGCGTGATCCCGGCGTTATGGGATCGAGCCCCACATCAGGCTCCTCCGCTGGGAGCCTGCTTCTTCCTCTCCCACTTCCCCTACTTGTGTTCCCTCTCTCGCTGGCTGTCTCTATCTCTGTCGAATAAATAAATAAAATCTTTAAAAAAAAAAAAAAGATTTTACATCCCTTAATTTCAATCCAAAATAAAACAGTCAACTTTACATCCATTCAAATGAGAGTTTCTTCTTCAGTGTCAGCTAAGAACTATACGAAGTACGCAGAGGTAAAAGAATCAATAGGGGTGTTTATTTAAAATAGAGAGTCCTGGTCTCTACCTCATACCAACTGAAATACAATCTCTGAAAGTGAGACCCTGGAATGTGTATGCAATTGTAACAAAATATTTACCTGATTCTGATACATGTTAAAGTTTCAGAATGACTTTATTGATTAATATCCATGCTTGTCACAAATTTCTTCAGATATTTGCTCTTATAAACAAAAATATTTTTCAGTATACTTGAAAATATTTCTGCAAAGTGTAAAAAAATAGCCCTGAAATTTCCTGTAATAAATAAGTTCTCAGACCTGGAGTCATCCTAATGGGATCAATAATATTATTATTTTTTAATTTATTTGAGACAGAGAGAGAGAACAAGCGGGGAGAGGGTCAGAGAAAGAGAGGGAGAAGCAGACTCCCTGCTGAGCAGGGAGCCAGATGAGGGACTCGATCCCAGGACCCTGAGATCATGACCTGAGAGGAAGGCAGACACTTAACCGACTGAGCCACCCAGGCACCCAATCAATAATATTATTAATATTAAAATTAAAAGGAGAAGGAAGTCAAAGGCATATAATAAATAGTATTCAAATTTTGAATGTTCTAGAACTCAATTATGAATTATAAATATAATCAATATATTAAAATAAATCTCTCATTAAGCAAATAGAACTATCAAAGTGTCTCAGTACTCAAAACAGATGCCATAAAGCATACTAAGGTCTGTGTAATTCAACAATAAGATTTGTATTTGACCCAGTTCTAATAACTTTATTAATCTGGCATATCTGATTATAAAACATTAGAGGTAATAATATTTTGAAACAAAGTTTGGGGAAAGAAGACATTTGCTGTTAGCAGTTACTTTTAAGAAGTAATACCTGGGGAAAAAATGCTTATTAAAAAACAAGCCCCCAAATACCAGACTGTACTAAAATATTACAAAGTGTAAGGTCAAAACGCATAGTTATTTGGGGCCATTTAATGTATGGCCAAACACTAGAATAATCTGTATATGCTTCTGTAGTACTGTAATTGATATTTATGGTGGTGATTATCAATCATCAGGAAACAGGCTTATATTCTCTAGCTTAAGAAGGAAGAGAAATGTATAGCCCATTTAGAAAGATTTTAATCCAGATTGTTTAGAATTAACAATTCTTTAAATCTTAAAGAGATGAATTGTACCTATCATGAAAATTCACTAGTGGGATTTACCTCAAAGGAAGACAAGGATTTTTCCAAATAGTTTAACTTAAAAAAAAAAATAGATTGTGTTACTTAGGCGTAGGCGCCATCTACTGGCAAGAAGCAATAGTTTTAGGGTGATTGTTTTGTCCCTGGATTAGGACAATATGCAACTGGCTACATCCAGAGGTTTTGTTAAAGGTTTTTAGAAATGTCTACTTTAAATCATACAGATTAAAATGAAAATTATTCATTAAATTTCAAAAGAACTAAGGCTAATTAAGATCACAAAGTGAGGCAGAAGTTGAAGATGATGAAAGTAGTGTCAACATAAATAGTAGAGATATGGGAAGTATAAAAGGGAAAATCATTACAAATAGGGTTTAAGAAAAACTTTATTGAACATTGATCATAGATATATCACTTATTATATACATACATTTTATGGGGAATGTTTTGTTTTGTTTTGTTTTTACATTCAGAGCCCTCTTTAAAAATATGGATATGTGGTGGAATTCTCTCTTCTCTGGTGAAAGTGGTTATAGGCAACATTATTATACATTCAAAAACTAACCAGTAGTGAAGAAACCTGAGTTTTTGGATTAATTATCGTTTACCAACAAATACTTATTAAATAAATACTCTTCATAACTAAACAATTTCAAGGGAATGAATAATATTGAATAAATATATAGTTTCTGTTTATAATGGAAAAAAATACAGCTGATATGACAACCGATTACTTAATACAGATAATATTTAGTAGGGAAAATAATTTAAAAGTCATTCCAAACCTAAAACCACTGCCCAATCAAAAGCTCAAGGAAGGGTGTTCTGCTTATCCTGGTGCTTTTGCATCTCTATTAGAAGTTTATTGTGTGTGCTCATAATTTAGTTTGACATATTTCTTTCTATAATTTCTGACATTGCTAAATTCAAATGTAAATACAAAATCAACTTTTTCCAAAGTTAAATAGGAATTCTTTTTGAATCAGCCACCATTTTGGACCAGGAGGCAGTAGGAGGCACTCTTTGGATAGAGAGTAGATAGGGTTTGGAGATACATGGTCCTGGGGTTGAATCCCAGTTCTGCTAGTTTTCAGTTTTGAGACTGTTTGCAAAGTATCCAAACTCTCAGAGCCACCACAGTCTCATCTATAAAGAATTAGTAGCGTCCATTATGTGAAACCATATGTGACGTGGCCTATGGGAGATACTTAGTTCTAATCCTCTGACGCTTTCATTAATATAGATAAGTAAGTCTAATTGATAGTAAAAACTGGGCAAGTACTGAAGGGTAATATTTTAAGTGGGGTATGATTAGACAAGGAAGGATTTAAGATGTTTTGAGAAAGCTATAGAACAGAGTGATAGGTATAAAATGACAAAGTAGAAGGGTGCCTGGGTGCATGGACCCTACTTTAAAAAATTGGGGGACACCTGGTTGGCTCAGTCAGTTGAGCATCTGACTCTTGATCTCAGCTTAGGTCTTGATCTCCAGATCATGAATTCAAGCCCCACACTGGGCTCTGTGCTGGGCATGGAGCCTACTTAGAAAAACAATGGCAAAGAGGGAACAAAAAGGCATAGAAGCTAGGAGCATAAAAATGGAAATTAGTGTGCTGTATTGATATAGAGGTCAATATGGAAAGTAAAAAGACATAACACAAGAATGATGAGGATCATGCAAAGAATTATCTTTTAAAAATTTATTTTATGTTAGGTAATAGGGAGCCATGATATTTTCTTGCAAAATAGTGAAATACATCATTCAAGTAGCCGATTTACCAAAGCATAATTACATTTTAGTTTTGATGAACAGCTATGTTGAAAAAATTAAGTAAAAACTTCTTCAGCTTTGTTTCCAGTATCTGGAAACAAAGTATCTAAGGTGCTAATCTTCCTAAGCTGTCAAAACCATGAATCCATCTATACCTTTCTAAACTCTGTTATTAAAATTTCTCTCTGTAAATGATACCTATCATCTTAAAATTCTTCAAAGTAAGTCATTCTACTTAGAAAAATAAATATAAGAAAAAAGCTATTTTATAATGTTTTATAAATTGATTCTTAATTATTATAAACCGCTGTAGGTCTTGTCAAGAAGTGTTAGATTACAGTTTGTCTTCAGCAGAACATAGACATAACTGATAACCTGTAATCTTTTCCTACCTCTTGCAAACTAGGTGCATGGGTTCTTATGTTTCCAAACTTCACAATTCAGTTTTTCAACAAAATAAATAATTGGCTAAATTATTTATGTTCCAGAGCATGTTTTTTGTTTTGTTTTGGTTTTTGTTTGTTTTGTTTTAAAAGATTTTATTCATTTGACAGAGAGAGACACAGCCAGCGAGAGAGGGAACACAAGCAGGGGGAGTGGGAGAGGAAGAAGCAGGCTCCCAGTGGAGGAGCCTGATGCGGGGCTCGATCCCATAACACCAGGATCATGCCGAGCTGAAGGCAGACGCTTAACGACTGAGCCACCCAGGCACCCCATGTTTTGTTTTGTTTTGTTTTTGAGTAATCTCTACTCTTAACACAGGGCTTGAGCTCAAGAGTCACATGCTCTACCAACTGGGCCAGCCAGGAACCCCAATTCAGAGTATGCTCCTTAACCTCTATATTGAGGTCCATTGGTTTGTGTGCCATAGTGAATTGTGAGATTTGCCAAAAGTAATATGTGTTACTAGTAAAAAATAAAGCAGCAAAATTGACAAATAATTTACTTTTAAAGTTATCGCACATTCATATTTATCTCTGTAATGACATAACTCACTCATTTGAATTCATGGATAATTGTGTTAAAATTTTTTTCACCCCGCATGCGCCCAGAGGTTCCCATTCCCCCCTACCCCCACCTCAAGGACATGGGATGAATTCACAAATTATTCTTAAAAGCAAAAGCGAGAGCTAGAATAAACTTCTTTTCCCATTCCCATGAATTATCTACATCTTTAAGGTAGAGCTGGCATTGTTATAGCACAGATGTAAGCTCTCCAAGCAACGTATGAAATAAATTCCTGTCACCATCCATCCTTCGTAGTTGTCTTGTACATAGCAGTTATTCATTCATTCATTCTATTTCCTGAAAAATGTGCTACATATTCGGGTTCTAAAGACTGATAAGATTAGGTCCCTGTACTGAAGGAACTCAAAATAACTAGGGTGAATAGTTTGCTTGGTAGCCAAAATTACAGCTTGTGGTGTTAGTAGGAAGATGATTTCTAAGAGGAAATCCATTGATTGTTTTATTTGGGAATTTTATTCAGTTATATGTAAATATACCCATTTCATGTTCTTATTTCTTAAATTTTAATTTTCAGATTCACATGCACTAATTGTGGGCTAACAAAGTGCACGTGGCTTTTTGGTTGAGTAACCCAGGGTGGTCTCCCGATGCCAGCGCATTTATCCTAATTTCTTGTAACTTTCAAGGTTATTGTCGAGATGTGGTTTGGCCATGAAATTTCTCCTTATATATCATTTGTTGAGTCATTATTCTGGAGCAGGATATGCAAGGACTTGAGGTTTTTCTGATACGTTTTGCTCTTCACCCAGCTTTGGGCCCTGGGAGACCAGCCCCTAAGGACTGACTCATCTGGAAGCCAGTGTCAGTTTGAGAATGTCTGAATTCCATTAAGGCCATCGTTCCTGTCAGATGGCCCATCCCCCACAGCTACACATCTCCTCTCAGGTTCTGGTAACTACTACTTCCCCTTCCCCCTTCAAGTCTAGGGATAGGAATGGCTTCCTGTTGGCAGGTGCTTCCGTTGAATTCCTTTAAACTAGCCTGCGTGTCTTAATGAAGGTCCTCATTAAACTGTCTTTTGATGACATCTTTTGAGTGTGTTTCTCTTTCCTGCTGGGATTCTGACTGATAGAAGGCTTCTAGTCAGAATTCCAGCAACAAAATTATAGAAAAGAAATATATATACCAAGTAGGAGAGACACAGGCAGAAGAGGCTAGCTAGTTGTATGTCGTAGTAACAGACACTAAAATCCTGGGTTTAATAAAAGATTATTTCTCTGTCACTCAAAGATCACAGTAATTGATGCAGTTCTCTAGAGCAGCTGTCTGTCACTCATGTGTCACTTAACAATCGGATCTACTTTGATCTTCTGCCTCCAACTTCTTACCACAAGACATCCCCATTTGCTGCTGTAGGGAAAAGGAAACTGGGAGATTGCATGGTGCCTTTTTACTGCCTCAGCCGCATATCACTCACTCTCAGGCTATTGACTGGAAATATCATAAGGCTCTGGCAAACTCCTGATGGCTGGAAAGTGTGGTTTTCTGTGAGCTGAGGAAGGAAAATGGACATGGAATATCTATCATTGTGGTATAATAAAAAAAACACATTTGGCCTTTGTCCCTGGTTCTTGGCACAGAGATCCTAAAACCCTTGTAATTTTCTGAGTGCTAAGAGTGACTTTTGTTGTTTGCAATAAGCCCCCTTTGATCACGCTTGAGTTTTGCTAATGAGATAACTTAGAGTAGGGTCCCTAAATGGCCTCAAGATGGGACTGGTCACCAGAAATATCAGGTGGTTAGAGGGTGGAAACTCTTAGCCCCACTTACTGACCTCCAGGGGTGGGGGTGGGGGCTGAAGATTGAGCTCTGTTAAAAACATTGAGACTCGGGGAGCTTCCAGGTCGATGAACACATCAAGGTACTGGTGGGTTGCATGGCTGGGGACGGTGTGGAATCTCTGTGCCCTTCCCATCCTATGTACTTCTTCATCTGACTGTTCATTTTATCCTTCATAATAAACCATAATGGTAAGCACTGTATTTTCTTGAGTCCTGTGAGTCATTCTAGCAAATTATCAAGGGTAGGAAGTAGGAAGAGTAGGAGTAGGAAGTAGTTGGAGTAGGAAGAGGTTGTAGACACCCTGGATTTGTAGCCAAGTGGACAGAAGCATAGGTACCTGGGGACCCTGTGGTGAAGGCAGCCTTATGGGACCGAGATGTGTTGAGTCTGACACTCACTCCGTGTGTTAGTATGTAGGATTGAATTGCAGGACACCCAGATGGTATAAGAGAATCACAGAGTTAGAGAGTGGTGTTGGAAGAGACACCATGTATTTGGTGTCAGGGAAAGAACCCTAGAACCACAAAGAACTGTTTATTCTGAATAATGTGATTAATGAAACTTCACCATTAAGAGTTCCAGGTAATCTCAGGTGTGTCTCGCTGTTTCTCACCCTGCCAAGAACAGATGTTGTGCCTTTTTAGGATTCCCTCTTTCAGCAAGATCGCTGCACATGAAGAAAGTCAAAGGTCAGGGCCCTCTGGAGATATTTTTCACAGTGATTGGAAGTGGAGTGAGTAAACCAAAAGAATCTGAATAGTCACAGATAAAATTTGGCATTATTGACCTAAAGTTGCACAACCATTACCGCCAATAAGCAAGTAGCAGTGAAACATAAAGGTGAGGATAGGAAGCAGTCACTGATGGACAAGTACTTTGGTCTCCCTCTATTTATAAGTGGGCTATTCTGGTATTTAAAAGCCTGTTTTCATATATATATTTCATTCACTTTTCACAACCCCAAGGTATTTTAAATCCCTGTATTTAAAAATGATAATTTTATGTATGGCTATTTACTTATGGTTGTTTACAGTACCCCTATTCTGACAACATGTCATTTTAGTTAACAAAGACCTGCCCCTCACCCCTCATACCATCTACAATATAAATACACAGAAATCTCTAATTAAATATAAGAAAAATGTTTCTTGAATACATAACTGTGCTTGAAAGAAAAAAGCAATAATAAATGTGGCATGAAAGATATACAAAATGCTAACAATTAGTGTATAGAACTGAGTCTTCATAGCTTAAAAAAAAGAAAGAACTGTAATATAATATTTATATATAATATAATATTTCTTCTTAGCAATCAGTGAAGGACGGGGAGAGATAGAAGCATCCCTTAAACTTAAGTACCGGTAACTAGAAATGGATTTGATGTGAGGATAAATACGAGAATTTATTATAGGACAGGGCAACATTGCAAGTCAGTAGGATAAAGACAAATTACTTAATAAACAGAGGAACAATTAGATAGTAATCTTGAGAAATATGATTTTGGAGACCCACCTTACTTCTTACAGAAAAATAAAATCCAGATAGAGCAAAGATTTATTTATTTATTTATGATTTCATTTATTTATTTGAGAGAGAGAGCACAAGAGGGGTAAAGGGAGAGAATCTTCAAGCAGACTCCGCACTGAGCATGGAGCCCAATGTGGGGTTCGATCTCACAACCCACGAGATCATGACCTGCACCAAAACCAAGAGTTGGGTGCTCAACTGACTGAGCCACCCAGGTGCCCCCAGATAGATCAAGGATTTAAATGTAAAGTCTTCCTTAAAGAAGGAAAATATGATTGTTTACAGATATTTATGCTGTGAAACCTTCTTTTTTTTTTTAAGATTTTATTTGTTTATTTGACAGAGACAGAGACAGCCAGCGAGAGAGGGAACACAAGCAGGGGGAGTGGGAGAGGAAGAAGCAGGCTCCCAGCGGAGGAGCCTGATGTGGGGCTCGATCCCACAATGCCGGGATCACGCCCTGAGCTGAAGGCAGACGCCCAACCACTGTGCCACCCAGGCGCCCCTATGCTGTGAAATCTTCTGATTGTGTACAACCCAGAAGGAAAAGCAAAGTCATCAAACTTTTTTTGAAACTTTTATACGGCAGAAAATAGCGTAAACCAATCTGCAGAGAGCTCCAGGTGTTCCCCTCCACCACCTGCACAGAGCAGTTCTGCGTGTATGTGTTTTATGTACTGGTGTTCCATGGTAAGATTCCATTTAACAAAATGCTCTATTGCTAGAATAAGAAAAAGAAGAGAAAGAGGAAGAAGTTGAAAAACACTCTCTCCTCATGCACGCTGAGGCCCAGAGCCATTAATTGATCCAAAATCACAGAGTTAGCGACGCAGTCTCGTCCAAACTTGGGCTATTTTGTTTTGTTTTTTTCTTTTCACTAACCCTTTGTTAAGATTAAGTGAAACACTACAGAGCCCTTGAAATAAATCCTCTTTTGAGGATTTGAATAAATAGCCTGTTGACTTTTTCTGTTTCTTTAGTTCTCAGTAGTTTTGATGATTTTAAATCTTTTTCACATGTCCCATTATTGATTATTTAATTTCTTATTATAGCACTACAGAGTCTAAAAATGTGCAGGTCAGAAAAAAATAGAATAGACTTTTTAAAGAAATATACAGTGTGTGTGTGTGGTTTTGGGTTTAAAAATTACTCCAAACAATAAACAATTCATTAGAAACGTTTTATAACCCAATCCAAAATATCTTATTATAAGGAGGTGTCACCTTTGAGGTAATTCTGTAGCACAGATACTATGGTTATTATTACAACTCCAGAAAGCCTTTTTGCATGCTCACCTTAGGAAGTTACTTCATGAAAAAAAAACTACTTATATATAAAAAATGTATAAAAAAGGTTATACATGGGGCACCTGGGTGGCACAGTTGTTAAACGCCTGCCTTCTGCTCAGGGCGTGATCCCTGCGTTCTGGGATGGAGCCCCACATCAGGCTCCTCCGCTGGGAGCCTGCTTCTTCCTCTCCCACTCCCCCTGCTTGTGTTCCCTCTCTCGCTGGCTGTCTTTGTCAAATAAATAAATAAAATCTTTAAAAAAAAAAGGTTATACATATACATTCATATGTGTATATAAATATATGATTTGACGTTTTGTATGTGAATATTATTTTTTTTAAGATTCTTATTTCTTTATTTGAGAAAGAGACAGAGAGTGAGTGAGAGCATGAGTTGGGGGGTGGAGGGGAGGCAGAGGGAGAGGGAGAAGCAGGACCCCAGGATCATGACCTGAGCTGAAGGCAGACTCTTAGCAGACTGAACCACCTAGGCGCCCTGTAAATATTATTTTAAAATGTTTTTTGGTCAGAACGATTAATAGTTTAATTGCTCTTGTTAAGCATTAATAGCCCGATTATATTTTGAAAAATAAAATAAAAAATTACCTCCTGGTAAGGAAAAATAATCTGGTCTTTATTTAATCCTTAATCAAGTTATTTCTAGTCTCAGATTACCACTTTCAAACTTTTCACTCAATGACTGAGATTTATTTAAAATGCTACCACCTATGGGGCGCCTGGGTGGCACAGCGGTTAAGCATCTGCCTTCGGCTCAGGGCGTGATCCCGGTGTTATGGGATCGAGCCCCACATGAGGCTCCTCTGCTATGAGCCTGCTTCTTCCTCTCCCACTCCCCCTGCTTGTGTTCCCTCTCTCGCTGGCTGTCTCTATCTCTGTCGAATAAATAAATAAAATCTTTAAAAAAAAAAATGCTACCACCTATCTGTAAAGAATTCTTGTCATTTTGTGGGTGAATATAAAATCCTCTCCATGAATGAGCTTACTTTCACCCAAATTGTTAGGAAATTCATCTATTACACTAACATTTTAAAGCATTAAGGTTATTGCTTAATTTATCATGCACAATAATTATAGAAAGAAATCACAAAGTGCCAGGAAAACTAATACAAAGATTAAAGGAGTTTTATAGTGAACTAATCTACAAATCGAATAAGTTTATTATAAAAATAGTTATACTCTAATAATAGAACTCTTTATAGACCCAATTAATAACAACCAACAAGGATGATCCTGTTTAAACTACCTCATTAGAGGCTAAGAAGGCTTTTGAAGTTTAACTAGAGCAACATTTTCTGATACTTCACACATTTTGATTTAATTCTCATATTTGTAAGAGGGTCGGTTTTATTTTATAAAATGTTCAGAGCTTTACATTAAGTCCTAATCAATGAGTCACTAGTATTTTTACTTTAAAAATAGAAGGGGCACCCAGGTGGCTCTGTTGGTTAAGCATCTGCCTTTGGGTCATGATCCTGGAGTCCTGGGATCGAATCCTGGGATTGAGCCCTGCATCAGGCCCCTGCTCAGTAGGGAGCCTCTTTCTCCCTATCCCTCTCCCTCTGTGTGCACTCTCTCCCTTTCTCTCAAATAAATACATAAAATCGGGGCACCTGGGTGGCTCAGTAGTTGGGCATCTGCCTTCGGCTCAGGTCATGATCCCAGCGTTCTGGGATGGAGCCCCACATCGGGCTCCCTGCTTGGCGGGAGGCCTGCTTCTCCCTCTCCTACTCCCCCTGCTTGTGTTCCCTCTCTCGCTGCCTCTCTCTTTGTCAAATAAATAAAATCTTTTAAAAAATAAATAAATAAATAAAATCTTTAAAAAAAATAGAAGCTACATGTCAGTTTGAAGATTTTATGAAATTAAGAAAAATGTCTTACTCTAATTCTTAAGAGGAGAGTAAAATTTTATCCAAACAGTATTCTACGTATTGAAATAAATAGTAAATGACAGTACTATACTTTTCTGAATCCTGGAATAAAAAAAAAATTTAGGAATTTTCAATAGTGATCTGATATAGGCAATTTCCTTAAGCCAGAATACACCCAGCGTCTCTAAATGATCACTTAAGCTAGTTCAAAAAAAAAAAAAAAGGAAATCAGTGTTGAGTCACTATATTGTACACCTGAAAATAATATAACACTGTATATTAACTATACTGGAATTAAAACTTTTAAAAAAGGAAAAAATTATAGTGTAGAAATACTGAGCCACTAGGTCTTCACTCTTCTACTTTTTTTGGCTAGTCTGCACCCTAACAATTTTAGGGGAGGTACTTCAGCTTCTTTTATCTACAAACTCTCCAAGTAGTAAATGAAAGATAGGACATTATCACTCAAAAAAGTGGGTACTTCCCTGTACCTCTTATTTTAAAGCTATTAAGAACAGAAATGCTTTATACTATCCTTACAGTTGATAAACTCTTCTTTATTTATTGTTAATAAAGCTCTTCAAAATTGTCATTCAGTGTCTTACATGGAATAGAGGAGATTCAGTATTTTTCCTGAAATAACTTAGCATTTGTTTGAATTCATCCCTTAGTTTTTTTTTCTAGGTTAAAAAAAACCCAAATTATTCTCATCTCTATTCATGTTTTCTATTATTAAAACAATTATTAGTTTTGCCTTTTCTTTTTCTTAAAATGTGGTGATAAGTGTTAGATGTTGGATTCCAAAAGGGGCCTTGTCAATGCCAAAAATAGGAAGAGATTACTTTCTTGCACGTGCTTATTAGAACAAGAATGGGAGGGTTTTAGGAATTATCCAAATGGAAAAGGTGGAGATTTTGGTGAGACACAATGATCGTTAGGTGTAAGTGGAGGAAAATACATCCTGAACACCAAATCTAACCATGAAAATGGCCAGAAGTAGGACATTGTATGGAAAGGGGCAACTCTTTGGAATGAGCAGAGAAAATATGATGGAGATTAAATGGAAATTGGACTTTCTTTAAAGATTAAAATTAAATTTATTGTTTATCAACCATTATTCGTAACAAGTCAGTCTCTAACTGTGGATCACCACAGTCATTTTTCTCCGTACACCAAGAGAATGATACTACGTGCTAGTTTCAACGTCATTGGGAAAAAAAGTCAGAATTTGGGAATAGTTCTGCAAAATTAATAACATGAAACAGAACATGCATATTTTGAAGTAAAAAAATAGTGGGGAGATTTAAAAAATTGACCCGAGTCAATTGACCCCTAAAAAGGGGTCAAAAGGCTTTGGTAGTGGTTTTAAGGGTTTGTGCTGGAATTTAAAGGATGATAAGCAGAATTCTTTTTTTTTTTTTTTTAAATAAGCTCTATGCCCAACATGGGGCTTGAACTCACCACCCTGAAATTAAGAGTCTCATTCCCTACCAACTGAGCCAGCCTGATGCCCTACAGTTTCAATTTTCTTTTTTCTTTTCTTTTCTTTTTTTTTTTACTGCAAAGTGAAAGGGGTAGATTCTGGAGATGTTATGAAATACTAGTTGTCAGACATTCTAATCTGAAATTCTTATAAACAAAATTTTATGCAAGATGACCCAATATCATGCTAAGTTTTAAAACAATAGCATTTGCTTACGCATTTTTTTGTTTTTGTTTTTGTTTTTAAGGGAGGATAGGGAGGAAGGGATGGGGGAGAGGGAAAGAGGGAGAGAGAGAATCTTAAGCAGAGCCCTACATGGACTCAATGTCACAACCCTGAGATCATGACCTTGAGCCCAAATCAAGAGTCTGACGCTTAACCACTGAGCCACGCAGGCGCCCCTGCTTACACTTTTATATTCAGCTTTATAGGCCACCGGGGTAATTCAAAATATATTATTCTGAAATTAAAGATTTGTCTTATAATTAATACTCTCTATGCCTTGAACTTGGAGTTACTAGAAGTAAAGCTTATTTATTTTTTAAAATTTTATTTATTTACTTGACAGAAAGAGAGAGCACAAGTGGGGGGAGCAGCAGAGGGAGAGGGAGAAACAGGCTTCCTGCTTGATCCAGGGACCCTAAAATCATAACCGGAGACACAGGCAGCTGCTCAACCTACTGAACCACCCGGGGGCCCTAGAAGTAAAGTTTAAATCTTTGGATAAATTCTATCCATCACACTATACTTTTTATTTTTTAGTATTTTAAAATATTTTCATTTCATATTTTTCATGCTGAATATGCTTTAATACTATCCTAGGCAAAATTATACAGATCCGTGTTAAGATTTTCCATAAATAAACATTAAACTGGGGTGCCTGGGTGGCTCAGTCAGTTGAGTGTCTGCCTTCAGCTCAGGTCATAATCTCTGGGTCCTCAAATTGAGCCCCGTATGGGGCTCCCTGCTCATCGGGGAGTCTGTTTTTTTCTCTCTCTCCCTCTACCCTTCCCTTTACTTGTTCTCTCTCTCTCTTTCTCTCTTAACTAAATAAATAGATAAAATCTTTTTTTTCAATTTAAGTATTCCTAAGCCAAAGTGTTTGAGAATAAGAGAGAAAGTTGTGAATCACTAGAAAACAATGAACTGGGCTTGAGACCTGAGTTTTCTAAGGCACTAAGGATACAGGAATAATCAAGACAGATACAGTTCCTACCTGTGCAGTGGAGCCTGGGGTTGAATGGGTGAGAAAAGGTGACGTTCTTTATACAGGTCCAGTACTGTGCTAAGTGCATTATATACACTATTTCATTTAGTCACATAATTCTATGAGGTTGTTAATTTTATTATTTTGATTTAACAGATGCTTAAAAAAAAAAAAAAGAAAACTGATGCTTACAGAGATGAGGTGACTTGCCCAATATAAGTAAGAGATGGAACTGGGATTTGATTCTAGAACTGTCAAATACCATTATCTGGATTATTACAGTTGTATACTGAGACTTGAAGTCAGGTGATATAAGTTCTTCAGCTTTGTTCCTCTTTTTCAGAGTTATTTTGGTTATTCTAAGTCCTTTGCATTTCCATATGAGTTTTAGAATTAGCTTGGAGAGAATCGATATCTTAATATTGAATCTGGTTCAGTTATGTAGAAACACTTTGATCCTTTGGGGTTTTGCTTTTAAGCTTTTTAAGCAGGACCAGACCTGCAATTAGTCTAGGGCTAATTATTCCCCACGAAGAAGCATACCCTTCTTGGGGCTCTAACTGATGCTGTTTGAATTATGAAGTTTTTTACTGTGTCTAGCTGTTGGGATAGGTATTATTCCTAGTGCCTACAAACCAGTCGCTGTTCTCTCTAATCCTTTCACATGATTTTTTACCCACCCACACACATATACCGATTAACACTCAACTGATTACTGAAGGCCAGCTCTCTGCAGATCTCTGGTGTTCTCACTGTGATCTCTCCTCTCTGGTACACAGCCCGGTGAACTCTAGCAACCTGGGTTCCTCACACTCCTGTCTCTATCTCCTTAACTCAGGTAGACACTTGGGTTCTGACTAAGTTCTTCCTTCCTGTACTGAGGCTTGGAAACTTTCTCCAGAGAGTAAGCTGGAACAACTGGGGGGACTAGAGAGCTCCACTCCTTTGTTTTCCATCTCTCAAGGTTCATTCTCCTTTGTTGCTTAACATCCCATGTCTTAAATTCCATTGTGTCCTTCCATCCCACTAGAGATGATAGTCTCTTTTGTAGTTTGTTATTAGAATGTAAACAAAAGTGATATGTGTAAATTCTAGTTCATGCTCCTAATAAAAAGCTGTTCGCCCCATACTTTCTCTTTTCCCCTTCCCACATTGTTGTAGTGTGGGGGTGATGGAGCAGCTGGGGGGAAGGACCCCAGGCTTCCAGACAACTTCATGGAGCAGTGCCACCCTGACTCCCATACCACCTTGAACTTTCATGTGAGATAGAAAAAAATGATATAACTTGTTTAAGCCATTACTATTTTGGTCTTTGCTAGAGTAACTATATATACGAACCAATATAGCCAAGGAAAGTAAATAACTTTCCAAGTTCATGCAAATAGAAAGTGATGGAGACTATTTATATTTTTAAAGATTTATTTATTTGATGGGGCGCCTGGGTGGCTCAGTCGTTAAGCGTCTGCCTTCGGCTCAGGGCGTGATCCCAGAGTTCTGGGATTGAGCCCCACATCAGGCTCCTCAGCTGGGAACCTGCTTCTCCCTCTCCCACTCCCCTTGCTTGTGTTCCCTCTCTCGCTGGCTGTCTCTCTCTCTGTCGAATAAATAAATAAAATCTTTAAATTAAAAAAAAGATATATTTACTTGAGAGAGAGAGAGAGATGCAGACTCCCCATGGAGTGTGGAGAACGATGCGGGGCTCAATGTGGCACTCGACCCCACAACCCTGAGATCATGACCTGAGCTGAGTCAAGAGTTGGATGCTTAACCAACTGAGCCACCCAGGCACCCCTGGAGTCAATTTATAAACTCAGATTTACCTATGACCAAGATCACTGTCCAGTGTTTTGGAATTTTTGTCATTTATTCACTATTTCACAATTTTTCCCACCCATGTCCTATTTGTGTTATTGTTTACTTAATATTTTTCTTTAATAGATGACTTTAAAAGAAATTGAGTGTCATTTTAAGCAATAACCATTAAATCACAGATCCAATATCTTTTATATATTTTTCTAGTATGCATCAAGGTAAATACATATCTATTAATGTGAAAAATGTCCACGGACTATCTAAAATTATCTTGTGTACTACCTGTGGAACTCATGATAAACAAGAAGAAATACACTGCATTTTGATTTTGCCTCTCAATCACTTTAGATAATGAGTAGATAGATCACAATGAATAGAAAGATCAGACTCCTCAGTGGGTCTTTACCGCACAACATATTTCCCTCACTCCATCTGCCAAATTTGAGTTTCCAGGACAGCTGTTATTGAATTTCCTGTGTTATTTACAAATATAATGGACAAACCTATGACTGTTACTGTTTACTATTGGGTGTAGTGTCCCTGGAGCAGCATTCTAATCTCAGTGGACTGCTAAGTCCATATACCTGCCTGGTTCATAAAGGAGGTGATCAAATGCAATCTATAGTTTAGAATGCAATCTAAATTGTCATGGAAATTTAATATTATATTTCTTTCCACTTAAGAAAAATAAATTATAACTTAGAAGGAAATGACATTAGTTGTGCATGAGTTGTTATTCCACCAAAAAAAAAAAAAAATCAGTGGTTACTGTGAATTTTGACTCTGCTACTAACAACATGACCTTTCCCATGTGATGTGTTCTCCTTGGGCTTCATTTTACTGACATGCAAAATTAAGAGTTTGAAAGTATGCAAAAAGGACACATAACACCTTAGTAAAGAATGTGCCAAAGTCATGAATTGACATTTCAGAAAAGAGAAAATGTAAATGGCCAAAAAACATATGATAGATGTTAGCGATCAGGAACATGCAAATTAAAGCAAAACAATATATCGCTTTTTCCCATTAGATTGGTAAAAATTAAGAAGCCTAACAAAATTATATGTTGGTGGTAATGTAAAGCAATGAGAAAGTTTGAAGATTATATTGGAATACAATTTGGTATTATTCATTGAAACTGACAACATGCATGCCTTAGAACCCAGCCATTTTACTTCTAGGTATATATCGTTGAGAACCTTTTGGTCAAATAGGCATGGAAAACATAGAATATTTATAGCAGCATTGTTTGTAATAACAAAAAAACTGGAAACAAACCAAATGTCCCTCAACTAGAGAATGGATAAATAGTAATACAGCCATACAACCATGAAAAACCTGGAGAAGAGATAGGCACAGATATTAGAAATTTGCAAGTCTTCAGAATGGACAAAGTAATTAAAACTTTATATTTTAAAAAGGGTTATTTATTTTAGAGGGGGGAAGGGCAGGAGGAAAGGGAGAGAGAGTGAGAGAGAGAGAGAGAGAGAGAGAGAAGGAAGCAGACTCCTTGCTGAGCATGGAGCCTGATGTGGCTCAATCCTATAACCCCAAGACCAGGATCTGAGCCGAAATCAAGAGTTGGATGCCTAACTGACTGAGCCATTCAGGCGCTCCAATAATTCAAACTTTAAGCCTGAATAAAATCATACATAAAGCCCTGTAGAGTGAAAAGAGAAATGGGTGGAAAATGGCAAGTAAGAGGGACCAAGAAATTCCCTTTTCAAAAAAAGAGAGGAAGCAAAGGTATACAAACCTTTAATAATCATCTAGTATCAATTTCCTTTTTCCATTAGAGACTGAATCTATTTTTGGTCTTCTGTAAAGTGTCTTTCATTAGAAACCCTTTTGTAATGTGCAAAATTATTTTGTAATATAAATAATCATCATCTTTTTTTCCTGTAAGATTATATTGGGTTTCTAAATTGAGAGCACATCAACTTGGAAACATTTGATTTATTCTTTTCATTTTATTTATTTTGCTTGAATACAGTAAATTAAATATTAGAGGTTTCTTGAAAACAAAGGTTATGCTTTTTACCCAGTAGTAACCTGAGTATAAACTCCGGATTCTGATTTATCCCCTTTATGGTGTCCTTTCTTCATAGATGCTAAGAAAATTCTTTGTCGAATTATTCACTCAAACAGTCAAAGAGAAATATGGAAATTACTTGAGAAGATTAAATTTTATTGACACCAAGGATACTTAGGCCACATCACCAAAAAAATTTATGGCAACATCAGTAGTGCCTTTTAAATTAAATGACAAATTGGAAGTGTTTAACAACATATGGTCGCTTTTCCTTGACATATATGATTAAGAATATATCTTTTTATCAAAATGTAAAATACCATCTGGCAGAAGTAACAATTATTTTATTGGCCTTATACATTAAATTAATTCACTGTACTTTAAAGAGTAAATATTTTCCTATTTTTCCTTTTTCTTGTGCTAGATCTATATTTATTTATAATACTCAAAAGCTGCATAATTCAAAAACTATAATTAGGTTTAACAATTAAAACGGATCTTAAATTTTGAACAGAAAACAATGTGTTTCTTAAATTCTTTCCAAATATTTCTTTGAAATTCAGATGGCAACAGCCCTTTTCGGATATTCATAATTGCAAAGCTGGGTTATCTGAAAATTTACTGTTACAATTCCTTATTAGACACATGGTCAGACTTTGTATATGAAAGGAGTTATATGTATATGTACATAGTGCTCTTTACAAATAGGAAGAAATTTTTATAATAAGGATGATGCATTTTGAACAGTTATGTAGTACCACTACTAGCCAGAGTTATTCATTCATTTATCAAACCTTTCAGGTTCAGGAGATACCAAATGAGCAGGAAAGTTTCTCTCTGACACAATGTACATTAAATATTTAATAATGTGAACTTTTGGCAATTTATCATTTTAGGAAACATATCAAACATTTAACAATTCTATGCACTGTAGTGTTCTCCAAAGCCACACTGGGACTAACACAAACAATGAATGCTTTAAACATTAGCATGTAGTGTTTGTATCAGATATGTGGCTATTTAAATTCCATAGATTTGGTTGCTAATTTTTAAAGAATTCATTATTTCAAGAGGAGCTGTATCTGGATTTAAAATGTTTCTGATCCTTTTGAGTATAGTCAGGAAGCAAAGTACTTGGACAAGTAATACTTCAATAGTTAACAATAATTTTTAGTACCAATTTATGGCCAGACCGTGTTCTCTGCTCTGAAGAAGTTTAAAGTTTAGATGAGAAGGCAGACAAGTAAAAAAAAAGAGATTATAGAGTAGGATTGTAGGGTAAGATACATAACTAGTATTAACCAACCACTCTCCAAAAAGATGGGGTGGACTGTGGGTATAGGAGATGGGACAAAGGACATTTCAGATAGGAGAAACAATACGTTTGAAAATTCTGAGGCATAAAACAACACGATTCAGCTACAAAATACCTTGTTATAACCAAGAAAGGGATACAATAACAAATTGAGATTTTTTTCTTCTTTTAAATCAACTTCATGGTAGTATAAATAATATACAATAAAATGTATCCATTTTAAGTGTACTATTTGATGAGTTTTGACAAACCACCATCACACACAAAAAATAGAACATTTCTAACAACCTAGAAAGTTCTTTTGCTCCATACAATCAGTTCTTCCACCTAACTCCACCGCATGCCCCCAAGATAACCACTGATCTGCTTTCTGTCACTATATATTTGATGTCATTTGTTTAGAGTTTCATTAAAATGATGTTACACAGCATGTACACTTTTGTGTCTCACTTCTTTTCCTCAGCATGATGTTTTTGAAGGTAACCAATGTTGTTGCACATATCATTAGTTTCCTTTTTATTGCTGAGTGTTATTGCACTATAAGGACATATCACACTTTATCCATTTACCAGTTGGGAAACATTTGGATTATTTCCAGTTTAGGGCTATGATTAATAAAACTGCTATAAACTCTCACATTCAAATCTTGGTGTGGACATATGTTTTGATTTATTTTTGGTAAATATATACAGTGTAGTTGCTAGGTCAAATGGTAGTTGTATTTTTTACATTATTTAACAAATAGAAGAACAAAAAAAAAAATAAAAAATAAAAAATAGAACAATGTCCAAAGTGGTTGTACCATTTTAGTTACTGTTTGCATAACATATATGTTTTTCATCTTTTTAGTTTCAATATTTTTTGTGTCTTTGAGTCTAAAGTGTGTCTCTTGTGGGAGGTGCTTGGGTGGCTCAGTTGGTTAAGTGGCTGCCTTTGGCTCGGGTCGTGATCCCAGGGTCCTGAGATAGAGCCCCACATCAGGCTCCTTGATCAGCGGGGAGCCTGCTTCTCCCCTGCCTGCCTCTCCCCTTGCTTGTGCTTGCTGTCTCCCTCTCTCTCTGTCAAATAAATAAGAAATCTTTAAAGTGTGTCTCTGTGAACTGTAGATAGTTGTATTTTTTAACCCATTCTGCAGATCTTTGTCTTTTAATCAGAATGTTTAATCCATTTATATTTAATGTAATTACTGATAAGGTAGTATTTACACCTGACATTTTGCTCTTTGTTTTCTTTATGTCATATATTGTGGCTTGCTGTTGTTGTTCTATTCCTTTATTACTGTTGCCTTTTAAGTTAAATACATATTTTCTAGTGTACCATTTTAATTCCCTTGTCATTTCTTTTATTATATATCTTTTGATTATTTTCTTAGTAGTTTCTCCAGGGATTACAATTACTAAATTATAACACTATAGTTCAGATTAATACCAACTTAACTTTAGTAGTGTACAAAAACTTTCTCTGTAGCTTCATTCCCTCCCCTCTCCCTTGTGCTGTTATTGTGATACAAATTACATCTTTACACATAATATGCCAACACAGAATTATTATTACTGCTTTATGCAATTGTCTTTTAAGTTAAATAGAAAAAAAATGAATTACAAATAAAAATACATTTATACTGTCTTTTATATTTACTTATGCAGTTATTTCTACAAGTGTCCTCTATTTCTTCATGTGGATTTGCCTTATGGTCTAGTGTCTTTTTATTTCAACCTGAAGGACTCCCTTTAGTATCTCTTGCAGGGCATATTTCCTGTGATGAATTTTCTCTATTTTTTGTTTATACTTATATTTTGGAAATATATTAATTTTTCCTTCATTTTTGAAGGATAGTTTCCCTGGATATAGAATTCTTGGTTGATGGTTTTTTCCTTCAGTATTTTGAATATGTCATGCTACTGCTTTCTGCTTCCATAGCCTTGGTTGTAAATTTTATTGAGAATTATGTAATGAGTGGCTTTTCTCTTGACACCTTCAAGATTCTCTCTTTGCTTTTGGCTTTCAACAGGTTGATTACAATGTGTCCAGGTGTGGATTTCTTTGAGTTTATTCAATTTGGAATTTATTAATATTCTTGGATGTGTAGATTAATGTTTTTCATCAAATTTGGAAGTTTTTGACCATTATTTCCTCAAATATTTCTTCCCTTTTCTCTTTCTCCTCCCTTTCTGAGACTCCCATTACACATATGTTGCTATGCCTGATTGTATTCCACAGACTTCCGTGACTCTATACATGTTTCTTTATTTTCTTTTGTATTTGTTCCCCAAACTTGATCATCTCAACTAATCTGTATTTAAATTTGCTGATTCTTTCTTCCACCTGCTCAAATCTGCTATTGAGCCCCTCTAATGAATTTTTCACTTCAGTTATACTTTTCTACTCTAGAATTTTTGTTGTTTTTTAAATAATTTCTATTTATTGATTTTATCTATTTGGTGAAACATTCATACTTTCCTCTAGTTGTTTAGACATGGTTTCCTTTGTGAATATATGTAAAATATATAAAGTCTTTATGTAGTAAGTTCAACATACGGGCTTCCCCAGGGAGAGTTTCTATTAATTGCTTTTTCCGCTATATATGGGCCATACATTGTTATTTCTTTGCATGTATTGTGCTTTTAAAAAACTTTTTTATTTGTAAAACTGGACATTTCAAATAATACAATGTGGCAACTCTGGAAATCAGACTCTACTCCCTCCCCAGGGTTTTTATTATTTCCGTTTGTTATAGTGGATGTTGGTTTAGTGACTTTTTGAATCATTCCTCAAAGTCTATATTTTTTGTTGTGAGTGACCAGTGAAGTCTTTACTCAGTTAGCTTAGCAGTCATCTGATGACTAGACAGAGATTTCCTTAAATGTCTTCAACCAGTGATTCTCCTACTCTTTGCTGAGAGGCTTAGCATGTGTATTGGGGCATGCCTTCAACACTCAGGCAGCAAGTTTACACCTCTATATTAGTTTTCACTTCTTGCTTGTGTAGAGCCTTAAGGTCAGACAGAGGTGAGAGCTTAGGGCCTTCTCAGGTCTTTCCTGAGCATTCACACAGCCCTAGGTATGCATCTGCCCCTAAGCATGCATATTACCTTCTAGAGTCCCAGGAATGTCTCCATTTTTCAAAGTCCCTAAGGACATCTCATTCCCTAGCTAAATAACTTTAGTGTGGCTGGTAGCAAGGGTGTTCTATACAAACTTAAGAGAGTTTTGACATTTCTATTGATTGTTAGGAGTCACTGGTGAAATTTTTAGCAAAGAAGGAGCATGACTGTATTTGTGTAGCTGAAAAAAAATCTTTGCTAATAAAGGAGAATGGAATGGGGGACAAACTGGAGGCAGGGAGATTAAGATTATTGCAGCATTCTAGGAAAAGAAGTGAGGAAGGCTTGAGTTAAGGTTGGAGTAGAGGGAATGGAGAAAGGGGAGTAATGGGTTGGAAAAGCTCTTTTACAGATTAGACAATTCATGATTTATAGGGTGATTAATTGGGAGGTCAGTAGGAATAGGTGAATAGGAGAGGATATGTCTATTCTCAGGACTGATTAGGGACACTAGCTGTAGGATGGGGTCATTCACCGAAAAAAGCAAATAGAAGAGGCACAGGTTTGGGTGGACACATAAAGATGCTGATCCAAATATAGTATTACCTATGGTTAAAATAATCCATGTATTTTTTAAAGACAGAAATGGAGTATCTTTTAGAGGGAAATTCTGTGTAATTATGCCCACTCAAATAGCTTTGGATTCAGATGCTGTAATCCTTAATCCTTCCTTCCCCTCCATCCAGAAGATTCATCACCATTCTTTTTTTTTTTTTTTTTTTAAGATTTTCTTTATTCTTATTCGGCAGAGATAGAGACAGCCAGCGAGAAAGGGAACACAAGCAGGGGGGTGGGAGAGGAAGAAGCAGGCTCATAGCGGAGGAGCCTGATGTGGGGCTCGATTCCATAACCCCGGGATCACGCCCTGAGCCGAAGGCAGACGCTTAACCGCTGTGCCACCGAGGCGCCCCTCATCACCATTCTTGATTTAGGAATGCTTTAAAGATGCTTATTATTTGGAACATATTTGACAAAGTGAGAGGGACTTGTTGAACAGGCCCTAACAGGCCCTAAACAGAGCCTGTGTCTAAATATGATATAAATTTGTTGATAATCAGGTATTTCTTGGGTGGTTTTGCTCTCTGAAAACCTAGCAAAAAACAGATAATGGGTAAAATGTTGTTGATGCTAATTATTTGGAGAAACGTGAGTAATGATCTTTTTAAGCCCTGTAAATTAAATTGGGCTTAAAAAATGGGTGGTTTTAACATTTGGGAAAGGTTGATTTTCCTTGAAATCCAATTCCTGGAAAGCGGAGAAGACAAGGAGGTGGGTAGACTGCGCTGTGGAAGAGAACCTCTGACCTATTTCCCCTCTTTTTACACCTCTTCCTCTTCTCTGCTTCTCAGACGACCAAGTTGAGTTCATCCGAACCTTGCAGTTTTTGAGTAGGACCGTGGTGAACACCCAAACGAACGCGCTTCTGGTTTCTGCAAGCCCGCAGTTCCATCTCCTAGCCCGTCACCTCTAGGGCCCAGCAGGCCGGCGTCCCAGATCTCGACTGCGGCCCGGATTCGCAGAGGAGGGGAGAAAAAGGTGGGGGTAGAAAAGGGAGGATGTTGGAGGGGCGGGAGCGGCCCCGGCGCTAACTTCCGTCCCGCCCTCCCAGCCTTGACTGGAGAAGCGGGGCGGCCCGTGCCGACCGTCTGGCACACTCCTCCCGGGACGCCCGCCGGACTCCCGAGCCGTCTCCAATTGGCCGTCGGGGGAACGGAAGCCGAGGCAGAGCAGTGAACCCGGAAGTGCTTCGCGGCGGAGGCCCGGGCGACTCTTTTGAATGGAATCGGGCTGATTCATCGCCGGTTCGCGGAGCCAGAGCCCCGTGGAGTCTGAGCCGCCGCCGCCGCTGCTGCCGCCTCCGCCGCCTTCGCGTCACCGCAGGTGGGAGACGAGAGCCCAGACCGCGGCTTCCCGACCCCGCCGACCTTCAGGTAGGACAGGGAAGGCAGGCCCCGGAGGTCCGCGGAGGCAGCCGCGCTAGGCCGCCGCCAGCCCCGTGCTTTCCTGAGTCACGTTGCCCAGCCGAGTTGCCACTGGAGGCCTGGGCCCTGAGGGAGGAGCTCAGGCTCCCGCGTCCTCCTCGCGGGTTACTCGGGTCTCTTGTAAGTTAGGTCTGGATGTGGTCTCTTCCAGGCGTTTCTGCTTCGCTGAATTAAACACATCTTGGGAGCCGTCTTCTCCCTATACCGGGAAAACCCTTGTGTGTGGCCTCTGTTTGTGTCTGTTTATTGATAGTTACTCCCGTGTTGAAAAACTTCAAAGCAGGCAGAGGAGACAAGGGAGAGAGAATAAAATTAACTTTCCCATTGAAGGCATGCTTGTTTTATCACTTGTCCTTCCTATGGGCCTTGACCCTTTTTCTCTTAGTGTTAGGATTTCAGTTCCCTTTAAAAACCAAACAAAAATCCCAGAGATGCACTGGTTTTAACCTAGAAACTCTTCAAAACAAAGTGTGGTTTTTCTGCTGTGCCTTTTAACTTACTTTCAGTTTGTTTTAATTGAGCAGTTGTTGTGAATAGATAACATTTCCTGTTTTCAATAAAGTAGTAATCTGCTACTCTGTGTTACCTCTTGGAACTTAGTTTTCCTGGGGACTTACTTTGTGTCTGTCAAAAGAAGGAAAAAATGTAAACTTTTCCGGAGAGTTTGAATATAAATCTAGTGACCGAATGAAAAATTCTTGAAATTAAAAATGGTAACTCAAAGTTGATAAAGATTCATGGGAAAGGCCGGGAAGAAGCCTTAAAAATCAGAATAGAAATGCAGTTCTACGGTGAAAAAAATTTTTTTTATTGCTCACAAAAGTATGTTTTTGGTGCTGCTAAGTTGTTCACTATATGTAAAGCCAGAAGACAGTCACTGATAATGTTGAAAGAACGAAAAAGAACTGAGTACAGTTTTAGTGCTGATGATTAACACAGTGGTGGTTTTCTTGTTTTGTCAGGTAAAGCTAGCAAGTGGCTCATTTAAAGTTTATATGTTTTAAACAAATTTAAATTTAACGAGTTACTGTGCATTTGGAGAGATTAAGATACAGTAGTTCAGAATTAACTACAGTTGTGTTTAGTGAAATGGTGTTTAGTGAAAGGCCTGAATATTGTCTTGAATTTGTCCCAGAACAAAATTACTTCTGGCCCACAGAAGAAAGTTTTGAAATCATCTTTCAGTGAAGCCTCACCTGTTGACTTTGGGATATTATTCTTCCCCCCCATGGTGTTTGGTAAATAAATGATATTTTGCTGTTCTAATTGTAAAGCTGTATTTAACCTGTCATGGGTTTTATTGTTATGCTTGTCATGTAAACCTTGTGTTTAGTATGTACATTTAGAACACATGTTTGAATATCAGGAAAGAGAGGCAGTTGTGTTTTTGTTTTTCATTTTATAGCTGTTCATTTCATAATTCAGTGCCCACTTCTGAAAGTCTTACGTGAATATTCATGAGATTTATTACTCATGAACTTGTCATATACCCAGTTTGTTGCACTCATTCGGCATTCGTATCCTGCTTTGTGATATTTTGGCATCTCCATCTATAAAATGAGAATGAGATTAAATAATAGATTCTGGTTCTAAGATGATGATAACAATAACAGTAACAACAGTTATTGAGTACCTTATAAATGTTCCAGGCACTGTATTAGGTGCTTTGTATTTTATCTTACCACTGACTTGCAAGGTAGGTATTATTCCCATTTTATAGATGAAATCTAGATTCTAGAAGAAGGTCACTTTTTCCAGATCATACAGAGAGTAGGTTTGCCTGTTTTTTAAAGATTGTTATTTATTTGAGAGAGCTCGAACAGGGTAGGGGGGTGTAGAGGGAGAGGGAGAAGCAAACTCCCTACTGAGGAGGAGCCCAGTGGAGGGCTTGATCCCAGGATCCTAAGATCATGACCTGAGCTGAAGTCAGACGCTTAACTGACTGAGCGACCCAGGCGCCCCTGGAGAGCACATTTTGAAGCTCGGATTCCAGTCGAGGTCTGATTGCCTTCACAGCCTTTCTGGCTCTACCTTGCTTCCTTTCGCTTCATGTATTTTTCATGGGTTTATATCATGCCTCTCCAAACAGATGATAAATTCTTTCAGTGGAAGTCAGTGAGTTTCTTAGTGGCTCTATTTCTGTATCACCTTATGTACAACGTAGTACAGGTTTCTCCTACTGTCTGAAAGTTAGCTTTACCCCACTTTTACAGAAGGCCTACATTATACCCGTTTTTTGCTAACAGAAAGAAATCCGAAGAGGATTTTCGCTTTTGCAAAATGTAAATTGTTTCTTTGATTTATGCCATTTCAACTTAGGAAAGTTTTAATAGGAACACTGCTTTTGGATAGAGGGGGGAAATTGTATTTAATGAATGTTTAATTGAATGTTGTAATTAGGAAACAGCACAAGAAAAGATATTGTGGTAGTTCCATATTCACTATTCTAAACTGGAAAAATCTTGCTTTCAAAATCCTATTTATATAATTAAGGTAATATCGACTCTTTCTATTTCTTCCATTGAAGAATGACCTTAAGAAAGTCAAAGAAGTTCCTAATTACTTTCCATAAATTGGAAAGCAGAGGAATTAGAAATACAGTAAGATCTGGAGGAAAGAAAGGATTTAGCATCAGTCTGAGAAGTAATATGTAACTGCAGCATGGGTTGGGGAGTACAAAATGAACTAAGAAAAACAATGATAAACTCAAACAGCTAAGAGCTTCATGATCTTGTTTGAATTTTATGAATTACTGGTATAACAGTGTCCCTTGTAAAAAGGTTGAAAAGTTAAAAAAAAAAAAATTGCCACATTCCAAATCCAGATTAAGTTAATTTTTAAAGGATCTATTTTTTTAAGTTACAGTTCCATACATTTTCTGTAAATGTTTGAGAATTGATTTATTTTAGTTCCGGCACGAACACAATCTAAGTGTATCAGATTCTAATCAGATAATAACTAAGTAGGGAGATGAAAAAGTGGAAAATCATCAACTTTTTGATGTACAACCTTTTGAAAGTACCAATGCTTGTTTCGTACTGTTTTTTACCAGTTAGGATTCTAAAGATTATGATATGTATGACATATTAGTTACAGCTAAACACTTCATTCATATTATCTGATAATTTTTTTTTAAGATTTTATTTTCTTGAGAGAGAGAATGTGTGCCTCTGAGAGAGAGAGCACGCGCGTGTGCGCGCACAAACGGGGAAGGGCAGAGGGAGAGGCATACTCCCCGCTGAGCAGGGAGCCTGATCTGAGACCTGAGCCAAAGGCAGACGCTTAATGGACTGAGCCACCCAGGTGCCTCTATCTGATAATGTTTTAAGTAAAGTTAATGATATGATAAGCTCTTGAGTCCTCTGTTTTTTGATAGGTGTAAAAACTTGCTTTAGATCTACAGGTGTTATGTATGGCTTTTATTTCTAAGAATTGAAAGTATTGTCTTTCATATTAGAGTGTAACACTTTAATTTTATGACCCCTTTTGCTGAATTCTGCAAAATCCAAGTCCCTCCTCTTCAATATATTTCATTTAGTCCTGCAAAATGTGCCTATAGTTTTGAAATTCACTAAGTGGCAAACTGTGTAGGAAGACAAATCTGTGTTGTATGAGCTGTAGCCCTTCTAAGGAGGCGGTGCTGATAGCAGATAGCACTCATTGTTTGCTTACTATACAAACAGTATGTTAAATGTTGTTTATGTCTGTTGTCTTCTTTAATTTTCTAAATAACCATATAAGGCGGATGCTGTCATTATCCCCATTTTGCAGAGGAGGAAACAGGCTCAGGGAGGTAACTGACCCAAGGACACATAGTTAATAAGTATTAGAGATAGGATTTGTATCCTGGCACTTATACTGCAGAGTTACAGCTCTTAATCCGCACATAAAATGTGCATAACAAAATTTACCATTTTAACCATTTTTAGACGTACAGTTCAGTGGCTTTAAGTACACTCATATTGTGCAACCATTACCACCATCCATCTCTGGAACTTTTTCATTTCCCAGTTGCAATACTTTTGAAAACATAGATAGCTCATAATTTTCTTGAAGAGATGATGGCTATCATCTCTACTTGCAAAAGATTTTTTTTCTTTTAGATTTATAAACACCAGTTAAAGTTAGTCCACTGATTTTTTTCACTTCTACATTATCTATTTCTTTTTGCTCATCTTTGTGGACACTTTAGCATTTGTCCACATATGAACTTTATCAACATAAAAGTTAAAAGAATATGTCACGTATCTCTTTAGCAAAACAAGTTTTTGTTGTAAAATAGTGTGTAATGAAATCCTTCTTGTTGAATACCTAACTGGATGAGAACATATTTCTTTTTTAGTCTTAGAAATATATTATTCACTCACTGATCCACTTAACAAACAATTTTTGTGGTGAAATTCAGGTAACAGAATTAACCATTTTAAAGTAATAGTTCAGGGGTGCCTGGGTGGCTCAGTTGGTTAAGCATCCCACTCTTGGTTTCAGCTCAGGTCATGATCTCAGGGCCGTGAGATCAAGCTGAGAGTCAATCTCTATGCTCAGCTTAAGTCTGCTTGAGATTCTGTCTCTCCTCCTCTGCTCCTCTCCTCTCTCACACAAGCGTGTGTGTGCTTTCTCTCTCTTTCTCTCAAATAATTTTTTTAAAAAAATGAACACTTTATTGTCATTTCGTACATTCACAGTGTTTTGCAACCACCTAGTTCCAAAACATTTCCATTATTCTGAAGTAAAATCCCTTTCCCATTAAGTAGTTTCTTCATATTACTCCTTCCTGGTAACTTCTGGCAATTACTAATCTGCGTTTTTTTCTGTGGATTCAGGCATTTGGGATACTTAATATAAATGGAATCATGTAGTTTGTGACCTTTTGTGCATGTCTTCTTTTACATAGCATAATGTTTTGAGGTTCATCCACATTATCGCGTGTGTCAGTACTACATTCCTTTTTATAGCTGAATGATATTCCACATGTTCCATTGTATGTATATTCATACTAGAATTTGTTTATCCTTTCACCTTCTGGTGGACATTTGGGCTGTTTCCACCTTTGGGCTGTTGTGAATAATGATGCTCTAAACATGCATGTACCTGTGTTTGTTTTGAATATCTATTTTTAATTCTTTTGGATATATACCTAGGAATGGAATTGTTGGGTCATATGGTAATTCTTTGTTGAATTTTTTGAAGAGCTTCCAAACTCTTTCCAGCACTCCTTGGTTCTTAAGTTTGAGAAAAATTAGTTTAGGGTATTGTCATCTGAAAATGTGTAGTCTGAAATTGTGTTTATACCGGTGGTTCTGAACTGGGAGTGGTTTTGCCCTTCCGGGGACATTTGGCAATGTCTGGGGACATTTTTGATTATCACGACTGGGTAGGTGCTACCAGCATCTAATGAGTAAAGACCAGGGCTTCTGCCAAACATCCCAGAATGCACAAGACAGTTCCCTACAACAAAAAATTTGGTTCTGAATGTCAACAGTGCTGAAGAAACCCTGGCTTATACCATCAATTTTATTATTACCGTTAGAGACAAGAGTGCTGTTACCTGTTTCTTTACATTCCCCTTATAATTCTCTAATCATTGTGAAACTCTTTTTCTCTGTCAGTTCTCTGTTTGATATTTGGATATAATATGAAAAATTCTGATTTTTCAACTGTGTTTAAATGAAAGCTAAAAAAAAAAAGACTACAAAGATTGTGTCTCCAATCTTTTATATCTTTTTGAAAGATGGTGAAACGCTTTGGGCAGCACAATAAAAACTGAAGGATGAAGCAATAGCAATAATGTATTTCACTATTGCATCATTTCGAGTAATTCTTATTCTTCCATTTTCTTGTTATTTTAGTCTTTTTGGCATAGTTGGGAATAATTGATTAAGAAATGATGAACTAATTCCTATGATAATGAAATAGCAAACTTTCAAATACAGGAAAAATAACATCACTAAGGTTCCAATATATCATGGATTTGTAATAAATGGAACTGTAATTGCAAAATAGAATGTTCTGTTTAAAAATATGAGTAAATTTTCTCTTTGTTCTTGGAAACACCTCTAGAAAGACTAAAAGTCATAAAATGTCAATTCTTACATATAATTAGAATTGCTCAAAAAAGAAACTTAAAAACAAAATTTGTATATGGGGTAATCCTCTGTTCTATAGCTCCCTGGGATGCTATTTCTTTCCATATTCTTCTGGAAATGGTGATTAAAATCAGTTTTGATTTCTATTCCGCTTTTAGGAATTTTGCTTCATTTAAAGCTTGTGGTAAATCTTCCTCCATAGTTCTCAAAGTAACTGTATCTTATTTTATTTACTTTTTTTTAGGAGAGAGAGAAAAAAAATACTTGGGAAAAGTTATACCTGCCAGTATTAGCAAGAGCTTGAGTTGAGAAGAAATTTGTCAAACTCAACGAATTGAAGCTTAACACCTCAAGAGTTGTAGTTACTGACCAGGTGAGAATTAAGAATGTACATAACTTTCACCTATTCTTTCAGGATATGATATAAAGATGTTATGAAAATGTATCATTTTTTAAACACATACAAATTATAAATATGTGATAGATATCCAGATTTAAGAGCTCATGAAAGTCATTTAGATAACTAGCACTTTTGTTCTTATTTGCTTTCTGTAAACTTTTAAAAAAAGTAGTGTGATATAGAACATTTATTGATATATTTCATTTCCAAATGTTAGTATTTTTATTAAATCTCATTATGTTATCTAAAATGTTTTAGTTTGTTAAATATTTTTTCCTGTTTGCTGAGATATCTAATTTTACTAAAAACACAAATTTGACCTGCCAGATTTTCTTTCCCTCTGCTCCCCACATTGCTCATGTATATTCACAGCATCTGGAGTCTGTGTAAAATCATAAGAAACAACACTGAGGGAATAGATGAACTGAACACAGCTGGGAATCGACTTTGGCCTGGAATATATATATAATTTCTAAAGTATACTGTATGTTTTTAGTTTTTTTCTATTCGTTCTTTAAGTTTATAAGCTTGAAATGGTCCAAAAGAATTTTTTTTCCTTTGGTAATACATTCTAGAGAAATGTCTTCAATATTTTAAACTATTCAGGTTTTGCCCCTCTGCTTCTAGCCATTAAAAAGTGCCATGTATTGAATGGTATATTTGAGTTGAGGAATTTTAATGAGAATTTGATGGAGATTATGTTTGTAAATGCTGCTATTAGCGTGTGTGAAGGTTATAAAGTAGAAACTTTTTCTGGACTAGCAAGTTTTCTTATGTACCTTTCACATTTTAAAATGAATTTATCCATTGTGAATCTCACGGACTTGTTGATATAAAGTTGTTTATAAATTGTAGTTTATATAAAATTCAAAAATAGCAGAACTAATCTATGCCATTAAAAGTTGAAATTCTATCTTTGCACGGTGGTAGGGACCGGAAAGGGGGCATGAGAAGTGTTCTTCGGTGCCCATAGTGTTGTTTCATCTAGGTCGTGGTTATGGGAGTGTGTTCACTTTTTGAAGATTCCATGGCTGTGTCATTTGTGCATTTTTCTATTTGTGGACTTGGACAAAGGTTGCGATATTAACAGTGTTAAATATAAGAGTAAATTGTTAGCAGGATCCAACAAACATGATTAGGCTGTAATGTAATGATCATGAGTACATTATTTTTAGTTTGTGTAGCAGTTCTAACTAGTAAAACAGTATGAACAAATGACTAATTCATTAGCATTTAATTTAGAATTTATAAATTGTAGTAATACCATTTTCTAAAGCATACACGTAGAAAAGGAATTTTAAGGCACAGTAGCAATTTTCAAGTAGAAGAAATGCTTCATTGTCACTCTTATTTAGTTGTACTGATAGTAATTTTTTAGAATTTGATTACACTTTTTTGTGTAGTTGAGGTCATATTGATATCCTTGCTATTTCTTTCCTTTGATTTCTTCTGAGTTTTTCAAGCTTATAGAATGTCTTCTATAGTTATTCTAGACATAAAAACCAAATCAGATTGATACTTTAAAGTTAATCTTCTTTGTATTGATTAACTCTAAAATTATCATTGAGAAGAACAGCTGAATTTCCTTAATGAAAAAGGTGTATATCTCCATAACATCTGAAATAAGGCAAAATATCTGTGTAGGTTCTAGAACACTATCTTAATGCATTTAATGTTTACTTTATAATATTTCTTTTAGTATAATGAGTTCATTTTAAAAAAGCCTTTGATGCTAATTCAGAGATCCATAATCTGCTCACAATGTCTTTCACATGTAGTTTTGATGATAACTGACAAGCTGTAAGTTAATTAGCGCAGAACTTACTAATGAGGATGTTAAAATTTAATTTAAAAGTGAGGATTTTTATTTGTACACTCTGAACAAATTGAAGGAAATTCAATCATACATATGATAAGCATTTCAGGCACTTTTTCCTCATTCAGGTACTTTATTAGATAACAATGAGAAAATATAATTAACTTAATGATAGCAAAGTTTTGAAAGTATGCTGAGATTGCTTGTCTTTAAAACCGGGGATAACCCAAAACCAAAGCAGTAAAGTAAGGTCTGTTAATTAGCATGGAAGACAGCTTCTTGAATTAATATGTGGTGTTAATTAACAGGAAGTCTGATGTTGTGTTGTAATTACCACCAATATTTTTGACATACTGAGTGACTGAAGGTGAATTATATAGATAGCAATTGAGTAAACACTTTTGTGCTTAGGAACGTTTTCCTTTGTTTCTGTTTTCTAGAAATATGGACAGACTTCTTAGACTTGGAGGAGGTATGCCTGGACTGGGCCAGGTTAGTATATAGACTTTCAGTATTTCTTTGTTTGTAAACTACATGTCTTTCTCTAGTTATCCAAAGAGAAAGAAATCACTCCCAAGAAAATCATCTCACAGATAATAATCTTATGGTAAGAAGCTTACCTTATTGCTGGTTGTTGTATTGCAACACTAAATAACATGTGGGGAACATTTTCTATTATTTTATTTCACTTTCTCCTAGGAATAAGAATTTTCTCTATTTTTTTTTATTTAAAATTTGGGGATACGTAAGATTCTCAAACTTGCCTTTTAATTTAAAAAAAAAGGACTCAAAATATCTTATTTCTGGGTTTACAATATAGATCTTAGAAGTAACACATGAGGGGCACCTGGGTAGCACAGCGGTTAAGCACCTGCCTTCGGCTCAGGGCGTGATCCCGGCGTTCTGGGATCGAGCCCCACATCAGGCTCCTCCGCTATGAGCCTGCTTCTTCCTCTCCCACTCCCCCTGCTTGTGTTCCCTCTCTCGCTGGCTGTCTCTATCTCTGTCAAATAAATAAATAAAATCTTTAAAAAAAAAAAAAAAAAAGAAGTAACACATGAAAAAGTAAACATGGCATATTCTTGGCAAGATCCAGAAAACTGACCCACAGAATGTTTGTATGTACAGTTTTAATACTGATGAATTCCTTCTGGTAGTTATGATACATGGCTGAAATGATATGTAATATCTCTTTTTTTCTTTAAATTTGGTTTGTATGGTTTCTTTTACATTCTTATTAAGATTAAATTTGTTTTCAGTTTTAATATTATCATCTATCTTATTTTTTGCTGTTGGGCAGATGGCTTATAGATAGATTTTTTTGATCTCAGAGTATTTATTCTGCTTTAGGTGAAGCAGAAATTTTTGCCTTTTTTGAGTTCTACACTGATTATCTTTCCGGTCCTCCATTTACGAAAGTGATATCTATGTGTTGTTCCTTTCCTGAGACTTTTATTTAACAATGTTTTATGACCAAATTTGGGAATATTTTTATAACCTACTTTTATAACCCTTTTAGCTACCAGTTTTCCCTCATTTTCATATCGTGGTCAGTTTGTTTTCCTTCATTTAAATTAGTGTATATTTTGTGAAAGAGACGGTTTTGTTGGTGATTTTATGGTATTTTCAATGTGGAGGCACTTTCATAAGGATTTCTTAAGTAGGTCTGTCTCATGGCTTCTACTAATAAACCTTTTCCTTTTAGAAAGTTGGAATCATTTCGTGATTCTGTGTTGCATCCTTGTATAGACTTCAGTTATTTTTCCTTTTTTTTCAGTTATTTTTACTTTTGTTAGTGTTGACTATTTCTCATGTTCCTTTACTATCAGCCTATTTCTTTATGATTCTTTTTTTTTGTAAGATCTGTGTAATCCATTCTCTTAAGAAACCTAATTAGCCTTGGGGCGCCTGGGTGGCTCAGTCGGTTAAGTGTCCAGCTTTTAATTTTGGATGAGATCATGATCTCAGGGGCTTGAGACTGAGCTGTGCATCGGGCTCTGAGCTGTGTGCGGAGTTTGCTTGAGATTTTCTCTCTCCCTCTGCCCTTGCCCCACATGTGCGCATGCTCTCTCGCTCTTGCTTGCTCTCTCTATAAAAAAAATCTTAAAAAAAAAAAAAAGGGGCTTAAGCCTCTCAGAACTTGACCTTTCCAAAGCTGTTTCCATACTTTCGTAAGGCTTCTAGATAGGTTCTAGAATTCCCTCATTTATTTTGAAGTTAGCAATAACAATGTTAAGGCATATCAAAACGTTAGAAGTGAGCTGAGGTGGTATGTAGGTGCTGCAAATTTACCTGCAAAATATAGGCAGTGGTATTGTCTTATTGGAATTCTTAAAGAAAATTGCATCAAATTTAAAAACCAGAGTACCTTTTCTTAAGCATTAGATGCAATAAATTATATAACCATGCTAGAAATCCATGCTGGGAAATTGCTGGATGTGAAATATAGTTTTACTGACCGTAAATTGAGCTACATCATATCTCAGTGACCACAGCAAACCTTTGTAGTAAGTGAAAAACTTAAGTTTGGTTCAGTAACCTCTTCTTGGCTTCTGGTAGTTTAATCACCTCATGTATCCTCTGTATTCTTATTTGAAGTTAAAAATATGTTGTTTGAGAATCTGTTATTTCAAGTATGTGTTTCATCTTCCCAATTAGATGGCAGACTCAATGTGATAATTTGTGGGGTGCTTATTTCTGTCGTATCTCCTTTGTCAAATACTAGTGTTCAGTGATTAATTTTTTTTCTTAAAATTTTATTTTACTATTGGGGTGCCTGGGTGGCTCAGTCTGTTAAGCATCTGACTCTTGGTTTTGGCTCAGGTCATGATCTCATGGTCATGGGATCAAGCCCTGCATTGGGCTCTGCGCTCAGTGCAGAGTCTGCTTGTCCTTTTCCCTCTGCTCTTCCCCCAACTCACACTCGTGCTCTGTCTCTCCAAAAATAAATAAATGAAAATCTTTTAAAAAATTTTTATTTTTCTTTTGTTCTAGATTTAAGATGCTACTTTTGCAACAAATGTTAAATGTATTTTTTAATATACAGGAATAAAGTGTTGTGTATTGTTTATTTTTAATAAAGTAAAAAATATTTGAGTTAATAGCTACTCTTTCCATTCACTAATGCATAGCAGCCAGTAAAAGTGGAAAAGGAGACACAAGCTATTTTATCCCTCCAAAAATAAATGGATAATGTTACTATCTTACCATTTAATGGAAAAGTTAGAATGTCCTTATATATAGGGGTTAGGATACTTGCTGGTAAGTTTGCACATGGTCCTTTGAAAGCATGAGGATACAAACAGAACAGGGGTCTTTATTCTAATAACTCTGAACTTCCTCTGAAATAAAGTGATTTCTTTCTTCTCCATGGCTAATCCTTCCACTTATTCTCTGATCCCATCCTCTCTTGAAACCTTGCTCATCTGCACTGACCCCTTTCTCTGCATACAAAAATGTTTGTCTGTATCCAAAAAACAACAAAACTTCACTGTACCCTGCCACTAAGCCTTTCTTCTATTTATTTCTAGAATTCTTGAAATAATAGCTTATACTCACGGATTACACTTCCTTATCTTTGACTCTTGTGAGGTTATATACTGGCCTCCTCTTCCATAACTTTTGCTCAAATTGCCAAATCTATTGGCTTACCTATGGTTCCCTTTTCACTGGACTTTAATATATTTCTTTGAAGATTTTATTTATTTGTCAGAGATAGAGAGCGAGCACAAGCAGGGGAAGCAGCAGGCAGAGGGAGAAGCAGACTCTCTGCTGAGCAGGTGGCCCAATGCAGGACTCGATCCCAGGACCCTGAGATCATGACTTGAGCCGAAGGCAGATGCTTAACCAACTAAACCACCCAAGTATCCTGGACTTTGATATTTTAATACTGTTCACAATGTCATGATTAAAACTTTTCTCTTCCATTAGCTTTACCGTGGTACTTTTTTCCTAGTTCTTCATTATTGTGTCTATACCTACAAAAATAATTTGAAGATTTATTTTTTTAAACATTACATTTTTAAATGTTAATTCTTGAACAGGATAGGCTAACATCATTAAATCTATCCACAATCCCATGCTTCATTATAAACTCTTTTTTTAAGATTTTATGTATTTATTCATTCATCAGAGAGAGAGAGACACCACAAGCAGGGGGAGCAGCCAGCAGAGGAAGAAGCAGGCTCTCCTCTGATCAAGGAGCCCGATGTGGGACTCAATCCCAGGGTCCTGGGATCCTGACCTGAGCCAAAGGCAGATGCTTAACTGACTGAGCCACCCGGGCATCCCCACTATAAACTTATTAGTAGTTTGAAGTAGAAACAAACAGATTTTTTAAAAAGATTTATTTATTTATTTATTTTTCTGAGAGAGAGAGAGCGCACAGGTGTGCACACACAGGGAGAGGGAAAAACAGACTCCCCGCTGAGCAGGAAGCCTGATATGGGGCTCAATCCCAGGATCCTGAGATCATGACCTGAGCTGAAGGCAGATGCTTAACAGACTGAGCCACCCAGGAGCCCCACAAACAGATGTTTTATTACGAGTATTAAAATTTGTTAACTAGTAGCTTTAAATTTCAAATTATTTTTTTATTTGCTAAAGTGTTTGTGAACTTGAAATTACTATAAGACATGAGATGATATATTAAAAGCATTTACTGCTGTGGTTTGGCTACTTGATTATTTTTATAACTATCCCAACTTAGGTCTTGGCAACTAAACTTTCCAAAATCTGTGAAGATAAAACCCAAGAGATGGGCATAGCCAAGACATAATGTCCAGCCTCTAGAAGTTTTAGTTTAAGTCTCTGGGTGCATTTTAGCTTTAGAAACAGCCAAGGTAAGCTTTTAAGGTAAGCTTAAAAAATAAATGAATTCTCACAGTGCCTGAGTGGCTCAATCTTCTAAGCGTCTGACTCTTGGTTTCCGCTCAGATCGTGATCTCATTGGTGGAGATCTCATGGGTCAAGAGGTGGAGCCCTGCCTCCTGCTCCATGCTCAGTGAGGAGTCGGCTTGAGATTCTCTCCCTCTGCCCTTCCCTGTGCATGTGCTCTTTCTTTCCGGAATAAATAAGTCTTAAAAAAAGGAGAAGAAGAAGAAGAAGAAAAGTAAATGAATTCTTAAATGAAATGTCAGTAGCATCTGTTGGCTTGTATTGTATTTGAATTTGGTAGGCCAGTATTTTGATTTTCTAAGAACATTGTTACTTAACCTAGGTATGTTACATTCTACTCTGTATTGTTCCGATTTTAGTATATGTGCTGCAAGGGAGCACAGTATGTTATATTCTAGTAGAAACACACCAATTTTGAGTGGATACTAATGTTCATTATAAATAGTGTGATTTGAAAGTATAGTGGATGTAGGGTTTCTTTTTCCACAATAAAAGTAAATAAGACTGGATTGAGGAGATGATGTTTGAGCTAAATTTTGGAATATGTGGTAAGACATTTTCAAAAGGTTGGAGAATAGGTGATGTAAGGGAAAATAACAAAGAAAGAAGCTGGTGGATGAATTTGGAGTAGATTGTCAAAGGACTGAATGCCATTCCTAGTGATTTTTACTTTTTTTCCCCCATAGGCATTATAGTTTCATGAAGTTTTTTTTTTTAACAGTTATGAGATAATTCAATCTGTGTGCCTTTAAAAAAAAATATTTGAGAGAGAGAGAATGCATGCGTGTGCAGGGAGGGTGGCAGAGGGGGAGGGAGAGAGAATCTTGAGCAGATTCTGTACTGAGCACAGAACCCAACGTGGGCTTGATCTCATAATCTTGAGATCATGACTTGAGCCGAAACCAAGATACCCTTAACTGACTGAGCCACCCAGGCGCCCTGATTCAATCCGTATTTTTGTAAACTAATTCTAGTGGTAGTTTGCAGAATAGATAGAAGGAAAAAGATTGAAGGCAGAGTCATCAATTATATGAAATAACTTCTGATTTACAACCTTTCAGGCACATAGTAGGATTTTATTTCTCTATCATTTTTTAAGTTAGCTTGACCATGATTTTACTTTGACCAGTGGAATGTGAGTTGGAAATTAATAGGTCATTTTTATGTGAAAGCTTTAAAAATCGGTATGATATGCCTGCCCTGATAATCAAGAAAGCGTGGAGATAGAATTTTTGTTAGCTGGGTCCCTGAGAGAGAATGACATAGCTTCAAGTCAGAGATTCTGTGATTTTTGTGTGAAATGTCCTAATTGTTTTTGTCTCTGGTTTTTGTTTTAATAAACATGATGTAAACCAAACTAAGCACATATGCAGATCTGTGTTGCATATAAGTTATCAGTTTGTATCTTTCTGATACAAACATAGTAATTTCCAGGTGCAAAAAAAGGGGAAAATACTATAGATGAATGATCAGAGGAGGCTTTCTGAAAGTGGTGAGATGTAAGCTACATTTTGAGGGAGTATTTCAGGTGGCTTGATTAAAAAATAATAATAATAACTTCCTGAATTGGATGTGTTCTGTTTTATTGTTATAACTCCCAAATCCCTACAGTATGTGGATTTTGTATACATAACTAATAATCATTTTTCTGTTTCCCTGGGTCTTTGAGTAGAAATGTTCTCTCAGTTATTTGTCTTTTGGGTTTTGGTCTGATGTTTTATAGAAAGGATTCACTTAACATAGGAATGGAAAAAAAACGCCTGGAGTAAATGAGGAAATAATACCATTTTCAGAGATGAGGAGTCTTAATATCAAATGCCAGTTCTCCAATTTAATCATAAATTCAGTGGAGTTCCAGTAAAAACATCAACTGGAATTTTCACGGAATTAGAAAATTGATTCTAAAATTCATGTAAGAAAAAATAATCCAAGAATAGCAAAGAAATTCTTAGAAAGGAAAAAGAAACTTGCTCTACCAATTATCAAAATAAATTTTAATGTCATATGACTCAAGTAGTGTAATATTGGTATATAGATAGATCAGTGTAATCAAGTAGGAAGCCCAGAAATAGACTCATGCATATATGGGAACTTGATTTGTGAGATTGTATTAGAAATTAGCGAGGAAGGAGAGAGCTGAGCTGTTCATTAGATGATGCTGGAACAAGTGGCTTTCTATATGAAGGGAAAACTAATACTAGATTCCTGCCTTATTTTATATACAAAAATACATAGCACATGGATTGAAGGTGTGACTGTGAAAATCAAACTTTATAATTTTGGAAAGCACACCAATTAGGATGACTATTCAAAAAAAAACTAGGAAATCACAGTTGATTAGGATATAGAGAAATTAGAACCCTGTGCATTGCTGGTAGGAATGTAAAATTATGTAACCTCTGTGGAAAACAGTATGGTGGTTCCTCAAAAAATTAAGCATAAAAGTACCACATGATGTAGTAATTCTATTTCTCATTGTATATATCCCCCAAAATTGAAAGCTGGGACTGAAATAGATATTTGTACACCAATGTTCATAGCAGCATTATTCACAATAGCCAAAAAGTAGAAGCAACTTGTGTTATACTGATAGATGAATGGATAAACAATGTGATATGTACATGCTATGGAATATTATTTAACCTTAAAATAGAAGGAAAAACCTGACATCTGATACAACATGGATGAACCTTGAAGACTTGATGCTAAGTGAAATGAGCCAGTCACAAAAGGACAAATATTGAATGATTGCGCTTATATGAAGTACTAGAGTAGTCAGATTCATAGAGACAGAAAGTAGAATGGTTGTTGCCACGGGTTGGAGGAAGTAGTGGAGTGGGTTAGTGTTTAATGGTTACAGGGTTTCAATTTAGGAAGACAAAAAATTCTGGAAATGGATAATGGTATTTGTTGCACAACAATGTGAATGCGTAAATGTACTTAATGCCACAGAACTGTATACTTAAAAATGGTTCAATGATAAATTTTACGTTGTGTATATTTTACTACAATAAAAATTTCAATTACCGTATCTTTAAAATGAGATTAATACTTACCTTAGATGTTTCTTAAAAGGATTAAATAAACTAACCTGTGAATGTATCAGGCACACAGAAGATTGCCCCCCAGATTTTTTTTTTTTAATTTTGTCTGTATGACCTCAAAATAGGAAAGCAAAACTAAAAAAATTGCTAATTTGACGGCTTCAGTATATTACTAACTCTTGTCCCAACAAAGACAGTAGAAACAAATTTGACAGACAAGCAATAGAAGGAGAGAAGATGTTTGTAACACAGTCATCTGCAACACATTTAGCAGAACCACAAATCAATCAGACAAAAAAAGACAACCACATAGAAGAAAGAACATGAAATGGCAGTTCGTAGAAAAACTGCCAGCAAGTGTAGGAAGAGATACTCAACCTCGATATCTGTCAGAGAAGGAAAATTAAAACAAGTATTAGATTTTTTTTCTAAAACAAAAGCCTGTTTTTTTAAGTGTTAATGAAGATTTTGGAAAGCAAAAATTTTCACATAAGCTTTTTTTCTGTAGGCTGGGTGTGGGTGTGGAAAATGGGTGTGGGAATTGGTTAAGGATTATATCTCGGTGCTTAGAACATTACCTGGCAAATAGAAGACCATAAATATATGTTGAATGAACACACTGTGTATGGAATAGAAATGATTGTAGTCACTTTGGAAATGAATTTGACAATATCTAGTAAAGTTGAAAATGCCCTAACTTCTGTGACTCAACAATTCCATTTATTCACTTTAGAGAAATTCTTACACATGTGTATCAGGACACATGTTTAAGGATACTTATTATGACATTATTTACACGATCGAAAAATTGTGGAATACTTAAATGTCTATCTGTGGCGAAAATGTGTAATGATGGAATATTATACTGCAGTTAAAATGGACCAGATTCTTAGGCTTTTAAACATATTAAGAGAAAAATTCAGGTTGTAGAGAGATATACAATATGAAAGCATTAATGTTAATTCTAAAAACATGACACTTTTTAAAGGGTATATAACTCTTGAGTAAAAGTATTAACAAGTTCTGCAGCAGCACTGTCCAATAGAACTTTCTGCAGTGATGGAAATACTCTATATTGATTCCAACACAGTAGCCGCTAGCCGTATGTGGTTGGCTAGTAAGCACTTGAAATGTGAGTAGAACAACTGAAGAATTGAATTTTAAATTTTATTTAATTTTAACTTCTATTAATTTAAATTTAAAAGCCACATGTAGCTGTTGAGTCCATGGATTGTGTCTACCTTGTGTGACTGAGGAACTGAATTTTTAATTTTATTTAAATTTATTGTTATATGTAGCTAGTGACTACCATAGGCCTAGATAAACACACACAAATTCATGAGAAGGGAGGGAGGCAAAAGGAACTTTTACTTCACATATAATGTTCTCTCTTTTTAATAAACAAATGGACAAACAACTAAGCAAAAGAACAAGTCCGTGAGTACCATTAAATAACATTTTCCTTTAGTACTTTTTAAAAAAGTCACCAAGTAAAACAAAATCAGAAATGCATTTTAATTTATTTTTCAGTACTTTTTTTTCATGCTTTAGTTAGGTATTTCATAAAACTCTAGAGAGGTTGCCAGAGGCTAAACTATGTAGGGCCTTATAGAAGATTCTCTTCCAAGTGAGTTGGGAATCATTATAGATTTTTGAGCAAAGGAGTTGTGCTTAGCAAACATTTCTAAAGAATTTCGTACTCTGGAGATGAGACGTAAGATGGAAAGAATGGAAGCAGAGACAAGAAGCTACTACAATACTGTTTTAAGACAAGTTACAGATTATAATGTTTTCTTTTTACTGTATATTTATCTGCCAGAGAGATTCTGGTGTAGCTTGAGCCAACACAGGTTAATGTGTACAATTAATCTTTACACCTGTCACATTTGAAATACGACCTTTATTTACTAAAAGGTGCAGTAGCATGAAAATGAGCAGGCATTTACAAAAGGCTTTTTATGATTATGTTCCTTGAGCACTTTAATGTGTTTGTATTGACAATTTTTATATACCGATGAATGCTTCTGGTTACCTTTTTTCTCTTTGATTCTTTGAGTTATCTATCCTTATGTGATCCTCTGAACATTTACAAAGAGCCTTTCTAAACATTGGTAGATTAATTTGGCCCTTTTTCTGCCTATTAAGAGTAGGGAAGGGTCAAGAAATTGTAATTGTTTTATTTCTTTGCTTAACTACAAATAAATAGTGATTTTGCTTTAGAAACAAAGCAAAAATACAAGATGCCTTTAATTTTTTTCATTTGCTACACTTGTCATGTAATAATTTTATTATTTTTAAAAGTATAGTTCCTAATTATTCTATTCATGTACTTGAGCTGATGTTTCTACTGTAGAAAATTAAGAAAGGTCAGGTCAATAGCAAGCTAATTAGAGCACACTCTTTCTAGTTGTCATTGTAATGTAATTCTTCTGAATAGATATTAAACTCCATGAAAAACGTGGTGCTCTGGAGAGGTCTGAAATCTACTCTTGAGAGTTCTCAAGTGAAAGGAAAACAAATTCCTGGTGGATGCATATAGTTACTCTCTGTCATTTTGTTTGAACATTCTAGTGAGTGGTCTTTCAAGGGGAAAGATCTTTGACACTTGTGAATGTTAAATTTCTATTTTGATATGAAATTACCATAAATGGTTTTGTTTGAATTCTTTAGAATATAAGGGGAGCAGTTATTTTCAATTACAGTGAGATTATCTTCCAGAATTAATCACATTCTGATGAAATAGAAGATCAAAATTATGAGGAAAAATGAAACATTAAGATTTTAAATTTGAAGTCAAGTGTATGATGGATCTATGACATTTGATACTGGTTTTGGTAGAAAAGATATATGGGATAAGAAAGAAGATACCTCTATCTAGTAAAGAAACTGAGGTATTGTAATATAATCTCAATATGCCAAATGTGTGGGATATTACAATCTTGAAAATCCAGTCTGTGTCTTTCCTTCCTTACCTTCTACATTGTATTACGAATTTGGTTTACTGGCTACATTGCTTATTTGGTACATTGATCTTTGGGTTTCCTGTCTTAAACTTTTGTAACGTAACTTATAATTTTTCATATCATATTATCATTTGGACAGTACTCTAGATATCATACTTATCTAAAATCTGAGCAGACGTGGTCAGTGTTCTCTCCCACAACACATAGTCAAGGTGGTTCTTTGTGGGATATTATCTGGGTTGAGTGCCCCGGAAGCTTGCCACCAGAACAGGGCAACGGTCTCCCCTGAGCAGCCTCCCAGTGCTGCTTTTCAAACTGTTGCTGGTGATTTCTCAGGCTCTTCCTGCCAGGACACTGCGTGCCTGTATGGAGCACCATGGGAAGGCTTAGGGACAATAAAGAATAAATTAATGATTTTGGTAGTTCTACTTTTCTCTTATTCCTATGTATATTTTCCTTCTTTTTACCCGTGTACATTCTTACCTGCCTGTGGTAGCTCTCTGTTGATTAGTTCTTTATTCTCTTAGTGTTCTAAACACCAGAGCCTAAGTAATCGAAAGCAAAATGCTTATCAGAAGTAGATGAAACAACAAAACCTGATTTTGGAAAAGCACCCCTTTCTGTTTTATAGAAAAGGTCTTCTTTTACTAAATGGGAATGGCTTATTTTATTATCTAGTAGAATACATTTTTGTTACCATTAAATAGCCATATCACTATAGGGAGATAATTTTGATTTTACTTTAGTTTGAACCTGGTTCCACAGTTTCTGGCTACTATTTCCTTCCCATTTCCCCCCCTAATTTCTGTTTTAGAGCCTAGATGAGATCTTTGAGTATTTTATAGTTCAGTCTTTCAAGAAGACTCTTCCTTAGGGGTTTCCTGGAGGGCTGTGAACATTGTAGGAGTATTGTAGCATTTTTGTAGCAGTATAGGGAGATAGTCTGAATAGGGAGTATAATTTGTTAGTGGAATCTGGGGCAAATGCCTGGGTCCATAAAGAGAACCCACATATTTTGACAGTTGTACCAGGATTCCCCTAGAATTCATAGGAGTTGGGTGGGGGAGAGGATGAGAGCCCAATGGACTAATGCTGAGTGCCTCCCATGTTTTGAGGTGTTCTATGAACTTAATCTCATTTAATCCTCACAACAATCCTATGTGAGTAGGGATAATTACTCCTGTATTGTAGGCTTGAGTCACAGAACTAAAAAGTGAAGCTATAGTTGGAACAGAGTTTTTCTGATGCCAAGGGCTATTCTACATCAACATTTTCTCAGGTAGATGATCTTACAGTGTTGTCACTGGCTACTTCATAAATTAAAAAACCTTAAATAGTCTGGAAATTTTTATCGCAAAATGTAGGTAAAGAGTAAGAAGCTTGCTTTTTATTTTTAAAAATTATTTATTAATTTTTGAGCGAGAGAGAATGCATCCGTGTTCTTGCATGTGGTGGTGGGAAGGGATGGAGGGAGAGGGAGAGAGAGAATCTCAAGCAGACTCCCCGCTGAGCGCAGAGCCCACACGGGGCTCCATCCCACCATCCTGAGATCATGACCTGAGCTGAAATCAACAGTCGGATGCTTAACTGACTGAGCCACCCAGCCACCCCAGATGCTTGCTTTTTAAATTTTTAAGAAACATAAAAATATTTGAGAGGGTTTTTCTTTGTTGTGATATATCATTCTAGTTTCATGTTTTAAGAATATTTAACGAATGAGTGAATATTTCATTTTATTCTCTATGATAACATGTAATATATACCTTGATATATTGATAAAAGTAGAGGATAGAAATAGTACAACTTTTTAAAGAAGGTTTATGTACCTTAGTCCTTCAGTTTATAAAATATTTTCCTTACTATTCAGAAATTGATTAGTACTCTAAACTAACTGCCAAAATAAATTGTTTCATTTAAAAAATTATTTTTGGAAAGAGGCTTCTCTTATTCTAATTTGAATGACCAGTCTTGTTGTACCTTGACTTGTAATAATGAAGGAAGTGGTACAGAGAGCTGTTCTATTTGAATAATAGACTTGCCAATTAGCCATCAAGTGCTTCCATCTGTGAAATTGTTGATCAGATGGGTTAGCTGGGATGTTTCCAGACTAGGGCATCATAAATGGCACTTGAAAACTGTCACTTTGATGATGAGGTTTCAAGTATTACACGGCTTGATGCTGTGGAACCTTTTTTTCCTTTTGCAGTACCATGTTTTTTTAGAACATACTGATCCCACTTATGAATTCTGTGGCATCAAGAGAACTTGGAAGACCTACCACTGATGTAAAGTTCTGCTTAATCTGCTGCTCTGGCCTGTGCTGAGATTGGTTTTAAACCAGAGTATTAACGGCTTCTTTAATGGCCTGCACGGTATCGTTGGTTGGTGATCTGACTGGCACAGACAGGCGATACTCATTGCCCATGGGCTGTGGAGCTGGCATACACTGGCAAGTTTCTTTGCACTTTCCCATTAATAATAAACTTATTTCCCATTAATATAAACTCATTGTCTCCCTCCCTTAAATAAATGCATGGTAGTCTAAGGTCACATAGATTTCTACATGTAGCAATTGTATGAAATGATTTTAACATCTGCCCTATAATTTTTTTAGGATTTAAATTACTTATTGGTAATTCTTGCATTCTAAAATTTGTTTAGTAATTTGGAGATACACATTTCTGGAAAGAAATGTCATACGTTTCGCCTCACTATGCCACATCTTCCTTGCTTGGTCTTATGTTTTGCAGGATATTTTCTTTACTAAGTTTACTTCTTTGAGTGGCGCCTCGGTGACTCAGTCAGTTAAGCGTCTGCCTTCAGTTCAGGTCATGATCCCAGGGTCCTGGAATCGAGTCCTGCCTCGGGCTCCTTGCTCAGTGGGGAGCCTGCCACTCCCCCTGCTCATGCTCTCTTTCTCTCTCTCTCTCTCTCAAATAAATAAAATCTTTAAAAAAAAAGTTGACTTCTTTGAATGCTTGTGGATATGATTAGATTATGGAGTCCCTCTCTGGTCCCCAATTTGTGTGGGGACAAATTCATGCCTTTGTCGCTTTGTGGACACCGGCATGGCTTTCCCACTGCCCTTGGTACAGATATCTAATCCAAACTCATTGAAGAAACGTGGTATATATAGGGCAACGATGACAGGCCGCATTCTGGGACTAGACTAGATCTGAATGGTGGCTGAGATCCATGGAAGAGGAAAAGAGAATGACAATGCAGTGTCAATGTGTAAGAAAGTGGATGTTTGGGATCTTGTTCCTGTTCTATTTTTCTTCCAGGGTATATTTTCATACATTAGCATTATCCCGAGGCCCTTCAACCTTCCTGAGCTATCTCCCAATGAGAAAAAAGTATCAATTCAAGTGTTTTGTTGTTTGTTATTTAGGATTACCTGATGATTGCCTTTTTTATTCTCAGGTTTGACTGTTATTCCTCTCCTAGGCAAAAATGTCCAGTAGTTAGTAATAGTAGTAGTAGTAGTTAGTAAATAACATGGATTAAGCAACAGGTTTCCATCTCACAGGTGAAAAGATTGAGGCATATAGTAATTAACTTACAGCTTTTGAAGGAAAAAAATACGATTTCAGAGTAGAACTGAAAGACTCGCTTTCAAGTGATCCTCTGTAGAGCATTAAACAGCAGTGTGAAAAAGGGAGACGAGAAATAGATGTGACAGTGTGACCTGTACCTTCCTTCCCAAAAGAATAGAGTTTTCCCCTGGGCCTTTTGACCACAGCCTCTCTTTAATGTTCTGTAATACTTTTCTTTCTGATTTTTTTTCTGTCCCTGTTTCTTTAATTCCTCTGAAATAGGAACTCTGCAGTTTTTTGGGTGGTATCCCAAATAGTATTATGAAAAGACAAATGCTTAATGAAGTTAAGGTAGTGGTCAGGAGTATTTCTAGGAAATCTTGGAGAGATGTTTTCTGTCCCTTAATCTCTATAGGTTATGCCTCAGAACTTCTGAGCCTTTTATGCTTCTAACTAGCATAAATCAAGGAGTTTGAGAACAAAACAAGGTATTTTTAAATAGGTAGTTATTTTTAAATAGGTATAGTATGACATGTTAACAGAACTGTGTATATATGTTGAATAAGTGTCCTTACCATTTCTGTCTCCTTCTCTGGAAACAACCACTGTTACCAGTTTCTGTCCTTCCAGAGATATTCTGTATTGGTGCTGTCCAGTAGAACTTTCTGTGAACAAAGAAATATGTTGTATTCAGCTGCCCACTATGGTAGCCACTAGCCACATATGGCTGTTGAGCCCTTGAAATATGGGTGGTATGACGTAAGAACTAAATTTTTAATTTAATTTTAATAATTTTAGTTTAAACAGCTGCATGTAGCCAATGGCTACCATATTGGACAGTGGAATGTACATACTTAATAGTATTTCCTGGATATCGTCCCATCCCATATTTAGTACATAAAAAGCTACCTCATTTTTCTTTAAGGATTGTTTGCTATTCCCTTTTACGGATGAACCATGACTTACTTAACCAGTCCTCTATTGATATACACTTAGGTCATTTCCTTTATTAATGTTTTCAAAAAGATATTTACTACAAATTGGCAACTTTAAATTTAGGCTTCACCAATTACCTTGATTGCCGTGGGCACAATGGTTAACTTCTTTGAGCCTCAGCTTCCTCACTTACACTGTAGGCACAGTAGTACTTTCTTTGGAGGATTATGTGATTATTTGAAGTAATGTTAGGTAACAGACCTCCAAAATGGTGTTAGGAGTAGTAGATAATGACAGCCTTATTGTGAACTTATTATATGAGACCAAAACAAGCCCAGAGGCCTATTTTAATGTTGAATTATGGTAGAACATTCAAAAGGCTGTTCTTAGCTCAATTTAGGTTTGTAAGTACAGATAGTTTTCACCTTTTATTCACTTGACTTCTCTGAATTGTACATAGCCATCTGTAGATTACTTTTCTTTTTTTTTTTTTTAAAGATTTTATTTATTTATTTGACAGAGATAGAGACAGCCAGCGAGAGAGGGAACACAAGCAGGGGGAATGGGAGAGGAAGAAGCAGGCTCATAGTGGAGGAGCCTGATGTGGGGCTCGATCCCGGAACGCCGGGATCACGCCCTGAGCCGAAGGCAGACGCTTAACCGCTGTGCCACCCAGGCGCCCCTGTAGATTACTTTTCATATGCTAATTTAGGACTTTTTTTTTTTTTAAGATTTTTTATTTATTTATTCGACAGAGATAGAGACAGCCAGCGAGCGAGCGAGCGAGAGAGAGAGAGAGAGAGAGAACACAAGCAGGGGGAGTGGGAGAGGAAGAAGCAGGCTCACAGCAGAAGAGCCTGATGTGGGGCTCGATCCCATAACGCCGGGATCACGCCCTGAGCCGAAGGCAGACGCCTAACCGCTGTGCCACCCAAGCGCCCCTAATTTAGGACTTTTTTATATCAGCTGGCAAAATTGTACGTTTTAAGTTCTTCCATAGTGCCTTCCTTGTCAGACAATGGTTAAATTTAAGCAGGGTCATGGCTTTTTTTTTTTTTTTTTGGTAGTCAACATACATTATATTAATTTCAGATGTACAACATAGCGATTTAACATTTCTTTACGTTATGACATGATCTAGTTACCATCTGTCACCAAAGTTGTCATGCTGTTATTAGCTGTATTCACTGTGCTGTACATTGCATCCCTACATCTTATTTTATAACTGGAAGTTTGTACCTTTTAATCTCGTTCAACTATTTTGCCCATTCTCCCTCTACCTCTCTTCCCTAGAAACCACCAGATTGTTCTCTAGGAGTCTGTTTCTGTTTTGTTTTATTTGTTTTGTTTTTAGATTCCACATGTAAGTGAGATGTGTGGTATTTGTCTTTCTCTGACTTATTTCACTTAGCATAATACCCTCTAGCTCCATCCATGTTGTTGCAAATGGCAAGATTTGATTCTTTTTTTTATGGTTGAGTAATATTCCATCGTATTTATACCACATCTTTATCCATTCATCTGTCAGTGGATGCTTAGCTTGATATCCGTATCTTGGCTATTGTAAATAATGCTGCAGTGAACATTAGGATGCATATATCGTTTTTAATTAGTGTTTTTGTTTTCTTCGGATACATACTCAAAAGTGGAATGGCTGGATCATATGGTAATTGTATTTTTAATTTTTTGAGGAACTCCATACTGTTTTTCATACTAGCCGTACCAGTTTACATTCCCACCAACAATACATAAGGGTACTCTTTCCTCCACATCCTTGCCAATGTGTTATTTATTGTCTTTTTCATCATAGCCATTCTGACACGTGTGAGATGGTTTTGATTTACATTTCCTTAATGATTAGTGATGTTGAGCATCTTTTCATGTGTCTATTGGCCATCTGTATGTTTTCTTTGGAAAAATGTCTATTCATGACCTCTGCCCATTTTTTAAAACATATTTGTTTATTTGAGAGAGAGAGAATGCACAAGCAGCAAGGAGGGGCAGAGGGAGAAGGAGAAGCAGACTCCATGCTGAGCAGGGAGCCCTATGTGGGGTTTGATCCCAGAACCCCAGGATCATGACCTGAGCCAAAGGCAGACTTTTAACCAACTGAGCCACCCAAGTGCCCCTGCCCATTTTTTAAATTAGATTGTTTTTTGATATTGAGTTGTGTGCATTCTTTATATATTTTGGATATTAACCCCTTTTCATTTATATCATTTGTAAATATCTTCTCCCAAACAGTAGGTTGCCTTTTTGTTTTTGATGGTTTCCTTTGCGGTGCAAAAGCTTTTTATTTTGATGTAATCCCATTTGTTTATTTTTGCTTTTGTTGCCCTTGCCTGAGGAGACATCCAAAAAAAAATACTGCTTATATGGATGTTCAAAAGCTTACCGCCTGTGTTTTCTTATAGGAGCTTTACGGTTTGTGATCTTTAATCTATTTTGAGTTTATTTTTGCATATGGTGTAAAAAAAAGTAGTCTTGTTTCATTCTTCTGTATGTAGTTGTCCACTTTCCCCAGTACCATTTATTGAAGAGACTGAACTTTTTCCATTGTATATTCTTGCCTTCTTTGTTGTAGATTAATTGATTGTATAACTGTGGGTTTATTTCTGGGCTCTTTGTTCTATTCCATTGATCTTTGTGTCTCTTTTAGTGCCAGTACCATACTCTTTTGACTATTATTGCTTTGTAGTATTGTTTGCACTCAGGTTGCCTGATCCCTCCATCTTTTTTGTTCTTTCTCAAGATTGCTGTGGCTATTCAGAGTTTGTGTGGTTCCCTACAAATTTCAGGATTATTTGTTCCAGTTCTATGAAAAATACCATTGGCATTTTGATAGGGATTGCATTGAATCTGTAGATTGCTTTGGATACTATGGACTTTTTAACAGTATTAATTCTTCCAGTCCATAAACATGGAATATCTTCCCATTTCCATGTGTCATCTTCAGTTTTTTTTATCAGTGTCTTATAGTTTTTAGAGTACTGGTTTTTCATTTCCTTGGTTAAATTTATTTTTAGGCATTTTATTCTTTTGGTGCAATTGTAAGTGGGATTCTTAATTTCTCTTTCTGACAGATCATTAACGCTATATAGAAATGGAACAGGTTAATTTTGTATCTTGCAGCTTTATTGAATTTATTTATTGTAATTTTTTGATGGAGTCTTTAAGTTTTTACATATATAGTATCATGTCATCTGCAAATAGTGACAGCTTTACTTCTTTTCCAATTTGGGTGCCTTTTATTTTTCTTGTCTGATTGCTGCAGCTAGGACTTATAATAAATACTATGTTGAATTAAAGCAGGTCACTGTTGTTAATATAACATTGTATTTGAATATTTTATGGAATATTGGAATATTGATGAAAAACAGGAATGTAAAAAGGCTGTGATACTATTTAGAAGCAGCTGTAGGTCCTAAAATTATATGGATTATGGAAGCATATTACAAGTTTAGGTGTAATTTTTTTTCTTTAGTATTTTCAGTGACATTGCTTATTTGAAATAAAGCCCTTAGAATTATAGTGAAGAAGTAAACTTCTTTGAAACTTTATTTCGTGATCACAGGTGATTTTTACATATTTAGTACGATGGAAACAATAAGCTCATTTTAAGTTTATCTTGACTTAATTTTTTATAAACATTAAGATCTGTTACCAACACTGTGTACTGTCATATGAATGATTTACTTATTCAAAGTTATTTAAAGAAAATTAGATTAGTTTTTAAAAACCAGTAGCCAGAATTTTTGCAAGTGTACAGATTCAGAACCAGTTTCAGGCATGCTGTATGTCTGTATATACTGTGAAGAAAATGTGCTGACTTTGTTGTTGTTGTTTTTTAAACTGCATACCTAACAGGCATGCTTATGAGTGAAACTCAAGGAAAGACAAAGTATTATCCTTTTTATATCTAAATTTAGTGTTTCTTTCTAAAGCATATATATATATATATGTATATATATATATATGTATATATTAGTGATGTTAGAATTACTGTTTTTTTGACAGACATCAAAAACTTAAATGTAAAAAGTGTATTGTTAAAAGTAGTAGGAAGAGTAGTAGCAGCTGTGTGCCAGGCACCGTACTAAGTGCAGTATCTGATGTTCTGTCATTTAAATACTCACAGTAATCAGTACCATGGATATAAGAAGCCCCAATTCACAAGAGTCTTAGCTTTGTGCAGTAAGGCAGTGATATAACCTCATATTTATTCTTCTGATTCCAGAATATCTATTGCCCTTACCAGTATTTTAATTTAGGGGAGGGGTTTTTATCAGATTGTTGATAGGCATTGTCATTTTTTTTATATACTGAATTTATAGGAATGACCAGTACAGATGGTCAATTTTTGTTCATGGTGGTGGGCTCAGGGCTGCCTGTGCAGATGACTTTGAGCAGTAAGTCATAATAATTTTCACTGCGTAGGCAGGTAGCATTTGTGATAATTGAAAAGATGCACTATAGCAGAAAGTGGATTGGACCTGAATGTGCCTCCTGACTTGTAGCTTGCACAATTATTTAAATGATCTGTGTTTATTTGCCTATCTGTTCAGTAGAAATACGATTATACCTCTCTAACTACTTCATTGTTTTAAGGTTCAATAAAAAATGAGAGGATTTAAAAGTGTTTTGTAAAATCATATAGCACTTAAGTATTTTAATCTGAAAGATTAAAACTTAGTCTCTAAATTCATAAAGTTACGGTGAGTTTTTGAGTCTTGATGAAGCATCCCTAAGCTAGATTTGTGTCCTTTGACCAGAATATTTCTCTAACAACTTTTAGAATTAATTATCTTTGAAACTGCAAATTATGAAATATGAAGTTTGCAAACTGCAGTGTGTGTGTGTGTGTGTGTGTAAACACAGGTGCTATAATGCAATCACATTGTAGGTGGAGTCAGATTTTTTTTTTTGAAAGACAGGAAAGCTGCTCTTAAAACATTTTAATTAACGTTAAAAATTTAATTTAAAACGTTTCTGAATGAATGCTGTTTTTGATTCTGATACATGAGTTTGCTGAGCTGCTACACCAAATCATATTATCTATACTATTTGTAAGCCTTTTTCTATTTTATGCTTACAATAGAGTTTTATTTTGTAGTCACTGTATTTGAAAATTATCACAAGAGACAGTACATGGTCACAGAAGGCATCAAGTAACTTTACAATATTCTTTGAGTTATAAGAATTTAGAATAGGAATATTTATAAGCTTTTTCTTTTGCTTTTATTAGCTTTATTGAGATGTAAGTGGCATGCATTAAACTATACATACATAAAATACGTAATTTGATAAGTTTTGACATGTATACGCTTGCAGAACTAGCACTACAATCATGATGGTGAACATCCATCACTTCCCAAGTTTATTTAGGCCCCTTGGTAGTCCCTCTTTTTTTTATTCTTCCCCATTCTCCAAGCAACCACTGGTGTGCTGCCATTATACATTAGTTTTTATTTTCTAGAATGTTTAATGAATGGAATCATACAGTCCTAGTCTTTTTTGTCTGGCTTTAATACTGTAAGTATTTTGAGATTCTTCTAAGTGTGTATCAATAGTTCATTCCCTTTTATTGCTCAGTAGTATTTCATTGGATCGATATACCACACTTCATTTATCTATTTGCCTGTTTACAGCTATTTTGGTGTTTTCTAGTTTGGGGCTATTATAAATAAAGCAGCAGTGAACATTATGTACATGTTTCATTTCTTTTGGGAAAACACCTAAGAGTGGAATGGCTGGATCATAGAGTAGATATATGTTTAACTTTCTAAAAAAAACTGTCAAACTGTTTTCCAAAGTGGTTGTACCATTTTACACTCCTACCAGTGTATGAGAGTTCAAGTTCCTCCACATCCCTGCCAACACTTGGTATGGTTAATCTTTTTAATTTTAGCCATTTTAATAGGTAGTAGTATCTGATTGTGGTTCTAGTTCACACACTTCCTTAGTGACTAACGATGTTAAACATCATTTCATGTGCGTATTTGCCATCCATATATCTCTTTTAGTGAGGTCTTTATTCACATCTGTTGTCCAGTTTTTTACTGGGCTGTTTTATTTAAGAGTTCTTTATATCATCTAGGTGCAACTCCTTTATCAAGTATGTAATTTGCAGATATTAATTTTTTTTACTGTTAGTGTTTTTTGAAAAGCAGAGTTTTAAATTTTGAAGTCTAATTTACAAAATTTTTGTTATAAATTATACTTTGGTGTGATATCTAAGAAATCTCTGCCAACCCAAGATCACAAAGATATTCTCTTATGTTTTCCTCTAGATTTTCTTCTTGAAGTTTTATAGTTTTAAGTTTTACATTTATGTCTGTGAACCATTTTGAATTTTTTATATATGATGTAAGGTGTGAATCCTGTTCAGATTTTAAAACATTCTTTCCATGTGGATATCCAACTCTTGCAGCAACATGTGTTGAAAAGATTATTTATTCTCTACCTTTGCATTTGCACCTTTATTGAAAATCCATTGTCCTTATATATATGACTGTATTTCCAGAATCTATTCTGTTTCATCATCTATTTGTCTATCTTTCAAAGCCAATATGTTGTCTTGAATAGTGTAGCTCCATAATGTGTTGAAATTAAGGTTGTGTTAGTCCTCCAGTTGTTCTTTTTAACAACATTGTTTTGGCCAGTCTGGGTCTTTTGCATCTTCATACAGATTTTAAAATCAAGTATGTTGATTTATAGAAATAAAAACCTGTTGGTATTTTAATTGCTGGTATAAGATCTATACATCAGTTTGGGGAGAACTGATACCTTAACAGTATTGAGTCTTCCAACCCACGAATACAGCATATATCTCTTTATTAAGGTTTTAACTTGTTCTCAATGATTTTTTGTAGTTGTTCATTATGGAATTTTTACGTTCTGTCATATTTATGTCTGTTTCATATTTTTGATGCTATTATAGCAGTATTTTATTTCAGTGATTATGTTGTCTGTGAAAGAGACAGTTTTACTTCTTTTTTTCTGATCTGGATGCCTTTTATTTCTTTTTTTGCTGAATTTATTGGAACCTTCAGTAAAATGTTGAATAGATGGTAAAGTGGACTTTTCTGTCTTGTTCCTGATCTTAGGGGGAAAGCATTCATTCCTTCATCATCAAGCATATTAGTTATGTGTTTTTAAATAGATGGCCTTTATCAGGTTACAGAAGTTTTTTTTTACTTTTTTTTTTTTTTTTACTATAGTTTTCATCTGGAGTGGATATTAGACTTCGTCATTCTTTTTTTTTTTTTTTTTTTGCTTTTGTTGAGATGATCATATTGAATATAATGAGCTTCTTTAACACTTGTAATACTCTTTGCTCTGAAATTGTTTGATACTGATATAGACACTCCAGCTTTCTTTTTGACTAGTGTTAATGTGATATATATTTTCCAGTGAACTTATTTGGGTCTTTATTTAACCTACTTGTAGTACCTTTCTTGTAGGTAGCATATAGGTAGGTCTTGTTTGTCTTTAATTCATTTGGATAATCATGGCTTTTTAATTGTGATATTTAGGTCATTTGCATTTATTGCAATTATTGATTTGATTACATTTAAATCTGTCATATTACTGTTTACCTATTTTTCTCACTTGTTCTTTTGTGGGTTTTTTTCCTTTTCTGGCTCTTTTTAGGTTGAGTTTTTAAATCTATTACATCACCTTTGTTGGATTTCTAGCTATAACTTTCTTGTTAGTTTAGTATTTGTTTTAGGATTTATAGTATAGATCTTTTTTTTTTAAGATTTATTTATTTATTTGAGAGAGAGTGTTTCTGTTCACAAGTTGGGGGAGGGGCAGAGGGAAAGAATCTTCAAGCAGACTCCCCACCAAGCACAGAGCCCAGTGTGAGGCTTGATCCCTCAACCCGTGAGATCACGACCTGAGCTGAAATCAAGAGTTGGACACTCACCTGACTGAATCACCCAGGCATCCCTATAGTATATATCTTTAACTTATCAATTTGCCTTCTAGTATTGTACACTACTTATATGAATGTTAAAATAGTATACTTTGTATCTTTCCTCTTAACATTTGTATCATTGTTGTTACACATTTTAGTTTTACCCATGTTATAAACTTCATGGTATGTTTTTATTATTTTTGCCTAAGTAGTCTATTTTTTTATTGTTATAAAATATATCTAACATAAAATTTACCACTTTAGCTGTTCTTAAGGGTATAGCTCAGTGGCATTAAGTATATTCTCACTGTTATGTAACCATCCATCTCCGGAACTTCTTCATCTTCCCAGACAGAAATTCTGTACCTGTGAAACAATAATTCTTCATTCCCTTCTCCTCCCAGCCCTAGGCAATCACCATTCTATTTTTTATCTGTATGAACTGACTACTTTAGGTACCTCATATGAGTGGAATCATATTTGTCCTTTTGTGACTGACTTATTTCACTTAGCATTATATCTTCAGTATCTTCTTATCCATGTTGTAGCATGTGTCAGAATTTCCTTCCTTCTTAAGGTGAATAATATTTCACCTTGTATGATAAATTACATTTTGTTTATTCATCTGTTGATGGACATTTGTGATGTTCCACATTTAGCTATTATAAATAATGCTGCTGTGAACATTGTTGTATAAATATCTGCTCTAATCTCAGTGTTCAGTTCTTTTGGGTATATGCCCAGAGGTAGAATACTGGGTCATATGTTAATTCTGTTTTTAAGTTTTTGAGGAACTACCATACTCTTTTACACAGCAGTCTATTGTCTTTTAAAGAAATTTATATAATAAAAAATAGTATTTACCTATGTAGTTATTATTTTCTGTGTTCTTTCCTTTGTGTAGGTCTGTATTTAGTTACAATGTGCAATGATGTGGTTTTCTTTGTGTTTCTTGTGCTTGTGGTTCTTTGAGATTCCTATATCTGTAGGTTTATTATTTTCATCAAGTTTCAGCAAATTTTTATATTCTTTAAATATTTTTCTATTCTCCTATCACCCATCCACCCTTTCAAGTATCCCAAAGATACATACTTTTTTCTCATTGTAGTTGTCCCATAGTTCATTTATGGCTCTGTTAATTTTTTTCCTATCATTTTGGCCTCTGTGTTTCATTTTCTATTCCTGTGTTTTCAGGTTAACTCATTTTTTCTCATGCAAGATTTAATCTTCCATTAATCCCATCCAGTATATTTTTCATCTTACAATATTTTTCACCTTTCGCCACCCGTGAACACGGTAGAGTTAAAGCTCTACCAGGCCTCTCTAAATTTACCCCCACTTCATCCCATTGCCACTGACTCATTGCACTTTTCACCTCAAGAACTTTGATTTGGGTCATTTTTTGTCTTCCATGTCTCCACTTTTTAGCAATTATAATAACATTTTAGTGTCTTGTCTGCTAATTTTAACATCTTTTTCAAAAGTCTTGGATTGGTTTCAGTTGATTGATTGATCTCTTCATTGTGGGTCATATTTTCTTCTTGCATGCCTGGTAATTTTTTCACTAGTGCCTGACTGAATTTTGCCTTATGCCTGCTGTTTTTTACTCTTATAAAGATTTTTGATATTTGTTATGAGATACAGTAAGTTACTTGGAATCTGTTTGATTCTTTCTAGTTTTGCTTTTAAAAATTATTAGGTGAATCTGGAGTAGTGCTTAGACCCTTCTGTCTAATCGATGCCTTTGCATTTGGAGGTTTTTCAGTTTGGTTGGTGGAACAGACACTATTTTCAGTGCTGTGTGAGAGGTAGGTATTCTTCTCTCTAATCCTTTCCCCAGCCTTTGGTAGTTTCTTTACACACATGCACTTACTAGTACTCAGCTGAATACTCAAGGAGGACCCTCAAGATCTCCAGTGTTTTCTCTCTTAACAGCTATTTTCTTAGCTATTATCAGTACTCCATCCTGATAGCTCTAGCTGCTTTAGTTTCCCAGTAATCTCAGCTCCATCACCTCAATTCAAGGAGTCCACTAGACTGCCTCATTTCCTTCCTCCTGCACTGTGGTCTGGAAACTTAAGGCAATAAGCTTGGGTGGTAGTAGGGCTTACCTCTGTGTTTCATAGTCCTCAGATATCACTGTTCTTTGTGGCCTGATCAGCCCTGTCCTACAAACTGTTGTTTTATTTAGTTTTATCCATTTTTTATTTCTTTTTGTGGGACTGTAAATTTAGTCTCTGTTACTCTATCTTGGACATCAGCAGATCTCTCTTTTATTTACTTTTAATGGGAAGAACTAGTGTTGGACTAGATATTCTAGATGAGTTTCTATTTTCTACTTGAACTTAAAATTGTACTGAAGAAAATGTGCTGAAACTGAATAGTTAATTGAAACCATGTTAATTGAAAGTGTTCTTTCTTAGCATTCAGAAGTAGTAAATAAACAAGATAGATTGAGCTGTGTATTGCTTAATGGACACATAAAATTGAATGTGTAGAGTTGGATTTCTTAAGCAAGATAACACAAATACTAATGGGATAGATTGATAAGTTAATTTACATTGAAATTTAAAATTCATTTTCCTGCAAAAAACACCACTGTAGAATAAATAGTTAGCATTTGTGGAGCACTTACCTGTGCAAGACACTGTTCTAAGTACTTTGAATATATTAACTCATGTACTCTTTACAACAACTGAATGAAGTTGCATTATAATCTTCATTTTTCAGATGCAGCTGACACATGAAGGTAAAAAGCAAAATGGTGAGCCACAGATTGGGAAGGAGATATCTAACATAGTGAACAAAGCAGTGGTTATCTAGCTAGCTAGCTAGCTTCTACAAATCAGAAAGAAAGCTGTCCATTTTTAAATGGGCAAAAGAGAAACATTAGAAGAACCAAGAATGGTCTATAAAAGTATATAACCAACCACCTTGGAAAAATAGTTTGGTAATATCTAGTAATGATAAAGATTGGCCAACCTAGCACATCTTTTCCTAATTATGTTCCCTAGCGAAAGTCTCCCACACGGATAAGGGAACATTCATAACAGCATTGTTACTAACAGGGGTTGGTATCCTTTCCTTAAAGGGCCAGATAATAAATATTTTAGGTTTGTGGACCAAATGGTCTCTGTTGCAATTACGCCGTTCAGCTCTGCCACTGTAGTGTTAAAGCAACCATACGTTGTTAAAAAAAAAAAAAAAAAAAAAAAAAAAAGAATGGGCCTGGCTGCGTTCCAATAAAACTTCATTTTCAAAAACAGTCAGCTGGCTCACCCACAGGCTGCAGTTTGCTGATCTCTATTTTGTAATATCAAGAAATTGAAAACAACGTAATTGTCCATCAGTAGGAGAATGTGTATGTAATTTTGCTTAACAGTGGAATTTTATAAAGTAGGTGATCTTCACATGCCAACATGATTAATCCACACTAATATAATGAATAAAGCAATGGAGGAATAGTATATTATATATGAAATTTTTATATAGAATTTAAAACATGCAAATACTATAATACTTTATCTGTGTATATTTTTATAGTAAAAGTATTAAAGAAATGTATGATAATCACCAAAATTAGAATAGTGGCTACAACTAGGAGTGGATGCAGTCAGTCAGAGAGGATGACAAAGGAACTTCAGCCCAACTGTTTTAATAATGTTCTGTTTTGTAAGCTGGGTAATGAGTATATTGCATTAATATTAGATCTTTTTGTACCTCTTAAATATATTATGTTTTAAAAGAAACAAAGTTTGAAAGTACAAACTAACAGTGACTAGAAAAAACATCAGTTCATGCTGTGGGTAGTTGTCACTTGGCCCTCCCTCTCTTCCTCTCAACTGCAGACGTAGATGCCTCATTGGCCTCTGGAAAGCAACTTCCTACACTTAGGCCTGAGACAGATCAGTTCTCTAAATGAATTACCCTTGTGCCCAGTCTGCTACCTACTTGGTTTACTGTCTTAGTTTCTTGTTCTCTTTCTAATATGCTTCAAGCATATTAATTTCCTTTTCTGTAGCCTCTCATTTATTCTGCCTTTTGAATATATTTATCCTTCTGGGAGAAGGGATCTAAAGTTCTTAATGGAGACCACACAAGCAAAGGATTGCCTTTGGCATTTTCATGTATGCTTGGCTCACAGAGGCATCAGAATGCCTGCTGCTGGCATGTTTGTGGGTGAGATAGTGATCAAAAATAAAAGCTAAAACTGCATTTATTTATAAAGAGATTGAAGAGTTATTTATTGAGCATCTTTTGTTTGGGTGTTGGGTAATCTTTATCTAGTGTGGAATTCTTTCAGTTATGTCCATAGCCTTCTCTTAACTTTTTGACTTTTCTATTAAGACATTCTAACAGAAAGCTGTAGTAAAATGCAGAGCACTCCTCAGACACTGTGGTGAATTACAAACAAGTGAATACTTACAGAGTATTTTACTAAGTGGAGACTTAATGACATAATAAGGAGAAGAGTTTGTAGCAGAGAAAATCTAGGGGACCTAAGGAGCACTGCTCAGGGCCTGCATGGAGAATCTACTGGCAGCTAGACTTGGAACAGAGGTTGGAGAGACAAGCAGGACGTAGTATAACCTGAACTATGAATGTTTTGTTGCCTAAAGTAAAAGACACATTTGTTGATTAATGAATGATTATTTTAGGATTTGGTAGGAGAAGACATTTCAAAGTAGATGCTGATTTCTAACAAGAATAGGAATATGTGTGTATCAGTAAGATGATAATTTCATTTGTATTCTTTTTATTAGAGGGAACTGAGTGACCTTTTGGTCAGGGTGCATTAGTCTTAAAATTATTACTTATTTAAAGATAAAGAAGTAGCATTAAGTTTTTTTTTTTTTTTTTTTAAGATTTATTTATTTATTGGGTGGGGGGAGGATAGTGCACTCCGGAGCCTGGGGGAGGGCAGGAAGAGAGGGGGAGAGAGAATCCTCAAGCAGACTCCTGGCTGAGCGGGGAGCCCAAAGCTGGGTTCAATCTCAGGACCCCAAGATCCTGACCTGAGCCAAAATGAAGAGTCAGCTGCTTAACCGACTGAGCCACCCAGGTGCCCCAAGAAGTAGCATTAGGTTTTGAAAAAGTTACTGGTATGTATAGTAATATAAAGTTGCCTCTGGCTTAAGCTTGGCAGAATACAAATAAATAAATAATGGGAAAGAGACTTACAATACGGACAAATAAAATGGCAAAGAGACTTACAATATGGACTTAGATTAGAAAGTACTTAATAGAGCGCCTGGGTGGTTCAGTTGTTTGAGAAACGACTCTTGGTTTTTGGCTTAGATCAAGCCTTGTGTTGGGCTCTGCACTGAGTGGGAAGTCTGCTTGAGATTCTCTCTCTCCCTCTCTCTGTGCCTCTCTACCCCTGTTCCCACTCGCATGTGCACGCCTGCGTGCTCTTTCGAATCAAGCAATCAATCAGTCTTTTTTTAAAAAGTACTTAATAGTTACTTGGGAATAGGGTTGCTGTATTTAGCAAAATAAAATATGGGATGTCCAATTAAATTTGAATTCCATATGAACAATATTGCATGGAATGTACATATTAAAAATATTCGTTTATTTGAAATTCAAATTCAACTGAGAATTATGTATTTTTTTATTCATCAACTCTGCTTAGGGATAAAGAACTTCAGTGGTTTATATTGAGAAGGAATAATACTAGTCCTACTAAGAACAGATGTTACTGTGTTTAATTTTGAATGAATAACTGATTGCTATCATGGTTTTTGATAGTCTTAAATTGTTCCTCTTTAGGCAGGCCTAAACCACTATTTGCAGATATATACTAGATATAATATTATTAAAGTTGCATGAGATTAAATTTGAACTTTATAATGTCAGGTCCTGCTTAATCAAGGTAATAGGAAAGAAAGGAGATCACAGATCATTTCTAATAAGAGGAAAAACAAAATCAGGTAAAATGAGATAAAGATGGATTTCATGTCCCTGTAACAATTATGGTTATCATCAGAGAGCTGTGGTGGTAAGCAGTAAGATTCTGGTGGTAAGAAACAGATTCTGGAGATTTGGGGTATGGCTTGAAGCTATTTCCTATCTTGATTAATGGTATTAATATTTACCCAGCTTCCCCAGGAAAAACATGCAATCCCAGTGTGCTGTTCCATTTCCTTTATATAGTTAGTCCTCAAGAACTGTAGTATGGGGTCTGTTTTCTAAGTTTCTTGAATGTATTTCTTCTATCATTGCCTCTGCTAAATTCACGCCTTTACATAATCTTTATCTGTGCCCTTCTTGTCACAGTATCACTTAGTAGATCTTTCTACCACCAGAAATGCAAGTCCTTTTTAAAATGCAGAACTAATTATTTTATTCATTTGTTAAACATCTTTAATAAGGTCTCAGTCATTTTCACTGTAGGATAAATATAGTCCTCAAGCCAAATTGTAGTGTTTCTTGAGGGGACAGGGAAGGGAGAGGGCCATCTCTCCTAAAAGTGGATCAGAATCAACTGGAGCTTTCTAAAATGATATGTATAATAGTATGCCATCGTTACTGGTGAAAATGGGTCTTCTCACTTAGGTGTAAGACGGCAAAAGAATATTGAGGACTAGTTTGTGAACTGTTTTGTGGAATGACTGCTTTGACCTTTTTGTCAGTTCATCTCTTGTCTAGATCTTTAGTCCTTCATGAGTTTGTCTTTTTCCAGCTTTATCTCTTGCTCCAACCTTCTCCTATCCTAAACTAGCCATATTATACTATTTTATAATTCTTCAAGTGTCCCATGTCATTCTGCTTATTCATTCATGATTTTGTATAAGGTAGTCTCTGAAAACAAATGCTCTTTGCCCCCGTTGTTTGTCTAATGAATTGTACTTATTTTTTTCTTTATTTTTTTAAGTAATTTCTTTTTTTTTTTTTTAAGATTTTATTTATTTATTGGACAGAGATAGAGACAGCCAGTGAGAGAGGGAACACAAGCAGGGGGAGTGGGAGAGAAAGAAGCAGGCTCATAGCAGGAGAGCCTGATATGGGGCTCGATCCCATAACGCCGGGATCACGCCCTGAGCCGAAGGCAGACGCTTAACCGCTGTGCCACCCAGGCGCCCCTATTTTTTTAAGTAATTTCTATACCGACTGTGGGGCTCAAACTCATGACCCTGAGATCAAGAGTCGCATGCTCTTCTCACTGAGCCAGTCAGGTGCCCCTGAATTGTACTTCTTAACTTTCCTTCTGGACTGTTTAATCTTCTTCCTCTGGAAGTCTATGGTGTGTCAGTCAGGAAGGGTGGGTCATGCTTCAAGAACAACCCCTAAATCTCAGTGGCTTAAAACTACAAAGCTTTCTTTTTTACTGCTGCTATATAGCTGGGCGCCATTCTGTATGTCATCCTTACTCTGGGACTCAGGCTGACAAAATGTTATCATTGAATTCTGATTCTTAAAAAGCCGTGACTGGAAATGACAGGTCACCTCTATATTTCATTGGCTACCAAAGCAAGTCATATGCTCATGTCTAACTTTAAGAGGTCAAGGAGGTGCACTCCTGTTATGTGCTGGAGAGAAGGACCAGAAATATTTGGTGGATAACAGTAATTACCAAACATGGTATCTTCAAACCTGATTAATCTCTTCTTCATACTTCTGCCATACTTTGTAAAACCTTTGCATTTCATTGAATTGAGATTGTAATAAAACCTTGTTGTTATGTTGAATGCGATTTGTTTGGCGATTGGCTCTAGATCTCTCAAATTCCTAGCCAGTTAATTATTGGGTAAGGCAAACTTACCCCAATAATTTCATTAACCTCAAAATAATGAAATCCTTTATATCCATGGTTTTCTACCTTGGCTGTATGTTAGAATCACTTGGAGTGTTAAAAAGGAAGAGATTCCTCAGCCTTACCCCAGAGCAATTTAAATCTGAATCTCTGAGGGTGGGCCCAGGCATCAGAATTTTTTAAGCCCTCCAGGGGATTCTGAGGAATAAGCAAGGTTAGGAATCACTGGCTTACATGTTCATTGCTTATTTGCTTTCTGGGGAAGGCTCTTTGAAAATAGGCCTTGTTTTTATTGCATCTCCAAAGCTTGTTCTCTTTCCTATTATTTTGACCAAACTCAAGTTACAATTACACACTCATTTTTATATTTACTTGTGTATTATCTGTCTCCAACATACATCTTAAGGACTAGCACCACATCTAATTCATTCATCATATACCTAGGGCATGTCATTGTGTGTTGCAGACAGAGCTTTCCTGTCTTTTTATTTTCTCCTAACCATGCCTACATTCACCCATTTTTTTTTGGATTCCCTCTCCTGTGTAGGATTCTTTCATATATTGTTCCTGGTTTTTCTCTTCTTTCATTAGGTGATATAAATAACATACTTGAAAAACACAAAGTAAGATGCAAATGTAACATATTTGAAAACTGTAAAGCAAGATACACCCAGACGGGCAAGGTTATTAGTATTCTGTGTTAACACCTCTAGGGCCTGGTTTTTATGGCTGTTCAGTGGCTGTAACAGCTGATCATAGTAGCATCCACTTATTCTTCCACTTCTTTGATTAGTGATCCAGCTAATCCTAGCCTTGAACTCTGTGTCTTCTTTTCCGTTGGTATCCATTGCTTGAATGTCAGGTAATCAGCTTTTTTAAATACTGTTTATTAAAAGAATATTTTATTTTGAGAACTATATGTTAAAGAGAAATAGTCCTTGGCCTCAAATATAATATTTGTACAAAATCTGTAAACCAAAAAGACACTGCTTATTACTATAAGATAACATTTTGTTTTGTTTTGTTTTGTTTTATTTTAGAGAGAGTGTGTGTGTGCGAGTGGGGGGGGTGGAGGGGTTGAGGGAGAGGGACAGAGAATCTTGAGCGGGCTTGATCTCTTGACCCTGAGATCATGACCTGAACCAAAATCAAAAGTTGGGTGCTTAACCCACTGAGCCACTTAGGTGTCCCTAAGATAACATTTTGCATGGAAAAAAACGTGTTTTCCTTTACTGTCTTATAACTGTATATATTTTTTAAAGCATGTCAGAATTCCAGACTGATATATATTCTAAAGTGCTAAATATTTTTTGTAAAGGGAAAAGTGTGGATAAGAAAAAGCACTTCTTTTAAAGATGGCCTTTTTAAAAAAGTCATGTTCTCAGAAAAACACCCATTGAAATAGAGCAATATTAACTTATATTTAATTTTAAGAACCCATGTTTTAGTCAACACATTTTATTGTTTAAAAGCTTGGAACAGTAATGTGCAGGATGATTTCTGTTTTGTGTCTCTGTGCCTTTAAATGTGTCATTTAAAAATAAATCATTTTTTTTTTTCTTGGAATGCCTTTTCCCAACACTCCCCTCTCCCTTCTTTTGCTTGGAAAAATTCTGCATATTCTTTAATTCTTAGCCTATGGAAAGATTTTCTCAAATAGATTGCTCTGACTTCTGTGCTCCTTATACATTGTGCCCCTTATACATGTGTCTATTTTTGTACTTAATCTACCATATTGCATTTATGGTTTTTTTCTCTTTCTTGCTTACTTTCTAGTTTATAAACCTTTAAGGGCAAGGGCCTATCTGCCTTTGTTTAGCTAGCAAGTGGGCTCTGTGGTTGTTGAGTGAATAAATAAAAACATACATTCTGTGTGTGTGTGTGTGTGTGTGTGTGTGTGTGTGTGTGTGTAACATTTCATACTTGGCATTATGTAGCATATAATTCAGAAGGTGGGCTAATGGATTATGAATTCTTCCCAAAATAACCAGATTGTAGCTGATTTATATTTTGCATGTTTTGTAATTTAAATTCATAAATAAATGGTACTGTAGTTGAATATTGTAAAAGAAGAAAGGGGCACCCATGACTATAAACACTTTAAAGTCAAAGCTTGTTGTGTTGTCTATTGTGCAACAGTTTTGATAAAACTTAATGGTCTGTTGTAGGACATCCGAAGTTCTGCTTGATTCTGGGAATTAATTTCCAGTTATAAAAGACAGCATGTTTTTAGCCACTCCTAAACATTTGTTGTTGTTGTTGTTGTTATTGTTTTAAGATTTTATTTATTTATTTGACACAGAGAGAGAGAACAAGCACAAGCAAGGGGAGCGGCAACCAGAGGGAGAGGGAGAAGCAGGCTCCCGGCTGAGCAGGGAGCCTGATGTGGGCTCGATTCCAGGATCCTGGGATCATGACCTGAACTGAAGGCAGATGCTTAACTGACTGAGCCACCCAGGCGCCCCATAAACATTTGTAGTTATCTTCTGGTTTCTGAAGTTTGACTAACTGATCTGTGAATGATTTTTCTGTATAACAAAGGAAGTCAAGCATTGTACTTGCTCCTTCCTCATTGCTACAGAGCAGAGTGAAAGTCACCCAGAGTGGGAGACAGTAGATCCCTATTCCTATGAGACGGGTTTCATAGATGTCTAAAGTGATTGGTGCTTACAGCATATGGCACACACGCACTTTTAAGTAGGTAAGAATTATTTTAAAATGAGTATCTTAAAGAGAAAGAAATGTCACACTGGGCAATATGCATTAGGCTTCCAAATCCTATATTACTTTGATCAGTTGTCTTCATAACCAGATGATGTTGTAAATGTCATCTTACCCTCTCCCTTACTATTATGTAGTCTCACCCCACTGCCTTTTCTCCCACCGAAATTTTTATATTGGTTTATAAATTTTAATTTATAAATTTATAAATTTAAATACTGGTTCCAGAGAGACTATGGACTCTGGGAAACAAACTGAGGGCTTTAGAGGGGAGAGGGGTGGGGGATTGGGATAGGCCGGTGATGGGTATTAAGGAGGGCACGTATTGCATGGTGCACTGGGTGTTATACGCAAGTAGTGAATCATGGAACTTTACATCAAAAACTTGGGATGTACTGTATGGTGACTAACATAACATAATAAAAAATTATTATAATAAAAAAAATAAGTACTGATTCCAGGGCAGCTACTTAGGTTTGTTGTATTGGAGGAGGTCAGTAGGCCTAGGGAAAGAAAGTCCGTTTTCATAGAAGCAAGAACCGAGTTTGTCAAATAATTGTAAGACTTGGAAGAAGAGTGGGTGAGGTAGGAAAGGAATATAGAATTGGGTTTAGTATAATTTCTGTTTTTTGATATCCTCGAACCATTATATTGCCCATTATTGTCTAAGATCTTGCTGACCAAGTTTCTAATAAGCATATTTTTAGTTTTATTACTCAAGAGCCCACCTGTGTTACAACAGTGGATGAGATTATGTCTATATTTTCATGTTAGTAATTTTTTATTGATTTATCACAAAGTACATAGTGTAAGCTATTACACATTTTCTAATGTTTAGTTCTCACTCTGATACTATTTTCATTAAAGGAAATATTTTCAGGGTTACACAGAGATGAAAGATGTAGCATAAGTATGTTAATTTTTTAATTGTAATATTTATAATTTATATAATTGAATTTTATTTAAAATGCCTGTAATGCTTAAAATATATAAGAATATTAGTATTTATAAATATGGCATTTTGAAAGCAGTGCATCATTATTTTGACATTTTCATTCTTATTTTTCTTTCCTTCTTTTTGTATTTTTTTTTCTTAAGAATTAATGTGCCATCTGGAAACCTCTGAGATCATGCCATAAAAGGAATTTAGGCTTTTTGGCAACCAGTCATTAGGATATGCTGTGACTATGCACCTTATCAGAATAATAAAACATAATTAGAAAGGTGTTTAGCTCACATATATTTCAAAACGTTTTTAAATTGAAGATTCTTGTATGGACATTATGGGAATAAAAAAATTAATATTGCCCTGTCCCAGGGTTAAGATGATTAAGTTATCATAGGATAGTTGGATCCTTAAACAGAAAGGAAATTCAAAACCCTATATGACTAAATGGTTCCAAGCTATTTCTAAACACTATATCCTATATCTTCTTTACAGTGTTAAAACAAGCAAATATAACTAGTTTCTATGTTTTTCAGAAGGGAGAGTTACAATATTACATTGCAATTAACTCGCTCTATTCTTCTCTTCTGAATAATATAGTCATTGGAACTGTCAGCCAGAGGACCTTTTTTTGGGAACATTTTTTTTTTTAACTCTAAAAAGTAACAAGTTTTTTAAATTAATTGAGAGAAAACAGCTGAAATCATGCATTGAAGGGGTTAAGTCGACATGAAAGAATTCATTTCCACTTTAATGACCTAGCCTTGCTGGGTTAGGACGATGGGGAGCATGCTTCTGACTTGTACTCCTATTGCCAATTAACACCTCCTATAACAGGTTGCCTCAGCTAGTCATTGAAGCTCAGGCAGTAGAAATAGTTTACATGCAGCTTGTTTTTCACACTAGTTGTTTAATACTCACAAAATTAAAGTATTAAAAGGTGGTTTCTTACCTTGCTGGATAGGAGATAAACAATACCATGTTAGTTATTTGTATATGTTTGGATTCACCTATTTTGTGTTCATTTGGTTTTTTTCAGGGTTATTTTAATTGCAGAAACTGAAGGTGGTATTTTTTAAATTTTTAAATTTTTTTACAGAATTTGTCAAATTTGGTGATATTGGATACCATAAATTAAAAATTTTGTCAACTATTCAGTACATGTTTAGGTTTTATTTTGTTTTTTAAAAATATAGTCACCTTCATTTGTTAATAAAATTTACTTTCTCTTTGTTGAAAAATACGTATTTTAAAGACCTTTAAAAATAATACTGTCATGCAGGACCGAATATATACCTTTAAAAAGCTATTATAAAAATAAAGCCTGTGTAGTATTTTAATCCTAGAACAACTTTTAACAAATTTTGAAATGTTTTATGTTGTTTTTAGGTAGTTTTAGAGTGTTGCAGTTCAGTGATACTCTTTATTTTACATTTCTTTTAAGTGACACTTTGGTTCATGTTTAATCAGCAGGTATTTTAATAACATAATAAAATTGGCTAAATAATTGATACCAGTTCACACTAAGAGAAAGGTGGAGTAATATAACTAATAGTGTTAACAAATTTGTTAAAAGGCCTGAGTAGGTAACACTTAGAGGCGTTAGTTTTATCCTGTTATAATGGCAAATGCCTTTTTTTTTTTTTATAACACTTAGTCAACAAGGGCTGCCCAAGTAAAAGTCACAGCTTTTTATGCTGGATAAGATTTTAACCTTCTAAATGGGGGTGGGGTGCGGGGAACCATGTCTCATTTAAGTTAACCACACTTAAAATTTGTGGATCTGGATGTTAATTTCTGTTTTACCAAACATGGCAGATCAAAACTCATTGTACAGAGATAAGTTTAATGCCTTCATGGAGTCATAATAGGTATTACAACACCAGTTGGGTAGCTTTTCATGGTATGCATAAAGGTTGCTTGCACTGCTCATGCCTTGGCTCGCCAGTGTACCTTACAGTTCTATTAAGTGGCTGATTTTATACTCTTAGTTTAAAAGTGTGGATTTTTCTCCCCTTTTAAAATAAACTTATTTTTGAAGAATCAGACTTAGCTAAGTGATTTTAAAGTTGCCTGTTGAATATTGAGGAGTTATGTAGCAAATGTGATTAGTGTATTTTAGTTTCTTTTTTATAAGAGGATTATATGTAAATATTTTAGTTACATGTTTTTTACAGCAGTATATAACTAAATCATTCCAATTTTTAAATTGTAACATTAATTTAAATTTTTAACAATAGACTAAAAAGTTTAAGAACATTTAGTTTAAAACAGTTTTTTTTTTTTTTAAAGAATGCTACCACCAATATGGGGCTCAGACTCATGACCCCAAGATCAAGAGTCTCATGCTCTACCAACTGAGCCAGCCAGGCGCCCTATAGATGTTTCTTTCTTTCTTTCTTTTTTTTTTTTTTGAAGATTTTATTTATTTATTCTACAGAGATAGAGACAGCCAGCGAGAGAGGGAACACAAGCAGGGTGAGTGGGAGAGGAAGAAGCAGGCTCACAGCGGAGGAGCCTGATGTGGGGCTCGATCCCATAACACCAGGATCACGCCCTGAGCAGAAGGCAGACGCTTTAACCGCTGTGCCACCCAGGCGCCCCCACCTGTAGATGTTTCTTATTTTACTTATCTGTTATCAGTGATATGTGTGTTTCTGTTTTATAGTGGCATTGTGTGAAATACAGGCCAGTTTTCTTTAGTTTTTTATTTTAGTTTTGCTTAATACCATATTAGTTATACCAGTGCTTTCAGGTACAATTAATGGTTGTTGTTGTTTTTAAGATTTTATTCACTTATATGAAAGAGAGGGAGAGCCAGAGAGAGCACGAGGGGTGGTAAGGAGAAGTAGACTCCTCACTGAGCAGGGAGACTGACCACAGGGATTGATCCCTGGACTCTGGAATCATGACCTGAGCCAAAGGCAGCCGCTCAACCAACTGAGCCACCCAGGCGCCCTCTAACAGTTGTTTTTAAAGGACCTTGAAATTTAATTTACATCATGTTCAATTTCCAAAAAAATGACTTTCTATACTTGTTTATTATGGTGGTGGTAGAATTGTTACAAGGTCAGCAGAGAGCTTGAATAGTTCACACACTGTATAAGCTGGTAACTTTAGAACTATGCTGTTTGATTAAGCACCAGAAATAACCATTTTCTCCATTACCTACTGTTTTTTAAAGATTTTACTTATTTATTTGACAGCAGGAGAGCACAAGGAGGGGGAGCGGCAGAGGGAGAGGGAGAAGCAGGCTTCCCGCTGATCAGGGAGCCCAAAGTGGTGCTTGATCCCAGGACGCTGGGATCATGACCTAAGCTGAAGGCAGCCACTTAACCAACTGAGCCACCCAGGCGCCCCTCCATTACTTATTTTTTATAGTAGTAATAGCCAAGTGTAAAAATTCAAAAATATTTGGGTCCAGGTTTTCATTTGATTTAATCATTGTGTAGTTTTTCACTTTCGTTTACCCAGCATTTAGCTTAGTTTCTTAAACATAATAAGTTCTCAAAAAGTGAAAGATGATTGAAGTAATTCAAATTCTGTGCATTTATTCAGATGTTTTTCATTGTACAAATGGGACACGTATAATTTGCTGTTATTTGTGATCACCACAGGTCCATTTTAGTTGAATGTAAACCTAGCCTAACAATGGTTACCTTAAGTCTAACTTAAAACCGTTTGTATCAGTATCTATTTGTGAAATCGTTTGTTTCTTATTAAAGTCATAGGATTGCATATATGAGACATGAGGGCAGGGCTAGTTAAAAGCACTTGGAAACTTTCAGTGGGTGAGGAATAAAAACCATCATGTCTGCTTTGCTGGGTAGTGCCTCACAGCCCTGGGATTCTCGTTACTACCTCATTACCCTGACCACTGCTGCTCTCCCCTTCTCGAATTTTCTGACTCATACTTCTTTTTCTTAAGTTATTTGAAATAGAGCTATACCTCGTTATCTTTGCCTACGATATAGCCATCTAGCACCTGAAGTATCTTGAGATCTCAGCATAAGGAACTTTTCTTTTTTAAAAATTTGTATTGAAGTATAATGAACATACAGTGTTATATTAGTTTCAGGTGGACAATACAATGATTCGACAATTCTTTACATTTTTCACTGGTCATCAGAATAAGTATTCTCTTCATCCCCTTTATCTATTTCACCCATCCCCCGACCCACCTCCTCTCTGGCAATCACCAGTTTGTTCTATTTAAGAGACTGTTTTGTCTCTTTTTTTTTCTTTGTTCATGTTTTGTTTCTTAAATTCCACATATTAGTGAAGTCATATGGTATTTGTCTTTCAGAGAAAGGAACATTTAACAGTATTCTTTAATTATTGGTTGTTATTTTATTCCTTGATTTATTTGCGTTATTAAAAGAAGCATCATGAACATTCTGGTTCATGCAAACATCTCTGCTTATTTACTTAAATAATTTCTAGGAGTGCAAAAGTAGGGTCAGAAAGTTTGTGCAATTGTAAGGCTCTTGATATTGCTCAGTTGCTTTTCTGGTAGATTATACCAGTTCATATTCTCACTAACAGGGCTCAGAGTGTTTCTTTTATAATACCCTTTCCAAAATTAGGCATTGTAAAGCTCGTGTGATAGAAAACAACAACAACGTCTTAATGTGTTAATTGGCATTTCTTAATTAAAGAAGGTCAACTAGTGAGGTTGAACATTTTCATATTTATTTCATCATGTATTTATGTAATTACTTGCTTTATATTCTTTGCCCATGTTTCCATTACAGTTTTAGTGTTTTGTTAATTTATATATTGACTTTTTGTCATAAATGGGGCAACTCTTTTTTTTCAGGGTTTTTAAAAAAAATTTTTTAATATTCAGAAATTTTTAATTGTCAGTTTTATATTTTATATGTGCAAATTAGAATGTGTTTCCTCATCCAGATCAGATATATATTCATATATGTAAATATACATATTATATATATTATATTTATATATGTGCAATAACTCTCCCCACTCCTCTCCCCAGCCTCTGACAATCACCATTATACTTTGTTTCTCTTTGATTTTGACTACTCTAAGTTCCTTATCATATAAGGGGAATAATACAGTATTTGTCTTTTTGTGATGGGCTTATTTCACTTAGCATGATATTTAGTTCATCCATGTTGCACTATATTGCAGGATTTCCTTCTTTTTAAAGGCTGAATAATATTCCGCTGTATGTATATACCACATTTTGCTTATCTTTTAATTTCTTGATGTATATTTGGGTTGTTTTTACAATTTAGCTATTGTAAATAACATTGCTGTGAACATTGGTGTACAAATATTTCTTTGAGAGCCTGCTTTCAATTCTTTTGGGTGTATACCTAAAAGTAGAATTGCTAGATCTTACGGTATTCTATTTTTAATTATTTGAGGAACTGCCGTAACTATTTTCTACAGTGGCTTTACTGTTTTACATTCCTGTCAGCAGTACACAAGCATTCCAATTTCTCCACGTCCATGTTGATTCTGTTGTTGTTGTTGTTTTATAGTAGCCAACCTAGCCATGGGTATAAGATGGTATATCATTGTTGTTTTGATTTACATTTCCCTTATGATTAGTGATGTTGAGCATCTATTCATGTGCTTATTGGCCATTTGTATATCTTTGGATAAATGTCTGTCAAGTTCTTTGTCCATTTTTGAATCATGTTTTTTAGTTGCTGCGTTTTAGTTCTCTATATATTCTGGATATTAATCCCTTGTCAGATATATAATTTGCAGATGTTTTCTCCCATTCTGTGGGTTTCTTTTAACACTGTTGATAGTATCTTTTGATGCACAGATTTCTAAAATTTTCATGAAGTCCACTGTATCTGTTTTTTCTTTTGTTACCTGTGCCTTTGATGTCATATCCAAGAAATCATTGCCAAATCAACATTATGAAGCTTTTGTCCTTTGTTTTCTTCTCTTATTGATTAGGTCTTAAATTTAGGTCCTTGATCCATTTTGAGTTAAATTTTTAAGGTGTGCGGTAAGGTTCCAACTTCATTCATTTGCATGTCGATATCCAGTTTTTCTAGCACCATTTGTTGAAAAGGTTGTCCTTTCCCATTGAATTGTCTTGACAACCTTGTTAAAAATTATTTGACCATATATGCAAGGGTTTATTTCTGGGCAGTCTGTGCTCTTCATTGGTCTGTATGTCTGGTTTTATGCCAATACCACACTGTTTTGACTACTGTAGCTTTGTAGTTAGTTTTGAGATCAGCAAGTTTGAGGCCTCTGGTTTTGTTCTTTTTCCAGATTGTCTTGGCTATTTAGGGTCCATTGAGATTCCATATGAATTTAAGGATGGGTTTTTTGTTTATGCAGAAAGCAGCGTTAGAATTTTGATAGAGATTACATTGAATTTGTAGGTCATTTTGGGTAGTCTTGACTTTTTAATATGAAGCTTTGTGATCCATGAACATGGGATGTGTTTGCCCTTTCATGTTATTTATTTATGTTCTTTAATTTCTTACAACAGTGTTTTATAGTTTTCTTTGTACAACTCTTTTACCTCCTTGGTTAAGTTAATTCTTAAGTATTTTATTCTGTTTAATGTTACTGTAAATGGAATTGCTTTTGTAATTACTTTTTATTTTTTTTTCCTTAAGTAGGCTCCACATCCAGTGTGGGGCTTGAACTCACAACCTGAGATCAAGAGTCCCACGCTCTGCTGACTGAGCCAGACAGGCACCCTGCTTTTGTGATTTCTTTTTCAGATTGTTCATTGTTCACAATAGAAATGCAACTGATTTTTCTGTTGACTTTGTAACCTGCTATTTTGCTAAATTTGTTTATTAATTCTAATAGTTTGTGTGTAATCTTTAGAGTTTTCTACATGTAAGAGCATATTGTCTGCAAACAGAGACAATTTTACTTCTTCCTTTCCAGTTTGGATGCATTTTACTTCTTTTTCTTGTCTAATTGCTTTGGCTAGAACTTCTAGTACTGTGTTGAATAGAAGTAGTAAAAACAGGCATACTTGCCTAGTTCCTGATTTTAGAGGAAGCACTTTTTGTCTTCATTGTGGGTTTTCAGATATGGTTTTTATTTTATTTTTTTTTTAAGATTTATTTATTTATTTTAGTGGGAGGGAGAGAATGTGAGCTGGGGAAAGGATAGAGGGAGAGAGAGAATCTCAAGTAGACTCCCTTCTGAGCATAGAGCCTGCAGTGGGGCTTGATTTCACGACCCTGAGACATGACCTGAACCAAAATCAAGATTTGACATTAACTGACTGAGCCACCCATGTGTGGCCAGATATGGCTTTATTATGTTGAGGTAGTTTCCTTCTACCCCTACTTTGTTCAGTGTTTTTATTATGAAAGGGTGTTGAATTTGGTTAGATGCTTTTTCTTCATCAGTTGAAATGATCATGTGGGGTTTTTTCCCTTCATGCTGTTCATGAGGTGTATTACATTGGTCAGTTTTCATATGTTGAGCCATCCTTGCTGTTGAGTTTTGTTTTGCTATTTTGCGGAGGATTTTTACACCAGTGTTTGTAAGAGATATTGGTCTGTAGTTTTCTTTAGTGTCTTTGTCTGGCTTTGACATCAGGGTAATATTGGCCTCGTAGAATAAATTAGAAGTTTCACTAATATTTTTAGTCAAGTTTTGTTATAATTTGATTTTTTGTAAATGTAAATTATTAATCTATCTGGACGGTGATATAATGTGATATAGAGAAACATATTTAGTTTTAAATGTTTTCAGTATTAAACAATTAAAAATTAAAATATGTTCAATTCTATGATCATAACTTTGTAATCTACTAAAACGAAACTTTCTGGGACAATATAATAGTATGAAGACATAAATAACCTGAATTTATTAATAACACTGAAAAAGTTACAATAATCAACTCCAAAATCAGCTTTAGAGCCAAATATTTAATATTGAACTCTTCCAAATTTTTAAGACATAGATAATTTAGTATATACAGTTAATTATTGAACAGCACAGGTTTGAACTACATTGGTCATTATTTATATGCAATTTTTTTCAATAAATACATTTTGGTACTATTAATGTATTTTCTCTTCTGTGTTTCTTAATAACCTTTTCTTTGTCTTTATTATAAGAATACAGTATATAATACATGTAAGATACAAAATGTTAATTATTTAAATTATTTATGTTATCAATAAAGCTTCTGGTCAACAATTAGTAGTTAAGTTTTGAGGGAGTCAAAAGTTATATGTGGAGGGGTGCCTGGGTGGCTCAGTCTGTTAAGCGTCTGCCTTCGGCTCAGGGCGTGATCCCAGCGTTCTGGGATTAAGCCCCACATCAGGCTCTTCCGCTGGAAGTCTGCTTCTTCCTCTCCCACTCCCCCTGCTTGTGTTCCCTCTCTCGCTGGCTGTCTCTCTCTGTCTAATAAATAAAGAAAATCTTTAAAAAAAAAGTTATATGTGGATTTTGACTGGGTGGGGGGTAGGTGCCCTTAACCCCTATGTTGTTCAAGGGTTAACTGTATTAATATTAGTAGAACGCAGAAAATGGTAAAGTGTAAAATTTCACAATAATTTTTAAATCTAGCGTAATGATATAAAAACCTGACAAATTTAACACACACACACCAAATATGCCAGACCAGTCTCACTTGTAACAGGGAAACAAAACCCTAAAGAGAAAAAAAAAAAGTAAATCATGTCAGCAGTTCATCCCAAGAGTAAAAAGGTGGTTTAATACTGGGAAAACTATTACTGTAACGTATCACTGGACAAAGGCAAGGTGAGTAAAATGTAGTAGCCATCATGGCTGTGTTTACAAAAAGAAATGTAAATATGTCACTGAGTGACAAATCTCACCAATCCTTTTATTTTGTTTTAATTTTTTTTTTGTAAGCAGTATATGCATGAATTTCCATTTTAAATCTATTATGATAGGCTTTTAACAAGGGACTTTAATTCGTTTATATTTCTCCATTACTAGGATATTTGATCTTACCTTGTATTTGCTGTTTCTGTTTTGATCCCTTCACGGTTCTCTACTGGTGTTTGGATTTTTTTTTTTAATTATCAGTGTTGTGTTTGCTTTTCTTTCTCCAGTGATTTTGTAAGGTGTACATTCAGTTTTAATGTTTATTGTGGTTATTTTAAGTTGTTTAAGAAGACCTTTTAATCCATATTTCTGTAGTAGTTAAATTAGAGTTCTTTTTTTTCCCCCCTACTGTATGTAAAATAAAATTTTGTTTACTTCATTTCTTTCCACTGCCTTGTATTACTTGGACAATATCTGTGGTTTTGAACCCTGTTTATTTGTATTATTTAGATCTATATCTGTTTTTAACTGCTTTCAATAATCAGATGGCTTTTCCATTTTTCAGGTTTTAATTTTGATTTGTGGGGGCACAACTGGTTTGAGTTATTCAAGAAGTTTTTTTTTTTTTTTTAAGATTTTATTTATTTATTTGACAGAGAGACAGCCAGCAAGAGAGGGAACACGAGCAGGGGGAGTGGGAGAGGAAGAAGCAGGCTCCTAGCAGAGGAGCCTGATGTGGGACTTGATCCCAGAACGCTGGGATCACGTCCTGAGCCGAAGGCAGACGCTTAACGATTGCGCCACCCAGGCGCCCCTCAAGAAGTTCTTTGAAGGAGGACACATGGAATCATATTTTCTGAGTCCTTGTTAGTAACATGTTTATGGGCCTTCAGACATTTTTTAAATTGAGTATAAAATTTCTGACTCACAGGGTTTCTCTCTTAAAACTTGGAAACTTTCTTTCATTGTTTTCTGCCATTTAATGTTGCAAAGAAGTCCAAAGTCCACCTGAGTTGCATTTTTTTTCATCAGGTTAGTTTTTCTGCTTTCATGTTTTTAGAGATTTTGCTTTATCTGTGTAATTAAGATTTACCTGGGGTGCTTGGGTGTCTAAGTTAAGCGTCCAACTCTAGATTTTGGCTCAGGTCATGATCTCAGGGATGTGAGATCAAGCCCTGCATCAGGCTCCAGGCTGGGCATGGAGCCTGCTTAAGGTTCTCTCTCTTCCTCTGCATCTGCCCCTCACCTCCTTCGCTCCCCTTCTTAAAAAAAAAAAAAAAAAAATTGCCCAAGATTTTTCAAGGTATAATACTTTCTTTACTGATTATTGCCTGACATTTAGTGATCCGAAAGTTGGGGGGAAATTTTTTTTCATTCACGAAAGTTTTCTTCAGCTTTATCTTTACTCATTGATTCTATTTCTTATTTTGTCCTTAGGAACAACTGTTTCTTAGCTTATAGCTCCTTTGTCCTCTAGTATCATTATATTTTAGTAGTTTTCATCTCTGACTTTAAGTCTACATTCTGAGACATCTTCTTTGTGTTCTGTATCAGTGAATTAAACTTGTCATAATCTTATTTTTACCTTTGTTTCCTCCCGTGTGATTTTAGTTCTTAATTATTTTTCATCTTTTCATCTTGGTCCGTCCTTGAACTTTCTATTTCAAACTTGGGAAAGCGTATATTGTACTGATGCCATATCGTTTTCTAAAATTTTGTTTATGAGTCCTATTTTAGATTTCTTTCCTCTCTTTGAATCATCAGGATGCTATTGCTCAGGAGCATTTGCCAAAAGACAATGTAGGTACATTGTCCATAGCCCCACATTTTTCTTAACTTGGCTTAAATTAAGCTCAGTTTCCAGGGTCTTTAATGGAGTTTTCTTTTTCTTCTTTGCCTGATTGTATGATATTCTGGACAGGTGAGCATTTGAAAAATGATAGTCTCAAATATTTACAACTACCCGAGGTCCTTAACATCTCTCCTATAGACAGTATTTTACGTGGATTACTCTTTTTATTTTTATTTCTTTTAAGAATACATTTCAGGGGCACCTGGCTGGCTCAGTCAGAAGAGCATGTGATTCTTGATCTCTACTCTTGATCTCAGGGTCGTGAGTTTGAACCCCATATTGGGTGTAGAGATTACTTTTTAAAAAATGCACTTCACCACTACAAACTCTTCTGAACTTCTTGCCAAGTTTTTTTCCTGAGGAATGTAGTCTCTGACTAGATCAAGAAACAAAATAGTCATGGAGTGAGAGGAGCAACAGGAAATATCACTGGCTGCTCTCTCAAAAAACAGCACCCATCTAGTAGAGAAACAGCTGCATGGCTTTCTCTTAGTATGTTTCTGAACTAGAAGAAAATAGTGAAAGAGGAGGTAGTGATCTTTATATCTACTTACATATGGCTTGTTCTCTCTCACAGAGTAACTGGTGGGTATTTTTCATTTCTGTTCCATTGGCTTATAGTACCTCAATTTATTCATTTCATTTTTTTTCAGCCAGTACTTACTAAGTTCTTGCTATGTGCCAGGCACTTTGCTAGGTACTAGTTATATATAATGTTGAACAAAACAGACTGTTTCTTCTTTAATTGGTGACAGGGGTAGTTTCTTGACTTTGTCAGTAATACATTTTCCTGATGGTATGATGTTTTATTTCCCTGTTCCTTTTTTTAGTATTTTCTGGCAAGTTAAGAAGGGCAGTATTTAAAAAAAAAAAGAAAGAAAGAAAGGCTGTATTAATAACTACAGTCTAGATACCAGTTTAAATTCTTTCTCCATATGGAATTTTTAAGTTGCTCTGGATTCAGGAAATAATCTCTATGAATAAATACAGTGTTCATTATCCTGATTTAAAGTAGTACTTCCCTAAGACCTCTCATCACAGCTAACTTACTACTGTCCTCACCTTTTTTCTTAAACTTTCTTTACTTTCTTAGTTAGATGAATAAAATGATCATAGCAACAAAATTACTGTGTTTTAGGGGCACCTGGGTGGCTCAGTTGGTTGAGCAGCCACTCTTGACTTTGTCTCAGGTCATGATCTCAGGGTCATGAGATTGAGCCCCACGTTGGGCTCCGTGCTCAGTATAGAGTCTGCTAGTCCCTCTCTGTCCCTCTCCCTGTCTGCACTCCCACACTCTCTCTAAAATAAAATCTTTAAAAAGTATTTTGTTGTTGTTGTTGTTTTTTACAGATTTTATTTATTTATTTGACAGAGAGAGACAGCCAGTGAGAGAGGGAACACAAGCAGGGGGAGTGGGAGAGGAAGAAGCAGGCTCCTAGCGGAGAAGCCTAATGTGGGGCTCGATCCCAGAACGTTGGGATCACGCCCTGAGCAGAAGGTAGACACTTAACGACTGCGCCACCCAGGTGCCCCTAAAAAGTATTATGTTTTATATGATGATCCCAACAAATGTTTTGGCATGATAGCACTTTAGCTTACCTTAGAGTTTTCATTCTGAAAGCGACTTATACTGGGGCACTTGGGTGGCTCAGGAAATTAAGTGTGCAACTCGTGATTTCAGCTCAGGTCATGATCTCAGGGTCCTGTGATCAAACCCCCCATGGGGCTCTGTGCTCAGTGGGGGTCTGCTTGAGGATTCTCTCCTTCTTCCTCTCCCCTCTACCCCAGCTTGATTGCACCATGCATTCCCTCTCTGTCTCTCCCCCTCTCTCAAGTAAATAAATAAATAAACCTTTGAAAGAGACTCATCTCTATTTGAAAGGTAAGCAGTAAAGCTGCATTAGGCACTAATAAATGGAGAATTACTGTTGGTTTTTTAATTTATTATCTGACATTTATTATTAAAAATAAAATTAGGCATTTGATTTTTCTTACCCCTTTGTACATAAGGAAACAAATAATTTCTATTAGAAAAAAAAGAATTTTGTATTCTTGTATTTAGAAAAAACTTACTGTAGAACTTTTTATATTTAATGCTGCCAGCAAATATTAAGAATTTTTAAACAAAAAATTAAATTAAAAAAATCACAGAATTTAGCATTTAAATAGACAAGAAGAAGCACAAAATACACATAGACCTACACATCTGAAATGTAATGAGTAAAGCGATTGATTAATTTTAGTAAGTAAACCTATAAAGCATGATAGAATATTGCTTTATAATTTGGATAACTAACATTTCTTTTGTAATTTGTAATAGAGTTATTGTCAAGGAAAGGGAACTTCGAGCAAAACAGAACCTGGCAATTATAGGACACATCTTATTTTAATTTCCCAGACTGTTGAATATTGAAAAACAAGAAAGCTTTCATGTGTGCAGAATTACATGTATAAGATTGTAGTCACCTGGAGGGTAAGGACCCTATGTAAATTACCTTGTGCCTCTGAATGTTATAGTCAAAAGAGGCTTGTTGCTTTTGATGAAGAAGACACAGTCCTTAGGGGGAATACAGTGTCTGCCTTAACCTGTAGTAAGATAAATAGTAACGTTTGTTTTAAAGGTGCTAGTCAGAATTTGAAAGTAAAAAAAAAAAAAAAAAAAAAAAAAGAGAATTTGAAAGTATTTTCATGTTGGCTACGCCAGTTTGTTCACATCTGGTGCACTTGTGTTAAATTTGTTGTATTGGGGAGGGGAACAACTTTATCAGGTGAGTGCATAGTATGTTGTTCACAGCTCTTTTACTTAGGGATTAGAAATCTTCTGTCCCCTCCCCCCAGCTATATCTGTGCACCTGCAGAGATCCCATAGCCCTAGTGTACAAACTGTAGCTGAAAATCCATCCCAGATTGAGAAGAAGAACCATGACTAATTGGTGCATTGTAGTTATTTTGTAGCAGAGGTAGATTAGCAGTGCTGAAAGATGTAAGCTTTATGTCCGCTGGACACTTGCCTGAGCACTAAATTTGATTTGTTTTCCACAGGTTTGATATTTACAAAGTTGTTTTGATTATTTGTATTGTGCCTGAATAAAGGGATACTTGAGAATAAAAGGACAATTGATGGGTTTTCCCAAAACTCTTAAAAACAATCAAGTTTATATAACATATACCTTTAATTTTAAACTCATAAACTGTGTGTTTATAATAATTGATGTGCTTATTTCTAGGGGCCACCGACAGATGCTCCTGCGGTGGACACAGCAGAACAAGTCTATATTTCTTCCCTTGCACTGTTAAAAGTAAGTATTGAATAGAGTTACTTGCTTTAGAGAACTCTGTTGCTTTCACTTTCTTTTACTTGGGAGTATTTGTCATGTTAACCCTCAAACTTAAGCCATTGCTCTAGGTGCATCTGTAAAATAAGAGTGTTTTATTTCCACTGAAACAAACTTAGGTTATTTAAAAAAAAAAATACCAAAGATATTAAAGCTTTATATGCATGTATCTTCCTCTTTACAGATGTTAAAGCATGGTCGGGCTGGAGTTCCCATGGAAGTTATGGGTCTGATGCTCGGAGAATTTGTTGATGATTACACCGTCAGAGTGATTGATGTGTTTGCTATGCCACAGTCAGGAACAGTGAGTACTTTTTATGGTTGCCTGCTGTAAGTAAATGTGTTTCTTTTCTCTTTCCTTTTCCTATGCAAAATAATTTTGATCACATTATATTTTCTCTTCCTGATAGGAAAAATCCATTGTAAGATTAATGATAGAAATTTCTACCCTGTATGGAATTAAATCATTCATCTTTTTTTTTTTAAATCATTCATCTTTTAAATGCATCAAGAATTCCCTATAGGTCCACAAATTGAATGATGTTAGCATTAAATCCCTTAACTCATACTTTCAGCTCTAACTAGTGTAGCATACTAGATTTATAAGTTAGTTACCCTAAAATAGTAGGCTTTTAATTTGAACACTCCATTCAGAAGATTTTAGAGACTCTTTTAATTAGACTTCTAATTCACATACGTTATCTAGTCCTCACATTTTATTCCTTTTGATTTGAAATCTAGTCTCCCCCCCCCCGTTTTTTTATAGATGGTGATAAATGACTCTTAAGTTTAAAGTATTCAAAATGTTAAGTTTAAAGAAACCAAAAAACTATGGCAAACTTTAGTTCTTTTGCCCAGGCGTGTTAATTTCTCTAGAGAGGAAGTATTCTACGTACAAATTTGGAAGTCATCTACTTTACTTATTTAGAATGCATTATTCTTTAGAAGGTTTTTGTTTTGCTCTTTTGTTTAATGCATTGGACTTGTATAAAAAGGTATGCATTTAGATCTAAAGAAAATGGCCAAAAAATAACAACCATTCTGCCTTTCTTATAAAAAACTACACACAGGGGCGCCTGGGTGGCTTAGTCGTTAAGCGTCTGCCTTTGGCTCAGGGCGTGATCCTGGCGTTCTGGGATCGAGTCCCACGTCAGGCTCCTCCGCTATGAGCCTGCTTCTTCCTCTCCTGCTCCCCCTGCTTGCGTTCCCTCTCTCGCTGGCTGTCTCTCTCTCTGTCGAATGAATAAATAAAATCTTAAAAAAAAAAAAAAAACTACACACATATCCTTCTCATCTGTTTGCCTAGAAAAACGTAACATGTATATTTTTCTGATGGTTGTTCTTTCCCTACTATGCAACATTTCTCTTACTGAGCCTTATAAAATAACTGGATTAAAGAAATTGTCATAAAGCTGTTTGCTTTGTTTGAGGCTCTTAACTGTAAGTATACCTTGATAAAGTAGATAATAGAATAAAACAAGTTATATTTTTATTATTTATTTATTTATTTATTTATAGAGAGAGATCACACACTGAGGGGTGGAGTGCAGAGGGAGAGGGAAAGAATCCTAAGCAGACTCCATACTTGGCGGAGCCCTGCGTGGGGCTTAATCTCATGACCCTGAGACCATGACCTACACTGAAATCTAGAGTCGGCCGCTTAACCAACTTAGCCACTCAGATGCCCAAGCATTTTAAAGATTTATTTATTATTGTTTATTTGAGTGAGTGAGAGTGTGTGTGAGTTGGGGCGGGGGCAGAAGGAGAGGGAGAGGGAGAATCTCAAGCAGACTCCCTGATAAGTGTGGAGCCCATTGTGGGCTCGATCCCAAGACCCATGAGATCATGACTTGAGCCTAAATCACCAGTCAGATGCTTAACTGACTAAGCTACCCAAGCACCCCATTTTTTTAAAGATTTATGTATTTGTTGTTACTTATTTTAGAGAGAGGTCCCAGCATTTTAAACAGAGTAGTTACTACAGATTGCAGTGTATTTGTAAATAATGCAAAATATAGAAAAATACACAAATTTTTCTCCAAATGGACTAGTTTGTTGAGGTAAACTAATTTAGATCTACTAATTTTGTCCACCTGGGTATAGGGAAATATGCTATGTATTAACTAAAGATTTAGATTTATATCTTAGGCTATTTTTATATCTTAGGCTATTTTTATCTATATTTACCTTTTCATTTCAGAATATGAAAAAACTAATAAAGTTAACTAGTATTTCTGTTACATGTGGTCCTTATCAATTATAATAAAAAGTTCTTAAGCTTTAGTATCATTATTTCCTCGTAAATGCTTGTTTGACAATATGAAATAGAAGATTTTGATCTTTGTGTTCATTCTGTGTAGTAGATTAGAAAGGTTTTCTTCTGGCCCAAGAGTTAGCTAACTTTCTGTAAAGATGTAAGTTCCTGTCGCATATTCTTGTGGTTTTTGTTTTTTTCAAATACCCTTTTAAAAAAATGTAAAAAACCTATAGGCAACAGATTGTATACCCCTATTCTTGAGGATGCTTCCTCAATTGGAATTCAAATATTGTTTGTTTTGGTAGGAAGGAAGTGCTTACGTTGTTAACGATTTATTGGGATAGATTAGAATTAAATTCCTAATGTTAGAAGAAAGCCTTGTAGGAGTTAAAACGGCAGTGAGCTATCACTGGAAAGATGACATGAATGCCTTTAATTCTTCCATGTTCTAAAATTTTTTGGTTGACCTAGCAAGATAACATAGCATTTAAAAGACTTGGTTATAGATTGTCTCGAATGGGGAATTGTGGGGGAGGGAGAGGGGGATAGAGAATCTTTTTTTTAAAGATTTTATTTATTTATTTATTTATTTTATTTATTTATTTGAGAGAGAGTGAGTGAGAGATAGAGCATGAGCAGGGGGAGGAGCCGAGGGAAAGAGAGAAGCAGACTTCACGCTGATCAGGGAGCCTGATGTAGGGCTCGATCCTGGAACTCCAGGATCATGACCTGAGCCGAAGGTAGACACTTAACCAACTGAGCCCGGTTGAGAGAGAATCTTAAGCAGGCTCCACACCCAGTGCGGAGCCCAGTGGGGGCTCAGTCTTAAAACCCTGAGATCAACCCTGAGGTTTGGGGGTAGCTTTTTGTTCAGTTAGAGTGAATAAATGTTTGTGGCTCTTTTTTCATAGTTCTAAAACTAATGATGTTTCTTTCTATCTTAACCAGGGTGTCAGCGTGGAAGCAGTTGATCCAGTGTTCCAAGCCAAAATGTTAGATATGTTGAAGCAGACAGGAAGGTAAGTATTTTAACTGATTATATAAAGGAATAATGGGAAATATTTTTAGAGATGTATTTCGAAAATCTGGATGTTTATGAATATACCTAGGGGAAAAAAGCCATGTAGTTCATGTAAAGGTATTACTCTCAATGCTATGTATCACCTACCTAGTATCTCTTCTTCTAGAGTCAAAGAAATTTGCCAATGAGAAAACTGCCTCATGTTAAATTTCGCAACCATCACATAGTAAGCTTGGGCTGTAGCTTCCCTGTTTAACAGCATATGGAGTTACTGCCTAGTAACTTATAATTGAAAGAGCTTGTATGTTCCATGTATTGAAACTGAATGACTCTGATTTTTAATTATATTAAGCATATGCTTTTTAAAGAGAGAGAAAGTAGAATGCAAATATTCTTCAAGTTCCCCCCCCCAGATTAAATCTCAATAGTTGTCATTCTCTTGCTCAAATTCTTCTACTGTGGAAGAAACTTCAAAATTAATGTTAGCAAAAGGCTCAGCAGCTGAGCAGAACAGTGCAAATTGGTTTTTGACTGAGTTCCTAGTTCTACTGCTGGTTTAATTGATATTTAATCCTTTCACAACAGTGGATCCTGGTGTCCATTGTTAAAAATGTACTCTGCCTGGAAAATCCAACTCCCAACCTAAGGAGTTAAAGAGTAGATATTTACTTGAATGCTGAAAGGGTAAAACTGGCTCAGAGAAAGTGTGGTAACAAGGTGAAAAACTGAAAGCCTTATCTACCACTGCTAATGTGCATCTCTTAATGATAGCACTCCTTTGTCATGCTTATTCATTTCCATGTTTTCTGGATAATACGGTGTATGATTTCAGTGTTTCTAATGGTGCTTTTTTCACACCTGTGCGTTTTTCATCTCTTCTTAATTTATACCCTGTTAGTGTGTTGTTTCTTTTCATATCATAAATGTGTATTACTTGTTCTGTTCTGAACCGCTGAATGCCCTCTTTGTTTCAGGCCTGAGATGGTTGTTGGTTGGTATCACAGTCACCCTGGCTTTGGTTGTTGGCTTTCTGGTGTGGATATCAACACTCAGCAGAGCTTTGAAGCCTTGTCGGAGAGAGCTGTGGCAGTGGTTGTGGATCCCATTCAGAGTGTAAAAGGAAAGGTAGAGTAGATTCTATCTTTATTAGCATCTGCTGCCACATTGCTTCCAGATACATTAAATTAAAATTTCTTTTGTTTAAAGCAGGATTCTTACACAAAAAAAACCCTGTCTGTGTACTTAAAAAAACAAACAAAAAAATCTGTACAAGTTGAAAAATGTGTCGTCTTGGTATTATTAGCAATATAACTACTTAGAGATTTGTTTCTACTTTAATCAGCTATTGTCTAATCGTAAATGTTTATTTTTAAAATTGTTTGTATTTCATAGATTTAGGAATGTTAGACCATACTAAAAGCCTGCTGTATACATTTTATTAATATACACAGGTTATTAATAAACATTGTTCTACCTTCCTTTATTTTAAAATAGCAAATTTGGGATTGGCACAACATTTTATGTATCTAGTTAAAGACACTCTGTTTTGCAGGCAATGTGCAGGACATATTCTGGAGTTGGATGTTCCAAATATTTTAGACGATGAAAACTTGACCCAAGACTTAGAATCAGCCATTCGCATTTTTGGAGTGAGGACACAGATGAATGATTTAAATATGCTAAATGATTAGGAAAAGAGATTAACTTGCAAAGCATATTGGGTTATAGTTGTTCTTTGTTGAAATCTTTTGTTCTTGTTTAGTTCTTTTTTTCCCCTTCGTTCTCTCTCTCTTTCTTTCTTTTTTTTATTTCTTTCTTTCTAGCCCCATATGCCATTTTCCTATTTCCTGCCTCATGACAGCAGGGAGCAGCTCTATTATCACCTTCACAGAGCTGTCTGCAAATGTGAGAGGCAATTCGATTTTGCTCAACCACAGGGAGAGTGGATTAGAAAAACTACAGAACATACAGAAATTGGCTAGGTGGTTACTGCTTTAAAATACTGCTGAGGTGTCTTGTTTGAGCATGTACTTCCATTGTAGTGGAGAATAATTGTTAAAATAAAATCACAATACATTTATGGAATCCTTTTTATGCAGCTTTTACAAATAATTTTTAGAGCACTTAAAAATAAATATTAGCTTGCTATCTATCAGACCTGGAGTTTGCTAGTATTGCAGATTACATTTACATCTGCTCACCAGCTCAAACAAACTAAATGAGGCTGTTAAACATGGAGTTTTTATCTGTCATGATTTGAAGTTGTACACTTTCTGACATCATATTATTATGATGAATAAAAATTGAGGCCTTCTCTAAATCATGATCCTATTAGATGTGATTTAGCTTTTCAGAGGTGGAATCTAGCCACAAAAACAATAATAATAGAAACCGATACACTAGACAATTCAGAATGGATTACTTCTGATGCTTGCTGTGTACCTATATTTCAATTTACTTTTTTAACTAAGTATATTGTTACTTAACTGTACAGATAAAAAGAGTTGAAAATCCTTGACATTTGTTAGTTTTATGAATTAAAGTATAGTATAGTACTTCTTAAGTTTAATTCCTCATTAAGGTATCTTTTTAATAATTCAGATTAACTCATTTAAGTAATAATTATCATTTTAGAAATATAACAGAATTATCTGATTAAGTCTCTCCACCACAATATTTACAAAAAATCACTGAAGCTTAATGTTAAATATAATTAGAGTTCTATTTTGTAGTATTAGTGTATCTGACTTTTTATACTTGATTCATGAGTTGGTGGCCACTTTGAAAAGGAAAATATAAACTTAAATACGATGAAGGAAGACATTCGGAAAACAATATAAATATGTATTTTTAGTTATCTTGTTTATATATCTTAAATGGCAGTTTTATAACTGGAATTTGCATTAATTTCTAATTAATCATAATTCATGTTAAAAGAATGAATTTCATTTAAAAATATACTTTGACATAACTGTTGTCATATGGTAAAATGTAGTAATTTTTTCAAAATAATATATCTAAAATTACTTTATAAAATCATAGGTAGCACTGTCTAGGTTTATATGTTGTGAAAAAATATTTTTTAAAAAATTTAGTATAAATATCTATCAGTGATGATTCACATCACTTCTTGTACCTAACATGTAGACTCATACAATTTCACGACCTAAAATAAGGATCCAGTCTTTCTCAATAATGTAACTTCATCTATAGGATGTCTGAGTTTGGTTGTAATTTGTGGTTCTTTTAGTGTCAAGACCTCTCAAAACTATGAGCCAAATTAAATGCTAGTAAATCCATGGCCAGAGTGTTCCAGGTAAAATATTAAACCCAAGAATATAAGCTTACAAAAACTGAAGAATAGCATAGTATTCTCCTTCCCCTTCCCTGCATGTGATTTATCAAAGCTGTCAAGATATTTAGTAAGACAATGATTAGATCAAGAGTTAAAATGACAATCTATATGTAAATTATTCAAGTTGAGACTCTGTTCACTTAATACCTCTTTCCTGTAAATTTTATATTTTCATTTTTATAAATCCCAGTATTACCTATTTTTGAGCAATTAGGTAAGCACTGAATCTTTGTAATCTCATTAATTCATGATGTTTGATTTCCTTTTATAGTGACTTGATTGTATCTTTATGGAATTATTGCTGGGTGCCAGGTATGATAAATATTTCAACTTGTCTCATATATTCTTTAGTAATTCTGGAGATACCATTATTACTCCATTTTATCAATGAAAGGGTAAAAAAATTAAGGTCAAAGAGATTACTTTGCCCAAAATTATAGCATTATTAAGCAGCAGAACAAGGATACCAATCAGGTCTATAAAACTTCAGAGCTCAAGCTGTTTTACTGGGTCTTTAATATTAGACAATTATGAACTATGTAATTAGAGTAACTCAGGATTGGAAAGTGAGAAAGTACCAGAGGTTATTGCAAGACTTTTTCTTAACTTATATGGATAGATACCACTCCCTTCAGTGTAAGTCAGGGTAAGGGGCTACACATTTCTCAGTAGTTCACTGTACTATTTATAGTAGTTACTATGTATTAATTGATTTTCCTCATATAGTATTTGTTGTATTAATTTTAAAAAACAATTTAGACAGACTCATTCCTGTCAGCTTTTGCAACGTCCCTAGGACCAAACATTGAGACCTACATAAATAATAAAATATACTATATGATAAAGAATCCGTAGCACTCTGTATATTATGTAATCCTGTAAATATTTTAAAATGTTTAAAAATGTCCTGTAAATGTAAAAAATGTTTAAAAGGTGGAAAATGATAACATGTATAATTTAAATGGAGAGTAAGCTATAGAAATTACTGATGAGCTTGACCCTAAACTTAACAGTGAAATAGTTTTTAAAATTTTGTTTTAGTTTATTTGTAAAATACACATATTCAAATATTTTAAGCTTCAGTTCTCAAGTAGTAAAGTGGCAGCCTCTTGCTTAAAGTTTTGTTATCTTCTATGTTCAGCCCACAGCTGGACTTGATCCAGCAGCAGATTTAGAAGTTAATTTAGCTTATAATATGATTATACTTCTTTAGGGCAAAAAGAATGATGACTTTGTGCAAAGTCATAAAACTACCATACAACTATTACTACTTTTGAGAACCTATTTTCTTATCACAATTCCTGTCAGCAAAATGTTCATATGTTACCTGGTAACTGATAACAATCTTCATGTTCTCTATTTTGAAAACATTAAAAGAAAAAAAACACTAATAACCCTTTAGTCCCTATAAATCTTCATACTGGCTGAATTTTCTTGAGAAATTTTTATTCCAACTGATCAGAAATAACTAACTTATCAGCAGGTATTTCTTAAGTGCATCTGATGTGCCTGTGTGCTAATGATTCTGGTATATAAAATAGATAAAAAACCAGTCTTTGTCATTTTGAGAAGGTAAGTCATACACATTTAGTGTATGCCAGATAACATACATCCAGTGAGCCAAATAGTATTCTGCCATTTATGTGCTGATAATCCTACATTGCATACTGATAGAATACAAATTACACTGATACTGCTTTGTTCTATAACTAAGTATTAAATTGGTTGCTAGAGAGAGAAATAATTCAATGAATACTTATTCAGAACCTTGTATGTGCCAAAATGGAATAAAGTAGTACTTGTATAGCAAACATAGTAAATACAAATTAGAAGAAAAAAGAAATTGGTATGGCTGCACAAAGTAAGTGAAGCTTGGACTGAGCTTTGATAGGCGGGCAGGACATCACTCAGAAAAGAGAAGTTTGTCCTTCTGGAGAAGAATGTAGAAATAATTCTATTCCAGGTGGTATACTTACCTCTTTGTTCACGCTTTTTTCACAGATATATTAGAATGTAAAATGAATAGTTTTTGATGTTGTTATTGTTGTCTTTATTCAGCATTTTATAAAAAAAGATGGGGCTTTGAAAAGTAAATGCAAATATAGGAAGAAAGAATTAGGGAATGAATATTATGAGAGTTTACCTTTTATTTTCAGAGATTTATAAGGTTTTATCTTTTTCACGGTAAGGATGGGGCAAGCATTTTACTTATCCAAAAGTTTTGTATTAGAAGCTTTAAGGTGGTGGAGAATTTTAAACTATAAAACAATAGTTTGTTTTAGCTTTTTCTTATTATTGTTCAGAAATACTTATCATAAAGGCAGGGCATAGAGTAATGAAGAGCACAGGCTTTGGGATCAGGGCTGCAGTCAAATTCCATTTTTATCTCTATCTCTTTATGGTATGACTTTGAGCAAGTTATCTATCTTGAGCTTCAGTTTTCGTGTCTATAAAACAGGGATTTTAATACCTATCTCCTAGTATTATGAAGCCATATGTCTTGAGTAGAGATTAAATTAATTGCTACTTAAATAGATTAACAAGTAGCATATTTTAAAATATAGAATATGAATATTTCTGAGAATTTTTTTAAGAACAAGTCTTTAACTATGTTGCTCACTTTAAGAAGGTAAGGGTAATGACTACAAAAGAAATGAAAACTTTCCCTTGTATTTTGTACCTCCTAATTTAAGAAAATCTGAATCAGCTGATTTTTTTATTGAGCACTTACTATTTTTCTGACATATTTCTCTAGGACATGCAGATGGAAAGAAAAATAAATATATTAAAATTCTAGCCTTTGAAGTGATTAATTTCTCCCATCCAAATACTAACCAGGCCTGACCCTCCTTAGCTTCCGAGATCAATGAGATCGGGTGTGTTCAGGGTGGAATGGCCATAGACTAAAGGTAGTGAAAGATATTTAGAATACGTGTTATTCATAAGATTTCTTTTGGTCAGTATCCCATAAGGGTCAGTTAGGGCTGGATAGTCCTACTCTCGAATTGTATACACATATACACACCTTTTCTTCATCTAGTTTTCCAGATTGCAAGAGAAAAATAGAAAATAGGACACATAAAAATTCTATTTCCACTCCTAATATAGCTCTGTGAGCATACCCATCCAACTCTTGGAACAAGTTTAGTTACTATATTATCTTTTGTTTGCTTCCTGTTTTACACTCTTATTATCAGAAATTGTCAGCTAGGAATGTTAAAGCAATTTTATGTTTAAAGTTCTAAGAAACATAAATCTTATATGGAACTAATACTTCTTAGTATAGTTCTTTTAATTTATAGTTTCTGTGTTAATAATATAGTCTTTGCGCTACTTTATTATTGTTTAGTACTTACTATGTATTTTGAGTGGTATAAATCTGTTTCAAATTAGTTCAAATTAAGCTGTTTCAGTAAAGATAAAGGAAAACCTTTAAAACTCTTTCCATTACGTGTAAGAATATTATTTATTGACTTTTGATTCTGAAATACTTTCCTTTTCCCAATCTGAGGATGCTTGGTCATTCACCAGATACTTACTGATCACTACTGTGTCACAGGCATACACTGGGACATAAAGAACAAGATCTACTCTCTGTTGTTAATGCCAGTATTGTACCAGCAAATGCAAACTATGACTTTGTATAAGAAGCCTTTCCATAGCGCATATATTTTAATAAGCTTAATATGTTCTAATCATTGTAATTTCCTAAAGAATTTAGGATTGATTATGGTGCTAGATAGTCTTGTAGGTCATAGTTGATTCCTCAGTGATTATTCTTAGACAACTAGTAAGCTGATTAATAGATACTCACTGCCACTTTTTTACATTCCAAATTGCTTTACTGGGTGCAGTTTTTATTCCAAATTAAACACAGGTCAGTGCTTTGATGTTTGGATTTTTCAGTTCACTATGCCATGGGAGAGTATTTTATGAATTCAAAACTGATCATTGATAAGGAAACGGGAAGTATATATTTTGTAAAGCTAGTAATTAGATTTTTATAGAAAACAAATGCCCCCTTTTTTTTGAAGGAGAAATAAACATGAATGGTAAAACTATGTAAAATGCTTTCTTTGGAGCTCTTGATTTCAATAGATATTTATTCTATAGCGTATTGTGTGTGCAAGGTACTCTGCTGGGGAATGGGTATTTGATGGCGAATAAGACACAAACCTTGCTGTCAAGTAACTGAATCTAATAGTAGTCTTTTCTTGCTTTTGTGTTAGGAGAAAGTGTTACATCAAATAGCTTGGTGATGAAGAGTACTAGCTTTGGCATGCTGTATAGGTACAAATCATGGTGGTAGCACTTTGCTGGTTGTGTCATCTCATTTAATTTATCCAAGTTCTCTGAGCCTCCATTTTCTCATCCATAAATTGTGAATATTAATGCCTACCTCTTGGTTGTTCAGAGGCTTACCCAAGATAATTTCTGTGTGATATTTAATTAATAAGCTCAATAAAAATATATAAAAGTGTACACATCCAGGTATTAACTTTTACGTATTTTTCTTGCAAAAATGACCTTGCCTAGTGAGAGATGGTAGTTTGAGGGTTATATTTGCACTGCTTCTTTGAAGATGATGTTGAAGCACAAGCAATGTGTGTGAGTCCTTTATTCCCCTTATCCACCTGCCTTACCACCTTGTTAATTAACATGGTTGAGCTCTAACTTCTAGTCTCTAAAACTTCTTATTTCTTTCCTTTTTGGGGAACTATCAATAAGCATACCAACTGTATTGCTTTAGTTTGTGTACCAGAAAGGAATCTGAAGTCACTTTTCCATTTTATGTAGGCTGGGTGAGTAGCCACCAGATAGAATTGGTATTCTAAGTTGGTATCAGGCCAGTGACCCAGAAGTGATAGTCTCTTATAGCTCATAAATAGTCTAGTTCAGTTTTTAAGTTTAGTGTTTATTTGTCATAGCCTAGAAATATCTGTTATACAGGAGTGTCAAGATTCTAGGGATATTGTTACTTTTAAAAAGAGATAATATTTGGCATAACTATACTTCAAAAAAAAACTTTAATTAGGAATTTTTCTAAGGAAATAGATGTCTTTAAATGTTTCTTCCTAATTTTCTTTTCTTTTTAAAATATTTATTTAAGTAATCTCTACCTGCAGTGTGGGGCTTGAACTCACGACCCCAAGATTAAGAGTCGCATGGTCTTTGACTGAGCCAGCCAGGTGCCCCCTCTCTACTTTTCTACTGGTGTTTTCATATGTCAAGTGTCTGTGGATGCCAAATTTATAATTCTGATGTGGTTTTGGGAGTAGCTTTTTTCTAACTTTAACACTCTGTTGCAATAACAGTACTCTGCTCTGTTTACCAGGTCATTTGGGGTGCTCCAAGAAGCACGTTCCAAAAGGGGAATTAGCTATGCAAGAGATTTATTAGGGTAAATACCTGTGATGGATAAAGGGGACAGCAGTACAGGTGTGACCCTGTGTAAGGAGAAAGGGAAGGTAGAGTTGGGAATTGGGTAGAATTGGGAAGGTAGGAACAGCATCAGACTATATGGCATGTTTCTAAGAAAGTTTCAACCAGACTGATGGGGAGTCCTTGAGACAAAGTTGCCCGTTAGAGGAATCCGTTCTCTTTATTTGGCAGGAATGGCTGGTTTCTAGTACCCCCACATTGCTCAGTCATTGGCTGGGCGTAGCCCGAGGGAAACATGACCTGGGGTGAACTCCCAGAAGATCCAGAGGTGTATAGCATGTGGCGGTGGTGAGTTAGCTGTGCTCTCTGCAGCAGCTTCTGTTGAACGGAGGTCTGAGCTGGGCAACTCTGTGACTGCCACAGTTAATAACACTAAGAACTACAGTGGCAGATATACATTTATTTTATTTAATCTAATCACCAACTCTGTGAGGTGTCATTCATGAGCAAATGGAGACATTGAGAGCGTAAATAACTTATCCTGGATTGCTGAGCTAGCCAGTGGTAGAACCAGAATTGTAACTTAGGCAGGATTCTGCCTCCAGTTTCTCAAGCATTTAAGTACCTATACAAGACTGACTACATGCATACCCTAAAAAATTCTGCTGAACTTTATGATTTAACTATGTTCTTTTTATAAAGTTTTATGAATCTAAAAATGTCTAATTACCTTTTGCTGTTTCTAGTTTCTAAAGATCCATTTGTTTTCATTAAGGCATACATGTTCAGAACTTGTGGCTTTACCGTTTGAATTTTGATGCATGTCTTCACTTGTCAAAAAAAGTACATTATGCTAGTTACACCCCATCCCCCATCTCTCCCAGTATATTGAAGTTGTACTACAGATCTCTAGCTACAGTAAGCAGTTCTCCAAGGATGGAGAAAGAAAATGTACATACACATAGGAATTTCTTTTCCAGAGCTAAAATTGACATTTTATAAATAATTTCCGTGTTGCAAACTTGAGACTAAGAAATCACAGCAATTCAGTGATATGCATTTGGCATGAGTCAGTTTTAGTTCTTAGTGCTTTTCATTGGAAATGGCATAGAAAGTAAGATTTCTTTGAATTTTTTATGCTGTGGGCTTACAAGAGACAGAAGATGTTTTTCTCTTATAGATGCTTGGCAGTGCATGGCAGCAGAAGTAACAAAAGGGTCACAAACCCCAGCAGTACTTCCCAGGTCACATGCACCCTTAATTTTTAAAGAATCTGGAAACAACCTAAGCAGTTGATAATAGGTCATTTCTAGGTGATAAAGGGTATTTGATATGGAGTGCTGCTTTTCTTTCTACACCTAGCATTTTTTATAGTCATTTAGAGACTTTATGTTTTTAAGTATGTAACAACTGGTAACTGAATTACAACTTTTTTCTTTTCTTTTCTTTTTTTTTTTTTTGATATTTGACATTGATTTTGAGGTCTTAAAATTTTTCTTTCAAGCTTTGTTAAAAAATTACTTCAGTTCATTTTATTTCTAAGCACTTTCCATAGTCGTTGACTTCAATATAAGTGGAATTGGAAATGCCAAAGGCAGCTACTGTTAAGAGACAGAGATGGAGAGATTATAATTATAGTAACTACTGCCAAAAGTATTTATGCATTTTTCTTTCAGACACCTTTGTATTAAAGTAATTTTAGGAGCTTTACAATATAGCCTCCTTTGAATGTAAAAATTGGGAAGCATGGATTGATGCTTTAGAAATTTAGTCTAGTCTCTCAGTGACCTAGCAGTTGATATGAAAATATGAATTTGAAAATAAATAGCATATTGGGTAAACTGTACTATACTCATGAAAGAAGCCAAAAAATTATGGATTAAACTGAATTTGAAAATAATTACAGTTTTGAGTCCTAAACCAGATTCATTATTAAAATGAAATGATAGGTTCTTGACCCTTGGGTGTGCTTGGAATAAATATGGAACACAGTATTGTTTTTAAAACTATTTTGCTTTTATAAGCTAAGACAGATGTACAAAAAAGATGCAGTTTTTATTTTGTATTGGCAGCTTCCAAATATTTAGTATCTATTTCCAAGAGTTGCAATTAGTAAAGCAACCATGGTACTGAAATCTGCACATCCCACAAGCTAATTATATTTGCAAGGTCAGAGTGAATACATATTTTCAGAAAAATAAAGGGTTATATAAATATGTGTCTTCTACTTGGCTGTTATATCACAGTTTGTTGATCTGGAGTATAATGTGTACAATTCACAAATTTGTCTGATAACAGAAAGTGGTGTGTGATTGTGTTTATTTTACTAACCAGTATATTCACAGCAATCACTTCCAAATATCTCTCCAGTAAAGATGTGTTAATTACAAAACAGACAAGGTCTTCTATTATATTAAAGCTACTAACAAGAAGACAGCAGGAATCACACATGTAAATAGCATCATCAACCCCTATTTTAGTCCTCTGTTTTGATCTGTGAGTTGCGCATAGACCAAAGGTGCTATTAAAGACTGAGTGTATGAAATAGGCAGCATTATATGAACAAAATTTATTCAACAAGAAAACAGACCTTTAACATGAATTTAACAAGCCTGAGAAATTATAAACTATCATATGCTGCAGATTCATGCAGTGATAATAAACAAAAAAGGAAAGTAAGAGGTTTCCCTAAGCTAGCCAAACTGCTAATGGTTTTGTTATAAGCTGTCTACTGTTGCAGTGACCTCTGAAAAGTCTCAAGGCACTTGTACCAGAAAAAAATTAAATGGTCAGGCTGGTGAATAGAGATTCAGTGTGGTATATAGGACTTCAGCATGGAAAGGAATTTTAAAAGTCTAGCATCACATTCCTGAAAATATTCTTTATACTTTTATTTGGAAGTTTTTGTTATTACATATTAATGAGGTAATTTTTGTGCGAAGTTTTTGGCTAAATTACTCTTTGTATTTATAAGCTATAAACTGGACTGGATTAATGTATGTATACTTTAAAACAGACTGTTTAGAAAATTCATATAGCTCCAAAAATGGATTCTTTCCACTGTCCCCTTCCCTATACTTAATTAATCTTTGGGGGTTCTTTGTGTAGTGTATTGTATCTAAGATTTCCTTTCTTATCCATGGAGTGACCACTTTGCTATCATTCTGTTGCATCATGCTGTAAATACATAAACATGGAGAAACGCCTTCAGCTTATACACACCTCCAAGTGCTCACCAGGGCTTTTTTTTGAATCTTACTGTGGCATAATTAACACCTTCTTCACCCATTGCTCATTAGTGCACTGGACATTAATGAGTCTATTTTGATAGGTTGCTCTAAAGGAGGAGCCCACTTATTCTCACAGTGCAAAAGGCAATTATAAAATTGTACAGAAATTAAAATGTAGACTATATTGCCATATTTATATTTTTATTGCGTACTAAATCTAATTTTGGTCTGCAGGTTGTTGAACATGTTAGTTTCCTTAAGACAGTTGCTATAGCAATGGTAGCAAATTCCTTTAATCTTGGTGTACTTAAAGTATTCTTTTCTATTGGCTCTCCTATTGCTGCTCAGGATTTGTCAATCTAAGCATGTCATTTCACATAGGCCATCATTCATTAGTTGAAAAGTATATTACTTTTTAATTTTTTTCTCATTTTTTAATAGAATTTAATTTTTTTGTTTTAGGTTTGTTTCTAACTGATCGTAATACCTACTTAGCTGGTATTTTCATTCCCTTTTTATGAAGTTTCACACCTGCTTATAATATTTCAGAGAAATATTACAGAGATTTTTGCATGTAAAATAGCTGCCTGCTGTTTTAGTTTGAAAGTGTTCAGTATAAAACAACATAGAGGCATTTTGTTGTGATATATGATGGAATTTTCATAGTTTTGTAGGATTAGTTTTTTCCTACAAATGATTTTACTGAAATCTTAAAATGGAATCAAAGTATTTTAAGAACAATTGGGCCAAAATGATGCTTTGCTCTTAAATGGTGACAGTTTTTAATCCTGCATTTATTTAAGTACATCTATTAAAATGGTCACTTCTCCTTTTGCTTACATTTTAATTTTATCTTATGTGATTTTTAGTAGACAATTTTACTTCTGTATTTTTTAAACAAGTGTTTGAAATTATTTATAATATTTGATTAAAGCATGTCTGATATTAGTACCTATTTTTATTATTGTTTTATGAAAATAAATGATAAAATATGTAAGTATAAGCAAGAATTATAAGCCCAGGCCATATTTATTTATATGTAAATGTGAAAGTTAAGTCTGAATTATAGTTATTGTATAAAAAGAAAAAGGAGTTTTCACAGACTATTAAATCATGTATGTTCTGGGGATACTTGGTTTTATTTTGAGGCAAGAGGACTCTGGGGAAATTCAAACTGTTAGAAATAAAAGCAAAATTTCAAAGTTGATTTTTTTTTTTTTTTTTTTGTGGCCTGCCAGCGTGGACACTTGTAATGCTTTGGTCTAAGTTTGTATCCTTTGTACTGTTTGTTGACCCTTTGTGGTAGCCTTTTAGAAAGGGTGACTTCTTTCTTTAGATCTTGTTCTTTAGTATACAGCATGTATACATACTTACTACAAACAGACTTTTCAGACTTGATTAGATTTCATTTGGCTTATCTTAAAAGTAAATTTGATTTTCTACCTCTTACTCAACTATACTTACTCAGCTATACTAAAACTATGTAGAAATGGGAAACAGTCTAATTGATGATAGCTCTTATAATGTTAATAAATCTCAGGTAAAGCACTTTTAAGACAAATCTAGAAAAAGGTATTATCCTGTTTTAAGATTTTTTTTATGTGACAGAAGTATTGAGTTTATACTCTAGGTAATTGATTTAAATTCCCAGAAAGAAGCATCGGTCTTAAAGTCCGAGCGCTTTACATAAAACTTCACAACATTTAAAAGCTTTAACGAGTTCTTTCAAAACCATGATAATGAACAGAAAAAAGTGTTCAGATAATATGTGGTTCTTGTTAAATCTCTTAATATATAAGAGCTAACATGATACAATATCATGTAAGAATTTGAACTCTTTTTATACAGAAATATTGAATACACTTAGAAAAAGATGATACCTATCGTTACTTCTTTACTATGAACTTACGGCCATCTCAGTCTGTACTATGTTCCTGGCTTTAAAGCACAGGTGACCTTGGTTTTCTTGTATTTGCCTCCTATGCTTGACAGTGGCTTGGATATTTAAGGCCATCAGACAAGGTATAAAGTCTTTTATAGTCACAAGAAGTAAAAGGTATCTGACTAGAAGAGAATACGTGGAGCAAGTGCCTTGCTGGCTGTAATTTTGTTGTCATTTCAAGTACTGTGGTAGTATAATTGATGTGACAGGGCTGGGCTTTACATGTGGTCCCTTAGCTTGTGCTCACTTTCAGTTGTAGTTTCTCTTTGTCATGCATTTTGATTAGGTAAAATTTAGGTGACAAACATATGCACACCAGTGGAGGCTGTTTGGTGTGTAAGTTTAGTAATGATGTGTTTCAATAATAAAGATGCAAAGTTAATATTTTTCTTTACTGCTTCATGAAAATTGCAATAATTGGTGTCACCTTACATTACAAGATAGAGGGTGGTGTGCTGATGGCACAGTCAGCAGGAGGTTCTTTTTTATTAATATTATAATTAAATGATTTTCTGGAAATAGGCCAGAAACAGATGCAAGTTGATCATGCCTGTCCACTGTTGCTTGGCATCATCACTTGCTTTTTAAAAAGAATTGACCTGACACCTTATTTTTACAGGTTGTTATTGATGCCTTCAGATTGATCAATGCTAATATGATGGTCTTAGGACATGAACCAAGACAAACAACCTCCAATCTGGGTCATTTAAACAAGCCATCTATCCAGGTAATGTCTGTATTTGATAATGTGTTAAAACTCTGTTTTATATTTTAAAATCCTATTACAGATGGCCATTTTAAGATCTAATACCTTAGCATTTTAATTTGTTTGCAATTAATATTTCTTGTGCTTGAGAAGAAGATTATGAAAACACTTGCAAAAATTAGGTTTACTCATCTATGAGTCCGTTTTTAGTGGAGTCTTTAAACTTACCTGACATAGTTTGAGGATACTCTTTTTGGAAGCATAGTAGAATTTGTATCTTGAGAGTACCTTATGGCTTTGCATGGTTAACATTGTAGTAAAGGACTGATACAAGTTTTGGGTAGAGTGCACTAGGGGTATCATTATTGATTGGTTAGTAGACATTTCTCATAGTATTAATAATGGGAAAATTGATATACTTTAAGAGACAGAAACTGTTCCTTTTAAATGGTACTTAAAACTTTCTGCCTTTTTTTGTTTACTCTCCACATTTAAAACAAATCCTACAAAACAGATCTATATTATTACTTTTGATTCATTTATATTTTGTTCTAATAATGTCAGCCACCATTATTACAGTTATGCAGGCATTTAATATCCTCCCGAGTGATTAATGTGTTTTTTTTGTATCATTCACATGTCTCATTGTTTTTACACAAATCTTTATTGTCTGCAAAGATTATTTTAAATGTGTTTTTAAATGCACCACAACCTGTGTCTATATAGTTAATTGCTTCTCTGAAGATTAATTAAATAGACAGAAATACCATGTTTGGTTAAATAGAACACATAGGACAAAGACATTATAGTAGCTATTGCTTCTCGCCTTCTGAAACCTGGCTCTGTCATATGATTGTCTTTGGGGAGTTGTGGCTTTGACAGTTAACCATGGTTAAGCCTGAGTTACACTCTGATAACTTTACACCTTTAGACACTTACTTTTGCAGCAGTCACTCATCTGAAATCTTCGTCAAAGTGAAACGTTTTGTTTCAAAGGATTGAGGTGTGTTGCTTTTAAATAAAATTGTTTTACAAGTCAGGGAAAACTGCAAAGTTTAATGAGTATGAAATAAGCTACCAGTGTTTTTGATTGGGTACAGACAAGCCCATGCTTGTATGTTCCAGGAGAATATATTATTGGACCTGTTTAGTCTGTGATAATGACCTTTCTTATAAACCCCCATAGTATCATACTGCTTCATTATTTTTTTTTTTTTTTTTGCCAAAGATTAAGTAGCATCTCATAATCCAAGATCATTGTGATTACTACATGGTATATTTCTGCCAGAAGTTTTTACTAATTGCAAGTCAACAGCCACCTGTTGCCAATTTCATCTTTTAAGTGTAAACCCTGCTTTTTACCTTTATAAATTGAGTAAAATCAATATTAAAATCTGGTGGTTTTTTTTTCCCTACAGTAGTCCAGTTTGTATTTTTTAGCCCTAATTTATAGTCTGTCACTTAAGGTGGAACTTATAAAGCAAGTTCCAAACCCAAGTTAAAAGGACCTGTGTGTGTAATAGCTACAGCATCATTGTTTTTCCTTTCATTTTAGTTTGTTTTGCTTTCTAATTAAAATCCGTAAATATATTTATTTCACAGTTTACATAGTGCCCGTTAGAATGACATCTATCTGGGTGCTTTACAGTTTTAAGACAATTTGAATACTGAAACACTCAAATAGGACCAAGCCAACAAGTAACAGAACAAAGCCACACCTTAAAACTATTTCTTAGTTTTCTAAGACAAGCTAGAAAGAAAGCAACCCGGAAGAACCTGAAGTGAATGGTAATATTTATGATGGAATTTTAATATATGTTAGTAAAATCTTTGACTCAGGGATAAGGAGCCTCTCTGAAGGGGTTTTATTTTGGAGGAAAATTAGTTTGTATTAAGAGGAGCCTTGCACCTAAACCAGCTTTCTAGTAGTAGGGGTAGAATCCTGACAGCAACCATCAGCATTTACGCTGGTGGTGACTAATGCTTTTCTAACACTGACTTTTTACTATTATACTTATAGTAGTGGGGGAAATTATGATTATATTACAGACTACTGTTTAATAATTTGAGGAAGGTTTAGAATGTGTTAAGAAAAAGATTATAAAATAGGATTTACAAGTTCTCCTCTTTGCAAATACATATGTTATAAACTGTGCCTATCTATTTGTACAAAGATGTTAGTAATTTTTACCTTTGGTGGATTATGGAATTTTTTTTTCTTGTTTTTCTTTTCCATATATTTTTTTTAAGATTTTATTTATTTATTTGACAGACAGCCGGCGAGAGAGGAAACACAAGCAGGGGGAGTGGGAGAGGAAGAAGCAGGCTCCCAGCAGAGAAGCCTGATGTGGGGCTCGAACCCAGAACGCTGGGATCACGCCCTGAGCCGAAGGCAGATGCTTAATGACTGTGCTACCCAGGCGCCCCTCTTTTCCATATTTCTTAAACCTTCTACAGTGAAACATGTATTACTTACAGAAGATGTTATTTTTAAAACACTAAAACAATGTTGGAAATATCTACAAGACAAAACTAATAGATGAAGTTTATGTTAACTTTCATGTTTTAAATAAGGGAAGCCATTAATAATCCTGATAGGGAGGCAGAAGTATAATGCTTACATTCTAGACTTCTGTTTTGATATACGAGACTTTGTATTATTTTGTACTTGGAATATTTACCATTATTGTCAAATGTATAGGATTGAGGGTTAACAAGCATTTATTTTAGTAACTAAACATTTTAAACTATTCCACTTAAAAACTGTTCAAAGCATTTTAGATCCTTAAGAGCCATAGTATATGTGAAGATTGGGTTGTCAACTGCTTAGAAATTTAGTAACTATTGATGCATGGATACATTGTGCAAGGACTGTGAGCCTTTAAGTGTAGCCCTGGGTACGATTGCGTTGTCTAACAGAGTTAAGCTATTTGAAAAACCCTGTTTTCAGTACTTGTTAAAGTTATAAAACAGTTGCCCTGGAAAGAACCATTGTGGTCATTTTGTAGGGGAGGGAACTGAGGCCCAGAAAGTTCATAATTTGCACAGGCTTTGTTGTAGTGAATTAACATAGGAACTGGTATTCATAACCTGGGCTCCTGGTTCTTTATACTATACTTGGAACTTAATTAATTAAATAATTAATTTTAGCATAGATAATATATTTATACAGTTAAAAATTCAAAAGGTACAAAAAGGTATTTAACAGAAACTTTCTTCTACGTTTGCCTTTTGCAACCCAGTTCTCCACTCTCGAGGGAACAAAAAACACATTTTGTTTCTTTTCAGAGTTATATTTATATGAAGAAAGCTTCATTCATTTAAAAATATGATCTAATTGATATTATTTAGCTCCACATTTTCACTTTATCAGTGTAAAATAATTTAAGGCAAACAAACTTATCTTTGGATCTGAATGAATACGGCTTACTTTTTTAAGAGCATGGAACTTTTTTGACTTACCAAGAACCTCTAAAAAGGTTGTTATTATTATTATATGGTTCGTAAGCTGTGTATTTTATAATATGCCTGCTTTTCCATAGCAGTGAGTATATGGAGAGATAACTTTAACCTTTTCTCAATAGTCTGGGCAGTGTCAGTGAGGTATGATAAGGGTTGGTTTTAGTTGTTTGTAGTTATTTGACACAGGCATTATATAGGAAGCCATTTAAGTAAAGGATCTTATTTTAAGATCTGTGTCAACAATCCCTTTACATAAAATACCATCTTACACAGTTCATTCCAACCTGATAGTTGACTTCCTCTCATAAACTGCTTATATTTTTATTCCATAGTTTCTGCCACCTTTGATCATATATCACTACAGTTCTAAGTTTATTACTTTTCCTTCTCACTATTATTTATGCTGTAGTGGTTTAGACAGCCTTGAACATTCTTTGGGATTAGGTATCTAGTCTCCCAAAGATATTTGTAATACTTAAGTTTAATAAATCACATGAATGAACAAATACAGAAATATAAATAATTCAAAAGGTGATTGATTTTGAAGTTGATTTCACTGTAATGATTGTGTATTTGTTTTGTATATTTGTCATATTAACAAAGTTATGAATCTCTACTCTAAAGATTAAGGGGCACCTGGGTGGCTCAGTCATTAAGCGTTTGCCTTCAGTTCAGGTCATGATCCCAGCATTCTGGGATCGAGCCCCACATCGGGCTTCCTGCTCAGCAGGAAGCCTGCTTCTCCCTCTCCCACTCCCCCTGCTTGTGTTCCCTCTCTTGCTGCCTCTCTCTGTCAAATAAATAAATAAAATATTTTTTAAAAAAATCCTTTAAATAAAAAAAAATAAAGATTAGCTAAAGCAGCATAGAAATAACCAGGAAGTTAATCAGTGGGATCTCAAAACTCCCCTTTGTCTATGGTCCTTCGAACAATTCTTTATCTAAAATAGGTAGCCCCTTAGACTGGTTAGAGTACGAACCTAGGCAGAACTTGCTTCTTGAAAAGTTGGCAAGGTTTGAGCAAAGAAAACAAGGGTCAGGATATACAAGAAGCAATTAAATAAGCTCACCACTGTTAGTAAATTCAAAACGTTTTCTCCTAGAAACAGTGCTTTAAAAGGTGACTGATTGGGGCGCCTGGGTTGCTCAGTCGTTAAGCGTCTGCCTTCGGTTCAAGTCATGATCCCAGGGTCCCAGGATCGAGCCCCGCATTGAGCTCCCTGCTCAGCAGGAAGCCTGCTTCTCCCTCTCCCACTCCCCTTGCTTGTGTTCCCTCTCTTGCTGTGTCTCTGTGTCAAATAAATTAAAATCTTAAAAATTAAAATAAAATAAAAAATAAATAAAATAAAAGGTGACTGATTTCCCAGATCAGCCACTAAAAGGTTAAAATAGCCCACAGTATAGAGAATCAAACTATAAGAATGCTTCTATGAGAAACTCTTGTGGATTTTAGCTAATTAATGAATGAGTTTGGGGAACATACCTGTTTTAATGAAGAATTGCCTAAATTTTCTTAAGTCCATCATATGGTTGTTAAGTGTAAATTAAAAAGTAAAGTAATGATGTTTTAAGAAATTTCCTAGCTATAAAACTTTCTCCTTTATCTGCCTGACATACTATGGCATTTGCTAGTATATTCTGTTTAATTTGCAATTTAACCCCTCTGAGGGGTCAGTTCTCCCTCTTGATAAAACTAATCTTCTGTTTGGCATATGCTGTCTCAACTTGTTGACTAAATTGATTAATTTGAGAGAATTTATTATTCACTGAGGCTGTGTTTTTGGGACTCATGTGGAAGGCATACTGTACATCGCCAGTTTACTTGTGATTTGGCGTGTACTGGGGGTACACAGCTGGTGAGTAAGTGAAATTGGAAGACTCCTTGAGGATATCATTTTATTTAAACTTACGTATTTTTTAATCATAATACCTGCTAATCTTTCATGCTGCCTGTGTTAGTTTTACTGCTTTTATTAATGTCATTAAAAATCAAGTACGTAGTACCTTCAAATACCAAACTGTATATTTAAGCAGTATAGTTAATCTCCAAAAGTGGGACTGTAGGCCCACTGGCCTATTTCTTTCTTTATTGGCCATAGCTGTTACTAGCTTTATGGCTCCTGTGTAGAATTATGTAGTCAGGGCATTGCACAAAGGTGGTTCGATGAGGGGGCAATTGGCAACTGAAATCTAGTGTAAGTTCCGCTCTCCAGTCAGCCTTTATCCACTGGGAAGACTAGGTACCTTTTTCTAATTCTTCCACCCAAGGGATACACTTCCTAATTTACATAAATATGAGTACATATTAAAGAAGGCCCTGATTAATTCTACTTGTTGATCTGCACAGAGTTTCTGAGCACTGAAATTTAATTCGCTACTCTTGATGATGATTAAAATGGATAAGGATTTAATAGATACACCTTAGTACTTTAGTTTTGTACATCAACCATTTTATTATAGCAGATGTTAGGATAAGAATGGATTGTTATAGTACATATGTAAAATGTTTTAGTACTTGGTGGAGTGATCTTTTGCTGGCATTGTTTTAAAATAAGCTGGCCATGCTTTGTTTTTATCCTGATCCTTTAAAGTATAAATACTTAATCCAAGAATTTCCTAAGACACATTGTGGCACACTATGGTAAAACAAACATGGGCTTTGGAGTCAGAAATACTTGGGTTCAGATCTCACCTTTGCCTTGCTGTAAAACTGGGACAGATTAAGATTTGTGTCATATTCTCTTCGTCTGTCAAAATACAAATAGAACCAACCTTACTGGGTTGTTACGAAGATTAGAAGACCTCGTGTACAAAGCAGATGCTGGGTACTCACTAAACGTGTTATTTCTAGCCCTTCTACCTCAACACTTTAATGCCTTCACTGTAAAAATTCAGTAATTAGAGAGTGCATTGGTGGTTTGGGTTAGCTTTATCTTTATATCTGAGCTAACCCTAAAGCCCCTTTTGTTTTTATACTTGTTGAAAATAAGTCCAAGGTGTATTTCTGTACTTGCATGTCTTACTAGGCTGATAGAGGATCCCCCAGAATACCATTCTGAACCCCATTTGAACATCTGTTGTTAGAGTTCAATATTTGAGCAGTTGTGAATGGATTACATCACAGGCAGGGTTATCATTTCTTAATAAAGGCATGTCATTAGCTTAAATTTTTATTATGATCTGCCTGTTTGTCTTAGAGAAGTCAAGTGCAGTGGAAAAAATTCTGGTTAGTGAAATTGCCTGTCACTGGATAAGATCATGAGGCAAATATAAGTAGACCCAGTAAAGAACAAACTCCACTTTGTTAATTTGGAAACATGTGTGGACACCCATTATTTGAATCTGTTAGAGCTGACTTAAGAAAAAGAGAAACCCCAGATTAATGTCATGGGTGGAAAAATAGGTGTATTATTATGATTGAATGTTAGACTTTTCTTTTGAAATAACAAAAAGACCCCTAGATATCATAAAATCAGATTATGTATTTTTATAAATTATGTATTATTTATAAATTATGAATAATTAATTTATAACTTAGATTATGATGGAGTCAGACCCTATCTCTGACTCTGAGCGAGGCTACTGAAACTTTTGAATTTGTGCTGCTGTGTATGATATTTTAAAGAATGTGTGACCCATACCCCTAAACCTCACTTCTAAACTTGTAGCTGAGGAAAAGTATATTTTCTTTTAATTTTTATTTAGGTTACAGCCTTATTTTAGAAGAGAGTAAAGGTGTTGTCTACAGCATATGTCAGTGGTTTCAAACTAATTTTTTACATGCAAAACATTAATTTGTCTTTTATCTAATCTTTTATCTATATAGGCGTTAATTCATGGACTAAACAGACACTATTACTCCATTACTATTAACTACCGGAAAAATGAACTGGAACAGAAGGTAAGTTAATCTTAGAGAGGGGAAAAAAGTCTTTTTCAGACCGTTTAAATTATTACCTAATATATTTGAATCTGAATTGTTGACCTTGTTCATTGATGTGTTCAAAGATTTTTTCATTCCTGATGAATTACAGGAACATAAAATAAAGGAATATTTTATTGGACATATTGAAAGATGTTTTACCTTTTTGGTAGATGCTAAAACAAGAGAATAAGTAGGAAACAAACATTTCTGTTTGATTTTATGATTAATTAGAAAAATCTTTCTCCTTGTTCTGTGATTTTTCTGATTAATTTATCTTTTTCCAATAAAATGACCTTTTGAAACTTTTTCCACGTTTAAAAGGAATAAATTAGATTATAACTGTGTAGTACTTAAAAAAATACTCTATTCACATAGGGTAAATGAAAGGTGAGTCAAAAGGGAAATGCAGTAGGGTTTTCAGATATTTAAAGCTAGATTCTTACCCTTTTTTATACGAGGCAATTTTTTAAATTTGGTTACCGTAAAAAGGACCTAACATCTTGGTGGGTTAGCGTTCTTTTGTTTCTACTATTTTAGGATTATTTCAAATAATACCAAATATATAAGTCTGCCTATTACTTATTGAAATTACAGTCTGAACTGCTTTTCTATTTTTTTTTTTTACTATTACAATTAGTCATCTTCCAAATTAGCTTCTTGTATATCTCCCTGAGAAAGACTTAAAATAATTTTTAAGAACCCCGAGTACTATTGGTAGCCATAAATTTTGGCTCTATGTGACTTTCAAGTCCAAACATGGTAAGTAATCAGGAGTAAATAAGACCTTACTTAACTGATCGAAACTATTCCTCACAAAGGTACCGTAGAAGGTAATTCTAGTGCATGAGGTGAATGGGAAGTGGGATAAGTTGGGCTGTCCATATTGCCTCTTCTTACTACCAAATGACCTCCATTTTTAATGTCATTTATATATTGTGGGGGAAGATGTGCTGTTTAAGATTTTAATTAAAAGAAGAATTCTGTTTTGTTAAGTTTTATAAACCACTGTTTTCAAAGGTCAAAGCTACCAGTAAACTCACCCAAAGGTCCTGTGTGCTTGAGCATGACGATGAGTGAGGGGCTGCAGGGGCCAGTTCTTCTCTGGCCCAACAGAAGACACGGAGCCATACATCTTTCTTGCAGCTGTTTGCCTATGTTCCAAAGTTTTTATGTGCTAGATTTAGTTGATAGCTTGAAGGATATTTTCAACACTTAATTTTTAATTTTTATAGAATAGGTACAGACTATGAAAAAGAGCACCAGTCAGGTACAAACTGAAAGATTTATTCACATATGTAAATATTTTATCAGTCTGATATCTGACACCCAACTGTTTGGAAATATCCAGCTAATTACATCGACTTTTCCCCTTTTTTGATGCCTCAGAACTTACCACTATTCTTGGCATAAAAGATGACACACATAAATACCTACATAAGTTAATTAATGTTATGTTTATGCTCCTAGTCGCTCAGTTTAGGAGCTTTTATAGTACTAGAAGCCCTGCCTTTACTCTTATCCCACCAACCTGTATGTTTACCTTCAAACATATTCAAGGGTCACAGTGGAATCCCTGTTTAGGCACGGTAGGGATATCCTCATGCTCTGTGGGAACTTTGCTTTTGAAGTGGTAGGAAAAATCCAGTTCTCAACACTTAACTATAGGTAGCTTTGTAACATATATAGTTGCAGCTGCACCAAAATTTTCTGAAGTTGTATTTTCTAGAACACTTTTCAGTGGAGAAGATGAGAAGCAGTCAAAGAAATTGGAGTTACTTGTGCAGAATTTTCTCGGTTTTTTTGCACACTGCTCTTACCTCCATGGGCCCTTGAATGGGAATGGAGGAATTTGGAGCTTTGTGTCTTGCAAAGTCTCATAGGTGATTTTTGACATGCAGCTTATTCTCCAGCATTAAAAAAAAAACAAAAATCTTTGTACCACATATAACTGCAAAACTCTAAGCAAGTAGAATAGTTTTCTAAACTAAACCCAACACTTGAGGTATATCTCCAGATCATGGCTCATGGATCTCACAAGATAGACTGGTCCTAATGGTAAAAGAACAACAACCATTTTTTTTTCCCACAAAGATTTTATTAGTCATTTTAAAAAGTTAATTGTAAGTTCAACTAAAGAACATTTATAGAGTAATAAGACTAAGAAAAACTGTCTTAGGACTCTAACCTTGAAAACTTAGGAAGTTTGAAGAATATGTACTCAGAACGAGGAGTCTAGCTTGAGAAACAAGGAACTAAGGTGTTTAGTTCATGATCACTAATAGGGTCTGATCCTAGTTTGCTGCTTTGATTGTAGACTGGACAAATCTGTGGTTTCCTGGCCAGTTTCATGACTTTTCATTCTGATAGGAAGTTTCCATTTTAAAAATTATGAATGGAATATTAGAATTAAAAAGAAACTTAGAGAGTTATGAGACCTTAGCTCATAGATATATAAACTGAGGCTCAGAAAGATTTACATGAAGTCATTCAGTGAATGGGACATTTACTTGCTTACCGTGGCCTTTGAAAGTTGGGCTATATGAACTATTAGAGACCTTGTGTGTAATGTTAGTAGTTTTACTGATTCATTCATTTGTTTATGCATTCAGCAAATGTTTATTGAATGTCTGCTATGATTAGATTAGATATTGTTCTAGAATCTAGATCTTGGTGATCTTGAAATCAGCAGATCAATAATAAGGCAAGATAAGGGAAGACAGATGTTTAAGAGTGTGTGAGGTGACTTTTTTATATAGTGTAGTGAGGTGAGGCGTCGATCTCTAAGGAAATGAGAAATGTAAGCCATGCAAAGATAAGGAAAATAGCCTTTGAGGCAGAAGGACAGCAAGTACAAAGGCCGTGGCATTGGAATACTCCTGAGGTTATATTAATATAAATTTAGGAGAATTTTTATTCAAGTTTAAGTTAATAAAATTAAGTTTTAAATTCATTCATTAATTCCGAAGTTTTTTTGTGAAATTGTTTCTCAATTCAAGTGAAGGAAATACCCTCGGTATAGGAAAATAATTACTTTTTCTTTATATTTTTTAGATGTTGCTAAATTTGCATAAGAAGAGTTGGATGGAAGGTTTGACACTTCAGGACTACAGTGAACACTGTAAACACAATGAATCAGTGGTAAAAGAGATGTTGGAATTAGCCAAGAATTATAATAAGGTGAAAGTTACTTCTAACGATTATTTCTTTCTTATAATCTTTGAAATATGTATGATTAGATGGCAAACATGGTATAAATATATACATAGTTAAAAATAGAGTGGCCTGTTTTCTAGATCAGACAGTGAATATTTGGGACTTTGCAGGCCATCCAGTCTGTTGGCAGCTACTCAACTCTGCTGTCGTAGTATAAACGTAGCCACAGACAATACATAAAGGAGTGAGTGAGGCCGTGTTTCAGTACAGCTTTATTTTATTTTATTTTATTTTATTTTTTAAACATTTTATTTATTTATCTGACAGAGAACAAGAGAGCACAAGCAGGGGAAGCCGGCAGAGGGAGAGGGAGAAGCAGTCTCTCCACTGAGCAGGGAGCCCAATGTGGGGTTTGATCCCAGGATCCAGGGATCATGACCTGAGCCAAAGGCAGTCGTTTAACTGACTGAGCCACCCAGGCACGCCAGTACAACTTTATTTAATAAAACAGGCAGCTGGCTAGATCTTGGCCCATGGGCTATAGTTTGCCAACCCTATTTTAGACCATATAAAATAGTTTTACATTTGAGATTTCTCGATTATCCAGAGGGCTTTTTCTTGGAAGGAAAGGGGAAACAAGGAGATGTAGGATAATAACAACAGCATTTAATACTTCTGCACATAGTTTAGTTTATGAACTTTTCTTTTTTTCATCTAATAAGTGTCTGTTGAAAACCTGCTGTGTGCCAGGCACTGGGGATATTGTAAGAAGCAAGACTTGTCCTCACAGTGCTTATTTTCTGGTAGGGGAAACAAAGTAAACAGAGAAACGACATAATGATATATTGTGATTGGTGATATGAAGATGTTTAAAAAGTTATATTTTTTGGAATCCCCTGAAAATATTTATTGTGTGCTAAAATACATGTGGCCATAATATTTTCATTCATAAATTTATATTATTTTACAATCCTGAAATTAAAAAAATACTTGAACTATGACTTAAAATGTATCTTCTTGGGGCGCCTGGGTGGCTCAGTCGTTAAGCGTCTGCCTTTGGCTCAGGGCGTGATCCCAGCGTTCTGGGATCAAGCCCCACATCAGGCTCCTCTGCTGGAAGCCTGCTTCTTCCTCTCCCACTCCCCCTGCTTGTGTTCCCTCTCTCGCTGCCTGTCTCTCTCTGTCAAATAAATAAAATAAAATCTTTAAAAAAAAAAGTATCTTCTGTGTTGTATTAGTTTCCAAGGGCTGCCTTAACAAACTACAATAAACTGAGTATTTTAAAACAAATATATTCCCTCATGATTATGGAGGCTAAAAGTCTAAAATCAAGGTATTGGCAGCCTCCAGGGAAAGATATTTCCTTTCCTTTTCCAGATCCTTTAGTCCAAGGCTTTCTTTAGCTTGTGACAACTCCAATCTCTAACCAGAGTTAGGATTTCAACATATTTGGTGGAGAGGTGGGACAGATTCAGCCTAACATGTATTTTCCTGCTTTCTTGACCAAAAACCCACATAGAGTAGTTTTTACATTTTGACCCAGAATATGCAAATATATATGTGTGTATATAAAGTTCCAACAAAAGTTTTGCAAAATAATATTTACCCTTATTACATGTGATATATTGTTTTTTGTTATTTTACTCAATTTTATTGTTTCAATTATATATATATACATATTATATACATATACATATAGCTTGCAACCCATTAATGTATTGAAAACCTGCAATTTGTAAAACATACAAATTATACAGTGTTTTGTCTACAGTATTTATTGAATATCTCCTGTACAAGTTGCAGTGGAAAATAGGGATCCTTCCTTCATTTATAGGAAAACAGAGGCAGTAAAAAAAATTCACCAATGATCAGAATAGTAGGCCAAAATTGGTGTGTTTCTTAACACCTTAGTATTCAGTTTGTCCACAGACCAGCTATCAGTATCACCTAGGATCTTGTTAGAAATGCAGACTCTCAGGCCTACTGAATGAGAATCTACATTTGATCAAGATTTTCAGAGATTTGTAAACTCATTTGTATACAAGTTAGAAGTTAGAACTGCCCTAGAGAAGTCCATAGTGAAGTCCCGTAGAGATTCAGAGCCTTTTGCTTTCAGTTGTGGGAGACCCAGGATGCTGTCTTAGAGAATAACAGTATTTGAACTAGACCTTAAAGCTTGAATAAGATTGGACATACAGAGAAATGTTACACTAGGCAAAATAAACATTATGGGCAAAGGCTAAGAGAAAAGGCAAAGACACCTTTAGGAGTGTCGAGTTTGGCTCGAGTGTATAATATATGAGGGTGAATAGGGGAGGGTAGTTTTTTTAGAAGTCAAATAACAGAGCTTGGAATATCAGGATAGAGTTATTTTTGACCAGGAGCATGATATACCCAGAACCTGACTCTAAAAATGTAATTTGACAAGAGTATAAAAGGAGTGTGCTGTAAGAGGAGATTTGGAATGGACGCTCTGTTTAGGAGGAGCTTGCTATTATCTAAACAAAAGGTACTAAGTATCAGCTTTACTGCAGTGACATTGGGAACAGAGACATCAGTGGACAAATAAAACATGGCACCCGTTGGATGGATGAAGTGAAAGAAGAAGGGGGAGTCAAGGATGAATTCAGGGTTTCCTGCCTAGGTGACTTGAAGTATGTTAGTACTATTAAAATTTTCCAATTTAGAAGTAGAAGGATTGAGAAAGGAGATAGAGTTCTATTTTAAACAAGCAGTGGAAATATAGGACTAAAATTTAATGGTAAGAGCTAGAGCTTAAAATTTTGGAGACAATTAAAATTGATACTGGTTGTTGCACCAAAAAGTAATATTTCTCTTTTTACATTAACCACATCTTACCAAAATAAATATTAGCCAAGAGACAGTATATAAAATTTGCCACGTATAGCAAGACGTCTTTGGAGAGAGTTTAGCTTTGAGAAAAAGTTGATGGGCCCATACAAACTAAATTCCAGCAGAATTCGGTCTGACTTTGAGATCATGCCCTGATTTATATATAGTGTTCCAGCTGGAAATCTCCATTGATTCTAGATACAGCGAAAAAAAAAATTTTTTCTTTCTAGTATATGTTTTCATGTTGTGATATTAAAGAGAAAGAAGTAGTTTGTCATACTTAAAATAGCTATTAACCTTTTATACATTAGTGACTTAAGTAATATTATTCAGCAGACTGTAGGAATGGTTTTCATTTCTCTGTAACATTGCAAGTTTAAGTAAATTCATATTGGTACCACTGCCAGGAAATAACCTATTTATGGTTACTGCTGCCCATCCACAGAAGTTTTTCCTATTTTACAGTTTTAAAAAATCTCTGTAGTACTCAAAAACTTGTAAGGTTTGGTTATAAAATGAAAACAATGTGTAAGCTGTGATATGAAGGAGTCCAAATTTGAGAATGTAATTCCCTCTGTGATTGAAAGAGAATGTGGTGGAGTTTTTAGTAACACTTAAAATATAAAAAGAAAGGCCCATGCTACCAATTCTTCATAGTATTCTTTTTAATTGGTTGGTGTCTTAAACTAAGGTAATTACCGTTAGGTGCCAGTTAGCTCCTAAAGTGAAGAAAGATTAGAAAATAATTAAATTCCTTTGTCCCAACTTTTCTATTTCAAGTCCGAATTCCACACAAAGATTCTGCTTGATTACTAGTCATTGATTTCTCTGATTTCTGAACTACAACACCTACGTTCTCTTATTCCAGATCTCCTAATTTATTCATGCTAAGATGCATCAAAATATAAAATATTGATAATATTTGATTGGTTATTTGTAAGTGAATGTGCAAGTGAAAAATGAATTGTAGAAGAGTATTTTAAGAATAACAGAGACATAAAAATTTGCCTTGTTTTCAAATGCGTAGCCCCTATAAATCTGAGATCTGACAGTTTACCTTTCAGGTAGAAATAGTACTTGTTCTGTAACCTGAAAGAAAATTCAGTTATGGAGTGCCTGGGTGGTTCAGTTGGTTAAGTGTCTGCCTTTGGCTCAAGTCATGATCTCGGGGTCCTGGGATTGAGCCCCACATCGGGCTCCCTGCTTCTCCCTCTTCCTCTGCTGCTCCCCCTGCTTGTGTGCGCACTCTCTCTCTCTCTAATAATTAAATTTAAAAAAAACTTAGAAAATTCATGTATATTTTTTATATATGAATATATATATTTTTTACATATAAAACATAATTATATGACTACATTTGGCTTACTACAGTAGCTATTTTAAGTAGGAAAATGGTTTTTTGCTAGTGTAATAAGATAAGAAAAACAAAATAATATGTAAATAGTGGGAAAACCAGGCCAGATTATCATTATTTAAGTATGATAGGATATGTTTGCAATCAAACAGAAATCTAAGAGACTAAACTAGCAAATTGTTAAAACTCTTACAATAGAGAATTACGTAGATGGTAACCAAGCAGTTACAGAGGCTGAAACCAGTTGAAAAATATAATAGGCAGCAGATCAGTTCATAGCATCCAAAATTACAAAATACTTAGAAATAATTACCATAAGAAATAAATGTATATGACATATTTGAATAATACTAAAAACATTTTCAGATAGATTCCCTGGTTTCCAAATAGGAAGATTCAGTATTGTAAAGCTGCTGTCAAGCTTCCCAAAGATTACTTTAATGCCAGTAAGAATATCAATGAGGTTTTAAAGTTTTAATAACTTGACAGTAAAGTTTATCTGCAATAAAAATAACTAACATTTATTGAATGCTTGTTAGGAGTCAGACTGGGAGAAAATATTTGTACTGGTAATACAGAAAGGGCTAGTATCCAAAAAATGCATATAATATCCAAAGAATCCCTATAAAATAGTTTTAAAAAACAATCATTTAGACAAAAGAGCTAGAAAACTCACTGAAGACAAATGGCATATAAACATGAAAAGACAAGTTCAACCTTATTAAGTGGTCAAAGAAAAAAATTAAAATTATAAATAGAATTTTTTTCTTTTCAAATATAAAAAACAATTTGGGAAAATGCATCACTAGTGGGTTAGTAAAGTCACATAACATTTTTGGAGGCCATCTTTCAATTTTAAATGCATATAACTCTTAAAATTAATGTGTTCTCTTTTAAGGGTTTATTATGAAGAGTAAAATTCTGTAAGTACTGACTTAGAGAAGTATTTACAACCTGCTATTATCTAAAAAATTAAATTACAGAACAATATGAAAAGTTTCTACTATGTTACCTTCCCTTTTCTTTTCAAAGATACCTGTCTTGGGGCACCTGGGTGGCTCAGTCAGTTAAGCATCTGCCTTGTGTCTGCCTTCTGCTCAGGTCATGATCCTGGGGTCCTGGGATTGAGCACTGCATTAGGCTCCCTGCTCAGTGGGGAGTCTGCTTCTCCCTCTGCCTCTGCCCTCCGCCTGTGCTCTCTCTCTCAAACAAATGAATAAAAAGCTTAAAAAAAAAAAAAAGTACCTATCTCCCATTTATCTCAACATATTATGTTGTTAACGCTGTCACTTCAAAGGTGGAAAGCAGGGAAATGATATACTTTATGTAAATCCTGCCTTATTTTCAGTTTTTACATTAACCAAATGTTACTTATATCTAAGATTGTGTTAGCTCAAAGTGGCAATGGCTTCAACAAGATAGAAATGTAGGTCTCAGGGGTGCCTGGGTGGCACAGTGGTTAAGCGTCTGCCTTCGGCTCAGGGCGTGATCCCGGCGTTATGGGATCGAGCCCCACATCAGGCTCCTCCGCTGTGAGCCTGCTCTTCCTCTCCCACTCCCCCTGCTTGTGTTCCCTCTCTCGCTGGCTGTCTCTATCTCTGTCAAATAAATAAAAAAAAAAAAAAAGAAAGAAATGTAGGTCTCAAAAAAAAGAAATGCAGGTTTCTGGCAACTCAAGGCCAGTAGGAAACTTTGAAGTCATCATGAACCCAGATTCCTTCTGTGTCGGGGGGGGGGGGTTAAGATTTACTTATTTATTTGAGAGAGAGAGAGTGTGTGTTTGCGGGGGTGGTGGGGCAGAGGGAGAGAGAATCTCAAGCAGACTCCCCACTCATCGTGGAGCCTGACTTAGGGCTCAGTCTCACAACCCTGAGATCATGACCTGAGCGAAACCAAGAGTTGGGATGTTCAACCAACCAAGCCATGCAGGGGCCCCAAACCCAGATTCCTTCTGTCTTTTGCTCCACTTCCCTTATATTGGCTTCCAACCTGTAGATATCCTCCTGATTCATGGTGATTGCTAGAGCTTTAGCCATCCCATCAGAGTTACCAGCAACAGGTAAAAAAGGAAGGGCAAAGGGGGGGTGACTTCCCAGCTAAATCAGTTCCCTGTCACAATCCTTTTCTTAAGTCCTACCCAGCAGCACTTCTGATTATATTTCATTAGCAGAACTCAAGTGGACACACCTTGCTTTGTCTTTTACCTGGTCTTTTACCTGGGACCATCACTGTCTTTACTAAAATCAGGGTTATATTACAAACGAAGGGGAAAATATATGTTGGGTAGGCATCAAATAGATTCTGCCATAGGAATTTTTTCAACAAGCTGAACTACAATTTCTATTATGTATGCACACACATACACACATGATCTTTATTGTATATCTCTATTTTGTGTAATTACACTTCAAAATTGGATTCCCTGTAATATTTTTAGAAAGAATTTATGCTGTTCAACAGCCACTTATTAAATCATGAACTTGGCTTTGTTATTATTCAGGATGTGTCATTAAAAACTAATCATTTCCTGAATTGTCATGAATGTCGCTTCAAGGTCTTTGGAGATAGATAGTACTGTTGAAGTCACAATTGCATTGCTTATTGGCTGTATGGCTCTGTGTGTCCCTGTTGTTCTCCATGCACACTCCATTTTTGTATATTTCATACTGCATTGCAACTTGAGATTTATAGGCAAGTAAAGCCCAAATGGGAGCTCCTTGAAGAGCAAGAACTATCTTATTCAGAATGAGTGCTTATTGAATATGTAAGATGAAAATTCTGTTGAGGACATGTATAGAATGTACTGGAGTGTTATAAGCTATTCCAAAAGGAGAGTTAGAAGTATGTTTTTTATAATAGAGCATTGCTCGGATTAGCATATAGTTTCTCAAAGGAGGTGGTGCCTAATTTCTTCATATGTAAAATGTAGATTAACTACTTCACTGGGATGTTTTAAGGATTCGGTAAATTAATATTTGTAAAAGCATATATATGGTAATATTTAATTACTGATAGTGGTAGGAAAACCAATTTTATGCTCTCCAAACTCACGCCTCTTATCCTGTCTTAGATTTCTAATTGTTTCATCTTTGTTGATTTTGCTTTCCCAAGTATGTTTTATAAAAGCCACTTCTTTAAACTCATTCTCTACTGCCTTAATCCAGTAATGTGATTTTCAGTTACACAGTCAATACATTGACCTCACATAAAATCAAGAAAGAAGTAAAATACATTATTTTAAAATTCACTAGCAGTTACTCAGAGCTTGTTCAATGGTGAGAAAAAATTGCCATGTATGTGATTTTAGAAAGCATGTGCTTAAATGGGAGTATGGCATGTTGTAGAGTGAAGAAGGTTAACATTTCAAAGGGAAAAGAAGAAGCCCAAGGACTAGAGAAGTATGAAGTAAAATAAGAGACACGGTGTCATAAAAGCAGAGAGGTTAAAAGACTAGAAGGGAAAACAGGTATTGGAGAAGCTCTTAAAGGTGTTTAGAAAGTTCAAGAAAACTGAGTTCGTTGGAATTTACCTGGTGGAGATCCTTAAAAGAGTGTTAATGAAGTGCAAAGAATCCAGTCCATATTTATTAAAGGGTAAATTAAATGGTAGAATCTAAGATACAGGTTTTCCATTTAAGAAATTTGACCATTATCAGAAAAAAGAGAATGAAGTTAATGGGTTCATAAAAGCCTCTTTAAGATGGGGGTACATCTGAGGGGATTATGATAACATAACAGACCAAATTCTAGGAATTTCTTAGAACTCTGCAGACCGTGCATGATGGGATAGCCATCTGGGGGTCTTTGTTGATAAACTGTTAAAAACGTTTCTAGTGTGAATAGCCACAAACATTTTCAGTGCTTTTTTGTTGGTTGAGTAAACCGAAGAGCATGAATGCAAAAGCAAAATTTGATGCCAAATCACAGAAGTTGCCATAAACACAGAAGTTCCCCTAGTGAGGACACTGCCTGTGCCTGAATTTCATTTGTTTCTGCTGCTACCATTTCTTAATTTTTCCTGGTGACTAGCCAGATTAGAACTATGAATGAAGACTAACTGGTCTTGCCCAGATGGTAGATGAGATATAGGTGACTTAGGTAAGTGGAGAAAATATTTATGGGTTTGATGTGATGATCTGGTCTGATCTGGTCTGTCTTAGAATGAAAAAGATGTGCTTATTCTTTGTCATGGGGGTTTGCAACCTTAGTATATGCCTAAATCTACAGCTGCTCCTCATTTTCCAGATGGCATCTATGGCTGGGAGTACTTTTTACCATCTGCACTTCTCAAAGAGTTTGTGAACTCTCTCTTTTAATTATTGGAAATGGAAAAACTAATTGGTAAAGTGGTTAAATGATGTAAAAGATAAAGTTGGAGCTTTTCACATTCTGTTTAACCTTTTAAATAAGATCAGTGCTTTAAATGCTTTTTGACTTTCATCTTTGCATACCTGCCATCTTTGATATTTGCAGTACTCCAAAATACTTTGTAATAACTATTTGTACATTGACTGGTATTTTGAGCCAAATTCCAAAACTCGTACCTCCTTCCAGTACTGTACTGTTTTTGACATGTGCATAGAGCAACTAACACTGAATGAATGCAGAGTACAAACTTATGTGAATTGTTCCATTCATCCAATAATGTTTTCAAGTCGGTAAGGTGTAGTTTCATGATTTGTAAAAGTAATTGAGAAAAACAAACTTTTTATGTGTTGCTCATGTTTCTATATATGTAAAACATGGAGATAGTGGGAGAAGCAATTTCCTGCTTAGGTAATACTTTTTTAACTAGCTGAGCATAATAGGAGTGACATCTGACTCTGAAAATGAACATATTCTCTATCTAGGGAATTCTAGATTTGGAGTGTTATTAGGTTTTAGTTTTTCTTCTTCCAGTTTTATGAGATGTATTTTCTTAATGATGTGTTGTAAATAAGTATCCCCTAATAATCAGTAGATACAGTACTTACTCACCATCTTTTCTCTTTAGGCAGGTTCTACTGGGGAAAATTCTCTAGATAGTTTGTCCATTTATAAAATTAGACACTTGCCATCTTTGCTCATTTTCAAGTTCTCTGTTTACAAAACTATTAAGAAGGTGTGAAATGCAGCCAAACTTCCCAGTTTATGGGAAATGTCTGATGATTGCATTTCCTACATGTTCATTGTTCACACATGAAGAAATTTGGCAGCTGCGAGATTATTAAGTTTAGAGTATCCAAATCTAACCCTCACTGGGATTTTGGTTTCCTGCTTTCCACCCCCACCATCTCACCCCTTTTGTAATCATATTTGTGGTAAGTGCTATGGTATTATTTCTTAAGGTTGACGATCCTTCAGTTTTCTTTGTTTGCCATTTATCAGACGCTATGAATAAATCATAGACCAGGAGCTCACCTGATACAGAGTCCTGGCTTCACACAGAAACATCCCCCAACTCTTAAGGAGGCTCCTTCTCAGTAAAGAGTTTTTATGGTGGTGCCATTGTTGAGAGAGGGACAGTGATGGTAGCTAATCTACATGCTGTAATTATTTCGTTATTACTTGCTAGAAAATTTATGGTCATACACATGAGTTTGTAACTAACTGAAAATAATAGAAAATGGTTTGTGTATATTGTTTTGGTTGATTTAATTTTTACTTGATTTGGCTTTTAATTCTAGTAAGCTTTTCCTGTTAAAAACTTCAGATTACTCTGTTTCTTCATGATTACTAAAGATCAGTCGTGGAAAAGTGAGATGTTTTTTCTGAATACATGTACTACTTTTAGAGATTTAAATATGTAGAGTTATGAAGGGAGAAAACTATATGATTTGTTAAGTGGATCAAAAGGCAGCAGCTCCTTTGATCCTAAGAGCTGCCGATAGTTAAATAGATCCTGGGTGTGCATGTGTTCAGTTGACAAGAAAAAGGAGACAAAGAAATGGGAAGTTGGGGCAGAGGCGTAATGAAAGTAGGACAAGGAAAAGAAGATAGACTAGGACTAGTTAGCACCATGATGCCATAAGCAACTGCCTCAGGTACTTGTCTCCTCCACTTTAGCCATCCCTCAAGAATGCTGTAATGTCCAGATGGTGAACACTACCATGTGGAGGTCAAGTTTGACATATTCAGTGTCTTTTATGTATTTCTTAAGTCTGTTTTCAAAATGATGGTGGTGGGGTGCCTCGGTGGCTCAGTCAGTTAAGTGTCTGCCTTTGGCTTGGTTCGTGATCCTGGGGTCCTGGGATGGAGCTCCGCATGGAGTTGGGCTCCCTGCTCAGTGGGGAGCCTGCCTCTCCCTTTGCCACTCCCCCTGCTCGTGCTCTCTCTCGCTCACTCGCTCTCAGATTAAATAAATAAATTTTTTTTAAAAAGTAAAAATAAATGATGGTGGTAATAGTTATTATTACACTGAAGGTTATTCTGAAGATTAGCAAACTTGCTTTTTTGTTTAGTAAGTCACTTGAATAAAAGGTTCTGTGAATGAAAATTATGATCACCATTGTCTTCAGTGAGTATTCTGCAGTGGGAAAAGTAAATTTAGAATTTGAAACTCTGTCCTTTGTGTTTCATTCACAGGCTGTAGAAGAAGAAGATAAGATGACACCTGAACAGCTGGCAATAAAGAATGTTGGCAAGCAGGTGAGGTATACACCGTAGTAGGTTATGCAGTCGCGCGATAACGCGCTCTTGTAGAGTTCAAACTGTTTTAGGGCCTGTGTATGATTTTTTTTCCCTTGTTTGTTCACTCTACATTTTTCTTTTGTCATGTAAATATGCTAATTTTTAAAGGTCACTGAATTATTTGATGTCAGATTCTCTTTGCCACGTATAGTGAAGTCACAAATATATCTGTGAGATACTATAGTGAAAATAACTCACTAGAAATAAATGAGGAAACTTACATCCTGAGTTAATTTTTCAAGTATTATTTTTACTTGAAATAATATTATCATCGAGGATAATAGAATGGTTTATTTCATATGTAACAGTTTTTTAAATGATACAGTTTGTCAATATGTAGGCTTCGGTATATAGGTAATGTTCCTGAGAAGGCTGAGAGCCCCATTGGATTATAGTGAGTGAGGAGAAAAGGTTTTAAGTATTTGCTCTTTCACATTTCCAAGACGAAATATATATTTTAGTTCCTATTTTCTGAGGGTTGGGGGAACACACCAACCAATTAAAAGAATCTACAGATTAATTAGACTGTTTTTTAAAGAATGTTGATTACATTTTTTTTCATTTCATGGAACATGGTTATCATATTGCTGATGTTGGCAGAATCTTGATATTTCAGATGCAAGACACTAAGCTGTCTTTGCTTTCAGCCATCCTACCATATGCTCTGATCCCATCACATCTCACAAGCTATGTAGGTTTGGGCCAGGACCATTCTTGGATGGGAAATCTCTAAGAATCACCCAGCTGCCACAAGAAGTAATGTAGATAACTGAGGGAAGTGTGTTACCAATTCACTACAAAACCAGTTACTCCAATAGAGCAGTAGGGGCAAAGGTCTGACTTAAATGTCATAATTAGTGAAATTAAATCTCACTACATTCTGAATATTATAATTTAAAAACAGCTAGAACCCTCCCCAAACAAAATGAAATACAGTTCATCTTCTTCTCTCATCCTGTGTGATCTAGTTAGTTACCTTGTCTTTTCCCACTACTTATTGGAGTCTAATATATATTATTAGATCACCAACTTGGAGTCTTGCACTTTATAGAACCACTAACTGCTTTTTGAATAAATGACTCTGAGGGTATGATGTAGATTTTATTTTCACAGTTAGCAACAACTAAAAGGTCTAAATTAAAATAAGGCTGAAAAATATGTCATGGGCAAAGTTGAATAATCACCAGAATCATTTTTTTTAATCTAGCACTTCACTGGTTTAGCCTATTGCGTGGCAAAAGCAAAACTGTCTGTAATGGAATCAGATCACTATCTTTTTCTCCTGCCAGTCTTTCTCAGACACTTTCACCTAAAATGTCCTAAGGCTGATTTCTGAAATAAGGAAAATTTAATATGTGGTCTAATTACTTGAAATTATTTGTAGCATGTAATATTTCTGTGTTGTTTAAGGAACTCAAGCATATATTAAAATTGTAATTTAGAAAAGAACAGCCAAGAAATAATTCCAGTGATGAGCATTTGTTTAAAGTTAGGAGTCTTGGGTATTTTAGCAATACCCATACAAAAAGAATGCTTTAATTGAGAGGTTTTTATTGTGTGCAATATATATATTTTAAAGCTTTCACGTTTAGCTGAAATACTTCATTCAGCTCAGCCTTAAACATAAATATCAATTAAGCATTTTAATTTAACTTCATTTATTACAGTGTTATTTTAAGCCTCATTTTTAAGTCCGATGTTTCCAATGTAGATTTGATCAGGTTTCAGTTAAAAGATTGTATCTAGGTACTTTCTGTGATACTTTATTTTTTCAAAATAGCTGCAGAAAATATTTATTCTTACCATTATTTTATACATATTATATACATGTAAAATATGTGTATCTTAACATTGTATTTAAATTTTTAAACAACAGTGGCTTTTGATCCAAGAATATTTCCTGAATCATTTAAAGCACTTTTTCCTGAAATATTAAACATTAAAATTATACAGGAATTAAATCTAAATTAAAATTACAGAGGAAATGATGAGAGAGAATTCACATTGAACTCTTACCTATTGGTACATCTGTGAGTAAAGAACCCACTCAGACAATCAATAAATATGAATGGCAGAAAATGTGCACCCATACTGGGGCTTCTGCACACTTACAAATGCTTATACTTTGTTTTTAAAAAATCAGATGCGGCGGCTATATAGAATTCCTTGTTACTCTTTGTAATTTCTGATACAGAGTCATGGCACTGATTGTGTAAAGCAGTTTTTCATTGGGCAAACTATTATTTTATCAGGTACTTAATTGTTTAATACATTTAGTAATCCTAGAATATAACAACATATTAGGAAAATTAAATTATAAAATATATATAAATTTAGGTTTGGCTTTCTTTACCAGTTTCATGAACTACTTAAACTAAGTAATAATGTGGTTCCTTTTTTTTCTTTCCTTATTTTTTTATTTAGGACCCCAAACGTCATTTGGAGGAACATGTGGATGTACTTATGACTTCAAATATTGTCCAGTGTTTAGCAGCTATGTTGGATACTGTCGTATTTAAATAAAACAATGCAAAAAGCTATTGGTGATACTTTTCAGCGTATATTCCTCTATTGTTCCTAATGCTCAAAATCAAGGGACCTCTGAAGGTGTGTTTGGTTAAATGTAAGACATCTGGCATCATTTGCAGCACTGTAACACCTTCAGTCTCAGTTGTGCAATTACTTCTGTTTCTTTAGTCAGGGTCTTTGCAGATTCCAAAGTTGTATAAGAATACATCAAAGTGGACAAATTTTGTTAAGATCCCATTTAATATTTGAAGAAATCAGTAACACAAATATATTTTGATTGTTGCTTACAAAATAAAATACATTTACAATCTATGTCTCCTGAGGTTTTTTGGCACTGGGTGGAATTGACAGAATAACATTTGACAGTGCTCTCGAAATCTCACACAAAGCTATGTTTCTCTTTGCAATTTAAGATCTTATAACACATAAAACATCGACGTGATAACAAAACTTCACAAATGTAGAATGATTGCCATTAAGGAGTTGCTACCCCATTAGTGCGTAACCCAGAAAAAAAAATGTTGACATATTTTATTAAAAGTATCTGTCACAAATTAACATTGTATAGTCAATATCTTAACATATACTTTCCAGGATTTCAGAGGAATACATTTAAGAAGAAAAAGGGGACAATGTTAATTTAGGCATTATTATTTTTTTAAGGAGTACATTCTACCAACGTTGAGATTATCTGGGAGTTGCCTGCTGCAAACTCCACTAGACTTTTTGTTAAGACAGCCATAGAAGGTATATAATCTCTTCAAAGCAAATTGAGAAAAGTCCCCATATGTGAGTTTAATATCATAAGCACATAAGAAATAATTTTGTTATTGTTTTCTCTCACCTTTCCCAAATTAAAAGTACTCCGTTTTCTGATAAAGACAAAAATTTGACTAATGGCAGGTTTTATAGATGATCTTATCCCTCAACATGTTTCTAACCCAATATACATAAATAACTGCCCCCATTAATACTCATGGCATAGCACCATTCTGGGTACACCAAGGAGTATGGGAAAACATACGGAGACAGATTTAATTCTTGTCTGTACCCTTTGTGAAAATATGGTAAAAATGTTTGTTTCTAAGGCTTCATTAAAAGAGGGTTTTACTTGGGGACTTGGAATTTAGGCTTAACCCCTACTAGAGGTGATGGGAATGTGGTGGACCAAATTACTGTCCTATTTGAACAATTCTAGGCTCTTATTGGTTGCCTAATGAACAGTTACCAGAAGCTAAAAGTAGAAATGGCTTAAATTCCCACTGTGTTTCACAGTCTCTTTTTTGGTGGAATAAGAGGTATTCCGAGCGTTTGCTTATCTTGTGGCTTTTTCTCATATATAGTCATAGTATGTTTTATGTAGGACATGTAATATGTATTAATTTAATTGTTGAGATTACAACAGCTAACCATTTACAATTAAAATATAAGTGGAAGTTAGCAGAAGTTTTCCTTTTGCCTAATTTAATCTTGTGCAGACTTTTTTGGATACATGGTTTTTCCCCTTACATAAATAGGGTTCTATGATTTATTTCATGGACACTCATTAGAGCTAGTCAATATTTTTTTCATACAGTATGCCCTTAGAAGAAGGCCTCAATAATCCAGAGGCCGTTCTCAACATTCCATTTGAAATGCTTGGTTTTTCATTTTAGTCTCCTGAAAACATCTCCTGAGAAGGCTTACCCAATGCCTGCCTTTTGCTCTTATTTGATCACCTCATTGCCGTGGATTCCCCACAACCAGTACCACTTTCTACTACTTGGTCCATGTTGGAAAAACTCCCAATTTCAAAACCTTACCAGGATCCCTCCTGGCAAAAACCTGCATTTTCTTTCGAGATTTGGAATGGATCAAAATTAGGATGCCCTGAGTCTCAATGAACATTTTGTCCTGGAATGTCCAGCTATTTTAGCAGCGGCCTGATGGCTCAGGTCCAGTTAGGCATTGAAACGACTTACTTAATCACAAGCTCAATAAGGTGTGTATGTGCTTACGTGAGCATCTTTACCCATCTACTATCCAGCATTAAAGCAGCACAAGAACCAAAGCTCCTGCTTGCCTCTAGTATAGAGATGTCCCTGCTTTCCTCTTTGACTAACATGGGGCCATTGGAAGCTCCAACCTCACTATACAGTGTGATCTGCCTGGACCACGAGCACCTGGCTCTTCTGGGAGCTCATTATATATACAGAATCCAGACCCCCCACTTCAGGACCTGAATCAAGAATCAAGAATTCTGGCATGGTTCATATGCACTTTAAAGTCTGAGAATCCCTGCTGCACACAAGTATGGCTCAAGAGCAGGTGTGCCGATCTTGAGGAAAGTGAGTTTTCCCTTTTGAGCATATGTAAGTTCAAGACATAGCCTGTAATGAGGAATACTGAATTTAGTACTGGTAATCTTAAATCAGAATGCACATTTATCTCCTATTCCAATTCCTTAAAAACTGAGGAAGGTGCCCTCTATTCCTTTTCTATACTTTAACATTTCATTTTTGCATTCTACATTCTTTAAAAAGTTAATTCAGGATGCCACGAATGAGAAAGCCTCAAGAGCCCAGGTGCAGTCTCGCCTTTTTGGCTACCTACTTAAAGGCTCTTGTCCCAATGAGAAAGGGGCGGAGGGTAACCTTGGAAGCAGGGGACAGAGAGGCGCTCAGAGACAAAGAAGTTAATGATCTAAGAAAGGAGAAAACTCGAATAGCTAAAATTGGGCAAAAACCTCTCAGGAGAAATGGTGGTGGAAGGCAAAGGGCATAAAAAACAAGTGTCAAATAGTGGCATAGCTACCGCCCCCTCCCCCGCACCCCGACGCCTCAACAGCCAAGGCCCAGCTTGTCGATGACGCTTCATGGCCAGGAGCTGAGATTTGCTGCCGAAAGGAAAAATGGGTCTGGCTGTATTTTTCTCTCAGAAAACCGTCTCGGCTTCATTCGGACATCTGGTCACCCACTTGTCCAGCCCAGGGCGGTCCGCGCTGGGCCTGGCTCGCGGCGCCCCGCTGGAGGCCACAGCTGGTGCCCTCTGCAGCCAAGGCGCCCAGCCCGCCTCGGGGACTCAGGCTGGGCTCCGCGCTGACCGTTCGGCCCACTGAGGCAGCGCTCTTTAAAAAGGCGCCCGCCTAGGCGGAAGTAGAGTCTGGTTAACCCCTCTCTGCCCAAGTCCAGGACCCACCCTATGTCCCCAGCGCCGCTTTCCGTCAGGGAGGTGCCGAGGCCCGAGGAGGGCTGACGCGTGCTCTCGAAGGCTTCGGCTGCACCGGCCGGAGGTTCCCGGGCCGTGCCTCTGCCCCTGGAAGAGTGTGTGCCCCTGGTGTCTGCGCCAGCGCGGCTCTGCCCAGGCTCCCTGAGTCTCCCGGGCGGCGGCTGCCTCTGGGGACCGCCGGGGAGCTGGGCAGCCTAAGCTCAGGCCGCTCGGGGACGTTAGACAATGCACCAGAGCCGGGCGGATGGCCGGGCGGATGGCCGGGCGCGGGGAGGGCCATTCAGGCTGCCAGTCCTAGCAGTGCTCGGCGCGGAGCCCGCCCGCCTGTCGGCCAGCCTGCGGGGCCCAACTGAGCTCCCGCCGCGCGCCTCCTCCTCCTTCCCGCGCGGCTCGGCGTCCCGGGGAAAGCCGCAGGAGGGCAGATTGGCGGGTGCCGCCACCGGAAGCAACTTGGGGCGGATGAAGCCTCTGTGCTCTTGGCCCTCAGGTCCAGGCGCAGGGCTGGGCTCCTCTCTAGACCCAGTACTGGGAGATTTCTGCCGACATCGCAGGGTCGCTTTGGGCCTCGTGCTATTTATTTGTGCCAACATCTTTTTAAATTGGTTATTTTCTCTATTCCTCCGTTGATTCTTCCTCATTTTAAACTTACTGGCACGGGTTTGTTTTTTTTTTTCCCCTCCCCTCCAGATTATATAAACGTTGCACACACACACACACACGCACACACACACGCACACGTCTTCGGTATCGATCACTGCGTTGACACCACTTCCACTCTGTCTCCCCAGATCAGCGCTTCCAGCGAACCCATTTGCACGAGGACTCGGCCCTTTCTTTTCCTGGCGAGGCTTTTGAACCTTGTCGCCAAGCCAGTACCTCAGAGAGAAGGAAGTGCAGTGGGACGCGCGGCATGCATGGCGCCTGCCCCCAGTTAGATGCTCTTCAGATAATCTGCAACCAAGCTCGCTGATAAAATATTTAGTAAAGACCTCGTAAACATCACTGCAAATACATTAAGGCACTTCAGCCCGACAGCTTATGATTATTTCAAAACTTAAAAAGGTGATCATGGATTGTCACTGTTTCAGTGCTCGAGCAAGAAACCGAACCTTCCCGAGGTGGGCGGATGGGTGGGTGAGTTGCAGCTTTTCGCCCCCACTTCTCCCCCCTCCCGCTCACTTTCATCGCTGTGGCTCTCAGCAGCAGTGATTTATTTATTTATGTATGTAGTTAAAAAGGTGTGCGTGGGGGGGGGGCGGTTCGCCGAGGACACGCAGGACCTGCTCACAAAGGACTGGCTCAGGTGTTATGTGCTTCCGTATTAACTGGAAAAGACAGACTCTGGAACTTTTACAGGGCGAGAAGAGGCCACCGGCTCGCGCTTTGTATACTTTGCACTTGAAATCGTTACATTCAACTGAATATTTGGCTCATTCAGATCCGAAAAGTCTCCTAGCATCATCGAATTCCCTCCTCCGCCCCTCGGCTCGAGAGGAGGGAGGTGGGGGGAAGGTAGGAAAATGTTTAGTAAATTGCACATCTTTGAATCTTCCTAAAGCAGTGGTCACAAAGCTTAAAGGTGACACAACAGTGCTCACGTAAAGCCAACACACATTCCCCACCCCCCAAGCCAACAATAAAATCATCCCCTTCAATTTGCCATGATCGTCGCGACCAGGAGCCAGGTGATTATCCTAATTAATGTCTATCTAATTAAATTACTGTCAGCAGTTAACCAATGGCAGGAGCCGTTTCATCGGCTGCACAAGCAGCAAGATCAAAAGTGAGCCTTTTCTGATTGCTGCATAGTGTCAATTGGCCAATCTCTTCTCCCAGGGAAAAAAAAAAAGTAAATCAAACCTTTGAGAAGCATTTGCTGGTTGAAGTGCTTTCTGTCTAGTGAGGGGGTCTGTGGATTTCTAGTTTATGATAAATAGGACTTTAAAAACCAGGGACAGGAGGGCGAGTGTTCAGGTTCTAGAGCTATGCAGCTGGAGCACTGCCTTTCTCCTTCTATCATGCTCTCCAAGAAATTTCTCAATGTGAGCAGCAGCTACCCACATTCAGGCGGATCTGAGCTTGTCTTGCACGATCATCCCATTATCTCGACCACTGACAACCTGGAGAGAAGTTCACCTTTGAAAAAAATTACCAGGGGGATGACGAATCAGTCAGATACAGACAATTTTCCTGACTCCAAGGACTCACCAGGGGACGTCCAGAGAAGTAAACTCTCTCCTGTCTTGGACGGGGTCTCTGAGCTTCGTCACAGTTTCGATGGCTCTGCTGCAGATCGCTACCTCCTCTCTCAGTCCAGCCAGCCACAGTCTGCGGCCACTGCTCCCAGTGCCATGTTCCCGTACCCCGGCCAGCACGGACCGGCGCACCCCGCCTTCTCCATCGGCAGTCCCAGCCGCTACATGGCCCACCACCCGGTCATCACCAACGGAGCCTACAACAGCCTCCTGTCCAACTCCTCACCGCAGGGCTACCCCGCGGCCGGCTACCCCTACCCACAGCAGTACAGCCACTCCTACCAAGGAGCCCCGTTCTACCAGTTCTCTTCCACGCAGCCCGGACTGGTACCCGGCAAAGCGCAGGTGTACCTGTGCAACAGGCCCCTCTGGCTGAAATTTCACCGCCACCAAACGGAGATGATCATCACCAAGCAGGGAAGGTAACGCTGCATTCTCGGCAGTCGCTGCTCCAGGCACGGCCCGGGGGCAAGTGCGCCGGGTGTGACTAACCCCGGTAGCGATCTTTTGGGGTCGGGAGCGGAGTGGAAGGCGCTCTGGTGCGCCCTGGAGTTGGCTGGTTTTGGAAAAAGGGAAAGTGGAAGGTGTAAGCGCCGTGGTGATGTTGGTAAGGGGGTTCCCGCTCTAGAAATGTGGTCAGAGAGCCAGGCAGGGGGCCGGAGAAAGGCGAAAGAGAGGGAGAGTCCCGGCCTGCGGCTGGGAAATTGTAGGGACGCCATCAACGCCCGGAACCAAGGGCAGGTGGAGGTGCGGGTCGCCAACCTCACTCTCCACCTGGGCAGTGACACCTGCCGACTCCGCACTCCAGCTCACCCGCCGATCTCCCCGACTTCAGCCTCACTTCTTTTCCTCCCCCACCACCCCTTCTCTAACCCAGCAAACATTGCTCATCGACGCTGGAAGAACAAGTTTTGCTTTGCTATCTGGCGCCGCGCTTCTTCCATTTAATCTTTAACATTTATGTGTTTTTTCTCTTGTTTTCTCCCCCCCCCCCCTTAATTTAAATAGGCGCATGTTTCCTTTTTTAAGTTTTAACATTTCTGGTCTCGATCCCACGGCTCATTACAATATTTTTGTGGATGTGATTTTGGCGGATCCCAATCACTGGAGGTTTCAAGGAGGCAAATGGGTTCCTTGCGGCAAAGCGGACACCAATGTGCAAGGCAAGTCCTTCCAATTAACACATTTTCCTGACACTTATTTAGGTGAGAATGATTAATTAAAGCCTTTGTGGACTGGCTCGAGAGACTTTTAAAACGATCGGCCAATGACTTCTAAAAGGAAACGAGGGGGATAGGGGGACAGACTGAGCAGCGAGAAGGGGGAGGATTATGCAAAAGCTATTTTAATCATCTCCAGTTAATAGGAAGAAAGCGAGGCCTAAAAAACCCCCAGCTAATGGGCCTCACTGTGCAATAAGGTGTGTGTGTGTGTGTGTGTGTGTGTGTGTGTGTGTGTGTCCTACGCGGTGAGGAGTTGGGACTGGGCAGTGCCCCGGGCATATGTAAACAACGTATTTCTTTCTCTAGGAAATCGGGTCTATATGCATCCGGATTCCCCCAACACGGGGGCTCACTGGATGCGCCAAGAAATCTCTTTTGGAAAATTAAAACTTACAAACAACAAAGGAGCTTCAAACAACAATGGGCAGGTCAGTGGCTCAAGCGCTCCTCCCCCCAACTCTCTCTCTTCTCTCACACACACACACACATGTCCCTCGCTAACATGCAGTCCATTAGTTTAAATCAGCATGAGAAACTGGACATATGTTTCTTTGGTTCATTAAAAAGACCTTTTAAAAATTCTATTTCCACCCTCCGATAAAGTTGTTCTTGCCCCCGCCCAATCCCCCGAGTTCCCGACCTTCCCAAGTACTGTACAAATACTTGGTTGATTTCGAGAAGGAAACCCACAGGATCTGGGGTTGTAAAAAATCTTTGTTCCTCCTAAAAGGAGGGCTAGGCGGATCGGGAGGCCCTGACGACAGGCAGTCGGGTTCGGTTTTCCTCCGGTGCTCGGGTGATCTTTGCTCCCGGGGGAACCAGGGCTGGTCTGGCCCCAGCTAGCCAGTCACCAGCCCGGCGAGTCCCGCGGTCAGTTAGCCGGGGCGGTGGGCACCAGCCAGCCCCGGCACCGCCCGCGGCCCCAGCCCAGAACACACTGACCGCGCTAACGCGCCGCCCCGCGCTCCCCTTTCTCTCCGCGGGACAGATGGTGGTTTTACAATCCTTGCACAAGTACCAGCCCCGCCTGCATGTGGTGGAAGTGAACGAGGACGGCACGGAGGACACCAGCCAGCCTGGCCGCGTGCAGACATTCACTTTCCCCGAGACACAGTTCATCGCCGTCACCGCCTACCAGAACACCGATGTAAGGAGGCCTGGGGGCTGGGCGCGCGGCGGGCGGCTCCGGCTCTTCCCGGCCCAGCCCGCAGCCCCGGCCTTTCCGGGCTCGGGCACTAACAAACAGCAGCAACAGCTGGCTCTGCTGCGCCTTTTAGGCGGAGGGCTAGGGGCCTGCTGGGCACCTTCCCTGAATACCTTGCCGGTGGGAAAACGCTTCCTAGTCGTCCCCATCGCGGGTCACACGGGCCACCTTTGAGGGGCCCAGGATTTCTAGGGCCTCTTCTTTCGGGAATTTTAATTTAGTTCTCAAACTAGAATAGATTTAAATCTCCTCTCTCTCGCTTTCAATTTTTTTTTTTTGAGTTCTTCTTCCATTTAGAAAACAAGCAGATTTCCCCCTGCATTTTATTATTGGCAAGCTTTGGCTTTATCTAAAAATAAATAAATAAATAAATAAAAAATTAAAGTCTCAGAACTGATGGCTGAAATAAACATCACTTTTTGGGTGATCAAAAGAACAGACACATTCACATATCTAAAAAGTACAATAAATCAAATTACTGGAAGCTGTGGAACGAGGTTTTTTTTTCTTTTAAGCACTTGAACCTCTTCAACATTTGCAAGTTTGCCAAAACTTATTTTACTTCTGTTGATTTGACTACTAGGAGTGACGGTGGTTTTTTTTAAAAAACTTAAATGAAATTATCAAAAATGAAAATATGCATTTATTTTAAATTAAAGCTGATTTTAAGATGCAGTTATGGGTTCTTGAGGTTGTGAATCAGAAGTGACTAACTTTTAAAAATGTGGTGAAACACTTAAAATAGACAATATTTGGGGATGAATTCAAGTGCCCCTTAAAGATTTCTGTCTTTTTGTAAAAAATGTGCATTTGAACTGACTTGGAACATGTGGGAGAACTAATTGAAAGCAATCCTTCAGTGTTAGGCATCATTAATTTAAACGTGTTCCTCATAACTTCATGACACTTTCTCTCTTTTCCCGTTCTATTCATTCCCTCAAATTTTTCAGGTAGGGAAACCTTGCTACTTAATGAACTTGTGGGCCTTAAGCCCCTGTAAAGAGTGGTGATACATTCGTAAACACCTAACCCACCTCCATAGAAGGTGAGATCGTATTAATCTTTTTTAAAAATCTTTTTTAGATTACACAATTGAAAATAGATCACAACCCCTTTGCAAAAGGATTTCGGGATAATTATGACACGTAAGTAATTTTGCACTTTCCTTCTCAAGTAGTTGTGGAATTGGGCTTTAGGTCAAAGGTGGATTGTTGTGTACAAGGCTTTTGGAAGCTCGAGTGTGTGAAGACAAGGTTGTTTCCAAGGTTTTCCTTTGCCTTTTTATGGGCTCCCCTTCTTTCTGGTGACTTTCTGGCTTGGTGCTTTTGTGATTTTGGTCAAAGATTTCCTCCACTTATTTTTATCTTTCTTATGAATTTCAAAGTTGTTGGCGGGCCTCTGGGGCTGGCTGGCTGGGGAAGCTGCCCTGGTTCCTGGGTGCGGGAGCTGTATGTGGCGCTGCAGATGCTCCGCTCAGATTGTCTGTGTCTGAAACCGCCCGATTCTGCCGGAAAGTGCATGTGGCTCTGGCAGTTGTTACATTCTCCTTGGCATATGTGACTTTTATTTACCCATTTCCAAGTTTTGTGTAATAGCTTTTCCTGTGCGAGTTTACTATGGACTGAATAAAAATGTGAACCCACCATAGGCAAGGTCACGAGCAGAGCCGCTGTTACAGTTATTTCAGGCTTTGGGAAGGACCCAGGTGCTGCTGCTGTGTATTATTTATAAGCTTCAAAAGAAAAATATTTCCTTTTATCTTTTGCATCTAGGCGTGTTTTAATTAAATGTGTTGGTACCCTGTTCTCCAGGCCTGCCTTACTCATCTTTTCTATCAAAATGATATTCTCTGGGGGTAATAGGAGATATAAACTTAGTGCTTTCTGAGCTTGTTCTAGCATTCCTGCTCGGAGTTCAGACATAGTGCCCAAGAGTTCACATAGCGTGATATAGCAAAATCGAAATCTGGGTTGTCAGAATCCCCCCACTTTTATTCCGACCATAAAAGGGAAGTCGACATACATTGTAATTTCATGGCTTGCATCGAGTGCCTGGGATAGAGCTACAAAGTTGAAGTTGTCTTTGACCAGAAATAGATTAATTTTGTGGAGAAATAGACAAGTGGCTGCTTCTAGTCCATCTCCAGGTAGATACCAAACTTCCCTCCTGATATTTTTTATTACAAATTGAAAAGAGAGTCATTGATATTTCCGCCTATGACTGTCATGTGCGTCCCTTAAGAGTAGTTTTGAGGAAGCGAGGCTCATCAAAATGATTTCCCAGAATAAAAACTCAGCTATTCTAGTCCTCACGATGTAAAAACGTGGGCCGGCACTGTGGAAAGTGTGTGGCCCAGGAGACCAGACATACTGGTCTCTGTACTAGGGGGTCTTGTAGGTTCTGAGCTTTTAATTCTGTTGTGAACATCTGTTCCAAAGCATTTTATTTTGCACAAATCAGTTCGGTAATCCCAGGTGGATTGGGACCTGGATGGGCATCTAAACTGTATCTTTTGCAGGCTGCTTTTTTCTTTTTAAAATATTGTGGTGGTAAACAGAGAAGATATTTGCACCTTGCTGGTTATGTTCCCTTCCTGCCTCCCTCTCCTTATTTGAAACGGGCATTAAATTTCAGGAGGGAAATTTTGTGTGGTAAGCAGAATGGACCTGGGCAGCAGCATCACCCTCACCTGCCCTCCTCTGGCTGACTTCTGCAGGAAAAGCCACTTCCTTTTGATTCTTAAACTGTATATTTTCCATAAAAGCTTCTTTATCTATACAAATGGAGACCTTAGTTTTTAGGGGATGGGGGAAAGCAGAATGGCTTATGCCACCCACCCTTTCCCCTTTTATGTTGATATCTTGGGCATGGCTCACTTTTGGAGAAACAGGGTGAGCAATAAAAGTTCAGGGGGACTAGAAGGTTGCTTGGCCACTCACCAGGGAATCTCCTCCCCAAAGGATTAAGCTCTGACAAGACTGAGGCTCTCTCTCAAAACAGTGTGTTGATTAAAGATTAAAACATTTATGTGTGAGCTAAATAAAAAGGGAGGCATGTGTCTATGTGTAGGAGAAAACACTTCTACCAATCTTGATCCAGTCTCCGGTTCTCTCTCAATTCTAACGGGATTTTTCTAGGCCCAGGGCCTAGAGTTAATTTTTATTTCACCTAAGGTGATTCCCAGTAACACAATTACTACCTGTGGGCAAGTTATTTAACTTCTCTTTGCCTCAGTTTTCTCATCTGTAAGGTGGGATAATAATGCTACATAACTGGGAGGATCGTTGTGATGGTTAACTAAATTACTGTCTGTACAGTCCTAGACAACTGTGCCTGGCACATGGTCAAATTGTATAAGGATTAGCTATTACCGGTGGGAGACTGCTTGGAGGAGGTTGATAATCACTCTAAGAGTTAGCCCCAAAGGTGGTTTTTGGTGTTTTGTTGTTTTGTTTTTTTGTCTTTTTTAAAATTTTAATTTTTATTTACTTATTTTTTAAGTTATTATTATTTTTTTTACTAGTAACGGTTCAAAAGCTAGGAAAAGGTCAGAGTAAAGAACACTTTTTCTTGGAGCACCTGGCTGGCTCAGTCAGTAGAGCAGGCAACTCTTGATCCTGGGGGTGACTCTTGATCTCATGTGGTCAGTTCAAGCCCCACATTGGGCATAGAGCTTACTTTACAAAAAAACAAAAAAACAAAAAAAGAAAAGAAAGAAAAAGAAAGAAGGAAAGAAAAAGTATACCTTTTTTTTGTAAAAGAATTCTATTGATCCACGACTTCGTTTCCAAGTAGTAAATCTTGTTAGTACTGGTAGAGGCGGGGGTTAAAGGATCACACGGGGGAAACAGTGGACAGTAAGCACTGTGGAGGCTTCCAGCAGCAGTCCTCAAGGCTCGGAAGACTGGTGAAGGCCAGTCTTTGGTGATTCATACCTGGATAGCCTGCGTGTGTATCAAATGGAAGAAAGTGTTCTTCAAAGAGTGAAGAAATGGGTATCTTGTATAGAAATTTTGCTCAGAAACTCTCACTGCACAGGAAAGGCCCACTGGACAAGTAAAGCTTTAGTCCCTGGGCAAATCTGCCCGAATGTTTATACAGACACTGGAGAAGTGGGATGAGAATCCCCTGCTGTGCTCCCCTCTCTGATCCCCTGTACAGTTGGCGAGAGAGCGCGAGGGAACAGAGAAACCTTCCTCTTTGCCTAGGTCCCTGAATAGACAAATCGACCTCTTTACTATTTCACGATTTATTTTATTTTGGGGAGGACGCAGGTCTGTGACCTTTCGTCCGTCTCCACCCTGGACCTCAAGTTACAGACGGAGAGTGTGGGGGTGGGCGAAAAGTGGAGGTGGCCTTCCCTTCTGCCTCCCGAGGGGACCTCTCTGCCACCCCTCGGTTCTCTCTCTCTCTCCTTCCCTCGCAGGATCTACACTGGCTGCGACATGGACCGCCTGACCCCCTCGCCCAACGATTCCCCGCGCTCGCAGATCGTGCCCGGGGCCCGTTACGCTATGGCCGGCTCTTTCCTGCAGGACCAGTTCGTGAGCAACTACGCCAAGGCCCGCTTCCACCCGGGTGCGGGCGCGGGCCCCGGGCCGGGCACGGACCGCAGTGTGCCCCACACCAACGGGCTGCTGTCGCCGCAGCAGGCCGAGGACCCGGGCGCGCCGTCGCCGCAGCGCTGGTTTGTCACACCCGCCAACAACCGGCTGGACTTCGCCGCCTCGGCCTACGACACGGCCACGGACTTCGCGGGCAACGCGGCCACGCTGCTCTCCTACGCGGCGGCGGGCGTGAAGGCGCTGCCGCTGCAGGCGGCGGGCTGCACCGGCCGCCCGCTCGGCTACTACGCCGACCCGTCGGGCTGGGGCGCGCGCAGCCCCCCGCAGTACTGCGGCGCCAAGTCGGGCTCGGTGCTGCCCTGCTGGCCCAACAGCGCCGCGGCCGCCGCGCGCATGGCCGGCGCCAACCCCTATTTGGGCGAGGAGGCCGAGGGCCTGGCCGCCGAGCGCTCGCCGCTCCCGCCCGGCGCCGCCGAGGACGCCAAGCCCAAGGACCTGTCCGACTCCAGCTGGATCGAGACACCCTCCTCCATCAAGTCCATCGACTCGAGCGACTCGGGGATTTACGAGCAGGCCAAGCGGAGGCGGATCTCACCCGCCGACACGCCGGTGTCCGAGAGCTCGTCGCCGCTCAAGAGCGAGGTGCTGGCCCAGCGGGACTGCGAGAAGAACTGCGCCAAGGACATAGGCGGCTACTACGGCTTCTACTCGCACAGCTAGGCCGGCCCTGCCCGCCCGGCCCCGCGCCCCGCCGCCGCCCGGCCCCCCAGCCAGCCCCTCGCAGCTCTCCCCAGCTCTTCCTCCCCACGGCCCACCTCGCGCACCCGCTCATGTTATCTGGCCCTCGAATACCGTCTGCAACGAATAAGCACAGGTCTCCGAGTGCGATTTTAACCTTTTTTTGCACAGCAGTTTCTGCAGTTAGCACACCGACCTTCAACTTTGCTGTAAACCTTTTGGTTTTCCTCCTTACTCTCCTTCTATGAAGTTATACTCCTAACAAGCCTCCTCCCTCTCGTCTTTTTCTCACCCTCTCCTTCTCTTTCTTGTAATGAAACTCTTCACCTTTAGGAGACCTGGGCAGTCCTGTCAGGCAGCAGCGATTCCGACCCTCCAAGTCTCGGCCTCCCCATTAACCGTAGGATGTTGACTCTAGAACCTGGACCCACCCAGCGCGTCCTTTCTTATCCCCGAGTGGATGGATGGATGGATGGTAGGGATGTTAATAATTTTAGTGGAACAAAGCCTGTGAAATGACTGTATATAGTGTTAATTTATTGTAACGAATGGCTAGTTTTTATTTTCATCGTCAAGGCACAAAACCAGTTCACGCTTAATCTTTCCATTCTTTTCCTTTCTTTGCCATTTTCTCCACCCCCTCCACTTTAAAAAATTGCCTTGTGAGATAACTAACAATATTCTTAGAGGCTCTGGAAACATGAATTACTTGATAGATAATGATGGGTTTCTCACTTCTCCTCAATCCGTTGCATGAAATAATTACTCTGTGCCCTAATGCACACAAATAGCTAAGGAGAATCCGACCAAACACCTGTAAAGGATAGGTGTCTGTTCATAGGCAAGTCCATTAAGTGGCATGATGCCTGCAAAGCAAAGTTAACTGGAGTTGTATGTCCCACCCCAACACCCCCCTCCCCCCAATAGAATAGCTCGACATCAGCAATATTATTTTGCCTTATTTGTTTTTCCCCAAAGTGCCAAATCCATTACTGGTCTGTGCAGGTGCCAAATATGCTGACAAACTGTTTCTGAATATCTTTTCAGTCCCCCCTCCACCTTTATATGCTGTAAATCTTTGTAATGAATATTCTACTAATGATATAGATGACTGAATTGTTGGTAACTATAGTGTAGTCTAGTGAAGATCAATTGTGTGAGTTGTATATTTTACTGCATTTTAGTTTTGAAAATGATTTCCCTGCCACCTAGAAACAGCTGAAATTTGACTTCCTTGGGAAAACACTAGCATTAATGCAAGTAAGACTGGTTTTTCCCCCCTCTAAGTCTTGTTATATTTGATAAGGAGCATTAATCCCCCTGGAAATAGATTAGTAGGATTTCTAATGTTGTGTAGCAAACCTATACTTTTTTTGTATTTTAAAATTAATGTGAAATATGCATCATACACAATATTCAATCTAGATTCCAGTCCATGGGGGGATTTTTCCTAATAGGAATTCAGGGTCTAAACGTGTGTATATTTTGGCTCTTCTGTAAATCTAATGTTGTGATTTTTATATTTGTTTCGTTTTGTCTGTGAACTGAATAATTTATACAAGTACACACTCCATTGAGAAACGTTTTGTTTTTTGCTCGTTTGTATCGTCTGTGTATAACAAGTAAATAAATCTGGTAAAACACTATGGTGTTTGAAAGCAGTTTACAGTTTGAAAATAATTTATTATAGGTGATTACTTTTAAGGGTTAAGGAAGAATGGCCCATCCCCACTGGAATATGGGGCAGTCTGTGTAATGGGAATCACCTCCCATTTCCCACTTAAATTTGCCTTATAGCACTACCAGTAATTACTTTTTCCTTCCTATTTACAAGTAACTTAGTTCCCTATGAGACAAGTTTCACTGTTGCACTTTTTTTCTCCCAGGAAAACGTAGGCACTTCCTCATCATAGCTATCTGATTTTCTCTGAAGTAGGAAATAATGCGAGCAGGAAAAGGAGGGTGTTAAATAAGGAATTAAGATTTTCTTTAAATTTCACAGGCGGGAGGCTTTGGGCAAGAGTAGGATGTAATTGAAATGCGTGTCAGAATAGGCTGTTGACCACAGCTTTAGGCAGATGTCGAAAATCCCGGTCTTTAAATACGAGGCCTTGGAGATGAGTGGCCAATCTGTAAATGCAAACACAGACCGGCCTACATTTCTTGAGCGGGATGTTTCAGGGGGATTGGTCGGGGTTGGAGTGGGGTAAGGCCTCATAGAACAAACTCGGAACGGTCGGTATTTAAGCTCTGAGCTTAAAACTTGCTTTGGGAGGTATCTGGGGGGTACCACTCCATCTCTTCTACCGTGGAATTCCTGTGCCAGTCCTGCCCAGGCCAGATTCCCATCCCTTGAGAACAAATGCAGAAATGTGGATACCCCAGCTGGGGCGGGGGGAGAGGCGGGCGTCGTCGCTGCGTCTTAGTCGAGGAGCCCGCAGAGCTCAGACTTTACCTCGTGGAGAAGCGATTTTTGTACTTTTGTCTCCAGAGAAAGGAGATCCAGGAAAGAGGTGGAAAATGGTTCAACGTTCTTGCTTAGTCTGGGTCAGTTTCAGGTTATGGGACTAAATGTGCCACCACGTAGAGATTGGCTCGTAACCTCTTGGCAATTTGAGAGATGCAAAGAGGCTTCAAAGTTTCAATTAAAATGAGAATTCAGAGTGGGGGGAACAAAACCTATTTGTTGTCCCTGGACAATTTCACCACTAGACGGCGTTCCGCGGAGTTTTGTCTGCCACACAGAAAGGCGATGGCTGATTTTCCTTTGTGTTTCTTTCACCCTTCCCACACCTAAGACCCGAACGAGGGGACGGAAAGTACAAAACACGGTGCCTTGTGTAGCCAGAGAAGTTGAGCAGTGTTTTCCTGCATCCCCCCCCTCCGGGTCTGCGCTCCTGCGAGCGGGCCGCGCAGGGCGGCGGGGGAGGAGGCGCACGTGCGGCCCCGAGGGCGCCGAGGCCCGAGGGCGCGGGGTGCGGGGGCCGCGCTCGGCCCGCAGCCCTCGGGCCCCAGGCACGGCGAGCCAACGAGCTGCTGTCGTGTGCGGAAACCAAGCTCTCAGCAGCCGAGGATAGATTTCACAGGAACGTAGTGCCTTGTACCGAAAGACGCACTTTAGCTGCTATTAGGAAGTACTTTAAAAAATTGGGGAGGTCGTTTCCCTTGCAGCTCTGCCACCATCTCCACCATCTGCTGTGTGGACTGAGTCAGCGTGAGGTAAATTTGCAGCTCCGCGCTCCTCTCGGAGGCAGTGTGCTTTCCTGTCCCTTTCAAGCATGATCATTTCTGCTCGCTTTCCATGTCTTGGGTGTCTCGTGAAGTGACACTGTCGCTGTGTCTGAGAAGCTGCGGCTGTTCCAAGGAAATCAGGGTTTGGGTTTGGGAGGGCCTGTGGGAACCAAAGTTCGCGTCCCGGCTTAGATTTGCCTTCTTGCCTCCGTGAGGGTAGGGGTCAGGCGAGGACGGAATCCTCCCCGCAACCTGCTGATACCCGCAGTTTTCAAAAGTGTGTTTGCAACAGTGTCTTTTCTCAAAGAGACGGGAAGAAAAAAGGCGAGCGTGCGGCGAGCTCTGCATTCTGGCTCACGCCTTCCCGCCACTCGCACTCCGCGCCATCTTAACTCACTTGCAACAACCCGTTCGGGGCTGAGTGCGGCCGCCGGCCGGCGCTGCTCCAGCCAGAGGTGCCGTGCCCTCGGTTCCTAACCTTCGGGGCAGACGCCGTGGGTCAGTGTAGACGCGAGGCGGAGCCAGAGCGCGCTGCGGCGGCGGGCTGCAGGGCCCTGCGGCTCCGCGGGGCGAGGCTGCCCTCGGCCTGGGCCTAGCGCGGTGCGGCCGGGCGTCCTCGAGCCCAGGCCGGCGGGGGCGGGCGCCTGCCGGAGCTCGGCCGGGAGTGAGGCCGTGCGGAAGGCCTGCTCCCCGACGTGGAGCCTGGGCCGAGGCTCCCCTGCTTCGCCGGTGGGCGGGCGGCGGTGCTCTGGCTGTCTTGGCCCAGTCCAGACAGCGATTCTGGGTGCGCGCGGGTCTAGACTGGCAACCCGGACCCAGGTCCAGGCCCGGAGTCCAAGAGACTCTCTCTGCGTCTTCGGAGTCCGGTCCGGCGGGGCCGCGACCTTGGCTGTGCCCGAGGGCGCCCTTTCCAGCCTGTAGTTTCTCGAGAGACCCACTAGGATTTAGGATCTGACGGCCTTTTTAGGCCCTGCAGAAGCTTACTGATGAGTTTGCTTCCAAAGCCAGGTTGTTTCTGCCTCTTTAGGACTGACGACATAACCCGAGCTCTTAAAATGTAGTAATTTAGGGTATGTAGAGAACTTTCTGAACCCTCTGACCTCCTGCAGTTGTATTTTCTTGTAAATCCTACTGCTAGAATCTTCGACCCACCGTTTTATCTTCTTGGCACTGAAGCTTTCAGGGATGTTCTACTTTCTCTTGAGGGTGCAGGCTAGGAACAAAAGCCTTGTTGCATAGAGACCATCTATATTCCTCCAGAACTTCAAACTCTCTATAGCAATATTTGGGCAGCGTGTTTGTGTTCGTAAGTGATTCTATAAAATGTTTGGCCTGTACTCAGGTGCGGCACCTTTTTTGTGTATTAGTTATTTTATCATGTAGGCTTTTTACCCGTGGGGATAGGAAAAAAGTAGAACTTATGATCCTGTGTGAAAACAAACCAATCTAGATTCCCCAAAGAAAAAGCAACTGTTATTTACACAAACTTAGGAAGAAGGCAGCATCTTTTTCTTTTCTTTTCTTTTTAAGATTTTATTTTTAAGTAGTCTCTACATCCATCGTGGGGCTCGAACTTACAACCCAGAGATTAAGAGTCACATGCTCCACGGACTGAGCAAGCCAGTGGCCACAGAAGTCAGCATCTTTAAAGACCAGTGATAAGCATTCGATTTAAACAATAATTTACTCTGTATGTGGGCAATTCCTTGGCTAATTTTAATATTTGAAAGAATAAATTTTTCATGAAGTAGCAGTCAAATCAGGTTTTTAGAAGGTCAGCTGAGACTCTTTAAGCAAGTTGAGTCTATATGATTTATTGAAGTTACAATCTGAGTGCAAGATTTACATTTGGACAATCAGATTTTCTTTTGCCAAAACAACAAGATAAGACAGACTAGGCAAGATTTCAGGCATTGCGTTAGACTTGGTTTAATTCAGTTGCCTTGAGATTTGTGGGCCTTCCTGGTTCCTGTCTTCAGCTTGTAAGTTAGGTTGCAACATATTTAAAAATACATTCATTTGAAAGAAAACCCCACTGCTTTCACAATAAAGTAAACTTGATGGTGTACAAGTCACTGGTCTCATCTGAGCTGATTATATCTGCCTCGCATGTATTTTACACCCACAGTATGGTTTGCAGCAGTGTTCAAGGCATGGCGTGAAAAATTTGATTTGAATAGTTCCATTAAAGCAATGAAAAAAAAACATGGCTTAATAGACCTTCTAGTGATAGCTCCCCCTCTTACTATGCTAACTCTGAAATAAATATGTAATCTAGTGTTAGGAACATGGCATTTAGAAGACCCTTGCTGGTAATATTTAATTTAATAAACATACTAACTGTGACATTATTAATGCAATGAAGCTTGTACCACAAGCTGATTCTTTCAGGTTGTTTGACCTATTACTTATCACTAGATTCCTTAAAACATGTCCTGTGATTTATAACTGGAATTTTATATTAAAATTATTTTGGATTTCAACTCTTTAAAAATATCTGCATGATGGCACTCATTTTATATACAAAGCATTTTATACTTGGGTATCTTGGCGTATCTTTTATGAGGAGGAAGAGGGAATTTAGGAGGGGAGAGCATCTCTAGAGGTTTGCCTCTTGTCATTTTAGCCAATACAGTTATTTTGTTCCAATACTAGCAAGAAAAAAAAAAGAATATAAGATTAAGTTTGGGGGCAAGGATTATACTGATTTCGTATATTGGTAGTACATATGTTTTATCATATATATATGATCATACTAAGTTTTAAGAAATGGCAAATTAATTAAACTTTCTGGTTGAAAAATATAACAAAACAAATCTTGCTTATATGAGGTTTAGTGCTTATATTAGATTTATTTAGGTTTCAGTTTAGTACATATCTTCACGTTAGCAAAAGTGTACTGTATGGGAAAAAGCCTTTTCATTACGATCTTATTTCAGGTTCCTAAAAAAGAAAAAGTCAACAATGTTGTTCTCAAACCACAGGATCTTCCTAGCTCACATTTCAACTTTCAAGATGTATTTGTCTTTTATTTTGTCATTCCTAGTATGAAAGGGAAGGCATTTTTCAATCTTAGGATAATTCAGAAGCAATTTTTTGGTTCTCAGTTAATTCAGTTTCATCTTAAAAGTTCAAATTTAGCAAAGCACATGTTCCCTTGTTCATGCCAAGTGTGATAAAAACTAGTCGAAAAATAAAACCATTGCAAACAAGTAGAGCACTGCACTTCACTGCATACTACACAGGCCATATCATTTCTAGGTCTGATGTCACTGCCTGCTGGGCTGCCATTTGTGGGCACAAGTAAGGCTGCCTTTGAAAATTGATAGAAGGCACGACCATTTCAGATACGTGTGCTTAAACTGTGTGTGTGTTTGAAATGTCCTCTTTGAATAGTGATATGCATACCTGGGAACTCTCAAACATTTGCTCTCTTCTATGAACGAAAGGTTATTTTGTTTAGTCCCAGAGGTGTTTCTCTCCCTCTGCCTGAGGAGATAGCTTCTTGATTGTATCTAAAACATGAAATAGCAAAGTCATCTCTCCCCGTTTGTAATATAGTCAAATTATAGACTACTGCGTGGAATTATAACTTTCTTAATAGTTTCATCTTTGTATTTACAATATTAAGCGATCACATTTATATTTTTAAACTTCAACCTCCTTGAACTTCAGTTAATAAAATATGCATACATGTCATGTAGATTCAGTTCAGGCCATCTGCAGTCAACAATGACATTTTATGAGAACTTTTCAGATATCACAGTGATTTCTATTTTGAATGGCTTGCTCAAGTGGAAATTTACTAAAGGCCAAACCATTATTTCCAATTACAAGTGTTTCAAAGGTGGTTAGTACTTTTATAACCTGATGTGTTTTTTAATTAAAAATTTATGATTTTACCAAATAATAGCAATGTTTACTGCTCAGCACCTTCCTTTGAAAGGCTATGATGAGGACTTATTCCTTCCACAGTTTACTTACCATTGAATGCTATATATTTTGTTCAAATAAAATCTTTTTTTTCTACCTCTGTCTTAATTTGCTATATATATATTTTTAAATTGACTGCGTTCTAAATAATCCTTAGAGCTCACTCACCTTTGGGATTCACTCTCTTAATTTATGCTCACATTCTGCTTTGTTCCTGTGGAGAAAGTCAAAGAAACATACTGACTTCCTCCTCAACAAATTTGTTCTTTCCTCCTCCAACTCTGCTGTCTTTCTGACACTCATTTTGCCCTTGTTGACTCTCTTGCCAACAACTTTTTTTTAACCTCCTCTTTTTTTTCTCACGCTACCACACTGAACCTGAATCTTTATAAAATCTATGCCTGATTCATCAGTTTGTTTATTTTAGGTCAGAATTTTTATGCTTTTCCCAAAAGCAATTGTACAATTTTCAGGACAAACATCAGACAGTATGTCTTCTTATTTAGCTTCTCCCACATTGTTTTGTGCTTCCCCCCACCCATATACTTCTATAATCACTTCATCTCTCAATATTCACTTTTCTATTATCTTTTTTATTTTTTTTGTATTTGTGAAAGGACACATTAGTATTTTTTGTCTCTTACTGGTGTTTCTGTGTTCTTCTTTACCCCTAACATTTTTAGCTCTGGGAGACACTCACTCCGTTTACCCCTGCTCTCTTTTGTACTGAGGACCCATCTTTCAATGCTTTCTTTGATCCTTTTCAGTTCAGCTTCCTCATTTGCACAGACATTAAAATCTTTCTTATTACATTTGTCAGTGTGCTCCTGACTGAGTGTAATGGCCTTATTACAGACTAATCTTCATTCTCTTAGCTATTTAAAATCATAATTAGCCCTTGGGGTGATTCAGAATCACTGATTCTGCAACTCCTTCACTTTCCCTTCCTTCTTGCAGCTTTTCATGGGTCTCTCCGTTTGCTGGCTTATTTATTTATGCGTTTATAGGTTTCTATAGGATTTCTTTGCCCAGGGTGTGTCCTCATACACTTCTCCTAAGAAAACTTGCTATACATGTATTAGGGAAGAATGGGGTGGGAGAAGGAAGGCCTGGTACCAGTTTTCTTGATATATACCTTCCACCCATTGCCTAGGAGCCTTTACCTGTTTGATGGTTTCTTATTTTTTGTAGCCTGGTACATTTTAATTGACATTCCGAATTTTTCTATTATCCTTCCTTGAACTTTCTGATACCAACCCATGTTCTCCTTGCCCTTAAGTTTAGCATGATGAAGACTAAAATGAATTTTTAAAAAGTGAATTTTTCTTAGTTAATATTAATTAATTTAACCCCTTAAGGAGATTGCAGTATGAAGTGTGTATGCCAGCAACATGAAAAAGGAAGGGTTTTTTTTTGAATGGCTATACAAGTGTGTGTACTATACTTTATTAGTGACATCATCATCAGCCCTTTCTCTACATAGCTTCAAAAAATAAAGTTCCAAACCTACGAGATTCAGGCCTTATGGATCATGAGAAACAGTTTTACTTGCAGTACCATTTCTTTAGGAAACTCTTTGTTCCTGAGATTAAAGTTACACCGATTTTTAATTTCATTTTTAATTCTTTCTGCTCTACAGCAAATGTATAATACATTCATGTGCGTGTGTGTGTGGTGTGTGTACACAACACCGTGATGCGATGGGAGAATAAGAACATGAACTCAAGCAAAGCAAGCGGAGAATTTCTCACACTTCTTGCACAGTGCTGCCCTAGGTACTGTCATGATCGTGTGCTTTTTGAGGACCTCCTATCGGAGCCTGAAGAAATACCCTTTTGGCAATCTCTTATCTATGAAAATAATTCTCTACTTCTGAGCACTAGAATCAAGAGCTTTTACATTTATCACTTAATTTGCACATGGTATAATTTCCACCTGAGTAAGAAATTGGTGAAAATGCCACCATGTCAAAGAAATGTTCACATAATATGACTGAAAACTTGTGGTTGGTGCCACGGCAATTTAGTACGTGAGGTACCTGCATTCAATTTATTTTGAAAATATAGTCTTAAAGGAACCTGATTCCTAAGGTACAGCAGAAAACACCGAACACAAATAAGACAGTTTATTTCTATGATTTTCAATACAATCATTTGTAAAACGAAATTATAAATCAAATGTTTCAGGTATTTTTCAGCTTTAAAGAACTTTGCTTTTTGTGGACCTCTGAGTTTCTCTGCACCTTGAATTCCAATGGTCTGAGTTAGAGTAGAACAACCTCGAGAGCAGGGGCTTTCAAAGTTTTTAACAGAGACTCACAGTGAAACACACACACACACACACACACACACACACACACACACACACACAGGTTTCACAAAATACTTACCTTTACCGCGTTTGATACACTCTGATATTTTTTATTTTATGTTTAATTTCATTCTGGTTATGACCTAGTAAATTTATTTCATGATTCTCTGATGGACAGTGCCTCAAAGTGAGAAACGTTGTCACAGTGGTGATGTTAATTAGACTAGCATAGAATGTCCTCAGTGTCCTGTTGTATCTTTGTATTCTAATCTTTCTTTTCTAGAATGGCGGACTACAAGTATTAGCAAAATAGAGTGACTTGCTTCTTGTTTGATAACCTACTTGAATGTATTGCATAAAGGATGCTTGGGTGAAGGCTTGAGAGACTGTCCTTTACAATGTTCTTTCCATTATGAAACGCACGTTAAAAAAAATAACTTTAAATGCTGTCTGTTTGAGATTGCTAGATTTTATTTAAGATTTAACCTAACTTATTTGTCCTTAGGCATTTCACATTCTTCTCTCTTTTTAAAAAGTTTTTAAAAGATTTTATTTTTAAGTAATCTCTACACCCAACGTGGGGCTCAAACTTATAACCCCAAAATCAAGAGTCTCAGGCCCTACCAACTAAGCCACTCATGCACCCCTCATTCTTTTCTCTTTCATGCACACGCACATACTAACTCCGAGCATACTGATTTATTGAAATTGGGGTCACTTCTAGTCTTGGGGATAAGCAGGCCCATACTTGTTGGTGTGGTTCTTTGCATGAATTGCCTCTTTCCCTTTCTTGACACTAAGGCACAGCTGGAAGAGGGCAAGAGGATAGCAGCAGCTCTTACATCCTTTAGGTCAGTGACTTCATGTTAGAATCAGCAAGGGAGCTTTTAAAAATTAAAAGTTTTTAATGCTCAGATTCACACTCCATCCCAGATGAATCAGAATGTGAGTGTTTAGTAGTGAGAGCCAGGCATCAAGTACTTTTTAAAGATTTCTAGGTGATTGCAACGTGCAGCAAAATCTGGGAACCGCTCCCCTAGGTTTTTTGTTTGCTTGAGGTTTTTTTGTTGATGTTTTTGTAATGAAAGAAAAGGTAGAGAGTTTGTTTGTTTTTTCAATTTTACAGCTGTTAACCATGGTGGCAAACTACCTATTCATTGTAATTTCATGCCTAAGGATTTGGGTAATGGCAACTTTCTTAAAAATAAAAATAAGCACATAGATTTAAAAATAACTATTTTCAAATAGCTTTCTATTTTCTTTTTTTTAAACACTGTGACAGTATGGCCATGTTTTAGAACAGGCAGTTTATGCCCTTAACTATAAGAGAAAAGTGGCCTGAAGAGCTCTGTCTTCCTACTTTCTGTATAGAAGCAGAATTTGTATTCCTCCTCCAGCTTTATCATGATTAAAACATGGTGATTAGTACTGTCTCTGGAAACTCTATAGTCATCCATAAGGTAGCCTTTATCTAGAAAGACTGAAATTGGAAGATCATCCGGAAGTATTGCATGTTTGACATCTGATATCATTCTCGAAACAATAAATGCCAGAGTGTTCAGAATAGTCCTAATCCACGGAACAAATACAGAATTATAGGGTGGGAATTCAGTATAGCAATGCCAGCCATATATCATATTTCAGTTCAGTTATGGAGGGATTACCTCCAAAATGTATCAGATGGAAAGATTTCTTCCCCTTAATATAGGCCAGATATAAGCAGCTTACTTACTCAGAGAGTCCATGGCAATCTCCCAAGTCATTCATTTTTAAGTGGTTGCATCCATTTGAGTCATGATATGAACATCACCCATCAAACTGAGTCACAGGTTAATTTATGTATTTGAGAATTTGTTGTATTCAGCATATTGCAATAGAAATACCATAGAAACTTTATATTTTGTTTCATTTAGATTCAGAATTCAGTAAAGTGTGGAGAGTTATTATTTGCTATTATTATCCCTAGGAATAATAAGTCAGTATAAATTGATCTGGGCTTGTGTTTTACATAATATTTACATATAGAAGTGTTCTACCATAACTAGAGGATAAGATGAAATGAGATCTGTTTATTTGTTGAGAAATATCACTTAGAATACAAAAATTCACCAGCCCTAGGAATCAAAATGGTTAAAGCGTGAAAGGTTAAAAGGAAAAACCTTGGTTAAATGTATTTGGGGATTTGCTGAGCTTAAAATATTAGAAAAGTCATAGAGTATTTGTCACATAGAAACAGTTCAGTTTGTCCAGTCTTTAGAAATCCCCAAGTCCTGGGATTTAAAAATGAAAGAGAATCAAGAAGAAGAAAAATTAAAGTTATTGATTCTCCTTATTTTTACACTGCCTACTACCCACCTCTCCAAATGCAATATTTCATCTGTGCTGGAATTAAGTATTTATTAATGTTCAAGAAACTAGGCAGTCATCTGACCATGGCTTAATATAGCTCACTCCTAAATTTAGAAGTGTTCCCAGATTGAAAAATGGTAAAGGGAATAGAGAACAAATGCACAGTTTTTGGTTTACTACTTGTTTTAAATTTTATATATTTTTTGAAACTAGATTTCATTATCCTAATCATACTGTATTTAGCCTTTTAAGAGAGTAAAGTAGGATTGTGTTAGAATTCTCTGAGGTCTCCAAGTTTTATTTGTATAAATTATACCTCTTTTGTTTGTCCAATTAATATACTCTCTAGAATGATAGTCAATTTTTAAAAAATCAGACGTTTCCTATTTCCAAATTATCTGTGTGAATTGCTTCTCACTTGCTTCCATCTGCCAATCTTTTGATTACGTTTACTCCTTATTTTTACTAGATAATAAAAAGGGGAAGTTTATGGTAAAAATGAAATCTGTTTATCAGTGAATGCAATTTGGCAAGAAGGAGGATACAAATATTTCTAGAATGATATCTTTAGACTAATGAATTTTATTTATTCTTGCTCTTTTTGCAGTCTTAAACTACCATTAATTGAGAGGTTTTAGTTTATTTTTATTGCAAACTGAAAGCAACATTGTAATAGTTCATTTCATAGAGATCTTAGTGAGTATGGACTTAGCAAGGTGAATTCTCTAAAATAGGAATTCCTGAACCAAACCTTGGGATTTCCCTGCCATTATTTTGAAATCCTCCCTGATAATCTCAAAAGTGATTGTTTGATCCTTCTCTTTTTTCCTGTGGATTGCCAGTTGAGAGTAGGGTAGTGATGGACAGTAGTATACCTTCATTTCATGTCTCCGTTTAGGGTTATTGTCGTTGAGATGAATTTCTTTTCTCTCTTTCTACTACTCTGTTCCGCTCACAACTTTGAGAAATGGAAAGTAGCGCCTCTTAGCAGAAAGGTTGGGGATTGTTTATCTAAGTTAAACTGATATAACAAGAACTCTCTATATTGATCTGATTATTTTAGTTTAACAAGGCTTTGTTGAGATTGCTGAGACTATGATTAAGGTTTATATAAGGCACCATGGAGATTATAGGATGAACTAAATATGGATTCTTTGTGATTTGTGAGAAGACTGTATTACAAGATAAAAAGTGGTGAGTATGAGTTCTAGAAGAGAAGCACGGGTAAAAATCCTCTGGGATGATAGGGGAGGTGTGATTACACCTAGCTGAGGGAATCATGGAAGGCTTTATGAATGTGATACTTGTTGAGCCTGGACTTGCAGAGGGGTTCTGAACGGGGGTGGGGGGGTGGGGGGGAAGGAAGCCATAAGCCAAGTCTGGGAGGTAGAGAAGCAGAGGTCTGTTGGGAAAGAGGTAATATTTTATGTTTGAGAAATAGTGTAGAGGAAGGTGGGTGCCAAGTAATAGCACACTTGAGTGGAGGGTTTATACAAACGGCCTCTGATTAAATGGAAATAACCCAATCTGATTAAATGTAACGGACTTTTACTATGAATTCCATCAGAAGAAACCATATGTACTGTTGTGCAACTTATATTTTTTATTTAACAATTTATTTAAGCTATATTTGCAACCCGGTACCTATTGATCTTATTCTTCTTAACATCTTTACTATTAGTGTTGTATGGATAAACTATTCCTATTTTAACTAGTCCTACAAACGTACATGTAGTTGTTTCTAGGTTCTCGCTATTGTAAAAAAAATGCTATATTGTACATTTCTCTCTGTATACTTGTGTTAGATGTCTATTGGATAAGTTCCTAAAAGTGGAATTTCTGGGCTAAAGGCTGTATCAATTTACAGTTACTCCATAAGTATATGAGAATTTGTTTCCTCACCCTCTTACCAGTTCCAACTATGTCAGTCTTGACATGATTAAAAATTTGATCGTATTGATGAAATTAGAAATTGGCATCTAAAATAGGAAGGTATCCACTAACTAGAAAACATATAACTTTGGAGAGTATGTTATCCTGGGGTATGGGATCGTGTGACAGTATAAGAAAACTTATAGGAATAATGTGACATGCCTTTCTAGATTGTTAAGTTTTAAAGATTTGGGAGGAATGTTATTTTCATTTTAAAATAAGCTGGAAAATTTGAAGGTAGAATGTAGAATTTATATGATTTCTTTTTTATTAAGAAAAATGAACATTTATTGTTTCATTATTAAATAATGTTTATGATAGCACTTTGCATATTGGGAAGTGCTGTACAAGTTTTATTACTGTGTAGCCAACAACCTATTATGAGACATAAAATCTCTCTTCATTGCTTAACAAAACTATCAACATATGAGAAAAAGGAATGGCAAATTACTGATTTATTCAAATGTTCTGATAGAGTTGTCACATACGCAAATCCAAAAGCATTGTAAAGTAGAATTTAGTTAATACCCACTTCTCTTTCTTTTTCCCTTTCAGGTTGTAAGCAAACTATTACATTGCCTTAAACAACTTTAACTTGTTTCTTATACATTTTGCTTTTAATTAAAAAGTCACTTTTTTAAACTTACAATTTTTTTTTTAAATTTTTATAGTCCACATAATCTATTACTACTTTCTTGACTGGTAGATGAACTGAAGGGAACAGAGGCTAATTCATATTTAAGATAACACTTTCAATAGAAAGAAGCATTAACAAAAAAATCATTACTTTTTAGTCTCTCTGTTTCCCAAGAAGGGCAGTGGTCTTCATACTTCAAAAATTTTTAGTAATTGTTTTTCAAAACGTATTGATATGCAGAATAGAAAACATGTAAAAGTAGAGGTGCTCTGTGGAAGCAGAGTGAGGCCTCTGGACTTCTGGTCACCAAGCCCCTCTCCCTTAGCCCGCCCAGTGACTCCTGAGGGGCCTCCAGCAATATCTAGGTTGTTGTGAACCCAGTGCAGGAACAATACTCTCCTCAGCGATTTTGGTCCCCAGCTTTTTAGGAAACAGCAGGTGAAAATCCCAGATTGTGCAAGTTCTTCCATATTCTGCTTTGTTCTTTGAAGACATGACGTCCAGAATTTGATATATGAAATTCTTATGGCCTGAAGATTTAGGTTCCAGGTTTCTTGGCTGAAGAAGACAGGTCTTTGAACTTCAGTTTTTCTTGTTGTTTATTGATTACCATGAGCGGGCAAGTTTAATAATAAATCAGGCTACTTCTGTGATCACAAAGAACTTCCCCATTGTGATTCATTGATTCTCTCTGGATTTCTTTTAAAACACGAGTCTTCAGGCAAAGTTTGTACTTGGGCTAGATGCTTTGGGGTCTGCTCCTGACTTCCAGGATCTCCTAAAACCAAGATAGTTACTCTGGTGGAAAAGTTAATGTTACCATTAAATTTTGTGATAACATTTCCTTTATAATAATTATGTGTTTCTGAGGTATGTTAAGTAAGCTTTGATGATTGGCTTCTTGATTCAGTCTAAAGGTAGATTTCCTCTAGAAATTCTGCCTTAAAGATTGCACTATAATAATAATACCACACTTTTATCAACATGCTGCATATAAACTGGCCACAGAGCGGGAGATCGATGACATGTGGCAAATAACTGAAGTCACTAATGTCAGTGCTGTGGATTAAAATTTGTGATTAAATCCGAAAGGAGATTGGAGGTGCCATAAAATGCTCCTGTGGACATGCAGAAATTTTATTCATGAAGTATGAACCTAGATTGAATTGAAAAGATAGTAACTTCATAGATATTTAATTTTCTTTTTCGTCAGTGCTTTTTAGTAAATGCTTTAAATTATTGTAGTAGTTAACAATGATGAACAGAGGGCTGTACAAGCGGAATGTTCTGGATAATCCTCAGTATAATAGTGGACATGTCCATGAAATCAGCTTTCTTACTTAATGTCATATCTTGCAAAGGTATTAAGTTAACTGTATTAACTTATGGATTTAATTGGAGTTTTAAGGAAACATTCTTTTCACCTTTGACTAATGAATGGATAAGGGAAAATGGATTATTCTGCCTTTTGTAATGATGTTCCTGACTTCTTTAGTTCTGATTAGCATCACGTGAGTCCTCTGACCATTTAAATATCATTTTTCTAAAAAGAAAATATTTATAGAATGCTAATAAACTATTAAGTGAACAAGTAATACAATATGTGATAATTTTTACACTCTTTCCACAGAGCGTAAAATTTTAATACAAACTTAGTGTATACTTGATAACAATTTACATGTTTATTTTACCATCTGGTAAATGTGTAAACGATATTTTGAGAAGCACATTTCATATTCACTTTAACAACTTATCCTTGACAATATGTGCCCTATCTTATGTATCGACTGGAAGGATCTTGGAAAATTTTTAAAAAGATGAATCCAGGAAAAAAAAACACCATTCATGTCCTAGTTTGTTTGTTTTAAAAATATTATGGAGATTTAAGACTTAGTTTTTAGTACCAAACTCAGGCATTGCGTTGTTTGCTGACTTTTACCAGACATCCTGCTAATTAGGGTAGAATAATCAGAGCGGCTTCCAAACATTATATCATGTACATCAAATCAGGTTTCCTACGAACACTATGGGCCACATAGGTAGCGGTAATAAGATAAATATGGTTCTGTGTGTTGTATAACAGTATCACATCTTCTCAGAGTGTTTGGCTTGCTCTCGCATGTGTCTAAATATGGGAAGATCATTTTTTTTCCCAATGTGTTGCAATGAACCTCAAGTGGATAGCTTTTATCGAATACTTTAACAGCATTTATGACACTTTGGCCTTCTGCCTTTTTTATTTCATTCTCTCTGCTTATTGTTCTCACTGGAATAAATCTCAGGGACTTAACACAAAACAAGCAAATAGATAATTCCCTATTTAGTTTTGTTTTAATGCACTCTTTCTTAGCTGGTAATAACCTTAGAATCTTTGTAGAATTTCATGGACTACCTCTACATATTAATTGCCATCTGCCCATCTATAATGAAGAGGTTTGATAAACAAATTGCAAATATTGGCTTTAACAAATATATTCCTCATCACAAAATCTTTAATTTGAAGTCAAAATAAACCTCAAAGCCATATATTTTTTTCTATTAGATTTAGAAATCAAAGTACAGGTGTATCTTAAAAAATATTTTTGTAAATGTATCATATCACCAATTACTTTCTAATTTATTCTAAATAGCATTTTAAATTTAAATTAGTTGTCCTTATCATTTGTTTCCTCACAAAATGCATATCTCACTGTTATGATTATATAACATAATTCTGAGAAATATTGTCTGTGTATATCTTTATCTACAGCTGTGATGTTCCTGATGCTTTATAAGTCTTATAACCTATTCTCTACAACAACCCTGCAGTGTAAACACTGGCTTCCTTTTATAGAGAAAGAAATTGCACAAAATGTTTTAAGTTATCTTTCCAATGGGTGTATAATTAGTAAATGTTAGAGAAAGAATTTAACCCCAGATCTGCTTTGCCTGAGACCCATGCTCTCTTTAATACATTATTGCCTCAAGTTTTAATCAGGAGGACATGGAATCCACTTTTATTGAAGTAATTGAAAGTCAGCCACAGTGTCGTTTAGTCTTGGAAGGATGAAGCTTCTTGATACAGGTGTGAGATGGTAGGTGTGGAGATGGGGAAGAGAGGGAAGAAGTGGAGATGACCTTCTAGTATCCACTCAGCGCTTTGAATTTATCGTTCTAAAGTCTGTTTCTTTAAAGTCTGTTTCTTTTCAAATTATTGTTATATGCCTCCACCCCTTACCTCAAACTAATGTACTTGGATTTAGTTTGTTGTAAAGTGGCTTAGAAATTCAAATCAAGTATTTAAGAATCAACTAATATTCCGTTGCTTTTTTTTTTTTTTAAACAAGCAAAAATAGTATCTCAGACACCATGGCAACTCCGGAAGAAAGCTGATTTTTTTTGGAAATACCACAAGTGTTGAACTGATAATAATGATTACAAATATTTATTGAATGCTTTATGACAATTTTCTAAGACATTTTTAAATGTATATTAACTAATTTAATTCTCATAACAATCCTGTGAGATAGATACTATTATTTCCATTTTAAAGATGAAGGATAGAGATGTTAAGTAACTTGTGTAAGAACACAGTAAATAGTAGTGGAATCAGGATTTGAACTCAGGCAACCTGATTTCAGAGTAATGACTATTAGTAGCAAAGGTATTAAGATAAATGAAATGTTAACTGATCTCTTTATAGACTATTACTACAGAAAGCAGTATGAAGAAAAACATTGACTCAAATAGGAGTTAAGTCAAGAAAGAAATAAATCTGCAATGGATCCTTTGGTACTTTAGTTTATTTAAGGGTATAAATATGAGCAAACAAATGGATTGTTTGCATTTTTCAAAAAAGAGTTAGGGTTTTATTTCATTAATGAATATAATAGTCATTATTTCTTCCAAATGGAATAATAGGAGAGTGTGTTGGTTGTGAGTCTGCCAAAATTTTCCTCTCTATTGATCTCTAATGATTCTTTATAGTTTACTTATTTTTTTAAGATTTTATTTTTAAGTAATCTCTACACCTAACATGGGACTCGAACTCATGACCCAGAGATCAAGAATCCCATGCTCTACCAACTGAGCCAGCCAGGTGCCCCTACAGTTTCTAGTACGTAGAATTAAAAACAGTTTAAGCTATGTGAACTTGTTTTATATATCATGAACTGAACGTGTTTCAACTTTGTTCAAAAGTATCAGTGATATTTTTGTTATATAACTTCCTTTGTACAACAGAATAAACATGTATGTGGTAAAATAAAGTTATTATTTTGAATTAGCAAAACGCATTTTCACTAATATAATTGCACATTTTAATTTTTATTTATTTATTTAATTTTAAAGATTTTATTTATTTATTTGTGAGAGAGACAGAGAGCATGAGAGCAAGCACAAGCAGGGAGGAGGGGCAGAGGTAGAGGGAGAAGCAGGCTTCCCATTGAGCAGGGATCCCTACATGGGGCTTGATCCCAGGACCCTGGGATAATGACCTGAGCCGAAGGCAGACACTTAACTGACTGAGCCACCCAGGTGCCCCTAAAATTGCACATTTTTAAAGATAAGACAGTATTTGTAGAATTAATCAAAAGTTTGTTAAATTCATGCAGACTCATCAGTCCCTCATTTGGCCAATAGTAAAGTAAAGGTCAGAATTTTGAATGAGATTACTAAAATGAAAAGTTTCAATACTACTTAGATGTTTTACTGAAACACAAGACCTACTAAAATCTTGCACAGGACCCACTAAACACATTGAGTATTTAAACTTAGAGATAATTTTTTTCTTTTTTGTAAAAATTTTTGTTCTAAAGTTGGAAAGTCTCTATTTTAAATGCTTTCTATTATTATTAACTTCAAAATGTTAATCTACTTGTCTTTTTCTTAAAATGGAGCAGTTTCTACAAAAAAAGAAACAGGACATGTATAAAGAAAAATCATAATGGTAGTATTTCTTTTTTACTTATGTGGCTTATTTTGAGTTTCAATTAAATATATCTATGTGAAAATTGAGAAATTTTCTTTTTCCCATACATTAAAAATGTTTACTTGTGTATTTTTATGAATGGCATTTATTTTGTGGTCTAAATTAAGCTGAACTCGTTTCTACGTCCATAGTGGTAAAATGATCTGAAACTAGATCTTCATGCATTTTTTTCCCAGCAGCATTGCTCCTCCTCCTCCTGTTCCAACAGTGTCCCTCTGAATGGGTCCTAGGTTTACATGGTTGGTCAAAGGCAAAATTGGAACCTTTGTTTTTGACTGCCTTACTCTCCCCATACTGTGTCTCTATTTTATATATTGCTTCTCTCCTTTCTGAGTTACCTCACATCCTCTTGCTTTCTTCTGTATCTATTCAGATTTGCTCAAATATCCTACCAGTGGCTTTCAGTCACGGCTACCCATTAGAATCCCTTGTCATTCCTTTTTATTTTATTTATTTTATTTTTTAGAGAGAGAGCACGATCGTGTTGGGGAGAGAGAGAAGAGAGAGAATCTTAAGCAGGCTCCACGCCCAGCAGGGAGCCCCGCACGGGGCTTGATCTCATGACCCTGTGATCATGACCTGAGCTGAAATCAAGAGTTGGCCCCTTACCTGACTGAGCCATCCAGGAGCCCCTCACCTGTCATTCTTAAAAAAAAAAAGAAAAAAAAAAGAAAAAAAATACAGATGCACAGGCTAAAATAAGAATCTCTGTGGCTGAAGCTTTGGCATCAATGTTTTAAAGAAGTGCCCCAGATAATTCTAGTGATTAGCCAGTGCTGTAAACCACTGAGTTAAAGAATGAAATGCTTGCTTCCAGAATCAGCAGACAGGGTAAGAAGAAGATAGTTTGGGCCTCGAGCCTTTCTGGTATCCTTAAGCTCACATTACATAGATAATGCCTCCTTAGCTTATTCATAAGGCTAGCCTGGTATTGCTGGTAAACCAGAGAGGAGAGCTTGAGTAGGTGGGTGTATCTATTAAAAGCCTGTAGAATTTGCTTTATTGTTGTTTATCATCTCCAAGTAGTCGGCATTAAGAAAACAAAAGGTAGGGGCTCCTGGGCAGCTCAGTTGGTTAAGCGACCTCTTGATTATTGGTTCAGGTCATGATCTCAGGGTCATGATGATTGAGCCCCACATGGGACTCTGTGCTGGGCATGGAGCTCCCTGCCCCACAAACTCTCTCTAAAATAAGTAAATAAATTAAAAAAAAAAAAAGAAAGCAAGAGGTAAAATTTATTCATCCCCTCCCCAAAGAACCTGAATTGCTAATTCTCTTAATGTTTGGCATTTTGAATAATAAATTATTCTGACTTAGATTGTTTTTACCTAGTATTCACAAGAATTTCAGTACATCAGTAATGGGAATTGCTGGTGGTTTTGGTAGCTTATTTATTATTCAAGTACCTTCATAGAAGAAAATAAAATAAAAAAAAACCCCACAACCTTATTTTGGATAAGTCAATAAATAATGTCCAGAGCTTGATTAAATCGGTCACAAGCTCTGGCATTTAGATTGGGTGTTATCTGAAACTTGTATAGATTAATTGATTCTTTTCTTTAAAGAGCTTACACTGAGATGCACCATAGTGGATCAAATACTTTTAATTAACTCAAATGAAAGCAGTATCCAGCACCTACCTATGGTTTTGGAAGTGGTTTTGCTGTTTGGTTGAACTAAGATTGTTCAGACTATTTGATGGAATTTGTTCAAACTGGTTCTTGAGGAATTGGCTCATTTGAGGAGTCTTTAAAGTCAGTATTATTTTGAGTTAAGATTTTTGTAGAGAAATGAATTTTATATTGGGAGGAGTAGAGTGTGTCACTGGGCGTTACTTCTGAATTCTGTCAGCCACTTAATTTTGTTGAGCCACTATTTCTCTACCAACAATTTGGATATAATAATGATTGCCCTGTGCATACTTCAGAGGGATTTGGAGCAGGAAGATTTACTGTCGAGCCTTTAGTAAAGCTTTGTTGGAATCTTTGAATAAAATGTTTTATTAAACAGTGAATTAGGTCAATACAATTGCTAATATTATTAACAAATCAACAGTTACAAATGGCATAATGTGTTCCCACAGGAGTATGTACTTACCTTTTCTGTATCATGTGTCAGATTATATTGTAATGAGTTGAGAATGTCTATTTCTCCTTTTAGGTTTAACTGGTCTTGAGAGCAAGGGACTGTATATCTTTGTATTTAGTCGAATATAGACCTTGGCGTATAACAGTCAATACATGTTTGCTCAAAGAGATTTTTTTTAAATGTATCTGGGATGAAAATGTTACTTACTTTAAAATCAATATTTCACTTTTTTTCTTTTTTTTTTGGAATACTATTAGGCAAGATAATTTTACTGTCTCTGAAAGTATGCAAAATATGTTTAAGGGGAGATTTAGTGCTTTCGAGAATTAGAATTGGATTGGAAAGTGAATTATATTAAGCTAGAGTGATATAGCAGGGCACTGCATTTGCTGTTTTATAAGGGGTAAGCAGTGAGGTGTGGAGGAAGGATCATGGGCTTTGTAGCTAAACTGACCTGAATTTGAATCTGCTGCTTTCAAGATGGGTGACTTGGGGAAATTCCTTAATGTCTCAGTTTCAATTTCCTTATCTGTGAAATAGGGATAATAGTACTTATTTCATAGACTAGTTGTAAAGATTAAGTAGAATCTTTAGTAAAGCATCTGATACAATGTCTGGACATATTAGGGGCTGTGATAGCTGATATTTTTAGGTAAATTAGCAAAAGGATTCTTTTCAGGTAGAAAATTATTTAAAAATGTGCTTTTCTTTTTCAAAGATAGACTTTTCAATTGAATAGAAATTTCTGCCTTTTTACTTTTTCCTTTACTTTAAGTTGCTGCAAGTTAATTTCCAAATTAAACATTATGAAAGATTGCATAGGATATATTTTATTCTTTGCTCCTAAGGGATCTTGTACTATCAGAGGATTACAAGGTGAAGCTAAGCTGGTGGTTTTCATTCTAGCCTCTGTTAGTCCCTGTCACCAAACTACCACACAATATGGAGCATTTGCCAGTGTTGGCTCAAGAGAGGCCAATCGAGACACTAATAGATGCATTTTCTCCATGAGTACACCCTTGGATCACACATAGAATTCCTATTAACAGCAATGAGAGTTAAACTTGTAAATCCCTTATGCATTGATGGGAGAATAGACCTTTTAGTTTACTTAGCCATCTTCCAGTTATTTGGCACTTTCCCCATCCCTTGTGAGTTCTCCAACATTTTCATTAAAGGCTTTTCTATTTTCTATTCTGCTTCATTCAGTTTGGGTTGTAATTCACGTTGGCCTGATGCCTTGGCAGCAATGAATGATTCTAATTGCCTCACTATCTATCTAGTCTGGCCTAATCATAAAGCCTTTCAACTTTTCATTCAAGCTTCCAGCAGTATCAACTTCATGGGTCACAAACTTCCCACTCATATCCTTTCATTGCATCTTAGCTGCTTACCTCTTATGTATTTAAGAAACTCTAGAGAGTTCATCATTATTTCATTCCTTTTCTGTTATACCATCTTATCCTTTTTGTAAAATTAAAGCAGCACTGCAGAAACCTAAGGATGGAGGACGACTTTTGTCCAGACATTGTATCCGAAGAGCTAGATACCCTAGTTCTCATTTATTTGAGTTGTTATAGGAAAGGGCTAGAAACTAGAAAGAAAGTTTTAAGTATTCTCCCATGTCTACTCCGTGACTTCTTTAACTATAATCAGCTCCATTTCCTTGTTTACCTCCTGAAATACACAGTGTTCTTTTCTGATCCTGAAGATAGATATAGTATGAGAATCATAATGGTGAGCTGAAAACAAAGGTCCTGCTTTCAACTCATGTGATTTTCTGGCAGACAGGGAAGCTGCTCCAGTACTCCATCTGGTATGGCTATACTGTTTTGATTCTGTGTGGCAGTGCTTATGTTGGAGACTTTATGGGAACTCTTCTCATATGGTATAAATAAATAAATAAATAAATAAATAAATAAATAAATAAATAAATATTTTAAACTGTCCCAAAGGTTTAAAAAGGAAAGAATTACATATTATTTGATCATGAAATGTTTTACTTTTGCCCTCTTCTTCTTTTTTTAAAAAAAGTATTAAAAAATTTTAAAAAGCTTTATATATATTTATATATAAATACATATATGTATATATATATTTTTTGTTGTTGTTTTTGTTTTTTTGTTTTAGTAATATTTACACCAAATGTGGGGCTCAAACTCCTCAGACTCTGAGGCTTGTTAGACAATGTAATGATCCATTTGCAATTTTTTTACTTGATCATATTTATAATTCCAGGATTTGGTACAAGGTGAAATGGTTCAGAAGAAGGCACTTGACCCTTCACTTTTACCATGGTTAATTGGACATTTAAAAAAATTGATAGTGTTGACTGGTAATCAATGGGTACTGATTTCTTCTCTTGAAGTCTTATATATTTGACAATGAGAGGGATTTTCCATTGGATTAGCTTCAGATATATATAGATATAGATATCTATATCTATATCTTTATATATAGCTTTAAAATTTTCTTACTCTAGTCCCCCAAATATTTCCATGTGGCTGCTTTGGGCCATATTCATCATGCAGTATGACCTCTGCCTCTGTGCCTTCATTGGGTGAGTCAGAATAGTGCAGGGTAGAAGTATTTTTGAAAGTCATTCCTAGAGTGGAGGTGGCTAGCAATAGCCATGAATATGACCACATACATATCCCACTAAACCAATAGTAAATGTGTCCTCAACACAACTTACCCTTAGCAGGATCCCAGTCCTCAATATTCCTATAACCACTCCAACACTACCCAATGTGAGGAGAGTGGTGGAAAAGTTGGAATGGAAAGAGACAGAGGTCGTAACTGATTGTGGTTAAAACATACTACTTTTGCAATTTTTACAAAATCGTATTACCATGTGAATGCATTGCTAAAACCTCTTCCAGGAATTTGGAAGGGATTTGTATTAATTTCCTTATAGTAACAAATTACCGCAAACTTGGTTGCTTAAACCAGCACAACTTTATTATCTTAACAGTTCTGGAGGTCAGAGGTCCAGAATGGCAAAACAAACAAAAAAGAAGTCGAAATGGGTTTCATGGTCTAGAACCAAGGTGTCAATGGGATTCCATTTCTTTTGGAGGCTTTATGGGAGAATCTATTTCTTTTCCTTTTTCAGCTTCTAGAGGCTGTCTACATTCTTGACTCCTGGTCCCGTTCTTCCATCTTCAAAGCAATCAAGATAGCATCTTCAAGTCTTTCTGACACACATCCTCCTGCCTCCCTTTTATAAAAGGGTCCTTGTAATTACATCAGGCCCCAAGATAACCCACCATCTCAAGACCCTTAATTTAATCACAGCTGCAAAGTCCCTTTTACTATGTAAAATAACATAGTCATAGGTTCTGGGGATTAGGACAGTGGACATCTTTGGGGGGGGCATTATTCAGCCTACCACAGGTGGCTGCATAGTTTAGTTTCATGATAAATCTGCTTTTGTCCTTTAGCAAGACTAAAGTTTTCTTTATGTAGGTCTTACATGGTCCTTGTTAAATGTGCTTTTATTTTTATTTTTATTTTTTTAAGATTTTATTTATTTATTTGACAGAGAGAGAGATAGCCAGTGAGAGAGGGAACACAAGCAGGGGGAGTGGGAGAGGAAGAAGCAGGCTCCCAGCCGAGGAGCCTGATGCGGGGCTCGATCCCAGAATGCTGGGATAACGCCCCGAGCCGAAGGCAGACACTTAACGACTGCGCCACCCAGGTGCCCCTAAATGTGCTTTTAAATATCTTATGTTTTATTGTTATAATTATACGTAGCTTTTTTTCCATTTCCATTTCTTTCTTTTTAAAAAAATATTATTCATTCATTCATTCATTCATTCATTCATTCATTCAAAGATTTTAGTTATTTGTCTCCTCTATTTCAAAAACTCTTTATTTTACACATATATTATAAATTTGTGTCAATTTGTTATCTAAAGGAATAATTATAAACTATATTGGTGGTTCTCAACTTGGGACCAGTTTTGCCCCCCTAGGGAACATTGGTAATGGCTGGAGACATTTTTGATTTTTCAGGACTAGGGAGAGGAAATGCTACTGACGTCTAGTGGGTAGAAGCCAGAGTTATGTTAAACATTCCACAACGGGCAGGTCATTCTTGCCTGCTGAACAAATAACGATCTGGTCTGTATGCCAAAGTTGAGAAACCCTGAGCTGTACATATGACAAGATTCATTGCTTACCTCTGTTCCTCTCCTCTTCGTTTTCTCATATCTTAAGGTCGTTATTCTGATGCATGTGTTGTTTTGTTAGAGTACTTATCTTGCATATAATTTTTCCTTGGATGGCTTATGTTGATGATATATTCTCTGTATTCTTATATATCTGCAAGCATCTTTATTATGCTTGGCAAGTGAATGATATAATTTTTTTCCATTGTAAATAACTTGTTTTTGAATGATATCTTGGCTAGGTATAGGATTTTTGAATTGCATTCTCTCTCAGTATTCTGTCAATGTTGTATTCTTTCTATTTCCCAATGTTGCTGATGCCAATCTGGATTTTTTCCTTTATAAATAACTTCTTTAGCTCTGAAGCTTGTTATATAGTTCTTTTTATCCTTGAAGCTTGAGATTTTTACTAGGATTTACCTTGGTATATTCCCTCACTCCCTCTTCTCCTTCCTTAATCAGTGAACTCTTTTAATTGTAGGTTTGAATCTTTCCTAATTCCAGGGAATGTTCCTTCTTTTTTTTTCTTGAGTTATTACCCCTCCTACATGCTCCAATTTCTTCTTCTGGAGTTTCTATTATTTATACTTTAGGTCTCTTGGATCTGTTCTCCAAGTTTCTAAACTTTTCCCTCATGATTTCTGCCTTTTTGTATTCTCCCTCCCACCCCCCAGCCAAACAATAAACTCTTGAATAATTTTTTAAAATAAGTTGAGACATAATTTATATACAGTGAAATGTACAGATTTTAAGTGTACAGATTTGTAAGTTTTGACAAATGTATACGCCCACATAACCCATACCTTATCAAGATACAGAATTTCTTTACCATTCCAGAAATATCCTAGATATTTCCAAGCCTCTGACCAGGCAAGCAGTCTTCTGATTTCCTTCCCTTAGATTAGTTTTGCATACACTAGAACTTCCTGTTAATAAAATGACAGTGTCTGGCTTCTTTTACTGAGCAAGGTATATTTTCCAATTTAGGTTCAGTTTTCAAAGATTTTCATATGCTGATTTATCTTTCATATGCATCCTCTGTGGATTCATCGGAGATTTGCGTGGTGGTTTAAGTCATAGTTAGTTCTCAAAGCCTTTGCTAGGCTGCCTTTGGTTCTCTCCCAAACATGTACACCTTAAAGGTAAACCTATGATTTTGTGGGTTCCTGTATTTGAGGATCACCTTCTTTAGCTCTATCTTCTCTGGGAGTCTCCTCACTCTCTCTGCTCCAGAGGAGTCCCTGCTCCTTGTAATTCTGGTCAGAAGATGGAATTTATTTTGGAGCTGTGGTCAGGAAGCTCACCTTCTTGCAGGTTGCTTGTCCCAGTTTTCATCACTTTTTACAATCTTCCTACTTTTTAAAAATTAAAAACAATTTTTGCTGTGTTAAAAAAATGCTTAACACAAATTTACCATCTTAACTATTTCTAAATGTACAGTTTAGTAATGTTAAATATATTCACATTGCTGTGTAACCAAGCTCTAGAACTTTTTCAGTTGGAAAACTGAAGCTCTATACCCAGGAAACAACTCTCCATATTGCCATCGCCCCATCCCCTGTCAGCTACCATTCCACTTTTTGTTTCTATGAATGTGACTACTTTAGGTACTTCATCTCAGTGGAATCATTCAGTGTCATGGCTTATTTCACTTAGCATAATGCCCTGTTTCATCCATGTTGTAACATGTATCATGATTTCCTTCCTTTCTAAGGCTGAATAATTCCCTTGTATGTATATACAATGTTTTGTTTATCCATTTGCCCACTGATGGATACTGGGGTTGCTTCTGTCTCTTGGCTGTTGTGAATAGTGAGTGCTGCTATAAATGTAAGTGTGCAAATGTCTCTTTGAGATCATGCTTTTAATTGTTTTGAACATATACATGTTAAATATTTTATATGTATATATGTACACACATACACAGAAGTGGAATTGCTGGATCAGATGGTAATTCTATTTTTATTTTTATTTTTTGAGAAACCACCATACTATTTTTCATAGTGACTACACCATTTTATATTCCTATTAACAGTGTACAAGTATTCCAATTTTTCTATGTCCTCACCAATATTTGTTATGTTTTTAGATAGTAGCCATCCTAATGTGTGTGAGGTGATATCTCATTGTAGTTTTGGTTTTGCATTTCCCTAATGACAGTATGCCTAATTTTGTTCACTTTGCATAGTTGACAGATTATTATTATTATTTTGTCTAGTTTTTAAATTTTTTTATTATTTAATTTTTAAAAAGATTTTATTTATTTGTCAGAGAGAGCACAAGCAGAGGGAGCAGCAGGCAGAGGGAGAAACAGGCTCCCCGCTGAGAAAGGAGCCCAATGTGGGACTTGATCCCAGGACCCTGGGATCATGACCTGAGCCAAAGGCAGAAGCTTAACCCACTGAGCCACTCAGACATCCCTGTCTAGTTTTTTTTTAGTTGTAATCAGTGAGAGAGATAAGCAGAACCACAACTAACAATTTTCAATTGTGAATTTCATGTTTGAGTGGCGGATTTTATATTGAAAAAGTGTTGGACCTTGTTTGGGAAGGCCATTAAATTATTTAGGGATCATCTTGAATTTGGAGGGTTTGTTTTTAAGTCTTTTTGGGGTTGGTCTTGGGTAGCCCCATACTAAGGCATAACCTTCTCAGCATTTTTACTGAGTGCCCTGTTTTCAGCACCCTCTCTCCTCTCTGGTTGATGGGAACTTGAAATGTTTCCAGCCCTGGGTGAACTCTGAATCACAGTTATCTGGGAATTGTTCTCTTTTGGGCAGTTGTTCTTTCCCTGATATTGTGGAGTTCCACCCTTGGGGCACACAAATTCATATTCAGCCAGAAACTCAAAGGGACTCTGGAAAGGTTTCTGGAGCTCTTTCTTGTGTAGCTTCCTCCTCTGTGGTATAATCCCACAGTTTACATTCATCTCTCCCTAACTGCGGTCTCTGCGTCCTTCACTCAGTGGCAATGCTGGGCCAGTTTTGGTTCTGCCTCCCTGAATCACAGAAATGGCCCCCAGGGGTCTCTTCAGTTGTTGCTCTTCTCTGGGGGGTTATAGTCTTACACTGCCTATTGACTGATGCCTGAAATTCATTCTTGTATATATTTTGTCCTTTCTTCTACTTCTTTATAGAAGGAGGGTAAGTCCTCGAGCAGTTACTCTTTTGTGGATGGAAGCAGAAGTCCATCTCTTTACGCTTTGCTCTGTGCTTTGAGGTATTTCTTCTTGGGCTTCTCATTTGATTTGCAGTAGTGATCATCCTTTTCAATTCAGCTACTGAATTTTAGAATCAGAAAATCATGCTTAATTCTACAAAGTTCTCTTTATGCTGTAATTGAATCTCATGTATTCTTTTTATTTTTGTGTTAAAGTTGTTATTTATCTTCTTCAGTATTTCTATTTCAGTAGCAGCTTCTTTTTCTTAAATTTTTTGTGAGTTTTCATGAGGTGTTTGAGTTCCCTGAAATACATTTAAAAAAATTTACTGCGGTCCACTGTCAGGACTCACAGCTTTTGGGGTACCTTGACTAGTAGTAGCAAACTCATGTGTAGAAGCTGGGACAACAGTGTTTCCTCTTGTCGGTTATTGATGTATCAACTGATAATCTGCCAGACTTTTGTTCTGCCAAGATACATTTTTAGCATAGCATTTAATGTCCCTGTCATTTCACTGACTCCTCTTGTCATCTTCCAAATGCATCCTTTGTTCAAGACGTTCTACTTGGGATTTTACATACAACCCATTTTCTTAAGCATTTGAGCTTTTGTAACTACTATCTCTCATACCTCGTATACTTTTATATTCCCAGTATATTCTTTCTTATTCATACTTTGAGATTCAGCTGAGTAGGCCTTTTACCTCAAGGGGAGTTGGGCATTGCCCTAATGGGCTGATCACATTGGTGAGGCAGGATTAGAGAGAACACCCTTTGGGCAGTAATTCTGAAGTAGATAGCCAAATAGTGTCTGTGCTACCTATGTGCATTGTAGATTGTGCCCCAAAGAGAAATACAGACCCTGGAATATAAGTATCTTATATTTCCAAATAAGTGCTAATGGGAACTAGAGAAAGGGCAGAAGCTTTTTGCCCAATACTTCTGAGAGGCCAGAAGTTACACTTCATGGGTCAAGGCAGGAATGTGGAAGAGAAAGACATGGTTCTTCCTACAGTTCTAGTTCCCCACCTCACATACAACTCATGATTTTGATACCAGACTCAGAGTTTTCTCTGCATTCCACGTCTTGTCATCATTCTAGAAACTTCAGTGCCAAAGACCCATCCAGATATTCTTAACTTCAGTGATGTTCATCTGCCCTCCAGATCAAAAAACATTTCCTGTGGTCTTATGTGAAACTTGAACTGCCTAGATGACATCTTAAACTTCCAATCTTATTATTCTTTTATAATACTTTTCTACCTTACTAGTTCTTAACATATCTCTACATATTATTATTTTTTTTTTTCCCCTGGTGCTCATGGACACTTAAGAGTCCCTGAAACTCTTTCTTCTTTCAAAGTATCAACACCCTTCTGGTTGTATTATTGTCCAGCCCAGACATCAGGGTATATAAATTCAACCACTCTCTTGTCAGTACTCTCAGCTTTCCTACCATTTGTCATTCCACTGTATCCAATCTTCACGGCTTCAAATCAGGAACAATCCAAGAACCTGTCTTCTCTGTTCCAACATATGGGATACAGGAAGAAACAGTCACAACCATGAATATTAGCATTACAAATAATAGAAATGTGCATGTTGTTGTCATTAATAATGATAATGCACACTTATTTTTATTCATAACATAAACCCAAATAATTCTTTAGGGAAACCCAAGTTTTTATGATACTACGCTAAGGCAAAAATTGCTCCCAATGTTTACATAAAGAGAATAATATATATAATATACATACATGTAATATACATACATATATACATAATACACATATATACACACATACAATACATATAATATATTGGACATACTGTAAACAAAATAGTATTTTAGTATACAATGTATAATCAGTGATATCACATGAAAGTTTGCCTTCATAAAGACTATTTTAGGGGGACTGCATAATATGATCTAATCACATTCAGCTAGTAAATTTACCTAATTCATGGAACAATCTTTTCATCATTTAGCCTTCTTATTTGCAAATAAGAGAAAATCAACTCTGTCTAACTTAGAAGCAAAAAACTTTTTTTGTTGGAAGGATTTCACACAGAATTCATAAAAAGTTTGGAAAACCAGGCTTGAAGAAAAGGTGGGAAAAAAGAGGCAAGCCCCAGGAAAGATCCTATCATAGGAGTAGTCTGCAAAGGACACTTATCACACTGCTGCCCTCAGATACACTCTAGACTTTCACCCTTATTTTCCTGACCTCATTCTGCTGCCACCACTGTGGCAGATAATCTGATTGTCTTTGCATCTTGCTTCACCTTCTCATGATACAAGGTTCCAGGAGAACAGATTATCCAATAGATCAAGCCTAGATCACATGTGGACTTCTAACGTCTAGAGAGTGCTCTTTGGTGTTTGTAGGGAGAAGCAGGACCCTGCCTCTCCTCTATCTTGGGATTTCCCCAGTATAAGAAGGGTATTTGGAAGTTGAGCTGCCAAGGATAGCAAATGTCCACTCTATCCTTGAAGCAGTCTTCCCTAAATATTGTTTATCTTGGCCAAGATTTTGATCGGTATTGGACAGCATGAGTTCAAGATTGTATTTGCTGACAACTACCTGGAGTGCTGCTAGGCTATGTTGCCAATTAAATAAAGACCCATATGCTTTAACAGACAGTTGAATTGGGAGTAGGATTGATATCCTCTTGTGAAGATTGAGTTGCCTAATATAGACACACGGCTGACTAGGAGGCCACCCCCGGTGCACGAGAAGCTGTGGGAGTACTTATAGGCATGGCCAAGAGTCCACTTTAAAAAATGATTGTGAATTGCTCTAATGTACAGATAAAGAGAACATTTATGTTACACGTAGCAAAACCATAATAATATTAGCCTGGCATGTTTTAAGAAATGTATAACCGATGCCTCCTTAGCCATGAAAAAAATTCAGTAAAGATCCCATAGAATAGAATGCCTAGCTTTGGAAAGTGCTACAGAGTATTGCTACTATTTGGTATACTTTTCAAAAGAAGATATTTGAGAAATATACTCCAGGATAAATTAAAGAGGAAACTTTCATGAAATTTTTCTTTTGAATAATATGGATATGAAAATTTTTGTTACAATTTTATACTGAATAGATAATATGGTCCCATGGTTCAAAATGGTATGGAGCATGAAATCTCTTACCCCATCTGTCCAGTGATCTCCAACATAGTTAACCACTTAAATTGGTTTTTGTATTTCCTTCCAGAGTTACATTTATGCAAACATAAACAAATATGTATGTGTAGTCTTGTTTACCCCCTTTTTAAAAACACAAAAGTAGCATACTATTTTTACTTTTCTGTACATTTTTTGAAACTTAATATTAGATACTGGAGATCTTTTTATGGAAGTAAGTAAAAAACTTTCTTGTTCTTTTTCTTTTGAATAACATTTTATTATATAGATGTACCATAATTAAAAAAAAGAGTCCTCTATTGAAGGAGATTTGAATTGTTCCCTGTCTTTTGCTATTATATACGATGCTGTAATAAGTCAACTTGTACATAAATTATTTTGCACACCTGTAAGTTTATATGTAGGTTATATATTGAGCAGTGGAATCATTGAGTCATAAGATATATGCATTTGTAATTCTGATAAGTATTGCTAAATTATACCAATTAGTTCTTCCACCAGTGTTAAATGAGATCCCCTATTTTCCTATGGACTCTGCAGCAGTGGTTTTATTACAATTTTGATTTTTTTTTTTCCAAATCTGATAGGTGAAATTGGTATCTGAGTATAGTTTTAGTTTATTTAATTTGTTTATCTTGCCTTGAGTGAGGCTGGGAATCTTGTCATATACTTAAAAACATTTCCTTTCCCGGGACTTATCTGATCTTATCTTTTGCTTTTTTTTTGCTATTGGGTATTGGTGTTTTTCTTATCAATTTTTATGAACTCTTTATAAATTTGTGAGATTACCCTTTACTTGTGATAAGATTTGCAGATATTTTTTGACCAGTTTGTTATTGTCTCATTACTTTGCTTATGGTATTTTTTTGCATCATTCAGAAGATTTATTTTTTATTTTGATTTCTCCTATGAATTCTGGATTTTGAGTCCATGGTTTTTTGAGGCTCATGGTTTTATATCTTTGATCAACTTTAAATTTATGCTGTATATAGTCTGAGGTATGGATATCTTTTTTTTTTTCTTTTTTGGGTGATCACCCTCTCTTAAGACTATTGAATAGTCCATCTTGTTCCTTCTAGCCTTAGATGCTAAAAAATCTAGTCCTGTTCAGTGGATGGCTTTCCTCTATTCAGAGCTTACAGAGACTAAGGCTCCTTTTGTTTTTTGGTTTCACCATCACATTGAGCCTTACTGTCCTCTGCATTCAGCCAGAGAAGGATACAGTATGAAAAAACCCCCAAAAACCCTGCATTTTGAAAGTTTTATCTGGGAAGTGACACACACTGCTTCTGCTTACATTCATTGGTGAGAACTAGTCATGTATAGCTCTCTGTATGTATCTATCATCTATCTATCTATCTATCTATCTATCTATCTATCTATCTATCTATCTATCTATCTATCTCTTTTTCCAACTATTCAATTACATGTATATATATATAATTGTATATATGTATATGTATATATACATATATATGTATATGTATATATGTATATGCATAATTATATATATAGTTCCCCCCACCCCCATCCCCCCCATAAGTATTCAGTCAAATCATCAGGATTTTCATATGATTGCATTGACTGGTACATTCAGTCCACATTTAAGAATAGTGGTGATAGTAGCTTACTTCTTCTTGACTGTAGTATCAGTACTTATAATGTTTCTTATAAAGCATGCAGGCTTTGGGGCCACAGTAGAAATATTTTGTCATATTCAGGAAGTATCTTTGTATTTATATTTCATTTAGTTTTTTTCTTTAATCAAAAATAGATTTTTCAAATCCTGTTTAGCACCTTAGAGATAAAGTATTTTTCTGTTAGAACCAATAAAGTTTTTATATTAATAGCTTAATGCATTTATGAAATGAATCCCACTTGATAATTTCCAACCATCCTTGCATTTCTGGAACAAATCTTACTAGGTTTTTATGTGTTCAGTTTTTAATGTACTGCTGGATTATATTTGGTAATATTTTACTTAAGATTTTTGCATACATTTTATTAAATATTATTGATTTGTGGCTTTCTGTTTAGTACAGTTTTTTTTTTAAGATTTATTTATTTATTAGAGAGAGAGTGAGTGAGCATGGGGAGGGGCAGAGGGAGTGGGAGAGAGAAACTCCAGCAGACTCCTCATTGAGCTCAGAGCCCAATGCAGGGCTCAATCTCAAGACCCCAAGATCATGACCTGAGCTGAAACCAAGAGTCGGAGGCTTAACAGACTGTGCCACCAGGGAGCCCCTTTTTTGGTGCAATCTTGGTCAGGCTTGGTGTTAATGTTATATAATGTCATACAAATATATGGACATTTTCTTTCTACAGCTATGCAGTTGGACAGTTTAAGTAGCACTGGACAGTCTTTCTTTAAAGTTTTCATAAAATTCTTGGAAACTATTCTTCTTTGGGGGATGGGGATGGACAGCTTACTCTTTAGCAGTTTCTCCAGTTGCTTCTGTGGACATTGGTCTGTTAACATTTTCTGTGTATTTTTTGTTCAGTTTTGGTAAATTATACAGTTGAGCCTTGAACAACAAGGGCTTGAACTGTATGGGTCCACTTACACAGGAATTTTTTTTCAATAAATACAGTAGTGCTGTAAATGTATCTTCTCTTCCTTATGATTTTCTTTCCTTTTTTTTTTTAAGATTTTATTTATTTATTTATTTATTTATTTATTTATTTATTTAGAGAGCTCACATGAGTGGGGGAAGTGGCAGAGGGAGAGCGAGAGAGAGAATCTCAAGCAGACTCTGTGCTGAGGACAGAGCCCAATGCAAGGCTTGATAACACCACCCTGAGATCATGACCTGAGCTGAAATCAAGAGTTGGATGCCCACCTGACTGAGCCACCCACCCAGGTTCACCATTCCTTATGATTTTTTTTTTCTTTTAAGATTTTATTTACTATTAGCACACGAGAGAGAGAGAGAGAGAGAGAGAGAGGGACAGAAAGAAAGAAGGAATAGGGGCAGAAGCAGACTCCCCACTGAGCAGGAAGCCAGATGCGGGGCTTGATCCCAGGACCTGGAGTTCATGACCCGAACTGAAGCCAGACGCTCAACCGACTGAGCCACCCAGGGGCCCCTCCTTATGATTTCCTTGGTAACATTTTCTCTTCTCTAGCTTACTTTATTGTAAAAATACAGTATATAATTCATATAACATACAAAATATGTGTTAACTGACTGTTTATGTTGGTTGATAAGGCTCAACAGTAGGCTATTAGTAGTTAAGTCTTTGGGGAGTCAGAGTTATACATGGATTTTTGGCAGTGTGGAGTTGGTGCCCTGGCTCCTATGTTGTTCAAAGGCCACTGTATTTGAATACATATTATTATCATTATTGTTGTTCTCTAAAAATTTTACTATTTGGTTTATATTTTTTCTTTTACCTGACGGTTATTTTGCAGAGAGTTTTAAAACTTCCAGTTGTAAAAGCCTTTCTGTTTTCTGAGTTTGTTAATTTCCAATGTTATTACATAGTGGTCACACTGTTGCCTGTTTTATTTCTGTCTTCTGGAATTTACAGGTTGAAAGTAAAAGCATTTATGACAATCCAGATGTCCTATGTCAAGCCAGATATTAACAATATTTGCAAAATATGTAACATAATTCTATTCTTTTCACTAAATTTTTGTTTTGGAATATATAGTTTTTTCCCTTAAAATATATTATTTATGGTAACATTTAATGGCTTGCTATTTTTAAATGAGTTTAAAAATTAATAATGAATTTATTCATATAATAAATAATAAAGAAATAAAAATTTCAGTTTAAATTTCCAAAACAGTAAATATCGATAGATATAATCTATATAAACAGACACTCTTTGGGGTTCTCTATGATTTTTAAGAGTTTAGAGAGTATGGGTCCTGAGGCCAAAAATGTTTGAGAATTGTTGCACTATAGAATTGGGTTTTGCTTTGTGATCCATTCTAAAAGTATTTTTCTTCTAATGATTGATTGAATTAAACTCATTTGCACTTACTAATGTAACAGATGTTTGCTTTTAATTTGAATGCTTTTAATTTTAATTTTTAATTCATAATAATTTTCATCTTATGTTTTTCTACTTTAATAATTTTTCAGAAAGTCTTTCCTCTGTTTTTTCTTTTCCTTTTTTTGTGTAATTCTTCTGTTATTATAGAAGTTTTATGCTTTTATCTTAATAGTTCTTCTTATAACTGAACCTTTATGCAATATGTTTAGTCCTCTTATTTTAAACAGTATCTGTTGTTTCCCTACTCTGAGCAACGATAACATTAGTGTGTTTTCTTTGTTTTCCTTCACACTCCTTCACCATCTTATTTTAGTTAATTATGTAATCTTTCTTAAGTGTTGCTGTTGTACTGCTAAATATGCTTGTACTTAAATTGTGATGTATCAACTTAAGGAGATATCCTTTGAATCCAGTTATTATAAATGAGGCAATTGATGAACATACCAATTCTCCCAATTTCCTCTTTTCTGTGAAACTTACTTCTTTCTCGATTTATTTTTAGGTTCTTTCCTCTCAAAGTGCTGTCCTTTCCCCTCTTTGATTTGAATGCATGATTCTTTATTTTTCTGAGATACTGGCCAATTATTTTTTATCCTTTATCTTCAACATCTCCTTTTCTATAGACAGTTTTCTTTCATCATATGCATATTGTGAAGTCTTTATCATCTTAGAAAATAACAAGAAATTTCTTATTCTCTCTAAACTACAGCAGCTTGAGATCTTTTCTTTCCTCCTTACCCAGACTCTCAGAATGAATAGTATATGCTTCCTTATAAGTCATTCACTCATGAACCACCACAATCTGGCTTCCACTTTCAATTACAGTATTGAAAGCATTCTTTTCATGATTACTAGTAATTTCTTGCTTGTGATTTTCAGTTGTGTTGTACATGGCCTCTCTGTAGTGTTTGATCATGCTGAACACTGAGTCCTCTTGTTTCTCATGATAACATAATATCCTGATTTTCTTCTTACTGCTCCGACTTCTGAATTTTCCTACTGTGTTTCTCTTCTCTTTGTTCCTGCTCTTCAGGAATAAAAATTATATATATTTGGCTATCTTCTTTTCTTTTTCTAATCTTCTTGGGAGATCGCACCTATTCATATGGCTTTAATTTCCATCTTAAAATAGTTCAAGAGCTTTGACCCTCAGAAATTTATAAAAAATCTGCAGGTTTAGCATAGCACACAGAATTTTTAATATCTGACCTCTGCTTCTTTTCATTGCTTTTGGGAAAAATTATATGTGCTCACTGTAAGTAATTCAAACAATGGGGAAAGTACAAAACTTAAAGTAGAAAAATAGCCTAAATTCTACCATTCAGAAATTATTATCATTAACTTTAGGTGAATATTATTCCAGGTATCTTTCTTCATGCAGAACTTTATGCAGATATCTTTCTTTCTATATGCAGACCTGTACACATACATATATGTGCACACACACGTATACGTATGTGTAGGCAGACAGTGGACATAACGAGATAGTGCAGGATAGAAGATATAGAAATAGTTTTATAAAAGTGGATCATATTATAGATTCCATTTTAAATATTAAATTTTATCTTATGTGAATTTAATAGAGGTAAAAGAGACCAAAGTTAAAGAAAAGCAATGTTGAACTTCATATAAATGCCTCCTTACCACAGGATTTATTTCTTTTAAGATTCTGAGTAATGACTTAAAAAGATTATGACAAAACTAAGAAGCTGGAGCATTATGTCTTATTAAATGACTGTTTTAATTTTAGACAGAGTTGATTGACACTCTGCTGTGGAAAGTGAGAATATTAGCTCTCTTTTACATCCTCCTGGCTTATCACCCTCCAGCTTTTTAAGTTATATGATTATTGTTACATTTTCTATGTTTATAATATCCATGGTCTATTAACCGTAATTCCTGCAGTTGTTCTATTGTTCTTTATTAGTGATATACATAAATGAGTTCACTGTCACTAATCTTATGTTTTATTTTTATTTGTTTTTAAACTATGGCTTTTTCATTCCTCAATTCTTTAGTTTGGTTAACCTCTTAAATGGCTGATTGGCAGGATGGAATAATGTCTTTTTAATCTCTGTGTTCTTTAAAATTCGAAGATGTCTGACTATTGTCTTTGTATTTGAATAACATATTGACACTGGTATTGGTCAAAGTTTACAGTTGCAGGCAATGGAGTACACTATAGACAGTTTAAGTAGGAAAAAATTATTAAGCTCACAAAATTAGTGGGGGAGCAGAAACAATAGAGTTTAGGCTGAGGTTTGTTGAATGTTGAGTTCTCTGGCAGTAGATAGAATTTTGGGTATAAAATATTTATTAGGGGATAACACCTGTGAAAGGAAGGGGGGGAAACAAGAATGTACAGAAGAAGTCAAACTGATGTGCAGACCCTGTAAAGCCTTAGCCCAACTATGGGGACCTACAGGTACCACAGCTCATCTTTAGCACTGTTTAGATCCACTTCTCCCTGTATATTTGGGACCTAGATCTATCTGGTTTCTGATGGTCCTTTCTTTCTGTGGGGAGCCTTAGAAGAGGGAGGTTAGTAGGACAAGCTATAGTTTCTGTCACTGCAGTCAGTCTCTGTGCTGCAATTGATACTGGTTTTCTCCTCTACTCTCTAGTTTAAATTCCTCTAACCCTTGCGGGCTACTCTGTTGGCCTCAGTGGCTTATCTAGTGGCATGAGCCAGGCCTTGAGGGGTCTGCGACCCTGATCACTATTCCCCTGTCAGGGAAGTTTGCAGTAATTGGCTATTTATCGTGACAGTCTGGCAAGAGAGTACCAAGAGGTGCCCAAGAGAATTACATGTTTCACTCCTATTCCTCCCTACCCCAGTAGGTAACAATACTCTCACCTTCTTCTGATGACCAAGATGGTGATTTCTCTTCTTGCCTACTGGCACTTGGACATGAGGATCCCAAAGGTGCTCAGGTAGCAGCCCATAGCTTATAATATAGTGGGATTATTGCTCTGTCTCCTGGTGGAAGTGTTCCCACTCTAAGGATCAGGACCTCTAGCTCTGCAGAGTCCAAAGCTGCAATGATGGGAAACACAGAGTCCTCCAGTGGGCAGTTAGTAGTAATGGTAAGTAGAGCCATGCCTGTGTCTGCCTTTTGGTTCTCAGACCATATGTTCTTTCTGTTGGGGACATTATTCTGTATGAAAGTCTTCATCTAGCGAGTACTCTGCCTGGGGGGGGGGGGTGACACTCCATTCTTGAAAAGTCCTATCTCTGAGCTGGTGTTTCAGTTGTGCCCCTATCAGGCCATTTCAATGCACTATCAGACTAGCAGCTTCTGGATAGCATGGCATATGGTATGACTGTTGGGTCCCATGACCACAGGAATACTCCTTCACCCCTTTGGTGAAAATTGGTTCCCCTGATCTGATATCATATTACGTGGGATCCTGTGCCAGAGGATTGAACATGCCATCAACTCTCTGTGTGTGGATGAGGCCCTGCGTGCAAGAAGGAAAACCTACACCCGGAATATCTGTTTCTGTGAGAATTAACTACTGGCCTTTCAAGGATGGAAGGGGCCCAATGTAGTTAACTTGCTACGGAGTCTGGTTAATTTTCTAGAGGAATGATGTCATAACAGGGATTTAACATTGGTCTTTGTTGTTGGACATTGGACATTCAGTGGTGGGTGGCGCTAGCTGTATCAGACCTTGAGTGGGGCCACTTCATTAATGTGCTTTTCTGCCAGCACTGGGGCTGGTCTAAACAGAGACTTGATGGCATCAAGTCTCTGTCAACTGAGTTATTTTGTTTACTTGGTTATTTTGCGCCTCTTCTGTGATGGATACTTTCTGATGGTTAACATGATACTAAGATCTGTACACTTTGGACCCATTCCCATATATCCATCCATGTTTCCGTACTGAATACCTCCTTCTAATTTTCTAATCTTTTTTTTTTTTTTTTACTTTTAGGTACCTGACCAGCCAGCTAGGCCATTGATCAATGCCCCTGAGTCTGTATATATTTTAACCTTCTTTTCATACACAAATTAGATAATGAAGTGAACTCCCTAAATCTTATGATTGGAAGGATTTTTCCTTACTGTGACCTTTGTAAGCCACCCTTGAGTGATGCTACCATACAGCTGCCATCCATTTTTACATAGTGAGTTGTTCTGTCCATAAGCTAAGCTCAGGCTCTTTCCTCTTCCTTTAACTGGTCTTACAGTATCTTTCATATGGCCATATCTGTGAGTTGAGGGAGGGGCACTGATATAAGAGCGGTAAACACCACGGGGGTCAGGGCATACAGTCTTCTATATTTGGTAAGCACTGCCTCCAGTATTCCAAAGGACTACACTTTCTCCCACTTGAGACTACCACAAAGTCTATATGGCATCTTTTCCTACTATTGATAGTTCCAACACTATGGGATGTGTTGGAGTACACACACCAAGCAGCAGAGATCTTGAACTGTAACCTGTATTGTTGCCAAGTCCTTACCTGCTCTGGATCCCACTCAAAACTGTCGCCCAGTATATTCCTAAGGAATGGAATATGCTACTTCCAGAGTCTGAAGTAGCCCACCAACTGTTATGATTTCTTCTTCACGGAAAAAGATGTAAAATATACCAAGTTGCCTTTTACTTTGGCCCTGCTCCTAACAACTGGACTCCTACTAAAAATATACTAGCATTGCAGACTCCTAAATCTTCTTAAGGTTAATCTCCCACTCTCTGGAGTGTATGTTTCTTTGCAAGGCCTCCAGCATCCTAACCACCACTTGTTCATTTGGCCCAATCAATATAATGTCATTGATGTAATGGATCAGTGTGATATTCTTTGGGATGTCCAAATGGTACAGTCTCTTTGGACCACATTATGAGAAACAACATGAGTTAGTATAGTCTTGGAACAAAACTGTAAATGTATGGTGTTGTCTGGCTCATGTGAATTCGAGCTCTTTTTGATCTTTTCTGATTGGCATAGAAGAGAACATATGCACTGTATCAGTGGCTTTTACCGTGTATCTCAGGCTGTATCACCTCTAGCAAAGATAGCACATCTGGAGTAGTGGCTGTGATTGGGGCTGTTTGTGGGTTGGGTTTTGGCAGTTTACAGTCATCATCAAGGCCCAACCCACTGTAGGTTGGGCCTTGCCCAGAACTTCATTTATCCCTATACACCTCCACTCTAATAGGGAAGACATGATGATGTTTTCAGGCTGCTAAATATTGTCAGTTCAAATATTGTGCTTAGTGGTCCTCAAAATGTCTTATATGCCCCTTTTTTCAATGTGTAGTCTCCTAAGTAAATGCCTAGAGGTCCCTTTGGGGGGACTAGGGAAATCATTACCGTGAATAACTTGCTATGTGTTACAGAAATCTTCATTCTGTGGATCTGGCCACCTTTACAGTAATTGAAAAACGGCTCAGATCCCAAAACAGGGTTAGGGCTTGTTAATTTTTTGGTCCACAACCACTCTCAGCCTCCAGTTATCTATCCTTAATTTATTCTCTTTGTATAAGCTGAGTGGTACCCCTTTTGGCTCTCCATCTAATTTTCCCCTAGGGACTCCATGTTCTGTTAACCATCTCTGTAACTCTATAACTCTCTGTACATCAAGACCCCCTTGGCTGTCATTCCGGCCTTCTTTGTCATTATGATAATTATGACTCCCTGGCTTTTGGCAGTAAACTGCTCACCTGGCTTCTATATTGGGGATCCTATTATCCCCATTACTATTTGTGAACCAAGTTCTTCTACTGTCATCCCAGGCCTCTAGAGGAGAGCCATGGCTAAACTTTTTAGTGATGCTGGTGTCCCTCTCACCAGTTTATTCCTTATGGTCTTGGTAAATTAAGTAGTGCATTCTCTTGGTTTTCCAGTGGAACATAATAAACTGGTGGGTCTTCTAGCTATACATATGTTTCAGTCTAGTTCCCTGAACCTTTTAATCCTATCCACTATTTGCCACAGCCAAGCTGGCATTTTAGCTTTATTCAGTGTGGACCACAACTTTTTGTGTTTCTAGGAGCCACCATAGTAACAAGGGCACGTTGTCTCCTGGGGATCCTTGCCAGGATGTTAAATTCCTCATCTTTAGGTGGGTGGAGGACATGAGAAGATGTTGGTTAAAGGGTACAAACTAATAGCTTTAAGTTGAGTAAATTCTGGGGATCTAATATACAGAATGGTGGCTATAATTAACTGTAATGGATTATATACTTGAAAATTTTGAAGAGAGTAGATCTTAAATGTTATTACCACAAAAAAGAAATGTTAATGATGTGAGGGGATGGTGGTGTTCCCTAACTATACTGTGATAATCATTTCACAATATATACCTGCATCAAATTATCATGTTGTACACCTTAAAGTTACAGATGCTATATGTCAATAATATCTCAATAAAGCTGGAAAAAATTTAATCTTGGGAGAGTGCTCCTAAGTGAATAAACCTGGCTTTCTCCAAGGGCCAAGTAAGAATGACCAAAATTTCTTCGCTTTTGACCCCACTTTCTTATGAAGGACCTTGGTACCCTCAGACTTTCCAGATGATCTTTCACATGTACTCTTAAACGAGAAACCTACTATTTCTTGCCAGGTCCCTCAGTCTCCTGTTGCTGCTGCCCTTGCAGTTACCCTTTCTTGCATGGCCAGAGCTGAATGGTAGTTTGTGGTGGAATGGTGGAGAATCCCTCCCTTTCCTTAGTGATATATTTCCATTAGAAGACTATCAAAGTGCCATCTGTGAGCCAGTGTCTAACCGCAAACAGAAATGGCCTTTTCAAGTTTTGTTACTCAGTGTAGGAATCATAGATCTATGGAGGGTAAGTTTGGAAACATGGTGTATTGAGAATTATCGTTTTCTTTTGAACACTAAATGTTTTAAAATTCTTTTTGCCTCTCTATTTCTTCCCTTAGGTTGCATCCCCACACTCCCAAGAATGGCCCTTACTGCCTTATAATGCGATTCTGGGCAGTAGGGGGTGGACTGAGACAAAGTATGCCAATTAGAATTGAGATATGTTCCAATATGTCTTATGAACTGGATCAGAGCATCACTGGAAGTTATTTTGCTTTAAATTTTCTTTCCAAAGAAAGGAGGATTTTTGACTTTGTGCAAAGCAACCATGTAATGCAGTAGTGTTTGTCTGTCTCGGTATTGGTTCCATGACCTGGCTCAGTGGGCCCATATCCAATTCTGGGGAGAGAAAGTTTGCAGGTGGTAGCTGAAGAAGTTTCCATGAGAGACTCTCTGAGTATATGAGCACAAGTAGTGACACTACTTAGGCTCAGGTGTTAAAACATGGCACAGAATGGGAACATGACACTTCTCCATCAACTTATAAGTTGGTAGCTCTAAAATCATTGGATGGTAGCACCTTTGGCAGTCATTGAAGTCGTTTCATGGACCAGTAATATGACAAAAGCTAGAAATCCTTAAAGTATATTTAAGGCAGTGAATATATTGGGTGGAACAGGAGGAGAAGAATGATAGTGTAAGGTAAATGTATTTGAAAAATGGATTCATACTCAGATTTGAAACGTTCCTCATTGGAGAGTCCATTATAAATTTAATGTTTTCATTTTCAGTGATTGTTTGGGGCTAATGTAATGTAATGTAATTGTAAGTTGTCATCGGTACCAAAATTATATTGTGGCATAATTGGAAGGCAAATATTCAGATGATAAGTAAAATGCTGATAATAATTTAAAAACAACATGGAAATGAAGATACAAAATTTAAAAAAATCTCATAGAATACACCTGTTCAGACTTCTTGGGTCACAGACCCATCTTGAGAGACACTGTTTTGTTCATTTCTGTCATGTCAGTCCGGCATGTCTGAATCAGTAAATGCTCTGTAGATAGGAAGGAATATATCCATTCATGGTTCCCTTTATGAACACTGACTGCTAACTTCCTTGGAGTACTGCTTATTTTCTGTCAGTTCATTTTAGAACTGTGAGGTCTTTCCAATGTTCTTTCTCTCCATTATTTAGACATAGTAGATTTATTATCTAGACCACCAACAGAGAATTTTAGAGAAATTTTCACCTTTCTTGGCTTTTCCACCGTCTGGTACAATCTGGTTTATATAGTTATCATTTGGGATTGAAAAAAGAATCAAGAACCCGGTTCGTCTCATAACTCCCAGTTCAGTGAATCTTTCCACCTTATCAATTCTATGGAATTAGATCTGTCACATCACCTTAAATATAGCTATCTGTGGATAAGAATGTTGCACAAATTAATTATGCTTGCATAATTTATATTCCATAGCAATTATATGCATTTAATATGTTGTCCAGAGCACGTGGAGTTGATACTGCTGACCTAGTGAGGATAGAATATGAATTGCTTTTCAAATATGGTGCTATAACACTTGGTAATCTCTACATGTTGGTCACCTCCTCTGATATTGATGAAATGGTGAGCCCTTTACCCACCATTGAGATATTGTCTTTTTTATATTTGCTTTTTTTTTCCAGCTAATTGGTTATTATGGCACTTGAACCAACACCCTTGGCTTAATTAGCATAATGTTTCCCAATTAAGTTAAGTGGCTTAGATATTTGATCTTAAAATGGCATTGTAGGAGAACATAAAAATGTTGTGGAGATATAAAAAAGTCTGTGAACATGAGGCTATCAGAATGTTATATATGTATTTAATATGTCTAAGAGTCAAAGCAAAACATAGCAATCATCTATTTAGAGGAGTAGAGGTACAGAGTTTATCAATGTCATCCCACTGATGGCCTGAGAAGAAAGGTCTTATACAGTCAGATGGCTGGAATTAAAGGCTATATCACAAGGATGAGAAAATTTGCTGAAAATGATGGTGTGTGAGATGAAATCATCATTTCCTTTGTGACAATTATGAAGTTAGGATAGATAGTGTGGGAGGTGTAAGGGTTACAAAGAGGATTAGGTGTAAGAATAACAAGGCAGAGTGGGAGGATAGCATTTAGTGCAGATGGTAATGCAATGTATTGTGGCTATATTGTGGGGCACATTAAAACTGGCTAAAGAGATGATTTTAAAGCTGGTGGAAATGAACATTTTTCTAATAATCTTTATAAAGAATGGACATTACCTTTTTATCAAAAATAGAAATGGTTGACTCATTTATGAAATAAAACACATTTTGAACGAATTAACAAAATGAATGGATATAATGGAAATTTATGGAAGCGTAAGTAAAATATTTATACTTGTTGTGAGTAAATCTGTGTAAACAGTATATACCTAAGCATAGTACTCATCTTTTAGTAAATATTAAAAAAAAAGTAAAACAGGCTGTTGAGCAAATTGAGTACAGTGCAGAAGAAAATGCAGTTTTCTTAACTAAATTGGAAGTGACACCATATCATAGGTATTTAGAAATGAGAAAATTTCCCCCATACACTTAATAATTTCATAATACACCTGTATGCCTACAAACAAGTGATCCATAGTAAAGAAGTCTGTGTGAACCATACTGATTGTTGCTGGTTAAACATGCTTCAGCAGTGTATTTATTCCCAGAAATATTTAATAATAAAATGTTAAGAAGGATAACTTTCTGCTGAAATCCCAGTCTTGTGACCAAAGAGCACTGTGTGGTGCCTTAACAAAATAGGCAGGCTAACAGACACATGAAAAAATGTTCAACATCATTAGCCATCAGGGAAATTCAAATCAAAACCACGCTGAGATACCACCTTACACCAGTTAGAATGACAAAAATTAACAAGCAGGAAAAAACAAATGTTGGAGAGGATGTGGATAAAGGGGATCCTTCTTACACTGTTGGTGGGAATGCAAGTTGTTACAGCCACTTTGGAAAACTGTATGGAGGTTTCTCAAAAAGTTAAAAATAGAGCTACCTTATGACCCAGCAATTGCACTACTGGATATTTACCCCAAATATACAGATGTAGTGAAAAGAAGGGGCACATGCACCTCAATGTTCATAGCACCAAAGTCCACAATAGCTAAACTGTGGAAGGAACAGAGATGCCCTTCAACAGACAAATGGATAAAGAAGATGTGGTCCATATATACCACGGAATATTACTCAGTCATCAGAAAGGATGAATACCCACCATTTGCATCGAGATGGATGGAACTGGAGGGGATTATGCTAAGTGAAATAAGTCTAGCAGAGGGCATGTATTGCATGGAGCACTGGGTGTTATACGCAAGCAATGAATCATGGAACAATACATCAAAAACTAATGATGTACTGTATGGTGACTAACATAACATAATTAAACACAAAAACCAAAATAGGCACTCAATAATATTTGCTGAATGAATGTGTGAATGAATGAGAATTGCACTCAACAGGATAATTTCATAAATAGGCTTGTAAATAGTCATGCAAGTGAAATCATTTGAGGGATTTTAGGGAGGCCATTATCTCCATAATCATCGTCCTGCTCAAAATTGCATATTAAAGATTCTTGCTCCTGGGTTAAAGCACTGCTTTCTATAAGATTCCTTATTAAAATGAAAAAAAAAATCTTCAGAAAAAAGTAATAAATTCCCTACAACACCATGGCTCACAAATTTACATATTAGAAAATTTTCAAAAAAAAAAATTTCCCCATAAAAACTGAAGGGAAATGGTGAGGGTGAGGTTAAGGGTTTGCTCAGAGGGAGAGATAGAATAAGCATTTTGGTGGGGAGAAGAAAGGAATTCCCTCTGAAGTTTGGCCCTATTTGTTACCTTAGATAGGTGGCATGAAAATTTGTAGCCCATAATGGAAAGAGAAGGAGTGAAGGAAAATAACCAAAGAGAAAGAGCTACTTTGTTATTTTTTTAAAAAAAGATTTTATTTATTTATTTGACAGAGAGAGTGCATGAGCGCACAAGTAGGGGGAGCTTCAGAGGGAGAGGGAGAAGCTGGCTCCCCGCTGAGCAGGGAGCCCAAAGGATGTAGGGCTTGATCGCAGGACCCTGGGATCATGACCTGAGCCTAAGGCAGACATTTAACCGACTGAGTTACCCAGGCACCCAGGCACCCCTCTACTTTGTTATTTTTGTATTAGAGGGGAGTCCAAGAAACTAAGTGTCTATTATGTTTTCACAAAACATGAGGAAAATGGCCACAGGTGATTCATGTTTTATGCCATTCTTGTTTTATGACTTGATGCTCCAGCCTTAAGAGATTGGGGACCAGGGATTGGTGCTATAGCCAAGACTCCCATCTGGCTGCCTACCAGGTAACCTGATCTAATTAGACACTCACTGTTGAATGGTGATTAACTCAGGAAAGGGGAATGTTTCTTAGAAGTTTTGAATGCTAGATCCACAGAAGCAGAGGCAGTAGAGAGAGGCAGACAGAGGGACATTAAGTCACGAGAAATATTTATTAAATAAATGCTGAATATCTGCTATGTGCCAGGCACTCTTCTGAGCTGCTGAAGATAAAAGTTTGCCTTCATGAGCTTACGTTCTAGTTAGGGAGACTGGCATTAAATAAAGAATTATTATGTAATATTATTTTAGGTACTGCAAAGTCCACAAAGAAAAATAAATCAGAGATGGGAATAGAACTTTTTGTTTTTGTTTGTTCTGTTTTTTTTTTTAGATTGGGTGGTCAAGGAAGGCTTTTCTTAGGAGGAGGTAGTTGATTTGAGAGAGATCTAGAAGGCATGAGGGAGAGAGTGCATGGGGGAAGAGTATTTACCAGCAGAGAAAATAGCATTTGGAAAAGCTTTGAGGCAGGAGTATGCTTGTTGTTTTTTAAGAAACAGGAGGAAGGCCAATGTTGGAGCAGTGGGAGATAGGTAATGAAACTGGTAGTTAATGAGATTGGGAAGTATCTAGGACTCAAATTCCATAAAGCCTTACAAATCATGGTGAGGCACTTCTATTTTATTTTAAGTGTGCTGGGAAGCCCTTGGACGGTTTTGAACAGGAAAGCGACAGGACATGATGTGCACTTTAACAACAGCTTGGGCCACTGTGCAGAGACTGGACGGGGCGGGGGGGGGGAGAGCAGAAAGAGGGTGATCAGTCCAGGAGACAGAAGATGTTGGCTTGAATTGGTATTAGCTGTGGAACTCATGAGAAGTGGTGGGATTCGGGCTATATTTTAAATCTACAGCAGTCAGGATTTGCTAATGGTTTTGTTGTAACATGCAAGAAAAAGACTGAATGCGGACTTCAAATGGCAGTTATAATGAGACAGGTAATACGTATTTGAGACAGAGGCGATCATTATGTGAACACATCATCAGAGCACCTAGTCCATTACTAGAGTTGCTATTTGGGCTTGAAGACCACTGCTGCTTCCTCCCCAACAAGGAGCTATCTTTATATTTCTCTGTGTTGTCTGGTTATAGTATAGCAGCTGAGTCAGTTTCCTCAGATTAATTTCTTCCCCATGTGTTCTTCCAGTAAATCTGCATTATCTTGGTGGATCTCTATTCCCTGCAACATGAAAGGCCCTAACTAATATAGTTTTGCTGAGCATTTCCTAGGTTCACATAAATATTATTGATGTTTATAATGCTTAATCCAAAGTCTTGACAGAACTTATCAAACATTGAGCTTTAATCTTAAAAAAACTCTGGTAGCTCAGTTTAATCCCATTGTTTCGTGTCTTAATAATGGTTTTACAAAGCAACGTTTAAAATGTTTGAAATTTTAAAAAATCACTTGAAAAGAGGGATGCCATGACCTTTAAAATTTTTAGTTATTTGAACAGTTGTATATTCAATACTCTGATAACAGGGTAACCTCCTTGTGAACAAAATCTGTATTTATTCTCTGCTGTATCACTCGTGCCTGGCCTTGTGCCCGACAAACAGTAGATGTGCAGCATCTCTTATATTAAAAAAATGAATAAATTGATGTATGCCAATACTTCATTTGTACTGTTTAATTTATATATAGAGCCTATGACCTTTCTCCCCTGGGGTATTGTGATAATTTTGGCATAATACTTCTTTACAATTTATGTAGTAATTTATTTATTTATTTATTTATTTTTAAAGATTTTATTTATTTATTCGACAGAGAGAGAGACAGCCAGCGAGAGAGGGAACACAAGCAGGGGGAGTGGGAGAAGAAGCAGGCTCATAGCGGAGGAGCCTGATGTGGGGCTCGATCCCGGAATGCTGGGATCACGCCCTGAGCCGAAGGCAGACGCTTAACCGCTGTGCCACCCAGGCGCTCCAGTAATTGATTTAAAAAGGAGATATGTAACTACAGAGGGTAGATTTCAACTTGTAGGGGTTGAGCCAGAAACATATTTGGGTTTAAAATGTAGATGTCATTTGTTTACTTGAACCCCCCCAATTTTGTGTGTTACATAAAAATAAGCGTAACTAGAATATAAGAGGTTATTTTTTATAACATCTGTGTACAAATTATTATTAGCACTGCTAATCTAAGAGCTTAATCATTGGCATGATACCTGTATCACCACCAGATGCAAGCTTTCTGAATCTAACAGTAAATAAATGGTTTTGAATAATTTTAGTATAATTTTAAAAAGAAACAAAAATGTAAACATTTTTTCTTAAATGTAGCTCATTGGTCCAAAGCTAGCCCATTTATAAATGAATATTTTAGAAATGTGCCATTGGGTTTCTAAATTACAGTTTTCCTTTCATATAAAATAAAAATAGACATCCGTGAATAGTAGTTGTTATGAAAACAGAATTTTAGTGGATGCACCAACATAATTGGAAAAAAATACAGAAAGATTTTCAAACAAACTCAATCCTCAAGACAAGAAACTAACTTTTGTTAAAAATGGAAACCTACCACCAGCCACATCTGTCTATGAAATGTTTTGTAGACAAGCTTGGGATAAAGTAGGTTGTGAAGATTCAGATTGAACTTCTAAAAGTATAGTGAGTTAAGAATATAAAAATTGATATGTAGAGTTGGTCCACTATTTTTCTTGCCCAATATTTAGTTTCCACTAGTAGAACCAAGGGATATGTTGCAGGAAAGAAAGCTTTTTCTTCTTCTTCATATCAGTCTCAAAAGGTCAGGTTTAAAACATTGCAAAATTTCCTTAAGTCATATGACTATCATATTTTATTTTAAATAATTTTGAAGTTATTTGCATAGTCAGTTTGCACTTCCTTGGGAGTAATAAATTCCATGTATTTGCTACCTCTTACAATTGTAAAATATTAATTTAAAACATCATTGTTACCATGAAAGAAAAGGTCCAGATTATCTTATACTTTGCCCTCTCTCTGAGTCTTGGCAGTATGTTTAGTACTTTGTACTAATTTTGAAATCTTTTGTATATGGATTATCAATTTTCTTATTTCTAGAACTGTTTTCTTCAGCAAAGTTGTGTTACTGACTTATTACCACTTGAACATGGTCGTTGAACTTTTTTCTCTTTATATATAAATTTTATTATGGCAAAATACATATAACATAAAATTCCGCATTTAAACCATTTTAGTGTCTAATTCAGTTACATTTAGTACATTAACTATGTTGTACAACCATCATCACTCTAGTTCCGGAATATTATCATCACCCCAAAAGGAAACTGCATACCCATTAAATAGTCACTCCCCATTCTCCTCTCTCCCACAAACTCTGCAGCCATGAATTTGTTGTCTCTGTGGATTTGCCCATCCTGGATATTTCATATAAATGAAACCATACAATATGTGGCCTTTTGTGTCTGACTTCGTTTACTTAGCACAATATTTTCAAGGTTCATTCATGTTGTAGTGTGTATTAATACTTCATTCTTTTTTTTTTTTAAAGATTTTATTTATTTATTTGACAGAGATAGAGACAGACAGCAAGAGAGGGAGCACAAGCAGGGGGAGTGGGAGAGGAAGAAGCAGGCTCATAGCGGAGGAGCCTGATGTGGGGCTCGATCCCGGAACGCCGGGATCACACCCTGAGCCGAAGGCAGATGCTTAACCGCTGTGCCACCCAGGCGCCCCAGTACTTCATTCTTTCTTATAGTTGAATAATATTGCTTTGTATGACTATATTATGTTTTGTTTATTCATTCATCTTTTTAAAATATTTATTTATTTATTTTAGAGAGAGTGAGCAGGGGAAGGGGCAGAGGGAGAGGGAGAAAGGCAGACTACCTGCTGAGCATGGAGCCCACTGCAGGGCTTGATCCAGGGTTCTGAGATCACGACCTGAGCTGAAATCAGGAGCTGGTATCTCGACGTGGTTTTGATTTGAATTTCCCTGATAGCTAATGATTTTGAACATTTTTTTATGTGTCTGTTAGCCATTTGTATGTCTTCTTTGGAAAAGTGTCTGTTCATATCTTCTGCCCATTTTTTGATTTGATTACTTGTCTCTCGTGTATTGAGTTTGAGAAGTTCTTTGTAGAAACAACAAATGTTGGAAAGGATGTGGATAAAGGGGATCCCTCTTACACTGTTAGTGGGAATGCAAGTTGGTATAGCCACTTTGGAAAACAGTGTGGAGGTCCCTTAAAAAGTTAAAAATTGAGCTACCCTATGATCCAGCAATTGCACTACTGGGTATTTACCCCAAAGATACAGACGTAGTGAAGAGAAGGGCCATATGCACCCCAATGTTCATAGCAGCATTGCCCACAATAGCTAAATTGTGGAAGGAGCCGAGATGCCCTTCAACAGATGACTGGATTAAGAAGATGTGGTCCATATATACAATAGAATATTACTCAGCCATCAGAAAGAACAATTACCCAACATTTGCAGCAACATGGACAGGACTGGAGGAGATTATGCTAAGTGAAATAAGTCAAGCAGAGAAAGACAATTATCAGATGGTTTCACTGGAACATAAGAAATAGCAGGAAGATTGGTAGGAGAAGGAAGGGAAGAATGAAGAGGGGGTAAACAGAAGGGGGAATGAACCATGAGAGACTATGGACTCCGGGAAACAAACCGAGGACTTCAGAGGGGAGGGGGCTGGGGGATTGGGATAGGCCGGTGATGGGTATTAAGGAGGGCACATATTGCATGGTGCACTGGATGTTATACGCAAATAATGAATCATGGAACATTACATCAAAAACTAAGGATGCACTGTATGGTGTCTAACATAACATAATAAAAAATTACTATAAAAAAAAAAGAAATCAGGAGCTGGATGCTTAACTGAGTGAGCCATCCAGGTGCCCCTCATCTTTTTTTCTTTTATCCATTCATCTTTGATGGTAATTTGGGTTGTTTCCTCCTTTTTGCTATCGTGAATAATGTTCTTATGGACATTAATTATAAGATTTGTTTGAAGATCTGTTTCCAGTTTATTTGGATATACATCTAGGAGTGGAATTGCAGGTTCATATGGTAGTGTTATATTTAAATTTTTGAGGTGAGGAACTGCCAAACTGTTTTCTACAGCAGGTGTACCATTTGACATTCTCACCAGCAATATACGAGTGTTTCACTTTCTCCACATCTTTTTCAATACTTGTTTTCTGATTTGTTTTTGTTTTTTGTTTTAGCCACCCAAATATACTTGAAGTGGTATCTCATTGTGGTTTTGATTTGCATTTTTATAATGGCTAGTGGTGTTGAGCATCTTTATATGTGCTTTTGGCCATTTGTATATCTTCTTTGGAGAAATGTCTATCCAAGTCTTCAGCCCATTTTTAACATTCTGGATACTGAACCCTTATCAGGTATGTGATCTGCAAATATTTTTTTCCCATTCAGTGGGTTGCCCTTTTATTCTGTTACTGGTATTCTTTAATGTGCAAATATTTTTAATTTTGATAAAGTTCAGTTTATTTTTTAAATTGCTTGTGCTTTTGTTGTCAAATACAAGAATCCATTGCTAATTGAAGGCCATGTAGATTCACTCCTTTGTTTTCTTCTAAGAGCTTTTCAGTTTTAGGTCTTTGATTCATTTTGAGTTAATTTTTGTATACAGTGTGAAGTTAGGGTCTAGTTTCATTCTTTCGCTTGTGCATATCTAATGTTCCTAGCATCATTTTTTGAAGAGAGTATTCTTTCCCATTGAGTAGTCCAGTCACCATTGTTGATAATCTGTTGACCACAGATAGACTGGTTTATATATGGACACATCAGTTCAATTTCATTGATGTATGTCTGTATTCCTGTACTACACTGTTTTGGTTATTGCAGCTTTGTAGTAAGTTTTGGAATCAGGAAACCTGAGTTGTCTAACTTTGTTTTTCTTTTTCAACATTGTTGAGCCTATTTGAGGTCCTTCCAATTCCATCTGAATTTTAATCTAAGCTTTTCCACTTCTGCAAAATTGGTTGCTGGGATTTTGATAAGGATTGCATTGAATCTGTAGATTATCTTTGGAGGGTATTCCCATCTTAACCATATTAAGTCTTCCAATCCATGTCTTTCTTCATTTATTAGGTATTCTATACTATCTTTCAGTAATTCTTTATAGTTTTAAGTGTGCAAGTCTGGCATCTGCTTAGTTACATTTATTCCTATGTATTTATTCTTTTTGTGGCAATTGTAAATGGAATTGTTTTTTAATTTACTGTTTGGATTATTTATTGCTAGTGTATGGAAATACAACTGATTTTTTGAGTGTTAATCTTGTATTCTGCAATTTTGCTGAATTAGTTCATTAGCTTATTTTTGTGGGTTCTTCAGGATTTTCTATATACAAGATCATATAATTTGCCAATAGAGATTGTTTTTCTTCTTCTTCTTCCCCTTCTTCTTCCCCTTCTTCTTCCCCTTCTTCTCCTTCTTCTCCTTCTTCTCCTTCTTCTTCTTCTTCTTCTTCTTCTTCTTCTTCTTCTCCTTCTCCTTCTCCTTCTCCTTCTCCTTCTCCTTCTCCTTCTCTTCTCCTCCTCCTCCTCCTCCTCCTCCTCCTTCTTCTTCTCCTTCTCCTCCTCCTTCCCCTCCCCCCTCCTTCCCCTCCCTCCCTTCTTCCCCTCCCCCCTTCTTCTTTCTTCCCATTTGGATGTCTTTAATTTCTGTTTCTTGCCTGATTGCTCTGGCTAGAATTCCAGTACAGTATGAAATAGCAGTGGTGAAAATATGCATCCTTGTCTTGTTCCTAATCTTAGGGGGCAAGCTTTCAGTCTTTCACCATTGAGTATGATAAATGGTTTTTTTGAAATGTCTTTTATTGTGTTGAATAACTTCCCTTCCGTTCTTAGTTTTCTGAACATATTTATCTTGAAAGGGTGTTGAATTTGTCATATTCTTTTTGTTGATTGAGATGATCATGTACATCTTTCTTCCTTTATTCTATTAATACCATGTACTACATTGGTTGATTTTCTTATGTGGAACCACCATTGCATCCCTGGAATAAATCCTAGTTAGTTATGGTATATAATCCTTTAATGTAATGCTAGATTTGGCTTGCTAGTTTTTACTGAAGATTTTTGCATCCATATTCACAAGAGATATTGTCCTGTAGTTTTCATGTGGTATCTTTTGGTTTGGTAATGCTGGCCTCATAGAATGTGTTAGGAATTATTACTTTCTCATCTTTTTTTTTGGTGTTAATTCTTCTTTAAATGTTTGGTAAAATTCATCAGAGAAGCCACTGATCCAGGGCTTTTCTTGTTTGGAGATTAAAAAATATTTTTTTATTTAAGTTCAATTTAGTTAACATATAGTGTGTTATTAATTTCAGGGGTAGAATTTAGTGATTCACCAGTTCCATATAATACCCAGTGCTCGTTATATCAGGTGCCCTCCTTAATGCCCATCACCCAGCTACCCCATCCCCCCACCCACCTCCCCTCCAGCAACTCTCAGTGTTTCCTATAGTTAAGAGTCATTGATTCAATCTGTTTACTCGTTGCAGGTCTGTTCAGATTTTCTGTTTTTTCTTGAGATGGTTTTGGTAGTTTGTGTCTTTATAGAAATTTGTCCATTTCCTCTAGATTATTTAATTTGTTGATACACAGTTGTTCAGAGAATTCTCATGATCCTTTTAACTTTTATAATTTTGTAGTAAGTATACACACACTTTCATTTCTGATTTTGGTTATTTGTGTCTTCTTTTTTTTTTTCTTAGTTTACCTAATGGTTTGTCAGTTTTGTTGGTCTTTTAGAAGAGCCAACTTTTGGTTTCATTGATTCTATTTTTTTTTTTTTTCTCTCTTCTTGTCTCCATTTCATTTATTTCAGCTCTAATCTTTGTATTTCCTTCCTTGGAGTTTAGTTTGCTTTAGTTCGCTCTTCTTTTTCTTGTTCCTAAAATTGTTAAGTTAGATCTTCTTTTTTGAGATCGTCCTTCTTTTTTAAATGTAGGTATTTATAGCTATAATTATCCCTCTGGGCACTGCTTTTGCTGCATCTATAAGTTTTGATGTGTTGAGTTTTTGTTTTTGTTCATCTTAAAGTATTTTCTAATTTCCCTAATGAGTTCTTCTTTAACTCATTGGTTGTTTAAGTGTGTGTTGTTTACTTTCTATGTATTTGCAGATTTTTCAGTTTTCCTTCTGTTGTTGATTTCTAGCTTCATTCTATTATGGTTGGAGGAGATACTTTGTATGATTTCAATCTTTTTAGATTTATTGAGTCTTTTTTAATGGCCTAACATATGGTCTATCCTGGAGAAAGTTCTAAGTACAGTTGAGAAAAATGTGTATTCTACTCTTGTTGGGAAGAGTGTTCTGTGTGTTTTTTAGTTTTGGCTTATAGTGTTGTTCAAGCTCTCCATTTTTGTACTGATCTTCTGTCTAGATATTATATCCATTATTGAAGTTGGGTATTGGTTTATAACTATTATCATGGTAGTACCCACTTATCCCTTCAGTCATTGCTTTAAATGTTTTTGGACTCTGCTTTTAGGTGTGTTTATGTATATAATTGTTATGTCTTCCTTATGGATTGATCCTTTTAATCAATATATAATGTCTTTGTCTTTTGTAATGATTTTTGTCTTAAATCTATTTTATCTGATATTAGTATAGCCACTTCTTGATGCTTACTTTTGGTACTATTTGAATGGAATATCTATTTTGTTCTATTCATTTTCAACATATTTGTGTTGAATTTGGTTTAAAGTGAGTTTCAAGAGTAGCATAGATCATGCTTTTAGATTCCATTCTGCTAATCCCTGCCTATTAATTGGAGAGTTTAATCCATTTACATTTAAAGTAATCACTGATAATGAGGGACTTACTTCTGGCATTTTGCTATTTGTTTTCTACAGGTCATATTTTTTGTCTCTCAGTTCCTTCATTACTGCCTTTTTTTGTGTTTAATTGATTTTCTCGAGAATACCATTTTTGATTCCCCCCTTTTTGGTTATTGTTTTAGTGGTTACTATGGGGATTCAAATTTTTAACAATCTAGTTTGAATTAATATCAATTTATTTTCACAAGTGTACAAACACTCTGCTGTTGTACAGCTCCATCCCCTTCATGTTTGCATTGTCACAGATTACATCTTTATACATTTTGTGCCTATTAACATTGATTTATCATTATTGTTTTATTCATCTTTTAAATTATATAGAAAACAAAAAGAAGACTTACAAACCAAAAATATAATAATACTGGCTTTCATATTTACCTATGTAGCTATTTTTGCCAGTGTTCTTTATTTCTTCATATGGCTTGGAGTTACTATTCAGTGTTCTTTAATTTGAGCCTGAGAAGTTCCCTTTTAACAATTCCAGGGCAGGCTACTAACAATGGACTCCCTCAGTTCTTATTTATTTGAGAGTGTCTTAATTTCTCCTTAATTTTTGAAGGAGAGTTTTGCCAGATAGAGGATTTTGGTTAACAGCTTTTTTTTCTTCTTCTTTTAGCATTAAGTGGGTCATCTCATTGCCTCCTGGCTTCCATGATTTTTGATCAAGGGATTGGCTGATCTTATTGAGGCTCCCTTATATATGACAAGTTGCTTCTGCCTGATGATTTCAAGATACTTTCTTTGTTTTTGCCATTTGACAATTTGATGATAATATGTGTTTGTGTGGATTTCTTTGAGTTTATTGTTATTTATTGTTAGTTTATTGGACTTCTTGGATATGTAGATTCATGTCTTTCATCAGATTTGTGAAGTTTTTAGCCTTTGTTTCTTTAAGTAGTCTTTCTCTCCTCTCCTTCTAATGCTCCCATTTTTTGTATGTTGGTACACTTGATGGTACCTTACAGTTCCTTTAGGCTCTGTTTATTTTTCTTCACTTTTAAAAATTTTCTGCTTCTCAAACTGTGTAATTTAAATTGCCCCATCTACAAGCTCACCGATTCTTTCTTCTTCCTACTCAGATTTGCTCTTGAACTTCTCTTGTGTTCAACACTAGAGAAGCTATTGTACCTTTCATTACAATATTGTATGTAATGTTTATTGTACTTCTCAGGTCAAGAATTCTTGTTTGGTTCCCTTTTATAATTTGTAACCCTTTATTGATATTCACTACTTAATCATACATCATTCTCCTGATTTCTTTTGGGTTTTCATCCAGTTTCTTTAGCTGTTCAGCATATTTAAGACAGTTAATGCAAGGTTATTGCCTAGTAAGTGCAGTATCTGTTTCCTGAGGGATGGTTTCTTTCAATTTCTTCTTTCCTGTGGGTAGGTCATAATTTCCTGTTTATTTGTATGCTTTTAAGCCTGGACATTGTGACTATTGTGATGTGGTGACTCTAGAAATCAGAATGTCCCTCAGAATTGGTGTTGTTCCTTTTGAAGGCCACAATCATCTGTTTAATGACTTTTGCAAACTATTTTTGCAAAACAAAATATCATCCAGGACTTATCATGCATGGATTTAAAGTTTATTCCATTATCTCCATGGTCAGCCAGTGATCTGACAGAGATTTCCTTCAATGTTTGGGTCAATAAAGAAAAGAAACAAAAATGTGTTACAACAACAAAACAACAGCAACAGATGTGTTCTCACCTTAAATTCTTTTGACAGAGGCTTCTTGGGAAGCTGCTGTAGGTTGATGAGGTTAAAACAATAGCTAACTTCAGTGTACTGCCAGGCAGATAAAAACACATGCCATGAGTTTTGGAGGAGAGAGTCCCTACTGACCACCTTGGTAACATCTAGCTGCACCAAGAACATGGGTATTATCTGCATGGTTGCCTGATAAATGGTAGAGGCCTAGGTGATAGTAGCTGCTATGCAAAACACTGAAATTTACAAAAACTTGCTAGCCTCTTCTTCATGAAGCACTCCCTTGGACATTTAAATTTATTTGACTATACTCTGGAGTTCACAAATAGTTGGTTTTGACTCTTTTTGCTAGCTCAATAGTTGTCTCCATGGAGGGACTGATTCCTGGGGCTTCCTACTCAGCCATCTTCTGTGACATCACCCTGGGCCATATTTTTTAAATCTATCATGCTAATTTTCTCTTAATTGGTATATATATAGATCATTTACATTTAATGTAATTATTTATATGATCTGCTATTTTATTGCTTGTTCTTCCTGTTTTTTATTCCTCTGTTTCACTTTTTCTTGCTTTCATGTTTTTTACTTGAAATTATTTAGAATTACATTTTGACTCATCTTTAGAATTTTAATTTTAACTTTTAAATATTTTATTTATTTATTTGAGAGAGAGAGAGTGCACAAGCAGGGGGAAGGGACAGGGGGAGTGGGAGAAGCAGACTCCCTGCTGAGTAGAGAGCCTGACACATGGCTCAATTCCAGGACCCTGAGATCATGAGCTGAGCCAAAGGCAGACGCTTAATTGACTGAGCCACCCAGGCACCCCTCATCTTTAGAATTTTCAAAAGCATTTCTTTGTATATATTTTTTGTGATTGTTCTAGGCATTATATTATATATACATAATTTACTCCAGTCTTTACTCATGTCAATATTTGCTTTCATTTAGGTTTTTTATACTCCCCTTTATAATATAGTTGTCTTAAATGTTTCCCTCTATCTACTACATTGAGAACTACATCAAACGATGTTATAATTTTTTTTTTAAGATTTTATTTATTTATTCAACAGAGATAGAGACAGCCAGCGAGAGAGAGAACACAAGCAGGGGGAGTGGGAAAGGAAGAAGCAGGCTCATAGTGGAGGAGCCTGATGTGGGGCTCGATCCCATAACGCCGGGATCACGCCCTGAGCCGAAGGCAGACGCTTAACCGCTGTGCCACCCAGGTGCCCCATGATGTTATAATTTTTGCTTTACCTGCCTTAACATAATTTAGGAAACTCAAGAGAAGAGTAGTCTATTATGATCTACCTATATTTTGCTCTTCCTGTCATTCATTCTTAATTCCTGATGTTCAAAGTTTTCTTCTTTTATAATTTCCTTTCTGTTTGAAAAGCTTTTTTTAGCCACTGTTATTGAGTAGGTCTGCTGGTGACAACTTCCCTTGCTTTCATTTATTTGAGAATGTCTTGATTTTGCTTTTATTCCTTAAGGATATTCTAAGTGGGTAAAAAATCCTGGAATGACACTTTTTCTATAAAACTAAAACTGGTCTAAAAAAGTCTATTTCTGGGATGCCTGGGTGGATCAGTCAGTTAAGCATCTGCCTTTGGCTCAGGTCATGATCCTGGAGTCTTGGGATCGAGCCCCCATATCGCATTGGGCTCCATGCTCAGTGGGGAGTCTGCTTCTCCCTCTGACCCTCTCGCCTCTCATGCTCTCTCTCTTTCTCACCCTCTCTTTCTCAAATAAATAAAATCTTTAAAAAAAAGTCTATTTTAAAAAAGGACATATATTATTACTAAACCAAATAATTTTTTTGAAAATTGTTAATTGGAGGGAAAGACTTTAAACATTTTTACTGTCTTTCCAGCAGGAACTATAATTCAGGGTAAACAAATTAAAAGGGAAAGCTCTATCTTTATAAAATAATGGCATAAATTTAGGAAAATAGCTATATTCAGAAAATTACCATTTCACAATCCTTAATGAAATTATTGTTTCAGACAATGAGTATTAATTGGTGTTAAAACTATTAGATGAATGGTTGAAATGGGGCTGGACATTTAAATGGTGGTAAAATAATACTACATAGATTCTGCTTTGAAGAAAGTGGAGGGGCAATATGCAATGGAGGGGTGGCACCTTAATGCAGTGGTCATTGATGAGACATCAGATATTATGTATCTCCAGTTGTGGTGCAATATGAACCACAGGGTCTTATTTATAATTTTTTTTTAGCCAAAAATGTTTAATTTGAATCCAGACATATCTTTAGATCTAAATTCCAGTTGATTTTTTTCAGGAAATTCAGGGGATAGGTAATTAAATAATACCACAAGGGAACAATCAGATAAATCTAGAAGATGGGACATTGTGTAGGACAAGTATACTAATTACTTCAACCATTGGTGTCATGAAAAAGTGGTGTTTAAAAGAGCCTCACTGGCTGAACAACTAGATGTAAAATGAGGTCCTGAGTTGGATCTTGTTTTGAAGAAACCAGCCATAAGATACTTTGAGAGCAAGTTGGGGGTGATGGTTTATGAACTGAATATTAGAGGATACTAAGGAATTTCTATTATATTTGTGCAAGTGTTATTTTGGCTGTATAGAAAAGTCTATTTATATTAAGATAGTATGCGCAAAGATAGATTGACTGATAGACTAAATTAGAAAATCCAGAAACGGGCTGGAGCATATGTGGACACTTGATATAGAGCTAATGTGGCATTGCAGATCATTAGGAAAAGGTGGTCTATCTAATTAATTGTCCTGAAACAATTGATCAATCATACAAAAAGTGAAATTGTGTCTCAATGTCATGTAATATCTAGAAATCAATTACAGGTACATAAAAGACAAATGTGAAAGGTATAACTTTAAAATGTTAAAATAAAGTGTAAAATAAAGTATAAAATAAAGTGTCTTTATGACACTTTTTGTATAGGGAAGAATTTTTATTTTTTTATTTTTTATTTTTTTTTAAAGATTTTATTTATTTATTTGACAGAGAGAGAGACAGCCAGTGAGAGAGGGAACACAAGCAGGGGGAGTGGGAGAGGAAGAAGCAGGCTCCCAGCGGAGGAGCCCGATGCGGGGCTCGATCCCAGGACTCTGGGATCACTCCCCGGGCTGAAGGCAGATGCTTAATGGCTGAGCCACCCAGGCACCCATAGGGAAGAATTTCTTAAACATAACTAAAAAATGTGAACTATATGTAAAATAAATGATTAAGAACATAAAAAGAAATTGAAAAGACAAACCATATCCTGGGAGAAGATATTGACAAGACATAAAATTGGCATGGTGTTAGTATCCAGAGTATACAAATACTTTTTATAATTTAATAAGAAAAGATAAACTATTTTTAAAAATAGATGGTGAACGTTTCAGAGGAGATAGGAATGGCAAGTAAATCTATGAAAGAAGATGCTAAAACTCATTAAATTATGTTAATTTAATAGAATATTGTGTATATCATAACAACATGTTATTGATTACAATGAGATTTTATTTTACACTAATTAGTTTGGTACAATTAAGTCTTGCAGCCCAAAATGTTGGTAAGTACATGAAGGAATAAGAACTTTTATATACAGCTGATGGGCATATACATTGATATACTTCCTTTGAAAAAAATTTTTAGATTCAAAGTTGAACATATGCATATCCTACATCCCACCTATTCTATCTAGGCCTATGTTTTAGATAAACTCTTGCACAAGTATAGTAGCATACATGAACAAAAATATTTATGTGACATTGTTTTTAATAGCAAAAAACCTAAAATAAGCCACTTGTTATTTGACAGGAGAATGGATTAAGAAATTGTCGTAATGACAAAGCAAGAATGAATGTAATACAGCTTCACATAATAATATGGGTGGATCTTGGAAACATGATGTTGAATGAAGAAATCAAGTCATGGAAGACTACATACAGTATGATACCATTTTAAAATAATACTTTCAAAAAGGCAAAACTATAAAGAATACATGGTTTGTATACATGTGGGTAAAATTTTTTTTTAAGCAAGGGAATAATAAAATTAAAGATAGTGATTAATCTGAATGAGACAGAGAAGTAGGACCAGTGAGGAACACAGAGATAGTTTTAATGCTACTGGTAATGTTCTCATTAAAATAACTGGTGGACTCATATATTGTTTTGTATGTAACATGTATCAAATATTTTACAGTAAAAGTTAAGATAGATTATGAAATATTTCTAGTGAATGCTAGACTGCATTCTTTTGTATGAATATTTATTCACTAATAAGAATGAAAAATAATGTTCTTACCTTAAAATTACTTTTCTTTGATGTTGAAAGTAGTTTAATATCTAAATAGCTGATATGGCACTATTTTTAATAGGTCTTTCATTGGGGGAAAAAAAGGTGTTCTGTTTCTCCATCTGGATAGCCTAATGTGCATTTCCTAATTTTTTTCCCTAAGCTGTCTAAAATATGACCATACCTGATTTAAATCTTTTAATGGTCATTGAAGAGAGCCTTGGTATAGATTTCATTTCATTTCATTTCATACAGTATCTTAAAATTCATCATTTAGTACCTTAGGATGAAATTTATGTAGGAGGTAATAGTGAAAGTACATTTTTTAGTCTTTTATTACTGTTTCATTAAGGATTTGTACACTTTATTTATATTTTAGAAATGTGTAGTTTTACAAATTATGTGAATAAAATCCCAAGATATGAGGAAGAAGTTTGGTTTTCTCTTTGTATAATATACAGACATAGCATTATAATGTCCAAAACTGATCTAGGTACTGTATAAAAACTGTGCACATTTTGTTGATTTAATACAATACATAGCTCGGAGAAGCAGCCACCAAATTTTATATGGTACCACTTCTTTCATTTATAACTGCATGTGAATAATGCATTCCACAAAATATGAGCCAAAAAGAGAGTTTAGAATTTATGGTGGTTCTCAGTTTGTAACTGTGTCAGGGTACTGCATAATATTGGACTCACACTGTGGTAGAACAGAGAGGTTTTTCTCATTGTTTTCTATGGTTGGATGGTATCTATTAATTTTGTGGATGTAATGTGGTTCAGTTAGCCTGTCATTTTTAAAGGCTATTTGAGTTATTTTCAATTGTTTGGTATGACAAATAATCCTACATTGGATAACCTTGTGAATATGCTATTTTGTGTTTCTTAAAGTGTATCTTCAGGTAAGATTGCTAGAAGTGGAATTGCTGGGGTAAAGAGTAAACACATTTGTAAATTTTTTGTAATACCAATTTCCTTCTCAATAGAGATCACATTATTTTGTGTGCCAACCACAAATGTTGAGAGTGCCTGTTTCTCTACAGCCTTGATGATGGAGTATGCTGTCAAACTTTTGGAGTTTTGCCAATCCAATAGGTAAAAAATGGATCTCAGTGTAGTGTAATTTACATTTTTCTTAGGAGATAGGTAGAGCACATTTTAATTTATTTAAGGGCCATTAGCATTTCTATTTGTGTTAACTGTTATTTTCCTATTTTTTCTCTTAGATTTTTGGTCATTTTCTTCATTTTTTCTAGGCTCTTTTTGTTTATATCTGTATCTATGCACATGTATATGTATATATTTTTGCCATGCAAATTTATTTTGTATTTATAAAGTCAGACTTGTCAACCTTTTATTTTATGGATTCTAGATTTTAAGTCATGAGAAAGGCTTTCTCATTCCCAGGTTATAAAGCTATTCAACCAAAATTTCTTCTAGTACTTATAGTTTCTTTTTTTTTTCTTTTTCTTTTTTTTCTTTTTTTTTTTTTGAGTAAACTCTACCTCCAACATGGGGCTTGAACTCACAACCCCGAAATCAAGAGTTGCATGCTCAATGGATTGAGCCAGCCAGGTGCCGCTCAGGTTTTTTTTTTTTTTTTTTTGAGTATAGTTGACACACAATGTTACATTAGTTTCAGGTGTACAAATTAGTGATTTGACAAGTTTATACATTATGCTGTGTTCACCAGATGTATAGGTACCATCTGTCCCATTATATCATTATAACAATATCATTGACTGTATTCTTTATGCTCTGCTTTTTTTTTTTTTTTAAAGATTTTATTTATTTGACAGAGATAGAGACAGCCAGCGAGAGAGGGAACACAAGCAGGGGGAGTGGGAAAGGAAGAAGCAGGCTCATAGCAGAGGAGCCTGATGTGGGGCTCGATCCCATAATGCCAGGATCACGCCCTGAGCTGAAGGCAGACGCTTAACCGCTGTGCCACCCAGGCACCCCTATGCTCTGCTTTTTATTCCCATGACTTCCATGTTCCATAACTGGAGGCCTGTATCTCCCCCTTCCCTTCACCCATTTTGTCTATTCCTCCACCACTCTCCCTTCCAGCAACCATTGGTTTGTCTGATGTATTTATAGTTCTGATTCTGCTTTTTATTTATATTTCAAAGATTCCATTTATGAGTGAAATCATATGGTAATTGTCATTCTCAGTCTGACTTATTTCACTTAGCATCATATCCTCTAGGTCCATCCATGTTGTCTCAAATGGCATTATCTCATCCTTTTTTATGGCTGTGTAATATTTTTATATTTAGATTTCTGAACCATTTGGAGTTTATACTGTACTGATCCAATTTTATCTTTTTCCAAATGGTTATCCAATTGTCCTGGCATCATTTATTAAAAAGTTCTTTCTCCCAATCATTTAAGATGTCACTGGAATGATAAACTAAACTTTGATGTGTACTGGTTCTATTTCTAGACTTTATGGTCTGTTCTATTGGTCCATTTATATGTCAGTAAATTATAGAGGCTTCGTAGTGATTTTAAGATCTGATAGGGCTAGCTACCCCCACTCCCATTATTCTTCTTTATATTTAAACTTTAGAATCAACATCCAAGAACTTCTTGGTATTTGGGTTTGTTTTTTTTTTTGAGATTGTGTTAAATTTAATTTTAGGAGAATTGATAATCCTAAGAGCATGATTTCTCTTGCTGTTGTTCACATCTACTTTATGTATTTAATGAGAGTTTTATAGCTTTCCACATATAGGTTTGCACATTTCTTTTTCAGTTTAGGGGTTTTCTGTTATTTTCTAATTGGTTATAATTTGTATACAAAACTATTGATTTATTTAATTTTCTATTCTGTTACTTTATTGAATTGTCTTATTGTAGTGTTTTCATTGTTTTTCTTGTTTTTTTCCAGTTACATCACCATGTCACCTAAAAATCATTTGCCTCTTCCTTTCTAATTTTTATTACTTTATTTTTTATTTGAGTTGGCAAAAATTTCCAATACAACTTACATAGTAAAAAAGCTTTATTCATGACTTTAGTTAGAACATATTCATCCTTCTTTTTAAGCTTCCCCAAGACTCTTGTACTTCACTAGGCCTGGACATCCCCACCCCTCTTTTTAAAGGAGGCTCCATGGCCAGCATGGGGCCCAAAGCAGGACTTGAACTCACAACCCTGAGATTAATACCTGAGCTGAGATAAAGAGTCAGACGCCTAATTGACTGAGCCACTGAGGCATCCCTACCAGGTGTCCCTCCCTGGACATCCTCTTTGCTTCAACCAGGTCTTTCTCACCCAGCTTCTTAGTGTTCATTCCATTCATGCTTTCCTCTGGCAACCTTACTGAGGGTCCTGTTTTCACTCATAATTTGCAACTTTGTAAATGAAAAATTCCCTCGTGTTCAGTTTTAGTCCTTCATTAGGCAGCGAACAGCTTAAATCTAATTCCTATTGTTAGTTTTTTTAGTAGAAGTGAACAAAGGAATGGTCCTACTAAGTATGAAAAATTCTCTCATGTTTTAAGACTGCTGTTAAGATATTACTCTGTCCTGTCATGTAGTAGGATGACACACGTTTTCTGTGGGCAATTATGATACAATTAACAAATCATGATTACTGTCTCTCATGGCTCTTGGCTAAGATTTCTCACTCTCTTGTCTTTTGGTTCAAGCTTTATGCCAGCTGGCTATGTGCCTTTTGTCTCTGAAGTAGCCACTCTGTATCATTGGTGTGAACTTCTTTGGGATACAGAAGATTGAACAGGATGCAGAGTTATGGGACAAATCCTAGGAAGTTTGAAGAAAAATGGGAAGATGACTCTTACTATTGGGAAACTCAAAGAATTTAAGATCAAAATTTAATTTTCTCTTTTGAATGTTTAAACTCAAGCCTAAAAAGAATAGCATAACTTTTTTCTTTTAATTCTTTATCAATTTTTTCTGAAGAAAAGATTTTTTTACCCTGAAATTTTATCACAATACACTATGGCCATATATATTTGACACAAATTACACTTTTGGTACATGAAAAGAATATGAAATATCAATTCCAACAATAGTTCTCATCCCATGCTAATTTTATTTTTAAAAATTATTTATTTATTTATTTATTTATTTATTTATTTATTTAGAGTGGGGTGGAGGGAGGCACAGAGGGAGAGAAGGAGAGAATCTCAAGCAGGCTCCACACTCAGCAAGGAGCCTGCCATGGGGCTTGATCTCAGGACTGTGAGATCATGACCTGAGCCAAAATCAAGAGTCAGACACAACCAACTGAGCCACCCAGGTGCCCCTCATGCCAATTTTAATTGACTGGCTGCTTAGAAGATTATGTTAAGAATAGTTCTAAGGTTGCATCTGGCCTTCAAGGAAAGAGTGTTGTGAAGTCTGCCAAGGGCAGGGGTAGAGAAATAGTGGCATAAAACCCTATTTGAAATATCTATAATTCAAAACACTAGGTATATGGGTTGGGTTCCAATAAATCATTCCTCTGGATGATAATGTAGCCGATCTCTGTTATATGGGAATGATAACAAGCTATTACAAAAAGCCTTCACAAATTGACACTTATTATCTTGGGATCGAGCCCTTAGGTCAGCTGACTTAGAAACTTAATTTTGGCATTAAGTTCAATCCATATGTCATGGGCGACTTATAATAATGAAGTTCATAAAGTATATTTGTTAACTTATGCTGAGAACTTTAACTGAAACAGGTAGTGAACTCTAGTCAGCCTGATTGCCTCAGGATACTTACAGTTAGGTTACATGGGAAGCCAATATTATTGATTTATAATAATAAATATAACTGCTATTAGAACCAGAACAATCAAATTTAGGTGGCTGGCCTATCTTTTCCTTCTACGTATATGTACCTGGGAAGTAAAGCCATAATATTCTTTTTTGAGCATTAATTAGGACAAAGAGAATTAGATTAATTTAATAATCTTTTCAGTGGGCTTTATTTTGGCCCAAACAGATTTTCCCATGTATAAGTGCTTGGACGATTGCTGCTGAAGTGTAGCTTTCAGACTCGTCTTCATCGATGTGTATTTGATTGGCCTAGTTCCCCTTTTAATTGACATATTTAATAAAGCATCATTATATAATTAATCAAATAGCACACAAGTCTTTCCATTTGTCTTTTAAGGTGACTTTGCATCTTTACGGTTGTGTATGAGGCATTCAGAGTTTTACACTCACAAGATCTTACTTCTCTAATTTTTTAGATTCTTGTGAGAAGCATCAGTGGCTCATAAGTACTTAGACTACATCTCACTAAAGGATTATATTTAAGTTTATTTTTAGTGAGTAACCTGAGAATTATTTAGTTATCTCAGTTGTTTATATACAGATACTACAGAGTGAGGGGGGGAGAGATGGATAAAGGTTATGAGTTGTGTGCAACACAAAGAAAGTTTTTAATGGATGTTAACATTCAGTAAAATCTTTCAGAAGTGCACTGCTTTTCGCACATTTTTTGCTGCATGCTCTAGCTTTAGCCCTCAGACCTCCCATGCAGACAGCACATATGTTCGATGAGGCTGTGCTGTTAAAGTTAGAATCTAATGATGTGTGCTATTAGTCTGTGGTAATGGTCTTATGGAAGCTGAATTGGGCTCAGGATTTTATCCAAATAGTAGTGCAATGCTTACTAAAAATGTGTTTTTGTTTCTTTTTCCTATTTTATTTGAGACCATGTTTTTAAGATTTATCTTCCCATAAACCTCCATATTTCTCAAATTCCTTTGTATTCAACCCTGGAAAACAAAAGCTGACCCCATTACCACAATTTCATAGTAAATGCATATTATCAAGCTTTATAGCAACACTTGGTTTTCTGTAGCATGTTCTAGTTGAGGAGTTCTAAACATTTCATAAATATAGCTTTTTGGTCTTTCATTTAATTGGAATTAGGGGTGAGGGGAGAAGGGAAAATGGCAGGTTTTAAATTTACTTTAATTTTGTGGTCTCTATATGGCTTAAGGGGCAAATCATAGAGTTGTAATTGGTTATGGTGACAATTTTTCCAAAAGGAAGGTAATTTTTTTGTGTGAAATTATTATCATTGGGGTGAATTCACATATATGGCTTAGGGACCTTTATTGCTTCTATAAAGAAACTGGAGAGACTTACAGATAATTTTTATTTTGACTAGAAGAAGATCTTATGGTTATGTAGTAATATAAAAAAATACAAAGCAAAACCAAAGAAGTGCCATTTTAAAAAGTAGCTATTTCTGGGTTTGGGGTGGAAGGTGACCAAAGGAATTCTGTTTTATTTAAGAAACTGTCTTGCACTTGGATCACATTTATTATGCCCCTGAAGACCTATGGTGATGTTTCAAGAGGAGACAAGAAAAGAAGATCCTAACCTCATTCCCTGTGATTTGAAGTTAGGGGAATCTTTTGAGGATTGGCAAGGAGTCTCTGCAGGGCGGGTTACAGAGGGAAATAGGACCGGTGAGAGAGTGACAAAAGTGGGGGTTTGGGTAGACAGTGGAAGTGGTGATAGTAGTTCTCAATCTTTGAGGCAGTGGATTCTGCAACTGATTCCAACTCTTTTGGGACCAGTTTTAATTACAGGAAGTGGTTGCTTGTGTGAATCCAGAGCTGGGCCCTAAGAATGAAAATATTTGGCAGTAGAACTTATTAAGAAATGACTCTCCATCTGTGGCCACAACTAGAAGGGCACCATTCTAACATTCAGAAAGGAGACTCAGGCTCCATTTCCATGTTTCCCTCTTGTCCTGTAGGGAAAGATTTTGAACTTCAGGAAAAAAATGCTGAATTTAGGCAGCATTTTGCTTCCTTGATATCTGTGTTTCTCAGTTCAGAGACTTCTTACAGCCTTTAATAACAGGATGCTGAGTTGAACTTTTCCTGTTGACTAGGACTCAAAGTTGGGGACAAGGAGGCATCAAGTAGCTACAGTAGCATGAAATAATTAGGGGCTAGACCCTGTATCTGCTGAGAACTTATTAAGAGGTAAACAGGCTCTGTTACTCCTAATCATCACCTTAGCACCACTCTTATCACTGTCTCCCCTCTCCCTGCTCCCGGCTATAGAAGCAGAAGACCAGAAGACAAGGGTGAAAGTAAGGAAACGCACAGGGAGGTCATCATTAGCCTAAGGGGAGAGGGTTGTGGTTTTTCTTTTTTTTTACTGAGAGGAAGAAGATGGAAGGCTTAACACCCCCAAGCTGAGAGTGGGGGGTTTACTTGTAAAGATTTTTGAGTCCTGGTTTGCTGTCTGCTTACGTTGCAGGCTTGCTGATCTGTCCAGTGCCTATTCAACAGGGGAGTAGAGAATGGAGAATGTGTGTTGGACAAGAGGCCGTGTGGACAGCTTGCACTCCCATGTTAGGCCTATCAAGGATGTGTGAGTTTTTAGAGAGTCAGCTGGGAAGGTAGCTGGGCCTCAGCCATCTTGACAGAAGCCTACTCAAGACAACTTGCCTCCAGGCAAGTATATCCTGGCAGAAAGAAGATGTGAAGTGAAGGGACCTCCAGGGGTGCAAACTGAAGGGGCATTGGAAGAGGACAAGCTGGAGGCAGATTTTCTGTCTCATGGAACCACATTTGCTTAATGAAAGAGCCAACATTTGGATACCTGCCACACAGAACTCCTCAATACCCAGCTTTGGCCAAGAAAGGATAACAACAGGGATTAGATAAGAAAGAGCCACTTGTCTCATTCCAACTCTTCCCTCCTTGCCACAAGCCAGGAGAAGGGAGCTCTGAAATGGGGCTGGCTGAGGGGAAAGAGTGAAAGATCACGCTGTTTTTTTTTGTCACTCTAAGTCTTTAAGGCTCAGACGGCACTGCAGAGGAAAGGATGAAATGAGCTCTAAGTGGGAAGTTTCATATCAGATTGAGCTATTTTATACCTGAAAAGTGATCCAGAAAGTTCTGTACTTTTTCTGAAATGTTTGTAAGGGATGAGAAAGGAAGACTTGAGCTAGTACAGCTGAAGGTGGTGGTGATTGGAGAAATAGAAAAGCTTTAATGTCTCTATTCTGTCTGGGTCACACTGTTCTCTATTCTGGAGCTGCCTAGCCCGACGTGCTCCACGAAGGCCATTGTTCCATTAATGCCAAAACCCCTCTTGATTCAAACCCGTGAGTTGATTGTCACCAGAACCTGTTCCATCTTCACCTGTAGCACTGTGTGAAAGTGGTGGAGGAAGGGAATGAAAAGAAATGTAATCCAGTGGGCCCTGTCAACTTGACTGGGAATTCTCTTCCTTGACTACAGCAATGGAACTGACATTCTAAAATAATTACTACCACCTGTTCCAGGTGCTGCTCCTTCACCCATGGTTGCTATAGAAGCCCTTGCTTTAGATTCTGGCTTCAGTCGCCACCTGCCAAGGCCAGCTTCTACCCAGCAGTAATGTCCCTCTGTCACAGCCAGTGTCCTGATTTGGGATGGACCCCCTAGACCCCCTAGACTCTTTTCCTAAAAAAACTTGAGGACCTCTGGGTATACGAAGAAGAGATTTATAGCCTCAGGTCAAGGCTGTATTCTCAAATTCCTTATTACTAGTGTCTTAGGCAAACAGACATTGTACTCTGGGGCTGTTTTTTGCACTTCAAATTGTGATTTTATATATATATATATATATATATATATATATATAAATATTTGTATACGTGTACATATATCATGAGTTTTTAAATTTTTGCATGTAATTTACATAGTCTTCATAATTACTGGTCTACTACACAAAATTCTTCAAGAATATGTGTCATTCTTTCCCAATATTGGATATTGAGGTATTTCTTTCCTATTAGAAATGTTGATTTGGGGCACCTGGATGGCTCAGTCAGTTAAGTGTCTGCCTTGGGGTTGGGTCATGGTCCCGTGTTGGGCTCCCTGCTCAGCAGGGAGTCAGCTTGTCCCTGCCCTTCTTCCCCACTCTGCTTGTGCTCTCTCTCTCAAATGAATAAATAAAATCTTAAAAAGAAACCAAACAAATGTTGATGTAATTTTGGTGTACCTGTTATTTTCCTTTTGTGGATTTTTTATTTTATTTAAAATTTTTTGTGGGTTATTCAACAGAAGAATTTATTGGATGTGAAAGTTTATACATTTTTAAGAATCTTAAAATATATCTGCAATACACATTCTTAAAAAATATTGTATTATTGTCATTTGCCACCTCTAAATTTTCCATATCTTTGATTAATCTTATGGATACTTTTTTTTTCATATCATTTTCATTTTTGTGTTCAAATGTTTTAATGGTTCCCATTGTCTCTTAGTTTGTATGAGCTAAAACTTATTGACTTCATGTTTTCCATTCCAGTCTGGTTCCAAAAATTCTTTTAATCCTAGTCAACTACCACTTTCTTATGTGGAATCATTACTCAGTCCAAATTGCTTTGCTCACTGTCTCCAAAATATACTGTTTCAACATCTTTGCTCACACCATTCTAGCTATATGAATGTCCTGTCTCCACATTTAGGTCTAAGGAAATTCTATCCATATAGTAATGTGTACTTTTAAAGAACATACTATTTTTATAAAGTTTTACTTGCCCACTCCTACCCTTACAAATTTACTTTTCTCAGCTCTGAACTTTTAAAGTACTCATTAACTTTTCTGACTTGTGTTGTAACTATGAAAGATTGCCCAGCATGAAATGCCCAAGATTGAACAAACAAAATAAGAACCAAACCAAATGAAACAAACAAGCCCCCCAAAACTTAGTAGAAGCTAGAAAAACTGTTTTTTCAAAATGGAAGCAGTCTGCCTTGCAAGAAAAGATAGAGATTTGAGTAACTCTGAGTATAGATATTTTATTTTGAGGAAAAACATTTGAAGGGATCCTTTAATTGCAAAGAAACTCCAGCAACAACATATATTTTTATCCTGTATGGTGACATAACCAGAAAAATATACAATAATATTGCTATCTTGAGATAACAAGACTCTTACATATGATGAGTGGTATGGCTGAAAATCTTTTCTTTTAAACTTGGAGTATTTATCTGTTGAATTATTTAGAAAACACCTACAAGGGGCAGAACATTATGCTGTTGTCTAAAACTTACGCAATCTCAGAAATGAGGTCTATAACTCATGAGCATTGGGGAATTTCCAATCTTAACCTAGACCTATGCATACAGGGTAAAGGGAACTGTGCCCTCTCTCTTCCCTCACATGCTCAAGCCTGAATGGAACCTCTCTGGCACTGGCTTTTCATACGGTATCAGCTCAGCTTGAAACAATGAAAGTAGCATATCTGATCACAAGCGGTTGATCCCCAGACATGTTTATTGATGGCACTATCAAGGAAAACAGCATACTGACATACAATACAAAGAAACTTGGCAGGCTTTATAGTGGCAATTCAGTTTTGGCATTTATATTGGTAAAAACAGATTACAAGGCTTAGTGCAGCTCAAACCTTATTTAAGCTTGCAAAATGTCTGATTTGATCACTTGGCATTCCACTGAGAGCAACACCTCTATCTCTAGGAATTCCTCTTTATGCAGTTTACACTGGTATAGTGCCTATGCTTGCTTTGAGTGCATTATATAATCGAGTCTTTTTTGTTTGTTTCTGATTGACCCCATTCAAAAGACTCTACAGTCATGCCCCCCCCCCCATCAGTGCAGTTTTAAAATATTTAACTGAAGGGTGACACTTAGTGGCTAGAAATATTCATTACAGTGCTCTTCTGTAGGAATCTCCATTAACACGTCCCATGGTAATAAAGTAAATGATACCAAAATTTCATCTTCTTGGCAAAGTAATATATAGTATTTGAAGTGTTGTTGGTTTTGCAGCAGCTGTCATTCCATACCAATCCATTTAGTTAAAAAGCAAACAGGTGGCTCACACATATTGTTTGTACTACATAAATTTTAAAATTTTCTTTAGTCCTACTGAAATAAATGAGGCATTTTTGCTGTTGATTTCAATTTTCCAGAATATATAACAATGCAGTGAAGATATTATTAATTAAGAGCACTGTTCACAGTGCTTGCCTTCTTCTAAGCGGATATCCATTGACCTGAAATGTGAACAAGTATTTTAAGCTACACAAGTAATTTACACTTATACCTGTGAGAATGAGAAAAAAACAAACCAGACAAAAGATTACTGTGTCCTTAATTAACCCCCTTTGTTTTGGTACCATGGCACGGAAGAAGTTAAATTAGAGTGAGTTTTTCAAATGTTTACTCCAAGATCAAGAGTTTATTCCTTTAAGGTCTAGGTTAAGTTTTCTCTCAATTTTATTGCATTTATGGATTTATTTTTGACCTTTAAGGAAGGTTTTGGGACAATAATTAGTGTTTTATTTTCCTGCAAAATGAAAGCATGCTATCTTGCCTGAGGTTAATGTGTTTTTAAGTCTCTTGAGGTGCAGTGATTGGAAAGCAATTTAGAATATTGTCTTCTGCCAGCTTCATATACAGCAGAGAGATGAGTGGAAAGTATCTGATTAGTGGGTGTGACAAAATATGGCATGATAGTAATGGAAAAATGTAAACCATGTCGTTTGAGTTACATATTGGGTTTTTAAGTACCAAAACAAATACAATAAAAAAATTCTTTTGACAGAGTTGATTTACGGAGTGGGAGTGGGGGGAAGTGGTACAGTAGTCTTTTACAAATGTAGTGAAAGTCTTTTAAAAGTAAATCTATATAAAAAGCTGACTTTACAAAACAGATAAATTAGAATGTGATTATGAGGTTTATAGAAGCATTTACCAAAGCCTCAAAGTGAACTATGTAAGATCCAAAGCAATTGTTTTATTTAGATACTTTCTCAGTTGAGTAAATTGAGTAAACGATTAACTTTATTCTCCACTGTCTGGTTATTTTGAATGCTTACTCTTCCCACCACCTTCCTACCATTTCTCCCTGCCCAGTAGGAAATGATTTCCCTCTTGTGCTCTCAGTGTATTATGGACATACTCTTAACTCTTAATATACTGTTTTGCAATTACCTGTAATTATTTTCTCACAGATGGCAACTCCGTGAAGCTTGGGATTGTGTCTCTTGTTCACTGTCCCTAGCATCAAGCATCGTTCCTGGCATGTAATAATTACTCAATAAATATTTAATGTTTTTAGGTTCCCAGAGTGCTGGAATACAGCTAGAGGGAAGATGCCGAGTAAAATTCCTTCCTGGACTCTAAGGGTCGGGAGAACTCCTTATTTGTGGGGCTTTCTTTTGTGCTTGTCCAGAAGGGATGTTGAGCTTCTAGGCTACTGATGTTTTTCTTTCCTGCTCTTTGTATTCACTGATAGTTTCCAGGGATGGGTTTGGTGATAAGCCATCCTATATAAAAGAGGCCATTCTATTCCAGAGAGTATGCAGTGGGAATTCAGTTTCAGATGGTGTATGGTAGATTCCTTAAATAATTCTCTGTATAGACCTATCAAGGAGACTGTCTTCACTCTTGGGGATATGTAAGTCTATGATGGAAAGAATATTGTACTGGCGAATGGGAACTTAGGCCTGGTTCCACTACAAACTCTGTATTTAAACTTGACCTTGGGGGCGCCTGGGTGGCTCAGTCGTTAAGCGCCTGCCTTTAGCTCAGGGCATGATCCCGGTGTTTTGGGATCAAGCCCCTTATCAGGCTCCTCTGCTGGGAGCCTGCTTCTTCCTCTCCCACTCCCCCTGCTTGTGTTCCCTCTCCTGCTGGCTGTCTCTCTTTCTGTCAAATAAATAAATAAAAATCTTAAAAAAAAAAAACCCAAAACTTGACCTTATAATTTAATCTTCTTGGTCCTCAATTTCTTTACAAATGAGAGAGTTGGATTGGGTGACCTCTAAGGCTCCTTCTCTGACCTTATAGACTAAGCTTGCATAGCTCATCAGGACACAAAACAAAGATGTTGAGCTTAATTTTAATTACCTAGAAGGTCAAGACAGGGCTGTCCACCAGGTGAGCATAGGCCAATAAGAATTGTCTAGTTGCTCATTCATTCTTTGATTTAATACAAATGTTCAACATATGTATTTTGTTGACTAGTGAGATAATCAAGTCTATTTCCTTCTTTTAGTTCTTTAAGGAAAAAAAAATTTTTTTTCTGAAACAAAATTTTAATTTTGATATCATTGTAGATTTACATACAGTTGTAAGAAACAATACAGAGATAATCCATGTAACCTTTACCCAGTGGTAACATTTTGTAAAATTATAGTATAATATCACAATCAGGATATTGACATTGCTATAGTCAAGAGACAGTACATTTCCATCACCCCCAGGATCCCTCATATTGCTCTTTTATACTCATATCAGTTCTCTTCTGCTCCCACTTTTTAAAAATTATTATTATGTTATGTTAGTCACCATCATTAGTTTTGGATGTAGTGTTCCATGATTCATTGTTTGCATGTAACACCCAGTGCTCCATGCAATACATGACCTCCTTAATACCTATCACTGGGTTAGCCCATCCCCCCACACCCCTCCCCTCTAAAACCCTCAGTTTGTTTCCCAGAGTCCATAGTCTATCATTGTTCATCTCCCCCTCTGTTCCCCCCCTTCATTTTTCTCTTCCTTCTCCTAATGTCCTCCCTGCTGTTCCTTATGTTCCACAAATAAGTGAAACCGTATAATTGTCTTTCTCTGCTTGACTTACTTCACTTAGCATGATCTCCTCCAGTTCCATCCATGTTTATGCAAATGTTGGGTAATCATCCTTTCTGATGGCTGAGTAATATTCCATTGTATATATGGACCACATCTTCTTTATCCATTCGTCTGTTGAAGTTCTGCCCCCACTGTTAAGCCCCAATAACCCTAACATGTTCTCCATTTTTATAATTTTGCCATTTCAAGAATGTTGTATACATTGAATCATACAGTATGTAACCTTTTGGGATTGATTTTTTTCACATATTAGAATTCTCTGGAGATTTATCCAGGTTATTGCATGTATCAATAATTCATTCTTTTTTATTGTTGGGTATTGGTCTATGGTATGGATGTACCACAGTTAGTTTAATCATTCACCCATGGGAGGGCATCTGGATTGTTTCTAGTTTTTGGGTATTATGAATAAACATCTGTGTTGTAAACATTTGTGTTCAGGTTTTTGTGTGACCACATCTTTGAGACAAATGCCCAGGAGTGGAATTGCTGTGTCATATGGTAGTTACATGTTTAGGTTTTTTTATTAGGTAGGTTCCACACCCAGCATGGAGCCCAATGTGGGGCTTGCACTCACAACTCTGAGATCAAGATCTGAGATGAGATCAAGAGTCGGAGGCATAACTGACTGAGCCATCCAAGTGCCCTCATGTTTAGATTTTTAAAGAAATTGCCAAATTGTTTTCCAGAGTGGCTATACCATTTTACGTTCCTACCAGCAATATATGCGTGATCCCATTTCTCTGCATCCTCACCAGCATATGGTTTTGCCACTTTTTAAAATTTTAGCCATTTTGTTAGGTGTGTAGTGACATTTCATGGTGTTTTTAATTTGCAATTCAGTAATGACTAATGATGTTTCATGTGCTGATTTGCCATCTCTGTATCCTCTTTGGTGAAATATCTATTCATGACTTTTGTGTCCATTTTCTTTCTTTTTTTACAAGATTTATTTTTTATTTATTAGAGAGAGAGAGAGTGCGCAAGAGAGAGTGCAGAAGTGGGAGGGGCAGAGGAAGAGGAGAGAGAATCTTAAGCAGACTCCACACTCAGCTTGATCTCATGACCTGAAATCACGATCTGAGCCAAAACCAAGAGTTGGGTGCTCAACCAGCTGTGTCACCCAGGCACCCCATCTTTTGCCTATTTTCTAATTAATTTTTTAAAAACTGTTGAGTTTTGAGAGTCTTTATCTATTCTGGACACTAGTCCTTTGTTGGATGTATGGTTTGCAAATATTTTATCCTTTTCTATAGTTTGTCTTTTTACCCCCTTAACAAGGTCTTTCATAGAGCAAAATTCAAAATTTTGATGAAATCCTATTTATCAGTTTTTCCTTTTGTAGATTGTGCTTCTAGCGTCAAGTCTTAGAACTCTTCACCTAGTCTTAGATCCTGAAAATTTTCTCCAATTTTTTCCTAAAAGTTATACTGTTTTACATTTTATATTTGAGTCTTATCCATTTTATGTAACTTTTTCATAAGGTATGAGACTTTGGTTCAAGTTCAAATTACTGCCTTTGGGTTTCCAATTGCTCCAATGCCATATGTTGAAAAGGATTTTTTCTCCACTGAATTGCTTTTGTACTTTTGTCAAAAATCAGTTGGGCATATCTGTATGGGTCTATTTCTGTGTTCTCTGTTCTACTGCATTGATCTGTGTGTTTATTCCTTTGCCAATACTACACAGTCTTTATTACTGTAGCTGTGTAATACATTCTGGAAATCAAGTAGACTGACTCTTTCCACTTCATTCTTTTTCAAAATTGTTTTAGCTATTCTAGTTTTGCCTTTCCAAAGGAATTTTAGAGTTATCTATATCTATCAATCTATCTACCTATCCATCTACCTATCTAATCTTTTTTTTTAAAGATTTTATTTATTTATTTGACAGAGATAGAGACAGCCAGCGAGAGAGGGAACACAAGCAGGGGGAGTGGGAGAGGATGAAGCAGGCTCCCAGCGGAGGAGCCCGATGCAGGGCTTGATCCCAGGACTCTGGGATCACGCCCTGAGCAGAAGGCAGATGCTTAACGACTGAGCCACCCAGGCGTACCCTATCTAATCTTTTTGGGATTTTGTTAGGAATTACATTAACACTGCATACCAATTTGGAAAGAACTGACATCTTTATTCTATTGTGCCTATCAACCAAAGAACGTGGTAGATCCCTCCATTTATTTATATTTCCTTTGATTTCTTTCATTAGCTTTGTGTAGTTTTCAGCATGCAAATCATGAATATGTTTTGTTAGAATAACATTTAAGTATTTCATTTTGAGCAGTTATAAATGATATTGTATTTTAAATTTCAGTGTTTATGTGTTCATTGCTACTGTATAGAAATATAATTGATTTTTGTACGTTAATGTTGTATTCTGTGACCTTGCTGAAGTCACTTATTAGTTCTAGCAGATTGTGTGTGTAGATTCTTTGGAATTCTCTAAGTAGATAATCATGCTGTTTGCAAACAGGGCAATTTTATTTCTTCTTTTTTGATCTGTATGTCTTTTATTTCCCTTTCTTGTCTTACTGCAAGGTATTTAGATATATATCTTATCACAATAATTGGTGTCATCATTTTAGCAGTTTGTGTGAAGTATAGAAACTTTACTTCCCTTTGTATCCCTTTACCTTCCTCTGTTTATAATTGTCATAAATATTTCCTCTACATACATAGGACAGTATTGTAATTTTTGCTTCTATTGTCTAATGTAAGTTAAGAAACTCAAGAAGGAAAGCCTATCATACTTACCAATATTTTTTGCTTACTGTGTTCTTATTTCATTTCTGATGTTCTAAGGTTCCTTCTCTTATAATTCCTTTTCTGTTTAGGGAACTTCCTTTAGCTATTCTTTTAGGATAGGTCAACTAGTATTAAATTCTCTCAGTTCTCTTCATCTGGGAATGTATTTATTTCTTCTTACTTCCTGAAGGATAATTTCATAGGATATAGGATTCTGACATTTCTTTTATTTCAGGACTTGAAATATAGTGTACCACTTTTTTTTCTGGCCTCCAAAGATTCTGGTGAGAAATTCATTGTCATTCAGATAGTTTCCCTTCTATAGATAAGATGTCCTGGCTGCCTTCAAGACTTTTTCTTTGTCTTTAATTTTCAGAATTTTAATTATAATTTGTCTTGGTGTAGATTTCTTTTTTTTTTTTTCTTTCTTTTCTTTGCTTTTCCTTTTTTTTTTTTTGTTCGGGATTCACTCAACTTTGTGAGTCTGTAGGTTTATGTCCTTTGCTAAATTTGTAAAGTTTTCAGCCATTATTTCTTTAAGTGCTTTTTATCTCTGCCTGTTTCTCCTCTCTTTCTAGGAGTCCAATGACACAAATGTTAGATCTTTTGTTATAGTCCCACAGGTCCCTGAAGCACTATTCTTTTTCTTCTTTTTTTTTCCAGTCTTTTTAATCTATGTTTAGATTGGGTAATTTCTATTGTTTTTCTTCCAGTTCACCTTTTCTTTCCTCTATCTCCTCCATTCTGCTGTTGAGCCCATCCACTAAACCTTTTAAATTTTGATTATTGTATTTTTCAGTTCCAGAATTACCATATGGTTCTTCTTTATATCTTCTCTTTTTTTGCTGAGGCTTTTTAATTTTTCGTTTGTTTCAAGTGTGTTTGTAATTGTGCATTGAAGCATTTTTATAATGGCTTTTACAAAAATCTCTATCAGATAATCCTAGCTCTTTTGTCATCTCTTTTTGGCATCCATTGGTTGTCTTTTTCATTCAGTTTGAGACCTTTCTGGTTGTTAGTGTAGTGAGTGATATTTTATTGAAACTTGGACATTCTCATATTATATTGTGAGACTTCAAGTTTTATTTAAACCTTCCCTTTTGGTTGACTTTCTTTGACACCACTCTGGCAGTGGAAGGAAGGGGAGAGGTGTCACCATGTTAATATTAAGTGGAGAAAAAATATGAAGTAGGTTGTTGACAATTGAATGGGAGGGACTCCTTATTACTGCTGGGTGGCAGTGGGAACTCTGGCTCCTTACAGAGTCTCTACTGACTCTGTGGTAGGGGCGGCCTTATTACTACTGAGTGATAGTGAGAGTCCCATTCTGCATAAGGCATCCTCTGACACTCCTCCATTGGAGTGGGAAGGGTGGCTTTTTACTGGGTTGGGGAGGAAGTCCTGGCTCCTTGTGTGTTCCCCACTGACAGTACAGGGAGGGGGAGATCACATTACTGGCCAGCAGGGATAGCCCGTGATGGCCCAGCTTCCTGTTTGGACTTCTTTGACACTACTGTAGTTGAGGGTGAGGGTGGATGTCTAAGCTCCGCACTTGGCCTTTGCTGGTATGGATGGGAGTGGAGCCACAGTTTTTCTTGCAGTGTTTGACTGGAGTTGAGCAGTTATTGTCTAAAAGTTTTCTATCTCACTAGGCTGACCTTTCCTTGGTCCTTTAGTTAGAGAGAGCAAGCCTTTGTTGGGGGCTATTTTTATGCCTATTGATGTTTCCAGGTTACTGGCTTCTTAAGCAATAAGTCTGGAATGTATGAGGCAAGAAAGCCAAGGGAGGGACACCTGGGTGGCTCAGTTGGTTAAGCATCTGACTCTTGATTTCAGTGCAGGTCATGATCTTATGGGTGATGAGATCAAGCCCTGCCTCGGGCTCTGTGCTCAGTGGCCGTGGGGGGGGGTCCGGAGCTGGTGTGTGTGTCTGCTTGGGGTTCTCCCTCTCCTCTCCCTCTGCCCCTCCGCAACTTGCTTGCTTGCTCTCTCTCAAAATAAATAAATCAATCTTAAAAAAAAAAAAAGAAAGAAAACCCAAGGAACTCACCACCATCTTCTTCCTTGGGTTTTGATGTCCCTAACCAGTCTGCTTTCTTCTCTCCATCTTTCAGAGTTTTATGTTTATTTTATATATAACATCCAGGATGTTTATTTGTACCTAGTGGGAAGAATATGGAAAAATTCATCTATCCCATCTTCCTGGAATAATATGTCTTTTAATGTCTCGAAATAGAGAAAATATTTTACTTGCTACTGAGGTTAGGAGTTGCTGTGGACAAGAATGGGGTAGTTTTGGGCAAAGGAAGAAAATACCATTTTAGTTAATTTATAGTGTTTTGAGTGTTTGAGGAGAGAAAAGGAAAACAGATTCTGTCACTCCTAAAAAAGATCTATGAGTTCTAATAGATATGTGTTCATTCATTCATTTATTCGTCATTCTGCAAACATTTTTTTTTAAAGATTTTATTTATTTATTTGACAGAGACAGCCAGTGAGAGAGAGAACACAAGCAGGGGGAGTGGGAGAGGAAGAGGAAGAAGCAGGCTCCCAGCAGAGAAGCCTGATGTGGGGCTCGATTCCAGAATGCTGGGATCACGCCCTGAGCCAAAGGCAGGCGCTTAACGACTGCGCCACCCAGGCACCCCTCTGCAAACATTTTTAAATCAGCAATGATGCCTGGCAGTGCGATTGGTGCTAGGAATACAAATATAAGTAAGATTATTTTTGCCTATTAGGAGCTCAAAGTCTAGTCTATTGGAGTTTGACACCAAAATAAGCAAATAATTATATTATGGTAAGTGAACTGAATCCTGAGAGATGAGAAGAAGTTCTTTAGATGAGCTGTAAGATGGTGATCTAGGTAGAAGAAATGCCTTGCTTAAAGGCCCCAAAGCACAAAATTTTATTTTAAAGGCCTAGGAGAATGACAAGCACTGATGTGAGGAGTAAGGAGTTCATATCAGTGCCTGGTGGAAGCCTAGGCTGAAAATATAGGTTGGGTCAGATTGTGGAGGGCTTTAATATGTTATGTAGGGCTAAGGAAGTTTTACACTTTCTGCAGGCAAATGAGGGTAATCTTTAAATATTTGAGTGAGCATTTAAAAATTATTTTTGTGATGTTTATGACTATGTCCATATGTGTCCTTTTATATCTTTTTACATGTGTGGATATAAGACTTGCCACTCTGTCTTCATCTCTCTTTCCCCTTCTACCTTTCCCTATATGATCATCTGTGGCTAGAGGTGGAGGGGGGATGCGGAGAGAAATGTTCACTTAAACATCTAGAGTTACTAGATAGAAATGTGTAAATGTAACAGATGCACAAGAGCAGCTCAGGATGAAGCTATTGTTTCAAATCTGTTCTCCCAGATAGTTCCTTTTTCACTAGTTGTGAGTGTGAGTGCATGTGTTTAAATATAGTATCACCAGTTAATCCCAGTAGTCACCTCACATCCCTTCACCCCCTCACCGTCATTCCAGCCTACTTAACGACAGTGGTTTTTTTCATAGAATCTAGTAGAATTGTACACTGATGGGGCTATCTTACTTTTAGGAAATGAAAAATCCATATTTTCTCCAAGAAATGAGAATGTATGATTCTAGCTCATTATGTTAAAATAGATAAAATATTCTTTATCATGCAGAGTGTTACATTGATTTTTTATTGTTTTCTTCTTAACCATCTCCATTTAAGATCACTATCTCTTTACGTCTTCAGATATATTGTGTTAGTATCTATAAACTCTTTTCCTCTTTGGTAATAGCATATATTCAGACCTTATGGTATTTCTAATGTATTGGTATATTTTTAAAAATCCCATATACAATAACACTTTATTTTTATGCTGTCTAAATCTTTTATTTAAAGACATCTGGTATGTTTGGCTCAGCGGACAAAATATGACAGTGCTGAAAAGTAGTATTAGCAATTCTTATGACTTCTTACATATTTTAAGATGTTTATGGCAGAAATTACATACTGTGGTGGATAGAGTAGCAGACTAAGAAAAATTTATCACTGATATGCAATTGTTTACTTATTTGTGATCTTGCGAAAACCAGTAGCTTTTTTTTACAGTTCCGATATGTTAACTACAATTTTATATTATAAAAAGGCAAAAATTGCCCAAAATATCTGAAAATAGGAATACTGAGATTTTAAACATAGTTCTGTTTTTTTTTTTTAAATATAGCATAATATATTGCTACTGTTAATGTTTTCTAAGTGGCTCACCTGAATGCAATTTCTTGTAATGACTAAGGACATGAAAGTATCATAAAAGTGATAACTTTTTGAAGTTCTATATGAATTATAAATGAAAGTATAATATTGGAATTGTACTTCCACTTGTTATAGAATTTCTTTAGATCTTTTATTTATTTATTTATTTATTTATTTATTTATTTATTTATTTGATAGCGAGGCAGAGCACACAAAGGGGGAAAGGGAGAGGGAGAAGCCGGCTCCCTGCTGAGCAGGAAGCCTGATGTGGGGGCTTGATCCCAGGACTCTGGGATCGTGACTTGAGCCAAAGGTAGGCACTTAACCGACTGAGCCGCACAGGAGCCCCTACATATTCAAATCTTTTAGATGTTAAAATTGAATTAGCATTAAACTAAATTTGAAAAATCGTTACAAAATTTCAGTTATGTTTTACTGCTTACATTTTTATTTCAAAGATATTAATTGACTAAATACTATCTCTGTAATGAGACCATGGTAAATAATGCTATTGTGTTAGAGATGTGTAGGAAACAGTTTACAGTTTGGTATTTCAGCTTGTGTGTACTGTCCTCTGCTGGATGGAAAACGTCATCCTGGTTCAAATGAACAGCACCTTGCTGCCTTACTAATGATTTAGTCTGCTTAAACTTTGAAAGTCTTTGTGTTAAATTTTCTGAGACTAGGATAAAGAAACTCAGTCACAAGCCGATTCCCTCAGACATGAGTGATTCTGGGAAGTTCTTTGATTTTTGGAATAATTAATTTTATTACGCATTTTTAAATCATCTGGGAAGTTGATTAAAAAAGAGGAACTTAATTTAATTACTGTGGTATGACTATATTTATGTATATTTATGTAGCTTTTATTGAAGGTGAATACCAAGATTCAGCTAAACCAGGGAACTAGACAGGCCATGATCTTTGGAAATCTTGTGTATAGTGACTGACATTGTGAATTTTGTGCATTTCTTTTTCAGACTGAAGTTATTTAAAAATTTTGCATGCTTAGTAGAGGTGCATGAGAAGAATGCTGGATTTTGATCTGATTCACAATACACATGCCAGATATATTTTGCTTTCCTGAAAAAGTTGTACTATCTTTACTCCTTCTCTAAATCTGTTGCCTTTCTAAGCATGATACCAAAGGCAAATATCCTGAAGAAAAGAGTGATAGATTTTACTACAAAAAATTTAAAGCTTCTGTCTGCCAAAATCCACTATAAACAAGATTGAAAGGCAAGTGACAACTAGGAACAATGGTTGCAACACATATGGTGAATAAAGGGTGAAAATCCTTCTTATAAAGAGCTCTTGAAATATAAGAGCATGTAGAACATGACAGGCCATCATCTCATCTGGGGGGCTAGGTACTGTTATCTTTATTTCACAGATGAAGAAATTAAGGCTTGGAGAAGTCTTACTGTTCATGATAGATGAAGACTTCAAAGCCAGTGGTCTGAGCTCAGAGCCTGTGCTCTTAACCACTGCAAGGCACTGCCCTCTGTTCCTATGGATGGTCAGAGACATGAACAGGCACTTCACAAAGAAAGACATCCCATAGACAGTAAACATATGAAATTTACTTACTCTTTCCAGAAATCAAATAAATGCAAGTGAGAATAATGAGAAAACATTTTTGTCTATCAAACTGATAGAGATGTAAAAAGAGTGGTCATGTTATTGGCAAGATACAGAAAACCAGACAGTTGGTCAATCCTTTCTGTAGGAAAATTACCTACGAAGTCCATAAAACTTTTTGTGGTTTTAACATTGTAATTCAATTTTTAGCTTTTTATTCTGAGAAAATAATTTTGTATATATGAGATTTAGTTACAAGGATATGAACTCTATCTCTTTATAAAAGCTAAAAACAGGAATCAGCCAACATGTCCAATAATAGGAAATGGGTTAAAAAAATTAGAGTACATCTAGAAAATAAAAACCAGTTGTTGTTTAACATGATGTTTTAGAGGACTGTTCAACAATATTTTAATGTATATACTGTATATTAAAAGAATAAATGAGGTCATTAAATCGTTAAGATTTCATTTGGAACATGTAAATTTTTACATTGATAAAAGACTGGCACCAAAATGCTAATGCAGATCATTTTATCAGTCCTATTAGTGGGACTATAATTCATGCTTGTTTTTTAATTTTTAAAATTTTCTACAATAAATGGACATTTTAATTTTTTAAGAAGAAAAAGTTACCATGAAATTTTCTTTAAATTACCTCTTGTTGCATGTAAGATCTTTCAAAGCATAGTTACGGATTTGCAAAAGGGGAATTTTGATCTCTCTATCCTTTTAAAAATTTTGAATTTAATACTACATATGGGTCATTATTTTGATTTTAAAAATGGATCATTATCAATAATGTTATTCCCAGATGAACTTGAATGATGTAATTTTATTCGTAATTTCCAGGTGAATTTTTAAATCCCATTTGCTGGCCAAATTTTTATTTTATTTAGCCTTTCTACATTCATATTTGCATTTCTATTCCTTATTTTTCTAATTATTTTCTACTTAAAAATGCCTTTCTTATTTTTGTATTTCTTCTTTTGCAACACACTTTCAGTCTTCATTCTTTGAAACTTTCTTTTTCCCACACAGTGAAAATTTTGAAAAATTGGTGTGGAATTTGTTGTGAGAAATGGAAGATTGCCTACTTGCTTATTTTATCTTATGTTATTTAACAGAATTAAGATTATATAACCTGGGTCCCAATAATTGGTGGTTTTCAGCATTTGTTTATAAACTTCCATCAGTGTTTTTATTTTCTATTAATGTGGGACTTATTAGTTAGGTCTTATTCCTGAATAGCTGGGCTTTTTTTTTTTCCTTCTAAGCAAATGATCTCTCTCTCCTATGCTTTCTGTAAGTCCTTTTATATTTGGAGACATGGCACAGTACTAGATGATTCAAGCAGAGAAAGAAGATAAGATCCTCAGCGCTCATTCTCCACTTTCTCCAGATCAAAGTTCCAACAGGTATCTTGTATATGCTGAATTTTTCATCTTGCTCAGATGTATCGAGCAGCGTAAAGCAGGCAGGAATTTAAGAATTGATGTCTTTAAATTCAGAGTAAATATTTCGAGGTTGCTATGATAGACTTGGGGATTTGATTTACTGCAGTTCTGTGACTTGAACACTGAGTGGCACTAAAGCCTAGGTCACAGACAAAATATTGCTGATTCAAATTCTAAGATTCAGTGGTCTATTGATGGGTATGTCTTTGGGAACTTGCAAAAAGGATCAGTAAAAGGTACTTTGAGCTTAAAAAAAAAGAAAGAAAGAAAAGTTAGTTTGACAATAAGTTATTTTGGGAGCTAGAGGTTTAACCAAACTCTGTTGCTGTTATTTGTAAGTTGTTTGAAAACAAGAAGTAAACTGCTATTAAAATACCAAAGATGATTAACCTTACTGCAACGTATTCTTGAAATACTTCCCCTTTTTCTTTGCAGAGAAGGGGGAATTCATGTTTAGAAGAAGGTTTGCAGACAGAGTGCACCCATGTGTATGTTGTTAAGCTCCTGTGCCCCCATCGTTGACAATACCCACAGTAAACCTTACTTCTAAACTCAAGCATCTGTAGACTATTTAGTTATATCTATAAATATGTATTCATACATTTGACTGAATTTAGGAAATATCACTGTCATTCCAGTTTGGAAAAAAAAATTAGAATTTGGTTATTCTGGAGGAGGAAGAAAGTCATTCTTTTCTTGCTTCTCTAAACTTTAAATTCTTCGTTTTTTTCCAGCTGATATTCCATTGGTATATATACTCTTCCCTGAGAAAAGGCATATTCTTATATCTTATGTTTTTTCCTAGAAGCTCTTGGATTTTTAGCTATACCTCTTTTCATTATTTTAAAATTGTTTTTCTCTTAAATTATTTTCTTTAGGATTGCAGCACACATCCTTAACTTTACAACTTATTTAAAGTTAATATTATACTACTTCATTTAAAACACAAGAATTTGCAACCATGATATTCCATTTACCTGCTCTATGTCATTATTGCTACAGCTCGTCATTTATCTTTTATTGAATTAAAAGGAAAGAGTAATTTTTGTAGTTATTCAGATATTTACTATTTCCAATACTCTCAATTTCTTACTAAGTGTCTGAGTTTCTTTCTGGCATCCTTTTTTTTTTTTTTTGGCCTGAAGATTTTCTTTATCATTTCTTATAGATAGGCACCTTGACAACACAGTTTCTTAGTTTCTTTTATCTGAAAATGTCTTCATTGTGCATTCATTCTTGAAGCATATTTTTTTCTGGGTATAGAATTTTGGGTTGACATTTTTTTTTCCTTTTAGAACTTTCCTATATTGTTCTACTATCTTCTGATCACTGTAATTTCTGATGAAAGAGCAGTATCCATGTGAGTCCTTGTTCTCATGTAAGTACTTTGCCTTTTTTTTTTTTTTTTGGCTCTTTTTAAGACTCTTCTCTTTATATTTGGTTTTCAGAATTTTGACCATGATGTGCTTAGATTTATTTTGTTTGGAGTTTGCCAAATTATTGAAATTATACTTTTATATCTTTTACCATTTATGAGAGATTTTTGGCCATCACATCTTCCAGTTTTCCCCCCTGAATATTCTTTCTCTTCTCTGGTTCCTGGATTCCAGTTGCACATATTAGTCTTTCTGTTATTTTGCTACAGGTGCCTGAGGCTCTGTTCATTGTTTTAACCTTTTTTTTTTTTTCCTATCTCTCTCTTCATAAGATTGGATAACTTCCAATGTTTTTCTGAAACTACACTGACTTTTTCCACCACTAACACAATTCTACTGTTAAGACCATATGATTAACTTTTATTTCAGGAATTATAATTTTTGTTCTGTAATTAGATTTTTTTTTTACAATTTCCATTTTTTAACTGAGATTCCTTATCTTTTCATTCATTGTGAGCATATTTCCAATTATTTCTGTGAGTAAAGTTATAATAGCTACATCAAAATCTTTCTAACATCTCTGTCATCTTGGAGTTGGGCTCCATACATTGTTTATTTACTTGAGAATAGGTAATTTTTTCCCCTGATTCTTCACTTGTTGAATAATTTCAAATTTCGATTTCATTTCTGGATATCGTGAATATTACATTGTGGATCATTTCTATTACTACAAGTGCTGTTATTTTGGTTTTAGGAGGCAATTTTCCAGTTGAATTCGAAGTACTGTATTTTCTGAGTGGCAACTTCGAATCTCAGTTTAGTTTTCAAAATCTTTGATGGGCTGGTTTTTTGTCTTTCTCATGCATGCAAGATTCAGTGAGCATTCAGAGATCTGGGCAGATTTTACAGAATCTGGGCCTCTCCCTCTCTATTTTTGGAGATTTACACTGTCTAGTAGAAGTAGTGGCCCTGAAATTTGTCCTCTGGTTCTTAAGGCCAGAAAGGTTGTGGCCAAAAGCCATACAAATGAAAAACTTCATTCTGTGCCATTCTCCTTCTTCAGGTTTTGATTTTCCTCCATAACCTGTCTTTTTTTTGTTTACTCTTCAGTAATTTAAGATTTTTTTGTGTGTGTCCCTCCCCCCCCCAGAACTTACTGTCGTTTTCTGTGTGAGGACCATCTTAGTATGCATTTATTCTGCCATATGGGAGGCAGAAGTTTCATATCACTCTTCCCTCAGAAATCACCAGTGGTTCCCTGTTAACTCCAGGGAAAAAAATCCTATCTTCTTTTCCTGGTACTGTTTGATTTTCTTAGTATGAGCAAAACCTATTTTTTCAGCCACATAATTCGGCCTTCTCTCCCCAGTCTCATATCCATTTATCCATTCTGTGAATTAGCTGCAACAAAAAAATTTCTCTGTGTCACCCCAGCATGCCATGTATTTTCAGTTCTCTGTGTCTTTTTTTCTAGCTTCCAATGCTGTAAGAATGCTAATATCCCTTTCTATCTGCTCAAGTTCTCACTCAACCTTCAAGGACCAGCTAATATATCATTTATTCTGCAGTAGAAGTAGTTGCTCCCTCTTCTGTGCTTCCATTATAATTTGCTTATTGTAATATTTATAGAGCCAGTTAATTGTATATGTCTGTCTGTCCAGTTGGATTTTATGCTACTTTAATCAAGAACTGTCTAATTTGCAGTTTTATGGAGATATGGTATATAGCATAATAAATATTTTGAATTAAAAAAACAGTGAAATTTCCTTGTATATATATTCTATCTATTTTACTGTGTTCTGACTTATAGGTCTAATAATTATACCAACAAAAGAGTGTCTTGGTAAAAAAGCAAATATAAAAATGTTTGTATATATTAAACTCTAATACATAGGTAATATTCTTTTTTAATGTTTTCTATAACTTAATGACTTTTTTCAGGTGTTTATATTCTTTTCAATTTTTTTATTGTGTTAAAATACACATTACATAAAATTTACCATCTTAATCATTTTTAGGTTTACACGTCAGTGGTATTAAATATATTCCCATTGCTGTGTAGTCATCACTATCATACATCCCCATAACTCTTTCATCTTGTAAAACTGAAACTCTATACTTGTTTTTTTTAAAGATTTACTTATTTATTTTTTAGAGAGTGGGGGGAGGGGTAGAGGGAGAAGGAGTATATCAAGCAGACTCTGTGCTGTGTGCGGAGCTGGACGTGGGGCTTGATCGCATGACCCCGAGGTCATGACCGGAGCTGAAATTAAGAGTCAGACACTTAACCAACTGTGCCACCTAGGCACCCCTGAAACTCTATACTTATTAAACAATAGTTCCCCATTCTCCCCTTCTATCCTCCTCTGGCAACCACCATTATATTTGCCATCTTTATAATTTTGACTAAATACCTTATATAAACGGAATCATAAAGTATTTGTCTTTTTGTGACTGGCTTATTTCACTTAACATAATGTCCTTAAGGTTTATTCATGTTGTAGCATATGACAGAATTTTCTTCCTTGTTAAGGCTGAATAATATTCCATTTATGTATATACCACATCTGTTGATGGATACTTAGGTTGTTTCCATAGTTAGCCATTGTGAATAATGCTGCTATGAATGTCAGTGTACAAATATCTCTGAGTTTTGAGTATGTATGGTAATTCTATTTTTAACTTTTTGAGAAACCTGCATCCTGTTTTCTACAGTGGCTGTACCATTTTATATTCCCACTAACAGTGTGTAAGTGTTCTAATTTCTTACATCCTTACCAACTCTTGTTTCCTGTTTTTTTGATAGGCTATCCTAATGGGTGTGAGGTGGTATCTCATTGTAGTTTCGATTTGCATTTCCCAAATGATTAGTGATGCTGAGCATCTTTTTTTTTTTAGTTTTTTAAAAAGTTTTTATTTCAATTCCAGTTAGTTAACATAGAGTGTGCTATTAGTTTCAGATATACAATATAGTGATTCAACACTTACTTACAACATGTGGTGCTCATCACAAGTGCACTCCTTAATCCCCATCACCTATTTCCTCCCCCCCCATCTCCCCTCTGGTAGCCATCAGTTTGTTCTCTATAGTTAAGAGTATGTTTCTTGGGACACCTGTGTGGCTCAGTGGGTTGATTGTGTTTGCTCTCTCTCTCTCTCTGACAAATAAATAGATAAAATCTTAAAAAAAAAGAGTCTGTTTCTTGATTTGCCTCTCTCTCTTTCTTTCCCCCAATGCTCATTTGTTTTGTTTCTTAAATCCCACATATGAGTGAAATCATATGGTATTTGTCTTTCTCTGACTGACTTATTTTACTTAGCATAATACTTTTTAGCTCCATCCATGTTATTGCAAAAGGTGAGATTTCATTCTTTTTTATGGCTAAGTAATATTCCATTGTAGATATATACTGTGCCTTCTTTATCCCTTCATCAGTTGATGGACACTTGGGCTGTTCCCATAATTGGGCTATTGTAGATAATGCTGCTATAAACATCAGAGTGCATGTATCCCTTTGAACAAGTATTTTTGTGTTCTTTGGGTAAATACCTAGTAGTGCAATTGCTGGATCCTGGGGTAGTTCTATTTTTAACTTTTTGAGAAATCTCTGCTGTTTATAAACTGCTTACTGGCTATTTATATATCTTCTTTGGATAAATGCCTATTCAAGTCCTTCACCCATTTTTGACTTGGGTTTTTGTTTTTGTTGTTATTGAGTTTTAGGAGTTCTGTATGTAATCTGAATATTTATCTCTTACCAGATACATGATTTGCAAATACGTTCTCCCATTCCTTCAGCTACCTTTTTTTCTGTGAACAATATCTTTTGATATACACAATTTTAAAATTTTTATGAAGTTCGGTGTGTCCGTTTTTTCTTTTGTTACCTGTGCCTTTGGTGTGATATCCAAGAAATCATTGCTAAATCCAATATAATGAAATTTTTGCCCATATTTACTTCTGAAAGTTTTATTGCTTTAGGTCTTACATTTAGATCTTTGATCCATTTTTAGTTGATTTTTGTATATGGTTTAAGGTAAGTGTCCAACTCCATTCTTCTGTATGTGGATATCCAGTTTTCCCAGCACCATATGTTGAAAAGACTGTTCTTCCCCCCCCCCCCCCTTTGAATGGTCTTGGCACCAATGACAAAAATCATTTGACTTTGTAAGTGAGGATTTATTTCTGGGCTCTCTATTCTATTCTAATCGTCTGTATATCTGTGTTTATGTTGATACCACACTGTTTTGATTATTATAGCTTTGTAGTAAGTTTTTTGAAATCAGGAAGTGTGAGATCTCTAGTTTTGTTCTTCTTTTTCAGGATTGTTTTGGCTATACAGGGTCCCTTGATATTCCATATAAGTTTTAGGGTGGGTTTTTATATTTCTGCAAAAAAAATCTGTGGGATTTTAATAGGGATTTCATTGAATCTGTAGATTGTTTTGGGTAATATTGACATTTTACCAATATTAAGTCTTTTGATCCATGAACATGGGATGTGTTTCCAGTTAATTATGTCTTTTCTAATTTCTTGCAGCAGTGTTTTGTAGTTTTCATTGTACAAGTCTTTCACCTCTTTTGTTAATTTCTAAATATTTTATTCATTTTGATGTTATTGTAAATGGATTTGTTTTTGTAATTTCCTTTTTAGGTTGTTCATTGTGTAAAGAAATTCATTTTTTTAGTACATTGACTTTGTAGCCCGCTACTTTGCTGAATTCATTTATTAAATCTAATATCTTTTTGTGAGTCTTTAGGGTTTTTTTTTTTAACCTATAAGATCATATCATCTGTAAACAGAAAATTTTATTTCTTCCTTTCCAATTTGGATGTGTTTTATTTCTTTTTCTTGTCTAATTGCCCTGCTACATTCCTGAATCTGCTTGCTAGTATTTTGTTGAGGATTTTTGCATCAGTACTCATCAGGGACACTGGTCTGTAGTTGTCTTGTAATGTCTTTGTCTGGGTTTGGTATCAGGGTTATGCTGGCCTTATAGAATGAGTTAGGAAGTGTTCCCTCCTCTTTAATATTTTGAAAACGTTTGAGAAGGATTGCTATTAGTTCTTTAGATGTTTGGTAGAATTCACCAGTGAAGCCATCAGATTTGCCAATTTTGTTTATCTTTTTAAAAAAATCTGGTCTTATTTTTGTTGATATTTTTTTCTATTGCTTTTCTGGTGTCTATTTCATTTAGTTTTGTTCAGATCTTTGTTATTCCCTTCCTCTGCTAACTTTGGACTTACATTGTTCTTTTTCCCCCTAATTCCTTGAGGTGTAAAACTAATTCATTTGGGAACTTCTTTCTTCATGTTGGTATTTATCACTGTAAGCTTTCCTTTTAGAACTGCTTTTGCTGCGTCCCATAAGTTTTGGTAAGAAAAAAAGACCCATAACCTCGCTAGAAAACTGGAAAGGAGCTATATCACTGGGTGAGAACATTTGAGGATTTCTGGAAGTTAAAAAGCTAATGGGGTCAGAAAAAGGGAGAAATCAGAGCAGAGCAACCACAACCCACGTAGGTGCACCTGAGGGCTACTGATGAGAAAACACCCTTAGAGAATTCTAACTTGAGGGGCGCCTGGGTGCCACAGTTGGTTAAGTAGCCCACAGTTGGTTTTGGTTCAGGTTGTGATCTCAGAGTCGTGAGATTGAACCCTGTGTTGGCTTCCATGCTCAGCAGGAGTCAGCTTGAGTTTCTCTCTCACATCCCCTCTGCCCCTCCTGCTCATGCTCTCTCTCTCTCTCAAATAAATAAGTAAATCTTAAAAAAAAAAAAAAAAGAATTCTAACTGGAGGGTTAACAATAGGAACAAAAGCTGGCTGTGGACAAGCCAGTGTTTCTTAAGCCTTAATATACACTGAAGGATCTCAGGTCTTATCCTATAATTTGCATTTTAAGAATTTGCATTTTAGTAAGCTCCTAGGTAATAACAATGATGAGTGGCTGTGAAGCTAATATTATTTGCCAAGCAATACTCTAAGGGCTTTATTATTTAATTCTCAATGGTTAAATGAAGTAGCTACAATTTGTATCTCCATTTTAAAATGAAGAAACAGAAGTTTAAAAGGAATTACAGATTTGCCCAAGGCAGTAACTGGTTAAAGTAAACATTTAAATCCAAGCCTGAGCTCTCAGTCACTGTGCTATTACATACTTGGAATACAGCAGCAGTTCTCAAAGTGTGATCCCTGGACCAACATCATTAGTATCACCTGGGAACATGTTACAAAAGGTGGGGCTCTGCAATTTATAACTCAGTAAGACTTCCAAGTGATTCTGATGCACATTATATAAAAGTTTGAGAATGACTGGAATGTACAAGGATTTACTATATGAAAAAGAGGTGGTCATTATATTTTATTTTATTTTTTTTATCTTATTTTTTAAAAATTTAAATTCTACTTAGTTGACATACAGTTCAATACTGGTTCAGAATAGAGTTCACTGGTTCATCATTTACATATAATGCTCAGTGCTCATCATAACAAGTGCCCTCCTTAATACCCATCATCCATCTAGCCCATCTCCCCACTCACCTTCCTCAATCAACCCTCCGTTTGTTCTTTATAGTTAAGAGTCTCTTATGATTTGTTTCCCTCTGTCTCTCTTTTCTTCCTCCCACCCCCTGAATGTTCATCTGTTTTGTTTCTTAAATTTGAAGTGGTCATTTTATTGATTTTTATTTTTTGAAGATTTTATTTATTTGAGAAAGAGAGAGAAGGGGGAGAGCATGAGTTGGGGGAGGGGTAGGGGGAGAGGGATAAGCAGACTCCTGGCTGAGCATGGAGCCCAATGTGGGTCCCGATCCCAGGATTCGGATCATGACATGAGCCTAAGGCAGATGCTTAACCCACTGAGTCACCCAGGCACCCCCCCAACAAGGTGGTCATTTTAAATAGGGGTGAGGGGTATTCACAACATGATAATGGGTCAACTGGCTAGACATTTTCTTTCTTGAAAGTTCTTTACATTCCAAACATTTTAATATTTTCCAGTTTTACTGGGATATAATTGGCATATAACATTGTGTAAGTTTAAACTGTATAATGTGATGATTTGATACATGTATATATTGCAAAATGATCACCATAATAGGGTTACTTAACACTTCCATCACCATACAGAATTTTTTTTTGTAGTAAGAACATTTAAGATTTACTCTCCTGAATGTACAGAATTGTTGAATCACTATATTGTACACCTGAAACTAATATAACACTGTATTTTAATATACTGGAATTAAAAAAAAAGATTTACTTTCTTGAAAGTTTACTAGCAGCTTTCAAGTATATAGTACAGAATAGTTACCATGCTGTACATTAAATCTTCAGAATTTATTAATCTTATAACTGGAAGTTTGTACCCTTTCACCAATAATCACCCCAATTCCCCACTCCCACTACTCCTGGCAACCACCATTCTATTCTCTGTTTCCATGAGTTCAACTTTTTTAGATCCCACATATAAGTGAAATCATATAGTATTTTTTGTCTGACTTATTACACTTAGCACAATACTCTCAAGCTCCATCTATGTGCTTGCAAACAGCAGCATTTCCTTCTTTTTTAGAACTGAATAATATTCTATTGTATATCTATCTTACATTTTCTTTATCTACTCATTCATTGATAGTTACGTTGTTTCTGTCTCTCGGTTATTGTGAATTATGCTGCAGTGAACATGGGGGTGCAGATATCTTTTTAAGTTACTGATTTCACTAAGATAAGATATATACCCAGAAGGTACATACAAAGGTTAAGCTATATACCTGGAAGTGGGATTGCTAGATCATCTGGTAGTTCTATTTTTAGTTTTTGAGGAAACTCCATAGTGTTTTGTTTTTGTTTTTGTTTTTTTTACACATAATGGCAGCAAAGTGTTCTCTTCTGTTTTCTGGAAGAACTTGTGATGTTATCATATTAATTCTTTTTAAAATGTTTGGTAGAATTCACCAGTGAAGCTATTTGGCTCTGGGCTTTTCTTTTTGGGAAAATTTTAAATTACTAATTTAATCTGTTTTATTTGTTTTCGATCTATTCAGATTTTCTATTTCCTCTGATTTTAGTTTTAGTAGTTTATGCCTTTCTTGAACATATATCTATAAGTTATACATCTGTAAGTTATCTGATATGTTGGCATATTTTACCAACAAAATATTCATAATATTTCCTTATAAGTCTTTAGATTTCTGTGAAGTCAGTCATGACTTCCATATCTCTAACTAAAATGATTACTTGTTCTTCTACCTTTTTTAAGTATGGAATATAGTTATAATAATTGTTTTGCTTTGTCGACTAGTTCCATTTATCTGTCTTATTTCTGGGTCTGTTTTTCTTGATTGATTTTTAATCCTTTTTATGGGCCGTAGCTTCCTGCTTTTTTGCATGCCTGACAATTTTTTATTAGTTGCTAAATATTGTGAATTTTATTTACCTTGTTGACTGCTGGATATTCTTTTATTCCTGTAAATATTCTAGCAATCCCCCCCCGCCCCCCCACCCCAGGACACATTTAAATTACTTGGAAACAGTGTGGTCCTTCCAGGCTTTCCTTTTAAGGAACAGGGCTAATTTTGCCCCACACTGAGGCAATACACTTCTGAGTACTCTATCCAATGCTCTGTAAATTATGGGGTTTTCTGTTGATGTGAAAATGTAGTATTCCTAGCTCTGTTTGACTTCTGAGGATTATTCCTCTACTCCTTTCAGGTTTCTCCCCCCGCCCCCCACTTGCCTTAGGTAGTTTCTTCACACACTGTGGTAATTGTTATCCAGCCAAAGACCAGAGGTCTCCCTCTCTGTGTACCTCTTTCTTCTTTGGTATCTGCCTTGCCAACTCTACTTTGACCTGTCGTGACTCCCAACTTCATCATTTCAATTTAAGGAGACCATCAAGCTCTGGATACCCCCCTTCCTGTGTTACAGCCATTCTCTAAACAGTTAGGGGAGCATTCAGAGAACTCATTTTGTTTCCCTCTCTCAGAGATCCCTGTCTTGCATTGCTTGCTGTCAAATGTCTGAAAACTGTGGTTTCACATATTCTGTCCAGATTTAATGTAGTTCCATGCAGAGGAGTAAATATGGTAACTATTAGTCCACAAAGGCTGGAAGTGGAAGTGGAGCTTATATTTTAGTAGGGGAAACAGCTAATAAATTAACAAGAAGATGATTATGGTAAATTCAGATGTAGGTTCTTTAGAAGGACTGTTCAGAGAAAACATCTTTGAGGGTGGAGTTTAGCTTGAGACCTGAATGATGAGAAGGAGCAAGCCACTCAAAGATCTGGGGGAAGAGAATTCTGGCTTAGGGTAAAAATCTGACTAGTGAAAATGCTCTGAAACTGTAACAAATGATTTGACCTAACCTTACCTTTTTAACCTCAGAATTTGCAATTGCCCTGTCACTCTCTTATTCAGCCAATCTGAGCTCTTTTCAATCCCCTATGACACTGATGCTATCCTTCCCTACTCATGCCATCCCCTCAACTTAAAATGCCATATTCTTCTATTTCTACCTTTGGAAATCTTATTCCCTTCCTACCTAAGGCCAGTTACAATCTTCTTTACAGAGTCATCTCTGATAACCTTAACTAGAAATGATATTTTTTCCTCTGAATTTCTAGAACACATTTTTTTTGGGGGGGGTGCCTAGGGTCCTAAACCATAAATAAGTACCAAATTTAGTACTTATAATAGTCTTGTGTGTGTGTGTGTGTGTGTGTGTGTGTGTGTGTGTGTGTGTGTTTCCTCTTGCATTCTTAGTGCCTAGAACAGATCCTGGCATAGAGTAGAAAATTAAATGTTATGATTTAGAGTCATTCTCCCCAAAGTTTTTTCTTATGGTGAGAGACATAGTCTCTGTCAGCCCTAGAGCCTCATATTTCCTCCACTAGAGATGCATGCAGACTAGGTCTGTCTCATATCAAGTTTAAGAATCCAGGGGAAGCATACTGACACTGATCAGCTCATATTGGGTCAGATGGCTATCCCTGGACCAATAAACTCTGTCAAAAGGTTAAATAAGACATTTTCCAGATGAAGGGGAAGAGTACTTTTCATGATAGACAAAACATTTCCAACGTAATACTCAATAACATGACTATAAACTTCCAACCTATGGATAGTGTAGTTAAAATTTTTTTTTTTTTTGAGAATGTTTCTTTCTTTCTTTCTTTTTTTTTAAAAGATTTTATTTATTTATTTAACAGAGATAGCCAGCGAGAGAGGGAACACAAGCAGGGAGAGTGGGAGAGGAAGAAGCAGGCTCACAGCAGAGTAGCCTGATGTGGGGCTCGATCCCATAACGCCGGGATCACGCCCTGAGCCGAAGGCAGGCGCTTAACCGCTGTGCCACCCAGGCGCCCCAGGGTAGTTAAATTTTTTGCTTACTTGTTTCTTTTACCCAATTTACGTCTGGGCCTACCAAAAGAATTTTTATGCTTTGCTAGTCTGTCTTGGTGGCACCTTATGCCCTCTACCAGATACTCATAACTCTGAATGATTTTATTCTAGGCATGTACTGATGAATAAAGACAGTATTGTAGTTCTCCAAGCTGTTTTCCCCATATCAATTTGCTCCCATGTGGCATCATATTGTGGGGTAAGCTCGATCCCCACCAAAGAGAAATCTATAGGAATCTTGGACTCAGAGTCCTAAACTGTTTCTTGTGCCCAGTCTAAAGTACATGCCAGGGTGAAAAAAGAATCATCTGTTTCTTTAAGGGGAGTGCTTGCTTCCTCCACCCCTGGGTATGATCTAGTCTCTGTTACTCAGACAAGAAAATAAAAATGTTGAACTGTACATTTCTAAAAGTCTGTTATTTAGTCGTAAATGATATCAATATGTTATGTGGGAGACATTAATATATATGTAGGAAATCTTTCTCTTGTTCTAGAAGGGCATAGTCAGGCCAAGGATTAATCCAATTTATATTATGTAAACAGCATACCTCTGAATTCTCCACACCAGTATTCATATTTATGGTGATGTCACAGCTTTCTTCATGATTCTTTTAAAATAAAGGTTGTCTTCCTTTTAGGAGCACTAACTGCTAGAAGTTCCTAGTGCTTCTAAAACAAACAAAGCCAAAATAGGTTTTTCTTCAGCTGGTATCCCTGTGAAATTAGTAATAACATTTTGTCTGGTTAATCAATATAGATAATGTGTAGTCTTTTAAAGTGTTCTATATGTATGGTTAGAGTTAGAATTAGGTGTGATGGTTATCATACAAGAGTTTTATTAAGTTTTATTAGGTAGGATGCTAACTGTGATATATTGTCTAATAGAGGGTTAAGGTGCTGCTCATTCATTTATTCATTTAACTAATTATTGCACACTTTCAATCATTCACTTGTTCACTCAGAAATATTTATTGAATTCTTATTAGGAATCCAGCACCAAAATAGACCTAGGGAAAACAACAGGGAACAAGACAGACTTAGTCCATACTGTTAAGGAATGTAGACTCTAGTGGAATCTTTTGAATGAAGCTCCAAATTAGTATCTTTTTTCACTTGTTTCAAAAAAACAAAAACAAAAAACTTCCATGCCCTTATGAAGAGAGCCACATTGTTGTTATCCCTGATGTCCTGACCTGACTCTGGAAATTATAGTTTACCTCAATGATTCATTCATTCATTCAGCTGAATGGTATTCTTTGCTTCCTGTCTCCAGCAGATCTATGTCTACTAGACAACAGGAATTAAAATTTCATGGTGAGAGAACTGATACTATGATACACTTTAAAAATATTTGTGTTCTTTTTATGTAGTCAGGGATTTTAATAAAGGAAATAACTCTCATTTATTGCTGATCAAACCATTAAGCTGTCTTCCCAGTGACTGTTCCACCAACCTTTCTGATAAAAATGATTTGTTGCCTCTTTTGTACATCTTTTTGCAGATAATTTGTTTGAGGCATTATTGTTACACAGTTGTAATTTGACTAGAATGAGTCCAATTACTTCATTATTTCACTAACTTGCTGCTCACAGGGAAGGAGGCAAAACAAAACTCAAAAAATAAAACAGCCACAAATGGGATATGGTGAACTGCTTTGAAAAGACAAGGTATTTATTTTCACTTTGCTGGTCTAGTTTGCAAGGTAAATAATAAACTGACTTCTTTTGCTGAGCCTACTTTTCCCTCCAGCTCCTGCCTTCATTCTTTTCTTTCCTTTTCCAATCTTCGGGAGTATGACTTACCGTCTATACTCCCAATTTTTCTCCCCCTATGGTATCCTAAATTGCTTCCTACCACTCCATGAACAGCTCTTGTAAAAGTCCCCAGATAACTTCCTCATTGCTAAATACAAATGAGGTGTTCAGTTCTCATCTGTAATGGAAATGCTGTGGTACTTGTTCAGGCTGAAAACCTTGGCAGCATCCCGAGCTTCTCTTTTTCTCTTTCATCCATATTCCAATCTTCAGCAAATAGTCTACCTTCAGAAACACATCCAGAATCCCACCATTTTTCATCTGGTTCAAGCTATTATTATCTTCTGCAAACATTTCTTATCTGGTTTCTCTCCTTCCTCCCCTACTTATCTTCTACCTATTCTTTGCACTTGTTCTCTGTCTGGAAAACTGATTTGCCCAAATAGCTTCATGGTCCAGTATCTCACTTCCATCAGGTTTTTATGCACATGTTACCTTCTCAGTGAGGTCTTCTCTGGGCACCATTAATTAACACTGGAAATCCAGACACTCATTCTCCTTACCAGCTTTCCATTTCTTCATTGCGTTTATCATCTCACATGCTGTATGTTTTCTTCATATACCTAGTTATTCTTTGTCTTCCTCTTCCCCATCCATCAACCAGCAGTTTTGAATGTTTTAATTCCCTGCTATAGCCCCAGGTTCTAGGGCATTGAGTATTAAGAATCTGGCACCTAAAAGTACCCGGTTATTTGTTGAAAAGGAGTACGTTTTGTTGTTAACTAGGGTAATTTTCCATTGGGTCAGTGATAGTCTGAAAAGGCTTGTTTTCTATAGACATAGTTTACTGAAAGGGAGAATATTATGCTTTCATATTCAACTGTAATTTTAAAATAAAAACTATTCATTAAAGCTATTAATGAGTATTAATTCTACAAGCACTCTTTATTGGTTTGTGTGATTTTAACTTAGTTGGCTTTTAAGAGTTCAAGGTTCTTTTTTTTTTAAAGATTTTATTTATTTATTATTACAGAGAGAAAGAATACAAGCAGGGGGAGCAGCAGAGGAAGTGGCAGAGGGAGAGGGAGAAGCAGACTCTCTGCTGAGCAGGGAGCCCGATGTGGGGCTTGATCCCAGGACCCTGAGATCATGACCTGAGCTGAAGTCAGACACTTAACTGACTGAGCCACCCAGGTACCCCCAAAGTTCATTTTTAGATCATTTTTTTATTTGAGTATAGTTGACACACAATGTTACATTAGTTTCAGCTGTACAGCTTAGGGATTTGACAAATTTATAGATTATGCTGTGTTCACTGCAAGTATAGCTACCATCTGTCCCGTTATAGATCTTTCTTTTTATTAACGTGAGAGTTGTTCTGGAGTTTCACAGTGCCGATCAAGCTCCTGATCTTATAAACATTTTGGCAGGCATCAAAGTAAGTAGAACATTGACATCTTGAGTATGATAACTACTCACTTGTTAAATTAGTTTCTCCTCAGCTTTTCCTCATTATTCTCATTGTCTCATATGTTGAATATTGCATTATTATTATTACTATTATTATTATTATTATTATTATTGAGGGTAAGCATCCTTGTCTTTGTGATTGCCCTTTCCTCAGGTCTGAGAAATACCATTGTGTTTCCTGAGGAAGCTCTGGAATCCTTATTCTCTCTAAAGTAGAAAGGAAATATTAATAAAAGAAGGACTTTTGGACAATTTAAGTAAATGAGGACCTTAAAGTTAAAAAGCAGGCTACTAGATTGCATGTAGAACTCTGCAGTTGTGGCACCAGTGTCATCGGACAGATGCCAAAGGACAAGGATTTTCAAGACCCAGTTTGGTCACAGTTTTTTTCCTGGGACTGCCACTGCTCCTGGGTCCCACTAGCTCTTAAGCAGGAGTTGAAATTGTACATCTTTTCCGCTACATGTGGGTGGTAATTGTGTGTCAGTGAAGAAATATTTTAGTATATATGTAGCTCCATAGGGTCTTCTAGGATAATACAGTTTCGTAGGGGAACTGAAGTGGACAAATAGAACATCATCACAGATTTATACAAATAAAAACAATAATTTTAAGAATAGGTTGAATATAAGGACACTTCTGAAGTGTTGGGAAGTGGTTTGATTTATTGGAAAAAAAAGTCTCTAGAGTTATAAACTGGGACTCAGCAATAGTTTGAAACAAATATTTAGGATAATGAGTGGTTCAGAAAAACATGCAGAAGACTTTTAGTTGTTGGTGTTACTCAGCCATCCATTCATGGAATTTTTCTAGCTCCACATAACCTCTTAAAGAAACATAATCCATACTCAGACTCTTTCCTCATCCCAAACCTGTATTTCCAACTCTTTTCTTACCATTTGCCTTTAGACAACCTCCAACTACCCCAACTCAATGGAATAATGATGGTAGCCACTATCTGAGAAATTACCATTTACTTGCCAATAGTCTAAATGTGTCATATGTGTTAGCTGATTTAATCTTCAGAACAATTCTGAGGTGGTTCTTTTATTACCTTACCTTTATAGATGAGGAAACCGAGACTTTAGGAATTTAAGAAACTTGCAAGATAGTAAATGACACTCTTGTGTACAAAGCCTATGTTCTTAACTGCTGTTATTAGTTTCAAAATAGAATTCCTTAGGTGTTCTCTCAAACTAATCCTTTTACTGTTTTCCGTATGTTGTTGAATGTTATCACTATGCATCCAGCCAGATTGCTAGACCTGTTTCTCTTCTTCATTCCCTGCATCTGAATAGTCATATCTACTTTTTCCTTTTGCATGTCTCTTGGAACTGTTTCCTTTTATCCATCATTACTGCAGCTATCATAGTTTAGGTTCTTATCTCTTATCAGCTTACTAACTGGTCTCTTTGCCACTAGTCTTGCCCCAACATCTTCCATGGTATAGCCTAAGTGATTTTTCTAACTGGTTGTATTGTCACATCAGTTTTCTGCTCAAGATCCTTAGATAACTTCTAATCATCTTGTGGTATAAAGTCCCATCTCTTGTGTATGACAAATAAGAGCATTTGTAATCTGCTCTTTGTCTTCAGTTACATCCTTTCCTGCCCCTCCCTTTTATACATTGCATGTTTCAGACATATAGTACTTCTTAGAGTTCTTGAACACATACTGTTTCTCCTATCTGGAATACTTCTACCCTTTTCTCCCTTAGAGCCCTTTTTTGTACTTTATTATAGTGGTTATCATATGGGACACTAAATGAATGTTTGTCTTTCCCATTTCCAAGTACACTGCAAGCTTTCTGAGAGTTTGATTTATGTTTTATTTATCTTTATATTCTTTATATTTCAGCTATCTTTATATAGTCTTATTTACTTAGCACATAATGTATTTTATAATTTATTATAGTACATAATGTACCTACTGACTCATAAGCTCTGAATCAATCAACAGATGGATGGATGGTTGGATACACAAATAAACAAGTTTATATTTGGCTTTGCCAGTGAGGGAATACTCTTTAAAGACCGAGTAGTTGAGGAAAGTAAGAGAGATGGCTGTGTGATTGGATTGGTTAACAGAGCGGCATGGAGTTGGAAAAGTTTCCTTTTTGATGTTTAGAGATCTGTGAGTGCATGGAGTATTTAGAAACCCCAGAAATTCTTTTTTAGTGGTAACACACAAAATGGTTTGGATACTGAGGCTTGGAATGTTGACTGATTCGCTTAAGCTTTTTCAACCAGTTAGTTGCCAGGCTTGAATTTGAGTCAGCCTTCAGTTTTACCCATTTTCATATTCTGCAGGTGCAGAAGATACTATATTTAGTCCAACCCTCTTATTTAATCAATAAAGAAAGTAAGGAAAGTACTAGGGCAATAATCTGTCCATGGTTGCAGAGTTACTTAGGGACAGAGATTTCCAATCTCATGCTTTCTCCACTGTAAGAAGCAGTGTGGTGTAGTGGCCAGGAAGCTCAGTAACGCCAGCCTTCCTGGACTTCAATCTCAGCCCTGCCATTTACCAGCTCTGTGGTTTGGGAAAATTCAGTAATTTTATCTGTAATATGGGGGAATGTATCCACATCATAGGGTTAATGCGAAGATTAAATAACTTAATATAATAAAGCCCTTAGAAAGTAGCTGTCACATAAGTCTTAGGTAGATATATTCATCATTTTTTGATGAAAAGGGCAATAATAATGCTTTCTCTTCCACTCTGTTCCCACTGAGTCTACACTGTAGGATCTGTCATGCTCTATGGTCTCATGTTTGTAACTCCTCTAGACTGTGAGCTTTTAAATGGTAGAGATCTGGGGCGCCTGGGTGGCTCAGTCCGTTAAGCATCCAACTCTTGATCTCAGGACCATGAGATTGAGCCCTGTGTCAGGCTCCATGCTTGAGTCTGCTTCTCTCTCTCCATCTTCCTCTGCCCCTCTCCTGCTCGTGCTCTCTCTCTCTCTCAAAAATAAAATAAAGGGTTGAGATCTTGCTGTAGTCAGGGACTAGCATAGTGTCTGGCATACAAGAGACATTTGATACATATATTTTTAAAGAACGAGTGAACTCTTTTATCTTACAAAATAACAATTGGATAAATATTTCACTGTCTTTGACACTAAAGCAGAATTCATGAAAAATTTTTGAATTATCATGTCGATAGAAAAGATAGTGGAAAACATGTAGAAAGTGTATTATGTATTATTTGGCCAAAGAAACACTTACAGAATCTGGTTAGGGGTATCCCCACTGTAGGACTTCTTATCCTGATGTAATAGTTATCACTTCAGTTGTTTTTTGTCAAGACATAGGATCACATGCTTTCTACTCAGCTTTTCTGAATAAACATGAGGAAGCCTCAATGTGAAGCAGGATTTGTATGCATCATTGGTGACAGAAATACTTCATTTTTGGCTTGACCAGTTTCATTCTTTTACAATTTTCTCACCATAGTACCAACTTTGAGTTTGGATCTGGTGGTCTTTTTTTTTTTCTTTAACTTAATTAAAAAATTTTTTATTATGTTCAATTAGCCAATATATATATATATATATACTAATTTTTGATGTAGTGTTCAGTGATTCATTAGTTGCATATGACATGGATCTGCTGGTCTTTTTGTTCGGGGGCAAACATTTCATCTGGCCACCTGGACAAATTAGCGATCAATTATAGCATGATACAAAAAGTAAGTGCTTTGGAGACAGATAGCCTGGGTTGCATTTCTTTCTTCTTTTAAGAAAATATTTTATTTATTTATTTATTTATTTATTTATTTATTTATTTATTTATTTGTTTATTTATTTATAGCGTGAGGGTGGGGAGGGCCACAGGGAGGGGGAGAGAGAGAATCTCAAGGAGATGCGGCGTGGAGAGTGGAGCCCCATGTGGGGCTTGATCCCAGGACGGGAGACCATGACCTGAGCTTAAACCAAGAGTCAGACACTCAATCGACTAAGCTACCCAGACACCCCTCCTGGGTTGTATTTCTGATTCTGCTGCTTAATCGCTGTGTGACTTTCAGCAAGTTATTTAACTTCATGTAGCTTCAGCAATCCCATATGTGAAGAGTTCAGTGCATGCATCTCAGGATTAATACGAAGAGTAAATTAAATAATTATATAAAATACTTGGCACAGTATCTGACATGTAGTAAACACTAAATAAATAGTAGGTGTTTTTTTTTTTTAATTTTTATTTTAATTCTAGTTAGTTAACACAGTGTAATATTAGATTCAGGTGTACAATAAAGTGATTCCACACTTCTATACAATGGTAGGTATTTATTTAATGGTGGATGCCATGTTAGTTCATTTGAGACCTATCCTAATATACTACTTTGTGTTGTCTATTAAATAATTATAGATATTTAAACCAATCATTTTTAAGAAAAGGGCTATAGTTAGAGTAACAAAATATGGAAGTAAAATTTGGGATAGATGGTGTCAGACCATCTGTATCAGAATCTCTTGTTAAAAATACAGTCTCCTCGTTCTCAACTCAATTTACTGCATAAGAATCTTTAGAAATGGGACCTAGGAATCAAATAATTTCAGAAGCACCCAAGGAAGGTTATTTTGATGTAAATTGCCTGTGGATAAACTTTAAGAAATATTTTTATACAAGTATGTATTTTCTTGAGAATTGTTAACTGATTTAAATATTTCATTTAAACCAAATGGATGATGCAATAAATGGAAAATTTCTTATTTAATTTGATAGTATCTGAAGTTAATAGGATCTGCATTTCTGGGTAGTATTTCAAGGTCATAAGAAAAGCATTAATTATTTTTAAATAAATTTTATTTTAATTTCAGTGTAGTTAACATACAGTGTTATATTCATTTCAGGTGTACAAAATAGTGATTGAACACTTCCATACAACACCCAGTGCTCATCACGACAAGTGTACTCCTTAATCCCCATCACATATTTCACCCATCCCCCTACCCACCTCCCCTCTGGTAACCATCAGTTTGTTCTCTATAGTTAAGAATCTGTTTCTTGGTTTCCCTCCCTCTTTCTTTTTTTCCTTTGCTTGTTTGTTTTATTTCTTAAATTCCACATATGAGTGAAATCATATGGTATTTGTCTTTCTCTGACTGGCTTATTTTGCTTAGCATTGTACTCTCTAGCTCCATTCATGTTTTTGCAAATGGCAAGATTTCATTCCTCTTTATGGCTTTTCATTCCACATCTTCTTTATCCATTCATCTATCAATGGGCACTTGAGCTGCTTCCATAATTTGGTGTTCTTTCTATTTCTTTCATGTATCTGTCACGGTGTCTTTGGAGTGTCTGATTATTTATTTCTCTTCCAGACTGTGAACTCCTTGGGGTAGGGACTTTGGATTTTCAGTATCTAGCACAATATTGGACCTATAGGAGGTATTTAGTAAATGTCTATTAAATGAATAAATCAATTTTTATTTATCTCTCTTGATTTATAATTTGTTCTTGAGAGGAGGCATTTAATTCCAAAACTTAAATAATTAATTTTCTTACCAGAAATAGAAGAGCAATTTTCAGTTGTTCAGTTTTACCCTATTTTATTAATGTTGAAGTAAGACAATATTTTTTATCTTTTTAAAAAGATTTTATTTATTTGAGGGAGAGAGAGAGCACACACAGAGGGAGAGGGAGAAGCAGACTCCCTGCTGAGCAGAGAGTCTGACTTGGGGCTTGATCCCAGGACCCCGAGGTCATGACCTGAGCTGAAGGCAGAGGCTTAACCGACTGAGCTACCCAGGCACCCCAATAATATTTTTTATCATAATCAAGTTTTTACCCCTATATTTACTTACCTGCCTTATATTTCTTAAGTTAATCATTGGCATTTAAGGAATGGATGATGCAATAGGAAAGCCAGTTTTGGGGCACTTGGGTGGCTCAGTTGGTTGTGTCTGACTCTTGATCTTGGCTCAGGTCTTGATCTTAGGGTGGTGAGTTTGAGGCCTGTGCTGGGCATGGAGCCTACTTAAAAAAAAAAAAAGCCAGTTTTAAGTTTCAGAAGCCTAAACTCCAAGGATACACAGTTCCTAAATAATAACATTGTAAGGAAAGATGAAGAACTAAGCTGTCCATAGCAAAAGATTCTCTGGAATGGAGGAGGGGAAGAATTGGAAAGGAACAAGACCTTTAGTTGCCAGTGTGCACCCTTGAGAAAGAGCTGTGTGTTCTTTGTCCATTTAGTTGAGCTCCAGTTTGGGGGTGGGGGAGAGAAAAAATGATAGATAAATCAGATAATTACATTTAATATTATATATCAATTATACTTCAATAAAATTAATCAATTAATTAAACATACAAATAAATAATTGAGTAGCTTCCAAGTACTAGCAGTTATACAGGAGCAAGCACAACATGAACCCTATACTCAAAGAGGTCATATTTTACAAGAGAAGAAATACAGTATCATTTGACAAGTGCTTAAGTAAAAACATGTACAAAAACCAGAGGGAGACCAGAAGACAAAATGACTAATTTCTAATAGCATTTTTCTCCGCTTTATAATAGAGATCTAAAATCTTCAGGGTATTTCTTTTTGTGGAAATGAAAATCTTATTTTCCTTTACTTGTTATGTAAGCTAGAAGTATATGCATGCCTCAACTTACTACGTCTCCAATTATTAGCCTTTAAGCCCAATGATTACTGTCTTTGTCAAATGATCCTGAATGTATTTCTATTCCTAACCTGAAAATAATCAATATCACACTTATTACGGGGTTAATCTTATAGCTAAATAATCCTTAACTTGTCCTTATTCTATAACATGTTTTGAAGAATTACAATAAAATAATCATTATTCATGTGTCCCATGTTTCAGGCATACAGCATAATGATTCAACATTTGTATACATTGTAAAATGATCACCACAATAAGCCTAGTTACCAGTTGACACTAACCAAAGTTATAATTCTTTTTCTTGTGGTGGGAAGTTTTAAGGATTTCTTCTTTCAAATTTGCAATACTGTATTATTGACTATAGTCACCATGCTGTACATTACATCCCCATGGCTTATTTATTTTATAATTGGTCCCCTTCACCCATTTACTCCCTGCCTTGCAAATTTATTGAATTGATTTGAATTGGGTTAAGATGCTGTTTTCTAGTACTCAGTCTAGAGAGTAGGTATTTTTTGGGTTATCCTGTATGGGTAAATTGGAGCAAAGTGAAAATCAAGTCTTTGTTTCAGTCTTCAGGATTGGAAAAAACAGTCATGAACTAAGAGAAGTGGGACTTTGGGATCTCTTAAATCTGGACACTTGCCCAGCATTGGAGTGGGCTTCCTAATTACTTATTTCATATATTCCTTTTTTAATAGTTGATTGCTAGAATCATGCCTATCAGGTTGGTGGCCAAGAACATCTGTAAAAATGAGTAACTCTAGTGGTATACAATGAGGTTTTTTATGGTATGCCACATTTGGGAATGGGCATTCTTACCTTTCCTAAATGGTCAAATGTCATCATTTCTTAAGTTGTTAAGAAAGAACAGTTTGGGTATTTCTTGAATTTGTCAAATTCAGCTAAACACTTTTAGATTGATTAATCTATTAAATCTACATAAGATACTTTAGTTGTTCAGAACATTTGTATAGATCCCAAAGGATAGAAGTACAAAGGAGATAACACAAAAGTAAATTATATAAACAGTTCTCTGACACATTGACGTATGTGAAAAATAGTCATTTAAAAATATTAATCTTGAGTTAATACTATTATTAACAACATAATATTAACGTTCAGAATATATTTCTGATCTTGTTGGCTACCTGAAGTTCAGTTCTTTTATACTAAAAAGGGTCAAAGCAAAGGACTTTCAGATCTAAGCCAGAACCCAATATTACCAGGATAAAAAAGTATTTTCTTGAAGTACTAGCGTTGGCAGTAACCTTTAGAATCCAGTGTCTTCTTCAAATACAATTAGATGTATTAAATAAAATATTAGATGGCCTCTTCTCTAAGATAAACACTATGTTAATGTGCATATCTTAACCCCCAGGGCTTAAAATAGCAAAAGGAGGTAGGAACTGAAAGGACATTGGCTCCATGCTGACTTGCATACTTCGGGGGATTAGTAAAATTTGAGGTCAGCAAGAGTCCCAGGATGCCGGACAGATCTAAGGAAGGAAGCACACCATGGTGGCTGTGTTCCTTTTCTATTGGCCACTACACAGGCAGCTGGAAAGGAAGGTGGCTCTTCTGTTTAGTGCTTTCTGTAATTCCCCTTTGCATGGTTGGCTTGTGGCCGATTGCTACTTTTATTTCATTCTTCAGAGAGGAAAATTCCACATTCATATTGCTCAGTATGACAGGAAATAGCATCAGTAGCACAGTGCCTCACACATAGTAGGACAGACTGAATGAAAACTGGACTCTTATATCTAATTCCAGTAAAATGTCTGGAACATTCAGTTCCTTGGACACATTCAGTCTTGGTAATACTTAATGTTATGTTTGAAATTATGGCTGTCAAATTGTGCTAATGAAATCTCACTGGGTTTCTAAATAAAACAGGCTAAAGAGTAACTCATTTTTAGTCTAGGATCCAAGGAAACTTAACTATGGTGGAAAGAGCTCTGAACTTGGAGAAATGTAAAAGTTACCTGGGGGTATTTTTCAAAAAGTATATCCCCAGCTACTTCCTTTCTTAGCCTCCACCAAGGACATATCAGAATTTCCAACGTGCACAGTATGTAGTTGGAAAAAAAAAAAAAAACGCTGCTCAAACAAGTTGGATTTTCTCTCCCTAACCTCTGTTCTTTTCACTTTTTGAGTTTGAAAATGAATGGAGAAGTTGATTTCCAAGGGCCTATCTGTAAAATTCTATGGTTTTGTTACTAAAAATTCCACTCCCTAGTGATGCTTTTCTTTCCAGAAGTTATCTAGTCTGTATTTATCGTCTTCATTGGGACTTGTTTATTATGTGGAAATATTTTCTCAGGATACAGGCCTTAATTCTAAATTCTTAGAGTGTAAGATAGAAGTAGTGGATTAAATGAGGATCACTTTCTTTCTGCACTTTTTTTTTTTTTTGCTAAGCTAACATTCAATATCTTGGATCAGAGAACTGTAGAGATACAGGCATGCTTGATCTCTACAAGAAGAGTGTCTGCTGTTGAAACTCTGGCTAAGTTCTGTTATATTGGTAGAAATAGTAGCTCTAGCATATAGTGAACACTCAGGAAATAGTTGTTCCAACAAAGTACCTACATGGTTTAATAATATACACTGTAGGAAACTATTGATTGAAAGTAATTTTAGATACTATCTTATTTTTGTTTTGGCTCTTGAAATAAAAAGTCATATTTTGCCTAGCTATATTTGAATTCTCTTTGAACAAATACAAACTGGATGACTTAGGGTTTCCTAATGAGATAGAAATAATCTTTCTAGAGAGTTTATCACTTTTCTTCTAATAAGTCATTTGTGATAATTTACTATGGTCATGTGAGTAGAAAGAGAGCTTTTATTTATCAGTCCATGGTAGAAAGTCAAGTTGGGCCTCAAATTAGCAAATTCCCAATCAGCATCTTGTTATTTAAGTCCTTGGAATCATCTCTATGTGCTGTGTAGAAAGTTGCTACTCAAATATATTAATCATTATGGTTTACAAAAAATGTTTTCTTATCATCAAAATAATAGTTTATTATAAAGAATTGTATTGAGAAAGTAAACAGATGAAAGTTATTAATAATTCCACCTATGAAGAATGTTGTGGAAAATTGTGGTGTGTTGCTGAAAATAATTTAATATTCACTCCTGCTGATGAATGCTTTTTAAATCTGGTGAAAATCTTCTTATTTAAGATAAGCTATCTGAATAATTTTTAGTCATACTCATTTAACCCCTCTTCATTTGTAACCTCTGTACTCAGTCTGGGATTCCGTGATACATGGGCTTTATTCCTTAAAATACTCTGGATCTATAATCAATTCTAGGAAATATGTGGTCACTCAACAGCCATTATCAACTTCTTTTCCCTACAAAAGATCTCCTCTGACTCATTTTCTCCCATGGATTAGAGAATCTTGTTCTTCTCTTTTGTTGAGACTTTTAAGGCAAAGGGATACATGCTTAGGCTACTCTTGTCAGATTCGTTGTCTTTTCACAATGCTTTAGTATCTTGATTATTGCTGCTATCAAAATACTTTCCTTACTATTTTTGTTGGGAAATCATATAAAAATGTATTTTAAAAATTTATTTTATAGTGTGTGACTTACCCAAGTTTCTCATAATTAAAATATTGAAAGTATCTGTCTGCCCCATTTTTATTGAGTCAACAATGACTTGAATGATTTTGTTAATGCAGAGTTCAGTCTCACTAAGGCATATCAATTTTGATGCCATTGTCTCTGTTTTTAAAGACCCCATCTCAGAGCAGGACATCTAGTACACCTCATTAATATCCTCTTGCTTGAATTATGTTTCCCATGGGGTTCTGGGAATGAAGTGAAGTGCCTCAAAGTGTTAAAATCTGGCTGAGCTGGTTGGAGTCCACCTTGGACGAGTATGTATAAGAAGTTAGCATCTTAGGTGAGATTCTTAATGTCCATTAGACTCGCAGCCTTTCAGGCTGTATTTTATACAGTAGCCAGGTGTGGGCAGTGACACAGGGCTTGGGAAATCTCTCTTACCGGCCCAGGGATCCAAGGCATTCAGTGCAAAACCTGGCCAGCAGCCCGAGTGAGTAGGAGCCATGTGACTCTGGTGAGTTGGAGTGTGCAATTGCCTCCTGCTTCAGAGCTACCTGATCCGAATACTAAGCAGAGCGAGTGCCGGGCTGAGTGTAGGACATTGAAGACACTGCAGAGAAAGGTGCTTATTCCAGAGGCATTACAAAACATGGAGATTAAAGACCAGGGAGCTCAAATGGAGCCGCTGCTGCCTACGGTAAGAGACAACCTGCTGTCACAGATTAACCGCGTTTGCTGCAAAACCTGTCAGGCAAGCGGTCGGCTGGCTAGATGCAGTGATCGTACTTTTGGGGTGGTGGATAGCTCCCACGACATATGGACAGGGGTCTCCTCCCATCTCGGGTGACTGAAATGCATAACGCAAAGCACATGATTTTTTTTCCCCCTCTTCTCAATATGGATGCACTACGGTGATGAAATGTCTCATGTTTGCTGCTGTTTGAAGAGATGGCTAGGTTTTAGCAGCAGGGGCAGCTGTGTGTCTCTCTTCCTGCCTGTTTCTGCCTATCTCTGTGTCTCAGGCTGTGCAGTGGTGGCTGAAGACCCTGCAAAGAAGCCCCCCCCCTTTTTTTTTTATCATATTCCATTCATGATAAATTTCCTCCCTGTGCCTCATCCCTCTGGCAGCGAGGTAAGGGAATCTGCTGCTGTTGCAGCTATAGAGATTCAGTCTGCAGAAACCAGGGGAAAGGAGAACAGGAGGATTTGTGTGTGTGTGTGTGTGTGTGTGTGTGTGTGTGTGTGTGTGTGTGTGTATTCTGTCAGTCTCTTAAAAGGAAATGTGTCATGGTTCACATACAAAGAAGGTGTGCGTTTTGTGGGGACAGGCAGACAATTCAGCTTTGAATATCTGAAAGGTTCCTGAATTGTCATTTAGAAAAAGCCTGTTTATTTCTGGGTCTTAAGACACCTCCCTAGATGTAATTCGTGGGTAAGTAGTTGTTTTGCCTATCCTCTCCACAATCTCTCTGCTGGCTCACAGACTTTGTAGCTCTTCAGGCAACATCTTTCTCAGTCTGGAGCAGCTGATGTTGCTGTGTTCAAAGAAAAAAAGAAAAACAACAACAACAACAACAACAGTATTTTCTTGACGCAACAGAGATGCCAAATGTAAGCTTCCAGCCATCTATCAGCACTGTCACAGCTCAGAACAGCAGAAATCTCCTCCCTGCACCAAACCAGGAAGAGGGGCTGTTCTCAGCTCTCTGTTACTCAGGTTGGTGACCCACCTTTCAGACTAGGCACTGGCAGCAGGCTGTCCATTTGCAAGTCCGTTCCTAGGCTTTGAACACATCTTTACATCAAATGATACCTCAGGGGAAGTGGGCAAATTCTGGGCTATTGTATTTTTAGGGCCTTACCTCTCCTGCTGGGCTTAAAATCTGCAAAAGATGCCAGTTTGCATCCGGAATTGGCTGTGGCTACTGAGCATGCTCTGTTCTCCTCAGGACGCTAGATTTTGGCCGGGAGGGAGCAGGAGGATGGGAAGAATGCAGGCATCACCACCACGAATGGAGCCTAAATAAAGAGCAGGGGCAGTGAGGGAAAAAAGGAAGCAAATCAATTATCCCTCCTGCTTAAAAGTAGAGACATTTCCTTATGGATCAAAGTAGAGTTGTTTTATAAACATGAGAGTAGAAGATTTGTCCATCTTCCCAAACTTGAATAGATACATAAATCAGGATTCTGTGGGTACTCAGAATAATGAATGGCAAGAATATCAGAGAACTATCGTTCCTTGAATAAAAGGAAGGAACTATACATAGATATTGAGGGGTGGAGATTTAAGAAAGGTTAAGATACAGGGAAAAAACCCTTTTTAGGGGCAAGGGGTTTGGAAGTTGTCCTAGAAAAACAGGCTGAAGTCAGCTTGATGTGGCATATGAGTCGTCACTTGAAGGGAACACTTAAAGGGTTCGGGAGGAAATGAGGATTAACTGGAGGAATTTAAAAGGGGATAACACTACTGAGCTAGATGGGCAATCAGTGTGTGGCTTAAGGGAACAGAGCAAATACAAGTGTGGCTAGAAAAGAAGGTTTATAATCAGTATGACGGAAATTTTTGAAGGGTCAGAGTTTGCATATATGTGGATAATGGCCAGTACAGAGTAGTTACCTAGTTACATAGCTTAATGGCAAAAGAAGATCATGCTAGCAGTTCATTATATGAAAAATAAACTTGAGAGGCTAAAAAGGATGCTGAATTACTGGCCTACTTTTATATTTATGTAGTATTTTCAGCTTTTCCAATTGCTTTTATGCCCCCCCCTTTTTTTAGTTTTCAAAACAATCATGCTAAGCAAAGCAGATTTTATTATTTTAATTTTAAAAATGAGAAATTGAGGCACAGGGAGTTGAAATAACATGTCTAAGGTCACACAGTATTGAAGCCAGGACTAGAATATAGGTCTTCTAAAACTAGTTCAGAAAAAAAGCACTTTTTTTTTTTTTTTAACATTACATTAGTAATCAGGCTTATCATAATCAGATCCTGGACTGGAGTTTTTATACTTGGAAGAGAAAGGAAGAAATAGTTTTGGACTATGTTTTAGAAAATTAATCAGATGACTTTGCAAATAATTATGTAACAGGCAATATGGCATAGTATTTAAAAACAGTCTAGTAGGTCTCAGCACTGCTATTTATATGCTCTGTGATCTCAGGGAAGTGATAAGCCTTAGTTTCTTCAACTGAAAAATGGGAAGAGAATGGTACTTATCTCTTGGGTTTTGTAAGGAGTGAACCAAAGAGTCTATGTGAAGTATCTGTCACTTAGTAAGTTCTCAATAAAAGTTAGCTGCTAATGGAGAGAAAAGGAAGAAAAAGATTCTTTTTAAGCCTCCAAAGTTTACCTTCATGTAGTGTATATGAAGTACATTTTAAGGGTATGAGTGGAGGAAGTCCTGACATGTTTCCTTTTTTCCCTCAGTCCCCCATAGGAAGCTTTAAAGATAATTTTCTTTTGCGGGGCGAGGCACCTTTGCATTTTATAGGCCCTTGTCACTCTAAGGGTTAGGATGTTCCGCTCTTCTAGGCCCAGAATACAGTCTGGCCTTGATAGCACCTGAAGCTATGGATCAAGCTGAGTTCAGAGATTCCTTCATTTATTAACAGCCTATTATTGGCCAAACATATTCTTGGGGCTGAGAGTACAGCACTGAACAAGATGGACAAAAACCCTGTCCACATGGACCTCACAATCCAGCTAGTCTAGAGATAGAGCTTAATTTAACTTGTTGAGAAAAACTGTTTTTTCCTCAAATATTTAATCATTGCTATAAGCTGTTTGACATGGGTGGATATGGTGACTATATGTCAGTCATGATGGTGATATCACTTTAGTAAAGATAGAATTAATCTTTTGAAAGTATGAAGCCGGAAATTTAGGATATTGCATAGGACTTCAAGTTTTTCATTGACATTCAGAGTTGAGTTTGCTTCTAGGAATAACCCGACAATCTTTAAATTACTAGACCATGGAAGAGACTTCTAGGAGAATATTTTTATAACAAATATTTTTATCTCATGACATTTAATTTTGGGTGATATTGTAGTGGTTCCATGTTGGATCCCTTCTAAGATTCTGCTGTCCTAAAAGGAACTTATTTTAAGTTGAACTTGCTTATAAAACTGCCCTGAGGTATGGAACTAGAGTAAAGACCATTTTTTAAAGGTAATTTGTTGGTATAGAATAGATGGTGGAATATAGCACATTTTAAAATGTTAATTATAGATTTCCAAATGTCCTAGTTTATTGCTTTATTTGTGAAAAAAAGTTATGGAAAATCTTCTATATTATTAAATTAGGGAAAAGGAAATGGGACTAAAATGTCAAAGTAACAAAAAGAATACATAAGTTGGTTAAGTAATATTGGTTTTTTTATTTTACTTAAATTGTAATTTAGATTACAATACTAATTTAAAGAAAACTACTCTCATGGTAATACATAGGAAGCAAGATGCGGTATAAGAAATCAATTCTCCTTTTCCCCTTATAACTTGAATTATTACTCTACAATGGTGAGTATGGAAATAAACATATGTATAAGATGCTAATGTTGCTAAATGAGTGGTAGAGTCTAAAGCCTACAAGTATTAAGTTTATGCTAAAAATATTGAGGTCAGATGAGGAAGTGAGATAGTTTTTGATGGAGAATTAGAAAATATTGGCACAAGGGTCTGGAACTCAAATAGAGTCAGTAAGCACGACCAAAAAAAAAAAAAAATAATCACATTTCCAAGGTATCATTTCTTTCTAACCTTGGGAGGATGGTTGCTTCAGAAGTCTAAACTAGGCATAGACAGACTACAGTGCATTGCAAGTTGCTTCACGTGAATGGGGAAATGTGGGTGCCACTCTCAGCACTTCTGTGTAGAGGAACTCTGCCCCTCCCTTCTCACACCTCATAGGATACATGACACTTAATCATTTGGCTTTCTGTGAGGATACCACTTTCAATCTATATAGTAATATTAGTTAAGTTTTATTTATTTTCAGATAAAATAAATGTAAATTAAAGTTCTAATATATTGTCTCACTTAAAAGAATTGTTTCAGATACTCCTTGGGGTATGTTGCTCTTATTTAGAAAAAGGGAATAACTAGTATTAAATGCAACTATTTTATGGAATCATAAATGTTTTGGTCAGAAAAGGACTATAGAGCTCAGTTACGTATTTTGGACTAACTCCTTAATTTACCCGTGGTGAAACTGGACACCAAAGAGGTAAGAAGATGTATTTAAGGGCATTCTGCTTATACTAGTTAATGGCAGAGCTTGGCCTAGAATCCAAATTTCTTGATTTTTTCCACCTTTGTATAGTCCCTCTTCTATTTTTAAAAAATATTTAATTTATTTATTTGACAGAGAGGGAAAGAGAGAGCACAAGTAGGCAGAGCAGCAGGCAGAGGGAGAGGGAGAAGCAGACTCACCCTGGGTTCATGACCTGAGCTGAAGGCAGGTGCTTAACCAACTGAGCCATCCAGGCGTCCCTGTATAGTCCCTCTTCCAGCATAGAGTAAATATCTGAGTGCCAGATTAAAATGATGATGGTAATTAGACAATCTTTATGAAGTAATAATAGGTATTGTCTTAGGCTCACACTAAGCACAGACATCTCTAGTCTTCATGAGGATCCTGAGAAGTTGCTAATGTTATCCAGAAAATTGAGTAAGTTACCCAGGTTCACATAGCTAATAAGTACTGAGCTAGGATTTGAAAATATTGCATCTACTTAAAAAGTGACTCTCTTCTTTTTAATTAGAGCCAATGAAAAAATAAAAGGAATACCATTATAAAATGTGCTTTCTCATCTACCTCTTCAAAAGTGAAAGTACTATGATATAAGATGTTATAAAACGTAAGGTACCACAGGCCACATAATGCTTGAGTCCATTTATTTGAAAACTTCAGAATAAGCAAATCCTTAGGGACTAGATTAGTGGTTGCCAGGGCCTGGGACAAAATTGGGGAGTGATTGCTAACATCTATTTGGTTTCTTTTTTGAGTGATGGAAATATTTTGGAGTTACATAGTGGTGATGTTTGTATAACATTGTGAATTATACTGTGAAATTATATACTGCAAAATGTCGAATTTTACCTAAAAAATATTGCAAAAAATGTAAGTTATTGTTTAATCATTATTATAAGAGGGAAGAAGTTGAGGATCTAAACAATTCTTATATAAGTCATATTTATATAGATGAAGAAAAGGGCAAGTGGAATATTCATGAAAATTTATAATGCGCACATACATATATGCATGCACGTGCACACATGCACACACACCCTAGATAGTCTCTACCATAAAATTTATTCTTTTTGTCAAGACAATGTTGGGGTTGGTCAGGGTTTCAGCGAACTATTTGCAGACCTAGAGGTCTTTTGGAATATATCTTCAAAGCTAAGTTAAGAGAGTATATAGCATATCCTATGTACGAGAGAGGAAGAGAACTATTTAACTTGGGTCAAATTATTGTTTTTTTTTTCTCCAAACCATTTTTCTGAACTTTCTTTTGATATACTTTAAATTTGAACATAAGGAACATCAAAACAACTACATTTCTAGGAAAATACCTTTTTTTCCCATTATAACTCACTTTCTGTTACCAACATTTTTTTAAGGCCATTGTTAGTTTAGCCTCATGTAGTATTATGTTACTATAGACTATAAGTCAAACTCCAAGGAAAGCATCGATTCATTATCAATCATTTTATAGTGATTTTCAAAGTATGTTTCTCCTAAGCTCTTATGTTGCTTAAGGAGATTTTTTTACATATCGTAGTAAATGCATATACTATATACATATACATAATTTATTTATCTAAAATTTCCCCATTGTAAATGTACAATTCAATGATTGTCAGTAAATTTACAGAGCTGAGTAATCATCACTGCAATCCATTTTAGAACATTTCATTGTCCCAAAAAGCTTTCTCCAGCCCACATGTAGTTAACATCCACTTCTTACCCTAGGCAATAATTAATCTACATTTTGCTAATTTGCTTTTTGTCTCTGTAGATTTGCCCTTTCTGGACATTTAACATAAGTGGAATTGTACAATAGGCAGTATTTTGCATCTGGCTATTTTCACTTAAGTGAACCATTCTTGACGTCCATTCATGTTGTAGCATGTATCAGAAGTTTGTTCCTTTTTATTGCTGAAAAGTATTACATTGTATGGATGACATTTTGTTTATTGAGAGTTGGGTCATTTGTATGGTTTCTAACTTTAAGCTATTATAAATGATGCTGCTATAAATTTTCATGTGTATATCTCCGTGTGGACATATATTTACATTTTTCTTGGGTGGAGTCCTATGAGTGGAATTACTGGATCATATAATGAGTTTATGTATAATGTTTAGAGAAATTGCAAGACTCTTTTTCAATTAGGTTGTGCCATTTTACATGTACCAGCTGTACCATCATATAAGGGTTTTGATTTCTCCACATTTTTGCCCACACTTGATATTGTCTGTCTTTTTGACTGGTCATTTTAATGAGTGCGAAGTGGTATGCTGTCGTGATTTTTTTTTTTTACAAGATTTTATTTATTTATATGACAGAGAGAGAGACAGCCAGCGAGAGAGGGAACACAAGCAGGGGGAGTGGGAGAGGGAGAAGCAGGCTCCCAGTGGAGGAGCCTGATGTGGGGCTCGATCCCAGAACTGTGGGATCACGCCCTGAGCCGAAGGCAGACGCTTAACGACTGAGCCACCCAGGCGCCCCTGCTGTTGTGATTTTGATTTGCATTTTCATCATGAGTAATTGTCTTAGTCCATTTTGGTTACTGTAACAAAATACCATAGACTAGGTGGTTTATTAACTATAAAAATTTGTTTTGCACAGTTCTGGAGGCTAGGAAATCCAAGATCAAAGAGCAGCAGGTTTGGTATCTGGTGAGAGCCCATTCCTGGTTTATAGATGGCCATCTTTCAGCAGTGTTCTCACATGGCAGAAGGGGAGGGGAGCTCCCTGGGACCTCTTTCATAAAAGACCTGCCTGAAGTTCCTACCTTCTAATACCGTGAATTTGAGGGCTTGGTTCCAATATATGAATTTTGGGGAAACACAAACATTCAGTCTATAGCACTAATGATGTTGAATATCTTTTTATGTGCTTATTAGCCATTTATATATCTTTTTTGATGAAATGTCTATTAAAATATTTTGTTCATTTTCAAATTGGTTATTTGATATCTTCTTGACTTACAGGAGTTTTCTTTTATATATATATATCTGTATATATATTGGATACAACTTCCTTGTCTGAAATATGATTTGCAAATATTTTCTCACTGTCTGGCCTTGTCTTAACTTTCTTAATGGTGACTTTTGGAATACAAAAGTTTTTAATTTTGACAAAGTGCAATTTATCATTTTTTTTCTTTTACTGATTGCGCTTTTGGTATTGAATTTAAGAACTCTGCCTAAACTAAGCTCACAAAGATTTTTATTGTATGTTTTTTTCTAGGAGTTTTATAGTTTCAGTTCTTACGTGTAGATCAATGATCTGTTTTGAGTTAATTTTTTGTGTATGGTGTGAAGTTAGAGTCTAAATTCTTTGCATATATATATCCAGTTACCCAAGCACCATTTGTGGAAAAGGCCACCTTTTTTCATTGAATTTTCTTGCCAGCTTTGTTGAAAGTAACTATCAATAGAAGGTCATTTTTTCTGGGCTCTGAGTTCTGTTCTGTTTATCTATGTGCATTTCCTTACCCTAATACCACATTGTCTTGATTATTGAGGTTTCATAGTGAAATTTGAAATGGAGTAGTGATTAAGTTCTTCATCTTTGTTCTTCTTTTTCTAGATTGTTTGGGTTATTTTAGATTCTTTGCATTTCCATATGAATTTTAGGATCTACTTATTGATTTCTACAAAAAACCTGCAAAGATTTTGATAGGGATTGTTTTAAATTTACAACTCAATTTGGAATAATTGCCATCTTGGCAATGTTGAGTCTTCCAAAACACATCTATGTATTTAGATCTTTAATTTCTTATGGCAATGTTTTGTAGTTTTAATTTTTTTAGTGAGGACTTCTATGTACTATATCAAGGATGACAGAAAAATTTCTGGATGCCATTTACATACAAGTTCCTATGTTAAGCGTAGGCCATTTCCAAATAGTTCCGGACTCCAGATGTTTTCCAAGAGAATGGAAATAGTAATTAATCTATGGGATTGAGTGGGATAGAGTGATAATGTATTATAGCCAAGAAATTTATGGTTTTGACTTAATGATAAAGCTCTTACATCAGTATCAAGACTTGATTATTTTTCATGAAAATTATGCTCAGGGATCTAATAAGCAGTTTATTTTAAGAAGAATTTTCCCCATTGCATATTGAATGTGTTAGGTTGCTGGAGTGCCTCCAACATTTATTTGTACCTATGCTTCTTCTTGCTTATCCTGAGAAACAAAATTATTTAGAGAAGGTGACTGCTCCCTAAAGACTTTTTTTTGATTAATGGGTCTTCGATATCAAAGATGATAACCTAGTCACATTCCAGAAAGCAAGTGCCATAAAAAGTAGTTAGGTATATAACAACTACCAGATGGAATCAAAACAGCTCTGCTGATGAAGCACATTTCATTATTGTTAGATTCACTCTGTTCCTTTCATAAGTACAGAGGTGATTGTTCTGCTGATATTTAAGCTGCTCTTGGAATAAACCTATCCAAACTCTTCTGATTTGCTCAGAGACAAGATTGTGGTTAAAAAATGGAAAAACATGTAGACATCAAGACATAGACCTAATGTATAATTTAATTTGTTACTTAAGTGGATAACATGTACTCCGTGTTTTATTAATGAATAATGTTAGGATATAAATGCCTGCCAAAAAATCTGGTATTATATAATTTTACAAAGCACTTCCAGGAGATATTTCTTTTTCCTCCTAAACAAAGGGATTGTTACTGAAACTTTAAACTCAAGAAGCACCTGCATCAGAATCATTAGGAGGGTTCATGAAAAATGCAAGTTCTGGGCCTTACTCAAACTTGAAAACTTGAATATCGAGGAGGTGGTGCCAATAAACAAGAAATATAAAAACTCCCTGGGTGATTCTTGTGTACACTAAAGTTTGAGAATATTTACCTTAAAAAATTAACTGAAAACTTATAGTATGTCTGAATTGTTTTAGCTGTGGGAATCCTAGAAGACTAAATCTTGCAAAAAAAAAAATACAGAGAGCTATTTTTTATAGATCATAATGTATTACAAAATTGCTTACTGCTCATTTTACTCATTTAGCATTTGTTACATATTACATATCACTTTGCAATTTATATGTGTATATAAAATTACTTTTACTCATATATAAATACACATACATATAACTTGTTTCTTTAATTAGAGTTCTAGATTCTTAAAAGCAGAGTCTATTTCACATAATTTTGTGCTACTCTCTAACAGAGCCAAGTGCAAGCAAGTCCTTCTTAAACATATCATGGGTAATATATTAAGCAGCAGCCCTAGTAGACATCAGTTGTCAAGAGCTTAAACTTTGGAGTCAGACCATTCTAACTGTTCCAATTAAGTGTGTATGCCAGCTTTGGCAAGTTTCCCAGCTGTTCAAAGCCTCATTTTTCTTACCTATAAAATAGGAATAATAACAATAATAATATCTACCTCACAGGCTCATGAAAATCAATGAATTATGTATGTATAATGTACATACTTATGTATATACATTTACATATGAGTTATACTGTTTGGAGTAATTATTCAAAAATGATAGCTATCATTGGTATGACTACTGGAGTATTATTCTCCTTTGATTGAAAATAATTGCACTGAAGATTTTTATACCCAATATGCATAGTTAATTCAATAACGAATTATTGATTTAATAATGCTTAGTCAATAACTTGATTTATCCATTTGACAGTAGTAAGATGCAAGCCAATAATATAATCTGGTGTAAGTATAATAAAATACATTTTTCCTAATTCTAAAATTTAACACTTATTTTTTAGAGTAGGTTAGAAAACATAGAAAAGCAAATATAAAAGAAAACATTCATTTTGTTATTTTTTAGCTTCTTATTTTGAGATAAATTTTGCATTTACACAATAATTGCAAAAACAGTGCAGAGTTCCCATATATCTTTCATTCACTTTGCCATAATATTAACATCTTATATAACTATAGTTAATAATCAAAAGGAAATGAACGTTAGTACAATTCTATTAAATAAACCACAATATTTGTTAGGATATCAAAGGACCAATGTCATTTTTCTGTTCCAGGATCCCATTTTGTGTTCAGGTGTCATGTCTCTTTTATCATCTCCAATTTGTGAGTTTTTCAGTTTTCCCCTATCTTTCATAACCTTGACACTCTTGAAGTGTACAGGGCTTTTTTTTTTTTTTTTTTTTTGGTAGATTATCTCTCCATTTGTGTTTGTGAGGGTCTCATTATGAGATTGGGGTCATGCATTTATTGTCAAGAATACCACTGAAGCAGGGCGTATGGGTAGTTCAGTTGGTTAAGCGACTGCTTTCAGCTCAGGTCATGATCCCAGGGCCTTGGGATCGAGCCCCACATTGGGCTACTTGCTCAGTGGGAAGCCTGCTTCTTCCTCTCCCTCTGCCCCTCCTCCAGCTTGTGTTCTCTCACTTGCTCATTCTCTGTCTCTCGAATAAATAGATTAAAAACCTTAAAAAAAAAAGAAAGAGAATACGACTGAAGCTATGTTTCCTTCTCAATGAGTTATATCAGGGGGATAGATGATGTTATTTTGGGGGATGTTAACCTTGATTATGGAGGTCTCTGCTGGGTTTTTGACTGTAAAATTAAAAACTCCCCTTTGTAATAATGAATATCTTGGGGGAGATACTTGAAGACCATTGCAAATGTCCTATTTTTTCCTCAACCTTTTGCCCACAAATTTTAGCATTCATCAGTGACTATTTCCTGCTTATTATTTATTTATTTATTATGGTGGCATTTGCCTATTGGTGATTTCCTGTTTCATTCTTTTTGCATTCAGAAATTAGGATTTTTCTGTAGAGAGGAACTGTCACTTATCCTCCATTTATTCATTTAAGAGCTCATTTCAGAATGGACTCAGAGCTACTTATTTTATTCTATGGGCCATATTCTAACATTCTCACTTCCAATTTTGTTGCTCAAATGTTTTCGTCTTTGGACATTAGGAGCTCCTTCAACTGGCTCTCATCCTTTCAACATGCTCTTATTCTTTTTTGAGCGCTTCCTTAATGTCTGGCACTAAGATTTTCCTGGGTCATCTTGTATTTTCTCTGCCTCAGCCCTGGAATCGGTCATTTCTTCAAGGAGCTAGTAGGCTAATTTTTGAGTCTGTGTATAAATATTGCCAAAATTCCTTCCAGAAATATTATATAACCAGTTTCTATTTCCACTAAAAGCCTCACAGGTATTTTTAAAACATTGAAAATTGGCAACATTTTGCTAACACTTTCTTTTGTATTCCATTTCCAACTTTACTATAGGTAGTGTTTCTCTATGAAGTTTTTTTTTTTTTTTTTTTTTTTTTAAATCACAGTTCGGAAGGCTGTTGAACTATTTGGAAAACTCTTTGGTTTGTTCACCTTACTCAAATTATTACCGAAATGCTGCTTATAGTTACTAGCTTATCTTTTTTTTATACAGGGCTCTTTTGTACAGTGAAGGTATGAAACTCTAGCCCATCATTACAGATCCATACTAGATACCATTTTGGCCATGAAAATTTTTAGTCATCTTTGAATAATGAAATCGTTCCCCTGCTTCTTCAAAACCACAGACATTCTTTAAAAGAAAGGTTTTTTTAAAGAATGAAGTTCAGAGAGGTGCAATTCACAAGGTGTTTCAGTGTCTTGTCCTGTTTCTCAGCCTTACTGATTATTAGTTTATGATAGACACTCAGGTTTTATTTGTTGCATTAAGATGATTCTTATGTACAGCGCTTTCATCTTTATCACTCCTTATGAAGAGACTGTCATTCTTATTTGAACTATCCAGGACTTCTCATGTCACCAAAACCATGTTGAAGAAGTATCTGAGGATCCTGATGACAAACTTGACAGAAGTAAAATTCTTAGACCCTCCTATGTGTTGTTACTTAAATAACATGATGATTTGGACTGTGCTCATAACTCTCTGATTTAGTAATTCTTTTTATCTTTATGTGGCTTGAAAAATACAATTAATTGTTAAGAGCTGAGATTAAGGTTATTCTACTTTAATTCGAATAATTTAGTAAACAGTTGTACACCAGTAATTGTTTTACATTTGTCTTGGCATTGTAAGCTATACTCTCTATTTAGTCTTTAACATAAATGGTTATCGTAAGAGCTAAACAACAACAAGTCTTGAAGATGTGCTCTCTTAGCTTGATATCAGAAACTGTTAGATATTAGTGCCAGTTTAATAAAGGAGATGGAATTTCCAGTGCAGACCATTTCTGTAACATAGGGTAATATAATATTTTATCAAATCTTTATGAGGACAAAAATGCAGAAATGATGAACTTAATATCAGTGCTGTCCATTTAAAAGATCAGTGATGATTTCTCATAATTCAGGAAATTCTAACTATGGTATATCCATTTAAAACATGCTGAATCAACCATGAGCCCAGCTTTGAAAAGATCAGCCTTTCACAAAATTATTTCAAGTAGCTGATAATTTCACTTATTCCCTTTCATGATTTAAAAATATTATTCCATTTCTTTTTACATACTTAAACTTCCTTATATTTCTTCGACTAGGAATACTGAATTATATGGCTTTCTCATCTAAACAGATTTCTCCCATCTTTAGAAATGGTTGCATGATCTGGCACAGGTTAAAAAAGGGCTTATATCTTTGATTCCCTAAGATAGTGATATAGCTCATTGCAAAGTATATAGTTAGCTCAGTAGCTCTCTTGATTTCAAATAGGTCAAATCCTTTAGAATGACTTCTACTACCTAACTTTCATGGTTACATTGAAACTTTTGACATTAGAATCAATTTTTCTTGGAAAAATATACTTTCCTGGTGTTTCTCTTGGTTCTGAAAATATCTTGAAAAGGGAAAGAAAAGGCTTCAAAAGTTTATTGAATTACAGATTATTCCATAAAATAATAATTTGGTAATTATGTTTCAATAATTTATAAACACGTATTTATATTTATCTCAAAAAGTACCTGCATATTTAGAAAGCTAGAAGCAAGAGTGCTTCACAAAATGCAATTGAACTTTAATACAAACATTAATATGTGAACGGTTCATATATTTTAATTAATCTAAAATTTTAATTGATTCAGTTACATTAATTGCCTTTATGGCAGCCTTCCTATTAGATGCGAATGGAGGAGGTAAACAAGTAGCTTTTCTGTCTTTTAAGAAATACAGCAAAAATTCCACCTACATAGGAAGGTACTGTAAAACGTGCCAATCATGGACTTAAGAGACATTTTGCACTGTTTTGATAATAATGTCTTTGTGCAGATGATCCATGAAAAAGGGAGAATAAGACCAGTACAAATAAATAAGACTCAAAGATAATTCAGATTATCTTTTTAAGTAAATAGTTTCACTATGCTGTGGCCTTTTATGAGATGGTCAGCCAGTTGTGGCCACAAAAAGAGACACAGGAGAGGCGGAGGAAAACAAAAACTTCCATCCTTAGCAACCATTCTTCAAAGACAAAACAAACACACACACTAAACAAATAAAATTTATTAAAGATTTGGGGGGCTTTTCGGACTACAATTTGAAATGACAATGAGGTTACAATAAGATAAGGACAGATGGATCTTAATCCATCTAACGTTTCACAAAAGTGATTAGGCATGAGAGAGTTAGAGACCATTTGATTTTCAGAAGTAATAATTGAATACTTAGAAACAATTGAGGAGGATATTATGCTAAGTGAAATAAGCCAGACACAGAAAGACAAATACTGCATGATCTCACATATATGTGGAATCTAAAGTAGTCAAACACACAGAAGCAGAGAATAGAAGAGTGGTTGCTAGGGGATGGGGAGAAGAGGAAATGGGGAGGTGTGGGTCAAAGGTACAAAGTTTTAGTTTTGCAGAATAACATGGGAGAGGCTCAGAAAAGCTATGTTACACCGGCAAGTCTCTGGAGAGGGATTTGCTACGTGCTATGCAGAGGAAGGGAAGCGCTAGCTTTTGGTCATATTGACAGAGGACAGGAGCAAGGAAAAGTTCAGACCAGAACCTTTATACGGAAAGACAAGGCAAGGCAAGGCAGGGTAAACAGTTTGGAATTGTCGAGTTTAAATAATTCTGGTGGGCTTTGGGCTGTAGAGGTGGTCTCTGGTTGCCTGGTACCTGGCCCTGGGATGGTTTAGGGCAGGAGAATTATTGATTTGGTTGTGTGAGTTAGATGAGGAGGAAGTTCGTGGTATAGATTTGGGATTGGTTGGTTTGTATATGAAAAGTATATTTGTAGGCAAGTTGTTAGTTATCTTTGGGATTTAGCTAGCCTCGAAAGGACTAGTCTCTCCCTGGGTCTGTAAGGCCCCAAATGCCAGATCATCAGTAATATCGAAAATAGGAAAATAAAGTTACTATATGTGGCCCTGTGATGAATGGATGCCAAGTAGACAAAACTAGAATCCACAAAAACACAGAACAAAGGGATATCCTATATTAATCTATAAATTCTCTTTCAGAAGGAAATGGAGAAAGAGTACCTGTCAGGCTAAGTGTGACCATCCCACTTTATCTACATCCATGTATAGGAAGGAGTTTGGCAATTCCCAGTAACTTTTTCTCTCTTAGTTTTATATGCTCCCATGAAACTATGGGCTTTGATGGAAATTTTATTAAAAATTGCAGATATACCTGTACTATTTTTTTTATAACACGCAACTTGTGATAATATTTGACTATAGCTAACATATATGTATAAACAAAACTTAAGAAAGAGAATATGTATAGGGAAAACAACATATAGTTCTGATTAGCCTCCCCCTGATTTTTCCCCCCAGCCTTTCACAAGTAGATTGGTGATTATTTTATGTTGTTCTGACTTTCTAATCACATATTCCTTTCTGATAAGCCACTGCAGTGGTTTTATGTTATATGAATACAGATAGAAGAGTTCACCTTTGATTATTTTGGATAAAGCTTGCACAAGAAAACAGTGTATTGTTTGGACTTGGCTATATTTTCAAGAAGTTAAGATTTTAGAAAATGTAGTATTCTCAAAGAATTTAGTTTTGGCTGAACATTCAAATTGAAAACCAAGTAAGGGGATTTTACATAAATCTGAGAGACAGTCAAAATAAAGAGCAATGAACATTTATCAAATGCAGAGAATGTGTTTGGAAACTTTTTAAATCTTACTCATTTTTGTTCACCTGAATTATATATAAAACACCCTTTAATAGTAGGAAGCATTTACCTTTGGAAGAGGGAAAGGAAATAGCCTAAGGAAAAGGTGATAATACAATTCAATAGAGAGAACTTCTATTAATGTATGTGACTGTTCTGTGAATTGAATCAAGCTTTTTAAAAAGTTCAACAGAAGCTTAAATTTCCACTGAATATGAGTTAACTATATGCAAAATTTAGCTATTGCCCAAAATTTTATAAAACTTCTAGTTTTATAAACTCATTTCTAGTGCTAGTGGCTTTTTTTGGAAAGTCCATGTAATTTCTATGATCTGTTTATAATGTGGCTAAGCAGATAAATTGATTAAATTTCCATTAGAGTTAAGTTCAGAATCAGCTAGCAATGCATTTTATAATTAGTTGGGCATGAGTCTGTCTCCCACACTAGACTGTGTCTGAATCATGTCTGTATCCCTAGTGCCTGATATATGACCTGACTTATAGTACAGGTACTCCATAAAAGGTGTGTTGAGTTAAAAAAAAAAAAGTATGGATTTTGACTGCATGGTAATGGCTTATCATGAAAATTTAGAGTACTCTCTGTTTAGACCCCTTGGCTTAATCCCATTAAACACTAGCTACATTTCTTTGTGATGTTCTTTGGTTTTAGCAGTTAGATTTAATAATTCCTTTAAGCCAGATTGACTCTTAGGGTGCAAAAATTAAAAAAAAAAGCAAAAATTTCTCTTTTACTTGTTTTTATCAGTGTGAATTTTGCATCAAAAATATATGAGAAATATATTGATGTTGTGAAGCAGAAAACATTAGGCTAAATTAATAGTTTTCTCATTATAATTCCAGGTAATGTGGAAGTCTCTGTATACACATGAGAGCTCAAATTCATACTTTTACAAACCATTAACTGATTTGAAAGTTCTATGTGGGAATCAGAAGAGATTGGAAGATATGTTTTCAAATGTCTAAATAAGTAAATATATATTTTGTAATCAGCACTGCTGATAATGCTGCAAAATTTTAGCTAGCAAATGCTTTCTCCCTTGTAATTTAAATTAGTTTCATCAAAATCAAACATAAGCAATACCACAGATATTTTTATCTTTAATATATTGACAGAAGCTTATGGAAAGCCTAGCTACTATGATAAAAAAACATTTTACATTTGTTGAAATTCTTCCTTTTGCCCAGTTTTTGTATGTGTTGTTTCTGGAATTTTCAATATCTTAGGTAAAAGACTTTTATGATAGCGTAATTTCCAACTTTTTCTTCATTTATTCACAGTTCTAAAACAGGTACTATTTTTGTAGGGGTTGCATATCTTTTATGCTCAGAGATTTTAGAACAGCTTTTTAAAAATCAACTTTTTCTTTCTCTGGAATGATTATACAGGATCTTCTTAATTGAAGACTTAAAATCTATTATGGTTGTTCTTTCACTTGGAGAAATCAAATTACTCTGATTTAACTTTGAAACTGGGTAGTTCTTTAAATGCCCTTGAAATCAAGTTGTTAGCAACATTTACAAGCCTATCACGTTTAATCGTGTGACAATTCTTCAAACAATAAAACAAACTAATGTCAGGTATTTCAACATGTTAGGATGATTATCAAGGAACATATTTATTTTCATGTCCAAATTAGAGGTGATTAAACCGTGAAGAATTTGAAATATTAATTGATAATCAAGATGATAGTCTAAATCAGTGTACAAGTCTCATTTTTTATGTACCTGACCATAATAAAAGGAAATTTTGGATGTTATTTGATCAATGTTTGAGAACATTTAATACAAAGTAATTTGCATTTTTAAACTAGTGTAGACATTTACTAATACCTGAAATTAACTTCAAAGCCAATTTGGAATAAATGTATAAATTTATTTTTCTAAGAGAACTGGAAAAAGATGTTTCCTTGTTAGGGAAAAAGGGAAGACTAGGTTCATTGAGTTAAAAATGAAAGTGTTAGTATGACATTATTGACATTTACAGTAATTCTCTTTCAAACTGTTTTTTTCTAGATTCAATTTCTTTAAAATTTGAATAAAGGTAATTTCTATTTCTGGATTTCATACATTGTAAAACTTCTTTCCAGCATCCAGACATCATATAGATTAGATGGTTGGGTTAGAGCAATGGGTCTAGTGTCATGGACCCACTAATAGTACTTGGGGCAGAGCAATGATACCGACCCAATTAAAGAGCATGATGACTGTTTTTCAAAAGCTCTTCAGCTCTTTTACAAGAGCATCTATACATTTTTCAAAATATTATTTTATCTATGAAGTCATTTCTGCCTCCTCCTTCCATATATCTCTGAAGTAAGAAGCATAGGCAGCATTATTTTTTAGAAAATGTGACCAACAAATTCAGGTTCAGTTGGACATTTGACCATCATGAAATAAGTTAATGGCAGAACCAGGACTAGAACTCAAATGCCTTACATCTTAACTTGATTAACATTTTTTTGTTACTCTGTGAAATGGCAGAGTTCCCTTATAATTTCCTCAGGTGAGGTTGCAACTGTATTATCCAAAACAGTTATCTTATGTAGTCTGTTCACTCACTCATTCACTTACTCTTTCAGATATTCATCAAAGGCACACAGTATTTGCCATTGGGTGTTAAGGACTTGGCTCAGCGGATTTCAGTTTTGCATATAAGCTTGGTGCTTTCTTGGCAAGAACTTTGAGGGGATGATTGTGATATTTATCAGAGTATTGCCACTGCTGAGACTCTAATAATTGATAAGTAGGATAAAAATATTCTTAAAAACATTATTCAAGCTTTAAAAGATTAATGTAATGAACTTTTAAAAAACATAGCATCTAAGGTTTCAACTGATCACCATACTGACTGCTGGACTCCTCCATTCTCCACAGAATTAACCTTTTTTTCAGTTTGGTGAGTATGCTTCCAGACCTGGCATATAGGCATGGATAATACATGACATTGTGTGTGTTTCTGAAAATGACATCATGCTATTGCCTTTATACACTGCTTTTTTTATTTAAGCAGTGTTTTAGAGATCTATGCATGTTAGATGATTGATCTGCCTCATTGTTCTTCTGTCGTATATTCCATAGTTCATGTAACTATTTCCTATTATGGGCATTTAGGTTGTTTTCAAAATGTGTTCCCTTTTTAAACAATGCCTCAGTCAAAAATTTATGTATGTTCTCTGGAGTAGGTACCGAGATGTCTATTTGCATTAAAATTTTTAATAAATACTGAGAAAATGATGCTTCAGACTGACTAATCCAATTTTTGTGTTCTATGAGATATTTTGTTAACCTGTGCCTTCTCCCAAAAATACAATTTCTTTGTGTATCATACTAAAATTTTTTTTTGATCTTTAACCTAGACATTTTTTTGTAGCGTTATGACACATGTATTTGTCTTTATTATTATTCAAGCCTAACATTAAAAAAATAACCTTTTTATTTTGGAATAAATTTAGATTTACAGATAAGATGTAAAGATACAGAGTCTCCATATACCCTTCACCCAGCTTCCTCTAATGTGTTTCCTCTAACATCATATGTGGTGCATTTGTCAAAACTAATAAATTAACATTGATGTATTAATTTCAACTATATTGCAAACTCTATTCAAGTTGCACCAGTTTATCCACTTATGCTCTTTTTCTGTCCTGGGATCTCATCTAGGGTACCACATGGCATTTAGTGTTCATGTCTCCTTAGCCTACTCTGAGGAGACTCTCTCTGTCCTTGGTTTTTTTTTTTTTTTTTTTTTTTATGACTTTGATAGTTTGGAAACGTATGCGTCACATATTTTCTAGAATGTCCCTCAATTTGGGTTTGTCTGATGTTTTCCTATGATTAGATTGGGATTATGTGGTTTTGGGAAGAATATCACAGAGATGAAGTGCTTTTCTTATTACATCCTGTCAGTGGTACATGATATCAACATGACTTATCACTGATGATGTTAACCTTGATCACTTGATTAGAATAATACTTGCCAGATTTTTCCATGGTTAAGTTACTATTTTATTCTTTACATACTTTAGTTTTAATTTTTTTTAATTTTTAATTTTAATTAATTTATTTTTTAAAAAAGATTTTATTTATTTATTTGACAGAGATAGAGACAGCCAGTGAGAGAGGGAACACGAACAGGGGGAGTGAGAGAGGAAGAAGCAGGCTTCCCGCAGAGGAGCCTGATGTGGGGCTGGATCCCAGAACACCAAGATCACACCCTGAACTGAAAGCAGATGCTTAACGACTGAGCCACCCAGGCGCCCCTACATACTTTAGTTTTTAGAAGCAAGTCATTAGGTCCAGTCTACACTCAAGAGAGGAGGCTCTACCTCCTGGGAGGGAAGAAGTATTTATATATGTAATTTGAAATTATTTCTTAAGAAAGACTTATCCTTTCTCTCCCATTTATCTATTTATTGAGACATTTATTTATATCAATATGGACTCATGTATATTTATTTTATATACTGGGTTATAATACAATACTATATTACTTATTTTGTTGCTCAGATTGTTCCAGCTTTTGCCATTGGGAACTTTCAGGTTGGCTCCTAATAACTTTTTGTTACTGTTGTTTTGAGAGATCATGAGGCAAATTAAAGGAAAAGATACATATATATGTTATGGATTAAAAAAACTCAGAAGTAGGGGCGCCTGGGTGGCACAGCGGTTAAGCGTCTGCCTTCGGCTCAGGGCGTGATCCCGACATTATGGGATCGAGCCCCACATCAGGCTCCTCCGCTATGAGCCTGCTTCTTCCTCTCCCACTCCCCCTGCTTGTGTTCCCTCTCTCGCTGGCTGTCTCTATCTCTGTCGAATAAATAAATAAAATCTTTAAAAAAAATAAAAATAAAAAACTCAAAAGTAATAACATACACAGATATACCTATTTTTCCAACATATTGACATTTTGCTTTAAAAATACTTAGAACTTTAAGTGATAGAGGACATTTCATTTTTCAGGATTCTTTTGTATTTTGGCAAGTCCCTCTGTAAAATTGTTTCAACTTATTACTGTCTAATTATATCTTAGTGATAGAACATGAAATAGTGAATGATGTGTTCACTCTTTATAAAAGTTGGTAAATTAAATCAAAATATCTACAAACAAGAAATATAGGAAACAATGTTGCTATTGACTAATATAATTATTTGTTTTTAAGTATGTGAGGATGTGTAGAATATATAAAAACAAATGTGACCACTACTCAATAATTTATTCAGAGTTTTTGAAAATCTTTCACCTTTGAGATTGCATTCTAATAATATGTGTAAGAATATAACTCATATAAAATTGAATACCATTTTTGCATAAAAATGATAACTTTGAAATACTGTTCTGTGCATGAGTCACCTGTCATTCAAAAATTCACAACTTGATGATAAATATTCAAGCCAGTAAAAGTTTGGCCTCAGAATTAGAACATTCTTTTGTAAGAATTTTTTTGAAGTGTGCTTTGCTTTATAAATATACAGCTGTATTTTGAAATGCATAGGTGTTCTTAGTTAATATAGGTGTTTATTTATTTTCACATGATGGAAACCAAAACTCATTTAAAATAAAAATTGAGAATGTTATGGTCTTAAAAATAATGTTCCGAATATGGGGAACATATGCTATGTTGTCAGATTCACAAAGATTTATAATTTGCTGGATTCTAAGATATAACATTTCAGATGGTATTAGATACGTATTTGATGATTTTCTTTCCATTTCAGTTACTTAATTGTCATTAAAACGTGGTCTAGGGATAGCAAGCTGTGATAATAAAAACAATAAATTTGAAGCATTGTAGAGTAAACGAAGTTGCCCTCTATTTTTTTAATTAGTTAATCTATATGGATATATGGCGGAAAGATAAAGGACTCTTGTGTTAACTAGGTTACTCTGAACCTCAGCTTATCTGTCTGAAAAACAGAGATCTAATAATAGCCATTTTGCATGTTTTTGTAGGTATTTTATATGGCACATAAGAAAGATCCCCAAATGTTAATTCCTTACTTTTCTGCTATACCATACAAAATCTATAAAAATAAAAATGTTTCATAGTGTATCCAGATTTTTTCTAGAGTTAAGCTATTTTATAACATGTTCCCCATATTTGATCTACTTAGATCAGTAAGAAGAGAATCAGTAAGAAGAGAAATTCCATAGGAGTTATTATAATTATTATTATTATTATTTTTTACAATGGGGTAAATGTTAATAATTGGCTGGGAACATGTTTTATCAAATTATAACACCAACTTTCTATTATATATGATACGGAGATAGACATTTATAAATTTGTTAAAGTTTTTTCATTATTTGGAGATTATTAACATGGGGAACAGATAAGATCTTTCTGTGAAATTAAAGAGCTATCTTAAAAAACTAAAATAGGAAGTTACAATAGACATGGAGTCAAGATATAATGCTCAGGACAACTGACATAAATGACAGAGTATTTGACTTGTTAATAACATGGTTCCCCCACCCCACCCCATTTATGGTGAGCTCATGCCATAATTTCTTACATATTTTTTCTTTCCCTGCAAGCAATGTGTGGCTTTTAGATGTTAATTGACTTGTTAATTTAGGAGGTAGTCATTCTGCTTGACAGATGTTTACATTTCTTCTGAGTTATCTAATTTATTGTCATATAGTGTCATATAGTGTTTATAGTAGTCTCTTATGATCCTGTGTATTTCTGTAGTATCATTTGTAATGTCCACTCATTCCATTTCTGATTTTGAGTCTTCTCTCTTTTCTTAGTCTAGCTAAAGGCATGTCAGTTTTGTTTATCTTTTTGAAAAACCAGATCTTATTATTGTTGATCTTTTCTATTGTGTTTCTGGTGTCAACATATGTTTACTGATTCCTTTGCCATCTTCGCAAGTTTCTCAGTTGTTTGGTCTTTTGTTCTTATTCAAAGTCTGTTTGGGCTTCTTGAATCTGTGATTTGATGCTTTGCATTAGTTTTGGGAAATTCTTAGCAATTATATTTTCAAATAATGCCTCTTTTATCTTTATCTTTTGTCCTCCTGGAATTCCAATTCAAGTTACACTATCTCACCAGATCTGATGTCACCTTACTCTTTCTCCTGTATTTTCTATAGATTGCCTCTTTATCCTGTTTTCTAGATAATTTCTTCTGACCTATCCCTCATCCACTGAGGACTTAGTTTCAGTCATGGTAGATTTCGGTTTCATATTTAGTTCTATCTAGTTGATTCTTTTGTAAATATGCAATGTTACTTTTTATAGTTCTAGTTCCTTGCTGAAAATATCATTTTACTTTTATTGACATAACCACAGTAATTATAGTTTTTTTTTAAAAAACATTCCCTGATAATTCTTTTCCGTGGGTTACTGGTGGGTCTGTTTCTGTCTGTTATTTATGGCGGTTCTTATTCATAATATTATACCTCTTCTCTGGTTAGGTTTGATCATGTGCTAAATATTGTATTTATAAAATTATTCATAGAAATAATTTAAGGTCTAGATGATGTTGTCATCCTTCTGAGATGATCTTTTTTTTCTCTGTCACTGCCAGGCATCCAACGAAGCAGCAATTCTGGATGATCTTAATTCTATGTGAAATTTTCTGTGCCACTCCGATAACTCAGTGCATGTCCGAAGTCAGTGCAAAGGCTATTTTACCTCCAGTTTATCCTTACATCTAGGTTACAGTCTCTTGACATCTCAGTCATACCCACAAGTCCTCCAGATCTCGCTCTCTAACTCCAGGAGGTTATCAGGAATACAGTTGAGCCTCTCAATCAGATCAGAACAGCTCAGAGCAGTAAGTGGCCTCAACTCTGCACTCACCTGTTTGGTTTAGACTCCATTTTTGCCCAGTAATTCCTTACTGTTTCATTAACTCTTCTGTGATTTTAAAAAGATGTAGTTGTAGTTCATCCAGATTTTTTTAAGTTCATATAAAGGATTTTAGAGTTATCAGTGGAAGGCTTGGTCTGAATTACCTAGTGCACCATTACCAGAAGTGCAAGTCCCTTTACAGTGCTTGTTTACATTGAAATGAAAATAAATCTCTAGGTGGTTCTTTGCAGGAAAACATAGACATAGAAGTAAAATTTTATTCTGTATTGAAAATTAAAAACAAGTCCCCATGCCTAATATTTTTTAAATTTTTGCTGCTTCTTTGTTAGTTCAAATTAAGATCTATTCTTACTCAGACTGTCTCGGAGTAGATGATTCCATGTAAAATGAAGGCTTTACAGGACTCTATATGTCTGATAAGTAGTTAACTTCTAAGGCGAAGCGTTCGTGAGTATGTAGATGACCATGCTGTTCTGATAGAAATAAAACTTATAACACATGTTTAAAAATTAGAGGTGAATTTGAAACCTCTTTTGCTCTGAAACTTTTTAAAAGATGAAATAATGTTAAGTGTCAGAAAATAGCATTACAGTAATGAGATTATGTCTAATAATTTAAAAGGTTAGTTTTTGTCTAAGGTGTAAAATTTGATTTTACATCTTCCATTTGACAGCAATCATCCATGTGCATTGTGACTAAAATGTCAAGGTCGTGATAAGCTACAATAAAATGATGTATTTAAGTTTTTAGAATAAAAAAAGCTGTAATTTACTTTATAACCTGTATAGGTAATAGGAGAATAAGTAGGAGTGAAGGAAGTAGTGTGGTGTCTAAATGGGATGTCTCTCAATTGGATAGAGGCCCCTAAATGTGGGGCACAATCGGGTAGAAGCTGGTGGCACTGTAGGTGAAAGAATTCACCTGAAGCAGAATGAGGGCGAGAGAAAGTTTATTGACTACACGGCAAGGGAGCCTGGGGCAGGGCAGCAGAGGAGAGACTGTCTGCAAGGAGGCATTGGACGGGGGGCTGCTTTTAAAGATGGAAGATGAGATAGCCTGACCACACATGGAATTTTCCCTTTCTGGGCAACCGTGCCTGGTTGTGAGTAGCCCATTGGTTAGTTAGGACCTATGGATATGTTGAGGTGGGTCCCCTGATGGGCCTTTTCTACATTCCATTGCTCAAGCCTGTCTGCCTGAAAGCAGCCTCCACAAATAGTTCCTTACATGGTGTTTGGGAGAATCCTATTCATTAGCTTTAGAGGGAGAGTATCTTTAAATATAAATTCATCATTTATTGTCAAGCCTCGTGCTCCTTTGTTCCCTCCTGGGTCACACAGTTACCATATATTTAGATTTTCACAGTTTTACACAACCACACCACCTACCTGTACTGGCAGAAGTGATTCTGCTGATGATCATATAGTGCAGAGCCAAGTCAATGAAAAGTATTTTGGGCGTCCAGGGTTTCAGTTGTTGCTCGCTGCCTTGTTCACGGTACTTTTGTACATTATATACTTATAACGGGGATGGGGGGAGTAGAGAACCAACTTGGGCATACAAAGAAAAGATTAGCAAGTGATATTAATTTGATAAAAGCTTTGTTGGTAAATATTTAGGCATTAAGGAAATATTTACCATTTCAAACATTCTAAAACCCATTTGTCCTTGAATAACAAAACATTTGTCTTTTTTGGTTTCCTTCTCCTTTTCTTTTGTTCAGAAAAAATACTGAGTTAAAAACATTTTAATGCTATGTTACAGATAATAGGATTCCTGGAGAACTGAGGAGGGCTTCCAGAGCGAAGCACTCTTAACAGAGTAATCTGAATCTCTATAGGGAAAAAGGAGAAGATAACGGTGTAAGAGGTTTAAAGGAGGAGTTAGAGGAAAATGTGTAGCAAATAGGAAGGAGAAATGTTTAAAAACAGCTGTGAGTGGTGCAGCAATTAGCAAAAGCATATGAAAGGGTGAGAAGATTAGAGAAATTGGGGCAAGCAGATATTTGTGTTATTTTTGCAAAAGGCTGGAGAGGAATAAAGAATGACAAAGGCAAAGGATTATGCCAGTGGATCCTTCAGGTGACCAGGTGATGTTGTATCTGTGAGTTGCATCTGCTTTTTCAGGATTACAAAGAAAGAAAGGACAGCATAGACTGTTACATAGACAAAAATTAGTGGCTGATGGAAGTCAATAGATGTTTGATTATAGAACATGGAGCTTCATCACTACACCACTAACTGTAGAGAACAGCTACAATCAGAGCTACAGATATGTTTTCTTTTCCTTTTTCTCCCCTCTCCCCGCAGTTCTGTTCTTGAAGCGTTGTTGAAGGGTATTGTGAAAAAGGTAAGAGACCAGGTATCCAAAGGGTACCTCCTTCAGTAGTTGAGTGGTATGTCAACCTCTGATTGGTAGTTTCCATAGCTGTAAAGTGGAATTAACAGCTATACTATGTGTTTTAGTATAAGCTGAAATATTTTTGAAATGCTTTGAAAAATACACAAAATGTAAAGTTTTATTTCATTCACTACTTATGAGAAGGAGTATGTTGTAGAGTTTTAGAGATCTAAGTGTAAATCCTGGCACTCCCCTGTACACTTAGGTCTAGTTACTTAATTGCTCTGATAAGAAATATTCTTATTTATACAGTAGAGACACAATAACTCCACTCACCAGATTATGAGAATTAAATATGGCACTGCGTGGGAAGAATTGGTGGAGTAGCTGGCACACAGTAGGTAATAAATGTGAGCCCCTTCCTTTACATAGTGACATTGGAAATCTGTTCCATAGCCATCAGTCGATTTGTGTGGACCCATTTCATTCCTCATTATATATACCTACTTCATTTGCACCATGATATAGTTAGTTTTATGTTCTTTGTAGCTTATATGCCATGAGATATTATTATCTGTATATGTCTGACTCTGCCAATAAATGCTAGGCTGCTGAAGGATGTTCACTGTATATTCTCCATCCTGCATAAATCATAGGCAGTTTGTTAATTAATGTTCCCTATATTAGAAGGGTGACCAATCAGGCTCTGAATGAAACTTCTGTGCCTGGTTGTATCTTCAGTTTCACTCTAAAGAATGGGTAACCTCTATACTACGTAATGGATGGTTATTTAGAAATTAAAACTTTTTTTATTCATCTACTTTTGGATTTTGTCCTCATGCATGTATGTGTAAGCAGTGTTTCAACGGACAGAGTAAGTTATTGTGCATCTCTGTAGTGTTGCTGCCTTGACTCTTTCCTCTCTAGATCCTCTTTTAAAGGGTTCACTTGATCAGGTCAGGCTTTTCCAGAATAATTGCTTTTGATTAACTTATTATTAATTAGGGTCCTTAATTAGTCGTACAAAATCCCTTCACCTTTGCTAAACGACATAATCACGGGAGTTATATTCCTTCACTTTTGTCATTTTTTTTTTTCTTTGCTTAGAAGCAGTTACAGATCCTACCCACACTCAAGGGGAGGAGGTAACACAAAGATATGAATAGCCGGGGTGGGAATCATGGGGGCCATCTGAGATTCTGCTTACCACAGTACTGATGTAATTTTGTGTCTCCAATTATAAATAATATTAACAAAGAAGAACTTCTACGATTTGAGTTCTAGTTTGTGAATGCATTACATTTTGCATTAGAATTATTTAGACTGACTCTATTACCTTTTAGATTTGATATAGAACCCTGACGCAGAAGTAAAAAACAAAAAATAATCAATCTAAAGAAAAATCCAGGTGAATAGAAACATTTAGAATAAAACAAATGGTAGTATTTGCCTTGTTGTTTATTAGGCTCATACCTTTTTTGGTTTATTTTAGAGAGCAGGAGATAAGAGTTTTTGAAAAAATTCCTGCTTTTGCTCTCTTGAAACTTGAATCTGGTGATCATTTTAATGGATAGTAATTTCAATTGACGTCAAACAGCAGAACAGAAGGGGAACAAGAATTGCATGTAGTATGGTGAACATTACTTTTATTGCTGATCATAGCCACCAAGGAAAGGTACTGGGACACTTACAAATACAATGTTTTTACTATGTGTTTAAGAAAATACTTTTATATATCTCTTTAAAATGAGTATTCAAAAATGGAATTGCAAAGGAAAACATATACCCACAGAAAAACTTATACAAGAACGATCATGGGAACATTATGTATAATAGACAAAAAGTGGAAAGATCCAAGTGCTTTTCTATTGATGAATGCCTTAATGAAATGTAGTATATATATATACAATGGAATATTATGTGGCAATAAAGAGGAATGAGGTGCTGGTACATGTTACAGCATGAATGAACCTTGAAAATATTATGCTAATTGAAAGAAATCACAAAACACCACATATTGTATGATTCCATTTATATGAAATGTCCAGATTAGGCAAATCCATAGAGACAGAAAGTAGATTAGTGGTTGCCTAGGGCTGGTGAGGGGAGGAAGGTTGGCAGGGGGAGGAAATTGACTGCTAGCAAGCACAGGGGTTTCTTTCTGGGGGGCTGAAAATGTTTTGAAAGTAATTGTTGTGATGGTTGCACAACTCTGTGAACATACTAAAGACTGTTGAATTGTGCACTTTAAATGAATGGATTGCATGGTATGTGATCACATGGTATGTGAATTATGTCTTGGTAAAACCAAAAAGCATGGATTTGTATGGCATTCTAGCATTTTGATGCAAACAGTGTATTTACTGCTCTCTTTACCTCTCCTGACGTTGTTCTGAGCATTTTGTGTGGCACGTCCCATCTGCTAAGGCATGCGTATCCAAAATTGAAAAGTGTAATTCTGTATTGATGAATTTTTAGTGAGAATGAGTGGAAGGAAGTATGTGAGAGCATAATTGTTGCCCAGGGCTTTTATCATATTTGGTCAAAAGCAGTATACAATGCTCTTGGATGAAAGTAAGGACAAAAGTACATTGTGTATTTGTTAAATACTTCAGTATCTATTTCTATTAAATTAAATTTAGATATAAACTCTGATTGCATGAATAAGATTTCAGGAACACCCCAGATCACATGTTGTCAATTCAAAATTGTGGCCTTAACAATTTTTAATTTACATTGTATAATTTTCTTTTCTTATTGTTTCTCATTAGGAGCTTTTAATTTAATTTGTTTCTCTTCTAGTATAAGCATAGAAAGGCAAATAAGAATAATATTTTATTAATTTATAAAATTTAATGACAATGTTGGTGAAACAGAACGGGTGGAAATCTTTCTTCTGACTAGATTCAGAGTAGAAATCTTTAAGAAAGTGAATACTTAGCTTCTGTTTGAAAATGCTTTGTGGAATTTTCTTGGAGATTTTCTTAGAAGGCCTCTGAAAATGTACTGCTTTGCCCTTTAGCACTATTTGTTTATGGATCTCTGAGGAATTCATTAATATTTTTAGGCTTTCTATTTGCTGGTTTCATTCCCATTTTGCAGATTGAATTACTTAAACTGCATAGCTAACATGATTTGTCCCAAACTGAGTAGGCAGTAGAAGTGTTGAAACTTAAGCTTTCAGCAACAAATGATGTTTTTTCACTATAAATGAATATTTTAGTACATTGGGATACTTTACTTCAGGCAACAGAATTTTATTTAAACTTGCAATATTCATAAAGCCAAACACAGGACTTATAAAAAGTAAAAATAGTAGTCTTAAGATATATACTTTATGGAGATAGTCTATTCATTAATAATTATTTTTAAGTGAATAATATCCTGACTCTATGGAGTCCTTAATTTCTTCCCAGTGCTATGACCTAATATGAGTGTATTGAGTGGTTTGTACATTCTTGATATAGATAGTAGCTAAAGAGACCCTAAGAGACCGTCTAGGCTCTTGCCTTATCTCTGGGTAGATTAAATCTAAATTGCTTTAGAGATTGTGGGTTTTTTTCCTATAGTAAAAAACATTGCTTAAGTGTTCATTTTTTCAAACTGTATGTAAAATAACCAAACCTTTTTATTCATTGTTTGGAGGAGACAAATACAGTGTTGCTCTCTAGCCTCCTTAAAATTCTAATTTATTATAAGTAGTTTGTATTTAAAAGCGATTTTTCTCTAAGGAGATGGAAGTTTTGTTTTGTTTTGTTTTTTTAACATTATCTGCCAATAATTCCTGTGACTGGAAGTTATTCTACCCTGTCAAAGTATGTATGCTGTGTTACAACATGATATAATAATGGTAGTAATAAAAACCAACTACTTTCCACTTGTTCTTAATTCCCTTGTTTCCCTGAATTGTTCCCCTCAGACAACTTGAGCCATGATTCATCAGATTCCCATACGATCTGCTAGTCAGGTGGAGGCTTGAGCAGTTCAAATTGAAATGAGTACATTTCAGGGGCGCCTGGGTGGCATAGCGGTTAAGCGTCTGCCTTCGGCTCAGGGCGTGATCCCGGCGTTATGGGATCGAGCCCCACATCAGGCTCCTCCGCTATGAGCCTGCTTCTTCCTCTCCCACTCCCCCTGCTTGTGTTCCCTCTCTCGCTGGCTGTCTCTATTTCTGTCAAATAAATAAATAAAATCTTTAAAAAAAAAATGAAATGAGTACATTTCAGCCTTGGCCACTATAGGATCTTTCAAAGCCATATGCATATTTTAAAATGTAGCTCTTGGTCTTATTAAATCTATAATCCAGTTTCTTTTTGCAGGCACCGAACCAGTGAACAGATGTTCAGTCACAGTTATCTATTGGTCCCTATACCAACAAATCATCCTTACCTCTGTATGTCCTAATTAAATCTTCTTGGAAGTGTCTTTCATGTTTTGAAGCGGATATTAATGATAAGTAAGAAGTTTGTGAGGATGATTGTGAGATTGACAAAATGTTTCTAACTTCCAACTTAGAGGAAAGAAAGGCGTGGACCTGGTAGTTTGGTAATGTGTTGCTCCCTCTGCTTAGCTATGTGTCCTTGTGGGAGCCCCGGTTGCTAATCTCTTCATTTGCTCTTGCAAATTAGATGAGAACTACAATATCATGCATGTTATTGCTCACAGGGCCTTACTTGCCTTTTAGGGATCTCCCTATTACAGTTTATTTTAACTACTTATATCCTGTTTCATTTCTGAAAGGACCGAAACAATTTTTAAAATACTGGAACTAAGTTTTCCAGTGGAAAACAGCCACTTAGTAAACCAATTTGAGAGAAATAGGAGTATCCTGCTCCCTCTCCCCCTGAAAAACCCCACAAAACACGAAAGTGAAGAACGAAATGTTTATCTTTGATTATTTTGCGCTTACGCTCACTCATCTTTTTCTTTGGTGGCTTGGTGTTAGAATTCCATTTTTTCTACAAGTATTTTAAGGGAGTATTTCCCACTATTTATGTTCCTTCTGGATTCTTGCTTTACCTTTTTAAAGACCATATGTTAAGTTCTGATATAATATTGTGATTATTGCATCCCATTAGAATGTAAAATCCAACACTCCCTTTTCACATATTTGAATACAGACTTAATCCTTGTTAATGAACAAAGATGATTTAAAGTGAAGGAAAATGTAAGTTATAAAACTAGTTGAAGGAGGCAGAGGCCAGGAAACTTGGGGGCTGAGTAGTAGTATGGAAGAAGCAGGAAACTCTTTGAACATATGATTGCATTATCTCTATTGGAAAGTATTACAGAATTGGAGTGGTAATAAAAATTTGTTTTATCTGTACCTTATTTTTGTTTCAGTTTGTTTCCAGAGATGTTGATAAAACAACATAATCTTGTCAAATTATTGCTATACTATAATACGAATTTTTTAACATTGTTAACAGCTGCTGGTTTAGTAAGAGGCCTTGATATTTACATAGAAATGTAAAGGCTGTATATTCCATTATTGTATATGTTTTTGGTTAATAGATACTTATTTTTTTCAACCTACCAGGAAATTTTTTGAGGCAAAGGAACGTGATCTTAAAGAGCATTTCTCAGTTATATTTGCTTAATTGCACTAGTGAAATGTTAGGCTTCATTTAGGGAATATTTTTAATAGTGGCTGTGGCCTATTGCACATAGAAAAAGTAGAAAAAGAAGCTCTGGAATTCTAACTCTGATTCTTTTTTTTTTTTTTTTGATCTTGCATGTAGTACTGTTTTTTTTTGAATAAAATACATGAGAATTTTGGCTGTCTCTATGACTTAGTCCGTTTGAGCTGCTGTAACAAAAATGCTATAGACTGGGTGGTTTATAAACAACACAACGTTATATCTCACAGTTTTGGAAGCTGGGAAGTCCAAGATCACAACACTGACAGGGTCAGTGTCTGGTGAAAGCCTGCTTCCTTGTTCATAGAGAGCTGTCTTTTTGCTACGTTCTCACCTGGCAAGGGGACCCTGAGCTCTCTGGAGTATGTTTCATAAGGGTACTAAATCCCATTCATGAGAGTTCCACCTTCATGAGCAAATGACCTCCCAAAGGCCCACCTCCAGATACCTTCACATTGAGGAGTAGGTTGCAACATATGAATTTTGGGGGGACATAAACATTCAGTCTATTGCAATGACTGTGTCACAAAAGTTAATATGAAGCAATAATAAACAGAATAGTTGAAACTTCTGCGCAGTTATTGACATAATACCTAAAAGTTACCTGGGCCAGCAAATAATCAGAATAACATTTGTGTTTTAATCTTGGTAAATTATAATGTTTCACAAGGTAAAATCGGGATATTTGATGTCTAATGAGTGAATCAATAGGAAAACATTTTTAGAATTTGTAATCAGAGATAATGATTCCTACAGAAGCTATTATAGATTCCATTACAGTGACTTTGTGTAAATAAACTCCCCTAGTATATTTAGAGACTATGATACCCATTGCTAGACCAAATTAGATCATTTAGATTTGCAGTTCACTTTTGAAAGAGCCTTTTCAAAATATTGCTCTTTTGAAATGTACTGTGTAGAACATTAAGGATTTAGAAAGAAAATGAAAATATAAATGGGAAACATTGACTTCTTATTGTCTAAATGTAGTGGGGATTTTTTTTCTCCTTAGGTCTTTCTAATTTTTTAGGGGAGTGAGTTGATATAACGTCAGAAAATTACGTAGTTGTTTTTATAGGCAAAGTTAGGTCCATTAGCTGACCTGTATTTCATATTCATGTGGTTTTATATTTACACACGGTTTTCTTAATGGAAACATTTTTGTGTGTGTGAGATTTTGAAGTTTTGAGAAACAGTCTAAGAAGAAGCGACATCACCAAAACATTGTATTTAATATTTTGACATTTATTTCACTTTAATGAATATACTACAATTAAATCTCCTAGAAAAGTTGGTATGATGTTCCTATGCAAATTATTTCAGAAACTTAGGAATGTATTTCTATAAGCAGAATTGTAGGAGCATAACTGAATCATCCCATGAAAGACATTTAATCCCAAAATAGCAGCGGCTTTTGGTAAATGCTACTTAGAATGAGTACATTTTTCACTTGGAATTGATGATAAAGGAGATAGTCTTGCACTTTAACTTTTCAAAAGAGGTTATTTTATTTATTTTATTGTATTTTCCTTTACTTTCCAGGACTGTATATCTGACGACAAAGGTATAAATTCAAATTTTAGTCTGGGCTATGGCATGGATAGAGTCGTATTTTAAATGGAGCCAGCTGTGGTGTTTCTGTATCCCTAAGTATGATATAAATGTTCTAATCTTGGCTGAATCATTTTGTTTATGTAGTTAAATTCTGTGTGCAAAGTGACAATTATTTTTCACAGAAAGAAGAGGAAATGGGGGAAAACAGCATAGGTGAAGTCCTATGAGAAATGAAGCATGTTTGAATACTGGTTTCAACTTTCATGTTGGGTTCTAAGGATTCCAGTTAAGGACTGAATATATCATATATATACTTAATTCTCAAAGAAGGACCAAATCCTTATTTTTATTTTTGTGAATAAACTCCATTTTAGAATAAAGATTAAGGGTTTTGCATATGCAAACTTTCACATATAACACCGAGCCATAGAAAATTGGTTCCTGTGATTTAAACAGTCGGGTTTGAGGGAGCGATAAAACTAGAAGGAGCCCAGAGGCCATATCTGCTGTACAGTTTGTCTGTTGGTGTGTCATGAGCATCCAAATGCTTGCTTTGTCTTTGTTCCAATTCAGATCTTTCTGCGGAAAACTCTTAATCTAGCCTTTGAAAAGCTACTTTGCTTGTGAAAATTATTTTACTGAAATGACACTACTTGTGATTTTTTTCCTCCTTATCTACAAATAAACATTCATGCTCTCAGGTATTTCAAACTGCAGTGTAAAATAACCCCCCAAATAATAAATAAGGACAAGCATCATATACTTGCGATATAGGCAGCTCTAAATTGAGATTAAAAAAAAAAAAGCCGTATTACCAGCAGTAATTGGTAACGATGAAATATTTTTGAGAATATCAAAATTAACATGAAGTTTTCTTATGACAGAATATTGTACCAAAGAAAATTTTAGAAGCTTTGAAATGATACTCTCTTTGTTAGAGTGCCAGTTCCTTTGGTATGTGTTTCCTTTTGTCACCTGGGGCAATTTTTCCAACACGTAACACATGTGATGTTTTTTTCTGCGTTTGGAATAATCAGCTTTTCCCTGTGCTCATTAAAGGGAAAAAAAAACTGCAGCCAAGGTATTAGCACAAAGCAAGGTATTAACAGTGCCCAATCTCTACCAAATACCAAGTTCCTTTGTCTATTACCTAATTAACATACTTTAATGAGTTCACCAAGTTTAATGAATACTTCATGTAAAACTCAGCACTTTCTACCTCCTAGATTAATCTGACACCTGATGTAACAGATCTGGCTAGATATTATGAATAATTCATGATCTAGTATTTCTCAAATAACAAATAATAAAGAATATGAAACATTTAATATGGAGGAATTCTTAAAGATTTGCTATACACTTACTTGAACATAGTATAATTCTTTCCAGCATCTATTGAAATGCATCTTCTAGTTAATAATAGCTTGAAAGAAACAATGTAATTTATGTAAATATATTTCTGTTCATGCTAATGATTTTTAAAATGCAATGAACCATTTAATAGTAAAACTCACTGCTTTTAAGTTATATTCTATAAATAGACTTGGTTACCTCGGCACTATTGGGTTGGTCTGCAAAGTCTTTTAGTTTTATGATGTGAATAATAAACATTTCTTTCATAAAAAATGACTTTTTGAACTGTTGAAGTTGGAAAGTATTCATAATGATATTGGTAATTTTTATTGATTTGTGTTGACATGTAGTTTGTGTATTCTTACCTATGTGAAGCATTTCATTGACCATTATATTTGAGGGTATAATAGGTCTGATCATTTTAAGCTCCCATCTTAAGGTAACATCTGGATTTATAATCTCTTCCCCCCATTTTCTTCATCCTACTGAAAAAAAAATGATGGACTGAGAAGTATGGATAAATTGTCTAATTTTATCAAGTTATTTTTGTAAATATTAAAAATATTAGCAAGTATTATTATTATGTTCCAGGCTCTGTTGTAGCAGCTGGTGAAACAGATGAAAATCAACCCCTCTGTCCTCAAGGAGCTTAGACTCTAACAGGGAAGACAAGTTAAAAAATAATTGCAACACAGTTGACAAGACCTATAGAGGTTGTTAAATGTACAAACACTTAATTATTTATGATTCAGCAACAAGAGGGAAGGTCTAATTTGACCTTGCACAAAGTGGAATATGAAGACATTGTGACATCCCTACTTACCTTTTGAGCCGTATGTTCTGTATAATCTATAACCATAAGCTAAAGCGGATTTTTTAACATGTCAAAATATATCTATCACAATGTGTTGGTATCAGTTACTTTGAGAAAAAAATATATTCCGGTAATACTGTCATCATTCAAACTATTTTTGCTCTTCTTTTGAACTTGTATTTGAACTTGTATGGCAAACTATTTTGACTGCAGTAGCAGATTTTTGTGCTTTGAAGGTATATTTAGTTTTTCAAAAAACCAAAAATTATCCAGAACAAAATGTGTCATATATAGTAGCTGAATAACAGTGCAAAATTATTTTTGTTGTTGTTTAAAAATAGAACAGAATAACAGTAGAATACTAAAATACAATAGTAGATACAACAGTCAGACAAGAGTGTGACTATGAGGCAAAGAGTCTAATTTTCTTCTCTACTGGTAAACTGACTCTAAAGGCAATTTTGGAAAAGGTATTATCAATGCATATTGCGCTATATCAGCATTGCTGATGTAAGTTGCTTTAGCAATAGAAAATTTATAGTTGAGTTATGTATATGTTAGTCGACTAATAACTCTATCTATAAAGCTTTAAAATATTTCACTGATTAGAGTAAGGCGTTTCAGATTTGCATGAGCTCTGTTCTGGTCTGAGTATATACCTGGACTTGAGCCTGGACTTCAGCATTTAAGAGGAGGGCAGCTGCAATTGAGGAGGAAGGTAAGAAAGTGAGTATGCCACTAAGGAATGGGTGAGGAGACCAAGAAAATTCAGTCTTGGGAAGAAAGAATTTAGAAAGGATATGATAGCTGTTTGAAATTATCTTCAGGGCTTTCACATAGAGAATTAGGTTCATTTTATGTGTCACAGGAGAACAATGCTAGAGCTTTGAGTGGTGATACAGAGAACCAGCTCATCCCTAGGTGGAACATGCAGCATCAGAAGCAATGAGTTCCTCATATTGGAAGTATTCAAGCACACATGATCACTTGATTATACTGAGAAGGGAATTGGAATATTAGATGATGGTGTTTTATCAACCCTGTGATTCTATCTTTGACAGCTGAAGATTTTCCTTTCCAAAATAGATTTCACTGGTGCAAGGAATTCATGACCTTCTTTATAGATGTTTCAATTCTCATATCTTGTTATAATATAGTCTTTTGGAACACATTACTTGATTTGTTTTTATCCACAGTGAATATGGATATGTCTATTTTTTCCCTTTGTAGAGGAGTTTTTTATGAAAGATTTCCAAATGGATTAATTTATCCTTAGTCCTGGTTCTCTACATCAGTTTGTGCACAGAGAAATAGACAGCAGTTTCACCTTTCAGTTTATTTCACTTTGCATGTTCTGCAAGATTCCATCTTTCATTATTAAATGAAAGCATTGTGTTATGCTATCAAGTTCTAGCTTTGCATGCTTTATTCTAAGAATTTTGTGTAGAAGGGCTTTTCCCCCTTTTGCATGAATTAGTTATATCTGCTTCATGTTGAAGCTTGCCTTCTGTCAGTATTTGTGATAAATTAGCTTCTGAATATCACTTGGAATCCTTGATACAAGCTATATGACTATAAAACAATTTCCATTTTATCAGATGCAGCAATTGGTTTTAACCCACTAGGTTGACTGTCTTTTTTTTTTTTTTTTTTTTAAGAAACAAGCTAAATTCATGGGACACCTGGGTGGCTCAGTCATTAAGCATCTGCCTTCGGCTCAGGGTGTGATCCCGGAGTCCTGGGATCGAGCCCCACATCAGGTTCCCTGCTGGGAGCCTGCTTCTTCCTCTCCCACTCTCCCTGCCTGTGTTCCCTCTCTCACTGGCTGTCTCTCTCTCTCTGTCAAATAAATAAATAAATAAAAATCTTAAAAAAAAAAAAAGAAACAAGCTAAATTCAATGTCTTTGTTACCAAGTTGCGGTTATGAGACTGGGTAGGATTTATGGCCTTTGCAGACAAATTTCCAATTCAGGAACACTGAAGGATGGATCCAAGTGAAAAGGCACTTGGTCTATTTCACTTATTTGAGGTTATATATTTAAAAAAGACAGATTAATGTCTTTTTGGACTGCCCCTTTTCAAGTCTAAGCAGGTTAATTTGGTAATTAAATATGCCATGGTTACTTTTGGTGCAATTAATTGGGTATGCAGGTACTGTTACATACAATGTGAATGTGAGTAACACACTTGGATTTAGAGATCATTTTGTAATGATAGATACCTTTTATAGTATTAAATTAGTAATAAGAGTATCAGAATATCATATGATATGTAAATATAAGGGCAGAGTTGTTATTTTAAAATATGATTAACCCTTACTATTCATCTAGAGGGGGCAGAGGAAAGTATGTTACTCTTATTTTTACTTTAAAGATGAGGCAACTGAACATAATAATAATAATAAAAAAAAAAGATGAGGCAACAGATGGTCATTGTTGCTGTCACTGTAAAATAGTAGTGTGGTGAGTCATAATTTAGATTACCAATCTAGGCCTCCAGCTGGGTGGGTGGCTCTGTGAAACTGACTAGACTCATTCGGAAGCCATGGTCTGATGTGTTCTCCACAGGCTGACGAAAACCATGACCTCCTTTTCACAGATATAAGTGCAAGGTCTGGAGTCAAATGGTCTGAGTTAAAATCCTGGTTTTACTGCTTACTGGCTATGGGTGCTTTGCTGTCTCTCTGATCTTCAGTTTTTGTATCCATAAATTTGCTGTAATAATTCTTGGGTTGTGGTGAGGACTAAATGAATTAATACATATTAAGTGTAACAGTGCCTGGCACACAGTAGTAAATGATATTATTTACTATTTCATACTCTAGGGTCTTTCACAGTATCTAGTTGTCCAAAAAATAGCCTTCTAAGTTGCTACTATTTAGAAAACTCCCTAGTTCCCTCCCTACCTATTTCTTCCTTCCTTCCTCCCTTCTTTCCTTCCTTCCTCCCTCCCTCCCTTCCTCCATTCCTCCCTTTTCTCTCTTCCCCCCTCCCTTCCTTCTTTATTTTTTTTCTTATTTTTCCTTCTTTCCTTCCTTCCACAAACATTTATTGAACATTTACTCTGCTTAGGCATTGAATATGAGGGGAAGAAATTTTACTTACCCTGTTTGTTAGATTGAACAGTTTGCTGGTCTAGACATTATTCAGCACTTCCAAAATGAATGAGGCAAGGGTATTGGAATCTTTGATCCCCCAACTCTTCCTATCTTTCAAGTTTTGAGTCCTTTCTGCTCTTGGCTAGATTTTGTCTTGTGTCCACATAATTTACCCCATCACTATCCCATTAACCTTGCTTTTAGATAATAATCAAGGTCTCAAGACTAATTCTGTCTACAAGAATTTTTACAGTCTGGTCCAACCCAATTTCTCTTCCTTAGTTTTCCAAAAATTATTTGTTTATTTTGCTTGAGCATATTTGTCTCCATGCCTTTGCTCACATAGTTCCTTCTACTTGAGTATAGCATTTCCTGTAGTCAGGAAATTAAATTCTCTGGAGTCCAGATTAAACCTCACTCTTCTGTAAAGCTTTCCCAGACCACGCTTAGTGTAAGATATCTTTTCTTCCTTTGGGAGTCCATTGTATTTGTCTGAATCTCTTTATGGTCCTTGCTGAGTATCCTTTGAATGCAGGAACCATTTTAATAATTCTTTCTATCCTTCCTCCCAGCATTTGATACTGAAGAGGTACAATGATAATAAATCTTCAGTAAATATCAGTTGATTGGATTTGTTGACACAGGGGCAGTTTCTTTATATGACATATTTCAATGTAAAATATAATGTAAATTTAAAAATCATCTGAAAATAATTGAAGTATGTGAAACTTTTTCATCACACTTCAGAGTTTAGGGAAATTTTATCTTTTAAAACACAACCATAGTGCTAGGTACTGGGTGGCAGAACATTTAGATAAATAAAAATGGTCTCTGATCTCAAGGTACTCAAGGAAAAAAAGTATAAATCAAGGCAGAAGGTGGTAAATTCTTAAGAAGTAGGAATGCGTTTTGGTAGTGTGGGACTATTTAATATTGGTTGTGTGAATTAGGGAATGCTTTATCAGTTAAGTTGAACCAAGCTTTGACTCCAGAAAGGAATTTGGTAGAAAGGGAATGGGAGTGTAGACAGACTGTCATGAGCAGAAGACAGGGTAGTTTGTGGCATGTGCTGAGAATGGAGGCAGCTGATGCAGTTTGGAATCAGTTCATTAAAGACTTGATGGCTTTTGAGACGTGAAAATAACATGGGCCAAACTGTTTAAGCAGGATAGCCCTGGTGGCCTCTTTAGAGAGAAATGAGATTTGAAGCTATTTGAAAAGGAAACCAATTTTATAGTAAGTTTTCCCGCTTTATGCATTTTTAGAAACGTGAGAAAAATCTGAATCTTTCAAAATTCAGTGTTGTTAAAAACCCAGAATTTCTAATAAGAAATGAACTAACCAATGTCCACTCCCCTCACTTGTTTTCAGATTAGAGATAGCAGTCTTTCTGATTCACTGAGTTCTTTCTTTGGCTTGTTGATTTCCTGCATCATCTTTAGCTTTGAGGTGTGTTAAGAAATATGGAAACATTTTGTGATTTATCACTTAGCTTTTTGGATACAATTCAACAAAGTGAAATGCAGCACTAACAGTTGAAGTTAATAGGCATTAACCTCAGGATCCAAATTATTGATCTATCTCTCAGTCAGAATTAAATTCTAATGCTGAATTATACCAAAGGGAATATGTAATTTTATACTCTTTGAAGTATAAAGAATGCTGTGAAGGGATTTTTCACTTAAATGTAGTTATTTTGGTTGTTTTAAAAATATGTGCTCAGAGGTACAAGGTAAGAGGAAAACATCTTGGGATGGTGCAGTTCAGGAAATGAGGGCAGTTATTTTAGGTCATCAAAAAAAAAAAAAAAGGCAAAGCACTGTGGAGTTTTCTGTCTCAGGCCAATGCTTCTATCATCTGGGTGTGCTAGTGTAGTGTTATTGCAATGGGTAACTGCCTTGGGCAGGCAGCCGAGGAATGGACTGTATACTAATTATACACTCAACTGCCCAGGTAACATGGAGGAGCCATGGAATAACTAAGAATGGACTTTGCACCCTGGAAGTAGCTACAGCATTCCTGGGTGGATGTCGAAGGAGTCCGAGGTTGTATCTGGACTCTCCCTAGCTCACTGTACATCCCTGAGATTTAAGTTTTCTGTCTTTAAAATAAAGTACACATCCATTGATGTGATTTCAGCTGATAATGGATTTGTTGTGAGGGTCAGTTTCATCAGGTCAAAGTGTACTTTGAAATATTTGGTAGGTATACATTAGTGAAATTATCATCACTCTTTTGAATGTTGGTAGTTCTTTAAAAAAAAAGAGAAAATATCATATATTTTGAATAAATGGCTGGACTTGGAGGGGGGAAGAGAAGAAACATTTTCTCAAAATTATATAAAAGGTACAACTTGGTAAGATTTTCCTAGCAGCAATGAAGACCATCTACTTTGACAAACAGATTAAACAAATAAAGCAAATTTGCTTCTATACTTCATTAAAATGCCACACAAAAAATTTTAAAAATCCCTTGAAACATGAGAATCCTGGATATAAAGCATTTAGGTAGTAATGCATTTTTTTAAAAATGAAGATTAGAAGTTCATTGTTTACCAGGTATGTTTGAAAAAATAGAATCTATATTTTAAAATAGATACATTTCAACAAAATGATCACATTATCAGCTGAATTTGTTAAAAAACATTAACTGGATAAATATTTATTCAGTGTTTCCTAAGGAGACGGTGTGGTGTACTGAACAAATGTGGAATGTGGCAGGTCTGAATTAAGTGGGTGTGAATTTGAAAACCAGATCTAATATTCCTGGATGTGAGACTTCAGGAAAATATCTTAACATCTCTGAACCTTAGTGTCCTTATCTGTAAAATGGGTTAAAAATTCCTTCCTACTTCACAGAATTGTGGATTATGGATAGCTCATAGTGCCTGGTACCTGGTAGGTACTAAATGAGCAATGTCTTATAACAGATATTTGATAGATGGTAACTATTACGGATATCTTTGCTGCTACTGCTAAGCATTGTACTAGTAGTTGAGAATAAACATCTTTCTGTACCAAAAGGAAAGGATTTCCTTTCCTTTTTGAATACACTGTTCTAATGAAAGGGGAGATATCTCATTGATAACCTAAAATTATATCACAAAATGTTTTAATTTTCATAATATGATTGGACATAGCATTGTGGTCAAGAGAAGAAATATATACATACCCTGTTTATATATACCTTAATTTGGAAAGAAAATAGTCTTCCTCCCCTCTTTTCTCCCTTGCTCTTTTCTACAGATAGGTAAATAGTTTTGTTGAGCACCTACTCCATCCAAGCTGGACACAAGGGTTCTGTCCTGGGGGGTATAGCAGTGAACGAGACAGAAATGACTCGCGCTATTAAAAAGCCTATTATTTTTTTAATGTTTTTTTTTATTATATTATGTTAGTCACCATACAGTACATCCCTGATTTCTGATGTAAAGTTCGATGTAAAAAGCCTATTCTAATGAGACAGATAGATGTAAAGAACTAAGGGAACTAATTTTGTTAAGTTAATTCAAACATTGAAAAAAGAAACCAAACACCTTTCAGCATGACATTTCTCAAAATGGGCAAACATCTAGTACTTGTTTCTCCTTCCAAGTTATAGCAGCTTAAGGGAACTTTTAATAAAAAGTTCTTAACACAGCAGACCTATCCCATTTCAATGATCTTAAGAAAAAAAAAATCCATTTCAAGATTGGAATTGTGAAGTTGCAATCGGACCAGCTTACTGCAGCTGTAATTAACTCTGTGTGACAGTGCCCTGTAAGGCCAGAGCCTGTATTATGTGATGAGGGAGTAACTCCCACTTGCCCACTTACTTAATTGTGCCTTTGAGCCCTTCTTGAAACCTCATGAGTTTCCTCTCCTTCTATTTTTAGATTTGATTTTCTTTACCATATGCCAAAAATGACCATCATAATGGTGAATATCTTCCTGACAGAAGGAAGCACACCTAAGGCCCAGCCACACAGTGTCTGCCCAGTTTAGAGGGCTCTGAATAGCAGATAACACAGACATGTGCTTGGGAACAAGGGTTCCCAAGACCCTTGTTTTGCTCTGGTAGCTTTTTTCAAATAAGTTTTCTAAAAAAAAAAAAAAAAATCAGCTTCATTGCAGTTTGTTTTTACATTTTATTTGGAAGACAGTTACAGGATTTAAAAAACTAAGATGTAAGTAAGGGGTACCTGGCTGCCTCAGTCAGTAGAACATACAATTCTTAATCTGAGGGTCTTGAGTTCAAGCCCCATGTTCGGCATGGAGCTTACTTAAACAACAACAAAAATCCCAAAAAACCAAAAAACAAAACTAAGATATAAAAGTAAAGAAACTGTAATATATGCTACATTTCTTAGCTATGTGACTTTAAGCAAGGCTCTTAACCTCTTAAACTTTCCCTTTTCCTCATCTATAAAATAAAAGGATTCACCTAGATCTTTTCTAAGCTCCTTCTTAATTCTCAAAGAATTTTGTATTTCTAGAATTCCATGAACTCTTTTTTTCTTACATTTTCTTTTATATTTCTACATTTTACTTAAAATATAAAATGGTTATTTTTCTGCTCCAATTCACTTTTACCAAAAAATCATGAAAAATGTGTAAAGAATACGGTTTATTTAAAAGATTTATTTTGAAATAAACAACATATATCTTGGCTTTGCTCTTCTATACTTATTTTTTTATTCTTCTGTCACAAATATTTGAGTCCCTCAGTGAAATAATGCATGTTTTTGAATTTCTATTCAAAATTAGAATTCTGTTTTTGAATTATACGGACTGGAAAAATACCCTTTGGCTTAAACCTCTAGACTAGAACCTGAGGGCCAGAGATCATGGATAGGTTTCAATGGTTCCATGAATCACTTGAAATTGTAGGTATAGCATTTAGTGGATGCGCCTTGTATACTTATATGGGCAGAGAGCTATCATCAGATTATCAAAGGAGCCTATAATCCCCCCAGATTTAAGAACTACTTACTGCTCCAGATAGATCAGCAAACAGTATTACTTTGAGAAACACCTGGTAGCATTTATAACACACCCATGAGATCAGGGTGGATAGGGTTGATCAGCATATGCCCCTTTTGAAAGAAATTAGGTTCTGTCATGGACCACAGATGCAAATGCTGAAATGTCATTTAAAATAAAATAAAGGTAATTCATTGCCTTTTTTGTTATTCTTTTGTTGGTATTGGTGTGTCAAACTTCTCCTTTTTCCCCTTACTTTCTACTTCATGTATGTAGTAATGTTTGATTATCTTTGCTAACTAAGAAACTCACTTAGTAGCCTTTTTTTTTTTTTTGAGAGAGCGAGCGAGAGCAAGAGTGGGGGAGGGGCAGACAGGGAGGGAAAGAGAATCCCAAGCAGGCTCCACAGCTAGTGCAGAGCCCAGTGTGGGGCTCAGTTTCACGACCCTGAGATCATGAGCTGAAACCAAGAGTTGGATAGATGATCAACTGAGTGAGCCACCCAGGTGTCCTCTTTGTAGCCAATTTTTAATTTTAATTTTAACACTTTTAATACTCTTATAGAAGTTGTATATTCTAGAGGCTAAGACATTTAAGTTTTGAGAATCATAGTGAAATAAATTGAATGTGACTAAGTATTACAAAATAGAATGATCTGTCCCTGTACTTTGGAGAGTTTAATTATATGTAAGTACTGGGCTGGGGCTGGACCCTGGGACCAAAAATACCCTAAAAAAACACACAAGCAAAAAAATTATCTTGAAATATGATGTCAAGTATGTTGGAAAATACTGATATCAGAAATTGACCTTAATTCAGAATTTCTGGGGATTAATTTTATCTTGAGTTGCTTCAGAAAAAGATATTCAGGTATGTTTGGAAAATGCTGGGCTGCCATGTTTTTGCACTGATGTTTGTAGTTCTATGTAAATGGTGCCTTCTGGAGTTGTGCTGTGTGGTCACCAGGGGTAAATGCCAGATACATCTCTTTTAGCCTATTAAAGGCTCTGAGAAGCCCTGCAGTAACAGTTTTAATTTTGTTTATTGATTACACAACTTAAAAAAATTTTATCTGGTGGACTAGTGTTCTGCAGAATACCAGACAATTACAACTGGATTTAACCAGATAATTTACTTTTGAGGTATAGAATGCTATACCTTGAAGTGTTCAGTGCTGTTTAATGGATTGGGCAAATTTTCCCTAGACAATTTTCCCAGAATCACTATAAATTTTTGGTCAAATAGTGGCAGGTAACATTGATCAAGCACTTATTATGTATACATCAAAATCCTAGTTACATGAAAGGTGTTTTTGCTATTTTTATTTTACATATGAGGAAACTGATATATAAAGAAATCAGATGACTTGACAAGATTTGGCATAGTTAACCAATGGTGGAGGCAGAAATGAACCTGGATGGTTTCACTATAATACATGGAACATAATCCATTTGTTTTCCCCCTAAATCCTTAATTCTTACCATGGCAATATAATGCTACTTTTAGAAGAGGTCACGGATGCAGCGTGGGCAAAGGGTAAGTCCTGAAATAACATAGTCTTCCATTTCCCCATTTGCACTACTCATGGTGTCTCTCAGTTTCCAAAGGCTTAGATGGGAGGACTTTTTACTCATTATCTCCAGCCATCTCATTTTCTTGCTTTTCTCTTTTTTTACTGTACACTTTAAAATGTTAACTTTAGACAGATTCATCTTTCCTCATAACCTGACTTCCTTTAAGCTCAGCTGAATTCCTTCGAGGACCCAGTCGGGACGATTGGTTTAGATAATGAATGGGGGGTGGTGGATTGGGAAGTGACTGTATATAAAACGGGAATGGAGCATTGCATTTAAGCTCTAAATACCTCCAAAGAGATGGAGAAAGTGCTTTACCTCCTTAAAACCTTGCTCATTTTTGCCATTTATAGAGAGGAAGTACATGCAACCTGATGCTCATTTCTCCTCAGATGTGACAAATTGCTTTTATTAATGCCAAAATGAGGAATTACACAGATATTTCAAAAATTTTATTGAATTATAATGTACACACAATAAAGTGCATGGATCTTAGGTGTGCAATAAGTGAATGTTCACATATACATACACCTGTGTAACCACCACTCTGATGAAGATCTACAATTTTTCCAACACCTCAGAAGGATTCCTCATGCCCCTTCCCAGTCATTGCCCTCCCTTACACAGAGGTAACCATTATTCTAAAGTCCAACACCATAGATTAGTTTTACCTGTTCCTGAGTTTTATATACATTGAAATTATTCAGTATGAACTTTTTAATGTCTGACTCCTTTTGATTATCATTATATCTGTGAGATTCATACGTGGTCTTGCCTATGGCAATATTTCATTCTTTTTCTATGTAGTATTCCATTATATGAACATATACTACAATTTATTTATTTTTCCATTTTTACTATTGATGGATATTGGATTATTTAAATTTTTGTCTATTATTAATAAAACTGTATGAACATTCTTACATATATTTTTGAAGACATATGAGCTCTTCTCTCTTGGGTATATAACTAGGAATGAAATTGTTGGGTTGCAGGATATGCATACATTTTGCTTTAGTGTTTTTTGCTCAAGAGTTTTTCAAAGTGTTTTTTTTTCCCACCAGTAATATATGAGAATTCTAGTTGCTCCACATACTTAATAACTCTTGGTATTGTCGGTCTTAAATGTTAGTCATTCTGGTGATTGTTTAGTGATATAGATATTTTATGCACAGTGAGAAATTCGAGACTTGTGTGTCTTTAGTTTGTTTTTCAGTTCAACAAATATTTATTTTGAGCTTATGTTCAAGGTGCTCAAATGTACTTAGAGCAAGCTTACAGTCTAAAGTAAGTCATGTTTTGCTTGACGGAGCATAAAATCACATTTTGTAAAGATTTACTAATACTTGCTAAGCACTTAGTGTGCTTAGTGCTGGGAAGAATCTAAAAAGTAAAAGTAGAGGCCCAGTCCTTGCCCTCAATGATTGTGTAGTTATAGGGAAATAAAATCAATGCACCAAAAATGAAATATCCAGGATGACATGATAGCATCTAAACGCTAAATTGTATGTGATAGACTGTAAGTGGTATGGGAAGAAGGAATTGACATTGGTGTTCCTCAGGTTACCATTGGAAGCTCTCTTTTTCAGCTTCACATATTGAATCAATCACTAAGTGCTATCAGTTTTACTTTCTAAATATCTGGAATCTCTTTGCTTCTACTGCAACTGTAAGTCAACATTTTTGATTTGTTTGTATGTAGTACATGAAAACTGCCTTGTAGGGCGCCTGGGTGGCTCAGTCAGTTAAGTGTCTGCCTTGGGCTCAGGTCATGATCCCAGGGTCCTAGGATCAAGTCCCGCATCTGGCTCCCTGCTCAGTGGAGAGTCTGCTTCTTCCTCTGCTCCTTTCCCCTTCTTGTGTGTGCTCTCTCTCACAAAAATAAAATAAATAAAATCTTTTTAAAAAAATAAAACTGCCTTGTAAGTGGTCTCCCAGCTTTCATTTTTAGTCCTCTTTTATCCATTCTCTTATCGTAATGTTCTTCCTATAAGCTAGGTCTCATCACTTAAAGTTGTGCTCCTACTTAAAATTCCTTAATTGTTTCCCATTGTTTCTGGGCAAAATCATGTCTGTAGCATGTTACCTAAGACTTTATCATACTCTAGCCATGGCCAATATTTCTAGCTTCATATTTTGCCACCTTTCATAGGTATATGTACAATTTTCCATACACCCTGAATTACTTTCATTTTCCTTGACCCACTGTGACATTTCATACGTTTGCATTTGGTATTTCCCTTTGTATTTCTCTTCATTAAAGACTTTGATGAAGGTTTACTTCTCTTAGGAAGCCATTTCTGATCTACCATTTATGTCTGTGCTCCGTTATTCAGAATTCTGTGCATTCTGCTCACAGAGTGTTGTTAATTGTTGGTTCATTTATTCATTTTCTCTGTTAGATTGTGACCTTCTTGAGGACAGAGCCATTGTCTTTCATAAATAGATGGTCAATAAATATGTAGATTAGCTGGAATTTTAGCCACTCACCATATAGGATTTTTATAGATGAACAGGATGGGATTATGTATTTCTAAGAGGTGGAACATATAGCAAAAGCATGGTGGTGGGAATTAACATTGTGTGTATGGGGAATAGGAGAAATTAGTGGAAGCGTGTTTAGAAGGGTGACCAATGTTGCAAATACTTAACTAGAATGGATCATTTATGTTGAAGAATACAAGAATAGAGACTAAAAAAGCAGGATGAGGTATGGTTATGGAGGGCCTTGAGCGTCTGCTAGAGATGGTTAGGCTTGATGTGGATAACAAGAGGTTGTCATTATAGGTTTTCGAATAGGGGAATAATGTGATGAAAGCAAGCTTAAAGGGCTATTATTTTAGTAGCAATCTGCAGAGTGGATTTTAGAGGAGGGATTAGAGTTAGTGAGACAGTATAGAAGGCTTTCAAGATAAGGTAGGTGAGATGAGAGTTTAGACAATGGTAACGGCTGTGTGGAAACAGATGAAGAAATAGATACACATAATATTTTAAAGGATGCATTGATATGACTTAGCAATAGACTGGTATATGACTTCGTTTTTTAAAAACTCTGCTCAGTTCAGTAAGAAGCCAGGGGAATTGGCTTTCCCAGTTTTACTTAAAGAATATCAAATTGCAACCTTCTCTCTTCTTGATCTTGTGTGAAGTTGATGGCACTTACTTCAAATCCTTATTATCATTTACTATCCACCCAAATCCATTTATAACTATCATAGAGAACATAACAGACTCTCAGTCTTCCTTTCCCTGCAGTTGGCTGCTAACATTCATGCTCATGACTCATATAATTCTTCCCTGTCAGCACTTCACATCAGCCATGCACTGTTAAAGACTTAATCATCGTGTGGCATAAATCCACCTAGAATTAGAGGCTCACAGAATTCTGAAACCCAAAGGACTACATATATAGTTCATATTCATTTTGGAGATGAGACTCTGAAGCCAGAAATATTAGTGACTTATCTAGCATAACATAGCTAGTTAGTTGTAAGTCTTCTGAATTTTAGTCCATAATGCTTTCCACTAATTATATCATAATATATTTTGCAATCCTGAATTTTTATGTTACAAAACATGATTATCTTTTTCTTAGATCAAAAATTCAGCAACTGCTCCTTGTATTGCTGTACTCACTGAACAATGTCCTTGTCTACCAGGATTCCTATCTTCAGGAGCTTCTTTACTCCATTAAACACCTTCTTACTACATATGACTCCTTGTTTGGTCTGCAGGACATTTATAGCTATTTTAATGCTCTTCGTACTAATATACTAGGTTTTCTCATCTTTTTATATTTTTTAATGTGATCACTGTGGCTCCTTTTTCTTCTTCTCAATTTCTGTGTTTGTGTTCCTAGAATGCAGACCTAATGAGAAAAAAAAATCATGCAATTGTGATGACATGAACCTCTACAATTTTATGCTCTTGGTTCTTAGAATTGTCATACTTTCCTATCTCTACATTAAGCTAATATTTCTATTTTTTCTTTACTTTTAATTAAACTATAGTATACATAAAGAAAAACGTACTTTTGCTTTTGACTTTTGAGAAAAGGAAGACCTTCAGGAACAATCAAATGTTTCTTCTTTCTTTTTTTTTGAACTTAATATGTCAGTTTGTCCTTACTTTGTCAAGTTTCCCAAAATGTATTTTATAAAATGTATTTTGTAAAAAACTAGTCTCACTTTGTAAAAAACAGAATTCCATGTTGAGTATATTTTAGAAATATTCATTTTGTATTCCTTTCTTGAATTTAACAAGCTCAATTACAAAGTCTTTAAGAAATTTAATAAAGCAGTTTTATACTTTTACTTAATGCAGTGTTTTACAAATTTACTTGTCTATGGAACCATTTTTATTCTAACATTCATTAATATCCATCAGTACCAATGTACCATAAAGTGATTGGGTGTGGATGATGTTTTTAGAGCTCTGTACTTGTGAGAATGGTGATTACTACAGGGAAAAGAAAGTTGGATGGATGGAACTTGAATGGGAAGACAAACGAATTCAGTTTTTAGTTCTAAGATTAAGGTGATGACATATTCCTGGAAGTTTATAGGATTTAAGTCCAGGGAATTGCTCTTTTGTTGATCTAATCCTGTAAAACATACCACCCCCAAATTAATAAACAATCGTTTTTATTTGCTCATGATTCTATAATCTGGGCTGCTTATCTGGATGGCTCTTTGGCTATTCTTGAGGTTATCTTGGGGCCTGGGCTCAGCTAACATGCTAGTGCCTGAATTTTTTTCCTCTCTCTCCTCCACGTGGTGTCTCCTAATGGTGTTTCTTTTAGGGCAGACAGACTCTACATGGCTGTGCTTGATTCCTAGCAGCACAAAAGTAGAAGCTGTCAGGATTCCTAAAGGTGTTGGCTCACAACTGGGACAGCGTAATTTATGCTGCATTTCATTGTTTCAAAGCAGGTCACAAGCCTAGCTGAGATTCATGGCGAGGGGACTACAGAAGGTTGTGGCTACAGGGTGGCATGGGTGTTTGGGTGCCACCATAGAGCTGACTGCCACAGATGCCATATAGCAAATGGGATAGAGAGTATAGAAGATTGAAAAAGAGGATTTAAAATTTCCTATTTAGTTATCGGTTTCTCACACTAGAACGTTGAGGCAAGGACTGTATTTGGTTTACTATTATATTCCCAGCCTTTTGCACAGTGTGAGGTACTTAGGAGGAATTCAATAAACTTTTGTTTAGTAAATGAATATATAAAAAGAGAAAAACAGAGGGTTAAGTACTGAACCTACAGAAATTATTCACGGAGTGGGGTATATGGGGAGGAGTTAGAGAACCAACCAAAGGGAGAATTTCAAAGGAAAGGATGGTGGATGATAGTATTTATGGTAGCAGAAAAGTCAAGGAGAATTAAGGTAGAGAAAAACCTAAGGGCTTTTATTAGGGTTCTTTGAAACTACAACTATCATTCTTTATTTTGTCCTCCTTTTTTGGTTGATTGAAATGGTTTTAGAGATCAAGTTTTTAAATCTCTAGCCAAATTTTATGCTCTCAGGCACTTTAAAGCGTAATGGTCCCACTGAATTGGTATTATGGTAATTAGACTGAAGGAAGAATAATGCTTGACAAGTAGCTAAAATTTTTTGTAAAATGTTATCATTCTGTAAAATCTTTAATGTATAGGGAAAATTAAACTATTAAGATTAGAAAAGACGATAGGCTCTAGAGTTACTATCAGAAGTAGAAATCGTATCTATTTTTTAAAATTGAAATGTAATTGAGATACAACATTATATTAGTTTAAGGTATACGACATAATTATTTGACATTTGTACACTTGCAGAATGATCACTACATTAAGTCTACTTACTGTCTGTCACCATACAGAGTTGCAGCATTGTTTTCTTTTGATGAGAAATTCTAAAATTTACTTGCTTATCAACTTTTGAATTTGAAATACAATATTATTGACTACACTCCTCATGCTGTACTTTACATTCCTGTGATGTTTATTTTACAGCTGGAAATTTGTACCTCTTGATCCCCCTTCAACCATTTTGCTCAACTCCCCTTTACTGTGGCAACCACCAATCTGTTGTTCTCTGTCTATGGTCTGGGTTTTGTTCTGTTTTTTAGGTTTTGCGTATAAGAGAAATCATGTGGTATTTGTCTTTCTCTATTTCACTTAGCATTGATACCCTCTAGATTCATCCATGTTGTTTCAAATGGCAAGATTTCATTATTTTTTACAGCTGAGTGGTATTCCATTATATATATATGTATATATATATATTCACCACATCTTCTTTATCTATTCACCCATTGATGGACTTTTAGCTTGTTTCCATATTGTGGCTATCATAAATAATGCTGCAGTGAACATAAGGATGCATATATCTTTTCAAATTAATGTTTTCATTTTTTGGAATAGATACCCAGAAGTGGAATTCCTGGATCATATGATAGTTCTATTTTTATTTTTTTGAGGAATCTCTGTACTGTTTTTTATGCCGGCCTCACCAATTTATTTTCCCACCAACAGTGCATAAGAGTTCTCTTTTCTCTACTTCCTAATAACACCTGCTATTTTTTGTCTTTTGAATAATAGCTATTCTGACAGTGTGAGGTGATACCTCATTGCGGTTTTGATTTGCATTTCCCTGATTAGTGATGTTGAGCAGGTTTTCATGTGCCTATTGGCCATCTATATGTCTTCTTGGAAAAATGTCTGTTCAGATCATCTGCCTCCTTTTTAAATTGGATTGTTTTCCTTTTTGCTATTGAGTTATACAAGTTCTTCATCTATTTGGGATATCAACCCTTTATTGGATATATGATTTGCAAATATTTTCTCCCATTCAGTGGGTTGCCTTTTTATTTTGTTGATGGTTTCCTGTGCTGTACAGAAGCTTTTTAGTTTGATGTAGTCCTATTTGTTTGTTTTTGCTTTTGTTGCCATTGCTTCTACAGTCAGATCCAAAAAATAGCACTAAGACCAATGTCAAGGAACTTACCATCCATGTTTTCTTCCAGGAGTTTTTAATGGTCTTATATTAAAGTCTTTAATTCATTTTGCATTAATTTTTGTGTATTATGTAAGGTAGTGATCCTGTTTCATTCTTTTGCATGTGGCTGTCCAGTTTTCCCATCAGCATTTATTGAAGAGATTGTTCTTTCCCATTATTTATATATTCTTGCCAACTTTATTGTAAATTGCTTGACCATGTATGTGTGGGTTTATTCCTGGGCTCTCTATTCTGTTTCATTGATCTAGTATCTGTTTTTATGCCAGTACCATACTGTTTTGTTTACTATAGCTTAGTACTATAGTTTGAAATTAAGTAGTGTGATGTCTCCAGCTTTGTTCTTTTTCATGATTGCTTTGGCTATTCAAGATCTTTGTACTTTCATACAGATTTTAGGATTGTATGTTCTAGTTCTATGAAAAGCACTATTGTAATTTTGATAGGGATTGTATTGAATCTGTAGACTACTTTGGGTAACATGGACAAAGTTCTTCCAATCCACGAACATGGAAAATCTTTATATTCATTTGTGTCTTCTTCAATTTCTTTCATTGATGTCTTCTAGTTTTTAGTGTACAAGTCTTTTACCTCCTTTGTTAAATTTATTCTAAGGTATTTTATTCTTTTTGGTGTAATCGTAAAGGGGATTATTTTCTTATTTTCTCTTTCCGATAGTTTGTTGTTAGTATATAAAAATGCATCAAATTTTTATATTGATTTTATACCCTGTAACTCTTTTGATTATATTTATTAGGTCTAACAGTTTTTCAGTAGAGTCTTTAGAGTTTTCTATATCTAAAATCATGACATCTGCAAATAGTGACAATTTACTTCTTTTTTTCCATTTTGGATGCCTTTTAGTTTTTTGGGTTTTTTTTCCCCCTGCCTAATTGCTCTAGCTACGACTTCCAATACTGTGTAGAATAAAAGTGGTGAGAGTGGGCATCCTTGTCTGGTACCTGATTTTAATGAAAAACTTTCAGCTTTTTGCCACTGAGTATGATATTAGCTGTGGGCTTGTCATATATGGCTTTTGTTATGTTTAGGCGTGTACACTTTATGCCCATGTTTTGAGAGTTCTTTTTTAATTGTAAATGGATGTTGACTTTTGTCAAATGTTTTTCCAGTGTCCATTGATATGATCATATGATTTTTTCCTTCATTTGTTAATGTCTATCATTTTGACTGATTTGCAATTATGGAACCATCCTTGCATCCCCAATGAAATCCCATTCAATCATGCTGAATGATCCTTATAATGTATGATCCACTTTGGTTTGCTAATATTTTATTGAGGATTTTTGAATTTATGTTCTTCAGGGATATTGGCCTATAATTTTTGTGTGTGGCATCCTTGTCTTTTTTTGTTATCATGGTAATGTTGGCCCCATAAGATGAGTTTGGAAGCATTCCCTCCTCTTCGGTTTTTTTGGAAGAATTTGAGAAGGATAGGTATTAAATCTTTGAATGTTTGATAGAATTCACCAGTGAGGCTGTCTGGTCCTGTGCTTTTGTTTGTTGGGAGTTTTATGAGTATTGATTCAATCACCTTATCAGTAATTGGTCTAATCAGATTTTTAATTAATTAGTTAAGTAATTAATGACTTTTAAAAATATTTATTTATTTGAGAGAGAGAGAGCACACATCTGAGTGGGGAGAGGGGCAGAATGAGAGGGAGAGAAATCCTCAAGCAGACTCCCCCATGAGCCTGAAGCCCCATGCGAGGCTCAATCCCAGGCCCCTGAGATCACGACCTGAACTGAAATCAAGAATCAGATGCTTAACCAACTGAGCTACTCAGGCGCCTCCAGATTTTTTATTTATTTATGAGTCAGTCTTGGAATATTGTGTTTCTAGGAGTTTATCCATTTCTTCTAGGTTGTCTAATTTGTTGGTGTGTAATTATTTCTAGTAGTCTCTTATGATTCTTTGCTTTTCCTTGGTATCATTTGTAATTTCTTTATTTCTGTTTTTATTTATTTGAGTCTTCTCTCTCTTTTTCTTAGTGAGTCAACTGAATGGTTTGTTAATTAAAAATTTTTTTTTCAAAGAACCAGCTCTCAGTTTCATTGATCTTTTCTATCATTATGTAGTGCATATCTTTGTCTTTTATTATAGTCTTTGTATTAAAGTCTATTTTTCTATTTTGTTTAATATCGTTATAGGTACCCCTACTTGCTTTTGCTTTCCATTTGCATAGAGCAACATTTTCCATTTCTTCACTTTCAGTTGTGTAAGCAGCATGTAGGTGGGTCCTGTTTTTAAAATATATTCAACCACTCTGTGTCTTTTGATTAGAAAATTAAGTCCATTTACATTTTAAGTAATTATTGATAGGTATGTAGTTATTACCATTTTGTTAATTGTTTTTTGTTTGTTTGGTAGTTCCTCTCTGTTCCTTTCTTTTTCTTTTGGTTTCTTCCTATGTGGTTTGATGACTTTCTATAGTGTTGTACTTAGATTTTTTTCTCATTATCTTTTGTGCATCTACAATGAGTTTTTGTTTGTGGTTACCATGTAATTAATTAATTACAAATTAATTTTGAATGCATTGTAAACTCTACATTTTTATCCATACCCTCTTGATGTTTTATATGTTTGATGCCACATTTTATATATTTTTATTTTGTGTATTCCTTAACTAATTATTGTGCTTATAGTTATTTCTATTACTGTTTTAACCTTCATACTACCTGATCGGTGATTAATCCATTGTTTTTATTGGTAAGATTTTTACCTTTATCAGTAAGATTTTTAAAAATATTTTTTCTGGGGCGCCTGGGTGGCACAGCGGTTAAGTGCCTGCCTTCGGCTCAGGGCGTGATCCCGGCGTGATGGGATCGAGCCCCACATCAGGCTCTTCCGCTATGAGCCTGCTTCTTCCTCTCCCACTCGCCCTGCTTGTGTTCCCTCTCTCACTGGCTGTCTCTATCTCTGTCGAATAAATAAATAAAATCTTAAAAAATTTTTTTTTTCTTATTACTAATTAGTGTCCTTTCTTTTCAGTTTAAAGAAGTTCTTTTAATATTTCTTGTAAGTCTGTGTTAGTGTTGATGAACTCTTGTAGCTTTTGTCTGTCTGGAAATCTCTCCTTTAGTTCTGAATGATAACCTTGCCTGGTAGAGTATTCTTAATTGGGAATTTTTGTCATCTGGCACTTTTAAGCCATTTTTTTCTGGCCTGCAAAATTTCTGCTGAGAAATCTGCTGGTAATCTTATGGGGGTTCCCTTCTATATAACAAGTTGTTTTTCTGCTGCTTTTAAAAATTCTCTCTTTATCCTTAAGTTTTGATATTTTGCTTATAATGACTCTTGGTGTGGATCTCTTTGGGTTCATCTTGTTTGTAACTTTCTGGGCTTCCTGGATCTAGATGTCTGTTTTCCTTACCAGGTTAGGGAAGTTTTCAGCCATTTTTCTTCAAATAAGTTTCCTGCCCTATCCCTCTTTCTTCCCCTTTTGGCACCCCTGTAATGCAAATATTATTGCTTGATGTTGTCCAAAAGTCTCTGAAAAGCTGTCTTCATTTGCTGAAGAATTCTTTTTACTTTTTGTAGCTCTGTTTGGGTGAGTTCCACTTTTCTGTCTTTTAGCTCACCAACTCTGTCTTCTGCTTAATCTAGTTTGCTGTTTAATCCCTCTAGTGTATTTTTCAGTACCAGTTATTTTATTTTTCAGCTCTGTAACTTCTCTTTGGTACTTTCTTATATTTTCTATCTTTGTTGAAGTCCTTGTTGTATTCATTCATTCTTCTCCCAAGTTTAGCGACCATCTTTATGACCAAGATGTTGAACTCTTCATCAGATACGTTCTTTATCTTTTTTTCATTAGGGTTTTTGTTTTGGAGGTTTTATCTTGTTCTTTCATTTGCAACCTGTTCCTCTGTCTCCTCATTTTGTTTGACTCTCTGTGTTTGTTTCTATGTATTAGAAAAAAAGACTATCTCCCCCAGTCTTGCAGGAGTGGCTTTGTATAGGAGAACCTATCATCCAATCTTGCCTTAGCTCTTTGTCATCTCTCAAACCTTTGTGGTTGTCTAAGTAGCCTGATTTTTCTTGGTAACTCCCAGTTGTTAAGGGTATGACAAGACCTGTGAATCTTCTAGAGGGAGGGATCTCAGTTGAGATCTGATTGGAAGTTAGACCATCAGGCAACAGATTAAAGGTATGCAAATATATATAATGTCCCCTGGGATCACAATCACAGACACTGCTGGCCACCAGACCAAGTGGTCTGGAGGTGCCCCCTTAGCAACAGTTGCAAAATATGGGCTCTTGATGAGTTTATGAGCTCCTTTCTAGGAGGTACCAGTGAACTGTACTGAGGCCATAAGAGCTCAAAGATAGTATCTCCCAGCCTATATTCCCTGTGAGCACTTTTGTAACCTCTTGAGGTGTGGTAAACCTGAAGACTGCCTCTCAGGCTGAGCTCCAAGTCAAGTAGATGTGCCTTTTATACAGGAAGACTCAGAGTATGTTTCAGTCAGCTGTCTGCGCATCATCCTGGGAATGGTAGACTACGAAGAACTTTCTGCAATTGTTTCAGATTTATTGAACCCAGAAATATAATCCCCTTGGCCACCGCAGCCAGGCATTCAAGGGACGCAGTCCCCTGTATGTGTTGTATACCTTGACAGGGAAGGTTGAGGTGCTCACCCTGCTGGCTTATGCAGCACTGCAAGGAATGGCATGTTGGTGTAAGTTGTGAACACTAGGGCTAGCAGGTTAGAGAGAGAGCAAAAATGGTGTCTGCCAGTGCCAGTGCTAACAGGGTAAAGGGAGAACATCAAAAATGACTGCCATTTGTGACAACATGGACAGACCTAGAAGGTGTTATGCTAAGTGAAATAAGTCAGACAGAGAAAGACAAATATTGTGTGATTTCACTTATATATGGAATTTAAAAACAAAACAGATGACCAACAAAACAGAAACAGACTCATAAAGACAGAGAATAAACTGGTAGCTGCTAGAAGGAAAGAGAGTTGGAAGATAAGTGACTGGGTGAAGGGGATTAATAGGTATGAAGTTCCAGGTATGAAACAAATAAGTCATGGGGATGTAAAGTACAGCATAGGGAATATAGTCAGTAGTACTGTAATACCTTTGTAAAATGACAGATGGTCACTGGACATTGTGGTGATCATTTTGTAATGTATATAAATGTCAAATCACTGTGTTGTACACCTGAAACTAATATTGTATGTAAACTATACTTCAAAAAAAAGATAAAATTTACTGCTTTAACCCTTTTGAGTGTACAACTCAATGGCATTAAGTGCATTCACATTGTTATGTACCCACTGCCACTGTTTATCTTCAGAACTTTTCCATAATCCCATTCTGAAATTCTGTAGCCATTGAACATTAACTCCCCATTTTTCTTTCCCCCACAATCTTTGGTAATCACTCTTGTACTTTCTTTCTCTATAAGCTTTACGACTCTAGGTTCCTCATATAAGTGGAATCATATAGTGTTTTTTCTTTTGTGTTTGGCTTATTGTATTTAGCATGTTTTCAAGGTTCACCCATGTTAAAACATGTATCAGAATTCTATTCCTTTATAAGGTGGAATAATATTCTATTGTATGAATATGTTGAAATTTGTTTATCCATTCACCTATTGATAGGTTTTGGGTTATTTCTACCTTCGGCTATTGTGGCCATTTTTCTTTTCCTGCTTGGGAATCATAATTATCACTTTTCCCCTCCTTACAGTCTATTTGAGTTCTCCACATTCCTTTTTTTAGTTCTGCTCATTCAGAAAATTTTCTGGAAAAGTGCCCTGCAGAGAATAATGAAAGATATATTCCCAGGTATAGCTAGAAAGCAGGGCCATCCTTGAAGGGCTTGAACAAGGATTTGAGAAAAGAAGTGATGTTTGTCTGGGGATAGGGTTTTATAAAAGAAAAGGGAAAGAATTTTGCCACTTAGGTAGCTGTGTGATCTTGGATAATATACTTGATCTATCTGAGCCTTGGTTTTTCTCAACTGTAAAATGTAGAAATAATATCCATCTCATAGGTTTATTCAGGGATTAAATGTTCAGAAGAGGTTAGTAAATAAAATGAAGTTTCTTCATGTGTGTCTTTGTTCTTACGTCATGCGTGGTGGCTTTTTACAAATATAGGCCGAAGGCTTGGGAAGATATAACTTTAAATACAGGTTTGTTACGTAATCATTCAGCATGCTGGGGAGAGGATAGCAGGAACAGGTAGTCATCTTCCAGAATTGCCGATTATGAATTCCAAAAAGGGGCCAGTTAAGGAGTCATATGCTATGCATGTTAAGATGTTATAGGGAGAGAGGATAAGCAATGGATTCACACATGGATTCCATAGAGAAACAATTGCAGGCTTTGACTTGCAACTGAGTTTCTTATAACCTGGGAAAGTCAATTTTGCTAGATCCATGGTGATCACCAGCAGGGATTTATTTATTCATTTATGGTTAATAATTCTTTAAAGAACACAGGTAGATCAGTTAAAAACCAATAATAACTACCATTAACTGAGTGCTTACCATGTTCTAGATCCTGCGTTAAGTGCATTACCTATGTCATCTCACATAACCCTCTCAATCATTCTGTGAGGTATGTACTATGACCAATCCCATTGCATAGATGAAGAAATTAAACTTTAGAGAGATTAAGTAATTTGTCCAAAATTACACACTAATAAGTGGTGAGGTTGGTATTTGAGCTTGAGCACTTTGATTTAACTGTGCTTTTAACTACTACACAAAAATGAATTTTCTCTTTTCTCTTATATCCTGATAATTATGATCCAAGATTCCAATTACATTTACCCAAAACTTCTCAAGAACTTTTGTAATTACTTTATCGAGAAGTTACTCAATATACTCAAGTAATACAAGGTATAATCAGGAAGGTTAAAATAACTAGACTTATTGTGGTGACCATTTTGTGATCTATATAGATATCAAATCTCTATGTTGTACATCAGAAACTAATACAGTATTGAATGTCAGTTATTCTTTAATTAAAAAAGAATCAGTATTTAATTAATGTTAATTTTCTCTTTGATTAGAAAAACCAATTTAAAGAACTTCCTGCATTTCTAAGTATACATCAAAATGATTCAAGGTCGAAGATGTTGTGGTTTGAGACTGAAGAAGATGTTATGAAGTCACTAAATATGATATTTTTCAAGTAATATTGTTATTATTAAGAAGTTTTTTCCTCTGAAAACTTGAATACCAGAGCACTAGAGTGAAGACATATTCTTTAATTCATCTGGTGTATATTTATTAAACATCTACTGGAGATGATATACTCTAAAGGTTTTCAATATTAAGAAAAGCACAGTCTTATCTTCACGGAGGTCATAGTTGGGTGGTGAGAATGGACAAGAAAGTACTATAATAAAGTACAAGGTCCTGAAAGCACAGGAGGCAGGTCCCCATGAGAAGGTGAAGAAAGGAAAGCTAGAGGAGGGAGAATCTGTTTGAAGCTGAGTTACTGGAGGTTCAAGGGGGAAGTTATCAAAAATAAAATAAATAAAATTAAAAATCAAATGACAGACTTGGAAAAATATTTACAACATCTGTGCTATCAAGGGTTGATATTTTTAGTACATAAACCACTTTATAAACAATCTTAAAATCAAATCCCTTAGACTTGAGACTAGAGAGGGGAAGTTTACAAAGCACACTGTCAATGTCTTGTGGAAGAATAAAGTGAACAAGCAGTGCTCAAAAAAATTTGCAAATAGCCTCAATAGTAATAGAAATAGAAATAGTAAATTAGTACCAAATTGAGATATATTTTTTCAAATATCAATTTGTTAAAGATGAAAAGATTGATAATAACCAGTATTGAGGCAAGGGTAAGGGAAAGAGGCGCTACCATTTATTTACTTAGAGCTACCAATTATATAGTTTCAGTCTTCTTAGAAGATGCTTTGGCAACATGTACTGGAAGTGTTAATTTCTTCTGTCAGAGAAATTTTACTTCTAGTAATTCATTTGAAGGAAAAAATCAGAAGACTGAGGAAAATTTTGAGTAGGGGCTATATCGTAGCACTGTTTACATCAGCAAAATAATGGGAAATCATGTTGGTTAATTAATTAGGTATGTCCTTGTGATAGATTGATGTGTTGCCATTAGTATTAGGTTGGAGAAGACTTTTAAAGAAAATGTCAGAAAGCATGTATGATGAATTCCTAAATGAAAAAAATGTTACGGGGGTGCCTGGGTGGCTCGGTCCCTTAAGTGTCTGACTTTGGCTCAGGTTATGATCTCAGGGTCCTGGGATCAACCCCACTTTGGGCTCTAAGCTCAGCGGGTTGTCTGCTTGTGTCTCTCCCTCTGCCCCTCCCCCTGCTTGTGCTCTCTCTCTAATAATAAATGAAATCTTTAAAAAAGGTTACAAAATTTATATCTATTATGATTCTGTGTATTTAAACATTAAAATGTTTGCAGTGGCTCTCTGAATGTGTTAAAACTGCAAGTAAGTGTTTCTTCTTTGAACTCTTCATATTTTCATGTTTTCTGTAATAAGCAAGTACATTTTAGTAATTATGAAAAAAGAGATAGATATGATTTTAAAATAATATCTTGGATTTATAAATTGAAATGAATATATAAGCCAATTTAGCAAGTGCCAGTTTATTTATGTAATTAAGTGAATTATAATAATTTAAAGCTTTAATATAGCCTTTCCTAATTTCACTGGTTTTCCCTCTCTAATCTATACTTTTTCCAAAGAAAATGCCTTGTAGATGTTTGTTAAGCAATATTTTCATGTTAAGAAACATGGTAAGCAATGTTCATCTTTCTCCCAATGTAATTATTTTTTTTATTGTTCATAAAAAACAACAGTATAATTATATTTTATTTAGTGATCAGAATGAAAGGAAATGTGCTTAATTATAAAGGAAATTACTTATAAACAAAATTTAAAAAATTTTTGTTCTTGAAGTAAACACTAAATAGTGTTATTAAGGAAAAAAAATCCTCATTTTCTATCTTGTCTAAAAATAGGATAGCAAAATTATCTGCTTTAAAAGGCTGAGGTGTTAATCCTTACTGAGGTAGAATCATTGACTTAGTGACCTCTTGCTATTGCTTATAATTTTGTCATTTTAAAGCCTTGAATAAAGAATATTTTCTTCGTTTTTTGTATCTAGGATAATGAAAAGTATATCCTAGAATAAGGATTATAAAGTTATTGACCCAAATAGAGTCTCTAAATCTATCTCTTGTATCAAGTCTGAAATGCATTAGTACTCACTGAGGTTTAATAGCTAAGACCGTAACTGTTATATTATTTCATGTATTTTCCTAAATTTATTAGGTAAACTGATTTATAATCAAAACTTCATTTCAAAAAACATGTTTTAGAACTATCTCTTTAATGTTAAGAAAAAAAAATATTTTTATTGAGTAGAAGGTGACTAAAATATCTCTTGGTGCTTTTATGTCTTTTCTTTAGTCTTTCACTCACAACTAAAGGATAACTTAACATTCACAGTGTTCTGAATGGAATTTAGTGGTTGGCTTCATAGGTTAGGGAAAATTGATGCAAACAAGTTAAGTACTGCCCCACCAGAGATTATAGATTTTCTGGTCATTAAGATTTAGATATCATAGACTTATAAAAGCAAGATCTTTCCGGGTGTTATAGTATATTTTTTATTAATGTTTTGGGGTACCAAATTTTTCTGCTAGTTAAATTAACACTGTAGTGGGCAAGTCAGCTATGCAGAAGTATGGCAGACTCTTGGCAAAACCGTGAAGTAAAACAAATACATCTTTACACCTTTCTTTCACCTTTTCTTTTGTTGCATTCCCATTCAGATTCTTATCCAGGTTCTTTTTGGCATGCTCTGCCCTGAGCACCCCAGCTTACTTAAACCTTTCTTGTTATCCAAAGAGAGTAGTAGATTCATGGCATATACTAATCTTCAAAATAAACTTCAAGGTTCCATCTAAGCAACATAATTTCTTAATCCAGTAAAATATGGAATGACAGCTGATACTGAAAGTTTCAGGCACATTTGACATTTTTCCTGTGTCTTAAATCATAGTGTGTGACCCTGCCTAAACCGTCTGTGCTGTCCCCTAATGACTAATACAGAACCTTACTTATTTGGTGTTTTTTTATACTTATGGCAGGTGCCATTTGTATACTAAAAGGTCTGGGATCAGCACCGTAGAATGAATTCTCTTAAACTGGAATTTGAAAGAGGTAATAACTATATTAATATAGATATTAATTTTATTTCCATGTGAATATAGACTATATATATGTTTGTGTGTATATATATATAGACTAGATATATTTTAAATTGTGCTTCATTTTCTGCAATCAGATATGATGCAGTGAGATGCAAGTATAAGCTGTCACTGTATACAGAGAAAATAAAAAGTACATTTATACAAATTTAGCCCAAGAGTTTATTCCCTTAAAAAAGAAAAAGTTTTGAATTTAATTAAAAAAATTAGAGTCTGTGTTCCTGGGGATATGTAATTAATATTGTCCTCATTAAGAAAAAGTAAATATTATTGAGCTTTTATGCACTCAATTCTATGATTTTTAAAGAATCCTAAAATATATTTCTTGCTCTCAGGAGGTTTATAATCTCATTGAGGAGATAACCTTTTATTCTTTTTCAGGAAACATTAGTTGAATGTTTATTTATACAAGTTAAAAATCCTTTCTCTTGAGGAGTTTACAGGCTAAGAAATAAAACATGTACATTAATATTTTGAAACAAGTTCATCAATGGTAAACTGTCATAATAGAAATTCAAATAGAATGTTATATGTTTGGAGGCCACATGCATAGGCTAAATGCCAAATGAGTGGAGTTAATGACGCAGAGCTTTAGAGGGAGGAGTAGTCACCTAACTTTAGGGCCATTGAGGAAAATTTCACTTATGAGGAATTCTTAAATTCTCCTTAAAAAAAAAGAAAAAGCTACGTGGAGCCTACATTAACTCCAGAAGAAAGACTTGTAAACATGTGGTTCCACACATTGGAATCTGACCTTTTGCCTTTTTATAAATCAGCATTTTTCAGAGACTTAGCCAAATTTTATGTAGGTATATAGAAATATAAAATTATGTAATTACTCAATGGAAAAAGATATAAATAGTTAAATATTGTGGTACATTTTCCTGTAGGCTGAAATTTTGAGTATTGAACATATTTGACTCATTTCATTGTGAGAAAAATAGTTCTAGTGTACATTATGATAGAATTTTGTTGCTGCGAGTTGCACCCCGAGTATTGAGTATAAGGAGATGACAGTGATTGTGAGAATTAAACCTTAAAGCCAACATATTGCTTTAAAGGAACCAAATTGCTCCCAAGCCTTAAAAAGTTTATTAAAACCAGTTTGAGTATTAACATTGCTAAAGAAGAAGGGGAACTAGTTGGCAGGTAGGAGAGTATGGACAAAGAAGACCACTGAGGCAAGTGTTGATAGTCTCCACTCAGTCCAGGATAGGCGGCAATTGAGTGCTTCACCTATCCAATACCTCCAGTAACCTACCGAGATATAGATGGGATATCTTTACACAATCAAGTGTTTGAATCTTTTTTTTTTAAAGATTTTATTTATTTATTTGACAGAGAGACAGCTAGCGAGAGGGGGAACACAAGCAGGGGGAGTGGGAGAGGAAGAAGCAGGCTCCCAGCGGAGGAGCCTGATGTGGGGCTCGATCCCATAACACCGGGATCACGCCCTGAGCCGAAGGCAGACGCCCAACCGCTGTGCCACCCAGGCGCCCCAAGTTTTTGAATCTTATAGCTAACTCATCTAGGTTTGATGCTATGCTTGTTAAACAAACTTCTCATTACAATTTGGCTTTTCATGGTGATGTACTAGAGAGACAGTACTCCAGTAGTCATGTATTATATACTAGTAGATCTTAGCAAGCAAACAGAATTACATCTCTAACAGTGCAAGTTTAAGAGAAATACTCAAAACTTGACACATTTACTATGGTAATGCCAATCTTTGAGGACTTTTGAGAGACAGCTGGCTTTTCCAGGTGACACTCACCTTTCCTATATTCTCCAATAATTTTGTTTAGAACACATGTGACTTTGAGACACATCATTTATTACATATAACCTGATATTATAGCTGTTTAGAGTAAATAAACAAGTCAAATCTGTAGGGTCAGGGAACCAATAATTTGAACTTAGAAATTAAGCATGAAAATCTTCACAAAAATTCAGACCCCTCAACTCCCATTAAACTCGTATGTACAATTCGCATGCTTGCACTACTCTTACCTGTAGAGTTTTCCCCCAAAATACATTTCACGATGCCTAAGGCCTGACCCATCTTTTACTTCTTACAGACTTCATGGTGTTAAAGCAGCACACCATAAAATGAATGAAATTCAAAAACTACAGCAGATTGTTTAAAAAAAATAGAAGACTAAAAGGAGTAGAGTCTGTTTCTGTGTATACTTTTTTATAGGAAGGAATTTATGTTAGAAGGAAAAGGAAAGCCAAACGTGGTGAGGACAAAGGCCTTAACAGAGAAACATGGAAATACAACAATTGTTTTGTTTATGACTCTGACCAGAATAATTCAGATTCTTGTTTGATCTGAGTTTGCTACTTCACTTAATTAATTTGAAACAGGATTTAAAACCTTCTTAACCCAATTTGAAACTTAAAAGTAACCATCAGTCAACAGAAAATAGATTTGCAGAATTTCTCTTTATCCAGGTAATTGTTTCAGTTTAAAATTGCTGAATGTTAATGATATTGAGGTGGCTTATTTCAAGTCTTAGTATGTCAAGGCTAAATACTTTTTTGTATTTCTGTGTCCTGTATTCAAAGTCATTATGGCCTTTACACTAGATTTCAATAATCTGTTTAAATCTCCATGCGTTTATACGTGAAGAGGATTGAATGTGAAATTGTCACTAAGCAAAAATATTTGTGTACGTGAATATGATGTAGCAATTACTTTTTGTCCTCAAAGTAATAACAGTAAGATATCTGGAGTTCAATAAAATGGGGACCGAATAATTATTGAAACTTCCAAATATAAAGAAATTAAGAATCCTAAGGTCAATTGAGTGGAAAAAAGATCGTTTTTCTTCCCTCCTTATTTCGTGTTTCTGCAGTCTTCTGTTCTGTGCACAGACTGAAATTGCATACCTGTAATCAGCATTTATTTTGACTGTTATTTACAAAGTGGCTCTTCTTGCTGATGTTTTATTTATACTGCTTTATTTGTATATCCAACAGTGATTGCTTTTGAAGGGAAAGAGAGGAGTAGTGTTGGTGATTTTTAAATATCATTTTCTTAATGTTTTGTGTTCAGTTTCATTTTCATCACTTAGGAGATATAATTTTGGAGACAGTCCTCCTTGGCCATTCTCTCCATCTAAAATTCCAGTGATAATAACTGTTAGCAATTTAATGTGGTTCCTTGAGGACTTTTAGGTATATATTTAAAACCATTTATGTTTAAATTTTATTTTTTTAAAGCTTTATTTATTTGAGAGAGAGAGAGGATGTGAGCAGGGGGAGGTGCAGAGTTGAGGGAAAGGGAAAGAATCTCAAGCAGACTCCCCACAGAGCACAGAGCCTGACGTGGGGCTCGATCTCATGACCCTGAGATCATGACCTGAGTCAAAATCAAGAGTTGGATACTTAATCGACTGAGCCATCCAGGTGCCCCTAAAACTACATTTGCGTTTAACAAAACATTTATTAACATTTAGAGTTTTCCCAGTATTTTGCTGTTATAAATACTGTTGCTATAAGCATCATTGTGCTTATATCCTTGTGCTCTCATTCATTAGGATATTTTTATAGACTATGTTTCCAGTAATTAAAATTTAAAAAATTATTATGGCTCTTTACAGTCAGGCTTATGGAACACTCTTTCATTAAATTAAAAAAAAAAAAAAGAGCTTCTTAAGAGGCTAACTCCTGCCTTCCACAATCCATAAGCACTAAAGAGAACTAGAATTTAACAGAACAAATATTTGGTAACAGCAAATATCGTGACTGACATTTCTTGTTATTTCCCTTGTTTGAGTCATCTTTGAAACTGCTCATCTGTTTGCCATAAGAGTACCAGTTTTGAAACAACCATCCCCAAACAGGTGTGTTTTAGTGGTCTGAAAATGACAATTGGACCTCGTTCTTTCAGTGATTCTATAAATATTTGCAAGTACATATTAAGTCAGGGAACTATAGTAAGTGTGATATGAAAATTCATACACAAATTTTTGTTTTAAGGAGCTTACTAATTGAGAATGAAAGATAAGATAAGGCCATAAGTAATTCTGAAAGAAAGTGCAAATGCTTCAGAGAAGTCAGGAAGGAGAGTTGAGAATTCAAGAACTGAGACAGAGGTAAGGCCAAAAGCATGTGATCCAAGGAAGGCTTCATGGATGATGTGCTTTCCTAAACTTTGGTCAGTAGATAAGATCTAGTTCTATGGAATGAGGGGAAAAGCATGCATTCCAACAACAGCAACAACAGCGGTTGTTAAGTACTTATTATGCTGTAGGTAAGCACCCAGTGAATTAAGCACTATGTTTTCTTAATTCTTCTAATCCTCAGAGAACACTAAGTAGGTAGGTACTCTTGTTATCTCCACTGTGCTAATAGGGAAATGTAAGTCCATGTAAGTATTATAACTTGTAAAATATGCCACGGTTAAAAAATGACAGCACCAAGATCTGAACCAAGAGCTGCACTGAGTGGCACAAGCAAAGCTAAAGACTTCCAAGCACAGAATGATTATTGGGAATGGTGAGCCACTGGATGTAGTAGACTATCAGACAGCTAACAGAGAGGACTGCTGAGACTGGAAAGGTCTGTCAGCATGAGACCACAGAGGTCATCAAATGCTAGAGCCGGACATTTGTAAAGAGTTTTTGACTAGGTAGTAACAGTAATTTTAGATAGGTTGAAAATAATAAAGACTAAAAGAAGTTGCTGGATTTGGTTAACTAGCTGGTCGTTAACATATCAATTACATTTATTTAGTAATTACCCTCGGCCAGAATTGTTAGGCAAATGCTGCCAAACTGAGAATAATGAGGGTAGAGAAATGGCCATTGGATATGGTAAGGGGAAAGGAACTGGTTATATTCTTTTATGTACTTTACCCATAACTTTAGCTTACCAACTTTTTCAATGATTCCTTGTATCTTCTTTCCCCTTTCTTGATCTTTTACATTGGTAGACTATGCTAATTGCCTATATTTTCTTATTTAACCTTACAAACAATTTTATGAGACAGATAACATTATTAACTATATTTTGCAGATGAGAAAACTGAGGCTAGGAGCTTAAGCAACTTGCTCATGGTCACTAATTGGTGAATGAAAGATTTAATCAAAGTTTGTCTGACTCCCAAGCCATTATAGTACAAAAGTTGTGTCATATCCCGAATTAAAAAAAATTCTGTGTCTGCATGGTTGTCTGGAGTGTCTACATTGTCATCTTCAGGTCTTGGAAACTCTACTTAGTTATGTATATATTCCTATTGTTTCATAATCTGATACCATGTTTTTTTACTTTGTTGTCTTTTTCAGGGGGAGGAAGGGAATACTAAAACAAGCGAGCTTTCTTAGAACAAGAGCAAGGATTTATTCAGCAATTACTCTGCACCAGGCACTGTTTTAACTGCCTCGCATGTATTAATCACAAAAAATTCTTACAACAACCCTGGTAGGATATTCATTATTTTATGTATAAAGAATGAGATAGGGAGTACATAGAGAACCCAAGATTATAGAAACAGGATTAGAACTTCATAGTCTGTTTCTATAGCTTGTGCTTTTAACCACAAAGCTATGTGTCCTTTTGACACATAAAGGGTGAGCAATGAGCTGTTTTAATTTTTTTTCAGTGTTTTTTTGCTGTTAAAAATCGTATTTAGGGGCATCTGGGTGGCTCAGTCAGTTAAGCGCCCAACTCTTGGTTTCGGTTCAGATCATGATGTCATGGGTTGTGAGACTGAGTTCCCTGTCAGGCTCCACCCTCAGGGGGAATCTGCTTAAAAATTGTCTCTCTCTGCCCCTCCCGCACTCACACCTGCACGCACACGCTCTCTTTCTCTTAAAAAAAAAAATAAATCTACTTATTTATTTATTTAAATTCAAATTCAATTAGTTAACATGCAATGTATTATTAGTTTCAGAGGTAGAGTTCAGTGATTCATTAGTTGTATATAACACCCAGTGCTCATTACATCACATGTCCTTCTTAATGCCCATCACCCTGTTACCCTATCCCTCCACCGTCCAGCAACCCCTCCAGCAACCCTCAGTTTATTTCCTATGGTTAAGAGTCTCTTATGATTTGTCTCCATCTCTGATTATGTCTTGTTTTATTTTTCCCTCCCTTTCTCTATGCTCCTCTGTTTTGTTTCTTAAATTCTACATATGAGTGAAATCATATGATAATTGTTTTTCTCTGATTGACTTATTTCGTTTAGCATAATACCCTCTAGTTCTATACATGCTGTTGTAAATGGCAAGATTTCTTTTTTTTTTTTTTTTGATGACTGAGTAGTATTTCATTGTGTGTGTGTATACTACATCTTCTTTATCCATTTATCTGTGGATGGACATCTGGGCTCTTTCCATAGTTTGGTAATTATGGACATTGCTGCTATAAACATTGGGGTGCAGGTGCCTCTTCGGATCACTACATTTGTATCTTTGGGGTAAATACCTAGTAGTGAGATTGCTGGATTGTAGGGTAGCTCTATTTTCAACTTTTTGAGGAAACTCCATACCGTTTTCCGAAGTGGCTGCACCAGCTTACCTTCCCACCAACAGTGTAAGAAGGTTCCCTTTTCTCCACATCCTCACTAACATCTATTGTTTCCTGAGTGGTTAATTTTAGCCATTCTGACCCCTGTCAGGTGGTATCTCATTGTGGTTTTGATTTGTATTTCCCTGATGCTGAGTGATGTTGAGCATTTTATTATGTGTCTGTTGGCCATTTGTATGTTTTTGGAGAAATGTCTGTTCATGTCTTCTGCCCATTTCTTGATTAGATTGTTTGTTCTTTGGGTGTTGAGTTTGATAAATTCTTTACAGATTTTGGATACTAGCCTTTTATCTAATAAGACATTTGCAAATATCTTCTCCCATTCTGTTAGTTGTCTTTTAGTTTTGTTGACTACTTCCTTTGCTGTGTAAAAGCTTTTTATCTTGATGAAGTCTCAATATTTCGTTTTTGTCTCTGTTTGCCTTGCATTTGGAGACGTGTCTAGCAAGAAGTTGCTGAGACTGAGGTCAAAGAGGTTGCTGCCTGTGTTCGCCTCTAGGATTTTGATCGATTCCTATCTCACGTTTAGGTCTTTCATCCATTTTGAGTCTATTTTTGTGTATGGTGTACGAGAATGGCCCAGTTTCATTCTTATACATGTGGCTGTCCAATTTTCCCAACACCATTTGTTGAAGAGACTTTTTTCCATCGAATATTCTTTCCTGCTTTATTGGAGATTAGTTGACCATAGAGTTGAGGGTCCATTTCTGGGTTCTTTATTCTGTTCCATTGATCTATGTGTCTGTTTTTGCGCCAGTACCATGCTGTCTTGGTGATCACAACTTTGTAGTAGAGTTTGAAGTCCAGAATTGTGAAGCCACGAGCTTTGGTTTTCTTTTTCAACATTCCTTTGGCTATTCGGGTTCTCTTCTGGTTCTGTACAAATTTGAGGATTATTTGTCCAGCTCTGTGAAAAAAGTTGATGATATTTTGATAGGGATTGCATTGAATGTATAGATTGCTCTAGGTAGCATAGACATTTTAATAATATTTGTTCTTCTAGTCCATGTGCATGAAAAGTGTTTCCATTTCTTTCTGTCTTCCTCAATTTCTTTCATGAGTGTTCTATAGTTTTCTGAGTACAGACCCTTTGCCTCTTTGGTTAGGTTTATTTCTAGGTATCTTATGTTTTTTGGTGTAAAATAAATAAATCTTTTAAAAAATCATATTTATTTATAGCCAGTGACCCCAGTCTACATTGAAATTAAAAAGGACAGTTTGGTCTTCAATTTTTCAGACCTGTCCCTTTATGTACAATTTTAGTCTTACCAAAATTATTTTAATAATGGGTAAATCTATTAGAAATTTCACTCAAAAGATCATTATTTTATTTTATATTTTTTAAACAGTGAAACCCTTTAAATATCAAGCACATTGTGAATCTTTATTTATGTTTCTCCCACATTTACTTAGCACTGGAATAAATGGTGCTTGGAAAGAATAAGTTTACACACACACACACACACACACACACAATTTGTCTGTACACATGGTATTTTTGGTTCTCCTGAGTGGTTTCTTGGTTAAAGGTATATCTGATAACCATTTGAAAGATTTCCTAAGGGCACAAAAATCTATCTTTCTGTTTGTATGTTTGTGGGTCATATTTTGGAAGAGTGCAGTAGCATTGCACTGGGTGAATGATTCTTCCTCTCTAGATTCACTTATTCCATAAATGTCACAGAGAAAAAATAAAGACTAATTTCCTATTTATAATTGCATTTTAAAAATTGAAGTATAGTCGACATACAATGTTATGGTAGTTTCAAATGTACAACATTTGAGAATTCTGTGCATTACACAATGCTCACCATGATAAGTGTAGTTACCATCTGTCGCCACACAAAGTTATTATGGTACTATCAACTATATTCCCTATGCTGCATTGGTTTTTATTTAGTTTTTTAATTTTAATTTTCTTCCTGTGCTGCACTTGTTCTTAATTAGTTAGCTATGCCATATTTTAGTACCATTTATTCCAAGGTTGTTGTTTTGATTTACAATCATTGGGTATATTCCTTAGGGACCAGTGTTATATCTTTGTGCATATGTATAGAAACAGGGAAGCTTATTTTTTCTAGGTTTTTGTTATTGTTGTTAGAAAATGTATAAACAAAACTGTATTTGGTTTAATTATTCTTATTTGTCTTAATGTATGCCCAGTTTTCCTTTATTTTGATATTAGCATATTGAGACTATTATTCTACATAAAGTTTATGTGATAATACCCAGTTCTGGCAAGGCAATGAGGAAATAAAATATTTTTGTTGGAGAACGTAAATTGATATAACCCTTATGGAGGGTAATTTGGCAATTTTTACCCAAAACTTCAAAAATGTTTATATTCTTTGATCCAGTAAGTTTACTTACTGTAATTTAGCCTAAGAGAATAGAAGATATGTATGAGACTGTGTCCAGAAAGATGTTTATTATGCTCTTATTTATAATATTGAAAAATGGGAAAAAACCCTGAAATGTCTAAGAATAGGGATTTGTTAAAGTATGGTACCTCTATTTGATAGAATACCAGTTAGCCATTAAACATTGTTATAGAAAAATATTTTCATTTTTTTCATATCACATTGAAGCTGGTATAAGAGCTGATTTGCCAGAAACAGTCTGTTCCAGCATTAACCCAAAAGAAATAGTGTGAAAATGAGCAGTCACATGCATGTATAATAATAAATGGTATGCAAAGCGCATCAATAATTTTTTGGGGGGAGGGAGAAAGAGAGTGAGAATGACTTGGAGAGGGGCAAAGGGTGAGAGAGAGAGTCTTAAGCAGGCTCCACACTCAATGTGGAGCATGCTGTGGGTCTCGATCTCGCAACTCTGAGATCATGACCTGAGCCAAAACCAAGAGTTGGATGCTTAACCAACTGAGCCACCCAGGCACCTCTTAAGAATGATTTTGAAGTATAGATAATCTAATAGAAGTAGATTTGACTATTTCCATTAAATTAGAGCAGAAATGTGAGTAAAATATCAGGAAGACTGAAATTTGAGGCATAATTTTAGTGGAAAGAGGGAGCACATGAGAAACAAGAGAAGTTGTTCAACTTTAAAATACTGCTCAGAAACTTTTTCCTACTGTTATTAGAAAAAACATGAGCTCTGGTGTATATATTTGTAAAATGAATCATATTAGGGGCTGTCTTTTAAAATTCACTATTTCATCTATTTTTTTCAGTGCATATTTACATAGTTGTGATTGTACTACATAAGTATATTTGGGATCTTGTTTTTCACTTAATATTCTATGATCTACGTTTTCCTTTGTCATTAACATCTTTCATTCATAATATTCAGTAGTTACATGGCATTTCATTTTTGTTATATGATAATTTAATTAACATTTTTCTTACATTCCTGTTTTTTCTCTTCTTATGGCACCAAACATCTTTGTGAATAAACCTTAATCTGCATTACTTACTTTGGACAGATTCGCTAAACTGGATATACTGGAAAAGATTAAATATTTTTAAGGGTCTTAATACACTTTGCCAAATTACTTTAAAAAGTTGAACTAATTTACACTTTTTTAAGCAGTCATATATAAAACAAAGTGAATTACTTAGGTTTTTCAGAGGTATTCTTTGAAATAAGTTATCTAAATAAAAATAAAAATAGATGCTTTATGATAAAAATAAACTTTAATACAAAAATCTTGATTCTTATGGATATGTTTCTGAAGTATTTACTATGTTTCACAACCATATATGAAAAATTTATGAAACAATATTAAAATGGAAGTTATTTTAATTAATGAAGATAAAGTACATTATTACAAAGATATAATTAAAAAGAGTGATTTTATTGTGGAAAATGTGAAACTAGGAGACAGAAATCTGAATCCTGGCCTTGCTTCTGCTAATAACTGACCTTGGACAAGCCACTTTACTTCTCTAAATTTCAGTTACCTTATCTGGAAAATGAGGGCATTGGGTCACATGGTCTGTGAAAGGTGAAAAATAGAGGCTAAATAAGTGTTAATTATTGTAAAGCTTTTGCTGTTTTTAAGATGCTGATCCTTTATTATTTGGTATAGTCTGATATTCAACAAATCATTAAGTACATAAAGTTACTTTTGATTTATGCTTTTCACTGTTTTGGTTCTTTTTTCATTCAGACCAGGGGGTTCCTTTGTTATGCTTTGGTTGGTCTTCATCCCTTTTATCAAATCTTCGTTACAGAGATTTGTTAGGGAAAATGTAGAAGCGTTGTGTCTTACTATTACAAGAATACCTTCATAACACTACTATGAGTAGCACATTGTATGTATAATTTTTTTTTTCGCAGAGCAATGGTCATATAAAAATGGGTATCTATGAGTTTTAAGTGGTTAGGCCATGCTAAATTATTATTAGGTGGGTCAGGTAATGAATTATAAATACATCACTTTTCCAGTTAAGTAATTTTGTCAACTAGATGGTAGAGAAATTAAAAGCTTTGTATTCTAGATTTCATATTTTTATTGCAGAGATTAAGTGTGTTGGCAAGAAAACACTGAAGAAAATTAGATTATTTAATTAATAGATTAATTAATTAATAATGGCCATGAAAACAAAGTTTATATCCATGACAAAATATGTGAAAGAAAAGCTCAATGTTCTGTTTATTTCTCGTTGATTTAGTCATTTATAGTAATTTTGTTATGCACATTATGAGAAGACACAGAAGAAAGATAAAATGAGTCTTTTCACAATTTTCTGGCTATTTTATAAAAACCAGACATATACATATGAAAAGGATAAATAACAATACAACAGAGCATGTGGTGAAAGTATATTGATTGTCAAAATGAAATCTGTAATAATAGAGGAAATAATAGAGGAGGTTAAGAACCAATCTTACATTTCCTTCTCCCTCATTTTTCACATTAATCCCCAAACCCTATTCCTTTTAAATAAAAAGCATATCTAGAATCTGTCCATCTCTTTCCATTTCTACTGCTACCACTTTTGTTCAGGCCATAATTATCCCTGGCCCAAAATTATATGACTTGTCTTTTTTTCCTCCACTTTTGTTCTACACTCTTGTTTCTGTGCCATGGCCAGGGTAACATAAGACGACAAACATGGTTATGTTTGATAGCTTCTCATTCCCCTAAGGGTAAAGCTCAATGGCTTCTAAGCTTTAAATGCATTCTAAGCTTTAAAGGCTTCTCGTGCTTGGACTTTGGCTCATTCTTCTAGGCTTATCTTTCCCTTCCCGTCCCACTTAGCCTTCGTGGTCCAACCACCTGTATTTACCATTCCTTGAATGTGACCTGCTTTTCACTTTCAACAGTACTTGCTTAAGGAGATACTTTCTGATTGGTAGACTGGGGTCAGATGCCCTGTTACTGTTCTTACATCACCTCCTAATTCTTCTGTTATAACAAAATATGTTTAAGACTTGTTTAATTGTCTGCTTTGTGATGGCATATTTTGTGTTGTCATGAAGTCCCTAGCACCTATACAGTGTCTGACACATAGAAGGTGTTTGATATTTTATACATTGAAGAATGAATACAGAAAGGGAGATGATGTAGTTTAGGAGGATCTTATTGAGAAGATAGGTCTTCAAGATTGAGTTCCTATTTTGATTACAACAAGAAAGGAAATGCTGCATAGATAAATCATATTTCCTTACATAGAATTTTCATACAGGTATGTGATTGTATGCATACAGCCAAAATACAAAATTCTTTGTCTGGACTTGTGCAGTTAGAGGTAGTAACTTCTCTAAAAGGATCATGTGGATGAGGCTCTCAAAGAAGCTTAATTTCTTTCTTTATTATTTTTTTAAAATTGTATATATTTAAGGTGTGATAACTGTTTTCCCCAGATATATTGAGATATAATTGACATATAACATTGTGTCAGTTTGAGGTGTACAACATGTTGATTTCATACACTTATATATACCAAAATAATTATCACCATGGTGCAACTCTCAAGTATGTAATACTATATTATTAACAATAATCACTATGATGTACATTAGATCCCCAGGACTTATTTTTCTTCTAACTGGAATTTTCTACTCTTTGACCAACATCTCCTCTTTCCTCCCAATTTCCCCACCTTCCCCCCCCACCCTCCAGCTTCTTGAAGAAGTCTAATCTTTAAGATTCATTTTGACTAGTCTCCACGATAATACATATTATGCTCATCAGATGTCATGAGTGGGAGAAGGGAAATTATACTGAGTTATTAGTCTACATTTATCCAAAACATTTTCTGTAAGCACTTTAGCAATCATTAAATTTTATTTAGTTTATTTCACAGGTATATAAACAAATTTTTGTAGGTATATAAATAAAGTGTTCATTAACTCAGGCTATGCATAATGTGAAGGCTGTTTTAGGATAATAATACATTGTACTTGGTGTCCTAATTTTGAATTCAGTTAAATAGCTTATAATTTTAGCCTATATTTTGTTTTATTTCTAAAACACAATCTTTTGTCACATGGTAAAGAAAATATTTCCATATTACACTGTATGTTAACTAACTGGAATTTAGTAGTTAGAGCTCCCCCCAAAAGAAAATATTTCAATTTATAATTTTAGAGGATATTGTTTCTTTGTTATCAGACTACTTTACCAATCTTAAATATCCTGATTCCACTATGTTGTGGTAGAAGAAAGCATTATAAGAACCTTGCTGAATACAAATAAGATGTAGTGAAAAATCACAATGAAAACGCCAGTAGCTAACACAGGTCTTATTCCTAGATTTAACCATGCAGTTTTGGAATATGACAATGGTACATTGTGTATGTGAAACTCTTTAGAAGAAGATATTAAAATATAAAAGTTATTTTGATTTGAAGCATGTTGGTCTAAAGAACATGAAATAAAAATGAAGTTCTTGAGGGGCCCCTGGGTGGCGCAGTCAGTTAAGAGTCTAACTCTTGATTTTGGCTCAGGTTGTGATCTCAGGGCCATGAGGTGGAGACCTGCGTTGGGCTCCTCTCTTGGGGCAGAACCCGCCTAAAAGACTCTCTCTCTCCCTCTGCTCCCCCCCACCCCAGTCTCTCAAATAAATAAATAAATAAATCTTTAAATAAAATGGAGTTCTTGAGAATTAAAAGTGAATGTGCATTTACCTATATATCAACCATTAAACACAGCTTTCAAAGATTGCCAGAAAAAATTCTTCATTTTTAAAGACTTCTAATTTTGATGGGTAGGATGAATAATGATACATAAGGTTTGGAGGAAAGTTTCCTTTAAAAGAGAATACAATTTGCTTATTAAATCATTATACTAAAGCTTAGTCATGTATGAAGAAAACTGCCTAATAATTAAGAATTGATATTTTAACATGGCATTTGCAGCAGACACATCGGATACTTAATTAAGTAGAACATTGCTTATTTTTGAAAGGATTGACAAAATCAAACTCTTTTTGGCAAGTGAAATTTTTATAGTAGCAGAAGTGGGAAGCCTAAAGGATGTGGCTCATTCTCTGTTTGGATGATGCAGAATTGCTCCAAGCAGTAAGCTTACTGTTTTCAGACAGCATTAGCAGCTTCAGCAAATACAACTGTGTCATCGTCCCTTAATACGGGGTGTTTGTAACTGCAAAGGGGAGATGATAAACAATATATGTGATTTGATATCTTCTTGATGGCTTAAACAGATACTGATGGACAGATCTGCTGTTTGATGTTTTCTTCACTAGCCCTGAAGATGCTGAAACATAGAGATGGCTGTGATTATCTTTTGTAAGACAGGAAATGCAATCTTTAGGGGTTTCTGGAAATAGAAAGGTCATGCAGTCTGGAACCTGTGAGCCTTTTCAATCTCTAAGTCATCAGGTATGACCTCATGAATTATGATGATACTATTAGATTGTAGAGTTATTGGTTTTTCTAGCTCTTAGTCATGTAGAATATATTAATCAATGTAATTGTTTATTATTATCAGATTTTTCTTAAGATATTTGAACAAGTGATATTTATAGTAATAGACACCAGCTGAACAATATGAATTTTAGAAATGCGTATGTGTGTGTGTTTGAGTTCGTGTTTACTTGAGCTTTCTTTTTTGGGGAAGTGGGGAGTAAGGAAAGATTCTTTTTTGTGATTAAAAGCAAGGTTTGGGGCTCTACAGATTTTTCCAGATTAAGCCCGAATACAGTCAGACTGCATCTCTTATTTTGAATGATAAAAATTGCATAATTTGTTCAGACTGATAAGGATACCTCTTAGCTAGCTGCTTAGAGATAGGGACATATTAAAAAATTTTTTATCTGGAATTTCTTAGGCACAGAAATAGATGTTGCTACCATTGTAGTGTTCAACCACACAGCAATACAAGTTTGATGAGTAGAATCATGTTTACCAGCATCTGAGCTGTAAACTGATTTCCTGAAATTTGTATTTCAGTATCTGACCTGTTTTAAAAGGCATAAATTTAAATCATTTCTCAGATCTATTGAGATAATGATGCCCTTGGTCCTCTTAATGCAGATATCTGCTTAAGGCATTGTTTATAGCTGAAAGCAGATGATAAATCTGTTTTTTGTTTTTGCTTTTGTTTTTTTACAAAGAATGTTTGTGACATTTAAGCTTGTTTAAGATTTTTTGATCCAGGGATATACCGCATGAGCTTACTTTCATTTTCAAAATGAAAAGACTTGACTACATTAAACATGTTAATTACAAAGAGTAGAGAATCATCACAGCAAAGAATTTGGATTTATATGTCCATTTTACTCTGAAGCTCTGCTATTTATTTTAAACTATTTTTATCAAGTTATAATGCATTTAACTTTATTTTGTTATAGTATTCCCTCAGAATGGCATAGTAGGGCAAGAAAATGTGCCTGTGCTTGACATTCCAGTTTTGAAGAAAAGATATTTTATTTTTTTAATATTACACGTTTCTTCCTTAATGTTAGAGGACTTGTCAGATATTTGACCAGGTATTCCATATTAAATGAGCAAAAAAAGAATGTTGCAACATTTCTCATCAGAAAGATAGTTTTGTCTTCATGATTCCGTAGTATGGTTAGGACTTAATGCCTCATCAGGGTGATGCTACAGTAATAAAAATGAATATGTTTATCAGAGGACAGAATTGGGAGTCTAAAACAGTGATTTAATTCAGTTGAGGGGTTCTTTTCTCCTTTTTAATTAAAAACACATTAAAAATTATACCTACTGATATTGGCTATAATTTATATGTTATTCAGGCTACTTAGCCAGCTTATATTCTTATTAGTAGGGAAGATTGCCATATTCTTAAGCTTAATTAGTTTTGGAATGATTTGAATATACCTTTTAGTTGCTACAAAACCCGTTTTAATCTGTTAGAATTTATTTCCAGTATTTGCATGTATTAGTCGCTATGAGTACATTCTGTTTCTTGGCATTGCTTTGGGATTCCTCTAGGTATTGGTTTTACAGCCTTCTGGTATTTTTCACTGTATTTATGGCCTTCCAAAGGAACCAAACCATAAAGGTTTTTGGTTACTTTCCTTTAGTGGCACTTAAAGGATATCTCAATAATTTTGTAAGGTGAAAAATTTACTGCCTTAGAGTTGTCATTTCTTTTACAAATTGGAGAAAAATTTCTCTCTGTTGCTATGTCAAAATGCATTACCTTAAAAAGTAAAGATTGGTCAGAATGTCACAGACAGTTAAAGTTAATGTTAACCTTTTTCCCAATGCGGCAAGATGATCTTGACCTTTTGAATGGAATTGATTGTAAATCTGCCCAGTAATGATTGGTCATCTGCTTTATACAACGGCTGCCTCTGTCTTTACCATTTTACACAAGTATTTCATTTTACATTATGAAGATTTCTAAAGCTAAGCTGTCTGTAAGTAACTATTTGAGTATTGTTCAGTTTGGTCAGCGTTATGTGGAAGCTGATCATTTGCACAATATTGTGTTTGGTGTTGTGAGAAATACAGAAAAGAAAAAGTTGTTTCTTGCTTTCAAGGAGATTATAAGAAAATGTACACAATGAGCCGTGTTTATGTTTTGAATTGACTTTTCAAAGGTGGTATGTACAATCAGTTTTAACATCATATAAACTGTTGAATCCTTGGATAAGTTACATATAACTCTTTTTCTTTTCATGTAAATTTCTTGGTATTAAAGCAATAAAAGATTGTGTCAAAGTGTATAATTAAGCATTTCATAATTTTGACAACTGCATTAAATTCTTTTATAATGCATAATTTGTTGAACCAGGGCATTATAAACAGTCAATCAATAAAATGATTTTGTATGTTTTATAGGCCATAGTTGGCAATTGATGTTGAGAGTAAGGTGGATGTAGCCCATTGGTAGAAACAGAAGCAGGGACCTCAAGAATTAGCTCAAAATAGGGTTGTGACCAGTCCAATCTAATTATGTATTATGGAAGGGGGCTTTGACTTCATAGAGATTAAGCTTTGGAAAGAAAGAGTAGCAAGTTTGGGAGTGTTTGATGCTAACGAGGTCACTGGGGAGTTTTTTCAATAAAATGGGGGGATTGGGTTTCACTTCATGCTTTGAGAAAGGGGACTGAGATGAACTTGTATGGATGTAGGCCTTAGCCAGCTGGCTGTTGGACATCCAGGCACCACTTTTTGTCTCTTTCATACCAGTATGCTGGCGGAAAGTAACAGGGAGATGGGTAGAACAGATGGAAAACCCTTGTTTCCCCCAGAATCCTAAACTGGGGCATGCTGCCCAGTAGTGCCTCCAAAGTATCTTTTTCCCTATATTAGAGCAACAGAAAATTGATAGGCACATTCTTCTGGTTTGTAATAGCTAGGGAGCTGCAGTAAGAGGTGGTAAGTCTGGTGGTTAAGTATCTGAGCTGCCACATTCACTGGGTTCAGATCTTAGCTATACCATTTACCAGCTATATGATCTTGGGCAAATTACTTAACCTTTCTGGGTATCAGTTTTCTCATTTGTACTATAGAGATAATAATGGTACCTACCTCAGAGAGTTATTGTGAAGACCAAGTGAGATAATGTATATAAAACATTTGTAAGACTACCTGGTATGTAACAAGCACATTATTACCAAAATTATTTGTTGACAAGACATTAGTATATAAATTCTATGAGCTAGGATAGGCTTTTGGCAGGTGTTGGTAATGGTAGTCATGCAGTTTAGTTTTGTTATCTGTCCTTCATTCTCCTTATCAAATAAGGAATTCAGTTAAAAACATACAGTATACTGAAATAAAGATGGCTATAAAAATGCAAGCAAAGATAAACGTCTTACATCTCATTAAATTTTAACATTTACTGACAATAGGAATTGTGATTTGATGAAAAGTGTTGTGTTTAAAGTTTTTTTGCATCTACTTGCTAGGCTGACTTAAACTTTTATTAGCAGTCTAGTATAGATAGTCTAGTATAGATTCTTTGCCTTTTTAAGTTATATCAACTACTTCATTCATGACAAAAAAGATTACTGGACCTTGTGAAGTCTTCTTTAGTTGAAGTTGAAGATTAAAATTTAGGAGTAAAAAAATCCAGGTTTAAGGAAACTAATAGAGAAATTATATAGCTTAGATTTAATGATCTGAGTTACTTTTTAATCATTAAAAATGTCCAGGGCAGGGGCACCTGGGTGGCCCAGTCGTTAAGCGTCTGCCTTCAGCTCAGGGCCTGATCTCAGGTCCTGGGATCGAGCCCCACATCAGGTTCCCTGTTGGGAGCCTGCTTCTTCCTCTCCCACTCCCCGTGCTTGTGTTCCCTCTCTCACTGGCTGTCTCTCTGTCAAATAAATAAATAAAATCTTTAAAAAATAAAAATAAAAAAAACAAAGATGTCCAGGGCAAAAACCTTCACTGAAAGTTAAATACAACTTGTTTTGTTTTAATTTTAATTTTTAATTTTATTTGTTAATGAATATTTTTATTCTAGATGAAAGACTAAAATGACATGTGTTATAAATACTGTATATGAATAGAACAATTCATGTTCCTATTTGATAGAATATGCTGTTTTGAATTACTGGTGTTTATTAATGTCAAAACATCTATAGTTGACCCCTGAGCAATGGGGGCAGGGGAGTTAAGGATGCTGATCCCTCACATAGTTGAAAATCTGTGCATAACTTTGACTTACCTAAAACTTAACTGCTAAGAGCCTGCTGTTGACTGGAAGCCTTACGGATTACATAAACAGTCAATTAACACCTCTGTTGTCTGTTATATGTATTGCATACTGTATTCTTACAATAAAGTGAGCTAGAGAAAAGAAAATGTTGTTAAGAAAACCATGAGGAAGAGAAAATACATTTATAGTACTGTACTGTATTTATATAAAAAAAAAATCCGCATGTAAGTGGGCCTGTCCATTTCAAATCCATGTTGTTCTGTCAAGCTCCAGAGTCCAAGTGAGTAATTTGATATTTGGATAAATGTAAATGCTTAAGTGTTACATTTTATGATATCTTTGCATTTTAGTTCTCTTCTCTTGAGCAGTTTTCTCAATGTGCAAGAATTTCCCCCAAATTGGCACAGGGTCCATCAAATCTCAGCACAATGCAATTTCTTCAAATAAACAAACATACAAAATCTTACGATGTTCTAGTAAGCACAGTACTGGGCGAAGATATAAAGACCAAGGGATCCCTGCTTCAGGAAGTCACATTTAGTGAGTCATAAACACTAAATACAAGTAACTGCAACAAAATGCGGAAGGTAGTGAGTGCCTTGGAGATTCAAAAGAGAGAAGAAAGAGCACAAATCATTCTGCTGTGAATTCAGTGGGCAGAATATTTCAAGCTGAGTAGGGAGAAGAAAGGGGAGCCTAGATGAGGAGTTAGGGAAGTATGGAAAAGGTAGCATTTGAGGTAGACCTTGAAGAGTGGCCAAGATGGGGAAAGGTCATTTTGGGCAGAAGAAACAACACGAACACAGATAGGGAGGCAGAAAGCAAATAATATGTTCGAAAAGTACGGAGTAGTTCGTTTTGGCTATAGCCTGGTGGGGTAATTCAGGCTAACACAGGAAGGTTTGTTGGGACTAGATAGTATGGTCTTGAATGTTAGATTATGATTTCTAAACTGAGAACATTTCTGTGCTGATCTACTTATTCTTGGAAGAAAATAAAAAAACAAAAGAGCAGCACCTATATTTTGCAGTCATTCTTAGAGCTCTAACCCTCTTGAGACTTTGAAAATGAAAATTAAATTCCTGAGTAGATTTAGTAGTTAGTAGACAAGGTAGGGGGTAGAAGCAAAATGAAGGATTTTAATAAAATTCTCTATCAGAATTGCACATGAGAGCATTTCTGTCTATCCACAATCACTCAAAGTCCTAGATTTCAGATCCTAAGAGACCTCCTGCTTGTCCCTGATGTAAACTCTATTTTATTGGTAGGTAATCTGATTTAGCTTTGGCTTTATTTTTGACATTTCCTAAACCAAGGACAATCTAGTGGGATCATTTTAATACAATGAATATACGTGTCACTATGGTGAATATTTGGATAATAAGGACTTTGTCTTTGGGAAAATTGGAAATAGAAATGCTGCTTATAATCATGGAAGTCATAGGGATATTTTAGCTTTACTCTTTGTTCATTTAGAGATGATAAAGTAAACCATCATTGCTAAATACTTTTAATAATCGCTTTTAAATCTTTTCCATGCACCAGAAACATTTCAGTATTGCCTATGGTTAATAAAAAAGCTGGGTAACATCCAAGAGCAGATTTCCTTTAGATGTGACAGCTGGGGTGTGACTTTGTTATCAGACCCAGGAAGATGGTATTTGTGCATGGGAATTGTGAAAAAATTGGAATTGAATACTCTTAACTTAGCACATTATCCATATAAAGTATGTCAGAAGCGAAACTCATGGAATACCACAAGTGCGAGTAAAAATGAAACCAGACACAGTTGCTCTTCTGGCTCTATTTTTAGCAGATCCATATAATTGAGAATATTCTGTTTCTTCCTGTAGAAGTCTGAATTACTTGAAAACCCCATTTTCTAGGTTTTGTGAGGTGGTTCTTATTAATCCTTGTGCTTCACATTGCCTGGAAAAGAGTCATATTTATAGTAGGGACCCAACAAAATTTTAGTACTTGTTTTAGAATCATAGATCCATTTCTGAGAGAAACCTTGGAGATCATTGGGCTTTGGGTAACTTTAAAACTTTTAAACATTTGAACATTTTTTTCTAAAAACAATATAGGTAAAAGACATTTAGCGATGTGATCCTTTCCCCACCTCATGCCTTCCAAAAATGATATTGATATTGATAATGATATTCCTTTATCAAACTCCTCTTTCTAAAAGGTGAAAGAGCCTGGTTCAGTGAAGTACATTGCAAAATGTTCTGTATATAAATGTGTACATCTATTCCTATCCATGTCTTTCTTTCTCTTTCTTTCTTTCTTTCTTTCTTTCTTTCTTTCTTTCTTTCTTTCTTTCTTTCTTTCTTTCTTTCTTTCTTTCTTTCTTTCTTTCTTTCTTTCTTTCTTTCTTTCTTTCTTTCTTTCTTTCTTTCTTTCTTTCTTTCTTCTAAGATTTATTTACTTATTTTAGAGAGAGGGAGAACTTGAGCAGGAGGGGCAGAGGGAGAGGGAGAGAGAGAATCTCAAGCAAAGTCCATACCAAACACGGAGCCTGATGTGGGGCTCCATCTCACCACTCCGAGATCATGACCTGAGCCGAAACCAAGAGTTGGTCCAAGCTCATCCACTGCGCCACCTAGGCACCCCTACATTTCTTTTTTAAAAAAAATGTTTATTCAATCTCATAAGAATTTGAGTCTATTGCAAAGTATAGAGGGAGGTAGTATAGCATTGTAGTTAACAGCTAGTTATCGAGCTGGACTCCTTTGTTTGGATCCCATATCTTCCACTTCACTGGCAATGTTTATCTTAGGAAAATAACCTGATCTCTATTTTCCTCAGTATCATCTGTAAAATGGGGATGCTAAATTGCTAATCTCTAGAGTTCTAACGAGAATCAATTGAATTAATCAATTAATACAAGTAAGGTACTTGAAACTGTTTAGCATAACAAATATTAGTTATTAGAATTACTTCCCACTGGAAGGAACTTACATTATATATGTACACACATATTTAGCATGTATGTGTATACATATATACACATATATTTAGTACTAATGTGTGTATACATACCTGTACATTATACTTTAATTATATACAGTATACTAAGTAAGACACTAAGTAGCTTGCCTAGGATTAAAATTGCCAGCAAAGGATGGGATGATATAGGATTCAAACCAGAAAGTCTAGCGCTAGATCTTGCTCTAAACCACTGTGTTATACTGCCTAGGGTTATATACCCTTGAATTAGATAGTGATGAGTAAGTTAGTATATTCTAAATGCCAAATTGAGGTAAGAGATGTCAAGGCAAACTGAAACTGCTGTGGAAGACTTTATGGAGGAGGTTTAACTTACTTTCATTATAGTCTCTTTTGATTTCTCTTCCACTACAAAAAAATACATGTAAAGTCATTAGCACAGTTCTTGCCATAATGCTCAGTAAATTATAGTTATTATTGTCATAATCTTTCTGATAATTTCTACTCAATCTTCCCTAATTGGTGCCATATACTGTTTGAAAATCATGTACTCATTTATACTCATGACTTCAGTTACTGACTAGTGATTCTTAATTGTGACTACACGTCAGAATTGAATATTTAGTTTTTTTTAAAAACATTGAGGCCACAAGCTTATCTCAGAAGTACTAAAGTCTATGGAGATAGAATCCAGGCTTCTACATTTACAAAAAGCTTTCCAAGTGAATCTCACGAATAGCCAAAATTGAGAACTTCTGCTTTACATGGTGATTTCAGAATAGAATTGAATAGAATTCCAAATCTATAGTTCAAATCTACATCTTAACCTCTGTCTAGTGTTTCAGACATGCATCTTGTTAAACATCTCTGCCCATTTATCTTAGAAATATCTCAAACTTGGTATGTCCAAACTAACTTCTTATTTTCTCTTCAAAACCCCTTTGTTTTCCATAGCATGATGACCTAATCATTTTTTTCAACTTTTTCTTATCCTAATCTTAGATCCAATTACTAACCAAGTTATATAGATTCTTTCTCTTAGGGAATCTAAAGTTTATTCCTTCTTTCCATTTCCCATTGTCTTGACCTTAGTGTGAATTCATACTCATTTTTCACCTGAACTATTATAATCATTCTTAGCTGATATTTCTTTTTCTTCCCATTGCCATCCCCAAAGCAACCTACACATCATCATTAAGCTGCCTTAGGAAATGATGAAGTATGAATTACTTCATACTTTTCAAACGTTATTTGCTTTTGTTGCCTCCCTATCTGTGTTCGTGTTGTTTCTTCTGCCCAAAATGACCTTTCCCCATCTTGGCCACTCTTCAAGGTCTACCTCAAATGCTACCTTTTCCATACTTCCCTAACTCCTCATCTAGGCTCCCCTTTCTTCTCCCTACTCAGCTTGAAATATTCTGCCCACTGAATTCACAGCAGAATGATTTGTGCTCTTTCTTCTCTCTTTTGAATCTCCAAGGCACTCACTACCTTCCACATTTTGTTGCAGTTACTTGTATTTAGTGTTTATGACTCACTAAATGTGACTTCCTGAAGCAGGGATCCCTTGGTCTTTATATCTTCGCCCAGTACTGTGCTTACTAGAACATCATAAGATTTTGTATGTTTGTTTATTTGAAGAAATTGCATTGTGCTGAGATTTGATGGACCCTGTGCCAATTTGGGGGAAATTCTTGCACATTGAGAAAATTGCTCAAGAGAAGAGATATCATAAAATATAAAGATATCATAAAATTTAACACTTAGGCACTTACATTTCATCATCTCAGCTCCAGAACGTGAACCAGGAATAGGCATTTGTCTACTTAAATTAATTGTAACGCTCCCCGTTACTTTCAAGATAATTTTCAGAGTTCAGATAAGTAAGAACATACAGTATTTGTCTTTCTCTGTCTGACTTATTTCACTTAGCATAATACCCTCAGTCCATCCATGTTGGCACAAATGGCAAGATTTCCTTCTTTCTCATGGCCGAATAATATTCCATATTTTTATTTTGTCCATTTATCTACCATTGGGCAAATTAGGTTATTTCCTTATCTTGGATATTGTGAATATTGTGACAATGAACATAGAAGTGCAGATAGTTTTTGAGATAGTGATTTTATTTCTTTTGGATATATACCCAGAGGTGGAATTGCTGTATCATATGGTAGTTCTATTTGTAATTTTTAAAGGAATGAGGGAGTGACATTTAAACTTAGCCATCTTTAGTTAAACTTAGTCTAAATTCTGTTAGGTAGAGACAGACTCTCTCAAACCTTTTAAAGTGCTGTCTTTTTGCATATAATTTCTTTGTCCCTCATTTCTCCTTGTTTTTGCCTGACTCACTCTTTATTATGCCTCAAGATTTATTTAGATTAAGCATTGCCTCCTGCTGAAACATTCCCTATTCTTTCAGAGTGAGTTAGGTGTTTTTCCCTAATGTTCCTCTGGATTCCAGTATTTACCCTAAGTGAAGCACAATACATTCTGTATTGTAGCCATGATTTTTCTTATCTTGACTATGAACTGTTTAAGGGCAAAGGCAGTGTCTTATTTCTTTAAAGTTAATGCAAATACAGTGCCTGGCACATGGTAACTACTTAATAAATTTTTGTTGAAAAACAAAATGGGGAATTAGTATGAAAAGTTCATGGAAAAATATGGCCTAGGTCACTTTGGACACCATTAGGAATTGATATTACCTGAAGTATATAAGTAGGGATGAACGAGACTAAAAGTGTTTTAAAGTTAAATTAAGGAATTTTAGGTTTTGTGATTAACTAATATAATGCCATTGCAGTGTAGCATATTGACCTACCCTCAAACCAGTCTCTACCCCTTAATGGCTAAGGGTTCTGGGAAAGTTTCTGAGCCTCTTTAAGTTCCAGAATACTCATCTGTTTTTGAGGATTTGTAATGAGTAAATGTCTGTAAAGTTCTAGCACTGTGCCTAGCACGTTGCAAGCCTTACAATGAATGTTAGTTCTTCTTCTTCTTTTTTTGTTAGTTCTTATTAATACTGCACTTACGTGGAACTGAGAAAAGTCAGGCAGCTAAGGGACTAACAGTTTCAGAGCACAGAGTTACAATTATCCAGTGATTGTCATCAGAAAAACAAAATTTTAGTCCTAGTTCTAGCTCTACTGTTGCCTTACTGTAAAGCTTGAATGTATCTGAATTTCTTCATAGGAAAAAATTACAATAAAAGTAATAGTATTAATGCTTTCTTCACCAGGATGTGATAATCATTTGGGATGGCTAAAGAAAAAACCGTCAAATTAGAAAGAGTGGGGATTTATATCTTTTGAAGTCACTGATATCACATGCTTTTGTATAAGTTGTGCCATTTGCCTGGAATGCTCTTCTTTTCATTCACCTTGATGATCTTATTTGTCCTTTAAAATTCAGTTTAAGCACCAGTTAGTGGTGTTAGTGCTTTCTCTCCAATATAATTAATATATACAATTAATATAATATTAACAGTTACAAAAATTATAAAAATTGAAATTGTTCTGTAAACCACCTCTGTGAAAATTAGGAACCAAGCACAATAAAATTAAGCTAGGATAGACACTAAACAGTAAATATCTGGCTACAAGACATTGTTTCATGTACAAATTATGGCTTTTTGCCTTCAAGATGTGTCTTCTTCAAAGCATAATGGCAATCAGTACTTTTCAGTTACTTGACGTTAGGGTAGTCATAACTAATTATATCTGGCTGCTTGCCAATCATTTGATTGACTAAGTCATGGAGATGTAATGTTTCTGTAGAATTTGAAGTCTTACGTCTTTCTTTGTTCTTCCTATTCCCCTTCCCTCCTTGAAAATTCTCTAGAAATTTAGAAATAAATGAGGTATACATATACAACTCATTTTAAAGTATTCTTTTCCAGGTAACTATTATTTTCCCCAAGTTACTATGATTTAAGAAAATAAACAAATTCTTATATAAACTTTCATGTATATTAAGTTCATATTTTATCTATTAAAAGTACTTTTATTCATTGGAGATGACCAGCTTATAGTTAACTGAATTTTCTTTTAAATGTTTTCACATTTTTACTTATTTTTTAAAGATTTTATTTATTTTGAGAGAGAAAGAGAGAGAGAGAGAAAGAGAGTGTGCACAAGCTGGGGGAGAAGCAGAGGGAAAGGGAGAAGCAGACTCCCTGCTGATGGATCCCAGGACCCTGAGATCCTGACCTGAGCCCAAGTCAGACGCTTAACTGGCTGAGTCACCCAGGTGCCCCTTAATGTTTTCACATTTTAAATTACAAATGCAACTACTACAGGTCAATGTTAATGGATTTTGCCTCTCAAAAGCAGGCAATTTAGCAGGCAATTGTGTTCCTTTCTCTGATCCTTTTGTTGTCATCATGGACTTATTAAAACTGATTATTTGCCTAAAATGAGAAAAGCTTATCTTAAATGTTATATTAATTCATTTCTTGGTTTGGTGTGTGTTCTCCAAACTTAGACTGATTTCTTTTACAAACTTCAGAAGATGGAGGAATCTGAAGTAGAGAAGAAATGGAAGCTATGTTGTGTGATTAACTGAAAATTTTTTTAATGTTTTTTTATTATATTATGTTAGTCACCATACAGTACATCCCTGGTTTCTGATGTAAAGTTCGATGATTCATTAGTTGCGTATAACACCAAGTGCATCATGCAATACGTGCCCTCCTTACTACCCATCACCAGCCTATCCCATTCCCCCACCCCTCTCCCCTCTGAAGCCCTCAGTTTGTTTCTCAGAGTCCATAGTCTCTCATGCTTCATTCCCCCTTCTGATTACCCCCCTTTCTATATCCCTTTCTTCTCCTACCGATCTTCCTAGTTCTTATGTTCCATAGATGAGAGAAACCCTATGATCATTGTCTTTCTCTGCTTGACTTATTTCACTTAGCATTATCTCCTCCAGTGCCGTCCATGTTGCAGCAAATGTTGAGAACTCGTTCTTTCTGATAGCTGAGTAATATTCCATTGTATATATGGACCACAACTTCTTAATCCAGTCATCTGTTGAAGGGCATCTCGGTTCCTTCCATGATTTAGCTATTGTGGACAATGCTGCTATGAACATTGGGGTGCATATGGCCCTTCTCTTCACTACGTCTGTATCTTTGGGGTAAATACCCAGTAGTGCAATGGCTGGGTCATAGGGTAGCTCAATTTTTAACTTTTTAAGGGACCCACATACTGTTTTCCAGAGTGGCTGTACCAACTTGCATTCCCACCAACATTGTAGGAGGGATCCCCTTTCTCCACATCCTCTCCAGCAATTGTTTCTTACCTTGTCAATTTTTGCCATTCTAACTGGCGTAAGGTGGTATCTTAGTGTGGTTTTGATTTGAATTTCCCTGATGGCTAATGATTTTGAACATTTTTTCATGTGTCTATTAGCCATTTGTATGTCTTCATGGGAAAAGTGTCTGTTCATATCTTCTGCCCATTTTATGATTTGTTTATTTGTTTCTCATGTATTGAGTTTGAGAAGTTCTTTGCAGATCTTGGTTACCAGTCTTTTATCTGTAGCATCATTTGCAAATATATTCTCCCATTCCGTGGGCTGCCTCTTAGTTTTTTCGACTGTTTCCTTGGCTGTGCAGAAGTTTTTATCTTGATGAAGTCCCACAAGTTCATTTTATCTTTTGTTTCTCTTGCCTTTGGAGATGTGCCATGAAAAAGGTTGCTTTGGCCGATGTCGTAGAGATTGCTGCCTATGTTCTCCCCTAGGATTTTGATGGATTCCTGTCTCACATCGAGGTCTTTCGTCCATTTGGAGTTTATCTTTGTGTATGGTGTGAGAGAGTGGTCAAGTTTCATTCTTTTGCATATAGCTCTCCAATTTTCCCAGCACCATTTATTGAAGAGACTGTCTTTTTTCCACCGGATGTTTTTTCCTGCTTTATCAAAGATTAGTTGCCCAAAGAGCCGAGGGTCCATTTCTGGGTTCTCTATTCTGTTCCATTGGTCTATGTGTCTGTTTTTGTGCCAGTACCATGCTGTCTTTGTGATCACAGCTTTGTAGTACAGCTCGAAATCCGGCATTGTGATGCCCCCAGCTTTGTTTTTCCTTTTCAACAGTTCCTTGGAGATTTGGGGCCTTTTCTGGTTCCATACAAATTTAAGGACGATTTGCTCCAGTTCTTTGAAAAATGTCATCGGTATTTTGATCAGGATAGCATTGAAAGTGTAGATTGCTCTGGGTAGCATGGACATTTTAGCTATGTTAATTCTTCCGATCCATGAGCATGGAATATTTTTCCATCTTTTTGTGTCTTCCTCAATGTCTTTCAAGAGTGATTTATAGTTTCTAGAATATAGATCCTTTATGTCTCTGGTTAGGTTAATTCCAAGGTAACATATGGTTTTTGATGCTATTGTAAATGGAATGGATTCCCTAATTTCTCTTTCTTCAGTCTCATTATTCGTGTATAGAAATGCAACTGATTTCTGCGCATTGATTTTGTATCCTGCCACATTACTGAATTGCTCTATAACTTCTAATAGTTTGGGAGTGGATTCTTTTGGGTTTTCCATATAGAGTATCATGTCATCTGTGAAGAGAGACAGTTTGACTTCTTCTTTGCTGATTTGGATACCTTTTATCCCTTTTTGTTGTCTGATTGCTGTTGCAAGGACTTCTAGTAGTATGTTGAATAATAGTGGTGAGAGTGGACATCTTTGTCGTGTTCCTGATCTTAAGGGAAAGGCTTCCAGCTTTTCCCCATTGAGAATGATGTTTGCTTGTAGGCTTTTCATAGATGGCTTTTATGAGATTGAGGAATGTACCCTCTATCCCTGCACTCTGAAGGGTTTTAATCAGGAAAGGATGCTGTATTTTGTCAAATGCTTTTTCTGCATCAATTGAGAGGATCATATGATTCGTGAGTCTTTTCTTGTTGATATGATGCATCACGCTGATCGATTTGTGAATGTTGAACCATGCTTGCATCCAAAGGATGAATCCCACTTGGTCATGATGGATAATCCTTTTAATGTACTGTTGGATTCTATTAGCCAGGATCTTGTTGAGGATTTTGGCGTCCATATTCATTACGGAAATCGGTCTGTAATTCTCCATTTTGATGGGGTCTTTGCCTGGTTTGGGGATCAAGGTAATATTGGCCTCATAGAATGAGTTTGGTAGCTTTCCTTCTGTTTCTGTTTCTTGAAATAGCTTTAGGAGAATAGGTATTATTTCTTCTTTGAATGTTTGGTAGAATTCCCCAGGAAAACCGTCCGGGCCTGGAGTTTTGTTATTTGGAAGGTTGTTTATCACTGACTCAATCTCTTCATAATTAATTGGCCTGTTTAAAAAATCAATTTCTTCCTGTTTCAGTCTTGGTAGTTTATAGGTTTCCAGGAAGGCCTCCATCTCTTCCAGATTGCTTAATTTATTGGCATATAGCTGTTGATAAAAGTTTCTAATAATCCTTCCAATTTCATTGGTGTTGGTTGTGACCTCTCCTTTTTCATTCATAATTTTATTAATTTGGGTCCTTTCTCTATTCTTTTGGATAAGTCTTGCCAGTGGTCTGTCAATTTTATTGATTCTCTCAAAGAACCAGCTTCTAGTTCTATTGATCTGCTTTACTATACTCCTGGTTTCTAATTCATTGATTTCTGCTCTAATCTTGGTCAACTGCTTCCTCGTACGTGGATTAGGCCTGTCCCTCTGTTGCTGTTCCAGCTTCTTGAGGTGAGAATATAAAAACTGCATTTTAGATTTTTCTATTCTTTTGAGTGAGGCTTGGATGGCTATGTATTTCCCCCTTAGGACTGCCTTTGCAGTATCCCATAGGTTTTGGACCGTTGTGTTTTCATTCTCGTTGGCCTCCATAAATTGTTTAAGTTGATTTTTGATTTCCTGGTTTATCGAGTCATTCCTGAGCAGGATGGTTCTTAGTCTCCAAGTGTTTGAGTTTCTTCCAAATTTTTCCTTGTGGTTGAGTTCCAATTTCAGAGCGTTGTGGTCTGAGAATATGCAGGGAATAATTTCAGTCTTTTGGTATCGGTTGAGACCTGTTTTGTGTCCCAGAACATGGTCTATTCTTGAGAATGTTCCATGGGCATTAGAATAGAATGAGTATTCTTTGGTTCTGGGGTGTAGTGTTCTATATATATCTATGAGGTCCAACTCGTTGAGAATTCAAAGCTCTTGTTTCTTTGCTGATTTCTTGCTTAGGTGATCTGTCTATTGCTGATAGTGGAGTGTTGAGGTCCCCAACTATTAGTGTATTTTTATCTATATGTCTCTTTATTGTGGTTAAGAGTTGGCTTGTGTATCTTGCTGCTCCCCTGTTGGGGGCATATATATTTATAATTGTCATATCCACTTGTTGAATACATCCTTTAAGTATAATATAGTGCCCTTCTATGTCTCTAACTATAGTCTTTAGTTTAAAATCCAATCTGTCTGATATGAGAATTGCTACCCCAGCTTTCTTTTGAGGTCCATTGGCATGAAAGATGGTATTCCATCCCTTTACTTTCAGTCTGAATGTATCTTTAGGTTCAAAATGAGTCTCTTGTAGACAGCAAATGGATGGGTCATGTCTTTTTATCCAATCTGCAACCCTGTGGCATTATGGGAGCATTTAGGCCATTTACATTGAGACTGATTATTGATAGACATGATTTTAATGATGCCATGTTGCCAGTAAAGTCTTTGTTTCTATAGATTGTGACTTTCTGTTCTGTATCACTCTTGGGGCCTTTTTACTTTTATAGAACCCCCCTTAATATCTCCTGTAGGGCTGGTTTTGTGGTTACATAATTGGTCAATGTCTGGCGATTCTGGAAGGTCTTTATTTCTCCATCAATTCTGAATGACAGCCTTGTTGGATAAAGGATCCTTGGCTGCATGTTTTTCTCTGAAAGAGCTTTAAAAATGGACCCCCAACCCTTTCTCTCATTCCAGGCCTGTGTAGACAGGTCTGACGTAATTCTGATACCTTTGCCTTGGTACGTGAGAAATTTCTTTGCCCTGGCCACTTTCAATACTGTATCCTTGGATCTAATATTTGCGAAATGCACTATGATGTGACGTGGTGTAGGTTTGTCGTGGTTGAGCTTGGGAGGGGTCCTCTCTGCCTCTTGGACATGAATGTTTGTTTCCCTTGCTAGATTAGGGAAGTTTTCAGCTACAATTTGTTCAAATATCTCTTCTAGACCTCTGTTTTTCTCCACCCCCTCGGGGATGCTGATGATTCTGACATTGGAACGTTTCATTGAGTCAGTAATCTCCCATAACCTACATTCCTGAGCATGGACTTTTTTGAGTCCAGATTCTATTTTAGCTTTTTCTTCTACTAACCCATCCTCCAGTTCACTGATATGCTCTTCTGCCTCATTCACCCTGGCCTTCAGAGCCTCTAGTTTTGACTGCATTTGGCTCATAGAATTTTCAGTTTCTGCCAGGTTTGCTCTCATTTCCGCCCTTAGAGATTCTATATTCTCATTAACATTTTCGTAAATACTTTTTTCAAGTCTACACATCATCTTGACCATTGTTACTCTGAATTCCATTTCTGATAATTTGGTTATATCCATATCCATTAGTTCTGTGGCAGAGGCCACAGACTCATTGTCTTTTGTTTGCTGGGGGGGATTTCTCCTTCTCGTCATTCTGATGAGGAGAGGGTGTGGGGTTGTCCAGAGCCCCAATTATTGACCGGGACCCAGGCCGTGTGCCCTTGTTTTATAGGGATCTTAGGGATGTGGGCTTCTTGATTTTTCAGCCTGCCTTCTGGGGGAGGGGCCTGCCACTCCGATACTCAGGCAACCCTGTTTGGGTAGAGTCTCCATGTCCCCTGCAAGGGGGGATGGGGATGGGCACACTGTGAGCTGGTATTTCCAGGCTTTTGTTCTCTGGCAGCTTTCCCTGGCGGTCTGCTGTGCCTCTTCTGAGAGTCAGAGCAGCAGTGGCTGAATCTTAGCCTCTGTCTCAGAACAGAGGGATCAGGGACCGTTCTCCACTGATGTTCTGGCCACCGTAACTCTGTTACTGTTGGTGCTGCTCAACCCTGCAGCGTCCCGGGATGTGCGCCCCACACCCGGTGTCCCAGCCCTCACTTCCAGGGCCGGCGCGTCTCTGTCCTTTGTGTTTCTAATACCACCAGCCGCCAGCCGCCCCCGCAGGCTCCAAAGCTCCGGCCCTCAGTTTGGTCACGCGCATTCCCCCGGCTCATGGTCCCAGTCTGCTCTCTTGCGGGTGCCGACCGCGAGTCCGCCCGCTCCCCCGTGCAGGTGGTTACCGCTTCCCGGCGCCCGAACACGGCGGCTCCCTCCCCCTTCCGTTTATCCTCTGATATCTGTGCGTGGTTTCATGGCTCCCCGCTTCGTACCTCAATACTCAGCGCTGGAGATGGCCATTTGTAGAGATCCAGATGTATCTTCCTGCCTCGCAGGCTGGTTCCGTGGTTGTTTAGGCTGGTCTGGTACCTATCCAGCTCGTCTGAGGGGACCGGCTGAAAAAGGGGTCCCCTACTCCTCTGCCATCTTAACTCCCTCTCTTAACTGAGATTTTTGAGGAAACTGAGACAGAAAGAACTTGCTCAAAGTCAAATGTTAAGTAAATAGTAAGGATCAGAATTGGATATGAACCCTGGTGGTCTGGTTTTAGAGATTTTCTTAACTACTACTCTGCTTCCTCTTATGGAACTTTCCTAAGTTCCTATCGATGAATGAGTTTAATAAATGAGAAATATTTATAGCTATAATGCTAGCTACAAATCAATTTTGGCTGTTTCCATTATATAATAATAGAGGAACAGATTATTCACATGTATTTCTAATAATTGGGGTTTGGTTCTTCTATGTAGTAGAGGAAATTCTAACATCTCAATTGAACATCAATAATAGTCTTTGGTCTTGTGAAGGGAATAAATAGTTAAGGAAATCTAAGAAGTTATTCATCTTCTTAAGACAGTTGAACAATGCAGGGTTTGGGGTGCTAACCCCCCCACACACAGTTGGAAATCCTTGTGAAACTTTTGACTCCCAAAAAGCTTAACTACTGATAGTCTACTGTTGACCTGAAGCCTTACTAATAACAGAATCAGTTAATTAACATATTTTCTATGCTATATATATGAAATTTTGTCTTTTTACAATAAAGTAAGGTAGAGAAAAGAAAATGTTATTAGGACAATCATAAGGCAGAGAAAATACATTTACTGTATTTATTGAAAAAAATCCACATATAAGTGGACCCACACAGTTCAAACCCGTATTGTTCAAGGGTCAACTGTACACATTTTTACTCATCTTTTGCCTTTTTCTCATTTCCCATTTCTAATTTAATTCCATTCCCCCTTAAACGTTTAGGGTTTTTAATTTTCTTTCTATGTGTATTACTTGAATTTTGAAATTTTGAATTAGAAAATTTAAGAACACAAGTGTTTTTGGTTGATTGGTTTTGTTCTTTTTTAGATCTAAAGGGAAAGTAAATAAAATGGCCCTCTACACTCCCTTTCTCACATTTTTAGCATTTGTATAGGAAAATCACTTTGCTTAAAGTTGCTATTAAATATAACAGAAGTCAATTTTTTGTAGAGCATATAACTAATAAATAATCACTGAGGTTAAAGAAGAAAATCACCAAACTGGTTAGACTTGCTTATTTTGCTTTTTAAGTATTTAAACAGTACACTTTTCATAACTCATGAGTATACTCGAAGTATCTCCTTTCACTGCTTATTTTCTTATCACTGAAGTTCATCTTCTAATGTTTTATTTATCTTTCTCCTCAGTGCCATTTTAGTTATCTAAAAATATCTTGAAATTTTTCTGTTTATTTAATCCATAATGCCTTATAAATATTATTTTATTATCCCCATTCTTTGGCTTGGTTTGGTTTTGTTTATATTAGGAAACTTCTTTCCATCTAATTATTGAATATTCAAGCCCACTTCACCTATAAATCATTAAAATACAGACACCATGAGCTTATTTCTGTTTAAATAATTCATATAATTCTCTATTGTGTATGTAGGCCAACTCAGAACTGTCCTAATTTATAATGAGAAGGCCAAATACTTACATAGTGCTCTAATTTCATAGATTCTTACAAAGTTGTAAAGAACAAGTCCTTACTCACTGTGGAAATGCTAAAAATTACTAATTAGGGGCTCCTGGGTGGCTCAGTCAGTTGTGTCTGACTTTGGCTTGGGTCATGGTCTTGGGGTCCTGGGATCAGCCCTGCATTGGGCTCCATGCTCACTGGGTAGTCTGCCTGTCCCTCTCCCTATCCCAAGGCTCCTCCCCTTCCCCCTGCTTGTGCTCTCTCTCCTTCTCAAATAAATGAATAAAATCTTAAAAAAAATCAAAACTGCAATGAGATACTACCTCACACCAGTTAGAATGGCTAAAATTAAAAATTTGGGAAACAACAGATGTTGGTGAGAATGCAGAGAAAGGGGAGCTCTCTTACACTGTTGGTGGGAATGCAAACTGGTACAGCCACTCTGGAAAACAGTATGGAGTTTCCTCAGAAAGTTAAAAATAGAGCTACCCAATGACCCAGCAATTGCACTACTAGGTATTTATCCAAAAGATACAAACATAGTGATTCGAAGAGACACATGCTCCCTGATCTTTACAGCAGCAGTGCCCACAATAGCCGAAATATGGAAAGAGCCTAGATGTCCATCAACAGGTGATGGATAAAGAAGGTCTGGTATATATATAAAATGGAATATTACTCTGCCTACAAATAAATGAAATCTTACCATTTGCAATGACATGGATGGAACTAGAGGGTATTATGCTAAGCAAAATAAGTCAGTCAGAGAAAGACAAATATCACATGATTTCACTCATATGTGGAATTTAAGAAACAAAACAGATGAGCATAGGGGAAGGGAAGGAAAAATAAAATAAGATGAAAACAGAGAGGAATACAAGCCATAAGACTCTAAACTCTAGGAAACAAACTGAGGGGTTGCTGGAAGGGAGGCGGGTGGGGGGATGGGGTAATAACTGAGTGATAGGCATTAAGGAGGGCACTTGATGTAATGAGCAGTGGGTGTTATACGCAACCAGTGAATCACTAAATTCTACCTCTGAAACTAACAATACACTATATGCTAATTAAATTGAATTTAAATAAAAAAATTTTAAAAAGAAAAATTGCTATTTTAAAATCTACGCATACACTTTTATCCCCTTCTTATAATTGATACTAATTGATATCATAAGTCTATAGTATATGAGTAAAACTATCAGGATTTGGGATGAGAGGAGTGGAGAAGGGTATTGATATATGGAAGAGTTACAAATGTTATTATCTTAGGCTAAAGCACAGATAGCTACATGAATGCAAAATAAAAATGACCCTTATTTACACTGAGTAGAAAACAATATTTAAAAAATCAGCTATTATACAACTAGAAAGGATCTAGAAATCATGAAGTTGATTTTTAAAGTCATTTTTATTTTCTTTGTATTTGTTTATGTCCTTCAGTTTCTTGGCTCAAGTTTCCTTCTTGCATCTCAGACATCCTTTCTGGGATCATTGTTTTTCTGAAGTATATATATTGAAATCCCTTTACAAAGGATGCCTTAATGATAAATTTTCACTGTTTCTGTTTATCTGAAGTGAGTTTCTTGAATGATAACTTGGCTGGGTATCCACTTTTAAATTTACAATGATTTTTCCTTAGCATTCTGAAGATACTATGTTACTGTCTTCTGGCCTCTATTTTTGTTAGTCTGTCATTCCTATGTAGGTAATCTTTTCTTTTTCCCTTGCTGCTGTAAAATGTGTCATTCTGCAGTTTCACATGATATGTGGAGGTGTGAATTGTTCTTTAATTATCCTGTTTGTGATTCATTGTGATTCCTGAATCTGTGGATTCATGTGTTTTATCAATTCTGGGAAATTTTCACCTCTTATTTTCAAATAGTACTTCTTCCTCATTTTTTCTATTCTTATCTTCTAGGTATATGTTAGACTTCATCATATTATCCTCATTTTAAAAATTACCTATATTAGAGGCACCTGGGTGGCTCAGTCGGTTAAGTGTCTGCCTTCAGCTCAGGTCATGATCTCTGGGGCCTGGGATCAAGGCCCAAGTTGGGCTTCCTGCTCCATGGGGAGTCTGCTTCTCCCTCTCCCTCTGCCCCCGCTTGTGCTCTCTATCCCTCTCAAATAAATATATAAAATCTGTAAAAAAATTATATTTCATATTTTTCATATCCTTATCATTCTATGCTATATTCTGTGTAATTTTTTCAGAACTTTCTGACAGTTCCCTAATTTGTATATCATTTGTCCTGTCTACTGTTTTACTCATCTATGGAGTTTTCAATTTTAAGGATTATATATGTATTTATGTATTACATATATATATTATTTTTCTAATTTCTGGAAGTCCAACTTTTTCATATGAAGATTTTCAGTCTTGTCCCAGGTTTTAGAAGTTTTCTTTCCAGGCGTTTGGATTGTTAGGAGAACAAAATCAGTAGCTTGGTAACTTAGTATCCAGTCTTGCTGTGGGTCTAACTAGTATCTTTCACCCTTCTTCAAATAACGAGGCTCTTGTCTTGATACTTGTGACTGAACTACTACTTTGCCTCCCTTGTCTGCCTGACAAAGATGCATTGATCTTTTAAAAATCAGCTCAAGTGTCTCTTTCAATGGAGTCTTTACTGACTTTCTTGGAGAAAAATAATAACTGTTATGGTTGAATGCCAGCTATATGAATTTCTTTCACAATGTCATTGTTGTTGTACTTAATGTAAAATCTATAAGCTCTTTGTGGGAAGCAACTGTGTTTTTCTTTTTTGTGCGTGGCCCTAATTATACAAATGATCATATAAATAAAAATAATAATAAATAACATTTATTGAGAACTTGATTAGCAAATTCAAGAACTTTAGATGTATTAGGTCACTCGACACAGATTACATAAGATGCCTAAAATTACACAACTAGGAGTTAACTGAAATAAGACTTAAGTTCAGGTATAGCCCCACAGACAAACTCTCAGTGTTTATCCAACACTGCCTTTCTCTTGACCTCTTAAAAGGGAGCATCAGCAACAGAGGGATAGCCATACCAGCAAGAACTTGAACCTGAGCACCAAACAAGCCCATGGGGATATGTCAGATGCTTAAAGAAGGACACAGCGGGACAAATGAAGGAAGGCCTACAAGACAGATGGAGCCTTGTAGGACACTTATGAGCAAGCAACATGATGAGAGAAAAGACAGCATGAAGCAACAATAAGGAAATCTAGCAACTGTTAATATCATTTTCTGGGTACAAATTGGATTCATATGCAGAACTGAGGCTCTGGAGGGACTCTTAAGAAGAAGGCAGGAATCATCCACAATTCAAAACAAATCAGGGGGATCAGGTGGGCATACAAGGCAGGAACTCAATTGCACAGGTATCAGTGCCTTTTAAAATACTATTGGCTAATTAAAACTTCTCAAACACTTTTTATCCTTAAACCATCAGATGTTAGGCCCAGTAGGAGAGATAGTATTCATTAGGTTACAGTGGCAGGAATCATAATAATACTGTATGTGCTGATGAAATTAATCCTGAGCCAGAAATAACTTACCATTGGAAGATTTTAAATTTACTGACTTAACTGTGTAGTCCAGCAACTTGTCTTTAAGGTTTACATGGGTGGAGTATTCCAGGTAAATGAGATGAGGAAAATCTTGAAATTTTTACGTGATGATTTAGTTTATTCCTTTTTAGCCCTATTCCTCTGATAGCATTTTATTCTCCAATTTTTATCGTCAGTTCCATTTTTTCTTTCTTATATGCCTAAAGATGAAATAACAGGGCACCTCGGTGCCTCAGATGGTTAAGCATCTGCCTTCAGCTCAGGTCATGATCCCAGGGTCCTGGGATGGAGCCCCATATCAGGCTCCCACCTCCTTGGGGAGTCTGCTTCTCCTTCTCTCCCTCTGCTTGTGCTCTCCCTGTCTCTCTCTCTCTCTCTCTCTCAAATAAATAAAGTCTTAAAAAATAAAACAAAATAAAGATGAAATAACACATTTACTTTGTATAAGTAAATGAAACCTAACTGCATATCCCCAATTCAGTATTTTGGAAAGGAACTCAACTGACTCTTTGTTAAAAATACATAGGAATGGGGAAAGACTGATTTATTGAGCTACTTTACTTTTTAAAAAAAATTAAAAAGATTTATTTATTTGAGAGAGAGAGAGAGAATGAATGGGAGGGGTAGAGGGAGAGGGAGAGAGAATCTCAAGCAGACTCCATGCGGAGTGCTGAGCCAGAGCCTTACCTGGGGTTGCATCCCAAGACCCTGACTGAGATCATGACCTGAGCTGAAGCCAGAAGTCAAATGCTCAACCAACTGAGCCACCCAGGCACCCCTGGGCTACTTTATAATAAATGTTTCCTATGACTTAATTAAGACAGTATATAAGACTAATTTAACTTATATTAACATGAGATGGTATAGTCTACATTTTAGAGTAGATACCAGATTCTAAATACCTAGCTTCAAAGCAATATCCTAGTAAATATGTGGGTTTATTTATTTTATGAAAAATATAATATGCTAAATGATATTCAAAATTAGGCTTGGCTTATGCTTAGATTCCAGTTCAGCTAGGATTTATTGAACTCTTATGTTAATTTCTGACATGATGCTTTCATATCTCTTGTCCTATTTAATATAGCATAATAAAATTAGAGATTAAATGATGTTTTATACTTGTATAATACTTTAACTTACTGGTAATGAAAAAATAGCCTCTAGAGTAAATACAGATGCCTATGTTCAAGATTAATATTGAATCCAAGTGTAATGTTCAGTTTTCTTAACTTCATAATTTAAAGGGTAATAAAAATAATAAACACTTAAAAAATAGTTCTCAGATCATGTTTATAAAATATGTGTCTATATATTTCTCCTCATTAGATCAGTAGTGGAAAATGTTTCATTTATATTAACCAAGATATTAATCCATAGGTTGAGAGACACCCTGTAAAATGAATTAAAAAGGTAGTTTTTTTCTCCATCAGACTTAAATGGAAAAGAGGAAAAATTAACTGTTTGCACAAAAATGTTTTGTTTTGTTGCAACATAAAAAAATAACCAAGCACAATATTGTATTCCATACTTTTTATCGATTTTTTTTCTATCTATACCATCTGCTGTATTCATTTCTCCCATCTCATACCTACCTTGATGTGGGAGTGGGGGCAGGAGTTAGAAGGATAATCTTATCAAAAGATGCATTGGTGCATGTGTGTTTGTTAGCTCACTTTGTTCATGAAAATATTTTATGATATTAAAGAAAATATTTTGAAATGGCAAAAAGAGGCACCTCATGGGTAGAAATGTATACATACATTTCTTATGTTATGGGGAACATTCTTTGCAAGTGTAAAATACCCCTACTTGATTAATTATTCTTTTTTCACTCCCTTTTCCACATCTAGAATTTAACTCTATGTCCTCTTTTTCATTTTTCAGAAATTAAGTATTCTTGAATTAATCATGCCTATTGAGAGTTCTTTGATGACTCACAGTCTGTTTCCCACCATTTTATCCTCTACCCTTCATTCAACAGTATTTTTTGATAGATACTTCTTAGTCAAAGTTTTGTACATCGGTTGCCCTTTTGATTATATGTCCATCTCCACAAAATTTAATGTCATGGATTTTAGTCACTAAACATGACACACATATATATAGTTTAGGGTCACAGCAGGAAAGAGATAGTCACTTGAAAAGCGTGATAAAGAGTTTAAAGAGGGGACTTTTTTTTTTAATTATTACTATATGTTAATCACCATACAGTACATCATTAGTTTTTGATATAGTGTTCCATGATTCATTGTTTGTGTATAACACCCAGTGCTCCATGCAATACATGCCCTCCTTAATACCCTTCACTGGGCTAGCCCATCCCTGCCCTGAAACCCTCAGTTTGTTTCCCAGAGTCCATAGTCTCTCGTGGTTCATACCCCCTTCTGTTTACCCCCCCTTCATTATTCCCTTCCTTCTCCTACCGATCTAGGAAGGAACTATTTTTTTAAGACATAGGCAGGATAAAGGGAAATCAACAGGGTTGATGAAATCCCAGGAACTTGCAGCAACAGAAAACTGTCACTATTTCTAGGCCTGAAGGCGCAAGATGTGGGAACAGTTAATGCGAACTGGCAAGATCTAGAGCTGTAGGGGAGTCAGATGACAAGACTTTGTCTGTGATAGAGGAATGCAGCCATTGCCAAATTATGGCTCAACAAGGCCCATATCTCTCACTCCCACTATCCAGTCTCATTCTCTCTCATTAGCTGAACTCAATAGGAAGCTAGATTGCAAGGGAACCTGGTGATGCAGTCCACAAAGATATAGAGCATGGTGAAGAGTGGAAAGTGGTTCTGTAAGGGCTAGTGGAGTATATATAGCATACCATATTATCCTAATACCTAATAAAAAGTCAGAAAATGTGGTTGGTTTTTTAAAATTTTGAGTATAGTTGATACACAATGTTACATTAGTTTCAGTGATTTGACAAGTTTATACATTATGCTATGTTTGCCACAAGTGTAGCTACCATCTGTCACCATACGTCCCTATTACAATATCATTGACTATATTCCTTATGCTGTGCCTTTTATTTCCGTGATTTATTCATTCCATAACTGGAAGCCTGTATCTTCCACTCCCCTTCATCCATTTTGCCCAACCCCCACCCACCTCCCCTCTGGCAACCATCGGTTTGTTCTCTGTATTTATGGGTCTGGTTCTGCTTTTTGTTTATTCATTTTTTTAAAGATTCCATTATAAGTGAAATCATCTGGTATTTATCTTTCTTAGTCTAACTTATTTCATTTAGCATAAATACCCTCTAGGTCCATCCATGTTGTCTCAGATAGCAAGATCTCATCCTTTTTTTTAATGAGTGTGTAATATTTCATTATATACATGTCATATCTTCTTACTCATTTGTCTATTGATGGACACTTAGATTGCTTCTGTATCTTAGCTATTGTAAATAATGCTGCAATGAACATAGGGGTGCATATATGTTTTCAAATTAGTATTTTATTTTCTTTGTGTAAATACCCAGTAGTGGAGTTTTTGGATCATATAGTAATTCTATTTTTAAATTTTTTGAGGAATCTCCATACTGTTTTCCACAGTAGCTGTTCCAATTTACACTCACATCAATAATATATGAAGCTTTTTTTTTCTCCACATCCTCTTTAACACTTGCTATTTCTTGCCTTTTTGATTTTACCTGTTCTAACATGTGTAAGATGATACTTCATTGTGGTTTTGATTGGCATTTCCCTGATGATTAGCTATAATCAAGTGTCTTTTCATGTGTCTGTAGGCTATTTGTATGTCTTCTTTGGAAAAAATGTCTGTTCAAGCCTTCTGCCCATTTTCTTTCAAGATTTATTTATTTATTTTAGAAAAAGAAAGAGAGAGAGAACATGTGAGCAGGGGGAGGGGCAGAGGGAGAGGGAGAGAACCTCAAGCAGACTTTCTGCTGAGCATGGCCCAACATGGGGCTCAATGTCACCACCCTGAGATCATGACTTGAACCAAAACCAAGAGTGGGTGCTCAACCAACTGAGCCACCCACGTGCCCCCTTCTGCCCATTTTAAAATCCTTTTTGGTGTTGAGTTGTGTAAATTCTTTATATATTTTGGACATTAACCCCTTATTGGATATATCTTTTGCAAATATCTTCTTCCATTCAGTAGGTTGCCTTTTTGTTTTGTTGATGGTTTCCTCTGCTGTGCAAAAGCTTTTTATTTTGATGCAGTCCCAGTAGTTTGTTTTTGCTTTTGTTTCCCTTGCCTTAGGAGACATATCTAGAAAAATGTTAGTATGGCCGATGTCAGAGAAATTACTGCTTCTGTTCTCTTCTAGGATTTTTATGGTTTCATGTCTCACATTTAGGTCTTTAATCCATTTTGAGTTTATTTTTGTGTATGGTGTTTCATTCTTTTGCATGTAGTTGTCCAGTTTTCCCAGCATCATTTATTGAGGAAATGGTTGCTTTTTAAAAATTGATATGATAAATAGTCCTAGGGAAGAAAGAATACTGAAATGAAAATGAACTGCTTTCTCTTCTATTAACCCATTCTCAAATGAGATCAGAATTATCAAAAGGACATGAAAAGTTTGAATTGTCTTGCTTGTGGGATTACTGTTAGATTTTTTAAATAAAATTAGGAAAGTTTGTTTCTGTGAAGATTGTGCTCAAGAGTTATGGAAAATCAGAAAAATGCATTTTCTATACATTCATGGAAAGCTTAGTGATATCTTCAAACAATTCTAGAAGAAATTGTTGATCTCTTTATCTGAATATTTTAACACTTAAATGTGCTAGCCCATATTAGTTGCTCTTTCATGAGAGAGTATACTGGCTCAAGGTCACTTCAAATGTGAGAGCTGAGCTAGAAAGCTCTTTCTTCTATTATTGTTCTTTAGTAATTGTTCAGTAAAAATAATGACAGCAAAACTCTTCCCTCTAAAAACTTTCCTTGGAGGTAGAAATAGTCCCAATTGATCTTTATATACATTTGTATTGAAAACACAAATGTCTTAATGTTTAGAAGTAATCAAATTGTAGAAAGTTATAAAATGCATTTGAGTTATGCCAATTATATGGAGTTTGCCTTTAAAATAGCTGACTATAAATTCAATTTAGTCATAAGCAGGGTTTAACTGGAGAGGATCATAGATAATACTATTTGTGCCTTCTTTCTTGGAAAGACATGGAGAAAAGTACTTAAGTGGAACTAGGAAGAGCAAACTATTTCCTCGTGGAAAGAAAAACAAAGTAAAAATAGTTTAGCAAAAGATATGTGATATACGTTATTATGATAATATGTCCCTACACTTAACATGACAGAAACTTCAAAAACTGAAAACTATTGATTTGAAAAGTACAATGTTATTGTTTATTTGTTTGGTTAGAGGTCTATGTAAATGAATTTAAGACGTGATTTCTGTGTGACTTAGTTCCTGTTACTCTGTTTCAGGGCCATAGTCTGTACCAACGTTTTTCAAATTGCAGGTCACAACTCATTTTTAAATTTAAAGGATAGTAACTAGTATTTTTAAATGAAATAGAACCCCCTGGAATAGAAAATATCATACCACGTTGTTTATAGTTAGGGTAAATGTTGGTTTGTGAGACTTTTGTTGTGATTACATACATATATAAATATGTGACTGTGTTGAATATATATTTCTCACTATGGGTCATGCCCCCCACACACAAATTTTAAAACATTGTTTTATACTATTTACTGGAATAAATAATCTTATAAATGTTTACCCAATAGTGTAACAAGGGTCAATTGTATTGAAAGGCAATGTAATAGACTTATGTGTTCTCTCTCTACATTGTGCTAAAATTTGTTCTATGTGAGTAAATACATATGGACATTAGGGTACATTAATGTATTTGATGTTCAACAAATCTAAAAAGGGTCAGTACAAAATGAAATAAAAATTTCCTTACTGGTGTATTTGGGATTATTGCACAACCTGGATTTTCTTCATCACACCCACCTTTACTCACACGTGGTAATAAGGAGGAAGGGAAGTACTCTATTAAAAATTCTTCAATAATACTGAAATAATCTTTTGAACTATAACTAAAGTAGAGGAATTTCAGTATATATATTTAATATTAAGTTGTAGCTTGGGAATTTTCAGCATAAAAGATCATACATTTGATGTTGCTATGGCCCATCTGGAGAGTATTTAAAGTTATGTGAAACTGCAAAATGAGTCACTTATACTGAGTTTCATCCATACTCTAGTTTCAAGTTCTTTTTTTTTTTTTTTTGTCAATGAAACATTAAAATTAGGGCACTTCTACTTGTAATTCATATTGTAATTAAATAATCAACTATTTCCTATTTAGATTCCACTTCTACTTCTGCTGCAAAATTTCATTTTATCTCAATATCCTAACATTAACTATTCAGTAGAATTTTCTTTTGTGTGTGGACAGTTTATATGCTATATCAAAATAAGGAGAAAATCCATTTTGTATAAGTTGAAAATTGATTCAGGCCCTTGAAATAATTAAATATTTTATTGTATGGGGGAAACATCTTATATTCTATATAAACTTTTCCATTTTGTAATTAAGAGGCTGCCATTGTGAGATATAGTGGAATAGTGCTTCTTCTGACCTCTGAATATGGATGCATGACTTAGCTTTTGACGTTCTTCCTAATAACACTCCAGAGGGCAGAGATACATTCCAACATGACACATATTTGAATATGTCCTGCACAGAGGATAAATGTGATTTGTAAATGTATCAAGAACAGATTCTAAAGAGGCTGGAACTTGCATTTGTCTGGTTCAGGAAAATTATATAAATATGTAATTTTTTAGTTTTTCTATTGCTATTTTGCTCAGACCTACAGTTTTTTTTTTAAGATTTTATTTATTTTTGCGCGTGCATGCGAGAGAGAGAGAGAGAGAGCACTAGAGGGGTAGGAGGGGCAGAGGAGAAGTTAGTGTTGACTGAGCAGGGAGTCCAATGCGGGACGTGATCCCAGGACCCTGGGATCATAACCTGAGCCACAGGCAGACAGTTAACCAACTGAGCCACCCAGGCGCCTAGACCAATAGATTTTTAAAACTTTACCAAACACAAGAGTAGTAGGATCTGAATCCTATCTTAATTTTCATTTATTCTTTCATTTGTAATATACGTTTCTTTCACTCTGATTTCAGACACTTTGCCCTGACCTGTCTCAGCACATGTTGTCTGAAAGACACAGGACTATAGGCTATAAAACATGTTATTCTACTGTATGTTTTACTGCATGTGAAACACATAAGAGCTGATATTTGTAGGTTGAAATATGTCTGTAGTCGGTAATCCTGTAGTCGACAATACTGATTTGTAAGACATGGAGGCCAAATCATTATCAAGATAATGCCTGGGAATTAAAAGCTTTCAAAGAAGAAACGGAAATCTAAAATTTTTCTACTAGTCAGATACTACAGCAGGCTTAGAAATAGATGTTGGAAGAGTCATTCATCTTTAGTCTAGCTTTTCATTTCTCCTTTCTGTTCAGTGTTCACTTTTAAGGCAATTTTTACATAGGTGCTCACAATCAAAACAATTTGGAAATAATCTGTATTTCACTTTGTTCAGTATTTTATATTTTGTTCATTCCTGAATGGTTAAATGGATTATACTTATCCCTCCCCCATTATTTTATTGAGTACCAAATGAGTGTGTGTATTGTTTTGAGCATATGCACAATGTTAAGAAGAGAGTCTCCATCTGGCCATTCTAAATAAATAAAAAAAAATTATATATAACCTGAATGAAGGTTTAATGTATATGATTATAATTAAAAGTTTAGTTTGAGTAAAATGCATTATGCTGAAGCAAAGTAATTAGAATTCTGGTTTACCTGATAATTGCTACTAATTGCTTTCAAGAGATTAGATCCCCCCAACCTCATTTTAAATGGCAGTGGAATTATTTCACCTTGCCATAGCATTAGTAGTATTAATACTAATGATTTCCATATTTTCCTTGTATAGTTCAAAATGTCATCTTGTTAACAAGAATTCTTTATCCGAGATAAAAATGCATGTTACTAAATTGTCAGGATAACCGTATTTTGTTTTTCATCTCACTAACAAATGATGGCAACTGGAATATGTGACTATCTTTGATTTCATGGAAAATCAAATGACATTCCTTCTCTGAATATGTGGTCATTTTAATTTTAGTCTCTTTCTTTTTAAACTAACACTTGGTAATCAAATAAATTGTTGTGTCCAAGTAGGCTTAAATGATTGAATTAAACCCCTAAAAGATTAGATTATATTATAATTTATTCTCCAAAATTAGGGGAAAAAATATATATAGTGGTCCACTCTTATCTGTGGTTTTGCTCTCCATGGTTTCATTGACTTGAGGTTAATCATGCCCAGGAAGCAGATGATCTTCCTTCTGACGTACCATCAGAAGGTCCATAGTAGCCTAATGCTACATCACAGTGCCTATTTTATTCACCTCACTTCATCTCATCACACAGGCATTTTACATCTCATATCATTATAGAAAGGGTGAGTATAGGGTCCCCTGGGTTGCTCAGTCATTAAGCATCTGCCTTCGGCTCGTATCATGAACCCAGGGTCCTGGGTTGGAACCCCGTATCAGGCTCCCTGCTCAGTGAGGAGCCTGCTAACCCCTCTCCCTCTGCCCCTCGCCCTACTTGTGTGCTTTCTCTCTGTCTCTCTCTCTGTCAAATAAATAATCTTTTTTAAAAAAAAGGGTAAGTATAGTACATAAGATATTTTGAGAGAGAGAGAGAGAGAGACCATGTTCACATAACTTTTATTATAGCATATTGTTATAATTGTTCTATTTCATTATTATTATTGTTAACCTCTTACTGTGCCTAATTTAAAAATTATACTTTATCATAGGTATGTATGTATAGCAAAAAACAGTTTATATAGGGTTTGGTACTATCTGTGATTTCAGGCATCCCTGGGGGGGTCTTGGAAAGTATCCCCATGGATAAAGAGGAACTACTGTAAAATCATTTAATCTTCTTTCTTTCCATTCTACAGAGAAATGATGAAGAGGCAGTTGTGGATAGAGGTGGAACTCGTTCCATTCTCAAAACACACTTTGAGAAGGAAGATTTAGAAGGTAAGACCTTTTTTCCCCCTTGGGATAGTTTTTGTTATGCTTTCCTAAATTATTTCAAAGAGAAATATGAAGTTTGTCACAAACTGGAGAATTGGAAAAGTTGATATCAGAGTAATGGTGGTGGTGGTTTGTGAATATGATTGCTTTGATGCGGCCTGAAATGCCAACAGGAAGACCTACAAATAAGAAGTATCCGTTCATCCGAGGCATTATGTTGTGTGCCAGTCTTTCAGTAATTATTGCTTTAGGAATGACCATCAATTGGGGAAAGTTATGACAGACCAGCATACTAGGTGCTACGTGAGAGGGGAGAATAGGACAGGAAGGGCATCCAATCCAGCCTATGTTGTCAGACTAGGCTGTCACTGGAGGAGCTAAAGACAACTGGAATTTGAGTTTTACTCAGATATGTATGAGAGAGAGGTGGAGGCACCATCTGTGTGTGTTTTTTTCAATAGAAAGAAGGTCAGATAAGTCAACCGGGAGGTGGTATGATCCAGTAGTTACGTGTAAGGGATCTGAAACCAAACTGCACTGCTGGAAACTTGAGTCAGTTTATTTCTCTGCACCTCAGTTTTCTCAATTGTTAAGATAAAGATAACAATGGCCAAGATATGGAAGCAACCTAACCGTCCGTTGATACACGAATGGATAAGGAAAATATGACACACACACACGAATATTACACAGCCATGAAAAAAGAATGGGATCATTCCATTTGTGACATCATGGATGGACCTAGCGGGTATTATGCTAAGTGAAATGAGTCAGATTAAAAAAGATGTATTTTCACTCATCTGTGTAATCTAAAAAAACAAATGAATAAACAAGCAAACGAAAAGAATCAGAACAATTAAGTACAGAGAACAAACTGATGTTTGTGGAGGGAGAAAATGGGTAAAGGGGAGTGGTAGATATAGGTTTCCAATTATGGAATGAGTAAGTCACAGGAATAAAAGGCACAGAATGGGAAATATAGTCATTGATATCATAATAGCGTTGTATGGTGACAGATGGTAGCTATACTTGTGAGCATAGCATAATGCCTACATAAATTTGTCCAATCATTGTGTTATAATTACTGAAACTAATGTAATACTGTGTGTCAACTATATTCAAATAAAAATTTTTAAATTTAAAAAGTAAAATAAGGGTAACTGGAATATATTTCATAAAGCTTTTATGAGAATTAAAGGAAAAATACTTAGAATAGTACCTGGCATAAGACTTACTAAGTCTTAACAGTTATTACTGAACCACAATTTAACATATACATGTTATTACTTGATTTTAGTTTTTAACCAGAAATTATTATTAGTGCGATTCAAGGCATATGATATTTTTTATCTTTTGGTTAAAAAGTGAAACCCGGGTAATTTTAAGTAAAAATATTCAGAGATATCTCTTAATAATCCACCACAGCTGAAAAGTAAGGAGTATTCCCCTCAAGAATTGTCAGGTAACTAATTAAATTACAGTGAAATTCATAGTTCTTAGATTTATCTTTAGCTACAACAATTAAATAGCAGGAGAATTGATACAATATTTAGAGTAAACTTTCAACAACGATCCCTGCTCAGCACCTGACGTTTTGTTTGATGCACAGAAAATGAGCAGGTCCAGGAGGGTTGTACTTACTGGGTGGGTATAGTGATTGCTATGCTATCCATAATCATTACACAAATTGAAGGGAGCAGAAACTTGAAAAATCTAAACTGATACTGGAGACTAAAAAGATAATTTCTCCTTGGATTTGAAATGCCATTATATTACATTATTTCCCCAGCAGCATATTTACCTTTTTACTTAGGTCCTGTCATGGCTTAAGCTTGTATTCAGTAAGCACGTGTAAGAAAACCCAATAAAGCAAGAAGTGAGTCAAAAAACATAATTGCAGGAAAAAGCCATCTTGGGTTTAAAGATTGTGATGGATAATCTACACACAGATAATTGAAAGTTAACATTGATAATTTATAAATAATTACAATAAAATACTGAATTCCCTTTGGATGGAAAACACATAGTACAAAAATAGGATTTAATATGTTTATTTTAATTGTTATATCAATGTGTATTATGTACATTTTCTCTTACTGGGCATGGTATTCAGGTGAGGGTGTACGATGCTTATTAAAAGAGATTTCTGATTGGCAAACACAACTGGGTAAGTCAGATTTTGTTCTGTTCATTGATGTCTATAGTCGTTAATAGTGGCTAAGTGCTAAGTCACTGGTGATTAAAATTAACGTCATAGAATGCAAATGTAACATTACATTTTAGAATTTTGAACTAAAATAGGAAAAACTTACTTATTTTGACTTTCTCAGTATTTGTTCTGCTCCCAGACCATACTAAGTAGATAAACATCCCAGCATCTGCGGATGGTGTACAAGATTCTGCTGTGATGCACACGATCTGTTAGTGGTTCCTGGACTGATTACTCTGAATCAGAAAATAATGCAGGGACAATGTGTTGAATGTCATGATTCAGGAAAAATCAACTGGCAGCCTAATATAAAATGGGTAAAGGGGAGGGTGCCAGTTAGAATGATAGCGTTGCTGAGGGTAATGTGGGCAGTAGTTTCTCCTTTTTTTGTAATTAAGGAAAAAGACCAGAGCTCCACATTTTAAGAACTCTTTAGTAATGTAGATAAAACATACAGATAGATATTTATTTTAAATAAAATAGAGTTAGGAATTGCTGTTGAAGAAAGACATACACTTTATAAACTCTTCCTTCGATTAAGATTTTAAATTTGAAAATTAGTGTTTATAGGACTTATGGATATATAAGAATTATTCACAGCTAATAGAACTACTTGTATAATTTAACATCCTGTGCACAGCTTGTAGAAATGCTAGGTGGTTAAAAATATCTACAAAGTCTCAGGTAAAATATGTTTAATGGAAAATGATCACTTGACCAATATCAGCAGCGTGGTATAGTATATTAGCTAATGCATTCCCATATATCATCCATTTGGATGAATAGTTATGTCAAACGTATAATTTCTCCCTTCAAAGCTATTTATGTTTTTGTTTTACATGTAACTTTACCATTTCCTCTCTTTTTTTCCTATTACCTAAAATGGAGAACATACAATTTTGTTAGCTTCTGTTCACCTCCTGTATTTCTGTATCATACAGTTAGTAAAGTCTTTGAATTTATCTCAGGTGCGTCCCTTCTCATTTCTTCCCCTTCATTCCCACTGCCACTGCTCTAGTTCTTTCCCTGTGTACTGTGTGCTCTCTTTCCTACAGTCCGCCCTCCTTAAAACTGCTGGTGTTCTTTCTGAGCCTATTTCTGCTTCCTATGGTAAAATCTAGTGAGCAGCATTGAATCCCTATAATTAGACCAAATCAGGATTGTGAGTGGAGCAAACATTGTTGAGGTTAACCAATGTTTATTTTTGGTTTCTTACATCCATGCGGGATTAGTACTGTACAAAATACAAGATTACAAAAGGAGAAATGCACTAATACCCTCGAAATTCTTTCTTCAACTTGCCCTTTAATACATGTGTAGTGGACAGAGTGGCCAGATAAAATAGACAATGCTTAGTTATATTTGAATTTTAGGTAAGTAAGGAGTATCTTTTTAGTATAGGTATACCATGCAATATTTTATTTATTGCTTTTCACTTGCCAGATTTGGCAACCTTAGTAGTGGTTGTTACCAGGAACCATCCAAATCCCCTCTTAAGGATTGTGGTGCTTATTTCCCCTGTTGCCATGGGTGTTGCCTGCTGTTGCCCCACTGCTGAGCTCTTCCCCAGAAATTACCTTCTGCTGAAAGGAGCTGTCTCTTGCTATGGGAGCTGCCTGCCCTGTGGCACATTGAATTCAATGAAGGAGGAGAATAAGGGCCTGGCCCCTTTGCCTCAATTTGTTATAACTCTGAAGGGTGATCTCAGCTTCACAGCCCCCCCCCCCCCCCCGTGGAATCAGCAGAGGCTTTTACTGCAACCATACCATAATTAAATTTCTTCCTCTACCAAATGCTGCTGCACATATTTCTGCACAGGTGTTATTGCTGACAGCTTTCTTCAATGAACTCTTTGAACACAAATCTGTACTTCAGGGTTTGTTTGCTGAGGAACCTGACTCACTCATTCATCATTTTACTGCCCCCTGAACAGTACCGCTAGACATATACACTTGGTAACTGGCAGGACCTTCATGGTGGTGTCTTAGCCTGTGAGGCTAAGAACTATCGTAGTGGGAGAGAAGGCTCCCAAACTACTTGCCTTGGCCATGAGAGTATATGAAAATCAGTATTGCATGTGACAGAAAATGGCAGAGATTGGTATCATTTGTATTTATTTGTTAATTTATTTATTAGAGCAAGAAAGAGAGAGCATGAGTGGGGAGGGGGCAGAGGGAGAGAAAGAATCTCAAGCAGACTCCCTGCTGAGCAGGAAGCCTGATGCAGGGCTCAATCCCATGACTCTGAGGTCATGACCTGAGCTGAAATCAAGTCCAACCAACCATAGTTGGTTGGTCCAACCAACTGTGCCACTCAAGTGCGCCTAGTGTCATCTTTAAAGACCTAATGTATATACTAGTTTGGCCATTGCAGATATTGTCAAATTGTAGAGGATTGTAGCGGATGACTGCAAACTTGGCCGAGTGGAAGCATCAGATGCAACTGCTAGATCAGAAATGGAATCTTCTTAGAGCAGGTTAACATGGCCTCAGGTATGTGGTATGCAGCTCTTGATCTGGCAAATGCACCTTTTTCTATTACTATCAAGAAGGACTACCAGAAGTATAACGATATACATGTATGGTCTTGCTCCAGGGCTGTGTTAAATCTCCTACCTTTTGTCATAATAGAGTCCAAAAAGACTTGAACTGAGTGGATACTTTGCAGAACATTACATTGCTTCATTGTATTGACAAAATGAACAAGAAATGGCAAGTAAGTTGGAGGCCTTGATAAGATAGATGGGTTCCAGGGTCTGTTTCCCCTCGAACCTGTTGTAAGGACAATATGAGAGTGTCAACACTCTACTGAGTCTGAAACTCCACGATGGGTGCATGGATAGCCGGGGTCAGTTTCCACAGGCACAGTGAAAATAACCAAGTGCCCCTTCAGTTACTCTTTCTCATCTCAATCCTCTCTTCATGGTCCACCCTGGTCCCACTTTTTTTCACAATTGATGCCAGCAGTTTTTAAAGATTTAATAATTTTTTTTTCAGATAGGACCATTGCTATATCTTCTGCAAGTGTAAGAATAAATTAATGGCAAACCTCTAAAAGTAGTATGTCGTATTAATAACTAGATGATAATAAAGAGAAGAGTTTAGTAGCAAAAGATGACATGCTGTTATTTTAGTAATTTTGACTGACTGATCAAGTTTCAGTCAAGGTAATACTACAAACAACTGGATTGTTTTTTGCTAAAATTTTTTAAAATACTTTTTTCTTAGTTTTTGATGTAATGAAAAACTAAGGATATACTGTATGGTTACTAACATAACATAATAAAAAATATTTAAAAAACCAAAAAAGTACTTTTTTCTTGCTAAAAAAAATAACACAGTATTTACCATTTTAGCCATTTCTAAGTATACAGTATAGCAGTGTTAAGTATATTCATATTGTTATGTAACCAATCTTCAAAACTTTTTCATCTTGGAAAACGGAAGTTTATACACATTAAGCAACTCTCCCGTTTGCTCCCCACCCTATCCTGTAGTAAGCACCATTCTATCTTCTGTTCCTGTGAATATGACTACTCTAGAGACTGCATGTAAGTGAGGTCATGCAGTATTTGTCTTTTTGTGACTGGTTTATTTCATAGCATAATGTCTTCAAGGTTCACCCATGTTGTAGCATGTTGGACTTTCCTTCCTTTTTAAGGTTAAATAATACTCCATTATAGGTGTGTACTGCATTTTGTTTATCCATTCATCTGTTGATGGGCATGGTTGCTTTTATCTCTTGGCTATGGTGAATGGTGCTGTTATGAACATGGGTATGCAAATATTTCTTTGGAATCCTGGCCATAAGTGGATTGCTGGATCATGAAGTAATTCCATTTTTAATTTTTAGAAGAACTGCCGTACTGTTTTCCATAGCAATTCACAATTTTACATTTCCATCAAGAGTGCACAAGAGTTCCAGTTTCTCCACATGTTTGCTAAAACATGATTTTCTGTTTGCTTATTTATTTGCTTTTGATAGAGAGCCATCCTAATGGGTATGAAGTGATATTTCATTGTGATTTTGACTTGCATTTTCCTAATAACTAGTAATATTGAGCATCTTCTCATATGCTTGCTGGCCATTTATTCATCATTTTTGAGAAATGTCTGTTCAAGTCCTTTGCCTGTTGTTTAATTGGGTGTTTTGTTGTTGTGGTTGAGTTGTATGAATTCTTTATATATTCTAGATATTAACCCCATATCAGATATATGATTTAGAAATTTTTTCTCCCATTACATTGGTTGCCTTTTCACTCTGTTGATTTTGTCCTTTGATATACAGAAAATTTTATTTTTATGTAGTCCAGTTTGTCTAGTTTTACTTTTGTTACCTGTGCTTTTGGTGTCATACCCAGGAAATGCTCGTCAAATCTAATGTCATAAAGCTTTTCCTATGTTTATTTTTAATTTATAGTTTTGGGTCTTATGTTTAGGTCTGTGATCCATTTTGAGATAATTTTGTATATGGTGTAGAATGCTTGCTCCCCCCCACCCCCACGACTCATGTGCTTGCTCTCTCCCCCAAAATATATATATATACATAATAATAATATTAAAAAAGATGTAAACTCAGAAATAAATGTGTGAAGGAAGAAAATAATTATTCTGCTGGGAGGGATCAGTTAACACTAATGGATGGGAGGAGTGGGCATTCTATTTCTGTGTGGAAGGAAATCACTGGCAAATGGTGGAGATGGGAAGGCTCCAATTTGGGGCAATCTAAAAGGCCTTAAACAAACATAATATAATAAAAAATAAAAAAAAAGGCCTTAAACAGAAGAACAGAATGATATTCCTGAGATTTTACTGTGTCTTCTGTGTTCTCAGACTATAGAAAAATAGAAATACTTGCTAAAACTATGGAAAACAATAGTCTCTCACTAAATAGATTCTTTATGTGTCAATGATTTAGGGAAATATTTAACCTGTGAGGAGCAATGTGAACTATAATAGGTATAATGTTAGGCAACAAAGTAATATGAAAAGGGCAGAAGGAGAAGGAGAGGGAGAGAGAGAATCTTAAGCAGGCTCCATGCTTAGTGCTAGCCCAGGGCGGGACTCAATCTCATGACCCTGAGATCATGACCTGACCTGAAATCAAGAGTCAGCCGCTTAACCAACTGAGCCACTCAGGTGCTCCTATGTATATATTTCTTATCTTTTTTATTATAAGCTTGTTGAAGGACAAATTGTCATCCTACACATATTTGTGTTCTCCCATGTTATCTAGCACTTTTTTTTTTGAATTAGATAGGAACTAAAAATGTTCTTGCATTGAATCTCACTTATATGTCATTCAATAATATATCGCTAATCATGTAAGAAGTTAAATTTAGGTAATGAAATTAGGTGCATAATTAATGCTCATCAAATATTTAATTACCTTTGAATTTCATGTAAATACAGAAATTTCTAATTATGTTGCACTGCACTAAGGTAAATCAATCTAGTTATATTTCAATGATTTTCAGGAATTACTAAGCTTAAAACTTTAATAGAAAAGTTAAACTCATCTTTAAGTCTTGGCCTACAAATTAAATCAAGGAGACATTTTCTTTATCCTGTATTGCTTTTAGCAGACAGTAAAATACTTTTCAGTCAAGGATTTAATAAAGAAAATTATGCCCCTATCTTGATATTCTTTTCTTCATTCCATTTGAGGAAAAAAAAATGGTTTACTAGTTGATTTCCTTTGGGGACCACTTAATAGATGGTGGACCCAAAATGTAAGTAAGCACCTTACACAAAGCGATCATATAACATAGTTCTATCAATGGTAGTACCCTCCCACTTTCTTGCTTTCACCCCATTCCTGAGCTCTGATGATAACAGAGATGGTTTTCTGACTATAATCATTATAATGTCAAAAGTGGTTTCCCCTAAAAAACTAAAGATAATGAGTACCGGTCCTATATTTATGACACAGTATTTTGCCACCAAAGTAAAAAATTATTGAAAAAATGAAGACAAGAAAAAGCCAAAAATTAGGCCTATACCTTTTCTTTCTAAACTTTCGTCTCTAAAAATTGCCAAGAGAAGGAAAAATTGCATTCTGCTGGGAGAAATCCAAGTTGTCTTCACAGAGACAGAGGTGGGTTTTGAAGGATGAATGGGGTTTCTGAAGGCAAAGAAGGAAGGGTCTTTTATATTGTGGAATAGTTATTATGGTGTGGCTAATGTGCTGGGATTGTGTGCATGGGGGCAAAGAGTGACTGCAGATGATGTTTAAATATTTGCATGAGATATTGGAGAATGAATTAATGCTTAAAATTATCAAATGAGGTAAGTACTATAAAAATCTCCATTTTACAGTTAAAGAAACTAAAGCACAGAAGATTAACCTGCCCAGTCCTAAGGACTAGCAAGTGGTAGAGCAGGGATTTGAAACCACCAGGGTCTGGGCTTTTAACAACTATATTGTAGAATTAAGGATGATGCTCAGTTTTATGTTTTAGGGGATGGAATGGGGCAAAGTGATTATTAATTGAAAGACTTGGGCGTATTTCCTCACTTGATCAAGACTATATAAAAAAGTGAAGACTTTTATTTCCTATTATGAAGCAATACTAAATTCAAAAATTAGTACCCATGTCACAATGGTTTTCCAAATGATTTTGCAAAAATTTGAGAAGCTTTGTAGTTAGTAAATTCCCATTAGAGAAATTCATTCCCGCAAATAGAAGAGCCTTTCTCCCACTGGAAGCCTGTTTTATTATAGCCTCACGTTCTCCTGTTTTAAATTCTCATCTCTCTGCACCATGAAATGAGTAATCTTATTGTTTCCTTATTCCAAATGTCTTTTCTTTGAAAAAGATTCATTTTTTTTTCCTGTCATTATTGGTTGATCAGCTTCTGTGCAATTTTGTGTTGATACAAGCTCAATGTCAATTGATGGGGGCAATTCTAAGTGGTATTTGGTCCGTTGGTAATGAGTAGTGAAATTAGTTAATTACACAGAATCCATCTGAAATTGTACATTTTGCCTGCCAAATACTTTGGATATTTGAGGCTGGGAATTAGGCACATAGACTAATACTGAAGATTCCAGAAAAAAAATTGTCAATACTAAATTTCATTTCCTTATTGAGCAATCTTTGTCACCTGAGCACATTTCATAATGAGCTGTTGTATTTTTTCCCTGGGTATCCTAAGAATAAGAAACAAATAAGAAAATATTGTTTTAAATACTTTTATTTCTAAAATTAACTCTCAGGTGAGCTATACATCATGTTCCATATTTCTTCATTTTAGGCATTTCACATAATTTATGTATGTGACCCATATGAATATATTTTAATATATAATTTGTTTATGATATTTTGTTTATTTGGAGTGGTAACTTGATAGTTATTTATAATCTGTTTTTATAATATATTGTAATTCCAAGCAAATTCAAAAGATCTTAAAGTATTCTTAAAAATTTGGTTGTGGTTTATTAGACCATTTGTAAACAGTTATAGACATGTGTTTGCATGAGGGCAGTAACATATATTCCAGTGTGTATATGTGACTATGAAATCCTGTAAATTTATGGTTTCATAGTTTAGGGGTCCTGGTTATACATTTTGCATCCCTAGTTTAGGATGTCAGTTTTTAGGTAACTGATTTTAGAATAAAAGACCTTGTTGTTAATCTCCCTTCATTACTCCTTGTAAGTCAAGCTCTATTTAATACGATTTTCTACCTATCAAAGATATGGTATAGCATTTAGGGTATTTGCTTTCTTTTTATAGGGGGAAGGGGGAGTATTTGCTTTCTAATGTGACTTAAATATATCATCAATGAATGAGTAGAACTGTGTGTTTGTGTGTGTGTATGTAACATTTTCAATCAATTACTATTTCAGAGATACAATAGATGAAAAGAAATTCCTTTTCATTACATTAAATATAATCCTATAAATATTAAAAGAAGGAATTTTACAGCAAAGAAAGTATTCCTTTAATCCTTAAATATTTGAATCCTTAAATATTGAAAACTTTGAAGACAGACCACAAATGACCAAAGCTTCTTAATATATACTACATAGGTTTATATTAATATTATGCTTTCGCTCTGCATTTTCTTGACATCTGAGACTTAAGGGTGTTCATTATTTAGTTACACAGTGTAATAGTGTGGGAGTAGTACTGTGAAGGTGACATTGTGAAGTAGATGAACTTAGTCTACTTCCTGATTAAATTCTTAAATCTCTATTTCAGCTGCTAATCTTTCCCCCAGAATGATCTAGCTTTATTTATTTATTTTTTAAATATTTATTTATTTATTTTAGAGAGGGAGAGAGTGTGTGAACTGGGGGAGCGGCAAAGGGAGAGGGAGAGGAAGAGAAATCCTCAAGTGGACTTCCCGCTGAGTGTGGAGTCCCACCCCTGGCTCAGTCCCAGGACCCTGAGATCATGACCTGAGCCAAAATCAGGAGCCGCTTACCTGACTGAGCCACCCAGGTGCTCCATAGAGCGATCCTACTTTAAAGTTCCTCAGCTGCATATGATTGCAGCCTCCTCAAGTTGTCGCCTTTCTTTCTTCCTTTCTTCCTTCCTTTCTTCCTTCCTTCCTTCCTTCCTTCCTTCCTTCCTTCCTTCCTTCCTTCCTTCCTTCCTTCCTCCCTCCCTCCCTCCCTCCCTCCCTCTCTCTCTCTCTCTCTCTCTTTCTTTCTTTCTTCTTTCTAAAGATTTTATTTATTTAGTTGACAGAGAGGGAGACCGCAGGGAGGGAACACAAGCAGGGGGAGTGTGAGAGGGAGAAGCAGGCTTCCCGCTGAGCAGGGAGCCCGATGCGGGGCTCGATCCCAGAACGCTGGGAGACACTTAATGGCTGAGCCACCCAGGCGCCCCAAGGTTGTCGCCTTTCTACAGAATTGTCTCACAGTAGTACATGCAGGGATAGGCTACGGGTCAGTTAGGATCTTTCTAGGGAAGTTGTCATCATTCACCAATATTTAATTAAGTACTCAGGCATACAAACACTGAGCCATTTTCTGTTTTATGCTCTTCATTCTCTAAGGGAGGTTCAGATACTGGTGCCACCAATAGGGCACTTCAGTCCTATATTCCTTTGGAAAAAAATATCAGTGGCCACTTTGCACATTAATGTTTACATTAAAATATAAATTGATATAAATAGGGGTAATAATTATTAAATAATAATTGAAAGAGGTGATGTTCTTAATTTTCTGGATCATGCACACCTATAATTTAGCAGTACTGGTATCATTGGTACCCTAATAGAACTAATTCCATTTGGGTACCAGGATGCTGGTATTTTTTTGAATGCACTCTTACATTTTCTCCCAGTAGCCTTGTTTATTTCCGCATTTTGTCTTCCCACTTTTCTGGCTGCCTAGTCATTCCTATTGCCTTTAGTGTATCAGAACTGCTGAAAGCACAACGAAAGAAATCGGATTCTCTTTCCTTCCTTTCTCCATCATTTCTACCCTTTAATGAGCTTCAGGTGGGGTGATAATAAAGGAAACAAAATAATTGAAATTGTGATTAGAAGAAAGTAAAATTTTAATTTTCTACTGGTAAATTAAGCTTTTGTCTCTGTGGCAGGCAGATTATGAATATTCCTTTTGACTACTTTCAAAACTGCTTCTAAATTACCTTAGGAGCATTTGTAATAAAAGTATTGCAGTCCTATTAGCAAAAGGATTTCTAATTTATAGCTAAATTATTTAAAATTATGCGTATTTTTTCCTTTGCATAACTCCGTTTTTTTCTGGTGAAGACAATTGCCATGATTTAATTAGATGAGAATATAGCACAAAAGCATTTTATGACATCACAGTGATTAATACAAAATTATAGTGTCAGCAACACCAATACAGTTAATAACAGTGATCATGAAAACAAAAGTCTTGTTCAGTAAGCTGAGATACCGACTGTTTATGTGAATGGCTTATTTCTCTCATGCTAAGATTTATTAATATGTATCCTATCTAACTATTAAAAAGTGCTCTTAATTGCCAACTACAGGGGCTCTCTATCCTCATTACTTTTGAATTCTCTGTTGTTTTTAGAACTACGACTATGCCTTAGTTTTTAGACCTCTCTTCTCTCATTTCTCTTCCCTTGGCTGATGATTTTCTCAGATCATGCCTTCCTTGGTATTTTTTCTGTTTTACCCAGTGGCCTCTCTTCCTCTGCCTGACATTTCTATACTTTTTTTTTTTCAAAATTACATTAGTTTTATTGTTTTAAAAATTATTAAAATATGGGCACCTGGGTGGCTCAGTCAGTTAAGCATCTGTCTCTTGATTTTGGCTCAGGTCATGATCTCAGGGTCATGAGATTGAGTCCTGCATTGGACTCCATGCTGGGCATGGAACCTGCTTAGGATTCTCTCTCTCTCTCTTTCCCTGCTCCTCCCCTCCCCCAAATAAATTAAAAAATAAAAATTATTAAAATAATATGTATTCTATTAGAAAAATCCATATATAAAGAAATATAAAAAGCATAAAGAAGGCAAACAAACAAAACAACAACCCTGAAAACCCACTACCTAAAAGTAATACTATTAATTAGTCTGAGCAGAATAATAATGGAATTAATACTATGAACAGAAAATTAATTTAATTATGTGTCATAAACAGATACATGATTATAACTAAATTATATACAGATGGAATTATGGTACCTTTTTAACTTTTAAATTACTCTCATTTCATGAAAAAACATCAAGATCTTTCCATGTTATATAGATACTACTCATTTAAATTGCTACTTAGCATTTTATTGCATGGTTGTACCATGCTTTATTTAACTAATTCTTTATCAGTGGAAATTTTGATTATTTCTCATTTTTCTCCTTTAAACAAAGTGGCTATGAACATTATTGTATAGGTATTCTGTATGTTTGACCTTCCTGATGTAATTCACAGAAGCAGAATCACTACCTCAAAAGGTTATTAAATTAAGATTTTGATCCATGTTTTTATATTGGCTTCCAGCATGATTGTACTGAAATAAACTCCCATTAACAAAATGTGAGAGGTTCCTCTATTTCTTCAAACCTTTGACAATTACAATTCTCATCTATCTTCGAAATGTTGGTTTCCTTCAACATCTATTCTTGGTTATTTTTTCCTTCTTATTCTTCCTACTTTCCCTGGATAATTCACTTCCTGGAATATCATTTCCACCTATAGGTGCTGTAGGCGTCTATATGGGCAAAACCAAAATGCTCAAGATGTGTCCTGTGGACCTTCATACATTGACTACATCTAAGGTAGACCCACTGGAGAAGATGGATATGACTTCAGGAGAGGTCGTCTCATACAAATATTAGTTGAGAAAAATGCTAACTTACAAGGAACATGACTGCTAAATTAAAGTATTTGAAAGATTGTTATATGGAAGATGAAATATCATTTTGTATTATATGGAAATAGTAGAGTTTCATATAAGGAGAAATGTTTAAAGTTGTTAAAATTAGGACATGGTCACTTAATATAAAGTTCAGAAATGTTGAATTAATTTCTTCAGCTCCTATTTATTTCACATGTTAAAATGAAAGATTTTAATCAGATGATCTCTGAAGAATTTTCCAGCTCTAAAATCTGTGATCTTTAAAGTGAAATTTTAGAGTATGCTTTAAAATATAAATTTCTTGTTAACTTTGCTTAGTATTTAAATACCTTGAAGTTTTTAAGTTTTCTGACTGACAAGGAAAGTTTGTTAGTTTTAAATTTGAAAAGGAATCCTAATTCTGTATAAATGAAGTAGTTAGAAATGTCCTAAAAATTATTTAAAACCACAGAAACTTATTTTATACCTTTCTTGAGGAAATTTTAAGTAGAATAATATAACATTATATACCTGATTATACAATTAGTTGCTTGACTTGAACTTTTGAAAAGTTTTATAAGGAAGTATAAGGTGCTAAGAGAGTATACGCTGGCAGTTCTGTGTGATGAAACTAGGCAGGTTTGATAAATCTGATTACATGGTAGCATAGGAGTTCCCAGAAGCAACAGCAGGACAAGCCAGAGTAGGAGTACTCTGCAAGCCTTTGTATCACATTTGCGTATGTACCAGAGGTCAAAATAAGTCACACAGCAAAGCCGAGATTCAAGGGTTTGGAGGAATAGATTTCACCTCAGATGGGAGAAACTGCTAAAATATTTGTGGCCACTAAAAAAAAAAATCTACCGTATTGTCTCTTACTTGTAAATATCTACACAGAAATGCCAGGTTTTTTCATCTTTGCTTTCCGATGTTTTGTTTTATTCCTTCAGTTCTGCAGTTGAAACCCACCAACTTTCTTCATGGAAATCTCCTCTTTGTCTTCTCAACAGCTCTTTGTTTTCCCAAGCAAGCCTCTTTGTCGTTAATTACCATAATTCCCAGAATGAGCCACTTTCTACATGTCCACATGTCTTTTGGATTAACACAATACAAAACTAAATCTGGAATAATTTACAGTTTTCCATTTTTGCTCATTTCCTAAGCTGTTTCCCTAGAGCAAAGTGGCAGGGCTGTTCAGAAATCGTGAATTAATTAAAATGGGGAGTACCACCACCTTCTCTTTTGCATTCATTTTTTAAAGTATCTCAGAACATATGTTGATCTATTTTCTCTCTCTTCCTTGCAAAATAAAACAGCAAACATAAATATTTTAAGATAATAGTAAAATTGATGGGGCGTCTGGGTGGCTGAGTCAGTTGAGCGACCGACTCTTGATTTCGGCTCAGGCCATGATCTCAGGGTCATGAGATCGAGCCCCAAGTCAGGCTTGTGCTGAACACTGAGCACTGAGCATAGACCGAGCCTGCTTAAGATTTCATCTTCCCTCTCCCTTTGCTGCATCCTTCCCCCCTTCTTGTTCGCACGCACTCTCTCGAAAATAAATAAATAAATAAACGAAGTAATAGTCAAATTACAAGCTTTTGTGATCATAAAAGTATTCTGTCCTACCTTATTTTTTCCCCTGCCTTAGCGTGTACCTCACATTATCCCCCCAAATTGCTCCTCTGCTTTTTGCACACATTATCCCACTCCTCTGCTAATGTAAAACCTACTTATTGTTTTAGACTCAAGTCAAGCTCTACCTTCTCCATGAAACTTTCCTTGATTGTTCACATCAGGATTGATTTCACTGTAATAGAAATTCCTACAGCATTTAATGGCTGGCACCACATTGGTATTGTTTACTGCTTATTATTTGTATTCTAATTTGTATATTTGCTGCTGTTTTCTTTGTTGGCCTTGAGTCCTCAACAATTGGATAGTTAATCTTTTAAGTGCAGGGATCATGTCCTGTAAGCATTCCTTATTATCCCGTTTTTTGATTGATTTAAATTCTAGCCTCTCTGAGCACTGTAAACATCCAATATCAAGCTGTTTTACAACCTAACAGCACTGGGCATTCTCCTGGCTTTTTTTTTTTTCTTAGAAAATACATATTATTAGGATTCATTCATTTATTCGAGAAATGCTGAAGCTTACATGTTGAGGCTTTTCATGTTCCAAGATGAAAAATAACACTGCTATCTCAAGAGACAAAGTAATTTAGTTGCTATATTTTGCTCAAGACAGTGTTATAAATTTATAAAAAGAAGTTTTTTTGTTGTTTTTTTTAAATGTCACAGTAGTAAACTAGTGAATCTCAGAGTATGGCTTTTTTGATGAGTAGCATTAGCACTTGCAAGATTTCAATTTTTTTTGATAGAATAGTTACAATCATGTGACCCTTTGTTTTGTAATGATTACAAATATAGCGCTGAGGTGCCGTGACTGTGACCAGTGCTGGTTTGACACTCTTTTTTCTTTCAGTGAAGCAGTCCAAGAAACAACAGTGCAATAGCCTATACACACACACTCACACCTCTTGGTCTCTTTCTTTCTATTGCCCTCCCTCAGCAAAGAATTTCTGTTGGAATTAGAATTCTTTGATATATTATGATAAATGATGGCTTGTTGTGTTTCCTGACTCTAATGTTAGAGTCTCCATGGAATTAAAGATCACATGCTTATTCAGCTTAATATACTTGACCTTTTCCCATGATTGACATATCTAAATGGCTGTAGCAACTCAGTAATTATGCACCAGCTGTGTTATATTCATTTCACGGAAACAAAACAAAACAAACCCACAGTTCTCTTCAAGAGTAGGTAGCTTGGCCCCTTCCTTCCTAGGTAAATAAAGAATAGCTTAATAGTATTATTATTAATTATAGCAGGAGTCCTTTCCATCCCCAAATACACATATAATCTCACTGCATTTGGTAAACACTCAGAATGCTATCACCACAGCCACATTGAGTTGTTTCAGTACTTGTACCTCTTACATAATGAAAATACCTGCAATAATTCTGTATCTGCTTAGCAAGATTGTGTCCACACAATTTAAGTGTCAAAAATCCAGGATTTGTTAACAAAATTTTACTCAGAAAGCAATGTTACCTTTAATGAACCTTTGTTTTTCTAATGGGGAACTGTATTTTCTCTCAGGTGACATAAAAGTAAATTCTGAATAAATGCTAGTGTTCTGTGCTTATCTCAAAAAAATCTTTTAGTAGCATTGTCCCATTCTTACTAATATTTTTGAAATATACTTGTATCTAAATGATTTTGCATTTTTATTAATTTTGGGGTTTTGACATGATATGAAATTAATTATTGACTATTTTGATTAATTAAGAAATGTTCATTTGAGGAGATTCCCTCCTTTAACTAAATTTTTGGACTTTGTCTATCATAAAATAAAATTGTTCCCTATATAATCTTAAAAATAGTTTAGGTTTAATAATATTCAAGTGATTTTTGAACAATGACATTTATCATTAAGTTATTTGAATTCTTTGTCTTAAGTGATGTCTACTAGGATGGAAAATTTAATTTTGGATATAATGTTTTTGGAAAAATTTATGGAAATGTTAATCTAGAAATTTTATTTGTATACTGTTTTCCACAGGATCTAATGTGATTCTCTTGTTGCTTAAGCCAGGGTTATTATAGTTGGGATTAGGAAAGCTGGCAACATAGAAGGAAACAGGAAGATAATGAGATAGGACAAGAAAATTTTATTCTGTCTTCTTGTTCCTTTGAGCCACTGAGGGGTGAGCAGTATGAAGGGGAAAGGGAACTAGCAAGTATGAGTGTCTGCTATGTAATAGGTCTCATATTTAATATTTTATATCTATTCTATTCTCATATAATCTTTGTAGAGTGTCTTAAATTCATTGAGGTTTTTAATATCTACATTTATTAATTTTGTTCTAAAACCAAACATGAGGTGGTTTCTGGATTGGAGGCTGATTCTTTCTACTTATAGCAATAAGCACATTAGTTCTCCGTGCCCCCTTCCTCCCCTTTAAGGTGATGTGATGAGAACCAGATGTTTATATGCACAGGAGGGGAGCCCTAAAGTTATGAATCTGGGAGTTTATATAGGAATTTCTCTACAGCTGCCTTTCCCGCTCCTGAGAGAGAGAGAGAGAGAGAGAGAGAGAGAGAGAGAATCTTATCTACCTTATATAATCAAATCTCAAGGTAGAAGAGAAGACATTCCCTAATTTAAACCCTTTGGAATATAAACCAGTAGGTATGGGGATTTATTATTTTTTGCAATGTAAAGACATAAATCTGGAAGATAAATGTCTACATCTCTTTGAAAGTCTCTTTTAGTCAATCTTGAACTTCCAAAGCTTGTCCTTTAATCCAGAATCCAGTTTTCTTTGCTTTAGAAGTCTCTAACCATGCAGAAACAGGAAATATTTTCTCTGTGGTTTCATAGCCATAAATTGTGGCCTTTTCATTACTGTTGCTTTGAAATTTGTGGTCATACCCCTTTTTCCATTCTTAAGTTTTTTAGTGTGTTTTGTAGTCAATGCATTATTATGTCTGTTATCTATATATTTTACTTAAAAATATCATCTCTATTTATGCAAAAGATTTATATACTCAAAAATTTGTTGAGCATTAAGAAGTATCAAGCACTGTTCTAGGTACTTTTGGGATACATTAGTGTCAAAAAACTTTGGAGGGAAACTAGAAAGTAAACACTAAATATAATAAGTTAATTACATGGTATGTAAGTGCTATAGAAAAAATAAAAATAGAAGAGTCTGAGAAGTATAAAGGGTCAGAAAGGGTAGGGTGTAATAATAAGTAGGTGTTTAGTGTAGGCTTCATCGAGAAGGTGAAATATGAGCAAAGTCTTGAAAGAAGTGAGGAATTTATCCAAGTAGGAAGAATATTTCAGGCAGTGAAAAAGACAGAGGCAAGTTCCCAGGGTGGCAGTGAGAACAGCAAGGAGTCCAGTGTGGCTGAAGTGAAGTGGGGTGAGGAGGAGATAGCAGGAGATCAGAGACCTAATAGAAGTGGGGTGTGCAGATCACAGAAGTCCTTCGAAAGCCCTAGAAAAATCTTGTCCTTTTCTCTAAGTAAAATAGGGTAACATTAGAAGGATAAATGTATGACATGATCTAATCTGAATTTTAAGAGGAGTACACTGGCTATTGTGTTTGGTGCAGACCATGGGGCTAAAGGTAGACTCATGAAGGCCTGTCAGGAGACTGTTGCAGTCACCCAGGTTGGGTATGATGTGGCCCTGACCAGGGTGGTGAAGTAAAATGATAAGTGGACAAATTCTGGATATATTTTGCAGGTTGCTCCAATAGGTTTCCTATTGGATTGGTTGTAGGCTTAAGAAAAAAAGAGGAGTCTACAATGACTCCAAGATATTTGTTCTGAGCAAGTAGAAAATTGTTTTATCATCAACTGAGATGGACAAGATTGTGGGGGAGCACAATCTTATAAGACAGAGTTGGAATGGAGAAGACTAGGAGTTTAGTTGTTTTTTTTTAAATTTTATTTATTTATTTGACACAGAAGGAGACAGCCAGCAAGAGAGGGACCACAAGCAGAGGGAGTGGGAGAGGAAGAAGCAGGCTCCCAGCAGGGAGCCTGATGTGGGGCTCGATCCCAGGACCCTGGGATCATGCCCTGAGCTGAAGGCAGATGCTTAACGACTGAGCCACCCAGGCGCCCCAGGAGTTTAGTCTTGTACGTGTTGATCTTCAGCTGTATTTTAGACATGCAGTGGAGGTGTCAGGTGAGTGCTTGGATATGCCAGTTTGGAGTCTGGGAAAGAGGTTTGAGATGGAGACACAAAATTGGTGGCCTTAGGACAGATGTAAGTTTTGTGGGACCTGAAACTTATGCATTTTTGAGGGTTTTCTAGGGGAAAAAAATCAACATTTAAATATAAATTAGGTACAAAGGTGGATATTTATTTAGAATGAGAAAAATATCAACAAATATTTATTTGGAAAGTGATAAATAGCATAAAATTGTAACATTTGGAGAAATAGCATACTTTAAAAAATGAACTGACATAGCTCTGTAATAATTTTCCCTCTAAATTTTTGACCCCTAATGTCAAGGATTTTTAAATATCGTTTTCTGTTGAGGATATGGAAAACTAACTCTAACCTTATCATTATTCACTAATTTTTTTTTTTTTTACTAATGTAGTCTAGAAAGGTTTCTTTCAACCTCACAACTTATTTATAATTTCACAAAAATTTTTGGAGTTGTCTTAAAATTTAAGAAAACTTCTGTCAAGCTTCTTGTGTATATAACCTGTAAGATTTAGAGAAATTTCCTGAAGGTGAACTCCAGTTTTATACAATTGAAATTTTGCTTCTTTTCTACTACCCACATACTTCCAATGTGAGGCAGATTGTGATGCTCTGCATGTTGTGATACTTCAGCCCCGAACCTTGGTGTCACAATGTCAGGTGAATTTAGCACAGTGAGTATTCCTGGAAGCTATTCCAATTCCAGGATAGCTAACAGTAACTTACTCATATATGGACGTGCCTGCAAATCACGTAACTATAGTCCATTAAATCCAAGCTAAATGTATCTACACCTCTGTTTCCTCTTAGTTTCTCAACATGTCCACAGACACTCAAGTGCCTCCCATCATGAAAGTATTTTACATTAATAAATTTTTACAAAATATATAACCATAAGAACATGGTGTTTGTCCTCTCCCCCTGAAGTGTAATCTACTATGAGCTATGAGTCTTGATTTTTTTTTTAATTAAAAGACTTTATTTTTTAGAGCTGTTTTAGGTTTGCAGAGATAGCGCAGAAAGTACAGAAAGTTCCCATGTACCCCTCTCCTCCCTGCACACAGTTTCCCCTATTACTAACATTTTTATTAGTGAAATACGTTTGTTACAATTGATGAACCAGTATTAGAAGATAATTTTTAACTGCATTTCATAGTTTACATTAGGGTTCACTCTTTGGTTTTTTTTTTATATTTCTAGGGGTTTTGACAAATGTGTAATATTACATATCCACCATTGCAGTATCATACAAGATAGTGTCACTTCTCTAAAAATGCCCTGTGCTTTACTTAAACATCCTTACCACCTATCCCTGAACCCCTGGAAACATTTGGTAGTTTTACTGTCTCTATAGCTTCACCTTTTCCAGAATTTCATATAGTTGGAATCCTGCAGCACATAGGTTTTTCACTGACTTCTTCAATTAGCAATATGAATTTTAGGTTTCTCCATGTCTTTTCATAGTCAATAGCTCATTTCTTTTTTATTGTTTAATAATACGCCATTGTATGGTCATACCACACTTTGTTTATTCATTTACAGGACATCTTAGTTGTTTCCCATTTTTTGACAATTATTAATAAAGCTGCAATAAACATTCGTATGCAGGTTTTTATGTGGACATTAGCTTTCAACTCATTGGGACAAATACCTAATGAGTGAATTCAGTATTTAATTAAAATCTAAACACAGGTCTTACACCTTTCACAAAAATTAACTCAAAATGGATCATAGACCTAAATGTAAAACAGGAACTTGTGCAACTTACAGAAAATAACACAGGAGAAAATCTAGGTGACTTTGAGTCTGATGATGACTTTTAAGATACAACATCAAAAACACAATTGATGACAGAAAAATTGATAAATTGAACTTCTTTAAAATTAGAAAATATACTCTATGAAAGACTGTTACAAGAATGAAAAGACAAGCTAAAGAGAAAATTCTTGCTAAAGACATATCCGATAAAGGACTTATATCCAAAATATACAAAGAACCCTTAAAACTGAACAATAAGGAAGCAAAAATCCGATTACAAAACAGGAAAAAATCTGAACAGACACCCCACCAAAGAAGAAATACAGATAGTAAATAAGCATATAAAAAGATGCTCAATATTGTGTGTCATTAGGGAATTGCAAATTAAAAGTGAGATATCACTACACACCCATTAGAATAGCTAAAATCCAAAACACTAACAACATCAAATGTTGGCAAGATTATGGAGCAACAGGAACTTTCATTCATTGCTGGTTGGAATGCAAATGGTACAGCCACTTTGGAAGACAGTCTGGCAGTTTCTCATATAGGTAAACATAAGCTTACCATGTGATCCAGCAATTCAATCATAGTTATTTACCCAAGTGAGTTTTGATATTTTAACCAGCCTTACAAGATTCTGCCTCAGGAAACTTTCAGTTTGATCTTCCGTGCATTTAATGTCCTCAAGACATCAGTTAGCTGTGTGTCTTGGCATCCTTTTATCTGATTATGCTTGGATGTGGTTTCAGATGGTTTATTTTAGCCTTGACTTGGCAACTTTTTAGGATGTTACTTTTGGCACATGCCCATCAAATCTACATTTCATAAACAAAGACAATATTCACTATCCCAGCCAGGCCCTCTGGACTTGGACCTAAGGTGCCTGGTGCCCCTTATCTTTGTCCATCTGGAGAATGGTTATCTTAATCAGTGGTTATTAGAAACCTTTGCAATCTTAAGATTTAGTTCAAGTACCACCCTCTGTAAAGCCTTTATTTTCAAGTCTAAGAAATATTCATTGCCTAAACTTCCTCAGTTTTACTCATTTTCTCATTCACTAAAGTTGCTTTTCTGAAGGTAACAGATAAACACTAATTTACAACTGTAATGGCTAATTTTTAGTCTGAATCTTGTTTGACTCCTTTGTAGCATATGAATTGTAACTGTCCCCTTCTTGAAGCTCTCCCTCTTTGGTTTCTTTAATTTTTTAAAATTTGAAATGAAACATATGTACTAAAAGTTACAGAAAGCTTATGTATAAATTTTAAATATTATTGAAGCAAAAACTTGTATCAAGAAACAGAACATTTCTAACATGCCAGAAGCTCCTCATGTGCCTCTGCCCAGTCACAGCTCCTATTCACCTTTATGCCAGAAATAACACGTTTTCTGACTGTTGTATTGATCTTTTCCTGTGTATGCATCTCTGAACAATGTATTTTAGTTTTCCTATTTTTAAAGCCTTATAAAAGAAATTCTATTATATATATATTTTTTGCTGGATTTGTGTTTATGAGATTCATGTATGTTGTTATGCGTATCTATGATTTGTTCATTATTGTTGTATATATCCCATTGTGTGAGTATCTCCTACTTTATACATTCTGTTAATGGATTTTTGGGTTGTTTCCAGCCCTTTGTCTTTATAAGCAGTGCAGCTGTAGAGATTCTTAAACATGTCTCTTATATTTTTAAACATCTTCATGCAGTTCTCTAAGGTCAAAGGAAATTGCTGGGTTATAAAGTATGCATATTTTCAATTTCAATAAAGAATGTTATACTGTTTCAAAGTAGTTTTGTATAATACTACTGGTACTATATGAGAAACTGGTCTGCACCACACCAAGACATAGAATTGTCAACCATTTCAATTTTTGCCAAGATGGTGGGAGTATAGAGATATCTCTTTATGGTTTGAATTTCCATCCCTGAGAACTAGTGGAGTTGAGCACCTTTTCCCACATTTATTAGCAATTTGTATTTTCCTTTTTATTAAGTGCCTATTTAAGTTTTTTGTCTATGTTCCCATTGGGTTTTCATCTTTTTCTTAGGATTTGTAGGATTTCTTTTTATATCTTTCTTATTAGTCCTTTATCAGTTATATGTGTTAGAAATATACTTTTATGCCTTGTGGCCCTCCCAACTCTTATAATGAAGAGAAGTTCCTGACTTAAATGTAATGTAACTTATTAATCATTTCTTTTATGATTAGTGTTCTTTAAGGAATTGTTCCCTAACTTGGCATTAAGAAGACAGTGTGCAGACACAATAGAGGTAAAGAGCGGGTGTCTAATCTCCCACATTTAATTGAAAGTCTGTGACTTCCTTCTTCTTTTAACTTTTAAGCATTTAATTTTTTTCTGACTCTTAAATGCTAGTGTCACACAAGGATCCATCTGAGTTCTCTTTCTTGCTGCACACATTCCCTCTGATTAACAACCTTCAACATATTAGAAAGTAACAATGTAATGATTATCTAAGTAATTTGAAATTAGGAAAATTTAAGATACCAAATTTGTGAATTATTTTAAGTATACAACTTTGTGGTATATCTTGATATTTCATAAGGTAAATTCTCCCTCCTTAAACTTCATCAGGATGTTATTGGTTATTTCTCTTGTGGTTTTTCCTTATAAATTTTAGATTATTTGTTCTAGTTATGTTGAAACAATAATGTCAGAAATTTGTGATTGTATTGAATGCATAAATTAACGTATGTCTGTTTTGGGGTTCATGTCTTCTCTTCATTTATTCTGATATGTTTGTTCAGGGAAGGGATACCCAGGGCAATATATCACACTTGTGAGTTCCACTTTTTACATAAGTCGGGGGGAGGGGGCAAAGACCTGCTGATTTATAAAAATAAAATAATATCTTGTTTATGTTTGTATTCTTGATACCTAGCACAATACCACTCGATAAAATGTTTGTTATTTCGGTAAACATTTGTTAGGCATCTACTGTTTGCCAGGCAGTGTGTCAGATGCTAAAGATACAAATTGACTAACATTAAGTCCTTCTCAGAGAAGATTTATAAGAAGAAAACTACTTTTAGGTAAATAAATACAGTCAAGAGTTACTAAGTATTTAGAGGGTCCTTAAGGAAGAAAGTGGTCAACTGTATTTAGAGTGAGCGTGTATAGAAAATTTTATAGGTGGCATAATCCTTGAACTGAGAGTTGAAAGGTGAGTAGGTATTCATCAGATAGGAGAGACATAGACATTTCCTACAGTTGGAAGAAGAAGAATAGTATTCAGTACAAACAGAGACTTGAGAACATCTGGACAAGGGATGAAGGGGCTCACACTGGCTTATAGTATTTGAGGCAGAGTGTATTTAGAAGCCTGGCCAGAGATATAGGCAGATGTCGGATATTATTTGGCCTTAAAGAGCACTAAAAACTTTATTGTATAGGCAACAGAGAATAATCAATGAGTTTAAAGCAGGGAAGTAATGTAATCAGACTTGCATTTTTTTGGGAAAAAAAAAAAGCCGTCAGCAATTCAGGATGGATAAAAGGTGGGACAAGAGTGTAGCTAGGAAAGAAAAAAAAAAGCAGGAAAAAGAATGTTCTAATAGTCCTGGTAGAAAATGATCAGAGTCTAACTAAGATAGTAGCACTAGGGATACTGAAGAGGGAATGGATTCTAGAGATATAAAGGAGGACCTGGTGATAAATTAGATGGACTTTGAGATGATTGGATAGATGGCACACTTATTAAGATAGATGATAGATGGCTGATACTTGGGAGACAGAGAAAAGAATGAGTCCATGGACATGTTGAGTTTGACATATCTGTGGGAAGGATATGCAAGTAATATGTTTAATAGGTGGATGGATACATACGCCTGCAGTCCAGGAGAGCAATTTGGCATCAAATATTAGGTCCCAGAGCCTGTAATAAATATGTATCCGCTGATCAAAAGGTCAAAGATAGAGCCTGCGGATCTCCAACCTTGAGTGGGTAAATAGAAGAAGAACTGGCAAAGGAAACTAATATGAACAAAACAAAGGAGAAGAAGGAGGAGTACCAAAAGAAAGTGGCCATAGAGAAGGGAGTGGTCAAGTATCAAGTGCCACAGATAGAAATAATAGAACCAAAAAAATTCCATGGGATTTGGCATTACTGTGGACATTGGTGAAATCTGTTTTATGAGACAGTGATTGTTCCACATACTTAAATGTGAAGGGAAGGGAAATGGTGAGATAACACATTGAGGGAGGGAGAAAATAGAATAAATTTTCTTAATGAGAAGAGTATAATTATAAACTTTGAGGAGTAGACACAGAGAGATTAAGACAATAAATTAATGGTGATTATAAGATATATAACCAAACAATTAGTATTGTAAATGTTTGTGATAGATCTGTGGTATATTTCAATAGGTCTAAGTGCCAAAACACATGCCAAGTCGCAAGCTTTACATACCATAAACATTAAAAAATGGTTTGCTAGATTGAATTGAATTGAGTTCCATTGATAAGTAAATCATCATCTTCTGTGCTTTGGAATAATTCAGAGTTTAATTTATGCATTTGCTTCTGATGAAGGTCATCGGACACTATTTATTGGAGTTCATGTGCCCCTGGGAGGAAGAAAAAGCCATCGACGTCACAGGCATCGTGGTCATAAACACAGAAAGAGAGACAGAGAAAGAGATTCGGGATTAGAGGATGGGAGGGAGTCACCTTCCTTTGGTAAGAATCTTTCTTGTTGTTTTTTATTAAATTTACAATGGTAATAACATTATACTTGCTTAAATCCATAATTAGCAGTCATACCTCATACTAATAAAATTGTTCATACTTTACGAGAGACATCGGTTGGTCAGATGGGGAGAAGTGAGAGAGAAAAACCTTGATCTTTATTTTTCTTGGGTTGGGCTTTGTAAAGGTAAGAATTGGCTTAGATTTGTGATTGAGGAAATACACATAAGTTGTAAAACTTAGTTGTATAAACTCTCTCTCTCTCTTTTTTTTTTTTAAGATTCTATTTATTTATTTGACAGAGACAGTGAGAGAGGGAACACAAGCAAGGGGAGTGGGAAAGGGAGAAACAGACTTCTCGCCAAGCAGGGAGCCTGATGCAGGGCTGGATCCCAGGACCCTGGGATCATGACCTGAGTCGAAGGCAGATGCTTAACAGCTGAGCCACCCAGGAACCCCAGTTGTATAAACTCTTGATAATACATACAAATAATAGTCTTTGCTCTACGTAGTTAAAAACCCTGGGGAGGGGGCGCCTGGGTGGCTCAGTCATTAAGCGTCTTCCTTCGGCTCAGGACGTGATCCTGGAGTTCTGGGATCCAGCCCCACATTAGGCTTTTCCACTGGGAGCCTGCTTCTTCCTCTCCCACTCCCCCTGCTGTGTTCCCTCTTTCCCTGGCTGTCTCTCTCTCTCTGTCAAATAAATAAAATAAAATCTTAAAAAAAACCAAACAAACCCGGGGGGGGGGATGCCTATATTAAGTTCCCATATACTATTGCTGATACTGGCCAAATTTCCCTCTTAGGACATGGACATTCTACTATTTTAAATGTTCTTCATCTGGAAATAGATAAAGAACATCAAAATATAGTGATATGGTAGTTGTTAACAATTTCTAAGTGCTATGAGAGCCTGTGTACATGATATAACCAAGAACCTGGCTTTGCATTTCTTGACATTCCCATCTCCTATGACCTTCTCCTTCACTGCACCTAGCTCGCCCACTCATCTGGAATTACTCTGCCTCTGAGGTCATCAGTACATTCACTTTGCTTTCTGACCATGCATCTCTCCTGCTTGCCTGCCTGTGCAAATGCTTGACATCTCCACTTTTTTTTCTGTCCATGCTATCGTCTTTCTTTATTTTCTTATCCTATTCTGATTTCGTAGCCTATAATTTTAGTAATACTTTTGCTAATATTCTCAATAGCATAGGTTCCCTGTTTTAATTTTATTCATACCTTCACTCCCACTTAACCGTACTCATGTTGGGATCCCTCTGTGTTCCTGCTTTCTCAATGTGGCCCCAATGAGCACGCTGTGCTGGATGTAATCATTCAACAGGGCGGATTGTAACTATTTAAATTCATGATGTAATTGACCTTCGACAGCGCCTATTCAGTTCTATTGCATTTCTTTGATTTTTAAACTAACTTTTTTTCAAACCTTTTCATCATTCTCCACCATCTCTTTTTTCACTATCATTTAGCAGATGCTTTCTACTTTGGAGGGAAAGTATGTCATCAGAATGAACTCATTCAGCTTCTGTCCTATTAAACATACCTATGTGCCTACATCTGCAACTTTCTCTTGATGCAATAAGGGAGTTTTCTTTTCAATTATGTTTATTTCCTGTTCCTTCCCACCTGGAAATGCACACAATTTATAATCTAGTTGACCTTTTCCTCTCAACTGGATTATTCTCACTATCTCTTTTTTTTTTTTTTTTTAAAGATTTTATTTATTTATTTGACAGAGATAGAGACAGCCAGCGAGAGAGGGAACACAAGCAGGGGGAGCGGGAGAGGAAGAAGCAGGCTCATAGCGGAGGGGCCTGATGTGGGGCTCGATCCCGTAACGCTGGGATCACGCCCTGAGCCGAAGGCAGGCGCCTAACCGCTGTGCCACCCAGGCGCCCCTATTCTCACTATCTCTTAAACATGATTGAGTCTCTTGTCATTTTGAACAGTCCCTGACCTCTCGCAAACCCACAGTACCCCTTTAGTCATCCCCTTGTATTCAGATATGAAGTTAGTGGCATATCAAGTTTGAGGTATCAATTTTACTCTTAATATTCTATATATATTGTGTTATTCAATATCTGTTTTCAGTAAGTGTTACAGAGAAGTCTTTTGTGTTTTTTTTTCTTCGTTTTTTAAGGTTGTATCTTTTAAGCCTGAATGCTTATATAGACGTTTTTCTGGGTCCCTTTAATTAAGAGAATTGCTAAGACAGACCTACTGGTGGGTGTATTAAAAAGCCTTTCCAATGTGCATACACTGATATTTTTCCACTTACAACACATTTTTCTATTTTATGATTCTTTGTGAATATTAATTATCTGAATGTTGGGTTAGTGATATCTTTTCTTTGTCTTTTTCCTTTACAGTTTAAAGTTAGTTTCTCATATTATCCATTTGATTCTCCGCAATATCAGTTTTGCATTTTGCTATTTCTCTTTTTGGTTTTGATTTTTGTGGTTGCATTTTTAGTTTTCTGTAAGTTCTTTCTTATCTAATACTATTCCCATTATATTTCTTTTTTTTTTAATTTTGTTTATTTATTTGAGAGAGAGAGCGAGAGCGAGCGAGAGAGATTGAGAGAATGAGTGGGGGCGGGGGCAGAGGGAGAAGCCGACTCCCCGCTGAGCATGAGCACATTGTGGGACTTGATCCCAGGGCCCTGGGATCATGACCTGAGTTGAAGGCAGATGCTTAACTGACTGAGCCACCCAGGCGCCCCTTTCTTTATATTTCTTCCTGTCCTTTCCTAATTAGTTTTTCTTGTTCTGCTTGATAGAGTCTCTGTTTTAATAGTCTATTGATGATTTCCAGCTATTTCTGGACATTTTCTTTCATTCCTGAAGTAGATAATTATCAGAGGTGTGATCTTCCTTTGGGCTATTGAGATTATTTTGATTCTCCATTGATTTGTACTATTTGTACAATTTCCCAATTATTTTTCTCAGAGAGGCACTACCATCAATATCTCCTTGTTTCAATCACTGTGTATAGTTAGGGCATTAAAATCCTCCAAATGCCATGTACTTCAGCCAGAGGTAGAATGACTATTGTCGGGACTGTGTAAAGAAAATACTCTTGGGTATCCTCATGTGTGTGATATAGGATGGTTGTCTCTGCATCAGTGGACAGAGAGTGGAGGTGTAAAAGTGTCCTCGACATTTTAAGGTTGGTTTTTTTTTTTTTTTCCCCATGAGGTGGAGTCTAGGAATGTAATAAAGAGACAATTAGGTAGATTTTTCTCATTCGGTCCTTCATCTGCTTATAGTTGGTCCAGATTCCCTCTTAGATTCTGAGAATGGATTACATATGTTGGACTTTAATCGTTACTTTGAATTTTCGTTATCTTCTAGTATTTGAGAAAATATGTTCATATCAACCTACAAATGCTTAGTAAACAAACATAAATAAACTTGTTCCATTTGCTTCGGACATCCCCTCCCCCCCCCCCATTGCTGTATGCAGTGTGTCAGCTTTTCAGAACAGTGGTTCTCAACATTGACAACACCTAGGAGTTTTAAGACCATATTAATGACCAAGCTCCATACCAATCAGAATCTCTGGGGGTGAGGCTAAATGTAGGTATTTTTTTAAGTACCACTAGGTAATTCTAATATGCAGCCAAGCTTGAGATCCATTGTTCTAGAAACTTTGCTATTTAAAGTGTGGTCCGGGGTGCCTGGGTGGTTCAATCAGTTAAGCGTCTGACTCTTGATCTCAGCTCAGGTCTCGATCCCAGGATTGTGAGCCTGCATTGGGCTCCACACTGCACATGGAACCTACTTTAAATATTTTTAAAAATTAAAAAAAAAATAGTGTGGTCCATGAGCCAGCATTATTAGCATCACATTTCAGCTTGTTAGAAATGCAGGATCTCAGGCCCTACCCCAGACATTTCGAATCAGAATCTGTACTTCAATAATATACTTAGGTAATTTACATATACACTAAAACTTGATAAGTGAAGCTCTAGAACATTCCTTGTCAAACCCTGTTATACATTAGAATCATCTGAGGAGCTTTAAAAAATATTGATCCTTGGAGGCACCTGGGTGGCTCAGTCAGTTAAACGTATGGCTCTTAGTTTCAGCTTGGGTCATGATCTCGGGGTCACGAGATGGAGCTTCATATCGGGCACTGTGTTCAGCATTGAATCTGCTTGAGATTCTCTCCGTCTCCCTTCCCCTTCCCCTTTGCCCCTCCCTCCCACTTTCTCTCTCTCTCTCAGATAAATAAATAAATAAAATCTTTAAAAAATATTTATGCTGGACCCCACCCTCAAAGACTTTAATTAATATTGGGTATTTCCTTAGACAATGGTATTTTTTTTAAAGTATCCCAGGTGATTTAATATCCAGCTAGGATCAAGAACCATTGATCTTTTTTTTTTCTTTAAGATTTTATTTATTTATTTGACAGAGAGAGAGACAGCCAGAGAGAGAGGGAACACAGGCAGGGGGAGTGGGAGAGGAAGAAGCGGGCTCCCAGTGGAGAAGCCTGATACGGGGCTCGATCCCAGGACTCGGGGATCATGCCCTGAGCCGAAGGCAGACGCTTAATGACTGAGCCACCCGGGTGCCCCTATTAACTTTCTAAAAAAGAAATAACACCTGAAGCAAATATGCTATATAAATGTAATTTCTTTTTTCTCCTTCTTGAATATATATAGTCATGTATAAGATAAAGACTGCATATTAGTGTGAACAATAGCATTTAAAAACTGAGGCATCCTATTTTTTAAAAGACTTTATCTTTTAGAGCAGTTTTAGGTTTAGAACAAAGTTGAGAGGAACGTATAGAGATTTCTTATATACCTCCTGCCTCCACATATGCAGAGCTTCCCTCAGTATCGGCATCACCCACCAGAATGGTATATTTTTTTTTTACCAAGGATGGGCCTACATGAACACATCATAATCACCCAAAGTTCAGTGGTTTACTTTAGGGCTCACTCTTGGTGTTGTAAATTCTGTGGGTTTGGACAAATGTGTAATGGCATATATCATTGTTATAATATCATACAGAGTATTTTCAATGCCCTAAAAATCCTCTGTTCTCAGCCTATTCATTCCGCCTCACACCCCCTGCCAAACACTGAACATTTTACTCTTTCCCTGGTTTTCCTTTTTCCAGAATGTCATGTAGTTGGAATTATACACTCATGTAGTCTTTTCAGATTGGCTTATTTCACTTAAGAATATGCATTTGAGGTTCCTTCATGTCTTTTCCTATCTTGATAGATTATTTTTTCTTAGCTCTGAGTTGCATTTCATTGTTTGAATGTACCACAGTTTATTTATCCTCACCTACTGAGCAACTTGGTGGTTTCTTCCCAGTTTGGGCACTTATGAATAGAGCTGCTAAAAACATCTGTGCACAGGTTTTCTGCAGACATAGTTTCTAATTTCTTTGAGTAAATACTACGGAGTGTGATTGCTGGGTAATATGGTAAAAATGTTATTTAGTTTTGTAAGAAACCACTTCTAAGTGCCAGTACCATTTTGCATTGCCACCAACAATGTATGAGAGTTCCTCTTGTTCCACACCGTTGCCAGCATTTGGTGTGGTCAGTATTTTGGCCATTTTAATAGGTGCACAATGGTATCTTGTTTTACTTTGCACTTCCCTGATGACATACGATGTGGAGAGTTTCTTCATAGGATTATTTGCAATCTGTTTATCTTATTTAGTGAGGTGTCTATTAAGGTCTTTGGCTCATGTTTATTTGTTTATTCATTTGTTCATTTATTATATTCTTCTTTCTTTGTTTTTATTTTATTTCCAATACAGTTAATACACAGTGTGTTATATTAGTTTCAGGTGTACGATATAGTGATTGAACACTTCCATACATCAGCCGGTGCTCATCACAACAAGTGCACTCCTTCATCCCCATCACCTATTTCACCCATCCCACCACCCACCACCCCTCTGGTAACCATCAGTTTGTTCTCTATAGTTAAAAGTGTTTCTTGTTTTGTCCCTCTCTCGCTTTTTTCCTTTGCTCGTTTGTTTTGTTTCTTAAATTCCACATATGAATGAAATCATATGATATTTGTCTTTCTCTGACTTATGTAGCTTAACATTATACTCTCTACCTCCATCCATGTCATTGCAAATGGCAAGATTTCATTCTTTTTTATCAATGAATAACATTCCATTGCATATATATACCACTTCTTTATCCATTCACCTATCATTGGACACTTGGGTTTCTTCCATAATTTGGTATTATAAATAATGCTGCTATAAACATAGGGGTGCATGTACCCATTTGAATTAGTGTTCTTGTATTTTTTGAGTAAATACCCAGTAGTGCAATTGCTAGATCATAAGGTAGTTCTGTTATTAACTTTTGAGGAAACTCCGTACTGTTTTCCACAGTGGCTGCACCAGTTTGCATTCCCACCAACAGTGCAAGAAGATTCCTTTTTTCTCCACATCCTTGCCAGTACCTGTTTTTTCTTGTATTTTTTATTTTAGCCATTTTGACAGATGTGAGGTGATATCTCATTATAGTTTTGATTTGATTTGATCCTCCTGATGATGAGTGATGTTGAGCATCTTTCCATGTGTCCATTGGCCATCTGAATGTCTCTTCAGAGAAATGTCTGTTTGTGTCTTCTGTCTTTGGCCCATCTTTTAAATTGGGCTGTTTGTTTTCTTATTGTTGAGTTTTAAATGTTCTTTGTGTATTTTGGATCACAGCCCTTTATCAGATATGTCTTTTGCAAATACTTTCTCCTACTCTGTAGCTTGTATTCTTATTCTCTAGACATTATCTTTCACAGAGCAGAAATTTTTAATTTACTTTAATTTTTAAATAATTTTTAAGTAATTTTTAATTTTAATGAATTCCAGCTTATCAATTCTTTATTTCATAGATAGTGTCTTTGATGTTGTATCTAAAAAGGCACCACCATACTGAATATCATCTAGGTTTTCTCCTATGTTAAATTCTAGGAATTTTACAGATTTGTATTTTACATTTAGGAATATGATCCATTTTCAGTTATTTTTTATGAAGGGCATAAAGTCTGTGTATAGATTCATTTTTTTTTTTTTGCATGTGGATATCCAGTTGTTCTAGCACCATTTGTTAAAAAGACTATCTTTGCTCCATTGTATTGCTTTGCTTCTTTATCAAAGATTAGTTGACTATATTTATGGGGTTTATTTCTGGAGTCTCTGTTCTATTGATCTATTTGTCTATTCTTTTACCAATATCACATTGTCTGGATTACTGTCACTTTATAGTAAGCATTGAAGTCAGGTAGTACCAGTTCTCTAACTGTTCTTCTTTTTCAGTATTATGTTGGCTATTCTGGATCATTTTCCTCTCCATACAAACTCTAGAATCAGTTTGTTGATGTCCATAAAATAACTTTCTGGGATTTTAATTAGATTGCACAGAATCCCAATCACATTGGGAAGAACTGACATCTTCACAATATGAGTCACCCTATGCATGAACATACATGTACTGTTTTTTCAGCTCCTTCATTATTTGCACTGCATTTTAAGATTAATACCCCTGCCCTTTCAGCTAGGTTACTGTAAGACATACAAGAGAGAGTATATGAAAATAACTGACCTATAGAAGATATTAATAAATTAAAAATCTGTTTTGTCTTTTTTCTCTCTTTTTATAATCTCACCATAGTCAACTACTATTTCAATAAAACAGAGTTTAAAGGTTAATGACCCATTTCTGGGGGCGCCTGGGTGGCTCAGTCGTTAAGCGTCTGCCTTCGGCTCAGGGCGTGATCCCAGAGTCCTGGGATCGAGCCCCACATCAGGCTCCTCCCCTGGGAGCCTGCTTCTTCTTCTCCCACTCCCCCTGCTGTGTTCCCTCTCTTGCTGGCTGTCTCTCTCTCTGTCAAATAAATAAATAAAATCTTTTAAAAAATGACCCATTTCTGAATATAAAAGAATTATGATCATTTGTAAGATTCTTTAACTGTTACATTGAATGAATATTCCTTGTGGGACTTAATCATAAGTATCGTAACTATTTCTGTCTTACACCATCTCTTTGAATTTATTCAGTGGGTCTAATTGTTATCCTGCTCCCGAATGAGAACACTGGTAGGCTGCTCCCCAGCTTTTCTAGTCACTTTTAGGTAACTCAAAGTCCTCTAATCAGTAACTAAAATATTTAGTCTCGTGTAATAGTGAAAGTTTCAACTTGGCTTTAACCATAAGGCTTTTTCCTCTTTTCTTGCCCAGGCCTGCTGCAGTTGAGGAAAGAGGATGTAGTTGTCTTTTTTTTCCCTCCTACCTTCAACTTCTTTTTCCAGATGCTCCATCATTGTCCTAACTCTGGTTTCTGATCCCGTCAGATTTGGAGCATAGGAAATGAAAAGAGCTAAAGGGGGTAGGGCAGGAAAGTTTTGATTTAACTAGTACTATTGCAAGCTGATATCACACTCTCTAGGCTTAATAAGAATTTGAATTTACTCATTCTTCCCTAGAGGGTCTCTCACCAACACTCTCTTCTGCCTTATTATTTACTCCTCCTCATCCCCTCCTCCCCATAGGCATTCAGCTATAGTGACAGATTCTTTCTGCTGAGTCTTGTCTCTGCTGCTTGGCAGCCTCTTGGACAGGATCAAAGATAAGCCTACATTCCACATTCTTTTTCTCTCTGGGTCTCTGTCTGTCTCTCTCTCCTGTGGCCCATATATGATTCACAGAAAATACACATACTCTCCCTGCCTTCATAAATACTAGAAGAGTATGTTACCTAAGCAGCAATCTCAGCCATCAGCAGCTGGGCAGACTTTGTGTTTCTCAGGCAGAAATCATACCCCAGTCCATTTCAGGAAGCATATCAAGCCCTTCTGATGCCCTTGGAGCTCTGCTTGCTTGACTTGAGGGAGGGGCAGACACCCCTCTTCCCTGCCTTTGTAGGGGAGCAAGGAGACTTGGGACTCACATTATAGCTTTCTCTGAAAAAATCTTGTCCAAAATATGTTTGTGTTTTCAACTTATGACTCTTTTATAGCCTTAGTATGGATGAAGAATTAGATAACTAGGTTTTTAGGGACATGGTTTGTAAATTCTGTTTGTAGTCTTACGTCCTCTTTGTAGATAAATACCTATTGGTTCTTGGTGCTTCGGCTGAAATATTTATTTTATTAATCTTCCACCTTATAAAAGAATGAGCTAATTAGCATTAATAGCAGTAAATATATTATTTCAATTATGTAAATGAATGAAATGTAGGACTCTAAACGTAGGACTCTAAATGAACAGACTATATATAACTTCAAAAAATATGAGCAAAATTTTAAAGTTCAAATGAAGATGGAAGATATTATTGATCTGCAAAGACTGAAGACATGAATTTGAAACAGAACCATTAAAATAGTCACTATTTAACAATTTCATAAGATTATCTGAATATTGATTTACCTAAAGTACAGCAAAGATAAAGAGGAAGAAACAAGGATACAGTAATTCAGAAATGCATAATGGTAAACATGTCATTTTGTGAATTTACTCTCTTGAGCTAAATGTCATAGAGCATAGAGCAAAAATGTCTTCATGACAGTAAGATCACATATGTAAAATGTAAATTTCCTGATTCACTTCTGCCATTGTACTTGTTATGTTGTTATGAAAAATATATTTCTCAACTTATTTATTGACTATTCTCCAGAAAGTGCCTAAAAAATAGAGAACTTTGGAACAGGGCCGACAGAAAGAATATTTTCATTCATGGTTAGGAAAAATGTACTTAAGAACATGGTATTAATATGTAATTATAACAATATAAGTAACATATCTAATAATGAAAAGATGAACTTTAATAGGGAATTTGCTTATTTGCAATTATGATTCTATTAGGGATTTTCTTCCAGTATTGTAACTCTGTAAGTTTGATTTTCTTAACTAACCATTTATTGAAAATATAGTCTATATTCCAAATGGAAACAGCTTATTTATTTCTTTCTGATAGTAAAGTAATACATGTTCCCTGGGATTCTGGTACTATTGAACATTAGACGAGCCAAATCCTGTAGTCTTATTCAGTTCTTATCGATTCTATAACATCTGGCATTATTTACCTCTTGCTCTTTTGAAATCCTTTTCAAACATGGCCCCTGTTATATTACTTTCTCCATCAGCTCTACAATCTACAAGGGCAGAGATTTTTTTCTGTTTACATCAGTCTAATTCACTGCCTAGAATAGAACCTGACATATGGAATGTACTCATTAATTAATATTTAATGTATTGATCCTTTTACGTATCTGTCTATTCCTTTTCTGATTCTTTTGTTAACCCCTCTTCCTTCTCCCAAATCTGAAAGCTGATTATTTCCCCAATGTTGACTCTTTTTCTCTCCCTATTCTTTCATTTTCGAGTCCTCATTCATTATAATCATATGACTTCTCTAAATGCCACCCACGTCTCTATCACTGACCCTGTCCTCTTTTCCAGAATCAAATCTCCAGCTTCCCTGTGACTATCTTTATATGTTTGTCCCAAAGTCACCTCAAATAAAGCATATCTAAAAGTTGTTTTTTGAGCTCTCAGTCTGTAATAGTGCTTCTCATTCTGACAACCCTTCTTTTTCTCTAGTTTTTTTTTTTTTGAGAAATAATTGACACACATCCCATTTAAGGTGTACAGCATGATGGTTTGATTTACATATATTGTGAAATAATTACCAGAGTAGCTTAATCAACATCCACCCTCCATTATCTCATATAAACACAATAAAAAGAAGAGACGGAAAAAAATTTTCCTTGTGATAAGAACTCTTTTTTTTTTTTAAGATTTTATTTATATATTTGACAGAGAGAGACAGCGAGAGAGGGAACACAGGCAAGGTGAGTGGGAGAGGGAGAAGCAGGCTTCCTGCCAAGCAGGGAGCCCGATGCGGGACTCGATCCCAGGACCCTGGGATCACGACCTGAGCAGAAGGCAGACACTTAACGGCTGAGCCACCCAGGCGCCCCCCTTGTGATAAGAACTCTTAAGATCTACTCTCTTCACAACTTTCCTAAATATCATACAGCAGTGTCAACCATAGCCATCATGTTTACATTACATGCCTGGTATTTATTCATCTTATAACTGAAAGTTTATACCTTTCAACCACCTTCTTCCAATTCTCCCAGTAGCCCCCCTCACCTGCCTGTTGCCCCTGGTAACCACAAATCTCTTTTTCTATGAGTTTAGTAGGTGCTCTTTTGTGTGTGTGTGTGTGTGTGTGTGTGTGTGTGTGTGTGTTTCTGTGTGTGTGTGTGTGTGTTTGTTTCTTTTTTTGTTTGTTTTGATTTCACAGATAAGTGAGATCATACAGTATTTATCTTTCTCTGTCTGACTTAATTTCACTTAGCATAATGCTTTCAAGGTCCACCCATGTTACAACTCTCTTTTAATCAATGGCACTATTATTTTCTCATTCTCCCTACTTCAAGTTCTAAATCTATTTTGGCAGACCTATATTATTATTTTAACCATCACCAGTACCACTAGCATTAACATCAATCATCATCAGTAATATTTATATAATGCTTTATAATCTGAAAAGCATTTTTGCATGCATAATTTTCTCTCTCGGGACTTGTCCCTACCTTTTTCCAAGAGACTAATTTTGACTATTTAAAATATTTAATTTACTATTGTACAATCAATTTAAAATTACTATCAAGATAAATGTAACTAGGAGAAGTACAGAGTGCTGTGAATTGGGATAACAGATGCCTAACTTAATTGTTTGCATATGAATGTGCTTACATGTGTGTTTGTGTGTGTATTTTGTAAGGCTGTTTGGATAGGCTTGCTGAAGTATATTACATTGAAGTAGATGCTGAAAGATATACAGGAGAGCTAGAGAAAACAGTGTGTGCAATGGCCCTGACATGGACAGGAGCATGGTATTTTTAAGAATCCAGAAGAAAGCTAATGTACCCTGAATGGAATAACAAGGGAAAGAGTGCCAGAAGATAATGCTCATGAGATAGGCAGGGTCTAGGGCCTCACCACAAACATCTATTTATACAGAAAGTATTATGCTCTATTTTATTTTATATTATTTGTCTATTTTTCACTTTTGACTTCTTTTTTTTTTTTTTTAAAGATTTTATTTATTCATTTGACAGAGAGAGAGACAGACAGCGAGAGAGGGAACACAAGCAGGGGGAGTGGGAGAGGAAGAAGCAGGCTCATAGCGGAAGAGCCTGATGTGGGGCTCGATCCCACAACGCCAGGATCACGCCCTGAGCCGAAGGCAGACGATTAACGACTGCGCCACCCAGGCGCCCCTCACTTTTGACTTCTGAAATCCTCAGTTGTGATTATTATAACCTAATCTTGTAAATAACATTAATTGGTTTATTTTCACAAAAAAATTTAATATAAAATTCAATAATCACTATATGTTCGTTATTGATGTACTCATTCTTTTGTGTTTTTTAAAATTAATTAATTTTAAAATATTTTATTTATTTATTTGATAGGGAGAATGAGAAAGAGCACTATAAGCAGGGAGAGAGGCAGAGGGAGAGGGACAAGCAGACTTCCTGCTGAGCAGGGAGCCTGACAGGGCCCCGGGCATCATGATCTGACGCTTAACTGACTGAGCCATCCAGACACCCCTCTGTTGTATTTTTAAAAAATTCGAGAATACTAAATGTCTTGTTGGAATAACATTGAATTTATGAATTTTTCCACTATTGAACCTTTCCATATTTATACATTCATTCATTTATTTAGGTTTACTTTTATATCATTTAATAAAGTTTTATAATTTTCATCACAAATGTATTACATAATTTTAAAAATTTGTTCCTAGATAACCTTATATTTTTGCTTCTAAAATAAATGGAATTTTTTTTCCTACTAGATTTTTAAATAATTTTTACTACAGCATAGGGATAGAATGGCTTTTGTATTTTGTGTCCAGCAACCTAGTAAAGATATCTAGGTAAACAATCAGATAATCTTTTAAAAATACAAACCAAAGAGGAAATAATGAAGGCAAAATCCCCATGAATTCTTTTTTTTTTTTTAATCCTCAGAGAGTGAAAGAATGGACAAATAAAGTTGGGAATATTTAGAGTAGGGGATAATCGGAAAGGAGGTGAAGTTATAGCTACTGGAATGGAACACACTTGATGAGGAGAATGGAAGGGAATTTAATGATCTTTCAGAACTTCCCCTGGAGTATTCCTCATAAAGGAAAAATACCTTGATGTGCCTCTCAAGCTGTGACAAGTGCCTTAAATTTAATTGACCACTGTCTTGCCATTCTCTGCTAGGTGACTTCTACCACCAATGCTTTTAACCTTAAGAAGTTTATCAGAAACGCAGGATGTCTTCAGTGCCTTCATCTCCTACACACAAAAAAACCTATTAACACCTTTGGATGTCTTCCCTACCCTCTTTTCTGTAGCCATCACACAGTGGAATGAGTGAATGCCACCTCACGGGTAGCATGGGCAAATAGGTCAGAATGGACTAACTGTCCTCGAGTAGTCCCTGTAAAAACAGGAACCCAGTTAACTGAACTGAACTGGAAACTCTAAGGCCAACTAGCTGGACTGGAAGCCTTGTAGGAAACACTGTCAATCTATGTCCCCAAATTATATAGGTCTCCACTCCAGAGCCCCCCAAATTGTGAAAACATGTTCTTTCCAGGAACATCATGTGCACCCTTGAGATTGTGTGTGTTGTGTCCAAACCACACATTATTTTGCTCCCCTACCAAGAACATAGTGACTTGTGCCATAGTCATGGTCGTAAGAGATCTTTGAATGTTTAAGCAAACACCACCGGTAGATGATGTAGCATGCAGATGATTTTGGGTTTGGTTTCCATGTTTATAGCATTCTGGGAAAGGCAAAACTATAGGAGTGGTTGTCAGGCGTTGGGGAAGGGGCAAAGGTGTGACTATAAAAAAAGCATCACAAAGGAGTTCATGGTGAATTACATCCGGTGTAGTTTTAGTATAAGTGAGTTTTATCGTAGTCTGTTCTTCTGAATATTACTGTAAAGTATAGCATTTATGATGAGAGAAAATGTGTGTATGTGTGTGAGGGAGATACAGAAATAGTTTCTATGATAAGTATAAATAAGCCAAAAATAATCATAACATTTAATATTATTTTTGATAATATATATACTCTTATATTTGCATATTACATAATTATGCTCCCAAATTGTACTAGACTTCATGTAATGCTAAATTTAGTTTGTCTTTTTTCTAAATTTAGTTTTAATTTCCCAAGTCTGCTCTAGATGACTGTTGTAGTTGGGGGGGGTGGCAGGGAGTGATGTCGGGTGGCAGGGGGGGTGGCAGGGAGTGATGTCGAAGTTGGTGACCAGGAAATTTTAAGCTTGAAGTCATGGTAATGCATGTTCATGTCTCTCACTTTCTATAGACACCCCGTCACAGCGAGTACAGTTTATTCTTGGAACTGAGGATGATGATGAGGAACACATTCCTCATGACCTTTTCACAGAACTGGATGAGATTTGCTGGCGTGAAGGTGAGGATGCTGAATGGCGAGAAACAGCCAGGTGAGGATTTTTGTTGAAGGGTGAAGGTATACTAAACAATGTTCATGCTATCGGAAAAGAGATTTGTAAAGCCATGATTTTGCAAACATCCATGCGTGCTGTGGATTTCTGAAATTGCTCATCTGGCCTGGGCATATCCTATAATGGGATATGGGTCAGAATGAAATCTGAAGGCAGCAATTATAGTAAACAGTGACACAGAGCCAGCAACAGCTGCAGCCTGAAAGATAAACTGTAGCATAATTTGTGTGTCATCAGGAAAACAATAGGTATCTAAAAGTAATTTATTTCTATCTTTTCAACTGTTGGCCTGTGCCCAAACTAGTGATAGTATATGATAATTGGAGTGTGCGACTTTTTTAAAGAAAGGGAAAACATTATAAGAGGCTTTAGGTATAGTCCTGGATTTATTTATGTACTATTTGGTGAAGGTAAAAATATTTTGTAATGTGTTTGTAGGCTATGTATACATTTAAACACAGTGTTTTTTCAAAATAACTTCAAAAATTACTTTTCTGTCAACTGTAATTAATATTTCTATATTGCCATATAATTGATGAATTACTATAAAACAATCATAAGCTAAATTTTGCATTTACTTTTCATTCATTCATTCATTCTTAACTTTTTGCTCATTCATTTAACAAATATTTATGGAATATCTATTATGTGCCAGGTATAAGGGATAGAGAACAACAAAAATCTTAGACCCTGCCTTTAACAATCTCACAGTTTAATGAGGGATTTAGACAAGTAAAGTTGTAAATACTGTATAATGAATGCATGAATGAATGTCCACAAGGAATTGTGGGCACACCAAGGGTTGTCCTTTAACCACTGCTTCCCAAATTTTAATGTGAATACAAATCACCTGGGGTCTTGCTGAAATGTAGACTCAGTACTCCTCAGGCATGGAATCTCAGATCCTGCATTTCTAATAAGCTTCCCAGCTGATGTCGCACCAATGTTTTTGGTTTGAGGATCCCATTTTGAGTAGCAAGGATCTAAATCAAAGGGTGAAGGAGAGGGATCAAGATAGCTTACCTGGAGGGGCACCTGGGTGGCTCAGTCAGTTAAGTGTCTGCCTTCAGGCTCCCTGCTCAGCGGGGAGTCTGCTTCTCCCTCTGCCCCTCACCCCGCTCATGTGCCTTCTCTCGCACGCTCTCTCAAATAAATAAACAAAATCTTTAAAAAAAAAAAAAGCTTTCCTAGAGGAGGTGATCTCTGAGCTGGCTCTTGAAGAGTGAGTTGGACTTAGCTAGGAAGAAAAGCAAAAAGGGCGGTATAGGAAGAGGAGGCAGGATATGCTTGAACGCGTTTGACTTTTTTGTTAGGTTCTCCCTTCCATGGTCATACAGCTCTTGTTAGAAATCCTTTCTGTTGGCCATAGTTGTTAGTGGCCGGGGGATTGAATGGCCCTCTGAAAACCACGGTACACCCCTGGGTCATATGAAACTTGTAGTTGCATTTAATCGTTGCCTTAACTCTACCCAGAGTTAGTGTGAAATTAAATGTTCAGTCATGATAGTATAAATAATACTGGGTTAGTTAATTCTTGTTTGATATATTTTAAATGGTCTTTACAGGTCCCTTTTACTTAAAAAATACTAGAAATAAATAGAAGAAAATTAAAATGGCTATTACCTAGTTCACCTCTGTTAACATTTAAAAAAATAAAATGAACTGCTAGAATTTAAAATTCCAAAAGTATAGAAAGATAAAAAAGCAAAAGTATCCTCTACTCTTGTTCACATTACCTCTCTTCAAAGGTAATCACTATTCTTGTATCTCTTCTCATAAAAATTTTAATACCTAGATCTGCATGAAAATGTATGCCCTTTTAAAATTTATACTATAGGGATTATATACAATGTTCGTGCCTCACTTTTTCATTTAATGATATATTTGGAGCATTTTCCATATTATCAATACAGATTACTCAATCTTTTTAATGATTGCATTACCTTTTACAATATGAATGAACTTTATTTAGCCACTCTTGATAGGGATTTAGGTTGTTTTACACTTTTGCTACAAACTTTGCTGCAGTGATCATTCACATGTATGTTTTGGTGTTATTTTGTAGGCATTAGGTAAGGTGAGTTTCTAACAGTGGAACTTATGTACCAATGACAGCAGGCTTTTAAATTTTGATAGATATTGCAAAATCGCCTTTATAAAATGTTTTGGTAATTCATACTTCTCTGAACAGTGTATGAGAGTGCTTATTTTCCTCAAACCCCTGCAAGACTAAATCATCAAACTTTTACGTTTTTTTTTTTTTTGCTAATTTTATAGATGAAAAATAATCTCGTTGTAATTTACATTTTTAAAATTATTGGTGAGATTGAACATCTTTTCAAAAATATGCTTTAATTTTTTTCCCTGTAAACTAAGTTGTTCATTTCCTTTACCTATTTTATGTCAAATCATTTTCTTTATTTGCCTTTTTTAGTACTTTAGTGGTATGTTATTCTGTCTGGATTCCCCTTTTTAGAAAAAAAAATCATGTAAGTCAATCACTTTCTTTCTGAAGCTATTATAATATATTAAATATAGAACCAAAGTTGAAGTAGTTTTTATATGACTTGGTAGATTTTAAGATTAAGAACCATCTATCCTGTTTTTTTCTTCCAACTGCATCAAAAACTAAATGCTTTGGACTTCTTCATGTATATAATATGATGCTCATCCTTTTTATTTGATGACAGAAAAACAATATATGGTAATCTTCTCCACCAATTAGCATTATGACTTTTGCTCTCCCATGATTAGAGTTGTTGATAGGAATTTAAAGTGCAAACCTCCCTGTTTAAGGCTGGAAGCATCTGTCTTCAACTGGTTAGAGAAGTACTAGGTATTCCTGGATGGCAGGAAGAAGGGATATCTGTTAGGTATGATGAAGTACTGGTTAGTTTGAGTCTCTATATTGCTGAAAGGTATTTTTTGGAAGCATTTCTTTTATATTCCTTTCTTCACTGTCATCCTACATGATAGAGCTGAGAAGTAAGATTGGAATGTGTATTTTGTCAGGAGTAACTCCTTTATTCTTAAAATGGCTGGTGATTTTTCATCTTCCAGATCAAATAGTGATCTGTTCCTTTTATGCAGTAACTTCCTTGTGACTTGCTCACTCTCATGAAGCTCTGTTATGGCAGAACAAGACTAGACTCTAGCCCTTCCACTTCATCAAAGTTGAGCAGGTAGGATTTTATCATGCTCTCATGGATTCACCTGAAAAACATGTTTATCCTGAACCACCGAAATGTATTGCTGTTTATTTATAAAGAAAAGTTGATCCAGTTAATTATTAGTATTCTCTAATGTTATTAAATAGGACCTGTGTTCTTAGCCATGCTTCTGGAACCCTATGCATGGTACAGCTATTTGAGGTTCAAGGAGACATCTGATGAGCAATCAAAATAGTAACAGACATTGAAGAGGAGGGTAACTGAATTTTGGCTGAGACACAATACGTCAGGGAAGAACAGAGCGTATTTATTGAGGATTTAGAAATGTAGTGAGTTTTAAGGTGGCAGAAGTAATTTGTTCTGGTTACCCTAGTTCATCTAAAAAGACTAATTTTAGTTAATTTAGGACTCCATCTGATTTTCCAAATGCAATTTGATTCTAATAAATCATTAGCATAACTATTTGAAGCATTTCTTTCTTTTGATTAGTATTCCAGGGGAGATTAATAATTTTCTACCCTAATAGTAGAAATAAAAAGGATATTTTATCAGCACATTGCACCTGTCACATATCACATCTTGAATAATTCATGCCCACTGTTGTTGCCAAGTAAAACTTAAGCAAAGTTTTAGAATTTGAAGCTAAATTTTTGAATCATAATTATTTAATAAATGTTTGTGAAAACCAGCTGTTCACTTTTAAAAACCCTAAAAGAAGCCATATGACAAGGGCTAATGAAATCAACACAATTACAATGTCCTGCTTATAAATAACATATAATGTTATTAATAGAAAAGCATGCAAAGATACCACAGCTGTGCAGTTACGAAGACAACATGTTTGACTCGCTGTGGTTGCCCTTTAAAAGTGCTTCCCACAAATGAGCTCAGGAGAGGCAAAGCAGGGGGTAGCAGTTGGCCTCTGGTACATACATGGTAGTGTCAAAAAGGATTATTGCATCAAAACAATTTTATTGATGCTGTGAAGGCATTTGATATTCAAAATTAAGAAAGGTTAAGTCATCATCAAGATTTTTGCATGAGATGTGAGATGTGAAGATAATATGGATTAAGAACAGCCAGGGGCACCTGGGTGGCTCAGTGGGTTAAGCACCTGACTTTGGCTCAGGTCATGATCTCAGGATGGAGCCCTGTGTCAGGCTCCCCTCTCAGTGGGGAGTCTGCTTGTCCCTCTGCCCCTCCCCCTGCTCCTGTGCTCACTCTCTAGCTCATAAATAAATAAATAAATAAATAAATAAATAAATAAATAAAATCTTTTTAAAAAATCTCTTTAAGAACAGCTAATATTTCTAGGTTTGGATATATTTCACTTTCCCTTTCCCCTTAAAATAGGCATTTTATGATTACATATGTTATTGTCTAGCCTCCACCCTAACCATGTCCCTCCTCCACCATCTGTAGCCTCAACTCTACCCAAAAGAGATTGTTTTCTCTTAAGAATCCATAACTTCTCCCAAGGCTATAATTTTGGATGATATTTTACTTTCTATTTGGGTGGAACTAGAGAATAAAAATTCCTAGAAAAGTTAAAAGAAATTAGTAGTAATAGAATAAACAGAAGGAGTTAATTTCTAAGGAGAACATCTATTTCTAATTTACAGAAGAATTTTATTTTGTAGATTTTTAATATGAGTATTGTAGAAGAGATTATCATCTCTTAATCCTCAAAGAATTCATGAAACACCTATTTTATGTTGTTGCTGTTTAATAGAAAGAGATTCCAATGTGTTAATCATGGATGAAAACAGATCCAGACACACTGTAGGAAAATCAAATAATCTCAGAGTTTAAATCTGCCCATTCCCCCCCCGCCAGAAAATGTCATACAATTGGCCTATAGTTTTGATTTTTTTCATTGTTCATTACATCTCATTTATGCCTGTGAGACTCTTGTTTGCTATTCGAACAAATGTCAGCTGAGTTTATTTGAAAACTGGAATAAATTACAGTACTTTAGGTCATTAACTGCAATCAGGCATTTTGCAACTGTCTATTCAGTGACTACAAATCTTTAAACAGGATTTGGTGTGTTCCCAGACCTCTTTATTTCTGTCTTTGAAATATGAAATGTAATAAAGAAGCAGAAAAGAGAGATACTTATGTATTTGTGTGTGTGTGTGTGTGTGTGTGTGTGTGTGTGTGTGTGTAGAGAGAGAGAGAGAAAGAGAGAGAGAATACATGTATAGGATAGATATATAATTTTTAATATAGTCTTTTAAAAATAATTATTTAAACAGCTCTTAATGTTTTTGGCATCATTCTGGAGTTGGCCTAAAGCACTGAATCTTGAAATGTTTAGAAACTTGGTATTTGTAACTTGTGAGTTTCTTTTTGTGGAAAGTATCTTATGCTTCTTCCTATAATATTCATAAAATCTATGGCTAAATCAAACTAACATCCATATATTTGGTTATCTTAACTACCAAACCGGAATTCCCAGAGATTCCATTCTTTTCTGAAAGACCAAGCTTCCAATCTGAAGGAAATTATGCTAAAGGAAGGAAGATACATTTAGATTTGTTTCTAAAATTTCTTTTCAGAGACATATATAGATCAATGGAGTAGAACAGAGAACTGAGAAAGACCAACCCAAGTACAGCTACCTGATTTTTGACAAAGGGCAAAAGCTATTTAGTGGAAAAAGGATTGTCTTTTCATCAATGGTACTGGAATAATTAGAGATCTATAGGTAGAAAAAATATTAATACCTCATAGTGTATACAAAATTAATTCAAAATAAGTCATAAATCTAAATGTAAAACATAAAGTCATACAAATTTGAGAGAAAAATATAGGTGAAAATCCTAGGAGGACCCAGGACCTAGATGATGAATTTTTAGACATTATATCCAAAGCACAAACCATAAAAGAAAATATTCATAAATTGGACTTCACCAAAATTAAAACCTTTGTGCTGTGAAAGACCCTGTTAAGAGGATAAGGACAAGCTATAGACAAGGAGAAAATATTTGCAAACCATATATTTGACAAAAATATTATATATAAAAGATGCAAAGAACTCCCAAATTTCAACAGTATGAAAACAAATCAATTAGAAAAATGGACAGAAGCACAGTCTGGAAGTGACACATGTAATTTCTGCTCACAATTCATTGTCCAGAACTAGTCAATAGTCATATGGTCTCACCCAGTCAAAAGGGAGCCAGGCAGTGATATCCTATTCTCTACTAGATAGAGAGGGACAACTAGCTGATGAACAGTACTAACGACAATCACATGATTTATGAAGTATTATGGCCCTATCAAGGCCTGAAAATCATTAAAAGTCACTAATGTGAAATATTCCCAACTGTATACACAAAAATATTGTATAAAATTGCCACCATTGAAAAAATGCTGTCAGTGATTTGGGGCTTAAATATGTTTTTTCAACCTTCAAGTATCTTACAAACTTATGAGAGGTATAGGTATTCCCTGTCTGTCAACTGTTGGCAGGCATAGCTGTTCTTCCCTATTGGTTTCCTTTTCATTTCCTCACAACTTTTTGCTTCCTGAACAGTGAGGATGGATACATAGCTTTCTTTATCTTTCTTGGAACTTTGCACATTAATCATTCTGATTAACCCTTTTGGTTAGTTATTTTTGGCTGATCCACTGATTCCCTAACTAGTTTCTGTTGGAGTTAGATCATTTGATTACATACAACAATAATATAGTATTTTAGAGAGAATTTGAGTGATATTGCATGGAGAGAGGAAGTTAGAGCAAAAATGACTAAGGAGAGGAGAAATGAGGAAAATGGCAGAGGGAAAGGGAAGGGAAGCAATTTAGGCTTTATTTAAGATTCATTAAAAATGGAGGAATTAAACTGGTCATCTATTAGGATTAGAGAACAAGTCCCTAAAAGAATAAGAGATATAGTGCTTGTGCCAGACCAGTGGAATTGCTGGTTTCTCTTTATTCTTTCCATTTATCTTAGTTAAACAAACTCCGATATTATTATTCATTTCACTCTAAGAAGGCAGTGTCTGTCATTTGGCGTCTTGACATCAAGGCTCTTCTGTTCTCCATCCAGGCAAAAAGGCTCAGGGATTGGAGCCTAAGCTCCATTCTTATAGGTTTCTGTAGTCTCTAGGAAATGACTGCAATCACTAGATTTCATCCAAGCAGACCTAATAAGTATTTTTCTTATAGAATAGGCCCAAAATTATACTAGCCTTCCTAAAAATCGATATTCCATTTTAAGACTTCCCACTGAAGAAAAATGACTATTCTTTCATTTTCTTTTGCATCTTTTTGAATTGCCATTTTCCTTCTATGAAGTATATTCTGTTAATTCTACAGCAGATTTGTTGTGGCCACTGAATAAACATTTATATTAAGATATTTTCTCAGAGATCAACAAACTAATAAAAATAACATTTGAGTTTTTCTTTGTCTTTACACAACTTCCAATGACAAAAAGAATGCTTGTTAAATGGAATTAAAATGAAATAAACCAAATGACTTGAGCTAGTTTTTACTTCCAAACCCATAAAACCATGAAGCAATGTGAATATCTTTCTGTTACTACTTTTTATTCTTGGGACAAAGAATCATTCATCTACAATAGAATATTCAGTGTGCTGATAATATTTATTTGTGTAGGTGGTTGAAGTTTGAAGAAGATGTGGAAGATGGAGGAGAAAGGTGGAGCAAACCCTATGTGGCTACTCTTTCATTGCACAGCTTGTTTGAGCTGAGAAGTTGTATTCTGAATGGAACTGTGTTGCTGGACATGCATGCCAACACTTTAGAAGAAATTGCAGGTATATATTTTTTTCCCTTAGTCTATTTTACTTGTATGGGTATAGCTGATTTTTGTTATTCCTTTTTCCTTATAATTCTCTGTATGTGTACCTTTGGAAAATTAATTCTTATGATCAGCATATGAGAGCTTAAAATTAACTTTCTCCTACTCCCTCGTTTAAGATAAAAGAAGTTGAAACTCAGAGAAATGTGGTCCAACTTGTCACTGGCACATCTAGAACAAGAACCTAGGTATTCTGACTCCCATTTAATATATATTGTTTTTCACTATTGTGCTTAATTAAGCTGTCACCATAAAGAAATTGAAGGAAAAACCCATAAAGCTAGAGATGGAATTTTTTAATATTCAAATGCACGAAATAATCAAATAAAAAAAATCAGTTCATAGGGAAAATGTTAATTTAGAATAAAACAGAAAGGTATGGCCATTTATTTTAAACTGAATTAAAACTCATGAGTTCCAGAGGATGCCAAGTGATGCAGTTGAGATTATCTTGTAATTTAATATTATGACTAACCCCTGAGATGAAAGATTTGTATTAGAAGTCTGTTATGTCCGTATAACACAAGGAGCTATGCTTAGGAAGCATCTTACTGTTACTCTGAAAATAGAGGAAAGAACTCCAGTATCTTTTGATCTGGAAGACAAACACATTTTAGTAAAAGCAAAATAATAGAAAAAAGAGTTTTGAAAGAGTATAAATGAAATAGTTAATGGAGATTTTAAAAATAAAAATAAAGCAACGACACAGGCGGTTTTCAAAAATTTCTAGTTTGGAAAAAAGAAAAGCAGTTCCATGTAGAATTTATTTGTAAAGTAGAAAGACTTAAGGGAAACTTTAATGTCTAAATTATATTGTAGTAATGGAAAAAAAAACCCTCCAAAACTCTGTGAATGTTTTTTTGATTCCAGAAGTGAAAGAATATTATACAAAAAAATAGACATAATTTAATCTTCCAAATAGTCTCATGAATTAAGTGTCATTCCCATTTTTCAGTAAGAAAATAGAAATTCTCCAACTTTCGGGGCCCTTGTTCCATCTAAAGGCCTCTGACTATAAGCTATGTGCTCCTTATATTACACTACAACCACTGTCTGAAGAAAGAGAATGGCTTGAAGTGGATGTTGCCCACATTTTAATGATAGTTTAATTACTTTAAAAATTATTTATTTGGTCATTGGAGCTGATAGGCATGCATACATTGCAATATGCATGAAAAGAAAAGTAAATATGGAAAGATATCTTGGCCTACAATATTAAGCAAAAACAAAATCAAAACAGAAAAAATGGGTTAGACAGACCTTCTTTTCCTTCTTTCCCAGAATTTCATACTACCCCTGTAAAGAGCTTTCCCTTTAAAATACATAACTAGAAAAAATAAAATACATAAATACATAAATAGAGCCAAAAAGACTATATGAAGTTAAATACAGTATATTTTTCAGAAAAACACAGATACAGTGATGGATAACACTAAATCAAGACTTAGAGAAAATGGTTAACTTAGGAATTAGCAAACTTCTTGTGAATGCTGGCATAGTAACTATCCAACTTAATTTCCTAGCTTTACATTATGGGGTCCTGCTGATAGCCCATAAACTTTTTTATGTTTTAATTAGGAACCAAATGACATTTTCATGGTACTTTGCAGTTTAGGAAGCTCTTTTTAGTAATTCTCTGCTATCTTTTTGATATTCAAAACAAAATTGAGGGTTAGTATTATGATTGTTTATCCTTACTTCATAAATGAAGAAATGAGATTCAGAAGGTTAAAGGTCTTGCCCAAAATAAGAAGTTTATTTATGTCAGTGATGGCATTACCTTTGAAAATGGATTAATCCAAATAACTTTTGGACTGGCTGTATCTAATGAAACTGTCAGATTCCTCAACCTGGCAAAATTAACCTCAGAAAAACCCTTCATAGTTTTACCAGGTTTTAAATGTCTTAAAGTATGTAATTTCTAATGCTTTCTTTAGAAATTTACTTCTACCAGGAAATCCTCCCATGAATTTGACAGAAACTCTGTTCATCTTATCACCTTAGTTCAGTTTTATTGTCTAAATTTATGTTTCCTTTCCCTACTGCTGCCCCCTTCCCTAAGCTCAGTTCTGTAGAATATGGGAGGGTTGTTAGCTGTGTTAATTCTTGCTCTTGAAAGCAAATTACATTTTCTGAGTCTATCCTTACAAAGGAAAGTAGTTCAATGGAAGTTTTGATACCCCAAATAGCTTTTATTCTTTCTGCTCGTCTAATTAGTCTGTATCTTTATGTCTCCAAAGTAGCTCAACTTGAATGTCCCATTTTCAGTGTAGAGCAGTCTATAAAATGCCATTCAGAAGATGTCAGTAGTTTAGAGCTAGTACCACATTAAAAATATGATTAAAAATATTTGTTGATCATTATTACCTTAAATTTCTTTTCACTCATTAATGAGATTTCCTGTCTTTGAGTAATTGTAATTTGACTCATTTAATACAAAGGTATTTATTTCTGCCCTCAATAAAATCTTATTAAGACATTTTCTCCCTAGAGTTTGTAATTATTTTCTTATTGTTTACTTATTGCTATTTTTACTTTGTGACAATTGAGCTGTATTACTAAGTGTGTAATAAGTATACTTTACATTTTCAAGGCTTCTAACTTTGTATTTTCACATTCATTATATTTTATTAGCACAGTTAACCTTATGAGATAGGGAGGAGGATATACCCCCTGTTCTATAAACACGTAAACAGAAAGTGATATGTCATAGGTGATACTTGCAGCGATGGGAATAATTTCTTTTATTAATCTATAATCGTAAGTTTTGTTTTATTCTATTTCATGATAACTTGTGACCATAGTGATTAACAAGAGGATCTGGAACTCTTCTTCACCTCATATTTTTCATGTTTTTCTATATGTTAGGCAGTTACTAGCATATTAGTCACTAGTTTCAGTTTTCCAAAAGCTGAATATAGTATTTATCTTTAAGGGCTCTAAACTCTTAAACTTTGTGAATACACAGGCTCTGCAGCATTAATATTTTCTAGACATTTTCTAACAGAGAAATATGACCCAGATATTGTTTTAGAATAATCAAGGATTTTTATATCAGTGTTCTGATATGTTTTTAATAGAGTCTGAGATAATTCTTTAAAGAGATTTTTGTAGACTTAGCAGGAGAAAATCCCATTTGTATCTGGCAGGTCTGTCAAGAATGTCTGGTATAATTAAAGTAGGATTTTCTTTTGGACAAAGTTAATTTAAAAATGTCTATTTCTCAATGTTTCAGGGAACTCAGAATAAATTTAAACTTCCTCCTTCAAAATATTATTTAACCTTTTCAAAACCAAATTTCTTCAGATATATTTTGTTACTGTGATTTATTCTGATGGAGATTAATTGTATTTAAAATGCTTCTTAATTATATTTATATAAATTACAGGCGATTTTATGGTCTTTGTCAATCTCTTTGAAATTCAGCACTGTAAAGATTAGTAATGGAAATATTCTCTTTGAAGTTTTATGCTTTAACCTAATTCTGTCAATGGGAATAAGAAATGAAAACCAAACCAAAGTTAGGACCATGGACAGATTATCAATCATAGCTCTCCACTCATTAAAACAACTTTTGTTGTGTAAAATATTCTACTGAAAGAAAAGATTGAAGTTTGCTTCACTGAGTGTAATCTGCAGATTTGGGAGTATGGGAATAGTCACATATTGTTTAACATGTCCATACTATTACATCCTTGTTCTGGAAAGTAAGAATTCTTAGGGTAGTTCACAATTTTAGTATATACATTCCTGTTAATGCTGTCAAGCAAATTGCTGAATTTAGACCCTTCTTATTTCTCACTCCCCCCCCCCCAACCCCAGCATCTTTCAAAGTTAAGGCAATGGGTTTTTAAGACAAAGAATTTATATGATTATCTTTTAAGAGGCAGAGATTTCTAAAGAATCTGTAAATCTCATGTTCTCTGGAGGTTTTCATTCAGTGGTCAAGATTGATTGATCATGATAAATAATTGCCTGATTAGATGAAAAATAATTTTTCATTTTCTGAGGCCTTTTTACAGAAATGCTACTAGTGTTCCTAGAGCCTGCTTAGTGCTAGAAGAGTCTGACCTATTTATCCTTTTCGTTCTTGCTTCTCCTGATACCACCCAGATCCTGACATTATGCTTTGGCAGGCTAGACTGTGTTATTTAGACATCATAGCCGGCTGAGAGTGTAGGACTTGATTTTGAGCCCAAAACCATTATGGTTCATTATCCTTTCCTACTTTTCAAGGTTAATACTAGTATATATTATAGTGGTGAAGAGAACAATGAAAGTGATTAGTGAATCAGGCTCCCATTGGTACTTAAAATCTCACCTCAGTATAAGTTATATTCTTAAGCAAGATGATTAACTTTTCTAGTTCATTAAGATATATTTGATGCAGTTATACCTCAGAGGAGTTTACTGTGTATTTCTGTGTGGCTAATGAGCAGATGAGCATTTTTTTTTTCTATTTACTTTCTCTTATGTAACTGTTTCAAATAAAGACCTTATTTCTGAAAGACTGTGAAGCTAGTGGCTTATGGGTTTTTGTAGTGCTTAAGCCTGGAAAGACTGCACTTTGGTAAGAACTAAAAATCATAACCATGTACATGGGGTTTTATATGAGTCATTTGATTTTGATTAGAATATTGAACTGGGGATACACATTATGGCTTACAGATGAAGCTGTGGTACCGTGGTACCCTTCTGGTGTTTTAATAACCTACTTTACAACTCGCATTATGAAGTGTATGCAGCATATTTTGTGTACATTTTTCCCTCTTAGCAAAGTTTCAGTGTAAAGTCCCATATGTTGGCAATTTATCATTTCTTTTATTTCAAATTAATTCCAGGATATTATAACTACTCATCTCCAAAGAAGTGAGGTATAGATTTAAATATTCTATACTATCATAGTTTCAGAATTGAAAGGGATGTTAGAGGTAATTATAGTGAATATTATGGCTGATTTCTGAACATAAATTCTACCTCTTTTCATTGTAAACAGCAAAGTTACAGAGCAAAGGTTGGCAAATTATACTCAAACACTGTCTGATTTTGTCAGGCCAATGAGCTAAGAATGGTTATTACATTTTACACAATTAAAAAATAATAAAGAGAAATTTAATATTTTGCAAAATTAATATTTTGATTAAATTTTAAAATTTAATATTTAATGAAAATTATATGAAATTCTGCGAATACCTGTGGTTTAGAGAACCAGTTCGAGTGAAGGGTAGTTCTTGATCAGCCTCGTCCAGTCATAGGGGCACTGTTTCCTTAGCTAGGGATTGTCTCAGCATGGGCAGGGCTATGTCAGTTGGATTTAAGAGAATTTTTCCTGGGTAGAAGAAAAAGAACCTCCTTTTAAGAGAAAGTCACAAAAAATCAAAGAATATATGGATATCAACAAAGATATGTATTTCTTTGTTGCTATTGGCACTTACTTTATGACCATAAGGAAAATCAACCTTAGGTTAAACTCACACACGACAGAGTCAGAGGACTAGAATTAAATCCAGCCTAACTTTGATTTTCTGTTATGTGAGCCAATGAAATTCATTGTTTTATAGTTTGATTGGGGTTTATGGTTTTTTAAATTGAAGTATAATTGGCACACATATTATATTAGTTTCAGGTGTACAACATAGCAATTTGACATTTATATACATTTTGAAATGACCACCATGTAAGGCTAGTTAACATCTGTCTCTATATAAAGTTAATACAATATTATCTGTGTTCCTTGTGCTATATATTACATCTCCATGACTTATTTATTGTATAACTGGAAGTTTATATCTCTTGATCTTTTTCACCAATTCTGCCCTCCCCCAACTTGCCTTCTCCTAGGGAACTATCAGTCTCTTCTCTATATCTGTGAGTCTGGTTTGTTTTGTTTTTTATGTTCATCTGTTTCACTTTTTAAGTAACACATATAAATGAAATCTTACAGTATTTGTCTTTCTCTGTCTGACTTATTTCACTTAACATAATACCCTCCAAGTTCATCCACGTTGTCACAAATAGCAAGAGTTTATTCTTTTTTATGGCTGAATAATATTCCATTATTCTAGCTGCATAGGTAGATCGATAGATTGATAGATCGATAGATAGACAGACATGTAGGTTGCTTCTATATCTTGGCTGTTGTAAATTATGTTGCAGTAAACATAGGGCTGCATATACCTTTCTGAGTTGGTGTTTTCATTTTCTTTAGATACATACTCAGAAGAGGAATTGCTGGATCAAATGGTAGTTGTTTTTAAATTTTTTGAAAAATACTGTTTTCCATTGTGGCTGCACCAATTTGCATTCCTACCAACAGTGCACAAGGGTTCCCTTTTCTTCACATCCTTACCAACACTTGTTATTACTTGTCTTTTTGATATTAGTCATTCTAACAGATGTGAGGTGATATCTCAGTGTGGTTGTATTTCCTGATGATTAGTGATGAGCATCTTTTCATTTCCCTCTTAGCCATCCATATGTCTTTGGGAAAATGTCTATTCAGGTCTTTTTTCCATTTTTTAATTGATTTTTTTGCCTTTTGCTATTGAGTTGTAGGAGTTCCTTATATATTGTGGATATGAGCCCTTTATCAGATATTTGGTTTGCAAATATTTTCTCTTATTCAGTAGGTTGCCTTTTTGTTTTGTTGATAGTTTCCTTTGCTGTGCAAAAGCTTTTTAGTTTGATGTAGTCCCATTTGTTTATTTTTACTTTTGTTGCCCTTGCCTGAGGAGACATATCTAGAAGAATGTTGCTACATCTAATGTCAAAGAAATGACTGCCTAAGTTGCCTAAGCTTTCTTCTAGGAATTTTAAGGTTTTAGGTCTTACAGTCAAGTCCTTAATCCATTTTTAGTTAATTTTTTTTAAAGATTTTCTTTTATTTATTTGACAGAGATAGAGACAGCCAGCGAGAGAGGGAACACAAGCAGGGGGAGTGGGAAAGGAAGAAGCAGGCTCATAGCGGAGGAGCCTGATGTGGGGCTTGATCCCATAACGCCGGGATCACGCCCTGAGCCGAAGGCAGATGCCTAGTGACTGTGCCACCCAGGCGCCCCGCATTTTTAGTTAATTTTTATGTATGGTGTAAGATAGTTATCCAGCTTCATTCTTCTGCATGTAGTTTTCTCAACATAATTTATTGAAGAGATTATTTTTCCCTATTGTATGTTTTTGCCTCATTTGTTGTAGATTGACCATCTATGCATTGGTTTATTTCTGGGCTCTATTCTGTTTCACTGATCTATGTGTCTATTTTTGTGCCAGTGCCATGCTGTTTTGAATACTATGGCTTTGTAGTGTCATTTGAAATCAGGGATGATGACACCTTCAGCTTTATTCTTCTCAAGATTGCTTTTTGGCTTTTGGGGTCTTTTGTGGTTCCATACAAATTTTATTTTATTTATTTTTTTTTCCATACAAATTTTAAGACTATTTGTTTTAGTTCTGTGAGGCCATTTTATTTTGATAGAGATTACATTGAATCTGTAGATTGCTGTGAGTAGAATGGAAATTTTAACAATATTAATTCTTTCAATGTGTGAGCATGGTATAACTTCCCATTTGTTTGTGTCTTCTGTTTTTGTTTTTGTTTTTCATTAATGTTGTATAGTTTTCAGTGTATAGGTATGTACCTCCTTGGTTAAATTTATTCCTAGGCATTTTATTCTTTTGGATGTAATTGTGAATGGGATTTTTAAAAATTTCTTTTTCTGATAGTTTATTATTAGTTTATAGAAATGCAATAGACTTCTGTATCTTTCAACTTTATTGAATTAATTTATTAGTTATAATATTTTTTGGTGGCATCTTTAGGGTTTTCTACATATAGTATCATGTCATTCACAAATAGTGATAGTTTTACTTCTTTCTTACCAATTTGAATGCTTTTTATTTCTTTTTCTTGCTTAATTGTTATGGCTAGAACTTCCAATACTATGTTGACTAAGAGTGATGAGAATGAGCCTCCTTGTCCTGTTCCTGATCTTGGAGGAAAAGCTTTCAGCTTTTCACCATTGAGTATGTGGAATTGTCCTATATGGTCTTTATTATGTCAAAATACATTTGCCTATACCTACTTTGTTGAGGATTTTTATCATAAATGGTGTTGTATTTTGTCAAATACTTTTTCTGCATCTATTGAGATGATCATATGATTTTTATCTCTCATTTTGCTAATGTATATCATGTTGATTGATTTTCAGATGTTTAACCATTCTTTCATTCCTGGAATAAATACCAATTCATCTTTTAAAGTTATTGGTGTGCCTTCTTATCACATTCCTTGCCTGCCCTATTTTGTAATTATTCTCTGTTTCTTTTCTCTTCTCTTATTTTTTTCCCTTGTGATTTGATGGCTTGCTTTAGTCTTATGTTTATATTCCTTTCTCATTATTTTTTGTGTATCTAGTATAGGTTTTTGGTTTGTGGTCATGGTGAGATTCAATATAATAACATATATATGGCAATCTATTTTAAGTTGATAGTCACTTGAGTTTGGCCACCTTCTAAAGGTACTCTGTTTATGCTCTCCCCAATCTGTTTTATCATTTTTAGATCATATTTTATGTCTTTTTTGTGTGTATTTCTAACCTAACTATTGTAGATAATAGTTGATTTTACTACTTTTGGTTTTTAATCTTCATACTAGCTTTATAAGTACTTTATCTGCTGCCTTTAATATATATTTGTCTTTAGTAGTGAGATTTTATCTTATATATTATTTCTGGTTATGGCCTTTACTCTTTAGCTTAAAGAAGTCCCTTTAACAAATGCTTCTCAGTCCAGTTTAGTGGTGATGAACTTCCTTAGCTTTTGCTTGTATGAGAAACTCTTTTTTGTTTTCCTTTCAATTCTGAATTATAACCTTGACAGGCAGAGCATTCTTGGTTGAAAGTTTTCTCCTTTCTGCATTTTGAATATATCATGCCACTATCTTCTGGCCTGCAAAGTTTCTGCTGAAAATTCAGCAGGTAGTCTTATGGGGTTTCCCTTGAATGTAACTAGTTGTTTTTCTCTTGTTTTAGGATTCCCTTTTTATCTTTAGCTTTTGGCATTTTAATTACAATGCATCTTTGTGTGGATCTTTTTGGATTAATCTTATTTGGGACTTTTTGTGTTCCTGGACTTAGATGTTTGTTTCCTCTCCCAGGTTAGGGAACTCTTCAACCATTGTCTTTTCAAATAAGTTTTGTTTGATCCTTCTTTTCTCTCTTCTCTTCTGGGACCCCTGTAATATGACTGTTAGTATGCTTGCTGTTGTCTCACAGGTCCCTTAAGCTATCGTCATATTTTTAAATTTCCTTTTTTTTCTTTTTGCTGTTTTGTTTTAATGGTTTCCACTATCCTGTCTTCTAGGTCACAGTCTGTTTTTCTGTGTCATCTAGTCTGCTTTTGATTCCCTCTAGTATATTTTTCACTTCAGTTATTATATTCTTCAGCTCTGTGAGTTCTATTTCGTACTTTCTTATATTTCCTATCTCTTTGTTGAAGTTCTAGGTGTGTTCACTCATTCTTCTTCTGATTTTAGTGAATATCTTTATGGCCATTAATTTGAACTCTTTATTCAGTAAATTAATTATCTCTGTTTCATTAAGGTTTTTTCTGGGGTTTTATCTTATTACTTTATGAAACATGTGTTTCTCTGTTTTCTCATTTTGCTTGATTTTCTGTATTTGTTTCTGGTGTTATGTGGAACAGTTATCTAGAGCTGTCTTGAAGGAACGGCTCTGTGTAGGAGTTGAACCTTGTCATTTAACCTTACCCTAGTTCTCGGTTGACTCTCAGGCTGTCTCTTGGATTGTTTTAGAACTTTGTGGTTCAGAAATTCAGTCCCCCTGGGCACCTGAGCCTGCCACTCAGAGGGTATCCCTTGTGTAGGCTGGGTGTGCCCCTTGACTCTGGTGGTGCTGGATGAGCAGCCGGGGGATAGCGGGGGCCAGGGTTGCTTACCTCTGCTGTTAGGTCACTAGAGTGAGGGTACCAAAATGGCACCTACCAGTGTTGGTGTCAGTAAAGTAGAAGGAGCCAATAACAGTGGCATCTGCCGGCATGCCATCCCTGGAGAGAGTCCCAACAGACTTCTGCCTCTCTGGTAGCTTTAAGTTTAGCAAGTAAATCTCCTTCACTTATAATCTAGTCTCTTTTCAAAATGCTGCTTTTTATTCTGGGTCCCAAAGAGTGTTGTTCTGCACATAAGCCCTTTAAGAGCAGAATCTTCATTCCCTATGTCCTGTGTTTCCCCTGAACATAATCCCCATTGGTTTTCAAAGCTGGGCATTTTGGAGCTTCTTTCTCTGGTGCAGGACCTGAGGGTAGGGGTGTCTTGCATGGGGTTCAAACTTCTTTCCCTTAGTGAGAAGTGATCTATATCTATATCTATATCTAAATTTTTTAATGTCTATCATGTTTTATACATATGTGTGCATGTGTGTGTACACACACATGTTTTTTGAGCTCCCTCCGGATTGTGGGTTGCCCCTTTAGGGGTGTGGTTTTTGGTGAGAGCATGTCTCTGCCTCTCCTACCAGTCTTGATGTGGTCCTTTTATCCTTTGTTGTGGAGCAGGTGTTCAGCTAGTTCTCAGGTTCTTTTAGGGGCTATTTTTTTTCCATATGTAGTTGTATATTTGTTTTGTCCATGGGAAGAGGTGAATTCATATCTTCCTACATCACCATCTTGAACTACCTCCTCTGAGTTTTCTATTATTGATAAACCCTACTTTGCGTCTACTTGATATACTATTATAAAATAAATATGAATGCATTAAAACCACCACAAAATCCAAACCAGGGACCCATAACCTACTTAATGGAAATTGCAAAGAAAATCTTATACTGGGAAATATTTACTGAAGGTCTCAATATTCTAATCATTCCATTAGGTGCTTTATGTCCTTAGGCCTACAGCATAAGAGATAGATATTATCTCCATTTTATAAGTAAGAACCCTCAGGTTATCCAACTTTACAAGATCACACAGCTAGAATCTGATACAGTGACCCAAGTCTGTTTCCCTAGTTCTTCCCTTTTACACTGAAGTAAACATTGTATGGGAGAATTCTGCTAATATTCAATCTTTTGTTGCACTCAGTAGGACTGTGGAAGGCAATTCATTGTGATACGATTGCTTTATATAAGGAGTTAGTGCCTCAAAAAATTAAATAGAGTAATATTTGATCATCTAAGAGAAGTTTAATTATACTGAGGTTGTTTTTAAATTATGAATTTAGTTTTTAGAGAAGCTTCAGAGTCACCGAAAAGCTGAGGGGAAGATAGAGAGATTTCCTATAAACCCTTGACCCCACACATGCGTAGCTTCCCTCATTATCAACATTCTCTACCAGAAAATTATGTTGGTTACAACTGATGAACCTATGTTGACACATCACTATCACATAAAGTCCACGGTTAATATTAGAATTCACTCTGAGTGTTATACATTCTATATGGGTTTGGATGAAAGTATAATGACATATATCCATTAGGATATCATAAAGAGTATTTTCACTGCCATAAAAATCCTCTGTTTCATGTATTTCTCTCTTCCAAATCCCCTCATTTTGAAAAAGGAGATAATTTTGTGATTGGTTAGTGTTCTTTAGTATTTTTTATTACATAAAACTCCTCATGCAAAAAATTAAAATGTTATGAAACTGCTGACTTTCAATTATGGCAGTTTTATATGGTTTGATCTAATTCTAAGGCAAAACTTTAAAGTTTCCCTTTACTCCTACCCCTACCCATTCTTACACAATTTGGTGTGTATCATTATGGTGTCCTTTCTCTGTATGTGTGTATGTGCCATAAATGGAATCATACAGTATAAATTCTTTTGCAACTTGGATTATTTCTTTAAAAACAGAATTGACTATGTTTTTAAATTTAAAAAAATTTAAAAATTATTATAGAAGTATAAAAAATTTTTATTGACATATAATTGGCATACAATGTTATATTAGTTTCAGGTGTACAACTTATTGATTCAGCAATTCTGTACATTACTCAGTGCTCACCTCCATAAGTGTTGTCATTATCTGTTCCTGTACAATGTTATTACAATATAACCAACTACATTCCCTATGTAGTACCTTTCATCTCCATGACTTATTTACTTTATAAGTAGAAGTTTGTACCTCTTAATTTCCTTTATCTATTTCATTCATCCCTCTACCTACCTCCCTGGTGGCAACCAGCAGTTGGTCTCTATATTTAAGAGTCTATTTGTTTGTTTGTTCATTTCTTTTGTTTTTTAGATTTCACATGTATGTGAAATCATATGGTGTTTGTCTTTGTCTGACTTATTTCACTTAGCATAATATCCTTTACGTCCATCCATGTTATCACAAATGTCAAGCTCTCCTGCTTTTTTGTTGCTAATATTCCATTATATATCTATATCTATATCTATCTATATCTATATCTTTATCCATTCATCATCTTTATCCATCTTTATCCATTCATCTATCAATGGACACTTAGGTTGCTTCCATATCTTGCTTATTGTAAACTATGCTGCAATAATCATGGGGAAGCATTTATCTTTTTTTTTTAAAGATTTTATTTATTTATTTGTCAGAGAGAGAAAAAGAACATACAAGCAGGGGGAGTGGCAGGTAGAGGGAGAAGCAGGCTCCCTGCTGAGCAAGGAGCCCAATGCAGCACTTGATCCCAGGACCCTGGGATCATGACCTGAGCCAAAGGCAGACACTTAACCAACTGAGTCACCCAGGCATCCCAGCATTTATCTTTTAAAATTAATGTTTACATTTTCTTTGGATAAATACCCATTAGTGGACTTACTGGATATATGGTAATTATATTTTTAATTTTTAAAGGAACCTCCATACTGTTTTCCACAGTGGTTGCACCAACTTACAATCTCACCAACAGTGCAGAAGGGTTCCCTTTTCTCCACATTGTCTCTAACTCTTGTTATTTCTTATCTTTTTGGATACTAGTCATTCTGACATGTGTAAGGAATGGTTACACCTGTTTTGATTGTGGTTTTGATTTGCATCTCCTCATGATTAGTGATATTAAACATCTTTTCCTGTGCCTGTTGGCCACCTGTAGTCTTCTTTTTTCAAAATGTCTATTCAGGTCCTCTGTAATCAGGTTGTGTATTTTTTTATTTTTATTTTTTGATGTCGAGTTGTATGAGTTCTTTATGTATTTTGGATATTGGCCCCTTATCAAATATATGATTTGCAAATATCTTTTACCATTCGGGAGGTTGTCTTTTTATTTTGTTGATTTCTTTTGCTGTGCAGAAGATTTGTAGGTTGATAGAGTCCCATTTGTTTATTTTTGCTTTCGTTGTCATTGCTTCTGGAGTCAGATCCAGTGAGGAGCTGCTTTGGAGGGATGCTTGGAAAGGCAAGAAGGTTGAGTGAGGTGGAACCACATGAGAATGCTCAGTTGGGGCACACAGTGCTAGCAGGGTAGATGGAGCTTGGTAGAGTTGGCTCCCACAAATGTCCTGCTGTCTAGGCTGGAGGAGGGGAAAAGAAATGGCACCTGCCAGCACTTTTGCTCTCAGAGAAATATCCTGTAGATCCCTGCCTCTCTGGTATACTTTCTAAGATTAGTCAATAAGTTTCCTTCACCTATACCCCAGGCACTTTTCAAACCGCTGCTTCTGTGCTGTCTTCAGCTGAATTATTTAGTATGCTGTCTCTTTAGGAGTGGAGACTCAAGTTTCCTATTGCCCTCAGGCTCCCCTGGAGTTAAGCCCTGCTGGTTTTCGAAGGCAGATGTTAAGGGGATTAGTCCTCCCAGTGTAGGTCCTCAGTGCCAGGAGAGCCTGGTGTGGGGTCTGATCCTCTTGCCTTTCCATGTCTGTGATGTCCCTTCTATTTGGGATTAATACTGCCAGGAGTTTGGTTCCCAACCACATCTCTGCCTTCCTTACCCTTTTGTATGCAACCTTCTCTCTATGGCTAGCTGTGGAATGTCTCTTCTGCCACTCTTCAGGCATTTTTACAGTTAGCTGTGTAAATAAATGTAGCTATTGCTTCAATGTATCTGTGGGGCGGGGTAAGCTCAGGATCCTCCAACTTCACCATCTACCATCCTTCTTCCTACAATGAGGTTTATTGAAGTGATTTTGTAGTACCAAAAAACTTAAAATTTACTCATCTACTTATTTTATAGACATTTCTGACACTACATATGGTAAATATCAATCTGCTTAATTATAGCCCTCTGAAATCTCACCTTTATTCTTTGTTTTATGGTTATAGAAGACCTTTTTAATATAAATACATTTTCAAGGAAGCTTTGAGGGGGCTGACTTTATATCAGTGTAAGAATTGTTTACTCTCCAAATACAACCAACTAGATAGCTGCCTAAGCCTCCCTGCATCAGATTTTTGCAGATGGACTTTTGTTTACTTAAGGAGGAAACTTGGAAATCATTTTCTGCTAGAAAAAGAGAAAAGAACCATATTAAAATATAAGTATAAACCACTTTACAATTTTAAACATACTAATTATCTTGATATTATCCCTGCTACTGTTTCCTCCCATCAGTGTGAATAATTGAGAATATTAAGTGCTTGTTCTCAATGCAACTATGTCCATTTAAAAAATAATACTTCATGAAATTATTACATATTTAAAATTGAATGGTTTATAGTAAAATTTTCCCAAGTCTTTTTTTGGTGCAATGTTTTAACAAAAAGTTACAACTTTTTGAGGTTTTTTAAAGGAATTCATTCTATTTTAAGATGAATCATATTATCTGGGGTATGTATATTTGGACTTAGTGGTTTGCTGCTTGCATACTATGCTAATTTACTGTGCTAATCTTTTCTTGTCTTCCTCCTTCAGATATGGTCCTTGACCAACAAGTGAGCTCAGGTCAGCTCAATGAGGACGTACGCCACAGGGTTCATGAGGCACTGATGAAACAGCATCACCACCAGAATCAGAAAAAACTCACCAATAGAATTCCCATTGTTCGTTCCTTTGCTGATATTGGCAAGAAACAATCAGAACCAAATTCCATGGATAAAAATGGTAAATGTTTCTTTATTGTACTCTTTATGTTTATTATAGGTATCTGAAATTTTAAAGTGCTTCTAAATTCTTTAAAACATATTTTATTTGAAAATGATCTATTGAAATACAGATTGCTGTAGTAGAATTATTTCTTTTTTGTATGTATATAGTCTGATTATCAAGCATCAAATTATAGAAATTTTAACAAAGAATTTAAATTTCCTGAAATGTTCATGAAAGAATGAGAAGGAAACTTTTATCGAATAAGAAGTTACACACTCAAATGCAACAAACATAAACTGAGCATCAGTTGTAGCCCTGTCAAGGGCGTAGTCTTCGTCCCACAACTTGAGAATGTGATGTAATGCTTTGAGTTATGGTTTTTTAAAGTTAAAAATGAATAATGATCACCAATTATTGTTTGTGGAAAAGAGATATTGATTTCATGTTATTCGTAATCAACAAATTCCATGAGAGATTATGATTGAAAAGACCAACTAGTGCATTGCTTGTGGCTCTACGTATGTTAAGCCAGATTTCCAGTTCATAGGCTCATTGCTGTTTGCAGTGCTGCGTCTTCGATGTCCCTGGAGCCACGGTGCACTTACTATCTTCACATACCAGCACAGATGACACCAATCACTGTTGTTTTGTTTTGTTTTGTTTTGTTTTGTTTTGTTTTGTTTTTTAGCAGTCATGACTTACGCTTTATGGCTTGTGCTTCAGACTGTTTTATCCTTCTTTTGTATTTTGTTCTCTCCTTGCTTCTATTTGAACCTTCATCATTTACAATAAAGAAGCTGCTTAGGAATCTCTTGGTACATCCATCCTTTCCATTAGTATTACGAAGGAAAATAAAGTTATCGTGAGGATGATATGAATTTGTTAAACTTACATCAGCTATAAAAATTCCCAGTTCTAAAAGATAAAAATTAATGAAAAGTAACTTCAAACGCTGTACTAGAAAGACTATCACTTGCACAAATGCACTAAAGCGTGTATGTTTCCGCACGGACTATTTTATGACATTTCACTCCTACTTTCAAAAGCTGTAGGGATGCCTTAAATACAAATGCGTGAAAATGAATTTTCTCCACATTGTGCTTTAAATGGGATTTTTAAACCAATTTTCCTACTACTGAATCACATATATACATATAGAATAAATGCTTTAATAAATCAATGAAGATGATTAGATGTACTGTTGTTTCAGGGCACAAAACTAGTTCTCAATGGCAAAATGATTTTTTAAATACTTATTTGATTTTTTAAATCATTGTCCTTATATAGCAATCTGTAGTTGTGCATACACAAGTATCCCCTGCTCTGAAAATTCACGTTATGCCACCTCACTTTGGTTATTTTAAAGATTTATTTATTTGGGAAAGAGAGAGGATGCACGTGCATGTGGGGGGAGGGGCAGAGGGACAGAGTCTCCAGCAAACTCCCTTTTCAGAGCATGGAGCACAATGCGGGGCTGGATCTCATGCCCCTGAGATCATGACCTGAGCTGAATCGAGTTGGTCGCTTAACCCACTGAGCCACCCAAGTGCCCCACACAACTTCATTTTCATGAAAGATCTGCGTTAGTACCTATTTTCATTAACCAAAAGAAATCCAAAGAGGCTTTTGCTCCCAAAAAAAGCTGTTACTGTACTTTTGTAGGTCTTAAAAGTGAAGTGGCATAAGGCAAACTTTCGGAAAGTGAGGGATACTCTTCACTTCGTGCCATTTTGGCTTATGAAGGGTTTCACAGGAACACTTCTTTTGCGTAGCGAGGGAAACCTGTAGTAAGTTCAGTTAAGTACGTTATAACATATACCAACTTGTATTTGTAGATTCCACTGAGCATTTTGAGGATTTATGATTTGCTTTAAATCACATCATATATTCAAAATATATTCATATTCTAAATCACAATTTGCTTTAAAATATACACAAAAATGACAAAGTGAAGTTTTTATATTCTGAGACTTAATCTAAATCTAGTACTTTTATTATGCTTATAATACTAGAATTTATTTGGGTATGATGATATTAAAACAACAGATTCAGAAATATACTAATTTTGATGTTGGGCTTATGTGTACATGATTCTGAAGACCTTATTAAAATATCTCTATGAACTAACTCTCTATGAATGCAAGCACATTTAAAAAAGTTCTGCCTTCATGATTACTTTTAATAGAAATTATACAATAAAATCTATGTCCATAAGAAGGATATGTGTTTATTTAAAAATGCAAGGCTCATGAATTGAACTAGCCATAATTTATATTTCAAATTTCACTGGGAATAATGGTTACTATAAAATAACTTTATTGCACTTTATTCATGGAGGGAAGAATGTAATGAATTTACTGGATGACTAATTTATTGTAATATCATGTAGACCTAGAAACAGTATTTGATACTGCTTTAAACTTCTGGTAAACATAAGAAGAAATGATAGAATTATAGCCTTGAATCACAAGTCTACATTTAGATACATAGAGATACAAAGTTTTCTGAAAGCCTGCTTTTTGCCTTCCTGAGGCAAATGCTTAGTTTTTCTGAAAACTAGAATGTGAGTACTTCTGAAGTGATTCTGTCACCATTTGTATAATCAGCCTTTATCTAAACACGTAGAGATCTTTTTGAGGCACACATTGGAGTAATAAAAACTTGGAAATATTTCTAAGATTCATATACCCAATTAAGTATTGTTGTAGAGTATGCTGTCAGAAATGGTTTTCTAAGCCTAGGCTTATAACACCTCCTTGTGACTCTGTTTTGCTTCTTCGTACACTTTGCATAATTATGTGTGTTGAGAATTCTGAAAATATGTATAGACTTCACCAATTTAGAGATAAATCTCCTATCCAGAAGTGAAAAAAAGTGTGAAAGACCTTTATTACTAAGGTTCTCAATCTACTTAGGAACTCTAAAAACTGACAAATTCTAGATAAACAAACAAATCGAAATTCATAGCCATAAATACAGATTTGACATTGTTTCAGAATATGCAATGGAGACTTTTTTTTGTGTGTGTGCAGTAGTACAGAGAGATGCAAAAGGATTTTAAGAAATCCAAAAAGGTGAAAATAATACTCTTATTATTAAAAAAAATATATCTTCAGCAGAGTATTTCATGCAAAAAGATTGAATTTTTTCTTTTAACATTATAATGTAATGAGGATTTTCTGGAAACTTGAAAAGAGAAAATGTTTTCCTTCCCCCTCTTGTTTTTAATATACTGTCAATTTTGAGGTAAAACAATTGAAATTCCCTCAAAAATGAACTGATATTTATGTAGAGATGTCTAATAGAGTCAAATAGAATAAGGTTTCTACTTCCTTAATTGACTTTTCCTTGAGCATTATTACCTTGGTAGTAATCCCAAGGGTTAATTAAATTCAGATATTTCAGTGTGAGTCTCAAATGTGGTTCTTCCCCATTTTATAGATTTGATATGCAAGATAGTGATTTCCTTGCTCCCCTCCTCCCTGAGTCTGCACTATTTTGTTCATAACTTTTTTAGTGATTTGTGATAATTTGTCAGTCTCACCTCTAAATATGTTAGCTTTACTTTTTTGTATAATTTTTTTTCTTGGTGTTTTGCACATTCTCTTAAGGGCTAAGTTGCAGGATGCTATGGATTCACCGTGCATTTGAATGCCACCATGCTGTGTTTAACTTTCACTTTTCATTAAGCATCAAAACTGTGAGAATTAAATGTCTGATTCTGATGTTTCAATAAAAAGTGACAGTTACATTTGGCAAAACAACAGCAAGAAATAATAGAAAAATAATATCTTCTTTAACATTAAAACTCTGAAAAAGATATGTGTGGAAAGTACTCAGAATAAATATATCAAGAATACTCAATAATTCCTTGAAACTAGAAGGACTTTCTAAAAATAAAAATAAGACTTGTGTTTAATGATCTGAAAAGTAAATATATCAATATTTGTATTTATCATTTAGGTAATGAGACATTTGGATTACAAATCTCATATAAAATATTATTAACCTACTGATAACATTTATATGTTTTAAAAATAATTTAAGACTCAGGTGTTTGCTCAGGTGTAGGTTTTTCTCATTCCACCGTGTTCCACTAATAATTCTAACTCTATTTCTTTTCCTTCACATATCTTTTCTCCCTCCTCTTACAAATACTTTCCAGTTGCATCTTTTATTTAGGATCACAAAAGGAGTTACAGAGCAGAAGGTCTCTAACTTACTTTCAAAACCATAGGTTACAGGAGAACATTTAGATTTGTAAGGATGGGGATATGAGTTAATTCTGTAGGCCTGTGTAGATTCCAGCCCTTAAAATAATGTATACATGTGTATTGTGAATGATTTTCATTTATGGCTTTTGGAAATCAGTTTTATTGCTTTATAATCACTTCTTTTACAAATGCTGTACTTTTTATTTTCAGATGTATAATGTTTTTATGTGTTGAGCTATTTATATGCTTTCATGTTTTTTAAATACTGTGCTCTCATAAGTAAGATACCAAAGAGTTTAAAAATTATTCCACATAATGTTCTGCCTTTGAAGAAAAAAAAAATTATACTTACAATTCTTAGAATTACTTGAGAGAAAACATGTTAAAAGATTCATGTAGATATCAGAAGTAAACATTATTATTCAATAAAGGTGTCTTCCATTGTTCCAAAAAAAAAAAAACCAAAATAAAAACCAAGGTGACTTGTTAACAAAACTGACAGTTCTGTTCAGAGGCTGTATTGTTGTTACTGAGTTTTAGAATATTAAGACTAGATATTAACAGCAAAAATAGATCTAATATGATGTGTTTAAATTTATTCTTTCTTATATTACATTAATTATTTTCAGGCATACTAATTTATCTCCAAGTTTAATTATGTGCATACTTTTTATGTTTTTGAAATGTAGCTCACCTAATCAACATTTTCTAAATATTTAGCCTTTCTTTCTTCATGTTTTCTATTCCCATGAATAAATGTATTGTTACACATGTATGTAACTTTGTCATTCATCTTTATATTTCTTTATTTTGCTCTGTCTTGTGTCTGTCTCTAACAGGCTCATCTCATCTCTGTACCTCCCTCATCTCCTACCCTTTGGGTACTCTAAATGCGTTGAAGGTTTCTGAGGTAGTGTAAATCAGCTTGGTCTCAAGGTTAATAGTAATGTACCTTTATGTCTTCATCCCAGTTTCCTTCAATACACATGAGTTTCAGCAGTTAAGCAGTAGCAAATAATGCTATACTTAAGTGATATATTATTCTCCTATTGATTTGAATTTGGCCAAATAGAAGTTAAAAAGCTGCTGTTTTATGACATAATTTATTTAAAGAAGAAAAAACTGTAGGTAAGGGGTTAAATGAGCTAATATGATACTTTACAGATATTTTGAGAACATATTTTACAGTTGTGTTGCCATAATGAGATGCTTTAATGATATTGACATTACTTAAAATAAAAAAAAATTACCTTTGACGTAATTTCATGTTCCTTCCCCCCAACTTTATGAAGAGGGAAATGACTATACCAGTCTCACAATGGACTTAATGAAAAATTTATGAAGTAACAAGTAGAATGACAGAGCTTTCATTTTCTAATTAGCGGTTACTTAAATTACTCTCAGTTTTCTCCCATGCTTGCCCCATATCTTTTATAATTTGCCTTGGAAAAATATGTGGTCTATAATAACTTTTTTATCTGACTGATATATGCTCCCTCATGGAAGTCCAAAGGAAAAAATGAATTCATGACTCAAAGGAAAATTAATTCAAGCAGTGCTAATATGAATACGACATAATATGCATTTTGATTAATAAGATGTATGACAAATATTAGAGTTTTGGATTTAAGATGGTGAAGTAGTTGAGTTTAAAAGCCTGGAAAAATAGGGGCACCTGGCTGGTTCAGTTGGTAAAGGATGTGACTCTTGTCCTTGGGGTCATGAGTTCAAGCCCTATGTTGGGTATAGAACCTACTTAATAAACAAATAAATAAATAGATTTATAAAAGCCCGGAAAACTAAACATATGTAGGATGATGTTAGGTTTCTTAAATGCTTACATTTAAGTAGTCATGACCATCTCCCAGTTAATACTAATAGTGTCCATTTTTCATTTGTTTTTGAATAATATACTCTAAATGTAATTAGGCTCCTGAGTTAATAAATGTCTCTCTGTCTTTTTTTTTTTTTTTTTTGGATAGTCATCTTCGTGCCTCAAAATTATTTAGACATTATAATAACAGATGTGATTAAACATTGCAATGACATTTATTTATAGGATATATTAATATGAATAGTGATCAATGGGTAAAATGAAGGTAATATAAAGAAATAAATAAAAATATGTATGTTCAAAAGCATTGTAGCATCATGATTAAAAATAGTATCATGAAAATTAGCATTTCTAAAGCTTCCACACATATATGTGGGTGCTAAATCCTAACATTATACCATTTTGTCCTGGAGGGAAATATATCCTCACAAATTCTTTGTTATTCTGTTAGAAAACATACTCTCACTTTTGGTTGAAGGGAAATTCCTATACCTGAAAATTGGCATTCTGTGAATTACTATTGTTTTAAACATCGGACAGAAAATATGGGTTGCCCTTTCAAAGTCTATATTTACTGATTATTTTTATGTAATAGTATTTACATTAATAAAAGTTATTTTGAAATCCAAGCCCATCCCCTTCTTCTGAAAGGCAGTAATTTTTGGAAAAAACTAAAGAGATCAGTGTTTAGAAAGACAAAGACTATAGTCATAAAATTTATTTTAATTTGTGGAATTTTTGGTCATCCAACAGACTATGCTTCGTGATTTAGTTACATACATATATTAATATATTTAGATAGATCTAGATATATAAAAAATACAATTTTAAGCCCCTTAAAGACTTCTATTTTTCCAAAATAACCCAAACCAAAGTTGTCAGTTTGATTTTTAAATTACAATATCTGTGTATTTTTCTACATCCTGCCAAGTTTTCAGATACTACCTTGAAGATACAAACATTTAATGTCTATTGTTTTGTTTTAACAAATTAATGTACATATTAAGAAATAAAATTTGGAGTTCTCTTTAAACTTTGCAGGACTGTTGATGTGATTAAATATATTTATTACTTGTATTTACTACTATTATTTAACTATTACCTCTGAAATATAAAACATATCAAATTTGTAGCCTATATTTCTATAGCATAGGTTGGTAGTTTGAATGCCTTTTTCATATATGAGCATACATTCTATTCACATCTCTAGAATTTAGAACTTGCAAGAAATTTCCTATCACCTCCTATGTCTTCTGCTAGTTAAGTAGTCTCCACTAGGTCCTTATTCAGATCATGAATCATGGAACATTGCATCAAAAACTGGGGATGTACTGTATGGTGACTAATATAACAAAATAAAAATTATTAAAAAATATTCATAGAGACAGACTTCAGATCTCTTCCTGATTGTTACCTTTATGAGGTAATATTTTGTAAAATTTTCATCATCTTAGAACAAGAATAGAACAATAAATCTCAAAGTGTTAATATTTACAAGAGGAAATACAAGTGCCAATGTTTTAAAGATATCACATGAGCTGAAGGTAATTTATAAAATATTCTGCTTTTAAAGTATATATATATGAAAACACAGGCTATCCAATGTATTCAGAGTTTAAGTTATGACATATTTTCTATCCACTTAAATCTCTTCAAAGTGGGTGATTTTGCATTGGATTGACTCTTTTTGTATGTATTTGCTGATCGAATTAAATAATTTGTCCCTCCCTGTAGTTTTATATCACATGAAATAAATTATCATAAGAAAGCCAATATACGTTTATTTAATTTTTCCATGCCTTGAATTTCACCACTCAATTTTATGGAACATTCAGTAAATTTAGGTTTAAATATATCTAGTGTTCTAATTCATGAAAATATGGAGAAATGATGTGAAACTGGTGATTGAAGACATCTGTTAGTAGCACAAATGCATTATGTAAAAGGTTTTTTTAAAATTACAGTTATTATTTTGAGAATGATAAATGAAATGGCTGCTAATGAACAGTCACAGTCATAGCTGCACATGGCGGTTAGAAATGGGAGAATGAGAATAATTGATGCAGTTTATGTCTGTCATTTCTCTGAAGTTCACGTATCTCTTGGAATTTGATGTAATCAGAATTTGTGCACATGGTGGGAGGTAAATTTGCTTTAAAAATTCATTTTAAAAATCTTCACCAAATGTATTATTTTACTTTGTGTAGTGAAAGCAGAGAAATATTTAAGTTTTGGAAGAATCTTAAGTCCATTACTTTCTGGCAATATAACAATTTTAAGACATAACAAAATTGTACCTATTAATAAACGACCCCTGCCTGAGAGGCTTAATTGTTCCAAAAGCAAAAGTATAGTTAATATTTGAAAGCAAATTATTAGTATTTTAAGTCATGCTTGGTAATTTCTCGGTAACAAAGAAAAAAATGGGATTCCAGGAGAGAATTTGAAGAAAAGTTTCTATCTGTATATACACTAGTAGTTTAGAGAAGGTCAGATAAGTACAGATTCTAGTAAGTGGAGAAGATGAGACTAAAGGTGAACTTTGAATAAAATTGGGATTTAAGTAGGGTACAGAGAAGAGGCAGGCAGAGAGAGAGGAGAGAGCATTTCTGTCTAAGGCTGAGGCAAATAAGAGCAGTAATTTGGAGTCACTGAGTTATGGTCATAAATATGGTCAAGGCTTCAAAGCCGGGTTGCCATTACTCATTTCACAGCAAAAGTAATAAGTGAGGATGAGGGGAGGTTAGGGAAGAAGAAAGATGCAAGTAAGAGTAAACAGAACTTGTTAGTTTTTATCATTTAATTGCTGAATAGGGACAGATTTCAGATAAGCTGTGATTGAAAAAGATCTTTCTATTTCGCGAATAGTGGAATTTCATTACCCATTGTCACATCCTCACCTCTACTGTCCATTTAACTAATATTGTAATCTTCCCTATAATGGGAAGAAGACTATAAAGTAATTAAGTTGCTGGTTAGTGTTAATGGAAAATTAATACAATTCAAGTTTATTGGTCTTTTCTGATGCAGGGCAATATCAGTATACTTACATAATTGAATAGTAACAAGGATAAAATCGTATTCACAGGGTCTGTACTGTGCAAGGGAAAGGTATTTCTGACTGCCCCTGTCATATAGAAATCTCTAGAAGTTTTTGTCAAAGCATTTTTTCTCATTGTCTGTTTTCTTCAGATGCAATGGAAGCTATAAATATGTTGTGTATTCAGATACATCTGAATATTTAGATAAATATTTGCCTTTTTTTAAAAAATTACATTTTAAATTCTTCAGGTTGAGCTTAAATCATAGATGTCTATCTTGTTTTATATATATTTAGAAACCAATGATGTTTCAAAACCATGATTAGATTTAAATATTTTGCAGATGATCTTCTTCATAGAGAATAACTGTTTAGGCTATGGAGTTTTAGTCTGAGAATTGGCTTTCTTTTTCTTGACTGAATTCTCCCATTTCTATCTGTAACTGACAAATAAGAGTATTTGTATTGATATAGATCTATTTATATTGACCATGCTTACCTCATAAACTCATTAAGAAACCTATGTTAGCCTAGATTAATTCATTTTTCACTCAATCTGTCTAGAATTGTGTAAGTAATTGTTTGTATTCTGTAATAACAATTTCTTTTAGCAGGTCAGGTTGTTTCTCCTCAGTCTACTCCAGCCTGTGTTGAAAATAAAAATGATGTGAGCAGAGAAAACAGCACTGTTGACTTTAGCAAGGTAGGCTTTTCTCTCTCATTTAAGTAAGCCGCTGAATTATTACTAGAAATTACTACCCATTTTAAGAGGTGTTGACACAACTTTTTGCATGTAATTTTTTTTTGTTTCTTAGCCAGAGCTTGATACTGTTACAGATGATGTTAGTATTTAAGTTCACCTGTAATGTTTTGCTTATTCACAACACCAAATGTGTAAGTTTTATGTATAGTCTTCAGGTTTCAGCCACTTGGTATAATGTATCTCTTCCAGAAAAAAAGAATAGGTGGACTTCGCAGAGATTTAATAGAAGTTTATTGTTGAAACTATTGCTAGTTATTTTTTTCAAATTCATTTTTCTTCTATTTGTGGAAAAACAAACCATATGATATAAACTTCATTGTCATAATTCAGGAAGGCCTTAGTGTAAGGAAACACTAGAACCTAATAAGACTGAACAGAGTTTTGAATAAAAACATAATAACAACTGACTCTGTTGAGGGATCCATCTAAATAGAGACAATTCAAATGAAATCATTTACTTGAACATATTCTAAGAAAATAGAATACGTGTGGTTTTGGTTAGCAAATTCCTGAAAGTGTATATGTGCTATTGTAGGCTATGGCAAACTAACACTTGACCAGGAAAAAGGAGTTTCCATATTGATGAAAAATAAAGAGTGTCAACAATTCTCTTTATCTGAGTGGCTGAAACAGTAGTAACCCAGAGTGTTTTTTTTTTTTTCCCCTGAAAGCACTTAGCACTGGCAATGACTGTAACAGTGGGAGGAGGTGGGAATGGGAGGCAGAGTAGAAGAAGTTGCCTGCATCAAGCTTCTGAAGATTAATGGCGATCAGCTCCTTGTTGCTGTTTCAGAATGCCTCTGCCAGTGCCTAAATGGTCTAGGTCTAGTCATGTGCATGTTCTCCCTCTGGTGCCTGGTGGAGTCTCCATGGGAGCACGGTGTACCAGCTTAAGTCTGTTAATTATGCGTGCAGGGACTGGGAGGCCAACAAAAGGGGCATACTAGTCCCTGTGGGATGAAACAAAGGCATGAAAAAGGACCTCCACACCAGCAAGAGAGAGAGGTGAGGGCATACTCGGGCTATCTTTCTACAATGGTTCAAAGCTCATTTCATCATATGGAGGCATGTGATTCAAATATTAAGCCAGTTCAAATGTATTATTCCATTTGCCGCTCCAAAAAGCATATCTTTTTAAAGCATTACATCTTCATTCATCTACAAGTTGGAATAAAATTGTCACAAACTGCCATACATTTAATTTCTGTAATTCTCCATTTGAAACAATATCTTAAAAGCAATGACATAAAAAGTTGCTTACTTATTTATGCAGGCACTAACAGCATAACAAGGGCACATTTAACACTCTCAAAAACAATGATAATACATCACATCCTTTGAAATAAACTACCTTTTAACTTTTTTAAAGGATATAACCCCTTGACCCTGAATTTTATATCTCCATATCATTTTGCTTTTAGTTCTCTGACCTATCTTTGCAGCCTTCACAAATGCGTTATCACATCTGAAAGAAAATGAATACTGTCAATCGGGGAGAGTAGTCTTAGCTTCAGGTCCCCCAAAATAATTAGAACTACAGAAGAGAGAAAAATATATACTTTCCTTTAATCCTTATCTTCCTTATTGCATTTCCAATCACTGGTCCATTTCATCTTTTGACAGACAAGTGAAATTTCTACAGCCCTCTACTCAGTGCCAACCATCTCTATTCCCCAGTCTCTTGTCCATATCATGGCACATTGGAAAGAACATGGCCTTTGAGAAAGAACATCAGATCTTGAATCCTAACTCTAGTATTTATAAGCTATCTGATCTTGGAGAAGTTCTCTGCAATTCAGGTCCTTCATATGTAACATAAGAACAATATTACCTATTTCTAATTTTGTTGTAAAGATTAAATGAGGTAATATAGAGAGAGCCTGGCAGAGTGCTGAATATATAGCAGATATTCAATAAGAAGTGGCTATTATTATTGCGTTGTTGTTAATATTAACAGAAATAGTATCAAAAATAAATACTAGACCAGAATTTAATATGTTTTTGTCTCCCTTGGATGTCTAGTGTCTTGAATGGTGCTTGGGATGTATTTGTTGAATGAATCCTATGAGATTTAATGTAATTTAAGCCTTTAGTTCTGGAACTTTTTTCCAAGTAATACTTCTTACCTTATTACCTCGGAGGGCAGAGTAATAGGGTTTGGAAAGAACAAATGTGATCCATTGTTATGGAAACAAATTTTGGTGCCAGATTTTACAGGTACATGAGTTAAGGGTTTTTAGCCCTGATGATTTCAGTTTGGTAGTGAATTTGTGAAAGCTCAGCTAGTCTCTAGGTTACTGTGGCTATGTTAATATTTAAGCTTTAATATGTAGATTCCAAACCCCAGTAGGATTTTGTGATGTTAAGGGGGGAGGGGAGAGTATCCTAGGTACATTCAATCTACATATTTTTAACCCTTCCAATGGATAAGCTCATCAAATTTATTGATTTGAGGAATGCTTTTGAATATAATCTGAGTTGTCAGGTTTTTGCTTCCCATAATGCTTTTAAAAAGCGATGTGTCAAAACACTCTATATCTTTTTGTTTTTTAAACTGCCATGTAGAAGATGGCTAAATAGTATTTCCCAGATGTTAGTGGTGTTTCTTTTATTTCAAATGACCCAAAGAAGACTTCACATTATTTTCTATGTAGAAGGAACTTTCTTCTGCATCTATCTTTAGCATGTGAAACATACTACAATGAGTGGATTTTTAAATCTTTGAACTATGGGAAACCTTAGAAATCTTCTCATTTAGAAAGTGAGAAAGCTGAATCCCAGAGAGCGTAAGAGAGCTGCTCAAGATCAGTGGCTGGTTAGTGTCACCACACCATTTCTCCCCAGAGAATCCCTATTAATTTTCTTGTACTTTCTTTCTATAATGGGTTTAAGACAAACTTTCTCCCTAAGTCCCATCACTGTTTCCATCACATCTCAGCATGTGGCTCGTCCAGACACTTTCCACCATGATCTTCTGTCTCACCTTGTTCCCTAGAGATATATCTGTTTCTCACCTGCAACTTAAGTACCAAATGCCCAGAATAAAGCATCTTTCGCTTCTTAGCATAAAGGTCTAGAGAGCCGGGAGCATGAATGTGAATCCATATTCATAAGAGTACATACCTTGATTTCTTCAAGGTCCTATTCAGAGAACCAGAAAATTCTGGTTTATGTTCATTCCAACTGTTTGAGTCCACTTGAGGATTGTCTTAGGGATATAGTTCAGCCTCGTTCTTCAGAGCAGTTTTAGACATTTGTAATTTTATAAAAGGTTAAATTGTGGTTCTTAAATATGATCTTTTGTTATATTAAAAGGTAGTTAGATTGTCAGGGTTCTTCTGAATAATGTATTAGCACAAATACAAAAATATAGGGCTAATGCAAGAAAAATATAATTATATAATATAATTAGATAATGTATTATATAATCTATTCCTTCCAAGTCTATGACCACCCCAAGAATAATATAATGTAATGAGTATAATATGATGTCTATTCCAGATATATATTATTTAACTATAAATTATTACATTTTAAACCAAAAGACAAATTTGCTAAACCTGAAATTATGCATTTTTTTAAATAATAGATATAAATCAGTGATATATTCGGTATTATGTAATGCAAAAAAAATTTAAATGCTAGGATCCTATATTTCCTTTTGTAAAATTAGACTATTTTAGCACACTATGTGTTCCTTAATTTAATTAAATTGCATCTTAAGGTGTTTATTTGTATGATTGCCACCAGCCTGAGACACAGATTTTAATAGTTGAGGCTACAGCATTTGTCAAGCAATAAATGAGTTTATAGAAAGTTTTTTGGGTGGAATTTCAATTTCTCAGTAAAGTTATGACAGGTATTACCAATATAATTCAAATTTATCAATTATAAATTTTCTTAAAAAGCTGTTTCACTTTAAATTTTGTTTCAGTGTATTAACATTGTATAATTGTTATTTTCCATTGGGAGAAAAAAACTTAGTTTTTTACTCTCTTAGGCCCTAAAAGACTTATGAAGATATTTTATGCTTTTCTCACAGGGTTAATAGTGTATAGGTAATCTTTTATCCTCTCCTTGAAATTTTATGCATTATTGTAAAATTGTAAAGCATTACTAATTTAAAGCATTTTCAATGTGTGCATTTCTTCTAGCTACAAAAATAAAAATGAAAATATGATAATAATTCCCATGAAATTTAACCTTCTATTATTAAGGTAAATAAATACTTTGTATCTATAAATTAAAAAGTTAGATTCCATAAAAGGAAAATATTTACCATGTAATATCCCAATGTATATGTTTTATGAGTTTACAAATTTACATTTGGAAGTATATTTGTAGAATAAAAACTTTGGTATTTATAATATTTGTCATAATTTTTTATAGGCAGTTTTGCTTTGTTAAATCATAATTTTTTTCCTTAAAATAGAACATTGGTTCTATTTAATGTTTTTAGTGGAGTACTGCAGATTATTTTTATGTTTAATCTTTGTGATAAAATGTGTACTTCATCTAATAGGATTTATGTTTTATGACACCCTTATCTTACAGAAAAATTAAGTAGTTATAAACCTTCTGACTAGTTATGCTGAGGTACTGATTTCAGAAAGTAACCTATTTAGTGTAGTCATTACAGTCTGGCTATGGACTTTCTAAGGTACTCATCCTAAAAGTTTTCATTTTTTTCATTTTAAACTTCTTGGTAAAAATCTTCTCAAATCATTAAATTTGCAAAAGAAAAACATCTTCTTTGCCTTACTTATATTTGCCAGAGCTCTTTTCTCTCTCTCGGCTATCCTGACTTTGTCCTTGGGGCCCCATTTCATTAACAGGAGAGCATACAACCAATTACTACAGCAGATAAACTCTTATTCTCCCTACAAACAGATATCCATAAAAAGCAACTTAAATGAATTAGAAACAAGAAATAGGCCTTGTGAAATTGACTTTAAAGTCAGTGCTTGGTTTTCATTGAGGCCCTGTGCATAAAAATTGATATTTACCCTTAAGAATGTTTTACAATCATTTCCCAGAATTCATCTCTTAAACATTTCTTCTTATTAATGATCGCTTTTGTTTCGTATGCATTCATTTCAATCACAGACATCTCATATCAGAAATTCAACTATGGCTCTTCAGCAACTTCAAATGTTAATACCTTTATTGTTTTCTTTACTCTGCTATATCTAAATTCTAATTTCTGATGAGAAATTGAAAATGAAGAATGATCAGGCCAAGTATAGAATGTGAAGGATATAGAAAAACTAGAAGAAAAATGAAGACTAAAGTCATAATTTATACTGTAAGGAGAGACATGGTTACATTTCTTTTTAAATAGGCATATTTTGAGTATGAATTTAAATGTATTGTACACAAAATTAAGATGATGCAGTATAAAATATCTAAATCTATTGGCGAATACTAATTAAATTATAATTCAAGTATATTCATTTATTTGAGCACATACATTTTTCTCCCTGAAAATTTCAAGATTGCTGATGGCAAAGAAGCATCTTTTAAAAACATGAGATAGAGAAACTAGAGTATTCAGCTTATTTATGAGAACATAGAAAAATACACAAGTAAAGAAAAAAGTTATTATTTAAAGGGCAAATGAGATGTTTAACTATTTTAAAACTTTATTCACATTATATATATATATATATATATATATATATATATATATATAAGTTACATTTATTTCACCTACATTTATTGATGGATTACCGTGGATATTGATGGATTATGAAGCACTGCGCTAGGATATGATTTAGCAAATTTTGATTTATCTTATTTTACTTTGTGATGCTCTCAGGTTGATCTGCATTTTATGAAAAAGATTCCTCCAGGTGCTGAGGCTTCAAACATCTTAGTCGGGGAGTTGGAGTTCTTGGATCGAACTGTAGTTGCCTTTGTCAGGTTGTCTCCCGCTGTGTTGCTTCAAGGACTGGCTGAAGTCCCGATTCCAACCAGGTAAAAAGTATCAGGGCATCTTTTGCATTTTTCTTAAGCCATTTTTCTTGGTAAACTCCCCCCCCCCAACCAAACCAAACCAAACCAAAACAAAACAAAACAAAACAAAACAAAAAAACCCAAGGAATAAATATAATTTCCTCTGAAAGTTTTTTCTAGAAACTAATGTGTCATTCACAAAATCGTTTCTTCTTGTTTGTGGAAGAGGAGAAAAAGTATTTAAAAAAATTTTTCTGTCTTTTCCTCCCTCCTCTCAAACTCCAATGTTTTCTTTCAGGCTTGCTCCTTAACTCTGAATACCCTGGTCTATTTCACCATATAAATCCTTTCTTATAATGTTGGTAAAAAGGATACAGTGTTAGGCTTGCCTCAAAGATTGCATTAGACTATGGGCTAAAGAGAGGATCCAGCAGATGAGGGTGGTCAGACGCAAACAGCTAAAGGTTTCAAAGGCTTGGCTTATGCTTGAATGAGGAGGCCTTCCGAGTACATGTAAGTGCCATCCTTAGGAGATGTCTGTCTAATGTACTGTGTATTTCCATCTCAGGAACAGTATGCTTCCCATACACAGAGTGAAAACTCACTGGTCATTAGCATTGTGGGACTGTGCTTGAATTCAAATCAAAAGTACAAATTTAATTTGATTACCTAAGCTTATTTATCATTTAACCATCCATAAAATCTAACAACTTAGGGATATCACAAACTGAATTACATTGTTTATCACTTATCTCTAGTTCATAGATAAAATATATGTCCATGGGCAAAATTGTGAAGAAAAAGAAGACTATTGACCTCAGCATGTTAGGTTCCTAGCAGTTCATCCGGGGGACCTTGCTTTCCTCCTTTTTCTCTCTATCAAATGGGATTTCTATATAAAGATAGCCTTTTACTCCATTCGTATTCCCATAGCAAAACATATTTAGGGAGGGCTCCATTTCCCCCATGATTGGTGACCTTTGACTGATGCTGTAACTATTTCAGGTGCTGTTAGTATGCCTCCTCTTCCACACACTGAACGCCTCAGCCAATTTAAAGTGATGAAAAGTTCAGGTGCTATGGTACTGGGTTTGTAAAATATGTTTCCTCTATGGACTTTTGGCCTTAACTAAAACACAGCAGATTATATCACTCTGTGCTTTGATTATGCATAAGATATTCCAAAAATATGGAACAGTTTAGCCAGGAGAGGCCTCATTTCATGAGAACTCAGCTGACTAATATGGGATTTGGTGTTCAAGCACTTATCCCTGGGTGTGCATGGGGGGCTCAAGCGACCAAATTTTGATTTCTGTTCAGGTCATGATCTCAGGGCTATGAGACAGGCCTGCGCGTCAGGCTCCACACTGGGAGTGGAACCTGCTTAAGATTCTCTCCCACCCTCTGCTCCCCTTTCCCCCCAAAAAATTACCCATCCCTGAATCTGTGACAGGAACAGATTTGAAGCAGGAACCTGGTTACCACTCAGGTTATAGAAAGAAGTGTCTATTCATCCTGCTGAAGGGCTACTAGGAGTTCTGATACATGCCAAATTTTATTAAAAAGAGAGACGGTGACCTGAGCACATTAAAGTGACATCTGACTATGATTAGACTGCATTTTTCTGTATACAACTTGTAACCTCTTCAGAGTTTCTGGGAATTTGGACTTCAGATTTAAGATGTCAAGCTTACTAATTGTGGTGGTATTATTTTAGTAGTTTAAAATTCCTTTTCAGTCTTCCAAGCAGCGCATTCCCGTCCCACCATTTAGGGAGGTGTCTGATGAAATTCTACATCAATGATGGCTCTTTATGACAAGGATAGTTCCTGTTTTTCAAAGGAAAGAAAAAGAAAATTCCCAGGGGTAGAGAAAAGCCTTATTGGGGTTATATACCCTCACTTTGAAAACTGTCAAGGTTTAGGTGACCTCATTTCATACTGACATAGCAAAATATGTGCAGAGAACAATGGAGGAGAAATTAGGGGCACAGGAAAGTCACTGTATAAGGAGAGATTAAAAAGACTAGACTATTTAGTTTGGAAAGGTGAAAAATGGAAGAAGATTAGTTAGACAAATAGAATAAAGAAAGCTGCTCCAGGTTCCTAATTATTCTCTCTTAGGAGGACAAAAGGGCACACCATGAATATAACAGCAACACATAGTAAAAATGTCAGAAAATAAATTTTTAGGACTTTATAAATAGCCCATGGAGTAGAAACCTGAAAAATGGCAAGATGTACATAGGTTACAAAATTTTTTAGAAGTATTATAGTTGATAAAACACCTGCCACCACATTAAGCTATTCCTGTTTTAAATTTATAGTGGACATTTCTGTGTAGTAGAAATTGACTTGGATTCAGGTACAGCTAATACAGAAAATTAATGTCAGACTCTCTAAGACTGTGTAATATATGCTTTATGTAAAAACATGCACAATAGCTAAAGTTTGTAACTGAATGAAGAGTAGGGTTATAGGATCTGTTCCTTTATACCTTATAAAGCTATTAGTCTTCACATTTAAGAGCATAAACAATTTAACAAATTAATACCACTGTATTGTATTGCAGAATCTATGGCATTTTTAAATTTTCACAATTTCACTGTAGCATTGACCTTTTCAGAGACAAGACAATTACCAGTCCTCCAAAGTTAGAGCATGTACTGATTTCTTCAAAATCTCCAGTTGTGCCGCTGACTTTGCTAGGCTTTCAGTCTAATTTAGATGGAATACCACAATGCAGCCGGTATTTTTATTCCCCCTTAACTGAAAGTAGTAGATCATTGACTCCCTATTTTTTCTTCCTAACTGATCTTTGATTCCTGACAATAATTTATTCAATGTAAATTTTACATATACTTACTGTTTTTGATCATATGTTCTTTGTTTATATTATTATATTACCTTTTTCCTCTTTACCTCATTCTATAATTTGCATATTAGTGAGTTCTTCTTTATAATTCAGAAAGGTTTAATCATATTTTACTTTTCTTACCTTCCTCCTCTAAGGATTATAGAATCCTTAAAATTCTCACTACCATGTAGGCTCTACAGATAATTAAATGGGAAAGTACTGAGATCAAAATAACCATGGATTCCTATTTCTCAAGGATCTTAAGCATAAAAGCCAATCTTCATAAAATGTTTTAAAATAGGAATTAACTGTGAAAAAAATATGTATTTCACATTTAAGTCCTCATCTTAATAATTCCTTTGAACGAGTGATTCTTTGACTACTAAAGTTATTTTTCGTATTTCTATCATGAAACTTTTTTTTTTTCTTCTTAATTACAGATTTTTGTTCATTCTTCTGGGACCCCTGGGAAAGGGTCAACAGTACCATGAGATTGGCAGATCAATTGCAACCCTAATGACAGATGAGGTATTTATTCAAGTTCATTGGGAACATTTTCCCTACTAGGTACACTTAACTTTTGGAGTTCCTGTATTCATGACTATTCGTTGTGAATCAGATTTCTCTGTATTGAATCCCCCTTCTTCTATGCTTCCACTATAAAATTTCCTTTGGAAAAATTTGTTTGAAAGGGGTAATAAATTCACACACATGGATATAATGCTTTAAAACCTTATATTTTAAAGAAAATGATTCAGTGACATTTAGAATATATTTATTAATATTCCCCTATAGTATACGTGCCGCGAAAGTGAGCCCCATTGTTAATATCATTACAAATCTTGTTTGGGGCAAGATAATTTTAGGACTTCAAGAAAAAACAATGGCAGTTTATCTGATTAGTATATATGACACCAAAAGCTATGCAACATCTATCAACTCTCTTTACAGTTGCCTAAATGTTCTTAACCTGAGAGTCTTTGCACCGTTAGAGGTGCTACAGATGGATTTCAAGGGGCCTGTGATCTCTTTGATACAGATACAAACTTTTCTATGTAAAAAATTTGTATGTAATTATTTTTGGACTGGAAAAAGCTTTTGTCAGCTTCTCAAAGAGGTGTATGTCTCAAAAATGTACAATCATAAAAATGAGAACATAAGTATTAACATATAACTGGTTTCTTGTATTCCCCAACACCTTATGGAAATCTATTGTTCACTGTTTTTATTGTTAAAGGAGAACAGATACAAAAGATCACAGAAGGATCATACATTCAAAATTAAGTAGTAAATAACAAACAGGTTATGCATTTTTAGAATCTCATCTAAATAATTTAATGTGTTTATTGAAATACATGGCTTTGGATACTTGAAAATTTGTAAAAAGAGCAAATTAGTATTGTGTATAAGTTTTCCTAGGTTTATGAAATCTGAACATTTGGGATTTGGTTTGGAGTTTGATATAAATTCTATTATATCTGTCCAAATTATGTTTTATGGTTTTGTATGGATCCGTTATTGATATTTACACATAGGAAACCAAAAGCTAGAAGAAAAACACATTTTTCAATTTGAGAAAGAATCAACTTAATGAGTGTATTAGTTTCCTACAACTGCCATAAAAACTTACCACAAAGTGGGTGATTAAAACAAGAATAATTTATTTTTCTCACATTTTGAAGTCAAGGTGTCAGTAGGGGGGGGGCATATTTTTTCTGAAGGCTCTAGGGGAGACTGTTTCCTGTCTCTCCAGCTTCTGTTGTGTCCTGCCATTTCTTGACTTGTGGCAACAAAATTCCAATCTCTGCCTCCATCTTTACATGGCCTTCGTCCCCTGTGCCTCTGTGTGTCTTTTCCCTTTCTGTCTCTTATAAGGATACCTGTCATTGGATACAGGGCCCACCCTAATGTAGGATGATTTTATCTTGAGATCCTTACCTTCATTACATCTGCAAAGACCCTTATTCCAAACAAGGTCACATTCTGAGGTTCAGGTGGACATGTTTTGAGAGGACACTACTCAGTTCACCACAGTGAGTATCACTTTTTTGAGGAAATCTGGAAGAAGACAGGGGAGTTGGAAAAGGGCTTCACGAGGACCAAACCTGCTCTAGTAGAACTCTCTTGAGAAGACACAGTATCTTTGCTTTTAGTGTTTCCATATTGATTAATCTTTTACAATTGTACAGTATTGCAAAATATATGACACTGTGATATGCAGTCCACAATTTAAGTACTGTCACTTTTATGCACATACATTTCATGTTATATTATGTTTCTATATCTACCACATTAGGACATAAGATATTTCTGGGGCATGGGATATATTATATGGTGAGAGGAGGATGTTGTGTCATGGGAGGTTCATATATACTTAAGGTATCTCTCTTCCTAATTCTTCTCTTCCCCAATTAGGAGTCAAGATTTTCTCAACAGAAAGATGTCAGTTCCAAAGTTTTTTTGACTAATCAAGTTTCCATGGTACAACACAACAGGGAAGCATCTGTGTTTTTTAAATTATAGATTTAGAATGAGAGCAGAGAAAGGATTTCCATCTATTTCCCTAACTAATGAGAACTACTCAATTTGAGAGCAAGTATTAGTCATCTAAATGCAGGCTCGAACATAAATTCCTTCAACTTTGAAAGTTTAGAGCTTAGTTTTAGGGTGATTTGTAACTCTCTGTGAGCAGTGGAATAGAGAAGCAGAAACAGCCAGAAAGTTACTCCAGAAAATGAGAGCAATTGGTTATGATAATAAATCCATTGAGTATCAAAAAGATGTTTAAATGCTTTTAAAAGAGAAAGACTTTTTTGTTGTTCAAAACCCAGATAGAGAACTTGTTCTGCTTATCTAATTGCTTTGAAGGCAATGAATACTTATTAAGAATAAAATTTAGTATGTTGATTCGTAGAGTTTAGTTTAAAAAGTGGTGAATCATGGGGCGCCTGGGTGGCACAGCGGTTAAGCGTCTGCCTTAGGCTCAGGGCGTGATCCCGGCGATCTGGGATCGAGCCCCACATCAGGCTCTTCTGCTATGAGCCTGCTTCTTCCTCTCCCACTCCCCCTGCTTGTGTTCCCTCTCTCGCTGGCTGTCTCTATCTCTGTCGAATAAATAAATAAAATCTTTAAAAAAAAAAAAAGTGGTGAATCAGATTATGGTATCAAACTGTAAATTCCATGATGACAGTTACCACTTATCATTCATTTTTGTGACCTGATTTTGTCAGGTGCTCAAACAAATACTTGCTGACTGAGCTCTGTTGATTTTTCACCTCTCTGTACTGGAAATTTCTTGTAGGTAGTCAGTCTGTCTTTTCTTTTGCATCTTTAGATTTAGCATAGTGTCTGGTCTTCAGTCAGGGTTTAATCATTTTTTTTTTAATGAGTTAATGACTGAATGTGCTAGTCATCTTAGCAATCCCTGACATTTAATCAATTCAGTCAACTATTTTCTTCCTTTCTATTAAGCATTACTAATGATAAATCATGTGATTTTGCTTATTGGCACCACTACCAATGTATTAATCCCTTAACATTCTTAAACATTATTAAGCACGCCAAAGAGCTTTTGTTTATGTAAATAGTATGCTGATATTTATCAAAGTAGAACTTAAAACTGAGAATTTTTAAAAATCTGTATTTATGAAATTCATTTAAAAATAATAACAAAATCAGTATATATTAACATAAATGACAGTTTTATGAAAATGAAAGGAAAAACAAAAACAAAAAATTATGAAAAGTGGCAATTGTTTGTCTTGTTCTGGATTTTTGAGCCAAGAATTTTCTCTATTATCCAGATTTTAAGTCAACACTGACTCTTTCTGTTCAATCAGCAAACATGCCCAAATATAGTAGCTACTTAAGAAATACATATCAAATAAATGCCCAGGTTTTCCCCATCCTTAAAAGGAAATCCCTCGCTGCTTCACATAGTATCTACCATTGAAGAACTGTTGACTGAATCTGAATTTCAGAAGCTTTGAAGGAGTAGCATCTTCCTGGACGTGGTTATTTTAGCTTCATTCATCTCAATGTATTACAGTCTGATTTTTGTTACTACCACTCCACTAAAACTGCTTTCAATACGGTCACTATTTATAGAATATACTGTTCCGTGTTCAGTGCTGATGTCACTTGATCTTCTATTGGCATTTTACATTATTGAACATCTCTTCTTTATTTTTTTTTTCATGAAGAACTACTGAAATTAATTGTGTGCTTTGTTTTGAAGCTAAAACTTTGAAATGTGTACCTTGACCCCAGGGTCATAAATATATTCTTTTATTTTATGTTCAATGAGTTTTATACTTTATGTCTCATATATAAGTTTTCAATATACCTAGAATTGCTTTTTGTGTGGGCGGTGGGTAAAGATCCAGTTTCATTTTTATATAAATAGTCACTTGGCTTAGCACCATTTATTGGTTAGTCCATCATTTATTCAATGGTTAGCAGTGAGTGCTTTTCAAAAAAACAAAAAACAAAAACAAACATAAAAAACAAAACCACCCATCTCTGTGCCATCACTATTTTAATTATAGTGTCTTTAGTCTAATGAGTCTTGGTCTCTAGAACAACAAATTCCTCCTTCACTTTGTTCTTTATTAATTCATTCACTAAATATTTATTGAATGTGAACTATTTTTCAGACAGTCTTGCAGTTGCTGGGGGTATATCAGTGAACAAAATAGACAAAAGCTTTTTCTTTCACTGAGCTAATAGTCTAGTGGAAAGATGGACTAACACATAAATAAGTAAAATATATGATATGTGGTGATAAGTGCTGTGGAGGAAACCACCAAAGCAGGGAATGGAAATAGAGGTGGGATGGGGAGTACATGTTAAAATCAGAAAACTAAAAGAGGAGGGGAGAAAGCTGTTCAGATATCTGAGGGAAGAGCTTCCCAAGCAAATGATAAACAAGGGAAAATGCTTTGAGACAGGAGCATGCCAGGAATATCTGGGGAACAGCAAAGAGGACAACCTGGCTGAGCAGGAGGGAGAAAGGGAGTGGGCAGTAGGCAATGAGGTCAAAGAAGCAGTAGGCCAGTCTATGTATGGTATTTCTGGTCATATAAGGACTTTGAGTTGGGAAGCAAATGGAAGGTTTGAGTAGAGAATTGACATGATTTATCTCACATCTTAAAAGCGTCACTTGGCTTGTGGAGGAGCAAGGGAAAAAGCAGAAAGAGCACTTAAGAGGCATTGCAACAATTTAGGCAAGCAATGGTGATGAGAGAGACATCAATGCAATTCCACTTAAAATCCTGTTGGGATTTATTGAGGAGCTTGATAAGCTTATTCTAAGAAATATATGGAAGAACAAAGGTCCAAAAATAGTAAAAGCATGCTTGAAGGAAACAAACACATTTACTGAGGTTTCCTCCTAATTCATTGCTGCTTTTTTCTGTCTCCTTTTCTGAATCCTTCCTTCTTCCCACCCACTGCATTGATGGGAACTTTGCTTCTTCATTATCCACTCTGGTTCCTACATTATCAGTTTCTCCCTCCCTACTCTATCGTTTCTATCACTTTACAAAGATGATCTAGAATCTCCTATCTTTTAAAAAGAAAAGGAAGGAAGGAGGGAAGGAAGGAAGGAAGGAAGGCAGGCAGGCAGAAGGGAGGGAGGGAGGGAGGGAGCAAGGGAGGGAGGGAGGCACAGTTCCTAGTTGTGTGATAGAAATTAAAACCATGGGGGCACCTGGGTGGCTCAGTCAGTTAAGCGTCTGCCTTTAGCTCAGGTCAGATCCCAGGGTCCTGGAATCGAGCTTTGTTTTGGGTTCCTTGCTCAGTGAGGAGTCTGCTTCTCCCTCTCCCTCTGTCCCTCCCCCTGGCTTGTGTGCTTGTGCCTTGTTTTCTTGCTGAAACGTCTCATTGGGGCCTTCCTTAATCACCCTATTTAAAATCACAGCATCCCCCAGTCATACCCTTATTCCTCTTTCCTGCTTCATTTTTCTGCATAGAACCTAACACCCTCCCACAAAATATATACTGACTATATTGCTTATTTTCCAACTCTCTCCTCCCACTAGAACATAAGCTCCATGAAGGGATGGATTTTTGTTGGTTTTATTCACTGCTGTATCCTTAGCATATAAATAGTTTGATAAATTTTAAATGAATGTTCAGAGCTCTTGTTTTAGCCGGGAAAATAAGTATTAAGCAACTAATTATATAATTAACAATTAATGATAATAAATAATTATAATTACAGTGAAAACTATCAAGAAAAAGAAGAAGGTGTTAGGAGAGTATTAACAAGATGTCTAATCTTGTTTGAGAGGGAATCAAGGAAGCCTTCTCTAAAAAGTCAAATGTATGTTGGAATCAGAATGTTAGGTTAGCTACATAAAGAGAAGGGAGAGGAGCCGTTTAAAGTAATTAAATTATTGGGGAAATTGGTGATAGGAAATCAATAGTAAAGAATGTTTTTAATTTAACATCAAACATATTGTGGTATCTATATCTCTGAGGAGTTTTAAGGGAATAGGAAATCAGCTATGGTGGATGAATTTGGACATTCATTTATCTAAAGAAGGTATAGGATCATATGATCCCTTGAAGCAATTTTTTATTTAAGAGATCAACTCCAGAAAGATTTCGAGAGAGTTGCTACTGGCAGGGAAAGAGTAAAGTAGCTAAACTCTCGGGAATAAAAACATTTGCAATTCTTGAAAGTTCAGATTAGGTCTCATGGCGTCTTTTGAAGACGATAGGTATTCTGAGCTATAAACTCAGTGGTGCTTGTGGCAAGGAAACGAGTGCTGTCAATATTTTTAAAAAATATATATCTTTCCCAAAATACAACTAAACCATTAATATATCTTTGGTGTCTTCATTTTATCCTAATCAAAGACTTTTATCCTAATCAAATGTACACATTTATCATACCAATGATCTTTTATGAAAAGTTCTTGGCTGGAAAGTAAAGAAAAAGCCTTTGAAAATAATCATTATCTCTTCTTCAGTTTAGATTGAGTATCAAACTAGAAACTAAAACAAATGGTCTAATAGTAGAATAGAATATTTGAAAGCCCAATTTCCCTGGAAATTTTGGAATATGTGGTCACTGTAATATGTAGCTCAGCATAAAGAATAATTTACTAGCCCCAAGCTTGAAATATTTGTTCCATTTCGTATTATATGAAATACAAAAAGTGTCAGCAATATTTATATTATGTTTAGGATAGATTAATTTTTCCAATTTATCTTTATTTTTACTTTCCTCATTTGTGAAGTATATCGTTCCTCTGTGTGTTAGTCAGAAGATATTGGGTTATGTTGCAGGAATAACCACCTAAAATCTCAGTGGTTTAAAACAATGAGGATTTCCTTCTATCATGCTCTGTGTCTATCATGAGTTGGCAGATTTCTGCTCATTATAGTCACTCAGGCACCCAGACCCATAGAAGCTCCCTCTTGACTTGCTTTTTCTCAGTCACTATAGCAGACAAAAGGCAATATGTTATTGTACACACTGATTATCATAACTTTCATTTGAAAGTGATGTATGTACACCTGAATGGGACACACCTAACCCCAATATCAAAGAGTGAAATCTTACCCAGTGTGTAGGAGATCTGCAGTGTCTGTCATAGCTTAAATGACTACCACAGCGTGCATGTGTGTATGTGTGTAAATGTAACTCACCTTGAATGGAAATATACTGGCTACACTGTATAGATATGATATATATTCAGAGAAAACTGATTTATATCTTTATTATTATTTAAAAATTAAAACAAAATAAACCTTTTTAATTGGTTTATATGTTCTAGGGTATAAGTATTGCTAAAATTTTTAATATATTCTCTAAATTTGATCTGTATTTTTAAGCAAGGGCTTCGTTCTGAAGGTTTGATTTACCCACACAAAAATAACCTCTGTCAAACTTGAATTCTTAATTCAATTCAATTTAATGAGCTTTCCTTTCTTACTCCTTTCCCTTTCTGTTACTCTTGCCTCCAGAAATTTCAACATTCATTCTAGCATTCTAAGAAATATATATATCTGTATGCATTCATAGAATAAACTTAATTACAATAGCTTAAATGAAAAACATCTTTAGTTAGAGCTGCCTGTTTCTTTAAATTGTGATAATCACACGTGAGATAACTGGGAAATGAAAGCACTGAACACATTAAGATTTTATAATTGCTTTTTTATCTTTTATTTATTGTTTTTATCTTTTCCTCCTATAGGTATTTCATGATGTTGCTTACAAAGCGAAAGATCGCAATGACTTGGTATCAGGAATCGATGAATTTTTGGATCAGGTTACTGTTCTCCCTCCTGGAGAATGGGATCCAAGCATTCGTATAGAGCCTCCCAAAAACGTTCCATCCCAGGTATGTTTATTTGAAAATACTCTTTAAAATCCCATCATTTTGTTGTCTTTTAAATACCTGTACTGAAATAGTATAATTTATGCAAAAGATTCAAAATGATTTAAATTATAACCTCTGTGATGTTGTGGTTTATAATAACAAATATACATTTGGCATTCATTCCCCTTTTCGGCACAGAGTTCCTAAACCCCTTGAAATTTCCTAAGTGAGGAGAGGAACAATAGTGTCTTTTGTTATGTTAATGAGGTGACTTTTAGAACTCAGCACGGCATGGGGGCTGGTGGCCAATGGAACCAACCTTTTGATTAGGCTCACCTCCAGGGAGTGGTAGGGGCCTGAGGTTGAGTTCAATCACCAGTGGCCAATGGCTTAATCAATTATGCCTTTGTAATGAAACCTCCATGGAATCTCAAAAGGACAGGAAACAGAGAGCTTCCAGGGTGGTGACCACTTGGAGATGGGGGAGAGTAGCATGTCTGGAGAGGGATGCGCGTGCCCTTTCCCCATACCTTGCCCTGTACATCTCTCTACCTGTCTGTGTTCCTGAGTTATATTCTTTTATAATAAACCAGTAATCTGTAAATAAAATGGTGCTTTGATTTCTGTGAGCAGCTCTAGCAAATTAGTTGAACCCGAGGAGAGGGTCGTGGGAACCTCTGATTTATAGCCACTCAGTCAGAAGCTCAAGTAGCAGCCTGGGGAGTGGGATGGGGACAATCTTGCAGCACTGAACCCTCAACCCTGGAATCTGATGCTGTCTCTCATTAACTAGTATCAGAATTGAGTTGGATTGTAGCATTGCTTGTTGGTATTGGAAGCCCCCTGTTCTCCCCACACTGGAATTGGTACCAGAACCTATATAATATCTAAGAAGGCATGATGTTAGAGTCTTTTGATGCTATCCAACACACCTCACTGAGAAATTTGGTATATTGGTGATATGTCACTAAATCAAATGGTCCCATATGCCTGGAAAGATTTTAAACCCACTTTACAACATATTATAATGGAAGAAAATTAAAATTTTAATAAAAATGTAGAATATGGCTTGTGAAAAATCCCATTACTGTCTTTCCATATTTTGATATAGCTCTTTGAAATTGGCAGGTATTCAGAAAATTCAGCCTCCTACCCAGATATGGGGCTCCTGCCACTATGACTTCTCATTGGGTTATTGGCATTTTCCTCCTCTCTACTCTCCCCTTCATGTGTCTGGAGCTTGGCATAGGATCCCTGATCTAGGAATTAAAGATCTAATTTTGCTGTGTGTCTGGATTTTCTTACTGCTTGCTCTTCTTACTTTAATTATTTCTGTGACTACCTTGTGGCTTAATTCATTTAAATCTTCCCAAGTGTATCTAAAAGAAAAAGAAGAGAAGAATGAGAAAAGGCAAAAACTTGTCAGAAAAAAACAAGAAACACAGGATGAAAAGGCCAGTAAATACATAAAGAATGTTCTAAAACCCCAGCAGGAAATGAAATTCAGAAAACTGAATGAGTGCTTTTATCAGATGCTAGGTGAAACCTTGAAGTTAAGCAACGGTCATAAACTTGGGGGTGATGAAGATGTGGTGCTGGAAAACGAGTTGGACATCTTTTGAAACATCAAACAGAGAACAGCAGAGACTCAACTTGCCTAAGCCTTTATTTATTTATTTATTTTGAGAGAGAGAGAGAGCGCGTGTGTGCCTGCATGAGTAATGGGGAGGGGCAGAGGGAGAAGGAGAGAGAGAATCTTAAGCAGACTTCATGCTCAGCCCAGAGCCCATTGCAGGGCTGGATCGCATGACCCTGAGATCATGACCTGAGCAGAAATCAAGAGTCAGTTGCTTAACCGACTGAGCCACCCAGGCACCCCCGCCTGAGACTTTAACCAAAGTTTCACCATCTGTTGAAGAGCCCACACGGGAAGAGTTTCTTCATCTACCTGAAGAATCTCCTGAAACAGCTGAAAAAGTAATTCTTTCTCTCCAATGTCCAAGGGGGTCCTGAAAAGAAAGTTTGTTTAGTCTTACAATTCACAGGTCTTATTTGACTGGATGATGAAAATCAGGTACCACACAGCCTTACACAGCCTTTCTACTTCTTTTCCCAGAAGGCCCCTGGAAGGGGAGGAAGGCTGGTCCCTGCAGGATAAAGGAATAACTGTGGATGTTATACTCAGTGTGAAAGAGAAGGAACAGAGCAACTAATTAAGAAATGAGAACTACCTATTCTACATAAAATCAGTTATGCCATGACCTTAGAGAACACTAAAGGTTTCACATTAAAGTCATGGAATACCTTGAATGAGCTCAAGTCAATAAACTCTCTAATGTTGATATCCATGGAAACATATGGATATAAAAGTTTGGAAAAAGATTGTTTTCTGCATATAATATTTAGAATGTGCAATCTTATAATATACCAAATGAAAACTAGATAAAAATGTATACAGTAAGGCACTCAATAATTTATATTTTTCCTAGCTGACATCATTTTTCACTAAGTTGAAAAACAAAGTCATATGACCTTTCTACCTCTTCAGTCCACCTCGCCACACTGAACATTTCACTACTCAAACTCCTTAAATTCTATTAAGTAGAAATGTTTATTCTGCTGTATTTCTAGAAATTTAAAGACATTTCAAAGCTCTTTAATGCTTTGAAGTTCTTTTTGATATCACATAAAGGGTTAGTATCAAAAATATATAAAGAACTTATAAAACTCAATACCCCAAAACCAAATAATCCAATTAAAAATGGGCAGAAGACATGAACAGACATTTCTCCAAAGAAGACATCCAGATGGCCAACAAACACATGAAAAGATGCTCAACAAAACTCATCATCAGGGAAGTGCAAATCAAAACCACAATGAGGTATCACCATATACCTGTCAAAATGGCTAAAATCAAAAACAAGAAACAAAAGGTGTTGGCAAGGAGGTGGAGAAAAATGACCCTCTTGCACTGCTGGTGGGAATGCAACCTGGTGTACCCACTATGGAAACCAGTATGAAGGTTTCTCAAAAAGTTAAAAGTAGAACCATCTTTTGGTCCAGTAGTCACACTACTGGGTATTTATCCAAAGAATACCAGAACACTAATTCAAAGGGATATATGCACTCCTATGTTTATAGCAGCATTATTTAAATAGCCAAGATATGGAAGCAACCCAAGTGTCCATTGATTGATGAATGGATAAAGAAGATGTGGTATATATATCCAATGGAATATTGCTCAGTCATGAAGAAGAATGAAATCTTGCCATTTGCAACAACATGGATGGAGCTAGAGAGTATAATGCTAAACAAAATAAGTCAGTCAGAGAAAGACAAATACCATTCGATTTCACTCATATGTGGAATTTAAGAAACAACAAAAAAAAATGAGTAAAGGAAAAAAAAGGAGTGAGACAAACAAAGAAACAGACTCTTAACTATAGAGAACAAACTGATGGTTACCAGAGGGGAGGTGGGTGGAAGGATGGGTGAAATAGGCGATGGGGATCAAGGAATGTACTTGTCATGATAAGCATCAGGTGATTAAAATAAAAACTTAAAAAAAGTGAAAAAATAATAAAGTTCTTTTTGGTAGGTATATATTGTTTACCTAATTAATGTCAAGATTTATTTAATTTTGCCTTGCATTAAATTGGAACATTTACAAGTTCCAGGTGGATCAATATTTTTAATAATAGAACAATGAAAACATTAAAAAAAATAGAAAATTCAAAGGCATGGTTTAATCATATTATATAGGAAATTCCCCATTACTGCTAATCATATTTATGATCAGGAATAATTTTTAAATAATAATTCTTATGTATTACCTTTGTGTGGACATATGGTACAAAAATTATAAAAATTTTGCCTATAAAAGTCCAGTGTGCATTCAGTCATTATATAATCCAGAAAGGTAAAAATAAAGACTGTTGCTATTATTTGGGGTCATTTTTTAATTGCAGGGCTGACTTTGTTGAGATTGATGGCCAAATGTTTGTTAAGCCCACTCATATTGCCACCTCTGTTCCTACTGAATATGCCTCTTGAAACCCTCCCAGTTGTCATCTACTCAGCCTTGTCTTGGGCTCTTGTCCCTGTGGAGTACAACCCGTCAGACTCTACTGCTGTAGTTGACTCAGCCCTGGACATAGAAGTTTTCCTGGTTAGCCAGAGGTGGGCAAATGAACAAGTGTACCACTCATCCATGAGTATTTAAAAAGGTCAGCTCAATCTCACTATCAGTTTAAGAAATATGTACTGATGTCTTATTTCTATATTTTCATTCTGAAGTCATTTCATAATTATTAAAGATTATTTTATTTCTTTTTCTCAACAATGACAATTTTCTGATTCTATACCTACAGCCACACAATTTCAGTTGATCTCAAACTACTAAAATAATAGAAGTTGCTTAAAGAGTAATTTTTAGGTTTCAGATTGACTTATTTTTATACTTGTAAATATCTTTGCACTTACAGTATTAGAAAAGGCAATATAATGCTTCTTGAAGTAATAAGAAACTTTTTAAAAAAGATTTTATTTATTTATTTGAGAAAGAGAGAGAGAGAGGACAAGCAGGGTGAGGGGCAGGGGAGAAGTAAGCTCTCCACTGAGCAGAGCACCAAAGGGGGACTTGATCCTGGGAACTGATCATGACCTGAGCCGAAGACAGATGCTTAACCGACTGAGCCACCCATGCACCCCAAGAAGGAAAGTCTTTAATTGATGTTTGGAAAAATTCTGTGAAAATATTAATACATTGAGAGTGAGACTTTAAAAGTTACTTGTTAACATCATTTAGTTTTTTAAACATTAAAACTGAAGTCAAGCATTTTTGAAAACATCTTGCCTTTGAGGAATGATATTTTTAAAGCAAGTTGAGGCCTGGAAGCTCTTCATTTTTAATTATTTTTATCAGACTCTTTACAATCAGGATTAATTATTGGATTCTGAATATTAAGAGGCAGTAGTAGAAAGAACATTGAATTAGGAATCAAGGCATTTGGGTTCTGCTATGCTTCTTTACAACATTAGTAGTTTTATTTTTTTTTAAGATAGTATAATTTTTTCATTTTTATTCAAATATTAATGGTGATTTTTCAAGAGGAAAAACTTTTGCATCACAAAAGTTTTTTTTTTACTTTAAACTTATTATTTTTTTAAATGTTTTTTTATTATATTATGTTAGTCACCATACAGTACATCCCTGGTTTTTGATGTAAAGTTCGATGATTCATTAGTTGCGTATAACACCCAGTGCACCATGCAATACGTGCCCTCCTTACTACCCATCACCAGCCTATCCCATTCCCCCACCCCCCTCCCCTCTAAAGCCCTCAGTTTGTTTCCCAGAGTCCATAGTCTCTCATGCTTCATTCAACATTAGTAGTTTTAAAATGTGTGTTGCAATTTGGGGCGCCTGGGTGGTGCAGTCGTTAAGCGTCTGCCTTTGGTTCAGGGCATGATCCCAGCGTTCTAGGATCGAGCCCCGCATCAGGCTTCTCTGCCGGGAGCCTGCTTCTTCCTCTCCCACTCCCCCTGCTTGTGTTCCCTCTCTTGCTGGCTGTCTCTCTGTCAAATAAATAAATAAAATCTTTAAAAATAAATAAATAAAATGTGTGTTGTAATTGAATAACAGATACTATGAACTATGTTTTCTTTCATTAAGTGAAGCAAGATAAATTAAAAGATATTAAGCACTCTGACTTCATAGCCATTCAAATACTATTTTCCCCCACGGGATAATTTCCATGGTTTTCATGTTCTTTTGAAATGTGTAAATCACAGATTTTTTTAAAATTTATTTTTTTAATTAAAAAATAATTTTTTTTTGAGAGAGAGCACACATGTGAGCAGGGGCAGAGGGTGAGGGAGAAGCAGGGCTCGATCTCACAACCCTGAGATCATGACCTGAGACAAATCAAGAGTCAGATGCTTAATGGACTGAGCCTCCCAGGCACCCCATAAATCACAGATTTTAAACACTTATTCCTCTCAGTGAAGAGAAGAATAACTAGTCACCTCAAAGGATAACTTTGAAAATATTCATTAGAACTTCATGTCAGTCATTATAATCACTCCCTTGTGTATACCCTGAGCTTCTTTGCTTTTCTCTAATGCCATTTACTTGCTTGTTAAAACCACAGCCCTGTGTGCCGACTTTTTAATCTGTACCGGCATTGGTACAGCTGAGAATAGCTGAAGGAAAACAGAACTACACTGACTGATCTCATTAATTCATGACCACATACCTCAAGGGGGCCCTTAATGTTGCAAGTTCATCATACCATGCTCCCATACTCCAATAATTCTCTCTAGATGACTATTTTAGACCTGTTTTCTCTCCTCAAATCTTCAGCACATCCTTCCTGACCCTTACTTTCAAATTTTGACTTGCTTCCCACTTCCCTGAGAAATTTGAAATGATCAAAAGAGAACTTCCATAGATTCCCACTACCATGCCTATCTGCCTACCAGCATCTGTACCCACATACTCTACCTTCCCATATGTTACTATTGATGAATTATCCGAAGTTAGCATTCTACCTTTGTACTAGATCCCATCTCTTCAAACTTACTCAGAGACATTACGCCACCTATTCTCCTCTTTCTCTCCTATATCAGTTCTTTTCTTCTCTATTACATCATTTTTATTAGCGTAATCTTATTAATTTGCAAAACTTAAAAAAAAAGAGCTCTCAATACTGCTACCACTATCAGCTACTCACTCATTCCTTTTTTTTTTCCCTCTGCAACCAAATGGCAGAGGAGTTCTCTTGTACTACCTGCTCCAATTCCTCTCCTCCAAGTCTCTCTTAAACTTTTGCCAATAAGGCTTTTGTCCCCACCACTTCACTAAAATTATTACGTGAAGGTCACCAAGGATCTCCACAATGCTCAATCCCATAGTCAACTCTCAGTATGGATTTTATTTAGCCTGTCAGTGAACAGCTTTTGACAGAGTTGATGACTCCCCTTTCCCTGATATACTCTCTTTGCTTAGCTCCCAAGACACCACATTCTTGATTTTCCTCCTAGCTCACTGTTCACTCCTTCTCTGGTTTCTTCTTTCTTCTTCGATTTCTTTATTTTGAAATGATGCAGGCTCGGTCTATAGTCATCTTCTCTTTTCTGCCTACACTCATTCTCTTGATAATATCATCCAATCCTGTAGCTTTAAATGCTCTCCCAAATTCAGCGTTTACTTTCAGCTTGAGAGTCATTTATCCAAATGCCTGTTCCATGTCTTCCCTTGGATGTCTTATAGATACCCAAAACTTGACATGTCCAAAGTTTGAACGAATTGTAGCTTGTCTCATTTCTGTTCCTGTCTGCATCTTCGCATTTATGTTAGAAAAGGCAATATGATGCTTCCTGAAGTGTACAAGAAACTAATCTTTTCACAAAGTCTGTTCCATCTGCACATTCCTATATTGGTAGGTCCTAATTCCAATCTTACTGTTGATCAAGCCCAAATCACTGATTTTTAATTTATTCTTAGATTTCAATTCTGCCAGGAAATACTCTTGGTTTCGTCTTCAATATTTATCCAGAATTACACCATTTCTCGTTGATGCCACGGCCACCCTCCTAGTTCAAGCTACCATCATTTTCCTTCTGGATTATTGAAATAGTTTTTTGACTGGTCTCCTTGTTTCTGCCCCTGGTCCCTCTTTTCTCAACACAGCAGCCAGAGTGACTCCAAATGAGATCATGTTACTCCTTTCCTCAAAACCCTACAACACTTCCTCATCTCACTGAGAATAAAAGCCAAATACTTACAATGGTTTACTAAACCTACTCTAGCTTCCCTTTACCTCTTCAAAGTAAACTCCTACCACTTTCTGCCTTGCTCACTCCTCTCCAACCATTTGGCTTCTTTGATTCTTGTTCTTCAGACCCTGCTCCCACCTTGACACTGTCCCATTGGCAGTTCTTTCTGTCTAGATATCCCTCAGTTATTCTCATGGCTTATTCCCTCGACTCCCTCAGGTTTTTCTTAAATGACACTTTCTCACTGATCCTACCTGACCGTTCTGTTTATAATTGCCACTCCTTCCTCCTTACCCACCCAGCCCACACTTCAGACCATTGCTTACTCTACTCTAAATTTTTATTTTTACAGTTTTAATCTTTCTAACACACCATAGAATCAATTTACTTATGTGTTTATTTGTTTATTGTTGGCATTCCCCATTAAAATGTGAACTCCACAGACCTGATTTGTCCACTGGTGTATTAGTGGTGGGGCCAAGAACCTGACACAGATCGGCTTGCAATAAGTATTTGTTTTTGACCAAATATATTGTATAATTTGAGTAGCCACATATATAATCACTCATTGGTTTGTTTTAAAATATCAAAATACCTGTGTTTCTGAACAAAAAATATTTCCTGTATTTTCCTTGGAATATTCATCGGTACTGTTCATACATCTCTTTTCACACACCTTTCCCTCTTACTATAAGATAAACACTCCTTGATGAAACAGGTGCTTTAAAATGACTAATATCTTTCATGGTTTATCATTTACCTTATCAATGTATAGCTTTTTCCATTGTAAGACAATGAGTTAACATAGCCAGTAAGGGATAGTTACCCAGAAGACTAAATAATATCACTTGCTTTCTGAGATTTGTGGAAACTAAGAAGTGTTTCCTGGGTGACTGTTGGGTGTTGAAGGTACTCAGGCCACTCTTAAAGCCCCTTACAACGTAAGATAATTATTTATACGTAAAGGCAGTTCCACCATCTGTTGACAGACACCCTCTCTTTTATCTTTGAACTTTAGTTCAATGTACCTATTCATATACTTGGAAAATTGTAAAAACATTAAACAATGAACTTTTCTATATTTTGTGCATTTCAAAACCTATTTTTCTCATGTTTTAAACCTGTGGCATTTTACCTAAATGTCCCATTGTCCATAAGAACATTCGATAATGATTAAACTATTTTGGAATGGCAAAGTAAAAATTTTAATTGAACCACTTTAAAATTTTTTTATGATCCTTTTAAGTCCTTTCGAACACATTGGCATGCTCTAAGATAACTGATAGGTAGGATTTTCTGATTTTCTGACAAAAGTGGGTGGAATAGACTTGTGAATACGCAGCACTTACATAAGCCTCAGCTTATTTTTCAATGGCTCAACTAGAAGTCTCCTTTTGTAATAATCTTTTGAATCTCTGTGAGTCGGAAAAAAACCTTATTGTAAATCATGCAATGGGTAGGAAGATATCAGCCAGAATAAAGGAGGGAACTACCCTCAAAAATAGCTAACGGTAATAGTTTAAGTTTGTTGAACAGTTGAACTATGCCAGCCATATAACGCCACGATATAACACCTTACTCCAACCTACCCAGCCCTCGTCTCTCTTTGTCCCCTTCCTTCTTCCTTTCCGTCATTTGTCTTCATAGCTCTATCTCTACTTAACGTTAGAGGTTTGTTGTTTGTCTCCAGTAAGAATGCTTTTTCTTGCTCATCTTTGCCTCTCTAGCATCCATAACAATGCATGGCACACGAGGCACCCAACAAAGATTAGTTGAAAGGCACCCAACAAAGATTAGATGAACAAATGTCCATCACTTCATTTAATTTTCTTAATCACCCTGATAGATGTTATTACTACTCGTAAATGGAGGAGGGACCAGAAGCTGTAGGACGCTTAGATAACTTGCTAGAGGTCATGCAGCAAATAAGTAACAGAGCCTGGGTTCTTAGCCACTCTGCATATTGCCTCAAGGGAAAAAAATTTGTTTTTGTTATTTGCAACTAGCACCTGAAATTAAAAAACAAAAACAAAAAACTTCCTGCAGGAGAAGAGGAAGATTCCTGCTGTACCGAATGGAACAGCAGCTCATGGGGAAGCAGAGCCCCACGGAGGACATAGTGGACCCGAACTTCAGCGAACTGGAAGGTTAGTGAAAAATACTTGTATGGGACTTTGAAGACCAAATGAGATACTGTTCTTTGTGTCAGGAATTGCTGTTGTGAGATGTAATATTTTTTAGACTTTGAATACTTAATGAATATCTATTTATTTGAATACTTATTTATTTGTTTGAATACCTAGTACTTGAATACCTATTTAATGCCAATTAATTTGATTTCCGAGTATTTGCTAATGATTTTTGTTACTATTAAACCAGAACAGTGGATACATCATTCCATTTTATCTTACCTAGTCTTTCATTTTGCTGTGCATAAAATGCATTCACAGATTCTTAGAATGAATAAGAAAACTGTCAGTTGCCCCTTCTAAAAAAGCCTGTTGAAAGCTTCAAGTTCAAGATGGAAATAAAAATAAATACCAAGAACTCAGTCTTATAGACCCTATCTCATTACATGCAAGTAGGATGTATATAATAGTATTTTTTATTTTTATGGTTGTAATTTGAAAGAGCTATATGATTTATTTTTCTAATCACACATCTTTGAAGAGATGAAAGCTTCAATTTATTTCTTAAAATGGTTCTTTATCGTTTTTTTGACAGCTTGTCTCTCTCCAAGCAATGTGTGAGCAGAAAAGCAGAAAACCTTGGGAGGGTCTGTCTTCAGGGAATATGTGCACACAGGCTCCATTATAATTGAAGGCAATGGCAAAGGCTTTGCAGGATTGGTACTCCCTTCCTCTCAAGGCCATTTCTGGGACTGCTTTCACTGTGTCCTCTAAGCCGACTTTCCGGTTTCTGACAACTCTGTGCATTTTAATTCTCCTCTGTTCTTTCCCTTTATCTATGTTGTGTCTCTGAGGAAATGTCCTTGAACGTCTTCCTCAGGCTCCATACATAATTTGAGATGATTCAAATAATTTTTTCCTTTTCCCTTTACTGGAAGCGCGGTTACTCCTTCTGTTTACTTTTATATTTTCAAATGCTGTCTTTTTATTTTTGGTGGTTCTTTTTTTCTCTCTTTCTCTCTCTCTCAGGTGTAACATGCCACATAGCTTAGATTTTTTTCGAAGTTCACTTTTCCTTACTGCTTCCTAAATCCTCCCAGGTCACCAATATCCGGTATCTTCGCTTCTCCAGAGTTCTTCCACAGATTCTGTTGCTGACATGACTTGAAGTATCCATTACTCATCTGCTCTCCTGGAGTTGCTGGTGTACATCTGGGCTGCTCTTGCACTGTTCTCTGCAATGACCTCCCACTTCCGGATTTAGATTTTTGCTGCTAAAAGCACGTTTATTACACAGTAATATAATAGCTATGTAGACTAATGTATGCCCTACTAAGTAATTAATTAGAAAACAATGGTCTAATAGGAAGTACTATCAAACCTATAAATATTAACTACTAAGTAATAGCTCATAACCACCTCAAACTATTTTCGGGTTAGGTGGGATATAAATTATAAATGAATTAATAAATAGTAGATTAAATCTATTTTGAATTGTGACTTTGATAAGTTAACACATTCAGAACCGATCCTCCCCCAAATAAAATTATATATGTGTTTAACAAACACAGGTAGGGGAACCTAAGGTGATCTTTGTGTGTTTGAATTTCGCAGGTTCACTGTAAGCTTCTTTTGAGTTTAAAGGTCCTCTTTTTAATTGGATTTCATCCTACTCAGTTTCTCCTACTCTATATCTCTCTGATGGAAGCAATCACTAGGAAAACACAGTGATTCTATCACTTACATATTAGTAAGATAGTTACTATCATGTTACTATTGTGCCTATATCAGATCAGGGCAATTAAAAATGATAGTCAAAATTTTCAGTTATCCTGAAGATATGCATTTTTCAAGGCAAACCAGAATTTGTTTCTCAAGAGAACAATAATGTTTGAGGCGATTCTTAGATTGCTAGTGAACATTTCTATCTAGAAAATAAATAAAAAATTATATATTTTTGCATAACCCAAATATATTCAGCATACAGGCAGGATATTGGAACATAATAGGCTTTTTTTTTTAAGATTTTTTTTTTTTATTCGACAGAGATAGAGACAGCCAGCGAGAGAGGGAACACAAGCAGGGGGAGTGGGAGAGGAAGAAGCAGGCTCATAGCGGAGGAGCCTGATGTGGGGCTCTATCCCATAGCGCCGGGATCACACCCTGAGCCAAAGGCAGACGCTTAACTGCTGTGCCACCCAGGCGCCCCCATAATAGGCTTTTTTAACCTCCCCAGAGTCTTATTCATTTTAATTTGACATCTTTATTCCTTGGAGCACAAAGAGCTCTTAGTAGCCAACTGTTAAATCCACATATTATTATAAAATGTTCAAAGAATGAGAATGCCTGATCATTAATACTCTCATTCCTAGTAAATTGAAAGCATTTTAGTCCTCAAATTTTAGGGAGCATTTCATAATTTAATGCTATTTGCCTCCCTTCCCCATCCCCAAATCCTCTTTGAAGTGTTTCAATGTGGTTTTTGGATACATTTAGAATAAGTGAATTTATACCAATGAAGGGTATTATTGTCTTGTGAATGATAGATGTTGGGATATATTTAGACAAAAGTGGATCAAAATTGCATTTTTCTAGGTTGGTTATTATAAGGTCCCTTTCTTAATTTCCTAAAAATGAAAACAATTATGGAAGCAATCTGTCTTTACTAGGTATTACTGTCCTCCATAAGGCCATTTAGATGCCTGCTTGCAACAATACCTGGTGAGGACTATTTTGGCAGAGAAAGTAGGTAACTGGAGCTGTGGTTAAACACTACATCTTCTCTCCAGGGTAATGTTCACTATTGGAGAATACAAAAGCCAGTTTACCCTCCCAATCTTCACTTCCTGCTACCCTAAATGAAATGTAAACAATTGGAAAATGCTGCCAGTGACTGAGGGGAGCAGGCCTGAGTTTAGGAGGGGGAGATGGATATAGAAATGGCACAGAGATTAGAGTAATCCTGAAATCTCATTATCCGAATTTTGATCAAGAAACTGCTCTGAACCTTGTTTGAGAGAACCTGGGGTTTTTTGGTTGCTGGCACAATATTTGGTTAGGAATTGAAGTAACCTAGTGGTGCAAAGCCATCTCTGTAGATCATGATAATGGGTCTCATCTCTGCTGATGGAAAACGTATACTGTGACCTGGCAACAAAGTAAATGAGGGTTTTGATTTGTGTGGGTTTTTTTTATATTTGGATTTCACTCTTGTGTCTCTCCCCCCTGTCTTAGGATTTTTGGGGGACTTATTTTAGATATCAAAAGAAAAGCTCCATACTTCTGGAGTGACTTCAGAGATGCTTTCAGCCTGCAGTGCTTAGCATCTTTTCTGTTTCTCTACTGCGCGTGTATGTCTCCTGTCATCACGTTTGGAGGACTGCTGGGAGAAGCAACTGAAGGTCGTATAGTATGTATTATGCTTTTCCTGGATTTTTAAAGCTCGATCAGTGTTTAAGATTCATGGTTAGATAAGCGTTCATTTGCTTTTGAATTGCATCATGAGGACAGATTTGATGTGTGGTCTTACCGGTACACTTCATATGAGTTTTCTGGATGTCTAGTAGAACTGGTCATCTGGGAATGGAATATCTCAGAAGTTAATGCTTAGGTCTCACACAAGGTTCTGGTCTCATCCCTGACCCCCAATGTTTGGCTAGCTTTTTGCTCTGGTTCTCACTTCACCAGCAGTCCATTTCCTATTTATACAGGCCATGCTTCTATCCTGACCCTTACCACAAATACATGTAAGCCATTAGTAGACAAAAGAAAAGTAAGATAAGGAATGTGGAGAGGACATATCCCCACTGAGAACCACTCATATTCTGCTGACTGCTTATCCCTTTTCTTATCCTTCTACCCCACATCCTGCCCAAGGTCGCTAGGCTTTTCGTAGCAAAGGAGAAAGAATATACTCATGTATTTTAAACATTTTCTCCCTAGTTATAATGGTTGCCTGTACAGCTTAGATAATGGACTTATTTGTATCTCTACACAGAGTGCAATCGAATCTCTCTTTGGAGCATCTATGACTGGGATAGCCTATTCTCTCTTTGGTGGACAGCCTCTTACCATATTAGGCAGTACAGGACCAGTTTTGGTGTTTGAAAAGATTTTGTTTAAATTTTGCAAGTAAGTGTTAAATACTTTTGGCCCTTAGCCCCTTTCTATTTCTCCACTGTATTTATACTTCTCCCAACATCACATTCGGGGTCTGCTGGGAGAGGTAGAAGTGGCTGATTCAATTCAGTTTGCCATTTTTGTCACTCTGTGGAAATCAAGGAAAAATAAAAGATTTGCGTAATATGTTAAGTAAAATTGATAAAAAATCATATTCTGTATTAAACACTGAGAAACTCCTTTTAGTTTTGTCCCCTTAGATGCTCCCTTTAGACAGTCTTGAATTTAGATACTCATGGGATGGGAAGCTTATTTACTTTCACTTCCTAAATTAGACTTATTTCCATCTATTTAAAATGGTAGCAAGCTGTTAAGTGACCTTATTCCCACTGTTCTTTTCCTCCTTCTAGAGAATATGGGCTGTCATACCTGTCTTTAAGAGCAAGTATTGGACTCTGGACTGCAACTCTGTGTATCATACTCGTGGCCACCGATGCAAGCTCCCTTGTCTGCTATATCACCCGGTTTACTGAAGAAGCTTTTGCTTCTCTTATTTGCATCATTTTCATTTATGAGGCCCTGGAGAAGTTGTTTGAACTCAGTGAAGCATATCCAATCAACATGCATAATGATTTGGAACTGCTGACACAATACTCGTAAGTAACGTTTCCCCTGTTGGCTGTGGGGCTTTTTTCTTTACAAAATTGCTATTGTTTTAAGAAATATGAGAAACTTACCCTGCAGATAAAGTGACTTAAATTGATTCATGATTTAAATCCCTGACCAGACTCTCAGAGTTGAACAGGATTTTAAAAATCCTCTCATCAGCTACTCATCTGATACTTGAGTTTTCATTATAAAAACAAAACAAAGCTCACTGAATTTAAATGTAATTTTGCTTTCGGAACTTACCACATTTATGATGGAGGTACTCAGGCTTTGCCTGTTGAAGGTGATATTACTGTTTAGGATTAAAGATGGGACTGTACCTACTGCACTTTCTAGTTTTAGTACACCAGCAGTTTGAAAAATTTCTTTAATGCTGTGTTTGCAGAGTATATGTGGACATTACATTGAGCTTCTCTTTGATTTAATTTTAGGATTTTTTTATTGCATTTATATATACACATTTTTGTCCAGCAAATATTTGAAGCAATATGTTCTTCACAAGGCACTTAACCACCAATGTTCTTCTTATAAACTGCAGATGTTACTTCAAATCCTTTGAAAGTTTATTACCTTTATTTACTAGCGGAAGACACCGGAACTGTTGAAATTAGGCCCAAATTGTGTATTGTTAGAATTCTGTTAAGAATGATTTAAATATACAGTTTTGAAAATAGCATGATTTTTAGTACTTTAAATTTTTCCTGGTCATCAGAGATATCTTTAACAGTAAACCTCTGTTTCAGACAAGAAAAATCAGAGTGGAAATATAAAATAACTTTCCCCCAAAGCAACTAGTGAGGGTTTTGTGAACAGGACTCAGAAGTGGATGAAGGAAGTGTCAGGGACACTCAGGAAGCAGGCAAACCACAAGGGCAGTTTGATCAGAATGAGGGATAACCCTTTCATTTCTCTTTAGAGAGCAGTGTCACCTAATTTGGATATCCTTGCGGGATATATATTTATCTGCTTGGATTTTTCAAACTTATTACATGCCAAACACTATGCTAGAGGTGTAAAAATATTCTGCCCCCAGTGAGCTTCCAGTTTAATAGGGAATATACACAAACAGACAACACAGTGAAATAAGTGCTGTATTAGGAGATTGGTACAGAACGCAATGGTACCACACCAGAAGAACACCCTACCCAGATTTTGGGTTCATAGAGGACTTCCTGCAGGAAGTGACATAGAAGACCAGAATATCAGTAAGAGTTAGGAAGGTGCTGAGGAATAGGGTGGGAGAGAGGTCCAGATGGAAGGAATGGCACAGGTCTGGATGTAAGAAATGCATTAATGCTTTGAAATATTGGCAAAAGTTTTAGAGATAGTGGTAAAACAAGAAATTGGATTCAGGTTTTAGGATTTTGATGCAATTTTCAGCACACTTATGAGTACAAATAAGCTATCCAAAAGAAACAACACAGAACAAGTAAAATAGGTAAAAGCAGAACTATTCCGTTTGAAGTGGTGGGAAGCACCACCTGTCTACCCTTCCGGTTGCTCTTGAACCCTCAGTGGCCACTTCTAACGTACTTCAGACTGAGGAATACCATTTAATATCTCTCCGGGTTTGAAAAGGAAAAAGATCAGAGAAGCAAAGACTGTGCCCTGGATAATGGTCATAGCTTGAATGTAGAAGAAAAAATAAGACAGAAGGGTCAGAAAAAGAAAAAAAACCTTGGATAATGTCAGGTTGTCGAAGGCAAGGGATGAGGCTGTGCCAAGAGACCGTTAGAGAACGGAGGTGCAGAGATCAAACAGAATGAGAGAGAGAGATCATCATTTACTTTCGAAACAGTATTGTGTGGGGCGGGGAGGCAGAACTACAAGCCAGTTTGCAAAAGAGGAAGAAGGAAGTAGGCGGTAATGACATGGAGAAAGTATGCATAGGCCATTTTGGTGTCAAAGAAACTGAAAAACAGTGCCTGCTGGAGAGGGCAGTGAGATCCCGAGAATGGTAATTTGTGACAGAAAAGAGCTATGTGTGTTTGGAAATGAGGACGTAGAGGCAGAGGGAAGAGAGAGACCAGAGATGATAGTGAGAGAGTAGATAAATGTGGGATTGCCACCTCCCCAAAAGTGATGAGATCAAGACAAATTGTGGGGTTCAGTAAGACAAATGCTCAGAGGATAATTGGAGAGCAAAAATAGCTTTGTTTGTTCATGATTCCCGCTTTTCAGGGCAATCAGGAGGCGAGTTGCTTGGGTCCTGACTCTCTCAATGTTTCTGTCTTCTGTTTTCTAAAAACAGATCCCCACAAGTTTAATTTCAAGTTATGCTTTATCACAGTGTACGCATCCAAAACCTAATCATTTGAAGGCTGAGCAGGAATGTGTGCTAATCACTGCGCTCCATTGCCCAAGTGCTCTTCTCAACCACAATTAGGAAAGACTGGTTCATCCTGTGCTGAGATTTTAGTATTGTTTGGTGCTGAAATGGGTGTAGGAGAGTCAGGGAGGTTGACAGTCTCCCTGGGAAATGTGTGATCAGATATCTTTACCGGACCATCCCCACTTTGATTTTCACACTGGGATTCCCAGGTTCCCAATACCACTCATATATCGTGCTCATGAATCTGATCAGTAGTGCCGTTACCTGGTCTTTGGAGAAGCAAAGCCAATATTTTGCTATGCTTCTAACACATATATTTATCAATGTACTTTTAGTCATGTGCTTTTGAAAAAGTAAGTAAAAATATTGCTAACGATAACAACTAATGCATTGTATAATCTCATACGCATGCTTGAAAGTATTATCTGTTTCATGGATTCCATAGGATACTTTTGGTGGTTTTCTTGTTCTTGCCACCGTGACCTTTTCACACTAATCAGTTTGTAAGTGCCATTATACTCATGCTCACCTAAAATTTTCTACGATATTGCTGGCCTCATGCTTTCACAGTTTTTATGAGAAAAATTCTTAGAAAATGTCATAGCTAGGATGCAGTATATCTGAGATTGCAATCTTTGCAAAATTAATATGCTCATGCTTTCACATATCTAGTTTAGGTGTAAGATATTGAAAAAGGCATCGTATTTAGGATCTGGGTTCAGATATTCCTTATGCTTGAGCCTCCTATATTCAGATTTTCTTAAGTTCCTAGTTTTACCAACCAAATAACAAAATGTCTTTGATTTTTTTAAAAAGACTTTCCTAGTTTCTCTGGCATCCTAACCTTATAATGTGGTAATATGTAGACCTTATATTTGAAGCTATAAGCTTTCTTTTCATTGTGCCAAGAGCAAGTGTCAAGATAATCAATTTAGTTTCAAGAATATATACATTACACCAGATGATCAAGCTGAATATGTCAAGTTAGCAATAAGTAATGAGTTTGTGGGAATAACTTTTTCTAGGTTGCTTTGATTTTAAGAAATGGCAAAAATAGAATAAAACATTCTGCTTATGTAAGATGGAATGTTCCTTCAATATATAGTAATAATCTAAAACTCTCAAAGATGGCTAGCTAAGGAAAGATTGGGGTGGTGTTAATTCTTTGGATCAAAGCGAAGCACAGGGTCTATTACTCTAGTTTCCAATCTACTAGCAGACTAGAGTTAAATAATAGCCAACAATTACAAAACCATTAGGAGGAGTGATTTTACTACTGGCTTATAGAAAGATTTTTTGTTTGTTTGTTTGGTTTTGTTTTTCCCCCCTATTTCTTTGTTGTTTTTTCCAACTCCCAGCCCTCCACATAACCCAGGAGTATTATGGATAAATGTTATTTATTGACTGACATTATAGTCATAGAAGAATATTATTTTTCTTACTCTTCCACTAGATTTGAGCCTCCTTTAAGGTAGAAAACATGTAATAATTTTGTCCCTCCAGTCCCAGAATAATGCCATAACTATAGTAAGTCATACATATTGATTAATGGAACATGTTGTAATATAATTGACATCACTTGGCCAATCTTGTTTGGCAAGTAAAGACAATTGTGCACTTTTACAGTAACTTTAACATGACTCTTAAAGATTTCAACCAGAAGTTTTGAATAAACTTGAGATGCTATGAAAATCTTAATGTGGGATGAAGGTGTATAAACCCGGCTCCATAAAACTAGTCCTGACTGAAGATTTAGACAGGGTGCCAATATGGTGGATGAGTCATCTGGAAAAACGAGAGGCAGGATTACAACCTGTAGCAGAGACTGAAAAGTTTCTCAGAGATATAGGGAGAAAGAAGATGAAAAGGAAGTTCTCATAGCTCATGGACTTTATAATATTCACTAGTCAAAAAATAAAGAATAAAACTCAGCTTTAGAGAAACCCCTGTGTTTCAACTTTTTAAAATCAGATTTTTACTGCATATACACTCAACAAACTTATCCAGATTTCTTGCAACATTAGTTTATAATTATACTTTTGTGCACTTATTTGTGTAATGTATGCGTAACTCCACCAGGTTAATCTCTGTAATGCTAGGTCCGTGACTAGTAGGCACACATCTGAACCCGCTGTCCTAGCAAAGTGCTTTTGCATGTGGCATAAAATGAGCATGTTCATATTTTTACATTTCTGGAAATGCCCCTTAGCAGTGATACACACATTTAACATAGAGATTTTTCTCCTTTAAAAAGCTGATAGATTATCTGACATCTTGGAATCAAATAAATATAGTTATAGGCACTCAATAAATGACTATTCAATAAAGAAACTTCTGGCAACCCATCTCATTCTTGATTTTTAATCTAAACACTTGCTATCATTGTTTTCCCTTCTCACTTTGAGCTAAATTCTTATTTTAATGATAAAGTATTATCTTCAGTAGCAGTAGCATCCAATGTAAGTTTATCATTTGCCTGTTTTATCCTTATTGTTTCTAATGGATTATGAGCCTTTTGTGTACTAGATTAATGTTTCTTCATCTTTCTGCCTCTAGAGGCCAAGAGGGTTGGTGAGTAGGAGTAGGCCTTTCTTTTCTTTTCTTTTCTTTTTTTTTTTTAAGATTTTTATTTATTTATTTGACAGAGAGAGAGACAGCCAGTGAGAGAGGGAACTCAAGCAGAGGGAGTGGGAGAGGAAGAAGCAGGCTCCCAGTGGAGCAGGGAGCCCGATGCAGGGCTCGATCCCAGGACCCTGGGATCACGCCCGGAGCTGAAGGCAGACGCTTAACAACTGAGTCACCCAGGTGCCCCGGAGTAGGTCTTTCTTAACTGTCTGGCAACAATGTTACTTCTCAGATGCACCTTTAGCTACTATTTCCCTTCTCTATAACTGTAGATTTGCAGACGTTAAATAGAATTATCTTTCATGCTTTCTTGTCAAATAGCTGTGAAAGGACAGAAATTTACATGAGCATCCAATATTAGAGGGAGAGTGATAAGCAAAAACTGTTGGTTTCTTCTCTTAAGATACATCAAATGGCCTCCAGTCATGTGGCTGTGTATCAAAATACACAGCATTTCACTTAGTTGAGATGTGATGAACATTCTCAGAGAGTTTACAGCCTTTGAAGTACTGACCTCATTTCACTTCCTGAATTGACCTAGATTTAAGGCTACAATCTGAAATATTTAAAATGGAATATAATGATGTTTTAATTTATATTAAAATATCTCAGCACAGCCTCTAACCGGGCTACCAAAGTAAAAAAGAGATCGTACACAAATTGCTAATATCAGAAATGAGAGAGGAGACATCACTAAAGATCCCATGGGCACTAAAAAGAAAATAAAGTGATACTATGAGCTCACAAATTTGATAACCTAGATAAAACGGACTAATTCCTTGAAAGAGACAGTCTTCCAAAACTCACACAGGAAATAGATAATCTGAATAGGCCTATATCTATTAAAGAAATCAAATCAATAATTAATAATCTTCCAAAAAAAGAAAGCACCAGGCCCAGATGAATTCACTGTTGAATTCTGCCAAACACTTAAGGAAAAAATTATACCAATTCTCTACAATCTCTTTCAGAGGATAGAAGCAGAGAGGATACTCCCTAACTCATTTTATAAGGCTAGCGTTAGCCTAATACCAAAACCAAAGAAAGATATAAGAAAAGGAAACTACAGACCAATATCTGTCATAACCAAATATATAAAAATCCTCAATAAAACATTAGCAACTCAACTTCAACAATGTTAAAAAAAATTATACACCACAATCAAGTGGGACTTATTTCAAGTATGCAAGACTGGTTCAGCATTCAAAAATCAATTAATACAAGGCATTCATTCCATCAACAGACTAAAGTTGATAAATTCCATGATCATATCAATAAAAGCAGTAAAAGCATGTGACAAAATCCAACACCCACTCATGATAAAACTTTTGGTAAATTAGAAATAGAGGGGAACTATCTCAACATGATAAAGAATACAGAAAAACCTACAGCTAACATCACACTGAATGTTCAAAAACTAGAAGTTTGCCCACTGAGATCAGGAACAAGTCAAGGATATGCCCTCCCACCACTCCTTTTCAACATCATACTGGAAGTTCTAGCAAATGTCATAAGACAAGAAAAGCAAATAAAAGGTATACAGATTGAAAAAGAAAAATAAAACTGTCTTTGTTTATAAATGACATGATTGTTTTTGTAGAAAATCTGGAAGAATTGACAAAACATTTCTGGAACTAACAAGTAATTATACCAAGGCTTCAGGATACAAGGTTGATATACAAACATCAATCACTTTCCTATATACCAGGAATGAACAAGTGGAATTTGAAATTAAAGACACAATACCATTTACATTAGCACACCAAAAAAAATACTTAAGTATAAATCTAACACAATATACACAAGATCTATATGAGGAAAATGACAAAGCTCTAGTGAAACAAATTAAAAAACCTAAATAAATGGAGAGATAGTACATGATCATTGATAGGAGGACTCAATATTATCAAGATGTCAGTCCTTCCTAATTTGATTTATAGATGAAACACATCCCAAGTAAATCCTAGAAAGTTGTTTTATGGATATCAACAAACTGATTCTAGAGTTTGTATGGAGAGGCAAAAGACCCAGAATAGCCAACACAATAATGAAGGAGAACAAAGTTGGAGGACTGAAACTACCCGACTTCAACACTTACTGTGAAGCTACAGTAATCCAGTGAGGTATTGGCAAAAGAATGGACAAATAGATCAGTGGAACAGAATAGAGAGCCCAGAAATATATCCCCATAGATATAGTCAACTAATCTTTGACAAAGAAGCAAAAGCAATACAATGGAGCAAAGATAGTCTTTTCAACAAATGGTGCTGAAACAACTGGGCATCCACATGCAAAAACATGAATCTAGACACAGACTTTATGCCCTTCATAAAAATTACCTGAAAATGGATCATATTCTTAAATGTAAAATGCAAAACTATAAAAGCCCCAGAAAATAACATAAGAGAAACTCCAGACAACCTTGGGTTTAGTTTTAGTTTACTTTTTAGATACAACATCAAAGGTACGATTCATGAAAGAAAAAATTAAAGCTGAACCTCATTAAAATTAAAATTTTCTGTTCTGTGAAAGATAAGAGAAGGGAAAGACAAGCCACAGACTGGGAGAATACATTTGCAAAAGACATATCTAATAAAGAACTGTTACCTAAAACATCCAAAGAACATCTAAAACGCAACACTAATAAGCCAGGATTTTTAGGGCAGTAAGACTACTCTGTATGATACTATAATGGTGGATACATGTCATTATAAATATGTCCAGTCCCATAGAATGTCCAACACCAAGAGTGAATCCTAAGGTGAACTTTGACTGATAATGATGTGTTAATGTGGTTAATTGTTTACAACAAATGTTCCACTCTGGTGGAGAATGTTGATAGTGGGGGAAGTGATATATGCGTCCAGGCGGGGGGTATATGGGAAAATCTCTGTATCTCCTGCTTAATATCCTTGTGAGCCTAAAACTACTCTAAAAAATAAAGTCTATTTAAAAAATGAAAGGTAATTAAGATATATTATATTGGAATCTAGCAAGTGAATCATGAGCCTCATGTCCTAGAGATGGCACTTGGGGCTTGATTCCTAACTGATTCAGTGTCCAGCCATTTTTGGTACCTGATGACAGGCTAAAATAGGACCAGAATCCTGCTTATGGAATATTTCACCTGCTGGGCACATTGCCATGAATGCTTCGGGAGATGACTATAATGCCAGTGTTGGCACTTTGTATATGATTTGATAATTTTACTCGAGGTATCTGCCATTCCTATTGGGAAATTTTGAGGAAATTATTCTTGTTCGTGTAAAACGTTGCTACATTATTTATTCATTCATCTCCACTTTGCTGGATATTTGAAGTGTCACTACTACATACTTTATAGTATTAGTCACACTGAATAAATGCTTAGAGACATTGCTAATAACTTGTTTTGGAGGAAGAAACCCTTCCTTTTAACTATTGAAATTAATATGTTAATTGCTCTGAATACTATTCCTACTAGATATTTTATAAAACCAACCAAATTCAGTTAGCTCAGTATATTTTTTTATACGTGAAATTCTTGATAATATAAGGTGTTCTGCTTATATACTTTACATTTATTTTTTTTAACAAACAGGAAAATATCAACTCTGGAAAGGGAGACATTTACTTTGTAAAAACATTCTATGGTTATAGTTCTCAGTTTCTATATACCACCCAAAAAGCTATTTTTATAAACAATCTCTCTCCAAGACTGTTTAAATATTATGTGAAGGGTAATGAAATATGTCTTGTAAGTTAACTTTCATTGCTCGTCTCTGTGAACTTGTGTCCAGGCCAGTTGTGCTACTTCCACTCACTCCACCATGCTGCTCATCTCTTCAATACGTAGGTACCTGGTGTCTTCTTGGTCTATTAGAACTTGCTCTAAAGATAATTAGTAGGAGTCTGATTTTATTTCTTCCATTTTTAAAAAAAAATTGGTATCTGAAAGAATGAAGCATCCACAGTAGAATTTTTTAAATTATGAAATCAAATTTTTAGAGGATGAAAGAGATGGTTCTCCTCACTCTGAAATCACATCGCTGGGTGTTATGGGATGAATTGTGTTCCCCCAAAGTTTGTATGTAGAAGCCCTAACCCCCGGAGCTCCAAATGCGGCTACATTTGAAGACAGGGCTTTTAGAAAGGTGATTCAGGGTGGGTCCTAATGAAAACTGACTGATGTGCTTATAAGAAGAGAACATTTGGACACACAGAGACACTGGGAGGCACATACATGGTGAAAAGATCATCTGAAGACACAGCAAGAGGGCAACCATCTGCAAGTCAAAGAGAGAAACCTCAGAGGAAACTAATTGTGCTGGCACTTTGATTGTGGGCTTCCAGCCTCCAGAACTTTGAGAGAGTAACTTTCTGATACTCAAGCCACCCAGGCTGTGGTATTTTGGCAGCCCTAGCAGACTAATGTACGGGGAAGATGCTTGCAGGCTAGGCCTATTTGTGTTTGCAGTTTTAAGAGCAAATTCTGTCAGGTCTCTCCCCCTATTTGGCAATTCCATCCTTTTAGTTGTTTAGACTTAAAAAAAAAAACCACCTGGGTTTATTCTTGATTCTCTTTCTCACACACCTAGATTTCTCAGCAAATCAAATGGCTTTATACAGAATCTGAACCCTTTTTAACTACCACCTCTACCTCCATAATCCCTGTCTAAATTATTAGTTGGTCTTCCAACTGGTGTTCCTGATTTTACACCTCTTTCATAGACTCTTCTCTATGAAGCGGCTGGAACTGTTCTCTTAAAACTCAAGTCACATCATGTCACTCTGCTTCTCAAAGGCCACTGATAGCTTCCTATTATCTTCAAGATATCATATGGTCTGCTCTCCTCTCTTATCTCCTACTTCCTCACCCCTCTGTTCCAGCCACACTGATCTGCTTGCCCTTCCGTAAACACACTTGGCATGTTTCTGCCTTTAAGTTTTCACATTTGCTATTCTTTTTGCCTGAATGCCCTTCTCCAGATATCTATGTGGCTTGTTCCTTTACTTCCTTCAAAATTAGCTGCTTGAGGACTTTCTATCTAAAATTTCAACTCCCTTCTCTCTCCCCTTCCAAAATAGTATATAATTTACTTATATTTTTTAAAAGTAAGATTTACCAAGGCATCATTTTTACACACAATAAAATATACCCTTTTAAGCATATCCTTAAGTGAGTCTTGACAAATGAATAACAGCATAATTGAAATATTATGGAGCATTTCCCAAGATGTTTCCTTATGCCCCTTCGAAGTCAATCTCTCACCCCAACCCACAACCCCTGACAATTATTAATATAATTTTTGTCTCAGAAGTTTTGCCTTTTTTAGAATTTCACATAAATAGAATTATAGAGTATGGAAGCTTTTGTGTCTGCTTTTTTTCCACTTATTACTATGCTGTTGAGATTTACTCATATTGTTGCATGCATCAGTTTATTACTTTTTATTATTGGGTAATATTCCACTGTAGAAATCTATCACAAATTGTCTAATACCTAGAAACATGATTGCTGGGTTAAAAAGTGTATATTTTAACTTTATAAGAAACTGCCAATGTGGTTGTACCATTTTGCATCCTTACCACCAATGTATGAGAGTTTCCATTGATCTGCATCCTCCCCAGCATGTAGTTTTGTGCTTATGTGTAGTGGTACCTTTACTAATCAATTAAATTTGTTATCTGTTCCCCTTCTAGAGTGAACAGTTCATAAAGGGAGGGAATTTAGTCTGTTTTGGTCACTGCTTTTCCAGTGTCTGAATCAGTTCCTGGCACAAAATAGGTATTCAATGAATATTTGTTGCATAAATGAATTAAGTGTTGAATGAATATTACCTCTGTTTAGGGCTAAAAAAAACCTTGAAACATGCAAAACACAAAAAACCCCAGAGGCTCAGAGGGTTTATGACTTACCCAAGTGGGAGAACTAGGGCTAAAACCTAAGACATGTGGGGCCCCTGGGTGGCTCAGTCAGTTAAGCATTTGCCTTTGGCTCAGGTCGTGATCCCAGGGTCCTGGAATCGATCAGAACCTCACATTGGGCTCCCTGCTCAGTAGGGAGTCTGTTTCTCTCTCTCCCTCTTCCCTCCCACCCCACTTCCCCTCTCTGACTCTGGCTCTCTCTCTCTCTAGCTCTCTCTCAAATAAATAAATAAATAAATAAATAAATAAATAAATAAATAAAATCTTTATAAAATAAAAATAAAACCTAAGACATCTAACATCTAGTTGAACGCTTTTGACACTGTACTACATTATAAGCCACTGGTTTGCCAAAGTAATTTTTATGATTAATATTTAGAATGTAGAAGAGTTTGGATACATTTTTATTGTATTGTATTTATTGGTCTTTTATATTATCTTCAAGCAATTTTTAATTTCTAATAGGAAATAAAAAATATAAAAAGAGGGATAAAAACATAAATATTTGAGGGGCACCTGGGTGGCACAGCAGTTAAGCATCTGCCTTCGGCTCAGGGCGTGAACCCGGCATTCTGGGATCGAGCCCCACATCAGGCTCCTCTGCTATGAGCCTGCTTCTTCCTCTCCCACTCCCCCTGCTTGTGTTCCCTCTCTCGCTGGCTGTCTCTGTCTCTGTCAAATAAATAAATAAAATCTTTAAAAATAAATAAATAAATATTTGAATAATAGTAGAGGTAAAATGGATTCTTATTTTAGAACTTATTGAAACATAAAAGTACTTATCTTGATTACCCATAAATAGGCATTTTACAAGGAGGGAGAAAAATCTTGACTGGAGGTGAGTTTTGCTGCATCGCATTGAAACCCTTACGTCACCTTGTTATTTTTTTAAATTAATATACAGTATTTTATTAGTTTCAGGTGTAAAATATAGTGATTTGATAATTCCACACATCACCCAGTGCACTCACAAATTCTCTCCTTAATCCCCATCAACTATTTAACATATCCCCCTTCCCATACCATTTCCCAGAGTAGATGCAACAATTTGCATTCCCACCAACATTGCAAGAGGGTTCCTCTTTCTTCCCATATTTAACAACAACTGTTGTTTCTTCTGTTGTTAATTTTAGCCATTCTGACTGGTGTGACATGATATCCCATTGCAGTTTCAATTTTCGTTTTCCTGATGATAGGTGATGTTGAACATTTTTTCATGTGTGTTGGCCATCGGTATGTCTTCTTTGGAGAAATGTCTGTTCATCTCTTCTGCCCATTATTAATTGGATTATTTGTTTATCAGTAGTTGAATTTTATAAGTTCTTTATATTTTGGATGCTAATCTTTTTTTTAATTTATTTTTTATTTTTTATTTTTTTTTGCTTTTTAATAGTAATTTTTTATTATATTATGTTAGTCACCATACAGTACATCCCTAGTTTTTGATGTAAAGTTCCATGATTCACTACTTGCATATAACACCCAGTGCACCATGCAATACGTGCCCTCCTTAATGCCCATCACCAGCCTGTCCCATTCCTCCACCCCCCTCCCCTCTGAAGCCCTCAGTTTGTTACTTTTAAGAAGCTTGGTAATAACCTGGTTTAAAAGATTGGGGTAGGAATCTGCACCAATATCCTATTTTGTGGCCTTAGGAAAGCCCCTGAGAGCAGCCTCTGGAGACAATGTCTTAACTCAAAAATGCATAAGAAATATATTTGAAATACATAGGAAATAAGAGATCTGGAAGTATACCTGCCAAACCTATATTTTGGGGAGGGGGGCACAGAAGATAGGATTATGAGAAAAAAGGCCTTCTTTTCTTTGTGTATTTCAAAATGTTCAACTGGCGTTGTGTGCATGCATTATTTTATAATTTCTTTCTAAGAATAAGTCTTATGATGGGAAATTCATCCTATGGCAAGTCATAAGATGAGCTAATTAGGAACAGGTGTTGCTCATCAAATCAGTTCCCTGTAACCAAATTTACTTCCCATTTCAGGAAAATAGCAACCTACAAAATTCGAGGGTAGAATAGAGCAAAATGTTTAAGGTATAATAAGTAGATTTGCCATTTTGTTCATACATTTTCTTACTCACTCACTGACTCATTCCTTCGGTATCCGTTGTTCTCTGTATTGTTTGCATTGATAGTATGAAAATGAGTATGATATGGTTTCCACTCTCAAGGAGCTCAGTGATTATCAAGAAGAGCCTACAGATGCCCTTCGTATAATGTGTTGCACACTGAGTATTTGTTGAATCAATAAATGAGGAGGGAGCTAGAGGCAATGCCTACTCAAATAATTGCAGCATAGTATTTATACTAGATATATGCATAATGGCCTGGAGAAAAAAGTAAGAAACTACCTGGGGAGTTGGGAAATATTCATAGAAGAAGTAACCCTAAATTGTCATGCTATCTCTGCTGTACCTGTGACTTGAGTTTATTATATACAGCATATCTATGTTTTTCTCTCTCTTTATTGTATTCTGTATGTTCTACCTGAGCAGGTCATAGTTAGAGTCGAGGACACTGAGGTAGACAGAATGGACTCCTGGGACCAATTGGCAAGGATCCTTAAAAATTGTAGTAAGGTTTATCTGGTAAAAAATTGGGGATAATGACAAAGCTCTGAGAAGAATTATGTGGTAATAGATTAGAAGGTGATCATAGGAAGTAGAGCAAGGATCAATAGCCTAGGTGTGAAATGTTTAAGTCTTTACTATTGACTCAGACAATGATAAGGGGAAGAAAGTGAATAAACCAGGGGGGAAAAGGAAGAAAACCCAAAATTGACAAGGCATTATTCATTCATTTAACAAAAAGTTATGGAGTACTTTCTAATTTATATGAACTATAACAAAATTTTGCATATATGACTTTATTTAAACCTCACAATAACCTGTGGAACAAGTATTAACCTGCTTTACAGATGATCAATATGAGGCTCCAACAAGTTAACTAGTTTGTCCAATATCATATGGCCAACGAATGATAAATGAGAATGGAACTCAAATCCATCTGGTTTTAAAGCCCATGAGCTTTCTCCTACAACATATTAAAATAAAAATAATAGTAAAGGATTATTATTATTATTATTATTTCAACTCCTTAAAGGCAAGGACTGTCGTATATTTCTATGTATTTCCCCATAACAGTTAGCAAAGTATTCTGCACAAATAATTTTAAACCATTATATATCAATGAAAGAATAAATAACATTGCTTGCTGTGTGCTAGACATTTGGGTGTAAAAGTGACAGAATAGGTGGGGTCTCTGCTCTTACATAGCATATTATCTATTGAAAAAGTTAGACATTAAACATTACTCAAAGAAGTGCTTAGTTATAGTTGATGTAAGTGCTAACATATAAAGCTGCAGAATATGCCATCCTGCATGAGAGTGAGAAATGCTTCCAAAGTTATGTATCTAGAGGCCGAGGAGAGGATATGGCTGTTTGAATGGAAATGAAATTCAGATGAGAACAAATTTAAGAATTTAATGGAGTATTTATGTTTTCAGTATCAGCTAGCAGTGATAGTGTTTTATAGAGTTATTTTGCATATTTTTGAAAATTTCTTTTCTTCGTGATATAGCTATAAGTTTAGATAATTTCCTAGAGAGATAAGTATAAATACTTAGACAATCTCTTCTAAGAATAAATTCCAAAATATGGAAATAAATATATTCACAAAAGATTTACCACTGTGTTATTTAAATAGTCATCTATTACAAAATTAAATGTTTAATAATAAAGAATGAGTAAGTAAACCATGTCTCATGCATTAACAATTATAGTTATGAAGAATAATGTAGCCACATGGAAAATGCTTTCATTATGATACTATATAGAAAAGATTAAAGGAGCACCTGGGTGGTTCAGTTAAGCATCTGACTCTTGATTTCGGCTCAGGTCATGATCTCCGGGTGGTGAAATCAAGCCCTGTGTTAGGCTCTGTGCTGGGCATGGAGTCTGCTTGGAATTCTCTCTCTCCCTCTCCCTCTTCTCATCCCCCCACCTTAAGAAAGAAAAGATTAAAGACACTGTATGCTTATGTATATGTTGAAAATATACGTAAGAACTACTAACAGAAATATGCCAAAAATATTATAGTAACTGGTAGAAATACTATGAGATTTCTTTTTAATTTTTTATTCTGTAAATATTCTGTAGTATGATTTTATTATTTTGGTAACTCAAAATACTTTTGGAAAAAGAAAGAATAGGCATAAAAATGTGTTTGACTTCTACAGATAGATCATAGCTCTGATTTTATGCCTTATATCAAAACCTAACTTGCTATACAGCACTCTGGGGGCTAATTTAGTCAATAAAGAGACTTCAAAAAAATGAATCATAAACCATTATTGTTCAGTACACACAGAAAGGTACTAATAATAACTACAAAGACAAAAGGAGAGCATCTGCAACCCAGAAACTAAAATTAGTAATAATGCTGAAGGGAGTTCTACCAAGTTATGTTTTCCAGAAGACAGCCACAGGCTCTTCTCATGTAAGGAAGACTGATCACCCCCATTAGCCTTGAAACAAAAGCAAAGACTTCTGGATGAGGGCATTTAATTGTAATGTTTATCTAATCACTCTGTAGCCATTTATATAAATAAGATGGCATAGAGCACATGCTTTTCTTTGGGCAAAGTAAGTAGAGCATGTGTCTGGTGAAGTGTATTTCAAGCCAAACAAGCCAACACCACAAGTCAAAATTATTGGCATTTTTTACTGGTGTTTTTAAAACTGTAAACAAGTGCAGATACTGCCCATTTTTTTGCCTTTGGATTGTTGAACTTCCCAGTCTGCTGGGGGTAGCGATAATCGTGTAACAATAACAACAGTGATGATACCTAATATCTAATTAGTATTTACTTATGCCAGACCCTGTTATAGGTGCTTTTATCTATATTAACTCATTTTACCCTCATAATACCCTCATGTGGTTGATTGCTCTCATTATCCTCACTTTAAGAAAACTGAAATCTAAAGAGGTTAAGTAACTTGTCCAAGGTTGCTCAGCAAAGTGCTTGGATGTGAATGGTACAGGAATTCTGGCTGGAGAGTCTGAAGTCCAGTGTCCTAGGCACCAGGCTATCTTATGCACCTAAAGAATTTATTTTTCATTAATACTTCCATCTTATGACCAGAGTTACTAAAAATTATTTTGGACAAAATTAACAATGGAGCTTATTCCAAACTCATATTCCATCTCTTCACATTGCTGTCTCTAGTTTTCTTTTCTTTCTTCTTTCTTTCCTTTGGTAGTTTTGGACTAGAGTTATTTGGACTAAGTTCACCAGTACAGGTGAAGAACAAAAAAGTCGGGTTTTTCTCATTCTATCTTGATTGATTTATTTAGAATATCTGCTTTTGACAGTTAAGAACATAAAATCTAAATATCCAGAGCCTTCTCTGAGCTACCGAGGGTTGGTACAGATACTTTATTAAACTTCCTGCACAAGTATACAGCCTCTGAGAACTAACTGCTGAGATTTCAAACATCGGAGGCACAGACTCAGGAAAGAACAATGATTTGATAGGCGATAGGTGATATCTATGATGTGTAACATAAGTCTTTTAGGTTGATAAATATATTTTTCCTTTTTGGAATTGATCTGTGGATGAGCAATATTATTAACTAGAGATGGGCCTGACAAGGAGGCATACGTGGCTAAGGTCCACTCAGAGACCTGACTGCAAAAACAAGTCTCTCCTATGAGCTTGTTATTTTTATACCAAATTGCTTAGGACTTTCAGAACAAATTTTAGTACTTTCTAAGTATGTAGTTATTTCACTGTTTAAATTTAAATATCCTCCCAAGAATGGAGTAACACATTTTGCCATTGTCTTCACTAACACAATACAATCACTTTGGAAAACAGAGACCTTGACGCTGAGGGAATGGTGCACATAGCAAGCAAAGTGAATGGAGATGTGATATCAGTCCATGGCCACGTTTAGATGAGGCCATGAGAAATAGGACTCTGGACAGTTGGGCCAAAGGAGGTGGTGGTAGTAGAGCTATCAGGATATGAGGGCAGAGCTGCAGGGTGTTTGGGGGAAAGGGGATATCTTAAAGGAGGAGTGTCTGAAAAGGGGAAAAGGAGATGATTATACAGTGTAATGTAGATTATTTGATTTTTTCTGGAGTCTTCTCACTCTTCTGGCTGTGCTGATGGAAATGGCACAAAGTTATAACTGGAGGAAGCATTTTGTAGCTAAAAGAGCAGAGGTTTCAGGGTCAAGCAGACCTGGATTCAAAGCTAATCAGTATGGCGTTGAATAAGTTACCCCTCAGTTTCCTCCATCTATAGAGTGTAGAAATCAAACTGAAACTACGAAACAAAATGCCTCCTGTCATGCAGTGGTAGCTGTATGTATATCATAACTACATGCATAGTATACAGTAGCTAAAGAAAGTACACACGTGTATGTATATACACACACTTTTATACATAGATACATTCGTTCACCTGTTGTAGTGTTACCTTTCTCCCTTGTTACCTTACTTCAGCAAGAAACTTACCATGTATTCTTTAGTTTACATTTTAGTTTCCTTTTGCCATATACAAATTTACTTTCACCAAATTTTCAGAATATTCAGATCATTTCCTATCAAACTAGGGTGTGGGGCCCTTTTTGTTCTCCTGAGGTAAATTAGCAAAATGGCCAACTTAGAGAATTCTAATTGTTAGCTACCTAAAAAGTAGAATGTTAGCCACATGATATAACAGATTCAGACCATGTATTACTAATCTGCTCTAACAAGAAAGAGACTATTGCTCCCCATGAATGGTAATTGTTTTCTTTTTGACAGCACTACTATGCAATAGTCATTTATGTTATTCTTTGAAATTTGTGATAAGGCTCGGTAAGGATTTGAGGCAGTTCTTCTGTATGTTCGGATGAAACCTGAATCATAGCATACATATTACCTAGGCAAATATAATTAATCTCTGTAGCAGTTTAAATACTTCTTTATGATTCTAAGAAGGAGTCTTTAGGGAATATATGCCAGTCTAAAGCTAGGGATTTTACTTTTTTTTTTTTTTTCAAATTCTAATATTTTATACAGAGAAAAAGACCGCAGATACCTGTCCTTTTTACAAAATTTCTTACCATACTTACATAACAAGAATTTTTAGAAGAATAAAGTTGTTGGTCCATATTTGGTTTTCTAAGTATAACTTTGAGCATAGTTATAAGTATTTTAGTTTGTGGATTACTGCCGTACCTTGTCATTGCCTAACCTACCTGGTCTTTCTTGGAATAATAAAGTAGATATCCTTAGGGCCAGTAGCCATAGTTCCAGAATATTCTCAGCCATCTGGGTCTGCTACAGAATAAAGTTAGGCTGGAAATAAGACAATGGTAAGTAAAAGAAGCTTCCTTTGTCCACCCTACCTCCCCCAAGGGCTCCATTTGTAAAAGATACAAGTATAGACCGGAAATCTGTGACCTATTAGATCCCTTTCTTGGTACCAGCCTGCCGCTGAAGTATAGTTTCTCATTTCTAAAGAGGACAAAGATACCTGTCCTAGTAGTCCTAGGTGTGATTTGTAGGTTTAATATTACACCAAAGTACTTTATAACCCACCTAGCAAGCTTATATAATGATAGCTACTTTGTATTGAGTACTAAATTCTAGGACTAGTACTGGAAACTTGACATATATATATATTATGATACCTCTTCCAAGCCTCAACACAACCCTGCACAATTGTTATAATTACATTTGATGCATAATGAGTTAATAGAAACTCACAGAGGTTGTGTGATTTTCTGAAGTCAAATAGGTTGAAAGGGATGAGTCAAGATTCAGCTCAATATTTCCAAATGGAGGCTTTAATTTTCTTTCTATTCAGAACTCAGGCAACAACATTATTTAATGTCCTTAAGAATGGTAGGTGGCATTAAGAAAAAGGGAAGAAAAAATACTGAAAAATCTGTCCTTTCAACAAAGCTGACAAATCACCCTGATAAAACCAATGCTTATGATTTAGAATAGACCACCTGAAAACCCGTGGGCTTCATACATTTTATGTGTTAAGTATTGAGTAAAAAGGGAAAAATAGATGTTTTATATGCAAGAAGACTATGGTATACTATCCAGCCAGATTCAAGCTTAGTTTTTCATAAGTTCCATTCTACTCATATTGTCAATCCTATCCACAAATCACAAGTGACATGAAATAGGAAAAACATAAGGACTTCCTTCATTTTTGGAAAACAGGTGGTAAACAACAGAAAATTCTTTCAGAAATGCAGAAAACTATTTTTTCATAATAGCTAAGATGGCTTCTTTATGCAGTATGGAGAGATCCATTGCATTTCTGTTTATAATCTTAATATAGCTCTTTTTTATTCTTTTTAAAACTCAAATCTCCCAGTAAAAACTGTATTTTATCACACTAATCTTTAAAGTCCATCTTTTAAAAGGTAGGTATAAACACTATTTTCTCACCCCCTAGAGCATTTTGCACAATAGATCTTAGGCATTGGAATAAATAGTTGCTCAGGAAAGCAACACTGCCTCATGCAATATGATTTGGTGGTCACCATTCCTGTTTTCCAGTAAGAGGGAAATTTCGTGAGCAGAAACATTGGGCTCCTTGAGAATTTGCTGTTGAAGAGAATGTTTCTGAGCAACTTCTGAGCCAATATATCTTAGCAGGTCGATCACAGACCTGGGATGTTCACTCCTCATAATAACACTGCCAGACACTGTCATGTTAGCACCTGTGTCTGCATGGTCATGGATCATGTAGTACCCACTTCAACACTGATCTCTATGTCTAAAGATGGACACTGGGTCCTCCATTGATGAACCCTTGACATCGTATCTCCCATACATTTCTGCCTTCCAAAATTAGGTTCCACGGGCATAACAGAGATTGTATCTATCTGATTAGCCCATGGTGCTAAATATCCCACTGTAGTTCCCAGGTTGATGGTAAGTCTAACCTTCATCTCATTCTCCCAAGTCTCTTTAATCAAAGCCTCAGGGTTCTTAGTACCCTCAACATGAGAGGTAGGTTGATTGGCTCCTAGTGCAACCATTGGCTTCATGCCAATGTTCCAGTCTGGGCATTATCCTCTACATGCCGAGGAAAGGATCCTGGCCTAGCTCCTTTTAGAAACTCTACCACAGGGTGACCAAAGGCGATGTGAAGAAAATGCCCATCTTTTACATCTAGGTGCAGATAATTGGCCTGGAGGTCAATATCTGGAGGCTCTCAGTACCCAAATTTGGCCAGGTTGCTGTTAAGGATGGACAAGCCAGTCTTACAGCTGGACACCATGGTACTGGTTCCCAAGAACCAAGTTATTCCATGAGTCCCCTGGCAAGATGAAGGCATCATCACAACTTGCCCTTTTTTTTTTTTTTAACGTGTTGGTACTTTAATTGTTAAGCAGTGACTACTTTTTCTTTTGAAATAATGATTAATTTTCCCAGTGTAAATCAAAGTAAAGCCATGAGTTACAACTTTGAAGGATTTATTTTAGAATCAGTTATGTCTTAAGTTTACTTGTCTGTTACTCAAATGAGTCAGAACTAGTGATTTGTTTTTGTTACTTAGATGCGGTAAGATAACAGAAGAGCTGGCTTGTTTAGTGATTTCACTAAAATATGCCAATTAATAACCTCAAATCTCCATTGATGTGCCCTTTGTTAGTAATTTAAATGGGATCAAAGCGCTAGTAAATGTTTTTGTTCCCAACTTCCTTTTAAATAAAATTCTTCCTTTCAAATGAAATTCTGTGTATGTGTGTGTGCATACATACACATATATATTTTCCCTTTTAATGGATACATCTACCATAATGCTAATTCTCTCTTATTTTGTTACTCGTACAAGAAATTTGGCATATTTTTCCTATTTCGCATTATAGTTTTCCTTTTATCATCAATAAATTTACTTTTAACAAACGTTCAGAGTATGAAAATATTTTCCCATCAAACTCCTATGGTGTTGGGCTTTTTTTTTCTGATGCAGAGTAACAGAATGTTCAACTTGGGGCATTTCCCATCATGGGAACACCCTCCCCCTTACTACTAAACTGATTTATATGTGGAGTTTGGCAGGTTCATATATGTATGAGCAGAACAGTAGCAAGATATTTGAAGGCCTATAATCCTTGCTTTTTCACTATTGTTTTTTCATCTAATCCTGGCACAACTGTGAAATTGGAACCAGAGATTCTGAACAAGCCATTGTAGACACAATTGGATATTTTGGAGGCTCCCAAAGGTACAATCTCTAAACCTTCATTTGGAGGATCCAAGATCAATGTGAATACTTTAGGTTCGACTTTTTTTCTCTCCAGGCTTTTATTTAAATTCTAGTTAGTTAACATACAGTGTAATATTACTTTCAGGTATCGAATTTAGTGATTCGTCACTTCCCTACAACACCCAGCACTTGTCACACAAGCGCCCTCCTCAATGCCTGTCACCCATTTAACCCATCCCCCGCCCACCTCCCCTCCAGTACTTTAGGTTCTACTTTAAAAAAATAAGTAGTGATCTTATTTCAGACTATAGACATGCTACCGAAAGCTCTACTATTAATTTTTAGTCCCTAGACCGGTGTCTGAGTATCTTCATGAAGTATGGAAAGGTCATTCATGTTAAAATTCGTTCCTGGGAATAAGAAATGACGTCCTGTAGTAACATGCAGCTCTTGTATGCATGGTAACATAGATATCTGCGGTGGCTCCAGGACTTCAGGAATCACCTGATCTGCCCCCCACACGTCCCTTTGGTGGGTGCTAAATGCAGTGATTTTCCTATCACAGTTCTCTACTATGTCCATGGACTCTTCTTGCAAGACCTCTCAGTGATCTAAGTACTTTCATTTAATGCCATTTTGTGGGAGCTTGAGCTACAGTGATTCTAGATATGCCTAGATCTGATCTTTTCAACTAATGATATGGACTTTCTATGAGGACTGCATAACCAACGTTAATTACAAAAACCACAGCAATAATGGAATAAGAAATCTTTCAAAAACCTCCAAAAGCTTCCCAATGTTCTCATTTTAACATTCATAATACTTACAAGGGCCCTCAGTGCTCAGTCTACACCATCTGGGCCTTACTTATCTCTTAGCCCTGGTCCCATCTCTTTCCCCTCTCCCCTTATTCATCAGCCGCACCAAGCTTTCTATGCATGTCTGTCTGCTCCTTGACTCAGGTCTTCCCACCTGCTATTTGCTCTTTCTAGTCCACCACCCCCACCACCCTGCCCATACCATTTCTTATTTAATTTTGTTCATTTTTTAGTAGATCTCAGCTCAAACATCATTTCCTTAAAGTTTTCTTTAAACACCCAGATTCAAGGTATGATTCTCCTTTTATTTATCTTCTTAGCAGCCTAGAATTCTTTATAGTACATTTCACAAATGTATTTTTATTGATTGATTGATTGATTGATGTATAGTTGACATAGAATGTTATGTTGGATTCAGGTGTGCAACATAGTGATTCAGCATCTGTGTGTGTTATGCTCACCACTAGTTTAGCTACCCTCTGTCACCATACAATGCTACTATAAGACCATTGACTATATTCCCTGTACTGTGCCTTTTATTGCCAGGACCTATTCATTCCATAACTGGAAGCCTGAATCTCCCACTCCCCTTCACCTATTTAGCTCAACTCCCAACCTTTTCCCCTCTGGCAGCCATCAGTTTGTTCTCTATATTTACGGGTCTGCTCCTGCTTCTTATTTACTTGTTTGCTTATTCATTTGTTTTGTTTTTTCGATTCCACATATAACTGACATTATATGGTATTTGTTTTTCTCTAACTTATTTCACTTAGCATAATACCCTCTGTGTGCATCCATGTTGTTGCAAATGGCAAGATCTCATTCTTTTTTATGCCCGAGTAATATTTCATTGTGTATGTGTGTGTGTGTGTGTGTGTGTGTGTATCATATCTTCTTGGACACGTAAGTTGCTTCCATATCTTGGGTATTGTAAATAATGCCGCAAGAAACACTGAGGTGCATGTATCTTTTCAATTTAGTGTTTTCATTTTCTTTGGGTAAATACCCACTAGTGGAATTACTGGATTGAATGTATTTCCATTTTTACTTTTTAATTGAAGTATAATTAACATACAGTGTTATATTAGTTTCAGGTGTACAATATAATGATTCAACAATTCTACAGTTTTCAGTGTTCTTCATGATAAGTGTACTCTTAACCCTCATCATCTATTTCACCTATCCCCTACCCACCTCCCCTCTGGCAACCAAATTTGTTGTCTTTATTCAAGAGTCTGGGTTTTGTTTTTGTTTTTTTTTTTGTCTCTTTTTTCTGTTTGTTTGTTTCATTTCTTAAATTGTAACATATGATTGAAATCATGTGCTATTTGTCTTTCTCTTTCTGACTTAGCATTTGTCATGAGCACACCCTGAAGGTACACACACAAGTTGTCTTCTCACAGTGTCGGCTTTACCCAATCATAAAGCAAAGTTAAATCACAATTATAAAGAAGGTTCAGGATTCCAAACTCAAGGACAATTCACCGTGTGATTAAACTTGGCTTCTTACACAGCACACAGAGCAGGACAGAAGAGAAGCCACACAACAAGCCAGATAACAGAGGGGTGCAGGAAGCTAACGAACCAAACGCGAAGTCAGTCTGTGGGTGTGCAGTTGAGATAAGGCCTCGGTCTGATACGGGTCAGCTTTCAGCGGTTCAGGCAGGGAAGGATCTTGGTTCTGTCTGGAGATCAATCAGGCAGAGCCTTCAATGGCAGTTGCCTTTTTTAAGTGGTCAGACATAGAGGGGTCAGGTCTGAAGAGTCTTGACAGTTTTCTGCCAAAATCCTTCCCTTTTTAAAGGGATTTCATCAGTTTTGGGTCTCTGCAGAGCTCCTCTGGTTCTGCTTGTTATCAGTTCTGGGGTGTCAGCTGACATTGGTCCCAGCGAGATCTCCTAACTGCAGTACCTTCACTGCTTGCATCGTTGCTTGACACAGGCTTCTGCTTGTCAAGAGAGACTCCATTTTGTTCTCTACAGCATTATATCCTTAACTCCATCCATGTTGTTGCAAATGGCAAGATCTCATTCTTCTTCATGACTAATATTCCATTGTATATATGTACCACACCTTTATCCATTCATCTATCGATGGACATTTTGGTTGTTTCCATATATTGTTCATTCTAGAGCTAAGTAAAGTGCAATAATTACTTGGCTCTCGTATCATGACTCCTATGCCATTAAAAAAACAATGTTATGAATAGATACTTCCAGAATGGTGGCATAGGGAGCTCAACCACCCTCTCTGTGGTGAAACAATTACACTGGTGAAAACCATTTTAAAAAGCAATAATGGAGGGGCACCTGGGTGACCAACTATTGGTTTTGACTCAGGTCATGATGTCAGGGTCCTGGGATTGAGCCCCGCATGAGGCTTCACTCTCAGCAGGGAGTCTGCTTGGGATTCTTTCTCCCTCTCCCTCTGCCCCTTTCCCTGCCCATGCTTGTGCTCTCTCTCTCAAATAAATAAATAAATCTTTTTTAAAAAAGCAATAATGGGAAGTCTGTGGAAGTTGTCTTAAGAGCATACAGCAAATAAACACTGATTAAAGAAAATCTACCAAATCTTGGTAAGAGCAACAAGTCTGCAGCATTTGAGCCATAACCTGCTTCTTCCTTAAGCCCATCCCAGCTCAGTATGACAGAAGCTTCATTCTAGCCAAGTATAGCCAAGATCACGGGGCTCCTTCTCCTCCTATCCTCCAGGTGAGGACAATGATACCTTTTCAGGAAGAGTAGATTGCCAGCATTTATTATTCCACCCCCACCCCCTGCATGTGTGATGAAAGTTAAATACTGAGTCAGTGCATCCAAGAGTTTGGGACTCCCTTCATTCACCCAAACCTGCCCGTAGGGTGGAGGTCTATACCTTAGGCATAGACCCTACACTGCCCAACTCCTTGCTCCTCAAGCAAGGGAATAGCTCAGAAAAAAAGCATGCCATTTTCCCTACCCCTAGCTCTGGAGCCAAACCTTAGAGATTTTGCCCAGGGAGAACCCCAAAATTCTCTCCAAAGGGACTGGTTTTATTTGAAGTACAGTCTAAACATACTCTCAAAAATAATGGAAGTTTTGGTGGAAAGCAATTAAGAGGCGGTAGGTAGCTGTATGAGAGATACAAGCTAAACAATAGGCCACCTGGTGTACCAGAGAAAACCAGAGTCAACAAAATTTCAATGACCTCAACTGCAGAGGAGCTAGAATTTAATTGAATCAGATCTCCAGAACAATTTATGCCCCCAGGTTATTGTCAAAAACAATAGAGCAATCAGCCAGCAATTAGTAGAGCCCAATAGGTGGATGTATGTGGTAAGTCCTATGACAACCACAAATAAAATAACCCAGATATATAGTGAAGAATAAAAAATAGCAATGTTCTTAACATCATGGTCAAATGAATTCTCCTTTCACATTTCATGAGCTGCTCAAAATCATTCCATATTTTAGTTTCTTTCTCTTTGGAATATGCTTTTCTTGTAAAACCTTTATCTTTTCTGGAATTGCTGACTGCCTTCTTTTTCTCTTGCCTTCTGTGCTTGAATGTCTTCAAGCTTTCCAATAATTCAATAATTCTATCCTGTGGACTCCTTATTAAAATTTTAAGTATATAGTACAGCAGATGTTGCAGTAGATCTCTAGAAATTTTCCATATTGCATGATTAAAACTCTGTATCCATTGAACAACTCCCCATTTCCCCCTCCCTCCCCAAAACCCACAATTCTGCTTTCTGTTTCTATTTTTCACTACTTTAGATACTTCATAAGTGGAATAATGAGGTAGGTATTTGTTGTACTCTGACTGGCTTATTTCACTTAGCGTAATTTCCTCAATGTTTATCCATCCGGTAGCATATGATAGGATTTCCTTCTTTTTTCAATGGCTGAATAATATTTCATTGTATGTATATACCACATTTTCTTTATCCATCTGTAGATGGACATTTAGATTGTTTCCACTTCTTGGCTATTGTGAACAATGCCGCAATGAACATGGAAATGCAAATATGTCTTCATGATCCTGGCCTCAATTCTTTTGGATAAATACCCAGAAGTGGGGTTGCTGGATTAAATGGTAGTTTTATTTTTAATTTTTTGAGGAAACTGCATAGTATTTTCTATAGTGGCCATGCCATTTTACGTTCCTAACAACAACCTTGGCACAAGGGTTCCAATTTCTCCACATCCTCACCAACACTTGTTCTTTTCTAATGTTTTGTTTGTTTTGTTAATAATGGTCATCCTAACAGGTGTGAGGTGATACCTCATTGTAGTTTTGATTTGCATTTCCCTAATGATTAATGATGTTGAGTATTCTTTTTATAAAGCTGTTGACCATTTGTAGGGTCTTCTTTGGAAAAAGGTCTATTCAAGTCCTTTGCCTTTTTTTTTTTTTTTTTTTTTTTTTTTAAGTAGGCTCCAAATGGGGCTTGAGCTCACCACACTGAGATCAAGACCTGGGCTGAGATCAAGCGTCAGACACTTAACCAACCAAGCTGCCCAAGTGCCCCTGCCCATTTTTTAATCAAGTTATTTGTTTTATTGCTATTGAGTAGTAGGAACTCCTTATATATTTTGGAGATTAACACTGTATCAAATATAGTTTGCAGACATTTTCTCCCATTCCTTAGTTTGCCTGTTCATTCTGTTGATTGTTTCCTCTGATATGTAGGAGCTCTTCAGTTTGATACAGTTCTACTGCCTATTTTTGGTTTTGTTGCCTGTGATTTTGGTGTTATGTTCAAGAAATCGTTGCTAAACCCAAAGTCATAAAGCTGTTGCCCTGTTTTCTTCTAGGAATCTTATAGTTTCAGGTCTTATTTTTAAGTCTTTATACATTTTGAATTGGTTTTTGTATACAGTGTAAAATAAAGGTCCAATTTCATTCTTTTGTATTTGGATATCCAGTTTTCCCAGCACCATTTTTAAAGAGACTATCTTTTTCCCATTTTTAGTCTTGCCATCCTGCTGAAGATCTTTTGACTGCATTAGTGAGGGCTTATTTCTGGGCTCTCTATTCAGTTTTATTGGTCTATATACATCTTTACGCCTTACCATTCTGTTTGATTAGTCTAGCTTTGTAATATGTTTTGAAATCAGGAAATGTGAACCTTCCAACTTTATTCTTTTTTCTCAAGATTGTTTTGACTATTCAGAATTCTTTGTGGATCCATATCAATTTTAGGATTATATTTTCCTATTTCTGTAAAAAATGCCGTTGGGATTCTGATAAGGATTGCATTAAATTTGTAGGACGCTTCAGGTAATATGGACATTTGAACAGCATTGAGTCTTCCAATCCATGAGCACATGTGTAGCTTTTCATTCCTGTCCTTAACTTCTTTCAGCAATGTTTTGTAGTTTAAATGTGCAGTTCTTTCATGTCTTTAGTTACATTTATTCCTAGGTATTTTATCCTTTTGATGCTATTGTAAGTACAATTGTTTTCTTAATTTTCTTTTTGGATTATTCATTGCTAGTTTACAGAAACTCAACTGAGTTTTGTATGTTGATTTTTTATCCTACAATTTGCTTAATTCATTTATTACTTCTAACAGTTTTTTTATGTGTAGAATCTTTAGAGTTTTCTACATATAAGATTATGTCATCTGCAAACAGAGATAATTTTACTTCTTCTTTTCCAATTTGGATGATTTTTATTTCTTTTTCTTCTCTAATTGCTCTAGCTAGGACTTCCAATACTATGTTTAATTAAAATGGCAGGAGTGGGCATCCTTTTCTTTTTATTGACCTTCGAGGAAAAGCTTTTTTTTTTTTCCTTATTGATTAGGATGTTAGCTGTGAGCTTGTCATATATGACTTTTATTACATTGAGATGATTTCATTCTATTCCTTATTTGATGAGTGTCTTTATTACAAAAGGGTGTTGAGTTTGTCAGATGCTTTTTATGCATCTAATAAGATAATCATGTGATTTTTATATTTTGTTCTATTACTTTGGTATATGACACTGATTGATATCTGTATGTTGAACCACTCTTGCATTCCAGGGATAAAGTTCACTTGGTGTTGATGTATGAGTCCTTTAATGCACTGTTGAAATTGGTTTGCTAGTATTTTAGTGGGGATTTCTGCATAAATATACATCAGAGATATGAGCTTGCAGTTTTCTTTCCTTATATTTTTCTGGCATTGTTATGAGGGTAATGCTGGCCTCATAAAATGAATTTGGAAGTGCTCCTTCCTCATCAGCTTTGTGAAACAGTTTGAAAAGGATTGACATTAATTCTTCTCTAAATGTTTGGTAGAATTCACCAGTGAAGCCATCTAGTCATGGGGTTTTCCTTTTGGGGAGATTTTTTATTACTGATTCATTCTCTTTACTAGTTACAGGTCTTTTCAGAATTTCTATTTCTTTATGTTTCAGTTTTGGTAGATTGCCTGTTTCTAGGAATGTGCCCATTTCTTCTAGGTTATCCAATTTATCGGCATATAATTGCTCATAGTAATCTCTTAATAACTCTTAATTTCAGTGGCATGTGTTATAATGCCTCCTCCTTCATCTCCAATTTTGAGTCTTCTGTTTTTTTTCTTAGTCTAGCTAAAAGTTTGTCAATTTTATTGATCTTTTCAAAACACAAACTCCATTCCATTGATCTTTTCTATTGTTTTTCTCGTCCCTTTCATTTATTTCTGCTCTCATTTTTATTATTTCCTTTCTTCTGCCAACTTCAGGCCTAGTTTGTTCTTCCTTCTCTAGTTCCTTGTAGTTTAAAGTTAGGTTGTTGTTTTGCAACTTTTCCTCATTTTTAATGTAGGCACTTATTGCTATCGACTTCCCTCTTAGTATTGCTTTTCTGCACCACATAAATTTTATTATGTTATGTTTTCATTTTCATTTGTCTCAAGATATTTTCTAATTTTTCTTTTGGTATCTTCTTTGACTCACTGGTTGTTCCAGAGTGTGTTGTTTCATTTCCATGTATGTGAAATTTCCAGTTTTCCTTCTCTTACTGTTTTCTGGTTTCATTACACTGTGGTTGGAAAACCTATTTAATATTACTTCATTCTTTTTAAAATGTTAGGACTAGTTTTGTGACCTTACATGTGATCTATTCTGGAGAATGTCCTTTATGTGCTTGAGAACACTGTATTCTGCTACTGTTGGCTGAAATGTTCTGTATATGCTTTTAGGTTCATTTGGTCTATAGTGTTGTTCAAGTCTTCTGTTTCCTTATTTCTCTTCTGTCTGGATGTGATCCATTATTTAAAGTGAGATATTGAGAATTTAAGAAATAAAACAAATGAGCAAAGGGGGGAAAAAAGAGAGAGAGAGACAAACCAAGAAACAGGCTCTTAACTATAGAGAATACACTGATGGTTATCATAGGGGAGTTGGGTAGGGGGAAGGGTAAAACAGGTGATGGGGATTAAAGATTACACTTATCATGAGGAACACTGAATAATGTATAGAATTGTTGAACCACTATATTGTACACCTGAAACTAATATAACACTGTATGTTATCTATACTGGAATTAAAATTAAAATTTTAATTAAAAAATTTAAACATAATTATAAAATAAATAAAGTGAAGTATTGATATCTCCTAATATTATTTGTTACTGTTTATCTTTTCCTTTAATTCCATTGTATTTCCTTTCTATATATCGGTGCTCTGCTGTTAGGAGCATATATGCTTTTAATTATTATATCTTTTTGGTGAATTGACTCTTTTATCAATATATAATGTCCTTCTTTGTCTCTTTTTACAATATTTGACTTAAAGTCTATTTTATCTTTTATAGTTATGTCCCCCTCACTGCTTTCTTTAGGTTACCATTGCATTGAATATCTTTTTTTATTCTTTAACTTTCACCCTATGTGTATTCTTAAATGGAAAGTTTCTTCTAGACACATATAGTGGATCTTGTTTTTTATCCATTCATTCACTCTATGCCTTTTGACTGGGGAGTTGAATCCATTTGCATTCAAGTAGTTGGAAGGATTTACATTCCATTTTGTTATTTGCTTTCTGTCTTACAGTGTTTTTGTCCCTCTAATCCTCTTTTTTCTGTCTTTCTTTGTTTTTTTGGGGGGGGTTCTTTGTAGTGGCATTGATTCCTTCACAATTTCCTTTTGTGTTTGTTCTACAGGTATTTTCTTTGTGGTACCGTGGGGCTTACATAAAGCATCTTATAATTATAACAATATTAATAAACTGATAACAACTTAAATTCAGTTGCATATAAATACTTTTTGCTTTTACTTTCTCCCCTTTACACACTTTATATTATTGATGGCACAAATCACATTTTTATATCGTGTATCCATTAACATATCTTATAGTAATTTTTAAAATTATTTTATTCCAGAATTTTATACCAGAATTAAAAGTGATTTTTTTGTCTGTATGTTTACCTTTACTAGCAAGCTTTATACTTTCATGTGCTTTTGTGTTGCTGTTCAGGGTCTGTTTGTTTCAACTTCAAGAATTTCCTTTAGCATTTCTTGCAGAGCAGGTCTAGTGGTGATGAACTCCCTCAGCTGTTTTTTCTTTTTTCTTTTCTTTTCTTTTCTTTTCTTTTCTTTTCTTTTCTTTTCTTTTCTTTACTTTACTTTCTTTCCTTTTTTTCCCTCAGATCTGGAAAGGTTTTATTTCTCCTTTATTTTTGAATAACAGTTTTGCCAGACATAGCATTTTTGGTTAGTAGTTTTCTCTTTCAGCACTTTGAATATATTATCCTACTCCCTTCTGGCCTACAAAGTTCTTGCTGAAAAATCCACTGAAAGTCTTATGGAGGTTCTCTTACACATGGTGAATTGTTTTTCCCTTGCTGCTTTCCGAATTTTCTCTGTCTTTGACTTTTGACAGTTTGCTTATAATGTGTCTCAGTGTGGATTTCTTTGAATTCACTATGGTTAGAGTTCTATCAGCTTCTTAAATCTGGATGTCAGTTTCCTTCCCCTTTCTTTGAGTTTTTTGTTCCTTATTCTCTTTCTTTTTCTTTTGGGACTTCCATAATGTATATATTGGTCTGTTTAATGGTATTTAGCACATTTTGTAGGCTTTCTTCATTCTTTCTCATTCTTCTATCTTTCTGTTTTTCTGACTGGAAAATTTCAAATGACTTGTCTCTGAGTCCACTGATTCTTTCTTCTTCTTGAATGAGCCTAATGTTGAACTGCTCTAGAGAATTTTTCAGTCTAGTTATTATATTTTTTATATTATATTTTTCAGCTCCAAAATTTCTGTTTCTATTTTGTTCTTTTGTTTAGGGCATGTTTCCCTGTTTCTTCATGTGTCTCATTACTTTGAGGTGGAATTGGCACATTTGAAATAACGGCCACATTTCCTAGTCTTTATGAACTGGCTTTCTACAGCAGAAGACCTTGCTAATCAGCCTGACTAGAGATTCTGGGGGACTCTAACTTCCTTTCTGTTGGGGGAATTATAACTTTTCTGGAGAAGGGATGTATTACATGTAGTAGTAGAAGGAGGATTTCTGGAATCAAGTGTACATAGTCAGACTCTCAATTATCTTCCACATTTTCAGTTTCATCTCTTACTGTACTTCTTTGTTTAGTATGAGCCCTTGTCTTAGTCCAGACACTCTTTGGGATTCTACAGGGCAGTCCTTTACTGGAGTTGGAAACAAAGATTTAGAGTGCTTGAATGATCTTCCCATGGTTGTGCAACCAGTAAAGAACAGAGCTTTATGTACAGCCAATCTGGGACTTAGGAACCTATAGTTTTAAATAAATTGCATTAATGTATGTCTATTACTGCATCTCAGGTTCCTTTGATTCCCTTTTTCTGTAGCTTCTCTCTGCTACCATGGAGGTCACTATAGCTGCCCATAGTAGCTAATGCTTCCATATCCTATCTCTTAAAACCCTTGTCACCAGCTTTCTCACTGGAACCCTTTACCCTCTTAGAGGCCCAGTTCCAAGTGAGCCCAGCTACAGACTCTTCTGACCTTCCTTAGTAAGAGAAGGAAGCATGTTTGTTTGTATTCCCCAAGTCAAGTAGAGATTCTTGCAGTAATAGACATTCAGTATCCTTTGAAGCATGAATGAATGGTGCAAAAAAGAGCAGACCAAATTCCTGATGAGAGACTATTGCTTAGGCAGAGGGATTTACCCCGTAGAAACTGTATGATATTTTTCTATAGAAATAATGTTAGTAATGGTAGTTAGAGTCTACAGTTTGATTAATACCACTAAAACAGCAGTCCAACTAACTTTTAAGTTATGCAGTATATATGGGTTAATCTGGGAGGCTAACCACCATTTTTATAAAATGCTTCTATAAGAAAATGCTTTCTGAAGGACAAACAGTGGGTTTATGAATGAATTTTTGGAAACAAACCATTTGTAAATTGAAGTTAACATCTAAGAGCATTAATCTGTTGGAAATCCTTGCTTGTGTCATCTTCTGTTTTATTTATAAATAAGAACCATGAGGGCAAAAACTGCTTTCTGTTACATAATAATAGCACTATGCCCAACTCTTGCATTTTCTCTTTGCTCTTATGCCCATCCAGCTTACGTTACCTTCTATGTGGAGGTACTCAAAAAGCTTTTGTGTATTTATTTATTTATTTTTTAATAACACTGTCATTCATCACAAAGAATAGTATATCCTAAGATATATATCCTAGTATAGTATAGAATAGTATATCCTAAGATACCTAGGGTTCTTCAACCTAATTTGCAAAATTATAAATGACCTTAAAATACAGATTAAGTAACTACAATTTTAATTGATATGGTTGTATAATATTAATAAAAATAAGTAAATTATAATAGATTTGGATGTTTATAATTTTTTCCATTTAACTTATAATTTAGGGGCAAAGTGTTATGGTAAAGGCTAGAAGGCATCCTGGTTTCAAAGGCCCCAAAACCCTTGTGCTCTACCCACACTTTTAAGAATTTCCTCTCACTGGGACAAAAAGGGAAAGACCTCTTTCATTAGAGAAAATACTATAGAGTAGTCTAATGTCCTGAAAATATATCTACCCTGCTTTCTGGAAATACTATGTCTTGGAGTTTAGAATGACCTAACTCCTTTTCTCTCAGATAGAGAAAAGTTATGACTGGGGAAGAAGAACCCATCACACATTAGTTTTGAGTACAGTAACAAAAAAGATACTTAGTTCACAAAAGATGCTATTTTGCCTTTACAGGTGTAACTGTGTAGAACCACATAATCCCAGCAATGATACATTGAAGGAATGGAGGGAGTCCAATATTTCTGCCTCTGACATAATTTGGGAGAACCTAACTGTTTCGGTAAGTGAAACATACAGGCTTTTTTTCACATTTTGAATGAATTATTGCCACTAAGGCAATAATATTTTGAATGGTTAATTATTATAAAGTAATAGTTTTATCTTAATTTTAATTTCATTTTTAGGTTTTCATTAGTAAACAGGGATTTTCTTTAATTATTAAGTCTTACTAATAGTTAGTAGGCCTGAGTTACTCTAAAAGCAATCATAATATGACAAGATTAACTGAAGGCACATTAAATAAGAGTGGTGTTGACCTAAATGAAACCATATGGCAGAACTAAGTCGGCCTTCTGTGTAAAGAACCCAGAACGCTTTTACTTCACTCTGTAATACTGCTCCAGCTGTTGGGAATATGCTGAGGGAGAGGAGATGTTTGTTAATATTTCAGTGTAAATATTGAAGTCTTTAGGAAGAACAAAAGTCATTATTAACAAAATTCTGGCACTTTCCTCAGGAAGGGTTTTCTTACTTAGATTTTCTTCTTATCTCCCACTCAAGAAAAGAAATGACAAAGATTTTCACCTATCTGGGTTAAATCCTGTACGTTTTAAAAACTTTTGGCTTCCTCTATTTTGTGATTTCTTTTTTCTCCCTCCTCATAGCTGCATTTCTCAGTTCTTCCTAATCTCTTATAATGTTTGTGCACCTCTTTTTTCATCTATATTTGCATCCTTCTGTTCAATCTAATCTCATAATTGGAGAAATTGAGTGTTCTGATTTTGATGAGTATTAGAATCTGAATTATTCTAGTTACGAACATTACATCCCAAAGTTCCTTCCACTTTACTTACCTGTATAAGCTCGAATCCCATTATAACCATCAGCATAACACTAAATGAATTCTAGTTCATTTTATGAAACACATATTATTTTAGCAAGTGAGCCAGTTAGTGCAACATAGAAATTTTTTTCTGTTGTACAAGTATCACAAAACTCTAAGTATGATTCTTATAAGAGCATTTGACCTATTGCCTATTTTCTCAATTTTCCCCATTAAATGTTTTCTTTCAGAATCAAAATCAAATCACTTGCCCTTGGTTTAAAATTCTATCTTGACCTATATTTTATGAGCTTTTTTCTTATCCTAATCATTTTCTCTAGAATAAGCTTTCACTTACTCTTGTTTTCTTCTGTTATAATTAACATTTATTCTGTTCCATCTCTTTGTCCCTAGAAAAATAACAGTAACAGGCTGTTTCCTTTCAGAGAGCCATTTAAATGGACCAATAAAAGAAATGTTGAGCAAGAAAGAATGCTACGGTTATTCAGAATTTAGGCATGGGACCATGGTTAATCTATTCTGCAGTGTATCTTTCACTTATATTCCCTTTGTATAAACTGTAAAGATAATGTGTCTAAAGAGCCCCTTGCTTGTGGGCTCATCTCAATGTCCCCTTCAGTGCAGAAACCCAATAATCCCATTTTTAGATTATTTAACATGATAATTTATTCTATGTGTTATATATTCTCTTACCAATTTACTGTTAAATCATAGTATTCATTCTATGTGATGGCAAATCCTGAGTAATAAACTTCTGAGAGACTCACAGCACGATTGATCTGGCTAGTCATGAATTAATTTTAGATGTTAAAAGTTTTAGGGTCAAGCAGAGTACAGTAAAAAATATTTTGCAATCAAAGCAAATCTTGCACTGTGTGTGTGTGTGTGTGTTTAAGTTCTGCAGTAGGTGTTAACACTCTGGCAGAAATTTTCATATTATTTTTCATTAGTTAAAAGCAGTTTTTCAATGGATAATTGCTAATCTTGACCAGAAATAGCCTCTATCACCAAAGGGAATGCTTCATAATGAAAAAATCTTGTAATCTTGTAATTTTTAAGTCAATGAGGACCATTAAATTTTTGTCTTAATAGTTATGCTGGGTTTTTTCCCCAGCGTGATCATCAGCATTTTATTAATAAACCACTGTGCTAATGGCTATTATAACTGGTTTTATAAAAATGGTGATAGATCATTTACATATTATTCATTTGAAAAGTTTTTATTGCATTGTTACATATCTCATGAATTATAATTTATACCTTGCTAACTCAGCAAGGGCAAAGAATTTCAGTTTTCTTTGATTCTCCTACACTGCTATATGCATAGTAAGTATTCAGTAAACATTTAATGATTGTTTTGAAAAATAGTTTCATATCACAAATTTACTACTTAATGCAAGTGTTTTGTTTTGGTTCATTTTGTTTTCCAGCTCTATTGAGGTATGTTTGACAAATAAAACTTGTATGTATTTGAGATGTATAGCATGATGTTTTGATGTATGTATACATTGTGAAATGATTACCGCAATTAAGCTAGTTCACATACCCATCATCTCACATGGTTACCTTTTCCTTTTTTCCCCCTTTCTTCTTCTTCACTCTCTCTCTCTCTCTCTCTCTCTTTTTTTTTTTTTTTTGGTGAGAACTATTAAGATCTACTGTCCTATCAAATTTCAACCATATAACACAGTATTATTATTCATAGTCATCACGTTATATATTAATAGATGTCCAGAATTTATTCATTCCACATAACTGAAGCTTTGGGCCCTTTGATGAATATTTGCCTATTTTTCCCTTCTTCATCCCCACCAGCCCTTGGTAAACATCACTCTACTCTTTGCTTCTACAAGGTTGAATTTTTAGATTCCACATATAAGTAAAATCATGAAATATTTGCCTTTCCATGTCTGCCTTATCTCGCTTAGCATAATGTCCTTCAAGCTCATTCATGTTTTTTGCAAATGACAGGATTTCCTTCTTTTTTAAGGGTAACTGATATTCCACTGTATATTTATACCACATTTTCTTAATCCATTCATCCATCTACAGACATATAGGTTATTTTCATATTTTGGCTATTGTGAGTAATACTTAATTCAGGTCTTTTATGGCAAGCTAAAATATATAAGTTTCTTTTATATAAATATAGGTTTATGTAAATAAATAAACATATTTAACAGTATCTCAAAATCAGTCATTACAAGGAATTCTTAGGCACGGTTTAAAATATTCACATGCAGTTAACTAGCAATTGTCTCAAAATTACATATTTAGCTTGTACATATTTAAGGGGGGAAGATACTGATGCCAACTTTAATTTCTTAGTCTTACTAATGAAATAAATATATTTTATTTCTTATCAAACTAAATTTTTGTGAACTTATAAAATTGAAACTTAGAATATGTTTGAAGAATAATTAGTAGAAATGAGTTGGTCAACAATCATTTTTTAAATTTTTGTAAGTGAAACCATATGTTAGATTTAAAAAAAAAAAAGCCCGCAGGATTTAGATTTTGTTTTCAGTCCTAAATCTCAGGACTGGTTCGTGTGTGTGTGTGTGTGTGTGTGTGTGTGTGTGCGCGTGCACGTGTGTATGTGTTAGGAGTATAAACCAGAAAATAATTGTAGACTTTTGTAGGTCAAAATTTTTCTTTTTAAATAGCATACTGCCCCCCACAAAGGAAGAAAAAAAACAACACCCTTTTCCAATTTGTTTTGAATTAAAGTAACAAGGCAAGCTACTGGCAATTTATTATAGATTATATGTCTGTTAAATGATCCTTTAAGTGGCATCTATGTTCTTAAGAACTGAGAACGAGACCCAGCCAAGTCTAAGGAATATTGAGAAGACTTTTATACCTGCATGAAAGACTGAAGACGGCCACAAATCTACAGATAGTGTGTTTGCAGGGAAACTTCCAGCTCCTCTTTGTGTTTTGCCATTCTGCTTAACCATTACTTTGCTTAATGATTGCTCTACCAGTGTCTCTGGACAAGGGCAAGAGAAAAGACTAAAAATGCAAGGATTCACTTCTGACACTATTTTTTAAGAGTTTTGAGAGAAGGAAAATTAAAACCATATTTATGGCTGGGAAGGTGTGGTTTCTTTGGTCTTTTAATTAACCAAGTTATTGTGCTCTATCTTAGCTTAATATAAATAACTAGAACTCAACTTTAGCTAGCAAGGAAGGTATTTGGGGCTAGATTAGAAAAGGGGACAATTCTTTTAGATAATTGTGAGGTAAGCTAACAGTATTTTTCAAGAATCCTAGCCTTAGGGGTAGCTGCCCCAAAAAGATTTCACTGGGCGTTGGTTTGTTTTTAGATAAAAATGTGGGCTATCTGTGATCTACTCTAAAATCTTCTGAAGGTACGGAAGGATCCTCAATAAATTCAATTTCTGTTTAGGTCCAGAATATCTCAAGTACTACTAATGAGGTCACTGGATCACTTAAATCATGATTTTCTGTTTTGAAAAAAAAGTAATACTTCCGTAATCTAATCTTTAGTATAAAATAAAAGAAACCAAAATGAGTTTTAAAGAGAATTTTTTATTTCATTTCAAAATATTAATGTTTAAATGCTCAGTTTTTCTTGGAGAAAAGAAATTTTTTTGCCTTTGCTGCCACCTCATGGCTAAGGTAGTAATTAGAGTGATCCTTCAGGGGCTTATAAAAATATATACCAGGAAAAAACAAAAAACGAGAAGTCACAGTAAATATGAGCTTTGCCTTGCTCATGTACTAACTTTCTCTTTTTTGTTCTATAATCTAAATTTGAGCCACCTCTTTGACTCCCAATTTTACATTCTAGAAGAAATGTATCATGGTTTTCTCGTTGCCTTTCTCACCTTTCTTGGTAGCTTTTGGACTAGATAATTCTACAAAATCACTGTTCTTCTTTAATGTGCAATAATATTCCCACCATAGGCACTATGTTTGTACCAAAGCACAGCAGCTGCTCAGCAGCAGTGAGGCCATAGCAAATTACTTTACTTCCCCGTATCTGTTTCCTCGGACATGAAATAGAAATAATGATATCTCCCTATTTCATAGGGTTGATGTGGAAATTAATTAAGATGATATATTTAAATGGTTTGGTGTCGTGTTGACCCTAGTAACCACTCACTTTCACGTATATCATATTTTCCATAAATTTAGTGTTAGGAACTTGGCGGATATGAGGTTAAATAACATTGATTGGTAGATCAATTAGTTTTACAGATTTAAATTTAATTTGAAAAAAGCAAAAATTTTAAAAGTGGTTCATGTTCAATTTTAACATAATATAAATCTCCAATATTGCTTACTACCTATCTATATAAAATTCATAAAGCTCTCTGATGTCTGTTAAATCACTGAGAGCCATAAATGAAGAGCTTCAACATCTCAACTACAGTTGATCTTCAGATGTTAGTTTTCTGAAAGAAGTGTGTCCTTTTCTTTCTTAACTAGCTCCATTTGTTTTACTTCTCTGGCAGGAATGCAAATCATTGCATGGAGAGTATGTTGGACGAGCTTGTGGCCACGATCACCCATATGTACCAGATGTTCTGTTTTGGTCAGTGATCCTGTTCTTTTCCACAGTTACTCTGTCAGCCACCCTGAAGCAGTTCAAGACGAGCCGCTATTTTCCAACGAAGGTACTTCGACTAGAATTTTCCTGATCCAAACATAAACCAACATAAAGCATGTTACAGAGTCAGATGTGTTTTAAGATAAAAGAAATAGCAATTGCTGCCATACAAGGAGCCACGAAAAGGCTGTGTGTGTGTGTGTGTGTGTGTGTGTGTGTGTGTGTGTGAGAGGGAGGGAGCTGCCAGGTTAGGAGAGAGGTGCAGGGGGAGAGGTGAAGAGAAAAGCATTTGGTGATACAGGTGGTAGGACAGCACATGCCCTCTAGGCTTTTACGCTAACTTCAGATCCCAAAGATAAGCTCCCACTCTCCCACTTACGGCTTTTGGAAATCAAAAGCACACACTGCATTACTGATTGTCACTCTCTTGCCCAGGGAACAGTGGGAACTATTCCAGCCTGACAGGTACCTCATAGGAGCCACTGTTACAGTCTCTAATTGGGAAAGCCCCTGCAAGACTCATTGGAACACTATTCTCTTTTTCCTTTTTAAAGTGTCAGTCCCTCCCCCTAACCCACTACGTTTGCATCTGCATATTTGGAGAGGAAAGTAAACAGAGAAACAGCTTAGTTCAATATTTAACACTGCAAAGTAACACCTATAATGTCTGACTCAGCCAAAAAGAAAAAAAAAAGAAAAAAAAGAAAAGAAACAAGAAAACAAGCTTTTTTAGGGATGAGCTAAAGATTATGATCAAAATTCTGCTTTAAGAAAATGTTTTGAGATCTGTTTCATCCAGAGAAAACTTCTGTTTTTGTCACCTCTTCCTTCCCTAAGGTGGAAGATTAATTCCTTTCCCCCCAAAGCTCAATTTGATTGATACAGGTTTTTTTTAGTAAGTTGGAACAATAATCTCCTGCATTTTGTGTGGGTGTATGAGTCATAAAGTCATCCTAAATGAAGCCATACCTAGTCGATGATTGTAATAAGGATTTTTTTCTTGAAGATGGCTTTAAAAACGAAACATGGCTTTAAAAACTGGCATACCTTCTTGATGAGCGCTGAGTAATATACGGAATTGTTGAGTCACTATGTTGTACACCTGAAACTAATATAACACTATATGTTACCTAGACTGGAATTAAAATTTTTTAAAAAGGAAAAAATATCTCGCTTACCACAGAATAACTTTTAAATTTTCCCACTCTGTTGTACACATACTTAACATCCAGATAAACTAGCCAAAGTATTATGCTTCTTCAATATAAATAGATTATTTTATTGTGCTTTCGGTTTATCATATTAAAATGTTACCTGTGGGAGAAAAAATCCTAAAATTCAGCCAGATTCTGGCCATGCAGTCTTATTCTGTGTTGTAAATATTCACACACTTGAGCTCATAATAAATTTACGTTAAATACTGAAAACAGTGCAGTCGCCATTTTAGCTATTACATAATGCCTCATTCTAGAAAGGCTGAGTGCGTATCCATCTTAGCAACAGAATACATAAATATATATTCAGGTTCTGACAGAGCTAGTGGTAATATTATAGTAAGCATAAAATATAATACTATGATATTATGTCATTAAGTGATTATAAATTGTGATTCTGGATTATGTTCTTGAGTACTCCTTACTATTTATAGTTCTTCAAGTGACAAGCATTTTCATTATTTTTAGGTTCGATCCATAGTGAGTGACTTTGCTGTCTTTCTTACAATTCTCTGTATGGTTTTAATTGACTATGCCATTGGGATCCCATCTCCAAAACTACAAGTACCAAGTGTTTTCAAGGTGAAGTTATCATGGCATTTATAATCTATTTCTCCATCTCTAGGTCTAATCTTATTTAGAGGATGAGGTTTTCATGAAAATATAAGGAATATAGATTAATAGAGTATTCAATAAAATGCCCACAACATGGCTAAAATTTTGGTCTAATATTACAAAGAAAAAAACAGAAATGGAATCTAGAGGCCACTTGAAAAAATCTCCTGTCAATTATTCCAGCAAGAATATCCACATACAACACTCCTGAAAGATAAGAAAGTATTTTGAAACTAAAGGAAAATGCTTTATCTTGACGCAAAATTGCCCAGTGGATAAGGCTGTGGAAAAGAGATAAAATTAGGTCTGGGATAGAATTCTGACCATGTTACTAATGAAGTATGTGACCTTGGGCCAGTTACTTAACCTCTTTGAGCCTCAGTTTTCTCACTTGTCAAACAGGGCTGGGAGGTCTTCAAAGAATGTCAAAATGAATTCCTTTGGGACTCATCTCAGGTACCAGCAATGTTTAGAACCGTTCCCAGAGCTCCTGATATGACCAAGTGTCTTTTTGCCATTTGCAATAATGACCTGTGCACACATCTAAACTGAGTTATACACAGTTGTCAATGGGCTCTTTATAAACGTAAATAAATTTGCCAACTGTAAATGGTAAATATTAATATTATTGTATGTACTATAGGTATTGATTAAGAACAGAGATTTTTTGGCCAGTCTGTCAGAGTTTAAATTCTGTCTCCACCGCTTACTACTTTTGGGACCTCGGGCAATTTACTGGACCCTGCTCTGCCTCAGTTTTATTATCCGCACCTTGTTTAAAGTGTTGTAAAGAAAAAAATGAGTTAAAATATTTGAAGTACTTAGACTGGTGCCTTGTACCTTATAAATGCTTTGTAAATCTGACTATTATTATTAAGTATAGCTCACGTAGCATATCAATTTATAATTAGGGCTTTTGTGGTAGCATCTGTAAGACTTAATTTGATTAGGTATTCATTAATCCAGTTACTAACTATCTACATCACTTTATTTCTTGCAGCCTACCAGAGATGATCGTGGCTGGTTTGTTACACCTTTAGGTCCAAATCCATGGTGGACAGTAATAGCTGCTATTATTCCAGCTCTGCTTTGTACTATTCTTATTTTTATGGACCAACAGATTACAGCTGTCATCATCAACAGAAAGGAGCATAAACTAAAGGTACATTTCAACATCCATTTTAATGTAAATCATTGTGCCTTAACTGACATTGATATTTATTATACTTTACCTGTACTCTCTAGTCATCTGTAAGTGAAATATTAAGATAATGTCTTCAGGTTTGTAATTTTTATTGTCTATATTCATGACGCTTTGTCTCACAATGAGTTTAACATTAATTAATTTTTAATTTTTTAAAAATGAATTTATAGCACTTGGTTGAGCCTAAACTCTGAAACCTCACTTCCAGGACGTAAAATAATACACTTTGCCGAGGTTGTAACTTTCTTTACCATGTTTAACATACGTTAATGAAATAACAGTCTATTCTGGGGAAGGGCAGCTTTACCAATCTGTCTTGTGTGTGCGATTCCTCTACTTCTCTATTTGGCCCTAAGTATGCCTATTAGATCGCATTCATTACTGGAACAAATTACATCTGTAGGTAGTTCTCATTTGGTTTAGTTATTCATCTGTCCATGATGTCTATGACAACAAAACGCAGCCATAGATGTTATCATTTGTAAGTGATACCTTTGTTGAGTTTTATTGCCGATTTCAATGACTTTTTTAATAAACTAATATAATAAATATGGATATATCTTACTTAGTATATTCTGACCCTGCCATTTTGCAATTGTGAATAATCAAAGTTATTCACTGCTGTGCAGTATTTTTGAGATAGTCAATGTGAACACTATCACTTACAGGAATATGTTACATGAAACCCACGATATCAATGAGTGGCCAAAAATATTCCAAATCAGGGACGTCTGGGTGGCTCAGTAGGTTAAGTGGCTGCCTTCGACTCAGGTCATGATCCCAGGGTCCTGGAATTGAGCCCCACATTGGGCTCCCTGCTCAGTGGGGAGCCTGCTTCTCCCTCTGCCTGTTGCTCCCCCTGCTTCTGCTCTCTCCGACAAATACATAAATAAAGTCTTTTAAAAAAATAATCCAAATCAAAGCTTATAAAAGCAGAACATGCACGGTTAATCAAATTGTTTTGTTCTGGTATCATGAGATAATTCCCAGCTATCTTCATACACTCTTTAAACTCTAGGAAACGTTCCTTGTCAGAGCAACACAAATCATGCTTTATAGAATTTTATAAGTCATGTTTGTTAGAAGGATTAAACAATCTCTGATTGAACTATTTGATGGAAAATAGTAATGGCATTAACGTGAGAAAGCACAATTATTTCTAATAAATCTTACTAAAAAGGAATTTTATGTATATATTGGAGGAGAATGTGTGTCTATCTGAAAACAAAGAGCGTTCTTCATTCTCTTTATAGAAAATAACTCAAGTGCTCAAACCTTTTTCTAAAAGTTCGTTCAATTCACTTTTTGGTTTTGTCAAATAAGATTCTTAATTATGTGGAATTTAAGAAGCAAACAAATGAGCAAAGGGGAAAAAAGAGAGAGGGGGTCGCCTGGCTGGCTCAGTTAGTTAAGTGTCTGCCTTCAACTCCAGTAGGTCATGATCTCAGGGTCCTGGGATAGAGTCCACGTTGGACTCCCTGCTCAGTAGGGGGCCTGTTTCTCCCTCTGCCTGCCGCCCCTCCCAACTTATGCTCTCTCTCTCTTTCCCTGTCAAAAAAAAAAAAAAAAAAAGAAAAGAGAGAGAGAGAGACAAACCAAGAAGCATACCCTTAACCGTGGAGAACACACTGATGGTTACCAGCGGGGAGGTGGGGGGGAGGATGGGTGAAATAGGTGATGGGGATTGAGGAGGGCACTCGTGATGAGCACTGGGTGGTGTATGGAAGTGTTGAATCACTATATTGTACACCTGAAACTAATATTACACTGTATGTTAACTAACTGGAATTTAAATTAAAACTTTTAAAAAAGGTAATTTTACAAAAATATCTCAAAAAGTCTTAGGAACTAGACAAGTGGTGTGCTAGTAGATGGTTAACAACCAGTTCTCTGCATTTAAAAGAGAGAGACCCTGATTTATAATGTTTGCTAATTTTCATGGTATGAGTACCCCCACCATGGCCCATTTCAAGTTACCAATGTGATATCAATTGGCATCAAAAAAATTTTGAAAATTAAACAATTGTTTCTCATAGCCTATATGAGCTGGATCCAAGACTACTCCATTCAATGTTGGAAACTTTTGAGTGATGTGCATCCCTCAAAACAAGGAATTCAGATTTCCAAGTTTAATAGCCTACTTATTTAATAAAAATTATTTCAAAATATTATTTTCTTTTAAGATATCAGTCATCTGCAAAAGCAAATTCTACCACCGAGTGATTGTGAAAGTTACATAGTTGATTAAATAGATCTATTAAACACGTGCACGTACTTTAGGTTGAATATTGTTTGTCTGTTAACTCTCAGGAAGTAGGAAAACATCTTCCTGGACACCAACTTGTTTTTTAGAGCTGAAAGCATCTCTATATTTCTCATAAAGTACTATATGATTTTGCCTTAAAAATTAGACAGTATAAAAACTTAAAAGACAAAAGTGAAAAACACTATCATTTTATTTCCTAGAGATTACATTGTTAAAGTTTTGAAATATAGCCAAATATATGTTTTCATACTACATACGTTCCTTGTATTATTTTTCGTGTAAGAGCGTTATCATAGTAGTCATCCCACGCCAACCATGTAAATCTGATCATCGTTTTTAATGGCCGTATATATGTTTTTTATATGACATGTTTTAAAATGACCTCAAAGCCTCCTATTTTAGGAAGAAAGTAAGCCATATCATTATTGTTTCCCCTTCAATAAAGTCAGATTTTTTGTTTTTGTTTTTAGCCTTTGTAATTAGGCAGAAATCCCACTGATTTTGCTGAAAAATTATTCTTTGTAAAGACTATCAGCTAAACTAATACAGGCAGTATTTTTTTTTCCTACACGTTAATGGAATCATATTGAAACAAAATGAAGAAGTAAGTGAAGATTTGCTGAGAGCGATATAACCTTTTGGTTCATTCTCTGTCCTTGTTCTTTCCAGGTCTCTCAACCTTATAAATCACATAGCATCTGCTCCTTGTTCTTCATGAGCCTGTGGTAGGCCCTTGACATTGACAGCCTTTCCAAAGCTCTAAATCAACAAATACACTGTGTACATATCACGTAGAATAGCTAAAATACCATAAAATATCCTTTAAGTGCTCTTTTCAAGTACTTGCTTTTGTAGAATTAAATGTAGCATTAAAGCATTTAATATTTTTGTCACGGAAATAAACTTGAGGCTGTATTACTAAAATATATTACATGATTTGTAATTAATTTTTTACTATACAAATAAATGACTATGCAATCAAAAGATTTATATTTTATCCCTTAATAGGCTGGATTTAGTAAACAATAGAGCAAGTGATTTAATCATAAGTTATGCTATATTGCCATGAGTAGAATTAATCTTTTTTTAAAAGATTTATTTATTTATTTGAGAGAGTGAGCATGGCGGGGAGGGGCAGAGGGAGAGGGAGAGAAAGTCTTAAGCAGACTCCCCACTGAGCCTAACTGTGGCAGGAGGTGGGGGTGGGGGTCTCAATCTTACGACCCTGAGATCACGACCTGAGCCAAAACCAAGAGTTGGTCACTCAACTGACGGTGCCACCCAGGCGCCCCAAGAATTAATCTTTTCTTGGTCACTGTAAGTCTGAACACTCTATCCTCCTCCTTAGATGTAGATGTTTTCAAAGCAAATTCCTTCCAGTGAAGACATATTTTATCTACACTGAACACTTTTTTAATTTTAATTTTTTTTTTTTTTTTTTTTTTTTGCCTGTAACCATTGTCCTCTGTAAGCTTCAGTATAGTGTGGTCTGCTGCTGCTGATTTTCCTGCTAACAACAAAAGATCACCTTCTCAGAACAGTCTTGACTCAGAGTTAACGGTTGGGTCCAGAGCTGGTCTCCCCACCTGTTGCTTCACTGAAATGTTTGCACGGTCTCCTGGCTTTGACTTGAACCACATTGTCAGGAAAAGATACGTGTTTCTTGAGTATATCCCCAGACCACAAGTTAACCACATTTTCAGCTTTTACTAATTTTTTTTTATCACTTGAAAACCCGTTTTTGCCTTGGTTGGATCATGCCCTGAAATAGTTCAATGAGTTGTGTTTTCTAGTTTCTGTATCAAGCACCTGGTTTGACCCCACATCATATATCTTAGTTCATATCCTATATCGAAGTCACCTTGGAATTCATCATTTTGATGTCTCCCAAACTTACCTTTTCACCGTTTCACCTTTTCTTTACTTCCATTACCAAAGCAGTAGTTGTTTTCTTGTAGAGAAATTTTTTCATGCCATTAAAAATGTTTTTATCATTTTGAAAGTGTTACTACAGACACAGTAAAGCTGCGTTGAGCTGAAGAAGTTGGCCCAACTCACTAAGTGACTTTCTCCTCCCTCAGAATGAAGAAGCTCAAATTAGCAAAACTCCAATTCACTGCACCCCATGATCTTTTGGGTCATTCAAGAGTGATAGAAGCTGCAAATGTAAAAATTTGAGAAAGCAAAGTATCATCTATATTATATATAGGTATAGATTCATACTCTAGCATCTTTTGTTTTCTTACCTAGAAAAGTGGGATAGGCATAGGTTAGCTGACTCCCTTTGAAAAGCATTAGAAATAACTGCTTTTAAAAAAAGCACATTCTCTAAAAGTGGAAAGAAAGATATTATCTTACAGAAAAGAAAGTTTCTGTTAAGCTACAACTGTGGGCTTTTCTACATGTTTCTGTAGACAGTTCAGGCTTCTTTTGACATCATTTTTAATAAACAGCAATACAATCTCAGATCACTTGAGTAAATGAATGCATTTGCAACATTCATTTGGCACCACATTCTCTTGATGATTATGGCATTTGATATGTTCTTTTTTGCCCTCTTTGTCAGCCTGGTTCTTCATGTCAATCTATAGTCTTTTATGTGGTTAACTTGACAGATGCAGGAAATTGCTGCCAAGCTTTGAAATGAATTTTTTCAGCAGTGGCATCTGGGTATCAGATGGTCCTCTTGGCTGGCCTCTTGTCTTGCTGCATGTTGGTTTTAGTGGGGTCTGGTGTAGCATCACCTGTTGCTATGCTCCCTTTTCCTCCCATATGTCCATTTCCTGTGATTCGTGGATGAAAGTGAGAATAAAAGCTCTGATTCTGTCTTTATTTCAGAAAAAAATCTACAGAAATATGTTAGAAGGTACAGAGTTCTCTCTCTGACAAAAGGATACTTCCCTTTGGCTGTCATGCCTATCAGCTAATAATTTGGGTACAAAGACCAAGTTTTAAGATATTTAATGAAAGGCAAGAAGGATGATGATGATTAATTAGTGGAAGTGCCAGAACTGCTTTATTTCCTTTGATTCACATTAAATTAAGATGCTCCCATTGCTGTACACCATAATCAGGGGGAAATTGTATTTTTGTTTTTATTAGAGGCTTGTATTGTACAAAGCTAGCTTTCTAAATTTAAAAATGAAATTATTCACTTGGAAACCATTATTTTGTCTGCTTCCTGCAATCCAGAGGCCCACTGTTTATATTTGTATTGTCTTTTTAAAACACTAGGTAAGAGCTATAGGAAATCACTATCATGAAGAAGGCCTTCTTTCTATTATTAAGCCCCAGTGAGTGTGGACCCTGGGAAGGTCCAGGGTGTGCTAAAAGGACAAGCCAGACTCTCAGAGCCCCTGTCCTCTGCCCTTCCCTGGTGTTTATCTCATGGCTGTTAGCACCTCTTCCATTCTCTCTTAGCAGTACCATAACTTTGCAAAACAGCCCAGGGGGCACCATTCACATCTTGCGTGCTCCCTCACAGGCAGAGGCTTGAGGACTTAGGTCCTTTGCTATTCTATATCCTTCTCACTCCAGGGTCCCTAGGACAAAACACTCCTCTCAGCGGTAAAGACACGCTCCTTTAAAGGGACCAAAATTTGCGTTCTATTCTATGCTGCCACATCTTCCCAACTGTTCATTCAAAAGGACCAGAAGACCGTAGTGTGGCCCTGGTGAAGCTTCTTCCTATGCCGTTTTGGTTAAGCTGGTACCAGCGTGTTTCTCTTCCCGCTCTCCAGCTCTTAGTGATAAAAACCTTTGCCGAGTTACTTGCAAAAAAGAGTCTCTAGAGTCATATGGACGAGAGAATTTGCATTTAGGCATTCTGGTGAACTGGAACACCGCTACGGCTAAGCCACCCCAAGGAAGGGCACTGTGAATTGGTGACAGCGGAGGAGGAAAATGTCCTTTTGTGGGTATCTGCCATTTTCTCCTCACTGTTGTCTCCTGCACTTTTATAATTTCGCAGGGGTAAGCAGAAAGGAAAGGAAGTACAGCCGACTTTAAGAGTGTTTTTCTTAATCAAACAATTAACAAAACAAAATAGAAAAAAAAAAACAGTATCATGACAAATATGCAACAAATAGGATGCTTCACACTCTAGGCTATATGAGATTTCATAGTAACTAAGAACTGCTTGCAGTTTGGTAAAACTGCCTGTAAAAAAAAATCAAAATTATTCCTCTAGAAAAACTGGTAATTTCTGCTCATATTCATAATAACAAATGTAATGGCTATATTTATTTTAAATTATACTTATTAAATCTGATTCTGAAAGATGTTTTAATGATGCATATTTTCCTCTAAAAAAGTCCATCTGTACCTTATTGATTGCTTATTGTGTGCCAATGATTGCATTAAAATCTATAGGGAATACTGAGAAATTATATGATATGTTACCTGCCCTTAAGAAACACATCTTTTTATTGAGAAGCCTTGAAACAAATGAGTACAAATAAAAATGTATTGTTCAATTGCCAGAATATAATAGTTCCTAACATTTACTGGGTGCTTAGTATGTATCAGACATTGTTCTGAATAATTTTCAAAATTAAATAATGTAATTCTCACAGCAACCCAGTGAAGTGACTCCTGTTATCACCATCATCCTTTTTCAAATAGGGAAACAGAGGCAGAAGAGGTTAAATGATTTGCTCAAGGGCATTGGTTGAGCCAGTATTTGATCCCAGGCCACCTATCTCCAGAACCTAAGCCCTTAACCACTGTATTATATGACCTTTCATGAAGTTAGTCATTAACAGTTGGAATGTAAAATAGGCCAAGCCATTTGCTACCTCTGAGGCTTTCCACTGACAATTTCCTATGGGGGATGGGGTGGTGAAGAGAGAGGCAAGTGCTGTTGGCTGTTTGCCCTTTAGTTTCTTCCTCGGAGCCCTCAGCCACTCACCCGTGTCTCACTTCCCTGCATCTCCACTCCACATGCCCCCTGCACCTATTTTGTCTCAATTACGTTTCCTGCCTGGTCCTAGAAAGCACTGAAGTTTGCAACACCTGGAGGTCAGTGATAGTGGAGTAGAGAGAAAACACAAAAATTCATTTTAGGGAGAGGCAAATTTTTCTAGTGTTGAAACTGAAACAAATGAGAACAAGATAGAGAGCAAGAGCTGTATCAGGATAAAAATAGGTGTGTATAAGGAAGCTTTGATTCCATGGTATTATTTTTCCCAGTAAGACATTGAGACACCCACCCACTGAGACAAAAGAGGGCAAATGGAAACACAGTGTTTGAGCAGAGTTTTTCTTTAGGAGATCTGATATGAAGGGCTTCTTGAGTCTTGTCAGGAAGTGGTTTCTGTTCACACTCAGGCCATCTGAGCACTGGTGTGGATACGGTCCTTAACTCTGTTTTCTCTGTTTTCTACCTGATGCCTGGTACATGGTGTTCGGTAATTTTTTTGTGTGAATTAATAATGAATGAGTAGATGTATGAATTGTGAGTTAACTTGCCCATTTAAGGAAACTAAGAGAAGTGACTGTATTTAATAATGACTTGAATTATCCAACAGAAATAGAATGGAAACTAATGTAATATTAACCCAGACATACATTAAACCTATTAAAGTAGGTTGAAGTTACTATAATCATAATTGTAATAGGAACATCTGCAACTTTTCTTTAAGTGGATTATATATTTTCAGACTGTTACTTTTTTATCTTTAATTTATTTTGCATTTTAGAATCAGTTGTCTAAGACTCAAGATAGTATCTCTTTTCTATTCTTACTGTTCCATGGTGGTGGTGTCATTTGTCTCTATACTAAATTCAGTTCCTAAGAGAATCCTCTTTTCTTTCTTTTAACAGAAAGGTTGTGGGTACCATCTGGATCTATTGATGGTGGCTGTCATGCTTGGGGTGTGCTCCATCATGGGCCTGCCGTGGTTTGTGGCTGCCACTGTCCTGTCCATCACTCATGTCAACAGCTTAAAACTGGAATCAGAATGTTCAGCTCCAGGAGAACAGCCCAAGTTTCTTGGCATTCGGGAGCAAAGGGTTACTGGGCTTATGATTTTTATTCTTATGGGTTCATCAGTCTTTATGACCAGTATTCTGAAGGTAATGAAATCTGCCTTTATGAAGTTAAGAGAAGGCAGAATATATTTACTATTGCTTAAGATATTTCATTTAAATCTAAGCCATCAATTTGCAAATACTGAATGGCATGTGACAAAAGTGATGAATTTCTTTACCATGTTTATATAACTTCTTAATGGGGGAAGTTAAGTGCTGTGTTTTGGAAACCTTAAATACAGAAGAAAGTTAGCCTGGCAATGTGTAAATATTCCTGTAATTTTGAAATAGTTATCAAGTTATGGGGAAAAGTCACTCATTATTTCTAACTGATTTGTGATCCGAATTCACTGCAGGCCTACCTGAACTAAAGTCTCTATTTTCTTGTCAGATGCATGTGCAATTAACATTACCTAGTATAAGATAAAGCTGCAGAGATGAGCCACGTAATGGTCATGGCCACATATGCAGTTTCGTATATTAAATATTTCATGAAACTACTGCATGGGCCTCACCATTGTATATACTTATTTTCTTCACATTGAAAATAATTGAGTCTATTTTGAAGAGCTTTAAAGAGTAATTATTTTGTCATAGAATTTTGGCAGGTATTACCAAGGTATGTCAATTGTATTTTAAATTATAACTCATTTTAGTTGTCTATAATTTGAATGTTCTAATGGAATGATTTAATCACTTATATAAGTTTATTTATATTTAATCATTTATGTAAGCATATTTGCAAGAATTAATTTCTGTTATATAAGTAATTATAGAGCTACAATTATGCTGAGCTATTCCAATAAAAAGAAAAAAACTGAAGAGTCCACATGTTTGCAAATATCTGGTATAATGTCAGAACATCTGGATGTTAGTTCCATTCTTCATCTTTAATCCAAATATCTTACCGTTGTGAAACAAAATACAAATTTCTCTAAAGTAGAATCATAATAGTAGTTAATATTTTTATATGCCCTTTTATAGGTTTTGACCTATTAAATAATCATAACAACCCTATTATTACCATCCCTTTTTAGATACACACAGGAAAACTTAAGTAACTTACCTAAGGTTATGCAGCTAAAAAGTGCTAAAGCTAGGATTTGAACCCGGGGCTTCTGGCTCTGCCCTATATTGCTTCTAAAATATTATTTTTCTGTGTTTTTCTTTGGTAAGTGAAAAATAGCATGACCAGTTATTTGAAAATAACTTCTATATTTTCTCCAATTGTTCTTTTACAGTTTATTCCCATGCCAGTGCTGTATGGAGTGTTTCTTTATATGGGTGCTTCATCTCTAAAGGGAATTCAGGTAAATTGCTTACAGTAAACCACGCACATCTGTGATCACTTATCTTAAGTCTATTGATGCTAAATCATGTGATAACTAAGAAAATGACATCATCTGAGGAGCAGCTTTCAGACCACAATTAAATTTCTTCAAACTGGTTCCTAATCTTAAGGTACTTTTGTTTACCATAAGTTATATTAAAACTGTATAAGGTTTAGACTTTACAACCCTCTTAGAAAACTCATAACAGTACATTTCAAAATATAACCAAATGCTTGTAATCTTTGATACTGTAATCATGTATATGGAACAGAAAAGAAGAACTGTATGCACAAAGATGTTCATTGTAACACATACTATCAAAATATTGGAAATAACCCAATTATCCATCAGCAGTAAAATAATTAAGTGGTCTATGTTACAGTCATTTAAGATTGGTAATTATGATGGCCATAAAAGGAACATGGCAAAAATGCTTATGGCTTAATGCAGAGCAAAAAGGTAGGAACACAAGCTGTACCTACCATATAGGTTTATAAAGCTGTGAGTGTGAATGGATCAAAAAAGAAGGTAGAGATATAAAAACAATTTATTAAGGTAGTGAGATCCTGGGTGATTTTTTTCCCTTTTATGTTTGTTTTTTCTATTATTAGTACAATGATATTTATAGAATTCTTTTTTTAATTAAACTAAAAATAAAGGTATAGGGTAAGGCAATTTCAAGGTATAAAGGAAAACTTATTAGTTAAGTAAGTATTGGTTTAATATAGTTGTATTAATTTTCTATTAACAAATTACATAACAATTCATAACAAATTACAATGAACTTAGTGACTTTTAAACAATGAACATTTATTATCTCACAGTTTGTGTGGGTCATGCATTTGGGAACAGATTAGCCAGGTGGTTCTGGCTCAAGATGTCTCATGTAGTTGCCATCAGGATGTGGACGAGGGCCGCAGACATCCAAAAGCTTGACTAAGACTAGAGGACCTATGTCCAAGATGGCTTACCACACAGCTGTGGGAAAAGGCATCGGTTCCTCTGTGGCTGTTGGTAGGAGGCCTCAGTTTCTGGCCAGACAGGCTCTCCATAGGACACTTAAGTGCCCTCATGACCTGGAAGCTAACTTCCGTCAGAGTGAGCAATGTGAGAGAGAGTGAGGGTGAAGTCACTGTGCCTTTTGACTTAGTCTCCAAAGTTATACATGGTCACTTCCATTTTTTTCCATTTGTTAGAGGTGAGTCATTATGTCCAGCTTGCACACATGGAGGGAAATTAGACTCCATCTCTTGAAGAGGCAGTATTGAAGAATTCATGGACACATTTTAAAGTAACCACAATGGTATCCTATATCTTTGGAGAGGCGGTTGGCAAATTATTCATGCTCATGATACTATAGTGGCTTGAATAGTGTTCTCCCCAGTCATGTCCACCTGGAATCTCAGATGTGACATTATTTGGAAATAGAGTTTTTGAAGATGGATTCGTTATGGATCTCAAGATGAGCTCATCCAGCATTTAGGGTGAACCCTAAATGCAATGATGGGGGTCCTTATAAGAAGAGAGGATGCAGAGAGACCCAGGGAAGAAAGCCACATGATTTCTACTTAAATTTGCCTTTGAAAAATCTTGTCTTCTCACTTAACATCATTGATCTAAAACACTTAAATTTTCTTGAAAGGAGACTAATTTTGAGGGTTATTTATTGTAAAGTGTAGTTTATTTTTTGTTGGCCAAAGGAAAACATAAACTGCTGCTTTTTCTATGACACAGCTAGTTTCATTGCTGTTCAAAGACATGAAAGAAAAGTTACCTATTATGAATTTGTTAAATTCACACAAGTGAAGTGGAGCACAGGGTGCTGGATGACAAGCTGTGAGTCAAGGATAGACTAGAAGAGAAATTAAAGTAGATAATTTATTACTCACAGGTCCGGGAGGAAGTACCTTAAGGGTCTGTATGGGGAAGTCAAGGCAGAGTGCAGACGGAGAAAGAATCAAGACCTGGGGCACAAGCCTTTGTTAGGATTTGTGGGTGGAGTGCTTTGGGGTTTCTGGTCTAAGGCTGATTGATCAATTCAAATAAAAAGCAGAGTTTTGGTAAGCACCAGGTGGGTCTTATCTAAGGAGCACGTAAGGGGAAGGCCCTGGAAGTTAGAGGAGACTATTGACTGCAAGGACATCTGGGGGAGTCATCTCAGGAACTTACATTTACTTGTGACTCTGCTGGCTGTTATCTAGGGCATGTGCCTACATGAGGAACTAGTGTCGGTTCAGGTGACCACAGGCTGCTTAGCCAAACAAAATGGATGCCAAGGCAGCAAAACCATGGGGTAGCTTAGCTAAACTCTTGACACCAAGGGACGGGGAGCACAGAAACCCTCTTCCTGAATGAGCAACCAACCAGTTTCAGACTTTGGGAGAAGAAAAAGCACTTCAGCTTTAGAAAGGTACTAGATGTCAGAACCGAGGCAAAATTTCAATATGAAGTCATTGAAAGATCACTGGACACCGAAAATAGGTACTATGACTGTTCTTCCTTACGCTTGGGTAAAATTTACTTGGGAGAGGGAAATGGTTGAGAAGTGTGTTATGCATTTAAATTTTACTCTAATAAGATTTAATTTGCTAATTTATAATTTCGTGTATGAAAAGTGTATTTTGAAAGACTTGGTTTGGTAGGCAGATAGAGAAGAGTACTGAAGAGGTTTTGTTTATTTGTTTTACTGTTTTTTGCCTTTGGCAAAAGTTCCACGAGTACTAATTTCATCTGTAAGTGAAAAGTATTTATTATTAGGCCCCAGGCTCACATAAATACAGCAGCAGAAGTTTAAGAAACAAAGTAAAATCATTTTGATAGGTTTCAACAGATTTTCCCCCTTAATTCCACTCACATGATTTTATACCCATGAGGTTTAGAACTAAACAAGAATGTCAAGTTTTGGAATTATTTGGGGTGTGAATCTCTCAAATGAAGATTGAGGAAAACATTATTAAAGGCCCATGAGAAAAGTATAATGAGTTTTAAATAGCACAAATGAAGCAGTAAGCAGGGTCTCACGCTGAGAAACAAGGTTAGTGAAGATTTAAGTGAACCCCCAACTCAGAAAGTCGAAATTCCTATTTGGGATTTTGTGGCTAACTGCGTGGAGGAATGGAATATTATTGATATTAGGACAAGATAAAAGCTAAGTGCAAAACTCAGGATACATATATCATGATTATCGTTACTTGAGTAGTAATATGCATGTACTGAGTACCAATACTTCAAGGAGTATGTCAATTAGTTACCTTATATGTTGAAGGAACATATTATATGCTACCTGACTGTTTGGCAATATTATGAAACATATTATCTAGGCTTCTCACTGTGCAACATGGCAGAAAAAACAGATCACAGTGTTCTTACGAATGCTGTTTCTGTACTCAGATATATAACCACATCTATATTCATTCCAACACTTCAGGAATCCAAAGTAAAGCAAATGTGCCATTTAAACAATAACAATTGAAGCACCCACACACTGAAGTACACTTATGCAATAACAGCTTCCCAAATGGAGAAATGGTGGCTGGGAAAAATGAGTTCTATAGAAACTGAAACATTCAGTTATAAGCCAGAGGATTTTACTTTATTTCTTCCCTATTCCCACCTCCACCAATCACCAAATTTTCTTTGTTTAATGACTGTACCTTAAAGAGATATTTAGGAGATAGGAATAAGAAGACCTAATGAAATATTTGGAGACAATACGGAGAAGGATGAACCAAGAAAAAGAAATTCAGCACTTGGTACTTGCATGGAAGTACATTTCAATAAATGATTTTGGAAGGCATTAATGAATATAAATAAGTACATGAACAGTGGATGAAGTAAGCTACATATGATTCTGGTTTAGATGACTGAGGGAAGAAGGGTAGGTAGGCTGTGCCATAAGTCAAAGGACCCAGAAGAAAAGATGGATTTGAGTTTGAGGTTCCTATTATATTGTTAAATATATTAATATGTAATATTACATATTATAGTAACATCCTTTTGTATTATTTTATTTTATTATCTTTATATTTATATATTTTATATTTTTAATATAGTTTATATTTATATATTTTATATTTACATTTTATTTATTTTATTATTAATTATATATTATATTAACATCTTTTTTTAACCAAAACTTGCATAAAAAAAGGATGTTTGACCCTAACATTTAACCCCATGGATATTTGTCTCTTGGCATATTGGAGTAATTTTGGGGTATTTGATGAGAATTGGTTACAGTTTTTTCATAAATTAGCCAAGAAGTAAAATCAAATATCATTCTTTTGAAGTAATAGACATTACTATAGGAATGGCATGAAATATCACTGATGGTGCTTGAGACCATCATTTTCTAAATAACCACTTCTTGTTGGAAACATTAAAAACTGTAAAAATTTTCCTGAAAAAAATTAAACAAAATGGTCCACGTAAAATAAAACTAACATGCAGCACAATTTGTTAGTGAGTAAACTGTGATTGAAGTTTTAAGCTTCTTGTGAAAATTTAATCTATAAAATTTGAATTGAGAAATTTGCTTTGGTAGATAAAAATCAAAATTGAAAGTGGAACAATAATACCGTATAGTCCAAAAATAATTGTACTGTCTTCATGGTAAAATTTAAACAGAAATAACTGTTCCAGGTGAAAATAATTTTAATAAAATACAATTGAAAACATTGTAAATGGCTTGACAGTGCACTAGAAGAAACTGAACAAGAAATCAAATTAACAAAGTTTGCTCTGAAAGAGACTTGATTAACAGCAATTCATCTAGGTTAAATCTTTGTGGCTAAGCTGTTGTGTTTGTAAAGACAGCCTCAAAACCTCGTTGGGGGTCAATGTGGCCAGGCCAAAACAGCAGAGTCAACACATCCCACTCGGCAGCAGGATGTGGGTGGAGAGCTCTGGCAAGAGAGAGCTGAAGTAGAGACCTAGGTCTGGAAGTCTCTAACAAGCATGTGAAAGTTGAAACCATGGGTATGGATGAGCTCTTTCAGGAAAGAAGAGGACAGAGAATGGACCGTGATGCTTAGTGGGCAAATAAAAGGAAGAGCTTTGTGTTGTGATAATGGAAAAGAGGATGGTGATTGCGTTTTGTCTCTCAAGGCTACACTCTCCCAGGTAGCAACGGTTAGCATTGGCTTTAATATTTTTAAACTCTTCTAAACTCTTATAGCCTGTCTCCATATTCAATAAATGTGGATATTATGAAACGGAAATTATGCATTTTAGAGTGTATGCATATCAGTCCCATTGTCCTGATGCCCAGCTGTCAACTTAAGTGTGATATTTTGGACCATATTAAACATCTACTTGTCTTACTTTATTGTCTCTGAAAAGCAATTTAGTCTGTTTATCTTTTAGTTCTTTGATAGAATAAAGCTCTTCTGGATGCCCGCAAAACATCAGCCAGATTTTATATATCTAAGGCATGTACCACTTCGAAAAGTCCATCTCTTCACAGTGATTCAGATGAGTTGCCTTGGCCTTTTGTGGATAATAAAAGTTTCAAGAGCTGCTATTGTCTTTCCCATGATGGTATGAAATTTCTAAGTCAATTTTTTTTCTCCTCCTCTGATTTTCTGCTCTCTTTGGAAACACATAAAATTGAAATTGGAACAGTAGAGTCATTTTGAACAATTATGGGAAACCACGATGTAAACTTTAGCTGCTAAAGCTAGTGACTAAGATAGGATTTGAGATTATATGTGAATTTCCGTGATTCATTTTAGTTTTGTCTCTATCATTCTAAATATTCATAATGGTTTGAATTAATTGAGGTTGGGTAGAAAAACATAAACTTTCAAAATGTAACATTAAAGATATACTAGCAAATCTGAAAAACTCAGGGGTGGTTAAAATTAAATTTTATTAAATATTTTGGATAAATTTCAAATACTTCCAAAAATATAGTGAATTTGAATGACTATTAATTAAAATATTATCAACATAGATAAGAATGGTTTAATGTTCATTTAAAATAATGCAAACTATTAACTATATCTATTTGAGAAACAGTCAAATATATTTTGTAGGTTTTCTTTTTTTCTTTCTTTTTTTTTTTTTTTGAGATAGCTTCTTTAAGTGACTCCTTTGCTGGATAAAATCAGAGCTGTTATTCTGGGGATGTGGTAAGAAAAGGAAATGAAGGATGCAAAAGTACAATGTCTATTATACACACATGTCTTCAAGTGTCACTTTAATATCAGTCTTAATTGAAATTGACTTGTTTCCACCAAAAAAACAACAAAGTTACCTCTCCCATTTTTATTTTTTCCCTGTTTTAAATTATTTTATTATTTGCTTCAGGTGTTAGCTCTGGTATTTGTAAGAAAACTGATGGACTTTTTGTTTACGAAACGGGAACTCAGCTGGTTGGATGATTTAATGCCCGAGAGTAAGAAAAAGAAACTAGAAGATGCTGAAAAAGAAGTAAGTCAGAGTGAAATCGGTATCTTACAAAGAGAAGCAAATGGAACATTTGCACAGTAACAGCTCCTTGCAAAACCAAATCATTGTGTTTATCTTTAGATAGCGGTTACTAACAACCACAGGTGGACTATTAATGTTTGGAAAATTAATGCTTAAAATCATAAAGTTGAAACTTGAACACAGAGAGAACACAGATCTTACATGAGGAAACCAAACCCTTGTGAAATATGCAAACACTTTGTACTTCATTATCCAAATTGTGAGCTTTGCTTTTCTATTCCCTCCCTTGTGGATGGCAGAACCTTACTGATGCTTAACTGTTTCCAAGTTAGGGTCCCTCAATGGTTGCTTTTTGGTTGAATATGTGAGAAAGAATGAAAGAGACAGTATTCTTGTTGGTATTTTTCTAAGGAACAAAATTTTAATAGTAAGATTCTAATTCCAATCAGAAGATAAAAGAAGTTATTTTTGAAATAGATGAAATGCTTATGATCTGATCTGCTTTCAAAGTGATTTAAGATAGAGTAAGTGTAGTTTGAAAAAACTGGGGGATTTAATTACTTCCGTGGACTACTGATCTATCCTATTCTGTTTCATGCATTAAGATGATTTGTTTTACGTTTTATGGCATATTTAAAGTTCATGTGTAAGTCTGGGTCTCCTTTGAAGGCTAGTAACCATAATATTTTAAAAAACTGCTTTCTATAAAAACCAAAAAGGGTCTATATGGGGAAAAAAATGACCAGTATACCATTTACCAGCATGATTGAGTTCATAGATTGTAAAACATAAGAACAACATTTCCATGTGAATAGAAATGAAGATGAAAGAATATTTGGTGAGAATTCTTTCCACTTTCCTTCTTCTGCAAGGGGGTCTGTACATATGCTCAGTTTTCTGTCTACAACATAGTTTTGCAAACCATGGATATATTCCTCTCTCATTTGGGGAATTTGTTTGCAAACATTTCAGTGGTTCTAGGTTTTACTCAGTCAATTGGTGAAGTCAGATTACGCCACAAAGTCTAATGAAATTTCTCCTCAGATGTTTTTACAAGTATGGCTCTCTAATATGTGACTGGCTGGCATTCCTTTACTTTTCTGTAGTGTCCCATTGCTGGCAATGGATTCCCACTTTAGAAATTGATCATGATGATGTATCTTAATTTTGCACAATTATTTTAATTTTCCCAAGTAATGGAGAAGGAATACTTAGAAACATATGTCTACTAATATTAATACAACATCAGAAATTTCATAAAACATTATTTCTTTATTTTCTGTTTGACATATTCTTATTTGAGTATGAGAGATTTTTAAAAATAATGCCTTAGCTAGGATATTTCTTTTTAGGCTTTAGTAAAGATTTGGTCTCCTCCTCAGATACCATTCAAGAAGAATATGACAGAATTTGGTATAAATTAAATGTAAATAAGATGGACACTGGAATATAAAAATTCTGTAGGTTTAAATTATCTGTACTGGATGTAATTAAAATTATGCAGGTTGAAGATAATCCCCAAGAAAGTTTATATTCCAAAGAAGACAAGTCTGAATATAAAACTCATTGACCCTGAGACAATTATGAATATAAAACTCATTGACCATATCCCTTCAGTCTTTCTGATAATGAGAGTACTATTAAATATACTAAGGCAGTAACTTATAAATGTAATTTTGCTTTAATTTCCTGCTTTGATTTCCTGTTCAAATGTCTCTACTACCTCCATAGAAAGAGTTAACAAGAGCCCCAGCCATATAATCATCCCTTTCACAGCATTCTCCCTAGGCTATATCCATACTGTGGAACATTCTTGCCCTTCTAGAACTTTGTAAAATGAAAAATGATATGTATATATAACATATTATGTTTAATATTCTTCCCTTTTGTCATTTAAGGAAAATTTTAGATTCACCCTTTATGTGTCTATGAAATAGGGGAGAACAAATTTGATAGTAATCATAAATTTATTCTCATCTGTCATTTCCATTGCCCAGAACCACTCCTGAAGCTGCGTATGTATGGTATATGGACATGTGCCAGATGTCCATTTTGAAATTTATTAATCTCATATAGGCAGAGACCCTATTCGAATAAGCTTCTAACTTTTTTACATCATAAATCCACTGTACTCCAATGGGTGTTTACTGTTTTTTGATTATGAAAACATGTATTTTAGAAGTAATCAAATCTTACTAAATTTCCTAGAATTCATGTTTTCCAAAAGGAGGCAAAAATAGATTAAAGATTTATTGAGGCAAATTTACCGCTGTATCCTTCAGATCTGAGTATGAGAAAAAGTAGGGGGAAATGCCTTACAATACGTTAATCAGGCAGATTTACAGACCTTTAAAATCGGAAATAGATTAATGTGATGATGCTTGCGCGTGAATCCCACTGCATGGAAAGAACCAAGAGAATCAATAATACAATGAGGACACAATTCATTATTGAACATTTAAATATAGTTCTGACCAGTGCCAAGAAAGATAACTCTCCATCCGACAACTGGAGAGGAAGTTTAAAGATGTTCGCTTTCTAACTTGGAATTAGTTACTAAAAGTGTATGATGAGTATAGCAAACGGGATGATTTAAGAAGGATTGCACTAGAACTTAAATTCTGGTTAGTTTTCTATTTGGTCACCCAGATATCCATATTTCATTTTCTTGAGGCTATGGACTCCACTGATGGCTGTGATCTTCTTACAGTGGCATCTTATACCAAGGTGCAGTCTTCTAAGAAATTGTGCATTCAGGTGGTAAATGGACAAGTTCTCCAGAAATGCTGCATTTCTGTCATTGTTCAAATTAATTGAGTAACTTTGATTGTGATCTGGAAAGATGGTAAATAGCAGAAAATGTTCAGCTCCCTGAGACTCGAATTTAAAGTAGGCTCACCTCTTGTCCTTTTGATGATAGTTACAAGCTTGTACCTTTATCCTCCAGGGTTTTCTTATCAGTAGCCCGCTTCTGGTCTTATGGCATTGAGAAAACATTAGTTTGACCTTAAAATTCAATAATGAGTTAAGCAGAATAAATAGCTACACAGGCCAGTCCAAGGTCGCAGAGCTTCTGTTCCAAATTTTCATGTACTTCATGCATATGCATATGCATATGCTTCAGTTTTTAGAAAGAAAGGATTATAATCAGGATAGAAATGAATATTGGAACCCTGACATTTTGCACATTGCTCTGTGTAAAGGGAAGACTGCAGAATCAAATTCTGGATGTCCAAATGTGCTCAGAGTACCAACATGCTTTCCTTCCTACTTAAATATTCTCTAGGACATTGTACACATTTGACAAAAGGGCTGCTGTTAAAAGCAGAAAGCCCCAGCAGAATGTTCGCTCCTGGGTGGGGGGGTAGAAGGCAGTTAATGTTAGATAAATCCTGAAAATTCAGCTCTGGGCAGCGATCATGATATTGACACTTCTTGGTTTACGGGAGGTTCATTCTAACATATATGCTATGGGAAAAACAAAAAGAGGCAAGTGAGACTTGTGATCTGTATGAGGAAGGATCATGAGCGAGGCCAAGAAGATGCAAAAGCAAACTAAGAACAAGTGCAATTAACGCAATTAAACAAATTACAGGGCAGGTCTTACTGCTAAGAAAGATGAGAATTGGTTGTGGATTGGGGAAGCATGACCTAATTATTACACAAGCAAATGTTAGTTCTAATTAAACCTAAGAGTAAGCCGAACATATTCTGCATCAAGCAGTGATTTTCAAAGTGTCCTTCTAGGACCTCTGCTGCATCAGCCAACACCTGGCAACTTGTTAGAAATGCAGATTCTTAGACCACATTCCAGACCTATTGAATCAAAACTCTGCGGATAGGCCCAGAAATCTGGAGACCTCCAGGTCCTTCTGATGCATGCTAAAATGTGAAATAAGACCTTTTCTAAAACCACAATATCTATATCTCCAGAATATAATCTTCTAAATCCGAGGTTACTCTATCAAAAGTCCTGTATTTTATAATAATTTAGATAAGTCACTTAGTGATATTGAACCAAATATTCTGATGAAAACATGTCACATCCAATTATTTCTATGAATTCTATATAGATTACTCCTCCCCATTTTTCTTTTTTAGCTTTCATTGTTGAAGTGAGTAGTTGTATGTACTGACTGGTACATACAACATAAAATTCTATCTATTGGAAATTTTAATACATACCTCTTCGACACATCACATTTTATGACTTTCAAAGTAGTGTGTGTGTGTGTGTGTGTGTGTGTGTGTGTGTGTGTAAAACATTTGCAGCATTATCTGTTTTATTAGTAATCAAAGAAGGAAGTGGTCCGACGCTTATGTTCTATAGACTTTGTTTTCCTCTTGGATAAAATAAACGGGGGGTCAAACTTGATTGTTGAAGTCCCTTCCATTTTTTAAGATCTAAGAATTCTAAAATTGCTGAATATTTTCTCTAATACTCTAACCATCTTTGCGAACATTGGCTGTCCGCTCTTGTTCCCACTTTGAGCTATTTGAGGGTTCCTACAGTTACAGATTTTACCTGAGAAGTGGATATAGTAACAGATGCTGCCTATTTCACTAAAGGTAGAGCATTTGTCATGATAGATGAATCATTTTTTATGCTATCACAAAATATAATTCAGATCCGTACTTCCTACCAATCAAAAGACACCACAGTTTTTAGGGGGCGCCTGGGTAGCGCAGCGGTTAAGCGTCTGCCTTCGGCTCAGGGCGTGATCCCAGCGTTCTGGGATCGAGTCCCACATCGGGATCCTCCGCTGGGAGCCTGCTTCTTCCTCTCCCACTCCCCCTGCTTGTGTTCCCTCTCTCACTGGCTGTCTCTATCTCTGTCGAATAAATAAATAAATAAATAAAATCTTTAAAAAAAAAAAAGACACCACAGTTTTTAAAAAAGATCCCGTTTATTTATTTGAGAGAGAGAATGCACACATCCAAGAGAGAGCACAAGTTGGGGGAGGGTCCGAGAGGGAAGGAAAGGGAGAAGCAGACTTCCCCTGAGCAAGGAGCCCGATGCGGGACTCGATCCCAGGACCCCAGGATCATGACCTGAGCAGAAAGGCAGACGCTTCACTGACTGAGCCACCCAGGTGCCTCAAAACACTCTACAATTTAACTCCAGTTTTATTTTTTACTTAGCACAGGCCTTTGGCTCTAGCCAGACTTGTCCTTCATTGTCATATTTATTGCTACTTTTTATTCTTGGCCTACATTGTTTCTGGAGTTTCTTCCTTTCCTCCAGCAAACTGATCAAATAAGACTGGCTCAGCTACTACTTCCTCTCTTCCTGTATTTTGTACAGTGACCCTTCTCATCCTCTGAGAGAACAGCGCATGTCTTTTCATTGCTATCTCACCACTACCGAGCGGAACACTGCCATGTAGATTACCTTCAATACGTATTTCATAAATGGATTCATGAGTAGCTCCTGGAGTACTCACTGTGTGCCTAGCATAAGCATGCTGAGTAAGTGTTTTGAGCGCCATTGATCAGATTTGTTTTTTTTTAAGCCTCGATTTTCCTGCCTTTTACCAGATATTGCATTAACTATCCTTCACTTACGTAGTATCTGAAAAATGCTTTGACTATCTTAATTAAAAGATGGCATTCAAATCACAGCATGAGTAGTCCTCTAGTCAAATTGGTGAAACCCATCAAACGTTCTTGGGTAAACTTGGATCATCATCCTTTAACGTCTTCACGACGTTGTAGAACTCGGCATAGTTTTGATGGACCCCCATGTAAATGAACTCATTTTAAGGTACTTCTGACTTCGAAACTGATGGATACCCAGTTAGCTTTGTGCTCTCACTCTCTTTTCCTGTACGATTGAGATAAACTAGGTTGTCATTGTCGTGACGGCCAATGCCTGATTTGACTGTTCCTCCCCAGAAAGTCTCAAATTTTTGGCTTCCTCACAGTGCTGCCTGGGATGCAGCCGGCCCTCCATCCCTGAGCTCGGGGGCCCACCCAGCTTCCTTCTGGCACTGAAGGCAGCGGCTGCTCCGCCACCCTTCTCTTCAGATAAGCATGGCTTGGAAATGCTATCTTTAGAGGTGATGAGTTTTTGTTTGGATAGAATTATGACTAGTATAAAGCCCACACATGCTAACAAGCCACAGAGTGCAAAATAATTATTGAAAGCAATTTGAGAGAAAAGTGGAAAATCATCTGAGGAAAAAACAAAATTGTTCCCAAAGCTTTGGTCCAATTTTTTGCTGTTACATTGAATCCTGAGCTTTAGTTTTCTGCTGCCAGGTCACCTAAGCACTGATGGCACTGTTCTCCCTCTCTCTCTTTTTAAATTTCACTCTTTATTAAACCTTTCTACATACCTTCTTGACATTTTATTCCAAGTTAGTCAGGAAACATACTATATATCAAGCTTACCTTCCAGTAGACAACTGAGAAAAGAATTGCATTTTGCTTGTATCTTGGTTTTACTTAAATAGCATTTGGGATCACTGAGTGTTTTCTCTTATGTCCCTCCATGTGTATTAAGGTAATGTTTCTATAGAAAAAGTAAACTTCTTTACCTTAAAGAGTACACATGCTCAGTCCATGGCCTCAGTGTTGTGCGTGTAAGTTAATATGACATATGTATTATGTTCCATATATAGTGACTAACCCATTTGCAAGGCATGCCTTATTCCAGGCTGCAGATTAGCTCTGCTCAAATGCTAAAATGTGTAATTTCAAACCAATGGTATTGTCTACTCATTTTGAATTAGTTTTAATAGTACTGCCAATGACATGAGAAATAGGCATACTATACATGTAATAATATACAATAATATAGATATTATATATATAGTATATATATATACACACTATAAGATATACATATATAAGGTATATCAGACTATATATTACATGTATATTTTTTGATATTTTTATTTCTTAAAAGAAAAAATATTCTTGAAGAACAACAGAGAAAGAGAAAGGATTCGTTCCTGTAACGTTAAGGGGTAACAGACAGGTGCCATTAGTACTGCAGAGCATAAATGTAAGAAAGCGTTTATGGTTGGCCAGGGCAGGAACTTGTAAGCGAAGAAGAAGCAGAGCCATGCCGTCCCCTGGCTTCTCGTTATTACACAGCATCGGCCGGCAGAGGTATGGTTAAGGTCCCAGCAGAAGAGCCTGCCTTGGTCGGTAGGTTGGATGTGTACAGAGAGCACTCCAAGAGTGAAAATGAGAGCTGCGTGTAATGCCTACATTACATTTTATATTCATAGGTTAGCTGAACAGGCTCTAGAAAACACTGTTTCTTTAAGTAACAAGAAATACGGCAAGGTCTCTTCAGAGGCAGCATGTAAGTTGAGGCCAAGGTCTGGATGGTGGTAGGAATGGCCTTGCCTGCCAGAAATGACATCAACCAAAGGTCATGTCTTTCTGGAAGCTCAGTTAGATCAGCCAAGATACTGCTAAGTTACTAAAAGAGGGATGAGCCTCCAGGGTCATCCTATTTTCTCTAGGTCTTCATCTCTAACTTAAAATTGCATTTCCGATATTGTGCATCCATAAAAATGAATAAGGTCTTGCCATTAGCGAAAATACAGGTGCACCTAGAGGGTAGTGCGCTGAGGGAAATGTCGGACTAAGAAAGACCGTTGCCATATGATTTCACTCATACATGAAATCTAAAAATCAAGACAAATGAATAAAGAAACAAAAAGAATCAAAACTATAAATACAGAGAAAAAACTGATGGCTGCCAGAGGGAAGGGGTGCTGGGGGATGGGCAAAATACGTGAAAGGGAGTGGGAGATACAGGCTCTTGGTTATGGAATGCATAAGTCACGGAATAAAAGGCACCGCGTAGGGAATATAGTCGGTGGTATTGTAACAGTGTTGTATGGTGACAGGTGGTAGCTATGCTTGTGGGCATAGCATAATGCATAGAGATGTTGAATCACTATGTGTACACCTGAAACTTTTGTAGCCTGTGTGTCAGCTATACTCAAATAAAAATAAATAAAATAAAATAAAATAAAATTCCATTTCTGGAGTTAGAGCTAATGATTCTAACATTTTTAAATGACCCTCAATTGTTCTCTGAACTTGAGCACTGTTAATTGACCCATTTGAAAATAAATGCATTATATAGGAGTTATAATCTATAGATAACTAAATTTTTTTGGTATTTGGAAAAAGGCTGACAACATTATTGAAAACTAAACCATGAATTTTAATATGGTGGGTTAAGATTATCTGTATCCTAAAGACATGGTTTTAAAGTGTTATATATGAAGAAATGAATACATGAAGTATTTCTATCCTTTGGGGAAGGGTAGGGTATTGTCATTGTGAGAAGAAATCTGCGGCATAAAACAAAAGCCTACGATATGTCTAGTGGAAAGCACACCTGTGTTTCGGTCCATATAGGAAGTTATCTTTTGTCTTGGAAAAAGTCTCTAGAGCAGTTGTTCTCAAAGTGTAATCCTTAGACCAACATAATCAGCATCACCTGGGAACTTACTAGAAATGTAAATTCTTGGGCCCTACTCCAGACCTACTACTGAATCAGACTCTGGAGGTGGGGGCCTAGCAATCTGTATTTTTTTAAAGCCCTCTAGGAGATTCTGATGTAAAATAAAGTTTGAGAACCACTGCACTAAGTATATCCTTCATTCCCCTCTAACAGAGCATTCTGGGATTGTGATTTAAATTGTATAACAATGAAAACAATTACATCGCCCATACGTTTTTCCTTTTAAGATTTGGATTATTAAAAAAAAAATCTGCTTGGAAATTAACCACGTTTTACATTGAGTGACATGAAGGAGATTGTTGTTAGCATTTAAATTACTTTGTGGTATGAGACTCTCATTAATTACTTATGTTCTTGGTAGCTGGTGCTTTATTGAGAGGACCTGTGCTAGCATTAATAAGTGCAAACAAAGTGAAGGTCCTGAGGTTAATGAGATAGTGAAACATTAATCTGTGTTTCTTCTTTAATGTAAAATGGAGACTCATCAGGTTCACTTCATATATTTTACATTTGTCTTTCCAGGAAGAACAAAGTATGCTCGCTATGGAAGATGAGGGCACGGTGCAGCTCCCTTTGGAAGGACACTATAGGTAAGATATACATGTAAAAGCTCTGAGTCATGGCACGTGTTGTTATATACTTAAGAATTTCCTACTGTGTGGATTCCTACAAAGGTTTGTGGAAGCCGTGTTAGAGAGAAAGAACTGAAACTAGGAATTAGATTACCCTGTCCTAGTACTAAGTTCTGACACTAATAACTGTGTGAGTATGGCCAAGTAGCTTAAAATAAAGGGGTGGGGTGGCGGGCAACTGTTGTCTGTGGTCTTTCCTTCTCATATTTGTAATGTATATAAAAGCTGTCCTTCACAACCTCTAAAAGTAGCTATTGAAGACGGGTAGAGATTCAATGCCAGGATAAATGGCCTAGGTATTCACTAAATTGATCCCAGGTAAATGTTTGAACTCTTTTAGGTTACCCCTAAAATATGGCACTTCCAAAGAGATGATCTATTTCCTGAGTTGAAGGATTCAGTTATACCAGTCATTTTTGGAAATATTTATGTAACTCTCCAAAATATGCTAGTCGTCTTTAGGCACAAAGACATAGCAAAAGAATGCAAACTCCTATGTGTTATAATAAAGACTTACGAAAGAATTTGGCCAAAAATTATATGTATGCATATAAGCCATATACATGGTCTCAGAGTGCTTACGGATAATTTAAGGCCATGCCGGTAACAAAGGAGAGAAAACTTTTCTCTGAGGAGGAAATTTATCATAATGTTAACAAAAAAAGTGGAATCTTCTAGATCTTCAGGGTCTGCTGTAAAACCACATTCCCTAGGTAAAATTTTTAAAATATAGTTATCTACCATGTTATCATAGAAAGTCATTTTATCTTTTTTTAAGAAATATTTAAGTTTTAAAATCCTGTTGATTGTTTCATCGAATCGATATATTTCCAAGTGTATGTTGTAGAAACTTAGTCTCATACGGTGCCTCTCTTGAAAGGATTTTTTGGTTAGATGCATTTCCATACTGCATTCTAGTTTGGAGATTCACAATGCACTCTGGCATATTGAAGAACCCAAGTGGTACTGTAATTTTTTTAAAGTTTAATTTTATTTAATCCAGCATTTTCTAAACTCTTTTGCTTACAAGTCTCTTTGTCATATAATATCATGGAATACATGTATTCATATGACATTCTTTTGGAAGCTGGTTGATCTCATGCTTTGAGTCACTAAGGGCTGCTGGATTTGAGGAACTAAAGAACGTATGTCCAGACTGGGAAGGGAGGGAGTGTGTGAGACTGAAGGTTTTGCTCCAGACCTTTGGTGTTCCTCTTAAAAGTCTAATTTGTTGCCGTCTGTGAATAACCACCAATGAAGGTCATGTGAGGTCAGCCTAGGATTTCTCTAGAAATTTTTCTCTAGAAATTTTTTTCACAGCAGGCTATCTTTTCCACGTGTAGTAAGAAGAGTGCTGTTTTCTCACTAGAAACTTTCTTGAGCTTGGCCTGTGATTTATCTCTGCTGCTCTTTGGTTGTGTTTCTAGCCCTGGGAATATTTTAGAGAGTTCTGAATGTCACCTATAATTGGTGCCATTTTAAAATGCAAGAAAATCACCCAGCATTGTACGTGTCCTGATAGTACAGCTCTCCTAGGCATTTGGAAAGACTTCTGCCAAATACACAGACTGCCTTTATTTATTCAACAAATATTTGTTGAGTGGGTACCAAGTGTCAGGCCCTGTTTGAGTCTTGGGGGAACAGTCACAGACAATTGGTCAAGAAACCTTGTCCTCATAAAACTTACGTTCAATTAGAACAGATAGAGGTAGGGGAGGCAAAAAATAAACAAATGAACCAGTAATAGAGTATAGTACTTTAGATGGTGAAAAATGCAATGAGAACAAAAGGATGAGGGTATTCTGAGGGGATGGAAATAGGAATTTTAATAGAGTAGTCGGCAAAGGCCTCTGTGAGTAAGCGACATTTAAACGAAGGAGGGAAAGATTTGTGCCATGTAAAGGAGCATTATGGGCAGAAGGAAGAACAAGTACAAGGCCCTGAGGCAGTAGCAAGCCTGTAGTATTCCAGAACTGTCAGGAGACCATTGTATTGTGGCTAGAGAGGAAGGAGCAGGGGTGTAATAGCAGGGAATGGAGTCGGAGGATGAGGGGGGGTCAGAGCCTATGGTCCGTCTACCGGGCTCTTCCTATTGAGTCTGAGAGCTATGAATGTTGGGGCAAGAGGCTGAGCCACGAACATGCAGAACCCCATCTCTGTAATTTGAAATGAATTAGGAAACGGTAGCCAAAACCAGTTTCTATATAACTAGAATCTTTTGATTTTTCATAGATTTTTAAAAAGTAATTGTGAGACTACTCCTTATTTTTTAACTATCAAAAATACTGTACTAAGGCACGAGACTGTCCTATATTTAGTATCTGTCTCTAGACAACTGCAGTTACTTATTTAATTTTTTAATTTCATTTTGGGTAAACTATCTAGAGATGATCCATCTGTGATCAATATTTCTGATGAAATGTCAAAGACTGCCTTGTGGAGGAACCTTCTGATGACTGCCGATAACTCAAAAGATAAGGAGTCAAGCTTTCCTTCTAAAAGGTTTGAATTCCAGTATAATGTGAATTTGTGTGGATCCCAGTCATTTGATGACATGAATCCATTAGCAAAAGAATAGTATTGGTTTCCACTGGATTTAGGTGTAATATATTCCAGATAGTTCTTTTTAAAAGTAGGTGGAAATTGAAATTGGCAGTTTAATTGGTTTGTTTTTTCAACATCTCCCTTTCAAATTAAAAGCTCACTCCAAAACTGTGACAGTGGGGAGAAACAGTGCTATAAATGGGTCCCGATGCATGGCATTTTTGGACATTCATTTGGCCTACTGTTTTGCAGTAAGATTCCATTATATTCCTTCATCACTCGCTTTCTAGGACCCTCTTAGATATCTGACCACATTTTGCACTCCTCCTATTGTCCTTTCCGAAACTCCACATGCACGTGCCATGGTGATTTTGTATTTAGTATATTTCCAGGCCCCTATTCCAGCCACCTGAAAATCTTCCCTAACTTCCTTATCCTGAAACTTTCAGATCCAGAAAGTTCTATGCATTCTTATTTCTCTGTATGCAAACATTACAAACAACTCCTATAGTTGTAGATGCTAAGTTTTAAATGCATGCTGGGGGAAGAGTGTGTCCTTAAATATAAAGAGTCATCATAGGATTTCCATTGAATTTTCCAGAATTTATAAATAAAGAGTTCAAACCATCCACTCTTCTTAGATGCTGATCTGAAGAAAAATCTCTATGTTATGCTAATAGCTCTTCTTATTAAAGAGTGATTGAGGGATTTGGGGCAGTGTTTAATTATGAACTTCCTTTATTTTCATGACCTTAAATTAACTTTTTCTACTTAATTTTTATATTACATTTTTGTCATAAGCTCCCCTTCCTAATCACTCTAGAAGCTGATTCCCCAAAGGTAAGACCCTCTCCCTCAAACCTATTCCTTGGTTGTATTTCCTTATGTTCAATGGTGTCTTCTGGAAACCCGGTCAGCCTATGTTCTCTGTGTGAGTTTTGGGGAGGCAAAAGGCTTAGATCCAGTATCGGACTGAGTGTTTATGGTATTCCTATAACTACTCAGCTTTTTAAGAAGGTTTGAAGCTTGAGTGAACTTTTTTCCCACATGACTTTTACAAATGCATCATAGACAAATCAACGAATCTCACAGAACTGTATTAGTAATGACGTCAAATTTCTATATTGGAAAAAAGAAAATTTACCCTTTGAATTAAGAAATGGCAAAGCTGGGAGCTTCCGTATGCGCCACATGCTCCCAAAGCTGTAAGCTTTATGTGGCTTCATGAGAAATATTTGGAAACATGGACTCGGAAAAGACGTTACATTAGGCTTAGAGAATATCTCTTGTTGCTGGTTTTTGTCACCCCAAAATGGCATGCTGCTTCAGTGTCATCTCTATTCCAAAAAGACAGACAGTGGATGTGCAGAGTCTCCATCCCAGAAAGCTGGGGATTAGTCATCTCTCTCTCTGTCTCTTTCTCCCCCCACCCAACAACTACCTCTCACACACCAGAGGTTAATATCAGGTACACAGTAGGCTCCCTCAAAGACTTTTGGATGTTTTCTGTCTTTAACAGGGCTTTAAAATCTTCGTGTATTTCTTTGCTTGGCTCAAGGAGAAGTAATATCTTATTCTAAAACATGCGTTATCTTCCTTTCCCAGTGATCCCTGCTATAGTCTGATAGAGTCATCCTCACAGTAGCTCTGTTTTGGTAGAAGTTTGGGGGAAAATCAGAGTTATGAGAAGGGTAATTTCTCAAACCCATTGGAATATGTGCTTGTGGACTCTTTCACGTTAAAAATATGGCATTTCTCTGATTTTTTTAAAAAAAATGGGAACTCCAGGTTTATAAGCTCAAAATAAAATGCTGGCCATTGGAAATATGTGGAAAATTTGAGACAACTGAACTTACAGGTTACTTTTCTTCCTGCACTAAAATGGATCCAGAATACAGACGCTTTCTCTGTTTTCCTTTGGTTCAAGCAAAAAAAAAAAAATTTATGTCATGATATTTTAGGTACTCCTCAAAGTAAATAGTAAAGTCAAGTGATGCTTTTCATCAGAAAAACCTAGCTGTTTTAAAACAAGGCAACATGTCCAGTTTTAATTAGGACCATCCTTTATATTTTGATATAACCACTTGTTTCTTACTCTTTGAACATATGTTACCGCTAACATGAGATTCAAACTATTGTGAATGGAAGTTTACCCTTAAATGTGATAAGATCTGTAGCTTTCCATGTGGATGTATCTCTTGGTTCATGGTTAATGTCTTTCACTTTCATAACAGTGGAAACTGGCAGAAACAGTGTGGCTTCCAAAAATCCTAAAACCACCCACTAATGACAATACCCTCCCAAAGCCATTGCTTTTTCATGGTGTGTCTGTTGAAGGCATCGGAGTGTGATGACCCGGAACTCCAAAATTTTGTGCCTGCTAGAGTATCTGTTGGCAAACAAAACTAAAACCTAAAGACCAGGTCACCAGGGTCTACACCTCTGAGACCTAAGCTGGCTTCCTTGAAACTTTTGACCGCCACCCCCCTCACCCCCCGCCGCTCCTTGTTCTCCATCCTGTCCCTTGCTATTGGTCCTGCATGCCTATCAGGGTGTCAGAGAAGCCTAGATATTTTTCCTTAGTGGAGTTTGGAATAGCAGTTGTATTTTCTCCATCATTTCATTCACTTTTCGTTGGTAAAAATGTTTTATCCAGTCTGACTGAAAGCAGGATCTAAGAACTAATTGCAAATTTGACCACATCTGTAGGATATCTAATTTGATCCTTGTTCAACAGTGCAATGCATACATGTGACAAGCTCCTCAGTGGTTTATTGAATTGGAATGGCAGAAATAGGTCTCATTAAAAACCACATTGCATCAGAATAGGTGAGCAACTGCTATGTTTTATAAAACTGACACCCAAGATTGACATTTCTTGGGAAGAGAGCTAGCAACATTGGGAAAACAGCACTTGGCTTTGCCCTGGCGGCCGAGGCTAGGCTCTGGGGCCACCTTCTCTGCTGTCCTCTGGCTACCCACTCCCACCACCTTCTTATATCCTGGATTCTCCTTCTTTGCTCTGATTTTCTAGGCCTATGCCCTCTCATGACTGCTTGGTAAATGTGGTTCATAATGATTTTGCTGTGATCGAAACATAACAGTTTCATAGATCGCTGGGCAGCATGAGGGTAGCAGGTCATGTTCTGTTCTCTTCTGAAATATTATTTCCTTATATTTTAAATTGTAACTCCTTAAGGGGAGGGGCACTGTCTCATCTATCTTGTATCCCTTCATCTTTGCCGAGTACCTGGTATAGAATAGATATGTAATATATGTCTATTGTAATAGATATCATAGATATGATACATATTTAATAAAAAAAGTAATATGTTTATTACAATGAAAGTTTAGAATTGATTGGAATCCTGAAAAATGAAGGAATAAAGAGAGTAATAGCCATATGGTAAGAAGGTAGGTTCAAGTCAATAATATTTTTCATAGAGGTCTTGAGCTGGTTCTAAAATTTCTGCCTCGTAGTTGGTTGAAATCTAATCTGATACCCAAACCACTGGTTTTAAACAGGGGGAAAAACCCCAGATCAATTCATTGGTTATAGTTTTGTAACCAAACAACCAAGATGACCAACCCAGGACGTCGGGAGGAAGCACACCTGTAAATGAGGTCAACATTCTGAATCTTTTCTCACCGCTCGGTGACTATAGTGCCCTTGGGAATGTGCTGGTTTGTAAGAAGGTGACGAGCGGAGCATCATGCAGGAGCCGTGCGTGTGCGGAGAGCCCTGTGTGTCTCTGTCCCTGCAGTCTCCTACGGGGCGGTTTTTTTATTCTATCTTCATTGTGATTGAGAATACCAGCCTCAGAATTCTGGCGTTCGAGCTACAAGAGTATTTAGAAACCATGAAGTCCAAAACTAACTTACATATGAGGAAACCAAGTCCCAGAGAGATTAAATAATGAGTCCAAGGTCCCACAGTTCATCCTTAGCTTCCGGGGGACTGGACATAACCTTCCAGTTTCCAGTCCAGTCTTCCTCCCCTGCCCCCTGCTGCCCTTTTTCACTGGCTCTGTGTGGCGGAAGAGCCAGGGAGACAGGTAAAGCCCAGGGAAAAGTTAATTTGGAAAGTAGGGTAGCAGACACTTGTCATAGGAAAGGCACTTAAAGTAGAAGAAAGTGAGTCATGCCGATAGGGGAGTTAAAAATACAGAGTTAAGGCTCTCAACACATCATGTGCACACTGTCATCTCTCCTTGTGGAAGGAGAAAAGAAAAGGGAGGAAAGTTGCTTTGCTCTGACCTGTAAGTAGTGTGTGCTGAGAAGTGTGGCAGGCGTACACCCGGGTGCCGTAGACACCCGCTCACACCAGCTCTCAGCGCTGGCAGCGTGCCACGGATGGCAGAAGCTCCGGCACTTCTTACCTGATGGTGCCGGGTGGTGGTGACAACTGAGAAGGGCTGTTTCTAGCTTGAATTGGAGGAAAAACAATTTTAAAAACACACTGGGAGAATGTGTCTAAGTTATTGACCACTAAGAAAGCTGTGCAGGAGGCCGCATAGGAAAAAAAAAAGGTTTTAACTGTCACTTTATTACTTTGGGAAGAGTTATAAAACTGAGGGTTTCCCCACCACCAACTATTTCATACATTTATATTAAGGGACAAAGTTACCAGTAAAAATGGGTGGACTATTCCGGCTCAGGGCCCCAGGTGACAGGGAGGGACGCGGGAGGCCTCAGGTGTGGGGGCTCTGCCCCGTGCTGGGAGGCGTTAGGGAGTGAGGGCTTCTCCCCTCTGGAAGCATGTGCTCTTGCTGGGAGCTTCCCGCCTATGAACACATGATTTGAATTTTCCATGAAAACTGTCCACATGAGAGTAGGAAAAGTGTTCATTGGGAAAATATCGAAAAAAAGCACAGACAAAAACAGTAGAGTCTTATTACCAACTTGCCCATCCATCAAGTTAATTGGAGAACAGACAAAACAGAAGTTACTTGGGAAGGAGCTGATTCTGGAAGGAGTGAGGTGAGGGCCAGGATGAGAGTTAGTCTGCGCAGGTGTTTGGAGGGTGGTGTGTGGGAGTGAACATGTCCTCCAGACCAGCGGAGATGTGTCTGTCCTGCTGGCCACAACACAGTGCTCACCAAAGATCCTGATCTGGCGTGTGCACAGAGGACGAGCCCCTCGCAGCGAGCCCTGAGATACCTCCCGGGGCATCTCGCTGGTGTTCCCATGGCGTCGGTGCTTTCTGAAGACGGGCGGGGGTGGGGTGGTTGGGGGCATTTTCAGCAATCATAATTCCTTTGGCCAAACGAGGACGGTGGTATCGATCCTGCATGCTTTTGGAACTGTTTTAAAATGTCTGGTTTTTGCTTTCTAGTTCCTATTTTTTCAATTTCCCCCTTTCTGCAGTTCTCGGTTTCTACCTCCCTGAGTGCAGAGGATTTTAATTGTTGCTATCTAGCTATGCTTCGCAGCATGAAAGAGCAATGCTGAGGGCCCATGTGGTGCTTTGGGGTTGATGGGGTTTGTGTCTGAGCAAGCAGATCTCACAGTAGCCGCGCGGGATTGCAGTAATAAATTTCTCCTTTTTTTCTCCCCCTGTAGCATTGAAAGCCGAAAAGAGAAGAAAGCTGACTCAGGGAAAGGTGTTGACAGGGAGACTTGTCTATGACTTGATCTTCAATTTATTTTTTACATATATATGAGAAGAGTGCCACAATTATTAATAAAACTGCTTTGATCATGTATTGTAAATTCTGTCTCTCATCCCAAATCCACCTTCATACTGTAAGTAGCGCAATACTTGTTTCATTTCTGTGTTTAAACTTCTGAGCAGTGAGACACCCTTGTGAGCATACATGATAGCTAATGCAAGAATCTCTGTGTTCCTTGCTGTATGTTAGACATTTGTAAACACTGGATTCTCATGCTTAGTTTTATGAGAGCAATAGCTTTCTTAAAGAGACGTCAGATTTACCTAGTTTGTATTTTCCTACTTTCGTGACCTGAAGCTACCTGATAATTTCATTCAGAAGAATTTTGAAAGGTAGTCCTACTCCTTTTTATTTTTTATAGCTTAGCATTAGTGACTTATTTCAAAAGACCCAAATCAAAAGGTTAGTTTGGAAGCATTTTTTAATAATTGTATTTATGCATTTCCTTGATTTATTATGATACATTTAATACTTAAGAGTTTATATGTAACTAAAACTAAAGTCATTTGAAAAAAATATATAGAAACCTGCTCACAACTTGTTTAAAAGAATGAGAAACTAATGCAGAGTCAAATAGTGTTTGCTTAACAATTCAAGTTGTGATTACACCGTCAAACACTCAGCTTGTAGGAAATGCTTCAGGAAAACTTTGTAGGTTTTGTGAGATTTTCAATATAAACCTTTATCAGAAATATGCTGTTAAATTTCTCTCCCGTTAAAAACAAATGTTTTCCAAATAAACCTATTCTGTAACACCCGTGGAAGGCCCCACGGTGAGTCCTTGTACATGAACTCTCACTCCTGTATAGTTATTCTGCAGCTAAAGGTCACGTACTGCTTAATGCTGCTTCTGAATCATGTGCTAAGGTTAGGCTGACAGGTCTCCAACTATATTTTTCTCTTCTGAAAAGCTCTTTTCCACTTTTTAATTGAATGCATGTTGTAGAAAAATAGTCTTTTCAATGAATATTTCAGATTCTGTTCGAGAAGATTCTGTAGATATTTCAGTCCATAGGAAAGAATCCATTTTTACTAAGCTTGCACAAGAGGAAGGAAAGTTAAGAATTTTTGAGCATTACAAAAAACACGGTATTTCATTTCATTTTAGATAATGCGAAGTTAATCAAGACAGAATCTTGTAGTGCTCTGATTTCCTAAGAATGACCACTGATCATCAATCTTATGATCTGCAGCGTCCAATTTTATAAATCAGAGCCCCGCCGCTTTTCCAGACTAGTAATTACATATTTTGTGTATCAGTGCACATGAAAAGTGAAAAAAAAATCCTCTTGTGATCAAGCTTATGAGGGAAATAAAAAATCCCAACAAAGCCTCCATAAGACTCAACATTTTGATATTTCAGAAAACTCCCCTCACAATCTTTTAAGGAGCCATTTCTTTTATGGAATGTAAACCTAAAAACTATAAGAATAATTTGCAGTTAATACAGTCTGTGTTTATAAATGCCGAGGAAAAATACAGAAACTTTTCATTCCAAGTGTGTTGCCTTTGTGTGTTTTATAATACAGATTCCACATTGTAAACATTCCCATTGTTGTATGATTTAGACTAGCTGTATGTGCCAGTCAGTCCCCAAAGCAGCCTCCTACTGTTTTAATATATTAATAACTGTTCTGTTACAAATGATCATAGTGAATTAAAACCTTCACATGATCACTTATTTGAATAAGCAATCATACCCAATGAAATTCTGTATTTCTGAGTATTTTTATAGTCATTTTGTTCTTGTGTGAATTTTAATGCTATCTCTATGTTAATCCTAATATTTTGAAATCATATAAAATATAAGAAAAAAATGTAGTGTTATATATTTCCTCCTAATTTCAGATTCCTGGTCAAAATTACTGAATATCTTGAATGTAATTTATTGCAAAGTTCAAGTAATATGTAAATGTGACTAGGATATTGTGTTTTTCACAACTAAGAAATGTTATGTGGAAATAAATATTTATCCTAATTAATTTCCTTGCATATTTTAAATTGTGATGCAAAGTGTCTTGTTTTTTTTCTCCTTAATCAGCAAATCAATGTAGAACATTTTGACCGAACATAATATTTAAACTTAAACACCCCTGTTAAGAAAATTTGGTGATGCAGACGTTTCTAGAGTATTCTGACAATTTGAACTTTATGAAAAGAATATTATGTATGTAGTAGGATATATCTCTTCATTTTTCCAGAAAGCAGTGACTTGGGTGCAAATGGCATTGCTCCCAAGACTAGTGAAATCTTCCAAGGTCATTAGTAGGATTTCCCATAAGTAGAACTCCTTAGACTTCTGTTTTCAGCCCAACCCCCCAAACCCCACCATGGGAAAGGCATTTCCTAAAATCTCTCTCCTCCCTGTTTGTTACTATGGGTCACATGGGACCATTATTCTTTTGTAGCCATCTGGCAGTATGTTATGGAGATAATTACATTCAGAACTTTAATGTACTGGTTAGTATTTTTCTTTTGACTTGGGAGTTTACTTTATAATTGCTACCATTAAACATCCTTTGATATTGGGAAGTTTTTTCCTGAATTTAATCTGAATATCTCCTTGGTATAGTTTAAATCTACAGCTTAATTGAAACTCTTCACTGACGATTCACAAGCAACTTGTATTTTAACACTATCCCTAGATCTTTTAGGATTTTTCTTGGCTCTTAAAAGTGTGGCTTTCTTTCTTTCTTTCTTTCTTTCTTTCTTTCTTTCTTTCTTTCTTTCTTTCGTCTTTCTTTTTCTTTCTTTCTTTCTTTCTTTCTTTCTTTCTTTCTTTCTTTCTTTCTTTCTTTCTTTCTTTCTTTCTTTCTTCTTTCTCCTATCTGCACCTCCATTCCTGTTTAACTTTAGCTGTTAACTCGTGGTCACTTGACTATTTTATGATTCTTTCAAGATTGCTACCCAAATGTTCTAATAAGTATCTTGTCTATTCATTCATTGAAATGAAATAAGATTTACAAGCACTTGAAAATTTGATGAGAGTAATTTGGATATGGTGGTTCTCTAAATATCTATTTGGAAAGGCTACTTGCAATCAGTCCCCTTGAAGAAGCCCAGTATTCAAGGATTACCGGTAATATTTTATTTTCCAGATCTCTTTGGGTGTTCTTCTGAGAAAGCTGCAGCTCACTGATACAACTGTCATTACTGCTCAGTTCTGTCGGTGTATGGGCCACTACTTTTTTGAGCTGGAACATTGAAAATAGAACTGTGATCCTTGCTTCTAAGGGCACAGTAGACACAGAGCCATGACACAATGTGACATGTACCGAGTTGGCTGTATAATGAAAACAGCGAATAACCCAAACATGGATCTTTCAGGAGGGCAGAGTTCGAGGAAGATATTATATAAGAGGTAGCATATGAATTAGGATGGAAATGGGGAAGGAAACCTACTCCAAGAGCTGCAAAGATTCTCAAACACAGGCCAGTATTGAAATAAGAATGAAATTAAACAGTAAAGATATATGGTGTAACTGGAGCCTGACATATTTCATGTACGGCATGTTTGGAACGAAGCGAACAGCCCAGTGTGGTGGAGTGTTAGGAGAGCAGTGAAGACCTGTAAGAAAGGGTAGAAATACAAGCCGATTATATTATAAATGATGTTAAGTTCTGTATTAGGATATTTGAACTTTATACCTTAAATAAAGTTTTGAGTAATGGAGAGGCATGAATTTCTGGAAAGATTAGTCTAGCAGCACAGTGGAAAATATAGTGGTGAAAAAAGTGGAATCGGATTCCTTAGGGATCCTGTACCAGGATGATTCTGAAGCTCAAACCAAACTCTGTGAATGGTGTATAAACGTTATTGTGATTAAAACCAAGTAGGCTTAAGCATGCCCCTCAGGTACTTAAGTAACTCCAGACACATAGCTTTACTAGAAATCGTTTTATGTAGAACAAGGCATATAGATAGATAGATGATAGATAGATAGATAGATTTTGAGTTGTATTTGAAAAAAAATGTTCTGAAAAGCATGATATCAACAGTAATCCTGAGACTATTAAGGAAATCTAAATGTAGTACCAAACGCGGCCAATGGCAGCGCTTATGAACCCAGAAACCACCTTCCCCCACCCGCCTTTTCACCCTACTCATCTCACCATTCTTACCATAGACTTCGCTTTATGTCTAGGTACTCTTGCCTTCTGGTGTGTGTAGTATAGATTTCTGCCATGTGACATTTCTTCATTTGTTTATAAGCTTTTTAAAGATAGGAATAGTGCTTTATCCGTTCTTTGTAACTCTCCGGAGCTTAGGTCTGTGCTCGGCTCTTTATGCAGCTGGGAAAGGCTGGACAGAACCCTCAGTGAAGTCTATCGCACGATGCTGCTGCTCCATTTATTAAGAATGGTGAAAGATCCGAAAAGGATTCTCACCGTCATGTCAGTATGGAAACAGAAGCAAATACTTATTGATCACCTTCATGTGCCCAGCACCTGGAGGTAGACACAGACACCTAGGGTGAGGCCCCGTATAAACGATGGAGTCAGCAGTGGAGTCATCAAACCAGGATCAAAAGCTATGTAGTGTGACCGGGGCGGGAGGGGGGTGTAAGTGCCCGGCATGGATATGCCGGCAGAGTTATACACAAATCTTCACAGCAATGGCACAATTCTGTGAGGTAGGTGTTTTTGTACTTCTTTCAGATTAGGAAACTGAGGCTCAAAGAGGCTAAGTAATGCTCTTGAAAATGTTTCTCACTGTGAGTGGTGATGCGGTGATTGTAACCCACGTCCCCCTCATCTAGGCTGCAGTGCGCTGAGTCTCCAACAGGGGGCGAGGAGTGACTGGCTTCCTCCTTAACCGGCTCCTCATTCTGGGTCACGCAACCAGAATCAGGTTAAGATGAGTAATATTTCTTCCCAGGATGTTACATTTTCTTTGTGACTCATATTTCTGTGATCAACATTGGAAACCAGACTTAGCCAAGGAAATGCTTGGCTCACAAGTCACAAGTATCATGACTTTGGATAGAAGAAACTTAATGAAATAATCAGGGTCTCACCAAATATGTGTTTGAAATCATCTGACAAACTTGGGGTGAATTGTTCAGATGAAAGATTATGAAGAATAAAAAAACTTAATTGAGTTGGTTGAAATTTAAAGTCTGTAGCATCAGAAAAGAATCCCCTCTCACGTTAGCAGTTAGGAAAGGAACTTTCTTTTTATTAATTCAAATTCTCAAGTACAAATGTTAATATTGTCACAGAAAGGTGATATGCAGAAAGATGATAAATTTCCACTGGGCATGACATTAGTCTTATTAACAATACCATGCTCTGAGTTTTTCTGATGGGCAGTGACGTTATGCTTTATTACTCACGTTCGTCTCTCATTCTCAATCACCTGGATCCCTCAGACATCCTGACTACACACGCCAGATCACTCAGGATGTACGTAAAAAGGTTCTCAGACACCACTGAAAGAACTGTCACAAAATTGGCAGAACAAAATTCTCTTACTTTATGAAAAAAGCCATTCTGGTGTTTTGGTATGTTTTTCATTTAGAACTTACTGAATCTTAAATATTGTACAAATCTAGTAGTTTTATAAATTGGAATTCGCATGTCACCTTCGGGCAAAAGAAGCAAATGCCACGTAGTAGAACTGGTAGCTTCAGTGACCACCTGTGAATAAGAACGAAAATACCCAGAATGACACACAGCCTGATGTGATCATTGATCTTTATGGTGGTGCCTTTGAGTCCTTAAGGATGCACTGAATTATGTTCCATGCCTTCTATTTAAGAAAACATGGAGGTATGGAATCATTTTTAGCAAGATTTCCCAAAAAAAATGTTCAAAAATAATTTTTAAAGTGATTTTCTAAAAATCTTGAGCAAAACCTAAACTGCATCCATAGAAAGGATGTGAACACCGCTTCTTTGGCGTGGGCTCCCCCGGGCGCGGTGCGCTCCCACAGGTTGTGTCGGATGGGAATCTCAGCATCCCGGTGCCCGCCGAGGCTGCAGCTGTCAACGGCGGGCAAGTCTGCATGGCTTAGTGCTAGGATTAGTTCCTATGTGCTTCCAGCTTAGCCTCAGGCTAAGTTTCTCCTGAAGGTGTTCACGTCTTTACCTTCCTTTTCCAATCAGCCAATTTCAAACTCTTTTATTGGAGAGTAAAACGTGTCCTGTGAGGGTGGAATGAAATCCACTTCAACCTCAATCACATCATTACCACTTGTAACCCTCATTATGTGAAAAATATGTGCTAGGATTTTTTTACCTCTGGGCTCCAGAGAAAATAACATGTGTAGAAACTAAAGGAACGATGAATCTTACGGTTTTGATATTGTCCAGAAGTTGTACAATATCAGATATTATACAATGGTCTTGGTATCTCTGAGGTATCTGATATTGTGAAATATCTACTATTGTACAATGGTCTTATTGATATCTGTGAAATAGCTGATATTGTTAACAACTAATACTGCCAAATGGTTTCAATATCTGTACCCATCTGATATTGCACAATATCTGGTTCCAATTAAAATAAAAGAAGAATTTCTATTTAATTTGCTCTTATGACTATTAGTTCAGTCCAGGATGTGGACATATGATCTATGACTACTGTTTCTGGATATGGAACTCTGCAGAGATCGGTCCAGTTACTCACGATGATTGAGCTCTATTAAGAAATAGAATTATGACAAGAGCCCTACAGGTTTGCAGGTCGATTTATAGCTCTAGTGCATGAGTGGATTTGGGACGTCAGGTGAAGCTACCCAATGGCATGCTCCCAAGGTGCAATCGAAGCTGAATTTCACAACCTCTGCCCATTCTTATGCATGACTCACCAGTCTTATGTTGAATTGATAGATTTTTTCCATTTCTTCTATTTTTAGATTTTTGTGCTGGAGCTCACTCTGAGACAACTTTTTCCAGTAAATGGTCTGAAGTTAAGTTTGAGTTCATAAAATCAATTTTTTAAAACAATGAGGCCATTTTGCAAACAATTGAACAAAAAAATCATGTTTCCTCAGTTATCTGCTAGACTAAATGCAGCATCTGAAATCTATGCTTTCATTAATATAGATATATCAGCCCAAAATAGTCAAACACTTGAGTTACTGACTCCTTAACTTACACTGAGATGTTATTGTTGATGTTATTTGTTCTTATAACATGAGCCTCATCACAGTTTCCTGGAATAAAATTATATATTATGTATCACCTAAAAAATAAAAATTATTTGGGTTTTTCAAAAGCTATATATGTTTGTGATAACAAATTGTATATGTATTACATAAAAGCCCTACAAACTGCTTAATTTAACACATTTTTATGTATCTTTTTTTTTTTTTTAACAAAAACTGAACTCTCTCCATGTTTACAAGGCAGTCTGGGGTAACAAGCAAAATAAACAAGAGCCTTTTTGGATAAGCGTGTCCATATGCCAACGTGGTTTAGGTCTCATTCAAGACACAAAACGCATTACCTCTGAAAAAATGAAGGAACATTTATTAAATGACCAGGAGAAATTCCACCGTATGTAGAATGAGAATAACAATACATAACTTTGTAGTTTATTTTTGATTTTTAAAAACAAGGCCAAGGAAGTTAAAATATTCTCTTCATTAAGATGCTCAAAGAAATGAACTAAGAAAAATTGATGCAAGGACTCCTTCAAGTTCGAATTTGTGATACAAATATTTTCATCTTTTAACAGGGCAAGCTGATGTGTTCACATCTCGGTTCCAAGCTGCCTCTTTCACTAGGAAACATCAGTAGTTGTAAGGCACAGTGACAGTGCTTTCCCCTCCCCCTTGCTGTGTGTTTGTCGCACCTATAGCCGTAGCTGGCACCTGGGGGCCTTGCATTGTTGGCAGATTCCCTCTCGTTTCTTTGGAGTCTATTCAACTGCTGTGGTTTTACTCAGAAGTCAGTGTTTTGCATATATGATTTCCTGAGACTGTTTGAATAGTCTTTCTCAGAAAACCGTGCCAGTCTGGCTGCGAACAGCTCTTCTCCAAGAGTTGCTGACAGGAGCCTGGTCGGGTCATCGTGCTCGGACGTGGGTTCCCAGCCAGACCTACTGGCTCCTTCCCCTCACCCTTCCCTTCTTACCCCTGTCTCAGTGACGTCACTGCTCACATCATGCCATCCCTTTGAAGAAGAGAACGAGATTTGGACTGGTCCAGTTAGAAAAGAATAAAATGCTTCCCAGGGAACCTATGCAAAGCTCCCATAAAAACAATTCAGATTTGTTGTTTCAGCAACGGATGTGGAAATGATTTTAAATAATAAACAAAACCAGACGGAATAATTCAAACTTCAGTAAGGTAATAATCTGTTGCAAAGACAGAAGTCCCTATTTAGGGTTACAGACATGAGATTGGGGAACAAAGGTAACCTTGAATTTCTTGATTTGAGTGTACTTTTTCTTAAGATCATCATCTTAACAGTGCAGTTTTGAGATAGAACAAAAATGGCTGTTAATAAGGTCGGGCATGTTTGGAGGTGCTAAGGTAAAGAGAAGCACTGTTTTATGAAGTGGCTCATGTGGGTATATATGTGCTGGTGTGCCGTGCTGCTGGCAATCCCGTGGTCTTCGTCTGTGTACCACTGCAGAGAAAGAGAAAGGCCGGAATTAGGAAGTCAGTTGTCTTCTTCTTTTTTAGAAAATAATTCAAATAAGCTCTCATGAGCACACATAGAATTAAAACATTGTTTTAAGGGTATGTGTATATATATATATATGGTAATGAAACTATCCAAATCCACTTTCAGATTTGACTCAAAGGACACTTAGAACCACATCATTCACAGGAGAGAATGTTTATCCCATTAAGCACACTAGTTTTAGTTAAGTGTTATCAAGTGTCAGATTTCTCCTACACTGCAGGAAGAGAAACTGTATTAAAATAAATGAGTTTTTTATTTTTTTATTTTTATTTTTTTTTATTTTTTTAAAGATTTTATTTATTTATTTGACAGAGATAGAGACAGCCAGCGAGAGAGGGAACACAAGCAGGGGGAATGGGAGAGGAAGAAGCAGGCTCATAGCGGAAGAGCCTGATGTGGGGCTCGATGCCATAACGCTGGGATCATGCCCTGAGCCGAAGGCAGACGCCCAACCGCTGTGCCACCCAGGCGCCCCAAAAATAAATGAGTTTTTTAAAAGCACTTTTTCCTAATATATGTTACCAAGGAACTAGAAAAATCTATTTCAATATTTCATACATATGTTTGACATGAGGTCAAAAGTCAAATGTATTATTGGCAAACACTTTGATTTTTCACCAGAATTTTCTATCTGTATGTCTGACATTTATGAAAGAGTTGATGACTTGAGGCAAAAATTTATCAACGCATCCCACAATAAACAAGTAGGAAGTCACTACCAGGTAAACATATATTATGGAGACATTAATAAAACTTGAAAAAATTGCCTAATTAAAATATCATTTCTTTGAGTAGCAAAAAACCTCTTACAAGAATCTGACCCCAAAAAATATAAGCCAGGTTTGGGTTTTTTTTTTTTTTTTTTTTTTTTTGGTATCCAATAACTGGCCCACTCTAATTCAGTGGGCACCATTTGAACTGATCACAGAGCAAAGTGTGTGTGTGTGTGTGTGTGTGTGTGTGTGTGTGTGTGTGTGAAGAGAGTGAGGAAAAGAGGTTTTCTAGCTAATAGAGGCAAGAAAGCATTTTATACAAAAATATTTAGTGCAACACACATGCATATACATATATACAAACATACATTTAATGTATGTTATACACACACACAACATCTTTTCGTTTTTCTTCTTGATCTGAAAAGGTCTAGAGCAAAAAATGAATCTGACTTACTATCTAGAAACAGCCTACTGTACAGGCAACAACAGCACTAGCCATTTCCAACTCTATAAAACAAGCCTAATTGTTTATTGCCTGGGGTTGTTCAACAAAAGGTACCCCTGCCATTGCAAAAACTGAAGCATGCCGATTATTAATGCCCCACTGTTGTCAGAATGGCTAGTAATACTTACTAGACAGAAATGGATTTTCATATTGGAGCTGAGCTATTATGAGGCTGGTTTCACTTTAGACTTACTCTGCCGCACATTTACTGAGTAAGTGATTGCTTCTGAATCCAAACAGGGAGAGATGGAACAATCACATGGGTAGGAGAGCACTGTTCTGACACTCCCGAGATATGCAATACTGTGCTGCTCAACTCCCAAGTCTCTAATAGTTTTGAACATTACTCTCTCTATGGCTTAAGGATATCACTTCCAACTTCTCATTGGGCAAATAAAAACCCTTTTAATTCTGTCCCGGTCTCCTGGGACTGCTTGAGGGGAAGGAGCGGGAGAGGGGAAATCAAGACCCCACCAGCAAGTTCTCCCCTTTTGCAGCAAGCTTTGCTATACCATTGCTTGGAAATCCACTCCGGCATCCACCAAGGCCTTGGAGATCTGAGCCGACTGCTGAAAGTGAACGTTATCTGCAGGGAGAGAAAGGGAACACAAAGTATCTAATAGCCGCTCCTTTTCTGATGGGAAGGGTGGGAAAGGCACAAGAAGAAAGGGACTATTTGAAGTTCTAGGACTTCGCATCCCATTTAGCCCAAGACAAGTGAGTTGTGGAAAGCAACACTGTTTTATTGAAGTAAATGTAACAGTCTTGCCCCTCATGCTTTTGTTTTGTCAGTAGTGAAATTGCAAACCTGTCTGTGATACTAAAAAGTCTAATTAACTGAAACTCACCATCTGCTGTTCCATGAATAAGGAGGTACTCAACTTGTTTAAAATTTTCAGCTCTGCTCATGACTGTTGAATTCTGGAATTGGGAAAAAGAATGTCATTATTCAAAAAAAGATCTGCCATAAACTGATTTTTCACTTCAGTTTACAAAATAAAATGTTTTCAGCTGGGGCCCCCTTTGATACAAAATATAGCAAACCGATATTTAAGCAAATGCTGTCTCCATGCATGGCAGAATGCACAGCATGCCCTGTGCCTGGGAGACAAGACTGGAAAGGGAGGATGCCACATCTTCCTTGCACATGCAGGCAGAGGGCACCTGCCACCAGGGCTGCACGCAAAGCCCCTTGAGTCCCAGATCCCAGATTGGCTATGTCCTATGCATTAGCACAGGGCAGAGTCTCATATTAGCAATGTATGTTCCATGGGCTTATGCTGTAGTTCAGCCAAAAAGTGTATTGCCATGGCAACCGTGTGTCACATGGTGCCATACATGCTACATTTCAAAGAGCCTGTACATAGCATTTGCAACTAAACATACTCTGCAATATGTCATATGAACTTTGGTCCACATTGCTAGGCAATGAATGAGAAGCAAGTATTACCTCTTTTGGAACAGATGTTTAAAACCTAGGCAAATGTAACATATGGGAGGGGAATGGGGTGCAAAAGATCAAGCATGGCCTTAGAAAATCAGTGGGTTGTTGTTGTCTGCTTCGTTCTGTATCAGGGAAAATCCTGCTATTGGATCAGCCAGAGAAATTGGGCGAAAAATTGGGAGGTAAGCTTTTTGAAGACTGGCCTCAGTGAGGCAGGACTTCTAGAATGGGGGTGGGGCCTTCGATGAGAAAGTCTTTGAAAGCACAGAACTGGTCATCTGATCTTGATTTGGGGATGTTTACAAAGTTGGGATGAAGGCAAAGGTGTCACAGAGGCATCGTAGTGCCTCTGGAAGGAGGCGAGCTGGAGTCTGCTTCTCTTGACTCCTTACAGTTTGGGCACAGGGAGGGCCGGTAGTTTTCCTATAGGATTAAAAATCATCCAGCTATTCCTCCAGCATCTTGGTAAATCGAAGTCAACTTTATGAGTGCCAAGGTAGGTATTTTACAGATCTCTTTGTAGCTAACACCAGCTTCGTACTTTTTGATGGGAACCCTGATGGTCTCAGGAAGGGGACAGGGCTAAGGGAACTGGATTTGGATTCCAGCCCCGGCTTCAGCATCAGTGAGCTGTGCACCTGGAGACATGCTGCTCTCTGAGTCTCTTTTTCTGTAAAACGGAAGTATTTGCAAAAAGCACTGCTCTCTTCAATCCTGCCAACAGTCCTCTGAGATAGGTCCACAGCAATCCTGCTTTCTCCATGGCGACCCCACGACTCAAAAGTGACGAACTCGCACTAGGTTACATCTGTACGAAGTGTCGGAGCTGGACACAAGGTCTGAGAGCAGAACCTCTTTTACTTCCTATGCCGCTCCGAGGCCGCTCAAATTCCAAGCTGCTCACGATGTGGCCTTCCAGCAAAGGGACCCTGAGAGCCAAGGTGACTGTCCTGGAACTTGGGCGGCGCGAGCGCGCTGGCTATCCCTTCGGCCGCAGGGGTCCCATGCCTTCCTACGCGGAGCAGGTCCGAAGAGAGCTGCTCTGCACGGCCTGTGAGAGGTGGAAGCGTGTTTTCTGAACCTGCAGCTGCCGCAGAGCCCAAGGCGGCAGCAGAACCCCGAGCAATCTCCGCTCCTCAGAAAGCAAGGGGTCAAAACCAACCTCCCCAAAGGGCAGAGTAGGATTCAGGGCTTGAGCTGCCAGACGCTGGGGCTCCAGCACCGCCGGCGAACGCGCACCGGGCGAGCCGCAGGCCCCGACGCTCCCCGCGACGTGCCCCAGCCGTGGCCGCTCGCTCGGCCTCGGTCCTGCCCACGCCGAACCCAGCGCTCGGCCACCGCGGCACACGCGGCTGCCGCCCCGACACCTGACCCGCGCAGGCAGCTCTGCCACTTCGCCTCACCTCCAAAAACCCCACGGGCCTTCCTGGCTTGGCAGCTCGAACAGCAAAAGCTGCTCCTACAACCTCCACGAGCCATGAAACTGAGAAATGTCATTGAAACATAGAGTAATAGTTAGGAGACATATAAATACGCAGGACAGTTAGCAAGGAATGTGATAACTACTGGAGTTTGGACCAAAACAGTTTCTGGCTGCCTTTTTTTTTTCTTAAATGGAGTGAATACAGGCTGAAAGAAGACAATTTTTATAAACAAGTAAAACCCTGAGCCTAAGATAAATGTTGTGATGTACACACTGTAGCTGTGATGAACTAGACATGGTGAGAAATGCAACATACTGAGAAAAAGACGAAAACTGTGATAAAAGTGTCATGATGCAAATTGTTTTACATTAACAATATTACACTACAAAGAAAGAAAGACAAATACTTTAATGCAGCACGAGAAAAATAAAACAAAAGCCTCCCCGGCAACGGTGAGCTAGGTGTGCCCTTTCCATGCTCGCTTCCCCCTGCTCCCCGGGAGAAGCCTCCAGAGGGGCCTCCGGGCGCGAGGCGGACCGGTGGACGGGCAGCCTGGAGGCCCACGCCGGCTCTCAGGCTCTCAGGCGGCAGAGAGCATCCCCCCCACCCCCCGAGATGCGGCCGTGGCATCTTGCCTCTGGCACCACCCATCATTCCCTACTGGACCCAGAATCCTGGCTTCTCCCTCGAGACAGACCCTTGGCGGTCCACCGCGCGGAAGGCAACCCCGAAGCCAGAGAAAGAGGCGCGCATTAACTGAAGATGTGGTTAATAATCGGAAATAATATCGCCGTGCTATTTTAACCCACTAAAATAGGATCATCCCCATTTGCCTATCGATGGGAACAGAAATAGAAAAGGAAATGGATGACTAAGTTAGAAGCCGAATAGTCTATCACCAGCTACTAAAAAGGAAGCTCAGAGTGATAAATGGGCAAGGATGCAATGGTGGTGCAGTTGGCACTCTCCCGAGGCTAGAAACTTCCGGAGAGCCCCGCTGTCAGCAACAGTCTGGCAAAGCGAAGTGGGAAGGATTGGTCCAGTGGCAGTGCCGAATCCACAGCATCTCTGCGAGGAGCTTTTCCTTCAAGCCCTAAGAAGAACCATCTGTAACTGCTTGTCGGATCATGCCGGTTCCGCAGTCACCTTCCGGCAAATAAATCTTTGTATTTTTGAAATAAAGAGGGAGCTGATAAGAGCGGGGAAGTACTGTAAGAAACGGAAGTTCTAACAATTTTTAAGCTGCCCCTTGTGCCATCGAGGACCCATAAGGACAACCGGCTTCCTGAGGACGATGAGGGAGGCAGGTGCCATGTTTCGACAGCTTACCTCAGGCCAGGCACGGGGGTCCCATTTAATCCTTTCAATAACCCTGTGAGGTAGGCTTGATGATCCCCATTTTCCAGATGAGGAAACTGAGGTTCAGAGAGCTTACGCAACCTCTCCGAGCTCACACTGCTAGTAAATGGTGGAAACCAAATTTGAGTAGAGGTCGAACTCCGAAGTCCATTCCCCTTAGCATGATGTTCTAGTGTCCCTTCACATCCCAGCCAACAACTCCTCCCCGTTCCCAGGCTTTCTCGGAAAGGACAAACGGCCACCGGTCTCACAGACAGCCCAGCACGTCAGGGAGCTACTCCGGGTGCACCGACTTCCTCTACGCGTTCTCCAGCTTGCAACCGAAACCTCATCGATAGCATTAAGTAATCCTATTTTAGGAAGCACCATTAGTGCCACAGAAAACAGAGGCCAGAGAAAATTGTTGAGAAAAAATTATTTCGACCCACTCTACCGGATGTTTTCCTTGTTTACATCTATCAAACAACTGTATCCGTGAGACGCCAAGGAAAGAGAGCCCATCAACCCGACAGGGGGCCCTACCTCAGTCCTCACCAAGCAACACTGGCTTCTTTAAAGATCACACAGCAGTCAACATTTTATCAGCACTCAACAAACAAGTTAAGGTTTGGCTTAAATCTGAAGGTCTCTCTCCCTTTGGCATATTCTGGGATAATAGAACAAATGTCAAATCAGTACAAGATGGCATATTTACAAAATTGCACCCTGTTTTGCATAACCTAACGATGCAGCAGTTCTTAAGGACTGAACATTTCAAATCTGCTAGCAGAAGACTGCCAAATCTATGACTGTTTCATACACTTGCCAAAAGCCTATCAAATTTTGAGCAAAATGCAAAATAAATCTCCTCTACAAGTTAAATCAGTCCCTTCTGTGTGTTCCAGGCTGCCCTCTTCCCTTGGCAACAAGGCTCAGGACTTGGGCCCCATTTCTCTTGCCCTTGATCTTCTGCTTCTCTGCGGATTCATAAATCCATTCCCACCCCGGTCTGTGTCCTGCTTTACGGGCCGCCATTTGGCCTGCTCTTCCCACAGCCCTGCTTCCATGTTACCCGTCGGTTCAGCCAACCTGCTTCACAAATCCCCAGAAAACCAGCTGTACCTGGTACTCGTGCGGCTGTGCTGCTCGGCCTCGTCCCTCTCTGCCACCCCCGCAGAGCGCCTATGCTCTCCCTCTTTATTCCTGAGTCTTTCTTTATTGGCTTCACAGGAGCGCCCCTCCCTCTCTCACCCCTCAGCATCTACGTGTTATGTAACATTTTTGTGCCTCAGTTTCAGTGTCAATAAAATGAAGATAATTAAGCACTTCTCTCAGAGAATCTGAGGGAGAACTGAACCTAATAATCCTTGTGAAGAGCTTAGAATAGTGTCTGCCCGTGGAAGCAAGCACTTAATGAATAAATGAGAAAAATGAATGAAATAAATGAAACTGGATCCCACCCCCAACCAGTTGAGAGGAGCTGGGGGGGAAGGTGAAACCCTAACTTCTTGGCCACTTCCTTTCCCTGCCCAGCATGCTCCCAAGGTACAAAATTCCTGGGGCTCATCACAATTAGAGAACCACTTCTCTTTTCCATACATAGGGGGCACTCTGTCATATTTGAGTTCATGCTTTACTAGCTACTCTCCTTTATTTCTCTTTGATAATTTTGTGTGCACATCTTTCCTCACCAACAAGGTAATAAACTTATGAACAATGAAAATACCAAGGGCCTTGGATGGGTGAGTGAAAGTTGACCGTATGTTTATTTTTGAAAAAGGTTTGACTAAAAGACCTACGACTGACCCTATGAACGACTACCTGTCAATGTTCGTGAGCAACACACTCCTCAAGGTGTGGCGGTAGTTGCTATTGGCTTTTTGCTGTTGGGGGTGAGGGCTGTCTCATTGCCTATCAGATTCCTTTGCTCAAATCTGCCGCCATTTTGGTCTGCTGTGGACTGAGATTCACTGCAGAAAAGATGTTTCCACAGAGCTACACTGCCTTTAAAAGTGCTCCTGCCTTACCACTTGGCAGTAGGTGGGTGATTATCTACAAGGAGTCTCATGGGATCACTGCTCATGTCACTGCATTGGGTCTGAGCCTTAGTCCAGGGTCTGCTAATCTATTCGGCAGCTTTGTAAGAATAGGAAAAGGCATTCCTTCTGGTTGGATGCAACCCCAGAGGTTCATGTCTTAGTGAATGAAGCATTGACTAGTTTTCAGCAGTGCGCAGGCTGAACAACTGTACATGGCATCCCTACCTGTTCCATTTGTGTATACAAATGGTTTCTGCGATTTCCTTTCCTAAATCATAAGTAGGACCTTTATCTTCATAAAAGGTGCTTCTCTCGGTGATGTGAGTTTCTCTAAATTCTTCCAAATCTGGGTCATCAATGACCTAATAATGATCCCTTTTTCTCATTTATTTTTTTTAAATTAAAGATTGTCTTCTCTTATAAAGGCTATAATCCTGGCTACTCTATTGATGATTCATTAGCTGCAAATATAGACAAAAATCAGGGCCTTGCTTATTCCACACTTTGGTCCTTCCTGGCCCGGATGTCCTGCAGAGAGTCAGTGAGTCAGACGAAATGAGAATCATTTTCAAAATATTTCCTTCTGACCCACAGACAGGCACAGGGTACTGAAAGCCTCTAAGGAATTATCTTCTTTGTCTTTTCCAAAAGGGTGGGAGGAGGGGGGGGAGGGAGAGAAGGAGAGAGAGAAATAAAAACAACCTGGGAAAGAAAAGTAAAAGATGGGGTCCAGAGGGGCAGCTGGGGCCTCGGAGGAAAATAGAATCTTTGAATGTATTCTTGCCAGAGACAAAAGCACAGGCTTATTTAAAAAACAAAGGAGGGCAGCTTTATTCTAAAGCCTGCTGTGCACCAAATATAGGCACTTAGATTCAGCTCTCCACACTCTGAGGAAGCAACTTACCAGGGTGGAAACAATTCAGTGAACGATCGCCTCCCTTTCCCTACACACCTTAACTCTCACCCGCCCAAATCATTCCTCCGAGTAACACATTGGGAACCTTTCGCTCCCTGGTACTGGCAGTTTTAATGTGTCCATTGCCAGCACTGAATTTTGTGCCAAGAAAACTCGACTCCTGGCGTGGAAGGATTAAACAGTCCTCGGGAGCCATCTGTGCAGTGAAGTGAAAGAGTGACTTGGTGCACCCAGTGTGCGTGTGTTGCCATTGGCAGTGGGAAGTGACTTCTATTTACATGACTACCTCATGCGGCGAACACCTAAGGGGAGAGACGAACATGGCCACCTCAGGGCGGGTAGAGATGGGGAAGAGGGGGATCGATGCGGGAATGACGGGCCTCTGGGAAAATCTGGAAAAAGATGCAGGATGAAAGGAGATTAGAACGAATTATCCTGAAGGGAGGAGGGCCGGCTGAAGAGGAAAGACCCTGTTGGCTGTCGGCTGATGTTCATGGAGGGAAGGAGGGCAGGTGCTGTGGACTTCCCTAGATGTCGGGGTTTGGGCTTGACCCTGTGCCTCTAGGTTCAAGGACTTTTCAGAATGGGATTTTAAAAATGAACTTTTGACTTGACATCCACCAGGTTCTAGAGTCAGGGGTGGGGTTCCGGACAGTAAGTACAGCTCTGTTTTGGGAGTTTTAGTACTTGGGATATATGAGAAAGCCCTTCAAGCAACTCAGCAAATATGGCATACCGCAGGAGGGATGGCTTTCAAAGGTCAGCATCCTGGTCAGGTTAGGGACAAGAAAATTCCAGATGTAAAATGAGAGAAGTGATGGAGACAGGCAATTTTTATAACAATGTTTCCCTTCAAAAATTCTTAAATCAGGAAAGGTTTTAAGGTTTATACGTCATCCTGGGTCACCTAAAGAACACAGTGTTGAGTAAAGATGTGAACAGTTAATAATACTGCAGAAGGGAAATGGGGGTACAAAATAACCACGAGTTCAAGATAGAGAAACTGAAGATTAAGAGATAGACAAGAAAATGTCATGAGAGTCAAGAGGGATGCTAGTCCGCCAGAAGAGCAGTACTAAATGGAGATACGGAGGAAATGACATTGCAGACAGAAGGAACAGAAGACAAGGGTATAAAAGCGAAAGGCCCAGAAACATTCAGAGAGCAGTGACTATTACAAGCGAACCGGGCCATCGTAAGAAGGATGTTGAACACCTGGTTAAAGAATGAAGGTTGGACTCAGTTGAGTCACATGAAAGATCCGTGAAAGTGTTGTATGTGGGGCTGTGGGGATTAATCTCATGTCCCATTGTGGTAAAGACGGAAGCAGACAAAGATAAGCTAAGGGGACACCAATTGTGTTATTATTAGAAAAAAGCAGATAGTCACGTGACAGCAGCAACATGGTGACTGATGAAGAAGGGAAAGGATGTTTAAGGCAGCTTATTGGATGTGGAGGAGAAAGATTAGGAAGAATTGAGTCCAAAGTATTATGGGGGACAACTGGCAGAAATGGGGACAACCTGATTACGGGACTGCTTGGTAGTGGAAGGTGATCGGTTCATCTCCCTTTACTGGTTGTCGCTTTTCTCTCTTGACTGGAAAACACACACGCAGGTAGACTTAGCCACATACTCCTCCCTGCACCCCCTCCACCCTAAGCCTTCCTAAATAAAGTTGAAAGAGCTAAGACGAAACCGTGTATACTTACGTCACAAAACTAGACATTTTATATGAGTTTTCCTGTGATTTGATCACATGGCTTCAGAATCTATAGGAATGGTGGCATCTAATAAGAATGTACACGTACTGCTCGGAGCGATGCGTTCATATGAAACCCATGTATTGAGAGTTGCGGCCCAGATGAGAAATTGTGTGAACTTATTCTTGTTTTTGTTTTTCATGCTTTTTAATTCCTTACCCTGCAGAGCATTTTGAATTTCCTTTGGAGAATTTGACCATGAAATGATTGACCTTGTCATCTGCAAGTTTTGGGGTTTTCAACACACACGACAGATCGACTCAGGAAAGTTCTGGAAGGGCCAAAGAGCTACAGAGGTCTCTCGGAGTTAGGCTAGCACTCCCGGCTACATCAGTGCGACACCAGAGAGGGTGCTCTGGCTCGGCCGTGGCATCCACACTCGCACACGTGGCTGCCAACGATGGCGGCTTCCAGGCCATCTTTCCAATGCTGTAGCCTGTCTGCAGAGCAGCCTGCCTCTTGTGCCCCTGTCAGCCAACCCTGCTGGAGGCTATGCAGGAACTGTGGCTTCCAGGGCTCTTCAGGGCACTGCCCAATTGTACTCTTCACCTGCGTTACTCCAATATTGTTTGAGCAAACTGTATATAGTTGGCCATGAATAGGAAAATTATAGGTTTGTACATACATCTTAATTATAATACCGTAGACATTTTAATATATAGCTAAAGGTTTAGGGAGTCTTCTGGGTTTTAAAGGAATATGTCGAATTTGACATGTTTTCTAAATGAAATTTTTATAATTAAAGTAATTATCTGGTGTTGCTTTGTATTTCCAAATGAATGCATATTGTGACCTATATAGCATACGATAAAGACTGTAATTAATGCAGAATATAGTAGGGGAAGCTAGTGGAGTATCTCTAAACCACCTGTGTTATTTCTTTTTAACAAGAATTTTGTTGGAAATAAAAAATATATATTTTCTAGAATAGATACACTTAAAAATGTTCTTTAACAACTTATAAATAGGTTATGAAATGGATCTAGTTTCTCATCTCTTACCTTGTAATAGTCAAGGTTGTCTTCTGGAGTTGGGAGACCCATGTAACGTTCTGTATACACTGAGTCTGTAAGGAAAAACATTTAAAAATAGTTAATTCATACGACAAACTTTTCTTCTTTTTACTGGGTTACTTTACATGCTTTCATATACTGCAACTTGTGCGTGGGTCTGTAGCGTCCCCCTCAGGAGTGTCTCCTCAAGATCATTTTTATTTGGCTTGTTAATGCAGTCAGACAGCCGCTCAGACTCGTGCCTTTCCGTCCTCAGCTGGAACCAATGAGGGTAGGAGGAGATCAAACTAGGTGATCTAAACCCAGTCAAAAATCCATCTACAGAGGGCATCCGGGTGGCTCAGTTGGTTAAGCATCTACCTTTGGCTCAGGTCATGATCCTGGGGTCCTGGGATCAAGCCCCACACTGAGCTCAGCAGGGAGACTGCTTCTCCCTCCCCCTTAGCCCCCCCCCCTTGCTCGGGCACTCTCACTCACACACCCTCTCTCAAATAAATAAATAAATCTTTTTAAAAAAAATCCATCTGCAGAAAAATCAAATGTTAAGTGCTGAAAAGTAAGGGCTCTTAACATCATCATCTGATCCTTTCAAAGAATCTTAATTAGGAAGTCACTTAATGTCTCAACTGTCTTGAATTTTTGGTCCTGACACAAGCATATGCCCTAATTTTCTTTTGGAAATCGCTTATAATGTTCAATTACTAGCTGCTTACTTAAATCATATTTTTTTGGCAATTTACAATCCACTATAATGAAAACAAAGAATTAAGTTATCATTTATTTGCTGTATATCCCCGTATGAGCTCCGTTACTCCATCACAATGCAAGTTAAACATTTGTTTTTGCTCATTTTGTGGCAAGCCCTCAATTTTGGCATTACAACAGTTGTGTATTGTGAAATCGATCACATTAATATCTGCTAAAATGATGTAAGTTCTTTTATCTATAAATATGGCTGAAAACAGGATACATAATTGGTTTGGTTATTTTGGATAACTAAACATATTTTTTTTGCCCTATTTTTAAAAATTTTATAGATATATCCTAAAATATATGTGAGAAAACTTACAATTTACTGTGGCTAAATTCCAAAATAACTTTAAAAATCTGAAGTAATTGCTTTGAAAGATGCCCCCTCCAGTGACCAGATTACAGTAAATAGGAAGTACAGAGTAACACGCTGTCATTGTGCTAGTTAGGTTAGTGGCTTGAATTTCACGGCAATTGTACAGGTAGTTCCACACTGATCTCATTAATTCTTTAAATGAAGATATCATCTAAACAACAACCTTAAACAAACATTCTGACCCTTTTTGAATGTCTGGCATCATTAACAACTACATTGATGATGAGTGTTAGTTTTGTCACATGTATTCTTTATGCCTGTTCTATGGAAATCAAAATACTGTCTTTCAAAATGAGTAATGGCAACATTGTATCCTTTTGATTAAAAGGAATGCAGACTATATGTAATTTTATGTATCTAGAGGACACTAATATAGACAATATAATATTTTGAAGGACATTTTTAAAAATACAAGATCTTCATAAAATGTTCAGATCTTTTAACATTTAAATATGAATAATTTAGGTTGTACATGTGAGAGGAGGTTTGAAAATAGCCTTTAAAGGCAAAATGAATTTTTCCTGAAACAGCAGCAGACTACAATTCTTCTTGTTCTAGAATGTAATACCCCTTACTTCTTATGTTAATCAGGTTTACATGCGTGAGAAGATCTGAAATTTGTTTTTTCCTTTTTTAGAGAAAGAGAGAGAGTGTGTGTGCGAGTGTGTGTGCACGATCAAGGGGAGGGGAGGAGGGGCCGGCAGAGGGAGAAGGAAAGAGAGAATCTCAAGCAGGCTCCATGCCCAGCACAGGGCTAGATCTCACAACCCTAAACCAAAATGCTTAATGGCTGAGCCACCCAGGCACCCCTGAAATTTTAATAATAGTATTTTAAAAATGCATAATACAGGTGTTGTAAACTTCTACAAATGCACCTTTGAAATACCATTTATGTATTCCTTCTATCTGATCTTTGAGTAAAATTGTTCGAATTAATACATATGTAAGAACTTTAGAAAGTGCCTATGTCTAGAAAGTTGAGTTGGTCCAAATATATTTAATGAAGTTCTCTTCACTTCTAAACTCACAAAGATTGCTTCTATTATTTTATTGACCACCAGAGGTCTCCAAAAACAAGCTATCCAAAAGAACAATTAGTATGAAGCAGAGAAGTATTATATGAAAACAAATCCATTGTGTGTAGACTAAGTCAGAAGTATGCTTTCAATTTTTTTAAACAGAAAGATAACAGTATGTATGTATGTATTTATTTTTTTTTTACATTGGCTTCTCTTGACTTAGCCTTTGAAAAAGGGTTTCCTACAAGATTGGTGCTACCGCCATACATTAGGGCAAAAAATATGTAATGAGCATATTTGTTTCAATGAGTATATCACATAAAGGACTTGATACGGGGTCTGAAAATCTGCAGGAAAATAATTCATCTTCTCACCACCTTTGACTCTTTCCCCCTACCTAGTATTCCAATGCTCACTCTCTCCACCTGGGGAATTCTAGTCTTCCATATGTATGATGCCTTATAGAATTATTTCTCAGTGATGAAGAAGAGATCCTAGAGTGGCTTTCACTAACTTAGAGACAGAGGGGGAAAAAAACAAACAACCCAGGAATTCCTCCCATCCCTACCAAAGCCCTACTTATATTTGACCTTTACTGGAAGGAAAAGAAATACATGCTTCTTTTATTCTGCTAATATGTGAAGCCCAAAAACTCAAGCTAAAATAAAGATAAAGAAGGGTTTATGTGCAGAATGTAGCATTAAGGAGGTTTGAAATTTAGGAAACAGAATTTGTTGATAACTAAACATATAGATAACAAATACTACCCCCGAGCCTTTCACAATAGCAGAATAAGTGAGACTATTCGATTATAGGTATCTGTAAAGCGCATCTACAATGAATCAGCTTATTTCCTGTAGAAACATGGAAACTCAAAAAGGAATGGTTTTGTCATTGAAATTTTAAGGTGAACACTCTGTATCTTTTTGTACCTGACAGTAATTACATACCATAGTACTCCCACCGTGAGACGGGCGCCACGGCTATTCCACACTTGAACACGCCACTGCCGGATCCCAGCACCATTGAGGTTACGTACCCTCCATATGACTAAGGAATGGAAATGGTTATTTTTATGGAGGTAAAGGAATTCAGGACATATGGTAAGCAAGTCGCAGTTTCCATATTTCTCACATCTTTATATACTGTGCCTCTTTAGAGATAGAAAGCATGGTAGAGAAGGGCTTAAATTGGCCTTAATTGGACAATATCTAAAGACTACACTTTCAGAGCCCTGGTCCCTTTGCTTGATAGGTCTAAGTGGGAAAAGCATCAAACTTTGCTGGGTGGTACTTGAAGAAAAAAAGATCGATAAGCACTAGATCTTTACTGACTTTGACTCATGAGAAAAATCACCCTCCTTCCCTCTCTCCTCTCCCACCTCTCTCCCTCCTTCTCGCCTTCCTTACCCCCCTCACCTCCCTCCTTAATCATAAGGGATTCACCGCCTAGAGATCTAAGGCATTTTACTGGGGTCTTCTTAGATTAAAAATACGGGACTTTCATCTCCAAATAGTTACATGCCAAAGATAAAATTGTCGTGCTCCAAATTATATTCACTAACTATATGGACACAGATTCATTAGCCAAACAACTACTCACCCAGCCCCAAATTGCAATCCGCTTGTCGTCCACAAATCCCATTTTTGAAAATTGTCTAAAATACATGGAAGAAGTCCATGAATTTGTATTGCATTGTGTATGGAAAACTAGATAAGTACATAAGTACGCAAATGTGAAATCCTGCCATTTGCTCTCTATTTCCTCCTGTTGGAATCTAAGATTAATTACAGCCAGCAATCAAATAAGCACCTGAGATGGATGTCAATCATTTTTTTTTTAACTTAAGAGCCAGATGAACAAGATTTACTTTTGTTGGAGTCCATAAAAATTTTGTCTGTGTGTTTGTGTGTGTGTGTGTGTGTGTGTGTGTGTGTGTGTGTGTATGATTCACAGAAAACAAATCCTGGCAGTTTTTTTCACAGCTTTATATAAAAATTTGCAGCCCAGATGCACTTTTCTTTACATAATTGAATTTAAATCTCTCCAGATGTTTTTCAGTTGAAGAGAGGCTGCCCCCGCAATGGAGAAGTAGAGGGGCCTAGAGAACATCTGGGTAGGGCTTCGGAAGGTCTCTGGGCCCCCTACCTGAGAACTTAAACACCATTCTCTAAATAAATCCCTTCTTCTGCTGGGTGTTGATTAGTTAGCTCAGCACATGAAATAGGAAGCAATTTTTCCTTGATGGATTAAGAAGTATTTTTGCCACTAAATTGTGTTCAGGATTCATATCCAGCTAAAGAAATGAGAAAAAAATGTTTACACCCACTTTTTAATCTTAACCTAACATCAAAAGGTAATTTGCTGGCTTTAAGAAGCAACCTAGTAAATGAGGCTCTTTAACTTTATAGTGTTGGTGGGGGGTGGGGACCCTTGCATTGACCTATATGTGACTTCGGAAATTTGTATGTTTTCGATTATAGATATATGCCTTAGGTGGCCCCGAGTTAAGCGATGTTAGAAGAACTTGAAAGTAAGTAGTTTTCAAATCATTATCTTCTCCCTGTAAACTTTTGAAACTGAGAAGACATATACATATAGACATGCGCACCAAAGCGTGATGTACAAGCTGATAAACTTTACAGAATGAGCATATCCTTGAACGGAGATATAGTGCATTACTACATCCCGGAAGCCTCTGGGTCATTTCCCCTTTGCAAAAGGAAAAAATGAAATGTTTTCCATTTATAAGATTCCAATTTGTGCCTGGTTTTGAATTTTATATAAAACGGGCCATGCAAGATATACACGTTTGCGCCTGGCTTCTCTCATTCAACAGCCTGTGAGATTCATCTACGCGGCTGTATGTAGTTCCTTTAATTGCTGAATTACTATTCTATTGTATAAACACACTACATCTCATTAACTTTTTAAACTAGAGATGTATGTTGTGCTTACCCAATTCTCTAATTTTGGATTTGAGAAGCCCTGGACACTCTGCCCTCTCTCACAGAGGATGTCTGGATAAATAAAATTTTAGTTTGAAAATATCACAGCCTCACTCCTGAACCAGTTTATTCTCGCTCTCTGATCTAAACCTCTCTTCCTCTCTATTTTACTTTAAAGGAAAATAGCTAGTCATTAACTTTGATATAAGAGACTTAGGGATACGTAATAAATTGTCCTCATCTCTTCTCTTTGGTTGTTTCTTGTTTTTAAAGGCATTTTCCTCCATCTATTTCATCATTCACAATTTTTCTGCATTTCCTAGTTTATGATTTCATAGCATTATTTTAAATCAACCCCTTGTCATGCTTCCCTAGACACCCAGGCAGTTGGCTATAGAAACTCCAAGACTGCATTTCGCATTTACCAGTTGAAGGTAGCTGAATTGGAGAATGCATTTGAGACTCCAATTGAGTTGGAGACCTCGATTCAAATTCTGACTTCCCCTGGCAAATTACCCCACGTAAGAGCCTGCCTTTTTTCCCTGAAGCACCTCACAGGGGTGCTGCGCGGTTCCCATGACATTGCGGGTAAAACACTGCCCATTTACCCGTGCGTTACGTGGTAACCACTATTCATCAGTAACGTCTCTCTTAAGCCAGACCCCATCTATCTGTGGGCTCATGGCTGGAAAGCACAAGAATGAGATGTGATTCATACATAATGAAGACCTTATAATTGTGAGTGAAGACGGCTGTGCTCCACAATTCTCCCCAAATGGCAGAGTAACCCTCAGCCCGCTTGTGGGGGCCACTCCCAGCACTTGAAAGCCACCACACGTAACGTAGCCTCCTGTGCCATAAAGAACACTGAGCGCCTTCGCTTAACCTTGACTGCAGGGGTACTGCTTGTTTAGTTAGATGTTTACTCGGGGTGCACTTATCCCTCAGTTTGTCCATTTGATGAATTCCGGTGTCTGTTCCTGAAAGGTTGTAGCACATATACCAAGTCCCTTTCTAGAGTCACAGACAGAGAGGAATTTAAGAAATACGTCTTTTTTTCACCTTTAGATAAGTCTATAAGGACATACATTTTTATCCAAGTGTGATATTTCACTAAAAATGTACCCCAAAGATAAAAGATTCATCCTAGGACACTTTACATTCTTTCCACTTTACAACTTTAAAATATAAATTGAGAGGGAAAAATCAGATGACCTTCGTAATTCATCTCCTAGTCACTCACCTGGCTGCTTCAATTTGATCTTCAACTTCAAATGTTCCCAGTCTTCTGTTGACTGCGTGCATGATCTTATCTCCTTGGTAACCACTTCCTCTGCCATCAAAGCTAGCTACGATAATGTTTTCTGTGCTTGCAAGGTAAGTAGCCCAGTTGAGTCTGAAGATAGCGTCTGCTTTTTGACTACACGGGCCTGCATATCTGTGAAAAATCCCAAATTGTTAGCCTTTGTGGTTTTTCTGAATCAAATGAAGAGCGCCTGTATTTCTACTCCCTGTGGACAAGAAGTATGCGTCTTCCCCGACCATGAGCCTGAAATCGTGCCAGTCACCAGGGTGTCCACAATGGTTCCTCTAAAACTTGGCAACATGACTATAATGGCTGTGCGTTTCCTTCAAAGATGCCCATCGGTTTTATCTTTGAAGATTGGTATCAAGCACAGACTTCATAGGCCAACATTTTCTAGGTGGTATATTTCTTGGAAATCGAAGAAATAAATACTTAATGGTTGGGATAGGGATGTTGTGTTATGAAAAATTAATGAGGATGACAATAAATGCAGCTTTGAATATAACCTTCCCCCCTGGCTTGCAAGCACTCCTACACTACATGTGTATTTCCTAGACTTGGACGTCCTGAAGGCCGGTTTGAGTACTGTGTGATATGCACTGCATTCCACCCCCACTCCCAGTCCCAGGACAGGTTGCACACTAAGGCTCCACAAGTCACCGTGGGATGAGCCAAGGTATGAATGACCACTACTCCTTAAAACGTCAAAGGAGAAAGAAGAAAAACATAGATGTTGTTATTCCGCTTTCTATTTATTAGTGAGCTTAACTCCCTGCTATCTGCAATCTTTACAGGCTAGAACCCACTCCCACACAGCTGGATGCACAATCTCCATCAAGCCCTCTCATTTCCATCTGTTCATCAAGAGAAGTTCCTATAGCTCCTTGCATCTCATTTAAATATGTCATCTTTGCAGGATCTACGGGACTCCTGGCCCCAGACCTTGTCCAGTACCTCTCCCTCCCAGCCCATCTCTCCTACTGGTCTGCTCACTGTTCCTTCCACTTGCATGCCTTTGCTCTTCCCAGGGAGAGAAGTCAAAAGAACTTTGGCTTTACACAAACATTGTATTACTTTCATTGTAAACTAAATATTGTTACATTCTAACTTTAAAAAGAAGAATGCATTCATGTATTTCTTGTGTGAGGAAACATTTTTTAACAACATGTGAAATGCCTTGGTCCTTTCAATGATTTTAGATTCAGTGGAGGAAGAGCCTTCCCTTAATATTAGTTATGTATCAAGTTACCCTACCCCCTAAGATTAAACAACATTATTTTTAAAAATAGAAAACAAAGATTTAGACATCTAAGGATGGGAAGAGGAAAACAACTTAAAAAAAAAAAACAGGCAGTAAATTTACCATGTTTTTTTAAACTTTCCTAATGAAGGGGGGGGTCTAACCATTCCTCACTGGGGAGCTGAGGAGGATAAAAGTCTCACTCTTTTCTAAAATATCTGTTTCCAGTATTGGCGCTAAAGCCTAAAGCAAATTAATGTCATTGCAGTCAAAGTTAGGCTTACTGAAAATCAAATAGCACATCTGGAAGTTTAAAATACCTTTTCCTCTTTCTTTGAGCTTTTGTGTTTTGCTTACATGGAACTGTAAATACGGTGCAGCAAGTTTGTGTTGGTTGCTAACACCCCTCTTTTGCTGGTGGTGGTGGTTACGATAGAAAAGTGATGTTCTTGAGTCTCAGTTTCCTTTTCTATAAAATGGGCCCAATAGAACTCCTCCTATTGGCTTGTAAATTATCTGATGGGCAACAGGCACCTGGCACGTTTGTTGGCTTGTTTTTGTCTTGTTTCTAATCAAGGAAATGAGACAGGCTGGGACAGGAGGAGTGGCATTGTGGTATTACATGGGAGTTCAGGGCAATTTTAGAAGGATTAAGTAAAAGGTATTCCCAGTCATTATCAAAAATATTTTACAAAGATGCCACATTTAGAATTTGCATGAATTTACATTTACTGTTTGAAGATGTGTGATTTTAGAACTTTCTCTGAGACGGGAAGAAGTCTGGATTATAATGAATGATTTCCTATATCACATCTTCTCTTCACCAAAGAGGGGAATGAAAAAAATACCAGACAGTGGTATTTCAAGAACTAAAGGAAGAGAAACTTGGTGTCCTGCTGCATCAAAGGCCACTAACGGAGATGTTTGGGCAACTTTGGGGGTAAGCAAGTTGTGAAGACTATTAATATCCATCTCTTGCATGTTAAAATGTCCATGAGGTAAGGATAAAACCGGTGACCTGAAAATTCCTTTGAAATTCCCCTGTAGTTCAGAGAAACAAGTCAAAACTAAAGGACCATATGTCATCACGACAAAAGGGTGTCTACTTTCTGCAGTGGAAAGGTGGTAGAAAACAAAGGTTTGGGTTTGTGACTGCAAAATGGAAGAAAGAAATAGTCAAATTGCTTCCCAATGATTCAGGAAGAGACAAAAGATGCATTCAGCCCTAATTTTCTGTAAGCTGCAGCAGGTAAAAAATATCCAGTGGTTAACTTCTAATGTGTTCCCTCCTCTTGAATACTTACACTTCTATGAGTAGAGGATATTTCTTGGATGTATCAAAATGAGGAGGCAAGATCATCTGATACCAGAATTCTAAACAAACATAAAGATTAATTAGTAAATTAAGAGTAATTATTAGCACATGATCTAGGTTTCTTTGCAGTGATAAATCATAACTAGTATTCAACAATTTGTTAAATTACAATAGAAAAAGAAAATGAACTGCTTGGATTCAGTATGTTTTTAAGACATAAAAACATTCTCTTGCAGGCTAGAATACTAGTTAAGATTAAAGCAATGAAGTTGTTTCTATTATATCTATTAAATATATTGGTGCCTTGTAAAATAAAAGTGCATCTTAGAATTGCTAATGTTTTGTTTTTATGATTCTGTTCTTTGGCACTGGATCTACTTATCTAGTTTGTTTATGGCTTATGTTCTAAGTTTTCCTCCAAAATGTTTTCCTCTTCTTGAATTTCCTTGAAGATGTTTAGGATTTTTAGTTGGCCCTACATCTATTTTAGAATTCTGATTTAATAACATTTTTGTAATTCTTACTGCCATCCCAGACCGCAAAGCTGAGTTCCCATTTTCAGCTCTGTGTTCCACAGAATGAAATCAGGTTTACATGGAGCACACTGTTGTGTACGTTCTGGGTGATCTGCGGGTCTGTTTAATCCTCTGTGCTGGAATTATCACCAGTTTAATAAAATTTGTCCTTAAATAACGACTTGGTTTCCTTTACTCCCAAATTCAAGATGATGAGTTAGATGAATAAATCTTTAAGACAGAGAGATTGAGAGATGTTTTATATTTTAATCAGATAATTTCCAGCTTCAGTAGATTTAACCTGTAGGGGAAAAAAAAATCCATATCTCGAGAGCTGATGCTTCTTTATGTCTATCTTCCTTTTCTTTCTTTCTTTCTTTCTTTCTTTCTTTCTTTCTTTCTTTCTTTCTTTCTTTCTTGTTAAAATTATTTTAGTTGAGGAAAAAAGAAAGATTTAAGAGTAAAATCTTTATATAGCTGGATTTCTCTTCAATTTGTATTTTGTATTTTAGATATATGCCTTCTGACTAAATGTGCTTATAAGAATAAAAATTTAAGTATTTATTATTTTTCAGTAGAATGTCAAACTATGTGTTGATCATGATGTTTTTAATAAATATGCCAAACCCACCATTTGATCTCTCCTTTGTTTGAATTTGTACTAGTTGATTACAAGTGTTTTTGCTCCATCTTTCTGAAGATGCAGTTTTTCCTTTGGGTGGGGGGGGGTTCTTTGTAATCCCCAGTCCCACCTCCTTCGGCCCCTCCTCCTCAACTCCCCCCCCCCCCTCCCGCGCCCCTTCCTGGAGTTTGAATGTACAACCTCCTCCCTCCGGGACTGTCCAGCTCTAGCAGATCCAGCCTGGCAGATCCAGTCTCGCTCTCCTCCCTATCACGTTGCCCATCCAGTCCTGTGGTTTCCCTGAGCCAAAAACTTTCGGTGTCCCCCACTGTTTGTCACATCTCAGTATGCGGCGCCTTCTGCACCAGCAGCCTAGGGAGCTCTCCGGAACTCTAAGTCCTTGCCTATCGTGCCTGATTCAAGGGCCAGCAACACCAGCATCACCTAGGAGCGAATTACCAACTGGGAAACCTGGGCTCACCCTGCCTTGCCGAATCACAAACCGACCCGACCCGACCCGACCCGTTAACAAGGTCCCCGGCCATTCATATGCACATTGAGTTTGCGTAGGCCTGCCCTAAGCTCTTCTTCACAAGCACCCTTGACTCCCCAGCGCTTTTCCTGCCATTTAAAATCGTATGGAACTTTTCTACTGGATCTATTCGAATCTTTTTTATTATTATCCTATATTTAAAAAAAAAAAAAAACAATCCTGGCGGATTCCCCTATCCCCCATGAGTAATCAGCTCTTAATGGGAAAAACAGCAAACAAATAAAAATGAACGAACTACAAAATTTCCTCAAAGACTCCTGCCCCATTCTCAGTGGTTCCTGCATAATCATCCCTGCTCAGGCTCCCAGCACAGGGACCAGGTTAACTGTGGCAGGGAGAAGGTTAGGAAAAATTCAATATTTCTCTCCCGAGATTAAAGTTTAAACATTTTACAGCCAACCCTAATTTTTTATACAATCACCTCAGATATTTTTATCTTTTTGGGTTAAAGATAAAATATATCAGGATATCATTAAGTTAAACACTCAATATTTTATAGAACAGAGTTACTAACAGAATGAAACTGAAGTAGCAATAGTGTGTTTTTTTCCAAATGCTTTCCTTTTAACAGAATAACTTTTACATAGAGTGGTATTGTATTTTAAAACAAAAAAATGTAAAACTAGCAGTTCTCATGACAGAATATTTCATAGAAAAAATAACCTTAAATGAGATGTACATATAATATCAAATGTGCATTTTCGGATCAAGTTATCATGTTTAGTTATATTTTTATTAGTGTTTCCAGGAGCAGTTCAGTTCCTAAGGAAATTTAACTTACTTGTTTCATTCAAAATAATGAAATCCAGTTTTTTTGAGGGCATCTGGACTTCCTGCAGCATTTTATCCAAAGCTGAATTGTCTTCCAGGACTCTCAGTTCTAAACAAATATTCCAGACGGCAGTAATTCGTTACAATGTGAAGAATTCGGACTGTGCAAAGCACTAACGAACAAGTGGCAATTCACTGATGGGACTATACATACTTTAGATTATGAACCTGGAGTTTCAATCAGTGTTTAAACACTCTAAAGCTGAAAAAAATCGCACTGTGCTAAGTACATATTGATCCTATTCACACACATTTCTCTAAAAAGCAAAGGAAAGGTGAAATGCTAGAAAATACCTTTATCGTCACTGCTACTATGCAGAGTGTAGAGGGGCAGACCAGGGCCTGTTAACAGGAAAAATGTTTTAGGTGAGGCTTTTTAAGAAACGCAGATAGCATGATAACAATATTTTTCAAAAATGGCCATTTGCTACCATTTAACTTGATATGATTTTAATATCATTAACTCCAATAGAATAAATATCATAGTAGATAAGGGGCTTAATAAGTGTTAGCTGTTTTTCCTTTTCCTTGAAATAGTGCAATTTGAGATTAAGAAGTATTACTGGAAAGGCACAGGGCTCAGTAGAATGAAGCAGAAAATGAACCTCTGGCCCCATTGAGTGCTTTGGGCATGCTGCCTCCAACTTCCTCAACTGTGAGCTAAGCCAGAAGACCCCCGACACTGCTATCTTTCCTTCCCAGCCCTAAATCCACAATCCGGCAATGACCACGCCCACTCTCAGGTCCCACCCCCTCAGGGCGGAGCTCCGGAGCCAGCCTGGGGGGAGGGGCGGATTTCCCTCCCGCTACACCCACCCCACCGAGTCCTGAGCCAGGGGGCACATCTGCACAGTGCCTGACTTGGATAAGCGATTCCTTTCTGGCATGCAAAAGTGTTTTTCTCGCATGAACATATCTTCACTATTTATCCCAACTGTGGTAGTTGCAGGCTAGAAGGTAATGTATAGAAAAGCTATTTGGTGAGCTATTTAATTTTGAAGCATTTAGATAATATTAATATTTTAGTCTTGATCAGAACCACAGCGAAGGCATTATAAAGACCTGGGTTTGAATCCTGACTTACCTGCTGTGTGACTTAGGACAACATATCTATGCTTTGATCCCTTTACATATAAAAGGAGGATAATATCTACTTTATAGAGTTTTCTTAAGAATCAAACAAGACTACAAATATAAAACTTTTAGCACAGTTCCTAGTATGAAATGTGTGCCCAAGAAATGGTGTCTAAAAACAGTCACAGAAAAAAAAAAGAAAGAAAGAAAGATGTAATGATAAAGAAAATGTGCTAGTAAATAAAGACTCAGAGAGCTGGTTTGGAGATCTCTTTCCGGCGAGGGACAGTTCTTTTTCAGAATATCCAGATTCTCTCATTTTGAGAAGTAATCTAGCATAGCGCTTGTTGGAGGGCTCAGAGGGCTCAGGCGGTGGAGACCTGTGCTTGAATCCCGTTGTGCCTCTTATTAGCTGTGTGATCTGTGGAAGTCACGTTGCCTGTCTTGCCAAGTTTCTTCATTTATAATAAAGAAAACAATAAGAAAATAGCAACAGAACATAGAGCAGTGAGCAGGTTGGGTGACAGACACTACCCACCTACAGTTTTTCATCTAAAGGGGCAAGTGCATAAGATAATAATTAAAAATCTACAATAAAAAAACGACAATAAAAAAATCTGTGTGTGTGTGTGTTTGATGAAGGCCTCTGCTGTACATAGTCTCCAGTGTGTGTGTGTGTGTGTGTGTGTGTGTGTGTGTGTGTGTGTGTATTTGTTGTGCGTTCAGTCAAAAGCAAGCCAGGCAACTCTCTTGGTTAGAAGGGGAGGAAAGGTGGTTAACTCACCACTTAGATGAGCTTGAAGAGAAGGGGCCTTCGGTGATTTCAAGAGCGCCTCAGATTCAAGAGGAGAAAACTAAGCAGGGCAGAAAGGTGTCCCAGACTGGACACAGAAAGGGACAGATGGGCACAATGAGCCAGGAGGGTGACAAGAATGTTGTCTGAAGAGAGGAGGGGACGAAGTCAGCTGCTGAGTGGAAGGCAGGAAGAGCACGCAGGCTGAGGGAATGGAAGGAGCCACTTCAGATAGACAGACAGACGGACATGGTGGTCCCTGGGCTGCTCTCCCTCCCCATGGCAGTTCACACTTACCTGAACACCTCAGCTGATAGTACTTTGCCTCTTCACTAAATGATACAGAATAGTACTGACACCTTTCTGGATTCAGCTCACAACTCAGGCACGTCACCTTTGTGTGGTCGCTCAGCTGGATTCTGCAAACCAATGGTAGAAACTAAGTGTTTGATGAAAGAATAAATGAAAAGACAGAACTGAATAATGCCATATTCTAGTTTCAAAGGTATCAGAATGCCAAAGCAAAGCTCAAAAGCTTGTTTTTTAATGTGCAACGAATACATGAATTAATTCATAATAACCTCAAACCTCCCATTGTTTGGGAACAACACAAAACATCTATTGAAGTCATTCTTTTTGTTGACACCTGGGGTTTGATTTATAAGGGAATGAAAGTGCTCAATTACAATTCCAGTTAGTTAAGACATGAAAAAAAAAAAAAAAAAAGAACCCCAGAAATTGTTCTTCAGCTAAAAAGACTCGAGTCAATAATTTGATTTAGCTCTTACTTATAAAGATTTCTTCCTCCTGGCATTCCTTTATATTCATTACTAATGTAGTATCTGGGAAGAAAACAAATGAAATATATATTAATTATGTTTTTAAAGAAAGTCAAGTACACTGTATTTGACTCAACACCAAACATTCACGCTGGCCCTTCTCGTACCATCCTTCCCTGCCCCCTCTCCCCCAGAAGCCATATTGCCCGTCATCTCTAAAAAGGAGATTCTATTTTTTAAAGCAGACTAAAATATCTGAATGCAGGGATTGCTCCCTTCATTAAAGTGACAATCAAAAACTCAAAAAAAGTCTTTTTAAAGAAAAGTCCGACTGGACAACCAGCCTGAAGTTGAGAGCCCACGTACCTATATTGTTTTCCATTTTTTCTGTTTTATAACACAAACTACTGGCTGGCAGGAGCCCCATCTGTCTGGGAGCAGCAGAGCCACTTCTAAAGAGGCCCTTCAGAAACTGCTTTGGGCAGCGGCAAAAATCCTCCGTGTTGAGACCCGATAAGGAATCATAGAAGTGCCTCAGATTCTAATAAAAATAACGCTCCCTTTCCACCCACTCATGCAGGGTAGTTGACAGCCTCTGCAAAGCTTTCCATTTTCCAGAGTAAGGCCGAGATATGGACAGATAAAATAAAATAGCCTCTCCAAGGCTTCCAAAAATTCGGTGCCAGTTAAAATTGAACCAAATGCCCCTGACGCTGGTTCGGTGTTCCAAGATGTTTAAGAAAAAGAGGCTACAGCTCTTGTAACGTAAAGCAGGTAAGAGCAAGAGGTAGAGCTGCTGGGTGGCATGGTATCAAATCCGCTAAGCATATGTGAAAATCATTAAGGCTTCCGTATGTTGAAAGGAAAAAAGTACTGAACACATTCCAAATAGACTATTCTTTATTTGTACGAGATTTTCCCCTATTTCTGGGCAAAGAGGGTGTGATTACAACGAGTACGTTTGTATCCTATCAATTATTAGAATACTCACAGGTAATCACTGGTAAGAGCTTCTATCCCGATGACTTCCCAAGCTCCTTTTGTAATAAATGTGCAACCCTAATGGGATTTTTTAAAAAGACGTTTATTAAACTCTCTAATCGAAGTGGAAGGTTGAATCTTTTGTAGCAGCAATTTAGGTAATTTTAGGTCTTCTTCTTGAGTTTCCCCTCCCGGTCCCATCATCCTCCAGATACCGCTTTGGAATTTGAATTAGCTGGATTAATTAGCACACATTGATTGACTTTACCCAATGATTTCCACTTCGAGTTAGTCTCATTAAAAAAGAGATCAACCTAAAATAATTCATGAAAGAATACTTACTTGCTTATCTATTTGGAATAGGCAAATGTGTTTGTAGCCATCTTGGTCACTGATGATCTTGTAGAAGCTCTTCCCGTCGGAGGTAAAATGAGGTTCTGAAGGCCTAAACTGCAAATAATAGAAAACAAAGAACAGATTAGAGCACATCAGTCTCATCTCAGCACCAACTTTAATTTTTGAAAGTCCTCTCGACATCTCTGCCCAAAACCCATGCTTCATTTACTTGCCAAGTGTCTCAAAAGAAAATTCTCCTTCTAGAAAATGCAGATAAAAAGATCTCTCTCAGGGAATTTTTTTGCATGGAGCAAATGACAGAAAGCATGTAAAGAGGCTGACGCGGGACTCTCTGCACATAGCAGTGGTTATCTCTGGACATCTCTCTGTGGAGGGTAACTCCGTGACTTCTGGCTATAAATGTGCAAAAATTAGCCTTCGTCTTCCAGTTTTAACAAGTACATTTCCTCAGTGTCACAGATGTGCTTTCTTGAAACAGACTATTATTATTATTCTAACTGGGAGTTTGTACATCTTAATCTCCTTTGCCTGTTTTGCCCATCCCCCACCCCTCCCTCCAGGCATCCCTGAGTGATTGCTTTCTGTTTGGTTGGCTTGTTTGCTTGAAACAGGCTATTGTTTTTACGGTTTCAGACAAGAGGTGGTTTTTAATTTGAGGGATTTGTTCCCTCCTTTTAAAGTACATATTTCTTTTTGAAAGCCAGAAAGTCTTTAACCATTTCTGGACTGGATACTATAAAGGACGTCTGTCGTATATTTCACACGGAAACATTCTCCTAGTTACCATTTTTATGGTAAGTCTTTTCATTTTGCTAAATAGGATCAACAATTTACCAAAAAAGTAGTTGTATGGAAATATAGCATAAAATTTCCATTTTTCACAGTTCAATAAAAGAGAGTTCTCAGAACATAATGTAGTTTAAGCAGAAGAATATCTATCCCAGCCTGAAAGGAACGTGTCGCTTTACGACTTCGATTTCCTTACTACATTTGAGAGCAGGTAGGAGATGGTCTTTTAAAATTGTTGGTTCACTTTACCCTCGATGTTTCCTCTCTTATCAGCTCCCATTTTGGGAAGGAAGAAAAATGCTTCCCTCTTCTATTTAGTGATTCAAAGCGGATTCATTTATGGAGCGAGCTGAGGCGTGCGGTACACTTGGTGTTCTCATTACAGAGCTCTGAAACACATTCCCCTCTCTAGACCTGTGTTCACAGCCTTATCTTTTTAATACATTTCCCTGTTTCCCCTGGATGGAGTTGTGCCTGGTAGAAATGTGTGAAAAGTGGCATCTGTCTGGTTAAATACAGAGAGGAAAAAACATATTTTTTTCAAAGAGTCGTGAGGAAGTGTAGCGTGTCTCTTGCCATGGAGGAAACCACTTTTCATGTTGGCAAACCTCTCCCCTCTGCCCAATCAATGCCTGAAGAAAAGGGACGTGTGAATGCTATCGGAGCTCTGCGCCCAGCTGGAAGGGGTCCTGTTTCTGGACCAGGGGCCTCCCCTCAACGGCCCCAGAGATGTGAATGAAATCTTTACATGGTTTTTTTTTTTTTTTTTTTTTTTTTGGTCCCTTTGTTTCTCTCTTAAGGGAGGCTTAACAGAAGCGGTCAGAAAAATTAGGTGAGATGTGTTCATCATCTTTCTATGAGGTGCCACGATGGCTGGAGAGCCTCCTTTAACTTGAGTCATCCCATGGTCCCGTAGCCACACGGTTGGTGATTTTGTGCAAGGCCTCGTGCGGTGGGAGTGAGAAGCGTGACAAGTGTCTGCGGGTCACTGCGTTTTCTTGGATAAAACTCGGCATCTGGGGCCCTAGTAAAGCGTGAAGCTGCACGAGCAGGATTCCTCCAAGGGGAGGTGCACAGCAGTGCTGCTGGATGGATACAGTCGCAGACGAGGTGCTGCTGGATGTAGTCGCGTCTCCTTACACATTTGGGTAGGCTGTGGATGGAAGCCGTGTTTTCTGCCTCCAAAGCACAGGACTTCAAAGAGGCGGTCAACGAGCGCATTCGCCATCTCCGGTTGCTTTTTAACTTTTCAGGAGCTACAGTTTGCTAGAGTATGTCTTTTGTTTTGTCTGCTCTCAAGTTTTTGTTTGTCCTGTTCCTTTTTCCAATTGAGCATGTTCTGTATTTCCCCATGAAAAGCTGTCTCTGCGGGGAGCATTTCAATATTTTGAGAAAGAGGTCAAGTAATAGCTCTATTAATAGCAAATGACATCGGGCCCTCCTTTGGTATATCTACATATCAAATAGCTCTGAGGATCTGATCCATACTGGAAAACCCCACAACTCTGAAGCACTTACTCTTCCAACCCAGCCGGTGGTACTCATTTCGGTGTGCTCTTGTGCCTAGGGAGGGAAAAATACAAGGGCGGAGTTTCAGAGAGAAGTAAGCTATTCATTCTACTCTTCATCTGCAACCTGTGGTCCTAGAAGCAAAATTGTACTTAAAATAATTGAAAAGGATCTCCATTTATGTATTTGCATTTATGCTCAGATTGTTTATATAACTGCATTCAAACATTTACCTCTCTTGCCTAGAGCTCTGTCTTCCATATGTGGCCCTGGAAGCTCCCCCAGCATTTTCCATTCAACACGTACAGAAGGTGATGTCCTTTATCTTGCCTCCATTCCCAACGGCTTGCTCTTACGCCTTCATTCTGCTTAGTGTCCCCACTCTCCTAAGCCGGAGTCTTGGCAGTCACTCTAGATGCCCCCTCTCCCCGCAGCCCCCTCCCCAGCCCCTGACTCCTGCTTCTTTGACTCCTCTCGTCCTTCTCCACCGTTACTGCCTTAGCTTCTGTTCTCCCTGGTCCATTGCCCTGACCTCCGGTTGGAGACCCTGCAGCTCTTCTCCTCTTCCACCCTGCTCAACACCCGCTGACCTCATTTGGCAACAGATAGTTCTATCTCATTATGGTCCTCTCCTATTTACACCTAGGAACAGTTCCCAGTGTCTTACAAGTAAGTCCAAACTCCTCAGAACGGCACCTGAGCCCCAGCCTACCGCCACCCTTGGTTATCACCATGGTGCCTCTCCCCAGCCCTTCGTCCTCTGGAGCCCCATACCCTCACCCTCCAAGCCATTCACTGGATGCCCTTGCACAGCCTCTGTTCACAGGGTCCTTGTGCCCTTGTCTGTCCTCGGTGCTCTAGGCCTCCCTTGTCATTTCCCATCGCCTTTCCCCAGTTGAGAGGATCGTCTTCTTTGGTCCTACATTCCCTCTGTACTTTGCTTATACCCTTTTAGGGCACACTATCCTGATAGCAGGATGACAGAATTCGCAGCAAGCAAAGAGCTTAGGTTTTCTAGTTTGGAGTCTGGCTATCACGTGACCTAAGAACGTCCTTCTCCACAGCGTCCGGCTACTTTGAGTGTTCAAGAAACGGTAACTATTATTATTGGTCACCCTAATGGTATTCCCTACTAAAACATACGCACTTGGGGGGCCGGCATGTTGTCAAATTTGTTTCTTTTAAAAATCCAGAGCTGTGCACGGACTTGGGACATAGTAGGTATTCATTGTTTGCTGTATAAATAAATGAACAGGCAAGTCAAGATACAGGGTGCCCAAGCTTTGTGAGGCAAGAATCTGACTGTGCCCGAACAGGAGGGGGTGTGTACAGGGGGAGGCCCATAGACACAGAGCCCATTACCGGGAAAGGGCTTGGAGAGGTCTCCTTCACAGATGCCAGTAAATCTTCCCTGGACGTTGCCCGTCCTGAGGCTGCTGGTACCCAAGGGGCTTTAATTCTGATTCACCTTGGCTGAACCTTGGTGGTTTTTTGTGGGGAACGCCCTGCCCCCCAGCACCTCAAGGTTGAATTAGCACTCGCCTTTGTCTTAATGTTGCCACCCTCTCTGCCTGGTAGTTATCTATTTATGATCTAAAGCTGTTGACTGCTGAAAGATAGTCAGAGGGTGGTAAGAGATTTGTGGCCTTTTGATACTTGTTTTGTTTCACATATTCTCAGCCGGTCATTCTCTGCTTCCCATACTTCCTCTACCGAAACACACTTCGTTGACTTTGCAGCCCCTGGCCCTCTTGGGCTTTCTGAATTTCGACATCAAATTCTATATTCTGGGTTCCCAATCATCACCCCCTCCCCAAGTGATAATATCCATAACTAAAACACAGTATGACTAGTGGGTAGAGATGAAATGGAAGTAACACCAGATACCAGATTCTCTAAAAGTTAGTCAGGACTTACCCACTGCTTCAGGGTCTGACATAGAGTCAGAAAGAAAAGAAACTCAAACTTTATTTCCTGATTCCCAACTTTCACTCTCCCTGTTTTTGTATAGTTCTTGGATCACATGTAGCTTTAGAAGCAGAACATCCCCATTAAATCTTACCACTGTTTTTCTCCAACTGTTGGTGAAATTATCATAGTCACAAATATCCATGACTGAATAGTTCTGAATCCTTCGGAGCCACTGCAAAGAAATCCTTTCTTCATTTACCCATGTCACATCACACAAGTAGTAATCCCTGGAAGGAAGGAAGGAAGGAAGGAAGGAAGGAAGGAAGGAAGGAAGGAAAGAGAGAGAGAAAATAACTATTTTCAGACCTTGGTACAGATAGACATTTTACTCAATGAAATCAATCTTAATAGGCATTTAATTTTAAATGGTTGTCGAAACCATTTAATACCACAATATTTTATCTTTTCTGAAAGCTTAAAGTGTAATTTAGTTTTGAATGGAAATTAAAATACATCTGACAGGAAAAATAGCAGCTAACATCGTACAGTGGCTTAGCAAACGTGATTCACACCACGGCTCAGGATTTTTCAAGTCCTCAACTTGGCCTTGGGTGGTGCCAGGAAGTCAAGGGTGACATTTTCCCATCTCTTTTCTGCTGCCTTGAGAGAACATTACAGTGAGGCCAGAGACACTGGCTGAGATTCGAATATTTTCTGGTAATTTGACGTGCTTCTCCAGAAAATTATTACTTTTAGGGTGAAATTATAACTGACCCCTTTCTCAACTTCATTTTCAAAGGGGAAAAAATTGACTCACATCTCTACAGACTTTGAAAATCAAATAATTATATTGTAAAAATCTTTTCTCAAAAGTCAAAACATGAACCGTGTGAAAAAGTCAAGGAACCTTAACATAAAATTTATACAAATGGAGGTCTCTCTAGCATGCATTTTCCTCCAACACATACTGTTAAATATTTTTGGAACTACCTTTTGATTTATAGTGAGATGCATGGAATTCTCAACTTACTTTTCTGCTAGCCTCCCTAAATATTTGCTCTGGATTGTTTATTTTATTTTATTCGCTCCTCCTAGCCCCCAGTGTGATTTTGAATGGCTGTTCTTAAATCATTTGTTTCCACTGTCTGATCAAAGCCTTGTTCCCTTTTGTCAGAAAAATTCCAAGAGAATCTTTTCTTCCCCTTTCTTCCTGACCGGCCCCATGGCCATATCCTCCTCATCACCCCATACGCTCTAAAATGCCCCTTTGCTCTTCCCTTCACAGGCTGTGGTCACGCCCTCCTTCTGTCTCTTTGCTCTCCTTGCTCCACCACAAGCTCTCTGAGGCACGGCCACAGCTTTCTTGTTCACAGGGTGTCCCCAGGCCCCAGCGGAATGAATACCTGGCACAAAGTAGACACTCAGTGAAATTCTATGGAATGCAGCACTGACAAAGGGGAAAATCCTATCATGTTCTTTGTGGCCTAAATAGCTCTGTCCTTCCTCAGAATTCACAGATCATGTCCTGTCTGCACTCCCTTCACAGACACGAAAGCAAACAGCCACTATTCATTGAGCAGTTAGGATGGATCGCCACTTCACTATCCCCCTTCTATAGCTGGGGACATCGCCTGTGTTAATGTTGCCAGGGGCACCTCCTGGCTGTCCCCTCTGCAGGTGGCATGTACTGAAAGATCAAACCCCTTCCCCCAGCAGCGAAGCACCACCTTCCCACCAACAGGGACTCCTCTCCATTTCAGCCCTTTCTCTTGCTCATAAGAACTTATACACCAGGGCGCCTGGGTGGCTCAGGTCATGATCCCAGGGTCCTGGGATCGAGCCCCCGCACCCTGCTTCCTGCTCAGCAGGGAGCCCGTTTCTCCCACTCCCTCTGCTCCTCCCCCACCTGTGCTCTCTCTCTCTCTCTCAAATAAATAAACAAAATATTTTTTAAAAAGAGAGAGAAGAATCTATACAGCATCCAGTCCAGATGGCTGGTATTCCATGAACACTTCCTGAGATTTCCCAGCTGCCCCTGCTTTGTTCAACCTGCCCTCAGTCTGAAACCACTGCCAGGCTCTGACTTCCTTTGGTCTTCCTCAAATACCCATTACGCCTTCTTGGAAGGCCCCTCCTTCCACACTGATATCAGCAGACTTACAGGACTCATCATTAATGATGGCCAGGCTGCAAGGTCTGAGAGGGTGAGCCCCTCTTTGCACGCACAGGAGCAAGGGCACCTCACGGAGTCCAGCTCTTCTGCCCTGTGTCCAACCCCCAGGCGTTAAATGAGAAAATGGAAAGGCAAATAAATCTTGCTGGTGATAGGGAATAAATCATCGCCAAGGGGATGGAACGTGCAAGGGAGAAAATAAAACTTTTTGAGATTAACTTTCTAGACTTAGGGTCTGAAGACTTTCTCAGTAAAAAGCCAGATAGTAAATGTTTTAAGTTTTGCGGGTCACATGTGCTCTGTCACAATTACTTATCACTGCCCTTGCAGCGCAAGAGCAGCCAGAGACAATATATCAACGAACACACGCAGAGGAGTTTCAGCGAAACCCTGAGATTTGAAGTTCATATGATTTTCAAGTCATGAAATATTATTCTTCTTGCAATTTTCCTTCCCAGACACTCAAAATTGTAAAAACCTTTCTTACTTGCAGACCATACAAAAATGGGGCAGGGGGCTGGCTTTGCCAGTGGGCCCTGGCGTGCTGATCCCTGCTCTACGCCCGTGGTTCCTATTCACAGACCCAATCCCTTTGTAAATCAGATGAAAATCATGTTCCTCTCTCTAGAGGGGAGAAAACTCTCTTCACATACATGCACACGTTGTCCCAGGGCTCCATGGGCATCGATTAGGATCAGGGGCTCAAGAAACAGCCTTCCGTTTTCTAAAGCAGCCCGGTTGGAGGAAAGGGCAGGTGAGGGGGGAAGAAAACTCTTCAACATAATTAGTGGGTCACCTCTAGTAAGTGCTTTGTCTCCTAAAAACCATCGATCATACTCCAGGTTCAGAAACCAGCAGTAGAAAAGCAACTTTTCCCCACTGGAAAAGGCGGAGTAATGGAATTTGGGAAATCTGCCAGGAAACTCACATGCATCTGGCACCTTCCCTGCCCATTTCTAGATCAAAGGTTCATGGACCTGTATCTTCCACTCTGTCACCCGCGGTAGCCTCAGGTGCACTCTGCACCCTCTGACGCCTCTGTAAGGGCCGTCGGCCAGCGGATGAGACATTTTGAATCCTCATGTAAACATACTTCTGTTTAACCACAGCTTCTCTTTAGGATTTGGAATTAAGGCAAGACAGAACGACGCTGCATACCCTGCCCTGAGCCAAGCTCGTGCCAGTCTCAGATGTCAGTGAGTCATAAAAGATATATAAGGGAACCAATGGCCCAACTGTCCTTTTTATTGAAAGGTTTAAGTCCCACTTAGGATCAGAAAAGTCCAACAAGCAGGATTATCAACTATACTTTGCACTACATGCTGATTTTTTTTTAAAAGATTTTTTTATTTTAGACAGAGAGTGGGCAAGCGGGCGCAAGTGGGGGAGGGGCAGAGGGAGAGGGAGATAGCGAATCTCAAGCAGAGTCCCTGCCCAGCCTGGAGCCGGGGCTGGATCTCATGACCCTGAGATCATGACCTGAGCGGAAACCATGAGTCGGATGCTCAACCAACAGCCACTCAGGCGTCCCTACGTGCTGGTTTTATTCCGTAAAAACAGAGAGGCATCTACTAGGTAGACTGGTTATGTAATGGTGGGAAGGGGCAGAAGAGGGACCATCAGGCAGCCTGGCCTTCCCTTGAGCCAGAGACTCCGGTTATCCCAGGTTAGGCATAGTGATTCAACAAGGTCTTCTAACTTCTGGAACAGTGTTATTCCAAGGAGAGTATGATTGACTTTAATACTAAAGCAATGGAGTAATTTCTGGACATGATAATAGGAGTTCACACCCATGGGCAGTTTACTATGTGCCGGGAACCGTTCCAAGTGCTCGACGTAAAGTTTGTAGCACCCTCTGGGGTAGGAAGGCGAGGTTCATGTTTTGCAGACAAGGAGGGGGAGGTGCGGAGAGGGTAAGTAACTTGCTCAAGGTCACACTCTGGCAAGTGTTGGAGCCCCGATTCAAACCAAGCGGTTGGCTTCAGATTTTCTGTTCCCATTAGCTCCCTCTATAGAACCCCCACCCATCCCTCTGGTAAATACTGTTGGCTAGCTTTACCCTCTCGCTTTTTTTTCAGGATAAAATTCCTCACTCTATGAGGTCTATTTATTCCCACAGAGTTGTGTAAACCAAATAGCTGAATTTTATAAAGCAAATTATATTTGAATGTACTGGGACAGACCTGCTTTTGGAGGTCATACTACAGAGAATCCCTTTGTAAAGTGACCGTTGCCTTACAAATAGTAGGCATTTAATAAATGTTGAGTTGCGTTCATTCTCCTAATTTGTGTAAATGTTTCTTTTGGTATATTAAGGATACTTAACATCAGGTAGGCATTACTAACTGGAAAGAATATTGGAGAGAAATTGCTCCTAAGAGCAATTGCAGACGGTGGAGTGATTAATTCGGTGAATCACCCAAGGAAGCCGGCGTTCTGCCAGTGCTGGCCCCGGGCTCCATGCCTCCCTCTGCTCTGATGGGGATGCCAGCCCTCCTGGGGCTGCTGACAGATCGCTGAGGAGAAGGATAGGTGGGGTGAGGGCAGCACCCACAGCATGTGAGCTCCCGATCGGCTGCCTGTCTTGAAGTGTCGCTAGCTTCCAGGCCATTTCAGGCCAGGTCATTTATCTCCTGTGTGACAACCCCAGACCCTGATACCGCTACAATATGGATCAAGGATTATCAACTGCTCAGAGGAGGCATTTATCTATTGCATCATTCAGGAGCAGAAAAAACAGGGTGGGGCAGGTCTTGAGCTGGGTGTGATGGGTCCGCGGAGCCATTCAGCAGATGTCGGGTGGGGTCACCTCAGGAGAGCAGGCCCTTCCCAATCCTCTAGCTCAGGCCACAGAATCTGCAGATGGCTGGGAGGAGGCAGAAAAGGGGGACTGCTACACAGGGTCAGTCGGAGGCTTATCTTCTGTACTGGCTGTGTAAACCATTTCAAACACATTAAGTCACACATATAACATACCTCATTTATCCATGCAGAAGCTTATTCATTTAGCCTATAAATATTCACCAGGCACTTGCTGTGTTTCAGGTGCCTCCTGAGAGGCACTGGAGATACTATGAGAAGATGGGCCTCTACCTATAGAACTTTCTTACTTCAATCCAGCCATGTGAAGCCAGGCTCTAATTAAAGCAGGTAGGGGGGATTATGATTTTACAGTCTATGTTGTTTTCGCTCAAAGAGTTTGAGCTCGCAAATTCCCATTATGAGTCATCCATACAAATGAGCAGCCTAACGAGTCTACTCCACTTGACCTCTAATGCAATGAGGGCAGCAGGGAGGCTGCCTGCCTCGGTAGGATTTCCCCTGTCGAGACTCTGTGGTGCAAGGACAGGGCCTCGAGGGAAAATGAGTGACGGGTGCAGGCCGGGCGGAGGACGGAAGAAACACGCCCAGCGTCCGAGGGCTATGCTCCGGGCCATCCTACACCCCAGGAGCTAGAGGATGGCTAGGAAACACGGCAGAAGGTGCTAGGCAGTTTCTGAAGAGGCACAACTTGCTGGCCCTGCTGGGTTTGCATGAGGCCAGAAAGTGGGGCACCACCGCCTGCTAGAATGTTTTCCCCAGAGAGGACCTCGAGCCTGGTTTTACATAAGCTGCGGCCTCACTGGTGTTAATAGAAACCAGGGCTGGATTTATAATTCCCTATATAACACATTCCTGAGGCATTTCCAGAAACGATCTCTCAGTAAAATACATCTCACACAAAATATCCCCAGTGAGCGAGGCAGTCCTCACCAGGAGTGCAGCACAAAGATCTGCACACAGTGACTTCAGGGTTCCTTTGCACGGGGCAAAAACTAAGTGCTTGGACTCGCACACGTTTCCGGAGCTCAGCTCCTGGAATGAGGTTTCTAAGGGCGAAAGACCCCACAGATGAAGACCTGTAAAACGGCCATGACAGTGACACGGTACGCAGTGGTCAAGTAAGATGTGAGTGGGACATCAAGCACAGTCCCCGCCCACAGGAAACACTCAAAGCATTGAAACTCCATTATTCCACTGAGTCTAGTCTGGCAGGTGCGGACCTTGTCCTCTTCCCAGATCCCATGCTAACTTGCTGTGTGACCTTGAGCAAAAGAGTTTCCCTCTCTAAGCCTCAGTTTGTGTCCCACAGCGTTGTTCTCAGTGTGTTCTGGAAGCCCACAGGTTCTAATATCCTGACTCCTGGGAGAAGTGGAGGGGACAAGGCCTTTGCCTGCAACCTGAGCAGTAATCATCTGATTGGTTTCTGGACCTGTACTCCTGTGTTCTATCACACTTGAAAAAAAGGCTTCGGGTCCTTAAAACATTTTGTAAACGACGAGTGAGGTCTAAAGCCTCTTCCGGATCTAATGTTTTTCAGAGCGGGGCTTTCGGCTTATCTCCCCTGCAGACAGATGTTGGTCGTAGACCAGGAGGTCACACCAGGCGCTGCTGCCCTTTCCCTGGACAGCCCGGTACTTCCACACACGTGGGTTACCTTCCCCTTCAATGCCATCCCCCCAGCTGTGCCCTGTGGAACCCTTTCTGCTCAATCCATGCATTCCCTAGGATGCTTTCTTTGATCCCTGAGTTCATGGAAAACCCATCTCCCCTCCTCGGAATGTCTCTGGCCTTCTGTTTACGCCTCTGGAGTATGTGCTTTTGGAGTCATTTATGGGAATATATTCTGTCCTCTGCTTGGTCATAAGTGCTAGAAGGACAGTAGCTCAGCCCTATGGACATTTGTTATGTAAACAGTGGGTGCTCAATCAATGCTGAAAGAAGAGATGACTGGACTGGGCCACACAGCAGATCTTAGAACCTCCAGATAAATTTTTATACCTTTATACCTTGGACAAACTCAGAAGAAATAATTTTTTAAATTTACTGATAATTGATTTTCTTCCTCCAAACGAATGGGTTCATATAGATATTTCTAATCAAGTCAATGAATTAATAACTACACAGCAAAGCCTACAGCATGCCTGATGTGGTAAATTCAACCCCGAGAAGATGCTTCCATGTTGCTCTGACGATAACTTCAGGCAGCTGAGGGCAGCGGCTGAATTCACACAGAGGGAGGCACCTAGCACAGCACTTGTAAGCTCTTTCTTCTAAGTCAGAAACACAGGCTTGAATACAGACTCCTACTTGGTCATTTGTTTAACTTCCAGGCCTCATTTCCTTATATGTAAAAGAGGCATATAATTACAGTTGTTGGAAAAGAGTTACTTTAAATATTAATAGAATAAAGCCTGTGATAATGCCCTGTGTCTGGCACATATGAGTGCTCAGTATATACTAGTTATTATTTAAAAGCAACAAGAAAACCAACATAATGAATGGAAATGAATAGAAAGCAACTTGCAGCCACAAATTGCATGCAATGCCGTGGTTATCTTTGCAGGAAAAGCACAGGGGGCTGAGGGTGAGCGGCAGCAGAATTTCCAACCACCAATTATTTAAGCAAGTGACATCTTGAGGCATATCGGTGTCATGAGGATCCTTAAATGTAACCGTTTCCCTGAATTTCTCCAGTTCTCATGAGGACCTGCACAGCCCTCATGATCGGACCTCACTCCTATCACTCACTTCTCTACTCCCACTGCTCTGGTCACTTGGCCTCCTCACAGGTCCTCTCATGCACCAGGCCCATCCTCTCTGCAGGGCCTTTGCACCTGCTCTTCCTCTGCCTGGATACCGAACCCCCAGCTATTCAGGTGGCTAGCTGGCCCTTTGTCTCACATCACTGCTCATGGGTCATCTCATGAGAGAGAGCTTCCCCGACCTCCCCCCACCATCACCATCACCTTGCCCTGCTTTGATTGTCTTCACAACAATATTCTGTCTACCTGGCTGTTGTCCACCTCCCCAACCTCGAGTGTAGGCTCCATGATACCTGGGACTCTGGCTGCTCTATTCACTGTGCAACCCCATCACTGGAACCATGTTCAGCATGAACACATGAAATGGGGGCTCAACAAAGAATGGCTGATGAAGGAGGCAACGACTTCTGACCCTGGGGGGATACCATGGGATGCTACCCCTGTTTCTGCCATTCATTTTTAAAATGTTCTCTCCAAGATCTGTGAAACTGTGTACAACCCACACTTTCTGATCAAGACTCTTACCCTATTGAAATAGCATCAGGAGGAGAGATTTCTACTGAAGTTGAGTTGGCGTTTGGGTTGAGATTGTCGGTTTTTACAACAAAGAACTTCACAGTTGGATTTACAGCTCCTGCCTAGGAAAAAACAATAACAGAATTGATATGGACAAAAAATATCACATCATTGCACAGGTTTAAAACTGCACGAAAGCATCCACATTACAGTGATGAAATTATAATCATGAGACATGTTTAAAAATTTTATATAGATAAATCTAATACAGATAGAATGAACATAAAAGAGAGTCATGAAATGCAACTTTTTCATGTTCAGGCAGAAACATATATACTGACAGCCCCAAAGACTCCTGTTTAAATCATGAATGTTCATAACTTCATGTGTTTTGTGCAAACAAGGATAAACTTTTAAAAAATCAATTCTATTATTTTGCAAATATGCTGACTCCAAAAGTCAAGAAGTCTAATGGCTGACAACTAGGAAGAATACCTTGGGTTCAGCCAAAGACACAACCCACCAGGAAAATGAGTTTACCTGAGCCGAGAGCCAATAATGCTAATTAGGAAGCCATCATTTGCACTTCAAATTCAAGTTCACCATGTTCAAGGTTTACAATCAATATGATGACAGAAATCTACAAAACTTTTTTATATATACACATAGATCTTCAATTGACAAATTAGTTGGAAATAATATATTTTTAGTGAGAGCATTTTATGGGTTTTTTTTTTTTTTTTTGCCAGTTTCACTCACCAAAAAATAACATTCCACTGAAAATACATCTCTATATTTAGTCTTGGATCTTTTTTTTTCTTTTAACTTCCTCTGTCTTCCTAAAATGGCAGCTCTTCATGAAGCAAATTGAGTGAGTTGGTAAAAATAAAAATCCCTTTTCCCAAGTTGCTTACAGCGAAAACATTCACTATTAGATTTTCCTATAGGTGATTCTGTGGCCGTTAATGTTATGATACTAGTGAAGAATCCTGGTTCCCTTCTAAATCCCCCTCTTCCTCAGCTTACACTGCTTAACAAAGCTGTTCAATTTTCATAAATATGCATACCGGACGGAGAGAACAGCCTTGCAAACGAAGATGTGAGACCATTATTCCAAACGCAGGACGTGTGAAATTCACATTAGTGCCAAATTTATACCAGAACCACTGAAACTAGTCACGTAGTGGTTAATTAGCAATATAACCTGATATATAACTGAGCTTTTCAACTTCATCCAGGGCAACTTCCAACTTCTACAAATAAGATGAGCTTGTGATTCAATGACAGCCTCTCTTTGCCTCCATTGAAACATTTTCATTCCCCCTACCTCTTTCAAAAGCATTTTCCCCATCTTTTTCGGCTTGTCATTCCTCAAAGTTTTTGGAGAAATTACAAAACCTTAAATCACACTCTTTCCTGGGATAATAAAAATACTTTAAAATTGCCAGATGCTGTTGACTTCAGCAAGAGTAATCACAGCAAGCTGTTGAAGAGAGACTGACAATATTTTCATTAGCAGGAAAGGATTAAATGAAACCATTCTCTTCCCATCAAATCACGGAACCACTACGTGAATAGGAGCACAGACCTTTGGGTATGGAATCCGCACAGTCTTCGGGTACTGCAGTGACTCGTCAGAGTAGAAGGAGTATTCAATAAGTGGGACTTCTGTGTCGTTAAATTGGGCATATGCTAAAAAAGTGCCTTTTGGAGACCACCACAGAGCAGAGTAGGCACTGAAGATTTCCTCTGAAAAAAGACATAAATTGTTCTGTTACAAGAAGTAGCTGATAAATTGGCTTTGGCATTCAAAATATTGTTCTCATTAGCTTTAGTAATTACAGTAGAGTTCAACTAATGAACCATTTTGCATTTGCTGGGCTTCCAAATTCAGAGTAATACAAATGAATAAAAATAAAATCTTCTAGGATAGATCTGGATTGTAAAAATAAGTAACCCGTTGGACCATTTTAGAATATTTTAGCACACAATATTTAATATAAGCTCTACATTTTTTTCTTTATCTTATAATCCTCTAAATTTATGCCGCAAAACATACTAAAAGTAAATTTCACACAAGGGGCTGATTCTCCTTTCTAATTTTCAAACAGTCAACATGCCAGCATACTCTCCCCAACTGGGCTCAGTCTGTACTGTGCCCACAGGGTACTGGTGGGTGGTGTGTGGCTCCAGACTATCAAACTAATATGGTGCCCACAGTTTACTACTCTTGGCACAAACAGGGTGTGGGAAGGACGAATTTAGAATGACAAGGAGCTCCATGAGACCCCTATTGGGAAACACCTCCTTCGCTTAGCCTAGAAACTAAAGACTCTGCCAGATTAACACACTCTGTTGGAGCACAGGGTTGGGTAAGGGAAGAGGGTCAAAGAGAGAGGCAAATGGAAGCAAAGGTCTTGCTCTCCAGAATGTTGTTGGACTCATTCTCATTATCTGGCAAATGTAGTTCTTCTCTATGTTTATTATGGAGTCTATTCCTGGGACTTCCAATCTCTGGCTCTTAAAATGCCAAAACCTCTTTGATGGGAGGTTCCGGTAGACTAGATGGAGACTCTGTCCTTTATGCCGATTTAATCTACAGATCTCATGTTCCGCTGTGGGTGTAAAAGTAAAAGCAAAAACACAGAAACTTGAGTCTTAGAATTAGGAAATCATCTGTCCCCATCACTTTTCTGATTCCTGAGGCCTCTTTACGGGTGTCTTCCAAACGCTTGTTTTTAATAATAATAATAAAATAATAATGGTAATAGTAGTGGTAGTAACAAGATCAACAATAACAATAATAACAAAATATAATAATAATTATCATGATGAGCAGCTATCATTTAAAGAGTAAACCATGCACTAGGCTTCATCTGCAACCAACATCTGTGATCTCCTGTAGTCCTCACAGTAGCTCATTGTGCAGATGAGAAAGGGGTGGGCAGGCTTAAAAAGAAGTCACTGCCCAGGGTCACATGGCCAATAATTGATTGACTCAAGAATGAATCCAGACTTGTCTGGTTTGAATCCATGCTTCTCACCTCCATGTTCTATGCCCTCCATGCCTATTTCAGCTCCTGTAGTAACAGAAAACCCGCTCGGTAAGGCAGCCTGCTCCCCGCTTATCTGTTTTCTACCTATGTCATTACATTCCATTTATGTAGCAACTTAGAGTTTACAAAACACTTATCTAATTTAGTCTTCGCAAAGGTCCCTAGATGAGTCTAGTCATATCCCATTTTACAGAGGAGGCAACTGAGTGGCTTAGAGAGAGAGAATGAATTGCCAGAGACAAGACAAGCACACAGGCCTTGTGACTCCGAGTCAAGGGGTGTCTACCGAGAACTTCTTCAGATACCGAGTTGATGTCTCCTTCCTGTGGCTTCTACCCATTGGTTCTAGTCTAAGATCAAGATGCAATCACATAAAATGAATACAATTACAGCAAGGTTATGGTTTTTAAAATTGCTTTTAAGTACAGGTAGCAGGTGGTATTTATGTTTTGAATTGGTGGGTATTTGTAATACAGAATTTATTGTTCCGTACTGTGACGTAGTAAAACCATCATTATAAAACTACTTCTGGTCAAACTCAAAGTCCTGAGAATGAATAGTAGGGAGAAGGGAGAATAACAACGGAGGAAGACATTTCAAGTCCTTCCTGATACAAAGCTGGATGTGAGCACAAGCGTCTATGGCACCCCCTCCCCCACACTCTGAACCTCCCTCGCCATCCCGTGACACCTCCAGTCCAGCCACTCTGACCTTCCCCAGGGCTTAGTGCCCTCCCTTGCAGAGGTCACTCCATTCACTCTATGACAACTATCCATTGGCATCTTTGTCTCCTTCTCTGGGTTGAGTTCTCTGAGAGCAGCAGTTGGATAGCATCTGTCCCCGAGTCTCTACAACCTCACACAGCACCTCATGGTAGTTGGCAGTCAGTGTGAATTGCCCCGAATTACCCACACCCCCACTGTTAGCACGATTACTATAGGGTAAGGAGTGCCCCATCTTCCAAACATTTCTTTCTCTATCCCTTTTCATCCTCGCTCTCAAAATTCCCATTCTCACCTCTGGGTTAGGTAAACTACACTCATACTTAAGGGTGAATGTCATGTGATTAACTTCGTACTAGGAGATAAAGTATTATTATTTTTACAAAAGAAGGCACCTGTTATCATGAAAGAAGACAAAGTGAAAACATCGAGACATTGAGAGAGAAGTTCATTTGGGAACCTGGGGTGGGGCAGGAGACATACGTCCCAGAGGGTAGGCTGCCCTGTGAGTGTCCCTCCATGATGTGGCACATGGCCCTGTCTGGACTTTGCAGCTTTGTTTCTCCTTTTACTTATGAACCTACAGATTCTTAAAATGTACTCTTTCAGTCTCACACTCGACAAGTCTTCCTGGCTACAGTGGAGATGCGCCACGGGAGGGTGGATCTCATATGTGGAGAAGCAAGTATGGATCATTCCTAAGTATATAAAACCAATTATAGGAACTTCCCCATAGGAACCAAAGTCCTGTTTTTTGGAGACAGGCCCACACTGGAACTGGGAAGCCATTCTTCTGTTTGTCATCAACATGCAAAATGAGATCTTTCCAGCTATTATCTACCTGAGAAAGGACTAAGAGTGTTAGGTGTGTTCTTATCTTAGAGACGCTCAGATGTTTCGAGGACGGGTGGAGTTGCAGCTTTGGGGAGAAATTTATCCAGGTCACTTTGGGGGTCCTGCAGGTTGTGCTGTGCTGTCCAACAAGTGTTAAAGATGTTTCTCAATTGCTAAGTGACGATGCTAGTAAATTTCATTATAAATGATTTCTGGGCCATGGGGGATTTATCTTTCTTTTAAAGCGATTTTTGTTGCTGTTGTTGTTAAAACATTAGCCATTTAATTGAACTTGACTTGAACTGGGTAAGAACCAAAATTAAGTCATGAAGAAAAACTTTTTTTTTTTAACTATGAGGAAGAAATAAGAGGATGAAATAAAGATGAATACTTAATAAGCATTAGGCAACCTTGCAAACAGTCTGGAACAGCCTCAAACTGCCTTTTACCTTGGCAACTACAGATGTGAAAAATGTTTTTCTAATATTTTCTAATACTTTATCCTAAAAGACAGAATAATTCTTTTTAATATTTTTTTGTTCTGGGTGTTTTTTTTTTTTAAACTGGTTTTTCCCCCAGAAACATTTCTAATTATTTTTTCCTTCTTTAAAAACAGGAAATTATGAATTGTCCAAGTTCAAATGAACACAGATCCTCTGTAAAACAGATGCTTTCTTCCCCCTCTATTCCCCAACCTCCAGACAATATTTTGTCAGCTCTTGGAATGCTGTGGGAGTATTTAGCTTTCCTTAGTAACTCTGGGTTAGGTAGGCCCAGTTAGAGAAACATCTGATGTTAATCTGGAAGCTTTTATGCCCCAGTAAAGCAGAAAAGCTACCTACACAGAAAGGCCCTTTGTAGGAGGAGACGGAAGACAATAGGGGCATTGAGAGACAATGAGGACACGGACACGGGAAACTAGCTACTGCTAAGAAATCCTTGTTCTGGGAGACACCTGGTATGGTAAGAGCTAAAGAGATTTGATGACATTTTTTAAAATGCCACTTATTTTGAATGGTATCAAATTTCTCCATTTTAAGAAAAATGCTTTACTATTAAAAAAAAAACTTCCAGATTTTCTAATTTGAAAAAGCTTTAAAGTCTCTACCTTCATAAACCCAGTCAGTTATTCCATTGGATATTACATTTTCTTTCCCGGTCCATGTGATCCTCTGACTTGATGAATTTGGTTCATTTTTAACATAAACATCATTGTTCCAAACGTATGCCTGGAAATATTGAAAAACAGATTGATAAGTAACAACCTGTTATAACATATCTTATCCTGGAGTTAAAAAATCTATCGACTCTTTTATCCTCAAATAATATTGGTATGCAAATGTAATGATTACTTTGGGTTATTCAATTTGACTAAGAGAAAGTCGTTTGCTACCCCCCTCGTATTTTATTTATTTATTTATTTATTTATTTATTTATTTATTTATTTATAAGATTTTTATTTATTTATTTGAGAAAGAGAGAGAGCGAGAGCACAAGCGGGGTAGGAGTAGAAGGAGAGGGAGAAGCAGGCTCCCCACCGAACAGGGAGTCCAATGAGGGGGCGGTGGTCACCTGCTCGACCTCAGGACCTTGGGATCAGGACCTAAGCCAAAGGCAGATGCTTAAAAGAATGAGCCACCCAGGCACCCCACCCCTCACATTTAAAAAATTGTAAGTATACAAGCTATAACCCCCAAATAATTCTAAAGACACTCAATATATTAAAAAGAAGCAGCTCACAAACACCACTATTCGGATGCCAGAGTGCCTGCAAAGACCCAGGAGCCTGACCACTTCTACAGAATAATGTGTGCCTCCCATTGCTTTCTGGGGGCGGTGAGTTGAGGGGGTGCATTCGATGTCGGGAGGGAGTATTCTGTCTACCAATGAACATCCCGTCTTCCTGTTCAGATTCTCTTGGGCTTCTGGCATTCTCCTAGCACTAAGAACATGGAGGTGTATCTAGAGTGACACAGAGAGGGTCACAGAACTAGCAGGAAGTAGGTACGCCCCCCAAAACAAGCAAACAACAACAAACTGAATACCACAGAAATGAGAATTTAAATGGACAGTTTGTTCCAGGAAATAAAGAATTCCCCCGCAGTAGTTCAGAAACTTTCAGGAATCCTATTGACTTCGTTAGACAAGTAAAATGCTATTTTAGGCAGTAACATTATCTTGGCTAGTGAAGTATTTGCTTCCCGAGTGTCTGGTCTGTATCAGGGTATGTGGCTTCTGCATGTGATAGCTTTGAGCCATTATTTTTTTCTGACCACAGAAGAGACTCACTAACCAATTTATGACCCTCTGGTGACCATGTGATCCACTGTGTGTTGTTTGGAATTTTCTCTTCAGTAATCAGCCTCCTGAAAAAAAGATAAAAGGAAACATTACCAAATGAATAAATCACAGTGGGACTTTATTTTTTTTAAATGTTATTATACTAAAGAAGCTTAATAAATTTTATAAGGAAGTTACTGACCTGTTAGCTAAGTCATAGATGGCATATGAAGCCGTGTAAGAATGCCTCCATTGCTATAAAAGAAAACAGACATCTCAGTCTTCTGTGATTCTTGATAATTCGGCCACTTGCTATAGGAGTGCAAGATGAGATGTAAAGTAATATGACATTATATAATTCCCACATTTTTATCATGTCTTATAATTTCTATCTCAATCCCTAGAATTTTGGAATTAGGAAGAGATTCTTAGAGACCATCCAGTACAAATTCCTCTGGACCTCATCTGTAACCTAGCTCTAACATCACACCCTCCAAGGAAACTTCTCAGAATCATAGTGGGCTGATGTGTTGCTTCCTGGCAAACATCACTCCTAGCATTTACCATAGCATGGGAAGTCTACCTGTCTAAGAAAATACAGATTTTTTTCTTTTCAATCATCTTACTGACAAAATATTTAAAAGATCTATAATTCTATTGATGTGATGTGGAGAAATACTTACTTTCCTACTTTGAATCTGAAAATATAAAGTGCTACAGATTTTTTGAAAGCCACCTGGCAAAAAAAAAAAAAAAAAAAAAAAAAAAGCCACCTGGCAATATATATTAACATTGAAATATATATACCATTGATATTTTAAACAGCCATCTCAAGAATCTAAAAAATGAAAAGCAAACCGAATCTAAATAAATGAGAAGAAAAGAAATAACAAAAGCAAAAGCAGTAATTAAATAGAAAATGCACAATAAAGAAAAATTAACAAAGCCCCAAACTTGTTCTTTGAAAAGATGAATAAAATTGCTAATACAGTAAGAGTGAGGAGAAAAAAAGTATGAATGACCAATATCAGAAATGAAAAATGGGATTAAAAGTTTTTAAGACCCTATGACAAACATTGTTTGGCCAATAAATTTAAAAGTTTAAAAAGGGACAAATTCTTTGGAAAACAAGTTATCAAAACTGAGACAAGAAAAAATGGAAAATCTGTATAGTCTTATATCTAAAAAACACATTGAATCAATAAATAAAAACATTTGCACAAACAAAACTCCAAACCCAAATAACTTTAGCAGCAAACTCCTTGTTATTTAACCAAATGAACTAAAAACTTACACATACGAAAACGCTCTATACAAATTTTTAGTTTTATTCTTAACTGCCAAAACTTAGAAGAACCAAGATAACCTTCAATAAGTGATGGCTAAATGAACTGTGGTCCATCCAGACATTGGAATATTATTTAGCCATAAAAAGAAATGAGCTATTACATCAGAAAAAGACATGGAGGAACCTCACATGCATATTTCTACGTGAGAGAAGCCCGTCTGAAAAGGCTACAGACTATATGATTCCAACCATATGACATTTTGGAAAAGGCAGAATTATGGAGACAGTCAAAAGATCAGTTGTTGCAGAGGATTTTTACGAAGTGAAAATAATCTCTATGATACCAGAATGGTGGATATATGTCATTATACATGATAGATTTGCCCAAATGCACAGAATGTACAACATAAAGAATGAACCCTAGTGAAAACTATGGACTTGAGTTAGTAATAATGTATCAGTAATGGCTCATCAATTGTAACAAATGTACCATACTAATGCAGAATGTTAATGATAGGGGAAACTGAGACAGAAGTGGGAGGGGTGACGAGGGAGTATATGGGAACTCTGTATTTTCCACTCATATCCTGTAAATCTAAAGCTGTTCTAAAAAGAATTAAGTCTATTAATTTAAAAATACATGAATTCTTGCTATACCAGATAACTTGGAAGAAGTTCCACACGGAATCATTGAGAAATGCAAGTTACAGAAAAGTATGGAAAATAGGATTTTATTTTTTATAGAATAAGCAATGACTAAAAGAATATCTATCTTCATAGAATTATTTGAATAAGGGGGAAAATATAAAATATGGAGATATGTATACTAGGTTTTTAACATGTGATACCTGGGTAAATGGTAGAGGGGAGGTGAGGAGTAGGGAGCCAGGCATAAGAGGAAAAAAAGATAAGGCTGAAGATTATGTATTATATATATAATTATATATTATATATTATGTATATATTATATATACGTATGTATGTATACACACAGATTTGCATTTATGAAAAATTTTGTTTATATGTGGATGCATTTATACATTAAAGATACTTTAAAAGAAATTACATGTCTTTATGTCTGTCTTCTCTACCATAACCTTAGATGTAAGAAATTGTGTCTTATTCATCTTTACATCTCTGGAGTCTTGTCTAGTGCAAGCCTCATAGTGTCTGTTCAAGAAATAAAACAAACTAACGCAAAAATCCAATTTTACCCATGGCAATGAAGTAGATGAAATGGGTAGCCCAAGCAGACCCAGTTTGTATAAGATAGAGCTGAGACAGAAGCCAGAGGTTCTAACCTTGAAGACTATTTCCCACTTATCATTTATCATCCTCCTATCCTCTCATGTCAACAATTATGTATTAAGTCCTTACTTTTTGCAAGTCATACATTTTTTTAAAATCCTGGATTGTTTTGACACAATCCACGCTTGTTTCTGGGAAACCTCTGAATGCTCTACTTGTAAGAGCCGAAAGGTGTGTTACAGGCTAAAAATATTAAGAGGTTTAAGAAGGTTTGAGATCACTCAGGATGACAGATCCATCATGAGCTGCAAAAGGAAACCCCAAATGCTTGGTATGTTCACTTCATCTTTTGAAACAGACTCATCCATCTATTTAGGTTAGAAACTTTGGCAACTATCCTCTGTCAGGCATTACTGATAAGACAGGCTCACTCTCCTTGAGGAGCTCATAGTTGAATGGAGATAAGGGCAAGTAAATACAAGAAAAGAATCTCAAGTCATATAACAGAGGTAGGTGGGGAGAGGCAGGAGTCATAAATTAGGCCTTGGAGAGGGAGAAAGGTCTATGGAAAAGTTGAGTGTTAGATTCAGTCTCAAAGCAGAGAACTGCCACATGGGGAAGGGGTTAAAAAAGCATCATAGCAGAGAGACGTTGAAGCACAAGTTGGGAAAGATTATGTTTAAGCTTTGGAGTCTTCTAACCTGGATTCAAGCCTGGCTAATCACTGAATGTTGCCCGCCCTCCACCATTCATACGTTGAAATCCTCACCCCCAATGTGATGATACTGGAGGTGGAGACTTTGGGAGGTAACTAGCTCATGAGGGTGGGGCTCTCATGATTGGGATTAGTTCCTTTATAAAAGAGACTCCAAAAATACTCCATGCCCCCTCCTCCATTTGAGGACATGGAGAACACGGTCAACTATGTTCCATGAAGCGGGATGTCACCAGACCCTGAATGTGCTAGCACCTTTGCCTTGGACTTCTTTCTCAGCTCCCAGAACTATGAGAAGTAAATGTGTTATTAACCCACCCAGTCTATGGTACTCTGTTATAACAGCTTAAATGGACCAAGACAAGTCTCCACTGCGTAATACAAGTTTCTTTCTAAGCTTCAATTTTCTCTCTGGGAAAATGGGGCTGATGTCAGCAACGATCTCATGTGAGGTTCATGAGAATACATGTGAAGTGCTGAGCAGGGCCCTAGAACATTGTCAACACGTCATAGTTGATGCAACTATTATCTCTGGAGCACTTAGCAGTGAATGGAGATGCTGGGGGGACATCCATACCAGGCGAATGTATGCTGGTTGTTCATGTTTTCACTCACTCGCTCTCTTGTTCGTAGCCACAACATAGAAGTAATATCGCTCTTTCTGAACGCACGAATTCTGTCATGGAAAAGCCATGGAGTAGAATCTAAAGAACTTTGCACAGCAGACCTCCAAGAAAATAGAATAAAACTACTTTCCTTTGTTTTGGATACGTTTATTGAGCACTGATTAGTCAACTGGCATATTGTCAGCGTGTGATAGATGATGTGACTATGATTAATTCTGGAGCATTAGGCAATGAGTAGAAATTATTGGAAGTTGCACAGGTATGCTGTACAGAAAATTCTATTGGATTCTTTAAGAAGTGAAACAGGAGATAGAGTGCTCTACTTTGAATAATCTTACAATTTAGCACTCTGCAATAGAAGGTATGAAGAGAGTAAAATAAGCCAACGTGACAGAGTGAATGGTGGAGTGCGGGAGAACAGAGCAGCAGGGGCAAAGTTAGGTAAAGCAATCCTAGAAAGCCTGGACCTGAATTACTGAAAAAGGAATGCTGTATGATAATCAGGGGAAGGAGGTTCCAGAAGGAAACAATAAGAAAATACTTTGGCCCTTAGATGGGAATGAATGATGCTTGAGAGAACTAAAGAGTGGTGCCCCTAAAGGTTTTTGGATCACTGAATCACCTGGAAGCCCTTAAATCTATCCATGCCTGCCCCCCACCCCCCCCATCACTGTGATGAACTAGTTGGTGTGGGGTAGGCTGCAGGCATCTGCATTTTTAAAAACCTCCATAGGTGATTGGAAGGTTCAGGCAGGGGTGAGAAGCACTGGACAAGCACGGTGAGTCCAGAGAGGGTAACAGATGATGGGTTAGCAGGGGCAGACTGAGGTCCAATCACATAGGCTTCTGAGGGTGCTGTGGTTAGAGTTTGTGTTTTATTCTGAAAGTGATGGGAAACCCCTGATCATGAGGGGTTAGGCATAATCATGACATAATTTAACTTAGGTTTTAAAAAGAGCACTGTAGGTACAGCCTGAAAAGCACGGATGGCAGTGGGATGATGGAATAGCATGAAAATAGCAAAAGCAGTTAAATGCACATGGAAACTCCAGGGACACCACAGATACAAATTACCGATGATGGCTGTCCAACTAAGGTCTACCGGTGAAATACATCCATTTGTATACATCAGATGGTACTTACTGAACTTGGCCAAATAACAAAGTGAGCTGGTATTTACCTTTCTGTTTCTACCTTAACCTCATCATTTGTATATGTTTGTCTTGAACATGGGCAATTGTAATTCAGTGGTTCTCAACCCTGCTTGCTCATTCAAATAATCTACCCGTTTAAAAAATGATGTCAGCTTCACTCCAGAGGCTATAATTTATTAATCTGGGGATTGGACCTGGCCACTGGGAATTTTTAAAAGCTAATCAAGTGATTTTAATCTCGAGACAGCAGTAAAAACCACTGAATTAAATAAACAATCCATTAATTGGGAACAGATGTGTTAAACTTGGCCTAGGATGCTGATTGGCTCCTAGCTGATAGGTTTAGAGTCAGAGAGTCTTCATGTCCGGAAATGGAGCTAGACACAGTGAGTCCAGGGTAAATATTATGATTGAAAGTCACCACATTGAAATGGGAAATGGAGTAGGAGATGGTTGGCTTGGCCTGAGTATAGAAGTGTTGGGGTGTGAGATAAGGCCCCCCTCAGTATTTATTATTTATTCTAGAATAAAAAGGCAGAGGTGGGGATCTCCAGTCTTATATTTTGTTTTCAAAGCAGAATATCCCTACAGGGTTTTAATGTTTCTACAAGTCTCAAAACTTCCTGTACTTGACAACTGTTGTCAAATGCAGGAATAACTAAAAAGCTACTGTGAAAGCTACTGGCGTATTGCAGCCAGCCTAACCATGAAGAGGATATGTGATTAAGCTTTCCTGAGGTGTGAGAATCTGGTGTTGGGCTGAGGCTCCCCCTTGAGAATGGTTTGTATATGGTGGGACCCAAAGGCTGTGAGGTGGTCTGAGTCACCTTGCCGAGTCTCTTCTGCAGGATAGGAAGTGTAACTCTTTTTAAGGCAAAGACTTCTTGAGAGTTTTACTGTATGTAAAGCTGAGACAAAGGAAATAAGGGGTTCTGTTACAGGCTGTGCAAGTCAGATATATAAGCTTGTTTTTAAATTATAAGTTGTCTTTCATTACCTTACATTTTTAGCATCTATAATATATTACTTATACTTTTTAGCATTTGAAAACACTAAAAATGAATTTCTTTTAAAACAGTTGTTGGACTTACCTTTTATGAATGAGAATGGCTATTTCTCCTTTTGATGCTGAATTAATGAGTTTTTAGTGCCTACTATATTACTTAGGTGTCAATCTTTTTTCTTTTTTAATTTAAATTTTGTTAGTTAGCATACAGTGCAATACTGGTTCCTGGAGTAGAATTCAGTGGTTCATCACCTCATGCAGCACCCAGTGCCCATCACAATTGCCTCCCTAATGCCCATCCCCGATCTAGTCCATCCCCTACCCACCTCCCTCCATCAACCCTCAGCTTGTTCTCTGTTGTTAACAGTCACTTGTACTTGGGTGTCAATCTCAAATATTCATGGACTTGAAATCAGTTATAAAATAACATACTCATAGGATTCTTTAAATGTCACAGTAAGACCGCATTTCTTTTACCTTCACATAGTTGTACTCAAAGAGAATAAACTGTCCATCAGGAGATACCGAATAATCATTTATAGAATGTTCAAACTCCTCCTGTCAAGCAAGTGGAAAAAAAGAACAATTGAACAATTTCATGTAACGATCATTACTGAGCACTAACTATGTAGCAGGTGTGGTTCTAGACAGACATGTGGCTCATGCCTTGGGAGCTCCCAGAAACGGCACATTCCCCCGCACAAATGACTGTGATGCAAGGTGTATGATGGTCAGGGTTAGAGACCCAGTGGGGGAAGAATTAAATCTAACCAAGGGAAGACAGCCATGAGGGTAGGCATCAAGAAGAGAGAGAGAAATTTCCCAGGAGGAGGAAGAGCAGGAGCAAAACACCAGATGTAGGGAAGGGCATGCATATTAAGACCACCCAGAGGTTAGGCGTAACCTGAGTACAGTACAGGGTACATCAGACAACGTGTAAGGTGAGAGGACATAAAATTAGAAAAATAGCTGGGACTGAAAATGTAAGAAGTAGAACTGTGAACCACTTTTTGTACATGGATGTAATAGAATCTTTTCTGTCTTTACAAAGACGCTCTTGGACATGGTGGCCGGCATGAGATGAGAGGGGTTGCATCAGCCCTGGACTTGGGCAATGCAGTGGTCTCATCTACAGAATGGAGATAGGGACACAAGTACTAGAGTACTAAAGTACTAACACAGATTAAAAAGGTCTTGAACCAGGACTCTACCGTGGACATAGAAATCCAAGGGACACTTGACACTGCCGAGGGAGAAGTGAGAGGGTTTGCTGAATAGCTAAATATGAGCATAGCAGAGGCATCAAAGAGGATTCTCAGGATTCAAGTAGAAGTTCACCTTTTAGTCTAAGTGACTTGGAGGGGAGCATAATTTACCAAGACTGGGAACTCAGGAAGAGGAATAGGGTGCTTTCAGTGTGCTAGGAGAGGGAAGGGGAAATCACTAGTTGAGCTTGGGATACTGAGTTTAAAATACCTGCAGGCCACAGGTGGGCAGGAGCAAGCAAGCGATTAGAAATAGAGATTTCGATCTTGGCAGGAGGTTAGTGTTGAAAGTGTGCGTTTGAGAATCAGGGCCAGACAGGAGAGCTCTGTCGCTGTGGAGGTGCATGAAATTCACTGAAGGAGGGCAGGCAAACTGCAGAGAGAGGCCAGCAAGGCAAGACAGAGCCCTGACGGGCACTTACGCTTAGGAGTATGGGCAGAGGAGGAGGAATCGTCAAGGGAGACTAAAAGGTAGCCAAGGCAGGGAGCATTCCAAGAAGGAGAGAAAGATCCACTGTGCCATATGCTGCAGAGAGAGTTCAACAGGATGAGAAATGATAGTACTCATGATTTGAAAGGTTATGAAAAAAAATCCTCAGAATTTCCTTAAAGTATAAATGAATTATGCAATCAAACATACAAATGTACTGTTTTCCAAGAAAATGGAGCTGTTTCCGTATTCAGCATTGAATAGCAAGATATTATTTTCTTGTTTGTAGAGGTATTCCTGATCTAAAGAAAGAAAATGGCTGGATCAGTATTTCAAGTTGCAGTTAAAAAATCTTCTTAAGCTAAAAATGATACAGAAAAAAAACTTAGGGTTTAAGCTCACACAAGTACTAAATAAGCATTTCTAAGTTGGAAAAACATTAAGTGATGAATATTACACTAGTATGCATTCATCTTCCCATCATTGTCAGAGTTTCAATTCACTTTTAACTTTTTATAGTCCGTAACAAAGAAATACCAAGGTTTATTTCCCTTTGTACCTGTAAGTAGAGAAAAACACTCTCCCGTATGGTTTAACAAAGCAAGAATATCTTCTCAGGGCCACGAAAGCGTCCCACAACCTAATTAGAAGGCGGACAAGCATAAAAAATCTGTCCCCTCCCCAAAGAAGTCCTTACCTGAAATCCAACGCAAGGAGTAGAATTTCAGCCTAAAAGTGTTTTTTAAATAATCAGTCAGAGTGTAAGTTCTACGAGTGTCAGCTGCAGCATCATCTGTTGATTAAAAAAAAAAAAGAGCCAAATGTTCAGTAAGATGGAATAACCTAAGTTTGGGATAAAATAAACAAATGCATCACTGCAATATACACTGGCCACAAAATACAGGAATTGCACTCACAAAATGCACAGCATATTCTGAAAGATTTCAGGCTGGCTGGCTGGAGTGGAAATGCACGTAACCGTGAGAGCGTATGTGATGCTGTGTCTCCCTGAGCTATGTCAGTGCCTGTATTAGCGCGCTTCCTTACGAGGGTCTAGAGCTGCAAAATCCAATGGACATAGTAATGGGAGTCCATCTTCTAGTAGCCATATTTAAAGATTTGTAAGGTGAAAATAATTTTAGGAGCATATTTTATTTAGCCCAATATATTCAAAATATTCTCATTTCAACATGGAATCAATATTTAAATTTTATTAATGAGATCTTTCACATTCGTTGAAATCCAGTATGTTGTCTATGATTACAGCATGTCCCAATTTGACTAGGCACGCTCCTGGTCAGAAGCCGTAGTAGATGGCACAAGGCTAGGCTGTCCTTCTCTGAGGCCTGAAGTTTCATTTCCAAGCTCTCTTGCTTTGCACGGACCTTTAAGACACGGTGATCGCATAATTCATTGATCTTTGTTTCTATGGTGACCTTTCCCTGAACTAGGGGGAGGTTTTTATGAAACCCTCCTGTGGATTCAGTGACACCTCACTTCTCCTAACCTCTGACCATTCATTTTCCTTCTCCTCCTTTGACTTTATTTTTCTCTATCGACCTTCAAGGCAGAAATGCCCTGATATATAATCTTCAGCTTTTTGCTCTTTTCTCTCTCCATTTTTCCTTCTAGAGGATTCTAGAGAATGTGACTTCCTGGGCTTCAGACATATTTTCTATTTAAATACATGACAAAACCTATACTCATTATCTTAGCCTTCCACACCCCAAACTCACATTTCTAGGGCTGTGTTGGGCCTTCTCAGTTGACTTGTCCCACACTAACCCTAGACTTACCTTGCCTAAAATAATTTTCCCTAGGGAATTTGTGTGGTTTTAGCTTCTGTTACTGGAAACCCATATTCAAAGTCCGAAAATCATTTTTGATGTCTCCCTCTCTTACTACCACCTGCATCTAATTAACCCTGTTGAGTCTTCCTGTGAAATCCTAGTATCTCCCCAGTCCAATCCTTCCTCTGCACCACCCCTGGAATGATTTTTCCAAAACGCCACTTTCATCCCGGTGACCTTTTCCTCAAAATCCTCCCCTGATTCACCGTTGTGTATGGAAAGATTCCAACTCCTTAGCGTGACGCTGGTGGCCTCCACAGTCTGGCATGAGACTCTCCAGGCTCATTTCCACTCACTCCGTGCATGAACCCCCTACCCTACTCACATGATTGCCTACGGACCCAGTAAGCCTTCTTTGGCTTTTCTGCCTTTGCTCCTTGTCCTAAGCCTCTTCCCAGCGGCATCTCCAACTGCTTCCCGGGCTGTCACAGTCCTCCACCCCCAACTCCCTCCTCTTTCATCAAGACTTCTGTGCTGCCTCCTCTGACTTTTGCCCCCACACTACTCATTTGGCTTTTGTAACTAATAACTTCTGTTGACAACTATTTCTCCATGCCCACCAGTGTGCTGGACTGAGCGAGACCGCATATTCATTGAAGAAAGGGCCTTGGGTTATGTGTTTATTTCTTTTTCAAGAACTTAGTACCTAGTAGAGTTCTATGCCACAGTAGGCACACACGGCTTTCCTTGATAATGTAGGATATCATTCTACAAGCCTAATGAAGCCAATGTGATTCCCCAGTCACAGAGCCTTCACTGACAACAAACAGCCCAGACAGTTTTTCCATATACTCGATTCTTTCCACATACTCGCAAACATGCACTCACCAAATCAGGCACTATCGTGACTTTTCTATAACGGTTCTTACTCTTCTGGGGATTGAAAAGCCAGTAGCAGCTTCTCTTGTTAATTTTTTACGGTCTGTGGAAAGGTAATTCTCTCACAGGAAATGCTCTTTCAAAAGATGTTCTCAAGATTTTATTTCTTTGGATCTTATCTGATAACATAGCCTTGGTTCTGCCTACAAAACTTTCAGTTTCAATAGATAAAAGTGTCATACTTTATTTATTGATTTTGTTTAAGCCTAGTTTGCTAAATAAGTTAAAGATTTTTTTTAAAAAAAACTGGTTTTTTTTTGTTTTTTTTTTTTTGTTTTTTTTTAATGTGGGCCTGCATTTCACCCTGGAAAATTAGCAAGGTATTTGTATTTGTTAGCAGAGATAGAACAAATGGGAAAACCAGCCCTTGAACTTGCCAACTTTCAAACAAGAAGTAAAGCCTTGTGCTATACAAAATATTTGAAGCCCTACAGATCTGTAGATTTATTCACTAAATACCCTCAATTGTTTGTATTCATCCAATTGTTCTTTGATACATCAAATAGCTATAAAGTAAGGACTATTTGAAAAATACTGTTGAGGATATATACCTTGCTATCAAGAGCTATTAGTCTAAAATGGACACAAAAGACATTCCAAAATTAGTACAAGTCAAGGTATAAATGGTTATAGACATTCACAGGCCTATATTACCTGCTGATATAGATGTCTAGATAGACCTATTGATGGAGAACAATTTATACATTTACACGCACGCACATTTACATTGCAATGAACTAAATGTTTGTGTCTGCCAAAATTAAATGTTGAAATTCTAACCCATAATGCGATGGTATTAGGAGATGAGGCTTTGGGAGGTGATTAGGTCATGGGTGTAGGGCACTCATGAATGAAACTAGTACCCTTATAAACTAGTGCCCAGTAGGTTCTCTTGTCCCTTCCATGCAAGGACACAGGACACGGGCCCTCACTACAGCAGACACATAATCTGCCAGTGCCTGAGACTTCCCGGCCTCCAAAACCGTGAGAAATAAACATTGTTTAAGCCACCCAGTCTGTGGTGTTTCTGTGAACAACTTAAAACGTGTATATCTAATAAAACAGACATATCAACTTAGAACATCTTTCACTGCCTCTTGATTTTGTAAGGAGAAAATTAACCAAGTACTTAGATGACGTGCAGTGTTATCTCATTTAAATGCTATCACATATAAGGATGTTTGCCTGGGTTTTTTAGGATAAGACACTTAAATCTGGAATATTAAAATCATTGAGGCAAAATTCCCTGAGACGTCACCTGCTGCCCAGGGCGCCACCCTTCACATTCATGACGCATGACTCACTGAGCACTTAACCTCTGCCCTGTCTCAGACAATGCTGAACTCATTCTCTCCTCAGGCCGCAGCATTCCTAGACCCATCATGTCTACCATGTTTAGCCTCCTACCATGTTTGCTCATCATGGGCCCAGGAAGATTTTAAGCCATCTGCTGATTTCCCAGATATCGATACTGTTGCTACACTCTGCTATGGCCCAGGACATCTGTGAGGGCTCGGGGCCACCTCTGGTTTGTGTCAGGCTCTCTTAGCCACTGAAAGATGACAATGTGAGCTCCTTTCCACATCCTGGCTACCCAGTCCCAGAACGGTGCTGCTGGATTGGAGCAAATCAAGCAACAAATGTTCCTTGTTTTTTGCCTTGCCATTCGATAAGCAGCGCACATTGGAAGATCTGTTTGAAACATCTAGATAAGCGAGTTCTGTAAAACGTGAGTGCCAAGTCCAGGTTTTGACCTTTAGCAAGTTCCCAGTTTGTTGCCAAGTTACAACCTATTCTGTCAAACACTTACAGGACACGCTCGTGTTTCTTTTCCCTGTCTCCTTGCTCCCTGACAGGGCACTGCTGCAGCAACAGATGAAGGTCTTTGGCTGCTTGTGTGGTTTTCCTGGTGGGCCTGGGACATGTCGTTCATTTGACTTATCGGTTCAAAGCATTGTGCTAGCCAAGTAAAGCGGTTAATCATATGCTACCCATCAGCTTTTATAGAAACTCTTAGATTCACGTTTTCTTGAATTTCAAAATAAAAAAAAAAAGGTTAACAATTTTAGATTTCACTTTTTTGGTGAGAACAGCTATTGGGTTGGACCATACGAAAATGTCATTTTTATCAGCCAAAAATGGGAGAATAGCAGTATTTAAAATGATTCAACCGAATCATAAATTCTCATCGAAGTGTATGGTATCTCAGTGCATTCTTGTGGTAGGACCAAATTCACTTCTGAATAAAAGTACTTCCAAAATGACAAGATCCAAGTAACGACGTAGTATAGTTCCACAGAATCACCTTGCCTTGACCACTTGTTACTTTACGATGACAGAATATTTTGAATTATTTTGTATACATTAATAAGAAACTTTTTTGTACGTATTGGGTTATGATATATAATATTTCTACTTCACAAAGATAAATTGTTTTGGTAAATAAGTGGCTAATGAAATGCAACTAAAAAGAAATGTGCTCTTTACGGCTCATAAACTTATTAAGTTGTTAAACACTGGGAAAAGCTATCTGGTTATAGAGTTCTTGCGTTCCATATGGTAATCAGTTAACATTTTGTATTGATGCTAAAGAAATGAAATGAGTATTGCTTCAGAATTTGCCACAGCAAAATAGCAGCCTTGACATAGGGACAGAGGAAGCAAAGTCAAGAAGGCAGAAGAAGAAATTGACCAGAAGGCGGTTCATACCCTGTATTACCCAGTAGCATACGCAGGCAGGCTACCACCCATCTGAACTGATCCAACAAATACCAATGAAGTGTTGGGTCCCCGGTGACTTTGAAATCAGAGAGCCTGGATTTCAGCCTAGGTCTAATTCTTGCGCTGAGGCCTTGGGAAAATTACTTATTCTTTCAAAACCTCAACTTTTTAATCTATAAAACCAGAATATAGCATTTTGTAGCCCATGGGGAATTGCTATGGTTAAGTGGGATAATGGATGTAAAATACCTAGCTTAGGACGTAGAATTTAGGAAGCTCTCCAGATATGTTACACTATTTATTATTGTTTTACACCAAACATGTGCTAGGCAATCAGGATACAAACATGAATAAAGGAGTCTCTCCCCTCAAGCACTGAGCAGTGATGCTGAGATTAAGCCTTTACCCGCAACAAAATAATGGTTAAAATAATAAGTTTCATTATGTTCATATCCCAAACAACCCTAATAAGACAGCATAAGAGCAACACATTGAGAAAACACCTAGGATAACCACAACCTAATCATTTGCTAAGTACTAAGGAACAGCACTTTCTCCCTTGTACAGGTCTCATGCCCTCCCTCCCACCCATAGTGGGAGTCAGCAGTTCGTAGCATGGAGGGAAAACACTGAACTTGGTGGACTTAGAGGATTTGTGAAGAGTGACGTTTTTCTGATTACTAACACAGGAGGCATTAGACTATAATCACAATCGCCAGATTCAGCTCGAGAAGAGAAACATCCCAGGTACATCAATTGACATCTGATAAATGTGTCACCGTGGAGCTGGAGCCTAGGGAACTTGGGACTGCATCCTCCGTGCATTTCCTTGTCAGAGCAGAGTGTCCGATGACCAAACTTTTGTTAGAGATGGAATCACTGTATTTTCAAAAATCTACTCTGAAAGGCCAACCAAATGGTACAATGCACAAATCCTGGAATAGCAGCAGTTCGGGATAAAGGGAACAACTTAGTGGGAGGCTGTCTGTCATGACTCCAGCCTCAACTCCTCCTCCCCTCTTATCACTCCTCTCTATCCGCAATGGCCTCCTGGCTGTTCACTAGACACACTCCACCCATTGCAGTCTCAGGGACTTTGAATTTGCTGTACTCTCCTCCTGGAATGTTCTTGACCTCGAATATGCCCAAGGCTTGCTTTTCCTTACCTCCTCCAGGTCTTTAATTAAGTACCGATTCCCCTCATGGCATTCTCTATTGCTCTTTTTGCTTTATTTTTTTCCCCCTTAATAGTGATACCATCTATCATACCATATATCTTACTTTTTTATCTTTACTGTTTGCCTCCTTTGATTGAATGTAAACTCCATAGAGGCACTGATTTTGTTGTGTTTGGTTTCTTTTACTATAAATTATATCACCACAGCCTAGAACAGTGCTCAACACATAAAGATAGTCCCTAAGTATTTGTTGAATGAAAAAATAAAAGCCAGATAACACTAACACAGGAACACAAAGAGGAACATGGTTCCAAATACCAGCATTGTGAACTCTGGGTGGCAGTGGTAGTAGGAAGAGCTGTGCACTGGTCAGATGGGTCTGGTTAAAGGATTGGCCAGTTGGAGAGGAGGAAGAACTTTCTTTCTCCTGTCGATCCCATCAGTGTGTGCCCAGAAGTAGCACCTGGCCCAGCCTCTACCTCCTTTGGAATGCCCAAGCCTGCCTCCTTATGCCTCCCAGTGGTGGCAGAAGTAGCTGGGTGCCTCAGACCCCTCAGAGTTTTGAGCCCAGATCTTCTGTGTCCTCCTTCTTCCTCTTTGTTCCCAACCCCTAAAGGTAAGCCATTCCTGCAGCTTCTGTCTCTGGGTTACTTCGGAATTTGTCTTTTGCTCTTTAATCTGTGCAACCAATTTTTAGAGTAAATCCCTCTTCTGAAACACCGAGTGTGATTTCTGTATTTGTTACGCCACTATACTTTAACAATACAAAGACTTACATGTTTTGCCTATAAAATAAGGTCTTTTTAGGCTCGAAAGCATCCAATATCCAGATGGGTTTGACAACCTCTTCTTAAGGGGACAGACTCTAAACGTTTCAGGTTTTGTTGGTCATGCATCTTTGCTGCAACTACTCCAGTCTGCTGTAGCTTGAAAGCAGCCACAGACAACATGTAATTGAAGGGACGTGGCCGTGTTCCAATAAAACTTTATTTTGAAAAACAAGTGGCCAGACCTAGCTTTTCTTTGACGACACTGTGTAGACATTCCTCAGTTGTAAGCAACAGCAACAGTAACAACAAACAAAGCACAACAAAAACACAACCGTTCCCAAGATTGGTTTTGAAAGATTGAGGTTGAAACTCTAATTGCCTTGAAACAATAAGAATATCAGCATAAGACTCCAATATATATGCAGAAAAGTGAAAGGGCAGAATATTCATGCCTCAAGATTCAGGTCAAGATGAAGATAACTACAGCGGCTGGCAAAGAAGTGCAAGGCCAGAGGGACTTCCTGATCCAAACCCAGTTTAGATTGCCCTACTCACTCTGCCCTGACCTCAGGAATGAGTCGGAAGTGTAGCCCGCACAGGAAGCCTGCACCAAAAAGGGCATCAGGGCTGCTTTATTCCTCTTTGAAATGAAAAGTGATTCATTCATTCATTCATTCATTCTCATTATAGTCACTTCCTCTCCCCTTGTTAGGACTCTCCTGGGAATAAATAAGACTGGTACGATAATGGCCGACATTCATATTTATAAGGCTTTTATGCCCCATGACACTGACTGACATTAAACCTGTGTAATCCCAGATGACGAGAAACAGCTGAAAGGTAGAAACATGAACTATGTGAATAAATAACCCACAGGCCCATGAAACATTCAGCCATTTTAGCAAAAGGCTGTTTCCTCTTGAAAAATACTCAAAAGTAGTTATAGTGAGACATCAAGCAAAGGTGTTACCATGCAAGCTAAGAATGATTAGTTTGCGTTAGAAAGAAAACTGATTAGAGGACATCAGCATTTGGTGATGCTGAAAGCCCTAGTACTGAATCACTGAAGAACTTTCCAGAAAGATTTATAAGCATAATTAACAAGGCTACTCTCTGCTAAGTGTTTGACTTCCAGGATACAAGGAAAGATGATCAACGGGAAACAAAACTGCCACAAAAATTGCCCTTCCCAGAATTCTCCAAGCAAAGCTTTCAAGAGTGTGAGACAAGTGTTTTTATAGTACCTGCCTCTGGGACTGTTAAAAGAATAAAAAAGTTAAAAATACATAAAGAATCATAACTACAAATATAGAGTTATTGCAGTGTGCTGGGCTGTTCCAGGCATTGTACACTTAATAAGTTATTCTCATCGCAATTTTATAGGTAAAGAAACTGAGGTGCAGACAGGCATAGAGAGTGAGTGGACTCAGGTCCCGGGACTGCCAAGTGCTGAAGCTACACTTGCAGTAAGCAACCTGGCTCCGAAACCTGTGCTTATAACCACTCTTTTAAACAACCTGAGTATTTGCGGGGGGGGGGGGGGTACACATCGTAGATGCTATGCTGGCAGCTTTTGTGAGTTGCTATGGCTACATCAGACATCATGGAAGTGTTCAAATTCAATGTCTGCCATGAATCCAGACCGATAGGTTGGTAATATCATTTGGACTTGCAGAGCTCGTAGGCTGCATCAGACCATAATTTGTCCTAGTGCTGCAAAACCAAAGGGGTACCAGTTTTTTAGAAAACCCCAGAATTTTCTCTCCAGACTGGTATTAAAAATGCCAACATTGTGGGGCGCCCTGGGGAGCTCAGTTGGCTAAGCATCTGACTCCTGATTTAGCCTCGGGGGATGATCTCAGGGTCCTGGGATAGAGCCTGCATTGGGTTCCACACTCGGCAGGAAGTCTGCTTGAGGATTCTCTGCCCCTCTCCCTTTATCCTCCCCCAGCCCTCTAAAATTAATAAATAAATCTAAAAAAAATAAATAAATAAAAGGCAACTTTGTGACTTCCCAGAAAGGCGGTTTTACCATCCTCATTCTCTCTTCCATGGTGCTTCCAGAAACTCATCATCTTTTCCCTGAACTCCTAAGAAGGAGTCATGAAAGTAGGAACTTAACAAGTTTCTTTTCTTCCTTTCTTTTCATGCTTCCTAGATTTAAAACATAACACAATCCTGAATAACTCAGGCCCTGCAGTACCCATTTTCACAAGAGTATGAAGTCATCCAAAAACGATAGGATGATTCTTCCTTTATAGCGAAAGCCACCCTAAGGGGCTTCTCCCCCACCATGCTTCCCACCATTTCCTCCACCCTTTCCTCAGCACTTGGAGGAAGAAGCAGGCCCAACCTGTGCCTCCACCCTTTGTCTTCTTTATCCTAGGGGCATGTTTTCATTTCTCCTCCCTCAGCTTCCAGTGTCTTCTCACTGCCCACTTCTGCCCTGTCCTTAAGCACACCCAGGGAGTAGCTATCAGAAAAAAATATTTACCCGACTGTGCTGCCATCACCTCATTTCTCTGCCTGTGTTTATCAGCCAATGTCTCAAATCACCAGTCCACACCTGTGGTCTTCCCCTTCTCACTGTCCCTCCTTCATGTCTCTGGGTCTACCCCTCACTACTTACACCACACCCATTTCTCCTTCTTCAGGGTTTATTTTCTGTACTGTATATTTGGCCTATTAATCAAGTAATTTTAGATCATTTGAATACTTAATCTGAACAATCTTAACTAAGCTAATTGTAAGTTAGCTGGAAGGCTGAGTTATTTTGTCCTCATCAGGCCGCTGCCAGCACCGTGCTCTAGACACAGGAGGTCCTCTACAAAGGGAAGTACTTTACACATGGCTGACTTGACTCCATATTTATGAATATAAGTGTTTTAATCAGAATTAGAGCAAAATTAAGATGTTAATCAAAAAATATTCTTGGGCCCTAGAGACATAAAACAGGAAAAAAACAGGAAAAACTTTACCCCCAGGAAGCTTACATTCAAATGGGGGGAGACAGAGGAACGAACGGCAAGTACGTAATGCCATATGTTAGGTAGCCATAGGGGCCATGGAGAAAATAAAGTCGGGAAGGGGAAAAGGAGTGTCAGGTTTGGGGAGAGTGCTGTGTTCGGTAATTTGGTGAGGGGAGACCCCAAGGATAAGGAGGTATTTTAGCAGACACCTGAAGGAGGTAAGGGGATAAGCAACAGACAGTCCCAGGGAAGAGGAAGCTTGGCAAAAAGATGTGCAGGTATAAAACCTCTGAGGCAGGACAGGTGAGTGATGAAGAGGAGGGAGCAGGGGAGGAGCTCAGAGGGGCAGTGAGGCTCAGGTCACACCGGTCTTGTGGGCCATTGTGAGGATTGTGGTGTTCAGTCTGAAAGATGGGGAGTCATCGAATGCTTCTGAGCAGAGAAGAATGTGATCAGACCTCTGTTTCAAAATGGTCACTGTATAAGTTTTCTGTTACTACCTAACAAATGACACAAGCACCGTGGTTTAATACAACCCCTCACATTAGCTCAGGGTTCTGTGGGTGGGAATTCCAGCCCTGCAAGGCTGGATTCCCTGCCCAGGGTCTCACAAGGCAGACATCCAGGCATTGGCTAGGCTGAGCCCTCACCCTCATTCCGAGGCTCTGGGGGTGGGGGTGGGGGTGGGGAGGGTGTGGTAGGGGTGGAAGTTGCTTCCCAGCTCATGCTGGTTGTTGGCAGAGTTCAGTTTTGCACCGTTGTAGGAGTGATGTCACTGCTTCCTTGCTGGCTACCAGCCAAGGACGGCTCTCACTTCCGAGGGCCTCTCACATCCCTTGTCATGTGGGCCCCTCCAAATCAGCAACGGTGTGAAAAAATCTTTTTTGTGCCTCAAATCTCTGACTACCCCTTCTGTGAGCAGCCATAAAAACCCTGCTTTTTTGTTGTTGTTGTTTTGAAGGGCTCATGTGATCAGATCAAGCCCACCTGAAAGGTAATCTCCCTTTCTCGAAGTGGACTGTGCCGCAGAATGCAACCTAACCATCAGAATGAAATCCAGCATATTCACAATCTCAGAGATTGTACGCCGGGGAAGGGAGGAAATTTGGGGAATCATTTTATTTTGTTTTGTCTTATTTTATTTTAAAGATTTTCTTTATTTATTTGAGAGAGAGAGAGAGCGAGAGAGCACGAGCATGAGCAGGGGAGGGGCAGAGGGAGAGGGACAAGCAGACTCCCTGTGAAGTCCAGTGTGGGGCTTGATCCCAGGACCCTGAGATCATGACCTGAGCTGAAGTGAGATGCTTAACCACTTAATCAACTGAACCACCCAGGCGTCCCTGGGGAGTCATTTTAGAATTCTTATTCCCTTGGTCACCTTGCCTGTTGTGATGAGAATGCACTGTAGAAAAGTTAAAGAAATAGGAAGGGGCACCTGGGTGGCTCAGTTGTTAAGTGTCTGCCTTCGGCTCAGGGCCTGATCCCAGGTTCCTGGGGTAAAGCCCCGCACTGGGCTCCTGCGTTCCCTGCTCCACCGAGAGCCTGCTTCTTCCTCTCCCACTCCCCCTGCTTGTGTTCCCTCTCTCGCTGGCTGTCTCTCTCTCTCTGTCAAATAAATAAATAAAAAATCTTAAAAAAAAAAAGAAATAGGAAGATTTTTTTCAAGAATTCAGGTGAAAGGTGATGGGCATCTGGGACTGGGGGGTAGCAGTGGAAGTGGTGAGATATGGTCAAATTTTGAAAGAACGTGAAAGTAGAAGTGATGGGACTTTGCTGACCACCTGGATGTTGAGTATAAATGAGTCTGTGGAGTTGAGAAGAGCTGCATGGATCTTGGGCTCAGAGACTAGAGAAATGGAATTGCTCTGGGCTGAGACAAGGTGCACTAAGGGAGGAATAGGTTTGGCAGGACTTTGGCGAGATGTTGCTCTGAGATGCCAGTAACATCAAAATGGAGATGTTTGCTCATACATGCATGTAGAGTTTCGGAAGGAGGTCTGGTCGGACGGTTGGGACATTGTCAGGTTATAGATAGTGTTTAAGGCCATGGGAGTGCATGAGATCGCCCAGTGGAAGGAAGGAAGAAGCTCCAGGATGGAGCCCTGGTGGGTTCAAGGTTAGAAGTCAGACATGAAGAGAAACTTCTAAGGAGAATGGAGAGGACATGCGGTGAGGTAGAAGGAACACCAGGAAAAGACAGAAACCCAGAGGGAGGGGGAAAAGAAGAAAGATCAACTAGCAGGACAGTGAGACAGAGATGGAGAACTGGGCTTCGGATTTCGCAACACAGAGGTTAGGGACCTTGAGGTGAACTGAGCTGTTTCAGTGGCGGGGTGGGGGTAAGCCTTATTCCAGTGGGTTTAAGAGAGGATGGGAGGGGAACTGTAGACAGAGATAAGACAAAGCTCTTTGAGGAGTTTGTGGTAAAGAGAGCAGGGAAAGGAACTGGGAGGTTGGTAGGGATGTGGGATCCACAAGATCCCCTCCCCTCCCCTCTCCCCTCCTTTCCTCTCGTCTCCTTTCCTTTTCTTTCCTGAGAGGTTACAGCACAATTAGATAGAGAAGAGAAAATAATGATGCAGAGGGCAGGAGAAATAGCTGGAGCCCTATTTCTATGCAAAGCAAAAGGTGTGGAATTAGTGTCCAAAGGAGGATCTGGCCTCCAGCAGGTGCCAAAAAAGTTCACCTAGAGCCCTGGGAGGGGCCGATGCAGGTGAGTGCTCAGAGGGGCTGGTAGGAACGGAGGATAGTCTCTTCTGAGGGCCTCTGTTTTCTCATTAAAATAGGAGGCCAGGTTGTCAGCTGAAAATGAGACTGGAGAGGGGATGCTGGGACCTTGGGGAAGGGAGACACATGACAGAGTCCTCCAGCAGCGTGAGTAAGGGAGCAGGTGGGGAGCGTGGGACTGCCAGGCCTTACAAGAAGCCACTGACACTGCGTTCTAGATTTTCTTTTCAGTACAGTCAAACCACTTTCATCTTCAGAAAATCATTACCATGTAGATTAATTTTTCCTCCCGGAGATTTAGCAACAAAGATTTGAGTCAAATCTGGTATCAAATCCAGATACCATGAAGTTTTTTTGTTTGCTTTTATTTACTGATTATCTTCTGTTTTTATGGTCATTAGTTATTTCAAATCCTACCTTCCAGGGTCAACTTTTGCAGGTCTAATGTTTATCATTATTTGAAAATTTTGCTCTTTTTGTTTTCTATTGACTGTTTCTCCTACATTTTTGCACTGTTGATTGGATAAAATATGACAATTTATATGGGTTTTTAATTTAAAAATTGAGAGTAATTCCCCTCAGATGTGTCTGACCCGCTCTACTGTCTCAGATTTGTATCTTAAACATTTCAAATTCAATTCCTCCCCATTCTCAATCATGTTAGATGCCAAGCCAAAACAGGTACTGGGCCCAAAATGCCTTTCAGATAAAAAACACAGCATCGAACACCCTGCTCTGCAAAACCTCAGGTGGTTAGGAAAGCAAGGGAGAAGGGGGGAAGGAGCGTTACATGACCAGGTTCTTCAGAGATCAGAGCCGGTTTGCCATCTATTTTCTTTTGTTAGCAAATTAAATCATTAAAATACATGGTATGCCTACATAGACTGCCCCCCCCCCATTTCTTTCTTTTGGAATTCCCAATTCAACTTAGGTAATTCCCCTTCCCCTTCCATGTGTTAAGGAAGGAGTTTCCTCCTTGTCCCAGAAAGGTGAGTCTTGATTAATCTAATTCAAAGGAAAATCCAGAACCCAACATTCATTACCCTTGCGAGTGATCAGATTAGAATGGACGAGTGACACAAATCTGGCCAATGAGATGTGAGGGAAAGTCTGCCTTGGGCCAAGAGCCTTCTGGAAAAGCTTTCCCTCCCTGAGAGAACAGACTACGAATGAGGAACAGCACCATCTTCTGCCTTGCGAAGGAGCTGTGTGAGCAAATGATGTGCTTCTGTGGCAATCATGCTCGACCTGAGAGGACAGGCTTGAGACACAGGCCGACAGTCAGAGGAGGGAAGCAGCTGAAAAGACAGAAAGGTGCCAGGCTCTTGAGGTTGTTGTTGGACCACTGCGTCAGCAAACTCTAGAACTGCCTCACTTCTACACGTCCAGTTATGTAAGATGCTAATAATAGGACAATAGTAACACTCTCTGGTTTACATTTTTTAAAAAATATTTTATTTATTTAAGAGAGAGCCAGAATGGGTGGGGGTGGGGGACAAGGGGAGAAGATGGAGTGGGAGAAGCAGACTCCTCACTGAGCAGGGAGCCAGCTGGACCCTGGACTCATGACCTGAGCTGAAGGCAGATGCTTAACTGACGGAGCCACGCAGGCGTCCCTGTAACACTTCATAGTTTAAACAACTTTTGGTCAGGTACTCTGTTACTTGCAGCCAGAAACATTCTGTTTGACACAGTCCTCCTACAGAACCAGGGGCCGTAATTGTTGAGGACGATACGTGGAGGTGAACTGTATGCCTGGGAGGCAGTCTGGTGACTCCAGGACTGGAAGGATTGTATTCGGGCTCATTAATTATTAACCCTTTATGCCTGGTTGGTTTCTGTACAGACTTCCCTGGACAGCATTTATCGCTGCCCGTTAGTGCTTCCATAGTACTTTGATCATTTACCAGAAGGATACTTAGCCCTTTTTACTACAGTTAATGTTTATGTTTCCTTTAATATTGGGAACTGTTTGAGGATAAGGGCAGTATCTATTATTTTTATATTTCTCGTGGGTAACAAAGTGCCTGGCATGTAGAAAATATTCCATAAATATTTGCTGAAGTGAGATGACCATCTGTCGACAGTTATGAGCTAGGTGCACAATGGAGAACGCCTCCCTGAGTCCTGCCTCCTGCTCCCTGAAGCAGACTCAGCAGGACAAAGGAATTAGTTCAGAGGAACCACTGTCGATTAGCTCTCGTGGGACAGACAGAGCCCTGAGAACATGAGAAAGTTCTCCACTTGGACTATGCAGACAGCTGTTCAAGGAGTCATCCTCATCTGTGCTCCTTCCCTCACTCTTCATTTCTTCGCTCTCCACCTCACACTGTTTGCGTCCAAAGTACATCCCGTTTTCTCTCTCTTTCTCTCTTTTTTTTTTTCGTTTTACATCTCCAATACTACCACCCTGTCCAACCTGCCATCATCTCTCACAAATGCCCCCCACCCTCCTTCCTCTATTATGTATGAAGGAGTCAGGGACATTTTTAAAAAAATGGAATTAAAATCATTACATTCATGTTTGGAATAAAAAGAAACTCCTTTCCATCTCCCTCTGCCTTCTCTATCACACTTAATTTTTGTCCTAACGCTCTTCTTGTCTGAAATGACTCGTGTGCTTGCCTCCCCCCTGCCTGCCTCACGGACGGCCAAGGGCTACGGGAGCAGGTGCCTCCTCTCTGCTGTTTAGGGCCAGCTCCCCTAGACCCACAATAACCCCTGACATGCAGTGAGTGTTCCATACATGTTGGTGAGTTAGCAAATCCTGACTCTGGCCAGCATGGGATCTCAGCTCTGAAGAGCTGTTAAGTCTTATAGTACAAGTTTCCTGCCAAAATAAAAGAAAAAAGGAAAATAACAGGGGAATAGAGACACCATGAAACTCGTGGACCTGAGCTTGAGCAGGTCAGGCTTTAAAAAAAAAACTGAGGAAAATAAGAGGAAAAGGTCTCAGCCCCACAGAGATGGCGTTAAGGCCACTGGAACCACCCAACCAGTTCTGGAGGACCCAGTGTGAAGTCGGGGAAGAGGTAAGTGGTAGTCCCCATTTGATACCCCTCCTGCTCCCTCTTCCTGCATTATACAGCCTGAGCCACTGTAGACCTTAGGGTGCCAGGAACAAAGTCCCTACTGGCTTGGGCTCTGAATGGAATTACCAAGCTTCTTGGGCCTGAGATGCTGAAATATGTGTTCCAAGCTCATGAGTTTATTTGTTTCCCCAGTGACCCAAATAATGAAGAAATGTGCACATAAATGTATACGGGTAACTAAAGCCAATGGTTTATCATTAAGTTTAAAAAACTTCCTAGGAAGTTATGATTTTGAAGTAAAATACAAAGCTGAAAATACAGTACTTGGCAAAAATAAAACAGCTAACTCAGAAGTTTTGATTTTGTAGTTTTAGTTTACTCTCAGATTGAGAGACACACCCTCCTTTGGAGGTCATAATGGAGCTATGAAGACTAAAGGTAAAAATATTTACAAGATAATTGATTTACAACAATGAAAGGGTTAGCGTCAAACCATAAAGCCCTGATTAATCATTCACTTACAAAAATTTCCCCACCGAAGCATTTCTTTAAAACAGCTATGGATGGAAATCAGCAGACTCCAGAAAGGCTCAAAGTCAAAAGGCTTGGATTTCCCAGTTCTAGGACTTACTCTCAAAGCCCTAAACTTGATGCCTCAGTTTCTTCAGTATAACAAGTCAAGATATTAATATCTTAATGGATTGTTCCGTGAAGATCAAATAAAATAATATAACATGCATCAGAAACCAAGTAGGTGTAATTGAGTGCAAGGTGCAAATCTGGATTTACTACCTATGAAAAACAGGTCATAAGACCAATCCAAAGAGCGGGATGTCAGCCCTGAGCTGGAGGTCACTGCCTGTCTTATATAGGAATGGAGACAAAAGCAGCAGGTACTTTTCTTTTCTTTTTTTTCTTTAAGCAGGCTCTGTGCCAAGCACCGAGCCCAATGCGGGACTCGATCCCAGGACCCTGGGATCATGACCTGAGCCAAAGGCCCACGCTTAACTGACTGAGCCACCCAGGCGTCCCCAGCGGGTACTTTTCTTCAGAACACTTGGCATCCAGGGATTAGCAGCCATGAAATTATAATATAGGGAAATTGTAACTTTATGCTAATAAGGCTACATGAATTTATACTTGATCAAACCCAGCAGAATGATTTGGAGTTTAAGAGCACCAGCTCTAGAGTCACACTGTCTGAGTGTGAATCGCAACTCTGTGGAGCTTGGAGCAAGTTCCTTAGCTTCTTCAGTAACTAGCTTCTATGATGACCCCCGGTGATCTCCACTGCTAATGCTCACGCCCTTGTGTCATGCCCTCTCACATTGTGTCAGGGCTGGCTTGGGTGAGCAACAGAATACAGCAGAAGTGGCAGCGTATCGCTTCTGAAGCTAGGTCACAACAGAGGCTCTGTGGCTTCCTGTTTGGTTGCTCTCTTGGATCCTTCATTGCACCCCATAGAAAGGCCCACATGGTGGGGAACCGAGATGTCTAGCTAACAGCCATGTGACGGAGCTTGGAAGTGGATCCACCAGCCCCAGTCAAGCTTTCAGATGACATCTTGATTAAAACCTGATGAGAGACCTGGAGCTAGAACCTCCCAGCTAAGCCACCACCAAATTCCTGACCCACAGAGAATGTGAGATAACAAGTGTTTGTCATTTTAAGTGTTCGTGTAATTCATTATGCAGTAATAAATAATTAAAGTACCCTCTCAAAGTAAAATTTACATTTCTGTAAAAATGGAGATGATAATGGAACCTCTCTCAAAGGGTTGTCTTAAGGATCAAATGAGAAGTACGTTGAAAGCCCTCAGCCTCATACCTGGCACAGAGTGAACGCATGTTAACTATTATCACATGTCCGCATGCCTTCTCTTCCGTAAGCGAGGTGGTCCTGCATGTGTTTACAGCCACATTTCCTATGGGATCAGCACTTTGTTAAGTACACTGATCCAGCTCCAGTCAGTCATTTTACATTGTCTTTCTCTATCCATCAACTGGGCAAACAGTCTTCCCTCTTCCTCTCTGATCCCTTTTGGGGTGAGAGGCAAAATCTCTAAGAGAGAAATTTAAGGTACATACTGTGGCTAAGGAACCGCAAGAGCTGACCTGAAAAAGACCAACCCACTGACCTCATGAGCACTTGACAAAGGTTGACCATAGTTGGCTGAACTGGCTGAGGTCAACTCGAGCTTTTACGGGGCTCGCTGTTTAGAAATTGTCCTCTGAAATATACAAAGCTTTCATTCAGTCTCATTTAAGGGCTTTTAAACCTGGAATAGATCCTGGACTTCCTCGGGCAAACTTCATAGATGTTATCTTTTCTTTCTCTGATTATTCCTGTCCCCTTCACATTTGGGTTTCCTTTTATTACTGATGGATGGGTGAGCAGTCAAACTTCCTATGCACTCAAAGAAGATATTGAGGAAATTGACTGCTAAAGCAGTGAAAAGAACAAAAGAAGAACAGATATGTTTCTATCCCATAATAAAACTCCATAATAAAACGATTTGACAAATAACCACTCAATAATAAAACTATTTGACAAATACTTCATAATATAATGTGAAAGGGGAAGTAACGGGATCACAAATATTGAGTCAGAGGTTTTATTACCACTAAGCCATGAAGATTTCTATACTTTCATTAAGAGTAATGACTCTGGGAAACTGCATGTTTAAATGTAAAATCCTTCTATAATAGGATATCTGAAGTGTTTAAAACAAAAATACAATCTTTTATAATACACACAGAAGAAGATGAACTTTTAATTTTGCTGGACGAAATGCATAATTCCTGACCTCAGGGAGTTTTTATTCCAAAAAAAAAAAAAATACAGTAGTATTAAGCTCATTCCTCTCTGCCTCTGTCTCTCTGTCTCTCTGTCTCTCTCTCTCTCTCTCTTCTGGGTGTGTTTAGTTCTGCTAAAGCCAGTATTTCATATGGAAACACTTAACCTTCTCTTAAACCAACCTCTTGGGAGATGTACTTGGGTTTGCTCATTTCTTCCTCCTTCCTTTTGGCTGTTTATTTCTTAGCTTTCCACGTGATCTAGGACTTTGTTTTTCTATCAAAATCTTCGTCCCTCCCCTTCCCTTCTTTTCTTCCTTCCTTTTCTTTCCATTCATCTTTCCTCTCTCCTACCTCCTATCCTCTTTTCCCTTCTAGTACTTTATTTTATTTATTTATTTATTTATTTATTTATTTATTTATTTATTTATTTTTATCTTTTACTCTAAACCTAGGTTGACACTATGGAGAACATTTCTGGGTGGTGACTCTGGATTCTTTGTGAGAATGCTATCCTTCATTGTGGCACAGCCCAGGAATGAGATTGTTGATTTAGTAAAAATGCCACATTCCTGAGCTTTCATCTACCATAAAGCAGCAGTTGAAGCTAGATGATTTCTCTTTTCTCCTGAAATATATATATACACACATACCAATTAAGAAATATGAGAAGAGAAATAACTTGGGTGTTATTTCTTAAGTGTAAGTAAGGCACACAATGAAACCACGTACCCACCCTCCCCTTCCTTTTATGTTTAATCAATTACTGAAGTCTAATTGTTCACATTTCTGAGTAGCTTGATAGCCTCCAAATTCTGCTCTGCCCCATCAGTCGTCTGGGACACCTCCCTGTTGCCCCTCTAGCCTTGCCCCACTCAACCCACATTCCCACTGTCATGCCCAACAGTCTGGGCATGTGCAAAATTCTCCAGTAGTTCTCATCATCTGCAGGTTAAAATCAACTCCATTTGCTGCTGCCCGCCCTGCTCTTCCACTGGGAGTCCTTTTATAATCAAATTAGAGGACGCGATCTTGTGTCTCTGTGACTCATAAGGAGTTTACATTTTCTGGAAAACCTTATCTCCAGACACTGATAACAACTATTCGAGCATCCCCACAGAAGAAACTTCTCGTGAGAAGACTTCCCTGACATTTCCAGAAGTAATCCTCCTAATTCACACGGAAGTTTGCTCAAGCCTCTCTAAAGTATTTTATCAAATCATAATGCTTAGATGGAGACACATGAATCTCTGGAGAAGTCCCTATCCAAAGAATGTTCTTGGAATATTTGTCCAAATTTCATTTGGGGAAGAGACTTTGTGTGGTTTAAAGGAAACGGCAAGACTGCTCCTCCCCAGTGTGTGTGGCCGACCTGGCGAAGCAAAATTCCCCGTAGTTAACTTGACCAGACCCCCTAGAAGGCAGTCGCATGACCCAAGCCCCAAGGTCATTTCACAGCCTATTTCCAGTGGCTTACCAAGGTTCAGTGTTCCTTCCAACTTTCCTTAAGGAAAGTCCTGATAATTACAGTTTTATACCCATCCTTCCAGTGACGCTGTGGTGGCTAGTGATGTTCTGGAGACAAATGGGCTATCTGGTTACTTTGATTTTTTGCATATTTGTCTCCCAGTAGATATAAACTTCTTGAGGTCAGAGATCTTTACAAATTTTAATCTTTGTATTTGCAGCGAGTAGCACAGTGCCTGGGACATAATGTCAGCCATGTGACTATTTATTGATTGTATGGATGACCCAGTCTTACAACAAATTTTATTTATTTATTTGAGAGAGAGAGTGAGACAGAGAGAGCACGAGCAGGGGCGGGAGGTAGAGGGAGAAGCACACTCCCCACTAGGCAAGGAGCCCAATGCAGGACCCTGAGATCCCGACCTGAGTGGAAGGCAGACACTTAACCAACTGAGCCACCAAGGCGTCCTGGATGACCCATTCTTTCAACTAAGCTTTGTGTGTGTGGTTGTTTAAATATACAAAGTATCGCTTTACGACAACCATTGTATTTTAACACAAAGTCAAATGTAAGGGAACTGATGTCTGCCACTGAATTGTCTCAAATGGTGGTAACCATTGCTTTCTTAACTAAAAGTCATTATCAATAGGTCAGCACACTCAGGTACTTAACCTTCGGCACCTTTGCCCTGGCCCTGAAATTGCCAGGCGAACAGTTCTTGACAGCTTCACAAACTAATTCTGAACTGTCACCTTGAAATCTGGAGAAGACCCCTCAGTATGTGAGCACTGTCTGCACATTTCCTGCTTGACTAGACCATCCAGAGAGAATGCTTCACTAGAACGTGTAATACTGAAACGAAAGTAAATATTTACTAAAAGGAAAGTAAGGCCAGAAGAAACCCAAACTAGATGTTCTCACTTGTTTGCATCCAATAATGTGTATCCCATTACAGGAATGTTTTATAGTAAGAGCTAGAGTTGAACTGCGTCAGGCAAGCTAAAAAAATGAAGGCGGCTTTAAATGAAAGAATCCACCAAACATCACTGGTCCCACCCACCCCCGATTATTACCATGTACACCAGCTTTACAATTTACTATGACATATTTCTATAAATGGTCAACTAGTTATTTCTCTGCATCTTAACTCTCTGATTAATGCATTTTCATCACCCCAGAAGGAAAAGAACCTGGGTTCCCCATGTAGTCTTTTCTCAAAACTGTATTTTGGGGCTTTTCCTTCTCTTATTTTTTTCCCATCTTTTTCGCCATCCTTGCTACAGTTTGAAACCTTTAAACACCACATCTTTTCCTTTGAAGATCACAACTACAAAAGTTTTTCTTTTTAATTTAAACCATATTAAATTTAAACATTTAAACTTGAATTTAATAAAAAGAAATCCTAAGACTTCTCCTTGATTTTGGGAAGCATGTATTTATGATGCAAGGCTCTTGCAGCCTGAACACTGGAGACCCCACCAAGGCCATCCAGCCATTCCCTAGAAGCAGCAACAACATCAGGGGAGCCTCAGCTACAACCTAGTTCACTGGTCCAAGCCCCCAGCAAGATCCTTAGTTCTCCTCAGTGTGGTAAGATGGAACCTGACCTGGTCTCCAGCTGTCTTATCTTTTGCAAATGTTTCAAACTTACTGCCTTTGTTCAGCAGAACCACGGGCACGGTGATGACGGTGACGAGCGCAGCAAGCCCCAGCAGTCCCAGGAGCACCTTCCATGGCGTCTACAAACCGGGCAGATCGTGTCCAGTTAGAGTGAGCCCTTTGGCCCCAGTCTGGTAAAGGGAGAGGGTCGGGGCCCGCGCTGCACCCTAGGCAGCCGGATTTGCCCATGGGCGAACATCGGAAGAGGGGCACAGTGAGCTGAGAGGAGTGCGGAGGTAGCAAGAGCGGTTGCCCTTGAACTTGTGGCATCTGAGCACATTAGCGTTTGCTTCTCTACGGTGTCCTGCACGTCAGAAGCCAAGTGAGGGTTCGAGCGTGCTTTTTATGGGGGGGGGGGGGGCTCTCTGCGTCCTCCCAGGCTTGGCGCCGGGTTCTAGCAGAAACCCCGGGGGGCCGAGCACCAGGCGGGGGCTCTGGGAACTCCCTTCACCTGTCAGAGGGTGGCCCTGGAGCTTCCGCCGAACGGGAGCTCCTGGTCCCGTTCCTTGATCTTCGGGGTCAATTTGGGGGGAGAGTCTGGTGAAGAAGCACCTACGACTCGACCCTGGGGTTCGGGAAAGGCGCTCCTCACTCACCTTCATCGTCGGCGTGTGCCCGGAACTGAGTGTTCGGAGCAGGAGCGCAGGCAGAAGTCAGGCGAGCCGCAGAGACGCGCGTCCAGCTCCGCCGCTCGGGGCCTCAGAGTTACTCGGCGCTCCCAAGTTTCTGCCCCGAGTTAAACATTAGTGAGCGCCCAGCCCGCTCCGTATAAAGGCCGCGCGGGCAGGCTGCGGGCGAAGGCGCGCCGGGCGCCGGGCACTGGCATCCCGGCCGGAGGGCGCCCGAGAGGCGCCTCCCCCGTGTGCCGGGCGCGGGGCGGCAGCCGGGGCGCGCAGGGCGCAGGGCCCCCGGGACGCGCGGGCGGGGTTGCGAGAGCCGAGCGGGGTGAGCCTGCGCCTGGCACCCGGCGCGCACGCGGTGGTCCGCCCTCGCGGAAAGGGACCTTGGCTCTCGGCTCCCATGGGGTCTGCAAACTAACTCACGGCTCACTGCCGGCAGCCCAACTAAAACCCAGGCCTCTGTCTTTTGCTAGTGAAAGTCTGTTGGGAAGTAGTGTTGTGTTTAAAGCTTCTGGAAGGCAAAGGGAAAGAAAAGGTGATTGTTCCTTTGAGAATGGTGCTTAAAGGCTAAGTATCTGAATTCACCCTCCGCAGGGCATTTCCAGCTTGTTTCGCAGGTTTACCTTCTCATCAAGATGCCAAAAATAACAATAATACTTATGTGGAACTTACTTTTTCTCGGGAGCTGCTCTAAGCATTTATTGTGTTTATTTTACAGGGAGAAAGCCTAGGCACAGAAAGGTTAAGTCACTTGTCCAAGTCGCTCAGCTAGGAGCTTGAATTCAGAGTCCATGTTCTTAACCATCACGTCACATAGCTTCTCATCTTTCAGTCTTGCAAAGAGAGTTTAAAGAGTAGAAAAAGATTAAATGTGGCTTCTCCCTTCCGCAGCTCCCCACTGTGCCCTGTGGGTTCCTTCCTTCCTCCCTCCCTTCCTACCCAGTAGCTTCCTTCCTTCCTTCCTTCCTTCCTTCCTTCCTTCCTTCCTTCCTTCCTTCTATCCAGTTTGGCATTTATTCCCATTTATTCTGCCCACTCCCCAAATATTTGAGTGACTGCAAGGTGCCAGACCCTCTTCTAGTCGCTGGAGAGAGAGAAGTGGGACAAGACAGATGAGGTCTGTGCATTTGGCACTTTCAGTATAAAATACTCTGGTAAACATTTGCCTTTAAGTTCTCTCTATGCTTGCTTCCTTTCTTGAGGATAAGTACTTCCAGCCCCCTAAAGGCCTCTTCAACTTGGGTTCACTACAGCTGAAAAGCAGTCTCTGTGTCCATAGTTAGAGATAAAAGATTAAACATGCAAAGTCCTGTGGTACATTAACACATGGTTATGAATAAATTCAAGTTTTCATCCTTTATCTCAAGTGCTGACTTTGCTTCTAAACTCAGGGATCGTTTCCCCTCTCGACCACTGGTTGCTCATGATACCTACATATTACCCACACCCACCTCCAGAGGCTCAAACTGAACTCTTCACCTCCTTTGTCAGTTTCTCCCTGCCCTTCTCTGATCATGTGTCTTCATTCAAAGTGTTCCCGCTCACCATTCACAAAAACTGAAAACTTCAGTCATCTCAGGTTTTCTTCTCCATTCTCCTACTATAGTCATTGGCCATCAATTTCTCCCAAATCTGCCTTTACAAGTATATCTTGAATCCATCCACTCCTCCTTTTCCCAGCTGCTCAGAAGGTGAGTCAGTAGGGCTACTGGAGCCTGTGAGCTGGGGCTGTGAAAAGAGCCATCGAAGGACTACAGGGAATGGGGCCAGGTTGGGGGCTCAGTGTTTGCCTCTGCTCTCACCGGTTTGTACACAAAGCAATGGGGGAGGGAAGCCGCAAGTCACATTAGCCTCCAGTAGGGAAGGCAATGCAGCTGAGCCCATGCTTAACTTCCGTGTCTGTACCAGGGCACTGGACATTCAGCAAGGGGAATCTGGAGGGAGGTTGGCTGACATCCATGGGACAGATAATCTTGGTCTCTGGAGGGTATTCTATGAGACACAAATACCTTCCCAAGTGGAAACACTTCAAGATATTCTTTCCCAAATCTCCCCTACCCCAACTTCTTTATCACCAGTCTTTCAGTCTTGTTTTTTCCAAGTCCCTAAGGAACCAGCTGGCCAACACATTAGCCACCACCGATGAGTCAGTGTGATCTTGTATCAGGCCATCTCTCTTTCCAGACAAAATGGAAAAACAGCTGTAATAAAAGTTCTGTCCCTTAGGAAGATTTCTCTTCCTACCATATTTCAGGGCATTCCTGAGCGGGGCTGTGATGCAGCAGCCATCCACTTAGGATGGGTGCCAGCTCATTTTTGCACAAGGCTGGCTCTTCCTTCCTGTTGCCTGGCTAGCTAGAACTCCCTATGAAGCTACAGGTGTGTACTGCAGGAGAGACAGGGAAGCATTGAGGAAGCCGTCCTGTAGCCTAAGCTCTCTGCTCACGTGCGTTTCTTGTGCCTGCTGGACCAGTTAGGCTCTTCTGCCTTATATTATAAATACTATTTTCACTTAATAATGGGATGCTGCTCTTCCAGAAAAGACATGGTGGAGTCCTAATACCCAGTATTTCAGAAAGTAACCTTATTTGTAAATAGGGTCTTTACAAAGGAATTGGATTAAAAAGAAATACTTAGGGTGGGGTCCAATCTAACATGACTGGTTATAAGAAGGGGAAATTTGGACACAGAGACAGACATGCACAGAAAGAAGATGAAGTAGGAAGACACAAGTTGATGACCATCCCCAAGCCAAGGAGAGAAACTTGGAACAGGTCCTTCTCTCATAGACTTAGAAGGGGCCAACCCTGCTGATCCCTCGGTCCGAGACTTCCAGCCTCCAGAACTGTGAGACAATACGTTTCTGTTGTGTAAGCAGCCAGTTTAGGGTACCTTGGTACAGATAGCAGCCCAAGCCAACTAATAAGCTTGGCGTTCCATGATCGTGCTTTCTTTCTCTACTAGGGCCCTCTAGAAAGAGAGAAATTGATTTTTATATGGTGAATAATTGTTGACTACCATAGCCAAAGTCTAAGATGGGCCCCAAAGTTTTGGGAGTATTTTTTTAACACATGAATAGATAACTAATAAATTGGCAAAGAGGGCATGACTTTGTTCTAAAAATCCCAGGCATATACTCTGTGATTCTCTTCTTGGGGCTTGTCAGAGGCTTTGTACAGTATCTCCGGCCGCCACAGACGTGTCTAATAACTATTGCGTCTGTGAGGTCATTAAGATCCAACCATCAGGGCAGCCTCAACTTGGGAGCCCTCTCTTGCTCCAGGCTCCATTCAAAACAGACAGGCTTAGAGGCTACTGAGCAAAGGGGTAAGAGAAGCCCACCCAGTTGTGGTATATTGTTTCTCCAAAATCTGAAGAGTTCTGGCAAACATTGTTCTTCTTCGTGGTGGGCAGACAAGGGACAGTGACTTATCTTTCACTCTAGAAGGGGTAGGCTGACACACTCTAGACTACTGAACTCCTTGAAACTGCACAATTTTCATGGAATTTACCCTCGACCCTGTGGCCATATTTGTCTTACTATAGGACATAAGGAAATTGCTACTTATTGTACTTGAGGTCCAATTAGCATAACGTTACCCATATGGTGGACCAGTGTGATGTTCCATGGAATTTCAGGATGATCAAGATCCCAGGAGGCCATACTATGACAGAGAGCAAGAGAGTTGACATAGCTCTGAAGTAAGACGGTAAAACTACACTGCTGACCCTTCTAAGTGAAGACAAACTCTTTTGGACGGTCCTATCAATTAGATCCAGAAAAAAAGTATTCGTTAGGTTAATAGCACCCAGATCCTAGGACTGTATTGTTGGGCCCAGTAAACTTACCACCCTGGAAAGGGCAGCTGGGACTGTTCATTATTTTCCACAATTCATCTTTCTTTTGCACTGGCTGAACAGGGAAATTCATTGAGTATAGGATAGAGAACGAGCATTCTTGCATTTTTTGGGTTCTTAGGTAGTGACACTAATCTCTGTACTCGCCCAGGAATGTGGTATTACTTTTGATTTTACCATGTGAATGTGGAGGAGGGACAGTTCCAGGACAGTTCCACTTGGCCTTCCTTACTCTAATGTCTCTTCATGAACCAAGGAATGCAGACTCTAGGGGCGCCTGGGTAGCCCAGTTGTTAAACGTCTGCCTTTGGCTCAGGGCGTGATCCCCGCGTTCTGGGATCGAGTCCCACATCGGGCTCCTCTGCTGAGAGCCCGCTTCTTCCTCTCCCACTCCCCTGCTTGTGTTCCCTCTCTCACTGGCTGTCTCTCTGTCAAAATAAATAAAAGTAAAATCTTAAAAACAAACAAACAAAAAAGGAATGCAGACTCTAGAAGCTGAAAAAAGCCAGGGAAGGAATTCTCCCCTGGAGCCTCTAGTAGGAATGCCCCTCTGATTGGCACCTCGACGTTAGCCCAGTAGGACCTTTTTCAGACTCCTGACCTCCGGAACTGTAAGATGACACATTTGTGTTGGCTCAGCCCCCAGGTTTGTAGCAATTTATTATAGCAGCAAGAGGAAACTGAGACACCACTGGACCAGAGTGGTGTTTTAGTTCCATAGAAATGAGTATAAACCTAGGGCCAGTGTTTAATAACTCCTGGGAGGTCTGAGCATGTCCCTTCATTTGCAAAGTTAACTACATCACGTGTCCTCCAAAGGAAGACTTGGAAGAAGACTTGAGATATTCAGTGTGGTGAAACTGCAGGCTCCTTCCTCCAAAAGATCTGGCCTTCATTTTAAACATGGTGTTCTGGTTTGAGAATGCACTGGTTTGAGTCTCAAACGTGATAAGAGGCCATGAATTTCTATTGTGGAACTTAAGGGAGATTTCTGCCCCACACCTAGATTTTTTCTGACTGCTTAAATCCAGCCCTAGTTTAGAATGCTGCCCATCTCCTTCAATCTTAAGTACCTCATGATGAGTGAACCACCATCATTGCAGGTAAAACACCCTGGTTACCATGTTTTCCCTGCAGGGGATACGGGACTAACCCTTTTTTTTTTTTTAAGATTTTATTTATTTATTAGCCCCTGGGACTAACCCTTTTTAAGAACCTTGAGTGGGGGGGGGTGTCACCTAGAGAGAGCTATTGGCTTGCAAAGATGGAGCCAATGTCAGACTGCAGCACAGACTAGATAAAAGCAGAAGGAATAAATACTTTGGTCCCTTTCTCCTACTTCTCTTCAATAGCTTGCTGATATTGGCTGAACCCTACTAACGGCAGAGGGCGAAGGAGCCTGGATAATGGGGCGTGCTCTCTGTGGGGTCAGCCACATAAGGTACTGGGCAGGGCAGATAAGATTGAGGAATGAATGGGAGGGTCCAAATGAAAAATAACCAAATAAACAGCCCAACACCATTAAGTGTGTATTATTTGCTAAATCATCTCCACATAAAGACTGGAAATGTGCCATTTATTCCTTTATTGTTTTCTTCCATCCTTCATTCTTCCCGGGCCTAGGGAAATGCTCAGAACACAGCAGTAGACAATGTGTTAAAAAAATTAAAACATGAAATGATAAGCGAAGAAGAAATATCTCCAATCTCTGTCTGTGTTCTTGGTGGTTGGAACCAGAGTCATGGAAGAACTGAGATCTCAGCATGTAGAAAGGAGGGAGAGAGGGAGCTTGGTGAGGGCAGACGGCGTGGTGAGGGAACTGAACAGATTTTCTTCCTTGGCCTCGGCTCTGGAGGATAAGTTAAGTAAGTACAAAGGTTTTTATTTGTTCTTTTGCTCAGTGGACACCTACCCTCCACTTAATCTGCCCCACTTATCTGGGAATGAGCTCCTGCTGTCCAAGCCAAAGCTCACATCTCACCTCCTTTAAAATTCAGATTAAAACTCACTTTACAGATACCTTCAACATTGACCCCATCTGTTTCTGTTCAATTTTCTGCTTTCCCTACCAGCTGTAGTTTGGAAGATTATTCTGCTCGTGTTCTAGATGGAAGCTATTTACAACAAAATTGAGTTCTACCAAGAGATATATAAAAGATAGATGGCTAGCTGAATAATTCTATGGACTTAGATATATGAAAAGAAGAAATTTGGGGCCAAAAGAATAACTGCACACCAGGGCTGAATGAGAAAGTTGGAGGATCTTCAGGAAATATCTACCTGGTTTCGTTTTACCGGGATGTAGGGTGTTTGAGAGTGTTGGGAAATAAAGGTCAGTTGTGGAATATTCTTCAGGCTGAAATTCAATATTCAGTACATCCTAGGAAGCCACTACAAGTTTTCGCCAGGGAAAGGAACCAGGTCATCCTTGAACTTCAGCTGTGAGAAGCAGGCAGTAGTATACGCTGGATGGGTGAGAGAAGAACATCTAGAGCGGGGACGAAGGTCAATAAGCTCCATGTTGTAAAATTAATTGTGAAGCTTGTCATAAAAGAATTTCATCATGTTGATTTGCACTTCACTGTAACTCTCTAAAAACTGTTTCTCAGCTGTGGTTTGGGGTGTTTTCCTTACCCCAGTTATCAGTCATACTAAAGAAGGGGTTCTGGTCACACTTGGTGGTCAGGAGAGGCCTTTCACTACCTGTTAGATCAGACACCAGCCAAAGCAGGAGAAGACTTCTGTGCTCTTCTGTTGTTGGTGTCCTTTGGCTAGTCTGTGTTTTGTGTTTTTGTTGTTTTAATTTGGAGAATGTGCTTATTTTAGTCCCTGACGTAAGAAATAATTCTAGGACTTCATGAGCAAATGTGTTTAAGATCCTTAGACCCACGTTCTCACAAAGTGGCTGTGGCTAGGATGACCTCTCCTCCTCAGTATTTCCAAACTTTAACCACGTGGTGGGTGTGCTGCTGGTGATGCACGTTTGTGAGGCTGGAGTCAGTGGTAGAGTGGAGGGGCCAGGGGAGGCCATGGTTGCTACAATGGAAGGGAAGAGGGAGCAAGGATCAGTAGATCATGGCTAAGGGCTCCGAACTAAACTAAAAGGAGAGATGTCATTGGCCATGGGCAGGACCACCTATTCTCTTCTGAGTGGTAAATCACATAACCAGAAAATCCTATGTTAGAGGGCTTCCCGATTTTGTTGTGTACTGTTTTCTGGATCACAATAATAAAGGGGGAGAAATGAGTTCATGCTTGTATTGGACTAGCATGAAAAATAAGTCCATCATTTCTTTTTTTTTTTAAATTGTGGTAAAAGATATATAACACAAAATTTATCATCTTAACCATTTTTAAGTGGACAGTCATTTCTTTTTATTCAGAGTAGTTCAAAGTTTATTATGCAATTTTATTTATTTATTTATTTATTTATTTATTTATTTATTTTAAAGATTTTATTTATTTATTGAGAGAGAGTACCTGTGCATGAGTGAGCGGGGAACGGGGCAGAGGGAGAAGCAGCCTCCCCGCTGAGAGGGAGCCCAGCATGGTGTTGGATCCCAGGACCCTGAGATCATGACCCCATCTGAAATCAAGAGTTGGAGACTTAACCAATTGAGCCACCCAGGCGCCCCAATTTATCATGTAATTTTAGCGGCTTAAGCATACAGTTTAAAATTCTTCATTTATGACTCTCCTTTTTCTTGCCAAGATGGTGGAGTTCAATTTCATTCCTCTCATCATAGGCTTTCTGGACTGGCATCTGGTTTCTGCTGCTTGAGCTGCTCTTCATAAAGGAGATATGGCATGGAAAAGAATACTCCGTGGAAAATTGGATCTTCTTAATGATACCACACGGGAGTCTTTGCTATGGGTGTATGCAGAGAGCTTTATTCTGGTGATATTCCCCATGCTTTGAGAAAAGAAAGGACAATAGTTGTAATATTTCAAACAGAAACTAAACCAACCGGGAAAAAATTTGAAGAGCCAGAAACTTCAAGGTAAATGTAGTCTAAGAAGAATGGTCGGATGCTCTTTGGCTCTGTGGGCGGGAAAGAATAGTTTTAGGTAGAAGTATTTACAAAGGCTCTAAAACTTGTTTTTCGATTTTTTTTTTTTTTTAATTCTCTACCCTTCCCCACTCCAGACTGGTTTTACTATTTTAGGTATTTTTTTTCTAACCAACTCCCTATGACACTTAAAGACCACAAATACACAAATACACTGTATGTTTCTTTATGTACTATATGTTCTCTATATATCTGTGCTTTATATATAAGAAGAGCAAAATATTTTTTTTTGCCCCCAAGAACCACTCCTTCGTGTTGATATTGCCTCATTGAGAGTGCTTGCTGTATAGTTAATGCACGGTTCCGACTCGAATGTGGCAATTACCAGGGATCCGCAGGCTGTCATTCCTCCTTTGGAGCGCTGGTTCCAGCAGGTGATAGCTACACTGAGCTCCTTCTGGGAAAGCTAATCTCTGAAATCTGAATGCTGAGAAGCTGCATATGCACACAGGTAATGGCCAGACCACATATGACAATTGGATTCTGAGTCACAGCCTCCACAGCAACCTGCCCAGAGTGGTCAGGTTTCTAACTTGGAACTAACCAAAAAAAGAAAAAAAAAAAAAAAAAAAGATTACTATGCTCCCAATCCAATCTTGCAAGATATTCCACTTCTAGCCTGCCTCCTCTTTTCCCATGCCAATAATTTCCAATCAGAGCATACCTGAAGTCCCCCTGAATTTTTTTTTTAAACCCATAAAGCACTCCCACTCCCCTGCCTGCCTTTGAATCCAAATGCCAAGTGATGGTGGATGACTCCGTCACTATATTAGGTTCTGAAAAAATAACCTTTGATTGTTTTTATTTGGGTGGTCTTTGTTTATTTCCATAATATGGAATGAAGGTGTAGCCATCGAAGACCTTACATGTTTAAAAAGACACCAGAAATAATAATTCTTTCATTTTCTGTTCCAGTATTTCAGCAGCGAGCATACCTTATTCCTTGGTCTTTGTTTTCTTTGAGTACCCCAAAGGCTGTTATCACATCATTTGTCTAGTCCTTTATCAGCCACGGTATCTTAATAATTTGAATGACATGTCCACATTCTGTGGCCATTTGACTGTAGCAGCTATAATATTCAAAGAGGTTTGGAAGTAGAGGCAAGTGCTAGAAAACTTAGCTAAGTCACTCAATAGGAGTCTTCCATAGAAAAATACATGACTACAGAGTTTGTTAAATACTTAAATATTAACTTTGACTCTGATGGTGCCTAGGAAAAGGTTCAGTGCTCAAGTGACTGTTTCTTGAAGATTTCATTACAAATGTTTCTCTCTTAAAACAAAAACAAAAAACCCAAATGTTTATCTCTTTCTAGTTAAGACTTTTCATCACATCCAGCAGTGTGTTACCATTAATATGTTGGCAGGCAAACTATAAACTATTTCACAAGAAACAATGGATTATGAATTTGATTAGAAGTGTTAAAAACAAAATTCAACTGAGTAAAGTGGAAGATCTAATTGGCTTTATTAAACAATGCATCAATCCTGCAGCATCCCATCTAGCAGGTAGAAGGAAGCTCCTAGAAGTTGTACATAATGGAATGTCTTTAGAGGAAGGAGGGTGGAACAAGGAAGTTATTAACAAAAGAAAAAGAGAGGATTGTTCCAAGTGAGGTAACCACCTCTTAGGGGGAAGGACAGGGGATCTTTTGAAGTGGATCACCTCACTTCCCTTTCGGGGATGGTGAGCCCATGTGACAGTTTACCTGATTGGTGCTGATCAGAAAATTCCCAACTGTCCCATGAAGAGTGCATTTCTGGAGGACGTTGGAACTGCAATTAGATTAGATATTAAGTCTTGGTTTGGTAACTTGGTTTATGTGGTTCCATTTTGGGTCTGTGGCATTCTTTTTAAAGGAAGATTGATTCTAAATCAGGTCATGTGGTTATGAGTAACATTGCAAAGACCACCCAAAGTCTTTTGGATAGAAACTAGATGATGGCCATGAATATTACCATCAGAGGTTCCTCAATGGGCAGCTCAGGGCTCTGGCTTCTACTAGCAAGACAAAAAACCTCAACATGGTAAATCTGTTATATAGATTTACAATATATATTTTAGAAAAAATTTTTGATAATCTGACTATAACTATTTATTTACATTTAGCTTTAACTCAATCAAGGTTCGTAATATTGAAATGCTACTTTGCCAGGCAGTGTACTGGGAATCTCACAGTGAACAAGTCAGGCCCCAAACGGAGATCAGAGTGTTTACAAATGAGTTTACAATTGCTAATCCATCCAAGCTTGCTAGCAAAATCCAAGACCAAATTCCAGAGATGACTGGGCTTTACTGACCCCCCAAAAGAATTTTTTTGCAGGGAGCCTGGGGAAGAATATTGGAATTCCCAGAGGCCATGTGAATGTTGAGCTACGGAACTGATGTTTCAAGTGTGACAGTGCCCTAGGAGCCCTTCTTTCTATTTCCCTCCCAGTGCCTACTGTCTTCTCTTTTCATTGTCCCTTCTATGCCAAGTATCCCCTTGCGTAATCTCTCCTCCAAACAAGTTCCCTCAGGCAGAGGCCCCACCTCTCCACCCGTTTCTCCAGTCTCAAACTCCATTTATTCTGATGAGGAGATATGATTGGACCTACACTTTTATGGAGACTTTTGAGGCCAAACCCCTTCCTGACTCTCAAAAGTGGTGGCAAATATACCCTCTGCCTCTACCCTATGATATCAAAAGGACGGTTGTCTTTCTGTCTCTCTTACCCTGCTTTGGCGGTGGCAGACATGTTTTGTTATTATTTGTATTTCCAGAAACTCCAGCAGGGTTCATCTGGAGTGAACTCAGCAACGTACCAAAACCATGAACACAGAAACAACTGCTTCTTCCAGCCACTCGACTTACCACCCAGAAGGCAGCGTGGAGAAGAGGAAAGACTGAAGATTTGAAAGTCAGACAAGCCTGGGTCTGTCATCCAATTATTATATGCCCGTGGGTCTTTTTCTTAACCTACTTCACAGAGTTGTGGAGATTTAATGAGATAATAAATGAGTAATTTCAGCTACTCCCAGAAGCTTTCCATGTTGATGATTTCTGCGCCTATCTCTTTAGTTGGGTTTTCTCTGCTGGATGCTGAGCTCCCGGGTATCCCAGCCTGGCTCACTCCGAAGCCTATCAGGGGCAATGTAGCCAACAGTAAGTGAATCATTCATTACTGCTGGCACCGCGCATGCTCACTCCCCAACGGCCCCCCAAACACCAAGTTTGACCCTTCTCCATCCGGCCCCACCTCAGGGAGAGGTAACACCTGCCACATCGCCCAAGCCAGAAACCCAGGTGTCTACTAATGCCTGACCTGACACATCGGGCTCTTTAATATCTCTGTTACTTGTCCACTTGAGCTCTAAGCTCAAGACCATCCGGTTAGTTCAGGGCTTCCTCTCTTCCCATCCTAGTATTGCAGCAGCCTCCCTCCTCTGACTGGCTTCTCCTTGTGTGCTTTCACTCCAGTGCAGCCTCTGTCACTTTCCTGTTTACAGTTAATGGCTTCTCCTGCTGAAGGATAAAGCCGGAGTTCCTTTACATGATCTGATCTCTTCACCTTCCTTCTTACCTCTTCTGCCAACCTCCCCCACCTACGCTAAGTTAGGTGCACTTCCAAGCTTTGCTGCTCTCTCCTTCGCTTCCAAATCTTCAAACACAATGCTTTCATTTTTTATCGGGCTAAATCCTAGTCAACCTTCTGGACTGGGGTGTCGAGCTCCTCTGAGAAGCTCTGTTCACCATCCCTCCGAGGGAGGTGCTTTGCCTCTGTGCTCTCAGGGAGCCTCATGCCTCCCTTCTTTTAACAAAATGCTCTCACTCTGTAATGTAAGTATCGTTCATCTTAAACACACACACACACACACACACACACACACACACACACACACACACACACAACCCAAACCCTGTCGGTTACTTTACAAGCAAGAATGGGTTTATTTGGGCTTAGTAGAGAATTGCCATTGGAGACCGCTAGCTATGGCAAAACCATAGGCAAGTCTTCAGAACAAAGGAGAGGAACAATTTTATAGAGGAAAGGGGGCTCTTGCGAGGGGCTTAATAAACAGAAAAATCTGTTGGAGTAAACTGGGAGTTCGAACTACAGTGGCCCTTCCTTGGCTGAGTTGCACAGTCTCTCGATGGTTGGACTGTTGAGGGGGTGATGGGAGCCCTTCTTCCTCCGGCTGGCCTGGTAAAGTAGTATCCACGGAAGTGCAAGGTACGTCTCTTCCTCTTCGTCTGCCAGTGATGAGGAGCGGTAGGTCGTGCAAGCTCCCCCACCAGCCTTCCAGCTCCGATCTAAACAAGACTTCCTTTAATTAATTTTCCCATCATCTCATGTAATAACAGCTAAGACTACGGACCCCATGTTACGTACTAGAGATACTTCTAGGTTCTTTACTTGTATCAGCTCATGTAATCTCCCCACAACCCTCTGCCGTAGGTACTGTTAACACCCCTACTTTACAGATGACACACGGAGAGGCAAACGTTCCTCCCGGTATTGCACAGCCAGCATGTGGACCCAACAGGTCCGACTCCAGTCCATCTAATTATCTACTATGCATTTTTGTATCCAGTGTTCTCCAAGGATTTTGTCTATGTTGTTCACTGATGTACTCTCAGGGCCTAGAATAAATTCTGGCATGTAATAGCAGCTCATAATGTGTTTACAGACTCACTGAATGAATAAATGCTAATTCATTTGTGTCCCTCCCTTCGGAAGGGCCAAGGATTGGGTTTTATTCTGTTTGTTTCCAGCAGCTGGCCTGGTACCTGGCACATAATAAAATTGTCAAGCTTGTCTTTCTGCGTAGGTTCACTGCCTCTCTGAGTTCTAAGATGCTATTTTGCCTCTGTGCTTTTTTGAGACCCTGCATCCACCCTACACTCCCCAGCACACTTTGCTTCATGTCAGTTTTCAGTGTGTATAAAAAAATCTGGTCAGCTGCTGCTAGACAGCTGGAAAAACAGAGCTGAACTGGAGCCAAACGATTTTGTGCCTCAGATAAGCAGGGAGGAGAGCCTCCTGCCTCATGCGGGTATGTGGGCAGAGGGCTGAATCATCGAGTTCTTTGAGTTCCTTGGAAAAAGATAACTCAAAGGAATATTACACAACATGGAGAAATGAGGAGAATAAGCAGAGACATGAAAATGACTAAAATGTTGAAAAATCTCCAAAGCTAAAAATAGTTGTGAGAGGAAAAAGCTGTGGGTCACTATTACAGAGCCCCGAAGGTCCATGCACGAACAGGTTTCAGTCTGAAGGATGTTGAACAGATGTTCGCAGGAAGAAAGGAATGTACAGGCAATAATCTCAAACCGACCTTTGAGGAGCTGAGGCAGAGAGGAGAGGACAACTTTTCTAGACAGTCTGGGCTTCAGCAAACCCTTATAAAAGAATATCCTCAAGTGGCACATGACCCAGGAAGAGGGGGAAAGGGTCCAAGGGTAGTGATGGAGTTTCAAGGGCAGTCGGTATATTTGGCAGTTTTCTTTTTCCGTAGATTTAAAGTCCCAAAAGATTTTTACTAAATGCATTGCAGAATTTCTCTAGAAACTTTGAAAACTTTGAGTAGGGTGGGGGCGGGGGCAGTTCAGAATTTTGTGGTCATGCAAACAAGCATTTTCTGTTCCAGCCTCTGGGTTATGCGGCAGCTAACACTGGACGGACACACGTTGGTGCAGTAGAGAGAGCGGGTTGCCCACCCAGGCTCTGCCTGATGGTCTTTTTGGAGCAGCACTTGAGAAGTAGGATTTAAAGATTAAAGAGGGAGGGGAAATAAGTAAAACATTTCCAAAGAGCACGTGGTAGTCTCCACAAATGGGAGTGGACTTGTCATTAGAATTATTTTTCACAGGATGCCTGAGTGGCTCTTTGGTTAAGTGTTTGCCTTCAGCTCCGGTCATGATCCCAGGGTCTTGGGATCAAGTCCCACATCCTGCTCCTTGCTCAGCAGGGAGCCTGCTTCTCCCTCTACCTGCCTGTTGCTCCCTCTGCTTGTGCTCTCTCTCTCTGACAAATAAACAAATGAATCTTAAAAAAAGAAGAAGAAGAATCATTTTTCACTAGCATTGTTTTAATTTTCCCACTACGGTTTCTGAAGTATCGTCCCACCACGACAAAGGTTAAGGTAGGTCCCGAAGACAGAGGAGCTTATGATTAGGAAGAAGGGACTGGATTGGCTTCCCAGCTGGAGTCACTGGCTAAGAGGGTCTGGGAGGAGGATCCTCTTCAGCAGTTTGTCCTGCAGGCAGCGCTTGGGCCCTCGGAAGGCAGGTGCCACGTAAGTGTGTTGTAGTGACCAATGCCTTGCGGCAGGAGGATGATGGTGAACAGAGATGTAATCTCTAACTCTTTCTTATAGGTTCATCTTTTCTGCCCAAGAATGCACACACTTTGTGGGCAGGGACCAGATCTTCTCATTCCTATTTATAACCTTTCTTTTTCTTTCTCAGGGTTTTCAGGAACTAAGAATGCACATATGGACAAAACACATGCAAAAATTCAAGATACTTGTATTGCTAAACACATGCAGAATTTTAGATAAATACAATTCATAAAAGGTATAAGTGGCAAGAGTTTCTTTCTACCCAATGATTTTGTGCAACTCCTGATATGCTAGCTCTGGTGGCAAACTGCGACAGCCCTCGGCCCTCCAGAGACCGCCACCTGACAGCTGTAAGCTCCTTCCTGGATCTCAGAGGCTCAAGAACGCATCGCGTCTGTATCTCTGCCTCTTATGTCCTGCTGTCCTCTCTAGGCCAGACAGCTGCTTTGAAAGAGGAGTGACCAAGGCATTCTCACTTTTGAGGGGAGTGAAATCAAACCGCCCAGACAAACCAGGTTTTCCAATTAAAGTCCACGGATCTTCCTGTTTTCCCAAGAAGAGCCTCTGTTTTTTCCTATACTCTATTGAAAGCTTTGCTGGTAGACAATTTTCAGTAACTGTCCTCCCTATTGTTTTGAAGAGCGATGCTTAGTAAGTAGGTCATTTATGTTTAGCAATTTCCCTTTGAAGTTTTATTCAAGCACAAAATTTACTAAAAAGCAAATGACTCTTTTATTATTTTAGTGGAAATCATGAACCAAACTCAAACGTACGGAGGATCAGTTTTCTGGACCTCTTTTCTACCCAGTCCTCCCTGTAGGAAGTTAATGCTTACGTATGGGTGAAGTACTTTTAATTAGTGGTTAATGGAGTATATGCCATATAGATGTTCTTTCTCTTAAGCATTCACATAATGATTGGGTGACCACTGCTAACCCTTCCTGATAATGCAAAGGGATAAGAAAACAGGTATGTAAAGGTCAGACTTGAACCATGTGGTATTGCTGATCCTTGACTATTTGTGATCGACAGTATGACAATTTAATATAGTTCAACCCACTATGTCTAAGGTTTACCCATAAAACAGTACATCCTATACTGTGTCAAATATAAAATCGATATTAGAATAGTAACATAGTGTTATTAAGAAAAACTTAAGTTCAAATATTGTTTTAAATACAGCAGCAAAATAGAAACATAATACCATGTTCCATGCTATAATAAACCAGTACTTGATGAGAGAAGACACTATTTTATTTTGTTCCCTGTCATTAAATAGAGTCTTATAATTTATAAAAAATATATTAATTTACTATCAACACTAATGTCAATACCATTTTATGAAATGACTCTTTATTGTGTTCTTTGAGTCAGAGGTGAACTGTGTTGAAGGGGTGTAGGAAATCTTCCTTTATCTCACTGAAGGCTATGTATTTCAGTAAGAACTGCTTTACATTTTTTAACTATTCTGTATGAATAAATAGTGCTAAGACAAAATGAATAAAAATGATCAGTAAAAATTTTAATTCACTGTTAAAATAAGAATTCCAAGAAATATATGAAATATTTTGGTGTTGAAAAAATTCTGACTTACGTCCAAACGTAACGCCCTCCTTCATATTTTTGTCCCAGTATACAGAATACAGTAATAATTCACAACCCTAGATTATGCAAAAGAACTAATGTTCTTTTTCAGTTTGTGTTCATCTAATAGACAGTCTTAGTAAAGAACTAATGAGTATCTGATAGCGTGGTGCAGCGTAAACATAAGGAGGAAATGAACAGGCTCACTAATCATGGAGCAAATTTTCTTCTGCGGTTAGCAAGGAAATGCAAAATCATAGAATGACTGCATCTTGACTAGAGGGAAAGAATTCCTTCTCGCCTATCAATTCCAGGAAGTTAGATGAAGACCTCTAATCCCCTTAGAGATAAATACCTTCAAATGCTTAAGTACTTTATTACCAGAGATTTTCCCCTCTGGATGCTACAATTTAAGGTTTTTAAAGGAATAGTTATACTTTAGAGCTCATAAGAAGTCTCTACTTATTTTAATTTATTTTTTTATTTGAGTATAATTATACACAGTGTTATATCAATTTCAGGTGTACAATATATTGATTCAACAATTCTATACATTTCTCGGCGCTTATCAGGGTAAGTGTACTCTAACCTTAATCTATTTTCCCCTATCCACCTCCCCTCTGGCAACCACTGGTTTGTTCTCTATGTTTAAGAGTGTGGTTTTTTGGGGCGCCTGGGTGGCTCAGTCGTTAAGCGTCTGCCTTTGGCTCAGGGCTTGATCCCAGGGTCCTGGGATCAAGCCTCGTCGCATCGGGCTATTCCCCTGGGAGCCTGCTTCTTCCTTTCCCACTCCCCCTGCTTGTGTTCCCTCTCTCGCTGTCTCTCTCTCTCTCTCTCTGTGAAATAAATAAATAAAATCTTTAAAAATAAAAAAAAAGAGTCTGGTTTTTTTGTCTCTCTTTTTTTTTTCCTTTGTTCATTTGTCTTGTTTCTTAAATTCCATCTATGGTTGAAATCATATGGTATTTGTTCTTCTCTGGTTGACTTATTTCACCTAGTGTTATATCCTCTAGGTCCATCCATGTGTGGCAAACAGCAAGATCTCATTATTTTTTATGACTACATAATATTTCATAGAAGTCTCTATTTTCATTAAGGGGGAGCATTCAAATTATAGCAGTTTCCCATGGAGTTCCGTGTGAGGGGATTTGACCTGCATTAATTGTTTTAGTGCTCTCTCTCTCTCAGTATTCTTCAGAAACTTAACAAACCTTTGTGGACAGTCCACAGTGTGCTCTTCCTCTCTCACAACAGTTTCCAGGCTCAGCCTTCCCACTTCCCAGTCCCCAGAACCACTTGGGAGTGCAGGCCCCCACCACGTCCAGCAGTCTTCCAAGTTCTAGTGCCGTCTGTGCTCCTTGCCCTCCATTGGGTCTCGATACTCTGCTCGGAGAGATTGTCTTCAAATGCACATGTAGTCCTATTGTTTCCAATCCTTTGAACATTGCCTATAAATTCCTTTGTAACATCTCCTCCCTCCCCGCCATTCCTGCGCCTTCTCAGTGTGTCCCTGTTCTTCATTCCAGGCCTTTGCTCATTCAGTACTCTCTTCAGGACCTCTCTCCAGCAGCATCCCTGGTTTCCTGCGCCCAAACAAACCCTGCTTGTTTGTGAAGTCTCTGCTTGGAGGCTGCTTCCTCCAAGTCACCTTCCCAGATCCCAAAAATCTGAATTCCCTGAGCATCTCCACCTTCCTCTCCCCGTAACTCTGATCACACTAGATGACCGAAGTCTCCGCTTTTCTGAAACCCTCTATAGTTTGTAAGCTCCTCGAGGACAGGGCCTCTTGTTTGTCTTGTTCACCATTGTATTCTTGGGGCCTAGCACTGAGCCTGGCTCATAGCAAACCCTGAACATATGCTTGTTGAATGAATGCGTACAGATAGACAGGCAGACATATGCACAATGGCGCTTTGGGCAGAGCTCCGATCTTTGAAGAGCTTGTAGTCTGCTTTACTTTCTGCACATTGGAAGACTATATGGGATAATAAAAAGAATAGACCTTTTAATTAGATCTGGATTTATATCCCAGCTTTCGATTTCCCAACCCTGTGAATTACGGTGATTTATCCAACCTGAGATTTAGCGTGTGAATCAGTACAGGGATAAAAGATGTCTACCTTGTGGGATTCTCATAAGTTCCAAAATAAGATCCATTAAATGTGCTCTAACAGGCATGTGGTAACATTGGCCTCCTTCCTCTACTGACATGCAACTCTGTTTCCACTTAACACAAATCTCTGCTCACCTTTCCGGTGGACTCCAGGTGCTCTCCCCTCACATATGTGATCACGAGCTCACACCATTTAAAAAAATCATACTGGGAAAACATTAAGAGAGTTTATTAATTTATTAAAAACAATATTCACAAATGTGGTACATTAAAAACAGATGTGTGTATCAAGAATTTATAAATGTTTAAAGCATTGTATATCAAATACCCCATCTTATCGTATAAGATAAGTAGATTTTTTTTTAGAGATTTAATTTATTTATTGTCAGAGAGAGAGAGAGAGAGAACTCACAAGCAGGGGAGCGGCAGGCAGAGGGAGAAGGAGAAGCAGGCTCCTAACGGAGCAGGGAGCCCGATGAAGGGCTCAATCCCAGGACCATAGGATCGTGATCATGATCTGAGCTGAAGGCAGACACAACCATCTGGGCCACCCAGGTGCCCCCAGCATAAGTAAATTTAAAATGAGATTTCAATGAGCAGAACTCTGTTTTATGGCGTGAGGTTCAAATTTTAGGCCACTGTTAAATTTCATTGTGCACTACTGTAAGTATTAATTGTAACAGAGTAAACTTATGATTTTAAATTTTGAATGTAAATTTTAAAACATGGGAACGATATGTTTACACTTGGTGCTAATGATATAAATTCGAGATGAAAATTTTTCTCTACAGAATAATGGCAATTGTTTATTTTACTTGACTCTGTAATGAGTTAAAAGATAAGCAGAAAAGAGATCCAAGAACTCCTTCATGACTATTATTTTTTCAGCAAAAGCATAGATCCTAGACTAGGACACAACGAAGTGAGCTGACATAGTCTTCCTTCCACAAAATTCGCAACGCAAGGGCTAGTTTTACATGTGTTCTTCGCCGGCTGGATGGTGGCTGATCACGGCCAAGTGTTTTGATGCTGTTGCTTTGGCTCTTAAATGAAACTGGATCCTGACAACAAAGTTCAAGAATTATTGTCGGCTTCTCTGCATAACTTAGAAGCATCTCCAAAGGCATATGTACTATTGCCCTGGCAAACATGTATACACGAGTACGGTGTAACACCTCCAGCCTTCATGCTTGGCAAGTTTATGTGAATGTTCATTTTTATAGCCGCTAACTTATTAGCTGTGGATTACGTTGTCACTTTGTGTGTTACATTTCCAAGCATAAGAAGTGTGAGTGAGTTCTAAGACATGTGAAATGAAGGATCAGCTCGCAAAAGCTGGTCTTGAAGGCATCAGAGAGTAGGGATAAAGACTTCATCATGCGGTTCATACAGCCTGCCAATTCTCTGATTGACAGCTCTCTGTATGGCAAGTCTTGAGGGATTGGGTATTTAAATCTTAATTACAAAAAAGTGTTACAGAATACTAAAAATCATTCAAGGAAACTGGAAGGCTTCTAATGTAGCATTCCTCTATTAATCTCTTATACAGAATAAAATTTGATTGACAGGATCCATACAAATAGTGTAAAGAAATTTAGGAAATCAGTACAAAACTGAAGGGAAAATTTTAAACCATGTGCCATAAATGTGTCCTCTTTTATAAATTAAATTGCTCTACAATCGTATACACACAAATAAAACAGATTAAAATGAGCTTTATTATAAGATATAATCCTAACTGGCTTGAAGAGCTAAAATCACAGTAACAAGATTCAAATAAACGAAAATACAATACAAATAGCTGCTTTGCTTAGGGAAAAAAAAAAACCCACAAGAACTCTATTACAGAAAAAAAGGGGGAGGGTGTATTCCAAAAGACAGAAATAAAACAACTGCAGAGACAGAATTTAAAAATAAAAATTGAAAAACATTCAAGAGCACCAGTTATGCTCTTGCTGTTCTCATCTATGTCATTCCCTTACCAATTCATTAATTCAAAAACCACTTACTAAGAGACTCCTCTGTCCACACCCTTTTCCAAGGGCAGAGACTGTGGAGGTAATGGTGGCAGGGTCAGAGTCCAGGGGGAAGGCACTCATGAAAACAGGTGGTTGCGATAGAATGTCTGTCATTCACGTATAAATAAAGAGCTTGGATATGGTTTGTTCCCCTCTCACCCCACAGCCTCCCTCCATCCTTCTCCACCTTGCTTTTCCCTGGGAAGGCTGATCTGTATGGACGACTGTGTCAGGGGGTTTCTTTGCCCTTTGGCTTCTGGTTGGGTTCAGCCAACAGGACCCTGGCAGCACATCAGAGGAAGGGATAAACACGAGGTCAGGTATAAAATCTGCTGCTCCTTCCACAATGGGCTGCCTGCAAGTGTGACCAAAAGTCACAGCTGCTTTCAGGTAATGTTTTCAAATGTACCACTTGTTTTCCGCCAGGCCTGGACGGAAACATGGTGAGAGCACAGCGGACGGAATCCTATGAATCCGTAAAGACTTCACGGAGGAAGTGGCAGTTGAACTGAGTCTTTAAGGAAGGGTAGGAGTTTCTGAGGAGATGGGGGAGAAGTTCAGGGTGGCTGGAACACAGGGCAAATGGATGAAGGGAAGGAAGATCCGAGGGGGATTGTGAAGGGCCTTGAGTTTTTTTACAGAGGTGTTTGGACTTAATCCAAAGGCAACAGGCAGTAGAATATTTTGGTGGGTTTTTAAGCAGAAGGTAGCTGATAACACTACAAAGCAGTGTTTCTCAAATCTGATTATTACATGCACCCTTTTAATGGAAATGATTTTTAAGGACTTTTTCAGGGTTGACCTAAATTACTCTTATTATAATATGAATCCTATATATATCAGCTTCAACTAGTTATATATCACCTTCTTTTGCTTATAGTTTTTTAAACAACAGGACAACCAAAATTAATTTACATAATACATAAAAACAAAACCATATGAATTCTAAAATTCAAATTCACATTAATTGAATGTGAAGGATCATGTTTTGCTGAAATGAATTCACGAAAAGAATGGATTTCATGAATCATGAGAGCGTTCCGGAGGCCCGTAATGCCTTGTGCGTTACGATGAGTCCACTCCTCCCCTTCTTTCTGCTGCTCACACGGCGGTCCGTCTCTCATCTATACAACATGCTGTGCAGTTACTCGACCTTCATTTAATAGGTTAAGCCTCCCTCACAACTGAGCTGCTTAAACAGCCGCTTTATGATGCTCTCCGATTTTGTGAGTCAGGCATTCAGACTGAGCGCAGTGGGGAATGGCTTGTCTTATCCGCGTGATCGTTGGCGCTCAGCGAAGACTCAGGGGCTGGAGGTAACTCAGCGTCTTCGCTCTGGTAGTTGACGCCGCGTGGTCAACTGGAGCTTCAACGGATGCCTTTGCAGGCAGTGTCAGCTTTCGCGCAGCTTGGGACTCTCAGGGTAGGCTGGCTGCTGACATGGCAGCTCCCAGCTCCCGAGTGTCCCAGCTCGCAAAGTGGAGCTTGCCTCACGTTCTCGGAACTTGCTTCAGAAGGCACACAAGGTCATTTCCAGCGTATTCTATTGGTTACAGTGAGCCACAAGTCCACTCCTATGCAGGGGGAGGGAGCACGGACCCCATGTCTTGAGGTCTTGATGAGAAGAATGTCAAAGAGGTTTTTTTAGCTACTTTTTAAAAAACTGCCACGGGCTATGGTAATTGACCTTAGTAAACACAAACGCAGACAACGAACACGAAAAGGGCTCCCTTGTTTGTTTGCGTGTTTGTTTATATGGTGGTCATCTGGGTGACCTAGAATATGCTTACTAATAGAATAATGATTGAGATTTTCCCTTGGGCTCTAAAATTGGTAATTAGGTTCCAAACCTGAGAACAAATGGGATGGTAAGGATCTCCCATTTTAGAGGGCTTCTGGTTAGGCATTGGGATAGGTACACCAGTTGGGACTTAGGGAATGGCAAAAAGACTTCGCTTTCTCCTTTCCCGTGGAAGGCAGAGTTTCATAAGGTCCCCAGGAAGAAACATAGCATGTGTTACTCTGCCACCATATTGCGTGTTAAGAATGGCCAAGGTGGCTCTTTGCCATCTGGGCGTGTACTTACCTACTTCCCTGGCCAGTTGCAGACTTCTATCCCAGACAAAGAGCAAATACGGAACACTACTAGGGGAGTACTCCAAATCCTCTCCATCCACTTCTTCACTGTCTGTTGTGGTGACCAATTTCCACACAGACTTACCAGCTTCCCCTAGGTGCAACCCGATAGCACCTTCCTTGCAACTCTTCAGCATGCCTCTGGCTTATGGCCCCAGGGGCGCTCAGCTGCCATGGCTTTGGGTTCCACACCTCCACATGCACAACCTGGAGGTGTGGAAAACGAATGCCCATGGGGCAGTTTTTGACCAAGGGGTGGGAACTGATGGATCAAGCTTGCCATGTTCATCACCTGGTATCATTCTGAATGCATTTGAAAAGGGTCCCCAGAAGGTCCTATGAGAATGAACTTCAGTTGCCAATAATGGTGGCTAATTTGTAAGCCCATCTTTTTATTGATTTTCCCTCATTTTTTGCTTCACTCTTCCAGGTCTTAACCTGGACTCACTCCCCAAATAAACTATGTGCAGGCAAGCCTTTGTTTCAGGCTCTGCTTTTGGAGACCCACACTATGACAGGGTCCATGGAGCTGCTGGATGAATTTATACTGCAGGTGTTCAAGGAACATTGCCCCAACCCAAGGCCTGTATCGAGGGAGAAGGAGGGATGTCAGAGAAATCAGGCTATGTCTTCTGTGAGCTAAGGGCCCCAATGTCTGTCTTTACCTATATTGGTCATCCGGTCATTGCTGGCTGATGTACTCTTCAGTGGTGTAGAAACTAGACAAAGGTGATTGCTCTTTTAAGGATGTATGTGTTCTCTAAATTAGAGTTTCATCACCATCTAAAAGACTTGTGTGTGCTAGCCAGCTTCCAAAGTGAACCCTAATGACTCTTGCTTTCTCAAATTCATGCCCCACATAGTCCTCTCCCATCTTGGATAGGGCTCACCTGTGTAACCAATAAGATATTGTTGAAATGATCGAGTGTGATATTTGAGGCTAGATGGTGAAAGGCATTGTGACTTCCACTTTGTTCTTTCTTGGATCACTTGCTCTGGGGGAAACAAGTTACCATGTCATGAAGGCATTTAAGAAGCTCTGTGGAGATGTCCCTGTGGCAAGAAAATGAGGCTTTCTGTGAATAGCCAGCCTCAACTTCCCAACTACTACTATTCCTCTTGCTACTATAACAAATTACTACAAATGTAGTGGCTTAAAACAATACAGATTTATTATCTTATAGTTACAGAGGTCATAAATCCCAAATCAGTCTCTCTGGACTAAAGTCAAGGTGCTGGCAGGACTGGCTCCTTCCTGAGGTGCAAAGGGGAAAATCTGTTTCCTTTGGCTTCTCAAGACCACCCACATTCCTTGGCTCATGTGTCCCTTCTTGTATCACTCCAACCTCTTGCTTCTGTTTTCACATCTTCTACTATTTATCCTTTTTTTAAAAAAATTAAAAAAATTTTTTTAGATAATCTCTATACCAACGTGGGGCTCGAACTCACAAACTCACAACCCTGAGATCAAAAGCTGCATGCTTTACCTACTGAGCCAGCCAGGTGCCCCTCTACTATTCCTTCTATACTTTTAACTCCATCTTATATGGACTCTGTGATTACATTGGGACCACGTGGATAATCCAGCATTATCTCCCCATGTTAAGATTCTTAACCAAAGCATATCTGCAAAGTCCTTTTTTGCCATGTAAAGTAATATATTCACAGATCCTGGGTATTAGGACACAGACATCTTTTGGGGAGCTTTTTCAACCTACCAGCTGTATCAGTGAGCCACCTGGGAAGCAGATCTTCCATCCCCAGTCAAGTCTTCAGATGATTGTAACCTCTACTCACAACTTGACTACAACCTCATGGAAGACCTGAGGCAGAAATGCCAAGCCAAGCCATTCCTAAATTCCTGATCTGCAGACATGTGGGATTATACATTTTTATTATTGTTGTAAGCTACCAAATTTAGGGGTAATTTGTTACTAAGCAATAGATAATTAACATAAAATGAAAAAGTTCAATAGTATTTAGAAATCCATTCACATTTGCATAGGAAATATTAATAGCTTTGTTAAAGAAAAAAATGCCTTTTAGATTTTTTATAATTTCAGCTGTTGGAAATACTTTATTAGTTGCTAATAAATGATTTTAACTTTCTTATCATCTACTTAAGTGAGGGAAGTTTTTGTTGATGTCAAATTCTTAAAAATGTGAAGAGATAATCATTTAAAAATCTTAGGACTGAAGAGGAATGAGGAAGAATAGAGGGTAATGCTAATTCTTTGTGGGTTGATGCAGATGTTCTAAAATTAGATTGTGGTTATAGTTGCATAATTCATAAATACACAGTCAAGAGCAATATACATTCCAGAAAGAGACATTATCCTTATTATATTAGACAGCAATAAACTTGCCCTTTTCTCTGAGCAAACACTGGGAGGGAGACAATGTCTTTAGTTTTCCAAAGTTGTTCACAACACAAACATCTTTGAAAAGGTAGTGATCAAAGGTAGTGGGTGTCTGTACTAGCGAGGCATGCAGAAACATGAAAGGCTCATGGAGAATTGTCTCCCAACAGTGGAGGGGGAACTCTAAAGGTCCCTGAGACTTTACATGGGAGGGTCAAGAAAGCCGAAACATTTATAGTTATATTAAGACATTATTTGCTTTTTCCATTCTTATTCTTTCACGAATATACAGTGGAGATTTCTAGAGGCTACATGAAATGACATGATGTCATCACTCTAGTAGCTAAGAGAATGTATGTTTCTGTATTTATATGTTTTAAAAATTCCTCCATTTTAATTTTTTTTAAAGATTTTATTTTTATTTATTTATTTGACAGAGATAGAGACAGCCAGCAAAAGAGGGAGCACAAGCAGGGGGAGTGGGAAAGGAAGAAGCAGGCTCATAGCAGAGGAGCCTGATGTGGGGCTCGATCCCATAACGCCGGGATCACGCCCTGAGCCGAAGGCAGACGCTTAACTGCTGTGCCACCCAGGCGCCCCCTCCATTTTAATTTCTAATACAGTCATTTCAATAGACATAACCCACAAAAAGCTCTTTGGGGTCCTCAATATTTTTTAAGAAGGTAAAAGAGTCCTAAGGTAGAAAGTTTGAGGACTGCTGCCCCAGGAAAATCGTCAGGGAGTACTGTTTATATGAGATGTTAGTCCTTCTCCCTCTCCAATGGGAAGGAGACTCCAACAGAATTGCTTCCAGACATTGTGAATACTCCAAGAAGGGAAGATGGGTATGTCTTTCCTGAGCTGTATGCCTGCTTAGGCAGTTGCTTGCTCAGACTGCTTATGTCCTAGTTTGAGCAGAAAGAGCAGAGATTTGAAGAGAGATTAATGGTTTTCCTCTGAGTGACTTGAACAGCATGCAGTACCAGGCTTCAACCATTTTGTCGGTCCTCTGCCCAAGACGACTGGGATGAAGAGGTTCCAGCAGCAAGGGGCAGTGGAGCGGATACTGGGGAGAGAAGAAAGCTGTGGACATTCTAGTAAATACTAGTAAATGTTTAACAACTGGCTTTTCATAAGAAAAAACTGGAACTGATTTGTAGTTTTTGCCAATTTGTTTGAATTCTCCCACCAGGGCTGATTTCAGGCTACCAATGGATTAATAAGCAGCTCACAAAATTTCAGAAAATTTAATGATTGGCCAGTTTGAGCTGGCTTGAGAATCTAACTGAATGAAGAGATTGGGATACACTGAGCTGGATCAGATTTCCTACACCCAGAACTAAATGGTGAGATGAGCCCTCCCTCAAGAACGCAGTGCGCCCTGACATGAACATACACTGTGCCTCCCAAAAGAAGCAATGACTGGACTGCTGCCATGTTGGAGGAGTGGATAATTAGGATGGTCAAGTGAAAACCACGACAGCACCCTTTAAGTAGGACCCAATACCCCCACCCGCTCATTCTCACCCAAATAGTGGAGATGCTCAAAGAAAGATGAGGACCCCACCTCTTGTGCCCTACAGGTTTCAGGCCATAGTTATGCTCATATTAAATTAAGTTGAAATTTATTGAAATAAAAACGAAAAAAATTAATCTTCTGGACAACTCATGGAAAAACTATGAATAGACTGAAATGGGGAAGTGGGTTAGGAAACCGTCAAATATCTAGAATTCAAAGTTAAAGAGCTGATCTAAGGAGGTGGGAGATGGGAAACTGGGAGCAGATTGGGGCCAGATGTAAGAGGTGAAGTTACCTGACTGAGTGATCTGTTTTATATGGTGGGCAAGAAGCAAAAGATGTCAAGATCGACTTCTATTTTCCAACTTGGAAGGTTAAATATAGTTTTGTATTTGGGGAATTAAGATTGTTTAAAATTGGCGTGAATTTAGAAGACATTGTTTTACATGTATGTTGAAGTGGAAGAGTCCTATCTGAGTAGTGAGCTGAGATAAAGATGATGAGCATGTCTCAGTGTGTTAACAGTTGTTAAGATTCATGCTAATAACACTGTTTTCGCTTGTTGTAGAGCCTTATGTAAATGGTATTATATTCTGTTTGGTCTTCTGGGACTTAATTATTCTATTCATTATGTTTCTAAGATTTATCCACACCCAGTTGTGTATAACTGTAGTTCACTGATTTCCACCGAGGAGTGTTCTACTGGGTGAATATATCAGAGTTCATTTATCCATTCTTTGATGGGTATTTGTGTTGTTTTCAGTTTTGTGTTAAAATTATGCATACTACGAAGGACATTCTTCTAGTGCACATATCAGGAATATGACGAGGAAGACAACGGTGTATTTAAAATGTTTTAAATTCTTATGGTGTGGTAAACTCCGTGGGTATTTAGTCTATTAGTGTGATTTGTAATTTACAAATATATATCTTCTTTCGCATGCATGATATATTACACTTTAAGAGAATAAAATAGTGCTACCAAGAAAAGTGGAAAGGGAGACTAGGGGATGTTGGTTTAGAGAGGAAAGCGCCGCACTCTTAGATGGGGGGGGCGGGCAGAGAAGGCTCAATGAGAAGGTGGCATTTGGGCAAGACCTCAGGGAGACGAGGGAGTGGCCATGAGGAGGTGTGGGGAAAGAGTATTAAAATACAGATGTCATGTGAACAAGTGAAAAAGAAGACTTGAAGAACGGTTAGTAAAAGGAATCTGCAGGGAGAGATGAGGGGCATAGTATCAGTTATAACAGCTGTTCCCATTCTTCCTTTTGAGTTCCCCCTCTGTCCAGTTGGAACAGCTGTTGCCAGCGGGATTTATGGCCCCTAGAAACAGATCTCTTCCGTTAGCTTCACCAGAGTGAGGAAAATCCCCTTTCCTCTTAGCTTTTGGGAAACACACGCGCGCGCGCACACACACACACACACACACACATAGGACTTTCCCAGAATATTTGCACATAGAAGTGGATCCATTTACAAGACACATTTGGTTTGTTCTAAAGACAGTAAAATACAGCCCTAATTGACCTTGGCATCACTTCTGTACTGTGAGTCAAACCTATCTGGCAAAGCATATTTGAAGGTTCCTCCTTTGAGTCTTTGGGTAATCCCCTGTTCTGATTTCTGTTCCTCCATTTTCTCTCAGGCTTCACCCTCTTTCTGAAGAAGGACTGCGGCAAATGAAACGCTGGGCCTTCCGCTTAGGTGCACAGGTACGTAGTGAGTTTACACGTACCTTTTCTGGAGAAGGTATTCTTGTCCACAAAATACATCAGAAATGTATCTCCACATTTCCTCACATTTCCTCGAGTCATCTGCCCTGTGGTAAAGAGATTTTTTTCCACTCAGTTCATAATAAGCCTTAGAGGAAATGAGATTTTAAATAAACTTTAAACGTGGTTACTAAAACCATATTGGCTCAAAAAAAAAAAATCCAAAGGATAAGTAATTATCCTTAAAAAGAACTATAACCGGTATAGTTTTGTTTCCTGGTAGATGTTTAAAACTTCCCCATTATTCTCTTAAAACAACTAACAATGCTACTATTGATCACAAGATATGGGAAAACTCACCCAGTTTCACGTCGTCACAAGTCATTGTACCCATGTATTTGCTGGTGGTGGAAAAATACTTTTGGCAAAAAAGCACCTGCTATGATAAACACGATCAGAGTATCATGCAAATTTCTCAGGCCACACCAGCCTTAGAGAGGATGAGCAAATTGTGTTCCACCCAGTGGATTTCTGGGACATCCACGTTCCTGTCACATAGTGTCCGAGTTGATTCCTAACCTTGCCGTGAAATCTGGGGAACTCTGGGTCTCCTTGGCAGCCATGGCAGCCACTGTTGGTGTCCTGGTACAGCTCTGGCCTACCTACTAGCTTTCTCTCTGATGGTTGCCGTCCTGCTTGGACCTTGACCAGATCACTGTTGATCTCCTTTTTTTAATGCAGCTGAGATACAAGTAGCCTGTTTCTGGTGGCTTGTTAAAAGCCTTCTGTCTTAGAACTACAGTGACACCCCTAATTTCAAAGTCTTTTTCCTCTTACAAAGCGGAGGCATTCGAACAGGCGAAGAGGGGAAGGAGGGAAGTGTCTGGGGAAACTCTCCTAGCGCGTTTGGCCTTCTGTGGAGTCAGAAGCCGGGGTTTGGTGACAGAGTGAGAGTCCTCTGGTGGGCAGAAAAGCCACTGTCCAGCTGAGGCCTGCGGCAGCTGGGCCCCAGGGGCACGGGGCGCCGGTCAAGAACAGGGCTGTGTGTTGAACTGTACTAGAACGGCCTGATGGCAGACCCTCTGAGAAACATCCCTACGGGACTACGGTAGTAGATTGCCGGGTTCGAGTATATTGAAGAAACTCCCACCATGGGAGACGGAGGATGCAGTAGGGAGTGGAGGGTTGCTGCCGCTCCCTCAGCTGTTTAGACGGTGCGGAAATGCCAGGGAGTAGCAAGCCAGTGCTGCCTGGGGTGCGCTGGGCTTTCAGGCGCAGGCTTTCCAGTCACTGAGTCCATGCATCAGCCCCCTTAGTCTAAATTCTGTGACAGGAATAAATAAACACGGTGGTATTTCTTGGTCAGAGAAAGTGTCCTCCAGCCGTGGCTCAACTCTACATAGTTAGTTTTTCCATGACCCAGCTTCGACCCAGGCAGGCAGGTCTCATGGCAAGGAAAAGAAGGTAGAAGAATCAGTCTTAAAGCCTGTGTTTGGAATCGATATTGGCCCTCCACTCACATTTTATTGGCCCAAGCAAGTCACATTGGCAAGCCTGCTGTCAAAGATGTGACAGGGTCTAATCTTACCATGGTGTGGGACAGGCAATATTTGAGAACAGTGATACAGCTTGACATATTATGTGAACTTGAGCAAGGCATTTGACCTCTCTGAGCCTCCGCTTTCTCCTATGTATAGAGGACGATAATAGTATTTACCCTTCAGGTTGTTCAGAAGGTGAAATGAAGTGATGCGTTTAAATGCCATGTAAGTGTGAGAGTGAAAATAATTAAAACGCTGCTCCAGAATTGTCCTTCCTCAAATATTATCATCTCAAAGAGCTGTGTAATTTCTCTCTTTGCAATTTTTTTGTTCAATATAAGAAATAATCATAAGAAAAATACACATTTTCTATAAAGCTATTTGCACATGTGAAAAGGCATCTTTTCAACATTGAAATTTTCCCTTAATTATTTCACTTCCCCAAAAGTTGTGTGATACAGTAAAAGTTACTGATGTGTGAATCTCCCCACAACTCCCTGCCCCCTTCCTCATAAGAAAGATCATATAATAAAAAAGAAAGAAAGAAAGAAAGAAAGAAAGAAAGAAAGAAAGAAAGAAAGAAAGAAAGAAAGATTAGCCTCTGCTTGCTTATTTTCTTCCCCTCCACTTCCAAAGAGGCCCTGCCATTGCCACCAGTTGTGTGGGGTATGGGGTGCAGGATTTGAGAATGAGGACAGGTAGCTGGAGCCTCAGAGTCAGGAGCATAAATGAGCAGAAGGAAGGGCCCAGTCACTGAGGAGGTGAGATGTTCTTTTCATGGGAAAGGAGAGAAAAGCCTCTTGGGACTGGGATCCTGGAGACTGCAAGTAGGGAACAGTTTTTCTAGGAAATTTTAGGAAAGGAGCATTTAGAAATATGAAATCTAAGGGATTTGACTTTGAATCAGTTAAGATTACAGTTAGCTGCAAGCAACAGAAAATTCTCTGAAGAAAAATAGCTTACCTAGGACAGAAGATTGTTCCTCTTCCTCAATCATTTTAAAAAGTCCAAATGTAGGTAATTCATCACCATCATGGGAGTTCCATGAACATCAGGGACTCAGGGTCTTTCTCTTCTCTCATTCCATTGTCTTTAGCATGCTCTCCCCTGGTGCAAAATAGGAGTTTCAGTTCCAGTCAGATCATCTGTACTGTTGCCAGCATAAAGGAGGAAGGAAGAGACAAGGCCTGCTGACACACTCTGAGGAGATTTTTCAGGAGTTGCCTTCAACGCTTGCACTTAAACTCGTTGCCCAGAATTTAGTCATGTGGCAGTATCTGGGAGAGGTTTCTATTTTATTTGAGGGGTCCAGTAAAATCCCAGGTTCTACTTCTAAGGAAGAGAAGGAAAATGGACATTGGGGCAGATAACTAGCAGACAACCCATAGAGGGGAAAGAAAATTTTAGGGTGGTATTGTAAACTATGCACTTCAGTATTTTTAACAGTCCTTGAAAAATGAAGAACTTGAGTTACTTTTAAATAAAACCTTGGTTTCTGCACTATATTTCATTGTCTGTGACATAGATTTGAGGCCGAGCCACGGGAGTTATGGTTTCGTGCTCAGCTAGCCACCATATCACCACTAAGTTCTCATTTCCGCTCACCACTCATGGGGTCCTCCCACTGAAACGTGTTCCTGCTCCCTTCCATATAACAATATAACCTTCCTGTGAGATAAGAAAGGACTTTCTTCCCACCGTCATTCCAATTTATTGGATTCCCCAATGGATGGCCTTGATGGAAGGCCTCATACACTGTGGAGACATACATACATATTTAATTATATTTAACATTTCACCTTTTTAAAAAATTCTTATTCTCTTTTTTGGAAGCTTGGAAACCAGGTCAAATGGCATCACACAAATATCATAGTCAAAAGCACTTCTCTCTTAAGAACCTCAGCGTTCAAGGCAGAACCCAGGGACCTCAGACTCTTTCCTATGTCAAGAAGTGGTTTCTGCTCTTAGGAGATTTAGGAAATTCTCTGTTGCCTGACTCCTTTTATATAAAGTTGTTCATGTTGAAGTCCTGTGAACCTCACCCCAGACACCCTGAAGTCTTTGCTTCACTTTTACCAAGTATCATATTAAGATTCAGTGCTAATTTGCCATCTTCAGACGGTTATCTTGGGAAGCCCAGGTTCCAGATATAAGCATAAAAACTAATTGTTCACTTTCCTTTCTCTTCAGGATGTTAGTTATAAATATACTATATTATAAGATAGTTTTTGTTTTAGAAGCAATAGATGTTCATTGCGGAAATTTAGAAAAGTATAAAGAAAGAAAAAACAAACACATCCTAACCATCTTAAACATGTTCACGGGAGGGGCCCCTGGATGGCTCAGTAGGTCAAGTGTCTGCCTCGGCTCAGGTCATGATCCTGTGGTCCTAGGATCAAACCCCAAGTCCGGCTCCCTGCTCAGCAGGGAGTCTGCTTCTCCCTCTCCTTCTGCCCCTTCCCGTGCTAACTCACGCACACGCATTCTCTCTCTCTCTCTCTCTCTCTCTCTCTCTCTCTCTCTATATATATATATATATATATATAAAATCTTTAAAATAAATAAATAAATTACATGATAAACTTCAAAATTAAAAATCTCTAAAAAAACATGTTCATGGGATTCTCTCTGGTCTTATCTCTGGGCGTTTATATGTGTATGTGTGTACATGTGTCTTTTTAGCAAAATTAGGAATAGTCTACAAATATACACTTTTTATGTGTTCTGCTTTCCAAGTGAGCAATATCCACAAATACTCTTTGGAAGCATGATTTGTTCATTGCTGCATAGTACCTAGTTCTATACGCCATTAAAAATCCATTTCAGTAGGGATTGTTTTTTGTTGTTTCATTGTTAAAGATTAAATGACTTTGACAACCACATGGCAAAGCCAAAATTAGTACTCAGGGCTTAAAATTCTTAGTTCAGTGTTTATTTAGTTAGTATTAGCTCCTTGCGGTTAGGGACCATGCTTGCTTATCTTGGCTAGTTGCTAAAGATGGCCGCCCCACCAAATCACACCTCCCTACATTCATGCCTTGGGTAATTTTTTCCCACAGTGCATCTAGGCTTTTCTTGTGTAGCCAATAGAATTCAGTGGAAGTGAAGCTGATGACTTCTGAAGCTAGGCCATGGAGAGCCTGGCAACGTCTGCCTTGGTCTCTTTGTGCTCTGAAGGAATTCATAAGTGTGACTGCTGTGGGCTGCCTGGCTCTAAGGAAGCGTAATTTGGCTTTGTGCAGAGACTACATGGTGAGAGAGACAGAGGGAGAATGAGATTGACAGAGAGAGTGGGAGAGAGGTTGCGAGGGAGGGAGGGCCAGCAAGCTCCAGTTGTTCCAGCCATCCCAGTTGTGAAACAAGCCAACTGGGATGTCCTGACCAGTCAAGCCTTCAAACGACTCCAGCCCCAGCCACCATCTGATTGTAATTACGTGAGTGACCCTGAGTGAGGACCGCCCAGCTGAGCCCAGTCAACCCACTGAACTATGAGAGAACATAATGAATTATAGTATTCCTTTTTCAATTTTTTTTGTATAACATAAAATTTATCATTTTGACCATTTGTAAGTATACAGTTTACTGACATTAAGCACATTCACATTATTACACAGTTGTCACCACTACCTGCTTATAATGTTAAGGCATTAAGCTTTGGGGTGGTTTGTTATGTAGTGATAGGTAATCAAAGCACTGTTATATTAACTCTGATATCTTCAGCACCCAGCAGGAGCTGGCATGCTTAGTATTGTAGATGATTGGAAAACATTCGTTAGATGAGTATATAAACATACAAGATTACTCTCATATACACATGTATGTATGTAATTGTGAAATTTCCTTAAAATTACAATGCTAAAAAAAGAGTCACTTTTAACTTTGTTATTTTGTGGTTTTTTTCAGTCTCCTTTCTCACTGGACTAGATCAGTGAAGACCAATTTGGTATTTGTAAAACGGAGTAAAGCCAAATATCCTAAATAGCTGATTAGAAAATTTCCTTTCAAAATCATTTATTATTTGGTTTGGGAACCTTGCTTTTTAATAAGTACAATTTGGTTTTGCTCTGAAACTCCAAAATTAAAAAAAAAAAAAAGAATTAAGCCTCCACAAGGCTGTGGAAGTGGTGTTGCATCTTTCCTCATGTTTCCATCACGGGACGGAGGGGACAGGTGAGAGGTGACAGGGGAGGTGTCATGGAGCCAGCGTGACCATGGCAGGTGCTCAGGTGGGTACATTGCATATGGAGAAAAGTATGATTTTACCTGGTTTCTGGAACTCGAAATTAGAAGAACTAGAATTGTTGTCACACATTCTTTGCCTCACCCTCTTCTTTGCCCTCTTATGGCAAAAGACTGGTCTCAGAAGAGCCAAGAAAATAAGGGTGGAGGGGGATCTGTGTAGAAAGAGGAGAAAGAGGACACTTTCATGCGGTTTGTACTTCCTCCAGGAAAGAGAGAATTAGAGCTCTTACATGAGAAGCAGAGCACTGTTTCCTCTGTTCCTCTTTTCTGCCACTCCCTCCCTCCCTCTGTAACCAAAGTACAAAACATATATCATGTGAAATTGGGCAGAATAAGAGAGGACAGCAGCCCTCCCATGAGCTGTGGAAGGAACTGGGACCTTGGCTGAGGGACAGATGTGTGTGTCTTCTGTGTCTTGAGCCAAGTGCTGTGGGGACAACTTTACAGGCCTGGCCATCGAGGTTTGGGTCCTTCACAATCAGAGAGTCCCCATTCCCTGCTAAGATAGGAAAAATTTAATGCCAAGAGGCTGGCACAGAGTGAACTGTTCGCCCAGCTGCTCTGACAGCAGCATGCAGGAGCCCCGGTGCTAACATCGCCAAGCTGCACAGGGTCCAGGGGTCACCAGGGGGAAGTATCAGCCACGCTAAGGACCCTTCTGTGCTACTGAAAATCAAAACCCTTCTGATGTTAAAGCTGAGAGCCCTGAGATGGGCCTGGCCACGTTGCAGAGGGCATCCCTTCCACCCTGAATGCGCGCTGTCTTGCCCCAAACACGTCGAACCACGGCAAGCAGAAACAAACCTCAGAACTCCTACAAAGTATTCCAGGAGTGCAAGTTTCATCCTGTAGGAGAACTGCAGTAGAGATTACCAGCACACATTTGAGACTTCCATAAAAATGACATGAAACACACACAGAAAGGTGGGACTACTTAGGTTGCTGCCAAGTTTCTAACTCACAAAGGGGCGTGCTTTTCTCAGGGTTGTTACTGAGGCCTGGCTGCTTGCTGTGCACAATCGAAGAGATGTGGAGAGGCTCCTTCCCACTTTGAATTTTTTCTGGCTAACCTAATTCCAATTTCAGCTTTCAACATTGTGCTGCTCAGATTACCCACTTTAAACAGTCAACCTCCTGGCTCTCTTCTCTGTTCTCCCGGGAAATGTGGGTGCTGGCTGACTAGCCGTGGTACGAGCTACTTGGTCTCACCCTGGTGCAGAGATGTTTTGTCTTGTGCGACTTCAAAAAGCTCCTTTGATAACTTGATTTTGGCTTCTTGCTTAAATATTGAACAATCCAGCTTATTATCACTTCTAGTTTGTTTTTTAAATGATTTTTTTTTTAAATCACACCCACTAAATGCATCCAAACAATGTCCAATGTCTTCTTAAGCAAGTAAGAAAAGAGTATGAGCTACAGGAAGGCTGAGAAGTGTGGTATGATGCCATGTTTAACAGTTGTCCTCTCTGTTCTGGGGTTCTGTGCCTTCACCCTACCGGGTCAGAAGATTCAGCTGTGAGACCACCACGAGGGTCTTGTTGCCTAAATGAGCCCGATTATGTCAGACTAATTCTGACTGCTCACACTCAGCAGGCTCATTGGTGAAGCAGTGGACCAGCGGAAATGATTTACAGGGAATGAAATGCTGGGTCAAAGCACAGAACAACTCTTGGTAATTGGGATATTCAGTCATCCACAGAATATCTATTGATATTCAGCCAAGTACTAGTGTTCCTTCAAGCAGTTTGTGAAGCGCTGAGTTAGACCATGTGCGTTAAGACAGTTTCATTAGATCACCTCCACTTTAGGATGCTACTTAGTATTACCTCCTCTGGGGAGTCCTGTCTGACCCCAAAACAGTTTACCCCTGTCGCACCACTTAGTCCATAACGTGGTGTCTGAATCACGGGTCTCCGTCCCTCCTGGACTGGGTACTCTTCAAACGTATTAACCACAAGTTTGGCTTTGAAGAGTAAAAGAACCAACAAATGAGAAGTTGAATGGCCGAGCGCAACGTCAGATGTATGATATTGGAAGAGCCCTGCATGCAACGAGGCGCTGTATACTCCCCGGAGGTGCCCTGCGTCACGGAGATAGTCTTTCGCACCTTGCACAGTTGTTGACGAGAGAAAAACGAGATAAACTATATTATTTAACAAGCTTATCGTTGAATGTCTTCTTGGCGTTAAATACTGTGAAAACATTCCAAAGTGCTTAAAAATGCTATTGTTTCCACCTATTTCGGAATAGAATTCGGTTGGCCGACCGCTCTCACTGTACATCCACTGCTAGGCAGGGCCGCTTTCCATTGTTCTCTAGCATCCTGTTTTTGGATTTTCAGCTAGGAATTCACATTTCCTCCTAGTTTACTGCTATTACAACTTTGTAGTACTACTAGCAATATGAATGGTCCCGGAGGAAACCTGAACTGCATATTTTGATAACCTTTCTTTATGATCTGGCTTGGTTTAATTTGGATGTAGTTCAGGAAAAAGAAAGGAAAACAGAAAAAAAAAACACTTCACAGATTTGTTTCTTAATAATTAAATGTGATCCCTTAAGGATACAATGCCATTTTATTTTGATTTTTTTCTTTAACTTTTGTTACGCTTGCCGAGTTCCAAATAGTCAGAATGCAGTTTGGGTATGGAAAACAAGTTTGATAAATATCTGAATTTAAGTCTGTGTGGTAACTGGATACCAAAAATAAATGTAAGAAATATTTTCAAGATCTGAGAATATTTAGATCTTTTAAGAATTTTTTCAAATTTTTATTTTAGACAGAGCAAGCAGGCACATGAGCACGTGTGCGCAGGGACAGAGAGGGAGGGAGAAGAAGAGGGAGAGAGACTCTGAAGCAGGCTCCGTGCTGAGCACGAAGCCCGATGCGGGGACCACTACCTCAAGATCACGACCTGAGCCGAAACCGAGAGTCGGATGCTCAACTCACTGAGCCACCCAGGGGCCCCAGGAAAAAATTTAGGTTTTTAAAAAGTGTGTATTATATAAGTTAGTTGTTTACATGGTTTTGAAATGGTACATGCATTCATATATGACTGAAAGGAAGAGTCAGAAAAGAAAAGCATCTTTGCTTAGGAACAGCTAAATTTGGGAACTAACAAGAGTAGAGCAGATAGATAATTTAGTGAGTTGTTGCATGGAATAAATTTACCATAGTAAAAACCCCATTTACTTTGAGAACATTCTTATATTTTTCAAAATAACTCATAACATCATTTTGTATAATGGATGAGTTTCTTTCAGTGGTCATGGTTTCATAATTTGTAAAACCTAAAAAATGTCTAACCTTCTAGTTTAGAGTTTTGTTTTTGTATTTCTTTTCTAGATTGCTATGGCATATTAAATTGCTTTGGGTTGAGTGCTTTAAATTCCAAGGGATATGGCTCCCAAAGCCACTCCAATCAGCAGGCAGGAGGACAGAGCCATCGGCCTCCAGCAGCTATTTCAGTCAAATGGATTGTACGTGATTACAGATCTGATTGTGGTTCTTAACTAATGAAAAGGTTGGGTTTCAAAACTTTGAGGTTTGGGTCTCAGACCCTCATTTTCATAGAAATCCTGATGCAAATGATGCAGAAGTTCTGAGGTCACTCCCTCAGATAAATTTAATGTACAAAGTTGCTGGAAGAGTAACTTTAAATCTGAACTCGGATTGGGGGGGGGTGTCGGTCTCATTGGTCAGTGTCCCTACTGGGTTGCCTGTGGTATCAGAGCTGCGGTCTCAAAGGTCCTAAGGCTGAAGCCCTGGAGGGAGCTGCAGAGCCTTCTGTGGTTCAGGTTTATGCTGGCCAGGGTGCCTAAGGCAGGGGCTGCTTCAGGCAGCACTAGGGTGCGGGGGTGGGGAGTGGGGGGTGGGTTTCTGTCACTACGGGGTTGCATCAATTGCAGCCCAGAACGTTGGAGCTTTTTCAGCAACACTGGGGAGGAAAACTGGTGTCTGAGGGTAAAGTGGCGGGCAGGTGAGCCTGGGCTGCATGACTGTCGTAAGTTGTGTCTGTAACCCATACTTTTATTGTTACGATGGCTGTGTAACAAACGACTCCAAAACATAATGGCATAAAGGAACTTTTTATTACGTACATGGGCTGTTTGAACAGGGCACAATGATAGCAACTTATTGCTACAAGTCTGGGGCCTCATCCAGAAGACTGGAAAGCTGAGTGCTGGAATGATCTGAATGCTTGCTCACTCACATGTCTGCTGGTTGATTTGGCTGTTGGCTGGGGGGTCTTCCTAGGGCTGTCAACTGGAAGAGTTACATGTGGCTTTTCCATGTAGCCTGGGCTTCCTCTCAATATGGTGGCTGGCATTCAAGGGTAAGCATCTTCAGCAGGGCTGGCTTCCTGGCTTATGATCTCTGCCATCACACTAAGCCCCCCACACTCAAAAGGACCCCATGCTTAGTTTATTGTTCTGACACTATTGTCTTGAAATTTTAAATTTTGGAATAAGGCCTCTCCCTTTCATTTTGCACTGCATCCCACAGATTATGTAGTTAGTCCTGCTTGAGAGAGAGAACAGAGCAGGGAGTTGGGGGGGGGTTGTTGAGAAGGAAAGAGAAAACTAGCTAGAAGCTATATTACCCTTTTGGATCTAATCTAGGAAGTCAGACTTTTACTACATTGTATTTGTTAGAAGCAGGTCCCTGGAGTGTCCCATATTGGACAGGAAAGAATAGGTTCCACTGCTTGATGGAAGGATGTCGAGGTTCTGGGAGAGTATGTGGGAACATAAACATAGCTCTGGCAATTTTTGGAAAATACAATCTGCTACAAATTCTCTGCATGTATTTCTGCAGTTGCCACCTACTGGTAGAGGTGGTGTGTGTGTGTGTGTGTGTGTGTGTGTGTGTGTGTTTATAGTCTTGTGCAAAAAAGTGTTAAAATTAAAGTTAGAGATTGAGGCACCAAGATAGACTTGATCTGATACTCTACAGCCAGTTCATAATATGCACCATTTACATTCCATGACTTGAATCCCCTCAACCACTTTCAAATTCCAAGAGTTGCTACAGAGAATTTTGTAGTGATATCTTTGGAAAAAGAAGTTACTGCATCCTAGGGTGTGGTGTGGGTATTACCCCCTTTGCTCCAACTTTAGTAAGAGGAGACCTCCATGGGTTCATTGGGAGTGTTTTGAACTGTGTTTCTTGCAGTTGGGATTCTCAGAGGATTGGTACCCAGCTTACATTTTAGAAAGCCAAACAGGGGAATGGACCTCCAGTTATGAAATGAATAAGTCTTAGGAATAAAAGGCACTAGGGAATATAGTCAATGGTATTGTAATAACATTATATGGAGACAGATGGTACCTACACTTGTGGTGAGCACAGCATAACGTACAGACTTGTTGAATCACTATGTTGTACACCTGTAATTAATGTAACACTGTGTGTCAACTATACTCCGTTAGAAAAGAAAGCAACAAGTCCTAACAGGCCAATGGCAACATAAGTGGTATCTTTATTTTTTTAATCTAATTTTATTGAAGTTTATTACTTATTACTGTTATTTTATCTCAAATAAGTTTTATTTTATTTATTATTTTATTAAAATATTTTATTCTTTTTTTAAAAAAGGTGACTTAATTAATAATGTCTTTATTATCCCACCTCACAGAGTAGACAAGGTAGGTAGCTCCAAGTAAGGGTTATTTGTGGGCTCACCATTCACGTCATAGGGATTACAGCAGACTTGACCACACCCATGAGGAACATGTATCCTTCCAAGGAGAAGCCCAAACTGGACATCCCTTGAGGTCCGTTGGGTGTTACCAAACCCTCTCAGAGGTGATGGAAAGGAGTCTATTCTAATGGGACCAACGTACACTTGATTTTCTCCATGAAAGGGGAAGGGAGGTGCAGGGAGCCTCTTCCCCTGTGCTTTGGAGATGACTGCTGCAAATACTTGGATTCAGTCAAGCTCCAGATTCCAAAGGAGCAAAGGAATATTCTCTGTGGACTAGGCCTGAGGGTCACTTAAGTGAGTCAATGTGAATTTATCATTGACTTTGTCTAATAGGGCCCTAGAGGGGTGAAGGACCAGAAGCCAGAAGTTGGAGTTGATAACAGATTAAATAAGGGTGATAGAAGCATGACTAGGGTGATCCACTCTTCTGGTTTACCCAGGATGGAGGGGTTTCCCAGGACATGGGACTTTTCAATGCTAAAGCAGGGATACACCCTGACGAACTGGAATGGTTGTTTACCCGACCCTTGACAACCCATAATAGGATGCATCTGTCCAGGACAAGGGAACTGCAAGGGAGGGGTCCAGGAAAGACCCTACAGGACACTTAGGCAGTGTTCATAAAAGAAAGACTCATTTGTAAACATTTAAAACATTTAAGCAAAGCCAGTTCATGAAGGACATTGCCTATCCCCTTACTGTTTCTCTTTGTTGTCCTGGTTCTAGCTCCAACCTAGAAACTGGCTAGTAAGCTGCAGAAAGAACATCGGGAAAGAAGAGGAAAAGCACAAGGTGAAGAAATCGTGAATAACCTTCCACGGAGAAGCAGCCCAAGCAAGGGGGCAGGAGGTTTAGCATTAAATCAGATCCAGTTTCAGATTATGTAAGATATTCTAATTAGTGGATTTAAGTCTATTTGTTACTAAAGTGACTGTAGGATATCCTTGTCTTGACGTAGATATCTGAGTGTCTGCAAAAGTCACAGGGTATGTCTGAATGTTTGTCCAAGGGCAAGGGAAGGTTAATTCCACCCAACCCACGTGTAGTGGTTATGGATCATAAAAACAGGTGCTGTGATTTCATCATGGGTCATACTTGTTCAATACACTGTTACACTTGAAATTTCAAAACTCCTGCTCTAAGAAGTAACAAATTGCCTGCCAGAAAAATAATTTGCCAATTCTCTTATTCCACTTTTTAAGGATTATGCATTTTCCATGAACTGTTTAAAATCCTTTGGATGATGATCTAGTTAAATATAGGGGAAAATTCCACCCTTTCCACCCCTTGCTCAACCCTTAGTAGCACCCAATGGCCATCCGACTAGATGCCAAATATTTGCTTCTCCTTAGGCCAGACACCAAAGGATTCCAGGAAATAAACATGAGATCTTCCACAGAGAACCATGGGTTTATTTATTCTCTGAGATGATCGTCAGAAATGACTCAGCTTTGTACACCTCCACCCCACTCCCTTAGTCAGGTAAACACACCTGCTCCTTTTACCTGTGCTCAGCTCAGTTTGTCGGCTTGTACTTGAATTCTGGCATACAAGAATTTCCCCTTCCTGCTGGCTTGTCAGTATTGCTACTTATTCCCACCTCATCCCTACACCCACCCATATCTGGCACCCAGTCTCAAGATCTGATGTCGATTTCCTGGTCTTTCTGGACCACAACCTCAGAAGCTTCTGACTCTCTAGCCCATAATTTCTGTGTTTAGGGCACTGATTCCTGGCACATTGGCACTATTGCTTGGTTTTCTTGGATCTGAACTCTAGTCTCAACTCTGTTAATAACTCTCGGTATAATTTTATGCAGTTGTTTTAACCTGTATGAAACCTCAGTTTAACCTTGGTTTCTTCCTCCATACAGCTGGGATAAAAAATAGCTGTATTGCTCAGAAATAACAATAGCCATGAAAGAAACAATGTGCAGGAACAATAGCCATGAAAGCACTTTGTATGAATTAGGTAGTAAAGGTATGAACGGTATTATTATCAGTAAATCTGGTTACCAGGCTGGAGTTGGGATTTCCAAAATTATTACCTTATCTTTACCCTTACCTTTCATTACTGCCTCTGTTGGCTGTTTGCCTAGATCTCTGTTGACCTGATATCCTGAATGCCAATATCTACCTGCCCACCTGGACCATCCTTCTAGCATGAGTGTCCTCCTATTGCATCATGAGAGGGTCAGTTACTCTTCTGCCTTCAAATCCAGGTGAGGCTCCTGAGCTTTCTCTATTTGATTATTTTCTCTAACCGGATCTCCTAATGACTACAGAGGCTTGTACAATTCAGTTGAAACAACACTCCCTTCTGTCCTCATATCAGTCCTATGGAGGAAAACCAGGCAAGCAAAGTGGCCTGGAAGCCAGCTGAAAAAGTGTTGTAAAAAGGAAGAATCGTACAAGTCTGTCAAATGCTAATAGTCAAGGAAGATGAGGCCTGAAAAATGATCATTGGATTTACCAATGCGTAAGTTACCAATGAGCTTGATAGCAAATTTGGAGAAGTAATGGCAATAAGGGTTTGATTAGAGTAGGTTCAACAGAGAGCAGAAAGAGCTAAATTGAAGCAGCAGGTATAGGCAGCTCTTTCAAGGAGTTTGTTGTTGTTAAGGGAAGGAGAAGAATGGGAAATAGCTGAAGAGACATATAGGATGAAGAGTTTTGATCAATGAACACAGAAATGAAAGCATGTCGGTAGGCTGATAGGCAAGACCCAGTAGAGAGGAATAAATTAGGGAAAATTTCTGGAGCAATGGCTTGAGTGAGTTCGAGGCGATGAGATCCAGTGCACTGTTGGAGGAGTTGGTCTTTAGGAATATGGATGACTCAACCTTAGTGCAAGAAAGGAAGCAGAGCATGAGCACACGTGCAGGTGGGCGGGTAGATGTGGAGGGGCTCCTCTGATCGCATTCGTTTTCTTAGTTGCATAGGAGGCAGAATTATCATCTGAGAATGAGGATGGAGGAGGCGTTGGAGTTTGAAGAGAAAGAAAGTAAGACACAGTCACTTAGAAGAGTAAATGATCTAGGGAAATACAATGTAATTGCTGGACAGGGTTAATCACCCACATAATGTTGGCGATCATGAATCTACATTGATGTCATCAGTGGATTTTTCTCTAGATATGTTCATCTGTGTGGGTGTAGGCACAGAGTAGGCAGAATGTTGAATTTAACCAGGATTGGGTTTTATCCAAGGGAATTTGATGAAGGAAGAGCAAAGCAAAGAAGTTGGGGACAAATTTGAGGGAGTGATTATAAGTGACCATGGAATTTAAGCTGGGTAATGGGGGAAGTGTGTGAGGATATAAGGAGAACCAGTGAAAATGTAGGATCAGTGGGTTGGAGGTGTTTGTGGGTTTGGGGATTGTTGGAAATGGGGCTTAGGAAGCAAGCTGGAAAGAAAGGTAGTTATTGGCCAGAAAGCAGACTGTATAATGAGTAAACAAGGGGTGGGGCAGTGGTGAGGTGGGGGTGTTAGATGACTTCAATAAACCCAGTAATCTCTAGAATGGCATACTGGTGTGGCTTACAGGGTTCTCCCAGTTGTTCCATGGAGGCAAGTGGATAATGAGGGACCATTGTTTTATGCTAGTGTTCTTATTCTCATTATCATTATTTTTCAGTTTCAGTTGAGTACATGAGTATTAAAATAGAGTGAGGAAAGAGTGTGGAGTAATGATAATTAGTTTATGATAATTAGTTAGTCATTGATAATAGTTTAAGCCAGCTATGTAATTAATCTCAAAGTGTGCCTTGGGGTCCCCTGGAATTCCCCAAGACCTTTTTCAGGTCACAACTATTTGCATAATAAAAATAAGATGTCATTTTCCCATTTTTGATTTTTGTCTTGTGAATGTACAGTGGCTCTTTCCAGAGGCTACGTGACGTATGACAGCACAACAGATTGAGTGCAGAAGCAGATATGAAAATCCAGCTGTCTTCTATTAAGCTAGAAATTAAGGAGATTTCAAAAAGATGGTAAGACAATGCCAAGTTTTTGCTGTTTCTTTTTTCTGTTTTGGAAAATACCATTTTTCCCATAAAAAATGTTATTTATGTTGACTTGTAATGGGTTTGTTTGTTTTCAAATCCACCCATTTATTAAATTTACTGAGTGTCTACTATGTAATAGATGTTGAAGATTCTGAGATAATTTATACAGTTCACTGGATGATGGTGAAAACAGACACAGAAATAAATAAGACACAAGTTAATAATGGTATGATAATGTTTTCTGTCTGTGGGTAAAGCTACATTTCCCACTTTCTGTTCCTTTTTCCCAGAATGCTCCTCACCTCCATTCCCCATCTTCGCACAGCTGGTTCATTCTCATTTGAGGTCTCAGCTAAAATACTTCCTCCTCAGGAAGGCTTTTTCTCATTGTATCAGCCAAGTTACCTGAGGTTTTCTATAGCCAATCCCTTCCATATACACATCTGAAGACACTGCCCGATAGAATCAGAATATGGCAAATGTGATGGGATATATGTGATTAGTAATTCTCTTACAAAAGAATGCAGTGCTCAATTTCCTGGAGTTGCTTGCTATATCTTTTCCTGGCTCTGAGGAGGTAAGTAGCCATGTTGGGGAACCCTATGTGACAAAGAACTACAGGCAGCCTCAGGGAACCAAATTCCTCAGTCCTACCACAGCAAGAAACTGAGTTCTGCCAACAGCCCCAATGAGAGTGGGAGCACATCCTTCCCCAGAAGAACCTCAAGTAAGGCTGGAGTGTCAGACAAAATCTTTCTTTTTCAGCTTTATTGAGGCGTAAATGACAAAATGGTAAGTCTACAACTTATGATTTGGTATCTGTATGCACTGCATGAAGTTAATTAACATATATATAACCACACATATGACTTTTTGTGTGTGTGAGAATATTTAAGTTCTCTTCCCCTAGCAAATTTCAATTATCCAATCCAGTGCTGTCAGCTGTAGTCGCCATATTATATATACATTAGATAATCAGACCTTATTCATCTTATAACTGAAACTCTATTTACCAGTCTCTCCCTGTTTTGCCCACTCCCCAGCACCTGGCAACCACTTCTCTATCCATTTCTAAGAATTTGACCTTTCTTAAAATTTTTTAATTCCACATAAAAGTGATAGTATGCAGTATTTGTCTTTCTGTGGCTGGCTTATTTCACTTAGCATGATGTTCTCCAGGTTCATCCACGTTGCAAATGACAGAAATTCCTTTTTAAAAAGTCTGAATAACATTTATAGATATTCTTGATCCATTCATCCCTTGATGGACACTTAGATTGTATCCATAACTTAGCTATTGTGATCAAAGCTTGAATGAGCATGGGACTATGGATATCTCTTTGAGGTATGGTTTTGTTTACTTTGGATATATAACCTGAAGTGGAATTTGTGGATCACATGGAAATTCCACTTATAATTTTTAGGGGAACCTCCATAGTGTTTTCCATGGTAGTTTACATTCCCATGAACAGCGTAAAGGGGTTCCTGTTCCTCCACATCGTTGCCAACATTTGTGATCTCTTTTCTATTTAATAATAGCCATCCTAACAGGTGGGAGGTGATATCTCATTGCGATTTTGATTTGCATTTCCCTGATGATTAATGATATTTAGCATCTCTTCATGTACCTGTTGGCCATTGCATGTCTTCTTTGGAAAAATGTCTATTCAGTTCCTTTGCCCAATTTTTAACTGGGTATTTGTTTTTTTGCTATTAGGTTGTATGAGTTTCCTGTATTTTTCAGATATTAACCCCTTATTGGATATGTGGCTTGCAAATATTTTTTCCCATTCCATAGACTGCTTTTTTTTTCGTTTCGTTGATGGTTCCTCCTACTGAGCAGAAGCCTTTTAGTTTGATGTAGCCCCACTTTATTTTTGTTTAAGTTACCTCTGTTTGTGGTATCAAACCCAAAAAATCATTGCCAAGACTGATGTCAAAGAGCATTTTGAGTTTTCTTCTAGGAATTTTACTGTTTCAGGTCTTACATTCAAGTTTTTAATCCATTTTGAGTTGATTTTGGTGTATAGTGCAAGATAAGGGTCCAGTTTCACTCTTGGCATGTGACAATACAGTTTTCCCAACACCATTTATTGAAGAGACAACTCTTTCTCCATTTTATATTCTTGACTCCTTTTTCAAAAATTAATTGGCCATATATGCATGGGTTTATTTCTGGGCTCTCTGTTCTGTTCCATTGACCTATGTATCTGCTGTTGTCAATATCCTCCCGTTTTGCTTACAATAGCTTTGTAATACACATTGAGATCAGGAAGCGTGATGCCTCCAGCTTTGTTCTTTCTCAAGATCTCGAGATCTTTAGCTATTCAAGGTCTTTTGGGGTTTTATATGAAATGTAGGAGTGATTTTCTTAAATATCTGTGAAAAATACCATTGTCATCTTATAGGTATTGCATTAAGTCCGTGGATTACTTCGGATAGTACAGACATTTTAACAATATCAGTTCTTTCAGTCCACAAGCACAAAATATCTTTCCTCCATTTGTTTGTGTTTTCTTCAATCTCTTTCATCAGTATCTTATAGCTTTAGTGTATACACTTTTACCTCCTTGGTTAGATTTATTCCTAAGTATCCTATTCCTTTTGATGCTATTGTAAACGGGGTTGTTATCTTAATTTCTCTTTCTGATGGTTTGTTGTTAGCATATAGAAATGTGACCAATTTTCATATATTGATTTCTGTACATTGCAATTTTACTGAATTTCCTTACTAGTTCTAACGGTTTTTTTTTTTTTTTTTGGTGGAGTCTTTAGGATTTTCTATATATAATATCATGTCATCTGCAAATAGAGACAATTTTACTTCTTCCTATCCAATTTGGATGACTTTTATTTCTTTTTCTTGCATAATTGCTCTGGCTAGGACTTCCAGTACTATGTTGAATAAAAGTGGTGAGAGTGGGCATCCTCTGGAGAAGAACACAGTCGGCCCTTAAATGTATGTTAAATTAGAAGACTGATCCACAGCTTTCAAAGTTTACAGATGGACCCATTTAGGGAAAGACTGGGAAATGGGCAGTTTTCCTTGCTCCCTCTGTGCTGAGCCCTATGGAGATAGCTGGAGTGAATGCTTGCGCTCCTCTTAACAACTGTTACTTTGCTTGCTGTCCTCTTGAGAGTCTCATGGATGCAAACCTCATTGGCTTTCAGAACTAGGTGTTTAGAGACCCATCTCTCAACTGGGAGTATAAAAGTTGGAGCACTCAATGTGGGGTCTAAACCCTTCACTCCTCAGGGAGAAGCTAAGAGTTGGGTGTACCCTCCTGATTTTATGTATGCACTGTACCAAGGGTGGGCTAACAGCAAGGGTGTATCTCAGACATTTCTACCTGTTTCAGTGTAGGGATTTTCTTGTTCACCTGATGTGTAAGAGTTGCTCAACTACTTTCTGGATTTCCTTCGGGGGTAACTTCGCTGTAGGTAACTGTACATTCTCTGTGTCCATGGAAGGAAGGGAGTTCAGAAATCCATTTTTGTCAGTCCCTCCTTATCCTTTTATTTTAAATGAATTAAATAGATATTTAGAAATGTCTTTTAATTTTAAATATTAATACTTACATTTTTAATATTAATAAATATTAGAGTATTAATAAATATTAATATGTAATGTTACTAAATATTAATAAGTATAACCTAAATTAAGAAAGGTCTTTGGGGTAGTCAATAAGTTTTAAGAGGATAAAAGGCCCCTGAGACCAAAAAGTTTGAGACCCACTGATTTTTATTACTTACTGGAAGATGAAGACTTGGTCTCAGGAAAAATTTGAGAGGTTAGACATGTACAGAGGAAGTCAAGATGGAGGGTCTTAACACAATAAGCTTCCTGGAGACTGTGACTTACAACTTGAGACAGGGCACAGCATCATTCTGAGGGAATAGCAGGATACATATGTGGAAAAAGTATCAGAAAGGCACTTTTTGAGCTATGGGAGACATTTTGGTTTTGAATATTACAAAAGTATTTATATAATAAATAATTTTTCTAAAAAATTGAGCACTAACTCTATACATAGGTATACCTATATGAGAGAATGGTTTATCTTTGCAATTTCATGAAGCTTGTTTGTTTTAAAGGTTTAGAAGTTTTGCTTCTCTGATTATGAAAGCAATACATGTTCGCTGTAGAAAATAGAGAAACTTCTAAAAATTGTTAAGAAAACATGAATTAGTTGTAATGCTGCTCCCAGTGAGAATGAGTTAGCATATTACCTATTTCCTTCTGTCTCTATTTTTAAACAAAACTGTTATCATGTTGTATATATATTGACATATACTATATCTACTTGACCTTTTAGTATGAGCATTTTCTCATTTGTCAATCATTTGAAATCATTACCTGTTATGGAGCAATATCCTGTTGAAATTATATTTTATTTAGCCATTCGGCTGTAGTTGGACATGAGAAGTTCTCCCAATTTCTCCTCTTTTACACGGCATGTCGGACTGCCCTCTATGTGCTTATTTATTCTGTGCATGTGCACACACACACTCATGCACATGCCAAGAATTCTGCATGTGTTCTTGCCCACATCACTGGTTCAAATGCATTAATCATACTGAAGGAAATGAATATTGTGAAGATGTAACTTCCCCCCGAATTAACTGGAAAATTTATTCTTAAATTTATTGACAATTTCAATAAAAGTGCCAGTGGATATTTTTAAGATGATAAAATGACCTTAAATTTCATATGGATAAATTAAGGGGTAAGAAAGATTTTGAAATTGAAGACACAATTGAGGAGAAATGATGGTGATAGATGATGTTAAAGTGTATTGTAAAACTAAAATAATTAAAACAGCATGGTTTGTCTTAAGGATTGACAGAATAAAATGATAAAACTGCCTGGAAACACAGTGTAGCATAAATAGAAATTTAGTATATGATTAAAGGTATTACCACAAATAAGTAGTGACACTGATGGCTATTCAATAAACGGTGCAAAAATACCATTAACTCTTTACAAAATAATAAAAACAAAAAAGCAAATCCCATTTCTGAAAAAGCTCGTTTGTGATAAAATTAGAAGGAAAGATGTATGGTGCCATCTAGTGGTGAAATGGGTAACTGCATACAAATTGCTTAACGTAGCATCTGCGGGCCAAAATTTAAAAAGGATGGGGACTGGAGGGAGGTGAATTATTCATTAATAAAAAGATTTATACCTCACACTTCACAAATTTAAGGAAGATTTTATCAATACTGATAAGATGATTTTGTTGTTTCAGAGAATATTATAAATGGTAGCCTATATAATGGTCCCAAATTAACATGTAAGAAATTACGGTTGCAGACATTCACATAAACAAGCATGCCAACCTGTCATACTTTTTTTAGTAACACGTTGAAACAAAAGAACAATTTGAGTAAAAGCATGCTGATTGGAAATTCATATATGAGATAGAACTTGCCAGTAGTTACAGTTTTGAATAAGAACACATTCCCAGAAACCTGTTCTCTGGATTGTGGAGCCTAATGGAGGTCCAGAGCTTGCCCTGGGCATGTGGCTAGTGTGCTTGCATCGATCTTGGGCTTAATGGAGGCTTCACCTCTCCTCGCTGGGCCCAGGTATAAGCTCCACACATACAACCATCTCCACAGTGGCTCTGCCTCCAGGCTTTCCATCAATTCAAGCTGCAGCAAGGACACACAGACAAATCTGCAAAGCAGCCCTTCCATTTCGGGGAAGGAGCCCTCCTTCCCCATCCAAGTTGCTGCCGCACGGCTGGCCTGCTGTTAGGTACCTCTGTTCCCTGGCACAGCTCTTCAGTCCAGAAACGAGCTCCTAGACTGAAGCAGGACCCGGACGTCCCTTCCACGGGCATTTTGCATTTAGGACTGAGAGAACTGAACCGAGTCTGTTTCGGAGTTGTCAGGACTGAGAGCTTAAAATGCAGAAGCTTTTGGTGACCGTGAATGTAACTGGAGCAACAGAAAGAGCAAGGAAGGGCTGAAGCACAAAGGAGTAGCGATGGAAGATGGATGAGGCCCCACGGTGTGCCCGTGCCTGGCTCCGTAGCTTCCAACACGCATCGTCGCCCTTCATTCAGCTTGGACGTTCAGGTCTTTTTTTTTTTTTTTTTTTTTTAAGATTTTATTTATTTATTCAACAGAGATAGAGACAGCCAGCGAGAGAGGGAACACAGGAACACAGGAACACAGGAACACAGCAGGGGGAGTGGGAGATGAAGAAGAAGGCTCATAGCGGAGGAGCCTGATGTGGGGCTCGATCCCATAACGCCGGGATCACGCCCTGAGCCGAAGGCAGACGCTTAACCGCTGTGCCACCCAGGCGCCCCTGGACGTTCAGGTCTTACTCTGATTCCTTATATTTTTAATATCGTCTTGATAAACTCCTCCTCCTGCTGAAACAAATGCCAATGTTTTCCTTTCCCTTGAATTCAAAATTGGACTCCTGTATCCTTTGAAAGGACAAACCTGATCCTATCTTTCAGTGGTTGCCCGCTATCCTCACACCAAGTCCAAATTCTTCAGCAAGCCCACGAGGCCTCTGATGATCTCTCAGTCCTCATTGCTAACTGTTCCATGGTCTCTTCTCCCTCCCACCCACCTTTCACCCTTCTCTGCCTGCCGTGCACGCACGCTCCCTCCGTACTCGCAGACTGTCATTTCCCATACCATGCCTTCCACCAGCCTCTCAACCAGGCTGTTCCCTCCCCATGAAATAACTCTTTCTACCACCCTCCTTCCCCGGCAGCGTCCATTCATCCTGGAGACCCGATCTTAAGCATCACTCCCTCCAGAAATCCTCTTGGGTCCCCCAGAGCTGGTTGGTTGCTCCTCGAAGTTAGCATCGTGTCCCTCCCTTGACTGCAGCTGTTACTGCTCTGCGTCAAAATGCCCTGTTTATTTGTTTGTCTCTCCCAGTTGACTCTACGCTGCATGAGAGAAGGGCAGAGTCTGACTCACGGTTGCATCCCGATGCTTTGTACATAATCTCAAATGCAGTCACACTCAAATATTTGTTCAGTGAACAAATGAATGTACACGGAGAACTGTATCTGTCATCTAAGTGAGAAGCTCGAAGGCCCAAGTGAGCTGTGAATCTTCTCAAAGCAAAATGCCCAATTGGCCTCATTTCTACTTAGACTAGGGTCTGGAAATTTCTAATAACATTTTTGAGAGGTACTGCCTGGAATTTCAAAACCAGACAAATATTTCTAACGCATGCAACTTTCTCCTATGCTAAATCAAAGCTAAATGCACATGAATCAGGATAAGGATTATCTGTATTTTGTGGACATGGGTGGTCCAGACACCCACGAGGAGATAAATAAATGTTTGAGGTGGGTCCTTCAATGATTTTTACAACCGATGCCAATTTGGCAAGCTTGACCGGGCCCTACCAGTGTGAGGAACCATGATTTTGGTATGATGTTGGGGAATTTGTGGCTTCCATCTGCTGGTTATCTCACAAAATGTGGAGCTGAGAAAAATCACATACTGATTAAATCATAGAATCCCACACTTGGAAGGGACTTCATGAGATGATCTGGGCCCGCCTCCTGAAGGTCAATGCATAAATCATCTTGTGCAGATGGCTGTTTATACTATTTTTAAAGCTCTTTAAGGATGGAGATTACACAGCTTCCCTTGGTTGTCTGATCTTCATGGTCAAGAACTTCCTTTTTTAAAAACCCAGCTTCTCACTGCAGTTTGGCCCATTTCCTCTTTTTACAGCTCTCTGTGACTATGGAAAGGACAAGATCAACCTTTCCCGCTAATTATCTCTGGCCCACGCTCCACACTCTTGCAATTAATTATTAAGACTATGCTATTCCCCTCCCCCACCCCACGCTACAGTGTTGCAATTCCTTTATTTTTCAGAAGACTTATTTTTTCCCCTCTACAATAATTTTTGTAATTTAAAATGTTTCTCTTTGGAGTCGATTCCACAGCTCACTGTATAACACTGTTAATAGCATTTCTGCTCAAGTCCTAACCAGCCACCAATAAACAGCAATATTTTCTTCTTATCTTACCCAGGTAGTATATTTATTGCTTAAATTATAGCATTTCATTTTTGTTTCTGGCATAGATGATGTCCCACAATAAATCTCAAGACTTTTACTGTAAAACTGATACTTTCTACCTGTCATATCTGTGTACTATGTCTTGGGTTTCTTGCCGGACTAGGTAACGGTGCCTCAGAAATGCCCACAACGGGGTCCCCAGAACATATGAGGATGCTACCTTACGTGGAAAAAAAAAGGGGCTTTGCAGATGTGGTTAAGTTAAAGATTTTGAGAAGGGGAGATTCTCCTGGGCTAGCCAGGTGGACCCAATGTTGTCGCTAGTGTCCTTGGAGGGAGATGGGAGGATTAGGGTGAGGGAGAAAAGGGATTTGAGGCTGGGAACTGAGACTGGAGAGGCACACTGGGAAGATAGGGGAAGAGGCCACAAGCGGAGGAATGCAGGCTGCCTCTAAGAAGTTGGAAAATGCAGAGGACAAATTCTTTCCTAGTGCCCTAGAGAGAGGGTGACCCGGCCAACACATTTCATTTCAGCCCATTAAAACTCATTTTGGGTTTCTGACCTGCAGAACGGCAAGGTAATACATTTGTGTTGTTTTAGGCAACTAAGTTTGTTGTGATTTGTCGCAGGAACTACTAGAGGCTTATTCATGAAAATATCTGTGCTCGTCTTGAACTTCATGGCTTTATTTAACAGACCATTTTTGGATTTATAACGATGATAAAGTCTTATGTCCCCATCATCAAAGCCACAACACCAGTGTGTATTTACTAGACTATTGGTAACATTAACTCCTCATAATTGGTTTTAAAAATAATTCATGTAATAGAAGAATCCATTTATCGAAAGTGTTCCATGTGCCAGGAACTGCTCCGTGAGCCTGGAAGATGCTATCTCCACATACTACACACCACAACAAAACCATGAGGTAGGGATCATTATCCTTATGTTACTGGGGTTTGGAGAGGCAAAACAGTATGGCTAGTCTCTGATAGAGCTGACGTGTCAGCCCCACTCTGCTTGATCTCAAAGCCCATCTTTTTTCTACTCTACCTCATTCACCTGCCGCTGCTTACACTCCGTTTCTCTAGCTGGGGTATACAGTTGTTAAGAATCTGAAGCACCATGAATTTTCAAGGAAGATGTGTTACTATAAATACAAGTTTCTTGGGGGGGAAAAAGAAGCTAGTTTCCTCGAAATGCCATGTATTTGTTCCAGATGTCAGATGGCAATGATTCAAACATCAAAAATGAAATTATAATTGTTGGAAAAGTGAGAGGGATCACTCAAAAACATTGGGGAAAAAGCGAGAACTCTCTCTGTCTTGGCAGGATCCTGTAATTTCCCTGGGGGAAATATCATTTCTAAAGAGCAAAACTTCAGAATTACTTTCCAGCAAGATTCTGGTTGAAGCTCATATTCTGCCTTCTGAAGTTTCTGAAACTGTGTTGTTCCTTAGCTGGTTTTTGTTACTTGTGTGACTTGACATGCTTGGTAAGGACTGAGGCCGTCAATCTTGTGGCCTTTTCCTCCTCTGGCTTCCTCCCTGGGGAAGAGAAGAAAGCACAAGTCCATCTCAATGACAGCCTCTCCCCACTCTGCTTTGCACGTGGTCTGCCATGGCTGGGAGGAGATACCAATTTGTTCTCAAGTCATCTCATCTTAACAAAGCAACCAACAAATATTCAATCAACTGACAACTACCTCTTGCTCCTATGAATCATCTCTCTCCCTCCCCCTTTTTTCCCCCACCTGAACAATTAATAAATCTCAATTTTATCTAGAACATTATAGGTAAGTATAGCACCAACCCCATTCCTCTTCCAACCACCCTGCTCCTATGTCCTTCTGCATACGCCTTACAGCTGCTTTTACTGCTTTTCTTTTGGGCAGAACTTGAGAGACCACAGTGGTCTATGTTTGTTATCTGTATTCCTCATTTTCTTGTCTCTTCTTAACGTGCTGTAATTTGATCTGCTCCGTCCTTCCTTTGTGGGACAAGTTTTAGTGGGTTCTTCTGGAGTAGGGGTGGGTGCAGAAGCAACTGGATATCTTTCCTATGTCCTAACCCAAACCTACTATTTTCCCTCCAGCCCTTAAAACCTGCTTCTCATCCAGGATTTACTCTTCAGTGGATGATACCATCTAGTGGCCGAACCAGAACTCTAGGACACAAGCTCCATGCCACCTTCTAGCCATGCCACTTCCGTTGTACGTGGCTTACCTTCTCCTTTCTGTTCATTCTCAGTTTTTCAAGTCAAATCTTCTCATTTTTCAGCTAAAATGTCCTTCCAAACTGCAACTTCCCTCCAATCTTTAAAATTGTTTTATGAGATTAACAGTTCAATCCAGATAAAAGGAGAAAAGAGAGGAGAATGCTCAGGTGAAGGGGACATAGGCATCTGTGTCCAAAGCAGAAGACATCCAGAGCAGTAAGATGGCCGAAGGGAGTCTTCAAGAGAATGATAAGAGAAACTAGAACTAAAAAGAAGAAAGGGGCTAAAATGTGAGGGACACAGAGACTGCTCTAAAACACTTGTGGCCTAGCATCCTCCTAAACACTTTCCATCTCTCAGAACATTCTGGTATAATTAAGCAGGAGTAAATGAACACAGTGAGAGTTGGTGAGGTGACAGGAGGAGCTGAGTTGGTAGAAACGTAACTAGAATCACCAGCTATGGCTACAAAATAATAATAATAATAATAATAATAATAATAATAATAATAATTCATTATTATCACCACTTTGTCTTCATAAGTATTTTATTGGGAATTTGGAACACACCAGCTTTTCGTTCTCATTCTCTTTTCTTATCTTCATTTCATTTATAATTTATTATGAATAAATTTAAGACATTTAAGAAATTCAAAAAGATATAAAGAACAATTAAATGAACACCCATTAGGGGCGCCTGGGTGGCACAGCGGTTAAGTGTCTGCCTTCGGCTCAGGGCGTGATCCTGGAGTTATGGGATCGAGCCCCACATCAGGCTCCTCCGCTATGAGCCTGCTTCTTCCTCTCCCACTCCCCCTGATTGTGTTCCCTCTCTCGCTGGCTGTCTCTATCTCTGTCAAATAAATAAATAAAATCTTTAAAAAAAAAAATGAACACCCACTAACTCACCACCCATCTTAAAACATAAACTTCCAAACACCATAGAAATCGAAGCACTAGTCCAATGTCCCCTTCTTCTCCTCTTGACTCCCAACCGGAGGCAACCCACTACTCTGAAGTCGGGGTTCTTTCATTCCCCTGTGTATTTAGTTTAATGACAAAATTATAACAGCCGTCACTCACCTAACATAGTGTCTCAGTATCATTGCCCAATTGCTGAAGACAGAAACTTCGCAGTGACGCTCGATACATCACGTTTCCCCGTGCTGTGGAATGATGGTGTGCTGTGCGTTCGCATGCTGGGGAGAGGCTATAGTGCACATTTCTTCCCGAATTCGTGTTCATTGTGAGATTGGTCATGGGGGGAGTGCTCATACCATGAATATTGGCAATAACTACCAATTGAGGTTCTTCCCCCAACCTCCAACCCAGTCCTCTAGAGAACAGGTCCTCAAACATTTACCAAGATGCTACTGCTTATCTCCCACATTCAATTACTTCTATTAGTTCTCCCTTTAGACTGTGTGTCGGATCTGCCAGTAGATCCCAGATCCATTGCTACCTCCCTAGCCAAATCTCTTTTATGTTTCTTCTTCTTTTTATTACAAGAATTTTCAAACACAAGAAAAGTAGAAAGAATGGCATAAGAAACTCCTATACACTTGTCACACAACCTCAAGAATGATCAATATTTTGCCAGTGTTGTTGTATCTATCCTTCTCCCCGTTTTTGGTCATTTGTTTTCAGTGAGGAAAGGCTAGAGTAATTTGATCAAATCCCATATCATTCACCCATAAGGTCTCGATGTGTATTTCAAAATTATATATATATATTTTATATACATACACACATATATTGCCATTATCACTTCCCCCATACTAACAACTATTCCTTAATATTGTTTAACACCCAAATTATTTTTAAATTTTCCCAATTTTATCAAAATGTATTTCTATCATTTGAATCAATATCCAAAGGAGGACCACAACTGCATTTGATTGTTTTAGCTTGGGGGACACATGCCTTTATTAGGTAGGTCTGTTTTAAATTTTGTAACAGATCGCTTCCTTTTAAAAAAAAAAACACAATTATCTGATAGAGACACTGAATAATTTGTCCTATAGAATGTTTCACATTTTGCATTTGATGCACAGCTTCCCCCGTATTCCTTAGTAACTGGTATTTAGATTAAGAGGTTTCATAGATTCAGGCTTAGTTTTTAGTTAAGACTAATTCAGGGTGGTTCTTTCTACTACATCACATCAAGATTAGTGGGTTCAGATGTTGTCAGCCTGACCCATGCATTATACATCATATTTTCATCATATTTGCAGTTAATGATTTTAGTATCTTTTGATGATGATTGTTGTCTGGATCTGTTATTTTATTAAAGACTGCAAAATGGCGATTTTTCTAATTCTATAATTTCTTTTAAAATTTTTAAACTAGAATTCTATAAAAAAATCTTTCACCAACTATTTAGTTACCCCGAAGAATGACCTGTGCAGAAAAAGTATAACAAATCCCTGCTTCTTTCCTTATATTTATCATGTTTTTGGAGTAATGGTGACGACCCAGCAGTCTTCACTAATATAACAAATATTTTAAAAATCTTTTACATAGAAAAAAACATTAAACCTACAAGAGTTGAAGCAATAGTGTAACGAACACTCATACACTCTCCCCTCTCTAGGCGCGCTGATTGGTAACATTTTGCCGCATTCATACCCCTCTTCCATCAGCCTTTGAGCATTTCCTTATTTTCAGGCACAACTTGTCTTGTACTTTACATCCCTCAGGAGAACCAAGGCAGGTGCAGGCAGAAGAGAGCATGAAAACCTGGGACACAGCCTTGGTTAGGGTTCGAGGGTGGAGTGTTCCAGGGTTGCTGAATGATCAATTCAAACCAAAAGAGCAGGGTTTGGTAATCCCCATGGGGGCCTTATTTTGGTGGTGCACAGGGGGAAGGGCCTGGGCAGTGGGGAGAACGTTTATCAAGAGAACTTTTAGAGGACACGTAGCACGGATTTACATTTACTTACAAGTCTGCAGCGGCTACCCGGGCATGCGCTCCAGGGAGGGCCTAGTGTGTTACGTAGTTTAGCTAAACTCTCAGCAAACACATACATACATGTACACTTATAGCTAATTCGTGTATGTGTGTGTGCACAAACACACATACACTCATGCCCACATACACGTACTAACACCTCCAATTCAAGTCTGCCTGGTACTTCTTCCCCTTTCTGATTCCATAGTTTTTTCTCCTTTCTCATGCATGGAGAACCCAATTCCTAACAGTTTCAGAATTATTACACTAATAATACTACTAAAAATAAGGCTATCATAATGAACTAAAACTCTTTCTTTTTAAAAATAGCTATATAGTTCCCTACTTCATGGCTGTATCTTGATTCAATCACCCAGTAGCTAATAGATAGATATTCAGATTATTTCTGATTTTTTACAACGAATAATCAATATCCACAAGCAATAACCTTATTGATATGTAGTTTTAAATTTTTGAGTGTGTATCTTTAGGGTAAATCTCTAGAACCAGGGCTGTTTGAGTCACAGACAAATACGTAAGTAGTTTTGGTATATTGTCAAGTTTTCCTTCATAAGGGGTAATAACACTTTGCAATCTCATCTGCAGTGTTTTGAAGACTCTGTACCCACATCCTTGTCAACAGAATGTATTGTCAGGCTTTTGAGTTAGAAATAATATCTCAGTATACTTTTATTTTGTTTTATTCATATGGATTTTACATATTTAAATTTCTTTATTAAGGCATAATTTATATCAGTGAAATGTGCAGATCTATAAATGTATACACCCATGTAACCTCCATCTCGTTCAAGAAATGGGACATTTCCATCACTCCAGAATGCTGCCTTGTGCCCATTTCTACTCAAATTCCACACCCTCTTCTCCAGAGGCAACCGCTAAGCTAATCTACCACCATTGCTTCGTTTGCACTATGAATGGAATCATGTAGTACATTCTATTTGTATCCGGCTTCTTCTGTGCAACATGTTATTGGCGAGATTGGCCTGTGTTGCTGCATGTATTAATAACTTGTTCTTTTTATTGCTGTGTAATATTTCATTGTATGAGGACCCCCATTTTTCTATCCATTCTTCTGCTGATGGATATTCGGGTTGTTTCTAATTTTTTGATTGTTATAAAAGTCACTAAGAACTCCCTTGTTCAAATCATATTCATTCCTATACATACTTCTATTTCTTAATGGCTATGTAGTTCTCCATTTTGTCAGTGTAACTTAATTCATTCAACCAGTGTCTTATGAATAGATAGATGGGTGTTTTGGTCTGTTTCTTTTAGTTAATATAGATGAAATAGGTGCATATTTAGCTTTGTAACAAATGGCTAGTTTTCCTAAGTGGTTGTCCCATGTTATACTACCCCCAGAAATGTAAGAGAACTCTGGCTGAGAATTCTGCATCTTTGCCACCACTTAGCCTCCTGGCTTTTGCAAATTTGTTATGAATGTATAATGCATTAATTCCATTTAACTGAATTTTTATATGAGGAATGGGTGCTGATTTTTGTCCAAAGCCTATGCAAGATATATGGAGATTTTTTTTCTTTTTAGATCTCTTAATATGCTGTATTACATTAGTGAATCTCCTAATATTGACCACCGTTGGCAATTTTGGGATAAATTACCTTTGGTCACAGTATATTAATATTTTTAATATGCCGTTGAATTTTATTTGCTGATATTTTTTAGGATTTTAAAATCAATATTCATAAGTGAAATTAGTCCAGAACTTTTTTCTATCTTTAGCAAGTTTAGATATCAATGCTATGTTCACTGTATAAATAAAACTAGGATATTCTCCTCTTTTTTCCCCCCCAACATCGTAATTCTCCATAATTTATGAAGCATCATGATTACCCATTCTTTGAAAGTTTGATAGAAGTTCCACGTGAAATCATCTGGACCTGATGCTTTTTAATGAGGTAGTTCTTTGATACTTTTCTTTATTTCTTTTATGGAAATTGATTTATTTCAGTTTTTTTTATTTCTACTAGTGTCAATTTTTAAATTTATATTTTCTTTAAAATTTTATCCATCTCTTCTAGATTTTCAAATATATTTGTTTAGCATTTTTAATAGTCTCATATTTGTTTTAATTTTATCAGTCTCAATGATTGTTTCCCAATTCATTTTATCTTATATATTATTGTTCCCTTTTATTTCTTGTGTAGGGTGGCTCGTGGTTTTCTATTTTGTTATTTCTTTTCATGAAATCATAGTTTTGTTTTAATAATCCTACTGTTTTCTATTTTGTTTTCTGTGGAATTTCTTACTCTTTTAAACTTTATTATTTCCTTCTAGAGTTTAAAAAACTGTTAATATGTTTGATTTTTATCAAATATGTTTGCTACATTTACTGAGACCAGCATGTGAATTTTTTCTATTTATTTCTGTTAATGTTGTGAATTATGGTGATTTTGTTTTTGCAAATAACAAACCACCCTGGAATTCCTAGAATACACTTGGTTTCTCTGTACTGTAACATTCCTTTTATATATTGCTAGATTTTTAAGAAAATTTTCTAGATATGATCATCGATGTTTTGTACAGGATTTTTCACCTATGTTCATGAATCAGATTGGTCTGTTGTTTTCCTTTACTGCAAAATCTTTGTTAGATCTTTGTGTCAATGTTATCCTTGTCCAATAAAATGAGCTGGGAAATATTACTTATTGTTTCCTTATTTTGACAAGTTTATGTAATGTTGGTGTTTTTTCTTCCTTAAATGTTTAGAAGAATTCACTTGTTAAGCCATTTGGGCCTGGATTTCTTTTCTGGAAAAGTTGTTTTATTTTTATTTTTTTTTCTGGGCAAGTTTTTAAATAATAGATCCAATGTCCAAAATAGAGAACTATTAAGATTTTCCAATTAGTTGTGTCTATTTTAGTTACATTTTTAAAAGAAATTTTTCCATATTATCTGTCAAATTTATCAGGCTTGTAATTTTACATAATATATTCTTAATACCCTTTTCTTTGTCTGTAACGTCTTTAGAGATGTCCCCCTTTTTAGGTAAATTTCCTCCTTTTTTTCTTGCTTAGTCTTGCTAGTGATTTATCAATTTTAGTAATCAAGTCAAAGAATTTGTTGGCTTTGTTCATTTTTATTGCCAATTTTCTTTATTTATAATAATTTTCTCCCATATTTTAAAATGTTCCTATTTATTTATTTATTTATTTATTTATTTATTTGACACAGAGACAGCCAGTGAGAGAGACAGCCAGTGAGAGAGAGAGAGAGAGAAGCAGGGGGAGTGGGAGGGGAAGAAGCAGTCTCCCAGCAGAGGAGCCTGATGTGGGGCTCGATCGCAGGACTCTGGGATCACGCCCTGAGCCAAACGCAGACGCTCAACGACTGAGCCACCCAGGCACCCCTAAAATGTTCCTTTCTTTTACCCGTTGAGATCTGGTGTCTTTTTTGTGGTAAAAACTTAGGCTTTTGATTTTCACACTTTGTTTTTTCCTAACAAATCCATTTCAGGCTATATTTTAACCTTAAACACTGCTTTAGTTGTCTCTTTAGTCTTATTTATCGTATATTCATTCTCATAGAGTTCAAAAGTCTTTTTAAATTTCCTTTATGATTACTTCTTTGACGTATGTGTTATTTAGAAGTTATTGCCTAGTTTCAAGCAGTTATGAATTTTTAAGATATCTTTTGTTTTTAATTTCTATCTTAATTCTACCATGGTTAGAATCTTTGAAATTTATTAAAGACTTGATCAGCATGAAGTTAATTTAGTAAATATTCTATGTGCACTTAGAAAGAATATTCTTTCTATTGTTACAAGGTATGATATTCTATAAATGTTAAAATTATTTTGTTGAGTTTATAAGATTTTATTGATTTTTCAACTAATGTTCTGTTAACTATTGGCCAAGTTGTTTATGTCTTTCACTATAATTGAAATTTTTTCTACTTTTAATTCTGTCATTTTAGACCTCATCTATTTTTGAATAGATGCTTTTTGCTGCATAAAAATTTAGAATTGATATATATCCCCAATGGGTTGATTACTTTATCATATTTAAATGTTCTTCTTTATCTCTAGTAATGCTGTTTTCTTCAGAGTCTACTTCCTGTTATTAATATATCCCCACAAGCTTTCTTGTGTAAGCATTTGCATGCTGTAAACTTGTATAGTCTTTTTATTTTAGCTTCTTATGTCTTTATGTATAGAATAGTAATAGCTTGTTGGATATTTTTTCATCCAATTGGATAACTTTAGTCTTCGACATGAATATTACTTCATTTACATTTAGTATAAAACTAGTATAATTGGGATTATATCTGCTATCTTATTTTGGTTCTATTACAGTTGATCCTCATTATTTCCTAATTCCATATTTGCAAATTCACCTACTGACTAAAATTTATTTGTAATCCCAAAATCAACACAGCAATTTCATGGTTATTCATGGACATGCACAGAGTGGTGAAAAATTTGAGTCCCTCTATGCACACATTCCTGAGGTCAAAATAGGTGATGTTCTGCCTTCTTGTTTCAGCTCTCATACTGTAAATACGTGTCTTTTTTGTAGTCTCTTTAGTGTCATATTTTTCACATTTTTTGTACTTTTCTTGGTGACTTCTCTGTTTAAAATGGTCCCCAAGTGTAGTCCCAAAGTGTTGCCTAGTGTTCCTAAGTGCAAAAAAGTAGCTAAATTTCTGGATTCATGAGATAATGAGTGACTTAAAAAAAAAAAAGCATAGGCAATAGTATTGTTGCGAGACTGAAAGTTAAACAAGGAGCCACATGGTTGAGTTACCTAGAGTCCAGAAAATATTAAACCCTTCTCAGTCAGTGCCAGCTGGCCCACATGTTTCAGAAGGTGATATATAGTATGGAAAATGGTAAACTTGCAAGTAAACAGGCAGGTTGTATAGATCCGGGGACTGTAGAAAAAATTTTAAAATACCTGCTAAGTGTTATAAGGAAAAGAACTATACGGAAGAGATTTTCAAGGCTTATGAGAGTGATTTGTTTTACAAGGACATTGGTAAACAAGCCTATACAAAGGCAAGTGGTGTTTTGGTTGACAAGAATGGAGGCTTGTGAGACCTTAACTCTGTAGTTCCCCTGGGAGTTCGTATTCATTTATTCAGTGTTCGCGATATTCATTTATTCAGTGTTCGCGGTGATTTTATGTAACATAACTACTATGAATTAACAAGAATTGATGCATTTGTCTTGTTTTCTTTTCTTTCTGAAGGCTATTGATTTTGTATGTTTATTTTATATCTTCTAATATACTTAGTTATCTTATTGTTTGTAGTATTTTTTCCATTTATTCTTTTGAGTTATTCAGATATACAAACATAACATCTTTAAGTAGGTATAGTTTTGTTATAACCTTTTTGATGTATACTTTCTCTAACTTAATTACCTTAATTTTTAAAATTTCTTAGTACCTCCAAGACAATGTTAAATAGCCAAAATAATGGGCAGCTTTTCCTTGTTTCTGAATCTAATGGAAATATCTCCAATATTTAGCATTAAGTAAACTGCAAACTTTTGGGCTAGTATATGTTTTATCATATTTAAAAAATATCCATCAATTTCTATCTTATCATGGATGAGGATTCAATATTGTCATGCATACCTTTTTTGCATCTATGGAGATGATATTATGGTTTTCTCATGCCTATTAATATGATGAATTATATTAAGGGGCTTTCTAATATTGAACTGCTTTACATCCAAAGCATAATTTCCATTGGTCATTACACACACACACACACACACACACACACACACGCACACACACACATTTATTGTGGTAAAATACACATAACATTAAATTTACCATCTTAACCATTTATAAGTGTACATACAATGCAGTGATAATAAAGACATTCACGTTGTTTTGCAACCATCACCATCATCCATCCCCCTAACTCTATTGAAAAACCGAAATTCTATATTTATTAAACAACAACTTCCTCTTCTCCCCTTCCCCCAGTCCCTGGCAACCACCATTACAATTTTTGTCTTTATGATTTTAACTACTCCAAATACATCAAGCTGAGTTATACAGTATTTGTCTTTTTGTAACTGACTTATTTTACTCAGCATAACGTCAAAGTTCATCCATGTTGTAGCATATTGCAGAATTTCCTTCATTTTTAAGGCTGAATCATTTTTTAAAAGATTATCTATTTATTTATTTGAGAGAGAGAAAGAGAGCGAGAAAGCACAGGAGCAGGGAGGGAGGAGCAGAGGAAGAGGGAGAAGCAGACTCCCCGCTGAGCAGGAAGCCTGATACTGGGCTCCATCTGAGGACCCTAACATCATGACCTGAGCGGAAGGCAGACACTTAACTGACTGAACCATCAGGCCCCCAAAGCTGAATCACTTTCTATTGTATGTATATGACACATTTTGCTCATCCATTCATCAGCCAATAAGCACTTGGGTTGTTTCCATGTTTCAGCTATTGTGAATAATGCTGCTATGAATATGCACGGAAAATATCTCTTTGAGATCATGCTTTCAAGGATTTGCGGTATGTACCCAGAAGTGGAATTGCTGGATTTTATGATAAACTGTCGTGCTATTTTTCACAGGAGCTATGCCATTTTACATTTCCAACGACAGTGCACAAGTGTTCTGATTTTTCCACATTATAATATTTTTAATGGACAGTTGGATTCTTTTTTAAAGATATTTGAATCTAGGTTTATAAGTGAAATTCATCTGTAGAATTTCATGCAATTTGTTTTCATATTTTATTTTTTTTAATTTTAAAAAATTATTTTTTTATCTTAGAAAGAAAGAAAGGGGGAGGGGCAAAAGGAGACAGTCTTAAGCAGACTCCATGCTGAGTGCAGAGCTTGACACTGCGCTTTGTCTCATGACCTGAGCCGAAATCAAGAGTCCGATGCTTAACCAACTGCTCTACCCAGGCGCCCCTTGTTTTCATATTTTAGTATCAATGTTCTGCTCATTCATTTCAGAAAAAGAATTTACAAGCTTTTTGTGTTTTCAGTATTCTGGAATAACTTAAATATAATTGATTATCTGATGCTTCAAGGTTAAGTAGAAATCCACTGTGAAATCATCTGGTTTTCTGGGGTTTTTGTAGGGACATCCTGTTTTTTGTACAGACATATTTAAAACTTTTCTCTATTCTTTAATGGAAAATGGTCTTTCTAGAGTGTCCATCTATATTGGGAACAATTTTGGTAAACTGTGTTTTCCTATAAAGCTATTTTTAAAATCCATTTTTAAATGTATTGACATAGAGTTGTTCAAATTAGTCTCAATTAAAACATTTTTTTTACTTTGATAATTATTTACTGTTACCATTTCTTATTATGGTATTTATGTTTTCTCTTTAAAATAAAGGTTTTTCATCGCTTCTTGGCCTTTTGGCTAAGATCAAGTATAAAATAAAGGTTTTTCAGTCATTTGTCAATTTTGCTGATTTTTCTTCCATAGAACCAATATTTTTATTTCATCATAAATTCTATTATTTATTTTCTATCTCATTATTTTTTGCTTTTTTCTTTATTAATTTCTTTACTTTTTTTTCTTTTTACTTTGAGTCTTTTTTTAGCTTTTTGGGCTGCATGTTTAATCTATCTTCAATGCATTTTTTGTAGTTGATTACAAATATTTAATAGTAAGAACCTCCCATACAGCTGTGCTTTACCAACGTTCTTTCAGTTCTGATGTGTAACACTGTTGTCGTTATTTTCTATAAACTCTGACAATTTTGTATTATAATTTCTCTTTCACCCAAGAATTGCTTAACATTATGTATTTTAATGTCCAGGTATGAAAAAAGCTTTTAAAAATAATTTTTTAATTTATTTCTAGTTTTGTTGCATTATGGTCAGAGAACAATAATTGTACAAATATTGACGTTTGCCGACTATGTGGTCAGTTTTTGTGTATTTTCCGTTCCATTTTGGAAAACGTGTATCCTCTTTCATAGAATTCATAATTCAATTTAGATATATAATATCTATCTTATTGATTATATTGTTTAGGTCTTTTGTATCCTAATTTTTTACCTCACTGGCTCTATCTTGGTTTAAGAGAAGACGGTGAAGATTTCCCATTGTTAGTGTATTTCTGACTATTTCTTCTTTAATCTCATGTAGTTTCTGCTTTGTGAAAGTGGTTGATGTGCCATTGGGTGCATAAATATTAATAGCTGTTATGGATCTTCATTATGATTCATAGCACTTAGGATTTTAAAGTGCTCTTTTCTTAATATTTTTTGCTTGAGATTTACCTTCTGATTGCAAAAGCACATCTCTGCTTCTTTTATATCTGCTTGGTTCATTCAACCTGAATCCTTTACTCCTTGATTCCCACTAATTTTAATTTTATAATTAAAGATATAGGATGCTTATATGAGTTTTATCTGAATATCCTCCAATAATTTCTTTGTTGGATATTTTCCTTTTATCACGTTGAATTCAGAGGGAATCTCGGATTTTGTAAACCTGCGTGGACTTATGTTAGGCGGACAAAACCTCAAACTACAAAGGTGGCACTCACTAACATAAGCCTCGGGCATCTAAACCTGACTGTGTAATATGCCTTTTGATTTCAATTCCCTACATAATATTCTCTTTTTCCCTTTCTTAGTAAATGTAATCCTGATTTGGCATGCTGCTGAAAGAGAACATTTCCCAGCCTCCTTTCTAGCCAGGATGTGATCATGGGACACATATCTGGCCTGCAAGACATGACTGAAAAGCTGGGGATTTCTGAGAATGTTTCACTTTTTCAAAATTGTGCATTCTATTCTTGATTGTTAATTCTCATTTCCTATGTGTCTTATTCTTGTTTTCTTCCTCCTCTTCCTCTTTTTCTTCCTACTCATTTTTTCTTCATCATCTTCATCTTCCCTGGAAAATGAACAGGAAACTGGGACATGGACCAGTCAACTTTCAATCTTAAGGTGACCATGGGAGGAAAGCCATTGTTAATGATGGCAAAGTGGAAGGATGAAGACCGTGTGCTATAACTGACATGTTTACTTTTGGACTCCCTGCCTCTGAACTTCTTGTTTTGTGAAAATTATAAACACCCATGTAGCTAATTCTCTGTGACTGGATTTGTATTACACACAGTTAAACATATACATAACTAATAAATTCAACTTCGTTTCTACACTGACATGTCTTCTTCCATAGCTTTATTTCCCATTGTCATCCCTTAGTTTGCCTTTTGAACTTAAGGGAAGATTAATTTTCTCTGCTTTTGACTTTGGGCATTCCTTTGGGCTTGACTCACATTTTCTGTCTTATCCTCCCCTTCTCCATTCATCTCAACCACATGATAATTTTCTTAGCTGACTACTTCTCCTCCTTTGTATGAGAATATTCCATACTTCTGAAGGCTGCCGCTTAACTGGAACATACAGAGACGTTCTCAAGCTTTTGACTCTGATATAGTGAGAATACAGTTTCTAAACCAAATTTCAGTTCCAAATGGAGCCTTTTAAGTCATCCATAGGTACATGGGTTCTGGAGTGGTAAAGACAACAGTTTGCATACAAGAAAGCATGGTAGACAACCCCCATCAGGCTCGCAGGCACTCTCAATGCTCCAAGTGCTAAACCCACACCTCCCTCAACTCTACGCCTGGTCCCTGGCATGTGCTCCTTAGTGCAGTGTGTGAGAGAGCCAGCTCTGGTAAATGGAGTGCACTCAGAAAATCAGACCAGGGTCTGTGAGCAAGGGAGAAACCACAAACTGGAGCTGTAGTGCCACCTTTTGGAAAACAAAAGATAGGTTTTCAGTAGCCAGCCTGGTGAATCATAAGAACCAGAGAAGACACAAAAGCTTAAGAATTCTTCCACAAGAGGAAGTAAGAAGTGTGGAGAGAGTGTACCCATAGAAGGTCAGAGGAGCCCCTCATTTAATAGGACCAACAAACAGTATATCCCTATATCCCACCTGAAGGCAACTAGTGAAAATTTGAGAGTCTATCTACTACCTTGAATGTGAAAGTGGCAATGCAGAACTTTAAAAGCATGAAGAATCAAGGACACCAAAAGATAATAATCGTCCAATTGTTGAGAACTCAAAGACACAGAATTCTGCAGTCTAGCTGTTAAATAATTCTAAACTGCTATTTTAAGGTAACTCAACCAGTTATAAGAAAACATGAAAAGACAATTCAACGAAATCAGGAAAGCAATAAATAACAAAATGAGAAATTTAGCAAAGAGACAGAAATCGTAAAAAAGGACAAAACAGAAATTCTAGAGCTGAAGAATTAGTGAATGAAATGAAAAATGCAACAGGAAGCATCTACAGAAAAGTAGCTACCACCATTTGTTAACAAACACAAAAATATAAAAAAGGTAAATTGTGACATCAAAGATATAAAAGGGGAGGAGTAAAAGGGTAGAGCTTTTGTATGCAATTGAAGTTATGTTGTTATTAAGTTAAAATGGACTGTTTTATCTTTGAGATGTTTTCATATGAGCCTTATGGCAACCAAAAAGCAAAAAACTAGAGTAGATTTAACAATGGACAGATTTTCCAGACATGTAGTCAACTACAAAATGGTGAACTTGAACCGTACATTAGACTAAATTGACCTAAGACAGTTCTAGAACACTCTGTCCAACAGCAGCAGAATACACATTCTTCTCAAGTGCATATGGAACATTTTCCAGAATAGGTCATATAATAGGCCGCAAAACAAATCTCAGCAAATTTAAGCAGATAGTGGCATGAAACTAGAAATCAGTAGCATGAAACTAGAAATCAGTAACAAGAGGAGAGCTGAAAAATTTACAAGCATGTGGAAACTAAACCACACATTCCTGAACAATCAATAGACCAAAGAAGAAATCAAAAAGGAAATTTTTAAAAAATCATGAAACAAATGAAAAGGGAAACAACACATCAAAATGCATGGGAGGCTGCAAAAGCAGTTCTTAGAGGGAAGGAGAAAGTGATAAATGCATATATTGAGAAAATCAAAAGATCTCAAATAAACAACCAACTTTACATCTCACGATCTAGAAAAACAAGAAAAAGTAAGCCCAAAGTTGGCAATAGGAATGAAATAACAAAGATCAGAGTGGAAATAAATAAAGTAGAGAGCAGAGAAACAATTGAAAGACCAACAAAACTAAAAGCTGTTTTGTTTTCTTTTTTAAGATAAACAAAATTGACTAAGAGCCTGTGCCCCCTCAGAAGGGTGCAGCTGGTGCTTAGCTCCAGCAGAGATTTGTCTTGTAGGTCTGATATTGCCTGACGATTTTTTTATTTTTTTTAAAATAAGCCAGAAATCAATATGTTTATATAAAATACATCGACTTTTCAGTGTGCGCCCAAAATGTTAAAGCCCCGTGCCGCCATTCAAATCATGAAGCCATGTCCCGGCACTAGATTTGGCTCATGGGCTATGAGCTTAGGAAGAAAGGGGGTTTGGAAGCAGTGGGGTCACGAAGAAGACAGAAAACAGACAATGGTAAAGAAGCTTGAAAATTTTATTTATCTACCTTTGATATATTGAAAGCAGAGCACTTTTATGACAAACGTTTCAAGAGGAATGTCTCTTTCCTGTTGTACCACTGTGGCTACTAGTCTGCCCTTATCCTACCATTACAATGCAGATATATTGTGATTGAAATAATTTATATGTACAAATTAAACCACAGAAAAATAATTTCATTGCTAATGTAAGCAGGTTAGGGTATTTCATCCAAAATAAGAAAATGAGAGAATTCTGCATTTTCATATTTTAAAGTTGGTATTTTAGCAATATTTTGACAATGGTTTATTCCATTTACCATCTTTGGCTACACAACATTAAAAGAAAATTTATTTATTGGCATGCAAAGCAATATGGTTTCAGAATACACCTCTTAAATTTACAGAACTTAAAGTTTCAAATATCCCACGTGGCCGGCAGGTGATGTGAAGGTGATCTTGAAGAGTGACATACTTACTTCCTAGGAATTAAAAAAAAACGGCAGTGATTTAGCATAGCTATAAGACTGAGATGATGTAATTAATTTATCCAGGAAATATTTCAGTGATTTACTTTGATAAAACTTGTTTGTCAATCTTTTCATTTTATAAATCCCTTACTCTTTTGAACTCTTCAAACATTTGCATTCAGAGATGACTTATCCTAAAGTTCCTCTATCAAGAAATATAAAGTTTATGAATAATCATAAAAAACGCTTATAACTTATCAAAATAAATGCTTAAGTTTTGGTGTTTAGATTTTTACTACGATGCTTATTACATTCAGTCTCTAATACCATGTATGCTGGTATTTTACTTTGTGCTAAAGTGTCAACATGTATAGATAGCAATTTTTAATGTGACGTTAATATGCGAATGACTTCGCATCTCCATGTTTTATTCCTATCTGTGTTCTTAATGCCTTGTCCCTTGTTGACACTCAGGAAATGTTTTTGGAATAAATGGGTAAATGGAGAGGACTGTAATGGTCAAAAATGAATATAATAATGTTTTCTTAAATGATTCCTAATTTTGATTATATACCAAGAGACTAAAAAAAGACCCTCTCCCCGACGTCGGGAACAACCTGTAGCCTGTGTGATAATATTTATGGAAGTTTTGATGGTTTCAGAATTAACTAAAATACAGTCACCTCTCAGTAATTTTGGTCTGAAGCAGCCAGTTTATAAAGTCCCGGGTGGCAAGATCATCGAGAACTGTGTTCATCTCATCAGAGAAAGAGCCGTCGGCGTGTCTGCGGCGTAATTCTTCGACAATGGCGACTTCCTCTGGGAAGCTGAGAAGAAATTAAATAAGTTAAATAAGTTAATAAAATAAGTTAAATAAGTGCTTGGTTAAATGTTTTAGGTAAGTCCTTACTGATTGCATATCCCTGGTAAGTCTCATGGGGACAACTGAGAAAACAGTTTCTATTTCCACGGGCCTACCAGGAAAAAGCATCACAGAAACTTCCATGTGGGAAAGGGAATGATTTAGGTAGGAAAGAGCAGAGCTGGGATCTGAGACCAAAACTATGTAGCGTCATGCCCTTTTCAATATTCCAGGCTACTTCAAAGATTTTAGTGTATTGGCAGCACAGATGTTATTACTGAGACTTAATTTGTCTATAATTCAGAAAAGTGTACTATGTCTCATAAAACTAGTGATTATTTGAACAGCCTTGCGACATGCAGTATGAAAGGATTAAAACTAGTCTATACAACAGTTTCTTTTTGAATGGTTTAGTATAGCAGAATTTTGGCATTATGACGTTAAAACACCATAACATATCCTCAAGTGTAAGCGACTATTTTACCATTAGTTTTATCGGTTTGGTCATTCATGTTTTAAAAGTCAGCGACAATACTAGTTTCCTTTTGTCTTAAGATCTCTTTAAGTCTCAGTGAGCTTGTTTTAAATCTCACTAAAAAAAAAACAGAGTTGAACATGAATTTCCTGCCTCTCATATTTCAAATGTCAATCAAAATGATCAGGAGAAAATGAGATGGTTCAGGAATCTGTTTGGTTGTGGTAAGTTCCAAGAAAGTCCCAAAAGGCTTTAGCTTCATTTTCAACTTTGACAATTTAGTGGTTGTCTATATGACAGCCCTATTAAAAAATGGGCATATTGTTAAATCTATGGGTGTTTCCACCTCTCTGTAGTTTGAGTGGCAATTCATTACACATCTTAAGTTTTGTTCCTTTTCGTCTTCATCACGTTTTTACCTGAAACCTGACACCCACGTATATGTGATCCCACGTGTAAATATTTACAGTCAGACTTTCAGTTTTCAGCCCTATGTCTTCTTTTTCCTTATCTCTAGTTTTCCAGAGACAGTTCTAGTTTAAGCTTGTTGTCCTGGTACAGTTATCAAAAGCATTCTCTTTGTTATCAAGAGTGTCGTGGGTTGACAAATGAATACCTTAATTATTTTTTTTTAAAGATTTTGTTTATTTATTTGACTGAGATAGAGACAGCCAGCGGGAGAGGGAACACAAGCAGGGGGAGTGGGAGAGGAAGAAGCAGGCTCACAGCGGAGGAGCCTGATGTGGGGCTCGATCCCAGAACGCCGGGATCACGCCCTGAGCCGAAGGCAGACGCTTAACCGCTGTGCCACCCAGGCGCCCCCTAAATACCTTAATTATAACACAACTATACTAGAAGATGATTATTAATTATAAATATTATTAATATTTTCTATCAAAAATAAAACAGACTAGACTTTTGTAGACTGTCTCCCACCGATTCGAGTTATTTCCTCACTTTGTGAGACTATACTAATTGCTTCTGTAATCCAGATCCATATATAGATAACTGTAGTCTAAGTTTTCAGCATCATGCAAAAAAAAAATGTTAAATAAGAATGTACAGACTTACTCTCGCCTTCCCCGGCCTTTCACCAGCCAAGCAATGAATTCCTTGGCAGCTTGGCCTTCCAAATAAGAACTTACATCACTGGTAAAGGTCCCTTCAGCATGTCTCTCAAATTCATCATGACGTTTGGCAATGTTATTCCTGAAAGAAATGTGAAAGTTAAGTTGAAGATCTGTCTCTTTAGCAATATGGTTCTCACCTTTAAGCAGTGCAGCTTTGGGTTCGGGATCCTATGTACAAGGGGCTTAGGGAGATTTGGGAGATGACGGTGGCCAGGGGATTATTCTGAAGCTACATTTATTACCTGGATCCAGGGTTGATGGGATAGGGCTAATAACAATTGAGGCAGGCTAAGGCCCCTCCACTCTACCCGGCATCCCATTTTCGCCTCCCCTGCTTGTCTGTGCCATTGATTATTAAAGCTGCGTTTACCTCAGTCTCAATATATGTGGGCTCTGCCCTGTGCTGTGCTACTCTCAAGCAAGGCAGCTGTTTATTAGTCCATATGGGGGTCAGAGTTAATGAAGCGATTCAAGGGAAAGTAAAGGATTATCTCAAAATATCATCAAAGGGACCACATGATAATGGATTAAAGAAATGTGTGATGGACCAGCCATGAGGAAAGCTAAGAAGAAGACTCCATTTCCCCCTCAAGGGTGTGCAGAGCTCTTGTGTAGGGGGGTGACTAGCTTCCCTCAGTTTCCCCTACATATATTGCCCCAGAAGGTTGATCTTAAACACACAACAGAAACCGCCTGAGAAAAAAATTGTTTCCCGTTAGTTAAACACGTTGTGGCATTCCCCTTCTAGAAATGAGGACAGTTGTTTTCATTTTCTCAAATTTGTGATTTCCCACATTTTGCCAATGGTCTCATCTGTAGTCCTTGGCAGGGACTTCTCCCAGTGTCTGCTCTGGCCGTGACCGCCATCTTTCCTGCAGCTGTAACTTCCACTTTAAGAACTTTAGGTCAACTACTCTGTTGCTCCTGTTTCTCCTGCTGGCTCTGTTCACTCTCCTGCTCTCACTTCCTCTCTCCCTTCTCTATTCTATCCAGACAAATCTATGCCCTTTTCCTGATTTTTAGATTCCTTCAGCTACTTTGTATGCATAACTCCCTTCCCCTTGTGGGCCACCCTCCAAAGAAATTGTGAAATTCCACCATCTCTGTGAAACCCTTGCGGATGATTTCCTCCAGTAGCCTAGATGTAGCAAAAAACCCAACACTGTCAAAGAAAATCCAGCATTAAAATGTATGCCTTACGATAGGCTTGTGTTCTTATTTGCCTTCTTCTCTCTCTATGCTGTGCAGCTAGGCTGTAATTTTAAATGTGTATCTTGGATTGTATTCTACAAGAAAAAGACTGCATCTGTTTCCATCCCTTACCATGATTAACTTGGCTAGAGGATACTTTGAATGTGATCACAGTCATGAGTTTGAACCCTACAAGGGAATGTTGAATTTGCTCTATCCTTTGGTCAGAAATTACATGCCTAACCTTGTGGCTCCACAGAAGTCGACTTCTGATTTTAAAGGGAAATGGACCAAGACACAGTTGGGAATATCATTTAAAGTCCATGTCCCATTGGAGGATAGGTAAGGGGATTGGAGGTGTGGAGGGGGAGGGGACATTCCGAGGAATAATACAAAGGACAGCATCATCAACCTTGAAAATGATCAAAATTGGAAGAGTTTATGGGCACGATTTGAGGAGCACGATAAAAAAAAGCCAGGAGAAATTGTAGACCTATTTCTGTAACACATTTGTGTGCAACTTTTGGACCAGGTTCAGACCCTTACTTGTTCCTCTTGGTGCTCATCAACCACTGCACAAAATCCTGGGCACGCCTGGAGTCCAGATACTTGCTGTAGTCACTGGTGAATGTGCCCTGAGAATGGCGCTTGTCTTCGTTCATCTGATCCGGATCATTGAGCGGGTCTGTCTGAGGAGCTGGGAATGATCTGTGAAGAACAGTAATTGGTGCAAGTAAATCTCTCCCCAAGAGTAGAGTCACTTGAACAGCATCGTCTCCATAATACGCTGCACTTCTGAAGCTGGAAGGCAGGTGCCTTGAGTATTTCAGTGGGTAGTTCAGAGACACCTTTAGCTTGCCATGGGAATTCCACAGTTTTATTGGAATTGAATACACTCTGATTCTGAATTCTAGTAGTAGATTTCTCAACTGGCTTCTTTTTTCTGAAATGGGATTAAAGGAGTCTTTTTTTCCCTTTAATGCATCTACTCATGATTATGCTCATAATGATGGAAGAGATCAATGGCTTCACTATTTTAAAAGAATAAAAAATTCCCGCCTGTTTGTCGGGCAGCAGCAGACTTTTGTTCCTAATTGTGTTTTTGCATATATTAATATAAAAAGCTAGCTCAGTTACCTGGTTATATGGCAGCTAATGGTGGAAGAAAGACAATTAAACACTCAAAAAAAGACAAGAAAAAGTGGACTTGGTAATCTGAAACTGTATAGTGGATAATATGCATGCCAATAATCAACAGTTGGTTGGCATGGTAAATATGGGGAAATAGTCAATGTGATTAATACTCAGAAATAGAAATGAGATACTATTTTTACCTGTCAAATTAGCAGGGATTAAACACAGGGAAGGATAGTGTGAGAGAAGTATTTCTATACTGCTGATGGGAGTGTGTTATGTGTGTGACTTTTCTGGAAAGCAAGTTGGCAAGATAATATAAAAAATTTAGACTCATTCAAACCCTTTGACATAGTAATTCTACTACTAGAAATCTATCCTCAGAAAATAGTAAGAAACATAGGGGAAAATGTTATTTGCAACATTCTTTGTGGGAAAATTGGAAGAATTATTAAGTGTTCAATAAAGGAGGAATAGCTAAATAAATACTATACATTTATGAGATGAAATAGTATGCAGTCATTAAAGGTCATACATTTAATAGATATTTTTAATGATATAAGAAAAAAACAAATAATAAAAGAGAAAAAACAGTATCTGGGATATATTTATATACAGTGAACATAAAATACAGGAAAGTAATACACCAAATTTTAGAATTATGAATAGTTTTCTCTGAATAGTGAAGCTTGAGTACTGGAAAAAATTTTGCATGTTTTTAAAATATTTTCTATCATGAACGCATATGACTTTCCCAATTAGCAACTAACCGCTATTTTTTAAAAGGAGTAAAAGAGACACAAGGTTGGTATGAACAATTAAAATAATCTACTCTACAGTGTGGAATGAATGGATAGATGGGATCAGCTGAAGATTTCAAAGAGATAATTTCCCGTGTAACGAATTTGCAACATTGCCCTCCCCTTTGGTTATGAGATAGCACATACTCTGATCTATGCCGCAGAAAAGCCTTTATCACAGTGATACCTTGACCATTTGGAAAACGAACTAAGTATTTTACTGAGACCTACTCCCTGATCATAGTTTTTACAGGCTCTATTCTAACCATAATGTTATGTTAGTTCAAGTCTAGGGATTTAATACCTGGATTTCTCCTCTGTGTCTTGAAGGGAACGTTGCCAGCTGCCTTGTACCAGCATTACAAACAATCCAGCCACAAAGTAAATGCTTTTCATTTTTGCTGCCTGTGGGAACAGTCAGGGGCAGGGGTTAGAGGGTAGGAGGAGACCAGCAACCATATTTAAACCTGTCAGATTAAATTAGTTCGTTTTTGACTAAGTAAATATTACAAATAGAAAGAATAAGCTAGTCATCAATTTTACTCCGACAGTATTTCCAGCTTAATTTCAAATAGTGGATTATATTTTTCCCCAGATTTTGTTTGGTAATAAAAAGGATACAAAAGATATGTTCCACCCAATTAAAAAAAGAAGATATGTACCACCAACTAAGCTTTTTCATTAGTGCAGGACACTTGTGTTAATGATTAGAAGACTCATTTCCAGACTTGAAATTAAAAATGTCCATGATAAACATTTAAAATATCTACTGTGGATGATACGCTACATATGGTTAGCCTGAATGGCACCTTATCCATAATGCCACCCCCTTCACTATCAGTCTGGCTTTCAATTAATAGTCCTCCACTTCCAAGCATTTACATTATACTGCATTTCAACCATCTTAAAGCAGCCTCAGGCTACAACTTGGCATACCAGCTGTCGGTTCAGATGTATTATTCATTTATATTTTAAATAGTGTAACTTGGTCTAGACTTTGTAATTATAAAGCGACCAACAGATTTGAGGTATTTTAGGGTGCTTTGACCTGTTCTAAATTAAAGGGAAAAATCATTTTAAAGACAAGCAATTTGCAACAAGAACTAATGCTTCTGGCAACTTGAACAATCACAACTAAGAAACTAAGAGATCAGTGTCATAAAGAAAATTAATGCTTGCTTCTGAAGTCTTGAAGTCCCCAGGTTGTTTTATAATTGGACTTAGTCCAGGACATGTCATTCACTGCTACTGACACCCTAGGCCTGGTTGTACGATACACCTGGTTGCTTGTCTCCGTAGCACAAGCAGATGCCCCGTGAAGCCATTGGATGCCAAGGCCATGATGATGCGGCGTGGATGGGGTGGGGATCAGTATGAATGGGGGTGGCGGCAGGTGCCCACGGGGCAAACTCCTCTAGTCACTGCGTGGAAACTTTGAGTCCGGTGTTTGTCATGAACTTCTCTCTGCTACTTTCAAAGACCGACCGTGTTTACTTTGAGAAGTGGGGATTTCAATCCAAGTTTGATTATGCTTACCCATAAATAATTTGAATGAGTATTTTTAGCACATGGCATTTGGTTTGAAATAAGGATTTTACAAATATTATCATTTTAAACTATCAATCTTTTCTTTAACATCCTCGCCATATTTACTATCTGTCTTTGGCACTAAAACACGGAGACCGTAGTTCCTGCAGTGGTATTTTTTTTTTCTTTCTTTGAAATATTGTCTTTGTGGAGTAAGTGGTCAATTAGACAAAGCAACACAGTAGGAATCACACATGCACCCTTCTTCATTCATCAGTATTAAGTTACTAATTAGGCATTTCGCTCCGCTTCAGCTTACCTAGTCGGCAAACTTGGGAAACTTTGTCACATATGCAGGTAGTGTCTTCTGATTATAATTCTCAACTGTAAATTCAGTCTTTGGGGAATTTTAAAAAAATTACAGCAAGCATTTCTTTTTAGGGTTAACTTACTGTTAAAAAGTCAGTTTAGTCCTAAATAATTCCTTTTTTGCAAAGTTCCAAAAGATTGGACAGTATTTTCTAGTATGTTCTACGGAGGCAGATTTAGGACAGGTGGGATTCTGCCATGGTGGAAACTAACTGAAAGAGAAGCAACCGTACGGAAGTGAGTATCTGAAGTCCTCTATAGGCAATAAAATGAGTTCTACTGAAAAGAACTGATCTTTAAAAATTTCATTCATTCATTTAGTGGAAGCCTACAGAGTTGTGAAAATTTTAAGAGTAATATTAAGTGTTTGAATACCACTACTGAGAAAGCAAATATTTATGTTATTTTGGGTCAGGTTCCTACTCAATAAGAGAAGAATTTTAATCACCCCCCTTTTGGTAGTCTAAGGAAAGAACCTGCATTTTTTTAAGAACCACACATTTCTACTCAAATTTAAGGGAAAATATCATAACAATAGTATTCTTTGTATAGGAAGTCTTTTACGAAGATACACCTTAGACCTCGGCAAGGTGTCATTATACTATATCCCCAAATATATTGGTGTTGTAGGCCAAATAAGTACTCTTCAAACGGGTTGGCTTATTTCTTCTTATAGGTCCTTCATATGTGGGGCAAAAACACACCACTTAATCATTTTCAGCTTTTGAGGATCTTTGCAAAATTGTTCTTTGTCCTTAAGAACTTAAATAGGTACTTTAGAACATCTGTTTTTTTCCTAAAGATATTTACTAAAATTTCATTTCAGAATGTGAACATTTTAGATATATTATTTATTATTGTTGGTTTTTAATACATAGTAAGGGATTATTAATCCGTGGTTTTACGCAGTTCCATCCAAAGGCTTCCCAATCCTTGAGTCTATTTTTCTCGCACCAGATATGCTATGTCTCATTTATGAAGAACTGATTTCATGGCTTTGATTTTGTTGATAGACTTATCAGAAATTTGAATATTTGAAAGATGATGTTGGTTCTGCTCTTTTAGAAAGCCGTAAGTTTTCATTGGTAAGGAGCAATTGCTGTTATAGCTTCTCTAATGGCCACATTTCTGCTGAATTTAAAAGGCGCCTTCTGTTCAAAGTAGTATACACATTTATCAAACCCAAGGAAAATATTTATTTTTCAAAATGTTACCACTTATTTTAAAAAAGCAGTTCTCCTAACAGTTAAATCTTATAACAAGTGCATTGATTCGAATCTTTATTTTTCTTTCTATTTTATATCTTTGCATTGGATTATTTATCCAAGTCACTTTTCAGCTTCACGACGTTAAAATAAATATATGTAAATATATCTTATATCACTTTTTCATCTCCATTCTGCCCCTTGAATTATTAGCAATAAGGTATAAGATGAAATAACAGCTCTTAATTCATAATACTTTGCCCCCCTAAAAATACCTAACTGTACCCCAAACAGGATTGACAGTCTTGCAATCACTCCCTCTTAATCTTACCTTCTGACACCGTGACTGGAGCAGAGCAGGTGGGGAGAGAGCGAGCCCTCTTTGCGGACCTTTGGCTGTGCTGTGTCCTAAGCTCTGTACTTCTGCAGCAGAACGCATTGCATTTATATACTCTCCGCGTCGTTCAGACTCACAGATATTACGCTGACAATATAAATTTCTCATCTGTAAATAATGAGTTTTTGTTACAAACGATTTCACTCGCCCACTCACTTTGCTCATCTGCATTCTATGCTTACGTTGGGTGGGACCTCTGAGACCAGGAAACTGTATTTACTCTCCTGCTTTTTTTTCTTGTTGTTGGGAATGGAAAGGGCAGTTTGGAAATTCACCCTTCACTCTCATTCAGGCATGAAAATCACTTAAGTACTCTAAAGTGAATTCTGATGCCGAAGGAAAAAAAAAAAACCCTTGAAATTGCATAGTTTATGGCTAACCCCACTTTGAGCAGGGCCTCATTTGGGGGTCTTACAAGTCCTTCCTTTTGCTGTCTAGTTATGATGCATTTATCTGAATGCAATAATCAGTTCATTCTATTACCTACCCAAATAATAAATCATTCACTCAACACATACTTAATAAGAATCTTCTCATCCCCACCCTATGGAATTAATTTGTATTATTTTGGAGGAGAATTTAAAAAAATTTATCAATTAAGACCTAATGTGTCCTGTTGTAGTAAATTGGATTCAGGCAGAAAAGATAAAGCAAAATAAGGATTAAACATCCAAGATAGGTGATGATAGTAGGACGGGGACTAGTATTTCTTTTTTCTTCTCATGGATATATGAAGACTAACTCTGTTGATAAGAGACCTGGACACCAATTCACGAAAGAAAGAATGTGGGGAAAACTCTTGACATGAGATGCATACTGTCACGTTTCCTGGGTTTTGTGATCCACCACTTAGGACTTTAATGGTCTATAGGACTTTGCAGATATGAGTCTGGTCATTTTAGAGAAAGAGAAGAATGCGAAATGACCTGGACAGGCAGCATAAGAACAGTTGTCAGTGTAATTAGATTTTTGGTCTGGCTGCTATCAACACACTGTGTGACTATGGTCAAGTCACACACTCTCCTTGTGCCCCAGCTTTCTCACCTGCAAAATGAGAGGGTTGGTTAAATGACTCTTGTAAGATAAAACTGTGACTCCATATGACAAAATCATTGCGATATCTCCTGGCTAGATTCTAGTATTTGACTACCATCAACCGCATGAGAAAGCTGATGACTTGTACGGAAGTAAATCATGGAAGCAACCAGAGAACTTAAACTCTTCAATTGTGAATTGGACCCAGTGTTGAATGTAGAGCCAGTTAAAGGCCATGGAGATCAGTTCTATGTGAAATTGGGAGACCTCAGGAGGAGCGTTTGTGCTGGTGGTTACGATGGTGTAAAGCCACGCCGTTCAAAGTGTGGTCCAAAAACCAGCACGACCTGGGAGCTTGCTAGGAATGCAGACTCTTAGGCCCAAGCCCAGACTTAATAAGAATCTGTATTTTACCAAGATTTCCAAGGAATTCATGTGCATATTAAAATCTGAGAAGTATGGCTGCAGAAAATACCTACCTCATTTTCTTCATCTTCTCCCCAGTGCTTGCTGCTGTTTTCACCTGAGGACCGTGCCTTAGCACTGCCAGCAGAGGGGGCGAAAGAGCAGAGAAAGGTGGCCTCCTCAGGACAGTATGGATGAACACTTCGGGATACAGTAATGGCTTCAAAGTGTGGATTAGTTTACTATCAAATTGTTCTTCCCTCTTACCTCAATCCTCATGAGTATACTGGCTATATTTGTATTAATCGTTTGACATTCAGTTCTATTTTTTCTCTTTGCCTATTTGATAGATGTCTCTTCACCCCTCTGTGTCTGTCTTTTCAGATGTTATCTGTTTATGGAGCAGTCCTAAGAAGGGGGCTCTGTGGGGATGTATATAAAGCCCTTAACACAGCACCTGGCTTTGCTCTCCGCCATATCTTACTACAAAACTTGTTTCCCTCCACTGCACTTGCTTTCTATTTTATCAGAAGGAACTGTCCCAAGTTCTTTGAGGAAATTTCCTCTAGCTTCATGTCCAGCCCACCAACACTGATTCTTGGCAGTCCCCAACACCACTAATAAGAACATTCCGAAAACGCAGAAGCATTCCAAGCCTCGTTGTACAGAGCTCTGTTCTCTTACTTAGCAGAGCAGAGCAGGCTCCTGAATGGACATCGTATAATCAGACATTAAGACAGACATCAGTGCAGTTGTGGATTTGTGGATCTTCTTCCAACGACTGTCCCAACACCAGCCTCCACTTGGCCTTCAATTCCCATCACTGCAGTTATTTGGTCATTCAGATGTGAGGCAGAGAAAGTGGGGGTCCTTATATTTAAATGACTAGTGTTAAATAGTTTGTCTGGAAGCAGGGGAATTCTGGGATATGCCATCTAGAGTTCTCCCATCAGACTATTGGAGGTACCTGGTGGCTGCCAGGGGGCATTGCCCCATAATACTATGATATACCTTCCTGAAAGATCAATTTGACTTGATAGAAGTAATATAAAATGTAATTATTATATGGAGTAGTACAAAAATATGCATCAAGTTTTAAGGTAAAATAAGGTATTTATTCAAAGATTTCTTTCTTTCTTTATGATGCTTAGGACCAGGGATAACTTTTATGGCTTAAAAGCTATACTGTTGCGTGAGGCCACATGTTTAGAAGGGCCCTGTGCTTGGCTTAATACTCTACTCTGATCATCTTGAAATTCTTAATAACTTTTGAACAAGGACTCTGCATTTTTATTTTGCCCTTGGCCCCACAAATAATGGAGTGGGTTCTTCTTAGGACCTCACCTGATGAAATCATGGAGTGTAGGATTTTTGCATGTTTATTTTCCTCAGCTCTTCAGAATAGTTGGATTGAAATGTTTGAGAATGGCAAAGATCACTACACTCTGGCAGCAAGACTATGGACAAGGGGATCTCTCTTGCATTGCTCAGGGGAGCACAAAATGTTACAGCATGTTTGGGGGCACAATTTACTAATATTACAAAATTACAAATACCTATAACCCTTGGCCTCATAAGGCTAAAGCACCATTCTGAACATCTGTCCCAATTTTATTACTACATATATATGTAATGATGTAGATACAAGGATCTCCGCTGCAGCATTGTGTAGAATAGTAACAAGTCGGAGCCAATCCAAGGAGCCATCAATAGAGCTGGGTTTAGAAAAAACAATGAAGAAGCTATTTATTCACCAATACAGAAAGACTCTAAGATATGTAGATAGGTGAAAATAGGGAGGTGCATTATGGATATCTAGTAGGCCACTTTTGTGTTAGGAGAGGGAATGGGACAAAACATGTTTATTTAATCATCACTGCATTTAAAAATAATTGGAAGAATGCACAAGAAATTAATGGAAGCACTTACATGCAGGAGGCAGTATGGAACAGTGAGGTAGACAGAAACAAGGTGCCAAGAACACTTCTCAATATATACTTGTTGTACTTTGGGGTTTTTTGTCCATTTGACTTAATTATCTATTCAAAATGACAAAGAAATGCAATATAAAAAGAAGTGACAGCACAACCACTTTGGGAAGAGGTTAAACTTTAAAGCTAAATGAACAACTACCTTCTGACCTAGTAATTTCACCCAAGAGAAATGAAAACATTTATCTACAAAAAGACTCATACAAAAATATTCACAGCAGCTTTCTAGCTGTGGCTAGAACTGGAAACAACTCAACCTTCTGTCAGAAAATAAAATAATAGACAAATTGTGGCATGGAATTTATATAATGGAATACTACTAAACAACAATAACAAAAAAAGAATGAAAAACTGGTACTGGCAGCAATGTGGATGGATTTCCCAGATACTACGCTGAGTGAAAGAAGCTGGACACACAAAAACACTGCATACTGTACCAACTCGTTTTTAGAAGTTCAAGAACAGGCAAACTAAGGTTTAAAAAATCAGATTTATATAAATTTGACTTACATAAATTTTAACTAAAAGAAAAAAGTTATATAATTTAAAAAGAAGGGGCACCTGGGTGGTGCATTAGGTTAGACGTCCAACTCTTGGTTTCAGTTCAGGTCATGATCTTGGAGTCCTGGGATCAAACCCTGCGTTGGGCTCCACACTCGATGTGGAGTCTGCCTGATTCTCTCTCTCCCTCTCCCTCTGCCCCTCCTGCTTGTGCTGTCTCTCTAAAATAAAGAAATGAGATCTTAAAAAAAAAAATGAAAATAAAAAGAGCTGTTGGTGGAAGTATAAATCATATTAGCGTGGCTGAATATTAATAATTGTTGAGTTAGCTGATTAGTAAACAGGGTTTAATATGTGATTCTGCTTATACTATATAAGTATGGAATTTTCAAAAAAAAAGTTAAATGAAAACTGCAATAAAATAAGTGTGGGGTGGGGCATTAGCACCTATTAATCAGTTACTTTGAAAGCTAACGAATTTGACCCTTTACCCTGTAGGACAATATCATGTGAAATAATACCCACATTATAATGGTCCCAGAAGAGGAAGAAGAAGAGAGAAAGGATAGAAAAATTATTTGAAAAAATAATAGCTGGAAACTTCCCTAAACTAGGGAAGGAAACAGACATCCAGCTCCAGAAAGCACAGAGAGTTCTAAGCAAGATGAACCCAAAGAGATCCATACCAAGACATGTTATAATCAAACTGTCAAAAGTTAAAGAGAAAGAGAGAATATTAAAAGCAGTAAGAAAAAAAAAAAACAACTTGCTATATACAGGGGAAACCCTGTAAGACAATCAGCTGATATTTCAGCAAAAATTTTGTAGGCCAGTGGGAGTGGCTAAAAGGAAATGTTCCATGTACACTAAAGAAGAATATATATTCTGCTGCTTTTGGATAGAATGTTCTGTATATACCTATTAAGTCCATTTGGTCTAATTGCTTTTCTCTCTGGATGGTCTATCCATTGATATAAGTGGGGTATTAAAGTCCTCTGCTATTATTGCATTGCTGTCCATTTCACCTGTTAGGTCTGTTAATATTTGCTTTATAGATTTAGGTCCTCCTATATTGGGTTAATAAATATTTACAAATGTTATATCCTCTTGTTGGATTGACCTCTTTATCATTATGCAATGCCCTTCTTTGTCTTTTATCATAGTCTTTATTTAAAAACCTATTTTGTCTGATACAAATCTAGCCACACCAGCTTTCTTTTTGCTTCCTTTTGCATGAAATATCTTTTTTCATCCCTTCACTTTCAGTCTGTGTGTGTTGTTAGATCTGAAGTGAGTCTTTTGTAGGTAACACATAGATGGGTCTTTGTTTTTTTTCCCTCAGCCACTCTACCTTTTCATTGGAAAATTTGGTCCATTTACATTTAAAGTAATTATTGACAGGAATGTATTTATTGTCATTTTGTTGATTGTTTTCTGGCTGTTTTGTAGTTCCTCTTTGTTCCTTTTTTCTTGTCTTGTTTTCTTTCCCGGTGGTTTGGTGATTTTCTTTAGTGTTATGTTTGGATTCCTTTCTCATTGTCATTTGTGTATCTACTATAGATTTTTGCTTTGTATGTATGTATAGATTTTTATTTTGTTTCTTAACTAATTATTATACTTACAATTTTACTATTCTCTGTCTTTTAACCTTCATATGAAAGTTGAAGTTGAAGTGGACTTATATTTAAACTGCCCTCTTAAAACTATTTTTGCTGTATTCCACAGATTTTGAACTGTTGTATTTCCATTTTTATTTGTCTCCAGATATTTTAAAATTTATCCTTTGATTTCTTTGTTGAATCATTGGTTGTTCAGTACCATGTTGTTTAATCTCCACATATTTGTGATTTTTCTAGTTTTCTTTTTGTAACTGATTTTTAGTTTTATACCATTGTGGTCTGAAAAGATGTTTGAGACAATTTCAATATTACTAAGTTTATTGAGACTTGTTTTCTGACCTAATATATTATCTATCCCCCCAAAATAAGAGTTTATCATCACTAAAGTGACCTCACAAGAAATGGTAAAGGGACTTCTTTAAGCTGAAAAGAAAAAGCACAAACTAATAACTACATATAAAGGTAAATATCTCACTGGCAAATGCAAATATCTAATAAAGTTAGTGGATTAACCACTTCAACAAAACAAGAAAAATCTCAAATAAACAATCTAGCTCTACACCTCAAAGAACTAAGAAAAAAAAAAAGAAAAAACAAAGCACAAAGTTAGCAGAAGGAAGGAAATAATAAAGATCAGAGGAGAAATAAATGAAATAGAAACTAAAAAGACAATAGAAAAGATCAACAAACCTAAGAGCTGGTCTTTGAAAAAATAAAAAGAATTAGCAAACCTTTAAATAGACTCACCAGGAGAAAAAAGAGGGCTCAAAAAATAAAATCAGAAAAAAAAAGAGAAGATGTATGATACTAAAACAAAAGCGAAGGCACAAATAAATGGAAAGATTGTCTATGTTCAAGGACTGATAGAATTAACATTATTAAAATGTTCATAGTATCCAAAGCAATCTACATGTTCAATGAAATCCCTATCAAAATTCCTATGGCATTCCTATGGCATTTTTCACAGACCTAGAACAAATAATGTAAAAATTTGTACGGCGCTGCAAATGATATAGCCAAAGAAATCTTGAGAAAGAACAAAGCTGGTTATATCATGCTCCCTAATTTCAAACTATACTACAAGACTATAGTAATCAAACAGTATGGTATTGGCATAACAACAGACACATAGATCAATGAAACAGAATAGAGTCCAGAAATAAAATCACGCACATACGGTCAATTAATCTATAACGAAGGAGGCAAAAATATACAAATAATGAAAAGACAGTCTCTTCAAGAAATGGTGTTGGAAAACTGAACAGCCACATGCAAAAAATAAAAATGGACCACTATCTTACACCATATACAAAAATTAACTCAAAATGAATTAAAGACTTGAATATAAGACCTGAAACCATGAAAATCCTAGAAGAAAACACAAGTGGTAAGCCCCAATATCTTGGCAATGTTTTTTTGGATCCAACTCCAGAGGCAAGAGCAACAAAACCAAAAATGAACAAATAGGACTTCATGGGACTACATCAAACTGAAAAGCCTCTGCACACTGGAGGAAACCATCAACAAAACAAAAAGACAACTACTAAATGGGAGAAGATATTTGTAAATCATATATCTGATGGGGGTTAATATTCAAAATAGACAAACAACTCACACACCTCAACAATGAAAGAACAGCTCGATTTAAAAACTGGGCAAAGGATCCGAATAGACATTTTTCCAAAGACATACAGATGGCCAATAGGTACATGCAAACATGTTTAACATCACTAATTATCAAGGAAATGCAAATCAAAACTACAATGAGATATCACCTCACATCTATCAAACTGGCTATTATCAAAAAGACAAGAAACAACAAGTGTTGGAGAGGATGTGGAGAAAAGGGAACCCTTGTGCACTGCTGCTGGGAATGTAAATTAGTGCAGCCACTAGGGAAAGCAGTGTGGAGATTCCTCACGAAATTAAAGATAGAACTACCATATGATACAGCTATTCCACGTCTGAGTATTTATCCAAAGAATATGAAAACACTAATTTGAAAACATGTATGTACCCCATGCTGATTATTTTTTTAAGATTTTTTTATTTATTTATGTGACAGAGAGACAGCCAGCGAGAGAGGGAACATAGCAGGGGGAGTGGGAGAGGAAGAAGCAGGCTCCCAGAGGAGGAGCCCAATGCGGGACTCGATCCCGGAACGCCGGGATCACGCCCTGAGCCGAAGGCAGCCACCTAACTACTGCGCTACCCAGGCGCCCCCGCTATGCTGATTATTAGTTACAATAGCCAAGGTATGGAAACAACTTAAGAGTCCATTGATAAATGAATGGATTCCACACACAATAGAATAAAGACATAAAGACACACAGACACACAGACACAGACACACACACACACACACACACACACACACACACACACACAAAGGAATACTGCTCAGCTATAAAAAAAGAAGAAAAGCTTGTCATATGTGACAACATGGATGGACTTTCAGGGTATTATGTTAAGTGAAACAAGTCCGATGGAGAGAGCAAATACCATATGATTTCACTTATATGTGAAATCTGAAAAACAAAACAAATGAACAAAGAAAATAAAAACAAACACAGATACAGAGATTATATTGGTGATTTTCAGAGGGGGAGGGGATTGGGGGCAGGTGGAGGAGTGAAGGGGCTCAGTTGTAAGGTAGTGGATGGTAACTAGACTTGTGATCACTCTGTAGTGTGTACAAATATTGAATTACACTGTTGTACGCTTGAAACTTACATAACGTTCTATACCGATTTAATCGTAAGGAAAAAAAAAAGAGTTTGACCCTTTTGTTACTAAGTAGGAGCTAGGTAAAATAAATGTAGTTTGGAGATACGGTAGCAACAAAACCTAGAGGTGACATGGTAGCCAGGACAGGACCTGGATAACAGAGAAACAACTGCAGGCAAGGCAGGGCGAGGGAGCCACCGTTCCCAGGTAAGGGAGTGACTATTACAGCTCCCTCCTCCTCTCTCCTCCCCCAGGCCTGTCCTGAGAGTGCCCCTCTGCGTCGTTATATAAGCCTCAGGAGTGAGGCTAAAATTGCCTTGAGTTTGAGGTTCATTTTTGCTTCTCAGAGGTAATCCTCTCAATACACCATGTTCTTCCTAGGTTAGTACTCTTTTCCACAACAACGGTCCTCTGAAAACAGGTGTGAACCTACATAAATAAATAAGTAAATAAAGTATAATACATGAGAGAAAAGTTCACATTGAGGTGTACTTTTTTTGTTTTGTTTTGTTTTTTTATTTTTTGGGTTTTTTTTTTTTTAGCTTTGAAGAAAAAAGTATAGTCATTTGACCATAGCTTTTGACAATGTAAAAATTGAGCACACGGAATGGCATAATCAAACGTCTTTACCTGTTTATGAGTGACTTGATGGCCTCGGACATCCAGGGGCCGTGAAGGAAGAACTTGCAGGGGGTGTTCTGAGTTTGCCAGAAGATGGGAGAAGTATCCTTACTGAGGAACACTGAAGAAACAGTTCGTGACCCACCCATCTGGAAGGATTCAGAGGAAGCCTGCTGGGTCAGGGAATATTCAGTAATGAGACCACCGGACAGTCTTCCTGCCCCAAGGCTCGGAGACCCTGGAGAGAGCCCCGCTGCCAAGTCGGAGCAGGGGATTGTGTCTCATCACGGCTTTGCATACATTGATTTTATCTTTTGCTAGATCCCTGGTATAATGAGATGTTTAAAATTGTTCTAAGTTTCAGTTGTTATTTTTATTCATAAAAGGAACAAGAAAGAGAAAGAAAACAAAATCACATTTGTACAAAATAATCTTATCTCATAATTTATAAGCAGAATATATATTTATATGTATAAATACATATATATCATTGAATACATGTGTTATGCTTCTATTTTTCGCATATTGTAGCTATAAAAAACAAACCATATGTCATTACATTTATCCAACCTCTTGCTCATCTGGAAAGACTTTTTTCTTCAAGCTTCTAAGAGTCTTTAATGTGAACCAATTAAAACATTGCAATTTTTCAAAGGCTTCTGTAAAAGGAAGTAACTTCAGCCATTAGAAAATTAAAATTTGAAGTCTGTATCCTAAAAAAATACAGAGAATGCAAAATGGAGTTATGAACACTTTTTTCTATTCATTATGCCTTATAAGCAGACTTGCCCCCTGCCTGAAACTTGCTCAGTGCTGCCAATTCACATTTTATCTGATGTATTGTAAAGATATGCCCTGTTTTTTGGTGATATTAAAATAATAAAATCACAGAGTGGAGGAGAATTCACAAAGCCCTCTAGGCTATTATCCTATTTTAAAATGAAGTTTTATTTCCTTTATTACAATTCGTTGTTTAGCTCTTTCAGTCTTCAAACACAAAGAATTAATATCTACAATTTCATTTTGTAAGAAATCACCAAAAATAATTTGTTCCTGCACCTAGAAATAGTTCTATGGTCCAGAAGTCCTCAGTACTGTGCTCTAATCCCAACTCTTTCTTGCTAAAACGTAAATCATTTCTTTGTGGGCACATTATCAGAGGAAGTAAAGACTGATGTTTTTACTTTAATAAAAATCTTTTTCTCTTCATAGAGCCCACCAGAGTATTAATAGTGGGCCCTTTCTAATGCTGCAGAAAGATGAATTCTCCCCATCTCATAGATCTGGTTCACCATCAGTAGTATCCTTCTCCATAAACACTGATCCGCTAAATTCTGGAAGTCAAAGACCCTGACTCTTACACCATTTTTGGGCATCTTTCCTCTCAATACTAGGCGCAATGTGTAGCAAAAAATGCTATCTCAAAATTTGGTTTGATTTCTTAAGCACCGATTTTGCATTTAATGTTTTTTCTGGGCACTTGTCCTACATAAATGTATCATGTAGGACAGTTGATGTTTATGAAAACAATCAAGTATAAATTAATTTCAGGGCTACATTTGACTGAACACTTGAAAGTGTCTCAGCCATTCCTTCTGGTGGTTACCATGTAGCACCAACCAATTTATTAGGTGATAACTTTTTTTTTTTTCATTTTTCACCTGGAATTCATATAGTCTTAATTGTAGGCAATCAATTTAGAAAACAACAATAATTTGAATGAAATAGAAAATTTTTCTATTGTTTAAAGCCAGATTATTTTAGACTTCAAGTCCCTTAATATAACGGAAATAGCTACCAGGGACTGAATGCCTACTACGGGCAAAGCTCTCTGAATACATTATTGTCTAATTTTTATAAGACACAGTAAGTTAAATTTGTTTGACCCTGTTTTACAAATAATGAGATGGGGGCTTAGAATAGGCAATCAAGTTGCTTAAAGCCACATCTGGATCTGAATCCAGACCCCACTGCCGTTCTAGAGCAAGCCTGAAAAGAAGTGGTGGGAGTTCAGGCAAAATCTTGTTACCTCCGCAGAATCTGCCTTGACTACTGTCTGAAACCATTCACAGCTACCAGATGGCTAAGATAGCAAGACGTCTAAAGATTAAACAATTGGCAATTCCAGGTATTTTGTAGTTTAGCTTTTAAAAGTGTATGATTCAGTAGGTTTTAGTGCATTCATACTGTTGTATAACTATCATCTCTATCTACTTCCAGTACTTTTTCATCACCCCCAAAAGAAACCCTGTGTCCATTAGCAGTTGTTCCCCTGTCCCTTTCCCAACTCTTAATGATCACTAATTTATTTTTTTCTTAAAATTTTTTTATTATGTAATGTTAGTCACCATACAGTACATCATTAGTTTTTGATGTAGTGTTCCATAATTCATTGTTTGCGCATAACACCCAGTGCTCCATGCAATACATGCCCTCCTTAATACCCATCACCGGGCTAACCCATCCCCCCACTCCCCTCTATATATTTGCATATTCTGTACATTTCATATAAATGGAATCACTCAGTATATGGCTTTTTGCATCTGACTTCTTTTACTTAGCATAATATTTTCAAGATTCATCAATGTTGGGGCACCTGGGTGGGTCAGTCTGTTAAGTGTCTGCCTTCGGCTCAGGTCATGATCTCAGGGTCCTGGGATCGAGCCCCGCAACGGGATCCCTGCTCAGCAGGGAGTCTGCTTCTCCCTCTCCCTCTGCCTCTGTGCGCTCTCTCTCTCAAATTAATTAATTAATTAATTTAAAAATCATCAACATTGTAGCGTGTGTCAGTATTTCACTCCTTTATATGACTGAATAATATTCCATTAAATATCTATACTACATTTTGTTTAACTGTTTGTCAATTGATGGACATTTGAGTTGTTTCCACTTTCAGTTATTATGAATAATGCTGCTGTAAACATTCAAGTACATGGTTTTTGTCTGGACTGTTTTTGGTTCTCTTAGGTGAAGCAGAATTCTAGAAGAGCTCTAAATATAAGAATTCTAGAAGTAAAATTTCTGGGTTATATGATAACTCTATGTTTACTAATTTGAGGGCCTTCCAAACTGCTTTCCAAAAAAACTGGACATTCCATTTTTTTTTTTAAGAATCAGATCCATAGTTTAGGACATGTTACACAATAAGATTTCACCCTTTCAAAGTGCTGCAGATTTCACTTTCTGATGAAAAAGCTGGGGGTATGAAAAGAGCATAGGATTCAGAGCAGGGCATAGGAGTGGGACAGGTGTTGGCAAGGAGAAGAGCCCGTTCTTACTGTTTTCCTGAAAATTTATGAGGAGGCAGGAATGGAGGGACCAAGAAGGTGGCAGGCTGAGGTTAGGTATTTGAAAACATTGTTTTGAAAGAGCCACTGTGCCTACAGCAGTTGAGCAAGACGTTAGAGGACCAGAATTTAAAAGTCAGACAAGGGAATTCCTGGTATTTGAGATGTCTAAATGTTTGGATTGCTCATGAGGTGTCAGGTATGGATCTGTAATGACTGAAGGGGGTAGTGAATCTTATGGGTTTCCTCTCTTCTGTGTCCAGAGGTGTGGTGGTGTGAATGGCAACTGGTTAAAATAGATTTAACAAATTTTAATTTTTCTTTAATTGAGAATGAAAATATTCCTTTCATTAGCAAGGAAGATGGACCAAAATAAATATTTATAAAACACCCAAGAGCCTAATTTCCTGGAATATACTCTTCTATCGAAATCTTGAGTCTATTGATTCTAGAAATGACACCATAATTATTATAGATTACTTATACTGAAAATCTTTACAAATGAAGTTTTTTCAAACAGATTTTTATAAATTTATTGAGAGGAAATTCACATAACAAAATCAGATCTTTTATAGTGAATAATTTAGTGGCATTTAGCACATTCACTATGTTGCGCAACCAACCACCTCCATCTAGCACCAAAACTTTTCCATCACTCCAAAATAAAACTCTCTATTATTATGCAGTTTCTCCCCATTTCCTCCTTCCTCTATCCTCTGGCAACCACCAGTCTGCATTCTATCTCTGTGGCTTTACCCAGTGTGGATAGTTCATATAAACAGAATCATACAATAGCCCATTGTGTTTGGCTTCTGTCACTTAGACTGTTTTTGTGGCTCATTCATGTTGTAGCCTGTATCAGTGCTTCATTCCTTTTTATAACCAAATAGTATTCCATTGTAAGCATCTGCCACAATTTGTTCATGCATTCACCCATTGATGGACATTTGAGCTGCTTCCCCCTTTGACTGTTGTGAATAGCGCTGCTGTGAAGGTGCTTGTACATATATTTGTTTGAGAACCTGTTTTCAGTTCTTCGGGGTATGTATTTAAGAGTGGAAGTGCTGGGTTGTATGGTAGGTAGTTCCATGTTTGACGTTTTGAAGAGCTGCTAAGCTGTTTTCCACAGCAACTGAACCACCAGCAAAGTGCATCCTTGCCAATGCTTCTTTCCTTTTCTTTTTTTAAAAATAGTCATCTTTGTTGGTGTGATGCGGTACTTCATCGTGGTTTTGATTTGTATTTCCCTAATGACTAAGGATATTGAACATCTTTTCATGTGCTTGTTGGCCGTTTGTAGATATTTTTTGGAGAAATATGTCTATTAAAGTCCTTTGCCTATTTTTAACTTGCTACTGAATTTTAAGAGTTCTGTATATATTCTAGATACTGGACCCTACAAATTATTATATATGTATATATATGCAACATATATGCAACATATATGCATATATATACATATATGTATATGTAAACATGCATAGAATACATATAAAACATAAATATCTAATATATACAAAATTCTTTTTCAAAAAAGAGTAAAATTTTAATGAAAAAACTTAAACATTTTAAATTACACATCTTAACAATTGTATTCATGGTTTCTATGACTTATTTTCTGGGAAATATGGCGCATGGATGATGGATTTTAAATTACACATCTTAACAATTGTATTCATGGTTTCTATGACTTATTTTCTGGGAAATATGGCGCATGGATGATGTGAATATTGAGTAGCTATTTATAAGTTTTTCCACAAGTTTTTACCACTTTGATAATGATAAATTCCTAATATTCATGCAAAGGAAATACCACGCGGAAGAGTCTAAGTCTGTATCAAAGAACTGATAGAAGGGTTTCCTATAGCGGGTTTCACTGGGCATGACTTTTTCTCCAAAGATTATGTAAACAATATTTTATGGCTCCTGATACTGTATCTTGAAAAAGTAAATAATAAAAGTACTCCAGATATGCTGACAGTGCTTTGGCAACCCGGAGACACACGAATTTATTTATTTTTTTTTAAAGCATACGTTGATAGCTACCAACTAAAAACAGGGGAGAGATACAAAATACTTATTTTACATGGAGTCTTTTAAATTTTACTTTTTGCTTTTCTAAAAACCTAATCTGGAGAAATAAAGCCTTAGGTTTACACTTTCATTGTTCTTTATTTCTGGAGCCTCTGCTTTGGCAGCCTCAGTACTGTTGGCAAGACACAACTGATGCCAACTTGGAGACCATTCTTGTGCGATATTTTAGAAGCGTCCCCACCATCCTGCCCCCTTCTGTAGCTCCATGGCCATGGTGTGGGAGTTGGTAGGAGAACAGGTGTGGGAAGACACAGAGCAGGGGTAACATTAGAGAAAAGTCATCTAGAAGAAATACTGATGAGTGGAGACGAGGTGATGGGAAGATTGGAAAGCTAACATCATTCTGAGTCCAGACACGAATTAGATTTACATATTGGATGGCTTGCCTGTACATACACAAAATTTTACTAGGGCCAGAAACAAGATGCAAGCCCTGTAGAAGTTACCAAGTTATAGAGGGAGGCACAGAACTCCATTTTCAAAGCCACCCTGCAAATATTTACTTAAGCAGGCACTTAATGGCTACTTCATTAAGTGCACTTAAATTCTAATAATGACTGATAAGAGCACACTACCAGGGCTCTGTTTATTTATACTCTATATTGAACATTTGATTAATGATGGTAATATAACAAAAGAAAAGGCATTCCACATCCTCCTTCTGGAATGGTACGCCTGTATTACGTGGAGGTGTGGAAGTGGGAGGAAAACTATGGTTAAAGCCACAGAACCTTAGGTAAGTTCCATAATTTTACCTCATTCTCTGAAACAGAAATGCACATACTTTAATTTCTAATTTACAGAGTTTGGAGATTTAAATGGAATAATGTCTGTGGAGTACTTGGTATATAATTGAAACCCAAAAAAAAGGCAATTAAATTATTACTTAAAATAGAAATTGATATCCATAGGCCAAATCTGGCACACAGATAAGTTTTCTTGCCTCATAAATTAGTTGTTAAGAGTTCAAAATTGAGAGGGAGTTTCCATTTAAATATCCTTTTTTTTTTTTCTGGTTTCTCTTGACAAAAATCAAGCTGGGAAATAATAGGCCTAGTTTCCACATGGCAACAGTTTGAACCTGTGGTTGTTATGCCTTTAAATGTACTCACCAGCTCGCCAGAATCCCACACTTAGGTTACTGGAGACCTTGTTAACCCCCTCCTTGGTTTCCTTCATTCATTCTGATGGCCTGGCTGGCCTCAGCTGTTGTGTGGGATTGGGGACTCTACGCCGAGGCATCCATTACATTTGTCCAGTACAAGATTCTCAACTAACAGTTTCACTGATATCAAATCAGTCTCATCAAAAAAGTTAATGGATGGTGATGCTGATGACAATTCCCTTGAGAATGCTCTCATACCAGCATCAAGCAAGGTACCATGGTGGATCCCTGGTCTCACATTTACCACCTGAGCAGGGAGAACGCTTCAGCCACAGTGTTTCTAGGGGATCTAAGATTGTTACTCTACACCATCTCTTCAAATAGTGCCCAAGAGACCTGAGAGAGAGAGAGCTCTGTATTAAGAGGAAACAGAAATCCTCAGCATAACCACTATAATCCCAGAAGACGATGAGATCCAGAGGAGAAAAGAGTGAATTAAAACATGGGATTAACTTCTATTATCTGACCTATGGTTCTCAGTTGTTGGAAGATGATTTAAGGCCTTATTGCCTACTGGGACACAGAGGAATTCTTAGGTCTTGCAAAGCCATGAATCTAGCCCAATAAGTGCGGCACATGGAGGGAACAATGGAATGTCAGGAAGATAAGAAGCTTGTCAAAATCACAAGATTTAGAATTCAATTTTCTCAATTCTGTTTGGCAATCTTGCAGATACATAAGGCTACACTCAGTTGTATCAGTGAGACCCTAGAAAGTTCAGTTCACCCATGTTGAGTCGTCGGCTAGAAAATATGATCTAAATTGTTCAACTTTTGGAAGATGTATTTCGCTGGCTTATTTTTGATGACAGCAGTTGATATTCTGATTTTAAAAGACTCAACCAACCAAACTTCCAAGGTTTGAACTTGTGACCTATCTAACCAGGAGATAGAAACAATATAAAGCATGGTATTCTTGTTTTATTAGGTGAGAGAAACTATTAGTACTTGAAACACATTTAAGATAAGATGTATTTTAAAAACTACTGTGGTTTTTTTTTTTTTAGTAAAAGCTGCTAGAGTAATCAATAGCATTCCAGAGAATTGTTTGACTTTTCCCGGTCTGTACATTTTGTGCCAAATTTCCTCAGTCTGCGGTGTCCTGGTGATTGATCTTGAAGCAGCGATATCTGGGATAGGGCAGTGGACTCTGTTCCATTTCCTGACCCAAATCATTTTTGTTTCATAGACCAACCTCTTTTATATCTCTTGCTTAAATTCATGTCTTTCCTAACCCCATTCTTCTGACTGTGGTCCACTTGGTGCTCAGGGATTTTTCTCTCTCTTTACTTTGAGGGGGAAACAGCAAGTTCCTATCACATGTTAAGTTCCAGAAAGGAAGTGATCTGTTTCCATTGTGAGACCACACATAAGGGTGCTAGTTTCATGGGCCCTTCTATCCACAAAACATGGGAACACATTTGGCAAATATTTACCAAGCTCCTCCTACCTTATTCCAGGGTTATCTAGGCCCTGGGTGCAAAAAGGTAAAAACACAGACAGAGTCACTACTCAAAGGGAGCTTATATTCAAAAGGGAGAAATACATACCAGATGAACACCATAAATAAAATAATTTCTGATGCTTATAAGTGCTATCGAGAAAGCAAATTTAGATAATGTAGTTGGGAGTCTCTGGTTATGATAGAAACAACCTTAGATCCTGTGATGAGACTGGATGGTGACACCTGAGCTGAGACCAGGATAACAAGCACAGAGACAAGTGAAAATATGAGAAAACCACATTCCAGGCCCTGAAACAGAAATGATACTGGCCTTTACAACAAAACAAAACAAAACAAAACAAAACAAAACAAAACAGAAAGGAGGCTCATGGGGCTGGCGTGTTTGGAGGACAATGGGAGCACGGTGGAGACAGGAGCAAGGTGGAAGATCTGTGCGGTACTTTGGAGGCTGTGCATGAGGCTGGGTGAGCAAACCATTTGTGTCCTTCAGCTGCACGTTTCCCAGGCAGTATGTCTTTCCCAACAGTGTTTCCATCGCTGCTGGCAAATATTCGACTCCTCAGACAGGTATTGAGATGTGGGGTTGAACAACTCATTTAAGAGAAGGTATCAAGGTTGATGAGCTTCCCTGGACATTCATGATTTCTATATTAGTTATTCCTAAAAGGCCACATTGTTGCAGAGAACATAGAGATTCCTTTATAAGTGATTAATGAGTCTCACACTTATACTAAATTCACTGATATGGAAAAGAAACTATTGGCTTCTGATTTAGACTATTAATTTCTTTTTTTAAAAATTTTAATTCCAGTATATTTAACATACAGTGTTATATTAGTTTCAGGTGTACAATTCAACAATTCTATACATTTCTCAGTGCTTATCAGGATAAGAGTACCCCTAATCCCCTTTACCTATTTCGCCATACCCTCTACCCACTCCCTTCTGGTAAACATCAGTGTGTTCTCTATAGTTAAGAGTCTGTTTTTTGGTTTGTCTCTTTTTTCTTTGTTCCTTTGTTTTGTTTCTTAAACTCCACATATGAGAGAAATCATATGGTATTTGTCTTTCTCTGACTGACTTCACTTAGGATTATACCTTCTAGACCCATCCATGTTGTTGCAAATGGCAAGATTTCGTTCTTTTTTAATGGCTGAATAATATTCCATTATACATACCACATCTTCTTTATCCATTTTTCTATCAATGAACACTTGGGCAGCTTCTATAATTTGGATATTGTCAGTAATGCTGCAATAAACATCAGACTATTAATTCCTTGAAAATTAATTCATTGAAAATGCCAACTAAAAAGGGGTTTACTTTATATATCTAGCAAACTCTTACAAAATGCTTACTATACGTCTGATACTGTTAGTTCTATGAATAACAACTAAGTTAGACCTCCAAACAACCTTATGGGATAGGGACTATTATTATCCCCAACTTCATATATAAGGAAGCTGAAGCAGGAAGAATTTATAATGACTGAGCAACGTCACACAGCTAATATGTTACTGAGTTGGAATTCACACCAGGTAATCTACTTTTGTATCTGTGCCCTTACTTATTGAAGCCCACTATGTCTAAAATGAGTTATAATGAACATATATTATATTTGAAAGAATTGACATATGAACTATCTTGTATATTATTTGATAGGAAGAAATTTGTAATATTACAAAATATTTCTTCAATCTTCAGACAGTAACATTGTTTCTTTTGGTTATATAACATGCTTATACATATTAAGCCATCATTACTTTTTATCGTTTCTCAAAGCTGGAGATTTAGCTTAGTGCTGGTGTGATATAAACACATTTTATGACATATTTAAAATTTCTATTATGACCATGAATATTGGAAAGGATGTCTCAATAACAAGCTGAATCTGTGTGAATGGATGGTAGTTTTTAACATATGAATGATTTTTCTACCATCCTCAATTTTTCATTAAGACATATATCTCAAAAATTTAGCCCCTGTAACAGTGAGAAAAACTTCTGCCCCCAATAATTAATGGCTAGCAAAGATGCTTCTGTCTTTGCTTGCCAATGGACAGTACTTAGGAAAGAAGGAAGATGAGTTGTCAAACCATGGTGCCCTGCCCTTTGCTTCATTTTTGCTCTCTCTTATTCACAGGGTATAGATTCTGTACAACTAAGTATGAGGGATATAATGCTGTACCAACAAGTATTTGTTAAAACACATACTGTCAAAGCAATTTTTTAAGTAAGTAGAGTAAGTAATGGAATATTAATTGGAGGCCAATAGAGTGAAATTATACTGTGCTAACCTGCCTAAGATATTACCTGTGTGTCAAAAAGAACAGTTTATGATCGGCATGTTAGCATCACATGCCAATAATCTGAGCAGGTGGTCATTAGAGATTTTGCTAGAAGCCAGATCGTTTCCCCCTTGAATAGCTTGGTAAAGTCCAACCACTTATTTTTCCCTGAATTAGAAATCATTCCCCTTCAAATTACTAAGGTACCTGTCCATAATGCCAAGGGAGTGTTTTAGCAGTTCTTTCACAAGCTGAGAATGATTCACCATGTTCAGAATTTTTAAATCTGTTTTATTGGATAAACTCAAAATATCTGCTTTATTGGATAAATTTAAAATATCTGTTAGGTGTCTTCTTTCTTCTTTACAAACAGCATAATTGAAAGCATTGTTTTGGTAAAATCTTCTCAGAAGACCACATAATCACCATTTAAATTAGTCCTAATTCATTTTACATTTGCTTATTTTACTGTTAACTTTCCCAGAACTGTAATTTTTTTTTTTACAATTAGAACATCTGAATTTTAATTACATTACCATCAAGAAGCTCATTAAAGTCACTTAATTGGCAACATTTCCAAAAAAACCTTAGCTGGGTTTAATATATTTTAAAGAGTTACTGTCAAAGTATAATTTCACCATTACAAACAGCTTGGCAACAACATTTGCATAAAGATCTGTCAGTTTCTGAAAAATGCTCAAATGTTGGGAAAATCAGATTCGTTAAGTCGCCTTTACTGAAACAGTCTAGAAATGGAGAAATTGTACATACATTCATCTTTGTAATACCCCTCACCCCTGCGGACCCAGAGTACTGCCAGGCACAGCATAGGTATTTAAACAATGTTTCTTGAAGGAAATAATTCATACATTTTATGCTTTTGAGCAGACTTAAAAAAATTTTTTAAAGCCTCAATACAAGTTCGTTCATTTATGTTAAATTTAACAAAATACCCATTTTCTTACTACTTCTTTCTCATTCACACTAGGATATAGGAGATGGTCACTTAGAATTTTGAAACCATTTAAAAGAGCTCTAAGGTTAGCATCGCAGGACTAACATTGCAGATTATTTTGAGTTGATAACATTTTTTATGATTTCCCTCTTATACATATTAGAATCCGACCCCTGTATGACTGGTGTCATTTGAACTTTCATTGTAGTTACATTCATTTTTCACCTGTACAAGACTTCAAGTTTTGCCTATAGACATGTATTTTGTTTCATATACATGCATTTTGGGGGGGGTGGAGGGTCCCCTCTAGTACCCAGAACAGTGGCTTGCAATTACATTTGTCCAACGGATGAGGGAAAATCTCAAGTTTGTGATAGACGAAGCGTGATTATACTTTCACCGTCAGTTACGGTGTTGGGACACCCTCCTCCCCAAATCTCATAAGCAAGAATAAAATGTGGTTAAAGGATAGTTATTAGTACGATTTGCTTCCTACAAATGGAAAAGGTCAGATGTTTATAATCATCCCTTTTGGTTTGGTATTTTTCTATTAAATCTTTCCCCTTTGTAATTTATGTATCTTTTATCCTCCACACCAAAAGAAGAGTCTAGTAAAGCTGTACAAAATGTGAACATTAAAAAAACCCCAACTGCCTCTCAAGTTGCTGCCTTGCTTTTCGCTATATCCTTAAAGTCTTGCACAGTGTCTGGTATACAGACAGACTCAACAAATACTTGTTGAATGAACGAATAAATACATAAACACATACTGAATGTCTGAGGAGCACCTGGATGACTCTGCCTGACGAGGTCAGGGGAGGCTTTAGCAACAGTAATGTAGAAAAATGAATCTTCCACAAACATAGATGCATTCACTCATTTATCAGTCACTGAGCTTCTACCATATGCTATGTTCCAAGATACGGTCTGTGAAGATTGCTAGGACAGCACCATCCCATAGCACTGTCTGTGATGATGGAAATGTTCTACATCTAACATCTCCAATGTTATTTTGTAGACTGCGGAGAAGACTGGAGGCTTCCACCTGGAATAATGGCACGTTTCGATTTGTCTTTTAGAAGTTGCCGCTGCAGCAGTGGAAACAGAGGTGTGAGGCTGGAGACCACTTATTGCATGTTGATATTAAACAACAGCTTTGCAGAATTCTACAAGGCAGAAAAGACGTGGAAGGAACAAGATTCTTATTCTTTGCACTTGCCCTGTTGTCCGCCTTCAGTATTAAGAAAGAACTTTGCTTAGTCTCCTCTCCCCAGCTGGAGGGAGTAGAGGATCAGGATATTTTAAGGACATCTTCTGGGCTCACTTCGGAGGCTGCTGCGGGCAGAACACAAGGGGAAGGGAATAGCTCCTCTCTGCCCCTCAGGGCATCGGCAGTGGCATAGATATGGGGAGGAGGGGCCATGGCCAGCCCTGAATCTGTGCGGGTGCTGCCCAAACTTCCTGACCGAGCACCCCTTCCTGACAGGTGCAGTGGGACTCTGTGGCCTGAGTGGGAGGCATGATTTCAGAAAGCAGTAGTGGAGAGAGCATTGGACAGAGAAATGTCTGACAATTCTATTGGAGGCTGTGGTCTCTGATTTTCGAGGCCCCTTCCTGCTATAACACTGCATGCCCGGATTGGTTCTTCCGGCTATAGGGCATGAGAAAAGGTGCAAGGGTCTTCTACCTGCAACTAGGAAGAATCAAGCTAGGGATGGGGAGAAATCTTCCAGAGCAATCTAGCGCCAGGAAACACAGGAATGAAAAGTGCCCTAGGGAGTGGCTTCACAGACACTTCCAACATTCATTTAAGAACTATCTTCTGGTGACCTGATCTTTTTTAATTCGGTGGCAGTCACAGAGATGGAAGTGCCCATGACTTTCTGACTGATGGGGACGTTACTGGCAGAGCACCACCTTCGGGATCGCAAGCACTGTGGCTTTTTTTTTTTTTTTCTTTTTCAAAATGAGCTTAGTAATGTCAAACTCAAACCCCAGAAAAATCTCGTAGATACGACACTTTTCCTTTCTAGCTGTGAATGTGCTTTTTATTTCATTGTTTTGCTTGTTTACTTTGGTGCAGGTTAGCAATCTGAAGGCAGTCACCATTGCTGATTCTTGAAAGGGATACAAAATAGAAATGCTTCTAAATTTGAAGCGTTTATTAAAAGGAGCCTGAATTCAAAATTCTGACTTTATCCTTATCAAATGCTTTTGGCCACGTTGAAGAAATCTGGGAGAAATTAAATAAACATTTCTTGGAGGGCCAGCATAGAGTGCAAACACCAGGACTGCTCTCCAAATGCATCTCGAACTTGATTTCTGAGCAAGGCTTTTGCGTTCTCTGAACTATTCACTCCAGCATTTGGAATTCTAATTACAAAAATCCAAACTCTTCTAGATTCTTCTTCTCCATCACCACCTAACATTACTCATGTGCGTGCCTAGCACAAGCGTTTATTTTCCGTGATAAAACTGGTAGCCGAAATTAATGCACACAGACAAAATAACAGCGCTTTAACTTCTGACTTTATTATTTTCCTCAAATGAACAGGTGATAAAACACTGTCTGTGTCCAAAAGTGAAAGGCACGGTTCCCTCTTCTCTTCTTTCAGAGAGTGCCAGAAAATGTAAACAATATTTGGGTTGAACTTCTGAGTCTTAATCTTCCGCCAGCCTTTAGAACATCATTCATTTGTTTGTTTGTACCAGGATTTAACAGCATAAAGAGTAAAACAAGCAAATGGTCTGAGGCATTTATACGAAGTGTTCCGACTGTGATACAGGCTTGCGTCTGTGTCGTTTTTAGTCGGACAAAGAAAAACACTGCTTTAGGAAGTGGGTCATGTGGGTGTACAAGTGCTTCGTGGACAGGCCGGATATGCCATGGTTCTGGTCAGAGTACCACTGAAAGGCAAAGAGCAGACGCGGGTGTCACTCCCACAGCCACACAATGCACCCAGCTTTGACTTTTTAACGCTCGCAGCTCCTGACAATTTCTCTAATATTGTGATTGAAATTCTACTTAAGAGCACTTAATAAGATAGCTCACACACAGACATTTAGAACAGGAAGACAATAAAAGCCTTTTATCCAACCCGGACTATTCTTTCGTATTCTTTGAGCTTGTCTTTTCGATCTTGGTGGCTGAGCTCTCACAATGGCCAGCCTCCTGGGGGACCAGGAGGCAGGCATGTGTTCCAGAGCTGGTGTGCTGGGTCTGTTGCTCTGCTTCTCGGGAGCTTGGTTGCCTCATTTGAAAAAATGAGGAGGTTGGATTTGATTTTCTCTGAGGCTCCTTCTAGCTCAAAAATTCTATGAGGCTTTTAGCCTCTGAATCCAATTCCTCTCTGCTGCAGAAAATCCACAACACATGTAACTGTGAACACCTTTCACAGGAGTTAAACATAGTATCATTAAAAACACCCAGGAAGATGACATTGTAAAACTTCATTGTTGGAGAGATGCTGGTGAGATGATTGTTTTCACCGAATAAAGGTGGACAGTGGTCATGATGGAATGCTATATGCCCAGAAGGTGAATTTACCTCGGGGGTCACGATAAAAAAGATCAGAAAAATCTCCCATCCCCTTTTGTAAATTATTTTAAAAAGCCCAATTTCCAAAAATGGGGTTTTCCTTTTCGAGGTTCTTGTTCAGGAAAAGCAAGTGAGGGAGAGCTTCTGCTCCCTGAAGAGGGGAAGCAGCTGTCAGGGCTTGTCACCCTTGCCTTGGTGACCTTCCTTTTCTCTCTGTTGTCATTTCCTAGTCCTTGTGTCACCCGGCTTCTCCAGCGAGCTCGTTCATTCATTTGCTCGGGGAACACTCCAGCTTCTGTGCTGGGCCAGGCTTGTGTCAGGCACTGAGAACACATGTAGGAAAGGGTTCTCTAACTCTGAGTGGAGCCGCCCGACTTCGGGAAGCCTCTGTGGCCGCTGATAACATTCCCCAATCACTCCTTACTAAATACATAGAATCTTTTAGCTGCTTTGGGACTCCCGGCTTTTGTGGGGACACTAAGCCTGCAGCAACACTATGTAAGCAGGATCACAGAACTCTTGGATGTTCGAGCTAGAAGATCATAATCTCACGGATGCCTTTATTTCATATCAGACTCAACTGGGATCCCCACAGGGGACATGGCTCGCCTCGTGTCCTTCAGGGAGTTCACGAAAGATCTAAGACTCACTTGCTAAGGTTTTGCCTACTCGACCCCACAGCCCTTGTGCCAGGTTTTTGTAAAAAAAAAAATAATAATACTAATGAAAAAATCAGATTCCTCCTTGGAGCTTAGGGTCTAAGGCCGCGAACAGGAGTAAAACGAAATTATGTACCATTGCCTGGAAATCCACTTGTGCATTAACCAGAGCTTTTGCAATCTGTGCTGAGTTTTGAAAGTGCACATTATCTGCAACAAAGAGAGAGAGTTAAAGTGCTGCTAAATACCAGAAAGCATCGAGTGACAAGGTGCCGCCTGCAAATGAACACCGACAATTATCTAGTCATGCGGTTGACATTGTCAGCAGTGAGTCATCGCACTCATTTGTGGAAATGTCCCTGACTCTTAGGTACTGACCCTGAGCACAGGCATAGGAGGATGCTTAATGTTTCTTAAACAAAGTGATGTTGGCTCAGTATTTTTATGTGTAAGAGTCTTGCTTAAACCTCACCATCTGCTGTTCCGTGGATGAGAAGATAGTCTACATTTCTGAAATATTCTGCTCTTGCCATCACAGTTGAATTCTGGAAAAGAGGAAAAATTAACATTTTAGTTGCTGCAAGTTCTAATAGAAAACTAGCTAAATCATTGTGCGATGGACTTAGCACCAATACTGAAATTATGTATTGCTTTGGTTGATAAATATTTAAGAGTCAGTGCAACACATTTTCATCATCATTTGCATTACTTCCATCTGATTCTTAGTTTGAAAAACGGGAAGTTTATGTGTCATATGTTACATATGAGTGAGACCTTAGGCATAAATGATGCCCGCTCAAGCTGTGTAGGGGTTGGGGGTGGGCAGGAGGATGGGGAAAAGGGAGGTGAGGGAAGAGAGGATGGGGAAAGAAAGAAGAGAATCCAAAGAGAGTAAATGTCTTCCTAGTGAGGTGTTTTGCAGCTAACAAAAGATCAGCGTATTTGCTTGGGGACCCAGCAAAAGTGAAAACTCTGAATGACTGCTTCAAAATTATTTCGCACGTTTGCAAGAAATCAATGACCTAAATGAAACAGTAAATGCTTACTTTATAGTGCTCGAGGTTATCGTTCTTTGTTGGGAGGCCCATGAATCGCTCTGTGTAGATAGATGCTATAAAATACATAAGAATATGCTGTTTACATGTGATATCGGTCATTTCATTAACCAACAAGACCCCTCGGTTTGAGAACTGCTCGTCCTTTTCCCCGCGGAGCTGCCGAGGAAGGTTCTTGCTTTCCTTTACTGTAACGCTCCACCCAAGACATTTGCTCTGCGATTTGCCTCAACAGGGCTAAAGAAGCAAAGGAGGAGACAGGCACAGCTAACATTAGAAAGGACTGATCTTAAGCTTTTTCTCTTCCACCCTTCCGTGGGGGGAATGTTGAGCTAGGGAGGACCTTACAGAATGGCCTCATTGTATTTTAAAAGAGATCACAAATGCAGCCACCTCTAGTACTTTTGCTGTTTTCTAAAGTAATCTGGGATGAAACTATGTGCCCCAAATCCTCCTCTCCCAACACACACACACACACACACACACACACACACACTTTTTTTTTGTTTTCTGAATAAAGATTCTCTGCGAGTTAAAGTTGTCTCATTTCTACCCCAACACAGGGACAAGGATCTGATGAAGGCTAATTTTTGCACAATTATTTGAGTTAATTCCGAACAATCATCCTGCATTAATGTTAATCATAAAAATAGGCACACATGGGAGACGTATTTCTTAACAATTTTTTTTGTGGCTCTGGTTTCTGGAGCAATGGATCTGGCCGCTGCAAACTGTGGCTTGGAGGTGAATAGCTTGGCTCCGCCCAACTTTGCCTAAGATGTGCTTGCAGGCCAGTCATGCTGCACCTGTGCGCCTGCAAAAATGCAGACTTGGCTCTGGTTTTAAAGGTTTGGTTTAGCAGGAGGCACCAGGTTTCAGGGAGAGGATAACATACACTGGGTTTTGGAAGAGTCCTTCCTCACTCTTAAGATTTCTTTGATTGTTGCAACACGATTACAATGAATCACATAAACCACCTCGTTTATAGATTATACTTTCCCCAGTGAAGCTGGGGTGAATTTTACTGCATAATTTGTTTTCCTAGCAACCTCAAATATAGAGTAATTATGTGTTAAATGTTTTCGCAGCAACATTCATGAAATGTTTCCATACCGTAATATTCCCAGCTGGAGACAGGAGCCACTGCTATCCCACATTTGAAGAGACCAGTTCCTGAAGCAAGGGCCAGCGATGAAACATAGCCTCCATAGGACTGTGGAGACATCATTACAAGTCAGTCCCAGGTTTGCTTTCAGAAAGTCTCCATCATCGTTTTACAGCAACTCTGCTCACAATAAGTACTGATGCGAGCCGGGGATACGCATGGGGTAGATTAAATGTCTATCTTGGCCCTTGGAAGCAAGCTCCACCTGACACAGCATTTCACCCCTAGTAAACTAAAAATACTTGGTGTTCTGATCAGAGCATGGTAGGGCAGTTTAAGAGATATTTATAATTGCAACTTTTCTGCCAAATTTTTTTCCCTCTTATATTTTTCCAGTGAGGACCTTGCCGGAGCAAAACCAGGATTTTACTTGAGAGAAAGGCACAAAGAAAGGAGATTATTCCCGAAAGGTAAAAACGAGATACTTCCCACAGTCTGCAAAAGTCCTGTAAGACAATACTCACATCTGTGTATTTACTTATTGGTTTTCATAATAGAACAACAAGGGAAGGACATAAGAACCTTTTGGAGAGTTGAAAACATGGCCAGAGTTTGTGTATAATGTAGTGTTACATATTCTGTTCTGAAGATTTCTGGCATAGCAGCTCAAAGAAGAAAAAGGCATTGGTGTCTTTAAAAGTCCTACATAGCCCCCCACAAATTTAATGGAAAACAAAGAAATGCAAGAGGAGTCACGGGTAGGGTTGGCTCTCATCAGTTTTCTTCCCCAAGGAATCAGGCAGATGATTCAGAAATGTGACCCTGATAATAGATGTCTGCCCATGTCATTTGGAAATTTGAAACTTTTCCTAAAAGTGAAGAAATGAACACAATAAGACGGCATCTCCCCCAGAAGTGAAATTTGGGCTATAGAAACATGCTTGAGAGAGATGCTTCTCCTGGGAATGTGGACTGAACAGTGCTCTGTGTCCTGAACCCCCCAAAATGTGTGGGATAGATCAGGAAGTGATTCTCAGTGCATATTCTTGCCCCAACACAGGAACATCCCCACAAGTCCCCAGAGGACAGTGGGATTTTTCCAACTAGGAATGTGCCTTGTATTTAGGACCTCATTACCACAAACCTCTGGCAGCCATTTTCCCTTAGGTCAGCAGAGATCATATCACCCTTTGCCACAGAAAAGTCAGTCTTTAGAGAGGGTGAAAGAGTGAGAGGGAGAGCTTTACAGAGTGAGAAACAGACAGGCAGACAGACAGACAGCCATGCTAATGAGGGCAGGTCAGTGGGAGGGGTCTATTCTTAACCATGAAATACACGGAATGGGGGATAAGCTAAACAATCTTGCTGAGTTCATGAGTTAAAGGAAGAACAAAATATTTTAACTAGTGTACGGTCGTATGTGTCCAGTTCTGGGGAATTTTATTGAGGACCCTTGGCGACAAAACACAGAATAGAAGAGGCAGCTCCAATTATATCATGGCCTCTTTTTATTATACTTAGAGGAGAACTAAAACATGTTCTAATAGGGGAAAATATATTTTAAAAACGGAAGGAACCGTGGGTTTAAAAATCATTTTGGTAAGTGAAAATTTTCACTGATAAAAATGATTTGCTTTGATTCATAGGTTAGCGACGACTATTACTGAAATGGAAGTCCTCTCCTTCTTTCTTGATTCTAGGTTCAAATGAGAGGACAGTAAGCCTGAGTTAGAAATATTATTGTTTGTGGTTTTATTGGAAAAGGGGGTTCACTACAAGTAACAACGGTGGGTCCCGCTGAAATAGCATGAAGTGAGATTTGAAGTGGAAAGCATTTACACATAGTAAAAAGGGTTTGAACATTACTGTTTGAAATCTTACAAATTATTAACCTGTATCTACTCAGTGATTAGAGAGTAGTGCTGCACGAAATAAATGTCCGTGTTTCCAGGATGAATACGAATTGTCTCTAGGAATTTGTAAGAGCAAAACGAGTGTAGCAGCAGCAAAACAAAAGTAGGTGTTCTTTAAATTCTCAGGCAGCTTAGAAAAGCGATTCCTATTGTAGAAATGAAGAGGAAATAAAATAAACCCGCGTTGACTTTTTTCTGCTCTCCCATGGGTGGGGCTCCAAGGCAGAGTGGGTGGCTGTCGCAAGAACGGAACCCACGGAGCAGATTGGCCATGAGAATTCTAGAATTTTGTCCTTTGCACTTAGATGCCTTGCCATTTTGTTTAAACGAAGGATATCTTTAAAAACATTCTTAGAAGGGCACAGAATTTTGAGGGGTTTATAGAACGCTCTTATGTGAGCCATAACGCACACTGGAACATTTTACCGACAGGCAATAATAACGAATAGCTAACGTTTGTACGGCCAAGGCTCTTGCAGCCTTCTTGGAGGACCCACACGCTCTGCTTCCCTTCTCCCTCCTCAGATATTCCCCTGCTTGTCAGCTCTCCCCGTGCTGTCTGGACTCTCCAGGCACAAGCTAGCCCCGGGACTTTCACAAATGCTGCTGCCCTCTACCTAGAACACTCTTTCCCTGGATATGGCCATGGCTCGCTTCCTCCCCATTGCAAGTCTTAACTCAGAGAGAGTCGCACCTGTCCTTCTCATCTACAATGCCCAACCCTGCATCACGCTCCTTCCTTGTTTTGTTTTGTTTTTCACCAGACAGCTCATCATCATCTAACATCCTATTCTTTGTACTTATTTGTCCTGCTTATTGTCTTTCTTCCCAACTGTTCCCAAGCCCATAAGGGTAGACGTTTTCATCTGTCTTGTTAATGAATGTATCCCCAGCACTGACAACGTGTCCGGGAACACAGAGGGGAGCAGAATCGATATTTGTCAAATATATCACTTTCCTGTTAACTCAGTTCATCCTCAAGGTGAGCCGGTGAGGAAATCATGGCTGCCTTTCACGACAAGGAAGCCGTGGCTCGGAGGGAACCAAGAGGGCTCTGGGAGTCAGGAAGCAGCAGAGCTGGGACTCAAAGCCAGGACACCTGCCCCTACAACCCATGACTTTCCTCTCTGTCCTTGTGCTGGGGCAAACCTCATCAGGCAACTTTAAGTTTGGAATCTAATGTAGTCTCATTAGAGGTGCATTTGTCCTACTTTTACATCGTTGATCACACATAGCAATTCAAATTGCTTATAATTAGTCACTGGAAGAGAAAGGAACTAAGATTAAATCATGAACTAATGCTTATTCAACACCACCTGGCTAGGCCTATATTAACAAAGCAAGGCCCACAAATGAGGTTGTTATTCTAATAATTTAGGCAAAACCCCTGCTGCTCTTCAATTGTCAGAATAATTACTTCAACTTTTCTTCACATAAACCAGGGTTTTGCAACCTCGGCACGGTTGACATTTGGGGCTGGATAATTCTTTTTTGTGGGGAACTGTCCTGTGCATCGTGGGATATTTAACAGCATCTCTGGCCTCGACTCACTAGCTGCCAGTAGCACTCCGCCAGTTGTGACAACCAAAAGTGACTCCAGACATTGCCAAATGTCCCCTGAGGGGCATGATGGCCTGGTGAAGAACCGGGTATAGCAGACACTTCCTAGGCCTGGTGCTGGCCTAGTGGAGATCTAATAAACAGCTAAAAACACAGCTACTGGATTTTGGTTTGTGTGAGCCAGAAGAATAAAAGGGTAAGATAAAAATGCCACCTCTCCCCTTCTTAATCAGGATTATGGAGGGAAACATAGATTTGCAGCTTATTCGCCAATTGACTACCAAAAATGTATGGGGTTAGCTATGGTATATGTCTCAGACTGCAAACCTGCCTAACACTGCATGGAAACAGATACTTCCTTCCTTGGTATGAAACACAATAACAGCTAAGTAACGCTCTTGGTCATTCTCAGTATCTTCCTCTTTCGCATCTCCAGTTTGCCCCAGGTCCCCGCTTATTATACTGGAAAACGGCCCTCGGAGCTCTGACCTCTTCCCACCTCCTACTTCTCTGCCTAAATTAGGCCCTTGGTATTTGTTGCCAATATTACTGCTCACCTAGCTCCTTAGCCCACTCTCTCCCCTACCTCAGGCCACCCTTCACCCCTGCCACCAAGAGTATCTTTCTAAGACACCAGTTCTATTCCTTATTGACTTCAAGAGCACATTTTAAAAAAGTATCCATGGAATCAAATACCTTTTGATAATACTGTATTAATCAAAATTTAACAGGATTCTTCACTGTTCCTTTAAAGAGCCGATATACACTATTATGTAGAATTCATGATTTACCAAATTATTAGACCCAGAGGACCTTTTTCCAGAAAAATTCCTTGGTACTAATAAGATACATTTGGGGAAACATTGACTTATAGGATTAAATTTAGTTTAAATAACATCATTGGTGTGTGGGATGGCCAAGTATTATGCTAAACATTTGAGAAAAAATTTTAAAAAAAGACAGTCTTTTTTAACATGAGCTTACATTCTCACGGGAGAAACCAATAGACAAAATAAAATATGGTAATTCCTAGAAGAGCAGTATAAAGAACTACTGCAGCACAAAGGAAGTCATATCTGAGTTGGGTTTTAAAGAATAAGTAGGAGTTTTCCATTTCGGAGGCAGAGGAGCAGAATGGAAGAAGAGGGACACATTGCAGGTGCAGGGAACGGGATTCACGAAAGCACGGAGCAAGGGAGCACAGACAGCAGTCAAAGTATTTTCATAAGGCATGGGGAAAAGTGGAAAGAGATGAGGTTACGGCCAGGTTGTCAAGCACTTTGCATGTAAGGAAATAAGTTTGGGCACCAGGTCAAGGTCAATGTGAGGCCTTAGAAAATATAGAAGCATATAAACAGGAAAACATCATAGTAAGAGTTGTGTTTGGGACAGCAACTTCATTAGCAACACGGCAGCTTGCGAGGTCAAAGCAGGAAGGCTAGTTAAGATGCAATCGGAACAGTTAAACCGGTACCACCCAACGGTCCACAGACCCAAAGAATCAGCGTGGGATCTTGTTAGAAATGCAAATCCTTGGGGCTCACCCTGGGCTACTGAATCAGAATCTCTGGTGGTAGGGCCTGGGAATTGTTTCCACAAGTTCTCCAGGTGCTGCTTATGTAAGCTAAGGTTAGAGAAGTTTTGATCTAAATTACATACAAAGAAATTCGAGGTAAAGCCCTGACAGTGGGGATGATGAGAACGGATTTGGATGTTGACAGAACTTACTAACCGATTGGAACATTGGAGTTGGGGAGCAAACGAAGTTGAATACGGCTCTGAATTTACTAATTTGGATGACTAGGTGTGTGGTGAGGTCCTTTAAGAAAGATGAGGACTTGTTTTAAGTTGGCTATAACAAGTTTAGCTTCTGTGGCTTAGGTTTGAGGCTCCAATCAGGCACTTGGGATAGATGGTCAGTGAGCATTTGAAACGTGGAGCTCAGAAGAGAGGCGGGGGCTAGGGGCATAGATCTGACAGTCATCACCATCTTTGAAATTACGTGGGTTTCCCCAAGGAAGTGTAAAACAATGAGAGTCACAGCCAGACCTTGAGAAACACTGACACTGAAAGAATGAATGGAGTATAATGATCATGGAGACACAGAAAAGTAAGAGAAATGTGTTGCAGAGCCCTGGATCGAGTCCATTCTCCTTTACGCAGTCTAAAAGGCCTCCTGTTATCTGGCTACCTCCCTACCCAAACTCCTTTCCTTCACCTTCCTCACTGAGCACCTTACACTTCTGAAGTACCAACCACGCCCTACTCATTGTTACCTCAGGCCCCGGGCAAGGTTGTCTTTAGTCTCTGGAATGCACCATTACGGACCTATCTTCACTACCTCACTCCTGAATTTCCCCTTAGGTCTCACAGCCAGAATTAACCACCCGGCTCCCCCACGTTTTCCACTGCAAGATGTATCTGTCTTAACACTTGGAACATTGCTGAGCAATTGCTTTTTTGCTCTCTGTTTTATCTAATAGATGGCCGAAGCTATAACTTATTCATCTTTTCATCTTCTAAAGAACATAATACCAGACTTAGTTAAGATCCAATAAAAATTTACTACATTGGTGAAAGAATGCACGAGTCAGTGATCAGATGGTTGGTTAAATAAATCGTAAAGGACTGAGGGAAAAAAAAACCCAGTATAGTATTAAGGTCTTTTTCCTTCAGGATCTTTTGGGTCCTGCTGATTTAGGGGCTGCTCCGATGTTCCAACCATCGGCAGTTCACTTATTCCTTCTTCTGCCTGTGCTCTCAGGGTATACCTCACAATCGCTGCCTTGTTAGAAAGTAAGTAATAAAGGGGACCTAATATACTACGTCTTCTAGAAGCATTTGCATAGCCATGGTGAGAATCTCTTATTGAAGAATTTCAGACTGATATGGATGTATTTTGGGGTGCTGACTGGGTTCTTTAAATCATCCCACATCGATGGTTCTCTACCATACTAATACCAGGATGTTCTAGAAATGAAATTAAAAGTTCCACCTTATGGTTATTTCAAAGCCTGCAGTAAAAGCAAAGTAAAACTATAAGAGAAATGTTAATGATTATATGTAAGTGTTCAGCACGAAATCGGAATCTTTCAAAAATCTACTTTAGGCAATTTCATAAAAATGGATGGTAGGAGAGATCTTATCTGAAATATTTCACTATAAAAATATTTCATTTATTTCCACCCATTTGAATTCCATTCTGTTTAGATATTTAACATTTGATAGTTTTAAAAAGGACCAAATGGCTTGAAGTAACAACTTTCCACAAATTCATAACAGCTCTTCATCTGGTCACTGAGCTGAGAGCGGAGCCGGAGCCTGCAGACTCCCTTCAATATTGGGTTTCATTCCCTCCATCTTGTGCAGGCCGCTCTCAGAGAAAACAGCCAAGAAAAACAACCCAAGCACAAACGGCTGCAAATTGACTTGCAAATGTACAAATTCAGACCAAAAAGTGAAACAGGAAATCTTCTTTGAAGGGTAATTATCATAATTTATAATGGGCAAATCTAAACTCTTTCCAATATTTCTCTAAACTTTCCAGTGACTTCATTGCCCGTGATTGGGAAGTTTTGCCACTTCTTTTAATGTGTATTTTGAGAACCGGCACAGCTCCTCAAACTTGGGCAGTTATCTTCATGACCTATAACTAAGAAACTAAATTGTACTTCTCTCCCGTTGGTACAAATTAATATTGGGTCTGATAAAATAATTTGATTACAAAAATAAAGAGGAAGAAAGAAAGAAAGAAAGAAAGAGAAAGAAAGAAAGAAAGAAAGAAAAAAAGAAAGAAAGAAAGAAAGAAAGAAAGAAAGAAAGAAAGAAAGAAAGAAAGAAAGAAAAGAAAGGAATCAAAACAGCCAAGATATGACTGGGATAGGCTAGGTACTAGGGAATTTATATTTTAAAATTTCCTGTGATTTCAAACATTAGCTTAGCTTTTCATGAAAATGAAATGATGAAATATAAAAGATATACATTAACTCTAAAATAACAAAAGAAATTAAACCTTTGATGACTATAGTTCACTTCAGTAGACTCTAATAAAAAAAAAGTAAAAATGCATCAACTATGAGTTAATTTACTATATGAGGAAGAAATTAATGATTGGAAAAAAGGAACACTTAAAGCCACCACTTTGAAGCCTAGATGATCCAAACTGACTGTTTCCATTGACAGATTAGATGATGTTGCAACATTAACATTTCATGAGAAACCTTATAAGAGCACACTTTAGAAAATTATGATTGCTGAACTCAGTAACAGGCATAAAACATATAAAACAACTCACCCAGCCCCATATGGCTATTCTTTTTTCATCAATGAAACCCATTTCTATGAATTTTCTAAAGTAAAAGAAACAAATTTTTAGAATTTTAAGTGTGTACACATGACATTTACCTCATTACACAAGCATATTTGATCCAAAGATTTAATAGAAACGCTCCGTTTTCTTTGTTTAAACACATGCATAATAACACTGCACTTACAAATAATTAAAAGAATATTATCGTGTTTTCGGCAAAGGATAAAACGGATCCTTTAGACTCTACTGTACATCTATTGAGTGGTTCTTCCCCGGCTGCAGGTCTAGCATTCTGACTGTGTGAGTGAGTTACTTGGGAATCAGAGAGGTCAAGACCCAGGCTTACAGTAACACAGGAAATCATAGCACCACGACTAGGACCAAATTTCCAAATCCTCAGATTTTGGAAAAAAAAGATTTTTGTTATTGCTGCTTTAAATTTTATCAATCTTAAATGCTTAGATGTTAATGATAATCATCACCTCGTTTTGGTCACTTTCATCCACCAAAAAATATCCATCCCTCTCCCATTTCATACTTAGGTACCCTCAATTTATCATGGTATGGATAATTATATGTTTTAGGATATGGACATGATTCATTTGAGTTCCATCACAGAAGAGCCTTCCTTTGAAAACTATTTTTGAAAACAAGTATCTTCTTAGGAGCAAGGGACCATGCTGAAGGGTAACCCTTAAAAAGGCATGGGAAGTCCTCAGAAATGCAACCTCGCAAAGCTGGTACAAAATAGGAATGTGTTAGGCCAATGTATCCCATGCCTCCTTGAGGGGTGGTGTTCTAGAGCCATTGTGATTTATTTTGGGAATGGTTTGATAAATACTCGGGGAACTCTCTGAAAAACAGAAGCGGTGGAAGGAAAAAGCAAGGGGGATGAGCCATTGCAGAGACCCGGATGCTACAGTAACAGGAAGGAGGGGAGGAGAACAAAGTAACACAGAGGGAGCCAGAAAAATACTTTTGTTGTTGTTGTTGTTCCCTTTAGTTATGTTAATGCCCTTTCTCCTTCTTCTCTGGAAGTAAAATGGAATGGTTTCATTAGTTGAATAATGGAGTTTCTTATAGGAATTTCACAGCAACCATTTTGCTCCTTGCATTGATTCAACATGCACGTTTCCAATGCACAGAGGAGTTGGGCAAATGCCCGGGACCAACAGATGGGAAGAAGTCCCGTCAGTCGCAGCTTACCCTACACCGATTCTGAGGGACACTGAGGAGTCTACGGGGGAGAAATGCAGCAGCAAATGGAAAGTTGCTACCTGTGTGGATGCTGTTCATGGTAAAACAGAGAAAATGTGCAGCAAACTGTGGCATTTCAGCAATTCTTCCATAAACTTCAAAAGCCAAATGAAAGGGGAGAGGGTTCACTTTCTTTGTTAGAAAAAAATCTTTCCACTAGTGCTGGAAGACAGTTCTGAGCCATAAAATCAATTTCGATTTTATGATCTCCCAGAAGCTAACAATCATATTGCCTTGCATCTGGGGTAAAAGCAAATAGCAGGTGATACATGGGAGCAGGAAATTCTTAACAGCTCCCTTCCTCGGTTTATTCTGGAAGGATGACATTTACTGGAAATGATAGTGCAATAGTTAACATGGAAATGAAACATTAACACTTAATGTGGCAGGACTAGGTTAAAGGTTAGCTAGATAATCTGAGCACTTCGGGGCCAACAAGGCTCCATAAAATTTACCTCCAAATTCTGAAGCGCTCTCAGATGGTTATAAGAAACATTGTTGATAATGTGGTGAAATAAAGAAAAATGTTAGTAACAAATGAAAAAGCATTTTGGAGGCTGATCTGAACTTTACAACTTTTCTCGCATAAAAATGGCCCTAGACTAAAGGTCAATTTGAAATCCTGGGGATCAATTATTATTCTGTTTTGGAATTGTTCTTATTGATACCATGTACAACAGTATGATATGATGTTTTCTCACCACCAACCTTCTAGTTATCGTGGGAAGTGTGGGAATGTCAAAACTGCCAAATAGACCCCAAATGAGTAGAACTGGCCCTGTAACTAACAAAGTTTTATGGGTCCTACGTATGTACCATTTGCAGGGCAGCCTGATGAAAGCAGCTCCCAGTTTCACTTATGTTTTGCCCTCACAAGCTTCTCCTCTGAAGCATTTTCTTTTGTGTGGTCCAAGTTGTGAGGTTGTCTGGCTGTTGCTGCTTTTTTTTTTTTTTAAACCCTGTTTTGCTTTGTTTAAATCTATTTATTGATCCTGACCAGTATTTACTGTTGTTTCTGAATAGGTACACATGATTTCCTTTTGGTACGTAAAAAATTTAGCCGGATTGCATTTTATATGAGATCGAAGGGGACACATTTCATTCTTTCGTGGGAAGGTAATTTGAGGGGGACCATAAAGGGATGACAGTCCCAATTCCCATGTCAGACAAACAGTGCCTGATTCCTAAAACACTTCTTGGCAGACGTGTGGTTGAATTATTCCCAGGATTATCATTATAAATCTATCCTTTTTAGCTTTGTTTCCTCAAAGCATTGGGTTCCAAGGCGTCCCTTTCACTTTTGCAGAACGATGCTTTCAAACAAAGCCAGGCCAGCCCCAAATGCATCTCCACGGTTGTGTATATGCTCTGCCCGGGCCACCCAGCCTCCCCTGGCTCACGAGGCTGTTTACTAGAAGTTCCATCTCACAGCAGTGCCATCCCTTCAGAGTGCTGGGGGTTTAACCTTTTTATGAAGATTGTAAGTGCACTGAAAGTAGAAATCGTAAGTTGCACAATTTTATCCAGAGTGGCTTGCGATGGCATATATTAATATTTGATCTGTTGTTGTTGAATGGCTGAGCAAATGAGTGAACATATGCCTGCTTTATAGCGGGAAGATTCCATCCTAAAAATGGCTCAGAGAAGGTAAAGGTGGCCAACTACTGCCTCTGGTCTATCTTCGATTCTAAATGCCAAAGACATTTATATTATTGTGAAAATTGGTACAATTTGTGGCTTCATGTCCTATATATTGAACATCAGAAAAACAATTTTTGTTAAGGCCTCTACATGGGTTTCAGGTTTCCATCCAAGAAACATGGTAAGAAGCTATCTGCGCTGTCTCTTGAGGTATTCTGAAATTCAAGTGCTGCGATTTGGGTAGTAAACAATACTCAAAGATGTGGTGATGTATTGTGGTCAGTGGACTGCGGTGATGGTGGTGGTGATGATGTTTGTTTTTTAACCGGTGCCAAAACAAACCACTTTTTAGCTCTACCAGCTTAAGAAAAGATCCCGGTGAATTACAAATGAGGTGTGATCTACATCTGGCTTTTGATGCAGTCCCAGGATTGCACGCTGTGTTTACTGCGTGGTTTAAGTACAAATAGATGTGACTCTCAGTGCCAAAAAAAAAAAAAAAAAAATCCTTATAGAATTAGGTCTGTAACACTGACAATGGTGTTCATATTTCCATCAAGGTGCACCGCAGTCTTTATGTGAGAAACTGATCTCTTGGTAGATTTTTCTTTGAGCTCTCTCCTCTATGCCTCTCCATTAGGCAGAAGATTCTCCTGAACAGGTTAATAGCAGACAGGCCGGAAATCTCCATCAGCAAGGAAGATGGAGCCTCCTCGAAACGAGGCATGAATAATGACTACAGACTGTGCAGTGTTCTTTAATAATCTACTTATTCATGTGTCAGATTTTACTCAAATAGACTGGTTTTAATTGAATATTGTATATAAGTGTGTGTATATTACTGTTCACAGAATGGAAGGAAAATTTGAAAACATATGGGTTATGATTACTTTTCTATTTTTAAAAATAATTACTTGTGAGTCTAAACTCTTCTGCTGTGATTAGAGACAAAAATACAGAAAAGTGTTGTCTGGGCCTGGCTCCTAGCTGTTAAATACAATCTTCATTGTGTATGCTATATTGAAATCAGTAGCTCTTAATGACATCAAGATGATAAAAGGAATTTACTAATGAATTTTCTAAATTGCTCTTGGCGGTGAAACACTGTTTGACCTTAGGCCATTACGCACACATATACATCCGTGATGAAGGGTGCAGTAGGCCTGCGTTAGCTTTTACATTTATAAACTGCTGTTCTCTAATTTCACATACCCATAACATAAAAACAGAAACCCAACAACTATAGAGAAATATCCAGAAGAATCCTGCACAGTGTTTCTAAATAAACGATTTTGGTGACTATATTCTTTTTGTTTCAGAAAAGATGATGGAGACACAGATTATGGTTGAGAATGTAGCTGGGAAGAAGTCAGATTATGAGTCTGTTTTCCTTATGAATGTTTTCATAATATAATTTGTATTACAGAAAATGAATTTTTTTGTCAAATGAAAACAGGAAAACACTTTCATGCTAACAGCCGAACTTCACAGCTAGCTTAATTACAAAAGAATGCCTAGTATCTGTAAGGATATAGTGTTGATGAAATCTTGAGGCATTTCTAAATTTATGAGCTAGAATCCACAATGCTTGAGCAAATTCAGATGCCTACAGACCATCCCTAGAGTTGTACAATTTTTTGTGTGTGAACCATGTGAATAAATGAAAGGATATCAGAATGACTGAAACATCAAAAGAGAGTTATCTGTCATTTATCACTATAAATCATGTTTCTACACATTGATTAGCTCTTTCCATCAGTAATTTTTTTTTCTCATATTGGGCAAAAGTATCTCTTTAAGATTAATGGTAACTTTAGATGAAGTTAGGAAAACAGACAAAAAGAATTAAATCATTAAAGATGGAGAAACCCAACAGTGATTGCATGACTTTTGTTGCACATCAATTTCTGTTTGAATGAGAAGGTGCTCACCTGACAGCTGTGATCTGGTCCTCAACTTCATAAACACCCAGCTTTCGATATACTGCATACAGGAGTTTGTCACCTTGGAAAGCTGTTCCTCGGCCATCCACCAAGGCAATGACTATCCCTTCCTTACTTGCAAGATAAGAAATCCAATTAATAGCGAATACAGACCTTACGCTCTGACTGCAGGGACCACCGTACCTAAAGAAAAAAAAAAAAAGAATCTTGGATTCCTTTGTAAAACTCAACTTCACATCATGGCTAAGAATTGCCTTTAGTATTTCCCAGTACATTTGTATGATAAAATTTCAATAACAGTGGCATTAGAACTGGCGCAAAATCAAGAGAGGACCAGGCTTTTCCCAGAGGTTTGCTACAAGGAAGTTGTTTTGGGACACAGCCTCTCCTATTCCCCAAAACGGATACATCTAGGGTTGGCATTTCAAGGAATATGTGTGGGTTTTTCGTCATTTCTGCCACCTGCCACTTGCTAAAAGCAGGCATAAGATATACTAAAAAAAATGCATGGTGTTTTAAGCAAATTGTGTGTAGGTCAGCACTGATTTTGGGTGTGATTCCACTAAATGTATTCCATTCCCTTATTTCATTTCTAACTCACTTACATAAGACATTAAGATGATTTACAATATTTTTTGGCTGCAATTTCTCTATCTCAAAGGTATTCTGACACATTCGGCAATTTGCCATACAAAGGAAATTCAAGGCAGCGAATACAAACCAGTCCATCTAAAATCCCCAAACTTCCTCAATCTATTTTAAATAGCCATATTTTATTTACTCTGATTAGTTGAGGAATATATAAAAACAGCATCAATAGGAACTGTTACCAAGGAGAATGGTTCATTCTATCTCATAAATGTGTATTTAATTCAACATATTTTCAGTAAATAGTTTTTACACCAAAGAAAATATTACATACACTTGAATTAGCAAGGGATACTTCTTTGATCTGTCAAATTGAGGAGGAAGAATCATCTTGTACCATAAAGCTTGGGGGAAAAAAAAGAAAAATCTTCATTCCACTATATTCACAGCATTATTTATTTTCTTTAATAACAAGATAACACAAAATCAATTCATAACTAGTAAATTGTAAAAAATCAGGAATATATTTTAACTTGATTTTTATTACATATTTTTGCCAAATGTATAAATTACTAGAAATCTTGAGTTATTGTTTTTCTAGAAGCACACATTCTAAAATTAAAATTAGATAAACCACTTTTAAAAAAATATCAGTGTTGAAATGGAGCTACAGCAAAGTATAAGATCAATTCTATTTACAAATATATTAAAGATCTTTTGTGACACTCTATTGTTACAGTAAGATTGTTTTACTTAAGACCTTTGATATTATAGGGTTTGGACTATAATATTTACCCTATACCCTATGCTTTTTTTTAAAAAAAAGCAAGATAAGTGTTCAGCTTCATATTCATAAATAAGAAGTTTTTAAAAGATCTTACTAATGTCATCCACTTCAAGTTTCTCAATTTCCTCTTTAGGTAGCTGGATATTTCTCAAAGCATTTTCCAATTCTTTGTTTTCTTCCAGGATTCTAATTTCTTAAAAAAAAAAATAAAATGTTCATTTTTAATTAATAGCGTTCCATGAGAAAAGTCCTTTCTTAAAATTCTTTTGGTTTTAATGTAGATGAAACTGAAACTGTATAAGGAACTGTCTAAGAAGTTTTATTGACAAGCATATTTTTAACCCAGCCTTTAAAGCAGTTATGAATTTATGAGGACACTAATCATTGCCTCCTGAACTGATCTTTATGTCATCAAAACACATTTTTGAGCAGAATCACAGAGGCAACAGTGTTTATTCACCATATTTTCCGATCTTCAACTTTTCTAACAAGAAGCTATGACCTGCGTAGGTGAGTTTTTTTTACCATCTATTAAGAAAACAAACAAACAAACAAACAAACAAACAAACATAATAGAAGTAAACTCTATATTGCTGAAACATCAAATTAAAATAGGGGTGCCAGGAGCGTTCATCAGTTAAGCATTCAACTCTTGATTTTGGCTCAGGTCATGACCTCAGGGCATGCTCAGCGGGGAGGTTGCTTGGATTCTCTCTCTCCCTCTCCCTCTACCCCTCCCACCCCACCCCTGCTCATACACACATTCTCTCTCTCAAATAAATAAATAAATCTTTAAAAAATAATTAATTATGTAGTCACAAAATTTCTTTTTAAATTTTCAATGTGTAAAGTTAAATACTCTTTCTGTGATTTATATATATATATATATATAGAGAGAGAGAGAGAGAGAGAGAGGAGAGAAGGGGGAGGGGTCAGAAGCAGAGGGAGAGAGAGAATCTTAAGCAGACTCTATGCCCAGCATGGAGCCAGACACGAGGCTCCATCTCACAACCCTGGAGCCGAAATCAAGTCAGGCACTGAACTGACTAAACCACCCGGGCACCCCAACATATAATTCTTTTTAAATCTTTTCCTGCTGTACTTAATTAATATAGGATATTCTTCCATTTTTTGTAATTGAATTATTGCACATCGTATCCCTTCAGATCATTTTTGTCAAGGTGGTTATACATCTTTTTAGTGAAATAACAATATATACACGCTATGATCTCTTTCTGTTTTTCACCTTAAAGGATCTTCAAAAAAACTGCTGCTTATATTTGAGCTTAATTATGTTTCACACTTTAATCTTTGAAACTGAACAATCCATTGATCTCCTGATGCTGAAGTTCGGTGGTATATGCAAATGGGTTTCTAGCAATTGAGGGCTTTTTGCACGTTTTATTTTGAACTAGAATTGATACTAGTTATCTTCTAGAGAAAAGTTAGGTTTTCATATACCATGTGGAGTTTGTCGATTTATTTTTCTTAAAAGAAGGTCTGGATGACTTCTGAGATATGGCAGTTTTTACAAAAGACATCCTGCGAACTTCTTGTTTTTGTGCCTTTTTAAAAGTGGTCCTTGAAGATAGGGAACTGGAGGAGTACTTGTAACTACAGTAAGTTTGCCAAACCACTTCCCTTGTAACTCTCAGTTTTCATATACTCATGGCATTTTGTTCCAACATGTTATATTTAATCTTAGAACAAGTATAGATGTTTTGGTATGAGTTGTATAAGATACATAATAAATTTCATTTTAACTTTGGATAATCCATCAGGAAAGAGATACTTGTGGCATCTTAAAAGTTAAAACCAAAAAAAACCCCCAAAAAACAAAACAAAAAACCCCCCACCAAATATACAATTCTAAGCACAATGGAGCCAGTTTTTCATTCTCCTTGTGTGGGTTCTGTGTGTGGAGCTATTATGGTTAAAGGGAACCCTGTGCGGAGCAAGTACACAGAGTGACTGCATTAGAATTGCTTATTTATTTATTTTCATATTTTACTTATTATTATATTTATTATTTACTTATTTACTTTTATCATTTTACCAAGAGGTACCGGAAGTCGGAGACTATACACAAGTCTTGCCAAGTGGGTTAGACTTTGATTCCTCTATTCTTTTCTTGGCTATTGAACTTTCCTGATTCATGGCTTACTGAAATGCTGAAGTTAATTTATAAGCTTATTAATGCTCTATAGTCCAGAGAAGCATTTAGACATATGGTCACCTGACAATTTTCCCACCCCTTGGAGCAAAATGAGGTTTCATAGGACTGTCAGTGGTGGGGGCTTCTCTGTGTGGCTTTGCATGAAAAGCCTGTAACATGGAAGGGGTGCTACCGCCCAGAGCACCTTTCACCATACTTCACTCATCATTATATACTCAGTACCTAACATCCTTAGTACCTAGTACACGATATGCATGTAGTATGTGCTCTCTATTTATCGGTGGACTCTTCATTATGATGAAATACAAAAAGAAGAGTGATGGATCATGTAAGAATTGTTTGTTTTAATTATATTAACTACTATATGTTGCTCACTCATTAAACTATGTAAAGGATTTGTGGAAAAGCTGATCAATGAGGTCCTTCCATCAGCTGGGTAATTGTAACGAGCACCTGCTGTGCTGAAGCAACTAAGCCTCTGTTGGGATGTCTATGTCGAATGCCAACTCTTCTGGGTTTCTAAAGCACCTGCTTCAGGTCCTATGTTATTTTCGAATGACCTTACCCCACTTTGTCGATAAAAGGAAGCCATTGCACTGTTTTCTGCAATGTCTACAGACTTTCATACCATTACATTAGTAATTTCTTCATTCTCGCTCAGCACAATGCAGAGATGAATCTCCACCTGTCTCTGGACTCCATTTTTTCCCAGCTTTTTTGGGCACCTCCCTCCTTTATGTCTTTGACCCCTTCTGGTCTCCTAATATCTTCCATCAGCATTTAACCATGCTCAAATGTTTATTATCTTTCAAAAGCAAAATTAAACTTCTATCAACTGTTTCCAGCCATCATCCCTCTTCTTTCCTCCTCTCCTCAGGCAGACCTATTGAAAATATTGTCTTTTTATTTATGTCCTATCAAGCCTATCAAGTCTAAATTTGCTTCAATCTGGATCCCACCTCAGTTGCTCTGAAACTGGTCTGACCAAGCCAATGGTAATCTCCTTCTTGCTAAATTCATTGATTTAGAGCTGGTCTCAGTTCACTCTCTATAACACTTGACAAGAAGAGCCCTCCCTCTTTCCTGAGATCGTCTCCTCCCTGCATCCTATGATACCATACTCTCAAGGTTATTCTCCTTCTGTTCCCCTCTCTGTCTCCTTCATAAGTTCATGTTTCTCTTCGCATTTCTCATGTTGGTATTCTGCAGTTTTATTCCTACTCTGTGGTCTTATCCACTTCCATGGCCTTAGTAACCATGGATTTCATAAATTAAAGACTTCTTCTCCCTCAGCTTCAATCCAATGTCCAGATCCAAAACTTTGTCACCCTGGGATAGCTCCACTTGGATATCCCATTGGCACCTCAAGCTCAACATTACAAACAAAATCCATCATCTCCCTAAAAACGTTCTTTTGGCCGTGAATCCCTCTTTCAGTAAAAAGCATCAATATCAGTCCACTTGACCAAGCCAGACATCCAAGCAGCATTAATCCCTCCTTTCTATTTGTGAGTTTCCAGTACGATGTATCTATCATTAGGAGACATTTCCTAACCCCCATCCCCCACATACAGTCCCCTGCTTATGTGCTTTCCTGCTCTATTTCCCCCATCCTAATCGTTTACCCCACTGTATTACCCACTCACATGTTTGCATTCCCCATTGATCTATAATCTCCTTGAGGACATGGAATATACCTAACCCAGTACCTGTTCACTTTAAGGATCTAGTATCCAGCACAGTGTCTGGCTTAACTTGATAGGTGCAACAGATTAATATCTGTTGAATAAAGATTTCTGGCACCAAATGAAATGAAAAATGGGTGGAAAAAAACCTCCTACAAATAAATAGAAGACCCAGCATCGGCTCTAAAAGGCAGCTTATCTGGGAATTTATTAAAGATTCGGATTCCTTAGCCCAATCTAAGATCCACTGAGCTGGAATTTCTGGGGAGGGCCTGAGCATCTGTATTTATAATAAATATCTCTGAAGAATTTCATCACGAGGCGAGTTTGCAGAACTGTGTTCTAAAAAAATCGCCTTCTATTCGAGGGTTAGAAAACATATAAATACATATGAGAAATGAGAGTGACATGAGCACTGCACCTATTTTGTAAGTATTGGGTGAAGTAATAACACTTTTGCATGCAGTACCGAAATTGGTATCTGGCAGGAACAGGAGAAGGATAATAAGAAAGTGGAAATTCATGCTCTGAAAAAAGGGAGGCTGACCTTTAACAGTCATGATAAAATGGGAATCATACATTTATGGGAATTTCCATTAAAACAAAATCTTACAGATTTGAATGTAGTATTGCTTTAAAGTGTCTCTTACTCCAGGTTGAGATGAGCCATACTGAGAAATACAATCTTTTATTCTTAAAGGTTTTCCATTATTAGACATGAGGTAAAAAAAAAAACAAACGAAAAACAAAAAGGCAACTTCAAATTAAGCGAAATTCACAGTTCTTGCATTACAGTGCCTGTCCTGTCCAGAGCTTCTGAACTGACTCTGTTTTTCCTCGTTACCTTATTCTCACCCATTTTACTTGAGCCATTGAGCTCGCAGTCAAACTAACCCCAGAGCAGTCTCCTGACTTGTCACCAAAGCTGTCCGGGGAGGGTCACAGGCACGAATCCCGAAGTCCCTCATTGTCCCTCGTCTCCATCAACTTCAACCCCTAAGGTTGTTCAATAGTAAATCCAAAGACAACGGGGAAACTGCAGGGAGAGTATGGGGGCAATCACACGCTTGGATCGCTCTGCCAAGAGCAAAGACGGTCATCTTTGATCTGTGAACTATTTTGAACCAATATCACAGATATGGGATGGAGGAGGTCTGTCTTGATAATGGTTGAAAATGGGAAAAGCCTCTAAATTTCAGGGATTTCATTCGTAGCAACAGTGTGATGTAGCTGTTAAGACAAAAAAGCCAGTGTGATCGTCACCCTCTGCTTTGAACTGGACTTAGATCTGGAATTTGTCTCTAGCTTGGGATGTTGCAAAAAAAGCAGGAATTCTTGTTTGGGAGGGAGGTTGTGCTAAATACCCGAAGTTTCCTTCCAATGCTAAGCTTCTGCCTTTTCCATAAGGCTGACTGGGGAAGGCAGCATGAAGCCCTGCCATCTAACTCATCTGTGTTATGCCAGGTTCCAACTGCAAATCATTACTAAATTACAGAGGATCAGCTTTGACTCAAAGAATATCCAAGTCTATGTGACAGTAAGTTCAATGACCACAGGAGTCCATCAAAGTTCCCCTTGTTGGTGTGGGGAAACTGTCTTGCTGTGTCAGTGTAACGTCACCGGAGTTCAGGATTTCTGCAGACAGTGCATACACGTGAGCGTACCTTGATCAGTGTGGCCGTCGTGGAGGGTGGAAATGGGGAGGCCTGGGCCTGTGCACAGGATGAAAACAAAAACAGGCTTTAGCTTTAAAACAACACTGAGTTTCCAATAAGAAACTGGTCATTTTGTGATTAGTGTCAAGCTCCAGTATATCTGAATTCTACAGCTCCTTTTTTCCCACGGAGAAGCAAATACCACCTTTTAAGTTACATTTAAACAACGCATGAGATCAGAGCCCAATCAAAGAACAGATGTGAGAGAAGAGTGGCCTGTGCACTTTTCCAGGAGTGATCCTGAATAGTCCAGCTCTACACAAACGGCCCCAGGCTCTGCTATGGTCAATGGCCTCCTGAGAAGACATCATGTTGTAGGGGCTAGCGTTAGCTGTGTCTTTATTATCCAATAACCTCCACCAGCATCCAGATGATACTTTCAGTCTGGCTTCTTGGGTCAATGTTTGGTTTATTTTGGTGGGTGGAACCCAGCATCTTTTCTCCCCCCATGTAATTAATAAATGCAGAAATAAATATATATACAATCTATTACCTGTATGCTGTGGCAGGTGACATTCCCTGGGAAACAGACCCGGAAGTTTTGTGGCCCAGAGGTTTTTCTGGGGGTTGTATTAGGATGCTTGCTTCTGGGAGAGGAAGGATGGGGTGGTAAGGGAAGGTGGGCTTTAGTGCAGTCAAAATACAAACCTCAGCTGACCCCACAGGGAGCTCTGGAGCTGAATGGTCTGCAGAAGGGCCTCTAGGTACAAACAGGGCCTGCATTTATAGCCCAGATTAGAGCAGTCATTGGATGTGGCATGGGACGAGCGCGATTCCCAGGGTAGGCACTCAGCTGTGAGCTGTCGGCGGCCACCAGCACTCTTAGCAGCTGGCGAAATGAAGTGGGGGGTTCTGGGTGGCACCCAAGTGTCCACTACATATTACAGCATGGAACTCAGGTTCTCTGTGCAGAAACTGACCATTTTAACAAGGTCTACAAGTAATTAAACACTAATTATCTCTTACTTACTTGAACTATAGGATAAAATAATACCTGGAAATATACTTCTAAAAAATTTTTAAAATCTTTTTTAAGTAGGCTCCACACCCAGCGTGGAGCCCAACGTGGGGGTTGAAATCACCACCCTGAGTTCAAGACCTGAGCTGAGATCAAGAGAGGGAAGCTTAACTGACTGAGTCACCCAAGAGCCCCTGGAAATACCCCTTTATAGGATTAGTTTGCTCTGGCAGTCGATGGGCTAAAAGAAACAACATGGAGGTGAGGGGTAGAAGTTCATTTGCACTTCTTCTTTCCTTGTGGAACATCATTTCAGTAGCACCCTGGATTCCAAGCAAGCTGAAGAGGGGGTAACCTATTTGATGAGTTCTCAGAAGACCTGGATATAAGTAACCCCTTCTTCTGCTCTGTTCCCGGCATCTTTCTGCCTGCTCTTGAATGGATCCTCAGTGCTCTAAGTGCAGCAATCCTGGGGCCTGCGGGGGCAGCCAGTGGCTGTCCAGTCGTACCCATATTCTGTAATTGTAATTCTGAGTAAACTTTAGAGGTAATAAAGCCAATATTTTAATTTCCTTCCTGACCCCTCAGGCTAACTTGGGAGTGAGGAGATTTATTTATTTATTAGGCTCTCTCAAAAAATAGTTCTTTATTGTGTGGAGTTTCAAAATTTTATAGAATTTGATTTCAGAGATTTTCATTTTGACCAGCTTTCCTTCAAAGTTATTAGAAGGGACAAACACATATTATGTTTTGGGTCAGAATGTAAGGAAATGAAGCACGAATCTGAATTTCCTGACTTTAGTCAACCAGCGTCCACCCTACGGAACTTCCGTGGTATGCAGCTCCAGTAGTGACAGCTAGCAGATCTTCTCTGGCCAAATTCTGAGGCAGACTAATGACTGGCCGCCCTGGATACAAATGGCCTGAGCGTGTGGTCGCAGGGGCATAAAAGCATCAATTGTCTGGAGTCCCTCCTTTGCATGACTTCTGTTCCATCAGCATCAGGAAGAGGATTTTTACCTATTTAATCCTATTATCTGGGATTTACTCACCATCTCTTGGAGAGTTTGAAGTTACATAATGAGGCTTTACTCTTAGTCCTAAAGGGAAAGATTTCAAGGTTTTTCTTATGATGGCTCAGTGACTCATTTTACTGGAGCTTCAAAAACACCAGACGATGTGATGCTTCCCACACAGTATATTTTTTGCTAAATGGGAAATTACCATACTGCCGAGCAAGAGTGAGTGTGGAAAAGTCAGGCGATTCAAGTTCTAGAAAGGACTCTTCCACCAACTTTTGAGGAGAGCTTAGTCTGCTTCCTTATCTTTTCAGTGGGCACTCAGACTCAAGCAAATATTAGGACGACAAAGTGATATAAAAAGTGGTAGAGTGCTTTCTAAACGGGTTGAGGCATTGCACAATCGCAGAATGCATATAATTATAAATGAATGTAGGCAAGTGTAGGGTCACTGAGGTCTCTATGTAAATATGTCAGCATATGAACAAGTCTTTTGTAAGGCTTTGCAAAAGGCAATAGTGTTTTGATCTTCTTTACCACAAATGTTCATTCAACAATTATGTGTTATGCATAATTATTATGCAGTAGACATTTTTCTTGGCCTTATGAATGTAAAGATGAAAAGAAAGCAGTCTCTGCCTTCAGGAGAGAAAGACAAACAGATGACTCAGTATAGTTGGTTCAATGATACCACATGCCTGGCATGTAAGCTTTCAATACATGTTGCACAAATACATAGCTTGGGTTGAAAATTCTGCATATAATTTGAGAAGGACATTTAATATGCATCTTTAAGTGCCATAACCATGATCAGCACATACAGTCATAAACAACAATCTCTTGGCTTTTCAAAGATGTCATTGACTCAACATTTTGTGAAAGTATTGTATCAAACTGACATCCTGTGCCATCTTGAAGGGAGCATTTGGGTTAAAATGTTTATTCATGTCTGCAGTCAGTTGAGCTAGGGCTCAGGTTCTGGGGCCAGGGGATTGGGATGAGGAAAGTGGCAGGACAGGGCAGCCTTCCTTCTGGGAAGGAAAGAAACTGGGGTCTTCTGCAATTGGTCAGGGATCTCCATCAGTGGAAGATTCCATTTGTTCTCTGAGTTGCCTTCCACTGGGAGTCGATACCAGAAACAGTGGAGTGGCATGTATTTTGTAATAGCGTTCTCTGTTTGCTGTTCCTCACCAGTGAAACTCAGAGATTAATTACGGGGCTGGGATAGAGAATGGAAAAGTAGATATTTCTCAAGTCCATTTTCCAAATCTCCATGATGCCTACCAAGACCCCAACATATTTCATTGATCTACTGATGCCTAACCTAACCTGTTTCATGGCTTGTCATATGTTCAAGATATAGATAAGCTGTTATGCATAAAATAAAATTATTTGGATAGAAATTATTAACTAAATGCACACACAGCCTAAAAAACCAGGAAGTATTTGGTATGTTTTATTCCCTATGACTTTTTAATATTTGAATGAATTACTTGTATTATGTTTCCCCAATATAGGAAAGACATGCGAGGTGACAAAATTTGACTTTCTATCCTCACTGAAACTATAGAGTTCAAAGAAATATTGGCCTCCAAGGGAAGGAGTTAGCTTTCTGGGACATTATTCTTTTCCCTGGCTGGCAGAGTTTGACATTTCTCCAGGCAAATGGGGCCAAAGTCCAGCAACCATTTTAACAAAGAATGCTGCTTTCTGAGATAACTGCTGGAGTCTTGTTGTGATAGCGGGTAGATGGTGTTTGCATTCAACGTCAACGTCTCGCTGCTGCCGCACACAGTCGGTGAGAGCTCAGGATTTACGGTCAACACATCTCTGCTCCCACCCCGGCTCTGCCACTTTACCAGCAGTGTGGACCTTCTGCAAGTTTCCCTAGTTCCTCAACTGCAAAATATCAGGATACAAATGCCCTCCTATCTTCCTTTCATTTTTTGCCCCATAAGCGTTAGATAAGATAACATAGGTAAGATCCCCATATATAACAAGTGCTCAATAGCCTGTAGTTTAGGACTGATCAGAGGACGGTGGTGATGAGGACGACAACATTGGCAGTGGCGTGGCGGAGCTCGTGTCGGGTCCATTACCTACCATAGCAGACAAGTGCATAGTACTTGGCGTAGTCACTGAAACTTGCTGTGTAATATTGGCACCTTTCTTTCCTTAGATGGCAAGTAATGCACTTTTTGCTTGGAGGATAGCTTCCAATGCTAATTCTAGAGGAAAATGAAAATAAAACTAAGCTGAAATTTTGAGATTGTATTTATCAAAATGTACTACTCCATGTAAAATGACTAATTTACATATTGACATCAAACCCACTCTATTTTTCTCTTGCCAATATCATTTAAAGTGAAGGGGGAATTACAGTATTTTGATGTAGCCTGATTTTCAATCATCTTTGCCTAGAGAGGCACAAGCCTTGAGAGAGAAGCCCTTCGGTTTCTCTGGGGTGGGAGAAATGTCTAACACCTTGAATGGGAGTGAGGTGACCACTTCCCATAGCCACTCATCCCCTACATCTTACAGAGTGCTTGGCAATGCATAGCTCTCCATCTTCCCACCTCTCTTTCTGTACTCCCATGCAAAACATGCAAGGCAAGTCTGGCAGCCTCACCAGGAAAGGGGTCGCTGTTCTTATCATATATCTGGAAGGGGAAATCAGTCATAAGCAAAGTGGAAATAAAAACCATAGTTTTTAAGTGCCTCCTGTGCCTTTCATTCCTTTCTGAAGGAGGTTTAGGGTCAAAGAAGTTCTTCCTGGGAATGCTCCCCCCCCCCACCACATTCCTACACAAGCCAACCTGTACCTACCACGTCGGACTCACCCTCTCCCCACCGGAGCCTTCTGCATGGCTCCTGAATGGGGTGACTGGCTTTAATATACAGACTCCCAGACCTGACCCCAAACCCTCGGAATCAGATTCTCATTTGGGGCAGACTAGATGGTATGATGCAGAATGGGGTCAGGGTCAGAGTCTGTTGTGGCTGGTAAAATAATTCGCTGCTGCTCTGTTCCTTCTGCTGCTGCCCCTGACCTCGCCGAGCGCCTGGTAGAGGGGAGCCGGAGACATCGCTAACACCACAGAGGGAGTCTCTCCAATAGATAAAAGTCACGATCCAGGAGGGAGCAGCAGAGGAAAATCCCTTATTTCCTTGGTTACAGTTCACATTCATGTTCACATTTTGGTGTCATCTTGGAAATGTTAGGTAAGCAGTTAATAGTAAGGGGGTTAGATCAGCATGCCCAGGTACAAAATTCTGGCTCTAAATATAACACCTGCCTCCTGAAATTGTGGGGATTAAATGAAATTACATATGTAAAGTAGATAAAAATGTGCCGGACATATAGCAGACTACCAGCCCATGGTAACTATGACTTTTACTTCCATATCCAGTGAAGGCTGTTGAGGGCTCCATTCCAATCACCAAGGGGACAACTCGACCAATTTAAACACTAATTTAAGATATTAATAGATATTAAAATATTAAAAGAAATCACATGATATGGGAATAACCACAATGCCTGGTATACAGTAGGGACTTAATAAGTGGCTGCTAAATGGATAAATGTCCTCAATTACCTCTAAATTTAGTTGAAGTATTTAGTATCATGTTTATATCTGCATTAGAATTTCTTGACTTTTTTTCTGAAAACATTTTGAGTTAGCTAATATTTGGGGGTGTACGTATTTTTTTAAAAGATTTATTTATTTACTTTAGAGAGAGAGAGAGAGAGAAAGTATGTGTGCAGGAGGAGGGGCAGAGAGCAAGGGTGAGAGAGAGAAACTCAAGCAGACTCCCTGTTGAGCCTGAAGCCGGAGGCAGGGCTTGATCTCACAACCCTTAGATCGAGACCTGAGCCAAAACTAAGAGTTGGGTGCTTAATCAGCTGAGCCACCCAGGGGCCCCAGGGAAGTGTATATTTTTATACTGATGCAGTATACAATATTCTCTGAATGCTTTACCTTGATTCATATATAATTTTTATTATATGAAATGCATATATATACATATATACACATACATACATATATATATAAATGTAATAATTTTTATTACATTTCAGGCTCTAAAAATATTCTATAAATCTAAAGGCCTCTGACAGATTTTCATTCAAATATTAATGTATAAAAATATTAGAATATATTGACATAAATTACCTATAGATATTTCTTCTTCCAGGGTAGCCTTCAAATTCATTGCTAGAATAAAACCTGAAAATATATTCAGAAGTTATTAAATAAGTATTGATCACTAAATGGTGATAGAATTGTTAGTACTAATACTAATAGAATAAACAATATAGTCCAATGTTCACTAATGAAACTATATTAATTGGCACTTACATAGATAAATCATTGCTGTTTATAACTCTGAATTTTATGTACTTACTCTGACTTTTAAATCATAGGAGAAAGATTAAATTATGCTGAATACTCCTTTTTTATTATAGGGATATTGATTCATTGGTTATGAGTTACACAAAATAAGGTAGGATATTGATTAATATCACCCCCTTCCTTACCCATGACAGTTTACTGATTTCTCTATGCTATATTAATTCTGTCCATGATTCCGAAGACATTTTGAATTTATTTTACAGAAGCTCTGACAATAAGTGAATTTGTGGTTATAAACCCAGAAACGCTTCCGCACTATGAAGGGCCATGTTAATTTACCCAGATGCAAAAGAAGTCACAAGAGAACATACTCATTACTTAAGTATCTGGGTCCCGGTTCTAACCTGTCTTAATATAGCCATGAAGTGGGAGATCCAATTTAGTGGCATGATTTTCACTCCTCTGTGAGTTCGTCTGAATATCACGAAGTAACTGTCTTTTTTTTTTTTTTTTCTTTTTGGAAGAGTATAATGGAGTGTAGAAAGTCAGGTTCGGTTACCCATTTATAATTCTTAGGACTGTTCAGTGGCCCAGGTGGGTCTATGTCTTCACTGCCATAAACACTTCGTTATCCCCAAGTAGAAAGAAAAGGTAAGAGAATGCAAATCACTCCTAGGATTGACTGTTCCTCTAAACCAGCATCCTTCCATGTGCGTTGACTAACTTCACATAACTCTGACCGTGGGGACAGTCACCTGCACTTGCCTTCCCCACATCGTCTCAAACTACCAGTGAATAAACTACTCCGTATCTTTTCCAAGCAGCCCCCCGCAGCTTTCCTGTTCCGTCAGAGGCTTCACGGTGGCCTTCATCTATCCTGGCACCCGAGTCCACTTGGCCTTTCCTTCCCCTTTCCCTTCACTGTCACGGAGTCAGCTGTCTTGTTCGTCCTCTATCTGTCCTCAAGGTCATGTACCCGTCCTCTCAGTCATTTAACAAATATTTACTGAATTCCAGGGCTGTGTCAGGCACTATGCCAAGCGCTAAGGACACAAGAAAAAGGAGGTATAGCTTTTCCCTCCCAGAGTCCGTATCTCACTGTTCTAGTTTAGGTCCCCATGGTTGCAGGCCTCGATTAGGACCATGGCTGGGTCTTCCTGCCTTTGGGTTTCTCCTACCTCTGTTTCTACTTCACAGTATGTGGTAGGAAGTAATTGCTCACAAAATGATAGCTGTTATAGATAATGATCTTAAATTTATATAACAGTGAATCACACACACACACACACACACACACACACACACACACACACACACAAATGTCTGTATCTACGGGCTGCCCTTCATGGACTTTGGAAGCTTGCTCCTTTCTTCGAGTGCTGAAGTGTAAAATTTGTGTTTAGAAGCAGTTGCTATTTTAAAAATTTTATACTTTTAGTTAATTATCTACCAAGTATCACAAGAGACATGACCACTTACTAAATATGCTTTCCTGAAAGAAATCATGTTAACTAGCTCTTAGAGAATGTGCAATCTTAATGAAACCACAGCTATCTGAACTAACCTATAGAGTAAGTCACCAAAAACGCTCTTAACGAAGGGGTGGTGCAGTATCACTTGTGTGTCCATCAGTGCCAATTAAAACCTGAATGGTGCACCATGCTTCATGCAATACTTACAGTGAATCCTGTGTTACTCTGAATATATTTATGGCCTCCCACTTGCCACTTGTAATTTGAATAGCATTTTCCTATAAAAAGACAAACATTATGTTGTGTGAAGCTGAGCGTTATTTGAGCAACCTCAAGTGAATGATCTTTGGGGAGATAAATCTTGGAAGGAACATACCACAGTGTCTTTGATATAGTGAATATGTTTGTAGCCATCCTTGTCGCTAAATATTTTGTAGTATGAAATGGCATCATAGCTGAAAACTGGTGTTGAAACAAAGAACTGAAAGAAATGAACAGAGGTTATGCTCAAAAGACAAACCAAACTAAAACTATAGATTTTTTTTTTGTAAGCAGTGGATAGTTAAGATGATAGGAACCAGAACGCCCTGCCTCCCCTGCCTTCCATCACTCACATCTGAAATTCCATTCTTTAGACAGCTTTTCTAGTGATTCCAACAGGCATTTGCACATTCCAACTGCTGCTTAATTGCTGCTACATACCCCTGTGTTTATAATGTTTAATTCGATTGACTGTCTATGCTTGGAAATAATGTGGTTTGAAATAGAGTGAAAAGAATCACGAGTGAGTGTTGGTATTTAGCCAAGTCAGACTTCAAAATGTGGTATTTGACCAAAGTGTGACTCATGAAGGCTGATAGTTCTTTTGATTTTTTATTTGTCTGATGCCAAGCACCTAATGCCAGTGATTCAATGAAGACATTTTAAAGATGAAAATATCATGGCCTGCTAGCCATGGTTTTTCATGGTGGAAAGAAACTTCTAGAACTTCTAGACTTGAGGGAAAAATGTTACCCAGGACAAGCAAGTGGCAGGTTTACTCCTTGAGTTCAGGGAGCAAAGCAGGCCTCGTTGCCTATCTCTGACCTCTTCCCAGGGCCCCCACTTGCCACTTGCTGGGAACTGCTGAATGACCCAAGGAGTCTCTGACACTCAGCTTTCCTGTGCCCTGGAAACCTCTATATCCAGCCCCACCTCTATATCCAGAATGGTATACACAACTAAAACCCTACAAATGTTCTCATACCAAATTTTAACTAGTAGTTTCTCCATTAAAAAAAAAAATAGCCATTAACTGGACATAATAATAATAAAAAAACTCCAAAACATTCCTTTCAATTGAAAAAAAAAAAACCAAAAAATAGTCTTATATTTGTTGGCTTTGCTGTCTTTGGGTTGTAAAAGAAAGGCAAAGTGGTAAAATGGCTACATGAGGACAGAGCCGCTCAGCATCATGCCCAGTAGAGATTCCCACAGATAATCCCAAACCAGGTGCCTCTAACCAGAAGCACTTCCCCATAACAGTGAAACAAGTTGTTCCACTCCTTCAGAACTGACCAAGGGACAACAACCAAACTACCAGTATCTTTTAGTTGCTGTAGGCCTTTTTAGTGATGGCTCCATGTGTGATCTGATAATTGATGCTTTTTGATAAAAAATAATGGTTATGATTACATGATATTAAAATGTAACTTACTTGGGTATGGTGTCTGTAGTGGTCTGAATAGCATTCTCCAAAATTCCCATTTGAACCCAGAACTTCCAATGGTGACTATTATGGACTGAATGTTTCTATCTCCCCCAAAATTCATATTTTGAAACCCTAACCCCCACTAGGATGGTATTAGGAGGTGGGAGCTTTGGCAGGTGACTAGGATGAGATGACGTCACATGAGTAGAGCCCCCATGAACAGGATTGATGCTCTTATAAGAATCACCAGAGAGCTTGCTTCCCTTGTTCCATTCTCTATCATGCAAGGATACAAGAAGTTGGTGGTCTGCAACCCAGAAGAGAGCTCTCACCAGAACCCAACCAGGCTGGCACCCTGAGCTAAGACTCCCAGCCTCCAGAAGTGTGAGAAATCAACTTCTGTTGTCTCTAAGCACTCGGGCTATGGCACTTTGTTTTAGCCACCTAAAGGGAGGAAGATAATGACCCTATTTGCAGATATAATCAAGGTAAGAATTGAGATGTGATCGAATTGGATTAGGGTGGGCCCTGAATCCAATCTAGCTGGTGTTCTCATCAGAAGAGAGGCTATCACTAGACCCAGGGAACACGGGAAAGAAGGCTACGTGATGGTGAAGCAGACATTGGAGAGATGCAACTGTGAGCCAAAGAAGCCCGAGGACTGCCAAGAGCCCCTAGTAGCTGGAAGGAATGAGAAAGAGCTCTTCCCTGGAGGCTTCAGAGGGAGCAGGACCCTGCTGACACGTTGACTTTGGACTTACAGCCTCCAGGATGGTGGCAGAGTGAATTTCTGTTGTTTGAAGCCACTGTGTTTGTGGTACTTCGTTGTGGCGGTCCCAGGAAACTAAGTCTGAATCACTCTGGCACAGAACGGATGGCTTTCACCAGATGAAAAATGGAGTAAGGAGAAACTACCGTCTCCTTACACGATTCATTTGTTAGTTTCATTAATCAGAAGACAGCCTCGGTGGGATTTGGGGTATTGAGACTAATGCCTCTAAATGAAATTGAGAGTGAACTGAGTGAAAAAGAGACCCAGGGAAAAGAAATTCTGGCTTGGAATTTGGTGGCTGGAATTTCATTAGCTTAGGTCGTCATGACAAGCCATTCTTTCATATCAGAATGAAGCTTTGCCTGCTTAGAAAAATGATGATATACCTGCTTCCTAGTAGCCACTTTACAAGGCCTCCCTCTCACTCCTCAGGGTGAAAGACGAAAACCAGGGCTACGTTGTCTTCACCGCTAAAATGGAACCAGGGTCCAAAATATTTTAAGGTGCTAGAGTAAAAACATATTCTCCTCACACCTCTGGTTAGTAAGGAGCTGTGAAAAAGGTTTTGTTCTAGATCGAGACTTAAAATTTCATTTTCATTGAAAAAAAAATCAGAGGGCAGAGTGTTATGTTTTAAGATATCAGAATCAGGCGAGCAGGAAGAATATCTCTGCTAAGCAAAGACTGTTATCTTCACCCCTTTTATTGCACACGCTGAAGACAGCTGCTTTAGATGAGCGGGTAACTTGGGTGAGCTAAAGAGAGTGTGAAATATTTCCGCCTTCACTTTCCCAGAGCCGAGTCCATCATGCATCCTGAGTTAAGTGCTTCTGGCAGCAAGTCACGCCTGGACCCTAGATAAGCGCCCATAACTAGGGGGTCCTCAGTTTTAACAAGGCTATTTCACAGCCCCTTTATCGTGCTTAGATTTTCTGAAAAATTACTCACCTCTATGTGCAAAGCCATTTCAAATATTTTACTCGGAAGGTAAGATTATTTACCACAGATAATTTCTTGCCATTGTTGGTGAACAACCTGAGGTCCTACTCAGCAGAGGCTGATGCCTAAACAGAGTCCACATTCAGTGAAAAACACAGACTTCCAAGCATCGAGTAGAAAACTCATTTTTCTGGCAACCAAATTCGGCCAGCTTCATTTGTGAAACAAGGAAATAAAGGCTTACTTAAAAGTTAAAAAAAATACAAACCCAAAACAACCCTCAGTTTTCTGAACAAAGGGGGTTTTGCCAACACTAAGGGAGGTGTAGTGTGTTGCTTACTTATTTTAAAATAATTTAAATGTGGCTTTGCACTCTAGTTGTGTGCTTTTAGTGCTTGTTCTCCAAATTTTACTACCTCAATACTAGATCCTTTGATTAAAGGCTTCTTTTTTTGTCTGTTCTCCACAGGGCAAGAAGAAATTTGTTTGAAGTGCACTCGTGGTTGTTATGTTTGTGATCAAATACTAAAGGAGATGTTAGGCTATTTGCCCCAAATTAAGACCCTGAATATCCCCTGCGGAGGACAGAAAGTGATAAGTAAAGCTATCACTGTTAGCCTGCAGCTAACAGGTGCATTGCTTTACGCAAGTCATTCTCTCTCACTCTGATTCACAGGCGGTTTCCAAGGGTTTTTCAGTTTAATTCTCCTTAATAAATTCTACAGGAACAACTTCTCTAAGATTGCTCTTTAATTTTATACTAATATGACTAGCCTGTACCCTTTCTCTAAAAACTTCATAAATATTCCTTGAACAAATGTCTGAAAGACATACATGTTTCTGGATTATTTCTGGGTAGCTTTATTAAGCGATTGGTTTGATTATAGGTCAAAAGACGCTATCCAGCATATTATGATGTATGAGTTATGAGCGTATAAAGTTGTGGCCTGACTTTCAAAAGACATGTCAAAATTTTATGAAAGACCACTTCAAAGCAGCTGCCTTGGGAGAATAAGAACTTCTTCTTAAGAGATCTCAGTGCAAAGATTTTTTGACGATACCTCTTCTGGTATTTAGAAAATTTACTGACTATTGGGTAAATTTTAAGAGATCGAGATGAGTACATGAAAAAGTACTTTTTCCCAATAGAATTCCAGAGCAACAGGTATTAAAATGATCTAGCACAAAATCATATGTTGCAGATAAGTAACCCGTTGTTGATTAGATTTATTTTGGCATGATTTTTTAAAAACGATTTTTGATTTAATGTAGGGAATCTCATCTTCCCTCAAAGGATATGCATGTGCCTCCACTGAGGGTATGTAAAACAATGTTCTGTGGCTTTAAAAGGCAATTAATTAATTAATTGATCTATTCATCCAGCTCATGTTTGCTGAGGTTGCAAGGTTGGTGCTGTACAGATTGTAAAAATTGATAAGATACAAATGTTGACTCTAAGATGCTTATAAATAAGAGATTTCAAAAGATGCATTCTAAAATATTTCAGAGTGTTTTGAACACTGGTAGCATTTTCAGAATAAATGTGTGTGGATTCCTAAAATCATGTCTTTGAGAAGACTGTTGGTATCATTGTTTATCTATTTGTAAAATCATATCATTCATGTTATTCTGTAGTAACTCCAGCTATGTTATCATCATGGAGAATACAACCGAAGGAAGTCTTCAAGAATTCTTCTTTGCCTTCATTCTTTACTGGAAATTTTGCAATGGGAGTGAACTCATAGATTAACTCCCCCTTTCTTCAAGTTTTCAAGCAATGATCTAGGGATTACCTTTTTGGAAGATGAGCTTCGGATTGACCAATGTTCCAAAAATTTAGAAATTCCTGTCCTTTCACTGAATACTCCTGATTTTTCCTGTGTTATTTAGTACAGTGGCAAAGAGTGAACTCAAATAAGACTTTCCCATTTTTTTCTCAATTACACATCTATCCTTGTTGCCTTGCTATTTTAGAATGTAACTTAATGTATATAATTAATAAAGTAATAACTATTCTCAAGTTAATGAATAAAACTGAAATATCTTCAACTGAAGACAGAGTAAATACATGTAAGCTAATATTGTTAAATCCAGAAAAGTGTACAACAAAGAGTTTTTAATACTGAAGATTTCTACTTTGCAATTTACCTTCTTTCTACCCACCTTAACTTCGATTTTTTATGAGTTGTCATCTTACAATTGACTCTGAAGTCATTATTGTCCTTGTATCAGGGGTTAATATGTTAAACCAGGTCCTAAGAGTTTCCTTTTTCTTTGCATGTGCCACTCAGAAAAACTCTGTGTGTGTGTGTGTTTAAATCCAAATGCTAGTTGAATTCAATATACTTGTAATAAGTGGCAGCATTCATACAACATTCACTTATTCTTTGTCCTGTTGTGTATTCTTCATATGGGCTATTAGACAAAATTGATAATTTTGTAAAACATGATTTTTTTACACTAAAAATTCTCACAAATCACAGAATAAATCTATCCCCAAAACTCTACAGATAAGGGATCACAAACCACAGCAAAACATACATTTTCCTATTTGATATCACTTAAAAACTGGAAAAAATATATACTTCATTTATTCATTTCAGTTTATATAAAATTTAATAAGAGGTAGATTGTCTTTAAATGACTAAGAACACCAGCGTATTTGGTTCTTCTGGCTTCAAATAGCTAATAATTATTATTTTAAGCTGATCAGGAATTGTGATCCCTTTTGAAAAATAATCTTTTTTATTTGTTTAATAAGAATATTAATTAAGAATAGCAGAGTGTCAATTAAAAAATTAAGGTTGGAACATGAGGAATATGATATGTTCTCAACAGAACTTTAAATACACAGACGTTGAAATTGGCACAAAATTGCTGAAAGGATCACCACTTTTGTTGTTTTGGTTTTGTTTTTGTTCTTTACCTTGTTATTTTTTCTATGAAACAAATAGGGTCAGTTTGGATACATTTGAAATAGTCCTTTGATAGCTGAGAATCTGTCAAGTGACATTAAAATACAAGGAAAAGATAGCAAAATCATACTCCACCAGCCCATCCAGTTCTGCTTTCTTCTATATGCTCCTGGGTCTAAAAGAAAGAAAGATCACATCAAGCATACTGTTAGGAGAACAGTTTTTCCTAAATATAATCTGGGCATTTGAACCAGTTAAGTGCTGCCTACTCAAACTGTACTATTGCTAATTGAGTAACTTCACACTTCAGATGACCATATTCAAAATCTTGTACATCCGCACTATTGCAACCACATGAGTAATGTAAGAGCTGGATCTTTCTGCAAACCTTCAAGAATTCTGGTTTAATTTTCCATGAAGCAGTGCCTGGAATTATTACATCTGTGGAAGCCTAGGACAACCCCAAGCACTTAGCGTCACGTAGCATTTTACAGTGGAGTTTAATTTTTTTTCTTAGTCCTATTAAGTAGGTAGGAATTTTAAAATGTGCACTGGATCTTATTTTGGTGTATATTTTAGCATAATACAATCCATCATTTATTGAACAAAATTTAGTAAGCTTAAAAGGATGAATAGGCTTTCCTAGACAAATAGAGAAAGAACATTCTATGTGAAACGAACAACACAGAGACCAGGCCAGCTTAGTAGACCACAGGTGTGGTTCAATAAGGCTGAGCGGAGGGTGACTACTGAAAAGAGTTGAAGATGAGGAAAGATGCAGGGGTATCAGAAACATCCTGGAGAAATTCTGATGCCACTCTAGGAAGTTTGGACTCCCCCTCTGGGTAAATTCTTTGAAGGATTTCAAAAATCACAATTTCGAAAATATAATTGCGAACATAATAGAGAGAATGGATTAGAAGTGAGTAAGATCGAAGGAGGTGGAGAGATCAGTTGGAATGCTATTGTAATGCTTGGGAAAAGGATGATAAAGGCCTACATCTAGATATCGATAGTGAGGACAGGCCAGAGAAGATGTAGCCAGAGATACTTAAAAGTTCAAATCCTCAGAATAAATTTGAGGGGCCAATGGTAACCAAAACCTCTGGTATAGATAAAAATCACCTAAAGAGTAAGTTGAGAGTTGTGGCAAAGACTATAAGATTATCAGCAATCATTTTCTCTTTTTGCTAGGACTACAGCCGGGCTCCATTTCCCAGGCCTCCTTCCCATAAGATGTGGTCCTATGATAAGTTCTAACCAATGGTGTGTGAGCAGAAGTGACTCATTCCACTTCTAGGCCTAACCTATAAAAACCTCTTGTGCATGATTCTCCATTCCCTTTTCCATCCCCCAGCTGGATATTGGTGGTCAGGTTTGAATGACTTTGGACTAACCTTGGAAATCACTAGATAAGACAGCAGAAATGCCATCAACCTGAGCACCCCATCTCCCACCCCTCACCATTCCCCACTCACTTGGACTCACTAGTAGGTGGTTACATGAATGTGCAAAACATTTCTATTGTCTTAACCCACTCAATTACTGGGAGGGTTTTATTGCTGTTATAGCAGTTAGCCTATCCTGCGAATACATTAATTTGGAGAATAATAAGATTTCCAGAGAGCAGAAAAGAATTGCTGGAAACAAAAAGAACAGTCAGTGAAGAAGAAAGAGAACCATGAGTGCGGGTACTGTCATAAAAATCAAGGGAATAATAAATCTTAAGGCACAGCTTTGCTGTCTAACTCAATGTTTTGTTGTTCTTAAATCAGAAAACGTGTTCCACGTACTTACCAAATTATTTGGAAACAGAGGTTGTTTTGAAATCCTAAGGTTAATTAAACCTGGTATTCTGAATTTAATCACTGTTTTGGGCCATAAAACTAAAGCTTATATTCCAAGGACTTCCACATCTCCTTGAATAAGCATCTTATATACTCTGTCAGTTTGGATTAAAGTTGTCCCTGATTTTGATAAATTAGAATTTCAGATTCCAAAGCAATTGCTGTTTTTAAATGCCTAGGTTTGAGAACTAAAAATTGTATCTAAATGACTGATCTTAGAGTTTTAAACTAATAAAATTAAAGCAATAATTCGTCATACCTAGATTCAATACAAACATTGAAGATATATTCCTCCAAAGCTGATTTATCAGATGAATGGTTTCTAATTAACTACCACAATCAAATTTATTCTTTTCTCCCCCCATGCTACTGCATTAAAGCCAAAATCTTTCTGTTTTGTATATCAAAATATAAATAAGATAAAAATAAGCTTCTAGCATATTCCATCAAAATTAGTCAAGCTTCTTACAGGGTAGTGATTTAAAAAATATTTTTAGCCCGAGTAATGTTGACTATTATAGTCCTGATATATTTCCAAATAGATTCATATGACTCTTTTCTTGCAAAACATAGTGTCCTAATTTCAAGATGGAATTTAGTGATTTACTTTGATTGCTCTGTGCTTTTTTTCTTACTTTATAAAATAGGTTTGTTCTATATTTGGTTTAATGAAACATGTCTTCATAATTAGAAGTCTTATGAAATGTATCCATCAAATTTCCTATTTAAAGAAAACATTTTGTATTTCTTAGTCTTTAATATGAGTACTTATGAACAGGCTCATTTTAAAGCTTTTAGATTGCTGAAGTACTTGTCTCACTCATTAATTTAACAGATTATGTTTGGATTTGAACAATAGAAACAATTAAAACTCAACAATAAATCTATGCCTAATTTTCAAGTTTTTTTCTCCCTAAAATTAGCACGGTATGGAATACTCTCAAGATAACAGGAGAGCAGGATAATTTGATCCGATATTTCATGTCATAGTCTCAATTACCTGCTGTTAATTTTAAAATGGGAATATTTGGCTTTCTTTTGATAATATCCATTTCCTTTGAAATTTTTATTTTTCAATTTTGACACTGAATAGAACATAGCACCATTTGCATTTTTTCTTTCTTCTTCTTCTTTTTTTAATAGAACACATCTATTTCCCTAATACACCCATCTTATTTTTTCACCCTCCTTATTTTGTTTTTTTTGACTGCCAATCCTATTATCTCAAAAGGATAGATCTCCGTCCTAACTCAGAACCAGACGCCTTATTTCTCCAATGTTACACTGTTTCAGTTAGTCTTTTTCTCCATGCAGTCTCAGTGCTAAAGTCATTCAAGAAAACAAGGGGTATCTTACTTATTTAATAAAAATAGTGGACTGTGAGTGAAGAGGGAGTTTTTTGCAAAGCAATCAAGAGTTGAATGCTGTAATTCTAGCCTTATAATACAAAATGTTAGCTACAGATAAGTCCCCCCTCATATACTTTCATCTTCAGAAATAAACCTCTGTGGTTTTAATATAACCTACCTTTGGACAATCCCATGTCTGCCAGCCTTCCCTGAAATCACATATAGACAGAACTGAAACATTCTGGATTCTTTTTAGCCACTGCAAGCATATTCGTTCATCAGTAACCCATGTGAGCCAACTGAAGTAATAATCACTGCAAATAAAGCAAAACAGGGAGTCACAATCATAAACCAGTATCACATCAAATAATTTAAGTTCTACTTTCTAAAGGATGCATTTTATTATTATGAAATATGTATTCCATAGATAAGGAAGGTAAAATTTTCCCTTCTCTACAGAGAAGGCTTAAATATACTTGCTGAATTTTATTTTATTTATTTTACTAATTTTTTCTTTTTAAGAGAGAGAGTGCACATGAGCCCAGGGCAGGGGAGGGGGCAAAGGGAGAGGGAGAGAGAGAATCTTAAGCAGGCTCCAAGTGCAGAGCTTGATGTGGGGCTCCAAGGCATGACCCCGAGATCATGACCTGAGCCAAAATCAAGAGTCAGATGCTTAACCTACTGAACAACCTGGGCACCCCATACTTGCTGATTTTTAAAGAACATCTATAAGGGAGCTCATTCATCTAAATGGAATTATTATATGCTTGGGTTTCTTCTCATTTTGGATTTTTACATCTTAAGAAACATTTTAAGACATGAGGCCAAGCTATTGGTCAATCTAGAGGGGAAAAGCATTAAACTGGTGATTTTTCGCAGGTAAACTCAATGTTTCATTTTTTAACTAGTTGAGAGAACGCCCAGCGTGGTAAAGGCCCATCTTTCTCTCCAGGCAGGCTTGTGTTGGAAGCCGGGTTTTAACTGTGACCATGATCAGGGGTTGAAATTCAGGTTTACTATAATAATCAGAGGTGATGTACACTAAGGAACCCAAATGACGCTCGGCACGTCGTTGGTGTCACCGAATGGCAACAATTATTACTCGGCTCTGAGGGTGAAGCCGCAGGTAGAGAGCATCGATGTAATTAAACCACAGAATTTTGGACATTGATGTTTAAAAGAAATCCCAGAACTGGAAGGGTCTCTGGCTCAGATTCTGCTTTTACCTCCTACTAGTTATACTATTTAAGGCTACTTACTTAACATATCTGTGCCTCTGTTTCTATATAAAATGGGAATAATAATATTACCAAACTCAAAGCTTGCTAGAGAGTTTGTGGAGAGTGCTTAAGGTTCTTGAGAACTCTGCCTGCTCCATGGTGGTACTGAGAAAATGTTAGCTCTTCCTATTAAATTGTTAATATTTTATAGATGCCCCAACAAGCCCCTTGACTCCTTCTACAGTACCCTTTCTATCATTCCATTTGCCTCCTAAGGAGAATGACACTTCAAAAGAAAAAAAAAGACGTATTTGGTTTTAATCAACTAGATTGGGGTTGGGGGAGTAATGGATCATCCAAAAAAATAAAGCCATTTTCAATTATCCACGAGTGGATTCACCCTGGCAGGACGCAGCAGAGGTCTGTGCTGAGGTTCTTTTCCCTGTTAGTGATCAATTGCTTGGCCCTGGCTGACTCCCCTTCATGGGGCAGCAGGAGAGAAGCCAAGCCGTGGCCTGCTAGGGTTCGGGAGGTAGTAAGGAGGCCCACCAGGCAGGGCGTAGGGGACCTCTTGCCTCTATCTGCTCCAACCAGAATGACCACAGAGGACTGAGGGAGGGCTGAAGGGTTGCTATAATCGGGGCTAATCAGCCAATATCTACATAGGGCACCATGCTGGGGAAGTGAGACCGCTTCATGTCCCTGTCTACCTATAGTTAACCCCATAGTTAACCCCAAACAGATAATTGGACACCCAAATAATTGTGGATAGACAGCATCCTAGTAAAAATAAAATGCTAATATTTGGAGAGGGTTGGCTTATCTTCTCTAGTTTGTCATGCGTATGTGATCAAGCACGATCTATAAACGCTGGGCTGGAGAGAAAGCAGACCTGTGTTGAGAGAAGCCATGCTGAGAACACATAGGAATTTAACTACTAGCCTACTGATCCCAGGTTTACATTCACTCCTCTGAGGGAGCCTCAGACTGATCACTACGATCATCTTTATCTGTGTGAAAGAGGCTAATATTTTAAAATCAACATAAGAAATGTGTTTGTGATTTTTTTAAATTTGGTTGTGTGTTTGGGTTTGCATGCCAATTTTATTTATTTATTTTTGCTTAGAGTATACACATCATAAACTCACTAGAAAAGAAATGTAAATCCCAATTAAGAAATTTCAGTGTTAAAATTCAGTTTAAGATAGGAAGCAGCTGAGTTTACTATACCTTGAAGCTATCATTGCTGGAACTGGCACTTCTCTGGGACCCACATGCTCAGGATAAGTGGTATCGATAATAAATAACCGAACAACAGGATTCTTAGCTCCAGCCTGCCAAAAAATTGGAGATATATATATATATATATAAGCTCATAAAATTCTAATTATCACCACCATATTAAAGACACTTTAGGAATTTTATAAGCTAATGATATAAAGTATATTACTGTTGAAAACATTCTAATTATAACATGCCCAGGAATCCCATCTCAATTTTACTTGCACGGCAATTACAAATATTGTGTCAACCAGAGTGAAAAACACATATTTTAAGTGATTAATGAGGGAGCTTTAATTCATAGGGAAAGAATACTTTGGATATGAAAATGCAGTTCTATAATTGATATTATCTTTTCTGACTTTCAAAACAGATATGTCCTATTATTATTATTAGGATAAGTATAATAATAATTTCTCCATGTGCTAGAGGGAGTGTAGAGGGGAGGACAGTGTAAAGAATAAATAATGAAAGATACTCTTTGCCTTGCACCCTGTAATTTGGTCTAGGACAATCATCACTCAATCTCCTAGCGGTTACATTACTACTGCTATCATTCCCCCAAATTAGGGAAATGTCACCTCCAAATAAAGTGCCCGTGGAATTTGCACTTTTCTTGTTTTGTACTTTCTGTGCTATTATACACCCTAAATTTACATGACAGTGTAGTTCACACCCAGACAGCTTCTTAGAGTTCCTGTTATTTTAACACAGAAAAAGAGAGTCTTATAATTGTTAAACAATTTAAGTCCACGAAGTTTAGGTTCACAGCCTTAAATGACTCCATGCTGTTTGGATTTATCTAAAGAACTGTCCAGGCCCTCCTCTGACCTGTCTCCCTGTGAGATTTAGCTAGGGCTTTAGGCTTCTTTCAGGTCGTCTCACCTCTCAGTCTAACATCAGATGTTTCAACAACTTCGGTCTTCAAGGAAACGTGAAAATTTGGGTTCCAACTTCTCTGCCAGTGTCAGTCAGTCCTCAGTACTGGGTTCCTCCGTCTCTTCCTGCTCCCTTCCACCCTCCTAAAGACCCAAGTTCTTTCACATCTTGGGCCCCAGGAACCACACTCTTGCTTCCAAATATCTCCAGCTTTCAGACTTTTTACCCAGCCATTGAGGGGTCTCCTACCTAAACATGCATCTCCTATACACTGCCTTTTCTCAGATGACTTTTAACATAAATTTTAGACTATCTGCTATTTTTATTTCTCTTACCACAATCACTTTGACTCGCATCAAAAATCACTTGTGCGTATGCACATCTGTCCATCTTTGTCACATATAGGCACCCACTGGATCCATCTGTAACAGTGTTCTCTTTCGCAAGTAAACACCATAGCGACTAAAGAACAAAGAAGTATTTTCTAAAATCACTTCTTGTGAGAGAGGACGATTTATGATTTGATTTGATCCCCTTTCAGATTTTTTGTCTAAATCAAATCGGGATATGGTGCTTCTCCACCGTGACCTTGCCGTTCTCCCACTACAGACATGGGGCTGAATGAAAAGTGTGTACACTGAGAATTCTAGAATGGTTATACAAGAAACTTTAAACTCCACGTTTAATTCCTCAAGGAAGAAACTAGGCTTACAAGCCTAACCTACCTTGTATGTCCAGAAAAGATCATAACACATGCCTGTTTCTACCTGACAGGAACATCAAGTTCAACATTTGTATTTTCCATTCTAGTTTGCATTTACATGAGAATTCAAGAGGGAATTGCAAAACAGAACTTTACCCTGAATTTGGAGCACGAAATATGAAAAATTAAAATTAAGTTAAGCTTGTTTTTCCTCCATAATCTAGACCATATGTTTTTCAAAGATTCTGCGATGGATTTTGCAAAGACTACTTCATCCAGCACAACCAGATGTCCAAAGCAACAGACGTCCACATAAATAATAGAGCACAGTACAATGTTTGCCTTACAATGCACAAGGATAAGAAGCTCTCCAAACTTGTTGATCCCACCTCTATTCATGGTATTGGTTGCTCATTTTGACACCGGAGAAATGGAAGCATCTGCTAAAAGTACTCAACATACCTTTGGGTATGGAATATTTATTGTTCTAGGATATTGTTCATCACCAAAATAGGAATAGGCAATAACTGGTATCTCTGTATCATTAAATTCTGCATATGCCAAAAATTTTCCATTAGGAGACCACCAGAGAGCATATTTTGTAGCAAGCATTTCCTCTGAAAGACAAATACAAGCATGTTAATTACAGTTATAACTGACTCTTAAGATCATTGTAAATGCTTCAAAATACATTGTATTAGCCATTTATTGACTGAAATAATGTATTTAATGTGGATGTAACATATCCCAAAATTTGGTTATTAAAAAGGACAATCTGAGTTTAAAGAAAGAGTTTAACCTTATACCTCATATCAAACATCAACCAGTCTTCTTACGAATTGGTATTAAATCAGAAATGTAATTATTTAAGTAAATTAATTAAACATTTCAACAATAAGTAACCTTTTCCCTTTGGGACAGCTTCTGGTTTTTATAGTCACCTCAAGTAGCCCAAACAAGGGGAACTGTAATTATATTACAGAGTGACATAAATGTTGGAAGATGACTTTTTATCCTAGGAATATTAAAAACAACAACAACAACAACAACAGCTCAGTTATATATTTTTTAGTAAAGGCAAGGACTACAAGACCTTTTAACGTCCAGGTGAGTCCTGGATCCTACATGACCTAGAGAGAGGACACAATTCACGAAAGCATCAAAACCTAGGAATATTTCCCTGCAAAATTACGTAGATTGCTGTTTCGTTTTGGAAGAAGCTTATTTCTCAAGAAAAAAGAAACCTGAGGAAATGTACTAACATAGCATCTAAAGACCATATACTCTTGAAATATAAATTATTACTACCACTTTATAATGCTTATGAAAATAAACTCTCCCAGGCCGATTATTAGATTTTGCTCTTTCAGAACAGGCTCACCCTGTTCCTAACCTGATAACAGCTTTCAGAAATGCCACCATTCATCTCAGTAACATACCACTCATCTCCATTTTACTAAATATATGCAATTATTTTTAATTAAAAGCCTAAAACAGCAACAGTAGAAAAAGAATACAGCTTACCTTCATACACCCAGTCTGGGATTCCATTGAATATTTTATTTTCTTTTCCATTATATGTTATTTGAAAAGGTGGGTCTTCTGGTCTTTGTTTCAAATAGATATTGTTTTGATAGACATATGCCTAGAAGTGGTGGTAAGTTAGTTAATAAGGAGAATTCCATAAGAAATACAATGAAGTCTGTAAATTTGTATGAACTATTTACCTAATACCTGCAAAATGAGTGGTAATCCAGATGCAAAAAAGACTCACAACGAAAATATCGTTTTAATAGGTCAAAAAACCAACCAACTCACATTAACAACAATTATGATTTTTGAAGTCTGTATCAAATAAAGCATAGAGTCTACTATTGTATTTGTAGTTTTATTACCCAAATAAATAATTGTGTATATTAACAGAAAGTCAAATAAATCTTTGAATATTAATAGCTAGCCAGATCTAATCTTTATTTAGAGTCCTTAAATAAGAGCTTGGACAAAATTTCATGTTGTCTGAAGCTAGTCTGGGAAACTTGTGAAAACCATATTTTTCCTCAGCTTTCTGGCACAACGCATTCTGGCTGAGTATGAGGATAAAGTTTTTGACTGCGATATTTAAAGAAGTCTATCCATGAGCTTGAGATTTTGCGGAATTCTCAGATGAGTTTCAATTTATCAAAACTCTTCCCGTTTTTAACCACTAAAATAGTCATGAATTTTTTTTTTTTCCTTTCAGGCAGGGAAATTTAACAAAGGCCAAAATCAAATGGCTCCTCTTTTATTTAAATGATTAAACACTTCTATAATTTAAACACTTACTAATTTACTCCCAACAGGCGACCAGCATAAATACTGAATTGGACGAGGAAGCTCATTTCTTCTTATAAACTCTCTAGAAGGAAAAAAAAAGAAAGAAAAAATAATAATAAACCTTGCTGTTCAATGAAAAAAACATCTCTGTAAACAGAAAAAAGTAAACAATAACAATGACGGATCATCCCCTGCTTCTTGAAACCTAACAGAAAGAAGGTGGTAGCAATGGCACTAGACACATTGAGTAGTAGTTGGGGTTCTTTACTAGTTACTTAAGTCACTTAACTTCTCCGGGTCTCAGTTTTCTGACGTCTATATTGAGGTGAATTAAAGATTTATTAAAGATTTATAGGCTGTGAAAGTGGGACTGTTTCTAGAAATTATCTAATGGAACCCCCTCGTTTTATAAAAAAGGAACGTGAGGTTCGAGGGATATGACTTTTTAAAATCACATCACTGGTTCTTGGCAGACCCCTAACTAAACTCAAGTCTCTTAACCCTCAGGACTGTAAAATCTGTACACATCAGGCTGAGATGGTCGATGAAGTGCCTTCCAGCTCTCAAATGCTATAATTGTGCTGAAGTTTAATATGTACTCTTCCACATTCTCATTTACAACCCCCATCTCTGTGAATGCATATGCATTTCAAATTTTGAAAATAAGATGCCATTTGACAATCTCCCCAGGGATCTGACTTGAAATCAGAAAAGGAAAGGAACATCTGATCTCAAGCTAAACTGAAAAACAGATCATACACTGGGCAGTATGCCTTAAGCTTGCAAAGTTCTCCACCCATGGGGAAATTTCAAATATCTTATTGGCCCAAAATCTCACTTTGATTCCTAGAGTCGCCCTGCAAATACTCAATTGACTAACTCGCACTGTGGAGCTTTTGTAGTTCTTCAGCAAGAATGTGCTCAGATTTTTACAAGTGCTAAAGAGTCATAGGCTGCCGTGCTTAAGTTTTGCCTATTATCTTCTTGAAGATTGCATCAATGGTTTTGTTAAGAATGTTTTTGTAGAGACACAAAACCAGATCTGCCTCCAATGTATAAATTGAGGACCCTGAAGAAAGACTCTTTGGCCTCCCCCTCCAATAACTAACTTTAACCTGGATCTAACATATGCCTGACATTTCTACTTTTCTCATCCTTTTAAAGTTTGGACACATGCAAAGGCTTGTAACACACATTCCTTTGATGTAACTTCTTCAGTCACGGAGCCGGAGGCCTAGCAAACCATGAGGGAACATGGGCAGGTCAGTTTTGATGGGGGAAGGAGTAATGCCCCTGGAAGAGAGAGGCCACCGGTGCTGCAGTGAGAATCCTGCCTGCCAGAGTATGGTTTATGAGCAGCAGGTGCCGGGAAGGGCCAGAGTATATTAAAAGACATGAGGGCACAGGCAAAGGAATGATCCGGAAAAGAAAACCTTCTTCACCTGGGTACAGTTCTGTGTCAAGCCAGGGTTCACGCTACCTTGACATTGTAACACTGTCTTAGGTTTCCATATGCTGTGGAGTCATCTATCCAAGCATGCAGACAGCACCAAGCTGAAAATCTCAGTACACAGTCTCTTCAAGACTGGCAAGTCACCACAGCTGCCATTTTCTGTTTTCTAAATAACTAACACTATGAGAGAAAGTGGAGGAGGCTGCTTACAAAGGCTGTCATCTCCTCAGTACTCCTTCCCATGCTTGAAACCAGAAGTATCTTCACTTGCTCTGTGGTAGATTTTTATAGACTCTTCAGAAGCACATAGAAAACTTGGAATTAGTGGTATTTGGTCTTGCCTTGAATCTCAACATATTTGTCATCCCTCACTTCCTAAATTATGCTATATTTACCTGACCAAAAAAAAAAACAAACAAACAAACAACACAACAATCTGGAAATTAGATAGTTGTGCAGAAAAGAAAGGAAGAAAGAAAAAAGGAAAGAAAGAAAGCAAGTAAACAGTGGTATGACTAAATTCACTGCACAAAAGCTAAATATTTAAAATGATTCTAGGCCATAAAGCTTATACAAGCCATAATTAAAATATTAGTATCGTCATCTTCTTTTGCAATGCTGTTTTATTTGTTGAACCTCAACATGGATAGGACGTGGAGAATTTCAAAATGATTAAAAGAAAAATAAGGAAATGTTTAAAGCCTTAAGAAATTGTGTTGAAAGAGTAAGGTTTTTACTTCACTAGTTTCAAGTTTTCTTGAGAGTAGGGTTAGTGCCTTGAGTTCATGTGTCTCTCTCCTATATATGCTTTTCACATAGTAGGTGTTCAATAAATACTTTTTGAATTTGGTGATGATGTGGATACAGACAAGAGAAGGGCTCAGACTACATTAGGTAAGATTCTACTTTATGTAGAGCTCCTTTTTTTCAATTTGACAGTTTAAGATCAGAGCTATTCTTTTCTGAACATTTAAAACAAGTAGATTTTTTTTTGAATTTTTGTGCTCTTGCTGAACAAAAGAGGAAATAGACCATAAAATTTTTCAATACCTCTTCAAGCCATATAATTATTTTTCCCTTTTATATAACAGCAATAAGATATCACATTAAGATGAGTAACTAAACCAATTCATTGTCCATACTTAGAGTGATTTTTCTAAAGTGTAAATCTGATCATGTCATTTACCATTTAAAACCCTTCAGTGATTCCCTATTGTCATCAGAACGACATCTAAACTCTTCTTAATGGTTTCCTCATTATTATTTGGCCCCTGCTTCCTGGCCCGGTCTCCTTCCCCACCTCATGCCACCTCTCACTAGTCAGCACGCCCTTCTCCAATTTCAACTCAACTGACCTACTTTGAGTTTCTGGAACACTCCATGCTCTCCCTTCCCTTCGGGTCTTTACATGTTATTCCTTCCGCCAGGAATTCTTCCACTAGGTCTTTTGCCTACCTACTCACTCCTTTTTTTTTTCTTTTAAATTGCAAATATTTCAAATAGTTAAACATTACAAATAAAAAAAGAAAATAATGTAATAGATGACAATCTACAACCTAAATTTAAGAAATACTTACATTTTGCAATTTCAAGAACAATTAATCTAAAGACAATTAATGGAGTATGTATTCAGGTGCAACAAATATTGTATCTCCTTCCCTCCTGCTTCCTTCCCATGAAGTATCTACTCTCCTGAAAGTAGCGTATCATCCCCACACCTGGGTTTGTACTTTCAGTACATATGTTTACTTCCATAAATGGTATGTTTATAATTTGGTGTCTAAAGTAGGGAAAATAAAACTGCACTGTGTGTAAAGTTACAAAATATTAGTCAAATAAAAAGAGGTAAATACTCCTTAACAGTATTTCCTTCAATTTCTTAAGTTTTATGGGTACACATACACTTAAGGAAGTAAGAAACAAAGATCAGTAACAAGACAATGTAGTCTTAACCTCAAATCAGAATTTGGATGGAAAAACTATAGTAGATGTAAGTAGTATGAATAAATAGACATGCAATCATGAAATTTTACCCATTATTGAGGTCGTAGATGTGATATGTTGCTGTGTAAGAGTATCTCCAAAGCTGTCAGAAAGAAGACAGACGATGACAAATTACGATTCTTAAAAAGCTTATGTTAATAATGTATAATCACAAATCGTTCAACTCAAGTGTCAGAATTATAAAAGGACAATTTTCACAAGGCACTAGGAAGGATATGTTTCAATTCCAAAAGAGTCTTCGTTTAAAGAGTCTTACTGTGGACTTTTGTGCTGTTTGTCTAAGTTCCAGAACTAATCTCAGCAGTGATTCAACCCTCACTCCATAAAAAGCATATCCGAAGACATTTCTTAATATAAAAAGCTTTTCTTTGACACACTCTCTCCTAAGAATTTTCCCTTTATGCTTTACCTTGATTGAAGTGAAACCACTATGATCTCCATGGCCATAAGGGTTACCCTACACCTGAGTTCATGACAATGATACCCTCTAAAATTAGGTAACGAATTTTATTCAACACAGAGTTTTGTTACAAAATGTTTGCCTTGTTCAAAGGTAATGCTTTTTAAAAATAATAGAAATTAGAAAATAAATAGAAGATATGTAGCTTATAATTCCTCCTGAAAAAAAAAAACTGCTCTTTTTCTCATTAAGTATAGTTGTTCTGTGGTGGGTGAGTAATACAAGTATTATTTTTTTGTTTCTTAAAAGAGCTTTCAAACTCTTGGCAAAGAAACTCTGACTGGTTGAAACATGTCTTCCTAAAGACTGCTAGTGACCCGAACTTGGTCCATTGGAAAATAATCAGCAGACAGAACAGCAGGGGAGAGGAAAGATTAACTATTCATTCTGTATATTAAGAGAGTTTTACATCTCAGATAGGATATGAAAAATGGCAGTTAAAAGGTTGTCTATCTAAAGGTAATTATTAGAAGTTTAATTTGATAACAAATTCTTTTGCCTTCTTGCAAAAAAAAATAATTATCTTGAAGTTATGTAAGTAGAAAAATACAAGATAATTAACTTCCCTCTACAACTTCATTCAGGTTCGGGAAATTAAGTAAGGGTAAATGGTTATGGTTTGGTGGGATACTTCTACTCCAGGCTTTTGAACCACAGATTTAAACCCTGGTCTATCACTGCCTGTATATTATCTTACTTGAGCAAGTGAGTTAAAAAAGCGACACCTTGATTTTCCCATTTTCAATAATAATAAACTTTCATGAGGTTAAAACATGTAAGAATTAACTAACGATTTATGAAGTCAAATAGCTTTAGAAATACAAGTATAATTCTCCCATTTCTGATAAATATCGGTGCCTCGAAATGCAGTCCCCCCCCCCCCCAGAAGACAGTAGTTTCTACTACTGGATGATAACCAGACAAGTACACAAAATTCTAAATTATTTGTATATGTTTTAGTTATGTTTTGGGGATTCATCGAGAACCCACATTAACTTCTTGACTATTTAGACATAAAAATATATTCTTGCTTCCTCTTACTTTTATAAGCCAAACTGCAGATTAGTAAGAGATATAGACAGATATACCCAAATTAAATTGTCCATACCTTTGAATAATCACTTTCTAGATATGCAAATTGCCGATCAGGTGATAAGCCATAATTTGAAGCATTCACGCTTTTCTGGAATTATAAAGAAGTTGATTAGAATACAGACAAAAAAATACCCAGAGCCATGTAAATGTGTAGTTCTAAAAGGATATCATACAACTGATATACTCCTACATACATATGCTTTCAATGCAATTTTTAAAAATGTTTACATGGTACTTACTGTATACAAAGAAATTTATTAAACACTATGGGAGGAAGATGTGATAAATAGGACATATTCCGTGATTTCTAGAAGCTTAACATGTTAAACTTGAAAACAATGTATTGCAGATTAGAAAGTTCTATTAAAGAGATATAAATATAGCATTGTAAAAGCATAAGAAAAAAGAAGTGTTTAAATCCAAATGAGCGGATCATTGATTGTGCAAAGGAGGACAGTATCATCTGAGCTTGATCTTAAAATGTTAGCAGGCTTTTGAGGGCGGAGAAAGCAGGAGGCTTGAGAGCTCGGGAGACAGAACAGCATGCACCTACATTTCATAGCTCTTGTTTCTTGAGCGCGTATTCCGTGTTAGGTGCCGTCCTACCACATTCAGATGTTGCATCACTTACCTCTTATAGTAACCCAGAGAGGGATTATTCTTCCTACTCTTTAGAGAGAGAAAATGAGGCACACCGTGGCTGGTGTAGTGAGGAACCTTATGTAGCTTTCCATAACTAGGGAGTTGACAGAACCTAGAGCCTCGGTTTGCCTCATGTAAGGACTGAGTTCTTGACTTTTGTTTCTTTTCTTTTCTTTTCTTTTCTTTTTTTAAGATTTTTTATTTATTTATTTGACAGAGATAGACAGCCAGCGAGAGAGGGAACACAAGCAGGGGGAGTGGAAGAGGAAGAAGCAGGCTCCCAGCGGAGGAGCCCGATGTGGGACTCGATCCCATAACGCCGGGATCACGCCCTGAGCCGAAGGCAGATGCCTAATGACTGCGCTACCCAGGCGTCCCTGAGTCTTGTTTCTTGCTACACTTTGTCCACAGAGAAAGAAAGATGCTAGGCGATTGAGAGGAGGCAAGGACAAGTTGTCTAGTGTGACTAGAAGAGAGAATTTGAGAATTTAGTGGGAGATGGAGCCAAGAAGGCAGATTGGGTCCAGATCAAGTGCGGAGATTTTGGACTCGGCCTTGATCAGTGAAGAGATGGCGAAGTTTTGGGGAGGAAGATGTTGCCGGATACATACCATGGTGGCATTACTCAAAATGGTATATGAGTCTCCTGTTTCAATATTGTAATATACTATATCATTATCTGTAGACTGATGAAGATATTCTTGTCCTTTAAACAAGAAGGAAAACAAACTTGAAATGATCTCCCTTAATAGGAAATACATTTATAAGAAAGAGAAACCTCTCTTATTTCATAGATTGACTTTGTTTTTCTTCCCTGTCCAGGATGGTGCTTTGTCAGATTTAAAATAATAAGTCGACAGTGGAAGGGAGAACAGGATGCTCTTTTCTACTCTCCACAAAAATGCCATATGTAGTAGTAGCTGCCCCAATATGACCAGTCCGGGGTGCTTGGGAATAAAATTTTCTCTGTGTTACAAAGAAGATAAACTAGTTTAAAATGGTATGTTTGTTTTGCAGCAAAAAAAATACATTACATTTGGGCTGTGTTTGATTTAGTTTAAAACCCATTTGATGTGCATTTTATTAAAAATTAAAATATTCATATTTGTTTAGTTGTCCTTAGATATAAACTATAATGTCATAAACATCTCAGTTCACCTTATTATTTGTTTGATTAGACTCCTTTGGCAACTTCCTATTTTTGAAACTTATGTGAAAACATCAGTTTTATGGCCTGGGAAATATTTTTTTTGTCAGGGTGGGATTTGTCCATTTCTCAGATTATCCAGATTGACAATGGAATTTCTCTTTTGGTAAAATTTTTATGACCTCTCCTGAATAGGTGCATATCTCCCATTTTTCAGATTATTCTAACAATGCACTCTCAGCTTTCACTCTCTTGTTGAAACTCTAACCGGCATCATTACTATTGGGTAAATGCAGTCCAAATGGTTCTGTCAAAGGTGCTTTGGTGGCCATTTGACTTATCTGAATAATTGTTCTTTCTTTCCATTTCAATTGATATGGCTTCAGTTACCATAGAAAGATGTTGGCACTAAAAGTAAAAAAATAAATAAAAACACACACACATTTTTTAAAGCCTCAAAAGGTAAAGAAATAATTCATTTACCTGAAATCCAGTTTGGGAAAAATGTTTTGTAGGTAAATGTTCCATTTAAAATATCCTTCAGTGTGAGTGCTCTTGTTGTACTTCCTTCAGAGTCATGAACTTTGGGAGAAATGGAAACATTATTACAAAAAAGATGATTAATAAATTAAATAAATCCTGAGCCTGTCTCTCCTCTGTTCTGTCTCATGTCATGAAAAGACCTGCTGGGGCACCTGGGTGGCTCACTGGGTTGAACTACCGACTCTTGGTTTCTTCTCAGTTCATGATCTCAGGGTCCTGGGATCAAGCCCCAGGTGAGGCTCTATGCTGAGTGTGAAGCCTACATAAGATTCTGTCTCTCTTTCTCTGCCCCTCCCCCCTTGCATGTGCATGCTCTCTCTCTCTTTCTCAAAATCACAAAGAAAAGAAAAGAAGAAAAGAAAAGAAAAGAAAAAAGAAAAGACTTGCCATTGCTAAACACTTGGCTTAAGTCCTGTCTTAAGATCTGTGAGTATTATTTCCTTGATAGGCTAATGAAGGCCTAGAGGGCCAGTTTGCTTGCCTGAGAGGACTATGAGGGTGGCCGGGAGGGCCGTGCTGAGCAGCCAGGATGCTATTCAGGCAGTGCGGAGTTGTCAGAGATTTTTAAAAAAAGATAAGATGATGATCGCACAACTCTAAACCTTGCAAAGCTGGGATTGCAGACTAGCCTAAAAACCTAGTGTTTCAAGCAGTTTATTGTGTTTTGTCCCCGATGCTTGGCTTGGATTACTCCTGGTGTAGCTGCAGCATATTTTAGCATCCCCTTTGGTCAGAAGCCATCAGCCCAAATCCTTACCTTCAGACCTCTCAAGAGAGGAGACATCAATGAACCTAGATAATTTCTTATCCTGACTGGGCCTTTTTTAAAGATAAAGTGGGCCAGAAAAAAAAAAAACCCACAAAAGCAACATCATCTATGCAGATGATCGTAAAAATTCTGGAAGTAGAGGTTTGCCATATCAAACCTCACCTAAGGTAACTCACCAATCACAAGCAAATTTCACCTATATTTGGATCCTCCGAAACAATTGTGTTTTTCAAACATGACTCTATTCTCAGAACACATTCATTATAGAGCTCCGAAACAGTCAGATACGCCAGATGGGTAGTATGGCAACCAACTTCCAATCCTCCTTCACATCCATATTGCCATTCTCCATCCCTCCCACCCTACCCCTTCTCCAGGCCATCCCTTACAGAACCAAAACTTAGAAAAATGTCCTCAACCTTGAATAGCATTTGTGAATCTGGTATGTGCCCATGCAAAAATAAAACTGTCGAAGATGAGAACTATAACTTCTTCCTCCTGCTAAACTCTCTCCTAGCTTCCCATAACTCGTGGGATAACGACCAAACAGGTTCGTCTGAACTGTAGGCCCTAGCCTGTCCGGGATGGCCCTCCTGTCCCTTCTTGCCTCTCTCTCGTTACTTTTTAGACTCCAAACATACTGGGTTTTCTGTTTTTCAGATACTTATTTCTTTCTCCAGGGCTTCTGCTCCTTTTTCCACCTTCTCCCCTCTCATTGCTTCTATTCAGACCCTAATGCTTAATATAAAGTTCACTTCTCTGGGAAACCCCTTCTGACCCCGGTTTAGATCTGTTTCCCTTGTTATACATTACCACAGGCCATGTTCTTTTTTAAAAAAAGCATTTGCCTTGATTTGTCACCTTGTATGTATTTGAGTGATTATTTTATTTATATTTCTCCACCTTCCACTGTATTCTCAAAATAGTCACTGTAAGGCCAGAGACCGTGTCTAGTTTTGCTCACCATCACATCCCTAGTATCTAGAACATAATAGGCATTTAATTAATGCTTGTTGGATGAATGAATACATGAAATGAAGCATGGGTGGATGGATGAATGGATGGATGGTTGGATGAGATTAATCCTCTCTTTTTTACAGGATCATTCTACTACTAATATCCTGTAGGGCTTTGGTGAGTCAATCCCTGGCATCACAGCTTACCCACCTGTAACAGTATAAAGGACTGGACTAGAAAATGGTGATAATACTTCCAGTCCCACCACACTGGCTTTGGAAATTCGAGACGCAACATGCTCTATAAGCTTATAATTACATAAATGTACAGCCATGTGATAAGAGTTAATTGACCAACTGGATAATAGCATCTTCTGCTATTTTAACTGATTCACACTGATGTATGTATACTCCATACGCTTAATTAGGACCCTGAATTATTTTCTTCATTTACTAAAAATTATTCTGGTGGCTACAAGAACGCAGGTGGCTGGTGAACCCTTTTGCAACTAGACACTAAATAATAACACTAAGTTTTGCTGTTTTTTAGGATGTTCTTCTTCTTATATTCTCTTTGAATTCTAAGTAAGGTTGTACGTGCCATACAATTATTCATAATAAAAGTTCTTCTATTTAATTAAATGGTCTTGTGTAAGATTTATACCACTGATTTTATTTTATTTATTTATTTAAAGATTTTTTGTTTATTTATTTGACAGAGAGAGACGGCCAGCGAGAGAGGGAACACAAGCAGCGGGAGTGGGAGAGGAAGCAGCAGGCTTCCCGTGGAACAGGGAGCCTGATGCAGGGCTCAACCCCAGGACCCAGGGATCACGCCCTGAGCTGAAGGCAGACGCTTAATGACTGAGCCACCCAGGCGCCCCTATACCACTGATTTTATAATTGCTATTCAATGAATAAAAGACCATTTTACTACAATAACACTAGAATACTTGTGAAGTATTTTAATTAAATTTTACTTAGCTCTCCTAAAAGTAAATTGCAATCTGTTTCTAATATAGCTAAGGGGAAATTCTAACACTATTTGCGGTGGAAATTACTTTCCTTTTTGAGATACATTTAATTTATATCTACATAATCCTGAACATATAGATGAAAAAAATTTTCGATTTAGTGAATCCCTTTATTGTGAATGCCAAAAAAACCCCCTCCTAGATAATTGCTTTTTAGAAAACATTTTTGATTTTAATTCAATAAATAAATATAAGCTTGGTGATTTACTTATTTGTTTTTATTTATTTACTTTTTTGTCTAGCATAAGTTATGCTTAGATTATGGCTAATGAGTTACATAATAGATTTTCCTTTTTAAATATCCTTGCATATAATTTTCCCTACTTGCAATTATGCTTAACTGAGAAATTCATAGCAGTTAATCTTCATTTCTATAGAAGGTTAAATTAAGCAAGCTAATTGAAATGAAACATTTAGCTCTATGCTTGGCACATGGTAATCAGTGAATAAATTTAGCTTTTGTTATTATCATAACTTATAGTATTCTTTCTGTATTTTTTCCTTTTTAAAAAATCTGAGTATGGTTGACATTAGTTTCAGGTGTACAACATAGTGATTCAACAAGTTTGTACATTCATTATGCTATGTTCACCACAAGCGTAGCTACCATCTGTCCCCATACATGGCTATTACAATATCACTACGTTCCTTATGCTGGGCCTTTTGCTCCTGTGACTTATTCATTCTATAACTGGAAGCTTGTATCTCCCACTCCCTTTCACCCATTTTGCCCAACCTCCTACCAAATAAATATTCTTGATCAGAGATTCCCAAACTAATCTGACCGCTGGAACTGTTTTGTTTTTAAATATCTACTAAAATCACAGTAAGGGGGGTTCCTGGATGGCTTAGTCGGTTAAGCATTTGCCTTCAGCTCACGTCATGATTGCAGGGTCCTGGGATTGAGCCCTGCGTCAGGCTCCCTGCTCAGTGGGGAGCCTGCTTCTCCCTCTCCCTCTGCCTCCTGCTCCCCTTGCTTGTGGGTGTTCTCTCTCTCTCTGTCAGATAAATAAATAAAATCTTTTTAAAAAATAATTTAAAAAACCACAGTACGGGAAATGCAGTTTCAAATTAGACTGGTAGTGTATATAATTAATGTTCACTTTCATGTTACCATAATGAAATTCATCAGTTGTGCTTGAAAATTTTGGTCACTTTATAGCTCCACTACTGAAATAGCACAATTATAATCATAAACAGAGTTAGTACTAATATCACATATATGGATAAATAAAATTTATAAAAATTAAGAGTTTCAAATTATTTTGAGAATGCCTACTCATTTTCCTTTTCATATCATGAACAATCATGCTGATCCTTGTCAGATTTCTCAAAAAGATTTTAGGGATTTGTTATTTACTCTGTTAGCACTTCGAATTCAGATTACCCGGAAAGTTACATTAAAGTGTATTTAATATTATTTCCTAGTTAGTCATTTATTTTAAATGGGTGCATAGTAGCTAGAAATGCCAATAATCTATTTATAGAACTTAGCATATGTCCTATTATGACTCAAAATATCTGAAAAGCATTTTTAAACTTGTATTAATTATACTACTAATTATTATAAGGATAATAAGCCCCACCAGCACCCAAGAAGTGATGAGTGGATGCACAGAAAACATATCCAGAGGAGCTAGTTATATTGATGTGGAAATAAGTAAGGTTCATAACACAGATTTAGGGTAGGCAACTGTTCTTAACGTCGCGTGTGGGGTAGCCAGGGCTCGAAAGGTGTGATTTTGCCAGAGCCAGGCTGGGATCAGTGCAATACCAAATCAAATGGGAAGAATTTAAATTAGGTATTCTTTACTTTCTCCTGAAAATGACCACATGTTCGTAAATGCAATGGAGTAATGTATCTGTTCTGAGAAGCCGCATTAGGTCACATATTATGAGTTATGAAACATGAAGTTTACTCAGAATTTCTAATCCAAGCTTTGGTTCTTTGTACATCTAGAAAGACCATAAACATAATTATGTTTCACTACACTATCAGTGTTAACCCCTGTATCAGCTACCAACAGAAATGACCTTCCATTGGGCTCTATGAAAATGCCATTGGCTTATTGCTGTCTCAATACTTACCTAAATTTATTGTACATGAACTGTTTTCATCTCTATATTCATGCGAGTTGTATAAAGCATAGGTCTTCACCCATGATAGCAGTCTGTATTTGATTTTTCTCACTATTATGTGCCCAGTAGCCAGGACAGCACTTGGCATAGAGTGGGAGCATGATAAGTATTTGTTGAATGAAGAAATAAATCAACTGAACAGATTTTATGTTAACTTACTGTCATTAATTCTCCCACAAAAATATGCCTGCCTTTACTCTTTACCTTCTTGACCACGTTGTGAATTTCATGTAAACACTCTTCTACCTGGACATGTCTTCATTTACAGAATGTATAAAAATTTAGTCTTTGGAGTCACCTGGATTCCTCCAAATTGACTGTTTTTTTGAAAAACAGATTCCTAATCTTTATCTCAAACCTATTGATTTGGAATCTCTAGGCCTTGGGGCCCTGGTAGTTTTTATTTTTACCAAGCCCCTCAGTTATGATTCTGCAATTTAGTGATTTCACTGAGTCTACTTGATTCAGTGAGCTCCTGTGCCTATCAGTGGAATCGCTCCTTGCCTATAAACTCCTTGTGCGTGGGTGAGGCTGGCTTGCATAGAAATCCATACCTCATAGACACAGATACCCTATAACCAAGTGTTGATCATGGCTTGAAAGGAATGTTAATGGTCTTCCTTAACATCTATGCCCCTATTCAGTCCTCTTGCTCATTGTTTTGAGGCTTTGTCCAAATGGACACTTGTTTAGGTACTTTTCCTCTGCTGATCCTTGAAGAATGAAGAAAAGGTAAGGAGACTGATTCTGCCCCAGATTGGATTAAAGGAAGATTGCAGGGAAAGCATGGAGGTCATTGTTTCCTATGTGTGTGTGTGTGTGTGTGTGTGTGTACATGCAAATCAGTATAAAGTGTCACTCCATGGCATCGATCACACTAAAGAAGTTCCAGTCACTTGAAAAATATTCCACTAAGAGTTATTGAATGAATAAATAGATTTGCATGCCCTTTTCCAAATAATGTTTTAATTTTGAAATACAATCTTCTGATTATTTTGGAAGTTTACTTTTGACATCCATAATTTTTAAACTTTAAATAATTAAACAGAAGCACAAAAGAATTCTGAAAGCATATCTCTCTTCTATACGTAACTGACACTCACTTGATCAACACTTAATTCCTGATAGTGCCCTTAAATTCGGTTTGGCCCATCTTTAGCACAAGTTACTCATACACTGCTTAAACACTCGAATTAACAGTACTTTATTTGCATTTTCAACTTCTTAAAGCAAAGCTGAAAATTATTTCAATTACAAATCCAAGAAATTACAATTCACAGAAATGATTCATAAGTAGTGATTCACTATTTTCCTAATTCTTTCTTAAAACTTGGTGTATTCATTATTAGGATTCTGTTTCTATTTCTGCCATTTAATTTTCCAGTCCTGAAAAATTGAGAGTCAGTGTCGGAGCGGAGGCATCTGATGTTAGCTCTAATATTCATCGTACACTAAATGAGAAAATATGGTTTATTAAGTGGGCACACAAATAGCCGGCAGGCCATTTTGTTCTCACTCTCGAACTTGATTGGGAAGCGATGCTTATGAGCCACCTCAAGGAAAGTGACCAGAGCTCCCAGGCACACCACACCCATGCTTCTGGGAGCTCTGCAGAGGTGCTGTCTGGGAGGAGGCATCACTTCCAGTCATCACATCGCGCGGAGTGAGCGCCTCAAGGGCAAGAGTAGAAAATACTAGGGTGTGAGATGCTATTTACAAACTAATATTATACTTCAGCAAAGGCTGACAACTCCGAAAAAAAATAGATTTGAGGCATCTTTAAACCAGTAATAATTTACTAAGTTCTTATAAGTAACGAGCACACTGCACGCGTTGGTCCCGTTAAATACTCACAGCAACTCTTTGACATGAGTACTATTATTAACACCATTTTACAGATTAGGAAATGGAAATCAGAGAAGCAAAGTCACTTGCCTAATATATAACAGAGATGGGGTTTAAATCCACCCCATCTGATCTTAGAGGCTGGCATTTTATTACTCTGCTGTGATTTAAAGCAAAAGCGCACGTCAAAACAACAACAGAACAAAACAAACACAGAAATAAGGTGAAGAACGAAGCAACACACAAGAGGCTAGAATAATTATACCTCAAAATGCAGGTTAAGAGAAAATGAGGCAATTTGAGCTTCGTCAAAGCAAAGAGGTCACTGAAAAACATAGTAGCTCCCAGTTTCTGAAAGCAATTTTCCATGGTTCTCTCTACAAATAACACTGTACAATGTTAAGTCAAAGGAATTGTCAGGTTTTTTAAAGTCCATTTGTGGATTATGTGATTGTCGTGCTATGTTATTTTTATTAGGGCGTTTTTTTCCCATGATCTCTAAAGCTTTGAAGATCAGCAGATATGGTCAACGTAATGCATAAGAACCGCACCAGTAGACGTCATTTGGGTGACCCTGAAGGTGAAAACAAACTTTGTCTATTTTTGAAGGCTCACTCAGTCTCCTTTGCCAGCTCAGCTTCCTCTAGTCTCTACTTTAGATTTTGGTGTGGCTCATACTGGTGTTCCCTGGGGTCTGAGGAAGAACTTTCCTCAGACATTTCATTCTCCCAGGATTTCTATTACATATCCTTGGGCTGACTTACCTCCACCATCGCTGCCACACCTGACCCTCACTGGAATTCTTTTCTGGATTCCAGACCTGTTTATTCAACCTCCTCCTTAACATCTCTGCTTGCACATCTCTCGGGGATTTCAAAATCAATATGTTGAAAGCTAAGAATAATTCCATGCTGTCCCTCCAGACTTCTCTAAGTTAATGGCACTATCATCCATAGAGTTCCTCAACTCAAATACCTGGGAATTATCCTTGACCTCCCTTTTTCCTTACTGCCTTTGTCAATCACCCAAGCCTGACAACTCAGTCTCCAAAATCTCTCTCTACTCTGTCTGCTTTTCTCCATTTCTACTGCACCCCCAAGGCCAAGCCATTTCTCACTAGGTGGACTACAATGGATGCCTAATTGCTCACCTACAACTTCATTCCTGGTATTTCATTCAGGTTTTGATTTACATTTTCCTAATGACTAATGACGTTAAGTATCTTTTCACGTGCTTATTGGTCATTTGTATACTTTTCTGGGGGGGGATGTCTATCCTTTGTCCACTTTAAAATTGGGTTATTTGCCTTTTTCTTTTTTTAAAAGATTTTATTTATTTGACACAGAGAGAGACAGCCAGCTAGAGAGGGAACACAAGCAGGGGGAGTAGGAGAGGAACAAGCAGGCTCCCAGCAGAGCAGGGACCCTGACGTGGGGCTCGATCTCAGGACTCTGGGATCACACCCTGAGCTGAAGGCAGACTCTTAATGACTGAGCCACCCAAGTGCCCTGGTTATTTGCCTTTTTGTTATTGATTTTTAAGAGTTCTTTATATATTCTGGATGCAAGTCCCTTATCGGAGATATGATTTGCAAATATTTTTTCCCCATTTTGTGGGTAGTCTTTTCACTTTCTTGATGGGATCCTTTGTAACCCCAAAGCATTAAATTTCAATGAAGTTCAATGTATGTACTTTTTCTTTTGCTGCTTGTGTTTTTGGTCATATCTAAGAAACCATTGACTAATCCAAGAACATGAAGATTCATTCCTATGTTTTGTTTTAAAGACTTTTATAGATTTAGGGGCACCTGGGTGGCTCAGTAAGTGAAGTGTCTGCCTTTGGCTCAGGTCATGAACCTGGCGTTCTGGGATTGAGCCCCATGTCTGGCTTCCTGCTCAGGAGGGAGTCTGCTTCTCCTGCTGCCCCTCACCCCGCTCATGTTCTCTCTCTCTCTCTCAAATAAATAAATAAAATATTTTTAAAAAAGACTTTTATAGATTTAGCTGTATCACATCACTTTTTCTACCAAGTACAAAATCATAATCGGTATGAAAAAATTAACTTTAGGTACTAAATAATCATATTCTTTTTATGATTAATAGAAATAAAGGTTAGGAACAGCCGTAAGTTATTCTGTTTTTATTATTTCACAAGGATACTAAAACGAAAAGTAAGTCCTTTGCTCTACATATAAATACGGAATAAATTTTTAAAAAGACTGATTAGTACTTGATTATCTTATGGAAAGATCATTTCAATTTGTGCCTACTGTGTTAATTATTACAATATATTTTAAAACTCATTTTGCCTGTCTCTGCTTCTTAAAAACTTTTATCCCGGATTACACATCCCCGATTTGTGCTTTAGAATTTTTTGTTCAAGGTGTGTGTATGACTAGATGTTCTTGTGTAAGTTGTAACACAATTCGCTTTGGAAATCAGAGACAGGTAAACTCCTCTGCATTATGGGACTCATCCAAAGACTGGGATTATTTTCTATATTATTTAGAATTTGGCAAAACTTGGAGAAAGTTTGCCAAGATTCATCTTCTGTGATTTTAAAATCCAAGTGCGAATTACGGAAATATTATCTGCAAAGTTGATTTATTTACACTCAACTCAAAAGCTCCTTTATACCCATGAACTTTCTGAACCTTTTCTTCAACCCTTCAGGCTTCCCCAGATTTCCTCCAAAAGAACAGTGAAAAAATAAGCTTAAAACTCTTAAGATGTTTGAGGGAGTCTGTTTCACAGTTCTGAATGTTGATACTGGGAAAATTTCAAGCCTTAAAAACATATTCACATCTCCTTTGAAGGTGATTTTGTCTCACATGTATCTTATTTTACAAAAAGTGATGACTGACATTATAGTAGTAATAATAATAATAACAATAACAACAGTGGACTTCTGCCTAACATGCAGACATTCCAAATTATATTTCTTCTTGCAAAATATTGATTTCTGTTCTATCTAAATTGTCTTGGTTTCAGATATCTCCTAAAATGAATTGTATAGGGCATTACCTAGCTAAGTAAATAATCGTTATAAATTTTTTATATGTGTGTGTATAATCGTAAATACATATGGATGTACACATTTTCCTGTGTTAACTTGTTTACATAACTTGACCTCACAGCTATCATTCTCTTTTGGGTTCCTTGAACTCACTTTCCTGCCTCAGAGACTTTGTGCCCACATTTTCCTCTGCATTGAGGATTTAAGCTTGCATTGAGGATTGTGTCCTTCCTGCCCTTAAGGTCTCAGCTCAAATATCATCTCCGAGAGGCTTCATGGATGAGCTTCATTACAGACTGAACTGTGTCTCCCAAATTCAAAGACTGAAACTCTAACCATCAGTGTGACTATATTTGGAGACAGTGCCCTCAAGGAGGCACATGATCAAGATCACATAAAAATCCTAAAGATGGAGCCCGAATCCAGTATAACTGGTGTCCCTATCAGAAGAGGAAGAGGCACCAGGAGTACGTGTGCATGGGGAAAAGGCCGTGTGGGGGCACAGCAAGAAGGCGGCCATGTACAAGCGAAGGAGGGAAGCCTCCGAAGAAACCAAACCTGTCTGCTCCCTGATCCTGGACTTCCAGCCTCCAGAACTGGGAGAAAATAAATGTCAGCTGTTGAAGCCGCCAGTCTGTGGTATTCCGTTCTGGCAGCCCTGGAGCCCTAACACAACCCTCACTCTAGCTGTTCCACGTAACACTTTAAGGAATTCGAAATACCTTACGTATTTGTTTACTTGCTTATTATCAGACTGCTCTTTCCTAAGGATGGAGACCTTCTCGTTCCCGCCCTACACCAGTGGCAGTTATTGGAAGGTGCTTAACAAATAATTGTTGGACAAACAGTCGACATGTCAGGAGCCACAGCAGACTGGACATTGTGGATCTTGGATAACTGTAGGTTTTTTATTTCAGGCTTTTCATATCAAGTAGATTGTTATTTTTAATCCCGGGAGGAATCATATACCTCTTCCAGTCCAAGGGTTAAAAATCCAACTGTTTCGGGGCACCTGCGTGGCTCAGTCAGTCACGTGTCTGCCTTTGGCTCAGGTCATGATCCCAGGGTCCTGAGATTGAGCCCCCCCCCGGGGGGGGGGCAAGCTCCCTGCTCAGCGGGGAGTCTGCTTCTCCCTCTCCCTTTGCCCCTCCCCCTGCTTGTGCTTTCTCTCGCGCATTCTCTATTTCAAATAAATAAATAAAATCCTTTTAAAAAATCCAACTTTTTCTAGAAATCAGGCAGATTTTGTAAATGAATGTGGTATCTTGAGCACAATAACATACCGAAGTTGTGGGATCTGTGGCCCACTGGAGAATGCACTGCCCAGCTAAAGATAGCTGCTCAACTATTACCATGGACCCAGTGCTGCCTGATCTAATATTTAAAGAGGAGTCAGAAATCTAAGATTTTTATGTGAAGTCTTCAGATTTTTAAAAATTAGCAACTATATGAATGTGTATAAAATACCGCAAACCCGAAACAACAGTAAAAGGCAAACTGTTTAAAGGTAGACAAAGGATTTCAGGGAGATCTGAGGCTGGACTTAAATGGTTCTCCTTTCACTGAGAGGTACTAGAGGCACTGCCCAGGAGAACTTCCAATTTCTCCCCATTGCATTCCCCCTCTTCTTTTTCTTTTCTTCAGTTTTATCCTCTACCCCCGTCTCCAACTTCCTTTATCTTCTCCCTTTTTTCTCTCTTGCTTTTGCGTCAGAGCTGCTAATGTCCTGTATGAATGCCTTGCACACAAAACTTCCTGAAAAATATTTGGTTTTGAACCAAGGAGGTGGGGGTTAGGAACAGGAATGATACCCAGGGGTAAAGACTCCCTACTTTCAGAATTGAGAACGTTGCTGAAATGGGAATACATCACACAGTAGGGCTTACTTGCCATCTCTGTGTTTTATGTACATTAGGATGAAGACCACAACAAAATCCTAGCTGTCATTCTTTCAGCAGCTACTTTATGTTAAATTGTAGAAAGATAATAGCTAATATTTATGGAGCATTTGCTTATCATCATGTGGGGAGCTCTACACTCAGGAGAAGTCAAGGGGAGGGCCATTTGTGCCTACCTGTCCCCTCAGACACAAATTTCACAAACTCAGGTCCAGGAATTCAGAGACGGTAAATTGTGAGCAAGGCCATATAGAATTTACTTTTGAAATTCTGGAACGTCTATCGCTTTCCAATTCCCGTTTTTGGTGTGATTATGTTTATCTCATGAAATCTCTTGAAACAAGATCTGTGCATTTGTCTTTGGGGTTGGCAAAAATGAGGGGAAGTTGTGGAGGTTAATTTCTGTTCTTGGCCTGGTTGCATCTTCACAGGGGAAGTGGAGTGATGCTTCAGAAGAAAAGAGAAGATGAATAGAGGCAGGAGAATAGAAAGGGCATCTATGGATCAGGGGTGGACTGAGGCCAAGGGGGATGGCCTGGGACTAAGGGATAGAAACCCATATGTGTTTCCCATTCAGTGAAAATAAAAATGGGAAATTTTAGAAGTTTCAAAAAAATTGTCCCTTATTTTTATTATTATGTGGGTGATCTAAATGGATTATTTTCATTTCACTACTACATTTTCCTATTTGTTTCTAAAATCCTGTCTAATGCCTCCACAGCTCTTTTAGAACTGAGGCCGGTGTTCCTGGGACCTTCTCCCTGTGTGGAAAAGTCCATCTCTCACCTTCTTTCACTGGGATCTGGTGGGGAATGGCAGAAATCCCCTCTGGTGGTGATGGCCATGCCTCCATAGTGGGTTTTTACCTTGCCTTTCACAAGGAAATCTAGACCACTGCACCTTTGCTTCCCCGGCAACTGACACAATGATGGGCAGGTCACTGCTGGGATTTACTTCAGTAATAAACAAAAAAGTGAACCAGGGTTTCTTAAGTGGGTCTTTGTTTCTCAAAGGAAGACTGTTTTTATGCCGGCGCAGAAATCCTGGGCTAAGAATATGAGGGCACCTAAGGCCAATGTGAGGTAATGGGAATTCTGAGGAAGTGTGAGAAGGCTAACTGGAAGCTAACTTGGCGTTGAATCCTCTGTTCCTCCTTCCCTTCTCCTGCTTTAGTACCTTAGATGCTATTCTCACCAGGCACTGGGCAGAGGCGAGAGTGTAGCTCCGGACCTGGTATGATTAAGGAGTGGGGTGAGAAGGAGGTCAGAAGGATCCATTTTGAATGGATTAGCATTCAATAGGTCAATTGGACTTAATCAGCTCTCTGACAGATATTTGTATGAGGGAAATATGGCCCAGAACCTTTGAGGTGAGACACTGGTCTGAAAACAATTTTAACTTGAAAAACCATGAAAAATATGGAAACAGACACACATCAGGGCTGCCTGTACACAGACGTGTGGGAAGGAGAGCTCCAGCCCTGGTCCTGCTCAGGAAATGAGGCAATGAATAGTCCCATGTACAAGTTATTCAAGTGGCATTCTGACAAGTTCCACAGCCAACTTAGAATAGATAGAGAATGATATTATAGATAGAAAAGATACAGTTCTCAGCTTTTTTGGTGATTTTTCTGTTGCTCAATGAGTAATAAAATTTCATCTAAAGTTTAATTTGATTATTTGACTCTTTCAAGAAATTACTTTGCCCTGAGAATAATCCTGTTGGTTGAAACAGAAAACTATGCTATAAATGACAGGAATTCTATAATATATGTGGTTTATGACATATATTTATGTGTATAAGATACGTGGCTAACCTTGGGAGGAAAGTTAGGATTGAGATTGTATATAGTTACACAGATTTCTATGTGTTGTATACTTACATGCTTTTTAAATGTGTAACTATAGTATGTTTCTCATTAAAAATTATGGTTTAAGTTCCAAAGTGCCCATTGCAATCCAATCTTGCCTGTGGACATGGGGTAAGCTCACAATAATTTCCACACACTTTTGTTCTCAGAACACTGATTTTTGAAGGAGCAAAATGTTAATTTCAAGTACTGATGAATTTCTTTCCAAACAAGGAGTTAATTTTGAATGGATCAGCATTCAATAGGTCGATTGGACTTAATCCGCCATCTGACAGACATTCGTATGAGGGAAATATGGCCCGAAACCATTGAGGTGAGATGCTGGTCTGAATATAATTTTAACTTGATAAACCATGAAAAATACAGATGCCCACACACATCTCAGCAGCCTAAGAGTAATCAAATGCCAGCAGATAGCAGAAATAAGGACTCAAGATTAACAGTGAAGATAGGAGAACACTGCTTTCATCTTATTGATTAACTTCTCCATTTTGTAATTCTGTGAAAATCCCACTAGCATTTGAATTTTTCAACATATTTTTCTATATTTCATTTTTTAAAGCAACAGATCATTTTTTAGCTAAAGGCTTACCATTGGTCTTCCTGTACTGTCAGTTAATCTGTAACCAAAAATATTTCCCACTTTAGCTATCATAAGCTTTGAACATTTACTAGTACAAACTTTCCCCCTTTCCCTAGACCCCAAGGCACAAGAGCTGTTTTTATTGTAATTTTCTCCTGTTTTAGAATTTGAGCTTCTCTTCATCAACTGTTTCATAAGAACCTATTCCCCTAATACCACTGGATTATTTGTGGACAGAGTCTTAATTCAAATTCAGACTAGCCCCAATATTAGCTCATGGTATCTTCCGTCTTACAGCAAATTGAGATCAATGTTAATCTTCTAAAAGGATCAATTTATCACTAAACATAATGCTTGCTTGATAATAGTCTAATCTGATTTTTCATTGCTACTGCATCTAGAACAGCAATTTCACCTTTTCTGTAGCTATCCCTGGGATCTCTATTTGCCACTCCCTCCCTACATTTTTGGAAAGTCTCATAATACAAAACTCCATAGGTTCTGTTTTGACTTTTCCATTCTTACTTATCTTACTTTCTATAAGACAATCCAATAATGAAAAGCAATGTTAGTTAAAAATATTTTCTCTAAAGGCCTGTTCAAACTTGCGATTTAGCAGATATCGTGGGGGGTGTGGGGGTGATACGGAATAGTGCTTAGGTTTTTCTATTGCTGAAGTAATACTGGGAATCTCTTCCTACTTGTGCCTTAAATTCCTCAGTATTTCTGGTTGCTCAACAACGTATCTGTGAGCTTATATGTCTTTTTAGAAATAACAGACTTACTTTGGGAAATAAGCACTCAGGAAATGTTCACTCACTTGTGCCCATGCATTAGTGCACTTTCCGAGCTATCCTAAGCAGATAGAGCAAATCAGAGAAAATTCTTACCTCTTGAAGGACGTAAGACAATGCACATCACCAATAAAGCAAGCAGAGCAGAGGTGGCAACTCCAAATACAATTTTTAACCACGTCTACATAAAATAAAGAAAATTGACATATACACAGTTTCTGTTAAATAGTAGATATGGCAAGATTTTGTTTACACCTAAATCCTATTTCTCCCTCCCCACAAAGCCTCTGATTGTTTTCCACTGATCTGGCTATAATTGCTGGAATTCTCCCAGCTCTGCAAGGACAAATGTTTCTACAGTATATTTAGAACAATCTCCCAATCCCAACCCACTCCAGGAAGTACATACTTATGTACAAATCCTCACCTTCTAAACAATAGAAAACTGTGATCAAACTCAACTTAGCCAGTCCTCCTTCTTTAGCAATACCTGAGGCTGCATATACTAACCTTCATTTTTCCAGATGTTTTTGAAAGTTAGCTAATTCTGACTTCAGAGCGTGGGTCACCGGATCTGTGAAAACCGTTGAAAAGAAGCAAGTCTGTCTTCGGAGTTGGAAGCTGAAGCTAGGACAAGGTTTTTTTCTTTCCACGGACTTTTGAATACCGTGCCAAATTTCAAAAGATTTCTGTAAAATTAGAAACAGATTTTGGGGGCGTTCTTGGCCTTGAAATGAACTGTGAGTGGCTCAAGGGAGGTTTTATAGCCTTCTCATCCTTGTAAATTCTACACCAACATCTGCTTACGTTGACATACAGAGGTTTTAGGTTTTTTTTTTTTTTTAACAAGTTCGGGTTTATGTTTCATTTTCTTCTAGAAATCACTCACGGATCGCTTTGGCAAATGATTGCATTTTGTGTAACCCTTTTATTTGCAACCAAAAAAGAAATTTAAAATAGTGCAACCTCCAGGTATGCACAATATACATTATCTATTTTTTAGCAGAGGAAGAAAATTAAAGCCATATAAGATTTTGTGAGACATACACCACATAACTGCACATTTTTCTTCCTCTGGGAGATTATGAGGTACTTGCGGACAGAAATGTTTTTCTTTCAGCACAATTTCTTTGTCCATATAGCACCATATGCACTTTCAGTAAATACAGAAGTTTAAAAATTCAACTGTCTAAACCCACGACTGCTTTACTTTAAAGAAATAAAATGCCATCTGGTGAAATTTAGTATGGGTTAGGTGTATATGCACAGGCCAGAAAGATGGAAAGATCAGGAAGAATAATTTACCAGCAGACCTTTGGAAGAATGGAAATGGCTTTGCAAAAGTGGTATTTTTGCTTCCATATCAGAATATATTCTGAGAGAGAAGACCATTCAGTAATTATAAAGCCTCTAAAACAAATAAAATAGCATTAGAAAACAGAGGTAAGTCTTAAGTGCAATTTCATTTTGGCTAAATCCATATAATTCCAAAGCAACTGGTCAACCTGATGGATCAGAAAAAGTGATTGACTGAATTTGTAAAAAATATATACATACAACAGTTTCTTGGAGTATTCTGGCTGGTTCAGTGCAAGTCACTCGGATAGATTCTGTGGTTCCACATAAACACAATTGTTCACCTACTGTGTCTTTTGTCTTTCCACTAATGATTTTCTTTTCTGGAAGTTTATGATGTTCTCAACCTGACTAAAACAAACTTCATGGCGACATTTATTTCATGGGTTGTTCATGAAAGGTCACGAGGGAACAATACTGAAATCTGTTGCTGTTTGCTTTAACCAACTGGTCTGGCTAACATGGGAGGCTTTCTCCAGCAAACAGCAGGACAGTGGCTTGCGAACTTCCTTTCAGACATTCTCCAGACATCCCTCCCTGAATTCCAGTCTTATGAAAATTCTGTTGAGGAAAATGAGTCATTAAGCACTTACTGGCAGAGAGATGTAGCCACCCGGTTCTAGATGAGCCTCCCTCTTTGGCAGTTGATGGGACCAGCTTTTTACAGACTGAAGCAATGATTAAGAGTAATATCCAGGTTATGCTCTATACTTGCAGGCATGTCCATTGATCGTGAGATCCTCAAATCTGAGATAAAAGCCACCAGCGAGGTTCCAAATGAACAGCTCCCGTGTGGGTCCTCTGAGATTGATTGCCTCCTTTGGAAAATTCACACAGCATGTTCTCTGAAGTTCTGTCCCAGGCTGCCAAAGCCCCAGACTCCACGAGTACTTTTTAGTGTGTTAATTCCAAGACTTCACATTCTGAAGAGTGACTGTAATAAATGATGAGGGTGTAATTAAAATGGATACTATTCGCTTTAGCAATTAAAAATGCACCGACATGTGTCTGGTCTGAGTACCATTTAGGATTGCAGCCAAGTGTGGGCGTCCACAAGAGACTCATTTGATAGATTCTATAAAGAAATTGGGGTGCTTTAAGAGGAAAAAATTTAAGTTGAAACTGTTAGTGAGTGGAGGAAATTTTGAGGCTGAAATATGTTTACTTAGCTTTGTTTATTCTTTTCCTTGGAAGGTTGGTGATTCAAATTCAACTTCTGGAAAATTCTTACTGGTTTAAACTGTTTTTAGAAAAATGAGACTGACTACAGAAGTAAAGATGTCAAGAGTTTTCCATGTGATTCCATGGGTTAGGCACATGCTGCTTTAACAGAGCTTCACATGTCCATCCCTCTGAGATACTGTGTACGTGTTCTAGCTTTCATCCAAACAGAGACTCCCACAGAAATTTGGATCCTTTTAATATTACAACATCTTTACTGGCTTTTTCTTCTTTCAGAGTGAATATGAAAATGCTTATGCTAACATTTTTTTTAAACATTAAGGAAACTGACTACCATTCTTATTTTATACAGTGAATCAACATCCAATCAGCATGTTTGTCAGGAAAATACCTATGAATAAGCCTCAGCCTGTGTCCTCGGGGAGCTGACTTTCTAGTACAGGCAGGACAGGAAAGTTCTTACATATTTGTTTCTTTTCCCTTTCTGGAGCTCGGGCTGAGGATGAGCCTTAGGCTGGGTTCATCCTTAGTAGGAAAGAGACTCGTGATTGGCTGCTGACTTCAGCATGGACCCAGGAGGAGAGTCACGAAGTCCACGATACCATGTTTGTAAGCCATAGAGTAGGTCTAGTTTTGGTCAGGACCGGGACTCTTTTCAGAAAGTGACTCTGGATCTTATCAACGGCAACAAATATGGCAAGTATGACTTTGGCCTATAAAAAACTAAGAGCAAGAATTAAGATAACAGAGGCTCAACCAAACTCTCCCCAAAGATGGGCCTCCTAAGGCTTATTTTAGAATATGACTACATTCTGGTAAGCCCACTGGGAAAGTTAACTATAACATAAATCTTTAGCTTACTAAGACAGATTTCTAGAACTATTTAGCAATAGCCACTGTGTGTCTGCCAAAAGTGAGTTTGATTTAGATGTTTTCCTAGAAAACACATCCAGTGATATACTTGTAGAGAGTGAATGGGGTAAGACCATGCTGAAGGGATAAATAGGGATGCTGTCCTTTTATTTGGGGGCAGAGGAATACAGAAAGAGAGATACATCTATGAACCAAAATCTAAGACTAAGATTATTTAAGGACAAGTGATGGGTAAGGGGTGTGAGGGCAGAAGTGGAGCCAACATAAGCCTTGATTTTTATAAAATAAGAATTTGCTCTTAAGAAGGCCATGAGTGCCCATCTGATTCCTCAGATTCAATAAATATTTCCAGTTCAGTGATATATTCAAAGAGCTTTAATACATTATTTCATTTAACTCATAACCAAAACCCATTTTACCGATTAGGAAATGGAACCCAGAAAAAATTAGATAACTTGCCCAAGATTCCAATAGGACCCAATGTTAGCATATTACATTGTTTCTCTGTAATACCTCCTGAAGCTGATTCAATAGTAAAAATATTTTTAATTTAATTGACATCTCACTGATTTTCTATTCAGAGATATTTTAAGGGTATGGTGATAGAATCATTACCATGAAAATATGCACAATCCTCACATCTTCAGAGAACGTTGTTATACATGTCTTAAAAGACCACAGTCTCACTCGACAGGAATAGTGTCCAAAATATTAATTTGGTTAGAGTTCTGTTACAATGGGGGTCTGGTAATCAGAGCAATAATTATACACTGCCTGGGATTAAAAGGTCTTCCTCCAGGGACTTGTTTGAGTTAAGGAATTCAGCAGAATCCCATCATCAAAGAGATTTTGAGGTCGAAGCTAAAGGATTCCTGAGATCTTCAAAGCTCATAATAGCTATCACATAACTGTAGATCTAAAAGAAGTGGCATAACAGTATCAATGAGAATTGACAGGTTTAAATCACTTTTTGAATCTGGTCTATTTCCTAAAACCACAATTGTTATGTAAGGGAGAATATGAGGCAACATGCCTCCGAGTTTGTAATTGGTACCTACTGCCTTATTAGATGTTATAATTAGATGTCAGTGGATCTAAACATAATAATTAGGGCAAGTTCTCCTTGGATGTGCAGAGAGTTAACAATCAAAGTTGGATTAGGAAAAAAAAAACATTAGAGAAAAAACTCATTTCTTTGGGTGCCTTGATGTAGCTTAAAAATGTAAATATTACATCCCTCGGAAATGCTTCATCAAGAAAGACTGATTAAATGGTATAAATTGAATGTGTAAGTATTTTATGTATGTTAATATAACATTATATTTCACTGGTTTTTCACTGGTATTTCATTTAATATAATTAGAGAATATTATTTCTACTGACTAACGCTTATTGAATACTTTTATTGAGCCTGACTCTTTTCTAAGCATTTAATATATAACTGTCTCATCTCATCCTCAGAACATTAGTACTATCATTATCTCATTTTCAAGATGAGGACATGGATGCACAGAAAATTTAAGCAACTTCTTCAAAGCCACACAGCTTCTGACTCATGCCATGTGGGTGGTAGAGATAGGACATGAACCCAGAAGGTCTTACTCTATAAGAGAATTTGATTGGTTCATGTTTAAGATTCTGACAGGAGAGTAAATTATAGGTTCAGTGATGTGAGGTGTAATTGAGGCTGGATCTAGCAGGAGGTGGAACAGAGGAAAGAAATTAAATGGGCTAACAAGCTGCATATATTGACGAGGCCAAAAGCAGGTGTCGTAGTAGTAACTGAATGATAGAGTGGGAATTAAAAAAAGTTGTTACCAGAAAGCAGCATGTTTCAATTTAAGATTCGAGTCCAAGGCGCTGACAAGGGCCTGTATCCTGCACAAGATACAGGGGTAGGTGGCGGAGGTGGATGGAAGGAGTGAAAGTAACTAGAGATGCAGTGAGAGTCTCTGGTGTCATTTGGGAGGTCACTTAATTCACCTCAAATTATGATGATACTTGGGGAGGGGGAGAAATACCCTGAGTCACAGTCTAAACATTTTATAAAAGAGTTGAAGAAATTTCCAATTCAAGATGGTAGACTGAACATATAAATCAATTTCTTTGCCTTCGGAACCTCCATTGGGCTGATTATAAAGGCAGGAAAGGATAAGGCGTGCAACAATGGAGGGAATGGAGAGTGTCATCAGCGGATGAAGCAGAAAAGAGATAGTGACTGCCTGGGACACACCTAGAAAGGAACTTCTGTGGAACAGTTCTAGAACCGATATGGCATCTACCACCGAGGATAGGAGAGAGAAAGGGGGTTGCAAGGAAGGGCGCTAACTGTTTGGACATCCATTCATAGACTCTTCTCCGGATGCAGAACAATTCTGCAGTTGAGCTTTTATTCCAGGCAAAAAAAATTAGGAGATTTCATTTTAAGCTGTATGAAACTCTTACTGGAGCCTCCTAGAGGGGCTAGCTGGGAGTCAGTGCAACAGAATAAATCCAGTCCTCCAGCTTATTGGCTTCCCAACCTCTTTTCCTTAAACAAAACCTATCGGCCAACAAGCCCTGCTTGCCTAGTAAGGTCTCTCCATTCTTACCTCGCTCTTACATCTGCTCCAAAAAACAAGAAGCAGTAGACAAGAATAAGATCTTTAAAAAAAGAAAAGGAAGAATCAAAACCCTAAAATGAAAGAAAAAGTTAAGACACTAAGAAGAATAAATAGAGAAAAAAAGTCAAGGAAAATAGAAAAAGTGACCATGGAGATAATTCTGAGAACAGAAGACAATCTTTAAAAAAACTTGAATTCAGCAGTTGCACTTCTGGCTATGAACCCAAGGGAAATGAACACAGGATACCAAAGAGATACCCGCACCCCCATGTTCATTGCAGCATTATTCACAATAGCCAAGATACGGAAACCACCTAAGTGTTCATCCATGGACTAATGGTTAAGGAATTGTGGCATATCCGTACAGTGGAATATTATTCAACAATAAGAAAGAAGGAATCTTGCATTTGCAAAAACGTGGACCTGGAGGGCATTATGCTAAGTGAGATAAGCTAGACAGAGAAAGACAAATACTGCATGTTATCACTTATATGTGGAAACTAAAAGGAAAAAAAAAGAGGGAAAAAAAGTCCAACTCCTAGAAACAGAGTAGAAAAATGGTTGCTGGGGGAAACAGGGAGAGTTTGATACAGAACACAAACTTTCAGCTCTAAGCTAAACTACGTCTGAGGATCTCTGTAAATCGTAGTGACTGTACATGACCACACTCTGCCGTATAATTGAAATTTGCTCAGAATAGAACTTCGATGTCCCCACACACACAAAAGATAAGTGTGTGAGGTGATGAGTGTAGTAATTAATTAGATGGGAGGAATCCTTCCACAATGTACACATATATCAAATTACCACAATGTACACTTTAATATTCTCACAATTTTACTTGTCAATTATACCTCAATAAAGCTGAAATGAAAAACAAAAAATTTAAAAAGCTTGAATTAGCATCCTCAGTGAGATTCACCTGGATGCCAGTTTATGAAAAAGTAACATTCAAACTCTCACATAATAAAAATATGATTGCCACGTTAGAAAAAAATCATTCATTATATGTTTTTGGAAACAAAATTGAGGAAATCTCTCAGGACAGAAATACAAGATGAATAATATGATGGAGGAGATAAGAGACATAGAATATAAACCCAGCCAGTTCAATATCCAATTAGTAGGAGTTTGAGGAAGGTCAAAGAAAGCAGAGACAGAGGGGTTATACAGAATAAATACAAGAGAATTTCCCAGTGCTGAAGAAGAACACATGTCTTTAGGGCCCACAAAATGCCCAGCACAAAACATGAGAAAAGACTCATACCTAGACGTAAATGTGAAATTCTAGAATATTAATTTCAAAGAGAAAATTCTGAATTCTTCCGGAGAGGAGAACAAGTCCTCTACAAAAGAAGCAAGAATTAGGCTGACAACAAACTTAATATCTCCCAACCAGATGCTGCAAAATGACAGAGCACTGTTCTCAGAGTTCTGAGAGAAAATGTTCGTCAAGCTAGAATCTACCTAGGCAAGAAACCAGTCTAACATGAGGATCAAATAAATACAATTTCAGAGGAGTGGAAACTCAGAAAGCTTACACCCCAAATATCCTTTCTTAGGAAGAAGTGTATTTCGGCAAAGTGAGGGAGTGAAGTACTACAGTCACCGTTCAGAAGAGAACAAAGCTGAACCAAGAAATGGAGAATCTGGTCTTTGGAAACCAGACGCTAACAGTGTGAGCGCCTGTCTCTTGCCATTTCTTAAGTCAGATCTATTCTTTTGAGTAACTATTTTTTTTCTAAGTTGGAGTTGTTTTTCATGCCACTTATAAACAAGAGTCCCAATAGTCACATAACAGATGGAGGCGGTTGATGGAATGTAAAAGCGGAATCTTAAGAACATTCTCTACTGATCAACATAAAAACTACTATTGGACCCACAGAGGATGAAACATAATCTGACCAAACTACTTAGCTCAAAAGCAATACCTACATATTCACTATAATTTGAGTGTTTATTGGTTTTAAATTTTTATAATTCACTATGGACAAATCACGAAAGTTTTTTTGTAGTCAGAAATTATCAATCAAAATTATTTATTATGTGTATATGAATAGAATTGGATTTACATAGAATAGAAGTTGGAAAGTGGAGGAGGATGAAAAAACACAGAGGGAGGGGCAGGGAAACTTCCGCCCTCATCTCGCAAAGCAAGCAGTTGAGAGATTTCATCTCGGATGACCAGAATAAGAATTGTAGTACACATAACAGGTTTTGCCTAGTCACCTCCAAATAGTATTGAGGACACATTGTAGGAGGGGAACATTTACAGGAGTAGAAATATAGAGCCATATGATTTTTCATATAATTTCTGAAGTTTAAAAAATACATCGGCAAATTCATATGATGGATATTAGCAGGTCTTCTCTACTAGGCAGTCTGATATAGTAGTGAACATCCGTGCTCAGTATCTTTCCCCCACTTTTTGGAACATTTGTTCCATGGCACAATAGAATAAATGGGTAAAGGGCAAAAATAAAGTTTACCAAGGCACATCTACAAATTATAAAAATGTAAAACAAATATTAATAGAAATTTATAAAATAGGGTATAAACTGGGTGGCTCGGTTGGTTAAGACTCCTTCTTGATTTTGGCTCAGGTCATGATTTTGGGGTCCTGGGATTGAACCCCAGTCAGGCTCCACGTTCAGTGTGGAAGTCTGCTTGTCCCTCTCCCTTCGCTTCTCCTCTCCCTCTCTCTCTCTCTCTCATCTAAGTAAAAAAATAAATGAAATCTTAAAAAAAAAAGAAATTTGTACGGTACTGTTAAATGTTGCTAGACAACAAAGAAATGCAAAGTAAAATACAAAAATGAGATATCTTCCATTTATTGGATTGGCAAGGATTTAAAAATGGCAGCAGGCCCTCTCATGATCAGCTGATAGTAGAGGAAAGTACTATAAGCATTCTGGAGTGCAGTTGAGGAGTAAATATCAAAAATATGCATTCCCTTCGGGGTGGTCATTCTACCTCTGGTAATGAACCTTAAGGAGGACATTAGATATGTGTACAGAGTTGCCAATACAAGACTATTGTTGAAATTCAGTTTACAATATCAAGAAACTGAAAACTATCTAAAAGCCCATCCAGACAGAATTAGACAAAACCATATGGAACATATCAAAATGAATGATGTAGGTCTACATTTATTGACACGGAAAGCATTCACAATCTCTTGTTTAGTATATATAGTATAATCCCATTTTTGTAAAGAAGAGGCAGGAAAAGTTTATGTAGGTATAGACATAATAGAAATTCTGGAAATACGTGCTTCAGAGCATTGGGTTCCCAGGTGGGGTGTGGTGAGCAGTCTTTCTTGGAAGCAGAAAAGAAAAGGAGAATATTATCTGCAACATATTTAATATTTAATAAAAGCCACTAAAATCAGTCTGCTTTTTTATTACCACTGTGTCCAGTAATTTTAAACAATTTTAGTGATAAAATACTCCTTCCTCCTGAAGCAGACCACTGCACTCCCAGTATACCCCACACCTGGTATGCCATTCCATCATGAGATCATGACCTGAGCTGAAATCGAGAGTAGGAGACTTAACCCACTGAGCACCCAGGCACCCCAAGAAGCAGATTTTAAAACAGTAAAGGAACTGGAAGACGAGACAGAACTTTCGGTAGCACATCTCATGTCACATCATTCAGGAACCTACCAACCGCTATCATGAGTAAGACCAGGTCTCTCAGGTTTTCAAGAGATAAATCCTATGTTATCACAAAAAAATCACTGGCCTTGACGTGACATCTATATAGTCTTCAACCTACCCATAATTTTTTTATGTATCTAGTAGATGGTATCAGGAAAGATAATGATAGCCATGATTTATGGATGAGAAAATAAGCAAGACATTACCAACACGGACTGAGGTTCTCATTCAACTGTTATCGTCTCAATGAGGGTGAATCACTCATTTAAAATTGACCCCCCTCAATCTCCAGTTTTGTTTTGTTAGTTTACCTGTCTTTTTTCCCATAGATTTTACTACTTCCCAATATCCTATAATCTGGACATATGCATGTATTTTTTCTACTGTTTATTCCTCTTTCACACATATATGGCTCCATTTTAGTCTGTCTCACTAATTTATGTTAAGGATATAGGAGCAATGCTTTGGATAAAATAGGTGCTTAATAATATTGCTGTCTGAATGAATGAATGAATGAATGAATGAATGAATGAATGAACGAGTGATACAGATGATATGAAGCTCACCTGCTGCTCACAGGGGGTCCAAGCTAGATAATGCTCAAGGAGAACACCTCCAGGTGTGACCAGTAAAGGGTCAAGCTCATTATTGTTAAACAATCAGATATTAACCATTGTTATCTAACAATAGTCATTTAATCCTTGTGCTACTGCTTAAGTGTGCCTTTCAGTTTTGTTCATTATAACACGGAGAATTAGTAATAGGACACTTTACTGCAGCAATTCAGTCATTTTCTCCCGAGAACTGAGGAAAGATTACCAGCTCTTTAGGAGAAGTATCTGTTTTATGGATTAGTAAAGTGGAAATAAGTACTATTCCATGTCTACTTCTTTTTGACATTCTAATTAGAGAAATTTCAAAGAACACGTAATTTAATCAATGTTGTGTTCCACTCTGATAATTTTTCCAGTAACTTGTAGTTTAAAACACACACACACACACACACACACACACACACACACGCATGCCAGAATTGTGGGCCTCTTTTCTGACAAGGGATTTGCCATGCTCTTGGTGAATGGCTTGGCATAACAAGATTTGAATGGCGAAGCCCAGCTGATGTAGGCAAGGAGTCCTGTGGGTGCCCGTGGGCTCTGAAAAGCCTGCGGGGCTGTCTGGACCATCAGATGTCTCCTCATCCAGGTTCGCACTGAGGAACCATCACAGAGGAGGGAGATCTAAAGAAAGATGAAGGAAGCAGTGGGCAAGAGAAAGGAAGAGCAGAAGGGGGTGGATTCCGTGGAACCACACAAGCTACTCAGGCATTAATTTATTGTCCCACAACATGATGCCACAAAAACTGGCTACAGTGAGGCATGAGCTCAAACCCACGATGTCTCTCTTGATGATACTGAAGGCTAAAGAAACTTTTTCTGTGATACTGAGGTATGCTCTTTTGTTCTTTAGTAACTTCATTCCCACTATCACAGGAAAAAGGAACAACATTCCCTTCGTCCATATAAACTTCCATCTCCTATTGGAAGGAGGAAGAAAAACCCTTTGTTGAATGCAGGAGGGGCCATGCTTGACTGCAAGTGGGCTTGCTCTAGTTTTGCTTTTAATCAACTAAGAGAAATAGCTGATGTGTATTACTACATACTCTCAAATATATTTTCAGGGCCTGAAATATGACTTATGCCAGAATCTCCTTATCACTGTAATTCCCACAATTTGTCCTTCACTAAATGTGAGGTCCCTCCTTTGAAAAACCCCTGGTCACTGACCTCTCGGTGCTGTGTATTGAGTATCACCATTGTGTCAAAACTAATATTTCACAGAAGCACAGAAACTTCCATGGCTTCAGTACTTCTAACATAAGTATATCTTAGTTATACACACAATAAAAATACTCAAGAAAAAACATATTTTCTGGGATACTTTAGGAAAATACCCATCTGCTCTACAATTCTTTTCTACCACCCCTCTGAATTTTATCAAGACCAAAGAGACAGCAAGATTTTTGAAGAAAAGAAACATTGCCTACCTTATATCAGATTCTATCCAATCTTTTAACTTGAACGTATAGGCTAGAAAAGTTTTTCTGGAACCCCCAAAGCACTCTAATCATTATATTGCTACAGTCTCTGTAACAATTAAATAGTAGAATACTTCAGATATTAAACCAGTCACAAAAAACTTCAGTAGGAGACCAAATGAGAGATGGAGAATCAACGCCTCTTAACTCTCAATTCACATCTAAGAACTGACTACTTCACTTTATTTATGGGACTTACGATGTAGAGGAAATAATGGGAAGGGTGGCTTCGTTCTTCCACTTTCTTGGGTTCTAATGGTCTTACCTATAACAATACTCAATGCATTATGACTTTGTAAGGTCTGGAACAGAACCATCAGTCATGCTGTGCAGAATGAATTGTCATTAACCTGGATGAATATGCATGTATGTGTGTGTGAAAGACAGAAGTATGAAGTCATCAAAGAAGGCTAAAGCAGAAATTGGAAAAGCCAACATTCCCCAGGAGAATAATCTTAGATATTTGAGAGTCAAAGACCTTAACGTGGCAGACAAGTTCAAGTTTTAAGACGCGGGGGAATCTAGATTTATCTCTTCAACAGGATTGATTTTCCCCTTTTTGTGCTTCAACCCAATGAGGATTAATCCCATTTTTGACGATACCTTTTACTCAGTTGTCACTTTGGCCTCTGGGTGAGATGTGATATAGGAAAAGAAAGATAGTGAGAGTGAACTGACATGAAAGAAAGGGAGGGTCAGAGAGAGCTCTGGCCTTGTTCACTTGTGGAGAAGTAGAGTCATAATACACAGAAATGAACCAAAGCCTGACTCCCGCTTTTCCCTCTTCTCCCTTTAAACACTGCCTATAATTTTGTTTTTGCTGAAGAGAGCCTTTATATTGTCTCTTAATGGAAACAGGTTCTGAGGTGGAGAGATGCAAGCAAGATGTAGTTTGTGGGTGGGGTTGGGAGTAGAGAGAGGTTGCTCTCAGGAGATAGCACCTATGGGGATAGGAAGAAGGCAGAATGGGGCGGGGGGAGGACACTGACCTGTGGAACTATTGCAAAGGAAGCCCAGTCTACCCTACAGGGGCCTCAGGAGTTGGGATGGCCCTTCAGAGTTGTCCCAAATGGAGTAAAGGGGGACAGGCTTGTGTCTCCTCATCCGTCTGTGATTTGGCTTCAGGCCACCGCCAAGAGGACATAATCCTAGGGAAGACAGCTCTCCATAGCTTAGGGTAATACCCAGGGAAGGAGGCAGTGATGAGCTTTCAGCAGCCATATTCCCAGGCCCAGGGGGATGAGTGCCCTGGCCCCGAAGAGAAGATCTGCGCAGAGAACCATGGTGTTTATTATGTATTTTTCAAAAGTAATTGTTTTTATCAGATATAAATATATGCATGACTGCAGAGATAAGAAGAGAATTAAGAAAAAAAAAGAGTATTCGAAGTTAGGTAGTAACTTGCAAGAAGAAATTGGAACTTCATGTTTAAACAGCATTTTCTCTATATCTATCTTAAAAAATAATTTAGAATTGCTCTATTCACTACAGTGGCTACTAACTGCATGTGTCTATTGAACACTTAAAAATGTGGCAAGTCCAAATTGAGATGTGTTAAAAGTATAAAATACACACCAAATTTTGGAGGCCTGATAGGAAAAAGATATGAAATATCTTATTAACAATTTTCATATCGGTAACATGTCAATGTAATATTTTAGCTATATTGAGTCAAGATATATTATTAAAATTAATCTCACCTGTTACTTTTAACTTTTTAATGTAACTATTGGCGAACTTTAAATTAGTTATGTGTTTTACCTATACTTTCATTGCACAGAGCTGGTCTCAACTAATCTTAAAGTCTGACAAAGAGGTCATTATCTCAGGCCACAGCCTAAGACAGAGCATCATTGGAAAGGACCACAGAATGAGGAGTGCAGAAACCTCCGCATTCTCAGAAACTCCCTTCCCTGGCCTTTCTACAATGGCAACCCCAAAGCACCTAATTTGGTTCTTGAGAGACCAAGATAGCACCTGGGTCTATAACCAGTTTGCCCCGTTGGTAGACTGAGAATGGAAGGAGGAAGTGGCCATCCTTCCTGAGAACCAGAGCCTCTGGGAAGTGAAATGCTTGCTTTACTCACAAATTGGGAGATTCTGACTCATTTTAAACCCTTTCCTCAGGACGAGGGAATTATATCCACCACAGTTCAGTGATCAGTGTGGGTGGATTAGAAAACAGCTGGAGCCCCGGGAGCCAGTTCTTGGGTGCAGTGGACTAGCTCTTCCGTATGCCGGGACTACGACCCGCATGAGGCATTGGATGACAGCCGAGCAGAAGCATGAGTCATAATGAAAGAAAAAGAACGTAACTTAAAGAAATTACTTGCAATTTGTTTCTATCACCAACTGTGCTGTACTTTTATATTTATTCTGTTTATTGCCATCAATTCCATACCAGCCATAATTTCTTCAGCTCGTGATTTTATTTCAACATCATCCAGAATCACTCATTGCTTCCACTCTCACTGCCAATAACCAAGTCCAGATGTTCATCATCTCAGACTCAATGGCTCCAACTTCCTCCCAGTTTTTCTCTCTTCAATATGATTTAACTTGCTAACCCTTTGTAGATCGTCTTTTCTCCAACACGTTACTCTACTGCTCAAAAAACTAGAATGACTTCATATTGGTTACCCAGTCAAGCCCAGATTCAGTTTGGTACTCCAATAGATATCCGAAACATGTTCATTTTTCTTCTTCCTTATTCCTTCACTTAAAGTACACTTCCTACTCTTCCTCCCTTCAAAATTATTATGAAATATGAACATCTAATATATATAAGGCATTATTCAAATTCCTTACTTGCTCTAATTCAGAAGCTTTCTCCATTTATCCCTGACTTTTCTGAATTCTATAATACCTATAATTTGTATACCATATGATTATTGTATGCTCATATTTCTTTCTGATTATTTTGTGCCTATAATCATTGAACTCTCAACCAACTGGTCAATTTCCCAAGGTCAGAGTTTACATCTTATACTTCAAATCAGGAAAAGAAATTAATATCTACTGAAAGTTTTCTTCGTGTCAGTCACTGTAAAATGTGGTCAACATTTGTTATCTGGAATTCTCTGTAGCCACTTTTCCTTGTGTGTGTGCTTTCCCTTCATCGTTTCCATGTTGCCCTGCCAGACTGCCCTGATGCCAGATACTTCAACTGAAGTGTGGAAGTAGCAGATTTACTGGTGCTTTGGGACAATGATGGTGGAATTTCCAGTGGTAATTTCTACTTGGGCTGTAGCCTTCTGCCCTGCTCCTGGGATTCCCTCTTGCTTTAACATTCTCTCCCTCCCTCTCTAGTTCCTTCTAACTGATCCTGTTTTATGCAAAAAACAGTTTAGCTATTTCTTTGATTCATTTGCCAATGGAGCTATAAGGAAGTCTCATTTTCAAAAATAAGCACACACATTAGGGGACTTCTAAAACAAAGATCGTTCTCTTGCTCTGAGAGTTATTCTGAGAGTGTTGAGTCATTAAAAAAATCTATTATAAAGGCATTTTCTCATTTAATCCTCTCAACAATCCATTACATGGTCTTTTATATAAGATAGGAATTTGTGGTTCAGCTATTGGCATTATAAAACTGATTGTTTGGATTTAGGAAATGAAAGTATCTAGTTATGAAATATATTCTGTCTTGTTTCTAAGTTATTTGGTTAGAGAATCGGTCAGATGCATTTGAGTCATTTCCTGTGTGAAATACAATGTTTATACATAAGAGTAGCTTGATATTTGAAAATTATAACTTCTTGCGAACTAACTCTCATATTTCTTTAGATATGATTGCATGACTGAGTCCAGTCTGGTGGGAGAAACCACAGAGTAATTTGAACAGGTAAAATTTAATATGAATAATTATTAACTATAATGGGATTGGAGTAACAGAAGATTAACTAATAAGTAAAAAGAACTCTAAAGAATACAGAAATAGGGGCCCCTGGGTGGTTTTAGTTGGTTAAGCATCTGTTTTTGGCTCAGGTCATGATCTTGGGGTCCTGGGATTGAGTCCTGCATCAGGCTCCTTGCTCAGCGGGGAGCCTGCTTCTCCCTCTCCTTCTGCCTGCCACTCCCCATGCTTGTGGTTGCAAGCCCTTTCTCTCTATCAAATAAATAAATAAAATCTTTAAAAACACCAGGAATACAGAAATAACAGAGATCTGAAGCAGCCACTTCCCTTGTGCCTGAGATAGACAACCCAAGGCTGAGATACAGACATTATTGGAGAGAGCAGCCATAGGTTATTGAAAGCAAAGAATTTGCCAGGGTGCCACTGGAACTTGCTGGAAGTCTGTCTTCTGGAGCTTGCTGGAAATGTGCCTCCAAGTCCCTGGGAAAGCTGTTTATGGAAGTGTTTGTGGAGACACTGTACACGTAATTGAGGAGATGCAGCAGCTGGCCACTGAGTACTGCTGGCTGCCGTGCAAACCCCTGGTGCTGGAGAAAGCCACGTGTCCCACAGGAACTGCTTGCTGGAGAAGCCACACACACTTGCGCAAGTTCGCCACGCATGCGCACCAGAACCAGGAAGCAAAACCCTTTCTTTCTGCATTGTTTCTCCAGCACCCTCTACAGGCACAGTTTAATATCAACGCCAGCTGGCGAAGCAAAAATACTCAAAGGGCCCAGATGCATGTGTAGGGACCAGATAAAAAAGTTGAATTTGGAGATGACATGTAATAAATTGATAACAAATAAATACATTCACAAAAAAATTTCCCACTTTCCAAAAAATTCCCCACTTTCCAATGTATACTTCTAAGGTGGAAAACACCATTTGTGGTTCAGACAGCCATAAAGCCTAGGATAAATGAACAAAGAGAGGAAAAGAAATGAGCAAGTAAAATCATGTTGAGTGGAAGAGTAGGGGATATTAAAAAAAGAATACAAGATTGTTTCAGAAAGATAATTTTGAGGAGTTTTGAAGAAATGTTGATATTGGGCTTCTTCCAAATGCAACTCTGTGCTGAGAGATGTCATAAACAGGACCAGCTTTATTTGGGGAACCCTAACATTTTAAAGTTTTTCGAGTCCATCAGACTTTTAAACATTCTGATTTTTTTCTTTAACATATCAAAGAATAAATACAACAAAACTTAGTCTTATATCCCGCACATAAGTATTTACTAAATCATTGGTGCTATATTTATTGTTTCTTAATCAGCCAGTCCTGATATTGCATGGTAATCCTCTTACTTAGTTTCTAATTAGTCATTTTCCATTCATCAAAGCATGTTAAAAATCCTGACTGCTTTCCTTAAGTCCCCCATGTCCATCCTCAAATCTAAAGCCCAACTTGGCAGGTAGTCCAGTGGTTGATGTCAATAAAAAAACCTCACCAGCCTCCTACTTTTGTGCCTTTCCACTGTATCTTTTATTCATATTTATTTTTCCTGCTTCAACAGCAGCAGAAGCATCTATCCTTCTATCCAATCTTCATCCTTTCCTTTCCTCTTGATTTCATGTTATGCCCTCCTCTCTCCCTTTGAGTCTTGACTCTCTCCCTGTTTCTTGGCTCTTGTTCCTCAGCCTGTAAACAGGCTTAAAACTTTAGTCTCCCTTTCAAAATTTTCTGCTCATCTTTTTCTGTCTCTTTTTCACAATACCCATTTAGAGATCATCTATGCTTATTGCATCCATTTGCTCACCTCCCAAAACTCACTCTTTGTTGAAGACTGTCTGCCACGCCTGCTTGGTAGATACCTTCCTTGGCCTAATCACCTAGTGTAGTCAAATTGTAAAACATATTTTAAATTAAAATATGTTATATTATAACATTGTAAAACATATTTTAAATCTTTTTAAAAAGGACCTTAGTCACTGGATGTTGTGAACAAAGATGGACATGGTACCAACTATCCATCCTTCCATCTGTCCCAGACCAAACAATGGCTGTCTAAACATTCTTTTCCTCAGATGGTTATGAGGTAGTGTCCTTACCTGGGCCAGAGGATGACTGCTGGGCCAGATGCTGAGGCCTTTGTCTAGGAGAGTGATGGAAAAATAAGATTGAGTCTCAAGACATCTTTTGACCAGGATGGATGTGGCCAGAGCACAGGCATCTCACATTCTCTCCCACCTCTGGCTCCATCTAGAGAAGTTTTGACCTCTTCTTTTGACTGTTAGTTACATCAGAAGCTGGCAACCGTTTTCACCAGTGTATTTCCATCTCAAACCCTTATAATGGAGCTGAACCTTACTGAGACTAGTGTAACTGTTTTATCGTGATTTGGGTAAATAAAGCTTAGTAATATTTTTAATCAAATGGCATGTTTATCTGTAAGATATTTCAAACTTATTATATACTTTGAACAAAAAAATATTTTATTCTAAACAGAATTAAGATGACTTTTCCTTTTCTAACTATATTTGATGGTAAAATTTTCTTTTATGGATTTACCAGGTGTTATCTTTTTTCTTATCTCTAGGTATTATCTATCCTCAACTCCCCCACCCCAAAATGGGAAAACTCTAAAAAGGACTTTGAAAAATCTCCTGGAAATGCCACAATCCAAGGCAACCTCCATCTTCCGTCCCTTTTGGAAGTAATTCTCTCCTTCCCTTCTCAGTCTCCCATCCTGGTATTTATGAACATGGCTAATCTCTGTAAGTGAATCCTAAAAGCAAGATCCTTATTTTACTCATTATTGAGTAAAAGATTCTCACTATTAGGTAAAAAATCTTGTGGGCAAGAGCCTTATTTTACTTATTAGTGCCTAAAACACAGTATATTATAAATAGTAGGACTTAAAAATATTTATGAATAGAAAAGAAATAATTGGTCATTTATTAGATGTATGAATATCCCTCAGTTAAATTTGTTTTTCCTTCTTTGTTTTTATTTCTTGGTCTATGAGTTATAGTGTTACTATTTTTTTAATCTCTTTGCTTCTATTCCATTTGGCTTCTTTTTTTTTTTTTTTTAAGATTCTATTTATTTATTGGACAGAGAGAGACACAGCAAGAGAGGGAATCCCAGCAGGGGGAGTGGAAGAGGGAGAAACAGGCTTCCCGCTGAGCAGGGAGCCAGATGCGGGGGCTCGATACCAGGACCCTGGGATCATGACCTGAGCCAAAGGCAGACGCTTAACAACTGAGCCACCCAGGCGCCCCTGGCTTCTATTTATTCCCTTTTTACCTTCATTTTATCTTCTTTTTCCTCTCCTTCACAGAGCACAGCATATTACATGGAATGACATGTTTTGGTTTGTTTCTTGCAGTTATTTGAATTTTGCATTTTATCCCAAAATTAATGAGTGATAAAAATAAAACACTGAACTAAGTTGTCCATTAAAAAATTTAGGGCCTTAACTGATCTTTCTCCAAGAGGTTAGTAGCTTTCAATAGAAAAAACCATATAGTCTAATGAAACACAAGAAACATCATTCTTAGAGAAAGATCTGGGATATGCTTGTCAAATGAGGTAAATCCCTTGAAAGTTGCAATTTTGAGCTGAACAGGTTATCATAATTATTAGCATAAATTGTGCAAAGTACAGTCATGAAATTATAATCCTGGGTAAAATGCTAAGAAAAAAAAGTAAATTCAGCAGTGGAAACATTGGTGTGATATTGAATTGATACTAATCTCAGGTGGGCACCCCTGTCCCAGATAACATAGCACCGTATCAGTTGTTTTGGTCATTATAGTGCTATACAGATCTTTTCAGCTTGATGAATTATGATCACTTTATGGCCTGTTAAGGATTCAAAATTAAAGAACTAACCATCCAACAGTTCACTCGCCCTATGTGTTTACAATAAAATACAAGCATATTGGTAAGAGACAGCAGAAGACAGGGGTTGAAGGAAATATTTAAGCTGAAAAAATGCTCATCCTTGGTTCAGTATTATTTTATCTACACAACTGAATTAAACACCTAAATTTCTTTTGTAAGGGTCAACATCATGTCCATTTATGAAATTAGTACATAAAAAAATAATATACTTCATCAAATATATTCAACTTAAATAGTGGCCCAAATGAAGTCTAACAACTGCATGGTTAAACATTACTTCCTATAAAGTCTGTTTCTCTTCCCATGGCCCCACTTAGGATCTGGACTTTAATTTGGATTTAAAAATTATGAACTAATAGAGCTCACAGCCAATTTCATCTTCAAATGAGATGCTTACAGGATGATTAATTTCATGTAAAGAGGAACTTGGTAATACTCTGTGTGGAAAATATCTTAAAAAAACAAAAAAAATATCTGCAATGCTTTCCATCTGAATTTCCTATTTTGTATCCTATGATCTGAGTAAAAAGTAAAAAGTTTAAGTATTTAGAAACAAATAAAATCACCATTTGTATTGATCAAAAATTACCATTGACATGCTACAGCCCAATCTCTCTCTCTCTCTCACTCTTTTTCATGCAATTGCTGACCAGGTCAGTACAACAACATTTCTTGAAGGTAAAGACAGAATCTAATTAAAATTATATCTACATAATAGACCTTGTAAAGGCCTACAACCACTTAACAAATAAGTGTTGATCTTTTTATTTACATTAATACCCATTTTTCTGCTCTGCCTATGGATCTGGACATTAAGTCTTCCTTCTAGGGACACAGAATAGCATATTCATAGCAATCATGATTCATTGCAGCCATCACTTACTTCTTGGGATAAGCTCTCTAGGCTAAATGTTGGATGTGGGGGCTGTATGTATCCTACTTATTATCAAACCTAGGTCTAAAGTTGACTATTTTTATGCTCTGCTTACAGCTGTTCTGTTACAACTGCTGCTGCTTTTCTGGCCACTCTTGCTACCAGGTTCTAAACTTTAAATCCCACTAAGTGTCAAATGCCAGGTATGTTCCATGCAATATCCAAATTCTCATGGCAGTCCCTCAAGGCTGGTTTTAATTCCCATAGTCTCAGAGCGATTAAGTGTCTTGCCCGAGGTTCCAAACCCAATTACGTCTCAGTCCAGGCTTTCCCCATAAAAACCAGATGTAAAATTGTATATCTGGTATGACAGATGAAGGAGAAATTCACAAACTGGAGGAGACTGACATAGCTTATAGCGATTTTAAATGAACTTTATAACTCTTTGAAGGAAATAAAATAATTTTCTTGTCTTTTTCTTTATTGCTATGACTAATGTAATCTTTTATCAGGTTTTGGAAACAAGCACTTTGTTATGCTCAGGGTGAGTAAACCTTACTTCTCCTGCATGTTCTCTCTGTTCTAGTTTTGAAAACACGAACTGTGCTAGATGCTGGGAAGTGCCACGTGGGTTCCATCTTTGAGGAACATAAAAGATGTCTGCTGGAGAGATGGCAAAGAAGGGCTCCCAACCATGTGCAAAGACACACTGTTGAGAAAGGATCAGGGTGCCCAGAAAAGACAGTGGTGATATCATTTGGCAGAAAATGTCAATAATACAGAAATACCATATAATATACAAAACAAATACCAAAATAAGCACTTTACTCTGGGGTTGAACATTGCTACTACTTTCTCACTCTTTATTGTTCTTTCCCATCTGCACATAAGTATGTTCGAATTTCTCACATCTGAAAAGCAACAATGATAGGAAACTTCCAATCCTCTTTGGCTTTATGTTCAACTAAATTGAAAACACCACCAGAAGCCTTCTTTTCCCTAAGGCCTAACACTCTGATATATTAATTTGCAGAGAGAAAAATATTCACCTCTCTTACAGTGTTTTATGCTTTCAACATCTGCTTTTGGGACGTGCACTCGTGGTCCTCTGGAAAACCACTTTTTACTCATGTAGGTGCTGCGTCAATGCTTCACAGGCAAGATGTCTGTTTAAACTGTAAATTATTGTATTTTAATTTCATAAGACCTGAAATGATCTCAAACTTTTGGTATAAAACCTTTACAATCTCCTATCTACAAGGTTGGCCGATGATCTACTGACTTGGAAATGCTTGTTCTAAAATTTCCTGACTCTTCCAGGCTTTTCAAACCTGCCTTGAGACACATGACTTCAGCCCACGTACCTGTCCTGTTGAGACCCCTGCAATGCCCTTTAGCAGACATGAGGTACCTTTGAATGTGTCACGTGCTTGCCAGGTATTTAGCCCACAGCTGATATTACCACAAGTCATTAGACAAGGTCTTCAAATGAAAGCAGTCAGGGAGCCAGAAGCATAGACGAGGGCAATGCTAGAGTTGTAAGGGACCTTTGACACCACTTAATCCAGTTGCTCATTTTCCGGGAGAGGAAACACAGGACCTGTGTGAGATGAGGCTGCCCAAAGTGCCCCAACCAACTGAAGGTTTTGTGGGAACTAAAATTAGACCTTCCAACTCCAAGCTGATGTCTGTATGTCATGAGCATATTCCGTAAATCATCCCTGAATATTGGAAGGATTAAACTGTTCAGTAACGCTCAATCAAAATGCTGCAATTATCACATGCACCATAGTTTGAGTTTTCAGGTATCATCACATGTTAAGTTTTATACTATTTAAAACACGTATTTTAAAACTTTGAGGTAGAAATAACACTTTTTTATTGAAAAAAATTACTGGAAAACACAGATGAAAAAACCTGATATTTGTTGACACCTCAAAAACAGTCTACATATGTTACAGTAGTACATTTAGCTATTTTATGCATTTGGTTTCCTGCATAGTTTCCAAAATGTTCTAGAAGACAGCAATACTTTAAATGGAGTCAGCTGGAGTTTTTAAAAGTATTTTAAGAAAACCACAATCTTCTTTTGTCCTCTTGCATTCCCAAGAGCTCTGATTGGTTGATATTCATCTTTGCTTGGTTCTTATCAACAAAAGCTAATGTTAGACTGAATTTAATGAATCCATCAAAACCACAGAAGAATTTTCTTTTCACTCCCTCCAACATTTTGTTTCTCCGTCGTCGTAGGAGGTAACACTTTCCATGCAACAGACCATCCACATAAGTGTGGGTTAAAATGGTCAGTTGTGGCTCTGAGTCAATCATGTGGGTCTTCATGCGAAAAGAGGCTACTTGTCTACTGGGAGAGTGTTCTGAAGGCTGGGCCCTGTGTCCATCTCCAAATGATCATACTTAGTTCGGAAACACTGAAAATACCACAGTCACAGAGAGGTTACTCTTCTACCTAGTGTTAGGGACAAGTGGAGGTAGACATTTTCTCTTTATTCTCTAGTAACATCCAGCATCTGCTCCCTGCTAAACCCTGGGTGAGCCCTAGACATCTCCACTGACATGGTAATCTTCCTTGAGCATAGTGTTACGTTCATGGAGGGAAAGCTGAAAAATAAGCCTTAAGTTACCTGCTGCTGCTGCTTCATAATACCTCACCTTTTAAGGTGCTTCATGTTTTTCAAAGTGGTTTCATAGGTACACATATATCACCACTTACTCACAAAAGCTGGACAAGTGGTGTGAGAGGCAGAATTCTAACATGGCCTCCAAGATTTCTGCCTGCTGGTGTATATGCCCTCAAAATCCCCCCACTTTGAGTGTGGGTAGGACCTATAAATATAATGAGATAGTCACTCCTGTGATTACAGTTAAGATTTTAGCTTAGCACACAAAAGAGAGATTGTCCTGCTGGCTTTGAAGAAGCAAGTAGCTGTGCTATAAAAGGCCCTGTGAGCAGGCCACGTGGTGAGGGCAGCCCTAGCTGCTCAGAGTGATCCCCAGTGGAAAGCTAGCACGAAAACAGGAATCCTCATCTTCAGCTGCAAGGAAATGACAGCCAACAGCCTGAGAGAGCTTGGAAGTGGCTCTTTGCCCAGTGCATCCAGATGAAAACATCACCTGCTCCACAACTTGATTTCAGCCTTCTGCGGCCCTGTGCAGAGGACCCTGTCTGGGCCTCCGACCTACAGAACATGCAATAATCAAGGGCTGTTGTTTTAAGCCACTAAGTTTGTGGTAATTTGTTGTGTAGCAATAGAAAACTAATAAAAGGAAAAGTACATCATACTATAACCATTTCACCAAAAAGGACACTGGTTCAGAAAGATGAACTGATTTGGTTAATTTTATTTTGAAGATCAGTGACAGGACTGAAAGCGATACCTTGGACCCTCATTTATACTCTAGCATTCTTTCCACATATTATAATGCTCCACCCTAGTGAGTATTACTGCTGGGTATTCTTCACCCCTGCCCACCAATGAGATAGATACTTGAAAGCATATTACATTATCTTCCACTATGCAGCTCAACACAGAGTAAAGCAATGATTTTATTAATTCTCACATCAGTTCTGGAGTATAGTAAAAATATTAATCAGTGTCATATTAAATATTAAGTTGAAAGTATTTTTAAAGGTTCTCAAATCAAATGTCAATCCTCATCACTACACAAACAATATTGTGAATAGTCAAGATCGGGAAATGTGATAGGTAATTCTACCCACTTTTTGTATTGTTTCTTTGGCGTATTATTTTTGAAAACCACTACAAAATTCTTTATTTTGAGACAAGGCAAATCTAAGCCTTTGTGCACCATCATCGTCCCCCAAGCCTGAAAAACAAAAGAGAGTGAGAGGAAAAATTAAATGCACATTCAATTAAGAATTCCTTTTGGCCAAAGTAAAAATAAGCCCACAGCAATTTACTCACTTGGCCACATTTTTTGCAGATAATCTCGCCATTTGTTTGATAGTCTGCAAATTTCTTTCGTAGTGCTTTGTTTTCTCTCACAATGTAGAGTTCCCTAAAATTATCAAGAAATAAAAAAAAATCTCTGAGAATTTGCAATGGACAAGTATGCAGCCTATGGGCACATGCTGTTGGACCGGAAGCCTATCTGCAGGCATGCGTATCCCACATCTTATCCCTTCCCTCCTTTTGCCCCTGTAGATCATCAGGCAGATGCCCTCTTTCCACACACACCTCTCAAGGGTCATGTTGCCTTTGGTGGCTTCTTCTAAGTCTGTTGATTATTTTAATGAGACTTAAGTTGTCCAAAATTCTGAGAACACATATAAATATACACCAAACTAATGTGACTTGGATCAAAATGGCTTTGGGTCTTACACTTCTCCCCTCCCTGCCCCCGTGCAATATTTGAAAAAAATGACATTTGAAATGGGGATATAATGTGGGGACTAAAAGAGGGGAAGTTCTGAAAAATAATGAGTCTCATTTGTACTATTTTGGAAGAACATTCACAGCACAACCTACTTCACCTCTTATAAAGAAACTTAAAATTGAGTCTTCCTGGACGTACTTGAATACTGGCGTCATGTTGACGTGGTGCATCTTCTCAATGACATGGATATCTTCTCCAGAGCAGGCTAGCACACTGCAGTTTTTGCAGAGGAAATTTATTAGTGATGGGTTTTCCTTGTAGTGCTTTGCAATACTTCTCTTGATTTTCATTTTCTTTTCCATTATACTTTGCATCTGTAATTCCAAAATCTGCATTGATGGAAAAAAAAAAGTTTCTCTTTTTTTTTTTTTTTCACAGTTTGACTGAAGTAGTTCTCCTGGAATTCAGGGATCTTAGATAGTTATAAAAATATACACTTGGTCATAGTCTAGAAATAAAAATAATGAGGTGATCCCCCCAAACAACTTTGCATATAATCCTTCCCTGTCTGTGATCAAGGAAATGTGGAACGCTCAGGTGTTCCGAAAACAACCTATTCCATTTTAGACAAGTTCTATTGTGAGAAAGTCCTTAGCAATATTCCACAAAAAAAAAAAATTGCCCTCTAAACTCTCTCCCTCACCATTAGTTTTAATTCTGTGTCATAAAATAAGTCTAAACCTTCTTTTACATGGAATCTCTTTGAAGAACAAGCACTTCTATTACATTACCAATAGTCTTCTCTTACCTGTGATAAGCCCCCCAGTTTCTTTAAGCTTTTCTCACACATTATAATTTCTAGACCCTTCGCTATCTTAGTCAATCTCCTCTTTACACATTTGTGGTAGGAACCACTGGTTTCCTACCCAGTGTCCATTCTTCCTGGGAACAGAACTATAATTGCATCCTGGGTGGAAATATGCTAGCTAAATGACTACATTTCTAAGCCAGTGGTCAATGAGACATAAGATATTGAATAGGATTTCCAGAAAGGCTCCTTAAGTATCAGCTAGCTGCCATTTGCACTTTTTGACTTTTCCATCTTCTTCCTTCTTCCTGCCTAAAATGAGCATGTGACAGTTGAAATACGAAAAACTATCTTTGACCTAGATAATGGAAACCAAATACTAAAAGGGCAAGAAGAGAGACAGAGAGGAGTCTTGGCTTCTTTATGATGTCATGGAGCTATCATATGGGTCTAGATTGTCCACATTTTTCTTTAATGAGAGAATAAGTCCTTAAACCCCTGTATTCCAGGCCCTATGGTTAGTGGCACAATTTATTTCACAACAGAAACTACGTAGAGACACAAAACTTGAGATAGGCACTGGCTAGTTCTCACACCTATACAAATTCACAGCAGGAAAACCTGGTTCTTAAGTAATTTACCTCCCTCAGATGGCAAATTTATATTAAATTGTGGAAGAAGCCATTGTTTTCCTGAAGGCTGAGGGGAACTTTTAGTAAAAGTAAACTATCAGTGCTGATGAACAAAGCTGAATGATCCATCTCTGGCTCTCACCTCTGTTTTGGGCTTTGATTCAAGATAGCCATATTTAGTACAAAAAAGAGAACTAAACCTAACTAAACTAAACTAAACCTAAACTAATCGGACAAGTACAAAGACTAATGTCCTGTAAATGATAACAACGTAAAAAATTGAAGTATTACATTTCCCAAAAGTTTAATTAGGTTGTTCTTGCAAGATATTTATAATTCTGTGAGCTGATAAAAGATGATTTGGCATAGGACCACATACATGGCGGGCAATCAAGGAATGCCTATAGGTTTGAGAGGAAAGATAAAAATAAATCTAAGGTTAGCGTGTGGGTATGTAACCAGGACATCAGGAAATAAAGGATTAGTTCCAAAATAGTAAAGAATATGAAACAATTAGAGGGGTAAAAAAATAAAACAAAGCATAAGAAATATATAGGAGGCACAGCGGCAGTCTAAGTCTAAATAAAATGTAACGATGTGGGAAAAGTTGTTGAGTCATTGCTAGGGAAAATGCTTCAGATCTTCACATTATTTCTAGAAGTTTGATTTAGAGGCTTTCAATTAGGTACAAATTCTGTATATCACATGGAAAACAGACCTCACCTTCTGTGTCAGTGCTCACCATTTATTAACGGCTGCCTGAAAATTGTGTTGAGAAGGATTCTTAACTCAGAAGAAGGTAGTGCTGGGACCTAGTAGTGATGCCTGCCGTAGACATGTCTGGCGAGGGAGCCAAACAGAATAGTAGTGGAATGTGCCCCTGCATCATTGCCATCCCTGCTCTGAGTTTGTCAGCCTGGAGTAGCTTTGGGAGGGCAGGTCTCTTAGCCAAAGGAAAACTAAAAAGGTAGTTGATTCTGGGGCCCCCAAAGAGACTATATCTTACCGTAGACATATTCTGGAAAATTTTGACTCATAAACTCTGGGAATGTCCTAGAATTTACCCAAAACACCTGGTCTTGAAATATCAATCTTTGAAAATGTCCACTTGATTAACTTTCCAGTGACATTATTTGGCCACAGATGTTTGATTTGACATTACCAACTGTTTGGTTTGCCTTACATCTAAAGGGGTTTTAAAATATAAGTTTGTGTAGAAACCTGGCCAGGAAACCTTGGAGTTGGTTATAGCAATGCACACCAATTTAAAAGCATCCCTTTCGTGAAACTCTATTTAGGGTAGAGCCAATTCCAATGTTAAGAAACTAACATTCACACCCATATGCAAGGGTGTGAATTTTCTTCTAAATGGATTGTTTGCTATTATAGTAGTTACAGTCTTTAATTCAGTGGTATGGGGGATTTCCTGAAATATTGTAGAAATGCATTCTTCCCTCACTGCATTCCTCTTGCAGCTCAAATGACTCTACACTAGTAAATTGAGATGCAGCCGGATGACATATTATGTATTTTCTTATCGTTCAGATCTAGCCTCGATGTCGCTCCTTTTAAGAGACTTCCCCAAATACCCAATCTATAGAGTATTCATCTAATGACTTGTTTCGTACTGTCTTATTCTAATTCTGTAATATTTATCCTTATGTGATGCATTTCTTGCTTCATTTTTGTTTCTTGTTTCTCCTCCTCAAATCTCATTATGTATGCTCGAGAATATAAGCCTCATGCAGCAGGGGTCTATCTGCTTTATTTTCTACCACGTTGTCTCTTTCTAGAACATTGTCTGGCACACAGTAGGCACTTCATAAATATTTCTGGAACGAAAAACTTGTGCCCATACAAACAGATTGAACCAAACCAAAATTACCAGGTTGCTCTGAATGGGTGAGATGTACTAGTCTTTCTGATCAAGGGCAAACTAAATTTATATCATCAAAGTTTACAGTTGGTTTCACTGGAACGGCAGCCTGACAATTTCTGCCCATCATAGATCTTGATTCTTTGTATATGAATCTGGACTAAGCACAGCTCATCCCAACTGGAACTTAAAATTCAGCACAATTTCTGTCTTGAGACAGCCACAAAGCTATCAACGGCAACCACATGCAGCTACTTTAAAGTGGAAAATAAGTTCAGAGAGGGCCAAAAATAATACCTTACGAGCATACTCCTCTGGGTTCATATTCTGAACATGGTCTATAGCTTTATACATCATTTTCTCTCGGAAATCATTAACTATCTCGCGTTCAATAACTCCTGAGTTACTGTGGGCAACCAGGACGTAGGTGCTCTCATCAGCTCTGGCTCGACCACGGGCCTGAGAACATAAAGAAATCAAGTAAATGAAGGGTTATGCCTTTCTGTGAACGCTCTCATTTTTGGCCTGGAGTGGTATTCATTGCTCCGTGTGCCAGCTTTCAAGTAATTTCTCTATTCTCGGTAAAGTCAGCTATTATCCATTTTTTGAAAGTCGGTTATTTGAAATTCAAAATGCACTTTAATGAACAACGTTCTAGAGCAATGATAGTTAGGTCAGCACCCCAACCCTCAAGACCCTCAATTACACAAGACCATCCTGTCCACCCTTTTCGTTCCCAGGAACCTTCTCGCAACCGTGGGAACCAGCATCATTGACTTGGACTGGGGAGGCACTCCTTGGCCTGGTAGGAGGGATGGATGGAAAGAAGGGGCATCTCTGACCTTGACACCAGGGCTGTTGAGAATGCAGTTCAGCTCCTGGTATCTACTTTGGATTTTGAGCATATTTCCCCTTGAAAACATGCTCGCAAGGTGGTAAATTTCTATCGTCCCCTTTAGAAATTGATATGTAGGTACATTCTGAGTAACAGAAAATGTTGTGGCCTGGCTCAGGAACCTAACTATCAACTCTAATATTATCTGTATAAAAATGCATTCAGTGTAATAAACTGCTAACAAACTAACTCTTGAAATATAATTATTTCCTAATTTGGTGGTTATCTGGTTATCTTAGTCTTCCACACAAGGATACAGTTTAATGTATTTAAAAAAGAGATTTTAGTTAATGTTATAGGAAGAATATTATTTATATTAACAAGCATGACTCCCATACATACTCAATGAAAGGTAACAATTATATCATGAAGATAGTGTAAGTAAGAGATAAAGTGAAATTAAATAGAAATTAGGACATTTGGCCTTTGTTTTGCAGGTATAACTCTGCCTCCCCCAACATATTATTATGAAAAATTCCAAACACACAGAAAAATTGCAAGAATAGGGAGGAAAATGCAGAAATAGTACAGCTCCCTAAGGTGTGGGCATATTACTTTGTCAGACACTTTAGGGACACTGCACTTCAAACTCCCGGTCCAGCTGGGAACTCACAGATATCCTAGATTAAGGAGGCCTCTTTCTCCTCTTAAGGATGGGCCAGTGTCCTGTTTCTAGAGCCTTGGGACACAGAAATAACCACCAAAGAAGAGTTGTTTAGAAATACAACAGTTAGCTGTTGTCACGTGAATTAAACGACACCATAAAAGGCAGTAGTATGCAGCTCTTCAAGATTTCTTTTTCTTTTAATTGAAGTATAATTGACATATAACATTGTATTAGCTTCAGGTGTGCAATATAATGATTTGATATTTGTATACGGTGTGAAATGATTTCTTTTTTAGAAGGAGAATGCACATATTTTTAAAACTACTTGTGCTGTTTTGCTAAAAGAAAACAAGTACCACAAAATCAAAAATTAACATATTAGAGGTATTAAATGTACCTGGACCATGGCTATTTCGTTAGTGACGAGACCATAACGGATAACGATATTACATTCTTTAATATCCAGACCTTCTTCTGCCACTGTGGTAGCGATAAGCAGATTTATTTTTCCTGTGCGGAATTTACTAATGACTTCTTTTTGTTCATTCTGTAGAAACAGTTTAATAAATTAAATTTTGTGATGCTAAACACATTAAAATCTTCTAATTAGCAGAAGAAATAATAAATTGCAACTGGTCAGTGCAAATCAAAGGATTAGATCATACACGGATTCACTGCCATCTGTTTTTGGCATTGAACAAAGACATGATGGTGAGACAACATTTGATTTCCAATCTGGGATTACCACACAATAACAAAAATATTTCCATCATCCAGTCTGGAAGTGGGAAGACCATCATTTATGCCAAGGAAATAAATTGATGGGTGACATGGGAGGGAGGAAAAAGGAGATGCTTTCAGTGGAGAAGAGGATAAGGCAACGAGAGACAAGAACGGGCTTTGCTTTTCACTACATTAACTTCAGAATCTTTAATATTCAGAAAATAAGATTTGGTGACACTTTTAAAGGTCATTGAATTTTGAGTCACAGAGAAAATAACAGACTCTATGCCACATCTGGTCACTTTAAGAGTCGCTCCAGCAGGAAACCTATGGAACATGTCTGGAAGGACATGTGAGAAATGGAAAACGTTGGCTGCTTCCAGGGAAGGAGCAAGAAGACTGGAGAGCAGTGCCTGAACCTTACTAATTCTCAAAGAGGTAAATATGTGTTCAAAGAGAAGAGTAAATAAAAATGAAATAATAAGTTACTAAAAACATAATTTTTAAAACTATAATTAAATGAAAAAACTCTGAATTTTAAAACTATTTTAATATAAGTAAAGAAATTAAACAAGCTCTCTGGCCCTGGCATAGGAGTGGGTAAGCATAAGCCTAGCCCGATAGGGCCAGTGTGGTTTTGTCCTCAGACTCATCAAAGCTGTTGGTCCAGTCGGCCTCTGGTGCACATTTATGCTATCTTCTATCCCCAAACATTAAACAGAAGCATTAAACATTAGACAAAAATAAACATGTCAGACCAACAGTATATTCTCCCACCCTCCTCCCTTTTTTCTTAGAGGCACTGTGTGTCCTTATTTTGACTCCTAAAGGCTGGAGAATTGTGCAGAAAAGCCTCTCTCCAGTCTTCTCTGATAATTTCTCCCTCTCGCACTCATGTCCACTAATAAAAGCTTACATGTCTTTAGATTTTAGCAGATGTCTGTGCTATTCAAAAGAGTAACTTTAGGGGCGTCTGAGTAGCTCAGTCGGTTAAATGTCTGCCTTCAGCTCAGGTCATGATCCCAGGACCTGGGCTCCCCCTCCCTTTGCCCCTCCCCCAACTCGTGCATGCTTGCTTTCTCTCTCTCAAATAAATAAATAAGATCTTAAAAAAAAAAAAAAGAACTTTAACAATGAGAATTTCAGACAGAGTTAGACCCTCAAATCACATAAAGTAAATGCCGACCCTTCTCCCAATGAGTAAGTTCCACTCTGTTCACAAGGGGAGGATGTGGGGCATAAGGAAGGGGCATGTAGTCCCCAAATCTGAAATGGCCAAGGAGTAAAAAGTAGCTTAACAACATACTTTCCTTTTGTACCTCACCTCTTTTCAAAGAGGAGCTCAGGCCACATAAATCCAAGTCATAATACTAAAGCTAAAACAATAGATAATTAAAAACAGGAGTGGAAGAATATATATGCACTATTTGTAAGGATTAACATAAAGGCAGTGAGACAACTTCAGTTTTGCCTGTGAGCTTCCTGAAAGCTAGGGCAAAAGGAAACAAATTAACTAAACCAGCTTTAATCACAAAGGACGATGTAAGATCCTCACCACAGGAAAACATTGCTTTCTTTCTCCCGCATAAATTTTAGACCAACTTTAACTTAGTACATGCAGTGAGTATATTGGGCATTACACTGTAAAATTTCAGAAGCTGTTTTTTTCAGCAAACATTAAAACAGATTTAATTTGCTCCATTGGACTGAATTTTGATGACCATGACAGAATTGGAGTGTCCCCTTGTCCAGCAAGACTCAAGGTCAGTATGACTTCAAAAGAACAATTTATTCCAACAAGCCATGCTTGTAATGTCTACAAGTGCCTTTTATCTCTCCCATGGGTTTTACTGTGCACACGATAAGTAGTGTAATGAAATGAAAACAAAACAAAACAAATCTTAAAAAGGAAAAGAAAATCGCTCATAGTCCCAAATCTCTAACACATGAAATGTCTTCATTTTTCCAAGTTGCCTTACAGATCTCATCCTATGCAAACATGTTCTACATTTTTTTCTAATTATAATGCACATATTTTTGTGGGGATTTGATTTTTCCACTTGATATTATATTGTAACCATTTTTTTCCATTTTGTTACTAAGTTTAAATGTCAATCATTTTTGCAAAGGAAACTCAATTTCGAAAGTTCCTCCGAGTACGTGAAAAAAGTGACTCCTAACAATGCTTAGCTTGTCAGACACCAGAGATTAGACTGCTACTCAACTCACATTTTATTTTAAGACCAACAGTTCTATAAAATTATTTGTGGGGTGGCAAGAGAATTGATGGAAAAAAAAGACTACAACTAATTTGGGAACAGTAATAGCAGCATAAGGAAAGAAATACAGAAGGATGTTTTCACCTGCGTCATGGGCTTGAACTCACTGCTGTGTCCAGCTCCAATCAGATGATGGGCTTTGACTCCTACTTCTGCAAATTTTTTATTTTCAGTAATCCACTGAGAAAGGGCATATGCACTCTGTCGTGTTTTTGTGAAAATTATTCCTCGGGCCGATTCTTCAGTCCTTGTATATTGTTCCATTATGGTGTTTCTTAATTTGATCAGCTTTTCATTTTCATGTTTTGGGTTTTCAGCCAGCTTTTTCAACATTCTCCTGTTTTCTTTAAGAAAGAATTATTTTGAGTTATAAAACATGTGAATAAATTACACTGGGAGATTTTATGTAATGAGATACTAAGATGTAGTTGAACTGCAGTTGATCTTGTGCTATCTAATGATCAGGCCAGCTTAATAAACAGACGTAGTGCGGTTTTGTTGACAATAAAACCAGATGACCAAATGACTTATGGTGATTATACAGTTCATGGCTAATCTGAGCCCATCAATTGGAAAGAGCCGCAATATGAGTGGGATTTCTTTGTTCGTAATGAAAGATGATTTTAAGAGGGCCTTTTGGAGAGCTCTTGAGAAGCAGCGGGCTCACGCCAAGAGGAAATGCACGAGAGTACGCAATCAACATAACATTGATTCTTACCGAAAAATAAATCCATGAGAAATCTATCTGTCCTATCCAGGCTCAAAGGTTTCTTTTCATCATCTTCATCTTCATCACCATCACCATCCTCACCACTCTCATCACTATCATCTTCTAGGACTGCAAACTTCTTTTCTTTCTCATCATTATAGAAAGCTTCAAGGTGATTATATGCATCAATCGTTCGAATTGTGTCATTAATTTGTAGGGCTTCATTGTACTTCCTCAAATGCTCTGCACAAACACGTTCTTTGCGATTTCCTTCTCGTGCAGCTATGAAAGAATATGTTACGTACAGTGAAATCATGGTAGAACACACCCCTTAAAATTGTGCTGTGTACTTGAATACGTCTGTGATACCGACTCCAAATCAGCTTCACGTTGTTTTTGGGTGGGCAAGGTAAGTCTCAAAATGTGCCTTGAGCTCTAAAAGTTTTGCAACCCCTAGACTGGCTACCTGAGCTCTGGATCAGCAAGAACACAGACCTGATCCATGCTGACTCAGGGGAATGGCATGAAAAACATTTCAGTTGAGTTTGCATTTGGAGACAGAAACCTAATATTTATCTCAATATGTTAAACATACAATAAGTGAAACTGGAAATAAAGAGAAAATGGACGGATTGCTGCTTCTTTAGAACGTGTTCATCCTTGTACTACTTCGAACACAGAAACTCCATTAGATAGTCCGTTTGTTTTCAGTTTGGTTGAGAATATATCATCTGAAATCTTGGCTAAACATGGAATAAACTAAGTGTTAGGTCAAAACCCAAATTACCTTTTTTTTCCATTTGAGTGGTCCATTGTTCATAGGGTTGAGTTCCAAAATCTGACATTGGACTCATTTGGCAAAAACTTTGAATCTTGTTCATTATTTCTAAAAGTTTATCTTTAAATGGATCCTAAAAATAAATTATACACTTATTCTTACATGTTTATATTATTAAAGAAATAACATTATCTTTGTTAAAATAACTCCCATGTTATCATAAATCTGCTTCAGAATCTTTGTCTAGACAAAGAAACAAGTTAATCTCTGACTACCTCTTTGTACATTTATTTTTTTATCAGTAATCCACCCTTAAGCCATCCACACACCAACATCATGTACCACTGCTGGAATTTCCATTTGAAAAGTTTTACAAAAATAAAATTAAAATTAATGAATAATATGCAACTTGAATGCTAACAGTAATTTAAAAATATCTGTATTAAAGCAATGCCCCCATTATTTAGAAAGCCTGCAATGTAATTTAAGAAACATTCCCTTTTGAAGAACTGGTTTCAGTATTATTTCTACCAAAATAAAAAGTAAATGGTAGACTTGTAATGAGCGGTGTATGGAAGTGCTGAATCTCTATATTGTATCCCTGTAATTAATATAACACTGTATGTTAACTAACTGGAATTTTTTTAAAAGTTAAGAGATAGAGTTAAAAAAAAAAAAACAGACACAGAAGAGTGCATACTATATGATTTCATTTATATAAAGTCCAAAGTCAGTCAAAACCCATATTTGGTGTTAGAAGTCAGGATAGTAGTTATCCTTGGGGGATGGGTGACTGGAAGGAGGAAAAGGGGTTTTGGGGGTGCTGAAAACATTCTGTCTCTTAATCTGGATTTTGATTATACAGGTGTATTCAGTTTATAACAATTCAGCAATTTGTACACCTATGAAGTTGTACTTTTATGCATGTCTGTTATACTTCAATAAAAAGTATATCAAAATTAAGTAAGTTAAAAAGTAAGACAGCAACTTCTTTTAAAAATATATCCTGAGGTTTTGTGGGGTTTTAAAAAATGATTATGAGTAGAAATATCCATTTATATTTATTAAGTAAAACTGAATAAGTAACAAGAAGTGAAGGGAAATAAAGTATATTCAGATGTTCTGGTTCAGCTGGAATAGATAGTAGTCATCTTCAGAATTCCAAAAGATTCATCTATGGAGATTGGTCAGTAACATTGGGTTAGTACCTACTGCATTTCAAATACAATATTGTCTATTACACATTCTTCATGTCATTTAATCCTAACATCCTATGAGGTAGATTTTCAATGATTATACTATCAAGTACATAGAGCCAAAATTTATCATACTTTTTATATTTTACAAAAGAAAAAAATTGACATAATATACTGGTCATAATGTCCAAACTAACACCGTTGGTTTTTATAATCAGTGAAAATACTCATTGCAAAAGCACCATTAAAGTAAATATTTTACTTTTTTACCATGTCTGTGTTCTCTTAAGAAAATAAATATGCAAATTAGGTAGGATTCCCATTATCATTACCAACTGTAATCTGGTAGCAATAAAATGGCTCTGCGAAATGTCGGAAAACCGGTGCTGGAATTCACAAGACAGTAAAAAGAATAAAACGAACTACAGTAATCCCTCTAGTTTAGCTATACAACCCTCTCTACCCTTACCCCCATGGCTCACATGTAGTCAAGCCACTCTTCATATAAACTGGAAAACTAAAAGAAGGTTGGAAGAGAGAATTCACAGCAGTACTTTGTTGCCTAATAATTAAAAAAAGAATAAAACTGTAACTTATTTTGCCAAAAATTTAAGATAATATTCCTCAGATGGTTGGTATAAAATAACCTTTGCATCTTTCAGTTGAGTATGGTATAATGAATTGTTGCACACTACATCAAAAACTAATGATGTACTATATGTTGATTAATTGAACATAAAAAAAACAAAAGAACAAAAAAATCTAATAAATATAAAATTTTAAGCACATACTTCTCTGGTGTCATCTGCGATTGCAAACTTTTTGCATGGCTCTTTTATTTGGTCTTTGAGTTGAACAATATTTTCTTTTACAGTTTTAATGGTACATGCATCAAGATTGGCACATATCTGGAAAAGAGATTTTTTTCAATATTCAAATATGTACTTTTCCTTTTCAACTGATTCAATGTAGAATTATTTTTCATATAACAAATAGGGACCATGAGTAAATATAGCATTTTAGTATTGCTTTACTGTGGATCTGATTAACCAATACATTTATCTCAATGGACTAAAAAGAAGCTTCTAAATCTTGTTGGTGGATAATTTCAGAAAAAGAAGTGTATTTATTTTCATTCCTTAAATTCCATTTGCCAGCTGGAAAAACTGACATGGAAACAGTGTAGCAAATTACAGAGATCAGCAGAAAATGGTTATGAGATAACTGTATTACGTAAGACATTTTAAAGGTCATCTTGACATCCCTGGATTAGATTATCACCCTCTTTTATATATAATGAGGACAATGTAAAGCTAGGAGCAGCTAAAGCCTGGATATGCCTGGATCTAGACTGATGTTAGTCCTTAATCCCATAATAAATTGTATCTCGGAACAAATAATTGTGCCTCTGTCTGTTCTACATGATTTTTACTGAATTCAACCCAAAGTAAGGGACTTAAAATATAAATGCAATTACCTTAGTGCCAACACACTTCTTGGGTTACTCTGAATTCACTTAACACTTGAAATCAACACTAATACTTTATGTAGTGTTACCTTTTGGGGTCAGCTGACAAGTAGTACAACCTCAACTAAAGATTCTCATATGTCCATTTTCTCATTTAATGTGAATTACCCAGAATCTGAGAATCACATAGAACAAAAAAGGCACAGAAGAAAATATGCAATTTTGAAACTCATGGAGTATTATGAAAATTAGAAATTTTCATAGTTTGTGGATATTTCTATATCAAATGGATCATCAAGTTTAACAATAGGAGTAGATATTTAAAATAAGGTATTTCATTTGTCCCAATTTTTCATTGATTCTATCTGCACTCCATAATTTTTGTGATATTTTTCTGTGCCATAGTAATTTAAGGCATATTACTGTTTTGTAAAAGATTGAATATATTTACTTTAACTAAAACATATGGATTTCACTTAACCGATGATCGCAGAGTACCTTCCTTTATGCACTCCGTGGCACTTGGACCAAATCTTACTCAAAAAGCCCAAGAAGCACTGGCATTTGCTTTAGGGGTTTTTTTTTGTTGTTGTTGTTGTTGTTGTTGTCATTGCTATTGTTGTTTTACATAAAGTTAATGGCTTACTTTTAAAATGTGTTCCTTGGCTTCAGCTTGCTTTTTGGCTCCTCCAACACCTGGTGAAGCCGTTAGTCCTAGTATCTGAGGTAGGGGAATCACCGGTTTGCATTCTTTCTTGAGTTTATTGTTTTTCAACTTCTGTTTCAAGTAACGCCTCATGATGTTATTATAGACTGCTTCTTTGTTGGTGTGATGGCATTCATCAATGACGATGAGGGAAAAGTCTTAAAAGAAAATCCAAGTGGTTCATTTGTCCATACCAGCAACGTAGAGTGAAAAAAAGTACCTTAAATGTAGTAAACTGAACTGCCACAGGGATGTCTTTTCTTCAGCAGAATCCTGGCACAGACCTCTCACTTTTTAAGAGGGTAATGTGACTATGTTAGTCACCTGTACATCCAGAGGTCCACTTATATTAATTATGAAACTATTCTTGTTAGTTATTATCCCTATTTAAGAGATTAGTTTCGGAAAGTTTATAAAGGTAAAAAGTGTTAAGGGGTGGGATTCAATCCCTGCCTTACTCCCCAAAATTAATAAGGATTACACTTTTGTTCTTTAATAAAACATTAAATTTTAAGTTGATGAGGGTTTTTTTAATGTCAAATGAGAACCATACCATTTAAACAGAGATCGTTTTGCCTTGTTTTAACATTGCATTTAATTATTACAATGATTATAATGATTATTTATACTTCTTTCTCTTTCTCTCACTTTCTCTTCCCTTTCCCCACAAAATAGAAAGAATTGTATTTAATTCTATGGAAAAGATGGCATATCTAACAGTGTCATTAGCATATGAAAATATCTTGGTACCTAGAAATAAAAAGTAAATGGAAACTCCAGTGAGTGCTTGATTTAATACTGCATTCTTATGTAAATAAAGTGATCTAATTAAAAATGTATTATAACTTTTGTGTTTTCCCAAGAAAGTAGAAGAGTTTTAATGAAAACTTAAGCAATGCAAGACAATCTAAATCAGAGATAATCTTTTTATTTTTATTTTCTTTAAGTAGGCTCCACACACAGTGTGGAGCCCAACACGGGGCTTGAACTCACGCCCTCAGACCAAGACCTGATCGGAGATCAAGAGTCAGACATTTAACCAATTGAGCCACTCAAGCACCCCTAAATCAGAGATAATCATTTTAAATCAGCATTTTCAAAATTATTTAACTAATACAGCCTCTGTATTATCGTCAATATTACTACTAATTCTTCTTTTTCCAAAAAATACCACTTCAACCAACCTGAAAACTGGACACCATCATCTTCTCCTTTTTCTGAATTTAAAAGAGAATTTTCAAGGATTTGGGCTGTACTGATGATAACATCATAGGTTTTGACAACTTCTGGAAATGATATTTTCAACTGGGTATCACCACTTAATCCAATTGTATGATACCATTTCTTCAAAAATGGTTCAAACTCTTTGCGGAAGAGCTGTTCAACTAGTGGCACCTTTAAAAATGACAAATTAAAAAGAGAGGGAGAGCATGGTCAAAGAAAAAGGAGTCCTACTATGTGGCAAGCATTATCAGAGGTGTTTACATTATCAGTTAATTAAGCATAACAACCTATCCATGATTACATTCATGAATTTGTCAATAAACATTTACTGAATGCCTATTAGGTGTAGACATTGTATCTAAGACATAACGATGTTTAAGATATGGCTGACAACTTTGAGAAACTCAGTCTAGCTGAGCACATAGACTAAGACTAAACAACAAAAAACCACAAATTATTAAAACACAGTGTAATAATTCCCTCATAGAAATACATACAAAGTGACAGCAAAGAGGCAGAAGTAACTGAGTACTCAAAAGAAGGGTTTAGAAAGAATTTTAATCTAGTAAACCATGGGTCAGTGACAAGATGAATTAAAACCAAGGCTGGATAAGAAATAAATTCTGATTTCACAGATCAGGGCCTGGCTATAAAGGGCTGTGCGTACCATGCAGAATATTTTACATTTAGTGTAATAGTTCATAGGACCCTTGTGAGTTGTGTTTAGTGTTGATTTATTCCTGCTGTTTGTTTTGGAATGGGGCCAGAGGCAACATGCCTAAAAATCTGAAGGGAGCAGAGAACCAAAAGTGAGGAGGTAAGACACTGCCTAGGAGAGCAGATGTGAGATGAAGGGATAGACCACTAAAATAGCTTTGGTGGCTGAGAAAGAACAAAAGAGCAAACAGATTGACAAAATAAGTGGAAATCTTTCAGAGGTGACTGGCATTACTGATGGGAGTATGTTGGCATTGAGGTTACTCAATGTAATTGGCGATTCACAGTATCTTTGCATTCACTGGCAAGTCAAAATGCAGGTCTTCATGAAGACCCTGACCGGCAAGACCATCACCCTGGAGTTGGAACCCAGAGATACCATGAAGAATGTGAAGGCCAAGACCCAGGATAAAGAAGGCATACCCCCTGGCCAGCAGAGGCTCATGTTTGCAGACAAGGAGCTGGAAGATGGCCACATTCTTTCTGACTACAATATCCAGAAAGTATCAACCCTATTCTTGGTCCTCTGCCTGAGGGGTGGCTATTTAATTCTTTTTTTTTCTTTTTACTGTGTTATGTCAGTCACCATACAGTACATCATTAGTTTTTGATGTAATGTTCCATGATTCACTGTTTGCATATAACACCCAGTGCTCCATGCAATACGTGCCCTCCTTAATACCTATCCCCGGGCTAGCCCATCCCCCCAACCCCTCCCCTCTAAAACCCTCAGTTTGTTTCCCGGAGTCCACAGTCTCTCATGGTTCGTCTCCCTCTCTGTTTTCCCCCCTTCATTTTTCCCTTCCTTCTCCTAATGTCCTCCCTGCCATCAGTCTTGCATTTACACTCCCTCGTGATGGCATTACTCTACATTATAACCATTTGCTATTTAATTTTAAATTTAAAAATTAAATTACCACTTTCAGTAACAGCTGAACCTGTTGAAAATGTTAACAAAGGTTTTGTCACATGGCAGCAAAAAGAAGCCCTTTCAGCTGGCTCTCTGTATATCGCAGTATCTGCTGGGGTGGTGGAGCTGACCCCTCAATGTTACACATTACCAGTCGTTTAGAATACCTCCTAGATTAGGGAAAGGAATAACCAGGCCAACTTGAAGGTTATACCCTCAAGAATTTTTCCCACAGGAGCCTAGGGATGTACAGTGTGGCAAACAGAGAGTTGGCAGGAAGAGTTTCAAGGGCCAGCATCAAAGAATAAGCATTATACTCCTCATAATATAATTACCAGATAATGTGATCAATGGTTATCTTTCCATTGGTCTGCAGAACATGCGTTATTCATCTTTTTACCTGAGGTGGGCCCCACTTCCGTGTAAAATGAGGGCTGGCTGATATCCCTGGCTGAAAACAGTGTACAAAGAACAATGCTTTGTATTATCATTTAGTGTAAATAATGCAGTTATCTAAGAGTGAATTTGGAGAGGGAAGGGGTAAAATGGAATCTATGAATTTCAAGGAAACAGTGTGGACCTAAAATTAATAACCAAGTTTGGTAAGTGGAAGAAAATAATACGAGGTGAGAAAAATAAGAAGAGAAACTTTCCATTAGTGTTTTTATTTTTTGTTTTGTTTTATTTTTGTTTGTTTGTTTTTTGTCAAAGTAAAGTCTCTGGTCCATCTGCCACAAAATCACTTGAGAGATTTGGAAAATGCAGACTCCTGGGCCCCACCAAAGGGCCACTGAACCTAGGGACCATCTCTAGGGACACAATTCTGTGTACATAACCTGCACTTATATGAAACCTCTCATGTGACAGTAAGCCTTTAAACTGTGAGAACCGCAGTTGTTCTCTCTCTTACACAAAGTCATTTCTGACACATTTTTCTAGAACTATTCTTTGCATTCTACTTACACAAGACAGAGGATATAATCTGAGGAGGAAGTAAGAAAGACTGAAGAAGAGAATGAAAATTAAGCTGAGTGGGAAGAGAGAGCAAGATCCAGAGGAGAGAAGGTCAGCCGTGAACACTACTCTAGCTGCTTACTTATGATGTGACCTTGGACAAGCTACTGAATCATTTCAATCGTTTCAATTGCTACATCGAGAAAATGAGGATAATGTTAACCTATGGTATCACTGTTGTGAAAACTTAACGAAATAGAGGCTGTCATTTTTCTGGTCCTCAGAAAACTTCCCTGATACTTTGCTGATCCTTTCATTCCATCAGTATAGTGAAAAAAGAAGGCCCGTTGGCTTCAGAAGATAAGGGTTCAGGTTTCAGCTCTGCTACTTATTGGCAGGATGAGCCCTGACAGACCAAGTAAAGCCTCAGAGCCCCAGTTTTCTGATGGGTGAAACAAGGACACTTATGGTTACCTCACAAAGTAGCTGTGTGGATTTAATGAGATACAACAACAATAATTAATTCTGTATCTTAAAGTGCAATATTCATTATCATATTATTAATACACATCTCTCATTTCTTAGATTGTAGATTCCTGAGAACAGGATCTGCCTTGGGTTTGTCTTTAAATCCCCTCATGCTGCTGAATGATTTAAGAATCTCTACACCATGGGGTGACATAGCAACCTGGGGTTCTGCCCATAAAGGATGAGTCAAGACCTTCTAAAGAAGCAGTATCTTCTGGTCTACAGAACAAAAATAAGTTTTTACAGGAGGTAGCAGGTGTTGGAAATCCTGATACTCACTCTGGGTGGCGTTGACTTCCTACTGAAGGACACAGAGAAAGCCAGATGCAAGTCTGACATGGCTAATTGGGAGGTGTGTGGTCCTCCTGGAGCCTTTTCCTGAGATGTGACAGAGTGCCTGCCAAGACTAATCAAACCCAACTGCTACCCACTTCTGCTGAATCATATGGGGCTGCATTATAGCATCTGAAGGAACCTGGGATTTATCTCTCGTGATGTTGAAGCCCTAGATAGGAAATAGAAAGTCTGGGAACACAGGTGGTGTTTTCATTTCTCCCTGCATTTGAAGGCGATAACTTTGGAAAGCATGGAGGCAGGGAGATGAAAGTAAACGATGTTAGAGAGGACAGGATTTCTCTTTTCAGGATCAAGGGTTACAATACCATCTATTAAGCCAAATCAGAACTAAGGTTATGTGACATAAAGGGCCAGACTCAACTGAAGAGAACTGAAGCTCAAGTTACTTTAAAATTGAAAGAAATTCGATGATAAACAACTATGACATATATGGAAGAACTAGTGGACGGATTTCAGGTAATTCTTAGGGAAAAACAATAGAGAAGAAGATGATGAATTAGACTTAATGTCCTTAAGTGTCTACACAACAGTGCAGTGAATACGAATAATTAGTGAGGATAATTCAACATTTAAACTTGGCTGCAAATGTGGATTTGTAAGAATCCCGCAGATGCAATGAGATGAAAGACTTGTGATGCGCATACAGCACTGGGAGGAGGAGTCATTGTGAGAACAAGGTGCATTAGACACATACACAAACCTGAAATCTGCAACCATCAATCAATGTGCATAAGATGAAGAAATGAACCTAAGTATTTGCATTTAGAAATTAACTGCACAAAAACAACTTAAAAGAGTTCTAGTTTAACAGATTTTCAGACAAAAAAGAAGCTGAGGCTTTTAGTTTATGGCAAACTCCAGATGAGTCTGTGGGTGCCGGCACCGGTGAAAAAGCAGACCTTGTCATGGGCTTAGAGTCACATCTCAACTCTCTTACAGTCTGCACCGATGAGACCGTATCTTTAGCATTCTGCCCAACTCTGGATGCTGTATTTGAAGAAGGTCCTAAATAAACGTCTCAGAAACGGCACTCAGGATGATGAAACCATATTATACAAAAAAGAGTTAAAGGAACTGGGAATATTTATCCCAGGGAACAAAAAGAAAAATGACTTAGGAGCCACATTGCTGCTATCTCTATGTGAAGGGCAGTCACGAGGCAGGAGAATTAATTCTTACTCTGTATAATCACACTGGAAAGAACTCTAACCAATGAGTGTGGATTCCTGAGAAACAGATTTTGGGAGGGCTTTCCACCAGTGCCAGTCATTCAAAGAATGGATCAAGCTATCTTTTTAAAAGCGGGACTTCCTGGATAGCCCAGCCTACCCAGCAGAGGCAAGAGATGAGATGACAGCTGGATCGTGAAGTCCTCTTTCAGCTCTAAGAGTTTATGACCCTGTGGCCTGATCAGAGAAGAGAAGGAAGCAGATGAATTAAAAAATATCTCCTAGGTGTTGAGGCTTCATGCTTTGGAGGGGGTGGTGTAACCAACAAAGAGACAGTTAAGGAGGGAAGGAGAGCCTTTAGGGAGGGAGATAGTGAAGCCTCAGTTTGAGGAAACTGCAGAATATTCAAATGGTATCAAGAGCTGCAGCTGAAGTATCTTCAAATACAGTTAACTTTGTTCTTTCCTCAAAACCTGGCAATTAAGACCCTGTTCACTGGTTAAGGAGTTCCATTTAATTAGTTACAGAGGTGAGGAAGAGGGAGTGGGAGAAAGAACTAAAACCTACTGAGTCATTCCCAGGCTTAAGATAGATTATCTAATTTAAATTTCAGAGCAACTGTATAGGGTAGTATTATTTTGTTCATTTTACAGATGAGGAGACTAAAGCAAGGAGAAATTAGGAGTTTGTCCAAGGTCAAACTACTGGTGGGTAGAAGATGTATTCAAAGCTAGATTCCTTTTTTTTCCAAAGATAATGTCCTTTATAAAGACAATACATGAACGGCTATTCACAAATAAATTCTAACGTATCACTACTGTCACAAGAGAAATAAAACTGTTTTAATAGTAGGCATTCAAGTATGAAGAAGAGGCTTTTCGACTTAGCAGATAGATACAAAATGCATTTGAACTACATGATAAAAATTATTCAGATCGTAGATTTTGAGTATGTTTCTTTGGTCCCGAAAGGCAGGTTGTAACTAAAATCTTTGGCATAATAGAAATCCAAGAATATAGAAAAGCTGTATAGTCTATTACTATATTTTTGGTAAAGGAAATGATGAAAATCTAGTTATTGTAAGTAATAGAAAAAAGACTACGTCTGACCATGGAAATGTATACTCAATTCTACTACACAAAAGTAAAGATTAATCTGCCCAACATATAGATGTATAAATTAATAAACTCATTTATCTGAATAAAGCTCAGATAACTAGATTTTGTTTTACAGTGAAGAAGACTTAAACCTACTTATGAAGATTGTTCTTTAAATACCCCAAAATATAAATTATTAGAGGAAAACCTCAGTTGCATTTCAAGTAACATCTATACATAATTCTTGAAAGTTGGTTATCTATTTTCCTTTTTTTAAAAAAAAGATTTTATTTATTATTTGTCAGAGAGAGAGAGCACAAGCAGGGGCAGTAGCGGGCAGTAGCAGGCAGAGGGAGAAGCAGCCTCCCCACTGAGCAGAGAACCTGACATGGGGCTCAATCCCAGGAATCTGGGATCATGACCTGAGTCAAAGGCAGACACTTAACCGACTGAGCCACCCAGGTGTCCCTCTATTTTCCTTTTTAACTTGATTTAGAAAAGCCAAATGGTCACTTAATTTTCTCTTTGTCTTCAAACAAATGATATACATTCTGGTAAGGAGGACTTACCACCTTTGACTAAGGGTCAACAGTTAAAGAGACTCCAAAAGACAGTATCTGACCCTAGATTCCAGTCGCATTCTGAGGCCATTCATGTCCATGTACACGACAACTTAAATTAGCACCAGTTAACCTTAAGGAATATCTGGGTAAATGTATTATTCTTTACACATAAATAATAGCTATTTGATTTATGCTCTGGTGTTATGAAAAAATTCGTTTTAAAAGCTAATAACTTGTATCTGTAAAAGCAAAGATTTAAAATAAAATAAATTACTTATTTTGACATTCCTCTTAATTACATTAGGTCTGTGTGATCCATTGTTACACATGTCATTTTACAAATGCGTCAGAAAAATAAAGTGAAAATGAACACTGTTGTATTATGTGCTATTTGAATACCTTATTGACAAGGACTATAACTTTTCCAGGTTCAGATGCCTTTTTCTTCTTGTCCAAGTGATCCTTGGCAATGTAAACAGCCACTCTGGTTTTCCCACTCCCTGTAGGGAGGCATATAATGATATTTTTCCCCTCCAAGGCTGGTTGGGCGACTTCCATTTGGTAAGGCCTGAGATGCAGTTCTGGCTCAGGCGATGCTCTTTCTGCCACATTCTCTTCGTCTGAAGGAAATTAAAAGGTAGAAAAATAAGGGAACGGGCAATAAAATAACTAAGGCTAGGAAGTCTAAGACCCAACATAGGCGTCTTGTGGTTTAAATTCCTTTTCATGTGTGGTCCAAACCAATCCATTTTTCTATTTTCTGTACCATATGGGTGTCAGCTCTCCGTTGACATCTGTGGGGTCGACCCAGGCACCCCATCCCGGAAGTGGCCTGGGGGCGGAGGTGCAGAGGGAGTGAATTAACAGGATGGAGGACAGGAGGGGAGGCAACATGGGAGAGTCTTTTCAGAGTGAGCAAAGCCAGGGGAAGCTGCAAGAAGGACTGCTGTACAAGATGGGCAGGAATGGTTCTTAATGCATCAGGCTTTCCAGTTCTTCGTTGAGCCCTTATGCCCTACTTGCTTCTCTGTAGTCTTGCCACCTACGAATCAAGAGGAACTGGGAAAGAATGAGTCATTGTTCTGTATCACCACCCCCCTTATTTTTTATTGCAAAGAAGATATTATAGCTGATGGTACTTTCCTTCATTTGAAAAACTTTATCTGACAACCAAATACCCAAAAGCCTGCCTATCTATCTATCTATCTATCTTACTCAAATATCTAAAATGGCAAAAAAAAAAAAAAAATCCTATTTTTGCCGTGTGAGGTAGCTAGCTTAAACAGAAGCCACATTTAGGGAGAAGGGGAAAAAACTCATCCCATGCAAGCCTTTAACTGATAGGTTTTCATCAAAAGATGAAAAACGATTTTGTTGGTTTAAACTGAATTGTGACTCGTTTCGGCATTTTGTTTTGAATTGTGATCTTTATCCCTTCCTTATATGTATTCTCCCCGTATTCATATTTTCCTGAAACTCAAAGTGTGACACATTAAAAACATTTCCAATTAACACAGATTTCTAAATTTAAAATTCTCATAAAGTACTAACATATATTAATTTTTTGAACATCAGAATAAAATTGTTATGACATATCTTGGTTTAAACACACTTTGTTTAAAAGTGATCATATTTATCTACGTTGACCCGGGCAAAAAGATCAAAAATGTATAATGTATCACGTGGAATGCAGTAAAATAAATATTATATCAATTTAAAAGCCCATCTTTTGCTTTATGTAATCATAAGAAAAAATGAAATGATAGCACTTAGTACTTCATTACACATGAAGTGTTCCTTCTCTTATCAATGATTGCAATAAAACTAAACTAACAAAATCCCATTAACTTCACAAAAATTGCTGATGGTTCCATTTCAGCAACTGGATGATTCTATTTTAATGGGTTTTAGCTTGTTGTGATAGTACTATCTGCACAGGTAGGAAAATTCACACCAAATATCACTTAGTAAGAGTCATCTCCTAACCTGGCAGGAAATTTGCCTTCTGTATGGATGAGTAAACAAAGAAGCAATACATTTAAGTTATCATTGGATCATCTGCTGATTCATTTAATACGATTTTCAGGAAAAACCCATTTAAGATCACCAGCATTTAAAGATACACGTTTACAAGTTTGCTCTCTATGCTTGCTTTGAACTCTACAGTAACCATAATCATTCATCGTCTATTATCTTTATGTAAGGTTCAAATTTATTTAAGAATAACTTTACTCCTCTGCTAAGTGGCTTTTATAGATTATCAAAATTCTAATATTCTGCCTATATTCCCAGCATTGATTACCTAACTTTTCCAAAGGAGCAAAAATATTTGCAAAGGAAGATGTCCTTTAAATTGTGTGTAACACCAAGATCCAGGAATCTACTTTTGCTAAATTGATATTTAATTTAGGAAATCGCTTAAAAAAGATTAGCAAATTCCCTTTAATTTCACTCTAGGTATATATTTGCATGGATTTAAAAAAAAATAATAAAATTCTGCTTCTCTCCTAATAGTTGCAGGTACCTCTTTAAATAATCAGTTTTCCTTTTTGTTTTTCATGCTTACTACTATACCCTTGGGTAACACAAATTAAAAAGAGAAACCTAGAGTAATTTTCTGTCTCTTCCTGAAGTAATCTAAGACTAAGTCAAAAGAGTGAAACATCGACACCACTTATGCATGCTAGATATTTATTGTACTAATAAATGTAAGATGAGTTAAGATGTTAAAAGGGCTATCATGTTCAAAATTTGATTCTGGAGCGAAACTCATGTTGTTTCACTGCTACTTAACTCATCATGTACCACCAGTTCATTCTGCAGCAAATATTTACGGGGTGCCCTAATTGCATGCCATGCAGTCCCAGGAATATAGTCCTTATCTTCAAGGACTTCAGAGTCTAAAGTACTATCCTGCTGCCACTAAAAATGTAGGGCTATTAGATAACTCAATTCACATCTATACTTTTGAGTCAAGTCCGGGAAACTTGATAGGTAGCCCCAAGTTTAAAAGAGAAGCACAGAGTGAACATGGAAAAAAAAAATAAGAGTTGGATTCATTGTGAGAACAGCATCCAAAGAAGAGCTGGGTGAGTGCTAAATATTCAGCCTGATTCTTGCCTTATCACATCCTCTGACATAGGGATGGAAGAATTTATCCACATAAGCAATGAAAAGAGAATTTTCTCTGTCACCAGAAGGAGAGAACTGGGCTGGTGTCAATGAGCTAGGAGCCAATTTCCTTTATAAAAGAAATGTTTGGGTTTTTGTTTGTTTGTTTTTTTTGTTTCTTTTTGGCTTGCTTTGAAAAAGCAAAATCAATTAAATGCAATAATGAATGTGGTATTTAAAATATGCACAAGCTTTGAATTACATTGTGCCCTTCCTCTACAACAAATACTGATGGAAGACCTTGAAATTTTACTATACCATATAAATGGTCAAAAAATAAAATCAAATAGGACTTAAATAATAACATTTTATTGGAACTACACCATGTGGCACATTTCATTCTCACATTGATTTTGACAGCTGAGTTATTCTTGGAGAGAAAAGGTCTGTCACTGCATGTGTTTGAAATCGACAAAGTATTTCTTTACCTATAGTATGTAACTACGGAAAAACACGCCATTCCAGCTGGACAAATATTAATAGGTATTACCTCGAAATAGTAAGGAAACACTTTCTACATATCAGGACAATGCGTATTGCCAAAAATATTGCCACTTTGTGAGATGCAGTATATCTCTCTAAAAATGAGAGACAGAAAAACAAAAAAGCCTTCCATAGCGTAATGAGAATATTTAAACTTTAAGAGCATTATTACTCATGTTTTAGTATGATGTAACACTTCCACAGAGGAACATAATGTTATGGTATTGGGTCACATCCATGATCCTTATGTCCCACTATGTAATTGTTGAAGGCGGACAAAGGACATATGGGATACAGTCCCTTTAAATGTCAACCTCAAAAGTTAAAACATTATCCCAAACATCGTAATGCTTTTCAGAAATTCAATATATGTTTACCAATTTGCAATGTATCTAATCCTTTTTTTGCACTGACTTCTACTTTGGTCTATATCATTCACCTGAGGGAAAGGAATTTCATAATTTTATGAATTCTGAATTTTACCACCCACCATGCACAGTAATTCTTTGTTTCTAAGCACTGACCCCATCTAGAACGTCAACGGGTGCCCTCTGAAAATGTGTTTGTCTTCAAATGCATTTGCCTTTGAAAATGTATTTGCTTTTTAAAAGTAGGTTGCGTTCAGATTTATCACGTCTTTCATGCCACATTGAGGACTGAAAATCAGCAAATAGTTACATTTGCTAACAGCCCTAAATAGACAAAATGCCCATCACATAGAGGATGCCCATTAAATATTTATTGAATGAATGAATATTGTTGAAATGCCCTTACTTAGACAAATAAAAATTAGGATGAGGTCCAGAAGCTTAAAACAACCATAAAGATGTTAAATATTAGCTAGAACATATTCTGAGTTCTAACATCAATAACATTTAATAGAAATGTTAATTGTTAAATCTAACAACTGTATAACAAGCATGGAAAAATCAAATATAACCCGCAGAAATAAGCACAGGGCAATAACTCAATAAGCACTGAGTGCAGTGAACAGAAAATGAATTAACCCTTTAAAATCTTGGAAAGCTTTTAGGGCAGACGACTGTTTTTACGTAAACGATTTTGTCCCTTAAGGACTCTTCTAGCTAAATTTCTATAATTCTTCTGACAACGCAGGGAAATCTGAAATACACAATATTTTCTGAGTGTTTTCTACAACTCAATCACAGAACAAATGAATAATAAAGTAATTTGTGTTTCTTAATTTGCCAGTTTCCTACTGATTCTTAGCTGGCCACATTGCAAAGCATTTTTTGTTCATTTATAATTTGTTAATTTTAATTATGAAATAGATCAAACGCACAGACAAATATGCAAAGGTGTATACCAGATATCTGAGGATCTATCACCTCTTCTTAGAAAATGCTAACATTTTAGTTCAGTAGTAATCATTGGAATTGCACATTCAAACAACAGACAGAAGCAATGTGAAATCGACCAGACTGACAGAATTTAGGCAATCCGATAACAGGAAGTATTGCTGAAGTGTAGGACTGGGAAGAGGCACTCTCATTTATTGTTGGAGTGATAGCCAACTAACAGAGCAATTTGGGAAACACCTGATACAGTCCTCATTTAGTGACAAAAATATTTTTGGAAACTTGACTTCTCTGTAAGAGATATTTAAACAAATTGAAACTCTTTTAACTACATGTGTAATTTTTAGTTTTTCATTTTAAAAGGACTCTTGTTAACTGGGTGATGGGCCTTAAGGAGGGCATGTGATGGAATGAGCCCTGGGTGTTGTATGCAACTGATGAATCACTAAACTCTACCTCTAAAACTAATAATATGCTATATGTTAATTAATTGAATTTAAATAAAATTTTAAAAATACATAAAAAATAAAAGGACTCTTGTTACTTGCGGTTAACCTAGAGTCATAATCATCTTATTGACAGTATTAATTCTTCTCATTTAAAATGAGAAATTTTTTTAATTAAAAAAAAAAAAAAAGCAGGGCACGGGAACACACATACCAAACCAAATACATGACTTAAATGCAGTCCAATTAACTGAAACAGATAGCAAAAATAAGAGATGACCTAACTCTATGGAATGTGGCATATGCATGCTCTTATCTGCACCAAAAAGATAAGGACTGGATCAAAAACGAGAGAGCTTGAGTCTAAGACTTTTATAAGTTGTACTTTTAAAGAAAGTGAATGGCAAAGTTCCAAAACGACTTCAACTGTAGAAAAGAATTGCTTTAATTGCATAAATCCATTAGGGAGGGTATGAACAGCCCCCATGCTTTCCACTATATGGCGTCTTATTTCACACTTTTTAAGTTTACACAACAGTTAGGCAGTACCTGAATCACTTCCCATGTTGCTGTTATGTCCAAGACTTTCATCTAAGCAGCTGACACTTCCTTCTGCCAAACTTGTGTCTGATTCTGCAAAGGAAAACATTTTAAAATATTTTTAAAATATTTCTGAGAATCAACGTATTTTAACTGCACACCTCTACAGCACACAGTGCATACAGTTCAATGCAAGTGGAAAAGGCACACCCAGACGATGAGGAATAAAAGGTAAGAATTTCTGGCAAGCACCATTTACAGACTCCGCCATGAATGAGCAGCTGCTGGGGAGCGAATCAAACACATAAACCTACTTGAAGCACCGCACGTCCGACGTGAGAGCAACTACAGACCTGTAAACATTGATGGCTTTTGTTGTCCCCCCACATGGAAATTTTGTCCAAGAAAAGAAAATCTAGGCTTGATAATGGCATTGAAACAAAAAGTGCTCTATAGTAACCACGGAGTTATTTTAATGTAATATGATAGGGAATTAATAAAGTATGGAAAGTTAATCAAGTACGTGGTTCTATTAATTGGTTATGAAAATAACAGTTCAGTGATACACATAACTTTAAAAATCTCGAAAAGAATTTTCTCAAAAAGAATCTCTTTAAAGCCTGGCATTGCAGTCGTACTGGAAGCTTCTGTGAGGTTGGAAATAAATGTTTTCCTTTACTACAATTAACCTAAGCTTCCATCAAAAAGTGACAGTTACGATGGACGGCAAGAGCATTCCCTTAATTTGTTAATCCTGATGACTGGTTTTCAGTACTCAGTATCAATTCCTTTTGAAAATCTTTTTTTTTTTTTTCCCCTCTAGGGAAGACTTCCCTCTTTATAGTTTATTGCCAAGGACTTATGCGATCTTATCCACAAGGATCAGAACTATTGCTAAACTCGTAAAAGTAAATGAAAGATGGCAACAAACGTCGGCTCTGGAATCAGGACTTGTGAAATTTGCTGTTGAGGTTGCTCTGAGCCTGGCTCGCCGTTAGTTAAAGTGGGGCTAGTACAATGCGCCTCCTAGAATTTGATAACCACTAAGTAATGTTAGGTACAAGAAGCTCTTAGCACTGTAGCTCAATTGCTGATGATTGGAAAATGAAATAAAAATCAAGGACTTGGCATATTATTAGGGCACGAGTTCCATTAAATAATGTTCTTCTTACAATTAATAACATTTCATAATATTTACACTTGTTACATAATTATCATTTCATGCTAAAGCTTCCAAATGCACTAAATAAATTACATTAAGGTAGCCTTTCGCCACCTAAAACTAGTCCGAGTGTCACACATTTAGGGCTAGAAATAGAAATGGTTGAAAAACGCACATAGTTTATTATCAATAAAACGTCTCTGGAGAGAGACAGTGTACAACTCCTCAAAACTACAAGTATTTTCTTTTTCCTTAATCAGTTATTTTTTTAAGTTGGTGCATTGAGGTTTAATTTATCTTTTTATCTATCTTTATAATCACTCCTTTTAGGTTGTTCTTTTAGGTAGGTTTTAGTTTGATGAGTCTGACAAATGTATACAGTTTTGCAACCACCATCACAAGCAAGACTTTTCTATCACCTCAGAAGCCCCCTCAGGCCCCTTTGTTGTCATTTCTCTCCTGCTGCCCCCTAGTAGTCCCTGATTTAGTTTCTGTCCCTACAGTTGTGCCTTCTTCAGAATGTTAATAAATGGATTCACACAGTACGTAACCTCCGTTCGACTTCTTCAACTTAGCGTAAGACGTTCGAGATGCATCCACGTTGTTTCTATCAGTAATTTGTTCCTTTTTATTGCTGACTAGTACTCCCTGAGCGTCTGAGACATCTGTGACATCTCCCTTCCCACTTGGATAAGCCTAGTCAGAGGGAAATATAATGGAATTATAGCCCATGCCAATCAAATATGTAAGACATCTTTCTTAAAAGTTAAAAGAAAGCTGATAAGAAATTTGTAGAAAAATTCTCAATGGACATACATACTGTTTAAGTATATTAGCACAACATAAATATACTAATGTGAAAATACTGTGCCTACCAGTTGTCGTAGATTAGCTCTCAAACTCAGATTTGAGGAATCCCTTATGATCACACGGGAAAACCTGTATATCTCACTGAGAGATTTTAAATATGGCACTTTGCAATTCCCAGAGGTATGCCTTGTTAGAAGCTTAGAGGCGAGTGTGGGATAGAACTGTCAAGCAGAAGAGCGTTTTGGGCAGATGTACTGATGAAAAGAGAATAAGATTTATAAGGAAAAGGCAAGGTGTAAAATGAGTTGGGGAAAATGTCATTGGAAGGATAATTCTAGATCTAGAAATATAGACTAAGATTTCTGAAGCAAAAAAGTAAATTTTGATATGCCTTTCATTTGTTGTTTTAAATATGGATGAGAACTGAAGATAATACCAAAAATACGAAACAATACTAACAAGTATGATCTAAAATCTGACCCTGTATCTTTAAGTCTCCCATTAAGTGTAATACAAATGGAAATTATACTTGATTTTCATTTCATTCTCTAATCACTAGCAGTTGAACAACAATCTTAAAAGTACTTTGTATATAGGTAAAGTCAAGGTTTTCCCCAAGCTTTGCTTTAGCATATGTACGTTTGGGGTAGCTGTTTAGTGCAATGTGCGTGATTAATTTATAAATATTAAAGAAAGTTGCTACCAAAAATAGGGTATTATTAAGTGGATTACGTGGATTATTTTGATCTTACAAACAAATCTGCAGTGTGTCAGGAAGACACTGAGCTTGGTGCCTTCACAGATGTAAATTACACTCTAAACCTCAACGTCCTATGTGGTAGATACCCATCATCACCTTGGTTTTACAGATGACACACCGAGGCCCAGAGAAGTTAAATCATTTATCCTGATCACACAGCTAGAATGGCGTGGAGCGAGGAGTCCCCATTTTCTGAATCCAAGCCTGGTATTCCAATATTTTTAATGATTTGTGCGAAGCTTCATAAACAAGCAAACAATCCTATATCCAAGTGTTAAGTGAAATGAAAGCTCGTTATTGTTGTTGTTGTTTTAAAGCATATAGACATTTTCATTGTAATGTCAAATTTTCTATCAATCTTGAAATAGTTTATCTTCCCAAGACGGGAAAAAAGTAGAGAGATTGTCTTATTTTGCTAACATTTCTGATTTCATCAATAGACTTACATTTACTTTATATTTAAACATCCACACAAATTTTGAAATTTACTTTTCTGCACACAAATAAAAGAGGAAAACTTCCATCCTTGTTAAACAAAATTAATTGGAATAATTCTGCTAGAAATAATTATGAAAATGAAAGTGAATATATAGAGGTCTATTTCTTTGTCATTTTGAGGATATATAAAATCTCCACTTTCTCAACACAAAAATAATTTTGTTTCCTAGGCAGCGAATTCTTATGCATTTGATATGTATTTTTTTATTTCATAGAAAGAGAAGTACTAAAGGAAATAACTTTAATAATAAAAGAAAATATATTGAATCTCCCATAACATTAAGAATGTCTTCCCCAGAGATTTTTTCTGCATTCACTTAAAGAAATCATGTTTAAAAAAATCACACAAACACACACAACATAAAGTCAGATCAAGTGATTATGTGATGCCAAAATTAAACCAGGCTATTGAGTTTATAAGCCGAAAATTCCTGCAACTGATTTATATAGGATTATTTTGTTTTATTCTTTGTATTTTTCACAGTATGTCAATCTGGACTTATGTCCTGATGAACAAAGTCATGTCTATGATTTTAAAATAGATCAGATAAAATAGAGTAGTCACTTGGAGGCAGGGTATTGCCATGAAAAGAACATTGTGCTAAGAAGTCAAGCAGATCGGTCTCCAGATCTGAGCTCAGTCACTGCTAACAAGTGACTTAACCTTTTTTTTTCTTAAATTTTTTTTTAATATAGATAATAGTTTCTCCTTTCTCATTTATTTTTAGAATGATTCCATTAGATAAAGGACATGAATCATGAAGAGAAACAAATCTTAAATTCTTATAAGTTGCTAGTTAAATGGGCTTTGAATATTGGAGTTATATTATATAATAAGTTTAGTTAACTTTTCTATAGGTGTCATTTCCTCTAGGGAAAATATCAAGGCTGGCTACAAAACAGATTAGAAAATGCTGGTAATCTCTAACTGTTAAAAAAAAAAGCAGTTATTTATATCAAACTCTTTTGGAATGAAAGAAAACGATACTCATCCAATTAAAAGATAGGGTTTTCTGTAATAATTTTGTAAACAGCACAAAAAAAGAACAGCTCTGTGTACAATGATAGTTAAGTGTCTAAGACCAGTCCATAAGCCATGGGAAAAATGCTTCATTTTGCATTCACAACTTGAATATTTTCCTAATAAGGCAGAAATATTAACTGGAATCTGAGAAATTTCACATTTAACATCTTCTAGACTTTAAATACTTTAAAATATTTTTAAACCATTTAGAAACCAAAAATATTGAAGTTAAAAAAATTCAAATGAAGAAAAACCCTCTTGGTCGAAGGCCTTTTTAGGTCTATTTCAATGTAAAGTATGCCCTCTGCTGGAAAATGCTATTATAACAATTAGTTGGTAAGTACCTTGTTTATTCAATCTAAGGGCTAAGCTTCATTAGGTAGGATACAAATTGGTTCTTACTTCTATTCCTGCCAGGTAATGTCCCTCCTATTTTCAACCTAGATGTATTTCTCACTCCACAGAATACTTCTCCTTTTTCACCCCTTGCCTCAGGCTGTCATACAGTCTCTTTGCCGAAAAGTGGTTTTGCATTAGAGCCGGAAGCTGTGCAAGGGGCAAGGCCTCTATGCACATTAGGAAAGGAGAAGGGCACCCGCAGATCGCATTCACCTGAGGGCTGTGCTTGCAAGGTCTGCAAATAGTCTAATTTCACTTGTCACCGTACTTTCATGTTTATTCTAGTTCTGACTTTGTGATGCATTTTAGCTTCACCTATTTAGCTATGCCCCTTCACCTGGCTTCATAATTCCCGCAGCCCTAATGATCCCAACACAGGTGCACTTAGGGCACTCCCACAACGACCACATGGGCTTCCTAAGTGTGCTTGCTTTCGTACTACTAATAATACCCTTCCTTTTCTTTCTTTTTTTTTTTCTTCTTTCTTTTTTAGGGTCCTGTCTTTTTCAATAGCTCTTATTGATACTTAAAAATGAACAACAGTTGGGTATTGTCCATATGGAAAAAGCAGGCTTTTTGTGATGAGTACATTTGGGACTAAGACGCATCTTTATCACCCTCTTTCTTTTCCCTTCCTCCTCTAATGTCTCATGGAGATATACTAGCCAAGCTCTTCAAGACCACCAATAAAGTTATTCTGGAATCTTCTCTGACTGTGGGTTCCTTTGAATCTTTCTGTGCTTTTCTGTGGGCTCCTATAATTGGATCAGACACATTGCTAAGACCTCTTGTCTTTTTTTTTTCTAAAATGCAAAGTATCCTAACACTCAAACACTCCTTTTCTTTTGAAATAACTTATCCTTAATCTTTTTTGAGAGGAAATAGATGACTTTTATTTTCAGCTCTATGTATATGGATTTGTGCGTGTGCGCGCACACACACACACACGCTCACATTTTGGTCTGTCAGATTCTGCTCTCCGTGCCAGGGAACATGTGTTCCCGCAGAATGGAGAGAAGCCACCTCCACCCACCTTGCATATTCTCTCCTGGATCCAAGCTTCTAGGAAATGAGTTCCCCAAAGAGAAAAAACTCTCCTAGAGCCACAGGCCCACATGGCTATCCATGGAGCTCCTTGCTCCTGTTTATAGAATGTATACTGCTGAAATGTTTCAGTCAGAATTAAATTTGAATTGTGTGTAAGTAATAGTGTTGGCTTAAATTGTATCATGTATACCCTTTAGCCTTCGGACTTGGGTCTCCATCTATTAAAGATAGCTGTTAGAATACAGGGTTGTGGGGATAACCATGCTGACTGGAGTGACCCAGTCAGTAACAGAGGCCAAAAGTCCCAGAGGGAATCAGCTATGAGTGAAAAGCCAGATGACCACATGGGAAGTGAGTCTTGGCAGTAACAAGGTTTAGGGATGGCAAGATAGAAGGTGAATTGGAAACTTCTTTGGCTGGTAAGCATCCCTCAGAGTTATTCAAGTTAAGCAGGCTTAAGCAAGCTTGAGGAGAGTATGGGGAGAGACACATTTAAGGGGGTGCTGGTAAATACTCAGCAGGGGGCTCGTTGAGGTAAAAACAAACAAAGAAACAAACAAAACAACCCACATGATTTCAAAGTGTCTGCTAATTTCCATGGTGTAAATATTCCTGCCAGGGCCAATTTCAAGCTACCAGCGTGACATCACGGAGTGGGGCTTGGAAGCAAGGGATGCGTCCGGCTCTGGCAAGTCAGTGCAGTCAGCTCCAGCTCCCAGGGCTATGCAGTGCTCCCAGGAAGGACTCTCCTACGAGCATCATCTGAAATGATCAGGTGCTCATTGTGCTACTATTTCATAACTGTCCAAACAATGAATGATAAACTCTTAAGAGTACTTTTTCCCTTAGGGAAATCATTTCTGAAAACCATAGAGAAACCCATTAACTGCCATTGATCCATAAATGCTCCCCTCTAATCATACTGTTCCCCTGCATTTTTGTATCATTTTGCTGTGTTTACTACAGCTGGATTTTGATGTGTTTATTACAGTCTGTAAAGTCTTGTAGACTTTATTTTTCAGAGCAGTTTCAGGTTCACAGCAAAATTGAGTAGAAGTACAGAGACTTTCCTTAAAAGCCCTGCTCCCACACATGCAGAGCCCCCCTCAGGACGCCCCCCACCCTAGACATATTTCGAATCTTCCTACACCTACAGCCTTGCTCGTAGGGCCCAGGCGGTCTGAAATGCTGCCTACCACCTCTGTGCACACACCCAACACAGGACCGGATGAACGGATGTCTCCGCTTCCTCCTTAGGGAGGCTGTCTCTACGTCTTCCTTCCTTCCCAAGTCTTCCCTCCCCATCCTTTAACAGGTTCTCCTTCACTCTGGATAGATAACTGCTTTTCTCCGGGGGCCTGGAACTTGTTTTCTGGAACTGGGTTATATCCTTGAGGGTGAGGGCCATACCCCAGTACTTAGTTCTCTCATTATTAAGACCTGACCAACTCACTCTCTGGCTTCTAGTCCTCATTCACGTGCCAAAATAGAGAAGGTAAGGCCTAAGCATCAAATTAAAATTAAAATTGTCACCTTTGTTAAAATGGTGCTAAAAACAAAACAAAACAAAACAGTGCTTGAGGTTTGTAGCCATGAAGGGATGTCATGAAAATGAATCCAGAGTGTCTTAGCTACACACCGGAAGATTCTTTCAGTCAAAACACCTATCTCCTCAATCCTAAGACATGAACAATAACCCTCACAGAACTATTAAGCAACTGGAAGTCATATAACTAACCTAGATGGCTCCAGGGAGGTTTTAAATAAAATACAAACCTATATTAACCATTAAATAAAATACAAACCTATATTAACCCTGCAGACATGAGCAGGGACAGCAGCTTCTCTCTCTCTCTCTCTCGCCATCTCTCTCTCTTTCTTTTTTTCAGCTCAAATTAATATTTGCCTTTTGAATTGCCTCAGTAGTATTTCTGGTTCCCAAAAATAAATGTAACTAAATTTAGCAAAATATAGAAGTAAAGGATAGTTACCTGAAGTCAAGCCAATCCTGTCATCGTGTGGGTAATTCTGACACAATCTTATGTGCTGCTATGTCAATTATCTTTTCCACTAAGGTCTCCAGTGCTATATGGTATTTTTTTTTTCTAGAGATTCTAAAAATCTCTAAATTTCTAGAGGCTGGTGCTATAAAACATTATTCTGGTCCTCAAGTGCAAGGATAAATTTTGTGGCATTTTTACAGAAATTAGTATAGACCAAATCTAAGATTGGACTTTGGTCTATAAAAAGGCAAAACAAAACAACAACAAAAAAAGTGCTATAACAGATTGGGCCAGGGAGAAGGAGGCTGTTTTATAAAGGTCAATTTTTAAACCCCTCCTACAGAACATGATCTATGCAAAATATATCCACAATATATTCCAAAGCATAATGTCACCGGATAAACCTAAGGAGTGGAACATATGGGGGAATATGAAAAAGAAGGTATTAAAGTCTGAAAACAAGCAGGTTGGTAAGCTCATTAGCTGGGGTGGAATTTTAAAATCTTCACGTGAACGAATATATAAATCAAAATATACACATGCATTCACAGTCATGCGCACTGTATATTCACACATGGCACACTCTGTACAGTTACATTATAATCTTCCACACTGAACAGTGAATTCCATTCTCTTTATAATGTAAAAGCGCCCTCTGCTGGCCAACCTCAGGTACTTGCACTTTCTCGTTTCATAACAGGAAGCTCTAACAGAATGATAAAAGAAGTCTGGGAGATTTTATGTGAAACTCTGCATCAAAGTAAGTTCATTACAAATAAAAATTTTATTTTATTTTGAATCTCATTTGCTTTACTTTTATTTTATTATAGGGCATTAATTTCTAAAATAGTATAATGTATAGGTCGATGTAAAATAAGTACTTGTTTTTGAGAGAGCAATAATAGCAGATTATTAAATTAAAAGTGATTGTACAATCAATTCTACTGTAAGCCTTCAGAATTAAAATGATCCAGATAACCTATATTTGCAATAGAAGAAAATGAATGTGGCTTTTGTGTCCCTCTGATGTTTTCTAGGGAGCGTGGTCTAGACAAACAGAAACAGCACAGATTTCCAGTATATTCTTGTTAAAAGAGATGACCAGGGACTTTAGCAAGCAGAACTATAATATCCAGCATTAAAATTCTACTAACAGTCTGAGAACTATTCAAATATCCTTTTAGAAATCACTGTGTTAATTTAGAAGAAGGCAAGTTTTAAAAATTGGTGTATCTTCATTATTAACCACCTTTTAATGGGAAATAGTTGGAAGGAGGAAGGAAGAACAAATACCAGGCCCCGGTGTGGAGGTATGATAAAAGCACTCTCCAGAGCCGCAGACGAGGGAGTCCTGATATATCACCCCAAGGGGGAAGGAGAAATGGGATTAAAATTGCCTTCAGGGCAGGCTACTGTTACTAATGGTAGTATATCTTACCCATCCAGTGTGTTAAGGAGTCAAAAGGGCTAAAAAACAATACATAAGGACTCTTTGCATTGAAACTATAAATAATTACCATTTGTATGCACCAAGACTATTATGCACTGAAAAAAATATTTTAGAAATTGGTTCAGAAATAAAAATTAGAGGAGTCAATTTAAAATTAGAAATAATTCGAGTCACATTTTTTTCTTCCTGCATATGAAAATTCATATTTATAGAATGTGTGCAGCTTAAGCAATAAGTTTCTTTCAATGCTACTTTGATAGCATTGACTATATTTGAGCTGTATATGAAATCTTAACCCTATATATTAGAATTCAAAATAAAGATTATACATTATCTATACCGGTAAGATACACAAAACAAAATTATGCAAATGCATATCACAGACTATGGGATATTTTCCTCTTTATTTTGACTGTGAATTCTACAAAAGGATGCCCGTATAGGCAAAATCCTTCTAGAGTAAATTTTGCAGCAAAAACTTTAATCAAAAGAACACCAGTAACTTTCTCGGGCTAATGGTACTTTCCAAGTTCTTTCTTTCTTTCCATAGTTTTACAGGGTATTTAATTATTAGTTCTGGAGAGCAATCAGAAAATAGACAAAACACCTGGAATGATCCATAGTGTATCAGCAGTGGCGTCTAAGACCTAAAGCAAAGGAACTACATTTTCATGAATTAGTTACCCTTTGTTATTGCTCTGAAAAGGGCCAGGATGGATTGGACTGTCTGGCTCTCAAGTCCACAGGGAAGTCCACACATCATGAGGATCCTACAGACCAGAAGGTCGTTCAAGTCTGTGAACTGGGTGGGGTCCTCCCATCACTGTACAGTGTACCAGACTTCCACATGTTCTCAGACTCGCGTATGTTAGGAGGCTATAGTTGCATTTACTGTATGACTGTTACTAGCACTTACTGCGACTCTACAGTGACTACTGTTTGACTGACATGCCCATCAGTGGAAAGCCGCATGGGAGCAAGAAGCCACCTCTGTTATGTGCCCCCAGTGTATTTGCAGTCCTGAACACTGAACAGTGCATGTCTGGCATGTAGTAGTTAAATAAATATTTGTTAAATGAAAGAAGCTAAAGGAATAGAGGGCAAATGGGAGGGAGGGAGAGAGCGAACACGGGAGGGGGGAAAACCCTTTCTGTTCTCTAAGGCCATTATTAAGGGCTAGATTTTTTTTTTTTCACAACATGCAACTTTAAGTTTTGCACTAGTAAGAAAACAGAAAATTTGTAAAGTTTTGCCTTTAATTTTGTTCACTCTGAGACTCAGAATCCTCGTAGATACATAAGCGACAGGCTGACGAGATGCGTGGCTGGCAACCTTTGATGAAAAACCCTCATTCAAGATACAGGATTATCTGCCAGCTTCAGTCCTGTCTTTGATTCTTTCTAGTGTGGATTTAGAAAATAACCAGTAACCCACAGAGATGTCAAGTATCCTATTAAGGAAGTTTATTAAATTGTGACAAATCCACATTTGGATAGTGACTTTGGCATTCCTGCAGGATCAGGATTTCTGAAAGAAAGCGCAGCTGCTCAAATGAAAAAAAAAATCCTCTGGAATTCAGGTTTTTGCTATTCTGTGTTAAACCTCACTACTTAGAGTGTGGTCCAGGACCAGCAATACAGCGTCGCCTGGGAGCACGTGAGAAAGAATGTCAGGCTCCGCACAGGACCTACTGAATCAGAACGCATTTCAGTAAGACCCACTCCTCCCGATGATTCATATACACACCAAAGCTGCAGAAGCATTACGTAAAAAGAAAAAACCCTAAACGAGGCACAAGCCTGAAGAGCTGGCAAACTATAAAACATATTGGTACTATTTATGAGAAAGGATTGCTATCCTATGTGCTTAGATAGTTCACATAAATCAGCAAGAAGAATATGAACACCCTAATAGAAAAATAGATAGGCAATTAGTAACAACAAAAAAGAATACACTTATAAAAAGGTTTTCCACTAGAAATTTAAAAAAAATCAAATTCAAGTAGCAAAATACCCAGTTGACAAGGCTTGAAAATACTGATATTTTGTAGAAATATCTGTTCTTGGGAAAGAGACTTCAGGGCAATAGGCACTCTCTGATACTATTAAAGGGCACGTAAATTGGCACAAGTTCCTGGAGGGAAATTTGACATTAAGTATCAAATGTCTTAAGATTATAAACATCATTTGATCCAGACGTTCCAAATATGTAATCTGTTTTTTAAGAATTAAATTGAAATATAGATAGGAAGGGAGTTATTCCCAATGTAGAAATTTTTCAACATCCTAAATATTTAACAATTGATTTATTAATTATAGAGCACCCAATGGATGGAACTATTATTAAGTCATTAAAAACCACGCTATAGAAGAGTTTCTAATGAACACAGGAGAAATGCCATTTTGTATAAACATCCACTTATGCAAAAAGATCAGAAGGATAGATACCCAAATGTTAAGAGTAATACATCTACATTGCCGGAGGATGGGTGACTTTTCCTTTGTATGTTTTCATGTTTTCCAAATTTCCTGCAATGCAGTTACATTACATTTCGGAGTACAAAACAGTAAACTTTAGAAGCACTTGGCTGGCTCAGTCAGTGGAGCATGTGACTCTTGATCTCAGGGTTGTGAGTTCGAGCCCCACACTGGAGATCGAGATTACTTTAAAAAAAAGAGAGAGAGAGAAGGTAGTAAACTTTGCAGTGGTGGGATGAAGTCAGCTTATCTCGGCTCATAAAAGCCAATCGTTAAATTTTCAGGAATTTGTGAGCAGGTTGTTAAGCACAGCCATTTTAAAAATTAAATTATATAAATTTACAGTTAAATAAATTACATGAAAACAAAAGTAATGAATGCTTAAACTCATCACTTCCTGATCGTGTTCCTGGATTTCACTATTATCTGTGGCGCTGAGGCTGTTTATGCCCATTGTATCTGCAGAGTGGAGATGCCAACGTGATGACGAGCTCGCGCTTCTCTCCTTCCAGCTCAGGGACATGAGGCCGGAGGTTTGACATCAGCTTCAGCGAGAGCTTTTTCTTTGTGAAGATCGGCAAGTACTGGCAGCTCAGGCCTTCCTTTCCTTCCCCCAGAGAGTTACTTCTTAAACAGTTACCAGCACGGCGCAGATTTTTAAAAATTGTTTCTTTTAAATGACTATTTCTTGTGAAAATAGAATGTGGCCCTTTGGTGGGGAGAGGGGAAGAGAGGATTTTCCTGTTGTGAGCAAATTAGGGAGGGGAATGTAATTAAATTAGTTTGATCCTTCCAGGAATGTTTCATATCAAAAAAAGGTGGTCATGGTGGTCAATAGTTCTCTCACCAATTAGTTACTGCAAATCAAGCCAACCCCAGTTTAGCACCTGTCATCTTCCTTTCTACAGCCTTGTGTTTGGTCTCTACAACCCAGCTGAACCTCTCTGAGACATCCCAGTCTATAAAAAAAAGAAAAGATAATGAATGGCTTTTTCATTCTTGGAGCTTGGGATGAATCAAACTAATTCATATATTTGAAAGTACTTTGAAAACTATGAAATATACGGTATGATTATAATATTTATCCCATCACAAAGACCATGGATATCTTCTTATAAAGTAAAATTAGAACCAAATGTATTCCTATTCATAACATATTAATACTGCATTTGTTTTGAAAACATTTTTAGCCACAAAGAATTCTTCTAATTTGAACATTTCTAGAAATATGATTTTAATAAGAGTGCTCACAAAACCTCCAGGCCCAAATTTTCTCCCTGTGTTTCACAGATCCTGATATTGTCAATGCACCAACTGATTTTTCGGGAAGTGGTAATCAGCAAAATAGGTAAACTGTGTGCAGGGTCCAAATACCTGAAACAACAGAAGAATCCACCAAAGACGATTCCAGGGAATCACAATCCTCGTCCCAGCCCTCTCTCTCTGGACTTGGCTGACCTGTGGCTGAAAGAACTGCTTCTTGAACGTCAGGGCCATCTCGTTGTGATAAATTCTCAGGCTCTGTGAATAAAGCATCAGAAGTTAACCACAGTGCAGTGCAGACTTGTGGACCGTCTGCATCACTGCAATAGCTCTTCTGAAAAGGAAACAGGAGTTCCTAGTAGACATTTACCTGAATATATTGAAATACTTCAAAATACAGAATGTGAATTGTTAATGCAAGTTTTTACACAATATAAATAGTTATCATTGTTATTTTGAAAACCAAGTGGAGGTTCCCGGTAGAAATTTGTCAGAATATACTTTTATACGTTGACATTTTGAAATGCTAGGAACATATATATTTTTTTAATGACACGTTATTTCTATTTTTAATATGGACACCATGAGTAATTCTTTCCTAGTGATTAAATTTTATCTAAAAAGACTTTATAACAAGTATCATGGTAATCACAAACCAGTCTGATGATTTCCTCTCTGACCATTACTGGTAGGAAGTAAGACACTTATTTAGTGACACAAAGTTATATTTAAGGCTGAATTATGAAAATGCAAATTTGGTGGTGGTTTTTCTTTAGCTTGTGCTCTTGCCATCTTATTCCCTCGCCGTGCGTTCTGCATGAGATGTGCATATGCTTTAATGTCAGCCCAAATTCATGTATTTTGAATATCTGGAGATTTTTTAGGAATTCAATAAAATATTCTATATCCTTCCCTTTCCCTTCCCTCCATTTCCACCACCAGCCTTTCTTCCTTCGACCAACATGCATTGGATGTTTTCTTCTATGTGGGTTACAAAGAAAAATAAGAGTTTCTGTCCTCCTGAGGCCATAATCTATCAGAGGAGACCAATTCCATAAATAAAGTTTCTTGAAGTATCATTGTGGATTAACCCATCTCAAGAATAAAGGGAAAGTTTGTCCTGCGTGCAGAGAATTTCCCGAAGAAAATTGTTGTGTCTTTGGACTCTGTTGTTGGTGAAGACAACTTGATAGTGTTTGCAGGCACGCATTCAGTATGTTTGGGGTTTATCTATACTCAGAATTGTCCATTTATTTGTGCTTATCATATAAACGCTATGGAAATGTTGAATCATTAAATCCTCAAAATAGCCTTAGGTAATAGTATTTTCTCCACTTCACAGAGGAGCAAACTGAGGCACAGAGAGGGCAAGTACCTGTTCAAAGCCACACATCCACGGAAGTAAAAGAGCCAGGATTCAATAAGCATCAGGATTGGGAGCCCAGGCTGCTGGATCAGTCAGCTCAGGCCACAAGAACAAAACACCAGAGATGGAATAACTCAAGCCAGATAATTTTATTTTCTCATAGTGCTGGAGATTGCAAGTCCCCGATCAACGTGCCAGCAGGACTGGTGTCTGGTAGGCACTCTCTCCTAGGGTGCAGAACGCCACCTTCTCACTGCGTCCTCACATGGTGAAGAGAGAGACAGAGATCTCTTTCTCTTCTCATAAAGCCACAGTCCTATCAGATCAGGGCTCACCCTTCCGACCTCATTGCACCTTAATTACCTCCTTGGAGGCCCCATCCCCCAGAAACAGTTACATTAGGGATTAGGGCTTCAGCGTATGAATTTTGGGGAAACACAACTTTGTCCATAGTAACTCCTAACCACAAGAACGATCACAGCTAACTTTATTCCGGTCATTAAGACCTACCAGAAAAATGTTTAGATTCCCATAAAAAGAGGTACAGTTCAGCAAACAAAATTTCAATCCCAACCCCTCGGATTGGATTTTCTGAGAAATGAAAAAATAAGCCCTGCTTTTTAGGATGAGTGGGTCAGGAGCAGCCTCCCTGTGGGTGGGGTGGTGGGGGGTACATGGATGCTGCCCCAGCTGGGGACTGGAGTTTTCCTTCCAATCCTCGAAGGAAGCTCAGAGATCTCTTTCCACTCTGCTCCCTGCCATCAGAGAAGCCCTCATAACTGGGTCAATGCCCATCATCACTCCCTTTGGTAGAATGAGGGAGAAGCCTCAACTAGGTGAGGACCCTGCTACGGGACCAGAAAGGGGGATGGATAATTGGTACTCCCTTTTTTTCTTTCCACAAGGCCTTTCCCCCTTTTATAAAGGGCTTGGCCTTGGCCAGCCAGGTTGTGTGCGTGGGCTGGGAAAATGTGGATAAACTAGTCCCTAAGCCATTCAGAAACAGACACAAAAAGACTGAATAATAACACAAATTTATGGCAGACAGTAAAGAAAGTGAAGAGGAAAGCGGGAGAGTACAGATCTATGTGATGACGTGTGTTACAATGTAGATACGTATTACCTGGGATTTACTATATTTACGCTACCTGCATTGCTCTTGTTCAAAGAATTATAATTTTTCAAATTACATTAAACTTCTAGAAGCACCTTCGTGGCCCGGTCGGCTGTGTCCGACTCTTGATCTTGGCTCATGTGTTGATCTCAGGGTGCGGAGCTGGAGCCCTGCATTGGACTCCATGCTGGGCATGAAGCCTACTAAAACAAACAAACTTCTAACAAAGCATCTTGTGAAGAGGAACTGAAAAGTATTTTAGAAAGAGGGACGCCTGGGTGGCTCAGTGTGTTGAGCAACTCTTGGTTTCCGCTCAGGTCATGATCTCTGGGTCCTAGGATTGGCCGCATGGGGGTCTGTGCTCAGCATGGGGTCCGCTTGTCCCTCTTCCTCCCCCAAGCTCCTCCCCCTACTTGCTCTCTCTTTCTCTCTCAAATAAATGAATAAAAATCTTTAAAATACATATATTGTAGAAGGAAATATGGCCAGCCATGTTGTCTATGTCAGGAGAATCTAGACAACACTTTGGAGCAGATCTTCTAGACTCCATCCTAAACAAGTGTGCCACCGTATACAACTGTAAAATGGGTGGGTACCCTCGAATTTGAGGGACAGATATGACAAGGTCTTGTGACCTGAAAGGCCACCTTTCTAATGTTCCTTATTACACTGAGACCAAAATTTCCCAGGGAACAGCAATAAAAAAAAAATCTAGACTGCAACCATTTTCTCTTTGAAATTTAAGCCCTTAGATGTTTGTCATGGATGGAAATGGTTCCATGAGGTCCTGAAAGGAAACTCATCATGGGTGTGTGTGTGTGTGTGTGTGTGTGTGTGTGTGTGTGTGTGTATTTAACTACTGGGCAAAATTAAGCTATTTCATAAATAATATAGAATAAAAAATAATGTGCTATTAATTTTAATAATTCCGTAACTTTTTTATTTTGCACAAGCAACTTAGAAAAGTGCTTATCGTGTTTCTTATTCCACTAGAAAGTGGTTTGTGGCAACAGGGCCTTTGTGGATCTCATTGAAGTCTGTATCTGCAGCATTTGCAACAGCGAGTGTGGCACTCATTGCACATTGTTCGGTGAATGAATGACGGGATGACTGGATGAACAGAAGTAGTGGAGTAAGCTTGAAGTGATTGTAGTGTATTTAAATCATTCCTTACCAATTATTTAAATCATTCCTTACCAATTAAATCATTCTTACCAAACCATTGGATGGAGTCCAATGCAGGGCTCCAGCTCCGCACCCTGAGATCGAGAGTCGGACACAGCCGACCGGGCCACGAAGGCGCTCTAGAAGTTTAATCTAATTTTAAAAATTAAAATTCTTTGAACAAGAGCAATGCAGGTAGCGTAAATATAGTAAATCCCAGTAAATCCCAGCTACTGTCACTTTGCCTTACATACGAGATTTTTGAAAACAAGATACATACCCCGAAAAGAAAAATAAGATGGCAGTTTATATTAGATTTACAAATAATATATGTGAAAGGGCTCTAAAATGTTACTTTTATTATTATAAATTGAAGGACCAAAAAAGAAACCTCACAGGAAGTAATATTGAGATATGTTGGTAATCACAGGCCTTCTATCAGATGTTTAATAAATTCCTTAAAAATTGTTAGGGATGACCAGAAGACTAGCAGCACAGCTGTAATAACCACTAGAATATTTTCTTCCAATGTATTGGTTATCTCATCAATGTATAAATTATTTTGATAAAAATTTTAGGTAATCATCTTGTTTTCAATATAAGATGACTAGTGGAAAGAATGTTAGACTAGGAGTCAGCTGCCAGTATATAGATATATAAAGCTGCCAATAGCCCAGTGTGCTGAATTTTGTGATCTTGGTAAGTTAATCTTTTCCCAGGCAACAGTTTCCTCACTTGTAAAGGGGAAAAAAAATAGATGATTTCTCAAATCACTTCCAATTTTGAAATTTTGATTCTCAATATCTTAGTGTTTGGCATTGTGTCCACAGGCTTCATCAAATTCTCAACCACTAGGGAAAATGTACAAACTCTTTTTAAAAGTAGAATTAGGGGTGCCTGGGTGGCACAGCGGTTAAGCGTCTGCCTTCGGCTCAGGGCGTGATCCTGGCATTGTGGGATCAAGCCCCACATCAGGCTCCTCTGCTATGAGCCTGCTTCTTCCTCTCCCACTCCTCCTGCTTGTGTTCCCTCTCTCACTGGCTGTCTCTATCTCTGTCGAATAAATGGATAAAATCTTTAAAAAAAAAAAAAAGTAGAATTAGATATACCTGCATTGCTTTCAAAGCAAGTGGTGCCTGTTAGCTCTTGGACAAGGGCGTGGTTTTCTGTTTGCCTCAGAACAGTCAGAAATTCAGAAAACCAGTTTTCTTTCTGCACGATCCTTCTCAGTAGCTCTCTTACACCTGATTCATTTCCATTGCTTTCTGCAGCAGAAATCTGTTTTAAGAGAAAAGCAGAATTAAGAAGATCACACATCTTCTGAACAATTTTAAACAGGAGCTAGCCTTTTTAAAAAATGAGTAATCAAGCATAAATATTAGTAAAGGCTTATATTCCACCACGAAAGGAAAGAACAATGTCACTTGCAGAAATTCTGGATTGTAGTGGGGAGCAAATCTCTGGGTCAAGCCCCATTTTAAAAGCCACAAAGATATTCAAAACTGACACTTAGGAAGAAGGTTCTCCCTTGGCCATTCTGAATAACGGGGACAAGAGAAAGTGTCTTTCATTTCTTGTTCTGTTCTGTTCATTTGCATCAATTTCTTTCCATGTATCTAGAGCTTGCTATTTCTTTTCAACTGATGGAGTCTATAGATAGGAAGCCAAATATTTCTTACCTGACTCCTCTTTCTTGACTATCACTTCTATGAAGTAATTACTATCACAAGATTTATAGTCTTGTTTACTTAGTATTTGCAATATGTATTAATGACTATATCATTTTCTTAAATTTGCATTTAAGATTATGAGACAAATTTATTTCTACATATATTCCTTTCTTAAGGTATGGGGCAGAATTATTTCTCTATCTATTCATTACAACTTTTAGCCTTCCTTTGATTTCTCTTTTAAACCAGCAAAGCATTTTAAATGTGGACCATTTGTGTAATCATTATCACAGGGCATTTCCCAGTTCTTAATATGGCACGAAACATTTGGAGAAAAGACTAATGCAAGCCCCATTTCAACCACAAAGAAATGAGACAGGGCATCACCAGCCTGCTGTGCCTTTAGGAAAGCCTTCATCCCTCTGGGCTTCCGCTTCCGCGTGGGCAAAATGAGGCAACTGAAAAGAAATGTGGGGGCTTTTCCACTCTACCTGCACATTGGGCACACCTGGGGAGCTTTAAAAACACTCATGTCTGGGATCTACCCCCAAGAAGTCTGACTTATTTTGACTGTGTTGGGAAGCCAGAATTTTTTTAAGGCTCTCATGATTCTCAGCAGCAGCTTAGATGAGAAATACTAGATTTACCTCTTCTCAAAGGTCCTTCTGAGTATGTGTCCACCTCCTACATGGATAATCTGGGTTGTTAGCTAGATTAATTGTTTCCTATTAAATTTGTGTATTTTCTAGTCCTATAAATGCAGCCTATAACTTTTTAGCGTCAGGTGTTTGTTTGCATTTTTGGAACAGTGTCTGACACAAATTTAGTGTTAGTTATTATTATGGATGACTGAAGAAAGCATCTACCGTTATAAACCCTTCACCAGTGGACACGATTTAGTACAGAAGTATGAAGCATGATTTCTACCCAGTGGGCACGTTTGTCTTACTAGATAATAGTTAATAATGTCATTATAAATGCTTTGCACCTATTAACCCAGAAACCCTGAAGGAGGAGCCGATATTAACCCACTTTGCAGACCAGAAGTCTAAGGTGCAGAGAATTCCGGTTACCTCCCTGAAGCCACGAAGCTGGTAAATGGCAGAAGGAAAATTTCATCCCAGGAATTGACTTCAGAGGCCGAATGCTGCCTTGCTGAGCTATAATTAGAGCTACTAATTGTCTCCAATTTTAAGCACATTTTCTGACAAGAAATGGGTAAGATGACTACTGGACTTAATAAAATTTAGGTGATTTCAGTTCAAGTCCCTCACAGCATTTTCTAAGCAGATTCTTGCTCATTTCCTACCTTTCGTCTAACTTCATTCATCTCCTCATGGAGACTTTTTGTCTTCTCCGGCGTTTGTAACATCTTTATTATTATCTGCTGACTTAAACCATAGTTGCTAAAGACATTTAGTAAGACTGGTTTGAGCACCTTCTTTTAACTCAACCATTCCTATTTGTAATTACCTCACTCTTTAATCACCTTTAAATCCATCTGACAGTAGTCATCAGAAAGCATTTCTCTAAAAATAGTAAGTGAGGCACGGTAATGAATATTCTCACTAAAAACCTAATTATATTATAGGCACTAAATTTTCTTCCACTATTAAGCAGTTAAGTTGATTTTAACTGTAGGATTACATTTGTCAAGCTTGCTTTGTCCTTATTGAGTTCAGCATTTGAGGATCATGATATCATTATTTCCTACGAGTGTTTATATTATTTGAACAGTGGAACTACCTATAACACCTGTGCAATTTTTGCAGCTTCATCAAGATTCTGAATTTTTAAGAAGTCTTCTGAGTTTGGGTGCTAGAAAGTAGCATCAGTTCCCTTTGAAACATATATATATATATATATATGTATTATATGTATATATGTATATATATTAAGTAAATATGCATATATTTACTTAATCTGTTCTCCTGAAACATACTAGAGACATTAGATCCCAATATTAAACTTGATTATGGAAATTCTTTTTTTTTTTTTTTAAGATTTTATCTATTTATGTGACAGAGAGACAGCCAGAGAGAGAGGGAACACAGCAGGGGAGAGGGAGAGGGAGAAGCAGGCTCCCAGCTGAGGAGCCCGATGTGGGCCTCGATCCTGGAACGCCGGAATCATGCCCTGAGCCGAAGGCAGACACTTAAGGACTACGCTACCCAGGCGCCCCTGATTATGGAAATTCTTGAGAGGTATTTAGACTTGAGACTTCAACAGGACATGTGATGATTCTCATTCATGTTCCTCCCCTACTGAATATTTTCTCTAAATATGAAGTTTAAAAATATTTATGATACATTGTTAACTAATTTATGGAATAGAAAATAAATATGAATTTGTGGGTAACACAATTACATGCTTTCACATTCTAAATTCTTTGATCTATGTTTTTTCTTTCCAACAGAAATCAGTAAACAATGATATTTCCATTAAGCAATGGCTTGCCGACAAAATTGTTTGAGAAAAATATTTTCTCTCCTTCATAAAAACCTTAGATAACTATTTAAATATAATGGTGATTTTTTAACACAGCAGAGCTCAGGAAGCAAAACTCATGTTAAAAACAAAGAATTTTTAAAAAGCTAGTTCCTCATAGGAAGAGAGGAAAAAATAAAACAAGACAAAATCAGAGAGGGAGACAAACCATAGGAGACTCTTAATCATAGGAAACAAACTGAGGGTTGCTGGAGGGGAGATGGGTGAGGGGATGGGGTAACTGGGTGATGGACATTAGGGAGGGCACGTGATGTAATGAGCACTGGCTGTTATATAAGACTGATGAATAACCGACCTCTACCCCTGAAACCAATAATACATTGTATGTTAATTAATTGAATTTAAATTTTAAAAAAATTGTTTTAAAAAGAGAAAAAAAAACTAGTTCCCCATTAAAGTTAATGTGTTTCTAAATGAATATGTATCATTACATTGATATAACTAATTTCTTATTAGTATTTTTTCTTGCTAATAAAATTCTTACACATACTAATTTACCTGATAATACAATGAGCTGGGGGAGACTGACTCAGGTTCTCAGCTTCACGTAAGGACAACTGGACTTGATTTCTAGCTGGACTCAACATAGTATCTCTTGTTCTCCTATGTAAATGAAAGGTATATGGGGTCTTCCTGGACTCTGGATGTTTAATGCTTTGAACTGGCCAGGACTGAAACATGCACCTCTCTTCAGCTGTTCAGACTGATATTAAGACACTGTGGAAATGTATATATGGTCACCTCTTTTCCAGAGTTCATGGCCGTCAAAGTCAATGGATGTGCCAAGAGGTCACTAAGAATCCTAAAATAAAAGCAGGTCAGTACAGGGGCAGCCCTTTTCTATTAGGGATCATTATATTATAGTGATCTATAAAGCGATTCTTATATTTATCATTGACTCTCCAGTATTTACAATAGTGCCTTGCATATGCTAGACATTAACTATTTATTAGAAGAACAAATACTGATCAACACTACAACGTAAGCTCCATGAAAGCACAGACAGTATCGGCATTATTATCCAGTCTCTTCACCACTGGCATGGTGTCTGCCACAAGATGTCACTCCATAAATTTAAACCAAATGAATGCACAGTCAATCCGTTAAATAAGTTTCTTTGGGTACTTGCTGGACACAAAGCTAAATCTAGGATCATTTCCAGAGGCTCTGATGTATGAAGGGCAGGGGTTGCAGGGATGGACACGAGAATCATAAACTAAAATGACAGACCAAGTAGAAAATGTCTACTAGAAAACAGGAAAATAATTAAAATAAAATATTTTCTACAAGTCCTGCCTTCTTAAGTCAAATATTACGTTAGGCTGTCAAAAAAGCCAATTTGGAGATCTTATGTCCATCATCCATCCATTTCCAAATGCCTGGCAGGGGAAGGCATGACATCATGTGTTCTTACCCCTTATCCCTTATCCCAGGAAACTTTCTGGAAATAAATTCGATCAATCAGTTAATACTTATTAGTACCAGTTTTAGACCTAGTCCTGGCTTGGTTTCTAAAGATGAAAGACATAGTTTTTCCTTGGCATCACAGTTTAATCCAGGGGGTTTAAGCAGATCCCAGTTTCAATATGGGTGATTTACCTAAATCTCTGAAACTTTAAATTCATAAGGAATTGTAACCAAATGACTGATGATAAAAGTCATCATCATCATCATCATATCAAAACAACTCTTTATTATTATTATTATTTATTAAAAAGCTTTTTCATAAACATGATTTCTCATTTGTATTCACTAAAGTACCGTGAGTGAGAAGAGACATTATGTCCACTTTCATGGGTAAATTTAAGATTAAGGAACTTAAATAACTTGACCCAAAGTAACACATAGAGTAAGAAACAAACATAGATCTCAAATCCAGGTTTTCCCATGCCAAATTCTCATGTTTTTCCCCAGTACGTTTTGCTGTTTTGAGGTAAAAATTCATCAATACCCCCATATCAATATAGATTCTTCTAAACCTAGTGCTTGTTTCCCACTGTCTCTGATAGCTTATTTTCCATTGTCTTCGACAGCTTTGATGACACATGTAAAATGATGTGTAGACATGACTCCAGAATCTCACAGAGACACTATTCCTCCTCAGAAAGCTTCAAATGCGTAGCTCCTCCATCTTTCAGAGCCTCTTTTGAAATATGAATCTGAGGGACAGTTTGGGTTGCTTTGGCTTTAACTGCTACCCAGTACATAAATGTCCCTTTACTCTACATCTTCTTTGTGTCAGATCCCTTGCATTACTGCTAGCTGCCTCCACGCTTGCCAGAATCAAGAACTTGGATAAAATCTAGCTGGCGGAAATTCAATCCAGGCAAGACAAAAGTGATGCTGATAGGCAGAAGTATTTAGAGTAAATAAGGAGAAGTGCTGTTTCGCTGGCAATCGGGACATCATACCCACCAAACATAAACAGCTTTGTGGTGTTACTGGACTCTGTTGCTTCTGGACTTCCTAACAGCTACTGTGGCTGGAAATGCCATCTTCCATCTCCAGCTGGCTTGAAGGCTGCATACTGTCTTCCAAATTAAGATTCTGCCACAGTGATGTACACATTTGTCATATCCAGCTGGACTACTATAATGCGTTCTAGCTGGTTCTCAATACACAAAACTACATAAACGTTACAGACAACAGTGCAAAGTAATTTACTTGTTGGGAAAACCAGCCATCAAAATTAGATGCATGCTTGGGTCTTTGGACAGTCCCTATGGCTGTCAAGTCTACAAAGGACTATTAACTTTAGTCACTAAAGACCAAGTTACAGCACAGGCTAATGTGAGGCCAATGTCCAAACTTTGTAATGAAGATACAAACAACTGATGAATCCGAAAGAAAGCAAGCAAGCAAGCAAGCAAGAAAGAAAGAAAGAAAGAAAGAAAGAAAAAGAAAGAACGAACGAAAGAAAGAAAGAAAGAGAAAAAGAAGGAGGAAGAAAGAAAGAAAATGTCAGAATCATAGCATGTTAGACAAAGCTTTTGACTTTTACTCATGGGTTTGTTTATTTGCCTACATACCTTTCAAAATAAGATTTTTATCTACTTACAACCTGGAATAAGTCACATTCAAATAGGTCAGCATTTCTATACTTCACAGTACATACTTGTTCATTGCAAAACAATGAACAATGAAACATTACATTAAGTGTAAAGTGCCCTGTAAAATTCACCCTGTCAAAATGCCACCTAAAAAATCCACTACTCCTTTGCTAATATGAAAAACTGCAATTGGCAGCGTATTTTTTTAATGAATTATCTGCAACTTTTAATTCCCAGAGAATGTCATAACTTCGATTAAAGAAAAAAAAAAGTGTGTGTGTGTAATGTAATTTCTCCATTTGGACCAAAATCAAAAGGCACACTGTATAATATATATCAGAAATTGGCAGTTTTTTTCTGTAAAGTCCAGATAATAAATACTATAAGCTTTGTGGGCTGCATGGTCTCCATTCAACTGCTCTTACAGTGCGAAAGCAGTTATAGTATGTAAATGAATGAGCATGGCTCTGTTTCAATAAAACTTTCTTTATGAGCACCGAAAATTTAAAAACCTAAAAACCATTCTTAGTGTTTGGGCCTGCAAAAACCAGTAATAGGCTGGACTTAGCCCACGGGTCATGGTTTGCTGATACCTGTTCTATGGAACTACATAAAATAAGGCGAAAAATTGCATACCACCAGGACTTACATCCCTAGGTCAGCCACTGCTTTCCCGGGACACCTTTGCCAAGTTACGTAACCTACCTCCGTTTTCTCATCTGTAAAAGAACGTGAATAACCTTAAAAATCTTAATGGATTATTGGGAGCATGAACTCTGCTAACACATTTTGCAAATGATATCAAGGGTCTATAGTAAGTGTTCAATAAATGTTTTCTATTAGCACGCATGACTATTTTGGAGTTAACTCCTCTTTGGCTTATACAAGTGAAAGGATTAGAAAAAGAGCTTTTTTGTACTCCAGTTCTCAAAATTACATTGTGAAGTGCCTAACCATTCTCTTCTCAAGAAAGGAGGGGACCAGATTTACCCAGAGATGTCAAAGAACATTTGGAGGGGGGCAAAGGAAGGAGCAACCCCGAGTTACAAAATCTTGCCTCCATCTGAACGGACACCTACCCGACTTCTGTCTTCATTTGTCAACAGTTTCTTCTCCATACACCTATCCAAGATATCTCTGACCAGAAGTCTGTCCACCAGGGTGGGCTGAAGGAGGGTCAGCAGTTGGAGACACTCATCGTGAGTGGTCTCAGAGGATGGAGACGGCAAGTCGGTGAGCTCTGGGTTCAGGTAGCGGGCGGCTAAATCGCTGCCTGCTCTCTGCAGGGCCACCAGAAACTGCCTAGCCCAGCCGGGGGGCCAGCCTCCCTTCTCCAGCGCGCTCAGAAGTTGATCAGCTGCCTGCATGTTCCCCGCGTTGACGGCCGTCCTCTGAATCTGCTCCTTCACGTCATCGGGCAGAAAGTTCAGGTAGTCGAGAACGGGCTCCACCTGGATGTACGTTTTCACTCTGGCCCTGAAACACGAGATGAGATGGCAGAAACTCTGGTCTGCAGAATAGCCGTTCGACATCTTTCGTTCGTGCTCAGCAAAGGGAGACGATTCTCCCAAGTAGACCGACAGCTGGCTGTTCTCCGCTCAACAGGTGAGCTGCGGGTCCCGCGGTCGGCGTGGAACCCCGCACGGTCCGCAGCGCTGTGCCTGACCAGCGGGTGGCCCGCAGGATCCCCCGGGGCGGCGCAAGCGGGCTCGGTGGGTCGCACCTGGGCAGGGGGCGGGGCGCGCCGGCCCAGGGACGCGGCGGCGAGGAGCTGCGGGCGGCCGCGACCCAGCGGACTCTCTGCTGTGTTCGCCCCGGGCCGGAGACCAAGACGCTGCCGCTGCCAACTCGGGTGGGAGCTTTGAGCTCGGCTTTCGGCGAGGCCGTTCTTGTAGTTGCCGGACTTGGGTTTCTGTTTCGATTCTCTCCCGCTTCCTCAGGCCTTTCCAGACGTAATCCGCCGGGGCGGGGAGGGGAGTTTTCCCAGAGCGGGAGACACCCTTCGGTCGGCTCTGGCAAGGACCGTCTTTGGTGGCAGGCGCTGTGGGAAACCGAAAAGGAAAGCGATTTCGAAAGCGGCGATCCCGCAATGCTCCTCCTGCAGGTATTTGGACTTCTTTGCAGGGTTCTGCCTCAAAACCCAGACTTCTTTCCCACCGCCGTCTCGCTTACCCCCTGTCAGCGAAAAGGCGGAGGGCTTGAGAGCGCGTGATTCGGGACTTCCCGGTCCCGAAGTGAACAGAAACTGCCACACACCCTGACGCCTGCGGAAGGGGTCACCCTGAGCTGGTGAACACAGGTAGTTCTGGCCCGCCCCCCACCCCCTGTCCGGGGGTAAGAGGGTAAGACTGCGGGGAGCAGGTGGAGAAAAGGAAGCTGGGAAGACACCTTTCCAGAGAGGTGTGAACCCAGAGCCACAGGGTGAAGTGACCTTTGCACCCTTTCTAGAATGAACCTGACTTCCTGTGGGTCCCCCCAAACCCGCTCTTTCCTCTGAGAACTTGTGGGTTTGAAAAAGAGTGTATAATGAAAAACGGTTTGTTTGACTGCCTGACGTGTAAATGGTAGTAATTGTTTGGCTTTGACCAGGGCCTGGTGACAGACGACGCAGAGGGACTTTAACCACCAACTCAGCTTAAGAGGAAGCCAGGAATGAAGGTTTTCCATCTCCCAGCCTGTGAATTCCCCATATTCTTTAATATACAACTTTCCTTTAATAAAACAAAACAAAATCCCCAACAACTTATTTTTGATATAGCTGCCATTCTTTTCTTGGATTCAATACAGAAAGTTTTGGCTGAAGCAGTGAGGAACTTAATTAGCAACTAATGTACCAACTTGTAGTAAACATCAACATTTGTCTATGTCATGAGGGAAAAAAAGACACCCACACTGAAAAATGGCAGCCTCGGTTCAGTACAGAAGCCACATAAAAGTGAGTCGTTCAGGTGGCTGCTCATATTCTGTAGCCCTGGGGGCCTGGGGCTGGTCGTGTGTATGCTTCACCATGAGAACCTCAAGGTCTAGAATTACATGGAGGATGGAGGGGTCATTTAAGCCATTAAAAAGATACAGTTAGAAAAAGTAATCTCTTAGCAAAGCACATTCAATGAAGTTTAGATAGGACAGGGAAGCCCGGTGCTGCTTTGCACCGGATAAGAGAAATACAGAGTCTTTGTTTTCATCAGAGCCATAGAAAATATTCAGTTGAGCTCTTTATAGTATGTCATCTTATTTTATGCTCTAATTATATTATGTAGCTAAGCTTTTTTCTCCCCTGTAGGATTGTAAACAGCTTGAAGAGAGGGCATCTTTACACACTAACCAGTACAATACAAACAGTAGGTCCTAACCAGTAGTCCTTGCTCATTACCCTCAATGGGAATTTTATTTGCCTTGACCTTAGCAGCTGGTCTAATGTCAAACACATAGTGGAAGTTACTGAAGTGAAATAAAACTTTGGCTTTGCAGGTGGACCTGCCTTATATTATTCTTTTCTGGTTCCTCTTAAAATACTAGTATGTATTTACTTAATTTTGGGATTTGACCTTTACCTAAAAAAAGGAGATTAAGGGGTGCCTGGTTGGCTCAGTCGGTTAAGTGTCTGATTCTTGATTTCAGCTCAGGTCATGATCCTATGGGTTGTGAGATCAAGCCTCACGTCAGGCTCTGTGCTCAGCAGGGAGTCTGCTTAAGATTCTCTCTCCTCTCCCTCTGCCCCTCCCACCACTCGCTCACGCTTGCTCTCAAAATAAATCTTAAAAAAAAGAGATCAAATTAGATGTTTCTACAAAAGTATCAAATTATCAATTTTAGTTATTGGGTCTGTGAAGATATCTTTTAGGACTATTCCAAGAAATTCCCTCCACCCCTGCCCTTCAGGTGCTGACAAGTTTCATTTAGTACATTAAAACAAAAACCAACCAACCAACCAAAAATCATTCTATCCCCTGATGTCCATCCTTCTGTTCTTGAGTTTCAAACACTGGAGGATACAAAGGGATTGATGGCTAAATATGGGGAAATAATGCCATCATCTTAACACCATAGAATTGCTGTTTGGATGACAGAGGGTTAAAAATAGAAGCTTACATGTGTGATGTTCAGATTACATCATTCATTCATGCAATCATTTAAAAATATTTATTAAGTACCTGCAATATGATCAGTGCTGCTCTTGTGTAGTTAATAAAACTGAGCAAAGCTTCTGTTTTTATGGAGCTTACATTCTAATGGGAGAAGACAGATACCAAATAATAGCTAGAAAATAGCCAATGTGCCAGGTGAGAACAAATGCTATGAGAACTATGGTAAGATTCATTCCTAAGTGTTTTGTTGTTTTTGATGTTATTGTAAATGGGATTGGTTTTTTTATTTCTTTTTCAGATAATTTGTTGTTAGTGTATAGAAACGCTACTGATTTTTCTATATTGATTTCGTATCCTCCAGCTTTACTGAATTAGTTGATTAGATCTAACAGGTTTTTGGTGGAGTCCTTAGGATTTTCCCTGTATGAAATCATGTCCTCTACGAATAGAGACAATTTTACTTCTTTTTGTCCAAATCTGATACCTTTTATTTCTTTTTCTTGCCCATTTGCTCTGGCCAGAACCTCCAGTACTATGTTGAATATGAGTGGTGAAAGTGGGCACCCTTGTCTTGTTCCTGATGTTGGTAAGAGCTAGACACTAATGAACATTATAGTTTCACCAGCTGATTTTCTATATAGACACCCTCCTCTAATTCTCACCATTAGCATTCCATAATATCTATCAGTAACAATTCATATTTACTCTCAAGTACGTCATTTTGCTGGATGAGGATTGAATGATGAAAACTGAGCATGAGTGAGAACACCAGAGGGAAAATAGAAAGAAACCCCATTTTTAGGAATCTTCCATAATCTTGATAGGTCCCCTTCTGGAGGAAGGAGATTGAGGGGGGAAAAAGCCAAGCACAGTCTCTCAAAATGTGTCTTTTTTCTATAATCTATTATTTTGCATTGTGATTTAGTTTATTTTCTGCTTTTTGTTTGAATAGATGTTTTCCTCTGTCAAGCCTCTTCTGATAACTTTCATTTTCATTCTCCTCTTTGGGTGTTTTCTAAATATAAGTTTCTATTTCCTTTCTCCCTTGGGGTAGGAAATCTTGTCAATCTATGTCTTTTCCCTTTCTCTAGACCTGCCTTTTCTTTTTAAAGCCAAAAGAAACGTTTCAGGCCCCATCAATTTTAAAAGTCACCTGTAGGGTTTTGTTCTCTAAACAGTAATTCAGGAAGATATGAGATAAGAAACTCCTGCTGTTATCCAGCCTTTCAGCTGAGTTTTCTACAGTTGAGAAGTAGTAAAAATCATAGCTGCCACTTCTTTGACAAACTAGAACTACAGTGTAACAGCAATATGCTTTTTTTCTCAATTAAATTACAATAAGTCTATTCGATGAGGAAATCCTTCTAAAATTGTTTTTCTGTTCCTTCATTTGTTACCAACTTGTATCAATAAAGAGCCTACTGTGTTTCATTTAAAGCTAGATGTCCTTAACCTAGCACTATAGTGCTCTGATTAAGCATGGTGACTCTGAGCCAGGAAGTCAGGACTCACATCTCAGCACTGCCTCTTAATCGCTGTGTGGTCTTAGGAAAATCACCTAAAATTTCTCACTTGTGAAACAGTACCACGCCGTAAGGTTGTTCAAAGGCTAGACTGTAAAGCACTTAGCACCAGCCCTGGCATTTTAGGTGTCCAAGAAGTGACTACAAGCAATGAGTAAGAGATGGTGCGACATCTCAAAGAACACACAATTTATAGTGGAAATAAATTAGTTATGTATATAAACCTATAGAATAACTAGCCGTGAAACTGAGTTTTTAGATAAGATCACTTTTTTTCAAGAATGAGAAGCTGATAGACTGATTTAGCAGAAAAGTTTATTGAAAGGGTACTATCATAGCTTTATATTTCAAAAATGTAAGTCCAAAACGGAAAAAGAAATTTTAGCTAAGTTTATTAGATTCTAATACTCATTTCTTAATTATTTCCACCATTTCAGTTATAAAATTCTGGTTTTAAGCATGCACATATGAAGGTGTTTCTATGTAACAAACAATGTTGGGAAAAAAAACAGGAATCAGTGAAAAATTTTCCAAACATCTATTTTTCCAAATGCTTCCTCTATAGCTTAATCCTTTCAAAAAAGGTCACTTGGGTATGTTTTTGTTAAAATAACACCTATACCTCAAAGGCATAGGTTGGCCATGTTTCTTTTACTTTATTTTAAAATTAATGGTTAAGAGCAAATTACAGTCAAATGTAATTAGAGTGCCATTGTTTTTTCCTTGAAATTATGGTTGACAGCTGGTAAACACTTGGGGTTAGATGTCTAAGCCTGTGTTCATTCTGATGGAGGGGTTGCTGTTCTAATCACATAATATTCACCCCTACACAATTAGTTAAATAATTTAATTTCACCTGCTCATATTATAACTGACAAAGTTTTGAAGTAGAATGAGTTACTGAAATCAAGCATTAAGATAAACTGAATCAATCTTTTTGATTTACTAAATGACAAAGGGCTAAACTAAGATTTTTAAAAAAATAACAAAACATTATCAAATATGAAATATCTTTTGTTATTAATTCACTGGGTTATATCAATTACATTGAACGATTTTATTTCATCTTCATCTGGTACCTTACTATTTAATTTTTGTTTGTATTTTATGATACATTATTATAGTTGTACATGTAAAGATTTTCTAAGTACATATACTTTTATTAGGGTCCATGTTCAAATATTCCTGATAAGGAATCAGGAACAAAGTACTTGGTGACCACAGCTCTAGAGGTTGTGATGAATTTGCGAAGCAGGATTAATAAGAATGGAAGAGGAAGGTGTACAGGGGAAGGGAGAGTGGACTCTGGGCAGAGAGAGGAAATTCGGCATTTAGATCTTGAAAGTAGAACACTTCAAGTTACTAGCATTGTTTGTGACAAATGTCAGTATACTAAGTTAACTCATGAAAACTGGATATATTTTATATCCTATTGCCAGACATGCAATAGGATATAAAATATATTCTTGAATTGAATATTTTTTTAATTTTTAAAAATATTTTATTTATTTATTTGAGAGAGAGAGAGGGAGAGAGAGAGAGAGAGCACAAGCAGGCAGAGGGGCAGACGGAGAGGGAGAAGAAGACTCCCCACGGAGCAAGGAGCCTGATGTGGGGTTCAATCCCAGGATCCCGAGATCATGACCTGACCTGAAGGCAGATGCTTAACTAAGCTACCCAGTCTTCCCTTGAATTGAATACTTTAACAAAAGTAATGTTGTATTTAAGAAACAGTTTAGGGCTACCTGGGTGGCTCAGTCGTTAAGTGTCTGCCTTCAGCTCAGGGCATGATCCCAGGGTTCTGGGATCGAGCCCCGCATCGGGCTCCCTGCTCCGCTGGGAGCCTGCTTCTTCCTCTCCCACTCCCCCTGCTTGTGTTCCCTCTCTCGCCGTCTGTCTCTCTCTGTCAAATAAATAAAAAAAAAAACTAAAAAAAAAACCAGTTTATGGTCACCATAGAAGTTGGTGGGAGCGGATAATACAATACTGAGGAAGATTATATTAATTATTTGTAATCCTATCACCCAGAGATAGGCATTATTAATATTTTAAATGTATTTCCTACCAATATTTTATTGTGTAAATATGGATATATGTATGTGTGCATTCAACACCTCTCAACAGAGAGTGAACTGAGATGGTCTCAGCTGTGAGGAAGAGATCTGCAAAGAGATCTTCCGTGGGAGATCATGTTGACATGCCAAGGGGAGAAAAGAGCCTGTGGAAGATTCCCTGCAGCAGGGATGGCCAGGATATTTGGGCAGCAATGCCTAATATTGAATAACAAGTTCATTCCTGTGTTGCATTTGATGTACTGACCCTTCTCAGTCCCAGATCTTTCTAAAAGTCCTCCACATATAACAGCTTTGTTTTGTGGTGCTTTGGTTAATAAAGGAGAGCTGGTGGCCCCATGTGGTGGAGCAGAGCTGCGTACAAAGTAAGTGTAGCTGTTGGAAGTGAGACAGGGAACATGGATTGAGAATTCCGTGCAAAGGTGACAATGAGAGCATAAGCCCTCTAGGAATCCTCAGACATCTCAGGAATAGCGCCAGACTTAACAATGCTCTGCAGGATGGGAAGGGCCATCTCAGTAGGCATGCTTTCCACTGCGAGATAAAGAATGCCTGAGTAAATGTGGCCCAGCCAGAGGGATTGATTTTTCTCACATAACAAGAAGGGTCAGTGCATTCATTGTGTCAGAACTCTAGGATGTGTCCTGTAATTTTCTTGGTTTTTCTCTCATGGTTGCAAAATAGCTACAACAGCTACAAACATTATTTCTTCCTACAACCTCAGTTAAAACATGTTGTGGAGGGCGTGGGGGGAGCTTCCGGTATCTCCCATTTGCTTCCTCCCAACAGTGAAGGAAGAAAAGATCCCAGGAGTCCCCCCCCAACCCCCGCGGAATTTCTCATCTATCTCATTGGCTGGAACTGGGCTGTGCCCTTCTCCCGTAAAATAAAGTGATATCTGCTCAAAAAATTAAACATTTTTTAATGATATTTAATAGTAAGGCATTGTTTGTCATAGGAGCTTAAACCATTTTATTTGAACATGAAAATAAAAGATGACCCAAGGAGGGCTGGCAAAGCCTGTTTTCAGGCTGCTTTCCCTCAGAGAGCACACACACTGCCCTTGGAGAGTGCCCCAGTGGGAAGTTCCAAAGCTGCCATTCAGTGCTTGTTGTGGCCTCAGAGCGAGCTATGAAAGTTGTTCTCAAGCCCAGCCAGCTGCGTATTAGACTCACGCGGAAAGATGTATACAATTAGCCCTTGCATCCAAATCTCCACAATTGGAATTTTAGGGTCAGTTCTTTTCCCTTTCAATTGCACTTGGGATTCCACTCTCTGGCCAGAGGTGAGAACTAGGGCTTACGGCCAGCTGAGTACAGCTGAGTCTCATTATTCATGGTAGTTATGGACTATTTAAAGTTGTACTGAATTAGCGAATGCTGGCCTACGGCTCCCAGGGACATACCAAATGAGGTCACACTCTAGTCACAACCTTTCTAAAACTGATCAGTACATAACCTTGTTTTGTGTGTGTGTTTCTGTTTAAAGACACCTAAATTAATATATATTGATTCATTAACATTGAACTCAGAGTTAACAGCACTATCACTCATACCTGAGTGAAGCTTATCGAACACATATTTTCTCTGTGAGACACATCACGATTTTCTTGTGCTTAGAAACACCAGATAACACTTCAGGACTATGCTCGGAGGCATTTTAAACAGTGAAATCACTAACAAAAAGCACAACAATGCAAAAAATTGGCATTAAATATACCACAAAAAGGATACTCGTTTACAGTTTGAGAACTGAGACAAGAAGGCAGAACTCGCCTTGTTCGACCTCAGCGGGGCACATGCGCATTGGGCAACTCAAATTTTTCACTGCTCTGCACAGATCCACCAATGACCATGAAAGCATCAAAAGTAATGATTTGAGGGTTACAAATAAATTTTAATGAGTAGGTAAATAATTTCCTGGTCTAACCAGGAGAGTATGAAAAACTCAATTGTATTTCGTATGCATATTCCTAAATCATTCATATTCAGTTTCGCTAAAGCTATGATATAAATGAACATATATCTTCAGCAATTTATTATGAGAGATGTTGTAGTTTGTAATGTTCATCTACCAAATCCATTGACCCGGGCATTGTCAGATATTTGCTTAGAACAAATGGAACCTATTATGCATCACAGAAAATATATTCCTTCATGGCAGTGGCACTGTGAACACTTCAGAATGTCAATCTCCAGCAGATATTTGGAAAAAAATGGATCATATATACATTTAACTAAAAAGGTCCTCTTGGGTGCCTGGGTGGCACAGTCGGTTAAGCATCTGCCTTCAGCTCAGGTCATGATCCCAGGGTCCTGAGATCGAGTCTCACATCAGGCTCCCTGCTCAGTGGGGAGCCTGCTTCTCCCTCTCCTCCTCGTTCTTGCTCTCTGTCTCACTATCTCTGTTGCTATCTCTAGCTCTCTCAAGTAAATAAATAAAATATTTTAAAAAATAAGAAGGTCATCTAATGTCTATAATCTTGAGAGAAGGTAACAAGGGCAGAAAATCTGAATCTGAGTGACTTCAGAAGAATTTTTGCTTATCTTATACCTGTTACCTAGGCTTTTGATAGTTCTCCAACCTATTGGTTCTGCAGAGAATGAGGGACAGAGGTGGGAACCCCTATATCATTTGAGAAAACTGTCTTTCTTATGTTAAGCAACTGGAATTTCTTATACTTTGTTAGGCAGTTAGTTAGACATGAGCAAGGAGGGATAAAGCAGGTGCTGGCCACCCCTGGGCGCCACCCCCAAGGGTTAATAGTGACTCCTTCAGAGCACCCTCTAAGGGCTAGCAGAACAGGAAAGGCCTAGCCACAGAGCTGGCTCAAAGGCCACAAGCAGATGTCTAAGAGCTGAGCATGCACACAAGGGTCACGGCTTGCCCTTAAGTACCTTCAAGATCACAACAAAACTCATTACAAGCCCATAAATATGCAATACATAAATAAATACAATTAAAACCAAATGCACCATGGGTAGGGGCCTGCGCAGAGGCCAAAATGTTAAATAACCACCAGCTGTCAATCAAAAATGTCAATCAAAGCCAAATTTACATGTACACAAAGCAGGCTTAAAAAGATGCAGCTAGAGCTTCTGGGGCCATTGCCAGTCTTTCTCTGGCAGTGGCCCACTCTCACTCTTGAATCAAGTGTACTATACTTATCTACTCAATAAACTCTGTCTCCCATTCTGGTCTCGGGTCTCCAATTCTTTGGTGCCTCTGGAACAAGAAGCGAGCAACCCGGTAACACTTTTTCCCCACCAGGAAGAAGAAAATTAGGAAGATTATCAGGAAATCCAAGTTTCACACACAATAGAGCCCCACTGGGTAGCCACTTTTATTGGAAGTCCATCATACCCTTGTGACCAAAATTCAAACCGTACTTTGAGAAAATTCCATATGACATACTGATACCTTGGAGGGGGATGGAGAGAGGCTCAGTGAGTGAGGCTCTGGGCCCCACCCACACCCCAAAGAGAGCTGATCAGCTTTTCTAAGTTTTATACTTTGGGACTGAGGTGGAAGGTACCCTTGGAGGAGAAAAGCATACTGGTGGTGGCAGGCAGTCTGGTGGTGATGCCTGGAAACAGGACATGAAGGTACTACTTGTACCATCAACTACAGTAATTACTTTCCTCTGGCCCAAGGAATCAAGTTTCAGTAAAAGTGTTTTAAGATTTTATTTATTTGAGAGAGAGAGAGAGAGAACAGAGGGAGGAGAGGATGGAGAGGGACAAGTGGACTCCACCCTGAGCCAGGAGCCCAATGCAGGGCTCCATCTCAGGACCCTGAGATCATGCCCTGAGCCAAAACCAAGAGTTGGACACTTAACTGACTGAGCCACCCAGGCGCCCCAGTAAAAGTATTTTAAATAGATATTACCTCAAGTCTTTCTGGCATCCCCGAGGCAATTTCTTCTAAGGAAGGCTAGGAAAATTAACTTTTGCCCTGAATAAATGCATTATTTTGGATATGACAGTGGCTAATCTTTTATTGAAGAGGGAAACTGCCCAGAGCAGGCCCAGGCCAGGAGGCCCCAGAAGATGGGAAGTTACTAACAAAAAGCTAGAGATAATCAGAAGCCCTATTGCGAGCAAGAGATAACCAGCCGTTTCTGCTTCTGTAACCAGGCTTCCCACCACAGGCTCCCCGCACGACTGTTTCCGCCTGAAGTAGCCCCCAGTCCCCCAGTTTAAACCCACCTATGCAGTCAGCACAGCCCTTGGAACTTGACCTTCTGCACTCCCCTATAAAAGCCCTGTAACCCCGTTGCCCGGGGCCCAGAATTTGGAGCACGAGCTCATCGTGGGTCCACCAGAGTAAAATAAATTCGAGTTCTCCTACTTCTCTGAGTGTCACTTGGTCTCTCACCAGTCTGATTCTTATTTTTCCACAACATTATGACCCCAAGGCCCCGACTAAATTAAAAAAAAAAAAATAACATCGTCATGACAAAAAAAGTCCATATTTTTCCATATACTTGGATAAGCATTTGAAAATCTGCTGAAATATCAGAACATGATGTATAAAGAATTCTTTTAAAAAAACAAATATTGTACCAGAGCCTTCTTAAACTGTTTCCCAACAAGTAAAAAACACGAGTTCAGGCTGGGCAGCTGCCTTCAGCCCATCAATTTTTTGTAAAACCAAATACTAGAAAAGTTGGGCAAGTTCTGGAAACAGTATACCACATGGTTGATGGAGGGAAAGGGACTTCTATGCTTGCTACAAATGAAAGAGTGAATGAGTAAAATCAGTAAATGAACTGAAAGAATGACAGACTGATTTACTCAGGCTGAAAATTATACCACATTTTAAAAAGTAAAATGATACTAAAATTTATAATTATGTTATATTTATATGTTACAATTGTAATTAAATTGATTTTTAAAACATTTTAAAAATGCTTTTGTGAATTATTTCCCAAGTACTGCTAAAATCATTTAATCTTTTGTCCTCTAAACTCCTAATTAGAATGTGCATTTACCTGTCTGTAACACATACCTGTGTTGAGGGTACGCAGACCAACGGGAGCTTACACAGCCCTTCCCAACCTTTAGAACTGATACAAAATTTTAGAACTTAATTTAGTGCAGTTGCTTTCAATGCGTTGATTCTCCGTCAAATGCAGTAAAAGCTTCAAAAGGGGCGTATTGTACTATATGAGAATTGTTTTTTTAAATGAAGAGTGGTCCAAATTATTTTATCACTACAAATGATCTCCTTAAAAAATATTTTCCAGATGAAGGATTTATTATTTTAGTAGATGGATAAAGGTAAATAAGGCTGCAAGTATGGATTGTGAGTGATATTTAATACTTTTTAGGAATGTTTTGTTTTTCAGGAATAGATTGGTTATATGCACATAAACGTACCGTACGTTGATTAGGAATTAAGAATAATATTAGCATTTAATATTTGTGGAACACCACAATGAATCGCAGAGAAAACCTGAGCTTCTTCACAAACTGAGTTCCAAAAGCTGACCCAGGTTCTCCCGTGGGGCCAAGAACGGCCTGCGGCTCATTATGTTCCCTGGAACTTTGACGACAACGTGACTCCTGTGAGGAGCCGGCACACAGAAAGCAGCACGGGCTGAGTCCTGGGCGTTCAGCTGTACGTCGCCATTCTCAAGGGGAAGCCATTCCCCGCTCCTCCTCAGGCTGCCGTGCGCTACCTGCCTGTAATTGTGTTGCCTCTGCCGCCCTCTTGTGGGGGCTTTACTGTCAAATAGTAACTGTCAGAACTGATTTGGCTGGTGTCAGGTAAGTAAAATTTTAACTAGGAACAATATAGAGTTTTGACAGATAACAGAAAAGGTAGGTTATCTGTATTTCCCAATGGGAAGATAAAATCATGGCTATAATTTAGTAAAAACTTAAAGTATTATATTTTATAAAAGCAGTGAACAATATAAAGAGGACTCATTCACCTTCTAGTAGGGGATATCCCCGCTTAACGAAGGAGAAACCAAGGTTCATAGACGTTGTATTACATAGCCCAATGTCACACAGTCAGCAGGTGAGCTTGGAGTCAATTATCAATCTCTAAAATATTTATTGCACCATTCCTTCAAGAGTTAGCATAGACAATAATGACTGGAACCAACTGTTTCAACGTGTACATTTTCTTAAATTTCCAGTATGGTGAGGCCAACATATCAGAGATGATTGACATTGATAAAATAGTTTATTACAATTTCTAAGAGGAGGGGGCACACCACACCATGTAGGACCCTATAGTGAAACACCAGAAGGCAGCAGGAACAAGGGAAAAGCATTGGCGGAGCTTTTACTGTGGTTTCTATGGGAAAGGCAAGGCTAGGTAGGGTAAGCAGAGTTAAAATAGACTACTTTGAATAGAATAGACTAGTTTGAATAATTTTAGAGTGCTCTAGGGCATAGAGGTTATCCCCAACTGCCCGTATCTGGCCCTGGGGAGACTTGCGCAGAGGAACACTGTCTTTGGGGGTGTAAGAGCCTGAGAGAGGAGGTGGTTTAGGCCAGGGCTGTGGATCGCCTAGTTTACATATGAAACATGAGTCATTTGTTATCTCCAAGAATTGGCTAGTCCTGGGAGGGCCAGTCTCCCTCTGCCCTCAGAGAGGACCTTGATACCAGGGCCTCGAGAATAGAGAAATTAAGAAAATAAAGTAAATACACCAATTAAAAAATTCTCTTGAACTCAGAATGTGTGTGTGAATGAATGAAATCAGTAGTAATAAAGAGAAATCATCCTAATTCTGATATTGGCATTAATTTATTATCTGTATGATGTGATTAACTGATAGCTTTATACATAAATATTACCAAATATCAATCAAGAAGACATGTCAAAATTGATCTAAATATCAGCTGTTTTTTTTTTCTTTATTGAAAACTGTAACAGGGTCAGAACCTTGAAGATAAATGTTTTCCTGAACGGTTGAGATCATAATTACTTATTCCAAATCTTTACTGAAAAAGATCTATTTTAGGCACATGCTTTTCCAGCAGAAATGAGTTTTGTTCCCTTCTAAGTAGTTTTTATTTTTGTGCCTATTTATTTAAGAAAATGTGCAGAAAGATATTTTATATCAGGATTTGAATTTAAAGAACCATTTGGCCTTTCTTACACATCGACCTAGATATTTGCTCTCTGTGTCCCCATTCAGCCCTTTTGGTAACTTCTCTTCATTTAATTGTGCTTTCTGATATCACTAACTACCATTTTCAACAATTTATGAGCAAACCATTGTGTAAAGATTCTGTTGCTAGGTTACATTCTCCTTTACTGGAATCATGATGGCTGAATAAAAAAGCCTAGTTTCCTGTTTCTCTCTCTCTCTCTCTCCTCCTCCTCCCCCCCAACACTTCTATATAGCCTATTTGTTTAATCAACTCTTTGGATTTAATTCACCATTCAATATAATTAATCTATAAATATTTACCGTATGCAGTTTACTTGGATTTTTGCTGTACCTTACAGAAAAATTAAATGGGTTAAGTCTCTAGTTGAAAAGTTGTTAAGTTTTGGCAGGATTGTAAGTGTAAGTTGTGGAATTTCTTTTTCTTCGGTGTCTATGCTATTTTGTACTTGCTTCTGAAGATCCATGCTAGCTACCCTCTACTTTGCACTGTGGCCTGGGAGGCTGACCTTTATGGACCACGTCCATGAACATTCTTTCCCTCTGGCTGGCGTCTGATTGAGATCAGCCAGCGGAAGCACTGACAGATCAGAGGCAGGGGAAAGAGTGAGGCTGTAGTATCTGTTCCCTCAGCTCCCTTCTGTGCAGCTCATCCTGTGTCCCTCCACTAAAGGTCATGTGTCAGATGGCCCTCTCCATGCACTTACTGTCTTTAGGTTTCAGCACTGCTCCTTTGCCCTGCCCTCTCCACCCAAGGGCAGTAATGGGTCCTCCTCGTAGCTCACACTGCGATGCCCTATCATCTTTTATTGCTGCTTCTTAACCACGTTAACACCTTTGTAAATGGTCACTTTTATTAGAGTTCCTCAATTACTATGTCTGAGTGTGCCATCTGCTGCTTTCTGATGATTATGGCAGCAACTGAGTTTTTTGAATAAAGGTTGGAGAGCAAAGCAAGTGTCCTAGGTAGGTTAAATAGCGCAGATCTTGAATGGGGCATTAACTGGGCTCCTTATACGCACCCAGTTTGTGCCTGGCACCATCACCGATCCTGGGTCCTCATTGACATTAGTATATATTATAACTCCAATCCTCAGAGACCGTACAAGGAGAGTACCAAACTTTTTTCTTTTTATTCAGTTCAGTTTTTAATTTAGGATAGCTCAAGCAATCATGTGTTATACAGCTTAATTCTTGCTTTAAGTAACTTCCAAGTCTTTAAGCATGGGACTTCATTCATATATCCATTCACTTATTCAAAACTATGGGAGCACTGTGGCTTGTCGTTTCCCAAACATGAATTAATCAGGTCATGTGTTGTTTTAAAAATATTTTGCAACTGTTTTGATGTGCGTCTACCTCCACAACACAACTTATTATGATCTTAGTTTCCTCTGAAAATATAACTGGTGCTACGAATGTCACAAGATTTTGGGGGAAACTCAGATATGATAATGTGCAAAATAGCTCTGAAAAGTATCATGTACTATATAAATAAATAGATTTTAATGTTTAAAATTTCTATTACCAGGTCTTATTCCTACCAATGGTTTTACATTGATGAGGAATAGGGGCAATCTTATCTTCACACATATGCAAAACACCTAAAGATTAGTGTAGAAATGGGATGATCTCAGCTTTTAGCCAGTCTATAATCCGTTTAAGCACCAGGCCACTTTTATTTTTATTTTTTTTAAACTAGGTTTTTAAGCAGAGTCCATATGTTTCATTCTGCACTTTATTTATCTATTATTTTTTAGAGAGAGGTGGAGGGAGGGGTAGAGAGAGAGAGAGGAAGAGAGAGAATCTTAAGTAGGCTCCATGCCCAGGGAGGAGCCCAACACTGGGCTTGATCTCACAACCCAGAGATCATGACCTGGGCTGAAATCAAGAGTCAGTGGTTTAACCAGCTGAGCCAACCAGACGCCCCCACTTTTATGTTTTTGATTAAAGTATTTTTGGTTGTAACAGGACCATTCTAACAATTCACGTTGTATGTGTGCAAGTTACTAACGAAAGGGATAAGTACCAGCTAAAATAAGTATTCAATCAACATTACTCATTTTTATTTTTTCTGGAAAGTGAGTTTTGTGAGTGTATGATCCCATGTTATTAATATGGAGTCTAACTGATATTCCCCAGCATGGAACCTGGACTTAAAATTGCCCGAATAACAAATTATATTATGGAAGCTATTAATCAGTGTTGCAGCTTTTATTGAGCATTCGTTGTGGACATATTGTGGTCGACATTTTATATATATATTTCTAAGAATTTCTAAAGAAGTTTGCATTGAATCCAAATTGCTTAATAGGTCTAATGATCCAAGTGAGGAAGCATATATTCAGAAACTACCATTCTCCACCTCTCTGAGGAGTCCTGTTGACACTTTCCGTATAGGCATTATTATTTTTTAAATTGCTTTTGAGTTTGTGCTTCTGCCAAAAGAGTACTTAATATTACCAGAATTGGAAACAAAAACCTGTGTTGTTGAAAGCTTAGCTGAATAAGGTCAGTTTGTCAAGTGGCTAGTCTCAGTAATAAATAGCAAATAATATTTACTTCCGTCTTATTTGTGAAGCTTATTATTTTTCTCTGTCCTCACTAGTGGGCATTAACCCTTAGGCAGTTGCAACAGTTTTAGACTTGTAATAAAATTATTACTGGATAGCTTCATTTTTATGTCTTATACAAATAACACCTATAGAGCCTTCATTATTCCATAAAACACATTATTCCATAAAGACACAATAATTTCTGGGAAAAGTATGATAATTATGGCATGAACATCAATTAAAACCATGGCATGAAATCTATATGACTACATTTTAGCATAAAATAGATAAATTCTAGAGCAGATCCAAGGTGACGACACAGCAGTGGATATGATGACTAAGTGTCCCCTCTTCCTCACCTTGCAGATTTTGTGTGCTAGGATTGAACTGTGTCCCCCTAAAATTTATTTATTGAAGTCCCAACCCCCAGTGTGATAGTATTTGGAGATGGGAGCCACTGGATGGTAATGAGGTTTAGGTGAGATTAGGAAGGTGTGACCCTCACGATGGGATTAATGTCCTTATAAGAAGAGACAATAGAGACCTTGCTTCCTCAGTCTCTCTCCACCCAAATACTCAGAGGACACAGCAAAAATGAGGAGAGACCACGTGTGGACATAGCAAGAAGGTGGCTGTCTGCAACCCAAAGAGAGAGTTCTTACCAGACACTGACCCTGCTGACACCTTGATCTTGGACTTTCAGTCTCTAGAACTGTGAGAAATAAATTCCTGTCGTTTAAGCCGCCAGTCTATGGTGTTTTGTAATGGCAGCATGAACGACGACGTTATATGTATGTTGTTTCTCTAGCTACCTGGATTTAAAGCTTGCCAGAATCATTTTGCATATATAATAAGCTATGCCTTATATCTACTAGGTCATAAAACCATTTCTATTATTAATTTTTATGGAAAATGATATAAGAGGCATTAATTTCTTAGGCCCCTTTTATTTCATTACCCGCATTAAGCAATTAGTTTTCACATGAGGGCCATTTTGGAGGAATACTTCCCATCTCCCACTAAGTTCTCCCTTACCTCCCAACAGTTGCTGCATATGTAACAGGTGGAAAATAGCAAGGTTCATTAAGATGCAGATGCTGGGTGGTTGGTAGGCACCATCACTAGCTAAGCTGTTCACTCCATCCAGCCTTTCAGATCAACAACCTATCTGACACCACCACTTAATTTCATAGACATCTCAAGTCTCACATGTGCAATATTGATTTTTGATTCGGCCGCCCCAAACAGCTCTTCCTCCAGTCTCCACCACTGGCAAAGATAAAGAAATCAGGACTCTAGTTAAAGTGGTAAGGGTGATTTCAAACCATAATATACTATTTAAACTATTAATAGTAGGGAAATAATAATAGTAAAAATAATAATAATAATGAAAAGGTCCAGTGTGAACTGAATTCAACTTTGATTTGGACAGAAGGGACTGGGCATTTGAAAGGGAGAATGAGGGATGCCTGGGTGGCTCAGTCAGTTAAGTGTCTGCCTTTGGCTCAGGTCATGAGCCCAGGGTGCTGGGATGGAGCCTGCTTCTCCCTCTCCCTCTGCTGCTCCCCCTGCTTGTGCTCTCTTGCTCTCTCTCTCTGTCAATTAAATAAATAAAATATTTTAAAAAATAAAATAAATGAAAGGAAGAATGAGAGAATAGGGAGGGAGTAAGTGGAGGCTCTACAGTGTCAGGGAAATGAAAAATTGCAAAAAACAGGAAGAGGAGTTTAGCCCATGTGAAGCCCATCTGGGTTTGCTTACTGGCACTTATCCAAGTTAGGTTTCTTCCCTCTCACAGAGACTAGGAAAGTAGGCCCTATCTTCAGATGTTGGCTGGAACAAATAGTAAATTCTTTTGGCAGCCTTGAGTTCTCTCAGGCAAGTGCTTTAAATGGGGCTAGAGTCATCCTAGGGATGCAGCTTTGAGCTGTCAAAAAGGCCACAGGATTAAGGCCTAGTCAAGAAGAGAGCTCAGAAGAACCTGGCTAGAGTTTGGCCAAGGGGAGAGTATTTGTCACCATGTCATTGAAGGGCAAATCTGATAGCCATCAGTAAATCCTGAGGGCTATCCCTTAAAAACAGAAAACAATTCCACCACTTCTCACCATCTCGACTGCTATACCCTGGTGAACACCAGCATCTCTAAATTACCAGCAGATTGCTATCACAACTCCTTCCTTCTATGTTAACCTCCTTCGTCTATTGTCAACACAGATGAAAAAGACAAATTAAGCCACATTATGTCCGACTAAAGCTCCAAACCCTAAGTGGCTTCTAATCTCACCCAGAGTATAAAGTCTTTACGATGGCCAATAAAGGCCCAGAGTGATCTGCCCCAGTGCCCCTGCTCTGTAAACCACTCTTAGACTTTCCCGCTGGCTCAATCCATGCCAGACTTACCAGCCTCCTTACTGTTCTCTAAACAGGTCAGGAGGCTTCTGCCTGCTAGTTCTGCCTGGAACATTCTTTCTACAGGTAACTACACATCTAACTTACTCGTGCCAAGTCTTCGCTTAAAGCTCACCTTCTTTTTCTTTTCTTTTCTCTCTCTCTTTCTTTCTCTTTCTTTCTTTCTTTCTTTCTTTCTTTCTTTCTTTCTTTCTTTCTTTCTCTTTCTTTCTTTCTTTCTTTCTTTCTTTCTTTCTCTTTCTTTCTCTCTCTCTCTCTCTCTCTCTCTCTCTCTCTTTCTTTCTTAGCAGCATAGCCCTCCCCTTCTTAATGAGGCTACATTGACCATCTCATTTCGTACTGCCACCGGCTCTGTCACTGTTCCAGGCTTGCAGGGTTCTCGGTTCTCGGTGTCAAAGAATGAAGCTCCCGGACACCAAACGGTGAAATGATAGTTTATTAAGTGAAGGTGAGAACAGAAAGAAAGCTCTCTAGAGCGAGAGGGGTCACCAAATGACGTAGTTTTGGAATGTTGGTGAGGTCCAGAGCCCATGGCGGAGAAAGAATTCTTGAGACATCTTTGGTGCAAAAAGGTGGTTTTATTAAAGCAAGGGGACAGGACCCGTGGGCAGGAAGAGCTGCACTGGGGTCATGAGAGGTGGCCCATTATATACTTTAAAGTTGGGAGGGGGGTTAAGGATAGCGTCTCTAAGGAATTTTGGAAGCAAAGTTTCTAGGACCTCGAGGAGGCTAGCTGTTGTTGGGAAAAGGTCATTTATTACTGTGTAACAAAACTTTAGTCGTGAGACCCTTCAGATGTATATGGGTGGGTCATATGCTTGGGGATGACTGCCAACATGTATCTTGGGGTGTGGAGATAAAGGGAGTTTCCAAAGGAATTTTTATATGTTAAAGTAGACTTACAGGATCCTGGGGGTAGGGTTAAGATTGCCTTTTGCCTTTAGCAAAGTGTCAAAATCTAGGCAGCTGAGTCCCTAGAGGGTCACTCTGCCTGTTTCAAGGACTTGTCAATGGGCTGTAAATAGTAAGGAAATTTAATAATTTTTCTTCTGCCTTTGTTTCCCACATGATCACCTTAATCCTCCACCCTGCTTTCATTTTCCTTTTGTTCTGTAGCATTTTTCATCTCCTAACGTACCATCTACTTTATTTATTGTCTTTACTTATTGGTGTTTGTTCTCCCTGCTAGAACATGAGGTCCAGAAGAGCAAAAACATTCCCCCAACCTTGGTGTATTTTTTTCCTATCTAAACTAGTGCTACATTATAGATGTTCAATAAATTTTCTTTTAATAAATGCATCAGTCTAAGTGAAATTTCTTAATGATATAAAATAAGCTCCATGGGGCCCCTGGGTGGCTCAGTGGGTTAAGCATCTGCCTTTGGCTCAGATCATGATCCAAGGTCCTGGGATGGAGCCCCCTGTCAGGGCTCCCTGCTCAGCGGGGAGTCTGCCTCTCCCTCTGCCTCTCCCCCAGCTCGTGCTCTCTCTGGCACTTTCTCCCTCAAATAAATAACTAAAATCTTTTCAAAAATTTTGAAAAATAAAATAAGCTCCATTAATGTTGTTTTTCATTAGCTGGTATGTCTTGTTATAGTATTCAGCATATAAATAATTTATATGAGAGAAGTACCCTCTGGCTCTGAACAGAAGTTTGCTGAGGAGCAGTAAAATTTTACTGACTCTCATGTCCTTGTCTCTCCCACCCCCCACACCCCCCCAACCCCCATTCTATATAAAGGGAAAGCAGACGAGGTATCAACAGATAGGAAAGGAAAACATAAATAATTCAGTGTTTAGAGTGTACTAGAAAATGTACTGGTTAATTGAATATCTAAATTTATGGTAAGACCAAAGGTCACTAATGTTTGGAAGGGGTAGACATAATCATGAAAATTTAGCGTGCACCAGAAAACATGTATCTTGTGTAAGAGAAGTAATGTGATTGGATAATTTTAGTCAAAACAATGCATTTTCTTGTCTATTTGTCTAGTTCTTGGTGTGCCATATTTCTGCTCTTTTTTTTTTTAAAGATTTTATTTATTTATTCGACAGAGAGATAGACAGCCAGCGAGAGAGGGAACACAAGCAGGGGGAGTGGGAGAGGAAGAAGCAGGCTCCTAGCAGAGGAGCCTGACGTGGGGCTCGATCCCAGAACGCCGGGATCACGCCCTGAGCCGAAGGCAGATGCTCAACCGCTGTGCCACCCAGGCGCCCCCATTTTTCTGCTCTTTAAACCATTTCCTCTTATAGTGTAAATCATTTTAACTATGTTTTGAAATGCTATGGTTGGGAGCGGGCAGGAAGGGGAAACGCGCTGTTAAAGAGACTACATTCCACAGCCAAGCTGCCTGGGTTCTAATCTCAGCTTTGCTACTAACTGCACGACTGGGGGAAAGTGATACACAATCTCCACCTTACTTTTCACATGTGTGAAATGGTGATATTAAGAGTATATACCGGATGAAGTTGTTTTGAGGAATGGCTGCTCATAGCACACAGTGCCTGTTACACGGTGTTCACTCTATAAGTAGCTATTTTTATAGAATAATGGAGTGTTTTCTGAAACAAAAATGTATAATTTCAAATTGGTTTTTTATACATTGCATTTTCATAAAATGACACTGGTCATACAATACTAACTGAATCACGGAGGCAAATTTTCGTTACTATTACTCAAAAAAAAAAAACCCTCTGTATGGGCTCAAGTGAATTTTTAAATTCCTATACTAGAAAATTTATAATTTGAAATATGCAGTGTAGAGAAAGATGCTGCAGATGGTGGTGTTGAAAGACCTCTTTGTCTCTCACGGTGCATCGGATGCAGTACTGTACAGAGGTACCTTTCTGAGTTCTTGGCTGAGACCCTTGTAGTAAAAAATAGATTAACAAGAGACTAAAACAGACGTTTATTGACACGTATCCTCATGTATCCATGGGAGATACCCAGGGAAAAATGAATAACTCTCAGAGGCGACTCTAGCTTCGATACCATCTCCAGCTAAAGAGAAAAGGAGGAAAGGTGAGGGGAGGCTAGCGGTGGGGAGGTACTAGGAAAAGCAGTGTAAACAAGTGTGAGATTTGTTACGCAGATTTAAGTCTGCCTCTTCTCGTTGATGACGGTCTACTAAAGTTGTCTCCTCTTCGTCCTTCCTGGTAGGGAGGGAGGAGAAGGACACTTTCGTAAATGTATGTCAGGCTTAGGCAAACACAGGGAGAACAGAGAGATTTTCTTTTATCTGCTTCTTCTCAATCGCCTTCAATTCAAAATAATCCTTACGCCAAAGTGGCATGTTTTGGAATGGCATCTTCCACCGTCCTTCAGTAGGAATTTCCCTAGGCAGCTCTTTCTCTAAGAAGGAGATACACTGCCAAGAACTATGAAGGATCTGATATTTTATCCCACTTGTAAGCTAACAAGTAGCCTGCCACAGTTTCATAGAAGTTGACAGGTGCATGAGATTCCTCTGTCAGAGACAAAGGGTTTTATTACTCAGAGCGCCACAGGCAGCCTGAGCTTCAGGCTTTCATAGATTCTTCTCGCTCCCAAGGCCCCCGGTTTGAACTGGAGCTGCAAGGCGGGTGCTGCACAAGCAGCCAGGGTTTGGATCAGAATGGAGAAGTCCAAGTTTAGGAATGTCATGCTAGCAAACCAACCCAAACTTTGCCCTGGAGGGACAGATTATCTTTGTTATCCTGCAAAACATTTCTCTGCCCTTGAGGAAAATACTATCTCTATCTTTGAAACTGTGTGTGTAGAAATACAAGAGAACCATGGCAACTTGACCCCCAACGTACACAAATGACATACAAGTGTAAGACTATTATTATGAAAAAAATGCACAAAAATTTTGACCAGAGATTTAGAATAACATTGTATACGTAAAACATTCAATCCTCTCTGAGCATTTCTTTGAATATGTACTTAATCTATTAGAATAAAACCTTGCAACAATTTGTTTTGCTTTGTAGTGTGTTATCACTTGATGCTTTAACAGTCATACATTTTTCCTCTAATCAAGTAGGTTTTATCATTTCCCTCTATTTATTTATTCCAATAATCTAACCTTATTGCCTAAATTATTTCTTATTGTGTTACAGGAACTAACACACACTTTCTCAAGAGTGGTTTGCACATTAGCAATCTTCCTTTCTCTCTGCCTCTTAAGTTTCACAAGGTACAATACGTTCCTTCTCTGCAGTGTAGCTGGGCAATTATTACTCAGCTTTGCAAGGCAGTTTTCCTCTGCTAATAGACAGCTAACGCTTCCCCCCACCCCATCCTTATTTTTAAGAAACATTTTAGCGGTTGTTATATTCTTCGGAGATAATATCATCCTGGTCTTTGTTTTTAAACTAAACTTACAGCTGCCCTGTTGTTTGGTATATGTATATGTGCATCCTGTCCTTTTAAAGCCCGAGCTACAGAATTCGTCGGAGTTCCAGAGAAAAGAAGAACTGTCAATTACTACTAATAAATTAAAGTAACTGTTTAACTCTTCGCCAAGTGATAAAAACCAAGCCGTTCCCTTCGGTGGATATAATTAGGAGGTACATCCAAAGAGTTTGCGCAGAGGTTGAGTCATTGGTAGAGCTGTCAGAAAATACACAGGTCACCCTGTATATTAACGTATAAAGAGTGAATAATCTTTTACTATAAGTATATGTCTCGTGTGACATTTGGGACATACGTACATTTAAAAAATCATTATTTATTTGAAAATTTTCATTTAACTGGACATCCTCTATTTTTATTTGCTAAATCGGGCAACTCTATTCGCCATTTATCCACCAGCCAAACTACAAATAACTTTTTGGTAAAATTTCGCATCAAGTGGGTTTTAGCTCAGAAGCACTTGGGGCAGAGATAAAGGTATCAAAGTTTTCATGATGTGACATCAACACAACGCAAAAATAAATGTGAGTGATTGAAAGTTTTAAATTCACAGATGTAGGTTTGGAAGTCCGGCTCAAAGAGTGGAGGAGTAGACTAAAAGAAGTCACGGCAGGAGGGCTTGGGGGTTCTCCGGAGAAAAGAAACTTCAGCCTAGCGAGCCTAGCCAAAAAGAGTTAAAGTTATCGGAGCAAAGGCTTCTTCTGCTGTTCAGTGAGGAGAGAGCGCGAGACCTGAGCGAGCCAATAGAAGCCGAACAGAAGGGGGTTGGGTGCGTGAAGCCAATCAGACATGAGATGGGTGGGACTCGACTCCGGGAAGGAGCGGGCTTCGGTTGTTTGGGCCCCGGACGGCGGGGCTCAGCCAATCGGAACCGAGCAGGGCGGGGTTGGACTCCGGGAAGGGGCGGTCTCAGGGAAGTAAATCGCAAGGGAAGCGCGTCTTTCAGCCTCACCTCCATCTGCACCTGCCCTGCACCTGCCCCTTTGCCTTTCTCCCGGTAGGGCGGACGCTGACTCGAAAGGTGACGGCTCGTCATGGCCTACCCGGGATACGGAGGAGCGGTGAGTCCGGGCAGCTCCTCCGCCGCCTCCGCCCCCGCGGGGTGGGGCGCCCCTGCGGGCGGTGCCAGAGTGCGGGGTCCGCCCCCTCCCGCCTCTTCGCTTGACGGGTCTCTGGTTCTCCGCGGGGCTGAGACACCGCGCGGTGTTGGAACCTGGGGCCAGGGTTGAGCGGGAAGCCACAGGTCTTCTGGTCCCTGGGGGCCCTTTAGGCGAGTCCTTATGAGGCAGGGATGTGCTGTGATTTTTGGAAATTTTCTTCCTGGATTGGAGGAACAAAAGCGCCGTTTTCTTGTTCCAGTACTATTTTGTGGTCGACCCCCACCTTCCGCAGTTTTGCTAGACGTCCTCTTCCTGAATTTTTGGCGACTTCTTGTTTTCTGTCCTTTAAGTTGCTTATGAATAAATTAAGATATGCTAAATGTCTCTTAATTTTTACTATTCCACCAAGGGCAGTCTGTTCTAGACTTTTTTTGGGAGGTGGGAAGGAGTAGGTTACTCTTTCTTGCATAACTTTATCCTTAGTCTCCTTTGAGAGTTGGAAGTTGTAATTTGAGGTTATATATTCTTTTTTTTTAATTCCTGAAATTGCCTTTTCGGGTCTCTTTTGATGGTCTTTTTTCTTCTTTTAAAAGAAGCAACTTTTTAAAATGTTTGTTTTTAATCCATTATATTGTTTTAACGTTTACCGTTTCCTTGTACTTCATTGCTTCATAATCTAGTTGTGCATTTCCTGGAGTTTGAAGTGCATTTTCTGGAGCTCCAGCACTTCCTCTGTACCTTTACTCTTACACATCCAGCCGCTCAGCTCTTCAAACTACGATAGCATCCCGCCTTTTGACTCCCTCTTTCCCCCCAATTTAGAATTTTTTTTTTTTTAATTTTTATGGTAGTCTTTTTTTCTTTTTGCCTTCTGGCAATCTCTGTTCATCCTTGAGGATGCAGGTCAAGATTTTTGTTCAATATGGAATAACAAACAATCTCGACACCTCTTTCTCTTCTAGACTCATAAAAATGCTCAGTAAAATGCCTTTCTAAGGTATAAGGTATTAAAAATGTACACCAAGTTCCAAAGTGAAAAAAGTAGAGAGAAGCCATAGCCATAGCAGGAAACAAAAATCAGAATATCTACATTTGAACCATGGTCTCCTTCTTACTAGTTGTTTGACCTTAATCAATTTTGGAAACCTCTTGAAGTTTCAGGTGCTCAATGACAAAAAAGACATAGTAGTTTCATACCATATAGAGTTTTTGGAAAATCAAAGCACATGATGGAAAGTACTTAGTACCTGGGCTATAAAAAACCCCCAGTAAATATTAGCTGTGTATTATTTTTGTTGATATTCTTATTGTTATTCTTATAAGTTTTGCGGACTGTGGTTGGAATTAATCACTTTATTGATCTGTTTTTTGGTGTCTTGCTTTTTTAAAAATAAATATTTTCTGGTGGGGAGGATGTTTGCATTCTATGCAGTTTCCCATGACAAGTTCACAGTTCCACTGTATTATACCGCACAGTCTTCTCAGTATGTGTCTGAAGTAAGCTACTACTTAGTTTGTAGGTGAAATTTTTTTGTGTTTTTTTGCCTTTTGTTTATTTTGGTGATGTTGATGGTAAACACAAGAAGCGTGCTTCATGTTCATCTGTTAAATCACGTTCTCAGAAGCTAGAGAGTTCTTTTTTCTGTTACACTTCTTTTGATGTTGGATAACGTGTTAATGAACTCAGTTAGGTCCTTATGCAGGATATCTAGCATTTTGTAGCTAACAGCATTTGTGATAGTGAATTTGGTTGCTTTTAGTAACTCTTTCTATTCTTGCTTTTCAGTGGACTCCTCCCATAAATATTTTCATTTAAACCAACTGTAGTGAATAACGGGTAATATTTGTATTAATAACTTTACCCTTTTCACTCTTATAGTTTGGAAATTTTAGTGGTCAGATGCCAGGAATGCAGATGCAGATGGGACAGCCAGTGCCAGGAACAGGGCCAAACCTGCTGCCTGGTGGATACCCAGCATATTCTGACAGTTATTCCTCAGCGGGAGACCCCATGTGGACGTACTTCACTGCTGTTGCTGGACAGGTGAGATGTTAAATGTATGGCACAAAACCAGTTTTGAAAGTGATTGCTATTTAAAAGAAGTGTTAACTATGTTACTTAGTGTGTCATTTTAAATCTATATGAAATTTGTATTTTACACTTATCTAGACTAATTTTTTTCTTGCGATCAGAGATGAGGGTAGTCATAATTATTTCCTATTTAGAAGTCTGTTAGTACGATGCCTGACACATTGTTCATTTCACTAAGACTGGAAACAGTGTGGTGCATGGCGACTGAGCCAAAGAGGACTGGAGAAAGAGACCTACCTGATCCACGTGTTAATCTCCCTGAGGAAGCTGGGGCAGCGTGTCAAAAAGGAGACTTTTAAATTGTGACTGGTGCTTGGAGAGACTTGATGGTAAAGCCAATCAAGAAAGGGTAAAGAAAACAGAGCAGAATGGAGGTTCAAGTATCAGACCAGGGAGAAGAGACAGATTCACACTTGAGTCTTAGTCACAGTCTGTATCTCTTCTTTTAGACTCACCAGGAAAAACTTACGGAGTAGTTGGAATTTCACAGAACTTTGATAACATTTTTCATTTATTATTCATTCACTTGAGTGTTCATTCGATCCCACATGCTTGGCTAGAAATATAGGATAGACGCAGAATTATTATATATGGCGGACACTTTCTTTTGGTGGCCCCCGTTCCATTTACAACCTCTTTTTCCCTTCTGTGGTAGAAGTTGGAAAAGCCCTAATACCATCCCGGACCTTTGAATCTAGTAAAGGTAGCCGTGTGCCACAGGACTGGCCACTGAGATGCAGGTGCAATTTCTTTAGGATGCTTTCCTTTTCCAAATGAGAAAAGCCTTCCTGGGAACTAGAGTTGGCCCTCTTTTGCTCCTTAATTCTTCCTGCCTGGAAAGGGAACTTGTCAATAATACCAACAACTTGAACTTGAGCGTGCCTGCCACTCCTTTTTCACACAGAGGCACCGTGAGGTAGGCAGGATGGATGTACCCTTTTATGATAAACGACTAAGTGGAGATTAAGGCTTAGTAACTGAACAAATAGGACTTGAACTTGGGTATCATTTCAAAATCTTGCTACCTATTAGTTAACCTAACCAATGGCAACTAATTTTTTGTTAATTATCTAAAGCGCAGTTTTCTGCCACTAATGCTATTTAGTTAGGGTTTATAGAGTTGGACATTATCATTAGCTCAAACTGCAGTAAAGAGATCCAAAAAGATCACTGGGATTTTCCACATATGATTTAGGAAGACATTACTTGTTAGTCAATTAAGGTAACATGTTTTCATACAACGTATGAAATATGAGTATGAAGTAGTGTACTAGGAGAATGCTTTCTCGTGGTAATAACTTGTAGAAAAGCTATTCAGGTTGTTTTTCGGACCCCCAAAATTCTGAAAAAGCACATGTAAAATAGAATTTCACTCATTAATTAGCTTTTAGATTTTGAAATGTAATCGACACTTGAATGAGAAGTTGTAAAATTTTCAGCCTTTTGAAATAGTAAATGTGCATGGCCCCAAACTGTCAGAAATGACTATAGTTGAACCAAGAACCAATGGTAATTGTCTTTATTCCACCAGACAACCAGCCTGCTTTGTAACACGTACTGTGCTAGGGCCTGGGGATGCAAAGATGCATGAAACTCACATCCTGACTTAGAAGAGCTCTGCCTAGTCAGGGAGATAGACATGCAGGGAATGATAATGGTACAAGGAGGGAAGTGCTGAAGATAAACAGACGAAGATTATGGCAACACTGAGAGAGCGTTCTCTGATCTTTATGCTTGTTCTTTTTGCCTGGAAAGCACTGTCCAAAATAAACATAACAAGAGCCACAAACATAAGCCACATATGTAGTTTTGAAGCCTCTGGTAGTACATTTTAAAAAGTAAAAAAAAAAAAAAAAAAAAAAAGGTGAAATTAATTTTCATAACATATTTTCTTGAATCCAGTATATCAGAAATACTAATATACCAACATGTAATCAATATAAAAGTTAGTAATAGGGTAGTTTGCATTTTTGTTGTTCCTAAGTCTTGGCAATCTGGCATGTATTTTACACTTACAGAGCATCTCAGATCAGACTAGCCATGTTTCAGTGCACAGTGGAATATATGGCTAGTGACTGTATTGGACAACTCAGGCCTAGACCACTCACTCTTCCCTCAGATGTCTACATAGCTTGCTCCTTTACTTCCTTCAGATCTTCCTTGAAACTCACTTTATTAATGAATAAGTCAGTTCACCCTATAAGTAAATTCACTGATCAGTGATCTACTTAGAGGTGAATTCACTTTATTAGCCTCCGTGAGGCTTCCTTAACTGTCTGTATTAAGTAGCATTGGTCCGCTCCGCAGCGCCCGTGCGCCCACTCCACATCACTCTTACTCTGCTGTGTTTTTTCTCCTTAGTACTTACTACCATGAAATGTAATTTTTGATTTATTGTCTCTCTTCCACCACTAAAAAGTAAGCTCTGTGAAAGCAAGGAGTTTCTTTTGGACACTGGTCCTAGTCCATTTAGCGGTGCATGAACATAGTAGGGAGCTCAGTAGATATTTGTTAAGTGAATGGTTCTTTCTAAATGAAGGTATTTGTTCCTTTATTTCTCTGCGTTTTCTTAACACACTTGTTTTCATGATTACTTTGTAAGATTAATTTCATCTTGTATGAATTTGTTCTGAAATTGTTGCTTTTTGTTGGCTGTCTTTCTGAACATTAGATTTGGTCAGATATTTTGGGATTTTGGTTTCTAAACCTATTTCACGTGGAGTGTTTGTTCATTTCTTCCCTCCCCCTTTATGTCCTCTTTTATGTCATCCCTTTGGTCCTCATGTCAGTCTTCCTTATGTAGTGGTTTTGCGATTGTCCCCACCTCAACTGTGTCCAGAATCCCATGTCACGATAGCTCAGGGCGATCAGGGCTACACCTAGCTGGCGGTGGCATCGCAGATCCCATCAGCAAACGGGGTAGCTTAGCCTAGCGTGTTGGTCCTGCTTTCCTAAGCCTTCCACTTCTCAGAAGTGGTATCATCAGGCAATAGTCTATAGTATATTTTGTTTGTTTTGTTTTGCCTCTTGTCCTGCGTAGAGCGTCCCATCTCACTTCCTGCGTCCAGGCGGCACACCGCTTACGTTCCTCATGCCTGTGGGGTCCTCAGGAGCAGGCCGCCTGCCCGGACTGCGCATCTGCTCTCACTCTGCTTCCGAGCTTTCGCTTCTATGTGATGTACCCAAACCCAGTGTAGGTTTGGAATTTCATATATAGAAATTAGCTTCATACAGTTTGAAAAATAGAAACTATTCAAATAAAGCAATGAGCCTCACCTATATTTAGTTAGAGAAATGGTGTCTTTTTCTCTCTCACAGTTATTTTCCTTCTGCGTTGCCGCAGACGGTCCCCTAACTTGCCGTTGTACTGGTAAGTGCTTTAAGGTCCAGCTGGGGTAAGGCAAAGGAGAGACTCACCTTTAAATTGAAAGGGGCTTAAAAAATTTAGTAATCATGATAAAGTTTTAATCCCATATTTAAAAAAATTAATGCAAAAAAATCTATGATGAATAGATATCCAATTTTTTAAAAAAGATTTATTTATTTTCGAGAAACAGAAAGAGGGAGAGAGAGAAAGTGGGGGGAGGGCCAGTGGGAGAGACTCTCAAGCCGACTTCCAGCTGAATGCAAAACCCCACTTGGGGCTCCATCCCAGGACCCTGAAATCATGACCTGAACTGAAATCAAGGGTCAGATGCTTAACTGACTGAGCCACCCAGGCACCCCTGCACTAGGACCTTTTGATGAATTTAATGGAAAATGTCCTGAGTTTTATAGCATTTAATTCTGAACTCTGGTAAAATTATAAACTTGGTGTATCATAGGAAGATTACACATTCAGTTCTGAAGTACAAGACCCAGAGACAGACTGCACTCCGCCTCGTAGCAGGGCAGAGCAGCGTGGGGAAGGAAGCATAGACCTCGCAGATAAATAAGTATGTAGAAATTTGAAGCATGGAATATAAAGCTTTTTTTTTTTTTATTTTGTGGAAGAGAAAATAGCGAGATGTGTTTCTTAGTTTCACTCATTCAAAAAGCGTTAACAAAGACTAAAATACTATTTATATTCCTTAACTCAAATTTATGACTTTTTCTGTGTCTTTTGAACGTACTACTTTTCAGCTTTGCTTCCTCTTTAATCTTTGTTCTTTCTCGGCAAAAGAATCTCCATATCTCCGGGGTCCCTTCTAAGTCTTTGAATGCACAGAATCCAGAGAAAGATCTCTGTGCGCTAAGTGGACTTTTCTGTGAAATGTTCTAGAAGAAGCTCGTATTTGAATAGAAATTATCGTCAGACCACATAGGACTGATTTTCTTCAGTTTAATTGGATTGGTCAAGGTTTTTAGTAAATTCAAATTGCTCTTTTCTAGAAAGTTTTAATTTTGAGCCTGTGGTTTGCACAATGCATTATTTTTATAAATGAGGAAAAAATTGATGAAGCTTAGTGATTCTCACTAATTTTATTCTCAGGTTTAGTATCATTTTCCCACTTAAGAAAAGTGAAAGAAAAAGGTAATTTATAACCATGTTATCTTTAGTATAAGATAGGAGACATTTTTAAATTAAAAATGAGAGAAAAGTCATTTCCTTCTTTTGCTTCTGTTTTAATAATTTGTGAAAGATTGTCTTTCAAAATTTACTCTGCAGTAATTGACGATGACCGGGCGTCTCTACCCTCATCTCCCTGAGATACTGTTGGCAGTGGCGCCTGTGGGCTTCATTGATTGTCTTGTTTGTTGTTTTTATGTTTACCAGTGATTTCTTAGATCCCATTAGAAGTGTGTGCATAGTTTTCCAAAATCTTAAGTATAATAATGGTTTGATATAATAGGAAGGTAGGTAATTGTTTAAATAAAAATTCCTTCTAAAGTCTTTATCATTGGAAGAAACATTGCTAACCTAGCTTTGATTCTAAACATATGGCTAATTTTTTACAATATAATTTTCTTAGTCTAGAATTTATGAAAGTTCTGTAAGCAAAGTCCCAGAACTATGCATGGCAGAGAAAGGAACACTTAGATACTCTGTGTAGGCACAGGGATGATCCATTGGAAAGAATGCTTCTTATATTTTTTAATTCCTGTTAGAACCACTGGAATTTTTGTTATAAAGAATTCCTTGCTAAAGATTCATTAGAATATGAGTGTTTATAATACTTCTTGGAAGTTGGTTGTAAAATTTTCTTTATTTCCTGGGTCTCTTACAAAATTGAACTCTTAAAAGTTCGTGTTTTAAATTTGCTTCCCTGATCCTTTCTCAGAGTTATTGTTTTGCATTTGTGACAATGTTTATGATGCTTCCAAGTAAATTACTCTGTATATTTTTTGTAGAGAATAGGATGAGGCACTGAAACGTAATGGGAATATTCAGCCTGTTTCACTTCCATTGTGATTTCTTGTTGGTATTAAAAAAAATTTTATTTCCCATAATAAGTTCAAACAAGAATGTTTGGGAAATAATCAGAAGAACAGCAACAAGATGCAGGATGACTCAAATTTTGCTGGGAGTAATGGGAGAAGTGGGGGGAAGTTATTTTCTCCTTCCAGTTACAGTTTTATATCCCTTAGAAATAACACCCCCATGAAAGGGGCATAGGGGAATGTTTTTGAGATTTTTCTGAACACATTTTGGTCATTTTTCCATTTTAAGTAGAGGTACAATGATTTTCACAAGATATTATTTTGACCTATAATAGGTCAGAATGATTATGCTGTTTCTCAGAAGTAGAAAAAATAAATTATACTTGAACTGCTTAAATATTAATAGAATATAAGTTGATTGTGAAAAAAATCATTCATTTTGTATGCTGTTTTGTAATATGCCTTTGCTGTCAGTAATTACCTCTATAATTTTGGAGTTGATAATAGAGTAATGTTTTAAAGAATGCATATTTATTGATTGGCCTAAAACAGCCAATTAGCATATTAATATGATTTGATATAATTGTGCATTAAATCAGATTATAATTATTTTTTGACAGGATGGTGAAGTGGATGCTGAGGAACTTCAGAAATGTTTGACACAGTCTGGAATTAATGGAGCTTATTCTCGTGAGATCTTCCCCCCCATATTTAAAATATTTTTAAAAATCTTTTTATCGCAGTTATATGCACATAATTTAAAGAGGCAAATAGTTCTGCAAAGCTTATTGTGAAAATAACTGTTCCTTGTGCATAATTATATCCCTGATGTTAGCCACTCATAGAGGAAATCTCCATTCAGCTTTTGCAGCTGATTCTTTTGAAATTTGCCTCCAGATCTCAAAATAGCATGCTTTTATCACTATAGATTTTCAGTTTTAATGATTAACAATTGATATCCTGCTATGGCAGATGAGAATTAACACTCTTGGAACTTGAAACTCATTCTTGTCCCAGTACTCCACACTGGAATGCTTCCCAATCCTCCTCCATCCAATATAGCTGTATAGTAATTTTCGTTAGGTCGGTAATCAGTATTTGCTTTAGTGTTATTATCTAAGTGTTCTTCCTCTGTCTTGTGATAATGTATGATTAATTTCCCTTTTTATATACTGTTCTACTTTTTCTGAAATTAATTATCATTCTGGAGCTTTTTATTGTGGTCTACTTTCTATGCATAGCAGCAAACCTATCATTCCTTCACCATCATTCTGGAACTGACTTTCCATGCTCTTGAGTTGGATCTCCCTTTTATTTAATCTCTAGTCATTTTTAAAAATTCAATAAAATATAACATTAACTAGCTTCTCAATAAGAGAGTGCATGGGAGGAAGGTCTTTTTAGACTTTATCTGAAAATACTTTTATCTGAAAATACTTTCATTCTGTCCACAAAATTAAGTGACCAGTGGAACTCTGCATTACAGATCATTTTCATTTAGAATTTTAAAGACATTGCTCCATTGTTTCTAGCATCCACTCTTACTTTATCTTTCTGTTTTCTGCTAGTATGTCGGTTTTTTCACTTGGAGGGCTATGGGATCTTATCTTTGTGCCTGGTTTGGAATTTCGCATGATGTGCCTGGTCATGCTGTGTGGGAGCTCAGTGGGCGTCCTCAGACTGGGAGTTCATTTGCTTTAGTTCTGAGACATTTTCTTTATTGATATTTTCTCAGGTTTTCTCTGGAATGCCTGTCATTTGGACTGGGTCACTTTCCTTATATTTTTTCCTCCCTTCTCTGGTTTTCCTCTATGGGGAGATTTCCTCAACTTTAGTTTCTGAATCTTCTATTGAGTTTTTTTAATATCTGTTATCATATCCTTAAAATGCAAGAACTTCTTTTCTTTTTTCATGTATGTGATGTCTTCCCTTATCTTTCTGAAACTGTATTTTTGTATTTGTTGTTAATGTATTTTTGTTGTTGTTAATGTTTTTTTCAGAATTTTTTCTTCTTCCGTCAACTGTGTTTCCTCCAATTTTTTTTTCCAGTTTATTTGTTTGGTTGTCTTTCATGTTAGATGCTTTTCTCAGGTGTCTGGTGATCTTTGGTTGCACACGTTGAACTAAAATGCAGGTGAGAAGCTCTGAGGTCATGGTTTGGTATTGGCCGTAGACTTCCATGTCTGGTGGTTTGGCAGGGCAGTTTGTGATGCAACAGTATGTTTAGGGATTTCCTTTTGGGCTGGTTGTCTGGTAGGAAAGGAGGAGGGAAGACTTAGCAGGGTTCTCGGTCTTTGATAAAAGGTTACTTAAATGCCTTATTTTTACTAGATAGGCTAGGGTTAGGCTTTAGGTATGTGCCTGGTATCCTGCAATTCCTAGACCTCTCCAGAGAAGAATACCCCAGACTTATGCTGGGGTGAGAATTGACACGGCAGGCATCTACCAATTTGGGGCAAGGAGGGTTGGGAGCTCTAAATACTCTTTAAATAGATATTCAATTGGTCCTTCTGTTTTTATCTCTATCTTCACACTTGTTTTCTGAAAATACTAACAATTTTTAAATGTTTGGGGTCTTCTCTAGGATAAGTACACTGGTTCTCAACTTTTCTTATAGTGTGTTTAGGAAGCCAGTTTCTCAGATCTAGGGTTCAGATAAGGGTGAGGGTTAGGGTTAGGGTTAGGGTATGTGCCTGGTATTCTACAGTTCAGAGACCTCTCCGGATGGTTAGGGTTAGGGTTAGGTTAGTGTTAGGGCGAGGGTTTGGGTTCAAGGTTAGGGCATTGGGTTTAGCCATTTGGGAATGTCCCTATTATCCTGCAGTTCAGAGACCCTCCAGAGTATAAATTCCCCGAGTTTTGCTGAGGTTAGAATAGATACTGCAGGTCTGTGGATCGAGGCCAGGAGGGGATTAGGTGCTCTAAATGCTCCCTAAATAGATCCTCAGTTGGTCTTACTGTTTTTATCTCTACCTTCATACCCATTTTCAGAAATACTGCCAATTCTTAAACATCCGGGGTCTTCTCACAGAGAAGTAGGCTGCTTCTCAGCTTTCTTATTGTGTATTCACAGGTCACTTTCTTAGATCTAGGGTTGGGGTTAGGGTAGGAGTTAGGATTAGTGTTAGTGTTAGGGTTAGGTTTGTAGATTACTGGTTAGTGGTTAAGATTAGTGTTAGGATTAGGGTTGGTGTTTGGTTATGTGTCTGGGGTCCTGCAGTTCAGAGACCTCTCCAGAGTTAGTGTTAGGGTTAATGTTAGGGTGAATGTTAGTATCAGGGTTAGAAGGTAGGGGGACTGGTTATTGGTTAGTAGTTAAAGCTTTGAATATGTGCCTGTTATCCTGAAGTTCAAAGAATTCTCCAGACAGTAAATCCCCAGACTTTTGCTGGTGTGAGAATAGACATGGCATCCATCTAGGAAGCTGAGGCGAGGAGGACATTTGGACTCTAAATCCTCTTTAAATAGGTATTCAGTTGGTCCTGTTTTTCTCTCTACCTGCACACCCATTTTCACATATAATACCAATTCTTAAATGTTTGGTGTCTTCTCCTGGATAACCAGACTCCTTTTCAACTTTTCTTATTGGGTATTCATCAAGCCACTTTCTTAGATCTGGGTTCGTTAACTTCCATCCATCCTACTACTTTTCCAAGTTACATGATTCTTTTCCTCTGTTTTCTCTTTCATCCTCTTTATTTTTCTAATGGTTTATGACGTTAGAAAATTTAATTTTTTACCCATTCTAATGGGGTATTGGGGGAAATGAAAATCTATTAACTTTCCTGAAAATTTTTCTCTATTTTTTGTCAAAAATATGTAATCTTATATACATTTTTCTCAGTCCTATTTTGTGATTGAAGATATGCTTATTTGAAGACTCCATGTTTGCCATTTGTTGTCATATGTTCAGATTTCCCCATGTAATGGATGTGTGCCATGTTAACTTGAAAGCAAAACATATCATTTTCTTGACAAAATGATGGAATGCCATCCAGAGATTTCTCATGGAAACTTCAGCCCCCCTCCTTCTTCCCACTTGAGTAGTATTGTATGAAGGAGCACTGGGCTCCAGTCCTGATTCTTCCATTTAATTAGCTCTGTGAACTTGGGAAACTTTATTATTCTGGGCCTCTGTTTCTTCATTTGTAAAATTGGGACTTACAGTACTTTTGCATGCTTATATGAAATTACAAAATCATACTACCTGGGTCATAGTTGAATGCTCATTGAGTGTCTGTTGAACTGTCATTCTGAAAATATTGTAACCAGCTATTCTAACATTTATACTATATTAATTTAAAGAAAATCAGATATTTTAACTTGTAGAATGTTTTATGATTTTTTTCTTTATAGATCTAAAATTTGGCTGAAATGTTTTTTATTTATAAAAATTTAAAATATGTTATCAAATAGCAAAATAAGATAACTTAATTTTAGGCATTTTTATTTATTCATTCATTTTAAAGAGCTACTAATAAGAACTTTGTAAGCTTAAGTAGTTGTGCTGACATAATATCTCTTTTATCAGGACTGATATAATTACTTTTGAGGTAAATCAGCTTACCGGTTCAATGCAATTGTGATAAGGATTAGAAAAATTAAATTCTACCTAGTGAGTCTTCAGTTATAATTCTATAGATATTAGTTAATATTTCTAATAAGCCATGATTTTAATACAGTTTATATTTACTTTTTTCTTCCTGCCTTTTCCCTCCCCCAAGGGAAAATAGCTGCTTCAGATCAGAAGCTCATACTTTTCTTACTTGATTGATTGCAGTAAACCAGCAAATGATTTACCTATATCTAGGTCCATCTTACCTTACTCTATAGTCTGTTCAGTGTAAGTGAATGTCTCTGGAATGGAAATTTTCGAATTGCCCCTTAGCTCCTTAAAATTCTTCAGTGACTTCCATTGGTCTAAATCTTCAGGGTAGCATTCCAGACTTTTATGATCTGGCCCTCATCTGCCTTTCAGATGTCATCATAGGCCAGTTCTTCAGCCCAAGCTTTAATCAAATTTCTAACTCCTTCAAGTTTTGTGATCTCAGTATATGTCAGACTTCTACTTAAAACCTACTTATCATTTGTGTTAGGAAGACTGAAGCCCTCCTTTCCCCGTGACAGTAATTTTCAATTTTTTTTATCATTGCTTATCTGATGACCCAAATCCCCTGACTAGATGTGAGTAGTTTGAAGTAGTAGTGATTTTTATTTTTGTCTTTTTTTTTTTCCCACACTGTGGACACCTAACATTTAAAGTTTGTTGATAAGGGGTGATTGTGTATTTGTGGCAATTTTTAAACATTTTGTTTTATGAAATAGAAATTGTCATAATTTCACATAGATAAAAGTGGGCAGACTCCAGCAAATAATAAATATGTTTTATAGCCTTTAGTTTGGAAACCTGCAGAATTATGATCGCCATGTTGGATGTATCCTTGAATAAAAATAGAAAATACTAGAATATGGAATAATTGCTTTCTGAATATAACCAAGCAATTGTTGGCTATAAATGGCCACAGTAAATTGGAGACTTTAAAAATACTTTGTAAGATCCTGTTTGAATTCCATACTTTTCCATTTTTATGAAGAAATCTATTCTTTTGCTAAATTTGGCTAACTTGCAGAAGCGTACTAACAATTTTTTAGTCAATGATATACAGTTTTGGGTCAAGTAAATTCTCTTTGGTATCAAAACTTATTTTTATTAATAAAACTATCAGAGAGATTACACAGGAAAAATGGGATTTAATGAATTCAAAGAACTTTGGGCAGCTCTTAATGCCTGGAAGCAAAACTTCATAACTATTGATCGAGATCACAGTGGCACAGTGGAACATCATGAACTGAATCAAGCCATCACTACTATGGGTAAGAAGATTAAAAGTCTTTAGAATCTGTCCACATCATCTTGGTTCTTCGATGAGATGAATCTCAGTTGTTAAAATTTGTTAAGTAGTAAAGGAATATATTATTTCACCAGTTGTTGCCCAGTTTGATTTTAAGATTGTAGATAAGTTCTGACTGAAGACCTTTAACAAAACCATTTTATCTATGATTTTTCCAAAGGATGATCTTTTGTACATTCTCATTGATAAAACAGTTTCTGAATTTCCTCCGTTGAGTATATTAAAATGTATTCCCCTAATTGTTGGTAATCACCATTTATATCTGGTAACTTGGTAAGCTCTCTAATATTTATTTATTTATTTATAGCTCTTTTTTAACCAATTTTTTGAAATATAATTAATATGCAGTGTTATATTAGTCTCAGGTGTACAACACTTCTGTACATATGCATATCAGGTGTTCAGCCATTCTGTACATTACTCGGTGTTCACCACAAGTATATTCACCACCTGTCATCATACAATGTATACTATGATCTTATTGACTGTATTCCCTATGCTGTATTTTTCATCTCGTTACTTATTTTTTATTTTAATTTTTTTAAAAGATTTTATTTATTTGAGGGAGAGACAGAGAGCATGAGTGGGGTGGGGAGCAGCAGAGGGAGAGGGAGAAGCAGTCTCACTGCCGAGCATGGAGCCCAACGTGGGACTCGATCCCAGCACTCTGGGATCATGACCCAAGCCAAAGGCATATACTTAACTGACTGAGCCATCCAGGTGGCCTGACTTAATTATTTTTTAACTGGAAGTTTGTACCTCTTAGTGCCCTCTCTGACAACCATCAGTTTGTTCTCTGTATTTAAGAGTCTTTTTTTGTTTGTCCCACTTTTCTTTGTTTTGTTTCTTAAATTCCCTATATGAGTGAAATCACATGTCTTTCTTTGACTTATTTCACTTAGCATAATACCCTATATAGGTGCAGCCATGTTGTTGCAAATGGCAAGATCTCATTTTTTTAATGGCTGAGTAATATTTTATTGTATATATAAACCACATCTTTTTTATCCATTTATCTGTTGATGGACACTTTGGTTGCTTCCATAATTTGGCTATTGTAAATGGTGCTGCAGTAAACATAGGACTAATTGAATTAGTGTCTTCCTTTTCTTCGGGTAAATATCCAGTAATGGATGCATATACTTTTTGAATTAGTGTCTTCCTTTTCTTTGGGTAAATATCCAGTACTGGATGATAGGTAATTCTATTTTTAACTTTTTGAGGAACTTCCTACTGTTTCCACAGTGGCTGCACCAGTTTACGTTCCTGCCAGCACTGCAGGAAGGTTTCTTTTTCTCCACATCCTCACCAGTACTTGTTAGTCCTTGTCTTTTTGATCCTGGCCTTCGTGACAGCTGTGAGGGGGTCTCTCACTGTGGTTCTGAGTTGCATTTCCCTGACGATGAGTGATGTTGAGCATCTTTCTGTGTGTCTGTTGGCCATCTGTTTGTCTTTTGGAAATATGTCTATTTGGGTCCTCTGCCCATATTTAACTGGATTATTTGGAGTTTTTGGTGTTGAAGATGTTAACTAGACTTAGTGTAGTAATCATTTTGCAATATGTACAACTATGGAATCATTATATTGTACATCTGAAACTAATATAATTTTATATGCCAATTATATCTCAGAGAAAAAAAGAAAAAAGGAAGTACAGAATTTGAATGATAGCAAGGATCACTAATAATCTTTGCTTTGATAGTCTTTAAAGAACTATAAAATTACAGATTGGAAATACTGAAGCATTAAAATCTACAAAATACTCTAGACATTATTTAAAAATCAAAATATATTTTAAAAACACAAAAAGATAATTATTTGTCTTCTTAGCTTTGACTTCGTTACAAAGCTAGAACTGTGACATTTATGTACCACTTAACCACTTTATTAGTAATAAAGCCTTTGATAAATTTCAATGTGAATGTATTTTGTTTCTAGTATATATTTTTGTGGAATGAATTTTGGAAATTTATGATTGTTTTTAAAGAAAATGCAATGTTGTGGTGTTCTTATGGTTTTTGGTTTTAGAAGTTTTTAATGTATAAATTCCTTTTTCTAGGTTACAGGTTGAGTCCTCAAACATTAACCGCTATTGTTAAAAGGTACAGCAAGAATGGCCGAATCTTCTTTGATGATTATGTTGCTTGCTGTGTGAAGCTTCGAGCATTGACAGGTATTGATCATTTAAAAATGGGTGCAGTATTATGTAGCTATTTTTCTGAATAGTATCTCTCATTTTCTTCAACAAGTTTGTAATATTATATATTTTTCACCTTTATTCACTGTTACATCTAATCACTTTTAAGGCTTTAAAATTTTAGTAATACGAATAGTGAAAAATTGTTATAGCTGTTTTGGGAAGTTTTCTTCATGTCTCAGTTGCCCAGGATATGAAATCACTTGATTTAATTGAGAACAAAGAGAGAGAGGGAATCCGGTGGCAGTGGAGTGGGAGAACCATAGGCTTGTCTCTTCCCACAAACACAGCTACGTAACTATCACATCATCCTAAATACCCAGAAATTGACCTGGAGATTGACAGAACAAACTCCACAACTAAGGGGAGAAGAGAGGTCCATCAAAGAAGGTAGGAAGAGCAGAGATGTGTTTAGGGGAGAAATGGATCACGAGTGCTGCAGAGAGGAGGAAGCCATGGTCACGGAGAAGGGGGGAGAGAAAGGAACCCCTAGGGACGCATAAGAACATTTCCCCAAAGCCATTGGCTTGGCAAATTAGAGGGGCTAAGTTTTATGAGTTCTTGCCATCAGCGGGCTTAAAACCTGGACTTTGAAAGGTCAGCCTGCTTGGCTAGGATAGAGCCCCAAGGGCACTGTGCTGCTCCTGGAGAGAAGGCAGACACACCACAGGGGCAGACAGCGGGAAGCAGTGGTCTGAAGGATGCCCAGTGTGCAGAACGTTCACTCTTCTTAGAGCATGTCCCTGAGAGGCAACGTTGTTCTGGAGACACCTCTCCAGGAACAAAGGAGCTGGCTGATGTCATTTCCCTCTCCCGCCCCTTAGCATAAACACAGAGCCACCTCAGGAAGCAGTGCGGCACTGACACTGGCTGCCTGACTTGTTTATACCAAACCTCATACCCCTGCGCTCTGGTGGGACTGCCCTTCTCAGTCAAGCTTGCCTCAGCCCCAGTGTGGTGGGCTCTTCCCCCAGAAGACCAGCACAAGCCCCTGCCCACACCGTGTCTCCCAGCTAGAGAGTTCTGCAGCACCTCAGTTCTGGTGCAGGTGGTGGTAGGTCTGATTTCATAAGCAGACCAGAGCACACCTAGTTAACACTTGCTCTGTTGTGGCCAAAGACTGAACATTGCGCACAGCAGATAAGCAGAGCCTCTGCGGGTGACGGGCCTGAAGGATAGAGCAGCCAAAACACAAGAGCAGAGCATACGCTGCACACACCAGAGACGCTCCCTACAGAGCCCGGCCCTGGACACTGCATGACCTCTTCTTCATAAAGCCATTACTTTAGGAGCAGGTCACATTCTGGCTTCTAACACATAGAAGAAGGCAGAGACTTAGACAGAATGCCAAAATGGAGGAATTTATCCCAAATGAAAGAACAAGATAAGGCCAAATATATAGAAATCTGTTGCATTTCTATATACCAATAATGAAACAGCAGAAAGAGAAATTAAGGAATCAGCCCCATTTACAACTGCACCAAAAAAAAAAAGGTACCTAGAAATAAACCTAACCAAAGAGGTGAAGCACCTGTACTCTGAAAACTGTAAAACACTGATGAAAGAAATTAGAAAGAAATGGAAAAATATTCCATGCTCATGGCTTGGAAGAACAGATATTGTTAAAATGTCTATACTACCCAAAGCAGTCTACACAGTAAATACAAACAGTATCAAAATATCAACAATATTTTTCACAGAGTTAAAACAAACAATCCTAAAATTTGTATGGAACCACAAAAGACCTTGAATAGCCAAAGCAATCTCGAGAAAGCAAAGCAAAGCTGGAGGCATCACAATCCCAGACTTCATGTTATATTACAAAGCTGGAGTGATCAAGACATACGGTGCTGGCACAAAGACAGACACATAGGTCAATGGAACAGAACAGAAAACCCAAAAATGAGCCCACAACTGTGTGGTCAGTTAATCTTCCAACAAAGCAGGAAAGAATATCCAGTGGGGAAAAAACAAATGGTCTTGAGAAAACTGGACAGCAACATGCAAAAGAATGAAACTGGACCACTTTTTTATACTGTAAACAAAAATAAATTTAAAATGGATTAAAGACCTAAATGTGGGGATGCCTGGGTGGCGCAGTTGTCAGACATCTGCCTTTGGCTCAGGGCGTGATCCCAGCGTTCCGGGATCGAGTCCCACATCGGGCTCCTCCGCTGGGAGCCTTCTTCTTCGTCTCCCACTCCCCCTGCTGTGTTCCTTCTCTCACTGGCTGTCTCTATCTCTGTCGAATAAATAAATTAAAAAATCTTAAAAAAAAAAATAAAGACCTAAATGTGAGACATGAAACCATAAAAATCCTGGAGAACACAGGCAGTAAGCTCTATGACCTCAGCCATAGCAACTTCTTTCTGGTTAGGTCTCCTGAGGCAAGGGAAACAAAAGCAAACATAAACTATTGGGACTTCATCAAAATAAAATGCTTCTACACAGTGAAGTAAACAATCAACAAAACTAAAAGGCAGCCTACAGGATGGGAGAAGATATCTGTAGATGACATATTTGATAAAGGGTTCCTTTCCAAAATATATAAAGAACTTCTAAAACTCAACACCCAAAAAACAAATAATCCAATTAAAAAGTGGGCAGAAGACACGAATAGACATTTTTGCAAAGACATCCAGATGGCCAACAGACACACGAGAAGATGCCCAACATCACCGACCATCAGGGAAATGCAGATCAAAGCTACAATGTGATAATCACCTCACACCTGTCAGAATGGCTAAAATCAACACAAGAAACAACAGGTGTTGGTGAAGATGTGGGGGAAAAAGGAACCCTCTTCACCTGTTGGTGGAAATGCAAACTGGTGCAGCCACTGTGAAAAACAGTATGAAGTTTCCTCAGAAAGTGAAAAATAGAACTACTGTGCTATCCAGCAATTGTGCTCCTAGGGATTTAGCCAAGTACAAAGGTACTAATTCAAAGGGATACCTGCACCCCGATGTTTATAACAGCATTACTTATAATAGCCAAACTATGGAAACAGCCCAAGGGTCCGTCAATTCGTGAATGGATAAAGAAGATGTATACACACACACACACACACACACACACACACACACACACTATGGGCTATTACTCAGCCATAAAAAAGAATGAAATTTTGCCATGTGCAAAGACATGGATGGAGTTAGAATGTATTAAGCTAAGCGAAATAAGTCAGAAAAAGACAAATGCCCTATGATTTCCCTCATATGTGATATTTAAGAAACAAAATAAATGTGCAAATGGAAAAAGAGGGGGAGAGAATGAGGCAAACCGAGAAACAGACTTTTAACTATAGAGAACAAACTGAGAGTTACCAGAGGGGAGGTGGGCAGGGGGTGGGGGAGATAGGTGATGGGGATTAAGGAGGGCACTTGTCCTGATGAGCACTGGGTGATGTAGGGAATTGTCAAATCATGATATTGTACCCCCAAAACTAATATTGCACTATATGTTAACTAACTGTAATTTAAAATAAAACTTAAAAAAACTTTTGAGTATGAAATTAGTCTTTTTTTTTTTTTGTATTTAGGAACACCAAGTATTTGAAACTATATATCTAAAATTTCAATATTTTTTTGTTTGTTTAAAGATTTCTTTAGGAGAAGAGACCACTTGCAACAAGGGGTTGTGAATTTTGTATATGACGATGTGAGTATTCTGATATTTACACAGTGTTCTAGATGCGTTCAGTTGTCAAACAAATTTTAAGCGATCCTTGGTATCAGTACTGGTAATAATATGTTTTATAGACCATATTCTTTTTCTGTATTTCAGCTAAATGCAAATGTGCTTCAGTATTTGTACAAATACCAACTTGATGTTCTATTAAACATAAAGATACTTCTAAATTTTATGACCTGTTTTTGGCAGCTTATCTTTCAAATCATTTATTTTTTAAAGAATGTGTTTACCTGTCAGAGAGAGCACAGTCCTGGGGAGCGGCGGGCTGGGGGAGAAGCAGGCTCCCCGCTGAGCAAGGAGCCTGGGTTTTGACCTGCGCTGAAGGCAGACGCTTACCTCCTGAGCCGCCCAGGCATCGCATCTTTCAAGTCATTTTTAAGGGCAAAACTACCATTATTTTTTACAAAGAGTGGTTTACTTTTGGTGATATTAAGAGAGAGGAAATTTTCGTATATGACAGATTATGACACTGTTCATTTCTCATTTCAAATGGTTACAATTAGCATGATCCCATTTTTTAAATTGAAACTATAGGAAAGTTATATTTCACATGTACATCAAAGTTTCAGGGTTTTTGTTTTGTTTTTGTTATGGGAAAGTCATAGGGTCAGCATTTCCCTACCGGTATATTCTGGTTTATATTACAAGCCTTGGAAACATTTAAACTTCCCCTCTTGTGAAAATGCTTTTATGGAGTATAATTTATCAAAAACAAAAACCATTTTATTGCTACCAGCTGACGATTTTGCTTATGTGTTAGTTTTTGCAGGGTACAATGGCAATTTGAATGTCTAGAATTTGAAAGCTGAAGAAAAACTGTGAATTTTTTTACCTGGAAGAAATGAACTGGACTACTTTGAATTTGAAGCTTTGGGAGCTTTTCTGTGTTTCTGCCTGTTAAATCTGTTCCCTTTCTATGTGTTTTTACTTTAGTGCATAGTTCAAAGCAGTAAGAGAAGTGTTTTTGTATTTGGAATATTAATTGCTTTTAGAAAAGTTATTGCTTAACAGATATCTGTATAGTATCATAAAATATGGGCATATTGATGAATTGATATAAATACCTTTTAACCTTAATTTTTAACATTGTTAACCCAGAATAATGTACTTACAGGGGAGTATTTAAGAAGCCAAATAGTGAAAGTCTAGATAAAGTTAATGTATACTTACCGGAAGGTTATAAATTACACTTTGAAATTTTGTTTGTCGTTGTTGGTTGTGAACGTGAGCTAGAAGGAGAAGCCTGGATTTTGTGCCATATTTGTAGAAGAGTTTATTCCTTGATCACGTAATTCAAAAAAAAAAGAAACTCACTGGTCTTTGTCTATGCAGAGAGAAAATTCCTAAAATCTTATGTCACGTCACCTTAGGTGTGCTGTAAATTAACCTATAGAAATAAGGCTCCCGGAGGCATTTTTTCCCTTTGTTTTTGTCAGTGCTTATTTTTTTCAATATGCTTTTTTGTCTTCTATGGAAAAAAGGTTCTTAGTAAGCAGTATAGCCTAACATGGAATCTTCCTTTTAAATCTAGACTTTGTGGAAGTGATACGTATTTTAAACAAAATGTCAACATTTCAATGTATTCTGTGAAGCTAAATTGTTTTATATATAATGCCAACTGTTTACAAAGTTAAAAAATCAAGTAACCTACCACTTTGTTTAAATGTTCAGAAATTGGAAGTTTGACTTTCTCACCATTAGCTGCGGGTTTACCATTAGCATCGGTAAACTGGTAAGTCGTTGAGCGCAGGTGTGTAATGAGGGGGTAGTGAGCACAGTAGGCACCGTGGCCTGTTTTCTGTGGCATTACTGTGGAAAGTTGCAAAGTAGTCATCAGATCCTTAGCCTGTAAGATCTCTGGTGTGAGCTGTTGTAATTAATCCAGCCGCCTTCCTGGCAAACATTGTCTTTCTTAGTGAAGATTTAAAACACCATGTATTTTTCTTACACTTTAGCTGAATGTCTTCTGGCTTAAAATGGGAGTACAGATTGACATGATTTTAGTATGACTGGTGACCAAATTAAATATGCTTTTTGTAAAATTCTGTGTTTCTTAAAGGATGGAGGGTGAATGGCAGTATCTTGAAAGAAAACTTTTTATAAACTCACAGAATTTTAAATCAACTTTTACTTTTAACAGTCCTGGAAAGGAAGTATCAGATAGTCATTTTGACATTATAATTTTATGTAATTAGCTGTCAGATTCATTTGGTCAGCAGTAAAAAATGTGTGACAAAATCATCCATATACTTTTGTCCTCTGGCTGTTAAGTGTTTTTTCATGAACATATATTCGATAATGTGAGAGGATGTTAACTGAGCCATAAAAAAAATACAGGACTCGAATTAGAAGTCTTTGGAAAAAACTAATGTGAACACACTCATATCATTCATGTTGAGTAAGGGTGATAATATGACTTAGCAGCCTGGGATCTTAACATCCAGCTTATAGGTACAGAACAGTGCTGTTCTGAGGTCTGTTGTAATTTTTCTTACTTGGAGGCTAATGGTTGAGGCAAAACTTTAAAAATGAGCTAGGGTATATTCTTCATAGAAGTTTCTGCCAGATGACACTTTGTATGAGAACTCTTTACACGATTCTCTGACATCCTCTTCCAAATTCCTATGAATTTGGGGGTAGATCTGTGAAGGAGTTTCGATGATCAAACATTATTTGGGAAATTTGCACCCTTTTCAGGGAGCTTGATAAAGCCTAAGGTTCATAAATTCCTGTTTACTTTCATTTGACCTAGTTTTTTCCAAACTTTTTTGACCACAGAACCCCTTTCTCTAGCAAAACTGATTTTCCATGCCAATCCAACTTGCTTGTCAGACAGTTCTTTTGCGCTTTCCACTAAATAGATAATCTTACCAAACATTAGCCATTGAGAATATTTTACTTGGACTTTTATACTGAAATGCAATTCACTTTTTGATGCCCTCAAGATAATTGATGTAAACAGATATCCATTACTAAAGTAAAAATTAAATAGTCCGGTGATGAACAATGACTGGAATATGAATACAGTGTGGTAATTTGTACTGTTTAACTCACACACGTTTTCTTGTCATGATGTAAATTGTTGAATAACGTACACTCTTAACATCTAAGTGCTTTTATTTATGCAGTAAACATGTTTCCATGTCATTTTGAGAATTTTTTAATAAACATTCAAATATCTTGCTGTAAAGCTTTGTATCATACAAAATCTGTTACATATATGAGAGGCTTCAGTTCAAATAACAGTGCAGTAATTCACCTGTGCCTATAAACTGCCAAATGATTAAATGTCAGGTATTGTACTTCTATTTTGAGTGGCAGTTTTACACATTTTAAATTACATCGAGGGGAAATCCATACTATTGGAATCTGAATTTGGTCCACTTTAAGTGTAATTTCGAGGTCTGTGCTCATGTGATCTATTTAGGCATGCATTCAGAAACAAAAAGTAATTTAAAAAAGTCAAATGATATGTTTATTTCCAGAAAAGGTATTCACCCTGGAAGAAAGTAGAATTTATTAATGTAGTTTAAAGTCTGTGCAATTTAAAAAAATGGCAAAAAAATCAATTCGTGATTATTTAAGTAAAATAGACAAATGAAGTTCCCTTGCACTCTTACGGCGCTACTAAACTGGGCGAACTAAATACATGCTGTTTGTCAGAAATGTGCTTTTGTTTTGTCCTTTTATGTTTGACAGACTCATAGATGATATGTTTTCTCTATTTGTAGCAGTTTTCTGGGAACTTAGTAGGAATACCTTTGTGTAAGTCTGGTAATTATATTTCGTGAGTAAAAAACCCAAGACTTCTTTCAGGTTAGCATTTTTTTTTTCTCTTAAATTTTAAAATGCAACCATGGGTGTTTTATTACTTTGAAACTTGTATTTAAAAATCACATTTTTTTGGGTCTTGTAAGCACTTTGAAATAAATGTACAATGCTAAGTTATCATCTAAGAGTATGTCTAGACTTTATAATAAAATTAGATGATATGAAGAAAAAACAAATATTGAGAACTTCTGTTATAGTGATGAATGCAGAGAGGATTTTAAACAAATACCGTTTAGGTAATTTGTAGTCTAGAATAAGGTTATAACATCATATATGTCCATATATTAAGTTAAATATTTTCCTGTAATTTAGAATACTGAGCACAAGACTACTTTCCAGCAAAACACTAGGATACTTATGAAAAATTTCTGTCTGACTCACTATCAACTCATTATTTGGATGCTGGGAAATCTGTGCTTTTAATTGTTTCTTGCCATGTCTTTTTCTATTTGTTTTAAAAAACGTATTTTACTGGCATATGAAGAGAAGAGCCTTATATTACTTAACATCCCTTTTACCCAGGTAGCTTGGTAACACGCAGCTTTGTGTGTTATTTTGCGAGCGTTCGGAACTCAGGTGTGCTTCTGTGTTCGTGAATGGATAGCAAGTAGACATTGGCAGCACTTCTACATTGCTATGGTGTGCCATACAGTTCGGGGGTGCCGAGGGTCCTTGCCTATGAGCTACTTGCATTTCCAGGTGTACCCCTTCCACAACATCAGAGATGCTGGCCACCTCGAAAACTTAATAGGAAATGAGAATTGGGCTCTGTCATCCTTCAATAGCCATATTCAGAGACAAATATGCGAGGAATTAGTACCTTCTTCTGATACATTTTATGTGTGTGTGTGCGGGGGGGGGGGGGTGTGTCCCAAACGTTTCCCTGAAGCATGAAAATATAAATACATACATGCAGTCATTGGCATTTTAGCTGGCTGTATTTAATCACATTTATCTTGCTGTGATCACTGAAATTTCAATGGGTGACCTGAACAGGTATGAATGTTCCAGAAACATACTAAATAAAGTTACATATTCTTTTGAAAATGACAGGCCATTTAAAAAAAATTTAGGATTAGCCAAACTTTTGGATGCATACGTAATTTCCCAAAGCTATCTAAATAACGTCACCCCCAAATTTATCTTATGGCAAGAGATTTTAAGTTTTTAAATAATTAGCTTATTCATAGTTTGATTCTCATTTTCTAATCAGCCTCATTTAAAGATACCAGTACATTGCTTTCTGCTAATCTATCTTTGATTTGTTTTTTTATTTATTAAAAAGGGAAATGTTTTCTTGGCTTTTTAAACCTTAAGAAATGGATGGTGGGGAATCTAAGCCACTAAATGTTAGACCACTTGGTCTAATGCCACATTATGACCAACAAATTTTATTGAAAAGACTTCTTTGAAGATAGTTGTGTTTTTTTTTTTCCCCTTAAATAACAGATAAATGATTCTGGGGAGAAATTAAGTGTATATGAAACTTAGGCAAACGCAAATAATGTTATCTGGATATTTCCATTCTTGATAAAAAAACCACAATTTGAAGGCTGCTTAGTTATCAGAAATCTAAAGTAATGAAACAATAAATGTTTCAGTAAATTACCATTATGTTCTTGCTAGCCAATAATAAGAAGTGAAGTGTTCTTATGTTTCTTTAATTTTAGATTAATGCTTTTTACCACTCAGTCCAGTTTACTGGTGTCCCAGTGGGCTCGGTAAAACTGTAGTAGCGCTGTTACGGTTACGTGATTTCATGACACACGTCAGCACCACGTGCCTACGTCTAGCACTCTGCCTGGTAAAATGTTGGAAATCGTTGGCTTCTCTAATAAAAGTATTGTAACTAGCTAATGAGATTTACTTTCTTTTTCCCCAAAATAATTTCTTTTACAAATTCTTGAATTTTCATGTATAAATAGATCAGAAATTATATGCTTCATTCTTAAATTATGTATATATACTATATTTTCAATACAACTTGTACACTTTTAGCTACCAAAAATTTGCAACCATTTTTACATGAAATTTACATTTTTCTTATTTACAGTTATTTGTAGAAGGTTATTGCAAAACTAGTTGTGCAAGTAGATTACACTGTCATACCACATACCAATCTTTGAAGAAAATATTTGCTAAAAAATAAATATTTCTGCACAGAGTATTTCAAAAGCATCATGATTTCATGCTACATTATGTGCATAAAGACTAGGAAAAAGTATGTGTTTTGGTAGATTGTTTCTTTATGTTTAAAGCATTCCAAGGTACTTACTACTTAACCAATGTGAGTGAGCTTCTTTGTATCAGATGATTGACATTTTCAAGTGATTACACACATTATTTTTTGAATCGTATTATTTAACCGGCGAACATTCTGATGTACGTTTTCCTATCAAAATCATAGAATGCAAATTTCAGCTAAAAAGAGATAATGTGTCTTTCATTAAAATCAGTAGGTGCCTAGGAGATGAGAACTAGGGATTCCTCAGTATTTTTATTATTATTATTATTTTCTAATATTTGGGGAAAAGGGTGGCGTATAATTTCAATGCTGTAACTGTAGAGGCATTTTGAAGACACTACGGAGGAGGTAATTATATGATTATGATCCTTGAATTTTACTCCTAAATAAAGAAGGATGATGGAATGGTGTGGAATTTTCTTACATGCACTCAAAATACTTAATGTATACTTAATATATGTATATAATGTATATAATGACAGTACAAAGAAGATATGGTTTAAATGCTAACAGGTATGATGATTTTCAATCTAAAAACAATACACATAAGGAAATTACCAAAAATACAGGTCAAACATATAGTCCTTTAAAACCATAAATGTACCAAATTATTTTGTATCTTTTAAATTAGCTAATAGAAGTCACAAACATCATGACTACAATTTAGGAATTCAACTTAGTTCTGACATTAGCTCTTCAAGAGTAAACATGTAAATTTTGCCGCTTCTCATAATAAAAATATTTTATTGGGAGCATTTCTAGAGTACTTGCTACTCATTCCAAAGTTTGATTATGACGGGTAGAACAATGAAATTGGTCAATTGATCGTATGGTTCTGCGTTCTTAACGTTGCATTCCTATAGACATGTTTTGTCCTCTACCCGTAGTAATAATGTATTAGTTTTAAATAACTTTTGTTAGTCATCTCTCTCAACCTCCACTTCATAGTTTATATAAATAAGCTTCGTGATACTTTCTTTTCATGCCATCAGTTATTAATAATTCATGTCTTCCTGTTAATTTTCTTTTCTGTATTGAATATCCTTAGAGCAAAGTGTGTTTGTACCACAGAACACGTAACAAATTATCCTAACCTCAGGCACTGATCAGTCCCAAGAAAGAATATTTTATAAAGCATTTTAAAACATCCTTTTAGTTTTAAACATGGTCGCTTCCTTGTGAGTTAAGTGGAAGCCAGAGAAAGCAGCTTAGAATGAGAACCGTCCAGAAGTGAGGAGGGCGGGGTGGGGGGGTGCTCCTGCACGCCTAGAAGACACTGAAGGAAGGTTGGAGAAACCCCGGGCGCTACCGCAGAGGACGCTTCCCTAGCCCTGGCGCTCTTCTCTGCTACGTGGATCTTTGAGAGCCGTGTGAGAATCCCTGCAGAGATTTTCGTCACGGAGTGGGAATGCTGTCAGTGTTGGGTGGGGGGCTAACGGGCGGGTTCTCGGAAGAGCTAGGTCGTGCTGTGGCGTCTGCGCCGGAATGACACCGTGTTGTGCTGACGCACAAGTCACCCGAGGAGCTAACGGTTACGTGGTGCTCTCTGGTTGACAGAGCACTTCCGCGTCTGTACTTCAGACGCTCCTCAACACCCCTCCAGATATTTAAGACGGTCCCTCTACCGGCTGGGCTGCTGGGGCTCACTGAGGCTTGTCTTGAAAGTAAGTGGAGCAGGTGGGATTCAAATTCAGGTGTAGCACCTGGGTCTCGGCCATTTCTACCCCTGAACGCTGGCCTGGGGCGGTCTGTCCGGGGACGGATCCGGGCATGACCGAGTGGGCCTAGACGCCTGCCAAGAACCGCTGCAACTATACATTCTATTTTCTGAAAAACTAGTGTATTTTCTTTCAAAAGTGTATTTCGAAAGTGCATTTTCAAATATGCATGTGGGAACTATATCGTGGACCTAAAGAGGGGCTTCCCCGGTGAGCCGGTCTTTACAGACCACGTGCTACTTGTACCGACTGCAACAGATCACCTCGCATACCTGGCGTTTAACACTGATTCAGGGTAGATAGGTTTGTAACAATGACATTCATACTCTCGCTTTTATTATTATAAATAGTAAGTTTTACTTTAAAGCTATAAACCTAATAGTGCAAAATACATTTAGAGAAAACAAAAGCTACAACTTGCGTTTTCTGAATCAAAAACTTCAGTCTTGGTAACAGCTATTTAGCTGGAGACGTAGCACATTATATACGAGCTAAATTGTGGAAGATTGTTCTCCTGATTGTTTTTAGTGTCATGTTCGCAGATGAAAATCAAAGAATCTAGAGTTTGGGGGCACCTACTATGTGCCAGGCACTTTGTGTTACCTCGTTTCTTAAGCTTCTTTGAGGCAGGTACCACTATCTCATTTTTACAAATTCAGGAAGAGAACTCAGGGACATTAATCGGTCAGGGTCACACAGCTATTAAGGAAAGAACTCATCCCGAGACCCATCTACATTGATTCTCAAAGTTCTTGTGTTTATTGGGATCATATAGGGAGGGCTTGTTAAAGATGATTGCCGGGTCCCCCCTCCAGAGTTTCTGAGTCAGTAGGTCTGGGTGGGGCTTAACAGTATGCATTTCTAGCATGTTCCTCAGCGGTGTTAGTGCTGCTAATTCTAGGACTACATGTGAGGACATCATTTTGTCTTCCAAGTGCCTTTAAACTCACATGACAGACACATTTGTTGTACTGCCAAAAAAAATGATTAGAAACATAAGTTTTTTTGTAACTTATAAAAATTTCGACTTGCAGTAAGAAATCTACTTAAATACATTGATCCGCTTTTGGTTTTAACATGGATAAGCAATTTAAAGACCACTGTATTATAAATTAGTCAGTGTTGTGATTCATTTTTAATACTAGATCTACCACATTCCTTTTTTAACCAGGAAAAGCCGTCAAAGGAAAGATACTATAAGAATGCTTATTTTAGGTATGCTGATGAGGTGATAAATTTTATCCTTTGATAATATATGATGGGATTTTAAATAACATTTGGTTAAGGACATTGTTCTTTTAGGCATTCTGGAGCCATGGCTAAAGATAAACCTCCAAAAAGACCTGTAAGGGCAACCCTCCTGCGTACCACTCAGCCTCACACCCAGTGCTGCTCCACCCTGGCTGGTTTCCGGATCTTGTGACTGGAAGAGTGGGAGAATTCATCTCCGATGACCATTCCATTATCATGTACCGAAGAAACTAGGCTATCCCAAATTTGTCCCTGCCTTCTCGTGTTTGTTGAATGAGTGATTATTAATTTAAAAATCCTGCAAGCACATTGCTTCAGCATTTTTCATTCCTCCTTTCCTTATCAACTCATTAGACTATGGGACTCTCCTACAGGGTAAAGTGATACTTCCAGCTCTCTGCCCAGAAATTAATAACAGCAGGAAAACATCTCACTCAGAGGAACTTCAGATTTTAGAGGGCATTTTATTTAGGCCTGGGAACCAGGTAACATTATTTTTAGGTGGAAAGCAAAAGGAGTGAAGTTAGTGCTTCTAATTCCCTAGAAGGAGAGCGGTGCTACGCTATTCTGTAGCTGTCACCCCTGCCTCTCAGACCATCCTCACATGGAGGGCTCAGGCTGTGGGGAAAGTGACAGTGACTTTAGGCGCTAGATCTCTGGCTGGTACAAGGAGATGGATTTTGTAAAGTAGGAGAATTGCTTTGGTCATCCATAAGTCGTTTTGATCATTGAGCCTCTGCCATTTCCGCCTAACTAACCACATCTTTACATTGTTCAGGCTCTTGTTAAGCTGAGAGCCCGTAAAAGGGGATCTTCTTAATCTTGTGCAGTTCTCTGAGACTTGGATTGTATTATCAAGGGATTCTTTTATGTCGAGGAATTAAGAGGAAGACAGTTTGTGTTATGCTAGAATTAAACAAGCAGGATGCTTGTACACTATTCCCCATTTTCCCATGCCTTCACGCTCCGTTTTTATAAAGAAGTATCGAGGCTTTATGTGGAAGGCTGCATTTGACGCATGCCATACCAGTGCTGCCGCTGAAGCATTCCCTAATCCGACAATCAGATCTGAATTCCTCACCTGCCAAATCCTTGCTCCCTACAAAGGAACAGTCTCTGGTGAATTCATTCTAAATTTCCCCGGCGCTTAGGCTGGCGATCTTTATGAAATTTGTTGCAGCTGCAAAAATGTGCCTAAATATAGACATAAAATCCCTAAATAGTCCTCTGAATCAAATTTAGCCATTTCTTTCCCCTGCTAAGCACCCATAAATGTTCGTTGAATGAAGGAAGGACAGCATCAGTTAGTCCCTAAATTTGTATCTGCATTAACACCAAATGGTTTGAGAAGCTAGGTGAACTTGTTCTGTTTTTTATTGAATGGACTGGTCATTTTGCCATACACACTTGTTTTGTTTTTTTCCAACATTTAGCAGGGATATGAATTTGCTCATGTCTACAGATTGCCTTCCACACATGTGACTGTTTAAAAATATATAGGGAGCAACTTAAGGTCACTTTAATCATTTTTTAAAAAGTGCAGTAGCTTTGTAAATTTAAATGAATTGCTTGTATTTGAAACTAATAGTGTCAAAAGTAAAGGTAGGTCAATAGATTACATTTCTATCCTGGAGAGATAGAAATTAATCCATTTAATAATGTATATTATTTCTTTAAAAATACATGTGAGTATAAGAATTATTAAAGAATGAAGAAACTTGCAGAAAATTTCAAAATTTTGTTCAGAAGGAAAGGGTATAATGGATCAGTCCATAATAAGTTTAAAACTGGACTCAAATGAATTGAGAAATAAAACTTGACCAGAAATCGACTAATCAGATTCTTAACTTGCAATTTTTTTCTGTATCCTGATTTTATGAGAGGCATTTCCTTCTCCCTCCAAAAAAATGTAACAGTTAAAGATATTAAAATATATTCCATTGTATGTTCTGATATTCTGGGGTCCAAATATATTTGGCCCAATCCATAAATAATACATTTTCATTTAATCTTTGATTAGCAAATGTGTTTGAGTAACCGAACGAAACTGAGATTTAACTGCTGGTGTGTTCATTTCCTTTACAGGCAGGTAAAAACACATTGTTTTTCCACAGCTGGGATAAGAAAACCGTGGAACAACATACACTTAATGGAGGCGAGTTTTGCCGTGCACATCCACTAAATTGCACATTTTTGAAAAGAACTATGTGCGTCCGCTCTTTTGATCCAGTTCAGGATCGCCCTAAAATATGAATCAGAGGAAAGCTCTGGATATCAGCTTGTGCCGGTCATGCTTTAGCAGTTCTTGAGAAGATTCCCTCCCCCTTCAAAAAAAAAAAAAAAAAAAAAAGAAAGAAAGAAAGAAAGAAAGAAAGAAAGAAAGAAAGAAAAAGAAAAATGAGGAAAAACTTGTTTCTAAGTGTTCAAGGAAATGTGCCAGTGAGAAATATTTTAGGTAGTTTGTAAATGAAGTTAGAGACAGAATTTTAAATAGAAAGGCCTTTTTGTCCTCATTAAAGCTGGCCTATATTCGTGTATTTGGAGATGACTCCCTACGCGATCAGAGACTTAGAACTTTTTTAGAACTTTTTTTTTTTTCCAGTGTGGTGAAATGAATTTAATTAACTCTAAACATCTCAATACAGAAGGGTATCTGTTCTCAAAGTGACTAAGTTCCCTTTCTCCCCCTGGAACTTCCATGAGTTGAGGATTACCTGATTTGCATCCATGAACAATGTTACTCCTTGGTTTCTTACTTGCTTGGAAGGCATTTTCATAACAAAATACTGGGGTAGTAAAAGTAGTAAGTAGGAGTCTCCATGCAAGAGAAATTGGAGTTTCCTAACATGCACATGATTTAAAAAAAAAAAATAATAATAATAAGATGCCTTGAGATGCTGGCAGTTTGAACATTTGGAACAAAAGAGTTCAGATGTATATTTACATCCTAATTGCTCAATTTTACCTTACAAGCTTCAATTTAGGAAAATATACAGTACTTTTGCATATAATGGTACCTTGTGAGCCCCTGAGTCAAGTAGAGAGGATTTAAATACAAAAAAAGGAATACAGCCATTAAAAGCACTTACATTGTATGTGGAGTAAATAGTACAAAATGATTATTTCCCCGGAAGACCAGGATCAGAAACATGCCTATGAAGACCCAAGATTCCTACAGTGTTTAGGGATGAATCTGTCAAGGAAGGATGCCTAATTGGATGAAGGTAAGTTTTTCTTTGCCGCGGGTGAAGCTCTAAAGAGAGATCACTGTCTTGTTTTAAAAGTGAAGTCAAGTTGTCTTCCGAAGCTGTGTTCAGATGCACCCCACTTGAGAGGGATTCTTTGGATTTAAGTTTAGATTTTTCAAGGTCTAGAAATTCAGGACACTGAGAGAAAGATAAGAAAACATGTTTTTTATAATTCATTTGGACATATTTCTAAAATTATACTCCAAAATCTAAATACATTTTATTTCCCCATTAATCTATATTTGATTAGTGATATTAACCAAACTTTCTCTCCCAAATATGGGTCAAGGCATTGGAGGCTGGGCATCAGTCTGTCCTAAACAACCATTCTAAGAACTTCTACTCTGAAGCCAGATCAGATTCTTCCTTAAAAAAAAAAAAAAAGAAAAAAAGGAAAAAAAAAATATGTATACACACACACACACACACACACACACATTATTTAACACTGAGTTTTCCAGATGAGTTTTAATTCAAAATTAAATTAATTTTAATTCAAATTTCAAGACAAAACTGGAATCAGAAACATGGGTCATTTGTTAAGTAGACGGTATAAGAAGGAGAGAAAGAAAATGAAGAATTATCACTCATCCTTGGTCGAAAACTATTACCTAAATCCACTGAAAACAAAGTACATGGTTTTGCAAGATCTGAGATGTTCAAAACTATTTAGGGATAAATTTCTACTTTCATATTTCAGAAAGATTTCAGTGTTTTCCTTCTGCACATTTCCCCATTATTAATGTAGCTTCACTTCCCAGAACATTTTGCACTAAATTTCCAAACTTCTAAAAAAGTTTATAAGATTGCTCAGGAAATCCTTGCTCTTGGGTCCACCATTCTTAGGTCCAATTTGGCTATTGGATTTAAGTAATTAAGAATAATTTCCTAAGTGGAATTCCAAGGGAGTTAGACTTTTCATATTAACATAATTCCAAAGGCCTTAGAGGTCTTCAGAGGCAAGATAAAGGACACCTTACTCTTCCTCCTCTTACCATGATGGAGATGAGAAAAGTTTAGCTCTCTCTGGTGATGGGTGGGGCACAAATGAGATTATTAGTCTGTTGGCACTGGAGCCTCAGGTCTTCGGACCGCTGCTCTCTCTCCTCCCCCTCCTTCGGGAGGCCCTGCCCAAGAGTGCCTCTTGTCACCAGGGCAAATGACAGACCTTTCTCTGAAGCGCTTTTTGGACTCAGGACTTTCAAAGCTCTACCGTATATAAACTAAAGTAGATTGATTCTTGAAAAGATTTTTTTCTTAGGAAAAAAAATGCTAATGTTTTAAAATCATTCTTCTAGGTCCACTGTTCTCAAACTTGAACAGAAAAATTAGTGGGTAGCTGGCTTAAACGCAGATTACAGGGGCTCTTCCCAGCAATTTTAATAGAGCAGAAACAGATGCAGATGAGAAACTTCATTTCCCATAGCACCCTAGATGATTCTGATTCAGGTGGTCCCCGGAAACACACCTAGAGAGATACTCTTGGTTGCACGCTATCTACACTCACTTGTGAGGAAGGACTGAAACTTCGGTCCGTCTTGATGGATGCTACGGGGTGGCTGGTTCTCATCAGGCGGATGATGGGCCTCTGACACTCTGAGCCAGCAGTTACCATGCTGTAGGCTGGGGGGACCACGGGGGTTTGTTTCTGCAGCAACTGTAAGATGGTCTGGATGTCAGCAGTCATTTGGGATTCAAGTCTGCAGGACAGACACAAAAAGGGGAAGACAATCCTAAAATAGTCCGGGATTGCAAAACACTTGAGAAAATTTCAGCATCACCAACAAACAGAATTATGGCCCTGCTTTAAACAAGAAGGACAGGAGAGGGAGCACGGAGATTTTCTCCAAGCTGATGCTCACTTTCTCTGTCCCACTAATAGTTCTGATAAACACCATTGCTTCCCTGCTCCTTTAGTAAGATCTTCACAGAAAAGCAGCTGAATTGAGAAATAGACTACAATTTTACTAATCTTTATTGATTTCAAATGTAAAACACATTGAGACTGCATTTTTAATCGGTAATTTGCTTTTTAATCAGGCTTTGCTGAGTTTCTTGTGAGCGTTTTATTTACTCTTTAAAAATGGATTTGGTAGCACATTTCTTTCACGGCTGCAACAGTCAAGTAACTTCTTACGTGTTTCAAATTTACATCACCTTTATTTTACCCGGCCTCTCGCCTAGCCGCAGTAATGCATGGTGCTCCTTTAGGGCTTAAGATGCTAAATGCCTTTTCCATTCCTTTCTCATTTGTAATCCGGGCCTTTGGTATTTAAGAAACAAACCAAATGTACAAGTTCACTTGCTTCTCTGACCCATCTGACTTGCAAAATGTCAGTCTGATGATTTTTTAGCCCCCCAAATCTCACAAGGAGCCAACTGACCTGTTAATTTCATTCTCATTTTAAATTAAAATTCAAAGGAAAATAACAAAATACAATAGGACTAACTCCCCTTTCTTTGCATATGTTAACAGAATTTTTAAAAAGGGAATTTTGTGGGCATAAGAACAGAAAATTTGGACCATATGCCTCTTCAGAAAATTTTAACTCTTCACTTATTTGCACTATTTTGTTTCCGAATGAAAGATGTAAAAAGAAGGTAAATCTTACCAAAAATGTTAAAATCACAGAACTTAGAATCTGCATTTTAACAAGATCTCCAGGTGATTCTGATGCACATTAAAGTTTGAGAAGCTCTGTTTTAGGATCAAGTGTTAATGATTTCCCTAAACATGTATATCTGTAGGCATAATATATAAATATATAAGAACCCTTCTTACGTAAACTTTTAACCCTACATGTAGTTTAATTGGTCATTAAAGCAGAAAAGCAGCAGCAGTGAAACTGACTCAAGATAGACCATTTACTATCTGTTCTTATTGCATTGTGTACATAATATGAGCATTTGAATGAGAGAAATGGGGTTGCGATTCACAATTCTACGTTTGAACAGAATGCGGAAACTAAATAGGGCAGACCCAACTCTAGGAAATGTCCCAGGATTCTCACTCGGCAAAGTCCAAGTCTGAATTGAATTGTCCTCTTCAAACTTGTTCTCTATGCTTTTGCCTTTTGGAGTAAAGTGGAGGAAAGATGTTGTTGGACAGGTCAGTGCTGTAAACATGTAATGTGGTGGATTTTAATTCCAAAAGAGGCTAAGCTGAGTTAGGACAGAAAATGTTTGAAAAAATTGGAGATAAAGAGAAGTAAGTCAAAGTGAGAATTCTGTCAAGGGACATACAGATGCTGGGACGATGTCAGAAGAGATGTCAAGAGAGATTAAATTGTACTTGCGAGATGAGAAGTTTCATATAATAATAATAATAACTAATGTAACCAAATAACAATAACAATTATTATTACTAATGGGCGATTGCAAATCATACAGTCCTAGATGTGTGTGCCCTTAAGAGTTTATACTTACAGTACTAGGACCTATTGAAAGCATATGTTTTCTGTAATCTTTGACTTATCCTAGCAGCAATGATTGGTACCCCCTGACCAGGCAACAAAGGGATCCTAAAATCTTAATTTTAGTGCTGAAGAAAGGACTAAAGGAAGTACATGTAAAGTAGGAGGAACACCAATAACTGAAGTAAGTTCACTGCCCATCAGATTTGACCTAGCTGCTACTACAACAGCCTCCACTTTGAGCATATATAGTTTCCGTATATCATATCTTAGTCCTTAAACACCACTGCAGGTGTGTATGAGTCAAAGATAGAAACTGAGGCTAGAGAAGCTTAAATGACTTGACCCAGTCATCCTGTACCTAGTTAAGCAGCAGAGTTATGACTTCAATCTAGGCTAACTGCAAGTATTTTGCTAAAGAAATCACTGCTGTCCCTGTCATTCACCCTTTCATTCACCGACTTTTATATCGCCTCAACAAATTGAAGACATACACTATGTCCTGGCAGTAAAGAAATGGGCAGTTATTTTCTCTAAGTCACAGGAATCAAAGAATTCAAGTTCAGAGATCACACATATCAATTCTTATGTGTGTACAGTATACAGTTTATTTTTATTTTTTAAAAGACTTTATTTATTTATTTACCAGAGAGAGAGAGCACAAGTGGGGGGAGCAGCAGGCAGAGGGAGAGGGAGAAGCAGACTCCCTGCTGAGCAAGGAGCCCAATGTGGGGCTTGATCCCAGGACCCCGGGACCGTGACCTGAGCTGAAGGCAGACGCTTAACCAACTGAGCCACTCAGGTGCCCCAGTATACAGTTTTATACATGTTGTGGATAAAGGATCAATGTGACTTGGAATAAATAGCAGGAAGAATAAAAAAGCAAATGTATCAATTATGCAACTAACTAGGTTTCTCTAACCAATAGTAAATATTGTAATGGCAAGTTCTTATACATGAATTAGGGAATACTGCTCTAAGTAAATGATAGGCTGTCTTAATGTTCTCAGATATGTTTCAATTTGACAAGACCTGCATTTAAAATTTGGGAATGGGATATGGACCTTAGCACCAGGAGATTTTAAAGTCAATTAAAATCCATGAAAAGATAAAATACAAAATAAATCTTTAGTTCATGCAATATTTTCCTGCTTTTGTTTGACATTAACAAATTTAATTTACAAATTTGTCAATTTTCTAATCCTATCTCTCTGTTTTAATTCGTAATTAACTTTTCATGGCAATGCATATGTGTGTGTACACACACTTTGATGTGCCTACTGCATCGTTTCACACTGTCCATTTCTAGCAGCAACGTTTAAAAAAACAATAAAAACAATAAACAGCATGGATAAAGCACATAAGAAACATTAAGCAAATAGTAAGTAAACCAGTAGCTTCTGTGGTATAGGCAAAACTCCTGGGATGTGTTGAGTATAGATAATGAGTAAGCAAGTAGCTTGCTAGACGTGGACAGAATTCCTAAGTTGTAGTAAATACAGACAGCATGCTAGTCACCTGTAAGACATGCCAGGGACAGAATAGAGATATAATGTAACAAACCAGAGTGTGGCTTATACAGATAGAGATAGAAAGAACAAATTATTCTCATGTCCTCTCTGGACAGAAAACTGTCATTTGGCCACCCAGTGGTGACACAGCAAAAGCTCATTCTGGCTCTATCTATGCTTTACGTACAAAAAGCTAATAAAACATATGGCTGTTCAGTAGAGTAAATGGAGAGCCACAGGTGTGGCCAGGTGCACCCAGCCTTACATCTCTGTGAAAGAGCAAGTGTGTGCCAACGGGATAGACAGATTTTTTGTCTGTGGACCTTCTGTGCAAACCTCAACTCTGCCCGGTCCCAGTGACCACACCCCAGGGCGGGATGATGCAGCATATGTGACCGCTGGGTAGGTCAGGAGTCAGCTGTAGTGTGCTGCTTTGATCCTGTGCTTGCGTTCCTTAGAAATGTGTTAATTACCTCTTCGTGCTCTCCTCATCTGTCATTGTAGGTTTTATGTTGATTTAGTAAGTTGTGTGATTTGAGCATTTTAGTTTAATCGCTGAAGTTTTCTGTTGGTGACCGCTGCCTCGCCTGGTGGTGTACCCGGAGGCTACCTTCGAATCCAGGTCGGTTCCCACAGGAAGCGCAACTAACGCCCCTCTATTATACTCATTTGTGTATTTTTTTTTTCCTGAGTCTTATCGACCAGTTTAATTTTAAGAAATCCGCACAAAGTTGGGTTAAGGAATTCCATCCTCCCTAAAATCAAAATTTATTCCTCATCTCAAAAGGGTATAGGTCAAAGATGGAGGGAAAATGGAGGAGACCTGGGCTTCAACTCTGCAGTATTTCTAATTCAATCACATTTTTGAGAAGCTGTCTGAATAACTAAATGTTTAAATAATTTTGTCTATACTTAAAAAAAAATGCCATAACACATAACTAAGTTACCAGAAACAACCAAAACGTGTAAAAGCAGGATTAAAAGAGGGTGTTAGTAAACAAGCTAAATATGAATTATTTTGAGGAAAAAGGAGTTTTCTTCAGCAGCTGGTGTGGGTGATATACTAATTTTGTGACAAGTAAAGAAAAAATAGGATTTATGTTGCCAGAAGCATGAAGTTTCTAAATAAATGCTGCTTGCAACACAGATTAATAAATCTGTCAACTTCTAGTCTTATTTTAAATAAGTAAGCATATGTGAAAATATGAGATTATAGCAGTAAGAATTTGCTAGTTCCAAGGGGAAAAACCTAGACCCAGCCAAGGGCCCGGGTGATGTTCTCCCTTTGCCTCGCCATTGCTTGTACCTGTTAAGCTGTTCTTGAAGCAAATCTAATCTTTGCTCCACTTCCCCGTAAGTGAGGTCACTTTCCGTTTCAGAGATGCCCCAGGCAGCTCGCTGGAGTGCTGAGGGACTAGACTCATCGGCCGGAGTCTGTGCGTTTTCTCGCTCCCAGCTTCTCGGGTCGGTGATGTCTGTGGGAGATAGCAAGATGGACGTCAGCTTTGCACCAATACACAAAGACGTCTACAAGATAAGCAGGAAAGGATCTCAGAGTAGAACTCCACAGACAGAGAGCCAGAGTGATTCAAGGACCTGTCCGGGGGCCACCACCAATGGGTCGCTGAGCCCTACCCTCCTCACCCTGCCTGCCACCTCGTCTGTCCATTTCCACATGAATAAAAACATAGAGATGGTCGTGAGTTTTGAATACGATTTTGTCTCTGGTTAGAGAGCAATGATTTTGCGCTTTTGTATTTGGGAAGACACAGCATATTCTGCTCCTACAGGCGTACCTTGTTTTATTGCGCCCCGCTTTGTTGCACCTCACAGATACACGTGTTTATACGACCAGTGTGCTGACCCCTGAGCTATGGAGCCTTCTCCTGATACTGGTTTTTACATATCAAAGGTTTGTGGCAATCCCGTGATGAGCAAGTCTATGGGCATCATGTTTCCAACAGCATTTGCTCACTTCATGTCTCTGTCACATTTTGGTAATTCTTGCAATATTTCGAACTTCTTCATTATTATAATAGTTACGGTGATCTATGATGAGTGATTACAACTCCCTGAAAGCTCAGATAATGGTCAGCATGTTTAGTATTTTTAAATGAACATATTGTACATTGTTTTTAAAGATATAATGCTATGGCACATTTAATAGACTACAGTACAATGTGAACAAAGAAAAAATTTGACTCATTTTATTGTGATATTAACTTTTTTTGTAGTTGTCTGGAACTGACCCTGCAATACCTCTGAGGCATGGCTGTATGGCTTCGCCTTGGATTGAAGATTTTGGGGGCTGTTCTCCCAGGATAATTAGCATATCTTGTGATTTAGAGTGGGCCCAAGAGAGAGTCATGGAATAGTTCTGATCTTCAGGGGCTTCTCTTAGGCCAACCCAACTCAAAGTAGAGCCATCAAAGATGGCAAGGGTGTTAAAGGTCCTGTAGTCCCATGTTTTTATCTTTCCTTGTAGCTCCTTCTGCGCTGTCCTTTAATATATTCACATTAATTTCCAATACGCTTTCTTGTGGCTCTTTTATTTAGAATATTTTTATGTCTCTGTACTTTAGACATTCTGCTTTTCAAAGGCTCTGAGTGTCTGTTATGGGCCAGACACTCTGCTAAATGTGGGGGAATTAAAGAAGAAGAAGACCCAGTCCCCACACTTGAAGAATTTGGTAGCAAGGTTCTGATCATTTTTCATACTGCTGACCAATCTCTTTTTAATTTGCGGTTTCTCTTACAATCTATATTTGCAAGTTATCAATATTGGAGGGCAAACACAGTATCTTACTTTTCCTCTCATTTTTATCACCTACTTGACGGCTTTTGCTCTGCTTTCTTACCCTCTACATTTTACGTGTCCACACAAGAGCCTCAAATGATAAAGGTTTGGAAAGTAAAACCCTAGAAAAAATACTAGTGGAGTTGGGAGTTTATTTCAGAGATAAAGAAGAAGTGACATCTCCTCCTCGCTGGGAGGGCTGGTAGGAGGAAAAGAGTATCTAAAACTGGTCTTCATTTTCGCATGGAAATAGACTTGAATTACAGAAAGTGATTTTGGTTTTGATAGAAAAACTTTTTTTACTTTTTTCTTTTTCTTTTTTTTGGACACTAGCTATGATTAAACACTGACAAAAGTTATGTAAAGTTAAGGAATTTATATCCTCAGCTATTTAAAAAAATTGGGTAGAAAGTAACCGATTTGGGAAGATTAGGTACGATTCTAGAAATAGGGGCAGGAGTTGCAGGCTTCTTGCAGTCCCTTCTTTTTCTGCAGTTTCTCCAAAAGTACAGTCAGCTAGCTCAAAAACATCCCCTTTCTTCAAGGAGCAGAGGGAGTCTCCGTATTCTTTCTTCTATCTTTATCTCTTTACCACTGAATGCAGAGAAATTTCTCTTCTGCGATACGGCCGTTGCTGCCTCAGTTGGCTGAAGCTGTACCAAAGGAATTAGCATCTGCAAAGATGCATTAGAAGAATGGAAGGTCAGGGTTCCTTGTTCTGCTGAAATAGCTAACAGATCTCATAGGGCTTGTTATGAATTCCAGAATGGTTTCTTGTGATTAAGGATTCCTTAGCCTATGGGATCCTGTGTTCTGTTTTGTCTTTTAAAGGGACAGAATATAATATCTTTTGATTTTACCAAACAAAACAAAATGAAAATGAACATAGAAAAATGATATTGCTGAAGATTTGAGTAATATATCAGCAGATTTTCACTGAAAAGTATGATTTACTATTCATAAACTTGTAACTCTATTTAAAATTAAAAAAACCCAATAATATAATGTCTTAGTACACTAGGTTTCCAATTTTGGAACAGCAACGCCGAACATTTAGAACACGCATATAGTGGTTTGGTGATGCCAGTGCTAGTCCCTGTCTAGCACCCGCTAGCCAGTTACTGTAGGAATCTTTAGAGAAGACAGCAAGAATTGATAAGATGGAAGTTACATATTATGCTTAGAAGTTTTGTGCTAAGAAAGCTTACCGAATTTCTGCCTATGCTTAACAGCTCTATCATTGGAAAATCATATATGATAAATTGATTTTTAAATAACAATGGTGAATGCCATGCAAGAAATTATGTAGGATTATAATTTTTCTTTACCACTCAAGAAAAAAAAATGATTATCATCTCCGCAGAAATGAATAAAATGTAAACTATTAGACAGATGCGTCCTCGATTATAATTTACTTTTTAATTAAAGTCTGGATATGAATGATTGGCTTGTTTTAACAGCAATATAGAAGAAGAAAGTTCAAAGGGGAAATCCTGGTTAGTGGTCTTAATCAAAATGAACATCCTTGTAGACACTTTCTAAATATAGCTCAGAAAGAATCTGTACTTGGTTGCCTTGGAAGATGTTGCTATAGTTGCAAGACACATTTCTGGAAATGGATGAACAGAAAGTAAACTTTCACTTTGCTCTGGGTACACATTTTTTCTAGAGTTAACTTTTGACCTCAATCTAGGTAGGATCAGAATCCACTCAATTTGCTTTTTTTCTTTTCAGTTTTGCCGAAAAGGCACTTTTCTGTTGGATTCAGCATGACAAGTGCAGGAATGTGAGTAAATGAAGTTTCCTATGGATAAAACTAAAATTCGTGGGGATTTAGTAGTTCGCACTGCAGCCGTTGGAGCTGTACCTTACAGAATATTCAATTTCTGGAATATTCCATAATACTTCGCCTTAAAAAATCATAAAGGATAAAATTTGCGGTGAATGAATTTTTAGAATTCTCCATTAGTTGGTTAGATTAATTAACCAGGTTAACCATGTGTCACACTGGTCAACGCTATATGACATTAATTGTTTTATTCAAGTGACAAGAATATTTAGCTATGAATTTTCATGCAAGTTAAGGATTTATTATTTGGATAGGGCTGACTTGTACATTTTTGAAAATTAAAAATTTGTAGATATTAAAATTATTTGTTAGAATACTTTTTTTATCTTGCACTTAGGAAAGCTAATTAAAAATAATTGGAAGAAGCAGCCAAGAAAAATACAAGATGAAGGGCATGAGAACTCACTGTCAGCAAGAGTCATTATAAAGTCAAATAAAGTCCCCAAAATACATCTTTAATGACTTGTCACTTGAGACTCTAAAACTCAAGAAGAAAACAACAAAAAGTACTTCTAAAAAAATCTGGTCTACATTCTGCTGACTTTTGAAGTAGAGATGGTTCCGTCAGCTCTTCAGAACTTCTGACTGCCATGATACAACCTTTTCCTATTTTTAGTACTTCCCAGAATCCGATTTCATAAATAACTAAAATGGGACATTTGGTAATCACATCTAATATTCCATTCTTCCATTGTGATAAATGAGGTACTATTTTCATTCACTTCATCAAGATTTTAAATTGTCCAGAGAACATTTGCATATATTCTTAGCTTACTTCAACATGGGGTCATGGCAAAAGCGATTTGATATGATAGGGAGAGTAACTCTGGAGAAATGTAAAGCCTAAACATCCTAGATTCAATAAAACTACTATTGTCAGATACAGTCACTTCAAATAATGGTGATGATGATAGGTAATATTTATTTACTCTGTGCCATAATTTTGCCATCCTTCCAGGCCAAGACCATTTTTCCCTTTATTTCTTTTATATTCTTTTGATTTTTTTGGCTCTGCATTCTTTATCTCTACATTTTGATATGTCCATTTGTATATATGTATTTTATATATACATTCAATGATGAGAAGTTTACAAAATAAAATCTATGAGAAGATACTAAACTGAGTTAGGGATTTTATCTCAGAGAAAGGAATTTATGCATGTTGTCTTGTTCAATAATTACAATCAATTAGTTGGTTAGGAAATATTATTCTATTTGAAAGATGAGCAAGCTGAGCCTTAGTGGGGTCTGTCAAGCCACTTATTCAAAGACATAAAGGGAGCAAATGAGCAAAGCAAAGAACTAAAGGGAGCTGGGGTTGGAACCCAAGCAATCTGGCCCACACCTGTTTTTGCACCCACTTAACGGTTAGTTTTAGCTAGATCTGTAGCTCTAGCTCCTGTTATGCTCAGTTAAATATTCTTCCATGAGATATTTCTTAACTTTTCCTGTTTCCCATCCTTTAGACCAAAAGTGCATATGAAGTAAACATTATTATCCATCTCATGCCTCTTTTCTACAATAAAACCCATATATTTGGGTAGTCCTCATGAAGAAGTTAAACAAATGTGTTTAAATGAGTTGGATAAAGAGCGTAATTTATTTAGGGGCATTTCTCCCCATTTGTTCATAATTCCCAGTAAACTGAAATTCTTTTTGGCCTTTATTGTAGTGTTACCGCATTGGCTTTTCATGCTAGAAAACGACTGGGTTGGGGGTGAGAAGTGGGTACAGAGGGTACATATAAGAATCAGCTGGTTAGTTCTCTTAAAATACTCATTAATCCCTGCTCCCTGTCGGAATCACAATAGACCTTCCCACAATGTTCTATGTGGCATTATGTTAAATCTCACTACCACAAAAACCTCTTATGCTATCAATGTTTAGGAATAATTAACACTATTCCAGATTTGCACAAATGCTTTGTAGATGATCTGAGATCTGAACTCTGCAAATATTTCATGAAGTTGTAAAAAGATTAAATTAACATGTGTGAGTAGAGTTCTTCCATTCGTGAAAAGTTGCCATTTTACAATTAGCACCAAAGGGAGACAATCTGATTCCTGAGAAACTTGATTACCTTTGCAAGAGTGACTTCTTTTATCTATGTGAATTCTTCCTGAGGTGGGCACTGTTTCTTCAAAATTGAGTCCAGCTGCTTTGCCCATTCCTGCAGGAGAATCTGCCATTCCTGAGAAGAGAGGCTTTTGTTCATCATCAATGGAGGAGATGAAAGATGAAGATCTGCTTTTTTTCTCCTCAAAGTGCTTCTTGGAACTCTGATAATGTCTTATGGTATCTACAGAGTCTTCAGGACCATTTGTACTGTTCCTTTTGCCAAAATCTATCAAAAAAATTATTTTATAGAAGATAATCAAATGTGAGGTTCCATGCATATTACACTATCTAACTGTATATAAACTACATTTTTAATAGTTATGTTCTTTAAATAACTATAACATAAAATTTTCTTTAGGGGCGCCTGGGTGGCTTAGTCGGTTGAGAGTCCAAATCTTGGTTTTGGCTCAGGTCATAATCTCAGTGTCCTGGGACTGAGCCCCACAGCAAGGATTCTCTCCCTCTGCCGCTGTCCCTCCAAGCTCTTTCTCTTTCTCTCTCTATCACAAATAAATAAATAAAATCTTAAAAAAATAATTTTATTTAAAGCCACCAAGAAAGTTGTTCATTCTCTTTTTCCCATTGAGAATGTAGCTACTTAAGGAGAATTTTTTTTTGACTGAAAGGACATTAGATTATCTTAATGAAATACATTGTTTCAGAATTAAAAGAATATCTGCAATACTAATAATGTTTACAGCTCAGAAAAAAAAAACCCTATAATTTACAACCTTATTTATACATGCTCAGCAGTCATTTGTATTCTTAAAATCTGGTCCACTATCTCTTTAAGGAAATGAAAAAAGGAGGGAAAATACGCCCCAATTCTAAAATATCACAACTATGCAGCCTGTTGTTAGCCTCATGTCCTTTCCTGTGGCAGGCATTTACGCGTTGCAAAGGTCAAAACCAGAAGCCTCTTTGTGGTAAAGGCTGATGGGATGAATTTCCACCTTAGTTCAATGTATGTAATGGCCTTGACATTCCAGGTGATTTGGTAGTGTAGCATACTGCAAAGAATATAAAGCTTAAATACAGTAATTAAGGTGGGTTTACCTAATTACATTAAAGCCAGGAGTGCATACTGGCTGTTTTATACTGAAATGTCAGGATAATTTTAGCCCTGAAGGTTGTGTGAGAACATATTTCAGCAGGAAAAACTTAAAAAGACAAATCCCAGAACTTAGTTCCATTAGTGTCCTGGGGAGACAGTATAATTCTCCATCTGGTTCCTGCTAATAACTAACCAACATAACTCCAGAAGGTCTAGTATTTTCTAGAGATATGGTGAAGATAGTGTCCCCATCTACTCTATGCCCAGTTGTGCTTAGTCAAATGAACTGATTTAAGCCACTCCAAAAAAACTTCCAATTATTTTTAAAAATATTTATTTAAAAAATACATATCATAATTTAAAATATGAGAAGCCAGAAAACAGCCCAAGGTAAAAATATAGAGTTTAAAAATCATCTTCTATGGGGTGCCTGGATGGCTCAGTGTGTTAGGTGTCCAACTCTTGACTTTGGCTCAAGTCATGGTCTCAGGGCTGTGAGATCAAGCCTGCATGGGGCTCCAGGTTCCGAGGTTCTCTCCCTCACCCTTCGCCCCTCCCCCTGCTGTGTACCCATTCATGCAAGCTCTCTCTCTCAAATAAAGAAATCTTTTTTAACAATCAAGTTTATGTGAAATTATTACCGAGTTAGTGTCCTGTCAATTAAAGTTAAATGTAGCAAAAACAGATTGCTAAAGTTATTTTCTTCAAGATTTCACACTTGCTCAGTGATTTTATCATTGCTGAGAAGATCACAGACCTTTCCAGTTCCTTCCTTCCTTCCTTCCTCCCTTCCTCCCTCCCTCCCTCCCTCCCTCCCTCCCTCCCTCCCTCCCTCCCTCCCTTCCTTCCTTCCTTCCTTCCTTCCTTCCTTCCTTCCTTCCTTCCTTCCTTCCTTCCTTCCTTCCTTTTTTGAGATTGAGAGAGAGAGAGTGTGTATGAGCACCGAAAGCAGGGCTGGATCTCACGACCCTGAGAGATCATGACCTGAGCAGAAACCAAGAGTCAGCTGGCTGCTTAACCGACTGAGCCACCCAGTTTCAAGCACTGTGACATCATTGGTTGCTCAGCGTCACTTACTTTTCCCCACTCAACCACTAATCTGATTGGCTGAAAATTTTCAGATCGGCATTTCCTTTTCTCTCCAGTGTCCCTGACACAGCCTGCCTTAAACTTCTAGAGTTCATTATTATCATCTCATCCTCCGTTTTCTTTGGTGTTAACTTCTCTCCTCTTGAAAATTTGGTCCATGTCCCTCATTTTATATATTTCATTCCTCAAAAAATAATCATTCCAACTTTATGCTAGTAAATGTAAAAAAAATAAAATAAAAGCTTCACTTTTCTAAATTGTCCTCACACCTGCTTAGTGAATTGCATCCGTTTGCTACACCTTTGTGCAGTTTGGGCACCAGTGCGATTTGAGTCCGCGCAGGCTTCTCATCTTCCTGAGAATGCCTTTCTTTTAGACACTTGCATGAAGTTTTTTCCAGTATGTTCAAATGTAAACTGAATTAACCATTACTTCTGCCTCTGGTCTAAATATGGAGAATGCTAACATGGATCTTTGTAATGAATGTACATCACAAATTATGTGACCATCTTGTCTTTCTGGCTTGAGAGGTCTTAGGAGTTCTTCTCTGTAGATTTTTCAATCCTCGCACATAGTAAAATGTCCTGTCCTATCTACTACCTGGGCCTCGGTCTTTGTTTACCAGGTATGACTTGATTTTGGATTCTTAGGGACAAATTCGTCAGTTGAGAGATATTTTTAAAATTGATTTATAACTTGCTGATCTCAACTCCGGACAAGTATTCACGAAATGTGGTGAAGGAGGGATTATGATTTCGTTCTATCATAAAATGGAACAAGTTACTTCATATACACGGTCTCTAAATCCTATAATAAAAATTCCAGGTAAAAGCAGAATCGTGAGAGAAGAAAGAGTGTGATAGCCTTGAACTTTTCCAGTTTGTAAGGAGGATTTTTCCACATTTACTTCTGTGTTCACTGGCCCAGACGATGAGCCAGCTGCTTCCCGGAACGCAGGCCACATGAACAGTTTCTTCAATGAAGCCTCTCTGCAGCCACATTTTTCTGTTCCTTATTAGATAAATCAAAGCTTCATATTCTATCACAGAAAATGAAAGTTGAAATGACAATCTATTTGTGGATTAAAAATGGAAACTGCTCAGGCTTAGGCTGGAGGTTGGCTGAGGGAATACATGAAATTAGGCTAAAATTCATTATAATTAGCTTCCAGGTACCTCTAGATTTTGATGGCCTGCTCCATTTCTGCCTTTTTCTAATTAAACTGAATTATTTTATAGATATTAAAAAGTATTAGGTGCTGTTTTTTTCTTGATACTAATTTTTTTTTTCTTAATGCTATTCTTATTCTATGTAGAAATAGTATTCTGCGGGCATTAAGGTAAGGGAGTTTTACATTTTTCCCTTTGGTGGAAGTGAGATTGTATAATCACTCCTGTTGCTATCAAATTACAAAGAAAAATTTTTGCCTGTTTAATTAAACTTCAAATTTGTTTTGATTTAGATGATTAAGAAGCTTTTTAAAAAATCCCCTGTTTCTGGAGGCTGACAGTTCACCTCCTCACAATTCTATAGCATTTGTGATTTACCTTGTGGATGTCTTTCTGGGTTCAGACTGAATTCAAGAGCATAGGACCAGTGTCCTGGTGGAGTAGTTGACCCATGCATCTTAAGAATGATAATATAACATTTTTCTATTTCAAACAGTCTGGGAGCAAATGCTTGTTCACTCCACCTTTTAGGGAGCCTTTATTTCAGATTAATTACCATTTTTGTTTATCAGACCCAACAGATAGACCCAAATTTTGGTCAAAGAGAGGCACTTAATGTGCCCTGCTCTGTCAGCATTTGAGTTCTCGATTTCCTACTGGTAACAGTTTTGAAATCAGCTGAGCATTTTAGGGCCAGATGCATTTAAAAAAAAAAGTTACTTCATTAAAAATTGAGGTCTAAAATAAATTTCTTCCATTGATTTCAGATATCTTAGTTCCTCTTTAGCTTCAAGGAATATTAAAAGGGGACTAATGTCATTTTTCTATACAAATGCAAGATAAAAACATTTAAACTATCTTAATCACATTTATATATCACTGAAGTGGATATCAAAAGCTAAGTATTATTTTTATTGGAGAAGATATTCCTAAGAGATGCCAAAGTATAATATCAACATATTTAAGACTTAAATTAATAGAATTAAGCCACTTTCATTCTATAAAAGTTTAACAATGTATATATTTAGTCCTTACTTCAATAACTTTCATACTACTATACTACTTTGATCTTGCATTTTCTATCTATAGAATGAGTTGTGCAAAATATTCCAAGTATTTGATCACAAAACCCTATCGTTAAAAAAATACGTGTGTATGTGTGCATATCTCATGTGTTATTATACATGCTATCATACTACTATATTATGTATATTATAAACTATACACAATATAAAATCTTAATTATTATTCCTATCACCCAACGAATCATATTGGCATACTCTGAAGTAAGCACAATCCAACTTTGAAGACTACTTAAAAAAAGAGACAATTTTTTTAGCATGTTCCAAATGAATATACCTCATTTACTTCTGTTCTGTCCAACCATCTTAACAATTTCTTAACAAAGGCCACTAAATAGGTCATTGAAGTATCATTTTTGTTCTTCACTTTCTGTAACAATGACTTTACTTTCATCTCAGGAACTATAGGACCTCTTTCTACAATGACCTTAGTTAAATTGGGGAGTTCTGGGGCTCCTCCAGTCCAGAATTTGAAGAAGGAAAGAAAACTATTTGAAGATTTAAAAAAAAAAAAAAAGCAAACAAACGACAAGATGTCCTCAAGTTCACAGGCGAACTAACAACTTTCTCTTGTTGAGAAGTAGGTTTATTTCATCAGAAAAAGTGAGAAGCTCATGAGGACAAGCCACATTCATCAACAAATTAATTTTAAAAGATAAGTGATCCAAAATGTTAACTTCTATTTTGTTCAAGTCAACTTGCCAGAGATTCTATATACCTTTTCTTTATAAATATATCTTTTTTAATGTAAGCTCCTTAACAATGTGTAGCTGGTATGATCGGAAGAGGTGGGGGGGGGAAAGGATTGAAGCCTGAAGAGTTCTGGTGTCTTGAGTAGGTAGTGAGTGGCAGTGTAGGACTCAGCCTTTGTCTGTCTCCAAAGCCAGTTATGTGTTCTTTTCTCTGGTGCTTGATGCCTCTGCTAAGTGATTCACAGTCATCAGCACTCTTGGATGTCTGCCTTCAAGGTAGTGTTTCACAAGAGCAGTAAACTAACTAAAATAATCAATGCACTGCATGAGCAGCTTTTAGTTTACGTACCCCCATAGCATTTGGCATCAATAATTTTCTGAAAGTTCTCTGTTCTTTATACTTATGCATGTGTTTTTCTCCTATACGTTGATTCTACATCAAGATATGTATAGAATGAGTGTTCTACTTTTAGAACATTAAATTGGGGCTGTGGGGACTAGATTGCTTTCAGCGAATTTTTATACGTGCTGTAGCACCATGGAATCCTGAAGACTACAATAGGTTCTCAAGTTCTGGATGACTAGAGTTAATTGTGTCTTCACATTGCCCAAATTATGCTTACTCATTGACACACCAGGGAACTTCAAAGAGCTGCAGGCAGGCAAATCCCTTACTGTCTATACTTTATATAAAATAAGTCTCATAGTCTAAGTCCGTGATTAAAGGAAAAGTTTTCAGAATCAATAGAAATGTCTAGTGGCATGAGCACAATATACATTGTGACATGCTCTCAGGGCCTTATCAGGAGATAAAAACATTAGATTATTTAGCTTGAGAATGAGGAAACTAAACAAGATTGAAAGGAGATTTAATAAATCTTCAAGTGTATCAAGAACATTATTGTATAGACAACATTTTCAAGTTGTTCTCCATTTCCAGCAAGATAAAAATAAGAGATTAACTTCAGGATAAGGGATTTTGATTAAGCCTACCAAAGAACAGCTTGACAGTAATGGTTCTGATTTTAGAAAAAGTTACCAAGAGAATAATGAAAGACACTGCAGAAATAAATTAACACCTATTTGAGTGGTTTATTGTTCTGCAATCAGCCAGAGGACTCAACAATTAGCCCAATTCAACAAATATGTATCAACCATTCCTTGTTAAAGGACTCCGCAGTTTGATAGAGAAAAAGGACAACAAACATTAACCACTGTGCAGGGCAGATTTTGACACCAAAGGAAAGTGACATGGGAATTCATAAAAGAAAGAAAATCTATATATTTGGAGAAATCAAGAAAAGGGCTCATATTAAAGAGCGTTTCTCTGTGTGCTAGATAAGATGCTCCCCAATTCATGAATTGCTCATAAAGCCAATTACATCTTTAAGAAAGAGTTTATGTTGAATGTATCATTGGAGATTAACCATGACAAGAAAAAGGTAATTTTGGTGGATGAAAAAGTGGTGTGATGTGATTGCATGTGCCTGTGTTTGAGGACAGCAAGGTAAATTCTGATTAAAGGAATGATATAAGCAAAAAAACAGAAATGATTTACATGGAAGAGAGGGCAGTTTAGTTTACTTGAAGTGTAGAGTAAGCTGAAGCTAGTAGATGAGCTGCCCTACAGAGAGAACTCAGAGAGAAAGGGGCCAAGGAAAGAACTTGGATGAAGAAGGCAAAAGGAGGAAGAGAATCAAAAGGAAGATGCTCAAATTCTATTTCATTTATTGATTCACCTTTTTAACAAATATTTGCTGAATACTTGCTATGAGACAAGCACTGAAGTTACAGGTGACTAAATATTTCCCTTCTCCATGGAGTTTAGGGTCTAGGGACAAGCAACATTGATTAAATATGATGCAAACAGACACAGAACTACAACTGGAATTAATGCTGCAAAATAGAGGAGCTGCTGGGAGAAGGACAGGTTAGGGTTGTTGAGGGAAGGGGAAGTTCTTAGAGGGGAAGTCCTTTAAATATGTGTATGACATAAACATAACTGCATTTAGGAAAAAAAAAAAACTCACCAGTGGTCCAGTGTAGGGAATAGATGAAAGAGGGGCAGGTTGGATGTGGGGGAGGTGAACTGAGTTGCTCTTTCAGTGTTCCAGGTGATAGATTAGGGTAGCTTGGCCAAGAGTTGTGGCTAAGAAGATGGAGAGAAGTGAACCAAAACAGACCTGGTCTGAAGACTAAATGGAGATGTACTGGAGTGGCAATAACAAGACTTGTTGCCAGAGTTGATGGAGGGTTGAGAGAAGGTCACCTCCTAGATAGATATTTATCTAGATATCTGGTTTGGGTGGTGGGTCCATTTAGAGACATGGCAACTGATGAAGAGACAGGTTTCCAGAGGGACATCATGAGTTCAATTTAGGAAATTTTGAGTTTGAGCTGCCTTTGAGATTTCAAGTTGATGGTTTAATAAGCAGTTGGATATGAGATTGAAGCTCAGATGGCTTGGAATTAAGATGTAAATATTCACGTCTTATGTGAGAATATAATTAAACAATATAAATGAGATCGTCCAGGAAAACATTTGTATAGAATGAGAAGAGGCCTAGGGCCACACCTTGAGAAATTCTAATAACTAATAACTGGTTTAGAAGATAATGATCCTGTAATTCTTTTCAGGGAATTACTGAGTGCTAGAAGGAAAACTGGAAGAGTGCCGTATCACAGATGCCAAGAGAAGAGTATTCAAGAAAACAGAGGACTTGTTTTGCTGAGAGCCAAATTTTAGACTGGCACATTTGTTGGATCAACCTGGGGCAAGAGTGGAGACTTCTTCAGGAAAACCTTCTCTCATCTGCCCAAGCACAATTAAATGTACCTTCATCTGGGTTTCCATTGAGGTATGAGGTCATTCTATTACACACCTGCTATTTTTATTCAAAATTGCAAAGGGTGTTCTATCTCCCTTCCTAGGCAAGCTAGGGGCTGTTTTACACAGCTAGTTTCTCAGAAATTGAGCAGTTCTTTAAAAATGTGAAATGTTAAATAGTCATTGAATACACAAGCAAAACATAAAGAATGGTTAGAGGGGCAGAAAAACCCACAGAGGACAAGAAGTGGCAAGTCCATCAGAGAGTGTGGGGTGAAGAGTCCTAACAAATATCACCTTCGTCCACGTCCTACATGTGAGAGGATGGAGCATTCAGGCTGCAACAAGGGTCCTCCCTCTGGAACACTCTGTTCAGGACTTGGGGTGTAGTTATTCAACTGCTACTAATTGGCCTCCTATTTTTTCCCCCTTTTTTCTGTTTTTAACGAACCTACTCTATATCTCTATCTGTGATGTCCCTGTAGATATCAGATGGTGCTGCTGAATGACATTGTTGAGAGCTATCAATCAGTAACCCTATCATTAGATCCTGGAAAAAGCAAAGGATTTGCCTTTCTAAAATCAGAATGAAACTCACCGTTGAAATCAGTAGTAAATGAGCATTTAGTAAGAACGGCTAATAACCACATGCTGTACATTTAAACTTTAGAAATAAAATGAATTACCTTTGTCTCCCTCACTATCAAATGAGAATTTCCTTCTTCGTAGTTTACAGTTGTCTCCTTCAGAATCATTCACGGACTGTGATCGTAGTAAGAGATCAGCCTTTGTTAATGGACATGAAGATAAAATGGAAGATTATTCAATTTGAATATAATGTATTGTCAGTAAATTCTTTGCTGTTTCACATCATTTCAACCACTTGAGACTTAATTATTAGATTGCAAGCAAACAGCTACAGTACTTTGCTTCCTGGTTGTCTCTAAATTATAAAATGGACTGATAGAATAATTCTAGTAGTTTCACCATCTGATGAGGAAATCATAGTTGTAGAAGTTATTTATCAAAGTGTTTGGGGATAATGTTGTCAACATTCAGAGACAACATATTCTTTCATGTGGAATGTATTTTATGTAACTTGGTAAAGTTAAAATAAAAATAATAATTAAAAAATTGCAGAATCTGTATTACTGCAGAGAAAAAAGTAAAAGTTAATTATAACTAGCTATGCTGTTTAAATACATGGTAATGATTGCAAAGTTAAATTTCATGATAAATATAAGGTTAAATTCATTGAACACTATGCTTTAGGCAGTTTATTATTTTGAGCTATTATTTTATTCTAAGTTCCTCCTTCCTTCCCCTCTGGAAAATATTATCATTCTTGTAATAAAAATGAAAGCTCCCAAATAAATAAAATCAATGAAAACCCCTGTTTTCTTTAGTTGCTGCCTAAACTTTTTATGTAAAGAAGTTATCTTGTTGTCTTTCAAGGCAAAATCAAAATGAGGCTGGTGACATTAAACTGAGATTTTAATAAGGTATTGAATTCATTAAAAAACATGTGTTTTTGATAACTTGAGCCTCTTATCATCTAGATATTTTTCAACTTCTCAGTATTTTGAAAAGAAGCAATTATCTGAGTTGGTGCTTCAGGTTATTAAATGGTTACCCTGGTGACCTTACAAGTTTATCCTCTTTCAGGCTCTCACAGTAGCTGGGAATGACTGTAACTCTGGGAGAATTAAATCCCCTACCTTTTACCTAACTATTGACTTGAGGATTTTTTCTCCCAGAGAGTATATTAGTTAGCATTAAAAAAACACTTGGAAGTGTCAAAAGCCCAACATTTGGTTTCTGGCAAAAAGCTATTTAGAATCAGAGCTGGGGTAATGGGGTTTTGGGGGGAAAGGGGGGGGAATAAACTAGTAGTAAATTGTAGGCTGCAATTCTGTATTCTTAGAATAGTGATAAGTCATAAAGACATATTTTCATAGTAGAAGAGAGTGAGGGATACAAGGGTTAGACTAATTTTGACTCAGGTTTAAGCCTGATTAATTTATATTTCTGTGATTTAGAAATTGTATGAAATGTGGACCTAAACTTGAATGAGTTTAATTTTTTTCATTATTATTGAAAAGACCTTGCCAACCAGTGTGTGGTGTCAATAATAGCTGGGAGAATATTTTCACCCTGCGTAAAATAAGTTCTTCTAGTTGACTTTCAACAGCCTAGGATCACCCATTTCTTACAAAGAATGGTTACACTCAATAAAAACCAAGGCTTTTTTAAATCCAGTGTGTCACCTAAGAGTTCCTGAAAGGTCAAATTTAATTGACCTCCTTAAAGGTATTCAGTATATTCAAAAGTAATTAGACTGAATTCCTTCCCTCTAATTTAGAATTTCCAATATGAAGTTGGCTTTTCCTTCCAAATATTTAGAATTGGTAAAGTTTTGCTATATTTTGCTTGATCTTTCAGAAGTATTTTGGTGATCCAAGAATAAAATAAAATGTCATAAGTATGAAAATAAGCAAACCGTTAACATATACCTTTGCACTCTCATGTCTTAGGTTAAAAGTCAACTCTAGGTTTGTGAGAAAGTGATCGGAAAACTCGGGATACATATCCAAAACTTCTAACAAGTCTTCTCTCTGGATCTTATGCAAGTCACAGTATGTGAGAGCTCTCACATCTGCATTAGACTTTCCAGGTTTAGCATAAAGATGAACCATTTCTCCAAATATATCGTTTTTTCCTAAAGAAAAAAGAAAGAGGTAAAAGGAGTCTGAACTTAATGTTTTCTTTCTAAAAGTACAAGGAGACCACTGACCAATCCTTGGACCAAAGACTTCAAATGGAAGATCCCATGGCCAACAGATGCTGGGCAGCAAAATTCCAGTACCTTCTACTGACTGCCTCAGTCATGCTTGTTTGCTGAGTGGAATTTTACCTCTTAACATACTGGTCCTGGTATAATTCCTATTATTTCCTTGTTTTGATTCTTTGACTAAGTCTCTAGAAATGCAGCAAACATGACTTTAGTCTGCTCTGCCCTATATGGCTAGCAAAGGGTCTTGCCTTATAGTGGGTGTGGTCTAATTTTGTCAATCCAAGAATATGAGAAAGGTGGCAGTGAGTCAGATTCACAAACTTTCTATCTTAGGATGGTCTCGGGGGTGGGGGAGTGGGTGATGCCAAGCATGGGGGTATAGTGGAACGCTTTCAAAACTAAGAGGACTAGGGGTATAATTTGAACATACCTTGTTTCCTTTAGAAACTACTTTTGGATTTGCCCTTGATGAATTTGTCCAATTGTTTAATAAATCTAGTTTTATTTATAGTCTTGCCTTTTTACCAAATGGCCTTTATTCTAAAAGTGTGTCCTTCTTGCTTTCTGGCCAAACCTGGGATTATTTCAGTATCTGGCTTCTGATGGGTCCTCCTCATCCCCTCTGCCTAGACACATGCCACCTGCTTTTCCAGGCTTTGTGCAACAATGAGGATGATGACAGCAACATCAAATGCTTATTGACAATTAAGTGGGTGCCAGGCACTGTGTCAAATGCTTAGGTGAATTATCTCATTTAATCCCTAAAATAACCTCATAAAGAAATTATTACTTATTATCTAAATATTATGACTATGGAAAGAAGATTAAAGAGGTAAACTGATTAGATCAAGGTCACCTACTTAGTTGGGTGAAGGGAGGGAGAGAGTAGCCATGATTAAATCTGGGGCATTCTGACTCCAGTCAAAATCTTTTCACACTTGGTATGTTTACTCTCCTCCCAATATTTTACCTGAATGTCATGGCCACTTCTATTTTTCTGTCTCTGAATGTCAAGACCCTTAAAAACTACAGAACACATTCTTAATAATTACTGATAAATTATTGATCATATAAATTTTAAAGATCATCAATGGTAGTGTAAAATCGTACTTTCTTACATATATCGTGAAGCTTCCTTTCAGACTTAGAAAAAAAACTTTCTAGATCCATTAAGTTAGTTTTTTTTAAGATTTATTTATTTATTTATTTATTTATTTATTTGAGAGAGAGAGAGAGATAGCCAGTGAGAGAGGGAACACAAGCAGGGGGAGTGGGAGAGGAAGAAGCAGGCTCCCAGCGGAGGAGCCTGATGTGGGGCTCGATCCCAGAACGCCGGGATCACACCCCGAGCCGAAGGCAGTTGCTTAACGACTGTGCCACCCAGGTGCCCCCATTAAGTTAGTTTTTGATAGACAAGTTTATATATACCGGACTATGGAAACTATCAAAGACTTTTTTTTTTAAAGATTTTATTTATTTATTTGACAGAGAGAGACAGCCAGCGAGAGAGGGAACACAAGCAGGGGGAGTGGGAGAGGAAGAAGCAGGCTCTTAGTGGAGGAGCCTGATGTGGGGCTCGAACCCAGAATGCTGGGATCACGCCCTGAGCCGAAGGCAGATGCTTAACCACTGTGCTACCCAGGTGCCCCGGAAATTATCAAAGACTTTTAAACGATAAAATTCTAATTGGTCAAAAATATCTGTAATGTTCTTATTTTAAATGTGAATTTAATGGGGACAAATCAGAAAGCATGTCTCTATGACAGAAATTGATATGGGATGGGGTGCCTGGGTGGCACAGCGGTTGGGCATCTGCCTTCGGCTCAGGGCATGATCTTGGCGTTATGGGATCGAGCCCCACATCAGGCTCCTCTGCTATGAGCCTGCTTCTTCCTCTCCCACTCCCCCTGCTTGTGTTCCCTCTCTCGCTGGCTGTCTCTATCTCTGTCAAATAAATAAATAAAATCTTAAAAAAAAAAAAAGAAATTGATATGGGAGAGAATGCATTAACTTTGTTTTAAATAAATACCTTGCTTCAAACATGGAATGAATAAGCATAATTTATGAGGATTTTAGGTGCAGATTTACATGGAAATGGGGACAGAAAAAAAGGACCTTGAAATTCTTTACAGTTTTAATACTTTGGTATAGATATTATCAAAGAAAAGCTCTCAACTAAATTCAGCATGAGCTTTGCATTTTAATTCGTTTACACGACTGTAAATGAGCAAAAACTAAGCCAGTCAGTGTGTACTGCCTAACTACACTCTAAAATTACTTTTTTATAAAGCAAGAGGGCTTGTTACCTCCCTGTAGAAGCTGGGGCAGGCTGACTCTAAGATCAGGAATGCAATGAAGCATGCTTTTTCCCTGGCAACACACAGAGCAAACTGTCAAGGCCAAACCTGGTGAAAGTCCAAGTTTATTATGTAGCTGCTACCTGATTTATGTTTTTATTCTTTGCCTGCTTATTGAATCGTAAACCCAGTTGCGCATCTTGTCAATATGAGATTTAAAGAAAACTGTCACTATAACAAAATTGTCAAAATGTATAGGAATTCCTCAAACTTCATCCTGTGCTAGGCCGTACTCTGGTTCTACACAGCAGCAACGGAAACAGACAACATCCTTGTCCCTTTTTGGATGTTAACATCAAGAATCTAGTGAAAGGAAATTGTTGAGTTACATGCTCATTATTTAAATAGGCCTGGATTTAATCCACAGGAAAACAGAGAAATGCCAAATATGGGGGGTGGGTGTTCCCATCGGGAGACTGAGGCTTAAACCTCCTGGTGAGGTAGTAGGGGAGAAAAACTGATCACTGCTCCTTTCCTCTTTCGCACTGTTCTAATATTCCGAAGAAACCCTACAAGTTCACACTGACTAAATTTGGTTTTGAAAAGACAGATTGGACAGATGGACTTTCTTTTGCACCCAAACCAGTTTAATTTACTAGTAATTTTAATCTCCTCACCACCTTTATCCCTGGGTGCTAAGTTCATAGCTCTCTATATGACTTAGGTAAGGATTCGTATAATTCCATTTGATGGGACAGAGCACGTAGAAGTGCAGAGCAAATGGATGAAATTTACCAACACATCAACACAGTCCATGACAGGGCACTGGCGCATACTAGCAAGTATCTTACAATGTATACATTATATTTAAGGCGTTAAGGGATCCAGCATGAATCCAAGGTTCTCCAGCATGAAAGCAAAACACTGACTGTTTTCATATATTTGGCCTCAAATGCTTAAGTAGCTGCCAAGAACTAAGGAGAGTCATGGAAGCGTTTACACATCAGAGAAAAAGTGAGACAGTCACGAAAACATACTTTCTGCAAGGTCAATTTGATTTGGATTGAATTTTAAATAAAGCTTTAAAATTACCTATCAGTCTTAAAATAGTACTCATAAATACATGGATCGGTCCTGTTTTCTACCATTTTGAACTATGTATCGCACCAGCTAATACCTGAATTTGTCACCAGCCACTTCTGAAACACTCACCCAGAATAGCTACCACAATGTCATCTTTGAGGATTTCAATGGAGCCTCTGGATAGGAAATAAAGTGCAGTGAGGACATCCCCACAGTGAACGAGAGTGTCTCCTGGAGGTGCATGGGTCGTCTTGAACTTCATTGCCAAAGCTCTAAGGCAACCTTTACTTGCCCCCCGAAAGGCTTTGCAGTTTTGCAGCAAAGTCTGGTTGAGATGTAGACAAATGTCAGCTTGTAAACATTCTGGGAAACCCTTTAGGACCTGAGGGAAAAAAATAAAAGAGTTTCATACTACCAGTGCACAGGGTACAAGTATATTTCTTGCTCACAGAACTGCAGGTGTAGTCACTGTCACATGAGTTCTTACAATGCTTCTACCTAGCCTGCCTATTTGGTTTGCTAAACATGTCAGAATTTTAACTCAAATACTTGTTCTCTGAGTTAACTGCAGGCATTCAGGCTCAACACCAATGCTGTCTTATTAAAATGTAATGCCTGTGTTTCGCACTGCTTCTCATTCCCTGCGTCGTGTGAGGTAGCATCGTACTGTGCACATATAGAATGCAAATGTGACAATTAGTAGGACATAACTAATGAAAGGTGGTACAGCTAGAAAGACAACCTTTTGAAGGAATCTCAAGTCAATTTGGATTGCTGTCCCTGGTATACTTCTTAATTGGAATTAGTAAAAATAATGATCCTGAAATAGCCATGGTATTTATAAATGTCATATACCAGAGAGCGCTCTTAGCTAACAGTATGTGGAATATTTATATTTCATATGCACACTATTAATACTAAATATTTTGATAAGCACTGAAAATAGAGAAAGGGAAGGAGAACAGCAAACATACTTTAAAAGTATAGCTATGTTTTCAGAAATGGAAATTGTGCCAAAGTTTACAATGCAAACATAAAGCTTTTAACAGCACTACTGTTTTGACAACCTATTCGGTGACTAATTTTAAATCTTATAGAAGAGATTAAATAATAACTTGTGACAAGCGCCACTCAATTTAAACTGAATAAAATTCTATATTGTTTTATAAACTTCCCAGTATACAATGGGCCGAAGACACTCAACTCTTGCTTCTCCGTGTGTGTGTCTTAGCTATTATGGGTGTCGTATATAGATTTTAATTCTCATGTGGACTTTCTTCTGTCAGTAAAAATAAATCCATTTAAATGTGCTTTGGAGTAGAGGTAAGAGGCATTACATAGTGCTTAATAATGTAATTTTAGGATTTCTTAAATTTTGGGTCAAACTTGCTATTACTATTCAGTATAGCTAAAAGTCATCATGAATTATTTGTCCAGATAATTGAGATGTATATGGTCCATAGAAGAACTTCAAATTAGATCACATTTGAGTTGACTTACACTTATGTCTATTTGAAATGTTAAAGCAGCCACAACTGTACTTCTTCTCTAGGACCCCTGTGTGATGCAGTCAGTCAGACGGGCATGGTATCATACAAACGCATCAACGAGAGACCGAAAACATGACAGCCACTACCTCCAATCTTGTTTCCTTCATTGTGGAGTCACGCACAGAAATGGGTGGAGGGCATTTTAGAAGAAAACCCACAGAATATGAATTCTGGTCATGAATTTGCCACAGTTTGACACTTGTGCAAGTCACTTCATCTATCTGTGTTTCTTTGTCAGAGAAAAAGAGCTTTTTCAATTTTGAAATTTGTGGTAAGTTACCAGTAAACAGTGTGCCAATTTCTAGACACTGCTTACCCAGCTCCACACAGCTGTAGGAACTCAGACATCTATCCTGAAGTTTCTATATTACCTGGCTCAGACCCAAAAGAAATGAGCCTTCCTCGTCTCTGAATTCCTGGGCACTCTTTTGAAACTTCTGTCCTTAACTCTATCTTTCAGACTTTGTCTACACGACTGGACTCCTACCAGATTTTCTTCTTGGACTAAAGTCCTCCCCCAAATGAGAACTTGCCTAGTTTTTGCCCATTTCTGCTCTTGGGGGCTGGGGGCTCTTTCCCACTCTTTGTCTGATCCTAAACAACTCAGCTCCTCTCATAGAGCCAACCCTCTGGAAGGTCGCTGACCCCTTCTACTGGTCTAAACTATCAAACAGGATTTTTGGGCAAGTGATGCTAGACTGGAGTTAAGCAAGGTTTGCACACTGTTTTCTGAAATAGGGCTTTTTTATTTGGGGGTGCTATAGTAGGAAAACCCCAGTTCACTGATCTTCCTGCATATGATATACTTTTTTTCCTCCCTAAAGACTACTGTTGTGGTCTCAGCATAATTCTCCGATGTCCCCATACAGATAAAAATGTAAAAAACATCACACCAAGCAACAAGTTAGACATGTCTATTTTTTCCCTAAGATTTGGCTATAAAAATGTACAAAAAGGCATTTTATATTTCACATAAATGGGGAAATAGCACTTTCCCTATAATAGTTGGAATGAGATTATTGAGCTTGTAGCTGCTATTTCTGGCATTTTCCTGAAGTTCCTCTGTTATACTTTGAGTATAGCCTGCTTATAAAAGGAAAAATTGTGCGTGTGTGTGTGTGCACACATGTGCACAAGAGTGTGTATACATGCTTTGAATTGGAAGGTTCAGATGAGATAGAGGTAGGGGTTACTCATTTCTCTGAGTATGTTAGATGAGCTATGGAATCAGAAAGGCATGAGATGAAATTCTAGTTCTGACACTTATTAGTTGTGATTTTGGTTAATTCAATTAAATTTTCTTGAGATTCAGTTTCTTCAATTGTAAAAATAATTAATAATACCTACTTCACAGGGTTGTGCTCACAATTAAATGTGATAATGTATATAAATTATCCCATCCATTGTAGCTGTTCCATAGACAGTTTATTTCTGACTTTTTCTTTTCTTTTCTTTTCTTTTCTTTTCTTTTCTTTTCTTTTTTTGTCATACATATTTATTATTCCTGAAGAACTAGTAAGTTCTCTTTGGCTAGAAATTAAGAGACACAACACCCATTGTATTCTCCTTGGTCTCTTTGGTGAATAGAGAATTCACCACTAAGTTTTGTGTACTATTGCCTCGACAGAGTTTAAGAAAACTTTTATTTCCTGTTTCTGACTCGTGTTAAATGTTTTGGCTTACTTGCACTAGGTTTTCATTGTGAGTTGTCTTAAATTCTTTTTGAAAGTAAGCAGTTACTAAATCAATATAAATATGTTCTTGGAATGCCAATACACTTAGAATTACTCACAAAACCATAAAGGGTACTTGGGAAAGTTTTTCAACATTATTCTCTTCTCAAATGTTCTTAAGGGTCATCTCCTAGCATTTATCCTATCAGATGTGATATCCATTGGAAAGAATGGCCTCAAGTTGGAGGTACCACAAAGTTTCATGGAGAAGTCTTTGCTGGCCCAGGGAGAAGATACACACATGTTGGCATGAAGAACTTATCTGGATTAAGGAATTCTCCTGTGATGTTAGCCCTTTACTAACTTTGTTAATTTTCTTTAGTTAGTTACATGGATCACTTGAGTAAAAGTCAATGGAAGTTAATATTTAGTAATCGGATCTCTTACTGACCCAGAGGTTTAAATGTCCTACATTAGGTAGCAGCTTTGGAATCTGGGGTATGCCTAAGTAAAGGGACTTTAAAAGCGGAGCTAAAAGAGTGGGGTTATAGAGAAATAGAGTAAAGAACACTGGAAAGAGGGAGGAGAATGGGGTAGTTTTAAGTATATTCATCCAAGACACCCATTTCCATTGGTCTCAGCTGTGTTGCCTTCTTTACTTCCTACTCATTGTATTTCCTTTTCATCAGGTTTGGTTCCTCTGCTATACTACTAACATGGAACTTCTTCATTTAACAATCAAATATTAGCATTTTACCAGGTCTAGCAGATCTGGTTGTAAAGAGTAGGTATGTCAAGTACACAGGTACAAACCAAGACACAGCTGGTTTAGTGATTGTTATAACTATTTCCACCACACTCTACACAACCTTCTTGTCAGTCAAGTTCTGAGGCTCTGAGAGTACACAGCACCTTTCACTGTGTGTCTAGAGTCATTATTTATTGGGTTGATTTGATTTCAAAGACCCAAGAGCATCACCCAGAATCAGGTTCATGGCCTGCAGATTATATATTTAATCATATATATATATATATATATATATATATATATATATATATATATATTTAAACAGATACAATAAATATAAATATATATATATTCAATCAGAATTTTCCACACTTTGCTTTGCATGGACATTTATAGTACACATTTGGACATTTATAATCCTAGTGGTTGTTCAAATGAACCCTCAATATACAGTTAATTCAAGGTGAATGAAAAGCTCCAATTTAACTTTTCTAATATTTTCAGTTATGGGGGATTTTTAAAACTTCCTGATGTTTCAGAAAATTTTTTCAAGGCTGATAAAAATCCCATGTCTTTATTATGTTATAAGGTCACTTGAATATTTTATAAATGTAAGGTAACTCTCCTTTACTAGACTTTCTGTGAATACAACTCTTTGGGACCCTCAACTTTGTAAGACAAATGAGACATTCAGTCTTTTAAGTGAGTTTGAAATGCTTTCTGTGATTGCTAAAAGCAATCAACCCCATAGCTTACTACCAAAGGACCCAAGTTTAAGGACCCAAAGTTTAACATTCAAAGAAGAATAACCTAACAACTACACAACAAGATAGCATTATTAAATCAAACTAAATAAAACTCCTTGAAGAAGTCATACAAAGAGAAAAATGGAAATAATTAACTATCCCTTAGTAAGCACCTGTCAAACATGATCAGATATTAATTCAGAAGTATTTAACTTTATACTAAACTTCCCTCAAATGTGTATCTGCTGGCATACACGTAGTGGAATAAATTCTACAATTTTGTCAATATTTGCAATTATGCAGTGTGTGAATTCAAATTTTTTCCATACTGAGCAATGAATACAAAATTTAGAAAAGAATGGAGGCTGGGGTTAATGCCTGCAATTTCTGATTTGATATGAGTGTGCTCATCAAAATGATGTTCGTCTCATTTACTTTTTAATAAGTAGATCCTTAAATTAAACTTATATACTTATGCCAATAAAACAATTATGGTACCTATTTTTTGTATTGGGGTTTCAATGAAAAATAAGTTTGGCCCAGGTCTATGACAGATTACAAGTAAAGAAATGTGTCCTGAGCTTCAGTTAGTGGAGTCTGAGAAGAAGAATATTAATGAATATTAATTAAGATTATTATTATTGTTTTTTATATGAAACTATTGTATCATCCCTCAGGGTGGGGCCTACTTTCTATTGGATTTTGCTCTGGAAATAGTTCTTTTATAATCAATTTTCAATACAGTTTTGTCTTTCAACAGTAACTATGTGTCCTGTGGGTAGGGCAGGTGATTTATAGTCCTAAAACCATGATTTTCTTCCCTGCCCAGCAGTTTAAAGTTTATTCTATGAGTCTTCATGCTCCTAGCCCCACCCCATGTGATTAAAGAAAGGCAAAAGTTGCAAGAGAGAAATTTATTTCCTCATTCAACTTTTACCTGGATGCTGATAGATAAGGGTTTTCAAATAAAGTTAAATATTCACAATATATTGACAATAAACTCCTTATTCTTTCCTCACATTTAAGACACATGCCTCAATGCCTGCTGTCTCTTAGCTTGGATTGCAAAATGCTCTTTTATGGTGGGTATACTTTCTAGCTTCTGTTAGACAAAAACAGAGACATCATCTATGGTTTTTGAAATGCACTATATGCTTTAGAAAGAATCAAAATGTATTTTCTTACAGATGCCCCCTGTCCAGATAATATTGGAAAGTGGATTTATGTTGTAATGAATGGTTTTTGATTTGTTTCACTTAGTGTAGCCGCAGAGGGGGACATTCCTAAAGGCAGGCTGTAAAGGGCACCATAAGGAAGACAGTCTGAGCATATTAAATGATTCCCCTAAATAGCAAAGTAATCATATGAACAAGTTTGGTAACCACAATAACTGACATTAGGAAATTTTCTGAGGAAATTCTCTGGTTCATTAAATACACTTAGATCTTGACAAATTAGGATTAATCAAAACACAAATTAACACTCCCTATGAAACACTAAACCTCAAGTGTGATTATCAAATAGATGATGCAAGTAATATGTTAAATCTTAAGTCTCTGCCTAGAGTACAGCCTTAATATTTTATAGCATTTTCTGACTCTGATAGAATCATTGCTTGCCATGTGGGCATTCAGCATTTGGTAAATCTTTACCACTTATACGATACCAAACCTTGCTTTTTGTTGTTTCTAGAAGCTAATGTATATCCCAATTTTGCGGTCATCCCAGATCATATTATTGCTATGGTTATGATTTATCATTAAGGAATAGGAAGCACATGTTTTTCATGTTTCCTTGGGGATTACATGTTTAATACTTCATGTTTAATCACTGATCATGATAGGTGGGTTCTTTTAGCAGTTTTAAACATTTAAATATACATAGCCCTAGTCTGAAGCTTAAACTGCTTTGCTATCTGCTTTCTTATTTTACCTTCATGTGGCTAATGAGAATGAGGAATTATTTTATTGTATAGGAAGGGTATCTTATCTGGCCAGAACGAAGTATTATGCAATCCCTGATGGGGGCCCTTATAAGCCTTGAGAAAATTAACTAATTTTCTATGTGTAAGTTTTCAACGTTTATCACATGGTTACATCATTCAGAAGCAAATCATGAACAGAACAAAAACTTGCCACACACAGACATGGAAAACAACGTCATAAATCCTGAACTGATTTTGATGCAAGTAAAGATTCCCTGAAAAATGAAACAGTTTTTCCTCCTGCTTCTTCTCCTTGCCTCTCTGGCAGCTCTCACCACCAGGTCACAGCATGATATGTGAGATGTTTCTTTGCTTTCACAAGGACACTCAAACTTTAAAGTGACCTCAATTAAGTCAGGGCCAAGGATGAGTTGGAGTGTGGGTAATGATGAGTAGGCAGAGAGGATTTATTGCTTTTACATACATGTCCTTGTTACCCAGACTCCGGAATTTTGCTAATTCAGCAACAGCCTGACTTAAAAAGGTGCATTAGGATTTATTGTATAAGGTCCCAAGGGGAAACAATGGAACCCACTAGGGTTTCTAAAGGTAATAAGAGGAAAGTGGATGCTGAGAAACAATTTCAGGACCTTACCCTCAACGCAACTCCTTGAGAGAGGGAGTGAGGGAAGGCATTGACAGAATATAACTATCGTGGGATCTACTGGATGCTTTGCAAATACTTCTTCCCAAGTGGATTGATTGTAACTGACTTGAGCTTGCTCACAAAAAAGGAGAAGGGGGTGAAATCTTCCAGGTAATGAAAAGAATGATTTAAGTACCACTTTGTACTTGACACGTCATCTTGAATTTAAATCTAGTTTTATGTTTCAGAAACATCCCTCATGTGATAATATTTTAGAAGCAAATATTTTGATTGACTTGTCAACTTTATATAAGGAATAGAGAGTGGTGATTTACCTCATTTTTATATGTGAAAGCTGAAACATAAATGTATTAGGGATTTTATTTGTGGAAGAACTAAGACTTCAAACTTAGTCTAGGATTCTATCAACTATAGTGTCTTGCCACAGCTGTCCATTTGATTGGATTTCTAAAGTTGCTCCCAATATGTTTCCAATTCATTTAATTTAGCATAAATGTCATTTTCACTTTGTACCAGTTAGGGTATTTGTTCCTCAGAAAGATTAGGGCCAGACAGCAATTCCAATTGTTTTCTAAAGAAAGCGATGACTATATCAGCAATTGTATAATTTTTTACAAAATAGGAAAAGTTCTCAAAATAGTAGAAGGTCTCTTCCTCCTGACATACTTCTCTTCTGTAAAATGTGTTGATTCTTGCTACCTCAGCACTCTGAATGTTCCAGATATTGTCCCTGCCCATTTCTACTTCCCATCAACTGAACTTTAAATCAGCTGTCTATGTTCTGAAACCTATTTATGCTGGCTGTTCTTGTTGGTGGAATTATATAATTTAATCATATTTTACTTAAGAGAGTAAAATATGTGTAAAAAAGAGAGCAGATGTCCCTCATCCCCATGACAATAAAGCTAAATGTTTTGGAAAATCTTTATAAAAGTTGAGTCATTTTAAACATCACAACTACAGATCGCTTCTACATTAAGTGTAAGGTGCTTAAACATTTATAAAAGTAGAAATGTTATATAATCCATTAACTCTGACTATAATCCAAAAAATTAGAAAAATATTAAAAAGTGACCAGAAAATCAGAAATACATGGAAATTAAGAACCACACTCTATGATAACCTTCTCATCAAAGAAGAAATAATGTAGAAAGCATTAAAGGAGAAAGTGTCATATCAAAACCCATGAAACCACAGAAAAACTTGCACTGAAAGGAGACTGTATAGTCTTAACACCATTATTATTACAGAAGAAAGACTCAAACAATAAAAGACCTTATTACAATGTTAAAAATAATAAGAAAACCCACAGAAAAAAAAGGGAATTAATGAAGGCAGACTCTGGAAATAAAAAGAATAGTAGCAAGTATAAATTCATGCAAAGGCTAGTTCCTTGAACAAAATCCAATGGAATTTATAAATCTTTCAAAAGCCTGCTATAGGAAAGGAGAGAGAACAAAAATATGCAAGTTTAGGAATGAGAAAGCAGATGTACCTGTTGATACAGAAAATACTCAGTGAGTTAGAAGAGTCTTACATGCAATTTTACAACTTGGAAAGCCTAGTTGAAACGGATGAATTCTTCACAAAATATACATTACTGATAATGACCAAGGAAGAAATAGAATACATAATTACCATAGTAGAGTTGGAATGGTAATTAAAGACCTACTATGAAAATTTCCAGGACCACATGGTTTTACAGATGATTTCTTTCTAACAGTTTAAGAGCATATAAGTGTATACCAATATCATTATAAAATAGATGCAAAATTCTAAATAATTTACTAACCAACAAAATCAATAAAGACCCAGAAACTCTGCAACCAAGTAGGACTGATTCCAGAAATGCAAAGATATTTTAAAAGTATTAGTCTTAATGGTGAAGTTATTTTTATAACTTCAGCTATTACTATTCAAAATGGTTTTGGAGGATCTAGTGAACTAGAAATCATAATACACATTTGAAAAGAGAGAATGGATCTATTTCTTTTTGATGCTGATATGACTGCATATCTAGAACATCCAAGAGTAAATCCTCAAGGAAATCCGTCCAAGCGCCCAAACTAAACCAAATTATATTAAACTAAGAAAAAGTCCTATCAAAACAAGACAGGGAATTTGTTAAGGTGGCTGTAAAGAAGATGGTTTCACTCCTTATTATGTATAAGCAGGTAAAAATGGAAATGTGTAATGTATTTCATTTGTTCAACTGACTATGCTATATAAAATTTAAAAATAAATTTAATAACAAATATAAGAGTTTCTAAGAAGAAAATTATAACATTTTATTGAGGGAGATTTTATTTTTAAAATCTAAACAGGTGGTTCTCAATCCTGGCTACATACTAGAATAGACTTATAAAAATACTGATGCTCAGACTTCACTATAAGCAATTCTGATTTAATTGTTGTAGAGTTGATTTGAAAGCACTGAAATTTGTTTAATGCATTTCAGATGATTTTAATGTGCCGCAAGTGTGAGAACTTAATATTTAAATTCCAAAGTTATGTGAAAATCAATGTAAAATTCATAGGACGGAAAGAGATAGCAGCAGGCTTACAGTCCATTCTCTATCTTTTCTGAGGAACACCTGGAAAGAAAAGTGACCAGTCAATGACAAAACAGTAGTGACCTGCTTCTGGCAAACACACTAAGGGTGTGGGGTACTTCCTATCTATGGAGTGTTCTTAGTAGGATTCACGTAATATAAATTACTTAGGATAAACATCAATAGATTATAAGATTACAAGACATGGCTTTCTGGAAAATGTCATGTAGGCTATGTAACTTCCAGACTATAAAATGTAGAAGTTTAGTGACCAAAAGAGTTTCATTTGCTTACGTGTTATGCCATTACATACACTGTTTAAGGACCTCCTATGTTACACTGAGCCAAAACACATACTAATATGATAAGGAAGGATCATCATGTTTTGCTTAAGCCCCATGATTACATACATTCTTGAAATTGTTGGTAAATCTTGATATTGGTTACAATTTCTGACTCTCCTTAGCCAGAGTTGACAATCTGATCTTTGGGTTATCTCAAAAGCCAACATGGAGTTTGTTGTAATTGAATAAAAATAGTCATATATCTTATCTGGAAGAATAAGTACTCTCAAGTAACTAGGGAAATAAGAAAGACAAGATTAGTTAGGGTTGACCTACTTTGTCAGATATTAAAGCACGTATCAATCCACTAAGTACAAATCATTATTATATTGCCATAAGAATGAACTAATAGAGACCATTTGACAGTAAAGGTATGTACACCAATTATATCTGACAATTTAATGTATAAATAAGGTGGTATTTGAAATCGATAGAAAAAGAATGACTTACTTATATTCTACCAGTACTACCTTCTACTCATGTAAAGAAAATAATTTACAAGACTACATTTCAAACAGAACACAGAATTTTCTTTCTAATTACACAACAAAATTTATAAGAAAACCTGGGAAACTACTTGTATAATCCATAGGTTTAGCAGGAACTTTGAAAATCAGGACAAGATCTCTGAACTATATAAGAAAAGTTGACTAATTGGACCATATCTAAAAAAAAAAAACCCAAACTTTTAAATTCTAAAGATATTTTTAACAAAACCAACATGTTGAAAAGATACTGGAAACAAATTACAATATAGATGACAAATAAAGCATTAGTATCTGTAATTCATGAAGATGTCTTATAAAATGATAAGAAAAAGGTAACCAAAAACTATGCAAAAATGCTACCATATATAGGTAATTTATAGAGGAAACATCCTGATTAACCATATCTGCTTTGTTATAATGCTCTGACCTCACTGCTTGGTGTCTGCTATTCAATATTAAGCACTGGTCACAGACAAAGCAGACAAAATTAGAGTTAGATTCTGGGTTAAATCTCCCATCTTAGAAAACACGACTAATGACACAGTTTCTGGGCATTCTCATAGTTAGAACAAGTGAGGGCTAGAAATGGAACTCCATGATTCAAACACAATAATTATATCTATGTGGAGCCCAAGATGCAAACAAAAAAGAGGATTTTTGTTTTGCTTTGTTTTATTTTTGTTTTTTTTAGGAATATCTGCTACGAAAGAGGCAATGAGTAATTCTTTTTTCCATTCATACTCATCCCCATGGATAGCAATATGTATAAGCCAAGAAAAACAATTAAAATATATGTAAATTCTGTGAATAGTGAGGCCTTAAGTCTGTAAGAGCAATTGGCATGGATGAACTTACTTTTGCTTATTTTCACCCTTAAAAAAATGACTTAAAAAACTCTGACATATTGGGTGGAATATTGACATATCCATTTCAATATAAATATCCAGGCCCCTGCAATGTCTCAGGTAATTCTTCCATTAAAGAAAATATTGGACTTTTATTTTGGGAGAAATTGTGAATGGCTTGATTTCATTAAGTTTGATAAATGCTGAGTTACTCTAATATCTGAATTAAAAGGGATTTAAAGTCATATTTACAAAGAACATTTTAAAACTGAGTTTTGATGACTCTGTATTTTTACAAAGAGTATTTTAAAACTGAGTTTTGATGACTCTCTGTATTTTTATTATTGGTTAAACCTGTGTGGAATATTAAGCGATCTTAAAATTGAATTGAGTTTAAATTACTCCTGCGTTTCTACAACTCCAAAGAAAGTATCTGAAAACATGTCACATTCTCCAGCATGAAAAATTGCCCTCTCGAGTCCTGTTTGAATAGTACCATTATTTTAAAGAGTTAAAAAGTTATTTGAGACATCATTTCCACTATCCTACTACTGGACGAGGAACATTATTAATGAATGAAGAAACTGTAGTATGTTCATTGCCTCAGTGTGCTCTGTCTGCAATGACTGTTTTTCATGTGTAAAGCCTGAGGTCATGCTGTCATTTCTCTTGGCTCAGAAACCACTAGAGATAAGATCTTACTGTTAAGAACTCCCTTTGCGTAGAAGCAGCATGGTGTCTGCTGTAAATAAGTCCTTCTTGATGATGGTTGGAGACCCGGATGAAGTGACCACAATCATTTGTGAAACACGATTGAGCACATACCATTTGAGACCAGAAAATACCAGATGCCTGTCTTAAGCTTGCTAGTGTTCATGTTAGGGGGCTCCAGATGGCATTTCTTGTTCTCTGTGGTATTGTTGAGACTTCAGAGTGAGTATCTTGGTGAAAAATAGGAAGGACATGTGCCTTGTCCTTTCTTAGGCACCTGTTGTTCAGGTACTGGCTACAGTGGGCGGTATGCGTGCTAGGAGGAGATTCCTTGCTAGTGCAAAATTTTATTCCCTACATAATTTCTGTGGAGCCAGGCAGCTCCTGTTAAATAATCAACATGCCTATAAAAACATCTTTTTAAAGTACATTGTAGACAACTATTTTAATTCAACTCTTAAAGGTAAGTAGGTATTTCTTTACAGAAAACTAAAAGATATCACCAGTCCTAAGGATCATTATCATTTAAATGCAGGTTTTTGCCAGTCTCCATGCCCTATTTCTAAATGTGCGAATTTATTTGCTAGGCTGTGTAGAGAAGCAGCATGTCTTTCAAAGTTTGGCAATATTTTCAAGGCTTTTTGCTCATTGACTGCTGATTCCGAACCTGCGCTTTTTTGTCAAAATATTACTGGTCAAACAAAAAATAATCAAGCATTTTACAGGCTCACCAATGTAAAAATTGTGTCTTGCTATTGTTATCTTTCAATGTAAGCGATTTTGTTTTCTGAAGAATTCTTAGAAACAGAATCCTTGCCTACTAGAGGAACAAATATGAGGGCACCATATTTTTAATCATTTTATTAAGCTTTATGACTAATGAATCGAAGGTTTTTCATTGACTTTATTTATCAACTTGACTATATAAAAGATCATTAGGAAAAGTTAAGGGGGGGATAAAAACAATATGGTGAAGACAAGCCATGCTATTTTGTATATTTTGCTTTACATTTCCAATGAGGTTTAATGTCACAATGATTATTTTTATATGAGTTGCTGACTGAAAGAGCTCAGGCCTTTCACTATGGTGTATCAAAATAGTCTGTGAGTGAAGGAGATTTGAATGTAAAGGTCTGGCATAGATGAAGTCATTTCGGTAAGTGTAGAGAATGGGTATAACAAGGTTTTTGTTGGTATAGAGTTAGATTGTGAATGAAGATATAATCAATGTTAGTAGTTAGTAGTTAAGTAGATAGTAGCTAGTAGTAAGTAGTAGTAGTAGCAGGTAGTTAATAGCTAGTAGTTAAGGTCAGTAGTTAGAGTTAGCAAGGGTACTCTGATGGTCACAGAGGAGCTAGAAAAGAGCCTTGGAAGGAAAGGAAATCAGAGTTTTCACTTAGATGCTCCTTAGACATCATATCAACTCCAAAAAGTAAGAATTTCAATTAAACAATATGCCATTATTTATTAATTTCATTTCCATTATGATTGGCTTTGTTTGTTGGGGGCATTACAAATGAATGCTTTGTCACTGAGAGTTCCACTGTAGTTCTAAGCATTTTTAGCCTACTAGGTTGACTCTTGATTGAAATCTCTAAAAATTCTCCCCTTCTTCAGTTCTTTTCTTATTTTATACCTCCTCCCTTCTGAGGACTTAATCTATCTCTGCTTAACCGAGGAGACTGGACCATGCAGTGCTAGTGCCACTGAGTTTTCGCCTTTATACCTCAAAGCCAGTGCCTTTGCCCTTTCTCTTTTCATTCCTGCCTGTTTTTAAGGAAAACTTGTCTATCTACCCTGCTGAAACATTCATCCATTCCTCTTCCTAGGTTCTTATTCCAACACCTTTCTATGTCTGTTTTTCAAAATTTTCTCCATTAATGCCTCAGGATAAAAAAGAATTGTCAGTCATTCCTTTTCTTCGTAAAATAAATTAAATGAAGTTTATTTCTGGACTACCTGCCTTAATTTCTGGACTACCTGCCTTAATTCTTCCAAGTGGTTCTCCACATATGATCCTCTATTCTTGTTCTAGATTTTATCTGAAATGATCCTCTTCTGTTCTCTGCCATCAACAATTCATCATCAAAGAAAACTAGAAGCCCACTCAGAAAGCCAAAGATTAGGCAAGAGATAGGTTAGAATCTCCATCCTCAAGCAGAAAAACTACCATAATAATTGTTCTATACATTTAGCATATTTGAGTTCTGGTTTTAAACACATTTGACAATGACAAGTGTAATGAAATTGCAGAGAGGTTAAGTGACTTGTCCAAGATTAGTGGCAAATGGAGAGCTAGTGTTTAGGTCTTCTGAATTTCTATTCCTAGTTTGTTTTATATTATTAGGCGTTACTAAAATTTTTAAGGTAAGAAATGAAATTCTTCATTAAGTGTTCATAAAGTTTTTTCTTCCATGTCAATATATCCTTAAATTCTGAAGGAGTTTCTGTCATAAATGATTTATTTCTCTCATTCAAAATGATGTATAGAGGATGGTTTTGGGGCTCTTCTTCATTCTAGCCAGGCTCTTGTATGTGATATGAAGAAACTTGCCTCTACACTGACATGGAAGATGATTTTCAGTTCTTGCCCATGTTGTAACTAAAATCAATGTTGGATAGTGTCAGAAAGTTTTAGACTGGGTCAGAGGACAGCTCTGATTGGGGGAAATTTCTTGAGATACCTTCAGCCTTAATCTGAGAAAGTATCTCCTTTTCCCCTAATTAGTCAAATTTGGGGGAGAAGCAGGCAACAAGTTGCCAGAATTGACCTATAGACATTTTTGAGATAATTTTCACTATTCCTAAGCCTGACATCAGATACAAAAGAACACTTTCCTTTCTCTAACTGCATTCCCCTGACCCTTTTCCTTTTGTACTTGGAACCATTTTGTTCAATTGAAAGGGAGCTCATAAATGTCCCCTGAATGCTTTTGGTTCTGGAACATTCTGGCAATAGCTATTTCAAAAAAAGCAAAAAATATAGGGAATAAGAAATATGGCTGCACATTTTAGATAGATTATTTTCTATGTTTTGAGATCTTGAGGAATCAAATGTTTTGGGTTATGAAAAATAACTGAGTCAATTAATACAGTGTGATTGGAAAACTTGTACCTCATTTTGACATGGCTGAACAGTAAAAAAAAAAAAATGACCTGAAATGTTTCATGAGAAATTATATTTAAGGTTATACTTAAACAAAATAATATGAAATGGTATAAAATACAACAGTTTGATGTACTTTTATGTATCACAATACATAAATTAAAATCACTTTAAATTATTACTAAATTACTATTTAGTTAACAATAAATTAATAAGACACAGGGATTATAACAATGTGGTTTGGAGGTAAAAAAAATCCACTTTGATTTCTTCTTTTTTTAAATCTTTCAATAGTCTAGGAGTACAGTTGCTTTTCTCTAACTTTTTTTTGTACATTGTGCTTAATAAACAAGCATCTTCCATTTGCTGAGTTTTCAGTTATCTTGCACTTTGATTTTTTACTCACTTTGTAGTCACAAGATGAGAAATGTAGACACTGTGTACAAACAAGAAGTTCGTGCAAAGTCAAGCTCTCAAAACCACATGCAAGACTCAGTGGCACATGGTTTAGAGCTCACACACTCCAGGATCATGTAATACAGGCATGCAGATGGGAGGAAAGAAAAGCACCTACATCATGAAAATAGAGGATGATGAAAGAGAATGACATTTCTTTATGACAATTATCTAATGCAAACCGTATACCCATAACCTTTACCAGATTGGAGGAAGGAGCAGATAAGTGCCTTTTTGTGGGGAGGGGGAAACTGTATATAAATATTACTAGAGGTCAAGTTGCTGTTAAAGTTAAGGATTTCTATTCTGTACTTGGCCTCTTCCAGGTTTTCTTCCCCAGTTCCTTGCTTTGTTTTTCCTCTGCTACATCATGCAATAAAGATCAGAACTAACATTGGAAATCACTTAACAAGCTCTAAACCTGACATAACAAGGGTGTTCTCCACAATTTACACGAGAATTAAATTGGATATAAATACCTCCTGTTCTTACCGGTGGGTGTTGTGATTCCATGTATTAAGGTGTGAAGCAGACAGGAAAGAGATAAATCTTTCATAAGTACATTGTAAGTAGGCAAGTGGTATATAAACCATATTCATAGGTAATAGAGTCAAACAATGAAAGGTAAATAGTTGTCAAAAAATAGACTTTATCACAAAAATGGTCACAAAACTAGTTATATGGAGAGGGGAAGTACAATAAATAATTGTTGATCACTGTTATTAAAATAATCTGGCAGTATGGAACAACAAAATTGAGTGACACGTGTTTTGATTAAAAATTCTTGACACTGCTTCAGCCAACCCAGCATTAGAGAATCCCCAATAGTTTCTGATGCTGATATCTTTGTTCAACAATAATACAGATGGAAATATATCAAGTGATCCATTTGTACGTGCTTTCTTATGAGAAAAAAGTGTTATCTTAGTGATATCAATTTATCAAATGAATTTTCACAAGTAACTTTGGGATAATTAGAAATAACACATGGAATTCAGTCATGCTTTTATATGAAATGTGCTAACTGATTAGCTTTTCAAATTACAATTTTTATAATGCATGTCCTTACTTCTCAGTCAAATAAATCACACACAGCTTTGGTAAACTTATCCTTATATGGCTTTCAAGTTGGGAAATATTTGCAATGCCTTCTGTCCTTTGACTTCTAATTTTGAACCTTTCCTTTTTTATTAAAATATTACTGGTCAAATAAAAAATGTCAATCTAAATTGGATAGGTTCACTTATGTAAAAATTGCATTATGCTCTTCATGTCATTAAATGTGAATGGTTTTATTTTCTGAAGAATTCTTAGAAACAAGGTCCTTGCCCAGTGGAGGAGTTGATAGATGGGAGGACATCATATTTTTAATCTTCTTAATAGGTCTGTGATACACTATAGAATTTGGGTGTGTCACATAACCTATCTTTAGGAATCAGTCTCTATAGCTAAACAGGTCAAAAGAATGTGTGCAATTCACCTAATAATAAAAAGTGCTCTTTAGAGCATGGTCATGCTATCAATTATGTTGATTTTTAAGAACTGATATAAGTGGGAAGAATTATGAAAAGTGATTGTTGATACTGAATTTGCTTAAAAGTTTTGAAGAATTCCATATTTCCCCTTTGAAAGGAAAGATGCATTAAACCAGGTAGAGTAAAAGGGCACATAGTTAATTGTTGTAAATATAGAAAAATTTATCCTTAACGGAAACATGAAACTTCCTATCATGAAATGTTTATGGCATGCTTAAGCTCCCTAACCTCTCCCACAAATCCTCAAAGTGTCCTGTTTTTTTGTTTTGTTTTTTTAAGGAATGTTAACTTTGGATTTCTGTTTAGAGGTAGCATAGTGGTTGTTACTGTTTACTTGTTCAATCTTAATGCACATGGGTCCAACTATTTTCTGGGGTGCTGGCAGCTAGGACTGTGGTGGAAGCCCAAGTCCTACGTTAGCAATATTCTCTCTAACTGGAAGTGGGAACTCTACTACACACAGTTATATCAGTTTGCATCATGTTATAATGCCTTTGCCACACAATATAACTAGATATAGCACCATGCAATGCCATGAATTGAGAATGAGAGACTATCTCCAGGGGAGAAAATAAACATCCGAGAGGAAAACAAAAGCAAGGGGTTCAAAGCTGGTGAGATTGGCTTTCCCATTTGGACTGTAGCTATAATGCCTGAGGTACTTGCATTTTGGAAAACAGAAATACATACCATGTTCATGTCAATGCCATTGGTGTATGTCCACGCGTGCTGAAAATATTCTTCAAGCCGTTGCCTCAGAGGGTTGGGGATTTGGTGAAAGCGAATGAACTCTTTCACTCGAAGCATTTGCATGTGGTACCTGGCAGTTCCCGAGTATAGTCTTTGGATAATCGCAGATACATTCCCAAAAATGCTTGCATACATTAATGCTGAATTGGATAAAAAACAAAGTTATGGGGGAAGCTGCACTTGGGCATTATCATATCTTGTGAGAATCTCAAGTATGTAGATTTTTTATTATCTCAATCCAGTTGTAAGGATTTACCACTGGCTCATGGGGAAAAAATAAGTTAAGCCTATACTGTTGTAAATTTTATAATTTTGATGACAAATCTAGAGAGGAAAAGTCTCCAAATTCACCATGGATTCTAAATTAAAAGATAAACTCAGGTTGTTTATAATATCAGCCTATGATCTGGAGTATTGACTAGAGATAAAATTGCCTTTAATAGAACAAACATTTTCTTTGTAATGTAATAAGGATATATGTCATAGGTTTACTATAGATATGTTTTTTGGAACTGGAGTTAAAATGTTAATTTTTAAACTGTGATATCTCTGCCTCTTGGCCTCAAACCCAGCCTTTTAATATTAAAAATCTATTATAAATCTTTTTTGAATACTTTGGTTTTGCTAAGGAATGATAAATTGTTTTAAGGAACTCGTAATTTCCTTAGAGTATTTGTATACAATTTTTTAATCTTTTAAAATTAATTTTTACAGTATTTTTACATGAGAAATAGATATCACTGGCTTAGGGTATGAGGATATAATTTTATTTTTGTAGAAAAAAGCAGGATACACCTTTTTCCTTCATCTGTGCAAAGAAAGAAACTGCTATAACAATCCTTGCTATTCGTTTTGGTACTTAGGTTGAGTACCCTTTTAAGTGGCTTCTGAGCTAGATCTTTATGATTCAACATAAATTTTTTTAGTATCTTCTCTTTCCTTTTATGTTTGTATTCAGTTTCTAGTAATTTTAAAAAAGTGCTATATTCTGTGCAGAAAGTCAAATCATGGGGCACCTGGGTGGCTCAGTCTGTTAAGCATCTGCCTTCAGCTCAGGTCAGGATCCCAGGGTCCTGGGATCGAGCCCAGCATGTGGCTCCCTGCTCAATGGGGAGCCTGCTTTTCCCTCTACCTGCCACTTCCCCTGCTTGTACTGTCTGTCAAATAAATAAATAAAGCTGTAAAAAAAAAAGTCAAATCATGATACATGGTCTGTAATTTAATCTTTGGCCGTGTGTCAGAAACTTAGAAAGTAGCATGTGTTTAAGACACTGGAACTGCTCTATCCTGAGCAGGTGGCAAAAAATGAACACCTTAAATTGTTTGATTCAACTGTATTCAACCAACAAATCCACCCCCTACCCCCCACACACTTTACAAACCATTTCTTTTCTTTTCTTTTTTTTTAAATTTTCTTTATTTATTTGACAAAGAGAGAGACAGCCAGCGAGAGAGGGAACACAAGCAGGGGGAGTGGGAGAGGAAGCAGCAGGCTCCCAGCAGAGCAGGGAGCCCCATGTGGGGCTTGACCCCGGGGTCCTGGATCACGCCCTGAGCTGAAGGCAGACACTTAACAACTGAGCCACCCAGGCGCCCCTACAAACCATTTCTTCTATAAACCACTTAATCATTTTTGAAGTAGATTTTGGCCAGATTCAGGTTAAGTATTTTAAAACAACTTATCTTCTTGGTTATTTGCTTTCTTTTCCATCGTATCTTTGTCTCGTGGTTAGTATGGTCCTTATTTACCATAGATATCCCAAGTAGGAGAATGTCACAGAAAAAGGAGTGGCCCTCTTGTTTTTATTTATTTAAAAGGATGAGAGCTGGGGAGATCTATAATAAGCCTGAATTGGGATGTGTGAAAGACAATAATGCTCAGTAAGGTAGACAAGCTGTTGAGGTTGGACTTGGACCTTCTACAGAAAAAAGATTGGAGCCTAATTTGAGTAAATGAATCGTTGATTAAGAAGAGAGTTAGCTGTCTATGGCCATACCACCCTGAATGCGCCCTATCTCGTCTGATCTCGGAAGAAGAGAGTTAGCAATACATGCCTGAACAGATTCTTGTGATTCAAGGAGAGTCGTGTGAAAAGTGTATTTTACTCTTCCTAATTGTAGTGTTGGAAATATTTATGTATGCTGTTATGTCTCCAAAGTATTTATCATTTTTTTCAGGAAATAGTTTAGTTAGTACAGATTAAGTTCACTTGATTTAATCAGAGGGCACATAATCAATGCCAGTTATTTTACCTAAACCATATAATCACTTGGAGGAGAGTCAGGGAAAACCTTATTTTGTTTGTAATAAATACTACGGTTTTATTTCCATATTGTGGTTTTATCTCCATACTGCCATAAAAATGAACCAAAATATTAGTTTGGGTCATAAACAGGTATTTCCACTTGTTGACAAGAGGGCAAAATCTAGATTATAAGCATATAGTTGAATACATGAATAACATGTATTTCTCTGAGGAAATTCTATGTGATGGTTTTTTAAATTATAATGAAGGCATGAATTATTTTTTTCTAATTTTTTAGGAGCAACTGTAGCTAAAAGCTGTAAGCAAGAGAGAAGCACAGCATAATCATATTCTTTATATATCATTTAGTTAATGCCCATCAATTGGCATAAAATATGAGTCAAAAGCAAGATTGCAGACTATATAAGGACATTTCTCTCCTCAACTCAATATTTTACTTAGCTTTCCTCAACAGAGTGTTCTAATTTCATCAAATGGTTTGTTTTAGGTTTAGATAATATAGAAATAAAGCAGGTATCTCCTAAAATTTCCTTCAGCGCACCACACCCAAAATCTGATATGCTAACCAAACTAATAAATTTAGTTGGTCATTAGGCACTAACTGAAATGTGCCAACAGAACAAATACGCTTGTTTTCTACCTATTACACAAACTTTTAAGAAGTTTTAACTTAAAAATTTAGATGTTATAATTAGTGTAATTTACATATAATAAAATAAACCCATCTTAATTGTACAGATCAATTAATTTTGACAAACATATACGCTGCTATAAACACAATTAATATATAGAACATTTCCATCACCCCAAAAGATTCTCTTGTGTTCATTGGCTGCCTACACACTCACTTTAGAACCTAGACAATCACTGCACTTTGATGTATGTCATTACAGATTAGTTTGCATTTCCTAGGTTTTTGTATAAATGGAATCATAATATATATATATTTGTGTCTGACTTATTTTGTTCAACATGTCTTTGAAATTAATTCTGTTGTTGCATGTTTCAGTAATTTGTTCTTTATTTTTCACTTTAGTTTGCATTCCATGGCTCTACCAGTTTATCTCTTCTGTTGACACAAATCTCACTGTTTCTAGTTTTTGGCTATTATGAGTAAAACTGCCATGAACATGTATGTACAAATTTTTGTGTGGGCACATATTTCCATTTCCCTTTAAACACCTAGGAGTGGAATTGTGCGGTAAAGTTATACAAACTTTATAAGAAACTACTAGACTGTTTCTCAAACTTGTGTCAATTTATACTCCCTCCAGCAATTATGACAATATCAATTGTTCCCAACTCAACAGCTGGTATTGCCAGGCTTTCATTTTAACCTTGTAGTGGGCATGTAATATCTCATTAGAGTTTTAATTTGTATTTCCTGATGACTAATGACATCTTTTCCTGTACTTATTGGCCATTTATGTATCTTGAAATGTCTGTTTAAATCTCTCACTCATTTTTTTTAAATTGAGTTGTCTTTTATTAAAATTGTAGGAAATTCTTAATATATTCTGGATACAAGTCTTTTTTTTTAGATCTAAGTATTGAGAATATTTTCTTCTAGTTTATTATTTGCTTATTCTTTTTCTTAACAGCGTCCTTAGGAAAGTTAAATTTACTAATTCTGATGAAATCCAATTTATCAATTTTCATTGTATGGCTCAGGATTTTTTTGTTTCAGTTTTGATAATTTGTATCATTCAAAGAACTTTCCTATCACATCTAAATTGTCATACTTATTATAATAAAGTAACTCATAATGTTATTTTATTATTCTTTTAATATCTTTGTAATGGGTAGTAATATCTCTCCTTTCATATAAGACATTGATAACTTATGTTTTCTGTGTCATCAGTCTAATTGGAAGTTTATCAATTTTATTGGTCTTTTAAAGGGCCAGAATATACTACCATTCATTTTCTCTAATGTTTGTATTTCTATTTTATTAACTTTTGCTTTTATCTATGCTATTTCTTCTACTTACATGTTTATTTGCTTCTTAAAATAGAAGCTTAGATCTTTGATTTTAGACCTTTCTTTTTAAATAAAAATATTTAACACTACACATTTCTCTCTAAGCACAGTTTTAGCTGTCTCTTACAAATTTTGATACATTTTATTTTCATTTTCATTCAGTTGAACTATTTTCTAATTTTCCATGTGATTTTTTCTTTGAACTATAGGTTATTTGGAAGTGTATTACCTACTTTCTTTCCAAATATATGTATCTATCACTCTTCCCTTCCCTTCCCTTCCCTTCCCTTCCCTTCCCTTCCCTTCCCTTCCCTTCCCTTCCCTTCCCTTCCCTTCCCTTTCCTTTCCTTTCCTTTCCTTTCCTCACCTTTCCTTTCCTCACCTTTTCCTTCTCTCTCTGTCTCTCACTAATTTCTGGTTTCTCTTTTGGTCAGAGATATACTATGTATGATTCAAAACTTTGAAATTTGTTATTTCTTTTTGGTTCAGAATATGACCGTGTTGAGGCGCCTGGGTGGCTCAGTTGGTTAAGTGTCTGCCTTCAGCTCAGGTGCTCAAGTCACGATCCCAGGGTCCTGGGATCAAGCCCTGAGTTGGGCTCCCTGCTCAGTGGGGAACATGCTTTTCCCTCTGCTGTGCTCTCTGTCTGTCAAATAAATAAATAAATAAAATCATAAAAAAAAAAAAAGAATATGACCTGTCTTGAGGATTTGATTTAGTCCAGCATATGGTCTATCTTTGGTGAATGTCCCACAAACACTACAAAAGAATGTGTATTCTGCTGGTATACTATAATTGCCAACATGTCAAGTTAATTGATAGTATCATTCAAGTCTTTTATCTCTACTGATTTTCTGTCTCTTTATTCTATGAAACACAGAGGGAGGAGTGTTAATTGCTAACTATAACTGTAGATTTGTCTTGTGGATTTGTCTATTTCTCCTTTAGGTTTGGTTAGTTTTTGCTTAATGTAATTGCTCTGTAATTGGGTGTCTACACACTTAGGACAGTGGTGTCTACTTTGTCTCTGGTAATAGTCCTTGTCCTCAAGTCTTCTTTGAAGTCAATACTGCTCCTTACATTTTCTCATTAGTGATTGTACATACAACTTTTTCCATCTTTTTGTTTCACCTGTCTCTTTATATTTTAAGTGTTTTCTTTAGATAGTGTATGGTTGAGCTATTTTTCAAAATAGTCTGACAATTTCTGCAATTCAATGAGAGTTTAGCTCACTTATATTTGATGGAATTATTAATGTGGCTGTGTTTAAATCTACCATTTTGCTATTTGTTTTCTCTGTGTTCCCATTTCTCTTATTTTCTATCTTTTGGTTTTATAACTTTCATTATTTAATTTCATCTTCCCTATTGCCTAGTTAGCTGTGCTGTAGGAGTCACAGTAAGTGTTTTTAACTTATCACTCTGTACCTTAAATAATATAATACCTCTTCATGTATAATGTAGGAATCTTGCAATAACATATTTCCATTCCCCCTTCCCATTTTTGTACTATTATTGTCACATTTTTAATTCTACATATGTTACAAAACCCAAAATTCATTCTCCTAATTTTTGCTTTAAAACTTGTTTTTTGAAGACATTTAAAAATGAGAAAAAATCTTTTAAATTTATCTACATATTAACCTTTCTAGTGTTCTTCATTTGTTTTCTGGATCCAAAATTTTCATCTTAATCACATTTTCTTTTCATCTGAAAAACTTTATAATTTCTTATACTCTGCTTGTGATGAATTATGTCAGGTTTTGTTTGTCTGTCACTTTTGAAGGATAGATTAATTGAACCAATATTTCTGTGTTGACAGATTTTGTTTTTCTTTCAGCACTTGAAAAATTTTATTACATTGTCTTCTGGTTTGCATTATTTCTAATAAGAAATATGTTCTCAACCTGATGTTTTTCCTCTGCACATGATGTGTCCTATTTTTTCCCCTCTGGTTACTTTTAAGACTTTTTCTTTTTATCATTAGTTTTCAGTAATATGAATATGGTGTGCTTTAGTGTGTGTGTGTGTGTGTGTGTGTGTGTGTGTGTGTGTGTGTGTGTTTAACCTGTTTAGGATTCACTAAATTTCTTGGATCTGTGGTTTATAGCTTTTATCAATTTTGGAAAAATTTCAGGGATTAAAAAAATTTTTTTTCTTGTTCCCTTCCCCATTTTCTGGGAGTCCACATACAGATTTGTTAAAGTGCTTGGTATTGTCTGCTAGCTTCATCATTTCTGATAATTCTGGTTCTAAGCTATTATTTGTTTTATTAAGATATAATTGACATACAACATTATATTAGTTTCAGAAGTACAACATAGTGATTTGATATTTGTACACAGTCAGAAATGACCATCACAATAAGTCTAGTTAATATCCATTACCACACATAGTCACAAAGTTCTTTTCTTGTGATGAGAACTTTTAAGATTTTTTCTTTTAGCTACTTTCAAATATACAGTACAGTATTATTAACTATAGTCACCATACTGTATATTATATCCTTATTTATTTACTTATTTATTTAATGACTGGAAATTTGTACTTTTGGTTCCCTTTACCCATTTTCCTAACCCTCACCCTCAGTCTCTAGTAACCACCCATTTGTTCTCCGGATCTATGAGCTTGGTTAATTTTGTTTGTTTGTGTTTTGTATCTGTTTTTTAGAATCTACATATAAGTGAGATTATAAGGTATTTATCTTTTTCTGTCTGACTTATTTCACTTAGCACATAATGTTCTCAAGGTCCATCTATGTTGTCACAAATGACAAGATTTCATTCTTTTTTTTTCTTTTTATGACTGAATAATATTCCATTGTATGTATATGTTACATCTTCTTTATTGATTCTGAGTTAAATTTTTTTCTCTTCATTATGGTTACATTTTCCTGTGTCTTAATATATTTCTTAATTTTTTAATGGATGCTGAGCACTGTAAATTTAACATTGTTCATTGCTGGATATAAATATTGGATATTGTTCTTGCACACAGTTAAAATACTTGTAGATCAGCTTGTTCCTTTTGAGGCTTATTTTTTAAGCTTTGTTAGGGCTAGACTAGCCCTAGTACTGTGGCACTATTTTTCTGAAATTTCAAATGAACACCTTTGATATTCAATGAGGGCTCTTCACTCTACTGACAGGGACTTGAATATTTTCAATACATGTGTGAGCTCTGGAAATTGTTCAATTTACAGTATGTCTGGTATTTATTTGACAGGCCTTGAGGAGTTCTCCCTCATGAATTTGTGACTTGGTATTAATCAGTAGACCCAAGAAATACCTCTGCATGTTTCTGGAGCTTTTCTCTGCCATAACTGCCTCTTCTCTGGTTGTCTGTCTTGCAAATTTTAGCACTTTAGCCACCATGACCTCTGATCTTGTTTTCTTAACTCAATGGGACCACTGTTGTCTGCTTATATTGCTTCTCCTTTCAGTGTGGTCCAGAAAGTGACTCCAGGCATAAAGCTGAAGTTATCATGGGGCCCATCTTATTTGTTTTCCTTCTTCAGGTATCAAAATTCCCTACTGTTTTCCAATGTCTGAAAACAATTGTCTTCTGTATTCTGTTCAGTTTTCTGCCATTTTCAAAAATTTTATGGCAATATGGTAAATTTTCAGTTACTCCATTATGGCTACAAACAGAAATCCAGTAACTTTTTTTTACATAGTATAAAATAAGAAATTCTCCCAAGACGTTTGTCAAGAAGGTTAGAGATGGAATATATTTTATCTTCATTTACTGGTTTATGTATTTTTAAAATTAAATGTGTATGTTATATTTATAATATTTGAACAAAAATATAAACTTATAACACAGATGTAAATATATGAGCATAACTTACCTTCACACTTATTTACTGGCTGCTTAAATTTTCCTTTATTTTTTGTCTTGAATTGTGTACACTTTTAAAATGAATTCTCTGTTCACTGTTCTCTATACACATTCAGCAGTACAATTGGTAACTGTCTTTGCGAACAACAGCTTTATAAAATGTACCTACAGACATTTGAGTTGTTTGCATTTAGTTAGAAGATATCTTTTAATGTTTAATTTTTAGTTTCCTTGAATTATATTGTTTTAAGAGAGATGGTAGTTTGCTTTGTTTTTTACAACTTATCTTCAAATTTTTATTTTAGAATGAAGATTGGTTTTAAAGAAGCTTAGGGATGATGAGAGAGTTCAACCTGATAACTAGACTTTATAAACTATATAAGTACATATACAATATTTTACATTATATTTTTCGATATTGTATTTAGATATTGTATTTTATTTTTGGCTTAAATCAGGCCACTCACAGATCTAAGGAGTATGTATTTAGTGTAGAAATATAACTAAACAAAGACAACCTAATCATTTTCTAACACGGTTGGATCTGAATGGAAATATGTGTAGATGCACCCACTACATGAAATGGCTAAGCTCATTTTGGAGCACACTTATCATTAAGTTTTGAGTCTTAAATTGACCCTTGTTCTTTATTTGTAGCATAACAGGTCATGATAGAACTCTCCAGGAATACCTATAAGTTTTTTCCTGTGTGACACTGAGCTCTACATAATTCCCTTTTGATTAAGGTTTGTAGAACCAAGTCCATTATTCAATAAAGTATATTATGTGGAATGCAGTTCTATCTTACTCTACTCAATTAACTAGAGTGTTTTCTTTTTTTCTAAAAGATGAAAAATATAGGCAGAAAACAAGTATCCTTCTTAAAGAATCAATAGAAATAGACTTGTGCTGTATTTAAGAAGGAAGGAAAGAAGGAAAATAGGAAGGAAGAAAGATGAAAGGAAGGAGAAAAGACTGCCAATTATCCTGATTTAGGGATTAGAGATTGGGTATAGACCAAATAAAGAACTGAGTTTTCCTTAACTTAAAATAATTCACATGATAAACAGTACAATGTATTTAACATAATCCTCACAAGTGATGTTTCTGGAGTGGTTAGCAGGTTAGAAAATTCTTTCTTGCAATTTCTAAGTTTCAAGATGCAGGTTCTGCTTTATTGATTTATATATTCTACAGAGGTGTTTAAATAATTAATAACAAACTTTTAAAAAACTTTCTTGGTTTGCTACCTATTTCACTAAAATTGATAATCACTATAAGGTATTTACTAGCAGTTATAATCACCGAGTGGTTGGAACTGTGTTCATTCTGAGAGATTCAATCTCTCTGGAATGAATTTTTCTGTGTTTCCTAGTAGGTCCCTTTTCCATTTCCTTCTGGGTACAAGGCTACTTCTGTGTTTATAGCCCAGACTTACCTGAATCTAGAATATCTTAAGAGTTATTTGAATATAATGCTATTTGCCTATACAAATCTGACTAAAATAACAATACTAAGACATATATTATGAAAAGTAAATTTTAAATACAATGAACAACAAACTGGGTAAATTGATTTAAGTTTCATAAATAAAACTTATCGAAGTTCATTTCATTAGTCTATATGTTAACATTCAGAATCAACTCTGGATCTATTTTCAGATTTGTAAATACTAGATATTTATCTAGGGATAAATTTGTAAATACTAGATTTGTAAATACTAGATATTTATCTAGGGATAATGCCCTTTTTTAAGCTTTAAAAATCCATTATGAATTTGTCAATTGCTGCTTGGTATCACAGCAGTTATCTTTAGTGACTCCATAGTATGATTTTTAAAAATATTAAAACATCTTTACTTTAATGCAGAATTTTTTGTTTCTTATTCCAAAAAAAAATATACCTCTTAATGATGCTCAGGTCATCACCCCATTACAAGGTAAAGAGCAATCACTTAAGCTTTGGCATAATGTCATAGGGAAAGGAATTTTTAGTCAATAAGTGGTGAAAAATACATATATATATTTCTACATATATATATATATATATATCTGTGTATATATCTGTCTATAAATACAGATATATGTAAGAAATATATATTTCTCCACTTCCAATGGTTTTACAGCAGCAGAAGTGAACTACAAGTCTCAATCCCAGAATCCCAAGATCCATGTCCCTCCAGTTTTATGTTTGATGTTTTCTGAGGTCCGGAAAGTCCTTTTGGTACCTCCCCTTCACAGAAAGAATCAGGATTGATAGGATATAATACCCATATATGTAATTCCATTATCTCTACAGTTTTCTATAATTTTTTCTTCGCCTTACTCTGAATGGTCTACAGATACCAATTTTGTGATAATTTATCCAATAGGTAAAGAAAGCGAAATCTACTTACAGCCAATCAACATGACGCAGATTGAAAAGATTTTCTCTGAATTGGTGTTAGGAGACACATTCCCGAATCCTACACTGGTTAAACTGCTGAAGGTAAAATAAAGTGCTGTGACGTATTTGTCTTTAATGGATGGTCCAGAACTTGAGTCACTGTCATTGTAACGTTTCCCGATTTGTTGTCCTAAGGAATCCAACCATCCGATTTTGTCTGTCAGGTAGGGCCTTTCTACATTCCCAATTGCATACCAAATGCAAGCCAGCCAGTGAGCTATCAGGGCAAATATGCACATTAAGAGCATTAGAACAGCAGCGCCATATTCTGAATATCGATCAAGTTTCCGGGCCACTCGTACAAGACGAAGAAGTCGAGCTGTCTTCAAAAGACCAATTAATGTTGTTGTCTGTGGAAATAAATGTGTGTGGTCAGAAACAGTTAGTAAACAATTCAGCGTATGTTTCTGTGAAGCAAAGTAGTTAGAAACAGGTAAAAACAATATGGTGGCATTGAGGATAAATGCATATTTGAATTAAGTATTAAGGTTATTATTTTTTTTTTAATTTTGGAAAATACTTTGCAAGTCTATGGTACATTAATTCACTATCTTGAGATGCAAGACCCATGAGACAAGAGACACCATCTGTCTAGTTTATGTTCTAACCAAGTGCCTTGAAGATAATGAATACTCAGGAAATCATTCATTCACCAATAAAAATCCTTGTGTGTTAAGTGGTGGGCCTAGCAAGTGCCACACACTGGGATTATAGTGTTGAGCAGGCAGACATGATCAGTTTTATAACAGAAAGAGATATTTACTTGCTAGACAAAATGCCTTCTCTAATGAGGAGAAACAAGGTCCACTCTCTTTGGGGGAGAGAGAGATATTTTTTAAAGAAACAAACAATAAGCTCATTTCAGAGTGAAAAGTATGATAATGATAATAAAACAGAGTGTACGATAGAGGGTGTTTGAGGGCATGGTCAGCATGGGGGTGACTTTAGAAAGAAAGGCCAAAGAAGATCTTGCTGAGGGGTTGACATTAGAGTTCAGAGACACCTGCATGATGAGAAGAGCCAAGCAAGGAGATCATTGGAAGACTTATTGGAAGATTGTACACATGCATTTTGCACTATATTTAAATTCATTTTTCCTTACTAAACGTGCTAAGTTGATGAATTATTTCTTGATGTCCAATGATATGATGTACTTTTCTTTGGGGTGTGATATGTGTAACTAATTGTATGATTATTACTGACCAGGTATCATGATAGGACACTTCTATATAATAACAGGATACCTAACTGGTTGTTTGGATTTGAAATCTGATAAGTACAAATTACAAGTTCATTTCTTAGGTTTCCTAAATAATGTCAGCTATAAGTACTATATAATTCACAGGGCATATAATTATTCCATAGTTACATGGTGTTTACCAATCAATTATTGAGTCATTTTGTGTGTTCATTGTTGGTGTTTATTTTGCAGAGTACATCCAACTGTATTAAGAACAGTTATATTTAATTAAAGAAATAGCACATGTCAGAGCTATCACCCTCTATCTATTCATACTGACTTGGTGGAAAAAAGCACTAAATATTAAGAAAGATAGTTTCATTAATATTCTATAATAAGTGTTATAGTTTCTTTCTTCCTCTTTCTTTCTTTCTTTCTTTCTTTCTTTCTTTCTTTCTTTCTTTCTTTCTTTCTCTTTCTTCCTTTCTTCCTTCCTTCCTTCCTTCCTTCCTTCCTTCCTTCCTTCCTTCCTTCCTCCTTCTTTCTTTCTTTCTTTCTTTCTTTCTTTCTTTCTTTCTTTCTTTTTTCTTTTTCTTTCTTTCTTTTTCTTGTGCCAGAGTGGTCACTAGGAGAAGGGGAGATCCTTCAGTCTTCTTTGAATTCTTTTCAGTTTGTTTTGGAACCTTCTAGATGTGAGAGGAGATTATGTAGTTGGGATGTGCTTATCACATTTGGTCTCTGGTCTTTACTCATTATGGGATGTGTGGAGAACAGGGTCTTCCTTGTTTCCAATGTTGAGTTATTAATTTTCAAGGTGGAATAAAGAAAATAGTATTTTTTTCTTCACAAATGTAAAGAGTATTATCTCTTCTCAATGAATAAATGGAGAGTTTAAGTTGGTATTAAGTAGTTCTCTGGAAGAAAGGTCAACTTTCCATCATTTGAATTATCAACATTTTAACTGATCAGCTTTTTTTTTTTTTTCAAATTTGGTTGGTTCCTTTTTGTTGTTGTTGTTACAAGTTTTTATTTAAGTTCTAGTTAGTTAACATATAATGTAATATTGGTTTCAGGAGTAGAATTCAGTAGTTCATCACTTACATATAACACCCAGGGCTCATCACAGCAAGTGCCCTTCTTAATCCTCATCACCCGTTGAGCCCATCCCCCAACCACCTCTCCTCCAGCAACTCTGTTTGTTCTCCATAGTTAATAGTCTCTTATAGTTTGCCTCCCTCTCTCTCTTTTTTTTACTTCCTTTCCTGTTTTCATCTGTTTTGCCTCTTAAATTCCACATATGAGTGAAATCATATGGTATTTGTCCTTCTTTGACTTATTTTGCTTAGCATAGCACACTCTAGCTCCACGCGCACTGTTGCAAATGGCAAGATTTCACTCTTCTTGATGGCTGAGTAATATTCCATTGCATATATGTACCACTTCTTCTTTATCCATTCATCAGTTGATGGACGTTTGACCTCTTTCCATAATTTGGCTGTTGTTGATAGTGCTGGTATAAACATTAGGATGCATGTGCCCTTTCAAATCAGTATTTTTGTACCCTTTGGATAAGTACCTAGTAGTACAATTGCTGGGTTGTAAGACAGTTCTATTTTTAACTTTTTGAGGAACCTCCATACTGTTTTCCAGAGTGGCTGCACCAATTTGCATTCCCACCAACAGTATAAGGGACTCCCCTTTCTCTGCATCCTTGCCAACATCTGTTGTTTCCTGTGTTGTTGAATTTAGCCAATTTGACAGGTGTGAGGTGGTACGTCATTGTAGTTTTGATTTGTATTTCCCTGATGATGAATGCTGTTGAGCATGTTTTCATATGTTTGTTTTAGCTGATCAGTTATATGTTAGGACTTTGGAACAAACAAACACTTGTATGAATTCTGCATCCATGCCAGTCTGTCATCTTGGACGAGTTGTTTATGTAATCTCTAAACCTCAAATTTTTCATCTGTAAATGGGTAAAATAATGCCTCCTCAGAGGGTTGTAGATAATGCCCTATAAATAGTAGCTTTTTGTGTTATTTAAATATAGCATGTGCTTTGGTTTCCATCAGTAAGCAGGAACATTATATTGTGAAATGGATTGATAGAATTTACACATTTTTCAAATGCATTACTTTGACAGCTAGAATTCCAACTGGAGGTTTTTCAACACTGGCCTTTTGGCCTCCTCAGGAAATGACAGGAATTTTAAAGACAAGAGTATCATCTAGATGCACTGACTGCTTGGACTTCAGTAACAGGAATCACCCTGGTTAAATGTGTCTCTTTCTACCCTTCACAGCTCCAGTTTGTGTGTTTATTTTTCCTCCTCGCTCTGCTACCTATTTCCTTGTGTTGAGAAATCAGAAGTATTTGAAGATTATTGCTCAAAACTTTTATCTTTGAAAGAAAATTTCTCTCTGAACCTCAAAATAAATGAAATATAATGAAAATTCTCTAGGATATTTGGTTAATGAAGTGAAATGCTTCAAAACAAATGAGATGTTTTAATAACATATTGTGATAATAAGTACTAACGACTCTTCTGGCTGCCAAGATAGTAAAACAAAAATGATGTTATGAAAAAAAGAAAAAGGAATCAATCTGCTGTGTAGGCCACCTCCCTCCTTTTCCCCTCCCTTCAAAAAAACATCTGATGTTTCTTCTATGATTGTATCAAAATGAGGTAAAACCTAGGTGACAGTAAGTTCTCTAAGAAGATAAATGAATATAATATATATAATAACACATAAGTAACATCTTTTCAGGAAAAAAAAAAACCTTAAAAAATATAGCACATGATGAAGTCTCAACCCAATTGACATTATTCCTACAAAATAATTGCAGTTGTAGAGAGGGAGGGAGAGAAAGAAAGGGTGAGGGTAGGGGAGAGGGTGGGAAGGAGAGAAAGGCAGAGGAAGAGAAAAGGGGGAAAATTACTAAGTTGTTTTACCTTTCAGTTGCTTCATAAGGATGAGTGAAAACTGATTTCAACAAAGCCATTCTCTTGTGATTCCATCACATGTACCCAAGCATAACTACATATGTTGTTTGACAATGTAACAAGTGACTTGATCTTATTTTTATTGTTGCCAAGATGATGCTAACACACCTGGGCATTCTTCCTTAGCCACGGTTGCGTGTAGCATATCTTGTAGATGACGCTTAAGGTTGCAATAACTCTTTTCTTCTTTAAATATCTTTTTAAAGATTTAAAGTGTTTTGCCCATACAGCACAAAGAGAAAAACGATTGCACCAAAATCTCAGAGAAAGTAGCCTAAGGAATGATCAATCTCCTCTTGCTGATTTGATGGAGACTCTTAGTCCCTATTGTTTAGTTCAATGTACTCTCTCTATATCATGTGCAAATGAAAAATGGGGCCAACAACTACCTTATAGTTGTGTTAACATCAAATCTTGGCTAAGTAGAATGTTTTCAGCATGTACGTTTCTCTCACAGTGTATCCAATTTCATGTAATACTCATACATATTATGTAAATCTAATTTTGTGGGTTTTTTCCCATTTTTTGAAAATAGAAATAAAACTATCTTTTAACCTACTGCAATAATTAAAAAAAATAGTAGAAGTAAAAAATTTTCTCTTAGATGTTATTTCTTAACTTTTTACTGGTATTAGAAAAATATTGTCTGTTTATTATTACTTTTCATAGACTAAAAAAGCGTAAGAGCTCTCAAGACTTACATGTGATTATGAACTACAAACACATCATAATAATAAATAAGATGGAGAAAGAGGTGAGCTACTTTGCAGTAGACTGAAGCAAGGTTTTGTTTTCGTTTTTGTTTTTGTTTTTGGTTCTGTTCATGAACTGTAGCAAAGGAGAATTAATGAATTCTAATAAGCCATGGCTCTGCCTCATCAGTACCTATGACATTTCCAACCCGAACTCCTTTAACTGTGATTGAATGATTTTGTAAACTCTTTTTGCCCAAATGCCAAAGTAAAGACTTTTATTTTTAATGTATTTTGTCAAAACTTTTTAAATGTAAAATAACTCTTCCCATGGCAATTCAAATTATTCAAATTTCTGGGTGGCTGAAACATTTCATATAATTTCAATTTTTTAAAAAGATGTTCCCAAATCCATAGTTTATTAAAGCCCTAGATACCTGGTGGCTTAGTCAATTAAGTGTCTGCCTTTGGCTCAGTTCTTGATCCCGGAGTCCTGGGATCAAGCCCCAGGTTAGGCTCCCTGCTCAGTAGGGAGTCTGCTTCTCCCTTAGCCTCTCCCCTGGCATGTGCTCTCTCTTTCTCTCAAATAAATAAATAAATAAATAAACAAACAAATAAATAAATAAATAAAATCTTTAAAAATAAAATAAAGCCCTAGATACTGAGGCAGAAGTTAGTTTCCTTTATTAAGCATGATTTTCTTAACTAAACTTTATTTTAAAAATATAAACTCTAACATTTGCAATTTTGTAAACATGTTAGATACCAGACCCAGACTCAAGAAGACTACGTAATTTTTTCTTAACTAAATATTTTACAACAGATAAGGTAATATCCTCTCTCAGTGTAAGTGGAATTCTTTCTGAAGGCCTGAAATCAGAACAGGGGATTTCTTACTAGTATCAAACAATTCTCTTCTCAAGAATAAATTTGGCTACAGTTAAACAGAAAGCCTCATCAATAAGAGAAAATCTTATGCTCAATAAGTTTTCAAAATAATTTTTCAAAATAATTTTAAACATTATTCCTACAAAATAATTGCACTTGTAGAGAGGGAGGGAGAGAAAGAGAGGATGAGGGGAGGGGAGTATTTTAAATGTAAATAAAGTATTTTAAACGTAAGATACTTTATTTCAGAGGTTTACTCTCCTAAACTTTTGCCTATAGTAAATGGATAGAATTTTTCTTTTACAAATGGGGAAATATAAGCATGTGATCTTCAGTTTTGTCTACAAGATTGAAAGAATGAATCATCATTGAAAATTTTTACTTAATCCATCATTCTGTTCTGTTTGTCAAGAAATACTTGGGTATAAGTGGGGAAATGGGAACACTTAGTGAGTAACACATTTCATAACTCTACACTCATGTTTTGCTTTAGATTTTATTTCAATTACCTCTAAGCTCTGGTGCTTGTATAAACCATTCCATGAATTACTTACCCAATAAAACTTAATAATACTGAAACTAGTTTTGAGTTTTTTGTTCAGCTTGAGTCACACTTTTTTCAATATTTCTAAGGACAAATTCACTGATACAATTAAAAAAAACATATTTTGAGTATGTAAAAAACCTTAAGGACTAGCTTATCCTTTCTTTATTCATACCAAACCTCACAAATTCCCCCACAAACTCAGGCTTTTGAACACAAGATTTTACAACTTCCCTGTGAAACTCACTCCAATATTTAACAGTCTTTACTGTCAAGATGCTCTTATTTTTATTTTGTTTATAATTAACATTCTATTTTGCTGCAATTTGAACTCACTTTCCCTTTCTTTAGTTATAGTAACATGGAAAACTGGTCATCAGATGATTTTAAATGGTAGTAAGCAAATGTTAAATTGAATAAAGAATTATGAAAGTTATATTTTTTAAATGGGAATTTGACTTGTTTTGAGAAATATTTAACTAAATATTGAACCTTATGTCATCTCTAGCAAATTGTAGACAATAGATCACATATACATGATGAACAAATGATCAACTTAATGAAAAACATATTTTTTGATGGAATGTTCTTATATTTCCTTGGTTCAAGAATTATTGCATTGGGGATCCTGTGTTTCTCACTTGTCATACCACAGATTCTTGGAGGCATAACCAACAGCCTCAAATACAAGCCAATGGAGACATCTGCCTTAACTCCCAAGAACTATGTAAATAGAGACACAGTCACTTTATGGGTAGAAATATATTATGTATGAAGTTCTCCAAAATGTGTTTATTTAAATTTGAACATGAGTATGTCTAATGTTTTAGCAATTCACTTCTAACAAACTAATGGCAACCACTGTAGAGATCAGGTTCAGAAAGAATTCTGACAAGGTGATCAGAATTTCTATACAGATGCTTGCTAAGTTTTCCCTTGTATCCATTCTGTGATGCATCTAACAGACTAATGAAACAAACATATCAATGTGAACAGAAACTCCTCTTTTCTTTTAAAACTTCCCCTCAAAGTGCACTGTATATACTTAGGTTTCAAAGACCTTCCCTGCATTCAAGATTCATGAAAAATAACAGTAAAGTGGGGATGGAGAGAGGTCCACAAAGGAAGTAATTCATAAAAAAAAAAAAACACAACACTAATTTCTGGGAGAGGAAGAGGTTAATGAAGTGTGTAGCTAAAGAGAATGCTCTAGATTCTAATAGTTGATATATTTGAAAGTAAGATTTTCCACAGATAAGCAAAATATGGGAAAACTTGAGGCAGATAATGAAAAGTTGACTTTTTGGAGATGGAGTCAATAATGTTGTTCTCTTGCATCAGTGATATTGAGATAATTTGCTATGGATGGCATGATATTTGATGATGCAAAAACTAAGAAACAGAGAATCTTTTCCTTCCTTGTCTGTCTGGATGGCATTAACATCAGGAAGATACTAATGACATAGGCAAGCCCAGTTATTGTCAGTATTCTCTTCTTTTTTTTCTTTAAGGTTTTATTTATTTATTTGAGAGATAGAGAGTGAAAGAGCATGAGTGCAGGGGCAGGAGCAGAGGGAGAGGGAGAAGCAGGTTCCCTGCTGAGCAGGGAGTCCAATGTGGGGCTTGATCCCAGGACTCTGAGATCATGACCTGAGTAGAAATCAGGAGTCAGATGCTTAATCGACCGAGCCACTCAGGCAATCCTGTGAGTATTTCTTTCTTCAGCATATTTTCGTAACATTTTAGAAGATCCTCTAGTTATTAGTAGGAGATTTGCATTTACTTAAGATAAAAAGTTAAATGATTGTTTTGAAAAAGTGAGCGATTCTGCTCATATATTTGCTTTAGTAAAAATGTATACACCAAGCTATCCTCAGCATTGCTAGGATATATGGTTAGCTAAAATAATATAGATCCAAAATTCGAATAGGTTTCCTTCTTTAGAGTTGAATGTAAATAAAACTGAAATGTTACAGTAGCTTACTATTTAGAGAAATTGGCAAGGAAGACATTAATAGTTAATTGACATTGACAAAACTGTTTTCTCTAAGGTCATCCGAGATGCTGTGATGCATAGAAAAAAACATTTAAATAATTCAGTTAGAACTAAGCGATGATGAAATCATGACTGTCCTTATATTTAGCTTAAAACCACTGCTTCACTTGATTATTTATGTCTTTATTTTGTAGAATGTTCACCCACGAGCACATGAAAGCCCTCTCCTGGGCTTCCTCTTTGTTCCAGATAAGGTCACCGGATCTTGGATATATAAGCAGCAATAATTTCTGCCACTTTTAAAAATGCAGGTTCAAGGTTATACTTTAGACCTACCAAATATGAATCTCCAAACTCTTTTATAAGATGCACACCAAAATCAGTGCATGGTCCTGAGGGAGAAACACGGATCTAAACCAATCATTGCCATGATTCTATCTAATTTATAATTTTGGATCCCACTTCTTTTCTAATACTCACATATGTATCTTTCTAGCTGCTCATGGAGTCCCTGACTTGCCTACATGCCATCTGTACTCGGATGACTGATCGGCATCTCAAACGTCACGTGGCCCACACAGGAATTTCTCCCCCATAACGCACCTTCTTCTCTCCAGGTTTTTCCTATCTGGATAAATGAGTGGCCACCTACAAAGTCGCTTCTGTACCTCCATCCTCCAAAATATTTCAAACGAGAGGAAAGAAACAACAAAATCTTTGAACTGTCATTAATTCTGCTTTGTTTCTTACTCCTCCAATAATATTATTACGTCAACAAACCCTAACAGCTCCCCTCTACTATATTCCAGATGTGTCTTTGTCTCCTTACCTCTATTGCCCCCATGTGGTCCAAGCTGTGTCTGTTTTGTTCCTGCTACATTATAGCAAAACAAGCTCTAAGTCCTTCCCTGCTTCTACCCTGACTAAATTGTCTGCAGACAACAGCCAGGAGGTCTTTAAAACCGTCCATGAGATCATGTCGTTCCCACTGGGAAGGCTCCACTGCAGCCAGAATAAACCCCAATGTCATTGTCACACGTGATTTGGTCCCTGTCTCTGCATCCTCCTATCTTAGCACTTAACTCCCAACTCACTATGGTTCAGCCCAGCTGCCACCAGCCTTTCCGTCCTAAGACACCAAGTGTTTTCCCCAGTTGGGCCATTTCCACTAGTGTTTTCTTTTGCTTGAAATGCTGTTCATGTGTTTTCTCGAGGCTAGTTTTTTCGGGTCAAGTCTCAACTCAGAAGACACTTCCCCAAAAATCGTTCCTAATCTCCTTATCCAAATTAGCCACCTACGGAAGTCATTCTTCTGTACCACATGGCTTTTTCTTGTCAGCTCATAAGCTTCTTAAGGGGAAAAACAGAAACAAAAACAATAACCCTTTCCTTCACCATGTGTAGCCTTCCAGTACTGCCTTCCCCCCTCCTTTTATCACCTAGATTCTAGCAAGAAGGGGCCCTACTTGCTTCCTGTTGATTTCTGAAGCCACTTCAGTTTGGCTGTGGCCAATATCTGATCTAATTGACACCAACACAGACTGAAAGGACACACCCAGTGATTTATTTCTGGTCTTCATCCTCTACAGTATTTGACACCATCTTCCTGAATTTTCCCTTACTTCCCAGTACAGTGAGGTAAGTAGAAGTCCTATAATGCCTAGAGAAGACTCCAACAGCAAAAAAATTACCTGTGTCCTATATAATTTTTCAGTGGCCCACAGTCATTTGTATTGGCAAAACCCAAACTTATTTATTGAGCTTCAATGCTGGGTTTTACATATAAACAGATGTTCACTTCTGCACATTTTAATATTCATTAAAATATCCAGGAATTTAACTACCTTGTAAACTGAGAGATAATTAACTTTTTTAGTTTGGACCTTCACTAAGAATTGTTTACTGTTCCAGAAAATTATATCTTCAGTGACAGCAAGTCTTGTGGTATTGTATACTGTGTGTATACAGCATGGCTATGTCAGTCCACATTTGTTGTCATCACAGTCATGAGATTTCTATGTGTGTATAAATATTAATATATGCATATATATACATATCTACCTGTATATGTGTATGCATACACATATATACTTATATAAGCACATACACATATATTCAACCCTTACGTTAAAATGAAAATATAAAATAAACTAATATTCAGTTTACTATTGAATTTATTGGGTTTTTTTTTTAAAGATTTTAATTATTTATTCGATAGAGATAGAGACAGCCAGCAAGAGAGGGAACACAAGCAGGGGGAGTGGGAGAGGAAGAAGCAGGCTCCCAGCAGAGGAGCCTGATGTGGGGCTCGATCCCACAACGCCGGGATCACGCCCTGAGCCGAAGGCAGATGCTTTAACCGCTATGCCACCCAGGCGCCCCTTGAATTTATTGTTTAAATATGGACTTCCTCATTATAACTAGGTACAAGCATCTGATAATTTCATTATATCATTTAACGTAGACATGCCTGAAGCATTTATATATTCAACTAGGTATTTTATTATGAACATATTTCTTTTATTTCTTCTTTATATTAAGGGCGGGCAGTATATATTATATTTATGAAGTTATGTGTATAAAAAGGCTATACTATTTATGACTTTATTTAACAATAATAAAAGGGGTTTTATCAAACATTTGTTATACTGGGTCTGATAGGACTGGGACCAAACACCCAGGCTTCTAATGGGCTTCCCCTCTAGCTGTTATGACTTCCCTACCCTTTCTACCTGAAAAACATTCACTGGTACCCAGCAACCTTCCCTTCCACGCTCACATGTCCCCCTGTACATGGCACAATTAAAGCATTTATCAGATAGTACTCTAACTGCTCATCTGCTGTTCTCCATTGTAGACTGTAAACTCCCAGACAATGGGGTCCTTGTCTTATTCTTTTTAGTAAACGCAGGGTCTAGCATGTTGGCAATAGTTGGTTCTCAATAAATGCTTACAGAATTAATGAACCTACTTGAGTAGAGGTTACCATAGCACTTTCTGGAAATGGAAAAATGAGTTAAGTCAATTCTCATTAAAATTTTTTAAAAAGGGGTGCCTGGGTGGCACAGCGGTTAGGCGTCTGCCTTCGGCTCAGGGCGTGATCCCGGCGTTATGGGATAGAGCCCCACATCAGGCTCCTCCACTATGAGCCTGCTTCCTCCTCTCCCACTCCCCCTGCTTATGTTCCCTCTCTCCGCTGGCTGTCTCTATCTCTGTCGAATAAATAAATAAAATCTTTAAAAAAAAAATTTTTTTTTAATTACATGAAACTCCAATTGGTATAGCAGATACAATCGAGCTAATCCTTTATAGGAGAGGTGGATGGCTCTGAGTCTTTTCTATCTTTCCCGATGTCAACTCTTGAGGGCCTCTGAACTCAGGCCAACTCTCAGTCACCTCTATGATACTCAAGTTTGAAAAACATTACACTGGATAATCTCTCATCAGAGTGACCTCTAGCTTAATGATTTTAGGATTTGCCATTTAGTTTTGGGTCAAAAATCCCCCCAAATTTTCTTTTTTTCATATTCATGTGATGAAACTTCCCAAATTCCCTTTGAATATAAGATCTCTTTTCTCTAGAAGAATTTTTCTTCCTTTTTGCTAGAAACAAAAATGGAAGCTAAATATTTTTAATACTTTTACTACATGACATTATACACTTTTGGAAAAGTATCATTCTGAAATATCACTACATATTGAAAAGCCTAACTAAAAGCTTTATTATAGGTGTGCCTGAGTAGCTCAGTCAGTAAAGCATCTGGCTTTTGCTTTCAGATCAGATCATGATCTTGGGGTCCTGGGATTGAGCCCCTGGTTGGGCTCTGTGCTCAGTGCAAGTCTGCTTGAGGATTCTATTTCTCCCTCTCCCTTTGCCTCTCCCCCTGCTTGCTCTCTCTCTCTCTCTCTCTCAAATAAATAAATAAATAAATAAATAAATCTTTTTAAAAAGCCTGATTATAGTTATATAATAGTTTGTATATAAAAAAAGTATCTTCATTATTACTCTCGAAAAATGTATAAAGTAGTCCAATTCATCATTGGTCTTGCTGTTACCTCTCATAGCCAACTCAGCCCAATAGTTGACACCCTATTCCCCTTTCAGACCCATTCCTCCACCTGCTATCCTTGATGCCTACATACCTCCCCCTAAAATATGCCCCATACTCTTTTGCAACACAATAACTGTCCTCAAAATATTTCGTTTGTCTCCAATTTCTTCAGGATTCCTAGCTGCAACTAGCTAATCTAACAACTACTGTGAGATCATAGACACTCAATAAGTATTCGTTGAATAAATGATTAATTAAGGTATTTATAGATTACTGTGGTAATATGTACGTTTAATGGAAGACTTCATTAGGAAACAGAGACTTTGATCCAAAGGGATGGGAAGGAGAAGAGAAGTAACTTTGGCAAGCACTTACTAAGTATCTGGTACTGAGTTAGTCTCTTCATATATGCTGCTTTATTTTTAAAAATCACAAGAACATACCTTTTACCATTTTACAGAAAAACAAATGAAATCTTGATGACTTAAGTATCTTGCCAAAAAACAACAAGTACGTGTCAAAGAGGAGAGTCAGACCCGGGTCTATCTAAGCCCCAAACCAGAACTCTTCCCATATCATATCACATCTTAAAAGAATGATGAGCAGCTTTGGAACCATGGGGAACCCATGAAAAGCACACAGGAGTAGAGAACTGGCATTGCTTTCTTTGAGGCAAACTGACCTTTTCCTGGATGCTACATGGAAAAGATAGTCTGGACACCATTTTTCCCAGAGACTATTTCATCCTATACTAATATCTAAATCCCATATTTTAATTTTATTATTTTCAAGTGATAGAATAACTGGAAGTAAACTAATCAAATGTTGCATCCTAGAAATTCTACCTTTATGGTTTTAATCAGCATATCTAAATATGGGTTTGATTGTTACTGATCAAATCTCATCAGTAAATCAACTTCCCCTAACAATCCTATTTACCTATTTATTTGTTCACCCATTCTTTTATTTCACCAAGTTGAAATTTAATTTGCTATTGGTGTACATATTTTAAAATTTGAAAGAGTGAGATTTTACTCTATTGTTTATCAATTAGAGCTTATTTGGTGTAAGTACATGGATTATCCATTGGACGAAACTCATACAGATAAGTTTCAAGAAGTATTTCATTTTCTTGCCTCTTAATTAACAACCAAAATTAGGAGTATCTAACATCAAACATTCAACTGGTTAACAGGAGCTAATTTGTTTTGATTATTTTTCTAAGAGTTTCACATGCATTATTTCATTAGAGCCTCAAATTAAAAATAAATAAACAATGTAAAAGGGGAAGTAATATTATTATCCTTACAGATGAGAAGAGTCAGGCTTGAGGCTTTGTGTAAGGTTTGTAGAATCCAGGAAGAATATTTTGCTCCATTGCCCTGTTCATTTTTGTTTTTTTAAGATTGAGAGAGAGAGAGAAAGAAAAAGCAGTAGCTGGGGAAGTCGCAGAGGGGGAGGGAGAGGGAGAGAATCTCTCAAGCAGACTCCTCAGAGCACTAGGCAGGGCTTCATCCCAGGACCCTGAGAACACAGCCAAAGCAGAAATCAAGAGTCTAATGCTTAACTGACTGAGCCACCCAGATGCCCCTCCATTGCCCGGTTCTTAACTGCCCAGAGTTCAACAGGCTTGATCTACAGGAGAGAATTTACTTCTAAACCGATTGTTCCTCTTGGAAGAGGAGGATTCTCTTACCCTGAAGCCTTAATTGGTCAGGGAGCAAACATCTGCAGGAGGCATTTTGATATTTGATCTCCTCTTGAACAAAAAGAAAATATGGGGTTCAAAGGGAGAAAAGTACCCTGAAGTTTTAAAATTCAACACGTTGAGGTTATCTTTCTCAAGCTACTCCCTTAGAATTACTTTCACATTTTCTGTAAATCTTTCCATTATAGAATTCAGGAAGATTATTTACAATAAAAATTCGTGGCAATTAAACGGAGGGGACTTTAGGAGCACTTAACTGCTTTTGGATCAAAGAAACCCTTGAGAATCTGGTTAAAGCTATGGACTGTAACCAGAAAATGCACTGTACATATACTTGTCGGTTGCCTTGAAGTTTCCAACTTCATAATACATTGGGAACACAAGAAGTATTTTCTGATGTAGATATTATTTAAGAGAAAAAGTTTTGAATAAGACATTTTAGAAGATGCCTCTTCCACATAATTTGAACATAAAACAAGTTCCTGCTGTCTCAAACCACAATTATGAGTCAGGAAAGAAAGAGACATCTTCATCTTTGACAGTTTGATACCCATGAAGTTAACATGTAGAGATGTTACAGCCTGGAAATGTGTTATATGCTATGAAACACTTTTCCAAAAGTTTGCTTCCTTGGTTAAAAGATAAATAGTCTTTAGTATCTCTTAACAAAAATAGAACTGTGAAGTATTTGCAGTGGCAATATTGTCCCATTTCATTTTATAGCATTTTCAATGAAATGAATTTCATCTCTGAGATACGGGAAGTTTGTAAAGGAACCACTTATGGGTTGTTTTTTTTTTTTTTTTTTTTTTTGCAGTTGAAATAGATTCACTTTTGTAATTGCAATCTTTCAGAAAATAAGATTCTTAAGCAGCTCTTACCTCATCAGAACCAGATCCAAAAATCAGCAAGTCAAAAGGAATTGCTGCAACCATGTCAATCAGGAACCAGCCTTTGAAGTAGTGTATTGCTATTTTGGCTGGATCACTTACCACTTCTTCATTCTGATTTACATATGTTGTTCTGAAGTTTATTAGAATATCTATGATGAACATAATGTCCACAATCAAGTCCACCACATTCAAAGGGCTACAAGAATAGCCACATTCTCGTCTTTTCTGTTCTTCTCTGTCATTGAGGAGAAAGGCTGCAGAGTAGGGCGTGAATATAGCAGTGTATATGACCAAGAGCAGAATAAGCCAATCCCAAACTGCCTTGAAGGGGCTGTAGTGCAATATTGTAAACTTGTTGATGCGTGGGGTCTGCAGTTTATATTCTGGCAAGACATCTGCTCCTAAAGAGAGAACCTGAACAAAAAAAGAAAATCGCACACTACATAAAAATGTCATTATTTGATCGCCTAACCTATAAAAATATTAAGATAATTATACATCGAAACCTATTAGGCAGAATGCATGTAATTGTGAAGGATGTATGAAAAACACATATGTTTAAAGGACTTGATATAAACTGCCATTCTGCAGTATATTTGACCTCAGAAAACTCCATTGGTATTTCTTGATAAATATGATCTTCACTGAAATGTAATGAATATTGTCACTGAGATAGCAAGGAGTGGTTACTGGTTCTTTTGGAACATACTACTACTCAGAAATAAAAATACATAGTTGTTTTTAGAAAATTATAAAATCAGTCTGATACATGGGTAATTCAGTTTTCAAACCTCAGAAAGGATTGTCTGTAATGAATAGAAGCAGCCTACTTGGATCCATGTTCATATTTAATTTACATATATTTAATTTATAATTAAACCTTGATAAATTAAACCCAACTCATTCAAATCTTTAATTACAATTTTCCCACCTGCAATCTGTTTTTAACGTTAGAAAAAAAGGAACATGAGACTAAAATAAACACAAAGGAGTCTTTTTCCCAAAAGGTTGAGAGAATATTTTATATTCTGGGGCAAATGTACTTTCACCCAAACTCCTCCATCACATTTAGAGAATCACAAAGAGAGAATGGTGCAAGGAGATGTTCAGAATATCAATCTGGAAATGTTGTAAGATTATTAGCACCAATGGGCACTTAAGCTCTGAGATTTATTCTACATGATAAGACATGGGGTAGACTAAAATCGTTCATCTTGTAGAATTTTAGTTTATTCGAAAAAATCAGAACCAAACTTGAATCACAACCCAGTAGAAAAGTTGGTAACTTTAGACTAAGTTTCAAGAACAAAGGTCAAAGCAAAAAGGTTATCTTGCTACCCCCAAAATGTAATTGTCTTAATATAGGGGTTTACAAAAATTAAAATTTTTTGATGGCTCAACAAATGGCACATAAAAACATAATTTAAGGGAGCAGTGGGTTGTATTATGAATATCCCACATATATGCCATGTCTCTATTTCAGAGTTAATTTCACTAAATAAATTTTCTTAGCCTAGATTTTCCTAAATACAGCTAATACATTATCAGCTTTACAGCAAGAACCTCAGACAATCCCCCATTGGTTAATCAAAGAGTGTTATTTCTCTGTTCTTGGTAATTCTCTCTCTGTAGGTCTTAACTTATTATAACAATATCATAGGCAAATTTCAATTTTAAATCTTATTTTCATTGTCATATTGCATACCTTTTTTCACATATAATGAGTTACCATTCTTATCTTAAAAAGAACTTGAGAAGTTTAATAACAACCACAAAGGAGGTACAACATGATTTTTAAATATAACAGAAGAATTGAGGTAAAATAGACAAAGGTGTTTTAATATAACAGCTAACCTGATTTAACTTGAATTGAAAAAATAAAAATAATACAGAACTTAGCCATTTTTTTCAGTCCAGAGTAAACTTGAATAGGAAACAGGACTTTATTTTAAGCTATTATGAGAAAGGACAGGAATTATTAGTAAAAAAAGAAATCTGGAAAATGAAGTGATTTTGTTATTTCTGAAATACTGAAAATCTTCAGAATCCAAAATCTCGATCTTTGTCTCTAACTCTAAAGAGGACTAATGTTTGGAAAATCTGTCAGTTGATTACTACAGACTGTTACAACTCCAATCTTGTCATGCTCAGTACAGAAAACTAGCCCATAATATTTTGGTCTGGAAAGAATGGATCATCTCTTAAGGTGTTACTATGTAATATCCCTTTCTAAAAACAAAACAAAACAAAAAACAGGGAAGATTTCAGAGTGTAGAAAGTAAAATCCGAAACCATATTTTGCCTCCCAGAGTCATCTAAAATATGGACCCATTCTATCTTTCCATTTCCTTTTCTTAGTAGATTCTTTTCTGCACTCTGACAAAAGTTGGCTAAAATTTTTGAACTACTGAGATATTTCCAAATCCCTAAATTCACAGATTTCTCTCATAATAAAAGGGTATGTAATTATCCAACGAAACCCCCCCCCCAAAAAAAAGTCATCTTAAAGAGAGGGATATTTGTCTGAATTTTCTCCCTGCTTAAGTGACATCTCTGGTACCAACCTCCCACATAGGGCAGTTTGAATGCTTGTTTTAGCAGAAGTCTAAGTTAGAATACATTCAGCACCATGGAACATCCCCTGAGAAGTGAAAACTGTGGATGGAGCCCTTTCCACCCCACATATGCAAACATTCCTTTAACAGTTAGAGGACTGCTGTGCTAAGAGCCGGATAGTGAAAAATTGGGAAGATACTGTCCCTGGCATTGCAGTTTATGGTCTACTGGGAAGAGAAGACAGGCAGGCAAATGGAAGCCCTGCTGAGGTCCACCCATTCCCGCATTGGTGGTGGTGCGGGTAAGGGGGTGGTCTCCATAGAGGGTTTTCGGGGAAAGATGTCACTTGAACTAAGACTTTGAGTGGGCGGAAGAAAAGAATGCAGCTGGAGGATGAGGAAACTGGAAAGGGAAGACTATTTACAGGCAGAGGGAACAGAATGAACAAAGGTAGGGAGGCACAAAGTAATGTGTTGTGTGTTGAGGAATTATAAGCTACCTTATGCTGCCGATGGACAAAATGCATTTGCAGTAATTGGTATGGTACCAAATTATATGGTACAAGTTCTTTTGACTTCTGCATGGGTATGCCTGTGTGTTATCATTCAATTCTCTCATGAATTTTACTAGCCAGTGATTTCAAAACTTTTATTTATACAGCGTACTTTAGCACCATGAGGTCTCATTATAAATCCAAATGTGGTCATAGGCACTGAAGTCAGGTAGCACTGTTATTAAGTGATTATATTACTGAGTCAGAAGATTATTTTGTTTTGAGTTTTCATCAACATACAGAAATTTTTAAAGATTTTCTGGGAAAACTTATGGCCCTTTGAGAATATTCTTTTCTGTGAATATTGGTTTAAGAATTGTTAAAAGTTACCAGACAGAGAAGGCAAGGTGACCAAGTTTAGTTTCAGATAAATGCATCTGGCTATGGAAAGCAGGAGAACCCAGAGGGGGCAGGATCAGAGGCTTAGAGATAAATTTGGACTTTGGTACTAAGAAACATAGATAAATGAAGAAAGAGCAGGGAAACCTATAATAAGGGAAGGTGGCAGAAACTGAAAAGAGGGACACATTCGGGAAATAAATGCATCTCAAGATAAGAATGAGGAATAAGGAAAATTTTGTTTTTCTGTGGTTTCAATAATGAGTTTATTTATTATTTATTTATTTATTTATTTATTTATTTATTCATTTATTTAAAAAAAGATTTTATTTATTTATTTGACAGAGAGAGACAGCCAGCGAGAGACGGAACACAAGCAGGTGAGTGGGAGAGGAAGAAGCAGGCTCCTAGCAGAGAAGCCTGATGTGGGGCTGGATCCCAGAACGCTGGGATCACGCCCTGAGCCGAAGGCAGACGCTTAACGACTGCGCCACCCAGGCGCCCCACAATAATGGTTTTATTAGAGCCAATCATGGCAATACAAATCTATGAAGGCTCAACCATTTATAGAATAAGGGAAAGAGCCCTAGACTTTAAAAGTGAAGACCTGGGTTTAAATTTCAGATACAATTTTTCTGGTAAGTAATTTAATCTATCTGGATCAGGGTGGGGGGGTTGTTTGTTTGTTTTGTTTTATTTTTTGTTTTTTGGGGTCTTTTTTGCTTTGTTTTGTTTTTTCATCTGTGTGATGGAGATAAGAATATTTGCTCAAATCACCTATCTATACAGAGCTACCATATCACATTGGATAATTTCTATAATAGTATCCGATAAAATGGGACATATTTACATAAATTAATTTCATTATTATTTAGAATTTTAGGGTTACCTTTTAAATACTGATTTAAACAAACCAACTATAACCAAAACATTTATGGACCAATTGGAGAAAGTTGAACACTGACTGGACATTGATAATATTAAGGAATGTTCAGTTATCTATTAATTGAACATTATTCAATCATTATTCAATCATTTATTCATTCAATTGAACATTATTCATTTATTCAATAAAATGATATTATTAATATCATTTTATTACCCATGATTCTATGGATGAGAAATTTAGGCTGGACCCAGTTGGGGCATTCTTCTGCTCTACACAGTATAAATTGGGGTCACTTAGTGATGTTTGGTTGGTGGCTGAGCTTGTGCAGAGAATCCAGAAAGTCTCCACTGATATGTCTAGTACCTTGGTGAGGATAGTTATAAGGCTGGCCTCATGTAATACGCTGGAACAATTGGGTATCTCTCTTTCTCTGTCTCTAGATAAATATAATCTAAAGACACATATCTATATCTATTTATCTATGTATAGAGAGACTTTATATATATATATGTGTGTGTGTATAAAATTTTATAGAAACTGTGTATATATAGAGTTACATAGATATATAATATAAAGACTGTGTATACATAAGTGTACATATATATATATGAGAGAGAGAGATGTATGGATATATACAGAGAGACAGAGATACAGTTCCTATAAAAACTATATATCGTTTCTCTATATAATCCCTTTTTGCGGCACTTTTCCACATGGTCTCTTCAGCAGGGTAGCAAGATGTCCATGTGGAGACTCAGTACTCCCAAGGGAGAAGTAGAAAGTCCAGTCCTCTTATTAAAGTCAAGGCCTGGGAATAGTACAGGATCATTTTTTTCTATATTCTATTGGCCAAAGCAGTCACAGGCCAGCCTAGATTCAAGAAAATGGAGGCATAGTGTTTATCTTTTGATAGAAGAATAGGATATGTGTAGAAGGGAAGGAATAAATTGCGGCCATCTTGGAGACAAGCTATCACAGGAATTATTGACAATTGTTTTTAGCTGTGATGCTATTGTGGTTATTTTTTAAATAGTATTTACTCTTTAGGGGTACACAGCATTCCAAGACCCCTAGTGGATGCCTGAAACTATAGATGGTACTGAATCCAGTGTATGTTATATTTTTTCCTATACGTTCACACTTATGATAAAGTTTAACTTATAAATTAGGCACAATAAGAGATTAACAACAGTAACAATAAAATAGAACCATTACAACCATGTGCTGTAATGAAAGTTATGTGAATGTGGGGTCTCTCTCTCTCTCTCTCTCAAAATATCTTAGTGTAATGTACTGACCCTTATTTTTGTAATATGTGAGATAGTAAAATGTCTACGTGATGAGATGAAGTGAGGTGAATGACACAGGTATTGTGACATAATGTTAGGCTACCATTGATTTTTTGACGATAGTCAGACAGAGGATCATCTGCTTTCAAACCATGGTTGACCATGGGTAACTGAAACTGCAGAAAGCAAAGCTGCAGATAGCGGGGGACTATTGTAACCCAGGGTGAGAAAAAGGAAGGCAGAGAGAAAGTCTGGTTATTTGCAGCAACATTAGTTGTATGCTGACTTTTACTAAAACTGGGAGATGGGCATATAGTATTTTCTATTTTTATAACATGTTTATATTTTTTCACAAGGAAAAACAGTAATTTTAGAATTTCAGCCAGAAAAGCCTAAGATCAATTGAGAATGTAATTCCCTGATGGAAAGAAAAGAACTGGGTCTACATACATCACAAGAGCTCACTCCTATTAGAGTTCCTTGTTGGGTAAGCGTGGATTACTCTTTCTACAACAAGACGTTTTATTTCCTCTCTGCACATCTCAATCACATTATGTTGGTCTTCATTCAGCCACACAGACTAACCACAATGCCAACGTTGTTGCCCTGACGTGTTTGCCTTTAAAGTCCCCTCAAATCTGTGGCTCAGACAAATCATGTTACAAGAAGATAGTCGAACAAGCTAATTTTGCAAATGCTCATTCCTCTGAGTATACTTGGCTGCATTGCTCATTAAGTTAGATTAAAATACAGCCACTTCTCAGAGACTCATTTGGTTATACCTCATACTGAAATATTTTTGATTATAGTCAAATTCTAAGTTTTCATTCTGGATTGACATGTGTATGCTTTTTCATTTTTCCTCCATAAAACTATCACTAAATGCAATGTGTATGTTGGTTAATGTCATTTTGGTAAATATTTGCATTATGTACTCCTTTTATAATCCATTTCCATGAAATTGATCTCTCTTAAGGAATCAAAAGGTTTCATTTCTTTTTTGTTTAAAAAAACATGACAATAAGAATTAGTTCATTAATTGTATTCTCCTTTTGCTTTCTTACAGAAAATTATGAGTTTAAAATTTCAGTGCAATTATTTCTATTTCTCTTCACATTGTTTTAATTGTTCTATTTCAATTTCAATGGTCTAAATGCATGTATCTTTTATAATGTCACTTTATACTTCTTTGGAAATAGGATAAATGTATAAATTATAAGTCATAAGTAAGTTAATATTAATCATGAAAGTGCTTTAGAGCCATTATGTTGGAAATGAAATATTAGACAGGCAAATATTTGTTTTAAAAACGTGAATAGGATTCTAAGGTGCCAATGATTAAAAAAAGAAAGACTGCTGCACAATCCATTACGTTTCCTTAGGAGAGCCAACTTCTCCCACACATTTGAGAAATAACATACTTTAGAAAGAAAAAACATGATTAATTGAACTATTATAAGGATTTTCTTTTAAGAGTGAAAGAAAAAAGAAGAAAAAAAAAAAAACCCAAACCCTCGTTATATAAAAAAGGGGAGCTCTATGGTCTCCAGAAAGACACTTCTATTTTCTCTTTCCTCAAACCCCCAATTAAATGTACAGTTTCACACAGACTAAAATATGGTTTTCTTTACCAAATCCAGTTTTTCTTCTTGCTAACACATTGCTATTTGTTTAACCTATAACAGTTAAGTGTTATATAAAACCAAAATCTTTATACGAAACAGCACTATTTATTCAATGAAGATCTACTGCGAAAATTTTGTGTGAGCACCAGGATTAATAACTACTCTTCTCTTTTGAAAAGTGCAATAGGGAACGATTAAGCTTTCCAAAAGATTATACAGTACTTTTGGCAGCTGTTAAACGCCATGCTGAGGTGTTGGTAGAGACTGCTCATCTGTTATTTATCTTTTACTCGGGACTTGCACTTAACTAATAGGCTAGCTATATTTTTATCTATCGGGAAAAGTAGTCACTAACAAAATGAATCAGATAGATCATTTAGCATCAGAAAAGATTTAAATTCCCCTGGCTTTTCAGCAGATGATTTAAGAAGTCCAGCAAAATCTGAGTTATTTTCATGAAAACAGGCAGCCGCACTGCTAATTACCCAAATATTTAAATTAAAAGATGAAAAAGATTCACACAATAAATAAAATCTGTCACATAGGAAGGTTTTTTTTTTAATAAATAAAACATTAAAATTAGGTAGTAGAATCCCGGCAGCTGTCCATATTCAAATAATTTTCTAAGGCTTAGATTAAAGTAGACATTGTATCATTTGTGCATGTGTGCACATGTATGTTTGGGTGTGTGTTAGACTGAGTCAAACGATAGTACAATTTTGTAAAAATCGGAGTCATGTGGGTTTGGCTAAATGTTAGGTATAGTGTTTTGTATGTAGTATATATGCTAACCATACAAAAAATATCTGCTTCTCAAAATATGTGTGACTCAGAATATGAGAGAAATAGGTTAGATAATATCTTAAACATTTATAAATTCATAAATTACTGCAAACACATATATATTAACAATTACAGGTTCTTCCAAAGCCATAAACTGAACTTTCATGCCAGTGGCCAGCTGGGCATGGGCCGCAGTTTTGGCTCCCCACCCCTGTGCCAGGCTGATTCGGGAACTTGTGATAGCACCTCGTTGCCGATACCAGATGCTCTCTGGCCTATGTTTGCTTCCTTGCCTCCTCTTTCCTCTTTCCTTTCTCATGGAGACTGCACACATGCACTCTTCTCTCCATTTCCTTTATCTTTATTTTTAAATGGATCTAAATTTAAGACAAAGGAGCATGTAGCACACTAGTTTGTGAATAGCCTTTCACAAATGTTTTTCAAAAACGCAGGTAATTAAGAAACAGTCTTAGAGATGGGAGAGGGGAATAAAGGGTTTAGCTAGGCTACTTGGAGGTAGGCGTGCCAGGCATTTGGAGCTCAAAATTTCATCCTATACAGTCAGGATGAAATTCTGGAAAATGGATTCATGTGCCAAGAAAGTATACAAAGAGAGAGAGAATACACTGGGATTAACTGAAACGTGGGATAGAGATAAAAGGCATAGCCAGTATTCCTGGGCTTAACATGGGGCCTGGAATATATACATAGTTAGTATGCCAATGAGTAGTTGAGGGGGTGTGCCTGTAGCTTAAAACAGAAGAAAAAGAGACGCTGGAGATGGCAATATGGAAAATGCATGAAAGGAAGGATTATGATAGAGACAGCTGTTGTGCACCAAAATTTGTTATTCCCCCTTCCACGGAATAGAGTTGTTGCTACCAGAATGTGTCTGCTTAGCCCACAACTACATTACCCAGTCCTATTTGAATCTGGTATGGTCATGTGTCTGATGAGTAGCACTTCTTGGCCGAAGCTTTCAAGAAGCAGGTGTGGCATTTCCTGCTCTCTCTTTTTCCTTCCACTTGGTAAGCACAGATGCTTCCAAGGCCTCAAGTCCTTAAATCCAGTGGGGGTGGTTGAGCCTTCAAATATAGGAAACTCTCACCAAATTACCAAGAGAAGGAAAATCCCTCATTGCACAGGAGTACCAGCTTCTGCTATTGCTTGAGCATGAAATATAATATTAGATAACCACAGTAATATAGGGGTCTATTAGTTCCAGCAGCTAGCATTACCCTAATGCTTGGATCTTTTCTTTGGAATATGTGGCATAAGAGAACACTGACTCTGGAGAGAGAATGACCGCTCATTTTATCAATTCTTTGTCTTTGAGAAAGAGGACAGTTAATACCAAATATCTTTTATGTTAGTTACCGTGCTCAATACTGAATTATAGCATCCAATTCTCTCTCAATTCTTTTAGATAAGCATAATTATCTCCATTTTTATAGGCTAGGAGACCGACTCAGAGACTGAATAACTAATCTGAGTTCTCAGAGCCAACTAAAGTATCGTCAACCACAATATTCCCTAACTTTACTGAATGCCTATTATTTCCTGAATAATTATATGGGCATTATCCCATTTAAATGTCACAATTATAGGTATTTATTGTGGACTGAATTGTGTCCCCTCCCCCCAAAAAAGACACTCTGAAGACCTAACCCCTAGTACCTGTGAATGTGACCTTATTTGGAAATCGGGTCTTCGCAGATATAATTGAGTTAAGGTGAGGTTACACGGGACTGAGGCAGGCCCTAATCCAATGTGACTTGTATCTTCATAAGTGGAGGGAACAGATGCAGAAACAGATCCACACGAAGAACATCGTGTGGCAATGGAGGTAGAGATTGGAATGATGTATCTATAAACCAAGGAACACCAAGACTGCCAACCACACAGAAGCTAAGAGAAAGGCATGGAACAGATTTTCCCCTAGAGTCTTCTGAAAGAGAGAACATTCTCCTGCTGACATCTTGATTTCACTTTGAGCCTTCATAACAGTAAGTGAATAAATATCTGTTGTTTTAAGCTATCTAGTTAGTGGCAATTGGTTTGATAGCCCAGAAAATTAAGATAGTGCTATTGTTTATTTCACTCTACAGATGTAAATTCCGAGGTTAGCTAACTTCCCGATGCTGTCTGATTCCATAGTGCCTGTCCTCTTATCTAAGCAGCATACCAATGTTCAATTTATTTTTTCATGGGAATAAAGCCCATGTTTTCTCACCATAAATACTGTTTCCAGAAGAATAAATTATTTTATATGGGTCTGTGTGAATGTTTTCATAGTTACAAATGCTTTTAATAAAATCCTGATCACCTATGGCAAAATAGTAAATAAAGAGGCTCATGTAGAACCACTTCTTGTCAAGAGCCTAAATGCCCCTTGTTTGCATGGACACACATGTGTAGGACATGGAAAAACAAACGGAAATGTTAAATGGCTATAATGGGCACCCAAAATAAAAACAAAGACAATTTCCATTCATTAGAAATCCATAATCTGTCAAATATCGCTGAACAGATCAGACTCTGGACTGAAATAGCCCTGTTACATATCCCAGCTCTGCCATGGCCATTTAAAAAAATCTCCCTAAGTATCAGATTCCTTAGCAGCAAAATAGGACAGCAATACCTTCCTCACAGGCAACTGTGCAATAAGTAAGATCACGAACGTATCAAGTTCCACAAATAATCCCTGTCTCACCATAAACAACAAATATGTTATTTTCATTCTAATTTTCAGTGTGTTTATCTTGAACAACTCGAAATTTAATTTTAGATAATATTCAATGCCAATTATAGTTATTGACTGAACCCAGTTCTTTGAGATGACCCCTGGAGAAGTCAATTACGCAAAGATAGAGAAAGCAGAAGACAGACGGATAGGCTCTTAATTATGTGTATTTGCTGGTAAGATAACATTTTTCTTTGTTTATGAACATCTCAGTTATGCTATATTGACCTGCGGGTGATAAAGTGGTGATTTAGGGAATTGACTATTTTTTAAAAGCCCTCAAGCACTTTGAAAGGACCCAGTTAAGCAAATGATAGGACGTTTTCTTACAAAATCACATGCCCTACACATAGGGATCATTTAGCTGGTTTGGTTGGAATGCTTATCATAAAGAGCTGAACATCTGCTGGGTGGTTGGAGAAAATTACTTTTGAGTATCTTTGAAGAGTTTTCTCTATTTTACTGCAAGTAATGGAATATTTCTTTACGGATTTCTCTATTTTACTGCAAGTAATGGAATATTTCTTTAATATGAATTCAGTAAGTATTTATGTAATCCTTGCCAGTTTTTAAACTTGAGTACACTGCCCAAGGATTCTGTAGAAATGATATACACAACAAAATCAGTAAGATCATCTCTGAAATTCTGCAATTTTTATTTTTTTTTTAAGTGAACAGGTTGTTTTACTCCATTACACTAAATTAGTGTGATTTTACTGTGTATCATCTGCAGGTCAATGATTAATGTATTTTAAGGAAAGAAATAGGAAATCCTCCTCACAAAAAATTCAGGACTGTGGGGAAATATAAATGTGTATGTATGTGTGTGAGGAAGTGTTTAAGTATCTAGCACTGTGTATTATCCTGAGATGTCTAGGTGGGCTTTTGTGAACTTCTTGAAATTATCTAAATAACATAAGATGTGTGGTGCTGTTTATCTCAGAGAATACATGTTCATGTCTTTTATCAGATTTTCAAGCATCTATGACCTACAAGTAGTTACAAACCCTAACTTAAGGCATGAACTTTATGGGTTTCTGAGTCTCTTAGGACCACATTTATAATCATCAAGTGAAAGAAGGAGACAGAGAGAGAGACACACAAAAGAGTAAGAACAGGAAATGTTTAGAGAGAAAATGAAGCATAAAGTTATGGTGGTGGCACTAACAGGAAATGTGCTCAGAGTTACAGTGAAGACAAGGATGGCATCTTGACTGAAGCACAGGGGAGCTCTTTCTCCATGATTGATAGAGATTTTCTGAGTGTTTACAGGGTGAATGGTCTGTTAATTCTCAGGCCTGTGCTTTGCTTTTAAATAACTTGGCTCCAAGGACAGTTTCTCATTCCTGCTAAATTTTCAAATGAGTAATGTCTTCCTGTCGAGGACTGAGTACATTCAGTTACTAAGCAGCCTTAGCAAGTGTGACATTCCTACCAAATTTGTAGCTGAGAGTCTTACTTCGATGGGCCATGTCTGAAGATTGAGTAGCACTATCCTGCTGCCTTGCTAAGACAGGCAGGGGCCAGTGAGGGGGCACTCTCCTGAGACCTTGCTGAAGCCTGAGAGTGAAAGCCACTGCAGCACTCCCTTGCTCTCTGGCTTGAGCGTTCTCCTGCTCCCAGCCTAAAACTGGCAGGTTCACTCAGACAAAGCATTCACTTGCTGCATTCCTGGAGCCAATGGACCTACAGAGTCAAGTTCTCCACTGACTTTCTGAAGCCTGCAAACATATCTTGCCCCATAGACTCTACAACCCCTTGTTAAAGCCAGCAGGGGTGTGTGATCCACACAGGGGATGCCCCTTGATCTCACTTGGCCCTGGTGGCCAAAGGGTATGGTGTTCTTGAACTCCACAGGAATGTAACAGTTGGAAAGACAGTTCTTATCAGGCCACCATCCCAGGGCACTGCATAGACAGCAGACTGAAAAACAACCCCAGTCTTCCTATGAAAAAGCCCTATTTACCAGCCTGGAGCTTAAGCCTGAGGGACAGATCTCAGGTTTCCCACAGCTAAAAGCTAAAGAGGTGCTTCCAAGGAACACAAATAGGAAGACATCATTCTCATATACCCCCTTGGCCTCACTACCACTTAACATGACTTCCTAGAAAAGAGCTGATATACTTGTCTGGAGTCCCAACTTTTTAAAGTATCACCCAGGAGACACCTCCAGATCTCTTGGTCTGGAGGCTAGCAGGGGTTATGATTATAGCCCCACAGGACTGTATATATTTGCATACTTCAAAAGCTGCTCTCTGAGGGTCGGGCTTCTAATCAGCCTGAAACTGGGTGCTAAATGAGATTCTTAACCTTGGATCATAGGTGTTGGAACACCCTCAACAATGGGGACATATCAAGCATAAATTGAGCAGTTTAGACAATTGCAAAGGTTTGAGACATAGAGCTAGGGAAAGTTTGAATGAGAAATTTCATTACTATACAGGCCACTCCTTCAGCACTGAGAAAGGTAGCTGTTTTGCCTAATTCAGAGAAACAAACACAGAGAGTACAGCAAAATGAGGAAACAGAGAAATATCTTCCAAACAAAAGAACAAGATAAAACCTCAGGAAAAGATCTTAATGATATGAAGATAAGTAATCTACCTGATAAAGAATTCTAAGTAGTGGTCATACAGATGCTCAGCAAACTCAGGAGAAGAAGGGATGAACACAGTGAGAACTTCAACAAAGAGATAGGAAATATAAAACAGAAGTCTCTAGATAAATAATGCAATAACTGAACTAAAAAATACAGTGAAGATAGTCAACAGTAGAATGGATGAAGCAGATACACAGATAAGTGAGCTGGAAAAAGAAGAAATGAAACTTACCCACACAGAGCAGGAAAAAGAAAAAGAATTTTTTAAAATGAAGATAATAAGGCACCTATAGGACAACATCAAGCAAAATAACTTTCACATTATAGGGTCAAAGAAGAAGAGAGAGATAAGACATAAAACTTATTTGAAGAAATAATGGCTGAGAAGTCCCCTAACATAGGAAAGGAAATAGACATCTAGGTCCAGGAAGCACAGAGTTCTAAGTAAGATGAACTCAAAGAAATCCACACCAAGACATATTACAATTAAAATGTCAAAAGTTAACAAATCTTAAAAGCAGCAAGAGAAAAAAAAAATTACATACAAAGGAAAACCTACAATGTTATCAGCAGATTTCTCAGCAGAAACTGCAGGCTAGAAGAGAAAGAAATGAAATATTCAAGGTGAAGAACAGAAAAGAAAGAAAAAAAGAAAACAAAAGAAAAGAAAAGAAAAGGAGGAAGAGAAAAGAAAAAAATCTTCCAACCAAGGATACTCTACTTGGCAAGGTTACCATTCAGAACTGAAGAGATAATTTTCTAGACCAATAAAAGCTAAGGAAGTTTATCATTACTAAAAAAGCTGGAGGCACCATGCTCCCTGATTTCAAACTCTACTACAAAATCGTGGTAAGACCATGTGGTATTGGTTTAAAAACAGGCATATAGACCAGTGGAAAAGAATAGAAATAAACCCATGTATGGATGGTCAATTAATAGATGGTCTATGACAAAAGAGGCAAGAATATACAATGGAAGAAAAGACAGTCTCCTCAATAAATGGTGCTGGAAAAACTAGACTGCTACACATAAAAGAATGAAACTGGATCACTATCTTATATCATACACAAAAATTAACTCAAAATGGTTTAAGACTTGAATGTAAGACCTGAAGCCATAAAACTCTTAGAAGAAAACATAGGTGATAAGCTCCTTGATGTTGGTCTTAGTGTTTTTTGTTTTGTTTTGTTTTGTTTTGTTTTGTTTTTAGATTTGACTCCAAAAGCTTGGGCAACAAAAGTAAAAATAAACAAATGGGACTACATCAAACTGAAAAGCTTCTGCACAGCAAAGGAAACCATCAACAGAATGAAAAAGCAATCTACTGAAGGGGAGAAGGTACTGCAAATCATATATGCAATAAGGGGTTAATATCCAAAAATATAAAGAACTCATACAACTGAATAACAACAACAACAAAAAATGTGACTCAAAAATGAGGAAAGAATCTGAATAGACATCTTTCCAAGCAAGACATACAGATAGGCAACAGGTGCATAAAAAGATGTTTAGCCTCACTAGTCATCAGGGAATGCAAATCAAAACCACAATGAGATATCACCTTACAGAATGGCTAGCATCAAAAGGCAAGAAATAACAAGTTTTGGTGAGTATGTGAAAAAAAAGGGAACCCTCATGCACTATTGGTGGGAATGAAAATTGGTGCAGCCACTGTGGAAAACAATATGGAGTTTCCTCAAAAAATTAAAAATAGAACCATGATCTAGCAATTCCACTTCTGGGCATTTATTCAAAGAAAATGAAAATACTGATTCCAAAAGATATATGTAACCCTATAGTCACTGTAGCATTATTTACAATAGACAAGGTAAGGAAGCAAACTAAATGTCCATTAATGGATAAATGGATAAAGATGTGGTGTATCTATACAGTGGAATATTTCTCAGCTATAAAAAAATAAAATATTTCCATTTGTGACAACATGGATGAACCTGAGGGTTTACACTAAGTGAAATAAGTCAATCAGAAAGACAAAAAGCACATGATTTCACTTATGTGCAGAATCTAAAAAACAACCAACCCACAAAACAAAACAAAAAACAAAACAAAACAAAACAAAACAAAACAAGACAAAACAAAACAAAACTGAGACCACATATACAGAGAAAAGATTGAGCATTGCCTGAGGGAAAGGGGGTGGGGTGGCAAAATGTGGAAAGGGTATCAGGAAGTATGAACTTGCAGTTATAAAGTAAGTCATGGGGATATAATACACAACATGGAGAATGTAGTCAATAATATTGTATTAACTTTGTGAAGTGACTGATGGTAACTAGACTTACTGTGGTGATCATTTCACAGTGTATACAAATGTCCAATTACTAAGCTGTACATCTGAAATTAATAGAATATTGTATGTCAAATTATTTAATAATTTAATTGGAAAAAGAAAAGCACCTTGTCCTCAGGGACCTTACCACCCAAGGGAAGTTTCAAAAATACTAAAATATTAGCTTGGAAGACATTTAAAAAATAAGACCCCCTTGAGGTGCCTGGGTGGCTCAGTCAGTTAAGAGTCATTCACTTGGTTTGGCTCAGGCCATGATCTCAGGGTCATGGTATCAAGTCCCTCTGCTTGAGATTCTCTCCCTCTCCCTCTCTCCCCGCCCCCTGCTCATGTGTGCATGCATTCTAAATAAATAAACAAACAAACAAATAAATAAATAAACTCTTTAAAAAATAAGACCCCTAAGTAAGTCATGTAGGTCTCCTGTGTACAGATATTAAATAATATTGAAGGAATATCTTACTTTTACTGTTAAGAGTACTTCTTGGTATACTCATCAGGCATATTTTACATAATTACAACTAGTAAATGCACAAATCTAGTTTACAAAACTTTGGGTCTAAAAGTATAGAACAACACACTTTGCTTTAATATCTTCAGGAATAAAAATTTTAGACAAATAGCACTTTCCTTTTTATACCAAGAATAAAATAAATTTTTAGAAATATAACTGCTATTAATGCTGTTATAAGGTTATAAACCATTGTTTCAAAGGTATTTTTTTCAGTAAAGATCTGACTAAAAAGGACTCACATATGGTAGTCAATCTAAATTTAGAATGGTTTGGTGTTAAAAGAAATTTTTTTCTAAGTTGGATTGTTGTTTAATAGAACATTCTAAAATTCAGATTATTTTTTTTAAAGACAGAAATATGGCATTCTTGCATATTTAAGAGACTTGATGTAGAAGCATACTTTTGTACCTGGGATTCATTATCTTCCTATTTTTGTGCATCTTCTTGCAGGGATAACTTCGTAGGAAATAATTTATCTTGATTCTAAGTGGTCCTGAATTCCATTTTGCCTGATATACTTTCTATCTCATTAGAAACTCTTTTACTTTTACATAAAAAAGAAAAACCTTTTAAGATTTTTGACTTCTATCCATGTCTCCTGGGAGAGGCATGAATCTGATAATGCCTGTCTGAAACAAAAAGTATTATGCATGTGACACAGAACAAACGAAAATCAAGCCAGTTTATGCCTCCTGATGATAAGTATCACCTCTCTATCACCTCTATGTGTAATAATATGATTATGTTCTTGCTTCATTCTCCTTGATTTCTTTATTCTTGCAGTTTTCACATCTCATTGATAAAATAAATGCCAGTTTTCTTTTCAAATACAGCTAAAAACTGTTAAATTTATTCTCTTGTTTGAGTCAAGCATGAATAGCAAAAGATGCATTTTACATCCTTTGAGATCTTTTGTCAAATTTTACATCAAACACAGAATCAATAGTCTTTAACAAAACTCGTTTCATAAATAACCCTTCTTAGTAATTTTGCTTTATGGATAAATTTGTCAGTGGTTCCCCAACTCTTGGATTTTACAGTCTGATAAAATTAAAAAGAATTGGGGCACATAACATGCTTGCCAAGTTTTTATTTAATCAATTACAAATGTTAGGAAGAGCAACTTTCTTTATCACCAACATTTCATAAAAGTATGTTAATACAAGGGCAAACTTAGATAAAAGGCAATTATTTTAAGTGAGTAAATTTAGCTTTATGAAAACTTTGTTACACTGTTTCATCTTTCTCATTTTGTTGTGGAGAGTATAAAATTTGTATCAGCAAGCACTGCTCTGCAGGCCAGAGTTTAGAAAAATTATCATGCAAATTATCTCAATTAGAAAATACGTGGGTTGAATGAAGTGATCTCTAAAATCCTTTCCAGCCCTAACAAATTCTGTTTCTGATTGTTACTCACTTTTTGTACTGTAAATTACTCTGCTAGTCAAGAACGGTTACTGTGTTGGTGATATTAAATTCAAACTCTATCATGAAAGTGAAGATTTCCAATATACGAATGCAATTTTTAAGCCTAAGTTGTAGCCTATCCACTTATTAGATAGGCAATTGCTGTGGTAGGGCAGGACTTCAGAGAGGCAGGCCACTGAGTGCTAAGCTTTCTGTCCAAGTGTATTTTGTGTTAATCCAAATGTCCTAAAGTGAAAGCTGCCTCAGATTACTCATTTTGGTCACAAGCATCTTATTCTGTGCAGGCACTATTCAGTTAGTCCTGCTGAGTAATGGTGTGCACCGTATTCCTGTTGAGGGTATGGTAGGAGCTGACTACTGTTACCTATGTATATTAATATTATACATTGACCCCCAAATGCACTAAGTACCACACAAATGTGCATCCTGCTAGGCACTCTTTCTTCTCTTTCTTTTTCATCTTTTTCTCTACGCATTTTTAAGTAGCTATGGATCCAAAGGAGTCATCTATTTCCCTAGATGATAGACTGACCACCATTCAATTATTTTTCAAATTCATCTTCAGTATTTGTTTTTATAGTGTTCCTTTGAACTAAACTCAACCTCTGAAGGTAATCAGACTTTACCCAGCACTGCAAGAAATCAAACTTAACATCTCATTAGTGTGCTGTCTTAACTCTCTTTGTTTAATTGAGTGCATCTATTTCCTTGCCACTATAAGTTCAATGGTGAGGGGTTAAGCTTATAACTGTGCTGCAAATGAGTGTATAAATATGGCGTGTGCATGTGTGTTGATGTTGGTTTGTTGACTAGAGTCTGAAAATAGCAAGAGAGGGACCCTACAGGTTACATGTGGCAGGGAGCTTTTGCCTGGCATTATGACAGAAAATTTAGAATACATTGAAACCACATTTCTGTGATTTACTATACATGTTGTATATAGCCATTTTGAATAGTATTACTTGATGGTGACAAGTTTGGGTTCCTCGTTCAAGACTGAAGACTGGTAATGGGTACTAAGTAGATGTTGCTCAGCTAAAATACTCAAAATTACCTAATTTCCAGAAAATTTGGAACAATTTACCTGGGCATTAGCATTACAAATAAGTTGTGGAATGAATGGAGGTGATTCCAATACGTTAAATATCTAATCGAGTAGTAGTCAATGATTTTAAAGGGAGAAAGAATCACTTACAAATGAAGAGATGTGTTGTTCTATCAACTTTTGTTCATGTCTGCTCTTGAGGAAAAGAAGTGGATTACTGTAACCAGCATATCATTTCCAGATAATTCTGTATGGCTCCAGGATGGATTTTAATTCCTTCCTATGACAGTGGAGGCTTTGTTCTGGAAACTCACAAGATATTAAAAGAAAAACAATATAGCCTAAAGGATTCTGTGCTGACTGAGGACTGGAAAGCTATGTAAATTGCCTGTCTTTAGGGAAGACTATTCAGCAGAAGAAGTCATTGTGTCACAGAAAAGCTGGAGGTGATTCTTTCACCGAAGGTTGTGTGAAATCAATATGTCAATTGAAATCTAAATGTAATTTACCATGTTTGATCAACTGGTGAACTTGTACATTTATGTGCCAAGAACCAACTCTGTCAGCTGCTCGGGTATATTGCTGCCCACGCCTCTTGGTCCTCCCTGTCTTGGAACAGTCACCCTGGTAGTGGTAAGCTCAGCAGTGGCTCCATTTAAATGCATTTGGTTTTGAATCTTGGCAACTATTTATCTTAAGTTGGAGGAGTCTGTTTACTGGGCACCTGATGGAGTCCAAGTTCCAATTAGAGAAGAAAAATTCAGTAGCAATCTCAAAGCATTAAAATAATTGGGACATCAAAATATAAATAAAAATGCCAATACAATCAGACCTAATACCTTTGTACTAAGGAATATAAAGCTATTATGCCAATACAACTAAAAGCTGTACATTATCTAGTTTGTAGTTAGCTCTTCCAAATTATGCAAGATTATCAACAAAACGTCTTGGCAGAAAAATTTAATGTCCTATTTATATATTTTGGGGAAGCTATATATTCTTTATTATAATGTCTTTGAAAAGTTAGGGTGGCATGTTATGGCTAAATACTCTTATGACATTTTATTTCATGTTAAAAAAGTAAACTCTTATAGACTCATACAAGAAAACACATTTGAGAGCAAAATAATATTTTAATGTAATAGCTAAAATTTCAGGAAACATTGAGCAATGACTACTTTTGGTCTTGTACCAAAAGTGCTGCCAGAGGTGATCCCTGCACTTAAGTTGTTCTTGAACTGACCTGGAGAATGAACATGCACACTAATAATTTTCATAATATCTGCCAAGAGCCAGGTAAGCAGAATCCATCAACTGTTGTGGGGCCATCTAGGAATGCTTGACAAAGGTGCTTTTTGAGTAAATCCTAAGGGGCAACTGGGATTTTTTTTTTTCCAGTTGGAAATGAGATGCTTTACAGGAAGACGCCACAACAGTAGTAAAGCTTGGAGACATGCTCATCAAGACCAATTAGAGGGACAGGGCTATGGTCTTCAAGCCTTTCTATGTATAAGGGCTGCCTAGGAGGCTTGTTAAAAGGCTGATTTCCTCTCCTCTTCTGAGTCTAGGTGAGGCTCAGGAGTTTGAATTTTAACAGGCTTCTAGAGTGAATCCAAAGCAGTTCTTGTGTATATATTTGTGTGCCTGCAGGTGCGTGTATTTGTTCGTGTGGGTTATGTTTGTGTGTGTGTTTAGCATGTGTAGGTGTGTATGTGTGTGTATGTGTTTGAGAGTAGACAAAGGAAGAAGGGGACATAGAGGTGGCATGAATGTAGAGGACAGTGGGGAGCAAATTGTGTGGAGCCCCAAATGCTTAGTTGAAGAGTTTGGTTTGTGAAGCAATGCAGTTATTACGAAGTTGTAGACTTCAAAATTCCAAATAACAGGAAGGCAGTGAAAGAGATATTGGCTTTCATCCAATTGTGTGTTAAGAGCTGCAAGTGAAGAGAAACATGTTCTTTGATCTAAACAAAGAACAGCAGTTCGTGCAGCAGTCTCTTCAAAGCCATAGTTGAAATATTCTTACGGAACCAGGACCCACAGGTGAAGGGATGAATAAGTGAGGGTGAGAAGTAGTATTAAGAAATGGAGAAGAAGAAAGGCCCTCAGAAATCTCTCAAATTGCTCATTCATTAAATCATTCCACCACAGGTATTGGGGATCTACTCTGTGCTAGTCACTGAGAGAGGCTCTGCAGATGTAGAAATATAAGATTCATTCTTTCTCTTGAGGAGTTCACATTTCCATAGGACCGTAGAGAAATACACAGACAATGACGATGCAGTGTGATAAGTACCATAATGAGGTAGGTGTGTGTGAGGGAATACAAGATACCACCTAGCCCAGAAGTGTGTGTGTGTATGTGTGTGAAGATTTCCTGGAGAAAAACTGAACTCCTACATTGAGTATTTAAGCATAAATGAAAATTCTTCAGGTAAAGGAGAATGGGGAAAGGCTTTCCAAGCAAAGAAGAAATCCTTTTAAGAGGTCAAAACGGCCTCCTCAGTGTAGGTTGGCTTAGTTACTTGCATGATACATTATGAAATGGCCTCAGATAAATGGGGAAGTTATAATAACAACTTATCCTTATTGAGATCTTACTATGTGCTAGACACTGCCAACAGCTGCACAAGAATTTTCTTATTTAGGGGCGCCTGGGTGGCGCAGTCGTTAAGCGTCTGCCTTCGGCTCAGGGCGTGATCCCGGCGCTCTGGGATCGAGCCCCACATCAGGCTCCTCTGCTGGGAGCCTGCTTCTTCATCTCCCACTCCCCCTGCTTGTGCTCCCTCTCTTGATGGCTGTCTCTGTCAAATAAATAAATAAAATCTTTAAAAAAAAGAATTTTCTTATTTAATCTTCACAATAATCCTATAAAGTAGGTATCATTACTGTCTCAGGTTTCAATGAGGAAATAGAAGCCCAATGAGGTCAATAAACTTGCCCAAGGGCATAAAACTGATAAATGGTGGAGCCTGGCCTTACAGTCCATGACCTTAGAGACCATCTGATACTGCCTTCATGCACCATATATGAAGAATCTTGTATGTTGCATTAAGAAGGCTTGACACTCACCTAAGGACAATTAGTAATTGTTAGATGACATATTCAGATTGTAGTTTTTCAAGACCACTCCCCATAACAAGGGTAGTTTGATCAGAAGAGATCAAGATTAGGCTGTGACTCTAATTAGAGTGGTTGCTATAATTCCAGGGAGAAATGCTGAGGTCTTGGATTAAGACAGTCTGTCAGTGTGGTAGACAGGCTCTGTCATAGTCCCTGATGACTTCTGCCTTCTGGTATTCAATGTCCTTGGGTAATCCCTTCAAGGGGAGTGTAGGTGGACTTACTGCCTTGCTTCTAATGAATGGAAAATGGAGGATGTAGTGGGATGTCACTCTCAATATTAGGTTATAAAAAAACTGTGGCTTCGGTCCCACACGTGCTCTCTCAGTCTCTCTTGGACTGCTGATCGGGAAGAAGCCAGCTGCCACGGTGTGAGGCTCATTGGGAGGCCTGCCTGAGCGAACTTGGGAGAGGATCTTCTGAGGTCAGTCATTAGCCTCAGGAGTGAGCTTGGAAGCAGATCTAGACTAGCCTTGAGATGACTGCATCCCTGCTGTCACCTTCTTGCAGCCTTGTGAAGACCCTGAGCAAAGCCACCTAGCTAAGCCTCTCCTTGATTCCTGACCCACAAAAACTGGGATAATAAATGCTGCTTGTTTTCAGTCATGAAGACTTTGTAATTTGTTTCTCAGTAGTAGCTAACTAAAACGTCAGGAGTCATCATATAGACTGCAAGCCCCTGGAGACACTTGGTATAAATGTGGCAGGTTGACACTAATGATGCCATTTGTGTACAGAATACTATGTAGGAGGATTTTTCTGGGAGGATATTACTACCTCTAATTGACAGTAAAGCCCTGAGGAATTAAAGTTGCTTATAATAATGTTTTTGTCTACATTTCCAACAAAATATATTTTTGGTATTTCTAGCATAATTTTGAAAGATCTGAGTGTGCACCCTCATGCGAGCTCATATGGCATGAGGCCAGATAAACGGGGCTTGAATTTCCAGCTTCCACTCAGATTGCCCCTCACTCTGGATATGAAGCAGGTTCTTTATTCTCTATCTGGGTGTGTAGAAGAAACCACAGTGTTACAATATAGTTGTTGCAACACAGAGAGTACACAGCCAAGTAAGTGACTGTTGCAATATACAGCAAATGAATTTTGATAAAGATGAGATTATTATGCACTCTTCTAGCTGAATTTCACGACTGTATAGGATATTTATAACCCTTAAATAACTGCCTTTCATTATGTATTCTTCCCCAAATAGTTGACAAAAAAGAGGGCAAATTTAAAATGGAGTCCTTGAAGGCCCCCCCCCCCCGCCCCACGCCCGTGATGTGTACTTTCTCAGCCTTCTGAGTCATGAGCTGTGTGCATACAGTTGGCTCACATGAGCTGGCACCCTCAACACTGCAGCAGCTGCACAAAACAATTACCAGGCTCTGACTGAGAAAATTTCCCATGGGGGACAAAAAGCCAGCTGGGCATCGCTGGTGCTTGTCTGGTGGACGTTTGTTCATTTGTATGAACACTGAAATTCCCAGGGCAGCAATCAATGGGTGAGATAATTCAGCCAAGAATACATTAACCCAGAAAACTGCAATGGAGAAGACCCTTTTGCGGGGGGAACTCTGTGCTTTCAGCAAAGCAAATTGGCAAGGCTTGTCCTGGCCATTTAGAACCTGGATGAAGCCCCTGAAGTTTGGCATCTCATTAAAGGCGTCTGGCACCCATTAATGAAATTCAATCTATCAATCCTCAGTTTTCTCAGTGTAACCTGCTGAAATAATGTCCTCAAACTTTCTGATCAAAATTACACTGGAATTTTTCACACAGAGCAAACTTCTAGTGCTAATCCTCTAAGACATATTCATTATACCAAAGGCTGTACCAAAATATTAATATTTGCCTGGATTACTGTCAGACAAGAATACCTCAGAGCACCTTCATAAATTCAGTGATTCAGAAAAACTCATTATCTTGAAACTATCATTTACCCTGTTATGAAGACAGAAGGTGAAATGAGGTGATTTTTTATAGTAGACTTTATATTTTTAATGTAATATACATTTAAAATAAAGGTTGTAAATCTTAAACTAATGAAAGATGTTCTTACCAGTTCATTTCAAATTGCTTCCATTTTGCTAACTTATATATAATTTACTCTTATCTTTAAGATTATAGATTCGTTAGTGCATTTATTAATATATTTAAAAACACCTTTAAATACAACTAAATCTTGAGATAATTGATCAGAGGTTAACCCCTATACTATCTGTAGTAAATAATAATGGCAGAAAACATTATATGTCATTTAGAAGAAAGAATACCTTTCCAGAGAATATTTGGAAATGTGAAGCTTCAAAAAAGAAGATCCTATTGTTACCTCTAGTAGAAACATAACTTGACAGATGTTAAAAGTGGTTATGCATATAGTTTAAGTTCCACGTTTGTAATACAAGCTTTGCCCAGGAGTGGAAGATGCACCCGGACATCTTCCATATTTTACTGATCTCAGGAGTTAGGAAATAGGATATCTGAGGCTTAGGCTAGCTACAGAAACTTCGTCATTCACAAGCAGCAAGAAGAAGGAGGAAAAAAAGAACAAAAGATGAAGTGTGTGATTTTTGCCTGGGACATGGTAGCAATAAAAGGCAGTACCTTGAAAGTTTGGGGCCTTATGATCATTCGTGGCATCTTGCAGAATTTCTCTTCTGGGGTGAGAGCCCTCCTCTCCTAGCTCTGATTTACTCAGCAGGAGACTAAGGCCCTCACAGGCATCACAAGTGTTCAGAGCTTAACAGGCCCTTGAGTAAAAGGAGCAGGGCCTGCAAGAGGCAAAGCCAAGACCCAGGGTCTGTGGCGAATAAAGCAGCCTGGCACAGTCTTACTCCTTTGGCTCTTTTCCCAATTTTGGTTCTATCTTCCCTGACAAGCAAACTTGAGAAAAAAACAACACCACGATCTTCTCTTTAAGTTTCAGAGACAGGATAGAGAAGGGAAGATTTTAAATGAAGGAAGTTTTCCTGTTTTTGTTGTGGTGATGGTGGTGGTTGATGTGTGTGCGTGTGTGTGTGTGTCTGTGTGTGTGTGTGTGTCTGTGTGTGTTCAGCAGGCCCTAGAAAAAGCAGCTTGTCATTTCTGTCTTTACAGGAAATAATACTAATGCACATTTAAGCAAAACTATTATGAACTCTACAAGAAAATATTTTGTTCTAATGCTTCCTTATTTTCAGTCTAAAGACTTTCAATATCTTTCAATATAAAGATATTACTGGATGAAATATCGTTCAGTTCTTAAAAACCAAATGCAATTATAGATTTAGGAGGGGGCTTGGTAGAAATCAGGTCCACTTTGCCTCTTCAAATATATGCCTATTCTTCATATATAGCCATCCATCCATCCATCCATCCATCCATCCATCCATCCATCCATGCATCTGACATTTACTGAGCACCTACAATGTACCAGTCATGGGAAGAAAAACCATTAAAAAGAAAAAAAAGACATAAGCCGCTGTCTTCATTGTGCTTACCTACTAGTGGGAGAAGGCAAGTATGACACAAAAAAACTGCACAAATAAAGATTTGATTACAATTGTGATATGTGTAATAAATGATAAAAGGAAGGTGCTGTAGAATGTAAAACTGAGTGACTTTAGCTTAGGTAAGGGTGGGGAAGGCGTTCTTGAGGAAACGTTATTTGAGCTGACGTGGGCTAGGTAGGGTGGGGGCACCGGAGGCGCGAGACTAGAGACAGGTAGGGCTTACAGGCCTGGAATAACTGTCTTGGGGCTTCCAGTCACTCCCTGGACCTAGAAATCTAGGCCTTTCCTATAAGAAGCAGTCACCATCTCCCGTTGATCCCCCATCTTTTCCTACGAAGTAGCTCTTTACAACTTTGGTGGTCTTCCCATGGGGATGACAGTTTTACAGATGATTAGAGATGGAAGTGGGCCAACAGACTGTCCAGCAAGCAGCTGTGATCTGCTTAAGGTCACAGAGTATCATGTGTTACATCAGTGGTGAACATCTTGTAGATTTAGTCTACTTGTTTGCTGTAAAAATCTTAAGTTTAATAAGAATTATTTGTAATTGGCACATTCATTCTGTGACTCTTCTAAAGTAATCCTTGATTAGTTTTTGTTAGTCTCTAGTCTCATAGGCTAAGAATTTCCTTAATTCATTTTGCAAATTCTCCCCTCCATGTCACCCACCCCCCACCTCAACTTTAGAGAATCCTCAAAACTATTTTGAATCAGGCCATCATCTGAATTAATTCAAATTCAAAATTGTATAAGTCTGAATGAATTAGGTTTTCAAAACTTTATTACACATTGCAGCTCCCCATCCTCCACGTTCAATGTGAAGCCACGGAATCATGAGTCATTGCAATTCTGGTGCTAATTTAATTTCAAACTTGCTTGCCTTTAGTCTAAGGTAGGCCCTTGGGCAGTTTAAGCTCCTGACCTACTTCAGAGTTTCTTTTATGCTCTGGAATGCAGCACATTTTATAGAGCAGGTTAGACTCTAGAACAGGTCATTAATCATTGTAGCTCCCTGGGCTTTCCTAGCGCTTTTGAGAAGGAAGCAGAACTGATACAAATAAAGCATGTGGGAAATTTTTATTTTGAAAGCTTCAGATCTGTTCACAGAAACCACGAGGGAGGGGAGAGGTACTGCACTCTAAATTTAGCTAAGTAGGGATGACTCAATTACTGGAAAATGTTAACTTCCTCTAGCAGGAAAGGGGGATATGAGGATCTAGACGTCTTTTTTTAAATTATATAAAAGGTCATTCAATATCTTGAAGTTATATCTAATATTTGTTGATAAATTGAATATAAATTATTTATCTTTTAAACTAATGGTAATTTTTTTTAAAAGAACTATTTCTGTATTTGAGAGAAAGAGAGAGAGTGAGCTCACACACACCAGTGGGGGGAGGGGCAGAGGGAGAGAATCTTCAAGCAAACTCCTGCTGAGCACAGAACTCAATCCCAGGACCTATGAGATCATGACCTGAGCCGAAACCAAAGATTGGACGCTCAGCTGACTGAGCCAACCAGGCACCCACTAATGCTAATTTTTTTATTAGTTAAGGATACCCTTACACATTGATCAAAGATTTTATGTTTAGGACTACCAGGGTTTGGATTTTGGTGAAATAGAAAGCTTATGAACTTTATATATTCTTGTGGATTCCAAGCAAGCACATTTATTTATAACAGCAAACCCAAAGCACAACTAAAAATTCAACTGAATGAGACATTAGTTTCCACTAATGTGAAAACCAATAGTTTTCACAAAATTAGTTTTCACTAATTTAAGTATAAATCCAATAATAATGCATACTTTACTCCTCGTTTCAATTTGTATAGATTAGAAATGGAGTTTATACGTATACTTACAGGATAAATAGGCACTCGAGGGACATTCAGCTGAGAAAACTCAGAAAGACCTAAAATAATTAGGTATGGAGAATAAAAAGAGTGAGGTCACAATAACTTTCCTAAGACCAGGAGTATGTGCTTGTGCACTCCTTCTCACTTCCACAGCCGGGTCTTGCCTCAGCTCATCCTCACGTCGGCTCTCTCCACGCTTCCAAATACTGTTCATCGTTCAAGGCCCTTTTCAATTTTCCATGAAGTTTCTCCTGACCATGCAGATATAACCTTTACTTGAATGCTAACTGCAAATGTCGTCTGGCCTATACATGTCACCCTTGAATCATACATAGTAGCTCTGTAGTATATTCTCCTATTACGTCATATATTATAAATAGCCTTCCCCATCAGAGGAAGTCACTATGTACACTGCTTCTGCACAGCAGGTAGAGTGTGTCTTAAATGTCATAGGTACACAATAAATGATGTCTCCAAAGGATAGAGGCAGTGGAATTAAACCTGAGAGACAACATTAAAGAATTGTGTGTTTGTGTATGTGTGTGTGTGGTAAAGATTGTTCTTACTTGCATGATGACAGAAGTGGAGCTGGAATGGGATTTTAAGAGCTGAAGAAAAATATTTTTACCTACCTGGGAATGTCTTTGGAGGGGCCTAGATAGGATTTCTACTAATGCCCCCTTTTAAGTTCTATTAATTTCTGACTTTTCATCTTTCTTAGAACAGAAATAAGTACAGACTGATCCTCAAGATAGAGGGATAGAATTTATTTTAATTTCTACTTCATGACAATGTCATCTTAGATTTTATTTGAAGGTATTGCAAATGTAACCTGATATTTTGTGAAGAATGATTTTGCCAAGGAGACCATAATTTCTCAAGGGCTTAATGAAGCTATTTCAAGATCTTATGAGAGGCGAGAAAATCTCTAGTTGAAGGCAGGCATTAGATTAAGCTATAAAAAATGGAGTTCTGATTAGTTCATATAAGAATTCTGTTTTTTTTTTTCACCTAGGTTTATTGAAATGCTACTGTTTTAAATAGACACCTGTGGTATAAGTAAGCACTTTTCTTAGTTTTCCTGACCAATTACTACATTGTAAATGGTTCAGTCTACACTAAACACAGGAAGCCCAGCATATTTATACATTTATTTTGAATAACAATTAATGCTTCTTCTTCAGGAGAAAACTGTTTTACTGAGCCCCTAACTCCTTCTGAAAGGGGAATAGTAATTGCAGTGGGGTTGAGTGGTGCCTGAGAAAGGGGGCATGGCAGGGAATTTGGAAAGATACAGACAGAACCAGAAAGCTTGCTTCTTAAAAATATCTTTTCTTTTGCCTGTCATCCCTTTGTCTCCTTCCCTTACATTTCCATCAATAAAAGATTCATTTGAGTTAATGAGTTTCTTCTTCAAGATGCAAATACATCCCAATGAGAACAGGTTTTCATGCAGTGCTTTTTTATGAAATACTCCAATCAAACTGGCAAAATTAGCAAAAATTCAGAAAACATGGATTTTTATTATAATGAGAAGAATTGGGGGGATTTACTTTTAAACAAAGTCTATTAATAATTTTGTATAACACCGCAAAACACTTGGATAGTCTATTGGATGGTCATCCATGATATGGAGGGAGCGTTTTGGAGTGGAATACAGACAAGGAAGAATGGTCTACCTTACAGAACAAGATGTAACCAGGTGCAAGGGGGTCAAGGAAGAGGAGGCAGGAAATAAGAGGGCAGTTGAGACATGGAAGCCTCTTACCATACTCTTTCTACAGTGGCCTCTGGGACTTTACCTCCCCTATTCATTTGGCTTGAAAAACTCTGTGTGAATCTCTGTATGTACCGTGTATCCTTACTTCTCATGTCTCTAGCTGCCTCCCATCTTCCACCTTCTCCCTTCATATTATAGTGCAGGCACTGCCCCCTTTGACTCCCCCAGATTGGGTTCAATGTCCCTTCTCTGCTCACAGATCACCCCTTATGCCACAGTGTAATTTTTATCACATTTTTAATGGGTTTTGTTAATCTTTCTTTAAAAAAAAAAGATTTTATTTATTTATTTGACACAGAGAGAGACAGCCAGAGAGAGCAGGAACACAAGCAGGGGGAGTGGGAGAGGAAGAAGCAGGCTCCCAGCCGAGGAGCCCAATGTGGGGCTCGATCCCAGAACGCTGGGATCACGCCCTGAGCCAAAGGCAGACGCTTAACGACTGCGCCACCCAGGCACCCCTAATCTTTCTATCTTTGTCCACGTGGCTAGATGGTGGAGATGTGTTACCATTGTAACCAGACTTGCAACACAGTGTCCTGTTCAGAGGAGGCGCTGGGTACATACCTGAAGAATTAGAGAACCATTTGCTCTTTTGCCTTGGACCTGAAGAGTGCCCACAACAAGGAAGAGATTATCCCTGCTCAGAGCCTAATTACAGATTTAAGACAGAATGATCAAACAATGTCGCCAAGAACACTGGCAGTATTAAGTGATGGGGGCTGGAATTTCAATCCAGGTGATGTTCTCATTCTCCATTTGGAAGCTAATGGTATCAGAGTCACCACCTCTTACAAATCAGCCCAGGCTAAGTCCTCTCCAAATTGTTCTATCCAGCACAATGTCTCCTCATCATTTCCTGCCTCTCTTCTCATTGGTAAAAAGGAGAAAATACATATATTTTTTCTTTCCTATTAAATACACACACACACACACACACACACACACACACACACACACACACACACACATAAAGGGGAAGTAGAATTAATTTTCATGTGTCTTGTTTGATCCACCTGGTACTTAGAAGGAACTTAAAAATGTTAAATGACATGGATACATGAGGTCCTTATTCCTTATTACCAAAGTATTATCAGAAGTTAGAATCTTCTCTTATATGTGTCAAGAATATTCTCAATAAAATGTCATTTTATTGAGCCTGACAACCAATTGATGAGTGAGCCCTGTGGCTAGGTCTTTGGGGGCATATTTTAAAGATGTTGTAATCTTATTCCTCAAGGCATAGTTAGGAGGTGAAAAAGTCATTATGAAGGCACACGTACACACAAATGCTATCTATCTATCATCTATCTATCTATCTATCTATCTATCTATCTATCTATCTATCATCTATCATCTATCATCTATCTACCAAAATATACAAAAGAGCCTGAAAATAAATGGTTTGGTTTTATGAAAATAGACCAAGTGCCTTAGAGTTTAAGGATAGGAGAGGTCAACACAGGCTGTGAAGGCTGACAAATTTACCAGGCAATGCTATGGAATTCAGAAATGGGCAGGACTTGATACATAGAGAAGAGGATGACAATATTGCAAGTCTAGGGATCACTGCCAGCAAACCTCAGGTCTTGTCATAAGTGGGAAAAGTGGAGACATAAGGAGACTGTTTGCCCAGAACAGACAGTATATGCTGGTGAGGAGTAAGAATTCAAGTGACAAGGAAGGGGAGTGTATGCACAGTGTGAGTGCTTTGGGGAGAAGAAATATTCAAATGTCTCCTATAGTGTGTGTGTGTGTGTGTGTGTGTGTGTGTGTGTGTGTGTGTACTTTCCAGAAAGATGAGAGGAGTCAATTCCAAAGGATATACTGAAGGGAGTTCATGTGGGTGATAGTGCAAAAAAGGAATTAACTTATTAAAATTCCAAAGTTTTCTCTCTAAGACAGTGTTGGGAACAAATGTTTCAAACAATGCCAGTACCTTTAAATAACTACACTGAACTCATTGGTTGAACCAGAATCAAGGTGTGCAGTAGGCCACTCAGATGAAGCATTAAGCCAAAGCAAGAGACGAGAATGAGGTTATTGATGTCTGCTGCTTTCTGCAGCTACAGAAGCTCAGGGAATTGAAAATATTCCAGAAGCAAGTTCTCCTAACCTTTGTAGATTAGTCAGGAATCTCTCCTTCCTCTACTGGATAACTTCACCAAAATGATGTTTTCCTGCAACTTCAAAATCTATTCTTAATGTTTTCTGGAACACAAAGTGAATGTCAAGTGCCAACTGAGTATAATTATATCCCAGCTATTAGCAGGTTAATTTTCACATGTTGTAACTCAAAATTCTTGGAACCATTATGTACCAGTAGCTGTGTTCTGGGTTTGTTCTCAAGGGTTGAGGTTGGGGAAGTACTTCTATCCTATTAATAAGGAATTAAGTCTTCATAAACTATGGAAATAAAAATAGGATGCAGAACAAATAACAAGGTATATCTCTCATTTTAATATGCTCTCAAATTCCATTCTTGAATTTCATAAATTTTGAAATAGCTAATTTGATATTCCATATGGGTAGAAAATAGAGATGCATGTGTTAAAATATGGACTATATTTTTAAAAGTCTTACCTTAAAACCAATTTTACATTATAACCTCTTCAAAAATTTTACATTATAACCTCTTCAAATACTGTGGATAAGGAACCATACTGGTTAAATCAAGTTTTAGGTTATCCCCCTCCCCCTCCCACGAGGCATATATTTCTGTATATTGCTATCTAGCTCTTGATATAGATTTCAATTTCACATCTAGTGAAAGAGAGATTCTGCAACGTGGAATTACTGTTCTTGACCACATTTGGGAATCTTATTCTTCAATGATAAAAATAATTTCTTTAGGAACAGAAGCTCACTGTTTTCTTTGTTGCTTTTTTTATATTCTTGTATATTGTCTCTTCCTGACAGTATCAATTCTACATTTGAACCTGTTGGCACAAAAGTAGCATCAGATTTTCTTTTCTGAGAATATTCTCAGAACAAATGAGTAATAACAGTCTAAATTTTAGTGACTGTGTTAAAAAAAAAGTTGTTTGCTTTTCCACAAAGTTAATTTTCTGTCTTATTCTTGAGGCAGGTAGTAGAATATTCATCTTCAAAAAAGTAGCTTGTTTGCTTACTTGGTTTTAACTAGTTATGAAGACTCACATTTGGTAGTGACTATTTGTACTTCTTGAACAATTTATCTTGTGAAGAAGAGGACTGGAGTTAGAAGGAGTTGGACCAATCAGAAGGAGCTGGATCAGTTGATGGGATTCTGGGACTCTGCCAGGTAAGGTGGAAAGGAGCAAATACAGGAATTAAAATGGTCCTGCTCTCAAGTGGGCATGCCAAGTGGAAAAAATCCCGGACTCTAAGTCCAGAAATGAAGGTACCAGTCTTGAGTATGCAGTTAACAATTTGTGGGACTCTGGATAATTCACTTAACTCAAAATTCTCAATAAAAATAAAGTCTTGACTAGAATCGATGAAAAAGTCAAAGTGATTTTGATAAAGAAAAGCACAAAATAAATAGCAGAACAAGAGCAAAGTTTAGTGTCTGACCCTTTCAATTTCTTCAAAACATACACACACATGAAACCTTAGGAGAAAGTCAATATATAAAGGCATTTAGAATGAAGTTGATCTGATCAACCTGGCTGTACTGTGGAGGTCCCAGAGCTGTATCCCCTTAGCTCTTAGTACTTGGCACCTAGTACTCTAAGGAGCACAAATTTCAAAACTATTGGAACAATTATATTTTGTAAAGGAGATTTTCTCCAAAATAGCACTAGTTTATTTTTCTGTACTATACTCTTTTTTTCTGTATTGCTGTAGCAGTAACATGGTGAAGAAATCATAAAGACCACCACTGTCAGGATGTACCCCAATCTAGCCATTCAATGTGTGATAATGTTTTATCGGCAGTTTGATATGCCAGAGAAGACTGCTGCATGGAAATAGGAACTAAGGAGCCGATGTCTCTGATGTTTTCCCCAAACTTAAAAAAAAGGGGGAGGGTTTGAAGATTCAGGATGGAACGAAATTGTCTCGTTGAAGGCAAGATTCCTTCAAGTTCTTGTGCAACAATTGTTTTCCCCTCTGATTCTACAGGACTAATTTGGTTTCAAAATGCAGACAAATTTGAGAGAATCTCTGTAAGAAACATATTCAAAATCTGAAACTGCTTAATCAGAAGTCTAAGCCAAGGGGTTATTTTATCATATAAATAATATGAAATAATTCTAATATGTAAAAATATGGTAATGATTTCTTTTTTTAATATCCAGAAGGTTAATGCCTTGGTTTTTACTCACTTTCAAGTAATAAGTTGTATAGGGTCGACAGTAATACTTGTTCTTTGGAAACACCTTTTTTGCTCAGTTAACTTTATACTGAAATCTCATGCTTGCAGTTGTCCATTTACTAGAATTAAAGTACTTGTTTCATCAGGATTTATGCGTTCATTTTTATGGAGGAAATATAGAAGGGAGAGAAGGAATCTGTCTTCACCTGAGACACAAAGTGGGCTGGTAGGATCTGACGATGGCAGAAAAAAAATGCGAGGGCACGAGAGGTAATACAGCAGTTGGTTTTGGAAGTAATTCAGGTGCCTGCAGGTAGGAAAATTTAGGGGCCTGAAATCACTGTTCTTCGATACCAACCCATGAATAATGGATATAGCTATGGGCACAATTTACAAATGACAGCTTATCACCTGAAACAGGATTGTACAGCTCAACCGACAGCTGCCAGTCAACCAAGAAATAGTATTAGAAGATTTTTCTCCATTACGTTTTTTTTTCCTTTTGACTTTCTTCACTCAATTTCACCTAGCACTGTTGCCATGACCTGAAAACGAAGACTGTGTTCCTAGCAATAGTATGGAGATTTGTCAGCTTGATTCTTCACTTCAAATGTAAGAAGGATCAACAGCACCAGGAACTAGCTGCAGACCATTTTAAAAATATTTTTTGCTACATGTGGAAAGGAGAACCGAGAGACCAAAATGACATAGAGGTGCCAAGGAAGCGTAGAAAACAGCATGTGTATGTGACCTGATTCACCGCCTATCACAGGACACCTCATCTCTGTCCCCACCATTAAAGTGATATTCTTAGTACCACCAACCTCTGGATACTGGGACAAGGGGCAGAAAAAGCAGGTTCTCCATTCTCAACAATATGGCCACTACTAAACAGCAGGTCAGCTTAACTGTGGTAGTCTCAGAAGAAAGACTGAGACACTTTTCAAGTCTCTTCTTCATGATCCTGCATTTCACATTTTTTCATTTCTAAGTGATTCTGAAGAAGTAGGCTTTCAAAATACAGGTGTATTTGCAACATGTATTTAAAACAGAAAAAGGAATATGGTTGGTATTTTCTCCAGCCCCTTTAAGCTGAGGTCTAAATTTGGGACACGGTTGGAAAAGAAACCTAAGTTGACTTCATTAAAACAAGGAAGAAAAATGTACTTATTACGTGCCACCACCTTCCCACCACTATTGCCTCATGCCTCTCCCAACCTTGTTTCTTTTAAAAGTTTTAAGATTTCTAACACATCCATGTTTGAGTTGAACGACAGTGCTATGTAGTTATCCGTGAAAAAGCCTTTTGTCTAGCATGGTATTTCCTACAGAATCTCCCCTCAAATACGAATTCCTCAGAATATCAATAGGTATTTTACACAAACAGACAATTAAAAATGGGTTCTGACAGAGTGTCTGGCGGGCTCAGCCAGTTGAGCATGCGACTCTTGATCTCAGGGTTATAAGTTTGAGTCCCATGTTGGGTATAGAGATCACCTAAAAATAAAACCAAAACCAAAACCAAACAAAACAAAAAACACAACCCAGGTTCTGACATCAAAAAATATGAAATACTGGGTCAAGTAAATATCCATCAAGTAAATACTCATCAAAAAATATTGGGTAAAGCAAAGTTGTACAGATTAATTTAGGACTTCTGAAAACTTCTAATGTGCTAATTTGCCATGTTAATATGGGGTTGGGGAGAGGTGGCAGTGGTATTTGAATAAGAAAACTTTTCTTCTGGGAAATACTTGTGAGACCAGTGTTCTGAAGACACACTGAGGGACTCCAGCCTAGGCAAATTTACATGGAGATTGTTTCTTAGAGGGTTTGCACAATAAGTGAAAATGGCAGTAGGTTCTCCTGGAATCAGGAGTTTCCCTATGAAAGGAAGTCTGTTTCTCCAATATGAATTGCATAAATAAGAACTGACTTGTTTTTATCTTTTTCGGAAATCTACAGAAAGAGATAGAGGTACAATGACAATGAAGAAATATAAAGCCTAACTCTGTACTTGGGTTTTCTTCTTTTTCTTTAGCAGCATAATGAAAGGATTGGGCTACATCCATATTTTCCAAATTTGCCTGATCTTAAAAATGTTGGAATAGAGGTTGCAAATGGAATGGAAATTGTTAAAAATTCAGAATCCTCAGACTCCACTGAAATTTACTGAATTTCTGGAGTGTGTGTGCATTGGGGGAGGAGAGGAGAGGGAGAAAGAGAAGTGTTCCAGATGACTCCATTGATCAGGAAGTTTTGAAAAAAAAACCTAGGGAAGATGTTATCTAAGGTTCCTTTGAATATTAAAATTCTATGAAGATTAACTGCTTTTTAATGAACTCTTTTAAAGCAATTGAGTTTTAGAGGGTTTATTATCTAACTACATAGTTTCCATTATAAATGTGATTTCCACAATACAGAGAAATAGAGCTAGAGGGGAAATATATTACCCACAATTTCACCACCCAGAAAACCAATGAGACTTTTATTTTATTTTATTTTATTTTATTTTATTTTATTTTATTTTATTATTATTATTTTATTTTTACTGTCTCATTTGGGATTTCCGTTTAAATAAGATTCCATGGTTGAATTCATTTCCTGACTCTAGAGACAGTTCACAGCCACTTAACATTACAAGACCCTGGTCTGCCTGGGTATGTGAAAACGCCCTGTCTGCTCTGGAATTTCCATAGCTGATAAAAATCCTTTGCCTGATTTTCATCCTGTGAAACATGAAAAATTTACTCCTTCTGCCTACTCTCATTAGGCAACCCACTTTGAACTGTGTTTGTCCCAACCTCTATGCCATGAGGGCACATGAGCAAAGAAACTCTCCCTCCAAAACTTCCTTTCTGTCTCTGGGTCTGAGTTTAACCCAAGGCTCACACTAACTGAGGGGGATAAAAACAAAACATCTTGGCAACAGATATCCACAATCTTCCTGTGTCTCTGTTGCCATAGCAACCAGGCTATCACTATATATGCTGAGCCAAATTATTTTTACCTGTCTCTTCTGACCACTGGTATTTTACTTCTTTTCTTCAAGCATCTATTTTCAACCTGATTTCTTTGGCTGACAAAACTTGTAAAGGAGGCGATATTTTCTCCTTCCTTCATTTAAAAATATGTGATGAATGTACAAAACCGAACAGGTGTTCGTTGTTGTTGTTGTTGTTGTTGTTTCTAAAGTAATTATACATAAATGCTTGCCCTACAAGCTATGGCTTTTAGTTGCTACTAGGGTTTCATAAGGATGCTGTTTTTTCATCATCTATAGTACAGAGAAGTATGACTTTTGAGCTTATCAAGGTATTTTAAACTGAAATAAAACTATTTTAACTTGGAATATGTCAGCGAATATTGATCAGTTTTGATATGCATGTAGTATTTAGTGAAAATAGACAAAAATTAATTTGTTGCTTTTTAAAAATCACATATTTCCTTTTTCAAAATAATGAGTATCTTTATGCTTGTAGTAGTCAATTGCTACTTAAATGTCAATAGTTACTTTTTATCTTTTCCTCATCATAACTTACAATCTTAGAATATATTTATTTGTCCAGAGAAAACTAGATAACATAATCCAGGATCTCAGATCAAAGTTGTGTTTTCAATAAAAGGCCCTTGAAGGCAAGGACCTTGACTTACTCATTTTCCCATCACTATTGTACTTAAAACTTTGACTTACAGTTGGTAAGCGCTCACAAATATCGAATCCATAGTTATCCTGATGAACATGCTTTATTCCTACTTGTGGCATCCACATATATTTTTCATTTCTATTTGCTTGTATAGACATAGATCAAACCCAATATATGGGGAAAACCCTAGATGGGGATTTCTGTTTTGCTGTGCCAGATTTGATGGGTATTCTATAAATAATAATAAGATAATCAATGCAAAACTAATGTCAAATTAAATTGGAAGTGTTCAGAGGCAATTTTGGACTCCTGCATTAACATTTCAAACTTAATTTGGAATTTTGTGATTATTACTATTTCTGGCAGTTCAAGATGATCTGTACATTTTTATTGAGGTTTGCATTAATTTAGGTAAGAAATGAAGTTTAGGAAAATGTTTAACACATACTGTAGATGTATTGTGAATTTCGTTTTTTGTGATTTCATGAATGAAGCATCAGTGAGACTTTATAAAAATAACCATTGAATATAGACTTTTAAATTAAATGTAATTTTTAATTCATGACTGTGATATTATGGTTTATTTTAAGAAACACGTATTTGGTCTTCATGTTCCTGACACAGAGCTCTTAAACCCTTGATTGGTCTAAGTGAAGGGAGTGACAAACGTCTTTGTTATGTTATGAGGTAGCTCTGGAAAGCCCCAAAGTCACCTTAGGTCACCTGTGGATGAGGGTTGATCATGTGATTAGATTGTTGGAACTTTCAGTCCCAGTCCCTAACTCTGGTGGGGAGAGGGGATGGACGTTGAATCTGTAGCAATAGCCACTGAGTTGTTCAATCATGCCTATGTAATGAAGCCTCCACAAAAACCCAAAAGGACGGGGCCAGGAAACTGTAAACTGAAAACTCTCCTCTCCTTTCTCCATACCTTGCCCTATGCAGCTCTTCCATCTGGCATATACTCCTAAAATAAACTGGTAAACATAAGTACATGTTTCTCGAAGTTCTGTAACTCCTCTAACAAACTATTCAAGTCCAAGGAACGGGTCAAGAACCTCCAATCTGCAGCCAGCCAGTCAGTCAGAGGCACAGGGAACAACCTGGAATTGTGGTTGGTGTGCAAAGTAAGGGGGGAGTTTTGTGGGGCTGAGTTCTTAACTTGTGAAATCTGGTGCTATCTCCCAGGTAGAGAGTGTCATAATTGAACTGAATTGTAGGATATCCAGCTGGTGTCAGATCTGAACTGGAGTTGGAATTACAATGGCATTATTAATGAAACTATTGCTATATAGAGAACCACTTTTAATTTGTAGTTTTGTCAGAAAGGTATATATTTTTTAAAGATTTTATTTATTTATTCGACAGAGATAGAGACAGCCAGCGAGAGAGGGAACACAAGCAGGGGGAGTGGGAGAGGAAGAAGCAGGCTCATAGCAGAGGAGCCTGATGTGGGGCTCGATCCCAGAACGCCGGGATCACGCCCTGAGCCGAAGGCAGACGCTTAACCGCTGTGCCACCCAGGCGCCCCAGAAAGATATTTTTTAATACTGTCATTGAAGAAAGTTCAGGTTTAAATTTATCCAATGAGAGAAATATAAAAAATTTTGTACTATTAAGACTGAAATGATGAATTATTATTTTTGGCTTTATTGAGGCTAATTGATATACAAAAATTGTACACATTTATAAAAACATTAGCTAATGAAATCAATACTATCTCTCCATTATAAGTCAATCTCCATTTCTAAACAAGTCCTGAATTATAAGCATTGTTTTGGGTTTCTGTCAAAAGTAAATATAAGTTTAGAGCTATTGAAAAACATCAAGAGATAATGAGCATATTCATAATGGACAAAATTCAGTGGAAAATAAAAAATCATAATCTTTGAGCTCTTCTTTATGTCAGTACTATCAGTGTAATTTTGCTTTTCTTTCAACTGAGTGGCATGCCACCAACAAAAACCAAAATCTTTTCTCCTAATCTAAAATTAGCATAAGGAAAACAGGATATAAACTTACACAAAAGATAAAGCTGAAATAAAGCTCCCCTGTTAAGGATTGTTTTCTTCTGCTTTTTGAGGAGTTTGAGGAGTTCTGGAGAAAATCTACCATATCCTCTTTCCTATTTCTGGGGACTCACTTTTCTGGTAAATTGCTACTAAACTTTCAGATTAATATTTTGACTAAACAGTCCAATGTTACAGGTATGTGCAAATGCCATCCTAACTTCTGAGTAGATCTAGTAAGCATATAGGGAACCAGTACAGATTTATATAGAGAGGGTGTACTTTGGAGATGAAGAACTTCAAGTTTGCGGTCTTAAGATCTCAGTTTGAAGGCTACTTTCACCATTTCCTTATGTGACCTGGGCAAGTTGTTTCCTCTCTCTAAGTTTTATTCCTCCTCTATGAGATGGAGATGTTAATAATAGTACCAACTCACAGGAAGGACTGTTATGTGGATTCAAATTGATAATCCATTAAACCACTTAGCATAGAGCCTGGCACATAGTGAATGCTCAATCAATGTCAGCTATTATTAAATCTATCATAAGTCTATTTTCATGCCAATAATACACTTAAATGAATCCTAAATAATGGGAATCTATTCTGGCTTTAGAGTTCTATGTGGATTTCAGGATCATATGGCCATTTAAACATTCAGAGTTTTCTTTCTTGTGACCCAAGTCTCCAATTACTCCTAAAACTTATTTTCTTAATAGTGAAGCTATGGAAAAATTATACTTGTGGACTAGTAGTAATTCTTCTCTCCATCATCTTTTCACCAAATTAAAGTTTCCTCATTCATTTAGGACCTTTCATATGTCTTATTTTCTGATGATCACAATATAGATTTCTATTAAATTCATCAGACATTCCTCTTAAGTACTCATGCAATAAGTTGTAGAATTATTCAATCATAATATGACCAGTACTGAGTCTAAAGGAAATGTGAGCTACTTTTAGTTTCACAATCTTGTAGCATTTATTAAATTAGTACTTATAAATGCTACTATTATACATTGTTATATAGTGTTTCTTCAACTAGTTTATTACCCTTGAGTATTGTTACTGGTTTTTGTATCTTTGTGTTTCTAATGCCTATCCAGAACATAATGAATAACGTATAGTAGGGTGTGTGTGTGTGTGTGTGTGTGTGTGTGTGTGAGAGAGAGAGAGAGAGAGAGAGAGAGAGAGAGAGAGAGAAACTGAGAGAGAGAGAGAGAGAGAGAGAGAGAGAGAGAGAGAGAGACTGGTGTTTAACCTGAATTCCTATCTTTATCTTTGCAATAGGCCACTTATTTTGTTTTCCTTCTTTAGAGACTCCCCTCCCCACTGCACTTTTCTGTTGTGGCCATTGGCCAAGGGGCTATGCTTCTTAGACCACATGTGGGCCAGTAGGATTCTATTTTCTCAGGAAGATAATGGGAACCAGAGGAGAGAAGGCCCTTCCCATTGGATTGCCAACTTTGAGCATCATGTGAGTTGAGACTGAGGTCCTTCATTCTATAAGATGTGAAGGAAAGTTAAAGTTAATATAAAAGAAAGCATGGGGGCGCCTGGGTGGCACAGTGGTTAAGCGCCTGCCTTCGGCTCAGGGCGTGATCCCGGCGTTATGGGATCGAGCCCCACATCAGGCTCCTCTGCTGGGAGCCTGCTCTTCCTCTCCCACTCCCCCTGCTTGTGTTCCCTCTCTCGCTGGCTGTCTCTATCTCTGTCAAATAAATAAATAAAATCTTTAAAAAAATAAATAAATAAAAATAAAAGAAAGCATAGTTGAGATGGCAAGAATGTCATCACCTGTTCAAACTATGAACGCAGCCATGGCCCACAGCAGATCTGTCCTTGCACTTTTTGGTTATGTGACCTTCTGCCTCTTCCTTTCATATTTTGCTTAAATGGTTCCAGTTGGGCTTCTGTTACATTCTGTTATGACACTGACTAACTGATACAGTCTCATCTGACTGACCAATAAATATTTGGAACCCACAGTGCCTTCTTAAATCTTCCTGATACTCTTATGCATATGCAGGGAGAGTGATCTAGTACCAAATTTGTAAAAGCTGACCATGACAACAAATAATACATTTTATTCTAAAAAAATTGCATAACATTTGAACTAGTAGAATTAGCCTCAGGAATCATGAAATCATACAAGAGTGCAAAAGTTCAGTTTACTTTTATTTAAAAGGGGGCAGATATAGCCAAGAATTTGATCCTCACCTGAGAACCACAAATGTATGGTAAAAGGAGATCTTTATTCTCCACCTACCCAACTTTTCTTCCCATTCATTGTTCCCTCTCCACCACTCCAGTGGAATTTGGTAAGAATTAGCCAATTAAGACCCTGTCTTCTGAGGATGGACCCTACTAGACATCAGCTTGTACCAGCTAGACTGTAGTTTAAAAAAATCCACACCTTCTGAGAGTTTTTTTCTATTTTCTCCAATTAATAGAGAAGGTCAGATGGAATATGACATAAAGAGCTGAGGCATTCTGGAAGTCTGGCCTATAAGATCAGCCAATGAGAAGAGTCTTTGGACCTGAAACAACAGCCAGAATCAGAATCTTGCCTATGGGGAGAATTTGGAAGGCAAGCATCTGCTTTGGGGATTTCTGACCAACAGACTTACTCTTGCTTAATTCTCTTCAGTGTCTTCAGTGTCTCCAAATCTTTTAAGACTCTTCTTATATGTTGTGTATCATGGTAGGCACTAGTGATATGAACACCTCATGTTTCATTCCTTCTCTGGTACTCACAGTTCCCCAAATGTGGCCCATTCCAGATTCTAATTCCTAACCTTGAAAATTCTCAAGCTTCAAAACATTTCTAAGAGTTTGTATTCCCCAACCACCATCCCGAACTCCCAATATAGGCAAGGTTTCTTCTTCCAGTACCCTCTGCACTCTGTTTACCTATAGTATAATCCTTCACACTGCATCCTAATGCCTATGGACTGTGCTTGTCTGCCTCTCTCACTTCTCAAAGGCACAGTATTGCCTTTTCACATGAATTCCCAGAACTTATCACTGTACATATTAGTTCTTAATAAATGCTTGTCAAGTGAATAAACAAATACATGAATGAATGACTAACAACACGGCCCCTACTCTGAAGAAGCTCACTCTAGCTGGGGAAGAAATAACAATTTGGCTAATTAGCAATTAACCAATGTATAATAGAGATAAGATCCAAATATTGATAGAGCACAACATGAACAGAAATTAATTGTTCCTTTCATTTTATGCCTTTTTTCTTAATGTCTGCTCTATTGTTGTGCTCAGAGGAGTGTTTAAAATTCATTATGGGGGCGCCTGGGTGGCACAGCGGTTAAGCGTCTGCCTTCGGCTCAGGGCGTGATCCCGGCATTATGGGATCGAGCCCCACATCGGGGTCCTCTGCTATGAGCCTGCTTCTTCCTCTCCCACTCCCCCTGCTTGTGTTCCCTCTCTCGCTGGCTGTCTCTATCTCTGTCAAATAAATAAATAAATAAAATCTTAAAAAAAATTAAAAAAAAATTCATTATGGAATGATCTATGAACAAAACCCTGATTTCTTTTGAAGAAAGTGTTCCCATAAAAATCTATTAAAGGAAAAAATAAGAAGATTAGATAAAGAAAATACTGCTGGCTGCCTACAGAAATACGGTGAGAATATCTCAACAAGGAGAATTTCCATACAAGCCTAACAAAGGGAATAGTAAAATCTTCAGGTTTTTACCAAGTTTTTTTAGTGATTAGAGAGATAATTGATGTTATATGTTGTGAATATGGAAATTCCAGAGATAGTGATGATGAGGAAACTTCACAAACATTAAATGAGGCTAGTCTTGCTTTTAAGTGCTTAAACAAAATTTCCAGAGGCCATGTCTCCAGGAGGAATTTCTCAATATTCAATCTCTACCTTGTTTGGTTTCACATGTAGGCAGTTGGCAGGCTTGTTACTAAGAGCTATAGATGGCACTAAAAAGAAGATGGATTGTTCCTACCACCTCTTCTTTCTAGTTTTTGGTCCCAGCCTTTTTTCAGTCCCTCATCGTTTTTGGTCAGAACCATAGCCACTTAAGTGTTCCGTCTCCAGAATCTCCTTCTTATCACTGTATTTTTCACATTGTTAAAAAAAAAAGTGATCTTTTATAAAACAGGATCCAATTCAAATATTCCAACATCTTTAAGGTGCATTGTTTTTCAGGTGAGGTCCTTTGGAGTCTGTGGGAGGGGCTCTATAGTATTTAGGTAAAGTATGAAAAGCTATAGAAAAGAGATGGGTTTTTTTTTTTAGGGCTTCGGATTACCTCAGTGGTAAGTAATTTAAAACATTTTTTAAAAATGTTAAAACAAATATTGTGATATTATGAAGATAAATATAAAAGAGGACTTTTTATTTTATTTATTTGAGAGAGAGAGTGAGAGAAAGAGAAAACAAGTGGGGGCAGAGGGAGAGGGAGAAGAAGACTCCTTGATGAGCAGGAAGCCCAACATGGGGCTCGATCCCAGGACCCTGGGATCATGATCTGAGCCGAAGGCAGATGCTGAACTGATGAGCCACCCAGGCGCCCTTAAAAGAGGAATTTAAAAAGAAAGCATGAAGCTTTGAAACGATGGCAAGTGTTTGATGGCAGCTGTAGCATTTTACTTAGACTCCCAAGGCACTTTTGTGAAAAGGTACTGATGAACCATCTAGAATGGAAATTTGCACTTCTCACAAGTCCCTGCCCAGCCTACCCTCTCCCTGGGCCAGGAAAATACCTGTTCTCCGAAGACATATGGACTTTTGTGTCTCTACAACTTTCTTCTTGCTGTTTTCTCTGCCTGGGATTCTCACCCCTCCCCTTTTCACCAACTTCCCCTTCCTTCCTTCCTTCCTACCTCCCTTCCTCCCATCCTTCCTCCCTTCCACCTTCTGTCCTTCCTCCCTTCTTTCAGTAAAAACTCCATGAACTCCACTCCATCAGGTGTTTTACTAGGCCCTGGTGATGTAGGGATAAAATGCAGAGATGGTGAGGAGGGCAGAGAGAAGTCACACAAAAATGTTACTAAACAGAATAGTGACTAACACTGCATGTTATATACTTACCACTGTGATGAACATTTCCACACATCACTCTATTTAATTTTACGTCAACACTGAGAAATAAGTTTTGTCACTAAAACTTGCCTTGATGTCACACGGTAGATGGCACTCATCTCCATGGCATACAATAAATGACTAAGCCAGAGTTAAAACACAAGTGCAAGTGACTCCAACTTATGCTCTTAAACATCACTTACTACTCAATCGATAGGTAACCTTCTAGATCCAGATGAAAGGCCCCATCACATCTCTCTTTCTTCTCTGAAAATTCTCCTTTTAAACATCAATTACTTTCCCCCTAAGTGTGTTCCTGTATTCATTATTAACATAATTTCATTATGGTTATTTGTAATGTTTCCTCTCTCACCCTCTCACCGGGCTTAGAAAGTCCCCAGAGCAGACACCACTGCTGGTCCAAGTGCGTGTCCCCCTCTCCCAGAGCTCCAAACCTGCTAAATGTAGCAGGATAGGGTGGGCCCTGCAGTAAACCAAGCACAGGAAAGCTTTACAGGGATCACACTCGGCTGCCCACAGGCTTGAAGGTGAGCCTTGTTTGACTTAAAAAAGCATTTTGAATTAGTTTGCCAACTTTTGGAAAGTAAGAGCTTATCTAAAATCCTGGGTTTCCAGCTTCTTTTTTAGATTGGAAGATTTGGAAAGCTTCACCAAAGATTCTTACATGACCACAACTGGCTCGAGCTGAATGGTAACCGTCTGCTCTAGAGGGGCCTGCGCTCTACACATCACTATACTCTCCACTACAGTTGCGCTGTCCTGGCGACTTTGCTCACTTCGGCCACTGGCAGGGTCCTGACCCCAAAATTTGCAATCAGTCTTCTGTGTGATTTCTGAAATATCTTAATTTCAATGTTATGGGATTATTATAAATAACCATTATAAATTATAATATTAATATAATATAAATATTATAAATTATTTTTCATTTCTAGTTTACTAAGTTAAGAAAAGTGAAATGCTAAGGGTAGAAAACCTCACTACTACATAAATATTAAAATATATACTAGAGATGCTCTCAAGTATGGCCTCAGTACTACATATATGTAAAACTGGGTGATGGACACTGGGGAGGGCATGTGATGTAATGAGCACTGGGTATTATATAAGACAGATGAATCACAGACCTTTATTCCTGAAACCAATAATACATTATATGCTAATTAATTGAATTTAAGTAAGAAAAACCACATACATATATATAGTAGAGTATGGCATGTATAATCTCTCATCTCGAACACAGACGGCTCAGGTCTATTTATAACTGACTCACAGCTTTACATATTATTTCATCTCACTCATAATGGGTTATTTACAGACCGACTGTAGTGCTGCTGGTAGTGATTATAATTACAGAAAAAACTTCATCAATTCAAAATCTTCAAGGCTTGGGATAGAGATTGTGGCCAAGTTTACCTTCATATTGTGACAGTTCTTGAAAAGATTTGCTAAGCAAATATCCCAAGTAAAGTGTTTGTAAAAGAACTGTTTACTTGACACAAATTTGAGAGTCATGAATTCCCAACAATGTAAGTGCATTGTAAGCAAAAGCTAGATATTGCTTAGGTTGGTATTTTGATATAATAGGTACAAATTATTTTTATCTATTCTTTAGAGTAGGGCTCCTGCTAGATGGCACATTTTTACCCTCGTCCAAACTGCAATATTTATTTGACAAGAATAAAATATTGTTCCTGCAAAATGTATTATTTATTCTAACTTCTAATCATCTCTGCTCTTTTCCTCAAGTCAACTGACTTATATCTGAGTCTCCTTAGTACAGTAAGTGCAAAAAAGGAGGCCATAATTTAGAGTAAATCCCAATTAGTCACCTAAAGTTTCAATAGTCACATCCATTATATTAAGAAACCATGCTTTAATAGTGCAGGCTTTGGCAACAAAACAATAAATGTCCAAACATGATGAATAGCAGGTTAACCACCTCTGCCACAAAGAGAACAACAATACCAAGTTAGCCCATTTTTGCTTAGTCTTGTAATAGATAAAATCACAGTCTATAGTTTTATTTATCTGTTGCATTACAGGGTTACCCAACATCTCAAGGTAAATTGGAGTGCAAATAAATAGCTTACCTCTTCTGATAGTCATTTATAGGAAAAATCATCTGTTTTATGGTGCAGAGAAGAGCCTTAGAAATAGTCAGTGTTGAGAGTAAAATCATATCCTACCTGGGTGACTTTCTCTGTCACATTGTGTGTTCGATCTTTAACCTTGGGAGCAATAATGGTTTTATCTGAAGAAGGAGGGGATGCATTCTTTTTTTCAGTTTTGACGTCTGAAAAATTCAGGGTAAGCTGTGGAATCTTGTTAATGGTGCTGTATTTGTTGAGATTTGAATCTGACGTGGATCCCAGGAGGCTTGACTTGATATGATTAAAAGGCCCTAAAAAAATTGGAAAATATTTGTAAAAGCAGTACCAGGAGAAATAGAAGAAAGAGATGGTCCTGAATGACCTGCTAATGATCCACAGCCAGTGTGACCCTGCTTCGGGAGGGACTAAATGCAGCCGGCTGATACCTGAACACAAGGTTTAGGGTCACTGTCTGCCAAATGGAGTGACATGTGAGTATCCGAGGGTAAGATGGGGTCCAAGGTGTGTACCCAGAAAGCAGATGGCATCTTTAGCTGTTACTTAACTTCTTTCATTAAGGGCTGGAATAAAAGAAAAAAAAAAAAAACTCCACTCCTTATTATTGGCCTATTATTGGCCAAACTGGTTTCTCAAGAATGTCTTTTTATAATCCAGGGATTATTCAAGGAAGGACTTGCCTATGGTTAAAATCATGTTGGCCATGAAATTTCTGAACGGGTAGTCTACCCAGCTCCAATATGTATTACTCCCCTCTCTGGGCCATGACCAGTGACAAAGAGAGAACCTCTATAAAAAACATTCCAGAAGAATGCTTTGACAAACATAACTTATGATTGAAGTGACATAGCTAGGTAATGGGCTGGGGTTGGTAGTACCTGGTTACTATTTTTTTTTTAATCATGCTATACCTTGAATCCCCAGAACTATTCATCTTATAGCTGGAAGTTAGTGCTGTTTGTCCAAACCTGGTCACTTCTTACATTTCATTTCTTCCCTATGAATACAATTGGTCAAGCTTCTAGGACTCCTGGCCCCCTTGTCCAGGATGAATATACTGACCAGCTACATCTTGAGATGAACTTACTGTGTTGCTTATGGAAAGTCAGGAAACTCTCCAAAGAATATCTTGTACAATGGGTTTTGCAACTTTTACCATGATACAGCTCTTAAAAGTTAGCATCAGGAATAATTTTATAGAAATCCTGAGCCCACAAGTGTTACCCAGCTGTTATCTTGCTGCCTCAGAGAGTGCTTAAAACATAGAAACTGCATGACTGAACTTGCTAGTCAGCAAATTTTGCATTATGCTATTTCTGTTGTTGTTGCTCAGAATGAAACAAATACATTTTAGGGATCAAAAAGCACTTTATGCACCAAACAAGGTCTAAACACCTGAAAATTAGATTTACAGGTTGTGTATTTTGAATCACAATAATAAATCAACTGAGCTCAAATATAATGCTAGTAAAAAAATATCCATCACCTAGTTCATAGTTGGAGAAAATTCATACTATATTCATTAATAAAATGTTAGATTATCATAAAAGTTTGAAATGATTTTGAGAGAATTTTCACCTATGTGGCAGATACTGTGTTCCCTGAGGTGCATTTCTATTCATGCCCTGAGTTTTATCCATGATCGTAATCAAGTCCATCTAGGTGAAAAATGTCATTGAGCTCTTAGGGCATTTATTGTCCAATATGCTCTCATTTGCATATAGATTCGTATTCTCTTTTCTATTTATATGACAAAGAGAGAAATATGAGCCCAAAGTGGCACCCTATTAATCTAGAGTCCAGACAGGTCTGACAGAAACTTCATCCTCTAGGTCTCTGTACAAGTCTCCACCACACACCATTGATTTATTATTGTAACATATCCTAGATAGTGTTTCCTTTTTTGTATCATTCTATGGCTATATTCCAGGCCTATATCTTAAAAGTTTATAATCTGTAAAACATTCTAGGTCTTCAGATGTTTTAGATAATGCCTTTTCCTCAACTCTAATGTCATATTTTCATTCATTAGGTATTTTTGCTACACACAGGGATACTGAGAAGAGATTAGAGAAAGCTGAGCTCAGATATATAGTTGTGTTTAAAACCCTTACACCCATCTTTCAATTCTCTTTATCATTCTTCTATGTGGTGCATTTCTGTAGTTTAAACAACTCTCTGTAGAGAGTTGTTTAAAAAATCGGGCAAAACATGGATGATCTATGACGTTAAGGCAGACAAACACTGTTAAATATACTTTGATTGTCCTTGGGGCCAGTTCCAATAAACTCCACTGAATTGGCTACACCAATGAGCAAGAGGTCTCAACTATGAAGGTAGTTCATCCCAGGGGCATTTGTGGGGAAATGTTAGTTTCTCATAATAATGGGAGGTGGCTACTCCTTCACCTTGAAAAACTGTTCCATATGTCCCAGTGGGCATTCATGTAGGTGAAAGTCTGTTTAAAATGATCTGAGCCTTGAACCTGTTTCACATATAAAGAGCACAATCTACTTTTAACATGATTTTAATACACATTGAGCTTTCCAGAGCTACAACTACCATGTAAGAGAAAGAGCTTTACATCGTTTTGTTCAGAACTTTACCAAAAGTTGTTCACCACTTTGGAAAATCGTATCACTTGGAGCTATGCTACTTGTGGCATTTGAATTACCAATATGAAATTTCAGACTTCAGGTTATAAGGTTATAGTTTGTGTTTGCATGTTATGAATAAATACGTAGGCAAAGAGATTTGAGTCTTTTTTTTTTGCCAGTGTTGAAACCAAATATTAAATTTGCAAAGAATTATAGGAATCAGTGAAAATCATTAACAAAATTTCTTTCAAAAATATTTTGTATTATTGTTCTCTATATATGTAAAACGATGCATGATGCAATTCAAGGAAACTATATATAAGAGCTACAGACTTGAAATTATTTGTCTTGAGATTACCTGCTGGTTTCCAATCTCACTTTAGTAACTCCCTAGAGATCTGTCTCAACTTCACTTAAATGTCTTGATTGCCACTTCTTGCTCCAAGCCATCTTCTAGTCCCATTGTTTAGGAAGGCATATGGTCTGCAAGGCCTTTTTTAAATATTGGAAGATGAATATATGTTCTGAAATTTGGTGGGATTTCTTTCTTCAGTGCAATTCATTAGTATCACATGTTATCACATAGGGAATCGTGTTGACATTTCACTGAGCTGGTAAGGGCTGGCTCGTTTGTGAGAATATCATACTTCCTCATTTTCTCCCCAGTTTATCTTGGTGTATTTTTCATAATCCAATTTTGTTATTTCCTATTTTTAAAATTCATAAATAATTCTGATCAGTCATTATTTATTCCAATAGTGGTTTTTATTTTGTTATCTACCCATACTCCTGCTCTGTCATCCAGTATTCATCTGGACAATTTCATGCTCTTAAAACCATTTTTTAAAATATCTGATTCTTGCATTATATTTTCTAGTGTAGTTATATTTGAACATCAACATATTGAGAAAAATACCATTTTATTATAAACTGCTTTTCTTTTTCTTCTTTACATTATGGTTAAAGAATCATGTTGATCTTTTAGAAATAGGTTAAATTATCTCTAAATGTTGTTACAGGATAGTAAAATGAGTATAACAAAGTATTGTAGAAACAAGGGGACATTCGGTCTGACAGGGCTGAGAAACCACTGGTCAATACATGTCATACTCAGATTTGCCCTCAGAACATTATAACTTCATTGAGTTCATGTTTTAGCTTCTCATATTTACTTGTGGATAAACTTTCTGAACTGCTACTCTATTCTGTGTTTTTTTTTCTTAAGTTCCTAATATTAGAGATTTAATCTAGGGTTTCTTTTAAATTAATACATTTAAAGAATTCAGGAGAACCTAAAATGTTCCTTAAAATAATGCACACGTGCTACTTAGATAAGACATTAACAATCTATTTCATCCTGCATAACAAAGATAATTGTGCTTTTTACACTGATTTTGAAGTAGTTGTTTATATGCAGAAGTCTGAGTCTGCAAGATGATCAGTATTAGCTTAGGTTCCTCTAAAACCTATCTCAATTCTGGTGAAAAGTTTCCAACACTTCAGTTAAGATCGGTATCCACAATATTCTCATTTTACTAATTGTAAACCTAAGCAGACAGAATATGAGGCCAAAGGGGAATAAGCATCAAGGACTAGAAATCAGAATACAGGGTTTCCTACCTCCTAGGTCTATATTCAGAGAGGCCTTGGTTGAGGATTTAAAGGTGAAAGGCAGCCTCCCTGAGAGTGATCATGAACAGATGGGATTTAGGACTCTAATGAAAGAAAGGAGAATAACCTGAAAAACAAAGTAAATGAATTTAAATAAAATAAATGGGCAGAAATAAAGGGAAATAGTAGATTTAATAGAAAGGAATGTAAAACTCAAAAGTACATAGGGGGACTTGATGTTCTTTAGAGAAACATTTGCAAAATGGATGACCAGGTTAAACGTTCTAGTGTACTAGAAGGAGATGAAAAACAGGTGACCAAGTAGACTAAACCAACAGCTGGATAAAGCTCTAATATATTACAAGTGTCTGATTAAATATAAAGTAGGCCAGGTTCCAGCTACAAAGAAATATCCTGAATTTAGAGATCAAGCTAGAGGCTAAAGCAACAACTGGGAAGAATTTTAGATTAAAGATATTTAAATTTTTTTATGATGAGGTTTTTTGAATTTATCATGAGTTACAAGAAGCTGAAAGAGAATATACTTCCTTTTAGATGGTGCTGGAAATATAGCCAAGGACATTTGATAATTTAAAAAAATAATAATGCTATTTTCTTTTTTAAAGATTGCTGCTCTTGAGGATCAAATGGGATACAAGAGAAGGAAGCAAAAACATTAAGGTTGTTATCAAATCATCAGGTCTTTATACAATATTTCTTAGGATACTGAGTCTATTAGGCTAAAGTTTAATAAAATTGCTGAAGTGACTTAACATTAACAAATGCAAATGAAGTGTCTAGTAATTGGATTTTATAAAGGAACACTGGCAACCAGTTTAACACTTAGAAAGATGGATAAGTAATCATATTATCTGTAGTCAATATTCATATTGTCTCGTTCAGTGCATGATATAATGATTTTCAGAAGAAAACTATCACCACTGAAAATCAGTTTGCAAATTCATGTAAGATCACAAAAACTTGGTAATGGCCAACATAGCTTATGAGAAACAATCTATATCAGATCAGTTGATTTCCTTTGTGAGTCTGATAGGTTTTGTGGCTTAAGGAGGTAAAGGCTGTAGTAAATCTTGCAAATAATTTTGTTCCAGATTCGTATGTCAGATTCATAGACAAGACAGAAACTGAACATACCTTTGTCAATGGGATGCAGGGTTACTTGAAATAATAAGGAGGTGGAAGCAATAGAGGGGTAAAGTTATATTAATGAACTAATTACCAAGTAGGGTAAGTGGGGTTAATTTTTATGGATCACTTGAAAAGCAGAATAGGCAGAGAAACCACTAAATTTGAGGTGAAAATCAGTTTATGCATAGTCGAGATAAGATCAGGTTCACCTCTCACAATATTAAAGAAATTGTTAAAAATTTTATGTACATACACACATATGAACAGCATACACAATTATTTGAATTAACTTTTTTAACCCTTGATAATGGGTTATACTTAGATCTCTGAAGTCTTATTTCAAAGAGTCAGAGTACCAAGAAAATTTATTAAAGGGAAACAAAATTAATCCTAAAATGAAGGTTAAATGAAAATTCCATTTTAGAAGAAAAGACCGAGTACCAATTTCCAATTTTTATACTGTGATATTATATCAAGATTAAAAGTAACCAGCTGGTATCTCTGTCCACTCAGGATAGATAAAGGGGGGAAGAAAACTGCATCTCAGCAAGAAGGATTTAGGATAGCTCTTTGTGTAACAGGCAGTAAAATAGCTTTCCCAAGAAAGTTAAAGAATGGGATCCTCAGGAGATCAAGATTCCTTTACCACCTGTGTCAGGAATTTAGCCAACACCCTTGCCTGAGGGAAATAAACCTTCCAAATGCCTGCCGAAACTATTCCTTTTATTTTGGTAAAGAAATTCTTTTTGGGTGATTTAGATACTGAAAAAAAAACCCTGTAATTGTGCATTTGTATAGAAAGTATAGAAATTTGCCTTTTGTTTAAAATTTTTTTATTTAAATGTAGTTTTATTTATAAAGTTACTTATATAAATAAAAGTTTTATTTAAATGTAGTTTAGAAACAATGCCAAAGAAATTTTAAAAGCCCACTTAAGTTTTGTTCTATATCTAATTAGTATATTAACTGTTCTGAAGAAATCTTAAAGAGCCAGACATTTAAGTATTTTTTGATAGTTTTAAAACCAAAGTCTGAACAAATAATGAAAATTTTGGGGGGTACTGTTACATTAATTTTAAAATTAAATTTGCACTTTTTAAAATCTAATTTGGGAATTTAACTTCATAAATACTAACATGTGAAAACCTTCTACAATGGTTTATAGTTTCCTAATCCCAAATTCTGACTTTGATGATTCATTTTTATTCAAAGACTATTGCTGTTAAGAAATGGAGGGTTGAGGGAAAAGGGTTGGAGATTAAATGGATTCATTTATGAGAGAAAAATAAAATTAATGTAGTCTGAATGGCAGTGTGAACTGCTGGTCTGGAAGATAAGCAAGCTCGATTTTCTATTTATTGAGAAAAATTAGATTCATTTCTCACCATATTTAAAAGATCACTGGAAAAATTAATGTCTAATAATTAATTGCTAATTGTTAAATGCTAAAGCCAGTCATATTTCATATAGGCGAGTTGGCAAGAGGTGTCTGTATTCTGCTTCTTGACATTATATCCTGAATTATATCAACGCAAATCACCATCACGGTTGACACTAATTTACTCCCTTTTAGAAATTACAGTAGACAAGCCAAGGATAGAATAATCATGTAGATGAAGTACCATTCTGCTATTAGAGGTCACCTGCATAGACCCTGTCTGAAGTGCTTGCAAAATAAAATTGGTATGGGGAGAAGCTGCCACAATTTCCCTTCTTTTCAAATCACCCTGGACAGCTGACCAGAAAACAGCTTTAGTGTCTAGTGCTATTAATTCTTAACCGTCACCAGCTCTGACTTAATTAGGGAAGCAATTGAGAAATCAATATACAAAACTTCATAGTGATCAGAGTAGCAGGGACATACAGAAGAGGCCAAAACAGTGAATTTTAAGTAGTGATGGTTACTGGTGGAGACGTGTCCATGCAACACACATGCACAAAATGAGTCATTGTCACCATATGCACACTCACAGCCGCATGCATGGCCTATGTTAAAAGACTAAGCCCAAAAGTTTTCAACTTGATAAGAAGCATACGATTACTGTATTTTGTGATTCCTCATATCTACTATGAGATAGTAGAAAAAACAGAGGTGAATTTCAAGTTTTTAGTCAAATCCAGATTTATCCAGAGGTATTGCCCACTGAAACATCACCCTACAGTAGCTACAGGTCATGCCAGTGATTTCAGACTAATATAGGACACAATTAAAAATGACTGAAATGTAATATAGAGAAATAGAAAATGACTCTCATGCATGTACAGTTTACTACTACAGTAAGCTTAAAACCATACCCCCTGCCATCCAGGAACGTGAAACTAGTTTTAAGGAAACAAAAGAGGAACAAGTGAAGTGATACTGTCATGTAGCACTTTGATTACTTCATTTAATCTTGCACTCAAAAAAATTTTTTTTGGCTGAAATAGGCTTATGTGCCTCTTTCACACTGGAATATATTTAGCTTGATATCTGCTTCTTTCCAAATGGTTTAAATATTCAGGAGGTGTTCATTGTCAACCTAGCCTTGTACTTCTTGCAGGAAAAAGGAGTTCCTAATCATTTTGGTGACACGGCTGAGAAAGTAACAATGTCTCCAACAAAATCAAGCCATGATGTCTCCACCAGGCACCTGGACTAGCTGAGGGCAGCATGATGTTGCACTGAACAGGGCGTACAGCAGGCAAGTTAACATGCCAAGTAAAGGGGCACTTTGAGCATCGGATGATGAGATTTGAGTTCGTACATTACCTTTCACATTGCGACCATTGTCTGTTTTGAGCACATAAGGATAAAAAAAGAAAGAAATATAAAAAAGAAGACTAAAATTATGTTATATACACTGAATTACCTCTGTAAAAACAATCAGAGTAAACAAGATGTCATGACTGAAAATGTATCTTTGAAATTAGCATTTTGTACTATTCAACCAAGTAAAATGCATAAACCAAAAATGATATTTGCCATAGCATGCATTTTCAAATATGTGAAACATTTATCTCACTTAATTTAACTGGATTCCAAGATACAGGTTTTATAATTATGACAGTTTGGAGAAAGGCATTTCCAGCTGCCTGCGGTTGTGATAAAAACTTACGATCTTGTCCGAAGCCAATTTTAGTGGCAGTTCGACCATTATTCACAAAGAAAGACTGTGCAACATTTGGAATGTAAAGTAATTTTTTAAATATGATTTAACCTAGTAAGTTAACAAGGAAAATATTTCTAAGACAACAGCTTACCTTAATAAACCAACTTGTGTTATTAATCAGAATTCTGTTAACTGCCCCTCCCACAAATGTTCTTCAATGTATATTTTGAAAATACCAAATGTTGCTCAAAGAGTTACTCTTAGGCAAAAATAATTGTAAGAAATCAGTGAAAGATTTGACTATTAAAAGTAATATGAGATTTTTAAGTTTATGTTGTCACAAGGGACTCAGTGTAATAACTAAAATATTTAAGATATTCATTTATATTATCATGGGCTGTTTTCAAGTCTCAGAGTGGAGTGTTTTCAGATTTATTTTAAGATTAGCAATCTGACTCTTTGATGCATATTTGCTACTAACAAAATATGCATTACTAGTTTTGAAACAAACAAGCTTAAAATAAATGAAGTCATGTCAAAACCATTCAAATATATCCAAGATTTGAAAAATCTGTTCAACATTTGTTGAGATCTATGCTAATGCCGTGCATATTTAAAATCTTGGGATATATCATAATTGTTTCAAAGCTTACAACTGAAGCAATTTCAATAATGTGGTATATTGAATTGCTAGTGTAGACATTGCCTTCCACAGAGATACACAAATTTGTGACCTTATGTGAAAACTCTGCCCTCTTTGAGGGACCATAAAAAAGCAAATAGGGATTATATAGAATTACCTATCTCCATCAGAAGCTGGGCCCCAAATCATTAGTAAAGTAACAGCTGCTTATAAGTAGTTAAAAATTATAACATTACTTATCAAACCTCAAAATTACATATAAAGATTTGCAAATTCCCAAAGAACCTGATTAGAAGCTGCATCATGTGTTTAATGCTGCTTTGACATTCTAAGAGCATTCAGTCTGTGCACTGGTGCTAGTTGAGACCTTGTTATTTATCCACGACAACCTAAGTGCAGAAATTAGAGTAAGTATTTAGAGTCTCGTAGCAATTTGACAGAGCAATTTTATGTCTGGTCAATCTAATAATAAAACAATTGGGGTTTATATTTTCTGTTTTTTGGTTTCATTTTTCTAATAGTGTTTTCTTTTTATATTTGCAAATGTATTTGTTTGTGATGGATTAGAAAAAATTCTGGTCCTTCACCGTACGTGGTTTGGGAAGTAGAGTTCCAAGGTACTTGATAATGTAGATTAAATAAAAGGATAATGTAAAATATTATGCACTACTATATTTGCAAATTATTTAAAGTTCTATAAAGATAGCCTGTATAGGAGGAAATTTCTCTTCTTGAATGAGGAGGCAATAATCTGAATTCAAAATCTGCCGCATGTGGGATTTAACCTGTTAGCCAGTCATGTGAATTCATGAAACAAAAATCAGTTTAAAAAATTTTCATTTTCATGTGGCATTGTGTGTCAACTATACTCAAATAAAAAATAATAAGACATTTTTAAAAAAGTTTTCCAGCTTCCTTTGTCAGTGGCTCAGTTTCTAAAATATACCAAATTATACAGCTCCCTTAGGAGCTGTAGTTTCTTCTCTGCTAATCAGTGATTTTGTAGCTAAAATTGCTCTAAAGCTGAACTACAAAAAACCCTCTGAATTTATCAATCGATAGCCAAATGACTCGCGCATCTGCCAGAAAGTGATAATTTTTTGGAAAGTAACATAGCTTGGGTGGGGGAGGGAAATCGAGGATGACCTCACTACTAAGGGTCCTGAATAGAGAAATGCAGAAATGTTAAATCATCCTTTCCCATAATTGTATCAGCAACTACGTACTAAATAAAGACCACATAGATCTGAAGAAAATAAAGTGAAATCGTGAAATCTGATCTAACCTACTCAGCACCACTAGCAAACCACAGGCTAAGTCTGTACCGTGAGCTGATCATGTATCATTTACTATGTAAGAATGTTATTATACTGTAACTCAGGCAATAAGGCCAATTTCTGAAGCCAGTACGATTCCTAAAGATGCTTACCCTAAGTGGACTGACTAACTAAAATGTATGTCAGTCATCTGAATCACCCTATGGGATTTATTGCTGTTCAGCCATGGGGTTCATTGCTCAAAGATCAAATTTCAGAGTCCGGAGATATTGAGCATGCCATTACTACATAGTATGGGGGCCTGAGATGATTATTCAGTTTGGGAATTGTCCTTGATTTTATTTTCCTTTTGACCTTCTTTAGACCACAGATTAAAACGGATGTGCTAATTGCTTTTGTACCAGATACAGTTTCTCAAACCTATCATGGAAAACTCTTCCTTCTGTTTTTGTGATACTGACTTCTCTCTTTTTGAATTCTTCCTGCCAATTCGTTTTCTTTCATCACTTCTGCCTTCTCATTTTCACTGTGCCCTTTACATAAAGCTCCCCCACATGATTCAAGTATTATGGAGTACAATCATGTCCTGTTGTGTGTGGTTCTGAAACATACTTCACGAGCACGGTCCTCTCAATTTCACACCAACATTTATTGAGTTCCTGCCATGAAAAAGGCAGTCGTGATACTAAGGCTGCAGAGCTAACTGTGCCCGAGCTCCCGCACTGGGGAGCTCACAGAAACATAGCGCTTTGCATATCTAACAGAAATGACTTATCACGTGGAATAAAGGTAGAATGTAATAAATGCTATAATATGTGCAAACACTGCTTTGCACACTCAGGTGTGATATCATTTAATTCTTTTGGTTTGGGAAGGGGAAATTGGTCCTTATGCCCATGAGAGGCAGGATGAGGAGGGACAAAGTGGAGAAGAGTTATTCCTGGCAGAACAAAGTAATGAAGCAAGACAATGTGTGAGGCATTTTTGGGAAAAAGCAATTATCTCTGTGCAGGTTTAGAGTAAAATATATAGTAGGGGAAGGAGTCTTGCAGGAGCAGGAAGTAAGGCTTGAAAAATAGCTGTGGCCAGTTAGCCTAGCACCCTACACCATGAGCCCAGGGATCAGATCTATGTTTTAAGAAGAAAACTCGCAGCCCCAGCTACAATGGTGGGCATGCACGGTAATGGATACCACAGGAAGAACAGTGGGCCTCTCAAGGAGCCAAACTTGTGGGATTCAGAAGAGTGGGACTGATACAGCCATTCAACAGATACTCTGAATCTCCAACTCTGGGGGAAAGTTCAGTGGGTCCACAGATCCCTCCTACCACAGGAAAGCACTGCGTGGTGGATGGTGGACTCTAGAGACCAGTGGTCCTGGGTGTGAAAGCTGACTCTGGCACTCTGTAACCTTGGACCAGTTATGTATGTAGCAAACCTAAGCCTCAGTTTCCTCATCTATAAAATGGGGCTTAATAGTAATTCCTAACTCACAAACTTGTTATAATTAAATGAGAGTTAATGTGTGTCAAGAATTTTACATTGCCTCACACATAGCGAATACCCAGTAAATGTTGGCCATCATCATGTTAATAATGAATTCTTTTCACCAGTGTCTTTTGAGCATTGCTGCTTTCACTACTGGCTAACGTAACAGTGTGAACACAAAGAGGCCAGGGAAAGATAAATGAATTCTGACTTGCTCTGACTTTGGTTTTCAAGTTGGTCTTTCAATACTCTCAGGGTTTGTTTTGGTTGTTTTTCCCCTAAACCTTTCCCTTTCCTCCTTCCGATCTCCACCCAACCCAATCATTTATAGCTTTCTGATGACTCAGTACACCACATTTTATACACCTCTTCCTTTGGAAAGACTTGGTTCATAGTCCTGTGAAGACACCCTACTCGTTCTGCCCAAGGCTTGACTATTTGCTAAATGCAGCAAAATTAATTATGTTTGAGATGATAGTGTCATCACCTAAGCATATCTTATATAAGGCATTAATTAACACTCCATAAAGTAGGCAGATAATGGTTATCATACCATTTCAGAAACACAGAAAAGAAGCAAGAAGAAACCAAATTATTCACTATGGTTCAAAGAGGAAATCAGTAACAACTCTGAAAGTAGGACTCCTAAGTTTTAGTTGCCATAATTTATTCACATTTCTTCCCCTGAGGCATAGGGATTAATGACAAAATTAAAAACAATATGGATATTACCTTTCATTAGTCCATTAATGTACGTTTCCATATTTAAAAAAAACAAACATACCTTCACTGGCATGTCGGTCTCTAAATATGTTCTTGGGGTGGACACTGAATCCTTCTATATCGTGAACTGAAGAAGCCCTCCGTATGCTACAAATGCTTTCCTTCGATCTGGAATGAGTCAGCTGGGTACTTGACTGCAGCATGTCAGGGTAGAGTCGGTCCCATTGCCTTTTGGGAGAGGAATGGTCAAGAGGTCCAGATATATTCACCAAGGGTGAACATTTGCTGGGCTGTATCAAGGCCTTTGTATCATCTGCTTCAGAGGGACTGCAGCTCTCTTTTGTAGGAGACTTGAAGTGCTTCATGGCTACTGAATCATCACTGTGTTTAGATGAATCGATTACCACCACATCAGGGTCTTCTTGTGGTAAGGACTGCTTTCTGTAAGTGAGAACTCTCAGACCAGGGAATTTGAACCCAAAAAGTTTCCCTACAAATGGAGACAGGAAAAAACATTATTACCAGAAAATACACACACACACACACACACACACACACACGCATTATACATGTATAAGACATATCCCTTAAGACAAACAAATGAACGAGTATCGTTGACTCAAATTTAAATGCCATGTAAAAAGAGTTATTAACCAATACTTAATTAAGTCATTTACAGTTGGAATGAGGGATATTGTAGAAAACTTCTGAGGCTAATATGAATTGCCATATAAGCAGTAAGAAAATAGTGAAATAATCTTATCCTGTTTCTGATGGTTAAATACACTCCAGTGACATGAAAGCATGCATTACTTGGATGACACAAGGTTTCTTATTTCAATAAATTAAAGACATATTACACATTATTACACATCACATAGTGTTAAAAACACTATACATCCATTTTTAAGGAAATGTGAAGGGTTGAATAGAGTTTAGAAAGAAAAAGAAGGGATGGGGCACCATATGTAAAAGGGACAGACACAGGAGAGATTATAGTGCATTTGTGTGTTTGTACTTGAAGGTTTGTACTTGGGGTTATTGTACTTAAGTAAGAGGGAAGAGAGTGAGGTGGGCATAAGAAGTTGGCCTGACATACCTAGAAAGTTTGCAACAGATAATACTGTGAGTCATGTGTGGATTGGAAAAGTGGGGTCTACTATGTATGAAAACATTCCTCATTCCATTTGAAATTTTTGAAAGGCTTTTGGTTTCAGATGGAGATATAAAGACAAGAATTTCTTTTTCCTGATATTTTTTTGTTCCAAAATCTGAGAATATGGCATGAAATGTTATACATATCTCAGTGGATGATGTTTAGAAGGACAACTAAATCTAACATTAAAAGGTGGATATTAAAATTAAAATTTTAACTAATAAATGCATAAGCTTACTGGCAGTAAAAATGAAAATCTAAACAAGAGCATATCATTTTCCACTCCTCAATTTAGCAGTAAATAAAACACACACACACACACAACATGTAGTGATGGCAAAAAATGCTGGTGAGCATTCTGGCACTTTGCTGATGGGATTGCAGATTCCTACAAATTCTTCATAAAATCATTGTACGATATCTATTAAAATGAAAATATGTACTTTTAAATCTCATTTATAGGGTAGTACAAAGGCACACAAAAACAAGACACAGTCTGAATATCCATTAGAAGGAGAATGGTTGAATAAATCATGGCATTTTCGTACTTAGGAATCTTCTTTTAAAAAAGTGTATATATATGTATATACATATACATATATACACATATATATGTATATATATATATATTTTTCATTAGAATTAGAAGTTTATTCAAAAATAGCATTAAGTGAAAAAACAAGTTTCAGTTTAATGTTTATGACATTTCATTAAAAATTATAAAAGGCTACATTTGTCCATGTAAGTTTTATAGCAGTAGAGAAAGATGTGAAAGAACACACACTAAACTCATAATGTTGACTAGCTAAGTGGGTTTGGAAGGCATTGTACTGCATTCTTCTTTATATACCTTTATCATTTGTTATATCAAGCATGCATTCTTTATATATATATTTTAAAAACTACTAAGGTAAAACTCCTACTTCTAAAAGAAATGAAGAGGTAAGAGAAAACATCCAAACACTATTGTATGATTCAAAGCCTTTCCAAGTATCGTCTACAAGAAAATGCAGAGTTTCTAAACCCTGTTGCTAGTGAGGTAGTCTACGTCCACGAGGCGCCATGGCTTGGCGATTACACATTGCCCTTCTAGTCAGTCAGTGGGAGTCTTTGGGCTACAATATGATCTACCTTCTTATATTCTTTGAGTATCATAGGCATCCTTATCTTTAATATATTTACTGTGAACTTTTCCTCAGTGCATTGAGGGTGCTTTTAAAACATGGAAGAACACTCTCAAAACTCATGGACTTTTCTGCATTTTATATAAATACACTCTTCCAGTAAATGGCCTTATCTACACACATGGTTTCAATTCCATATTTCATCCAATGACTCATAAATCTACATCTCTAGCCCAGACCTCTTCTCTTAGTTCCAAACCTGCATATCTATTGGCCTCACTGACATCTTCACTTGAAAGTCTTAAAGACACCTTGAAATCCCACAACAAATCCAATCTCATGATCTATCTTTCTGATTCTAGCCCTTTTCCTGATTAACATTTCTGTCCCTCAGTGGACCATAGGCCTCAGGGCCCCTGACTATTTTGCTTACCAAATCCCACCTCTGACAGAATGCCTGAGCATGATAAATGAATTTCTATAAGCAGATCCTAAGTGATAATATGCTTCAATTCTGACTGTGGAAAACCAGGATATTTAATTGCTCTCACCAACTTAATTAGATAATCTTAGCCTTCTGGAATTGTATTGACCCATGTTTACCAAAAATGATTGACTGAGTGGAACTCAGTAGCTCATGGAAATGGTGAACTCTCTACCATGCCCTTCATACCTGATGCAACTCTAATTGTTAATTTTACCTTTTTCAGAGGTTATTAATTGCTGCCATTCTGGTTCTGTATATGTTCTAATATACAGAAATGTTTCAAATGCCTCATTTTATGTAAAATACCCATTACAGAAAATTTTAGAATTAAGCAGATTAATTTATTATTGTAAGCTTTCATTTGTGGGCTAGTAGTTAACAGTGTTCAATACAATTGTAACTGAATTTATCTTTCTGATAAATGACACAATGCGCAAACTCCAAAGATATCCACCTTTAAGTTCTAGATTAATAAATTGTAGATGAGAGTAACCGATCTGTGCAAATAAGATTAAACAACAGTGTATCACAGTAACTGTTTTGCAAGCATTCTTACATAATTCTACTAACAACTCTTATATGCTTAAGTAAATTGCCAAGTTAAAAATCAGTGAACTGCATCAAAGTCACTTGATTAGTTTTTAATGCACATGGAATTGACTTGTAAAGCAGTTTACAAATCAATTCTGCAAGCTTACTACAATGCACTGAAGGTCAATGCCTACTTTTATTCATTTTTCATCAGTTACATTACCCTCCTCCTTTAAAAACAATTCACTGCCTTTCTTAAATTAATGACCGCACAAGGCATTTGGTTTGCTCCTGTAGTTTGGTCATATCCAAGGTGGTACAGATGGTCTTTTCTGCATCACTAGGTTCATATGACCATGTTATATTGCATTACAGATTTAGTTGTCTAACTGCAGCTCATCCGGAAAGAATACACATTGAGAATTTTGTTCAATGCTAGCACTATCAGGCATGAAATATAAAGCATAGACGAGTATAATCCTGTCACGGTTCTTACCACTGAAAAATACCCTTATAAGTTAAGTCTCCATATTGTACTATATTTGCTTCTTAACTTAAACAACCAAAATAGATACTATTTCGCCTTTTGTTTCCTAAAACTTTTGACAAATCTGAAATAAGAACAACAGAATACCCATTTTTACACTCTCTCACGTAATTGTAAGTACTGATAAACTGCTTACACGAACATGATTTTTATCTAAGATGTATCTAGTTTATAACACACATGAATGAACTATTTCTACAATGTCTTTCTCAGAACATGTCACTTTTAAGAAGCTGCCTAATATAAAGTTTGGAAGCTTCATCTAAATGTATCCTGTGTCGTATTTAACTGAGAGGTTTTACTTCTCACCCATATAGGCACACAGATAATCCATCATCGTTCTCTTTAAAAAGCCTGGAATTATGACTCCAATCTTTATACACAAAGATGTTAAATATGTGGCCCAAGGCCAAACAGGAAATCAGGATAAAGTGAGAATAAAACAGCAGTTTCTTTTATTCAATTTCAGTTTTACACAAGACTTGGTGTTTTCCTGGGCCATAAATAGCCATATTGAGGATTTAATGAGAATCATAACTCTCTTCTAAATAAATGTAGATAAATGCATACACACATTTTTATTTTTGATATCAGAGGATGAATAACAAAATCCCCCACCCCTAAGGAAAACCCTTCTACTAACCTCCCCTGGGGTTCCCTGGGATTAGTTGACTCTTAATGTTCCTTTCAGTTCTGAGTTTCTTTGCTTATATATTTATGCTAATCATAGTTTTCACAAAATTATAATGATCACAGCTACGTTTCTATCTGATCTCCCGTGATAACGGGACTTTAGAATATAGTTTTGCTAAACTTTTCCGAATGGAGAAGACCTCATCAGACCTTAGAACTGCTATTTCTCTCTCTTTCTCTCTTATCCACTCCTCTGGGAGCTGGTTCTTATCTACTTGAATTTGGAAGAAAACAATTTTTCTAATTTAAGAATCGATCTGGGAATATTAGAAATAATATTTCTTGCAGAAACACAAGTATTTCCCCAAAGTCCTCCATTTATATCTGATCATTGAATTTCCTCACAACTACAAGTTCCCAATCATTCTCTTCATTCGACTTCTCTTCATTTCTGCAAACTCTTAGAACTTTGATTATCTAATAATTTTACTACGAAAACCCAGTTAAATATAAATGGAAACAATTTACTCTTGCTTGGTTCTGCTTCATTGAATTATGGACTAAAAATTAGAGAGAAAATTTAGTTCAAGAAGTCATGCAAAGTAGAGGATACAGTGGGGTAAGGGAGGGGACTGTATGGGGGGTGGGAAATGGGGGATACTGTAAAGACCCTGAGCAGATATATTTCCCCTCACAAAGGAGTAGAGGCAATGGGAGGTTGGATCCTAAGAAAGATCTGTGCAAAAGGTCTTATGAGGAGCGTTCTCAGGAGATATTCCTGAGGAAAAGGAGGGAGACAGGATTGCACAAAGGAAGTTAAACTCATGCAAATGCAATGGGAGCTTTAGCCAGCCCTCTTAGGAGCTCTGGAGCTGGACAGGCCCTTCCGAGTGATGCCAAATTCAAGTCAGGGTATCTGGCCTTTGTCTCCCTGCAACAGCCAGTCACCTGCTACAGCCACCTCATGAGAGGGCCCATAACCTACATAAGGCAGTTCCCTGTCTTTGACTACAACTCTCAATGAGGAGCAGAGTTGTGGGTACTCAGTAGCCAATATTCCCAGCAGCAGGGTTGTCCCAGTCCTGAGGAAGGTGTCTGGCTGAATAGCACAGTGTCCACAGTGCAGGGCAGGAAAAATAGCCAGATTTTGGTCCAAAAAAAAAAAAGCCCTATCTTCTGAATTAAGTCTACTATCAGCTATTATCACACAAAATAAGGAATAGTGAATTACTGTCTATGTACCTTTCTAAAATCATGGTATTCACACATCTAACGCTTAAATTGGAAGCCTTAAGATCACTGTGAGATTTTCTCCAGCCAAATAGCTCTGGATGTGCAGAGAAATATGACTTTAATCTCTGAGTCAGAGAGAGCAACAGATCGAATTTGATGGGAGAAACAGGGAAGATAATTGACATATCTGCCTTGTCTTTTTAGGGATAAATTTCCACAGAGGTACCCTGCAAGGAGATAAATCTTTCCCACTCCTAAATGTGTAATGAGTATACGATACTGCCCAAAGGCTGCTAGAACAACCCATAATATTGTCAAAGAAAGTAGTAGTTGGCAGTTAGACTGAGAAAAAGGATCACTCAGTGTGAACTCAGTACTGACCTGGTTAACCTGATTAGTGGGTGACAAATGGGCAGTACAGCCAGTGTGGTCCTAATGTTAGTGACCAGAAAAGATCACCAGGAAGTCCATCCACCTAGTAAATGAGAAGCTAAATTAGGGACCCTTTAAAGGAGCAAATGTGGTCAGTAATGCCTTGAAAAGACTAAGACTCCTGGGAGATTTCCTAGGGTGAGAGATACCAAAGAAAAAGCAGCAACTTAGAATAAGGCAGAATTAGAATCTTGAAGCAATGTGAGTCCTGACCCAGTAGCGCATGGCACACATGCGCGGAGGTGGGGGAAGTTAGTGCTGCAGTAGCAGTGACAGCAATTACGGGAGCTGCAGCAGCAGAGAACTTCTGGAACAGGTTCATAAATGCTGATGATGTCTCAGAGACACTGCTTCCAACCTGGCCAGGTCATCGTGAAAGCAAAGAAGCAGAAAGACAGTTTTAGGATAAAGGAGAGAAGGCAGAAAACAGGGCAGGGTGGTGGGCTGCTTTCAGCTACCCAAACTTAAAAATATCTCGGTGCAGAGGGATTGGAAATGAAAGCAAACACATCAGTAGTATACATACCTAATAAGGTTTCTATGTGATAACTACTTAATATATCAATGTTTCCTTTATTGATAATGTTACTGTGTTTCTCTTCAATAGATTTCTTCCTTTTCCAAATGCCAGGTTAAAGAAGCCATTCAAATGTGTGAACATAATAACATCTGAACCTAAATTGATCTGGGATGACCATATAGTTAGCACGTTGACAGGGACTCTCTTGATGGAACATTCCAAACACAAATGGTACAGAGAGCAGTTGCCCAAGTGCAGTATGAATAGGGACTGTCCCTGATTTGGTTGTTGCTAGGTAACAAATGTTTCCAAATGATATGCACATGAGGACTTTTTAGCATGGATATTCTGATTTAGGCAGTCATTAACATTCATTGTTAATAAAGAGATAAAACATAATATTTTCAACTACCAGCAATTTTCCTGATCTTAGAAATACGTATTTTGCCCAAATTCTACGGGGAAAACTTAAGATAAAGTTGACTGCAACCTGTGACTGAACTTTTCCCAGATTTCTTTTAGCAACCATGTCAAGTTCCCTTTCTAGATCAAATTTAATCTTTAAAAAGAGGAAAATTCCAAACCTACGATAATAGTCAATATTAGTTACGTTGTAAAACCTTTAATTAAATTCTTCTGAATAATAGATTGTTTCTATAGTAATGCTCACTGAGGGGGAAACTCTATATTACTACTGCAGCTCTTCATCTTCGAATTAAAGAATAACTTTCAGCTCCAATGGAGAATAGTGAAAACACTGTGAATGCCCTTTTATAAGCCAGGATATAGAAAATTTCTTTGTTCCTTAGCTTGAGGCCTGAAAACTGAGATGCAAATTTGAGGGAGTAATGTAGCTATTCAGGCAAATATATATTTTATGTGTCAATTATTCAGAATATTGGGTCCAAACCATAAATACATTTTTAGTGGTTTAAATTAGTTAGATAATTGCGTAAATTACCAGCTGCATTTTGTGTGTATAGACTTAGCTTCGGTCAAAGCTTTTAGAGTAATTCAAACTTTTATTTTAATAAGCATAAAAGTAGAAATTCTCTTTTGATTTGGAGACTATAATTTTAATCCTTTCAAAGATAATGGGATCTCCTTTGTCCTACCTTAATAAGATTAGATTAGATTAAAAAGTTCACTTTTGAAAAGAACTATAAGAATAAGAGACTATAAAAATTTAACTTTATTATATTTTCACATTTAGTTTCATTTAAAATTTATCTTTATAGGTTTATGTAAACATTAATTAACTTATACCAATAGTTCTCAAACTTTAGTGGCTATCAGAATGACCTGAAGGGCTTGTTAAAACACAGATTGTTGAATTTCTGTGTTTCTGAATCAGTCGTTCTGGTGTAAGGCCCAAGAACTTGCATTTCAAGCATGTTGCAAAATGATGCCAATGGTCCCACACTTGGAGAATCACTGGCTAATGCTCATTCGGTAGGAAAATTAAAAAAAGAAACTAATTACTCAAAAAATAACTTATTCATCTGTTTCATAGTCTCCAAAAATGTATTGGGTACTTATTATATGCAAGAGGTTGGGGATGCATGGAAGAAAATACATCCCCGCTATGAACTAGAACTGAAGGGATCTTGACCACTTTAAATAAGGTAGGTTTTTTTGCAGTTTTCCACAGACTTTACCCTCTCTCTATTTTTATTCATGGCCTTCTTCAGTCATTTATGTGACTTGTCCACTGGGCAAACAGATATGACCAATGCTGTAGTAAAGACAGGTATGAGATATCATGATGTCGCAGAGTCAGGAACAAGTAAATTTTTCTAGGCAAGTTAGGAATGCTTCATAGATAAAAAGTTCTTTGGAGAAAGAATCCTAGAGGGATGAAGGCATTCTATTAGAGGGGATGCATGTTATATAAACAAGGTTGTATAAAGCATGTGGTGGTTTCAGGGAACCACCACTGAAATACAGGATGGGATGGGGGGAAGTGATGGGATATAAGGCTAGAGAAGTATAGAGGTCATGCCACAGGTATTTTGTATAACGCACAGGACTTTGGAGTTTTATCTTGTTAGTAACAAAGAACTATTTAAAGGATATAAAAAGCCGAGTATTATAATTTGATGTCCAGCAGTGTGACATTTGATCCTGAGCAAAAGAGGCTGACCGCAGGGGTATCGGTTATGAGCTCATTGCATCAGCCCATGAAAGATATGTTGGGGACCTACTAGGCAATTACAGAGGGCTGTGTGAGAGAGATAGCCACAATGTTTCCATGATAGAATTTGATCACTCTTTGGTTGAGAGAAGAGAGGATTAGAGAGAAGGAGAAGTTTAGCATAACCCCATGTTTCCAGCTGTGGTGGCTTGGATGACACTATTCAGGATGTATAAAGAGCAAGATTTTTTTGATGGAATGAGTGGATGGCAGTTGGAGATGGAAAGATAAGTCTTAACCTGAAATGCTAAGTTTTCCAGAATTTAAAAATCTTCCAAAGGAGATGTCCAATGGGCAGTTGAATATATGAAGTTCTAAGTAGTAAGGAAAGTCTAGAGAAAGTTTGAGCTGGAGATACTGATTTGTGAAGGGGTATTTACCCTGTAGGTCATGGATGAGTTTGGCCAACCAGGGTGTATACAGAAGATGACTAAGGAGAATAATAAGAGCTGCTACTGGGGGATAAACAAACAGCGTTTATGAGTAGAGTAGAAGGAATAGCAAAATGGTCCCAGATTAGCTGCCACAGAGATCAAAAGAAACAAAAGAGTATGTCGTGGAACATAAAGGAACAGAGAGAAAAGAATCAGATTTAACAAGGTACACTCAACCTAGAGGGCAACATATAGAATACAACAGAGTTCAGTTATAGTGGGCCGAGAAATGAAGAAAATAAGGAAAATGAATGAGTAGATATGGAAAATCCAAATGCCTTTAGGAAGAGACAACATAAATAATGAAAGCCAGCTAGAAACAGACAATAAGGACAGGTGAGGATTGCGGCAAACAGGGGAGTGCACACCTTATTGAAAAGTGTTCTGCTTGTAAGTATTCTGCTTATTGCCAACATGTAGTCAGATTCTCATATTTTTCCAAATAAGCCAGAGATTTTCGTTTTATGTGTAATCTTCCAATTTTTAAATGTTGGCAACAAACTTGACTAATTAAAACTTTGAGAAAATATTATGTGATAGAAACAATGTGTCTGCTGAAGTACAGGCTACTCTCAGCAGCATGAGTGTGAAGAAAAGGAAAAGAGCCAGTGGAAAATATTGGGGGCAGGGGCTGGGATTGGTGAGGACAGGCTTTGAAGGCATGGAGGAGAGAATGGGTGCAAGTGAAGTCTGAGCCTCAGTTAACATTGCTGGAACGTTTTGCTGAGGGTGGGCTTGTTAAAGGAGTTCCTGCCTGCACCTTCTCCCTTACTCTGAGGTGTGGGAGGTGAGGGTAACTGTGGGGACCAATGAGAGGATTTGTGGTTAAGAGACATGAGAAGCCTGACAAAAGTTTAAAATATTTGGTAAAGGAAAACAGTGAAAGATCTGGAAAAAAAATTAAGATCCCATATATAGTTTTGACTTATATAATCATGTATAAATTAAACAATAAAGTTCATAATCTTTCTGTAAATAAAAGAAACAATGTGGGCCTGTTTTCTTGTTGAGAAACATTTCTTTTCCTTTCTTTTTTTTTTTTTTTTTTTAGATTTTATTTATTTGACAGAGAGAGACCAATGAGAAAGGGAACACAAGCTGGGGGAGAGACAGAGGGAGAAGCAGGCTTCCTGCTGAGCAGGGAGCCTGACGCGGGGCTCGATCCCAGAACTCTGGGATCATGACCTGAGCCGAAGGCAGATGCTTAACAACTGAGCCACCCAGGTGCCCCAAGAAATATTTCAAGTTTAGTAAAATGAGAACATTTCATAGATTTTTGACAATGATGGCAAGAGTATATTAAGTAGACTTAAATTTAAACAAAAACTATCCTAAACTGATATGAGGAGTGAAAACGTTACTAGTTAAAGTTTACTTGGGGATATGAGCTTAAGATCAACTTTCATAGTGACTCAAACTGACTTTCCGATTTTAAAATAAGTTAAAAACATACAATGCATTTGTTTTCTGTTTGGATGTATATTGTTAAATCAAGAAATTTTTGTTTAATTGAGGTCCCCCTAAATTCCGTTAAAAATTTTCAACAAACAAAATGTGTGTGTGCATGTGCGTGAAAGAAAGTCAGACTTGTGGTCCTAGACCCCTGCTATAAAATAGATACATAAAACTCAAACATACTTGTAAATAATTTAAACTGAACCTTAAATATATTTAAGGTTATATATTAATAAATAAATATATTAAATAATAAAGTGACAGTCTCTTAAACTTGATTAGCAAAAACACATAATTTGGTTATCTTCCACACTGTGCAAATATTTCATAGAAACAGATATTAGAGCAGAAAAAAAAGAGAACACATTTTCCCCATTCTATTAGTTTTTTTAGATGTGGCCCCTATTTAGTTCGTAGGAAAAGTACAATTTTCTCTTCCACTTGATATTATTTCCATTCTTCAGATTCTAGGGTTTTTAAAGAAACCATCAATGAGAAAAGGCTTAATTATACATTTTATTTGGCATTTATATTTTTTTACTTAGCAATTAATTGACTCAATTATGCAGTATTTATCAATTTGATAGACTTATCAATATAATACTCTCTCCTGTACTTGCTTCATCCCAGGGGAAATAAGTCATCTATTTGTGGCTGGTTCTATATCTTCAACAGAGAATACGTCTGTGAGAAATTCATTTTTCCCAGAGAAAGCTGCTCACTTTAGTTGTGTAGGGTTCCTGACCCAGAAGCTAGATATTTGTACTGAGAAATGATTCATCACTTTATTTGATACAAGTATCTAGAATTTTCTCAGCCCAATTTATCATAGTCCCTTTTTATGATACATCTTTTCTATTGTGCATTCAGCCTCTTCTCTGTTACTTCTCAATTTAATATTCCACCTTCTTCTCATCTGTATTTCTTGTGTTGTCACTTCACATTTTTTCCTTTATTTTGTCTTCATTTCAGGAGAGGCAGTTACATTTACAGAAACCCACATCTTCTCAAACAAATGGTAGCCTTTTCTCTATTACTTTCACTTAAATCCTGACACTTGGGGGGCTTGCACACCCCATACTTCCCCACACTTACATATTTCTTATTTAGATAAGAAATTAGGCATTTTGAAAGTTAAGATGTTTCAGTAAAAAAGAGGTGTATCAAGATTTGATTTTCTCTTATTTCTTTTTTTGTTTGTTTTGGTGGTCACCACTGGAATGACGCCTGAAATAGCTAATACCATTATTTCACACAGGTAGTAAAATTGTACTTTAAGAAAAAAAATCAGCAGGATTTTTCCCAAAATAGGAAATAATACAAAGTAGAATTTGGATAGTATCAGAAGCTACCAAATGTAATTTGTCTCTCTTGAACTTTTCTTTTCTTTTTTTTTTTTTTTTTAAAGATTTTATTTATTTATTCAACAGAGATAGAGACAGCCAGCGAGAGAGGGAACACAAGCAGGGGGAGTGGGAGAGGAAGCAGCAGGCTCACAGCAGAGGAGCCTGATGTGGGGCTCGATCCCATAACGCCAGGATCATGCCCTGAGCCGAAGGCAGATGCTTAACCACTGTGCCACCCAGGTGCCCCTCTCTTGAACTTTTCTGCTCAATTTAACAATCAACACTTCAAAAATTCCTTGACATCAAGTCAAGGAAATTCCAGAGCATAAAATGATGGAAGGGTATCATCAAATCTAATATACTGGTTGTAAACAATGGTCTTTTGTAATGCTCTGGAAACAATTTTATCTGCATATTTATGCTTTCCCCAATGACTCTGTATAGGAGTGACAGCTGCAGTGTAGGGAAACCACTCATATTCATAAAACAAAAAGCACTCCTACTGAATTTGCTATGGCTTACACATGAGATGCTATTTTTATCAGAGTGTAAAACTGCATAGATTATGTGTTACACCCTGGGAAGCTACTGTATAGATTATCTTCCATTCAAGGAACCAAAGTTTCAATTCTCCATTTGTATTTCAGTTTGAAATGAATACTTTCTTTTTTAAAAAATCCCCCCCCTTTTTTTGCTAGTTATGCTGCTGATACACAACTCCCTTTTTCACTTCCGTCCAATTTGATGGACCATGCAAGATAGCTGTTCTATGGGAAAATGAAGAATTTGTGAAGACAATGAAGAAATAAAATCAGGCATCCCCCCCAAAAAAAATCTTATTGACATTCGTGACCAAGATACAGGCTGACATTACCTAAAGTATACTCCCAGGAATCATTCAACAATGACTGAATTGGTTAGTGGGAAATATAAAGAAATAAAAATAGTCATCAACTCAAAGGAACAAGACTTTGGTATTACAAATAATTTTTTTAAAGTACTTCAATTTTGTTTTTAAATATGTCACCTGGGAGACTGACACATTGGTGATTTTGATAAAGAGTTTTCCCTGAGGTGTGATATTGTTCAGAGTAAGATATTCAGTATATTGGAATCATATTACATTAATATAGTTCTCCCAATATTGCTTTAACAGAATATCGTACTGTCATTTGGACATACCTAAGGAAGTAACTGATATTATGAAAAATTCTCAGCTGGTATGCATTTGATTTAGTATTCAACTTAGGTTTAATGATGCAGTTTGCTATCTGAATTTATATACAGGATAACAGTTTCTTTTTTTCAAATATTAAAATTTTGTGGCAAGGCTCCCCACAGACAATAACAGATACCTGAATTCCAATTTCCTCATGGAGCTTCCTAAAAATCATAGAGATCAATAAATGAGACAAGTAAAAATATCCATAAACTATGCCTAAAGAGTAATTAGAGACAGAGAAATTACACACTTTAATTAACATATAGGCAGGGAAAGAAATTCCTAAGATCAGCAGAATTGGTTCAGGAAAGCACATTGCAGTAGAGTTAGGCAGAAACTTAGTGAAGAAAAGGGGAGTACAAAGGTCTCAGAGTGATGGAACACATATCAAATATGGTTTACCCACAGATGAAGAAGACTCCACACTGTGTAAGGAATACTGAGAGTAGGTCTGTGACCTGAATGGTCAGAGCACTGGTTACTAAAGAGATGATAAAAAGTGACTTGAAAAACACACAAGACCTCAGTTAGCAGCCTTGGAAAAACATCATTTCTTTGGGGTGGGGGGTGAAGACTAGTGGTGAGGGTTGAATATATTTCACTAGAAATTTAAGACCAAAACAGAAGTAAGAATTATGTGAATATCACAGCCTCTGACAAGCTAGAAATGCTGCAACAAAGCAAAATGAGAGGAGAAGGAAATATAGAATAAGTTCACCGAGTACCTTGTGGGTAAAAATTAGGAATCAAGTAATATAATTTAAATTGACAAACTGGATGGTAGAGGACAATTCTTAGGCATGTAAAGATAAGAGTTAGAACAGATATTAACTAAAATTACATGGTGGAAAGGGGAGGAAAAGAATTACAGGTTAATTTTATTCTTGCTCATAGTAAGAAATCAAAATACGGTGTCTGAGGGAAAAGAAGAGAGATTAAGGACATTATATAAAATTTTCTTATAAAGACAACTACTAAAAAAAATACAAATATTTTCAAATAACAAAATAAAAGCAAAAACAGGATAAAACAAACCCAAAACCCATGCAGTTGAAGTTTTTAAAAAAGCAAAGAGAGCATAACATAATGACGTTTTAAGAGATTATATTTAACATAGAATATGTTAGTATAAGAAAAAACATAGAGTTATATCAGTAAATATAAATACCTATTATAATTATAAATTAAAAGAGAAATATTATTTTTTCTTATAAGAAACAAAGGAAAACCTAACTCCAGAATATATAAAAAAGTACAACTAAAACAAGAGAAAAACTAAAAAGTGTTTTATTTTTTTTTATTTTTTTTTTAAAGATTTTATTTATTTATTCGACAGAGATAGAGACAGCCAGCTAGAGAGGGAACACAAGCAGGGGGAGTGGGAGAAGAAGAAGCAAACTCATAGCAGAGGAGCCTGATGTGGGGCTCGATCCCATAAAGCCAGGACCACGCCCTGAGCCGAAGGCAGACGCTCAACCTCTGTGCCACCCAGGCGCCCCTAAAAAGTGTTTTAAATATATAACAAGCAAATAGAACCAAGGAAATCTCAAAAAAACCCTAAAACACTACTTTGCATAATACTATTAAAATAAATTTTTAGAATCTACATAAAATTCTTGAGAAATAACACATTAAAATTGATACTAGTTGAGAGGGACAACTTGAGTAGTCCAATCTCTGGAGAAAAAAAGAAAGAAATTTGTCAAGAAGCTACTCCACAAATAACTATCAGCCCTGGATGATTTCATACTTAATTTTTAAAGTTCAGATAATCCCCAAACTATTTGATAGTACTTTAGCATAGAAAATAGAAAAGAATTTCCGAATTATTTTCTAAAGGAATTATAACATTGATACCAATACCTGATGAAATTGCACATATGCACACACATACACAAATTACAGATGTCTTCCTAATGAATACTGACGTAAAAATTCTAAATTAATTTTAGGTAAAGAGAATCCAATAGCATAATACAAAATGAAATACATCATGATCATACGTGACCCCTTTCAGAGATGTTAGTAACCCCATTAATAAAATGTATCATAAAAATAAACAGAGGGGCGCCTGGGTGGCTCAGTCATTAAGCGTCTGCCTTCGGCTCAGGACGTGATCCTGGCGTTCTGGGATCGAGCCCCACATTGGGCTCCTCCGCTGGGAGCCTGCTTCTTCCTCTCCCACTCCCCCTGCTTGTGTTCCCTCTCTCACTGGCTGTCTCTATCTCTGTCGAATAAATAAATAAAATCTTAAAAAAAAAAACAGAATAGCACATTCATTTCCACAGATGCTGAAAAGGCAATTTATGAATTTTAACACCATTCTTAATAAATATAAGTGAATGGAAAGCCTTAAAACACATACAACTCAACCCAAATTCTATCATTTGAATTAATGAAAAACCCTTGCCATTCACACAAAAATCAGGAACAAAGCATGCTGTTTACCATCAATTTCTTTTTAATAATATGTTGGAGGGAATAACTAGCACAATAAAACAAGAGAAAACTATTAGATGTATAAGAATTGGAAAGGAAAATGTATAACAATCTCTATTTGATATGATAGAACACTTGAAAAACTCGAGAGTCAATGTATAAACCACTGGAAACTAAGAAAACTCACTAAAATAGTAGGATATAAAATTAACATACTTAGAAAAAATCACTAGCTTTAAAAATAATCGGAAGATATAATGAAAGAGAAGATCCTCTTTGTAATCTCAGCAATAACAAAAAGTTAAATGCCAAGTAGCAAACTAAAGAGTAAGACAAAATTGTGAACACTCCTGAAAGACACAAAAACTAGACTTAAAAATGAAAATACATATAATATTCTTCTATAGAATGACTCAACATCATAAATATGTTAATATTCCTCAAATTAATTTATAAAATTGATGCAAATCCATTTAAAAAAAAGAATTTTTTCCTTATCTGGACAAGTTTTTTTTAAAGTTCATGTAGAATGTTTAGCAAGAAAAAACCTCAAACTCCTGAAAATTAATGTCAAAGGGAGCATGTTATATCAGAGATTAATTGTATAATTAAAACAGTATGATTCTGAATGATAAATAAGCCAATGAAACAGAATAGGAAGTCCAGAAATATACTCGAGCACATAAAGAGGTTTAGTATGTGATAATGGCAGCATCTCAAATTATTGGTGAAAAGATAGACTTTCTAATAAATGATGTTACAACAACTGGAGAGCCATTGATAAAGTGATAAATTAAATATATACCTTGTTAAACCAAGGTGTATATATATAAACCAATATAAACCAAGCTTAACTTAAAATGTATCAGAGATTCTAAAGCTGTACAAGTTCTAAGAAAAGAAATGACAACCTTGGAATGGTGAAAGCTTTTCTAATAGTGACTCAAAAATTCAGAATCAACAAAGGAAAAGTTTGATGAATTTAACTGCACTATAAACAAACAACAACAACAAAACATTTGCAGGACAAAAATCAGGAAAAACACAAAAAATATTTGCTGTGAAGAGATGTGCTACTTATTTTACTTATTTACTTATTTTGAAAAAGAAAAGACAAAAAATGTATACATAGAAATGGACAGTTGACAGAAAAAGAAATATCCTAGTGCTTTAATATCTCAACCTCATTCATAATAAAAGAAATGTAAACTAAAACAAATTGAGGTACTACTTCTCACCTATCATAATGACAAATATGGAGAAGACTGACTCATTCTGTTAGCATGGCTTTGGGGAAAAAGATCGAATACATTGTTGGTGGTAGTGTAAAATGGTTCAAAGCCTAGGAAGGGGAGTTTAGTAGTATCTAAAAAAACCTGCATATGCATTTACCCTTTGACTCAGGAATCCCACTTATAGACTCTTACCCTGAAAATAATTTTCCAGAAGTATACACGCATGTCTCAATTCATTCTGGCATTGTTTGTAACGGCCAAATTTTGGAAACAACCTAAATGTCCATCAGTAGGGGACTGGTTGAATTAACAATGGTAAAACCAAGTCAAACGGCTGTAAAAGCGACTGGTCAAGTCTGTAAGGTAACAAAGGGTAATGGCAGCTATGGCTTTTTTAAATGTAAATTTATTTTACTTATAATGCAAACATATTTTAAAAACTAACCCAAATGAAGAATGTATTAAAATTACTAGTAGCAGTAATATCAGTTAGCAGAATATCAACAGCATTATGTACATGTTGCCTTTTACTTACGGTTTACAGTTTTGACTGGTAATATTGGGTTTACCCTCTCTGGGGAGGCAGCGTTTTCCTCATCTGTCACATACTCAAAATTAATGATGAACATCATAGCCACGCCCTCTTGGTTTTTCACTGGTATTATGTGAGTGTTACAGATGAAAGTGGACCCTAAGGAGACGAAAAATCAGTGTTAGGTCAAAAATATGCCTTCATTTTTAAGTGTTAGTAATATTCAAATTCTAATAAACCTTTAGAATTTTCTATCATAAATGATTATTGAAATTAAACAAAAATAATTTGACTTTTATTTCATATTTCATTGCACATATATTTACATGAAAATGCACAAATTTTGCCATAAAGACCTTACAGGCAAATTCAGGTATTACCTTATGGAAAAACAGATATCAAATCTCATCTGTTTTCACACTCACCATCCTAATAGTTTGTATAGGGAAAAAAAGCATATTCTTTAACTTTGTAGAAAAACTCAGCCTTCTTGTATATATTTTGATTAATTCTGAAACTATATAAAATATAGCTGTATAAACAGTAAAGATAACTCATTTGTGTCATCTTGATTTTAGTGCTAAGTAAATTATTTTCTTTTTCTCTTTTAGTCTCCTGGATACAAAATAGTAAGTTATTGACTCTGTATATGTTCCAATAATTCTTTTCTTTCTTTCTGAGAAATTCACAATGCCCAATTTATAATGAATTTATTTGATTTGTGATCTGCTAGAAAACAAGAACAAAATTTTGTCTATATTTTTGTGTTAATTTGATTCCTTTACCAGAAAGATGATATTCTTTTTCAAGCTCAATTATGGGGCTAATAAGATATATTTTATTAGAATCTTCTGGAAATGAGATGAACAAAAGGATGACTCAGCTTACAATTAACTATTGCCATCCGTCCTCTAACAGAAAATCCAAGATCCAAGATTTAGAGAATACTGTTAAGATGTTGATTTCTTTTAAATCAATTGACTTCTGACTGACTTCTTGAACCTGACTTCTAGAACTAAGTTATTTCCTTAAAGCAGCTTTCTCACATCTTTACCCTCTGGATATTTCTTTTTTTAATCATGGTGATGGAAACCTCAGGTTAGGGATTTGTTTGGGTTCACAAGTATTGTATTTTTAAAATGCAAAACTTCAGGAAATTTTCTCAATTATTCAGACAATAGAGCATTTTTTGATTTTTTTTTTTAAACTGGCTGGAACCATCTTGAATCTTGGGGAGAATGATGGTTCAGGGCAAAGGCAGGAGCACTTTGGGAGCAAGCTGGACCTGGGTACAGAGGAAGATCTAAGAAAGTGAGAGATCAACAGTCTGAGACCAGAGGTATTGTCAAATAACAGAAGAACATACTTGGAAGCCCGATATTCCTAAGACCAGTGGATACTAGTAGTCTAAAATGGTGTCCTCTGCACGCCATAACCATTAAAAACAAAATAAGTATGAGAAACTTCTTTCCCTTTTTCTTACCCCTGCAACATGGCTCCTACTGCCAGAGCTGAGAACAAAGACTATTGCCAATACTGCCATAGTTTGAGACCCCACAGGTGGAAGAGCTTTTGAGGGTGGGTCTAGAGATCTACTTATTATTTATGAAATTGTTTCTATGGGTGAATATATTCTAATTTCCAAGGAACTGATTCACAAAAACACTTTTAGAACATGGACTCTTTGTAAGTTGGGGATGCCTATGTGCTAGTTATGATTCAGATTTTTAAATGTCAATAGCCTCCCAGATTTGAAATGTAGAAGACCTTATTTATAATTAATTTCATATTTTCTATAAATACAGCCATGATTTTACAGATGTTGAAAAATATGTCTTAAGAATGACAGGCTGCACCTTCACAGTCTTCAGTTATATCTTCAATTCATTTAATAAAATAGTTAGCTAGAGCACTTGTCATAGTTTCCATGGTAACAAACGGGATGACTTTAGTAAACAGAAAATAAGCAATTTAAGACTGTTCCATTAGAACTAAAAATAGAATTGCTTCAGGCCAGGCATCACAATACAAACTGGCTAAACAGAGAGACTGGGAAGATGCTAGAAATAGCCATTGTGTATTCTGCTAATGAACCAAAATACATATTGATATTACCGCTTAAAATGACATTTCTTGGATCATTTAGAATATCATTGTGAATTCACAGATTTGTTACTTAGCAGTTTCAAATCTTCCAACAATTGAAGTGTATTGTTGATTGTACCACAAAACATAAAGCACAGATTTTTAAGACATCACTAAATAAAAAATGTGGGAATAGAAGTCTAATAGGCTTGTAATAGAGCACAGTAATTTTGCTACTGGTAATAGGGGCAAAATCACGTATTGCAATACTAATGCTTGTAAATTTACTGGCTAGTGCTAAAAATCATAAAATTATAGTGCTTTATAAAAAAGTTCAGTTACATGCATTGGCTCCATAGCATATTGAATATGTGTAATTAATCTGGGATTTACTGCCCACTAGCATTGTTTCTTGTGTGTTTCTATTAAGCAATATATCTCCTCTAAAGTCAACTGAAATTCACATTCACATTTTTTTCTCTTTTAGTTTTTGGATTTAATATTTCCATCAATCTTGCAAAGCATCCTGGAAAGCAGATATTGAAAGCAGAAACATGGAATTTAGAAGAGAAAGAGAATCAAATACATTTTATAGAGCAAAAACATTTTAGCTTGCATCATTCTGCAAACTCCAAGTTCTGTCAAGGTATTACTTTACTAAGTCACATTATTTTAAGAAGGCATTACTGTGTGTTCCTAAATACTGTTCTTGAATGCAACATTGGGAGAAATAGAAATGGAAATACAATCCAGCAAACACTAATCTAGCAATGAAGAAATAACCAGACACACTCAATAATATGTAAATTAGAGAACGAAATCAGTCTAGAAATAAAAAGTTCAGATCTTGTTAAAATGAATCAGTAGTCAAACGGAATTAATAATATTTGTTAAGAAGCTAATTTACAATAAGATTATCCAATAATTTTACAATTATACATGCAATTATACAAATATTAGTTAAACCTAGGTTCATTTCCATGTTTTGTGTCCTGAGTAAAAACATTCTCAAAACAGGAAAAGCTGCTTAGGAGGAATAATGCTCATTATAATAGAATGTCTAGAATGTTTTTAACTGTAGCCACAGAGCAAGCAAACTCAGGTAATCAGAATAATTTTTCTTTTATTAATAAACTGGTAGCATACCCCTAGCTTTCACATTTTAAAATAAAAGACTAGGACTTCTCCCTTTGAACTACTGTAAAGGTTTTTTATTCTACTTTTTTTTTAAAGATTTTATTTATTTATTTGACAGAGACACAGAGAGAGAGCACATGCAGGGGCAGCAGCCGCCAGAGGGAGAAGGAGAGGCAGGCTCCCTGAGGAGCAGGGCACCAGACGTGGGGCTCGATCCCAGGACCCCAGGATCATGACCTGAGCCGAAGTCAGACACTTACCCTACTGAGCCACCCAAGCACCCTATTCTACTGTTTGTATTCACAGGGCATACTTATGTCCCCTAAAATCAATAAATGTTTATTGAGCACCTAATACCGGGTCAAACACTGTTCTGGGTTTTCAGATGTTGATGAGAAAAACAGCAATGAAAAAACAAAGTTTCTGCTCTTATAGAATTTATATTGGCATAATAAATAGATGTATAGATACCTAATATATCAAGTAAAAATTAGTACAATGAAGGAAAAGAGAGCAGAATAAGATGATAGATCAGAACAGCTCAAACATTCAAAGGAATGCATTTCCTTTGAAATGACATGTAAACAAAGACATAAAAGAAGTAATGGAGTTAGCTATGTGGCTCCATGGATAGAGTGCAGCTGGCAGAGAAAACTGCAAGTACAAAAGTCTTCAGTTAGAAGCAGGGCTGTAAGCTCAAGGAATGATGTGGAAGCCAATGTAGCTAGTGCAGTATGTGAGTTGTGGGGTAGGAAGGGGTTGGAAAGTAGGTAAGGTTGAAGGAGGAGTAGGGAACCACAGCACATAGATGGCTAACGTATGGATTTGGAACTTTCCTCTTAGTTAGACAAGAAGGGTTTTGTGCAGAGGCTGACGTGACTTGATTTAAAACTACCCCTCTGACTCTTATGTGAAGAATAGCTTGGGATGCCAGCATAGAAGCAGGGAGGCCCATAGGAAAATATCACACCAATACTGGCAAACAGTGACAGTGGTCTGGACGAGGGTGGTGTTACTGAAGCTGGTGAGAAGGGGTCTATTTGAGATGTTTTCAAGGTAAAGATTATAGGATTTGCTGGTATAATAGATGGCATGTATGGGAATGAGAGGGGTCACAGACAAGTCTAATCTTAGAGGTTGATAAACTGGAAGAATGGAGATGTTCATTTATTAAAACGGGGAGAACTGTAGGAGAAGGTGTTCTGGGGGTTGCATAAATGCATAGGTTTGGGATATGTTAACTCTGTGGTTGCTTATTAGATATCTAAATGCAGATGTCTAGAAAGCAGTTAGATATAAGATACTGCAGTTCTGTCCAGGGATTGATCCAAGCCAGATATATGAACTTGAGAGTCATTAGGGAATGGATTATATTTAAAGACAGTATGAGGTCATCTACGGAACAAAGAAACTGGGTTTTTGAACCAAACATTAAGGAACTGCAGCATCAAAGAAGGGAAGATGAAAAATCAGAGAATATTGTGGAGGAGTAGACAGGGAAGTGGGAAGAAAATCCAGAGTCTAGGGCACCGGGGACTAAGAGAAGGAAGTATTGTAAGAAGAGGGCATGATCAACTACGCAAAACTTGCTGATAAGCTCAATGAGGGCTAAGAAAAGATCAAGTCATGAATAACTTCTTTTAGAGATATTTTGGTAGATTAGTGGCTAGGAAACTGTTTGGAATGCATGTAAGAATGAACAAGAATAGAAGTGTACAGGGGGTGCCTGGCTGGCTCAGTTGGTACAGCATGTGACTCTCAATCTCAGGGTTGTGAGTTCAAGCCCCACATTGGGTATAGAGATTACTTAAAAAATAAAATCTTAAAAAAAAAAAAAAGAACAGAAGTGCACACAATTAAAGGAAAGTCTTTAGAGGTGCTTTACTAAATAGGTGATCAGAAACCTGGGCTGGTAACTGGAAAAGATTTTGAAGTGATCAGACCTTGGATTTTTTAGGTTGAGAGATACTACAGCATATTTATATTCAAATGAAATTAATTTGTTTATTAATTAATTTCAAATTTTTGTTGCATAAAGTCACAACTTTGGTAAGGTCAGTAAGTCTAACATAGTAATTTACAAGACAGTAACTTTCTAATTTTTGTTTCCTTAGTCGAGTGCAACTCGACTGTTAATTAATTTTCCGTGTATATAGAACCTGCAGATAATAGTTTATAATTTATTGTTTGAGAGCATCACTCTGTAATCAGACTGTCTGAATCTGAATCCTGGCTCCATTCCTTATCTGCTGAGTAAACCTTGGGTGATTTACAAATGCCAGAGCAATTCAGTTTACTCTTTTGTACAATGAGGATAACTAACTTCATAGAATTGTTCTGGGGACCAAATGAATTAATACCTGTGTACTATGATATTAGAATAGAATTCTCCCTTTCTCAATTTTCATTCATATGATATGTTAACATAATAGTTATCAGGGAACTAAAGTGAGAATGACCTCCTTCCACTCCACACATGCACATTATGAAGGAAATAGTTACAGAACCTTTATATCCAGGATGTAGAACAGATAGGGAGACAAGAGTGGTGAGAGGATTGGAGAAGAGATCTCTTTGGAGAGGACTGGCCAATACTTGAGCTTCGCTCCTTCCACCCTCAAGAGCTGCCACCTTCCAAGTCCAGGCCTAATGAGGGGATTTTAAGGGCCCACTCCAGGACATTTGAAATATGTTCTCTGTAGTTGTGAGACAGGGAGAATGGGTATTTGAAAGCTACGTGGATGAACTGTAGGCCATAGTCGGACTTCAACCTTGGGGGGGTAGAGGGCCAAGAAGGAACATGCTCTCAATTTCTGTAGCATAGACAGTGGGCATATTTATTGGGACAGGTAGGTGCACCCAAGTATTGGCAGAAGGGCCTCATGGTCAAGTCTTCTGGACCAGGAGTTGACACAGGATCCTCCAGGTGTGGGGATGAAGGGACTGCAGAGGAAGAGACAGATAGCAAAATGCCAGATGCTGGAGGCCAAGGAGGAAATAGGCAAGAAACTCCAGGGTAGAGGGATCAGACCAGCAAGGGAAGGACCCTAAAGGGAGGCAGGATCCCACAAGAGTTCTGAAGAGCCTACCCAGGAAAGATAGTGTCAGCTCTGCCCGCTGGCCAGATCCAGAGACAGCAAATACACCAGCCAAGTAGGAACTGTCCTGCTCTATAATATTTCTGCCTTTTCATCTTCTACTTGGAAGGAAACAAATAGCAACCAGAGTGTGGGACAAGGGTAATGGTAAGTGGCTGAAGCTAGCTTCCCATTGCATTCTGACCTGAAGCTCGTTGGGAGTTGTAATTTTAAAGCCAAATCACCAGCCAAAGACAGGGGTCAATTACTCCAGTGAATAAGGTTAAATGGGATGATGAAAAACAAAAGCTGCATTTTGTTCACACTCCAAGCTTCACGCTGATCAGTAGAACTCATATATATGTAAAGCTCTTAGAATAGTACCTGGCATAAGCAAAACTCAATAAGGTGAGCAACTATTTTCGCCTCTTATTAGAGGATCTCCAGACAGATCTCCAGTTAACTTTCAAGGCTCTCTGTGTAATTTCCTCCAAACTTTTGCCATTCTTGAAACCAAAAGCTATGCTATTTGTATTTTGGGGCACCAAGTGGAGATAATTTTTCTCTGAGCTGATTGGTTTAGTGAATGCCTGAAAGTTTGTGTTTCCTACTTTCTAGTAGACTAGGGGACCCTTTGAAGATTAAAAAATACCATTAGAGACCTGCCTTAAAAGAAAAACAAAAGATAACTGCCTCAGGATACAAAGGCCTCATCAAAGAGGCAGCATTGTTCATCTTGAGTTGAAAAGCCCTTTAGAAAAGCAGAGGAGACTATTGTACCTCCTAGAAGGAGAGAGCTACCCAGTCACAAATGACTTAAGGTGGAATCAAGGGGAGGCAAAAATAGGAAACAAGCGAAATTTGTACTTGGCTTTTCTGAATCTAATGTTTCCTTTTATTTATTTCTTTCAGCACTTCTTACATCTTCCTCTGCTCTCTCCAGGCCTCCAATGTGAAATATTATGAACTTCCTCTTATCAAGGAGGAGCATCAAGATGAACTCCAATGTAGCTTCCATGTAAAAGAAATATTTTAGTTGTATAGATAAGACCTTCCAGATATCTCTCAACTCACATCATATAAGTAATTGCCTGCTGATATCAATATCACTGTTGGACAGGTTGTGACTTAAAGAACAGAAGACCGTAATGGAGTCCTGAAACAGAACTAGAAGAAATTTCTATGATTGGAGAGTTCATGTGCCATTGTTCAGCCATTTGATTATTTTTTAACAGATGTTTTCCCACTCTTGATAAGAAAAGTAAGCACATAGAGACTTCATTCATACTCATAATCCACCTCTAAGATTCATCCCAAGGTTTGCGGAACAACTGAGCAGTGAAAATATTCCATTTACAGCACATTTATAGCCAGACTGTAAGCTCCCCAAAGACAAGATATTATCAATCCATGCACAAAAGCCTCAATACCTAATGGGAACACAGTGAATACTTGCTGGCTACTTTTATTTCTTCCTGACAGTGAGATGTTTGTGAAAAGCTGCCCATAGGAGATGACCCTTGATGTAGGTCAGAGAAGCATTTGTGACTGTGGTGGGTAGTAGCCTATAGTCTTAAGAAGATGGATTTCAGTTAATAGAGAGAGATCTGGGTTCTAAACTTGATGAGTTATTTACCTTCTCTCTGTCTTGGCTTTTTCTCTGTAGATTCAGAGGACTCATACTTATATTTTAAAGTTGGGGCACTAAATGAGAGGATGCATTTAGAGTAAGGTGCCTAGCATACAGTAGATACTCACAAATGATAGCTCATGGGAATGTAATCTTTTAATACCTATTAGTAGGTACAGAAACTGATATACCCAAAGTGTTACTCTTGTAAGAGGCCAGGGAATGTTGGACTTGAGCTTTTCAGGCTGAGTAGGAGTAAACTTGAAGAAGAAGGAAGTTTCATGGAGAAGAAATATACGCACAATTCAAACCAATTTCACTTTAACAACTAATTATTTAGAAACCACTATGTTCCAGGCACTGTTCTAGGTGCTAGGGGTTCGGTGGGGAACAAAACAGCCAAACCCTGCCATCATATAGTTTGTAGTCTAGTGGAGTTGGGGGAGACAGAAATAAGTAAGTAAAATACACAATAGATTAAATGGTGATAGTATCATTGAACACCACAGAGAAAATAAGAAGAATAACGTGTGCTGGGAGTAGGGAAAAGTCTGTAACTTTTAGTAGAAAGGGAAAGGCCTCCCTGAGAAGATTACATCTGAATAAAGAACTGAGTAAGTTGAGAAGTGAATCATGAGGGTATCTGGGAAAAGAGGTAACAACACATGTGAGGCCCTGCCTGGTATGGGGCTGAATTGTGTCCTCTGAAATTCATACATTGAAGCACTAACCCCAGTGTGACTGTATTTGGAGACAGGACCTACAATGAAGTAATTAAGGTTAAATGAGGTCATAACAGTGGGGCCCTAAATCAATAAGACTAGGGTCCTTATAAGAAAAGGAAGAGACACCAAAACTGTGTATACAGAGAGGAAAAGCCATGTGAGGACCCAGTGAGAAGACGGTCATCTGTAAGCCAAGTAGAGAGTTTTTACCAGGGACGAACCCTGCCAGCACCTTGCTCTTGGACTTTGAGCCTCCAGAACTGTGAGAAAATACATTTCTGTAATTCAAGCCACCCAGTCTGTAGTACTTTTTTATGGCAGCCTGAGCTGACGAGGATAAGCCTTGAGGCTGAAGAGCAAACAGTCAGTATGAAGAGCAAACAGCTGAGGAGAAAGTGGTAAGAGATCCAGGGCTGAGAGGTAACAGAGCAAGGGAGCGGCAAGAGCAGCAGAACAACAAGCCCCTTGGAGGCACTGTAATGCCCTTGACTGACAAAGGGAAGCCATTGAATGGATTGAAAAGGGAAGTGACAGTCTCTGGCTACTGTAAAGACATGGGCACACAAAACACTTAGTTTGCTAAGCTACTTGGTCTTAAAGACTAATAGTATACCAGAACATATCGAGTGGAATGGTAAGTGATGGATAAGGTTTTGAGGGGTAGAAGGTCATGTTGTGAATGTTTTCTATATTCCTGGAATTCAGTCTTTTGAGGTTGAGGGTATAGTGAATTGTTTTAATCCTGAGAGTATCTTCAAAAGTAGTATTTTAGTACATGCTTAGGACATGGGCTGTTTTAGGTAGTAGTGATGCTTTAGGGAAGAGACAGAAGGTACATTTAGAAAAACTATTTATTAACAAGAATAATGGAATAGCCTATGGTTTATTTGGTTTTGTGGACTGGGTCAAATGGGACTGCTTATTGGGAGGCTAATATTCAAATACTTGCCCATTTCTCTTATTTCTCCAGTCACATGGTTAAATCTAAAGGAAGCTAAGTGAAAGCAAATTGGAGGAAGTCATGTGAACTAAGAAAAACATTTTATATAGAAGCATTATTAACAAAAAGACAGCTGGCAAAAATTTGGCAGTGCACCTAACAATATATTAGGACTAAAAAAAGAACCCAAACATAATAATCACCAACATATACAGATTTAGCATCACAATCACAGATATAATGAAATCATAACAATTATGAACAATTTAGAACATATTTAGATAGTTGATGAAGTTGATAGAGTAACATGGGTTAGAAGTACCTTTTCCGGATTTCCAGGAGAGATGATATAGATGCCTTTCATTTGAAAAATGAAGAACTAACCTAATTTACACAAAGCTGCTTGTCACATTCATGTTCTGGGTGGCAGTATTAGCACTGTCTGAGATGTCAACAGCATGAATAATTTATTTTTAATTATTTCTTATTTAAAACAATTTTAAGCATTCAGAAAATGCTAAGGCAGTGCCAATGAGTGGTAAATTTCTTGGATAGGTAGCACTGTGTAGCCCTTGGAATTGGACTGACCTAGCCTGTTGTTATGCACCGAGGGGCTTAGGACAGGTTGCTTAATCTCCCCAAGACTCAGCTTCCTCATCTATGAAATGAGGAAAAGAAGGGAAAGTGACTCACCTCATAGTGTTGTTGGGAAGGTGAAATTAGAGAATTTGTAAAAGAGTTAGCATGGATCCTGGTGTACAGAAATTGAGCAATAAATAAATTTCTCAACTTGACATGGTGGTGAAACTTCCCTCAAAGGTTTGATGATAAAACCGAATCATTCGACTCTTTATGGAGCTTTGGTGATGAACTAATTAGCTTGATTCCCTTGTCTTCAGATGAGAAACTGCATCAAATGGCCATTGGAATGGGGTAGAGGCTTAGAAAGTCCCTTTAACTATTTACTATCTTAAAATATTTCTCCTTAACTTTACAGTGACAAGGCCCTTCGTTTATTTTCTGTTTCTTCTGCCTCCAAAAAGAAAACTATAGACCAGGTAACTTTAATGGAAGCAGAGCTCAGCCTATTAGGGCAGGTCCCATAGTCAGTGGAATTTGCTATATAGCAGAAATGTGTGAAACAATCTTTAATTCTGGGTTTGCTCTAGGAGTACCATAATTAGTATTTGAAAGCACATGTTAGGAAGAAGGGTAATAATAACAGCTAACATTTATTGGATGCCGGCCACCATTCTAATGGCTTTATATGCATTAATATCACTCGCATTTTTACAAATGATGATGGCACCATTATCATCCCTATTATGTAGATGAAAAGTAAGCCATGCACAGTTCTCTTTTCCCTTGATTTTGGGGCACTCCTTCTCCTCACCGTGATCTGGGAGGAATACTTAGTTTCCAATTCCTTCATCAGACTAAGACCCTGAATTCCATGATTTTTAAATCAGGTATCTTCTAAGAGATTTTTATCTTTTATAAGTAATGGCCTGAGCTAAAACTTTTCCTTCCTTTTCCTCCCAGTCTTGCACATTTCTGCAGCATTCCTGGATTAGGCAGAGTTCTTTTCTCCTGACCTGAGAGGCAGGAAGTCACCAGGCACTTGCTGGGACTGCCCCCACCCTTCATTTCATTTACTCCATTCAGTCCTATACTGCCTCATGCGCTTTCCACCTCTCCTTCTTTTTCATTAGCTCTGGGCTTTCTAGGAATAAAGGTATTCTACTCTGCTTCCTCAGTCTCTCTATATTATCTTATTACTGCTGTTAACAATTACATAATTAGGTCGTGGTACTATTTTCTGAATGTTTTCTATGTGCCACGTTTCTCATGAGAAAACTTTATTTTAGAGAAGTTTCTGAAGTAGGTAGTAGAACCAGGTTGGATCTCTGAACTTTCCAGCTTTTACTCTTTCTCCTACGTCAGTGTTTTACAAACAGTGAGCTGTTAATAGGTTTTATTGGAAAGTGCTTTCTATAATTAATCCAGTTTGGGAAGTGTCCTCTTTGAGGGGATGCTCAGGGCACATTATGGCATTAGAAGTTTTGAGAAGTTCTAAAAAAACAAGTATGTTTACTTCGTTCAACCCAGCACATCTCAAATTTATTGGATGCTGAAATACTATTTTAGAGAAATTTGCAATAATATGTAACTCCTAGCAATGCCATTGAAACACACTGAATTATGTCACACTCCCTCTCTGTTTCAAAGACACCCTTCTGAGAGGGAGAAAAGTATATACCATAGGTTGTCTAGGTGCTTAAAGGAGAGGAACAAACTGCAGATAACACAGGGCTGAGGCAGGAGGGGAAAGAGAATTGCAAAGGCCAGTGTCATCCACTTAATATATTTTGCTTGGTATTGGTCCTGATCTGAGCATTCAGAAACCCAGGTAAAATAGCATTGTCATATTTGATTACATATCTTGCACTGATGATTTCCCCATAAGCTAGCTCTAAGTTGAAATGTTATTACCAAACAAAATATGAGAGAATGTTTCACATCTTAGGTCCTACTATTTAACGGAGATCAGCTTTTTGAACATAAAAGCCCTAATTCAATAATTCATTAGTATTCTGCACCAGAAATTGCATGAGATAACTCTGATATCTGCAAGGAAATATTTTCACTGTGTTTCCTTAGGCGTCATTCTTCTTCATTTTCAAAATATGCGGATACATAACTTATAATTATTTGTTTACTCTCACTCCTTATTATTGACATATTTTCTGTTAACATTTATGCTCAGGTGTTAGGTTGTTTTCATACTTGTAAATTTGATTATTGAAAAAGAACTAGTTCAGCCATTTTTCTATTTTCTTTATGAACCACCAATAAATTATTTTGGGGATTGAAATTAGAAAGAAAAATTCCTACACCTTGTCTGGCTAGTAAATCAGATTGTCTCTTAAGATGTACTATTATGATTATCCACTGCCCAGTCTTGGCTCCTGTTTAATTTTGGAGCTGCTTGGATTGAATTAGTGTACTAGAGCTAGTAAGTGTTAGAACAACCTGAGGCTGACTTACAGTGCTGTATTCAATGTCCAGGCAAGCCAACTGGGTATTTGTAATGAGGAATTTTGGGGCATATTTATGACAATTTTTAATACTTTGTGGTTTTTACACTCAAGTAAATATTTGGTTATTTGGTTCAATTTTTTTTTTGGTAACATACTCATGTTACCAAGCTGCAAATGTACCTACAGCAAGCCCACCCCACTAAACTGCCATTTTTTCAGTAAAATTGCATTAACACTTAACTGACTGGACGGACTCAGAATGTGAGCAAATTTGCACATCTCCAGAGTGTGTACACAGTACTGTCAAGGTCAAATGTAATTAGAATCCTGAGGCCAGCACCACTGTGTGCTAACTAAGGCTGTCCATGCCACATGTGTGGTATGCTCCATTCATGGTGTACTTGTGACTGCTGAAAAGAATTATACATTTTCTGCTCACACTAAGTTTGCAACTTTGGAGCAAGAACAAAAGCTATAAATAATGTGAGTTTATTTCATAACTTAGAATAAGTACAAACGTATTTTGAATCAATAAAATTTAAAAAGAATGTGTTAGGCACCTACTGTGTGCAAGGTACCACACCGGAAATTGTAGGAGGTAGAAACACAAATGAAAAAGGAAACTTTCATCCAAAAAAGAATCCACTCATGAAGAGTGCACGATACCCGAGAAGAGGACAAGTCATTCATGGAAAAAGGCATCCTTTCAGCTGAGCCTTAGATGATTGTGATGGGTAGAAATTAGGAGTGGAGGGAAAAGTTCTAGAAATGAAGAAACATGGTGAATCTGGGGCAAAGTGAGTGTCGTGTGGCCCCCTCCGGGGCATGCAATTCAATTACCTCATGCCTAGTATTTCTGATTTTAACAACAACAAGAAATAGGTACCTGTTATTAAACAATTGCCACTGACCAATTATCATGGTGAGTGCTGTACATGCCCTTATTGAATCCTCCTGAGAACCCTAATGAAGTACCCACAGTAAATATCCCCATTTCACAGAAGAAGACCTTGAGTCATGGAAAGAAGTGACTTCCCCCAAGTCACACAACCGGTCTGCTGGAGAGTCAGGATAAGGATCTCGATGGCACAACACACATCACCATCTTCACACAACACAGTGAGGCCTTTTTCCTACTTCTTTGTAGGTGATACGCAGAGCTCGGTCACACAGAGCTCTGCATTCTTCCAGGGCTGGACTTCAGCACACAGCTTCGGGATGCTGAGAGATACCCTCCACTTCATTCCACACAGGAAAAAGGAACATTTTAAAACCCCCAACAAATCATGGAAAGTGGTTCAGGCCTCTTCTGAGCGTGCTCTACAGTGAATACGGGCCTTAGTGGGGTTAAAAGTAGGCTCTGTAGGCCTGCCTGGGACAAAAGCGATAGAAGCAGAAACAGGTGAAATTGAAGTTATTTCTTCAGCTAACTCAGCTCTCTCTTCTCATAAAATTTTCTATCCTGTTTGACCATTATAACTTGGGATTTTCATTTTTATTTGTCAAATGCCTAGACTGTTTTTACAGAATAGCAGACGGAGCAGAAAGGATGTCCTGGAAACTAGTGACAAATGGGTTTTTGCTCCCACTGGCAGTGTTGGGGGGAACACCCTCTCCTAGGCTTTGACACCAGGCTTGGGGGCAAGTGACTACCACAGATGTTCCCTGCTCCCTAAGGCTGCCAGAATCATGGGCCTACAGCAGACACCTGATGGCAGGGATTGCTTTGCAATGGCTCATATTGCCCTGGATAGATATTTCCAAATACAGTTGCACAGCAAGAGAGAGGTTTTATTTCAAATTCACAGTGACTACATTTATTGTTGTTTTTGTGTTTTACCCACATCAGGATTCATGACCCAGTCTATGTTTTTCAAGGTAGCAAAGCAGCAACTGCTATGATCTATCTGTATACTTTGTTGAAGAGAAAAATGTGGCTGGGGACAATCTGATTTGTGGACATGGCAACATATGTTTATTTGAGGGACAGGATGTACTTTCTGTGTCCATGAGAGGCTGTGTAGAGTAGCAGATAAGCATAAAGCTTCTGCATCAGATTGTCAGAGGTTAATTCCTAGATCTGCCACTTTTCAGCTTTTGATCTTGGAATAAATTACTTAACTGCTCTGAGGTTCAGTTTTCTCATCTGAAAAATAGGGATGAGGTTACCCACTTCCTAGTGTTATTGTGAGGATTAAGTGAGCCAATATCTGCAAAAAGCTTAAAAGACTGTCTTATACACTGAAAAAAAATGTTAGCTATTATTATCATAAATGAATTATCAGGGATGCCTGGGTGGCTCATTCGGTTAAGTGTCTGCCTTTGGCTCAGGTCATGATCCCAGGGTCCTGGGATCGAGCCCCATGTCTGGCTCCCTGCTCAGCGGGGAGCCTGCTTCTTCTTCTTCCTCTCCCTCTGCCTCTCCCCCTGTTTGCACTCTCTCTGTCTCTGACAAATAAATAAATAAAATGTTAAAAAAAAAGAATTATCGAGGAATAATTTTGAATCCTATAACTAACAAGTCAGTAACTGGAAGATAGAGCTAAACATTTTCTTCACGTTGAAGGGAGGGGACAACACGTCCTTACAGTGTACTCACTTCCCTTGTGAGCATCTATCTGCCCATGCACACCCATATTTCTGGTTCTGTTGGCCTCTAACTATACATTCCCCTCCTCAGAACTTGCCTCTAGTTCTAAACTTCTCCTAGATTTTATCTCTTAGAAAAATTTACCAGTCCATATACTTATCTAAGGGTCTGGCCTAAACACTTGTTGACAGAAATACATGGGGCTTAATTTTTAGATAAGAGAATAAATCTCAGCTTTGGTGCCTAAAAATTTTTGGCAGATAACCCCTATGTCCATTTGTTTTTACCAATGATTAGAAATATGTTGGACATAAAAGCTGGGTTAATTCCATCAGCTGAATTTTAAGCCTTTAGCTTCTCCGAACAGAAACCTCCATCAAAATACCAATGACTCCTTTTTGCCTGATGACTTTGTAGCTGATTAGTGACTGTCTATAAACACGTTACTTCTCTTAATCTATGTCCACGTGATAGGAAATTTCCTGGAGATAAAGTCCTATATTAGAGAAGATTCTTTAAAGAAGGAAATTTCAGTTACTATGGTGAACCAATGGGATAGACATTTTGGTGCCAATGAAAACTTATCACCCTCCAAATGGTAAAGAACTGAAAAAAAAAATTAAATTGAGCACACTGGTGAGCTTTCAACAGACATTATAAAACCAACGGCAAGGCTGATTTATCATGTATTATATTTGAGAAGAAAAAGATGAAAACTTTTAAGATGAGAAGAATTAATTTACTAGATTCCTTTCTCTGACTGCCACAGTAAACTGCTAGGGACAAAGAGAACAGGCAATATCATATACCATTGATGCTAACAAGAACAAGGAAGGAGCCAACATCTGGTCATCTACTAACATCCCTAGAAAAACATAACAGGAAGGCTCTGTACCCAAATTGCGATTCACAAGAAGAAAACTAATTTATTTTGTTGATATTTTAAAAAATGCTGCTCCTTCTAAGAACTGCACCTGAGAAGCAATCGGTATTTCAAAGCGTCTACGTGTAGATTCTATGGAAAACCTCCCAGAAAGGTGATATCAAGTTGCATCTTAATGGACAATGCATAAATATTTCTAAATCCATCTCAGAAGCCAAGGTGTAGAATGCTTGGGAAAATATATACACAGTGAATTCAGAACTGAGCTGGAGGGAAAATAATTGAACAACGGTGTATGTTCCTCCTAAACCATGCCCTCTTTAGGAAGGCATTGAGATGGGGGTGTCAGTGTTGGTATTTCTGTTGAATTTATTCAATTTGCCCTTCAAGGCTCATTCTTTATACTTCTCCTCCTGTTCAGAATGGAGAGAAGATGCTAACAGGACTGCCTCATCCTCTGGCTTCTGGTTGGGTTTTAGCCAGTGGTGATTTCCAGCAAGAGATTGAAGGGAAGGAAGACAGAGATGGAGTATTTTTTTCCCTAGAATCTAGCTCTACTAAGTTGCAGTTTGGGATGCACCCCTCACTAAATTCATTGTTCCTGCCAGCCCTCAGCACATAGACCTGTCTCAGGATTCTAATAATTATCATTCCCTCTGCTTGCCCCTTCTAATGACCCTTCATGGTTACTAAGCCTGGGACACTGCACTGTTTCTTGTTGCTTCTCATAAACCCCACCCTCCTTTTTGTAAATGGCTCTTTCATTAACTCTCCTCAAATTACCCCATTTGAGTGTTCCAAAAATATTTGGATACTGATTCATACAGGATAAAAATATTACTAGACAAGGAAAGTAAGTGAAAGCAGACATTCCATACTTAAACAATAAAGATGTAGAAAAATATGGGGATGATGAGAATCAGCTGGATATGTTAGACAAAAAGAACCTAAAAAATCAGGCTGGAAAATAGTAACAATAACAATAACAATAACAATGTAATATGGCACTACAATTGTCCCCATATTGATTGGCAGAAATCTTAATCAGGACAAAATATGGGTGGTCAGGTATCTGAAGAAGATAAATGACTTTCCAAGATTAAATTCCTTTAAAACTTCAACGGAGATGAAATATAATAGATTTAGTTTTGAGCAGTGGTCAGAGGATGGCAAAGTAGTAAGCAGCACCAGGCTAATCAAATTCAACATTTTAGTGAAAGTGAGAGGAACAAAAAATAACCAACAGGACAGTGCTTAATGATGAACAGATAAACCTGACGGAAGATTTAACACATTTTTTTATGAAGTACTCATTAATATCCCAGGGGAAGCCTTTAGTTCACTTAAAAGCATATTTCCAAGAAAATAATTTAACCATAAGCCCTGCATGACTAAGTGGCAAAACCATACACTTGAATGAAGAAACCAAACAAAAAATTAAGACATTTTCTCCAAAATGAAGAAATTGTGAAAGAAAATGAAGGAACTTGGTAAAAGTCAAAGGTGAAGTGTAAAAAAAATTAAGCCAAAAATAATTTGACAGGCACTTGCAAAGAATTTTTAGGCACTTAATTAAGTTAAATGAGTTATCAGAAGTTTAAAAAAAATCCAAAGGAGATAAACTAGGGAATAAATGGGATCACCAAAGGTACATTCAGTGTAGAAAAGGAAACTCAGTTAAAGATCATTCTACAAGACACAGAAGATTTATAGAACCACATGTAAGTTGAGCACGTTAAATGTATTGTACAAAAATAATATAAATAAATCACCTTCCATGATCAGAATTTAAAGTACTCAAGTTAGGGTACTGGTGGCCAAAGTATGTAACTTATTACTTTAATGACCAATGTGCTGGTCAATGTGATTCCCATGCTAAGCATTTAAGAGGGATCAACAGATTAGAGCAGTGTTTCTATGCCAGGCAAGCTGTTGGCAATGGTTATAAATTGCAGGATGCTAATGCCCTATTGAGAATAATGCGTTGGTGGAAAGGTAACATTTTTCTGTAAGGCAAAATCTGGTCTGTTTCATCTGTTGGGTATTTTTTAGCTTAAGTAAATATCAAACAGGACCAAAATGAAAAAAAAAGAGAAATAAAACAATGGAATAGAAATTGTTAGCTGGCCATTCTGGACCTAGCATTGTGGTAGGGATTTTAACACATCCATTAAATACTAACAGTGTTCTGGGGGTAAGAATTATTGTCTCCATTTTACAGAAGGAAACAAGTCTCCATAACCACATCACTATAACCAGCTAAGTTTGAATTGCCATGGAGAAGTAGAATCCAGACTCCTGCCCAGGTCTGTCTGGTTCTAAGTAGCCTGTTTGTTTCAGTAAATTCATTTAGACTACTTAAAAATTTTTAACAGATATTTATCAGAGATTTTAGGTTTTAAAAAATTGAATGGCAGCCTTATTTGGACAGTGTTTTGCAAAGATAAGAAGCTGATTTAAAAATAAGAAAGAAAAAAGGATAGGAACAATCGCGCATTTCTATGCCTGGGAATCATTAGGAATCATCACGTGTTTGCTAGGCAGAATTCTAAGATGGTTCCCAAGATTTCCTGCCTCCCGTATGCATACCCTGAATAATCCTAGTGACACTGAATATGATCAGTCTGACCCCTAAAAGTAGTTTATGTCACATGGTACAGTTGACTTTAAGAAAGGGAGATGACCCAGGTGATCCTAACATAATCACTTGGAACTTTAAAAGCAGAGTTTTCTCTCTGGCTGGTCACAAGAGGGAGAGTCTTCTTTGACTTCTGGCCTGGAAGAAAACAAACACTCACGTTTGAACTGCTGAGAGGGGAAGCCCCTAGAAGCTGAATGGGTGCAGAACTGACAGCTAGCAGGAAATGGATTCTGCCATCAACCCTTGTCCTGAAGAGAACCTCAACCCAGATGAGAACCACAGCCCTGGGGTGATAGCTTGATTTTAGCCTTGTAAGATCTTGAGTAAGAACCCAGTCACACTGTGCCAGGACTTCTGACCCACAGAACCATGAACTAATCAATTGTTCAAAGTTGCTAATTTGTAGTATTTTATCATGCAGCTTTAGGAAGCTAACGCACAACAAAAACTACTTCTGGTATTTGTCTTATCTGACATTTTTACAAAAGTTCAGGTGACTGAACAGTAAAATTACAGGAAAATTCTGCATATAGCAAAAGTTTGATCTGTGGGGAATACACTGAATGGAGATTGAGTTATGGGGACTGTGTGAAATGGCAGAAGTTTCAGTTGGGGCTTCGGGCAAGGCATTTCAGGAATGATTAATCTAGATGATATTTGCAAGATAATGGATGGGTCTCAACCAGCAATTATGATTCATTAAAGAGCTACAGTGAACATTTTCATTGTTCCCTGTAGACTTGGGCTCAACATGCTACTGTTGAGAAGACCAACAACATTTCTGAGTATCCTCAAGAAGGGTGGTGGAAACTAGAATCAAAAGGTCTGGAAAAAATATATGGTTAATCCTTGCTCTTGATAATGTGAAGAGTTACCCTTCTTAAACATCAGGAAATGCTTAAGTGATAGACCAGGTCCCCAGATAAGAAATTAAAATGAGCAATAATCCAAACTTTCTTCAGAAGTACATTTTACAACTATGCCCTTGATCTGGAGAATTAAAGATTGAGAAAATATTCTCAAAGTTAATTTAAAAAAAGTAAGAGGACTTCAGAGAAGGTGTGTTGGTAATAATCTGAGAGGCCAGCTAGTGGGAGAGGTTGCTTCTTTCCCTTCGGTGTATTTCTTCCATGTCCCTGAAGGTAGATTAGTATAACACTCCTGACCACTCTCCATCCCTTTGGTCACCTTTGGGAAAGTAGGGAAATTTATTGGATTGGTAAAATTGATATGATATATTGGGCATTCTTGAATCAGCTGCTCTTTTTACCTCTTAAGAATAAGCCTGACCAAAGAGAGCATATTTTCTCCTCTGCATGTCTCTGAGTAGATAAAGCTGTTTTATTCTGCGGCTTAGTATGAGGAAGTTTAAACCTCCCCAAAATGTAACATAAACTCTATCGTAGCTTTTTTTGGAGTCATAAAGGTGAAGTTTTGCTTCAGGAATTGTATTTTTTGTGTTATTTTTCCACTGGTTTAGTTTGCTGTGTTATAGGGAAAGAGTATTTTTATTAGGTGTCCTCAAAGACCCTAACAATGAGCACAAGGTAACTCTTCCAAATATTACAAGGAGGAATGGTAAAACTTGAAACTTAAAACAGGGTTGTTGTTATTTTTTTTCATAATTGGTAGTATATTTAAGACATTTGTTACTTTAAGAAGTGTACAGGATGAAATTACAAAGGACTTCAAGGAGTATTTAATAAATCTAATCATTATAAATTTAAAAAGAATTAAAACCATGAATACATCCCCACAATTCTGAGGTCATAAAATGGGGTTTTTATATCATTTTGCATAGTATCCCTGGTATATTTTTATTCACTTGCTCATTGTTCATCCAATAGTCTAAATCCATGCGGCATTTTTAATATTTGAAGAAATTTCCAGCATTGGAAATAATTCTAATGTCAATATATAAAGCATAAAAATTACCCATAAGTCTCAAAAAGAAAGATTTATAATCCTAGCTCTCTTGTGTATTTTTCTTTATTCACTACTAACTTTATAACACCAAGGTTTTAGTTACTAAGTTCTTGATACGGAATGTGAATTTTACTTTTAATGATTCTTCTAGGAGTTGTTATGAGCATTTTAACCAGTGGAAACGCATGACAAACAGTAATTAAACTTTTAAATACAAATCTCCCTAATAAGACAGTGACAAAAGATCTAAAATGAAGACCTTGGTTAATTTGCCATGTTAGACATCTCATTGTCGTAGTTCTCTGGACTCAGGAATGAAAAAGAATCATGTTGTTTTCATCTAGCAAACACAATTTAAAACTGTCACTTTTCTCTTTGCAGAAATTTAAGGAGTCAAAGGCAATATATTGGACAATTCCAAAGGACTCTATTACCCTTTTATCTGGATCTCTTAAGCATTTTTGAAAAGATTTTGTAATTTATTATACTATTTACATTGATGGTCTATTTCATGGGATTCTATCGTATTATTTGTATATTAACTTTCCAAACTGAGTATAAGATGAAGATATACCATTGCTTTTATTTATGTTTATTAAAACATAACCCATTTCTGCACAAATGTTTTGTTCAAGTTTAATGAATAAATAAATTTCCCAGAGTAGATCCCACCAGAAACTACATGGCTATGATTCAAACTGGGGTCAGACCTGTAGTATCTATGGCAGTTGCATTTGCCTACACACCCCTGGGATACGCCTTTATAATGTATAGGGAACACTGTGCTATCAGTGACTTAGGGATCCTACTTTCAAGAAACAAGTCACTTTATCCTCAGCATAGCTATAGCAATAACATAAAATCATTATTACAAAAAGCAATAAAAGGAAGGTATAGTTTACTTTGTACCCTCACATGGTTTTAGAAGGACCAATCAGAACTTAATCCATTGTGAATGTTTGTAAAACACGTGTTTCTAGCCAGTCACACTCTTCTTATCAAAGCTAGCTTACTATGAAGTAATGAGCTTTGGAATTCTTTATAACAATGTACTTCATTGGTCGTATAGTAGTTTCCTGTTGCTGCTATAGAAAATTACCACAAATTTAGTAGGTTAAGCAACATAAATTTATTATTTTATAGTTTTGGATGTCAGAAATCCAAAATGGGTTGGCAAAGGGTGGCAAATTGGTTGGAAGGTGAAGTCTAGGCAACTTACTTCGGAGCTGTCTTATCATAGCAAGCTTGATATTTTTACATGGATTTTATGTTTATATGCTGGCAGACTGAAGACGGGACCTAACAACTCAAGAAACAACAGACGTTGGCGAGCATGCAGAGAAAGGGGAATGCTCATGCACTGTTGGTAGGAATGCAAACTGGTGCAGCCATTCTGGAAAAACAGATGGACGTTCCTCAAAAAGTTGAAAATAGAGCTACCCTATGACCCAACAATTGCACTACCAGGTATTTACCCAAAGAATACAAACCTAGTGATTCAAAAGGGCACACGCACCCCAATGTTTATAACAATAATGTCCACAATAGCCAAAATATGGAAAGAGCCCAGATGTCCACTGACAGATGAATGGATTAGGAAGAAGTGGTGTATATATATATATATATATATATATATATATATATATATATACACATACACACACACACAATGAAATATGACTCAGTCATCAAAAAGAATGAAATTTTACCATTTGCAAATAACTGGATGGAACTAGAGGGTGTTATGCTAAGTGAAATAAGTCAGTCAGAGAAAGATAAATAGCATGACATTTCACTCATATGTGGAATTTAAGAAACAAAACAGATGAACATAGGGGAAGGGAAGGCAAAATAAAATAAGATGAAAACAAAGAGGGAGATAGACCATAAGAGACTCTTAACTATAAGAAACAAACTGAGGGTTGCTGGAGGGGAGGTGTGTGGGGGGAATGGGGTAAACTGATTGATGGACACTAAGAGGGGCATGTGATGTAATGAGCATTGGGTGTTAAATGCAACTGATGAATCAATAAATTCTATCCCTGAAACTAATAATACAGTATATGTTAACTAAATTGTATTTAAATAAACTTTAAAAAACTTTTGGAGTCAAATTCTCTTTTTCACCCCCTCAAGCCAAACCCTTGGTTCTAACATTGCCAGTGTTAGAAAATTCTGCTTAAAGGAATGGGAAATAGGAGACAAAGCAGGCAGGTTGGTCCCACTGCGTGGTATTTACTTGGTGTTAACACTGACTTATTAAACAAGTTCTGCTCTCTTTGACATTTTATTTTATCCATTACGCCAATTCAATGTTAGTATGCTAATGTCCCTCAGTTTCACTCAATTTCCCAATATCTATGATTTGATACCTTTTACCAAAATTCTGTCTTCAGATACTCATGTATATTTGGAACTTACTTAGTCTTTAGATTAGAATTTCACATGGCGACATAAAGTAAGAGTTCTCTTTGTGACATACTAAACTTAATTTTAATGTAGGAACCCAGAACTTTGAACTAAACTTGATTATTTAGGAGACTAATCCTGGTAATATTATGGGAATTTTAGGTTTCAGGTTTCTGTATTTCTTGTAGTCTGCATATATTGGTTTCATCAGTATTTCTTTTCTACATCTAGATCAGCAGCCTCCTGGTATCTATAAAGATTTAGAGTTAATAAAGCACTTGCTATGTGATCATAAAATGGTCTAATATATTCGAGTAAAAATTTCCATATATTTAGGGTAATTATTTTTCCAGTTTCATTGTTTATAGGATCCTATGTGTTAGACAGATGTTAATAAAGATGTTCATTATAGTGTTTTTATGCTGACTCAAATTGTTAAAACAAAACATTCAAATAGAACCCTGGGGAATTTTCAGTTATGTTGTTGATTAATTAGAATACAATGTGGTGATAAAAAGGAACTAGGCACATTTCTGTGTATTGGTATAAAACTATATTCACATGATATAATAAAGAATTAAAAAATCAGCTTGAAAACTGAGCATTTATGATTCCATAAATTTTGCTAAAATGTATACATAATTATGCATGCCTAGAATAAAATATGGAAGGAAACATACTTGTACATTGAACTGTTACAATTAAAAATAACTACATTATATGTCAGGCTCTGTTCTAAATGTTTTGTATGTATCATTTTATACAATTTCACAGGAAGCCTATGAAATATTATTATCTTGGTTTTATAGATGAAATCAAATCACAGAGAGATGAAATAACTTGGCAGAGACACTTGGTTATCTAACACTATCTTTGGGATGTGAATATTCAGAGGACTCTTACCTCTACTTTGTTCATAGTTTATGCTGGAATTCTCATAATGAGTGTGTATGTATTACTTTCATAACTATGAAAAAGATGAAAGGTATTTTTCATTTGGGAAAAAAAAATCCCTATTAAGGAAGAAATCGGTTGTGAACATCTGGCTGCAATTTACCTGACATGATACATCATTCTAAATGTACGAAAACTGATACCTGAAAACCTATTTTATTGTGTTTTCAAATCCATTACTTTTGAAAGTAAATTCAAATTCAATTACAAAATTCTCACACAAATAATTGAATAAAAATTCAGTGATCATTTTTAGTGTTTGCATGTAAATTCCATCTTTTCCTAAAAATTAATTTCCACACTAAGCTGTAGAACATGTGAAATAGTACCTTCATTTTAAAATTAGTCTAGGGGTGCCTGCCTGGCTTATTTGGTAGAGCATGTGACTTTTGATCTCAGGGTCTTGAGTTCAAGCCCCACAGTGGGCATAGAGCTTACTTAAAAAAAATAAAGTAAAATAACATTAGTCTATAAAATTTTAAAAATAACATAATATCAATATGGCCCAATCGCTATAGAGTTTTGTTTAAAAATCATTTGGCTTTAGTCAAACTGTGTTAATAGAGTCACAGAAAGAAACAAAGAACAAGTTATGCAGATCAGTTGGTATTCTATCTAGTTATCTATTGCAAACCACCCCAGTAATGAGTATTTAAAAATGATAATTTGGTTATTATTTTGCATGGTTCTCTAGGTTAAGTTCTGAGCTGGGTGGCTGTAGCTCAGTTTCCTTCATGTTGTTGCAGCTAAGAGTTTGGTTGTGGCTGCAGCCATCTGAAGACTGGCCTGGACTGAACAGGACTGGATATCCAAGATGGTGCATTTTCCCTGGCTGGTAGCTGGAATTTCCTTGGTGAGCTACCCACTAGAATGCGTACATATGCCTTCTCCAACTGGCTTGGTTTTCTCAGAAAAAGGTGCTTTAGTTTTTAGGGGAAACATCCTAGAATGAGTGTTGTTGTGAGCTTTACAAGAAGTAGAAAGTGGAAGTTGCTAGGCCAATTGATGGCTAACCCCAGTACAGCATCATGTCTTTCATATTCTAGAAGTCAAAATGTCACAGGGCCCACCTATACTCTAGAGAGTAGAGAAATAGACTCCTCATCTCGATGGAACAGTGGATGGAAGCAGGAGACAGAGGAAATATGGGTGCAGCTGTCTTTGGAAGGCAACCTGCTGCAGCTGACTAAGAAGCAAACTTCACCTAGTCTTTGCGAAATATACATGAAGTAAAAAAATTATTACGTCATTGACAAGGAATGGTTAAATTCCTGGATACATGAGCCTGGTTACCACAGGTGTTATCTTTCCCAGTGATAGTAATTATTTTAAATAATGCTGTATATGCCACTTTACATTTCTGACAGTCTATTGTTCTGTATCCGTTGCTTTTTGTTGGGGTTAATGTAGAGCTTGAAATCAGCCATAATACCTGGCTTGCTAAAATGTAACATGGAGGCCGCTGAGGGCAGGGAAGGTTTTGGAGAAGGGCGCAGGCCTTTGGAACGTGAGGCCTGCGTGACACTCTGCCATTGGAATGCCATTGGGAGTTGCCTTCCAGAAACTTTCTTAGCCCAAACAGCTGTCCTGTGATCTAAGAGATGTAGGCATTGCCCCCAAGGCTATGTTTAGCAGAACTCATAGAACAGGCAAATTAGCATATAATATCTTTCTTGTAAACAGGCCCTCCCAGTTTCAGTAAGGCCCCTTGTCACACATCATGTGCTTGAGAAACAGTGATAGGATTTGTGATTATCCAGAAGGACCAATAAAAGCGGGAGCAAAGAAGAGCAAAGGGTCTTCGTCTCTGAGCATTGACCACCTTGCCTTCTTTTCTCTTTCACAGCAAAGTTTGGAGTAATCTTTCATCACTCACTACAAGGATTGCTGGCCATTCCTAGCAGCTTTTTTTTTTTTTAATCACTAGTGATTGGGAAATGGAAATGTGTAGAGTGGTAGATTGGGAATAAAGACTGCCAGTAAAGAGTAAATCCACAGACAGAAACCATAAAACCAGAAAATAAGTTTGAAGATAAGTGCCGTTAATCTGCAAAGTTAATTTTTAAAAGAAGGAAGATCATTCTTTCTGTATAATTATAACAACACATATCTTTGTTCCTTGTAATTTATATAGACTTTTCGTACATATTTCCTGCTTTGAGTCTGCGTAAAATTTTCCGCAGATCAGGAAGCTGAGGGATAAGTGAGATAAGTGATGTACTTGAAGTCACGCAGCTAACTAATGGGGACGGAAGCACCGGTCTCCTGTCTCCAGGACCCTCCACTTGGGATCGTAGTACCTTTTAGGCTTTTCTTTCTGAAAAGCACAATAGGAAACAAGAATGAGCAAAGATAACCATGTAATTGTGGGCAAGCTATATGACCTTTTTAATCTGGAAAAGAAATAAAATGGGGATGATAGTAACAGTGTCTAACTTGTATAACTGTCGGGAAAGTTAAGTGGGAAAGTGTGATAAAGTCAAATGTTTGCTGCATGTCATCTCATACATTTATTATGACAGTTATTATTAACATTACATTAAAAAGACAACATGGTAAAGCAGAGCAAGTATGGAGTCGGATGGATCTAGTTTTTATTGGTAAAAATCGCTACAATTTTTTAAGGCAAAAAGCAAAACGAAATGAAACAATACACTTGGTGAGAATATCTTTCTGACATTAAAATAGCCTGGGGAACTTCTGTTGAACTTGTCCACGTACTAGTCACATTTGGAAGACTACACTATGGAAAAAGCAATTTCCCAAATCTCGGTAGTCTACTCCAAAAATGGCTTATCTTCTGCTCCTGTTAAACACAGACTTAGCCGTGGGTTGTCTGTAGCTCTGCTGCTAGATCCTTCTTTATTCCAGGTTCCAAGCAAACAGGGCTGTCACTATTTGGGACACATTGTTCTTATGGCAGAGGGAAAATGCAATGACTGAGCCATACAGTGGCTCTTGAAACTTTTGTTCAAATGTGATATATATCACTTACACTCACATCTCATTAGCCCAAGACATATTGTATGGTGAAGCTCAACATCAACATGGCAAGGATGTTAATTCTCTTATAGGAAGATGATTAAATAATTAGAAACAGTAAAATCATCTACTGTAGTCCAAGATAGGAAATATGTGACTGAAAGTTCCTGGAGGCAACAACAACAACAACAAAACTGAAATATTTTAAAATATTCGTTTCTCACTACCTAGTGCACAACTTCATACACTGTAGGTGCTCATTAAATATTAATTGGTGAATTCATGATATAGACAAATGCAGCAGACCTTTGCACTGTAACCTTTTATCTCCCCTTGCTCCAAATTGAAGAAGCAATAACTAATATTTAAATTTCTGTTGTTAACCTAAATGTGTATCCAAACATACTTAGAAAATGAATAAAGTGCTCTTTATATGATTGCAATTATAATGAAGGAGAGCACACTATTACAGGCAATTAGGTCAAGTTAAAGTAGTTAATTAATTCATTCAACAAATAAGCTATTAGAGGTTTCCACGTGCCAGGCAATGAACAAAGTATTTAAAGATGAATAAGAATCAGATTCTTGCCCTTAGTGAGGTATAGAAACACCTAATCAGGTCCATAGTTAAGCTTTATAGTGAAAAGTTGTGTAGGTTAATCTGTTCTCTTAATTTTTTTTAAAGATTTTATCTCTTCATTTGAGAGAGAGAGAGAAAATGAGTGGGGGAGGTGCAGAGGGAGAGGGAGAAGCAGACTCCCTGCTGAGCAGGGAACCCAACACGGGGCTTGATCCCAGGATCTCAGATCATGATCTGAGCCACACAGGCCCCCCTGCTGTTTTAATTTTAATGTCCCACACTAGAGTGGGGAGGTATGTCTGTGTGAGGGTATATAATTATTTTAGTAAAACTACTTTCTTTTAAAGTAAAGACAAAAGTAATATTTTTTCTAATGTCCTTAAAAATAGGAGATAACACTGCACACAGATATTTTGAAGAGGCCTCCTCAATCATGAGCAAAACTATCTTTATATATTACGGGAAGCAACTATTTAAAAGTGTATTTGTATACAAGAGTTAGAGTTCAACCTTCAAACTTTACATTATTTTTTGAAGAGAATTTTAAATGCTAAATTACTTTGATAAGACATATGTTTGTACAGGAAAATGTAACAGGTAGTGCTTTAATTAGCACTTTCTTCTGCAAAGAGACCATATTCAAGAACTTTCCATTTCCTTTCTTTTTCTTAATATAACAAGATAAGCCAGCTATATGCTCAAAAGATATCTAAAGACTAATGAGAATGTAGAGTGAGTAGTAGTAGAAGTAATAGGAACATTTCCAAACTTAAGCATTAAGCAAATATTGAATATAAGTTAATAAATAAAATTAGAGTTTCCAAATTCTCTTCCTAATTAACAGCCTGTTACATAAAACTGGTGGGGTTTTTGATATTCATAGTTTTTAATGAGTTATTTAAAATCACAAAAGACATATTAAGTCCCTGGCAAAACATTTAAAAGCATTCTTAAAAACAGCTTATTGCTTTAACTGTAGGAACTGTTTCTCTGGTAAACTGACACACTTGATTTTTACTGATAGAAAATAACACACAAAACGTTCTTATAAAATTATCATAATTTGAGGTTATTTACTTACGTTGATATAGATGTCATTTGGGGAAGTTTATCAGAAGTGCCTTTAAAATAAATGTTTTCCTCCTTCATATACTGCAGAATGATTTTTGAAATAAATATAAAGAAGATTCAAAATTAAGCTATTCATCCTGCTGCACACCCATGGCCAACTGAGGCCTGCCCTGGGGGCAGTAACCACAGGGACACCCTTAATATGCATGCCACCCAGGGGGTCTTCTCCCCACAGCAGCTCAGTGGGGGCTGTTTTTCCTCCTGAGTGCTTAAACTGGGTTTACGCTTTCCTGTTGGTTCTTCTACCTCTCTACCAACATGCAGTGTGCTTAACTGAGTTACCTGAATTTTCCGTGGAATTTTTTGGAAGGATTTTAACTCTTTCCCTCCTTCTACCTCTGTCCACCTCCTCCAGAACTGTAGTGAAACCCAATTTAGGTGACAATCAGGAATCCTACTATCTCCCTCAAGACGCAATTACCCATTGCGTCATAAAGCACTGGGTATTACCCATACTGTGGGCCATACTACTAATGTATGTTTTGAGTCCAAAACCAAAAATCTTATAAAGACCCATATCAACTATATTAATTAGAGAGTAAACTGATCACAAATTGCAATGCACAAGGTAAGATTAAAAATAAAATATGTTTTTAAAAGCATCCTATTCAAATTTGAATGAAGGTTTATATACCCCACTTGTACTATGTCCTACTCAAATTGGTGTTTTTTTTTCAAAAATAAAGTTTGTTTTGAAATTCTTATAACTTTAAAGGTCTATTAAAGGGACCATTTTATAGATGATATGAGATCTGGTAAATTATTTTAGACAAATTTTAGTCTGTAAACAATCTAAAATAAGTAAAAGAAGTGAATAGTGTTATGGTGGAAAATTTACAAATGAGGATAATAATAATCACATAAACATGCATTTTGGGGGAATTTATACACAACTCTGATCTTTTGCTTTCTGCTTTGATCCACTAAAGGAGATGGATGGGCGGCTGGGTGGCTCAGTCATTTAAGTGTCTGCCTTTGGCTTAGGTCATGATCCCAGGGTCCTCTGATCGAGTCCTGCATTGGGCTCCCTGCTCAGTGGGGAGTCTGCTTCTCCCTCCACTCCCTCCCTGGCTCAATCTCTCTCTCTCTCAAAAATAAATAAATAAAAATCTTAAAAAAATAAAGGAAGATGGAAGGGCCAACAGACACACAAAAAAAGAAAGCTCAACTTCATTCAACATTAGGGAAAAACAAATCAAAACCACCTCACACCAGTCAGAATGGCTAAAATTAACAAGTCAGGAAATAACAGATGTTGGCAAGGATGTGGAGAAAGGGGAACCCTCTTACACTATTGGTAGGAATGCAAGCTGGTACAGCCACTCTGGAAAAACAGTATGAAGGTTCCTCAAAAAGTAAAAAATAGAGCTACCCTATGACCCAGCAGTTGCACTACTGGGTATTTATCCAAAGGATACAAACCTAGTGATTCGAAGGGGCACCTGCACCCCAATGTTTATAGCAACAATGTTCACAACAACCAAAATATGGAAAGAGCCCAGATGTCCATTGACAGATGAATAGATAAAGAAGATGTGGTATGTATATACGATGGAACATTAAAAAAAAGAGAGAAATCTTACTATTTGCAATGACGTGGATGAAACTAGAGGGTATTATGCTAAGCAAAATAAGTCAATCAGAGAAAGACAATTATCATATGATTTCACTCATATGTGGAATTTAAGAAACAAAACAGATGATCATAGGGGAAGGGAGGGAAAAATAAAATAAGATGAAATCAGAGAGGGAAACAAACTGTAAGAGACTTAACTATAGGAAACAAACTGAGGGTTGCTGGAGGGGGGGGTGAGGGGATGGGGTGATTGAGTGATGGACATTAAGGAAGACATGTGATGTAATGTAATGAACACTGGGTGTTATATGCAACTGATGAATCACTAAATTCTACATTTGAAACTAAGAAAGAAAGAAAGAAAAGAAAAAAGAAAGAAAGAAAGAAAGAAAGAAAGAAAGAAAGAAAGAAAGAAAGAAAGAAAAAGAAGAAAGAGAGAAATCAAAAACCGAAAAGCAAAAAATAAAAAAAAAATAATAAAGGAAGATGGGTGGATCTGAATAAAGTGTATAAGTTCTGATACAAAATAGGGTCTTTTCTTAAAAATGTTGCGCCCATCTAAAAGAATAGATGGTTTACAGGTGGCAAACGTCTAAAAGTCTTTTGATATCAAATGGTTTAGAAATCATAGAATCATAGCGTTCTAGAATTCATCAATTTTAGGCTCCTCAATTAACAGTTGAGGAACCTAAGCCAGAGAATTTAAGGAAACAGACTCTAATAATTTCTAAAGAACTCAATTACAGGACCATGTTTAAAGAGCTCTATATCAAAGAATTCCAATGAATTATTTGGAGAAAAATCAATGTGAGAGTTGGTTGTGATCAGTAGCAGCAGAATTGGTAATAAAGGTGCTGACTTATGCCAGAAACTGCATAAAATGCTCTCAATATTTGCTATTAATCCTAGTACCAATATCACTATTTGCAAAGCTATTTTATTTTAGAACATTTAAAAGCAAGGATATAAAAAAATGAAAGCTAATGTCTCTCCTAGTTTACCATTTCTATGACTTCACACCATGCAGCCACACACCCATAACCATTTTATAATATTATTTCCAACTTACCCAATTGGTTCTTTTTAGTCATTGTTATTATTAGTCTTTGTTGCAACCACCTTAAAATTAAAGCTTTATGTTTGAACATAAACATGTTCAAGACAACATGTGGGACCCAAGAAATGATGATACCTATATTGATGAGGAAAGGTAGCCCCCATAAGTGTGTCTGCGTGGACACTGTAGCTGAGCTACCATTGTGTCTGTGTGGACAGTGGGCAGGAGGACTGTGTGGATGTGTGGCTGAAGTACTTTTGTCACTAGTGATATTTAACTGATGGAGTTCTGTCTGAATCATGGGAACACAATTTACAATGTAGAGTTGTCTCACAGAAATGTATTAGTTAATAAAACAGGGCAGAAGCTGTACTCATCTTTAGAAATGAACACCCACTGTAGCCATTAGTTCTAGCTTTCTAAAATATTTGTTCCCTGACATATCAACTTGACCTATATGTTTGTCTGTTGATTCTCTGTGGGGGTAAACTCCAAAAACTAGTGAGGATGTCAACTGTAAGAATAATTCTCGTGTGGCAACTATCCAGGAACATGGTGCTCTCAAAATGCAAAAAAGTAAATGCCAAATTGCATTGCTACAGAATTTATGAATCAGGAACCAACTTTTTCCTCTGTGATTGGAAGTTTACATTTCTGAAGCATTTCTGTACTATTTCAAAGTTTCTTGTGAATGTAAGACTCTGGTCTTAGAGATACTTGTGCTGACAAGCTCTTTTTACCTCTCAGGAAGTAGCTAACTTATAACCACCACATCGGAACAGAAGCAAAAGTATCACACCACTCTGGCTTCAAGAAGAATTCAGGGAGAGAAGAGGCCAGAGGCTGAAAGGTAAGACCCCACTTAACCAGGCTGAGGACAGCTGGGAATCTGCAGGTAGTTGGGTGGCTAGCAATCAGAATTAAAAAGGGGACAGAGGGACAGAAAATAATGTATCATGGCCCAGCTGACTGTTTAACCTTTACATAGAAAAGGATCCCTGCTGCATTCAAGGTGAAAAGTGTTATGCCTTTGCCAACTAGTGAAACTGATGAAGCATGAACAAGAATTCGATTATTTTTGGAACATGCGGGTTTAATGTCTAGATCGTACTTCCAACACCAAAACTGAAGAAAAACCAGATAAAACTAATACGTTCTCTTGTGCTATTTGCTCAAAATAAAAATAATTTTATTTCTACAAATACTTGTGATTTAAAAATATTGCAGAGTTGCAGAAGACTAAAGGGGTTGTAATCAGACTCTTTAAAAGGTGACTTTCCAGACAATGGCTCGTTCCATGATTCACCCTTCTTGAAATAACTTAGTATAAGGGCATTTTTTCCAGGATGTTAGTCTCTGCAAGGGTGTTAGTTGTTGAAATGGAATGATTCTTATATAGAACCAGGGTAGTCAGCTAGTTTCATACTTAAAATAAAGAACTGAAATAGCTTTTTTTGTTTTATAATCTGGAAAAATTATTTCCATTGACTGTTGGATTTCATAGCATCAAAATTTTTGCTCAGTAGTGGATTTCTCTCAGATCTGTAATTTTTATTTATATTCTAGAAATACCACAATTAGACATCTAATTTATATAGAAAATTCATGACATACAGTGTGTATGCTTCCCTTTTCTTTCTCCTTTAAGCATGTTATTTTCATCTATTCATATTTTTGCTGTGGCTGTTGCTTTTCCTATGAAGTAACAGTATTGATTGTTATTTTTGCTGAGAAGAAACAACATCTCATTTTTTTTAAAGCAATGTTTTATTCTTAAGTAAAAATGAAAACTTTGCCTTTGTTATGCAATATACAAAATTTTAAATCAAAACCTTAATTGAATTTTATTATTGATTTATAATGTGGTACATTGTATTAAAATACTGCTTGTATATAATTTAAAAGCTGGGTAATTGAGACAGGCTTTAGTTGTAAGGATATGGGTTTGGCAGTGAACACATAGGTCCCTCTCTGTGTCCATTTTCTGATCTATGAACAGTGTGCGTATCCCTTATATGGAGGCTGGATGTCTGGTGTAGTGTTCTGCATTGGCTGAGCAGAGGCTTTGGGATGAGTTCAGGTTACTGCAATGTAGGCAAAGAATAAGGGGTGGTTTTAGCTACCCAAGGAGAAAAGATCAGTCTCAGCTCAGGTGTTGGAACATGGGAGGCAGACTTGCCTCTCTCTGGGCCCTGCTCACCTAAGTTGGGCTTTGAGGAAGCTCAGAGTGTTGCCAGGTGGTCAGAGAAGGGTAGCCTCTACCAAAAAGAAGCAGCTTGCTTAGGAATCCCAAACGTAATGGGATCTTACAACTGGCTTTTGAGTGTCTATGTTGCTTTCTTTGTTCCTTTTCTATGTTGCTGTTGTTCATTGCTCCTGGGCAAAGTCTGATTTAAATGTTCTAGCATGAACTCAGCTCTTCTAGAATCCATCTTCAAGTTGGGTATCCACACTTACGCCATATAGCCTGGTATGACCATGGCAGTAGGGAATAATGCTTGCCCTTGTGGAGATCCTACTGCTATTGCTAACGTTTGAGGATACGGATAGGTTTTGGTCTTTCTTCGAACTGTCACTTATCTGACTAAGAAACACAAGGTCACTTTCCATAACGTAACTATTTTTGACACTTGTAATTTAAGTGAGCACCACTAAATGAAAGATGGCATATTCACGGAGTTTAAATGTGCAGTAATAAGCATTTCCCAGGCAGGGACAACTGCCAAGGGTTAGAGTTTGATCTTTGCCGCATATTATCTGAGGAAACTTGCTTCCTTCGTCTGAGAACTCAGGTAATACTAAGTCCCTGTAGGTGGTGTTCAGCATGGAATCATATAATGACTAACATGAAAGTGCTAAATATATAAACTGAACTGGTTAGTAAGCAACAATTGATTAGAGTTCTAAGGTATGTGGGCATTTACATGTGAATTACTCCATTTTGTACCCTATTTCTTTATTAACACAATATGGAAATTTGTGTGTGCATGCACATGCATGCAAGCACACACACACACACACACACACACACACACACACACACACACACACAGACCTACTTCAGTGGTGGTTTTATTTGCATGGCCTAGAACACCATTATGCTTTTTCTAGCTGATAGTATATCAAGGATGAAATCAATCAAAGAATGCCCTTGCAACAATTCAATGACTTCTCGCCTTATATCCTTAAATTTCCAGATTTAACTGAATACCTATTATTCTATAAAAAAATGAAGTGAAAATTGAGTTCAAAGTTTATAAAGTGCAGACTGAAAAAACTAACCCAGCATGTTGACTGTTGGACAAAAGCATATAATTAGAGTTCTGTAAGTAGGATCCTTTTCAATAGTAAGAAATGACTTCATGGCATTGTCTTCTGATGGTTATAGACAGTGTCTGAATCTAATCATCTGTTAACTTACACAAAAAATTCACCCCCAATTCTCTTTTTCCCTTAAGATTCTTTTGTGCCTGGCATTTACAATGATTTATCATGGGATTATTTAAGACATATATTTGTCCAATAAAACTCACAGCTTTTCTTACCAGAGGCTTAAAACGTGCCTAAAATAAAGCTTTCATTGGGCATTCATTCTTTAATAGTAATAAACTAGTGAAATTCAAAATTATTCTTCCAAAACTTAAGACATTTGTATTTTTCTCTTCTATATCCTCCCCACATATAATTAATTTAAAAACAATTATTACCACATATATGTTGCTTCCTTGATCCTGTTTTTCCATCTACATTTCTACCTTTCCTTTTTTTTTAAATCTCTCATTCCAGAATCTCCGGGCAACATGGTTAAGACCTGCATTTTTCCTACCTAATTTACATATATGAACCAGAGAGTTTAAATGACATGACCAAGGTTGAGAAACAAAGCAAAAATTCCATATGTACTAAGTCCCAGTTAAAAGCATTAGCACAGATCTTGAGAGTGTTATATTTACAGAATTCTTCTCAATGAATTTTCTTAGCTCTGCCAACATAAAGCAAGCCACATACTCCCATGGAAATTGAGGTCCAGAGAGGTGAAAGAGAATTCACTAACCCCTAAAATTGCTATACAATTGATCTGTTTTGCTTTTCTTTCTTAGAAAACCTTAGGAAGACCTCTTGTGGTAAATTTAAAGAGACATCTATACAGGTCATTTCCTTTATTATTTTTATGAGTGACCTTGACCACTAATTCTTTGTAACATTAAGGATGAGAAGGATTATTGGTTTAGGATTAAGGAAGTACAACACAATATTTTTTGGATCTGTAAAATTACAACATGATTCTACTCTGAGGTTCATTAAAGGGTAGATTCCCATTCTGTTCATTTTTAGCTCCCTTAGATCAATACATCTCCTGCATCAAACTTTTTGTCCCATATTTCATAAGCTTAGAAAATTCATAATAGCTTTCTATATTTTCTCCAAACCCCACCTGGTTAAAATAAGTTTAGTATTAAGTTAGACGTGTGATTCACAGCCATTTTTTATTTCTGAAGGCTAATTCAGCTCAGTGATGGATTAGCGATGGCATATCCCCTTAACCTCCAAAGTAATTTGTTTTTATGTTCTCAGCCTGGAATAATGCCCCCACTATTAATATTTCATACCAATAAGTAAGGGCTTCAATATGCCCATCTGCTAGGCTGGCATAATTCCTGCTACCCATATCTAAATATTGCCCCTAGGAATGAGTAATGATTTTCAGCCTCCTTCAGTTGCCATGGTACTTTTTTCCTACACAATGCTTCGACTAGAGTAACAGATTTCTTTCCTGATCATCAGTTGTTTAAGTAACATATGCAAATAAGTTACTTTATTTGAAAAAGACCAAAAACTCACTAGCCCTAGGAAATGTTTCCATTTACATAAGTTAGACAACATAGGCTATTTAAATAGATTTTCATTATTTAGTATAACCCCCTACACTACGATATAATATGTTTTACATATAAATGTTAGGAAAAATTAGTAGCATACAAAACTATCTTGATAAGAAGCACCAAAGGATGACAATTTTTACTGAATGGCAAAATAAGATGGGAAAGGAAAAAGTCAGTGTTATGCTGCTGTATGAGATCTCAACGTGTTCCATTAAATACACCTGTGGAATGGTGGTTTAGTTATCCTGATGCTGTACAGTGTAGATTTACTTACATGACTTTAAACATACTGGGACATTGCAAATTGGAAGTCAGTGCTTGGTCTCCCAAGATCATTACGAGGGGTGTGAAACTCTATTTACAAAATTTCATCATCTGAAGAGTTTCCTGTTATCTTTTAGGTTTGGAACAGGAGAGTGGTTTGGAATGTCCTGACATCAGATTCAAATACTAGCTTCTTTAATCTGAGGTATGTGACCTTGGCCAAATTACTGAGGCTTTTGTACCTTTGTTTCCTCATTTATAAAGCTTGGGATAATAAAGGGTTTTTGTGGGGCTAAATAAAATAATGATTATAAAAGTGCTGGGTATTAAATACTTAAATATTAGCTTATCGTTTATTGCTTTAAGATATTTACAAGTCATTTTCATTTTTCTGGGAACCACGTCCTGCCATTTTAATGCTTAGAGTGGAGACCTCAAAGTCTTTGAAAGGATTCACCCCAAGAGGTCACTGCCTTCTGGGGAGTCTACTAGCACCAAAACTTTCCTCTGAAACAAGCACCTTTTATCTGTCATTTTGTGTTTTTCTTTTCCATCATATTTCCTGGAGTTCACCAGCCTCATAGCTAAGACACTTACCTGGATTTAATGTCTTTTCTAAATCTATTTTTGTATAAAGCATGGTTACTTTGCTCTAGTCCAATTTTATTTAGGCAGATCATAATATTTGGGGACTTGCAGGTGCTCAATAAGGGCTTCATCATCATTTGCAGTTCATTTATTTATAACAAGATTAGAATGAGGTTTCCTCTCAAACTCAGTTCCATAGGGCCTACCCTACTGATACAAGCTACCTGCCTAAATTGAACCAGTTGGCTTAAAAATATGATCATTAAGTACAAGGAAGAAAAAATAATTTACCATGTTATGTAAACAACATTAATTCATTATTCATTTAAGTAGACACTTATTAAATATCTAATAAAGACCAGATACTTTGCTTGAAGCTGTAAAGACAAATAAAACAGAGTAATTGCCTTTGTGGGGCTTTCATTCTGGTGAGCAAAGGTGAGGGTCAGGGAGAGATCACACCTGTATACACCGAAGTGTAATATTTTTGTTTCAGTACCTCTAAGAGAATTGTGCACAGAACACAAGGGTACCCAAAGGGGAAGTGAAACAATTCTACCAGGTAGGTAAGTATCAGAAGTGCCATTGTTTTTCAAATAGGCTTTGGGGAGCCTCATCCCAAAAGATGAGCAGGATTTGGTCAACTGCATGAGGAAGAAAGGGCTCAGGCATTCCAAAGGTATAGTTTACTGATGACATGTCAATGGTGCCACTTTTTTTTTTTAAAGATTTTATTTATTTATTTGAGAGAGACAGAGATAGTGAGAGAGAGCACAATTGAGGAGAAGAGGGAGAGCTGAACAGGGAGCCAGACACAGGGTTGGATCCCAGGCCCTTGGGACCATGACCTGAGCCAGAGGCAGACACTTAACTGACTGAGCCACCCAGGAGCACTTACTTATTTCTATTTCATTTAAAATTTTATCTATTCTTTTTTACCAGTATCCATTATCTATTTGCTTCTTGACTCAATCCCAGTATACATGTATAGTGGTATAAGAATTGTTAGCCTATACTTCCACGGAAAACAACTTATTAAACTATAGTACAGTGCTTACATATCCTTCCTTTACTCCTTATTCTTATATTGTCCACTAATTTCTTAAGTTACTTAGGTAAATATTACTCCTATTCCCTTCAATGAAGTTATGTCAGACATGTGTAATACAAATTCTTTTTATTTCTTTTCATATTTTTATTTATTAATATCTGTGAGCCTTTTTTTTTTCAGATTCCACATATAAGAGAGATCAGACAGTATTCGACTTTCTTTGTCTCACTTATTTTACTTAGCATAATGCCCCTGAGGTCCATCCATGTTGTCATAAGTGGAAAGATTTTATTCTTTTTTATGGCTGAATAATATTCCATTGTATATATATTCCACAATTTCTTTATTCATCCATCCATCAATGGACACTTAGCTTGTTTCCATGTTCCATTGTAAATAATGCTGCTGAACATGAGGTGCATATATCTTTTCATGTTGGTGTTTTAATTTTCTTTGGATAAATACACAGAAGTGGAATTACTGGATTATAGGGTAGCCAATTTTTTGAGGAAATTCCCTGCTGTTTTCCATAGTGGTTGCACCAATTAACATTCTCACCAACAGTGCATGCAGAAGAGTATACTTTTCTCCACACCCCATCAACATTTGTGATTTCCTGTCTTTTTGATAATAGCCATTCTGACATGTGTAGGTGACATCTCACTGTGGTTTTGATTTGCATTTCTCTGATGATTAATCATGTGGAGCATATTTTTATGTACCTGTTAGTCATATGTGTATCTTCTTTGGAAAAATTTCTATTCAGATCTTCTGCTTATTTTAATTGGATTATTTGTTTACTCATTGTTGAGTTGTAGGAGTTTTTTAAATATATTTTTGATATTAGCCCCTAATCGGATATACAATTTGCCAATATTATCTCTTATTCATAGGTTGACTTTTTATTTTGTTGATGGTTTTCTTTGTTGTGCAGAAGCTTTTTACTATGATGTAATCCCACTTATTTATTTTTACTTTTGTTACTTTTGCTTTTGGTATCAGATTTACAAATCATCGTCAAGATCTAGGCCAAGGAATCCATTGCCTGTTTTCTTCTAGGAGTTTTATGGTTTCAGGTCTTACATTCAAGTCTTTAATTCATTTCGAGTTAATTTTTGTATATGGTGTAAGATGGTGGTTGAGTCTCATTATTTGGCATGTAGCTCTCCAATTTTCCCAGAACAATTTATTGAAGAGACTGTCCTTTCCCCATTGTATGTTCTTGGCTCCTCTGTTGTAAATTAATTGACCATATATTCATGGTCATATTCCTGAGCTTCTTATACTGTTCCATTGATCTTTGTGTCTGTTCTTATTACATTATCATTCTGTTTTAATTATTATAGCTTTGTAATATAGTTTGACATCAGAGTTTATGATGCCTCAACTTTGTTCTTCTTTCTCAAGATGGCTTTGGCTATTCAGAGTATTTTGTGGTTCCATACAGATTTTAGGATTATTTGCTCTATGTCTTTGAAAAATGCTGTTGAAATTCTGATAGGGATTGATTGAATCTGTAGATTGCTTTGCACAGTAAGGACATTTAACAGTACTGGATCTTTCAATCCATGAACATGGAATATCTTTCCATTTGTTTGTGTCTTCAATTTCTTTCATGAATGTATTCCAGTTTGCAATATACACATCTTTCACCTTCTTAGTTAAATTTATTCCTGGTATTTTATTCTTTTTGATGCAATTATAAATAAGATGGTTTTCTTTATTTCTATTTCTGATAGTTTGTTATTAGTGTGTATAGAACATATCTTTGTGTATTGATTTTGTATACTGCAACTTGATTGAACTTGTTTGTTTCAATAGTTTTTTGATGGAGTTTTTAGGATTTTCTATACATATATCATATCCTCTGAAAATAGTGACAGTTCTATTTCTTCATTTCCAATTTAGATGCCTTTATTTCTTTTTCTTGGATAATTGCTCTGGCTAGGCCTTCCAATACTATGTTGAATAGGAATCATGAGAGTGGACATTCTTGTCTTGTTTCGGATCTTAGAGTGAAGGCTTTCAGCTTTTCACCATTAAGTATGATATTAGCTATGGGCTTGTCATATATGACCTTTATTATGTTGAGGTACATACCATCTATACCCACTTTGTTGAAAGTTTTTATCATAAATGGGCATTGGGTTTTGTCAAATGCTTTTTCTGCATCTATTGAGATGATCATATGAATTTTACTCTTCATTTTGTTAATGTGGAATATCATGTTGATTGATTTGTGGATGTTGAGCTACCCTCTCTTTCCTAAAATCATGGTCTATGATACTTTTAATGTATTGTTGAATTCTGTTTGCTAATATTTTGCTAAGGATTGTTGCACTTATGTTCATTAGGGATATTGGCCCAATTTTGTTTTCTTGTGGTATTCTCTTATGGTTTTTGTGTCACGATAGTGCTGGCCTCCTAAAATGAGTTTGGAAGAGTTCCCTCTTCAATTTTTTTGGAAGAATTTGAGGACTGAACTAGTTCTCCTTTGAATACTTGGTAGAATTCACCAGTGAAACCACCAGGTCCTGGATTTTTGTTTGTTTGTTTGTTTTTTGGGAGGTTTTTGATTACTGATTTAATCTCCTTACTAGTTATTGTTCTGTTCAGATTTTCTTTTTCTTCCTGATTCAATCTTGGAATATCTTGAGTTTCTAGGAATTTGTCCATTTCTTTTAGGCTGTCCAATTTGTTGGCATATAATTGTTCATAGTAGTGTCTTTGATTCTTTATATTTCTGTGGTATCAGTTGTAACAACTGGTCTTTCATTTCTGGTTTCATTTATTTGAGTCTTCTCTCCTTTTTTCTTGGTGAGTCTAGCTAAATTTTGTTACTTTTGTTTATTTCTCCAAAGAACCAGCTCTTAGTTTCATCGTTCTTCTCTATTATTTTTTAGTCTCTATTTCATTTACTTCTGCTCTAATCTTTGTTATTTCCTTCCTTCTACTAACTTTGGACTTTACTTGTTCTTTTTCTAGTTCCTTGAGGTGTAAAGTTAGGTTGTTTCTTTGAGACTTCTCTTGTTTTTTGAGGTCAGCATTTATTGCTATGAACCTCCTTCTCAGAACTGCTTTTGATGCATCCACAAATTTTGCCATGTTATATTTCCATTTTTGTTTTCTCAAGGTACTTTTTAATTTTTCTTTTGATTTCTTTTTTGATCCATTGGTTTTGGTTTTGTTTGTTTTAGTAACATGGTGTTTATCCTCTGCATATTTGTTTTAGTAGCATGTTGTTTACCCTCTGCAATGAATTCTATAGTTTTCTTCAGGTAATTGTTTTCTAGCTTTGTGGTGAGAAAATGTACTTGATATTTTTTCAATCCTCTTAAATTTACTAAGACTGATTTTATGACTTAACATAAGATCTATCCTAGAAAATGTTCCATGTGCACTTGAGAGAATGTGTATTCTGTTCTTTTTGGATGGAATGTTCTGTACATACCTGTTAAATACAGCTGGCCTAATGTGTCATTTAAGGCCAATATTTCCTCATTGATTTTCTGTCTCAATGATCTATCCATTGATGTAAATGGGGTGTTAAAATCGTCTAGTATTACTATATTGCTGTCTATTTCTCCCTTTAGGTCTATTAATATTTTCTTATATATTAGGTGCTTCTTTGTTGGATGCATAAATATTTATATATTTATATATTATTATTTATGTTATATCCTTATGTTGGCATGACCCCTTTATCATTATACCCACTTTCATCTCTTACTACAGCCTTTGTTTTAAAATCTATTTTGTCTGATATTAGTATAGTCAATACAGCTTTCTTTGGTTTCCATTTGAATGGAATGAATTTTTCTCTCCTTCACTTTCAGAATGTATGTGTCTTTACAACCAAAGTGTGTCTTTTGTAGGCACCATATAGATAGGTCTTGTTTTTTATCTATTCTACTTTGTCTTTTGATTGGAGAATTTAGTCCATGTACTGTTTAAGTAAATATTGATAGGTGTGTACTTATTGCTATTTTGTTAAATGCTTACTGGCTGTTTTTTAAGTTCTTGTCTATTCATTTCTTTTTCTCTTGATCTTTTGCTTTATGGTTTGTGACTTTCTTTAGTGGTATATTTATATTCTTTTCTCTTTATCTTTTGTGTATTTGCTATAGGCTTTTGCTTTGTGCTAGCCATAAGGTCTACATGTAACAACTTATATCTAAAACAGTCTATTTTAAGTTGATGGCAACTTAATTTTGATCCCATTCTAAAGCTCAACATTTTTATTCTCACCCCATTTTATGTTTTTGATGTCATATTTTATTTGTATGTTCCATAACTAATATTGTAATCATAGTTTTTTTTTTTTTAAGATTTTGCTTATTTATTTGAGAGAGAGAGAGCGAACAGGAGCAGGGGTGGGGAGGGTAAAGGGAGAGGGACAAGCAGACTTCCCACTGAGCAGGGAGCTCTACATTGGGCTTGATCCCAGGACCCTGAGATCATGACCTGAGCTAAATGCAGATGCTTAACTGACTGAGCTACCCAGGTGCCCCCATAATCACAGTTCTTTTACTACTTGTGTTTTTTAACCTTCACACTTACATTTTAAGTGATTAATCCACTACCTTTACTACATATTTACCTTTCCAGTGAGATTTATTCTTTATATATTTTCTTATTACAGATTAGCACTCTTTCTTTTCAGTTTTAGAAAGTGCCTTTAACATTTCTTGTAAGGCTGGTTTAACGGCAATGAACTCCTTATTTATTTATTGCTTATTTATTGTTATTGCTAATCTCTTTTCTCTAGAATAAAAGCTTTATAGGATATTTTTTACTATTTTATTCACTAGCTACAATAGGGCCTGATCTATCTCAAATAATTTTCAAATTCAAAAAATAAAAAAGAATGGTTTGGATAATACAAATACATGTATGAAATAATGAGTCATTATTCTAAAACTTTTAAGATGTTAAGTTAAATACTTTGTATAATTTCCATTTCTAGTAAGGTAAATAACAGAAAAAGTATAATGAAGAAAATAAGTGGCATTTTAATAAGCATCTTTTCTTTGTTCAAAATTTATTATTGGGTTGCATGATGAACAGATTCAATGTTTTACATATTCTGTGGATCAGAGAATGAAGTTAGAGCTTAGGTAGAGTAGAAATAGAAAGAAAATATTAAAATATATGAGAAATATGTAAAAGAAAGAATTCTAATGAGAAAGTAGTAAGAGAAATATAACTTTTAAGGATTTTAATGAAAATTACTGTAACACTACATCAAAAACTAATGATGTACTATACAACGGCTAACTGAACATAATAAAAAAAAGAAAATTATTGTAAAGAGAATCAAATGTAAATGGAGCTCAAATAGCATAAAAGATGCTTATCTTTTTCTAAAAAAATCTTTTTTTTTGGCTTCTTAAAGTATGTTTATAGTTTTTCTCAGATATTGTACATAAGGAAAAGTACAGCTATAATTTAAAAATAGGCCATCACTTACTGTTCTGAAAATAACTGTCAAGAAAATATATATATAGCCTAAAAATTTTCAGATTAGATCTCAACATACCCTGAAACTAATCTTTTCAAGAAATGCTATGAAATGGTAGGGGGAATATTACATAAATTAAGTATCTTAAATAGTATCATATACAGAATGGTCAAAGGACTATTGCTATGGAGGATAGAGGAATTCTGTCATCCAGCCATGACCAGGTGAGAGACTCTCATGGGTAGGAATAATAGCTCATTCCTCTTTATTGAGTCAATATGAAGTCCCCCATCCTTGAAAAAGGGGGCCTAAATAAACATTTCCTGAAGAAATACATCCCAGAATGAATGAAATTTTCAGTTTCATGAAGGCACTGTTAATAATGTAGTTAAATGCAGGAAAAACTTGGTGCAAAGATTTCAGATGAAATACCTTAGAAAGTAACAAAGCTATACAATTACATTGCTTGGGAATTTGCCAAAATTTCATTTATTGACTATTTGGTTCCAGAAATGTTGTAAAATATTTATTACTTTAATATATCTGTAAATGAGATTATTTACTTCAGCCCACTAGAGAGATAAAATATTTCTGTTACCTTTTATTTATTTTTTTTGTTTGCATTGTACAAATCTAAATTAAGATTAGCAAAATTATTCTGGGTCCCACTTTGGAAGAACTATATGACACGTGATCATGCTTAATAGGATTACTTGACTGTTTTATAGAAATATTGCTATCTATTTAATTGGCAGGCAACTTCTATGTTTCAACTTTTTAAGGAAAATGTAGAGAGATATTTGTATCCTAGTTTAATACATATGCAAGTACACTGCTTTATATATTCACTGGGAACAAATGCCTGTGAAGATGGGTTGTTATATAAATTATGAATATGTTATAAAAAGAGCAGAATAAGCATATTTGTGAATCATAACTTTTCATTTATTCAAATTATCATGAAGTTCTCACTCTTAAGCAGGTAAACACTTTTAAGAATTTGAAATTATTCTTAAATATTGGTATTTAATAATCTTTAATCATATAATTCAGTGACTACCCATTGAACAAGTCTCAAAAGACAGGTGTATTTTTTTTTAAACTCTGTGGCATGAATATTTATATTTTTTATTGGATATTACAAACTACATAACTAAAGATTAATAAAAGTGATGTTTAGTACAAGTGTGGCTGTTTAGAGAACATGGGCTGTAGTTCCGACTTTTCATTAGTCATTCTTCAAGTTGACAGAAGAGCCTGTCTCAACTCATTCTTTCAGAGCTTTCATGGTCTTTTTATAACTGTAGCATAGTTTTTTTGGGTTTTTTTTTAAGTCTTAATTTCTTCTCTTTGTAAAACAAAAATAGAGGAACAAAAACTCAATCATATACATGTTAGAGAACTGGCTTAATAGAACTGTAATGTTCCTTTATTATGGTTCCTTAATACAGTTGTATGAATGCAATTGAAATGTAAGCTATTTACTTATTAGATTGAACTGACTTTCAGAAGCTACTGAGGGCAGAGTACTTTTTTTGTGTTTTTTATTTAAGCCTTCATGTTCAGTGTATGAATGCCATGTGCACTGTCTAGAAGAAAAAACCCTGGATACTTTAGTGGTGCTCATCCCTTAGAGTTTTGGAAGAAAACTATGGAAAGCTAGAGCCGAAATGAACCTGTAAACTCATCCTGCCAGCGTGCACATGATAAAAACCAATCTGGGTGGTAGCTGTGATACTGTAGCCAGGGCCAGCAGGTCCATGACCTGAAGCCTGCCCTCTGGAGACTAAGCTCCACGTTCTTTCCTCTAGATGGTATTCCTAGGCTTGGTTTACAAAAGTAAAACATTAACTCTTGTCTCTTCTCATGATCAAATATTTTCTCAGGTAGAATGTTAAATGCTCAGGTAGATAAGAATGGTAAATAACATATGAGCTGTCCTTAGCATGCGATACCAAACGTGGAAGTGTTGGGCATTTGAGGCTCTCACTTCCTTGATTTTTCAGTTATTGGCACAATGTAGTGCTCATACCAGGCACTGCCTCTGCATGGTCCAGCCCAGCCTCCTCCTCTCCAGCTAAGTCACTTGGCAGGCAGGCTTAGTCCAGAATCCAGAGCTGGGAATCCAACTGTGTGTGGGAGGCTTTAGACCGTGTAAAGCCTTCTATTTGGGGACACAGGATCAAATCACACCTGCTGCTAGTTTGCTCCTGACCTTGAAGATCAGTAGAATAACTGGCTTTCTGCCTTATTCGTCAACACTGGCTTCCTTCCATATTTACTCTACCCTTGCTTTCTTGTCTGAATCCCAGCCTTTGTAACTTGCTTTGGTTTCTACTCTGCTAGATAGTCTCCCATGGTGAAATTCTACCTCTGTCTGTTGTCTGGATCTCTGCTATTTGTAGACAGATTTTCCTGGGACCGACTGCCCACCTACCTGCCTGGAATTCCTGACACTGTCCTATGCTGCCTGTGGAGTGACCCTCTTAACCTCTGTTGGATCTCCTCGTGCTCAGTGACATTCTGGACAGCCAGGTCTTGCCTAGAGCCATGCTTCCTGCACATTATAGTCATTTTGGGCCAGACTTTCTCCCAGCACCAGCTGCTACAGTTGGCACCCAAGAGACTGACTTTCCCAGGGAATAAAATTTCAGGTTCTGGCCACTAGTATCTTTTCCTTCTGCATGTAATGACACTGACTACATCTCAGTGGCCTTTACAAATGCATTCTTTTGTCTTTTTTAAACAATAGCATTTATTTGTGAAATAACTGGGAATACAGTATTTTACCTTGGAATGAAGGAGATTATGCTTATGTGAGTTGAGCCATGAGAAATAATTATATAAAAATAAATAAATACACATAACACACAAACTTTAAACAAACCAAATCACTACTTTAGTTAAAAAATTCAAACCTAGCTCACAGAAATATTTTACAATGGACTTTCTCAGTTAGCCATAGAACTGTAAAATTAATTTAAACCAAACAACTATGTTTGCAGTGCTTGAAACATTATGAACAATCTTTCAGAAGCTGACTCACTTGCAGGAAATGGGGTTTCGCCATGCATAAGCAACTTTGAGAACCACATAACTTGGGTTTGATTTTAAAATTGAACCCATCAGTTTTGAAGGAGGTCTGCATTTGGCAAAAGTGCATTTTTCTAACAGCAACATCTATTTTTTTTTTGCATAAAGAGAGATCATGGCTGCACTCCAAGTAACTTTTTTTTTTTCTTAATTGATATGAAGAATTTAAATTCTCTCATGGAATTTTCCCTGTAACTTTACTAACAGTTTGTTAAACTTTCTACTCTAACGCTATTTGAGGTTAAGGATTAGGAGTTCTTGTGGTGAAAGACAAGAAAAATTGCTGTTCCGTTAACTTCTTTGCAACTTTACTTGAGTTATGTAATCGCTCACGCTTTCATTTTCTCATTCTGTGAAATTGTGGGCTTGGGGATACTGAGAAGGAAGGAGATGAAATGTCTTCCAATTCTAACTTACCAAGATTTAGGGAGTCAGGGAACTACTTGGAATGAAACCTATTTCTTAATGGAATCTGTTTCTAAGAGCAGCAAACAACCACTCTCCCATTTTATCTTTCCCTGCTATTTCTGCAATTTCTGTCCTCATGCTCCCTCACTTAAGGGAGGCCACATAAAATTTATTAATATATGTAATTCCATAGGTAGGGAAGAGAGCAGGGGGAGTCATATTTTAAGGAAACTGAAGAAGTTGCAAAGTTTGCTGCTCTGGAAACTTCTCTGGAAGTCTGCCTCGAATGGCAAAAAGAATGGGGGATCTTGGGTGAAAAGCCTTGAGCTTTGGGTTTTGGACCTACCTTCCTCATTCATACAAGTTTTCCTGAAATTTTGGCCAAGGCACTTAACCTAATTTCAGTTACTTCTGTAAAAATGAAAGAATATAATCTGTTCTTTCCCTCACAGGGTTATATAACTTAGATGAGAAAGAGTTATAGGAATTTTATTTTATAAACTACAAAAGCCTATTATCAACATAAAATACTTCATTTTTTTTTCTCCACAGAGTGGAACTGTCTAATTCTTATTAAGGCAGCACAATTTTATCTAAAGGACTTGTCTTCTAAAATTTTCTGCAAGTTCCCCATTAAATAAATGAAAAAAAAACTTTATATATTTATATTACCAGTGTCAGGTTCTTTCCACATAGGCATGGCTATTTCCATTTTGCAATTGGAGAGACAGAGCCTTACCATACTAAATCACCTGCCCAAGGTCAAAGAGCTCCTAAGTGGCTGAGCTACGATTCCAAGTTTGCCTAATCTATGATTTTTCCGCTAGGATGCCATGCCCTTTTGTTCCAAGGAATATTGAGACAAGTCCCTATGCTGTAATACGTAACCAAGGTAAATGTGCCTGCACTGATTCGGGTCATTTTCCACAAAAAGAATTCGGATAGCATCTCTAAAGCACGCCACTCATTGGATAGTCTCTTCTCCAGCCCTTTTCATTGATTTATTTGGTGCTGACTCAGATTATCCACCAGCACTGAGTGAAATCGAGATTGAGAGCAGACCAGAACAAAAGTCAGAAACATTTTTTAGAAGGGAGGGCGAGACTTTCACAAAATTATCAAGAATGGGAGCATGGTTTTTATTCTTTCGCCTGGGGCCTCGTCTGCACCCCTTCTCCCTTTAGGCCTTTTTTTCTTTTGAGAACTGATCCCCATAAGGCATCTGTTTTTAATTATTTATATCTTAGAGGGAAGAAATTCAGTTGTTAAGCAACCCTGCCCTGGGAATATTCATTATCTATAATTTGGGCTGCAATAATTTTTCTCTGGATAGAAGAATTTCACAAATCAAAGAAGCAAGAGAGACCTTTCAAGTGATGTGTGTGTGTGCGTATGTGTGTGATTTTTGGAAAACAGTGGGCCCCTCAACAATAGCTGGCAGTAGCAAAGGGGGAAAGATGAATGTAACATGCATTGAAAAATAACTTTTTTAGTAAAGGAGTAGCTATCTCTTGAGCCAGCCATTTAACATAAGTTATTTCAAGGTATTTAAATATTTATATTTATTTTGTACTTCAAGCTTTCAAGTGTGTTTCCATGTAAATATTGTAAGTCTTTGTCATGCCCCTGTAAAGTAGGTATTATTATTCCCAATTCACAAAGGTTAAGGGCACATCTAATATATGACAAAGCAGTTAATGACAACACCAAGTCTTCTGATCCCCAGGTTTGGGTTCCTGCCAGTGTCTCAAAGTCAATTCAGTAACCAAAGTACGACAGACAAGGTAAGGCACTGCACCTAGGGCCTTAGGAAGCCAGGGCTGAAGCTTGGTTAATTGACAACGAAAGAAGAAACTGAATTATTTTGCTGCTTCAGGCATTTGTTGTGGGCCGGCTCTGAACATAGCACCTGGAGAGATCATGCTGCTTCATTTATGGCCTAGGAACTGAAGGTCAGAATACACCCATTTACGAATGGAAAAGAGAAGAGTGATTTCAGGGTGTGAAAGTGGGACTGACATCCCTTGATAAGCATCCCTTGCTATCACTGGAGAAACAAACAGACTTTCTATGAGTATGGTCTTACCAAATTATTATTTTCAGTTCTACTAAAATCAAAGTTAAGTTTTCATTCAAGTTTATGAGATTTTTATGTATGGCAAGGTAATGAATTTTATGTTGAAACACCTATACTTGGACTGGTTAGGTAATAGAACAATTCTATTTATTAGTGAAATCTAGCCATAGCATGAAGAAAAAAATATGTCAGATTTTTTTTCCTGGGGTCATTTATGAGGCTTATAAGGGCTATGTGAGTCCTTAAGAAGCATATAAATTATTCAAGCAGAGAGCCGAGGCATTTCTTATTTGTGATGAGAGGGAATAGGGCAGAGGGGAACTTCACTGCCTCCCTAGTTTGAAACTCACCACTTAAGTGAACTAGGCTCATACTCAGCTGGTCACTTAGCTCCTTTGTGGGCTTCTGCCACTCTTTATCCCCAACTGGGGAATAGACAACATCAGTGGAAGTGTGGGTTCGTTCAACTGTACTTCCCGTACAGGGAGATGCAGTATTTCTTGGCGGATGGAAGTATGTGGAATGAACTAGTGTGGTCACATTTCCAAGGCAGTAATGCCCTTCTTGTTCCTCTGCTGTGTCAACATGAAAGTTCTGTTTTCCTCTGTTTCAGTGAGCAGCTTGGAGATGCTTTCATGTCCCTAGTGTTTGACATTATCAGCTGCAGCACAGAAACCTGTAGGGCTTCTTGTCCTTGGTGCAGTGAAACAGCTGGGGAGCAAGTTCAGGGATGTTGGCAGATAAACTGCCCCTGCTCAGCTCACCCTGCACATAGTGGACACATATGCAACATGTGTAAACTTCCCCAAAGTCCACATATCCTATAATGGCAACATAGGTTGTCGTTTAATGAGGAACCCTAGCCAAGAGAGGTACAAGGTGATAGAGTATTTAATCATAGAGAGAAAACACTTTTTCTCCAGAAAGGTTAGCAAATAGAACTGTGAAAAAGTGAAGATTTACATATAGACAATGATTTCTTATTCATGAAATAGTGATAATAATTTTTAAATAATTCTTTATGAAAAAATTAAAGATGCTCTCTGTGAATGAAAAAGATATATATATATAAACCTCACGAAGAGGTTCTGTTATTTCATATAGTAATTCCCTGCCTTCATTGGCTATGGTTCAGGTCACACATACTCCAGGCTATTCTCTTGGAAGTATTCAGATAATGCAACTCTGTGACCTTTCCTGGCTTGTGTTGTAGACATCATAGCTCAAAGCTAGGAAGGTCTTTCTAAGTTAAAACTGAACTCTTGGCCTCTGACTGTGCTAACTTGCTTACATTATTTATGGTTCACTGTCACTGTCCATCACTTAGAAATGGTATAAGTTGGTTATCAGACACACACACACACACACACACAAATTTACCAAGTGCCTACAGGGAATGATTAAGACGAAGTTCCCACTCTTCAGGAAGATGTACTATTTCATAAGAGATTTTTTAATAAAAATGGGTATAAGTAAACCCAAAACATGGAAGGAACTATCACCCCCAAAAAACAAACCTGGGTTCACTCTAAGAGTCTAAGCAGGAAAGGCTTCAAAGAGGAGGGGTCAGGCACCAAGGTATGTATGCTATTACAGTCCTATTTCAGGCCAATCCATTGCATTCAAGTCAATTTAACTCAAGTTTTATTTAAGCAACTCAATTCAAAAATTTTTAATTACAAGAACTTCATGTGTTGCTGTAGAAAGGAGGTCTCCTCTTGAATATCATGTATCCTGGAAGAGCAATGAATGACTTGGATGAGAGAAAGAAGTCCTGCTGGGAGAGGAGACAACCAGGTCACCATCAAAGATGACATTGGAGAACCTCTTTTAAAAGAATGGCACCAGAGAGCGAGAAGAATGCTTGGTTTGGGGTAGAAAGCAGAGAGCACAGCCTCAAGCAGAGTACCCCTGTGGGCACTGAGGAGCTGGTGGAGAAATCTCTAAGATCCTTATATAAAAATGATCTCAGGATGTCAAGAGGCTTGGGCGATATTCTTATAAAGAAAGGAGAGGGTGAGACTTACAGAGATTTTGAAAAATGGTGGAATTATTTTTACTGGCCGTGCACAGTGAGAGTCATGGAATGTTTCCGATATTGCTTCACTACAATTAAAGTCAGGGGAAAAATTAAAATTGTAAAGAAATCTGGAGTGACCATGATGGGTAATGGTGGCAGGCTTCAGACAACTGAAATTTGGTAAGTTCCTCGATATGTTCCTAATTCACAAGCAGAACTTCCATTTTGATTTCAAATAACAGGTTTGATTTCTTTATTTATGACAGATTGAAGTCAATGGACAAAATGAACCTAAACTTTAAAACCTATTTGTTTTTTTAATTCCCATCCGAGCATAGGATACTGGACAACTTACTTTGGACAACTTACTTTGCTAATTGCTTTTTTTCTACTCATAAGTATGGAAGAGACTTTAATAAATCAAACAACAATGGTTAGCTATTTTCAGAAAGGCATGAAATATATGAATGACTGAACAATACAATGATCACTACTATTACAGCTTAGCAAAAATAGAATCATAGTTTTATTATAACCATTACCAAGGTATTTGGGGCACATTCTTTCGGAGGTGAGTGCTCATTCTCTGCCTTATTATAAGAAGAGGCATTGCAGGTCATATCCCTTGCTTGTCCTTTCTAACCATGGAAAATTACCTTTTGTTTTATTGCAACTTTTTTAGGGTTTATTTTTTTTAAGAATATTCAAATACAGAATTTTTTTTCTCAAGAGGCAAACTTAATTTTACATGTTGGTATCTTGTTAGGTCACTAGGCTGATTGAAAGTTAATATTTATTTTGAGTAATACTTACAATTATTGGGGGAAAATATAATACCAAATGCGAAGAGTAATGTCAGGTACCTTAACTGACTAGAATTTGGTTTGATTTACAATTAAGAAAACTGCAGTAATCCAGAGAGATGCCTCAAATGTTTGTATTATAAAGGGACAGACCTGACCTGAGAGATGAAAAGGGGGGATGAGATGCTCATTGTGTAAGAATAATCTGCGGAGTTGGAATCTCTCTTGCTCCCCTTCATGCTTCTCATTTGAAGATGATAAGCACAGCATCCGATGGGATGACTGGGGAGGTCTCCGTGTACAAGCCGGCTTGCAAAGCAAAATGGGCTTGATAAACCAAAGGGCTGTTTAAACAGGGCTGGATAGGCATGGCTGCACAATCATGCCCTTTGCAGTTAGAGATTTATGAGAAAGGTGATTCTGAAAGGTCAAGATAATCTCTGCATCGATAGGATGTAAGGCTCCATTTGGCCTCGCAAGTAGTTAGCGGCCCACGTGGTTTGGTTTGGGAGGGTGTTAGACTGACATTTGCTGCCCTAAACAACCTGACTTTCTTTTTTAAGATTGAGGAAGGTCTTCTGGAGTCCCTTATTAAAATAATGAACCTGAGAAGCTTTACCTCAAACTCTTCCATGTAGTACGACATTTTAGCACTTATCTCTTTAATAAGGATTAGCAGGGATAAAACATAAAGTACTCACTTTAAGACTGGCAGGAAGCCCCCATAGAGAAACTTCCCTATTTCAATTTGGTTCAGGCTTTCTGCCTGGTGGGACAAGGCCATGGACACACAGCACCCTGCAATCTAATTTTCCGGGACTCGGCTTTGAAGCCAGGCCTGTTGAAGGGGCTCTGGCTGAGTCACACTCTTTGTCCCCAGACCCCACAACAGCCTCGGCACTCTTGAGACCATCGATGTGCGCACTCTCTGGGGGCAGATACTATCACTTCTTCCTTAGATTTAAAGTATAGCATTCCAAATGATAACAAAATTGTTACACTGGACTCAAAATGAGGGGGCCTCCTCAGACACTACTCGCCAGGTGATCACGTACCACCTCACACGTGAGGTCTCTCAAAACCTCATATTCTTCCTCAGATCAAAGACAGTGAATGACATTGTTCTATGATCATTGCCTTGGATGATATTAGGTACACCTGCACTGAGAAAGTAAAACCAACAAACTCAATGAAAGTTTGCTATAATTACTTGCTCATAAATCTTCCCACACTGTGGAGCATTTTAAATGTTACATTTTAGTTGCTTAAGAGTGAGATATTTATTATCTATTTTTGGCATGGACAATGGAGACAACTTCTGTGGTAAATGCTAAATCTCAAAATTGCATCCCTGATTGTAGCTTTGAAGTTTAAAGCAAGCTAACTATTTAAATAAGTCTTATTGACTAAGAGCTATAAATTGTTTATAATTAGTTACTATATATTTATAGAAATTTTCATTTCCCAGAATCTATAGATGCTTCAGGTAGGTGACCAGATGGTTAGTAGCAAAGATAGCCTGGATATTTGCTTGATGCAAAAAGAATATAGATTTCTTATAGTAAAGAGGCTGGGCTTTTCATCATGCTTTCTATGAGAAAAGAAATTTAGATAGACTTTCATAGCATGTTACAAGTAGTAAAAACTCTTTTCCCTGAACATAGCAAAATATCACAACCATATTTCAGGACATAGCTACATTGTCCCCAGAGTAATTTTGTTAGTATATAAAACTTAAAAAGGTTAAAAGTCACTCTAAACTATCATCTTGTTATACTTGTTCTAGTTATTAAGTTTAATGTTAAATGAAGTTTCTCTACTATGACTAATATACTTGTTTTTAAATAAGCAAAGAAAAAAAATCTTGTGAAACTTCCAGTAGATGTAAAATAATCTTATTATAACAGTATGGAAAACATATAAAGACATAAAATTCAAAATTAACTTCAAATGTCCACAGCTCCTAACACATTTACAACTAAAATGTATTTACAAATAATATAAACAAAACAACAAAAACAGTACAATCGAAACAAATACCAGTAATGTAATATGATGGCTGGTGTTGCTTTGCTGGAACAAATACCAGCAATAAGAATAGGACACTAATGTCTCCATAAAGCTGTCATTAAAAATAAAGAATAGCATGCTGGCCATCTGATACAGATCCTTTGCACTATTGTACCTGTATGGGTCTGCAATCTGTCCTTTGAAACCACTGGGGCAAGGTCAACTCTTTCAGATTTTAGAAAGGGGCAGGTACCCAATCATCAAGCATATTAATATCTTTTCATCATAATATATAAATGCATACATATTCACAGTAAAAATATAAAAACTATAAACAGCCTTATGTCCATACAGGTCAAATTGGCTACCAAATGAGTCAAAAGCATTTGCATAACTTTTTTTTTTTAATTTCAGAATTTACTGCATTTAGAATTGTGGATACAAGTCGAATGGCCTCTACTACAGTATGCTGTGTGATGATTTATTTTACAGTCTGTAAAACCTTTCACACAGCACAGTGTGAAATCTTTTAGTTTTCATAGAAATATTACATATGTATTAATCCATTTCCATCGTTTTTTGTTTTTTTTTTAAAGATTTTATTTATTTATTTGACAGAGAGACATCCAGCGAGAGAGGGAACACGAGCAGGGGGAGTGGGAGAGGAAGAAGCAGGCTCCCAGCGGAAGAGCCCGATGTGGGGCTCGATCCCAGAACTATGGGATCACGCCCTGAGCCAAAGGCAGACGCTTAACGACTGAGCCACCCGGGTGCCCCACCATTGGTTTTTTTATTACCAATTTCAGTATGGTTAAAATAATTCTTGAACATTTGCAAGAATATGCTTTTGAACTTCCTTTTTTAAACAATTTTATTATTTATTTGTTTGTTTGTTTGTTTATTTAAGAGAGAGAGAACACAAGCAGAGGCAATGGCAGGGGGAGAGAGAGAAGCATGCTCCCCGCCTAGCAGGGAGCCTGATGTGGGGCTCGATCCCAGGACCCAAAGATCATGACCTGAGCTGAAGGCAGTGGCAGATGTTTAGCTGACTGAGCCACCCAGGCGCCCCACCCCTGAACTTTTAAGAGCCTAATACCCTGGTTTAAGAAATGAACCAAGATCTAATATATTGGAAAGCCAGTTACCACCTAAAGAGGTTCAGCCTAAAGGAGCTTGTTACAAAGCTGTGAGTCTTGGGTTCTAAATCCTGGAGCTATTGAAAGTGGGGGTGGAGCTATTTGAGAAGCTACCACGTGTCAGAACTTGTCCTTTGGTGTTTACATACATTGCCTCATGGGAAACCTATATAAATGTGGAATCTAGATCTCAAGGTCACATATCAGGGCCTCTGCATTTTGCAGTGTTCATGAACTGACTAGTAGATGTTACTGCAACATTAAGCTTTTGCCCATCAATTATGTTTCCAATTTGCTCCATATAAAAAGAAAGAAGCATGAGAGACTATGGACTATGAGAAACAAACTGAGGGCTACAGAGGGGAGGGGGGTGGGGGAATGGGATAGGCCGGTGATGGGTAGTAAGGAGGGCACGTATTGCATGGTGCACTGGGTGTTATACACAACTAAGGAATCATCGAGCCTTACATCGGAAACCGGGGATGTACTGTATGGTGACTAACATAATATAATAAAAAATCATTATAAAAAAAAAAAGAAGCAATAAGATGATCACAAGGCTGAGGTTTTGCCCTAATTCTATCCCATTTTAATTTTTTGTTTAGCTCTGGGCAACTCACTTTCCCTAATTCATTACCTGTTGCTTGATCTGTTAAACAAGGCCTCTAGAGCTGTCTCGCTGAGCATTGTAGGATTTACTGAGAACGTGGAGGTCTGTGAAAGTGTTTTGCAGAAAAAGATGTGTTATGACCTTCATTATTATATCTCACAGTCTCACTCCTGCCCCATAGCTGACGAATTTCTTTGCATAAAGCATCAGTTGAGTAATTGTCTTTGATTAATAAAATATAGTAAAATGAGACATATATAATCTTTAAAAATATAATGTATCTATAAACCCACTTTTTGCAAAGTTGGATTCATCTGTGAAGATTTTCATTCTAATAATTCTTAGTTTTTGGAAGAAAATTAAAATTAAATTAATCTTTTGATAATGATTAATAAAGCATTTTTAAAATATCCTCTAATATAACTGAATAATTGTCTCTATTTAATATAAATGGAGATAACTGGATAAATGATTGGATAAAAAGACAGAACTGGATGGAGTTTTCTGTGCCATGTCTTACTGACCCAAACTTAGAGCAAGACTTTCAGAAGCACTGTAAGATTAGTATAAAGCAAGTGAGAATTATGTTTGTATTGACTATGTTGACAAGTCTTATTTATACTTCTTTAAAAGAAAGAAACTACATGTATTATGGCAAAATGTAACAAATGTGTGAATTCATAAAACCCCAGAACACTATTTCAGAGTCTTGGAATAGCTTAAAAAGTTGATCAGAAACTAAAATAGATTTTTACATAATAAAAGCTTTTGTTTTCAAATAAAATTTTAAGTTTTCAGGATTTTCTTCCTATGTATTCATGATTAGATCACTATAATTTCATCAAAGTATTATTCCTATTTTAATTTGATGATTGTGGTAGGTTGCAAAATATGACCATAAATTCCTCCTGTCCTTATTTGTTTGCCCATTTGCAAGGTTACTTTCCTGCTCTACCCATTAGGGGGTGGAGTATCTTTGTTTCCTCACGCCTTGAAGCTGGCCTGGCCTTGTAACTTGCCTTCAAAAGGCCTTCTATCTTCTGTTTCCACCTTTGGGAATTTTGAGAGCACCAGGCCCTGAAGGAGAGTGGCATGGGGGGACCACAAGAAGAGAAAGGCCCAGCCATCCCAACTGAAGCCTCCAGCCTGTTAGGCCTCAGACTTGGAACCATCCAAGATGTCCTGTCCTGTCAATTGATCTGATGACTGTAACTCAAGGTGAGTCCAGCCAAAAGAACTGGCCTGCTGAGTTGAGCCCAAATTGTAGAATTATGAGTGAATAAATGGTGTTTCCTTTACGCCACTAAATTTGAGATAGTTTGAAATGCGTAAATATCTGGTGAAGTAAATAACTGATGTAATGATAATGGCTTCTTTTCTGTTTTCATTTTCTCCCTAGAAATAGAAGTAGGGCTTTGAAATCAATATGAAAGTTGAAAGTTAATTCGAAATTAGGAATAGAGTGGTATCTATCTGTTTATCTATTTATCTATCTATCTACCAATTTCTTAGGACAAGTAATTGTTACCATGTTATTAAATAAAAATAAGACACATTTGTATCAATTTCATTTCTCAAGGCATCTCTACTATACCTACTTCAACATACTTCCATCATCATCACAACCACACTTAGTCAAGATTGCACGTCTAATTTAAACATTGATTCATAAAAGATTCACACATTTCTTCCCCCATGGAAGGAGTAGTTTCACACTCTTCCATCTCAAATTACTGCTTAAATTTTACTTGTGAGCAAAGCTTATAGTTGGCAAGAAATGAATTCATATACATGAATACTGTCATGGTGTAGCTGTAATCTTTCCCTGTAATTCAGGTATTGAATTTTCTGCTGTTTATTATGTTATTTACCTCATATTTATAAGGGGTCTACCAGTCCCATTAGGGAAATTTGTATGGGTTTCATCCAACATTTGACTACATTAGTTTTTTTGTTGGGAGACATTTAAGTTCCAGATACAATTTTTCTGGGAAACTGTCATTGAGATGTAAAACCCAAACCAAACTTTTAGAATATCAGGTGATAAGGTTTCCTTGATGTTTATATATATACCTGCTCCAATCTATATGACATGCACTCACAGCTTCCTAAAGTATCACAGGCTTCACATGAAAGAAGTAACACAAAAGGCATGTAAAAAATTTCTGAGATTGTTTTTAATGCCAACTTTCTTGTGAAACCTTTGTCCTTAGAGCATTTAGAATTCTTTTAAATATAACAGAAGCTGCAGCAAAAATACTTTTATTTTTAGTTATATACACATGTATGCTGTGTCCTCCATACCCTCTTTGTGTTCTTATGAGTCTATTTTGGTTTATATAGTTCCCTTGTCCCAGCTTTGTCCAGAGAAAGTATTAGCATGTATGATGATAAATAGCAAAATAATAATAATAATAATAATAATAATAATAAAGGATGTCCCATTTTGCACTGTAGTGAATGTTTGGTTCTATCTATGGGGTATTCAAACATTTGCTTCTTACTACAATATAGAATTACCTTTTATTTACTTTGCCTTTGTATCCGTTAGATACAAATTCATTTAAATATGTCTTTATGTTTTTTCGCACCCTGAGCCGGTATATATAACAATACAAGATAGCACAACCGAGCTACAAGGAACTTCTGCTGATACAGTAAAAAGACCATTACCCAGAAAGCAGCTCTACATATGCAATTGCTGCCAAGATAAGAAAACCAGCCATATTACTGAATAGCAACAATGGTGCCATTGGCAAACTGTCCCTTCTTCCTCCCACTGTTCCTGCACTGTAAGAGCTACTAAAAGACCGCAGAGTGTAGACAAACACACACTGGAGAATATGAAAAGAAGAATTGGTAATAACGACTCAATTCCTAACCTTACCTCTCAATGTTGCCCAAATTATGATAAATGCCTTTTGAAAGAAAAGAGAAAAATTAAGAAATAGCACAAATCTACATTTATTTTTTCTTAAAAAAAGGACTATATTTATTGGTTTATTCACCCAATTAGTAGCCTCTTTAATATAGATTCTGGTTTTATTATCATATTGAATCTGAAGCAGATCTAATGTTTATGGATTTGTTATTATTTACTTATTAATGAACTAATTAATATATTACCATTATTATGGTCTTTTCCATACACCCCCCAAAATAGAAATTGGGTGTTTTTCAGATTGGGATATGTGTAATACGTTTATGAACCTCTTGTTAAAGTCAAAGTTGGCTCTCCTAATCCACTATTTGTTATAGTCTAGATTCATTTATCATATAATTATATTGCATTGTCAGTTAACCTGTTTATTCTCCTGCCTCTCACTCCATGTAGTCAATGGCAGGTGTTATCCTAAACCTGGATTACTCTAGTCTGGGAGTAAAGCTTTTATACCAGGATGCATGTGATAAACCATGTGATTTTTCTGACACTCTCTATGACCCCAGTCACAATCTCACGAGTAGGTCATCTGGAGAGTTAATTTGGCTCACTAAATGTGGTCTAAGTTCCTTATGTTTCAACCTGTACTGAAGGTTTCATCTCTGTTTACCTCACATGGCTGATAAAGAAGTAAATGAAACAAGAATTCTGTGGGGAGAATGGTCATGTGGCCATGGCACCCAACAACTTTCTGGACCAAAGGATTCCCAGGGGAAGCCATATACTGCCTGAATCACGAAGGTGGTGGGAAGGGTCCAGAAATCTAGCCTCATTATTTATTGAATAAGACTCTATTTCTGAAGAAGGTGATCTTTTCAGTGTTTATCACAAAGCAGAGAATGGAATACATTACCATGATCCCAGGATTAAGAGAGGTGTGTGTGTGTGTGTGTGTGTGTGTGTGTGTGTGTGTGTGTATGTATGGCATTCATCAGCAGCACTAGCGAATTATGGTCATAAAAGGTAGAACATGTAGGAAAGATCCCAAATATGACATGTTAAAGAAACAGATCCAAAATAATTTTTTTAGCACTGAGGTTTCAGATTGCATTTGGCAGAGCATTAGACTTCATATGGATAAATGTCTCGAGCATAATCACAGGGCACATAGAAGAGGCAGAAAGGTGGCTCATCTTCCTCTTCTAGCAGAGCAGCTCTCTTCTAGTTTATGTAGTGGGGGTTGGGGATCCACACAGGATTCTACCTAAGGAACAATTCCACTGATAAAATAAGTTTTAAAACCATGACTTTAACATAAGAAGAAACTAAATTTTCAGATTTCATATTAGGGTGGCTTTTGAAACAAAAGCTAACAAGTAAGGATAATGTATAATGAAGTATCATTACTGCTATTACCTCTATAATTGAGCTGTGGCATGTCCATGGGCACATACAATAATCCATTAAATGTGTGTTATGTTATTGTTGGAGTATTTGTACATTAAATCAAGAACTAATAGATTGAGGAATGAATGTTGGGAAATAAAATGCAAAGTAAAGAGGAAAAACACGCATGCAATGTGGAAAGCTAGATTAGCTTATTCAATGCAGAAGGCATTAGTTAAGTGATAAAACCCCAGATGGGCACTAAGTAGGTAGCTCTGAATGGGAGCTGGTGGTAGAAGAGGGAAAGGAGATCTTCAACAATGGAACATGGGGGCAACCGGAGAAAAACTGATTTTTAGACTCTTTCATGTAGAAATACACTTGAAGATCATTTTGTCCCACCTGAATCAAAGAGATTTCAAAAGTTCCCAACCACCGCATGGCAGGAAAAAAGACATCTTGTTTAGGCATTTATCCTAGTCCATTGGAGTAGCGGAGTGCTGGACCTCCTGACACTCTGGCAAGAGCTGCAGCTGAGCACAGGGAAAAACTATGGTAAATATTTTAAAAACTGCAAGTTGATTGACAAACATAGAAAATGCCTTTGAGATTCATATTTGAGCTCTAATATAGGAAATAGGCTACAGTCACGGGGATCTTGATGGATCAATGCCTAACCTCACTCGGACCGGAGGGTGACAGAGAAGCAGATCACAGGACTTGTAGGCAGAAAAATAGCAAAGGAAGACAAAGGGAAAAAAAAAAAAAGCTGTACTCTCTAGTCTTCCTTGTGCTCAAGGCAAACACTACAGAGTCTATTTTTATTTTTATTCCTTCCCTAGCACCCAAATTAGCAGCACAAAGTTATCTGTCTAATCCATCAGTAGCCCATCCTCTAGGTTATATTTAAAATTTATATACACTAAGTCCATCTATTGATCCCCATTTCCTTTATTATTACTCTGTAGCCTGGATGACTGTAATAGTCCCACTTCTACTCTTCCTCTCCCTAAAACCTACTTTCTTCACATATTTGCCAGAGTAATTTTTAAAAATATGTAAACCATAGCACATTGTTAAAGCCCTTCAATGGCTTCCCAATAAACTGATAATCAAATTCAAACTCCTGACCCCAGCCACCATCTGGTCCTTGCCTACCATTTCACCTCATCTCAGCCACTCCCATCCCCATTCATTATTTCAGTCTCAATAAATTTTCTTGAGAACATGCCCAATACCAACTCCCACCCACAGGCATGTGCTGGTCCCTCTCTTTTGAATACATTTCCCCCAGCTCATCAACCAATGGCTGGCTCCATTTCCACCTTCAGGGCTCAGACTATCATCTTCTCAGGAAGATCTTTCTTAAACAACCAATCTACCTCCCCCAACAAGGTTACTTTTTTTATATATCACCCAATTTATTAGCCACATCACATTATCTGAAATTAAACATTTCCTTTATTTGTATTGTTATTTTCTGTTTTTTTTTCTCATACCAGGATAAGATTTCAACTTGGCAAGGATCTTTCATCACATGTATTTCTACAGGCCTTATAACTTTATCCAGCATGTTACAGGCATATAACAAGAGCTCAATAATTATTTATTAAAGCAAATGAATAACCTCTAGTCACGTCTAACTTCCTATTTCAGAATTCGACCTTTACAAAAGTGATTTTTCCCCCTGGAACTAAACAGCTGCATATATTTTGCAGAAGACATAAAAGTAAAAGAGAAACCATGCATGGTATATATATAAAAGGCCAGTCTTCACAGTGCTGCCACTAACTAACCCGCATGCAGCTGCTGGTAAGTGGCTGAACAATTAACTGTCAGTGAGTTATCAAGTGATGTAGGTCTCGTAGTTTTGGCATGTCTCTGTGTATTTGTCACATAAGATCTATAGGATTTTTTTACCCTAAATTGTGGCTTAACCATTTTTTTCAGATTACAGAAGTAGCGAAGAATTTTAATTTTTGAAATGTAAACCCTCGTTTTTAATAGTTTCTTCTCCATTTAACTAAGAATCAACACACATTTTATTCCTGCTAACATCCTTTCTCTTCCTCTCACAGACTACACTCCTAGTTCCGGGATTAGGAACTAGGCAGCCAGTTACATATAACCAGTCAACTTCCTGAGAAACTCGTTTAAAGACTTGTAAATGATAAGGTAATGGTGAAAGTCCCATGCAAAATCAATGGATTTCAGTACAATTTTTGTTTTTTCTTTACTAGATTAACAGGGAGAAAAATTGAGTTATGGAGATTGAGAGAGAGAGAGGGGCTGAGAAAGAGAAGGAGGGAAGGATTAGGAGAGACTGAGAGAGAGAGCAGTCTTATCCTTTTCCATTTAACAAAAACACTGACAAAGAAACAGTTAAGAATAGTGTGCAAGGTTGGTAGGGTGATTCAAGTTTCCCACAGCTGAAAGGTTACTTAATTCAGAGTTGTGCTGAGTTGTGCTGAGTTTCCTGATCTATTCCTAGTATCCTGATAGACAAAGGTTTCACCCACCATCTGCAATCAGCACTAGAGTTATATTAAGGCAAGGAGGCTGATGCATTTCTAAGTACATCAGCAAGGAAAGAGGTGGAAGCCGTCAAGGCAGGGAGGACATTGTTAAGTATCAGAGAGTCCAGCCTAGTAAATTACAGTCCCCAGGCATGCGGGGTGGGGTGGAGGGCAATGGAAAAACTGTGAGCATACTAGTTTTATTAGATCTTCTCCATGACTCTTCTTCCCACAAAACCCAGAATGCTTTGGGAAAATGGACTCTTGGTTGAGGGCTACAGGCAGGCTTAGAAATTTAATAGCAGGAAAAGTGTCAAGACTTAGGTGATCTGGCTCAATACGGCCACATGAAAGCTGCAAAAACTGGCTACAGCTAGTGTCTACAATCTTTCCCTGCAGTGACCCTCAGAGTCTACTTACTTGAGAATTTAACACTCCTCTATTTGCATAACTGTGTTATAATGGTGTTAATAAACTATATATATGTGGCTTTTATTTTATGACTCCTATTTATTGGCTGTACTGGCAAAGGTTTGCCTTATCAATTTATTTATCATCTGTAGAGCTGGCCAAGTTTACAAATAGCTTCTTTCTTCAAAATATTGATTTCAAAATATTGATGTATTTTTGACATCTCATCAACTAATTCCACATTAGAAGCATATTATAGCATTTTGCAAATGAAGAGTGTCTGCATCCTATTTCTATTTTCTAGATTTAAATAGAATTATTCCATTTTTATCCAAATCATTTAATTTGCTAAAAATCAACCACTTAAGTTACATTTAAAGGAACTACAGGCATGCTGCAAAGATATAGTGGGTTCAGTTCCACACCACTGCAATAAAGAGAATCACAGTAAAGCCAGTCAAGCGAGCTTTTTGGTTTTCCAGTGTTATGGAAAAGTTATGTTTACATGATACAATAAATAACAATGTGCATACCTTAATTTAAAAACACTGTATTGCTTGGGGTGCCTGGGTGGCGCAGTCGTTAAGCGTCTGCCTTCGGCTCAGGGCATGATCCTGGCATTCTGGGATCGAGCCCCACATCAGGCTCCTCTGCTGGGAGCCTGCTTCTTCCTCTCCCACTCCCCCTGCTTGTGTTCCCTCTCTTGCTGGCTGTCTCTGTCAAATAAATAAAATCTTTAAAATAAATAAATAAATAAATAAAAACACTGTATTGCTAAAATACTAACTATCATCTGACTTTCTATGAATAATCTTTTTGCTGGTGAACTTTCACGCCTTGATGTTGACGGCTGCGGACTGATTAGGGTGGTGGTTGCTGAGGTTTGGGTTGGCTGTGGCAATTTCTTAAAACGAGACAACAAGATTGACTCTTCCTTTCACACATGATTTCTCTGACAGCATGTGATGCTGTTTGAAAGCATTTTACCCACGGTAGAACTCCTTTCAAAATTGGAGTCAATCCTCTCAAACCTTGCTGCTATTTTATCAATTAAGTTGATGTCATATTCTAAATCATTTTTGGTCATTTCAACAATCTTCTCAGTATCTTTACTAGGAGTAGAAATCATTTTCTCTGCACAGTGATAAGAAATAACTCCTCATCGATTAAAGTTTGATCATGAGATTGCAACAATTCAGTCCCATCTTCAGCCTCCACTTCTAGTTTGAGTTCTCTTGCTATTTCCACCACCTCCACAGTTACTTCCTCCACAGAGGTCTTGAACCCTCAAAGTCATCCATAAGGGTTGGAATCAGCTTATTCCAAACTCCTGTTAAAGTTGATATGTTGCCCTCTTCCCCTGAATCACGAATGTTCTTAATGGCATCTAGAATGGGGAATCCTTTCCAGAAGGTTTTCATTTTACTTTGCCCAGATCCATCAGAGAAATCACTATCTGGGACAGCTATAGCCTTACAAAATTTCTTTCTTTCTTTCTTTCTTTCTTTCTTTCTTTCTTTCTTTCTTTCTTTCTTTCTTTCTTTCTTTCTTTCTTTCCTTCCTTCCTTCCTTCCTTCCTTCCTTCCTTCCTTCCTTCCTTCCTTCCTTTCCTTCCTTCCTTCCTTCCTTCCTCTTCTTTCTTTCTTTCTTTCTTTCTTTCTTTCTTTCTTTCTTTCTTTCTTTCTTTCTTTCTTTCTTTCTTTCTTAAGATTTTATTTGTCAGAGAGAGAGAGAGCATAAGCAGGGAGAGTGGCAGGCAGAGGGAGAAGCAGGATCACCTCTGAGCAAGGAGCTCAATATGGGATTCATTCTCAGGACCCTGGGATCATGACCTGAGCCAAAGGCAGATACTTAACTGACTGAACCACCCAGGCATCCCACAAAATGTATTTCTTAATAATAAGACTTGAAGGTTGAAATAACTGCTTGATACTTGGGCTGCAGAATGAATGTTATGTTAGCAGGCATGAAAACAACACTGATCTCGTTGTATGGCATCAGAGCTCTTGGATGACCAAATGCATTGTTAATGACCAGTAATATTTTGAAAGGAATCCTTTTTTCCTGAACAGTAGGTCTCAACAAGGAATTTAAGTACTCAGTAAATCACGTTGTAAACAGATATGCTCTACTCAGGCTTTGTTGTTCCATTTATAGAGCACAGGCAGTAGAGATTCAGTGTAATTCTTAAGGGTGCTAGGATTTTCAGAATGGTACATGAGCATTGGATTCAACTTAAAGTCACCAGCTGCATTAGCCCCTAACAATAGAGTCAACCTGTCCTTTGAAGCTTTGAAACGAGGTCTTGACTTCTCCTCTCTAGCTATGAAAGTCCTAGATGGCATCTTCTTCCCATAGAAGACTGATTTGTCCACATTGAAAATCTGTTGTTCAGTGTAGCCACTTACTTTAACTGAGCTAGATCTCCTGGAGAACTTGCTGCAGCTTTTCTATCAGTGCTTGCTGCTTCACCTTGCACTTTTATATTATAGAGATGGTTTCTTCACTTAAACCTCAAGAACCAGCCTCTACTAGCTTTGAACTTCTTTTTGCAGTTTCCTCTCCTTTCTAAGCCTTCAGAGAAGTGAATGGAGTTAGGGCCTTGCTCTGCATTAGGCTTTGGCCTTGAAGAATGTTGTAGTTGATTTGATCTTCTATCCACACCACTAAAAGTTTCTCCACATCAGCAATAACACTTTCACTTTTCATCATTTGTGTGTTCACTGGAAGTAGCATTTTTAATTTCCTTCAAAAAATTTTCCTTTGCATTCACATCTTGGCTGTTTGGTGCAAGAGTTCTAGCTGTCAGCCTATGGTGGTTTTCAACATACCTTCCTCAATAAACTTAAAATTTCTAGCTTTTGATTTAAAGTGAGAGACATGTGACTCTTCCTTTCATTTGAACACTTGGAGGTCATTTTAGGGTTATTAATTGGCTTAATTTCAATATTGTACTTCAAGGAATAGGGAAAACTGAGAAGAGGGAATTGCTGGTTAGTAAAGCAGTCAGAATACACACATTTATCGATTAAGTTTGGCATCTTATATGGGCGTGCCTCTTGGTGCCACCAAACAGTTACAACAGTAGCATCAAAGATCACTGATCACAGATCACTGTAACAAATATAATAAGGAAGAAAAAGTTTAAAATATTGCAAGAATTATCGAAACGTGACACAGAGGCAGGAAAGGGGAAATGCTATTGGGAAAAAAAAATGATACTGACAGACTTGCTCAATGCAGGGTTCAATGTGTAAAAAACCATGTTATCCGTAAAGCACAATAAAATGAGGTGTGCCTATATATTATTAGTGGCCTTGTAAAGGGACAAATAGAAAATATTTAAGGTTTTGTGGGTCACATAAATTCTCTGTCACTACATATTTTTTAAAAATAATCCTTCAAAATGTAAAACTTGTTCTTAGTTCCAGGGCCATATAAAAAATGGGCTGCAGGCTGAACTTGGCCCAAGGACCTTGATTTGCTGACCCTTGGCATAAGTAATGGAAACTATATTTAAGAATTTGCTTTGCTTCAACCAAATAGCTTCATTTTTCTTTTTCACTATAATGGGGATAATAATCTAAGCAGACAGAATTGGCAGGTATTCTGTATTGTGGGAGAGAAGGCTCACTTTGAGAGTAGTGATATTAAACATTTCTAAATGCCCACTGTAGTGTAGTCAATCTTATTCTAGTCTAGTCCAATCTCAAAAAATTTGATCCAATATAACATTGGTGGCAGATTTTTTTTCTTTTTTTTTTTTTTGGTTCCAGAAAAGGCACCCTATGTAATTCTGAAATGCCATCTTCAATATTATTCTTCAGTTAAGTTGGAGAAGGTTGGGAAGGGATAAGAATTGCCACTTCTCATCTCTGATAATATGATTTTCCATCTCCTTTTTTCCTGCTTTCAGGCCAATTCTTCATTCTTGATAACTAATAACAACAACAATAGGGCTGTGTGTCTATTTGACATTTCTCAGGTTGCAGAGTTTTTATTTCTAAATGAGAGATTTCTCTAAAATTTTGTTTCTAATAATACTTGTCAAAGATTCAATCTAATAACCAAGGACAGATAATTGAATCAAATTATCCTCAAAACAGACCAATTTATGTTGATTGAGTCAATATGTCCATGAATAAGCACTCAGATACTGCACACTTTGATTCAAATCTTGCATATGATCATTCGAGTGCTATCTTACGTGTCTTGCATCTGCACTTGATTGGCTGATCTTACGTATAAAGAATGAAGGGAAGACTATGGCCTTAGTAGCATCATTTTGAGCATGGAATCCTGTCTTCCATGACCTTTTGGGACCAGGTCTTCTTTCATCTAATGACAGTTTTATCTGCTTGCATAGCATACATCTAGTTCATCATATCCCAAATTTGACTTGTAATTTAGCAAAGTTCTTGAGAATTTGTGGTGGGAGGGAGTACATCCCTATTGTTATCTTTTAGAACATTTCTAGCTTATCTAATAGACATGGTAGTTTATAACCAGTGAATATTCCTCTTGGAACCAGAGGCTTCATGAAATTGCCTCAGCCACTTTTAGTCTCTGTCAACTTCTCTCTTTCTGTGTCTGTCTCTCTCTTTCTTATATGCCACTACTCATCAACCAAAGAAAAGTTTCTTATCGGGGGTGGGTATTAAGATGAGGGCAAGGGAAAGAGAAGGTAGCCATACCAAATGAACACTTTGGAAAATCCCTTTTTCTTGCTATCAGAAATAGGAACATGTTTGGATATTCATTGAATCACATATGAAAATTGCAAAATCTAAGTTAGAACTCTGCACTATTTCCCAGAGAACGTTCCTACTCCTAAGTCTCAGTAATTCTAGCCAATTTTTAGCCTCTTTGTTTACCCTGTACCAGTGTTCATTCTTTTACTCTCTCCTCTTACTCCTATGGATTGCACACATATGATATTACAGATACCAACATTTCTCTCATGGTAAACAAGAAGCTGCTGGGATTAACACTGTGCACACAAGTTAAACTGTGTACAATCTATCTGTGTGCTGAAGATACTTTGGAGAATTCTTTTAGAAGACCTGTGAGGTTCATCTGGAAGTTGCCATACAGTTTTCTTTGTTTATAAGCTAAGGAAATAACAACAGAGGTGGAATGTTGCAAAAAAAAGTGACATTTTGCCACAAATTAAGAACACAGTGAGAAAAATCACTTCAATTATGCAAAGACTCATCTGGATGTTAAATGCCAATATGAGTGATAATATCTAATTGCATAAATAGTCTTTCAAAACTGCTAAAATTCTTTCGGTGTTCCATCTGGTAAAACAAACAAACAAACAAACAAACCAACCAAACAAAAAGTTCCCCTAGGTATTTAAGAAATGCACTATTTTAAAGCCACAGTAGCTGCTATAAATCACCATATCGATTGCGTATTTTATGTGCATTTAAACCAATTTAACAGTTCTTTTCATGAGTGATTTGGTTAATTAAAAAAAATGTCACTGCAACTGAAGAGTACTGTGTGGCCATCACTTCAGGTGTTTATAATTATTAAAGGGGTTGTTACATCAAATTTGCCAAATGAAATGATTAATGGTATTAGGTCACACTCTAGACTTAGAATTTCTAGATGACAGAAGATCTCACACCAGTTTTTTCCTGCTTTACACAATAGAGATATTATGTGGTATCAGCATTCCTAAGAAATGTCACATACTCTTTGTGATGTTCTATATGAAATAATATTAAAGATTTTATAAAAAGATTTTGAGGGAATTTAATAATTTCTCAATAGCTGAAACAGTAACTTTGTAATCACTTATCATGAAAGGTTATATGACTCAAACTGTTATCATAAATTAGTATTTCTTCAAGGAAAGCAATCAATACTCCACATAAATATTCTACCCTTGCAAGATCACAGAATCCTAATTCTTTTGCATTGTTGGAGCCAGGCAAAGCTGTTAACAGCCTACATCAACACTATCTTCATGAAATAATGTTCCCAAATCAAATCAGAGTTTATAACTTTCAAGATCTTTTGTCTTTATTTATGGCCTAAATTGTTTTTGGTGCTATTTAACATATTTTCTCTTCAGTTCTTTTTAAACATTGACCAGCCTTGTACTCTTAACTTTTCTTAGTCCTTTTATTAACATTTCCTAACTTTTTCTACTTTCCTTGTAATTATTTCCATCCTAGGTTTCTGATTCTTTTCCAGGGTTTCCAAGAGTTTCTTCATTTATATCCCTCATAAATTAATTTTAAAGTGATACTTAATGAGTAGTTGACATTTTCATTAGTTCATTAACAAAATTATATACTACATTTAATCAAATAGTAGATTATACATTATATGAGGTACATATTACTCTGCTTTTTAAAATTATACAGTCTGGAATTAGGCTACATTTCTAACTCAGCAAAGCAATGCTGACCACAGTACAGCTCACCAAGCAACAACTAGTATCTGCTCAACTCATCCATTTCAAACTTGAATTTGTGCTGTCTGTGGTCTCTTTAGTAAGTGTGTTGCTACACAGTTGATTCTAGGAAACTCAATTTCATTTGCTTGTAATCATTTTGCTAACTGTCAAGGTCATTTTTAATTCTAATCCTGTCTTCCAAGGTATGCACCCATCCTGATGATATGATGTCCTTGGCAATTTTAATGACTACTCTCCAGCTTGTAATCAATCACACACAGAGATGTTAAATGCATCCAGGACTGCTCTTTGCAGAATATCACCTGTTCTGGGCTTAGGGGCAATGGTTCTACATTGTGTTATTTTTATATTCTGGTGATTGCCTTATTCTCCACACTGAGCCTCAGAAAAAGACAAACAGAAGTCTCACTGAGTTAAATCAGACCAACCAGATACAAGAAGGTGGTCACCCTTAGGTGGTATTTTCCTCCAGGGTGCTTTACAAATTAAGGCACCATGCATTGACATTTCATGAACATACCAGATAATATGAGGGTGGAAGATTTTGCCTCTGCTAGATATACTGTTTTTTTGTTTGTTTTTTGTTTTTTTGCAAGACAAGCGGCATGTTGCCTAATTTTACTTGGTTCATGTGAAAAGAACTGGCATCAGTGACAACCTCTAAATGCTCTATTACTTTTGTATAGAGTAGAAATGGTAAAGAAGTGAACCTTTCCAATTGTCAGCTCAGTATTGAGTAGTTTTATGTATATATTTTGGTTTAGGAACTTAGAATATAAGACAAAGCAGATTAAAGTCTTACTTCTTGATGGATCAATTTATTTTCAATAGGTAAAAGTTCCATTTCCAGATTGAAGGCTGACTCCTTACCTTAGCTGTGAATGAGTTCTGGGTCTCTGTTTCCTTACCTGTAAAATGGAAATCTGGACTAGGTCAGGTGTGGCAGATGATTTGTACCTGGAGTACCAACTGACTGGAACTGGCTGTCTTATGTGTTCTGGAAACTGTGAGGTAGATTCTATGTTTCATGGGAAAGAATGTTCCATGGAGTAGTGATATCTCTCATGGGGAGAGAAAAAGAGAAAAGAGGCAACAAGTATGCTATTTATTATCCTTGAGCTAGATGATTTTAAGTCCCCTTTGGCTCTAAGATTCAATGAGAACATAGCCGACCAGAAAGAAACTAAAGGGTAAGTCATTGTTCACATCAATACTCGTGGGAAAATAATACCTTGTTGTAGTTCTGCTCTCCTAGGTAGTTGGAGAAGAGTACCTGTGTTCAACATAATCTAGTAAAAGTGTGTGACCTACTGGTGGCCAGTGGTTTGCAGATGATAGGGCAAATTAAATCAGTTGACCAGGGGGTCCCTTCTTTCAAGATGAGTCTTTGAGTCCACCAATCCAGATTCTGGGCATTCCACTCTAACATCTTTCACCAAAAATTATTTGAGTATCTTGTATTTGTTCTGAATTCTCAATTTAAAAAACAACAACTTGTTTTGTGTGTGTGTGTGTGTGTGTGTGTGTGTGTGTGTGTTTTAACATTTCTCAGGCTAAACTTCTAAATCAGGGCATAAGTGACTTTTAATGATCATGTCATTATTTAATTTGTACTTAAATGCCACATTCCCTAACAAACTACACAATTAATGTCATCGACTTTCTTTTTGGACCATCAATGGTAGAGTTTATTCTAACTTGTCTTCCTGGAAGGTTAATAAGCCATACAATTATCTGTGCAAAGAAGATGTGCTCAGTAGTAACTGGTCACTTTAAGGATTTCGGAAGACTTTATCTTATCAAGTTATATTAAATATTGTAAATACTTGGGGATGTTGGTTGTTCCATGAAACACATGTTTCTTGTGTTAAACATGCTCTGTGCTTTATTTTTCCTAGGAGCCTTTTCATGGAATGCACCTCTTTTATAAGGAATGGACAGTCTGTAACATTTTTTGAAATTCATGTTCTCTTAACAAATAGATTAATGTCAAATTTAAAAAGAAAAGTAAGAATAGTTTGGTTGTGAGTTTAAAAAAGCAACATTATATTCCAAGGTATTATAACCCAGATATGAAAAATTAAATGCTCCTGAGTCCAACTGGAAAAGGAACTAGAAGCATCCACAAAGATGTGAGGGTTGCTGCAGAGGAGCGGACTGGGGTGGCAGACAGGGGGGAAGGGACACATGGGAGAAACTGTTACAATAATTTGGAATAAAGTGCAATTTCATTTTACTCCCTGCTTCCAAGGGGGTGAGCAACATGGTCTAGTAAGTTTAATTAGAGGTAATGAGTAGGAGGCCTAGAAAGATGTTTACAGAGGAAGTCTCCTGTGTGACAGCCAAAACCTGACAGGCCAGGAGGCAGAAATGAGAGAGCTCCAGGGCACAGCTTTGCCCAAGGAAACCCGAGACAAGGTAGTTAGCTAGTGGCGAAACCCAAACGTGTTTGAAACTGCACCAAACTAACACATTTGATGAAGACGCTAAATATCAGATTCCTTACAAAACCCTACATGACCTGGCCTCTGGCTACATTTTGAACCTAATTTTCTGCTCTCCTCCTCTTCATTCACTGATATCCAGCCTTCTCTCTACGCCTCGACATGCAAACACATTGCTGCCATCACAGGACCTTTGCACTTCTATATTCCTTCTGCCTCGATATTTACTTGGACCATCCTTTCACTTTATTCAGGCTTCTGCACAAATTCCATTTTCAGAAAGACCTCCCCTGACCACTTTATCTAAAATACTCCAATATTAGTTGCCTTATCACTCTGAATTATTTTTCTTTATAACTCTTATCATCATTTGGTATTGTATTACATTACTATTTTTTATGAATGAAAGAACAAAGAGGCCGCAAAAGGAGAAATAAGCAATGAGGAAGAAAGCTGAAAGTGTCAAAAGCCTAAAGAAAGCCATAAAGTGAAGGGGTAAAGTCAGTCTTTCAGAAGAAAGGCACCGAAGTGGGAGGAGAAGCTGAGGTTCCCTTTTTGTTACATGTTGGACCAGCATATGGTTCAACTTGGAACCACAACAGGAACTCCTGGGGTTGGACAGGTGCATCATACACACAGGAGTTATTCTGCAAACCAGGCAGGCAGAATTTAAGAGTGTGAGATTGAATTTTGCTATCAATTCTGTGATTTTGAGGTATAGACTCTTATTTTTCATTTCTGCTGAGTTTCAAGTCTCAAGAATACAAATAAAGTGGACTATTGACATTGCCAGTATGAAACATGCCAAATTATCATTTGACTTTTACTATGTTTTGAGGATGTATGGGTTGCAAGAAGATAAATGTGACCCAGTAAAATAGAACATGGTAGTTTCTATTATTTATTTTTTAAAAATCTATACCCTGTGGGGGCATTGATTATGCTCCCAAATTCTCATTTTGCTTTTAGATTTGTTCTATATCTGGAAGATTGGGTTTTGTTTCTATGTAAATGCTATGTTTTCATTATTTATATGGCCAAGTATTTCTTTCTACTATATATTTTCAAAGATTTAATGAAAGATGCAGAAGTAATTTTGAAAACATTATTCTCACTGTCTTCAAGAAAGATAATAGAATCACAGACGTCTGGAGATATTTTTCCACATACTTCCATTCAAGAAACAAGTAAACTACCAGCCTTCGGAAAATGTCCTATATATTCCAAATTGTTCCCCTGTTCTCTATGTGGTATATGTTTGAACCTTTTCCTCAGTCTATTGTTCTAGAATGGAAAGATACAGTTCTAAAATTCATAAGCTAATTTATTATCCCTTAATAATCTATTTTAATACTGTGTTTAAAAAATATAAAATAATTTTGCAGTATTGCTTGCATTTATCGTAGATAGTAATAAAATATTAACGGTGTTAAAATATATACCTTAAAAATAAAATCTCAATTCATAAAGTAGGGTAATTTAAGCTGTTAAGGAAGCTCAGCCTGTTGACTCTTTTTCATTGACGTGAAAAAATGTGAGTGGCAAACACATAAGGGCAAATTTACTTACTTAGCTAGAGAAAGTTCTATTTTATACTAGAGATTCTATTCGAAATTTGATTGCTTCAAGAAGAAAACACATTTTTCCTAATTGCTGCGGTCAGCCTCATTATCTCTTTTAAGAATTTAATAAATTTTTGTTGGTTATGCAAAGTCATAACTTATGAACAGAAAAGAGAGTAAAGAACAAATATAAGCATTCTAGAAAATCTACTCTTTGGTTCAATATTGGATTATTCATTGGTCCTAAAATTAAATAATAAAAATAATTTTCCATTGAGAGAACTGGAATTGATTGTAGACTACTGCCATTCTACTTAGCTGATACCATTCAACTCTATGGAGTCAATAAATCATTAGGTGTCAAAAATTCCCAAATATTTCTCTTTCTCAAACTCCCACCTTCATATCAGACTGTTTATTCCACACATATTTCATAAAGAATATATCCAAAGCTGAACTCTTTGTTCTCACCTACAATTCTTTTCCTCTTTCTGTATCTCTTATCTTTGTGAAAGGTGCCACTAGCTCCCCAGTGACTAAATCTAGAAATAAGAGAATTATTCTGGAAGTATTCCTTTTCCTCACCTTGGCCTCTTCTCAATCTTTTTGACCTTTTGGTTTTACTTTCTCTAAATCTTTCATATCTATCACCTATCCCCTTTTTTTCAAGCGAAGGTATTAGTTGAGATTTTCTTGCCTTTGAAAAAAGGAAAATAAGTCACTTTGACCTGCAAAGCAAGCAAAAACTATGTTCAAAAAAAGAAACGAGTCTCTAGCCCTAATTTTTTTTATATTAAAAGCAGGAATGGTATGTAAGGATCGAGTACCACTGAATAGCTAAAAGTATTGTTTTTATCTATCTATATTAGTACATGGGGAAAAATAACCAAAAATGCTTATTATTCATTAATTAGTCTTACAATACTATCAACTTATTATCCATATTTTTACAAGCCACCATAGAGTTTCCTGATCAATTCTCTTTTCCTCACTAGAAAATAGAAAAGATTCTAATATTATCTGAGAATTGCAAAGAGGAAATGCGTATCAAAATCTTCTTTTTTGGGAGAGCTTGAAAGTGTGCAAACATGCCAATCTCTCCTCATCTCGTGTGGCTGAAATGAATGGAGCTCGACATAGGTTTTCTACACACTTAAATTATTACCAGGATTCTTGGGCTGAGCATAGAAAGTAACGCAGCATTAATTACCATCACAGACTACATGATAGACTAGAATTCACCTTTATTGCTTTTCAATTTAGGCTGCTCCGGAGCTATGGCAATACATATCATTTCAGAAAAGACTAGTTAAAACCTATTAGGGTTCTTGTTTTAGCAACTCTCAAACATAATGGTCAAATGGCAAGCAATAAACAGACATCTAATGAGTTATAACTAGAAATCTCTGGAAAAAGAATATAGGATGAATTTTTATGTTTCAAATCTCTAGGAAAAAATAAAACTTCCAATCTTTTGAAATATTTCCCTTGTGATTTCTAGATGCCTAGAAGGTGATAGATGTGAGCACCAAAATTCTGCTTTAATTTGAATTCTGCAAGTATCCTTTCTCTGATAGAAAGTACAAGTAAGAAGACATCATAGTTGGGTAAAGTTGCAGTTTTCAGCTTTAATCCTGTCCCCTTGAAAGCTTGCACCATCCCTGTTACTTAGCTTGATAATTTGGTTTTCTTGGTATTAAAATAGTTCCTTGACAGGTACAATGAGAAAAATTCCATAACTTACACAAGCCAAAAAATCTGGGGTTCTACTTTAGCTTGGACACGACTCGGATTCAGGATAATTATTTAAAGTTTACTCCAATTCACCAAGCCCTTTTGTACTTCTCTATCAACACACACTGCATGCCTTGTTAACGAATTCCTTGCATACTATTTTTTCCACTTTATTTTAGTTGTATTAGAAAGATTAATATTCTGTTCAGGACAGATTTTATAAGCAATGGCTGACTACATATTAGAAGATCCCTATGTATGTAAATAAATCTCCCTCACTACCTTTAAATTCTATTGTTAAAGATTTATTTCTCTGGCCCATAAATTTTTTTTTCACATCCTTTTCAGCTGCTACTAGGTAATCAGCTTGAGCGTGTGGCATCAGATATGGGGCCCGGGAGAAAGGGAAGGAAACGGCGACAATGTACAAGCCTTCAGTGAGAAACCTGATTTAGGAATTCAGAAGTTAATTTTTTAAAGCCAAACTTAAGAAAAAAAAAAAACTGAATGGAGTTAAAACTTATTGTGTTAATTAAAATTCTCATTGAACCAACTGACAGTAAATTAAAAGTTAATTAATTTTTAAGTATTCATTTAATTACAAGGTGACATTTACTGTTATCATTTTTTAAATTATTTTTTTTTCTACTCAGTGTCTTAAATCCTAAATTCTATTCAGTTAATAGGAAAGAAATGGAAATGTAATAGAAGATACGAACAGTTGAAAGAAGCAGTATAAATGGCTTATAGATGTGAAAAATGTTCCACCTCACTATTAATCATATTAATGTAAATTTGAACAGATGACCACTTTCTGCCCATCATGATAATCTAGACAAATACACAGTGTTGTTGAGGATTTCGGGCTTACATACCTGAGTATAAATAAACTGAAATTCAGTGATTCTTTTAGAAATCTATCTTATTAAAATAATCAGAATCATAAATAAAGGATGTAAACAAAGACACCCATAAATGTTATTTTTAACAGGAAAAAGATGAAAACAGCCTAAATGTATGGCAATCAGAGAAGCCTAAATACTAGTACATTCATAGCTTGGAATATTATAATACTACCAAAACTGGTGCTTTCTAAGAGTACATATTGACTTGGAATAATGTTCAAAAAACCTGATACAAGAAGAGATGATACAATATGCATATCTAAGATCCCAATTTTTAAAACACATACACAGATTTTAAAAAAGACGAGTAATAATTATGTCAAACCATGAATAGTGATTATAATAGGTGACAGATTACAAATTATGTTTTTTTCACATCTTTATTTGCCTAAGAACTTACATTCATTTTCCAATTAGGAAAATAAATGTTTTTTGAAAATTAGTAAAAACATGGCTTATGTATTAACAGAAAGCAAGTTGACTGAATAGTTGCTAAATTTTCAGGGAATGAAAACTCATTTGGAATAAAGAAAAATATATTTAATTATTACCTCGTTTTTATTTTGTATCAAATGGGCATTAGTGCATAAAAATGTAAGCTGTGTGAAAGTATTCTCTTTACTAACAATATTTCAACATCCTTCATTATATATTTGTGTAAGTTGGATGAAAATTCTAAACACATTATAGTTTATACAAATTATTTTCTGAACATGTAATAGTTAATATTTTACATTTTGCACATCTTTGAATGAAAATATAAAATTTTTAAGTACTAGATTAAAAAAAAAAACACAAAACACCTTTGCTCTCTTCCAAACCTAACACATTCAGTCAGCTGGAAATATGAATATAATTACAATGTTCTGAAAATATGACTTTGTTGACTTAGAAAGTTTCTTAATTTACAAAATCTGATATACTCCTTTAGCTGTTTTTAAACCTAGTAAAGAGTTCATTTCTGTATTTCTTAGGCAGGTTTGTTGTATCATGCTTGGTTCCAAATCTAGTTATTATCTGGGGTTGTACTTGGGCTGAGGTGTTTACAAAGGAGCTGTATTTCGAAGATGGAACTTGACCATATAGCTACATACGCAAACACAAGTAGCTCAGCCAGGGGGCCACTGCTCGCCCGAGTGCATAGGGATTCTGTGTGAGAGGCTGATGGCATGACTAGCTGACAAAAAACATGCAGCTGGCACAAGCAGGTATTCTGAACTCCAACCATAAAGATTCGTTTTCAACAGTATTACAGTTCATGCTACAGGCACAGGATGATGCCAGACTCTGAGCTCAACCGGGGTGCCTCTACTACAGAGGCCATGGCCACAGTTCTGCACCTAGAAGGCATTTCCCTCTAACTTTCTATGTCAGTGAAATTTCCCACCCTCCCACTGCAAAGCAAAGGACTCTGTGGGGCTATCAAAATTGTTCTCTGTATTCAGCAATAGGAAGAAAGTATATTCAAAGTGGCAAATTTTGCCCAGTTCATTCCTACTCATACCCTAACTTTAATCAAACAGGCCTACCTACAGACCACTGAAAACTTCATGCATTCTTCTGATTCTGCCTTTGGTCACACTGCTAATTCTACCATGAATTAGTCATCGTCATACCCTTTCCACGTGTTGGTATAGCTACTTTTAAGTAATTTCTGTTAATCAACCTCTGAAGTTAGAACATTCTGTTCACCTCACGCAACTGGCAATTCACTTGTGTTTTTCTGTGGCATCTTCTGAGCTGCGCATTACTGTATGATTCTGTATCGATGTTTAAATGTTCTATAGCCAGACTAAATTACTAAGACGCAGCTTCCTGAAAAGGAGGTGCATTTACTCTAACTTGTGAATCTTTACAATTGTTATTGCCTTTGATCAGGTCATTTTCTCCTCTCTGATTCCTTTTAATCGTGGTTCCAACACACACACACACACACACACACACACACACACACACACGCATTCTTCAAATCTCAGCCAAGACATTATTTTTCCCAAGAAGATATTTCTATCTTTCCACCTAGGAGGTGATTGGGTACTCTTCCTTCATGAACCCCAAGTATCCTCTATTTTTGCTATTGTGGTCCCTTATAACTGTTTCCTTAATCATTCGTAAGTAAAGCCCCACAAGACTGTGAGTTTCTTTATCATTTATGAATGAATGAGTGAATGAATGAATGAATGGACTCCTTGAATATTATTTAACTTTTCTTGCATGTTAAGTCTTCTACACTTAATAATGAGGCTATAGGGTTGCTGAGGATAGAAAAATTTGTGTGTGTGTGTGTGTGTGTGTGTGTGTGTCTGCCACCACTCTACATCTCACAGTTAATGGATTTTTAATACTTACAGGATTTTTTTAAGGACTGGACTGGATTTTTCCTTTGCATTGTTGTCCTCATATGAAGTTATAGATGGGCCCTTAGAGATCACTTAGTCCAACCTTTTCATTGATATTTCTTTTGGATTTCACTGTGAAGGTATTTTAGGTATTTTGGCCCAGAGGCAAGATGAGTTAGTTGAGGGAAAAAGTGCTAAGTGTGCATAAATGAAGTTAGGGCAAACTTTTGCTGCTTTTTTCTCCTTTTGAAGGGATATTTGGCAGAAAGTAGAAGAGAGGGAGGGGAGGATTGGGCAGTGGAGTAGCAGCTCCCAAAAGAGATCCAGACACTAAATGTGACTCTGGAAGAGTCAAGGAAACAAGTGGGTGGAGGGTCAATGGGAGAGTGTCACGGTGTTATAGAACCTGGGCACTGACCTGGACCTCAGATAAAGCGGTCAGGAGGCTGTGGTCTGGAGAAGTCGGTATCCAAATCTAATTCCATCTAATTCAGGCTCAAAGCAGGTCATCCCTAGGAGCATTCTGATTCCAAGCTATTACTGGGGAGCTCAGGTGTGATTATGCTCACCGTGTGTCTCTTTCTCTCACCAGCATTTTATATAGCAAAGATATACTAAACTGAACAACAGAAGGAGCTTGGAAAGGAAAACAGGAACACAACACCCAAAATTTGGAAATAAGGTCAAGAGACACAGCATATCGTTTCAATGTCATATGGGAGCATTGTTCTTAACTTCTTGAAAAGTACATTATAGCAATATAACTTGAGAGGTTAGGGAGCCTAGGCAAGCAGGAAAGGCATTTATGTTTTTATTTTAGGTACCACGGTTCCTTTAGGGAATAGCTAATGAGTTCTTTTTCCCACCTAGGTCTGGCTACCCACATCATTTTCAAGAAACATTATCTCTATGGAGTGCTGTTTTCCCAAAGCCTAGGACACAAGGAGATTGAACCAGAAAATAAAAGTAGTTAGAGAACTGTTTTTATATGTGTATTTCTAGAGCCAACAAAGATTTCCTATTTTAATTAACTTATACGTGATTCACAATTTATTAACATATCTTCCACTTTTCTGGTCTCCATGCTCTGCCAATGTTATGCAAATAAAGTATAGGGCCGGTGATTAGCTATTTTCATTTTCATTAATTTTTGTCTCTTATAAGTTACTGAAATAATAACTGGGATAATATCCTGAAAATTAGTAACGTATTTTCTCTTTTGCCTTTCTGAGTACTAGACCTTCACTTTGCTTACCTTAAGGCAGGGAGTGAGCACTGTGATAAGAATTAGGATTCATAAGGTACTGAATGGCATACAAAAGAAAAAAGAAGGTTCTGTGAGACAACAGGTTTGAAAGCTAGGTTCAGTGAAAAGACATTATCGGTCAAAATTAAAAGGTATGTTAAATAAAATGAGGCAAAGGAGGATTCCCAATCTTACTCCCTGTAGGAACCCTGAAAAGAAACCACACTAACCTTCATCAATTGAAGGTACCACATAAGAAAATAAACTTGAAAGCTCTGAGGTTTAACTTTTTCAACATCTTTAGTCACGCTTGGCATGGGTACAAATTTGAGAGGCAGGAGGCCCACCACAGGACTTACTGTGGTGGCACTGAAGTGGATAGCCAGTAGAGGGACAAATGGAGGTTGCGGCAATGATGTAGAGGTCTCCAACCAGAGACAATAAGACATGAGATCTTGAGTTACGCAGGTCTTACTCATTATCTAAGAGTTTCAGCAGGGTAAGCTGCAATCAAGTGAACAAGAGATCTTGTCCTGTGACAAGAGTAGTCAGCATCACACTTCTAGACTTTAACCACAGCTCTCGGATACAAGGTTGTATAAGACACACTGCTCTCCAATACTCTGATGCTATTCTAGGGAGGAACAGAGAAAGGGATAATGAACTAAGAAATATGAGATATTAAGAGATGTTGTTTTCCTAGACAGTGAACATTATCTAAAGGCACTTAATTAAAGCAGCAGATCTGAAAAAGAATTGAATAGATTAGCCATTAAGTTAATGTTCTAAGACTAAGATGTACTTAAAGTTAGGGGGAAAGTCTTAGTAATGGGAAGGAAAAAAAGAGTATTTCCATTGTACATTTGAACATAGCGTGAGTTAAGCCTGCAATTTTACCTCACAATAATGTACTGGATACACACCAAGAAAGAGTAGTACCTATTTCCTCTCCTGAGACACTTAAAATCGAGTAGAAATCTAGATATCACTATTGTTTCACTATGTCTGACTCCTATCCCATATTGTGAGGTTCACTTGGAGGTGGGATTGTTAAGGAATGTTTCATAAAGGAGGCAGAAATTGAGTTGAATCTTAATTTATGCATAGAACTAAGGAAAATGGAGAAAATCATTGCAGGAAGAGTGGATGTTTGGAATAGAGCTGTGGAGTCAGGAGCTCATATAGTAAGCTAATAGAAAACAGAATTTCACTTCCATTTTCAGCATTATAACATAATGGATAATTTGAAAAACCCTATGAATGTAAAATACCTAGAAATGTTGGGATAAAATACAACAAACATTTATTTTAGACTCAGAATTGAACTTCTAAGAGAGGAAGAGAAACAACCAAGAGTCAAAAGTGAAAATTAGGCTAAAATCCAAAGTAGAAGCTGTTGTAGACTTCATGGCTGCCTCAGAAAGGTTTCCCAATCCTGGTGACTAAAAGAACTGAGTATTAGTGGTCATGTAACTATACAGCAGAAAGCATCACACAAAGCCAAGATCAATCATGAAAGGTGGACATGAGAAAAACAAGTAAACTCATCTATTTGGACCTGAGCTTGAGTGAGAAAAAAGTCTCCTCTTCGTTTACATTCACATGGATTTAAAGGTCAAATATGCAATCTGCAGGTACTCTCAGAGACCCCAAATAGAAAATACCATAAGTAATTGGTATTGATGATATTATGCGAAGACATCTGTCAAAAGGAAATGAAACTTCTCAGAATTCCCAGAGAATAAAGACTTACCAAACATGAACTCAAGGGGCATAATTACAGTTAAAAAAACACATGGGGAAGGATCAGTAAAGTCTTAAACAAAATTAGATCCATGAGAACACCAAATAATTTACTACTGAACATAAAATGTTAACACATATATTTAAAAATGCTTAGAGAACAATAGGTTGAAACGTGAAAGAACAATATATATTTGAAAGATAGTTCATAATTTTGAAAAACACTTATAGAAATAAAAAAAATTAAATTTAAAATCCAAGGGAAAGCTTAAAAAATTGGCTACTCTAGACAATAGCTAAAGAGATACCTAATAAATAAGTGGTATATATTAAAAGAATTATGAAAAATTAGCACAGAGACACAAGAAGAAAATTTTACAGGGTCTTGGAGGACTGAATGAGAAGTTTTTATATATATTCAATTGCACTTCTGATAAAAAGATTCTATATAATGAGAGAAAGGTAGGAGAAGAAAAATCGCAGATGTTTTCCAGAATTGAAAAGCATGGATCCTCAGATCAAAGGAGCCTGATAAATCTTAGGCAAATAATAATAATAATGATAATAATAATAATAATAAAGAATCCATAGCTAGTTACACCATGTCATAGAAACTGCAGAACACTAAATACAATAAAAATATTTCAAAAGCAGCCTACGATAAAAGCAGATTTTCTCCAAAGGGCTATAATTAGAGTGACTGTAAACATCTCAATAGCATCATTAGAAGTCGGAAGACAGTAGAACAATTCTTCCATGTACTAAGAGAAAATACCATCACACAGAGTTTTATTCAAGGGAAGAATATGTATTTTAGTCAAAACAGCACTAAAAAATTTCCATCAACAGACCTTCAGTGAATGAAAAAACTTCTAAAGCATTAAAACTTCTTAGTTACTGAGAGTAAAATTATTCCAGAAAGCAGATAAGAAGCTCAAAATGTACTAAAGCAAAAAACTGGTTAAAATTTAGACGACTCAAACAATCACTGATGGTATAAAACAAAAATAATTATTAATTCAAATGGCAAAAAAATGAGATGGAAGAATATACTAGATATAAATAATATGTGAGAAGGAGAGAATGATTGTAGGTAAGTATACATGTTTAGTTTTTAAAGGGCCATCACTAAAAGAGTGGAAATAAAGCATTTAAATTCTGTAGTGGAGGGGAAATGAAACAGAAATGGAATAATCCCTCTACCAAAAGAAATTTTTAAAGGTAAGCATAGGAAAAGAAGAGTAAATAGAACACAAAGGAACAAAGGCTTCCTCACTTAAAGTGTGAATCTAAATTAACACAACCATTCAGAAGAATAATTGGCAATATATTAAAAATTAAGTTGTGCAAACCCCACGACAAAACAATTCTATCCCAAGGTATATAGACTGGTGCAATACTTCTTTCTTTTCTTTTTTTTTTAAGATTTATTTATTTATTCAGTGAGAGAAAGACAGAGAGAGAGAGTGCAGGGGGAGGGGCAGAGGAAGAGGAGAAAATCTCAAGCAGACTGCACTGAGCTGGAGCCCAATGAGGGGCTTGATCTCATTACCCTGCGATCAGACCTGAGCTGAAACCAAGAGTCAGATGCTTAACCAACTGTGCCACCCAGGCACTCCTGGAGCAGTACTTCTTAAACTATCTATGGTTAAAATAACTTTTAAAATGTGTAATCCATTGCAGAACAACAATGTTGCAAAATACAAAATTGTATGGGTGAATGTTGTAGCAATGTCAAATTGCTGTAAAGGTTTTCAACTGCTTACTCTTGGTGGTTGTACTTACCTCATCATAGACAACTAGTAATTCATTGACTGACACTGACCTACACCTACTCAAAGTGTACACTGCTATATGGAAAGTCTTGAACCCATGCATAAGGAGAAATACATCAGAGTAATCCCAGTAGCATGGTTTATAATAAGTAGCAAAACCAAACCAAACCAGCTAGCTAAATGTTCTCCAAAGAACAGCTGAATAAATTGTGGAATATTTATACACGTAACAATATTTAATGATGTGAATGAATGAGCTGGAAGTAAATGAATCAAAATGGATAAATATTTTAGAAAAACATAATACGGAGTGGAAAAAGCAATTTGCAGAACACCTGACATGTGACAGTATTTTATAATACAAAATGAGGCTGTTTTTGTGAGGATTTCACAAAATTTGTAGTGAATTTGTAGTGAATTATAAAAACATGCACGGAAATGGTAAGGACCAAATTCAGGATAGTTCCTAGTGCTGGGTGGTGGAAAGGGAAGAAAATGCTGTTGGAGAGGGTTCTTGAACTTTGTATTGTTATACTTCTTCAGTTGAGTAGAAGTTTCATTATACTCATGATATCATTTTTTCTCATTATATCTTTTTGTATGTTTGATAATTTAAAGAGAAAAAAGATATAATGAACAAAATTTTCTTAAGTTGAGAGTTAAAATTATAGCGATCTGGTTTATTGTCAGCAACTATTCAGATCTGCCATTCTCAAACGTACTTAAAGAATCTTGTTTTTCACAGTTTACAGAACTTCAAGTTACATGCAGTTAATATTTCAAGCCAGCATAAGTATATCATCTGTGGCTTCTGGTCACTTGCACTCCTTGTCGAATCCTACTCCTACACAAAGCGAGTGTTTTCTAGGCATCCATGTGCCTGGAGCCCATCAGAGATCTTACGGGAAGATTCTACTAAGCTCAGGGAAACACTGTGCCTGCCACATTCGAATCCAAACTTAACTGCTATACACTTTTCATTTTCTTATTCAGCACTTCAAACATTGTCTACAAACATGTTAGTTGTAAAAAAAAAAAAAACAGGCAATTGCCTTACTCAGCTGACTGTTTACATAAAAGAAAAAGCATTAAAAATGTATCACTCAAGGGACTCAATTAACAACTTAGAAGTACGGAGAATTTGGCTAGTGGTCAGTGTGGCTTGTCTATTTTTTCTTAGCTTCTCCTGAGGGTTAAAAAAATGTATTAAGGTTCTCAAATGTTAGGTAGCAAGGCAAAATCATAATCCTACTTTAAGAATCATATTACTTCTCTGTACACACAGAAAGTCATCTATCAATTGTTACTTTTAATTATAATTGCTTATCATTTATGCAACACTCTCTCAATGCACAGTAATTTAGAGCCGTTTTATTTATTGTTAAGTTAATGAAACAATGAGCTTATTAAACTATGCCATTGCTTTACTGTATTTTTTTTCTTTTCAAAAGATTGTGATCAGCAAATTGTTTTAGCTCTGGGACAATGTTTATGAATGCAATTATAGTTGTGAACGCACATGCAAAAATGTACAAATGACCCATAGTAAATACACTGGCAAAAAAAAAAAAAGTACAACTTATTTCCTGAATTGCTTATAAGTTAGTTTTCAAGAAATTAACAAAATGATGATTTCCTATTCACACTACAAAGTCACTAAATTTGAGATAGGAAAGTTGCTGAGATGAGTTTCTAATACTGTGGTTTCTAAACTACCTTCAAATCCAAAGTGTTGCTAGAATGGAATCAGGCATAGTTCTTTAAAAATGCTGAAGGTTCTGATTGTGTACTGATTCTGATAGGCATGGCCCATCACCCCAGATTTGTCCACATTAGTCTGATCTCTCCTTCGAAGTTCAGTTTATGACTCATGGGGTAAAAGAGTGAAATTTAATTCACTCAACTCAATTCTAACTCATATATATTAAACAAACCTTGTGTTTGCTATATGCTAACTTATATGGAAGCTGAAAATGGGGCAGGTGACAGCCTTTCCTTATCATGACTCTTGGAGACATTTGGGGGAGACAAGACTTGGGAATGCTAAATCTTTTTAGTGAAAAAATAATTACAAAATGATATGTCATATCTGGTGGAGAACAGAAATAACCTGGGCTTTAGAAAAGTTGTATTCCTGGGGTGCCTCTGCGCTTCGTGGGGAGTCTGCTTGTCTCTCTCTCTCTCCCTCTGCCCTTCCCCCTGTACTCACCCTCTCTCTGATAAATAAATAAATAAATCTTAAAACAACAACAACAGGGAGAACAGTGTGGAGTCTGCTTAGGATTCTCTCTCCCTCCACCAGTCCCCCTGCTCTTGCACTCTTAATTAATTAATTAATTAATTGAATCTTAAAAAAAACACCAAACTTGTATTATTGTCCTCATGTGTCACCAACCAGTTGTATAACTGTGGTCAAGTATCCCTTTTAACTTCCCAGATCTTAGTTTCCTCATTTGTAAAATGAGCAAATCAGATGGCATGATGTTTAAATTCCCTTCCAGTCTTCCTACTATCCCATCGATTTTCCTGGCCTCCTGTCCTTACATAGGATTTGTCGATGGCCTCAGCCTCACCTTCTCTATACCAAGAAAAAGGGTGGGTGGTGGGATGAAAAGGGAGCCACACAGAAATGCAAATTCTGGAAAGGTCTTTAGAGAAGACATCTGTCCTGGGGTTTCTCCTTGATATGAGAAAAATGTATAGTGATAGAAAATACTTGTACAATTTATATTACAAGAAAAAATGATTTCAAATTTTAAAAATGAGCATTTTTTTCCCTCCCAAAATGCCACTTACTTTTCTGCTTAAAAGTATAGAGATTCATTCTAAAGAGGAAAATTCAGTAATCGTCTCTGCCTGCAGTGTGGCTTCAGGTTACATACTCAGGGTTGTGTTCTCTTCATTTTTGTAAATGTGCTTCGCAGGCTCTACACAGAAGTCATAGTCCTGGAAGGTGAAGTTTACGGTGGTTTGCGAGCCAGTGAGTAACTGGTAACTACCAGTGTGATTGGAGATGCCGGGGTAGGAAGGAAGCATAGCAGAGACTGATGTCTTGTCTTTAAAAACTTTGAAAAACCAAAGCATTCAGCCTTCAACAGCCGTTCAACTGGATCTGACGATAGAGGAAGGAAGCACAGGACTGAGAAAAGCTGAGCTGAAGTTAGGATTCTCAAAGATTGTTAATGCCGGTCTCAAATCAGATGTACAGAAATTGTTTGGAAAACACTTCAGTGGCAAACAAAATTAGTCTTACATTTCTGATGGATTAAATGGGTTACTCAGTGGGGGGGCAGTAGGGGGCACAGTCAAGAGAGCGTGTGACTCTTAATCTCAGAGTTGTAAAAAAAAAATCTCAGAGTTGTAAAATGGAGTCCTACGTTGGGTGTAGAGATTACTTAAAAATAAAATCTTAAAAAAATGTTTTTCTTTAAAAGTGTTATTCATGTACAAAAAAGTCAAAATTTTATGAAATTTGATGTGAATTAGTTCTAAATAAAACCTATAAAATGACTATAAAATCCAATTCATAAATAAGGAGAAAAATTTTCTGCATTTACTAAAATGATATCCATTTAGAATATTTTTCTAATTTTTTTTCTCTTTAAAGTTCTTATATAAATTTTAATTCTGATATTCACAAGCATAAAATTTAGGGAGTATTTTTAGCACTTATGTTTATTTTTACAATTAACAAAAAAAGAAAGAAAAAGAACCAATGATAGTATTTCTAGTTAAACCAAGCTTTAGTTAAGAAAATGGACATTATTAATTTATCCCATCAAGCAGGATAATGAAGGGAAAAAATTGATTATATTTTTCTAAGTAAATGCTACATAATAATAGTAAAGCAATTATAAAGTCACATACTCATAAATTATTGCAGCTGCATGAGATTTATCTGCCTCTTTCCCCAATTATGTAGTCTCAGGCTGCTGCATTTTGTAAATGAGAGTTGTTCAGTTGTTTTGGAAACAGTATGACTAGCAAAGACAAAACCAAAGTATTCTCCTAATCCCTGATGGGGTTCAGGGCACCCTACCCAAAATATGGGACCTTGGCATATTGAATATATCAAGCCAAAAATTTTTGAGAAATGTCATGTGCAGGAAGAACTTCCTGACCTTTCCCTGAAGTGAGTCATAAAACCCTCATGTGAGAGGTGTCCTCTCTCTACCTGGGAGAAAGGAGCATCCTCTCTCAGAAAACAAAAGGGACACAGAAAGGAATCTGAACAAACAGGCCTTGTGAAGTCCTCCCCAGTTTACTCGACTTAACTTACACCCTTTGTCCTATCACACCTTTACCCTCTTCATGAAACCTAGCCATAAAAACACTCAGATTTAACTCTTTCTTTTGGTCTTCATTTCCTTATGAAGGCTCTCATGTCATGAAAAATTTACATTAAATACATTTGCATGTTTTCTTCTGTTAATCTTTGTCAGTCTAATTTTCAGAACCCAAGAGGGTTAAGGAAAACTTTACCCTCGCCTATATCCTTAACACTGAATTTTATAACACAGATCCTACAACATCATTAAATAAGCTAAGTATTATAAAATCTTTATCTTGCAGATCATTTTAGAGGACAGGCATGTGCACATGCTCACACACACAGATACACACGTGCACAAGCTTACATCGAATTTTAGTTTAAATATATACAAAGATATCATTAGATAAAAAACTCAAGAACAGATTTGGAAATAAAACTACATATATCCAATTTTACTTTGGGAAGATGAAATAATCTATCTAACTTTTCAAACTGTAGTCTTTCACGAACTGACACGTTTGCTTTAGAAATTCTTTTGTGATTTCATTTTCATGACTCGCGATCTGTAAGAATCTATGAGTTTATGGTTTCAGATGTTAATGGGTTGATGTATCAATTGACTCTTCTCTTTAACTGAAGTAGCTTAATAAATGTCTCCGAATCACCTCTGTAGGCACCACAGGAGGTGTGGAAAGCTGCTCAGGACAACAAACTGATTGTGTCACATTATCATATAGGTTAATTAGACAGGGATGTGAAAGAGTAGCGTAGCCAGCTTAGGAGACATTAGAGCCGGCAGTTTGCTATCATTCTTTAGCATGTTCACTCACACAGAATTTGATTCATTTCTTCAGTAAACACTGTTAAAATTCTGGCATGGGTAAATTTCTCTTCTAGGCACGGTAAGATATACAGAGATGAAAAAGAAAAATGTTTCTGTCCTTAAGGATATTACAATCTCAGCCAGTTTTTGCTGAATATATACCTCATTTGCCTACCTATTTATTTATTCATTCATTCAATTATTCTTAACCAATTATTGTGTGTTCAGAGCTGCTGTGGTAGTCTATTCAGTCACTAACCCTGGAAAGTACAAAGTTATTGTTTAAGAAAAAGAGGATCTTCCTTAATACATATGATATACTCTACTTTATTAAAGTATGTCCCAAACAAATAACAAGGCCTGAAAAGATACTGCTAAGAGAATAAGGACAAAATGAGAAAATATCAGAATTTTGTTACCTATGGGCAGTCAGGACAAAAGACCTAAGGCAATACTGAAAAGTTCTTTGAAGGAAATTGATTATATATTAATTAATTATAATTCTCTCTAAGATGGAACAACAAACAGAATTAGACCTTTGCTCTAGGATACTCAATTTTTCCAAAAAATAAACAAACAAACAAAGAAAAATGAAATCCCTAGCCTCCCTCTAAAAAACCCTCCAAAATCAATGCCTGATGACAGCTGACCTATTAATGTTTTGCTCTGTGATGGCACAACCAGAAAACAAAGTAGAAGACATTTTGTCCTCCCCCCAAAGGGATCCTTTTTATAGATAAGCCAATATACATCCCTATCATTGATGAAATAATTCTCTTTTTCTCTTAAGTATTTGCTGACAACTAAAGACTTTGTTGACAATTGCAAATTAATCTTCAGATCCTGGAAGATGCTTCACGGTAATTAAACCACCTTGTCCCAGAAATCTATTGCAGAGCATACAGCTTGGCAGTCTAATTTGTTATTATCTATTATTCAACCTTTATTTATCTTTATACCTTATTTTTAAAAGAACATAAGGAATTTACATAAAAATATCTAAATTAAGTATAATACCTATTAACCTTTAAACTTTGGGGATTTTACCACAACTTGTCTATGGAGTGCTGAGTACAAAGTACTGGAAGACCTGAGGTCAGTCCCCAGATCTATTGCTTTATAGTTTGTTGATCTTGCATTGAACCATTATACGTTCGCTCTCTCTGTCCCTCCCAGAGACAGAGAGACAGAGAGATAAGTATAAATATTGGACTCCATACTAGACACTGTCAGTGAAGACGTACATTCCAAAGTCTCTAAGGTCCCTTCTATAAATTTAACGTCAACTTGGTCCAGAAATTCTAAGATGCATGCAAAATCACTTAAATGCCAATGCTTTCAAATGTGCATTTCCTGTTTCCTATGATTATTAGGAGATGACACAACTTTCTTGGCTTGCCTTTTTGATCCCTAAATACGGTATTTTTAGATAGTAGGCTCCTATTTTCTCTTTCAGATATTTTTCTTCCAATTTTTCTTCCCTGTTATTGACAATGCCATTTCCCAAGTTCCCTAGATTTACAACTGATGCCTACTTTTGAGATCCTTTATTCATTATATTTTATTTTAAATCATTTAAAAATTCTATCAATTACCTCTCTTTGAGGTCTTATGGATCTGCCTTGTTATTTGTGTCCTACTCACTAAATAATAGTCACCTCATGTTTATATAAATGGTAAAGCCTCTCACAGTTTTTCCTGCCTCCCTTTACTCCAGATGCCAGGAAATCATAATATAATCTTCCTGTCACAGACCCTCTGTCACATAATTCCTTTGCTCAGTAATATACAAGAAATCCCTAGTACTTAGCATAGTATAATATATTATTCAAACTGGATATCATGCTGGGACAAAAGGCATAAACTGGAATGTCCCTGTCATTTGAGACATACAGTTACTCTAAACAGAAATGACCCAACCTCCTTCCCTGACTTCCAAATGCCTCCACCAATTAACTTATCACAACCTATCTTCCATTTCACACATATGTGTGTGTGTGTGTGTGTGTGTGTGTGTGTGTGTGTGTGTGTACGTGTATTGTTCTGGTTAAGCATTTTGAACTTACACTCATAAGATATTGCTAATTTTGAAGCATGTAGCTTCTGCAAAGGCAATTCTATAATTTTATTTTGAGATCTTTTGTTTTTCCTCTGTTTCAAATCCTGGGTAAAAATTATCATAAAAGTCAGAGAACATGCAAGGATGATCCATAGAATGGGGGAAACTAAACGCGCGGCCCTGCTTGCAAGAATCTTCTAGCTCATGAGGAGCCAGAGAACACAGGCACTCCTCTCAACTGAACTGCTCCTTTTGCTCTGCCACACGTAGGAACAAATTTCTCTCATTCTGTGTTCCCAAGTGGGGGAAGGCAGGAACCTTTTGTAGCTACTCTCCTCCTATATATGCTTTTCTAGGATTGTGAAAATAATGTGTGCTTAATTTGTCTTGACAATTGATTACACGCTTTTAACTGTGTCATTCTATTTATAAAACTACACGTCTACAAAATATATTTAAATCACAGACTTCAAATCACTAAGTATCATATTCCATACCTACTTAGTGCCGGTAGGTATATACATAGAAAAAAAAAAAAACCCAAAAAAGATTAAATTTTATTTAAGTTTAAATTTTAAATTTTATTAGCTGGTTAAATTTCTCCGCAAGCTGAAATCGTATGTAAAACCTCCTTTGACATAAGAGGTTGTTGAGTATACAAAGTAGCCATTAACTTTTGTTTTAGCAATGAAAGTCGGTTATTTAGTTACATTTGTTGAAGAATCAGTTTGCATTATCCTCTGTATCACCATCAGTTACATGCATAGCACAAATATTTCTTTTATGAGAAGAGTCACCAAAATACCAAAAGATAAAATTGCTATTAAAGGGTATTTTCCTCTTGCCACTTCTCATGTGAGTCTTTTTAAAGAATATTCAGTCTAATTTCTCTCTTGATATATAGTTTGCTATTCTATTTCTGCAAAATGAGAACATTCTGTTCTATTCATTCTCCCACTTACTTTTAGAAACTGCAGAAAGGCTTAAATTAAACTCCTAAAGAAATTAACTGCCATTCTCATGCACAGTTATCAAATATACAACACTCCTGCGTCGGCTGCTCACAGGAGTTGTGCCATGCTGATGAGAGCGAACAGGTCCACATTCACGTAAAACAATCAAAAGTGGGTCCGTAGCATCCCTTCACATGACGATACTCAGGCTCCTGATCACAACGGAGCGTACAGAACTGAATTTGGTTTGTTTGGCTCTAACATAGCTGTATTGGTGATTCTCTTATTGCCAATCGATTGTAAGTATCATCAAATAGATCCTTCGAAGATGGAGGATGTCAAATGAGGTTAAATTAGTTTACTCTCAATACAGAATAATTATTATTAAATATCTATATGTCAAAGGAGGCTCTTTTCATTTCAATTTCATTTTTTCTTGGGCATGGGGTGAAAGACAGGATTGATCTCTGTTTTCTTCTGTGTCTAAAATTCTGTCTTTTAAGGCCTAGACTTCTGGGATGGGAGAGTAAATTCTCCTATTTATATTTATGTATGTGCCACTAAAAGCCCAGTTGTAATGGGTCATAAAACCTGGTCATAGATCTCTCAAGAATAAAAAGTTCTGGTTACAGATGCCCAGAGAATCGAAAGTTATCAGGGATGTGATTAGCAAACAAATAAAGAGAGCTGATACAGAATTTATGCACTGAATCTTGGCTTTGTCTCTCATATATTTTATTTCATGGATATTTTTTGTTCCATGGATTTCTATTCTGCAAAAGGAAGGGACATTGGAAAGCATTTCACATTTTTATCCTATGATTCTAACCATTTGTGAAAAATACTAGTCCAAAGATGGAAAAGAGCAGGTTAACTTCTTCTTCAGAGAAATTCCTGCATTATTTATGGCTGAGATAGGTAGAATATATAATATGGTTAGAAAGAGTTTTTGTGCTCGAAAACTTTCTTCACATTGTAAATCGTAAGGCAGTTTGTGAAAACTTCATGGATTATCTTGCTTTGTATTCTGAATTAGATGAGGTGATTGTACTAGGGGATGGTGATTCTTCCATAACAAGAAACTAAAAAAGTTCTTATATCTAGGTTTTTTTTTAAGCAAATATTTGTCAATCTTTTACAGCTTACCACATTGAGTTTTCTAAAATGTTTGTATTTTGCTAAACCATTTTTTAGAGATATTGCATATTATAACCCGTCTCTTGCCCTTTTTGTTAGTCCATTTTTAATATTAGCAATTTCATATAGTTTAAAATAATGATGAAAATTTATACTCAAGTAAGATGTACATTATATATTTTCTTGTTAAAGGATCTGATATGTTGACAAAAATAAACTAATTTGACTCCAGAGCTGTGAGATATATATATGTATATATATAGCCTATATATGTGATATATGTGAGATATATATATATATATATATATATATATATATATATAGCCTATTACTATTGTAGGCAAACACTGAAAAATGCTGCTCTAATTAAAATTCTTCTTACTCTGATTTAGTGTAGAGATTAAGAACATGGACTCCAGAGCAAGACTACTTGTTTTCAAAACCCAGATTTATGAATCAGTCATAGCACCTTGAGCAAATTATATAATTTCTGTGCCTCAGCTTCCTGTAAAATAAAGATAATACTACATACGAGGTTGTGATAAATATTAAATGAGCTAACATTTATAAAATTATTTGAATAGTGAATGCACCTAATTTACACTCTGATTGTGTTCATTAATATCATTTATTTTTGACCCAATAATTTGGGGAGTCTTTAAGAGGTAGGATAACACACAGATAGGAGTAATGACTGTAGGTCACAGAAATCATGGTTAGAATCCTTAACCCATATATGTTTCCCTATTTGAAAAATACTTATAAATGCAGAGTGTAAACCCTGGCCTATTATTTGCTACTGTGCAATGCCCTTTTATTTACACGCTCTTACCTCTCTGAATTTCCAGGAGCGTGTTCAAATTCTAATGTTTCAAAATCAGAGAAGTCCTTATTTCTTTAACCATATAATCTGTGATTTTAGGGTTGCTATCACACACATCTTCCCAGAATGAGGAATTGTAATCATTTTCAGTAACTCCTTATACAACAACCTTGTCAACTCCATTACCAGTTTCTAAAGCTTCTTTCCTGACCTCTGTAATTCCACTGTGAGTTATATAATAATTCACTACATTGTATCAAAGTGAGTTTCAGAGAGTTTTAAGCAGCATGGTGGTTAAATACTTAACTCTTAAATGTAACTCCAGGGGTTCAACCCTGACTCTGTTACTTACTAGTCCTATGACCTTGGGCAAATTACTTCACTCCTTGTGGTATCCATTTTCTCCTCTATAAAAGGAAAACACTTCCTGTCTCATAGCATTGTTGTGAAGATTAAATGAGTAAATGCAGGCAAAGCACTTTGAACATCACCTGGCACCAGGTAGGTCTTCAACAAAGGTTGCTCACCATTATTTTCTCACCTTCTATAAGTAGGAGCCAACAGGGGTGAGACAACTAGAGGGAATTCAGAGTTTTAGAGGCACAACTGCTCTAGGCAGAAGCAAGGCAGAGGCAGCAAGAGCCCCTTTTAAAGAAAAAGGTGCTGTCCAGTTATTACATGATTAAAAACAATAGAATTGGGTAACCAGAAAGAAAAGTACTACAGGTATAACACATAACAGGGTTTTTTGTTTAGCTTTCTAGTATTCTGGTATGCATTAAGATAGTAAGGAGAAAGAGCTGCAAGATCCGAGAAACATTGGATAGTTTACGTTGGAAAGAGGAAAAGCTCTAACAGAAGAGAAGAATTTATCAGGAAAGATAGGTGTAGGAGCTGAAGTAAAAAGGCCTAAACTGATTGTGTGTGAAATAAGAGAGAAGGAGAGTCTTTGCTCACTTGGGGGAAAGAGGTTTCTGAAAAGTCTTGCTGTGGGAATCTTAGTACATATCTGAAATTCTTTTAAAAAAGTTCTTATCGATCAAGTGGAGTTCATTTGAATGTGATGCTGCCATAGAGCTGGGACTTTGGGGCAATCTAGTTAAATCCTGGTTAAACCTTTGGCGTAGTTGTGGAGTGCTATGGACATGGGGGAATTTTATTTATATTAATATGCGGTTGTTGAACTCAATTTCCAGTAAAAATATACTATTAATATAGTATGCAGTTCACTTATACTCTCACATACAAAATGGTAATTGTGGGAAAAACAACTGAACAATAATGTTGCAAACATAAGCCATTTGTTAATTAAGATAATAAATATTTAGAGAACACAGAGTACCTACAGAAAGCTTTGACGTATTTGAATGAAGGCCCTATATGAACACTCAGCTTTATAGTCTTTGTAATACATGTCCAATGTCTCATAAAATAATTATAATATTAATATTAATCATAGAACAGATGTTAAAAATGAAAGATGCTATTATTTGGTAGAAAAGAGGAGTAGTTAACATAAAGAGAGAAAACCGGATTTCTGAACATCAAGAAGTAGACTAATAGGTTTGCTGTGATTGAAGAGCCAAAATTTCTTTTACCTACAAAAATGAACGATTGGCATGTATGATATATGGCAATCTAAATACAGTTTGATGAGTAATGGATGCTGTGATATAACAAATTCAGTCATAATATCTGAGCTGAAATTAATTTACTGATTTTTCTGAATTGCAGGTTGGCAGCACCATCATTAGGAATAGGTGCTATCCATCACTGCATAGACAAGTTCATTCCATACCCATTATGGGTCATTATTAAAGATTCATGTAATTACAGAATTTTTTAAAACTGAGAAATACTAACTTAGCCTGTATAGCAGTACCAGTTGTAGACTTAAAGACAAGTAATTAAAAAGTCAATTATCAATATGGAAAATACAGGAGAAATAAGCTGGTAGAACTTCAGTTTTTATGCTGGACTATTTTTCCAACACCTCAAGAGTGAGCTGCCTTTCTTACTCTATGTGGTACCAATCAAAGAAAATAATTTAAAATATATATTGCCATTGAATACCTACACTGTGGCCACTTGAAAGAGCATGCTCATAGAATGCTCTCAAATAAAAATATTTGTTGAATTAGTGAATGAATGCCCTTGTAGTCCTGAAAGAGGCTTCTCAGTCATATGTACTGTTTGACATCTATGGGGAAATTAAAGTCTATCCTCTCATGATTTGCTAGAGACATTCAGCCTGGGGAACCTGATTTTTCTGGCATCTGAGAATATTGAGAGTGCGCTGCAATCTAGAGTTGCTCAGGGCTTCAGATTCAAGTAGCTGCAGTTATTGGAGGCAGTTCATGCCTGGTGGCTGATTTGTCCATCTGTCTGTACAGTAATTGGTGTCATAGACAGGGTGACATGGTGAATAAAATAGCATGTCTGACCCAGGTGAACATTACTTATCAATGTCATAGTTAAATAATGAAAAATATAAAATTCAGGCACAGTGAAACTAAATTAACATGTATACAGTATTAAATAAACTGTATTCCTAAACATGCATTCCAACAAAAAAAACTGAGATAACTAAAAATGTTAATTTCTTTATGAGTAATAAATACTTAGATAATATGTAGTGTATAGAAATAATTTAAAATTATGGCTAAATATTTTTAATGAAGTAAGAAATGAAAGATTCGAGACTGCCAGTGATTTTCATCTCTCATGGTTTATGAAATTATAATGCCTTTGACTTAAAATTACTAAGGAACTTGAGGTGGCTTAGTGGTTGGCCCAGACTTTGGAGAAATCTGGCTATGACATCTGTCACTGTATTGATTGCTAGAATAAATCTGGTTAATTAAATGATTGACATAAACAATATTTAAGTGTTTCTAGTGAGAAAAATTCTTGAAAGCAGGAACTATACATTTTTCTCCCTCTTTAGTCTTACTTTAGCATAGTAGTGACTTGTACATAATACATATTCAGAAATTGTTCATCAAAAGAATGACTGATTTATTGACTGTAAGATTTAGGGCAGTCACATATTATATGTATACCACCTTTGCAGTTTCTATTGAAAGCATCAAATTGCGTATAAAGAATGATAAATTAGAGGTTTTATAAATTCAAGACACAAATGTGTACCCACATATTCCTCTATATTTCCAAAGTTTAGATGATACAGAAAGAGAGAAAGAGAGAGAGAGAATCTCTTCAGGAGAATATTGGCATAAAGGGGAAAATACATTTATTTTCTCTTAATTGGTGCATCCATAGTAACATAAAGATTTTCCAAGAAATGTGGTACTGGAAAAAGAAAAGAAAAATTTCCTCTGGTTTTGTTGTTGTTATTGTTGTTATTGTTGTTGTTGTTGCTGTTTTGTTTTGTTTTGTTTTTTGAGAAAAATAGAGAAAGGGAAGAGGGAGGAGGTGGCAGAGAGAGAGGGAGAAAATCTTAAGCAGTTTCCATGCCCAGTGTGTGAACCAGATGCAGGGCTTGATCTCACAACCCTGAGATCATGACCAGAGCTGAAATAAAGAGTCAACACTTGAATCAAGTGAGCCACCCAGGCACACCACTTTTCTCTGTTTTTGAAACATGCCCTACCAGGAATCATATGGAACAGAGAAAACAGGTTACTGATGCTGTAAAAGAGTAGATTGTTCATCCTTCCCTATCCTAGGCAGAGATGTAATATTAGCCAGAAATAGAGAGAGAGTCTTCAAGCTAAAGAGTTTTTGTGATTCTCTAGTTTCTGGTGTCTTATTTCATCCTTTCCACATGCTCTCCTTCCTCTGTGTGAGGTGGGGTACACTCATTCCTCTTTCCTTACAAAGAATCTTTATTCCCAGAGAGACTTGCTTACAACAGTTTGTAGGCATTGCTGAACATGGGACCAGTATACATTTTGGACCTCAAGTTTAATGAATGGCAGAATGTATAAGGTTATCATCTCTCTTGGGGTGTGGGATAAGGTCAGTAGCCACATGGCATTATAACATAAGGATTGAAACAAAGTAAAAATCAATAAATGCAACTCCCTCTCTGCCCCCAACCCCACCACACGTGAGTTTTCTGTAAAGCCAGGGACTGAATGGTGGTGTGGTGGTGTGGGGGTAATATAAATTTCCCCCATGGGCCTACAGAAGATAGCTGGACCATGGCTAACTTGCTCATCTTACCAATGGACTGCTGAATATGGAAAATACCCTCATGCAAGGGTTCTGGTGACTGTTCCTAAGTGGTTATTCTTTCACTAGATCACTGACACAAGAGACTATGATTGAGATGCTTCAGTTGAACAAAGACAGTTACATAACAGAGCCAGTGGCAGAGACCAGATTGGTTAAGGACACTAGCAGAGAAGTAACCAACTTGCAATTTCTGTGTGCTCACTTGTCAGTGGACTACACTTCCGCCCCACTGCCCTTGTTGTCAGATGAAGTATTAGCATAGGGCCTGGTGCAGTTTAGAATCTGGCATGAGCCAGGAGGAGGAGTAATGCAAGCTTAGAGCCAGTGAGTGTGGTGCTGGAGCCACCATGGCTCTTACGAGCTCTCAAGACCTGATTTTGCACAAATTTTCCCAACACAGCATTCAGTGACATTGTGTTGGTGGCTTGAAAGTGGCTGTGATGGGAATATTTGCAGAAATCAGAAAGTTACAGAAATCAGAAAATATTATATGTAAGGAGGTTTTATTTTTCACAGAGCTGATTATTAAACATTTACCAGCACACTACTGTTCAGAGTGAATTCTTAAAAGACAGGACATTGAATTATAAATAATGATAGAGATAAAAATACTAGAATCTTAATTTATCCAAGAAAGACTAAATTATAACCTGGAAGAATTTTGGATTGAACTATTTTTAGTGACTGAGATAACGTAAGTTGTTATTTTGGGTTCCAGAGGCGGAAAACACCCAGGTGATGACAACATCCAAGCTTGGCATGGGGTGAATTATCAAAGTGAAGTGGATCTGAAGGTCAATGGAATTGAGGCAATCGAGGAACTCTAAGGCTTAGGGCCTGGAAAAGTCACTCAAAACAATGGTAAGAATTCAGATATGTGTAAAACAGAGTTGAATTTTCCAGACAGAGAATCTGAAGTTCCTGTGGGGAACCATTTGTATGGATAAGTAGTAGTCATAGGATGTGTGGATCTAGAATTTGAGGGAATATAAAGTTTCAGGATAAAATTCTGGGATTTAGATTCATTGCTATGACAGGTGATGGCATAAACCTAGAAAAGATCACTCAGGAAAAGATACGTAGTTAAGAGAAGGAGGTAACTGTGCTAAGGGTAACACCTATAGGAACATCTACGACTAAGATGGAGAGAGGATGAGAAATCAGGAAAGAACATTAAAAAGAGACATGAAAAAACAAAGATGCCACAAAATAGTTTAAAAAATGCAATGTCATAGCCAAAGGTGAAGACACTGGCTTTAGCAATTAGACGTTGTTGTCATTTTCCTCGGAATGTACAGTTGTTTCAGGAAGTGGAATTAGAAGATTAGACAATAAAAACACTGAATGCAGATCACCTTTTTTTAAAATATCATGGTGTTATCAAAATGAATGAAATGATTAAGTATAGATTGGCAATATTGGTGTAATAACAGATTCTAGGCAGGTTTAAAGATTGGATCAGCCAGGGATAATGGCACCCACAGGAAAATGATCTTTAAAAATCGAAGTCTCTCATCAGCAAAGGTTCTGGGTGAAAGTTTTGATTTTTTCGAAGGGAAAAGGTACAGAATTAGGTGAGAAACCTACAAGCAATTCTGCCAGCCTAATTTCTCAGATTGGGTTCCTGCTAACTGGAGACTCCTGGCATGGCTGCAGTGATTCTGGACATCACTGCCTGCCATGGGACCTTGAGTTATCCCCATCCATATTACACCCAGTGGGGAAAACCACTACCAGTTGATGCCAATGGCAGTTGGGACCACACCAACCTGGGTTTCATAGCTGGGCCTCAAGGACACCAGATTGGCAAACTGAATAGGTTTGTCCTGGTTTTTCACTTAACTCCAACAAGTGCATTTTAGGCAACTGAATTTTGTTGGGTGCCACTTAACTGTGTTCTGCCAGGGTTGTACTCTACTTTCATCTGGTGGGGACCTGTAGACTGGGAAGCTTGCCCCCCAACACCTCACTATGGGTGTCACTATGTTACTAGCTCAGTGCTTTATATTGTTCTCTGCAAGTTGAAGGAACTTGCATTTTTCTTTTCTGTGTCTCTGTGTATCTTTCCATCAAACCACATCTTCCTGGGATAATTGTACATAATGGAAGTTAAAAAATGATGTACTCTTTTTAGAAGCTGGTCTAACAAAGTCCAAAAAACTAAGGAAAAAAATAAATAGCCTCTCATAACAATCTGGAGAAAATTTGATCTGAACTGTTTCTTATAATTGGATAGATTTAATATCTAACTCCTAAGAGTGAAGCTGAAATAAATTTATAAAACATTATTCCTTAATTTTAACTTGTATGATTTTTAAAAACTATTGAATTTTCTACAGTAAAATGTGTAAAGAAAAAAAAACAGCTTATATCTATCTATCTATCTATCTATCATCTATCTATCTATCATCTATCTATCTAGGACTGGGGTGACTGCACCAACTTTATTTATTTATTTATTTATTTATTTATTTTTAAATATTTTAATTATTTATTATTTTAGAGAGAGGGAATGGGAATAGAAGTGGGTGGAAGGTCAGAGGGAGAGGGAGAAGGAGAGAATCCCAAGGAGACTCTGCGCTGAGCACAGAGCCTGACATGGGGCTCCATCCCTATGACCCTGAGATCATGACCTGAGCCAAAACCAAGAGTTGGACACTCGAATGACTGAGCCACTCAGGCACCCCCAAAATAGCTTGTTTTTAAAACCACAGAATAACATGAGTCCATTTCAACGTCATATGAATTGGTAAATATAGTTATAACACCCAAAAAAGTATCTGAAACATTAGAAAAAAAGAAGGAACTAAAAGAAAAAAAATTCTAGATCACAATGAATCATAGACAGAATAAAATTAATAGTCCACTATCAGGAAAAAAATTGACATCACAGAAAATGAAAAAACTAACAGGATTTAAGAAGAATGTAAATGCATTATAGTTCATTTTATGAAATATGAAATGAAAGTATTGCAAGGAATTGTGTTTCAAATGTATTAATTAAAATAATTAAAACAACAGGGTGTTCCTTTAAATGTTCTTTTTTTTGTAAATTTATTGAACAGAGTTTTTCTCTCTATTTTCCACCACCTGCTCCACCTATTTTTCAGGCATTTATTTCCCAGGCAAAAATTTTAACGTCCCTTTCTCTGATTGAATGGTCCCAGCATAGAGAGTGGTTTTGAAAGGGGAGGAGTCTCCCTAACCTAAGTGAAGATTATCTATTAGAAACAAAAAAATAGGGGGCACCTCAGTGGCACAGTTGGTTAAGAATCTGACTCTTGGTTTCAGCTGAGGTTGTGATCTCAGGGTCATGAGACTGATCCCTCCTTCAGGTTCCACGCTCAGCTCAGTGTGGAGTCTGCTTAAAGACTTTCTCTCCCTTTGTCCCTCCACCTTTCAAATAAATAAATAAATCTTTTTTTAAAAAGAAACATACAAACAAAATCATACTTAATGGTTAAATATTACAAACATTCTCATTAATAAACACTTGGGACAAAACTATTCAATATCATACACAGAAAATTTCATTCATTCAAAAAAAAGATAAGTAAATGAAAGTATAGATATTGGAGAGGTGGGGAAAAGCTTTTAATATTTGTAGATGGTAAAATTATCTAAGAGGAAAACGCATATGATTTAAGTGAAATAAATGGTAGTAATACAATTATTCAGCAAGATAGTAAGTTCACCAAACTCAATAGCTTTTCTATAGAGCATGAATATCCAATTAGAAAATTTAATGGGAAAAGAATATCATTTGTAATAGAAACAACAACAAAATGAAATGTTTGAGGATAAATTGAAAAAGGAATGTTTAATGATGATGTGAAGAAAACTACAAGTTTACTGAATTTGTGGTCCTAAAAAATGTTTAATAATTAGAGAAGTACATCAAGTCCCAGGATTTAAAAACTGGTTTTTTAGGATGTCAATTTTCCTCACATTACTCTATAAATTTGAAACAATTCCAATCAAAATCTCAACATAGAGAACTTGATGAGTTATTCTAAACTTCATAAAAAACGGTTCAGAAAAGTAAGTTTCATTTTTTTATTTTTTTATTACAATTAAACAGCACTTTTAGAAAAGTAAGTTTTAAAAGGGATATTATCCTAAATGAGATCAAAAATAGGAAATAAATCTATAGTAATTAAAACAGGGAGGTTGTCTAAAGAGTAAATAAATCAGTGGAAAAGAACAGAGTTCAGAAAAAGACCTATGAATAAATATTAACATAGCTTTAATAAATGACATTTAAAAGTTTTTAGAAAGGATTAATTATTCAATAAATAGTGTTGGGATAATCAGCTATTTAAAATGAAATAAAATTAGATCATCTACCATGTTCAAAGCTAACAAACTTTTTATGAATTAAAAATCCAAATGCTAGATAAAAATACAGGAGAATATTTTTATAATTATGCGAAGAAAATCGAAAAAGAGGGGAAGACTTTCTAAATAAAATGAAAAACCCAGAGCCAAGAAGGAAAAATCTAATAGATCTAACTAAAAATGAAAAAATTTATTTTACAAAAGACAAAAAAAAAATCACTGCAAGTAACTATCTTAAAAATATTTGCAAGGTTCATATCAGAAAGAGAGTAATATTAAAAATCATGATCTGTAAAACTACATAACAAGGATGTTATCCTTTATTATTTTTAGCTTACCATTTATTGAGCATTTTCCTCTGTTTTAGGCAACGCACTAATGTCTTACACATTTTTGAATTTGTCATGTTAACCCTATGACATTTATTTTTTCAAATTTTCATTTTGAAGATAAGAAAACATAAATTTGGGTTAAATAATCAGCCTGAGGTTGCATAGCTATATGTGCACCAGCCAAAACTTAAACCAACACTTAAAAGTCTTTTAACTGAAAAATCCCTAATTCTATGAATTTATCTTTGTGCTGATAAAACCTTTTGTTTTTTATTATAATTTAATTTTTTCATACGTTTATGATGGTAAAAGCTGAAAGACTCTATAAATGTGCAACTATTCACTAATATTCATGTATTTACTTCATTTGATGTGTAGCATGCTCTCCCTGCAACAGATTAGTAATATTTTCTTCTTGTTTTTTGGTGTCATTTCATATAACCCTTTAATTCACGTGGCATTAATTTTTGGTATACAGTATGAGGCTAAATCCTCAACTTATTTTTTTTCCAATGTAAGTGACCCCTTCCTGGGAATTCATCCATTTTATTCTACATTTTTATGTGCCTATACTTGTACCTACATTACATTGGTTTACTTATTGCAGCTCTATAATTTGTCTTAATATTTGATTGGTCAGGCTCATTATTCTTATTTTTCAAAGATTTCCAGAGAATTTTGTGCAAATCTTTGATTTTAAAAAGGACTATGCTTTTCTACAATGTTTATTCTTCCCATCCAGGAACAAGGTATGCTGCCTTTGCATTAATTCAAGTTTTCTTTAAATATGATAATTTATATACATTTATGTAAATGTCATAATTTTCTTCCCATAGACCCTTCACACTTATTGTTAACCATTTTCCTAGATTACTTATTTACCTGTGTTTGTGTGATGAAGGAGTTGTGTGTGAGATAAACATTACTTTAGTTAATGGGATGTTTTCTGTTTAATCATATCTTATATTTGTTGCTCTTGTTGGTTGCCATATAACTACCTTGTTTTCCATTAGCAGCAGCAGCGAAGACTGTATTTTATATCATTCAAATTCAGTAACCATTTTAACCACTAAATACCAGGTTCTGTTCTAAGAGTATGAAGACATAAGTAAGACAGGAATCTCTTCCTCAAAAACGTGCAGAGCCTGGTAGAAGGGCCTGTAACCTTTATATGAAGGGATGAAGATTAATGACATATTGATATGGGACAGAAAAATTATCAGTACCTATATGGAATAAATGGAAATTTTTTAGGAAATCACTCTAAAAAGCCAGCGACTATACTAATCCTTCAATATCCTCGCCGTACTTAGCACATTATTTTACCCTTAACAACAACCCAGTAGTAACAGCCACCATTTACTATCTCTTATGTGTCAGTCACTGCAATAAAGACTAAGCATTTTGTCATTAATCCTCCAAACAACCTATCAGATAGGTATTTACAATTCCCATTTCACTGAGGAGGAAACAACAGGTCTGCATGTTTAGTGTTCTATTATGCTCTGCTATAGACACAGAATCAGTAATTATGAGGTGGATAAGTAATAGTTGGTGATTGCAAGTCAACAAGGAAGACTGGTCACTTAACTAACCTGAAATATGAGACTATTTTGAGACTACTGAGAGAGGAGACAGATGGTAGTCAAATTACTAAAACAGCAAATTACAAAATCAACACCTTTTATTCTCTTTACTCTCTTGCAAAATGTAGCACCACACTGCCCAACGTGTGGCCAACTTAATTTTACATTTAAATTATTTAAAATTAAGTAAAATTAATAGTGCAGTTCCTCAGTTCCACTAGACATATTTCAAGTGCTTAATAGCCACCCGTGGCCAGCCGTTACCAAATTAGGCAGTGCCAAATATTTTCACCACAGAAATCTCTGTTGAACAGTGTTGATTAAGCACATCTAACCCAGAAATCACATTCCAAAGTTGCTCTATAATTTCATTTCTTCAGTGAATATTTAGCATGCATTACGTACCATGACATCAGTTAGGCACTGGTTTACAAAAACCGGTAAGACATGGTCTCTTTCCTTAAGTTTCTCAAAGTCCAGTGGGAGACAAAAGTAATAAAATTGTCATTCTTGGGAATAATAACTAAAAATAATAGGGATAAAAATAATAGGTCTAAACAAGACTACTTTACTTTTTGTGATCTCTTTCCCTGCCCAGATGTATAACTGTTACCTACATCAGATTGTTCTGGGTGCTCCAAATTATCTATTGCCTTAAGATTCTACAAGTCCAGTCCTGATTCTTGACCTTAAAGTTTTGTAAATCTTGGTGCTGGTTTTACACCCACCTACCCAGGCCCAGAACTGCTGCCTTGGTAGCATACATCTGAATCACAATTTCTACTAATTCTTCCTAGATAATAACTTCGTAGAGAGTGATCTAGTCACATCTTATTTGTCTTTGTTACCTAATGGAAAATAGAAAATCTTGACCTAGAATTCTCCTCCGTTCATTTTGTATGAAATAACCACTGATAAAATTATCAGCAAAATAATCTGATTCTTTACTGCTAGGTATTTGAAATTTTATCACTTGTGAGAAGCTGCTGGAGAACACTTACTCTTTCCCCATGTAAGAGAAAGCTTGCCTTCCCTATCATTTTTCATCCATATACCAGAAGGGATTTGGGGAACATCTTAATGCCACAAAAAACTATCAAATAGGTACCCTATGTGGCTCTCTTTTCACCCACAGTTAGTAAGAATAATTTTCTTCCTCACTTTAAAAAACACAACAAAAACTCACTTACTTTGGCTGGAATAGCCATTCCCATTTCATTAGAGCTTCCCTTTTGCACCTGCTTTGATTTTGGGTAATTTAGAATTCATGCTTAAAATGTCTCCTTTCCAAAGTGATGTTTAGTTGTACTTATTTAGCACATTTTCCTATTTGGCAGCAAGAACATTTTATCGGGTGGCATTATTTCATGGAGATAGCCTAAAATTAGTACTATCAAATGAGGGGTAAATCAGAATCTTAGCCAAAGATGGGAACACAGAAGAAAAGATTAAATGTATCTAAAACATTGATCTTCTTTTGAGGAAAGATTTGTCACTGAATGTTGTCCAGCTTTTACCTGAATCATTATGTTTGTTTGTAGAACATTCATTACAGATGCTGCCAAGTACTGTCAACCGAAGAGCCAATGTCATGTTGATGGCTGTTTCCTGCTATTTGTTGGACCCTCATTGTGTTTCCTAGTCCATGCAAAATCTGCCTTGGCTGGATTCTCACATTTTCTTTTTCTCAGTGTCTAGATAAATTTTTCTATTTTGTTTCCAGGTCTAAATGATTTAGGACTCCAGTACTTTAATGCCAAAGAAACAAATAAACATGAAAATTCTGTGACATGACATAGCCATATTTTGGATCATTTAGAACTATCTAATATGTTTCTTCATATTACATATGTCAAAACACACAGTGAATTTTTTAATACACTGACTTATAGTCAGTTGCTTTTTAGATTTTTTTTTTTATGTAAATGGGAGCAATATATGCCATTGACATGAATGGAACCAAATAATCCCACTAGATTAGCTTATAAATTCCTTGAGGACAAGAAACAAAGCTGCTCATTCTATTTACTTCCAAAGACCCAAGTCTTTATTGTGCTTGACAAAGCTTGGCCAGATACATGCTACTGAGTAACAGAGCTTGTCTTTGTCATTTGCAGTTTAACTCTCAACCTCTACCTTTCCCCAAGCTATTCCTCTGCTTAATCTAGGGCCACCCAGCTGTCCTCCACCTCTTCATCCATTCTTCTTAATTATAGAATCTTATAGAAGGGGTCTCTCTTTAGGGGATTCATTAGGGCCTCGATCAGGAAGAATCAACAATTTTTTATTTTTCACATTCTTCTATTACTTTGCCTATATCAAAATGCACCTCCTCTGTGTTTTCTGGGTTGGTCTCTTGACACTTGATAGTGCCATTTTCCATGTTATCTGTTAGGAGGACTCTTATTCTTATATACTAATCTGGAGACTTCCACATTTATGGCCTCTCTGTTCACCACTTGATCCTTTATGGGACCTGGTCCTCTGGTCTCCTTGGGCAGGGCCTGTGGGTTGAGGCAGTGAATCCCCTTGCAGCTTGCTAGGTAAGTATCTGCTTTGTAGACTATCCTTTGGATCACCTTGCATTAGTGGAAGAAACATATTAGATAGTTCTAAATGATCCAAAATTTAAACTTTATTCTTTAATCCATTTGACTAGTTATAAAGGAGAAGGATGGTTGTAATTTATTGGCCCCTATAGACCTGAATATTAATATTATTAGTTTGCATGTAAGTTGATGAAATATCTAATCTGTCATCTCTCTTAATGCTCCTATTTGCATTATGTTTTGATAGTTCCATGTGAGAAGCACAACATTTTAATTCAAAGTGGGTACTATGATGGAGGGAACTCAGACTCAATGGCAAGCCTGTGGGAGAACATTTTTGTAACAGGATGCACCTTCAAATCTTATCATTCAAAGGGAACCATACCCTAGCTATAGGTAGCATACTTGAGGATAAAGTTCTTGGCTACTTTATTTTTGTTACTGAGGTGGTAGTTCCCTCTGGGGGTACACTCTGAATACTTCTAGGTCCACCTTCAAAAATCAGGAGTTAAGTTGTAAAAGTGCTGCTGATCAGTGGAAAAACCTCACAAAGGGCCAAAACTGTCACTAGAGGTATATAAATTTAGATTCTGCTTCAGACTGGTACTCTTGGGAAAGGATTTGTGCTCAATCATCAGTTGAATTTTTTCTACTAATTTTGAGTCCATTTTTCAAATGCTGATTTGAATGTCAAATGAGGTCATCGTATATACATTGCTATTTGGGGTCCTTCTAACAATATAGTAATGACTGGAGCATCTAGCAAAATAGGTTTTTGCATTTTGAAAGCAGAAGAGCAATTTACTAGCAGTCTCACTGAAACCTCAGTGGGGTTGAGGGGAATGATCTTAATCCCCACCCCAAGGGACATTTGGCAATGTCTGGGGACATTTTTGGTTGCTTCAACTGGAGTAGGAGGTTCTATTGGCATCTAGTAGATTGAGACCAAGAATGCTGCTGAACTTTCTATAATTCATAGGATAGCCCCCCATAATAAATAATTATCTGGCCCAAAAATGTTAAAGTGCCAAGGTTAAGAAACCCTGAATTAGATGGGTAATAGATGTATATGTGGGAATATACTAAAAATACCTTATAGGTTACCAGTAAAATCCTATCCTGTCTTTAACCTTAGCCTAAGCTCACCTTCTTCAGGACACTTCTTTGGCTGGCTGCCTCAAATTCAAAATAGCACTTAGTCTAGCACACATTCAATAATATATTAATTTATACTCCCAGATATCAATTGAGTCACCAGCCAGAGAGTGAATGTTTACATGCAAAGACTGTATATTCATTGGGAATAGCTCCACTTTTCTAGAATACATTGCTGATAGTCACCAAATATGCTCAGTAACTCTTCCTTGGCTTTGCTTTTTTGGTCTTAAATTCTGGTTACTTTTAAAATTCATGCTTTTATTTATGCCTATTTCAGCAACTCCTCAGAGATAATGATATGACACCTTGTCTACCAATAAGATTCAGTGAGACTGCTAGTAAATTGCTCTTCTGCTTTCAAAAAACCCCCTGAACTAATAAGTGTGTTTAATATGGTCAAAGGACAGAAGATAAACATATAAAAACCAATTCTATTTTTACATACTAACAATGAGCCAAAATTAAAATAAAAATGTCATTTCTAATCACAAAATATATATGTATTTTATTTAGTTTTTTATTAATCGATATTTTATTATAAATAAATGCTTAAAGGGGAAGATGGAGGCAACATGGTGGAAGACTGGGGGACCTTGTTTCTTCTAGTCCCTTGAATTTAGCTAGATATCTATCAAATCATTCTGAATACCTATGAATTCAACATGAGATGTAAGAAAAGAATTGCTGGAATTCTGCAAAAAAAAAAAAAAATCACCACTTTTTTGCAAGGTAGGAGGTGTGAAGAAGTGAATCTGAGGGAATATGTCAGAAGATAAATGGTGGGGGGAGGGAGACTCTATAAGCTGCACCAGAAAGTGATATAGCCCTGGAGTGCAAAATGGGAACTTTGAGAAGTTTGCTCCAGTGAGAGATATCCCCACCTGAAAGGTGCTCAGGTGGTGAAGAGGAGCAGAATTCTAGGTGGGACAGTGTGGTCTCAGGATTCCTGGGGTCACAGAAAGAATGGGAGTGCCTGAGCTGGCAGAGTTCCCAAGCATTGGAGTAGGGAAACTGGCTACAGTGAGCAAGCCCGGCAGTGGGCTCTTAGCTTGGCTTGCCATAATCCATGAAGCAAGGCAGGATCAGGCCTGTGCCGTTCTTCCTCCCCCAGGAGGACTGGCATGGGTGTGCACCACAGAAGTCTGCAGAATTTGGTCCACGCAAAAGTGAAGACTGCTTTTCCCTGAGAGTTTACTGAAGAGAGGTGGCCCTGATCTTTCAGCTCCAGGGCTGGAGATTGTGGTGCTGCTATTTTCATTTTCATCTTCTAAAGTAGCATCTAAAGTCTTCAAGGAACAAAAGCCACATAGAGTAAGCCGAAATAGCTTACACTGAGTCCAGCCCCCTGACAAGGGGCAGTGCAACTCCACCCAGCCAAAGACACCTGAGAATCAGCACAGCAGGCCTCCCCTGAAGACCAGCTGGAACATCAGGTGAATACCAAGTTTATGGAGCACACAGAACTGCAAAACTCCAGTGCTAGGGAAAAAGAGTACATAGAATTCAAGGTTTTTTCTCATGATTCTTGTGTCTTTCAGTTTAAAATTTTCATTTTTTTTCAACTGGTTTCTTATTTTATCAACTCTTTAAGTCTTTTTTTTTTTTTAAGATTTTATTTGTTTATTTGACAGAGAGACAGACAGCCAGTGAGAGAGGGAACACAAGCAGGGGGAGTGGGAGAGAAGCAGCAGGCTCCCAGCGGAGCAGAGAGCCCAATGCGGGACTCGATTCCAAGACCTTGGGATCACGTCCTGAGCCGAAGGCAGATGCTTAATGACTGAGCCATCCAGGCGCCCCTTTAAGTCTTTTCTTAACTTTCATTTTTACATTTACATTTTATAGGTATATTCTACATTTTTGGCTTTCTTTCACTCTATTCAATTTTATTTTTGTGTATAGAGAGAGAGAGAGAGAGAGAAAGAGAGAGAAAGTTTTGTTTTCTTTACAATTTTGGGATTTAGTTTCTTCTAACAAACAGATGAAAATATACCTAGGATCAAGTGGATCATCCTATTTTGTCCACCTGGGATATTATATTCTCTCCTTTCTCCCCCCCCCCTTGTTTCTTTCTTTTCTTTTTTAGTGTATGACCTGTTCTGATTTGTCTAGTGTGTATTTCACTGGGGTCATGGTTGATATTTTTTATTTTGTTCTCTCATTCACCCATTCTTCTCTGGGCAAAATGACTAGAATGAGGAATCCACAACAAAAGAAAACAGAGGTAATACTCTCTGCCACAGATCTAATGTGGATATAAGTAAAAAGTCAGAGCTGGAATTCAGGATAAAGATTATAAAGTTACTAGTAGGGCTTGAAAAAAGGATAAAAGACAGAGAATCTCTTAGTGCAGAAATAAAATCTAATCAGGCCAAAATTAAAATGCTTTGAGATGCGGTCTAAAACGGATGTTCTAACAGCTAGGGTAAATGAGGCAGAAAAGTCAGTGACATAGAAGACAAAATGATGGAAAGGAAGGAAGCTGAGGAAAAGAGAGAAAAACAACTAATGGACCATGAGGGGAAGCTTTAGAAATCAGCAATACCATAAAGTGAAATAATATTAGAATTATTGGGGTCCCAGAGGAGGAAAAAAGAGAGAGAGAGACTGGGAGAGAAGGTATATTTGAGCAAATCAAGCTGAGAACTTCCCTAATCTGGGAAAGAAAATAGGCATTCAAGTCCAGGAGGTAGAAAGAACTCCCCCTCAAAATCAATAAAAATATATCAGTACCCCAACATATAATAGTGAAGCTTGCAAATTTCAGAGATAAAGAGAAAATCATGAAAGATCTCCTTACTCTACAGGGTTAGGAACATTAGATTGGCAACAGACCTAACCACAGACACCTGACAGGCCAGAAATGACTAACATGATACATTCAGGGCACTAAATGAGAAAAACATGCAGCCAAGAATACTTTATCCAGTAAGGCTGTCATTCAGAATGGCAGGAGAGATGAAGAGCTTCCAGGACAAACAGAAACTAAAAGAAACTGTGATCACTAAACCCCTGCAAGAAGTATTAAAAGGGATCCTGTACTCAAGAGAAAGCCCAAAAGTGAGATAGACCAGATACAAACAGAGACAATCTACAGAAACAGGGACTCTACAGGCAATGCAATGGCGTTAAACTCATATCTTTCAATAGTTACTCTGAATGTATATGGGCTAAATGCCCAAATCAAAAGACACAGGTTATCATATTGGATAAAAAAGCAAGACCCATCCATATGCTGTCTACAGGAGACTCATTTTAGACCTAAAGACACCTCCAGAGTGAAAGTGGGGAGGTGGGGGTGGAAAACCATTTATCATGCTAATGGACATCAAAAGAAAGCTGGGATAACAATCTGCATAGCATTCAAATTAGATTTTAAACCAAGGACAGTAGTAAGGGATGAAGAGGGATACCATATCATACTTAAAGGGTCTATCCAACAAGAAGATCTAAAAATTATAAATATTTATGATCCTAAATTAGGAGCAACTAATTATATAAGCCAATTAATAACAAAATTAAAGAAACACATTAATAATATTACAATAATAGTAGGTGACTTCAACACCCCTCTCACAGCAATGGACAGATCATCTAAGCAGATCAACAAGGAAACAGGGCTTTGAATGACACACTGGACCAGATGGACTTCACAGATATATAAAGAGCATTCCATCCTAACGCAACAGAATACACATTCTTCTCAAGTGCACATGGGACATTCTCCAGAATAGATCACATACTGGGTCACAAAGCAGGTCTCAACTGTTACCAAAAGACTGGGATTTTTCCCTGCATATTTTCAGACCACGATGCTTTGAAACTTAAACTCAATCACAAGAGGAAATTTGGAAGGAACTCAAATACTTGAAGGTTAAAGACCATCCTACTAAAGAATGAATGAATGGGTAAACGAGGAAGTTAAAGAAGAATTTAAAAAAAATCATGGAAACGAATGAAAATGAAAACACAACCATCCAAAACATTTGGTATACAGAAAAGGTGGTCCTAAGAGGGAAGTACATAGCAATACACACCTTTCTCAAAAAATTAGAAAAGTCTCAAATACAGAAGCTAACCTTACACCAAAGGAGCTGGAGAAAGAACAGCAAATAAAGCCTAAACCCAGCAGGAGAAGAGAATTAATAAAGATTAGAGCAGAAATCAATGAAATAGAAACCAAAAGAACAGTAGAACCAATCAATGAAACTAGAAGTTGGTTCTTTAAAGGAATTAATGACATTGATAACCCCCTAGCCAGACTTATCAAAAAGAAAAGAGAAAGGACCCGAATAAGTAAAATCATGAGTGCAAGAGGAGAGATCACAACCCACACTGAAGAAATATAAACAATTATAAGAATATATTATGAGCAAATATATGTCAACGAATTAGGCAATCTGAAGAAATGGATACATTCCTGGAAGCTTATAAACTACCAAAACTGAAACAGGAAGAAATAGAAAACCTGAACAGATCCATATCCATAACCAGCAAGGAAACTGAAGCAGTAATCAAAAATCTCCTAACAAACAAGAGTCCAGGGCTGAATGGCTTCCCAAGGGAATTCTACCAAACATTTAAAGAAGAAATAATACCTATTCTACTAAATCTGTTTCAAAATTAGAAATGGAAGGAAAACTTCCAAACACTTTCTATGAGGCAAGCATTATCTTGATCCCCAAACCAGAAAAAGACCCCACCAAAAAGAATTAAAAACCAATATCCCTGATGAACATGGGTGCAAAAACTCTCACCAATTAAGAACCAATAGGATTCAATAGTACATTAAAAGCATTATTCACCATGAACAGGTGGGATTTATTCCTGGGCTGCAAGGGGTGGTTCAACATTTATAAATCAATCAATGTGATACATACATCACATTAATAAAGAAAGGACAGGAATCATATGATCCTCTCAGTTGATGCAGAAAAAATATTTGACAAAATACAACATCCTTTCTTGATTAAAACTCTTCACAGTGTAGGGATAGAGGGAACATACCTCAATATCATAAAAGCCATCTACGAAAAGCCCACGCAATCATTTTGTTTCATTTGCACATTAAGAAAAAGGACAATAATCTGGCCATGCAGAGTACATCTTTCAAGTGGAACTAACGACTCCCGAACTCAATAAATTCTACTAGGTAGGTATAAAGTATGGGAGATTTTTCCTTGATTAAATTCTGGCTTAAGCTCTGCCCAGTCTCACTACAACTACTCTGTTCAGGTTTTCTGAATGTTCGGCAGTGATGGCTCCTGTCTAGACTCTTAAAGTGCTCACTGGTAGCATAACTCAGAGAGTATAGTAATCATAGCAGCAAATACATATCTACTAGCCCCTATATGTAAGGCAACTTGCTAGAACACAGTGCTTTTTGTATTATTATCTTGTCTTTTAATTTTTATGCTAATTTTTATTTGCACATGCTTTTTTTTTTTTAATTAAACAAATGGGTAGCAAGGCCCTTAAGGTGAATTCTTATATCTGAATCTTGTCCGTGTATCCATTATGACTCTATTACAATGTCTTATGTGCAGTAGGATAACAGCATATATTTTTTGAAATAGATGATTATAAGATTCTCAGTTTAGTTATTTACACTGTCTTCTCAGGAAAGGCACAGAATACATTGTGGGTTCTTGGAGGTGTGTGTTGTCGTCAGTATTTGAATGATTCGGGAAAGATCATATCTGCTGCCAAAATGCTTCTTTGACTTGTATCATACTTTGCTGCCTCCTGGGAACAAGAGAGCAGCAGGCAGCAGAAATACCTGCATGCATCTGCTGGAAGCCACAAAGAAGCCTTGGGGCTGCAATAACACTTGCTTCACTTAAAGTCCACATCAGCATGCAGTTGTTTTCTTGCTGTTTTAGAATGGAGAGTCGGGAACCAGGAAGCTGATAACCAGGAGGTTACTTGGTACTAGGTAGCCAGAAAAGCGCTAAGTAATAATGTACCGGAGATCACAGAATGTGTTTACTGTTATGCTGAAACAATTTAACAAGGAAAAGCCTAGCGGTCAAATTACGAGCATTTGGGGAAGTGTAAGATGAAAGAACGCTTATGGTTGGAGAATTTTAAAAATACTTTATGGAGTGAAATGGAGAGAAAATAGAAATATTTATGCAATTAAAACTTGAAACCATACACAGCTCAAGCTATTACTGAGAGGAACCCCTGAGTTAATGGGATTTTTTTTCCTTTGAAATATTTTAATGACTCTGAGAACTGCCCTGCCAGTGTTTTTATGGTGATTTTTGTCAAATAATGTTAAACCAGCTTACTTTCTAATCTTATTGTATCAATCAGGGCAGCCAGTTGTCTCAGAGCATCCCTAATTGATGATCGTTCAAACTATTGATTTTGTTTTAGACACCACTCTGAGCAATTTATTAGAACATATTTGCAAAAAAGTCTCCCAGAATATGCTGCTTCACTCTAACTACACAGTAAATAGAGGAATAAATTTCAGAGTAACTATATGTAAAATTTTACGGCTGAAATGAAATTGCATTTACATTATGGAAAACAAAGAAAAGCATTTAATTATTTAAAGAAAAATGCTTAATGAAGCAGATTGATATACTATCCAATGAGATTTATCTGCACCTGCAAAAATAATGGTTCTGACTCAGAGGATTAGCAGGATTTTGTAACAAAGTTCAAACTTGTTCTTCAGGGAACCAATGGTGTGGTTCCTGTTTATGAGCTTGAAGTCACCACCATTCTCCTCTTTTTCTACTTGCTACCTTGTCTACTGTCTGCATTTTCCTCTCCTCCATCATCTGCCCAGGGTTTAAGGAAGTTTTTTGGGGTAACTACAGGAAAAATAAGCTTGAGAAAAAGCATGGCATCTGTGCTATTTACAATTAAATTAAGCATCCCCAGTCCTTAGCTCTGAAAGGAAATCTCAGCAAGCAAAAAGTCATTTGTATGAGAGGAAATTTTTGATGGTGCGTCCTTTTAGTGTGTCAAGGTATTTTTTTAAGTGAAGTTGTCTGTATAAATAAAATAGTTAATAGCAACTAATGATCACAAAACAATATTCTATAGCTTTGTACATTGGATCTAATTGTTTTTGTCGCCCAGAAAGTTCCGTTGGTTTCTATGACACTATGTCTACGATTTTTTTCTCAATAAATGGTGAGTTAAACCTTCCTGTCCTGAGTATAACCAAAAAGGCAGCACAGTGATTTGAAATCTGACTAATATTAGGGTTTATCCAAAGAATAAATGTAAGATTTTAGATATTAATATCTCTATAATGAAAAATAATAATTCATTTTAATAATTAGTTATATTTCGTTATATTTAATATTTAATAATTAGTTATATTTAAGCAAAGTCATAACTCAAAATAAGTTTTTTTTTTGCTACCTTTGTGTCATATACACTTTGCTTTTGCTTTTCTAAATAAACTGACACAAATGGCTTTCCTCAGCCATTTCTTTAATTATTTTAAATATTTTAATTATTTAATTATTTTAATTTTTCTTCTCTGAAAAACTTTGAACATCCTTATGACAAACACAGACTACACTCAATAGATTGCTTTATTAAAGATCAAATACTGTTGAATGTAGCAAATATCTATTTGACTGAGGTTTCTTGACCCTAGAAATAACAATCTTATAAATACAAGTTAGTCTTTCTCTCTGTTTCTCTCTCTCTCTCTCTCTATATATATACACACACACACATATATACACATTTATATACATTATATATACATTTGTATATACATATATACATACATACACACACACATATATATATACATATGTACCCGTATTTATGTATATATATACATATATACATTTATATACATATATATACATATATATACATTTGTATATACATATATACATACGTATGTAGAAATCCTGTATTTAATTTCTAAAAATCATTAATACTTTGATTCATATTTAACTTGTGGCACCTCACAATTAGTAAAACTTTTCTACTCTGTTTTAGCAAAACAATCTATGCTTGAGAAGATTTGTTGTGTTTTGTTTTTAAAGACTCCCTGTGGTATTATTGTGTATTGCTTCTATTTGATTGAGTTCATATTTACTGAAGTATTTTTATAATGTGTAATTTTTTATTACTTTTTAAAATTTCACCATGTAACTAGGAAACAACTCTCTGTGGCTGAGCTCATTTGCAATTTTAATGAGCATATACTGTATATTACCAGCTCTATGACTATTAAAAAAGGATACTGCTCTTTTTAGGTATGGAAAATATTAGAAAAAAAAATGTATCTAAATTTTCTAAGGTTATAGACATGCAAATTTCTCACCTATCGTCCTGGAGCTTTGTAAAAGAGGCTAAGTCAATTTGTAAGTTTTCACTATGCCTTGGGCATTGGAAGAATGCGCATCAGTATTCCGTTACTTGAAACTCTCTGTTCTCTCTCCCACAGAAGATCATTTAGAGTTTCTGGTAACATCCAGAGAACGTATACATTCCAGGGAAAGCTTCTACACTGATGCTCCGTGAGACTATATAAACTCTGTGTATGACACATCTCTCAACTCACATAAATCATCTCTTTTTCCTAGGTTGATAAGCCATGACAGTTAATTTGTCCGTCTAATCCTAGAAAGATATAAATGAGTAGTTTCTAAACACTGCAAGTACTCCAGGAGTTTAAGAAAAAGATACGCATTCAGTGTGATCAAAGTGGACAAAGACTAGTTTTGTCAACGCAATGTGTACAGCAAAACATGCAATAAATACAGAAGGGCTTCAATTGTGGCATCCCGGAGTCAAAAGGCTGCTGGTCCCAAGGAAAGAAGATGGGAGAATCTCAGTATGTGTCTACCTGAGGGCACATGGGGCCATGTGAGTTAGTTAAGCAACTCCTGGCCCCACCTGTGGAGAGAAATGCTATTCTCTTTGTTCCAGGCTCCTGCACTCCCTTCTCAACCAGGACTCTGACCTGTGTGTGCGTATTTGAGTGTGTTTTGAGGGGACAGACATATGTAATGCATATAGTAAAACACTGTAACTCTTAAAACATATGAGCCTTTCATAGTATGTTTGACGATTTTCTTTTTAAACCTATGAGAGGTCATTCCTAAACTTGTGTTGTCAGAATTTACCAATTCTTCATATTGCTATTCTTTCTCATAGTTTATAGTACATAAGACTATAAACTCCTAAAGAATAAGAATGAAGTTGTATTATCATATCCTTAGTTAGCTTGCCATGGGCAGTACCCAAATAAGTAATGAATCAGTAATGTTTCATAAGGAGCAGTAAATCACAGAGGTCACAATATAGGATCTGGAGTCAAACTCCAGACAGATTATTATTGGCCAATACCATGTTCAATAAATGCAGCTAACAAATGACCTATTGTATACCTGTAGTGTTTGCCTCTAACTAAACTTTAACCCATTGTGCTAAGCCCTCCACAATCTAGTCTCCAATATATTTCCAGCTGTATCTTTCTCTAGTTCCTTCTATGCCTGTTCACATTCACAGAACACAGAATTCTAATGTTTTTGCTTATGCTCTTCTCAGCCCAGAACATTCTTTCCCCATAATTCATATCTTAAAATCCATCATACTATACATCAGGTCAACAAACTGGCCTGCAGCCAAATCCGGTCCTCTGCCCATTTTCTGTCTAGCCCACAAGCTAGATATTACATTTCTAAACAATTGCATTTTAAGTAGTCATATAAGTGCTTACATAATATCTTCGATTTTGCCTGTTGGCCTGCATAACCTTAAATATCTACTACCTGGCCCGTTATAAAAAAGGGCCATCTGTGCTTTAAGTCCAGATTAAATGCCACCTTCCTCATGGAAATTACCTCAATTCTTCCAGGTGGGGGAAAATGTCTTCTTTATAGTCTCTTCAATAGATTATTAAGCAGCTCATTTGCTTTTCTCTACACGTAGAATGCTCAGAAATGTTTCTCCAGGTTTTAGCTGAATATGCTTTTCACATATCATTCTTATCAATGAACAATTAAACATATAGGAATCATTTGAATACCATAACTATTAATTCATAAATATTATTGGTAGGTGACAGGAGGGAGTGTTTATAAACTCTCTATGCATATCTGACATTTATTTACATAGTATTGCTAAAACTAGGCCTAGAATTCAGTATATGTTATTAACATGTTTTACATATTTTTATTTTTTAATTTTTTTTAAAGATTTTATTTATTTATTCGACAGAGAGATAGACAGCCAGCGAGAGAGGGAACACAAGCAGGGGGAGTGGGAGAGGAAGAAGCAGGCTCATAGCAGAAGAGCCTGATGTGGGGCTCGATCCCATAACGCCAGGATCACGCCCTGAGCCGAAGGCAGATGCTTAACCGCTGTGCCACCCAGGCACCTCTATTTTTTAATTTTTTAAAGATTTTATTTATTTATTTGCCACAGAGAGAGAAAGAGAGAGAGCACAAGCAGGGGGAGCGGAAGAGGGAGAAGCAGGCTCCCCACTGAGCAGGGAGCCCAATGCAGGGCATGATCCCAGGACTCTGGGATCATGACCTGAGCCGAAGGCAGCTGCATAACCCACTAAGCCACCCAGGTGTCCCTGTTTTACATATTTTTAGTGTAATAGTGTAACATTTAGTGTAATAGTGTAACATTGTAAGAAATACTAGTATTTATGAGTGTTTATTGAATGATTTTGGGTGCCTTTGAGAATACATAAGTCTTCAGTTTAAAAGCTCTAAAGATGTAAAAACAGCTGAATCATTTAAAAGAACTTTGAGAAACTACTGAAGGCATGTTAACAATATAAAACAATAACAATATTAAAGGAATCCAAGTCGACAATGACCCTAAAATCCTGTGATAGAGTGGGAAAGATGAACAAGAGCACTAAAAAATAAGTAAGCTAGTTGAATATGAGAAGAACAAGGAAATTCCTTAATATTGATCAAATAGAAATACTGGATGTTGATAAGCATCAAATTGCAATCATCATGGAAGGCCTTGATATGGAAAATAATGTTACAACTAAGAGATGTTGAACATATCAAACAAATAAATGAAATTTATTTAATTATCAAAAAGTTTTATTTGGCCTGCAGTCTCAGACATCTATTCTCTTATATAAAGGTGTTTATAGGGGATACACGCAAAGCAAAAGCCCAGAGAATCTAAATAAGAGAGCAGCTGAGAAATGGCATTTGTATTTGTGGCATCAATATCCATTCAGTGCCTGGAAATGGCCCATATGAGTTTCAAATACAAAGCTAGAAAAAAAAGACTGTGTTGATATTTTATTAATAACTATTAAGACTTACTGCAGCAGCTTTTATTACTAGAGGGTGAGTAAGTACTATACTATTTGCTAGCCTTTTTCCCCAGCTATGATTTTGAGGTTTTCATGTGCAGATAGTATGTATTATTTATTTATTTCTATATTTCATCTGTATCATGTTTGTATAAAGTAGATACTCAATAAGCTTTTTCAAATAAGTGAAAAATGAATTGATGAATTTTGAATGAACTCTAACCACCCTTATACTCAAACTGAAGTATGGGTGTCTTACAGATAACATGAAGATAGCAAAGCTTAAAAAGTCACATGATGCTTCTTTCCAAAGCTTTAATTTTGTTAAAACATTTTTGGTTAAAAAAACACATAGAAATAAAACAATTATGTATTATGTAGTAAAGGATAAAACTTGCATTAATTTTTAAGTTGAAAAACAAAACTTCCAAGATATATATAGCTTGCACAAAGGACTTTTTTGTTGTTGTTGTTACAACTTGCAGAGATAGATTTTACTATCCTCTGCCATTAAGGAAATTTCAGTGGAAAAGTTTGGGATGTTTTAAGTTATGAGGGAGAAGAAAAATAGAGAGCTCAAACTATATGTTGGATTTCTGAATTTCAAAATATGAAGTCCAAATAGAGCTAAATGTGATACTGTAGTTTAGAACTATGGCATGTCAGCTTTGCCCCACCAGTACCTAGAGAGACAGAGGTTGGTCCTGGGGTCAGAAGTTCAGAGGCCTTGAATGTTGATTAAGATCCACCACTTAGTGGTTATATTAACATCTATCTCTGAGCCTTGTCAGCATTAAGGCCAACTTTATTTTAATTAATTAAGTAAGTAACCAAGTAATGGATGGATAATGGTAAAGTAATTAAGTGCTTGGGCATCAGGCATACCTAGTTCAAGTCCTGTCTTTGTCACTAACTAGAATTATGACTTTTGGCAAATTATTTTCAATAAACTTTATTTTTTCTTCATTGGTAAAATGGGCTTAATAATCGTATATATAAAACAAAGCAATGTAAGAAATAGAAGAGATAACACAGGTAGAAGACAGCACTGTACCTGGCTAAGGAAAGCATTCCATTAGTTTTATTTATTAGTGTTAAAAAAAAAATCCCCGATGAGGAGACAGTAGTCATTCCTAAATAATCTGCTAATAAATACTGGTATCTTCTTTAGAAATGTATGGTTTCCTTACAGCAGCAGTGTTTTCACATAAAGTTAATGAATGCTTAACAGCCTTTGCGATGCCTCCAGCTAATGTCTAACCTACTTATTAGGAAGGAAGCGCCAATAATCTGGCCCTTATAAAGGCTCTGTTTTCCTGGACTGAGAAAATTGCATAATTGCTGCTTTATATATTACTACAGAATAATTTCAATTATATGAAAATACTACAATTTTTAAAGTAGTTAATTGGTTACTTTACCTAAATTTATCCTTTCTAAATCATTATCTCAAATCCCAGAAAAAATATAATAAATGAATTTTATAAATGTGCTTATAATGTGGATATTATCATTAATAATCACACTCTAGAGTATCTAAGCTCAGTTTTTTAAAGTTACAAATAAGACAATATTAAAATAAAGTAATATAATTTTATATTAATTATATAATATAATGTAATGGTGATAATATGAATCTTATTGGCCATATAGCCTCTCAAGTCTATAGTGTCCGGTGAGATCATAATCAGATTTTTATAGTCTTCTATTCTTGATATCACATTTTAGAAGGGAAATCGATAGAATAAAATCCTCAGAGGAAGAGGCAACAGAAGATATAAACTTTCAAGGAAAGTTCACATAAGGAATGAGTGAAAAATATTAAGACTGGGTAAAAGAGAAGATTTCCCAAAAGCCGCAAGAGCTGCAATCAGAGTTGAAAGACAGTTGTGGAAGAGGAAAAGATTACTGTGATTTCAGAAGACAGAATAGGGACTAATAAATAAAAATTACAAGTACCATTGTTCATAAATGGGATAGACAATTTGGGAATAGTTTGGGGCTTCCTGTCCTTGGCAGAATTCCAGTAGAAACCAGATAATGACTTTCCTGTCATGTTAGATTGCTACTTCATTGGAATGATGGGCTGCCAAGAACGCTGCTCATTTTTAAGGCTTTGATTTAGTGGTTCTAGAACATTAGGCAACTGAAGTCCATTTATTTCTGGGCTTGAGCATCTCCAGATTTGTAAAATAAAAAGTGTTGGAGTGGGAGTGGCCCTCATATTGGAGGATTCTTTCCAAATGTTTCTAAGAACGATTATTTTCTGAATTTTATTTAATGAAAGTGTAAATTTAACCACTTTCAAGATGGTGATCTTAAATTTCCATGAATACACAGAAAGAATATCTGTTTCAATGAAATAATATTACCATTATGTCCAGTCTCTGAAACTGAAAAGCAAATACTCATTTAAATTAAAATGTGTTGAGCAAGAACATGTTTTTGTCATGACAATTTTATTTTTACCACTGCCTATATGGTTTTATTTGAGATTAATGAAGAGAGATTAGTGCTTGAAAAATTTTTCAACACTGATAGTTTATATTGTTAATAGGAGTTGTAGTTAGGCTGTCAGGTTACTGCACATCAGTACTAGGTAATAACAAAAAGCTATAAATACAGAGTTCATGTTTCAGGAAGACGGAAATTTCATTTAAGACTCTATTTCCATTATCAATTATTAAATAAATTCACCTGAGTGTTTTCTTCTTCTAATCTATTCAAAGACAAAGCCTTCTCAGAGAAACGTCTTTGTTATGTATGAATGGATTTTGAAATAAAACACCAAAGTCCTTTTTTGTATGCTGAAGATTTCTCAGAGATTATATCTGAATAATTATGTCACAAAGCTTTTTGTCTCAAGAAACGCTCACGTCTACACACATAGTAAATTTTTAGAGAACAAAAGTATGCCAGAAAAACTTGAAAATGATTTTTACTTTTAGCCTTGTAATAACAACTAGGACTATCTAGGACTATTTTGCTTTCAATGGATTTTTAAAACATCCCCTTATTATTTTGAAATCATTTAAATATTAATTCTCTCCTGAGAAGTCACATTGCCTGTGCATAGTAGTACAGCAAGCATTTTCTTGTTTTGGACACTGGTACACTAGGAGATTCCTTACGAGAGCTCCACGAGACAGTGGTAGAACCTGAGAATAATTAGTGGGTCTTAATTTTACAGTTCTGCATTGAACTGAAAGTCTTCTTTGATTAGCTGCCATTGAATACTTGTACCAAAAAAAAAAAAAGGTGGAATTTGCAGATGTTTGCAACTCAGAATATTTACTACAAATTAAAATGGATTCTGTTCTCCTTTTGTTGGGTCAGAGCATAATTAAACATAGCTGCAGTTGCATTCATCTACACAATTATACAATAATAATATATTCTATGTTAATGACACAGGATTATTTGATTGCATGTTTACTCATATAAAGTAATTAATACATTCCTAATATATTCTGAAGACAAACAATGCAGTAAGGAGTAAAAGAAAAAAAAAGTAATTGTTCTCTCTCACTTTTATGTTCCTATAGCCCTTTAATAAGCTAAAGAGTCTGACCTTCAGCATAATTAGATATTTTGCTCATTGCTCGTATAGATCTTTGGTTTGATTATGGGCTCTTAGAGCATGGGGACATTATTTTATATTTCTTTTAGTCTCTAAAGCCTAGCACAATTTCTGGCCCATTATGGTAATTTGTGAATTTTTAATGAGTTTCACATAGCTAAGGCTTCTGCACATTTCTTCACATTCATAAAACATATAGTATAGTTAGCTCATATATAAACAGAAATGCTTCATAATTGTTTCTATGATAGCATGTTTTAAAAAATCCTTTTTTGCATGTATAAAGATATGTATGAAACAAGGACTTTTATGGCTTGTGCACTTCATTTATAATTCTTTAGTGGGTCTTTTTCACAATTCAGAACCCAGCTGTTCACTATGCTCTTGAGGGCTATGCTTCAAGATTTTTTTAAAAGTAATCTCTACACCCAATGTGGGGCTCAAACTTACAACTCTGAGATCAAGAGTCACATGTTCCACTGACTGAGACAGCCAAGTGCCCCGAGGGCTATGCTTCAATATACACTATCTACGCAGTATGAAAGAACTAACAAGAAAGATTGGCATATGCTGCTACCACGAAGGAAACTTTTTTTCTTTCCTTTTCACTTGGCCAACCCCTATTCTTTTTTTTTTTTTCTTTTTTCTTTCTTTCTTTCTTTTTTTTTTTTTTTACATGTAAGCTATGGGTTTATTCATCATCTATTTAGACTTTGCTATGGATGCTTTTTCACTGTTGTTTTTTTTTATAATTTTTATTTTGTTATATTAGGTCAACTCCTATTCTTTCCTCAGATCTAGTTTCAAATGTCACTTCTTCAGCAAAGCCTTCTCTAATCTTTCTGACAGGGTTCAAATATCCTGTGTACTCTCACAGCACTATGGATCTCTGCCTCATGAAACGCCTCAAATGCCAATTTTCATCTTTTAGTGTGTTTACTCATGTGGTGCCTGTCCCCTCCTAGGCTCTCAGGTGCACCAAAATAGGGGCCATATACGATTTTGTAGTCACTCTCTTAGCATAAGACCTGGCATGGAGGAGGCCCTCCATCAATACTCACTGAATGAGTGAACAAACAGAGGAAACTGTGAAGACCCAACTAAGACACACTTACCAGGTAGGTACCTATAACTAAGGCCATACCATTTCCCCACACATTAAAAAGAACCACACCATGAATAGCATTCAACACAGCATATAAAAAAAACAAAACAAAACAAAACATAAATAATTCCTTATTATCTTGAAAAAATGCATTGCTTTTATACTGAAGAAGGACGGCTTAGTTTTGGAAACATTTTTTTTTTTTGAAGGAATAACATTATCTAAATGCATTTTGACTATTTTTTATTTATTAAAAAGTAAACTAAGGAATTTTTTTCCTATATGCTCAAGATTAATTCTGAAATATGAATACCTACAAAATGTAGGAGAGAAATAGCTTAGTGTATTATTTCTTTTACAAAATCTTAAGCAAAAGCTAACGTTTTGTCTCCTAAGCACTTCATAGTTATCTTCAGTTTTAATTAAGAAAACTCAAAAGCAGTTTGAAAAACTTCAAGCTTTTGAGGTAGTGGAAAGAGCTGAGACTTTACAATCTATCACACTAGCTTGGAGAAAACTCCTAAATCAGAGCCTTTAACTTATTCTCAAAATGGAGATAATAATAATAATACCAGTTAGCAAGAGTGTTATGATGCTTAAGAGAGCTATTTTGAATAAAATACTCTATGCTGTAGCTACTTTATAAATACTAACTCCAATTTCAGTACTTTCATAACAATAAGCATTTACTAAAAGTTGTTTTTCTCTATATAGCAAAGACACTGTTTAAAGTCTCAAAAACTATGTTGACTACTTGAAGAAAGTTGTCAAGGAATCTGGATAGCATCTTTCACTGTGTCTTTGGGATTAATGTAGCTGCAGATACCACTGAGTGACTCCTGTGTGCCAAGAACTTTATTTCATCTCTCACAAAAAAATCCAGAGTTACAACTGCATTTCACTTGAAAGAAACAGGCTTACAGGGCAAACCTGATTCAAACATCATAGACTTTAACCTTGTTTTAGTGGACTTCAGGCAACTGCAATGTCTAAAGCTCTGGGTTTAGAATGTAAGGTGTTGGTCCTAGTAAAACTCTGTGTGTGCTGTTTATATATTTACACAGATACTCTGTTGAAATTAACAGAAGTTATTGATGCAATTTTAATATTTTTAAAGCACTAAGGTTTGAAGTCCTAAAGGCCCAATATAGAAGGTTATAATCCCAGCTCTGCTATTTGTTATGAAACCTTGGATAATCTAAAGTTACATCTGTAAAATGAGGATAATAACGCGCAGTTCACAGGGTCACTGTGGTTATTATTGAGATATTATATGTAAATTCTTAGCATAGTGACTAACACATAGATAGCTCCTGATCAAGTATTTGGCATAAATAACAATATGACACAAAGAAAAAGATACAACTATGCCTATTTATAATCACTTAGAATACTTCATGTGGCAAGCCCTTCAAAAAAGATTCTATTATACTATAGACATATAGTTCTTAAAATGTGAGATTTCAATGTATCTTAAATATTCCTTCTTGGAATTTAGTTTTGTAAACGTTCTAAGGAAATCTAAAATGCCGGAAATCTAAAATTTCTCTGGAGAAACAGAAACAAACACTAAACCCACTGACGCAAGTTTCTATGCAACCTTAGTTTCAATCTTTTTATAAAAATTCTATATGAAGTCTATACTGACTAGACCATAAAATAATCTATACAGAATGTAACCATAGTCTCTATGTACATATTTGAAATACTCAGCATATGAGGATTGAGCATTTAGAAGTGAGTCTCTTGAATCCAGTTCTTTTGTTGCTCTCCCTGCTTGGCCTCCCTTTGCCTTCTTATCCAACATTTTTATGAGAAAAGAAATCATAGACTAAAAGCATACAGGGCATTATAGAAGGGTGAAAAGGTATTACTCTACTTTAGTGATAATGATGAGGAAGGAAAGATGAGCATAAGGGCGAGAAATCATCTCTTTTCCTTTTCATTTCTCTGAGACTATAGCTAGGCTTGTTAGTAGGACACTGCGTCTTTGTTGGCATGTTTGGTGACATGGCAGAAAACCAATAAATGAACAGATTGCATCAATGGCGAAGCATGTAGACGTTCATTATAGAGCATCAAAAGAGCGGGTTAGAAAAATATACAGGAAAAGTTCAATGATTTGTTCAGCTAGATCCAGCTTAAAAGAAACACTGAACCGTAGAGATGATTAATCATCAAGCTCAACGGTTACAAATTCAAGTGACCACAGATAAGAAAAATGAGAAATAAGCCAGGAAGATGGTGGCAGTTTGGAGGGCATTGTGTCCTGTCTAAAGAAGCTAGACAGCTCTAGCAGATTGCTACTACACAAAGGGATGCTTGTGTACAAGTTCCAATTCTTTAAAATTATACTTAATTATTTGGGGTGCAGTTTTGGGTTCATAGTGAAATTGAGCAAAAAGTACAGTGTTCTCATATTCCCCCTGACCCCACATTGACACAGCTCCTCCCATTACTAACATCTAACACCAGACTAACACATTTGTTACAATCTACAAACTTACATTGATTGATTGATACCCTATTATCATCCAAAGTCCATAGTTTCTCTCAGGGTTCACTCTTAGTGTTTTATATTTTCTGGGTTGTGACAAATATATGACTTATACCTACCATTATAGTATACAGAAAAGTTTTATTGCTTTAAAAACTCTCTGTGCTCCGGCTACTCATCCCTCCCTCTCCCTGAACCTCTGGCAACCATGATCTTTGTACTTTCTCCATAGCGCTGTCGTTTCCAAAATGACACATAGTTGGAATCATGCAGTACATGAACTTTTTAGTTTATCTTTTCTCATTTAGTAATATGCATTTAGGATTCTTCCATGCTTTTTCATGGTTTGATAGCTCATTTCTTTTTATCGCAAATAATATTCCACTGCATAGATATACTAGTTTATCCATTCACCTACTGAAGGACATCTTGGCTGCTTCCAAGTCTTGGCAAATATGAAAAAAGTTGCTATAAACATCCATGTGCTAGTTTCCATGTGGACATAAATTTTGAGCTCATTTGGATAAATACCAGGGAGTGTAATTGCTGCATCATATGGTAATAGTATGTTTAGTTTTGTAAGAAAGTTCCAAACTGCCTTCTAAAGTGGCTGTGCCATTTTGAATTCACTCCAGCAGTAAATAAAAGTTCTTATTGCTCCATATCCTCACCAGCATTTATTGTTATCAGTATTTTGGATTTTTTTTTTAAAGATTTTATTTATTTATTCGACAGAGATAGAGACAGCCAGCGACAGAGGGAACACAAGCAGGGGGAGTGGGAGAGGAAGAAGCAGGCTCATAGTGGAGGACCCTGATGTGGGGCTCGATCCCATAACGCCAGGATCACGCCCTGAGCCGAAGGCAGACGCTTAACCGCTGTGCCACCCAGGCGCCCCAGTATTTTGGATTTTTATCATTTTAATAAGTGTATACTTCTATTTCTTTGTTGTTTAAATTTTCAATTATTTAATGTCATATGATGTGGAGAATCTTTCATCTCTCATTTGTCATCTCTATATTTTTTAGGTGAGGTATCCATTTGGATCTTTTGTCCACTTTTTTATTGGATTGTTTATTTTCTTATTGTTGAGTTTTAAGACTTCCTACACATTTTGGAAAATGGCCCTTTCCTATATTTCTTCTGCAAATATTTTCTCTGAATCTGTAGTTTTTCTACTCATTCTCTTGACAATGTCTTTCACATAGCAGATTTTAGTTTTAGTGAAGTCCAACCAAGCAATTATTTCCTTCACGGATCATGCCTTTGGTTTTGTATTTTAAAAGTGATAAACAAACCCAAGGTCATCTGGATTTTCTCCTATGTTATCTTGTAGGAATTCTACAATTTTTTTTTTTTTTTACATTTTGGTCTGTGATCTATTTTGGTGAATTTTTGTGAAGAAGATAAGATCTGTGACCAGATTCAGTTTTTGTGTATTGATATCCAGTTGTGCTAGCACCATTTGTTGAAAAGAGTCTTTTCTCCATTGAATTGCCTTTGCTCCTTTATCAAAGATGAGTTGATTCTATTTGTATAGGTCTAATTTTTGGCTCTCTTATTCTGTTCCATTGATTTGTCTGTTCTTTCACCAACATCACATTTTCTCATCTACTGTAAGCAAGTTCTGAAGTTGGGTAGTGTCAGTCCTCAGACTTTGTTCTTCTTCAATATTATGTTGGCTATCCTGAGTCTTTTGCCTCTCCTTATAAACTTTAGAATCGTTTTGTTAATATCCACAAAATAACTTTGTAGATTTTATTGGGATTGTGCTGATTCTATAGATTGAGTTGGAAAATCTGCCTATCTATAACATTGAAATAACTCTGTTTAGTTTGTTCTTTTATATCTTTCATGAGAGTTTTATAGTTTTCCTCATATAGATCTTCTATATATTTTGTTAGATTTATACCTAAATAGTTCATTGTTGGGGGTGCCAACATAAATGGCATTGGAAAGTTCAAATTCTTGTTGTTTCTTGCTGGTGTACAGGAGAATGACTGACTTTTGTGTATCAATTTCATATCTTATAACCATGCTGTCATAGCTTATTAGTTACAGGAGGTTTTTTGTCAACTCTTGTACTTCCTGCGTAGACAATCATGTCATGTGCAAACAAAGACAGTTTTATTTCTACCTTCCCTATCTGTATACCTTTTGTTTCCCATTCTTCTCTTACTTCAGTAGTTAGGACTTCCCATATGATACTAAAAAGAAGTACTGGGAGGGGACATACTTGCCTGGTCTGATCTTGGCAAGAAAGCTTTGAGTTTCTCACCACTGAGTATGATGTTATCTGTAGGTTTTTGTTTTTGTTTTTGTTTTTTTTTGTAAATATATTTTATCAAATTAAGGAAGTTATCCTCTAATTCCTACTTAAATAAGAACATCCTATCATGAATTGGTATTGGATTTTGTCAAATGCTTTACCTGTAATTATTGATATGGTCATGTGATTTTTGAGTGTTAATGTGATGAATTCCATTAATCAGTTTTCAGTTTTTGAACTAGCCTCGTATATTTGGAAAAAATCCCCATTTGTTGGTTTGTAATTCTTTTTATATATAGTACAATGCAGTATGCTAGTATTTTGTTGAGGATTTTCTATGCTCTTGAAAGATATTGGTCTTTGGTTTTCTTGTGATATCTTTGTCTGGTTTGGTATTAGGTTAATGCTAGCCTCACAGAATGAGTTAGAGGTATTCCCTCTGCTTCAATCTTTTGGAAGAGATTATAAAGAATTAATGTAATTTCTTCATTAAATTTCTTCATCTGCACATACTGCTTTCTGCATTGGAAGGTTATTAATTATTGATTCAATTCTTTTAACAGATATAGACTTATTGTCCATTTCTTCTCGTGTAATTTTTTGTAGACTGTGTCTTTCAAGAAATAGGTCCATTATATCTGGATTGTCACATTTGTGGGCATACGGTTGCTCATAATGTTCCTTTATTATCCTCTTAATGTCCATAGGACCTGTAGTGATGTCTCCTCTTCATTTCTGTTATTAGTAATTTGTGTTTTCTATTTTTTTTTCTTGGTTAACTTGACTAAAGGCTTATTAGTTTTATTGGTCTTTTGAAGAATCAGCTTTTGGTTTTGTTGCTTTTCTCTATTGATTTCCTTTTTCAATTCCATTGATGTCTGCTCTAATTTTTATTATTTTCTTCTGTTTACTTTGGATTTAGTTTTTCTTCTTTTTCTAGCTTCCTAAAATGGAAGCTTAGATTATTGATTTTAGATTTTTCTTCTTTTTTAATATATGCATTCAACGGTATAAATTTCACCCTCAACACATAATTTTTCTGAATCTTACAAATTTTGAGGAGGTATATTTTCATTTAATTTAAACTATTTTTTATTTCTCTTGAGAGTTCATCCTTGACCCATGATATTTACTTAATCTCCAAGTATCTTGAGATTTTTCCACTATCTATCTGTTATTGATTTCTAGCTTAATTCTATGGTGGTCTAAGACACTGCATGGTTCCTATTCTTTTAAAACATTTAAGATGTGTTTTATGATCTAGAATGTGGTCTATCTTTGTGAAAATTCAGATTTTCTATGTAAAACTTGATAACTGAGTTAAAATCTATTCATTGTATACTTTCACACTCATTCACTATGGAATATATATATTCTATATTCCTATATTCCTAATAACATATATTCTATCTTACCATTCTCAAGTAAGCCTGTTTGTTTTTGGGTAAATTAAATTGATGGCAGATACTTGATATACCAGTCAATTTATGTGATCCCTTTATTTAATAAATATATTTCATCCTGTGTACAAAAAAAAAGTCTTTGATCTTTACGTTCATTTGGAGTTAATATATCCAGTCTCTCTCCTAACTCAGAACCTTTACATGTGCTGGGCCATCTGGTCGGAATATTCTTTCTCTCTTCATAGTTGACTCTTACAGAGATCCTGTTTGATCATCTCCTTAATTTATCCTCAGTACGCTGTTCTCTTTTCTTTCTAGTCCTTGTTTGCTTGTTTGTTTACAGTCTGTGTCCCATAGTAGTCTGTCATTACATAGAACAAGGACCACACTGTTTTGTTCATCATGATTATAGGAACAGCATGTAACAAAATGTCTGGCAAACATTAAGTACACAATTAATATTTATTCTGAGAATAAATAAATGAATAAATAGGACACAGTAGAAGGAGTATTGAATTGGAGGTCAAGAGATACAGATTCTTCTATAACACCTTTCTATCTATGTAGGCAAGTTACTTAACTTGTGTAGGCCTCAACTGTCATTTGTCAATATAAATGATAGCAATAAGACTTCTCTTACATGTGTTTTTGAGAATTAAAGACAGTGAATGGAAAGTACTGGCACGTGTTAGACTCTTGGTAAACTGTTGTGGTTGAAGAGCCTTGGATATCATAACCTTCAGAGCTGCCACTTACTTATCTGTAAAATCAGTAAATGAGTTATTGAATTAAAATATGATTCCTATAAGCTCTGTTCTTGGCATAGGGTAGACATGCAGTGAATATTTGTTGAATATATATTTTCAGAAACTATATTCTCCAATACAGACTCCAGGACGCCTCATATAACTTCATTTTATATTTTTGGGAAAAAGTATTACATTTGCAGAAATTTTGCTTGTTATTGTTTCATTGACATTTCTGGGGGTTTTTTTCTTCCATATTTAGTCTTATCCTAGGATGTGTTTTGATGACAACTTTTAATGATTTACTAGAGACAATAAATTCAAGTAGAATTTTTCTTATTTGCTTTTCTACCAGAGTAACACATAATTTTGATTATCACTAAATTCTCCTTTTAAATAGAGAACTGATTAGATTGCTCTTGCAGAAAACCATCAATTGACTTTTTTGCATACTCTAAAAATGTTCAAGAGAATCAAATAATCAACTGTCAGAAAGAATAGAAATCGAAATACAAATCTAAACGTTTAACCTCTTTAGGAAAGAGCTCACTGAATAGGCTTCATCAAACCAGTTGAGAATATCAGTTATTGAAAATAAGTAACAGCAGGCAATATGACAATATAACAGTGATGTGATGGCTTAAATGTTGCAAAATTGGGTGGAAATATCATGTAAAATATATAATACAGTAAACTGAACTATGTAAATGGTTTTTAGTATCAAAGAAAGATAAAACAGAAGCAATTTGGAAAATAATAGCTTCCCAGGAATCTGTTAAGAATCGTTGCCCTTACTGTGGACCCCATTATAAAGCTTCCATGTTTCCTACCTGGCTTTATTAATTCTATCTGACCTTATCTACTCCTTTCTGCCAACTCTACTTTCTTTCCAAGACCATATCAATGCTATGGTCTCCTTTCTCTGAAAATTCTTCCTATTAGTTTCCCTGTTTAAAGTTATGCATCCCTCTTCAGCTGCTGTCCTTACTCCCTGTTCTTCATCTTTTTCTCTTTCCATGCCATTCCTTAACCTATTTCTGCCAACTTTTCTCTACTTTTTCTTCTTAACTGTTTTAAATTTGAATAAACACCCTTTAAGACTCTCCCCAGAGGAGTATATATTATATATAACCTGTTTTACTTGCAATTTTAGAGAATTCTTGAACATTACAAGGCCCAACTATGGGTAACTCCAGGTGAAGAACACCTGTGTTAGCAATCTCCTTCCAATTCACAAGCAGTAGCAACAGTTACCATTTATTAACTGCCACGCACAAGATGCTGTGCTGGATGTCTTTTGTTCTTTGTCTCTAAACTTCATGAACCCCATTTCACAGAAGATGAAGTTGAATGAGAAGAGGTTAAATGATTTCTCCAAAATTATAGTTAGTTTGTAGTGGAATTGGGATGTGAATCCAAGTCTAATTCTAATTACATACTTTTCCCACTGCACCTCACTGCCTTGTGACATTTGGTATGAAGAATGAGACACAGAGAAGAAAAACAACTGAAATTCCACAAACTTACAGGTAATTAAGTGGAGTTCGTACAAGGTATTGCTTATTCCATATCCATATAACTATCCATAAACATTTCCATTTAACTATAGAATATGGATGGTTATTTTATATACAGAGCATAGCACCTTTTTATATAAAGATGTTTGGTGATGATAGGAAAATACTGTTTTGTGGCTAGTATGCAGTAGAATATATGCACTCATTTTTAAACTAAATTGTTAAATTATTGAGAAGAATACTTAACAGTCAGAAAAATATTAAGCTTTAAGTTCCCTAAATGTTCTGGATTATCTGGCTTCCCAGCCCCTCTCAAAGGACACCAAGCAATTAAGGGTTAAAGTTTGTTCTAGCATGGCCCCAGCAATGACTGGTTCAGTATGGACAGAACATAAAATAAGTTGCCCAATTTCTCCTCCTGATCTTTCACCATTTTTTTTTCTTTCAGGTTATACTCAACTCATATTTTGCATTACCTCTAATTACCTTTGAAAGTATATTCTGTTTCCAGAAGTACAATAAGAAAAATGGGAAAAGGCTTGTGGATTTTGCTGACAATTTTGATATCTATTCTAATCTCCCAAAGTCTTCCTTTTTTCCCTTAAATTCTGTAAGAATATAATTAATTTGAAATAGTCTTAAAAATATTTTCAAAATTATCTCAAATTATAGTTGTGTTCCTTCATCTTCTTATCACTATTGAATGAAAAACTCAAACAAACAAATTCCTACTTTTTTGTATAGGTGTATTGAATAAATTCAAAATTACAATAAAGTTTATGGGTTATGTACAAATTAGAGTTCATCTGAAATTGAGAATTTTAAATTTCATTCAAACTTTAAATAAGGACAAAAAAATTTAAATACAAATTACTAATTATTCATGTCTTTTTTCCCAAGATTTTATTTATTTATTTGACAGAGAGAGTGAGAGAGCATAAGCAGGGGGAGCAATAGGAGAGGGAGAAGCAGGCTCCCTGCCGAGCAGGGATTTCCCCATGTAGGGCTAGATCCCAGGATGCTGGGATCATGACCTGAGCCAAAGGCAGTCGCTTAACCATCTGAGCCACCCAGACGCCCCTATTATTCATGTCTTTTGATGAAAAATTATGTTTGGCTCTAAATAAAGAGAAATTATGGGAGAAACAATTTTTTTTAGAAATAGAGATCATTTGCAAATATCTGTCTAAAAAATGATAATGATGAAAGAAAAATATTCCAATGTTCATTGAAATTGTTGTAAGGTAAAAAAACCAAAAAACAAACAAACAAACAAACAAACATACATAAAAACAAACATGAAGTTATTTCTAACCTGGTATTTTATCTAGAAGCAACTCATTTCTGAGTTGTTACTAAAAATCTGTGATCTGTTTCCCTCTCTACTTCCTCTTAGCTAATTATTCAAGAATCAAGCGTTTCACTACTTGTCTCCTATCTTCTGATTAATTTCTTTTATTCTGATGCAATTAAAATGTAACATGAAGGCTTCACTTCTTTACATACTTTTCTCTCTGATATTAACTGGCCTCTTTACTCTCCCTTGACCTCATGGAATTTGCCGCCCAAAAACTTCATGAACATGACAGGGTATATAGAAGTCAGTATTTCTCAAAGTATGGTACATGTTTAACACCACTGGTATATAAAAGGTGAGGGAAAGAACAGTTTTCATTTTTCAGTTTTATCTTTATTTCAGTGTACATTTCAAGAAACAAGCAAAAAACATAAAATAAGAACTATTACATCAAGCATTTTCTTCCACAGAAATTATTGCTTACAATGAGCTTAGGATGACCAGCCCCTCAAGATCCTCCATTGCCTTGTGCTCCAGGGCACTTGACCTAATCTAAATAGGGATGCAAGCTATGAGCTGATTTTCAATCACTGTTGTGTGCTGCAACTTCAGTGCTTATGTCATGCCTCATACTTCCGTTCATCTCCAACAGCATCACCAGAACAACCTTCTCAGATTCTCTCACATCTTATTGATAATCATCTTCCAACTTCCAAGTCATTTTATATCATTTACTGTTGATGTTAGCAACTAGTTCCTGACTTCTTCTCCAATGTTCTTGGAGATTTCTAGCGTCATTAAGATCCACCCCAAAGTAGGCCTCTTGCTTCCTCTAGTTCTTGAAAACAATGATCTTTTCTCTACTTTGGTCTTTAGTCACTGCCATGTCCTCTGACTTTCAGGTCCATCATGTCTCACTTAGGGATTCACCTCCAGTACCTCGGCTATAGTATTCCTTTATTAGAACCATATCGTAGATCTTGCTATCATTCCAATGTCGGCATCTCCTTCAATAAATGGGTTTTGACATCCCTTGCTCTGAAACTCCTATTCTCTCCTTCAAGCCATTCTTATCTAGCACATCCAATCAAACAATTCTCTGAGCATAGTAAATCTTCCATTCTGTGACCATACTTCAGGCAAATGCTTCCTTATCTGGACTAGTTTCCATGATCCAATACTATAATTACTCCTCTTTAAATTTCATAACTATCTAACCTCTTTCTTCACTGTCAAAAATGCCTAATAAAATCTTAACTCTGGTTAATTCAATTACCTGCTTACAAAAGACCTACAGGTATACCACTACAGCTGAAAGTTGCTCCACAAATAATGCAAATGGATTGACAAGACTCACTTTAATTTTATGTACACGTAGCTGAAAAATATACTCCCTAGCTGGTTTTCTTCCTCATTTCCCTTTACTGATATCTTCTTCTTTACCAGATCAATAATTACTTAATTACCCCTGCTCTTGTCCTTAGTTTTCTTACCTCCCCTATATTCAGTCTCTTTGTAAGAAATCTCATTCAATTCAATAGCTTAAAACACTACAAAATTTTGAGGGGCTCCTGGGCGGCCCAGTCGTTAAGCATTTGCCTTCGGCTCAGGGCGTGATCCCTGCGTTCTGGGATCGAGCCCCACATCAGGCTCCTCCGCTGGGAGCCTGCTTCTCCTTCTCCCACTCCCCCTGCTTGTGTTCCCTCTCTCACTGGCTGTCTCTCTGTCAAATAAATAAATAAAATCTTTAAAAAAAACACTACAAAACTTTGATGACTCAAATTTTATCTCTATCTTAGACTTCTCCCTAGTTCCAAAATATGAAATTGCCTTCTTAACGTATCTGGTTGGATATCTAATAGGCATTTCAAACTTAAAACATTAACAAAATAACTATTGTGTTTCAAAGAAAATGCTTGCCCATAAACTTTTCCTGTTTCAGTAAATACCATCCTTAGAGTAAGCCTTTATTCCTTTCTTGCTCATACACTCAATCTATTACAGTGCCACATGTATCTCAAGCCAATCCTTCTACTCACCATCTCTTCTCCAACCCTAAGCCTTTTCTATAACTCATGTGGATGACAAAATCACTCTTACCAGTTTACCATTGTTCTTGCACTGTCCAGTACATTCTTTATACAATAGTCAGAAGGATCTTTCAGAAGTATAAATCAGATCAGTCATTCCCATGCATAAAGTCTTCCAATGGTTCCATATTCCACTTATTAAAATATCATAATCCCTCACCATGGCCTACGTATTTTATCATTTGTCCTATACTTTTATCTTTAAACTTGTATCTCTCTACTCTTTTCACCTTCTGTACTTGCACTGACCATCTTCCTTTCCTTAAACACTCAGGCTAATTTGCATCTCCAGAACTTTGCAACTGTTTTCTTCTGATTGGAATGTCATTCATCTTTGATTGAGCATCTAGTTCTCATCACTCAGGCTTCAACTATAACTTACTTCCTCTAAGTAACTGGTCCAATCTCTAGATAAATCAGGTCCCTCATCCCATATTACTTTATTACATCGTCCTACTTAATTTTACCTACTGCACTCATTGGTGTCCAAAATTTTTCTTTTTTATGTATTTGTTTTGTGCTTATTATATTTTTCTTTCCATTAGAATGCAATAATTTCTTTGAAGGGATGGGTTCTGTCCTATTTAAATTATACCTTTAATGCTTAAAACAATGATTAGAATAACATAGATGTTCAATAAATGTTTATTAGATGAATTAAGTAGGTAGCATTTTAGACTTGAGTTTATTTATATAAACACAGTTTATTTATAAACTAGTAGTTTAAAATAAAATAAAAATTAACTTCCACTTACAGCATACATTAGAAAAACTCTCTGATTAATGTTTACTCTTCAAAACAACTAAAAATCTTCATTAAGCTATTGAAAAATGTATTTAATTTTATTGCTGAGCTGTCAAGAAATAAGAAAAATACCAAAAGGTTAATGTAAGGGAAAGCAAGAATCTAGAAAGGTAACTATTATGGAAATTTAACAGCTATGTTGGGGTTATCTATCAATTCTTGTTGATGGTGAGCTTAAGTTTAAACATTTTCTAAGTGTGTGGAAAATTAAGGATTAAGATAGCTAAATAGTGGAAGGAACCGAGATGCCCTTCAACAGATGACTGGATTAAGAAGCTGTGGTCCATATATACAATGGGATATTACTCAGTTATCAGAAAGAACGAGTTCTCAACATTTGCTGCAACATGGACGGCACTGGAGGAGATAATGCTAAGTGAAATAAGTCAAGCAGAGAAAGACAATTATCATATGATTTCTCTCATCTATGGAACATAAGAACTAAGAAGATCGGTAGGGGAAGAAAGGGATAAAGAAAAGGGGGTAATCAGAAGGGGGAATGAAGCATGAGAGACTATGGACTCTGGGAAACAAACTGAGGGCTTCAGAGGGGAGGGAGGTGGGGGAATGGGATAGACTGGTGATGGGTAGTAAGGAGGGCACGTATTGCATGGTGCACTGGGTGTTATATGCAACTAATGAATCATCGAACTTTGCATCAGAAACCAGGGATGTACTGTATAGTGACTAACATAATACAATAAAAAAACATTAAAAAAAAAAAACACCATTCATTTAACCCACCAAAAAAAAAAAAGTTATGAGTCATCTTCAAAACCCCAACTACAACATTAAAGTGATTCAAGGTTTGTAGTTTTCTCCAGTGCTTGACATAAGCAGGAGCTGGTTCTCTTTGGAAAAGAATATAATTTCTTCCAGCAGGCCCTTATAGTGTTCTCACAGATAAAGTTGACAATGAGCATGGAAAGGAATCATAAGACACACATAAGAATGACGAATCATGAATAAAGCAGCAGGGAAAAAATGAGAAGATTTACATTTTCAAATATATTAAGTATTGGAATTATCAGACAAAACAACTAAGTTGCTATGCATAAAAAAGGAAAGAAAGTATCAAAAATACATATGAAGATCCAGAAACCTTAAAAATGGCTAATATATTTTAAAAAGTTTTATAGGAATTAAAATTATAATATTTAAATAGTAGGTTAAGGTAGCTAAATAGAAATGTATTTTTGAAAGTTAGGATATAAGGGTGCCTGGGTTGCTCAGTCCACTAAGTGTCTGCCTTTGGCTCAGGTCATGGTCCCAGGGTCCTGGGATCAAGCCCCACATCAGGCTCCCAGCTCAGCGGGGAACCTGCTTCTCCCTCTTCCCCCTGCTCATGTTCTCTCTCTCTTGCTCTCTCTCTCTCAAATAACTAAATAAAATATTTTTTAAAAAGTAAAATAAAAATTATAATATAAATATGAAAAATAAAACTAAAAAGTAGCCCAGACAGTCAGAGAGATTTAAAGTTTGAAAAAGAGATTAAGAATTATAGAGGATAAAGTGGAGAGTTATATGTTCAGTTGCATATCCAGTAAAGAGAGAGAAAAAATGAGTAGAAAATAATTAAAGAGATCATAGTTAAGGGATGTTCTAAAAACAGTAAAAGATGTAACTGTTTAGACTAAAAAATCTAAAGTATTTAATGTAGGATAGATAAAAAGGTATTTATACCTAGACATAGAGACAAAACACAGTACACAAAGCCAAAGAAGCCAAAACATACTATCTTCAAAAGCATGACCATAGTTTCAAAAGCAGTAATACAAGCCAGAAATGAATGGAATATGTCTTCAAATTGCTGAGAAAAACAATAACACCCAATCTAGAATTGCATATCCAACAAATATACAATTAGCTCTTTCAAGAGTAAGGGCAAAATAAAAAATCTTTCAGATTCAAGATTTCAACAAAATCTTGACTTTAATATCAAAGATACCTTCAAAGCACTGGTTCTCAACCTCAGTAATTTTTGGCCCCCCTCCTTGCATCTTGTCCTCCTCAGGGATATTTGATATCATAACTGAAGAGTGTTATGGGCATCTAGGAGGTAGAAGTCAAAGATGTTGCTAAACACCCTTACTATACAGGATAACCCACACAACAAAGAATTACTTCATCCTAAAAGCACTAGTATTGAGGTTGAGAAACGCTGCACTAAAATAATGTCTAAATATGTACTTAAGAAAGGAGGAAAAAGGACCCCAGAAAGAATGCCTACAATGAAAGAAAAAATAAATAGGAAAAGTAGGCAGTCATAAACATTGACTATATAAACACATAATAATTCATATGGTAAAATAATAAAACTAAATTACTGGAAAAGAATAGCATATATATTAGGGTTTAATTAGCTTTTCAGTGTCCCAATAATTGTAATATTTCACAAATTCTATCAGAGATAGAAATACTTGTTTTCTGGGCTATAATAATGTTGATACCAAAATGAGACAAGGACAGTAGCAGAAAAAAACATTATAGACCAATTTCACTCAGGGATAGATATGTGATGATTCTATATAAAATAGAGCAAATCACATTGATCAAACTATGAAAAAAGATGAAACAATGTTATCAAACAGGTTTATCCAAAAACGCAAAGTTAGTTTAACATTAAAAAATCAATATTGCCACCACATCAACAGATTGTATTAGATCGTATAATCTATTCACATTTATTTATTCCTTCCTTTCCCTGCCATACTTCTTCATTCCAGGGTCTAGGATTTGGCCATATGATTTATTGTGGCTGACAGAATGTGAAGAGATGTGACATACCACATCCAAGAAGAAGGTTTAAATGCACCTGCATAATTTGGTTTTCTCTTTCCTTGCAGTTTTGGTGACTTACATGAAAATAGTATATCCCAGAGAGAAGTTGCTCATTCAGTATGGTCCTGGGAGAGTGATGAAATTTGGAACTCATTTGATATACATTTGACCCACAACAGTCATGTAACATAAAAAAGAAATGAATGTTTTTGTTGTATGCCACATGTTGTTTCTTTTGACTAAAGAAGCAAAGCCCTGTGTTAATTTCCAATAAACAAAAGTAAATTTAAAAAATAAGATTTACTTATATTTTTTAAAAATCTTAAATTAGAAATTGAAAAAATTCCTTCATCTGCAAAAAAATTGCATATAATACTTAACATATTTTTTAATGTTGAAATATTGCATACTTTAAGATAGGGCACTAGGAAACAATGCTTACTATTACCATTTCTAGTAAACATCAACGGCTAACTTACAATAAGGCAAGAAAAATGCCTTGAACATAAAAGGGTTGGAAAGGAAGAATTTTCAGATGATATACTTGTATACAAAGAAAATAATGTGCTGATAAATTTTTAGAATTAATAAAAGAGTTTAGCAGGTTTGTTGGATACAAATTAATATAAAAATCAACTGAATTTATATTTAATAAGAAAAAAAGAGTGTTAGGAAATACGGCAAAACTAATAGGAACAAAATTTTATTTAGCTATAAATCTAATGAGATTTGTGTGGGATATTTATGGAGAAAATTTTTAAACTTTAATGAAAGACATTTAAGAAGAACTGAATAAATAGAGTAATATGCCATATTTTGGGATAGAAAGAATCAGTATCCTTGGGATGCTTATTCTCCTTAAATTTAACCATAGAATCCACAAAAGAGCAATAAACATATTAACATATATTCTTTGTGAAACTTAAAATACCGATTCTAATTTGTAGAAATGCAAAAGTCTAAGAATGGCCTAGGCACTGATAAAGAATAACAAATTTGGAGATATCAATATTCATTATAGAGGTGTACTGATGAAAAGATGTGATTATCAGAAGGGGGACAGACAAATAGAGCAATTCCACAAAATAGAAACTGCAGAAACATTTTCATATACCAGGGAAATTCCTTTAGAACAGAACAAGCATGGCAGACAGTGTATAAACAAGCAGATCATTTTATAAGAAAAATATGTATACCTACTTCAAAATATAATAAAAAATCAATTCAAGGTGGATTAAAGAGCACATATGAAAAAGCAAACAGTAACACCTTTAAAAAGATAATTTGTGAAAAAAACTTTGTGAACTTGCAATAAGATTTATTTACCAAGACCCCAAGGCATTAATCATAAAGAAAATATTGATCAATCTGATTACATTGTAATATAGACCTTCTATTCATAAAAAGGCAACACAAAGAAATTAAAAAAGCAAACTACAAATTGGGAAAAGATATTTACAACAAATATCTACCAAAAGGTTAGATGGCAGAATATGTACTAAACTCCTACAAATCAGTAAGACTACAATAAATATTCTAATTTCAAAAGATAGGCAAATGAGCAGCTATTTTGCAGAACAGGATAATTGATATGTTAAGAAATATGTATAAAATATATTAAGATATTAAGAGATGATTAACACAACTAGTAATAAATAAGATCAAACCAAATCTACAAGTTAACATTTTATATTCATTTTAAAATTGACAAAAGTTAAGAAATCTGATAGTGTGAAATATTATCTATTTAGATAGTATGTGGATCTATAGAAAGCCCTTAGAGTCTTGAAGGGAGTATAAATTGATATAACTAGAAAAATAATTTTGAATTATCTATTAGAATTAAAATATGCAAGACTGTTTTCAACAGCAAAAAAAAGTAGAAAAAAATAAATGTATGTTAAATCAATGTTGGATGAATAAATCAGTATATTCATACAAAGTATACCATTTAATGGTGAAAATGAATGAACTATGACAAATACATCAACACAAGATAAATATCACAAATTTTGAGTGAAAAACAGGTAGGTAAAAAGTAACATGCTGTATATTTCCACTAACAAGAAATTCAAAAAACATTCAAAACATAACCATGTATAGTTTACTGGTTTCTTTTAAACTTTAGAGAAAATAAAAAGAATAATAAACATAGTAATATTATGGTAAGGAGGAGAGGATATATGTAAGTGAATTTCAAAAGTTCTATCTTTTAAGCTTAGTAGATACTTGGTAATTATTATTATTGATAATATATATTTTTAAAATTATTTTCTACTTGTTAATCATTTAATTAAGTAATAAAAAAAGCTAAGCAAAATTTTATATGACAGACATTATAAAGGTAGTATGCAAAGTTTTAGAATCAATGGTATGTATCAATCAATTCTTCGAAATTATCATATTTGTTCACTAACAAGATTCCATTAATATATTAAGTATATCTCCAGTAGCTCTCCACAATGGGAAATATGTAGGACTGCATAAAGAGATATAGATAAGAAATCAGTACTTAATCTTCTTGTATTTAATTCCAGTGTCCTTTTCTAAACACACCCTTTCCAAATTTTAAATTAACTTGAGGGCTTAAAAGGCATCGTGTCAACTTGAGTATCTTATTGGAATGATGCTACTAAAATCTATCTTCCATTCAGGCAGGAAGATTTGTCACTGAGGCTCTTTTCCACTTATAGGAAAGTATGTTGATACTGAGGAAAAGTTCTTAAGGTTTTGAAGACAACAATGGAGACTATTAAGTAATCCAGTAAGAGATCTCATTGAAGGCACTTCCAAATCTCCTTTACACTTAAATGAAAGCAATCTTACACTAAAAATAGGTATATTTCACGTTCTTATCTACTTATGAAATGATTATCAATTTCTCAACATTTAAGATAAGACTTAAGAAACTAACCAAGGGAAATGCCAAATGTTTCAGTCCCTCTGTTTTCACTGATATGACTTCTTAATATAGTGTCTAACAAAAAAAGAGATAATGTAGGAAGAACAAAATTGAACTTTCACTAGCAAGCAAGGCACTTCCAATTTTTACTTCCATGTATAGGAAATATGTAACTACCACAGCTGACATCCCCTGGAGCTTCTGAAGTAATTTTATAAGAAATTCAGAACTAAATGGTGCAAAACAGAAGCACCTTCGAAATCTCCAGTAGTTACTATTGTCATGGGTTTTAAATTTGAAATAAAAATGAAGTCTCCCAAAGTAACTTCACAGAAAACTTTCCTTATTCTGTACTATCACATATGGCTTCATTTTGTGATAGAATACTCACTTTCTTATTTCATGTATCTGTTGTTTCCCTGAGAAAAATCACCTATGCTTAGAGAATTTGCAAATATATCATTTATGAAAAAACAAACAAACAAAAAAATCAAAAAAATCCTTTGGCACCATTGCTTGAAGATAGGAAAAAATACATAAATGTAGAAATTTTTCTAAAATATTATTTTATAAAACACAAAATTATCATTTTAGTATCTCTTAACTTGTTTAATTCTGCCAAACAACTTGGTTAACTGAATGTGATAATATTAATAAAAATGACTGAAATCATCGCAATCCATGGTTCTTTTAAATTTTGACAGATTATATTGTAGAAAGTGTAGAGATCTGGGAATATGCACTCTGAAAAATGTCTAACTGTTCGGTCATTAATTAATCAATATTCATTTTGGCAATGTCACCATGTTGTTTTTTAACATTATTTTTTTAACATTATTTGGAAATGTATAACATGGAAGAGTAAGTAGATAATAAGCACACCACCTAAAGAATTTTCACAAATCGAATATATCCATTTTACCAATGCCCAGATTAGGAAACAATGTTACCAATACCTCAGAAGCATACCCATTCGAGATACCTTCTCCTTAGACCCCCTTTTGCCTGGCCTCCTTCCCTCAATATTGCATCTGGGGGAGCCATCCATGTTGTTGCAGGCAGTTGTATTTGTTCATTCTTACTGCCATGTAATATTCCACAGTGCACCACAACCTGTTTATCCATTCTATTCTTGAGGAGCATATGTGCAGTTTTCAATTCAGAATCATTATGAATAATACTGGTGTGGGCATTTTTTTAAAAGATTTTATTTATTTATTTATTTATTTATTTATTTATTTATTTATTTAAGAGAGACAAAGAGAGAGCACAAACAGGGAGGAGGGGCAGAGCTAGAGGGAGAAACAGACTCCTTGCTGAACAGGGATCCCAACGTGGGGCTTGAATCCCAGGACCCCAGGATCATGTCCTAAGCCAAAGGCAGACACTTAACCAACTGGGCCACCCAGGTGCCCCTGTGTGGATGTTCTTGTACATTTCTTTTGACAAACATATTTTGCATTTCAATGGAATTACTGAGTCATGAGGTACACATGTGGTTAGCTTAGCAGTTACTGCCAGTTTTCCAAGCTGCTTTTACCAAGTTATGGTCACACTACTCATTTGTGGGAGTTCTACTTGCTCCACATTCTCATCAGTACTTGGTATTTTCTGCCTTAATTTTAGCCATTCTGGTGGGTGAGTAGTAGTATCACTTTATGGTTTTATTTTTCTTGTTCTGGTGAGTATCTCTTCATTTATTGACCATTTGGATATCCTCTTTTTAAAGCGCCTGCTTAAGTTTTCTTGTTCATTTATTTATTGAGTTATCACCAAGTTATTTTGAGGGTAAAATAAAATACTACAAATGAAAGATCTTTATACATTTGTAAGTACTGAACAAATGTAAAGCATTTTTATTATTAATTTTATTAATGCTGGAAGACTGGTGTTTTCTAGGTCAAATGAAGGCTGTGGGTTTTCCTAATGTGTTGTTTTCCTGACATTCTTTTTATGAAGATAAGAGTCTCTCTCTCTCTCTTTCCACACACACACACACACACACACACACACACACACACACACATATTCCTCAGATGATGATATGGCATTTTGTACTCAATAAGTAATTGAGCTAAATAAGTAATAGTTTCTGTCAATTACAATTACATTATTTACTTTGAGTATGAAGTATTGAGAACATTGCTAAGGAATGACAATACCCCTGAACAAGATGGAACTCAATATTCAACCAATGCTAGAAAAAACTGTAATTGATCAAATATTTTCATCAACAATGAAGATCTATTTCCAATAAAAATTTCTTCATGGTAACTGAACACAATGGGGTAAAGTGACAAAGTGTAAAGTCTGTCAAAAACCTTGAAATGCTCGGGGAAAACTGGCAGCCTGAAGATTATGGCTTCATTGATATCATTACACAACATATCAAACTCAAATGAGTATATTCTAGGGGCTTTGTCTGTGTGAATTTTACTTTAGAGCCTCAAAGAGAAAGAAACTTCTTTAACCTTAGTGGTGGTGTTTTTTTTTTTTTTTTAAGATTTTATTTATTTGACAGAGAGAGAGACAGCCAGCGAGAGAGGGAACACAAGCAGGGGGAGTGGGAGAGGAAGAAGCAGGCTCCCAGCAGAGGAGCCTGATGTGGGGCTCGATCCCAGAACTCCGGGATCACACCCTGAGCCGAAGGCAGACACTTAACGACTGAGCCACCCAGGCACCCCTCTTTAACCTTAGTGTTAACAAGACTTTGGACACGTATGTTTAGATTAAATGACTTAATTTCCTATTGAGCACAGCCAAGACATTCTTTCAAAGTTCTTGGTGTAGGGCCTATTTTCCTAGCAGGTAGTGGGCATATTAAGGATGGGGATAATATTATTAGGCCTGTGTAGAATATCTGTCCAAATGTATAGTGGAAAAAAGTCTGGAGCTTTGAAATTGAATGAAGAAGATGATGATTACACACTCACTTGACAGCTGACCAGAGTATAAAGTGAATGCAATAGGCACTGGATGCCTTTGCAGGATATTTGAGTCCAAGAGTTACATATTTCTACATAGACTTTAAGAACTGTAAATACATGCTGAGTCAACATTTGAAATAACAGGTCACAGGTGTGAAATTGGAAACACCAGCAGCATGTAGGCTATCATAGAGTGCAAGTTTTCAGAAACAAAGTGGTTCTTTTGTGTTGAAAAGAAGCTGTTGAGATGTAAAAGGAAGGGAAGAGCCCCACACAATAGGATTGGCAAACAGTGGTTTCCCAGAACAGTAATTTTGCTGGTATGGTTCTCAGAGTGGAAAGAATTGTTATCGTGTAGCCATATCTTTAGTAATCTCAGAGAAATGTTCAACAAGGAATACTGCAATATTTTCAGGTTTGCATACATAAACTAACGTGTTTGTGTGTATTTAATATATTAGAGTGCATTGGTAGATGATTGAGATACACTGTTTTAATTTAAATTATTTGCACGTTATACTTTGGGGAAGGGGGATTACTAAGGCTTAAAAAACTCCCAGAGTTAAGACCATTACTCTATATTAATGCATCCCTAATGTGCTAATTACTGAAACATTCTGAGCAGTTGTTTAAAATATAGGAGCAATTTAGAGAGTTAAATACAGAACAACAACATCAAACTATGCATTTTCTTGCTTTTATGTTATGAGTCTCATATTCAACTCGTTTTTTATATCATCCTTATTTCTTATCCATTCAGTAGTCCAGGAGTCATATGACAAAAACTTCACAGTGTTTTTAATTATCTTTCTTTCAGGGTGAAAACCAATGCAGGGTTTAGTTTTGTGTTAATTAATGTATTATGCTTTATTTATGTCTGCACCCCAATTTTTCTCAATTTTAATGACCTTCTGAAATATTTTTAAATTTGACTTAATTTGCTTTTGAAAACTCATTTCAAAAAATTATCTGAAAACATTTAAAGTGTCTTTCAGATTTACATATTTAAGATAGAGAAATTAAAGTTTTATTTACAGAAGTAGAATACATACCATATTTAAACCTACTGCAGAAACAAAATCAATAAAGAACATAGCATCTTTCTAGATAAAGAATGGCAATATGTAGCTAATTGAGCACATTAATGGCTTATGGTATTTAACATTATAGTCTTGGTATTTTGTGCTGATTCACTTTTAAGGATCAAAACTGAAAAGGAAGCGATGTTCATTAGAATCTAGAACTGTACAGCAATTATCCCCAGAGGAGAATGGACATCCGGGTGGGGGTCACACAGTGGGCTACCCTTTCTCTAATGATATTTATTCGTGTAACAGCAGTCTGGAAGTTTAAGGGGAGAAGAGAAGGAAGGGAGGACATGGTAAAAAGAACAGCCTACAACCTGAGAAATATGAGACAACAGAAATAGAAGAGGCAGTTGCTGGACAGGCTACTCATTGGTGGAGTGAGTAGGACTGGAGGAATAAAAGAAGTTGGATTTCCGTAGTGTATATATGGCATATAGGAGAAACTCAAGTCTTTTTAATTTTTTCATATCACCAGTGAGACAGCTATGAAATTTGTAACCACAAATACATAATCAGCCCCCAGTCCATCTACCCATCCATTCACTAGACACCTATTGAGCTGCAGTAACAGGATGATGAAAAAGACACATCTGCGTTCTACTTGGGAGACTTAGTGGGATTTATCTGTACACCATTATGCCAGCAGGAATGCAAATAATTATGTAATTATAGTCACGATCCTTCCATGAAAGTAAATTTCTAAATGTCATGATAGCATTTATCAGGATCTCAAATCTGGTAGTAGAGTCCACAAAAAAAGTGTGGAATAGTGGTTCAGAGCCTGAGTTCTAAAGTCTGAGAGTCATAGGTTTGGTTCCCCTACTGGCTATGTGGTTCTTGGTTTTCAAACATAATTAAGCCTTTGTGTACTTACTTTTAAATGACTGTAATACTAGTCTCTACTTTATATAATCTCTATGAAAAGCAGAGACACAGTACTGTGAAGAAGGGGAGTTAGGAGATAAAATCAGAAAAAAAGCCAGTAGGACTTTTATATTAATAATATGACTTTTCCCAGGTTGCATAGTAGATTATGACTGAGGGTTATCATGCTGATATTTATCACATATATTCTTTGGTATTTATCAAATTCTTTATACATAATTTTTAAAAATAATTCCTAGAAAAGTTAAAGAAAGTAAGCTATTCAAAGACTTTTATAGTTATCTCTGTGGTATAGTATTATGGGGAAAATTTCACTTTATTATACATTTCTCAATGGTTTTAATTCCTGAAGATGAACATATGATATCTGTTTTAAAAAGACACAGAAATGAGGGGCATCTTGGTGGCTAGGTGGTTAAGCATCCAACTCTTGATTTTGGCTCATGTCATGATCTCAGGGTCATGAGATTGAGCCTAGTGTCAGGCTCCACACCCATGTGTCAGGCTCCACACTGGTTATGGAGCCAGCTTAAGATTCTCTCTCTCTCTCCCTCTGCCCCCTCCCCCACTCTATGGGTCCCTCTCTATAAAGGAAAAAAAAAAGACACAAAGATGAAAGAAAGATAAATAAAAAATACAGTGAATGTAAAAGGCTCAGTCCAGAGTATTCCAGTGAAGGGCCTAAGCAAAAGGGCTTGGACCATTAGGGAACTTGAAAGACCAGAATATGGCTGAAGCTTAGGAACATGAGAAAGAGTGGCCAATGGGAGGGCTGCAAAGTAAACAGAAGGCAGATCATGAGGACCTTGTTGGCCAAGTCAAGTTCAGATGAGATAGCATTTCAAAAAGAGAACAGATGGTTTAAGTAAGTACCAAATTGATTAGAATGAACTGGCTGATAAGTGCTGTCCAGAGAAGAGGTTCAGGTCCATAAAAATTGTTCATAAACTCAAGGGTTTTCTAAGTTTTTCTAATGGAAAAACTCACTCAAAGTCACTGTTTTGTTTTGTTTTTTTTTAAACACCATTGCTTTTTGAGTAAACTATGAAGTCTTCATGTATTTAATATTAGCAAACTCTAGAGATAATTTTGCCAAGGGGAGAAAAAAAATCCACGTTTTAAATCAATATAGAAAGATAAAAACAAAAGGGAAGTGTGAGTATGATTTTGTGGGGTGATGCTGGCACTATCACATCAGCTTGGAGTGCCCCCCAGAGACCCATCATTTCATCTCTGAAGTCATGCATGAGAACCACTGCTGTTAAGTCAAAGGACAGAGTTTAAAATTGGTTCAGTGAAATGGGGTTATCAGTATCCAGCTGAAGATACAAATAGGGACGGAGGATGAGTTAACAATTTTCAACAAAAAGAGAAGCAGACTGTCTTTCTCAAGATACCCTATTGACATCTACTTTGCATTTCTCAGTGACTTTCTAAGGTCACTCATCTGAAGCTTTGCTCATGTATAACATATTCCAGTAACAGCCCTTCTAAATCATAGATCATGTTTGACAAAAGAAATAGTAACACTTGTAAATCATTTTTGTGTCCAGTAGGTACAGCACATCTAATATCATCCAACTATAAAATGATATTGAATGATAACAAGCAGTACCTGTTTTTAATAATTTGTTTTTGTTTTTTTTAAGATTTTATTTATTTATTTGACAGAGAGAGACAGCGAGAGAGGGAACACGGGCAAGGGGAGTGTGGAAGGGAAAAGCAGGCTTCCTGCGGAGCAGGGAGCCCAATGCGGGGCTCGATCCCAGTACCCTAGGATCACGATCTGAACCGAAGGCAGAAGTTCAATGACTGAGCCACCCAGGTGCCCCAGTTAATCATTTGTTTTATTGATATTGTGAATCACTCTGTTGAGGGCAAGCTGTAGGGATCATTATTCTATGTGTTTATGCTCCAGTCAATTCCCATTTATAAGGAAAAGATAATTTAAGTTTCTCATTCTTTATACTCCGTTTTCCTCAAACAGGTATCACAGACATATTTGTATATGGGGGAGACAGGGCGTTCAAAATTTCTATTTGCAATTGCTATCTAAAATTAACTTTGAATTTTGATGATAGTTTAAAAAATTAAAAAAGATCTATGCTTGATCATGTGGATTACTTACTTTATAACTGGTACTGCTAGGCAGTGTGCTTGCTTCTTTTTATGTTGGCATTTTCATGAAGTTGGTACCGCATGGTACTTTTGAAAATCTTCAAATTAAAAAATTTTTTAAATGGTATTACAGATTAGGCAATTAAGGGCAGGAACACTGGCGCCCGATCATTTGGGTTTGAATCCTAGGACCATAATTTACATGCTATATGACCTTAGGCAGATTATTTACTCTCTTTATTGCAGGGCACAACAAGGTGATGATGTTTATTTATTTACTGGGAGACTCACTGAATTTTAGTATATAGAGATTTACACCATCTCTATAAAGCAAACTGGAACATCAAGTTTCTTAAAAGTATGTATACCATTTGATACTCAAATGAGGGTGTGCCTCAGTTTCCTCATTTATAAAAATATAATATAAGAATAATAAATAAAGATATAAGAACAAATAAAAAATAATAATAAACCTGTTTTGTAGTCTTCTTTGAAATTAAATAAATTCATTTCAAGTTAAACACTGAGAAGAGTGTCCAGCACATAATAAGGACATTTAAATAATGTTACCTATCATCAACAGGGAAAATGTGGATTTAACACATAAATAATAAATTTGTGTCAAAACAAAAAGCCAAATAGTGTCACAAAGTGCTATAAAAACAAAGGTTTCAGAGTACAGATATCCCCTACTATTTGAATATTTGTTATAAAAGACCTACACTAGTAACCTCTTTTCCCTAACTGAAAAAAATCTGAAAAGGATTTTCACTTTTATGAGAAAAAGCAAAAGGCAATAATAGCATTCAGCATTTGTTTTGCAGTGAGCTGTTATGGAGGCCACCTGCATCCAGAGCAGGGAGACTGGTCTTTCCAAGCTCCTTCCCTGAGAAACACACTCAACAGCATCTCAGCATCAAGCCACCATAGCTTTGAACTGTGTCTGTGAATATCTGTGCTTTAGGTCGATTTATTTTCGGCATCCATTGGCGAGATGTGTTCTAAGGTATCAGAAAAGCCTAAGAGAGGTTATTTTTGGGTCTTGGAACACTCAAAAATTTTCCGTATAAATTAGTGGTAATTGCTTCTTCGCTTAAGGTCATTGCGGTTCATGAAAGGTTTCATAGGAATGTTCTACTTTCAGATACTGGGGGATAACTGTACTTCAAAAATAGAAGAGGATAGAAATGAGGAGTCATGGGGATGCAGTAGTATAAACATGCCACCCACACAAACTACTGCTGAGTAGTCTTTAAGAAAAAGGATGAGCATAGAGACTGGGATGGGGCACAAGGAAGATATCCGGGTTGATGGTGATACTCTGTCTCCTGATCTGGGTGATGATTATGTGGGTATGTTCGTTGTATGAGAATTCAGAAAGCTATACAATTATGATTTGTGCACTTTTCTCTATTATCTTAATAAATAATTTAAGTGAAAATAAAGAAGGTGCAGACTTCTTCCTCAGGTCTTTCCCAAAAGCTCATGCCTTAGCAGTCAGCACCATATGAATGCATTTCAAGCTATGAAAGTGGTTAATTTTTGGACCAAAAAAAAAAAAAATCCCCCCATTAGTGTTGCTGACCGAAATGTTACTAATTTTGTAGTTTTGTTTGGAGTCAATGTAAATTTAGATTTTATAATTTTATAATTAAAAGCCAGAGTTTGCAGCTGGTTTTAACTGTATACACGTTAAATAACATAAAGATAGTTCAACTCAGAACTGTGATTTTTCCATTTAAAAAGAGTCCTTATTTATTTAATTTGCTTTGATACATTTGTGATAAAATGGATTTACAAGGGGTGCCTGGGTGGGTCATTTGGTTAAGTGTCTGCCTTCCACTCGGGTCACAACCTCAGGGTCCTGGGATTGAGCCCCGTGGGGAGTCTGCTTCTCTCTCTTTCTCTGCCCCTCCTCACTATTTGTGTGCTCCCTTGCTCTTTCTCTCCTTCTCAAATAAATAAATAAAATCTTTAAAATAAAATAAAATTAAGTAAAAGGTACAAGAGATAAAGACAGGTCTGAAAATCTTAACTTTTTAGCATTTGTCATTTGTTTCTTATTACTGAAAATTAATTTTTTTTGTTTTCAAAATTAATTTTCTTCTTATAAAGATTGGTTGAAATGAATTTATTGCCATAATTTATTTTAAAAAGTAAAATCATGGGGCGCCTGGGTGGCACAGCGGTTAAGCATCTGCCTTCGGCTCAGGGAGTGATCCCGGCGTTATGGAATCGAGCCCCACATCAGGCTCCTCCGCTATGAGCCTGCTTCTTCCTCTCCCACTCCCCCTGCTTGTGTTCCCTCTCTCGCTGGCTGTCTCTATCTCTGTCAAATAAATAAAATCTTTAAAAAATAAATAAATAAAATAAAAAGTAAAATCGTAAAACTGTATTTTTGACCTAGTTAGGTGATGGGTCAGGTCTTAGAACACAGTGCCAACGGCAATGAACAGGGATTTCTTGCAGGCAGAATGGAATGGCCAGACCTCCCTTTCTTGCAATAGAGTATGCACCCATTCATTGAGGAAATATTTATATAAGTGCCAAAAGGTTCCAGGTACTATTTTAAGCAATGGAGAGTTAGAAATGGTAATGCATACATATGGTGTACATGGCAATGGAAATCCATTACTTAGAGGCCATTTTTAGAAGCACAAACCCTTGTTGTTGCTATTACCCATTTCTTACCAATTTTAAGAACCAATTTATTAATAAGTCTAGTAGTCCTGAGAAGGAGAGAAAATATATCAGAATGTGAGAAATTTTATTACAAAATATTTAGGTCTAGTCTACCACAGTCATGTTTAGTCAGTCTGTACTTCAGGGCTTGGGTTGATGAAGTGACATTTGTTTTTCAAATGACATAGATATTATAACAAAAAATACTGGAAGAACGTTCAACAAAATGTTATCCATTGTTACTTGTTATATATGATTTTACTTTCTTCTTTGTGCTTTCTATAATTACAATTTTAAATAAAGAACCATTAATTGCTTTTGCAATCAGGGGGAAACATTGAATTGTAACTTACAGACGTTGAAACTAAATTAAAAAAAAATACTAGTAGACCTGCTTATATCTACAGTGACCAGTAGCACAAAGTTTAGATTGAAACAAGGAGAACCATCACTTCCTAAACGTTCATTCAGGAAAAACCCAGACAGTAAATGATTTGCCAATCAATACATTTCAGCTTAAACAAGACTTTCTTACATACTGTCTTGCACTGAATTTGTCTTGCTTAATAAATGAAAATACAGATTTTTTTCTTGCCTTCCTCTTCTCAAGGGCATGGATCAAAAAATAGGCATAGAAGAAAGATGATACTGAAAAAACAAAGTGTTGAAGTACATAGTTAAAACTTTAAGCATTGTGGTAAGAGAAAATGTAATACAGAAATGGTTTTCCTGCCCAATGAACCAGAACTCTTTATTGCAGGGCACGACAAGGTGATGATGTCTATTTATTTACTGGGAGACACACTGAATTTTAGTATATAGAGATTTACATCATCTCTATAAAGCAACCTGGAACATCAAGTTTCTTAAAAGTATGTATACCATTTGATACTCAAAGCATACAATTTTCTATTCAGATAGAGCAGATATTGAAAAATTAATTTAATATTTTTGATCCCCAAGTCAAAAATTCCTCATTTAGAAAAATTTCTCACTTTGAAATTACAGCATTGTAGAGCTGAAAATAGCCTTTGGATTCATCAACCGTAATTTCCTCATTTTTGAAATGAAGGCATTCATGATAGAGAAATTAGGTGGCTCATTCAAAGTCACCTAAATGGTAAAAGGCAAAGTTCACTCGGTACCTGTTCTTCTATTCCTAGCCTGATATGTTTCTGCTAATCTTGTTGAAAATGATTTTTAAACATTCGACCAACCTCTTCTAATATACATTTGACAACTTATTCTTTTCAAGTATTTTTCCCTTTAGATTTTATTTTTTATTTAAACACCTAAATTCAACCTTAATCTGACCTCCTGTGGCTCACTGAAATCATCTCAAGCTTTTAAGTACACTATTTCGGTCAGAATTCACAAATGTGAGACACAGTGAGCACATTTCTCATAAGAGACATGAAGTCATATTAGGAAACAGATTCTAATCTGTCTAATTCTCTAGTATAAAAGGACCTTTCCTGCATATCTAAATTCATTTAGACATGTTTCTCTAATTCAATCATTGTACTTTCTGGTATCCACAAGGAAGTTTTTATAGTACTTGCTGAATTCCTAGAAAATTGTTAGGCACAAAAATCAATACAAAAAAATTAGGGGACTGTACCTTCAGGGATGCTAGCACTTCATTTAGAAGATAAAATGCACAATTAGAAAATGGGCATAAGGTAACACATAACAGAAAGCCAATTAAATATATTCTGACCACAGAACATATAGTAAGATGGCTGGAAATGCTGGAATTATTGGGAATGGCTCTGTGATTCATATGGAACTGAGCTGGTATTAGGAGACTGGTAGAGTTTCGAGGTTGAAACACTATATTTGCAAGAAAATAGAAGCAAATGTTGGGGGCATGGTGGGAGGGGCTGTTTCAGGTGTATTAGGACAAGAAAGATGAGGCCAGATGGAAAGTTAGGGTGCCCATGAGAGGCTAATGAAGTCATTCAGGGGGGACTGTGCTAGGGCTTGGCCCACAGAACAGAAAGAAAAGACAAATGAAAAATCAGGGAAGGGAAATTAGATAGGACATGCAAACATACCGATTTACTCAGACCTTAATAATGACTCATTGTAACTCATCCAATCAGGGAAGATAAAACAATGCAGAACAAAACAATAAAACTGATATCCCATTCTAAAATGAGAAGTCAGCTTACTGGATTTTAGCCTTTTCTTTTCCTAATCAGGTGATTGATAATCTGACTCCACTGGAACATAAGCACCTCAGTTAACAGTCGTCCTCTGACATTACTGCCCAAAACTAAAAAATTAGTTTTAATGGAAGAAGCCAACCAGGTCAAGGAGACTGAGGCATAAAGTGGGGAAGTACATTCATCAGAATATTGAAAAAAGTTTAGTGTATGGTGGGGCAATGGCTTTACCTTCTGATGGGCATGAAAATGACCTTATAGGATTTTGCAGTCACTCTACATATTCCTCTTCTATAGTAGAGGAGTTAAGCACTAAAACATTTAAAAGCAATCTCCCAATTTTAAAACCCAAACTTAAAAACATGTTTGCTTCTTTCTTCAGCCAGGGATTAAAAAAACAAATTATCAATGGTGGTTAACTTCTCTGTCAACCAGAGGAGGGATTATACCAGTTAGTTTCTAAACCTGAGTTTTTGCTAAGATCATCTCCCAAACAAAAAACAGTAATTTTTATTAGCTATGATTAGTGAGACAAACTATTTCATTACCAGAAATAACATTACCAACCTTAGCTAGTCATGCTGTAAATGTTTGTCATGGGTTTGTCTTAAAAGTTACCCAGAGAGACAATGTGGGCCCCATTTTGCAAATCTCACTCTACGGGAAATGAAAATCAGTTTTGGCCTTAGGAAAGGTCTGGAAGAAGTTCATCTACAAATCAGAACAAAGTTGCATGCCATAAAAGAACAATCTCTACCTTTCTCCTTTAAAATATTTCCTGGTAGCCCTTCTGTAATTCCATATTTTCTTCCATATCTTCCCTTTTTAAAATGTGCCTATGCCTTGTAGGTCCAAAAAGTTTTACAGACAAACCTGCCTTGGCCAGTACAAATTCTTGAGGGTCACCACCTTGCCTGGCATGCAGAAAGCCTCACATGAAGTTTCAACAACTGGCTCATTAGAGATGAACAATTTTCTATTCATTGGAATCCTCCAGATCCCTGGCAAGCCCATGCTCAGTATGGGAGAGTTGTTTATGTTTGTTTGTTTGTTTTTCAAGGAAGAAAGTATTTTGGGGGTGCCTGGGTGGCTCAGTCCTTAAGCATCTGCCTTCAGCTCAGGGCGTGATCTCGGCGTTACGGGATCGAGCCCCACATCAGGCTCCTCCGCTGGGAGCCTGCTTCTTCCTCTCCCACTCCCCCTGCTTGTGTTCCCTCTCTCGCTGGCTGTCTATCTCTCTGTCAAATAAATAAATAAAAATCTTTAAAAAAGAAAAAAAAGGAAGAAAGTATTTCTATCAGAGTAGTAGTGGCTATTAGCTGTCCCCAGGATTCCTTGTCCAGATTTATCAGGGTTGTTGTGAGCAGGAAGAAACCAGAAAAGTAGTGTCCAACTTCCTTTCCCCAACAGTGAAAATGTCCATGAGGAACAATATGGCTGGTAACAACCTCAGCCTCGAAACTGACCCTGATTAACTTTGGAACATTTTCTAGTCAGTACTATCTTCATTCTCCATTTCAGTTTCAAAACCTTGATGCTTTGTATTGCTATGTATTATAGAGGAAATTATGTGCCTAGTTATCAGTGGTCTGTTGGGGTTGGTTAATACTGCCTCAGAGTTCATAACGACTCCCAAGAAGTGATTGCTATATTTTCAGGACTTTGGTGACACAGCAGTTAAACACGGTTATTATTAAAAATTAAATTATATAGGGGCGCCTGGGTGGCACAGTCGTTAAGCGTCTGCCTTCGGCTCAGGGAGTGATACCAGCATTATGGGATTGAGCCCCACATCAGGCTCCTCCGCTATGAGCTTGCTTCTTCCTCTCCCACTCCCCCTGCTTGTGTTCCCTCTCTCACTGGCTGTCTCTATATCTGTCAAATAAATAAATAAAATCTTTAAAAAAAATTAAATTATATAAATTAATAATCAAATTATATTAAAAACAAAGGTAACATATATAAAATTCTCAGTTTCTAATTATTTTATAACATTTTATTATTATCTGTGCTCCTGAAGTGATTTATGCTGTTTTACCTATCTGTGTGGTAGAAATACTTTACAAGGTGTATTAATGCACATTTCCTCACAACGCCACATTCAGTGATGTCACATTGGTAGCTTGAGATCAGCTACGTTGAAATGTTTACCACAAAAATTGACAAAGAGTACAAATCAGAGTTCTCTTCCCTTGTTAAACGTTTACTAGCACACCCCTAGTAAGAACCCACCATTTTGAAGGCTGAGCCATGGGGCAGAATAGATATGTTGATTTAAAATTCAAGCTTTTTTGTGCATGATAATCACCTGACTAATTTTCTATTAGAAGAGTACATTCAGAAGATGGGTTTCTGAGGAAAATGGCCCAAAAATCTTTCTAGTAAATAAAAACTACTTGTGTGTACAATCCAAGTTACTTTTATCAAGCATTTCATCAAGAAATTTTTAATTAAAGCATATTTCACTGTATAGGGGAACATTTTTTTAAAAACTATTAGTGATAATTTATAATATGTAGACCTAATATTCAAGTTTTGAGAATGAAAAAAAAAAAACTCATTAAGCAATTAGGAGACTTATAGTTCCTACCAACCTACTATATTGTATTAGATAGACATATAGGGTTAACACTAGTTAGGACACTCCATTTAAAGTGAATTCAGTTTTCCAATGATGGAGTTAAGGTCTATCAAGTAATCCAGTGCAAGTCATCATTTTGCTGTTATGAATTTAAAACACAATATAGGTATTTTTCCTGTTTTTCTTTTTCGTTGCCTGCTATCTACACTGTCATCTGACGGCATGTTGTGTTCATTGTCATTCACAGGTGGGTGTAGGTGTCTTATGTCCTAGAGTTTTATAAGCTGCTATAATGCAAAGAGCCCAGAAGGAGTCAGAAAGACCTGGAATGAATCCCTTCTCTGCCACTTATTAGCTGTATTAACTTTTGAGCCTCCACTTTCTTATCTATAAAATGGGTTAAATCACCTGCCATCTTTCTAGATTTGTTGTAAACCTGAGTAAGGCAGTATGCAATAATGCTCTCCAACTTCCCAAGTCAGTGTCTGGCACATTCTTCATTTTACATAAACAGTATCTATTATTATACTCTTGTGATACTAAATAAGATACTAATAATTATGGTATTAAATTATTATGGTTATTAGGCTTCTCTTAGTAACACAGAAATCTTAACATTTTTTTTCTGAAAAGACAAACATGTTGCTTGGTATAAGTAAATTCAATTCAAGAACTATGATATGCAAGGTTCAGTTAAATCTCTTTGTATTGTTTCCTATTAAAATGTATTTAGTGTTTTTTAGGGCAATTGACTCAAGTAAAGGAAACAGTGGTGTTTACCCAAAGGATTGTGGTATGCACTATTTAATCTAAAATTAACTGGTTTCTAGAGGTTCTGTTTTATAGAGGAAATGTATAAATATTTCAACATACCTTCCAGATACAATTATCTGAGGAGGATGAGGAAGATAAGCATTACTATCTTATTTATGAGGAGTGGCTCTATGACTAATCTGCCTTCCAGAACTTTTTTTTTTTTTTTACACAATCCAACAAGAAGGAAGAAGGAAACAATGTCTATCTTTAAATAGTAGAATTCTGTCAATATTATCTTCTCAAATAATTGGCATTTAATCACACTTTCTTTTAAGGAGAGGAAACTTTTGCAGGCAAGCTCACGTTCTATTTCTACCTAGGAAGCCTATTGGCTATCCATCTCCAGCACTAACCATTTGCTGGAATTTCCTGGTTGGTTTTCTGCACTTCTCAGTTAGGCAGATATCAGACCACTTTCAATTACTGTTGCTCTTTCTTCTGTTTGTTAATGGAGATACAGATCAATTTGCCTGCTTCCTGGCCCCAAACTTCACTCAGTAGTGTTATTTCCACCCATGAATGATAAGGATGGTTTACCAAATCAAACAACAACAAAACAACAAATTTAAAACATCTTTAAATAAAAATTAAATTAAAATACCTCTTAACCATCATAAAGCATATGTTGTATGTTGATATGCCCAAATTCATGGAGAAGATGATGTGGAGGTTTCCTCTGGATTACTTTAAATTATTTTATTTTTCTAGAATCATTGTTAGTAATTTACTTCCTGGGCCATTACTCTTTATTTTTAAGTTGTATATGCTGTTTGTTGATGCTCTAGGCCAGTAATTACTATTTTTATTTTCTAACTTGTGGCGACCTTACTTTGAGTGAATTTTTACCTCTAAGATCAATTTGAAGCAGATCAAGAGGCACTGGGAGCAGGCAGGGTAAGAGTCTTGCCCCCGTCTCTGTGAAGTTTGAATGCCTGATGCTCACTAACTCAACTTACTCTCCCATAGAACTTTTTACAGTAGCAAACTCTTAAAAATGATGAATTATGCAGAAAATAATAAGTATTTTATATGTAACTCTTTATAGGTAGAGTCGGTCCACTCTAGCAAGTTCAGGAGTAATATGATTGGTGGGTCATAGCTACATGAGGAGACAACAGAATAGAAGGTTGTATCTTCCACATATGTGAGGGGTCCATTTTAAAATGCCTTTGCAATAAGGCTAAAAACTGTTCCTTGGTCCTACAGTTTCTTCACCAGTCCCTTACTTGAACAGCAAATGGGGATTACTTGTACAATTTGACAACTGCTTCCAAAAATATATTTTATTTTAACAGATAATCTCATATTTTTTTCAAGTGAAAAAATTTTTTATTTTTTATTAATTAATTAAAATACAATATCAGCCATTTGGAAGTATATGAAACAATTCTGGCCTTTGAGGAAGATGTCAAACACCAATAACCCTGAGGTTGTTAACACTGCATAATATTCTCTTATAACTTCAAAGAAAAACCTTACCATTCCTCCCTATGATTTCTATTACTGCTGATCAATAGGAATCATGACATGACTAATTGTATTTAGTTCTGCAAATATGATAGTTCACATCTACTTATCATTAAAACCATGCTATTGGCATTATCTAAGGGAAATTAATGCTGATGTGAACAACATTAGATTCCATAATCAAAGTTACACCATAGCTACATTGAATTGTGGATCTTAGAATCTATGTCAAACTCCTTTGAACAAAATCCCCTAACGTACACATACTCATTCACGTGCACCCCCACACACATACACATACATACAATTTTGTATCTGAAATGTTGGTTGATGGGTTTGAACACTTTAATAAAAATATAGTATACCAAATTTTGAAAAGACTGTGTGAGAGCAAGGAACAGATTGTTTAATGCTTCATTTTTCTATTGACAAATCCAGTAAGTACAAGGGAGTCTCTAGATAATTTGATTTTTCTCTCTGTTGATATTTTAGTGTACATGCTGTGTAACACCGTTAAGGACAAGAGCAGTACTTGAGGTCAGGGGGTCAGAGTTGAGAAAAGTTCACATTTGTGCTTTATTTTCAACCATTGGGAAAGAAAACAGATGTTGCTGTTCAAGAATTAGGGGCCATAGGGGAGGATTTAGAAGCCACTTCAAAAATAAATGTAATCCACTTTAAACCCAAAGTCTGTATTGGTCCCTCTGGTTTCCACAGAGGTCATACTATCTCCAAGTTCCAAATGAGACTCACATGGCACCAAAAGAAAGAGAGAGAGAGAGAGAGAGAGAGAGGGGAAGGTAATCTAATAAAAGTAAACATTGTAAAGTAGCCACCACACCGCAAGTAATCTGGCAAAAGAAAGTGTGAAAGAGAAAAATGAATATTGATTAGGAAAGAATGTGCTAGAGTTCCAAAGAAAACTTTCATTTGTTTGTTTGTTTGTTTATTTATTTAAGATTCATTTACTGGGGCACCTGGGTGGCTTAGTTGTTTAAGTGTCTGCCTTTGGCTTAGGTCATGATTCTGGGGTCCTGGGATCAAGTCCCTTATTGGGCTCCCTGCTCTGTGGGGAGCTTGCTTCTCCTCTGCCCCTCCCCTGCCCATGCCCAAGCCCTTGCTCATGCTCTCTCTCTCTCACTCACTCTCTTTTCAAATAAAATCTTCAAAAAAATAAAGATTTATTTATTTATTTATTTTAGAGAGGAAGGGAGGGAGAGGCAGGGGGAGGGGCGGAGGGACAGAGAGAGACTGAGAATCTCAAGCAGACTCCCGGCTGAGTGCAGAGGCCGACACAGGGCTCAATCTCACAACGCCAAGATCAGACCTGAGCAGAAACCAAGAGTTGGAGGCTTAACTGACTGAGCCACCCAAGTGCGCTCCAAACGAAACTTTTAAATAATCCAGAGGAAAAAAACTAGAATTTGCGCAATCGTTTATTTTACTTAATTTGTAAATTATCAGATTTAGATTATATCTACATTGGTATGAATGCCAAACAGTCTACATACACATATACTAAACAAGTGAGAAAAAGATGTGTTGGAGGAAGGGACTCTAAACAGTTTAGACCATTTGATCATTTACTTATTAAAATTCCTCATTGAAAAAACACATTCCAGAGCCCTTTAGTTTAATTCTTCATTTTAAAGGAGCTCTTGAGTAAATTGACCACCAAAAATAACCACATTCAGCACACAAGCACATGTAACACCTAAAAGGAGCTTAAAGATTAAAAAAAAAAAAACAGAAAAGATAGGAAGTACTAAATTTCGAAGGGGGATATGGGTAAGTTTAAATTGGTAATTTTCAACTTTCAAATTTGTGTTTCCTTCCAGTTCTAAACACACATCAGAAGAACGTCATATCTAGGGAAGTATTAAAAATAAGTAAGGTGAGACTGAAGAATTATTCCATGTCTAAACAGTATCAGGTCAATGGAAGTTCATTTTCAGCGTGCAAATGCTATGCCATGAACACATACATCCAACTGCAAATCAGAATAATTAAGGACAAGAATCACCACTGGGGGCAGGGAGTAGAAGGCTGCATGGTGCTTGGGGGGAACGACAATGCATCTCTTAGGAGAAAAGTTGTCTGAGGGACAGGAGACTGTGGATCATGTGGGTAAGAAAATATGACACAAAAACCTTATAAAAGAAGATGACATTTCTGAGGTAATGAGTAAAAAGAAAAAAAAGGACAATTTCCAAATCTCTGAACTATATGTGGCAATATAAGCTGAACACAAATATTAAACTTTTTTCATGTTAATAAGTATAGAAAAACAAAGGCTGGTTGTTATCTCAGAGGATATTACAGATAATAAGGAGTCAATTAAGATATTATGAGTAGAAGAAACACTATTCCATTAGTGCTAATTTTGAATGGTGCAGCGATTTCATAATTTAATTTTAAAAAAAGCCTGTGAGGATTAATAAGATAGTATTTTCAAGGTCCCTTAGAGAAAAGTGTTATACAAGTATAAAGTCTAGCCATTAACAACTATCTACATATTTTAATGATATATACTCTCACTCTGAAAACATATTTGAGGAACTATAATTAATCACTTCCATTTTAATTCTCTTATCGTTCAGTAATTTACATAGTGCATTATAGAAAACTCATTAGCTTGTCAAAACTTGGGAAACAGTAAACTGGAAGATGGGCTTTTTATTAAAATGATACAGAAAAGGTATCTGATGTCATTGAGAAAGGCATCTATGATGTCATTGATACATCAGATTTCTTTCTCCACCCTGACAGTTCAGTTTTCCATAGGGTCATCTCCCTCTGGCAAAGAGGCAGTGGGCATTCACACATCTTTGGAGTTATGACCACTCAGAGAACTATATGGGATGTGTGTGTGTATGTGTGTGTGTGTATGTGTGTTTGTGTACCTAACTGATACAAACGTAAGGAGTCAGAGCTCATATGATTCTTAAGCCCCTCTCTGGGAGTCTGACATTACAGTCTCGGAATGAGTATGTATAATCAGAGGCTATGCTATGGGTTCTTGCTCTTTCCTAGAATTTCCTTCTCAGGAATGGAGGGCAGGTTATGACAAAATAACTAAGAGGAGGTGGGGAAGTAGAAGCACTCCTTAAAGTCAAGAGATTCCTGGAACTCAACTCCTAGAGGGCTTAGAGTTAAAAAAAAATTAAAATATATATATATATTTCTTAAACAGTGGAGATTTTTATTAAATCTAGGTATCCTTGCTTTGCAGTGTTTTTGGATACTAATGGTATTTGAAGGAATAAAGTTCCATGTTTTTTCTAATAAAAAAAAAGACTTGTGATCCCATTGCCTGTGTTATTTATGTAAGTCCGTTAATTTTCTTTAGCTATTAACTGCAGTACTTTTATGTGACTGTTAAATAATAACCAGTTACTGGATTTGGGAGGCTGGTTATGCTAGCATCGATTCATTTGAATCCCAACCAAAAAGAGACAGATTAACAAAATAGCAGAACCAAGAACCTGTGGACAACATTTATAACAAGATTAACTGGTAAGATAGTCCTGTGAACCCCCAGGTACAAGCTTCTGAGATTAAACCACTGCCAGACACTGGCTATGGGTTACCTGAATCTTTATGATATAATAAGTAGAGGGAAGTAATGGGACATCAGTTGATGTTGAGAACCTAGAAATAGTCAGGTTTTAACTGGAAAACACAGTGGGCCACTTTGAAAAACAGCGGTTACAACTGAAAGTGGTTTTGCTTAGCCCCAGAGTCAGTGAGTGTAGGAGGTGTAAGCTGGGTTTGTCTACAGAGCACAAGGGGCCACAGCAGTTTAGGCGCTGTATCTCTTAAAACTGACATCCCAGAGCCCCACTCTAGGGGGGAAACTAGTGGAGAAGAATCAAAACTAGACCAACCATTGACAAAAGGAAATTAACCAGAAAGAACTTCCATAAAAGCAGGCAAGGGGAACAGCTCCAGGAGATACTGGAAAACAAGCCACCAAAGTTTTTGGCTCACTCACAAGAAAACAACACAATAGGGGTTCTGGGTATTTAGAAAAGATACCTTGACCCTACCTCTTCTTAAAAGTTCAGAAAGACAAATTTCACATAAAGGAATGTTGTTCACATAAGCTCCTTCTTGAAGAATCTACCAGAGAATGATCTTCAAACAAGTCAAATGACTAAACAAGGCAAAGCGATGAGGACTGAGGAGATAATTAAGCATACAGTTACTTGTAGAACTAAGACTAAATGAGAGTTAAAAAGGGAAGCAAAGGCTACTATTTCAGTAGTATAAATATGATACTAGTGAAAAAAGGATGGGAGAAATAATATGTTAAAAACATTCTATAAGGTTTATGATTTTAAAATTATAGTGATATATGTATTTAGAAATTATATATATATGTAATATTGTTATTCTGAGTCTATTACATGTATAATATGGTATAAAACAAACAAGTAATTATAGCTTATTTTAATTCTATAATCCCCTGAGTTTTACTACTAGAATTTTTGATGTGGAATATACACAAGAGGTTAAATAATAAAGAATAATAAATCCTAGAGTACTGATATGAATGGAAAGTGTCCACAGAAATTCATAAGGTATTTTAATTTTAAATATGCTTTTTTCTAGTGCTGTCTACTGGAAAGGTCTGGAAACCAGTTATCAATGCATCAGCAAAAGCATCCTTTGACCAAGATGTGGCTTTAAAATACCCTTCCCCACAAAAAAAGAAACCAAGACTTTCTTCAAGAAAAGGCTGATTCTATGTCTATGGGAGAAACAGTACAAATGAGCCTTAGGAATTTTGTCATATCAGATACTGAAGAAGCAGCAGCAACTACTAGGGTCATGTCAGAAAGACTCAGGAACCAAAGCAAAGATACTTCATTTCCCCAAAATGGGAACATTTGAGCTTCAAAAAGCATAAGAATTGAAACTGACTGAAACACTTCAAATATGTTCAAATTCATAAGCTTATAACTATATTTTAAAAAATCGAATCAGCTTTTGGAAGATGATAGGAAACCAATGTATTTTGGTTGAAAACTGGTAAGCAAATGGACAGAATCAAGCTGTAGTCTTCATTCTGTCCATTCAACTAGTCTTTTCTACATGCACTGTGCCACAGGCTAACTAAAGAGAACATGGGGAAGCGTCTCTTTATAAAACTATTTCAATTAATAAATGAAAAGGAAATGCTAGAAGAAGCTTGTTATTGCCAATGAATTAATGCATCTAGGCATTGAGCATCAATGGCTTTTCACATCCCAAATAGAGAGGCAACCAGACTTTACGTGCCTCCTGAGAAAAGAATACACCAGCACTCATAGTCTTGCCAAAGGGATGGAGCAGAGTTTAATTCAGTCTCTGACTCTATCTGCCAACTTGCAGAAAATACAGAGGACAAAGAAACATGTTGCAAGATGCCATGAGTATGCAATCAGCAAAATGCAGACTGCAGAAATGTTACAGGTTGAATGCTCTGGGAACGAGTATAAATATATTATAAGAAAATACTAGGGGGCTGGAGGAAAAACCTATAGACTGAAACACAACCTGGAATTGAAAAAGGATGGGCAAAGCTAAAAATCTACGTGTTCTATGGATACACACTTGGATGACAAATCTAAAAAGAAAATCAGGGAATTAAGATAGGGTGATGGTTACTTAGTGGACAGGGAGGGGAGGGAGTTGGTATTGGTACAGGATATAGAAAGGATTTCTGGAGTAGGAGATATATTTATTGTCTTAGGTGGGAGAGTAAATATCTGTCTTATACTAATAACTCATAATGCTATACATTTGTTTAGTTTTCTGCATCTGTGCTTTATTTTATAATAAAATGTTAAAAAATCAAAATAGTAATAATCAGTTGTCAATGTATTGCCAGAAAAATTTAATGAGTAGACAACTATCTTTGGTTTACCTCAGCTGCCTCATTTTATATTCCTGTTGTTTCTACTTTTAATCTCCTATCTCTGACTTTCTGTCCATGAAAAATAACTTCATATTTCTTGTGTCTCTATCTCTGGGCATGAAAAATAAGAATATTAATTTTGCCAAGGCAGACTGTTAACAGTTTGGTGTAGGATTTCTAGGTTTCCTAAAATTAATGTCACCTCATTACTTGGATAGTATACATAGTATTCAAAAATGCGATACAAAGCTCACAAACTTGGGACAGGTGAACTGAAAATCACAGCCTTTCGCTCAGTTTTTCCCTAATTTCCTCTCCTCAACTCTTGAGCCTGTTACTCTTCTGCTTTTACTTAAGACCCATAAAACATTTAACTCCTACAAGATGACATTTTACACAAGTGAATGGAACACTACAAATATCAACGAGAGAGTATTTTATCCTGTTAAATTAACGCCTCTGTCTGAAAACTATATATACTCTAGCACTTAAGATTATGGATAGAAAGCCGTAACTACTTGTAAGCACTAAATCTCCCTTATAATTATTTGTTCTGCCTTTTCTCTGGGTAAGGGAGTATAAGTTTGCATAGGATAACTGTAATCCACCTCTTTTCTACTATCATTGCATGGTTTAATCTTTACAAGGCTTATTAATATGCCATATTTTCTCCAAAAAAGCTTTGTACTTCACTTGACTCCCATTTCTTTTTATAATAGCTCAAAATTAGAGTCTCTTAAGAATCAATTGCATTTGATCAAAACTCAAAAAACTGGATTTTAGAATGAGCACTAGCTTCAAGTCAGACAGACCTGTATTTCATTTCCAGGTTCTATATTTACTTAGTGGGAAATTACTTTATCGCCACAAGCTTCAATTTCTTCATCTATAAACTGAAGACCTTAGGACCAGTATCACAGGGCTGTTGTAAAGGTTAAAGGAGATAATGCATCTAAAATATTTGATGCATTTCAGATACCCTTTAAATGAGAGTTACTCTCCCTCACCTGTTAAGTATTATATTCTCAAGTTCATGTTTTATGCTAGAGTGGATTAAATTCTGAATTAGTTACTGGGCAAGAAAATATTTTCTTTGGCTAGGCATATTTGCAGTTTTTGGTTTTGTTTTTGTTTTTTAAGTACAGTTGACACACAATGTTACATTAGTTTCAGGTGTACACGTGTGATTCAACATCTCTGTAACTCATACTATCATCTCCACAAGTGTAGCTACCATCTGTCACCGTACAATGCTATTACAATATCAATGACTGTATTCCCTATGCTGCGCCTTTTATTCCCGTAACTTATTCATTCTATATGTGGAAGCCTGTATCTCCCACTCCCCTTCACCCATGTTGCCCATCCCCTCACCTCCCTCACCTCTGGCTATAAATACAGAGAACAAACGGATGGTTGCCATATTTGCAGTTTTAAATGACTTCAAACTTCTTCTTATCCTTATTTTCCCCAAAATATATTTTGGTCAAAAAAACACGGTGAGACTGTATCAAATATGCATTCAGTAATCTACACCCTATATTCCTAAATGATGGATCTTGTCCTTATTTTAGATTCAGTCTCTTTTCAGACATTTATATGTTTAAATCTGTTATATTTGTGATCTGCTTGAGATTTGATAGCCTCTTTTTTATTTGCTTTTAACTTAGTAAGTGCTGACAAATGGATAGCCAAAAATCACCTCTAAAAAAAATGGTCTTTCCTGTTCTGGATGATCACAACTTCCTCTCACAATGTTGAAAATAGTGAGAGTCTTCACTTTGAACAGCACAGAAAGAGCCATCTAAGTTCTACATCTCTAAGAGTGTGGACCACACCCCACCCCCTGCCCCCCAATGCCCATTTTTCTGAAGTATGTAAGTGACGGGAAAGAAAAGAAGTCAAATAACATGATCTAGGAAACTAAGGAAGAATAGGGTTTTTTGTTTGTTTGTTTGTTTGTTTTCAGTAAAAGCAACTGTGATATCTTTTAGCTATGACTACGTTTTCAACTTGGCATTGTCTCTGTAATATGATTCCAGGGGTGGTAGAAAGAACCCTAAGCCCAATAACTCATTATATATTTACTTTCCTTTTCAAAAAAAATTTTTGAGAGTTCCAGTGAATATGTGAATCTATCCAAAGTTGAAGTTGACTCCCCCTGGCTGGAGTAAGTGTTGTGATGTTGGAAGTGGGACATGTGAGTTTGGGGGTCAGAGGCATGATAGGGCACACCATCTTCAAGGCCCCAGCCAAGAGGAAGAGGAAGACATTTCAAATATTACTGCAAGAAAAAGACCAAATGCCAACACTTTTCATCCATTTTCAATTCTGCTGTGGACCATGAGGTGCTATTCTGAATCTCTGTTCATCTCACAAGTTGATGACCTTGTGAAGACATCAGAAAGATCCCTGTTGGCCAGCTTCTCTGCCTTCCTTTCAGTGGGAAAGTTTCTACTCTGTAACGATCATGATTTGAATTACTTATTTTTGGTGTGCATGAGAAAGGAAAGAGGGCTGAATTAAATATGACAAAACTGCCATCCTTGCTCTAGTAGACAACTACTCCAGAATTCTACATGTAAAAATGTAAATGTTTGCAAGGAGTCTCTTCTTTTAAAAAATCCATTACTTTATGACTGTCAGCATATTTGAAAAATAAAGATCCCTTCCAATTTCTTTGAAGCTAACAGAATCTGTTTCTTAGTGATTGTGTCAGAGGTTTAAAAGCTGTTGCTCTCAGTTTTTTCCTTAACATTTAAGAATCTGTTCCTTTTTTGAGTCTGTCAAAGGCTTTTAACAAATTGGAAGATTGTTGCTCATTCAGTTAGATTTTTTTTTTTCTGGATGAACACGATACAACAAATCTGTTTTGGTGTCTTTAAAATCCGAGTTTTGGCTTATTAAAATAGTTAAATATTGGTTGCTCTCTTTAAGGCTTTGGGGTTGTTCTTTCAAAATAGAATTATTCTTGTGTTTGCCCTACGTGCCAGAGCATTGGTTTCATAACCAACTGGACCAATAGCTTCACATAATCAGATGCTCAGTTAATAAGGAATGACAAGCATATTGTACTCCTGGCACCTTCAGAACTATTATAATACAGTCAATGAATTGTTACTAAGGACACATTCAAAATATAATGGTTCTAAAGGAGGCTTTGGGGAATAAGAAAAAGAAAGCTATTTTAGATATTGTCAAATATAAATAATTAGGACATTCTCATTCCTGTGGTATGGATTTTATTTATAGTTTAGTGTAAACATCTAAATTTTTTCTGTAGGATACGCATAATAAAAATTTTGCTAGTTGTATATCATTATGAGTTACCTGAAGAATTATTATATTTAGCAAATATACATAAATATAAATATAGTAGACTGTTGTGTGTATATATATATATATTTAGTGCAATCAATTATATAATTATATAATTATGTATGTATATAATTGTCTATTTGGAAATGCTCAAAAAGTACTACAGGTCATTTCAAAAATTACCCTGGTTGAAATCCATTTACATAGCATTTCCATCTTTTAAAAATTATTTTACCTATTACTATTTTCATCACCAAGTGCGTAGTTTTGATACTGACAGAAAGGTTCAGATAGGCTAGATTCCACTAGAAACAGCTATTTTGCACATACAAAATGTTATCTTCAAAATATAATCTCATAACCCCCCCAAACACTTCTAAAAGCCAGTAACTACACAATCTGATATTAGGCTTAAGGGTTAGAGTTTAACCTCATAAACATTTAAGATCAAATTAAAGATTTTATCCTGCTACTCATCAGCATTTTATAGTTCAACAAATTTCAATTTCTAAAGGGTATTACAAAGTGATAAAATATTGTTTTCCACATGTTAAATCCTTTTAAAGAAAGAACAGAGAAATATCAGCCTGCATGAATCATAAACAAATTCATTATTACCATTGTCACTGTTATTACTGATTATGATTAGCACAATATTCTCTTTGCAAACCAGAAAAAGCTAGATTTCTATTCAGTATCTCTCTCCTTTCTGCCAAAGTATTGAAATTCTGAGGCTATTATACTATATTATGCATAGATTAGCCACGGAAGTAAAATAAATTGTATGATATCAATTTACTTTGTCAAATAAATGACATGCCATACAGTAGAGACATCTGGTTCCTACCTTGAATATAATGTGTTATCACTTTAGTGCAATCAATTGAAATACTGTGCCTCAAATGATACTACTCATCATTTGCTTGGATTGCTTAAAAATATTCCAAAAATAATTGCAACAATTATCCCATGATAATCTGTCAAATAGTTAGTGCACTGTAGATGTGATAAGAAAGAATTCAAGACATGTGTTCCAATATTTGAAGGAAAAAAAGTCAAATTCCCAGTTAAATTACTATTCATGAATTTAACGCACTGCAATCTCTAATTCTTCTTTCTGTCTTAACACTCTGGCCCCTAAAACAAGCAGATCTCTGTATCTAGAGTACCTCTCCGAACTGTTACTATTACCAGTATTGTTTTGTTTTTGTTTTTCTCTTTTTTTTCTTTTGATCTTCTCTAGTCATATTAATTGTAAATCTTTGCCTATTTTCTTTCTTCCTCATTAGCCCAAATGTTTCTTGAGGGACAGTGTTTAATTCATCTTTGGAAATCCAGGGTTCCCAAAATACACTAGATCTTTGTAGGAACTTAATAAATGCTTGTGCAAAGAGTGTTATGTAGCACTAATTCAGGAAAGCAGCAAGCACCCAAGCCATCATCAGGGGGAGTATGAAGGATGAAAAAAAGTGTTGAATATGATAGAAATTCAAAAGAAAGAGCAGTTTTCATAGCAAATTATGTACCGTAGTTGGAGGTAAACAATCACAATAGCTAATCATAACTGGTAGTAGCTATTTGAGGCACAGTATTTCAAAAGAAAGAGCAGTTTTCATAGCAAATTATGTACCGTAGTTGGAGGTAAACAATCACAATAGCTAATCATAACTGGTAGTAGCTATTACTGTACACCATGCATTATGTAATATCTCACTTGATTCCCAAAACACACCAAGTGCCAACTATTATTATTTCTACTTTATCTATTTATTTTTTAAGATTTTATTTATTTATTTATTTGACAGAGAGAGAGAGCACAAGCAGGGGGAGAGGCAGGCAGAGGAAGAGGGAGAAGCAGGCTCCCCACCGAACAGGGAGCCCAATGTGGGATTTGATCCCAGGACACTGGGATCATGAGCTCAGCTGAATGCAGACACTTAACCGACTGAGCCACCCAGGTGTCCCTTATCTCTACTTTATATATGAGACACCTAAATCACAGAGAGCACAAGCAAACTTCAAAGATTTAAGCATGTATACTTGAGAGAACACAACTGGCAGAAATATGAAATATCAGAGAAGGAAATAGTTTGAATCACTATCTTATCTATTTCATTATTTCATAGTAAGTTTTTGCACTAAAACAACCAGTTTTAAAGGACACATCTATATTTAAACACAAATGATGTTAAACGTTATATATAATGTCTATGTGATAGCAATCTCTTTTTAAAGAGTAGGTATTTTAAAACAGATACAAGAAATAAAGAAGCATAAAATTTAACTACTTCACAATTTGGCCTAGGACTAACACTGACTTTTACTGGACAGGAATTACCTATTACCATAGTCACCATGGTACCTGGAGGATAACAGAAGTCATTTGAAATGATGACTCAATTATCTTGTGGCCAGAACTTCTAGCACTTCTGAGGCACCATATATATTCTTCAGAAAATGGCAGAAATGGTAATGTGGTGCTTTAATCAAGTAATCAACCTGCCAAATGTTCAAAATTATATGAGAGTTTCTTGGAAGAGAGCAGGGAAAAGAATGATAGAAAGCTTTTTTATTAACATGGAAAAATGCAAAGGTGTGAAATATCAATTTATAACACTGTGACTTCTGTTATTCAAATATATTTTAGAGGGTTACAGTGAAAACTATAATATTAGCAAATAAGAATATTATGTGAGCTTTCTGGAAAAAAAATTAGGATAATATTTTCCAGGGTAAAAATTTAGTTTTGGATATTCTGTTATGCTTCCCTAACCACTGAAATTATATTTGCCCTTGACTAAATCATATATTATTTTCTGTAATTTAGTTCCCTAAAGAAATGTACCTGTTTCTAGGGTGGGCAGGTGTTTATAGATTTGAGAATTAAAAGGTAAAAAATAATGGCAAAGCATTATTCTTACTTCACTATGTTCAACCCCCCCCCCAAAAAAAGTCAATTAGAAAATCAATCAAGTTATCGAAATCTCAGGGAAAGACATTATGGACATTATTTTTTTTTCTCCCATGAGTTTAAACTGAATTGAAATGTAACATTTGGTTGTACAGAAATCATATCTTGTTCTTTATGAGTTGTATGCCTTGATTCAGAGTGAAAGTCAGGGTCAACATTTCATATGTTGTGTCTTTTGGAAGAATTATTACCTTTAAATACTGGATTAAAAAAAAAAAAGACAAATCCCCAGCCTCATCCAGTTAGAGTTTCTCTTTCTGGCTCCATAAGACAGAACAAGAACCCAGGCAATGGGAGAAATAATTTTTTTCAGTCCCCCTTCCCAGGTTCCCTGCCATTTTGAGCCTGAGTTTTAGCCAGCTGTCTCTAAAATCATGACCCCCATTTGGGCTCTCTAGGTGACTGAAGGCAAATGGCTTTCTAGCTAGGAAGAGTATACAAAGATACCAAAAACCTACACAAAATTTTTGTTGCTGTTATTCTCGGCCCTCTTGATCAAGGGGTTGGACTTAATCAAATTGATTTGAAGTAGGGTTGGAGATAAGGAAAAAAAATTCAGGGGAAAAAATCTTGTAGCAAGAAAAGTTCTCATATTTTTGAAAACCTGTGCTTTGACAAAATTAAAATGTATAAGACCTAAAATAAATGAGTTAAATTTCTTAGCACCTTTAAATAGTTTGTCACGATGGATTTTTTGTAAATCATTTGTAAATCATAATTCATTTCTACTATCACACGTTGTACTTACAAATTGAAGACATATGGAAATAATTAAATAAACTAGAATCAAAAGAAAAACTGATGTAAACATTTCACAACATTTACAGAATTTATCCCAAAGCAATCTAATAACTAAAAATTGATGGAATTTACATGTAGATCACATGGCTTATTCGGTAAGAGTTGTACTAGAACCATGGGCACATTCTCTATGCTTGTTTCTTTATCTAGAAACTAAAGTTAATATCTGTTTAAATGAAAGAAAGCAGGTATGAGATGGCACATTTAAAAATATTTTAAAAATAGTAAATTTGAGTAACTAAGGGGTTTAGTGGCAATTTTATCACTAGGGTCCTGCTCAAACAGATAAGATTTGTAAATCTTGAGCTGTCCTTCTCACTTGTGGGAAGACTGTAAAATTACATAACATTTTCAAATCACTGAAACAATGAAGTGGATCCAAGTTGTTTGCCTCATGCCTCAAGGGGAAATTATGTCTGGACATAACTCTTTTGTGTCACATCTGGTGTAAATTTGCTATAGAACAAATTGTGACGATGTACTAAAGTAGTGTTCAGGGATTTGTCAACTTAATGATACCCGTTATTACCCTTGGGCTAATAAAATGGACTGTGTTGTATTATGAGTGACTAGCAAGACCCAAGTCAGGTAATTTTAGATTTTTAATTAGCCCTCACCCATCTAAAACCTCCTAAGAGTATCCAGCAAAAAGTTGGTATTTAGTATTGAAGTCAGCGAATCATTCTCTTATCAATGAATTTTGTGTACTGAATTGGAAAAGTCCTAAAAATGCATTAAAAATTAAGTTAACACACTCTAAACCAACTGTCAGCCAGTGCTTCCAGCTGGAGCATTTCTGATGTCATAAAATTAGAACATTGGAAAGAAAGCACACTCTACACAAATGTACAGGATTTGAAAGTCAGACATTACATTTCAAAGTTTTTGATATTTCAGTTGAGCTTCTGCTGTATATGCCCACCAAAGTATATTTTCAAGTCACAGAAGAATGTCCTGCTAAATGTAAAATCTTTTGTGCTCCATTTCCCAAAGACAGGAGGATTTAGGGAGCTTTGCTGGAGACCACAGTGCTCTGATGCACTTAGGATGACCTAGCGAACATAGCAAACCTTGGAAATTATTTAAAATTCACCTTTTAATCTACAAAAACATTAAGAAACTGAAAACTTGTTTAAAAATGATATCTTGGGGAAAATCCTGTCATCTCCTTAAAAAGGGCTTTAGTAATTTTATAGATGGTTATGATGATAGCATGAAAGATGATGATATTGTTGATGATATTATTGATGTTATATTGTTGATGATGTTATATACTCAGTGCATGTCTGCTATGTACTTCACATGCATTACTCAATCCTCACAAAAACTCTACGGTAGGCACCCTTGTTACCTTGGGTGCCTACAGAAAAGAACACTGAATATAAGAGGTGTTAGATAAACTGACAAGGTCACAGCAGGTATATGGCTGAGCCCGGTTAGGAGCTCAGGTATGCCTTACTCCAGTTTTACCCTTTTTTTTCTTAGTTTTTATTCTTAATCATCCTACCATTTTATATAATCGAGGATGTTCAAACTCCTCTAAAAAATATACTATCTGGTATCTCTGTAAAATATTTTTATTTCTACAGCCTTCAGAGTTCTTAATAAACTATTTGCCTCGAATTGCTTTCACCCACAGAGAAGTCATGTCAGCCACCATCGAAATGCAGCTGCCTGTAGGAGGGAAGAGGCTGGGAATAACGCTTGTCCACATAGGAAATAAAAACTGCTTAAAATCACCTCTCATACTTAAGAAGGTAATAACCACAGTTAGAGGTTGTTCTGGTCATTTAAACGAGCATTTTATTTTTTACAATGTGTGTTACTGAGACCTTTAATGAGCACAGTTGGAGTGGGGAAGCTTTCTATTTCTGAAAGCCAAGGAACATCTCCAGTTTCATGGTGTTCCCTCACAGTACATGAGAATGTGCATTCACTTAAACCCAAGGACACAACTTATTAACACATCTCTTGACAGTCCATATTTTTCCCCTAAGAGGTTTTGCATTTACAGAACATTTTCTCCTTGCATTTGGAAATCAAAGAAAGAGAAACCACATATATGTGACTATAAAACATCTAATTGATTTTATTTTTGTTCAACAATTTTTAGTTTTGGCTGTGAATTTGGGGTTGCATTTGGTACTCCTTTAGATTTAAAAGAGCAAGCACAGAATGCATAAATTCAAAAAAGGTAAAAAGAACTAAGATTATTAACCTTTAAGGGAGAAGGCTTTGACATCAGTTGGTAACAGCCAAATTTAGATATCATTCTGCTTAAAACAGAAGCACATGAATTAGTCTTTACTTATAAACTATGTACTTTACACCCAACGGTCATCTAAAAACATAATTTAAAGAATTTAAAATATATATAAAGAAATGCTTCATTTTTAAAGTCATCACTTACTTCATTTAATTCCATTAAAGAAACATTGATCAAACATATCTATTGTATGAACAAAAGTTGGCTCTGTGATGGTCCAAGGGTGAACAAGTTTAAACTCTATGTAAAGAAGGTGATGTTCAAATAGAGGAGATGGGGCTTGTGTAAAAATAGGCTTGACATAAAAGAAATATGTAATGAGTATTCAAAAGAGGTAAAAGACAAGAGGGAATACAGTAGAGGCAGATAAGCGACATGATCTGACACATCTGACATCATCTCCTACCCTACTCTCCCCCTCACTCGCTCTGCTCTGGTCAGACTAATCTCCACGTGGTTTCTTGAATCACCAGATACTCTTCAGTGTTAGGGTCTTTGCACTTGCTTTCTTCCCTGCCCAGGTCTATCCATAAGTCCTGCTCTCTCATTTTCATCTAAACTTTCCTCAAATGTTTCTCAGTGACACCTTCCCTCACTGCACTATTTAAAGTGACAACCTCCCTACCCACTTCCTGTTATCCCCGCCTACCTTATTTTCCTTCTTAGCTCTTATTTTCAAACATAGTATAATATTTTCTAACTTACAATATTATCTGTCTCCTTCCTACCATCTATGAGGCACAGTAATTTGTTTCCTGTTAACTTTTTAGAGCTTGGAATAGTTCTCAGCATATAGTAGGCACTCAACAGTTATTTGTTAAATAAATAAATGAAGCATTGACTAGTTTAGGGTGAGGGTCTTTAAGACACAATAATTTAAAAATTCAGGATAGTAACTAGAGTAGTATCAGGGTCCAGAGAAAGTCTTGGTTTATTAAAAATAAGGTAGGTTTTAAACATATTTGAAGGCCAAGGAATATGAGACAGGGACCAGAGAAAGAAAAAAAGAAGAAAAAAAACCCCTGAGGATCAAAGTCTTGAAAGAATTGCAGGACACAGGCTTAGAGGCATAAGTAGAGCAATTAGCTTCCTCTAGGGGAACACCTCATCCTTTAAGACAAGATCAAAGGAAAGGAGAGAGCTAGATGAGAATAAAAAAGAAACTTGAAAATGTGAGAAGAGTAAAACTGAGGACCTTACTTTTTCCAGGGGTATTGCTGAGAATGAAGCATGCAGGGGCAGAAACTGGGGGCTTCTGGGATGGTAAAAGGTTAGAATAGCTGTTCAATAAAGTGCAAGAGAATTACTGGAGATGAATAGAATGTCTTTCATGAATAGCGAGAATCTAACTGCAAGTCTATAATATGCACGTATAGAGCAGTCAGTCAGCCACCTCATGTGTACTCCCTATTATCCTTGAGAAAGGATACTGTGAAAGTACTGCGGCTGTCATCTAGGCCGACGGGCAGGAAGATCAGAGTGGCAGAGTGCCAGGGGGGGCAGCGATGAAGTAAAAAAAGTGAGTATATTTTTAGAATCACCTAATATTTAACACATTGTGTGGAAATGCATGGTAGGCACCCTATATAGGACTGTTCCTATGTTGTTGCTACAATTTAAGTAATCATACAGATGAAAGAATCAAGGCTAGATTCAGTGATAGAGAGTTGTGGGGCAGTAATATGCTGAAACTTGTCATTAAAGTTGTGTGTAGCCCTAGTAATACGTAAGGTTCCAAATATGCCTTAATTTCATCATCTATAAAATAAAGATGGTATTAGTATCTATCTCAATATTTATTGTGATGATTAAATAAAATTCATTTTGATCCTAGGGACAAAAATATTATTTGAAGGGGGATTAAAAACTGATATAAATTTAAGATAAAGTATCTAAAATAACATCTGGCTTAGAATAAGTGCAGTATAAGTGTTTGGCTTTAAGGAGTAATAATGTGATAGTGAAGGGTTGAGAATCTTTTTACCTAAAAGGTATTGATTGGTTCCTTGTTGGTAGTAATTGAGCAAAATCCTGAAAACCAAACCTCCTGATCCAGTAGTTATTAGCATGCTCTCCACCTCCTACAATAACTTATAGATAAGATGGTAATCATCTGTAACAGTGGTTCACTAAAGCAGAAGTTCTTAACCGCTTGTGTAGAAGGTGAGGTAGTGGTCAGAACACTAGTATGAGTGTAGACAAGAGAACATGGGTGTGTGTGTGTGTGTGTGTGTGTGCGCGCATGCCCAAGTGCTTGTGTGTGTGTGTGTCTGAAATGGAGACAGGTATTTTCCTTAACTCACAATGGGGTTATGTCCCAATAAACCCAGCATACGTTGAAAATACTGTGAGCTGAAAATGCATCTAATACAGCTAACCTACCAAACAGCACAGCTCAGCTTAGCCTACCTTAAATGTGCTCAGAACACTTCTATTAGCCTACAAAGTTGGGCAAAATCATCTAATGCAAAGCCTGTTTTATGGTAAAGTGTTGAATAGCTAGTGTAATTTATTGAATACTGTGCTGAAAGTGAAAAAAAGAAGAGCTGTATGGGTACAGAGTGGTTGTATGTGTATCAGTCATCCAGCCCTGTGATCACACGGCTGACTGGAATCCCCAGCTCACTGTGCCACTGCCCAGCATCACGAGAGTATGGCATACAGATCACTAGGCAGGGAAAAGATCACAACTCAAAATTCAAAGTACAGTTTCCACTGGATGTGTATTGCTTTTGCACTATTGTACAGTCAAACCATTATAAGTTGGGAACCGTCTGTATAAGTAGCAGCTTTGCATATTATAATCATATCTTAGCTAGTCTTCTTGTGTTTTTCTTGTTTCTTCTAAGATTGATTCTCTATTTTGATCTCTATTCATGCTTGTATTTTTAGCACCTAAACTAGTATATTTTTATTACTGTGTGTATATATATGTGTGCACATTTAAGTGCATAACATGTACCTAATAAATATTTATTACATGAATAAACAGTTTCCCAAATTAGCTGCCTAAAAGCTATGGCATCAGTCTGTGGTCTGAATTTTCTGTGGCTATTTCTTATCTCTACAGAATACACTTTCAGCTCCTAACCCTGGAATGCAAGACCCACCACATTCTGCCCCAAACTTCTCTTGCAGACTTTACTCCAGCCAACAGACCTGTTTATACTTTTCCCAACATCTCAAGGCACACTTTATCTCTGAGCCTTTGTTTTTCTCATTGTCTGTGTTTAGAATACATTTTTGCCTGTTTTACTGCTAATACTTTATTCAAGCCCTTCCTTTCTTCTCTGTTTGCCCCAACCTCAGATAACTTCCCTCTGAATGTTTGTTGAACTTAAGATCTGTATCCTCTTTGACTGCCCAATACATAACAGATGCCCCAAAGTGCACCTTACTACTAAAATTATGAGGGCATATAGTTTGATCATTCAATAGTAGATGCTGAAGGGATGAAACTGGGTCATTTGAGAATGAATTTTGGAGAGAATTCACCCTTTTGCACAGGCATGATCATCAAGCAAACAAGATAATGAGATAAAAAAAAAATGAATAGGTATACACTTGAAAGCCAGTTGCTCAGAATTAACTCAATCCTTTATAGACTCTACAGCACTAAAACGACTATGGGGACCACCACAGTAATTTGAAACAAAAACAATGTCAACCCATAAAATACAACATACACATAGATGAATTTTTTAAAATTAAACTAGTTTATTTCTAGATTTTTTTTTTGACCAAAATTCTGGTAAGTTCAGAACTTTCTATTTTTCTTCCTTCTGATGTGTTGATTGACCCACATCAATCCTTTGGTACTGATACTACGGGGAAGCTTGTGGTTGAATTGCACAAAGTGTCATCATAAACCAGTATTTCCATATATATAACTCAGAAAGTACAAGCATGTTAGCATTGTCATCCATTAGTATTTGGGAAAAGACATACTTTGATTTGCATTTTTTTTTTTTTTTTTTAAGAATGAAGATCACATACTTAGAAGCCTTGCAGGCAGGTAACATGTGTGACTACAGAGTGAGGAAAGCAGGGACAGAACACATACATTGTGTGAGGCTGTGCATTGGTGTCAGGGATTCTGGCAAACACTGGCCAGAGCTGCCGTTTTAGAGCTACTGTTATTTAGCTCCAGCCAATTTGGCCATTTGAGAATGTAAGCCTAGGACAGCAACATCTTCCAAGTCACTGGGAGAGGTTGGGACCTTGACTTTTTAACCTGACATTTAAAGATTTTAAAAGTTGACACAAATTCATCTAAAATATTATGGATCAAACCAAACACATCTGTGGCCCTGATATGGCCTGCACACCACCATTTCACAATTTTTGCTTTTGATTCCTATGACGATCTTCTTCAGTGTCACTTCAATTCAATAACCATATAAAAAACTTACCTATAAGATGTTAAAAATAACCATTATACTTTTAATAATACATTTCCACATGGCTAAAAAAAAAACCTTATCTAAAAATAACAGGAAAAGCTTGAAAACCAAGAGGCAAGGAGCAGCAGTTTTTAAGGGGAAATGTAGATTGCATGATATTCTTGCCCCTATTTCATTCAGTGTATGCCCTCTGGGCTGAATATTTTCCTAAAGCAATAATCCAGATGTCAGCTCTGGGTCTTCTGTATCAGCAGAGATTTCGAAAGGTATTATATTTTTAGAACTCTTGCACTAGGGCCGCTATTGCTACCATTAATCCATTAGTCTCTGCTTTTGCTAGGAAGGTACTATGAAAATAGTCTCTGAACAGCAATACCTTGATAGAGCATAAACGGGAGAAACAGGGAAACAGGTTATACATGGCAAAGGCTTCTGCAACGTGCGCTGCTCAGCAAAAGTCATAAAATATTGCCCCACCTCCACTGACATCCTGCATTTTCAGTAACAGATTTCAAGGGGAATTCAGTTCACATTATTTTCATTGAAAGAATGACTTTGGGGCTATTGTGTGCCCATGCAACCTCAAAGGAACTTTTCCTAATGGCCAAAAGTCATGTTTCTCTTCAGCAGTTACCATAACTCAAAAATTGGAAAGGCTAAAATATGCTCTTAGCTTAGAAGTCAATGGCCAGAGTAAGCTCTGAATGCTTTGCACAATGTTTTTTTGTTCCCGCAAAGAAGGAGCATACAGCAGAAGCCTCAGTTCCTGCAGTGCAGCAGGTCTGCAATAGCTATTACCTTCAAAAGGAGAGGGAAAAGAAAGCAAAGGGACCAAAACAAATACACAAACCCCAGCTCAAAGCAATAAATAGGAAAGGCTCAAGAGCCCCAAGATGACAAAAGGAGAGCAGTTCTCTCACCCCCTTTTCCCACTGGCCTTTGTCCTTTTTTATTGTTGTGCACTTAGGCTGTTGCATCTTCTCTTCAAAGTTTCACAACAGGACCTGAGTACTTTTCTCAAAGGGCATTTGTCCTCCTGTACAAGACTTATCACTCAACACTTTAACTGGCTAAACTTTTTACTCTATTAGGGCTTTCCCATCATATTTTTAGCCTTTGGCTTGTTTGGCATCTTGAGAATTAAAAAACAAAGTGAACAATTTGAACGCTGGCTGAACAAAAGCGGATTTGGAGAATCACAGAAAAAATGCTTCTGGGCCACACACTCTTTGCCCCTCAGTCCTAAGTGTACAAGCTGGTGTTCTTCATGAGAACGCCTCCTATTTCATTTCATTAGCAGTCTCCACATGCCACCTCTGCCCCCCTCAGTACAGCCATTCTCCAGCGCTGGCAAAGGGCTCCATGAGAGTCCTTCTCTGCAGGGCCCTCCACTAACTCCCCTCTTGGTTTTGATGAGCTGGGAACTGTCTTTTTGCTGCATACGGGAACAGGGGTTGTGACCAAATTACTCTACTACACTCAGAATGTTTTAAAATAATAAAGAGTTGAAAGAGACAACTGTCGGAGCGATTTTAAAACAAAAGAGAATGATTAAATGAACAAATCATTCTCAAAAGGTTTTTTGAAATAGATTAATTTATACCTTCTAAGACATCGTATTGGTATTTTACAGTGCACGGATGCTTTAATATTACTCTTTAACTAATTTGCTTGCTATCAGTTTTCAACACATATGATTTAAAGGACCATTTAAAAAGTATTGGAAGCTGACTTAGGTTTTTACATTTCAAGCTTCACTTATCAGAACAATTCACTGAACTGTCCTAGGCAGAAGGAAGATCTTTCCTACTTTATTTAAAGTAAAAGGGAAAATATACACTTACATTTGATGGTAAAATGGCAGTTGAATGCTGTTGTTGCAAGATGTAGCTACCTGGCTATAATCTCTCTCTTTTTTCAGCATTTGGAAGGAAAGATGTGTATAGAGTTCAGGTAACTGATTGAGGATGTTGGAATGACAATTCCTTATGACTGGAGAAAGTAGTCATAGATAAGACAGTCACTGTCAAGAGAAGAAATAAGATGGAAATTTCTTATTTTACCAGTTGAAAGAAAATGACTGGGAGGGCAAATTTGGAGACAAGAAGTGCTAAGACAACTGCCGCCTGAGCCAGCAGATCTCTGAAGGCAGAGGACATGCCTTGTGGCTGGTAGCTCTGGGCATTTTGATCCCCCAATGCACCGAACACTTAGAATCTTTTGTTAGCATTGAAAATGAGCTCATTCCAAAGAAATGGAGGTGAGTTAGAAAGAAGCTTTATAATCCAGCATGAGGGTAAAAACAGAATTACATAAAATTATTCCTACTAGTTTAGTGACTATTCATAAAATCAAATACATAGGTTAGTGAGCATAGTTAAAAATGGAAAGAATATATACAAGCATGATGTTGTGCTTGAATGTGGGGTTTTAATTCTGACGTGGCATTACTGAACAACAACATTATATATTTAATTTCTTAAATGAGGATGAAGTAGAAAATGTAAAAGTGAGCTAAACATCTTATGAACCATGATTATAGCATGATATAGCACTATTCTAATATTTAGAGTCAGAATACCTGAATTTTGTATCAGGTTATTCCTTTCACTAAGTATCTACTTATGTCTGAGGGGTTCTGCCTTATTGGAGCCTAAAATGTTAGGTAAGAGCCAGCAGGGTCCAGCTTGGGGGGGGGAGGGGAGGGGATCTAGTTCTTGCTGCTTCAGACAGATGGGAGTATTGGCAGGGTGCTTCCAGAACACGACTTCTCCTTGAGATGAACTTTGCAGGGAACAACTGGTCACTGACACATCAGTTAATTGTCCAAACCTGAGCTGCAAGGACACTGCAGAGGGATAGCCAGCTAGTGTGAAGTTGAAAGACTAAATAAAGCAAAAGAGCAGTGAGGGAAGAAAAAAAAGGTAGGCATTAAGCTGACAAAGAAGGTAAATTAGTACCACCAGTCAAAATCATATAGTATCACTCCTGACCCTTCCAAATTTTCACTGAAGGATCTTGGAGGAGTGACCCATGTCACCATGCTAGACTTCTTTAGAAGTGTCTGTTTAAAAACTTAGGATCCATATAAGTACTCTACAACAGGGCGACAGGAAACTTTTTTCCAGTTAGTAAATATTTTATGTGCTAGGGTCCACATGGTTTCTGTTATAGTGCAAATGCAGCAATAGACAATACATAAAATAAACAAGCCTGGCTGTATTCCAATAAAACTTTCTTTAGAGTCTTTGAAATTGAAACGTTATATAATTTTACGTTATATAGAATATAACTCTTAAAATTGTGTTTTTTTCAACCATTTAAAAATACAAATGCATTCTTAGTCTTTGGGTTATATAAAAAAGAGGCCATAGGACAAAACGTGGTCCACCAGCTGAAGCTTTCTCACCCCTATTTTAAAGTTATGTCAGTCAAGACAGCTTTATTATAAATGTCATGATAATAATGAGAATGTCTATAACCACAGGATGTCCAAATGTATTATAATTTACTGAGGGCTTTCAAGTACAGTATTTCATCTTTACAAAGGTCCTATGAAATAAGTTTGTGTGGTAGATTGATCACATATGGTCCCATACGGGTTACGTGAGAGTTCTTCAGTTCTCCCTGTATCCATGACCATTGTCATGACTTTGAAGCTCCTTAGAGCAAGAATTTGAAGTACATTCCACTGGCCCTTAGTCTGAGTTCAGCCATGTGATTTACTTTGGCTAGTGGTATGTTAGCAATTGTGACACAAGCAGAAACTTGGAAAATACTTGAATGTATATACTTAGCGCTTATCCCTACTGTTAGTATGACAACATGCTGTTAAAAAAAAAGAGCATAAAGCTGATAATAAATCAAAAAATAACTAAATAAATAGATATCCCATGTTCACGGATAGAAAGGTCCAGTTCTTTCCAACTTGATTTACAGGTTAAATGTAATCCAACAGGGGCACCTGGGTGGCTCAGTTGTTAAGCGTCTGCCTTTGGCTCAGGGCTTGATCCCGGAGTCCTGGGATCGAGCCCCACATCAGGCTCCTCCATTGGGAGCCTGCTTCTTCCTCCTCTATTCCCCCTGCCTGTGTTCCCTCTCTCGCTGTCTGTCTCTCTCTCTGTCAAATAAATAAATAAAATCTTAAAAAAAAAAATGTAATCCAAGAGCGAATTCCTAGGTAAACTACAGTCTATGAATGATTATGATGTGTCAGTATAGGTCCATCCATCACTGATAAAAAATGTATTATTCTGGTGTATGGTGTTGATAATGGGGAGGCTGTGCATGTGTGGGAGGTGGGGGGGATATATGGGAAATCTCTGTGCTTTCCTTTTAATGTTGCTGTGAATATAAAACTGCTCTAGCAGTATAAAGTTCTAAAACACACACATACTCTCTGTCTCTGTCTCTGTCTCTGTCTCTTTCTCTCTCTCTCTCTCTCTCTCACACACACACACACACACACACACACACACACACACACAGCAGAGTTAAGACCCCCATAGCCCCTCCCAAGACCATCCAAATTAGTCAATAGCTAGGCAACAATAGATATATGAGGACACCCAGCCCAGGCCAGCAGAATCACCTTGCTAACTCATAACTTATCTCAGATGCATGAGTAAGCTCAGCCAAAATCAGCTGACCCTTGCCTATTTGTGAGCTAACTAAATGTTTATAATTGTATGCAACTTAGATTTTGTGGCCATTTATTATGTGACATTACTGTGGCAATACAGAACTGATGCAATGGGATGGTAGTTTGGTTTGTTTTACAAAAGATAAAATTTAGCTGGGTTCTAAGTAGGATTTGTGAAACATTCTAAAATTCTGAATTTAAGAATAATCTCTGAGAATTCTGTCAGAAACTTAAATTATGAATTCATAACGTAGTTAGTAATTGGCACAGCTAGAATCAGAACTTAAGTTCTTTTATTGAAATCTAAATTCAAAGAAATACAAAAACTAATATGATGCAAGAGACAAGCATGCTATTTGAAAGAACATACAATGAGGCAATTTAAAAGATCTAAAATTATTTCATAAATAAAAATCTATGTTTGCATTTAATGGATTTATAAATTTTTTCAAAGAAACTGTATAGTCTTATTTACCTATACATACTCTAGTATAAGAGTTAAAAATCTAATTCAATTATTCCCCTAACGAGTAAACGGAAATGTGTTCAGAGACTTAGAAATGAGTCTTAATCTTAAATACTGTGAAATCAGATCTTATTCAAGTCTTTTGGCTTTTCAAGTAAATTATGTTCAGATTGCAGAAATTTCAATTTTATAATCAGTTCTATTATATCTTGTGTCCAAAAGTGATATATTATAAAATGTTACCTCAACAATTGTTTTAGGTAAATATTTTTTGCAAATTGCATTGTGTAAAAAATCAAAGTCTATAAATAGTATTGAACAAGATCAGCACATCTACCTTTTTAAACTGAATATTGTCTCTCACCAAAGGACTGATAATAGCTTTTAAAGGGATCTAGGTTTTATAAAAGGTTATCTGAAACAACTTGGATTGCTTTTATATATATCAAGTGCTAACGTGGACTGATTTTGTTTTTTTGTTTGTTTTTAAAGAGTTTGTTTGTTTGTTTGTTTATTGCCAGCAGGTGAGGAGGGATCCTGAGCGGGCTCCATGCTCAGCACAGAAGCTGACGTGGGGCTTGATCCCAGGACCCTGAGATCATGAACTGAGCTGAAACCAAGAGTCAGACACTTAGCCAACTGAGCCCCCAAGGCACCCCTGTGGACTGATTTTGAATATGAAATTCGAAACAGTGTTATAACTCCCTGTGAGATCACATAGGTATTTTAGAAAGCAATAAGGAGGGGCACCTGGGTGGCGTAGTCCTTAAGCGTCCACCTTCGGCTCAGGGCCTGATCCCGGCCTTCTGAGATGGAGCCCCACATTGGGCTCCTCTCCTGGGAGCCTGCTTCTTCCTCTCCCACTCCCCATGCTTGTGTTCCCCCTCCCACTGGCTGTCTCTCTCTCTGTCAAATAAATAAATAAAATCTTTAAAAAAAAAAAAGCAACAAGGACATAGACTTTTTAGGGGATTACACGGAAACTATGTAAAACTTGTCTTTCTTTTGGGACAGTAACTAATTTACCATGAAGAATAAATATCATTATCAACTACAAAATAAAAGTTTATGAAGACCTGTCACTTGTCAGACAGATAGATATATCTGTAACCTTTGACTACCTTTTTCAGATGAGGAACCTGAGGCTTAAAAAAAGTTCAATGACTTTTAAAGAGTCATCATATCCTGCTAGTAAATGGTGGAGCCATAGTTTCAATCATACTGGTCTCTTCCCAAACTTGTGCCCCTTCCCCTATATTAAATTACAGCATACAATGGCCCAAATATTAAAATGTCAAAGAGATTTGAAAAGGTTTAATAGCTAAAGATTTCTTCACTTACTGAGATATTTTACTGTAACACATAGTTATAGTACTACATTAAATGGTTAGAGTTTTATCATAAGACTATAAAAATGTAAAACATCCAACAATCTAGGAAACCTAGAGATGAAAGAACATACAGAAATTATCTTCCATTTTACAGACAAGAAAACTGGAGTACAGAAGATGTCATCTGTTAAAGAGTCACAGAACACAAACAAATTTTAAAAATTTGAAACCCAATCCAGTGCCCTTTCTATTTTTGAGGAAAAATACACTATTTAATAAAATAGATATTAATCACTTGATTGGACTTTACACAGGCAATTAATTTTTGGCTGAGATTTACTTTGTGTGCTGACCAGCAGGTGTGGACTACCAAAACTCGTTTCAGTAAGGCTGTGGCCAATCAGAACTTTAAGGAGAAGATTCATTTTTGACATTAGATGAGATAACATTGTGAAAAAAAAGATTGAGCATGTGAAATTTCAGCTTTTTTTAGACTTATTTTATCTAGGTCAATATTCTACTTTGAAACTTTTAGGATAAGAAAGACAGAAATGGAAAGAAAAGTTAAATTTTAATAAATTGATTTTAATTTGTTTTAAACATTCTTAAGATTAGTTAAAGGAATACACACACACACACACACACACACACACACACTGAGAGAAAAAGAGACACAAAGAGAGAGAGAGAGAGAGACACGCCCCTGGATGAAAAAATTTATACTGCAAAAATGTTAGGTAGCTCCAAATTTATTTACAAATTTAACACAGTTCCAATCAAAATTAACTGTAAGAACACGTTTTTAAAATTTCTACTCAGGCATTTATTTTTACTTTTAATTAAACTTTTTGAGATGATTATAGTTTCAAATGTAGTTGTAAAAAATAATACAGAGAGATCCTGTGTAGCTTAATTAACTAATTTCCCTCAAAGGTCACAACTTGCAAAGCTATAGTACACTATTGAAAATGATATTGAAAATGATAAAGTCAAGACACAGAACATTTTCATCACCATATCATGTTGTCCCTTTTAAGCCATATCTCCTTGCTCTCACCAACACCCTGTCCTTAATCCCTGGAAAACATTAATCTGTTCTCTATTTCTTTAATTTTGTCATTTCAAGAATGTTATATAAATGGAATTATGTGGTGTGTAACCTTTTGGGAGTGACTTTTTCACTCAACATAATTCCCTGAAGCTTCATCCAACCTGTTACATGTATCAATACTTCATTCCTTTTTATTGCTGAGTAGTATTCCATGTTCCAGATGAACCTCAATCTGTTTAACAATTCATCTGCTGACAAACAACGGAGCTTTTTCCAGATTTTAGCTATTATGAATAAAGCTGCTATAAAATTCCTGTACAGGTTTTTGTGTGAACATGAGTTTTCATTTCTCTGGGATAAATGCCCAGGAATGCAGCTACTAGGTCATATGGTAGTTTCATGTTTAGTTTTTTAAGGAAACTGGTAAACTGTTTTCCAGAGAGGCTGTACTATTTTACATTCACGCCAACAATGTATGAGTGATCCAGTTTCTCTACAACCTGGCCAACCTTACATAGTGTTACTTTTTTTTTTTTTTTTAATTAGCCTTTCTGGTATGGGTATAGTAACAACTTATTGTGGTTTTCATTTGCATTTCCCTAAAGCTAATGATGTTGAAGTGGAGGAAGAGAGGTGAGTAATAAAGAATTCCCTTTAAATCTGAGTTTTGGTAAAAGAACACACACACACACACACACACACACACACACACACATATGCTACCAGGCAGAGTGACATCACATAGTCTCAGATGAGAAGAATTATAATGTAAAAACATCAGATCTTCCAAATACATCTTAAATTTAACACAATTGCAATAAAACCCCCCAATTTTTTTAGCTTAATAATATAAACTTTATCTGAAAGTGTAATAGACTAAGGGTAGACAATAAAATTATGTTAAAAAGGAGTGATGCATAATAAATTTCTACAAGATGGTTAAAGATCATAATATTATTATATATTTGATGTAATAATTTTAATGTAAAATTATTAAAATAATGTCATATTGGCTCAGGAAAAGACAGTTCAAGGAATGAATGAAAGTCCAAAAACAGACCCAAGTAATTTTTATACATTTAGTGTTTGAGAGACATTTTACTTCAAATTAGTAACAAGATAAGTTCTGCTTTTAGAAGAAATAATAACGCTAGGTCTCCATTGTGCCACACAGCAAAATTATGAATAAACTAGAGATAAAAGAGAAAATCCAATGTAAAAATCAAGTTATAATATATGATCAAGTCTTTGCTACAATAATGAGTCACTGGAACTGGTTCAAGGTACTAGTATGTAATCTCATGGAAAGATACTCTCTGATTACAGCCACGATGTATACAATTTTCCTATACTTATATTTCTGTGCTTTAAATTTTTTTCCCTTAACAACTATGTAATACTTTGGTGATTATGAAAAAAAGGCATAAAAACATTATTTCAGTTGTGTTTCTATAAAGATCTTGAACAGAGTGGGTGCTACTTTGAAGGAGCTAACCCTAAAAGTAAATAAATGGCAGCTGTTAGAAGGAGGTGTTGAAAGAAAGGACTGCATGGAAACCCCTAATTTTCCGCTGGAGCTAGAAAGTTAAATTTTTTTTTAAGGTTTCCCTTTTAATATGTGAACAGATATTAACTCTTTCTTTTTTTGAAAGATACAACCTCATGTCTCCACTCTCTCTTCCTCCGGCTAATTCTTGACCACTCTGTCGAGTGCTGCCCATGAGTCATCTTGTTTAATCGTCACCCATATGAAATGGTGCCACTGTTATTCCCATTTGGCTGTTGGGGATCCAAACAGGGAGAGGTTAAGAAAACAGATAATAATGGATGAAGCTAATAGATAGGCCCTGGACAATAATTGCTTTCCTATATGCCTTTCGGAGGAGGTGTCTACCTATCTTACCACCAGCGCCTGCCTACCCCTCTTCTGACTCAGCAGCACCTTATTTTTCCTCAAAGTTCTCAGGATGTCTGCATTGTGCCTTCTGGTAGGAAAACATTCCAACCAAATGCATTCAGATGTGATCATTTGTGAACTTCTCAAAAAGGTCTTTTTGATCACACTGACTAAAATGGTGTCTTCCAACGCACTTCTCACCAGATTAATTTTTCCTCATAGCTCTCACCAACTGATCTTGTATTATTCACTCAAGTGTTTATCGTCAGTTTCCTCCACTAGAAGTTAAGTGCCTGTTTTATTCACAACATACATTCCCAACACTTGAATGAATAAATGATCAAGATACTAGCTACTTATGGAAAATACATTCAGTAGTATAAAAATTATCCCTAAAGAGTGAAATTCTTTAGATAACATCTAGGAAAAAGCTCTAGAAACTCTGGACAGCAATATCTGATTTTAAAACCCCAGGCCACATTTAAGGAAATCAACCGTGTGCCTAAGAAGCATTGTGACTTGTTAATGAAACATACCAGAGTGTAAAATTTTTAGTAGTGCTTTCACCTCAAAATCAACCCCTTGGCAGGCAGTGCACTGACTCCAATGACTCTAGAATTGTTCAAATATGTTTCTTTCAACAACTCTTTGTCAGTGCCTTCAGAGCTTGTGAAAATTTAACTGTAATATATTAAAAAATGGATATTTTTATCTATTAAGAGTGGACTTTGTCTTGGAAATAGCCAGAAGTCATTTAAAGCCCACTGTGGGGAACATGGTATGAACAAAGCAGTCCTCATGAATTTTTGATCAAAAAAGTGATGTGACTAGAACATAATAAGACTCTCCTTTTCACTGATTGCTCATAAAGTGGCTCTGGAAGAACTTTCAAAATAGGATTGTGGAACTCGTTTTGAATGTCATTGTATAACAGGAAACTCGGTATTGACACCCCCAAACCACTACTTTGGATGGAATGACACTCATTTTGCTGTTGAAATTATGATATGTTTGATTTATGTTTAAAAAATGCTGACCCGTTTTATAGTTAATATATGCAGAGTTTAGAATAAAATATATTCTCTCCAGTATCCATGTGAACTTTAATTCAAATGTCTCTGAACCTGCATATGGATATCTTTTTAGTTGCTCTCTATAAAATCCTATTAACTAGCTAGGTGGATAAACTTCATTTTGCCCAGTGGATATATTTCTGACATGCTGTATTACAACCAAATTTTAAGAGTCAGAGAGGTATAAAATTTTAAACTTAGAAAGGAAATTCCTTCTGGAAAAGGCAAATCTATGGAGATAGTAGATCAGTACAGACAGTCCCTGATTTACAATGGTTCAACTTAAATTTTTTTGACTTAATGATGGTGTGAAAATTATATGCATCCAAGGCTAGGGATATGTGGTATGATACTCTCTTATAATGCTGGACAGAGGCAAGCACAGCTCCCAGTCAGCCACGCAATCAGAAGGGTAGACAACCAATACACTTGACTATTCCGTACCCATCCAACCATTCTGGTTTTCATTTTCAGTACAGTAGTATAAAAATTACATGAAATATTCAACACTTTATTATAAAATAGGTTTTGTGTTAGATGACAAGTGTTCTGGGCATGTTTAGGCTAAGCTATGAGGTTCATTTGGTAGGTTAGATGTATTAAATGCATTTTGACTTAACATAATAATGTTTTTTTCAGGATATAACCTCACCTTGAGTCATGGGAGATTTGTATTTGCCAGGGTTGGGGGGTGGTGGTGGGATGAACAGTGGAGCATACATTTTAGGGGCAGTGAAACTATTCTTTATCATACTATGATGTTGGATACATGGCATCATGTATTTGTCCAAACTCAGAGAATGCACAACACCAAGAGTGAGCACTAATGTAAATTTTGGGTATTATGATGTGTCAACGTAGGTTTGTACAATTTTAACAAATGTGTCATTCTGGTGGGGTATGTTGACTATTTTAGTTTATTCCTTTTCCTACTGTTCAAATTGTATGTTCATGTTTTCTCTTATATAAGATTTCTGGGGAATGTCATACACTTGGTAAAGTTCAGTCCAATTTCCTGCAAATTTTGCATATGACAAATTAAAAAATTTTAAAATTACATTTATAATAACGCTAGTTACTTAAGTGCTTTCTAAATCATTAAAGATAAAATTAGTTTGATATAGTCTTATAATATATATTTATCTATATACAATATATATTCATATATAACATATTTATATAATAATAATATACATTTTTATATATAATAATACATATTTATATATATAATAGCTGGTAACATTCAATTAACTTGAACACTATTTTTCCCACACATTTAGAATAAATATAAATTCAAAAATTTTTAAAAAGAAAATAGAATTTCATCCATGATCTTCCACCCATCTTCCAATTCAGTGATAATGTCACTCTCTCTGAATGAAGGGATGTCAGAAGACATGAGTTCCATATTGGGTAATGTGTTAGCCATACATCTCAGACAAGATACCTAACTGTTTCTGGCCTCAGTTTCTATTGTGTGGATGTGAATTTGGGACTAATCACTACAATCCCTTCCAGTCGTAGCTATTCTTTTATTCAGGGCATTAGTGGGAGCTTGCTATTTCCAAGGACTTCATCGTAAATTGTAAATTGTAAAATATCTTGTAAAGCTAATCTTTATTCTTACTTAATCTTTTTTAGGAAATGTAATAAGTGCATGAAACATGGTAAAGTAACATAGTTTATTTTTAGTACTGACATGTTAAATATGTAAGCTGCAGAGTTTTTTTTTTCTTTGTTTGCTCTTAATGAATGGCAGTAAATCCAAACTTGTGTTCTAAAAGGTTGAAATGTCAAACTGCTAAGTAACAAAGTATACTTTGAGGACTGTACTTGAGAGGATTTGTTCTAAGCGAACTGACTTGCATTCTTTTCTAATATCCACAAAATATCTCTATTTTGTTAGGAATAAAGGTGTCTTCATGTTTTAGCAAGAAACATTTTATTATATTAAAAAAGAACACCCTGACTATGCAAATAACAGATTTAAACAGATGGAGTGAAAACCCTAATTTTTGCAACCTCGTTTTTAAATAGGAATATGTGGGCTAGATACTAAATACAAAACCATGACTTCAACCTACTCACTATCCCAAATTGCTTGCTATTTTCAATCAACATCCTCAGGTTCAAGAAAAAACAAACAAACAAAAAACTCCCAAGACAGATAAAGTTTACCTGAATTTGCCATTTGGACTGTACCACACCCCTCCCTTTGAGTTAACAATCTTTGAATGGTTCCCTGCAGGTTTATTTATAACACAGTTTTTACCCATGGATGTGTTTAAAATACTAGGAGCTGTTAGCTATGACCAGAAAAAAAACAAAAAACAAAAAACAAAACCCACAAACAAGCAACACCGCAAATCCTGTCAGTCCAATTTCCTACTGACTTGCAAATATAAAGATAATGGTCACAAACGCATGGCTTCCACTGATACCTGGAGACTGTTTTCTATTGGGAAGCCCAGGAATCAACTATTTTCCTGGTGCATTTGTGGAGATAGATTTGCAGCTATAAAAACTGTGCTGAAATGCTAGTCTTCATAAAGCCCCAGGGAAGATTCGTAGGGCAGAATTTTTTTTCAGTCAAGTACAGAAGATCAATTAAATCACAAATTCTCTGTAGGCCTTTCTTCCTTCCCTCTATTTAAAAAAACGGTGATGTTTGATTAGAAAAAGGAAAGAAAGAAAGAGTGAACGACGGTGTGGAGAAATCAAGTCTTACAGAGTTATCTGAGACCAAATCTATGTAGGCAGTGCTGTGCTATACGCAATTCACAACTAGTTTTCCTTTCCTCATCCTCCAAAAAAATAACCAAAAAAACCCAAAAAAACTCATTTATACATAGATGAGTTGCCTACAGTTTTTACTGATACAAAGGTTATATAGCACACAATTTTAAGATAATAACAAAATAAGCAATATTCTATTGTAAATTCCATACAGCCAATTGATTCTCATATAATACTTGACTTGATTTTGCTGAATCTTGGTATCCATAGCCAAATTATGATTGCAGCTGATGAATGAGTATAGTTCCAGCTTGAATGTTGGCTAACATTTCATAGAAGTTAATGAGTAAGATCAAAGTGAAGCAACTATGATATGTGTAGGAACTTCACCTGTTTGTCCTGTTGTAACTCCATCTAATTGGATAAAAGTTTGTGAATGCTGGAAGAACATTCCCTAAATTTCCTTTTATGTGATAATCACAATATAATGGCTACAGGCACTACAAAATTTTACCTATAATCTGCATCATTAGCATTTTCTCTATCACTTTTTAAAACTTAAACAACTGATAAAACAATATACCAATTGCAGATTTGTGGTGTTTGCTGAATTCTGAGGTGTAAATATTGACACCATGGCCTGTTCCAAGATATCAGCATGATGACAGAAAAACGTGAAAGGGGGAAGAGCCACACAGCAGCACAGAAGCATATATAGTATTTCCACCATTCAGACAATAGATGTAAATAAGCTCAAGGGCATAGGTAATGGTAAGACGAAATAAAATAGTTAGGGAATGATGAGTTTTGAGGATTTATTACCTTTGCTTTTAATACATTTTTAAATTGTAAGTTTGTATGCGTTAGTTTTTAATAATGGCTGGAATTTTAAAATGGCTTTACCTTTAATAAATTTTTTAAATGACTTTTAACAATGGGTTCACAAAATTCCTGAAAATTTAAAAATCAGTTCTTGAGAGTTGGTCAAGCTGGGACCAGCACACCACTATATTTGGGCAAAGACATCTGAAATCCAAACAACAAGGCACCACCTTCTCCTACTTACTCTAATATCTATATAAGCTCAAGATGCTAAAAGATACAGACTCTAAGATTTTTCCCTAGTCCCACCACAATATTTCCTCTCTCTCAGGTAACTCTCTTTCATTAGCTGATCTGTATTACTTGATCTCATAACCCAGTAGGGAAGGTGAGAAAAATAGAATGAAATCACACCCAATTATGATTGAATTAGCCTTTTGGTTGTAGAACTTCTTTCTTACTGGCTAAATTTCATAATATGTAATTAATACGCTTTAACTATTTCGTACTTCAAATGTTCTGAGAAGTAAAAATTTTCACACTGAATCTGAAGATACCAGAAGGTCTACAGTATCATTTATGAAAATTTTAAAAATTCAAGTATTACAGAGGACTAATTAAGGATTTTCAAGTTTTTTATTATATTTATTTGAAAAACAAAATCATGCCAATGTTTAATGTTTCAATGAAAGAAAATTGATGACTGAATAATTTTATATCTTACTAAGTAATTCTACATAATTAAAATCTAAGAAAAAGTAAAGTTGATTGCATTAAAAGCTTTACAGAAAAAATTATTAGCAATATTTGACACTTTCTTTTATTTTTGCCATGTATCTATTCTTACCAATGACATTTCTTCTTTATGATGACTCTGGAGTCCAGCATTGAACCTCTCACTGGTACATATCACTGTTGTAACAGCTGATGCCCAGGGGAACATTAGCACATAGGCCAAAATAAGCACAAAAATTCTATTTACTAAATGAAGGAGAATTATTGGAAAGGAGAAACTAAGGCTTTAAAATAATCATAGTAAATATATTCAAATAGTTTAAAGAAGATAAAACAATGAAGCAAGAACAAAAAGTCATTTAAAAGAAGTCAAGAATAATTTTAGGAATAAAAAATATGTAACAGTTGAAAAGCATACTAAAGTGGACCAGGAATAAATAAATAAATAAATAATGTGAACCAGAAAAGTGCAGGGCAGATAAAGCCAAAGAATAAATTAGTGAGCTGAAAGATCAACTTGAGATGCCATAACAGAAGACAGAAGAAGATAATAAGGAAATAGATTCAAAAGAAAAGCCAAGAGAAATGGAGGATAGGATGGGAAATGTTGTATCCAGATAATATAAATCCCAAAGGAGATAAAAAAATAATAATATTAAATTTCCAAGAATTAAAAACAAATGAACTGTTTCTGATTGAAAACATTCATAGAATATCTATCTAACTGAAGTCATCATACTTTCATACAGAGAAGAGTAAAAAATAAAATGAAAAATTCTAAAAATATCTAGAACAAAAGAACAGATCAACTACAAAGCCAGGAATCAGACTGATCAGATGTTTTTTTTAACAGCAACATTATAATACACAAGAAAAAAACTGAGTAATAATTTTAGGGCTACAAAGTGGAAAAAAAATAAACCTGGTATTATATCCAGTCAAATTACCATTTAAATAAGAGGTCATAACACAGATATTCTCAAATTAAAGGATTTCAGAAAGTTTATCCTATGAAGAATAATTCTAAAACTCTCTTGGATTAAGAATTTAATAAGAATAAAAGTAAGTATAAGAGGACACTAAAAATAGGGAAAGTAAATAACATTTACTATTTTCTAAAATAGCAGCAAAGAAGTGACATGCCAGGGGCACCTGGGTGGCACAGCGGTTAAGGGTCTGCCTTCGGCTCAGGGCGTGATCCCGGCGTTATGGGATCGAGCCCCACATCAGGCTCTTCTGCTATGAGCCTGCTTCTTCCTCTCCCACTCCCCCTGCTTGTGTTCCCTCCCTCGCTGGCTGTCTCTATCTCTGTCAAATAAATAAATAAAATCTTTAAAAAAAAAAAAAAAGAAGTGACATACCAAAAGTACATTAATAAAACCCCAAAATTTTAATCCTAGGCAATATAAACATTGCCTCATTGTGGGATGGGGAAAGGAGGATATGGATAGTGATAAAGTTTTAAAAGATCTACAGGGCTCAATACCTGTATGGTTCTTAAGGATAGTCACCACATAAACAAAAGCAGAGTAATTTACTTTTATAGGAGTTAAAGAAAACTTGACTAACCAGCTGAAAACAGAAAAGAGAGATAGGTAACCAAAAGGAAGTAAAGTAAATGAAATATATGAAAAAGAAATAGCAGAAATAAGAATAATTAAGATAAATATAAATGGATTTAACTCACCAACTAAAAGATATTTTCAGACTGGGTAAGAAATATTTAAAAATATATCAGGTAAAAGAGACACACTTAAAATATTGGGATATAGAAAGATTAAAATAATAGAAAAAGATAAGCCAGGCAAAATGAATCAAAATACAGGCAAAATAGTAATTTGAATATCTGACAAATTTAAATCAAATTTAAAGCAGAATCCTAAGCAAAATGACATAATAAAGGACAAAAAGAAATGAACAAAAAAGTGAACAATAGAGCAAAATATGCAACTGCTAAAATGTGTGTAAAATTAAAATATATAATTCAATAAACAAGAATACTGCAAGTAAAACAAAGCACCAATCATATTTTAAAAATTTCACCAATTCTTTAAGAATAAAAATGTAAGTAACCTGAGAATACAGTAAGTTTAAATTTCTAGATAAATATAGAGCACTTCATTAAAAAACAGAGGTGGGAAGAGAGAGTGCATAGTACTTAAGTAAAGTTCTAAGTATACTGATCAGGAAAAAATATGGGTTGAAATTCAAATTAGTTAAGCATTCAAATCAAAGAATTATAAAGAAAGTGACTGAACAACACCAAAGAAACAAGAAGAAAGACCATTATTTAAAAAAGGGCAAAATCAATAAAAAAAAGCAGTAAAACAAAACAAATCACTATTCTTAAATAAAACAAACCTCTGGCAAATTTGGCAAAGAGAAAGAGTAGCTGCACATAGCAACATTCATAAGGAATTATAAAAAAAGCATTACAGACCTAGAAGAGTTTTTTAAAGGTATGATGAATATACAAACTCTAATAAACTTTAAAACCTCTAAGAAATTTTTCTATATCTAAAAATATTGTACAAAAAGAAACAGAAAACCTGAACAGATAAATCATTATTGAAAACTGAAATGGTAGACTTCCTTTCCTATAATTTAGGATCATATAAGGAAGTTAATAAAATTTAGTGCTAATTCTTATTTTTACTAGCTCTAAAACACAGGAAAAGAATGAAAGCTATCACTAATTCCATGATGTTCTTACAATCTCAACTGTAAAACTGAATAACAATAAAATGGAAGAATACCATAAGTCATTCCATTCATTAATGTATATGCTCTAGAACTAGAAGTGAACCTCCTTAGTTCGGTTAAAAAAAAAAAAAATTCCTGTTTAATGTACGGGAAGTTACAAGAAAGAAAAAGAAAAACTGGAGGTACCAAGATTAAAAATTAGAATTTGTAAGTAGTATGATCATATAGAAAGAACCACGTTATTAACAATTCCAGTTTGTGAGAAAGGTTAGCAAAACTGCTAAATTAAGTTAAATTGAACAAAAATAATATTTCTTTTACCAGAAGTATGTGCTAAAAAAGATGGCATTCAAAACTGGTTAAAAAAAATTTAGAACATATGCAGGAACTAGTTTAACAAAGAACACTCAAGACCTATTTAGAGAGAATGTTAAAACTCTATTAAAGGACATTAAAGAAATTCTGAAAGATGGAAATGAAGAAACATGCCATGCTTTTGACTGGGGCATATCTAATAAAAGAATGATATAAATCCTAGCCAAATGAATCTATACAGTCAACACAACCCCAAATCCCAATCTAAAATTCCAAATGGGTTTTTTTAAAGAATGTGATAAACATAGTTTAAAATTTACAGAAGGGAATAGAAGTCCATGAATAGCTATGTTAACTCTGAAGAATTTAAAAGGGGCCTTGCTTTACTAGATTGTAAAAGATGCTCCAAAACCATATAATAAAAACAGTGTGATAATGGCACGTAACTAAGGAAACAGACCAATGCATAAAACAGAGATTGTAGAGATAGACACATGTACAAAGGAGAACTTAATTTGTAATTTTTCCACAAATCAATGAGGGAAAATCAGATGCTTAGTAGATGGTCTTAATAAAACCAGCTCACTGTATGGAGAAAACAAACAAAATTCCTGCTTACTACTATGCAGAAGGGGACTCCATGCAGATTTAAAAACCCAAATGTAAAACTTAAAAGTATGCTTATGGAAAGATATATAGGAGAGTAACTTGTGATCCAGGGGTGGAGAAGGACTTCTTTAAAAAAGGATAGAGCTCATAAAAGCACTTTATTATCTTAGTTCTGGGCCTAGAATCATGAAGGGTACAATGATAAGGACCAATTCACAGAGTTTCAAACACGGGTTCTTATCAAGTTTTATTGGAAAGATGTATTTGATAAAAGATTCAGTTGAAAAAGAATGAAATGCTTTCCAATAACTCCAGTTTAAGTTATGGACTTGAAAAATGAGATAAAGCAAATCAACAACTTTGGAGTAATAGGTAACAACGAAGTATAGTCAGTTCTGCCTAATATCTTTCTAGCAGAAAAACAGTTGTTTGCTAGACCTGTTAACATGCTTAAATCTACTCTGTGTGTGCGTGTATATGTATGTGTGTACTACATAGCATTAAAAACGAATATTAGTCAGATAGGTATAATGGCAATTGACTGCATCAAAGTAAAGGGTTACTTCTCTTAAATTCCATACAACAGCCCTGGAAAATACTTTTTTTTCCCCGTGACTCACTGAAAGTGTGTTTTATTTTTGGAATGTCTTCTGCAAAGCTAAGGTCACATCAGCCAACAGCTTGCTGATGAACATTTCTGTAATATGAAAAAGAAAGCCCTATCATAAACCTAATTTTAGCCATATTGTTGTTTCTCAATTCAATTGTATTTAAATGAGATTCTTTCAAATGTTTTTGATAACACGGTAAGATTTAGTTACAATGTTAATGCAAATACAATTTTGTTATTAGTAATATTCACTTATATATGTTATGGTCACATTGATTATTGCTTCCTACTGCAATAGTTTAATATATAGTATAAGTGGGGTCATATTGATATAAAAATCTTCCTTAACATTTTTTCCCAATTATGTTCTAAATTTAGACAAGAAACATTTATTATCATCTTTCCTCACACTTTTATAATGAAAATTTGCTAGGGTAGGATTTCTTTTTAGAAAAATAATTGTAAATAAAAATTTTTAATCATACGGTAACCACAAGAACTCTGGAAGATATATGCAGAATATATTCATGCAGCTTTCATGCAGTCTTCTTACAAAAAGTACCCAATATTATATGAAGCTTAATTACCTTGTCCTACTTCATCTCATGTCAGTATACTAGAATAGTAATAGCAGTCATCGGTTAGACCACCAAAAGGAAGAAGACAAGCTTTTCTTTGTCTCTCTCTTTTTTTTTAATCACTTTTAGGTCTTGCTTTGTTTCTTTCACACTGTGTATACAGTGCATAAGTGATTTTTGTTCAGGTGGACATTCCAAAAATTTTCTTTTGATTATTATAGAAAATTTCTAATACTTTCATGATTAGAAATAATGGAGTACAAATATCTGGTATACTCAATACTCAGCTCATGGGTAATGTTGATTCATGTATATTGACTGTCTCAAATCCCCCACGCATCAGATATCATATCATCTGCACATATTACAACACTTATTTCTAAAAAATATTTTCTTTAAAAAAAAACACAATGCTATTATGTTTTTAAAAATTAGTAATATTTCTTAATATTATTAAATACCCAATCAATATACAAATTTTCCTGATTTTTAAAAATTTATTTGAATTGAAATACAATAAAGACCACTCATTGCATTTAATAGGTACATATTTCATCTCTTTTGATCTACAGGCTTTAACGTAAATTTTAATCTATACACTTAGCCTCACTCTATTTTCATCTTGTTTTATAATTTAAAAAAAAAACTGGGTCATTTCTTCTGTATTTTTCCACAGTTTGGTTTTCGTTGATTGTATCCTCATGATGCTGTTTTTTATGCTCTTTTGTCACATGATGATTAGACTATGAGGTTCAAAGCTGGATTGATTTCAGGTTCAGTTTTTTATACTGCTATCTCATAGGTAGTGTTGTATATTTTTTTCAGGAAATACATAATATCTGATCGTTTCTCTTTTTGTGATGATGTAAGTAACAGTTGATAACTATTGAATGGGCGGGCCCCTTGTTTCCGTGGAAGTTGCAAAGACGTGATTTTATTTCAATCATTCATTCTTTATGTATTATCTGGAGTATTTCTTTTAAAAAAATTTCTCTCATCAATTACTTCTTACCAAAGGTATAATGTATATAGCAAAACAAGGTAAGTACTTGAGTATGTCTTTGTATTTTCCTGATTACCTTGAATGGTGACCAGTGAGGTTTTTTTAAGGTATTATTTTAAACTCATATTTAAACATGTTTCAATCTATAGAGGTTATTATTATTTTTCAGGTTCAAATTGCCTCATCTATGGCTAGTAAAAATTTCTTTAATTGACTCCAGTGTCTTCTTGGTATGTTCATAATGGTTTTAATAGTTTCCTTATTTTCTGGTATGACATTCTGGGCTCATATGTACATTTCCCACCATACACCTGAGTGAAATCAGCTATTTCCCCGAGAAATGCTTGTTCGTTACACTTTAGTGAGAAATGGTAGTTAGGAATTATAAACTAAATATTGGAGAAAAAGCTTATCATTGCTACTCGGTCAGTCCATATTTTTAAGGTTTGCTTTTTGGTGTCAGGGCTAGATTTTTTTTTTTTTTAAGATAAAAACACCATGAATCTACAGAGATACCAATTCAAATTTAGTTGAACTTACATGTCTTGTCTGTTCCTCCCTTTACCTGCACCAAGAATCCTGTTCTCAAAGATAACAATTACTTATATACTTTTACATCTGTAAAATTCTTAGAATAACAACACTAACACTACCAACAAAAATATAATTACTTTTAAAAATTAAAGTTTTTTTTTATTAAGTTTTTCTTTTGTCTTAGGGCATAGCCTACCAGGGATGAATAGCAAATTATTTGTGTTTTTAAAATCTTCCTACTGAAGTACAATTGTCTTGCAGTAATACTGACCATTTTAAGTGTATAATTTATGTATAGACTCCACTATAATTAAGATAAAGACAAGGTCCATCACCCCAAAATTTCTCTTATATCCCTTTAGAGTCAATCTCCACCTTGCCCATTTATGGACCCAGGATCCATTGATGTAGTTTCTGTTACTACAATTTTACCTTTTTAAGAATTTGATAGCCATGGGATAATATTGCATACATTCTTTTTTTCTGGATTCTTGTTCTCAGTATAACTTTTTTTTTTAATATTTTATTTATTTATTTAACACAGATAGAGACAGCCAGCGAGAGAGGGAACACAGCAGGGGAGTGGGAGAGGAAGAAGCAGGCTCATAGTGGAAGAGCCTGATGTGGGGCTCGATCCCGCAACGCTGGGATCACGCCCTGAGCTGAAGGCAGACGCTTAACCGCCGTGCCACCCAGGCGCCCCTCAGTATAACGTTTTTGAGATTCATCCACATTGTTAATATTTTCTTTTAGTACCTGAATATTACTCAGTTGCATGGAAATCAGCAATTTTTGTTTATCCACCCTCTTGGTGATGGACACCTGGGCATTTTCAGGTTTTTGGCTATTATTTATAAATCTACTATGAACCTTCATGTTCAAATTTTTATGAATACATATGCTTTCATTTCTCTTGGGAAAATACCCAAGAGGGTTATTTCTGGATCATTTGGTAAAGTGAATGCTTAATTTTATTTTAAAAACTGTTAAAGTTATTTTCTATTCACATCAGCAATATATGAGAGGTCTAGTTGATACATTTTCCAACACTTGGACTTAATAAGAAATTTTGTATTTTGTGTTTTTTTAAAAATATTTTAGAAGGTACATAGTGGTACCTCACTGTGGTTTTAAGTTGCATTTCCTTAATAACTAATGATCTTGATAAATTTTTCATGTGCTGTTTTTCCATTTGCACATCTTTTTTTGGTAAGATGTCTATAAGAAGATTTTGCCTACTTTCAAGTGAATTTGTTGAATTGCAAGTGTTCTTTATATTTTCGGGGTTAAAATATTTTATCAGAAATATATTTCCCTAAATATTTTCTCTCAGTGGGTGGCTTGCTTTTTAAAATTTTCTTAAGAGTGCCTTTCAAAGAGTAAAAGTTTAACATTTTGACGAAGCCCAACTGATCACGTTTTTATTTTGTAGTTCATGCTTTTTATGATTCTGTCTTAAAAATCTTTGTTTATCCAACATTATGATGATTTTCTCCTACGATTTCTTCCAAAATTTTATGATTTTACCTCTTATATTTAGGTCTATGATCTATTCTGAGTGTGGTTTTTTATGCTGTGGAGTAAGGTTCAAGGTTTACTTTGTTTTGTTTTGTTTTCATATAGAGATCTAAGCATTATAGCACCATTTGCTTAAAAGACTATCCTCCTTTGAATTACCTGTATACCTTTAACATATTTATAGAGAGACGACACACATACACACACATACACACATACATATACACACAACTATATATATGTGTGTGTGTCTTCTTGTCAACTTTATACTGTTCCATTGATCTATATGACTATCACATATTCCCTAGGTCAATATTTCCTATCATGATTAATATATATAGCTTTTATAATTGTTTTGAAGTCCTCTGATGTTTTTTCTTTTTTCAAAGTTTTTTGGCTATCCCAGGTGCTCTGCTTTTCCATATGTATCTGACAATCAGCTTGCCAATTTCTTTGAAATTGCTTATTGGGATTTTAATTGGGACTTTATAGACTCTACACCTCAATTTGTGAATAGACATCCTAACAATATTGCATTTTTCAAACTTTTGTAGTTTTCAGTGACCAGTTCTTACACAGTCTGCTAAACTTATCCTAAAATATTTCATGCTTTTGATGCTGTAATTTCAATTTTTAATTTTTTATTCCTACTATTAATAAATAGAATTGATTTTTGGAAATTAATCTTGTAATTAACAACTTGCTAATATTAATTAGTCGTACTAATTTTTTTATCATCTGTATTTATAGACAGTTTTACTTCTTTTCAAATCTGTATACTTTTTCTTTCTTTCTTATACTTTTTAAACGAGATAACACCTTCAGTACAATGTTGAATATAAGTAATGAGAGTGGGCATCTTGCCTTTTTTTTTTAATTTCAGGGAAAACATTCAGTCTTTTATCATTAAATATTATGTTATTCATAAGATTTTGTGGGTTTCTTTAGATGCCCTAAAGTTTGAGAAGATACTATTCTATCGGTAATTTCCTGTTGGTTTTTTTTTTTTTTTTAAAGATTTTATTTATTTATTTGACAGAGAGAGACAGCCAGCGAGAGAGGGAACACAAGCAGGGGGAGTGGGAGAGGAAGAAGCAGGCTCCCAGCAGAGGAGCCTGATGTGGGGCTCGATCCAAGAATGCTGGGATAACGCCCTGAGCCGAAGGCAGACACTTAATGACTGAGCCACCCAGGCGCCCCTCCTGTTGGTTTTTATCCTGGGTAGATGATGAATTATTTTGTTCAGTGTTTTTCTGCATTTACTGAGATGATAATATGGTTTTATTTTTCAGCAATAAAATCAAGTCTATAAAATAGGTAGATTATATGTGTTAGATGTAGAACAAAGAATTGAAATAGAAGAAAATAACAAGACAATTTGAACATGAAAAGGTTGTTTTAAAGAATACATATAACTAAAAAATATATAAAGAAAACTTAAAATTGTATTACAGTTCCTAAAATAAGAAACTAAAAGTATGATTAAAAACATCTTACTAAACACAGCCATATTAGGAAATCAGAAGATTTTTAATACAAAGAGGTGAAAAACATGAAAGAGAAGTTAAGAATCATGGATCCAAATGATTCTAATATTTCTAGAAAGAAAGAATGGAGAATGAGTCAATATTGAAAAGGACCATAGTTGAGAGTTTTCCAGATTTTGTGAAAAACACAAATCCCTAGTTTATAAGTACAGTAAGTTTGAAACAATATCAATAAAAATACATACTTAGGTACTTTCTTATGAAATTTTATTAAGCTTAGATGGGAATTAAAGAATATGATCCACTCACAGTAGAAAGTGGGGAAGTGGATAAAAAGAAACAATGAGAAAGAAAACTCAAAATAAGATAGTTGAAATTAATACAAATATGTGAGAAATTATAATACATGTATATGAAAATGCTTACTTATTTAAAAACACCACAACAAAGCTTATTGTATATTCACAAAACTATATAATTGACCTATATGTTATTTACAAAAGACAAAAAAAATTAAGAATATGCAAAAATGAAAAGTAAATGAAGGAAAAGTATCAGATATATACTAAGAAAAACAACTTGTAGTTATACCAATAGTAACATCAGACAAATTTGTTTTAAGGCAAAAGAGAATAAGGTAAGAGAGGGTCAATACATAATGTCAAGAAGAAAACTGACAAAATTATATGTCAAAACTTCAATGCAACTAATATTAGAACTTCAAAATGTATAAAGCAAATACTGCAGAAAAGAAAACAGAAATTGACACAGTTTTTAAAAAGTTATTAATGTATCAAGAAATTACTTGTTTGCAAAATACTATTATAAACTTATTTCTGGAAAAACAAACTGACTACAAGAAAAACCTCATGGCCAAAGAACTGGTATTATACAATTCGCATTCATTAACTATATGTAATTTAATTAAAAATAATAATGAGAAATTAACAGGAAAAAATACACCTGGAAATTTTACAAAATAAAAGTGTTTCTAAATAACTCATAAGTGAAACGGAAGTCATATCAAAAATAAGAAAATTAGAAATAAATTTAAATATATTTAAACCAAATACTACAGGGGCATCTGGCTGGCTCAGTCAATAGAGAATGTGACTCTTGTTCTTGGGGTTGTGAGTTTGAGCCCCACATTGGGTGTGGACATTACTTAAAAAAAAATTTTTGAAGAAAAATTAAATACTACATAGAAAGGGAGAGGGGGAGGGAGGGAGGATGGAAGACTGAACAAAAATGGGATCTAACCTTACACTACACACACAATTGACAACAGTGAATTACTGACCTAATGAGAAATTTAAAATGTATAATAACAAATAAGAGAAAAGTCTTTATTACCTCAGAGCAAAAAGGACATCTAAGATAAAATGCAAAATATAAAATAAATACTGGTAAAAATTGACAGCATTAGAATTAGAAATCTCTCTCAGAAAAAGAAAAAAATTATCCACCATAAACAATGTAAGAAAAAGAAAAGCCAAAGCCTGAGAAGACTATTGATATAATGCATATTAACTCTTAAAGACTTTATGTCCAACATTTATACAAAGAGCTCTAGGAATCAATAATATAGATAAGTTTCCCCCAATTTGGGCAAATATATGAATAAAAAATTCACAAAACAGAAAACCTAAATGACAAACAGAAAAAGATGTTCAAACTCACTAATGAGATACAACTGTGCATCCATCATATTGAACAAAATAAAGTCTGATAATATCAAATATTGCTGAGGCTGTGAAGCAATGTGTTATTTCATACATTGTTGAAAGAAAGGTAAATCTGTTGCACCCACTTGGAGAAGTGTTTAGCAATATTCAATAAAGCTGAAGTTATATATATTTTTTAATACAATTCTATGTCTAATCTATATATATTTTAAAATTCTTGCACATATGCAAAAAAGCTACTTCTGTAATTTGCTTTGAAATAATAATCTAACAGAAAGAAAACAAAAAGGTAAGGAAAAGAAGAAAGGAAAGGAAAGGAAAGGAAAGGGAAGGGAAGGAAAGGAAGCGAGAGAAAGAAAGAAAGAAAGAAAGAAAGAAAGAAAGAAAGAAAGAAAGAAAGAAAGAAAAGAAAGAAAGAAAACCTAAAAGCTCATAAACAGAATATTGACCAAAAGATTCTTGTATGTGTAGTCTATTGAATCTTATACAGTGATTAAAATAAATGAACTTGTGCTACATGTATCAGTATGGATAAATAAACATAATATTCAACAAAAAGTGCACCATGCAGAAGGTGGAAACATTTCATCATATTTTATAAAACATTCAAAGCAATTCCTTACTATTTTTATGAATATCTGCTATGAATAAAAATACATGAATATTTATAGAAATGATCTACACCAAACTCAGGATAGTAGATTACCTCTGAGAAATTTCTGGAGAGAAAGAAAATAAAATTTGAGAGTTCTCTTATATTTTTTTAACTGAAATAATTGTAGCAAAAGATAATTTGTAAAGCTGAATGGTGGGTATAGGGATGTCAGGTATTTCATTTTTATTTTCTTTATATTTGAAATATTTCATAATTACAAAAATAGGAATATAAAAATAAGCCTGTTGGCTTAGAAACCTGAACTGCTGACAGCTGGCAGATAAAGCTGGCAGAATTAGGGTGGTTGAATTTCCTGCTAAATGAAAGAGTAAGCTACAGACACTGGTAGATGCTGAGGGGGTGACTAGATATCCCTGCTCTCCTCTGCAACTGTAGGAACATCACTGCCCCCACGGTGACGTTGCAGACAAGATGCCTCAGGACTGGGCAGATTCTACGGCCAGTGAGAGGGACTGTGTGTGAGGAGGATGAAGATTCTATTTTCCTGTTTCTGTAGCAAGCTGTTCTCCTGATTTGATATTGGAAGTTAAAGTGACATTTGATTGGTTATCTGACAATCTTGGATGGAACTTGTATCAGGGAATGCCATTAATGATCCAGGGCATTTAAAACCGATAAGTTCTATATAGGAAAAAAGGAAACCAAAAGTAAGTCAAGCAGACATCTGATTGTGTACACACACACACACACACACACACACACACACACAGAGATATTTTATTCTCCTATATCTTTCTTCAAATGATATAGTCCCTTACAGTTTATATGTTCATGTGGATAAGTAGTGCTTCACATTTGTTCAGTTATTGGCTTAAGAATTGATGTTTAAAATAATGTATTAGGGATCCTGTAGGTAGAACTAAACTTAATTTGAAGTATAATGGAAAGAAACAGAATTGGGTATCCAACAATTTCATTTCCAATTATAAGGTGTGCTTACCTCAGCAAGTGACTTTCCTTCTTTAAACTATCTTATTCATTTGTAACAGTAAAATTACAATTGTTAATATCTGCCTCAAAGGATTACTGTGAGGCTTGAAAAAGATGACGAGATAGGAGAAAAAACTCTGTATAGGTATTTGGTACTTTTTATGTCTATAAGAAAGAAAAGAAAAAAAAGAAGAAAAGAAAAGAAAAGAAAAGAAAAGAAAAGAAAAGAAAAGAAAAGAAGGAAGGAAGGAAGGAAGGAAGGAAGGAAGGAAGGAAGGAAGGAAGAAAAAGAAAGAAAGAAAGAAAGAAAGAAAGAAAGAAAGAAAGAAAGAAGAGAAAGAAAGAAAGAAAGAAAGAAAGAAAGAAAGAAAGAAAGAAAAGAAAGAAAGAAAGAAGAAAAGGAAAGGAAAAGAGAAAGAGGGAGAAAGAGAGAGAGAGGGAGGAAGAGAGAGGAAGGAAGGAAGGAGGGAAGGAAGGAAGGAAGGAAGGAAGGAAGGAAGGAAGGAAGGAAGGAAGGAAGGAAAAGGGGAAGGAGGGAGGAAAGAAGAGAGAGAGAAAAAGAGAGAGGGAAAAGGAAAGAAGGAAGGGGAGAAAAAGGCATCTGGATCTGGAATTCCAGAATTGTAGTTAAAATCCTTCTCTCTAGGTAATCCAGTAATTCATTCAGGTCAAGTGACTCAAATGCAATTATAGTAAAGTAGAATAAAACTTGTATTCTTGGTCTCAAGTACCTATGTTGTTTAACTAGAATATTACATGGGGGGGGGTTCAATTATTTTGATAGAAAATCTATATCATCTTGAGTATGAATTCATTTAACGGATACCGAATATCTATTTTGGTATCATACACTCTGCTTGGTGATGAAGATACAGAAATAGATAAAATGCCATACCTTCCCTTTAGTTACATGTTCATACACTTCAAATGTGGCTTTTGTGGTCCTAATTCTGGACCACAGCAAGGATTAGGATGTTAAACAAATAAGAGGGAGGGTACAGGCATGTCTTTACCTCCATATTTTGAACAGAGTGCAAAATCTTTTTAGATATAAAAAGAAAAGTTCAATTATCTCATTTTGATTTACTGTGAGTGACTTCCTAATATGGCTATGAGCCTCTGTTTAACTATAATTGTTCTATAGCCTGAGTTTTACACCCAGTTAATATACCTTTCTGCTATGATGTTTATGGTGCATTAAATATAAAACTGCATTTATAATGATGCCAGCCATCTTTTTAATTTCAAAACTTTAAAGATTTCCATTGCATTGTAGCTTTATGAACATTTACAAATGCAAATTTAGAAAGGACTTAAAATACCATTTGGTCGTTATTCACTTTTATTATAGAATATCTAATTCTATCACTGTAAATGTTTCATGTGATAGAACAAATCCTTCACTTTCCATCTAAATATTCTAGACATATTAGTCACACAAAAATCAAGTCCCAAGAAGCTGGTCATTCCCCAACAATGGAAAAAGAAAATGATCTATTTATTTACTATGTAGCAATCAGACAACTTGCTTGATTACTCCCTGTTAGAAACTGCCAATTCAGCAAAGTGGAGGGATCTCTAGCCACACCACTATCGTTATTCAGAAACTGGTCAGTGAGTCAAATTTTGCTCAAACCATGTTTCATTAGCCTGACACTGTGATATTAAAATACTTGAATTCATTGATGATTTTAGGAAATATCAATATTTTACATAAAATTCCAGATTCCCAGCTTTTCTTGAAAATCTGGCATGTATAGTAATGGTGTCCATTCGTTCCAGCTCTGGTATAATCTTGTATCATACTTGGTAGGAGAGCTCTAGAGAGCAGGGATCTGTCCAGGAGCTGGACTGGTTCAGAGCCAGCTATGAACTATGACTGGACACAGTCACTAATCCTCATTTTCTTTTGAGAATATAGATTTAGCAACTCTGGCTACACAGTCCATAACAGCAAATAAACTGGAGCTGAGTAGTTAGCTGCCGACAGTACCTGCTATTCTCTGTTGTTTATGTCTTGTTTTCTTTATACTCTTTTACTTTTACCCACTTTGTTAGATTGTATTTTTTTTTTCAAAATACTCGCTATTTCTCCCTATTACTGGAATATTCTTTCCTTAACCCATTAACATTAGACTTGGCCACATAACTTACTTTGGCCTGTGAATTGGGACATATGCCAGTTCCAAGCAGAAGTTCTAAGAGACCTCATGTGGCTCTGCCTTCTGCAATTTTCCTTCAGCCAAGAGATCAGGATTTCCCCAGATGAGGGCTGCTGCTCTAGTCTAATCCCAGACTGAAGATGGTAAGGAGCAGAGCTAAAGCCGGCTCATTATGCACACATAGTAGGAGCAAAAATAAGTGATTGTTTTCATGAGCCTCTGAGATTTTGGTGTCATTTTCTATCATGGCAGGTCTTAGCCTAAACAACCCATACATCTTCCTAGCTCCGCCAGCCATTTTATTCTGTTGAACATCAGCAGCAACCTTTTGCCCACCTAAAAAAGAAGAGTCATTTGATCCAATGATCTAAATCTAAATTTTTTGAGAAAGGGGAATATATAAAGCATGATAGAAGTATCTGGTTTTGTATAAAATGGCATAAATGTTTCCTTCTTAGTTTTACAGTTTAGAATGAAATGGTAATATCACGTTAACCCCCCACATCCCCTACCAGAGTATGGATAAATGAGATAAATAGGAAAATATGGTGCTTTTTGTTTTCATAATACTCCATATCATCAATAAAGGAAGGATTGTTCTTTATTTTTAGATTATGACCTTTATATGTTTTTATGATAAATGTCTTTTCCTATGAGAAATAATGACCATAGATGCTGATTTTGTACCATGTCTTTATCTGAAACCATTAAGGCAACATGGTATAAATCTTCACTTTTTGTTATTAATGCAATTGTCCTACCTATGTGTGGTGGATTTATTTTGAAACATGAAAAGAAAATGTTTTCTCCTCTGTGATCCTTTATCACATGAAATGCCCCCCTCCCTGTGAAAACTAGACATCAGACACTTCTTGCCTCAGGACAAGTTGCTTAAACAGAAATGGAATGTTTTGAGTTCCTAAATGGACTTTTAAAAATCACGGCATAGGGGCGCCTGGGTGGCACAGCGGTTAAGCGTCTGCCTTCGGCTCAGGGCGTGATCCTGGCGTTATGGGATCGAGCCCCACATCAGGCTCCTCCGCTATGAGCCTGCTTCTTCCTCTCCCACTCCCCCTGCTTGTGTTCCCTCTCTCACTGGCTGTCTCTATCTCTGTCGAATAAATAAATAAAATCTTTAAAAAAAAAATAAATAAAAAAAAATAAATAAAAATCACGGCATAGATAGCATAAGAGCAATTTTCAAAATCATGGCTTGATTTTGAGCTCAGTAGAACTCAAGGCATGAACCTTATACCATAAGTTACAAGCCACAGTAATAGAAAAACCTGTGATTGATTGAAATCAATTATTCATACTAATCCTTCTTAAATCAACAAATAAAAATAGGGACAGGAGAGAGTGGTATTGAAGAAGAAGAGTCCCAATGGAAGAAACAGATTTAAATGCTGACGTAAGTCTTGGAAAAGGAGCTTTAAACCTTATTCCTTATATTTACTGCCTTGTCTCCAAGCCTTGTATTTGGGGATCTAAAAGCCAACAAATTATTTTAGGGATCTTAAAGTTAACAGAACCTGCACCTCTATTTCAGGGACATGGCAAGCTTTACAGTCAATCTCACATGGTACGAAGCAGCAAGAAATGACTGAGTTATGTCTAGCCAAGCAAGACCTGAGAGAGCACCCCACCAATCATTTCATTGCCTACAGAAACTTTCTTGAGAAGGGCATGGTGTTAGTGACAGAAAGCCGGTAGATCCAAAGAGCCTCCTGGTCAGGATAAGGGGGATGCTGAGTGACTTATGTGGGCCAATGACTTGACCACAGAAAGAATGGGTGTTTGAGTAGATGTCCGCTGGTTTTGGTGCTGATAAAAACAAAAACCATACCAACACTATCTGTTAATGGATGCCAGCTTGGGCAGGAGATGAGGACTCAGGACAAGCTTTCCCCTACTCAATCCACTGACATAGCTCCAAGAGAAGGGAAGGAATCCCACACTGAGTACAAATCCTGATTGAACCAAGAATACCCTGAATACAATGAGTTGCTGTGTAGAATGGAAGCCCATCATCAAAATTAATTTCAGTCAAAGAAAAATCAAGTTAGTTTTTGCATATATCAGTTTAAGAAATCTAAACTTTTTACCCATTCTGCATAAACACCTCCAATGTGGGAATTTATGATTTTTGATGCCTGTGTCTTTGGGGTCCCTATCAGACATGATTTACATCAAAATAGAAGCTTTAAAAGAATAGAGTTCTGTAAAATAAATGAGTCAAGGTGACTTGTCCTTATAAACCAATGGTGAAGCTATAGATTGAAAAGGGAGCTGCCTATTGTAAGTTACTCAGAAGGTGAGTGATCCATTTGTCACTAAGGGATATTTAAACAGCTTTCCCATCACAAATGATGTGCTGTTCTCAAAAAAAAACCAAACAAAACAAAACAAAAAAAACACCCATAATTTGCTGTCATTTCTAAGGTAACCAAAGACACACAGAAGAAGAAATGGGTGTGTTGGACAGTGGTCATTAATCAAAGAAAGGTAGGAAGCATCAAGAAGTACCCTCAGAATTTAAAGAATGACAGCAAGAGGCATTGGACCTTCCTTAAAAAAAAGAGCACAGGATAAGGGCCATTGCTAGAAAACTCTATATGAGTTCTATTGCTTCCTCATGCCTTAATTATCTACATTGTATTTCCTCATAGTGACTGGCAACTAAACACTTTTTTTAAAAGACTCATGCTTTCATGATTTCAGCAACTAAAACAGCTTTGCTAGGGAAGTAAAACTTTTTCAAAATCCAATTACCTCACAGATCCAGACATCTAAATAACCCAAAAAACAGTACTATACTTCTGGAAAGAAGGTGTGGCAAACTCTGTAGCTTAGCAGAAAAGTCTCCCAGAAGACAAGCTGTGGCCTTAGAATGTGATCCTCCACCCACCGGTAACACGACATCGAGTACAACTTCCCAGTGAAGGATGAAGCACATTTCTACATTGCTATAGATTCTGGGAGTGCCCAGAGAGACGAAACTGAAGTCTTTGAAAGAAAACTGCCTTCACATTTTCTAGTAAGCAAAATGTAGTCCTTTGGAGAACGTCATTTTCCATTTGGGACCACCAAAAACTGAACAACTACTATCCCCACATTACTTGTGAGCATGTAGTGCTTGGTGAGGTAAGCCAAGGGCCAATACTTCAGACTGGACCCAATGGCTTCTGTGAGTCCATCAAAGGCATCTGGGAAGGGAAGGGTAATCAGTCCTAAATTTTGTTAGGTTAGAGATTATTTGCTTAGTCTGTAGGACTTGGGTCCTCTGATTAAGTGATGTGAGGACCCAGAGCAGTAGTTGAGGGCTTATGAACCCCAAGAGGAGCAGCTGCTAATACATTTGGAAAGGACCCTGTTTACGCTCATGGATCAGAACAGTGGGAGTGCAGCCTTGTGACTAGCACAAGGCAAGGTGAGATCACTGAGCAGGAAGGAGGCAATGAGACACAGCCCCAAGGACATTGTGAAAATGTGAGCTTTCCAAGGATTCTCAGAAATATTTAAGGAAGGTGTCAAGGTTCTGCCGTCTTTCAGGTGAGAGAGAAAATATAAACATTTGGGCTACATGTATTAAATTATATAAGACCCCTCCTGGGAAAAACGTGCATGAAGACTAAAAAAAGTTACATTTGAAAATAATCACATGGCGTATTAAAAGAGAAAATAATATTAATGACTGATAGAAACTATAACATCAAAGACAATAATAATACTCAAAATTAATCACACACACACTCTGGAACTTTAGTAACTGAATCTGAAATATTTTGCTCCCTTTACCATTAACTGCGTTCTCCTGCTCTAAGTTCAAGAGGGTCGAACACTGGATGATATTGCTTGGCTTTTGAAAATAGTTGTAAAAAGAGAACAACATTATTTTGTTCTTGCTACGATGAGATAAAATTTTCTATGATAAGTTCCTTTTAAAAATTTTAACCTTGACTGTTAGTAGCCAGGCCATTGGTCAGTTCTGGTGGTATGGGGTCTGTGCGTATGTATGTGTCTCTCTACATATATGCACATATGTTTGCTGTTAGTCCTCATTTGCAAAGACCCTACTCCTTCTGTGTATAACCACTAGTGGAGAGAGGTTGAGTGATGACCCTACCCTGTTGATGACCAAGTGGTCTGCCTGCTAAGTATTCTTCAGCACAGAGAAGCATAGCCCTTGTATGTTAAAACGATCAGTGCCCTAATTTGACATTTTTCAAAAGATGCGTTCGCCTTGCTGGTTTCATTTAATCAGGGGTCTGTAAAACTTGCTGATAAAGGCTTTCTGAGTCAGGAGGTCTCTGAACTCTGTAGCTTCCTGCTGAATGCTGCCTAATCTGACCCAGTTCTTCCCTGTGAACAAGAATCCTGAAGGAAACACTGGAACTGAGTCGATGCCAACAGAGCACATCGCACAAATATTCAAAAACAAAGCTCAGAGCCCTGTGTGCCCTGTTTTCTGGTATTTGTCTGCCTGTTAAGCAGTTTTTTTTACCCTTACTGAGACTAAGCCAGAAAATGAGGGTAACATCCTTATGTGGGCTCCTGGGAGGATAAAATAAATAAGAAATATAAAGTAGCATTTAATGCATCTTAATTGTCATTCCCTTCTTGTTGAGACCTAGACAACCAAGTTGTCTAACTGCCTTCATCCTGATGATGCTGAACTCCATCACAACATTAATTTGGTAAAAGCAGAACACCACTCTCATTGGGTCTATGTCAGGCTCAGCCTAATTCCTAGTCCATAATTCCTCCCCACGAGATGCCACTTTGACAAATATAGCTCTGCCTCCGCTTCTGGATACTGACCCACACCTGCACACGACCGCAACTTTCCCCAAGGTCCTCATGTCTGCTAGCATTCAAGCCCTTCGGAAATACAGATACCTGGCTTCTTTGGGAGCCTTAGAAACCCCTGGCCCCTATGGCTCCAGCTTTTACAAACACACTTCCACTTTGATGCCTGTTTTTCAGTTCTTCTTCTCAAAGCCCTCTGTACACCTGCCCTGCTCTTGGCTCTCTTTCCTTTTCAACTACACTCACCCTGGCTTCCTGTCTAAAAAGCTATGAACCGTGCTTCAAATTCCTGCTAAATGGCTAAGGTCCACTTCCCAGCTGATTCATCCCCATGCCTACTGTCTACCACCATTTCTGAGTGTTGTCACCATAGATCTTTAGACACCTCATCACCACACTCGGACACAATTTTACTTCATCCTAAACTTTTTGATTGCCAGTGATATGCACCTCGGTGTTCTCTATGTTTGCCTTACTACCTGGGACACCACATTTTTTTCTAGCTGATAAATTTCTCCTCACTGCTTACACCACTGTACCGGTAGAGACCAATCTGGACTACTTCAAGAGACTGAGACATTGTGCCCCAGCCCCTGCATGAGGCCCCGTCATCAGGTGAGCATCCCTAAAATTTTTCTAAGTCTCCCACTGGAGACTGGGAATGGCACTGAGGACACTTCAGACCTGGCCATGGTCCTATGTGAGGCCTGGTCATTGGGAGTACCTCCTCAATATTTTTCCATGTACCTTGGTTTGGCTTCAAGGAGTGTTCAGAATGCCAGATCCCAGCCTATTCCTTCCTGCCTCATTCTACTACAAGTAATCTAAAGTCAGTAGCCACATCTAAATATATGATCACTAAGACATAATGAGAATAGACACAGCTATGAGGAATGGTGTGTTCATGGGTGAGGAAAGCTGGGATTGAGCTGGATCCCAGAAGTATGTATTCATTAAAGCACCACACATGGGGACGATTAACTTGACAGCAAAAACTAATTTAGACAAGGGGAGCCAAGCAGTCAATGGCCAGTATCCCAAGGGGCCACTATGTCAGGAGTGGCTCAACAAGTTTTAGCATGTCAGTACCTGCGGTGAATGGTGGGTGATTCCATTCAGTGGATGGTATACAAAAGCAGGGATAATTCAATGACAAATGGTAATGTCAAGTCATCACTGCTTAGAGAGATCTATCCCTTTGTGTCAGGACCCCAGCTAGGAGCTGGACAGCAGATGTATGTGAGTTGAAGGAGAGAAAAAGGAGAAAGTTGGAGCCAAGTACTCAGAAAAGGCAAAGACTTACTAGAAAATGGGTTTGAAGCTATGTCCCAGCCTTAGGTAAACCTGAAACCTTAGGCAGCTAACAAGGCAGACAAATAGGATTTAGGAAGCATTGTGATTGAAAGACCAAAAAGTTCCAGTGTTCCTCCCAAGCATATCAGGCACTTGACAAGGTTGGTAACATAGCTAGACTTCAACCAAGACCAGATGCAAAGAATGGAGATGCTGACCTTCTTCCTAGATGACAGGGAAGTGAATCTGGGTCTGCAGGTGAAATTCAAGAGTACATCCAATTAAAAAGAAAGGCACAGGATACAGGAAATATTATTACAGTCACACCCTTGCTCAATGACTTGCTCAGTGATGCCTAACTAGGGGTCATATTTAAATCTTTAAACTGGCATCACCATCCAGTCAAGCATATGGCAGATCCCAGGGTTCCAGCCTTTTTTCATTCCTGGCCAGATCTTTAGTAGTGACCTTCCACTTCTACATCATGACACCTAGTACAGCCCCTCAAAATCTCTGCTGTTTCTGCCTCCATCACTTTACTCTAGACTCTCATTTACAATTTCTTTTTCTCTTTCTGTTAGCTTTCCAATGCTGCCAAATTATCAGAAATGCAATAGTTCTTATGGTCAGTGTGTATCTTTAAAGCACTTTTTCGGGCTTTCTGGAATTGTCAGTTTGCTATACACAGTAGGTTGTAACAATCTCAAGGGCATGAAATTTTCTGTTATTATTTCTTTGGAATTCTCTTTGAATCTTAGTTCAAAACTTTGCATATGATACAGACTTCAGAAATATTTGATGATTGACTGATCAGTTATGCATATCCAGACACAAGTTGACTTCATCTTATCAAAATAAAATTCAGTCAGTGTTTCAGGGGAGAGGTAGCTGGCATTAAACAATGCCATACTGTTATGCTGGCCCTATACATATTAGCATATGCCATTTTTATGTTAAATTTTTAAAAAGCAAACACATTTTTGTAATAAAGATGTACATATTTTTATGTTGCTATATATAAAATAGGGTTGTTATATTTATATTTTATATTATTATATGTTGTAATTATATATTATATAACATATGCTCTGTTATATCTTAGATATTTGATATGATGTATTTTATCCATCTATCACCACTGTTTTACCAACATGTTCATAAGTAATTGCAATTCCATATAATTCTGACTCTGTGGTCTGAACTGATTTCAGCTCTTAAATTTCAAGTTTTAAGTATGAAAATCTCCACTTTCATAATCTCTGTTGTGCTCCTCTAAAGGAATATGGATTACTAGCAGTTCATAATATAAAAATAATAGTTTTTACATTTCAGCTTATAAAACATGTTCCATTTCTCATGGAATTTTCATACAATAGCTCCCTCTAAAACATATACTCCCATTTTCATGAAGGAATGTGAAATATGTATAAGATAGTAAAACTCAGTTTAAAGGTGAAAAGGGCTGTTTTCTTGAAGTTAAGATTATTTCCTTTGAAGTAATAGTGTTGCTTTTGAATAGATTTGTGGATACAGAGAATGGTTGGATTTATCTTCATGTTTTGTTTTAAAAATATACTTATTTTCTCACTCGTGATATGATAACCGATGTTCAAAATGATTGCAAGGAGAAGTCCAAATGTGGTCTTTAAGACCAGCAGGTGACGTCAAGTCCAAATTATGCCAGGAGTTCTAAGCCTGAAGTGCCATATCTCCTGATATTTGTGTGGAAGAGACAGAGTTTCAAAGAATAAAAGAACACAGAACTACGAGTGGTATAAAGAATGAAGATCAAGGTGACTTGAAGATAGTCCAGAGTAATATGTATGATAAGAGTGACAGAAGGAATTGGTTTAATCTATGTTTTAACTTTGACCTTCTATTTGTTAATGAAATGGTCGCAAAATGGGCTTCCTCTCACTTCATTTCTATAATTTTCATAGATTAGTTAAGTTTATCCTCTTGTTCTTTATTGACTATAAAACAGTAAAATATTTTTCTAATATAATATAATCTATTAATTATATCAATATATTTTCCATATTTAATCCATTTTTATTGTCTAGCCACTATTTTACACACCATACTTTTCATATTTCATTCCTTGGTAAGAAAGGAATTTTCTATTTTTTTTCCGTTTTCTTTTGTCCTTATTCCTCTTGAGAACCAAAGATTTTAAAACATTTCTTCAGAGAGAACAGAATAACATTGTATATATATTATCTCCAATTCCACTAAGTCAATGATTTTAACAATACAGATGTTTTCCTGTTAGGCTCCATTCCTTTCATCACACTGCACTCTGGTATTAACTTGCTACCAAAGAAGAGAATAACAAAGATTGAGAGACCTCCCTGTGGTGGGTGGAAGACTTGAAATTTAGCAAAGACACATTTTTTTGTCCGTGGCATATGTTAATGGCTCTTGTAATAAGAATACCCAATTACCTCAGATAGTGAAACATATTGTCAGATTACAATATACAGAGTAAGGAATGTCTCAGAAGTAGTACATTCAAGTTTTAGGTGAACTGGAATGTTATTCTTCTTTGTAATCTGCCACAGGCTCTTATGACCCAGCAGAAACTCTAGTTGTCCGCCATATTTGGGGTCCAAATTTTCCTTCTGTGATTCTCTCACTAGTTGTTACTTCTTCCTATTTCATTGATTATTCCTGTCAATGTGACTTATGTCTCTCTGCTAGTTACTACGTCTCTATACACAATAGAGTCTCTCTCTGTAACTGTTTACAGGCGCTAACTTCTGGCAAGTGCAACTGGATGGCTAGGGGCCAAGGATGACAGCCTTTTTGTATACTGGTTTTCACATTTTGAATTTTATGTCTTGTGTACTTATTTTAAAAATTAATAAATCAATAATTTAAAAGAAGCTCTGCAGAGAGCAATTTCAAACTCATAACATTATGAGAAGGAAAAAGGAGGGAAGAAAGAAGAAGAAAAAAGATGAGTATATAAAAGATTTAAAAAGGAAAACAAACTGGAAACTATTTTCAAAATCAAAATAATATCGCATAATACAAAATGTTAACAAAAGAATAACAGAAACGGCAGAACACTAACTTACTAACATAGGTAAAACTTGGTTAAGAACTGGAATCAGAATTCTGACTCGATGACTGGAATACCAGACTCATCATACGTGTTAAAAATTAAAAGTATGCAAAATGTTTTAATGCACTGATACTCTATACCAATGGACATTGCTAGGGGCCAAAATTTCAGTAGTTTGGAGCAAACTGACAACAATGACAACAAAAATAAAAATAAGAGAGACTGATGTTCTTAGACTTTACATTATGCCACTCTAGAATGCCAGTGCCTGGGTCCTTCGTACAAACCATAATCACAGAACAAGAATTAAGACATATTATCACAAAGTACATCTAAAGGGAAATAATACAGTTCATAACATTTCTTCACATACTGTACTAGTGTGTAAGAAGGATGATCCTCTACCACAAATTATATAATAACCATCACATTCATCTAAGTTCTGGCGAAAGTGATTTATTTCAAGATATTTTACAGACACAAGAAGTCTTTTTCTATTTCAAATTCCACATAGTTCTTGGACTCACCATATCCCCCAAATGTTGATGATCTAGAAGTCATTGGGGAGGTAGGGCAATTAATAAAGAAATAGAAAAGAAATCATCCCTACAAATGTATCCATTTGTCGGGTTATAGAAAAACTTACAAATACATCTGACTATTCATATCCCAAATCACAGCGGATTTAAAAACCCGTAAAGGTCTACCTTAGTAAATGCATTATAAGTACTCCCAAAATTTAAATTGCCAAGGAAAATGTGACATTATTTTTACTGTATGAAACAAATGCTCATTTTTGATAGTTCCTCTAAGATATATAACTGCTGCCAGTACAACCTCTTAAAATTAAGCACCAGTCTTTTTTGCCCTCAAGTAATTCTGGTATTTTTCCTTGTATTCACTGTAATTAAGTTCTCTCCAGGCAAACAAGCTTCCCTACCAGGCAGGTATTCCCAATTCCTCCTGGTTCTAATCACAGCATTCTCACTAGCTTTATCCTGACAATTTCAATTCTACACATATAGTTTCATCCTAATTTACAGAACTTTTAATTACCACAATAACCTGTGATTATTCTGAAAACAAGACTGGTGTGGCAGGCCTGCTGATATTCAGACCCCGCTTAACCTTGACTGGTTCCACAAGTTACCAAACACTTTACAAAAATAGTCGAAGCTACTGCTCGTTCATTTTTATGTATTTACTTTTAAATGTTGAAGTAGCCAAAATACTCAAAGATGCTTTGTTCCTGGGATACATTAAAGTGTTGAAATTTGAAAGTATCCTTGTATGACTACTTGACTTTATGTGAACTTAACTAGCAGAGTTTCTAAGGCTTTTATAGACAGAGATGATTTATAGGGGTCTTGTCAACAGTCAACAATCATAAAACAAGCAACTTGACACAGTCATTTGTCAGTTCAATCCCAATTCTATTTTAAGCTCATTTACCTTAAGGAGGCTCACTTACCTCTACTCGACCACTGTATTCAACCTACCTTTTATAGCTGCAACTTGACAAAATATAAGTGTCAATGCCTCAAAGCTTTTTTTTTTAAACTAAAGACCCCAATATTTAGAGTGAATTATTGACCAAGAATATTACATGGGATATTTAGGAAGCGATGTGTATTAAGTACCCTAATTGAAACTTTCCCTTTGTTTGAAAATAAGGAGTATTATTAGGCAATTTTAATAAAAATTCTCTTCAAATAAAAAATAGTAAGTATGATTTCTATCGCCTTAACAGAATATTCCTTGAAAAAGCAATATTCCCCACAGAAGTCCCCCTTTTCCAAAGGTACTAATTAGGTATTAAATAAAATAGAATGATTATTTTGTATTTCTGAAGTGTTCGTTTCATTACGATTCATGCAGACCAAAACTAAAAAAAAAATAATAATAATAATTAAAATAGGTAATAAGTATGCTTTTTATTCTAAGCATGCATTAGATAGAACATTTTTACAATGTCTTTTTCTTTGTGTTTTTCTCTTTAAAAGAAAAAAGCTTTCTGCTTTTATCTCAGGGTTTTTTGGTTTTTTTTTTTTGTTTGTTTGTTTTACATATATAAAAGGTATTAAAGAGCACTTAAGTGTGTTGTAGCTTTTTCTTATAAGCCAAAGTCTGCTGCCTCCGAGCTCAGTTAACACATTAATGCTTACAGATGATGCAAGTTTATATAGACTGTTGGTTTGACATATGCAAAATCTGCAAAATGAAATTCATAAACTTGCTGTTTTCAAAGGTAAGGGGTTGCTGTTCTAATTCCTGTGCCTCTTTATTTTTTAAAACAGATACATAACAGTCATTTCTCTTCAACCTCCCTTTCCCAATATTTTGGTTTTCAGATTTTCAAGTTAAAACTATAGTATAAATATAGTAATTAATATTGCCGGAAAATGAGTTTAATAATTTCAAATTCACTGCTTTGCATTTCGGCTGAATCATTCTTAATAATGTTACAATAAAATATATGGTTTTCAAATAGTAATTTGTCATCTTAGCCTGTAAAAAGATGACTGATTTGGACGGCAATGCTCTAGGTGTTAATATATAAAAAGGAATTTGAGTTAGAGGTCAGAAAGTATTTTTATCTTGAAAATATTTATAGTGAATTCGGCTTCAGTTCCTGGGTTCTTATCCCTTGAGGATTGCTTTGAGATCCAGGTTTAAATGAACCAGAAAACTTAAACTTAAAACTGATCTCACACTGCCAAACTTTACATGGTTTCTGCCTGAAATAATAAATCAAACTTGAAATTCAGCTCAGATTTGTTCAGAACTCCAATTTCATGAAATCATCAAGGTCCTGAAAATTTAATAAAACTTTCTATAAATCTAAAGCAAGTATGTAAATCAGAAATCAGGTAAAATGCCAATAAATCCACACATTAAAAAATGGATCAATCTATTAGTGCATTATCTTTGCTCATCATGATTTCTGCAGATGACATATGGGAACAGCATAGATAATTAGCATAGGAAATTTAAAAGACAACATTTTTAACATTAAAAACTTGAAGCTACTCATAACACTTATCAAAATAGTCATGTCAGAATATAACTACTAGAAAAAAGCAAAGACTCTCTTTATCTTTATTGAATTACCATAAACTTCCAAATGATCCTGCCATCAGTCATTAATAATAAACAATTTAGGTTTTTCTCCCCATATAGAAATAATAATAGAGCCAAAGTAGCAAAGAAGGGAAAAAAAGTATGAAAAATTTTACTCACTTTGTTGGATAAAGATCTAAAATACTACCTATAAAAATATTCTTAATGCATGCATTTCAGTTTTTTAAACAATACCAGAGTGTACCTGACTGAGTATTCCATTAGGTGGAGGAAGAGCTAGACAGCATGATAAGAAAAAGGTTTTTTAAGAAAAGGTAGGAAGAAGCCATCTGGTGCAAACAGCAGTTGAATGTGTAAGAAAACTGAATCTTAAAAAGAAATTTTATCTAAATGGGAGTTAGATTCTGAGGTTTTAACATCGATGAAACTTAAAAATAATAAAAGAAACCATCGAGAACTTTGATCTGTTAACACTGAAAAGGACAGAAGCCAATATTTTAGTTCCAGCAAATTATTTCCAAGAGTGTTCAAAACCAAGTACATATTCTCTATTTTTCATAGATGAGAATAAAGTGCTTAGGTTTTTATTCCTTTTTGTTGATGCATTTGAAAAGTATTGTTTGTGCATTCTAGTTGAGTGTGGGTTAACCAGCTAGGATTTTGTGGAATGACAGCAAATGCATGGGCAGAACTGAATTCAATATCCCACCTAGTAGCTTAGTTCAAGACAATGGAGTATCTTGCTAATGGCAGTTGCCTTACTAGTTGAACTGAATTTAAAGACTTACCAGAAAATGGAACACACTGGGATGACGAAAAGCTACCAACACTAACCAGATAGTTTGATGTTTTTAACTTCTAGGGTAGAACTGGATTCTTGATATTCAAATGCCCCCACTATTTAAATAATTCATTTTTTGAAAAGGTTGATGTGTAAATCATGACCTAATGACTCTTAAGAACTACTTATAGTACTTTTTCAGTGGCCCAGAAAAAAAATTGTACTAATTTATATCATGTATCTACCTTCTCTGTGAACAAACACTCATTCTGACCTTTCATTCTTACCTTTCTTGACAGCTATTATGTAGTTTAGAGATTTGTGGTTGGTTAAAGTAGTTGCCTGGGAGTCAAAGTAAATAATGAACCTTGAAATAATAATCTTTGGATATCAATAAAAAAATATTTTACTCTGAAAAGTCTTCAAAAGACACTAAACTGATCTGTGTAGACTTGCACAAAGGAAATGCAAATGTCCTTGTGGCCTCATTATTTCATAGCCCTCAGGAAAATCCTAGGGGACACCATGGCTTAGAATACATTATAGAATTCTCTATACCATAAGATTTTGTTGTCTTCTGTGAACTCTGTCTTCAAGTGTCATCACCAGAGTTTTAAAATTTCATGTTACCCATTGATATCTGATTGGATTTTTAATGCTTCACATATGTTTTTCAGCTAGAGCAATTGTTTTTTGCTGAGATGAGATACCCTAGATTTTTATGCCCTTCCCAAGAGTCATTAAACTCCTTATTTTTTAGCCTAGTCAAACTGTTTAATGAAAAATCATAGTGCAGGTAAATGAAATATTGAATACCTAAGCCAAGGCACTGATGATGAAAAGAAAATAGAAGGCTCTTCATGCATGAGGGTTATCTAAATGTAATAGTCTCTGTGATTTTGCTGATTTGGCTAGTTAGACGGGCACCCTCCTCCTTCCTCATAATCTGTGTTTTTCTCTCCAAATCTGATCTTGCCTGAGTAGAATCACCCTCTGATATTAGTATACAGGTGGCCATACTCTTTTTGCAATAACTTTCAAAAGACTCCTAAAAACTATGCAGGTGTGACCATGAACAAGGGAGATATGACACTAACAAAGCAACACCAAAGTCAGCAGGCATCTATTTAGTCTTTCTTCCTTCCTTCCTTCCTTCCTTCCTTCCTTCCTTCCTTCCTTCCTTCCTCCCTCCCTTCCTTTTTCTTTCTTCCTCTTTTTCTCTCTTTCTTCCTCTCTCTTCCTTCCTTCTCCCCCCTTTCTTTTCTTTTTCTTTCTTTCTTTCTTTCTTTCTTTCTTTCTTTCTTTCTTTCTTTCTTTCTTTTTCTTTCTTTCTTTCCTTTCTTCTACCCTCCCCCCTTTTTAAAATTGGGGATCTACCCAATGTGGATTTTGATCACCTTTTTTGAAGCTTGCTACACTGAGTACTAAGGAGCACAGGAACAGGACACAATGAAGGAGATTGATATTATCCATTCATTCAGTAATTATTTCCGGAACATATATTATATATCAGATACTCTTCTAGGTTCATAGGATATATTAGTGAACAAAATGAACAAAAATCTCTGTCCTCGTGGGACTTAACTGCTAGTAATAAAGGCAGACTGTAAGCAACACCATAAAAATAGTCTATAAGTAAATTTTATGTGTTGTGAAATGTGACAAGCAATGTGTAAAACATTTAGCAGACTAAGGGTTTCAAGACTGTGGGTAGGGATGACCATGTGAGTAGAGCGGTGAGTAGCAAACAGCAATTTTACACAGTAAGCCTTCTTAAGAAGTTGACATTTAAACAAAGATTTGAAGGAACTAGGCAGTCCTCAAGTTAGATGATCTCTAAGACCCTTGAACTATGTAGTTGTGCAGAAAGTACACAGACTTGTTAAAAACCAAAATCCAACCAACTAAATGGGAAGATCTAAATGGCTTTGTTAAGCTATTCAGGAATCAGTAAGTATTCCATCCAGCTCCCATCCCAAGTGGAGGGGAACTCCCAGAAGTTGTAGAAACTGGAAGGTTTCTAAAGGAAGAAGGGTGGGTGAAGGAAGTTATTAGCAAAAGAAAAGAATGGTTCCAGGCAAGGTCACCTTCCCTTAGAGGTAAGGGCAGGGTGTCTTGTCAATGAAGATTACCTTGTCTTCCTTTTGGGGATGGGGGCATAGAGAGGGCCCATGTGACAGATTACCTCAGTAGTGCTGTTCAGAAAATTTCCAATTAATTGGCTTAAAATTCCACTCCTGGAGAAGCTGAAACTGTAATTAAGTCTTGGTTTGTTATCCTGGGGGCAAGTGACTCCAACTTGGTTTGTAGGTTTCTTTTTAACTGACTAAATATGACAGAAAATACCAAAAAGCAATATATCTCAAAGAACAAATTGGTAGAACATAGTGGGTCTCTATGAGCACTGGAGGAATGCATAGCACAGAAGTATTAGAATTTAAAGATGATAATAAGGGTTGAATGAAGGAAAGACATTCTTGCTGAGAGCTGGTAAAGTTTAAAGGTAGAACAAAATAAATGCTGTGATAGGAATGACTACATCTTTTTTAATGAGTAAACTTAATTTCATCCTATTGATGACCTAGAAAGACCTTCAACGTGGATTTTCTCTGTTTTCAAACATGAAACTTACACTGGGGATTTATGTGAGCCTAGGAAGGTTAATCAGATTAATTAAAAGAAGTGACAAATCTGAATTCAACCCGTTAACACAGAGGAGATAAGGATGAAAACTTTAAAATCATTAGTGACATCAGATCAGCCTTCACAAATTCAGGGAGTCAACAGAACACACTGGGGCATTAGCTTCAAGGCAGCGTCACAGAAAAAAGGTGGCGACAGGATGAGTTACAAAGAAAGAGAACCACAAGCCTTGCTGTATTCTGAGTGGAAATACAGAGATAATTCAGAAAATGTCTCGGAACTTAGTTTTTAATCTCACAAAGGAAGGAAAAAGTCATGTGAGCAAACAAAAGTTGAGGCCAACAGCAGGCCATCCCAAGATGGGCCACTTTGGCCTGAACATCATTTTGAGTTAAAAACAATCAAAACCCAGTAGATTAGGGAAAAGCTCCCTACCTCCCCCTCAACTGCCCACTTGTATCAAGGAGAGAGTTATTAACAGAGATTCCTCTTTAACTAAGAAACTTATCCATAATAGAGCAATCTTTGTTTTCCAAAAATCTTTCACCTTCCTGATAATGGTCTTTCTCCCCTTGGTATCCTCAGGCTCTTACCCCTCTCCCTGGTTCATATAAGTATCCTGCTGACTCTTTGGAATTTCCATGCCTGTGTGAATTCCTCTACCTATGCTATTAAATTTTATTTTCTCCGATTAATCTGTCTCCTGTCAATCTCATTCTTAGTCCAGCTAGAAGGACTGAGAAAACCGAAGGGCAGAGAAAATTCTTCCCAACACGAACAAAAAATATTGGATAAGCTTTAGGCTTATGTGGTAAAATAAATAGAAGACTTAGCAATTCTAGATAGGCTTAAAAAAAGAATATAATGTTATTTACATTGGATAAACTTCATGCTAAAATGAGTAAAATGGTTATAGAAGTCAGAAAACTAATATAACCCATAAAATGTATACAAGGGAATTAATATAATTAATAAAATATTTCCAAGTTAAGTTTGTATTAAATGAATGAACTTGTATACTATACACATACTATAGATAATTTAGATGTACAAGAAGTACATTAAGCCATTTATAAAAGTTAAAAGGCAGGTTGATGGATATATTTAACACTGTAGGGCAGCTTGATTTATATAATTTTCACCAACATTTAAATTTTGTTTGACTTAGGTTTTGGGGTTGTATAAGAGAATGTGTCACTTTGAAATTATTTTTGATCATGTTCTCATATATAGAAACAAAAAGGAAAAAAAGTAATGCTTCCCAATATTTTGATAGCTAATCTAAAAAGTCCCATTGAAAATATATACCTCTTTATTTTATACTATAACAAATACATATTTTTAAATCTTTAAAAAATTAAATAGCTTTTTTCTTTCTTTCTTTCTTTCTTTCTTTCTTTCTTTCTTTCTTTCTTTCTTTCTTTCTTCCTTCCTTCCTTCCTTCCTTCCTTCCTTCCTTCCTTCCTTTCTTTCTTTCTTTCTTTCTTTCTTTCTTTCTTTCTTTCTTTCTTTCTTTCTTTCCACTTGTTAAAACTTGGTTATCTTTTTTTTTTAAGATTTTATTTATTTATTTGAGAGAAAGAGCAAGAGAGCACAAGCAGGCAGAGTGGCAGGCAGACGGAGAAGGAGAAGCAGAGTCCCCACTGAGCTGGGACCTAATACAGGACTTGATCCCAGGACCCTGGGATCACGACCTGAGCTGAAGACAGATGCTTAACAGACTAAGCCACCCAGGCACGCCAAGACTTAGTTACCTTAAGCACAACTTCTAGGCCAAGCTAAACAAACAAACAGCAAAACAAGACAACATCATCAACAATAATTTTCATAAACACATGATTCATCTACCAGGACTCTTTCACTACATGTATAATGTGGTCACAGAACAAGAGTCCATTACTATGATACTCTGGTCCTCTTGATTTCTGGATGTGTTGGATTTCTACACCTATGTAACATTGTATTTAACCTTTAAGAGGAAGGCATTCATACCTCCCAAAAAATGAATTAAAATGGAAATAGAAATTCATGATACCCTTTATAATAGCTAAAGTACTTTCCACCAAAGTACTGTATCATCATTTAATGTTCTATAAGAAGAATGATATATAAAAGATAAGCAAAATAAATTAGAGAAGTAATCTACTTTTTCCTGTTTATATTGGTTAAGAAGAAAATCATAGACCCAAAATGAAGCTATTCGGGCCAAGTCACCAAACCAGGGCTTAATACCTAACTTACAGTTTCAACCTCTCCCCGGAATGCAGTCTTATTTACCAGTTAGGTACCTTCTGGTCAGCACCACTGAAGTAATCTGTCACATGGATCCTATCCATCTCTCAAAGGAAGATGAGGTAATACACCAAATAAGACCCATTGCCCTTACCCCCAAGGGAAGATGACTTGCTTGGAACAATCCTTTCTTTTCTTTTACTAATAACTTCCTTGCCCAACCCTCCTTTCTATAAAAACCTGTTTTCATACAACTTCTAGGAGCTCCCCTCTACTTGCTAGATGGAATGCTCCCTGATTCATGAATCACTTAATAAAGCTGTTTAGATCTGCAAATGTATTCAGTTGATTTTTCTAAAGAGATTGAATCTCACATTAGCTTTTCTTCTGCTGTCTCTTTCTTGCTGTAATTTATATTTTCTGCATGTCAGTAAGACTTATTGCTCATTTAACCCATAGTTTCATTTACCTAAGATGTAGGCTGATTGTACAAATAATCCATCATATAAAATATTACCTCAAAATTATTAAAAGTACTCCTATAACCAAATGAATTTTTGGCAGAAACAATGTTTTTGTTTTATTTTTTTTTTTAAGATTTATTTATTTATTTATTTATTTATTTATTTATTTATTTGACAGAGAGAGAGACAGCCAGCGAGAGAGGGAACACAAGCAGGTGGAGTGGGAGAGGAAGAAGCAGGCTCCCAGCAGAGCAGGGAGCCTGACATGGGACTCGACCCCAGGGTCTTGGGATCACACCCTGAGCCAAAGGCAGATGCTTTATGACTGAGCCACCCAGGCGCCCCAATTTGTTATGCTAAAGTTAAACCCAAAACCTCTAAAGACTAACCACCAATGTCTAACTAACCAGGATCATAAAGAAGACAAGAGAAGGATGTTCAAGAAGAAAATACAACTTTGTTTTTTCAGGTATTTTCTTGCTTTCCAATATATACCTGGCATCTCTTAAAAAACAAGTCAGCTAATGTTCTCCCTATTTTTGTCTGTTTTTCTCTTACAGACTTTCAAATAAGTCACTTTTCAGCTGAAAACAGGGTTAAAATACCTAAGCGGAAGTCACATAAATAATTAATCTGTGCTCAGTCAGGATGATACTTTGAAATTATCCTAGGCCAGGAATTTATACCTATGATTCAGGAAGTCCAATAAGTTGGAGGGGAAAAAATTCTACCACAATGGCATTAATAAGTTCTTTGAATTTGTTACTGATAGTAAGTAAAGATAGTTTCATATCAACTAAATTGTTGTAAATATCTTGAACTATCATTTATACTCATCACTTTTGTTCTTATTATTTAATATGTTACTGAAGAAAGACATTCATATGTCATGAAATTCCAGATTTTTAAAACCATTTAAATTTTTACAATTTCAGATAGATAGATAGATAGATAGATAGATAGATAGATAGATAGATAGAGATATTTTGGATTTGGAACATTATTCTAATTTGGGTTTCACTGACTTCACCATAATGTCAAAGGGGCACATGGCACAGTGGAAGATCAAGAAATCTTGATTAATACTAGTCTTAATTTTAATTTGATTTCTAAAGAATTCCTTTAAACTCAATCAAGAATATATTTAATCATTAAAGAGCCACCCAGAATTTTACAAATGCTTATAATTTTGCTCTGATCTTTGTCCTTCTGCCTTCTTTCCTCATTATGAAGATAGATAACATTTGGTGGGAGGTGGCGTTCTAACATGTATTCTTTTTGTTATTTCACATATTCTCTTTTTTATTAACATTATTTTTTGTCTGTTTGCTTAAATTGACCAGCTTAGATGTGGAAAATATGCACATATAATTTCAATTTCCTTCAACACAGTTTTTTGTCATAGTTATTTCCTATATTTGAGATGTACATTGTAATTTCACTGATGCTTGTGAAAAGATTAAAAATTATGACTCAAACCAGGCCATTAAGATGCTCCATCCCTCGACTCTGACTCATGAGCAGAGGGGCAAAGAAACTGGAAACATGGATGTTCTATGCTATCAAACAGTGGTGTTAAATTAGTGAATTCAACCCATGGTTGAATTGGCAAAACCCTAATATTCTGTCAGTAAATTTCTTATTTATGTTAGTTGGAGTCAGTTCTGTTAAAACAAAAAACTAATTCTATAATCTCTCAGTTGGCATCCTAGAGGAATTTCTGCAGATGGGACTATTTCATTTTATAATTTTTAAATTAGTTTGGAACAAGCTGCTTACCCTTCTTTGCTAATAAGATTTCCTTGATGAATGCCTTTGGGTTTAAGAATTATTTCTCCTGGGGCGCCTGGGTGGCATAGCGGTTAAGCATCTGCCTTCGGCTCAGGGCGTGATCCCAGTGTTCTGGGATCGAGCCCCACATCAGGCTCCTCCGCTATGAGCCTGTTTCTTCCTCTCCCACTCCCCCTGCTTGTGTTCCCTCTCTCACTGGCTGTCTCTATCTCTGTTGAATAAATAAATAAAATCTTTAAAAAAAAAAAAAAAGAATTATTTCTCCTCCCTGTTAGTTTCTCTGTTTACTTTCTCTTCCCCTCTAAAAGCTTAACAAACTCATATAGTTCATATATCATCAAGTTGTAAAAGTTCTATTTGCAGATTGAAGGGGAGCAGAATTTGCCACCCCAAAATTGCCTTTTGGCATAAGAATTATCTTGAGCTGGTTATTTTTGAGAAGGTACAGACATGGGAAAACCTCTGGAAATAACAGAAGTTGCCCTTTTGTAAAAGAAATTTACTTTATTTATTTATTTATTAAAGATTTTATTTATCCGTTTGAGAGACAGAGAGAGAGAATGAGCAAGGGGGAGAGGCAGAGGGAGCAGCAGGCTCCCCACTGAGCAAGGAGCCTGACCTGGGACTCCATGCCAGGACCCTGGTATTATGGCCAGAGCCAAAGGCAGACACTCAACAGACTGAACCACACAGGCAGCCCAAGAAATTTACATTTATAATGGAAATCTCCATTTATAAGGATATCTCCCACCCTGTACCAGGAAGAGGAAGATGACTAAATCTCTAGAAACATCAATGGAGAAGACAGGGACTTAAATGTGCATAACAACCATGCCATGGTTTTCTCTGTTTTGCCTGAAAACTACCATAACTTGCTCACTCAATCGCCAATATCCTTATTTGTCTTTAGCTAGATATGGTATTTATATTTAAGGTGATGGCTTGGATCATTTTGGGGAATTATTCAGTTCCCCTGGATATCTGTCCTGTGTATAAAGTAGGTATACATGTAATTAAATTTCTATTTGTTTTCTTTTGTTAATCTGTCTTTTATTATAGAAGGGTCTCACCCAAGAACCTAGAAGACGAAAGGGAGAACTGTTTTCCTCTCCTCGAAAATAACAGCTTACATGTCTTATGAGTTAATCATTTATATTTTCCCCATTAATTTCAACTAAGATTGAACATTATATTAAACAACATTACTTGCTTTTAATCTCGAGTGTAATATATATAGATCATGTATATAAACTCAGGGGCACCTGAATTGTTCAGTAGGTTAAGCATCTGCTTTTGTGTTAGGTCATAATCTCAGGGTTTTGGGATGGAGCAGGAAGCCTGCTTCTTCCTCTCCCTCTGCCACTCCCCCTGCTTGTGCTCTCTTGCTCTCTCTCTCTCAAATAAATAAATAAAATCTTTAAAAATAAATAAATAAATAAATAAATAATAAATACTTTTTCAACAGGATAAGACACTAATACAAGGGAATGATACTGATTATTTATTTATTTATTAAATGATAATATTTATTATTTATACTATAATATCCTTAGAAATAGCCTTTCACTTCCCAGAGTGCATAGCCCAAATAAACACAATGATTGTCATAATAATAAAGGATACATTTAAGAATGTAGACATTGAAAACCAGGAGAGGAGAAAGGAATAGACCAAGTGACAATTCTTAAGCTGTACACAAATGGTAGAAATGAGAAATGAGAAAAAACAAAGAGGAAAAAGACATCTGCAGAGTGAATCAACAAGTTTGGCAACTGATTGCAAAGAAGGGGATGGGAGGACATGAGAAGTGTAAAAAAATAAATAAAACTTCTGGCAAAAATAAAATTAATGGATAGACCAGAAAAAAAGTTTTGGAAGAAAGTGTTTAGAATGATTAGTGCAGATTTCAACATGAAGAGAGACTGAAATATTAGTAAACTTTCCGTGTGGAGGTATCCAAGCAATAGGTGAGAGATCAGGGCTGGGTCTAAAAATTTATAAATTACATAATAAATGTAACTGTTGAAATAATAAGACCAGAAGAGTAAGTCCAGGCACAGAATCTTGGGGAATCTATATTTACTTTTAAGAGATTAGTAGGTTTAAGAAAAGAAATGGATAGAGGAAGGGCAGCTGGAACAAGGAGACTGGGAAGAGATATTCAGAAAAGCCAAATCAAGAGAATGTAATTCCATCAAATCTGAATGAATACAATGCAAAGGGGAAAAAATGAAGCTACGAAGAAACCACTGGGTTCAGCACTTAGCAAACTTTGGGAAATTTGGGGAAAGCAGCTTTGGTAGAGTGTTAAGAACAGGAGTCAATTTGTAAGAAATTTATTTTGACCCCAAATAAACATATGAAATGCCTGGCTACTAAGGTCCACACTGGGCTGGAAATCTGCTACTTCACTCCACATCTAATCACAGCCACAATAGGTGCCTGAACAAAAATAAGAAGTTTCTTACACTACAGTAGTCTTCCTGTTTATGATTAATATTCTCTATCATAATTTTTTCTCTAGAAAAATAGCAACAAAAATTAAACTTTTTCCAAAAAAATATATATTCTTTTGAACAGAGGATATAGCCTATTCTGTTACATTTAAGTGCGTATCTATCATATAATTAAAAACCCACAAATTTTATCAATCTGCTTTATTCAGTGTCACTTGATGCAGTAGTTCTCAAAAGTGTTTAGATGGAATCCTCATGTGATATTGTGTGAATGTAAATTTAAATGTAAAGATGGTCACGGTGAATAGTTTCTGGCAAACACATATGGAAGAACTACTGTATATCTACCTTAAGATGTAATGAGAGAAATTTCAACCACTCACAGACACATCCAAACAAACATTATTGTTTCATTATTGACTTATGAAAACCTTTACCATATTGCTTACATTATGACATGAAATACTAATCATGAGCTGCAATCAACTTGGATTTTGGGAATGAAAATCATCAGCCTATTCTTGGTAAACCTAAAAGATAATCTTAAAGAAATCTACAGGTGATTGTACTACAACCAGAGTAGTAATACTATTTACATCTGCTTTATTGTTATTGAATTAGATAAATTGAGATCTTACTAGTAACAAAATACTAAGATAAGAAAAACAAGTGACATTTGTAAATTCAATGTTTCACATTTTATTTTAAGGGATATGTTCTAATTATGATGACTAAATATTCTATTTTGAATTTTTGTAAGTTAATCATCATAAATGAGTTGTTATAAAATAAACATAAAAGGAAATATTAATGGGATGACTCAGTCAGTTAAGTGTCCGGCCAACTCTTGATTTCAGCTCAGGTATTGATCTCAGGGTGGTAAGATTGAGCCCTGCCTTGGGCCCTGCATTGGGCATGGAACCTGCTTAAGATTCTCTCTCTCTCCCTCTGGCCCTCCCTATCCCCCATTCTCCCATGTGCTCTCTCACTCAAAAGAAGAAGAAGAAGAAGATGAAGATGAAGATGAAGACAAAGACGAAGAGGAAGAGGAAGAGGAAGAGGAAGAAGAAGAAGAAGAAGAAGAAGAAGAAGAAGAAGAAGAAGAAGAAGAAGAAATATTAGCTTTTTTATTTAGTAGACTTCAAGAGATTATAAAATTTTGTACATCTTACTCTCAAGATATATTGAAACTTAAACAGGATAAACCAAAGAGGAGGCTAATCTTATTTAGAAAAATAACTTAAAGAGGTAAAGTGACTTACCAGGATTTCAATTTTACTAAGTCATGGATGGAACGTAAACTACTGGAGAGCAATGCCCTTGCCCATTTGTTTACTGCTGTACTCAGAGTCTAGGACAAGTCCTGTAAGATATTAGAGTCTTAATAAATGCCTATTATTGAGGTGGCATTTCTCTGGCTTCAGTCCCTTTTACATCCAAGGAAAATCTCATCTCTGTTGCTTTCATTTGAAACTATTGATTAAACTAAATCAAAACAGTTAGAAGACTTGTTTTAAAGAGCAATTTAAGTGTGTCTAAAGTGAGATTTGCTCTTAGATAATGCAAATTCAAAAACAAACACCAACTAATCCTTTAGCTAAATAACCACAAAAATTAAAGTAATAGGGCCTGAATCTATCATTTTCTTTAAAAGTCCAAGTTAGCCATCAAAACATAGGCAGTGGTAAAATTAGGTCCTGTTTACATTTTACTGTGGTATTTTCTTTCCACCATTTGGGAGAGTATGAGGGGAAAAAAATCTATTCGTTTAAGAATATTTTTCTATGTTTAATTTTAGTTGTGGCTTTTTTATTTTTAGATTATTATTTTTTATTTGAATCTGTAAAGCTGTTAGAAAATATGGAATGAATTACTGAGGTAATCATCTGCTGTTCTACCATTTCCTTCTGGTGACAGCTAAAATTAAAATGGGAATATCAGTGTTTAGAGGTTTAAATGTTAGGGATGATTGAAAGAAAGGCTTCCAGACAAATCTCTCAACAAGTATTGAAGAGGCAGCTGATTTTAATGACTAGCCTTCAGGTTCCCCAATTAGTCTATTTAATGCATTTTTCCCTCTAAAAGTGCAGTCTTGATTGGACTACTGATGAAATGATATAGTTTTATTGCTAGAATTTAAATCTGTCAAGAAATAAAAAGCAAAATAAAATCTCCCTGAAATAACTATATACTTAGTTAGCCCATCATCCTCAAAAATGTATATTTCAGGAAGCTTTTGATCACAAAAGTATCTAAGTTACAAAAATTTCTAAATTAAGGAACTGCAGTGCAGAAATGATTATTTCTTCAGAGCTCCCAAACATGCTACAAAGGATGATGTGAAAGTATTCACTCCCCACCATGTTCTGGGAGAACATGATATCAGACCCTAGATTTCTCACAAGGTAGTAAGGACAGCACACATTTCTACAACAAGTAAAAAGCAGCCAAAGACCCTGTTTTAGGGACAATTGTCAAGTTACACAGTTTCTGCAAAATTTAGCACCTATCAGACACACTGCCATTGAGTGCTATGTTTTCATGCACTCAACCATCCAATCCACATAAGTTTGTACCATGCACTTCAGAGATGACTTTCATCTCAATGAACTCATGTACCTGGGCAGAACCAAAGCTAAAGACAGTGGAATGAGTAAGACTAGTGATTATATATGCAGATCTGGTCTGTTAACACCAGGGAGGAAAAGGGACAATAATCTATCCTTTCTCTATTGTTTCCATGAGACCAATTGTGCCTGGAACATAGTAAGAGCTGAGAAAATATTTGTTGAATAAACAAATGGATATTTAATGAGTTTGTTCTAGGAGATAGGAGATATGGGAAACTTGAGAGCAGGTAAAGTCAGGAAAATCAGGCATATTATTGTCAGGTTTAAATTCTAGCAATAAAGCTATATCATTTCATCAGTAATCTTCAAGACTGTACTTTTATGCCTAGAGAGGACAATCTTCTGATCTCCTGGGCAGGCATTAAAGATTGGTAAGAATCCAGTGTAAGTAGCAAGGTTATATTGGTATTGGAGAATATATTATGTTTAATCAAACAGAAAAAAAATATACAAACATCAGGCCAAAAATGTTGAAAAAACTCTTTAGCTTTGGGTAGTAACTTGATTTCTGTAGTTGTGTTAATGCTATAGACATCAAAATATATGCAAGCAACTCTGATAAAGCATTAAATTTAGAAGGCATTGTTCCCTATAAGAAAGGCTTTATTATTGAATCCTCTTACAGATTCATCCTCTATACTTAAAATGTGAGTCAATTTATAAAGGTTTCAATAAAACTGAAAGCAAACAAGCAATAAAAACTCTATTGCTCTTTAACCAAACTTTGAACTCTCATGATATGCTATGCACAGGAGGAAATTTAAGGGTATTATTATGAACTCATTTGAGATCAAGTAAATATAAAGGGAAAACAGTGAATTATTTAAGGAAGAAAAGTATGATACAAAGAATATGTAAATAAATTGTCATAGATTGATCCGATAAAAATTTCTTGTTGAATGCCCTGAGAAGTTTTTGCCTCTTCAAGAAAGAGACATACTTTCCCACCCCTTCCCAGAGAGGTACATAAGGATTGAGTCTCTGCTTCTTTTACCTCCAGGAGCAACAGTTTGGGAAAATTTAGATCTCTGAAGGGATTATTAAATTGTGTTTACCTACATAATAAAGTGGATAGAGACCTTGGGACTTCTGGATACAAAGGTAAGTTGCCTAGCCAGATAAGTGAATTGGGTTGCTTTTTTATTAATGGTGGTGATCTACAACCTAGCCTCACATACAGGTCCTAGAAAGTGGCACAGCCCTTGAGGAGGAGGAGCTGCGTGAATTTTGTTGGAATCTGGGGAGAACTGCCCAGCATAGCGTTGAGGGATTGAACGTGATAACAGAAACACCATCTTTTAAGTAGAACTCCAAGATAAGTCAAGGTACAACTTCAGTGGTGACTATAATGAATTAATCAATCAAGTCTTCTCAACCCACTGGACTAAATAAGCTCTAGACCCTCCACAAACCAGGAAGAATAAGGGTGCATTAAAATGATTGCTTTTGGACTTATCACTGACATGAGTTGGGAAGAAATTGCAACCAGGTTTGATTGGATTAAAGACCAAATATAAGGAAGAAAGAAGGAAAGAAGGAAAAGAGGAAGGGAAGGAGGGAGAGAGAAGGAAGGAAAGAAGGAAGGAAGGAAAGACGGACGAGAGAGAGAGGAAGAAGAGAAGAGGGAGCAAGGGAAGAAAAGAAAAGAAAAAAAGAAACAGAAAAAGAAAACTTTTAGAATTTTTAAAAACCAGAGACTCAAACAATTTAAACCTGTTACAAATGTATCGGTACTTTCTAGATGATAATGGCTATTTGTTTCCATTAATCATTTTCAACATTGCTACTAAAATTGTCAAATTAGGCTTCAGAATTCCACCTATTAAAACATACAAAAGATACAAAGCCCTGAAGAATCAACATGTGGTAACTTTGTGTGTAATGTGTTTACTAAAAATGAGTGATAATAAAGTACAGCGTAACTCAGAGATATTGTGTGTTTGATTCCAGACCACTGCAACAGAAAGCAAATGCTGCAATAAAAAAGTCACATAAAAATTTTGGTTTCCCAGTGCCTATGAGAGTTATATTTACACTACACTGTAGTATATTAAGTGTGCAATAATAGCAGTATCTCTAAAAAAAGCAAAGCACATACCTTAATTAAAAAATACTTTATTGCTAAAAAATGCCAACCATCATCTTAGCTTTCAGCAAGTTCTAACCTTTTTACTGGTGGAGGGTCGATGTTAATGGCTGCTGACTGATCAGCGTAGTAGTTGCTGAAGGTTGGGTGATTGTGGCAATTTCCTAAAATAAAACAACAGTGAAGTCTGACACATTGATTCTTTCTTTCACAAATATACAATTTCTCTGGCAGCATGTGATGGTGTTTGATAGCATTTTAGCCATAGTAGAACTTTCAAACTGGAGTCAATTTTCTCAAATACTGCCACTGCTTTATCAACTAAACTTTGTAATATTTTAAATTACTTGTTGCAGTTTCACTAATCTTCACAGAACCTTCACCAGAAGTAGATTCCATTTCAAGAAACTACTTTCTTGGGGCGCCTGGGTGGCGCAGTCGTTAAGTGTCTGCCTTTGGCTCAGGGGGTGATCCCGGTGTTATGGGATCAAGACCCACATCAGGCTCCTCCGTTATGAGCCTGCTTCTTCCTCTCCCACTCCTCCTACTTGTGTTCCCTCTCTCGCTGGCTGTCTCTCTGTCAAATAAATAAATAAAATCTTTAAAAAAAAAAAAAAAGAAAGAAAGAAACTACTTTCTTTGCTCACCGATAAGGAACAACTCTTCATCCATTCAAGTCTGTTCATGACAGCAATTCAGTCCCATCTTCAGGCTCCACTTCTAATTTGAGTTCTCTTACAATTTCCATCACATCTGCAGTTACTACCTCCACTATACTCTTAAACCCCTCAAAGTCATCCATGAGGGTTGGAATCAACTTCTTCCAGACTCCTCTTAATGTTGATATGTTGGCATCTTGTTATGAATCATGACTGTTCTTAATGGCATCTAGAATGGTGAATCCTTTTTAGGACGTTTTCAATTTACTTTGCCCAGATCCATCAGAGGAGTCACTATTTATGGCAACTATAGCTTTATGAAATATATTTCTTAAATAATAAGACTTAAAAGTCAAAATTACCCCTTGATCCTTGGGGCACAGAATGAACACTGTGTAGTAGGCATGAAAACATTAATCTCAAACATCTCCACCAGAGCTCTTGATGACCAGATGCACTGTCAATGAGCAGCAATAATTTGAAAGGAATATTTTTTTCTGAGCAGTTTTCAACAGTGGGCTTAAAATATTTAGTAAACCATGTTATAAACAGATATGCTGTCATCCAGGCTTTGTTGTTCTATTTATAGAGCGTAGGCAGAATACATTTAGTATATTTTTTAAGGGGCCTGGGATTTTCAAAATGGTAAGTGAACATTGGCTTCAACTGAAAGGCACCAGCTGCATTACCCTCTAACAAGAGAATCAGCCTGTACTTTCAAACTTGGAAGCCACACATTGACTTCTCTCTAGCTATGAAAGTCCTAGATGGCATCTTCTTCCCATAGAAGGCTGATTTGTCTACGTTGAAAATCTGTTGTTGAGTGTAGGCACCTTCTTTAATAATACTAGCTCGATCTTCTGGAGAACTTGCTGCAGCTTCTCTGTCAGCACTTGCTGCTTCCCCTTGCACTTTTTTGTTATGGCGATGGCTTCTTTCCTTAAACCTCATGAAACGGTCTCTGCTAGCATCAGACTTCTTTCTGTAGCTTCTCAGCCCTCTCAGCCTTCAGAGAATTAAAGCAAGTTAGAGTCTTGCTCTGAATTAGGCTTTGGCCTGAGAGAATGTGATGGCTAGTTTGATCTATCCAGACCACTAAAATTTTCTCCATATTAGCAATAAGAATATTTTGCTTTCTTATCACTTGTTTGCTGGAATAGCACTTCTGATTTCTTTTAAGACCTCTTCCTCTGCATTTACAAGTTGGTTAACTGTTTTAAACAGGCTCAAGAGGCTTGGCTTTCAACAGGCTTTCGTTACTAAGCTTAATCATTTCTCGCTTTTGATTTAAAGGGAGAAATCGGTGACTTTTCCTTTCACTTGAACACTTACAGGCCATTGTAGGGTTATTAATTGGCCTAACTACTGTATTGTTTTTGTCTTAGGGAATAGGGAGGCCCAAGGAAAGGGAGAGAGAGAGGGGGAATAGCAATCAGTGGGGCAGTGAGAACAGACACAACGTTCATCATTTAAGTTTGCCATCTTATACAAGTATGTTTCATGGTGCAGCCAAGCAATTATAATAGTAACAACAAGGATCACTGATCACAGATCACCATAACAAATACAATAATAATTTAAAAGTTTGAAATATTGTGAGAATTACCAAAATGTGACAGAGACATACAAAATGAGCAAATGCGATTGGAGAAATGGTACTGACTGATCTGTTCTATGTGGGGTGGCCACAAACCTTCAATTTGTAAAAAAAAATTCAACATCTGCAAAGTGCAACAAAGCTAAGTACAATAAAATGAGGTATGTCTGTAGCTTATGTGGAAAGTGTCTTAATATTTTCACAAGGTTAAGTAATTGTGTGGCATGCAGCATGTGATTTCTAAATGCTGTAAATTAATATAGCTTATTATGATAGAACCTTTATTTTAAACAATTCATTGACATAGGTTAGAAATATGATGCATTTCAGTGAGACTCTAAAGCCGGGGCTTCAAACCCTTCTCAGTTTAAGAACAACTTTACATAATTTTAAACATGTCTCAAGTTTGCACATAATACTTTGTTCTGACATATATTGATTAAAGAAATAATTAGTGCCCCAAATCTTTATTCAGTAATTTACATTTGTATCAATCTCAACAACTTCTCCTTATATTAGAAAGAATTACATGTGTGTAAGACATATTTTTTTAATGGAATCTTCAGATAATGCTTATTTCTTCTATGGATTTATAATAATAATTCTACATCCTCTTGAGGTTTGTGATCCATAGGTTGGGAAGGTATAATCACTGAGTTGCCTTTAAAAGTGAAAAATATTATAAATTTTGATTTGGGGCTAAGTGTAATTAATTTAAGATCCCTTCATTAGTCCTCTAAATGCTATTTTCTGAGTCTAATACTAGTATTCTTAATGTGATCAAAAGTAGTGAATCACTTATCTTTAAAACATAATTATACCAGAAATGCTGAGTGTCTGGTATGCATACAAATAAGCTCAGCTTCAATATTTTATTTCACTGCATTTATTTCATTGTAGCATCTGCTGAACAAGGATTTCCCTTTTAGATATACATTCTATTGAATGCATAAACGGTCTTTTTGAACAGGACGCTTAAAATGTCTCTAGATGTGCATGCTAATAAAACTTCTTTAGAAAGATCATCACAGAGTATTATTTTTCAATTACGAACAAAACATTATTTACATGTAGAATAATGGCTAATTATAATTTAGATATCATTCTAGTTGCTTGGCAGTGATTTCTAAGTTTATGAATTTTTTTTAGAAGTTTCCTATATAAGAATCAGATTGATACATTAGAGCAAAACTAAGCTTGTTCTTCTTATTCTATAAAACTGACAAAACAATCATCTTTTGGCCACATAGTATTTATCTAATCTATCTATGCCTAAATTTTCTTCATCTACTTCTGTACCTACATTTACATTAATATCTCTATCAGGGATTCAGCTAGAGAGCCACTCAAGCAAGCTTAAAGGAAAGGAGATTTAGTATAGGCATCAGAGAGATGTCACAGACATCTATACATGGTAAGCCTCTATTACTTTATCTGCTCAGCACCCCTTCCATTTTTTTCTCAGGAAATGCCCCTCCCCTACTGACTTCAAACTTACAGCTCCAAAGTCCCTGTATTCTTACAGTCTGTACACATGACCATACGTAGGATAATTAGGAACAGTCTCAAGCTGTTTTCAAACCAGAAACCTGCAGAACAGAGACTTTCTCTGAGGCAATAGTTCTATGAGAAGTGAGTCCCCAAAGCCAAAATATCTGTTGCAACAACAGTAACAACAGTTGGTATTTGTTGAGTTCAGACACTGTAAGTACCAAGCACATCAAATGTTTTACCACCCTATCTTTAGTCACCACATTACACACGTGAGGAAACTATCATTTAGAGTTGTTGTCCAGGTCATAGTGCACATGAGGGATGGTATGGTGTCTGAAGCTTAATCTGGTGAGTTTTAACAGTACATTCCCCTTCTGCCAGTGGAGGACAACTGTGTGAGAATGTGATATACATCACAAAGGAATTAGACAAGAGTATCTGGTGGTATTTGAATCTGCGGCTCCAGTTGCTTCTGAGTTAAGGCCATGTCAGTGGTCCAGCCTCTGACCTTCCTACTGTTTAAATATGCCTTTAATTCTGACAGAAACTCATTGTTCCAGTAAGTCTCAGCTCTCACCCCCTCAACCCCCTGACTTAACCTAGTGTCAATTAGTTGCTGATACTCCAAGGAAAGGAAACATAGTAAAGGTGAGTCCCTCAGAGATGGATAGAGGATTTGGGAAACCAGGATTCAGTGTCGCTCTTTCTCTGCCCCAAGGGCAATAAGGCTTCCTCTCTTTCTGCAACCCTCCCTATTCTTTACTTTGTCTGTCTCTCACACTGGTTTCCCTCATCTAGACATTTTACTTTCAGTGGTCAAGACTTTTATTTTCTGTTTGTTTTTTTTTCCCCTACGCACTATACAATTCCTTTTAAATGGATCATATACATGATCCATGAAATCATATACGTGAAATGAAATCATATACATGAATGATGAATGAGTCCTTGTTATAACACCAAGGCAGCAAATAATTTAAGCTAATGAAGTTCTTGTTGGAGGGGAAGAAAGCCTAGGACAGGGGTAAGAGTAGGAGGTGTGGGGAGACAGTTTATGCCTTCTGGAGGAATGGGGAGAAAGGGGTGGTTTTTAGATTCACTCTGGTCTACTCAGCAGAGGAGGAATCAACAAAGGCCATTCCATGGTACAGATTGGGAGGTCTCCTCTCAATCTTAGCAGCATTGTGCACATCCCACATTTGGAACTCATTCTAATGTGTCAAGTGTGTTTTGACACCTAATTAAAGTTTCTGCTCCTTTAAGGGAGTCTGAAGAAAGTTTGCTGGAGCCATGAGAATTGGATTTTAGTCATACAATCTCTGTGCCTCAAACTCATTGTTTATACAGTAAGTATATTAACTCTTGGCCTGTCTACTTTATAAGATTTGTGAGACATGAAATTATATAATTAATATAAATATGCGTAGAAAACCATAAAAATAGAGTTAAACATGGGACATATGATTCTTAACCTGTGTTTTATTCAGACCAAGCAGTCAATATATTCTATATATTTAAGAAACTATTATTTCAGCAGTTCTTTCAATGTGACTGAAAGAAGAACATTCAGTCACTAAGATAACAGATTCATTATGACATCTTGAAGGCATTTTACTATATGATGGATAGAATAGAGATGATAAGATCCATCACTGCTGTTACAATTCTTCTGTCCAATTTTTTATCCACCCTTCTAAATTGTAGTTCAGGAACAATGTCACAAGATTCCCTCCAATTGATGCATTTCTTTTGACTTCTATAACTTTGTCTGAATTATACATATTGACTTTCATAAAGGAATGTACACTCTTTTAAGGTGGCAACCATAGTTCACTGAGCACCATTCTGAGTACTCAATAAACACTAAAAATATTATTTCTGAGTCATTTTCAATCACTGAACCAGTCAGCATCTTTAAGAAAAAATCTTGCATCTACATTCCCTTTTCCATCAATTACCACTGTATCATTTTGTGTCCCATTTATGATAAGCCAAGTAGATACAATTTGTTCAATGCAAATAGCATCCGCTCAGCATCCCTTCAACATTATTGATTTTTATTACCTAAAACTGCAAATTATTCACTGCAAGTTACACAGTATGTTTCTTTCTAGTTGCTATCACTATGCCGATTCTTAAAATGATCAGAAAAAAATTCCAGAATTGGTGGAGAATAAGGTGGTCAGAGCTTGATGCCTCAGCAAATAGTAAATGTTTGACTGAATTGAACAGGGAACAAAAAGGAGGGACCAGGGATTGGTTAACAAAGATGAATGACCAGAGGTCATCAGAGTGCTAGCAATTTTGTCTGAGTTCCGTTGATCATCTGGTGGAAAATTAACTTGAAGGAAAGCATCTGCAGCAGGAGAGCTTTTCACTGCTTGTGTGTATTAGTTCCTTCATTCATTACATATTTATTCAATACCTACTGAGTGACAACTACTATAGTAGCCTCTGTGGATAAAATTTAGTGTTTTTGTCCTTAACTGGACAGATGTGTAAACAATACAGCAGCTATTATAATGGATCAAGGAGAGCATAATAAAGATGCTTTAGGGTAGGTATGCATGGAAGAAAGGAGACAGTTCTCTACCTGAAAGGAAGATTTTATACCGGTAGACAGTGTCTGTAAACTTCTTTCTTTCAGTATTTTTCTTTCCAAATTCTTGCCTTTTCCGTTGCTTATATTTTCACATCAGAAGTGGGTAAATATTTTTCAATAATGTATTACTATGACTATAAATTTCCCTAAGGTTTCATGTAAATCTCAAGTCAGTGAAGTGTAAGTCAGGAACTGGAAAATCTACAGTCAGTATGCTATCTTGGAAAGTTGCATATTATAAAAGAAAAATATCGACACCTACAATAACCAGTGATGCTTTGATTTTATGGCTGGTATGACTATAAAAATTCAAGGCACATGGTAGCAATATCTTATATAAGTATTAAGAAGAAAATCCTTTACAAGGAATATTTTTCTCCATGTAGCCTGTTTTATAACATCTTATAACTAGACAGTATATTGTATTTTCTTCACCAATTATCTAAATATTGGTAAAGCTGATAAAATCTAGTATAAACCAGCAAGATAATTCTAAGGTATCATTAGAAACTGATAAAACTTGAAAATGATACATAAATGCTTTAAAAATGGATAAAAGACTGATTGATCCACTTAAATTACACCCAGGCATAATCACCCGTTTACAAACCGCCACAAGAACAATGGCTAGAACAGAATTGACAGGGGATAAACAATGTGGGCTTGGATACTAGATACCTAAAAAATCTACTTATAAATTATTTTTCAAAAACTAAAGGCATGTACCCAATGCAAACATAAAAATTTCTAAGCAGACGCAGTTTCAACTTTAATTTTCTCAAATTCATGATATTTTAGTATGTTATGAAGCATCATGTATAAGTTTACTCCAGCCAAAATAAATTTATGTTAAATAGGCAAAGAGAACCCAGCCAATATATTTTGGTTAGCTAACATAATTTTTTAAAGCTGTTATATTTTTAAATTGTTAGACATATATAACCATATAAACATCAAATAGAGCCATAAAAGGAAATTCAAAAAATATTAAAATGTCATGATGCTAACATGAATATTTACATGGACTTTATTTTGGTTGATGTGACTAGGAAAAGGATATGAAAGGAGGAAAAATAATACAGGGGAGCAGAAAATAGAAGACCAGTCTGCTACTAATGCCAACATTCAACAATAAACTTACTCTTTAGAGGGCAAGATGGAGGAACAGAAAGAAACCTGAACAGGACTGAATTCCAAGGTACAGGAAGAGGAATATTAATAGGAACTAATCTGGGAGTACAGACAATTAGTAAGTTGAAGGTAGACTACCAAAAGAGATATAAAAGTAAATGAAAGATACTATTGATAGATTAATCAAAACAAAACTTAGCAGGACATTAAAATTGAGATAAAAATGACTGGAATTTTAATTATTTGGGACAGTTTTTCTGAAGCTGGGTCTAATTTTTATAAACCATGCCTGTATTTTCTACCATATGGAGAAACACAACAACAATCTTGAGCAACCAGCGCCACCCATCTACTTCTGAAATAAAAAATCCTAATTTTCTTCTATTTCAATAGCAACTGTGGAATCAGATTCCATTCAGATTTCGTTGAGCCATGCCAGGTTTGGCTCATGGGTGTGGATGTGCGGCAGGGAGGAAAACTGAAGAGATGAAAGAGACATTATTACTTTATCAAGTAGAGAATGAGAAAGGCCAGTAGTATTTTTTAAAGGAGCATAAAAAGCAACCAAGTACTTCATAAGTATCCCTTTCTGCAGCCTTTTCATAAGCTTCACTGGCCTGGAGGAGCAAGTCTTCCAGCTCTTGCGAAGTGTAAATGTGAGCTGAAGCATTCCCTCTGCCTGCCCCTCACCCCCTGCCCACGTGTAGTCAAATCACCAATCACCATTTCTGCCCAAGGGCAGTTTGTACTGGTGCACAAAAGGAAAACAGGGAGGGGTGAAGAGGAGGGATTGGCTAATGTTAAAGAGAGAGCTTTTCCAGAGTTCTATGGTTGCTATAGTAACAGCTTCTTTTGTTTGTACATATTCAGAACAGCTGCTTCCTTTGGGTTTCTGGTGGCAGGGGATATTATAAAGGTAACTGAGAGGGGAAGAAGCACCACTCTGACCATGGAATAGTTTCCATAGTGAGATTATTCTTGTTTAACTGGGTTTAACTTTATGCTAGGGTTAAATGGGGGCTCTGAATGTTGGCAACCAGCTCTTTTAAAAGATGAATTCCACCAAGGAAAGACCTAGGTGTTCTAGGATCTGCAAAATGTCTTATGCTAATTTGAACAAGACATCTACTTTCTATGCCCTTAAGATTCAAAGCCCTCCATTCTCATTTTACCTGATGTACATGCAAACTGTATTACAAGTTCTCTGGGAAGTATTTCTCTACAGGAGAAAAACACCCTTTCCAAATACCCACAAATCTCTGTTCACCTTTCCAAGTCCTAATTAATTCCTCTAATTAGAGCTTTTTCTGGGTGCAACCATTTACAAAGTGAAATGCTGCTTAAACAATTTTAATGAATATTCATAAACTGACGATATTCTCTGAATTAACAGTCCTGTTGTCCACATACTGCTATTACAACCAGCCTATTTACGGCCTTCTACAGCTCTTGGTAAGTAATATGTAAGTGATACGGACAATTACGGTTTTATTTTAAGGAAAAGATGCCCTACTAACATATGTATATATGTGCATGTGTATATGTACATGTGTATATATATATATATATATATGCACATATGTACATACATATATGTATATATATTTGTGTATCTATTTATCTATGAATCTGTAAATATATGGCATAAAGGAGAAACTCAATGGGTTAAAAATATTGAAGCAAAACATTAAAAATGGCATCTGCTAGTTGAGTAGTCAAATTTTTTAAATACACAAACTTAAGATGCAAATAAGCAAAACAGAAGGAACAGATGTCCTTATAAACAAATTAATATTGTACATAGGTGTACTATCCTGTTTCTAACCCTTTGGGATTTTGGAAAAGTGCAATATGAAAGCAAAGTGATGCTCCTCTTTTTTAATTAAAATTTATTCATCATTTGCCTAACAAAGGGTTTTTAAACTTTGAATTTTTAATAAAATCCATGAAATATTTGGTTGGTTTCATTTGCCAACTGCAGGTATTCAGAGGTGCTACATCTTAAGGCTCAGTTCATGCAATGATTTGCCTGAGACTTCTCATCACAGCCCACTCATTTTATCTCTATACCGGATAAAATCTGAAGGAACAGACTTTGATTCAAAATGGGAAGAAATCTACAGAACCCTAAAGATGTTTAGATTATGTAATTAAATACAGAATTCCTGAATAGTGCTATTGGATCTCGTATGTATATTTATTTTACTTATTAATAATGATATTTTAGAATCCAAAGACTCTGTACTAATTTCAGTTCATTATAAATGACTAATGGTGAGGTTTCAGTCCAAAGACAAGCTCAAGGATTTCAGTTTCTCTGCTTTCTGACTGCTTCATTTGGGGCAACTTGTTTAAACTTTTTAAGTATTAGTCTCACAAACTACAAAACAATGATACTAACATCTGTGGGACATGCTTCTGAGAGAATCAACTTAGACAAGACATATAAATTCATGCACTTTGAAACCATAAATATCATGTGATACTGCTATAATAGTAAGTATTATTATGAGAAAGTAACCCATTTTTATTATTTTTCATCTCATGAATTGTTTTATTGTCACTTTTACCCTCTTCTTAAGTCTTGTATATTATCAATATGGCGATGACATTCAAATCCTTTAGTCAAATTTTCTTCCAAACTCTAGACCCGAATTTTCCCAAGGTGAGGTCAAATGCCACTTCTTGATGAAGTTTTCCTCAATTCCTTCCCCTGTATTAAGGGAGACCTACGTGGTCCTTTGACACATACATTTGGCTTTATGTCGCTTTCTATGTGTGTATATCTCCGATTGCCTTCTAGATATATTATTTATTCAATTTAGTGTTCACTCTAGCAACTATTATAAAAGGTTAGGATGATTACAATTTCTATGAATTTAAACAGTTTACACGTGACTATAATTTCTGGTCTATCCATAAAGTAAGTCTAGAAGTGAAACTTATATTTCTTTTTGATCTTTTATCTGATTTCATAGCTTTGTATCTTCAAAATGTTCCTATTTGGGTATTTCATGAATAGTTTTTAAATTATTTGTATAATGCTATATAGTTCACAAAGAAAATCATTGCTGGAATATACCCAAATGAGTGATCTTGGCTCTTGAAAACAAATATGCAAGAAAAAACAGCCCTTTTTCTTCTTGAGGACCACTGATGCTTGGGGCTAAGGTATCTGAGGATGCTAGAAGTGGCCAGTTGAAGAGGACAGGGCTATAGGCAGAAGTAGAGAAGTATAAAGAGAAGAAGAACCTGGGTCCACAATGACATAGTTGAGCTGCTGAACTGTCAACTCTGGATCTGTTCTACCTTCAAACTTTGTGTTACATAAGATAATGAATCCCTTGTTGTATAAGCCCCTTGTGATCAAGTTTTCTGTTACTCTTCTCCAAAGTCATCATAAAGAATGGCACAGGAATTCAGAAAATAAATTTGACAATAGACCATGAGATCCCAGGGAAAGAGAGGGGAGATAAAGGAAATAGAGTCACAGTGACTTTCAATTTCTTATGAGCTAGGCTATACTTCTTTTGATTGGTCACTAATTTCTTCTTAATCTTTAAAATTTATCCCTATTTTATTTGAGTTAGTAAATGGATTTCAGGTCCTTGAATCCAAACAACCCCTAAAAAGCCCCATGTATTATCACGAATTCAATCATCATGACAAATAACTCTATAAGTATATTATTAATATTTCCTCCATTTTAGAAATAAGAAAACTGAGAATTGCACAGTTCATAGCCAGTAACCAGAGGAGAGTCTGAACTTGAACCCAGGCTGTTCTTTTTCACCATACTATGTCCTTCCCATTGCATTCATTTTATTGCCTCATTATTGTCTTTTACTTACAACTTCTCCAGTAAATTAATTAATTGTCTCTTTGGCTTCATAAAAATGAAATCTTTTTTTTAACCTTTATCCTTTTTTGGTCCCAATTTAGTCAATATAGTATAGTTTCTCCTCTTCAAGTATTTATTACATCTATCTTCCTTTTTCCCCACTTTCCATTGGCCTTAAATGTTGTTAAAGTCAAGTGAGTACCAGAGCAGCCAGCCCACTTACAGCTGGAGACACATCAATCTATTTCAACCTTAAGATCCTCAAAGCTCTATTTCAATCACATAGAATCAATAGTGGAGGCCAATTAGGGCTATAATTAAACTAAATATGACCTTAAAGTTTATATCTCCAGCATTTTGCCTCCCATTTCTTTCTCCTAATTCAACAAATTCAATGCATTAAATATTCATTGTGTGTGTGTCAACGTGAAAGATACTGTCCTTGTCTTCGAGCAGCTTATACAGTGGAGGACAGAGACACATATACAGCTTAGAGCAGAAAAGCAGAGCACCAGTTTCCACTCTTTCCATACACAGGACAAATGGATCACTCCACATGGCTAGCCTAATCACCTCTCTGAAGTTTTGCATCTGTCTTTTTCCTGGTAACCAGTGTCATCAAATTTTACCTCAAATGGATCAGTTCACCTCAATCATTATAGTGACCTTTTACATATATTTATATACAACTGTACTTGGCAAATTTTCCTACCATATCAGAATTCTTCCTAGAGCAAAGAAAAATAGCTATATTTTCTTAAATTAAATGATAACTTGTAACTGTCAAAGGATAGAGACTGTCTGTCTTCCTCTATCAAAGGAAAAGAGTCTCTGAAAGGAGATAAATAACAGGTCTTGGTGCTAATAAAAATAGAAACACATGTTAAATCAATATTTCCCATATCTTAAACTGGGAATTTCTGAATCTGTAATACTCACAAAATTTGACAAAAATTCATTAATTTATTCAATATACATTTATTACATAGGTATTTTAGATATAAAAACAAATAAGAAATGAGTACTGGGCTTCCAGAACAAATAACAAATAACAAATAATTCCTTTCATACCATGGGAAGATTTCTAAATAAATTCTTGGTGGACCTTAGCTACTGTTTTCTCTGGGAACCATTATCTAGTAACTGACAAGAACAAGTTTCGTCTGACAGCTCTCAATGTTCAAGAAATTATATGTAATAAAGAAGATTACAGATTATATAGTTCAGTCAATATGAAACTAAAAGCCCTTTGACAATTGCAGTCACAAAAAAGTATCATTCTAAATCCAGTATGTCTTTGTAAGGAGCAGCAACACTTTTAGGAGCTGTGTCCTACCAACATGAACTAAAGGCGCTGGCAAATGACAGGGGAAAAAGGGGGAGTGTGAATTGTGTTAACTTATGACTCAGAAATAAAACGAAACAGAGAGCATACTGAGAAACAAACATAAATAAAAACCTCCCAAAACAAAACCAAAAACCCAAAGGGTAGAAATAAGTCTTTTTATACCTACGAATTAATCCTTCATTTTGTAGCTAGAATTAAACTTTATCAGAATCAGTATCATCATAGAACAATACTTAAGGTATATCAATTCTAATTATCAGTATTTTGTAAATGTTTAAAACTCTTATTATCCATTTTCTTTTTAACAATGCTAAAAGTATTTGATTAGCAGTGAAATGGCTTTCTTTGAAAACACAGTAAGAAAGAACTGTTGTTTTTTGTGTTTTTTTTTCCCCTACGTAGAAAGGAAAAAGCTGAGGTATACCCTAAACGGTTGCCTACTCAAAGAATTTCATCTTGGGAAAGGTCTTAATAGAATGGCGGTATCTGCAGCTGTTTTGCAACACTTATCCTATATGTAAAGTGCGCAACCTCAGGTTTCTTTTACCTTAGAGCCATAAGATTTAGGGCCTCAGTTACCACGAGCAAGCCTGTTTCCAAGATGGATTGGCAAATGGATGCTCTAGGCTTGTCTGTAATGAGAAGTCAGGTAATAAGGAGATTCCTTTAAACACAAACCTAATAGAATACTGCCTTCATACCAACCTGCCTATTGGAGAAAACTTGGGGTACCAAAATATATTTTTTAAATTAATTAATTAATTTATTTATTTTAAAGATTCTATGTATTTATTTGACAGAGAGAGAAAGAGCACAAGCAGAGGGAGCAGGCAAAGGGAGAGGGAGACGCAGGCTCCCAGCTAAACAAGGAGCCAGATGTGGGACTCGATCTCAGAACCCTGGGATCATGACCTGAGCTGAAGGCAGATGCTTAAATGACTGAGCCACCCAGGTGTCCCCAAAATATATTTTTAAAAATTATGTATAATTCTACCAGCCTGAGATGAGTGCTACAAATATTTTGGTGTCCCTTCCAGTTTCCTTGTTTCTGAATGTGTATACATCTGCATTTACATATAGCTTTAGAATAATTTTTGTAACACTACCTCAATGGCATTTAACAATGATATTGATTTTTTGTAAAAATCATTTTAATAGTAGCATATTTTATATGTATGATCTCTAACTTAATGGTTTCTAATTTTTGAACATTTAAATTATCACCAGGCTTGATTTGTATAAATATACCAGTGATAAGCAGCCTTGTACACAAATTTATGCCACCCTTGAGACAGTTTTCTTAGCATATAATTTCTGAAAGTGAAATTAATGAATATTTTTTAAAGATTTTATTTATTTCCTTGAGAGAGAGAGCATGCACAAGCAGGGGGAAGGGCAGAGAGAGAGGGAAAAACAGACTCCCCACTGAGCACGGAGCCCTAGGACACAGACACGGGGCTTGATCCCAGGAGGTTGGATCCCAGGATCATAACCTGAGCCCTGGAATCATGACCTGAGCCAAAGGCAGACGCTTAACCGACTGAGCCACCCAGGCACCCCAAATATTTTAAAGACTTCAAAGATATATCACCATATTCTTTGCTAGAAATACACTGCTCTCCTACTTTATATATCCTCTACAACACAGAGTATTACCATTTTTTAAAATGTACTAGTTTAGTTAAAAAAGAAAATCTGTGTTAGTTTTTCTTTGATTAATAGTAAGTCTAATGTCAATTTGAACTATCTTGTACTTTTCATTTCATTGTCTTTGTATTTTACATAATGTTTTGAGTTTTTGAGATTAAATTGTCATTAGGATTTGCTCTTTGTTGCACAAAAGGCTTTCCTCTTATTGTCTACTATGCTTTCCTTTCTACTCACATATTATCCTTTGAGAAGGCATTGAAAATATGTGGTTCTGGGCTAAAGAACAGAAATTGAGTAAAAATGGTTTTTACAACAAGAGGAGCTATCACACTGTGTAGTAAAATGGATATAAATAAAGTGGCTATTAAAAGGAAAAAGATTGATAAAGAAAAAGGAGAAAAGAAGAGAATATAGAGATGTAGAACCAGGGAGAGGAACAGCAGAAAATAAAACATTTTTAGGAAAAAAATGTTAAACTTTTTTAGCCATCCATTTGCATTGTATAAGTTAACGCTGACCTTCCTGGTATCTATTAATTTACTGCTATACGACTCCATTCTCTTATTATTTTTTTAACTACTACTGGAAAGTGCTAAAATGTCAGTAGTGGTATAAGTTAATATACACTTGCTTTATATTGTAGGAAATACAGTGCAGAGTTGGAGCTGGTTTCGAATGGAGTTCAAGAGGGCTAGAGCCAAAGTGCCTAGGCATAGGCTTGGCATAGGCTTGGCTTTGCTCTGTACTAGCTCCGTATCCTTGGACAAATTATTTAACCTTTCCATGCCTGATTTTCCCATAGGACTGTTGTGAAGATTTCAGACTGAACACATGGAATGTACATCAAACAATGCTTGCCTAATGATAAATACTTGACACATACTGGTTGTCAATTATTAGTAAGGCTGGGAATCTTAGCAAAATAAGCTATGAACTCAGTGCTAACATTTATTGAGCACACACTACTTTTCAGGTCCTGTGAGAAGTGCTAGGAAAATAACTGCTGCTTTCCTAATGAACCTGCTCTCATGGCCTCTGGAGGGGAATCTTACTGTAGGTATCACATGAGCGCAACCCAAGTGCTCACCCTCCTATCTATGGAGGCCAATCCACTGATTAACTCAAATGATCTGAGCCAAATCAGCTCCTCTCTGGGAAGTGTAATTAAAATAGTGAAAGACTGAGCCAATTATCTTTGAGTGATGAATTGAAAGGATATATTGATTTGAAGACTGCATTTGGGGCCAAATACAAGTGAAAAATGCCGGTAGGAGGGGTGGGGAGACAGAGAGGGAGAGAGTCAAGATGGAGAAGCAGAGGAGAGAAAGGAAGAGAGAAAGGAAAGACAGTTGCACTGCAGAGGGTAGATCGGAAGAGAGAAGAGAAAGACGAGAGGACAGGAGACCATGTAGCCTCTGAAGGAGAAAGAGTAACTCAGTCCTGGACTTAACAATTCCTCATTTCCTTTCCATGGGATATGACTGTACTTCACTTCATGATCTTGGATAGCAATGAGATTGGCTCTCATCCTTATCATATCTGCTACCGTTCCACTCCCATTTCTACTTGAGATATCAAGGTGTGCTTTTGTTTTTCATTCCTCAAAGAACTTTAACTAAAGCCATGCACAGGGGTGCCTGTATCCCTCAGTCCGTTGAGCATCTGCCTTTGGCTCAGGTCATGATCTCAGTGTCCTGGGACCAAGCCCCCACGTCATTGGGCTCCCTGCTCAGTGGGGAGCCTGCTTCTCCCTCTGCCCCCTCACCTCAATTTGTGCTCTCTCTCTCTCTAATAAATAAATAAAACCTTTTAAAAAAATTGGTGCACAGTAGAGAAACATGAAGTAACTTCCTGACTTGGGGAAAGTATGGATACAGGATGAACTATTCTATAAGAAGTTTTCTCTATGAACCCACTCTCTCCAACAATTATTATTTTCTTTCTCTCTCACTGTTCAAAATGCTCTGTTGTTGAAGTTGGAGTTGGTATTTGGAGCCTGGTGTCCTCACCATCTCAAGCCCCGTACATACAGGGTGAATGAGGTATCGTATAAGGGGGTTCTGGAATCTTTAACATTTTTCTGCTGTTTACTAAACAAGTATCACCAACAGAGTACTCTCTTCCAGGGGCGTGAAAAGTGGGAGAGTAAATGTTGAAGTTGAGACTAATCTGTGTTGAATATGTTTTACATAAATTAAGCATTAAGCTAAATACTTTATATATACTAACTATATTATCTCATTTTATTCTCCAGCAATCTTGTGAGGTTTATATCATTGTTTTGCAAAGAAGTAAACTGACACTTAAGAAACTGAAGCAACTTGTCAATGACCTTTTAAGGCCAGTAGCAAACCCAAGGTTTTAACCAGAGCTAAGACACATAGCTCTGAGTAAATTCACAACAGGATGTCATAGAGAAAACGGTACCAGGTACTTTATTTTGATCTCTCATGTGAAACAGGATAGATTAGTGACATAAACTGAAATAACATTAATTATATTATCCTGCTGAACGTACTACTGAGTTGATGCAGATTTTATTTTATTTATTTATTTTTTTTGCTGAACTTCCTCATTTTATATTTACTGTAAATCTTGGCGTGTTGCAATAGCTTCAAGCCATTGTCACAAACTTAGGTGAAGGATATTTGTTTTTGTTTTCCTCCTCCACCTATTTGAAAGTTATTTGCAGTGTCTATATCCTCACCAAGGCTTAGAATTTAAGTAATATAACCTTAGGCAAATGTCTGTACTTCCTTGGTTCTAAGTTCACCTTGCAAAAGGCTCATGTTTTTGGATGATGCAGATTTTAAAACTTGATTTTTCTAAGACTGGTTATTGTTATTTGTCAAAATTTTTTAAAGGACTACCTTTGGCCTATGTAATGACACTTTTTGATACATATTAGGTAAATGAATCATTAACTATAAACCCAATGTGTGCATTAAGCAAGATTGGAAATAACGAGTTTGGCAGTAAGCTTAACCTACTGCAAACTACTTAAAAGGATAAACCAAAATGCATGAAAGACAGCAATGTACATGTACAGCAAGACCGAATGCTCAGTGAGCCACCAGAGTACCCATCAAGGTGAAATCATGCTGCAAGTTAAATCATGTTTGCATGAGAGATAAAAGATTAGCAATCAAATAAATACCAATGTCAGTGGTGTGGGAAAACATCAGAATGCAGAACAACTGAAAATACATGAAACAGAAGAGGATACATGTCAAAAGAGACACAGTAAAAGAAGATTAACAAAAAATAATATTTTTGAGGGAAATCAAATATCAAAACGGATGCGGATAAACCCTGCATTGCTTTGCTTCAGAACAGTCTCAGGCATTCAATGTTTTTCTATTCACATGTATAATTGTAAGAAAGAGTTTTAAGAACAAACTAATGCTATGAGTAAACATTTACTCCCTACTCTTAATGTTTCCATGCAGAGAACTTTTGCTAACTTGACACTCTTGGCCTTTCACCCCTCTCTTAAGAAGCAATGCTTAAGGTTCAATTTAACAAAAAGTATTATAAGGTCTATTTACTTGCCACCTAAGCCAAACTCGCCAAACCTAGTTTTCACTGGTAATAAAATTGACCCAGCTATTTGACCCCTGCATCTGAGTCTCAATTAGTTTCTAAATCAAGTAGAAAGGAAAAAGTATTCTTTTTTACTTCCTAAAAGTTCAATAGCTAAGACAGATTATATGGGTGTGTATGTGTATGTTGTGGGTATAATATCTTACAAATCTTTAAACTGTACATCATGGCCACTCATGTATGCATAAGGCCTATTCATTGACAATTACTATAAAAAAAAGTTCTTTTGCTTTACTTAATTTTGATTTTGGTATTTGAATCACGGGTAGTATATAAAAAGCATATAACGATCAGTAAGGATTAGGACGGCAAAGAGAGGGAAAAAATCAGATGGAGGAATTCTTGGGTGACTAGGTAGGTGGCCATGCCAATCTCATTATGCCCTGGAATAGTTGTAGAAAGACAGATGAGGTTGAAATATTTATTAAAAATAAAAATAAATGCAAAGTCAAAGTACTAAGTTTTCAGAAGAGAATAATCTGATCATATCCTCTAATTCCATTAAAATCATACCAATTTCAACAAATAATTCTGTAATGCTAACGAATCATTTAAATTTATTCTTCAATGCCAAGGAAATTGATGTTATGCTAGAAAGTTTCCTACTTGGGCATGTACATGACAAATTGTCTGTCTATTAAGCAAGTATAAAAAAAGATGATTGAATAATAAGAAGAAATAGGCCAAAGTCAAGTGAACGGTTCACTTTTGACACAAATGAAAATGAAATCTACTTTAATGTAATGCAATACTTGTTATCATGGCCTAATTCCCATAGTATTTTGAAATATAATAACTTCATACACAATAATAACAATAACCTAATATTGCCACAATTATCTAATATGTCCCAAGCACAATGCTAAGTGCAGGACATCTCATTTTGACCTTACCAAAAACCATCATTTTTCTTATTTCACAGATAAGGAAACAGTTTGAGAAAGGTCATTTCTCAATGTCACACTTGTACAGTTGGGAGAGTTGGGACTCAAACCCAGGTCCCTCAGATCTCAGGTCTATGTTCTTTGCACTATGCCACATTTAATGCATTGTACACTTCTTTTTTTTATGGTTTATTTATTTACTTGAGAGAGAGAGAGAGCAGTGGGGAGGGGAAAAGGCAGAGAGAATCTTAAGTGGTCTCTGAATTGAATGTGGAGCCCTACGTAGGGCTTGAGATGGGGCTCGATCTCATGACCTTGAGATCATGACCCTGAGATCATGCCCTGAGCTGAAACCAGGAGTTGGACGCTCAACCAACTGTGCCATCCAGGAGCCCCAATGCATTGCACACTTCTAAAATAAATTTCTCCATCATTCCCTCTGTTTGCCTTTTGACTTCCCCATTTGTGCACTCATTCACCTGGCTCCTTTGCATCAGCCCTAATGTTGTCCCACAACTGCATTCTATCAACCCACAAGTCCACATCTATCCTCTGCCTCCTGTCCCACCTTGGGAGGCTCCCATCACTTCTTCCTTGCAACAGCAGCAGAATTGCTTATATGTCCACCCTGCATGAACAGCCACATTAATCTTGTTCCTACATATACCATTAATATGTTCCACAGAATCCATTTCATTTTGCTGACAACTTTCAACAACTCTTTTTTCCCTAATAAGGCAAACTATATGGGATAGGCAGACTTTTTCCTGTAAAGGGCCAGCTAGGAAGTATTTTAGGCTGTATGAATCACATGGTCTCTTGGGACTATTCAATTCAGTCAATATAGTTTAAAAGCAGCCAGAGACAATATGTTAACGTGATCCACAGACTCACATAAGTGAGTGTGGTCCTATTCCAATAAAATTATACTTGGGAAAAAAGACAGTGGGCCAGATTTGGCTCACAGACTATATAATTTATCAACCTCTGGTATAGGATAAAATAAAAAGAACTTTCACATGTTCTTCATGGCCTTTATAAATTACTAAACAACATAAAATAAATACTGTTAATGAAACATGTAATTCAGCAAGTCAAAGAGCTCGCTGCCCTACTCCATAGCTTTTCTTTAAGGATCAAATGTCATGAAAGAATTATGTAGACAAAATAGTCACTTTCTCCCTGTTCTATCCACCCCACCCCACACCGCAAACACTTTCTGCAATCTTGTTTCTTTCACACCCACTAATGTTGGCAACACTAAGAGTTTTGTAGTTAGAACTGAGTCCATATTCCAGCTTATTAGCTGTTTTGACCTGGGGTAATATATTTAACATCTTTGATTCTAGGTCTTTACATGTGTAAAATGAATATAGTAATATTACTGCTATAGCAAAGATTGAAATAAACAGTCACATAAAATGTAAAATAACATAGCCACATTGCAGATGATAATGAATGTCACACTTCCTTTTCGTAACCCTTGCTAAAGTCACCATTAACAAATCTAATCAACAGTTTATGGGCTTTTTTTTAAACTTGATTTTTCTGATTCAATAATGTTCATCACTCTTCCTTTGAAGGCTTCCTCCCTCATCTTCGACAGCAGTAACAAACTCCTTCACTTCCTATCACTGCTCTTTTTCAGTCCTTTTGGCTAGCTCTCATTTCTCTGCTTTAACTCTCAATAGATCCTCCTGCCCAAAGTGGGCTTTCTCTTGATTTTCTTAGGTCTGGCTCCTTCCTGCCATATGGACCTTAGCCATCACCTTCCAGAGAGGCTTTTATGATCACCTGATCCATATTAGCCCTACCTTACTCTTGCTCGCATTTAACCTCTTTTGACTCTCTGCATAACCCTTGTCACTAACTGATATTGCCTTCTGGGTTTTATTTGTTTATTATCTCCCTCCACCACAATGTAAACTTCAAGCACCCATTCATCACCACTTCTCAAGCACTTAGAACAGTACCTGGCACACAGCAGGTGCTCAATAAGCGTTCATAGATTGAATTGGATTGACATTATATTCCCCTGGAGTCTGCCCTTAGCCCACAACTCCTCTAACTATACAAGATCTCCCTGAGCTAAAGGATCTATTACCAGAACTCTGAGTACAAAAACTATTCCAAACATGAACCGTTTCTTCCCTCCCCTGCCCCCAAAGTCCCACTTCCTTGGCTCCCTTCTTTTCTCCCTAGACTTTAACTGCTGGCATAATTATTTTACTGTTATAAATCTGAACTCTGAACATCTTGGATGAACATCCTTCAGTGGTTCCTCACTGCCTGCAGAACAGAATTTAGATTCCTAAACTTATCAGATAAGATCTGTCCCTTGGGGCGCCTGGGTGGCACAACGGTTAAGCGTCTGCCTTCGGCTCAGGGCGTGATCCTGGCGTTATGGGATCGAGCCCCACATCAGGCTGCTCTGCTATGAGCCTGCTTCTTCCTCTCCCACTCCCCCTGCTTGTGTTCCCTCTCTCGCTGGCTGTCTCTATCTCTGTCAAATAAATAAATAAAATCTTTAAAAAAAAAAAAAAGATCTGTCCCTTACTTCACTTTCCAATGTTATTTCTTACCATTTCTCCAAATAAAAATATTAACAGTTTGATAAACTTTGAGTTACTACTGTGAATACAAAGACGGGAAAAAACAGAGACCCTTCCTTCCCACAAAAAAGAAGCTTTGTAGGAAAAAATACTAAATCCCAATAAATTAAAGGAGAAGAGAGTTTTTCTTTATTGGGAGCCTGTTTGTTTCTTAGAACTGATCTCAATACTCCATATGTGTATTTTTTCATCAAATCTTTATTGCAAGGAGATGATGATTATGTTATTTATCTGATGGAGAAACTTAAGTTCTTCAAGGTCAAGGATTTTTACCTGCTTTATTCACTTCTATTTGCCCAGCATCTTAAACTGTAGTGGGCATATGAGAGATTTTCCATAAATATTTTTTTTTATTAAATGAAGAATTAGAGAAACTAATTAATTTGTTAGTATTACATGATCAACAAGCAACATGTTGGGATAACAGGTTTACTTCAGACCCTTTACTTTCATATAATCATACACCACGAGGGTTGGGACTCTGTTTTTCATCATCTTGTTGTCCGTATTCATAGAACTTGGCACAGCGCAAGTAACCAGAAAATATTCTCAAATAAATAAACTCACAAGATTCTTCTCCTCATAGAATAGATATCAAAAAAATTATTTTATAACACGATCTAAAATACTTCTTTCAAAATTATTAAATTGTGTAAATGGATCTATAGAGAACAAATGGATACAATAAATGGATACATTTATTTATGTCATGTAAAACTGATATTTTAGATATTCACATTTCAAATTAATATATATGCTATTAGATATCACTGCCCAACATGATAATCTGAGATAGACATGACCCTTATGTCTATTACAGAAGATTTATCCATGGGGTATGTGTATTTACTACTCTGCCAGTTTTGACTCCATTATCCTGACACCTTATCAGAGAGAGAAGGCCACTATTTTTTCTGTTTCTGGAGGATTCAGCTTCCTCAGTAATTCAACTCAAATTTTAGTGCAACTCAGAAATTACTGATGTCTTCATGACTTATGTCAACTCTGTTTTATTTTACAATCCACTGTGTTTTATTTTGCTGACGAATCCAAAAGTCATTTCATTTCCTTTTTCCCTCTACTAATCACTAACCCATCCCAACCCATAGTTATCTATAGCATCCAAACTGTTTTGGGTTCATGATGCCACCTGGTGGCAGAAAACTTTCTGAACCAACCATATTCCTCCAAGGTCTCTTCATTCTTAGAGAAATTTTGCATAACCCAGTGTCATTGTTTCCCTCTTTTCTTCTTTCTATATCTTACTTGCACCATAAATAATTTTTCTTATACATCCTTTTGAACCCTCTTCGTCTTCCCCTCTCCATTCCCTCATTTCCTCACAGTATCTGTCTGTTTTCTCCTTCCCTCTGTTGCAGTTGAGCTTTTTAAACAAAATCCTTCTGGCCAATGATTGATTAGCATATCAAGAGTTGGTGGTATAAATGTATCTAAGAAGATGGAGAATACGAGGTCAAACTATGTGCTTATGAATTCATTCTGATAAGAAAGAGCAAAAAAATGTCTCTCTCTCTTCATTCCCTGTTCCCAGAAAAGTAATTCTCTTCCCTAGAGATATTAACAGTCAGTGGAACTCCATGGACGTATACATAGAAATATTATTTTCCCCCACAAAAATCATAGCTTATTATTCAGACCTTTCTAGGCTTTCTTTCATTTCCACAATAAATATTTTAGTGATGTTTTCACAGAAGTACACAAAGAGCTGCCACACTCCTTTTAAGTGCTGTGTAGTATTCCACTGTGTGGTTGTGCCTCATGCATGTGACAAGTTCTTCACGAGAGATTTTTAGTTCAGTGGGTTTTTTCCCCTAATCTTTTGCTATTACAAAAATTGATGCATTGTACCAGTGCTAGGGTAGTTCAATGAAGACTTAGAGTCACTGAGTCCTAAAGGGAGGGGCAAAAAATATTAAAATTTTGAGATGAAATAAAGATAAAAAACTGGTACCTTTTTCAGGTTGTGGCATAACCCATAAGTTTTGTGACAGTGTCCAGACACAACTTACAGACTCTGTAAAACCATTCTTGTTTATACCCTTATCCTAATGGAACTAACTTTTCTCAAGCATAAAGAAATGTGGTCTCCATTTCTAACCTTACATCTCTGTAAAAGGTTTTGGAGTTCCAAACAATTGACTTACAATTTTGGGGAGAGAATGTATTTGCAAGGATAAGATTTCCTGCAGAAGACATTATTTCAACTATTTAGCAAACTAAAAATCTTATAAATTCACAATGTGAAAAATGTACTGCCTCACATTAATAGAGTTGTTTCCTCTTCAGAAGAAGCAGCTGTTAGAATAGATACCAGTTACATATAAGGACTGTAATAAACTGGTATGATGATGTTATATATTCTATTACCTTCATTGTTCAATCAATTTAAGGGATAATTCATTAGAGATTATATCATATGTTTAAACATCCAAACACATACATTTACACTCTTAATCTGTATATTGTAGACTCAGAATTTTATAGCTAAAAAGGACATTAAAGATATTCTCATTTTATATTTGAGGAAACAGATAACTCTAAGAAAGATAAAGTATTATATACAAGGCATATATCCACACTTACAAATAGTAATATTAATAATAACATGGAATCAACGTGTGCTGTCTTTGGCATTGTGCTAAATCTTTTCTGTGTATTCACTCATCTAGCCCCATAAAGATAGAATCCATTATTATCTATTATTATTTAAACAGGTGGAGGCTTAGGGAAATAAAAAGATTTCACAAAGTGAGGCTGCAGTAAGTGGTAAGGCCAGAGACTCAATTTGGGTTGCTTATTAATCCTAATTTGCATATTTATTAAGTCCCTATGTTTATTAACTAAATCCATATGTTTATGAAAACTCAACATTACTTATGCATACTCTCCTGACCTAGGAGGATGGAAACAATTAAACATAGCAGGAGAGAATGAGGAAAATAAAAATTGGATTCAAAGTGGGAATGAAGATAGTGGAAGGGAGGAGAGCAGTGGGGTAATAAAAATGCTTTAGGATTTAGCTACATATAATTTTCTGTCAAAAGCACTTTTTGAACATAAGGTCCTTAAAGATTAGTGGCTACACAGTCAAACGTAAGAAATCAACAGGTAAATCTAGACAATTGGTTTTGAACTGTTCTTCCCCTAAGTCTTGAAGCTCAAGCTTTTAAAATTTCAGGGGGGTCAGTTGGAAGAATGACTAATTCAGGGCTTTGAGAGGACAGCGAATTTATTACCATGACTGAGAAAATTTTTATTTATGAGTAGCTGTTTCAAAACCCTGCGAAGGGAGAAATTTAGATAGCCCAGTAAATTCAACAAATATTCCCTTATGTTGAAAGTCTCATCATCTCAGTGAGATGAAAGAATGAAAAACTAGCTGGAACTTAGATTTTTCTAGCGTTATTAATTTTGGAATATGGGATCAAAATTTACTCTCTGCATTCATAACACAAAACCCCTACACCAGCCTTATGAATAGGCCAAACAATTTATGACTCTGATTATTTCACTAAACAGATTCAACAAATACTCATGGGGTTACTACTGGCTTATATGTTCATCATGTCACAGCAGTAAATAAAACAAACACTTTTGGCCCTCATGGAGCTTACATTCTAGTGTAGAAGAGATAGCACACAAAATTCATATGGAAAATATATATATATATATATATATATATATATATATATATATAAGATATATAGATAGATATAGATATGGAATATATATGAAATATATAGTTTGTTAGATAACAATAAATGGGAAAAAATAAATCAGGAAAGATAAACAGGGAGTCAGGGGTACAGTTTTCAATAAAATAGTCATGAAAAGCTTTTCTGAGGAGTTGACATTTGAAGAAAGACCAGAAAGAAGTGATGGTATGAGATACGTGGATTATTTTGGAAAAAAGCATTTTGGGAACAGCAAAGTGCAGGCATTAAGGCAGGAGCATGCCTAATATATTTTTAAAATTTCATCCATTCATTTGACAGAAAGAGAGAGAGCACAAGCAGGGGGCGCGGGATAGGGAGAAGCGGGCTCCCCACCGAGCAGGGTGCCCGACACGGAGCTCAATCCCAGGACCCCAGGATCATGACATGAGCCAAAGGCAGACAACCAACTGAGCCACCCAGGCATCCTGAGCATATCAAATATTTTCAAGGAAACCTGAGGGAGCCAGCCAAAGTAACTGGAGCTGAAGAAGGGGGAGAAGTAAGGCTGGAAGTCAGATCAGACAGGACATGTGGAGTTAATCTTCAAAACCTTTTAGGTCATTGTAAGGACTTTGGCTTTCCCATCGAGGAGAAAACAAGGCCACTGGAGAGATTTAATGAAGAAAACATCCAAGTAGTCAGAACAGCAATAATTCCAAGTGTTTCTGTTACATTATTCTGAAAAGAGAATAAAGTCAAATAGCTTCAGAAGAAGACTAAAAAGCACTCACCATGGCCAGCAATGGAATGGGCATCCATAGCATGTACTATGGAACATGTAATGGTTTAAACTGTGTATCTAGTTAGGCTGGAAACCATGTTTCCAAACTCCCCTTCCCTGTATGATTGCCAAATGTGTTGACCAGAAGGGAAGCTTGGGTGAGATTTGGAAGGTGAAAGTGGAGTAGTCCAGTAGTCGTTACTGTGAGGGTCACCATCGTCTGATGCTGTGATAGACAGGTGCAGAGGTACCTGGCAGGTTACACCCTGTCCTAACTCTCCTCCACTACGTCTAGTACCGAACAATGGCCTGGGCCACACCACAACTAGACACTTCACTGTGGAAATACAGAGGTGGCCACTTATCAGAGACAACATTTACCCAAAGACTCACATGCAAGCTCTCCCTTGGGCAGTCCATCCTGGCAGCAGGAAGTGTGTGATTTCTCAGATTGATTGCTTCTCTAATGATAGAACTAGCGTTTTTGAACTTCACTTCCACGGCTCCTCCCACAATTGTACAAGGTCTAATTTCTTTGAGAAATTCCTTATCCCTTAGCACTCATTAGTGACCACTCAATAGTGGACTTTCCTGATTCAGCCCATTTACAGAAAACCATCCATTTGCTTCAACATTTGATAAACTTAGCAATAATTGGCAAGTTTTGGAAAATTGTAAAATAAACGTAAGTCCTTTGACTTAGGTCATGATGTTTTGAGGTATTTTCAGGAAGGCTTTAATGTAGCAGACAGAAAAGTGATTTTATAGCCTGATCCAAGGTTTAAGAATAACATCTAATCCCAACTTCTGCCTCTGAATACTGTCAATCTGGAAAATGAAAGCAGATGTTGACAGAGATATATTTGCCAGTCTGATGCCTCAGCAAACACGCTTAAGGAAAGACAACGTGAGACTAGATTGAATAAATATCCTCTTTTAAATTTATTTTACCAATTCTTTTAGCTGTATCCCCCAAAGGTGACATCTCTAAGATGATGCATACAAAAAGGTGTTGCCATTAAAACTCAGCAGAATCTATACTTTAATACCACAGCTTCGAACATAATATACCCACATAAAAGAGAATTTTTCTGCATGTTTTAGTTTGAAATGTAAATGAATGTCTAACTTATTCATCAGTAATTCCAGACTTCAGATTTTTTCCTTTCTAAATGTATTGCGTGCATTCTAGTTACAGCTCAAAGTGCTAATAACTACTATGTCTGAGTAAAACATATGTTGATATCCTTTGAAAAGAAACTGAGTTTGAGGAATTCCCTTGATTTTTATTCAAGCAAAACTCCCATTTAATCTCAATTTACATTATTTCTATCATTTGGATTTGGTGAAATGCAGACTGCCTGTAGAGAGCAGTGGAAGTCTTCAGCAAATTAAGATAAAAAAAAAAAAAAGACTTAGATGTTACTCGATACTATTGATACAAAGGCAACAAGAATCGATTGAGCTAATATATATTATAGATTCTCTATTATAGATTCTCTATTCATTTTATTCATTGCTGATGAATAAAGTCAGATATTCATTTACATTTCAAACTGAAATATGCAGAAAAATTATAGATTCTCTATTACATTGTTTTATTTAATCCTCCTAACTATTCTGTGGTCTGGTTTTACAGAGTGTGGAGATTCTGAGAGATTAAATAGTTTGCCCATATTCTTAGCACCAGTGAGTGGTAGAGCTACTGGGCGGACCCTGGCATATTAACTACAGATCAGCGTTCCTTCCTTCAATCTCTGTAATGTTAGGTATGGAAATAATAATACTGACCCCAATATTTTATTTATTTCTCATTTACCCTTACCAGGGATGTGTTAATTCTCCTCTTGTCAATTACATAGCCATTGACTTGAGCACTGAAGAATTAAATTTTAGTTGAGTGTTTTTGTGCTTAATTTTATTTAAGTATTTCCATCAAGTAGTAGAATGAGCTTAAAGCCTGAGGACACCAGAGCCCTGCTTTGCAAACATGGCAACATCAGGCAAATGACTCTCTGAGCGTCATTGTTCTCATCCACAAAAATAGCAGGCGGATCACCTTACCCCCAAGATTGCAGTGACGGGTCAAATGCAGTCAGGTATTCCATAAAGGTTAGATTCCCTTACTTTCCTAAAGACTCCACAGGCAGAATTAGTTGGGATACATTGTTTTGGATAACTTCAGCACATACATAAGGGAAAAAGGAATCTTTGACAAAATTGTCCTGTACTATCAACAGTGATATTTCAGAAGCTTTTAATTTAGAATAGAGTTAAGTCTGGACCAGTGGAATATAATGTTTTTTTAACTGCTGGTTAACCTCCACAGCACTGTGATCAGCCCACAAAAGGAGGAAAGGGGGATGAGGAGAGCTGCTGAGGTTATTTAGGAGACAGTCATAGTCTCCTAGACTTCTTCCAACTGTTGCTCTCAATCTACCAGTAACAGCTGACATGGGCCCAATAAGAATGGGCCCTGCTATTCAAAGAGTCTGTACTATTTCCCATTTTTTTTTATTTTTAAAGCCCATCTAAAATATTGTCATTTAGACATATATTTCACTTTTGAAAGAAAATATTAGCTTGTCATGAAACAGCATAAACCATGAACCATCAGTGTTTTTAAGCACTATGAATCACACTTAGCCTAAGATAAATACACCAGTTAGTAACATTTGTTCCCAAGATCGATGGACTTAAATATAACACTTTAATAAAACCCATACTTTTCTGTTAACTTCTTAACCTATCATTGCAGCTCTTGTTTCCTGTGATAATTTTTAGTATATCACCATCACTTCTTTTTTTACATCAAAAGTTTTTCAACATTTCACTGTTTTATTGATTTATGATCATAATTTGTATTGGTTAGTTACTCTGACTTACTTCACTGGAGTTTTTGCAGTCACTTAAATCTGACTTTCTAGACATTTAAGTAAGTGAGTTAAAAAGGAAGCCTTTCTGTATTTTGGATTTCCCTGGCTTCCAATACTATTTCCCATTCAGGGTGCATGTGGAGTTTTTGCTTGTTTGTTTTGTCGGGGGAGCAGGAGTGGGTGGGATTTTTGTTTTAGTTGTTGCTTTTGTTTATCGGTTGTTGAGTTGTTTGGTTCTTTTGGACAACTTTCTCAAGAAAGACTCTGAGACCAGTGCTGCTTAGAATTTTGAACCCCCTGAATATGGACATTGATATGTGACTGTACCACTTTACTTGGGCTATTAATTTTCCAATAATTTAATGAGCTCCCCTTTTTAAAGGTTCTGAAAACCTCTACTAAAGCTAGCAATATGAGCCAATATTCACAGAATACTTACTATGTGCTGGGTACTATTCTATGAGCTTGACATCTATCAACTCCTCCTTACAACAACCCCAGCAGACAGGCACTATTACCTCCATTTAATAGAGGAAAGAACAGGCCTAAAGCTAAGTCACCTGTGCAAAGGCACACAAGGACGCAAAATCCGAAGTGGTCCCAGAGCCAGGATTTGGCCCCTGGAAGTGTGGCTTCAGAATTCTCATATTTCTAGTAGAAGCAAAACAAGTTTAAAAACGCATGAAGTTTTATAGATTGAGTAAAAGTTAGTATAATGTCTTTGAAAGTGCTTTAAAAAATTAAGTATATTTGAAATAAAGTATTTTTGAAAATGTTTTTATTTTAAGCAAGAATTCTGAATATAAGCTACTGTCCAACACAAGCACATCTGAATTTATCACGCAAAGAGTATGTTAATTTTGAGAATTATCTAAGTGTTCAACTTTTCAATCTGAATGATTAAAAAACTTTACTTGTTTCTCATATCTCAGAACTTTGCAGGAATATTTTTAGAAATTAAAAAAAAATGTTTATCCTGGATGGAAATTTTATGGTAAAATAAGGAAATAAAGATAGATGGATGGATGGATAGCTAGCTAGCAAAGGAAAGAAGGAAGGAAGGGAGGGAGGAAGGGAGAAAGGAAGGGAGGGAGGAAGGAAAGACCAGGAAGGGGGAGGAAGGAATTTGACCATTTATGTGTCAGGGACTAACTCAGAAGTATCATATACCTAATGTCTGATATATGTGCATGCAAAGTCACTTCCTGTTCTTTGCCTATAAGCAACAAGTAACTGCAGATAATATCACCTCTCCCCTCCTCAAACACAACTCCACTCATTGCTGGTCTCGAAAAACAGAAAAACCAGAGAAAAAGTTATAGCTGTGGCTTCTGTACATCCACTGTGGCCCTCATACGTTAATTGTCAGAGTAATGTCCACAAGTATGTAATAACCACTGCCCTTATAATGTTTTCTCACTTTTGCAAAATCTCACACATATGCTCTTCCATACATTTATACTCTTAAGTCTTTTTCTATTGCCTATATGAGAAAAGAGTTTCGTAGAGCTTTTTACTTGAATAAATCGCCTAAAGTCACTGTACTAATTTGATTTACCAAACCAATTTTTATTTTATCATTTATGTATTCCTATTATTAATACATGATAATGCCTTTCAAAAAGCCTAACTTCAAACTACAGTATGATTTAAGTCTTAGAAGAATTTGACATAGAAAAATGACCTTATTAATATGTATAGAAACACATTAATTTTATTTCTTGATATCCTGTGGTTTTAATAGTTTAAAAAGTTCTGATTCATGACCTTGAGTAAAATACATATCAGAGGTAGTGAAATTACACTTTGTAGAAGTTATTCATTGCACTTTTAGCTATTTTGCCTGGTTAGTAATTAAGAACATGCTTTAGTTTTTAAATCATTAAAATGAATAAGTAACCAAAAAATCTATATTCTTGGGCAGTGAACTCATTTCATAGATAAAAAAAGGACTATTAATTAGCTTCATATAAAGGTTTGCCTTGCATAGTATCAATAATTTAATATTATATGATCAGTAATTAGATAAAAGTTATTTTCCATTAAAATCTTTTTTATCATTACAAAATTTAGTGGATAAATTGGAATGGAATTGTTTAAAACTTCACACTTTCAGGAGAGTTTGGCGATGAAGGAAGAGAAGAGAGAGGAGTAGAGAAAGAAGAGGCAGCAACAATTACAAAGAATTTAGAACACCAGTGTGTTTCAAATTTCTTGTTTGGTTCCAAGGACACCTTTTTTTTTTCCCCAAAGGATATCCCACTCAGATGGTTAAAGTAGGGTGAAGTCAGTCCTGAGGGCAATGCCCCGCCACTGGCTCCTAGCAATTCTTGAGTCCTATCTTCAGGACCCACTTTTTGTATTCACTGATTATTAGCTCTGAAAATCTACAATTCTAAATCTAGCAAATGAGAAGAATGTCAGAGAAGCTGTACATTTCGACTGTGACACTGAAGGTTTCTCTGGTCATACTGAGATGCATTATGAAACCTCTGTAGAACAGAGACTATTTCTCATTATTTAATCTTGAGATGTACCCAAAATAGGAGTTTATGTCTATAAGAGTCATAAACAATTTAAGATAATAGTTGTGAACACCTTGCTCTGACTGGTTCCATTTCTGCAGTGAGAGAGGAAGCAACCTAGGTCCTACCTAAGAACAAATCTAAGAGCACAAGATCATGCACGTGTTCTCTGCACAGAATCACAGATGCTAGCTATTTTACTTCTGTGAAGTGCAAGAGAGAAAGAAATAAAGTAAAAATGTTGTCTCAAAAAATAAAAATAAATAAATAAATCCTAAGACAAGCATAATCAGGCCCAAGGAACAAACAAATGGGATATCTGAAATTCTATAATAAGTTAGCTTTTTAAAAAGTTGTTTATATATACCATGAATAACAATAAAAAAAAACAGCACAGGTACTGGAATCAGAGAGGCTGGGGTCTGAGTCTCATATCTACCACCCATCAGTGTCACAACACTGGGTGAGTCATTTAATTTTCCTAAATCTTAGTGCTCCTGTCTGTACAATGGGCATTGCCATCTGCAAGTGTTCTTGAGAGGACGGAATGCGTTAATGTACATAAGGTGCCAAGCCAAAGCCACCAATAACTGTAGTCTTTTGCTATGAACTTGGATTTGTTCTCAAAAATTCTCAACAATGTTTCATCAGAGTCAATTATCTATTTAGCGTCCTTACATTACGATGTTGGTGAATCTCTCTGGAGGACACATAAGTCACCTAAGAGAACTGATCCATTTATTAGTAGTTATTAAGGTATCAACATATTTTATTTGAACCGAGAGGTCTAACATTACTCAGCAGAAAACAAGAGCTGTCATAGGGATGAAGAACTAACATATCTTCAGGGGCCAAGTGATTATTATAAACGAGTGTAATGGTCTGGAAGTGAAAACAAGACTGATTGGACTGGGGCTATAGCAGAACAGACACAACAGGGGCATTCAAATGAAACATTGTCAAGAACAAAATGAAAGCAAACTGAAGGACTCTTTGGACTATTTCTAGCCTGTGGGCCACTGTTGCAAACCCCTGATATGTAACATAAATGTTAATAGTATGGGAATGACGTCGTCAACGTAGATCTTTAAATGGGATAGCACAGTGGGCAGCACGATTCACAGGCAGCTCTGAGCTCCGGAAGCAAGTGCACCATTTTGCTAAAGGCAGGACCTGTCTGCACTAAGGCTGCTAACTAGATGTGCAGGCCATGTTCTATGTCTGGAAATTCAGCTAAGGTTAGAGACAGATATTATGGGTTTATGTAAATTAATCAGGTGTATAACATTATGGATCTGGAAATTTGAATTGTTGCATTAGCTATCTACAGTGGCCCATTTCTGAATTAAAAGGGAGACTAATTCTGATCTTTTTTCCTACTTGATAGATTAAAGTATGATAATGACAAGAATAATATTGTTTATAATATGAATTCAAGCACTCTTTAAAGAAATACAATTTGTCTGCTTTCAGTAAATGAAAAAAACAAAGGTTAAGAAGCTTTGCCCCCTTGTGCCCTATATATACTATATATAGTATAGTAGTATAGTTTACATAGTATAGTTTATAGCACTTTCTGATTTTCCATAATAGAAACTTCCTTTCCAGAAACAAAGTAATTTATTTATTCATTCATTCATTTATTTTTCTTTTATAAACGTTTATTGAACCCCTTTACAACACCAAACAATTGTGCTTTTTATTTATTTATTTTTTTAAAGATTTTTTATTTATTTATTCGACAGAGATAGAGACAGCCAGCGAGAGAGGGAACACAAGCAGGGGGAGTGGGAGAGGAAGAAGCAGGCTCACAGCGGAGGAGCCCGATGTGGGGCTCGATCCCACAATGCAGGGATCACGCCCTGAGCCGAAGGCAGATGCTTAACCACTGTGCCACCCAGGCGCCCCAACAATTGTGCTTTTAAATCAGAAATTTACAACACGTAAATAAAAGCTTCTTTGCACAGTACCATTTTTCTGCCTCATCAGTGGAACACACTTATTGAGAAAATTGACGCTGTGTCCAGTGTTAAATTATCTATCATTCTAAGTTCATTGTTTCTGGCGGCCTTATGAATTCCTTTAATGTCCTCAGATTCCTAAGACCTTGGGGGTAAATGGTGTCTTCCATTTTTGCTTAAGTCATTAAAAATAATACCCTCCTTCCTAGGTCCCACTGGAGCTGAGATAGAATTGAGAATTATTTTAGAAGCAAAGTAATTTAACAAGAAAATAAAAGCAGTTGGTCCTAGGGCTTTTTAAAATTTACATTATTTTTTCCCTGTGAATTTACTCTCCCAGAGAATTTCTTTTTTTTTTTTTTCCTCCTGGAGAATTTCTGAAGGAAGTGCTGTGGAGCTAACACTTTTAGAAAGAATTTCAAACAAGATAAATTTTGCCAGAGCTTTCATTTGCATTATAATCGGTATAAATAGTCAGATTCTTAAAGAGACACACACAAATTTTAGAATATTATACATAGCTATTTCAAACTCTTCATTGCACATTCTATATAGTGCGTGATATAATCTTAAACAACCTTCTAGGGTTCATTTCCTGTGAATTCTTTGTTTCCCTAGTTGAGGAATATAGTGACAGATCTAATCTGAATACACAATGGTTGAAATTTTGGCTCAAACCAAAATAATCAACAATATATATTGAACCCCTTATGTCTCTCCTTGATTCTGTCACTTCCTAAAAAAGTAGGCAGTCTGAATAAATGTTATATTCAAATGTTTTTTAAAAAATACTGTCTTAAAACAAAATCGCTTTTAAGATTAAAAAATAGAAAAGTGTCCTATTCAATGCGTTAATGGAAGAGCTAGAACAATATTTACACTATGTTGTTTTACCTTATCAAGTGCTTAATAAGTACCAGGACTACACTGTAAATGAAAAGTGTAGGACCCATAAGGGGATCTCACAATTCAATAATGAAGATGGAAATATAAACAATAAACAATAATTATAAAGTTGCTATGGAAGACCAGACACCCTGTTTCATCTGTGTGTGTGTGTGTGTGTGTATACATATATATTTCATTGTAAGAACATTTAACATGAGATCTATCCTCAAAAAATTAATTATACAAAACAGTATTGTTACCTATTGGCACGATGTTGTACAGTCTATCTCTAGATCTTATTCATCTTGCATAAATGAAACTTTATACCTGTTGATTAGCAACTCATTTCCCTCTCCCACTTCCACAACCCCAGCCCCTGGCAACCACAATTCTACCCTCTGTTTCTATGAGTTTGACTAATGTAGATATCTCATAGAAGTGGGATCATGCAGTACTTGTCCTTCTGTGACTGGTTTATTTCACTTAGCATAATTTCCTCAAAGTCAGTTCATGTTTTCACATGTAGGATTTCCTCCTTTATAAATGCTGAATAATATTCCATTGTATGTATATACCACATTTTCTTTACCCATTCATCTGCTGATGAACATTTAGGTTTCTCCACATCTTGGCCATTGAATAATGCTGCAATAAACATGGGAATGCAAGTATCTCTTTGAGATCCTGATTTTTAATTTTTTTGGAAAAATATTTAGAAGTGGAACTGCTGAATAGTATATAGTTCTGTCTTTCGTTTTTTGAGGAACCTCCATACTGTTTTCAACAGTGGCTGTGCCAATTTATATTCCCACCAACAGTGCACAATGGTTCCAATTTCTTCACATCCTCACCAACAACTGTTATCTTTTGGGCTTTTGATAATGGCCAATATTATTCTTGGTTTGCTTTTCTTATTTAAAAAAAAAAATCTGGTTCCCAGTCAGTGACAGAGGATTTCTGTATCTCAAATTCAGGACAGATAAAAGAATTTTTGACTGTCTCTGATCAATACAACTGAAAGATATGGGAGTAACAGAATATATTTTTTTAAGATTTTATTTATTTATTCGACAGAGATAGAGACAGCCAGCGAGAGAGGGAACACAAGCAGGGGGAGTAGGAGAGGAAGAAGCAGGCTCATAGCGGAGGAGCCTGATGTGGGGCTCGATCCCATAATGCCGGGATCACGCCCTGAGCCGAAGGCAGACGCTTAAACCGCTGTGCCACCCAGGCACCCCAGCAGAAGATTTTTTGAAAGACATTCTTGCTGGAAATTGTTTTGTCTTTGAAATAGAACAATGAGTTGACTTTTAATGCTTACTGATGATTTTCATTGATGAACCCTATAAAAAAATGAGCTCTCTCACCAGGTTTGCTGTTGGGTTGTATTTGAGCAGAGTTAGTTATATATCTACCACCAAAGACCCTCTGAGTGAAGAATCATTGAAGAAATGTCTTTCATTTTTTCAGTACCATGGAGAGCTTTGCTTCCCCAGAGAAACAGATGTTTTCTCCTTTTTAACTGGCCGTTTCTACATTTTCCTTAAGCTGTCAAGAAATTCAGTGCCAAATTCAATGCTCAAATATAGCAATTGTGGGGTCTGAATGGTGTATATATTGTGTTTTTTTTTCCTCCATAAATATTCCTTTTAACTTTTGGAAAAAAGTAAAATTCGGTTTTAATTTCAGGAAAAAATATTTTATTATTGAGCTGCATATGTCTTTGCTAGAGCAGTTATATATTTCTTGTGAAATGACATGAAGCATAGGGAATAATCAATGAATTAATTTTAAAGATTAGGTAAATATTGATATCATCAATCATTATAACCTAGATCTTAAGTTTTTAGAAGACTGTTTAGTGTGTCATTATAAATATTTATAAGTAGTTTTCTCTGTTTTGTCAGGTAGTTCTATTCAAAAAATTATTTTGTATTTATATAACTAAAGTTTATCTAAAATCAGATATGAGTATACAAATGCTCAAGTCCCCCTTCTTCTTCATCTCTAGAATACTTAGATATTTTGAGGTTCAAAGGATGCCAAATGCCAAACTTCAGCCAATTTGTGTATCACAGCAAAGCACAGGTGCAACTGAAACAAACTGCTCTCACACAAAAGAACATTTTCATTTTTGGTAAAATAATTTGCGTGCCTGGTTTTCATTTCTAAGCCTTAGAAAATCCAGGGATCATCAATTATACATTTGTCTTTTCTGTATTTCTGTACTACCAGTGTTTATCTAAGTGTAAGAGAGTGGCTTTGTATTATAAATATAAAATACTTCATTTCATATATGTATATATACACATATTATATATATATATATACACACACACACACACACATACACAAATATCTACATATCTCTGTCTATACAGACACTGTGAATAGCTTCAGAATGGGGGGAACCAACTCAAAGCCTTCAAATGCAAGAAATAGAAATATACGTATTTTAATTTTACCAGAGAAGTAGAGCTCTTACCAACACGTCATCACAACAAACTGGCAGAAGCCTAGGGGCATATACTGAATCCTCTAAAAAGAAGAAAAAAGGATGGCTGGTAAAAAAAAAAAAAAAAAAAAAAAACTTTCTCAGTTTAGAAAGGTGAGCTGCCCAGGTGCAGCACTGTAGAAAAGGAAAGTAAATAGCTTGCCAAAGGCTTTTGCCAGATCATTTTAAGTCAAGTTATGATCAACATTAGTATTTTTTCTTTTTTCTTTTTTTTTAAGATTTTATTTATTTATTTGCCAGAGAGAGAGACAGCCAGCGAGAGAGGGAACACAAGCAGGGAGAGTGGGAGAGAAAGAAGCAGGCTCCCAGCGGAGCACGGAGCACGATGCGGGGCTCAATCCCAGGACCCTGAGATCACGCCCTGAGCTGAAGGCAGACACTTAAAGACTGAGCCACCCAAGTGTCCCCAACGTTAGTATTTTCAATTTGTATTGTACATGCTATTACTACCTACATAAATTAGTTCGTATCCTCACCTATCATGTCCATTTAAAAACTCTGATTAAAGCTGGTGAATTCCAGGATGCTTTAAGCCCTAATTCCAAATACCCCACCAAGTGCCCTTTGACGCATTTAGCTCACCTGTCACAGTAAAGAATATTATTTCTTTATTATCCACCCATAATGGAATGGAGTATTACTGGGACAAATTACTATGTTTTAAGAAGGCATTAGTCATGCAGATGAACAAGAATAGCACTTGTTAACACTAACAACAGCAACAAAAAGCTGCAATGGTTTCTATTATTCCTGTGCTTTCGAATATAAAATATAATAATCATCAATGTTGACATGAATGTTACGTGTCAAAGTGTTATGCCTTTGATACCTTCATGATGTTTAAAGCTCTTTGAAGAACTCCTAGCTTTAGAGTAGTACAAGTTATCCTGTGTTCTTATATGCTTGTCCTGTTTATTTAAAAATTGTGTCTTGTGTGTCGGGGGGTTAGTGTTTGGAAAGGCATTTTTTAAGGTGACAGTAGTTAACAGATTTTTCTTGCTGGCTTGTCTCTCCTGGTAAGAAAGGGAAAATGTACTCAAATAGTACATGCATATATTGACTTTTTATTTCACATTATAATGTAAAATTCATGTTTTATTTCTTTTAAATCTATATTTAGGTTTATGTGAGGATACAGAAAAGAGTTGTTCATCTTTAAAAGAAGGAAAAATTCATTTTGATGTACTTGGAACTAACTTGAAAAGGGGTAAATATGTTTACAAAACAAATGCACAATATTTTGTAGACCTAAATAAAACCATGCCCCAAAGTAAATGAATCATAAAGGATAAATTTATTATTGGGAATTTAAAATACAAAAAGCTTTCCTTTCTTAACTTAAATATTTGAAATTAACTTAAATATTGAGGGTGCTAAAATTAATAGCAGAGATAATTCTGAACGAAGTAATTTTCTTTTTCTTTTTCTTCAAACTCTGGAATAAAAAAAATAGTAAGATTCTGAAATAATTTCTTAAAGCACCCTTTCTTCCTTACTAAGAATGTCATATTCAAAATAATTTAGCACCATAAAAGTTATATAATCATTCTGACATTCTTAAAAGGCAACACAATCATTTTTCATCAAAATGGATGAAGCATAGTGAGATGCATTAAAACTCAGATATTATCCCATTCAGCAATTCTGTGAACATTATGAAAAGTAAAAGCACCGTGGTAGATTAGACATCCTTGTGTCACAATAAACCAGGAGTTGTTTGAGAATGCTAAGCAGTGAACTCCATTAAGACAATTAATAACCGGGAAAACCCATATCTAGAGGACTTTCTGAAACTTAATGATTTAATAACAAGTAGCTGGAAGAGGGAGCCATGATTGTGCTTTAATGAGTTCCTTACAGCCTTAGGACTTAATCGTGGATTTATAGTTAGCTATCCATTGATACCTGTAGACTTACACTGTTTTCGCAGCCTATTAGTGAATTTTATTCATCAGCACAATTATATTCCAGCACTAGAATATTATATTTCAGAGGTTTGCAAACTTTAGTGTGCATCAGAGTTATCCAAGGGGCTTAAGTTAGAGATTCCTGGACCTCATCCCCAGACTTTCTGATTCAGTGGATCTGGGGAGAGGGTGGAGAATCTGTATTTTTAGTAAGATTGCCAGGTGATGGTGATGCTGATATTGATGGTTCTAGGACACTCTTCTGGTTTAATGACCTTCTAGTTTCTTTTCCAAAGGACAAGAGATACAGCATGATCAAAAATGTACTAATACTCAAGTGCATTGGGAAAATCTAAGCAATTACAGATTAGGTAAAGCTGTCAGTAGCACTCTAGCTAAAGGACAGATTTATGTGCTAGTTGCTGAGACTACCTACTCTAGCAGTTTCTGAATGAGAATCTCTTTAAGAGGAGACAAATTTCGTTCTTTCTGCCATATGCTACCCTGCCTCTCCCAAGTCAACCAACAGGCCTGATTTGACTTATCTGAGGGCCAACATTTCATTCTCAAGGAGGGCATTCTGACTTTAGCCATCTCTCTACATCAGCATTGTCCAATAGAAATAAAATCAATGTCACAAGTGACATTTTAAATTTTCTATTAGCTACAGAAAATGAAAACTAAAAAAAAAATGAATAAATTTTAACAATATATTTAATATAACCCAACATACCAAAACTAATAGCATTACAACATGTAGCAATATACAAAACTTGTTAATGGGATATTTTAAATTTTTATATCAAATCTTTAAAATTTGGTGTCCATTTTATACTTAATAGCGCATCTCAATTCAGATGCTAAATTTTCAGGGGTTTAGTTGAAAATGTAGTTTAAATGAACAATAATTTTGTTTAACGGAAAAATATTTAGAAAGCCTCCGGGGTTTTTATTTAAATTAAATTTAATTTAAACACACACACACACAAATCAGCTTCTCAGTCTTATTAGTCTGACAGTCATTTCAAGCTCCTAATAGCTACATATGGGTAAGTGACTACCATAAAAGACAGTACAATTCTATATATTTAACAACAGCATGGATCCATTTCTTTTGGCAGGAGACCTGGGAAGACCTAGGAACAAGTGACTATACTAAGGAATTTTTTGAGCCTCCAAAATAGCCCTTGTGTTTTACTGAATGTGGCAGAGGAAGAACTGCACGGCTTGAAGAGGAGCAAAACTCAATGATGTGATGTCACCAAGCCATAAGAGGAAGGACTCCATCATCTTTGATAATGCTGTTTGGTCAAATAATAAAGCATGGCTGAAAGCAGAACATTCAATGATCCATAACAATTAACCATTCTATTCATTATTATTAATTTCCCAAAGATTTCCATTTTGAGAACTAAATGGTATTCCAACATTAATATGAATAATTTTGACACTTCATTCCCTTGTGAAATAGTCAATTTATTTACAAATAAAGTTTTCTAAACTTTTTTACAGACTCCTTTGAAGGAATAACTAAATTACTTAAAATGTATTTCAATTTTAGATCATTTTCCATAAATGAGAAATTTACTTCAATTAAACTAATTTTAGAAATGTAAAAAAGAGAAGAGTAGGAATTTAAAAATAATACTATAATAGCTTTCATTGATAAGCTAATGTGTTTTCAACAAATTTAAGGCATTTTTGTTGACTTACTTCCCTGAAATACTTTAATTTTAACATTGGATTTAACTCTTCACTCATAGATGGTTGTTATCATCCCTGTTTCACAAATGGGGAAAATAACATAGAGAGTGTACTTTTCTCAAGGTCACACAGTAGTAAATGACCTTTTCTGACTGTGGAGAAGCCTATGCTCTTTCTACCACAAAATTCTGGTACCCTGAAATAACATAGAATTTCACTTTGTGAAGACCATTATTCATAGGCCAATAATCTGAGAACAGACATTTATACATGTTTCATTCTAATCAAAGACCCATCTCTGGAACCTTAGTGACTGAAGAGAACAATTTTTACGTTCGTATATAATTCACAGAGAAACACTTAGAACAATAAAGGAACAAAGGAATTTACTGGAACTTAGACCTAAGCTGAAGCTGCGCTTCAGATCAGTGGTGCTTTCTTTCCTTGTGTTCCCTTGCCTTCATGAGTTACAGAACCTATGGGCAATGACACATTGGGTAACATGCCAAGATGTCTCCAATCATCTCCAAAAAAATCAAGGAATTTTCCTCCAAACATATTTTAAAATCAAAGCAACTTCATTTTATGTTCACTCTCTCACCCTCAATTATACTCTTTCTGTGAATATGAGAATAGGAATACCTAAATTCCCATTCAATTTTCTCATCTCACTGCCTCAAAGAATTATGCAGATTTATAAAATCATTCTAAACTAACTCTAAGTTTAGGTAACTCAGTTTTAGGAAAAACAGCTTGTCTGTCCACATATAGTCTTCAATACAGGGGCTTCTTGATGAAGACAATAAAATGTTATTTATAACCCACAATTTTTTTTTGAGTTCTTACTATGTGATCTGTTTTGTAATACCAGAAAATAGTAGATGCCTTTGAATTGTAATTGACTCAAACTGTTACTGCAGTTTATAGATTTCCTTATCTCAGTAATTTATGGGTAGCAAGCAGGCAATTAGCAATAGTTAGTATTACTGTTAATAATAAAAAAAAAATGATCTGGCTGTCTAGTCCTCAAATTCTAGCCAGTGTCACAATTTGCACTGTGCTTTAGGGCATTCTCTTTAAGTCATCAATGGAAGAAATAATAGTAGACTGAGAAAATATATCTTGTCCTAATAAAGAAATGATACTTTGCATTCCATTAGGCATTCACACCACTGGCAATACTAGATGTTTGAATGAAATGTATGGTTTCAGTAAAACTACAATTGTGGGAATAAGCGATATTACTTTTTAATGAGGTCAAAGACATAAAAATGATAAGCTAGATTAACTCTTAAGATAAACTAAAGCTACTATCTTAACTAGCTGGTACTGACCATAATATAGATCACTATATTTTAATGATTTTCTATAAGATATTTTTAAACACACAGATTATATAGTGATCAAATTATAGGAAGTCAAGTTTCTGAAAACAAGGCTTATGGCTTATTTGCATTTGTAAAACCCAAAGTTTAACATTCCTTTGTAAGTTGAAAATAAAGAAGATATAAAGTGGAAAACTGATTTCTAAATAATTTATATAACATGGACCTTGAAACCATTTCCATTTATATTCTTCGCATTCATTCATCCATTATTTTTCCCTCCCTCTCTCTCTTCTTTCCTTCTTTCCTTCCTTCTCCCTTTCTTTCTTTCCCTCCCTCTTTCTTCCTTCCTTTCTTTTTTTCCTTCCCTTCCCTTTCTTTCTCCTTTCTTTTCCTTCCTTCCTTCCTTCCTTCCTTCCTTCCTTCCTTCCTTCCTTTCCTTCCTTTCAATAGATTTTATTTTTTAAAGCAATTTTAGGTTCACAGCAAAACCAAGTGGCAGATACAGCGATTTCCCTTATATCCCCTGACCCCACACATGCATAGTCCCCCTCTCCATTATCAACTTCTCCCGCCAAAATGGTACATTTGCTATAATTGATAAACCAACATTAATACATCATTATCACTCAGAGTACATGGCTTATATTAGGTTTCACTCTTAGCGCTGCATACTTTATGGATTCAGACAAATGTATAGTGAAGTATACCCACTATTATATTATCATAGAGTTTTTTCACTGCCCTATAAAATCCTCTGTGCCCTGCTTATTCATCCTTCCTTCCCCCTTAACCACAAGCAACCACTGATCTTTTTATTGTCTCCATGTATAGTTTTGCCTTTTCCAGAATGTCATATAATCGGAATCATACAGTATGTAACCTTCTCAAATTGGTTTCTTTCATTTAGTAATATACATTTATGATTCCTTCATATATTTTCATGGCATGATAGCTCATTTCTTTTTAACATTGAATAGTAGTCCATTGTATGGATGAACACAATTTATCTATTTACCTACTGAAAGACACCTTGTTTGCTTCCAATTTTTGATAATTATGAAAAGACTGCTCTAAATATCCACATGAAGATTTTTCTGTAAACATAAGTTTTCAGCTCCTTTGGGCAAATATCAAGGAGTACTATTGCTGGATCATGTGTAAGAGTCCTTAATTTTGTAAGAAACTACCAAACTGTCTTCGAAAGTAGTTGTACCATTTTGATTTCCTCTCAGCAATAAATGAAAGTTCTTGTTCCACATCCTCACTGGCATTTAGTGTTGTCAGTGTTCCAGAATTTGGCCATTCTAATAGGCATATAGTGGTATTTCTTTGTTATTTTAATTTGTATTTCCCTTATTTGCCATCTGTATATCTTCTTTGGCGAGGTACCTGTTAAGTGTCCGTGGGCCATTTATAATTGAGTTGTGTATGTCCTTATTGTTGAGTTTTAAGTTCTTTGTATGTGTTTGAAAAACACCCATTATCAGATATGTTTTTTGCAAACATTTCCTCTTAGTCCGTGGCCTGTATTTTCATTCTCTTGACTGTTTCTTTTGCAGAGTAGAAATTTAATGAAGTCTAGCTTATAAATAAAGCTTTATCAGATTGTTATTTTGGTGTTACATATGAAAAGTCAACACCAACCCTGAAGTCACCTAGATTTTCTCCTATAGTATCTTCAAGGAATTTTACAGTTTTTCATTTCACATTTAGGCTGAGATTCAATTTGAGAAAGTTTTTGTGAAGGGCGTAAGTTCTCCGTCTAGATTCTTCTTTCTTTCTTTCTTTCTTTTTTTTCCATATATGTGTCCAGTTGTTTCAGCACCATTTGTGGAAGACTATTTTTTTCTCTTTTGAATTATCTTTGCTTCTTTGCCAAAGATCCATTAACTACACACACACACACGTCTATTTCTGAGTTTTTTGTTCTGTTCCATTGGTCCATGTGTCTATTCATTTGCAAGTACTACACTATCTTGATTATTGTAACTTTATAGCAAGTCATGAAGAAGGGTAGTGTCAGTTCTCCAATTTTGTTCTCCTTCAATATTGTGTTAGCTATTCTGTTGTATTTTTCTTCCTTTTATTTTTTGACTTTCCGTATAAACTTTGTTTTTTTTAAGATTTTATTTATTTGAGATAGAGAGTGAGAGCACGAGCCGGGAGACAGAGGGAAAGGGAGAAGCAGGCTCCCCACTGAGCAGAGAGTCCAACGCAGGGCTCGATCCCAGGACCCTGAGATCATGACCTGAGCTGAAAGCAGCTGCTCAACTGACTGAGCCACTCAGGTGCCCCTCCATAAGAACTTTAGATCAGTTTGTTTATATCCAAAAAATAACTTGCTGGGACTTTGGGATTACATTAAGTATACAGATTAACATTGGGAGAATTGACATGTTGACAATATCGATTGAGTCTCTTTATCCATGAACATGGAATATCTCTGTTTATTTAGTTCTTCTTTAATATCTACTCTTTATTTTTCCAACAAATATTCAGTGAAGGCCTGATTTGTGTCAAACATTGTGTAATGCTTTGGATCTGTGGTGATAGTCTTTACCCCACAGAGCCTTTAGTATGGAAGGAATTCAGAAGGAGTTGATTAAATGAATTAATCTCTGAAGTAGGGCTGGGTTTTAAAGGGACATAAGACAAACTCTTATTTTTTCTTTATATTATATCGTTAGTTTGGACCTTTCTAAAACTACATTTTTATTATTTTTAAAATATTAATTTTTTTAACTTAGAAACTGCCAATTTTCAGATGAAGACCAGGACAAGAAGAATTATAACAATAGAGTACAAATTTTAACAGATTCTAAAAATGAGGTCTGCTATCTTATAATCTATTTCTTCAGTTTACTTCAATTTTGAAATGTGCCATACATACACATGCTTACACACACGTACATAAATATGTATGTGCATATTTATGTGTGTGTATGTAGATAGATAGACATCCATGCATCTATATAAAATAAAGAATCCAAATTATATTTTTCATAAGGTAATTTTGGAATGAATTTCTCCTCCTTAAGGACAAGCAGCTGTACAATAGAAAATAGCAGAGAAAAATGTTCCAGGTTGGTGAAGTAAAGGCAACTGGTAATTGAATTTTGTCTGAGATAACACATCATGCTAGTCCTAACTTGGGTAGTTCAGTGAGGGATGTTTTGATTAGCCAGAATTTCCTGATAGATTTTTCTAATGCACTAACAGTTGAATTTTACAGACAAATCTGAGTCAAGATTGAGACAGAATCATTTTTGAGATCCATCAACTGAGAATTAGTTTCACTTAAAGATGATTATTATCATTCACTAAGTAGTGATATAATACTAAATCATTATTAAGCCCTTTGTTATAAAAGAGAAAAAGTTCAAAGAAAAAAACATTTATCTGGCAACTGTCCCCACTCTTTTCTTGAGGTAATCTGAATAAGAGGTTAAAAAATTTGTATCAGCTTATGTAATACGTACTTTCATATTCTTTAGCTCCTTGTTCCTTGTGATATGAATTTACTAGGAACTAGGTCTTTAAGAAGATGTTATCCCTTTAATTTGCAACACTGAGAGATACTGGAATGACATTTTAGAAATTTTTGTTCTCCCTTTTCCCAGAATAAGGTCAAAGCTTTATTGAAATGCAACTTAACCTCACTGAAGGTAAAGCATTACTCAGTACTTATGATAACTATCAAGAAGATAGTTCAAGCTCATTTTCCTAAGAAACAAATATTGCACTTGTGTATCAGAAGCATATTTTGCTGGAGATATTTTGGGGAACATAATAAGATTAGTGGATCTTATAAGAATTAAAGCTTTATAAAAGTATCTTTTTTTAGGATACCCAAGATGATCCAGGTCTAAGTCTTTCATTCCATGTTAACAGTTTTAGATATTTTTAGGGTAGTAAATATATATAAGCAACAGATAATTTTCAAATTTTCCATGTTAATTGAGAGGAGCAGAGGTAATCTGGAACTAGAATAACATCAATTTATTTGATTTTATAGAAGTTTTTATAATCTTTTGATTGATAGAGATTCACAGATTTCAAAATTCTTTTGTAAACATGCATTCTCACCTATTCTTAATATAATACACATTTGTAATTTAATAACATCTGTAATATGTATGTATATAGTCTATATACTATAATACATCTATATACTATGATATTCATATTATAGTTGAATAAACTGAACCCAACAGAGGTTACACTTTTAATAGATTGATGATACAAAACAAGTTTATTATGCTGGGAACACATCTCTGAAATGGGAGAAATGTGGGTAAGGAAATCAAGACATGAAGTGGGTGTCAACAGAAAGTCTGTCAGGAATTTGTCATCATATCAGAGTTTACATGTTTACCACGCATAATAAAAACCAAATGAACTACGAAAGAGAAATGTTTTGTACTGAATTTAACTTGAGGGGGAGGTAAACTAACATTGATAGGAAACTCGTTATCTATGTTCATGTTTGCTTATCTCACCCATCTTTAGCCTTTATATCTGCTATCAGTCTCTGTTACCTAATGCCATCTAACTGATGCAAGATAATTTATGCCAGTAAGTTCCACTGTTGGGAAACTGGTGAGTAAAAGAACTATTTTTTTTTAATTTAAAACACTTAACAGACATGATTTTATGTGTGTCACTTTTCTTTTAATCTGCATATATCATAGCACAGAAAGTTGAAAATGTATTTAAATTTAGTTCTAAAATCTGATGCAATATGTGCCTCTAAAACTTAGTGTCCTAGTTTATCTTAAAATACAAAACCTTCCTTTCACAAATTTAAAAAAAATAGCATCTCATAATTTGTCAAATAACTAGTTATGCTAAAGGCCAAACCAACACCCACCCTTCCAAAATTAAGAATTAGCTCAAAATTTTTTTTTGATTTCAGAAGGTTTTTAAATTTTTAAATAAAACATTTAAAATCAATTTAATTTGGTATAATGAACCTTCAGAGTTGGTAGAAACAAATCTTATGATGAAAGACCCTTCTACAAAGAAAATAGAATATAGAATCTGGTTTTATCTCTTTGTTCATTTGAACATTAGAGTGTCATGTATTGATTACTACGAGGGGGGACAAGAATTTGAAGGCATGCATATTTCCATTTATTGTTTGTTAGACTTTGTCTCAAGAAGTATAAAATTTAGAAAAGTGTGTCTAGTAGGTAATCAGCATAGTCAGAAAAGTGCAACAAGGAAGACTGGAGAAAAGGTTGCACTTGAAAGTATTTTAAACAAATAGAAAAAAAAAAGTGATAAAATGGTCATGAGCCAAGACAGTGTGTATAATAACAAACAGTCAGTAAGGGGGGAGAGGAATGGTATATGCCAGGAGTTTTTGCAAATATTCTCATTTCATCCTTTTGGCAATTTTCTGAGGCAGGTTCTAGTGTTCCTGTATTAAAATTGACAAAGAGATACTAAGACTGTTGCCCAAGATCACATAGCTTATAAATCGTAGAGCTTATAAGATCTGTACCTAGCCCTCAGAAACCAAGTTCTTTTCATGTCATCATATAAATCCAGCAGCTTGAAAAATAAATTAATTGCAATCTTATTCTATAAATTAAAAAAGAACTTTTAGTACCTTTGTTTTGACCACTTAAAATAGGTGCTATAGGGGATAAAGTGCTATTCTTAATGAGTGCAAACTAGAAAGGAAAGATAAAATAATTATTATAAAACCATTATAAAATCAGCAGAGGATTAGGGGTCATCTTGTGTAGGACAGTTTAGAAATGTCATCCTTAGACAAACCATGAGAGACTCTTGATTCTGGGAAATAAACTGAGGGTTGCAGTTAAGGAAGTAGGTGGAGGGATGGGGTAACTGGATGATGGACATTAAGAAGGGCACACGATGTGATGAGCACCGGGTGTTATATGCAACTAATGAATCATTGAACATTCTATCAAAAACTAATGATGCACTATATGTTAGCTAATTGAATTTAAATTAAAAAAAAACAGTAATAAACATTCGGATTTCAAGAGAAAAGAAAAGAAATGTCCTTCAGAGGAACTGGGGATTTTCAGGAGTTCTAGCTAGCAGAGATGTCTTCAAAATTAGAAGACACTTGAACTGGAAAAACATGAATGAAAACTCAGAAACCTGAGTGCTTGTAGTTGTAGGGCAAGGATAGACTCCTCTAGAGAGGGTGGAGGGGTAGAATGCGAAGAAGTGAAAGATCAGAGAAGCTGGACCATTTCAAACTGCATGATCATGATGGGAAATCAAGTGAGGTGCTCATAAACTTCATATTTTAAACACAACAGGAAAATGAAAATAAATTATATGTAGTATGTGCAAATATTGTTTCAGCAAACTTCTTTCAAATATGTGAGTGTACAGCACAGTGTGTGTGTGTGCATGCCCACACACCTATGCACATGCCAGGTTACAATATAAAATATATATTTTTCTCTGGTCATGGTTAAAAAATTTGAAAAATTTCAGCCTGCACAATGAAGTTAGTTTATGAGAAACCTTGAAGTCTCAATAGAGACTTTATGGGAAGCAGAAAGAAATAGGAGGTTCTCCAATATATTTTTTTTTAACGACAGAAGTTGAGATCATACTGTCAGTCAAATACAAGATAATTCCAGTGAAGTTGAAATAAGCATTAGGCATTAGGAAATGGTACTTGACTATGGTAAAGTAATAGTTCCATAGGTCAGAATGGAGAAGTCAAAGTACAGATGAAATGTCAACAATGACAATAAATAATTAAGATCCAAAGACAGTAGAAGATGAGAATCAAATAATCAGAGGGGAAGAACACTGCAACATCAAAAAAAAAAAAATGAGAAAGGAGTGTGGCCTGGAGTATACTCTGAAGAAGGACAGGCTGACCTTGCAGTGAAAATATCTTTAATGACCTTTGAGAGTGCAGTTTCACTAGAATGTCTGGGATTCAAAGATTTACAGAACTCAAAGATGGAGAGAGTGATGAGGAAATGCAGAGAAAGGGAAGGCAGAAAAAAAAGCTAAGAATTCTTATGTGGAAAAGGGGGGACAAAAAAACAGAGAATAACCAATGAAAAAATAATAGATATCCTCTCTACCTCCCTCTGAAACTTAGGCAATATCTTTGCATGTTCAAAGTAAAAAAGAACAAGGACTGTGGAGACAGGGGATTGGAAATTTTGAAAATGAAGTTGGAAAGTATGGCAACCTGCATAGTTAATGTTAGAATGCTTTTCTACCAGAATCCAAGGAGGGACAGGGATAATTGACAGATGCCAACTTTCAGTTCAAAGAAAGGTAAGATAATCACGGATGAAAATTAAAGCCAATTTGCCTTCTTCTGCTCTGCCAGAAGACTTTCTCATCAGGTGAATATCTCTACTTGTGTATACACAATAGTATCTCTGAACAGTAGGGAAGAAAACTTTATTAGATGGCCTTTAAAATATCAGGTTGCCATCGGGGTGATTGGTGAGGCTCATTAAAACTTGGTGAAACTTCGAAAACCTTTAGATCAGTACTTTATGTCGATCATTCACTCTCTCCCAATTGTTGCTAAGAAAAGCCACAAATGAACTAAGAGACTTAATTAGTTCCCACCCACCATGAACCACTTATCACACTGCTTTACAAATGTAACAATTCATCCAAATTTCTCATCTGTCATTAGAAATATTTTATTTTCATACCTGTATTCTCTTTTACATTTTACACACCAAATATGACAGAAATATTTAATAAACCATGCCCTACCATTATTTAGAGCTTCTCAAGAAATCAGAGTTGCAGTGAATTGTCTTATCAGTAATATTGCCTATCTCTTTCAAGACTGCTCCGATAACTTCTAAACTCCATTTACTAAGAAACCTCTAAACAGACATGCTAGTGTGGTTCACAAAAATTCCTAACATTTTTTTCATTGAATAGCTGATATAGAGACAAACTCATGTGCTGCAATAACTCAGCTATAGTAAAAGAAATTGTGAATCATCCTATCAATACATTCTTGATAGAAAAATTCAAAATACAAAAACCTATTATTTCAGGTGTGGGTGGTATTGTCTTTTTACATTTCCTCCCCATAGGTAACTCTTCTCATCCACCTAACTATTCGTATAATTTTTCTATGGGAGTAGACCAAAAATTTAACACACCAAGCTTTGCTAATGGAGGCTTGCATTTAAGAATGAAAATCACTAAAAACTAGTTGTCTCCATTTCAAGAAATTTGGGAACCCTGGTATAACAACAGAATTCTAACGACTATTAAGAAATAATGTTGAACCTAGCTAATGAGTAATCATTTCCCCACATTCTAGACTTAAACCAATTAGGCATCCTAGTTATATACTGTTCATACTGAGAAAAAAATTCATATGTGTAATAAATAGTCTAAAATAACTAGGCATAACGTGATATTTGTATATGATATATATGTATTTAATAATTTGGTAATTATACCCATAACCATTCCTGTTAATAAAATTCCAAAATATTTCTGTGTACTTTGGTAAACAGCCACTGATCATGGCCCTTTTGATGCTGCCCACCCTACCTTGCATCAGACCCTATAGACTACCACATGATCCAGCTACTACAGGATTATTCCTGGCACATGGGGGCCTCCAGGAATGTGCTCCAGCATATGTTTAGCTGGCTCCCTGCTTTTCTGGGAAGTAGTCTTTCCTGGCTGGTGGTCTGTTTGGTCTAAGTCCCGTGTCTTACAGATTGATTAATATTTCACTTCTCTTCTCATATAAGTAAAAAGAAAAAAAAAAAAACCCAGCCAGATCATTGTTATGATTCCCAACCTTAGAATCCTTTATTTTCTTAAATACCATACATGCATTTTAGCGGCAGTTATTCTGAGTTTTAATTAGTTTCTAATCAAAATGAGTAATAAGATTTGTATTGGAAGCTACTTCAATAATGATTCCTTCCTATATTTAGATTTCCCAAATACTGTGTACTACAACATAACAGTTAATGAGAAAAACTAGATTATTGAAATATTACATTATAATAATTTCCTCCCCTAATTATCATTTAGGAATTAAAGGAAAAAATGATTTGGAAAAAAGCAAGCCACAGACACCTAAATCTTTGAATGAAATAGATAACATGACTCTCGATACTATTATTTTTTTGAGGCAGAAAAACTCAGCAGAACATATATACAATTAAGAAGTTAAAGACATTATCTACCAAATGAAGGTGGAGGCTAATGGAATTGTGTATTTTAAAACTCTCACCAAACACTTATCCTCTCAAGAGATGGAGATTTAAAAAAAATGAATGTTTCATTATTTTCCACAATTGGGCAAATTAAGAATGCAATCAGCAGGGCAGATCATGCAGGAAGAAATTATCATTAACTGGGGTTTCTTTAATTGTCCCACCACCAGTGTCCTCTTAGGCACAACTGGGAGCCAGAAGGGCAAAGATGATCATAGTTTGTGCCATGGTGGTGCTTCAGATAGAGAGTAACCTCCAAGGATTGTATTCAATTTCTTTTTTTTTTTTTTTAAGATTTTATTTATTTATTTGACAGAGATAGCCAGCCAGTGAAAGAGGGAACACAAGCAGGGGGAGTGGGAGAGGAAGAAGCAGGCTCCTAGCGGAGGAGCCTGATGTGGGGCTCAATCCCATAACGCCAGGATCACGCCCTGAGCCAAAGGCAGACGCTTAACGACAGCGCCACCCAGGCGCCCTGTATTCAATTTCTGACACTATACTCAGAAAAACACACAAACTCAAGAATGTACTGTCCTCGTTTAATTTTTTTTTCTCCACAGTGAACATGAATTGTCTTCATGGCACAGCTAAGCCTGAATGATGTTAACATTTCATATAGAAACAAATACAAACATTTTCCGAAACTATCTGCAACAGCTCATTATCCAAAACTACCTGCAAGCGCTCATAAAGCCAAATAAGTCAGACTCACCAACTTAAACAGATTTATATTGTTTCATTTCTAATGTCCCTGTAGATGCTCTCTGAGATGTGAATTCCTGTCTTAGAATATTGCAGCATCATTTTATGGCAAATAGTGATGCCTTACTATTTTAATATAGAGTACAATAGTACCATCCCTTCTCAAGGGGCTTAAATCAATTTATAGATTCATTCACTTCATGTATTATATTGGAAAAAGAAAGTGTCATGAAAGGTTGTTTAAAAAGCACCAGAAGAGCAAATGAAATGCTCAATAAGGAAATACAAAGCTATATGATTGTTCAAACTCAGTGAGAAATGCTGACTTGAAATTCAGGCAAAATGTTCCTCATCTTCAAGAAAAAAAAACTAAATCTTTATTGGTACTTGTAAGAATATTGCTTATTTGAGAGCATGAGCAAGAAGACAATGCTTTCACTGTATAATGGGAAATCAGCCCTATTTTAGAAACTGGAAGCTATGGGCCCTAGCCGATGCCAAGTGAACTTGGGCAAGTTGCTTGGCCTTGGCTTCTACATTTGTAAAATAAGGGTTGTTGAAAGAAAGAAGGAGAAGGAGGTGGGAGAGAGGGAGGAAAAGAGGCAGGCAGGAAGGAAGCTGGTTAGTTAGCATTAGTTAGTAGCATTTGGCTGCTACTCTGGGACAGGAACCATTCGCCCACTTCCTAAAAGTATAATATTAGGGTCCCAGTTCCTTACTATGCTAAAATTTTGTGATTCTGCGGCATTTCATGTTTAGATAATATTGTTTTAAATTGACTCAAGGGTGGCAATGCCATTATCATCATAATCTGGTTTTCCATGAGGCTTACTGTAGTTACTTCACCAAAGAGATGAGGTGTGGAAGGCAAAATAGGCCCTAATTATTAGCTTCTACTTTTGAAAAGGTAAATCTGTTGTTTGGAACAAAGACCTGTTATCTATAGAGGGTAAGTTCTTTCATCTGTGTAACTGTCAATATATGGCCTCACACAATAAGGTATAATGAATTCCAGTGCTGCCACCTTTGTTACAGAGACAATTAGGGTGTCCTGTTATCCATTATTCATCACTCTTGCCTTAGCTCCAAATAGAACAGCAAACAGATCTAAGGAATAAATATTCTTCACACTGAAGAATTCATCCTTCTAGGATCATGGTGTCTAGTCTCAGATAACCTTCTTGAACTAGTGCTTGTCGAGATTTCATGGGCATGTTTTCTTTTGAGGACAGAAAGCAGCATTCTTTCTTTCTCACTCTCTCTTTTTCATGTATATTCTTCTTTCTGTTATTCCCTTATTGCCTTGAGGCAGTTTTCTTACCCTACTCACTTTCCACTACAGGCCTATGCACATGTTTTCTTTGTACTTCACAGTTTTGTTTTTCCACATATATTCCTCCACCCTCCATTTCTGTTTCTGTTTTTTGCCTTTTCCAATAACTGATCAGCAAATATGAACTTTGTCTTTTGTACTCTGAAAACTACATTTTTTCCACACGAAGTAATCTCCCCAAATATTTCAAATTTAAAAACCAGATCCTAAACTAATGTTTACTACAATTAAAGGAGAGGATATATCTCATTCTCTAACTTTTCTAAACATGTTGGTTCAGTTTATAATTAGAGGAACAGAATTGCCAAAATGAAGCCTCTGTGTAAAGTAGTGAAGTTTTATTTATTTATTTGTTTGTTTGTTTATTTATTTATTTTAAGATTTTATTTATTTATTTGACAGCAAGAGACAGAACACAAGCAGGGGGAGTTGGAGAGGGAGAAGCAGGCTCCCCACTGAGCAGGGAGCCCGATGCGGGGCTCGATGTGGGGCTCGATGTGGGGCTGGATCCCAGGACGGTGGGATCATGACCTGAGTTGAAGGCAGACGCTTAACAACTGAGCCACCCAGGCGCCCCTAAAGTAGTGAAGTCTTAAAGATTCCAAACCAATAAAAGTAATCAGAAGGAAAATATTAAAAAATGAGAACATGAAACTTTTTCCCAATAAAGGTGTTGAATAATCTTTAGTGGTTTATCACATGACAAAATAATTTGGATATAGTTCAATTCTCATTATGATTAATGTGAGCAAACATTCTGTCATTAGAAAAATCTTGTAAAGTAATGCAATCGTAAATGCACTAAGTTTCAGATGTGGTTTAGAACTGATCTTAACCCATTACACATAAAGAAAAATAAAAGAAAGTAAGAAACACAAGAATTGGGTCAGAATGCCCTGATGCATTATGCATTCTTGAAAGCAAAGGGGGCACCAAGGGATGGCCACTTAGCAAAACTAGTTGTCCTTTATGTCAGTCTCAAATGAGTAAATAAAACGTTAAGTTTGCATTGCAAACACATCCGTTTCAGCTCTAGTAGCCACAAATAAACTTTTCTTTAAAGACATTTATCAATTTAATCAACACCATCTCTTGGGGACAGGTATATTAATTTCAATATAACCATACATTTAAACATGCTATCTTTCAAAGAAAGCTGGGTCATTCTAGATTTCAGTATTTTGGTGAAGAAAAGATGTATCTGACCACATGAGCAACATGTATGTAACTTTTGGATTATGCAACTGATTTCCTCATAACTTTTATTCTCTAGATTAAAAAATTCTAGTTAGGAATCTGTCCTACCAAAGAAACCTTTTCTACCATCCTATTTTATTCTTTCCTCTCACTTATTTTATTTTAGTAGAACTCTTTGGATCTGCATCTAATAACAACAACAACAAAAAATGACTCTCATTAAAATTGTCTTTTCTGCGTTACCCATAATAGAATCTTGAAAACTACAAGCAGAAATCAATAGGGTACCCTACCCTGAAGGGCTCACAGATTACTGAAGATCCATTTGCCACTTAAAAATAAAAATAATGCCCTTAAACAAAAGTGAGATACCATTTACTAATATAGGAAAGAATTAAATGCAATCGGTTTAGATACAGTTTTAAGAGCATGAAATACTGGATTTAAAATTATGAATTACCACTGTTACCAGGGGTGAAAGTAGATAGAAAATAGGCCAACAAAACAATACACTTAGTACCTTTGAGGCATTGCTAAAATCTGAGAGGCCACTGGGGAAAATAAACAAAACTAGCTGCTAATCAAATGTGTAACTCTTATTTCCTAATCATGAAAATAAATCCTGGTTAGTATTTCAGGATATTACTAATGTCTTTCAACTTTGAAAAAGACAGAAAATGAGTCATTAGTTGTAATTTTTGCTGCTATGATGAAAATTCAATCAGCAGAATATTACATATAATGCTAATTCCCCAAACATGAAAGTAAATGCCCAGAATTTAAAGCATGTATTTCCTTTGATGCATTTATTTAAGATACTAAAGTCTATGTAACGATTGTATGGTTACAGAAAAAACTATCTGACTCTGAATGTAAATACTGACTTTATTACATTCAGGAAAATGTATATAGAGTGAAATGCAAATCTAAGTATACAGTTTGTTAAGTTTGGACCAATACAGAGAATCATATAATCAACACACCAATCAAGATCAACTGTTTCCATGTGCTCCCTTCCAGGCAATTCCTACTTCCCCCACCCCATAGACAACCACAGTTTTGATTTTTATCACCATAGATTAGCTTGTTTTTCCTAATCTTGAACTTTATATAAATAAAATTATGCACTATTTATTGTTATTTATGGCTTTTTTTGCTCAACATGTTTTTGAGAATCATTTATAATGTTCCTCCTTCATATTAATAGTTTATTATTGTTTATTGTTGATCAGTATACCATTGACGGCTATACCACACTTTAACTGTTCGCCTGTTGATGAACACTTAGGTTATTTGCAGACTTGAGCTATTATAAATGAAGCTATTGCAAACATTTTATACAAACCATTTTGCAGACATATATTCTCATTTGTCTTGGATAAAGACCTACCTAGAAGAGGAACTGCTGGATCTTAAGGTAGGTGCACGTTTAATTTTAAAATAAAACACTAAACAGTTTTCCAAAGTATTTATACCATTTTATAATCCCACTGGCAATGTATGAAAATCTCAGTTGCTCCATATCCTCACCAACATTAGATGTTGTCAGTCTTCTCATCTTATATATTCTGGTGGGTATTAAATAGCATCCTACTTTGGTTTTAAATCCTATTTCCCTTTTCATGTGCTCTTAAGGCCATAGTGTATTTTTCTTTGGTGAAGTATCTGTCTATATGAACCTTTTGCCCCTAATTTTTACTTGGGTTGTTTGTCTTTTCATTACTGATTTGTAGACATATACATATATTTATTACATTGTATATGGTATATATACACATATATTTAAAATATGATTCCTTAGTCAAATAAATGCATTGGTGACATTTTCCTCTCAGTCTATGTTAATTTTCATGTTCTTAATGAAAGTTTTTGAAATACACAAGTTTTTAATTTTGATGCTGTCCAATTTGCCATTTATCATTCTTATGGATAATGCCTTTTGTATACTTTCTTAGAAATCTTTGCTCACTCAAAGTTACAAACGTTTCTTGTTGTTTATTTCTAAATATTTTATAAATTTAGCCTTTATGTTTAGGTCTGCAAGCCATATCAAAATAGTTTTTGTGCACAGTTTAATGTAAGGGTCAAGATCTACTTTTTTTCCATACATTTTCTCAGTTAATCTAGCTCATTTATTGAAAAGACTGGCCTTTCTCCCCGTTGAATTAATTTGATGTTTATCAAAAATCAATTAACTATATATGTGAGGATCTATTTATGGACTATTCTGTTCCATTGATCTACTTAATTACACGATATGCCATACTGCATCATCATGATTACTGTAGCTTTATAGTAATTGTTAAAATCAGGTGGTTAGAACTCTCCAACTTTGTTCTTTTCTGTAATTGTTTTGTCTTTTACACACCCTTGGCATTTTCACATACATTTTTGAGATAGCTTTTTACTTTATACAAAACAATCTGCCATATTTTGGTTAAGATTGCAGATCGATTTGGGAAGGGTACACGTCTTTACAATATTGAGACCTCCAATTCATGAATATGTAGTATCTCTGTATTTACTTATTTGCTCCTTAACTTCTCTCAATAATATTTGTAATTATTTTAATGTAGATGTTTTGCATGTTTTTGTGAAATTTATGATATTGATGCTGATTTTAAGAGTATTTTAAAATTTAATTTTCTAATTTTTTGTCAAACCATGTAAAAAAGGGCAAGACAAGTGATGAAAGTTAACATCAATAATGGGACAAACTAACATTAGGTGCTTCTGGTAATGCTCTGAAAAGGATACAACATGATTTATATTTTATACATAACACAAATCCATAACTTGAATTGAGTTATGACAATTTGCCAACCAAATTCAAACAGAACATTCTACAAAACAACGAGCCCATAGCCTTAAAGAATGTCAATGTCAGGAAAGACAAGAAAGGCTGAGGAAGTCATTCAGTCATCCATTTAAAGGAGGCTCAAGAGACCAGACACTAAACTGCAATGTATGAGACTGGTTTAAATCCTGAATTGTTAAAAACTAAATAGCTAAAGAGCGATATGGGGACAATTGCCAAAATTTGAAGGGTATATTAGATAATAGTATTGTATCAATGTAAAATTTTCTGAATTTGATAATTAAGCTGTAGTTACATAAGTGAATTTTCTCATTACTTGTGGATAAAACATTGAAGTATTTAAGGATTAAGGGTCAAGATCTGTGAATAAAATTTTCAAGTATCTCAGCAAAATAAGTAAATAGACATAAAAGAGCAATGTGTATATGTCACACAGAAAATGGAGAGAGAGAGAGAAAGCCAACGTGCAACTTGTAAACAATAGCTGAATCTATATTATGGTAATACAAGAGTTCACTGTAATATTTTTGCAACTTATCTGTAGGTCTAAATATTTTCCAAAATAAAAATTTTAATTAAAGTGATCATATGATCACTTCAGAGTCAGACATATGAATCTTTCCTATAATTTTAAAAGAATAATGTTAATCTGGGTGCCATTTGAAAGACAGGAATGCATTTTGCTTTCTAATGCCAAAGCTTTCTGCCATGTCCTTCCAGCTCATTATGCTTTGTTGGAGGACACCTTTGGAATAAGGAGTTAAGAAAGAATGCAGGAGAAGGGACAAAAAGAAATCGCTCCTAAACCAAGAATATATGCTGTTCTTTCCTGTGACTACATTAAGGCTAAACTGAAAATAATGCTGATTTGAAAGCCGTGTGTGTTTGTTCCATCCTAGTTCATTAAGGGGGGGGGGGGAATTTTAGCCAAGAAATATCATCACCCACAAAAATGCAACTTCCATTCCCACATATAAATCAATGTATTTATTCAGGTGTTTCTTTATTCCATGAACTTTTATTTAGCAAATATAAAGTGAATGAGACTCCTCAGATGGACAGGAAAACAGAGCAGTGTGGAGGGTGTTATTCCCTATTATCTCCATTTATTTTGCTCACACTCCTCTGGTAATGTTTTATCATGGGCAATGACCTCAACAACCAACAGTGTTTTAAAAAAAGACAGCTAGTTGAATCTGGAAGGAAAAACGGACTTTTTTTTTTTTTTTTTTGAGAGAGAGAGACAGAGATAGTGACAGAGAGCATGAGTGGGGAGGAGAGAGAGAAGCAAGCTCCCCACTGAGCAGGGAGCCCAAGGTGCGGGGCTGGATCCCAGGACTAGGGGATCATGACCTGACCAGAAGGCTTAACCAACTGAGTCACCCAGGCACCCTGGAAAGAAGGACTTTTATAATTACTGTTATTCATAGTTGTTATTTGTTGTTGTTATTGTTGTTTTTCCTTTATGGATTATGGCACTGCAAAAGCTAAATTTGTTTATAAACCCAATTTTCTCATTCAAAAATGACTTCTTTTATGTTTGTATTGGATCTGGAAAAATACAAACAATTTGAGATACTAGTTGTATCATTTTTGCTTAAATTTCCTATGAAAAACAATGCCTTACTCCTTAATTTTGATTTTTTGATAATTACATCTTTCTCTTTAAATCTGGAAATATCAACTTCCACTTAAACTCATGAGAACTAATAAGTTTAGTGTGTACTGCAAATCTGAACGAATGAATGAATGATTTTTTAAATTGCTTTTATTAGAATTTAATAACTTTCTGCTTTAATGCTATCTGGCCCAACTTCTCTGGGGTTGTTCCTCCTACTTAATACATATCCTTTAGGCAACAAATTGTACACACAAGGGAAGGCTAATTATATTACAGGATTACAAACAGACTAACACACACACTAAGGCCTGACAGAGAAGCTGGAAAAAAGATGGTTGGTCACACACCCTGTACACACCCATGCTTTAACAGATTCCAAGATAAAGATCCTTTATAGGATCTCTGAGAGTCAGAGGTACCTTATAAAGGACTGCTGGCATTCAACAATGAACTCAGTTTCTTTACTTTTAGTCCATTCTGCTGTCATGACTCACTGTGGTTCACAAAGTGGCTGATGTTAAGTCCTTTACTAAGAACCTTCAACATGGTATTTATAGAATGATTCATTTGTAGTCTTATTTCAAAGAGGTCAGCAGGTGCAACATATTCTTTGGAGGAATTCTGACTCATTTCGCCAGATCGCAAGATACTGTCTCTGTCTACACAGTAAGCATTTTAGGCATCACAAGAATGAGTGGCTATACTTTTAAACTCACTACTTTCAGACACCTACAAAATGTTCATGAAAAGTCTGCACTATAGAATGGCATACAGTTTGAAAACCTGATACACAGTGCTAGATATAGGTTGTATTTAGAGTGTTCATATGTCCAGTTTGTCTGGACAGTTCTGGATTTTTCATGTTCTCCTGGTATAATTATTAATTATATTTATAATATATAATTATTGTAATAACTTCTCCTTTTATTTTAAAAAGAATCCTGCTTCGAAAACAAATTACATGGTCACCTCAGCTATACTTGGGCATTTATATCCATATGTTTTTTTCAAATCAATAGGTTTCAATTAATTCCACATTTTTGCACTAAATACGGTATTTCTTGCTTCCCACTAAGTCCTAGGGGGAGGAGGGGTGGACTGAGCTTACACCGCATTGTGACCTGAACTTTCTCTTTCAAAACACACAGGTTTCTAGAATACCATTATTGGAATTGGTTGCAATGTAACTGAAAGGCATCTGTACACAAGAGTGCAAGTTGCCCAGACTGCTGACATTTTCAGGGCAACCACACCTAAAACAAGTTTCAGCATTTCAAAATAGGTCTAAGAATAAATTGTGCAGAATTTGAGGCCATAATCTCCAAGATAAAATCTCTGAGATTTCACAACTTAAATTTTTAAGAAATACTGTTGATTTCTTGTTTTACCTATTGACATCAAAATTTGGTTCACATTTTTTATTCAGTCACACATACAGCTCTAAGTTTCTTTTTGAGCATAACGCTCACTGAGCATATCAACTTAATATGAATTTTTATTTCTTTTCACACATTTTCTTTTCTTGTTCATATTATTTTATTTGTTAACAATCACATTACACTTACTGGGTACCAGGAGCAGTTGTAAGTGCTTTTACAAACACGGACACATTTAGTCCTTGCAAAATCTGTAAGATAGGTTCTACTATTACCAGAGTCTCCACTCATGATGATGAATCTGAGGACAGGGTAGTTAGGTAGCCTGCAGAAGGTCATACAATGTATATGTTCACTAATTAGACCTAGGCAACCTGACTCCAGAGTCCACGATCTTAGCCACTATGTTATGTTCCCTCTTTATCATCCTTTCCAAATAAGCAAGAGATGACTTCTACTTTATTGAAGAAATAATTGGCAGATCAAATGGTTCAGAGAGTTTGTCTCATGTTTAATGAATTTATTTATTTATTTTTTTATTTTTATTTTTTTAAAGATTTTATTTATTTATTTGACAGAGAGAGAGACAGCCAGCGAGAGAGGGAACACAAGCAGGGCGAGTGGGAGAGGAAGAAGCAGGCTCCAGTGGAGCAGGGAGCCCGATGTGGGGCTTGATCTCAGGACCCTGGGATCACGCCCCGAGCTGAAGGCAGACGCTTAATGACTGAGCCACCCAGGCACCCCATGAATTCATTTATTTAAAGAGATTATTTGTTGAGTAGTTACTTTTTATAAGGCACTGAATTAGGCAGTGGGGAAAGAGGTGAATTTATTTCTAAAACACCAGAGGCAGGTGTTTGTCTAACTGCATTTAAGAAAAGAAGATCAGAAACCTCGAAACTTAAAACATTTACATGCTTCAAATCAAAAAACAGTTCATACTTTCCTGTCAATATAGGACTTAACTCTACAGGTGTGTACAGTGTGGGTGTCAGGGCCAACACACGGGCAGGAGGCATGCCCAGAGGGGTCCTGGAGTTCTGAGGATATAGGCTCTGAAAGAAGACAACCTGCCCTGAAATTGCAGCTGTGTTACATACTATTTGTGTAGCCTTGGGAAGTTTATTGACTTTATCTTTTCAATCTGTAAAATGGGAACACCTACTTCATAGGAAGTTGTGAGTATTAGAGAAAAATGAGATTTTAGAGGAGTTCTAGCACATTGAAATGTTCAATAAATGATAATTAATATTACTTAAAATGCTCCAAGTGCATTACCCAGCATTGCCACATCAGATAATTTCACAAGCCCAGTCTTTACCCACTAGCAAGATACCAGTGTGCATGAATGTAAACAGACTAAAGTCAACAAAAAGAACACCAATCCAGGATCTGATTTTTCACTTAAGTTATGCTTAAACTAGTTGTGAAGATGGGCAAGGGGTGATTATTTCAATTCTGGAACAATGGAATTAGTAGGAAGGAGGCCTGGTTAAAATATTCTGACGTCATTACTTAAAAATTTTTTTTTCTAATTTTGTTAGTATATGTTTCTTGGAATCTTTAACATAAGTTAGCACATATAACTTCTGCTGGAATGAAAATGAAATGTCTGGAATTTCTTTTGTTTGTGTTCTCCAGGTAAATCAACACGCAGCTAATGTAATTAAAATGTACGGCTTCATCTTTATTCTTTATATTTTAATTTTTAAGTTCTATGACCTCAGATATTCTAGCTAAAATCTCTAAGCCTTCTATTCTGAAAAAGGTGTTTTTAAATGTTATTAACAATTTTTCAAATGCCATATGAGAAGTATTTATGAAAATACTCTTGCCTATTCTTTTACATTCCAGATTAAGTTTCATTAACTGAGCTGTAGCTCAACCAAATATTTTTAAGAATGATATTATAAAACTTACTTGGTAAAGATTTAGAGAAATAATCAGTATCCACTAGACTTAAAAAAATTAGATTAATAACAAAAAATATTAACAGAACTCTTTTACATGAAGTATTCTCCGGAGGGAAACTGATCATTGAAGGTATTGGCATCCTCGAAGGAGCAAATAATTAAAACAGAATGTTGTGCAACTCACACTGTACTCACACTGTTGTGAATATATTTAAAATAATGAATGTTGGTGGGTATGAAATTTCAGTAGGTCACCCTCTGCTCACTCTGGAAACATGAACTGCAAAGAAACAAGTCCTGCAATTGTAGAGTGAGAACTGAGTAGCAGCCAGCTAATAGGACAGTCGAGGCTGTGGATCATTAGTGGTATTTTTGTGTAGTCCTTCATTCAGGGAACAAATTCAGAGAAGAGCAATCTGGGAATCCATAAATCCTACTGAGCATTGGTTAAGTGACATTCATTATAAAGAACACCTAGAGGGAAGACCCGAGAATTGAGTCACAGCTACAAAGATCAGGTTACCTGAGCTCTGCATGTCTTGGTGAAGTAAGGCAGCCTAGGAAGAGAATGATCTTTGTCTGCAGTCATTCTGGTAGTATTATATTGGATAAAGTTACAGGCTTATCTACTACTATGTTGAGTTTCTGTCATTTGTATATTTCTCACATATTATTGCGTATTTTGAGCATTTAATGTCATTTATGGTTTATAAGTACATTTAGTTTCTGTTACATGGTATCTCAGCTGAATGTTTATTATTATGAGTTCACTACCTTTCATGTCTGTCACTTTGAGTCTAAGCAAAACTGTAAATATTTTAATATGTGTAGCTATATGTACATAAATTCAGATGCAAACTACCAAATAAAAACTCTTCTCATTAATCAAGATTTTCATTGTTGCTTACATAGATAATACAAGATACGAAATACTGAAAATAACTTCAAATCCAACTTATTCCAAATAGAAAGGACAAAATGTTCACAGAATGCTGCTAAGTAGTCAATAATTAGTACTAGTTTCTGAATGTGAGGCTTGGAAAACAATCGGCAAGTTACTGAAATGAAAATGTGAATGTGAAGAGCCGTTTTTGGAAAAGTGACCCTGGTGTGGGATGAGGGTCTAGTCTGCACAACCTACTCTGAGAGAATTCCATCACTCCCTAGGTTTGGCAACACTGAGCACTATTTTCTTTAAAATGAGAAAATAAATTGCCTCAAATATTTTCTACATGTATTTTCCAATAAAGATTGCAGGTTAAATTCAGTGATGAAACAATAAGATACATGTTTTATTGGGTCAACAAAAATTTAAAAGAATGCCCATCTTTACTATGCACAGTAAATGGCAATTAGGTGCACCATCTTCGAAGTAGAATTTGAAAAGAAGTACTAAAAGTTTTTAAGATACACATACTATTTTACCCAGCACTTATACCTCTAGAAGTATACACTAAGGGAAACGACAGCACAAGTGTGCAAGAGAGGCTCTTTGTATGTGTTTACAATTGTGAAAAGTCAATAATAATAAAGTATTGTTGTTAATACTTTACTTCCTTTAATGTAATACTTTGTGAATATTCAAATAATTTATGCACGGTCCATGTGTTAAACGTTACATAATAATTTCTGAGTGAGAAAAACAGGCTACAGTTTGGCATAGATACTGCTGTCCTGGTCTTGTCAAAGAAAACGAAAAGCATGAGTGTGTGTGTGTGTGTGTGTGTGTGTGTGTGTGTGTGTGTGTGTGTGTAGAAAATACACTTATTTTTTTAGGTGCAAGATTATAGGTCTTTTTATTTCTATTTGTTCTCTGTATTTTCTAATTTCTTGACAATAGAGTTAAATCACTATAAGAGAGAGCAGAGATATGAAGTCCTTGTTGAGGTGGTGAAATCCTGTTTCAGGGACGTGACTGATGAAGTGTCTGCTGATACCAAACAGGCCTTACCATCTCGACTTATGACTCTGGGTTTGGGGAAAAGAATGAAACGCATTGGGAAACCAATGTAAGTATGAGGCTGTTTTCAGTGTTTAGAAAAAGACTACAGAAAAAGACATCAGAACAATGGCAAGGATTTGTAAGTATTTTCACTCTGCATATTTGACTAAGGACATCCAGGGAAGGCTGGGATTGCTTCAAACATGCATATATTGTCATAAGAACATGTAGACATGTTGTTTCTTTTATTGACTTGAAGATGTCCTATCAGAATCAGCTGACTAGGTAGGCATTAAAGATCTATCTGGACTGCCCTTACCCCTTTACCTCTCTCCTTCTAGGCTAACCAAAGAAGGGTGATTAGTTGTTAAGTCTTTTCAGGAAGAGCTACAGGTTAAGTATTAGAATAAATTGCTTCATAATATATAAACCACATGGCAGCAAGTTATTAAGTTAGTTAATAAACAATGTAGGTTTGTTAATTTTTACAGTCCTCACATCTAGCAAGACGACTGGCACAGGATGTTGAATGAATGAGACTTCTCTAAAATATGCCACCTGACCTTCTCATTGGTAATGGGCATATCCCTGTGTTCTTTTAAATTTATTTATTTATTGCTCTCTCTCCATTTCCTTTTCTTTTTTTAAATAAGTGCCTTAACAAAAAAGCCCTTCAAAGAGTTCAACACTGAGTGGAAGAGACAGACATAGAAACAAATTATTACAAGATAATTTCCTAAGTGTTCTGACAGAGATAAGAAAAAAACGTTAGAAAATGTAGACAAGGTTGCCTGAGGGCTTTAGAGAAGACCAGGCACAGGAGAGGATGGTGGCCTCTGGACAGATCTCAGAAGCACAAGAGAGCAGGGTGTGCAGCAGAAACGGAGACTGATATTTGGAACCAAGATGAAAAAAATTAAAGGTGTTTTAAATAAACCAGACACTCTCCACACCAGTAAATTTATGAATTTCCCTTTTAAATACTAGTGGTGAATTTTGCCAAATCACATAATTTTTCCAGGAAACAAAACTTTGTTGTGGGAGGAAGTGGATAAGAACACAACAGAGCATCCACACTGAATCACACTACCATATGAGTTTTCTTCCGAACTTCTTAGATAAGGACTAGATAAATAGTAGTTGAGTAGCCCTAACTAAAAATGTCCCCCAAATCTAAATTGACCATATAATTTACAGTTCCAAGTGGGGAAATTTTTAAGAGGAAAAAAGAGTGCCATTAATAATTATGCAAAGATTACAAGCATATACTAACTATCCTCATTCTACTGTAATTGAGCATCCTACCAGATAGAGATACCTTTCGAATGATACAGTCCTGTTTAAAATACAAAACACCTAAGATAAAGCTTGCTTCATTCACTTTTTGGTGCGAATTAATAAATCAGATTCACACCTCAGTTAATCAATAAGAAACCATAATTAAGAACTACAATTAGAACATAAAGTATGGAATAAGTTGAGGTTTAAAAAGTGTACCATTTAGAGGCAATGAAGTTTGCAAGCATAGACAAATTTAGATTTTAAACTGATTTCCACTCTGGTCTGTGATCATCAGTACTTTATTTAACTTCTCTGAATGTCAATTTAACCTGTAAAATGGGATAATATTTATTCCCAAAGCTGTCATGAAAATCAGATAAAGTAATGTCTATAAAAAGCCAGTCACAAGATTGGAACTCAATTAACATTAGTCCTTTGGGAGAAGACTAATAGGGTGGAGGGCTATGGTCTATGAGCTACAACCATGGAACTTAAAACCCAGAGAACACATCTGTGTGTATAAAGGACCTAAATAAATATGTAGTTCAAGATCAGCCGATTAACACTATTAAAGAAAATGGATGGTGCATATAATCAGAAGAAATTTTAATGAATTTAGCTAAGGGAAGTACATGGGAACCTGATGAAAAATTACTTATATAATACATAATGTTGCACAGCTCTGACATTGATTTTTACTGAATTGATGTGATCTTAGTATATTAAAAAATCTAAGGATTATGATTTCAATATATGATCTAACACAAATGGATTTTTATTTTTTCAATATAAATCCTTATTTAGTTTGTCCTAGATTTTATTCTTTACTTGATCTTTGAGATATTGGTTATGAAACCACCACTAATTTTATACTTTAATTTTTGTCATCACACCTATCATCTTGGGTCATTAGTACAGTTTCACTGATTAGAATTAAGAACGGTGTTCTGAACATAAAGGTCAAAAGTCAGCATGAGAAGCAACAGCCATTCTGAGTTGTCTTGAACCCATGCAGTTATTACATGTTTCTCAAAACCAGTATTTCCAACAACATGAAACAATCAATGTCATATCAAAACAAAAAAACCAGACAAATAGAAGCATTCCCAATGATCCTCAGGAAAGAAGAAGAAACAGAACAGGAAGAAAAAAAATCCCAATAAAATCAGCAAAGGTGAGAGTCCACCTTCTACCACAATGTCATCTGACTGATCGCCCAGAGGAAAAGGCAGGTAAGCAAGAGCAGCGTGGCTGGGGCACCCTCGCCAGACCCTGCCTGGCACAATCTAGTTTACATGAGTTCACAAACAGAGCTGACCAAGGGCGACATGCTCTTGTCGCCCACTCTCACTCCTCTCCAGTGCTCACACACCAAGCACCAGCCCGGGTTGTCTTACCCATTTTTCAAAATAAAAAGCAGTCTGAGACTTCTATGAAACAGTGGAAACCACGAAAAGGAGAGTTTGTACACACGCAGACCTACTTTAACGAAGGAAAAGGCACTGGGGGCCTTCTCAGTCACCATTTGAACTGCCCACAGAAAGACTGATTCAGTTTGTTTTTGTCTTTTAAGATTTTATCTATTTGAGAGAGAGAGAGCGAAAGACAGAGAGCATGAGCAGAGAGGCGGGCAGAGAAAGAAGCAGACCCCCCACCCAGCAGGGAGCCCGAAGTAGGGCTCCAATCCAGGACCCCGAGATCATTATCTGAGCCGAAGGCAGACGCTTGACCAACTGAGCCACCCAGGTGCCCCTACTCTGGTTTTCTTAATTAGATATTTCATATAAATTAAACGACTAAGAGAAAGATATGGAATGTTCAGTCATAGCAATAGGAGTGTAGTACTTGGATTTCTCTTAACCCACCTGTGACAAGTGGCAATTTTACCTTAACTATTCAGTAATGGGACAAATTTCCTCCCTATGGTGATTAATGTATTACTGCTGCCTGACTCTACTGTTTCTCAGTAGTTTAGCGCTTTTGCTAAATGCAGATAGTGCAGTAAAGAGAGAGAAGACATTCATTTGACAATCATAATTAATAACAATAATTTTATTATTATTAATAAACTAACTTTATTATTTTAGGTTTAACACTCTCATCATTGAATGGCCCTGAGAGTAAGCTTCACCGTCAATTAAGAATTTTCAAGAAAACACTGAGTAATAAAATGTCATACTAGATATAAAATGCCAACACTGTGTGTCAAATGCAGCAATAAATTCAAGTCAGAAAAGAACAGGAGAGGGGCGCCTGGGTGGCACAGCGGTTGGGCGTCTGCCTTTGGCTCCGGGCGTGATCCTGGCGATCTGGGATCGAGCCCCACATCAGGCTCCTCCGCTATGAGCCTGCTTCTTCCTCTCCCATTCCCCCTGCTGTGTTCCCTCTCTCGCTGGCTGTCTCTCTCTCTATCGAATAAATAAATAAAATCTTAAAATAAAAAAAGAAAGAACAGGACAGGAGAGGACTTTGGGTTTGGCTCTTACAAAGAGATTGCTGGAGATACTATTGAGTCATTTTGATGCGGTGGTGAGCAAGTGACACTAAGGTAACTGGTTAATAATTTTTGATTAATATCTTCTCTCTAATGCTATATTAAATATTTTCTAGCTATTTGCATAGTTATAGGCTACTAAGATCATTTATTCCTTAACTTATAAGCAAAGAAATATAGTCATTGCTAAAATTCAGGTGAAAACTGTTCTTAAGAACATTTTAGAAAGTAAGAAAAATCGAAACATCACATATTCCCTATAGCTCACTTTTGTCAAGATCTCCTGATCTCAATCCATTTGCTTCCCCAGAGCTATGGTGCCATTTCTCATCTTCTCTTCATTCTCTGTGTGAATGCTACTTAAGCACATACTTCAAACCAGATATTCTTCCATATATTCTGGACATAGAAATTAATAAGATTAAATATTTTCTTTGAATGAACTTTAAAAACCAGATCAAATTAACTACAATAATATGTAATGATATGTAGCACATTTCAGGTACTACCCTGAGGGTCAGAACCAAGTGTTGTGAAGACACAGAGGAATGTTAAGTTAAAATTCTGGAGCAGGCAGTGGGGGCATCAGGAAAGACTTCACAGAGTTCTTTTGATCTGTCTTTGGAAGGATGATAATGGTTTCTTTAGGGTGAGAAGCTGAGGGAAAGGCAATCCATTCCATGAGGGTTTCCACTGTTTATTACAGATAAAAGAAAATTTCTGAAGGGTGAGCAAAGCCTTGGTGACATAAAAGAGCAGGGCTTATTTGAGAAACTCAGAGCAGTCAAATACTATTGAAACATAAGATATGTAAGAGAAATGGAGTTGGCAAGATATTCAACTAATTGATATTTATTGAGTACATATTATGGGCAAGAGACCAAGCTAGAAATAATGCTATGTATTTTATTGTATACAACACAACCAATCAGCCTAACAAAGTGGATGTTATTCTCCAAGGACCTATCAAGAAGTTAACTCAGGTGCAAGGAAGGTAAACTTGGACAGACCTGTGAATTCAGCTGCTTACTCTAAACATACCCTACTTAAAAACCCAAGCAAATTCAACTCTGATGGGGACGAAGCATCCTGTTAAAAAGTCTAGGACTTTATTCTGAGAGTCTTAATGAGTTAAGATAGTGTTTTTAAATCAAGGTATATTATAAGTGCATTGAGCAGCAAATATGGCAAAGTTGTTAAGGGCTCAGGCGTAACCACTAACAAGCTGTGTGATTCAGTGAATTAATCTCTCAGGGTCTCGATGCTTTTTCTCATAAAATGGGGACGATGAGAGTATATGTTTTATGAAATTGTTGTATTCATTATTTAATATGTGAAATTCATTTACAATGATGCTTGGCCCCAATAAGTCATCAGTGTATGTGATTCTTGTTTCAGAAATAGCTCTCTGACGGCATTGTAGAGAATGGATTGGGAAGGGAGAAAAACTTCAATCCTCAATATTCTCAAAGAAGAATGAAAAGGGCTTCAACTAGGGCACTCGGCAGTGATAGAAAAGGGAAGGTCACATTGGGAGATATTTCAGATGTAAATATTGAAAGGAATTGGTGACCAGTTGGGTTTAGGGAGGAGAGGGAGGAAAAAACAAAACAGAAAACGATCTGACCCGGAGGTTTCTAGTTTATATGGCCAGATGAATGTTGATGCCTTAACATTTCATACTTCAACTGCTCCTTTCCTGTGAATTAATTATCCTAGGACTCTCCTGGCAGCTGACTGCCAGTAATTGATTTAGTGACTATTTATAGCAAAAAAATAAAAATAAAAACAATGCTGAAAGCCATTAGAAGCCAGAGAAGCCAGTTCCTCCCACTAAGGCTAGCCTATCCCTGTCGCCCTAAACTGACCCTGTTCTCAAGTCCCTTGGGTGTGAAAATAACTGAGCAGTTATCTCTGAAACCTGCAGACTACGCAGTTTCTTTTTAGCACCAGAGCTGCAAGAGGTATGGTGCTGATGGGTGGTAAAAAGGGGACTGATGAGCATAGCCCAACTATAGCTGTGGGACGTTTTGTTTTCATTTGAGACAATAGTAAAGTTTTCAAATTGTGAGGAAGAATGTTTCTAGAGAATTCTTAGTTTCTCAATAAACACACTGATCAAATTTAAGCTCTGTATAATATCCAGAGTCCATGAGATGTTACAAAGTTTAGGTATATGAAAGACAATATTTTAAGATGACCATTACAGTACTCTGTTGGATGAAACATGAGAATGTATAAACAAAAAGTTAAAATGAACACCAAAATAAATTCTAGGCAAGATACTCCCTGAAAATTTTTCTTACTGCTTGAATTACACATACATAGAATATATTTCCATTCTTCTCTAAAAACTATCATCTGGTTCTCTAGTACACAATTCAGAAATTATGAATGTCAAATATTTTACATGTCATATAACTTATATACAACTATCATAAGACTTGTTTTTGAGCTATTAAAGTTTTAAGTAACTACCTTGCTTCTTTAGAAGTTAGTATTACATATAAATGACAAAAGGAGACAGGAAATACACAAAACAAGTTTATTTTACAGTGGGGGGATAGAGGAAGAGTGGTAGTTAACCCTAAATTCTGTTCTCCATTTATATAAAAGCTTCTTCATTTCATAGTCTGTTCTTTTTCCTTTAAAAGCAATTTCACGAAAACATCTTGGGGTTTAGAAGATAGAAGTGAACATTAGTCACTCCATAATACAAATATTCTGAAAGCTGAAGTGAGTGTGTGTCCTCTGTGCATTTCCTCCAATAGGATGTTCCTGTAGTGGCTAAAACATTACCTTACAGAGAGGTGGTGCCACACGGTACACACCTTCACTTTTACTTCCAACAATGCAACACTTTCTATAAGGTCTTTCCAAATAACTCTCAGAGATGGTAGATTTAATGTTATCAAACCAAAACTTCTTTTCAGTTTAGCTGACTCAAACACTGCCTCTGGAACTTTGTCCCAATATGACTGGTGCCCTGTCTGGATGAAGAAAGGACTTCCCTTGGCCTCTTCTCATCCTTTAGTTCTTTGAAAGCAAGGCAAAGGTAGGGACATTTCTGATTTGTTAACAAAATTGCCATTGTACCATGTCTGAGAGCATAATGGCAAAAATATAGGAATGCTCCAACCTCTAAAAATAAAGTATTGTATATGTCCTGTTTTCCTACTGAGTTAAGACCTTTATTTCTTTTGGAGAAACTTACTTTGATTTTCCAAATGTTTAGAGTTGCTTGATAATTTAAGATAAAAATCACAGGTCTACATATGCCTGAATTGGATAACCACTTCAACAGCTAGCTTCATTCCATGATACACTCCAAACCTGACAAGCAAAAAACTGAAAGATGACCGACTTTTCTGTTTCCTTAGTATTAGCATCACCTCCAAACTATGATCTAGTTAATCACTGAAGTGTTTGTTATTCCTCAATCCAATCTAATGCTAAAAAATTGTTTTTATTTTCTAAGTAAGCTCTATGTCCAACGTGGGGCTTGAACTCACAACCCCAAGACCAGGAGCCACATGCCTAACTGACTGAGCCAGCCAGGCACCCCTAAAGAGTTGTGCTTAAAGTGAGTGTATTATATTATTAAAATACATGCCCATCCTTGTATAAGCCTCAGTGTAATTATAGTTTTGTATAATTAGAGCTTTATGTCAAAAGATTTACAGCTTTATCACCTCAAGCAGTATTTCACAGCTGCCAAGAATGATTTATGCAATAATGACTTAAACTGTAAAATAGAATCCTCAAAGGAAGGGCTGTCAAATATTCCTACTGCAAATAACTAGGTTTTTAAAAATTGATATTCTGGTAAACAGCAAGTTCAATTGTACCTGGTAAAATCACAAAAAGTAGGATTGTAGGAAGTGTTGCTTCCTAAGAGTGATCATGCAGCTCATTGTGCACTGCATCTATGTGAACTCATAACACAGATCATGGGTTTAAACTGCTTATAAAGCCACTGGCCAGTCTGAGAAACAAGCTTTCAGAAATAATACCATGCTTATGTTTTTGCTATGCCAGTATGAGTGAATGGAAAAAGTGGAAACAATATCTCAACTTTTTGTTAATTTGCTCATTGTTCTTATTACATTCCTATTATGTTTAATGCACTCTTATTGTATTCCTATAAAGTCCTAAATAGAGAATAAGTAAAGAAAGCATTTACTGAACATACTTAAGAAACCAAAAACCTCCCAAAAGTAAATGACCTCAATAATAAAGAATTAAGGAAGCTTTGAGAGACAAACCAATACAAAATGTTGGTGATTTTACCCCTTCTTGCTTTTATAAATACAGAGTGGTTGGCAGGTCTCTAAGAGGCAAGACTTTCAAAGCATTTGAACTTCACAAGCTCTGACTGAATTTGCAGTTGCCATGTGAATAAAACCAATGCACTTTGAAGATTCTATTCAAGGTATCTGAACTAGTCTCAAAAACACAGGTTGATTACATTCAGAGCAAATAAGTCTGACTCTGTCTTTGTGATCTAAAAAGGTCATAAAGTTAATCTTTCTCTTTGGAAAAAGAAAAAAAAAAAAGCTTGGCCCATCATCTCATGTATCCCCTATTAATAAAAGTGAAATAGGCAGCATTTGTCATTAGCTCTAACAATTACCAAGTCCTTGTAGACTGAGTCAAATCTGAAAATAAAGCCAACAGAAGCAAAATCATCACCAAAGGTTGATATTTATATCCCTAAACAAGCTTTCAAGAAAATCCTCATCTAAAACAAGAAGGTTTTAATTCATATAACCAAGTGCATCCCTCAGTAGAAAGATTTGCATTAGTCAATATACCAGCATCTTCACTGTAAAAACTTTCACATTCATGTTTGTGATTCCACATTTACTTGCCTTTCTTAGGTGTTTTGAGATAACTTTACACACTTACATTGCACAAGTCACACAAGGTTTTTGAAATATCACCATTCTACTTGCTGTATAATAAATAACAACTTTCATTTCAGAATTTTGTCTGAAAAATATGGTGAGTATCTAAGTGATCCTAACAGTCCAGGTTCATTTTATACTTAAATTCTATAAGTTAAAAAAAAATTCTGAAATGTCTCAAAAAACATAATGACCAAATGCGGACCAACATGCCCTGTATAACTACAATATAAACTGTGTCAACATTATGATAAATATTCAGATGGGAAAAAAATGTCAGACATTTAAATTATTCCAAAAGCCCGAATTGTTGGCATCAGATACACGCACAAAAAAGATGAGTTGCATTTGGGTAGTGAGAGCCTTAGTCCAAGAAATGCTTTCAAGACAACAGAGCAATTAGGCTATTTCTAGCAAGCCAACACTGCTGATTGAAAAGTTGGGGGGGGGGATGAGAAGAACTTTAAAAACAATTTCTATGTTGGCTAATAATCATATAATTGTTTTCATTCTAGATTAAAGTTATACAAACCTGTTTTTCTAATCATAGTTTGTCACATTTACTCATTCAAGTCAATATTAAGGAAAATCTTGTAGTTAATTACATTTTCTATCATAAAATATTTAATTGTAAGAAAACAAGAGGAAGAGTTAAACCTTTTCCGTGATAAAATTTCTGTTGTGTATTTTATCAAATGATGAATCAGTATATGATATAAGCTATAACACATCACTCATTTTCTCATTTGCAAGACTTAAGGGTTTCCTAAAAATCTGACTAGATATGCCTCTGTCTCACCAATTTTTGTCAATGGCTGAAAAAAATGATAAAGCAACATCAATAAAACTAACTACAACATGCATTTTTAACTGAATTATCTTTAAGCACTAAATTTTCAAATATCAGTAAGTGTGCAAAATTTGAGAATGTGTATTCTTTTAAATGGGTATATGTGAATATTCATACATGTGAGTTCATATATTATAAATGGTGTATTTAATGAATGCATGTCTATTAAATGAGTATTTTTTTTGAGAACTATTATAGGTCTAACATATTTTGCTCACATAGCAAGCCTGAAAGAAGAAGGAGTGCCCTTGAAGTTGAGATATGACCTTAAGTTGGAGATGCCAGTTTTGTTGCAGCTGAAAAATGAGTACAAATAACTCTACAGTATCATAGTTCCTTTTGTCCATTTCCTATTTAGGACGATTCTTGAATACATGAACAGCTTTTATTATTTGAATATACATAGGTTTACTAGACCAATTTTTGAAGTTCTTATATATCACCCTAATGTCGTATAAAAAGGAGCAAAAGAAACAAGAGGTGTTGCCTATCAAATAAAGCTGAAAGCCAAGAAACATTTATAACTGCAATAGTTGTAGTTGCAGATATACAGTTTTCAACAAGATTTTGCTCTGTGAAATATTTTCAATTTCAAGCAAATAAAACTCCATATTTCTCTCCTACCAAATACATATCAATGCAATCAGTAAATTATTGGCCTTTATTTTATTCCCTAGGAAGGGAGAGAGTAAGACTGATTCGTGGCACTTTGTCCTCAGTGATAGTAAGCTACTACACTTTTGAAGAGTACAGAGTACCCTTATTCAAAGAGGAAATTTTTCCTACTAGTCCACTAATGACAGTATTCAGATTTTTTGAATCCTAAAATATACAAAATATATGCAGAAAATATCTACAACTGAATATTTGGAGCTTCTCTGCACAGGAACTTTTAGTAATCAGTTGTCAAAATTTCATTTCAATGGAATCAAATAAAAAGCATTCTAAATAGATGAACTTTACCATTTTTGTGATAATAGGTGACCTCCACTTTCCTCTCCTCTGACCCCAGCAATGCCTGGGCAATCTGGGCAATATCATGCCTCTTGGTCTCAGGCCCATGGAGAAAGTCACAGGTGCACGGCTTTTGCATGACATCTGGCCTGGAGAAACCAGTCATCTCGCAGAACCCATCGTTGCAGTAGATGATGGCACAGTTTTGCACTCTGGCATTTGCAATGATAAATTTTTTATCTGTAATGAGAAGATAGTAAGGCATCTTTTAAAGAGCTTCCACAAGATTTTCATAAACACTGGAGCAAATTGTTGCATAATAGGAGATCTGAAATGTAGGTGCTTCCCAAATTGCTAAGTGCCCAGGGTTTTGAAAGGAAAAAAACAAAAATCCTAAATGTGAAATTAATGGTCCTAAATAGTTTTAACAAAAAGTATTAAGGAACCACTCTTCAAATTTTGAGAATGTAATTTCCCAAATAGACTAGTTCTCAAGCCTGTGACTCCCAAAGGTCCTAAGACACACTCAAACAAGCAGTTGTCCCATTGATATTTCCAGAATGCCATTTAATTGTAAAATAAATATTTTCAAAGCCAAACAATGAAACACCTTGCAGCTGACAGATTTCTCACCTCAACACTGGCCCTTAAAAGTACAACTTTCTCAAAGTAGCTATTATTTTTGGATTTGGCTTTTCTCTATTCCCCTAAGGCATGCTACACACTCATCATGTTAAAAAACAAAACAAAAAAAAACATGAAACTATTAGCAGTAAAACTATCTCATGTTAATTAACAGTTCAATAATTCAAAGATTCACCTTTCATAATATATATTTCCAGAAGATAAAAATATTTACACATACACAGTAAATATCATGTTAACACCTTTTCACTTTTACTTTGGGAGAACCTTGAATTCTTGTGTAGTAGTAGGTATTTTAATACAAAGGGCTTATTAAATTTTGATCATAAATTATATTTACTATTTCCAGATAGAATGTGAACAGGATACATTAGTTTATTTTGTACACAAGGTACTATATCCTCATGTCACTAACTACAGTGCCAAAATAACTGCAAAATGTACAACATAACTGTGTGTTAATGTATTTTTAAGGAAATGTTGAATATAAATTAACAAGGATATCAAATTAATATATTTATATAACAATAATTCATTCCTTATAGTTAGTCCACATGAGAATGTTGAATTTCTCCGCATTCAGTTGTGGGATTTACTTACTACATTTCAATTTTCAAATTTCTTGATGGAAATTTAAGGAAATGATAAAGGGGCAGAAATATTGCTTTGAATAATGAACCATTTGCATTGGGAACTAGTACGGATCAGATATTGCTTTTTCCAAATTATCCTTCTTGGGATATATTTACATTGATTCAATGCAAAGTTTAGCTTCTATAAACTAACAGCAAGCAAGCATCCCTGTCATACCACAGCTTTGCAATTTAACCAAGGTAAAATATAGTTTGCATAGCCATTTACATCGCTGCTACCATTTACATTCTCTTGTTCCAGTAGTATGCTCTGCCCTACTCCTGACTTTCAAAAAGTGTACAATTAGACAGCCTCAAAATATATGACCATGTTATACTAGTACGTTCCCTTTAAGATAGTAGAAGAGTAGGACATTAAGTAGCAAGGCGGATAATGGAACAGTGGGAGAAGAGGATCAGATTGCCTCCTATAATGGAGACCATAATCTAAAATGTAAATCAGAATTAATATCTGGGGGAGAACACTCCTGCTGCCATTCGAACCTCCTGGCTCGGTTTCACAGCCTGTTAACTTGAAAGAGCCCGGAGTTGCCGGCTCCTCAGCCTGTACGCTGCGAACGCCAAGTGCACTGTCAAAGCAGAAAGCGAGGGAGAGAGAAGAGAACAAATGAACTTACTTTGCCCTTCAAATTTCCGTATGATGGTCCCCAAAAATGTGTTTTGTGGTGCCACATGCCCCCTGCGAACAGGCATGTTGACCCCGGTCTTCCGAGGAGCGCTCCCCCCGAGCTCTGGAGTTCTCCCGGGATCTCTCCTCGGCTAGAGCCCAGGCCAGCGCGCGAGCCGCTCTTTGTGGCAGAGCATCCTCTTTTGAAACCAGAAATCTCTTCCCATTAGCACCACTTCTAGACACCCGCTTTCCCCAGCGGAGTCCAATCCATCCCCTTCACCTTCCGGAGGGGGCCTCGCACCGGACTGCCGCGGGTGAGAGGGTTTGGGGGTGGGGAGAGGGAAGGAGGCGGGGTGAGGGGGGGTGGCGGGGGAGGGAGGGAGGGAGCGGTGGGGGTGGGGTGGGGTGGGAGGGGGGCGGGGAGTCACAAGGGCAATCGATCTGTTTCTCTTCTCCCAAACAGCGCCAATTTCCCAGTGCAAATGGGCTTAACCTGGCGGTTGCCCAGAGCTGTGAGGATGGCTGAGGGGGGATGGAAGACTCGTGCGGCTTTTGCAGGAAGGCGAGAAAGAAAAGGAGGCTGGGGGGTTGGGGGGAGTTGACGTTTCTATCCCCGCCCTCTCCCCTACACACACACACACACACACACACACACACACACACACACTCGCACACACTCGCGCGCACACACACACACACACAGGCGCGCGCGCGCGCGCGCACACACACACACACACACACACACACACCCTTTATCCCGAGAGCTTGGGCGCCGCCACAGCTCGGATTACTCAAGCGTGCTTTAGCGGAAGCCAGCCAAGAAATCTCCAAAACTCAGTGACAAACAGCTACTCTGGGAAGGTGATCTATCTCCACGGCCACCAGCCACAGGGTTCCATCCCTGAGCTCCTCACGCCGCAGTAGCTAAAAACACCCTTAGCTGCAAAGAAAAGACAGGTGGGAAAACAGTCCTTCAGTGAGGACTGTTTCTAAGCTCTGGTGGCGTTTGGGAGTTTGAAGAGTGAGGATGAGCCACTTAAGGGTGCAGGTTTAGCCTGAGGGTGCAGCTCGGATCTCTTGGACTCCGCGGAGGTGGGCGCCGAAGCCCTAGCTGAATTGTCACTCCTGTCCCTGCACGGAGCTGAGCTGAGTCTCCCAAAGACTAAAGGCTGCTGGCGCCGCCGCTGGGCATGCCCGGTTTCATTGCTTGAACCCCTGAGAAGTTACAACGTTGGGGGTTGATTGGGTCTCTAGGTGCTGAAGGCTGCGAGAAAGATGGGAAGGCCAAAGACTGTGGGAGCAACTGGTACAAAACAAGGAAAAGTGTTTGAAATGGGCGAGGCTGGGCGCAAGGGGGAAGGAACAAAAGGTGGGTGGGGCTAAGAGTTACCAGCCTTGGTGTGACCTCCAATGCCACTTATCTTCTCAACACACTAGGAACACCATTCTACTTAATCTCTTACACTATTTCTAAGAAATTATCTCGTTTAGGATGGGAAACGGTTCAAGGAGCAGAACAGAGTTCTCTTCGTTTTTGTTTCTCAGAGCCTGCCAAGGCAGGAATCCCATGTTATGCATACACTTCTGTCCAAATAGTCCTCCTGGAGACTTAAGAAATCAAATGTAACAAGTCATGCCAGAAGAGAGTGTTTCCTAAGTTGTTTTTTCTAGTTTTTCTTGCTTTGTTTCCTTTCATTTATGTTATCTCCTTTAGCCTAATAGTTTCCCTCCACATCCCTTTCTCTAAATGGAATTTACTACTGCTACAACCTACAGAACTACTAGAATACCGACAAACATCTTGTTTCCAGCTGTTGATAAAAGTCCTAAATCCTCTATAAAAACACGTAGCTGCATGACAGTGTTCGGGGTTCTTGCAACTCATTAGCCTGTTTTGCCTGTGCCTTGAATTAGTCGGGTTCATATTTTCTCAGTTACAAACTCAAATCTGAAGTAAAAAAAAAAAAATGAGGATGGAACTGAAAAGGGTTGAGAGAGAGGTTTAGATTAGGAAGGTGAATCATGTGGATTGCAATAAATAACGAGGAAATAAACATAACGACTTTAACTTCATGTTGCAGAAAGCACAGCCAAGAAAAAAAAATCCCCCCTAAACAACCTCAAAAAAAAAAAACAAAATAACCCCCAACAACCCAAGCAATTCTTACCCTTTCATGTCAGAGTAATGAAAATGAATTAGAAACATAAGACATTGCCTGGGAATGTTGAATTTGCAGGTTAATTAGCTTTACTTAAAAAAAGAAGCAATCTATGACAACCCATAGGCTCTTATGGTAGCTTGGGCTTTCTTGAATCTGTACAGTTCCCTCTCTCGGAACATAAAAAGGCAAGCTCCTCCAACGTACAGCTTTATTTTCTTCCCTTTTGCAGTGTAAGTAGATGACTCTATCATTCCGTTTCCTGGCTGCAGCTGGGCGTGTGAAACGCTGGAGTTCCTCTCCCAGGTGTTAAACGTGTGGAGCTATCCGTGGTGCTGACTCCGACTCTGCCGTTAGGAACTGCTCTCTGCCTACATCCAGCCACAGACAATACAACCGCAAACTCAGGCAAGTGGCCCTGATACATTCACATAACACTACTTGTCTTCACTAAATACCCACAGAAACAGTGCTATTTGCACTTCATATGTAAAATACCTTCTTTTTCTACTTATCTTGTTAGCTAAATCCAAGCTCAAATGCATTCTTCCCAAGATGCATCAAGAACTCCAGAGGAAACAGTGCCTGGATGGCTCAGTGAGTTGAGTGTCCAACTCTTCATCTCAGCTCAGGTGATCTCACGATTGTCAGTTCAAGCTCCGCATTGGAGCTACTTACAAAAAAAAAAAAAAATGAACTCCAGAGAAAACTGAACAAACTTCATATTGTGCAGATTGTAATTAAGGTCTCAGGTACACTATAAAGGCATAATCAATTAACAGTAAGTTATGGCAAGGTCATACGGCAAATTATTCCTTTTTTTTCAAATCACAAGTAAATTCAGTGAGTGAATATTGCTTTAAAGGGAAATAGGCATTTCCAAATGCAGTTTGAAACAGATTTATCTGCCATATGACAAGATGTATTGACATGCAAAAGGTAACAGTGCAAACTGTTTCTAGTATGAATTTGATACTTTCACAGTTTGTTGAGTCTCAAAACCCTTGAATTCTTCCTTAAAGGTGGAAAAGTGGCTGCTTCAAGAGAAAAAGTGGCTTTTTGCTCCCTGATATATTATTTCTTTCTCTACAACCTTCAGAGTGGTCTCTGTTTGTTTGTTTTTTTTTTTTTTTTCTGAGTAATTAAACACATGATAGTTGAAGTTCCATTGTCTGTGTTCATATTAGCAATCTCTGTGGGCTTCACATTTTTCCTGACCTCATTTATCTCTAAGATTAGTTCTATTAAGGATTCAGTGTAAGATCATAGGACATTCTATAACCTATGTATTGTAATTGATTGATCTGAGCAGAAGATTAAAGGCATCCTGTTTCTAAATTACCCCAGTAATCGTATTCATGCATTATACATTGGTACAGTGGAGACAAGTACATCAATCTATATTCAGCCAATAATAGAATCAAACCAGAGGATGGTAATCATTGCTCCATGCTGGCTGGAAAATTACCCCTCCCCTCATCCCCGCCATCTATAAAAGCACACTTTAGCTATTGTTTTGAAGCCAGATTTTGTAAGTTTTTGGTATTTGGGGATTTTTTTTTTGGAAGTCCAAATATTGAACAAAGCACATGAATTCAACATTAAAATCCTATCAAGTCTATAGTTCAACACTCAACACAATCTACTTATGGGCAATGATACAGAATAGATTTCGATATATTCTTAAAACTACTTAATTGTTCCTGTTACTGTAAGATTAAGTAGTTTAGTATTTATAGTATGTTAGAAAGTTTGTAACAATGTTTACCACATAGTAAGTACTCCATAAATTTCATACACACAAAATTCTGTATACAGATCCACTGAATTAATGAAGCCCTGTTTAAGAACTCTGTATTTGCAATTATTTAAGTATTATACATTAATGCTTGAATCTTTAAGTTAATAGTAGCAACCATTATGGGCTATTTAAGTGGCATTCTTATACTGACAAAGAATAAAAATTTCTGAAATCAAATAAGCAATGTAATTTGTTTCATATTTTTGGAATGATGTAGAATACAAATCAATGAAATTAAAGTGAAATCTTAATTTGGCAAAATTAGTTTAATAATCTCATGAGCATAATGCAGCATTACAGAGATTATTTTAATGTGACCTTCTATGGGGGTCCTAGGTATTATTCTAGTAACTGGGTCACATTTAACCTAAGAAACTTCTGACTTTACAGTTACAAATTAGTCAAATTTTGGCTTATATTATTATACATAGCTCTAAAATATCATAAGAGGCAGAAATTTTGAGGTCATCCATTAAAACAATATTTCTGTGCAGCATGGGGTAGTGTAAAGGGCAGAAAAAAACTGGGCTGTAACTTGAGATTGCCATTATTGCAGAAACCAATGAAAACAGTTAAGCTCTCTTATTCATAACGCCTTTCTAAAATCACTATAACAATCTCTAACTTTCATTTTTTTGTACAGAATAACTAGGAAAATGTCCTATAATCTAAGAACCATAAATTTTTAAATTAGTAAATTAATAATATTAATATTAACGTATAGGACTTAACTACTTTAGATTAAGGCAGTGCTGGTGGTGTGTGTTTGGGGCATGAAAATTAAGGTAGAGTATGAAATAGGTAAATCATACTTGTTTTCATTAGTCAGAGTGATCTGGACTAATACCAGTGACTATTTCTAATACATTAACATAAGCATACAAAGTTAAAAAACTGAACATTCCTTCAGAAAATTTAGATGTTTTCCTGGTAACATAATTTATATGTTAGTTTTAATCCAAATGGTTATTACTTCACCTGAGATAATTTTGTAATAACATACTTCATATTATAGTTTTTATGCAAATGGTTAATATTTGACTCATCTCATTGAGTATATGTAAATCTTACTGTAAGACTAAGCTTTTCTCTGTGAGGAGTAAGGTGTTTTGTTTTTGAATTTTGTTTTGTTTTTTTAGAGAGAGAGAGGAGGGGGAAGGGAGAGAGGGAGAGAGAATCCCAAGCAGACTCCACACCCAGTGTGGAGCCCCACATGGGGCTCAATCTCACAACCCTGCAATCATGACCTGAGACAAAATCAAGAGTCAGATGCTTAACTGACTGAGCCACCTAGGAGCCCCAGGGTTAAGGTTTCAATAGACACTTCCTTAAAACATGCCACCTATTCTTACAGAAGATAATCTGTTCATATGTGGATTGTTAATATATTTGTCAATAATTGATACATGAAAATAATGACCTAATAGCTCTTATAATTTATGAAATCTAAGTTTGTTTAAAAAGTATATAGACATTCTAGGTGAACATCCAATTAAGTGTATTTGTAAGTTTGTTTTAGAAGATGATTTCTGTACACAATTTATAAGTAATTTATCACATGGGAACAAAAATGAGTCAGTTTTTACAAATTATGGCTTTTTTGAAGACTGAGGTAGTGTATGAAATTTATTTTATATCCGTAAACCTTAAAATTGTTTCTTAGTTAATAAATGCACTCTTTTCGTTATCCAGATTATCTGTTGCATTCATTAAATCTAATCTGACTGGCCTTTGCACATTGTAAAAATACATCATTTTTCCTAGAATTACACTAAATTGCATTGCTTCTTTTCTGGAAAAAATACTCCTTAGTTATTTTTTAAAAATGTCTTTATATCTTTAGACAGATTTATTGCATTATAAAAATTCTATAATTTTAAGCAAATGTGTGCACCAGGAACCAGCTTTGTCGTAAACAAATAATTTAAAAACTATCATTTGGGCTTCCAGATCTGTTCATAATGGATGGAGTAATGGGGTCTGAATTTAACTTTTTACTTTTAACAACTGTATAATTGGACAAAATATAGAAAACAACAGTGTTTAGATATTGGACAATAAGAAACACAGGAGACCATTTCCTGGAAGAAGAACAAAAAAAAAAAAAGGTGAGCCCTATGGTTGCCCCAGCTAAATAGAATTTCCAGACCAGAGCATGTGGAGTGGGAAACAAAACAGCTCAACGGATTGAACCGAGGAGACAAAGTTTGAAGTTCAGGGAAATCAAGGCAGCTTGAATTTACAGAGCAGAATCATGGAGAGAGGAAGTTGCACAGAAAGAGAAGTCCAGATATCTTTATAGATGTCAACTCAAGTCTCATCTGATTTGCACAAGTGTGTGAGGGAACTACACAAGACTAGAGGGAAAAACTATAGAAAGCATTTGGCGTAACAATTACCAAAGATTACACAGGACTGGAAATAGTTTCTTATGCCACCATCTAAAGTGAAAAACCTAGTAATGCTTGGAACACTGGTGAGAGTCTTCAGATAGTTACTGCATTAAAAGGTGAAATGAAACCTTAAGTAGAGACTGATCTACTAAGCTCAGAAGCAAGTCTCAAAATGATGAGAGTGGTATGTTAATGATCTCTCAGAACAAAGACCAGTATATTTAAAGGAATACAATAAAATCCAACATATAAGACACAAAATTAATAGTGTGCATCATCTAACCAAGCACTATCAGAAAGAAAGAAAGAAAGAAAGAAAGAAAGAAAGAAAGAAAGAGAAAGAAAGAAAGAAAGAAAGAAAGAAAGAAAGAAAGAAAGAAAGAAAAAGAAAGAGCCAGAAAGAATATGGATGATTGAATTAGCAGATAAGGACATTACACAGATATTAAAATTATACTACCTATGTCCAAAATCTAGGAAAAAAATGAATCTGATGAAGGAAGAAATGGAAGATATAAAAAAGATCCAAATCAAACTCTAGACATGTATGTTTAACACTTAAAATTTTTAAAAAGTACAATGGATGATATTAAGAGCAATTCAACACTACAAAAAAAAAAAAGTGAAACTGAGGGCACAGTAATACAAATTCTCCAAAGTGAAACATGGTTGTCAGATGCAACCGAAGCAGAATTGCATGGGAAATTCATAGAATTAATTGCTCATTTTTTTTTAAAAAAGAAATGTATCAAGTCAATAATCTAAGCTCCCCACTTAGAAAATGAAAAACAAAAGCACACCAAAACAAACAAACAAACAAAAACCCTACAAATTGTGCATGAGAAGGAAAATAATAAAGATGAGAGCAGAAGTAATAAAAGATTAAGCAGAAAACTGTAGATAAAATCAATGAAAACAATAATTGGTTCATTGAAAGGATCAATTAAATTGATAAACTTCTAGCCAGATGGATCAGGGGGGAAAAAAAAAGAAAGAAAAGAAACACAAACTACCAGTACCAGGAATAAAAAAGGAATCAATGCTTCAATCCTACAGACATATAAAAAATAATTTTTAAAATTATTTTACACCTACACACTTGTCAAATTATGTAAAATACACACAAACTTGAGTGATATAAATTAAGAAAACCCACTCAAAAAGAAATTGATAACCTGAATAGTTCAATAATTATTTTTTAATAATTAAATTTGCAGTTAATACTTTCCTAAAAAGAAAATTCCAGTTTCAGTGGCTTCATGGGTGAATTCTATGAAACATTTATGGGAAGAATAATACCATTCTAAAGAAAGTTTTACAGAAAGGAGAAGAGGGAAATTTTCCAGATCATGAGAGAAATGATATACTGCAATCACATAAAGAAACTACAAGAGACCTCAGATCTCTCACCCTCATAGAACACGGATGTGAACCTCCCTCACCTAATTTTAGAAAACTGAGTGCAGTTTTCTCTCAAGAATTTAAAATTGGTTTGATATTTAAAAATCAGTGTAATTCACCATATTGATATAAAAAGAAGAAAGTGATCTTGTTAACAGATGTAGAAAAAAAAAACCCTGGCAATAATAAATTTCAATTTATCTTTTTAAAAAAAAACAAAACCTAAGTTAGGAATACCAGAGAATTTCCTCAACATGCTAAAAGGCATCTCTAAAAGCCTCTTTCAAATATGATCCTTAATTGTGACAAACTAAATTATTTCACTCCTAGGATCAGGAACAAGAAAAGATGTTCACACATAGCTTCTATTCAACATTCCACTGAAGATTGTGGTCACTGGGAAAAGGCAAAAAAATAAATAAATAAAAATTACACACACTGAAAAGGAAGACATGATGATATTTATTCACAGACTAAATAATTGTTTCAGCAGAAAATCCTAATTAACTCACAATAAGCCTCAGAAGTAATAATTGGGTTTATCAAGCTTGTAATATACATGCAGAAATGTAAAAATCAGTTGCATGTTTTATATATTACCAATGAATATTTGGAAATTCAAATTAAATTACAAGATGACTTAAAATAGCCTAGAGATTATAGACTACATAGAAGGATATATTTAAAAAATATAAATAAATCTTACATACCAAAAATTACTAAATGTTGTTGAAAAAATTTAAAGGAGGCATAAAGAAATTGAAAGATATACAGTGTTCATAGATCAAAATACTTAATGTTGTTTAAATGTCAATTCTCCTTAAATTGATCTATAGATTCAATACAATCATAAAAAAATTTCAACAGTTTTATAAAAATTAACAAGTCAATTCTAAAATTGATATGAAGCCCCTCCCACCTAAAATAGCCAAAACAATTTTCAAAGTGAAGAACTAAGTGGGAGGACATACATTATCTGATTTCAATGCTCACTACAATACTACATTAATAAAGGCAATATGGTGTTGTGTAAAAATAGATACACAGACCAATGGAACCAAAGGAAGAGTTTAGAAAAATGTATATGACTATTAGATTTTCAACAAATGAGCCTAGATAATTTAATGGGGAAAGGGTAGTCTTTTCAACAATTGGTGCTAGTGTGATTAAAAGCCATATGGAAAAAAGTCAACCCTTATGTCACACTACATACACAAATTAATTCAAAATAGATCCTATATCTAAACAAGAAGGCTAAATCTATAAAATTTCCAGAAGAAAACAGTAAAAAATCTTAATGATTTTGACTTAGGCAAAGATTTCTTAAATAGAACACACAGGAAAAAGCCCACATTATAAAGGGAAAAAAATGATAAGTTGGAATTCAACAAAATTAAAAACATTTGAGAGAATAAAAAGCAAGCCAAAGATTGGGGAAAACTGTAATGCATATATCCAATAAAGTGCCTCTATCTGGAATGTATAAAGTTTTCTGGAAGTCAATAAGAAGAAGACAAAAATCAATAAAAATGTGTAGTATATTTGAGCAAACACCATGCTAAAGAAGATATAATGATGTCAATAAGCATTTGAAAATATGTCCAACATTATTAATCATTAGCAAAACAAAGATAAACACCAAAATTAGCTTCCACTTCATCCCCAATAGAACGGCTAAAATTTAAAAAGAAATGTTTGGCAATGCCAACTTTTGATGAAGGTGTGGACAGGTGAAACTCTCATACATTGCTGGTAGCAATAAAGCATGGTACAGCCACTACTGAAATAAGTTTCCTACAAAAGTTACAAAGTTTCTTACAAAGACTTTCACATAAAGTTAAGCAAATATTTTACCACATGCCCCAACAGAGTCCAAACAGAGTCTTGTATATAAATGTTTGTAGCAGCTTTTTTCATAACAGCCCCAAAGGTCCAAAAACTAGTGAACGGATGAAAGAATTGTGGTTTATTCACACAACTGAATACTACACAGGAATAAAATGAAATAATCTACACTCAACAATATGTATGAATCTCTAAAACATTGAACTAAATGCAAGAAGTCAGTCATAAAGGGGCGCCTGGGTGGCACAGCGGTTAAGCGTCTGCCTTCGGCTCAGGGCGTGATCCCGGCGTTACGGGATCGAGCCCCACATCAGGCTCTTCCACTATGAGCCTGCTTCTTTCTCTCCCACTTGCCCTGCTTGTGTTCCCTCTCTCGCTGGCTGTCTCTATCTCTGTCGAATAAATAAATAAAATCTTTAAAAAAAAAAAAAAAAAGAAGAAGTCAGTCATAAAACATGCCAAATATGTGATTTATTTAAATGTGATTCCATTTAGATAAAATTCCTCTTAAAAAGGCAAAACTATACTAATGGAAATACTTAAGTAGCTGTCAGAGGGTAGAAAGTGAAGAAAAGTATTGTGTATAGGGGGCCCAGAGGGAAATTTAGGGGATGACAGAAGTGTTTCATGTTAGTATTACAGTGTTTATATTTATCTACTTGTAAAAATGAAAATGAAAATAGGAGACATTCAAGCCTTACAATCCTAAAATATTATCCTATAAATAAAATATCATATATCAACCATAGTTAATATAGTATGTAGTATATATACTCAATTATTTGCTGAATGATTAATCTGAAGATCACTGTGTAACAAATTTAGTAAATAATTCACAGTGTATATTTGATATATTGTTACAAATAATGAGTCGTTGGTTCATTTGCTGAGAAAACAGTAAATTCCCATTGAAAAGAAATAATGACATGTATAATAGTTACAAACCATTAGTGAACCATCAAATCAATATATATTCTCTCTAATAAAAGAAAAAAGCACATAGATCTTATTATTACCATTTAATAATGTGTTAGGTCAAAGAGACACATTGATCAATGGAACAGAATAGAGAGTCCAGAAATAAACTCACACTTATGGTCAATTAATCTATGATAAAGAAGGTAAGAATATACAATTGGGAAAAGATAGTCTATTCAACAAATGGTGTTGGGGAAAATGGACAGCTACATACAAATGAGTGAAACAGGACCACTTTCTTACACCACATACAAAAATAAACTCAGAATAGATTAAAGACCTAAATGTGAGACCTGAAATCATAAAAATCCTAGAAGAAAACATAGGCAGTAATTTCTTTGACATTGGCCACAGAAATATTTTTCTAGATATGTCTCCTCAGGCAAGAGAAACAAAAACAAAATTAAACTATTGGGACTACACCAAAATAAAAAGCTTTTGCACAGTGTAGGAAATCAACAAAACAACAAGGCAACCTACTGAATGGGAGAAGACATTTACAAGTGATGTATCTGACAAGGGGTTAATATCCAAAATATATAAAGAACTTACAGAACAACTCCCCCAAAACAAATAATCCAATTAAAAATGGGCAGAGGACCCTAACAAACATTTTTCCATAGAAGACATACAAATGGCTAACAGGCACCTGAAAAGATATTCAGCATTGCTAGTCATCAGGGAAACACAAATCAAAAAAAACCACAATGAAATATCACCTCACAACCATCAGAATGGCTAAAACCAAAAAGACAAGAAATAGCAAGTGTTGGTAAGTATGTGGAGAATATGGAACACTTGTGCACTGTTGGTAGAAACGCAAATCGGTACAGCCACTGTAGGAAACAGTGTGGAGGTTCCTCAAAAAATTAAAAATAGAATTACTATATGATCCAGTAATTCCACTCCTGGGTATTTACCTAAAGGAAACAAAAACACTAATTTGAAAAGATATATGCACACTTATGTTTATTGCAGCATTATTTGCAATAGCCAAGATACGGAAGCAACTCAAATGTTCATTGATAGGTGAATGGATAAAGAAGGTGTGATTGATATATATATATATATATATATATAATAGAATATTACTCAGCCATAAAAAGAATGAGATCTTGCCATTTGTGACAACATGAATGAACCCAGAAGATATAACACTAAGTGAAATAAGTTGAAGGAAGAAAGACAAATACCATATGATTTTACTCATATGTAGAATTTAAGAAACAAAACAAATGAATGAAGAAAAAAGAGACAAACAAAAACCCCAGACTCTTAAATATAGAGAACAAACTGGTGATTGCCAGAGGAGAGGTGCATGGGCGGAAAATGGGTTAATTAGACAAAGGGGTAAAGAGTACCCTTATCGTGATGAGCGCTGAGTAATGTATAAAATTGTTTAATCATTATACTGTATGCCTGAAACTAAACATATAACAGTGTATGTCAATTATACTTCAATAAAAATAATGTATTAGGTTAAATTATTTTTTTTTCTTTTGTGAGGGAGGAAGGGGGAAAGGGCAGAGAGAAAGGGAGAGAGAGAATCTTAAGCAGGCTCCGTGCCCAAGGCAGAGCCTGAGGCGGGGCTGTTATCTCACAACACTGAGATCAAGACTCAAGCGGAAATCAAGATTTGGACACTTAACTGATTGAGACACCCAGGCACCCATAGGTTAAATTATTAATTTACTATAATAATTTAATTTAGTTTCTTTCATTCTATTTCTTGGCTCCAAACCTTAAGATTTCAGACTTGTATCACTTCATATTTTTTTAAATTTATTTAAATTGTAGTAGCGAACATACAATGCGATATTGTTTTCAGGAGTAGAATTCAGTGATTCATCACTTACATATAACACCCAGTGCTCATCACAAGCGTCCTCCTTAATACCCATCACCCATCTAGCCATCCCCCACCCACATTCCTCCATCAACCCTGTTTGTTCTCTATCATTAAGTCTCTTATGGTTTGTTTCCCTTGCCTCCGGCAATGAATCACTTCATATCTGGATCATCAAAGTAGTCTCCTACATTTTTCCCCTGTTTTCAGACTATGTAGCTCTAAACCATCTTACTGATTAATATCATATTCATATTCTTTGAAACACCAACTTTTTATTGTGTTTATACTAGAAATTTAAATGGCTTTTTATTACTTCTTGCATAAAATATCTAAATTTTATTACAAAAAGCTCTCTATCATCGTACTCTTCAGCTTTATATCCTCATGTCCCACCGTAACACTGTAAATTCACTATCATTTCTAGCCCAATGCCAAACATCCTCCCTTGTTATTAGTGTTTTATATTCCTCTACTTCCACCTAATTTCTCCACAGGTTACTCATGTCCCACAAGCTTTAAAATTCCCTGACTAATCATTGTTTTTCTCTGATCTTCTGAAGCCATGGTGTATGTACTCTTTTCCACCCATTAGGCTGCTTTCTTTGTATTGTTATGTAACACTGTGAAACTTATTTAATTCTCATAACTTATAAGGTAAATACTCTTATTTTCACTATTCTATATTCAAGAGAACCAAGGTTCAAAGAAGTTAAGAAACTTAACTGGGATCACACAGCTAACAAACAGCAGAGCTAAAATAATGTTTCTGAAGGTATGGATTATGTTTTATATAATTTAATAACTTCTACAATTCCTGGTTAAACATTATCATTGAATAAGCACTTAGTTAACATATTTTGAGTTGATTTAATAGAGTTATTAAATTTGTCTTTATTTTGAAGGAGGGATTCCAGTTTGTGTCTAACTGGTTTTACAGTGTGTTTGAGTACTTCTGGCAGAGAGACGAGGCTGCCCTACAAAAGCTTATTTGTGGGGAGGGATTAGGGCACCTCTGGAGAACACATTAAACCTAAGGAGAAAAGCATGAAAAGTTGATTTACTAATAAAAACCAAAATAAAGAGAATGCATAAATGTTTCTGGGCTACTATAGGAAGGGCAAGGACCAGGATCTTGTAATAAAGTAGTTTAGAACTTTTTTCAATCTCTATTACTGATAGTAGTGGCATGTTCTCCAAGTTCTTAGAATATCTGTGTCAGAATCAAGGAATTTTAAAATCAACTTTTGGGGGGTATAACTGACATAAAATAAAAAGCACCAACTTTAAGGGTACAGCTCAAAGAGTGTATAAAAAAGTTTTATTTTGAGATCTTGAGATGTATTTTATTGTATATGTGGATCCACATGTGGTTGTGAGAAACAAAACATAGTGATTCCATACACTTGCACCTAATTGCGCTCAGTGGTATCATACTTACATAACTATAGTATTATGTGTGGTCTGTAGAAAGTGTAGCAAATGGAATAGTTAACTCTTGGCGTTTTAAGCCTCCCCAAGACCACTTTCAGGCTTCATGATTTACTAGAAGTACTCAAAAGACTCATAAAGTTGTTATTATACTCATTGTTACAGCTTATCGTGGTGAAAGGATATACATTAAAATCAGCAAAGAGAAAAGATACATGGGTGAAGTTCAGGAGAACCAGGCACAAGGTTCCGCATGTCCCATCCCAGTACAGCCACATGCAGACAGGCTTAATCTTCCCCGAAACAAAATGTGACCACATGTGAAGTGCTGCCAACCAGGCAAGCTCACCTGAGACTTGGTATCCAAGGTTTTTATAGTACATCAGTCACATAGGCATGTAGTGCTCATACAGCTGACCTCAGCTACTCAGTCTCCAGACCCCTAAAATGTCAGATTGACAGAATGGCCCAAGACGTCAGGAAAACAAAAACATTCTTATCAGGCTGGATATTCCAAGGATTCAGGTCAGTTCCCCAGAGCTGAACCAAGGGTCAGGAATTAAGGCAGGTCTTTCTTAAGAATATGCGGAGTTTGAGGGGCACCTGGGTGGCTCAGTCGTTAAGCATCTGCCTTCGGCTCAGGGCATGATCCTAGAGTCCTGGGATCAAACCCCACATCAGGCTCCTCTGCTGGGAGCCTGCTTCTTCCTCTCCCACTCCCCCTGCCTGTGTTCCCTCTCTCGCTGGCTGTCTCTCTCTCTGTCGAATAAATAAATAAAATCTTAAAAAAAAAAAAAAAGAACATGCAGGGTTTGAGAAGTCCAAGTAAATCTCTGGTGCTTGACTAATTCAAAGTGTCTTCAGAATAAACTTTCTTAGGACAATATGATGAGCTATTAAAAGAAAGAACTGAGATTTGCAGAGAGAAATTCTTAACAGTTATGATAAGATCTAACATAGTGTATCACGGTAGGGGGGACGCTCATTGGTGGCACTAGATATCTGTAAGTAGTCTTTGAAAGTAGAAATGGCGGATGTAAGTGGAATATTGTGCACAATCTTCATTTTTTCCAACCCATACTTCTTTCCTCTGTATGTTTTTACTAATAAGTTTTACATTTTTCTTTCCTCCTTATAGACATTCAGTTCCTTGGAGATCATGTATTATTTATTTCAGGATGCCTAATATTGGGCATGCCATCTGGCATGTAGTAAGTATCCAATAAATGTTTGTTATAAGAAAGAAGAAAGGAAAGCATGGAGGATAAATACATGAGTCTATGGATGGAAAGGAGGCAGGACCTATGAAAGGAAGAAAGAAAAGCAAGGAGGATGGATAGTTGGAATTGAATCAAGACAGTAAGAAAGAAAGAGAAGAGATAGAAGGATATAGGGATAGGAAGGAAAGAAGATGAAAAGTACGGGAAAGAAGAAAGAGAAGGACGGATGGAGGAAGACATGTGGGGACAGATACAAGGAACCAGAGAAGGAGAAAGAAAAAGTGAAGGAAGAGTGAAAGGAAAGAAGCAGGAGTGGAAAGAAAAGAAGGAATAGTGGAAAGAAGGAAAGAATGAGGAAGGAAGGTAATCATGAGTTCACCAATACCCTTCTGGAAGATGGCCATCCCTACTGCTACACAATCCAATAATCATTTAAAACAGCACCACCAAAATTCACACCACCCCACACAGCATAAAAGAAATACCTTATTTCCAAATATCGATAAGATTCTATTTCTAAAGAAACACAGATGTGTTTTATTCAGATTGATATCCAGTTATATCATATGCTTCGTACTATAAAGGTATCTAGAAATAATTTACTACAAATTGCCATCTATTTTAATGACATTATAAGAAGAATAAGCATGTGCGTAAGTAAAATACTTATTGACAATATAAAATCAATTCTGCCTTGAAACCACTAAATGAAAACACATATTTGCAATTAAATAGCTGTGCTTAACTACAAATCAAAGATGATCAAAGTTGCAAGTTGTCATTATTATAACAGTAAAATCTAGGGCTTATACATACAACCGCATGTGCAATAATGTTTGTTTTTAGTGCCCTTTTCAACCTTCTCTGCATTGACTTTCAAGGGAACTTCCTGTCCATAGAGTAAGGCAGGTTAAGGAAACAAGGACCATTGATCGCTATCAGCTCAGTTTCACAGCTAAGGAAATCAAGATGGAGAAGAGATATGCTTTAGGTCACAAAATGAGTTCAGTTCAGTTTATTTCCCAGCCTTGTAACTAATACATGAATTCCATGCCCTTACTAACTGCTAAAACAGACTCCCTCTTCCAAATCTGTTAAATTTCTAAATTTGATAACTAATTTGAATGTTTCTTTTTAACCAACACTGCATATGTAAGCCATACTGCATATTCAAGCACATTTTGGTAATGTTTTACAGCACTTTGGATTTTGAAATTCTTTGAGATGCTTTTACCCAGTGTGGACGTATTTAATCTTTTCAGAGACAAATTTCCATTTCTCTTGCTCTAATTTGTCTTGACTGAATATTCTGTCTCTTGTTGGACAAAATATTATTATGAAACTCTTCATGCTAATATTTTATTTCAAGTCTTCTGCATTAAATTCTTCTGCCGAATACTGTTAATAATGTATTTTACACAGAAAGTTAATCTAAATAACAAAACTGTAGTTCCATTAAATTAGTCATTAACATTGTTAATCTTGGATAGAATTAAGTACTGGAAATAATTCTCACCTGCTAAATACATTCTTCCTACTATTTTTTTTTAAGATTTAATTTCTTACCTTTTAAAAATCTAAATTATGATTTCATAGCATAATGCTACATTGCAGAAAATACTGGATCATTTTCCCTGACAGATCATTTTTTACTGTCATCTCTCATTATGCTGTCAACCATAATCTGAAGTATAGATTCAGGTCAAGAAATTCCTCTTTCAATTCTTTTTACTTTTGTTGCATGATATTTTGTCATGCACCATTATGGGCCAAAATAGGATTTCTTCTACCTTATTCTGGCAGACACTACTTTACAAAACCTGCTAAAAATAAACCTAGGGGAAAAAAAAAACACATACAGATGGGAATTCTTTGCTCTAAATGATTATTTAAACAGTCCATGAAAAAAAACACCTTGGGCATTATGTTGTTCATGTGTGGCATTTTTTATGTTGAATAAATTTCCATAATAAACATTCAGGATAGTTTTGGAATCCTTCACCTTTACAAAAACTTTATAACATTGGTATCAGTATTAAGCAATGTGACATTGGCATTCTCCTGGGTTATCCAATTGGCTTTGGCATTGCAACAAGATTAGTAGGTGATGGAAGAGGCCGTCCCATGCATGGGGAGATTGAAAGTGTATCTGTAAGAATTTCACTTGGCTACACACAACAGAAAACTCTATATTAATGTGCTTGACTCAGACAGAAGTCTATTAGTCTCAAGGCATAAGAAGTCCTTGTTAGGAAGTCCTGGGCAGGACAGCTCAAGCATATGCCATTAGAAGCACAGAGTTGTCCCATCTTATGCTTTAATATTTTTCTCATGTTTGTTTCTTCATGACTGCAACATAGTCCCTAATCAGCATTCCAAGCAAGATGAGTTAGGGGAAGAAGAAAAAAACAGACAAAAAAAGGGTATAAAAGGATGTACCAGCTGAATCTGTCCTCCTTTTTTTTTTTTTAATTAAAAAAAGGCTTTATAGTCTCAGAAATTCTACCTAGCAAACTATCACCTATGACTCTGAGCAGAACTATGCACCATGGCCACCCTCAAGCAATTAGAAAGATTATTTAACAGGTTGTGTTTGGTATCTGAAATTTCTACCACAGAATTTTATCCCTCTCTGTCAAATGCAAAGGCCTTGAGAAACTCTATACATGCTCAAGTTATACAACACTCTCATTCTATACCCTCACATAATTCCCCAAAGAAAACATTCTGACAAACACATTTTTAGATGTTTAGTGACCATTGCATTTCAGAAGCACTTAGATTTCCAATATTTAAATCAAGAACACAATTGCTAATAGCACAATTTAAAGGATATAATAGGAAATTATTTGGACAAAATTCTTTCAAATGCCCACAAATCCTGTTCCCTTAAGGTAACACGACAACAAATCACATTAACAGAACCACAAATACACACGAGAACTACCTTTTACCTAGAATTAAGATTTCCAAACAGTTTCACTTTCTTTCATTCTGTTATACCAGAGTAGTAGCATAATGATTTCCTACTACTCTCACCAAAACTTAATCAGACAAGGGTACACCATATGGGTGATTCAACTGATAGATCAGTATTTTTGCTGCCTTGTTAATTATGTTATGAACTGAACACAAGTGTATGTAGTCCATGATTTCCTAATCAGAAAACTGTAACTTTGGAAATGGAGAATACAGTAGATCTGCAGGTACAAATATTTTCACCATCTGTAACTGTACATAACTCTTTGGTTGTTAAGCTGCGTAGCCTTAAGAGCCATTATTTTTATAGTGAGTAAAAATTCAATTACAGTTATAAAACATATTTGCCAATTCCTACAGTGATTTGTTGGGCAAGATTAACTGGGCAGCATGTCACCATAATTTTAGTTAAGTTATAATTTTTACAAAGTTATGTGTTTTAACAAATAGTTTTCTTTGTTTGCACCTCTTTGTTTTTATATTTTATTTAGTAGAATCATAACTCTAAAAAAAGCTCTTAACTATATTACTTGAGAAAGAATAGTTCTTAAATGTGCAAAAATTATTCATGGAGACACTCTTGTACTAAGGAAATCTGACATGAACAAGTACTTTTCAAATAAAAATAAAATTTAAAGCAATTTATTATTTATGCTTTTGCAAGTATTTGAGAAAGACTACATTAAAAATAAAGTAATCATTTTAAAGTATACCCTACATGTGAATACATATCCTAATATCTTTACAGTTTACAAATAGACTTTAAGTGAAAGGAGAAACAAATACACTGATTATTTAGCTTAGTGTAAATCCTATGATTGACAATCAAAGTTAGCTTTATGCTTTTGAGAACTTAAAGGAAAAAACAAATGTGACCTGTTACTTAATGCTGTTTAATAGATAATTCAGTATTTGAAGATAAACCAGTATTAATTGGGTGTAAATTCTAAAAGCAATATATCATGTGGTTAATTTGTCATGAAACATGTACAAATGGCTATAGAAACACAAAATAAAGAGGGAAATTCTGATCTGAAGATGAAGAAATAAGTCGTTAAAGGATTAATGGAATTACGATGAATAGAGAAGGGGAAAGGTTTTATAATTGATTAAATAGTGAACATTTCATATTTCATAAGATTTTTTATCTATTACATTTAATTGTTTCAAACTATTGATCTTGTAAACAATGAACTGCTTTTACGAAGAAGCAAGTGAATATAATTATTCTGGCTGTGAATAATATAAATACTTTCAGATGCAATGGAAAGAAAGTGGTCTTGGAAATTTTCCTCATGAAGTCTTCCTAACGGACAAAGCCAAACAGATTTATTTGTCCAAGCAAAAAACTTGGGTGACCAAAGGTCCCATACTTTCTAATGTCTGCCTTTCTGTTATGTCATTTTCTCTTCCTGAAATGTTATCTTCTTCCATATTAGACAAAAATAACTAAATAAATAAAACTCCCTTCTGCAGGGGTCAGCTCAAATACTTATTTCCCCTGAAGGATTTCTTGTTTATGTATAGTTAGCATCTTCTTAAATTTCAAAATATAGAGACCTCAGAATTACATTTTGCCTTGAGTTACAGTTAGCTTCTCCCTACCTATGTTTTCCTCTAAAACTAGGTTAGAAACTTAAGGACATTTTCTATACCCTAGATATCTTTTTCTCCCCATAGTACCTAACATAGTGTTTTCTATGTAGTTGGTATATAATAATAATAATAATTAGATTGACTGCCTGAAAATAATTGATAATGAATACCCATGACTAGGATGCTGTCCATGAAGAGGTCCTTAGCGTCTTTTTATTTTAACTGTTGGACATTTTGATTAATAAATATCTAATGACCTTGAGTATCTTGATAAAGAGGGTTTTGGAAAACTTATGGGGAAATGGAGAGTTAATCAGGCTTAACAAAAGGAGCTAACATATATTTATAAGAACACCAAAAATTAATGTTTTCAAATGGTAACTAAGTTAACGCAATTCTCCTATTTAACACTTGAAAAACTTCATATATCCTATTGGAGAACCATTGGTCTGTTATGGAACAACCTAAAGGGACTATGTTCAGCATTAAAATTAAAGAATTTCATGCCTAATTTTCATAGAAAAAAGATCTTCATCAAAGAGGTAATGCATGGGGCCAAACTAAGCTGAAGCTTGGCTGGAGTTTAGTTGAAAGCTGGAGTACCATGCATCTGTGAAATTTATTTGTATCAAAGTACAGTCACATCACTTGAGCTTTAAGGTTGAGGGCTCTAATTTACATATCAAATCTATACATGTTCATCTATTATTAAGCAAACATAATGGGGAATTTATACAAATAATTAATGACATTTTAAAACACAATTTACTGCATTTTTTAGCATTATTTTTTTAAAAAGTCCACATACAGCTTTTAAAGAGATTCATCTATTTTGTCTCATAACTGACCTTTTATAAATCACTGAACTATTTAGAGGTAGGTTTTGATTATGAGATTTGGAATCTATTTGAGCACATCTCTGGCATATAACAAAGTATTTTATAATTCTATCATATATTCTTGCTACATGGTATGTGTAATCTCTATGAAACAGGTTTTTTTCTTTCTTTCTTTCTGTTGTGTTTACCACTATATCCTCGAGAAATGAAGAAGAGTGCTTATCACCTGGTAAGTAATTAACATGTATTTAATTAACACAATCACATTGCTTCCTTTCCTTGTATTACATTAGATATAATTAATGAGTATTTATAAAGTGTATATTTATACACTATTCCTATAGTCCTGCCAGGACCTCTGAATGGTTCGAATGATACTAAAGCCCTTATTCTGTTGCCTCTACTAATCCATTCTCCAATATTTTCCACACTGTTCTTTTCCCCAGGAGGCAGAACCATATGAACTATATTAACAGGACTCCTTTGCCTTATGATTTTAATTAGGTTTGTCAATGAAAGCACCAACCAGAGTAAGACCAAGGTATTTATTCCTTCCCCAGGTCCTATGCAGGACTATCTGCTCTCTGAACCAATGGTCACTGTTCCTCTCAAGGCAGCCGATTATACTTTACTTCCTTCTGAGTTCTGGTATCTAGTCCTTCCCTCTTATGCCTTCTTGCCTAGGTATGGTATTACCCTGTTGATACAATATCCAGGTTATTCCACAATCCCTTGTACCTCACCTCACCCACACCTTTATAAACAGTCCCTTTGTAAGTAAACCCTCCTCAAATTATCTTACTTTGTGTGTGCCACTGTCATCTATTTCTGCTTGGGACTTTCAGTGATATTGCTTGAAAGTTACTTGGGAAGACAAGCTTAGCATATATTAGTCAGTAGGATATAAGACAAAAATATATGAATGTATTAGATTATGTGATATAGATTATTAATATTATAGTAAATTTGAGAAGGGGACATTTGGTTAGGACTAAAGTGACCAGAAAAAGCCTTTTTGGAGGAGGATGGACTTGAATTATGTTTGAAGAATGGATAAATTTTGCACAAGGGAAACTCTCCAAGCTCCATGCAAAAGGACCAACAGGAGCAATGGTACAGAAGGGATTTAAATATACAATTACTTTTCATGGGACAATGAGGAAATTCACTGGACTAAAATCAAAGCATTGGCAGGACTGATTTCCTTCCTGAAACTTTAGAGAAGTATCTACTTTCTTGCCTTTTCCAGCTTCTAGAAGCCACCTGCATGCCTTGGCTCATGGTCTCATTCCTCTATCTTCAAAGCCATCACAGACGGGCAGATTCCTTCTCAGGCTGCTATCTCTCTGCTCCTCTCTCTTCCGCCACCTCCTTCATATTTAAGGATATGAATGATGACACTGGGCCCACCCAGATTATCCGGGATAATCTCTCCATCTCAAGGTTAGCTGAGTAGCAAATTTATTTCTGTTTCAAACCTTAATTCCTGTTTGCTACGTGTATTAATTTTCTAGAGCTGCTCTAATAAATTACCACAGATAGGGTGGCTTAAAACCACCATATTAATGACATCAATTAATCAGACCAAATGAATAAAAAGAGACAAATTTTTATTTTCTTACAGTTTAGGAATCCAAACAACCAAAATCGAGGTGTCCATAGGGTTGAGTCCTTCTAGAACCTCTGAGGGAAAAATCATTCTGTGTTTTTCTCCTAGCTTCTGGTGGCTACTGGCCATCCTTGGTATTTGGCTTATAGATACATTACTACAATTTCTGCCTTTATCTCTACATCACCTTCTTCTCTGTATTACTGTGTGTCCTTTTCTGTTTCTTATAAGGCACTTTCATTGGATTTAGAGTCCACCCTAAACCATTACTATCTCATCTTGATCCTTACCTTAATTATATATGCAAGGATTTTATTTCCATATGAGGTCATATTTTGAGGTTCCTGGTGGACATGAATTTTTAAGGGACACTATGCAACTCACTATACCACATATCCTAGCATATTCAGTTTCTGAAAATTGGGATGTTGGGTATCTTAGGGCGTCCATTATTTTGCCTTACATGCTCACTATCTCTCTCCTGTTAGAGACCATACAGTGAGCCAAGGGAGAGGTTTAGGTGCAACAGTGGGATATGGCATCAGGCCTAGTTTTCCTGGCCTTGTGGTTCATATTCTTTGCCCTTATTCTATCTGATTCAAAGTTAATGACTTTCATCTTCTGGTGGATTGGTGCAGATTCCACCTGATGTTATGACTTGGTGGTTCTGATGGAACTCAGCTCAAGATGAGCTACATGGTTGCTTAATAGCCCCTAGCCAGGCTCCTAGTCCATCTTCACCAGGGCCCAGTATCATACCAGGGGAGGTTTTACAATTGGTATACAATATTCTGCCTTCTCCAGAACCCCAGGAGTATGTGTTAGAATTCAATGGACATCGCTCTAAACTACACGTTTTCTCATCACAGGTACTTTTTATATTAGACGGTCTGCTGGGTCACGTGTCCTGAGTAGCAAAATTTCATGTGTTGTGTCACAGCCTCCAAGGATTTGTCTCTTTTTATTCATTTGGTCTGATTAATTGATGTCATTAATATGGTGAAATGTGGAGTTCATGTGAAACGTGCAAAGAGGTTGCATCCCTTTGGACTCTATTATGATGGAGATTGAGGAAATTAACATAGCCTGCATGGAAGATAATAAATATTTACTTTATCTATCTCATGTGAATGTGAACTATTTCTGGTTCCCCTTCCCATAGACATGAACAAGAGTGCATTTGTTAGATCATTGTCTGTATACCTGAGACTATGTTAATGTAGTCTAGCTAATCTATTATCTAGCTAAGATCTACATGAGGCACCACAGTTCTAAAGAGGCTGTTAATTGCTCAAGTTTGAGGTAATCTTGGATATGTCAGACCCATGGAGGAGTCATGGGATATGTCTGGATTGACCTGGATATCATCCTGGATATGTCTGACCCATGTAGGAGTCAGACTGGAAAATTAATGGGTGTACAATGAGGATATTACTCTCACATCCTTTAGATCTTTAAAAGTGATAATAATCTCCGTCTTTATTTCTAGGAGGAGTATTGTTTTTATTTATTATTTTGGCAGACAAAGGTGTTAACATTTTCAGCAGCTGCCACTTTGAATTCCCCACTTATGATCGCTCTTACTCCACAGGTCAAGGAACCAGTGCTATGGTTCTGCCAACTACTTTTGGTTGTGCCTTACAGTTATATATTCAGGAACATAGAAATGATCACCAGTTCAGTCTGTGGACCCAGCTAACCCACTATGAGCTGGAGCTGCGTCACGACACTACTTATTACCTGCCCCTACATAAATCTCTATCCTCATCAGCAGGCCATGATGATGCTTCAGGCCCCTTGGTATCAATATCAACTTTAAACCTGTGTCCAAAAGTCCTCAAAACACCTGGACATGCCTCCTTTTTTTTTTTTTTAAAGATTTTCTTTATTTATTTGAAAGAGAGTGAGAGAGAGCATGAGAGGGGTGAGGGTCAGAGGGAGAAGGAGACTCCCTGCTGAGCAAGGAAGCCTGATGCAGGACTTAATCCCGAGACTCTAGGATCATGACCTGGGCCGAAGGCAGTCGCTTAACCAACTGAGCCACCCAGGCACCCCTGGACATGCCTCTTTTGCCAGTGGATGGTAACCTGAGTAAATTTATATATGTTGCCCTGAGAAAGGACTCAGAGAATCATTACTGCATATATTTGCCATGGTGTTACTGTGTTCTGCCTCCTGAGGATTCAGCTTTTCCTCCAGTCAGTGGATTTGGGTTCTAAGAACTAGCTGAGGTGCAAAAGTAGGTAAGGAATTGTGGTTTCTTGTTGAAGTGAAAGGGCTCTTCTCAGTCTCCTGGACACTTATCCCTGTATGAATTAAGTAATATTCTTTTTTTTTTTTTAAGATTTATTTTAGAGAGAGAGCATGTGTGCACTCGAGAGAGAGAGAATCTCAAGCAGACTCCCTGCTGAGTGCAGAGCTAGAGGTGGAACTCCAACTCACAGCCCTGAGATCATGACCTGAGCCGAAATAAAGAGTTGGATGCTTAACAGACTGAGGCACAGCAGCTCCCCAAATTAAATATTATTATTTATTAAATTATTATTATCATTAATATTATCAAATAATTAATAATTATTTATTGGTATTTATTAAATAATTATTTATTAAATAATATTATTATTTGCTGCAGTTGCCTGGGTGGCTTAGTTGGTAAGCGTCTGCCTTTGGCTCAAGTCATGATCCCAGGGTCCTGGGATCGAGTCCCGCATTGGGCTCCCTGCTCAGCGGGAAGCCTGCTTCTCCCTCTTCCTCTCCCCCTGCTTGAGTTCTCTCTCTCGCTGTCTCTCTCTCCGTCAAATAAATAACAGCTTAAAAAAAAAAAATCTCCATAGTTCCCTGAATGTCAGGATCTTTATCACACCAACCTTTGTTGGATGTTCTAAAAGATATGTACAAGAATATTCACAAGAGTCTTATTTAACATATCCTCAAACTGAATACAAACAAATTTTTCTGAAGGGTAATGAATAAATTGTGGTATGTTAACACAATTGAAATAATGTGTAGCATTAATTTAGTGAACTAAAACTACGGGAAATTATATGAATGAATCTCACAAGCACAGCACAGACCGAAAGAGGACAGCCCAAAAGAGTTTCATTTATATAAAATGTACACACATTTTATACAAATTATAAATATATGTATGTATAAATTTTATAAATCAGACATAACTAATTCTAGTGTTTATAGATACATGCTTAAATAATAAATCTATAAAGAAAAGTAAATAAATATCTCCCATAAAATTCAGTGTGTTGATTACCTTTTGCAGGAGGGAAGATGAGATTGAGAAGTAACTGGAGGGTACTCTAGGTACTGAGAATATTCTATTTTCTTGACCTATAAAGATGTTAACAAGGATGTTTCCTTGTCATAACAACCTTGCTAATGTATTTTGTATGAGAGTTTCCCCCAAAAAAAGTTAAAAATGTATTCACAACCAAGTTAAAGTAATACACTTTTGACTTTTTCAAATAAAAATGTTTGTGTTCAATTTTCAAATTCCATTTTCTATTATTAAAGCTGAGCCACTTTAAAGCCTGTTTGACATCAGCAATTGGGTATATATAATGTTTTCTTTTAAATCCTAGATCATAATATCCACTTAGGACAAGCAATAATATGTTTTCTGTGTATTTTAAAAACTAACCTCCAGGCATAAAAATTGGATTTTTATAAACTATAATTTTCTAGCAAGTTGAATTTTGAAAGAGGTGGAGCAATGGTGTGATGAATTATTTTTCATAAAAATGGATATTAAAAATATTGAGTGGTTTAAAAAAACAATATCACTCCCTCATTTTGTATTGCTTTATTTCATCTTGTAATTTGTTGTAAGACTGTTTCCAAGGTGCAGAAAGAGGTGATTTCTTTTTTTTTCCTTTGTTTTCCTAACTGCTCTTCAGTTTAGTCTGAAAAAACAGTAGTAGTAGTGACATAGGTCAATACTAGAAGTAAGAAATGCAATGGGTTGGGCGTCAAAACAATTGTGGCTAAAAATGCCAGAAGAATCCATTCTGATGCCAAGCCATTCTGATGATCTCTTTTCAACTGTTACTCTAAGGGTTCATATATAGTTTGTAAAAAATTAAATAGTAAATCCCTTTCCTATTTTACAATGGCCAATGACTGACAGGAAGAGAAGAAAATCAGAAGAGATAAATATGATGAAAAAAAATAAGCAAATCTTATAATTACTTTGATTAGCACACTGGCAACCTGGAGAGCTAACATTTGCTCACTCCTTTCAGGTGCCAGGCTCTTGATCTCTGACAACTGTAGCAAACAGTAGGAAAACTACCTGTCTGACTATTGTGTAAAGCAGTGGTTTTCAAACTTTGGTATGGATTTTAACCAACCGGAGAAATTCAAAAGCATCCCAATGTTTAAGCTGAATCCAGATTCTCTAGAAGTGGTACCCAGGCATCTATAAGTTTTAAAATGTAATTGGTGATGCCAGATGTCAGATCTAGTATTACAGGAAATAACTGTACTTGAATTTAAGAGACCAAATATCATAACATTTTGGTGCCCGCAAAACCATTTTTAAAATATTAATTTGGGAATATAATGCTAAACATATATATAACACAAAAGAAGACAGTTGAGTCATATATGTAAGTTTCACTCAGGCAGGTATCCTAGCATCCCAAAAAAGACACTGTAAAGACCATTAGAATAATTTCCCTAGATCATAGGAATTCTAAATGAAGATATTCTCCGATCTAATAATAATTACAGTGGTTATACTTGCCCTCATGGTTAATTATAGCAATATATCTACCATACAGGCAGTGTGTTAGGTGCCTTATACACATTATCTCTGATCTGAAACATAAGATATATATTATTATTGCCATACTACAAAAAACACTTTGACATTTTTTTAATTTTAAAGAGAGCTATGTATGAACCAATATTGAAATAGTACAGATTATCATCAAATAAACTTTGGGAGAATTTCCTAGAACTGGAATAGGCTATTTGTTAACTACAAGTAGGCTGCATTCCATGTGGTAGGAAACCTGAAATAAGAGTGATGTCAACAAGATAAAATTTTATTTTTCTCTTCTGAATTGAAGTTCTAAGGAGGCAGTCCTAAAATGATATGGCAGCTGCTCTGTTTCAGGGACCCAGACTTCTTATTTGTTTTTCCTCTATTTTTAGTGAATTGCCTCAGGATGGCTGCCAGAGACCCAACCATTACATTAAAATTCCAGGCAGCAGAAAGCAAAAAAGAAATAATAAGAGTAAGCCCTTTCTTTAATGGCACTTTCTGAAAGTTTCACGTAGCACTCCCATTCGGATCTCAATGGCCAACATCTCATCTATTTACATATTTTGATGGCCACACTCAGCTAGGGAATGAAGCTTTCTATCTGCATGGCAGTGTGCCCAAATAAATATCAGTGTTCTTCTTATTAAGGCAGAATAGCCAAAGGGATACTGGGAAACAGCTAACACTTTGTGTGTTAGACTAAAAGACTAAAAAGAAGAAAATTTTTAGAGCTAGATGTATGGAAGGTGACGAGACAAAAGTGTGCATTATTTTCTGAGAGGCATTTGTTACATTGAAACATTTGTTACAGTGTGCTACTGTGTTTATTTATTTTTATGAGACTGGATGTGAAAAATAGCCTAGGACAGTGGTTCTCAGTGAGGGAGATTTTGTCATTCTGCTCCCACCTCTTCCCTCACCCCCCACCTCCAACTCTTTCCCCCTCCATAATATTTAACAATGTCTGGAGTCATTTTTGGCTGTTGCAACTATGGGGGTGCCTCCGGCATTTACTGACTAGAAGATTGGGATACCAATAAATATCTTACAAGGCACAGGACTACTCCTAAAACAGAATTATGCAGCACAAAATATTAATATCTGGAAAAAGACCTGGATATTTCTTTTTCTTTCCTTTTTTTCCTTTTTGTCAAGAAAAAGGCAATATCCAAAATGTAAGCAACTACATCAAAAACAGCAGCAGCAACAAAATGATATTGATAGTTATGTTAAAGAAAATACACAACTTGAAATAAAAATGAATGTATTAATATACAAATACTAAGATACCACAAATTCAAAGCCTTACAAGGACCAAAGGCATCGTGCAAATAGGGGAAACAGTATAAGATGGCAGATAGCATTGACATTTAGGCTTGATGACACAGAAACCACAGGAGAGGACAGGGTCCATCCTTAACTCCTGGAACTGAAGATCATAAGCCCCATCTAAAGGGAGCAGCCTTTGTTCATTTCTTGCCCATTGTTACTGTATTAGTGTCTTAGGCTGCATAACAAAATACCATAAACTGGGTGGCTTAAGACAATAGAAAATTCATATCTCACAGTTCTGGAGGTTAGAAGTTCTAAATGTAAGTGTTGGCAGTCATGTGCTTCTTGAAGCCTTACGGGAGGATCTTTCCTTGCCCCTTCCTAGACAGCTATCCTAATTGTTCCTTAGCTGTAGATGCATCACTCTAGTCTCTGCTGCAATGCTATTCTCCCTATGTCTGTGTATATTCATACAGTGTTCTCTTCTCTGTCTCTGTCCAGATTTCCCTCTTCTTAAAAGGACACCAGTCATTAAATTGAGGCCCACCTTGGTTGTTTTACCTCATCTTACCCTGATTACATCGGCAAAATCTCTGCTTCCAAATAAGGTTGCATTCTTAAGTACCTGCAGTTAGGACTTCAATGCCTCTTTTAAGGGAGAAACAATTCAATTCACAGTTGTTATCATGCAAGAACTTGGGCTTTAGGTTTGTTGGAACTTACTTTTCAAGATAAGCTGGAAATTTAACTTTTATGTTAAATCCTCAAATTGTTATAATTTGGCTTTTGAAAAATACTTCTGTGGGCTGGATACAGTTTTTATCTTTGTCACCTTGCTATTTCTGTGTTGGTAGGTAAAGAGAGTGTGGAGAGGTAAAGTATGCCTTTATTTTCTCCAGGGCTGCAACCACAGAGCATTAAGAAAGGTGGTGGCAAAATAAGAAGTTTGGAGATGGAAAGGAAATATGGAATTGCTGGGACATCTCAGAGGAAGGACTGTATGACTGATTAAAAAGAAAAAGAAAGAGTCAAGAGTCAAAAATAGCTGTTCTGCCATAAACACCAAAAGAATATCAACATACAGAATATGCATAAGGATCTTCTAGGCAAAAGTTCAAGTAAGTTTTCACAAAGAGTATGTAAACTTGCATCCAAGGACTCATTTGCATGGAAAGATGATTTTATTCATCTCTGAAAGTAATGAGGTCATTCATAGATGAAACTTTTGGGATAAAATACTTGCTGAATATTTAGTAGACATCTTAGCTTTGTTGATATGTATGATAAAGGAGTATACAATTTCACTTCCAATATGATGTATTTTTAGAAACCATACACCACATTTTTTTTTTTGCTATTTCTGAAATATTTGAGCTTTCAAAGCTTCCACATTCAGAATTGGCAGAAAAATTTATACTTGTATTTTCAAAACCCATATGTCCACCTCTGAAGCCAAGTGTGGAATTAACTCCACCTGAATCACACAAACTAAGAGTAAAAGAGGGTGGTTCCTTAGGCTTTTACTACAAGAAGGATGGATGAACAGATGGATGAATTCTGCCTAGCACCATAACTCCTCCCTTCTTCCCTTCCTTCCATCCTCCTTCCTCCCTTCCCCTTTTCCTTTCTTAATTCCTTACATTCTTCTAAGTACTGAGTGACAAATGTCAAGCTCTGCTCTAAATAGTAGGAAAATATCAATTAATAAAAAAATAGTCCATTGCTAGAAAAAGAGGAGTCCAATGACAGGATACAGACCATTGTAAAACAGTATAAGTGGCTACAGAGCCAAGCACAGAGTGAATGAAAGAAATGAAGAGGGAAATTGGACTGTCTGCATATGGTGTCCGGGATGATTTTTCAGGGAGGTAAGATTTGAAATATGTCATGAAAAATGGGTAGAAAAAAGTGGAATAAAGGCTTTACTAGAAGATGGGATAATATATTTAAGGTATGATGAAGAGAATGCAGCACTCAGGTAACTTGCAAATAATGTGGTATGGCTTCATGTCTGTGGGTAAGTGTTGGGTGAGGGTAAGAAGCAGTCACCAAGACACATGCAGGACATGGTAAGAAGTTTGAGTTTTATCCTAACAACCACTGCAAAATTTTAATAAGGCAAGGTAGAAGGTAGAAGACACCAGTGTTGTTACAAAACTATAGGAGAGGCAACAAGAAAAAGAAGGATTGAAAGTTCAGTAAGCTAGTGGAAGGACACTCATCAGGAGGGTTTCAAAGTAATAGAGACAGAAAATGATAGCGTCCTGCACTAACATCACAACAGGCAGAGAAGAAGAGGGATGGGCTTGATGCGGTAAGAAGAGGAGACCAGAGGTCGAAGGAAAACTAAGAAAGGATATTAATGAGGTAGTGGACATAGCTAGAGTTTAAAAAAGAAAAAAAAAAGTAGTTAAATATTTCTGGGGCAGAAAGTTAGAGTGGGATGACTAAAACCTGTGCACTGAATTGGGGATGTCCCAGTTTAGTGGGATGCTGAGGAAGTCACAGTGAACTGAAGCACTGATGGGAAGTGAGCAAGTGAGATTTTCAAAACCATAATAACGAAGGTGAAGAAAAAGATTATACAATAGCAGAAGAGGGGCTTGAGGTGACCTAGTAACTTTTTTTTTTTTTAAGATGAAAGGAATTATACCATGTAAACATATGTAGGGAAAAGAGGCAATGTACTGGGAGAAGTTAAAGAACAATAAGCCAAATAAATAGCAACAATCAAGAGGTAAGTCTTGATTTTAAGCACCTTCCCAATTTACACACTTCTATTGCTCCTCTCCTTATTGTGCTGTAAACCGCAGTCTTATGGTTAACAACGAAATGTTCTGAGTCATTTCAGTGCTATTGCGAAAAGCTATTGCTTCCTAGTCTTTATCCACAGCACCAATTTTGGGTTCAGAAAGGTGATATTTGTGATAAGACTTCCAACTTGAATGCTACTTGTCTTTCTTCAAAACAGTCTCCTTCTGTACTCGAATGAGGAAAAATGGTTCACTGAAACTGGACCTAGGGTCAGGCCACGGAACATTCCTAAGGTAACCGATAAGATGTTAACAGAGTATGTGAAGGTGGCATTACTGGCATAAAGCCATATTTTAACAGTAGAATCATCCACCTATAATTTAGTAGTAAAACAAGTCACAAGTGTCCTTTCTCCTAATAGTCACAAAGGCAAAGGCAAATGTAAATAACACCGGGGAGCTGGATCTACATATGGTGCAGGATTCGATTTTTCTTTAATTTCTTTATGGGAAATGTAATTTGATAGCAACTGGCGCTAGAACGGTGCAGATGGGGAGTGTCAGGCAGATCCTATTACCTGCAAAGACCAAGTCCAGCTTGCCTTCGACAGCTGTAATTGGCCTCCTATGCCTCTTTGGAGCTGGGCTGAAAACATTAACTCAGAGTCCTTGGTGTTTCTGCAAGAAGGATGGAATGGTTTATTTTTTACTTATTACTTGTGACAGGAAACTCTAAGAGGAAGAGCTGGCCTGAGTTCAAGAAAGACAGCAATTCGGGATGAAAGACTCACCTCCCAGGAGAACAAACAGCCATAAAGGTGTGCATAATTCAAAAATCATTTTGTAGTTATGTCAAATGTTTGGCAGGAGTCAAATGATAAAATTCTTTTAATTGGTCAGTTAAATATCCACACCAGCTGCAATTATTTCAAATGGTTCCATGAATATAGAGCAACTCTGTGAACACACGGCACTCCCAAAGCTTTCCTTCCCCCAAACCCTTCTTTCCTGGCATGGGGACTTAATTAAAATTGAATGTGCTGGCCAGTTCATTGCGTTGAGGCTTGTGGCCAGTCCTTGCTATCAGATCTGAGAGTTCTGACAGCTTTTCACTGATGAAGCTGGCTGCTCAAATAAGGTCTGCACAAGTAAGAATGGTTTAGATTATTTTTTCCCCTCCACTCACCTTTCTAAGTAAAGCCCTGAAAGAGTCATTTCTATGCAAATATAAAAGGTTGAGTTTCATTTTCAGGCTCCTTCCCCCACCCAGATTCTGGGGAAGAAGACATGAAAAGCAGTTGTTCACGACAGGGAGATTATTCTCTTTCCATTTGTGTCTGGTTGGAGAGACTCTCTCTCTGATAGCTCTCGACAGGCCACAAAATTCGGCATTTAAATCCCAAGAGTTAGTGCATCTTTCTGTGGGGAAACATTTGTGTTCTTACATCAGAGACTTTACTACAACTTTTTCTCTCCCAAAGTTAAAAGCTCTCATTGCCCAGAGTCTTTCCTGTAATTGTATACATACACTTTAAAGTACAAAACCTCACCACCAAATGATGACTTTGCTTATAATTCCATTAATATCTGCTTAATATTTAATGAAGGACTCAGTAGGGTACATGGCACTTTTATAAATCTCCCATCCCAGTGAATACACAAATTTGGGTCACATCACAAGAATAAATAGATCCCAGCAGAAGACACAAAACAGATTTGTCATTTATCTAAATGAGGTCTTCTTCCAACAGGATGCCCTCCTCTAGTAATCCAGCACCAGTAACAGGTCTAGGAGTGAAAAGTTTAAGCCTGTGAAAGAAAAAGAAGCCCACACAGATGAATCCTTTGGTAACTGAGATTGACATCCACTTTGGTTCGCTTCAATTAAATAAAGTTATTCAATACCTAGTATATGCTAGGTAGGAAGTGTGCTAGGAACAGTGGATATAAATGTTAGCAGGTATGTCCAACTGAGACATGTGACAAATACACCTCTTTGAAAGGCTAATTAACCTATTGAAACCCAACTTTGTATTAAGTATTAGCCAGCCAACAACCTTCCAAAGCTTTAGAATTATGAGGTCCAAGCAAAGAATGCTGCACATGTACCAACTTAAAATTCCTTTGTACACTGCTGTAAAATTCCTATCTGAAGAGCTGCTGAAGACAGATAGGAAAATATACTGAGAGTTACAGGGACATCAGTATTCACAGCTACATTCTAGGCAGAAGAGCAATAATATTCTAGGAATGAACTCCCCAAGGGCATGGGTCATGGGCAAGGACATGTCCATTTATCTGTAGTATTTCTAAATTCTAATACATAATAGACACTCAACACATAATTAGTGACCAAATGAATGTTTAAAAAAATTATTGGATAAATTCGTGGATTTTATAATAGAAGTCAATTATAAGTTCCTGAAATCAGATAATCCTTTTTTCCCTCCTTTCTAATCCCTATACTTTAGCAAGTTAGTTACTTAACCCCTCTAAAGCATCAATTTTCCCTTTTGTAACTAGGAATAAAACCATACCAACACCATAGTGTTATGAGAACTAACGAGAGAATGTGAGTGAAGTGTCCAGCATGTATAGACTGAATTAGTGTTAATTATTGTTGATGCTGGTCACTCTTTGTTAACCATGGCTCCACCATATTGTCATCTGGAGAATGTTTTAAAAATGCCTAGGTTCCACCTCCAGATTAGATTTAATTACTTTAGAGTGAGGAACAAGCATCTCTTGCTTTAAAAGCTTCCCAGGTGATCCAGGTGATATAATGTGAAGCCAGGGTAGAAAATCACGGTTGTAAGAGACATACACACCATGCTTAACACCCCCACCCCACATATTTTCTTCTTAAAAAAATCAACCACTCATTAAAGCCAGACAACTCTTTTATGAGTTAATTTTTACTTGTACAGCCCATCATTCTCCATGTATTTCTGAATTGAGTACAATTAGGTGTCCTTTTCTCTCACAAATTTGTTCACTTCTTGTCCGAGTTTTTGGTTCGCTGCAACTAGACTACAGAAATCACTATTCAAACTTCTGGTAGTTTATTTTTCTCTAAAAATCAATTTTGAGTAAGAACTGAGTACTCCTGTCTCTGTATTATGGAATCAGAGAAGAATCATAGTTCAACAATTTAACATTTGATGACTCATGTTCCTAAAGACTGGATCTTTTCATTTTTTTCATTTTTCTATCAGCCTAGAGATTTATTATATTCTCTTTTTAGTAAGGCAATTTCCTTGTCTAACTTGTAGACCATCTACTATAATGCTTGAATTTCTGTGACACTTAAAACCATGATCTGAGTGTGCAGATTTACTTTATTATACTTCTCATACTGACACTATGGTAGACCTTTCATTGTATACCATAACCACAGCTATTTGTAAATTATCATCTTTTGAACATTAAACTTAAATGCACATGTGGAACTTACTTTGTAAAGGAAATGCTCAGTGATTTATTTTATAAAGAATATAGTTATGTCCAAATTTATTTTTTGTAATTTCTACATTATATATTTGCTTCAATATAATTACATCTGTTTATAAGAGTTAAAAATAAATATACTGAGGGGCACTTGGCTGGCTCAGTTGGTGGAGCATATGACTCTTGATCTTAGAGTCATGAGTTCGAGTCCCACATTGGGTATAGGGATTGCTTAAAAAATAAAATAAAAAAATATATATACTGAGATGTGCACCACTTCAGTATGTGCATAGAAATATAAAGTTTGTTTTCATTATATTAACTATTTCCTGGTCTTTCAAAAATAATTTTCCTCATTTATCAGATTATTTTATATCTATCTACATAAATGCTTCTTTTTGGCTCTGAATCCCTTCTTATGAAACATTAGCCCCCTGTTTAGCAGTGTCTTTTCCCCAAAGGTCTCTTCTCTATATTTTTGCATAAGGCACTGCTATCTCGACAGTATTTTGGCCTAAGCATGCTACTGTAAAGTGGTTACTAGGTGACACTTCCTGTTTTTCTCTCCAGACCATTTATTGCCCTCTCTAACATTCTTTTCTTAGATAGTGAATTGGTTAGAATCTCTTGGCACCTGGCAGTGTCTCCTCAGTTCTGAGTCCTGGCCAAAACCCACTCACTCTCTTTTCTTGCCTACAAGCAATGTGTTACATAGATTGATTTTGTAATCAGGGCATGTATGCTGTTTCATGATCACACACACACATGCATGTACATGCACGTACCTGTACACACTCGCACATAAACATACACACTATATCCAGGAATTATCATATAAATATAAGGCTGATTTTTTTATTTATTCTACAATTTCTTGTCTCCTAAGTTAGCTACATATATTGAATTTGGTACAGTTCTGAATTTTATTTGTTTTCTTATTTATTAAACGTGCCTTGCATAGTGCTAGGAATAAGACAGGCTCTTATGTACTGGTTGGAGGGAACCAAACTAATTACATGTGGCCGTAAATAAGGGAACTAGATTTGCAAACATTAATAACACATATATTCTTCCCAATCAGTATTAATATGGCAATAGTAAAGTCATTGCTAGGCACTTAACAGGAGATGGTGTGGCCTTGGAATTCAGGAGTGAGATCTGGCAGTCCATTTCAAGTAATCCATTGTCAGTTCAGTTTACCTTTGAGGGCCTGTCTTCAGTATGAGGCTGATGATCCGCAAGGATCTTGTGAGCTTCATATTTTCCTCTTAATAATAGCTATTCGTAACACTTACTGTATGCCCAGTATTGTGCCAGGAGCTTTGCATAAATTACCTTTAATCCTCTAATGAAACAGGAAAGGAATGTGTTACATTTCTAGTTCTTCAACTGAGGCCAAGTCATGTATCTTGTAAAACCCAAGGCAACGTTCTTTCACTCTCTCACACCTCTTTGGGGGTATCTTCAGGAACATACTGAATTCCCTTAGTGACACTGGATTTCAGTGGACATTAAAAACAAGAAAGAATGCCCCATCATGTATTCTGTTGTATAGAAACAAGTCTGGCATTGGAACCAGAATTCCTAGTTTCAACAATTCCTTACTCTACCAATTTATGTTTCTGGTTTTTTTATTTATGAAATAGATAGTCTTAGTCTTATTTTCCTCCCTCTTTCTGCCACAAGACTCTTTTTTGAGAACCAGATATAACAGAACATATAAAGAAAACTGATAAAAAATGAGGAAGTTGCTATGAGAGTAGAGCTTTAATGTTTTCACTATAAGAACACCACCAACAAAATGGTATTTATGTGAAGTGAAGAATGTGTTAATTAATCTTATTATGGTAAACACTTCACAATATATATGCATATCAAATCATTATGTTGCATGCCTTAAACTTACATAATGCTATATGTTAATTACATCTAAATAAAGCTAGAAAAATATGAAGAACTGACTTACTACTTAATGTATACACACACGTAGACAAAATTAATTCTGATACAGAAATATAGTATATGTGAATAACTCAAATAGAATATCTATGTTATATAGACACATACATACAATTGTGACAAATGTAGAATACTGAACAGAGAAACTGCTCAAAGAGGAAAAATAGACCACAGAAGTCAACAATGGTATTCCATGAGATTCATTAATTTAAAGCATGATGCACTGGAAAATGTGAGCAGCAAGACCCAAAGTAATAGTCAGTGGTATTCTCTTAAGTACATATTTTCCAGAGTATATAAGGAAATTTCTAGACATTGAAAAAAAACAATCAACATGTCTCTATCCTAATGTGAAAAAACATATAGAACAGCTAGTAATGAAGACCAGACCCTTACGCCAAAAGCAATGATTTTATTCTTGGGGATTTTAGTTTAAAAATGACTTAAGCCACAAAAAGAGGTCATGAGCTGTATCTATTTGATTTTTAAAAATTATGTATTATGGTATATTTTCAAATATTGGAAGCTTGATTTCCTTTATCTACAAAGAGTGAAGTCATACAAAAATTAAAAAGTTTTAAGAAAGTTTACCCTTTAAGGTTAAAAATCACTTAAAGAAAGCATTCTAAAGTTATACTTCAAAAAGCAGATCTTTCATACCTTATTATTCTCGTATTTTCTTCAAAAAAGACATATTGATTAATCATTGAAAATTTCATTCCTTGTTTCTAGTGTTTTCTGTACAGTTTATTGAAGGAGCTATACCTGAGATATGGAAAATGTTTCTGCTAGGGGTCTTCGAAAAAGGTCTGAGAACATGTGATTTTTATGCAGTGGGAAATGACTCTACTGGTTGGTCATCCATCCAGTTTTGCAGCCTTTTCTATACTCTTGCCACCAGGTGGCAGTGAGACAACACATAAGGTTACCATGTAATTTCTCACATTTTAGTATGAAATGGAAAAAAAAAAAGTACTGAAGATACCACTGAATTAATCATCAAGAACCAAGTTGTTAATATAAGGGTGCTCAGAATATATAGAAAATGTCAATAGGTTATACGTACAATGACACGCAGAAATACATGGATGAACACCTGCAGAAGTATGACATACCCTATTTAGACAGTAGAATCATTGTCAAACACAATTTGCGATGATTACATACACAATGCACAAAAGAATAAACTACTTTTGAAATTAAGAGGAAATGGAAATATCCAGAAATTCATGGCTACCAAAACTATTGGAACAGAACTCATAGCTAACAAGAGCCTTGAAGATCAAAGATAGTCATATAAAGGTTGCCAGATGCTCAAAGAAGAGATGTAGATGTCCATGCTAGATGTCCATGGACACTTCTGAGAATGAAAGTGGCACTAATGGCGTATCGTGACTGTAACCAAGATTACCTTGAGCAAACTAGAACAACAATCAATCTACAGATACAGGTTCTACGTAAGGTTTATTGCCAATTGATGCTTCTGTGTATACAGAAAAAATAAGGATAATATGTGAAAGGTTTCAACTGCATAAACCTTCCAGCCATGAAACATTCACAGAAGAATTTGCTTCTAGTGGAATATGTTTCCTCTCCCTTTTCCCTATGTAAACTGTCTCTCTCTTTTCATAATTCAGCTCAATCACTATTCCTTTTAAAAGGAAGACTTTCCTGCTTTCTTAGATTAAAGCATATCTCCCCATTATAAGCCCTCTTCATAGCACTGAACTTCTTTAATCTAATCCTTATTTTAATGAACTTTTAATTAATATCTATATCTATCACTTATTCCCAGCACATGTAATCTACCATCACTACACACACACACACACACACATATACATATGTATGTATTTAATAAATGAGTGAACATTCCAATCACTTGGAATATAGATTATAATATTATGATTTTTTGCAACAAACGAATTTAACAAATAGTAATTTGTCTTCCTAGTTAAAGGAGAAAAACTGTCATTTCCCCTCAATTTCTAAGTGATAGGATTTTACAAAATTCTTTTGTAAGGGTAAAAATATCATTTTGAAAGAAAACCAAATCTGTCTTTAGAGGTAAACTCTTCTCTGTAATTTCTATAGGAAAGCACTTGGCTTCATTGTATGCAGAGAAATTGTATGCAGAGAAATTCACACCATGAGCAGCAGCTATCTCATTGCCATCTAGTTTTAAGACAGATTCCTAACCCAGAGTCTAAGAATAGATTTCAGTGCTTTGGTGCTCACTCTGAAGATTATGTGTATGTGTACAAGTGTATGTATGTATACATATTTTTACTAAGAGTGTAATGCTCAGTAAATTATTAAATAACTATGCTATAAAAGCATGTATTAGAATTATAATTAGGAGAGAAAATGTTCACAACCCCACATTTAATTCAGCCATCCCAAAGCAACACTGACGTTTTTGTGGACAGTCTGTGACTGTACAGCTCATTCTGTTGTGATGTTATCCTTTAAAGTATCTGTCTGATGAAAGACTGGAGACAACACAGGCAAAATAACATATTTCTTCAAATATCACGGTAATTTGAGGTATTTTATGGCCATCATAAAGCTTTTTACATTTCATCAAAGTTCAACTGTGAAAGGAAATTACCTTAGTTTTAGAACCAAATGCAAAAATTGATTTATTCAGGGTATAATAATGTTGAAACATTGATAATTTGATTAAAAACTCAGATTATCAGTAAACTTTCTCTTCAAATGTAGTTGAAGAGCATGATTTGTAATAATAAAGGATGTAAACAAACACGAGTCCATCAATAGAAGACTGGCTGCATGTACTGTGATATATTCAAAATATAGTATTATGCAACTATTAAGTGGAATGAGAAATAAATTTACATACTATTATGGAGTGATCTACAAAATACTTTACGTGACAGAAGCAAGGAAGAAAAAAATATGTCTAGCGTGCTACCATTTATTTAAGAATGGGAGGTTACAAAAATATATATGCATTCGCTTGTATTAAAAAACAAACAAAGAAACAAGAATGTTTTACAATATTTACCAAAGGGAAAGGAAGAGAGTGAGATTGAGGAAACACGGATAGAAGTTATAGGTCTCTGAATATACTATATTTGACTTTGAAAAATAAATATTTTATATGATTACCAACCCAAATTAATTATGTTAAAGCAATTTTAAAAAATGAAAACAAAAAATCAGGCAAATAAACCTGTGTTTTGAGTTCATGACATAAGGAAACAAAGAGGATTTATTCTATAAAATGTTAATATACAGTAATTTGATCATATGACTTTAGTAAAATGTATCCAAAAGCACCACAAAGAAAGTTCAAACTAATTTTATTTATATTTATCATATTTCATGGTAATACAGTTATTGTTATTGTAAACTAGTATGTGCATATTGCGGAAAGTGAATTTCAGTATAACAGAAAATGGGTAAAAATGAAGAATGTTCTGAATTTTAATTGGAAGTATCAATATGCACTTATGCTATATATTATTTTAAAGAAAAAAGAAAGGCAAATTATTTCCTATCTCTATTTACTGAACGGCCTAGAATTGTGATAAACCCAATATTAATGAACATGTCTAATGTCCAGATTGTGGTCTCTAGATACCAGTTACCACTGAACCTGATCAGATCTCCTTTTATAAGTGGATAAAGGTAGGTCTGAGACAGGAAATGTTAAGATAGGGCTGGAATATCTCACCATAACAAAAAACAAGGAGGTCATCAAAAACTTGTAAGGTCACGTAAAAAGATTCAGGAATCAACTTGAGAAGGTTCCCACTGACCAGAAATGGGACAATTTGTGCATCGGTAAATATAGAGGATAATAAAGAAGAAAGAAAGAAAAGAAAGAAAAGAAAGGAGGGAAGGAGGGAAGGAGGGAAGGAGGGAAAGAGGGAAAGAGGGAAAGAGGGAAAGAGGGAAAGAGGGAAAGAGGGAAAGAGGGAAAGGGAAAGGGAAAGGGAAAGGGAAAGGGAAAGGAAAGGAAAGGAAAGGAAAGGAAAGGAAAGGAAAGGAGAGAAGGAAAGAGGAAGGAAGGAAGGAAGGAAGGAAGGAAGGAAGGAAGGAAGGAAGGAAGGAAGGGAGGGAAGGAGGGAGGAAGGGAGGGAGGGAGGGAAGGAGGGAGGAAGGGAGGAAGGAAGGAAAAAAAAGAGGAGGGGAGGGGAGGGGAGGAGAGGAGAGGGAAAAGAAAAGAAAAAAAAAAGAATCCTCACTGGTCAACATCTGAGGGAATAAAAGGAAATATTAATCAAAGGATTAGAATAACAAATCAAGGTAATTATAGTCAATAGTTTTGTACAACACAAAGCAAAAGACAAAAGGCAGATAAAAAGAAATAAGAGCGATATGGTAGACTTAAACATAATAGTATCAACAATCACATTAGATGTAAGTGGACCATGCACTTTAAATAAAAGGTAGAGGTTATCAAACTGGGGAGAAAAAGGAAGAACAAAACTATGTACAATCTACAAGAGAGGCATTTAACATATATTTCAGAGAATAACATCGCTATCTTCTCCCTTTTTCACATTGTCTTTCCTCTCAGTGTTTGTCTTCATATGGCCATCTCCTTACAAGGATTTTTAACTGATCATAAGTAGCTTTTGAATTTTGTCAAATGCTTTTTTTTGCATCTATTGATATCATCATATGGTTTTTATCTTTTATTTTATTATGCAGAATATTGTATTAATCGATTTTCACATAACCAACCTTTTAGTCCTGATATGCCACTGGGCCATAGTGTATAATCCTTTTTATATGTTTTATATATTGCTAGATTCAATTTGCTAGTAATTTACTGAGAATTTTTACATCTCTATTTACAAGAGATTTTTGTTTTTTCGTGATGTCTGGGTCTGGTTTTAAAATCAGGGTAATACTGACCTGATATACTGGCCCACATAGAGGGGTTACTCCTTACAGAAAGTAAGTGTTTTCTCCTCTTCTATGTTTTGGATCTCCAGTCAGTTGTGATATTTTATGTCTTTCTAGATTTGTCTATTTGTTATCTCATTGATTAGTATGGTTTTATTTGTAATATTCCTTTATAATCTTTTTTATTTCTGCAGTATCAGTAATAACATCACCTCTTTCATTCCTGGTTTTAGTTTTTGAGTCTTCTATATTATTTCTTAGTCTAGTTAAAATATCTTTAGCTTATCTTTGTCATTTTGATGATTTTTCCAAAGAACCAACTTTTGGTTTTGTTGAATTTCTCTACCATTTTTCTCTCCTCTTCATTAATTTCCACTCTAATCTTTATTGTTTTCTTTTTCTTCTGCTTGTTTCCATTTAGTTCGCTTTCTCTCTCTCTTTTTAAAATAGGAGAGGTATTTGGCTACTATTTGAGATTTTTCTTCTTTTTTTAAATATAGGTTTTTACAGCTATAAATCACCCTGTACAAAATGCTCAAAATGTTTCAGCTACATCTCATATGCTTGCTATGTTGTTTTAATTTTTATGCATTTTAAATTATTTTATAATCTCCCATTGATTTCTTCTTAGATCCACTGTTTATTCAGGTGTGTGTTGTTTAATTTCCACATATTTGTAAATTTCCCAAATTTTGCTCTGTTATTGAGTTCTAATTTTATTCCACTGTGGTCAGAGTACATACTTGGTAAGATTTCAGTTCTTTTATATTTATTGAGGCTTCTTTTCTCATGTAGCATATAATCTATTCCGAAGTACCATCTATGTGTACTTGAGAAGAATGTGCATTTTGCTATTGTTAAATGAAGTGTTCTATAAATATGTGTTATGTCTTATTGGCTTATAATGTTCTTAAAGTCTTCTATTTCCCTGTTTATTTTTTGTTTAGTTGTTCTATCCATTTTTGAAGGTGGAGTATTGAAATTTCCTACTATTATTATTATTTATCCATTTTTTCCCTCAAGTCTTTCATTTTTTTGCTTTATTGTATTTTGGGGCTCAGTTGTGAGATACATATATGTTTATAATTGTTAGGTATTCCTCATTAATTGACCTTTTTATCTTTATCTTCTTTATTTCTAGTAACATCTTTTTGTTTTGCTTTGTTTTAAAATCTCTTTTGTCAAAAAAAAGAAGAAAAAATAAAATCTATTTTGTCTGATATTAGAATAGCCAGCCACTTACAAGCTATCTTATGGTTGCTGTTTGAATTATAAAACTTTTTGCATCTTTTTACTTTTCACCTATTTGTATCTTTGACTCTAAAATGTTTCTTGTAGATATCATAAAGTAGAATATTGTTTTTTAATTTAGTCTGTTGATCTCTACATTTAGATTGTATTGTTCAATCATTTTACATTTAATGTTATTGTTCATATATTTGGACTTATGTCTGTCATTTTACTTCTTTATGTGCTTCACGTCTATTCCTCTGTTCTTTTACTGCTTTCTTTTGTATTAAGTAAATAATTTCTAGTGTAACATTTTAATTCCTTTAATTATTTTTTCACTATATTTAAAAACTTATTTTCTTAGGGCTTATCATGTATCATTTAGAGAAGTTGACATAGAAAAAAAGACCAAATATATATTTTACAGTTTGTGATAGTTCACATTTTTATTTAATATTTTGATTTAATTAGCTTGTTCCTGTGGATTCAAGTTACCACCTGTTGTTATTTTCTTACTCTAGTACAGTTTGCTCCCCACCTCCTCCTTTGTGCACATATTGTCAAATGTATAGCATTTCTATGTATTATAGACACAACAATTCAATTACATACATATTGTTTCATAAGATTGCTTTTTAAATTAGTTAGAAAAATAAAGGAAAAGAAATACACATTTTTACTGTGTAGTCATCCTAGGATGACAGATGACAATGATTTTGAGGTTGTTTTTGTTTGTTTCTGATTTCTCTGTAAATTGTCTGCTTCTGTTGGTATCATACCAGTTGTTAGGTTCCACTAATTGCTAAATGATTGGTCTCTTGTTTTCAATAATGCCCTGGGGCACAAACTGCTCCATAGTCTGATCCAATTAAACCCAGGCCCCTTTGCAGGGTTAGCTTTTAAGGCCCTTCAATGAAGTTTTTCTTACCTGGAAGGACTTTTTTAAACTCTTTTTTTCCCCCCAGGTTCTCTCTAGTAAACTAGCTACTCTACAATTTAGCTCTTATGGAGCTATTAGCCTCTTCTTAATTGCTTACCACCAAAATTTTCATTGTTTTCAAGAGTGTCCTTAGACTTGGAACTTTTTTCACACTGTTTTAAATAAATTTGGTTTCTTTGGGGAGAGCTTTGGAGCACTCCACTGTGATGTCCTGCTTCCTCCACTGAGCAAAATCTCTGTAGTGAATGTGGGGACTGTGATCTGTTTCTCTAGGAGTAACACCTTGGTTTATAAGCAGTATGCTGGATTTGAGTGATAGTTTATGGTTTCCTTGGCTTGCTCATCCAACTTCCATCCTATGAGCAAGCTGGTGTAAGGGTGATTGGGGCAACCAATCCTCAGCCTGGCATACCATCCTTTGAGGGGATGCTGACTGGAAGAAGGAAATCACCAACATTTTGATTATATTTACTAGGATGTTAGTCTTTGCAAATCAAGGTTAAAGGTGGGAATGAGAAATGCCAGAGGCACATCTCTCCTGGAGAGATACACTATCCCTTGTCCAGGAATAAGAAGAGAGGGATCCCTCCCCACCCTTTACGTGGTCACACCCACACGTAATGGAGTATCTGTCACACTGAGATGGGATTAGGAAAGGAGCAGGTTGTGGCTCAAGTTCCACAGACTCTCACTATTCTCCCCAAGATTCAGTGGATTTTCTTGAATAAATATGTTTTCATTTTCTGTATATTCTTAGGACAATTTCCAGAAACTTTAAATGGGTTAATTTTTCAGAAAAATAATTTTTACTTATTATAATTGTTTAGCTGAGGATTGAGGCCAGGGAGCTCCACAGCTGCCATTCCAGAGGTGGAATCATCTTTTTTCTGAGTTCTTCCTTTTAAATGATTTTCATTGATCTGTCTTACGGTTCACTGATATTCTTTGTTGTTGTTGTTGTTTTCCCCTGTAGTATTCAATCTTCTGGTTGGTCCATCCATTGGATTTTTCTTCTCCCACATTGTAGTTTTTAGTTGTAGAATTTCATTTTATATGTGTATATATTATATAACATAATTATTATAATAATATATTATATAATGTATTATATATCTCAAACATACTATATCATCTTTTCACTTTTTCTAGTTTTTACCTTTAGGTCATTGAACATTTTTAAAATAGCAGTTATCAAGTTCTTACCTGAACTGTAACATATGAGTCATCTCTTAATCTCTACTGACTTTTTTTTTCTTGATTATTTGGCACACTTTCTGGTTTCTTTCACATGTCTAGTAATATTTTAATTCAATGCTAGAGATTAAAGGTGATACATTGTAGGTAATCTTCCTAGAAAAGGTGTGGTGTTTTGTTCTGGCATATGGATACTTGATGATATGCTCTTCAATCTGTCAGGTTTCCTTTTGTTTGTTTGTTTTGTTTTGCTTTATTTTGTTTTAGGGCTATTTTAGTTTTGCCCTTAGTGCTACAGTGTCATCTTTACTTTACAGTGGGGCCCTTCATCTTAGAATCTAGTCTTTCTGCAGTCACTCAACTGAATGCCCAAGGTACTCAGTGAGGTCACTCTACTTTAGATGAGCCAGAATTTCAGCAGCCTTAGCCTTGGATGATTTCTGATAGTTCCATTTAGGTTTCAGTTGCACAGTATCTATTCTCTGGCAAACCACAGTGAGTTTTGGCCTGCTTTTGCACAGCCAAGAACCACAGAAAAACCCTAAGCAGGTTTCTGCACCCATCTCTGCTGCTCCCTTATTTCCATTGCCCTGTTGCACAAATTCCGGACACTTCAGTGAGTCCAAACTCAGATCTTGGACTCCTCAACTGACTAGGATCTCTATTCTTTCTTTGAGCTCATCTTCCCAATACAGTGATCCAGAAAATTCTCCCAGGCAGGAATTGGGAAAAACATGGAGCTTACTTTGTGTGGTTCTCGCTGAAGAATCACAGTACTGCACTGCTTGATATGCAATGCCTCAAACAACAGACTCCTACATTTTGTCCAGTTTTGTACTGTTTATGACAGGAGGGTAAGTCTGGTACCAATTACTCCATTACAGTGAGAAGCAGAAGTCTCAGCAATTAGATTTTTTTAAAAAATTATGTTCGAGTTCTTAAAATGCCTGTATGTAATAAATACTAAGTCATAGTTTTTGAATAAATGTCCTCTATTTTTATTACTTTTTATACTGGAGAAATAAGCTTAGGAAACAAACTGGGTGAGGTTTAAAATTAGAACAAATCCCAAATGGTAGCTCTGTGAGTTTAGAAAAATGTATTAGGCCCTCTAAGTTTTACTTTCTTTTTCAGAAAAAATGAAATAACAATACTTTCCTTAAAGGGTTGCTATAATACTTGTGTGTGTGTGTGTGTGTGTGTAAATATGTAAAATCTGTTACATAAATGGTAGAATTTTAGGCATTTATAAAGAAGATAACAGGGAAGAAAAATATTTGGTGTAGGAGTTAAGAATGAGAAATATGAAGAATTTCAAGCCTGTGTTTGATCACAGTTCCACCCTTGCTAGCTCTGTGACCTCAAGTTATTTAACTTCCCTGAATGTCAGGGTTGTATGGAGCAAATTAGTTAAAGGTAGTATATACCTCAGATAATGAGCAGGTGTGAAGCATTTAATTCAGTGCTTGGTATACAATAAGTTCTCAATAAATTAAAATTTTTATTATAATTGTCATTTACAATTCCTCTCAGAGAGCATAGTTTAGCAAATACATTTAAAATCTGTGCTGCCAGTTCAGTTTTCATCCTAATAACAGCATGTCTAAAGTCAAGTCCAATGGAAAAGAAATCTGCTAGTATACCACATTCTTAAGTAAGATAAATTTCACAGCTGCTGGAGGTAAAGAGTACCCATAACATATGGGTTACATATTGGCTCTGGTTGCCATATTGTCACGGATGCCTAAAGGGATTAAGTTATGTGAAACTCACACTTGAATAAGTGTTCTAAAGTTTCACCAAGGTGCTGGAGAAAGTGATAGAAGAGACTCCCACATTCCTGGAAAAATAAATATGAAATCCAAGTATTCCCAGACTACTTTTGGTCAATTTACGATTAAGATTCCATCTTCCTATCAACATCATCAATATCATCAATAGTCAGTGGGGACTGTATTTTCATCTCCAGTTTCTTCCATATATATATATATGTGTATATATATATAATATATATATGTAAATATATACATATATATATTATATATATATTATATATATATGTAAATACCCTTGCCAACCAGCCATTTCCTTAAAACAATAACATGAGTCAATCTTGATTTTTTTCCTTCACTGACTTCTTGTCTCCAACCCACCTGTTCATGTTGCTGAACCTACCTCCAAATATATCCTAAATTCACCTATTCTTTCTGTATCTATTGCCATTTCCCAATACACCATAATCTTACATAAATTATTACTTTATTTCCTAGTGGTCTTTGGCATTTCTGCTCTCGCCTCCTACAATCCATTTACCACACAACAGACTAATACATTTTTTTTTAATGATATCATGTCATACTCTGATTTAAAGCCTTCTGGTGTCTGAATTTCATTTAGAACAAATCCAAGCTTTCTAACAGAGCCACTAAAGCCTTTGAATCCTGTCCCTGTCTACCTCCTTGATTTCATCTCTCATCACTAACTTTCTTCAGTTATACTCAACCTTTGGTTTTTTGTTCTCTTGATTATCAAATATGGTAAACTCATTTCAACTATGAAACCTCTACATTTACTGTTCCCTCTGCATGGAACACCCTTCTCTCAAATTTATCTTTATTTTTTACAAAGTGAAACCCTGTGATCTGAATGGTTGCATCCTCCCCAAATTCCTGTGTTGAAACCCAATCCTCAGTGTAATGGTATTAACAGGTGGGATTTCAGAGCTGCCTAGGTGATGAGGTGAATCTCTCATGAATGGGATTAGATTCTTATAAAAGAGACCCCACAGAGCTCCCCAGCCCCCTCCATTATGTAAAGTACACATAGCAAGTAATTAGAAGTCAACAACCAAAAGGGGACTTTCTCCCTATCATGCTGGCACCCTGATCTTAGACTTCTAGGCTCCAGATTGTGAGAAATAAGTTTCTGTTGTATATAAGCTACCTAGTCTATGATATTTTGCTATAGCAAACTAAGAAACTAATTGTATTGGTTTTCTATCATGGCCATAACAAATGACCACAGACTTAGTGACTTAAAATACCACAAACTTATTATCCTACAGTTCTGTAGGCCAGAAGTCTGATATGTCTCACTGGAATAAAATCAAGGTGTCAGCAGGCTGTGATCCTTTCTGGAGGTTCTAGGGGAAAATCTATTTCCTGATCATTTGTATTGTTGACAAAATATAGTTCCTTATAATTGTATAACCAAGGTCTCCACTTTCTTGCAGCCTGTGAACTGAGGGCCATTCTCAGCTTCTAGGGGTTGCTGCATTTCTTGGTTCCTGACCCTCTACCTCCTTCTTCATTGTCAGCAACAACAGGTCGATTTCTTATCATGTCTCATTTCTCTGACCCACTCTTCTGCCTTTCTCTTCTATTTTTAAGGACTCACATGATTAGATTAGACCCATCCAAATAAATAGGATAATCTCCCTATCTCAAGGTCTTTATGTATAATCACATCTGCAAAGAAAAAAAAATCTGCAAAACTATACTTTTATCATGTACAGTAACATATTCACAGGTTTTGGAGATTGGGCCATGGACATTTTCAGGGCCATTATTTTGCCTACCATGCTAGTTTATACCCATTATTTGGATCTTGGTGAAATGTCACCCCCGTAAAGAAAATATGTTATCCACATCACCAGTCTTTCTCTACTGTATCCGTGTAGTATATTTCTTTTAAATCCTGCATCATTCTCTGAAAGACCTTGTATCATTGGTTTGTTTATGTATTGTCATCCAACGCTACTAGAATGTAATCTTTATGAGGACAGAGGTGTTTTCTGCTTGCTCATTTTCTTATCCCCAGCACCCGAAACAATACTAGGTTTGTGGAAGTTCTCAATAAATCATTTTTAGTTGAATGAATGAATGGATGGTTTTAATTATTTGTCATTGTTCAAAACTCCATGATTGCTTTGGTGGAGACAATTCTATTAACTCTTGAGGGGGTATACTATTAAATTTACTACCCAGTTACTCCTTATTCTACCCAAAGACATTTTAAATTCTTTTTACCTGGTACAACTGAGTATCTGTAGTATTGATAGGATTTTGCATCTGCCTGTTTTTTGTTTTTTTTTTAACTTCTACTGCCCCCAAACAGAACTGAGAAAGTTTATATTTTCAATTTGCTTACAGTGACAGTAAGATATAATGCCTTTTTTTTACCAAACCATTAAAACCTGTTCTCCTGGTCATAACTTCCCATTAAGTTTCTAAAATGATTTTAAGTTTTTGGATATAAAAGTCACTACGTCCATGCAAAATATTATTTTTCACTTCTTTGCTTAAAAGTAGCCTCAAAATTGCTGTAACAGCTCATGTAAATGTAAAAGTATGTCAAATCTTTCTGGGAGTAATCAGTTCATGTTTAGCATAAAGGTTGACAATTATTTTCCTTAATACCTTGAAAATGTGTTCTATCTCAGCATAAGAATAATTCTGTATCTTTTAACAATTCTGTATCTTTCTGTATCTTTTAATTCTTTATCTTCAATTAAAGATAATTCTGTATCTTTAATAAAGCATCTTTTTAAATATGCTTTTTATGAAAATGAGGAAAAACTAGGGCTCCTGGAGGTAAAAGATCAGCTTACATTTATATGGCAAGTTACTGGCAGAACCAGACCACGTCCCAGGAATGCCAGTTCCCAGCCCAGTATTTGTTCCACTAGACTCCACTGTCTCAATGCAAATGGAAAGCCATACAATGAATTACAAAGCACTGTTTATTAATAATTTAAGATGAAAAGAAAAAAAAAAAAAGAGTCCAGATTTAATTTGTAAAGTGGCATGGTAGGATGCTTACTGAATGGTCTTTTGTTCTCAACATGTAATGACTTTGGCCTTCTAAATATCACTCATTTAAAGAACAAAGCCCAGAAATTTCTAGGTTGTAATCAATCTTAAGACCAGTAGGCAACTTCAATTATAATTATAGGACCAACTCATCTCATGAATATAATTACTCTGGGCTATGTTATCCTGACATAATCTGCAAGCACTCATTGCTGCAGGTGAGGGGCCACAGAGTAGCTGTGAGGCAAAGGGCCAGTTTGTCCATGCCTAGGCTTGGCTAGGTTGCTGTTGAGTTACTGAACAGCAGTCAGCACATTCACAAATACATACAAGCACAGCTGGGCCTCATTATTTGCATTCTGACCACCTTATATTGAATAATCAAGGAAGCAAGTATGGTGATGGTAGGATTAGGAATTTACTCAGTTCAGTGTTGAAAGAATATCTGCATATGGCTTCAAGTTATATGAAGTGATATTTCATTGTTATTTTTCTTGTAATTTAAATACATATATATTTATGATCTATTATATGTTCTATTATGTAATCTACTATTTTAAGTTTTAGGATTTCTTTTCCTAAAACAACTCAGCATGATTGATTATTCTCCTTTTTCAAATGCTATTTTCCTTTAATTTATTATAACTATCCCTAATTTTTCTCCAAAATTCTGTCAGTCTTGCTCAGTTCCTTTTCCTATTTCCTCTTGCTCATTAAAATGATGTTGACCGTAGAATACTGAAAGCCTATATGGTTTTCTTAGGCAAGCACAACTGATAGCATCGAAAATACTACCCATAAACTTGTGATATCCCCAACCCACCTTCTTCCTAAATAGCATGCCAATAGTCCAAGTAGAAATCTTAGAGCTACCCTGAACTCTCTGTTATAGGTTGAATTATTTCCTCCCCACCCCACACCCAAAGATATGTTGAAGTCCTAGCTCCTAGTACCTCAGAATATGGTCTTATTTGGAAATAATGTTTGTAGATGTAATCAAGTTAAGATGAAGCCTTAGAGTACATTCTAATCTAATCTGTTTGGTGTCCTTATAAGAAGGAGGAAATATGGATAGAAACACACAGGGGTAATGCCATGAGATGACAGAGGCAGAGACAGAAATGATGCAGCTGCAAGCCAAGGAAGGCCAAGGATCAATGGCCACCACCAGATGCTAGGAAGAAGCAAGGAAAGATTTTAGCCAGAGTCTTACAGGGACTCTTAATTTCAGACCTCTAGCATCCAGAAGTATGAGAGAATAAACTTCTGTTGTCTTATGCCTTCCGGGTAGTGGTCATTTGTTATGACAGCCTTAGGGAACTAATACACTCTCCTCTCCCATCCCACAGCTTTTCTTGCCTACATTTAATTGCTCACCAACTCTCATGAAGATTGCATTTATTTCATGGGGAAAAAAGGCAAGAAACACTTTTCTGATGTTTTAAGCCATTAGATTTACTAACAGCCACACAATGGCAAAATGGCAAAGTGTTTCATACATAATCAAAGTACAAGGGGGTTTATTGGACAGATTTTAAATGTAGGATTAATAGTAAAACTCTTAATTGTTCATAAGCAATTTTTACTAATGTTTAAAAGTGAGCAACTGCATCATGGTAATATTCTGAAATCATAACCCAAATCATTCATGCAAATTGGATTAGGCACTTAATAGTTCACAAACAAGAGGCAAGAATTGCTAAATTCTTGAAGACACTTTCAGACAAAATTCTGAAATTTTAGTTGTAAGTAAAATTATCTTAAGCCTTAAAAGCAGTATAGGTAGTTTACATGTTTTAAGCTTGCTATTTGAAAGCTTAATAGTATAGTAAGATAGTCAGGCTATCCATAGCAGTAAGTATTCTGGGTAAGTGAGAAAGATAGAAACTCAAAACCAGGTCCTAAACTGTTGATAGTAAATGACATGAAATTGTGAAAATGTTTGGGAAAAAAAAAATCAAGCAAATCTGGAAATGCTACTTTAAATCCCACTAGAATCCAGGCAATGTCTTAACTGACTCCTGTCTAGAGAGGACATTGACAAAGATTCTCTCCTTTACCCAGCCTGAGTAGATTCATACCACTTTGAACTTTTTTTCAACTAGGACTTAACATTTAAATTCCTGTGTTCATCTCTGAATTGTCCAGTTTTAGCAAGAATCCTGCTAAGCCAGTTTAGCCAGAATCCCTCATCTCTGTATCTGATCACTTTTAATATCTAATCAGGTTCCTCATCTTCTACCATCCTCCAAGGTGATGTCTGATCACCCTGGCTTGCCTCCAGCAAGAATCCTGTTAGGTCAGGTTAGCTAGAATCCCTCCTTACTTCTCATATTTCCACCTAGTAATTTTCCATCCACTGACCCCTCACCCTGCTCCTTGCTATAAATTTTCACTTTTCCTTGTTGTATTTGGAGTTGAGGCCAAGCTCTCTCCTCCACTGCAAGATCACATTTCAGCGATCCCTAAACCTATTACCATAGTCTCCTCTTTAATAAAGTCTTCCTTACTTCTCTAACAAGTGTCATGAATATTTTTTAGCACCTGAAGGCAATGAAGTTGCCTTTATCATCAAATCTGAGATGGTGCTAGAAATATGTTGAATCAGAAGTATTTATTCTAATAAACATGCTCAAACCAGTGGCAGTGACTGGATAACTTATTTATCCAAAAGAACATATCGATCTTATAGATATTAGACTAAAGATAAAATTAGGTCCCTGCTCTCCTGGAAATTATATTCTATGGGACTCTAAGTTAAAAGACATGGGATAGTTAGGAAGAGCTTGGGTGAGAGAAAGAAAAGAGGATATAATGAGGGGTTAAATATAGATTAGGTAACTCATGCGTGTCTTGAGGGATTCAGCAACTAAATCTGGGGAGTATGTTCCAGAAAACTAGGAAGGATACTGATAGGAAGAAGTCCTACAGGGAAATCTGATTCCTTCAAAATCATAGCCCAAGCTCTGATTTGTGCCTTCCTTCGGCTAGTAGGATAACTGTGAAACTAATATAAACAATGAATTAAATATAAGACATGATCCCTATCCAGAAGGGTTTCACTAAACAACACCAAAAACAACAAACTTAAAATTAATAATGTAAAGTTTTCCTAAAAGCTAGATTTGGTGAGTTATACACTTGGATCAGTTGGCCTCCTGCCCTTTCTTTTCTTTTTTTTCTTTTTTTAAAATATTCTCAGACTCATTCAAATGAGTCTTATATTTGACTATGGAATTCAAAAAGTCATAGAAATCAGAGTAGTAGTAGATTAGTATGTGGCACTGCCTATGAAAAACCATCACTGCCATGCTACCATCAGCTGGTTGTATATTTTGACTTGTTTTCCTTGTAGTGATCATGGATTGAATAGATGCACCCTTTCTCAGTCTTACAGACTTTTGAAGATTGGTGTGGGTCAGTGAAGGTAGGGGCAAACCAAGGATCAGTCAGCCTACAAACTAGCTGAGGAGTGGTAATTTTTTGACTATGCATCTTGCATGCAACAGAACCCGGTTGTTTCATCAGAAACAAGTGGCTGAAACAAACGGATTTTGTATCCACACATGAAATATATTTTGTTACACCGGCTCAATCATCAGAACATGGAACCCTAGTTACACTTTATAGGTTTGGAGATAATATGTTGATCATGCCTCCAGGGTCTATGTTAAATAGAGGTTGTGCATATTTATGCAACACTTATTCCCTAAACTAAAAGAACTTTTGAATTAAACAATCAAAAAAATCGAACAAAATATATTCGAGAAATGTACAATTCAGTGTACAGGGAACACCCTAGAAAGAAAGGAAAAAGAATTAATCAGTTATGTTAACAAGTGGCTGCGAATACTTGGTTTTCTATTCATCTTGCTTATCAATGGACTTATTTCTCTAATTAAGTCAATGCAGTAAAATAACACTTTCAATTTGCAGCACAGTATTTATAAAATTAGGATCTCAAATTGAGACAAATTAAAGCTTCCCCAAAAGCAGGCTGATAATCCAGGAACTTTTCTCCAGCATCTATCCAGAATGCCATAATTCAAACATGTTCAGGTATTTATTACTGTGCATATGTCTGACCAAGAATTCTTGCTCTTTACTGGCAATTTTCTATGGTTTCTTAGCTTGAATTGATAAAGAAAAATACAGAATAAAGACAGCTTTATGCTCCCCTTCCCCTATCTTGTCAAATATTCATTTGGAAATGAACATTGCTGGAAAAATAAGCAAGGATGGTCTGAAAATTTGAAATCATTCTATAAATCTTCTGACACCTTGCACTATTATTTTAGGAATTGCTTTTAATAGTTATGGGGTTAGTAGGAATATTTAGTTCTGACGCATGCCTTCTAAATTCAAAACCTGCTTGACTTGTTACTAAAATCCCTCTTGGACCATTTTTCCCTGTCTTTTTTAAGAAGAATGCCGATGGGAAGTAATGGGCCTGGAGAGAAGGGTGGGAAATCTACAAATTTCAAGGTCTGAAAAATCTAAGTCTCCCACTCATAGGGTCCTTATGATACCTTTAAGATACCCCAAGGATAACTGAAAAACTCCTTGCCTAAATCCTGCCTCCTATTCCTGGATGCCTCTTCTGCATCCCTTTGGAATGGCTCTGTGATCTGTTTGCAGTTCTTTATAATTTTTGCCTCCCAGTCTATGCCCACATATGACTACATAACAGAACTGGCACTTCCTTCATCTCCCTCTCTGCCAATTAATCTTGTTAGAGTAATTTTGAAAGACAGATCTTATAACAAAATTGCATATCCCATATGCTTTTTCATAGTTCTTATCAATTATATCTTAAAGTTATATAATTTAGGCATTTAAAGGTGGAAAAGAAATTTTGAAACAAAAAGAAAGAACATTTAATTCTAAGAATCTTAAAACTGATTTGAAATAAGATAAATGCTATTATGTTATGAAAATAATATATAAATGAAAAGAGCTTTATGCACACTTTTTATTCAGGTTAGGGGTGATATCATACACTGCTACATAAGATCAGGTCTAGTCAACCTCTTTGACAAACCAGGCAGCTAATTGAAATATCCAAGATTCGACACACAAAGACTCAATATACAGGTACATATAAACTTAGTAAATGTGAACCTAAAAACAAATATAAAATACACTTTGGTAACTGAAATTCTTTTTAAAATATTTGAGAAATTAGCTATTTAAATTATTCCCAGGGTGAATAGTTCCAAATTTTACCTATTAATAATGCATCAAGCAGATTATCCTTCAGTAAAAAACAAGTCTATTTTAAAATAACTTACTGTTGACACCAAATCTTTTCATAGTTATCATGGGTACTACTAAATAAACCCAATTTATTTTAAAGTTGCTTTTTCATTAGATTGCCTGCAAACATTAGTAAAGAAAAATGTGCTTGACTAGAAATACTTGCCTAAAGCTAAATTACAAGACATGCATTCCACCCCTTTCGCCTTTTGTTGCTGTTACTGTTGGTTTTGGTGGTGGAGAGATTATATCGCAGAAAGCAAGTTGTCTTTATTTTAAGCCCAAGATGAAGAAAGTAATTTTTCTCCCAATTTAAAAATACTTGCACTTATCTTCACAGTGTAAGATTTTCAATAGAGCAATTCTGATCTAAATCAGAAGAGACTAAAAAAATTGTTATTATATTTACAATATATAATGCATATTCATGTATAAGATATCTATTAGAAGATCTATTAAGTTATCATTTCTTAAAATCCTAGAATTTCAGAACATCAAAGGACCTTAGAGCCACCTTGTATAATTCTCCACATACCCCAGGTGAAATAGCAAAAGCCTACCATAAAACAAGACATTGTCAGTATTTGTATCCAGAACTCCTGATTCTGGTCAATTATCCTCTCACAACAGCACAAATTTGTGCCACATTTGAGTGATCAGTACCGGAGCTGGTATTCATTGAGTGTTGGTGTCATGTCAGTGACTAGACCAGGCATATGGAATGCATTACCATTTATCAATTGAGGTATTTATCTTATCCATATCTTTCAGGATAATAAATGTCAGCTTTCATAAAAAATAACAGTGAATGAAGTATTCTCTCTGTAGTCTTTCTTACATTCATCTACTTTCTCCACTTTCAATTCCTAACCTAGGCTGCTGAAATCATACTTGATTATCTCCGTGGTATCTTAACCGAGATCTTGTTTATAGTGTCTCTTCATTTCAGACTATCCTATACACCACAACCAAGTTAATGTTCTAAAAACTTGGCATATGTCAATACTCTCCTTTGGCATAAATAAATATTCCCCATTGCTTTCAGAATAAAGTGTAAATTCCTAATTCTGGCATTCAAAGCCCTCCACTACCTAATGCAAACTTTTTCCAACTTCATTTCCTACTGTTCTCCAATTTGTACGTCATTGTATCCACCTCATCTCTTCAATATCTCTTACATATATTTGCTCATATATTTATCCCTAAGATTTATTCATCTCTAAGATTTAGCTTCCCCTATCTGAAACATATCCCCTCTTCATTGACCTCAATTTCATTCATATAATGGTTCCTCTCAATGTGTATCACTTTCTGGCATCATAAAGTAAAAAAACAAATAAATTGTAAGATAAATCATTAAAAGTCAGAGAATGTCCATACAGAAAAAGTGTAGAAGGAAAAAAAGGAAAATATTTGACTGGCAATAGCTTAAAACCTAGTTGGCTGTTCATGATTGGTTGTCCCTAGCATTTTGGTTTAGTAACTTTGAGGCGTGTAAGGGTTTAGATTTCAGTTTGCTTATATATGTTGCTATGGCATTAGACCCATCAGTCTAATAGCCTCCTTGTATAATTAAAGAGAGGATATGGTACTTAGTATATGAATAAAGCTGGTGCCCAATAAAGTATACTAAATTATCCATATACCATACGCTCAGTACTAAATTATCTGAAATTATTTGTATATTTGTTGCTTATGTATCTGTCCCTTCCTATAAAATGTAATCTTCATGAAAGCAAGACTTTATCTTACTCACATCTGAAACTCAACATGTGCCTAAGTTTTTTCTCAATAAGTGACATTTTTATTTTTATTTTTTTATTCTATTTTATTTATTTATTTGAGAGAGAGAGAGACAGCAAGAAAGGGAACACAAGCAAGGGGAGTGTGAAAGGGAGAAGCAAGCTTCCCACCAAGCAGGGAGCCTGATGCAGGGCTCGATCCCAGGACCCTGGGATCATGACCTGAGCCGAAGGGAGATGCTTAACGGCTGAGCCACCCAGGCGCCCCTCAATAAGTGACATTTTTAAAGAAATGGGTGAATAACAGATAAGCCTTTCTTGTTTAAATTATTTTCTTCTAGTAACATTTTGAAAATGGCAAGAATAGAAACTATTTACATTATTTTGCCACAAATTTTTTATTTCTATTCTCGGTTTGTAAGATGTCCCTTCAGCTATAATGGATCATATAATGTAATGGATGCTATGATACGTCATTTTGAATGAAGGGTATTTTCCCCTGTTGCTGGAAGCTGCCTTGATAGGTCAGTCCCCTGTTAGAATTACCTTGACTGAAGAAAACTTCACACTTCCTTCAAGGGGAAGCATGCATACCAACATTTATCAATAAGGGTGTAAAAAGTCCCCTTTATCCTGAGCTGATACACTTCTGATGGACAATTACATTTGCAGAAATCCCCATGGCGCCAGCTTACACCTTTGTTGGGATTTAAACCCAGTTCCTCTGATGCCAAGTCATGCTTTCTTTCCTATTCTTCCCTCCACAAGTGTTGATCCCAAGGGCACTCTTTAATAAAACCGCTCTTGCACATCCATATTGATCTCAGAGTCAGCTTCCTACGGAGACCAATCTTCTATTACGTCAGTGGTCAGAGAAACCAGATACTGGCTGGGATTTTGAAGCTGGATCATCTGTCCCTGTCTAGTGATGGAAACAAGGAACCCATCATAGGTAGCAGGTGAACATAGATAGTTCCTATATGTAAGGTGCCAATGGAATTATTAATACTTCCAACAGTGGCAAGCTGTAATGTCATACTGTGGAAGAGACTTCATTAGCTTATATGGTACATTAGAGAATTATGGAGGAAAGAGGTGAGCATCATGGAGGAAACCATAACCCCAAGAACATTGGAATTGGGTTGCTCTTGCTAAGCTCTATCAGCCTTCTGGGGGAAAGCAAAACAAAACAAAATAAGCTGAAAGTGACTTTTTTTAAAGTAAAAGTGATTAATACACAACTAAAATCTAAGTGTGAAAGCCAAATAGCCTCTTTGGTGTCAGAAGGCCTTCGTCTCCTAACCCAGGAGGGTAGAAAATGCCAAGGGCCATGCCCAGAACAAAACTGTAAGAATACCAAACTCTGAAAAAGATTCAATTCCCAGCCAAGGCAGATGTGCCATGCCCAGGTCAGAGTCTATACTGTGAAAGAATGAAGCACTGAAACCTGGAATGGGTGTATGTGGGTGATGCATCTAAAACTCTTGAAAACGCAGGTTCCCCTGAACCCTTTTAACTTGCAGAAATGACCCAAGTAACCTAACCTTATTAGAATTTGCGATCTCTCTTTGTCTGAACAAAATGCAGAGGCCTCTACTCTAAAAGACAACATGTCTTTAGGAAAAATTTTATAATAACCCAGGCAGTTGGCCACTAGGCCTACTAAGGGATAAAAAGGGATTAAACCTCAAAAAAAAAACAAAAACAAAAACAAAAAAAAACACTAGAACCTGACCAACATGTACCAGCATGAGGTGGGAGTTTATGCTTGGGACTGGATTCTGAGGGTGCTAAACCAAGAATGAGTATAGAAAATTAATTTGGGCAGTGCTCTTCAAAATATATGGGTGAACGTGTCACCCTGGGGAATGATGTGAACATATAGCTAGGGTGGCATTTACTAACATGTCCCTTAGATAGCCCATTCTAAGTGAGGTGGCAATGTCAGGATTGCCACGGCAGATGCTGGAATAAGAGATAAAAGTCTCAGAGCTATGGATATGTTAGAGGGGATGTATTATATAAGGTCAGCAATCCCATTAGACTATTCTGTTCCATGGGAGGGCTAATGGGATATACCACTTGCCAAAACAATAATGAATATGCTGGTGAGACTGGTCACAACATCCCTGAGAAGTTCATCTATTGCTCTCCTCTCTAACCCAAGTGAGTGGAAAATACCACTTCAGACCTGAGATCTCCAATAGCAATCGGGATGACAGGACCCAACACAATAGAGACAAGGTGACAGCACTTAACTAGAGGCATGCACAGGGATGCATTTGCCATATAATCAACATTAAGGTTGGAGTCAAGTCAAGGAGCCAAGGTACACAACTTGCAGAGAGTTATGGAGATAGTTGATAGAATATAGGATCCCAAGGGGAATAACAGATAAGTAGCCAAAAGTATATTTCTCAATCTATAAAATTAGTGATAAGAAATCAGGAAGTTGTGGGTAAGGGTAAATATTCACAATATCTTATCCAGCCTCTATCTCAGAGCCAGGTTTTGGACCTCAAATGCATTGACTTTTGAAAAATAGATTAAGTCACCAGAAGAAATAGTCCTAAAAAGCCACAGCAATTGTACAAGGCTGTAATTTCCAAGTCCTGTCCAAAAGGGACCTTCGGCTATTTACTAAGGTAACTGTATACTGAACAAGAGAAATATCTAAACATTTTAAGAACTCTTGGGCACAGGTCTAAGACGAGATGATACCACGAGACCTGAAGTATGCCATGACCTTTTGTTATAGTGAGATCATATAAGGATAGATAATAAATGGACTTCTGGCCTGGGCATAGTTCACAGTGGGTCCACTGCATTTGCAGACTCACCCAATGATCATTTGAGTCCCCGAGTATATAATGATTATATTTCCTATTTGCTGCCACCCCATATATTAGGTTTTTGGCCTATGGGGCAAGAGCTATTAAGACCAAGTAGAAATCTCTAAAACTACTCCACTTAAACTCCTTGCTAGGATAAATAAACAACAATATTCCATTGCAGGGGACTGGCAGAAATTAGTATCACCCCTAAATACCTAAAAGACACAGGAGAGTCATCATCACAGCTTTGTTTAATACACGTCTTATCCCTGCAAAAACAAAACAAAACAAAACCCAAAATGCAAAAACAAAAAACAACAAATATTGGAGGATAAAGTTGATTATTGTAAACTCAAGAAAACAATAGCACCAGTTATTGCTGTTGTGCCAGATGTGGTATATTTGCTAGAACAGATTAGCATGACCTCAGGAACTTGTTAAGTGGCCACTGACTTGATCTGGTGAATGTTTTCTTTTGTATCTTTGTCAGTAGAAAAGGACAGACAACAGAATATATTTACAGTTTTGCTCTAGGATATGGTAGCTATTCTGTCTTCTTGACATAACATAGTTTGAAGAAATCCAGGCTGTCTGATAATTTCACAGAACATCATACTGTTCTACTATTATATAAATGACATTATTCTAATTGGACTGGGTGAGCAAGAAGTGGCTAGTATGATGAAAGTCTTAGACAGTGTGAAATAAATCCTATGAAATAGGTTCAGGGGCCCAGCAGGTTAATAAAAATTTTAAGGCTGCAGCATGCTAAGACATTCTCTCCAAAGTAAAGGACATACTATTGCATTTTGTGCCTCCCACCAATGACAAATGGAACATAGGGCTGGTAGGCCCGAGGCAGCATATTTCACACCTGGAGATATAGCTAATGCCTGAAATATTGGTGGCTATGAGTGGGCCTCAGAGCAGGAAAGGGCTCTGTAATTCCTGGCTATAGTGCAGGCAACTTTGAGTTGTGGTCATAGGGCTCAAAAGACCCTGTGGTACTAGAAATTAGTGGTGGCAAGGTGGAAAGTTAGTGGTGGAAAGGATACCATATGGACTTTACAACAAGCCCTAGTGGGAGAATATCATGCAGACCTCTAGGATTCTGGAGCAAGGCCACTGCATCTGTAGTCAATATTTATGGCTTTTGAGAAACATCTCCTGTTATGCTATTGGAACCTGGGCTAGCAGCTGGGGTCAGTTTGTCCCATTAACCTTTCTCTTTTAAGCTCCCCTTTCACAAAGAGAAGGAAGATGCCCCCAGAACCTGTAAGAAGTGAATCCAAGTGGTAGAAAGGGTGCATTTTGGTTGGTGCACGAGGTACTGCCTGGATTGCCTTTCAGGGATAAAAGAATTACTTCCTTGGCTGTTGGGTGTGACATCAAAAGATGGCCATCAACTATTAGCTTTTCTGAGGGTTATCTTCAGTAAAAGAAAGCTCCCTTAGCCAAGTCACACCTCTACAAGTGTGCCTATATCCAATGGCTGATCTGGGTAAATCTAGGCTCAGCTGTTTTATCCTAATTAGAGACATGTCTGAAACACCGGAGAGTTCCAGAGCTCCCTGTGGGATGCACTGAGGTCTTAGTTGGGCTACATCCAGGTCCAACTATATTCTCCAGCTTCTTTTCCCTCCCTTCCATGGTGTTGATTCTAAGAACCCTCCTTAAGAAATATCCTGCATGCAGATCTCCATCTTAGAGTTTGCTTCTCAGGGAACCCAACCTGTGACATACTGCTTGTCCTCCTTTGGTTGACAAATATTAAGCCAAAGACACAACTGATTGTTTTCCATTGGTTAGAACAGGAAAGAAAGAGATAGTAAAAAATCAGTCTTTTATTCCTTTCCTTCTATTTCAATTCTCTTCCCTCCTGAACTAGAAGTTTCAAAACTACCTAATGCTCTCCCCCTTAAATAGAATTTATTTATATCTTGTCTGAAATTTTCAGTAGAGGAACTTCTAGACATAAATATTATCATTATTTTAAAAAGTATTTTTTTAAAAAAAGTAGTATCTGGGGCGCCTGGGTGGCACAGCGGTTAAGCGCCTGCCTTCGGCTCAGGGCGTGATCCCGGCATTCCGGGATCGAGCCCCACATCAGGCTCCTCCGCTATGAGCCTGCTCCTTCCTCTCCCACTCCCCCTGCTTGTGTTTCCTCTCTCGCTGGCTGTCTCTATCTCTGTCAAATAAATACATTAAAAAAATCTTTAAAAAAATAAAAAAATTAAAAAATAAAAAAGTAATGACTCTATTTCTCATTTATATACGTATACCTTTATTTAATGTGATTCTATGTTTCAAGTATCTGAGACTAATAAAGACAGCTTCCAAGGAATTTCTCAATGACTTCTGTGTTATTCTGCAGAAGTCATAGTTTTCATAAATAAAATTGAAAATTTTATATATAAATATTATGAGAAACTTGCTTATATCTCCTCTTCTATGAGTTTTGGAGTGATAATATTATGGGATTAATCTAACTGGAGATAATATCCAGAGAAAATAATATAACTAAATATAATGCACGGTTTCTGATGCAAGCCATTGCGCTAAGAATACTTGTTTTTTCCTTCCTTCCAAAGTCATATTAAATACTTAAAATAATATTTGTAAGAGGAACAAATGAGATCACTGGGAATCCATGAAGATAAGAATTAAGAGATATTTCACATTCTACATTGAGAGTGGCAGAAGAATCAGAGCGATGAAATAGCAGAGCTGTAGTTCTCAAGCTGTGCATTGCACAACTCCAGGGGTCTCCACTTACATAGACTCGTGCACTATTTATCTTGCACCAACATCCAGAATGGCCCTGGAGACCGAAGCCCAAGACACCTGCCAGTAGTTTTCCCAAAAGTGAGTCTTGGAGCCATCAGAAAAAAGTCATTAAATAATTGATTACAAAGCAGCTGAGAGAGTAACCCCTTCCTTTCTTGCACAGGAAAACAGAGTGGCTGACATAAAGGGATTTCGCCCTCATGGTAAAACCCTGACATAAATTAAAGAAAGTCTGTAATCTGTCTGGGGAGGGTTTAAGGTTCTATGAGAGAGACACACTGGCACTTTGCACAAGTCCCGGCAGCCACGGTGGATAAAGTGGGGAAAAGCAGAAAATCCAATCTGCCCTTGAGGGAAATAACTAATCCTGCTCCATCTCCAGAGTCAAGCCATCCTCCTGGCAATTGTGTGGGTCTCCAGGCTCTTTGTTTATGTTAATTAATCTAGTCATTCAATTAATTATAAATGGGCAATCAAGATGGAGCAGAGAGTTGAGGACAACCAACACTATGGGTGGCAGCAAAAATAAAACTGCCTAGAAACAAGTCATTGGAGAAAAAAATTAATTAAAATTATATAATTAATAACTTCAGAGATTTTCAAATGGTACTGTATTTTTTAAATAAAACCAGGATGACATGATAGAGAAAATAAAATTTTTTAAAAATTAAAAATTTTGAAACTTGTCTACAATTTTTGAAACCAAAAACAGTAAGCTTTCTGATTAATAAAATAAATGTGGTTGAAGACCAAATAAGTGGTCCAAATTAAAGATGTTTTCTAGGCTATATGATAAAAAGAGACAATACGTGGAGGATAGACTCAAAAAGTATAGAAAAACAAAGTATAGAAAACAGGGTTAATGGAGGGGAGAAAATATTTAAGAACTAAGAAAAAAGCTTCTAAACTGAAAAATAGTTCAAGTATTTATGTTAAAAATACCCACAGAATTAATGGAAAAATTACAAAAGAACCCACACCTAGATAAATAAATCATAAAAAATTCAAGAAAGAGACAGAGTAAAAAAAAATATCAAAAATTAAAAACCATATTTACTTCAGATTTTTCATCAGCAATACTGAAAAATAGAACATAATGGAGTAATATTTTCAAATCGTAAGCCTACAGTTCTATACCTACCCAAGTTATTAATCAAATGTAAGAAGAAAATAAATTTGGAAAAATTGGGGGTGCATAGGAACTCAGAAAATTTCTCATCTATTATACTGCACACGTCCATATACAAATACATGTATATATGTAAGAATACATGTATGTATATGTGTTATTTTATGTATATGTACATTTATGTATATGTATACATATATCTATATACCAGAATTTCTCAACCTCACAACCTCAACACCATTAACATTTTGGGCCAGATAATTCTATGTTGTGAAGATTTATCATGTGCATTACGGAATACTTGGCAGAATCCCTAGTAAGTGGGAGAGTGGGAAGCATAATACCCCCAGTTAGGAATAACTACTATCTTTGTGTGTATATGTGTGTATGTACATACATATGTATATATGTGTGTATGTACCTGTGTGTACATGTACACAAAAAAGTATACACACATCTATGTATAGGCATAAGATTATATATTTACATTCATCCACATATACATATATATGTATATGTAAGACTTTATATATATACAAACTGTGTGTGTATATATATATATCTATATATACACACACACATATACATACACACACACACATAATATATGGATAGGATAAAAAATAGATGGATGGATGGATGGATAGATAGATAGACAGACAGACAGAAAGACAGCTAGCAACCCCTGACTTCCAGGTGGCTGGAATTGTCAGGTAAGTCTTGATGTTGCTATGAGCTGGTCTGGCAATCATTGCTAGGCCTTGGTTTCTCCTTGAACATAAACAGCATATCAGCATCAGACATGGCCACTCTGTGACAATGATGAAACAAGACAAGTTAAGATGAAACAAGACACTACATAGTCATGTCTGAACACAAATAAACATAAACAATGTCCAAACCACATATCCTGGCTCATAAGAGTTACTGCTCCTTCTTTATCAATTACGGTTTTAACCTCCATCTAATATTCTCTCCTTATAGAAAAGATTTACTAAAACACCCAATCACAGAATTATTTTAACTTCCTGAGAGTATGCAATCTAAACCAAACCTTACTTACTTAAACTGTCTTCCCAAATCATCTAACACAAACTCAAATCCTGTACTATAGTCAGTGAATTCTAGCAGCCTTTTACTGTGATGCGCTATGGTTCCCATTGGTATGTGTCTCCCCTGCTACAAGAAGTAGTATACCCAACTCTGCTCATTGCAGATGTGTCCCTGGTGATTCAAGGAAGTATTACATAAGATACAAGAAAAAGATATTTAAAAATGACCCAGAAATGAAGGACATAGTAAAGGAAATAAAAGAAAAGCCATTGTCCCTTGCCTTTTAGAAGTTCCAGTTACATAGGATTTTGTTGCTCTTTTTATGGTCCAAATGTTTTATTTCATTGGACAGTAAATAGGTGTATTTAAGTGTGGGTATAAAAAATGTTATTTATTGGTTTTCAGCCTTGAGAGGAAAAAAAACCTAGAAATAAAGGAGAGTATACCTAACTACCAGTGATGGAACTGAACAACCTAGTCAATATTATTAATCTGGATGTTGCAAAGATCATGATATAGCTGACAGAAATTGAGACATGGAATGGGAAAAAATAAGATCTAGGAAAAGGTGAGTAGGTGAATTAATTTCTTTGTCTTTCATAGAAGGGAAACAGTAGATATTATAAAAAGTCAATAGAAAAAAATAAAAGCTTAAAAACAGAGTTTAAAGTTAAAATTACTACATGTGGGGCGCCTGGGTAGCGCAGTCGTTAAGCGTCTGCCTTCGGCTCAGGGCGTGATCCCGGCGTTCCGGGATCAAGTCCCACATCGGGCTCCTCTGCTGGGAGCCTGCTTCTTCCTCTCCCACTCCCCTGCTGTGTTCCCTCTCTCACTGGCTGTCTCTCTGTCACATAAATAAATAAAATCTTTAAAAAAAATAAAAAATAAAAAAAATAAAATTACTACATGAAAACTAAAAATACATCAGTAAAAATGTCTACTTTGTGGCAGAGGAATGGAAGATGATCTAAATACAGTGAATTTTCATACTTTAAGGAAGTGAATAGTTACTGTTTAATGTTGACAAATCAAAAAATAGAGAGATAGAACAGAACTTAAAGTTGTAATATTAAACTCAGTGTGACGAATATAATGAACTTTCAGCAGTGATTGCAATAGGGGAATGGAAATGATGCCATGGGGAAAGGCTGATTTTATTTTGTATTTCATGGCTTTCTGCACACATTCTTGAGTATATGTGTCTATAACTTGTATAATTTAAATAAATAATGGTACACCCATAACACATAATACATAATGACCTAATCACCTTCCAAAGGGCCCACCTCCAAACACTGTCACATTAAAGATTAGGTTTCAACATATTAATTTTGTTTCAACATGTACAATTCAGTCTATAGCACAGACCAAGAAAAAAAGAGGTGCATGATCCTTGAGGCACATAAACATTTGAGGTTCAAACAGTATGAGAGACAGTTAGCTCACATTATCTAGAAGTGTGGAGGAAGAACATTTAGACCTCTCCTTACTTACTGTATTAGTTAGAGTTCAATCAGAGGAGTTTTTTTGTTTTTGTTTTTGTTTTTTTAATCAGAGGTTTTAATATAGGAATTCGCCCTCACACAATGTGGAAGCTAGTTGAACAGTCTCAGAAACTACTTCCTTTGTTTCTGATGTTGGAGCTTAAAATACACAGGACACAGACAAACGGGGAATGAAAGATGGATGTGAAGGGGGGGGCACAAGGATAAGCTGGCATTTATGAGCACCAGCTGACAGCAACTATAGAAGGACAGAGGGGAACTACCTCTAACCTTTATAAAGTGTCCTGCAGGAGAAGCTGGTACCCTTTGTCATGGAGCTAAACATGCCCTTGGCCCAGGAGTCAGAGAAACAAGGTGCGCCAGTGGATAAGTGACAACATGCATGAACTGGAGAAGCACCTGCTTTTACCTGAGAATAAAGACAAAATGGTTGTTGCTTCATGCTTGCCTTCCAAATCTCTCACGAAAATATTTTTTGTTACCACCCTAACCAGAAACACACAGGGAGTTTCGGGAAATACAGTTCAATGAGCTACTATGACACACTTAAAAGCTATCAAATCTAGTGATATTTTTTTAAAAATGTAAAACTAGTCATTAGCACTTAGTTCTTATCTAATTCTTGCTGTACAAAATCCACAGGGGTCCTCCCCAGGCAGTACCCATCTATGCTTCTGCTGAATAATCAACATGCAGCCACCTGACCCACAACCACATCAAACTCAATTTCCTAGTGCACCTGATCTCATGAGGCTTCAGGAATTAACACAGTATCCCACACAGTGGTCAACAAATGTTTGCCAGATTCTGAATGAGTGAGTGGATCTAGATTGAGTTAATCACATTAAAACATGAGGTACTAATAACAACACAGAAGGCAGGGTAGAATGGTAGAAGAAGCAGGAGAGTTATTCTCTGGGTCTTGATACTTGTCTTTGAATTTTGGCTCCATCACCCTGGTTTTGGTAAATTACTTAACCTTTTTCTGAGCCTTTGCTTGCTCAGATCTAAAATGTGATTAATAGGATCATAGCCCACAGGGTGATTGTGAGAATAAAATGTCAATCAAATGCTTCTTACTTAGCAGTCACTCAATAGATGTTCTGCTAATTTTTGAAACCAATAAGAGGCCCTTGACCTTCGACCCAACATGAAGCTAGGTGAAAAATTCAGCTAGGTCATGAAGAAGTTAGTAGGCATATCAACCCAGTGTAGAAGTATAAAACTCTACTTCCCCTAAAGTATATCTTTTTTTTTCCCCCTCTCTTACTGCTTCATGTTTTGTTTCTTAATCCACAGGCCCCCTAATGGGTAGCAAATTTTTAGTTTTTCCTTTAGACCTACCACAGCATGGGGGACTAGGGAGAAGGCAGGTAACGGGGAAAGAAAATCAGTGGTGCTGAGAGGCAGCAGGGACAATAACTGACATTTTTATCTATGGGTCATTATTAAGCCATGGACTTCCAGTAACGATAGATCATTAGCTCACAAGGTCATTTCAGTAGGCTCCAATCTGCAAACATACCGTGACATGACACCATTAAAATTGTTGCCTGGTATAGTCTCTTTACTAGTAACACTGTAGGAATAAAGAGGGAAATGGACTGAGATCCACAAGGTATTTAGAAACCTGCTGAAAGATTCTTGTTCAGCCAAAGACCCCTTGGCCAGGTCTACCTATGGTATCAGCATGTACTTCTGCCTTTGAGCTATATTTCACAAATTTGTCATATCATTTGGTGGCAATTTGTTCTGCCTTCCCCAACATCACAAAATAGTCAGTTATTGATTTACCTCACTGCTTACATATTCGCTTAACTTTTCATTGCTCGGTTTTGCTGCTGTCTTGCTTTCTGCTTCATTTCCTACTGCCATAGAAGCTAAAATAGTGACAACTGGAGGTATGGGAAAACGTTGAGATTCTCAAACTCTGACCTGCTTTATTCAAGTTTTTCAGTGGTAATCACCTGTTTTTTTTCATCATGAAAGCTTTCAGATACTCTTATGAACCTCTATCTATACCTATACCGCCACTTCAAGACCCAGAGTTATAAAAATAGATCATGAAAACAGAGTAAGTAATTATTACGTTAGCTTGTTCAATAATACTGCTGTCTAGCTTGCTATATATAATTTGTAATTAGAAACAATGCTCAGATTTCACTAATATTGAGCTATTTAGTTCTGGTGATAATTCTACAATGTCAAGGGTATAATTTCCATCTTATAGGTCATTTATTTTAGATGATCAGACTTTATACCCGATCAAATTGCTCCTCGGGCTAATGTACACAGGCCATTGCTTAAGTAGGAACAAAACATCCTAAACACAAGGCACCGCTCTTATGGATTAAATAGTAAGGGTCACATTTTAATATCTTTCTAGCAAATTCTTTGCCACACCAGAATTTTTTCTTTCAAAAAGCAGCTACATAATTGCTGCCTTTCAGATCTGAAGCATCATTAATGACAGCCAATGCTCTCCACATGTAGGGCCATACCTGAAAAAGGCCCAAGTGTAACTTATGTTGCTTCCCAGAGAGCCTTCCAATAGACTCTGGGCCCAGAATGTCAGAGCATCCATATTTCTTTCAAATAAATATGATTTTATAGAACAAAGAGAGAGAAATATTGAGAGAGATTGAAGGAGAAAGAGAGACAGAGAAACAGAGAGAAAGGGAGAAAGAGAAAAGACAGAATACCATTTGTTTGATGTCTTGTAGACCCAAGAACCAAATATAGCTCTGACTCACTGTTTGTGTGTCATATTGACTCAGTGCTGTGAGACTGGCTGTGTTCCAGGAATTTGGTTTTGGGACTCCTGTCTTGTCCTGGAATTTTGAAAATGATCCCAGGTAAGGTTGACGAAACAGCTGTGCAAGTGTGGTGTGTTATCTGTAGCAAGTCCAAGTCTGGCATGTATTTTTAAAACAATAGGATCTGTAAATTGCTTTGTGAAAAGATAATACTTGAAAGTCAATGACATTTAAAAATGGGAAAATGTGTTGTATACACAGGCATCTATTAAAAATGGGGTAGGGGATGCTTATATAAAATTCTTCGGTAAATAAGAAAAATTCCTAAATATTTAGGGACTCCCAATTGAACAGAAGAAACCAGATTTGTTATCAGATATCATCTAACAAATGTTCCAGACTTTAGGGTAACTTTTTGACTTTGGGATAAGTTGCTGCAGATCTAAAGGCCTCATTGAATTCCCTTGCACTGGGGTTGCCTAGAAATGACGGTTAGCTTTCTCTGGCTCAAACGTAGGCCAGATCCAAGTATGCTCTGCTCCACTTATATTCCAGCCATGTGATTTGAGAAAAACAGAATTACCATCTTCTCTTTCTAAAGGTTCATATATCTGTATACTGTTTTGTCTACTCATACTACAAAGCAAAATTTAGTTTATGCAAATTATGCACAAACTCTCTTTACATTTCAGCCCTCCCAGCTAGTGAATCTATATTACCAATCACCTGTCATGAACATGCAAAGTGCAATTAACACTATCACAACCTTTATAATATCTTTTTTTTTAAAGATGTTATTTATTTATTTGACAGAGAGAGAGCACAAGTAGGGGGAGTGGCAGGCAGAGGGAGAGGGAGAAGCAGATTTCCTGCTGAGCAGGGAGCCCGATGAGGTGCTCGACCCCAGGACCCTGGGATCATGACCTGAGCTGAAGGCAGACGCTTACTGACTGAGCCACCCAGGCGTCCCTCTTTATGATATCTTAACATCCTAACGTATTTCAAAGATTTTGAAGATTTTATTTATTTACTTGAGAGAGAGTGTATGAGAGACAGAGAGAGAGATCACAAGCAGGGGGGAGGGACACAGGGAAAGGAGATTCCCCGCTGAGCAGGGAGCCCAGTGCAGGACTCGATCCCAGTATCCTAGCATCATGACCTAAGCTGAAGGCAGACACTTAACTGACTGAGCCACCCAGGCGCCCAAGATTTTGTAGAAATACTAAAATAACAAGCTAATATATTCACATGTGTTTTCATATATACATACATGTTTATACATTTATACACACATATGCACACAATCACACAATTATTGTTTTGAAACTTTGAATCATATTCAAAACTTTATACTCTATTTTTTCCCAAATATGTGTCATACATGGATACTTATATTCATGATATGGACCATCCATATTAGTTCATACACCTTTTCCATAGGTGGATATTATTCCATAGTGTCCATGTGACATGAGTATTGTGTTAGATAACTTCTACTTGACTACCCAGATCCTCTCTCTAGCTGCCTCTACCCTGCACTCTGGAAGGCAGACTCTCAGGAGTTCCCTTAACCCAGTGGTTCTGACTGGCATGACAAATAGGAAGTTCTGGCAGGAGAGTAAAGAAAGAAAAAAGGGTGAGGACATGTATTTCTTCTTCTTCCTTTTTTTTGGCAGCATATTTATTTCTTAGCTCCCTCCATGCAAGTCTACCTCAGCCTGGCTGTGTCCCTCAACTGAAGCCCACTCTCTCAAGTTCTCCTCTACTTTACTTTCCTTCTGAACTTTGGTCACAGATTCTTCTTAGGCCCAGGAAGAATAACAGCTCCATTCCTATTAAAATCAGGTCACTAAAATAGCTCTTGTGGCTTCCCTACATGCTGATCACACTTTCAAATACTCCCTTTGTGAATAAACTCTCCTTAGATTACCATGACTTACCAATTTCCTTGGGACTCTGATAATATTACACAATTGTTCCTCTGCTGATGAACATTGTTTATTTCCATATTTTTGCACAATGAAACATCCTTCTACATATATTCTTAAATACTGGTGCTCTTATTTCTGTAATATTTTTGTCAAAAGTAACAGAGCTCACTCAAAGGTTAAGTGCCTTTTTAATGTTTATAGATATTTCCAGATAACTTTCAAAAAGATTCGAATCAATTCATACTTGCAATAGCAGTTTAATTATTTAATTTATTGATTGATTTTTGCTTGATAGAGAGACAGAAAGAGAGAGAGAGAAGGGGAAGGGGCAGAAGGAGAGGGAGAGAGAATCCCAAGCAGGCTCCACGATCATCACGGAGCCTGCTGTAGGGCTCAATCTCACGACCCTGAGATCATGACCTAAGCTGAAATCAAGAGTCAGATGCTTAACTGACTGAGCCACCCAGGTGGCCCTTGATTGCTTTTTAACAAGAAATTTCAAGTGCTGACTATATGCCAGACACTCTATAAAGTATTTAACAAATATTAACTGATGTGATCTAGTATATGAGGTTTCCTATTTCCATATATCCTTATCATCACTGTATGTTATTAATCTTTTATAATTTTTTCCAGTCTGATGTGTGTAAAATGGTGTCTCATTTAAATTTCTATTTACTTGGCTATTAGTGAGGCTGAGTATTTATCTATCTATTTAACTTGTCTAATTATATTTCCTCTTCAATGAATTCTTCATTTATATCCTTTGCCTTTCTATTGAGTGTATATTAATGAGACAAATTAGATTGGGAGAATTGGGGTGAGTGGTTGGAATCCACAAAATTTAATAGTCTTTAAAATAGATCACAATTCTCAAATTAAATAATTCTGTAAACACAATGAGATATCAGATGTTATTCAACTATACTAAGATACATGCTGCTATTATCCACAGCCAGTACTTGTGTGCTGGAGTGTGATCAGAAGAAATGCTTGATATTTTAGTGACAGAATATAAGACTATTTTGTAGACTGAAGAACTGTGAAAAATTTCCTAATAAATCATTTATAAAGTAACTGATTATGTTTGATAGGTATCTAAAATATGCAAATGTAACTAGATCAAACTTGAAAAGATGTTGGAAAAAAGGTGAATAAAAATCTTTAATTTTATAGATCAAGAAACTGAATCTCCTAGTAGTAATACAGCTAACTAACGACATTCAAGTGGAAAGAATCTTAGACCAACAAAGAGAAGATCTTAATTGCTTTGAGCCTTTGTTTCCCATCCCTGTAAGTGGGAAAATAACATGAGTTCTTCCTAGTGGACAGCAGGGGTGGGCAGCTGACATGAAACAATGAAAGTTCAAGTGTTAGAAAATGCTTCCCACGATAGAAAGATAAGGCATTCCTTTAGGGTAAAACCAAGTCTAGAACGCAGTTGTTCTCGCTATTCTATCCCATTCTCTTTGTCCAGCACTGTGCTGCCTAATCAAGGAAGCCCTGCCCATGGGCACTTTGTAGATCTTGGACAAATTAGGCAGAAGCATGCCAAATATTTCTTCAGGTAGTCTGTAGTTCCTGTGAACATAGAAATCCTCCAATTCACAAATACTTAACTTTTCTTTTCTCTTTACTCGGAGTTCTGCAATAGAGTTAATAGTCAAAACAAGCATCTAATATTTTTAGCTAGAAGGTGTCAGATGAGACACAACTTCTTTTGCAGGGAAAACTCAAGTCTGTGTGTTTGCTCACACTCCAAACATATTGTTTCTTTCCACCATCACCCTGCACCCCACATAAAGCACTTAGATGACGACAATGCAAAAGCTCCAGCCCTGCTAAGAATAAGTTATGCTAAGCAAAAGTGGATAAAAGTAAAGCAAGGCCACATAATGAGCTGCATCTGATGACAGATTCATAAAGCTGTTCCCCATAACAAATGCTTCCTATTAATGAGAATTCAGAGAAATGCAATTATTTTCAAACCCCTACACTACAAAATAGTCAGATTTTTTTGTTATGTATGTAGTCTAAGCTATGGCTCTATTTGAGTTTTTACTTAAAAATCTATGATATACATTTTTTTCTACACACTAATTTCTGAGGACTGAAGTTTGCAAATTAAAAATCTGTGTAGTTCAACTATACAGAGGGATGATCATCTTAACTTTGGAAAATCGAAATACATTTGAAGTTAACATATTAACAGCAAATATATTCTATCCAAGGGCATGAAGTGTATTTCATTTTTTTTTACCTAAAAAAACTTGTGCCTGTTTACCTAAAAAAAACCTGGGCCTGTTCTAGTTCTGGGTAACATGGAGTAAGAATATTCCAGTCTATATCTCCTCCTAAATGCAACTAAAATCTCTGAATACAGTGCATGCAGAGGCCCTCTGAGGACTCTGAAAAATAATAGGAGCAGTTGGTTGGACAAGGAAACTAGAACTCAAGGTACCACTGAACTGGAGGGGAGCTTCCCACTTTATTTTATCTTCTGGTGTCTTTCAGGCTGAACTCGAAGGAAACTTGAACCCTTTTACTGCTAACTATTTGCACACAGAAAGACTGCCAAGGGAAGCCTCTATTTCTGGTTTTGGTAGGAAAGGAAGACCTGATGACTCAGAGAGAGTGAAGAAAGTTCCTTATATTTTTATTTCAACCATTCTCCCCTGCTCCAGCCCCAGGCATTCCCAGGGTAGAAGGGGCAGCAATGGAATCGAGAGTGAAATGCATCAAAAACTTTAGGACACATGAACCCTCCCTCTGTGGGAGGAACTGTGGTGCTAACATTGTGGAGAGAATCTGCATTGCTCTGTTTTTTTTTTTCTCTCTCCATCCTCTCATCACTTGATCTCAACGGCAGTCACAAGTATCAGAAGTATGCAACAGAGTAGGAAAAATAAAGCCCTGGTTTTCTAGCCAGAGGGCAGGGAAGTGGGGATCCCATGAAGTAAAAACTTAGTGAGGTGGTAGAAAGGAAGAATAATACACCACATCAAGTGGAATTACCCTAGGAATGTAAGGATAATTAATGTTCAAACATTAATTAAAGATTTTAGAGAATAAAAAGCAGATATATTATCAATTGATTAAAAAGATCGACAATCTCAAACCTACTCATTATTAAAATTCTCAGCCAACTCAGAATAGCAATGAATATCTTTCAATGGATAAAGGTAAACTACACACACACACACACACACACACACACACACACAGAGGTAGCACCAGGTTTAATGAAGAAAAACAATGTTTTTCCCATAAGATCAGGAACAAGACAGGGATGCTTACTCTAGCCACCCCTAGTCAACATTGGACGGACGTTCAAGACACTGTAAAAAGACAGGAAAAAGTGAACAAAAGTAATTCATTGGAAAGAAAGAATGAAATTGTCTCTATTTGTAGTGATTATCAATGTAAAATATCCAAAGGGATTTTTATACACACACACATACCCCACTCCTAGACTAATAAGTGAGCTTAACAAGTCATAGGATACAAGGTCAGCGCACGAAACTCTATCATATATCTATTTTCCAGCAATGACCCATTAGAAATTTTAGAAAAAAATACCATTTGCAATGACTCTAAAAAAGTATTTAGATATGTATCTTTAAAAACAGGATCTGTGTTCTGAAAATTATAAAATGTTAATGAAAGAACTCAACAAAGACATAAACAATGTAATAGACTGGAAAACACAATATAGTTAAGATGTTAACTCTCCTCAAATTGATCTATAGTCCTATGAAAATCCTAATACTATTTTTTTATAGGTAAAGACAAGCAGATTCTAAAATTTATATAAAATGTCAAAGCCTATAGAACAGACAAAACATTTTAGAGGGAAAACGATGAATTTGGAGAAGATATGCAGTCAACAAATAAGCATATAATACTCTCAACATCATTAGCCATTCAAGAAATGCAAATCAAAGATACAATGGATTTCACTTCAAAGCTGTAAGAATGGCCAAAACAAGCAAAGAACAATAACAACAACAAAAAAACCTGAAAATGCCAAATGTTGATAAGGATGTGAAGCAACAGAAACTCATGTGCACTGTCAATCAGAATACAAAATGGTATAGTCACTCCGGAAAATAGTTTGGTAGGTTCTTATGAAGTTAAACACACCTTTAACTTGTGATCCAGCAACCCCTGTTCTAGATATTCATTACACAGAAATTTAAATATACGTTCATACAAATGTATGCACACAAATGTTTATAGCATCTCTATTTATAATTGCCAAAATATTTAAGCAATCCAAATATCCTTCCTTGGGTGAATGGATAAGAACTGTGGTACATCCACGTAATTAAATACTCTCAGTAATAAAAAAAAGGAAGAAACTATTGATCTACACAATAACACGGATATGTGTCAAAACATTATGCCAAATGGAAGAAAACAGTCTCAAAAGTTTCATTAATATGAAATTCTGAAAAAGAAAAAACAAAAACAACAAAACTATAGGGATAAGGAACAAATCCATGGTTACCTAATTAGTCTTTGGGGGAGGTGTGATTACAAATGGGCAATCCAATAGTTTTTTTTTATGCATCCTGATTGTAGTAGTGATTACATGGATTTATACATGTGTTCAAGTGCATAAAATTTTAGAAAACAATAAGGATAATTTCCCTTAAGTAAATTTAAAACCATTAATAAAAATCTTTCATTAGAATTTTTAGTTGCCTTTCTTGTTATGCTGTTAGAACAAATATTGCATAATTTTAAACAATACCAATTTCAAGGTCAAAAGAAAAGAATGAAAACTGTATGACTCATTCTACAATGTTGTAGACAGCCCATGATATACCTTCTTCTATAATTGAAATATTTTCTATCTTCCTATGGGTCAAGAATTTTATTATACTAATTAAGGATTATAAAAACAAATTCTCTCATTCTCTATTAAAGTATGAATGTATCAATATATCCATATAAATGTTATTCATCATTGACAAGTATGTTCAGTATGTCTATAAAATTATTATTATTATTTTTTTTTTAAAGAGGGAAAGTAGAAAGGCATATTCTATGACATCAAGTTAAGGAAACTCCTTAATCAGGAATACCTCTTTTATACCATTATATTTATAAAAATTGAGACAAATTTATAGTAAGAAAGATGTGAGCTTTCTTTCACTTAATTTAATCCCCATGAAAACTAGGTAAGAAGGAAAGACCAGAGATATAATATACACTATATTCTTATAATTGCTTTTTTTTTTTTTTAAGAGAGCAAAGTTCGAATTTCAAATAAGTAACCTTAGTGCTCTTTGTGTTTTGGGGAAATCAACACTTAAATTTGCAACTTCTGTATATTACTGTAGTGGTCTTTTTGATGTATTAGTTGGCTAGCCCCCAGTTATTCTTTCAAACACTATTCTAGGTGTTGGTATAAAATTTTTTGTAGATAGGATTAAAATCCATCATTGGTTGATTTTAAGTAATGGAGATTATTTTAGATAGTCTGGATGGGCCTGATGCAATTAGTTGAAAGGGGCTAAAAGCAGAGCCAAGGCTCCCATAAAAAGAAATTCTGTAGACAGCAGCTTCAACCTGTACATGAGAGTTCCAGCCTTCCATTCCTGATGGCCTGCCCCTAAAATGGCATAAATCAGTAATAAATTACTTAATTTATATCTTCTACTGATTCTGCATCTCTGGTGTAATCCTGACTTACCCAGTTACCTGGATTGTAATTCTAAACAGAACATTAATCAATGAAATTGTTCAAGAGTACTCGATGGTATTTCCTAACCTTGATGAAAAAACTATTACATTTTACAAATTAATTAAACTCAGAGATTGTTTCACTGTTACAAAGTATCCTGTCAATTTTGTAAATATTTCCTATATCTATAGTCTGATTTTTCTTGGATCAACCTCAATAATTTCGTTTCCTAGCCTGTGAAATCCTCCTTGTTTTCATGTTTGATACTTCGGATGTTTATATAATTATTCAAGTGTGTACATTATAAATATAGACATGTAAAGTAATATAAACAAGAAGATTGACTTTACTGGCAATCCCTAGTTTTTGAATACATATGATTGAGACTTTTGTTTGAATAAAGAAATACAGGAAGTAGGTATTTTAGTATATTTGAAAAGAATGGCACCTCACCATCATTGCCAACCCCATCAAATAGCCAGAAAGCCTCACAAAATGATGGCTTTTATTTATAAAATGGCCTCCAAGAAGAATTTGACCAGAAATACTTCAGTGTTCTCCTTGGAATTCTTTTTTCTTTTTTGTTTATGAAAATATCACTAATATGCCTCAGAGCCTGTGGTGTTAGAAATGGTAATATTACTTGTCCAATCCAGAGCTAATTTTCTAAGTTTTTAACAATGGATAATGGAGTAGTCTAGTGAGGTTTTCATCTCTATTGACCCAAGGTTGTTTCCATTCTTAAATTAACTTCATTTTGAACATTATTTTATTTAAGTTTTTTTTCCTTCCTTCATAAATACATTTCCAAATGTCATAGCCTGGTTAAACACCCACTCTTACTCATTAGATCAATGGCATTTTCCCCCATACTGGGAGCACATGGTTCAGAAGGATGAGCCCAATCTGTGCTGATGAAGGAAGGATGACAACAAGTCTTCTGATTCACTGAGTTGCCTCCCCTCTTCCCCCCTCCCTTTTCTTAATATTAGCTCCTGGCAGGATTTTATGGTGCAAGCTAAAAGGAGTTTCTCCTACCTTAACCCCCATGGCTGTATTTCTGATCTGGTGTAGTGATGACATTTGATCAGGATTTTAAGCTCTTGAGTTTTCATTATAGAGCTAAAAAACAGCCTTGAGATCAATGCTGGAGGACACAGGGTGAGCAGTATGAATAAATCATGTGGTGGTGTATTGATAAATGTACACTACTGAATACACAGAATTTAATATCAAGGTATTGTGGCCAGATTTTCAAATACCACTGCTGGAATATTATCAATACTGCTATAAGCTATTTTATCAAAATAAGATATCATTTTATTAACATTAGTAACTGAATATTTAAATTGTGTGCTTCAGGGCACTAGCTGATTGTGGGGCACTTGTGCCCAGAGTGTTACTGTACTGGAAAGATAAAATTCATTAGTAGTACAAGTGGGCCTTTTTCACTCATCTCTGAACCTTGAGGGATTTTAAGTATAACCAGAGGCAGAATATTCAACTGAACAACTTAACACTCAGATTCAATGGGATAAATATGATGTTGCTATTGGGGCAACTGACTTGTGTACACTTTTTTTCTTTTTTTCATTATGTCTTCAGCTTGCAGAAATAAGAAGCACTGAGGAGAACTCCGCTTCTTTCAAAAATTAGCTTTTCTTCCATGCAATCTATAGCTATTAAATTCTTACACAACTTTTCAATTATAAGGGTGAGAAAAACTTGCAAGAGTCAAAATCCATTCTTTCCTGGTTCTCTACTCATATCTAAACTACTTCAGACAAAAGGCATGTGTTTTCATTTTGGAACACAGAAGCTCCTTGCACTTATTTATTATTGAGTAAAATGGCAATGTCAAAGAATTTATTGAAAGTAGGCATCTCCTGCCATGCAGGCAAGGTGTCCCAGAGGAGTCTGGCTTGAATTGTGCCTTAAAAAACTGATAAGAAGTGGGCAGCAGAGGAGATGAAAAAAACATAATGTCTTTCAGCATAATGGTCACAAACATTCTACAGTGTATCAGGCTATGTATTTTAGACAATCAAGACTTTTAAAACTTTTGGAAAACTGGAGAATAATTGCTCTCCTTATTGGTATTCAAATCAAAATCAACTATCTACGGATAGTTTCACTTCCAAGCAAGATAATTTGGAGGAGGCTGGCATTCCCAATGTGAACATTTAGGAAAGCCAAATAAATTTTAAGAATCACATTTTAAAGGCATCAGAAAGCTGTGGATGTAAGGAAGATTAGAGAGACTAAACTTTGAGAGAGAGGTCAGAATTTTCAGGTCTCTTTTCTCTGGGAACACGTGATAATTTGGAGTGTGATCTAGACACTGAGGATATGGGCTTCCTTCAGAGAAGAAACCGATATGAAGGGACAAATAAACCAACAGAGCTTTTAGCAGTCATCCAGGGCTAGAGACTTAAATTGCCCCAAACACATGGCCAATTTCTCTCATAAGAGCATAACTTAATTTACAGATGGGCAGAATGATTGGTTAAAGAACCAGGTGGAAATTCTACTGAGTTTTTTTACTAAATTCTGAAATTTTCCTGAATACTGAGGTCTCTCTGCCACAGGAAAGGACCATTAAAAACAATTTTTGAAAGCACTGGAGAGAGTGGTGAACTGATACTGACATTCTACCATTAGCTTTTCTTTCTGAGAATATTTGCTTCTTCTGAGTGCAGCCAGGGGCAGAGAACACAGGTTTGGCCCCTGGCAGAGAGTTTTTGGGAAACTAAGAAACAACCAAGAGTTTTGGCAGCCAAACATACAATCAGACTTCTTCATAACATTATTGGCATTCAAAATATGCAAAGAATAAGAGTAAGCTGAAAATCTACGAAAAACAGAGCTGAAATTCCAACAATCTCCCAGAGGTTAGAAGAAAAAATCCTTTGTAGGCCCTCAATTAAAAACTCTGGAGGGTCACATCCTAAGAATAAAGACAAAGTGGAGACAGATTGAATCTCACCAAAAATCCAATGCAATTTTGACCTCGTTCCATTTCTGATTGGATTAAATGTACTTCCTAGCACCTCTGTTGTGAAAAAATATTATCTATTATCAGAACCTTTACAGTTTTTATGTACTCATAATTATATGAAAAATCATTAATTATATAGAAAGATGGGACCACTTGATCAGTAACCAAGGGGAAAAACAGACAATAAAATCAGACTTTTAGGTGGTCCTGATACTGGATCAGAAGTCAGTGACTTAAAACTGATTATGACTAGTAATATATTCAAGAAATTAGAGAAATGATGGAAAAACTGGTAACATGGGGAAGTTCAATACACAATAAGAACAAAATGAATACTGGAGAAATGAAAACATGCTATCTGAAATCAAGAATGCAATAGATAGTTTTCAGCAGAACTTCAGACAAAGCAGAAGACAGATCAATTGGAAATATCCAAACTAAAACAGAACAACAACAACAAAAGAGCATTATAGATATGAGGAATTCTGTCAAGAAGTCTAAGATATGTATGTAAATGGAAGAAAGGAGAGAGATACTAGAGATGTTAGTTGAGATTTTTAAAAACAGAAAATCACCATCAGCACATAGATATAAAAAGCTCGACAAGTCACAAGCAAGATTTTAAAAAATAAAACTGTGAAGATTATAGTCAAGTTACTGATTACCAAAGAGAAGGAGAAATTCTCACAAGTGGCAATCAACAAAAAGGCATTATTTTCAAAAGAATAAAAATAAGACTAACAGATGACTTCTCATCAGAGACAAATGAAGTTAGAAAGTAATGGGTTAATATTTTAAAGTATTAAAATAATTATTAATCTGGAATCCTATACTGAATCAAAATATTCTTCAAAAACAAACTGAAATAAAGATGTTCTCAGCAAACAAAAACAAAGATTACATCACCAATATGCATTAGAAGATATATAATAAGGGCGCGTGGGTAGCGCAGTCGTTAGGCGGCTGCCTTCGGCTCAGGGCGTGATCCTGGCGTTCCAGGATCGAGTCCCACATCGGGCTCCTCCGCTGGGAGCCTGCTTCTTCCTCTCCCACTCCCCCTGCTTGTGTTCCCTCTCTCGCTGGCTGTCTCTCTCTGTCAAAATAAATAAATAAAATCTTTAAAAAGAAAAAAAAGAAGATATATAATAAAAGTTCTTAAGCAGAAGTGAAATAATTCCAGATAAATAAATGACATGCTTAAAGGAAGTAACAGCATGAAAAATGGTGAATACTTGGGGAGATATATATTGATTGTATAAAACAATAATTGTAATGTCTTATGAGATGTATAACATAAAAATAGACCTAAAATGCATTACAACAATAGTGCAAAAATGGAGATAGATTCTTGAAAGTAAAACATTCTAAGATGCTGGCATTACAGGGAAGCAAAATTATTAATAACTTGTATTAGATGGTAATAAGTCAAATATAAATTTTTAATCAGTAAGCACTAAAAGAATAATAAAAGAATGTATAATTCAGAAGGTAATAGAGAGGGCAAATGGAATAATAAAAATATTATTCAAATCCAAAAGAAAACTTAGGAGAAACAAAGGAATAAAAAAGATCTGGAACTATCATAATACTATTAGGAAACTAACAGTAATATGGTAGTTTAAATCCAACTATATCAATAATTACAAGGCAAATAGATAGGATATTTTAATTAAAATACAACGGTAGATTGAAATAAAGAATAACTCTTCTACTCACAAGAAAAACATTTTGAATATAAGTACACTGACATGGTGAAAATAAAAAGATAGGAATTGATGAATCATGAAAACACTAATTAAACAAACACTGGTATCTTTATGCTAACAGAAAATGTAGGCAATAAGGCAAGAAGCACTACTAATAATAGAGAGACATTTTAAAACCATGCAGAGGTCAATCTCCCAAGAAAATATCACAATTCTAAACATATATGCAATAAGTAGCATAGCTTTAACATATATATAAAGCAGAAAATTAGAGATCTAAATGGACAACAGATAATTCCACAATTATAAGGGATGAATTAGCAGACTTGTGTCTATAACTCACAGGAAAAGCAGTAAGGGCATAGAAGATTTAAACAACATAAATAACAAAACTTGACCAAATTCACTTATACAGAACACTGCACCCAACAATAACATCATTTACATATTTGAACTGCACAGAAACATTCACCAAATTGATCATGTGTTAAGCCATAAAAAGAAATCCTTAAAAATATCAAAGAACTGAAATCATTTAGAGTATATTCTCTCACCACAGCAGAATTTAGCTAAAACCGAATAATAAGAAGGAAACTATAATAACTCCATATGCTTAGAAATGCCAAGTAATCCGTATGCCAAGGAAGAAATCATACTAGGAATTAGAAAATGTCATGGACTAAATAATAATGAAGACATGACATAACCAACCTTGCTGGATAGAGCTAATAATCCAGTGCTTAAAAGGAAATAGACATAAATAAGTACATAGAGCAGAAAAGAAGAATACTAAAAAACCAACTAAGAATTCATTTCAAGACACCAGAAAAAAAAAAAAATCAATCCTTAAGAATAAAGAGGGTAGCAAATAATAAGGATAAGATTCAAAAATCAATGAAATACAAAATAAGCATACAACAGAAAAGATTATCAAAAAGTTGGTTCATTAACTTTTAGTAAAATTGAAAACCCCTAGCAAGACTGATTAAAACAAAAAGAAAAAAATACAAATTACCTATATCAGGAATATAAGAGAAAGCATCAACATAAATCATCCAAATATTAAGACTATATTGATTATGAAAAGTTTTCAGGCAATAAATCTGACAATTTGAATGAAATGGAAAAGTCTTCTGAAAACTCAACTTGCCAAAGAAACCTAATAAGAAATTAAAAATATGAATAGTCTTAAATATCCTAAAGATATTAATCCAATTTTTTAAATGCTCCCATAGAGAAAATTCCAGTCCATAATTGATTAAACTATGAATCCTTCCAAATAACATTACACAAATCTACCAGAGAACAGATAAACAGTGGGCAGTACTAACTCTTCATATGGGGACTGCATAACCTTGAAGCCAAACTCTATAAAGATATGAAAAGGAAGGAAACTTACTGTCCAGTATTGCTCATCAATCTAGCTCCAATATCCTAAATAAACTATTAGAAATGGAACTTAGTTGTACTTTAAAAAAGGAATACTTCATGACTAAAAAAGTTTATTACAAGAAATCAAGAGTATTTTTACTTTTGGAAATCCATCATCAACATAATCCACTATATTAATATAAACACAACAGAAAAATTATATGGTCATCTCAATAGAAGTAGAAAAGTAATTAGATAAAATTTAACATCTACTTACTTTATAAACACTTAGTAAACTAAGTGTTAATAATGAAAACAATACGAATAAAAGCACAATGTAATATCACCATACATAAAAATGGTTAAAAATAAAATAACTGGAAATATCAAGTGCTGGAGAATATGTCCTACATGGGACCTTCTCATACATTGCTGGTCACGGTGCAACTGGATACAAAACCCTTGAAAAACTGATAGCATACACTAAAATTGAACGTACATACACTCCATGACTCGGCAATTTCATTCCTAGGTATAGACATAACAGAAATATGGACATATATTCTCTAAAGACATGTACAAGAATGTTTAAGGCAGAACTGTTTGTAATAGTCTCAAACTGAAAACTACTCAAATGCCCAAAAATTGAAGGGATAAGTAAACTATAGAATATTCATATAATGGAATTTTAGGAAGGAATGAGAATGAACAAACTACATCTATAAGCGCAGTATATATAAAAGCTGATATATGTATAGCATTAGTTATCTATTGCTGATGTAACAAATTACTAAAAATTTGATGGCTTAATACACATTTTTTTTTATCTTGAAGTCCCGTAGGTCAGAAATTTGACTTGAGTCTCACTGAACTAAAATCAAAGTTTCAATAGAGCTGTACTTCCTTCTGAAGACTCTAGGAAATACTCCAATTCCTTGTCTTTTCCAACTTGAACCCTGTTCAGTTCCTCAGATCATTTATCTTATTCTGGAGTTCTAATAGCCAAGGGCATTTTCAACGTAGCCCAGGTAAGAACAGCTAGTGCAGGAACTTCTGGCCACTGTGGCTGACTTTCTATCTCAGAGAACCAAAACCCAAGGGAATTCCACCTCCACAGAGAGATCAGCACATGGCTTACATATTAGTCTGGAGAAGATTAGAATAATCAAGAAGGATTTATTCATCCAGAATAAGGTGGCCTGATGGTCCAGCTTTAGAAATTTTAAATCTAACAAATTTGTTAAGAAATTGTCTAGGTTGGAGTTTCCTCAAAAAGTTAAAAATAGAACTACCCCATGACCCCACAATTGCATTACTGGGTATGTACCCCAAAGATACAGATGTAGTTAAACAAGGGGCACATGCACCCCAATGTTCATAACAGCAATGCCCACAATAGCCAAACTGTGGAAGGAGCCAAGATGCCCTTCAACAGATGAATGGACAAAGAAGATGGGGTTCATATACACAGTGGAATATTACTCAGCCATCAGAAAGGATGAATACCTACCATTTGCATTGACATGGATGGAACTGGAAGGGATTATGCTAAGTGAAATAAGTCAAGCAGAGAAAGACAATTATCATATGGTTTCACTCATATGTGGAACATAAGGAATAGCATGGAGGGCCACAGGGGAAGGGAGGAAGGGAGGGAAAACTGAAGGGGGCTGGGGAATCAGAGGGGAAGAAGAACCATGAGAGACTATGAACTCTGGGAAACAATCTGAGGGCTTCGGAGGGGAGGGGGGTGGGAGGATGGGGTAGCCCAGTGATGGGTATTAAGGAGGGCACCTGTTGTAACGAGCACTGCGTGTTATATGCAAATAATGAATCACTGAACACTACATCAAAAACTGATGTACTGTATGGTGACTAACATAACATAATAAAAAAAAAGAAAAAGAAAGAAAGAGGAAGGAAGGAAGGAAGGAAGGAAGGAAGGAAGGAAGGAAGGAAGGAGAAGAAGAAGAAGGGAAGGAAGGAAGGAAGGAAGGAAGGAAGGAAGGAAGGAAGGAAGGAAGGAGAAGAAGAAGAAGAAGAAGAAGAAGAAGAAGAAGAAGAAGAAGAAGAAGAAGAAGAAGAAGGAGAAAAGGAAGGAAGGAAGGAAGGAAGGAAGGAAGGAAGGAAGGAAGGAAGGAAGGAAGGAAGGAAGGAAGGAAGAGGAAGGGAAGGAGGGAGGGAGGAAGGAAGGAAGAGAAAGAAAGAAAAGAAAGAAAAGAAAAGAAAGAGAAAGAAAGAAAGAAAGAAAGAAAGAAAGAAAGAAAGAAAGAAAGAAAGAAAGAAAGAAAGAAAGAAAGAGAAAGAAAGAAAAAATTGTCTAGGTTGGCTGGCAAGAAATTTGAGAGCATTTTGTATCAACTCAAAATCACTTTTTCTTTCTATTTTACTATTTTTGTCTTAAAAGATTATACATACATTCTGTATTTGAAGCAAATGTAGAAGAGATACAGTGCTTGCATCTGGATTGCATCATTTCTAAATTAAAGTAAGCCAAACTGGGGTGCCTGGGTGGTGCAGTCGTTAAGCGTCTGCCTTAGGCTCAGGGCGTGATCCCAGCGTTCTGGGATCGAGCCCCACATCAGGCTCCTCTGCTAGGAGCCTGCTTCTTCCTCTCCCACTCCCCCTGCTTGTGTTCCCTCTCTCGCTGGCTGTATCTCTGTCAAATAAATAAAATCTTAAAAAAAAAAAAAAAGTAAGCCAAACTGCTCAAAGACTTAAATAGTGGAGTTTAGAGAGACGTTGATATCTTCTTTGGGTAGTGATAGCAGGAGTATGCAACCTACTTTAGGCTGTCTTTATGAGTTTAAATAGAGTTCTTCCAGTAGCCTTCCTCCCACATTACCCTGTGTGCTGATACTCTTGAGAACGGTGTAATTAACTTCTGTCACCGCTGTGTGTGACTTTGGTATCAGTGTAGTTTATAAGGCACTAAAATGAGGTTTGTGTATAAACAATCAAACAGTCTCAGGTTGCTTTATCAGCTGCTTTATCAAGCAGTTCTGCCAAGAACACAAAGAAATTTAACAGAGGAGCTAACAACAACACACCTGTCTTTAAGGCAGTCAGTCGAGTCATAGTCTGTATTTTTTGCTCCAAAGCCATGGCAATGCATGTATTCAATGTGCTAGGCATAAATACAATGGTGAGGATACATCTAATGATTTGGGGGAAGTTTATGAAATAGTAAGCATAAACTGTGAAGCATAAGACTAAATATTACTGTATCTCCTCAGGACTCTGTGTGTGTGTGTGTGTGTGTGTGTGTGTGTGTCTGTCTGTCTGTCTGTCTGTCTGTGTTGGGGAGTGCAGTTGGGGAGGCTGTAGGGAAAATTAAATATTTAAGAATTTTACTTTTCCCCAGACTATCATTTATTTTGACACTTCTACCTACACAGCAGATACATGTACAGGAACACAGATATTTTTCCAGCAGTCCTATTTATATAGAAAAAAATAAACAACTTACTATTTTAAAATCTATACTTGAATAGAAAATAAAAAGTATATCCTGTTTAAACACTTTATAGACACATATGCACAGAAATGTTTAATCTTTACATATGTATAAATAGATTATGCATTTATGTATATTTTTATAATTACATTAAGCCCTACTTCCTATATGAAGAATAAGCAATATGTTTTACGTATACTGTCATAGTTGTTCTCACAACAATCTTGAATGATAAATATTTTGATCCCATTTCAAGGGGGAGGAAATAGAGAGTTGGGGAGTTAAGTAACCTGCCCTGGATCACACTAATCAATTAAAATGTTGATTGGCGACCTATTCTCTGTGAAGTATTATACACCAAATATTGTGTCTGTAAATGTATCTTTTGTTTTTTATTCAGTTATTTCCTTCAGATAAATTCCTGAAAGTTGAATTGCTAGTGCACAGGGAAGGGGGGGGGGGGCGGTCGCTACATTAAAGACTAAAGATTTTGTTATTTATAACCTTATATTTATACCAACAGTGTAGGAGACTGCCTATTTCAACACATACTCACTAACAGAGTATTGTAATGTTTTAAAATTTCAATTTGAAGAGGAAAAATGTTAAATGTTTTTATTTGAATTTTATATTAAAGAACTTATGCATTTATCTTACAAATATTCATTGACCATTTTTATTTTATTTTTCTTTGAATACTACATTTATGTCCTTTGCATAATTTTCTGAGTAAATTGGTCATTTGCCTAGTGATTTGATGAAATAATCCTAAAAATCATTTAATATAATGTGCAAATAAGAATAGCCAAGAAAATTTTGAAAAAAAGGGATAATCTGCTCTTTTAGATATTAACAAATACCACAACTAATACTTTGATGGGGATTCAATAATTTGGCCAATTAATAAATTAATGTATGGGGTATTAAGGTTTTTACAATTTTGAAATTTCCAATTCAATAGCATTTATTCAGTAACCTCCATATATTCAAAGCTTTACTTTAGATGCTATAGTAAAATCTATTTTATTTTACTTAATAGTTTTATTTTACTATAAATCTGTAGTATTTATATGTTTATTCCTAGATAAATTATATTTCTGATGCTATTGTAAGTGAATATATATTATTATATTTTCTAAGTATTGGCATTTTTCAATTTAAAATTCATCACCCAGATCTTATTTTTATTATTCTTTTGTTTTACATTTGTATGAATTTTTAAGGACCCAATTTTTCTTTTCCCTTGTCTCTTGTCATAAATTATATGGACTTTATAGATCTGGTAGATATGGCTGATAGTAATGGACTAAGGAAGGGATAAAGAAAGTAAAATGAAAAGAATGGAAGAAAGAAAATAAGAGGATGGAAAAGTCCAGAAACAGGCAGGAACATTTTTGTTAGTTGTAATTGTATTGGAAATTGTGAATTTGCTTTGCCTTTTCACTTAAAGGTGGATTGACACCAAAAACCCCTACACATTTTCTTTACTCTTACGTACAAACATAACAAGTATAGAAATCCCTGGCCATTTAACTCTACGTAGTTGTGTTTGCAACATGACTGTCAAGGACAGAGACACATCCTTCCAAACACAGGACCTTCCATTAATACTTGATGATTGGAGCTCCAAGGCTAAATCTTCACTTCACTCTCCTCCAGCTTCTGCTGTAATAGTATCCATCTGACAGCTCTCCCCTTACTGAAGTGAAACATTTCAATAATATCCTACTCTTCTGCTTGGTTAAAGTGGACTAATAAGGCTGGTTCTAATACTGTCTTACATGTGGTAGATAAACCTTGCCTCTCACTAAATACATGGCAACCAGCATCTTGAAACTAGTAAGATTTCAGCACTTTATTCATAAAATTCAAAATATTTACACAGTTATGTCTGGTTGTTTTCTGTTCTTAACCTTTTCTTCAGTTTATATTTATATAACTGCATTGTGCGTTTTTAAACTGAAATTCAAATCATTTCCCTAGTTTACCCAGAATCCAATCTATATTTTTAAAATATTTGCAAAAATAAAAAATGGAAAAAAGTATTTTGTTATTAAAATAATAATGAGTTTTTTAAGTTAAATATATTTTCTAGCTTGGGGACTCACTAAAGAAATAGTAAGCAGTAAACTTTAATCTCATTAATCTACTAAACCCAACGATGATCTCTCAGCCATCAGACACTCTCCCCAAACCATGAACAAAGAAATATCTCTGTATAGCCTTTGTTTATTTAGGCTGGAAGTGTTCAAAAGATGTGCATTTGTGCCTATGTGTGTAGGGGTACTACATCCTGATCCCTCGGAAGCTGTTAATAATTGTACATGCCTCCCACCCTCTGAGATTTTGATATACACTCTTCTATTCTCCTTTTAACTCTTCCTAATCAGCCCATCGCCTCAGAAGAATTGCTACCAGTTTCTTGTATCCATCAGTATATGAAAAATTGAGAACAGTAGCTATAATCCCCAATGTCAACATTAAACATTACAGCTGAATTTATCCTGAGACTTCTAAGGCCTTCACACTATTTTTCACAAATCATAATTATTCACATTTATATCTATTCTTCCCTATGGAAAAAAATCATCTTCATAGTTGTGTTTTCATGACATTCTTTTTTGTACTCTCCCAACTTTTTTGGCAATAGCAATCGTTTAAAAATACTTTTAAGATGAATGAATGAAAGAAAGAAATGAAAAGTTTAAGTAAATTGTCACTTTGGGATGTAGAAAAATTTCTTTTCCTGGGGGCATATACTTCATGTCCAAAGAAGTTTTGCTGCACATTCCATATGCAGTAACTTGTTTATCAAGCTCTGCAGGCTTGCAAAAGGCAATCACCTGAAAAGGGTTGTAGGTTTTCTGGCCCCGTTAACCCAAGATGCGTAACTCTCAGTTACATACTAGGGTTTACAATTCAACAGGTTCACAATAGTCTGGAGCATCTTGGAGAAAAAGACTGTGTTTGCCCTACATTTAGATCACGGAATTATGGAATTTCATTCGAGGATTTAAAGATATTTACATGGCAATTAGCTCATTTTGCTATTCCATCTATTTTTTTTTATTCCAGATCAGAGAGCCTTTTTTGCTCTCTGCTAGATTTCCAATTTCCTTGGAAGGCAGTGAGATTATCTTATATTTCTGTTCCATATTACTGTACTTAGTATAATGGCTGAAAGCAAGGTTGGGAAACTCAACGGATGTTACAGCTAGGGCAACAAAAAGAAATGAAGAAAGCCAGAAGCCATGTATAGAGACATACAGTAGTCAAAGTATCAGCTGACAATTAAAAAATGGGCAGAATGGCAAATGAATTGGAAAGCAAGTCTATAGACAAAGACAGAGTGGAAAAATAAGAGCATTAGTTTAAGATCAAAGGGCGTTATTCAAACATGGATAAAATGGACAACTGATCATATGAAGTTTAAGTTTCCAGCAAAGGACAAGTTCACTAGGACAGGTCACAAGTGGAAACGGGATATCAGATACAAAGGAAAATTGGTTCATGGTCATAGAAGGGCTTGATGTTTGGAGCCAGTCAGTTTTGTGAACTTGGCTAATTTGCCTACTTTCTCTAAGTTTGCTTTCACCATCAGATTTTAATAAGAGTAATGCTTACTTCATAGGGTTGATGTAAACATGTCAAGTGTCTGCACACAGTAAACACTCAATGATGGAAAGTGGTTATTAACTTTAAGAGGTCTGAGGGTACATGACAGAATCTGGGTGAGTGGGCAGTGATCATGCGGCTATACTGGAACCAGCAGCGAGAAAGAATCATTCATCAGCCAGTATCACACTTTTCTAGTCTGACTTGTCCTCAATGTGAACAGAAATATTCTTTAATATGTGATAGACCAAAACCTGTGGGTGGCAGCTAAGCCATCACTTATAATGGTTTAGCAATCACAACTCTGTGGGTCCTGGACACCTTAGCCACCTTGCTAATTCTTTATCATTCATCTTCCCTCAATCACAGAGGTACCATAGATTAGAACCATGATGCTAGTTTCTAATTTTTAGAATAGGGTAAAGTGTAATCACACACACCCACTCTTCTGCAGACCCCTAAAGAGGAACCTGCTATTTTTCCCACATCCATACATCGCAAGGTCTCCTACCGCCAGGATTTTCACTGCTGATTGAGAGCCACGATTTCTCTATTTCCTTGTATCTACTGCTCTTTGGGGGAGAATAGTATCAAGCCATTTCAGCCTCTAGTCCTCCCCACTGCTGTCATACACAACTCTTCTGTGTACCATTCCTCATGCACTGGAGATTTTAGTGCCTGGCTATCTTCTTTGCCACTCTAATCATTCCATTATCATGGGAGATACCTACTTCCACAAAGACAACCCAGTTACCTGATCTCTGAGTATTTGGTCTTAAGTATAATAACCCACACCTTCACTCCATCTAAGCCAATGTTTCTTAGACTTTTTCATCTAGTGTTTCCTTTTTTTCCTTATCTACCAGCAGTAGATACCTTATCTGATGATGTTAATGGATAAATTTCACAGAACTGTACAAATTATAACTTTATGGTTGTCATCGCCAAATGGGTCCTCAATGCCACCAAGATACTTTTATGATTTCTCAATACTTAAAATTTTTCAAGATTGCTATTCTCACCTCTAGCCCTCTACATTGCAAGACCTTCTCCACTCTTAAACATTTGATTTAGACCATCTGCTGCTGTTGGTCTTATAGAGAAAATAAAGACATAAGCATTTTCTTGATTCTCTACAGCCATAATAAAACTTACAGACTTCCCTGCATATACATTCATCTTTTTCTGTTCTTTTTTTCCCTCTTAAAATGAAAATGGTATCTCTTCTCTTGTCTATGGTGATTTTCTCCGTTTGATCTTGATCTAATTCTCTCCTGACTCTTCAGGTTTATAGATTATTTTTTCCCTGTCTTATACCTACTCTGGATGTAAACATCTTCTAACTCTCATAACTCCATGCTTTAAAAAATTCTCTCCTGAGATTTTTTTCCTAGCTACTGCATGATCTTTTTTTTTTTTTTTTTAAGAGAGAGAGAAAGAGAGTGGGGGTGGGGCAGAGGGAGAGAGAGAATCTTAGGCAGGCTCCACATCCAGCTTGGAGCCCAACATGGGGCTCACTCTCACAGCCCTGAGATCATCACCCTGAAGACATGACCTGAGCCAAAATCAAGAGTTGGATGCCTAACTGACTGAGACAAGCGGGCACCCCATCCTACCTACTGTGTTATCTTGATCCTCTATTCAGAGTGAACTTATCCATAGGGTTCTCTACACTTATATTAACTTTTTCCCCTTGCAGTCACTTCTCAATCCAAAAAAATTTGGATTTAGCATATCCAGTTCCACTAATATTGTTCACACAGTTACCAAAAGCCTATTTGTTGCTAGATCCAAAAAGCACTTGCCAGTTTTATCTTGATTGATTTCTTAAAAATACATATGGCATACTTGACTCCTGCTTGAAAAAATGGTCTTCCTTTGGAATTTATCCCACCATATAGTCTGCTGGTTTTCCTTCTGCCTTATACAGACCAAATATATATATATATGTGTGTGTGTGTGTATACACACATACACACACACACACACACACACACACGTATGTATATAGTATATTCCTTGGATGTTAAAACTCCTCTGGGTATTGTCCTTTTTTGTCCCACTTCTTGCTACAGTCATCCTACTGCCTTTTCTGTTTTCTACATACTCTGGTCTTCTTTGCTGAAATGAAAGTCTATCACTGGGACCTCCAAACATGTGATTCCTCTGTATTGATTATTCTTGCTTTTACTTAAATTCTACTTAATGATTATGTCTCATCTGAAATCTAAAATCTTCTGGAAAACCTGATGGAGCCTCAGTAAACGCCCCTCCAATGTGTTATCAAAAGTATTTCTACTTTCTTTTTTTTTTTTTTTAAATCACTTTTAACAGTGTGTTTAAGATGTCTGTTTTCTATTTTCCCTATTAGATTACAGGCTCCTGGAATGCAGAGAATTATTTGCCAACACATTGCTAGAACATAGACCAGTACTTGGTATAACACAGGTGCTTAATGAGTCTTTGTCAAATTGAATAAATCAATAAATTATATTATAAATATATATTCTAGTGAATTTAATATTAAGCCATGAAAGAATTCAAGAATAAATTATTAAATAGATCATTTGTAAGCACTTCAAAAATAAAGTAGTGATGACTAGAAGACATCATGGGTTCACAAAGAACAAGTCATGCCCTATTAATTGGATTTTCTCTCGCAGATGAGAATGCCCTAGATGGAGTACCTAGACTTTTCTCTTTAGAATTGCTTTTGCTTCAAAAGTATCTAATAACTCAGTTCTTAGAATCTCATATCATTGTGGGCAAGATGGTGAGATGAGGTCAAATTAAAAAAAAAAGGCACGGTGATATTCCTTTCTTTTTTTTTTTTTTAGTGTATTATTATTATTTTCAGAGGTAGAGTTCAGTGATTCATCAGTTGTACATATCACCCAGTGCTCATTATGTCATGTGCCCTCCTTAATGACCACGCCCCAGTTACCTCATACCCCACCCCCCTTCCTTCCGGAAACCCTCAGTTTTGTTTCCTATGATTAAGAGTCTCTTATGGTTTTTCTCCCTCTCTGATTTTGTCTTATTTTATTCCCCCACCCATTCTCCTATGATCTCTGTTTTGTTTCTTAAATTCCACATATGAGTGAAATCATATAATTTTCTTTCTCTGATTGACTTATTTCACTTAGCATATACCCTTTAGTTGCATCCACATCATTGCAAATGGCAAGATTTCATTTTTTGATGGCTGAGTAATATTCCATTGTGTATATATATACCACACTTCTTTATCCATTCATCTATCAACGGACATCTGGGCCCTTTCCATAGTTTGGCTACTGTGGACATTGATGCCAAAACATTGGGGTACAGGTGCCCCTATGGATCACTATATATGTATCTTTGGGGTAAATACTCAGTAGTGCAATTGCTGGGTCATAGGGTAGCTCTATTTTTAACTTTTTGAGGAACCTCCATACTGTTCTCCAGAGCTTGCATTCCCACCAGCAGTGTAAGAGAGATCCCCTTTCTCTGCATCCTCACTAAAATTTGTTGTTTCCTGACTTGTTAATTTTAGCCATTCTGACTGGTGTGAGGTGGTACCTCATTGTGGTTTTGATTTGCATTTCCCTGATGCCAAGTGATTTTGAGCATTTTTTCATGTGCCTGTTTGTTATTTGTAAGTCTTCTAAGAGAAATGTCTGTTCATGCCTTCTTCCCATTTCTTCACTGGATTATTTCTTTTTTGGATATTGTTCGAGAAGGTCTTTATACATTTAGGATACTAGCCCTTTATCTGATAATGGACTTGTAAATACCTTCTCCCATTCTGTAGGTTGTCTTTTGGTTTTGTTGACTGTTTCATTTGCTGTGCAAAAGCTTTTTATCTTGATGAAGTACCAATAATTAATTTTTGCCTTTGTTTCCCTTGCCTTTGGAGAAATGTCTAGCAAGAAGTTGCTACAGCTGAGGTCACAGAGGTTGCTGCCTGTGTTCTCCTCTAGGATTTTGATGGATTCCTGTCTCACACTGAGGTCTTTCATACATTTTGAGTTTGTTTTATGTATGGTGTAAGGAAACAGTATAGTTTCATTCTTCTGCATGTGGCTGTCCCATTTTCCCAACACCATTTGTTGAAGAGACTGTCTTTTTTCCATTGGATATTCTTTCTTGCTTTGTCAAACATTAGTTGACCATAGAGTTGAGGGTCCATTTCTGGGTTCTCTATCCTGTTCATTGATCTATGCGTCTGTTTTTGTGCCAGTACCATACTGCCTTGATGATTACAGCTTTGTAATATAGCTTGAAGTCCAGAATTGTGATGCAACTATCTTTGGTTTCCTTTTTCAACAATCCTTTGGCTACTCGGGGTCTTTTCTGATTCCATATAAATTTTAGAATTGTTCCAAATGTTCCAACCCTGTGAAAAATGTTGATGGTATTTTGATAGGGATTACATTGAACTAGGGAACACAGAAATTTTAACAATATTTGTTCTTCCAATCCATAAGTATGGAATGTTTTTCCATTTACTTGTGTCTTCCTCAATTTCTTTCATGAATGTTCTATAGTTCTCAGAGTACAGATCTTTTGCTTCTTTGGTTAGGTTTATTCCTAGGTATCTTATGGTTTTTGGTACAATTGAAAATGGGATTGATTCCTCAATTTCTCTTTCCTCTGTCTCATTGTTAGTGTATAGAAATGCAACTGATTTCTGTGCATTGATTTTATATCCTGCCACTTTGCTGAATTCCTGTATGAGTTCTAGCAATTTTGGGGTGGAGTCTTTCTGGTCTTCCACATAGAATATCATGTCATCTGCAAAAAGTGAGAATTTGACTTCTTCTTTGCAAATCTGAATGCATTTTATTTCTTTTTGCTCTCTGTTGGCTGAGGCTAGGACTTCTAGTACTATGTTGAATAACAGTGATGAGAGTGGACATCCCTGTTGTGTTCCTGACCTTAAAGGAAAAGCTCTCAGTTTTTCCCCATTGAGAATGATATTCTCTGTGGGCTTTTGGTAGATGGCTTTTATGATATTGAGTTATGTTCCCTCTATCCCTACACTGTGGAGAGTTTTAATCAAGGAAGGATGCTGTACTTTGTCAAATGTTTTTTCTGCATCTATTGAGAGGATCATATAGTTCTTGTCCTTTCTCTTACTAATGTAGTGTATCACACTGATTGATTTGTGGATATTGAACCACCCTTGCAGCCCAGGAATAAATCCCACTTGGTCATGGTGAATAATCCTTTTAATGTACTGTTGGATCCTACCGGCTAGTATCTTGGTGAGAATTTTTTCATCCATGTTCATTAGGGATATTGGTCTGTAATTCTCCCTTTTGGTGGTGTCCTTGTCTGGTTTGGGGATCAAGGTAATGCTGGCCTCATAGAAAAGCTCTGGAAGTTTTCCTTCCATTTCTATTTCTTGAAACAGCTTCAGAAGAATAGGTATTAATTCTTCTTTAAATGTTTGGTAAGATTCCTCTGGGAAGCCATCTGATCCTGGACTCTTGTTTGTTTGGAGATTTTTGATTACTGCTTCAATTTCCTTGCTGGTTAATGGTCTGTTTAGGTTTTCTATTTCTTCCTGTTTCAGTTTTGATAGTTTATACATTTCTAGAAATACAACCATTTCTTCCAGATTGCCTAATTTGTTTGCACATAGTTACTCATAATATGCTCTTATAATTGTTTGTATTTCTTCAGTGTTGGTTGTGATCTCTCCTCTTTCATTCATGATTTTATTTATTTGGGTCCTTTCTCTTTTCTTTTTGATAAGTCTGGCTGGGGGTTTATCAATCTTACTAATTCTTTCAAAGAACAAGCTCCTAGTTTCATTGATCTGTTCTACTGTTCTTTTGGTTTCTATTTCATTGATTTCTGCTTTAATCTTTATTAATTTTCTTCTCCTGCTGGGTTTAGGCTTTAATTGTTTTTCTTTCTCCAGCTCCTTTAGGTGTAAGGTTAGGTTATGTATTTGAGATCTTTCCTATTTCTTGAGAAAAGCTTGTATTGCCATATACTTTCCTTTTAGGACTGCTTTTGCTGCATACCAAAGGTTTTGAACAGTTGTGTTTTCATTTTCATTTGTTTGCGTGAATTTTTTAATTCTTTTTTTTTTATATTTTTTTATCATATTATGTTAGTCACCATACAGTACATTCCTGTTTTTTTGATGTAAAGTTCAACGATTCATTAGTTGCGTATAACATCCAGTGCACCATGCAATACGTGCCCTCCTTACTACCTATCTTCTTTAATTTCTTAGTTGACCCACTCATTCTTTAGTGAGATGCACTTTAACTTCTAGATATTTGTGTTCCTTCCAAATTTCTTCTTGTGATTGAGATCAAGTTTCAAAGCATTGTGGTCTGAAAATATACAGGGAATAATCCCAAGTCTTTTGGTACCAGTTGAGACCTGATTTGTGACCCAGTATGTGATCTATTCTGGAGAATGTTCCATGTGCACTTGAGAAGAATGTGTATTCTGTTGCTTTAGGATGGAAGGCTCTGAATATATCTGTGAAGTCCATCTGGTTCAGTGTGTCGTTTGAAGCCCTTGTCTCCTTGTTGATCTTCTGCTTAGATGACCTGTCCATTGCAGTGAGGGGAGCGTTAAAGTCCCCTAATATTATTTTATTATTATTAATGTGTTTCTTTAAATTCGTTATTAATTGGTTTATGTAATTGGCTGCTCCCATGTTAGGGGCATAAATATTCATAATTGTTAAGAATTCTTGTTGGATAGACCCTTTAATTATGATACAGTGTTCTTCCTCATATCTTATTATAGTCTTTGGCTTAAAATCTAATTTGTCTGATACAAGGATTGCCACTCCAGCTTTCTTTTGATGTCCATTAGCATGCTAAATGGTTCTCCACCCCCTCACTTTCAATCGGGAAGTATCTTTGGGTCTAAAATGAGTCTCTTGTAGACAGCATATGGATGGGTCTTGCTTTTTTATCCAATCCGATACCTTGTGTCTTTTGATTGGAGTACTTAGCCCATTTACATTCAGAGTAACTATTGAAATAAATGAATTCAGTTCCATTGTATTACCTGTAAAGTCACTCTTTCTGTATATTGTCTCTGTTCCTTTCTCATCTATGTTAACTTTGGGGCTCTCTCTTCACTTAAAGGATCTCCGGTTTAGTTATCACAAATTCTTTTAGTGTCTGTTTGTCCTGGAAGTTCTTTATCTCTCCTTCTATTCTGAATGACAGCCTTACTGGATAAAGTATTCTTGGCTGTATATTTTTCTCATTTAGCACCCTGTGAATGTCATGCCAGTTCTTTCTGGCCTGCCAAGTCTCTGTGGATAGGTCTGCTGCCAGCCTTATGCATCCACCCTTAGTAGAATAAGGACCTCTTTTCCTGAGTTGCTTTCAGGATTTTCTCTGTCTCTGAAGTTTGCAAGCTTCACTATTATAAGTCGAGTTGTTGATTTATTTTTATTGATTTTTGAGGGAGGTTCTGTGCCTCCTGGACTTGAATGCCTGTTTCCTTCCCCAGATTAGAGAAGTTCTCATCTATAATTTGCTCAAATATACCTTCTGCACCCCCTTTCCTCTTCCTCTGGGACCCCAATTATTCTAATACTGTTTCACTTTATGATATCACTTATCTCTCAAATTCTCCCCTTGTGATCTAGTAGTTCTCCCTCTTTTTCTCAGTTTCTTTATTCTCCAACATTTTATCTTCTCTATCACTGATTATCTCTACTGCTTCATTTATCCTAGCAATTAGAGCCTCCATTTTTTAATCTCATCTCATTAATAGCCTTTTTGATTTTGACCTAATTAGATTTTAGTTCTTTTATTTCTCCAAAAAGGGATTCTGTATGTCTTCTATGCCTTTTTCAAGCCTAGCTAGTATTTTATAATCATTACTCTGAACTTTAGTTTCAACATCTTACTTACATCCATACTGATTAGGTCCCTGGCAGTCATTACTGCCTCTTATTCCTTTTTTGGGGTGGATGAGTTTTTCAAGCTTGTCATTCTGTCTCGAGAAGAATAGATGAATGAGAGAATGAAATACTCAAAGAGCAACCATGACCCCAGAAGAACATACACTTGTAAAAAGTGGTCACTTTTTTCTTTGTAGAATTGTAGCAATTCTTTTCTTAGGTCTCTGTTTGAGTTCACAGGTATTCAGAATAATTTGATAGTTATGTAGCTGAATTCTAGGAACCAGACGAAACTAAGTTCCCCTACACCACCACCATCTTCCTTCCTCTTCCATGGTGATATTTCTAATAGGTCTCCAATACTGTACAGTTAGCATCTGGCTTTGCTTTTTCAACAATTTTACAACTGCTTGGATAAGTATATAGAAGAAAGACTTATTTTTTTTAATAGTAGAAGCTATAGAATGGAATACTTGCAAAGCATTCAAACTGTCTGGGTGATAATTTCTGTCAGGGATATCCTTGTCAGAGAAGATATTTCTGTCCTGAGTGGGAGGTTGGCTTTATAATTTCTAAAGTCTTTTCCAAATTTAAGATGTCATGATTCTGTGAAGTATTATCATCTCAAGATGTGCTGGAAATGTCTGTATAATCCTAGAATGTCCTATGTAGAACAAATTACAGAGTGTATCACTGGCAAATAAGAGAGTTAAGTGTATCACCTTGTGTATCAGGGACTTTTCAAAGAATGAAGGGGAAAATAATAAAACTAAAGACTCTACCTACATCATGTAACAAGAGATCTTCAGGAGATACTTTGGGGATAAACTCTTTCAAATTTCATGCATTCTATATAATAAAGTTTAAATTATTCAACTATTACCTATAAACAGTATTTACCTAGAAAATATTCAATTATTTGAAAAATCTAAATGTTAATTTCTTTTCAATTTTTATGTTTTAAGTACTTCTGAAGCTTTGTTTTCATTGGTATTACTCTGCCACCTACAAAGCTGACCTCTCTGTACACCATCACCTAAGCACCAGTGAGCTAAATGGAGCTTTTATATGGTCAAATTCATAACTTCTGTGTTTTCAAAATCCTTTTAAATGATAATGAACCCATACTGCCTTGGAACTCAATGTTATTTTCTATCTTCAGAGCAGACAGAGGGTTCTCTCCCTGTCAGATACAATTTGGAAGGGACATCAGAGGCCAAGGAACGCTGTTGACTTGGATAAGTTCCACAGATGAAAAGGCCTAATTGAAGGAGCTGGCTAAATTTTGGTAGGCAGTGAAATGTAAGTGAAATGCTGTTTCCAAATGGTGTTTGAATAATTTTATCCAAATAAGAAAGCTTTCTGGGTTTGACTTGTGTGACCTTTTAAGTGATAAATTGTCACAAATTTCAACTGAGCCAAAGTTTCACCAAATCAATTCATTTGAGACTTCTGATCACAGTTAAATGATAGGAGCACTAAACTTAGTAAGGAGCAATTGCCGCATCTCAGTTCTTTAGAAAAACTTCTACATCAGACCTTCTCTTTCTATTTCACTGCCATAATTCAAATTCAGACCTTATTGCCTTATGTCTACTCTATTGTGATAATTTCTCAACTGAACTTTATCCCTCCAATTTCTCTCCTCTCTAATCCATTCTTTATGAACTATCAAATCAATTTTGTCTAACACTATTTTGATGACAAAAAAAAGTCCCCTCCTTAAGACCTTAAGGTCCCCACTAGCTAAAAAATAAAGCCCAAACTATTCAACATGTGTTCAGTACCTAAACCTATCTATCCTTGCCCAAAATCCAACTCCCATAAAGTAAATTAATATAACTGTCTTAAGATCCTGCCTATAAGCAGCTAGTGACAGAATGCTTTTCCCCTGGGTGTTACCTTCTACTTATACTCATTCACAAGGTTTTTCTTCAGATTTCCTTAGCCTTACAGACTGAAGGGATCTGTACCTCTTTGGGACTCTAAGAGCCATTATCTTCTGAATAACTCATCATTGTGCAATTAATCTTCTATTAATCTTATGACAGCTCTTCTATTGTTATATTTAAATGTTATTTTATTGTTTAATATCATCTTACTAATTTATCTGTTGGAGGGAAGAGAATACATTAATCATCTTAATATCTTAGATTATATATAGCATAGTTCTCTGGCAATCTTCTTGGCCCTTGTCTCTATAAACTTCAAATAATTTCAGCTGAAATTCATATAGCCTTCACTTGCAATATCATCTTTCCCATCCCTTCTTTAAACTCCATTTTGGGAATTATAATATGATTCTTAGTCTGGGAGAAGAAAGAGGCCCAAATCATTAGTTCAATATTATCAAGTCATTCAGAAGGTTATCTTCCTAATTGGGCAATTATTTTCTAATAATCTTCTTCTATTACAGGAGGCCAAGCTCATACATCACTCAAAATCATTGTTCATTGTTCTCATCACATACCCTCAGATACTGACAGTTTTTCTACCTCTGTCTCTCCATCTACAGGCTACTTCTGGTCTTTTTCAAACCTAACCCTGTCTGCCTCAACAAGCCTAACTTTTTTAGGTCCTCCATATACTGACTACTCTTGCTAATTTTAAGCCCTTACTCTAAGAGTGACTTTCACATAATACTTGCTCAATAGATATTAGTTGATTTCACCTGATAGTGAGTTTTGACATTCTCCTACCTAGCTTGCCAGTGCTCTTAAGAAATAAAACAACACATACATCCATGCACATAAAACATGATTTGTAGTGCTATTCTGCAACTTAAAGATAGAGGCTAAAAATTAAGCAAAGGATATAGTCAAATTTTCAGGATAATGAACTAGGTAATGATTATTTTTCCAGCTTAAACTCTTTTTCTCCTTTTTCTGTTGCTTTGTCTTTGAGAATCCTTCACTGGCCTCTTCTTGACCACTTTCTACTGATTTCCCCACTTTTCTCACAAACACAAAGCCTTTAGTTGGAAAGACATGAATTTAAAAGCCATATTTCTGGTATGCGCTTTTTAATTTTGAAGGAAATTTGTAAAATACACTAGTTATGATATCTAAGAGCCTTGTGTGCTCTTTTCTGGTTGTAAATAATGTATTTTGCAAGTGAGCTCAAATTTTTCAGTTCATAAGAGTTGTTATGTATACTGAAACTGCCCTATCACTTGAAGGTATGAAAGAAATAGATTGCATGATCTTGGGGAGGGCTGCTATAGAAAAGACTCTAGAACCAACCTGTGATTAAACTACATCACTGGCTTACTCTGAATACACAGCAAAATCCCTTGAAAATATTCTTTGAATGCCTCAGCACCTTTTAATCAATCATTTGTGGAAATGGCATTCAGAATATTATATACATTTAATGTATTTACATGTATTAAATATGTATAAATAATATATGTATATATAAATACATAAATACAAATACAGAAAAATAATATATATTTTGGTAGAATATATCATAATATATAAATATAACAAATTCACATATATTATACAAATATAAATAAATTATATACATTTAATGATTTAATACATATTGTACATATAATATATATATTTAATACATTTATGTGTATTAAGTACACATAAATGTGTACTTATTTATATTAAATTCAATTGATTTAAATATGTACTCAGAGTTGAGAACAAGTTAAGATCAGTTAATTGGTCTTGAAAGTTCAGTTTCAGGTTGAAACAGACTTAATTTGATACTTTGTAATTAAAACATTGTTTTTCAGTACTAATTTCCATCCTATTGTGTTTATAAATTTTATTAAAAGCCTGTCATAATCACTTAGAGCTAAGGTGGCTATCAAAACAAAGCAGCAATGAAGATTAGCCAGTCCCCTTAGAACAGTAGGAACCACTGGATTGAAAGGACTTTTTTTTTCAATTTTAGTAGACCAGAAGAAGCCACTTTTTTTTTTTTCAAAGCAAACTTCTATGGCTACTGAACAGCTTATTCAGAATTTGGATTTGCCAGGTACTATTGTTCTTTGTACACTGAGGCTTAGTCTCCTCTTTACTCTTTAAAACCATTAGCTGAGAAAAGCACTTCAATAGGATAAGCATTCACTGAGTGTCTTCTAGTTGTCCACGACTCTGAAAAGACTGATAAATACAAGAGAAGTGTGTGATCGATCCACTTACATTCTCAAAATTTGCTGGGAAGGGAAAGAACCAAAATTTATATATGTAAAACAATTTGGAACCATGTAAAAACATCCTATGATTAAATAGAACATAAGAGCAGAATATGTGTGTGTGTGTGTGTGTGTGTGTGTGTGTGTGTGTGTGTGTATAAAGGTTGATAAGGAAGAGAAGGGATCAAAATTCAAAGACATCATGGACAGGTATGAATGAGTCAGACAAAACAAGACAAAAACGGGGTCATGGGAAGATGGCTAGAGAGAAACTAGGAAAATGGAAGAACAAAAGGAAACAAAGAAGTGGTCAAATGTTACTGAAAACTGCTCCCTTCTGTGAATAATCACACATTGGCAGAGCATCTGAAAGAATATAATCCTCTGACATCCTGAAATTCCTATACCTAACAATTTTAACTCTTGCTCTTGATCTAAATTATTGATGAATTTAGATGTGACCTCAGAATAGGGATACAAAACCATAGACCTCACATTTTTCACCCATTTTTATAACATTTCCTATTCTATTTGTTACTATTCTTGTAGCGTGGATGGTAAATCAGGAGTCTCACATCGCAATCTTTGATTCATCCATTCAGTCACGTAGGCAAATTCTTTGTCTCAGTTTCCTAGTTTGCAATATGAGAATACTGATATTATTACCTGAAAGGAAATGGTACATCCAGTTACGTTTAGGTGATATATGAGTTATAAAGATTCACTGAAATGTATACTGTATGATTAGCACTATGCCCAGCATATTATAAGCATTAACTAGGTAATAGCTCTTATTGTTCTTTGATTATTATTTGGCTAATAGATATATTGTTTCTGAATAAACAGAAACAGTCTTGCAAAGCGGGCCTGTAGATCTATAGAACAATAGAAGGAGAGTTCAAAATTAGCATGTCTTTGGAAACAGGGACCTCATAGTCCTCTTTATGTCACAGCTCGAGATTTTCATGTTACGTGAAATAGGCCCACCACACAAAATGTTCTAAGTAGAAAGCTACCTTTATCTGTGAGGCTAAAAGAACTACATTGTGCACTCCAGGTTTTTTCCATTCATTTGCTCAAAGATAAGCAGTAAGCTATTACTCTCTTTAGGGGCTGTCTTCAGAGACTATTTCTAGCCACCACTTGTGGGAATGCTTTATGAGATGTCAGCGTGTGTGAGTAAAGATAGCATGGTTTGTCATGGGCAGATAGGCCATATTCTGCTATAAACTGATGGCTTTGTCTTTTATCACTGTCACAGGCTTATTTAACAAGCTGTGACTCTGTGGTTCCTCACAAAGAAAACTGTCATCCCCAGACACGTGGCCCGAACATCCTTTCATCTTCCACGCCGGTAGGATCTGTCATGTGACATCAAGCAGACCAGCAACTCCAGATGGACCATGCAGGCTGCAACCGTGTAATGAGGAAGGTTTGTACTGGCATAAATCCAGGGTTTGCACCTTTGATTAGATTACACGGATGAGAAAAACATATGTAAGCTTTTAAGCAGTGTATGCTGATAATATGTCATAAATATCACTTGAAAGGAAATAGCACAACCATCGTGTTTAGGTGATAATTATTTATCATAGTGTTATTCTGAGTAACTGATAAATCAATTAAGATTGATTTACTCCACCATCCCTCCATTTTAACACTCTTTTCATTGCTAGGCATTAATAACATTAAAAATTTTGAAGCAACCTCACAGCTTTAATTATAAATAGTCCTTCAAAATTGTTGATAATTGGTTAATACCTTGTTTGTGTGTGTTTGTAGCAACTGTGTAGCAACTTTAGAACATACTGACTCTTCTACTCATAATAACAATAAAGAAATGACAAATCCAGAGACTAAACAGAAAATTCTTTAACATTTCTAAGAGAGCTCTGTGGCTGAGAAATGAGGGAGATGTTTAGTTACAGTGTTTTCACCAAAGACTACAGGACATATATTTTTGGCTGTGGAAACTGGGCCCGTCCTGCTGAGTTCAGCACATCGCCTGACCCTGGGACATAGTATTCCACCGTTGCTGTGACTTGGCAGATCAAACTACTTTGGGGACATTAAAGTATAAATATTTCATGGGACCTTCATGGGATTGAATTTAAGCTAAAACATTTAAAAGTCTCAGTTGTTTGGTCTCACTGATAATTTCTGCTTTTTATTTTCTTTAAATTTCCACATTTTGAAAGCTATCTCTTAAGAAGTTTAGCTTTACCTTTTTGTTGCTGCTTTTTTTCTGGATAAATCCAAGGATGTTTAAAGCTGGAATCTTGGCTGCAAAAATTTAAAACTACAGGGTAAGGAATCCATTGATCAAGTACCGAGAAAATTTTTAAAAAGTGAGAATGTAGATAATGATCACTTATCACACAGCGAGGGTGAACTCAGGACCACCATGCATATTGGACATTGCATAAAAGTACCAGCTGGGGTTCTGAGTGGGGACTCAAATCTAGCCAGTGCTCAGCTCACCAAGCACTGCGCCCACGGGGGTGATTTGCCAAAAGTGGAAGCCTTTTCATAATCAATTGCCCAGAATGAGTACTTTTTCTATCTGCGTAAGGATACTAGATAGTCTAGTGGCAGCCTTGGATAAATTAAATATAGGCGTTTAACAAAGAAAATATCTGCTTATAAAGAAGAATTATTCTAAAGGTCTTCAGGACTTTGGAAGAGAAAGCACCTAGAATTTGACAGAAAGCCAAGTACATATATTGCTGTAAATATTTAAATAATATAACTAAACTTTCTCAATTTCTGAATTTTTTTTAGAATTTTAAGTGTTCTTGGTCAATCTATATACTGGCCAAGACTAGGTTTGATCATTCTTGGTATTCCCCTGCTTTGAATGCATGGGAAGCACGCTCTGTAAGCAGATACAAGTATTTATTTTAATTACTAAATCTATTTAGTAAATTAAAATCTATTTTGATAGAAGGGATGCGATTAGCCTCAGTCATAATTATGTTTCAGGTTCAGAATTCCCTGCCTTTGTCTAGTTTGACTTTCAATTTTTGGATAACCAAAAGTTTTTCAAATATGATGGTGAATAAATTCTTACTACCTAACACAGGGTATATAAAGAGAAGAATACTTTGTGAGAACTTGCAGTTATCATCTAGACTAGGTTGATGGCCTCTTTTCTACCTTGGGCAAATAATTCAAGTCTTGTGTTCCAGCTTAGGTAACAACAGATGGGGCACTGCAGTATTTTCTCCAGAGGGTGGAGTGCACTCAACAACTATGCATGTAGTATAACCAGTCTTTTTTTCCCATTAAGTAATTTGTATGTAAAAATAAAATTTGCAACATTAGATTAAAAAATAGGGCCCACATTAAAAGCTATTTGTTAAATACAATATACCATCTAAAATGCAAAAAAATATGAAAGAGAAGAGCTTACTTTTATACAGTATCTTGATTCTCCTATGGTCTTAAAGAAGAATTGAAAGGAAGAATTAAAGGAAATAAATAAAGGAATAAATATTTCCTTAATAAATTAAAGGAAATAAAAGGTAGAATTAAAAGGAAAACCTGAGGAGTCCATATACACACAGGACTGCTATATTTAACATCCATATGTAATTAATCACATGGTCAACTGGAGTGCATTAAATCAATGAAAAAAAAAAACCCACACAAAACAAAAAAACAATTGACTGGCTCATTTATTTAGTTGACCAAAATAAAATCTTTGAATTTAAATTGAACAGCAAATATCAAAGATTAACTTTTTCACGTTCAGAATCCCTGTTCCTGCATATTCAAGAGCACCTAGCAAAATGTGAGCCAAAATGAACTACAAAGATCTATCTCATTCAGAATATCTGTTGAAACGAAGATTCACATCTAGTGTAAATTGCTTTCACTTTGGTTTACTAGCAGATTATAAACAATTAGTACAAATGATATATGAGATATATATGAAAGGAGCAAGCAGTTGTAGCTCCTTAATGGGATCTAGAATTCCCTAGTTCCTCACAAGGATGCCCCCCACCTTTTGCGGTCAGTGTAGTTTATGAAGAATGAGGTTCCTAGCAAGTCAGAGGACCTAATAGTTCAGTGCCTTTTGTACCATCAGGCTGGGTGAAGGCCATGTCAGGATTCAAAAGTCTGCCTGCTACGTACTAGGCAATTCCTTTCTGTGCTTCGTGTTTTACTTCTCACAGTGTCATAGATCCGATGGCAGTTCTGGCCGTGAGCTCCCACAGAGGGCCTGCCATAAATTAAATGTCCTCCAAATTTTTGTTGGATTGACTCATCACAGTGTAGGCTATTCAAAAGAGGCATCTCTGTGGGATAAGCCTAATCTTCCAGGCTCCGGTGGTTATCCGTGGTTATAGAAACACTTGATGCTTTGGCTACACTAATAGGAAGTAAGAAACTTGAAAATAACAAATGAGCTACTTTATTGCAAAATAGTATAATTTCCTTACTTCTCTTTTGATTCCCATAGTCCATCTCAAGAATGTAGCTAAAAGATTATTACCTTGTTCATACTCATCAGGCTCGGAAATAGAAGTACTACTTTATATTCTTTGAAATTAGATGACATATTGGTTTCATTTCCAGAGAGGAAGTTGTGACACCTCTGGCGGCCAGTTTTTCATTTTCCTCCTTGAATTCAAGTCATTAGAAAGTGAATTAGAGAAAAAAAATTACTAGAAAACTATCTTGGAAAACTTTTATGAATATTCTCAGTTGGGGATGTCCCAGTCAGGGATGTCCCATAGCACTGTTTGCAGGGTGTTTATTCGTGTTTTACTGAAATATTAGGCAACATTTGGCAAGTCACCAGTGTAATTTATCATATTGATGATGTTAAGAAAGTAAATTTTAATATACATATATTTTTTTTCATATAGCCAGCAAGTTCTCCAGACATTTTATAGAATATTATTTTTTAATTAAAATATCAGCCACATTACTAAATTGAATCTTATTTATAATTACTGACTTAAACTAACACCCCTGGTATATTAATTTCACAGAAAACACATACTTCTCCGATACAATATGACTCAAAGAAATTTGGATGCCAGCCACACCTCTCTGAACCCCAATGCATGGTCTCTATATTACCGAAGTCCAACTGGGGACAGTTCACCAGTATAGTTCAAGAACAGCTCAGTCCCACAAATGGCCCAGGTTTGTTTTCAAATGTTAGACAAGTTAGAGAGGGTGAGTGATATTTTCCATTGAGTTTAGAGTTTATTTAGTAAGTTATGACAATTGTATAATTTGGTATCACCAAGAGAAATAATAGGAAACATTTTTTAACCTTAGTTTGTTTTCTGGATGCTTTCTTTGGTTCCAATTTCAAATTATCCAACCTTATGTCTAGTATAAATGAACAATAGCAGTTCTGTATATGAAGTGGCTTTGTAAAAGTTGTTATGCATGACCACGTTAGTTCTGCTTTCCCAACACAACAGACTTTGAATATTTCATAGCTATTCCCGAATGAGTAGATTCACTGGCATCTGTCTTGGAATAGTGAGCGTTTTGTATTCCCTTTGTCTATGTTTTCTAAATTCACACCTCTTTTCTTTTTCCATGAGGGAGATTAGAAATGCAAAAATGAATAAATAGCCTCCCTATCTACGTGTTTTGGGTCAGGCAGGATGCTTGAATACTGCATTCTATTTGTAAAGAGACTTAATGAGAACGCTAACAACTAAAGCACCCCAGGCAAAAAATAGAATCTGGGATGCAGTACATCACAATAAACAAAAAGGAATATATTCATACATACAATCAGCCATGAGTGCACACACATACATATACACACATGCATGCACCTAAACCAGGAACACTACCCTGTAAAAGGCAAGCAACAGTGGGGAGAAGGGTATGTGAGCATGGGGTGGGAATGAAGAGAATAGAGAGGCAGAACAGACTTAAAATCCAAATAATACTATTCATATAGTAAGAGGGAATGTGGCTGTCTACGTTGCTTGGAAAGATACGCGCAAGATGTAATTTAAGTTAAGTGTTCTAGGTCCAGGTTATACTATTTTACATCAGTTATTTCCAATGTACGTAACTGGGCTCAAATGAGTCAATTTCATGAGCTCTTCCCTCAAGAGGGTTATAATACCCCTAATCAGTAAAAACATGTAGGGGAATGTTTGTTGGGTTAAGAAGCAAAGCCTCAGATTCTAGTCTTAGATTGGACACTGCCTATGTGACTTTAAATAAGCTCTTTAACCAAACTGTGTTTTGTTTCCTTCCTTATCAAGCAGGGAGAAAACATTTTGATATTTAAGTTATGAGAAAAATGTTTTAAAATATATGAAATATAGTAAAAAGTATGAATTGCAAATATATATATAACTGCAAATATATAATTATTTATATATTTGTAATGATATGTTTATCTATAATTACAAGTATATAATTGCAAATACATAATATATAATTATATATATACAGAATATATAAATATACATTTACTCAGAATGTATAGAAGTATAAATCTTTAAGTTAGAATTTTCATCATGCTTTTGTGTGTGTTTGTATGTGTGTATGAGATAGCTGAAGTAGGTCTTGGAAATATTTACAAAAATCCTAAATGAGAGTAAACTGAATATATTTTCAGTATGGAACAATCACAGAAAAGGCCAAAGTAATTCCTATTTACTTTTTTATTAAGTCTACGATATAGAGTCTGAGCAAGTTTTCTTACTCATTTCAGAAAAATACAGATAAAATAGGAAAGTTAAGCAAAATAATCATTTTTGTTTCTTATACAAAAGGTCAAAGAAATTGTATTCCCACAGCAATATCAGAGATGCAATTATAAGTTGACTATTAAATTAAAGTAATGAGTAGTTGGACTCAGAGAGACCATCAACTGTGAATAATTAATTAAACCACAGGATGAAAACTCATTTTTTGAGTCACAAACAAACCTGTACTTTCTCTAAAGTTTTTTATCTGAGCGGTCACCTATTTTTATAAATTCTTATATAACAAACTGACATATGGGTGAAGTGGAGGATAATGTGTGTTTGTGTGTGTCTATGTTTATCTGTATGTATTTGTAAGGGCAGGGTGACAGTGGCAATTTACCTGCCATTTATGAGCAATAATTAGATTATTTTCTTTCTCTCTTAATCCTTTTGAAGTCAAGAAAGGCAGATGTAGGGAAAAGTATTTTGTGTGGCATTTTATGATTGAATTCTAATTCTAAAGCAAATACTGGGAATAGCTAGATATCTAATAACTATAAAATGCACATTTAGTATCTATAACAATGTGTCTATGACATATGTGGTATCAAAGTACTATTTTTCATTGGTGAAATAAATTACTTCCTAGAGGCAGTTAGGCCTGTGAGTAACCCACTGTTTATCCATAGTGATCAAATTTACCATTTGAAACAGAGTTACATAACCAATAAATATATTTGTTGAATCTGGAAAAGATTGGAGGAAGGGAGAAAAGAAAGAAGGGTGGAAGGAAAGAAAGAAGGAGGAAAAAGAAAAATATACATTTTACCAAGAATCCCTTGGAACTCTAAGCTAATTGTAGTAAGTAAACAAACATTTTAACATCAGCTCAGAGACTGATGACCTCAGTAAGGACCCAGTGATTTTAAATGACATTTTCTGACAAAGTCAACTTACTACAATAAACTCTAAGTTATCTAGGTATTTTTGTACTTGCTTCTATCAAACAGAGATGAATTTAAGAAAAACAGTGGGTACATATTTCAATACACAGTTTTCTACCTCTTAATTACTCATTCCTCATGAGAACGAAGACCCTTGAAGCATTTCAAGAACATGTGTTGGCAAGGAAAGTCTCAAATTGTTTTGCTTCTTAAGATGGGAAAATGAACAAAGATATTTTTACAACAATTTGGAAACTTTTGAAAACTCTATGCAAAGAAAAACATTCAAGTTAAACAGACTAGCTCAATTCTGAAGCAACATTGTTGTTCCATCAAGCTTTCAATTACATCTAAGAGCTACCACATCCTTTGGGAAAAGCCCCCACATCTGTATCTTTTGACATAGGTAAATTTGGTTTTACATTCTAAGGCATTCACAATTATTTCAGTAATTGTAATATTTATGGTTTCAATATCCTAAGAATTCATTTGCTGAATCATAATTTCAAAAGAATAATTTCATTCTACATGAATAGCTGTTTCATTAATCTACCAAGCTATAAAGAGAATATTTAATAGTCTACTTTCTATCATAATTAATTTACCCACTTCAGGAATGTTACTTTTCAAATATCAAGAATAGTACCCCTCAAACTTGCTCTAGGTGCTAGAACCCTGTGAAGCCACACAGGAATGAGATGTATTCCCCAAAGACAAAGAATAGACTCTTTCTAACTACAGAATCCCACCTACCCCTGGCTGCTGGTGTTTCGGTTGTGCTTTATTTTTCTCCTTCCTCTTCTGATTTGTCTCTCTTTAAGTTTGGGCTGCCAGAAGAGACAGGTGGTGCGTGAAGGTTACTTAAAACAGTGCCAATTTTAGCTGCACAGCAAACATGGGTCAAATCTAGTGAAAAGTGATGCCAAAGTAGGAGAGAAGTAAGGGAGTTAGACATGGCATGGTCTTTTTCCACCCCTTGGGTACATTTCAACATTTTGTCTTGTTCTGCCTGAATAAACTACAGGGACTGCTGAAATTTAGATTAACAAATTGCATGATCAATATATTCTGTGCACGGCCCCGCAATGCAGTTTCTCACTTAGTATTCATAATGCTCCCATGCAATACTTGTTATTACACACATTTTACAGATGAGGTATCTGAGGCTTAGAAGTTCAGAGTAGTGAGATGACTCAACTAAGGCTGCATGTAGCTAAAAAGTGACAAAGTTTAAATATACATATATCAGTGGTAAGTCAGTTGTTCTTAGCTAGAGGCAATTTTGCCTTCCAGGGGCATCTGGTAATGTCTGGAGACAATTTTTATTTTCCCAACTGGGATAGGGGCACTACTGGCCTCTGGTATCTAGAAGCCAAGGATACTGCTAAACACCTTGCAATACACAGGACAGCCCCCACAGCAAATAATTACCCAGCTCAAAATGCCAAGGGTGCTGAGCTTGAAAATCTCGGAAACAGAAGTGTTCAAACTTGAGGCTCACTGTTCCTATCACATCAGTGTTTTTTCCCTTTCGAAGCAATAACATGGAACACCGTTTCTGAAATACTGTATGGGATACATTAGGAGGGATGGTCTGATCCAGGACACCAGAGAGAAAGTGTAAAATGGAGAACCATTAAGTCATTGTTTATTCAACACATTCATAGGTCCTCAGACAACAGTCTGGGGATAGGTGGAGTTGAGCACTTAAGATTCAGCCCTTTCAAGTGAGACGAGAACCCTGTGTGCATGTATGTGTGTGATATATATGTATATACACACGTTTGTATGTAGATAGAGATATACAGAAAATGACTATATAGGTAGCATATGTTGGGGGTGAGCGTGGAGTAGGTAATACACCATAAATGCTAAGAGTTATAAGAGTGCCTACTATGTGCTAAGTATACCTATGAGGTAAATACTAGTATCATCTCCAATTTGCAGTGAAGAAACTGACATTCAGAAAACTTATGGAACTTTTCTTAAAATCACATGTTAAGTTGTAGAGCTGGTGCAAAGCCAGGCACTGGGCTCCAGAGTCTGGCTATCGTACACCTCCACTGCTACAGACTGCAACCGGAATTCACAGGAAAGGCACTTCTATGAGAAGGCTACACCGATTCAAGGTGGGTTTGTTGGAAGGGGAGACCTTAATACATTTAGAGGAGTAGGAAGACCTGTCAGATGACTGAGAAAGGTGAGAAAGGTACCTGTTGCATTTGGGAGATGATGCCGGCTAGAGTAGAGGTTACATAAGGACACAGTGGGAGACATAACTGCAGAGGGACCAAGAGCACACAGCATACGCTCAGCAGGTGACCTCTTAGCCCTATGTCAATAAAAAGTGAAAGTCTTCTGGTGGAATCTACCTTGTCTCATTTCACCACAGACCTTCACCTCAGAACTTCAATATATTTTCTGTTTCATTGCTTCCTCTTTAACAAGGCTGACCCCTCTGCGTGTGCTCTGGACAGAGAGATTCTCACAGTTGAGCGTGCATAGAAATCAAGTTAAGAGAGTGTTATTACACAAATTCCAGGCCCTCCCTGGCAAAGATTCTGAATGAGTGGGCTTTAGGGAGGGCCTGAGCATTTGCATTTCTGTCAAGCGCCCAGGTGATGCAGGCGCTGCCATCAGTAAACCATACTTTGCACCACACTGCTTAGATCCCACCTCCTCCTGCCCCCTCAGAAATCTTGTTCTATCAACCATACTTCCTCCACAGCATATGGACTCCATGAGGCCAGACACTTATGCTGAGTTCACTGTTGTATACTCAGAACATAGCATCATGTCAAGCAGAAAAAAATACATAGCTAAATATATATGTGTCAAAATAATTTATTTTCCTTTTTCCATGAGTATCTTCCCTACTGCCTGCAGATATATTTGGGAACCCCTGTCCAAACAAAAGTTCTCCCTTGATATATCTACCTTAAGCATCTGGATTAAATCATGTTAAGGTCAAGTTTCTATTGCCAGAAAATGAGCTAAAAGATATATGGATCTTAGAATTGCAACAAGAGTCTACGGACCTGCAGAGCATAGTGTAATTGTGTATATTGGACAAGTTTCTCAACCTCCCTGTGCTTTAGTTTCCTCATCTATAAAATGAGGACATTATTAACTACATGTCTCATAGGATTATAATTAGAAAAAATGTTGTTATATATGACAGTGCTTGATATAGAACCAGTGTCCAGCATAGAATGCATAGTACGCAAGAGCAAGCTACTAAACTATTTGTTTAATTTCTAATATTAAAAAGCCCCTAAGAGGTAAGTAGCAAATGACAGAAACAAATACTTGTCTTGAAATTTGTGGTCTCAGGGAAAAAAAAGGTGTCTTTTGGGGAGTCATCCACATCCTTGGATAATTGCAACTATGATGTAAGGATGTCATTTGTTAAGAATCAAGCGCTGCAGTGGACCAGGGAGAGAAGTTCAGGCAAACAGAAGTCAGAGGGATAACAAAGAGCATAAAATGTTTCCAAACACTAATAGAAGGAATAGTGACAAAGAGAGTAAAAAGAAATAAAAATACTATCACAGAATAGCAAAACAAAAGGACAAGAAAAGAAATTAATTGAAAAAAATATCTTAAAAAGCCTTCCATTTGACACAGTATGCTTTATTGCCATTAGGTTTCTAAAGTTTGCCTTTCCAGAATCAAATTTTTATGAAGCATCTCCTCTCCAACAGTCACGTATGCTCATGAATCATTTCATTGATGTTTATGAACAACAGCAAACTTGGTATTATTATCCCCAGTTTTACATATGGGGAACTGAGGATTAGAGGTTAAATAAAATAAATAGTAATTGGTGGGGCTAAAATTCAAACTCAAGACTAGCTATTCCACATCTAGATATTCGACTACTTCATGTGCTAAAGGCAAAAAAAAAAAAAAAATTCTACAAGTGGGACTATATGGTGGGAATCATAATTTTATATTCACAGTTCTTCTTCTTGGAGAAACTTCTCAAAGAGGAATCTGTACCTGCTGACTTTATTTCTTTCCCTTATTGAATGCACAGTCTACTCTGTTCTAGCTTCCACCCACAGAGCCCCCCCCCCCGAACTCCTCTCGATTATGGAAAATAGGTCTTGATTATGGAAAACAGGTTTTCTACACATTCATCTCCACTGGGCACTATTCTTCTTACATCTTATTTAACCTTACAACGCAGTTTACAATTTTTTTTTTCAGAAAATAGTTCCTTCTATTTTGTGATGTCATAGTATTCCTCTAACATTTCTAATTGTACCTTCTCATTTTCATTTACTGTTTCATCTCCTCTAAACAAACTTTAAATACTAGAGCTCCTTAGGACAAAATTCTAGGATGCCTGTCATTCTTGCTCTTCACTTATACCCTGGAGACAATATTACCCACTGCTGTGGCTTCAAATACTATGCATTAATGTTTAACAAATTCTTTTCTCTAGCCTACATTTCCAACGGCTTACTAGATATCTCCATTCAGTTCTCACAAACTCCTTAAACATCATATGTCTGAGATGGAACTCACCATCTTCCTCTCAAATCTCCTATCTGTGTTTTGCCAGTCTACTCCAAGTCATCATCTCAACTGCACCATTGCAATGATGTTCTAACTGGTCTCTAGGCTTTTGTGATGTTATTTCACTGTAGGTTCATTTTCTATGTAGAAATGTAACAGGCTTTCTGAATCAAAAAACAAACAAACAAATCAAAGTGAAATAAAAGAAAGTTAAAGGAAAGGAAAATAAAGACAAGAATAGGAAAGAAAAGGAAAAAGAAAAAGAAAAACAACACTTCACTATCCTTAATAACCACTCTTTTGGCTTCCCCCTTCCAACCACAGCAAAGACATTTCTATGGCATACGGAGCTAGAGGTAATGCTTCTGATTCTACCTGTATTCTCTAATTTTTAAATGAAAAAAATGCCCTAATATTTTTCCATTTATTCATTCAACAAATATTTATTTAATTTAGTTTTATTTATTTATATTTTTTCAACAAATACCTATTGATTAAACACCATATTGATTAAACACCTCCATTAGGTTCTGAGCAACAATGGCGGACATGATATACTCTATTTTCATGAAGTCTGAATTTGGGAAGGAGAAACATGCAAAAAACAAAATAATATATAGAACACTATACATTGTTATAAGGAAACAATAGGGTACTGTGAAAAAGTGAGAGAAGATTATTGATTGTCCTATAATGGTAAGAAAAGATCATTCTAAGGAGATGAATCTTGCATGAGGGACAGTATGGATACTAGATAGAAGAATATTCCATAAAGTGGGACTATTATGTGTAAAGATCCTGATATGGGAAAAATGTTATCTATTTGTGGAACTGAAGATAACCAATATCATTAGTAAATTAGATCAGTGTAGTACATTGAGTTATTGGCTCCACTTTTTCATCCTTATAGCCACATCCTTTGCCATTTAATAGTGCATTTCCTTGCACTAAAGGCAGAGTGTATCTCTATGCTTCTTGACTTTGGACTCAATTATGTGAATTTCTTTGATCAACGGAATATGAGTGAAATCGGTATTGTGCCAATTCTGAATCTAGTTGTTACAAACATTGTATACTTTGGCTTTCTTCATTGTCATCTCCATGATGACATGGATGACCTCTGTCATCTCCATGAAAAGAACATGCTCCTTCTAGCCCACTACAATAGAAGGATGAGAGACACAGAAAGCAGAACCTCATCGCTGATTGGCAGACTTTCAATTTTAATCAAAGCTGCTCAGTTGATTCTATCTAGTCCATCTAACCTCCAGTTTATGGATGCATGAATAAGCCCATCCAAGATCAGGAGAGTCACTTCAGCCAACCAGTAAACATGTCAGAAGCAAATTCTTAATATTGCGTGCCATTGAGATTTTGTACTTGTTTGTTATACAATAGTAGCTGAACAGGGAAGTAAGAAAGAAGAAAAACAAAACAGTCAAATATGACATCATGAAAGCGAAGACAAAAAAGGGATTCACAAAGGAGAAGTACTTAAATATGGCAACCTATGTCCATTGGGTGAAATAAGAACCGATAAATGACCATAGGATTTGGTAAATATTTTGACCTTGACAAAGGTAATTAAATTGAATGGTAGAGGGAAAACTCTGAATGGACTGGGATAAAGAATAACTGGGAGATGAAGGGGAGAGTTTATTAATAGACAACTCTTTTCTCAAGAGATGTATCTGTTCTCAATTTTGAATAAAAAAATCTTTCCTTCAACACATAATACAGTAGTTAGCTTGTAGCCACGTTACTTGAATTTAAATTCAACAGTATTTCTAGATTTCTTAAGGAGTCAAAACGCTTTTTTTTTTGAGTGTTATCTTTCACTGTCAAACAAAAGATTTTAAATTACTAAACAGATATTCAAAGCATGTTATATTTAAAATACTATATTTGTATATATATTTGTAAATAATAAATGAAATATATAGGCATGTTAGTACTACTAATTCAACTTGTATAATGATGAAGAATGCTGGATATACATTACTACCTATATATTTTAAATGAAGAGTCTATTTTGATGATTTTTACTCTAATGGAAGAAGGAGAAAATGTATCTCAGGGGAGAAAAAACCAACAAAAGAAAAACAGATTTTCACAGATGGATGAGACAATCTATGGAGAAAACTATAAACAGTGAAGAACCCTGTGGACAGATGCTGAGATTAATTTAAAGGCAGTAGATGTGAGAGGTGGTCTGAAAATAGGGTGGCAAAGAATACTTATTAAAAACACACACACAAAACGATACAGACTGTTTCATCAAAGCAGACAACCATGAATTTAAAATAAGGACCTGTATTTCATATCTAATAGGCCATCAGAATATAGTGTATTCACATTGAGAAACTAACAGAGCAAATATGTCTTGTTTTTTTTACTAGGTAATACTTTCCACAAAACTTCCAAGAATAAAATTGGATATGCTTACACATATTTTTGATGTGGGAAAACATACATTAAGGTCCCAAAGCACACTCAGTTTGTGACATTTCTTGCTTTGAATACAAAACTTTTGTATTTCTGCCAAATCTACAAATCTTTCTTGCATGGCACCTCTTCAGTTTGGTAGTTATTTTGTCAGCCTGAATGCTAAAAAGGTAGATTTTTTTTAAACATAATTTATACCTGATGGTTGGAAGATGTGTTAATAATTTTTAAAAAGAGAGAGAATGATCAAATCCCTGCTTTCAGTCACCTAAAATATCATTTACTTGAACACCCAGGATGAAGGAGCACAAAGCAGGGCTGGGATGGGGAGAGACAAGGGGGAGTGACAGGGTCCACAAACACGTGAAGTTAGACTGAAATAGCCTGGGCAGAGTAACAGTTCAGGATCCCTTCAATTTGATATTCTTTATATATTTGTTCAACATTTATTTAGGGAGGTAAGGATGAGTACCTGTGAAAAGTGATTTCTTTGTTTCTTTCCACTGGAGGGACTGTCTAATGCTGTGAAAGTGAAACCAGTTTCAAATTCATGATCTTTACGGAGAAATCAGAGGTAACAGACATTTTCTTTCTTCCTTTGGTGGCAACCATGGATTTACATGATTTGGATATCCCTTCAGAAAAATCTGCTGTAGAGAGCATAGCTGACTGAGTTTCCAGGACACCTCTGTTCCTCCATAGCAGCCACACCAACGCCATGCTTCCCCTAGGCTGCTGCCAGCAATGGCGGGTAGTGGTGGCTTACTAGATAGAGCCAGGCCATTTCTGTCCAACACTGAACTCCTCCAAGGGAAGTTTTCTGAGGATTCCTCATGATCTCAGCCTAGATTTTTAATTGCACTTCAATCTGAAGCTTTTCCTATCTAATCCCCCTCTCCTTTCAGTGTCAAGTCTGTAGTTAGAAAATAGGATTGGAAATAATTTGAATTCACATAGAATGGAAAAAAATATTCATTTACAGTTTTGTCCCAAGGTTATACAAACTCTTCCATTCTCTTTCACAATATAGTCAAAAGAGATCTGTGCTTTCTGAATGTTTTACAGAATATAACACTGATCATTTTGTTGGTAACATCATAGTGATCAGGCAGACTCAGCATGAAGTGGTTAGTACTCTGGAAGGCTTGGTAAAACATATGCCCTGAAAAGAGTGGGGATTAAGCCCTATGAAAATTGAGAGATTCAGAGATCTTTCATTTCATTAAAAGTATTAGAGTCTCCATGATCAAGGACATGCCAGGTTATTCTTTCTAAGTTAAAAGACAAATTGCCACTTGTCTCCCCTATTACAGACAAGGAATCATAGCATCTGCTGGAACTTTTCAGATTCTAGAGTCAAAACATTCCAATTCCAGGAATACTGCTTCAACCTACATATGGAAGGCTGCCAGCATTGAGTGAGGTCCAGAGTAGAGAACGGCTCCACAGAAAATCCAGATTAACCTTTGGGCCACAATATCTGGTGATGGAGGTGTTAGTGATAGAAAAAAAAATATTCAATGTGGAACTTATAATCAGCCCAAGTTAAAGACTCTCAGTGTAGGCTCATGAGATTCTGGAACAAGGTGATGCCATCTACAGTGGATAATGATGTACTTTTCAAAAAACAGCTCCTGGAATGTTATCGGGCCCTTACAAGATAGGAAATGCTTGACCACTGATCTTCCACCAAGTATCTGGATTCTATTAGCACCATTAAATCATGAAGATGGACAGGCCCAGCAGCATCCATCAGAATGGACATGGTACATCTGGAATTGAGCTTGGGGAGGGCAAGAGACCACAAGCTGCATGAGCAGATACCCAGCTACCCATATCACCCCTCAAGGTACACAAGCAACCATCCTAGTTCACTCCTTATGAAGGCGGGATCCAAATGGCTAGCTGAAAGAGTAAGAAAGAGGTCAAGCTTGGTTTACTAATGAGTCAGTATGGTATATGGGTACAAGCTTTAAAAAAAGTTGCCATTATTTAGCTACTACATTCAGGAATAGCCTATCTACTGCTGCCCCTGAATGTTCAACATATCAGCAATAAAGACAAATACTGAGCCACTAACGTAACACAATTTCTCATGGAGACCAACTGGCCACTTGATGGAAAGTTAACAACACCAAGCCTTCTGTCCTAGAAGTGCCAGTGGTTTATCCTTACAGAGATGGATACTTCTCTCAGTACGGCTTTGCCTTGCCTGACTACAGAACCTGAGCCAGAAACACTACCCATGGGTTTACTGTATGCCTGATCTCAGGTATTAAATTCCACATAATATCACATTTAACTGAATGACCCATTTTACAGCAAAGAATATGCAAGAGTGAGCCTATAAAAATGGGACCCACTGATTATACCATATACTGCAACATTCAGAAGGTGGTCTCCTCTAATATAGGGATGGCTTACTGAAGGCAATGTTAGAGTGCCATCTTGGAAGCAATAGTCTGCGAGGATGTGCTGTCATCATTCAGGACTCAGTATATGTGCTAAATTTAGGACTCAGTACATGTACTAAATCATAAAACTATATATGGTACTGTGTTCCCAGTAAAAATGCCCTGACCTGAGAACACAGGGGTGTTAGTAGGAATAGTCAGTCCCTCTTCCCATCATTCTGAAACACTTACTTAGGAAATTATGTTCCTATCCTTGCAATTCTGGTTTCTGTAAGGATAGAAGACAGTTTCCAAAAAGGATACACTCTTGGGACACAGCAAAGGATACACTGAACTATAAGGTACAGTTGCCACCATGGACCTTTGGATTCCTTATGACCAAGGACCAGCAGGCAAGAAAAGCCATCATTACATTACCAGAGGTAATTGACCCCAATTGGTAAGAGGCTGGGGTACTTTTACAAAATGCTAGTGTCTTACCTCAGGCTGTCATAATGAGATGCCATAGACTGGGAGGGTTAAACAACAAAAATGTGTTTCTCACAGTTTTAGAGGCTCAAAGTCTGAGATCAGAGTGCCAGCATGGTTGGATCTGGTGAGGGGTCTTTTCCTGGCTTGCAGATGGCTGCCTTCTCAGTGTGTGTTCACATGGCTTTTCCCTGATCCATGTGGGAGGAGAGAGATCCCTCTCTCATTCTCTTTCTTATGGGGCTACCAATCCTTTTGGATTAGGATTCCACCCATAGAACCTCATTTAACCCACACTGTAGGTTAGGGCTTCAACATATGAATTTGGAAGGGGACACAAGTCCATAGCAAGTGATGAAGAGGAATATATGGGGCATTCAGCTGATCCACTTGAGTGCACCTTGGCACCTAATTATAACTGAAAAGAACACATGAAGCGAACCCTAGCTTGGGAAGTTAGGGATATCTAACTTTTCAAACAAATAATTGACTTTAAAGTATACACAATACAGAAATACGTTAGTGTTTGATAAAGTATGATTTTGTCAATAATATCTAATGGGATCATTTATGTCCTCCTTTATCTAATTATAACATATTTACATTAGCATTTTGAGTTAGGTTTGTAGGAAATGTCTCACTTATTTATTTTCTTTTACGTTCATTGAACTTAATAAAGGTCAATGGAAGGCCCTCATCTGGTCTGTTGCTGGGGAATTAGAACTCAATTATTTATGATATTCATTCTTTTTTCCAGAGTAAGGTAAAATGCTATACTTCTCTATGGCAGTGGCCTTGGTAAAAACAAAAAACAAAAACAAACAAACAAACAACCATCAGTTTACAAATCGTCTTTGACATTTTGTCCTTGTAGTTGCTTCCTTGTATCCATCCCTAAACAGATGACTCCAGATGTCCTTCAGGTGTCACACACTAAACATACACAATTGAAAATGGGGCTCTGATCCTGAATGGAAGGTTTACTGCAAAGGGTGATGCTGGTAATATAGCATGGTCAATTAAGATGTATTACAAAGCCAAAAACAAAATCAATCCAATTATAAGTCTCCCCACAGATCTTCAGCACTTACCTGAAGCATAAGGACGTATTCTACTCACTGGAGTTTGGGCAGTATTGATTTTTTTTTCTTCTAAAATGTTTATTGATTTAGATCTTTTGCACAGCATAAAGAATTAATGTGTGGGTTGAGTGTGTCTTATCTCTAAAATACTCAAATTCTTAAAAGCCACAACTGTTAACAGTATGGACATTGCAAATACGATATACTTGTCATACCATATGATGATGGGGAAACACAAGGATATTCAAGTATAATACATCACAAAAGTTCAATTACCTACAGAAGAATTAATAACTATTACGGTCTATGCAAAGTATGCAAGGTTTAAATCCATTAAAATTGCACTTTCAAGAAGAAGAAATCTATTTTATATTAAAATTATCAATTTCTAAATCTATTTCATTAGCCCTTGTGAATGTTAAGCAGATCATCAAAAATTATGAACTTACAGTGGAGAGGAACAACATTATGTAGCAGTTCTGAGTTGTCCACAAATTAAAGTTTGCAAGAGACGTTTCTTCATTTTCTTTTAATCTACTTAAATTCAGTGCTGGTCAGAGAAGAGTTCTCATCCAGTAGGCCTGCTGGGAAGTTAAAGCTCAATTATTTTTGGTGTTTCCTTTACTCCAGAGAGTCATGTAAAATACCAAGAGTCTCAAATAGTACATTAGAGGGTAATCCCTCTGGTTTTCTCTCATACTGGTTATCATGGAGATGCCCATCTGTCACAGCCAGCAGGGTTTCTTGAAATCTTAGGATCCATTGTTCCAGTAGAAAGTGAAACATGGAGGTAGATGTTGGGTGGTTTCTGCCTTGAATGCGATGGTAAATAATAAAGAAATGAGAATTCTCCCATTATGACACTAGTGTATGGGGGGGAAAAAGAGCACACAGACATGTGGAAAGGGTAGAAAGAAACATATCCTTGCTTTCTGTCTTTCAAGGTGGGAATAAAGGATGTGAAAAATAAAATGGGAGAAACACCCTGAAATGGATGTGGAACTAGAGCATGCTAGTACTAGCCGGTGGCATATTTTCCTGGGAAGGAAATCTCTACGTGAAGCTCATCACAGTCACATTTATCATGATGTGGGAATGTGTAAAGCTCTGGAAAAAGGAAGAAAATTTTTTCTATAAAAGAAAATTTTTTTGAAATGCCTCTCATTCCCAAGCCCTGTATGAACTACAAGGAATTCAGGTGTTTTGTGGGCCTTGGTTGAAGAACCACAGAGAAACTGAGATTTTTGGTGAGTCTGCAAAGGCCTGGGATCAGGACAAAGCTGTTACCATGTGTGAGGACTTTCTGACCAAGGACAAGTGGCCCTTACAAGATGGTTTTAATAGATTAATAGAAGCAAATTTACCTCAGCAAACTTGCCTGTTATACATATGAGTATAGAGTATAAATTTATTATCCGGTTAAAAGTAACACCAAACTCTCTGATGCAGCAGCCATGACTTTGAGTGACCAGGATAAGGACAAATTATAAATAGATTGTTCGTAGTGCCCTCTCCTTTCTTGGCCACCCACCCATTACTACAGAGAATGCTTTGGCTCCTCTGTTGTTGTAATTCATACTAATCTAGAGCTTTTCCAATAACAGGTTCAGATGTTACCCATTCCAACTGGATTTGCATTTACTAGTGAATGTCTCAGATGTGGAAGACCTTCCAAGCCAGAGAAATGAAAGTTTAACTTACAAGAAGAACTGTGAGCACCTAGTTAACAATAATAGTAAACACAACTAATATTTATAGAGCATTCACTATGCACCATGAACTGAACTTAAAACTTGCATGGGTTTTGTTTGTTTTTTGTTTTTGTTTTTTTTGTTTTTTGGGTAGGTTTGTAAGTGTACACCAATAAAGTAGGAATAAGATATTTTGAAGTGGAAGGTCATCTCATGATCCACAACTCCTATTACTTGGTGGTGATGAACAGAAACACAGTCTCCTCTGCTTTAGGTGGCTATATTTGTGCCAAGAGTTTGTCAACAGAACCAGTTAGTTGTTATGTGGTATGTTCTTCAGCCATCTGCCTACCTAAAGAATGGATGTGATGAAAACCTTTGTCAAGCATAAATTCAAGTATCCTCTCCAAGTCATTCAACATTTTGTGAAAGACAAAAGGTACTAGACAATTCTATAAATACTGGATGATTCTGTTAAGGTTATCACAATAGTGAGAATGTTCACTAATGAAGAACAGTTCTACAGAGGCAGGTAAACTAAGAAATTATTTGTGAATCTTATGGGAATCATGAAGGAGGACAGAGATGGGTCTAACCTGAATCAATGCAAATAGGAGAGGTGGAGGTGAGTCTTTTTTTTTTTTTTTTGGAATATGAGAAAGAGAAAATGATTTTTGTGGTTGGGTTAACCATTTCTTGAAACAAAATGGTGAGGGAATATGGAAAACAAATAGTGAGAGGAGGGTGCCTGGGTGGCTCAGTTGGTTAAGCATCTGCCTTTGGCTCAGGTCATGATCCCAGGGTCCTGGGATCAAGCTCTCCATTGGGCTCCCTGCTCAGTGAGGAGCTTGCTTCTCTCTCTCCCTCTGCCATTCCCCCTGCTTGTGCTCTCTCTCTAATAAAAAAATAAATAAAATCTTCTTAAAAAATAGAGGATTTCTTAATAATCATTATTTCCTAGAAGCACATGACTCAGATAAAGATTAGCACAATTACTTTCTTCTTCATACTAATGAAATAAAGTTATGAAAAAAATAATGTAATGTATTATGTTTGTGGCAATTTCCTCAAAGTTCTTAAAATCTTGATTAATCTATTTTGCCAATAAGATGTTCTATCAGTAATAGGACTTTGTCTTCCAAGTAGAACATTAAAAAAATTCAAACAGCATTTATGTACAGAGATCCTTATTGTCACAAAGAATTTGTTAATGTTAAGACTAAACCAGAAGTATAGTAAAAGTGTATAACATAATATAAAAAGAACAGGATTTCTTTGGAAAAATGTCTGTCCAGATCCTCTGCTCATTTTTTAATTAGGCTGCTTTTTTATTGGTTTGTTTCTGGGTTTTTGTTTGTGGGTTTTTTTGGTGTTGAGTTGTGTGAGTTCCTTATATATTTTGGATATTAACCCCCTATTGGATATATCATTTGCAAATACCTTCTCCCACTCAGTAGGTTGACTTTTTGTTTTGTTGATGGTTTTCTTCACTGTACAAAAGCTTTTTATATTGATGTAGCCCCAATAGTTTATTTTTGCTTTTGTATCCCTTGCTTTAGAAGACTTATCTAGAAAAATATTGCTGTGGTCAATGTCAGAGAAATCACTGCCTGTGTTCTTCTCAGGGATTTTTATGGTTTCAGGTCTCATATCTAGGTTTTTATCCATTTTGAGTTTATTTTTATGTATGGTATTAGAAAGTGGTCCAGTTCCACTGTTTTGCATATAGCTGTCCAGTTTTCCCAGCACCATTTATTGAAGAGAGTGTCTTTTCTCCATTGTATATTCTTGCCTCCTTTGTTATAGATTAATTGACCACATAAGCATGGGTTTATTTGGGGGATTTCTATTCTGTTCCATTGTTCTATGTGTCTATTTTTGTGCTAGCACCATACTCTTTTGATTACTATGGCTTTGTAGTATATCTTGAAATCTGGTATTACGATACCTCCAGTTTTATTCTTCTTCCTCAAGACTGCTTTGGCTATTTGGGGTCTTTTGTGGTCCCACACAAATTTTAGTATTATTTGTTCTAGTTCTGTAAAAAATACTGTTGGTATTTTGATAGGGATTGCACTGAATCTGTAGACTGCTTTGGGCAGTATGAACATTTTAACAATTAATTCTTCCAATCCATGGGCATGGACTATCTTTCCACCTGTTCATGTTGTCTTTAATTTCTTACATCAGTGTTGTATAGTTTTCATAGTACAGGTCTTTCAACTCCTTGGTTAACTTTAAACCTAAGTATTTTATTCTTTTTGGTACAATTGTAAATGGAATTACTTTCTTAATTTCTCTTTCTGCCACTTTGTTATTAGTGTATAGAAACACTACTGATTTCTAGGTATTAATTTTGTATCTTATAACTTTATTGAATTCATTTATTATTTCTAGTAGTTTTTTTGGTGGATTCTTTAGGGTTTTTTATGTATACAATCATGTCATTTGCAAATAGTGGCAGTTTAACTTCTTCATTATTAATATAGATGCTTCTCATTTCTTTTTCCAAAGAAGACAAACAGATGGCAAACAGATACATGAAAAGATGCTCAACATCACTAATCATCAGGGAAGTGCAAACGAAAACCACAATGAGATATCTTATACTTGTCAGAATAGCTACAATCAAAAAGACAAAAAATAACAAGTTCTGGCAAGGATGTGGAGAAAGCAGCCCTTATGCACTAGTGGATAGGAATGTAAATTGGTATAGTCACTATGGAAAACTGTATGGAGGTTCCTAAAACAGAATAAAAATAGAAATATATGATCCAACAATTACACTACTGGATATTTACCCAAAGAAAATGAAAATGGTAATTTGAAAAGATATATTCACCTTTATGTTTATTGTTGCATTATTTACAATAGCCAAGATATGGAAGCAACTCAAGTGCCTATCTGTAGATGAATGGATAAAGAAGATGTGGCTTAATACAATGGAATATTACTCAGCCATAAAAAAGAATGAGATCTTGCCATTTGAAACAACGTGAACCTAATAAGGTATAATGCTAAGTAAAATAAGTCAGACTGAGAAAAAGGAGTACCATATAATTTCACTCATACGTGGAATCTAGAAAACAAAACAAATGAATAAGTGAACAAATTATAAGCAGAATCAGACCTGTAAATACAGAGAACAAACTGATGGTTGCCACAGGGAAGAGGGTGAAAGGATGGACAAAATGGGTAAAGGGGAGTGGAAGATATATACTCCCAGTTACAAAACAAATATAAGTCACAGGAATAACAGACACAGCATAGGTAATATAGCCAATGATGTTGTAATAGCATTGCATAGTAACAGATGGTACCTACACTTACTTGAGGTGTGCACAGAGTAAACACACAGAGCAACTGAATCATGTTGTACACCTGAAATTAAGGTAACATTGTGTGTCAACTATTCTCAAAAAAAATTGAGATAAAAGAACAGACTCTTTTTAAAGAATGGAGAAATTTTTAAATTTATGATGTTAAAATTGAAGTTTATAAAGATAAATGTATGAAAAGTTGAAAGGCATAAATAGAGGAGGAGAATGGGGGGTGGGAGAGTCAACTGCTAGTGATGGTTTTCCTTTAGTTCCATACTCTTTCATATTAAGTAATCCCCATTAGCCCATTAGCAGCCTCATTCCTAAAATATGTAAAAAAAAGAAAAAAAAAGAAAGACAAAGATATATACATATATATCAGTGTACTCTCCCCCAAAAAAGATAGGGAAATCTAAAGGCATTGAATCTTAATATTATTTTAAAACTTAAAAAAAAATTCAAACAATTTGCTTTATTGTATGGAACTTGGTCAACTGACATAGTTCTCACATCTCAAATTTTAGGGCAGGATTTCTTACAAATGATATTCTGGCCCTCTTCCTAATAACACAAACACCTGCCATTATACCGACACTAATTAGCAATTAGTAAAACAATTAAATCAGTTTGGCTTCCCTACTGTGTTCATAAAATTTTTCAAAATCAGCACAAATGTTTAATTACTGACAGTAAGCTCAATACTGTGTATCTTAGTAGAGGTGATGATCCACAAGAGTGAAGTCAGTGCTAAAGACAGTACAATATGAGTGAGGAGACCTCATGTCCCACTGCAGCATTTCTTGTCTTCTCGCCTGTCCAATCTTTTCTAAATAATGTCTTTCAACTCAAAACTGGCATTCATTCTTCCCATATTTGTTCTTTTCTTTAAAATTATAGATACCTATTCAGCCTATATTAGTAACTCATTTCTTTCTCTGTTAGCATGGAGCTAGGTACATTTCGGTTTGAATGAGCTCTGTAAACTTGGGCAGATTATAGAACCTCTCCAAGATTCAGCTTCCTTGTGTGTAAAAATTAGGTAGACTACTAACTATCACTCACATATGGTTATTGCAAAGATGAATAAAATAATGTAAAATGTGACAAGTGATGATGTGTAGAACATTCAGCAATGTCATTTCTCTTGACCCATCCTTTCTTCCCCCATTCCTTTCTTTTTGATACGATACCTTGTTTTAAGAGCCACTCCTATAAAAAATGTTCTAACTATGTCTATTCCAAATTGGCAGGAAGCCTAATGGTTGAGACTATTTCATTTTTTCTGCATTGAAGGTTGATAATCAATATCATGATTATCACACTCTCTATCATATCTGCCAACATCAATGTCAAAACCACCACCATCATTCCTTGAGAGCCTTCTACTAGGGACGTGGAGGATTCTTACTCTATTTTTTTATTTTTATTTTTTTGAAAGAGAGCGAGCGAGCATATGAGCAGGGTTGGGGAGGCGCAGATGGAGAGGGAGAGAGAACGAATCTCAAGTAGGCTCCACACCCAGTGCAGAGTCCAATATAGGGCTCAGTCTCATGACCCTGAGATCATGACCTGAGCCAAAATCAAGAGTCAGACACTTAACTGACTGAGCCACCCAGGTGCCCTGGATTCTTGCTTTAAAGGCTTTATTTGTACCACATATTTTATTTTTTCACCGTATTTATTGACCTCTTATCCTACTTGTTGGTTTTTATCTTTTCCTGAAAAACTTACTTTTGTAAAGGTCAGGGGAAACAACTGAGGCAGTAAGTTGCTACAGTTTTTACCTACCTATGCTGACTCCCAAACGCTAACTATGGACTTCAGTCTTCCAGCCTGTGGTCCCTTCCATATAATGAGTATAACATGGCTTTATTAAGACATAATGCACTTATACTGGGTGTTCCCATATCAATAGGAGAATGGAGTGCATTGCAGTGCCCAACGCATCCTCAAGTATTGATATAACACCACTATGACCCACTCTGGTCCTTTACCATTTCAGGATTTTCTCTAGTCTTTCCCATTATGATACCATTATTAATTTTTACCCCAGTTGGCTCACTTTCATTCTTTATGTCTCAACTCAAATATCATCTTTTCATAAGGCCTTCCCTGAATTCTCTCTCAAATGACCTCCTCCAATTTATCTTTCTTTCATCACTCTGGTTATTTCTTACATAAAACTTATCACAATCTGTATTTCATCTTGCTTGCTTGTTGTTTGTTTATTTGACTATAATATTTCTCCCAAATTAAGATGTTGGCTCCATGAGGGCAGGAATCTGTTGTCTTAATTTTCCCCTACCAAAAAAAAAAAAAGTAGAAACTGAGACAAGGAGTTGGGAGCAAGTAGTTTATGTGAAAAGTGATCCAAGGAAGTACCAAAAGGGGTCTGGGAGAACTGAGTTAGCAAAGCAAGAGAAGCTAATTATTCCATCTTTAATGAGCAAGTCACTGATTGGCCAATTGAGGCTCATTCTTCTGGGGACCTTCTGAGGAACACAGTGTAGAAAGTGCAGTCAATTCTGATATGGTGTGGCACATGTGTTCCCTAAAAAAGCACTGTACTATGCAAAAACATGCAACAAAACTACAGGGCTTGTGGGAATAAAAATGAAGTCAGGAGCACAATACTCAAAACCTTCATCAGTCACACATAAAAAAGATAGGATGCTTAAACATGGTAGCACAGTGTCACACATATCAAATGGTTAAGAAATACACCAAACCAGGGTGCCTGGATGGCTCAGTCATTAAGTGTCTGCCTTCGGCTCAGGGCGTGATCCCGGCGTTCTGGGATCGAGCCCCGCATCAGACTCCTCTGCTGGGAGACTGCTTCTTCCTCTCACACTCCCCCTGCCTGTGTTCTCTCTCTCGCTGGCTCTCTCTCTGTCAAATAAATAAATAAAATCTTAAAAAAAATACATCAAACCTACAATAAATATGGCACTTGGCTTTGAAGAGAGCCTGATGTTTGTGGGTGGAAGGGCATGCTGGAAGGCTGGCAGTTTGTGAGCTACTGCAAAGTGGTGGAAGAACAATTATGTGAAATCTGATGGAAACCTGTAACACAAGTTGTGGCTGGATGACTCAACATAACACTGTGCTCTGAGGTCACAGGGAGATGTTTAAGGTGTGTGCATATGTGCCTTTTTATTTTTATGTAGCTTTGGTCAGCTTTGTGCTGTTTTCTCTATTCACCAAGATCAGGAATTATCACACTTCTCCGTAAATGATCAAATAATAAATATTTTCAGTATTGAGGGCTCTACAGACCCTACCACAGTCACAGAAAGGAGGTTTAAGAAGAAACAAACTTGTCTGTAGTGCCCCAATAAAACCTGATTTATAAGAATAGGCAATGGGCCAGAGTTTTCCATTCCTTAATTTAATATTTCTCATGGAAGAAATCATGCATAAGAAAGCACAAGACTTGGGTTCTGCTCAAATCATTCCTTAATATATCAATTGTGTTGGAACAAATTCATTTTCAGAACAAACATGACAGCAGAATTGATTGTACCTCAGAATTTTCCCATTGAGGGGATTTGTCCTGATAATGCTTAATTCCCACTTCTGCTGAGCTGCGCATTGTGTGGGATGAACAATTTCCTGAGTTCTGGAGAAAACCCAACATTTAGATTGAGAAGCAAAAATACGTGAGTGGAAAAGCTGTCAGCCTGCATAGGAATTGTGGTGTCACCTGCATCTACTCCACTTGTTTGTCTAATTCTCTGCTGTATCTTCAGTGTCCAGAATGTATTAGACACTTGTGACAAATGGCTTACATTGCAAAGGGGACCACTAACTGAAGAAACCCAGGAATGAAGAGAAACCAGTTCATTCTTGATTGAAATCTTTACTCCTCTTGGTCAGACTTAGCAATTTTCCCCAGGATGCTTCATTTCCATGGTTACAAGAATGCAGAGTTCTCACAGTTTCTTCCTACTCTCTCTTTTGTCTCCCTATATCTTACTAAGACCTCTTTTATTCAGTATATCAATTTGGCATATACTACTTCTAACAATTCAACATACATTTGCAAGCACAATAACACATGATTATACTTTTCTAGCCCTCATACTAAATACATTCTATATTAATTTTTCTTAATCTAATAAATTTCCCTGCTTCAACATGAAAGATTTCCTATCTAATCAATAGTAGTGAGCAATGCCTCTGACATGTAAGTGGTAATATTCCTTTCATAGTGAGAATAATAGATATTCCAAAAGAAACGTAATTATTACTAGAATTTTGCTTAAAAATGGCATTTTTTATGGATGTAAGTGTATCCTTCCAAAATTTATATGTTGAAGCCATAATCCCCAATGTGACTATATTTGGAGATATGGCTTTTAAGGATGTAATTAAGGTTAAATGGGGTTATAAGGGTGGCCCTAATCAAACAGGGCTTGTGTCCTTAGAAGATAAAAGAAGAGACACCAGAAAGCTCCCCCTCCCCACTTAAGCAAAAAGAAAAAGTCACATGAGGACATAGCGAGAGCACATCTGAAAGTCAGAGGACAGATCTCACCAGAAATGAACCCTGCTGGAATTTTGATCTTGGACATCTAGTGTCCAGAACTGTGAAAAGGTAGATTTCTGGTTTTTTTTAAAAGCCAGTCTGTGGTGTTTTATATGCAGCCCAATTATAATAATATAGATGTATTTAGAATCACAGGGGGGGAAAAGAACAAGTAAAGAAAGATTTCTAAAATAAGAAAACATTCTTAATATTAAGAGCTGTCCAGAAGCAACTAGGAACCCATGGAAAATAACTCAATAAACATTTATTAAGCCCTGAATCTAACAGACTTTGCCGTTTTAACAATTATTGTCTATCTCCACATTCCCCACCACCACTTTTGCTTTATTTCTAGCATAACTAGTCTCCTACTAGGGACATACAGAATTAGAAAAAATTAATATTATGAAAAATTTAAAATATTTGTGTGTTGTTTTCACCCTATGGCTTTCCACCAGGGACTATACAGCAGAGAGAAATTTAGTCTAAGGAATGTCAAGCTTAAAGAAGAAAGGGGGGAAAATGCAGCTTTGAGAATAAAGATGCTTTCTGTATGAAACAGGCTTTCTAAGTAGACTGAATCCCTTTATATTGTGCTTTTCAGTGTTTATAAGACCAATTTCTCTATCTTTGAGCTGAAGTTAATATCTTCGGAGAATCGGAAAGTAAACAATTTTGCAGAAAGTATAATTAATTGTTGAGAGTGAGACCCTTGCCTACTCTTGGGATCTTTCATTAGGTATTCTCCACAAGACAGAATGGAAAAACTTGGTTAAGAAGAAAAGCTGATTAGTGGTTATTATTTCCTGGACTCAAGGTAGTGTCAATTAAACCAGAGGTTAGATGTGGGAAGAACATGGAGTTCAATGAAGTGAAAATCTTGGCTGCAGTTATTAGCCCAACAAATAAGTAGTACAGAAGACTGTTAAGTTTTTGAGGGGACTTCACTGATACCAAGCCACTTAACGACATATGAATGTACAATCCTAAGGCCACCAACTTAACACCAACAGGGAGTGGACCACTAAAGCAGTATGGACATAGAAAGGGCCCCTCTCTGTTGTGATCATGCAAGACAATGGAGAAGTAGTCTCTTCCTTGAGAGCAGAACTATCTTTTAGATTGACCAACACAGAAGCCTATTCCATTGGTCAGCAAGGTGTCTTTATTTCTATTTAGTAAGAATATATGCTGTGGAAAAAAGACCACTGCTTTTCCTAGTCTGCTCTTTTTTCAAGCAGGTGCCTTTTTTCTTTTTTCTTTTTTTTTTCTTTTTTTTTTCTTTTTTTTTTTTCTCTTTTTTTAAAGATTTTATTTATTTGACAGAGAGAGAGTGAGAGAGGGAACACAAGTAGGGGAGTGGGAAAGGGAGAAGCAGGCTTCCCGCTGAGCAGGGAGCCTGATGTGGGGTTCAATCCAGGCACACCCTGAGCCAAAGGCAGACGCTTAACAACTGAGCCACCAGGCGCTCCACGAGCAGGCGCCTTTCTTGTAGAAACTATGTTTCTGTTCCATAAATTTGTATCATGTATTGTGGAGGTGGCTCGCTTGATACCACAAGATGCCTTATTCAACTAAGAACAATGTGTTGGCCATACTTGCCTCACCCTGGGCCAGGATTTACCTCTTATTTTGCCTTGCTCTTGTTCTTGTCCATCAGAAAAAGAAACATTCTATTGTACAGCATAATCAAAACTGTTACTTAAGAGAAAGGAATAGCTTTTTTTTTTTTTTTTTTGGTAGGCAGATCCTGTTTTAAAAATTGTGGTAAAATACACAGAGCATAAAACTAACCATTTTAAAGTATACAATTTTGTGACATTTGGTACGTTCAAAATGGTGTGAAGCTATCACCAGTATCAAGTCACAAAACATTTTCATCACCCCAAAAGGAAACTCCACACCTATTAGTAGTACTCCTCATTCCCCTCTCCTCCATCCCATGGAAACCACTGATCTACATTCCAACTCCATGATTTTGCCTATTCTGAATATTTCAGAATTTCTTTAGTCACCTATTTTCCCTGGAAAAATTTAATAAAATAGTAAAAGTCAAGACAATATTAGAGCTAGAATTAACTAATTCAAAATAATCAGATTCATTATGCATTTCACACAAAAATTATGGAGTATATGAAACTAAATAGATTCTGTATGTCATTTTTCTCTTTTCCCACTCAACATCATTATTAAAGTACTTTTAGGAAATTATCTATACTTAAATTACCACTTGATCTCACTTTTCCTTGTATAATCATACACAGAAATGGAAACAAATATCTTTACATATCTGTAGGGACCCTCCCTGACCTTTGTCTAATTCTACCTGATGACCAGCCAATACTAAGCAATCAGAAAGCTCTTATTGACAGAAAACAAAACAAAGCAAAACAAAAACCTATCAGGCCTGTTAAAAGATTCTTTAGTTCAAAAGAAGGTAACTTTTTGAAAGATACAGAAGTTTATTCTTATGAAAAGTTATTTAAATAAACAGAAAAAGAAAACACATTAGAAACAAATGATTTATATCCTCAATAAGCTTCAAAAGATTTTGCCTATTTGAATTATAAACAAGGAGTATAAAAGTATAAAAATGAGACTATTTGACTTTATGAGGAATTTAAAGAGAATTTAAAGCATAAATACCACATTTAAAGAATAATGAAGACAGCGAATGGTGTAGAAAATCAAATGACTAAAGGAGTGAATCTCAAGAAGTTCTCCCAGAATTTAAAGTGGAAGAAAGGAAATTTTTAAAAATAAGATATGGGGAAACTTAGGTCAGATTCTGCAGAATCCATCCTAACAAAATGGATTTTAAACAGTATCAACAGAAATAACAGAATAAAAAACATTGTATCTAAAGAAAACTTAGTCTAAAAATTGAGAGTGGAAGCTCTCTCTCTGAAATAACATTAGTAAAAAGAGAATAATAAGTATTCTGGGGGGATTTTGAAGATTAAACATAAATAATCTTATGAACACATGCGGTTGCTTCTGCCTGAACCTTCTGGTCCCCCTGCTTCCCTATTGCCAATATTCCCAGCCTTTTCCATTGTTTGGTTCTCAATTTTAGTCATATCACCTTAGGGGCCCTTGTCTGACAACCAGAAACCAAGGTTCCTTCCTAGTGTTTTCTATCACAGCAGAGGTTTATTATAATCAGAATATTTTTCATAAGTTTTATTGATATATTTATTTATTTTTATATATTCACCTCTTTACTGTATCTTTTCTTACAAAAGTCAGTACCATTAGGATCATGCCTATTTTAATTTATTATTTTTAGCCTATGGGCTAGCACTATACATAATTGAGTATTCAAAAGACCAAGTGTTTATTAAATCAAGAGAGAAGAAGAAGAAGGTTATATTTTTGGATTAAGAAACAAAAAATACAAAAACAGTAGTGAAGAAAAGATTATGCTTTTTTCTTCCATAAGGAAGAGGAAACTTCCACATATCAGTGAGATCATATGATAATTGTCTTTCTCTGATTGGCTTATTTAGCTTAGCTTAACACCCTCTAGTTCCATCCACGTCCTTGCAAATAGCAATATTTCTTTTTTTTTTTGATGGATGAGTAGCATTCCATTGTATGTGGGATTTAAGAAACAAAACTGAGGATCATAGGGGGAGAGGAAAAAATAAAACAAAATGAAATCAGAGAGAGAGATAAACCATAAGAGGCTCTTAAGCATAGGAAATAAACTGTGGGTTGCTGGAGGGGATAGGGGTGGGGAGGTGCTGTAACTGGGTAATGGACATTAAGGAGGGCACATGATGTGACGAGCACTGGGTATTATATAAGACTGATGAATCACTGACCTCTACCTCTGAAACTAGTAATACAGTATATGTTAATTGAATTTAAATATTTTTTTTTAAAAAAGAAACTATTATGATTTGTAACTGATATTTATGATGTAACGACAATGAGAGTAATAATCATAATGCTGCAATGGACTGACTGTGTCCCTAAAATTCATATGTTGAACTCCTATCCCCTACCATGATGGAATTAGGAGGTAAGGCCCTTGGGAAGTAATTAGTTTATGAGGATAGAGCCCTCACGAATGAAATTAGTGTCCTTAGAAGAAGAGACATGAGAGCTTACCCTCTCTCTGTTCTCCACCATGAGAAAGGACACAGGAGAACAAAGCAGTGTATAAAACAGTAAGAGGCCCCTCACCAGACACCAAGTCTACCCAGCATCTAGATCTTGGATTTCCAGTTCTTAGAACTGTAAGAAATAAATGTCTGTTTTTTAAGGCACCCAGTCTGTGATCTTTGGTATAAGCAGCTCAAAGGGACTAAGAAAATTGTTTTCAACTGTATAGTACTTAAGATGTGCTTAAGGACTGTAAATATATGCACTCATTTAATTCTCAAAAAAATATGAGGACTCTTCACTTTGTAGATAAGGAAACTGTCACAGAGAAGTTAAACAACTTGCCTATGTCACACATTTGGGAAGTATCGAAGCAAGGCTTTGATTTTAATCCCCACATTTCACAGCATAATGTTGGCTTATGAATTTCACAGAAAAACTTTGAGAAAACCATTCATACAACTAAAAAGCATATGGCTAACTTTGAAATAATTCTGGAAGTTAATAAGCAAATAAAACCACTTATTTAGAAAAAGGAACAGGTAGGAACTACAAATAAGTGAAATACATACCAAAATTAAATATTATAGCTTTAAAATGCAGATCTATTTGCTCAACTCATTCAGTCCACAAGTATTTGTTAGTACCTATTATATACTAGGTAATATTCTAGGTCCTCTGTGTAGAGTGGTTAATGAAACAGGCAAAAATTTCTTCCCTCATAGAGCATGCATTCTACTAAAAGAGCCAGATGATCAACAAGACAAATTAAGTAAATATTAAATACACTTGACAATGGTACACACTAAAAAGAAAATGTGTCAGGAGTATTCAAAGAATAGCAAGGAGACCAGTGTAGCTATGCAGTGAGATAATCAGATCTGCCCATGAGATCAGCAAGTTACCGAGGAACCAGGGAATATAAATTCTGGTATATCAGGAGAAAGAATTCAGATTGCTTAAAAACAAGCAAACTAACTAAAAATAATCAGTTCACAAAAAAAAAAATTAAAGAGAAAGAAAGAAAGAAATCTAAAAATGAAAGGATGTACAACGGATAAAAATGAAACAAGGAAAGCAAAAGCAGAGTTGGGCCTATCCTACCAGCAAAAGAGAACTCCCCGAGTAAAACACATCAGTCAAAGCAGGTCATCTTACATCCCTCATGGTATCAGCGTCAATGAAGAGATACACTGAGATGTTGAAATTCACCATGACATTGACAGAAATACAAATGCAGTGAGAGATTTTTAAATACTGGTAATGATTCAAAGCTTAGTAAGGAGAAAAAAACGGGAATGATTTAGACAGTATAGTTAGTAAAGATGATAGAATAATAGATATCCTACTCTCTATTATGACCCAATAGAAGAAAACAAAACTCAAAGGTAGCTGCCAGATTAGGAGAGATCTGGCTTGAGAGTACCTTGAGCAAAGGGCTTCGATGATATCTACAGCTAATCCTCTCTGACTCTTCGTTGGCTCTCTGCATCATGACTAATATCCACATGAACTAAGAACCTCTCTTGCTCCAAAAACGTCATGATATAAATACCTCATTATGAATAACTAGAGATTTTTAAATGTGGGCTTTAACATAAAAGAGTGAGAGAAATAATTAACCGTTAATGAAGGGCTCCAGAAGGGTAAGTACTGGAAGGCAGTGGCAGTGCCAGGCACTTCCTGAGGAATTCTGGGTGCTTGCAACTACCCCTAGAAGAAAAAATTTATAAACCAGAGAAGAAACTCATTAAAATGGGGTTAAAAATAGCATAAACTAATATTTTTTAACCTCATCTGATAGCGCCCTGGAACAGTAGCCTTTTGGAAGAAAGCAGTGTTCTGAAGTTTCTGTGACCAGTAGAGAAAGACTCCCCACACTATTTCTTTTCATTGAGTATGTTAATTGGGAACACAGTCCCCATGACCTACTCCTGGCTTCCCTGAGGAAAAGTTTCTTCTCAACATACTGTTTGCCTTTCTTTGTCATTAAGAAGGTAAGATGAATTATCTGATGGGTAAATCTGAGGCAATTAACCAGGCATGCTTGGCTCACCTCTGCCTTCCTTGCTCTTGGGAGCAAGCTGTCTGCTGCAGAAACACACTATCCCACTATTGCTCCAAGGGGTTGCCTCTTTGGGGTGGTGGCCTGGTCTAATTATCCAGGGTTGCCAGGAACCTGCAGGGCAGCGATGATGGGAATATGAGTCTACCAAATGAACAAACCTAAATGCCATACCATAATCTGTTCACTATCAATAGCAAAGGCAGTATTTTGATTTTTTGTGTATCTTTTTTTTTCTTTACTTCTTAAATTATTCAGAATTGGATAGAAAAGAATACTGCTATTTATGGAGAACCTTTTGGAAATCCCAACAAGAATACCTCTGGAATGTTCTCAAGAAGAACAGATACTTAGAGAATTATGGATGGAAGCAGGGGCAAAGAAGGAGCACAATATAATTCACTCCCCCACCATCACTTGATCCACCATTGCAAAGTCACTTTAAATCAGTCAAGAAAGGTAAGAAAGACTTAGAACAGTAGCCAAAAGTGTTTAATAACCAAGTTAAGTTAAATTATCTGTACACACATGCCAACAAATAAGGCTGCAAAGTAGATTTCCAGACTGGTAATACGCTTATATATATACACTATATAGCTACAGAAATAGCTGTAACACTTATAGCTATTTCTTAAAACTTGTTTAGCCAGAAGAATTAACATTTAGTATACTTATACTTATTTGGTAAAGGGATGGAAAATTATGGAATTCTTTGTCAATAAGAAAGGTCACAATAAAAGGGTGTAACTTTTGTGTATAACTTTACCTCAAACTTAAAACAAGCCCAACCTGAATGAAAGAGTAAAGTCCCAGTCTTAGATTGCTTATTTCCTTTCTTATTTAATATTGGTGCCTTCATGCAGCTGGAAACAGAGAAGAATTTTACTTTTCAACAAAAGCAGATAATATATATTATGATAAGGCATGATATTTTTAGCTTGTCCTTTGCCTTTAGTTCTCATAAATCTACTGATATGTGGACACTTCTTAGAAATAAATGTTGGTGAAATATTTTTAAAATGATAATTTGTCTAACAAGGGTTTAGGCTTGCTCCTGAGATAATGAGTTTCTCATCATTGTCAGAGTCCAAACAGAAGCTGAATGACTAATCATCTGGACAGGATAACGATAATTTCCAACTCAGTGTTCAACAGAAACTCTAATCTCCTTCTCTCCTATTTTTAAAATTTGAATTTATGTATATTTTACCATTTTTTCCCCTAATAGTTGTTTAGGAATACTAAGGAACAATCATTTTTCACATCTGTCAAATGAACATTTTTTACAACTTCATTTTTCTTTTGATAATTTCCCATTATGGAAAACTCTTTCTTACAATATATGCTTGTCCATCTTTGACCTTACATACAAAGAAATTTTACTTCATTTAAGATTATCTAATATCCCCTACCTGGTTCTTGTAGTATCTCCTAGTAATATGGTTTTACCATCTGGGAATAATCTATTTTAAAGCATAACTACAGTCATGGGCCCACAGGCTCATACTGTTAGAAAAGGAAAAGAATTGTGTTTATCAGTGGTCTTGATCTACACCAATGCTAAACAATGTACAGCAAAAGGATTCCCACTCCTAGTCCCTTGACCATTAATTGATTATTCTGTCCCCTTGAGATAGAACAGGCCTTGACATCCTATGCAACACAGAACAGTAGAGAAGCAATGAGAAGGGAGTAGATCTGGCCTTTAATCAAGAGATGAAATCTAACTGTAATCTAGAACGTACACTATGTCAAAGATCTAGTCGTGTAATTATTATTATTATTATTATTATTATTATTATTTAAATATTTCATTTATTTATTTATCTGAGAGGGTGGTGGGGGAGGGAAAGGGATAAGCAGACTCCACATTGAGCACTGAGCACAGGAGCCTAAGGCCACTGACCCCACTATCCAGAGATCTCAACCTGAGCTGAACTCAAGAGTCTGCCACCCAACCGACTAAGTCACCTGGCGCCCCTAGTGTAATTTTAATTGAACCACTGTTGACATTACCTCTAACATGTAGCCCCTTAAATGTTTCGATAAGTTTAAAGGATTTGAACAAAATGATGAATGTGACTCTACCTCTGGCAGGCAGTATTATGGCAAGTAGATTACAATAAATGGCATGTACCTGTGGGTGTTGAATAACTATGAATTGAGTAAACTTCACCTACCTAAATCTGAAGAAGCTACAGATAATAAAATGCCATATTGCTATGGCATTTGTAAGAACAGTCTCATAAATATATTCAATAACAATATATTCATAAAATATTCAATCATATTATATAAATGCAATTCAAAATTGAGCAAATATTATGGGACAGACAGGTAACAAGAATAGGTGATATAATCAAGACATGTTCAATCAAACTTTGTGTTGCTTAATTTTATTAATGGAATTGTTATTATATAAATATCACAACTGTTTCAGGTGTCTTAGATAAAATATGTGTTAGACCATTCCAAATTATAAAATAGAACAGTCACTAACATACATAGCAGAAGATAAGAGACAAAACATGAATATAATCTTCTGTATCCAATATACTTCAGTAAGAGTTCAACAAGATACAAATTATAGAAAATTGTTTAGCAGAAGCAGTAACAAGCACAATAAATATTTAAAAAGATGAGGACCTGATTTAACAATTCCCCAGAAGAGCCCACAGTTGGATAAGGACACAATGTGTCTTCATCAACGCATGCCTTCACTCTGTTTCCTCAACCAGTCAATGAAAAATAATACCAGGAAGTCCAATATACTCTACCTGATAGACAAACAGGGAAGAAATAATTGACAGTATACTGGATTTGAAAAGAAGACCTGTATTTTGCAACAGAACACAAGTGATGAACACCTGCTCACAGCCTGATGAAATAAGATCACTAGCAAAATAAATATTTGTGCAATTGAAATGACAGATTGAGGAGGCAGGGGCCAGGAAGAAAGGGAAAGCTCAAAGCATATGATTAAGAAAAAAAGAGAACTACACACATATGTATAAACATTATGTGTAAAATAAATATTAATAAACACTCATTCCCATCTTTACAGAGATAAATGCCATAATGGAGCTACATAGAGAGATGACATCCAAATATCTGATCAATTGACCAATACTGAAGAGTTCTTAGCCAGTATCATTTTGAGTTACTGTCACTATTTAAACTGTATTTCAAAAGAGAAAAAATGCAAACAAAATTTCATGTATAACCAATTTAATAACACTGATTTTTTTTTCATGATAACATGCATTTCAAACTTGAATTCCATAATATTTTAGGTCTATTTGGTAAACAATGTTGGGTCAAAAAACTAAAGTATGAATAAAGATTTACCCAATGGGATATAGTAGTCTAGCTTAAGAGACTATAATTGTGCACATAATGCTTAATGTTTATCTTTAAAAGAACTGCTTAATTGTGTGAAAGTATTTTTCCAGAAAATTACTTTTTAATCTTCCGAGAGGCAGCCTTTCCATTGATTCTCAAGCACAATAAGAAAAGGAGGGCTTAAGAACAAAGGATCAAGCTTGAATAATAGAAAAGGTAAACCAATTGGTAAATCCAATATTTAGGCTGTGATGATTATTATTTCATTCTTTGAAGATAACTATTTCAATTTACTTCCGTATGCTAGAACAAATTTTATAGGGATAGCTATAAAGAGGAATTAATTTTGATTCTTGAAATTAGGTATGGAAGTAAAAGAAAATTGCCCTGAAACCGCAAGAGTACAAATTTGGCTTTATGAAACTGAGTCTCTCCAATCAAGCTGAACTAGCTGGTTACTCTACTCTCTGACAGCGAAAGCTGTTTGTAAATATTCTGTTGAATGTAAGGAGGATTTTGACAAAGAACAAAAAAAATGACATCATTTTTTTGAAGACCTCTTGAATATCTTTTAAACATATTCTTTTTACATACTTACCAAACGAAGCAGCACACAAAGATCACTGCCTGGCATTTTATTATTGATAAAATAATTCTGTTAGTCATAAGGAGAAAAATCTTACTTTTCAAGAATCTGATAAAAAATTGAAAAGTTCATTACTATTTCTTCTTTGAAGTCTTGGATATAATAACTGAAATTGTCCCAAGAAGCCTTAGAATTAGCAAACCTAGTATGAGATTCAGTCTAAAGATCAGATTTTAGAATGGGGTCTGAAAACTAAATTTTATATTTCTTTGATTTTTTTCTGTTTTTATCAACTTATTTCATATTGAACTACTTGATATTCCTAACCTTTATTCATATAAGAACAAAATCAGGTTGTTAAAACTCAAAGACCCACTGGAAGGCATTTTCATGTATCATCCTACCAAACCAGCAAATTACTAACATTTATGTTTCATCCTATCTTCTTATCATACTCTAATTGGTCATTTTCCTTTGCTTACAAATACAAATTAAAAGAGTTTTGGTTTTGGTTTGGTAGAGTAACTTTTATTGGTATAACTTAACCCTCTTCCAGGAAACACAAACCCTAAACAAAATATTTTTTAAAAATAACTATTTGAAGGCATGGGAGATTAAATGAATAGACACATAAAATTAAAGGGAATTATATCTTAAAAGTGATTTCCTCTTTTTACTAGCACATATTTCAGTCCACCTGGCATGAGGTGACTAGAACCTGAGCAGAAACCTGCTATCTCAGTGGCTTGAAGTCTCAGAGGACAGAGTTTGGAGCTGCCAGAGTTGCTGAATATTAACTGTAAAAATCCTAAGGGAAAAAGAGGACACCGAAGGGGTATGCCGCAAATCTATGTGTAAATATCCTGAAATTACTGGCTGTTCCCGAAGCTGTGCATGCATGGAGAAGACTCTAATGATAATAGCGAAAAACATCAAGTGGAAGACTGATTTCAGTGGACAAGTATCTGTTTTTTCCTACAGAAGGAGGATACAGTTTTGAGTTTGGGTTCTTTTCAGTGAAATACCACGATGTCATGTCCTAAATCTATCAATGATTTAGCAGGACTAAAATATTTATCTCGAACAGAGATAAAAGCAAAACATCTTTTTAATCAAGTATAAAAAGCAAGCTTCTATAGTTCAAGTTTAACAGCCAACAGTCTGAAAAACAAACAACATTCTTCAGAGGAAGATTATAGAATTCAAAATTTCTACTAAGTATTATCTACAATACAGAGTATACAATAAAAATTATTAGTTACATGAAAAAAATGTGGCCCATATTTAAGAGAAAGACAAGTCAATAAGAGAGATTCCAAGATAACCCAGAAGTAGAATTTTCAGAAAAGAACTTTATAACATCTCTTAAAAGCATATTCAAGGATCAAAAGGAAACTATTGTCAAAATGAGTGAATATATGGAGGATCTCATCAGAGATATGGGAAATATAAAAATAACCCAATTGAATTTAGAATTTAGAAGCACAGTATCTGAAATAAAAGAGTCACTCAAACGAATCAACAGATGACTGGAGAAGGCCAAAGAAAGGATCAATGTATGTAGAAAATGCTCACTAAATATGATCTAATGTGAAAAATAGACATAAAAATGACAAGAAAACAGAAGAGCCTCAATGATTTGTGACACAAAATCAAGTGATCTGTTATGTGTAATGGGAGTTCCAAAAGGACTAAAGAGAGAAATGGGATAGGAAAAAATATGTCAGGATATTGGAGCTGAAAATTTTCAAAATTTGGTAAAGAAAATAAACTACAAAGACATCAGCAAGTGCAACATAAGATAACACAAACTAGGCCATATCTAGACATGTATAGTCAAACTGCTGAAAACCAAAAGAAAAAACAATGTATATTACAAAGAGAGACATACAACTCTAAAAAATCATGACTTACATTTCACTAGATTTAATGGAGGCCAGAATATAATGAAATTTTTAAAGTGATGACATTTTAAAACTAACAAGGACTTCTACGTCTGGGATGATGGAGTATATGTACTTTCCCTATGCCTCTAAGAACAACTAAATATACATATTTGGACAGCCCTTAATCTAATCTGACTGGTACCATTATAAGAAGAGAAAATTTGGACACACAAACACCAGACATATGCATGCACAGAGGAAAGACAATGTGAGGACACAATGATAAGACAGCCATCAACAACTCAAGGAGAGAGGCCTCAGAGGAAACCAAATCTGCTGACACCTTGATCATAAACTTCTAGGCTGTGAGAAAATCAGTTTCTGTTGTTTAAGCCACCCAGTGTGTGGTACTTAGTTATGACAGCCCTAGAAAACTAAGATGATAGATAGATAGACAGACAGATAGATAGATAGATAGATAGATAGATGATAGATAGATAGGTAGATAGATAGATAGATAGATAGATACAGATAGACAGATAGATAGACAGGTGTGTGTGTGTAAAATTCTAAGAAGACTCTGAAAGGTGGCAAGAAGGTAGACCAGCAGGGACCTCAGGACCCAAGGGACAACATGCTGGTGAGTTCTCTGGGATTTTGTTGTTGTTGTTGTTGTATCCAAGACTTGGAGCTAACAAAGATCATAGCCTAGAAATGTCAGAAAGTGCAGACAAAACAAAAACCAAAAAACATAAACGGGTCTTCTCTGTACCCAAGGGACCAGGAATAGGCAATCTAGTAAGACAGACAACTTTTAGAAAATAACCAATCTACTCCAAAAAACAAAGAAAAAACTATGGCCACACTCCATCCACACCAGCAAAAGCTGAGCCAGACTTTCACTCTTGTAAGGTTGTCATTACCCCTAATGTAGTGTCAGACACAGTCAAGTAAGCGTTGGGATTTTCATCCCCGCCAGCTGGTAATGAGTCCCCTGACCACAGAATTAATGAAGACCACACAGCCTAGATCCCACATCCACCCCGCAGTAACAAAGCACTGCTCCTCACGGGTGTCATGGAAGGCCTACAGGAAAGTTAGGACTCTTACCCAGTGCTAATACAGTCATTCCCACCACAAAATCAGTGGACTCCGCATGGGGAGCTCAGAGTTGAATGTTCGGCAAAGAGCAACAAAGCCCCCACTCTCTTGGTTGTCAACAAAGGCCAAGTGGGGAATCTGAACTTCTACTTCCAACTGAAAGTACTGAGTTAACATTCCCTTCCCCTATGCAGCAGTACCAGAAAAAGTCGACTAAACCAGAATTTTAAATGAACTCTAAAGTCTCAGAACATAACATGAAAACATCCAGATTTCAAATGAAAATCACTACTCATATCAAGAACCAAGAAGATCCCAGGATGAATTAAAAAAAAAAAATCGATGTATACCCAGATCAAAATGACAGAAAAGTTAGAATTATCTGACATAATGAAACCTGAATGGTCAGTGGGGGGGCGGGGAGGGGGGGGAAGCAATCTCAAAAGGTGCATACAGTATGATTCCATTTATATAACATTCTTGAAAAGACAAAATTATAGGAATGGAGAACAGGTCTATGGTTGATAGGGGTTAAGAAGAGGGTAGGGGCAGGGGAGAGGTGGGTATGGCTATAAAATGGCAATAGGAGGGATTCTTGTAATGATGAATATGTCCTGAATCGGTTAAGACAAAATCTGAGGTTTCCTGGAGAAGCAGGAATTCTGCCTTAAGATTGTAACATAAAAATCCTGCCTGTTTTTCCAGCGTGTTGGCCTATACTACAGATTTTAGATTCAAGGCTACATCAACTCCTGCCTGAGCATCCAGATTCCTACTAGTTAGCCCTCCCAGCCACATAAGAATAAATCTTTTAATATATTCTATTGGTTCTGCTTCTTTGGTTCTTACTATATATGCATCTAAGAAGATAATAATGGTGATATACTGGGATCATAAAAAGTACTCAATAACCCAAAGAAAGCAGGGAATGAGAAAAAAAAGAACAAAGAACACATGACAAGGGGACCATGCCTCCTAGGCTCCCGAGTTCAGACTCACATGGAGCCTGTGGGCATGAGGAAGGCATGGCTGTAGGACTCCAAGGCTGCTCCCTGACCCTGACATCCACAGGGGCACTGGTAGCCCTCAGGCCCAGCAGCTGCTCAGCCTGTGGCTTTGGGGGTCATGGATTTGGCACCCCATCCTCTACAACCCTATCTGTTCCTCATGTAGTTGGACAAATCCAATGGAATCTGGTTGCTGTGTGTGCCACGTATCTGCAGCACAGAATTGGCCCGTGAACCAGGATGTTTTCAGATTCATATGAAGAATGGCTCTTTGGCATTGGAGCAAGCTGAACTAACTACTCATGACATGTGGGGCACTGACCACAATAAAAAGCATGGCTCTTCATGTAATCGCCTATTCACTATTAAAAAGAATTACATGCAAGACCTCAATTAGCTTTGGAATTGACTTTTAACTGGGAATTGTTACTTGGATGGTCTGCTATCGAGGGCTCCTGTAATCCAGCTGTTTACGTGATTCTTTACTTTCTAGAATCGTGACAACAATAATATACGATACTATATGTTCATCAAGACAAAAGGATGGCCTGAAGTCCACGGCACTGTGGCTCAGTAGAAACACCAAGCAGTGGCTAAGTGGCTTTGGTTTCACGATCCTGGAGGCACTGCACCCGGTAGGGTTCTGGTCAGTACCAGACCACTGGCTACTACACTGCTCTGCCCACAGGAGACCGTCAGGCTCATCAGGTTTATACTCTAGACATACACAGACCTGAGGATGGTGGAGATTAACTTTCCTCCAACCAAATAATAGGATTAACAGTTTTTTAGGGATTGTCCTTGGGAATTTGTGGAAAGAAAAGACAGACAAAACAAAAAATATATAAACAATATGAAATGGGCAAATGAAATTTATCTAGGAATTTTTAAAACAAATTTTTAAATAACATTCTCAGGTCTTATTGCCACATATTTAGACTGATTAAACATCTGTTTCTTTTTCTTTTTTTTTTTTTTTTTTTGATGTAAAGTTCAATGCTTCCTAATCGGCCTAATTACTGCGCTGCAGGATGGCATTCATCGTACTACACAAAGCAAGAAACCTTGATTTACAGTGAGAGGAGCAGCAATTAGAGGGAATTAATTCATAAAACAACATCTAAGTAAATCATATTATGAAAAGAAAAGAAACAATCTGTTTCAATATATTAAAAAATTAAGAATCAGAAGATGAAGATTTACAGCATTTTGCCTGGATTTTTGTCCAACTATTTGCTAGCAAAGCTCTTACTCTATCACAGAAACCAGGGACTCCAGGATTTTAGATGACCTTGAGAATCGAAGTTGATGTATTCTTCTGCTCATTGTAATTCTCCTCTGAAATAATGGGGATTACATATGTTTTGACACTTTAGAAAAAAATCCCATGTGTTTTTGAATACACATCTAAATGATGATCTCTGTAGAAAAATGGACTTTCTTTTTAGGAAAAAATAAAAGTTGCTATGGAAAATTAGGGCTTACTGTTTTTAATTGTAACCTTCACTGCCAAAAACTGTCATTCAGGAAACTATTCTATACACACACACACACACACACACACACATATATATGAATTTAAATAAGCAAAAAATTATTTTCCTACTATAAGAAAAAGAAACACATGACAAAATGGAAAACAAAGAGCAAGATTATAAACTTAAATGCAAGTATATTGATAATTACATCAGGTGCATGAGGCCTAAATGCTCCAATTGTAAAGTGGAGCAGACTGAGACTCACTTCACATGGTCTATAAAAATCTACTTTAAATATAAATACAAAGATATGTTAAAAGCAAAAGGACAAAAGTGATATATCATGTAAGCACAAATAAAAACAAAGTTAGAATGGCTTTAAGAATTACTAGATAAGATTTATTTCAGAGAAAGGAATATTATATAAAGGATGAATAATAATGTTTAATAATGTTAAAGGGCCAAATTCATAACTGAATTAGATGAAGGTGGTCAGATGGTACAAACTTCCACTTACAAGATAAGTAAGTCTGAAGATACAATGCATAGCATGATGACTAATAGTGAACTCTGATGTGTGGTATATTTGAAAGTTGCTGAGAGAGTAGATCCTAAAAGTTCTCATCACAAGGAAAACAACATTTTTTTTCTTTTCTTTTTTTTTTCTTTTATATAGGAAATGATGTATGTTAACTAAACTTATTGCAGTAATCATTTCACAATACATGCAAATCAAGTCATTATGCTACACCTACCTTAAACTTATACAGTGCTGTATGTCAATTATATCTCAACAAAACTGGGGGAAAAGGTAAATTTTTCAAGGAGAAATAAAATCCTAAATGTATTCACACTTAACAAAAGTATAAAGCCAAAACTGACATAAAATCCTAAATGTATACACACTTAATCAAATATATAAAGTCAAAACTGGCTTCAACAATATCAACTGCCTTATTACCTAGTGGATGGTCCATAAATTTGTATTTTTCTAATCCTACTCCAAATGAATGGGAATGGCTAGAGGGGGAGGCATTAGCGAGGTTCATATTTCTTCTACCAATGTGGGTCAACACAGTGGCTAAACCTGACTGCACACTTGGGGAGGAGAAGTTTGGGTTGAATTAAGTGGAAAGAATGTAAACTAATTACTGACCATAAAGGAGTTAACAAAGAAATTATTCATAAGAGAAAACTAAACACTACTTTGGTACCTTGAAAAAGACTTAACAGCAAAAAAATAATTTTCTCTCTTAGCTTTGGCTCAGATGCCTGTAAGAATGATACACTTTTTTTCCTGCTGAGCTCCATCATTACTAAAACAAAACACCATGACTGGGAGACAGCATCATGCAACATAGTTATTGGAATGGCTTATGTCATATCATGTTATGCCATGAAAAACAGAAACCCTCATGACACCTAAATGGAACAACACTAACATGGTATGCCCATATACAACAGTGAGAAAAAGCTTTGTATCATAACACAGGCAGGAGTTTTGGATATATTACTTCAAATAGAGGCAAACATAAGCAATCCCATTGGCCTGGCATACAACTGCCAAAACACTAGTCCATTTATGGAAAATATACAGATCCCTTTATTAATACAAGTTTCCAAATGGGGAGTATATTTTATATCAGCCTTGTTAACATCTCTGGCAATATCATAGATCAGAATAAGACAGCCCAATTGTACAATTTGTGAGCACAGACAAATTTTAAATTTTACATGAATACAAACAAGAGACAGTTAAAAGACTCTCTTAAGAACCTCCGTCCATTTGAAACCCATATTGTTTTGATCCTGCGTGATGACGAACCTATCTTCGCACAGAATACCTAGAACTTCATATCTCACTGAAACATAGTCTTTGGTTAATAATTGTGTACATAATAATATTTGGCACACAGGAAATGGTTATTTCTATTGGAAAGTTGCAATAAAAACTACAGTCACAATTTCTGATTTGTTTTGTAATTATATTTTTAATATTCATAATAATGTTGCAATTTGGAACAATATTCAGGTCATTGGTAAAGTCAATTTGATAGATGACATAAGACTTATGATAATACAGATAGTTAATCAAATGTATTGGGAAATTGACTTAAAATCTGCTTAGGATGTAATCTCAATGGGAGATCATGGACCTGAATAGCACTTAGATCTCGTTAATAATAAGTTAATTATTTATTAAAAGCTATAAGCTTAAGCTTATGATACAGTTCAAATTGCAAAAGGCAAAGGTTATAAGAAAAAAGTTAAGTTGGTGCAAAAATCTGATAAAATTTTCACAGGAATTATGTTAGTTTGGTTATTTTCTTAAATTGATAACTACAGTTCACTGGTATAATGTGGATTCGTTTCATCTGGTCTGGATTAATCTCATGCTTATCTCCAGAGCTACTGACACTTGGTCATGCTATGAAAATTATTAAATGTTATACAGTATTCTGTAACTATGGGTTTATGAGTTGTCTCAGAGCAGGATTTAATAGCCTAAAAGCATTGTTTAGAAATACTAACTGGATTTATAATTTGCACCTGATTTCAGTAAATGGTAATGGGGCTCCAACAGTTAAGGCTGGTCACATAGCTAAAATATGTCTATAATATCAATATACTCTAAAGACCTTCACCACCATAGAACTGGGTTTCCTGGTACTAAGATGGTTTGTCTATAAGCAGTTAGTGATGGTTTGAGACCTTCAAGAATAAAGTTGTTTTGTGAATAAAAAGTGTTTGAGACCTGTGAGTCCTTGTAACAATTGAACAATTAAGTTGATTAACGTGTAATTAACTCAATTGTGTAATACACTACCAATTACTCAAAAATTAATAGAAAAATATAAAGATCCAAATGAATTGGAACAATACTATAAACATTGCCAAACTAACATTTATAGAACACTATTATACGCTAGGTGAACATGTATTCTTTTATAGTATACACAGAACATTCATCAAAATAGACCACACTCTGGCTCATAAAAAAATCAAAGTAAATTTGAGAGGACTGAATACATACAAAGTATGTTATTTGAACAACACAGAAGTAAACTTAAACAAAGATATCTGGAAAATTCCCAAATATTTGGAAATTAAGCCATACACTTTGGAAGAACTCATAGCTAAAAGATTAAATCATAAGGCAAATTATAAAATATTTGAACTGAATGAAAAAAACAATACCACGTACAAAGATATGAGGTACACAATTAAAGTATTGCTTGCAGGGAATTTTACAGCATTAAATTAAATGATAATTTTAGGAAAGAAGAAACATTTCAAAGCAGTAATTTAAGTTTCAACTTAAAAAACTAGAAAAATAAAAATCAAATGAAATCTAAAGTAACTAGAATAAGGAAATAATAATGACATGACCAGAAATCAATGAAATATAAAATGAAGTGGAAAAACAAAACAAAACAAAAGTAGAGAAATCAATGAATTCAAAAGCTGGTTCTCTAAAAATGCAATAGTGGATAAAATAAATTGATTAAAAAATACAAATTACTGATATCAGGAATGAAATAAGAGACTTTACCACACACATTAACTGATGTCTATGTCTTAATCTCTAAGACTATGAAGATTATGCCTTATATGGCAAAAGGGACTTTGCTGATGTTATTAAGTTAAGGATCTTTATTTTCTGGGTGGGCACAACGTAATTACAAGGGTCCTTATGAGAGGAAGGTAGAAGGTTCCAAGTGAGAGAAGACAATGTGATGACAGAGACAGAATCAGTAAACTAGATTTGACAGAGGTATACTGCTGGCTTTGAAGACAAGGAAGTGGCCTGAGCAAGACACGCAAGGAACCTCTGGAATCTGGAAAAGGTAAGGAAAGGATTCTACCCTGGAACCTCCAGAAGGAACCGACATTGCCACCACCTTGACTTTAGTCCAGTGACACTGACCTTGGGCTTCTGACCTCCAAGAACTATAAGATAATACATTTGTGTTATTAACAGCTACTAAATTTCTGATAATATGTTACAACACTAATAGGAAACTAAGGAAGTTAGTAGCCTTTTCAACAAATGGTGCTCAGTTGTATAACCATTTGCAAAAAGCAAACCTTGTATCTTGTCCCACACCATTATAAATATTGGATAAGAATGAATAATGAAGTTAAGAGCTAAAGATACACTTCTAGGGGGGAAAAATGAACAGGAGAAAATTGGATTGGGCAAATATTTCTTAGATAGAATACAAAATCATGAACCAGGGACGCTTGGGTGTCTCAGTCAGTTTAGTGTCTGCCTTCGGCTCAGGTCATGATCTCAGGGGTCCTGGGACTGAGTCCTGCACCGGGCTCCCTGTTCCGTGGGGCGTCTGCTTCTCCCTCTGCCCCTCCACTCATGCTCTCTCTCTCTATTTCTCTCTCTTTTGCAAAAATAAAATCTTTTTAAAAATTATGAACCAAAAAATTTGCATACATACGTAAACTGGACTTCACCAAAATACTTTGCTCTTTTAAATATACTGTTTAAAAAATGAAACGGCAGTCCACAGATTTGCAGAGGATATCTACAAAACATATATCTCATAAATAACTTGGATTTACAACATATTCAGTAGACAGACTAACTTAAAAATATATAGATAGGCAAAATCTTTCAACAGATACTTTCCCAAAGAAGTTCCGAAATATAAATAGCAAATAATCACATGAAAAAAATGCTCAACATCATATCATTGGAGAAATACAAGATAAAAGCATTAGACAGCACACCACAGTTATGAGAACTGATCAAACAAACCAAAAGCCACATCCGGAGGCGCTCACAAACACGTACACAGAAGTGACGGTACCAAGTAGTAGTCACAAGCCAGAGCAATGCAGCTTCTCTACTGCTGATGGGGACCCCTGGTTCCCAAAGTGGCTCCCAGACAGAGAGGGCAGGAAGACCGCGAAGACAGACGCCGGTGCCCCAGACGGGGGAGGCCCGTTTAACAAACAAGGAGCTTACTTACGAGGCTTGTCTAGGACGGCCGCCGCCAGACGAGTGGGTCTCCGCACCCGCCGCCAGAATCTTAAAAGTTTATATAGAGGCCTTAACTGGGTTGAGTAACGTATCCCATCCAGATGGTCTCAGCAACACCTTACTCTCTCAAGGATGCGTCCTTGGAACAGCTCCTTCTGCAGAAATGGTGGGTGGGCGGAACATTCCAAAGATGGAGGAGTGAGGTGGGGTGGGGCCTGAGGAGCCTCCCGGTGCCCGGATCTAGCTTGCGGGTCAGTTAGTGGTCATGTCCTTTCAGTGACCTCCTGGAACACAACACCCCTTGTGACTGGCTCTTACAATCTGAGATGCCCCTCTCCTGAAATGCGCCTTGAGCAGTCAGCGAGGGGTTTCATCAGCATCGAGATGGCTGATTTGGCGGCTGTCTGGCGCCATTGGAGGCAGATGCCGCAGCAGTAATACAGGCCCGTGCACGAGAAAACACAGGTTAAGGTAATGATTCCCAAAATAAGTCACATCTTTTTCCACCAAGAGCCCCTTGATATGAACCATTGAGTTATTAAGTCCCCTAGGCTGGGGGTCGAGTCCCTCAAGGTGGTCCCTCGAGTCTGGTGTGATTTAATTAAGTGGACACATTAGCAGACTCATCAGTATGAACACAGATTTCTATCTGAATAATGGCACAGGTGCCTTCTGGCAAGACAGAAATACAGTTCAATTCTATTTCGGAGGACAGCTTTTCTCATTAGGGAGATTCCAGTGTTCAGTAAAGACAAGTTTTGTTGGCTATAGTTTAAGGCTTCCTGGGTGAATTTAGTGAGGATTTCCATGCATTGCATAACCTTCACCAGACCATTGGAGGGAGTAAAGATATTGGCCAAATGATGTAGCAATGGAAAACAGAATGTGCCCACCTGGCCTTAAGGAGAGGGAGGTTGGCAGCTTTAGGAATTTGACCTGCATGTGCCTACCATATATATGTTGACTGAGGGAGGCAGCGCTGTGGGCATGAGGAAATGGACTGGGGGTGGGTTATACCAGACCAGAGTCCTACAGTCCTCCCCTCTTTCAACGCCGCACATTCCATTCTAGATACAGTGTTTCAATAGGTCTGGCTTGCGACAATAGGACACCGGTGGAGATTGGGTAGCTCCCCCCCTCACCCAGAGGTGTGGAGTAACTCACCCATCCGAGGGGAACATCCTGTTGCAAATTCCAGTAGAAAGTGCCGTTTCCAGGTGCGACGGGATTTCGCAGTCTTAGCAGGGCAGTATGTTGATCCGCAATGAGAGCCGGGGCGACGACATTTTCCTGTGACTTCCGTACCTCTGTGGTATCAGGTGCCTCAGCAGGGGTCTCCAATCTAAACATATGGGACCACAGGCCCTCCTGGTGGATCACTGGAATGCAGTAAAGCCTGGAATAGTACCTTAGTCTACCCAATGCAGGGGGTTTTATCTCTCAGTAATTTAATCTGCTGCTTCAATATTCCATCCTTCCTTTCTACCAACTCTTCTACTTGTGAGTTATAGTGGAGATGGAAGCCGGACTAGGCATCATGTACTTTGTCTAGTCTGGCACATCATGACCTTTGAAATGTGATTCCCAGTCCCTGTCTATTGTCTATTTGATGAGGGTATGTGTACGTGGTATTCAGCTTCTCTAATCCTCTCATGGTGGCAGCCTGGTTTGTGCAGTAACAGCGGAAAGCTTGGGTTAGGCCATGTGCAATGGCCACACAAACCAGGCATACTTGGAACACTCATTAGGCGGAGGGAGCTAGGATAATCATTTTGCTAGTCTATCACTTGTTGGGAACTTGGGTGGACGGTCCCGGACTCCTTTAGCTGTTGCCTGGGCCGTTTCCAACACAAAGGACATGCTAGCACGGCATTAACCAGGTCACTATTTCAAGGGCAATCCAGCATCCTTGGCAATTCACCATCCCCCCAGTGTTACATTGGCCACTCTTTCTAAGCATTTCCTGACCTCAAAAGGGCTCATGCATGACCATCCACCCCTCAGCTTCCCATTATCCACACCGTAGGGTTAATCCCTTTAGAACCAGCTCAATTATCAGTACAGGTGGTTAAATGGCCAGGGCTCATAATCACCAGCTAAACCACTGAGCTTGGCCCACCCAGTTCATTCCTGTTTCCACCCAGATAGGGTCAGTACATTCCTGTTTCCACCCAGATAGGGTCAGTGTTCATTCTGCAGTTCATTCCTGTTTCCACCCAGATAGGGTCAGTGTTGGGCTGACTAGTGACTAGTCCCTGTGAACTAATTACCTGACTATATCCGTCAGTGGGCATTTCTTCTACTCCCTATGTACAGGCTTCAGGAAGGCGAGTGGGCATTTGAAGGATCTACATACCCCACATGGCCTAGTAGCACCTGCATTTGTAGAGACAGTGGGCTGGCAGACGGGGTGCTCCTCTGCTGCAAATAGGCATCCACTTAGTCAAAGTGGGATTTGAGCCACCACAGAAGTGGGTCAATGGAACATATTCTCAACCCACCCTTTGATAGAGAAGTTTTTACTATGAAATGCTTTTCCTTTCTGAGAGGCTCTACTTGAAGGAGTGCTATGTAATTGCCAGAAACTGTTGCTCTGTGGGGGTATATTGGGTTGCTGTCCCCTTTCCAAGCTGGGGCCCAAATCAAAATCCCACCAATATTTTCCCCTTCGGTTTTCTCTGCCACAGTGCCCAACCCATATCTCAGGGAATTACAGATACACCTGATTCAAATGGTAGCCCTGCTTGGAAAATGCCCAGAGTTTTAATCGGCTTTGCTAACATTTTTGTCTATTCAAAGGTGACTTGCTGCGCAGATGCCCAGTCTCACGTGTCCCTTTTACGAGGTGGTATAAGGAACAGAGGCACTTTGCCAGGTGGGCAGTTACAGCCCTCCAAACCCCCAAAACCCCTACAAAGACTTACATCTCTTTCATTTTCTTAAGGATTGGGTAAGCTTGCACCTTATCAATCACAGATTCTAAGACAATGCACGTCCTACCTGACCAAAGCACTCCTAAAGACTTTATAGCAGTGCCTGAGCCTTCAATTTTCTGTAGGTTCACCACAGAAATCCACTGTAGATGTTCCAGCAAAGCCTGAAGCATGTCCTGCAGCAGAGGCCAGTCTTCATATGTGAACCCTGTATCATCAGTGTAATGGGCCCATTTTATTGAGGGGAGAGAGAAGAACTATGACAGATCTAGAGCTACCATCATGTGACATATTGTGGGGCTGTCCTTGGGTAAGGACTTCAAAGGTCCTTTGCTGCTCCTCCTATGTGAAGGCAAATTGATCTTGTGACTCAGTGGCTAGAGGTATACTGAAAAATGTGTTTGTGTAGTACAGCATGACATACTCCCAGGACTGTGGCCAAGATATCCAAGATGGTGGCAACATTGGGCACAGCCACCTGGATGGCAGCACTACCTTGTTCAGCTCTCAGTAGTCCACAGTCATCTACCATGAGCCATGTAGCTTTTTTATTGGCCATACCAGGCTATGGGCAGGGTATACAATACCCACTTGGTGCAGTTCTTGGATAGTTTCTCCTATTTCCTTAGGCTCCCCAGATAATGTATATCATTTGACAGTTACCACTCTGTGGGGGCAGCATGCATACTGATTCCCAGTTGGCATTTCCCCTTTCCTCTGGTTTGATTACTTTAACCTGGAGGTAGAATTCACTGCTAGAGGTTTCCAGAGTTTGATCTTGTGGAATATCAGTGCCCAGTATGTTCTCAGGTATTGGAGAGATTAAAAACATACTCTTGTGGAGGAGAACACCCAATTTACAGTGCCAAAGAAAACTTCCTGATCATAACCTTTTGCCCTCTGTAACTATCAACGGTGCTGGGGAAGCGAGAGAACTTCTGAGAGTTACCATGGATGTCAGCATAGTAGTCCTCCCGTATCCATGGTTTTGCTTTCTGCTATTTCAGTTGTAGTCAACCATGACCTGGAACCAAGTGTTACTTCTGATGAATCACCAGAAGGTCAAGAGTAGCCTAACACTACGTCACAATGCCTACGGTATTCATCCCACTTTGTCTTTTCACTTAGGCATTTTATCATCTCACATCATCACATGAAGAAGAAAAAAGGTGAGTAGAGTACAATAAGATATTTTGAAAAAGGCCAGACTTACATAACTTTTATTACAGTATATTGTTATAATTATTCTATTTTTGCAGTGGTTATTGTTGTCAATCTCTTACTGTGCCTCATTTATAAATTATACTTTATCATAGGTATGTATGTATGTATGTATGTATGTGTAGGAAAAATCATAGTATATAGGGTACAGTACTATCTGTGTATGATAGGGACAGGTGGAGTAGGTATGAACTGTTGTTCAGGCTTTAAGGCTTTCAACAGGATGACCAACACAGTGTTGGTTTATGAGTCTATATGTGCAGGTGGGATCTAGCAGCAAAACCACATTTGCTTCCAGGTTACTTTTACTGGACCCTTTACAGCTGACTGGGATAGCCTTTTGGCTTTCAGAGCTCCCTCTCTGTCTCAAGTCTTTCCCACAACCCATACTCATTCCCGAGATTTGTCAGTTTCCCCCAAATCAGGAATAGATTGCTCAACGTCTTGTCCCATGATTTGCCTCAACATGGATATTGGCATCTGTTAGTGGGTGCTAGGGTGAGCTAGAGTAACTTACAGTGACTTTGGACCCATCAGGACCTTTCAGGACTGGGGCATAGATTGCCTGTCTCATTTCCAACTCCCTGTCAAACATGAGTTTGATAGGGAGTCCAGCCAGTCAAAACTGCCCATGGTAGAGGCCAACCCACTTCAGCAGCCCTTAGTTTTTCTTCTCTGCCACAATGTGCTATGCCCTGTTCTTTGAACAAATGCATTAAAACAGCTGGCATTTTCAGGCTTCCCATACTCATGCAGTGGCCCGCAAGCATCTAACATATGGGCCACCCCTCCCTATATAGAGATAAATAGCTAATTTGGGATTTACCCCAAGGGTGCCTCTTTCCCAAGACCCATTTCTTAGGTCTGCTGGCTGGCTTACCAATTCTTGGTTTGCAACTGGCGCACGTACAAGGAGGGCAAAGAGAGACCAAAGAGAGTCAAGCCACTCTACAGTGGTAGGTGACAGTTTTAATAAGCAAGGTACCTTATATATGAAGCTTGTCTTGGGAAGATGTGAAAAAGGTAGATGTTATCACCTACCCACTAAAATCTTAAAGGTTTCTATCGAGGACTTAACTGGATGGAGTCACATAATCTGTCCAGATTATCTCAGCAACACCTCACTCTCTCCAGGCTATGTCCTTGGAACAGCTGCTAGTTTGGGAGCGGTAGGTGGAACATGCATTTGAAGGACAGAGGAGGAGGTGAAGAGCCTCTAGGTGCCTGAGTTCAGCTCTCAATTCAGCCGATGGTCACATCCCCTTGATGACCTTCTCCAGCACGAATACAAAATGGTACAGCTACCTTAGAAAAGAGTTTGCTTTTTTTCTTATAAAGTTATTTATGCACTTATACAATTCAGCAATACAAATCCTACCTAGTTGTGTAATTCAAAAATGAAAATAATTATGCAACAAATATTTGCACTTGAATGTTTATAACAATCTTATTCCTAATAGTTCCACTGGGGGGAAAAACCCATAATATTCATCAACTGGCCCGTAGTCAAACAAATCATAAAATATCCATATAATGAGATGCAATGAATAGTATTCAGCAATGAAAAGGAGCAAACTACTAAGTTTCAAAATGAATGAATTGTAAAAGCATTATTTTAAGTAAAAGATGCCAGACATGAAACACTGCACAGTCTGTAACTCGATTTATATAAAATTCTAGAATAGGCAAAGCTATTGTGACAGAAAGCAGATCAGCATTCGGCAGACACTCTGGGTAGGGAGAAGTGTTACCATAAAGGGGCATGTGGGAAAGGTTTGGGATGATGGACATATTATATACCATGGTTTGGGTGATGGTTACATGATTGCATACATTTGCTAAAACCGTTGAATTACACACTCAACAACTAACGCACTTAACAACACAGATAAATCTCTAACATATGTTGAACAAATGGAAATCAAACACAAAAGAGTAAACACTCTATAATTCCATTTATAGGACGCCCAAAAAGAAAGGCAAATAACCTATAGTCGTAAAAAAACTGACAGTGATTGTTTATGGGAACATTGGTTGACTCAAGTCTTATATCAATGAATTTTCTGGGGTGCTCGGAAATTATTTAATATTTTTACTGGTGTGGTGGTTACTATTGTATATCGATTTATCACATTTCATTAAACTATGCACTTTAAAATTTTTTATTGTATGTAAATTTTTCCTCAATAAGAAAGAATGATTTTCCCTATTTGGACTGAAGCTGAAAGTGTAAAATTTGGCACATTCTTATGGTTTCTTACCATGCCATTTATTTCAGGAGTTATCAAAACACTCAGTTATTTCATGCTTTGCACTTTCCAAATGTCACAAAAAGAAATTCACCTAGATGAACATGCTAGACCAAAAATCTACAACTTTCAAATTCCCTATTTAACTCCTAAGGTAAAATTAAAACTGTAAGTGTACCCGAGGTCCTCTTATTGTAAAATTCTCTGAACCTGGCGTGGCCTCCTCTGAGAACTAGGCACATTTTGTTTAAAAACAACATAAATATGCAGAGATATTGTCTCTGCCTTAGTCTTTCCATGAAGGGGATGAAATCTCAGACCATTTGTGATAAAATAGGGAAACTACAATTAAATTGGGTCTATCCTTAGAAGATTTTGATCACTTCTACAAACTCTTATTTAACAAATGTCTACTATAACTTGTTACATTCTCTCCCTCTCTCTTTCTATACCTATAGAGATATACATATTCAATTCTCTATATATCTATGTATTTATATATATATATATTCAATTCTTTAATTCTTTGTTAGTTCAAAAGTGAAGGTTTACATTTATAAACCTGTTAGCATTGGCAACGATGTTAGTCCATAATTTAGTTGTGAAGAAACACAAATCAAACTGGTTTAAAGAAAAAAGAATTATTAGCTCACTTAACTGACAAGCTTGTAGTATAGTTTCATACAATGATGATAATAGCTGTTCAAATATTATCATCAAGACTGGATATCCATCTGCATCTCTCAGCTCTGCTCTCTTCCACTTTGGTATTATTTCCCAGCCAGTTCTCTCCCCTTTAGCGGCCCCAGAAGACTGGTGTCTACATCTGGGTAGTTCATGTAAAAAGTATACCAGTTCCTCTTTCTTAACAGTTCCAGAAGAATTCCCTGAAATGACTGCCATCGACCTGGCTTGGGTAAATCTCTGAACCAATTGCTGTGGAGAGGGGGGAAAAAATCTCTTCCTGGCCAAGGGGAAATTCATGTGGTCATTGCTAGAACTACGGTATGGTTAATATGTCCCAACCAGATGATCTGAGTGTTAGGGAGCTGTGATTTTCAAAAAGCAAATCAATATCCTTCTAAGGAAAGTTTGGGATTAGAGGCTAGCCAATCCCCTCAAATATAACAAACAGAACTAAAAACCAACAAACATAATCTATCCTCTGCAGTAATTGAATAGGATGCTTAAATAAATCCCTTGCACAGAGTTGTTGCTTAAGATATATTTGTTCATGGAATGAAGCACTTGAACACTTTTTCTGTGTAAAGTCATGTTGATGTTAAAATTGAAATGGTTTCTCTCAAGATAAGCTAATCTTCCGAAACTTTAGGGAGTTCTGTTGGCATTGAAGTTTTCTAAAGGAGAACTATGAAAATTCCTCCTAAATTTGTCTTTTGCTCTCATATTTTTCTTCCACTGATATATTCTTGTTGTATTTCTGGTAATTAACGCCAACACTAACTTCTTCAGTCCAGTATGGTTTAGAGGGAAGGGCTGGAGTAAAGCCTTAGAAATTGTTTATCAAAAGATCAATGATTTAAGACATACTGGTATAGTACATACATACTACATATATTGTATTATTGTATATTAGTGATTGTACATTTTAATTATACATGATAATATTATTTTATATATTAATGGAAGAAAGAAATTATACTGAATAATGCACACTCTCTATCTTGGTTCCTTTTGTTATCAAAAGTAAAGCTTTGCCAGAATGCTGATCAGAATTAGGAGAATGATGGGATTTTTCCTCTTTAAAGCTAGTGTAACTAGTTTGTAACCCAGTGTCTTTACTTCATTATCACAAATCTCCAGCTGATCCTGCAAATATTTTAAAAATCAGTAGTAAGGTATACTGGGACTTTGAAATCAGAATTCAAGTATAGGTACTTTCACGTATGACCTGTGTTTGGCTTAAGCCAGTCATCATACCAACTATTCTGCCTGCAGAATGGAGCATATGATCCAAATCAGACTGGTGAGATTTTAATCCAGCCATCGGTGGAAGAAGAGCAAAAAGATTTCTCTTTCCTGATGAATAAGGAGGAAAGCTTTGCATAAGTCATGGGAATAAAAGGTACAGCACAGGGAAAATAGTCAATGATATTGTAATAGCTTATATGGTAACAGATGTTAGCTACCCTTGTGGTGAGCACAGCATAAAGTGTAGAGCTCTAGAATCACTATGTTTTACACCTGACACTAATGTAACATTGTGTGTCAAATATACTTAAATAAAAATAAATAAGTAATAAGAAAAATAGTATATTAAATTCAGTGTGTAGACAAGCATAAGAAACAAACAAAACAATGTACTTTGAAGAATGAACCAACAGGTCCCTGTCCAAAATTGTCTATCTAAAAAATGCTGTGGCCAAAGACTTAACAATTTCTGGAAGAAACACAAAAACGATTTTAGCATTTTAAAAACCCATGTTTCTTATAATACTATGGTTGCTAAGCTATAATAAATATGTAATAAATAACTTTCCAAAAAAAAGAAAGCTTTTGTACTGTTGGCCATTGTTTTATGGGTATAAGGAAAGATCATGCTGGAGAACAGAGTCAACGGTGGTTAAGTTGGGCAAAGAAATAGGGAGTTCCTTACGTGAGTTCAAGGATCAAGCCTCTCTTGAAGCAATATTAATTATACAAGCATTTATTTTGAAGAATCAATAAATCGCTTTTATTATTTCAGCCAAACTCAGAGAACTTTTTGTGACTTGCAACTTAAAATATACTAATACATTAATATTAATATCTAGCAACAATTACTTATTAATAATTTAAAAAAGAAAGCAAAGGACAATCAAAGATATAACACTGAACAATATGTCAGGGAACCTGAGTTATAATCCCTTTTTTTCACATAACAAACTGTTAGATTTTTCTGGGCTTTTTATCTTTTAAGCAGTAACATAGGACTGAAATTCTGTCCTGTAGTTTTTGAAGCTCAAATGACATAACATATATAAAAAAGACTTTATAATATCTAAAGGGTTACAAAGTTCAATTGAATATAGTGTCAATGCTAATGAAAGACTAACGCAAACGTCTTAAAAGCACATAGACCGTTTGGATTTGTCTGACCACTTATCATACTTAATGTGCATGCAGTGAAGGGCAAATTTAGTCCATGTCTCCATTGACAAGAAAAAAATGAAAATCAGGCCAGTTCCCCAGATTATTCAAATAGCAAATTCACCTGCTCAGGGACTGACCTGATTCCCTTCACTTCACTGGTCAGTTACCTCCTCTAAGTGTGTTGCTGTATGAGTAGAGATGCCTTATCACTATGTCCTGTACAAAGAAGATGGGGAGGCACAGCCCTTTCTCTTCTCTTGACCTTCACCCTTTCTGGGTTGCCAGACTCATGACGGTCTATTGCCAATCCCACACAACCTTCACATATAAATAGAGGCTGAAAGAAAACATGAAAACCAACTAAGATAAAAAAAAAATCTGGTATTGAATCCCAGAAAATTTTAAAACTGCCTGGACACAGTATGTGTTTAGGACCATGGACGCAAAATTCACCAGGGGTGGTTATTAAATTCCTTCATTCAGGCTCCACACCTTAGACTCCTCTTCAGTAGGCGTGAAACAGAGCCCATGAACCCGTAATTTTAGTAAATCTCCCGAATGGCTTTTAAGTATATGAAAGTTTGAGAAACATTAACACAAATTGGGTCTTATGCTTTTCCACCCCTTTCTAGCTATTCTAGCTAATTATCTGATCTTTATCACTGATTCTGAAGTTGATTATATCACAGAGTTTTTGGGGAGTCAGAAAATAGTCTTAAGAGATAGTTTAGTTTCCCATCACAGTGAACTTTTATATTGGTAACAGGGGCTCAACTGTAATGACCAGGGGGGCAAATAAACAAGCACTTGAAGCTGTATGTTAAATTGATATTTTCTATAGGAGACCTAGCCTAACCTGTATTTATGCAGGGGATGTTGAGCGAATGAACACATTTAGTGATAATATACTCTTCGCTATTTGAAAACAACAAACATAATCACATTAATTCTGTTTTTAAAATAGCAGATCCCAGTTACTTTGCCTGTGAGGTTACTCATCCAAAATTTCTGTGGGAATTTTTAGCACAGACATATTGTGCATGCGTGGCACCAGGTTATTTTGGCACAATCACATCAGATTAAAGATCCGCCGAGACATCCTGTAAGTCTAGATAAAACAGCTCCCAATAAGTGCAACTGTCAATGACAGAGCTCCAAATGCTGGGAGTCTGCAGAACAGCGGGAACTTATATAACAGTCTACCTACAACTAGTATTTTGGCAAATCACTACAGATACCAAAGAATGTATCCAAACACTGTAAACTAGCTGTGTAGTGGTAAGAGAGAAACATGGAACAAAACAGAAATATAATCACCTAAATCAGAAATATTGCAGCTTCCACATACAGTCATTCTAAGAGAAAGATGGAAGAAATGAAGGAAAGAAGGGGAGAAGAAAGGAAGGAAGGAAGGAAGGAAGGAAGGAAGGAAGGAAGGAAGGAAGGAAGGAAGGAAGGACAAATTCCAAGTTTAAAATAATATTATTTTTCAATATTCAAGTGAATGTATGGAAGTAATTTAATTGTATCCACAGGAACAAACTTTGATTTGAGCTAAAAAAAAAAAAAAAAAGCTATAAAATACATACTTCACCAATATCCAACAGTATTTGTACCTGATTCAAACCCTTTGAATCTTACAAAGAAATTCAAGTACTGTATAACAAATTTGATGTCTAGAAGAGTGAGAATTAATTTCATAATAAGGAGCAATGGTTTCATCTTATTTCCTCAGAGCTCCCAGGACTAGAGCATAATTAAGCCCATCTGCAAATAGAGCTACTCTGACCAGTTCCAGTCATTTTACCTGCAAGTGCGGGCCCAGCTCCTGAGACACTCTCTCTGCTGCCAAACTGGGAGGGGGGTGGGAAGGGAGAGAGGGAAGGACAGGAATAGAAGTGCAAATTAACAAAGGTTTCATCAAAACTAGTTTAGATGTAGTTAATTCAGCAAGCACCTGTCAGAACCTGTGGTAAGAAGACAGAGTGAGATACTGTCTCTATTATTAAGAAATTTCAATCTAGTGATGGGATTCTCCTTTCTGTGCTCCACTGTAAGATGACTTCACTCCAATCCTTTGTATGCTGAGATTTGGAGGAGGTTTTTCTTTGATAATCTTCTGTTTTCCAAGCTTTTGCTTTTATCATTGTTTTTATCATCTTAAGAAATGCTTCTTTTCACCTTTCCATATATATACATATATATAAAATACATATTAAATACATATATTTAAAGAGAAGTTATCCCCCAGTGTCTTTATTACTTAATCTTTCATTGTAGTCTGACTTCTGCTCCCACCATTTCATTGAAATCACTTTTGCCAACGTCCTCAACTACCTCGTTAATGATAAATTTTTAGTGTTTATTGGAATAAACCTTGATGGTACATTTTATACCACTGATTAATTCATTAATTCAACATTTTTTGAGTGTCCGTGAGGGTGCAGACATTGCTCCCAGTGCTGGGGATGCAGCTGTGAACAAGTCAGGCAGGTTCCTTACTATAATGAAGCTGATGTTTTAAGTGAATACTCAGTTTGGTTAGTCATAAAATTCCTTTGCTTCAGTGAAACCTTTCTGTTGGTTCTTCTACCTCTCTGACTTTCCCTTTCAGTTTCTTTTATATTAACCTGCTTATCCTATCAATGCCTTAAACATTGATATTCTTTATAAGGTTTTGCCATCGGACTCTTGATTCTATCTTCTGTTCTCTCCTAATGTGATTTCATCCACTCTACTATCATTTGCTGATCCTGACTAAATGTCTATTTCAGCTCTGAAATTTTCTTGAGCTTCATTCAGACTCTCATATCTCAGATGGAAAGCTCTACTCGCATGCCTGGAAGAACCTCCAAATTAATCTACCCAAAGCTTAACCCCTTGTATTCCTTTGCCTCCAATCAATACCTTCTCCTGTGTTCTTTATCATATCTGGTGATGTCATTAATCATTCCAACCTATGCTAAAAATCTTAGAAACAGCCTCAACTCTTTTCTTTCCCTTGGCTGTTTTCTACATACAATTAATCACCAGAAGGAGCAAATTTACAGTGTAGCATTCCTCGGATTCTTCTTTACTTCTGTATTCATCATCTCTCTCTCTCATAGCCTGAGTAAAATTTGAACATCTCTAGCCTGGACGCTGGCATCATCTTGTTAATGGGGTGATTGCCTCAAATTCATCTTCCTTACAGCATCTGGTTTAATTTCTCTGCTTAAAACTCTTGAATACTACATACCAACAAAAATTCAAGTGAACAATTCTTGACACACAGTAAGTATGTAGCAAATTATTGTTGAACTGGACTTATCTAAACCAGAGTAAATCATTTCTCCCTATAACCTATACAGAGAGCATGTACGCCTAGAGAGTAAAACAATAAAATGACAAAAGGTGGTACATCATTACTAAATAACCATTTTAGTGCTGCCTGCAAGCTCTGAGGATCAAATTCTAGGAGGAACCAAGAGCAACATTACATGAGTTTATTCAGTCAGAGTCCCAAAGCGTGCAAATTTGCCTCAGGATATAATTTATTCATTGGGAAATGCTAGCCAAATTCATGATGTTTTGCTATCAGACCAGAAGTATATTACTTAAAAACAAAATAGGTTGGGATTTTCCTAAGCTTATTTTAAAGAGACACATGGTTCTACAGGCAGTATATTTCGTCAATTAAGATAAGAAGATTTGGAATCACTTCTGCACATAAAATGTTCCCAAATAAAATATTCATTCATTTACATTCTAGAACATAAATGATTATTTTAAAAATATGACTAGTACGTGGAGTGCCCAGCTACTTAATATCACAAACCTATTCTTTATACATAAACATCAGCAATAACAAAATCAAAGCATTCATTAAATACTTTAAATCAAAGCTTATTTGGGGTTTCTCATTTCTGAGCTACTTAGCCAGTCCCCTCATTCTTTTATACTAAAAACCAAGTTAGATGTTTACAGAAATCACCCTTCCATTTGTCCATAGGTTCATGTTACTATTATTCTTCAGATTAATACCTTCTTCTTCTAATGGTAATTTTTGTATAAGTAGGTTGTTATTTTTTAATGTAGCACCTAAATAGTGAAATTGTGGTATTGGTATATTGTCATTCTGATGATGTTGTCAATAATTGATGTATACAATTTGAAAGTATAAATGATGTGTCATCAGAAAAACCAATAACGGTATCTAACACATCAGTCACCAAATTGTCAGAGCTAACTATTGCCGTATTGAATTTTAAAGGTCATTCAATAAGCCATGTCCCTTGCCTTCAACATGTTAATATTACCTTCCAGAGCAACAATGTCACCTGCACTTCAGAGGAGGCCAACTCATGCCTATCATGAGGTAGAAATGATCTAGGGTTGTCTACTCAGTGAGGCATCCTGAATAAACATCCTTTTTGGTATACGTGCAGCATGAAAAATTCTAATATTTAATGGGGTCAGGTTTTCTTCCCATTTCACATTAACCTATATTAATGAAAATCTTTTTAGAGGAATCCTATGAACATTTGTCTTCTTATTTAAGCATACACATACATATATGTACATATGTCTTAAGCATATATACCTCTTTTATTTAGACATATTACATATGTCTATTACATATTACATATGTCTTAAGCCATATGTACATATATGTATATGTACATATATTTCAAGAATATGAATTTTTAATGTAGAGAAACACAGCCAACACAGATTTTACAACATGGATGTTTTACAACATCTGAATTCAGGTCCATAATTATTGATTTTTTTTTCTGATTATGTAATTTCTTTGAAGAAAAAATAGAAAGTACATATTATTAGAAAATCTTTATTGTAGGTATGACTCTATCTTCTAGAAACTTGATATCCAGAAGACAGTTGAATGGCTAACATATGGATTTCATGTTATCGCTTCTTTGCAAAGTTCAAAAAAACTCAGTTTCAATTTCTAAAGCACTGCTGGAATTAAGAGAGTATATAACACTCTCTTTAAAGTTTAAGTTTAAAAACATAGTATTAATTTAATATTTCTTCACTAAAAATAGCACCTCTTACTTGCTGACCTAATGCAAGATCTTGAGATCAAGATTTTCCTTTCAATTTAGTTAGGAGTCGCAGCGTTGGAAAGGGAATGCCCTCACTGCTTTAGAATCTACCCTAAACCACAGAAAGGGTTAATACTAGAGCAAAGATTGCACTCAGACACTCCTACTTACACTGTGGTGTTCATTACCAAAAGCTGCGGTGTTCTCTTCAGTTCTAAATACTGTCATTTTCTTACATCCCCTTTAGGAAAAGGCTGGGCCCCACGGTGTGAAAAAGCTGCATCTGTTCAATACTGCTGGCACCTCCCCTCTTGTTAGGTTCATGCGACAGGCTCGGTTGAATATTTATCTGTGACTAATAGAGACCTTTCTTCTAGACTCCAATTGACTCAGTGCATTTTGAAAAGGCAGTCATATTGACATCCCAGTTACCACCTCTGAGACTGCGTCTCAAGCTGGAAATAAAAGTGTCTGCTGCTCTATTCATGTTAGAGACACCTGTATAGAAAAAGCTATCAAATAAGCAAAGGACTTCGATTGCTAAGCTTTTTTTCAGACTTACGTAACTCATTTCAATCTTATTTCTCATTACTCCCCTGATAAAGCATAATAGAAGCATTCTCTCACCCATACACACTCTGCTTCAGTGCTCCTAAAAGTTGCTCAAGGTTTTTCTCTGTTGGAGATACTCTTGTCCTTATGTTTATAGGCTACAGGTTCTTCAAGGCCCAAATTAACTGTCATTCCATCCACAATGCCTTTCCTAAGCTCTGTCCATGGTAGAAGACACTATCTGTCTTCTGGAATCCACAGAACTTGATCTTTACTTGTGTTATGGGATTAACTATTTAATACCTTGCTCAACCACTTTAAGTTACACCATCATCACAACAGAAAACCTGTGTTTAACTTTCTCTGGAAGTAGTACATAGTACTAAGTACTTCATATTATTTCATTTTACCCTTACAGCCACTCTGTGCGACTTTCATTTTCCCCATTCCTAAAAAAGGAAGGAATTAAGATGTAAAACATTTAAGTATCTTTCCCACAAATGCTTTGTTACCCAATGGCACAGTAAGAATTCAGAGCACAGTCTCTGAACTACTATACCATCTGCCTCTATCTTGCAAAGAATAGGAATTAAATAAACTTCCTACATTTTTTGATTAATTTCATAAAGGCTAAGTATTTTAAAAATCACTTTAATTTCTTTGGGCAAATTTTCAGGATTTCATCATGTAATTAGCCAAAAACTTTTTCTGTATTTAATATGAAATAATGGTTTTCAAAGGCCAATTGCATTAGAATCACAGAGCATTAGCTAAATTTCAGATTCCGGGCAACTTCCTACTTGTACAGAATCAATTGCCCATGGGAATGTGGGTTTACAAGCTTCCCAAATGAATCTTATACACTTTAAATTTTGTGAAGCTCTGGTTAAAACAAAATGTAGGGTATCTTTTTCTCTATCTATTGTGATGGGAGTTGACTTTTTGTGGTCAACTGGTCAAAATAATGACTTTTTTCCTGATTAACCTGTAACTTTTTAATCAAGAGGGTTTTTTTTTTCTATTTAACTCTTCATTTATTCAACATTTATCCAGTACCTGTATGTGCAAGGCACTCTAATAAGGATGGAGAATTCAAGGTGAATAAAATATGACCTCTGCCTGGGAGGCGATGTAGCAGCCAAGCACAGGAACAAGGATGCTGCACCCTATTAGAAGCCAAGAGAAGGAAAACATCATGGCAGGTGAAGTCAAGAAAATCTTGCAAGACAAGAACATTACCAGTAGAAGAAATAGCATGTGCAAAGGAACTGAGGCATGACATAGTGTGCTCAGATTAAGGAAAGTGCAAGTAGAAGTTAGGACCTACACTTTTTGGAGCAATTTCAAACACATTCTTTTTATTCCCCATTGAAATTGAAAACACAGTTTTAACTCTCCTGCATGATAGTCCTAATAAGTCCTTTATAGTCCTCTTTTTTCTTATGTGTGTTTTTTTTTAACATACCCTTTTTGCAAATTGCTCTTCAGATTGTCCCTTTCTCTCAACCTAGCTGGATCAAGACTGCACATATTTTATAAGGTTGACAGGATTTAAGAAGACTTCATGGACACATTATGCTTATTTGTTGTAAGTTAATGGCCCTATACTATATGGCTGATTCGCAGATATCAAGCAAAGTAAAAGCCTGTTTGAAAGCAAAAAATAAAATAAAATAAAATAAAATAAAATAATTCAAGTTCTATATCAAGAAAGTGAAATGATTTAGATAATCTCTGAGACTGTTCTTAATTCTTTAGTTCTATGATTATTGTATCAGCTTTAGGATTTATTTAGGATCAAAGACAATATAATCACCTCTGTTAATCCGTGAGAACAACAACAACAACAAAAACATGGAAAGTATAGATATAAAAATCTCCAGAATAATCTTAAAATCAATTTTAATCTATTTCTCAGACAACCTTTTACCAAAACCTTTGAGAAGAAAAATTGACAAATTTTTGTTTCATCTCTTCCCTTCCTCCTTACCACTACAGGATAGATACGTTAAGATAAAGTGAAATGCCAAGAAAATGGTGGCAGAGAGGTATAGTTGCAGTAAAAGAAATTGGTCCTCTAAATACCAGGCACTGATAATGAATAATCAATAGTAGATTTCTTTCATGCATCATATCAGAGGACCTACAATTTGCTAAGACAGTGATTCACTGTCTTATTGATGTGCATCAAAATTACCTGGGGAGCTAGTTTAAAATGCAAATGACCAACCCCCAGAGATTCCATGTAATAAATCTGGGGAAAGAGGGACTTGAGCATCTATGAGTTTGTCAAGTTCTGCAGGTGATTATATTGTAAAGCAAAATTTAAGAGTCACTCTGCTAGGAAAGTATAATGATCAGTAATAGCAGATTCCATAAATTTTAGCTAATCAGCACATGTGCAAAATTAGATAAGGACAGAAGCTCAGTCATCTGATTTTTACAGACTCACCAGACTAAACTAGTGAATTGCTTGAGTTTTGTTTTTATTTAATAAGTTTTCACCTAATTATTTAGTTATATCATGATATTTAACTTTCTAACTTTGTTCTGTGGAGATCTATTATGACTTTGGAAAATCTTGTAATGTAGGAAAAAACCTTTTGCTTTCTTTCTCTCTAGGTTTGTAGTCCATATTTTCTAAATAGGCCACCCTTCATACAAGAAATGAAAGGGAGGAGTAGGTGCAGGCTTTTAGATGTTTCCTGAGCTATAAAAAGAAAACACAGCATCACATCTTCCTTGGGGATCATAATGAATTTTTAAATGGCACCTAACCATTGATCAGCTGTCTCAAAGATTTCAGCAGGGACAGAAGCCTGTGTGAGAAGAATCATCAGTATTGATAAGTCCCTTATGTTCAGCAAGAGGAGAATTGCGATTTTCAGTTTGCACATTACCATGATGTGTATTGAACATCTGAGCAATGAAGTGAAGCAAATTGTACATACTCAGCATGCTTGCCACCAGGTATGTGTAATCCTGCAAGGTATATAACTGGGGAGAGTTTAAAATAGAATCCCAGAGCAACCCAAATAAACAACTAAATGCCAATTTTCTTAAGCATGGCAAAAGTACATCCCTCGGTGATACACTTGAGTTTGTTTCCAAGGGAATTTTCCAAAAACCAGTCTACTTTTGCCGAGATATCAACATGTTTTTACTAATATGGAAGCCTGGAATTAAGAACAAAAACAATCTGTTTTGAAAAGGAAACATGGTAAGGGATGAAGAAAGAATATTATGTTGAACAGGATTGCATGTCTTTTGCCTTTCCATAAAAACTTTAGAATCAGTTTATCAACATTGACAAAACAATTCCTTGGAAATTAGATTGGGATTGCATTGAATCTGTAGATCAAGTTGGAAAAAGCTGACATCTTAACTATATTGAGTCTTCCAATCCATTAAGATGGAATATCTATCCATTCCTTTATACCATCTTTAATTTCTCTTGGCAGTGTTTTGCAGTTTTCCCTATACAGATTTTGTGTATATTTTGTTAGATTTATGCCTAAGTGTTTGGTTTTTTGATGTTATTATAAATGTTTTTTTTTAATTCCAGTTTTTCATTATGGTACCTAGGAAAGCGATTGATTTTTATATATTGACCTTATATCTGCTACTCAGCATACTCTAGCAGGCTTAGCTTTAGTAGATTATTTTGAAGATTCATTGGTATTTGCTACATGACAATCATTGCATCTGTAAATAAAAATAGTTTTATTTCCTTCTACCTATTCTGTATACCTTTTGTTTCTTTTTCTTGTCTTGTTGCACTAGCTAGAACTTCCAGTATAACGTCAAATAGAAGTGATGAGAGAGGACATTCTTGCCCATGTACTTTTAATGTTATGAGTGACATTGTTTCAATTCTGATGTAGTATTTATGATACAGTTGATTATGTGTATCATGTTCTATTTACAAGAAATACAACAAATTTTTCTTTTATTATTTCATTTGCATTTTGAGAAATTTTCTGGTAAGTTTAGTAATTATCTTTTTATCTACTATAGTGCCCTTAATTCTAATTTTTCTTAAAAAATCTTTCACTATCTAGTTTGTCAGGTTTTTGTTTTGTTTTGTTTTGTTTTTTATGGAGGCTCTACACCCATCTTGGAATCCAGTGCAGGGCTTGGACTCGCAACCCTGAGATCAAGACCTGAGCTGAGATCAAGAGTTGGACACTTAAACGACCAAGCCACCCAGGTGCCCCTAGTCTCTCAGTTTTACATGGTAGTCATTGACACTCACACATGCAATAGTCAATTACCTTTTTCAGATTTTGCACTTCTTTCTCTCTCCTTCCATTTTTAATGGAATTCTTTCTGTATAGAATGTTTATGTTTAAATATTATCCTCTCACTCATTACCCTACTCTTGTGGTAGTCTGTGATTTTCAATCAAATGTATGAAAGCATTATAAATTCATTTACCAAGGAACCCTCAGTATGTCTTGGTTTCATGAAGTCATCCTGTGGTAGATTCCTCACAAATGACTCACCCATACAATAGACCCTGGTTTCTTGCACAGTTGAAACTGTTTTTCTATAACAACTTGGCTGAATAGAAAAACCTTGCTTAACTTGTCTCTCTCTCTTTTTAAAGATTTTATTTATTTATTTGACAAAGAGAGCAAGCAGGCACAAGCAGGGGAAGCAACAGAGGGAGAAGGAGAAGCAGGCTCTTCACTGAGCAGGGAGCCCGAGGCAGGGCTCGATCCCAGAATCCTGAGATCAGGACCTGAGCCAAAGATAGATGCCCAATGGACTGAGCTGCCTAAGCACCCCTTAACTTGTCTCTTATTGAACATTTTGAAAGTGTTGCTCCTCTGTTGCTTTGTGTTATATATTGCTCTTGAGAGGTTGATGTTAGACTAATATACTTCCCATTATTGATAATTTCATTATTTTGTTTGGAGGAACTGATGATTTTTCTTTTCCCTAAAAGTAGATAGTTTTCCTAACATATTTCTCCAAATTATTTGTTTTGGACTATTTTCACAGGTACAAGGTAGTCCTTTTCAAAATGTAGATTTAAACTACTTTTTTATTTCTGGATAGTTCTCTTGGTTTACGGATTCCAATGTTCATTTCTGTTCTGTTTATTTTTTTTTTGCAGTGACTCTAATCATATTAAGGGCAGATTTTTTTTTCCTTGCCTACCTGGCATTTAATCCACTTTCCTCTTAAACTTTTTACTCTTAAAAAAAATTCCACATGTACTCCCTTGGTTGTTTTCCTGCTTTTCTTCAAAGTCCCTTATTAAGTTTTTATTCCAATCTATATTCCCCTGATAACTTCTAATTTCTTCTTTGTTTCGTGGTTCCTTTTTTTTCTTCAACTTCTTTTCTGAGTTAGACTTTCATTGAATTTTTTCCTGTGTTGTGTTCTTTTTTGTCACTTTTTTAACTTTCTGGTTTAATGCATTTCTAGAAATATAACTAAATGCTTGTTTAAGACTATGTATAAAATTTAGAGTGTTTGACACAGTCTTCTTCTGCTTCTTTTTTGAATTTTGGAAAAAATGTTTATCACAAGAAATATTTTAATTTGAATTTTCTGTTTACTTTTTGGGGTAATTTTGTGTTGATTTTGGTTGATTTTTTTTTAAACCCTTAGCATTTTGTTGATAATCTCCTAGCTAAAGAATGCCCTTTTTTACCAGTATGGTAGAGTGAATTTTTAAAAATTGGTTTTGGGGCACCTGGGTGGCTCAGTCATTAAAGCATCTGCCTTCAGCTTAGGTCATGATCCCAGGGTCCTGGGATTAAGTCATGCATTGGGCTCCCTGCTCAACAGGGAACCTGCTTCTCCCTCTGCCTCTGCCTCTTTCTCTGTCTCTCTTGAATAAATAAATAAAATCTTAAAAAAAAAATCAGTTGTGTCATTATAGTAGTGATGGTGTCAGGAAGAAGGGATGAATGGTATCTCACTTTTATCTTTCATTTCTATAGGATCCTTAGCTTTCAATTCTGTCCTTTCTTTTTCTTTCTCTATTTCAAAGATCATCCCCATAAGAAGCAATGCTTCCCAAACGTTAATTCCTCCATTTCTGCCTACTTTCAAGCCCCACTCTTGTAGCTGGTGCTGGGAACTACCAATTCTTGACTGGTTTCTGGTACTTTGGTAGATACTGTTGTAATTTCTTCCTGGAAGTGATTTATCTATGTTTTAGCTATATGTTCTGTTCTACTCTTCTTTTTTCACAGAATCTCTTAAGTTCTCCCTCCTTCACTCTTTGTACCTGTAGACTTTCACCAGTCATGAGAGCTTGTTGGAAGTTAGTTTTTACTTCTCTATTTATAAGAATTAGAAGCTTATGGCATTTGTGTCCCCTAGTAAGGTCTAAAATATGAACGGTGGTAATTTTATCTTTGTTTTTTGTTTACTTATGTCATTTTATTTGTCATCGTTGATCTTGTGGGTTGTTTCAGAAGGTTGTAGGAAGAGATTCAGATTTAAGGAGTCTGAATTATCCTCCATTATCCTCCATACCTGTTCACTTTCTCAGGGAAGGTTATAAGAAAGAAAGGTCAGTTTTAGAAGCTGAGCAGAGGCGCTGCTGCAGGCCTTTAAGAGTTGAATTAGGGATGGGGCAGTAATTGTTCCAGTAAGAGAAGTGACTCACAACAAGGAAATGGCAGCGGAATTTCAAAGCTGAGGATAGACTGAGGTTACACTCAAGGTGATAAGGACTAATTATCAATTTCTTGAATAAATTGGGTATTCATGAAAGAATTGTTACATATGGACTAAATTTTCAATTCATTAATAGCAAAATAATCAGTTTATGGAACAAGACAGCCTCCTACTAATGCGCAATAAGGATTCCATTTGTCACTGACCTTTGGGGAAATTCTAAACGAAGCACTGTTGAAAAGGGTTGTAATACCATAATATCATCATCACTTGATTAACTATGCCAAATTTCACTTGATATTCTCACTTTTAACAGATTTGTTTTGATTCAATTAATTTGGCTTAATTGAATTGAATTGATTTAATTTTTGTTTATAATTCAATGATTATAGCACTTCAAGACATAAGGCATGATGGAGCTTTGCTATGGTAAAAGTAAGCTGATTTGGATTGAACAGGAATTAATATAAACTGCCACCAATATGAATCACTTGGAGAATTAAAATAACCAACTAGAGTTATTGTGAGGATTACAAAATTAATAAGCATAAAATGCTTGGAATAGTATCTAGCACATTGTAACTACTTAATAAATATTAGCTATTGTTGGGACATAAGCTGTACTAACCTTGATTTTGTTTACACAGCTCTTCTTCTTCTTTTTTTTTTTTTAAAGATTTTCTTTATTTATTCGACAGAGATAGAGACAGCCAGCGAGAGAGGGAACACAAGCAGTGGGAGTGGGAGAGGAAGAAGCAGGCTCCCAGCAGAGGAGCCCGACGTGGGGCTCGATCCCAGAACTCCAGGATCACGCCCTGAGCCGAAGGCAAACGCTTAACTGCTGTGCCACCCAGGCGCCCCTACACAGCTCTTCTTTTGGACACAGGTAATAGCTCAGATGAGGGTAAAAATTATATTTATAGGTCACCTCTTTCTTGTGGTCAAGAATGCCAAAAATATTTCCTGAAACTGCTCCATATTTAGAATCTAACTTCTAAAACAAAGAGATGTTTCTTGAAGCATTTGTGCTTTTTTAGAAATAGGGAACCTATTTTGAACATAGATTATGGCAATGAAAAATATAAACATTTACTAGAAAAGAGAAACACACAAACGCTTCTAAATCGTATGCCATTTCATAATTCTTTACTTGACTTTTATAGTGGTATGTTCCTTAGCCCACTGAATTAATTATTGAGACTTTCTTTGTTCTGTGATATGATCATAAATACAAAAAGGTTTCCTTGGGTAAATAATCAAATTTTCATGGCTAGTTAAATCATTCAATCTTGGATCTTTGCCATTTATACCCTGTCAGGACTTAATGCTTTGTTAAAAGTTCTTGTGTGGTACACTCACACCCACCCACAGACACACACATGCACACACACACATGCACACCACTCTTGGAAGGGGCCAAGTGCAATAAGTAATCTGAATCTTGGGCTATAATGTGTTTAATGAGATTCACTCAGTGACTCTGATAATATCACCAGAAGATGTGAAAAAAAGTAGGAGAGAAGCTTGGGCATTAGATTCTTTTTCTCCTCCCTCTTACCTCCTGCCTAGTAAGCCAAAAGGATTAAATGAGCCTAAATGCCCATTAAAGGATGTTGAGTAGAATAGAAACTGGACATAATCGGAGGAGATAAAATCAATGGACAAAATTGGAAACTTTGAACTCTGAGAGACCTCAGAAGCTGTGTTTAACATAAAAGCCTTTGGGCCAAATTTGACTCCAATATACTCCAGTTAGAGATACACATTTCATATAAGTTCCTACTTGAAAAGAACTGCTGCCTTTTAAATGTCTTGGGAGAAGATGTTTAGAAACAGAGGTAGAAGTAAGGAATAACTAGGAGAAAGATAAAGAAGGAAGACAGTTCTCTTGTCCATAGTCTGGATTGGGACCCCATCTCTATTCCTGTCTAGAACAGGATGCCGGCTACCGGGAGGCAATGCCCTGTTCTTTAGATTACACATAAGTTTGTGTATAAACCCTTGAGGGAGCACCAAGTACTAAGAACATTTTTTTGGTACCTTAGAGTCTTGGGTAAGCTTGTGCTACTCATAGAGAAATTAAAATACCACCCTCCACTTTCTACCTCCATGAAACCCCAAGAAACTAATCCATGAATATCCAAATCTGCTTCCTTTGCTGGCAGGAGAAAGCAAGAAGTTGTATCAGACAGAGATGAGCACAGCAGACTGCATATGGAGGCTCCTTTTCATTACTTGCATCACTGGCCGTAGTTCACACATTTCTAGGTGCTTCCTAACATCCATGAGTGATATAGAGCTTAATGACAGGGGATAAATGGTAATAAATATCAAAAAGAAGTTGGAAATTCTGTGTGATATTATGAGCTAAAGGCTTTGGTACTTACTGCTCGGTGGGTGATGGGGTGCTAAATATGCATAAGTTCAAATCATCATCCTGTGCAAAATACAAATAAAAGAAAATGCTTGCAATGAGAAACAAAACTTAATAGATCATGTATTTGGCAAACAAACCAGATTTGTGACAAAAATACGAATATACAAATGCATGTTCAGTAAAACCTTGTTATAATGTTACCATAAGAAATTATTAGCTGAATTTCAAATTCCACTTTAAAAAATATAATACGAGATCTATTTTGATTTAAGGGATTTTTAACTATAGAACATACAGTCAGTTCCTTATAGGACAATATAGCTCACATCACAAGGTCAATTTAAGCCTTGAGTTCGGGGGTAAAGCACATAAGAATATTGCTGAATGTCCTCAATCACCACTTCCTTGCACTTTGGGGGAAAAAAAATCAGAGGAGGAGGTGGGTGGGAACAGATGCTACTTAAGTAGAATTCCACTTGGGTTATTTTAAGATGTAAATCCTCTTCAATCTGAATTTATGATTAATTTTCTATTCATGTGGTGTGATATTGTTGTAGTTGAGAAACAGAAGTTTGGCCAACAAATGTTCAGAATAAGCTATATATTCTTTTTGACTATGCCATTAGTTAAATGGCTTTTGATAAATTGCCCAACTTTGCTAAGCCTCACTTTCCTCATTTAAGATGGAGGTACTTCCTGCTTCAGTTCCTTACTGTAGCATCCCAAGATTCAAAAGGTACCCACTATACATTTGAACTTTCATCGAAACACTTTGTTTAAAGTCTTAGTAATAAAAAGTAAAATGTGAAGGGCAAAGTTATTCCAACTACCATAAAAATAATTACTGAGTTAATTAATTAGGACACATAATCATGTGTTGAGAAAAGCGATTTGCTTTTATTAGGAGTATTAGGAGGTCATAGAGCTAACTAGGTTTGAGTCACTAACACAAAATAATAATTTCCAAAAGGTCAATGAAGTTCAAATATGAAAATAGAGTTCTACATAAGTCTGTAGGAAATAGGAAAAAGGACCAATTTAAAGGCTACATGATAAAGAATATTTAAAAAACTAAAATTATGAAAAAAGTGTGAAAAAAGTGTGAAAGTGTGAAAAGTCTATAATATTGAACCTATTTATTAAGCCTTGAATATATTTATGCTACTGACAAGATTCTTGAGAAATACATAGAGTGTATAACAGAAATACTGTAGATACACCAGATGGGAAAAAGCTCAAAAACAAAATCAGTTGAGTGGAATCATATATATCTAACTACGAGCCAATGAAAGGTCTATCCTGGTAGATGACTATGGAAATAGAGGCACACTTGGATTAGGGGCCCTGAGAGGTTTGCAATTGTATCTGGACCTGGCTATTAGATGTATGATACCCTATAATTAAAGGGATGCAGATAGAGTGAGAAATGATAGTTAATTTGCACCGGGTGAGGTAAAAGAAAATGATCTCATTTGGGATGTTTAGATTTTAAGTTTGGGGTACGAAACACAAGTGAGAATATATGAAAAGTATTTGGAAATTCAACAGGTAGCCCTCTTAAGTGTGTTTTCATACACTGGACTTGATGATACAAGCTGTTTTTTTTTTTTTTTTAAGATTTATTTATTTATTTTAGAGAGAGAGAGAGAAAGCAGGAGCTGGAGGAGTTGAGGGAGAGGGATAGAGAATTTCAGACTCTGTGCTCAGTGCAGAGCCTGACACGGGCCCCATTTCACCACCCTGAGATCATGACCTGGGCAGAAACCAAGAATCAGATGCCTAATGGACTGCTCAGGCACCCCAGTGATACAAGTTCTTTATAAAGAAAAGCAAAATGTTTCATCAGCTCTTGGTATCAGCTCTTAATTTGGCATGTTCAAATTCTGCAGCTACTTTGTATCAAGAGCCCTGCATTCTCTAGGCACAATATGAAACATTCAATTTAACTTTTTCACCTTTCCAAGGCTGTTCTTCCTGCTTGGAAGGCTCTTTCTTTTGCATACCCCCTTTCAAAACAACAACAAATTGTATATATAAGGCATGAATTTCAGTGTACAAATTTCTGTCTCTAAGAATTATATTTTATTTCTATAGTTCTACTTATTTTTTATTTCAAGCCCCTATTCTAAAAACTATATGACATTTAATTTCAGGGTCCCACCCCCTAACCTGGGACTGTGTGTCAATTTTTGGAGTTAACACACAGTACAAAGGCATAAGGGAGGAGGTAGGGTTGATAATCTAGTTATTGCCTGAAAGAAATCATACAACTGAATCATAGGATAAAACTAAACTTAAGAAAAATGCATATTAAACAGGTTACAGTAAAAACATATTTTTACTCCAAAAGTGTTGTTTTACAGCTGGTAACAGAAAAGAGAGGATTACTAAACTTAGCTACATTGGCATATAAATAAAAACGCAGCCTAGAGACCAAAATAGATCTAACCAGAGAGCTTTGTGTATATTTTCCTGATGTTGGAAATAAGTGCAAATTTCAATTTACATTGTCCAATATGCATTTCAGAAATTTGAGTCACCCTGTTTCCACCACTATATTTTCATGGGTTCTGTTTTTACCCTTAAGCTGAATGCATGTAATGTTTGCCACATTAGTTAATGTGTTTATTCATATTAATTTATGTGACAGTATGTATGTACATGATACATATATATACATATATATGAGATATTTGATCCATCTCTGTGTGTGTGTGTGTGTGTGTGTATATATATATATATATATATATATATATATATATATATATAATCACAGGCATCTATTCCAAGGATGAGTGAAAGCTGTACATTCTGCAAAGACAGATGAGAACACAGGAGAATCAATGAAACTTGAGCTCTATATTTAGCTAAGATGCATTTAATTTTCTCAAGATGACATATAAACTAACACATTCCAAATTTTTGATGAATGACAATTATATGCATTTTCTTTTATAAGTTATAGCTGACAATATTTGCTTCTTTAAATCATAAATACAAACACCACATATGTTTCTTATAGAGTAACAAATATAGTGTTGTTGATCTCTACATCTTTGTAATTTTTCCCCTTGAATTCTGAGAGAAAACTTTATTCTATCTAAAAATCCAAACTATAAGTCCTCCTCCCATTTTATAACACCATACAAAGATAAACTATTTCATGAAGATTCTCACATTGTTCTAACAGATTCTAAAGTGCATTCAGAATTTAATATTAAAGTATCATTAATACCTTATTTATTTATATTATTTATTTAATATGTGCTTTTAACCATATTTTATTATAATTGTCAACATCAGAAAATAAATTTATCCAGCCTTTCCCTGATTAAGGCACAATTTTCACAAGTGAATTAGTATCAGGAATGGATTTTTGAAAAGGGAAGAATATGTGGCAATGAAAAGATTTGAGAAGACTACTTTAGCAATGATATGTAAAATGTTTTAGAATGTAGTGATATTGGTGGCATACCTATTACTAAAACAGTATAGTTTAACTACAAGGTGACAATATACTAAGCTCAGTTGATTGTGATAGAATATAAAGCAAAGGAGAGCCAATGAAAATCTGAACAACTGAATAAGACAGTAAGAACAAAATACGACAACTGTTCATTAGTCCTTTAATATTGACATGTTTCTTACATGAGGACATTGATAACAATGCTGAAACACTGAAATAAAAACATAAAGTTAATAAAAGAGGGAGAAAAGTAGACCAATCTTACTTATGAACATAGATCTTACTTACTCCTAGATAAGCTTCAAGATGTGATAGTAGGAAAGGCCTATGTCCCATCTTCTGCCTTGGGACCCAAGGGGAGGCACATGCCCTTCAAGTTCTCCACGTTATCACAGAGACTAATAGGAATGGCTATCTGAGGGTGCCTTGGCAAATAGACCCATTCCAATCCCAGAGACCTAATAAACCCCAGAGCAGAAACAGGAACGGATAGCAATGAAAGCCATCAGTCCTGAGTATGACTCATACCTAATGTGAATATGATCATCTCAGCAGATACTACCTAGAGAAGTAGTGACAAGGACCAGAGTCCCCCTGCTGATATGTTATGTAAGCCCTTGAAACTTAAAGATACCTCTGAATAAACTATGGAATGCCAATTTGACTGTGTTTAACAAAAATTGGAAAAAATAAATTTCCCATTATTGGAGAAAATGGGGATGTATTGGAGTTCAGATATAAAAAAAGTAAACATTATTTTCTCCACAACAAAGTTTATGACACATTTTACAGATTTATACATACTACCTATATTAGTTCCTATCTTTCTTTTTTTTTTTTTAAAGATTTTATTTATTTATTTGACAGAGAGAGAGACAGCCAGCGAAGAGAGGGAACACAAGCAGGGGGAGTCGGAGAGGAAACAGCAGGCTCCCAGTGGAGCAGGGAACCTCATGCAGGGCTCAATCCCAGGACCCTGGGATCACTCCCTGAGCCGAAGGCAGGCGCTTAATAACTGAGCCACCCAGGTGCCCCAGTTTCTATCTTTCTAAATAAATTTGTATATAGAACATTCATCTATCTAGATGTATAACTACACACACACACACACACACACACACACACACACACACACACACGAAAAGAAATATCTGGAACGGGCTTTAACTATTTATTAACTCTGGGAAAAATAAGGAATTATTGAGATAGCCAGTATGCAAAGAACCTAGAGCTTTTTGCTATACTTATTTCTAACATTGGGATATAAGAATGAATATTCATGTTTGACTTGTTTAGAAATAAATTTAGAATAGTCACCATCTCAAATGTATAATTTATAATACATTGTTCCCTAAGGTTAAGTAAATTTTATGATTAAAAAATAATGAACAGACAAGATGTTTTTCATTGAATGTTAGCCACTTGTGGGTTGTAGGTTTTCCAAGTACATTTTACAATGATCATGGATGTTTCTCACTGTAACAGACATAATAGCTTTGAGAATGACCTTTATTTGTGTTAGCAGACAGAGTTCCATTTTTCATGTATTTGATTCTGAGTAAGACTTAAAGCAGTATTTCTCACACTTTAATGTTTGAATGGTGGTCTTTAAAAAATGCAGATTTTGATTAAATATATGTGGAGTGAAGCTTGAGAATCTGCATTTTTGAAAAGCTCCCAGATGATCCCTTTGCAGCTAAGGGCTCCTAAAAACAACAAAATACTCTAAATATAAACATTTAAATTTTAATTAATTATTTAAAAATTAACACAAACTGGTAGATATATGCTTACAGGTAGATCAGGTTTGTTAGGTTTTTTTTTAAAGATTTTATTTACTTATTTGAGAGAGAGAGAGAGAGTAAGAAAAAGAGAGAGAGCACAAGCCAGGTGGGGAGGAGAGGGAGAAGCAGACTCCCTGCTGAGCAGGGATCCCGATGTCGTGCTCCATCCCAGGACCCTGGGATCATGACCCGAGATATTTAACCGACTGAGCCACCCAGGTGCCCCAAGTTTGTCAGTTTTATTGGAATATTTTCTCTAGTTTCGTAACATCTAAATAGCCATGGAATCGTGTTGATTTGGCTGTCATGGTAGCTGTCATTCAAGGTCCATTAGTTGCAAAAGAGTGAAGCAGAAAGGGAATCATTTGGAAAGGAGAAAATAGCTCATAGAATATAAGGAAAAACCAAATGATTGAATCATTGGGTCTAGAAATGCCAGGTCCAAGGCAGCTCTCAGCATCTGGGGGATGGGAACTGACCATTTCTGCAGGGTACTATCATGGTCAGTGTTTTTGACATTGTTCATACTTCCAGTTCCAAGCAGAGTGCACCTGATCAGTTGGACCCCCAAAGCAAAGTTAGGGTGTTGTTAGCTCAAGAGAAGGGAATCAAAAATGGGTGGCAATGTAACAGATGCCTATGAGGTCATGATACACAGAGTCATCAAACTGTTAGGTATCTGGAAAAGCAACTAGACTAGAGGACTACAGTTCATTTCATAAATTCTATAAGACATGTGCTTGTGTGTGTGTTTTCTGAAATAATTATGGGAGCATTCTTGTTTCTTTAGAACAGTTGGATAGATTTTTAAATGCATATTTTTTCCCACATTTCATCATCTCCAAAATCAGGAGGTTTCCTACAGCCTATGACATTTTAGCATTGGCACATGGCTTGACTGGAAGCATCATTTCTGTTAGTGACACCAAAAGTGGTGATGCTTCTTGTAATTGATGACATCTCATATGAAATAAAATATGGTGGTAATGTTGCAAGGATTAAATGAAATAATGTATGTAACGTACAAAGTTGACATATAGAAAGTGCTTTATAAATACTAGCTGTTGCAGTGATAGTATTGTTAGCGATCATACATTTGTTGGTAATGATTAACAAGTTTTCCTGTTCCAGTGCATAAATGCAAATGATTAAGAAAATCTTGCCAGTATAATTTAAAGTATCACCGCCAGTGAAATTTTGCAGCCCAAATTATCTCATGAAATTCAAGGGATTTGACTTATTCTGACGTATTCAATAATATGCATTGTCTTTTTTGGAACAGAGGTTGTAAAAGGTAACCAGCAATGGAGAATCGTGAAACAGAAAACAAGTGTCCACACAGCCTAAGTTTTTGAGATAGGCTGGGGATTCAAATATATGGCTATTTTTTTCTTATTAGAATCTAGGTTTAAAGGTTTCCAGTCTTAAAATTTGGGGCTACAAAAAATTATTTTTAGAAGAAACAGCTAAGTTTAGTTTACACTATTCTAAAGACTCTGTGAAGACCAACCCTTCATGGATTCTTTGTCCATAGTGGGCATAGGGGCAAATGTCCTAGCATCCAAGCAAAGAACTGGGTACTCTTTCATTTATAAACAGGTTTGAAATGACAGTTAGAAATGTTAGTTATATATAACGTCTCTAAAAATGAATGCCATGTATAAAAAAATAGACAATGAAGTCAGATTATATTTCCCTTATTTGCACTTTGATTATTTTTTACTTACATGTTCTGTCACAAGTAGTGAGGTACTAACTGTAATGAACTGAAGTGTTAAAAAGCATACTTTTGACAAAACTACGTGCAAACAATTTTGATAAAGGTTCTCTTTCTCCTCTAGCAACTTGCATAGCAAGTTAGCATCTATTAATAAGGATCCATTGCTTATTTCTTTTATTTCTGGCTAAATTTAATTTCTGGCTACTACTTTTTCTCTATGTAACTTTTAGTTTAGTTTCTCTAGTCCCCATTATACTCACCATGAAGTGAAAAATGTCCATAAACAAGCTTTGCAATGCATCACAATAGGTAATAATTTAATGCTGCCTCATTGGGTAAATTTTGTATACATCGAAAGTTTTTTTCTCTTGCAATATGTGTAAATGTCTTGTAGCTAATGATAAATTTCAAAAATTTCTTGAGCAAGATTAAAGATCCTAAGAATTTATTTAATTTGCTATTCTTTTTATGGAAAATCTGTTAATTATGAGCATAGATTTAATATAAACTATTGATAAGAACATGACACATGCATATATATGTGAAGACCAAAGTATGTATTTATGCAACTAAGTTACATATGTTGGTAACTGCAAAACAGTTTGAGAGAATCAATGAAATATGCAAAAATAGCAATTGAATCTTATATAAAAATTGCCATATTAAAAATGTCATGCAATGAAGTATAAACTACTGAGCTAAGGTAAAAGGCAATTAAAACATATTAGCACTATCTTGAAAGAGGATTTTATAGTTTCTTTTTTCTTTTGCTGTGTAATTACAATCTGAATTTGAAGGAGACTACAGATTCAAACAAAAACCCATCTCTTAGCTAAAAATGAGCATTTTTAATGGAGAATAACATATTGGCTTTACCTGTATAAATAATTCTTGCAACTACCAAGTTTTGAAAGGTAATTTTTTTTTTCAAAAAATAATGCACGCAACCTATCAGCAAACCACAAATGAACCCCTTGCAAACTGGATGGATTTGCCTAAACCTTCAGTTCTTTAATTAAGCCAAGAACCAAAGTCATTACTAATTTGATTTAGATGTTTTAAATACTTAACAGTAGAATTTTGCATGAAATCCTAGATTATTGAAGGTAACAAAAATACATGATATTCAATGAGTGCTGTGGAAATGAATTAGAGGTGTCTGCATTGCTACTGTTGTGATTTGGGAAGTTTGTAAAATGTGAAGTATGTAGTATAAAGAAAATGCAGTTTGCCTGTGTTTTGTAAGGATGTAGTTCATAGATTAAATGTCAATAATATCACAATGTTGTCAAGATCCATTTCTAATTAACAATAATCAGGGAACAAATTAAGCATTTATACTGATTTGAACATGAGAACACTGTATCTGTTACATGGTACCCAGAGAAATATGAGCCTGGGTTGGTTTTCATCTTAATGAGTTTTGACTCATGTACACCTGTTTCTCATTACCCAGTAAGAGAATTATAGCAATTCTGAAGGACAGAAGGGAAAAAAAAAAAATCATCTTTGTTGCAAACTAAAAGGAAGATTGCAACCTTCCAAGAGCTTTGCAGACTATCTCACAATTGTAATGGAGAAAGCATCAGTTTAGAATGTTTCCACTTGTTAATGCAAATGTGAAATAAACTGTTAAAAGTCATGCTTGAGAGCATTTCAAGTATTAAAAATATCCTGTCAATAAAAATAAAATGACTTAAAAAAATTTTGCAGCACAAAAAAGAGTAATAGAATCCAACAGCAATTTTTTTCCCCAAGTACCATTCTGGCATCTTTATAGGAGTCTTGGCACATATATATTCAGTTATCTAAGTTAAATTCCACATTAAGCATTTTCCCCCCATACATGCTATGGAGAAAGTTACATTAAAACAACCTAAATCAGTTTTTCAGCCAGGCAGGTAAATGCAAATCCTCTATTTTCTCATGAATCTTAATATAATTCTTTTAAGTATTATTTACTGAATTCCTATTATGTGTTAGCCATGGTTACAAGTACTTAACAGGCATTATCTCATTTTTTCACAATAATTCTATAAGGTAACTAATTACATGCATTTTACAAATGAGAAAAATAAAGCTTAAAAAATACGTACTAACTTGGCAAGGTCTGGGCTATTAAGCAACACACCTGGGGTAGTAGCATCCAGAGTAAGAAAGTTAAGAACTTGCATTCTTAACAACTGTAACTCTCTATAACATTAACCCAATTGCAGATAATTTAGATATCTGAAGAACACATACCAAAATTTTATTACTGGTACAAAATAGGCCAGAGTTCTACTCACAGCTTTTCAAATGATTTTTTTGTTGTTGTTGTTCTTTGACAAAAGTCACTTTTATTGGCAGAATTATTAAAAGGGGCAAGAATATCAGCTTTGCCTACTTTTCCGAGTTGTTATCAGAAATGAAGGAGTTAATGCATGTGAGAGCACAGTAAGTGTAAAGTGTTATGAAAATATATTGTGTGTAATTTCACATATTAAGTGCTTCTATGTCATTGAAAGTAGTTATTAGTTTAAATTCTTCATGACTTAAAAGCTTCATGAAGAGAAATTCCTGCCTGTTTCAACAGACAAACTATAATGCAGACAGATCATTTTGCTGGATACCAAACCCAGGGCCCTTCCTTGAAATCCTAGGGCTTTTCAAAAAGTCAGAGAAGAATGGATATGGCGATCTTAAGTGTTGTTGGTGAGGAATGTGGATCCACGGGGCCTCAGTCTTTCCTGAGTGTGGGCTTTGCAATACTTACATATTCACATTAAATTAGTTTTTTTGTGGCACCTGTTTCTGGGCTCCTTATATGATAAATTACAATGACTTAAAAGCTGATATTTCTAGATGTCATCTAGTCACTATCTATACCATTTGGAGCCTCTAGGTGACATGGGGGCAGTGTTTATATCTCAAGCATCTCTTAGAGCAGGATTTGCAAATTCAGATGCCCAAATAACATGCACAACAGATCAAGTATAGGGAGTAGAGTGATGGAAGCTTCAGCTCATTGTTGACATTAAGTAATGTGGGCCCACTATTACCAGGTCCTCCAATTTAATTTTTTAAATGTTTTTTCAGCTTTATTGAGATATAACTGACATACTGCATTGCATAAGTTTAGGTATTACAATGTGACAATTTGATACACATATATACTACAAAACGTTTACTACAATAACATTAGTTAACCCATCCTTCATCACACATAATCACCATTTTGTTGTTGTTATGGTGAGAATATTAAGGTTCTACTCTCACAACAACTTTCAGCAATAGAGTTTTGTTAACCGAAGTCACCATGCTGTACCTTAGACCCGGAACTTAATCATTTTATAACTGAAATTTCATACTCTTTGACCAACAACTCATTTCCCCAAGCCTTTAGCCTCTGGTAGCCGCCATTTTAGTCTTCTTTTCTATGAGATTGATGTTTTTAAATTTCATGTGAGGTCATACAGTATTCATCTTTCTCTGATTGATTTCACTTAGCATAATGTCCTCAAGGTCTACCCACTTTGTCACAAATGGCAAGATTTCCTTCTTTTTCATGTCTGAAATGTGTGTGCGTATACATACACACGTACACACCTCATTTTCTTCATCCACTCCTCCATTAACAGGTCCTCCAATATTTAAGAGATGGCATAAAGTAGGTCTTTGAGTGAAACCCTCCCAATTTTTAAATGTTAGAAATGAACTCAAATTAAAACAAGGCAAGTAGGATGGACAAAATAATTCTGCTTATGGGATTCATTTCGTAGTCTCCCTGATTCATAATTTCTATATCCATCTTTTACGGTACACTCTATTACCTATAAAATGTTGTCTCATTATGATTTGGTACTTATTAACATCATACATTTCTTCCCACTGAAGGGAACCATGAAACACATTTTTAGGAGTGCACAGTTCAGCTGCTCTTCCCAGTTATTACTGTCAAAGGAATACTTTATTTCTGGTTCCAGGAGGAGTACCAGCTTTTAGGTTCCGTACAGAACTCATGCTGCCTTAGGGGTAGTCTCCACTCTTTCCTCCCTCTGCAGCCTGATTACTCTGTGTAGATGTGGCTGGAATTTTGCATGTAAGCGGCACTTACTTTGCTGGAAAAAGCTCCAATTAAAGAGTCTAGAGATGCTCTAGGGTACTCGGGTGTTGCCGTGGTGGAGGGTCACGTTTGTTTTCATAAGCTTCTGTAACAAAGCTGGAGACTCTCCGACAATTATGTAGACCAAATGTCTGTGCACAGTGGGATCTTCTTGCTAAATTTAGAATGGCACAGGACCAGCTTTTCTATAAACTCCCTGGTGCAATGTGACCTCTCTTACAATAGAAATAATACTTCATGCCCTTGTTGAAATGATGCTGTGAAGAAGGTGGAAAAAGGAAATAAAGCATTTGAAATACACTGGGTTCCCTAGATAAAAAAACTGTGATGGAAATCTGAAGTATCAGTAGCAAATGATAGAATCATGTTAAGGAAATTTTCTACCCTTTGTTCCAGCTCTAAGTTAACCACTCTAACTTTCAAACCCTGTATGGTACAGACTTATCGTTGATAGAGTCATCGTGAAAATATTGAGGCAAGTTCTGGTGGAATTTTGATTAACATCTCTGTGTGGGATTTCCCAGTAGGAGCTGGGAGAGGAGCAAAAAAAAAGAAAACAGAAATATAGTTTCTTGAACCCGTGGTCACCTCTATTAATTTTCTAATTTCCACCTTGGAAGGTCTTTGCAGATTTTAGCATCATGTCCCTTTGAAGCCCTTTGAAGGAAGCTTGATGCTGTATTAATTACAAAGATGTCACTGGTGGTGTTGAAGTTTCAAAAATTAGGTCAACATCCTGGCATACACCATGCTTAATGTTTCTTTCTGCAGGTTACAATCCCTTAATCAGCTTTGGTAAGGGTCAATTGTAATGTAGATTAACAATCCAAAACTGGGAGGTGAGCAGACCTCCACTTTCAAGGAGAGGCTTAAATTGATTTGAAAGATAACAAATTCTGAATATGGCACATTTGTTAAAAATCTGTTTAACCCTCAGCAAACACACAACCTGAGTCTATAATTGAAAAAAACCCCACATAATTTCCTTCAAGGATGAGGAAACATGGATATGTACTCACAAAAGAATGCCTAAAAGGAATACTATTTTATCATCAACAGTGCATAGGTTAGAAAAATATTATTTTCAACATAATTTTTCTGGCTTTTCAATTTACTTTAGCAACTTCAAAAAATTTAGATTCCAGTTGATGCAGACATAGCAGAAGGCAGTAAAGCAATCTTGCTACAATCCTTGTGTATGCCTGTGTATATCTGTGTTTATACTGAGAACACATGGTCGTCAGATTTTAAAATCCATTTTGGGAAAAAGACATCAGGTGCCATAAAGATAACTACCAAACGTTGAGAGTCAGATGTACCAATTATTAACAGATAAATGTTACTGTTTTTTTAATCTCTAAATTAAATCTCAAAATTTTTACCGTGTAAAATTTCCTTTCAAGGTGTCTTGGAAAAATAGGTATGGACCATTTTAAGTTCTATTTTTGTTAGTGTGTCAGCTCTGTTTATAACTCAAATCTATATTTTAACTCTTAACATAAGAACCAGGGGAGCATGAAACCTAGAATAGATTCTCTAAGGTACTTCTAGGTCACACTAGAATATCAATACTGCGCTTCTTGGTTTAGATTCAATCCTTTTTTTTTTTTTCTGACAGATCTTTAATGGAATCTTTTGCTGTCATTATGCAGGCAAAGAAAACAAACGCAGTTTACAGAGATATCTGCTTATACTACATAATATATACACAAACAGTGATATTTCCCACAGTATGTTTGTGGGGCATTAGCTCTATTGTGAAATGCTATGAGAAAAAGAAAGTGAAGATTTAAAGCAAATTCACAATGCACATTAACATATTAAAGACTTGGAGAAGTCTTGCAATGAATCAGTCTGCTGCGGTTTCCTCCCCTATTACTTTACTATATGTGTGTGTGTGTATGTGTGTGTAACATGAAATCAATGACCCATGCTTGGGGAAAAACTGAAGGCCAAATAATTTATTTAGGATGAAACAAATACAGATAAGACAGTGTTTCCTAAAGTTTAAAAATCGGAGAAGAAGCTAAGAATAAACTTTTAAGAGTTTATATATATATGTGTGTGTGTGTATATATATATATATATATATATATATATATATTCTACTCCCTATACTTGATCTGTTGTGCATATGTATATAAATATATATATATTTCCCATATATATGTATACATATGTATATATATATAAATTCCATATATAAAATGGAGTTTATAAAGTAGTATCCTTTTCCCATATATATATGAAGAGTTTATATATATATATATATATATATATATATATATATGAAAAGGATACTACTTTTAGCAACCGTGTATTTATTTATCTAAAAAAGTTCCAAGTAAGATTTTTTTTTAGTTTTTGGGGAATTAAAATACTGAAAAAGAGGGAATTGGTTGTAAAAAACAAAACAGACCCCAACTAGAGTCCCTTAGGCTAAGCCCTAGGTCACCACAGCGAGATGTAATTATAGTTTTGGCCTTCCCAGAAATGGGATCTTAAACCAGTCACTCAGGAATTGCCTGATCAGCAGTAGTTAGATCATCCGCCTGGTAGACCCCTGTTGTCCCCTGAAGAAAGTGACCTTACAGTAACCAACCCACTTTTTTGCCTCGTATAACTTCCTTGTTCTTGCTTCCTTCTGCCAATAAAAGTCTTCCATGTTGTATGGCTCGTCGGAGCTCCTTTCAACGGACTAGATTGGATGCTGTCCAATTCAAATCAACTTTTGCTCAAATAAACTCTTAAAAATTTTAATATGCCTCAGTTTATCTTTTAATAAACAGAGTTCCAAGATAAGATCAATTATCTTACGTAAGGTCTTATGCAAGATCAATTCTTTCTGATAGGTAAAAGGGAAAAGAAAGCCATGCTTAGAATTTTAAAAGAAAGATCTTTTTAAAATAAATGCAAAAAATATTTTACATTATACTTACATAAGTACGTAAGTGAATAAATAAACGCATTACATATTTTTGAGGGAGAAGGAAAGAAGTGGGATAAAATAAGAAAGAAAGGAAAATATACCAAGATGAGAGATTTGGGACAGACAGAATAGATTTAGAGACTAGGAAAGTGTAAGGGGCAAAGGAAAAGAAAGTGAACCGGAAGAGGAAGATCCATAGCGGGAGCAGTTTCTATGGTGCTAAATGTATGTAAATTACTAAGGTTAAAGCTGAGCACTGTACTCAGTCTGATGGGGGGCTCTCATCAGATTCCTTTGAAATGGTAATTCACAGTCCAGCTTTGTCTGCAGCCCTTCCCTTGCTCTTTGTCCTTCATTCCCAGAGAAAATCTCCAAATGGGACACACCCAACAAGCTCAATAGGAGAAAAAGTAATTTAGGAGGAAAAGTAATTTTTGTTTCTCACGCAGTGGCCAGAGAATCCTGAAATCGAGTTCAGGCTGAGAGTCTTTTTTTTTTGAGAAAATTTGAGAACGAAAAATAAAGCAGAAAATGATGAATATTGAAAAGTTGAAATAAAGGAAACCAGAATAGGAGTGGGTTGGAGGAATGGGTTTTAAGTAGAGACCCTACCCACGGTCCTTTCTCTCACTGCTGCTCGCCAGGGCACACTTGGGCTCCTCATTGGTAAAGCAGTGTGATAGTGTTTGAAATTCAGGTATGTCACTAATAAGATGTGTGATCCCAGGCAAATTTCCTACACTCTTGATACTTCCATTTTTCCAACCTTCAAATAAAGCTACTGATATCTGCCAATGAGGCTGGTCTCCTCAATCTAAATTCTATGCTCATCTCCATAAAGTCCTTTCCTCACCCATCCTTAAACTAATTTTATGTCACCATAATGGAGCTCACATTTCACCTTTTTCAAACCACACAGATCATTTTTCCCTTTCTTAACACCTGTAGGAGTTAGCACTGATGTGTCTCTTTCTCAATGTTCTTAACATACCAAATTGCTGTAATCTCCTTTTCCTAGAGGGTCTCAAAGTCCCTTAAAGTTAGCCTGGGTATTGTCTGCTCCTTGAAAAATGTAAGCAGTGCAAGTAGGGAGTGAAAATGACAGGAGAGTGATCTTAAGCCCTCGTTTCATATTAGGGGTGATTGAAGGGAGATAATAAGGACTTAATGCCTCATTTTATTCCCTGGTATCCAATTAACTTCAATGCAAAATGTGTTAACGTTGAAAAACCTTGGATTTGGTAGAATTCAACTAAAAATCATCTTGGATATATTTTATTTCTTTTAACAAATCACAAAGATAAACGTAAAAGCTTGGATCCTCCTGCAGCTCACTGAAACAAAAGATGTCTGAAAACACTATCGAGGGATGTATTTTCAGAACGTGTGTCTGCAGGTAGGGCTTTCAAGATACAGTTATTGCTGCACTCAATCAATATTAGAGAATTTCTATTGCTTCTACAGTTTCATGGCAGCACAAGTAATCTCCACCGTTTTTGATTTGCTTTCTATCACCCAAGAACCAAAAAATAAATGAACAGACAATAAACAAAAAATCTATAGTAGGAAGGTTCCCCTTTCATGTTAGTTATCTAAGATCTATTTCTTTATTGCTTCTCCTTACAAAAGAAGAGGTAAAAAAAAAAATCAAAAGTATTCAATGGCTGGCTGGTGGCAGGATGACTCTATTATTCTCTATTTTATAATCCTAAGAGAATTGAAAATATATGCAATTCTGGAATATATACATCAGTTGTGACATCACGAGATCTATTTGAGTGGAGGGGAATAAAAAGTTTAATTTCTCCTTTCTACCTTTTCTATTTTCTCTCTTATGAGAGATGAGTTAGAGAAAATTATTAGATCAAGTACAAGACTTCTAACCCATGAGATTAAACATGTAAAGTCAAGTTTTCCCTGTTTTAATAGATGTAGACAGTACTAGTAACAAAGCCATGATTTTCCTTCTATGCTAACCCAGCCTAATTTCTGAGCAAATCCTCTATCCCATTGTCTCTTAAAATTATTTTTATTCTGAACAACCTTCCTTTTTTGTATGTAAGCTGTATTAAAAATGTTTTATATGTGTATGTATTTTATAGTCAGAGAATAAAGTTTTGCATGGCAGATGGACCTAAATTTTTGTTGGTTCTAGGTGGACAGGGATTCCATGTTGCAGGAAACATTGTTTTAGGTCGTTTATATTCCCGAATCTGATAGGTTTTGAAGGAGTAGGGGGTGTCTCCTGATCCACCCAAGGCCAGCAAGGCAGTTTTAGCAAGCTGGCCTTCCTGCATGCTGTTTGATTTCTTAATGACTATCAAAGAAAACTGTTCAAATCTGCCACCTAGTTATCTTGCTGATAAGGCGAGAAAACTCACAGACTCCTCGACCATTGATCCTATTTACGTCATATCTACTTTGCTTCCGCAGTCATAACAAAATATATAGACTTGCCTGCCTCCAATATGTTTAACATTTAATCCCTGAGTCTAATGTCACTGGGATTTCCTAGTATCATTCTTGTTATTATATGTTAAGGTTATTATGTGTTCCTGTTAATATGTGTCAAGGTTCTCATCCCTGTTGGTGTGAAAAATGAACCCAATACCATTGCATATGCTTTAGTTTCCCTGTCTTCTTAACAATATTTGTTCAAGAATATTTAGAAATAGCTGAGGACCTGAAATAGTGCAAGAATTAGTAGTAAGAGAACTTTTCCTTAGAACTTGAGGTTCTTATGAAATGATAACTATGGGGTTTCCAAGTAAATTCTTGACAACAGCAAAGTGTTGCATTCAGGATCTGTTGTTGTTGTTGTTGGTGGTGGTGGTGGGGTGTGTGTGTATGTGTGTGTGTGTGTGTGTGTGATTGTTTTTTAAATTGGTCTAAAAGAACTTCATAAAAAATTCTTAATGAAAAAAATTTCTTAATGGATTCAATGGTTTCTTTAAAAATATCTCAGAACACTTAATGGCATCTTAAAAAGAAGTTGAAATAATTTATAAAAAGATTAACCTTTGTATGATCTAAAAGTGATTTATAAATGTTGAGTATTTTATCAAACTTACCATTTTAAAATGAGTTCGTGACATTTGACTAATCTAAAATAAGCATGATTTGTCATCATGTGTAAATGTATAATATTCTCCAGATGATATATATTATTTCATTCATCCCATCTTCTTTCACTGTCATCTCAATATATAGTTTATTTCAAAATGACCACATTTGCCTGTGTTTGTACGTGAAGGTATTACCACGTTTACCTGTGATGCTTTTGATATAGTATATTCAAATTGTCAATTTGAAATAATGCTAATACTGAATAATTACCATAAACTGAAACCAGCTCATCTAATACCTGACAAGGAATTATAAGGATCTTACAATATTAGGACAGAATATTGGCATGGTAAAAATTTGGTTATGTTATACTTACATATCCCCAAGGCACTGCTTAAACATATAAAAGCAAATACCAGATTCTTCATAGATGGGAACAATTTTGTTCCTTCCAAGAAAGTGGAAGAGCCTCTTTTTCTTATAGTTTTGAAATTTAAATTATTTGTTCCTGAAAACCATACTCTAACATGTTTTAGTGCTGAACATTTTTTATATCAAAACCTAGGTTTGTTTACAATCTAAACTCAAATCTCCCAAAAGTAAGAAGTCTCTTGCTAACTCTGAATCAGGACGAAAAATCTGACATTCATTATGATAGCCAATCTTTATAACAACTATATAAGGATTATTATCTCTATTTTATTTTATGTTACAGATGATTTTTAAAACTGAGGCCCAGAGAAAATAACTTAATTGTACATGGTGGAAACAAAATGTGCCACTAATAGTGGAGAAAAAAAAAATGAGACAATTTGCCCTTGAAAAACACCACAGGATAATTTCAGGTGGGTTTCTTAGAAAGCTGTAGATTTCATATGACTTATATTCTTATATATTTGTCAATGTATTAAACATTTTTTATACATCAGTAGCATGGAACTGGTTATTTTTACCTAATGACAACCTATTCACAACCTTTTCAGTCTTTCAATCATTTGAACCTATTTTTAGTAAGTCTTTCATTAAATAGAAATGATGGGTAGAAATATTCCATATGACTGAAATTTTGCAAAGAAAACTTAGAAGAGACAACGGTCTTGTTCAGAATTTATAAATGTTGATCTTTAGTCAACAAGGATGGCAAAACCAAATCATTCTACTTCCTATCCATATAATATTCTAATAATACTGACCAAGAAAAAGAGTATAAATGTCTTATAACTTAGATATTTATATGTGTTAAATCTAAAATTCATTTCTTAATTTCCTATTCCTTAGCTTTCTTCTTCTTCTTCTTCTTCTTCTTCTTCTTCTTCTTCTTCTTCTTCTTCTTCCTCTTCCTCTTCCTCTTCCCCTTCCCCTTCCCCTTCCCCTTCCCCTGCTTCTGCTTCTGCTTCTGCTTCTGCTTCTTCTGCTTCTTCTGCTTCTTCTATTTTTTTACTGTGACATGTCTTTTTTCCCTTCTAGGATAAATTATATATTGTATTCATCCCAATATATTTCAGAAATATATTGTCAAAATCATTTGACTGTAGTAAGTTGTATCCAATCCCTTTTTAGAAGATCCACCACTAAAACTTCTAATTCATTGTTCAGAGTGGGCCTTAGGCATGAATAGTCAAACAAGTTCCCCCAGATGATTCTAATGTGATAATTTAGCAACTACTTCTCAAGATAATTTAACGTTCTTTCTTTGCTCTGTGGCTGACTTCTAATTTAATTTTTTATGTATTTAGAGGTATTTTTTAATTATGCAGGTTACCAACTAACTATAATCTGATTTCTTTACTTTGGCCAGGTAGATCATCACAATATTAAAGTGTAAGTTATTAGAATCCTATTCTGTCACCATATACTGTCCCTCAATTTTTCACCAGAAGCCTTATAAGTATGTTGTTTATTTCCTATTGTTGTCTCTTAGAAAGCACACTATAGAGTTTGTTAAGATCAGGTCAAATCCATGGTTACTGATGGACTAGTGGTTAAGAGCACGTTTGATCAAGGTTTATCATCTCTGTTTTCTGAGTGCCATCTTTAAAGTCTTACCATGTTCACATCTCACAAATACTATTATTTACTTACTATTTTTAAATTGATTCACTTTGTAAACTCAGATACATAAGGAAACCTTATATCTACTATTATAAAAAGAAAATAGTAACACTGTCGTAAATAGAGGATAATTTTAAAATAAATCCAATAACACAAACATAATGCTTTTAAGTCTAATTGGATACTGCTGTCGGATACATTAGGCTTTAAGCCTGGGGCTTGCTTTCTCTGTTAAAAAGGAAGATTTTTAAGTAATGAAAAGTGTTAAATGTATATAAATACAAATGAGCTATCTAAAGTGTATCTCAAATAATTCATGGTAGGGATCAGACATGGATTTTAAAGGCATGTTATAACACCTCAAAATCTGGAGCTGACAAGCCAGTAAGATCGCTTTCACTATATGAAAAACAAAATTTTTAAAGAGATATGTTGCTCATTGTTCATAAACATCAACATTTAGAGTATTGGTGGTAGGATTAGGAAACCCCAAGCTGAGAACTTACTGTGATATCTCACGTATATGGAAGTATCAAACACAAATTATTTTTAGAAGGATGCACCTCAATCTAGTCTTACAGCAGTTCAATAAAAAATAACTGAATATGAGCTCATAATCCAAAATTATCCAACATACTAAGTAGATCACCATGAGTAAGGGTCAGCAGGAACCACCATCAGCAGAATTAGATTCATAAATGTTTCTGATTTTAGAAAAAGCAGATAAAGCATATGAAGAAATTGTACTTAAGATTGAATTCAAGGAACAAGAAAGTTTTACAAGTAGTCATATATTAAAAGCAAACAAAAAACAAAACAAAACAAAAACATATACAGAATGTCTACAATAGACATAAAATTATTGAAATTAGTGGATCACGGAAACATCAGGTATAGACACAACTGAAGATAATTAGTAAACTGAGCTATTAATCTAAAGTCTAGGGAAGTAAAGGGATAGGAAACATGAGATGTTAGATAAAAATAAAAACATCTCATACATTTTAAAATTCTAGAATGAGAAAATATCATGCAAGAGAGACAGTATTTGAAGAGATGATGGCTGAACATTTTTAATACCTGAAGGTATGAATTCTCAAACTCAGAAATCTCCACAAAATCCAAATAGGGAGAAAAAATATTAGAAGATGTAGAACTCCAAAGACAAAGAGAATATCTTAAAAGTTGTTAAAAATAAAGACAGATCATCTGAAATTAACATTGAGATTGAAGACAACCTTCTAATAAGAACGACAGAGCCAGATGTTAATGGAAAAATAGCTTCAATTTGCTAAAAGAAAATAACTATAATTTAAGACTGTAAACCCATTTTAACTTGCATTTAAGAGTAAGATAAAATACATATTTAGATAAAATGAAGAGAGCCTACCTTCAATAGAACTTCCTTAAAGAAATTTTAAAAGATGTACTTTAAGAAAAATTTTAAAAAATTATTTAAGTGAAAGATGTGGACTAGAAGAATGTGCATAACTATTGGCAAATATGTGGATAAATTTATATTAATAGTGACTCTATAAAAATAATAATGATTTATTTGTGGTATTAAAAATAGAGAAAAAGTACCAGACAAAAATACCTTATAAGGTAAAAGGAAATACTCAGGTTAAATAATTCTGTGTTTTGTGTTGTTGGGTGAGTGATTAAGGTAGAAATAATGATTAACTTTAAAAGCTTATTTTAATATGCCTCTTAAATATTAAGGATAACCACCCAAAGAACAGAAAGAATATACCATTTTTATCAGAAATGGCTGGAAGGAAAAAGCACAAGGGAAGGGAGCTCACCAAACACAGATCAGTTGGAGATTTATTATTGCTGAGTGTTCTAATGAATTTTCTTTATTCGCACCTTTTTTTGCTGGTTTGATGAAATCAGTATTTTGGCACTATGCTGAAAGAAATCATCTGCTCCTCCTTTCACTGGCAACCAGTGATTAGCTCCAGAACTTGCTCTGTTGGCCACTTCAACAGCCACTGAAAAACAGAGATTATTCCGGACTGACTTCTCACTGTCTTTTAGAATTTCATAGCATTTGATTTTGATGGAAAATTCTAATTCTGGAGTATAGTTATAGACAACAAACGTAGAGTTTTCAGCTAGTTTTGATTTTCTTGGTGTAAAAACCAATTCAATTTATGAGAAAGAAAACTATGTTTAGACAAATATTTGGTTGCTTATTGCGATTTGTGGTGGGCTGGAGTTGTGAAACCAATAAGCATACCCACTCTTTCCTCTTAATTATTTTCACCAAAGAGCACTGCCAGCGATTATCTCAAATATTCTGTTTGCAGAGTTACTAATCAGTGACTTCAGGCTTTGTCCGTCAGACCAAGGAAGATATAGAGAAAATGGGGTGAGAAAATCTGCTTCTTCCTAAAACTTAAGGATGAGGCTCAACTCAGATCAATTTCCCAAAGTAGTAACAACACTAGTTTTCACTGACCTTGGTAAATTCGTTTCCTTCCCACTCCAGCCTAAGAGAGCCTAAAAGTCATTCGTATTTTCTGGGTGTGTGGGTCAGTTTGACAAATTATTTTCAAGCAGTAAGAGTGATAGAGTGTGACCCAAGAAAGCCTGCCAATTTTATGGACTGCGCTATGACTAGAGTCTACCAGGACTTTTCTTCCAGAATGTTAGAACTACATTGTTTCTGGATCATTTTGAATGATCAAGGGACAGAAACCAAAACCAGGGCTTTGTGAGTGTCAGCAGAGATTTGAACAGAATCTATAAAAGGAAGTGTGGACCTTTGGCGACAATGGCAATAACCCCAACGGAATGACGCTCATTCATAGGTCACTATCTAAATATTTAGCATAGCAGGATTGGCATAGTCATTGCAAAGATTCATGAGGCTCTTCTTTCTGAACGGATGTATCTTTTCAGCTATTAGCCTTTACTAACTGCCTAGCTTCAGAGGGAGGAAAGCCAGAAGTGCTGACAGGGCACAAAAAAGGACCAGCTAAAAATAAAGTTTCTTGAAATACAGAGAAGCATGTGATGCCTAGAATTTCAGGCTAGATATAATATTGAATGAATTAGGTTCTCATGAAAAAGCCTTCTTATAAAAATATATGTGACAATTTCACATGCAGCTAATGAGAGAAGAATGAGAAAGGCTAAGAAGAAAGATTGTCTCTTGGCAGGCAGCCAGCCATCACTGCAATGAACCTCTTGTAGCAGCCGAAGTGATACAGCAATAATTAATGCCGCCAACTTTATTGGGCAGAACTGGTTAGCCTTATGTTGGAGGGGTGTGAGGCAGATGGGAAGAAAATACGGGGAAAATAGCGTTACTTTTTTGCTTCTCTCACAGTTAATTAAATTAAAATGAAAAAAAATTAAAACATATTAATGCTCGAATCCTGTCTTGCTGGCTTCCTGAATACAAATAGAAAGCCCTGTTCTGAGTTTCCTATAATATGTGAAGAGAGCATGTTGTTTTTACACATATACAGAAAGAAACAGGTTTTAATGTCCAAATATTATCAAAGTAAATGTGTTACGTTAATAGTAAAGGTGGTTCTTACTTTAATATGTCTGTGGAATAGTTTTAAGAGTGGGGTGGTTTTTTTTTTTTTTTTTGGTGACTTATGGATCTGGAGTTGGATTGATTATAAGTTTATATATGTGATTTGCAAGAAATTGTGCTTACCTGTTCATTGGGGACATAAACATGGCCCACTAAGCAGCAGCTCAGCTCAGCATGGAGTGTGGGAGTGCGCGAGCACCGTGTGGATGAGGTGTGAGGAAAGAGAATCTCGTTTCAGAAACTGGAGAACAAGTTATGATGAGAAGGTACCAGAGGTGTGAGAGAGGGACCTATCAGAGCACCTGCCCGGGGCAGGGGGTATCTTTTATGCATAAGCTCAGTCCAAAACTGAGCCTGAGGGATAATCCTCGCCAGTTACCCTACTTCGATGCAGTCCCTGAACTATGCCTCCAGTTATACAGACTAAGAAACTTCCTTATTTCTTTTAATGGAAGAAGCACAGATCGTAGCAGCACTAACATTCTTGTTGTTTCAAGTAGCATTTCCATCTGATGCTGTATGGCTTCGGCTAATGAGCACCTGACTTCATAATTTACAAAGGAAAGCAAGTCAAATGTGAAATTGTCAGTGTGATATGACTGCTGGTTTCATTTAGTTCATAAATGGACTATTTCTATGTTTTAAATTATTTTGTCTAGCTAAAGGCCCCTTTTATTTACAAATGTACACACCAGAACCTAGGAAAAAAACACATCTACTGAAAAAGTAAACGAGCTTAGAAGAGTCTTGCTAAACCAATCTAGAAAGCAATGAAAACCACACAGATGTACATCATAGCATACTATTCTGTTTGTAAGAACAAAGTTATAGCATAATACTCAGGGATATTTGGAAATGGCATTGTGTTAAAAGAAAAGTAGTACACAGAGAAGAAGCCAAACTGTGCTAAAAAAAAAAAAAAAGTAAGTAGAAGAAAGATTGGAAGAACATACACTAAAACATTAAGAAGAGTTCTCATGGGAAAGAGATTGATGGTGGTTTTCATTTTATTCTTTGCATTCTTTTGTACTTTCCAAAGTAAATACTTATTATTCCTTATGTTATCACATATTCAATTAATAAAATTTATTTACTTTTATTTCATCACAATCATTAATTATGTTTCCATAATGAGTTTTATATCAGATGTGTTCTATTATCAATAATGCCAAAGTAGACCACTTTTCCGGAGTAATTTTACTTCTTAGATAGCTCATTTAAATTAATTTCAATTTATGCAGACTTCATTCTGCTAAAATGGAAAACAATTCCATATTTAAATTTTCCCTAGTGTTCCAATAATGCCTATTTTCTCTCTTTCTTTTTTTTTCCAATCCATAATCCAATTAAGGATCACACATTGCATTTAGTCATTATAGCTCTTTAGTTGTATAATTTAGGCCATTTCTCCACAGTTGTTTTATGGGTTTTTGGTTTGTTTATTTTTTGGTTTTTGTAATATTTCCTAACATTGACCTTTTTAACACCTGTAGCAATTGTTATGCAATGCCAAATTTGATGCCTTGGTCAAGGTGGCATCTGTTAGATTTTGTTTTTCTCAAAGCGTGTTTTCTTCTTTGAAATTCTTTTTTTTTTTTAAAGACTTTATTTATTTATTTGACAGAGATAGAGACAGCCAGCGAGAGAGGGAACACAAGCAGAGGGAGTGGGAGAGGAAGAAGCAGGCTCATAGCGGAGGAGCCTGATGTGGGGCTCGATCCCATAACGCCGGGATCACGCCCTGAGCCAAAGGCAGCCGCTTAACCGCTGTGCCACCCAGGCGCTCCTCTTCTTTGAAATTCTTAAGTAGCAATAAGGCATGAAAATCATGTTCCACAAAAACCTTTTATGTAATAGTTTTAAAATCCATTGGTGATTCTTGCCTGAATCAATTATTACTATGGTAATGACGTTATAATTCCATCAGCCGTTCTATATTTATAGGTTGGCAGCTTTCTGTAAAGAACTTTCTCTTTTCTACTACCTTAAAATATCCATATAAACTCATGAATTCTTTTTTATTCAGTGGGCTATGAAACCATGTAGGTCATTATTTATTTTGATATTCAAATTGTGTTAAATTTGGCCAATCGCCACCCCTTTAAGCTGGCTCCAATGTCCTTTCCACTTCTTGATATGTTTTGAAGGGCTTCCTTACTTTCTGTGTGGAATGTTCCAAATTTGTACTTTCCCTGTTCCACCCCAATCACTTCTCTAGGAAGCCTGGTTTCTTTTAGTGGGGAATAATATTGAAAAAAACAAGATGTGCCCTGTCAGCACTTCTGGCTTTCCTCCCTCTGAAGGTAGGCAGTTAATAAAGGCTAATAGCTGAAACTGAAGAGCTGCTAGAATTCTAGTTTCTGTTGAAGGCACCGTTAAGAAATGCATTGCTATCTAACAGATAGATAGGTTTTTGTTTTTGTTTTTAAATAGCTATACTGATACCTCTATTCCCACTCCAGCAGGTTCTTTGTCTCCTTTTCTATTCCATATTTGTACTCACTTCTCCCACAGTAAGAATCTAGTTCTCAATAGTATCTATATTTATTTGCTCAATCTTAAAATACACCTAGATAGATTTAGAATTGCTACATTCCTACTACTACAAATATCAAACCTAGTATGTTATGTTTTCTTTGCAGTTTTGCTGGTTATTTGGGGGGGTGTCTCTAGAGTATATCCACCCAGGAGGTACCTTCAGAGAGCTATATTTAAGTGCATTAATATATTAATATTAATATATTTAAGTGCATTAATTCTAGCTTCAGCAATCAGACACTAAAATAAATGAAAGTTTTAGCACCCAAATCATCAAGGATGAAGTCAAACTTTCCCTACTTGCAGAAGACATGTTACTTTTAGAAATCCAAAAGACTTCACCAAAAAGTTGCTAGAACTAATAAATGAATTCAGCGAAGTTCCAAGATATAAAGTCAAGGTACAGAAATCTGTAGCATTTCTATACACCATATTGAAGCATCAGAAAATGAAGTCAAGGAATTGATCCCATTTACAATTGCACCAAAAACAATAAGATACCTAGAAATAAACCTAACCAAAGAGGTGAAAGATCTGTACTCTAAAAACTGTAGCACTTAATGAAAGAAATTGAAGAGGACACAAAGAAATGAATTTGAAGAACATGGATTGGAAAAACAAATATTGTTAAAATGTTTATACTATCTACACATTTAATGCAATCTAAACATTTAATGGAATCCCTATCAAAACACCGATAGCATTTTCGCAGGGCTAGAACAAATAATCTTAAAATTTGTGCGCAACCACAAAAGATACCAAATAGCCAAAGCAATCCTGAGAAAGAAAAGTAAAGCTGGAGACATCACAATTCTGGACTTCAAGCTATATTACAATGCTGTAGCAATTTAAACAGTATGATACTGGCAGAAAACGTACACACAAATCAATGGAACAAAATAGAAAACCCAGAAAAGGACCCACAACTGTATGGTCAACTAATTGTTGACAAAGCAGAAAAGAATATCCAATGGAAAAAAGATTCTCTTCAACAAATGGTGTTGGGAAAATTGAACAGCAACATGCAGAAGAGTGAAATTGGACTAATGTCTTACACCTACACAAAAATAAACTCAAAATGAATGAAAGCCCTAAACGTGAGACAGGAATCCATCAAAATCCTGGAGAACACAGACAGCAATCTCTTTGACCGTGGCTGCAGGAACTTCTTAGGAGACACATCTCTAGAGTCAAGGGAAATAGAAGCAAACATGAACTATTACAACTCCATCAAGAGAAAAACCTTCTGCATTGCAAAGGAAACAATCAACAAAACTAAAAGCAGCCTACAGAATGGGGGAATATGTTTGCAAATGACATACCAGATAAAGGATTAGTATTCAAAATTGATAAAGAATTTCTCAAACTCAACACTCAACAAATAAATAATCCAGTCAATAAATGGGCAGAAGACATGAATAGACATTTTTCCAAAGAAGACATCCAGATGGCTAACAGACACATGGAAATATGCTCAACATCACTCATCATCAGAAAAATACAAATCAAAACCACTGTGAGATACCACCTCACAACTGTCAGAACAGTTAAAATTAACAACACAGGAAACAACAGATGTTGGTGATGATGTGGAGAAAACGGAACACTCTTACACTGTTGGTGGGAATGTGAACTGGTGCAACCATTCTGGAAAACAGTATGGAGGTGCCTCAAAAAGTTAAAAATAGAACTACCCTATGACTCAGCAATTGCACTACTTAGTATTTCCACCAAGGATACAAAAATATTGATTCGAAGGGATACATGCACTTCAATATTTATAGCAGCACTATCAACAAGAGCCCAAATGTCCACTGACTGATGAATGGATAAAGAAGATGTGGTGTGTATATATATATATATATATATATATATATATATATATATATATATATATATATATATATATATAATGGAATATTACTTGGGCATCAAAAAGAAAGAAATCATGTAATTTGCAATGACATGGATAGAGCTAGAGTGTATTATGCTAAACAAAATAAGTCAGTCAGAGAAAGATAAATACCATATGATTTCATTCATATGTGGAATTTAGGAAACAAAACAGATGAACATATGGGGAGGGAAAAAAAGAGACGGGGGGATGCAAACCATAAGAGACTCTAAACAATAGAGAACAAACTGAGGGTTGACGGAGGGAGGTTGGTGGGGCATGGGCTCAATGGGTGATGAGGATTAAGGAGGGCACTTGTTGGGATGGGCACTGGTGTTATACGTTAGTGATGCATCGCTAAATTCTACTCCTGAAACTAATATTCACTATATGTTAACTAATTAAAATTTAAATAGAAATTTGGAAGAAAAAAAATTTATCAATTCCACTTTTGACTAAGCAGATTAATTCTTCTGTACGACTTTGTTTTTTTAAAAGATTTTATTTATTTGTTAGAGAGACAGAGAGAGAGCACAAGCAGGGGAATAATCCTTCTGTATGATTATGTTGTCAACATTTTAGTGTTACATTCCTTTGTTTCTGTTTTTCATGTTGGTGTTTGCTTCTTTTCCATTTTTCTTATTTAATTCAGTTTTTTTTAAGATTTTACTTTTTTTAAAGATTTTATTTATTTGTGAGAGAGAAAGAGAGAGAAAGAGAAAGAGAGCAGAGGGAGGGGGAACAGCAGGCAGAGAGGCAGAGGGAGAAACAGGCTCCCTGGCAAGCAAGGAGCCTGATGTGGAACTCAATCCCAGGACCCTGGGATCATGATCTGAGCCAAAGACAGATGCTTAACTGACTAAGCCACCCATGAGTCCCTAAAGATTTTACTTTTAAGTATTCTCTACACAATCCTGAGATCAAGAGTTGTATGTTCTACCGACTGAACCAGCCAGGCACCCCTAATTTACTTTTAAATATGGAAATAATTATTTACAGTTTACAGTAAATTATTTACATAGTTCCAAAGCAAAAACATATAGTTAGAAAAGTCTCACTCTACCCTCCCCTTCCACTCAATCCCACCATTCCCTCTGTGTAACCGTCTTCTTTTGTATCTGGTTGTTCCTTTCTGAATTTTCTTTATTAAGAAATGGATATCATAAAAATATGTATCAATAAATATTTTATTCCCCCTTCACTCTTAAACAAAACATAGCAGAATAAATATATTTTCCCCACCTTGTTTTTTTTTCACTTCACATTATATCCTGGGGAAAAAATGCAGTATGATTCATGAAGATAATTTTTATTATACCTGCTTAGTTATCCAATCGTGTGGATTTAATAGAGTTTATTCAACCAATTTTCTATAAATGAGAACTTGATTTGTTTCAGATATTTTGCTATTAGAAATATTACTGCCATAAATATCTCCATGAATATTTGCTCTGTTTTGTTCTTTTTGGAGATGTACTTTAAGGGTAAATTCCTAGAAGTGAGATTACTGGGTTAAAGAGTAATTTCATGTAATTATTTTTTAGTTATTGGGAAATTCTTCTTCACAATGGTTTTACAGTTTTGTATTCTATCAGCAATACATGAAAGGACCTTCTGGCATACAATATCAGCAACAGAGTATATTGTCAAACTCTCCAATTTTTGCCGATCTGACAGATGAGAAATGGTATCACGGGGTAATTTTATTTAGTGTTGTTCTTATTATGAGTGATGTTGAACTTTTTTTATAATTTCAAAGGACATTTGCATATTTTCTGTGGGAAATCTTTGTTCATGTCATTTGCTCTTTTTTTTTTTTTTTTTTTTTAGAGAAAGAGAAAGGGGGATGAGGGGCAGAGGGAGAGGCAGAGAGAGAATTTTAAGCAGGCTCCATGCCCAGTGCAGAGTTATCTATCTCACAACCCTGAAATCAAGACCTGAGCTGAGATCAAGAGTCAGCTGCTTAACCTACTGAGCGACCCAGGTGCCCCATTTGCTCACTTTTCTAATAAGTTTCTGATCTTCTATGCTTACTTTTGAAGTATCCTTTACACATTACAGATAAGGCACACTAATGCTGCAACATTTCCTCCCATTTTTGGAAAATTGTCTTTTTTTTCTTTATCTATGGTTCTTCTTATGTTGTGCAATTTTAATTTATTTTTATTTTGTTGAAGTTATCAATCTTTTCTCTTGCCTCTCAATTCTGTTTCATACCTAATTCATATCAAAAGAAAAAATAGTATTAAAAAGCACAAAACTCATAAAAAGGGCCTATCTTACTATATGTGCTTTTCATTAATTTCAAAGTGCTGAAATGGTCATTTAAGCCAAATAAACTCTTCCTAATCAATATTTGTTAACGATGGCTTTTTCCAAAAAGGAATAATCTTCTTGGTCCCTCTGAGTCACCCACAATTAATGCAGAAACAGTGTTGAAGCCAACCAAAATCCAGAGCAAAGACAACATAACTACATTTCCCGCCTGATTTTATATGCGTGTATATGTATACATAATATACATAAATATAATGCAAACTTATTTCTGTAGTTTTTGACCATTTAGTCTAATCAGATCATTTATACTTAAGATTTTAGAAATACCTAAAAGGTGCCTTAGAAGATAATTTAATTTTGCTTTTGTCATTTTGCCAATGTCTCAATTCCTTTAATTTACTTTTTAGCCTAAAAAGGAAAAATGAGCATTTGAGTTATATTAAATGATTGAATATTTTAAAATTGTTAAATTACTCAGCTTTTCATTTTTAACCAAAATCACATAATTTTGTAGATTGTTTAACCTCACAATTATATGGCCAGAGATTGTATTTCCAGGATCCCTCATAGTCTGCTCATTCTCTTGAGAAAAGGTTTTTTATCCCCGGATTATTAGTATATGATCAGACCTTCAATCGAGGGGCATTGTTTTGCTTCCCCATAATAGGAGCAATAAACACGCAGTAGCATGAGAGCCTATGGGGAGTTCGTGTATGAATACAGAACAATATAATGGGGAAACTCCGGAAGAGGAATCAGGAAAGTAGAGATATATTTGTTGTTCTGTCATTACATCTTAAGAGCTTTGGCAATCAATCTGGTCTACAATATGCACATTTGTGAAATCTGAAAGTTGTGATTGATCAAATATCTTCCCAACTGGAAACTTCACAATTGGGTAATTGCCAGCCCTCCTCAAGCAGTCTCTATCCTCACAAGTCTGTCCTTGCTGCTATTTGATTCTCCTCAGCTACCTGCACTTCTTGAAATCATAAACCCAACTCACTTTTCGAGAAAACTCTTCCCTTGACTCCCTTACAAGGCCACAGAAATACTTATATAATGGGAACAAGTTTTCAAACCCCACAATAGTTTAGTTTTATGTACTAGTCTGCATTAACTGCATACTGACTTTTATGCGACTAACTTTTCTCGGTGAACTACCCAAGCCTTGGCATTTCTGGTTAAATGTGTGTGTGTGTGGGTGTGGGTTTGTGTGCACGCACGCACTAGTGCATGTACACAAATAGCTGAAGGCACAAATAGGTGTGTAATATCACGCACACCCCTTATAACTCAGAAACATACTATGATGAAGTCTCTTAATCTCCTTCAGGGTTGGGAAGGTGTGAGTAACCTGACCTACAAATCTGGAGGGGTTAAACATTGCCACCAGTCTAATAAACTTACTTCAAATATAGTTGAGCTAATAATCATTTTGCTCTCTAAAATAGCTCCCATTAGTGGAGCTTTCCTTCTGTCCTAAGAAGCTTAGTGGTCATTGTGGCCACTGGGTCAAAATAATTCTCCTTTTTATATTTCTCCATATCAGGCTTAATTTTAGACAAATGTCCACTAAGGAGAAGTTTTCTGAGCAATAGTACTTGGGAGGATGTACTTTACCGTTAAACCAATTTGCAAAAGGCAGTTTTCTCTAGTTTTGCCAAATAATGTAGTAATAGAAGTAAAATGTGATTGAATGGACTATAACACCTTAAAGACCCAGGAAAATCACTACATTGATATACATATCTCTTCCTTACTCTTTTAAGAGAAAGTACATTTATAAATCCTGTAATATATCTAAAGTCAGCTCTAACAATTTAACCAAATGCCTCTCTTCACTACCATCCACACATATTTTCATTACAGAAAAATAAGAAACTGGAAAGATTTCAAAGTTAGCTTGTTTTATTTTCTAAATCTCCAGTCTGTGTATATCTAAAGTCAAGAACATAAGATCTAGGATCAATCATATGCTTGCTTGGCATCCCAAAAGTGACCTGTTTTCAGTACAATTAGATTTGTAGAAATCGTATCTCTGTAAGGCTATTTCCTATTTTAACTTGATTTTTATGTATGTGCTAAGTTTTGGATATGCATATACATATGCATGTATAATATATCTATATATATATCTGTATTAAACAGTGGCTGTATGAAAGAGATATTTAATCTAGGAATGTGGTTTCCTAGTAACAAGAATCACATACAAGTTCTTCAAGAGCTCCATCTCTGCAATCATATGTCTTCAGTGTATTAGTAAGGCAAGAACTTTCCAGAAGCAGTTTCATTTTCTGCACAGGACATCTAACAATCAAAGTAGGGGTGCTATTACAGTATAGAAGAAGGACAAGATGGATACTCAGCCAGCAGATTTCTTTAGGTCTGATTCAATTTGAAAAAGTCACATAGAAGAAAACTCCCATAATAATCACCAGTATTGCCAAAATGCTGTACATTATGTAGGACCTGCGAGGCTGAAGCCTTATTTTCAGAGCTAGAATTAAAAAAAAAAAAAAAAGTTCAATTTCAAAGTGGGATTAAATAAATGGGATTTGTAGATAAAAAATTAAATTATGTTCATCTTCCATTGTTTTCAGAGGCTAAAATAGACTAGTTATAGGTTGCAGAGATAAAAGGCAATTTGCAAGTAAATTTTTAAAAATTGTCCTTAGGCCTGATACAAACCATCGGAGACTAAGAGAGAGGTTTTAGCCTAACATTTACTTCAAAAATTGCACTTACTAATTTTTTTCCTACAAAGTTTTCTCAGCTCAAGTGCAAATGTATTGTTTGTATTAAACTTGAAGTTGATTAAGATTTAAAAATATAAACACTGATAATAGAAAACAATGAGCCAGAAAACATTTCTTTAACTATGTCAAACATGAAGCAACGTGACACTTAGTTAGAATACCCAAATTCTAATCTGAGCTATACCAATCTATGTGATCTTTACATATTACTTAACCTTTTCTGAATTTTATTGTCGCATCAAGGCAAACTGTTTCAAAGTTGCCATCAAGAATCCTATGTTACTCTGTGTAATATCAAGGATAACACAAAGTATTTGACTTGTACAAAAAAAAGAGCATTGAGATTTGTTAATAGCATTTTCCCTGTTAGGGACATAACCATGAATTAGTGGAAACAAAATTTTACTGAAAGGCAGAATATTTGTGTCTAGGACCTAGCTTCATCACGTATCTGTGTTCTATTTAGAAAGTCACCAAAATTCCTTTAAAATTCCGATTTTGTAATCTATGAAATGGAAATCTTGGCATGCTACCTCAGAGGGTAGATAAGAAAATTAAACCAGGTAACATATGTGAATTTTGTTTTCCAACTCTAGAGTATTTATGAATGCAAGATATCCTTAGGTAAAATCATTTATGTTGAACAAATTCATAAATCCTTTCCCAAGACATTTAGTGCTGACTTAAATAAGAAAATTAACCTGAACAATTGTAGAGCTAAAATGCAAGAGTAATATCAATAGACATTAGAGAAACATGTAAGCAACTTCAATGAATACTTGGATAAAGATGACTTGAGAGTCCTGACTGGCATCTTTCAAGTATCTGTTTGTGTGAATGTTAGTATGCTCATTGCATAAAGACCAATACAACTTAAAATAAAGCATATCTAATTTCTGAGGCTCTTACTTATATGTTGTACCAACATGTACACAACTAAGAAGTAATTTGCATGTAAATGAATTTAATTTTAGTAAAATATTTCAAAAATCTACTAGTTCACTAAACATTTACAAATCAAGCAAATAAAAGTGATGGAAACTTCTTACCTCATCAATGATAGAAAAACGCATGGTGGACTAATTAATCTGCTAACAATTATAAAATCACGGACCAAATATAAAATACAAATACTTAAAATTACTGGAAAGTGACAAAAACAAGTGCAAACTGGAAGAGGTTTTACCCTGAAAGAATAGAAACAGTCTGGGTAAGGTTTTCATTTATGAGGTCTTCCCTTAAGGGAAGTCTCAAGTCCACATATATGCCTTTGATAGAACTTGAGAAAAAAAGCTACTGTCTTACTGGCTTAAGGAGTCAAAAAGTAGATCCAAATTAGATTTATGGATCTAGGAGTAGATAGAATGTGAAGGCAGAATCCCAAAAACGAGAGAACCACAGAAACTCTGTATGCAAGCCCTCTCAAATCATTGACTCTTAAACTATATATGCACAGAATAAGACAACAATGAACCTCTCTGGGAAAAACAACATCTGGAAAGCTGAAAGAGTTGTACTGAGATATTAATAGCTGCTCACTGCTGGGGAAACAGGATTGGAGAGTAAAGTCCACCATTTGAGGAAATGGATTGGAGTGTGAATCTCACCATTTGATAAATACCTCAGCGTCTTCACTGACAACATAAGGCTCATATCTTAGGAGTAAAGGCTTCATCCAAAGAATAAGGGTTTGCCATAAAACTCTAAACAAACCTACATATGACCCAGATATTGGAATTAGCAGTCAGGACTTTAATACAGTTATGACAAAAACACTAAAGGAAATATAGAAAAATATGGGTAAAATTGGTGAAAGTGGAAAATTTCAGAAGAGTTATAGAACTGTAAAGAAGAAACCAATGGAAAATGTAAAACTGAAAAGACACGATATCTGAAATCGAACATTCATTGCATGTAAGTAACAAATTCCACAAAAGAGAAGAGGGATCAGTAAACCTGAAAGCGAGTCAACAGAGATTATCCAAACTAAATATAGAGGGAAAGATGATTGAGAAGTATGAATAGATCCTCAATGGCCAATATGACAGTATCAAACAGTAAAACATGCATGTAATTAGAGTCCCAAAAAGAGAAGAAGGAAAGTGTAGGGAAAAAAATATTTGAAGAAATGTTGACTGAAAAAAGTTTCATTTTGACCCAAAAAAGCAACCTATAAGTGCAAGAAAATCAGTGAACCCAGGGCAGCATAAATGAAGAGGAAAAGGCACCTAGGCACATAATAGTCAAATTGCTAATAACCAGAAAAAAATCCTAAAAGCAGCCAGAGGAGAAAAAAAATTAAATACAGTGGAACTGCAATAAAAATACTGCTTATTTCTCTTTAGAAACAATATAAATCAAAAAAGAACATAACACTCTAAAAATTGCAAAAGAAAAAAAAACTATATCCAGGAAAAATATCTTTAAAAATTTAAGGCAAAAAAAAAAAAAAAAAAGACATTTTCATGTAAACAAAAGCTGCTAGAACTTGTCACAGAAGATACACACTAAAATATTGCTAATTAAAGTTCTCAGACTTATGGTAAATGACTCCAGATGGAAATTTTTTATATATAGGAAGGAATGATGAGCATTAGAATTGATAAACGTGTAGATAAACAACAAAGGATATTTGAATATCTTTTCTTAAATTCTTTAAAAGTAGATTATTTTAGGGGCACCTGGGTGGCTCAGTCGGCTAAGCGTCTGACTCTTGATTTCAGCTCAGGTCATGAACTCAGGGTTGGATCAAGCCCCGTGTTGGGCTCCATGCTGGGCATAAAGCCTGCTTAAGATTCTCTCTCTCTCTGTGTCCCTCTCCCCCCACAACTCGCACTCTCTCTCTCTAAAAAAAAAAAAAAAAAAAAAGGTAGATTAGATTATTTAATTACAAATAATAATAATATATGCAGTGTTTAAAACGTGTTAAAACATGACAAAATAACACAAAGAATAGGAGAGCTATGAATGGAATTATATTGTCGTAAGGCTCTAAATTATATATGTAATGATTAAATATTAATCCATAATCTAGTATCATTAGTAAAGAATGCACATTGCAGTCCTTAGAGCAATTTGGAGAAAGATTGTCGAGAGAGACACATTTTCTTACCCTAAATTGCAAAAGTAGTTTATCATTCCTCCTTATCTTATTCCTTTTAGGAAGAATAACAATTTATTTAAGGGGCATCAAATATTTATATATGATGGAAAAGAACAGCTTTTTCTTATTTATGCAGTTGATCATTGATAAAAGTCAAGGAAAATTGTTTTCCTGTCAGTAGACATTCTGAAGAAGCTCTCTGTGTTGGTCCAAGGATAAAGGGTGAAGTAGGAAAATATCTATCACAATTGTCTAGAACCCAAAATTTTGTATAAAGTTTATGAAATAATCAATTGCTAATGTTAAAATAAGTAAATTCAGAATCTTCAAAAGGAGTGGTCCTATTCATTGGATGCTATAAAGAATGTGAATGGTGCTTCACCAACACCTCTCCCCGTTTCTCACTTTTGGTTGTAAACAAGATTATTCGCTTAGACCAACTTTAATTTTAAGGTAAGATATACTAAATATGGATAGAAGATAAGACACACTACCTCTTTGTCTTTAGCACCAGTTGCCAATCCAAAAGTCAAGGTTAAGGAGTAGAACCAGATCTCAGAGAATCAAGAAAATAGCCATAGTGGATTTCAAGTTTTTTTACTTGCCCTAGTCATCTGGAGGTGAGACATGCTCATCACTAGATCATAGTCAGTAAGTTTCCCCATCTGAAGTAGGGAATTATCTCCAAGTGATTTGTTTATAGAAGAGACCTTTCATGAGAAAATGAGCACAGTTATTTACTGATAGTAGAAATAAGGTGTTTTTTGGAAGTTCTCCCCCAAGGAACACTTGTCTCAAATATTTAATGAGAATTGGAAGAGTCAATTAAGGATGAAGTGCTCTGGTCAGTGTCTAAAGGGCAGAAATATTTAAACAGTTGGACAGAGACTCCTCATGCTTTAGATCACATTTCATTAAGTAATTGTGTCAACATTACATTTTTGAAGGCATGGTGCCCTGGTACTCATGTGGGAAGACAGACTGTAGGAATAAGTTCCAAATATTTTCTCAAAATAATTTCTAAAAATTGCCCCAAAGGCTGGAGAAGTAGAAGCTTAAAACCTACAGAATTTTAGGTGCAAATATAAGCAATAAGAAAATCTCTAGATAGCTCTAGTAGAATGTCTGATTTTGAAGTTCACAGATTTTGTTGAGCCTACTAGAAAACGTTAGCTGCAAGCTGTAGTCTCAAGTTGCAGCTTCATAATTGTTGAGTAAACTTTGGATGGAATTTTATATTGTCTGTCTGAACACTGGGAAATTGTTCTGAAAATACTCAGTTTTTGGTGTAGCTGATATGTAATTATTCTTTTTAAATAATTTCTTAAGTGCACTCTAACTTTTAAGAGCAAAGAAATGTGATTATTGATTATATTCTTGGTCTGTGGTGGTCTTAATTCAATATATTTTAAAACTAACCTAATTTGTTTATCTATATACTAAGAAGAAGAGAAAAGAGTCAAGACACAATTACAATTTATTCCATTTAAAATGATTCATTTATTGTTCAATGAGCCACTCCTACCCCCTCCAATTCTGGCAGAATATTATGGTTCAGACATAAGAAATATAGGAAAAAACACAAACAACAAAAAAACTCTGAATGTCTAAAGCTTGAAATAGGAGGCTGCTCTTATGGACATAAAAATAGAAATTTTAAATGTGGTAAAAAATTTCATCTTAATCTCTTCAAAGCAAGCATGTATGTAAGGGCAGAGAGGTGCTTGCTGATAATTGAAGTAATACGTCCTCATTATAAACTGTCTTTTTAAAACACTGCAAGTAGGTTTTTTTAAGTAAGAATCACCCCCAAATCCCACCATGCAGACAAAATCATTGCCAACATCTTGATGGGGAATCTGCTTAAGCTCTTTTACGTGTACACACATATACATAGTATATCTATAATTTTAAGTAACCAAAATATTACTCAGGAAGCTTTTTAATAATTTTATATTTCCCAATAATATGTCACAGACATATCTCCACCACTCATTTTCATAATAAGGTGAAATTTTTTAGTAATTGTTCAATAAGGTGAAACAAAACCTGTCAGTAATCAGTAACTGAACATTGCCTGACATATAATAATCACTTGGCAGATGCTAATATTATAACTTATAACTAAAGAAAATAAACTAAAAATAAACTAAAAATGTTTTAGATTGAAAAAATAAATGATTTAATTATTTAAGTTTTATTTATCACTCAAATGTTTTTACATGTGATGGGTTCACCACGCTTCAACTCAGAAAAGACAGGGTTTAACAAATAAAGAGAGAGCATAACATGGCAATAAAATTACAAGAAATAACTTACATAGTTGTGCTTTCTTGTGTTACCTGAGAGGTGCCATGAATTGCATCCCAAATTTTCTACTGGGGATTTTGTTTTAATTAGAAATTGACATGGTTTATAAAGGATATTAATTTAACTATGTTGCTTCCTCTGAGTTTCCCCTTGGGAAGTTGACTTATAAACTGTTTATTTTTATTTTTAACTACTTAGCAGCTGTTATTACAGGAAAACTTGTGCCCTACTTATACAGGGACAGAACCAGTCTTAACCTTTTCACAATATATTTGCTTAATATGCCAGAAATCATTAGTAGAAATTGTTATAAGACTCTCTTGCCCTGTGTTGGTCAGAGGTTTTTAAAAACAACTAACAAAAAGGGGACAAATTTCATCATCCGTGAGACTTCTATGGATGAGACTATGGACTCCAGGTTTGTGAATGGTATCCAACTATTCTTTAAATGGTTGTTTTATAGAGGTCCTTTTTAAAAAAAAAAAGTCAGGAGTATGGTATTCACTCATTCTTTATTTCATTTTTCATTCACTTATTCAGTCAATTATTCAATGACATACTAATAATCATATATTTATTGAGACCCTACTATGGACCAGGGATTGTTGTAGATGTTGTGGATATTATTGTAAATGAGACACATATGATCCTTCAGATCATATGTTTAGAGTCTAGAAAGAAATATAGAAAAATAAACAAGTATTTAAATATAGTGTAAGAAGAGACGAATATTTTGGTAGCATTTATGCCCTTAACAGAATATGTGGTGGAGATAGGTTGTGGAACAAAAGGTTAAGTTGAAAGCAGATGATCGAATAAGAATTAGTCAAGTAAGAGGATGTTAAATTGCTTCACGTCATAGGAAAATTATGCATGAAGAACTAGAATCAAGAGAAGGGGTTGAAATTAAACTAAAACATTTGAAATGTCTGGGACAAAATATTCTAGTAGGTAAATTATGAAAGATAAGACAAGTGGTGCCTTGGGCCTACGTCATAAAGACCCATGAAGTTACTGAAAGGGATTTGAGATTTATCTAAAGATTCGTTGACAGCCACTAGAGGATTTTAAGTAATAATGTGATGTGATAAGTTTGGCATTTTTATTTGTTTCAAGATTTTTTTTATTTATTTGAGAAAGAGAGAGTGTGAGAGTGTGGGGGGGGGGGTGGGGTGGAGAGGGGCAGAGGGAGAGGGTGAGAGTCCTAAGAGGACTCTGTGCTAAGTGCAGAGCCCAATGCAGGGCTTGATCCCACAACCCTGAGATCATGACCAGAGCCAAGATTCAGACACATAACTGACTGAGCCACCCAGTTGTCCCAGTCAGTTTTGCGTTTTTAAGAAGCAGTTCAACTAATTTACAGATAATGATCTTAATTAGAAAATATTTCAATAAACCATATGAGAGAAATGGCAGCCTCAATATATGAGGACACAGTGTAGATGAAGAGAACAGAGTGATTTCCAGAACTTGTTGACTGGATGGGGCAGTCACATGGTAAGATTGGCGATAGCATGCTAGTCAAAGCTTTATGTGAGAATAAAGACTTCTTAAAAAGAACTGAGGTATAATTTTCATGTAAATTTAAAAATCAGTTTTAGGCATAAAGTTTGAAGATTTATGACAAATATATATGCCCATATAACCGCAATGTGAATTGAGGTACAGCTCAATAAGTTTTTTCATGCCCATTTCTAGTGTAACTCCACCCCCAAAGCGAACTGCTCTTCTGACTTCACCGTTAGTTTTGCTTATTCATGAACTTCGGATAAATGGAATCATACATTATGTAGTCCTGTGCACCTGGCTCCTTTCACTTAGCAAAATTCTTTAAGATGATCCATATTGAGTTTATCAGTAGTTTTGACTTTTCATTCTTATCATTCTCAAACGGAAGACAAAACTCATTCAGAAAAGTTAAATTACCTACTCAAGGTCATATATTAACTCTTGGAGTTGAGATTTGAAGAGAGGTCTAACTCTAGGGACATTCTAGTGTGAATGCTGAAAGCAAAGAAAAGATGTAGTACCAGATATTACAAGAGGTAAAATGACAGCTCTGAAGAATGAGATAGAGACCAGGAAATATGGCAATTTTTTGTGTAGTGAATAGCAACCTGATGGTAATGGAGATGCAGTTAGGGTCGTTGTTAGGCATTTGAGATAGGTTGTTCTGGAATTTGGGTTTTGTGAAGCAGATATGACTAAAAAAACAATAGGCCATAAAGATATGCCAAGAAATAGTTAAAATGGTTTACTTACCTGGCTAAGGAAGGGAGTGAAGACAGAAGAATGTAGGTAGAGACAAAATAGAAGATACAAAGACCTGGAGATCAAACTGTGGTGTAATAGAAGAAATGAACTGAAAGAACAAAGAGGAAATAAAGTTTTGGGGAGAGAGAGGAATACTTGAATTAATTCTTTCAAAAGAGATAGCTTTTATTTTCAGGTAATCGCATGGCCAAGGTGTACCCATAAACTTAGGTGTATGAAATAACTCTAAAGATGGGAAGATCCAGGAACTGAGAAGCCGTATTGTTGAATAACTTTTTCTGTTCCAAAGGATACAAGCAGAACTTGGGGTAGAAGAAGTCTATGAGCCATGGGCTAGAAAATTGATAGTTAGAAGGACATGTAAAAGTTCAAAAGTCAGATAAGATATGACTCAAAGGATTACGTTATTTTTCTTTCATTCTTTTTTTTTTTTAATTCACCAAAGTCCATAATTTACATTAGGATTTTAAAAATTATTTATTTATTTATTTATTTATTTATTTATTTATTTATTTGAGACAGAGACAGAGAGAGAGAGAGAACAACAGAGTGCACAAGCGGGGGAGGAGGGGAGAGGCAGAGGGAGAGGAGGAAGCAGACTCCCAGCCGAGCAGGGAGTCTGATGCAGGGCTCAGTCCCAGCACCCTGAGATCATAACTTGAGCCAAAGGCAGATGCTTAACCCAACTAAGCCACCCAGGTGCCTCTATATTAGGATTTATTTTTTGTGTTGCCCAGTTCCATGTGTTTCGTCAAATGCATAATGTCATATGTCATACATTTTGGTACAGTACAGAATCATTTTACAAAGCTAAAAATCTGTGCTTCACCTGTTCATAGCTCTTATCCATGTCCTTCCTCATTGTTGTTTTAATCTGCAGTTCCCTAATGACATATGACATTGAGCATCTTTTTATAGACTTATTTGCCATCTGTTTATTTTCTTCAGTGAGATGTCTGTTCAGGTCATTGGCCCATTTTTAAAATTGAGTTGTTCATCTTCTTATTGTTGAGTTTCATACATTGTGAATAACAGCACTTTATCTGATGTGTCTTTTGTAAATATTTTCTCCCAGTCTGTGGCATGTCTTCTCATTCTCTTACACAGCATAAGTTTTTAATTTTAATGAAGTATATCTTATCAATTATTTCTTTCATAGATCATGGCTTTGGTGTTGTATCTAAAAAGTCACCATTGTACCCAAGGTCATTTTCTGTGTTACCATCTAGTAGTTTTAGTTTTTTTATTTTAAATTTAGTTATGTGATCCATTTGGGGTTAGTTTTTGTAAATGATACAAAACTTGTGTCTAGATTCATTTTCTTTCTTTTCATGTAGATGTCCAACTGTCCCAACTCCATATGTTGAAAGACTATCTTTGTTCCATTTTGCTTTTTGACACTTCTTTGTCAAACAACAGCTGACTATATTTTTGTGGGTTTATTTCTAGGTCCTGTATTATGTTCCATTGACCCATTTGTCTATTCTTTTGCCAATACCATACAGTCTTAGCTCTTATAGCTTTATAATAAGTCTTGAAGTCAGACTGTGTCAGTCCTCCAACTCTGTTATTCTTCAGTATTGTGTTGGCTATTTGGCCCTTTTTGACTTTCCTTACACATTTTAGAATCACTTAGTTGATATCCACAAAATAACTTTTGATTGGGATTGATTGAATTCAATCTATAAATCAAGTTGGAAAGAACTAACATTTTAACAATGTTGAGTTTTGCTATCCATGAACATGGAATATTTCTCCATTTATTTGTTTGATTTATTTAATCAGAGTTTGTAGCTTTCCTCATATAGATCTTCTATGTATTTTGTTAAATTTATACCAAAGTATTTCTTTATTTTTTGGTGTGAAGGTGTTAATGTAAATGATACTGTGTGTCTAATTTCAAATCTCAATTTTTCATAGCTGCAATATAGGCAAGTAAGATTCTCACCATTAAGATGTTTTATAGTGTTTTTTACAAAGTTGATAACACTCTCCTTTATTCCTGATTTCCTGAGAGTTTTATCAAAACATTTGTTGGATTTTATCAAATGTTTTTTCTGCATCTATTAATGTGATCATGTGATTTTTTCTTTTCTAGCTTGTTGACTTGATGAATTACATTGATTGCTTTTTGAATGTTGAACCAGACTTGAGTTTTTGGGGTAAATCCTATTTGAGTGTGGTGTATAATTCCTTTTTTTAAAATATGAGAATGTATTTCATTTTTTATTTAAAAACAGATAATAGGAAACAATCTAAGTGTCTGGCATTAGCAGATAGCTAAGTATATTATTTCATCCATATGATGAAATATTATATATTCATTAAAATGATCAAGGTCTATAGTTGACATGGAAATATAGTCACGAGACGGTGTTAGTTTAAAGTAAGTTGTAAAATACATAGTATGATCCAATTTTGTGAAAAATAGACATTTATAAATTTTCACAAGACAAAGACCAGAAGTATATCCATAAATATTAATGGTGATTATTTTTAAATGTGATATGTGTAATTAAAATGATTTTATTTATGAATATTTTCTAACTTTTCTGAAAAGAACATATTGTGGGAGAAAAATGGGGGAAAATAGAAGCCCCATCCTTGTGCTCCTGTATATTTCTTTTTATACATTATAGGATTTGATTGGCTATTTTGTTAAGAATTTTTGCATCTATATTTATGAGAGATACTGGTTTGTAGTTTCTTACAATGTCTTTGTCTAGTTTTGGTATTAGCGTAATGCTAGCCTCATAGAATTAGTCAGGAAGTGTTCCCTCTGTTTCAGTTTTTTGATAAGGTTGTAGATAATTGGGATCATTTCTTAAATGTTTGGTAGAATTCACCAATGACATTACCTGGGTCTTATACTTTTTCTTGTGTGTGTGTGTGTGTGTGTGTGTGTGAGATTATTGGTTGTTGGTTCAGAAACTTTAAATGATATGAGCCTGTTCAGATGGTCTACCTCTTTGTGTGATTTTTGGTAAAATTTGGCTGTCAAATAATTGGCTCATTTCATCAAAGTTATCAAATTTGTGGGCATAGAATTGTCCATTATATTCCTTTATATCTGTGGAATCAGTAGTGATGGATGCTCTTACATTTCTTATATTAGCAATTTGTCTTCTCTCTTCTTGGTTAGACTGGATAGAGATTTATCAATTGCATTGTTCTCTTAAAAGAAAAAGCTTTTGGTTTCATTTATTTTCTTTATAATATTCCTGTTTTATAGTCCATTGATTTATGCCTTAATTTATATTATTTCTTTTCATTTCAGGCTTTAAGTTTATGTTGGTCTTCTATCTCTAGTTTCTTTTTTTTTTTTAAGATTTTTTATTTATTGATTCGACAGAGATAGAGACAGCCAGTGAGAGAGGGAACACAAGCAGGGGGAGTGGGAGAGGAAGAAGCAGGCTCATAGCGGAGGAGCCTGATGTGGGGCTCGATCCCATAACGCCGGGATCACGCCCTGAGCCGAAGGCAGACGCTTAACCGCTGTGCCACCCAGGCGCCCCCTATCTCCAGTTTCTTAAGGCAATAATTTAGATTATGAACTTTAGGTCTTATATCATTTCTAATATAAGCATTTGATGTTTTAAATTCCCTCTAAGCACTGCTTTTGCTGCATCCCACAAATTTTGATGTTATACTTTCATATTCACTCTTTAGTGGCTGCCCTGGGGTTTGTAGTATACTTTTACAACTAATCTAAATCCACTTTCAAATAACACTATACCACATCATGGATAGTGCAGAGTGTAAAAGAGTATTCCCAATTCCTCCATTCCATCTTTTTTAATATCGTTGTCATTTATTTTGTTTATTCATAAATATAATTACTCAATGCATTGTTACTATTATTTTGAACAGTTATCTTTTAGATCAATTAAGAATAAAAAATATTTTATTTTCATTTATTCCTTCTCTGATACTTTTCTTTTTTTATGTAAATCTGGTTGTCTGACCTATATCATCAAAGAACTTGTTTTAACATTATTTACAAGGCAGGTCTACCAATGACAAATTCCTAGCTTTTGTTTGTGTGAGACAGTATTTTTCCTTCAGTTTTGAAAACTAATTTCACTGGATACGGAATTCTAGATAGGTGAGATTTTTTTCTTTTAAGTCTTTAAATATTTCACTGTACCCTCTCCTTGCTTGCATATTTTCTGAAGAGAAGTCCAATGTAATTCATATCCCTCTTCCTCTGTAGGTAGGGTTCCCCCCACCCTACCTTCTTTCAAGATTTTCTCTTCGTATTTGGTTTTCTGCGGTTTGAGTATGATATGTCTAGGTTTATAGCACATTTTTGTTGTTGTTGTCCTGTTTGGAGTTCTCTGAGTACCTGGATCTGTGTTTTGATGTCTGTCACTAGTTTTGGAAAATTCTCAGCCATTATTACATCAAATATTTCTCTTGTTCCTTTCCCTCTTTCTTCTCCTTTTGGTATTCCCATTCATGTTTTTCTTTTTGTTATTACCTCAGTTTTCTTGGATATTTTATTTTTTATTAAAATTTGTTTTTTCTGTTTGCATTCAGTTTGAGAAGTGTCTGCTGATGTATCTTCAACTTTACTGATTCTGTCTTTGTCATGTCCATCCTATTGCTTAGCTGGTCAAAAATATTCCCCATTTCTGTTAGTGTTTTATTTCTAAAATTCCCTTTATATTCTTTCTGAGAGTTTTCATCTCTCTGCTTACATTACCTATCTGTTCTTGCATGTTGCCCATTTTTTCCCCTATTACAGTCCTTAACATACTAATCATAGTTGGTTTAAATTCCTGTTCTGATAATTCTAAAACCTCTGCCATGTCGAGTCTGGTTCTGATGTTTGCTTTGTTTCCTCAGACCGTGCTTTCCTTGCCTGTTAGCATGCCTTGTACTTTCTTTGTTGAATGCTGGAAATGATATATGGTAATAGTAACTGCAGCAAATAAGCTTTTAGTGAGTGGTCCGTGTTTTATCTGGCTAGGATTTAGGCTATGTTTAACATTAGCTGTAGTCATGTGAGAGGTTTCAATTTCCTCCGGTGCCCTCATTTTTTGTTTACTCTGTTGTGTTTGATTTCCCTAGAAATTCCTTAAGGAGAGTGCATGTCTTACAACTCTCTTAGATGTAATGCACTGCAAATATACAAGAGCCCTGATGAGGTGTGTGAGGTATTAAGGAACGGAAACATTCTGTAATTGTAGTCCCGCAATTAATTCTCCATTTTCAGGGAGGGGAAGGGCAAGATTCATGGACTGTGACTTTCAGAAGAGTTTCCTAGACTTTTAATTTCTCCACTTATTTGAGGTGGGAAGACCAGAGTGGGGATAGAGTTGGGTTGTTGCCCTCCCCCTTGCCCCCAGGTCAGAGGATGCTCGGGTAAAGTAGTTTCTTTTGGAGCAGAACTTTGTTAAGGAAAACAGAATGATCTGGGTGTATTTCAAAATGGTTACTTTTCCCTTGCTCCTACCTGAAACAGAAGAGGAGTTTTCTCCAGTCTTCAGCATGAGAACCTGGTGGGGTTCCTGGAGGTAAAACTAATGAAAGGGGAGGGGTAGGATTATGGTTGCACCCCACTAGGTTCAACTCTGAAGCTAGCCCACACTCAGCCTTCAGCATTTTGTCAATTACTGTGTAAGTACTCCTACCAGTCTCTGGCTCCAGCAGCTTCTGCTTCCAATAAATCCTGATCCTCTGTATTAGCCTGTCTCTCCAGTTTTGGAGAAGTGATTTACATAGTAACCTCAATTTTTTGATTCATAGAAGAGTCATTGGTTTTCAGTTTTTTCATTTTTTTCCCCTTGTTGTGAGCATGGGAGTGACAGGTGCCAAGCTCTTTATATGTCATGGTAGAAAACTATTGGTTTTTGTTTTTGTTTGTTTTTAATCAAACATTGGATTGATATGAATACGGAAATGGCCTTATGTGGCCAGAGGGATATGGCTCTATTTGGTGACTTTGAAAGTCTTTTACAAGAACCTAAGACAACTCGATATTGTTTTCTGAATGGCCTGACTCAGTATAGGGAAAACTGGGGAAGTGAGAAAATTCAGAGGAATGGACATTTAATGAAGCCCTGTACTACCTCTAAAACAGTAACTGTCTCAAGTGAACATGTGGCAAGTATAAATCACAGGCAATCATGATTGGATTCTGTGACAATATTCGAAGTGCCAATATTCCATGTAATTAGATCCATATGCTTTAGATACTAGATGTGCAGGTGGTAGGTTGACACTGTTGAGAAAATGTTCAAGTATAATGTGTATTGTTGTTTAAAAGGTCCCTTCTATGTGGACAGAGTGTCAGTATATACATAACAGAAAAAGTATGCATGATCTAGTCATCTCGGAAGTTCTTACTGTAGCAGGTGAGCATGCAGCCAGTTTATCTAATATCCTTACACACACACACCCATATATCTATGTGTGTATATAGAAATATATACATATAACAATTTTCAAAACAAAGGGTACACACATACAAACTTAGATTCTACTCAAATATTTTATGAAATATTTAGTTTCCCCAGATAGTCTAAACCAGCCAGGGTATCAGACTATCAGAGTACCAGCTGAGATTCCTTTATTTATTTTTTTTAAAGATTTTATTTATTTATTTGACAGAGAGAGACAGCCAGTGAGAGAGGGAACACAAGCAGGGGGGAGTGGGAGAGGAAGAAGCAGGCCCCTAGCGGAGGAGCCTGATGTGGGGCTCGATCCCAGAATGCTGGGATCACGCCCTGAGCCGAAGGCAGACGCTTAACGACTGAGCCACCCAGGCGCCCCAAGATTCCTTTAATTACTCATATCCGCCCTGTACTCTAGGGGCAAATCAAAATTTTTTTAGTGTACCATATTTATGAAATTATTTATGACATTATTTATCCAAAAGTTGAAGCTTTTTCAAGGAGCTATATCATGATGCTAAGCATTGATTAAAAAAACATAGAAAAAAGTAAAAATACTATTCACATTTGAGGAACATCCTTCAGTACTCTTACACATAACTTTTTTTTTTTTTAAAGATTTTATTTATTTGAGATAGAGAGAGAGAGCACAAGAGGCAGGGAGGAGCAGAGGGAGAGAGAGAAGCAGGCTCCCTGAGCAGGGAACCTGATGCGGGGCTTGATCCCAGGACCCTGAGATGAGAACCTGAGTGGAAGGCTGACCCCTAACCGACTGAGCCACCCAGGCACCCCAACCCAAAACTTTCCTGCTACCTTATCTCAACACAAAACTTTCTTTGATACCTTAACTCATTTAATCTTTACAACAACTTTTTTATTTTAATAAAGATTTTATTTCTTTAACTGAGAGAGACAGTGCATGAGTGGAGGTGAGGGGCAGAGGCAGAGGGAGAAGGATAACCAGACTCCCCACTGAACAGGGAGCCAGACTTGGGCTAGACCCTAGGACCCTGGGATTATGACCTGAGCTGAAGACAGATGCTTAACTGACTGAGCCACCCAGGCCCCCCTCTTTACAACAATTTTTGATGGTATATATAATTTTCCTCACTTGAAAATAGAAAAGAAAAAGTAGTATCAGGATAAAACAGTTGCCATCTTAAGCTTGGCCTCCAAATAATTTCTTTCTATGAAATGAAAGTTGAGAAAAATGGCACATGATGTGAAAAATCTCATTTTTCTTGACCAGTTTTCCAGTGAGATGAAAGTAGAACATAGCCATGATCAAAGGAGAAAAATAGAAACTAAAACTTACTTAACCTCTACACTTCAAATATAGGCACAACCATGAAGGTAGTATACATCTTGGTTAAAAGTGCAGACTTTAAGTATAGACAGAACTATTTTTGAATTCTGGCTCTGCTTGTACTTGCTACATGATCTTGGTCAGGTGACTTAACCTCTGGAAGTCTCTATTTTCTCATTTATCAAGTAAAGATAACATAGTTCATTTTTCTTATTTGTCAGATAGATCTAATAGAGTTGAGGTGGTAATTAATGTATGCAAGGTGCCACTTATATTTGAAAAATTGATAAAAGAAGTTATTAATACTATTGTTATAGAACTGTAGTAAGGAGTGCTTCCTTTGTTCCCCAGGATTGGTGAATGTGCTATTTACATACTTTTCACATCCTCTCATTCATTACTTGATAGGTTTTGAAAATTACAAGTAAGTTAGACAAAAAGACATAGTTGCATCATTTCCCTAATTGTTTCTTATAGCATTGTATCTTTAAAGAAAGAAAAAAATATTCTATTTGCTATTCAATGGTTTTTATCTCAAAGATTCAACACTGCCCTGCATTTAGAAACAAGCTACAAAGTACTGTGGACTAAGATATCATAAAACTAATTTATTTTTCTGACTTTTTAAACCAAATGAGGTGGTTTCTTTGATTATGTATATGCAGATAATTAAGCATTTGATTTTCATATTGAAGAACATGTACTTAATTTCTGAAACTTTTATTAACTTAATATATTCACTAAATTTGTCTAAAAAGAAAGCTCTAAAAACCCTGTCTTTGCAAAAAAATTAAATCACTATATGATTGCTAAATTACTAAGCAATCAATTGAGAAAATTACACAAAATATTAAATTCACTCCAACTCGTCCATTTTATTTGTGTTGAATGGGTGGATATTCCTTTTTCCCATTTTATGCTACAATCTAGACAAATCATAATATGTTTTAATGAATACAAACTCTATATTCCATATAATAAATAGCAAAAACTAGAACAATATTTCTTCTTGGTCTCTGAATCAAACATCTAATTTTGACAAGCACATTTTAATTTAAAGGATGAATTTCCAACGTGGCTTAATAAAAGTGAATCATTCCTTAGACCTTAACACCTTAATTATTTCTTACACTCAATTAGAAAACTACTTTAGTTTAGAATCGATAGTTACCTGTGTAATCAATAAACATGATTTTCCAACACAATTTTATGTAGCAGATGAAATTTAAACCATTTAATTAACTTGCATCATGTACTTAGTCTTGACTTGCTTCTTTAGCCACAATTAGATAAGAGCTTTACTTTAAAATTTAGTGTTACCGTGTGTTTCACAGCATAATCAATAAATATGTCTTCTAATATTAGTTTTGGAAAATAGACTTTATTATGAGAGCTATTATTTATAAGCTTTGAATTTAGCTTGTCTTTTAAATTAAGTTATTACATTTCTTATTTGTTATTTGTGTAGCTAAATCAAATTAAAAAGCGATGTGATCAAAATATTTTGCTGGAAAAAAAATGACTTGCTGGTAACATAGAGAGAATTAAAAAAAATGAAAACCTAGAGGAAAATGTGGTATCTATAGCAACAGACTTAATATAAATTAGAAAAGTCCATTCACCTACAATTCATCAAACAAAACAGTGCACACAGTAATCAAATACCAGTGGCAACAGCAAACATGTATCAGCATCTACTCTGTGTAAGACACAATAATGAACACTACCTGCCAGTCTAGTTGGAGAAAAGAGACACACATATGATGGGTGAAGAAAGCATACTGAAGAGCAATGGGATAAAAGGCAAGGAATGTATGAAGACATATTGTGGAAAATTTTGAAAGAAGAAATTAACATTTATTGAATGGCTACAAAAATTCAGGCACAGTGCTGAGTTCTTGAATTCACAAGGTACATCTTCAATTCATTCCTAAGGAAGCTAAGGTGTGGATGGCTTAAGTGATATTGTACCAGGGTGTAACATCTGGAGGCAATGTCCATCATTCTTTCATTTTGTGATGGCAATTTTTTTCACCTAGCTAAGATGATGATTACTTTCTCCACTGTACAGTTCCTACAATTCCTTTTGCAACTATTAAGCAATATTTAGGATGATAATTTAAGGCAATGCAAAATATCTTATACCTCATGAAAAGTTCCTTCTAGATTCTTCATCCATGGGTGATTCTTGCCTGAACTAATCTTTACGATGATTGTGTGTGGTTTATATACTTAACTTTATGCAGTTACAAAATGATGGTTCCCTAATGCCAACTTTCTTTCCACATTCTCCAACCAGCTCTTCTCTAAGATCTTTTCCTAGGAAAGCCATCACACAAGAAGATGTGGCAAGTTTAGCAGTGGTATGAGAGCCATACAAAGGAATGGGCAAATGAAAAAGTAGAAAAATGGAGAACAACTAGAAGAGTGAAAGATTCAGTTGTCCCTGAGAATGTTTATAATTAAGAAGAGAAAGTGCAGGAGATCTCAAATAAATGGACGTGCTATCAGAATGCTAGGAGGAGAATCAAGGTAGTGATTACAGAATTCACAGCACAAGGGAAGTTCATGAAGGAAAGTTTGGTCAACAAAATAAATATGCTTCTCAGGTCCAGGGAAATAAGAAATGTCATTAGAAGTGGTAATCAAGGGGCGCCTGGGTGGCACAGCGGTTAAGCGTCTGCCTTCGGCTCAGGGCGTGATCCCGGCGTTCTGGGATCGAGCCCCACATCAGGCTCCTCCGCTATGAGCCTGCTTCTTCCTCTCCCACTCCCCCTGCTTGTGTTCCCTCTCTCGCTGGCTGTCTCTCTCTCTGTCGAATAAATAAATAAAATCTTAAAAAAAAAAAAAAAGAAGTGGTCATCAATGGAATCCAGTTGACCCTTGAACAAAATGGGTTTGAATTGTGCAGGTACACTTATAAGTGGATTTTTTTCCCAAATACTGTATAGTACTGTAAATGTATTTTTTTCTTCCTTATGATTTTCTTTATAACATTTTTCTTTCTCTAGCTTACTTTATTGTAAGAATACCGTATATAATGTATAAAACATTCAAAACATGTGTTAATTAAACTATGTTATTAGCAAGGTTTCTGGTCAACAATAGGCTATTAGTTGTTAAGATTGTGGGGATTCAAAAATTAAATTTAAGTATCTGACTTTGTCTCACTTTGTGGGGTTGGCACCCCTAACCCGTGTGGTGTTCAAGGGTCAACTGTTTGGAAAGTGGGCATTTTTTCAGAACAGTGGGGTCAGATGCAAAATTGCAGAGGTTACAGTTGATAAAGACACGAATGAAAATGTTGGAATATTGACATGTTTTCAGTGTAATAAAAGATACAAGTTGGTAAGTGTGGAAGGGCAAAGGAAGTGTTCTTTCTTTTTTTTGTTTGTTTGTTTTTATTTTAAAAGAGAAAAGGAATACCATGTATTAAAGTAGGAGAAGGAGTTGCTCAAAGTAACTATGCAGAGTGGGGTATAGAAGCGAAGTCCTCACGTGTCGGGAAGGAATGGGATCGCAAGCAACTGATTATGGATTACAAAGATCGTTATACCTTCCCTCACAGCCATTTTCCTCAAAATTGTGAAATCAGGTTAAGGAGAATAAATCCACTGGTCTCCATCCTTTCAATGAAGCCAAAGGTGAGTTTACCCACAAATAGCGTGTGTCGAACCAGTAAGCCTGGAACTTCAACAAAGGATATAATTACTTTGGTGTCTTCAGCAGTAAATTAGCAGAGCTGGCCCCTGTAATGTGTGAAATCTGCATGGTTATCTGTCTTCCTTTGGGATTATTGTGTGATTCAGAACAAGAACAGAGGAAACAAGTATGAGATTAAAAGGCCAAGGATTTAGAAAAAAAAAAGTATGACAAGAAGAGGAATAAAATAGATCAACATGAAGTTCAAGCTGCTGATAAAGTCTTAATCAGAGAGTGAGTAATCAGGAAAATCCAGACAATTTGAGATAGAAGGCAGTTCCTTACTATTTATGTGGTTATGTGCGCACATGGCTTTGTACATTCATAGTGTCTATGGCTGTGTAGGTATATGTAGTTATATAAACAACTAAATGATGTAATGAAATAAGATGTTCTTTACCTATGAAAGTGCACTACTGCATACACCTGTACTACACATCCAGAGAGAAGGTTAATTTTAAACATAGACAGTTGAGTCAGTGACTCTTATGACTATCCCACTTCATCTTCCCTTTCCTCCCTACTCTTTCCTGATCTTCCATTAATCCCCCATCCAGAAGAATGACAAGGAGACCGCAATGGCCAATTGGAGGCTATAGATTGGAACGATGGGTAAGTAACTTTTGCACAGAAGATGTCCTATGTTACAGCAGGAATAAAGAAACTGGAATGGTGAACATACTATCTAATACTGATTCAGCTAGAGTTGATTGATACTCCAAATAATAACTGGTTTTGGAAAGATTTGGACTCACCATAGATTTGTTATATAATGATGGAGGTCATTACCTCAATGGGAACAGTAGCCCATTAATTTTCTTTATGAGTTAGAAGAAAACAAATCAGAATCTCAGTTGGGCAGAGAAACATTAAATATTTGCACATATATTGAAAAACATAGATGTTTGAATAGACCAAATTGGGAATTAATTTTAGCAATTACAAGTATGATTTAACTCATATTAAAAACACTATTTTTTTTCTTTTTGTAGAACAGAAGTCATATTTATATTTGTTAACTGTGTAGGTTTTTAAACCTCTAAGTAATTTTTTAAAATCACTAATGTAAAATATCGTTAGTCTTCTAGTCCAAGACTTCTAGATGCAAAAGATACTTGCTAATTGCAGGCAATGCTTAAATATTATTATTTAATAATTGGATTGTGGGTATGCTGGGGAAATGGTATGGAAAAATTTGAAGTTTTAAATTTCAAAATATCACATTAACATATAAGGGGAAACACTGGTCCTGTGAAGTTGACAATAGTTAATGAAAAGCTCCTGATCCAAGCAACATCCCTTCCTCTTATTCCCCAACTCAAATTCAGGAATAAAGTTAAATGAGAGCATCACATACACAGATACAGCCATATTCTAACGATCTAAAAACAATAGAACCAGCATTGGAGAAAGAGTATTTGCATACCATCTAGTGGTAGTTTTGAAAAATAGCAAATTTTTCCAGACTTTTTTTGTTTGAATTGAAATAGTGTATATGATTGTATTTGCCCCAAATATAAATCACAAAACTTGTCATTTCACATGTTCAAAAAATAAGGTGAGGAGTGGTTTTGCTCACTCCTGACACACCCAAAAATACACTACCATCCCTTAAAAATAACTATTTCGTATTTGTCTAATAGTTTAAAAGTACCGAATACTGTAACTTTGCTATTGCTGGACGATTTTGTCAGATATGTATGTGTTCTTGTGCTCCAGGATACCATTAACCGGAATTGTCCTGATGCTGAATCAGAACGTTTAAGGGAAACTTCATTTTATTTTTCTAACAGTGAATAAGAAAATACAACAAAGTTTTTATGCTCTTTCCACAGATCGGGATCATGTTGAAAATAAAAACATTCACATAATAACTTTGTCTGGAGCACATGAACGGAGCCTGAGGCTAAGTGAGCAGCTCTTCAACGTCTTGTGAGTGATGTCACTACGCAGGTCAGTCATAGGGTTTATCTCTCTCTATTTTTTTTTTTAAATTAACTGCTAATCATTTAAATACAAAATGAAGGGTTTGGGATTTTTTTTTTTTCCTTAGAGTAACTTGAGCCAACGTGTCCAGATCCTAAACGGTAGCCATCATTCCCAAAGCCGGTGCATGACGTCCTGGCGAAGAAAGCAGAAGGCCTTGCTTCCTGATCATGCAGAACGTGTGGCGGAGAGGAGACGCCTGTGGCAACGGGGCTGTCTGGAACAATGCCACATGTGTTCTGCCGACATAGAAAAGTCAAAGAGGATGGGGAATTCCTAGCACATTCACTTGGAATGGATCTTGCTAAGAGAGGCAAGCTGAATTTTATGATGAAAATGGAATGGTGCACATGAGTGGAGTCCTCACCTGGGGGCTGACATAATTGAAAGGGGAATCCTCCCTAGAGCTGAGTCTGTGCTGGGTAAAATGTGCAGGGTAGAAGGTCTTTCTTTCTTTCTTTCTTTCTCTCTTTCTTTCTTCCTTTCTTCCTTTCTTCCTTTCTTCCTTTCTTCCTTTCTTCCTTTCTTCCTTTCTTTCTTTCTTTCTTTCTTTCTTTCTTTCTTTCTTTCTTTCTTTCTTTCTTTCTTTCTTTCTTTCTCCTTCCTTCCTTCCTTCCTTCCTTCCTTCCTTCCTTCCTTTCTTTCTTTCTTTCTTCTTTCTTTTTCCTGCTTAGAGCTCTAATTAGGGAAGATGGAAAGAACAGATTAGGAAGATGGTCTTGCAATTTTTCGGTGTGGGCTGTGAGCAGTTGAAACTTGGGCTCTACTCATTCTGGCTTCCTTCAAAGTTAGAGGCATATGGCATTCACTTCCTTTCCTAGGGGGTTTTGGTTCCACTATTGACTTTTGGAGTTGATAGTACACAGTAACAGAATTATTTTCTAACATAGAGCCAGCTGAGGAATTTAGGTTACACAAGACTAAAAACCCATAGTTTTCCTGTGTTCACCTAGGCTTTCCCCAGAAAGTACACAAAGGCTTGTGTACCACTGACTTATTTTGGAAGTCATCCCAGAGAGCAGGAGTGAGAGGTAGGAAAGAATGAAAAACAAAAAAGAGGAGAAACTCCTTACAAGCAAGTGTTCTTGAGATGGTCACCTCCGTGGGCACCTGACCCTCAATCCTACTGGGAGCCTCTGAAGAGCCACATAGAATCCATCTCAAAATTGTCCACCTGAGGTACAAAAGAAGACTTTCACCATAAGTGGAGTCGAACTCTTTTCAATTTAGAGTAAAGGAAGCAAGAGAAATTTAGAGTAGGGAGACCTCGAAAACTGAATTATGCTCAAAAAAGTGTGAGGTGGAAACAGATCTGTTGTACCATAAGAATGCAGAGGAACAATTCTCCCAACCCTCCATGTTCTTTATGGGTTGCCCTTAATATCCATTTATACTCAACTCTTTCTGTCTCTCAGATGACTGCTCTCCGTAGTAGGTTATTTGGGAGATAGTGGAGGAAATAAGATGAGTATAGAGTTCTATATTATTTTATTACCCTCTATATTTGCCTGGTAAATGACAGTTATTGAAGAGTTTCATGAATGAAGGGATTAATACCTAATTCCACTGTAGCGTATCTTTATGACATTGGCTGACCTACTTAACCTGAATCTGGCTTCCTAACACATTTTGAAAAATGTGCCCTGCAGATTTAAGGTTTAGTCGGGATAACATGAGGTAAAATATATAAAAGTACTCTTCAAACTGAAAAGTACTTTTCAAATATAAGTAAGTATGCTCTTATGCCATCTGAGCCTTCTGATATTTAATACGATTCTTGGTACACCAGCATTTTCTGCAAATTGCAATAAAAGAACCTTTTAAGGCTTTCACCTAACAGATAGCACTTAGTTAGGAAACTCAGGGCTTCCCAGGCTTCAATCAGAATCCTTTTCTCCCACCATGCACAGTAGTTATTCATTATACAATAAAAATTAAAAAGCAAACTGTAGTCTGTCCTGAGAAAGGTTACTATTTTATTCTAGAACAAAGCATTCGGGGGCCATTTGGGAGGTTTCCTTGGCACTGAGGCTGGATGTGTGACAGACTGAAAAACCCTGCTCGACGCCCACGGTGCCGAACACTCGATGTTCTAAATATGTAGCTGGAAAACTTCCCAGATTGTACATCTGCCTCTCTAATTTACACCTCCAAAAACGAGGGTGAGCAAGGAAGAGGTGAGAAGCCTTAATGAACTACTTGGAGCCTTTGCATGTGCTGAGGAAAACTTGCCGGCACTCACTGCAACCCAGCAGCAGAGGGCTAGGTGGTAAACAAGTATCTGAATCTCGAGTCTCAGTGATGCCCATTACATTCCGCTGATGACCCTTCCTTCAAAGAGTAACCAAGAATCCCTTCCCCTTTTCCCTTTTTTTTTGGTGGCAGGAGAGGGATCTTCAATTGGTCCATCCAAGATGTTTCCTAGGTCCCAAATTGGATATTCGCTAAATTCTTCCTCTCAGTTGGCTGCCAGATTCTGGTCCCAGCATGACTGGGGACTCCTTTCGTGATCATATTTGGGGTGTTCTTTCCCACACTGTGGTTGCTGCACAGGTAGAAAATATGCCTTCGTTGGAATCAAATGTTTACCTTATAATAAAATTACCAAAACACTGAAATCTTCAGGAGAGTGCTGGCAAGAGCACATAAATCCTCAACCGGCTGCGGTGAGAGAGGAACAAGTTTGCAGAGAGTAAACTGCTTACTCTTCAGTCTTAATTAATGGTGTTTCTCAGCAGGCCATTCTTGCAGTCCATAATGCGAAAGCAATAATCTGTTTATACTTCAGGAAAGGACTTTTGCTTGTGATAAAACTCAAGATGGCCCTTAATATAGCACTTCCTAAATCATAGCATGGCAGGTTATGCTTGCCTTGTCCACATCATAAATGCTTCTTCATTCTTCCAGGGGTCCATGGACCCCAGATAGACCATGGATCCAATTCAATGTGTTTATGAATGTGGATGAAAAAAATTGTATCTTCAATTTTACTAACCCCTTCCTGAAATTTAGCATATCTTTAAAAAATAAATGTGGGCTGTAAACCTCAGTATTATTCGTGGAACCTGTGACTCCACCAATATCACAGATATTTTCATAACAGGTTACAATTTTTACAGATGTCTCAAGTAGCATTTAGATTCTTCACTGCTTTTAATTAGGGTGATTACTAGAACCGCCACTAAATCTTGTTATTTAGTGCATTAATAAAGAAGTACATATATTAGTACGTGAAAAATGTATTTTAAATAATTATCACCATCTAGTTTATTTCAGTTATGTTTCTATGTATTTAAGTGTTTAAAAATATTATTCTGTGAAAATTTCATCAGACAAGCCAGAGGGGTGTGAAGTGAAAATACGCTAAGATTTCCTGTTCCTGCTCCGTGAAGCCTCCACCACCTCGTCAAGGAGAGCTCAGCACATCTTTGTGCATTCGCTGCAATGAATATACAGATCATGATAGGCACTCCTCACAACCCCCTGTGTCCAGCTCCTCCTCCACACTGTGAGCTTCTGGATGCACAGAGACACGCTCTCTAGCATCATGGCTCTAGCAGAAGTGGCTCTGGAGTTGGACGCCTTGGGCTCCAGACCCTAGATGACTTGCCTGGTCCCAGATGCATCACTTAATCCCAGATGCTTCAGCTACTAGCACGAGCTACCAGACAAGCTGCTCTGGTTTCCTCAACTGTAAAACAAAGATAAGAGTACCCACCTCCTACATTTGTTCTAACAATTAAAGGAGTGAAACACCCAGAACGGTGCCTGGGAGGTAGTGAGTACTCAACAGATGTTAGCAATCATCTTCATCTTTCTCAGCAGCAGCAGCAGCCGCTGCAGTGTCTTCGTAAGCGGTGGGGTTGGAGGATGTGGTAGAGGTGGGTACCATCTTGGCGAATTCGGAGTCAAGCACAGTACCCGCCTGACACATATTAAGCATTCAGTTAATGTTTGTTGAATCAGTGAAATAATTAATGGATTTCTTTTTGCTTTCAAATAATAAACTTATATACATTTTTTTTCACATCTTTATGGCCAGCCTCTTGGCAGAACACAGAGGTGTGTTATCTTGGCTTGTATCCACGTCAGATGTGCATAAAGAGAATCTGAGCCGATTGTCACCTCAGTTATTAGCATTGGTAAATCATACACTGTTTAGATTTGTGAACTTAAAGGTTGCTGAAAATATCTTTTCAAAGTTTTCACTATAATAAGATTTGAAACAAAAAGAACATAGAAATACAGTTATGAGATTTAAACACCTATCACTGAAGAAAAGACAATTCTATGTTTTGCTGTGAAGAAACAACCAAGAAATTTTCAAACTTCAAGATGTATTTCATTTTCTCATTGAGACTTATTCAAAATAATTGTTTGTTACATATGAGGCAATACAATTAAAGACCATACACGTTGACAAATTTCTATAACAAGATAATGAACTTCTCAAAGTTAAAAGAACTTATGATCCATTTTGTGCATCACGAAATAATATCAATCATCCCACGTCTGCCTTTCAGAAGACACTGGGTGAATTGCTGTGATTCAATGAAGACAAAAATTAACCTCAAATTTAACCAAATAAAAAATAGGTAAATAGTGTATCAGATATATCTCAAATTATACTGCCAATCCCAAAGCTCAGGTGTTAATTTCAAAAGCACCAGTTTTGAAACGAAGTACTTTACTTTGATGCTATTTATTATTATTCCTACCATCTTGTATCATTTTAAAAGACAGAAAGTTACATAAGAATGTGTATATATTTTCTTTCTCAAATATATCATTATACTTGCCTTAAAAGTGGTACATGGCTGGAAACATTTTTCTTGAATATTCACACAAGAGATCTTTAGTTAACACGACTGGACCACATATTTTTACTAGGTTCTATAACAATCAACTCATCCAATCGGCTGAGAGTCAGTTTCACAGTCTGTGCTATGACATAGTTTTTATTCCTGAGAGTACACCTTACTACCTCCAGCCCTTGATGTTTGAACAAATCATTTCAGAGAAATTCTAAGTCAGTGGTTCTCTGCTTGTGGTCCCTGCACTGCAGTATCAGCATCACATAGGAACTTGGTAAATATAAATTCTTGAGGTCCATCCCAGATACTGAATCAGGAACTCGGAAAGTGGGGCCTCGCAATCTGTGTTTTAACAACCCTCCCAGTGATTCTGATGCATGCTGAGATTCAGAACGAGTTATCTAAGGAAAGAGTATGAAGCCCATAGTGGACTGAATTTTTTTCTTCAGCAGCGTTGTGGTTCTGATTCAAAGGACATCTGCACCAGAGCTGGCAGAATGAGAGCATGGTGGAAATAGAATCCCCCCAAACAATTAAAGAACATTAATCTTTGAAATGGTGCATCAGAACCGAACATGGTGGTAAAAGGACATCACATTATAGGGAAAAAACTGTACAACTCTGACACCAGAGTGATTCAGAAGAATCTTAAATTCAGAATGTGAAGAAGGTCTAGACTGAAACTTAGATACTTCTACTCAAGAAGAAAGCAGTAGTTAAGTCTAGGAATAATTTTTTATTATTATATTATAATATAATATAATATTAACCAGAATAATAATTCTGGTTAATAATTGTGCATGTACGTTTCATACGGTATTTCTTTTTCTCTAGAAAATCTATTTGTAAATTATAAGTATGTCAAAAGAGACAACATATTAGATTGATGAATTATGATGGGATTTAAAAAGTGGCATATCTGTATTAAACATATATATAGATGGAGTTTTTTTACTGAAAGAATTCTCAGAGCCTTTGATATCCTAAAACTCATTATAAAGTTCTAAGAGGTACACAGACTAGCTTGATTTTTTAAATCTTGACCACTGTGCCCTTTGGCTTACATAGAATTTTGTTGGAATCCTGGTTTTATTGAATTTACTTGGGTAAATTTACTTAGATAAATAAACAACAGATTTATCATGGGTCATTATTAAGAGAGGTAGAGATGCCGGAGATGGAAGTTAGGCATTTTCCTAATTACCTAAGCTAACTGACTTCAAATAGAACAGGAATAACTTCATCTAAATCATCTTTTCATTGGTATTTCTGTCAATTTGACTATTTGTGCTTAAGCTGTAGAATCCTATCAGGAGCTTCTCTGGGCAGCTGGTACACTGAGCAAGGTATCCTAAGTAGTATAAGGGGCAAAGTCCCTTGGCAGGTACAATGATCTAATGCCCCTTCTCTACCAGTGCTCAGAGTGCCTCATCAATCATTTTTTTCCAGTAGCCTCAAAAAAAAAAAAAAAAAAAAAAAAAAAAAAGCTAAAGCACCCAGTGGGGCTGGGCCTCAGATCTTCATCATTTCTCTGGTTCAACTGAACCATGATAATGTCTTTGTTAATAAAATCTTTGCTCATTAGTTAATTAATAATACAAACTAATCTGACTTAGATAACCAAATTGTTGCTACAGAAAAATCATAAAATATTTTCAGTCTACTTCTCAGCTGACTAATAAAACAGAGAAAAAAGGGGGTGCCTGGGTGGCTCAATAGGTTAAACACCTGACTCTTGATTTCAGCTCAGGTCCGAAATCTCAGGGTTTTGAGTTTAAGCCCTGCTTTGGGTTCCATGCTGGGTGTGGAGACTACTTCAACAACAACAACACTAACAATGACAACAACAAAACAGGGGGGGGAAAGCAGATTAAATAAGATATTTACGTCCTTTAATGAATACCACATCACTGTCTCCACCAAACAAAACAAATTCGGAAAACATATATTTGATGATATTTTAGATAATATAAATTGAACTGCGCGTAACACTACCAAATTTATGGAATAAAGGTTTACTTATGAAACTTATTTTCATGGCATTACAATGACATCCAGTGGCTGCCTCTTTAAATAATATGTCTTTAGATATTTTATACTTTTTGAATAGGGAGTAATTTAATCTCGTTCTGAAACTTGTTCTCTGTGCATTTCCAGGCTCTAATACAAGAAATCTAGTTTCAAAGGTCAACCCAGAGGAAAGATAAAGTTTGAATAGGAAGAGTTGTACAGTGAGCAAATTATTCCCAGCTTCGTTCCCTCTTCATCGTGAATTCACCCTAAGGGAGGAATATGACAGTATAGTTTAATTTCCTCGTTTTTAGTTCTCCTTGAGGCTACTTTTTCTTGTGGGTACTTAAAGGTAACTTCAGGAGGGCTTTATATTCTGCTGTTTTAATTTAATTTATACTGATTAATTAATTATTTACTTGTGACTCGGTCTCAGCTTAGATCCCAGCTATTTTCTTACAGTCATTTATTGCTGCCACAAAAATACTCTTAGGAAGCCTTGGGATAGCCTTAATGTATCTGCCCTCAAACAATGTATTTTTAATTCTTTTTTCTATTTAGAGAATTTTAAAGGGGTTACCTTAGCAACTGCTGTAATGTACATATTCTGCTGGGATTTTGTTAGTCTGACTTTTTATAGCAATGCAATGTTAGCAGAGCACAAGAATGTGGGCTTTATCCAGCAAACTTTCAATCTAGCTCATAGATGTGTTCTCAGAGAAATCTGCCTTTATGACTTTATAGTTTTTTCCATAATCATGATTCACTTGTTTTTTCCTTATAATTTCAAATAAATTGGACCTCTTTTTTCAAATTAAGAAATTTGGATGCAGGAAGAGGATGAGATGATAGAACCGACAAAAGTTGGAGCTTTTGTTAAAATGTTAAGGGTAGAACAATAAATTAGGGGAAAATATCTGAAATGATGGATAAGACTCATGCTTACGAATCATGTGACTTCAAAAGCAGAAAAAATAACGTTCAAATTCTTGTGTAATTTTAGTTAAACTAGGCTCTGAGATTACTTGGTTAATGATCAAATAGCCAAATAAGAAGGAGAGGGAGTTAGTCATATTTAAACCATTTGCAAACATTTTACAAGATCATCCATAAAACATAAAGCCTTATATGTACTTTCTATTATGTATGCATATTATATATATAATAAAATATAAATTACAATAATGCTTTAGGATAGAAAATATTTTTAGCTATGCAGTTTTCATTTATAAAAAAGATCACACCATGGGGAGATTTTGATCAAAGGGGTACAAAGCTTCAGTTAGAGAGGTTGAGTAGGTTTTAGAAATCTAATGCACATTATGCTGACTATGGCTAATAATACTGTATTATACATTTGAAATTTGCTAAGAGAGTAGATCTTAAGTGTTTTAACACACACACACACACACACACACACACACACACAAGGGAAGTATGTGAGGCGATGGATGTGTTGATTAGATTGACTATAGTAATCATTTCATTAGTATATGTATTTCAAAATACCATATTGTATGCCTTAAATTGGTCCAACTTTTATGATGAACAAATATTCTCAAGTTTTAATAGTTAAGCTATTGAAGAGCTGATAATGTACATAATCAGGCCTTATTTTTCTACTATTGTAGTAACAGGGGTCTGCAGTATTTTCTATAAATGAATTTGTATAGTTAAAGTTTTGTTTCCTAAGTGCCAAAATGATGTGTGGGGGTAGGCGGAAAGGGATGTGTGTGTGTGTTTGTGTGTATTTAGTGGGAATGTCTCAAATATATTACACATACTCTTGTTTTGGTCTAAAGCCTTTGGTGCTGCCCCTGCTGGGACATTGAGAGTCAGATAAAAATAGGCTGTTGAAGAATTATTCTCAAGGCCCAACTCTGGTTTGCTAGTCAGCTGACTCTTTGTAAGAATGACAAAAGCCATCATAAAAGGAGTTTTTAAAAATAGACATTGTAACTAATGAATATCTAAAATATTTATTAGGTATAATATATATTAGAGAAATATATATGTATATATACATAAATCCTGGTCAGTCTTGTCTCTCTTGATCCTCTCCCCACTCTTACTTCAACCTCAATCAGAATAAATACTGAAGACTTAATTGGATATATTTGTAATGTATTCTGTTATGAAGTGATTTCATAAAATACAAATAAAGAGAAAGGCCTCTACGTGGTGTTGATTTCTTAATGATTTCTGGGCATAGTTCTCTATCAACCATGTTCCATACTAGAACCCAGTGATCCATTGATGAACTATTAGGTCATTGGGATGACCATTTACTCCTCACACTTAAGACTATAGAATTGCTTGGCTTGTAAAATATTTATTACCGCTTTTCATAGTTACTGTATTTCTTGTGACTTTTACTACTATCATGTTTCTCAGTGTGCCTCTGGCAATGTCTCTCTCCTAGTTCCATATGTTATCCTGCTACAGACTGAGGAATCAGAATAAATCTGTTTGAGTAGTACATAAATGTAATAAATATTTGTTAAGCAGAATTTTGTGGACAATCACTGTAACAAGCAATTAACAGAGTACCAAGATATCTAAAATATAGATGTCTGATATACAGCCTTTCTTTAGACATTTTTGAAGACTCCATTTTTTTAGGGCAGTTTTAGATTCACAGCAAAATCAAAAGGAAGGTATGGAGATTTCCCGAATACTGCCTGCCCCCACACCTGCACAGCCTCTCCCATTATTAACATTGCCCCACCACGGAGAGGTATACTCCAGAATATACCAGAATATATTCCAGAATATACCAGAGAAGTATATTTGTTACAACTGATGAAACTATATTAACAGATTATAATTATCCAAAGCCCATAGTTTACATTACAATTCACTCTTGGCATCGTACATTCTATGAATTTGGACAAATGTGTAATGATATGTATCCACTATTATGGTATCATAGAGTGTATTTTCACTGCCCTAAAAAGCATCCTTCCCTCTCCAACCCCTGTCAGCCACTGATTTTTGTTTTTTTTACTATCTCCACAGTTTTGCCTTTTTCAGAACATCCTATAGTTGAAATCAAACCGTTACATGTTTGACCTTTTCATACTGGCCTATTTCAGTTAGTAATATGCATTTGAGGTTCCTCCATGTCTTTTCATGTCTTGATGACTCATTTGTTTTTATTGCCCGATAATATTCCATTGTCTGGACATATTGGTTTATTGATCCAGTCACATACTGAAGGACATCTTGGTTACTTGCCAAATTTGACGATTACAAACAGAGCTGCTATAAACATCCATGTGCAGGTTTTGTGTAGGCATAAATTTTGAACTGGATCATGTGGTAAGAATCTGTCTAGTTTGTGAGGAACCACCATACTGTCTTCCAAAGCTGCTGTACCACTGTGCATTCCCAGCAGCAATGAATGAGAGTTCCGGTTGCTCCACAACCTCACGAGCATTTGGTGTCATCAGTGTTCCAGATCTGAGCCACTGTGGTATCTCATTGTTGTTTTAATTTACATTTCCCTGATAGCATCTGATGTGATTCTTAGATTTGTATGGTCTATATTTTCCAAGATATTGATTTCAATGTCTCCCCCACCCTTCTCCCTCTCTTATCTATATCTTTCCATTTACTTCATTAGAACCACCTTTAATTCCATTGTTTCAGCTATCTCATTCCTACGTCAGAACACAAAATTTTGAGCACTTGTAACAAACTCCAAGGTGGTTGAAAAATGTAAAATTTTTTTGTCAACTGGAGGATTCCAACTTAAAGACTTCCCAGTATATTGTCTTTTGTGTAAGTACCAATTGGGATGGTTAATTGGGTAAAAATTCTCAGAATTATTTTAAAATCTGTGCTCTCCCTCAAATTTAAAAGCTTGTCAAGTCTTGTGGAATCACCTCCTTAATGTTTTTTACACCTGTATCTCCCATATATTTATTTGTTTTTATTCCCAGTGGATTTTTTTATACCTGGAGAACTGGCTGAGGATGGTGAGGTTGGCCAAGGCATCAGAGATGATGGTGAGCTCTGGCCATTGGCCCACAGTGCCTCACTGGAAAAGCTCCAGCACCTCAGAGCACTTTTTCCTTTCTCTGTTCACATCTGTTTTCCAGAAAGTTGGACTTCGTAGCATTGTGACTCCCGCATGAACTCCTTATAGTTAAAGAAATTTCATAAGAAAACTGAGGCTCAACGTGTACATCCATGTAAATTTATATGTAAGATGTAAATTTAATAACCAGTTAAGGAAATATTATAGAATTAATATTTTCATTTTAAATTCTTCCCTGAGATTTGTGTCCTGAACTGACCAAAGGAAAGACTGCTATTCATATAACCGTGTATCAAGCCTCCTCAAGCTAACCACTACCTGTTTTTCCATTCTTGTTTTTTCTTGAAATCCCTATACATCACCTAAAATGAAGCTGAAGAATTGCTAGTCCACATTCTCTGTACTTTCTTACCTCCATGGTTTTGCTCATGCTTTTCTCTTGCCTGAAATGCACACTTGACCAAACTACAACCATCAAATTCATACGCATAGCCATTCAATTAAAAATATTTCTTTATGGACTTTGTTATTTTTTTTTGACTCATGGTATATGGAGTGCTGTACTCCATAATTTCATAATTCATTTTTTCTTTCCAATTTCAGACTTTCTTGATGTTTCCAGCTCAATTTTCTCCTACCTGCCATCCTCCACATATACCTTATCTGTACCCCAGCAATGAATTCTTATTATACTAATAAATATTTTTATTGAACAGTATTATACTTATAGAAAAATACAGAAATCATTTGTATGGCTTGAAGAATAAACACCAAAGTGACAATGATATAAGCAAGCTGTATAGCAAGAACTAGAATAGTACCAGGATCCTGTAATCCTCCTTCATGTCACTTCCAAATTATTTTTCCCACCCTTGTTACCAAAGTCAACCATTGTTGTAATACCTAAGCTCAAATTTAGTTTTGTATTTTTATGCACTTTGTATAATGGAATCATACTGAATGTATTTTTGGCTTTGGATGTTTCAATTGCTCTGAATCCTCACCAACGGTTAGAATTTTCATTGTTTTAAATTTTAGCCATTCTGGTGTATGTTTGGTATCTCATTATAGATTTAATTTATGTTTTCCTGATGGATAACAAAATTGAGCAAGTCATTATACATTTCCTGGCTACTTGGATATTTTTTTTCTTCACAGTGCCTGTGCAAGTCTATTGCTCAGTTTCATATTGGCTTTATGTCTTTTTGTTATGGATTTGTAAGTGTTCTTTATATATTATTCAACGAGGCCTTTGCCAGTTATAGATTTTCCCACTCTCTGGGTTGTCTTTTCACTCTATTTTTTTAAACTGTGGTAAGAAACGCATAACATCCTTATTCTTTTTAAATCTTTTAAAACTATATTTAGTTGACTGGGAATGTGTAGTTTTAAGGGTCATTACGTTCTGTGTTGTGTTTTTTAAATTAACTTAGCAGAAGTTCCTAAAGATGTGCTTCTATACATTATTCTAAAGGCTTTATTACTTTACATCTTATATTAAAGCTTTTAATCCATTTGGCATCCTTGAATTTAATTATAAATATTATGTGAGATGTTGATCAAAATATACTTATTTGTGTATATATTAAACACCGTGTATTGAGAAGTCTTTCCTTTCTACACTAGTACACAAGGCCATACCATAACTCAAGTTCTCATATCCATGTGAATCTGCGTCTGGATCCTATTGTTACATTTGTACAAGTTGTCTATCCCTTTGTCAATACCATATTCTCATACACACAAAAGGACTGTTAGGATTTTGCGTAGGATTGCATTAAATCCAAGAATATATTTGGATAAAATAAATATATTTACATTATTGAATCTTCTGGTACAAAAACAGTGTATACCCCACTGATTAGATTCTTTTAAACCAACTTTACTAATGTTTTAAGTATTTCATGTAGAGGTATTGTACACCATTTGTTAGATTAGGTATTTGCTTTTTGTGTGTGTGGTGGGGGTGGTATATAGCAATTAAAGTGAACTTACTAAATTCACTTACTAATTCTAATAAACTATACACTTATTTTTTATTGTAGTAAAATACACACAATATACAATTTATAATCTTAACCATTTTCAAGTATACAGTTTAGTACTGAAAAGTACCTTCGTATTGTTGTGAAACCAATCTCCAGAACTCTTCATCTTGCAAAACTCAAACTCTGTACCCATTAGGCAACAACTCCTCATTTATCCTTCCCCAGGCCCTTGGCTACTACCGTTGAACATTCTCCATGAATTTGACTACTCTAGGTACCTCATATAATTGGAATCATAGAGTATTTGTCTTTTTGTGGATAGTTTATTTTACCTAGTGTAATGTCTTCAAGGTTCATCCACGTTGCAGCAAGTGTCAGAATTTCTTTCCTTTTTAGGCTGAGAAACACTCCATTGTATGTATGTTCCACATGAATTTGTTTATCCATTCATCAATTGATGGACACTTGGCTTACTTCTATATACATTTATTTTAAAATTTTTGGATATATAACCATGCCTCCAACAAGTAAATAATTTAATTTTTTCTTTTCAATCCTCATAACTTTTATTTCTTTTGCTTATCATATTTTACTGGCTAGGTTCTCTTTAAGAAGATCACATATTTTTTTTTCATTTGTTCTATTAATGAGGTGAATGACATCATTTATTTTTCAAACTGTTAAACAATCTTTTACTCCTGAAAAAAAGCCCAATTAGCCGTGATATATTATAATTCTTTCATTTTGTTTGACTTGGCTTGCTATTTTTTGTTCAGCAAAATTTCACCTGTTTAGGAAAATTAGTTTAAAATTTATGTTTTAATTATACCTATCTTAGATATTTATATCAAGTTTTATGTTTCATAAAATTAATTGGGAGGAGTTTCCCATTTTTAAATTTTCTAAGATGATTTGACCAACATTTATGTTGTCATCTCTTTAAATATTAGGAACAATTCTCCATTAAAGCTTTCTATATTTGGAGTTTTCATAGTTGAAAAATGTTAATTATAGATTGCATTTCTTTAATAGATACAGGAATTTTCAGATGTTCTCTTCCCTCTTATGGCAGTTTTGGTAATTTGTATTTCTTAAAGAATTTATCCTTTTCATAGATATTTTGAAATATATTATCATGTATTATCATAAAGCTGTTCACAAAATCATGCTTTAATGTTCCTAATGTCTATATGAGCTATACTTCTTTATTTGTGATGTTGGTATTGTGTGTCTTCTGTCTTTTTTCTTCAATAACCATTGTAGGGTTTTAACAACTTTATTACTTTTTTCAAACAACCAATTTTTTGTTTTGAGGTTTTTGAGGTTTTTCTATTCTATGTTTGCAGTCTATTATATTAATTTCTGTTCCCATCTTTATTATTTTGTTCTTCTTTCTTTGGTTTGATTATTTTTTCTAACTTCTTGAGGTGGATATTGAAATCATTGGCTTTTCACTCTTTCTTCTTTTCTAATATGTGCCTTTAAGGCTATGACTTTCCCTGGAAGGATGGTTATAACTTTTCTCCTTCATTAGTCTATACCTGCATTTCATAAATATTTGTATGTTCTAAATACACATAGCCATTCAATTCAAAATATTTCCTTATGGACTTTGTTATTTCTTTTTGACTCATGGTATATGGAGTGGTGTATTCCATAATTTCCAATTATTTAGAGCTTTTCTACTTGTCTTTACTATTTATTTTAGTTTCATTTTTTGCTTTACAACAATATCCTGTGTGTCAGTTCAGTCCCTTGAATTTTTTGAGGCTTCCTTTATTCCCCCAGCATTTGGAATATTTACTAAACCTGAATAAATTCTGTGACTGAGATAAATCTTGTCTTCAGCTGTTAAATCCATATTTTGGTTTCTTAATTGGTTACCATATTTTTTATAATAACAGAATTTATGTTTCTATTTGATCTTTTTAGTTGCTAGTATTCTTCTGATATGTTCCAAATTGTGATACAAATTCATGATTAATCAAATGTAACACTCTTCTCTAGGTCTGTTTCTATTTAGTTTTTTCTCTCTTGATTTTTTTTATGTATTTTGTCTTCTTTATGCCTAGTAATTTTGACTTAATGAAAAACATTGCATATGGAAATGGTATTTTCATGCTATAGATGATGTTGCACCCTTCCAAAGAAGATTTATTTTACTTCTGACAGGCTAAGTTAGGGGTAAACAACTTTAAGTTTGTTATTACTTAGATGTTGTTATTTGTGAAAAATGGTCTATTTCCCTTCATCCATACTCGTAGGTTGTAGCTTTTCAAGGTCTTCGACTGAAAGCCTGAAGTGTTTACTCAACACTTGGTTGCTTTGAACCACAATTGTGTCCCGTCAACCAAATGACACGACCAGAAGCTTTGCCCAGTTTCTCAGGCTCTAAGCTACCATTTGCTTTCCATCTTTTCAGACTAACAGATAGTACATGTTAATTGGCAAATACCTCGAGGCGGGTGGAAACTTGCACTAAATATTGGGCTTACCTTTCTGCATTTTCCTTTAGTTCTCATGTTTATAACTATCCAAAGCCTGAGTACATCCAACTGATTGGTATGGAGAACTTAGTCTCTCTTTAAGAGAAGTGGAAAAATGATTGATAGTTTCTTGAGGGCAGATTTCATGTGTGTCCTAATAACTCCCCTTCAGCACAATATCTTAAAGATCGCAGGTGCTCAACCAAAGACTTTGAGTGTTTTTCATGCTAATAAACAGCCATTAATTAGTAATATCCCTATTAAAACAATAATTAAGTATCTAAGTAAAGAAACATTACATGATCATTGTGATAAGTGAAATAATGCAAAACAGTAGAAAAATCTAATGATTTCTCCCTGATTACTTTCTTCCTTCATCCATTCAGGAGAAAGCCCATGTTAAGAGCCTTTGCAACCCCTCTCATCCTGTGCCCATACAAAATTATGTACACACATTTGCACATACACATAATTTTGGTTTGTTCGCTTTTACAAAAATGAATCTTTTTTGCTTTCACTTTTCTTACTTAAACAATATCTTGTTTACCTTAAAAAAATAAATCTGGTTTTTTTTATCTCTCTTAATATAATATAAGTTATATCAATTCCAGTGTTCATACCAACCAACTCTTGTTTTGCTGAGAAAATTTAAAATTTCTCTTTCTGGCTTCTGTTAATATTTTTTTATAATTTTTTTGAATAAAGAGTCCGTAAAGCTCCTATTTCAAAAGCATAGTCATTTTAGGAAGATAGGTAGGTAGATATGATAGATAGATAAAGAGAAAGAGGGAGAGAGAGATTTTAATGCCCACAAAATTTCCCTCTCCTAGCAGTCTTCTATTTTGAAACCTCTGCTCTATTTCATTTGTCATCTAATTACAAAAGCCCCCTGAGTATTTTCTTCAGATAGGGTGGATTGGCATTAAAATTTCTAAGTCATTTTCCATTCCCATGGTTTTGCCTTTTCTAGAATGTCATATTGCATTATCCTAGAAAGAAACTCAGTAGAGTATGGAAATCAGCATCTGTGCTCAAGCTATCCTTTGGCAAAATTTGGATTGGTGCTTTCCATTAATTTATGGAACATCATCAGTGAGTGCATCCCTTGCTTCTCTCATGATAAAGGAAGTCTTCAAATTGCTCTGTTTAATTATATCTTGATCAGTTAGGGGTATTTTCCCTCTATGGCCCCACTCCTAAACAAGTCGTCTACTATCTTATTAGAGATGCTTAGAAATAGAGTTACTACTAAGGCTCACCTCTGGGGTGAGCAGGGCTTTAGGCAATTATTTTATGCAAGGCCCTTTCTATATTCTACAACATGATTTTAAATGCATTACCATATTCTCGAGTCTATATAAAGTGTAGTAAAGTGTAATAAAGATTCTTTTAACAGTACACAGAGAAGAGATTCTTAAGTATTTATTGGTACACATCAATTCTTGTAGTGTCCAAGCATATTCTCTTTCCATTCAGGTTCATGAATGATTTTGTGTGTTGTTTTTTGTCAAATGGCTATTCCTGGCTAGGTACGTATTTCCAATATTCAGAAAAATGGAACAACATTATTAATAATCACAGTGTTGTGCCTATGTAGAACGTGTTTGCATTGAAACAGGATAGATTTTTCCTCTGCAATGTCTTAATACCATTAATTTAATGTTGGGAACACTGTTACCTAGGATGCTACGTCATCCATTATGCTGCCCATGAACACTAGTTTTTAATTACTCCCTAAAAGTTGAAACTGTGCATCACTGATAATTTTCCAGTAAATGTAGAAAAATGTGAACAATAATTTATTTGTTGATCATGTTAAATTTCCTATTTGGGATTTCACAGCATAAGCTATACATCTTCCACCTAGTCTTCTCTGTGACACATTAGGCTATAATTGTTGCATTTCTAGTATGTGGTCTTGTTCAATGCCTTCCCCACAAGGCCACAAGCAGAAAGGATAAGGACACACAGGCAGAACAAAGAAATCATCTATTTGCCCAAGGAATATCCATTCTCATTAGGTACAGTTTAGGACCAAACCAGAATAGCATGATGTCACTCACTGTTGAAGGCAAGAGATAAAGTAATGATCCTGAGGGCCCATAGAGAAGATAGTGTGGTGAGCTCCAGAAGGCTACCTGACGTATAAACCAGAGCCAGTGGAGCCGATGGAGTGATAGCCACAAACTTTACATATATGGACACAGATCAGTTAAAAGTGCAACTATGAAAAAATACATGAAAAGGAAGTGGTACAGCTATATTAATACTGATGCAGAACCTAAGGCAAGAAGAATTGCCAGAAATAAAGGACATTTCCTAATGACAAAAAGTTAGTTCAGTGAGGAAATATAACAATAATAAATGTGTATTCAACTACAAGATATCTTCAAGGAACAGTGGAGCTTTGAGATTGTGAGTAAAATAGGTATAGAATTGACGCTGAATACACCCACAATGTTTTTAAAAGTAATGTGTTAACTTTGACCTCCTAAGTATTTTGATAAACACATTATTTGCTACTCACTGCCCCAGTCATCTGATTTCCTAGCCTGAAGTGAAAACTACTGGTTTAAAAGAAAACTCCCGCTCTTGAGTGAGGCTATGGGCTGTAATTCACACAATTGCCACCAGATGGTAGTGGTTATCTGTTGTAGAGCGTGCACTGAACAATTCCAATCTCCCCACAACGTCAATATCAAAACAAAGGTGTGAAGAGAGTCAATAACTTCCTCCTTGACACCATAACCTAATTATAGTGTTATAGAATCATTACTTTATTTAACAAGTGTTTTAAGACAATATATGTCAATCACTAAGGAATCAAGAAAAAAAGTAAAGTAGTCAATCTCTCACCAAGGAGATATGGACTGGTGGGACTTATTGATGAGTCTATAGGGGATTGTATTATAGTGTGATGCAGAATATAGAACAGAAATGTGGGATTCTATGTGCTCAGATAGCATAAACACGTAATCTTACTTAGATCAAGGAAGGCTTTCTGGAAGACATGGTTCTTTATAACTTAGGATCATGACTATCTGATAAGAGCTATTGATTACAGACGAAAGTATCAAATAAAACTAAAGGATAATAAAAGCTGGCAAAATATATGGAAGGTAAAGTACTTCAAAAAGAGAAATAGCATGTACGAAACCAGAGGGTTTTTTTAGTTCCTAAAAAAGATTGATTGCGGCTGAGTGCAGAGAACTAAAAAACTCAAATAATTTAATTGACTTATGTAGAAATTTAACCTGAAGCAATATTTAAAAGAGTCATAAGACTCCCCAGACCACTTAGTTTTGCAGGTGAATTTTACCAAATATTAAAGAATGAATAATTCTTTCTTACAGTTTTGTTCCAGGAGATGAAAGGGGAACAAAGGATGCTGAAATAGCCAACTAATTTTACGAGACTACGAAAATCCTATTACACAATCGGATATAAGAAAAGAATAAAAGTTTATTGATTTAGGACTTCTGGATTCCAGCATGGCATGTAAGGAGCATGGAAGTCACCAGTCCATCCTAACAAGTAAAAAGCTGAGCAAACTGAGACATCAACAATTCCTCTTAGATCTATGAGAGAAGTGAGGCCGCAGGGCAAGCACTGCCCCCCAAATTAGAAAGACAGAGAAGCAGACACAAGGAGTCACAACTTACTGTGGTAGAAACCCAGCAGCAGAACCTTTCCGGGGAAGCCAGAACTGTAATTGACAAATTGCTGGAGGTTCAGTGTGGACAAGCCTGAGAGAAAAAAATAGTAATAAAATAACTACAGAGGGACCCAGTCAGAGGGATCCAGCCACATTTTTATGCATTTTAACTCCTGGAGTGCTAGCAGATTCACTGTGAGAACTTGTGAGATCAGAGAAAAATCTCCTTGGGCTTCCAGCACCGGGAGGGAAGAAGCAACCGCTTCAGAATACATCAGAGGACTGTTCTACCTAACAGCAGGACTCTGTCCTGCCCTCAAGAGAAACTGTTTTTTTTTTTTTTTAAAGATTTTTTATTTATTTATTAGACAGAGATAGAGACAGCCAGCGAGAGAGGGAACACAAGCAGGGGGAGTGGGAGAGGAAGAAGCAGGCTCATAGCGGAGGAGCCTGACATGGGGCTCGATCGCATAACGCCAGGATCTCGCCCTGAGCCGAAGGCAGACGCTTAACCGCTGTGCCACCCAGGCGCCCCAAGAGAAACTGTTTTATCAGAGCTTAACTATTGGGGTTTTGTCAGAACCCAAGCGACCTGGAGGAGAAAAAATAGAACTGCAGCAGCCTCTAGCCATTCTGTAGTACCTCAGGGGATGAAACGAACAGAGAAGCAATTGTGACGTTCACAGCCCACGGGCACATGCTCTCTGAAAGACTGAGACGTAATCATAAAACTATAGAATGTTCCCGCCACCCCCCACAACTTACCACTACATCACTGAAGGTCTGTTTACCACCGGTCCATTTACCCAATACATCATGTCTGCCTTTCAACAAAAAATAACAAGACATATTGAATGGCAAAAAACAGTTTGAAGAGGCAGAGCAAACATCAGAATCAACCACAGCAAGCATGTTGAAGCTATCAGGCCATAAATTTAAAAGAAGCATGATTAACACGCTACGGTCTCTGATGGAATAAGTAGATGACATGAAAGAACAGATGAGTAATGGAAACAGAAAGATAAAAATTCTAAGAAAGAGAAAAAGATGATAGAAATCAAAAAGATCATAACAGAAACGAAGAATGCCTTTGATAGACTCATTAGTAGACTGGACACGGCTGAGGAAAGAATCTCTGAGCTTGAGGATATGTCAATAGAATCCCCAAACTGAAAAGCAATGAGAAGAATAGAATGAAAACTTCAGAGCAGAATATCTCCAAACTGTGGGACGACAACAGAAGGACGACAACAGAAGGTGTAACATACACAAAATGGGAATACCAGGAGATGAAAGAAATAAAGGAATAGAAGAATATTTGAAGCAACTGTTTCTCTCACAATTCCTTACTCCAGGACTCAAATTCTAGTCTTTATTCTTCACTGCTTTAATCAACAACATATTTTTAATTAATGCACTCCATTATTATTTTGAAATGTTTCGCCAAAGTGTTTCAAAAGCAGTCATCTTTACATTTTATTTATTGAGAAATATCTCATGTGGTATAAAAAAGAATCTTTTCTGATTTGTGAAATGAAGTATGTGAACATTTCCTCCAGGGAATACATATTAAGTAGCTATTGATTACTCATTTCATTAATTACCTTTACGAAAAGAATGAAATTATTTAACTTGTACTTCTCTTGAGCATTTGCCAGAACATATGATCTTTGTACTTTCTGTATTTGCAAAAATGTTAGATATAGCATAGCATAACAGATAGTGTTGACAAGGGCTTGAAGGGGAAAAAGGAAGTTAATTAATTTGAACAGAAAAAAAGTTCTTTAGAGCACTATAAACTGGAGAGGAAGCAAGTAAGAGATTCTGACATTAGTACTCAGGAATGCATTCTTCCCATACTCACATGACCTGTGCAAAGATCCGTCCTCATACTCAGTCCTAGAGAGCCTATTGTAAATACCAACACCCAAGTCCCATACCATAGCTGTTCAGTGACTGTATATTTGGAATTTCTAGTATATTGTATCCATTTTTTTGGCCTGGCATATATAATCACCTACCCACATTTATAAGATTCCAAATATATGTCTACTTAAAACATAATACAACTCTATATAGAAACAGCTTCAAAAGTATTTATCTCAAAGACCCAACCTAAAGATTTGGGAAATAAAGACACATTTCTCTGAGCCTTCAGTCTTCAGATTATATCCATTCCTCTTCCAGATTTTTTATAATTATGATAATGATTATATCTTTTCACTGGATTCATGAAAATGCCTTACTAGTAACCTTTTAATTAAAATTTAATCACTCCAAAACAGGAAAATTGCAATAAGAATTATTATTTACAAAAGGAGAATAAAGAAAGAGACTTAGAAAAAAAGTGAATATTGATAATGGGACTAGAACCAATTGTACATATGAGAACACAGAAATTTGAAGACATAGGCCAGCATCAGCAAATTTTTCGGTGCATCCATTTATCCAACCACTCACTCAAATGATAGTGAATTACTTGGTCTGCAAATCTGGCTGCTCCAAGTGCTGCCTGGTGACAGGACTCTCTTATCTGCAGTTTTCTTTGGGAGCATATCTTGGGAGGAGCAAGACCCTTTGAGCTACTGACATTCTTTATGTATTTTCTGTACATCAAACACAGTAAATCCTTGATTCGAAAAAGAAAAAAAAAATCCTCAGCTCTGATGATAAAACTTAGAATTTTTTTCTATAATTTTAGTAGGTGCTTGATTTTGTTTTAGGGGATTCTCTTGCCTTGTAAACCTGTGTCAGAAATGTTGTCATGAGCACTGGATCTTCTTACCAGTAAGATCAGTAAGTGCAGTTAGAGCCAAGAACAGTTACAGCTAACAGACCCGAACTTTCTATTGCTTGGTGGCAACCGGACTTCATTTCATTTTCCTGCTGTTAGTGGATGTTGCCTTATTGTACTGACTGAAAAAATGTATTTCTAGGGTGCATGTGTTCCCTAAAACATCTTAGAATTTTGCTTAAGTCTAATGATGCATTATAAATTCCAAACCCAGACTCACAAGGATAGGATACATTATGTTTTGGGGGAAATTCGTGGTGCACTATTATTTGGGTCTATGCAAGACCTCTTTTCAGAGAGTTTTTTGTTTGTTTGTTTTTTGGGTTTTTTTCTTGTCATGTCCATCCTTTTGAAAATTGTTAACTAAAGTTCCTAGTTTGATTTCCTCTGGTTTTACCTAATGTTCTATTTCTGTTGCAGGATACCACATTATATTTATTTGTAACAGTTTCTCTGAATTTCCTTGTTTTTGATGATCCTGACAGTTTTGAGTGCTGGTAAGGTATATTATAGGATGTTCTATGTTAGAATTTGTCTGATATTTTTCCCATGATTATCCTGGGATTTTGGGTTTCTGGGGGGAGGATCACAAAGGTTAAGTGCCACTTTCATCACATCATATCCAGGGAACATAGTATCAACATGATTTATAACTGTTGATGTTGACCTTGACCACCTGTCTGAAGTACTGGTTGTCAGATTCCTCCATAGTACAGTTATTCCCTCCCCGCCGCTCCTGACTGTACTCTTGAGAAGGAAGTTACTATGTGCAGCCCACACTTAAGGAGTGAGAGTTATACTCCACTTCCTCTAGTGTGGAACACCTGCAGAATTTATTTGGAACTATTCTTCACTGTTAGATCTGACTTGTGTGCCTCATTTATTCAATCATTTACTTATATCAACGTGGACTCATTAAAATTTATTATTTGGCTTATCATTTATTTTATTTAATTTGTTGCTTGAATTGTTTTAGCGTTCCCACTGGGAGCTCTTTCATCTGGTTCCTATGCCCATTTGATACATCCCTATCAACGCGAGAGAGGTTGCTTATTTGTTTTTTTAAGCACTTTTTAGCCTTCTGGCACAATGAGATGCTCCAAGTTCATCCTGTGTATTTTCTAGCCCTGTCTTAAATTTACCTCTTTCCTCCAAGGAGCTCTCATTCCACTTATTGGAGAATGGCGTTAGAAACCAAAATCTGGGCACTTGGTGTGCTTGTTGCTACTGGTATGTAATTAATTTTCAGTTTTTTAGCTGACAGAGAAAATAATTATATGTTTGTATACTAACCTGTGCATACACACATATCCATAAATAAATAGATATAAATTCATAGGTATGAATGAAGCCTATAAGACTAACGGTAAAAGTATTTCACATTAGTACTGTTGTCTAGTTGATAAAGTTATTTTCCCACAAGGTGTAAGTTAATAATTCTGATACTATTACACAAGAAAACTGGAATTGAATAATTAAGTAACATGGGAGTTTATCCATATGACAATAGATTTGTGCTGGAGAAGTCAGTAAGAATTCATTTTAAACATAATGTGGATACTGATGGTTACATCTAGTAATATTTCCCTCTTTTTATTGCTTTTTATTTATTTTCTTTCTTTTTTCAATCTTTCTTAGTTAACCCATGTTTTTATTTTTTTCTTAATTTCTGACATATATACACGTATATATACACATATATACGTGTATATATACACATATTTTTTAAACTACTGCTTTAATTCTGATCTTGAAATTTGGCATTGAGCCTTTAGTAATTATTTTCCTCACGTTTTCTTCTCCATCCCCGCCGTCTTTATTTTTTTAAGTGTTTAAATACATATTTTGGGTTGCTTTTGATTTTTATTGTTTTCCTACCTTTTATTATTTATTTTTTAAGAATTTATTTTTAGAGTTATTTTAGAATTACAACTGAATTGAGAAGAAAGTATAGAGATTTCTCAGCCACCCCCATTATCAACATTACTTGCCAGAATGGTACATTTTACCAAGGATAAACATATATCAACACAGCCTAATCACCCAAAGCACATAGTTTACCTTGGAGTTAATTCTTGCTGTTTTACATTCTAAGACTTTGGACAAATGTACAATGACCTATATCCGTAATTATGATATCATAGAGTATTTTTACTACCCTAAACACTTTTTGTGCTCTGCCTATTCTTTTTTTCCTTTTCTCCCTACCCCTGGCAATGAGTGATCTTTTTAGCATCTTCATAGTTTTACTTTTTTCAGAATATATTATAGTTAGAATTATATAGTATGTAGCCTTCTCAGATTGGCTTCTTTCACTTAGTAATATGTATTTAAGATTTCTCCATGTCTTTTCATGGTTGGATAGTTCATTTCATTTCATTATCGAATCATATTCCAATGTCTGAATGTACCACAGTTTGTTGATCCATTCATCAACTGAAGGACACCTAGGTTGCTTCCAGAATTTGACAATTACAAATAAAGCTGCTTTAAACAGCAGGTTTTATGTGAACATTAACGTTTAATTCCTTTGAGTAAGTACCAAAGAATGAATTTGCTGGTAAGAGTATGTTTAGTTAGAAAGAAAGAAAAGAAAGAAAGAAAGAAAGAAAGAAAGAAAGAAAGAAAGAAAGAAAGAAAGAAAGAGAGAGGAACCTATCAAACTGTCTTTCAAAGTGTACCACTTTGTATTCCCACCAGCAATAAAGGAGTGTTCTTGTTATTCCACATCCTTGCCAACATTTGATATTATCAGTGTTCTGAATTTTGGCCATTCTAATAGGTGTTTAGTGTTTTAATTGGCGTTTTCCTGGTGACATAAGATATGAAGCATCTTTTAATATGCTTATCATCTGAATCTTCTTTGCTTACTATACTTTTCACAAAGAATATAGTTTCAGGGGAATGGCTCATCCATGCTACCTAGCTGACCTTGCATCTATTCATAAAAGCAAAGGCTTAAACTGCAGCTTATTTGAGTCTTGACAGTACACCTTTTGATCTTCTGGGGACATGAGAGTGTGGAAGGCCTTTAAGGATCTTCTATGAGGCCATTGCCCACTCATCTCTTTATCTCCTCTGGAACACTGTTATAAGACCGTTTTTCATCACCTCCGGGGTCAGATGAGTTATGGGGCTTTCTGTCAATTCTCCTCAATATAGAACTGCCTGATATAAAACCGCTTAGCTGCAGTCTAGACTTGGCTTCTCAACATCAGGCTATTCTACAACTTGCAGGCTGATCATTCAGCTTTTTTTATTTCAGTGCTATTCTTTTCAGTGTGTTGGGCAAGGGCCCAGGGAACTGGCACCTTGGTGTTTTCTTTTTTGCTGTCCAGTCACTCTCTAAATCTGAAAGTGGCTCACTGTATCTTTATTAGTGACATGATTAGGTCTTACCTTGTGTTTGTGAACATCTGTGATTCTTTCAAATTAGATATTTAGTATAAATCTGTTTTTGTCAATATTTGTGTATGCTTCAAAAGAATATACAACCAGATATAAAGTCTATAGATATTAACTTTTTATTGGAAATCATGTTGAAAGGAATTAATATTTTTGCAATGTTGGAAGTTCCAGTCCATGGACACTATATATCTCTCCATTTATATAATTTTTAATTAATTCAAATTAATTAATTTTAATTTTTTTCAATAATATTTATAGTTTTTGATTTAGAGGTCTTGCATGCATTGATTGAATTTTTCCTCTTAATTTTAATTTTTTTCAATAATATTTATAGTTTTTGATTTAGAGGTCTTGCATGCATTGATTGAATTTTTCCTCTCATGTTTTTTATGTTATTTAAAATTTTTTTCATTTTCTATCTGTTTATTACTGGTATTTAAAAATGCAATTAATTTTTGTATATTTACCTTATACCCATCCACCCTGCTACATCTAGCTACCTTGCTGAAGAATCTGTATTTTCTAAATCATGCCATTTACAAAACTGATAGTTTAATTTCTTGCTTTGAGTGTGAATTTTTTTTGTTATCGGTTCCTTATATTGCTAAGATTTGGTACTATGTTTCCTGCAAGTAGTGATAGCATGAATCCATGTCGTATTTTTGATCTCTAGAGAAACCTGTCAATAATTTACCGTTAATTGTGATATATGCTGTAGCTTTTTAAAAGACTTTCGTTATCAGATTTAAAAAGTTCCTTTCTATGTCTTGTTTGCTAAGAAAATTTCTAAATCCGATTGTATTTCAAAAAACATTGACTGAGTATTTGCTAATAAGAATTTATTGTTTTGAGATATGTGTGATAAATGTATTGTTACATTACACAAATCCTTGCATTTTATTCTTTTTAAGATTTATTTATTTATTTGAGAGAGCGGGAGGAGCTGGTGGGAGGAGAGGTAAAGGGAGAAGGAGAGAAAGAATCTCAAACAGACTCCCCATTGAGCAGGGAGCCCAAAGTGGGGCTCTATCTCACGACCCTGAGATCATGACCTTAGCCAAAATCAAGAGTTGGCCGCTTAACCAACAGAGCCACCCAGGCGCCCGTATTTTAGTGACACATTCTAAAACGTATAGAAATGAAATTATGTGATGCCAAGGATATGTCTCAAAATAATTTGGGAGAGGCAAGTGCATGGGTTGTGACTGAGGCAGGATTGCCCAGAGGTTCATGTTGGTTGGGGTTCATTTTAACGTTTCATTTTTTAATATGCTGAAAATCCTCTATAATAAAAGAGGAAAAATTGAAAAAATATTTTGAAGTAAAATTTTTAACACACAGTTACTTAAAATAAATGTATTAAGTGTAATTCAGTATGCCTCAATTCCCCATTCACCTCCATCAATAGAAGCTGATATTTCTTAACCTTATATAATGTTCTCTGTATTCTGTGTTATTTCCCATGGCAAACCAACAACACCAGAAATAAAAAATAAAGCTATTTGTTAGCCCTAAATTTACCTTAGCCCTTCTTACATAGAAACTGAACATACCAGTGACCATTACCTCATAATATAAGTAAAGTAAGAAAGATTAAACCTATAACGATGCTAGAAACCAATTAAAATGGACCTGCTGTGTATGTACACATGTGCCATATATATATATATATATATATGGTGAGGAAGAGAGGGAGAGAGAGAGGCAGGCAAGTGTGAATTCATAATACTGCAAATCAGTGTTAAGTTTAATATGTTAAACTTTCAAAGCTTAATTTTCTTCATTTGTAAAAGGTTAAAAGACCTTCATTCAATTATAAAGATTAAATGAGACAGTGTGCCTGAAGTTTTAACATCGTTTTTGGCACATAATATCTGCCCAATAAAATTGGTCTTTAATTTACTGCCAAGAGGATTCTAAGCTTGGCTTCAAGTCAAAACATCAGGAAAAAGAGTTTCTCCTTTGTTGATTATGAAGAAATTCTAGTAACCTGTAGCTTTTTCCAGAACGGGCGTCATAAAATTTGAATGTAGCCAGTATGATTTGCTATATTAAAGTATCTCTCTTCAGAACAGGTATAGGAAATGCATAGTTAGTTGTGTTTCATAATCTTAAGCAATCCCGGAATGAGTCTCAGCTTAAACTATAAAGGCTCTGGGAGAATCCGAGCAATTGCACTTAGACATTTAGAACTCTTTTTCCCTCTAGTGCCACGGTACCAAGCTTGAAACCCAACCACGGTGGAGCTGGGGAGGAGACAAGACCTTCAGAGACATACTGCACTTTCTGCGGCTGTCCCCGGTTACCAAGCAAACCACAGAAGTGGTAGAGATGCATGTGTTTTTAAAAAAATCAAAATATCCCCTTCAATCTCATATAAATATATTTGGAGATATAGTCATATTTGCTATAAGTAGTCCTTTTATTCCGATGCTTGGGGTTTCACGGAGTCTCTGACCTCTACCTCAGGGTAGAAGTTGAATTCACTCAGGCGCAAATAGGCTTGGGAATACGGTAAAGTGTTTGAAAAGAATCACATTTTAGAGATGTCAGTCTAGGGGTCATCTAGTCCAAACACCTACAATTCTAAGTGAGGAGGCTGGCACAGAGAGGCCAAGGGCTTTGAGCAAAGTTGCGTATCTAGTCAACGACTAATCATGGCATCATTAATAAAGAAAAGGTGCCGCTACTTTAAAGTCAGACTTGGAAAAATGTAAAGCTGGATTCTGGCCTTTGAAATTGTCTTGTCATTCCTTCTCATTTTGTGGGTAAAATCACTAAGGTCCACAGAAGTTACAGCAGATCCGGGATGAGGAACTGCGCTCCTGCCCACCAGTCCTCTCTCTTCTGCATGCTGTGCTGCTACTGCTGTTTCAGGCGTGTCTGTGCTACAGTACTTTTATCTGGGAAATTTAATTTTATGGCATAATACACGATATCCCTCTAATCATATCCACAGTTGTTTTATTAGGATTATTGTTTTAGAGAATTAAATAGTATTTTACACAATATTTCAACTAAGGAACTGCTTCTGCCCTATTTATTTGCTTTTCAGGTATATTATTCTTTCTGGTCAACCTCTTTTTATTTCTGTTCTTCACCTTACTCTTTCTTTTAAAAATTCCCCTTTATATGGTTACCATGGAAATTGTTCTCTTCCCCTTCAATTTTTTCCAGTCATTTGAAGCTATTTATTTTATGGTATATATATGGATCATCTTTAATTCTTCAGGGAGACATCCACCATAAGTCTAAATACTGAATTTATATTTTCCTGTTTCCATTTAGTGCATTTTCTCCACACTAAAAGCTTACCACACCCATAGAATGTTGATTTTAGCTGTACGTTAGTCATTACACACACTCTCCAATAGATGTCACTATACACCATCTATTAAAGAAAGCAAGCTTAGCGGCATTTTACTCAACAAATAGATTTTTTGACAAAACTATATTGCTTTATGGCTCATCATATTATGACTCTCTGTGGTTCCACATATAATAAGGTCTAGGCCGATGTTGTAAAAAATTTATAATGACATTAACCAAACGAATGGCTTACATTGAGATCCTCACTGTCTAAGTAATGTATATACTGCCCTTTACCTTGATGTTGTACGAGTCCGCAAAATTAGGAAATGGAGAAAATACAGGAGGTTCAAAACTGTATCTAAAGCAAGAATATCTAGTATTTCACTTTCAACTGGCATATGCCTCTTTTATAAAAAATCTCATTGGATTATTTCAAATTTGACTCCGAAAGCAACGTAGTGGTTCCATTCCTTTTGTGGTAAAGGGTGATTGCCCTGTGACTTTCACTCGCTTAACAGATTCAAGAAAATAATTTCTGTAAAGGTACACTCAAGATCTCATTTGGATACCTGGCCAAAGCCACAAAGGACAATATGTATCTGGCCAAAGCCACAAAGGACAATATAGGCAGAACTAAGATTTCCAAATAATTAGTGGTTTTACATTTCTTTTAGAAATGAAGAGCTAAGCTGATTCACTACCTAAGAAGCTAAAGCAGCCAGGGAAGGAAAATACGCACGGCAAGCCTCATACAACGGTTTTGCCAGCAAACAACACCATAATGGCATCTAACATTATTAAGCACTTTCTATGACAGTTGTATGTGGATCATCTTGCATAATCCTCACAAGTATATTACATCCTGCCTATTTTTCTATTTAAAGACTGAAGTTACGTGGTGGTAGTTATAAAGCATTGTTGCTATGGTAATGAGAGAAATCTTGAATGGTCAGAGACATAGAATAATAATAACTACACTACAATATGTATTGAAGACCTACTATAGGCCAAGCAAAAATAGTAACAGCATTTATCAATCACTTGCTAAATGCCAGGCATTGCGCTAGACTCTTTACACAATCGCATATATCTGTTATCCTAAAAACAGCTTTGGAAAAAAATGTTGTTATTAACTACATAGGGAGAAACAAGAGAGTCAAGAAGGCAAGTAAGTTGTGCAAAGTTACCTCCCCACTAAGAGTTGAAGCTAACATTTGAATCCAAAATCCAGACTCTATAATGTCTGACAGATGGCACTAGGCCTAGGGGAGATGTGGCGTGTGTGTGTGTGTGGGGGGGATGTAGTAAACATATATACACATACACAAATACATACACACACATATATACACACACACATAATTCAATACAAAATTTAATGTGTAAGATGGATAAATACTTCTAGAACTAGGGAGTTGAGGAAAAGAAGTAAAAAATTTATTTACTAAGCATCTTAACCCATGATTTCTTTGTTGGTCCTAGAAATGAAGCATTGCTAAAAACAGTAAGGGAAGGGAAGAAAAGAATGATTCCTCCTTAAAAAAAGCAAACTTGTTAAAGACTTTCATTCTTCAGCAAAGAATAGCAGGGGCGCCTGGGTTTTTCAGTCAGTTAAGCCACCGACTCTTGATTTCAGCTCAGGTCATGATCTCAGTGCCCGGAGATGGAGGCCCTATTGGGCTCTGTGCTCAGTGGGGGGTCTGCTTGAGATTCTTTTCCTCCCTCTACCTCTGCCCCTCCCTACTGCTGCCTCTCTCTCTCTCTCCCTCTGTCTCTAGTAAATAAATAAATAAATCTTAAAAAAAAAAAAAAAGAATAGGAATGAAGGTGGGAGGGATACAGGAAAGGAGGAATAGCTATCTAAAAATCTAATGAATACTCTCACGTGACACAAGTAATGATTCTGGAGCCTCTGGGCAAAAGCCAAAATTGAGCAAAAGGATGAAGATGAACAAAAAGTGGCAAAATGCCTATTCTAAACCAGCCACCTCAGTAGATTAACGATATCACAAATCACTAAAAGACACAACGGTGAATGCCACTTAAAACTACTTTTTGGAAAATTAGTCCCATTCATAGCATTGTATTACCTTGAGCAAGTTAGTCAATGCTTTTCTTTGGGCCTTGGTTTTCCCATCTGTAAAGTGAGGGAGAGGGACAAGATTATCTCTAGTGTCTCTTCTGAACTTCAAAACAAAGAATTTTAAGTAGTATTGTTGCCATTGTTGTTTAAAGCAAGAAAAGTATGCCAACGGACTGATTGATTAAGGAAATCATTCTCCTTTTGTTTAAATCCCCAAAGCAACTGGTCCCACCGCCCTTTGAAGTATTGATTTGTGGGATTTGCGAATATTGTGAGGATTTGTCATTATTTGGGCTCTGTCATTAGGAGACTACTACAGCACTGAAACAAAGGGGCCAATTAAGGCGGTTCAAAAGCACAGCACAACGTTTAGGATAACCTTGCATTGAAAGGCTCCTATGGAGCTTCAAAATACACCAAAGAAAACCCGCAGAACTTCTTTGGCTCTGCCACTAGCTAATTGTAACTCCATCAACTGTTTCCTTTACCTCCTCTCCAAAATGCTAATAGTATCAATCTTAGAGCACTGCTGTGCTGTTCTGGTGATGCGAGGATTCAGAATAGTGCCATGCGATCTCCCTCACCGCCACCATCACATTACATTAGTACTACCGCTGGTACTGCTCTTCATTCATATCTGGGTAGGAGGTGGCTGTTTTTACAAGTCATCTTCGATACCCGATGACAGTGATCTCATTTCAACCTGATCTGTTGGGTTTTTCTTTTCTTTTCTTTCCTTTTCTTTCTTTGAGTCATAATCTATAGCAGATGACACTTTTTATGATCTCACAGAAACACAATTAAGAGGACACTATAGTTGATCAGATTAATTAGGCAATTTTTAAGATAGTACTTTATTTTCATTTTATGATGCTAAAACATATTCAGTTTAAGCTAGTTCAGTTGCCAAACTCCATGGTTATAGTACTATGTCCAAGTTACCCAAATGTTTGCCTCGAAACCCATTTCCTCACACGGCTGGGCTTTGTAGAATTCTCTGCTCCCTTTATATTACTGTGAAGTGATGCTGACTTTAGCTTTAGATTTCCTTCCCCCTCAGCCCTCTCTCCCCTCTTCTCTATCACAGGTCATCACTATATTTGAGTCAAAGGCACTAGTGCAACCTGGTCCACCTCATCAGACACATCAGGTGGTTGTTTCTGTTTAATTTCTGGAGTTATTCCAAAACAAAAAATGATCTCTGGCCCCACCCAAGTCAATCTCTTCCCCTTCTCTTGACGAAATTCCAGGATTAGAAATCCATTTCTCTGTGTAAATCAATAACCTCTCCAGGCAATCTCTTTCAAAATGAAGACACTCAAGGGAGTGTTCGTCATTAAGCTCTTAACACCTCTGTGGGAAGGATTTTCATCAGCTTTTTCCCACTATGAAACAACAGCTTGACCCTGCAAGCCAGGCTTGGGTGCTGAGGGGCTGAACAGAAACCAAAGTGAAAAAAAAAGTGAGGACTGGCTTCAGGAAGGGAGGAGGTGACAGATTTGCATACAGTTCAAACGTTTCTCCAGCAGCCTTCATAGGCGCACTTTTAGGCACACGGAGCATAACTTTTCTAACTGAAGCACCCCTAAGGTGCAAAATATAGAAGTCACAGAGTAGTTTGTCTCCACCAGCTGCCCCAGTAGTTCTCCTGGGGCAAACAAATCCTGGCCGCAAAAGTTGGTGGTGATTACAGCTTTGGGAAAAGTTAGGAAGGCAGAACTGGTAGGTGAGGCGTATATGTGGGTGGCGAGGTGAACACAAAGAAATCCAGGTTCCTGGGGCCAAAGGCTACCACCAGTATAGACAGGAGATACCCACGAGAGGAGAGTTTTAGCCACATACGTACAGGCACGACACAAGACACATAAGATACTCAGAATGCTGGCAGCCCATACGTTAGCCGGGGACACTTAAGGACCGAGCATGACTGTCTATTTCTATCTCTACAATAATTCCTTTCCTGCCTGCTACAGAATTTGCCTTGTTCTCCAATTTTCACAAAAACAAGCTAGAAACTCTGGCTTTATAGTTTCGATGAGACAACTGATCTAATTATTTTCTGCTTGCTTCTACTCCAAGGAACCAGTGTTTATCGGGCACAAGCAACAGGGCAACGGGGCACTCCGCCTTCGCTTTGATCCGCATCAGCCATGCAAATCAGCATTCTCTCAATTTCCCAGGACCTGAAGCCAAGCCAAGCCAACGGGAGGCGTGAGGACTGTACCTCTGCCCTCTTGTCCATTGTGTCCTTGATTGTTCTCCTTGAAAACTTTCAGAGAAGCCTCTATTAGCTGTAGACACCTGCCCCTGTTCTCTCAGGGCAGAGACGTATAATTGGGCAGAATTTGAAAGTACCAAGGTGAATTTGATTTTTGTCTGGTGAAAACTGTCTCAAACCAATACATTAATTTTTTTCACATTTGTTCTAAGTTAAAATATGTTAAGCCCTTCCTTAATACACTATAATTCAAAATAAGCAAGTTAAAATTTTCCCTCCAAGGTGAAACTGTTTGCTAACGACATTTGTGTGCAAGCTTTGCAGAATCTCAGCTAAGGGCTCGTCCCTGGGTTGGAGGGGTTGTTACCAGACCTATGATCCATTTCTGATCGTTCTTAAGAGGCTTTTCAGAAAAGAATAACCTCACTATTCAAGATTCCAGCACCACCTGGGAGTCCAGCTTTTTCTCTCTCTTGTGTGCAGATGAGCAGCTCATATTATGGGCATAATCTCGCTCCATTTACCTTGAGAGAGCAACGTCCAACAGGCGGAGCCTGGGGACAAACCAAACACCGTGTTGAAGCAGGGAGAATTACACTACAAACCACCTGTCTTGTCAAAAAATAGCAGAACTGCAAAGAGGTTATGTGATTAGATCCTATAGTTTTTTTTAAATGCCATTTGAACATAAACAATACAATAGTTCCAAGCCACATTCAAACATATATTTCCTAATTCTGATTCTGAGAGTACAAAAATATTCAAAATTAAAGTTAGTTTCATTTTCTTGCTAGGTTGGGCAATATTTGAGCAAGAGAATCATTGACCGAAGATTTTCTTAGATCAACTTGTTCTCCTTTGGGCTCCTTTTTGAAAGAGTTTAGGGGTAATAAATGCAATTTCACATTGCTCATTAAGCCTAACTTGTATGGTTTAAAAAAAGAAAAACATTTTTTTTTCACTTTTTTCCTCTGGAAATTCATACAGAGACTCATTCAAACACAAAGAAAATGGATAGATGTGTGTATGTCACCAGATATTTGGCAATGACTTACATGCTCTGTTTCTCAACTCTCTGAGGTTGTCAGGGCAGGAGAGGTACAATCCTGTTTTCTCCCATCTAGAGCTCAAAATAAAACGGAGGTTCAAGGAGATGACGTGACTGGCCCAAGGATGTAAGGGTTGTAATTGGCATAGTCAGACTTGAATGCAGGTGTATGTTTCCCAAGTTTCTGGCAAGCATGTAAATGTTGCTTCATTTACAGAACACAGACTTTCCTCTGAAGAAAGCTGGCCCACATTGAGCTGCTCCCTGTAGCTGAGCTGCTATTTTGCAACTGTTACAACAGTGTCATTGTTTTATCCTCTCCCTGGGAGACCAAAACTATCTACTTCATTCCACATAATGTGGAAGAGAGCATACCCAGGAATTACGGTAGTCCACAGTGGTGACACAGGGCCTGCCATGACCTTTCAGTGAACTTGAGCCCGTGCAGCAGGTTGGGGAGCCCCAGAGTGGTCAGGTGACTGCATGGCCATCTGCAGTTCTGGACCGGTCATCTGGCCAGTGCTGACCTTTCGGAACATGATCCAGTGAAATCCAAACCCTGGGAGCGGCTGGCAGGCAAAATCTGCTCTTCAATGTCAGTTTCACTGCTGAGTTGTTTAATTGTCCACTACAACTTGTAAAGGGCCCATTAGGCTCAGGTCACGAACCTCCCATTTAGCATTAATGGATAATCAAATCCTATTTGATTGGAAATGCTTTTGTCTTAATTGTATTTCTTTCATAATTATAAATACCTAGCACTTTACTAACATAAACTTTAATATAATGAAGCTCCTTCCTAAGACTGACTTTAAGAGAGTAACACCTATTGTTGAAGCTGCTCCATCAAGAGAATATAATATTATTAACATTATATCCCCAAACTACATAATAATGATACACATTGCAGTGGTGTTCTAGTGTGTTAATATAGTGGATTTTAATCATTTATTCTCTGGCAACTTTTTAAAAGGCAAAGCTTACATTATTCTTCTTGCATGAAATTGATCTCCTTCCATCTCATATAACCTGAAAGTTTACCAGACGTTTACCTAATGATCATTCATACAGTCAGTCACCAAAAATTTATTGAACATCTGCCCAGTGCTATACTGTACTATCTACCAGGACAACAAAGATGAATACGGCTACGTTCATGAGGAACTTGCAGCTTAGCTGGGATAAAAGACCTATTAAGATATAATTATAAAGCAATCTGGTAAAGAAACCGGGGTGGGTTTTTTTTTTGTTTTTTGGGGGTTTTTTTTGCATATGGGATCACAGAGTAAATGCAGCTGATACCTTCAAGAGTAAAAAGCTAAGGAAAGCTTAGGACAGGTTGAATTTGAGCTGTTAATGAAAACCCAGAAGGAAATGGCTAAAAGGCAAATACATCTCAGGAGTAAGGTGAAGCCAGTGTTACACATGTTGGAAAGAGCTTCGTGTAAGTAATAATTGAGCAACGGAAGTTGATGTCAGAAAGAAAGGAAGGAGTTCAAGGAGAGACTATTAAGGCAAACTTTCATTTCAGGTATAGAAGAAATTAGAAATAGAGAAATAAAATGAAAACCCTAACAGCACATTGTTATTACCACTAAGAAGGGAAGAGTTTGAATGTATGAAATACAGTGAAGTTATCATGATACTTGAATAGCTAACAGCACTAACGTTAAGCACAAACCGTATAAGTTGGAGAACTCCCTGGTCTTGAATCCAAGTTGAATAGCCTGGGCTCAAAGTCCTGTCTCATGCAAATTTCCTTTGGATCCAGAGGCAGTATTGTATTCAGCCCAGACCTCACTGAACCCAAACCTAAAATAAACTGAGGATGTGGAAGTCGTAACTCCTCCCTTTTCTTGAGGTGTCTGGGTATGAGAAAACTGGAGTTTCTTTAAGAAAAGCTACTCTGTAGATTTAAGATGTATCATTGTTCCAAGTGGCTTCTACCTATTTATAAGACTAAGACTATTGAAAGTGAAACCCTTCATATAAATAGGTAGCAATTATTTAATTACATGACAGTCATAAGTTATCTATATATCTATATCTGTATCTGTATCTATATCTATATCTGTATATCTGCACGTAACATGTTCTTTAAAAAGGTGTACCACATAACTCTAAGGGAATGCTCCAAAGAGGCTATTAGTCTGTTGTGTCACAGGATATTATGTTATTAATAATACACAGATGAAAGAAAATTGTCCAGTTAATGTGGTTAGCTAGAGACACAAATTGGGAGTCAAGATTCATTGGTTCTATTTTGAGCTCCACCACTGACTCTGAGCTTTCAGAAGTCACCTATTCTTCAAAATAATATTGATCCCTCACAAGTGTACAGGATTTTATAACCAGATAATTTTGAAGTTCTTTGAGATCTTCTAAAGCACAGCATTTTTTTTTTTTTCAATTAGCAAAAGATCTTACAAGTTTTCGAAAGTGTATGTCAGGTGTGTTCTATTATGCACCCACATTGCTGACAAGGGCTTTGAAATATTTTACATTTAGACAGAGGCATTTTTAAAAGATAAAGTTACTAAATGAGCCATGAACATGATCTCATTTGTGAAAGGACTGGGATCTGAAGTAGGTATGCAAGCAACGGTTCTAACAAAAGGTGATACAGAAATATGTAACGAGTAGGCTTTCAAATAAATGTAGACACTGGATGCAAACTCTTCTAAAATATTTAACTGTTATTTTAATTTTGAGACAAATTACAGTGTCAGATAATGTCTGTGTTTTCGAAGTCAATCAGGAAATACAGTACAGGGAATTCGAATGCCTGACAAATTCCCTATGAAGGCTGCCAATTAGAGTCGAGTATGGGTGGGCTAAGGCACCAGGAGTTTTCATTTTACTTCTGTTTCTCTGTTGGAGTTCCTTTCAAGCCGTCAGAGCTTGGGAAGAACCTGGGCTTTGGTTTTTTTTTAATACCTTTCATTTTCCTACATGTAGTCAAGTTTTGAAAATTTAAACATGATAAAACTCCGTGGGACATGACATGATTCAGTTAACATTTTGACTGTATAATGATCCACAACTTAATACCAAATAAGAGATTAAGATAGGAAAGATGGTTATTACTAGGAAAAGAATGATCATGTGAGCTGTGGATAGCCAAAATTGTCATCTTTCCCTTAAGTTGCACTAGGGTTTCTTAAAATTGCTTCAAAGGGAATGGAGGATAGTTCATGCTGTGATTTATATTAAGGGATGTTACCAACATAATATATAAATCAATAATATATATATATATCAAGTTTAAAATTATACATTATATTTAACATATAACAGACCACGTATATAAATTTCACCTATAAATATGTACATATGTATACATATATCATCAAAGGGGGCTTAGGATTTCTTGAGCAACTAGTACCTCTCCTGAATTTATGTATTTCATTCTTTTTTTTCCCATTATTTTCCTTTATATTTTATAGTCAACCATGGCAGGATTTTTAGTTTTCACAACTGGGTAATATTTTAGTTTCAGAACTACTGCTCCTGTGGGAAGGGAAATAATGCTCTAATAAAAGGCAGCATGCAGAGTAGGGCCTGTCCACTCTCCCACTTCCTTTCCTCTGTTGCCTCTCCTCTTCTCTTACGTTTTGCTCCACGGCCCCGTTCCTAACCCTCTTTTCTCTGGAGCCAATGGTAATGTATGTGTTAGTAGAGTGTTAGAATCTATTGAGGGAGATTGGTTAAAAAAAATAAAAATGGCAAGGAATATGAACACTCATCTATAAGATTACTATCGGAGCAAAATTAGTACTGTTGATATTAACAAGAAATTGGATATAACCTGTATCCATCTAGAGAGGATGGATTAAACAATGGTATAATCACAGGGTGGAATATTATTCAATTTTATAGGAGACTTTTATATAACTGAAAGTAAGAGAAAGACCAACATTTACAATATGCTATCTTTTGTATACTAAAGGGTTTTAATATTACTACTAAACTACTAAATCACATTAATATTTTCTTGCATTTGAATAAACTATACAGATAAGAAACAAATTAATAAAAATGATCATGCGTGGGAGTATATGAGGATGAGGCAGTAGTGAGACTTCTTAATACAGTTTTTAAAATTTCTGAGCTATGTGAACACATTACCTCGTAATAAAAATGCAGAAAAGCACTTAACAAATGTTTGTTGAATGAATAAATGATTGAATGAATTAGAATTCTGACTTGAACTTAGCTATGCTGACAATTTAAAAATAGCTTATTTAATTCCCTTAGCAACTGCCACTATACTCTGAATCTTTACTTCCCCAAAACTCAGTGGACCAAGTTCCCATCAAAATACACAATTCATTCAGAATCCTGCTTTGTTCTGAGGTATCTTTATGCCTGTGCTTTATTTGTATTTTTAAAATAAAGTTTAAGCTACTCTAGAGTAGAAATGATCTTTTGTTTTTATTTTTATTCTTTCTCCATCATCTCATATAAGGCCATGATCATAGCTAATATTCAATAAATCATCAACCTCTATAAATTCTATTAATGTGTCATATAAGTGATGCTTATTATAGGACATAAAATTTAGATATCTTTTATCTTCATTCAAATTAATCGAGTCATATCATTTTACAATGATATGAGTCCTGGTGATATGTCACATATTCAGAAATAGTGGCTTTTGGATGCGTTCCAGGTTACAATAAATCCTGAAGTCCCTTTGGATGACCAATTTGAATATGTGGAGATAATTCATAGTGCTTTGGTGTGCTTCAGTCCTCATACTGTTGTTAAGGATCTTCTCTCAGAGTAATATGCTTTTATTTTTCTTCCTTTCTCTTCAGGGAATTTGAAGGGTTTCCCTGTCGCCTGGAAGCCTGATTCAACCACTCATCACGACCAAAAATGATCAAGTGAAAAACAAACAAAAAGTTTAACTAACTATCTTTGGCTGATTATTAGAACTTTTATCTAGCATAAGGTGTAGTGTTTTATTTTATGAAAAGTTTCTGGGTTTCTATTTAAAGTCTTTTGCTTTGCCACTTGCCCTAGAGGCTTTCTTTCATACTGTCTTAGGATCCAGGCTCACAAGAACACCTCATCATAAAGCTGCTTTTCAATTTTCTTATTGGGAAAAGTCCTTTTCGTTTATTTGCAAAATTCTGACTCTTGCTTTAGAAGGAAGACAGCTGTTCACGGTATTTGCTTTTAATCAGGGTAATGTTAAGCGAGTAATAGGCACTCAATAAGGAATAAAGAATAAGGTTTCAACATTGAAATTTGTATATGAAGGCTAATTGTATATCATGTACTTACTAATGAAAACTTATCACTGGAAATATTATCTCTACTTATTTAAGCTAAAGCCTATAAGAGTATTATGAGAGGTTGAATAACACCTATAATAATATTTGTTAAATAATGGAATTGGAAAAGGTATTTGGGCATAATACTTGAGAAGAGTGCACTGGCAATGGTTTAGAAAGTGAGGTTCCAAAATGCTTTATGGAAGAGACAAGGCTTCAACAATTTTTAGAAGAATTTGAAAGGATATGACAACAGAAAAGATGGAATAGCCATTCTATATGGAGTTTTCTGTAGGTTCGTCTGGCTGGTTAAACACATTAGACTGAAAAATGCAGTGGAGCTGAAAAAGAGAGAAGTGTGATGCAGAGGGCACAGTGAGAATTGGATCACGAATAGAGAATATAAACTTGAAGCCACAAATGTGTTTCATTTGGCTCACATTGAATTAGTTCCAACTCCTACATATTGGAGACTTCACATAAGAATCCTATTTTCATCTTTTTACAAAGCACAGGGCAACCCTGGGAAGATTGCCTCATGGCAACCACTAGAGCTAATGAAAGGCCATCTACTTTTCATGGGACACGTTCTCTCGAGTTCTCCTTAATTTCTACTTGGCCATTTTTTCCCATTTAAGTTACTTGTGTGAGCCCTGTAGACACTTCAGTTTGTAAGTCCTGATTTAAAGGATTTTATTTTTTATCAACTAGATGGTACCAGTTTCCCTTTCTGTCTGAATCTAGGTGGTTTCTGGGCTGTGACAGTAAGTAGTACCCAAATCAGGATAACCACTATTATCATCAGGAGAGCTTGTTAAAATGATGGCTTCCAGTCATCTCCCTTTGGTAGGTTTAGTGGGGCGCATGAGAGACAGAGAGTGAACAAGTGTCCAGATGATTCTAATGAATCTATTCTCTAACAGACTTTGGAAATTACTGAATGGGGATAGAGCAGCAGGTACATTTAGTCGATTCTTGAATGTGAGAAACCGAGCCTAAGCTGTTTCTAATTTATTCACAAATGTGACTGTAATAGCTTTGGCTCCTTGCCAGTGGTCCTGGGAATCTTGAGTTATCCCATTGGGTGCTCTGATAATGGATGTTACATGAATACTGAATATAAATTTGAAGAAGCCTTATTATCATTTTTAAAAATACCTATCCTCTATGCACCAAAAGCCAAATATCAGAGGAGAGCTATGTCATTGTAATTAACCATCACTGTCTATTAAGTCCCTGTCATTAAGAATTTTCAAGATGGAGGATGTCTAGTCTAAATCTTTCCAAAGAGAAAATTGAGGCCCAAGGAATTAAAGGACTGATTCAAGGTCACAAAATTCAGCAGTGGTAGATTTGGTCTGGCACTCCAATCTTCTATTTTTTTTAAAAAAAAATCTTTGTTACACCAACTAGGTACAAAGGATGGATTTTGACATATATGTTCTAGGAGACCAGGGATGTTTAGGGAGTATTGCGCTCAGAGTTACAGTGATACCGATTACAGATGCTATTAATTCATTCTTCCACCTTCTACCCCTTACAGTTATAAGAAGAACTCAGGTCTGTAATTTAGCCTACTTGTACTAACTAACCGTGTGTACTTAAGACTTGTACATATTACAGAATAAAACATATAGCATAATGTTAATTTTCTCAGTAACACACGAAGCAAATATTTTGGAAAAACTAAGACTAATTTACAGGGACAAAGGCAACTGTCTTAGAAATACATGTAAAAATTAAAATTGGTAGATGAATGTAACATTTCCTGTGGACCACCAGATGTCACTATTATAGGCATTATGCATCACCTTATATTAAGATTTTAGAGATTTAGTGTCAAACAATATTAACGATTTTAATTTCATGATCATTGTGTATACTTTGCAAAACATTTTTGTATTTTTTATAAAGCATATTCCATTTTTTAAATAAATCTTGGTGTAAATTAAAAAATGAAATCCAGAAATAAGAAAGGTTGATTTCAGCCTAGAAATATGTACCTGGGTAAAATCATTTGAGAAAAATGAAACTCTCATGAAAGTCCAGCCCATCCCCCAATTATGACAGTTTAAAAAATTGTCTTTGTTCAGAATTGGAACTCTAATGCAATAAGTTATTTTACAACAATTAATTCCATTCCATTTAAAAACCAGTAACTATAATTTGCAGAAGCTTAAGTAGGTGCTAAAAAGAATAAATATAGGGAAGACATAAAAATTGTCCAGGAACTTAAAACCCATTTGAGATATAAAAGCTAAGCAACGGTAAAATTGTGAATACACGGAAATGACATGGAAGGAGAGTGTGTCATTTAATTTGAATACTGAAAAAATAGAATTTTTTTTAGAAGGATGAAGGAAGGAAGAAACGACGTAAAAAAAAAAAAGACAGTTGTGCAAGTACCTAGTACATTCAGGGATGACTAAAGAGTAGGAATTCTGGTGAAAAGTAGTAGGTTTTGAATCTGGGAAGTTAAGTTGGGTCTAATTGATGAGAAATTTCAATGACAGGCTGTTCTTTAATTTTTAAATTATAAAGATCCACCTTATTAATTTTTGATAAAGGGAGTCACGTGATCTAATTACTGGTTTGCAGTCACTGGCCCCATGAATGTGCACGTGCGGATCGGATAGGAGGTGCAAGAAGCGAGTGTTGGGGGCCGTGGGGGCTCTCGCAATAAGGAAATGCCTTGGGTGGGAAAATAAAGGGGGTGTAATGTAAAGGAAATGGATCCTAATGTGAGTTGCAGAGGCTATGGAACTATTGTGCAAATTTTTGGTCTTTTAAAAAGTTTCGCCACCAGTCTTTTTGGGAAAGACTTTTTAGGAAGTCTGATAAATTCCGTCAGTGATGGGATTGGGGGCTTTTTTTTTTTTTTTCCAATTAAAAAAAAAATTGCCAGGTTATTAAAGGGCCTAAATTCTCTAAGGATTCATGTGATTTTTACTACTACTATCATTATTAATAAAATATCTGCAGTTTTAGAACATCTAAAACCACCCTATAGAGATAGTATTAGAGCAATGTAATTCTTATAAACTAATGACTTCAAATGCTGCTAAGAATCAATTAGAATAAGCATTTGAATGTAAACAAAACGTTGATTGACAGGAAGTCTTAAGACAATACTGAAATACCTTCTTCCTCAAAATCTATCTCCAGCTGTTCCTCCACAATGGCTAAAATACCCACTTCCCAACCCATTAAAGATTTGGTCTCCTTAATTAAGGTATTACATTTCTAGAACTGCATTCATCCGTGCAACAAACATTGATTGCCTACCATGTGTCAGGACTTTGTAGGTTCCTGGGGATACAAAAACTAATGAAATGAGATCCCTCTGTTCAAGGACTTCATATCTTTAGGAGATAAGCGTGTAAACAATTTTCATACAATGTGAAGTACATTTCTCTTGCTTTGGGAAAGAATGCACTAACTGGAGGAAAGACGGAATTAGAAAAGGATGCCCAGGAAAAATGATGCTCGAGGTTATCTTGAAAAATGCGAAAATCCTCAAGGCTCGAGAGAATCTAGTGAGCTGACACCTTATGGAATAAAGGGACCATAGCAAGCTGTTAAAGCAGGCTGTTAATTTATTGCTAAAATCAACAAAATAGAGTGACTATCCATCCCATTTTCCCTGAAGCAATCCTAGTTTTGACTTACTGCCCCCCTTTCAGTCTTAAAAAAGTGCTAGTTTAAACAATAATTTCATTGATATGACAAAACATATAAATAAAGCTATAGTAAATATAGCTGTGAGCCAATGGTCACCAAGACCAACAGCACAAGTAGATCCAAGGGGCAAGATATAGTTATGAGGGCAGAATTGGCAAGGAATCAGTGGCTGGGAAAAAGCCAAGAGAAATGGAGCGAGGATCAAGATACTGAAAGATACTGCTCACCTGAAATATACAGGGAGTGTTGGCTTATTTCTCAAATGGGATGTGGAGGGGGGAAAAGACTTGGAAGTGATATAATGCAGTGTTTAGGGAGTACTGGGAAAACATGAAAGGCTTTATATATGCTATTAAGAACTATAAAATAACAGCTGATATTTATTCAGTGTCTACTGTACCCTAGGTATTATACTACTAACCACTTCATAAGAAATAACCCCATTAATCCTTACAACAATTATGTGAGGCCTGTGCTAGTCATTAAGCATGTTTGCTGACTATTTCAGGCTCCCCAACTTCTGGGCACTTAGGGACATTTTCCTTTATGACCTCCTGGGGTTGAATCGGGTCCGATGACCAAGAACTTGTAAGCAGAAGTATAGCTGCTACCTGTGGCCTGAATAATCCCCTGCGTGAGACTCCAGAGCTCTCCTTTTCCTTCTATCTCAGCGACCAGAAATCTCTATGGTGGTTCGTCCATCAACCAAGGTGCCGCAGTGAGGAGGAAAGCAACATGGAGGAGAGACCCCCGCCAGCCCTGAGAGACAGACACGTAACATGAGCAAGAAATAGCTTCTGCGCTTTTAATCCCTTGAGATTTGGGGGAGGTTTGTTATAGCAGCATAATAGAGTCTATCTGGATTGGTACAAGAAATATATTAGGTTTTTTTCATTTTATTTTTTAATTATTTATTTTTTATTATATTCCGTTAGCCAACGTAGAGTACATCGTAAGTTTTCGTTCCGTGTTACAGATGGAGAAACTGATACTTACAGGGTGAAGTAACTCGCCTAAGTTTCCAAAGTTGGTGAGTAGCTGAGCCATGGCTAGCATCCAGAAAGTCTGAACAGATGTAAGCTTACCCTGCTGCTCTACCATATTGAATCTAAGACATCTAAGCCTTAATCCTATTGATTCGAAACAATTCATAATTCTGATTCACATCCTTTCTCCTTTTGTTTCCATAAAAATTAGGTCATGATAGCCCCTTTACCCAGCACAGACACAAAAAAACTGCCAGAGCAAGGGAAAAAAAAAAAAAGTTAGGATATCTGTGTGTTTTTCTTTACTCAGGAGTAAAGTTCAGACCTCTAATGAATAGACAAAATGTGGTAGGTGCACAGCGTGAGCACTGGGAACCGTTACGAAAATGAACTAGTAATACATCTAAAACCAGGGATGGCTGCTAAGAACAGAAGGTAAACATAGGAAACAAAGAGTTAGATAATAAAGTCATGTACGTTAAAATATATGCACGTAACACAATGCACATTTTGCAAGAACATGATATAATACACAGCTACTACACATTCAAATGGTTGCCCATTCAGGGAGTGATGAGTGTGGTTAAGGAACAGACAGGGATAAAAAGGAATTTAAAAACATAATCAGATGAGCAACCAACCAAATCACCAAGATAGGGGACTCACATACACCCAGAATGATAATGTTTTCTGAACTGGTAATATGAGTATTCACCTTCGTGTAAACCTGAAGTTTAAAAACAGAGGCAAAAACAGAACTTCACAAGAGCTATGGTCCTAGCCCTTCCCCCCACGAGTTTCATTTTCCAACAATCATCATTTTGGAATAATTTCAAAGGAGCATACTATTTGACAAACGCAGAATGTTTATCAAGAGAGAGAATCCTGGATACACAGAATGAGGAGTGAAAAATCGTGGCAAATGCAAATTACCCATCCAGCTACTCAAACTGGCTCAGACCCTCGTTGTCTACTGACCGATCAGACCCTCCAAAAAGCATAAAAATCTCTACAGAAACTCTTAATTATCCCACGCACAGATAAAGCCATTCCTTCTACCTTAGTGCATCATTTATGCCCACAATTTGTCTTTCCTTCGATGTTAATTATTTGTAGGTTACGGAGAGCTTTGTAGGAGTCTGGCAGACTTAAACACCAGGGAATTGAAGTTACAGTCAGATGCATCTCGATGGCACTGGGGAGTTTGTGCTCCAAGGTGATATGAAATTGTGACAGGAGCTGTGTCTCAAGCTGTTTGTCTGGCTAGACCTGGAGATTTGGGAGGCTGGTACCTGCTTTTATTTATTTATATGGAGGGTTACGGAATACAGATGCCAGCGCTGACTGTGAGTTAAAGAGAAGAGAGGATAAGAGCTTAGGCTTAACCTACAGGGGACCTGAGGAATAAAGAGCCCCAGAGTCCAGCGTGGAGAAGAGAGAAGAAAGGGGAGGAAGAAAAAAGACTAAGCGAGATCAGGCCTAATGAACCTTTTCCTGAAGTCAATGAAAACGGGGAAGTGGAGCCTCAGAGAGCAAGACCAGGCCCAAACAAAGCAGGGATAAAGTGGATCAGCCACAGTGTCACCGAATTTGTCAAGAGTTCAAAAACCAGCAAATCAAAATCTGCGGTGAGAAAAACACTCGTGCAGAGCCATACGCTATTGTTATTATCGAGGTGAAGATACGAGAGGAAATACACAACACACACACACACAACACACACACACACACATGTGCCCGCACGCATCCACAACACACAGGCACGCAGGTGCACATACACTTATTGTGGATAGATTTTATCATACTTGGCGGTGATATTCTGACTTGATGTGAAAGAAAATGTGGCTATATGCTTTTTATTTCTGACTGAAGATGATAAAAAGGCTTTATTCTACTATGAAGGAGTTAACAACACAACTAGAGGCTCACTGATACCTTTCTGTCCTAGAAAGTGCTGAGGAATCAAGTTACAGAAAGTGCGGGGCTTGAACATTACCTCAGGAGAGCAGAGGCTGAAGGAAACGTGGGCAATGAAAGCGAAAAATCTCAGGATTCGCTGTAAGTGTGAAGTAAACGGACGTATTCACCAGGAGCCAGCTAAAACAGTCTCACTTCCTGGGCAATTTTGATCATTGGGAATTGCCAGGGTATCACAAGCAATTTTAATTAAAGGAAACGTATCTTCTTGTCATATTTGATTTGTAAGCAAGTGTTGTTTGTCTGTTTTTTTAATATAGCATTATAATGAATACATTATCTTCCAGTTATATTTGTATGGTTAAAAAAATTAAAAAATTGGCATTTGACTTTCCAGACTCTTACTCTACAAATATGACTCATTGTGGAAATAAAATGCTTTTCTTTTTTTACAAACCCCCTTTCATAAATCGTTTCTCTAAGTCTTTCTATCTGAAACATCGAGCTGGCCAAGAATGACACATTTTCTTGTACGAACTCTATTTAAAATATCTCTCTCAGAGTCTTCTTTAATACCAAAGACGCACAATCCAAATAACACCCCCTGTTGCATCATATATGCCACTTGTGAGTCCACTGGGAGACAAGATAAAAGTAGAGGCTAAAAGCCCCAAGTCATGTATGGAAGTGTTGAATCACTATATTGTACACCTGAAACTAATAGAACACTGTATGTTAACTAAACTAGAATTGAAATTAAAAACTTAATACGCCCCCCCCAAAAAAACATAGAAGCTAAAAGAGACTTCACAGATGGCCAGATCTGAGCTAGACTTCTCTTGCACTCAAGAGACTTACTAGCTGTCTCAAGTCACCAGATTCCTGGAGGGCAATGAGCCTTACTTGCTTCATGAGTACCTGCTTAAGGACGGCGTCGTAGAAGACCCCGAGCACAGAACATAGGAGGAACCTGATTCTGATCCTGGAGTCGCCATTCTTGTTTAGCAAATCTGCTGAAGGAAATCATCTAATCCCTTGAGAACTGTTTTCTCATTTATAAAATGATTTCTTTTTTTTTTTTAACGTTTTGTGATTATTTTAATTTTATTTATTTATTTGAGAGAGAGAGAGAGAGAGCCAGGGGGAGGGATAAGGGAGAGGGAAAAGCGGACTCCCCACTGAGCAGGAGGCCTGGAGCAGGGCTCGCGATGATTCCAGGACCCCAAAGATCATGACCTGAGTTGAAGGCAGACTCTTAACTGACTGAGCCACCCAGACGCCCCTATAAAATGATTTCTAATAGTTGTCATTTTTAGATTTAATATTCTATGATTTTAGTCCTCTATTCTGTCTCTTTGCGTGACTCTGATAATTTTGTAAGTTTATGTTAAACTTTAATCAAAACAGTTTTTAAAAATCACATTCAAGGTAATCACATGTCCCCTGTGACTCTGTGTATTAGAGAATGGAATGTGATCGCATTAGTGCCCTGGACATTGCACATTTTGAATTAAATACTTGCAGATGGATACTTAGAAGAAATCACCTTTACTCTGTGCTCCATTCCTTCTCCTCACCCCATGACAGCATTTTCCTGGTACAAGAGGCTCCTATGCCAGACTTCAAGGGGATGGAGAACAGAGGAGAGGGGAAATTTCCCATTACAGGCAGAGACTCTCAGGAAAATGGCTGGTTGAGTTTTCAGCAAGTGCTCTTGAGTCTACATGAAAATACTTCACTATATGGAGACCAAGAGCACTGGTGGTGTCCGGGAAAGCCTCTGCCTCTATCACAAGGGCCTTTACACTTTGTAGGCTAAAAGAATCCCAGTATCTTAGGGCAATGATCTTTTTGTATCTAAATATCTAAATACCATCTGAAATAATTGAATTAGAAATAGAGGGATTGATAAATCAATTTTGAGATTTTGCTAATAAAAATTATGATGATAATAGGTACCATTAATTTGATAGCTTCTGTGTGCAAAGTCCAGACACCTTGCATATATTATTTCTAATTATCATTAAAATCCAATAAGACAGATATTTTGCCCCTATTTCATAGAAGCCAAACCTGAGGCTCCAAGAAGTCTAATCATTTGCCCAAGTTTATAGAGCTTAGAGAAATTAAACCTGGATTAAACCTGCTTTTTGTGACTCGAAAGTCCATGGTTTTTCCACGATTCCCCAAAATTACAACTATATTTCACAAATAGTACTTTTGTGGCAGAACCTTAATAATCTAGTTAATATGATAGATCCTACTTCCACATTTTTTACTAGTAAAGATTAGTTGTCCTCAAAATAATATCAAGTGCTTTTCATTTCTTTCTTTACTTGCTCAACTAATACTGACTACCTGTTCTGGGCAATATGCTACTATAGCCATAGTGGGAATATCAAATAGAAAGTGAGTACAGCCTAGAGAATTGTAATAAAAGGTAAACATTATTACCTTAGTTGTAAAGAATAGGTAGCTGTCTGGAACTTCATAAGAAAAGAGCAAACAAAAAATCAAAATAGGAATTAAGAGGGAAAATACTTCAGTACAGAGACAGTACAGAAGTGAAAACCAGTGCTCTGGAGACAGGCAAACTACTAAAATGGATTTACTAAAGTAAATCAAAATATTCACTTTCAATGAAATATTAAAAACTGTGCTGTGAGGCAAGAAAAGAGCACTTCGAGAAGAAAATGTTGAGAAATAGACACCTCCAAAAACATGGTAGGTAAATTAAAAGCATGATGGAAACAATAGCGGGATGGCTTACTTTTCCTAGATGTAATGTTAGCGATCTGCTTGCATCAAAAATAGTTTTGTACTCCTTGTTAATTATTTTCCATGAAAGCTGATGAAAGAGAAATAGAAAAACTAAAAACTGTATTTTTTCTAGCATTATTATATTTCTGTCGATTGAAATGCAACCCCCTCTCTTTCTTTGGAGTATTCTACTGCTATGTAGAAAACTGTTTCTAATTCCTTTGCATCAGACACAAATATCAAATTTAAATACCGTAGTCAAGAGCCATTAAACATTTTCTAACAAGAACTAAGTGTTCTTGTATTATGGGATAGACATGGGAAATTTTTATAACCAACCCCTATTCTTGACCATCTCTGCACTTTGATTTTGAGAATGCCATTTTGTAAATATTAATTATTATGAATGATAGCAAAGGGAATGATTATTTGCAAAAGGGATACATGAGTACTTGGGACTTGGTTTAGAACCACCAGGCATTTCTCTTGCCGCATGCCGTTGTGGATAGAAAGACTGCTTATTTCAAAATTCGAAAGATAAAATAGTACCAAAACCTAGAAATTGATTTTAGAAAGCTGTCAGAACCCAGGCGTGTGGGCAGAAAAAGGCATTGCCTGCATTTTAGTTTACACCGTTCTGACACCTACAAGCATCTGACTTAGCAGACTTTTTTTTTTTTTTTTAAGTGGTGCTTAAAAGTGTTGGTATGGAACATAAGTAGATAATGCAAATATGTTACCGACCCCTACCAATAGTTGCAATTATGCAAATTTTAAAGCCTTCATCTTTTATAATTAGGTGTAGTGGGCTTATGTAGTTAAATTCTCCACTGGCTAGCTCAAATTCCCTAATCTGTCTAGCAGCTTTCCCCTAAAAATAATGCACTTCAAGTAGACAAAAATATGCATTCTGCAAAGGAATGACAGAATATTTATGATGAAAAGGAAAGACATGACATCCAGAATAATTGTTAGTGACAAATTCCTTGTTTGTCATTTATGAAATGTGTTTTTATGAAGAGCTAAGATTCTTTGACAATAATTAAGCATATTGTTGAATTGGTCTTAAGAGTATGAAATTTTAATTAACATACTCAAACTCTAAAGATGAAAATTTTATTGACTTATGTGCTAGATGGGAAGAAGGTTGCCTATAGTAAAATTTACATAGAATCTGAAATTATCCTTAATAGTTAATTTACTCTATTTATTTACTATTGACACAGAATCTCATTATTCATTATCAGCACATCACGCAACCTTAGGAAATATGGTTTTCAGTAGAATTGTACATATATTATACATATAAATTAGATATACACTCAAAACATATATTGAAGTTTATATATATAATTACATATATTATAATTTTATTATATAATATAGTATATATTAAGCCTTTTGTTTCATAATACATAAAGACTATAGAGGCCTGTTGGTATGTCTAAGTTTTTCATTAAGAAGTTATACTGACTTGAGTAAGTATCTGAGGATTCTACTTTTATTTCAGGGATAGGTCTAGTATCTTGGTAGATGACACTCTAAATAAATTTTATATGCTACCTTTATTTCTCATTTAATACCAGCCTATATTTAAGGACATAGAGGTTATTCGACAGTAGGAAAAGGAATGTACAAAAAGCCAATTCAAGCTTATTTTCCCTTAAATGAATCAGTCATTGAGACAAGGTAAGACAGGAAAGAAACAGCTACCATGATTTTCTAGGAAGAAAAAGTATGCAATCCAAAGACTTGTAGGCCGTGAGACAGTTTTGGAGAGTAGCTTTCGAAATAGGGCTTGTGGTTTATTGTCTAAATTATCTTCCCCAAGCATTTTTTCTACTAGCTCTCTAGGGATTAATGGAGGGAGAACCAATTTGGCTGGTGATTAGAAATAGTGATCGACTGCTAGTTCAAATAATGAAGGCTTACATATAATAAAAAGACTTGGTAAAGATAGATTTGATCAGTTCCCATTTCAAACATTCCCAAAACAGTGAATTCACAAAAATTTTCCATTATCATATCAGTAATTTGGTACCCATTTAAAAAATAGTTGGAAAAAATAGATAACATAATATAAGTTAATTGTAGTGTTATATTAGAGTGTGCATACACTGGTCACATACCTTCTTTGATTACAATTACTCTAAAACAACATGCTTTATTTAGTTCTACCCTTAGATTCAGTGCAGAATCCACCTGTTCCCAATACTCCTCTCCAGCGTCCCAGTAGACTGACCACATTTTAGTTTAAAAAAAAAAAAAAGACACTATTTTGCAACAGAGTGAGCAGAAAAACTAGTGAATAAGAATTATTTAGAAATACTTATTTGCTACTTATTTTAAGACTTCACTAATTTGAAATGAGGTCAAAACCACCCATATTTGCTTCTGTACTTTGTTTAGCACAAAGAAATTAGTCTTTGAAAATCAAACCAAACCAAAAAAAGTGGATCATCAACACAAGGTGGCGCTATGGACCAGTCACTGAGGACTGAGCATTTTAAGCATTTCTCTCTTACCTCTGAGACTGATTTATATAATTACACACCCCACCCCTAATTTTGTATCTAATTTTTTTCTTACAAATCTGGTAATGAAATGGGGAATGTGGTTTTCTTGATTTAAAGAAAGAATGCAAACTTGAAGCTCACTAGTGGTTATTTTTATATAATTAGCAATCACAAATTAAACCTCTAGGTATCCCTACTTTGCTGACAATTTATATATACCTATATATTGTCCCCACTTCTCTCCAAAAAGGACGCCGTGATTGTATTCTTATTATCATCTCATGAATGGACTCCTTTATACTGACATGGTCATCTTTCTATTCTGATTTGCCTAGAATCTGACTTGTTGCTGTTTTAGTTCATCACATACAGAATTACAGAGATCATTTTACTTAAAGGGCATTTTCATGTCATCACTATTTCTATAAAATATTTTCTTTCAACCCGGCATCTCCAGTGGACATTCCGTTATGTATTAGTTCAAGTATAAATTCTTAAATTGATATTCAACTCCATGTCATTTTAATTCCAGAACACTGGTGTACACACACACACACACACACTCTCTCTCTCTCTCTCTCTCTCTCTCTCTCTCCTCTCTCTCATCTTTCCACCCAGACAAGTCCTATTTTGTATCACTTACCAGTATTGTGAGAATTCCAGTTATTTGTAAGGCTTCTTTCCTAATACTTGTGACGTGTGCTCCCCTAGGACTCTTTGTTGGTATCAGTTAATTTCTTTAAATTCTGTCATAGAGCTTATCTTCTTGGATAAGTCTAAACCCACATTCCTCTAGCACATAATCCTATATTTTGCAGCACATTCTTAAACACTATTCTCTTGTGAAGTACTCATAAAATATTTAATGATAGACTATTATTTACAAGGCATGGTCTACTGTTGGGGGGGGGACCGGTTTTTCTTTTCTTAAGAATATTATAGCTTTATTATTTTGTGCTTCCCAATCATTTCCAACATCGGGTATAGTCTATTTAGCTAGTACTTGACACAAGTTCAGAGAATAAATGTGTGAGACCAATTCTTCTAATAACTTAAAACTGTTAGGGGAGCCTGGGTGGCTCAGCCTTTAAGCACCTGCCTTCGGCTTAGGTCATGATCCCAGGGTCCTGGGTTCGAGCCCCGCATCGGGCTCCCTGCTCATCGGGGAGCCTGCTTCTCCCTCTCACACTTCCCCTGCTTGTGTTCCCTCTCTTGCTGTCTCTCTCTGTCAAATAAAAAATAAAATCTTTAAAAAAAAACAACTGTTAATACTGACAGATACACGTACACATAAAATATATACAAACCTATACACGGGCAACAACTCTTTTTAAATTGTGAAATATGTATATACTAATAAAATGAAAGTACACACATATTCAATGCAAGCTTCAAGGGTAAGCATATTTAAAAAGAGAGTACAAGAGTCAATATTGTCATTTAACATTTATGGAGGGTCTTAATCATGAGCAGTACTCAACAGAATACAGGATCAGACAAAGAGCGGGTGGAGCAAGACTCCTGATTTCATTTCTGCTGTTCAAACAATGAAGATAGCAGCTAAAGGAAATGACTCAGCTTCTATGTACAAAATACTTAAAATCATACACACTTAAAGTTTTTACATCATAAACTGCATAATTAGCACATATAACCACAAACATTTCGGATGTAAACTTTGAAGATTACAAAGGAAAAGGTCAGGTGTCTCTTTTCAGTACTTCTTTTATTTTATTTTGTTTGTTTATTTATTTTTAAAGACTTCATTTATTTATTTGAGAGAGAGAAAAAGAGCCAGCAGAGGGAGAGGCAGAGGGAGAAGCAGGCTCCCACTGAGCAGGAAGCCCGATGTGGGACTGGATCCGAGGACCCTGGGATCATGACCTGAGCTGAAGGCAAACCCTTAACCAACTGAACCACCCAGGTGCCCCTTCAGTACTTCTTTTAGAAATTTAGTTATGGATATGAATTAATGTCACATGCTAAAAATGATATTTCAATTTAAGAACATTTTTCACTCACGTTCTATGAAACAATTTTATTTAAATGCTTCTTAATGCATCTTCAACATCAATTTCTTTGTTATCAATTGAGTTGTATCTTTGCCATTTGTATTTTCGTCATTTCTTAGAAAGCCTTATCTCTTAGTTTACATAGTTTATTTGATACAGAAAGTTTTTGAATCAGTATATGATGCTGTCATGGAACTTTTATCCCAAGTTGTAAGTTCCTATTTGATTAACATTAGGAATGTTTCAGATTTTTGTCGTTGCTCTTGTTATTTTTGTCTGTCTGTTTTGATTATGGGAATTTATTTTGTATGTGATCTCTGTGATGTAATCATTCACTTTCTTGCTTTTTAAAACGATAAATACAAGATTTATGTAAAATGGCATCTAACACAATTGGAAGGTTTTAGTCCCAAAGATAATAAGTAAATCTGTGCTTGACCCCTTAAAAGAAGCAGAGATTATAGGTAACCTCTGTGATTATCCAAAACTGACACTGTTGATGGTTATTTCTAATTCACCTTCTCTAAATAAAACCTGGGAAGAATTCAATTATAAAGTATGTTCTCTTTAAGAGAAAATTTTGGGGTTAAACTCTTTGTATTTGAACACATAAGATTTTACTCCACCAGTGGAAACACAATTTCTCAACTGTGTTCAGGGAACACATTCCAAAAAAGAGAAAGAAAAAGAAAAAGAAAAGAATAGCATGCAAGTTACATTGGCTAAAATTAGAGTTCAGTTTAATAGATACACACTTTGTAACAGTCTGAAAATATAAAGATAGATGGGGCATAAATATAGATAAAGAAGTGGCTACTTGTTGAGTTACTACAGAAGTGATGCGGTATGGTGGTTCTGTGCACTTACCGTGGGGTCAGCCGGCCTGTGTTCGAGTATCGCCTCCACCGTTTACCGCGGTGTGCTCTCGGGCAAGTTGTTACCTGCTTTGTCCATCAGTAGTAATATCCATGCCTACATGATGGAGTTGCTGGGAAGATGATACAAGTTGATTAAGTACCTAGCTAGTGGCTAGTGTCTGGTTATAATGAGTGCTACAAAAGTGTGTGTTAAAAACAAAAAGCAGGACGCCTGGGTGGCTCAGTCAGTTGAGTGACCAACTCTTGATTTTGGCTCAGGTCGCGATCTCAGGGTTCTGAGATCCAGACCCTGCATCAGGCTCAGAGCTCAGCAGGGAGTCTGCTTGAGATTCTCTCTCACCCTCTCCTTCTACCCCTCCCCTGCACCTCCCACCTCTGCGTGCGCACATGTACACTTTCTAAAATAAATAAATAAAAGTGAAAAGCAAAAACTGAATAAATTAAACAGGCAATGCAGTCATCTGTATGCATGTGATTTTTTTTTTTCTTTTTAAATTCTAGATGGTAGAAAAGATGTCTCTGTTTGAAGACTTTTAGAGAGTAGACCTCTTTGCTCTCACATACACTGTATCTAATCTCTTAGGGTATTTTAGATCTCGTGAAATGTCTTCCTTTCTAACACTTCCACTCGTTTCCGTCACAGGGCCATTTTTCTGATGTGACTTTATGTTCACTTTGTTCTTTGGGATATTTTATGTCTTCCCGTTTCCACATTTAATTCTAAGTTGCAAGTTTCTCACTTTAAATTCTAACATGCAATTTTATTGAAAAAAGTGGATCATGTGACCATGTTTTGTACTTTAAAAATTTAGTAAATTTTAATCCAAATGAATAAAATTGAATTGAAGGGTAATTCTGATTCTGTTCAACTTAAATAATACTTGATGGCATATTTGTAAGTTCTGCTTCAGCATAAATTCATTTTAAGGGAATTTTTACATATGAGAGAAAGTAGTTTCCTCTTTCTCAGGCTCAAGCTAAATTTCAAACATTTTCTAAAGATATAATTTATCGTGGCATAAATTCCTACTGAGAATCTTTCATGCTCCTGTATATTCTAAAAGTCATCAAATTTATTTTCCAAATAGTTAGGATGATAGAACAGGTTTGAGCTGAAGAGAAAAATACTATTTTAGAGCTACAAAACTAGTTCAACACATCCTTGTTAAAATAAATTTAGCATATGGACAATGAATAATGTTTCTTCTTTTGATGTAACAAAAACATGAATTTTTTTTAATCTGTATTCTAATCACTGTTATCCTGTTTAAGCAAACAACGAATCAGGACAATATGTACTTCAGACACTCAGATAAATAAGATCACCTTTGCTTAGCTCCATTATGATCTAACATGCTTTCTAACTAGCTTCTCCAAAGCACTCCATAATACCCATCTATTTCTGCTATTTCCTAGTGGAGCCTTTGTTCATAGCGTTATTTGGATTCCACAGATTAAAAAAAACAACAACAATGGCACTTTTGGCTTGTTATCTGCCAACAAACATGCCTGTCAAACAACTAGGCAAGCCAGTGACATTCTCTTCTGACATGCTTAGATTCGAATTGTTTGATATGGTTTATAACAAAGCCACTAAATATTCAATGTTGGATTACATTTGTAAATGTCCTATTAAAGTGACAGGAACATTCAATAAATAAAACCAATGAATTAGTAATATCCAATCTTTCAGTTCTTCTTCAAGCAACCTGAAGTGTTTACTTTGTCTATTATTACTTAGATGCTAAGAACTTTCTTTTATTCCACCCTTTGTTACAGAGTAAGTATCCAGACTCCTACAGCAAGAGGATTGCATCAGGATTGTTCTGTACTTGAAGTCAATCAGCCCTCCCAAGTCACCGAGGCCACTAACGTGGCCCATGCCATATGAAGCTGCTGAAGGGAGACTAGAGTGGCAGCAATGGGTCCTGAGTCCACAGGAATGCAATTGATTGGCTGCCTCTAATACTTTAGCCTATCTTTCTAGGCCCTGTCCACAGATGGGCAAATATAACCACAGGGATGCCTAGCTATCCGGCTAACAAGTGTTCTTGTCTCTAACTCGGTCATAATTAAACCCTTAATGGCAATCATGAAAATCTCCTTTCACTGGCTAGGTAATTGCAGACACAGAGAATAAAAGCTTAACTGTAATTGTAGGCCTTGTTGCCAGCTAAATATTGAAATGTGTTAGTATTGTGATTACTTAATGTCCCAATGTGGCTTGTGGCCAATGCTTAAAACACACTCTAGAAAACCAAAACAAAAAGCATAAACAAAGCTTAATTCTCTAACAGCATCTTAATTCTGCTTACACTGAGAATATATAAGCTTTGTTATTTTGAACTTAAACCATGACACAGGGTAGATGCCTATAGAAACTAAGTTTGAACTAAAAATTATGTTATAAAGGTCACCCATCTAGAAATAAAATCGTCTGATTATATATCCTGGCTCTTGCCTTTGGCAAGTAACCTTCATCATAGTTCATTTTGTCACCTGATGAGGAGTCTATCAATCAACTATTTCTGCTTAAGAAAACATCCCTAAACCCAGTAACCTAAAACAGCTATCATATATTCTTCCAAATGTGTCTGCCACTTAGCCGGGGCTAGGCTCAGCTGGGCTTGGATAGCCTTGGCTCCAAGAGGCAACGTGGGACAAATTCTTCTCGAAATGTCTTTCATCCTCCTTGGGGTGGTGCGTTTCCTGAGGTATGTTTTTCTCACGGGAAGGGCAAGAAGGGCAATGCCAAGCCCAACCAAGCAAGTGTATGTCAAGCCTTTGCTTACTTCACATCTACTAAAATCCACTGCCCAAAGTAAGACATGTGGCTGAGCCTAAAGTCAAGGGGTAAAGAAAGATACTTTGTCTCTAGGTAGAAGAACTACAAATTTACATGGAAAAGAATATGAATTCAGGGGTGCATAAAGAATTAGAACCAATAACTGTCTACCATAAGGATTCCAGTAGTGACTTTCGAATTATGTCTAGCTCTAAAGTTTTTCTTAACAAGCTTCCTCTGTAGGCAAAGTTACTGGATTCCTATCCAGCCATAATCCAGAGAATATATGTGTTCGTCTTTTTTTCCAGTTAAGTCTCAATTTTCCACAGACTGACTAGATAATTTTCAGGTTCATTGTGGTAAAAATAATAAACACACTCTTTCACAAAATTTTTAAAAGTAAATTACAATTACTCAGTATCTCTACGTAAGAATTCATGCATTGTATAGCATTACAGAATAACCAGTAATTGCTTTGTGGTGTCCATGGCAACGTACAATCACCTCTTCCTCTGACCAAATATGTAGGTAGTTCTGAGTAATAGGACCCCCTCCCTCTGCCAACAATCTACCTCGAGAATGGAGTAGGGGTCATGGCAAACATAGGAGAGCTTGAGTGTTTCCAGTCTCCAGGACTGTGATACTTAAACCATTAAATGTGGAAGGAAGTTAAAGGAAAGTGGGGATGGAACCACATCCTTGCTGCATTCTTTTCTGTTTAAGTATTATACCAGGGCGCCTGGGGGGCTCAGTCCGTTAGGTGTCTGACTCTTGATCTCAGCTCAGGTCTTGATCTCAAGGTCATGAGTTCGAACCTTGCATTGGGCGCCACACTGAGCGTTAAGAATTATCTAGTTACTGGCTCGTGGATTTTATTAAAAGCAAATAGGTCTTATGCCTACTATGTTTTTGTCAGTCTTTCAAAAAAACATGAGCCCAGGCTGAAAAAACACTTTGATTGTATAGGCTGTAAAACAAATTTTGGGCCCTCGAGCTTACTTCATTAGAAGCGGTCTGCAAAATCTGCATGGCCTTTCCGAGGAGGGCATACTCCCCATGTCCACCTCAGATACAGTCATGGAGAATAAGTGACAAAAACAATGGGCAAATCAGTCCTTTCGGGACAGCATCACCAGCACCTAACTAAAGCAATAAGTTGGGGCATCTGGGTAGCTCAGTTGGTTAAGTGTCTGACTTCAGCTCAGGTCATGATTTCAGGGTCCTGAGATCTAGCCCTAAGGTAGGCTCTCTGCTCAGCGGGGAGTCTGCTTTCTGCTTCTCCCTCTACCTTCCCCTCCCCCTGCTTGTGTTCTCTGTCTCTCTCCTTCTCAAATAAATAAATAAATAAAATCTTTATAAATAAATAAATAAAGCAATAACTTAACTGCCAGGGCAGATGACATTCGATATGCCTACCTATTGAGTATGGGAACAGCAGGAATCTTGGCGTTTATTTATCATTTATTTCATAGGTCACCAGACACTAAGGAGCCACAATAAGACTAATGGAGAGTACTGTCCATCTTTTGGATAGCCTGGCTTACACTGAATGCAAAGACTGAGTTGAGTGTTCTCTCCAGGCGAGAGGGGTGTATGTATTCTCTATGTTGAGAAAAAGAGATAATATATCATTACAAAAATGGCTGAATCTGGCAGAGAGTTCTAGTTTCACCATTAAGTAGTTTTTCTTCTTCTTAGCATATCAACTAGATTCTATTTTCCAGATTCCCTTGCAGTTGCATAGAGCCACACAACTGAGATCAAAGAAAGTAAGGAGAAGTGACATGTCATCCCCAGATTTAGGTGGATAAGAGTGAATGTGCCTTCTTCCTCACCTCTTTGCTCATCCATACCATTAAACGCAGAGGAAAATGAGGCCCTAGGACCTCTTGGCTTACAGTCGGTAAGGACCCTGATTCTCTCAATGACAGCATGGAGCAAATCCAGATTGAATGATGATACGAGAGAATGATACATTTTAATTGTATTAAGACAAAGAGAGTCTGGTTTCTTTGTTACAGCTGCTTGCACATCTTGCTTTAGTGTTTATAAGCCGTTATTTTTTGTGTTTTAGATTGATATATTTGAAAATTTTGAGTGTGCTTCAAATGTTAGATTTCATTTTAACCAAGTTGCATTAAATCCATTTTGTAGCATATTACTGGCTATGTTTATTTTACAACACTATTTCATTTTTTTCTTTTTCATGACTTCTTTCCCACCAGGTTAATTTCTGTATATGGAATTCTATGTAAGATACCCTAGGAATAGAGGGGTTATGTTACTAAAAACCAAACAAGTCAAATTTAAGATTCTAGTTTTATATGTACAGTGCATGGTGCCATTCCATGTGAAATTAAGTAATCTCTTCATAAGGCAGACACATTTTTTAATGCGTAATAATTCCCATCCATTTCTGTGGAACATACCTTTAACTAGGAAAGGGGTGCTAAAATTGGAGGAAGAGTGGTTGTTAAACTAAGATGGTATTGCTAAGCAGCCAGTGGGCAACAAACAATTATTTTTAATAACATCAAATATTCATTGCATTCACAATTCGGAATAGAGCTCATTGACCATTCTAATGCCTCACCTAGTACAACCTCTTTATTATTCAAATAAAGAAACTGAGCCATAAAGCAGTGAATTAATTTGCCCACGTTCGCAAAGGTAGAAAACTGAGACCCAGAATTGAGAACCAAATCTCCTAATGCCTAACCCACTATTCTTCCCACTTCTTTCCACTGCAAGAACTTCAATCCATTAGACATTATACTTCAGAGAACCTTACACATTTTGGCTTTTGTAAGATATGATGTCTATTAAAATATAATATTATAATTTTCTTCTAAAATTATTGCATAAGTTTAATGAAAATCCAATAAAAATCCCAAATGGGATGATTTCAGAATCTGATCTATTTTATTAAAAAGATTAAATGGACATTAATATTTAGGAAATGATAAAAAAAGACTAATAAAGGGTATCTACCATACAAGATTTTTACTTTACTATAAAATTATACAATTAAAACAGTGTGATGATATTATTAGAATAAACATCAGGTCTATAAGATAGAATAAAGTAGTCTAGACATAGATTCTACAAAGAAGTTTGTATATCGCAAGAACTGGCAGTACACATTGGATGAAATAAACAGTCTGTAACTATCTCCCACTTTTCATAAGCAAGTGCGGCCAAGACCTGGATGCTCCTTTTCTAAATGACAGACTCATTTGGGGGTGGAACGAAAAACCTCTACAAAATCTTGCATTCAAAGTCTCTTTGTATAGAAATGCAGGTCACTTTCTTTGATTCTGTTCCAGGCTGGAGGAAACTGATTGCACTCTACTGACGAGTGGAGAATTTTCATGAAATGTTGTCACAGAGCCCCATTTCTGCTGTGATAGAGGTTTGCATAGGAAGGCCAGAATACCTCCTCCCTCTAAAACATTCTTAAGGAATAAAGGAACAATAAAACCTGCTTACTGGTTCCTAAGTAGGTGTTCAGAAAATTCTCTCTATCTTAGGGGTGCCTGGGTGGCTCAGTCATTTAAGCATCTGCCTCTGGCTGGGGTCATGTTCTCAGGGTCCTGGGATTGGGCCCCACGTCGTTGGGCTCCCTGCTCAGTGAGGAGTCTGCTTCTTCCTCTCCCTCTGTTATCTCTCTCATTCCTGCTCTCACTCAAATAAATAAATAAAATCTTAAAAAAAAATTCTCACAAGTACAATAGAGTGAGGATTCATTCCTAATTTCCTAAATCCTAAGACAAATAAATGGATATAATAAGTTTATAAGGCAATGAAGAAACCATAGTAGAAATAGCAATAACTTTTAGAACATGGTCATCTATCTTCTATTTATTAAAATAACACAAAGAGCAAACAATATAAACAAATTACCAATATTTTTATTTAACATGCAAAATAAAGGGTTAAAGTGAAAAAAAGTCATATAAAATCAATAAAAAAATACATTGGCCAATAGGTGAGTAAAAAAGGATGTGAACAGGAAATTCATAAGTGAATAAATATAAAGGTTCTAATGTTACAGTAGAGAATTTCAATATTTGAAATATATTTTGCAAGTTTTTAAAATGTTGAAACACCTGACCCATTAATTTTGTTTTTGGAATCTATCCCAAAGTAAAAATGTTTTAAAGAAAAAAAGATGTACCAAAAAAAAAAAAAAAAAAAAAGAAAGAAAAGAAAAGAAAAAGAATGAGAGAAAAAGAAGAAAATATGTACACACATCATATCTTATCAGTAAAACTGATATTTTAAATTGATTCATATAGAAATAAACCTGAATTAAGCAGTGTAGGAGAAATGTTAACTACATTTCAATTAAATATTATGTAATTCTTAAAATGAGATTTGGAAAGAGTTTTTAATAATCTTTATTTGGTTGAATATTATGGAATATACGGAAATATTGATAAAATGATAGCACAGGTAAAAGCTGGAAAATTAGTATTAATATCTCAATTCTGTAAAAGGATATATGAATAAAAAGGACTGGAAAAAATATCTGTCAAATATAACAGAGTTGATATTGCTAAACACTGTAATTATGAGTGGATAGTAATTTTTCTATGCTTCTCCAAGTTTTTGAAAGATACATTTATTACTTTAACAATCTGAAATTTCTAATATTCTTGCCTTCCCCCACACAACTCTGTACATAAGTACTATCAGAGTTGAAAGCTACTCGACTAAATAAAGATTGCATGTAACTATATTCTACTGACCATTCTATTTTTAGAGCTATTAAAGAGATATCACAAAATTCACAAGTGATTTTCTACTTTCTGTCCCTAAATAATCTTTTTTAGATTAAACCAATAGTTGGTTTTATAATTAAAAATCCTTTTCTCTTTCTTTTTTCTTCCATTAAACTAATTGAACTCCTTTCCCAAAATAGTGTTATTTGCCATCTCTTATATCTTACTGAAATATAAAATTGGAATATTTTACTTGGTGTGTCAAACGATGTATCTCAGAATACCCCGTATTTTATTATCCTGTAGCAAGTAGTACAGAAATCCAGTTATAGCCATACGGGAGATGTGAAACATGTGTTTATTCAATCCCTGTTGGTCTCTTCAATCTTTATCACATTGTTTCAAAGATGTTAAGGTAACTGTATTCACAGCTTATACTTACCTTCTTCCAATTTCCTCACGTGAGAAAGTTTATGTGTAAAATCTGTAAATTGCACTGACAATCCACAAAGGAAATCTACTATAGATAACCAGAGGGTAGATAAGAAGAGACAGAAAGAAATTTTCCAAACTGGTATGTGCAGAACTTTTAATAGCCAACATATCTTTGGTATTATTTCTAAGACCTCTTGCATGACAATGGGAGCATTAAGAATTCCAAAATTTAAAATAATTCACAGCTAAGTAGGATCTCAAGGACAGCTATCCTTTATAAGATACAATGTGGTTATTACATTTATAAATCAAAGGTTTAAAAACTACATACTACAGAAAAAATAATTTGTGAGATATGACCTGTTGCTCTGATACAATGAAAAGGTGTTTTCTTTTGCTAGGTTAAACAGAAGTCGTATTTGTTCTTAATTGCAAGTGTTTACAGAGGTCTTAATAAGCTAATGTACATCTTAAATCTTTCCCAAACTTAACACATCATCCTCATTCCTAAACTCTCATTTTTAAAATTGCCTCCATGTGTGTCGCTCAGAAAAGGGTTGGGAAATACTCATTGGGATAACTCTTTTACTACCGCTTTTAATGTTAAATATTTTTTTTGCCGAATTTATAACTTTCCTCAACAGTGTAATTGTAAGCTCTCTAGGCTAGAGATCATCTACTTCCCCACCAAAAGTGACCAAAAATAAATATGAGGCGAGCTTTTCTGTCTCCTAAGAATCCTATACACGCTGGCTATTGTTTATTGAGAAGATAAATGGTGAAATGCGGAGGAGACAAGTGGACGCCTAACTGAAGTCCCGGAGATGGAAATAACTTTCAGAGTACGCCCACGCCCACACGGCCAGCCACCGCGAAGAAGTGGATGATCGTTTAGGGTTAAAACAGCTCTAGAGAACCAAGTTGTCCGCGCCGCACACGGCACCCACTCTCCCCTGCTTTAGCGTTCCTCATGACACCAACTCAGTCGCTCTCTGCCCGTATCTACAGCTCCCGCTGTCACTGGCAAGCTGGCCCTCATTCTTCTCTTTATTGAGGGTTTTTCTTAACCCTGCGTCCTACGTCCCCATAGTTTCTGCTTACTGCTTCCTTTCTGTGTATCTCTCAGCAACTTTACCCCCCTATTGTCTTCAGCCTTTCTTTGACTGTCCCATTCAAACTTCACAAAAGAGATGAAAATCTGATTGGGTCTGTCTGTCTCATCCATTTTAAGGCAGCCCAGTTGGTGAAAATGCTCTCGCCAGGGAAATGTACACTCTGCTGGCCAGACTCCGCGTGGGTGCCTTTGTGTCCAGCACACACTCTGGGGCCGATTGTACGTGGTAAGAGTGGTGACGTCCCCTGCATAAGGAGCCCCCCTGAGGGAATTTGGGACAACAGGCATCTTGGAATCCCCAAGGAAAACCACAAAACTGACAGATGGCTTAGGATGCCCCCTTTTAGTATTATTTATGTCTTCTTTTGTACTGTATTTAGTACATTCTTTAAAATTTTGCGTTTTTATGTGCAGATCCTTATGAGGAATTAAAATTGTTGCTGCTTCAATTTGTACAGAGTATTGATAAATGCCTGCAGGGAGTATAAGCACAGTCAATGGAATCCTCATTGAAACCTGAGTAAAAAATGTAAAACTAATTTGAGACATCTGCTGTAAAAGAAATTAAAGGTGTCTCTGAGGAAGATCCAGCTTAGTGAACAAATGTGAGCCATGAAATTGGATGATCCACCAGTTGCTTGAGATAATGCATTGATTAGGTATTCTTATTAAAAAGGCAGGAGGTCTCATACCCCTAGTAGTATTTTCGCTGCTATGAATTGGAGATGTAGAAAGCAAGGTCTGGGACCCAGGAAGATCATTTCTTTCCCTGATCCTCACAGAAGAGTAGACCAGAGATGTTGAGGCTGAGAAGATACATGACTTTCCAACGCAGGACGTCAATAAGGCGTATGCACCGAAATGGGTTGGAAACCATCTAAGGCCAAGAAAATGACAAGCAGGGAATGTAAAGAGCCTTGCACTCTGTCATCAATAGTTTGAATGCTCGAGAGAGGTCAAGACCCATAAGATTAGCCCCTTCTTCTGTCACACAAAAATTGAAAGGCTGGTTTAAACTCTGCTTTTATAATAGCACTATAAAGTAAGGTCATTCTTCCATGTATGCCAATAAGAACATTCACATCGGCAGCAATTCGTGCTATGGTAAGCCATAAAAGCGAAAGAGCACTTGGTCCTATATATTCTCAGAGAACCCGAGTGCCCGGAATCAATGAAAACAGGAAAGTCACTGAGTGAGCGAGAACACATCTTGAAAAAGTCACCATGGCTTTGGAATCGTGGTAATTGAGTTACTTCCTCAGGCTCAGTTTGTACCATTGGTGGTAACGTTTCCTCTGAAGGTGCTGGTGATCGATAGTGTGACTGGTAAGCAAAAGCAGTGCTTCCCTTCGAATGGCCTAGAGGGGTCTCCATGGTGTTGGTGCTCACAGAGTCCATTTCTCTTAAGCCTGGAGATTCCACACAGCCTCAGTCCTGACCGTCTGTGCACTGTACAGATGCCGATATGGACTTAAAAAGGTAAAGATTCACCTCAGTCTACCATCTTCACCTACCTACATCAAAACAATGTTTGTGGAAAATGAAAAACAAATGTTAATATAACTCGAAGTAATTATCATCCCAAATGCCATGAGCTTGCTTATCTAAATTTGGTAATTTATTTATACATCAACCAATGGAAGAATGTGCTTGGATATTTCTCAAAATGTGTAATGCTTCTCAATATCAGGCTTATTTGGAATTATTCTGTGTTTGTGACATATCTGACTGACTTACAGTGGCTAAATTAACTACCATGTTTTTAGATGCCAAGAATTCTCACACGTGAACCGAGGACAAAATATACAAAATATTTTTTCGAGGGCTGAAAAGCAGTTTTCCACAAATTTATTTAAGACACAAAGAGTCTTTGATAAGATCTTTAACGTAAGACAACTTATCTGAAATGGCTTCCACATGAGGAATATCTGAGAAACATGTTAGGAGCCTCGCAAGTTATTCTCATTACATTTGGTCATAGGGGAGTCGTATTAGTGCGAAGTTTATAAAGGAAGCAAAAAGGGGACGTTTTCAAATTGTTTTCCAGATGACTCTTTATAAAGTGAGTTGGCAGCTTTAGCATAATTTGAACGCAACAGGTATGAAGAGCCCAACAATCCCAAACAAGCAGCATTGTTCCCTGGAATAACAGTCTTTTAAGAAAGTAAAAGCAGTTCTGAATGAATTGTAAAGAAAAAAAAAAAAGTCTGTCCAGTGATCAGAACACAGAGTTGTGGTTCACTGGCTCTGTCTCAAAGGACCCAGGAAACTGGGAGGGGCAACCACTTTCCACACTCCACAGGCCACATGGAAGCTTGGCGGATGAAGAAAAATCCCCAGGGCTAGTGACTGGTCAATTACGGGTTGTAATTCAAGCGTCTCTACAGTTGCCGGAGAAACCAGCTTGGGAACTGTGGTACCTTTTGAGACATGACTAAAGAATGGCCATGCCTGGTTAGAATACAGTACTAAGAACGGTGTTTGCTCCGTGTGCTGCTCGGTGCAATTCAGGCAATTCCCTGCCCTTACCAACTGCTTCATTAGTTAAAAAAAAGTGGGGAGCAAAAATATACGGGTAGATCAACCCACTGTGGCTGCCTAGTCCACAACTCACTGCATCTGGTGTTACACAGCAAAACTGATATTTCAGAGACATGAATTTGCCACATTTCAAGGATATGACATCTATTGAAAGCAAAAATGTGAAAACAAAAAACAATTCCATATAGCAGGTAAACACCTTGACAAATATGAAGACTTTCAATCATGTCAAACTGTTTTAAAAATGTCCACTTTGCCATCCCTCTCCAGATACTTAACGCTTCCTAACACAAGAATAGAATAAATACAGGAGAGAAATCAATACTCTGCACGTCCAAACTGTTCAAGCCTGCCACTGCAATCAAACTTTCTTCTTTTTCTCTGCAAAGAGCTCAGAGGTAGTTTCTCAGTTCAAGGATGAAACATTCTCACCGCTCCTTCTCTAAATATAAATATAGATAACTGAAACATTAATTTCCTGAGAATTTAGCTCAAGAATTGTTTATAGTTGTGTTCTCAGCAGCGATTTTCTCTGGCTAGATTGAATGATTCTTTTACAAATGACCTTGTCAGTAAAGCTCCTAATAATTGGTAACTTTTTAATACTTTGTAATTGGTAGAAAAGGCTTTTCTCATGATTTAGTGAGAAATAACTTAATGTACCCTTTTAAAAAAGGATTATTTTCCTTGAACTCTAATATGAACGCTGTTAAATTAGCAGCCCTGGAGGCTGGAAGCTTCCATTTAGCCACAAAACCTGTAGGGCAGGAAGCTTTCGTGGAAGCCCTGGAAATGACAATGAAGAGACTGTCATCTCCAGTCCCAACTGATGTAGGCAGGAGGGTTTTAACAGATCCATTTTGGGCAATAATTTGAGGTTTGGAAAGGAAACATACCTGTCCAGAATAAGGGCCATCCACTAACGTATTTCCAAGAGACTCTCTAATTATCGTCGGGTACCAAGTAATCTTCTGAACAGACTGGGGCCTCCTCCTCCAACCTGCTTCCCGACTCACTGATGTTTCCCACATTCCTTGCCTTTCCTGCACTTTAAACAGATTTCATTAAAATCAAGCTGGGTTCTTTTTCTCTCTTTGATGATCGGTGCTTCTTAACATAGTATTCAGGGCCTTTGTCCTCAGACGTCCTTGCAGGACTCTTCCCTCCCAGAACTCTCAGGAATTCCATGGCTGGCTCCAGAAGGCTGGAACTTCTGAAGACAATATTCATGGTTGGATGGCCTGAAACTGTTAGTCTTTTGAAAAGAATTTCTTAATATTAATTGATTTCTAGTGATGTGATATATGCCAAAAAGGCAGGTTAAGAATATCACCAGTTTGATTTTTTGTGGGATAAAAAAAAAAAACCCAAAATTCGATGTATAAAGACCCAGACTGTCAGTTTTGCCATCAAAAATAGGGAGAATTTTTCTTTGTCTGATTTACAACATGTGGGCATTTTTTTCCTGAATGTTTATTATTCTGAAGATATGGATCACAAAATCATATTTTAGCAGGCTTATTAATGTAAGAGGAAAACAACTGTTTATATTATCAGCTGTATTAAATAACTCCTTGATTCTGCTTCTGGGGTTATGCATGGCATATGCAATTTGGAGGTCATAAGACATAGTATATATTCTACTAGTCATGGAAAATATACTATATGCTTTCCTATTGCCTTCCTCCAGTTAAAGGTTTGAATGTTTTAATTTTCCTTCGAAATATTCTTCACTAAAAACTCTTTTTCTTGTGAGAAAATTTTTAATGGGTCCATTACATGACTCTATATAGTCAAATTTCCTTAAGAAAATCAAATACAGTCGAGGAAAACATGTTGAATTGATTTCCTGTGTTGTTCACCTGGAGCCACATGGTATTTTCCAGTCTCCGTTATCAAAATACTAGAATGTAGGGATTATTCCTGTTTAATTACATATAATCATACATTTTCTTTGAATAGCGTAGTCTTCCTCCTCCCTCCCTACATGTGGTAAAATCTTGTATGCATAATGCAGGGAGAGTGATGATGATAATAATTATAAATAGAACCTGGATGAGAACATTTGGCTTAATGAATATTAAATCATAAATATTGAAAGGGTGCACAAATATTAAGATCTAAGACGGTTATCCTCTCCTTAGTTTGACAAGTACTATAAAAACAAAGCACAAGACAAAAATTTTTCCTTTTTCCTCTTATTTTTTGGGGTTTATATTCTGTATTTAAAATCTCAAACTCTAATTTTCTTACAATAAGAACTTCAGATACACTCTGGTAAATGGTGGGAAGTGTAGCTGGAGTAGCAAACAGAACCTAATATTTTGGGTTAAGAGGTTCATATTATATCCCATTAGCCATCATGAAATACCGAGCAAAAAAAGCTGCTTACTTGTGTTTTCACTTCAGAAATATGATTCTTGAGTCCATATGGAAGGTTGATTAGAATGAAAGGCAACAGGGAGTAGAAGTTCTCCTACTCTAGAAGAGAATAATCTAGATCATGAATTGTAGACTATAACAATTGTAGACTAAACTAATCTAAGCAGGAGATGATGAAGGCCTGAAATGCAGAATAAGGTATGGAGAGAGTTAGAGCCTTTAGAAATATTTAAGAAGAGTCACCAGACTTGATGACCCAACAGATACATGGTGGGAGTGAAAGGATGACCAACGCTGATCTCAGGTTTTGACTTGAGTGCCTGGATGGAGGACCATGCCATGAAATAAGATGAGGAAACCAGAAGCAGAGCAGAGGAAGGAAGACAACATCACTATTATGGAGGTTCAGTTGTGAGATACTCGTGGGATAGCCAGATGAACACCAAACACATTGAGCGAAACCTTCCTTCCTCATTTGAAAACGTATACATTAGGAAATGTTTCATTGAAATATCTTGTCACGAGAGTTTACCATCCCTCCAGCTTAGTACTGGCACAGAGTGAGAACTCAAAAATACGTGTTGGATTGGGAAAATAAATGAATGCGTAAAGGAATCAACATTCTCACTTTGACATCTCCCATACTGACCACGATTATTTCTTCATGTCTGTATCTCCCACTAGCCATGAATTTCTAGAGAAGACACCCTGATAACTCCAAACTTTAGCAACTGACCAGTGGAGAGAAAACATTTGTTGACAGTACAAATTAATTAGTGAATTACCGAAGGAGTTAATCAGTCACATTGCCTCAGAGTTTACTATTTCGTACAGGGAATAGACAAAACAATTTAGGGAAGACATTATCTCTTTCCAATCACTGGTGTACTTTATTAGTTTGCTAAGGCTGGCGTAATAAAGAATTACAGAATGGATGACTGAAACAACAGAAATGATCATCTCAGAATTAGGGAAGCTGGAAATCTGCGAGAAAGGTATTGGTAAGGTTGTTTTCTTCTGAGGCCTCTCTTTGCTTATAGATGGCTGTTTCCTCCCTGGGTCTTCACATGGTCTTGCCTTTGTATGTGTCTGGGTCCAAATAGCCTCTGTTTATAAGGACATCAGTCATATTGGATTAAGGCCCATTCTAATAACTCATTTTAATTTAACTACCTTTTTAAGACCCTCTCTCCAAATACAGTCACATTCTGAGGTAGTGGGGGTTAAAACTTTAATATAAAAATTTGGGGAAAATACAATTCATCCCCTAATCGGTACCATTTGGAATTCCTGGGATCTATATGGCCTCTCCAGCAATTTAAAGACATCTTAAGTTTCAGACTCCATCACACATTACCAAACAGCCTAACCTCATTTCCCCTTGATGTTTCTATCCTTAAAGCCCCTTAGTATTCCATCAGTATATCATTCAATTGGAGAACATAAAATTGTTCGTTAATATTACTACATGGATTTCTAAGTACTTTTCTGAGTATGAAGTATACCGTGTATTGTGAGGAATGCATATTCGAATATTATGAAAAATCACAAATATCATGAGGATAATTTGGATTTTTCAGAGTCAAAACAGTTATTAGACTTGTTTTCTATATTTCAGTAAGGAATAGCTCATACTCTTTAAACAATAGAGTAATTAGAACTATTTCTATAAGCAGTGATCTCACTTAGTGATGAATTATGATCGAGGCAGCAAGTGTTTATTCTGAAGAACTCAGGCCACACTTTTTTTAACATTGACCTCACGGCAGACATTTCTAGTTAAGTGCAAGTGTCAGGTGCAGAACTATTGTACTGATTATAAGACAAAGGTGAGGCCAGCGAGCAAGAGAAACAGCTTCAGTGTACGTGGGGAAGGCAGGAAGCCAAAGAAGGGATATGCTAGACTGGGTGGGCCTGCTCCTTTCACTATTCACATCTTGCATTGTGGACAATGTTCTACTTCTCAGCAGGGGACACCTGTGGGACTCAGGGGAGTGTTGAAATTTAATCTTCAATTCCTTAGGTCCCATTTGTTCTGAGGTGCTGACGATTCTACTTTTTTTTCCCCCTCAAATTAAGCAGTGTAAGCTCTTGGAACGCAGAGTTTTCTCCTATGAAAGAAATTATTCTACTGTAACATGGAAATTCCTTATATCTCTGTAATGAAGACCTCAAACTTAATTTTTCATTAATGTAAGGTTGTTTTGCATCTAATTTTACGAATAATGTAAGCTTCAGGAGAAGTATTCTCTTATTCTAGTTTAACCTGCTCATTGGGCCAAACTAATTTTTTTTTTTCAATCCTGACCCATTTTACATAAACTACACTCCATGTAGCAGCAAGACTGATCTAAAATCAGCAAGGATGTCAGATAGGAGAATATTCACGTAGAGTAATTTATTCAGGGAGCCAATTTAAATGCCTCATTTAAATTTCATGGAAATGGTCTTGCTTGTCCAGCAACTGGCTGTGGAATAGGTGAGGAGGAGCTTATTTTCTGACCCCTCATTTTCTCTATCTCTTTGACACTGTCTAACATCTAGCCTCCAGGACTCTAGCCAAACAACACAAAAGAAAAATCATTTTTAGACATAGGTAACTCCTTTATGCCATTACATTTAGTTCCCTTGCAAGTTCACAAGTTAATTGCCATTTGCTGGAGTAGATCTGGTCTGATATGCCTCAAGTCCACTGGTGTGGGGTTTGAGTTGAGGTTCATATTGCTGCTCCCTGCCTATGTTCACTGTCTAGTAGGAATTTGCCCTGCTGGGTGTACAGGAGTCTAACCAGCAGACATTAGGTTGGGCACTAAGGCACTGATTAGAGTTTTAAAAAAGCATGAATTTTTTTCTGTTTATCTTAAACTTCACTTAGCTCTAAAAAGTCCAGCTTGACTGAAGCAGAGGAAAAATGTCTTGAGGTCCATTTAAGTCCCTTCAGTTTACAAATCCTATCACCAGTTTTACAGCTTAATAATAACTGATGATTTTCTCCTTTTGTCTTTAAATTTTGAATATTCACACATGTCTTTGAAATGGACATTTTCACATCTTTTAAAAGTGGTGAAACATAAAACCTTCTTAGTGACTAACTTTTATAAAGTAGAGGACAACCTTGGCTTTGCCCAACAAAGACCATAGAGCCCTGTAGTAGAGAGAGGTAGATAACTAGCATTCAGCTGCTAGGAAAATGGACTCATTGGGAAGTCCCTCTGACTTCTGAAACCCAATCAAAAATGCAACTCACTGCTGAATTTGAAAACCTCAGCCAGGTCATCCTCATGCTGAAATAAAGAAGTCTTTATATTCTGATGACCATGGTGTTAAACCTTGTTTGTACTTGGTCTTCCTTGCAACATTTTCACAGTTCATCTTATTAAATGGTTGGGCCACATTTAACTCTACACCCACTTTCCCGAGACCACAGTGTTTGATCATAGATTTATAGATCATTTAACACAAGCAACAGCTATTTTACCAACAGCCTTGCTGTCATTAAGCAGCAGCTACTGTCAAAGTTCAGGAACAGGCCCAGCAGGATGATGAAAAGAATCAAGACACAGTGCTTTCCCAACTGTCACAACAGCAGAGAGAAGCATCTGGTGCCCAGAACAGCCAGTAGAAAGGGCACCAGCAATGGGGGGCCTGATTCTGCTGGCTTTTAGGAGTAGCTGCCCCGACTTCCCAGCTCTATCCCAAGGGACAAACTAAGGAACCTCAGAAAACTCCTCAGAGCACAAATTAGAAAGTTATTGTGCCAAAAGAATATGGAATCATCAATTTCAATACCAGTGGAGGTTTTCGTGAAAACAGAAAACAAATAAAACTTATTAATGAATGTAGCCTGAGAGAGAAAAAAAATTGTTCACACACACTCAAAATTTACTTTAAAAACATATATCTTTGCTTCTTAGAATCCCTACTTATGGTGGAAATTAACCAATCTCTTTTATTACATAGAGCTACAATAGAGATTTGTAATAAAGAGCTATTGATTACAAATATGACCCATGTCATATAATTTTTTAATTCCAGTGATAGATAGATATCTCTATCCATGTTGTTGCAAATGGCAAGATTTCATTATTTTTTTTAAAGATTTTATTTATTTATTTGACAGAGAGACAGCCAGAGAGAGAGGAAACATAAGCAGGGAGAGGGAGAAGCAGGCTCCCAGAGGAGCAGAGAGCCTGATGCGGGGCTCGATCCCAGGACCCTGGGATCAGGCCCTGAGCCGAAGGCAGATGCTTAATGACTGAGCCACCCAGGTACCCCAAGATTTCATTATTTTTGATGTTTGATGGCTGAGTGATATTCCATTGCATATATATATACCACATCTTCTTTATCCATTCATCAGTCAGTGGACATTTGGTCTCTTTCCACAATTTGGCTATTGTTGATAATGCTGCTATAAACAGCAGGGTGCATGGGACCCTTTGAATCAGTATTTTTGTATCCTTTGGGCAAATACGTAGTAGTTCAATTGCTGGGTTGTAAGATAGTTCTATTTTTAACATTTTGAAGAACTTCCATACTGTTTTCCGCAATTACTGCACCACTTTGCATTCCCACCATCCGTGTAAGAGGGTTCCCCTTTCTCCACATCCATGCCAACATTAGTTGTTTCCTCTTCTGTTAATTTCAGCCATTCTGACTGGTGTGAGGTGATATCTCATTGTAGTTTTGATTTGTCTTTCCTTGATGATGAGTGATGTTGAGCATCTTTTCATGTGTCTGTTGGCCATCTGGATGTCTTTTTTTTTTTTTTTTAATTTATGAAGATGTGCTTTATAGCCCAGAATGTGGTCTATCTTGTTGAATTTCTATGTAATAATACAAACTATCACTTCAGTGACATAACTACCCTTTCATTAATGACTCTTTTCTCATTCATATTATGATATAAATGAATTTAAAGGACCCGAAGATATAGTTTAATCACCTTGGCTACATGTGAATATTTCTAGATTTTTTTCACCACTGATACCTTATCCATTGCTTTGGGTGTTATGTTCAGCAAATAGATAACCTCATCTATTATTCTTAATTATTACTAATTTATCTTTATATGTATTTATTACTACTTATTTTAATTCTTAACTGAAATCTTCCAGTAATTTTTCTCATTCATTTTATGATTAATTTACTAAATAAATATTTGTTAATCATTATCCCAACCACTATACTGAGCATAGGGTTATAGCCATTAATGAGACAGACTTAGCCTTGAACATTTTGGAACTTATAGACTATCAACTTGAAATTCTCTGCAACCTCGAGACATAAATATGGTCACTCATTCATAACATAGAAGAAGTAAAATACTTACCAAATTATTAGTAATCATCATAACAATAGCTTATTAAAGCAAGAAATATCAATGGATGATAAAACAATTGGCAAAAATTTAATATGAAACATGATATTTACATAGTTTCAAATTACACCCTCACAACACACTTGTTAATTACAAAAGAAAAATAATAATTTCACATTATAGAAACATGATCCTTAACCAAGTGATCCAAGTTAACATCATAGTAATTGGACAATTAGCATCATGTGCCTTCTGATAGGAGCCACTACAGAAAAACATCACCTCTTTGGTATTACTACCAGATTTTATAATCTGAGTCACCTATGTGGAAATATCGAACAATCCCAAATTGACGTCATTCTTTAAAACGACTGGTTTAAATCCTTAAAAAATGAATAGGTTAAAATGTCAAAGAGAGATAGAGCCACATACAAAATGGCAGAGAAAGTACCTCCAAAAATCTGCTGCTCTGTAAAGTCAATGGGAAGACTGGCAAAAATTGTGAAAATCAAACAGAATAAAAATCTAAATGCAAGAGCAAAACCCATAAAATTCTGACCAAAAAAATAGTTGTAAATCCTCATGACCCTGGGTTTGGCAATGGGCTATTAGATATGACACCAAAAATATGAGTCACAAAAGAAAAAAAATAGACTTCATCAAATTTAAAAACTTTGTGCATCAGAGGACCTAATCAAGAAAGTGAAAAGACAACCATGGGAGAAATATTTGCAAATCATATCTGATATAGAACTAGTATCAAAATATATGAAGAACTCTTAAATTCAACAGTAAAAGACAGTTCAATTAATAACTAGGTAAAGAACTTAAATAAATATTGCTCCAAAGGAGATACACAAATAGACAGCAAGCACATAAAAAGATGCTCAGCATCATTGGTAATTAGGAAATTGCAAATCAAAATCACAAGAAAATACCACTTTACACTAATAATAATAACACTAATAATAATGCAGAAAATAACAGGTGTTGGTAAGGATGTAGAGAATACACATCATATCTAACCCAGATATTCCTTTCTTACGTATATAACTAAAATAATTAAAAGGACTTGAAAAACTACTTGTACATAAGCACAGTACACAAGCACACAAGATGTTCATAGCAACATAGTCACATTATTCAAAAAGTAGAAAACCCCCAAATGTCCCTTTATGGATGAATAGACAGAATATGGTATATACATACAGTGGACTATTATTCAGCCATAAAAAGGAAGTACTAAAAAAGTGCTATGTTGTAAACAAACCTTGAAAACATTATGCTACATGAAAGAAACCAGACACAAAGGTCACATATTATATGGCTCCATTTATATGAAATATATAAATCAATAGAAACACAATATGGATTGGTGATTGCCAAGGGCCAGAGGTGGAGGAAAATAAGTATTAACTACTTAATGGGCACTATGCCATTAGATGCAATGTGATACTCATCCCAACACGTGGTTTCACAAGGCTGCACCCAGCCAGTGACTGAGTACAGCAGAATTACCAGAACCAGACCATTTTTGCTCACTGAAAAGTTTTTCTGATGGACAACTTTTCTTCAGGAATCCCCTGCAACCCGGCAAGAACATTCTCAGAGTTGCACTGTAGGCTGATATTCTTTCTACCCAATCTTCCATTACTTCTCTCCTTTTTCAGGTATGAGACCTACGGCATCGCCTGAAAGCTCTCCTTGCCTCCTTCTCCTTTCCATTTGTCCTTCATGTGTGTTTCCCCCAATAAATCTCTCACATGTCTGCTCTCATCTTGGTGTCTGTTTCTCAGAGAACCTGAACTTGACAGAAGTAAACCTGCACTGGTGTAATAATACAGGTGTGATGTGGGGACCACAAATAGCCCCTTTGCACAAAGTGCTGACCCAGTTACTGAAGATTTCTATTGGTAACCTGGGAATATGTCCTAGTAGAGGGGAAACCATTATTGGTACAGTAAATCTGGAATCTGAAAAATAGAGGGAAATAAATCCTACAAAAACAATGGAATTGGCTTGATATTACTAAGTTAACATTGATGCTTTCCAAAGAGAATGGGAAATTGAGTCTGTAACAAACATGTAAAGGCTAGGAATTAGGGTTAGAGGGTATAAATGGTAGCACATGAACTGGCTTTTATTTCCTGCAGTAATAGAACAGTCATGACTGATGATAAACACAGTCTAATTGTTAGAATAGTAGAGCTCCAGAGACATTTAAATACTCAGTCAAGGCAAGTCTGTTACACTAAGGTAAGAATTTTGATTAGGAAAACCTGAGCTCTTGCAAAGACATGGGGACATAGGGTTTATAGTGGCAGTAGCTAGGGGAATACCCCTGAAGGTAAATCTTAAGGGAGCTTGATCAAGTTTGCTAAAATGTAAGATTGAATAAGCAAGATGTCATTGACATGTGAGGACTTTCTTAGTAAAAGACAAAATTCCAGGTGATATGGCACACTTGCTGCTAGAATGGCTCTTAGAAGTCTGAGGAAAGTCGGGATGCCTGGGTGGCTCAGTTGGTTAAGTGTCTGGCTCTTGATTTCAGCTCAGGTCATGATCTCAGTGCAGTGAGATGGAGACCAGCATCAGGCTCCATGATCAGTACAGGGTCTGCTTGAAAATTCCCTCTCTCCCTCTCCCCTGCCCTCCCCTCTCTCTGCCCTCCCACTGCTCACATGCACTCTCAAATAAATAAATAAATAAATAAATAAATAAATAAATAAATAAAATCTTTAAAAAAAGAAAAAAGAAGAATTCTGAGGAAAGTGATAACCCATGCAAGTGAAATGGAAATACTTGAGTTGCTCTGGAAGATGGTAGATGACTACGGGAGCTATACAAGCTTGAGTAGAAGATTCACCAGAAGTTTATGTTCAACAAGAGAACCTGGAAGACATACCATTCATCATCATCAAAAATTTACTGGTTAGAAGGGAAGTTGGGTGGTAGATCTTTATAAGCCAAGGCTTTTGGTAGCAGAGGTAATCACAGAGATGGGTTCATTAACCTCCAAGAAGATGATGGTACCCTGAAGTAATAGAGACCAGCTGATAGTGCTTAACTATCAGGAGCCAAGATCCTCAGTTACTAGAACAACAGGAAAGGTTTGAGGGCAGCCCAGGGAGCTTGACTCATAGGAATTTTGGAGGTGGTTGAGCTCATGACATCCCTGGAGGAAAAACTGATAGGTAGCCAATGAGGGTACAATTTAACATCTATAACCACAAAAAGCATGAATTGCGGAGAAGGCTAAGGGCAAGTTGCTCAAAGAAAAGTCACCATTTCTTGCTCAGATCCAAGAACTGAACTGGAGACTATTCATATCTGAACCCACTGACAGAAGTAGTGCCTGGGTATCTAGGAGAAAAGACATTGTAGCACCGTTGTAAGTATGCATTGTAATGATTCCCCCAGTCCTTCTACAAAGAGACTTACATTTGGGAAAGGGAACTACTTACCCATTTTGAAGTTTACTTGACACAGGGTCTGTGTTGATATTGGTATCTGGAAAACAAAGCATTATTATGGCCCCTTATTTAGAGTCAGAGTTTATGGGGGCCAGAAAAGAAATTGGAATCCTGGATAAAGTATGGGTTACATTTGATACCCTAATTTTGGAAACTGACCCTTAACTTATTTCATAGATGTTATGGCAGAGAGGACAGCTGGGGTGCCAGCCTAAACAGATTTGACTGTTAAGACCCTGCCCTTTACATTATATGGCATTGGATCCAGACACGGAAACACAGAGACTATACTCCTAGCCAGGTTGTGTAAAGGTGAAGATGATTTCTTGATGAGAGAGGATAACTCTGGGCAAAACATGATTGCTTTGTTCTGCAAGTGAAGATATTCCTCTGGTTTTGCTGTCTTCAGGGATTTGGGCTAAGTAATTACTAAAGGTTGTTGGAGTCAAAATGGACAAAATTTGATGATCTGTAACTCTCACAATATAAGTAGCTTTGTAGTACTCTGCGTGTGCTGACATGTCCTAGGCCAGGGTCACCATCTCTGTAACAACCAGACCTTAATCTATGACTCCAAAATATGTTTAGTTATTAAGTTTTACTATTATTAACAACCACATTGATGAAAATAATGTCTTTCCTTTATAAAGCTTTCTATGGTCCCAATGGCATTATCCTGCACACTATTCTACTCATTCTTCATAACACCTAAGGTCAAAGGTATTAAATGACTTGCTCTAATTTATCCAGTTCATAAGTAATAAAGACAGAAGAAATCAGCCTTTCCAAAAGCACTAGTCTAGTTTCTTTACCACTAAGATAATAATAAAGGTTAATTTGAATTGAGCACGTACTGTATACTAAGAACTGTGTTATAATTTTTGCATGCATTGTTTAACTTAATTTCCAAAGGAATCCTAAAGAGGAGGTATTATTAATACCCCCCACCATTCTAGAGATGAGGGAACAGTCTTAAAACATCTGATCACCTTGCCCAGTAGGTAAGAAGCAGTTTATGGGAATCTGATTCAAAGCCCATATTGGTTCAATACCCTAAACTGATTACAAGCATACCTCACTTTACTGTGCTTCATTCTATTGCAGTTCACAGATACAGTGTTGAAGGATTGTGGCAATCCTGAGTCAAGCAAGTCTATTGGCATCATTTCCCAACAGCATTTACTCACTTACCTGTCTCTGTGTCACATCTGTGTCACGTTTTTCAAATTTGTCATTATTATTATAGTTGTTATGGTGATTTGTGATCAGGGATCCTTGAGGTTACCATTGTAATTGTTTTGGGGCTCCCCAAACCATGCCCAGATGAAATAGCAAACTTAGTTTATAAATGTTGTATATGTTCTCACTGTTCCACCAAGCAGCTGTTCACCCATCCCTCTCCATCTTCTCAAGCCTCCCAATTCTCTAAGCCACATCAATATTGAAATTAGATGAATTCATAACCCTATGATAACCTTTAGGTGTTCAAGTGAAAGAAGAGTTACAGATCTATCTTGTGTGTGTGTGTGTGTGTGTGTGTGTTTTCATTTTCTTAATTTTAAATTCCAGTATAGTTAACATACAGTGTTATGTTGGTTTCAGGCATACAACATTGTGATTCAACAATTCCATACATCACCCAGTGCTCACTGGGACAAGGGCACTCCTTAATCCTCATCACCTATTTCAGCCATCCCCCCAAACACCTTTCGTCTAGTAACCATCAGTTTGTTCTCTGTAGTAAACACTCTGGTTCTTTGTTTGTCTCTCTCTCTCTTTTCCTTTGCTTATTAGTTTTGTTCTTAAGTGCCACATATGAGTGAAATCATAAGGTATTTGTCTTTCTCTGACTAACTTATTTTGCTTAGCATTATACTCTTAGCTCCATCCATATTTTTGCAAATGGCAAGATTTCATTATTTTTTATAGCTGAATAGTATTCCACTGTGTGTCTATATACTACATCTCCTTTATCCATTCATCTATCAGTGGACATTTGGCTACTGTAAATAATGCTGCTGTAAACCAAAGGGTTCATATATCCCTTTGAATTAGTGTTTTCATATTTTGGGGGAACATAGGGTAGTTCTATTTTTAGCTTTTTGAAGAACGCCATACTCATTTCCACAGTGGCTCCACCAGTTTGTATTTCCACCAATACTGCAAGAGGGTTCGTTTTTCTCCACATCTTCTCCAACACTTGTTGTTTTTTCTGTTTTTAATTTTAACCATTCTGACAAGTGTGATGTGATATCTCATTGTAGTTTTGATTTGCAATTCCCTGATGATGAATGATGTTGAGTATCTTTTCATGTGTCTGTTGGCCATCTGGATGTCTTCTGCCCATTTTTTTAAACTGAATTATTTGCTTTTGGGTCTTGAGTTGTAGTTCTTTATATATCTTGGATACTAAGCCTTTATCGGATATGTCATTTGCAAATATCTTCTCCCATTCATAAACTGTCTTTTAGTTTTGTTCATTGTTTCCTTTGCTGTGCAGAAGGCTTTTATTTTTACATAGTCCCAATAGTTTATTTTTGCTTTTATTTCCCTTGCCTCAAAAGGCATTATCTAGGAAAACATTGCTATGGCCGATGTCAGAGAAATTATTGTCTGTGCTCTCTAGTATTTTTATGGTTTCAAGTTTCACATTTAGGTCTTTAATCTATTTTGAATTTATTTTTGTGTATGGTGAAAGAAATTGGTCCAGTTTCATACTTTTGCATGTAGCTCTCAGTTTTCCCAACACCATTTGTTGAACAGACTATCTTTTTCCCATTGGATATTCTTTCCTGCTTTGTCAAGGATTAATTGACCATATAATTGTGGGTTTATTTCTGGGATTCCTATTCTGTTCTATTGATCTATGTGTCTGTTTTTGTGCCAGTACCATACTGTTTTGATTACTACAGCTTTGTAATATAACTTGAAGTCTGGAATTGTGAACACATCTCTCACTTTAAATCAAAAGCTAGAAATGATTATGCTTAGTGAGGAAGACATGTTGAAAGTCAAAAGAGGCTGAAAACCAAGCCTCTTCTACCAAACAGTTAACTAAGTTGTGAATGCAAAGGAAAAGTTCTTGAAGGAAATTAAAGTGCCCCTCCAGTGAATGCACAAATGATAAGAAAGCAAAACAGCCTTATTGCTGATATTTGAAAGAAGTTCTGGTGTGGATAAAATGATATCAAACATCATCACATGCCACAGAAAAATTATTTGTGAAAGGAGGAATCAATGCAGCAAACTTGATTGTTATTTTAAGAAATTGTCACAGTTACCCCAACCTTCAGCAACTACCATCCTGATCTGTCAGCAACTATCAACATGGGAGCATGACCCTCCACCAGCAAAAAAAATGATGACTCTCTGGAAGCTAAGGGGATGGTTATTATTTTTTTTAACAATAAAGTATTTTTAAATCAAGATATTCATTTGGTGTGTTGTTTGTTTTTTTTTTTAGATATAATGCTATGTTACACTTAGTAGACTACAGTATAGTGTAAAAATAACTTTTATATGCACTAGGAAATAAAAAAAAATCATTTTACTTGCTTTATTGCCACATACGTTTATTGTAGTAGTCTGGAACCAAACCCACAATATCTCCAAGGTATGCCCATACCTCCTACCATCTCAGGCTTCTTGACAGAAACATTTCTTGACCCACTCCCAAAGAAAGCAGGAGAGGAAAGAAGTAAAGCAAAACTTGGAGTGGCCTGAAAAAAAAGAACTTGGGGGTAAGAACAGCATTCTGAGGACTACTAGCTAATAGAGGAAACAGGGCAGGGAAAAGGCAGTCATCACTTCTGTTTTGAGGAATAAATCCTTTGCTTGGCACCTGCCCACTCATTCTAGTTGGGTCTTCTCAGACTGTAAGTACTTTCTTATCCCATCCATATACTCATCAGAACCACCTTCTTCTTTCCAACTTATACTTCCAAACATCAGTGTCAGACCACTTTCTATATGTCTTTCACTTATCTATTGCAATCAATGTCTGAATACGTTGTAAGATGCTAGAGGGCAGGCTCTGGGCTGTTGTGAATAGAATCTAAAACTCTACCACAATTCCTATAGACAGACGAACATTGTACATGCAAATACAAATACAGAAATACAACTTTAAAATTATTTGGATGGTTTTGATCATTGAATGTCTCCTCATTTTCCACAGGAAACAATGTCATAGACATTGTCTCATTCACCATTGCTACCAAGCAAACCTCTCACCACTGTTTGTTTTGTTTCCTAAACCCTACACCCCTCATTGGAATAGGATACTAGAAATCTTGACCTTGTAACCATTCAATGATTTAATTCTTTCATGACTTTGTCCATGGTTTTCTCTTGGCTTTGAACACCCTCCAGGCTTTTTCAAATTTTATATTCCTACTTATCCTCCAAACTCAAATCTCTAAATCTTTTCTCATCCTCTTCAACCATACTCAGTCAGTACCCTTCTCCAGAATATCCACATTGCTTTGCTTATATATTGATTATGATAATTAACACACTGACTTCCATTGAAGTTAATGCTGTGCCAAATCTTTGTCCCCAGTTTTCTTATTTATTCAACAAGTATTACTTGACATTTCTCGAGGGCAGAGACTTTAATCTTACCTGATTATATGATCTTTTCATCTCTTAGTTCCATAAAACAATGAACTCTTTCATTTTTACCTTTTTAATATTATCACCTGAAGCATTTAATTATTAATTAGAATAATAATATCTGTTATCATGTACTGAATAATTACCATGTGCTAGATATTTTAGCAATCTTATTTCAATATATTCTTAAATGTTTGAAATGATTATTACTATATTTATTTTACAGGAAAAAAATGAGTATAAGGTGGATTAATTTGCCTAAATTCATACAGGAATTGTCAGTTTGGGATTTGAATCCAGTTCTGTTTGAAGGGAAGGTCTGTATTTTTAACATTACGTGCATGTTCTCCCAAAAAGCAGGCACTAAGAAAGTGGGGAATTTAACTGAATGTTGACCATTTGATAAATGATAATTTGCTATTAAAAAGTTGAAAGAAGGGGCGCCTGGGTGGCACAGCGGTTAAGCGTCTGCCTTCGGCTCAGGGAGTGATCCTGGCGTTGTGGGATCGAGCCCCACATCAGGCTCTTCCGCTATGAGCCTGCTTCTTCCTCTCCCACTCCCCCTGCTTGTGTTCCCTCTCTTATTGTCTGTCTCTATCTCTGTCGAATAAATAAATAAAATCTTTAAAAAAAAAGTTGAATGAAATATGAAGAATAAAGTACTAATTCTGGTGCTAATGAGGGCAGAAAAAATGTTCAATTTCATCTAAATTTACTAAGATTTATTACAGAAGTAGTCAACTTATAAAGCCAAAACATTTTTTATAAACTATCTACATTGGATCACTACTACTTTTTCACTTTGGAATCCCTCTAAGACAAGATTCTAAATATTCACTTGGAAATGCGAATAAGACAAAAAGATGAAAATGAAAAAATTGGGGAGCACTAAGTTAAACTGTTAGAAAATAGGTTATACAATCCATACAAAGACCTCATCAAAAGGCAGAGAAACCACTCAAGGATTACATTAAGTAATAGGGTTAAGAAGAATATGGTCTGAAAGAATTGAGTATCTTCTAATAACTGTAAGTACATGAGTTTCTAAAATGCCATACATAATATCCATGAAATTATGTTGCATAATGTAATAACACGTTATGCTACCATTAATGCATTATAACTATGTCATTTGGAAGGCTAATTTTTTTGTGTAAAACCACTTAACTACATAAAATTGAAAATAATGATTATTGTAACTACTTTCACTTTTCATCTTTAGAAGTTCAGGATTAAATACTCCATATGCAGTTATTTTATGGTGATGTGTATTTTTATGGAGTGGTCATATAGTGTTCTAAGTAATAATTGTCTTAAAATTCCCAAATACATAAATCATAAAATCTTTTTACATATTATCATTATGAAAAGTCAAGGTAAGTCACTTAACACCTACTTAACAGTGCATGTAGAGTTGAACATAAAATTTGGACAAAAATCTCAAAAGAAAACTACAAGTTTTAAGAAAGAAGGAAGGGAGCTAGAATTTTATGGGGTAGGCACTGTATTTTATGTGCAGGATTTATCCAAATCCATGTAAAACAAGATATTATTTTCTCCATTTTAAAAATATTTTCCATTTTTAGGATTAAAAAAATGAAAGTCAGAGGGGTAAAACTCTGCTCAATATCACAGAACTAATAAGTAGCCAAGAGAGCTTCCCAAAATATTATGTAACATGTATTCAAACAGTTAACTTTACCCGAACATTTATTAGATGTCAAATGTGGCTCTAGATGCTAAAAATTAAGATATATAACACATGGTTTCTATCCTTAAGGATCTCATCACATAGTGAAGAGAGACAGATAAATAAACATATACTGTAATGATAAGTAGTGTAAAGGATCTATTTATAAGACATTATGGGAGTTTAATCTATGAAGTGTTCCTGTAATATGGATATCATGACTAGAAAACAATAGATTAAGGAGAGTAAGGAAAGAAAGAACTGCATCTTTATTTAAACTTCTCCTTATAGGTTTTTATTTATCTGCCATTTTTCCTCATCTTCCTTCTATTTTATGGCTATTTAGGTTTGAATATATGATAAAAACTACTCTTTGTGAGCAAAGAACCCTGACAGTATTCCTGATAAATGCTACATAATGCATTTCACATTCAAAAAGCAAACATAATAGGATTTTTTTTTAATCCCAATTGTCTGCCTTGAAGTATAGGTAAAGACTGCATAAAGGCTGGTAGTAGAGTTATCAAATGGAGATTAGGTTGAAGAAAGACTAAACATGATTTAGTTTGATAAATGCTCTTATCCTGGTTACTACATTCATCTCCACAAATCTCAAACACCAAGATTTAATGTATCTTTTGTCCTAGTGCTTTTTCTTTTTTTCTTGAGTATAATCATTGATTACCCATATATTTAAGATATGAAGGCATTACAGATGGTACATTGTCCACCATATTTAAGCTTATAATATTTATTAGTTATATTACTAGCTATATTACAGATATTTAAAATTATTTATTAATGCATTCTTTTCATGGACTTATGAATGGGATTCTTTATTCTTTTATTTTCCTCTGTCATATTTGTCATTTCTTTCTTGTTTTCTTCTAGTTCTGAACATACATCAACCCAATCTATTTTTCCCTTTATTTTTTTTTCTTTTTCTTTTTTTTCCTTCTTTCTTTTTTGCATTAGAGTTGGCAACATTTCCCAATTATTATCAGCTGCAAATTTAATTAACATGTTGTTTATTTCTTCTTCCAGATAATTAATAAAGTTGTTAGAGAAAACTTGGATGAACACCAAACACCCCACCAGACAGCTCCCCTAAGTCGGATGCTCTGCCATTTATAATTACCTTTTTCTTATGGTCCTTAAGCAAATTTTCAGTGTTCATTCCCGAGCCAATTTAAATTAATTTGGAGGGAACTACTTTAAGAAATACACCAACTGTTTCATAGTCCCTTCTTAGAACTTTGATTCTGTAAAATATTTATACTTTGTTACCCATGCCAAAACTATATTAATGAAATTGAACATTTAAGCACAGGGAGAGCAAAGTCTGAAAGTTCTCAATGAGAGAGTGTGGTCTCAATAAACATTTAAGACAAAGCTCTAATTGCATTATTTATGACTTAAATGAGAACATGAAAGAGGCATTTACTTTTCACCTTTTATGCCACTGATTTCCTATTTCACTTAATGAAATTACTAGCTGATTTCAAGTTTTATTAATCATTTTTGGCATTTAATATATTCTATAGTAATACATTGAAAAGTGATTAACTTTTTGCCAAAATTAAAGAAGAGTGTTTCAAGAAAGCTTTACATTAATATCATTTCAAGAGTTCCCAAGTATAAAACTTTAGCATTAACCCAGGATTATTCTCATAATTTTAAACTTATATAATGCAATGCATTCAACTTTAAATATATTTTTAAAATTTTTACATTATGCATTATATATAAGTATATTATTATTGTATGTGTTGCCATCTTTGATACCTATAATCACAGAATTTTAAAGCTAGGAGGTATACAAAATAATAATTAATACAATTCTCTTGTTTAATAGGTGAAAAAAGATACTGAACTTGGAAATGATGACTAGCCCAGGTTGATCAATCTGGTACTGTAATCCATAGAACCATTCTCTTTGAAACAAAACTTTAGAGATTCAGATCTCTTAGACATAGATATTAAAAGTTTTCATTTTCTGAACGTGTTGATTGTGGCAGCAATCCAGAAGAAAATTGTGTATGTACTGTGTGGATTAAGTAATCAATTTACATATTTTCCAGAAGGCAAGGAGACATCACAATCAGGAGATAGCATTGTAAATAAATGGCATTAATATAATTAGAGTGTTATAACACAACAAATCTATAGTACACGGAGTTATAGACTGCCTGCTCAATTACTGGAAATAGACAGATATGCCAATGGTCATTTGTCATTGTTAAATTCAAGCTAAGCGTACTTATTAATAGAGGGAAAGTTCCAGGAACTCAAGAAGCAAGGCCGATAAAGAATCTTAACAGCCAATAACCCCTTCTCGTGTCTAATCACAGCAGGCAACCGAACATAATTTAGGAGTTTTAGTTAAGTCTTCTCCTGTCTGAACTCACTAAGCAATTATTGTTACTTAAATATCCATAATAGACTAAAACATTTCCAAAGGAAATAGCTTTGATTTTCTATTGTTAAATTTAACACAATACATTCAAAACACATCTATTCCTTCATTTTCCCTCATGAGAGACCAGTGTAGTATGGTTAAAAGAACCACATAGGACTTTGATATTAGACAGTGTCCCTTAAGTGTGATAGTCACTTGCCACACTCTTCTCCTATGTCCCAACTTCCCCAAGAATGTATTGATTTTGAGATCATAAGACGTGCTATAGGTAATTGTCATTTGCAGCTGTATCTCTGGATATGCATATAGTATTACTAGTTGCAAATTTGATAATCAAATTGTATTCCTCACAAATACCTAATATTATATCAGAGATCTGTTTTCTTAAAATGAGAAATCTTCCCAAAAGTCAGAATTTAAATTGTTGAGGAAGTTATTAAGATGCAAACCAACCACATGTTTCAAGACAGAGAGCTGAGTACATAGTAACTTCTGTTAGGGAGACTCACTGAATTGTCTATAGCATACAAGTGAAAAAATACTTTAAAATTCTGAGGCAAAAGCTATAGGAAAGAGGAGGACAAGAATATAAGAGAACCAATCATTTCGTAGAATTTCTTAAAAGTGAACACAAATAGAATCAAACTTATAGACAAAGAAGTGCAAGCTAATTTTAAAAATATTATTTAAATATATATATATATCTACTCATATTCCTATCTATCTACCTATCTATCATCTTGCTATATACATCTTAGAACAGAATATTGATTTTTCAGAGTAGAACCTTTTAGTATTGACATGCGGCATGCAGTATACTGTGGCAAGTCTCTTGTCTGCTAGACTGAAATGAAGCCTTCCAGTTGTTAAACTGTATCCACTCACACAGGTTTTGTGTTAAGTCCTCTTAAATCAGGTGAAGGGCCAATAGTAATAAGAGAAACCCACACAAATTACCTATATTAATCACATTAGTTCTTCACTCATAAGTAAAAAAATAATCACTAAAGAATCATAAGACCTAGGGAATATCAATAGTTTAAAAGAAGACAGAGATTAAGAAACAGAAAAACTAGGGTCAACAGAAGCAGAGAAAACGAAAAGAAAAGTGATGTTAAAAGAATTCGAAAGATACCTTCTCAAAGAGCATTGAGATGATATTGAATCATAACACAAGAACATGCTTTTATGGAAAAGGAACAGAGAAGAGGAAATAGTTCCTCAAATTGAACTGATTGCTGAAATAATAATAATAATAATAATAATAATAACAGTAATAATAATAGTAATAGCAATTTACTAAATTAACTGAAAAATTCCCTGAACATAGAGTAAAACATCAAAAAGATTGAACACTTGAACAAAAAAGATTGAATACTTGAACAGAAAGTAGAGTTACATAAAATAAATCCAGAAAGCCAATATTTTTCTAACAGAATTTGATTCATTTATTAGTCAAATATATACTGAGTACTTACCATGTACTACATATTGTCCTCAGGGATTTTGTTATGGTAATGAATAAGAAAGAATATTTGTCTTCATGGAGTTTACATTCTATTGGAGTAGATAAAACTCAAGACATTCTAAAAAAAGAAAAGAAAATATAGAAGCAAAGAAGAAATATAAGTCACCAATAGAAAAATATGAAGAGATGCTAACCAGTGAGCATTTGTGAGCTGGTAGAAGTCAGTTCCAGCATATCACTGAGAGCACAGTGAAATCAAAGACATTGTTTGGAAATGCAAGGCCTCAGAAATTTGCTACTCATCCACTTTTAAAAAAAATATTTCTAGAAAATGAAAATAAAATTTAAGAAGAGGATGGTATGAGATCTAAACTATATTGGTCTTATCTAGGAGTGTTTTGAGTCCCATAAAGAAGTTTGTCCAAATTTCCCCATTCACCCTTCATCAGGGAAGTACAAATCAAAACTACAACGAGATGCCACCTCACACCTGTCAGAATGATTAGAATTAATAACATCAGAAATAACAGATGTTGGTGAGGATATAGAGAAAGGGGAGCCCTCTTGCACTGGTGATAGGAATGGAAGCATGCAGCCACTCTAGAAAACAGTATGGAGCTTCCTCAGAATTTATAAACAGAACTACCCTGCAACCCAGAAATTGCATTACTAGGTATTCATTCAAAGGATAGAAAAATGCTGATTCAAAGGGGCACAAGCACCCTGATGTTCATAGCAGCATTATCAACAATAGCCAAATTATAGAAAAAGCCCAAATATCCATTAACTGATGAATGGATAAGGAATATGTGAGATATATCTATATCTATATTATAATATATAAATAATGGAATATAATGGAATATTACTCAGCCATAAAAAAGAATGAAATCTTGTCATTTGTAACAACATGGATGGAGCTAAAGAGTATAATGCTAAGTGAAATAAGTCAGAGAAAGACAAATACCATATGATTTCACTCATATGTGGAATTTAAGAAACAAGACAGATGAAAATAGGGGGAAAAAAGAGACAGAGTGAAGCAAACCGTAAGAGATTCTTAATTATAGAAAACAAACAGGGTTGATGGAGAAAGGTGGGTGGGGGATGGGCTAAATGGGTGATGGGGATTAAGGAGTGCACTTGCTGTGATGAGCACTGGTTGTTGTGTGGAAATGATGAAATGCTAAATTCTACACCTGAAACCATGATTACACTGTATGCTAAATAACAAGAATTTAAATAAAAAATTGAAAAAAGAAGATAAAACAAATTTCACCATCATCTAGTAGTGTAAAGAGTATGTATTTCTATTTTTAATGATAAAACTAAATAATTAGAAACTCTTGCTATCTTAGAAAATCACAGCCCCAAAGTTTTGGGGCATTATTGAGTGTAAAAAAATAAAACATGTTTGACTTTGACATTTAGCTTATCCCTCTTTAAAAGAAATAGAATTAGTTCAAAAAAACTATTCCTCCCTTTTTATAGAATTAATATCTACTGTATTCTATAGAACTCATTATTTTAATAATATTTTAAGTATAATTCATTACCAATTTTCAGAATCAATCTTGATATGAAGTATAGAAAACTAAATTATACTATATAAATAAACATAAAATATATTTTGTTATACTATACTATATAAATAGATATATAAATAAGCAAATAAATGTACAACTGTCAATATCATACTCATGACACAGCTAACAAAAGTTGGGAGGAGTCAGAGAAAGAGTGATGGCGAATGAGATAAAGTGTTAATGTTTTCCTCTTATGTGTAGGGGAGATATATATAATGCCAAAAAGTTATGGATCAAGAAATAATAGGTTAAGATTTTAAAGTGTAATCTATATAACTAAAGCTAAAAATGTAATTCACAAACTTTGGAGTTTAAGAACATAGTTGAGTGAGCTAAATTCCTTACTTTTCTTAATGGAAGCCAGTAAAAGTCATTTATTGTTGATAGATTAATAGAAAGCTTAGTATTTAGTTTTATGCAAGAAAACAGTAGGAGAAGTTGATAGGAAAACTCACTTTTAATTTTATGTCTTTCTGTACTTTCAAATATTTCTTTTTGAAGTGCAGTTACATATATAGGAGACACGTTTTCAAGCCAAAAAAGGTACAAGGACAAGATGGCAGCCAGTCTTGTGGAATTCTCTACTCATTAGCAGCGGTATTCTATGTTGACAGTTCATTGCATTGTTCCTTTGTAGAATATCATCAAATTCAGCATGTACATTTCATTGTCTGCATCATGTTGCTTGACAATGTTTCAAAAATGTTCCATATGCTCAGAGATAGCTTGTGCATGGCATATAGAAAGTACCTAGTATACATAGATCAAACAACTGATTTCTCCATTTCTTATTGCTGTATAAAATATTTCTAAAATACAAGCTTCCTACTTTATGTTATCATGGACACACACACACACACACACACACACACACACACACACACTGAGTTTCCTTAAAATAATAACCCGTAACTTGTACCATGGAATTATACCCAAGAAGATAAAGGAAAAAAATAGTGTTTTATTTTGGTATGTGCTGCTTCATAATTTAATGATTTGGCATTTAGGATACGTGATTTAAAAGGAAGAACAAAATATAAATATTTGGGACCATAACAAACAAAAAGGAGTTGGAAAAGTGTAAGTTGAATATTTAACTTCTAGAGTGTGGTCAAAAATGACTATTATGAAATAAATACACATCATATAAGTTGACTTACTTTTAAAGTTAAATATTACATGTCATGCTGTTTTGAAGGAACAACTTTTAACCTTATTAAAAAATGCGTGATGCACACACGTAGATTGTATTATCAGGAGTCAAGAAAACAAGGTAAAGACAATGGCCTTGGACTTACTACATACACTAAGATATTGAATTAGTCATTTCACATAATTGTTATTATGGTTAACTTTCAAATATGTTCACTACAGTAAGCAGCAACATCTTATTTATTTTCTTAAGAACCTTAATATCTAGCAGACATGTACACAAAAAAGAATTAATAAATATTTATTAATTCACCCTATGTTGGGTCATATAGAAAATATAGAAGAAAATTAAGCCGTTTTCCAGAGTTTGATCATAATTAGAAAAAAGAGAAACCATATTACATATATTTCAAATTTAGAAAATATTTCTAAGAAAAAAATCTGAGTAAGAACGTCCAGGTATATCTCAGGTTATATTTGAGTATAATAAGAAGTTTATATTGAGAAAAATAATTATAAAACGTGTTACTCTGGTAAGCTTTTGTGGAAGAGGGGGACTAACCTGTATATTACCAGTGAGCAGAATTGGTCATGAAGGTGTGGGAATGGAGGGAAAAGGGCAGAGAAAATCCCATGAGGCAGGAGAAAGTATATGTGATTGGTTGGGGGTTCTCTGTTAGGAAACAATGAGAAATCATTTTTAAGACAAAATTTGTGAATTTTCTAATTTTCTAATTTTTTCCTTATTAAATAGAAGACTCATTTTATGTGCTCAGACTTTGCATGGATTCTCATGAAACATGGACATAATTTGGTTTTATGCTTGTTGCTGGTCTATGGAAGGATGTAGTCTTACCTGGGAGGTATTGCAGCATAGCTAAATAGTGTTTCTTCAATATTTAGAACATCTAGACTATATGTTCATAAGTATACATTTTCTTTGTTTATTTTGAATTATTAAAGTCACCTCAAATTGGGGAAAAGTAATTTTTGAGCTGTTTATTCTAGAGAGGGAAAATGCTAAAGTTTAATGCTTAGACGGTTGATCAGACCACTTGGGTTAAAAATTCCAGCCACTGACTATGTGACCTATGCAAATAACCTAACTGTGCCTCAGTTTCCTAATCTACAAAATAAGAACAATGGTATTCAACTCATGGGGAGTGTAGTGAGGTTTAATGAGTTAATATAGGTAAAGCACTTAGAACCCTGCCTGCCATGCAGTACAGGCATATCACAAGAAGAAGCTATTTTAATATTTATTTAAAAATAATAATTGCACATAGACAAAAAAAAGTTTAAACAATTAGAAAGATATACATTGAAAAATAACTGTCCATCTCTGAGTTCCTTCTCTCAGAGGCAACCATTGTTTCCATATGCCCCCACATCTGTAGTTCTATGCAAGAACCAAGTAGCGCTTTCCACTTTTCCAGTCTTCTTTTTATATCCCTCAGAACGTGTTACAATTATGTAAGCATAGGTCTTGAACAATTCTCTTTAGGTTTCCTTCTTGGTATTACGTCTTTGTGTTAATATTAAAAATGACAATTTAGGGGCACCTGGGTGGCTCAGTCCGCTGAGTGTCTGACTCTTGATTTCAGCTCAGGTCATGATCTTAGGGTCAGGAGATGGAGCCCTGTGCCAGCCCTGCACGCAGCAGGGAGTCTGCCTTGAGATTCTTTCTCTCTCCCTCTCCCTTTGACACTCCCCCAACGTGCTTGCTCTCTTTCTCTCTCTTTCTAAAATAAATAAATAAATCTTAAAAAAAATAACAACTTAGTCATTTTCTAATCCAATATGCCCTCAGTGTATGAGAAATCTATTGACCTCTGTGTACTAATTTTAGACCAGCCAATATACTGAATTCTCCTAATATTTGTAACTATGCTTAATTATCCAACATTATTTTTATATTTGATATTATTACTTTTACTTCAACTAAAATTCTATTCAGATACCTGGCTTCCTAATCATCTTCACCTCATCCTGTGGCTGTCTGGAATGATGGTCTCCAAAGTCATTCCATTTAGGATACAGAAAAATATCAGATCTTGTAATGAAATTTATTTTCATCTAATAAACGAAAAGAAATTATGCTTTTCTAGAGATCAACACTGGTCCAAAGGAGAGAGGCTTATTGCTATGTATTCCATCCTGAGGAAAGAATGAGGTTCCACAATGTGGTTGAAAGAGATAGCCTTATACCGTTGTTTGCCTTCAGCATATTGTAAAAATCACAGTTTGCATACCATAAGATTTTTTAAAAAGTGGAGTTTATTGTTCTAGAAGCAATCCATTTAAAAAGTAGAATCTTTAAGTGTGCCTGGGTGACTCAGTCAGTTAAGTGTCTGCCTTCAGCTCAAGCCCTGATCTCAGGGTCCTGGGATTAAGCCTGGCATCAAGCTTCAAGCTCAGCAGGGAGTCGTCTTCTCCCTCTCCCTCTCCCTCTGCCCCTCCCCCTGCTCCTGTGCACAGGTGCATGCTCTCTCTTTCTCTCTGCCTCTCAAATAAATAAATAAAATCTTTTTTTAAAAAAGTAAAATCTTTATGGTAATTTTGAATGACATGAAGAATGCCATGAAAATATTCACTGGTTATCTTACAAGAAAGTTCTTAGAAAAAATGTCTATTTTTATTTTATAAAAGAGGCAAGTATTCCAAATTCATTGATAACGACAAGTGGCTCCAGTGGTGTGATAATTAGCTGGCTTTTTTTTTTTTCCCCAAAAAGAATAAAAACACTCCCTATACCTCTTTAAATAAAGATGTTTTTATACCAATGAATAATAAAGAAACTTCATTTTGAAAAATACATAATAAAAATAAATTTTGAAAATAGATACTTGGAGATGATTTGTCATGTTGGGATTTTTGTGGTCAAAATGATATATCTTCCGTAAAGATGCATCTTTGTCCACTTCAAAAGAACAAAATCTTGGCAAGAAAATTTTCTAACATGTCTTGAAATCTAAAGAATTTCAGCAATGTTGGAGCTATTCATTTAAAATATTAAAATGCAGGGGCGCCTGGGTGGCACAGCGGTTAAGCGTCTGCCTTTGGCTCAGGGCGTGATCCCGGCGATCTGGGATCGAGCCCCACATCAGGCTCTTCTGCTATGAGCCTGCTTCTTCCTCTCCCACTCCCCCTGCTTGTGTTCCCTCTCTCGCTGGCTGTCTCTCTCTCTGTCAAATAAATAAATAAAATCTTTAAAAAAAAAATAAAATAAAATATTAAAATGCAATTCAATCCAACTAAATGCAAAAATAATTGTCATTAGACAGGTGGAAATTTACGATCAACATTCAAAGGCAAATATTTGCATATTTGGGGATGGAATTTGGAAATCAATATAATGATTTCATAAATGCATTTCTTTTATAATAATTTTGTGAGGTATTGTTTCCAGCTATGGTAACAATTAAAACCAAGTACCAGAATAATCAGAATCTAGAGCCCGTCTTTGGATACTGCTATACCACCAAGTCTTTAAGAAAGATTTCCAAAAATAAGGAATCATATCTGGTTATGTAGAGCTCACTAAAATATTATAATCAATACAATTACTAGAAGCAAAATACATTTTGCCCTGTTAATAAATAAATAAGATATTAATATATTTACTTTTTTTTCTCTCATCCTTAATATTCTCTTCATGTGTATCTTAGAATACATATTTTGAGAACGGTAGCATAGATAGATAATTTATCTATAAATGCAAATATATTAAGGATGCTTGCTCAAGTGTTTTACTGACAGAAGTGGGGTATATAAAAATTTAAACTGAGTGTAAGACACCAGTCAATATGATATGTTCATAATGGGACCCTAGTTGCTCAAGAGCGAACATCTCTTTCCAAGGACCTAACTTATTGTCAGGAAATTCCCTTGTTTAGAGAAGAATGCAGCTTATCTATTGATAGACTAAGATAGCATTGTGCTTTACTTGCATTTCCCCACAAGCTCAGATTCTGAAGAAAATAAAAGAGAAAGGAAGGGAGGTTTTCTTAGAGTTTTGATAATTTATTAGATATTTATTTAGGTTCTGAAATACCTGACCGTTGAGTGGGGCAAAGAATATTATAAATCATATTGCTCAAAATAAGAAAAAATTTAAAGAAAACTATATATTTAAAACTTGTATACATTTTGACAAATAGCTGAAAATAAAAAATAAAACTTCATGCTGAAACAAAATTATACATATGAATTGTAGAGTTCCAAAGGACAATGACAGTATTATATTTATCATGCTCCTGGGTATCTTAGCAAACCTGATAGAACATTCCATAGTATTTCAAGATTACTTCTTAATAAGAAAATAATATATTAGTTAAGAATTTATTTTTCTTTTGGGTGTGGATATACAATGACAGAATTCTACAAACAGCATGATAAAAAGAGACATTTTTCTCAATATTCTATCACTACACTTAGTGAAATTCTCAAAAGGTAACTTTTAACAGTAGCAGGTTATATTCATGACATGCATGTCATTTATGTTGATAAGCTTAACTATACTTTTCTCTTTCCTCTTAGAGTAAGAGTTTCCTGAGCGCAAGAAGTTGATTTCTACATGTTGGGTAGCTCTCTACAGAGTCGATTTACTCAAAAACCTTCATTGGTTCACCTCTACCATTGCTTCTCCTCTTTCGGCAAGTTGTTGACAAATAAAGAAATAAAATAGGATACTTTGGAGTACCAAGTTTGAGAAGGTAAGGATTTCTTGGTGACAGAGTTCCAAATCAGGCCTGTTAGAATACAGTCGTTACTTCAAATATTTATCATATTATTTATATTTCTGGTTTTGTTTACTTTGTTAAAGAGAAGTATTTATGTGTAGCCCACTTTCTTTGGGAACTCATAAATTTCCTGGGAGGAAACGTGTACTCCAGCTGGCTCCCCACATTAACAGACCTGGGTTCAGAATTCAAGCTCTCTTCTTGCACCATATCCAAGAGCAAGAAGGGTTCAGGGGCTGAGATGCAGGTAGATCTTCCCCGATTTTAGCTGTGCTAGTTGTGAAGTTGGGCTAATACCTATCTCACAGGGGTATCCAGAGGATTAAAAAATAGATTTTTATAAAGCTCTTTGGAGATCCTTGGATAAAAGGGGCTGCTGAGGCATACAGCATTCTTATCTCCCTAGTTGCCACGGAGCCTGCCATTTCCCATGGCATGTTGTATCAACCTGAGAAAAAGCAAGGGTGAGCTGTGGAAAATAGGAACATTGGCAACTGGAAAGGACAGATAGCACTAGCCCGTGTGAACCACATGGGCTGCCTCCTGGGATGCTAGAAGATAGTCAGGATTGTAATTAATGGATAAGGATGTTGATTCTCTTTCTGGGATAATGGTGGCATTGCAAATTGGTGAAATTACACAGTTTGTATTCTGTAATTTTGTTTGACTAAAAAAAAAAATTAACTAGTAAAATGGCCTCTAGGAAAACTCAAAGGAAGCATAGCATCAAAACCTGTAATGTGAACAGCTTAGCATTGAACTTGAAAGGTATCCTGCAGTTAACTATTTCATGTATAGGCCAGGAAATTCTACAAACCAAGTTAAGTAAGTGTTCTTTATAAAGATCTTGCTGGGTTTTGCTGTGGATAAAGATGTTGAATAGGCATTGCTGGAGGGAGAAAAGTCTTTAACTTATGCCATACATTGTTTTAAGTGTCAAAATACATGCCATATTTTGAATTCCTTTAATTCAAATAAGCCATATTTTGGCTTTTAAAAAGCTATTAATTTCAACTGCCTCATTTTATAAATATCACCTCTGAAAAGCACATATTTCTCTTTCCTACAGAAAAACTAATTAGGTATTCCATATTGCTATTAGATGACATGATGACATTAATTTCTTAAATATATATATATATATATATATATATATATATATATATATATATATATGGGGGGGGTGGGGAGGAAAGCGATAGAAAGAACAATTCGTATTCCTTTTTCTCTGATGGCGCTAGAAATCACTGGAAGAAAGTAAAATGCAGGGACTAAATAAAAATATGGGGGTAGAGAGGGAAAATCAATAAATATCTAAATTATTTAAAGAAAAGCTACTGCCGGGCGTCTTACTGTCATGCATCATACCCTGGATCTGAAAGCAGACAGGTGAATTGTCTCCAGCCTGCATTGGTTTGGACACTCTCTCCAGCATGCTCATTAGCAGCTCCAAGTCTAGGCTCCCTGTTAGTAGAAAGGCAGGGATCACAGCAGGGAAGTTATATCTCAGGCTTCTCACATTCCAGCTCTATCTTAGCAAAGCTTTACAAAGCCTTTTCTGGCAGCTCATTAGTAGGTGCACTGATGCATAAGAGACAGTCATTAGAAGTGTTTTTCAACATTGGCTTTTGATCAGGTGACTAGTAGCATCGTGGAGACATTTACTTACATTGTTTTCCATAAGAGATTCTGTTGCTATATTGAGAATGACATACATAAAAATGTTGAAAACCAGCTTGACCTTTCTATGACAAAAGGGGAGAAGAAAAAGAAACTCCATTAGTTCCCTGAATCTTGCCTTTATACTGTCAACTATGACGTAATAGATGCGTGGACTGCTCTCTGAGTAACTGCTGTCTTGTAGCTTTAATAATCTAAGCCAAGTTCAAATCTACCATTTGATTTAGAGTTATGACAAGGAGACACTCATGTGAGCAAATGCAAATAAAATATCATAAGCTTTATAGAGTCTCTTCTAATGCCAGGCATTTGCTTTTTTCATCATAAAGGCGGACTTTCCAAATAAGGGCAAAATCATCATACGCAGCCTAATAAAGCATTGTAAAAAGTTAGCAGACAAAATTCAGATGGCTGATTAGTCTCTAAAGAGAGCTTCCATTGTAAAGACTTGTTAAGGCTACAGGAACCATTTTTTATAAGTAAAAGCGTAAGACACCGCATGTGGAGAAAGCACGCATGGTCAAGTGAACCCCCATCACACAGTAAGACTGAATTTGCCATTCCTTTAAGAGTGCTGTGTTTAGAAAATAAAGCAGGCTTTTATGGGTAATTGTACTTTTGCTAATAAATTTTCTTTTCATTGATGATTATCTTTTACCACCAATATTGTCCTCCCTTTTCCCTCAAACACCTATTTTGTCAGGCTTTAGGTTGGTGACAATTTTGATTTCTTCAGTTCGCAGAGTATACATTTAGCCTTCGGTTCCTTATGAACAGAAGAAAATCATGGTAAGTACATACCCTGACATGCAACTCAAAAGGAGGAGAAGCTTTCTTTGTCAAACTTTCCCGAAACAAAGTGCATCAGCTTAATCAGGTCTGTTCTTGGCAATGTAGGAACATGACATGCCAATTACATAAACTTTCAACTAAGTGAAGACTCCTGCTGACTAATTCAGTGTTGATTGTTTTCCGCTACTTGGCTTTGACTGCTTGTTAAGACTTCAGGGGGGAAAAAAAGGAGGGGATGGGAGAGAGGGTAAAAATTGTAGGAATTCTCTCCTTCCGTCAAACATTCTTATGATTGCCAGCAATTAGTTAAGCTTCTTGGCGGTAAAATGACAAGATGGAACTTGACCAAACACAATGTGTGGAACTCACAGGCATCTGCCCCAGCTGAAAGACATTACAATGTTTGTTAACCTTACGGGTCATTCCTGATTCACTTCTGCAGACAGAAAACAAGATTTATATAACACAGATCAATACTGCCCTAAGACTTTCACCATTGAGGATGCTAGATTGAGGCACTTCTCTTTATCAGTTTACCATGACACTAATGTATTTTGCCTGTTTTGCCTGGGCAGTGATGAATCTGTTGGCAAGAGAAAACAAATAAGTTTTGTTGTTGAGAGACATGTTGTCCATGATTTGTCTCAGCAGACATGCCAGCTTGCTGGCCAATTCATTTCCTATTTAATTTAAGTGGCATATCTGTCTTCCCCTTTCAGGTATGTCTTTTGTCTAGTGCACGACCACCCTGCCAGTGCTCGGAGAGAGTTCGTAGTAGATCTCTGCAAGTGGATTGACACCGCAGAGCCAGAACCCAATCTATAATTTTCAGAAGAACCTCTGAAATATAGAGCCACCATCTAACCTTGCGTCTGGCATGAAACCCACTATCTTACCCAGTGTCTGGCATGAAAGAATATTTTAGCACCACTTTGCAAATAGTTTACGATTCTGAGGCTACTTCCAACTTGTCAATATACAGCAAACGTTCTTTTAAAAAATCAGAGCTTATTTCCTATATGGAGAAATATTTTGTCTGCTTTGTGAGACCAGGTATGTGTTATTTACTGGTGAACTATATGTGGCAAAAATATGAAAATACCTTGGTGTGTTACATGAGGGTATTGTTCCTAATCTCTTTGTTACCTCAATTAGTTTTACTCCATGCTCTCACCTTGAAGACATTGGATAACATTTATATAGCAGAGAAACAAAACAGAAGGTGATTCATTTTTGAAAGCAATGTTTCTGTAGTTTAATTTTAAATGAAGCTCCTTGTAAAGGAAAGATACCATACCCTAGGACCAGACACCCATGACACCTAACTAAATATTAATAGAAAAATCAAGGAAGAAATGACCTGAAATTTCAAATCATGACAAAGCTGACGCCCTAGGAAAATGTGTCGAGCGGCGGAACCGTAACACAGGAACTCTTCAAACTCTGACAGTCCTTAAGCAATGGAACAGTTAACAGAGCACAGCACGGTCCACGAATGTGCCAGCTAAATCTCGGTGTCAGAACGCATTAATTATAGCAGTCAGTTTACCTTTCTCCTTCATAACATTTTTGATTAAATTTTCACACATTACAATGATATGTGTCTTTTCTACAAGCTGTGAAATTTACTCAGCCATCAATAGGTTTGGATTTTGTTCCTAAGAATCTTATAGTACATAAAAAGTTGACTTATGATCTCTGAATAGTGAAATCAAGGACAGTTTCTTTTGGATAGACTTAGAATTTTATACCAGCAATGGTGTCACAGAGCAAAACATTCATTAGTAATATTGTACCCCCAAAAGCAATAACTTCTCTCTTAATATGTTGGCTCAAAATTTATAACTGTGAGTCTTAATTAAGCTGTAGATTATGTTTTGAAAGGTATAGTCAATGTAATGAATCCCTGAAGATAAAAAATAAACAATAAAAGATAATCAAAACATTTATCTATTTAATGGATTTATATAGTTGTGTTGTAAATGTTACTTAACAGATGCGTAAAGATTAATAAAATAATACAATGGTAATTGTGAACACATTCAAATCATTACTATCTAAATTGACATGCGATACTTCCATGTTAACTCTTAAAACTGCACAATACAAGTTTATGAGTCTATCAGTTAGAAATCCAATTATTTTAAAGGGAGGAGCATGTAGTTCAGATTCTGTTCTATGCCTTTCTGATTGGTTATGTAACACGAGACTGTTCTCTCTTAAAAATAGAGGATTTAATAAACCTGGAACCCAGATTTCTCCAGTGTTCCATCATTTATCAAGTCTTAAGATTTCATCTACATCAATCATGTCCTGGAATTACTCTTCTTACAAGATTCTCTTTTTAGTAATTGTTTAGACATCTGAAATATGGGCATGCAGGGTGCATCCATATATACACATACATCAGCACGTACCTAGCCACCCTCCTGCATACGCAGACACACGTGTAATATTTCAGATTCTCAGGAATCCTAAAGGAATCGAACATTAATATGTCTTTTTTGCTTTAAAACACAGTAAGTGCCGAACACTTTTCTTAGTGAAACAAATTTGTTATTGATTTATTAAACTCCTCAACTCCTTTATTATATGAAAAACAGTTGAAGCATAAGCACAATGTTTTAAATTTTCTATTGAATTTAAAAGTTATGTGGATTTGGATGCCAGTGGCCATCTGCAGATCCTCCTCTCAGGCATGAATATCCTCAACCTTTCCATCATATAAAGAACACTCTTTTTGATAAAGGAGCTGACTGGAACCTAATCAATTTCCTTAAGATCTTAACAATAGTTTTACAAAATTTAATAGGTTTTTTTAAATGGAAAATTTCTCTAACAGAGAATATACAAACATCAATATTTGGAAATGGGAATTATAATGGGAATAATAATGGTCAAATTTAGAAGAAAAAAAAACCAAACCATGAAGATTTGGCTAAATGGTAGGTCATTGATTCTAAGGCTTCCTAAATTATAGACTGTCAATAGCCTTTTAGCATCCATGAAAAACTGGAGTTGAACAATTTGTGAGGTAGAACTGGTCCCTTCCCATGATACCTTGCCATTTATTACATTTCTAGTAGTAGGAATCTGCAGTAACATTCCCCCACCTGGACTAGGGATGACAAGTCTCAAGCTTCCTTCTCTTCAAGTCATTACCCAATTTTCAACTGATGAAGTCCAATTCCATTCATTCTGAGGCATTTCACTGTTAATCCTAATTCCAAGAAGGTTGTTCTAGTTCACCTATATCCTACCCACTGCAATTCAAGCTCATTGCTTTCATTCTTGCTGTCGAAGGGGTTGAACTACTAATGACTATTTCTCATACACTTGAGGCAAAATGGTAGGTTTCCTTTCAGTCTTCCTTACTCTAAGTTATTTAATCTGAATTTCCTTCATTTTTCCCTGTTAGCCTGCTTTCAAATCTTCTGATTATCTCTACTTCTTTCCTTCATATTGTCTTCAATTTCCCACCTTTAGCTCAATGTGAGGATCCCAAATGCTAATGCCACCCTAAATTTAATGTCCCAGTGTATGAGCGTCAAATTGGCCGTGGAAATACTGAGTTTAAACATATTAACAGGCACACTACTAAATACAAATAGACTGCCCTTATATCCAATTTGCATATATTTTCCAAATAAAATAAAGTTTGCTACTTATCTAAGAGCCAGTATTAAGAATGTTGGAGGCGACCATTCACAGAGGTCACACTAGGACTTTTACCAAGCAATATAACAAATATCAAGAATAATATGAGTGATATTCTTTCCCAAGGAAATGATACACTTAAATATCATTGAGATGGGTGGGGGGAAGAAGCTGTGCCTTAGCAAGACCTTTCTCTCTCCATCCACACAGCACTGCAGAGGTCATTTGGGAGAGACACGTCCTTTCCCACCAGTAACTTAGCTTTGCCCTCTTCGGGAGATGTGCATAGGCTTTGGCTCTCCCTTACCCTCACTGGGTTATTCAGGACCCAGTGGTTTCCAGTGTCTTATTCCTAGAAATTCTGAGTGCTTCCTCCTATTGCTCTGGCACTCAGAAGTTGGATAATATCACTCAGATCCTGAATTTTAGATGCTCTAAAAGCAGAACTAGGCAAGCTTTGGTAAAACAGAAATTTAGAAGGCTAGATTCATTCTAGAACTTTCATTTTAAATCAGAAGCATTCTTAGTTTATCCAAAGAGATCACTGTGGGCAGAAGTTCCAAAACTTGAAGTGTCAGAATCACCTGGAAGGTTTATTAAAATACACATTACTGAGCCCTGAGTCCAGAGCTTCTGATTCAGTAGGCGTACGGTGACGCTCAAGAATTTTGCTTTTTCACAGCAAAGGAAACCCTCAACAAAATGAAAAGGCAACCTACTGAATGGGAGAAAATATTTGCAAATCATAGCTCTGATAAGGGTTAAATATCTAAAATGTATAAAAAGTTCATAGAACTCAGTAGCAAAGAACACAATCTGATTTTTTAAAATGGGCAGAGGATCTGACTAGACATTGTTCCAATGAAGACAAGTAGCCAACAGATTAATGAAAAGATATTCGACATCACTAATTATCAGAGAAATCAAAACTACAATGAGGTATCACTTCACTCATCTTAGAATGGCTATTATAAAAAAGACAAGAAATAACAAGTGTTGGCAAAGATGTGGAGGAAAGGGAACACTTGTGGACTGTTGATGGGAATGCAAATGGGTGAGGCAACTGTGGAAAACAGTGTGGAGGTTCCTCAAAAAAATTAAAACTAGAACTACTATATGATCCAGCATTCCACTTCTGCGAATTTACCCAAAGAAAATGAAAACACTAATTTGAATAGATATATGTACCCCCATGTTCATTGCAGTATTGTTTAAAACATCTAAGATGGACCCCGGGAAACAAACTGAGAGTTTCAGAGGAGGGGAGTGGGGGGATGGGTTAGCCCGGTGGTGGGTATTAAGGAGGGCACGTATTGCATGGAGCACTGGGTGTTATACGCAAACAATGAATCATGGAACGCTACATCAAAAACTAATGATGTACTGTATGGTGACTAACATAACATAATAAAAAATTAAAAAATTTAAAAATAAAACATCTAAGACATGGAAACAACCTAAATGTCCATAGATGACTAAACAGATAAAGATGATGTGAGAGATTAGATGTGAGAGATGGATAGATAGATAGATAGATAGATAGATAGATAGATAGATAGATAGAATTTCATATATATGAAATTTCATATATATTATATATATATAAAGGAATATTATTCAGTCTTAAAGAAGAATGAAATCTTGCCTATTTCGACAACATGGCTGGATCTTGAAGACATTATGCTAAGTGAAATAAGTCATACAGATAAAGATAAATATCATATGATCTCACTTGTGTGTGAAATCTAAAAACAAACAAAGCAAGCTGATGGATATAGAGAACAGATGGTGGTTCGTGAGGCAGTGCATTTAGGGTACATGAAATGAGTTAAGGGGATCAAAAGGTATGAATTTCCAGCTTTAAAATGAGTAAGTCATGGGGATGCAATGTACAGCATGGTGACTACAGTTAACAGGACTGTATTGTATATATGAAAATAGCTAGAAGAGTGGATCTTGCAAGTTCTCATCACAAGAGAAAAAATTTGTAACTATATGGTGATGGATGTAACTGGACTTCTTATGGTGATCATTTTGCGATATACATAAATATTGAATTTTTTAAAAAAGGAATTTCCACTTCTAACAGCTCCCACAAAGTGTTAATACTTGTGGTTGAGGACCACACTTTGAGAACCGTTGGTGTAAGCTACGTATAAACAGGCAGATTCTAGAAGAGATGACACTTCTAGGACTTCACTAAAATAAAACCAAAAACAAACAATGAAAAAAACTAGGAATGAACTAAGTCCTTTTCCTTCATCATCATACTTTTTTTTTTAAAAAAGATTTTGTTTATTTATTTGACAGAGAGACAGCCAGCGAGAGAGGGAACACAAGCAGGGGGAGTGGGAGAGGAAGAAGCAGGCTCCTAGTAGAGGAGCCTGATGTGGGGCTCGATCCCAGAACGCTGGGATCACGCCCTGAGCCGAAGGCAGATGCTTAACGACTGTGCCACCCAGGCGCCCCCATCATACTTGGTTTTAACCTAGCCTTGGTCTCAAGGGACTGAAAATTTTGTTTGCTTGTTTGTCTTCCTCAGAGCTATGTTTTTGTGGGCAAAGTTTAGCATTGGCAAGGACCCAGTTTCAGCTGATGCTATTTGTGCCTTCCATTGCCTCCCAGCCCCTGGGGTCATGGCATACCCCTCCTCTCACAGAAGCACAGAGGAAGCGGGAACTGTGCGGCAGCATTGCCCATGTGTGTGTGACCATGAGAACAGCAATCCCACTTTTAGTTCTGAAATTATTTTACGTGGCCAAGTAAGCACCATAATTCTATCATTTTCCACAGACGTTTCTTAAATTCCTCCTCTACTTTGATAATTCTGTAAATTATAATGGGTGCACAGATGAATGTGGGGGTCTTTGAATAACTTCCACTTGTACCGCTTGACTATTAAAAACAATTTTTGCACGTATTATCAGACGTGATCCTCAAAACATCCCTGTGAGGTAAGGATCAAATGTAAGTACTTACTAGGATTTGTGTGTCTTGATTTAGTTTCATCAAATAGACTCTAAGACAAGGATTTGAATACAAATAATTTATTTGGAAAGTCATCCAGAAAGTACTGTGAGGGAGTGGAAATGTGAGACAGAGACAGGAGGAAAGCCAATAAATTAAAAGCGCATAAATGAACAGCCTTGCAATAAAATCCACAATCTATGCATTAATTGGTCAAGGAAAGATGATAATATTTTACCAGCAAGGAGCTATCTGTGTGCTGTACTGCATTTTTTTAAAACCATGACAAAGATTTTTCACATTGCTTAAATGCCCCAATAATATTACTTTTGAAAATTAACGATAGTTTCCCCTGCCAATTTTTGCATCAAAGCTGCCCAAGCTGCTCCTACTTTGGAATTTTAAACAAAATCTAATTAAATCAACAAAGTTCGCTGGATGGGGTTAGGCTGTTTCCTGAGTGCACATGACTCTGCCGCTCTGCCTGGAAGAGCGGTCAGCCTTGTTTTCAGCTGACTTCTTCTTCTGGCTGGCCCTTGATCACTCTTAATGATCCCCAGCTGTACCAGTTCCCTGCCTGCTTTAACCCCAATTGGCCTGGCCTCACATCTCTGCAGCGTCTGGAGGACAAATGAAGCCAAGCTGACCAGCACCTCCTTAATGTAGTCCCAGATAATAGGTGGTAATAGACATGTAAATCATTCCTTTTGTTCTTCTATACGTGCTATGAAAATTAATATGTGCATTTAAAAAGCAGGAATAAAAGATAATAATGCGGTGTGCCTGTCAATCTGGTTGCTACTATATCCGTGTTCCCCACCCCTCTCACCCACTTCGTTATTTTAAAGATGTTTACAAACCTGCCGGCACAGCGCAGAGGCTGTGGCTGAAAGGCCGGAGAAATTCGTTTGGAGGTGGCCACAGATGTGCTATGGCCCTAAGGCCTGAGTGTGCCCTCCTCTATATAACCTACCTATTTCTAAAATGGACCTTTTCCCCAGGATGCCTATTTAGGAACATCATAGACCATATTATTAGTAGACTGTATTAGTTTATTTTAAAGTAAAGATTAGGAAATTATCCCAAAATCAAGTGTTCGACATGAAGATTGGCAGGGGTAAGTTTGTCGTCCTCGGCTCTTTTTGAGAAAGGAGTCCGGGTCATTTTGAGAAAGGAGTCGGGGTCCTCCATCCCATACGCAGACATAACAGATGTAAACTTAGCTGAAGGCTGGGAGGTTATATGGCGCCCAGAAACTATTATTAATGAATCATCAGTCAAAACGCACACGGACACACCTTGAACGTTTTATGTCCCAAGTCATGTCAATCAAATGTCTAACTTTGTTCAAATTATTAGTGTATACTTCCACAGTCTCCAGTCTCCTAATTCTCATTAGGAATTGTCGTTGTTGTTGGCTTATTTTATTTTTATATTTTTAATCTTTGTTGTTGTCGTTATTTGTAAGATCCAATTCTTTTTCTGGAAGCAGCCACAAGACAAAGGAAATAGACATCCCTGGCCACTCTCCTTGGCTCAGGAGAGGGTTTTGAATCGCTAGCAGCTTTGTGAGTACTACAATCATCAGCCACAAAACCAGCTTCTTCGTGATTCGTGTTAGACACATCGTTAGAATATATTAATGGAAAAAGAAGAAACCACAAACTTGAGAAGAAATGTTATAAATGTTGGCCAGCTGAACATACAAAAAAAGTATCATCCATTAATTTTCCTAAGAACTTTTATCGCCGTGGACAATGGTAATAAATAAGCAAAACTTTATTTTGAAAATGTACCTGACAGCTTTTACTTTTCTTTAGACAATTGAAGATAGATTCCTTGCAAAATTGAAGATACATTTGTGTTTGTTAAATTAAACTTTCACTAATATTTATGCTTTTATTCTACAGGGAACCAGCTGGCTTGCGTATATACGCACATATACACATTTCCATGTTGATATGTCCGGCGTATATGCGTCTCTGTGATGGCGGTGTATTCTGAGAAGTGGGTAGGTATACACGTAAACATATGTAGTATACAACTACATTACACTAGTTAGGACTGAGTTCCAAAGTGTTACCTGTTCATAGTCTGAAAATATTTTAGAGATAATCACTCTTTGAACAATGTTTCCAACTCCATATACACTGGTTTTATAATTTTTTTGTGAATTTATTTTTGGTATTTTGAGTTGTGTGAGAGAAATACAGAACTATTAAATAATGTTATTCAATAGGAGTTAATCGCCCTGCTCCCTTTTCTATGGAAGCCAGTTTTTTATTTCATGTACTTATGCTCCCAACTCAGTTCTGTACTTTGATATTTATGCCACAAAACTCCTCTGAGAATCGAACCAAAAAGCACCGAGAATGTAATTCAGCTTGAAGTTTCTACATAGCTGGCTGCCAGAAAATCAGCCTGTAATCATATGCTTATGATATCGCAGTTGGCTTCTTGGTGAAAGGCTTTCCTGTCAGCACTAATTTCTACCACTGAGGAAGAATGGGGGCTTTTTTGTTTGCGTGTGTGTGTGTGTGTGTGTGTGTGTGTGTGTGTGGTGTGGTTAGTACCATGAGGTGCTTTGCCCCAGCCCCCGAGATTATATATCTCTGTCCACTTAAATCGAGTGTATTACGTAACGCACTTTAAAACTAAAATGCAAAACACTATGTAAATGCAAACTTTATTCACCCTCCATAAGCTGATGAAGGCCAACGTCTGCATCTGCCTTACTGAAAGGATTCCTGCAGCAAATGGTTCAGGGAGTGCTCTTCATTCAGGTCTGCTGGGGATAATGTGTCCTAAGTAAATACCCACAAGGCCTTCCTTCTACTAAGTTCACCACCTGAATTATCCTCTCTCTGTGAAGGATTAATTTTCTAAATGCCTATGAATTTCAAACTAGAAATTGCATGGTACAAATTAATAAAGAGTTTAGCTGTAGGGCAATCAGTGGCACTTTTTCTAATCAAACACAGTATACCCACTGTACTCTTTTAAGATTCTAATAGTTCACCAAATATATTCGAAGCGACATGGGCATGTCATCACACAAATAGCCTTATTAGAAAAACAATTCCCAAATTAATAAAATCTGAGACTATCATTGCCAGAATGTAAGGAGCATTTGATGCATGAGAACCAGCAGTGTCTCTGCGGAAAGCATAAGGTAAACTGACCACTTCCATCCTGAATGCGCTGGTGTTGGGGATGCTCTGAGATCACTGCCTTCACTTTTGCTTTGAGTTTAAAACTTACCTTAAATTACATCCTTAGCTATTCATGAAGAATAACATGTTTGCTTCAGCCTCTTCTCTTTTCTTTCATCTGCCTCTTCTTTCCTCCTCCTCCATTTCTTTCTCTTGTACAACCTCGGATGCAAAGAAACAAGTTAAACCCTCAGCTCATGATACCTCGTCCTGTCCCATTTCTTCAAGGTCAATTGCTGTTTTATTTTGCTTTTACTTTTTTTCTCCATTGTCTTCATTTTTCTTTCCCCTTTCCTCTTCCAACTAGGTACACATTCTCATTAAAAGTGAACTTGTTGTGGAGTGCCTGGGTTGCTGAGTTGGTTAAGCACCCAACTCTTGGTTTTGGCATAGGTTGTGATCTTGGGGTCGTGAGATCTAACCCTGTATTGGGCTCCATGCTCAGTGGGGAGTCTGCTTGAAGATTCTCTCCTGCTCTCCCCCCCACACACACTCAAGTAAATAAATAAATCTTTTTTAAAAAGTGAATTTGTAGGGGTGCCTGGGTGGTGCAGTCGTTAAGCGTCTGCCTTCGGCCCAGGGCGTGATCCCAGAGTCCTGGGATCGAGCCCCACATCAGGCTCCTCCACTGGGAGCCTGCTTCTTCCTCTCCCACTCCCCCTGCTTGTGTTCCTTCTCTCGCTGGCTGCATCTCTCTGTGTCAAATAAATAAATAAAATATTAAAAAAAAAGTGAATTTGTAAGATATGTAAGAATACTTAAAAAGATCTGTAGATGTATATTGGGATTTTTACTTTTATGTCATACCTATTCTACTATTGTACTTGCTTTTTCTTTTCTGAGTTTTGTCTCTTTGTTTATTTTACTGTTCTCACTCAACAATAAGTTTTAAGATTTACTCTTCCTCTATGTACTTCTAGTTTATTGCTTCTGACTGTCCACACATTTACTTACCCATCTCCTTGGGTACCCATACTGATGGACCCATAGATTGCTTCCACACATGCACACGTGCACAGGCACACACACACGCAATGTTGAAGTAAGCATCCTTTTACGTACCCTATTATGAACCTAAGCAAGAGTTCCTCTGGAGGGCATGCATACTCGGGGAGAGAACTGTAGAGTCATGCAGTAGAGTTTGCACATTTAACTTCACTGAGTACTGTAACCTATTACTCAGGTAGATTTTGTTATTTTAATTTGCATTTCTCTCTTTACCAGTAGTAATGCTCTACTTGTTCATTTTCTAGTTTTCTTTCTCTTTTAATTTTACTGAAGTTCTTTAATTGATATAAACTACAGCCCTGTTTTGTATATTTAGAGTGTGTATAAGAAATCCTTGTGCACTTTAATGTCACGATATTATTGACATTCACATAGAAGTTTCAAGATTGACATGCCTGGCTCATATTGTTTTAATATTCTTACTTTTAGACTTATTTATATATATTATTGGGTCTGCAGCTATTACAAGTTTTTGCATTTGGAGGCTTCCATTCCAGCAGTGATTGCTTTTTAAAATTTATTAACACCTGAAAAATGTAAATACTTATAGGCAAAGGTTTAGTATATTAGAAAATGAAAGCCAGTGAAGTGGTTATAGTTCTAAACTCTATAAAATATCTTCCTTCATGTTGTTGGTTTTCTGTTTACGTTTTTCAAAACTAAATATTTCTGAATTTATATATAAATGTATTTATATATAAAACCTGAGATTAGGTCTTAAAGGCTGAGAGGAAGTAGATGTTGAAAATAAGCACAGTTTTATTAAATGATTTTATAAATAATTGGAAAGAAAATTTCTTTTTTTGACTCTTGCAATTTCTTTCATAATGTATGAGAATTTCCTGGGTTTATAGATTTTTTTAGCTCTTGATTTGAGAAATTTTGTGTTCTTAATAATCTTAATTAAAACTCAAAATCCATACAGAAAGGCTAGAAGAACAGGATTTATGAGAGTTAATTCTGAGTGTTCGATCCACTCTTTCATTACCCTGGGTATAGTGGGATGGCAGAACATAATTAGTAAGGGGAGAGAACCCCAAACGAAAAATCTCATTAAACCTTGCCATGAAGGGTGGAGGAGAGTGTGGAGAACATGCGAACATAGAACAACAGGAATCCTGGGTGAGGAAGATGCTGACTCAGTCTTGAGCGGACGGACATGCACTTTGAGGGATTTTCCCACCCATGCATATAGATTTGCTTTGATCCTTCCAAACTCCAGCACATGGACCTCTCTCGTGACAAGTAACGTACATGTGCAAGAGAGTTATTTGTGTTGAAGGGTGTGATCCATAACCCTTGAATACAACAAAGCGAACGATTGCACACAGTAGTGAACTCATGACCTTAGATTCATTAGCTGAGTGTTCGTACCAGTTGCACAACCAGCCATGGATATAGACAGGAAATGTGTCCTGCTGAACTTCAGTGCCACTTCACAGTCAAAACTCAACTCTAGAAATTAGCCAGACAATCTATATACTAAAGAGCATGAAAGAGGTTTTGCAGTGTAAGAAATTAGGGTCTGATTATTCTCAAAGATTTCAGTTCATGAAAATGACGCTGACTAGTAGCAGATTCAACTCTCAGAATATAACATAATTTGTGGTTTGTGAGTCCTTATTTTATTTAAATTTATTGTGTAATTTCTGATTTAGTGTTATTCATGAATCATGAATGAAAACTCATCAAGAGAAGAAATTTTATTAAGAACAGAAAAACTGTTCATGGGTAGTTTTGTTTACAACTCTGAAGTGTGTCTTAAACTATTAAGAAAAAAATCAATGTAAAAATATTATTTATTATGACATTTTACACATAAATATTACATAGTTTTATTTAATTGAAAATAAAACATATTTGTCAAAATGTAAAATACTATCAATTATCAATATCATCTATTCTTATAAATAAATTGAACTTAATTACATTATAAAAGTAAATCACAATAAAATATGTATAAAACCAACTGTTGAGCAACATCAGAATATCTTCTATAAGAGAATAAGGTAATACGAGAATGAATAAACTACATTTTATAGTTACTTAGAGAACAGTGTTATTTGGAAATCAGGATATATTATAGGATATACTTTTCAAACTTTCAAAGGAAAAATTGGCATCTTGACAAATGGAAATGAAAATTTGAAGGCTCTTGAGAGATCTTTCAACATATTATTATGTCTCCATTAACTGGAATGTAAAGAAAATGAGTAATTCTGATTCAGACCTAAATCTGGTTGAAATATATTAAGTAAACATTGAGATAAGACAAAAATAGTCAAATACTGGAGATTTCATATGGTTCAATGTAACAGTTTTGCCTTTGATTTTTGTTGGCTGTTGGTCACTTTCCTGTTACATAAGCATAACTTCTTAATTAAGAAAACTTGTTTCCTTTTCATGTCTCTTTCTTTAAAAATCAAATATAAAAGAGTAGTTCCCAGTTAGTGAAGGTGTGTGAATCAACTGATTCTAATCTAGGTAGAAACTACAGATAGGCTTTTAGACATTTTTGATATTATATAAAAGATATAGAGAGTTCGGTATTGGTATTTGATTTGAAATTTTTTTACTCAGTTATCTTAAAAGTTTGAATCTAAAGATCTTCCAAACTTATCTGGAATATTAGGAGTTCTAATTCTTGGTATCAAATTTAAAGGTAGCTTTACATATAACACAGTTGATAGCTGTATAAAAATATGTTATTATTTTATTTGTGTACACATAACTGATTAAGATACAGAAGTTTATAGAGAGAGTATATGAGACAAGGTTGTTGGCCAAGCAACGTGAACCCATGAAGATGGAAAAAATAAGAGTAACCCGTTTTCAAAATGGGATGGTTTGCATTATATTTAGTACTGTTCTCTTTCAAATGCTTTTTTGTTTATTTGTTGCTTTTGAGGCTTGGAGGTTTGAGGCAAACCTCCTGATCATGAAGTAGAGGTGTGAAAATTCAGATAGCAGTTAATTAGCTTAGTTAGAATGTTAACACGAACATAATGGATTTTCAGCTTCTTCTCTTTTTTATCCTCTGACTTCAGGCAATTATACACCAGCACTTCTTGAACAAGTTATTGTACATAATTTCAGAAAATAGACTGCTTGCACACTTAAGCCCAATCTAATTAATTCAATTTATTGAAATTGTTTATTCATCTTAAATCCAATTGAGTCTTCTATGACCATCATTGAGCTCACTCATGTAGTGTTATCTTTGATGTTGAAGTAAGTCACCTTTTTTCTTTTCATTGGCTCCAGAGGAAATTTTATATACTAAGCAATTTATAATTTAAAAACACTAACTTTACAAAGGAGAGATTCTGTTTATTGATTCTTATCTGCGTGGGTCTGAGAAATAAGCCATATCTGGGTCTTGCATTTTATATGAGCATTTTAAACTTTGTTTTGACTTTATATAATTTACCTTTTATTTTTCTAACACATTGGGAAAATCCAAAAATGGGACCTGAGTAAAGCAACCTAAATTTTCAAAAAAATAATACCGTAGGATAAGGATGGGAACTTTAAGAAGTGGTTTTATTTTCTTATATAATGAGAATATGTATGGAAACTTTCCTTATTCAGCATAAGGGACTCTCTTGTTTTCAAGAATAATAACTCTAATCCTAACTTTTCCTTTGTGTTTCTGAATTACAAAATACTGCTCCACTCAAACCTTTTTGCATCCAAAGGGTTATTGTTATAACCTAGTCCTAGGGTTGGGTACGAAAGAGATGCCCCAAGATCTCAATTTGAGGGAGTCTAAGATTTCTGCAACATTCAGGTTTGACAGCATTCATTTATTCAACTTTTTAAATAATTACCTAAACTTTTTAGAATTTGGTTTTGGAAAATAGAAATCACCTAATATATCCCTCATACTATATAAATGAATAATAATAATAATAAAAGATATCATCATCCTACTGGGGGAAATGGGCATAACATTTCAGTAAAGACACAAGTATGATAATCTGGCTGTACTACCACTGTCACATACCTGAAAAAAGCACATCATCCTTTAGTTCTTGTGGTGATTGTATCAATAAACTAGAAACAACTAAAAATCTAGCCAGCCAAAGACGAAAAATATAGCTATCCACAACTGAAGACATTTACTGCTTTATGAAGGGGTAACTTTTTCTTGCCTTGAATCCTCAAGAAATCCTAGAATATTTCCAAAACAGACAATAAGTATAGCTTACCCTGGATGGCCCCACTTTTTAACATAATATAAATGACCATAGTCATCAAAAGGAACTTGGATGAAAGGAAAACAAATTATTCTCATGTATTCTCAGGGTTCTCCGGAAAGTATTTTATAACATGATCAGAGTTCCTGAATGAATCCCATTTCTCACTTGGAAAAGAAATGAGGACCTGAGTTAGGAAGAAAGCAGAAGAATTGGAAAGGGAGAAAATGTGTGTAAGAAACGTTGCAAAGAAACTACAGGATTTGGTGATTTACCAAGGAACATGTAGGAGATGACAAAAAAGGACATAGTAGAGACCCTCCTACTCAAGCGTGCTTACAACCTTTTACTGCTTTCCCTTCCCCTTTTGGTACCAAGCAGCTAAACGCAGGTTAAACTTAAACTTTTGTCTGATGATGTTCAATGTTGTTTCCACTGATTTTTTTTAAAGTCTACAAATTTTTATTTAATGTTTGTTGAATTTGGAATATAATGCTAACACCAGGTAAAGAGGTCCAGCAGGCAGGACTGAAGCTCAGGAGACAGCGTGTGGTCACCTACTAGGTAGAGTTATGAGGGGACAGATGTAACAAGACATTCAATAGATGTGGTGCCTAAGTTCATCATCACTTTTAGGGCTGTTAGTTATCTATTTCAAGGCTTCTCCTTGGATCAATTTCATGCCAGAGACAAACATATTACTGAAATTTTTTTTTTTAATGTTTGGGGGTTTTTTTAAGGAAAAATAAAGTATCCCTAAATACTTGAGTTATATGAATACCTCTGTCCATAGTCCTATTCTCAAAAGCCAGGAAAGACACAATTTGGGAGAGTGTTGATAGTGACAAATTCAGTTATCTTGAAGACATATACAGGCTGCCCAGGTCTTGCAATCTATTCCCACATAGCATAATGCTGTCTACATTGACTGGGCCAGAAATACTTCATTTCACTGGATCACAATCTTATAAGACAGCCTTGTCATTTTAATTTGTCACTCTTTGTCTCCTATATCTCATTGAAGTCTCATCTCTTCAGCCAAGTGCCATAGGCTACTTTTTCCAGAAAAAAAAAAAATGCTATCACACTGAATAGAAAAAGGAAAGTCACTAAGAGAAAGTTTGTGTCTAAAGACACTACTATAGATTCCATTCCCACAGGCATAGCAGGTGGTATAAATACAATCTAAACTGAGACAGAAAAATGAATTGTTGCTTCTATTCCCTCTCTCCAGTGTCTCTCGGAATGTTATATCTGCTTCTTCTACACAGCTATTGATTTGGTATACCTTATCATCCACAGAGTAAAAAGGAAGGGGGCAAAGGAAATAGAGTATGGGAGGGTTAATGTCTGATGCATGGTCTGAGCCTGAAAACATAGAGCAATTTTGAATTAATAAGAACTGTAAGCCTATCTCCTTCAGAAAGCCTTCCTGCTGATTTAGAAAATATGTCCCATTTTTAGTAAAGCTCCACCCTGTATCAAGAAGTGATATACAGATATGAGACACTTTTATTATTATGTTTTGGCCCCTCTCTAATTTAATCTAAACATTTGTGACATCTAATACATACATTATAAATGTCATATGTAAACTAATGGTATATATTATTATTTTCATTTATTTAAAAAAGACTTTTTTGATTAATAGTAATACCCTCTTTCTTGTCACAACAAACACAGATGCTGGCTAAGGTTCCTATAACTCTTTGAAAGTATCACCTGATTTTATAACTGGAGAACGAGATTGAATGGTCTATATGTTTGACGTATATCCTTTACATAGCAATTCTTCCCTCGTGTTAGGCTTTATTTAAAGACACTTTACCTTTGTAAGACAAGGATTTCATTAATGTAAGACAAGTTTTTCATTTTTTTCCCTTCAGTGGAGAAGATGACCACGGAATTAGTACTTACTCCCCTGTCCCCCTGGGTTTTCTTGTTCTCTTCTTCCTTTGTGTGAGTCACTGCTTGGTCATATGCAGCAAAGACACAAGATTTCCAACTGTAGTAGAGACACCTGAGAAATTGGCAAGGCTGTTAAATCTGCTTGGCCTTCTAATTTAAGACTAAAAAAAAAATCTTCAAAACTAACCAAAACAAAACAAATAAAAAAGAAAAGCCTAATTTTACACTCTCTAGATAAATCACTTTGTGTCATGTCTTACTTTTCTCCATACTTCTTTAAAATAAAGCCTGAGGAATTCTTATATGGAGCTATAAAAGTGAATGAAGATTAATGTGAAATGAAATGGCTCAATGCTGTAGGAATGCTCATAACCATCTTCATAAAATATTAATGACAAATAAGCATATTTTTAAAAACTAAGGCATAATATTAGAATCATATATATTTAATTGTTCATCTGTCTTTCATGTAAGTGTTACTTGTTTTCAATTACTTGCTTTAGGGTCAAAAATCTTGTATGTTCTGCATGCCATTAGGTACAGGTAAGATACATAAAAAGAGTTTTTATGTGATTATCTGATATGAAAAGTAAAAGTATGTGCAATAAGTCAGAGAAAAAAAGGAGTGAACTAGAGCTGCATATTAAGGACTACAAAACAGGATTTAACTCTAGTCACACTTAAGACATGCAATGCATCTTTGATTTTAAGGCTTCCTCTTGCTTGCATCTAGACGGTCTCCCATTCCACAGCTCTGCATCTAACTGTCTCCAACATTGTTGACACCTCCTCTAATTTATGATGTTAGAATGCTGCATGAAAGAGTATGCAAAACACAAAATGAACAAATTTAGTCTTTAATAGACATGTGCACAGGTGGACATTCAACAAATGTTTCCTGATAAAGATAGCTATACATCTGTGTGTTCACCTGCTCAACAAACTACCAAAGCATCAGGAAACACGAGAGTGTGAACCATGTTTCTAAAAACGATGTCATCTATGAGCTGTCTAAGAATGTAGTTTGAAAAAGAACCCATAAAATTTGTTTTTTTAAGTTAAGTTTTACTGAACATATCTAGATTCACTTAGCTAGTGAATCTCTTCACTTGAAAAGAATAACAGAAGCTATGCTCATCACAAGACATAGGAAACAAAACAAACTGAATGAGTAGTCACCCAAATCCTGGATCAACACTTACCGTGCTGAGCATTGAGTAATGTATAGAATTGTCTTTGTTGCACCTGAAAACAATATAACAGCGTGTGTCAACTATACTTCAATAAGAAAGAAAGAAAGAAAGAAAGAAAGAAAGAAAGAAAGAAAGAAAGAAAGAAAGAAAGAAAGAGAAAGAAAGAAAAAGAAAGCAAGCAAAAGAGATAAGGAGGGAGAGAGGGAGGGGGGAAGGAAGGAAGAGAGGGAGGGTGGGAAGGTTGATTAGAGTTTTGGGGCTTTCAGGCTAAACAAAACAAACAAACAAAAATCCTGGATCTTACAAGTGTTGACTGAAGGGCATAGTCTTTTTCAATAGTTTATTTTACACTTGTTCAAATGAAATATGTACTGCACATTATATCAATGTTTATTTTTGAACAGATTTATTGAGATAAATAATTGGCACCCTTATAAATGTACAATTTAACAATGTTGGTAGATTATTTATAAAAATGTGAAAACATCACATAATCCAGTTTTAGAATATTTCCATCAACCCAGAAAGTTTCCTGTGCCCTTTCACAGTTAATCTCTGTTCTGACCTCCAAGTCCTAGGCAACCACTGATGTGATTTCTAACTCTAAATATGCCTTTTCTGGACATTTAGAATAACTGGATAATAATACAGAATCTTTTGCTTCTAACTCCTCTTACTGAGCATAATGTTTTAGACACCCATGCATCAGTCACTCCTTCCTTTTAGTTACTAAATAAAATTACCTTGATGTCTATACCACAATCTGTTTATCAATTTCCCAGCTAACGACTTGTGGATTTCTTCTACACTTTGAATATTCTGAATGATGTTGCTGTAATCATTTGCATACATGTCTTTGTGTGAGAATACGTTTTGATTTCTCTTAGATTCCTAGAAAAAGGACTTTTTGGTTCATACAGTAAGTTTATGTTTAATTTTCTATGAAATTGCAAAATTGTTCTCCAAAGTGCCTATAACATTTTGCATACCCACCAGCAATGCATAATGATTCCAATTTCTTTGCATTTTCACTGCCACTTCATATGGTTTGTCTCTTTGATTACTGCCATTTGAATGGATGTGTAGTGGTCTCTCATGATTCTGCTTTGCATTTCTCTAATGAATAACAATGTCGAGTATCTTTTGATATAGCAGAAGCCATTCATGTATTTTATTTGTTGTAAGCTCTCTTACTATATTTTTTCATTTTAAAAATTGGGTTGTATGTCTTCTTTTATTTGAGTCACTGGAGTCCTTTTGTAGTCTAGGTAAAATTTCTTTATCAGATATATGATTTACCAAGTTTTCTCCCAGTCTGGGCCATCAGATAAATCATTTTTTTTTCTTTATTGATCATACTTTTGGTGTCACATCTAGGAACTCTTTATCCACCCCAAGGTCATAAAGATGGTTCTCTTGTGTTTCTCCAGAAGTTTATAATTTTTACCCTTAGCATTTGGGTCTAAGGTCCAGTTTGAGTTATTTTGAGATAATAAGATAAAGTCTAATTGTTCTGTTTTTTACTTTTTTTTGCGTGTACACATCCAATTGTTGTAGCACCATTTTTTGAAACAGCTAACTCTTCCCCATTGACTTGTCTTTATTGAAAATCAATTGAACTTAGCTGTAAGAATACATTTGTGAACTCTCAGCTATGTTCCATTGATCTGTCTATCCTTATGCCAATACCACACTGTCCTGATTACTGTGGACTTAATACATTTTTAAACTAGGTATTGTATGTTTTCCAACAATTTTTTTTTCCTTTTAAAAATTGTTTTGACTGTCCCAGGTACTTTGATTTGCCATATGAATTTTAGAGTCAGCTTGACAATTTCTACCAAAAAGCTTGTTAATATGTAATAGGGATTGCAATAAACTTAAAGATCAATTTGAAGAGAGTTGTCATCTTGACAGCATTGAAATTTTAATCCATGAACATGGACTACCTTTCTATTTATATGGATCTCCTTTAATTTCTCTCAGTGATGTTTTATAATTCTAATATGTAAGTCTTAAACATTTTTATCAAATTTATTCCTATTTTGTACTTCTTGATGCTATTATGAATGAAAATGTCTTTTTAATTTCATTTTCAGATTTTCCCTTGCTAATACATATATATATTTCTCCCTTAATTGTTGCGATCATGTGATTTTATTTTTTGTAGCTTGCTAATATAGGACATTTCATTGATGGTTTTGAATATTGAACCAGTTTTGCATCACTGAAATAAACCCCACTTGGTTGTGGGGGTTTATTTACTTTAACTTTTTATCTTGGATTATTGTAGATTTACATGCCATTGTAAAAAATAATACAAAAAGATTCCTTTTACTCTTTGTGCAATCTTCACTGATAATAACATCTTACAAAACTACGTTACAATATCACGATTAGAATATTGCCATTGAGGGGCACCTGGGTTGCTCAGTTGGTTGAGCATCTGGCTCAGTTTCAGCTCAGGTCATGGTCTCATGAATTGTGAGATGGAGCCCCCTATCGGGCTCTGAACTCACTGGGGAGTCAGCTTGAATATTCTCTCCCTCTGCCCCTCCCCGACTTGTGCACATGCATATGCTCTCTCCCTCTCTTTCTCTGAAATAAATAAATAAATCTTTTTTAAAAAAGAATACTGTCATTGATACAATCCATGTATCTTATTCAGATTTCCCCAATTTTGTTTGCACTCATTTGTGTGTGTTTGTACGTGTGTGTATTTAGTGTTACACAGTTTCACTTTGTATTTCAAGCACCACAGTCAAGATACAGAACAGTTTCATCACCATAAGAATCCTTTGTGTTATGCTTTTATAAATACACCCAGTTCTCTCCTACCCCTTCATCATGCCCTAAACTTTGAACTTTGGCAACCATGAATCTGTTCTTCATTCCTAAAATTTTGTTATATAAATGCAGTCATATACTATGTAACTTTTTGGGATTTTTTTTTATCTCAGCATTATTTCCCAGAGATTCATCTCTGCTATGTATCTGTAGTTCATTCTTTTTTAGAGCCAAGTAGTATTTTATGGTGTGTACCTATCCCAGTTTGTTTATCCATTCACCCATTTGATAATCTCCTCACTTGGCCACAGTTAAAAACTTCGTCTATTTTAACCAAACTTGGGTAAAGTTACACACACACACACACACATGCACAGGTAAAGAAGAAGATGAATACAGTTTTATGTACCCCACAGGAATTTTTCTGCTAATATTCCAACTTCTAAAAATCTGATCTTCTATCTGTTTGCTGGGATTTTTAGTACAATATATTTCTTCATGCACACTCTTTAAGGCTGATGTAAGTTTTGAGAAAGTCTGAGCTATTCATGTATTACCAAACATTTCAATAGATTTGTTTTAAAAAATTAGTCTACTCAACTAGCTGATCTAATAACTTTCTTTGGGTGGTTTCCTTTAGTGTGGACAAAATCAATGATAAACAATAAACACTGTTCACATGGAACCCATCATGACTTCTTTTTAACAGACTTGAATAACCACTGGAAAACTATTTTTGGTTAAGCCTATTTTTATTTCTTGCTGCTTATCCATTTCGTAAAATGAACTTTTACTTTATCATGTCATTTACTTTTCCCTTGTAACTTGGTTTTTATAGCAGCATAATAGTCCACCTTATGGAGTTGCCATATTCTACTTAACCAATTCTCTACAGATATTCTCAGGTTATTTACAGTTTTGCTATTAGAAATACTATGGTGATTAAAAGCACGTACATTCTTTTTTGTATATATTTCAATGTTTTTTAGGATAATTTCTAAGAAATAAATTAATGGACACAGGTTAAACACATTTTTTCCGGCTTTTGTTACATATTGCCAAATTGCCTTCCAAACAGGATGTATTAATTTTCATCCTAAAATCTATAAACAAAGAGTGCCCATTTTCCTAGACTATCATTTACATTGGATGTTAATTGGGAATTTTTGAAGGGTAATTCTATTTTTCACATCTCCATAGTTGGCATTTTTATAAAATAACAAATAATGCTAAAACATTATTGATAGTGCCTGTTAAAAAATGCATAAATACTCAAAAAGAGAACATATAAAAGCCCTGGACATCTGCATGCTATAATATGTATGATATTAAGTGCTTAACCATTTATTTGTCCATTTATAAAACATGTTGTAGTAGGATTAAACTGTATCCCAAAAGAGACATTAACTTGTATTATACTGAAGTATTTATTATTGTAGCATATGTAACAGATAATATTTGTTTACATTTTTAATTACTTACATTTTCAGCCAAGAAAATCTCTGAGGATAATGCTTCATTTACAAGAGTGTCCTGGCAAAAGACAACATAATGTAATCACATATTACCAACAATTCCATGACAGCGATGCAGTGGTTTTAAAATGACTTCCAAATAAAAGCTTAATTATAGCAAGCTATAAAAAAATTAAACAGAAGATACAATAATGGCACTAAAATTAAATTAAGGAAAAATCACACAGTACATAAAGATGTGAATAGAAATGAAGATAGTGAAACTAAATACCTGGCATATTGTCCATTATGTTCTGGAATCCCATTGTTCAAGTCTAATTGCTCTTTCCTCAGAACTCACAATGCTGGATACAAATGAGCCATAGGGCTATACTCAGTAATCAGAATTGATGCAATATATGGAGGAAATAAGGTACTTTTTATTAAAAGTCATTTCTACTTTTTCTATTCTACTGAGATCGGTGGCAGGAGGGGAAGTTGGAAGCTGGGGGAGCAGGATTACATTATTGTGAAGGACAGGAACCACATCATCTTATCCATTTTTTTAATTAAAAAAATGCATTGCATTCAGGATTGGGGGGATGGGTGAAAGAGGTGAAGGGGATTAAGAGTACACTTGTCATAATGAGCACTGAGTGATGTAATAGAATTGTTGAATCACTATGTTGTACACCTGAAATTAATATAACACTGCATGTTAACTGTACTGGAATTAAAATTTTTTAAGAAATAAATAAAATAAATTTTAAAAACGCATTGCATTCAGTAAGTAGGCTGAAAATATCTAAATTGCAACCATTCTTATTGGTTTAGGACATATTTTTACTGACTGTTTTAATATATCTGTATCTGGTACCTCATATCTAAAATTTTAAGTAAAGTGAGAGAACCATAGTGAAAATTTCAACTCATAAGAATTTGGTAAAATACAATCAGGAATATATAAGAGAAGAAACCACAAATCTATATCATTATGTTAGTGGCTAAAGCTTTTTTTTCCCCCTAACATGCATGATGTATTTCTGATTTATGAATTGCAGAAAACTAGTATAGTTTATATAGTTTATCTCTTCACAAAGATGTAAAAAATGTGAAAGAAAACAAACTTTGTTATTCATATTGGATTCAACCATCCTCTAATATATCAGATATGAACTGATCTGACTGCACTTTATGAGCTCACTCTTCATATGGTACACACCTTCCAATGAAGTCACTAAAGATATTTTAATAGCATCTCTAAAGTGGTAGAAGGTGGTTTGGGATAATGTGAGAGAAACTATAAAAGAGGAAATTGTGTTGTGGTACAAGAGGATTCAAGTAAGCGTTTCGATCTGGCCAGATGCATTTGGAGGATATAATCAAAATGCAAACACCAAAAGGAGAGCCATACTTTCTTTAGGAAATTATTTGGATATATTCTCTTTTCAAAATGCTCAGTGGTATATCATTTTTCTTCAACTGATTGATGACAAAGAGCCAGCATGATTATCTGAGTAAAATAAAAGGATGAAGTACAAATGACTTCCTTGAGGTCTTTTGTTTTAGTGAGATCAGAACTAGAATAAACATTTTATTTTATTTTAATACACGATGTCATAAATATGTGTTTCATAGATTTCCCTAGGATCTGTGAGGACCCACTTGGAATGCCACAGTCTCTAGAAATATTATTTTAGGCTGAAGACATCTGGGATTCAACAGATGTAGAGAGAAATCTTCTCAGAGCTTCTCCCACCTGACAAAAAGCAGAAACTTCTGAGAAAACAGGACTGCCATAATTTGCCTTTTTGAGGTGGATTCTATTCCCTGAGGACAGACCAGGAGTAAATCTACCATAAATTCTCTTACCTGGAGAGTTCTATGGCCCAGAGGAAGACACAAAGACCACCCATACCTGTATAGAAAACATCATCACAACTTTTCTTATCTCTCATCAGTTCTCCTAACAAAAAACAAAACAGAACAAAAACAAAAAACTTTCGTCTTTCCCAAAGAAACCATTTTTTCTTCCCACTGGAGTCTTTCCTCTTCTTCTCTTTCCTCTACTATGGTATCTAAGTCCCAAATGCTAACCACCCCTTTGAGTTACTCATCACTGAGCATTCCTACATATGTATATGTGCTGTGTTCATAAATAAACCATTTCTTCTTTTAATCTGTCTTTTATCAGTTTAATTTACAACCCCCAGTTACTGAACATAAAAGGGTAGAAGAAAAGTTTTTCCTCCCCCACTGGCACTTATTAAAATTCACTTTCCTGTTACCTAAAATAGGTCTGTTAAACTGGAATCTCTAAGAAAGAATTCTGAGAATAAACATTTTAAACAAAAAGCCTGATGATTTTTATCAGGAAGTTATGGCAACTTTGCACTGTGAACCTACTGTCAAGGACCAATGGTTTGACCCTAAAGGGAAGTAAGCTGAGACTCAAAGTGTGTAGGGAAAAAAAAAATTATACCTTTTATTACTAGTAAGATCTTCATCTTTAACTCAGTCTACAAGTCAAATTCTACAAATTTTGTCTGTCCTGACTTAATTTGTTCTGCCTATACAAACGGATCTAACAAGAAGACCACTTTCAATTTCTTCCCACTTTATCAATACTATCATCATTTATTGAGTACACACTATGTATTATGTAACATTAGGTATTAAACTCATTTAATAATTTAACAACCCTATACGGTAGGAAAATTATTAACCCCATAAGGAGATATAAGTACGTGAAGTAATTTTCCCAAGATTACAACACTAATAAGTGCCCAAAGAATAATTTTTTTTCAAAAGATTTTATTTATTTATTTGACAGAGATAGAGACAGCCAGCGAGAGAGGGAACACAAGCAGGGGGAGTGGGAGAGGAAGAAGCAGGCTCACAGTGGAGGAGCCTGACGTGGGGCTCGATCCCGTAACGCCGGGATCACGCCCTGAGCCGAAGGCAGACGCTTAACTGCTGTGCCACCCAGGCGCCCCCCAAAGAATAATTTTGAACCAAAAAGGAATGACACCAGAGACATGCCTCTGCTTAAAATGATAACATTCTATGCACCCAAATAGCAAAAATTTTGTGGAGAAAAAAATGTAGTTTAATTTCTCATAATAAGGAGCTAAAAATGTGCAAAGAAATATTTTCCAGCAGAGAAAAAAAAAGTTTGATAAAATAGTTAAAGAAGGAGGAGGAGTAGAGGGAAGAAGAGGAGGAGGAGAAGATGGCTAAGATAATGGAAAAATAAAAGATTTCCTAAGAAGCCAGAAACCATAAGAAGCCATTCTACAGTAGTAAGGAAGCCTTGAAACCTTTTGCCTCGAGAGCATTTGCTGACAAGTCCAGCCAAAGGTGCCGTCTTGGGAAAGCAGGACAGGACAAATATAAGACCAAAGGTAGTTGGATATCAGATACTATCCTCAAATTATAAAGCCTTCTATAAGAGACCTAAGACACAACCTATGACTTAAGAGAACACTTACCTGTTTGAGCTTTCCTTCTCAGTAAATTTAGAGAAAATTTGGGGTTACATTTCCCCCCAAATCCCTAATTATCCTTCTACATTTATAAGGTTTAGGAACTAGAATTCAAATTCCTATTTGCCACCCCCCCCCCCAAATCCCAAGCCAAATGTTTAGTTTAAAATGTTACTCCGTAAGGGGCGCCTGGGTGGCTCAGTCATTAAGCACTTGCCTTCGAGTGCCACGGAGTGATCCCGGCGTTCTGGGATCGAGCTCCTCCGCTGGGAGCCTGCTTCTTCTTCTCCCGCTCCACCTGCTGTGTTCCCTCTCTCACTGGCTATCTCTCTCTCTGTCAAGTGAATAAATAAAATCTTTAAAATAACATAAAATAAAATGTTACTCAGTGAATAATTCCCTCTACCTCCTAGGAGAAGCATGTACAAATTTTCCACGGGAGGTCTGTCATTAACCCAGTCCTCAAAGAATTCCCACAGATAAATATTATAGATACATTGTCTGATAACCAAAAAGGTCACTAAGAAATGTAGAAAGAAGCCATTCAAAATGAGTAGAAGCAGAAACAACAACCAAACCCCCCCTCAGAATCAAACTCGCAAAGACTGCAGGTATTTGAACTAATAGATGCAGGATATAAAAGACAAATATTTAACGTTTTTAAAAAGAAAGCATAGAATTATTTAAGTGATGAGGAATAGAGACTGGGAAATTTGAAAAAGCATAAAGTAGAATATCTGGAAATAACTATAATTAGAAGTTCATAAAATAACTAAAAAGAACATTTAGACAAATCTAAAGGACAAATCATTAAATTGGTTGATAATAAAAGAAGCCAGGGATTACACAAACTACCCAGAAATAATAATTGCACAGGTATCTGGCTTCTCAACAAGAACAGAGGGAAAGAAGGAGGTCAAATAATTTCTCCAAACAGCAAAATAACTGTAAATAACAAACTGCATGTTCAGAAGAAAAATCAAAGAAAAAGATAAAAATAAAGATTTTTTACATTAAGAGAAATGAAAGAATTAAAAGCTAAAATACTTTCACTAAAGGAAATCCTGAAGGATGTAGTCTTTCAAGAAGAGGGGATATGAAAAAAGAAATGACACTGAAGAAAACGTTAAACTAGACAGATTTATTCTTTAAAATTGTAATAATAGTAACTACCTCATGGGTTAGTATAAAATCAAGACAGACTACAAATCTTTTACAACAACAGCATATTAGGAAGTGGGTGATCAGAGTTTAAACATTCTAACTTAGCATTATTTGGGAGAAGGGTGAAGATTTTTATTAACTTTAGATTTTGTAAAATTTTATATGGATGAAACTGTAACATGTAACTTCCCAATTAGTGGCAGTATTAAAGTCATTATCTGCAAATTATATGATTTCCTATAAAGAAAATCCATGACAAATCCGTAGACAAATAATTGGGATCTAAGAAAAAATTCTCTTAGGTTAAAACTATTAGAAAATTCAATACATGAAGGTATACAAGACCAATGCTGTAAACTCTGAGCTATGGAGCCAACCACACGAAGGTATATAAGTATGAACCTATAAGAGAATGACATAGAAAACGTCATTAATATAGAAATAAATTTACAGAAGCATTTAAAAATAAAGTACTATCTGTTAAGCTAAAAATGATGTGCAAGGACTTTATGCAGAAAGCTATAGAATATTATTGAAAGATATTTAAGACCTAAGTGAAGAAGTGTACCATGTATATGGATAGAAAGAACGAATTCTGTAAAAATATGAATTCTTGCAAAATCGATTTATAGAGTCAATGCCAAAATCACAACAGGTTTTTTTTTTTAAAGAATGTTGATGATCTGATTCTATGATACATACAGAAAATTAAAGACAAAGAATGTACAAAAGCTATTCTAAGAAAACAAGTTGAATGACTTCCTTATTAGATACCAACCTTGATTACAAAGTTAACATATTTAACCCAGTGCAGTGTCATAACGGTGCAGAAATAGATAAATCAAAGTGATAGTTTGAGAGCACTCAAAAATGTCCTGAAAACATGGAGAATTAAAAAATGAGAGAGCTGGATATTCAGACCAGTAGAGAAAGAATGGGCTCATTCGTAATTGGTGCAGTTATAATTAGTTATCCCTTCAGAAATAAAAGCACAGAATAAATGTTACTTTAAACCATACACAATCAATTACAGGAGGACATACATTGCCAAAAGCAAACTTTTTATATTTGTAGAGGAAACTATCATCTGGTTCGGCAACATGTTTTATATAAGACATAAAAATACAAAACAAGGAAGAAATGTTTTTGACTTTGTTAAAATAGTTAAAATAGTATTTTCTCTATCTCCATTGTTAAAAATAGAGAAAATACAAACTATAACTAAGGGTGGAAAAAGATAATTGCAAAACACACAAAAGACAAAGGATGAACATTCATAATATGTAAAGAATTTCTGTAAGTCAATAATAAAAAGATCAACAACTCAATAGAAAAAAATGGACAAATGACACAAACAAGCACTTCAAAGAAGATAAAAAACAAATGACACATATTTATATTAAAAATGCATTCAACGTCCATAGTAATCTGAGAAAGGCAAATTAAACATATAATGATGTATTTCACCCATCAGATTGATAATAATTAAAACATTAGTATATCCTAAATCTTGACCGTGATTTAGAATAATGAACTCTCACATATGGATGGAATTTTTAAATAACACAACTTTGCAAAACAATTTGCTTTATCTAATAAATTTGAGTAAACACATATGCTTTGATTCAGCAATGTCAATTCTCGATATATAGCTTAGACATACATACAAAAATGTTCATAGCAAAACAGTAATACTAAAAACAAATAAAATTTTAAAACCTGAAAACAATCCAGATAATACTTACCAAGAGTATATAATGAATTAAATAATGTATCTTGAAACAATGTATCTTAAAAATCAGACTATTATTTGAAGTAAAAATTAATGATCTACAAATTGACAAATCTTTAAAAGCCATAAAGTTGAATGAAAAACAGTAATTCATCAAAAGATAAACAGTATGGTTTCATATATATAAAGTTCAAAAATTAAAAAAATTATAGTGACTGCCCATATGATAAAACTATAAATAAGGGGACTCCTGGGTGGCATAGTTGGTTAAGCTTCTGACTCGGTTTCAGCTCAGGTCCTGAGGTTGAGCCCCACATCAGGTTCTGTGCTCAGTGCGCGGTGTTCTTAAGATTCTCTCTCCCTCTGTCCCTGCCCCATCCCCTGCACTCTCTCCCTCTCTGTCTCCCTCTCTAAAATAATTAAGTAATTAAAAAAAAAAAACTATAAAGACAATTGAAGGTTCCTACACATTTTATGTATTTTATGTATAATTATGTTTCACACAAAAAATTAAAGTCAATATAAAAGAGGTATTCCCTGCAAGTAAAACATTTCTTGCATAATGATTGCTCTCTCCCGTATGATCTTTAAGCTTTAGCTGCAGTTCTGATGTTTATATATGATTCTTCCCAGCTCAGCTTGCTACAAGAAAAGTGCAATCAGTTATCATAAAATTTCATTTACTCTGGTGAGTCTTACTAATGTCTTGTGAGGACACAATACTTATATATTGGAGAAAAGAGATGTGGCTTGAGGGAGCCTACTGTTTCTATTATGTTACTTTAAATAGAAAATATAGCTCCAAAATTTAAATATCTGCCTAAAGACAAAGATAACAATGGGGACTATAATGTTATGCAAATACTATTAGCTCTTCCTGGAATAACCAAATCAATGTTTTGTTTTGTTTTCTGTAATTTTATTTTATTGTTTTTTGGAAGTTATAAAGATGACAATCCAAAACCTTTTAAGCCACTCATGAGACAAAATTTGAAGAGAATATAAACCCATTTTCCAATTTTTGTTACTAAAATACATTACCATCGTCTTGGAACAATTAACAAGTGACATTTTTCCTTTTAAAATATTTTTCAGCTTCTTCTAACATTTTCTCATGAATAGAAAGTCTACCAGAATTGGTAAGCAACCGAAGTAGTAGAGGAAACTCCTGTACCTCAGAAAATACTCAACTTACATTGGACTCCCCCAAAACCACATCCATATAAGGATTATATCTAATTCACTAATGAAGTTACTTTTATTTAATTAGTTACTACTAATGGTGCTCACCTGCCTCTTATTTTCAGCATGATAATTTACTTTAGTTACTGTTACACGCGCACAGAAATGCACGCATGTATCTACACATACGAACTCTGAACTCAAAGTTTAGTTAAGGCTATAATTAATTTGGTAGATGAGACGAAAATAAAGCAAAAATCATTTACTCGTAAGGAATTTTAAGACCTTGATTTCACAGTGAAACTGAACTTTTAAAAAGCCCCAAGCTCTAATAAAGCAAGGATTCATTATTTCTATGAAGAGGAAAAACAGGAATATATTAATGACTTGAAGAAACTAAAAATAAAATGACCTCAATCTTTAAAAGGAGAACATGGAAATTAAGGAAGGATCTAGTAAAGACACATTTAATACCATGTACCGTGAAATAACCATTGCTTTCAGAAATCACCAGTCCTGGCCACGTTACACTAAGATATATCCCTGGTCGTGGATGAATCTGAACACGCTGGCTCTTGTTCATAATAATTGAAAAGTGTCACAGCAAATCGTAGTTACAATTCTGAATGAGGAAAAACTTGATAAAAAGGGTTTTTTTTAAATAAAATAAATGTCAGTTTTTGGTTACATCTGGATTAATTAGGACTCTGTAAATTGTCATTAACCAAAATGAATTCAAACTAGATTAAAATATAAGGAAGTAAATAATAAAAGCCCGAACATTCTACATGATACACAGGTATATTATAGCCCCGGAGGAGAAATTATGCAGCCCAGCTCTGTGAACAGGAGACTCCCTGGCAGTTTGTCCCTTTGTGAGCGGGCTTGCTCTGTCTCTCAGATCACCACCGCACGGTGGGTGGAAGAGGGTCACCCCATACTTCTAAGTTTACAGTTGCTCCTAACTGAACAAGGATGTATTAGTATCATTTATGAATTCCCTGGAAAGAAAAATCTTCTTTCTTGTCGGTTTGGAGAGTTTTTTTTTTCTTTTGGTTCAATCCAGTAGAATAGAAAGATTGATTATGCCCTCAAGTACACCTGACAAAAGGCAATTGAGGTAGGAGCTATTTGTACGACGGAAAAATACTCGATGGAGTATTTAGTATAATCCCGGCAGGGCTCCTTTACTAACCAGGGGTCTGGGCTGCCTCAGGGACTCTGTCTTTGGACCTACTTTGTTGTAGTCATTGTATTATTACAGCATCGCACAGATTAACACGCCTGCACTAACGTATATGCTTTGGCTTAATAAGACAGTTTAATTTTATGTTGAAGGAAATCAAATAGGGAGTCTCCTACTGTTGTGACTGCCCTGTGGGAAAGATTCAGGAAATACGTGCCCCTTTGGTCCTCCTCTGCCTGAGTATACGACTGATCCAATTACCCGTGAAGGTAGTATGGAAGGAGCAAGGGCAGTTTCATTGTTTATGCTGGATTTATGTTTGGTGTGTACTTCCTTTCACAGACAGTGAGCTGTTTAGAGGCTTAGTGAGCTATTTAGAAGACACAATATTCAGAAGCATGATGGTATAGAAGTTATGTGTCTTGGCTTTACAGACACACCATCGCAGTCTAAGCTCGTGCTGTGCCATTTACTAGTTGCGTGGCTTCCATCAGGTGACTTAACCTACCTGTTCTGCAGTTTCCTCATCTGTAAATCTGGGTTAAAAATAGATGAAATAAATTAATCCCAATGAATTGCTTAGAACAATGCCTGGAAGATTGTAGGCATTCAGGATTCCAGTTGTTTTATAAGGGGCGCTTTCAAGAGATGTGATTTTTCTGGGGTGCCAACCCTGTGTAAGGAACCAGGCACCAAGGCTGAGTCACTGTGACGCTCGTTAAAGGTAATTTTCCAAGTTCCTGACTTCCCAAGGCTCATCGACCAATCTTTGTATTTTTCTTTTCTTGTCTTTCTTTTTCTTTAACATTAATTTCAGAGGGGTGGGAGAAGAGGCAGAGAGAGAGGGAGAGCGAGAATCTTAAGCAGACGCCCCACTCAGTGAGGAGCTGGCCACGGGGCTCCATCTCACGACCCTGAGATCATGACCTGAGCCAAAGTCAAGAGTTGGACGCTCAACTGACTGAGTCACCAAGGCGTCCCTGTATTTTTCTTTTCTTAAAGCACATCCCAAATGTGTGATAGGCTTCAAGCCCAATAGAGCTTAATTCCACCCCTGGTCAAGTAGAGTGGACCCAATCCAGATAATTATTCATAACTGTACTAGGAGGATTTCTTTAACGCAGAGTTTTACCAAGATGACAAAAAGAAGAGCTGACAGTGATTAAACACTAATTAGGTAAGAAGAATCTGTTCAGTTTTTGTACACAGAACTTCGAAAATAACTACTTTATTCCTATTTATATAAGAATAGCTAATAATAACTTTAAAATGTAAGGATCATTCAGTATGGTCATTGTGACCATAACAAAGCGTAGAAAAAATGTTAACTGCTGACTCCAAACTCCCCTTAAGGAAGAGCTCTATCCTTCAGAAAAGAGATGTTCTTGGCATAGTAGGTGGGACTTCCAGACCCTTGTTGGCCTGCACTGTGCCATGAAAGGAAGAAGAAATTAGAAGAAATTGCTCTATGTAATAGAAGGGAGGAGAATTTGAGATTCCACAAGCAATATGCGAAAAGGAGGTAGAAGAGAAAAAAAGAAGAGAGAGAAAAGCTGTGTGTTGCACGAAGTGACTCTTCAAAGAGACCATTGCAAATTCTCAATAAAGTCATTTAAATTTGTGAAAGTTGTGGGAGTGAATATTTATTTTGAGAACTGAAGAAGCAGCTGCGTTTCACCAGTGATTAACTTATGAGAACACAGTGCCTCTGAAAATGTTATTACCCTGGGAGCACATACAGATCTCAGAGAGGGTGTCTCTGAGACAAGGATTCTATGCAAATAGTTTATCTCAGAGGAGAAGAAACCACCAGGAGGGCAGGGAGGAAATGAGACAAGGAAGGGAAGGCAGCCCCCAAAATGTTTGTTATGAACCCATCCAGAACTCTGAGTGATTGGACTTCATTCTGCTGTGGAAAGAGGAGTCAGTGTGAAACACACATCTCAGAGTTATCCCAGGGTGGGGGTGGGGGGTATTAACATACCCTTCCTGCCAACTGTTGGTAGAGAGCAATTCTCAGGGGGTACTCCTTGGCACTTCTGGCCCCAAGAAATAGAGGTAAATACATAGGTGCTGGAAGTTGAACGTTGAGCGAGGACATATTAGGGCACCAACATCACCTACTCCAGTGGTTTTGATTTCCATTGGCTCTGGAACTGACAGGAGTTTTAAAGAAGTTCACTAGATTTCTGAAGGTCAGAGGAACTGCCAGTGTCTTTGAATTGCATGGTGGTCTTTCATTTAGTTTTAAACTTATATTCAAAAAGGATTGGCTCATTTTAAGAAAGCCTTTATAAAAATAGGAAATACGTGAGGGCTGGATCTGTACTTTTCTTCTAAATCATTCAGCTTATAGTGATTCTCTTTAAAATGTCCATGTTGTTTGTCCAAGCTCTTTCTATATTGGATGGTTTCTCCTTTGTTTAATGTCATTAAAAGTAGTGTAGAGATTCGCACTCTTCAATTTTTACTACCTGATCTTTAATGATGGTATTTAAAGGCATCTATAATCTCCAAGAATTGCCTATCAATTTGCAATGCTCCTTAGTTTTGTCTCTATATCTATAATTTCATAATCTGCAATACTAGGGTTTTATTCTCCTTGCTTTTGGAAAGAAGGAACAAAATTCCAGATGCAGCCTAAATGGAAAAGATTCCCAGAATTACGAAGAAATGTGGAGACCATTCCATTGCCGGCATAACACACATAAACTTGAGCACGGCCCCTACTCCCATTCTAGCATAGCTCACAGCTTCACTGCACAACCATCTTACACGGCACTGAGTCATCACTGCAGGCATCGTGTTTGATATGTGTAAATGTCTGATACGTACCTATAAACTGATGTGTAGGAAAGAGAAAAACGATCACTGACTTCATTTATTTTGAAATGATGCACAAGTTTAATGAAAACAGACATGTGAATGCCTTCAACAACTTGGGGAATATGCATTACCTTCTTTCAACTGTGTTTCTGAAAGTTATTAATTTTTGGTTTTCCAACTAGTATTTCATGTATCTTTTTATTCCCCCATAGTTTCAATCCCAGTGTTGAATTTTCTTTGGCCTAAAAACATTTTAGTTCCTTTCCAAGTGAACAATGACTTCCTTTCTTCTATCTTTTAACTTCCACAATAGAATCTCTAATACTGGGGGCCATCCCAGCCTCCATGATTAGGAAGACAGTCTGGTTCTCTTCCTTCATAGTTCCGCAAGGGTTATCAACCTGCTTTTTCTCCACTTCAGGTAGAAGTTTTCTTCTGAACCAATTATCCTCCTATCTTTGTCCTCTGAAGAATTGGTTTTCCACTCCCAGCTATTTCTCTCTTAGGGTAAGCTTTCTGTCTGGGTCATTTTGCTTATTTTTCTACTCTCTTAAAAACTTGATTCCTCTGCCTTAGAGGATTCTCAACTTCACATACTATTTGACATGTTTAAAATTTTTTCAATTCTAAGAGAATTTTGTTTTGCTGCTCTTCGAGAAGTGCAAAGCAGGTCATCAGTTCAGAAACACAAAAGCATATGTTACATTAAGAAAGAACCCACAGCTGTATTTTGCAGGTGCTATAAAAATCATCTGGTGGTGAATTATCCAACAATTGTGTTTTACTTCCCCTTAATCACTAGTAGGTATAAATTCTGGAAAGTATTAAACTTTGAAAACACTTCGCCAATGATTGCAAAGTTTTTCTTAATTATACATGACTCCCCTTTACAGTTTGTTGGCTATATCTTAATATCGATCTTCCTAACAATACAAAAGATGATTGACTTCCTACATGGAAAACTGATCTTTGTGAAAGTAATTTATTATATTCCGTTTCATTGAGAAATAAGTAGCACACATTATTGCAGGAGTTTAAGGCATACAGCAGGATGATTTGAATTACATATATTGTGAGATGATTACAATAGGTTCAGGTAACATCCATCTTCTTATAGAGATACAATAAAAAGGAGGAAAAAAGAAAATAATAAAGAAAAATAATCTCCTGGTGGTGAGAACTCTTAAGATTTACTCTTTGAACAATTTTTCTGTATATTGTACAGCAGTGTTAGCTGTGGTTATCATGTTGTACCTTAAATCCCTAGAGCTTTTTTATCTTACAATGGGAAGTTTGTGCCTTTGACCACCTTCCTTCAATTCCCCTTCCTCCCACCCTGTGCTGTGGGAATCACAAGTCTGATCTCTTTTTCCTTGAGTTTTGGTTGTTGTTGTTGTTTTAGATTCCACATATAAGTGAGATCATACAGCATTTTTTTTCTCTCTGACTTATTTCATTTAGCATAATGCCTTTAAGCTCCATCTATCTTGTCACAAATGGTAGGGTTTCCTCATTTTATTATGACGAATATTCTGTTGTATATATATAGCACAAGTTTTTTTTTATCCATTCATCCATCAATGGGCACTTAGGTTGTTTCCATGTCTTGCCTATTATAAATAAATCTGCTATGAACAATGGGATGCAGATACCTTTTCAAGTTAATATTTTCTTGCTGGATCATATGGTAGTTCTATTTTTAGGTTTTTTACAATTCTCTATACTGTTTTCCATAGTAATTGCACCAGTTTACATTCCCACAAGAATTCCCTTTTCTCCACATCCACACCAGCATTGTTATCTCTTGTCTTTTTGATGATGGTCATTCTAACAGCCATGAGGTGATATCTCATTGTGATTTTAATTTGCATTTCCCTAATGACTAGTGATGTTGAGCATCTTTTTACGTACCTGTTGGCCTTTTGTATATCTTTTTTGGAGAAATGTCTATTCAGGTCCTTTGCCTATTTATTATTTGGGCTATTTGCTTTTTTGCTATTGAGTTGTATGAGTTGTTCATATGTTTGGATGCATTATCAGATTTATGGTTTGCAAATATTTTTTTCCTATTCTATAGGTGGTCTTTTCACTTTGTTGATAGTTTCTTTTGTTGTGCAGAGCTTTTTAGTTTGATGTAATTCCACTTTTCTATTTTGTTGCTTGTGCTTTAGGTGTCATATCCAAAAAATCATTACCAAGACCCATGTCAAGGAACTCTGCTCATAAAGTTTTCTTCATATGTTACATGTAAGTCTTTAATCCATTTTAAGTTATTTTTTGTGAGTAGTGTAAGCTATGGGTCTACTTTCGTTCTTTTGCTTGTGAATATCCAACTATCCAGCAACATTTATTGAAGAGACTATCTTTTCTCCATTGAGTATCCTTGGTTTCCTGGGCAAGTATTGGTTGACTGTATATGCTTGGGCTTATTACTGGAGTTTTGATTCCGTTTCATTGATTTGTCTGTTTTTATGCTAGTATCCATACTGTTCTGATGATTATAGCTTTATGGTATAGCTTGAAATCAAGAAATCTGATACCTCCTACTTTGACTTTCTCAAGAATTCCTTAGCTATTTGGTGTCTTTTATGGTTCCATATAAACTTTAGGAGTTTTGTTGTTGTTATTGTTTGTTTGTTTTTTACTTCTGTAAAAAATTCCCATTGCAATCTTAATAGAAATTGCCATTGATTCTATAGATGGCTTTCGGTAGTATTGACATTTTAACAATATTAATTCTTTCAATTCATGACCATGAGCTATCTTTCCATTTATTTGTGTCTTTTTCAATTTCTTTCATCAATATCCTGTAGCTTTCTACATCCATGTTGTAGATCTTTCACCTCCTTATTTTATTTTTTTCCTGAATATTTTATTGTTTCTGATGTTATTATTTGGGATCAATTTCCTTATTTCCTTTTCAGAAATTCTGTTGTTAATGTATAGAAATGTTACTGCTTTTTGTATGTTAATTTCATATCCTACAACTTTACTGAATTCATTGATTAGATCTAATAATTCCATGTATTCATGAATTTTCCAGTTTTCCTTTTCTTATCTATTTCTAGTTTCATGCCATTGTCATCATAAAAGATACTTGGCATGATTTCAATCTTCTTGAATTTGCTAAAACTTGTTTTGTGGCCTAACATATAGTCTACACTAGAAAATTCATACAAGGAAACTATTCAGTATAAGATTGTTGATTAAACAATTCACTTTGCAAGCTGAGTTTTAAAACAAATAACATATATTTACATTTTCGAAAATATCAGCTTGTTCTAGAGTTCTTGAAAATATATGGAAGTCAAGAAACTTCCTTGATAGTTATAGAGAAATAAAAAGAATTGGAAAAATAGTGTTGTACAGGATAGGACAAGAGTTCTAGAAAGTGTCTTCATGGGATAAGTATCCTCAGAAATTCTTCATAAAGAAAAAGGAAAAAATGATGTGAAGGCACAAAAAGAAAAGGTGTAGAAAAAGGAGGTATTGGCTGTAATGGTTCCAGTGGAGTAAATTTCAATATGTTATGCATGTGAGTGTGTGTGTGTGTGTGTGTGTGTGTGTGTACATATATTTAGCTCCAACAAAATACTAGATAATAGCACTGGGAGAGAAAATTTAAATACATAAATCTTTCAATAATATAAAGTAGTACAGAAGTATTAAATAAAAGTAGATAATATTAATTTTGTTAGATACAATTTATATTTTTAGCTGATTAAGTTAAAAATAATAGATTTAAGAACACAAAACTTAGAAGTTCTCAGGCATAACAAACTATGGGATAGAGACTGATTTAGAAATTTCACAACAAAATGTAGGAATCATAGAATCACAGAATAGTAGAGCCAGAAAGAATTTTAGAGATGATGGAATGTCATAAATCTGAGGTTTCTTCTGAATGGCCTGTATGTTGAATGGAGAGCTTGCCTCCCATGACATGTTGTATTTTACTGGAGAAGAAAGAAATGATATACAGTAGAGGGAAGAATCATTTGTGGTTGACTTAGAATGTTTTACAAGAAATAAGAAGGGCATGTTTAAATTACTTATAAGAGAAAGTGTCCTAAAGGCAAGAACAATTTAACAATGGAATAGCCACCCAAAGAGGTCATTGAAGAAACATCAATAAGACATTCAGAAAGAGATTAAATATAATTCTAAAGGGAATAATATAAGTGTCTGGCAATAACATGCACTAGGTACAGAGGTCTGAATACAATGACCTGTCATTTTCCCCCTAGTCCCTGTGTCCATGATTCACGTAAAATAATCATGAGAGCAAATAGAGGTAAGGTGAACATCAAAGGGGGAAAACTCATGAGACAATAAAATAGGACTACCAGACTGACATGGTAGCACAGAAGAAGGCAATTCTTTTTTAGCTGAAAACCTTACTAAACAGCATTCCGCTGGTACTTTTTGCTGCCTTGTCTAGAGAAGCAATGGCAAGACACTCATGTGCCATCCTGTCAAAAGCTTCAGATTTTTTAAGCATGTTTTTCTAATCTGTAACAGAAGCAGTCTGCCTTTGAGTTTTTTATGGGCTCATCATGGAAGGGATGACCAAAAAAAGGAGCTTTTACAAAAACCGATATAGAGTCAGAACAAATATCCAATGCATTTAGGAACTTGTGAAGGTTTATGCCGGCGGGACTAATGTCACAATGCAGACTCATAAAATCAGAATGTTTCAACTGGAAGGAACTGTAAAGATCCTTACCCATAAAGCCTTATGTGATTGAAAAACAGTAGCATGGGTTTCTTCATGATCAATGCTAAAGCAAATATGAGAAGGTAATCCCCCAAACCACCTTTATCTATGTAGCCACGGGCTAAAACACACTCTAGGAAAGCACAGGTGAACAGTAGACATTATCTTACTCTGCAAAAAAGCTGTCTAAGCGGAAACAAAACCCAGAAACGAGAGTAGGAAATAATGTTGATTTTGGTTACATTAAAATTTTTAATATCTGTGTCAGGAATCAATATAAATAATATTGAAAATCAAATAACAGGGTGGAAAAATGGATTTGAAATATATATCACAGACAAAGTTAACATATCTTTTGTATATAAAGCCTTGACATTTACAAGAGAAAGACAACCAACCAGTTTTTCCATGTTGAAAAAAGTTTCAGATATTCACACACACTCACACAGATACAGATGGCTGTGACCATACTAAGCTTCATCACAAGTCAAAATGCAAACTAATACCAAAAAAATGCAAACTAAGTAAGATTTTTTAAATGATCATTGTGGTAGGGATTCTTTAAAAATAACATATTTTGATGAGAAATTGTATTTTGAAGAGAAACACACACACACACACACACACTACTGAGGGAATGAAAATTTATGAAAAGCTTTTGGAGAAGCATTTGGGAACACAGACCAAAAACGTTATTTTGCAATGGCAAGATTTCATTATTTTTTATGACTGAGTAATATTCCATTGTATACATATATCACATCTTCTTTATCCATTCATCAGTTGATGGATACTTGGGCTGTTTCTGTAATTTCCATATTTTAGATAATACTTCTATAAACCTCGGGGTGCATGGATGGAGCTGGAGAGTATTATGCTAAGTGAAATAAGTCAGTCAGAGAAAGAAAATACCATATTATTTCACCCATATGTGGAATTTGAGAAAAAAAAACAAACAAGCAAAGGGGGAAAAGACAGAAAGAGAGGCAAACCAAGAAACAGACTCTTTTTTTTTAATTATTATTATGTTCAGTGAGCCACCATACAGTACATCATTAGTTTTTGATGAAGTGTTCAATGATTGATTAGTGGCATATAACACCCAGTGCTCATTACAACATGTGCCTTTCTTAAAACCCATCATCAAGCTACCCCATCCCTTCACCTCCCTCCCATCTGGAACCCTCAGTTTGGTTCCCAGAGTCTAGAGTCTCTCATGGCTTGTCTCCCTCTCTGATTCCCCCCCCCTTCAATTTTCCCTCCCTTCCCCTGTGGTCCTCCATGCTATTCCTTATGTTCCACATATGAGGGAAACCGTATGATAATTGTCTTTCTCTGCTTGACTTATTTCATTTAGCATAATCCCCTCCAATAGAGAACAAACTGATGGTTACCAGAGAAGGGGTGGGGGTAGTGGGTTAAATAGGTGATGGGGATTACAGACCGCACCTGTGAGGAGCACCGGGTGTTGTATGGAAGTGTTGAATCAATATATTGTACACCTAAAACTAACATTACACTGTATGTTAACTAACTGGAATTTGAATAAAAATTTTAAAAAAGGGAAAAAATTTAAAAAATAAAATCTCAAAAAACCCTTCTTTTGCATATTCTTTTACTCAAAATTCTAAGTAACTTTCTAAAGAAAGTAATTACAAGTGAAAAAATGTAAATACAAGGATATTTATTACAGTTATTACATTTATGGCAAAACAAAATAGGTATTGTTGAATTTTCCCCAGTGACCTCTTTATGGCTCCAAGTACTTCTTCTCTAATTCTACACAAATCATCCAGTGAGTGACATTTCTAGACTTAAAACCTTGAGTATGAAACTTCCCCTCTGTATTTTATAAGATTAATTGTATGTCATCACACTCTTACGTATCTTTAAAAAATGAAAGAAAAAGTTTATGCACAATGTAGTAAATGTTGTTTAATTAACCATTATTATTATTATTTTTAATAATAATTTTTAATTATGTAATGTTAGTCACCATACAGTACATTCTTAGTTTTTGATGTAGTGTTCCATGATTCATTGTTTTTGTATAACACCCAGTGCTCCATGCAACATGTGCCCTCCTTAATACCATCATGAAATAATTCTTAAAAGGGCTTTGTTTTCCCCAAGACATTTCAAGAAAATATTTATGTTGAGATACATGTGATATATTCACTGAATGGTAATCCTTTCAGACACATTCATAATGTTTCATTGTGATTGTGTTATTCTAAATAAATTCAAGTTTTAACTTATTCAAAAAAGTAAAGAACACAGCATCAGTTTTTCCTGAATATGAATTTTAAAACCATAATTGAAAGTAGTACACAAAAGCCCCTTTGATGTTAATTCATGGAAATTGGCTTAGCTCTTTGGTAATTCCCCTTGGTAGAGTCTACTATAATATAAAGTAGGAAAAAAATCTATCCATTGACCTTATGTTCATGTTGTCACTTAATTCTAAGTATTTAAATAGCAGGACCACTGAAACTGAATATCATGGAAGGAAGGAAAACAAACAATAAAATTTTTTTTGAAGAACTTAGAATTTTTTTCTCATTTTTAAATTTTTTTAAAAAGAATGATTCTTTAATAGTAAAATTTCTTCTTTAATTTTCTCATCAAATGGAAACTTGAAACTATGGTATACCCTTTTTATGTCCATAGTAGTGGGTAATCTTGAGAATATATTTTCATTATTAATTATTACATGATTGGATATATATTGATTTCTCTGCCAAAAGAAAAACTAAAAAGAAGAGGACCCTGCAGTCTTATTTTCTATATCAGTTTTTAAGCAATTAATTAGCAAATTTTAGTGAGGGTCTACTCTGATGCTATCATCAATTTAGACATGGAGAGCATTGTTTCTGTCAGAATGAGTTTTAGAGTACAATGAGATAGTAATGAAAGATAAAACCAAACCATTTTAACTTGAATAATGAAGATATATACAAAGTTGTGGGAGCCTGGGAGGATCGCTTTGGTCTATTTGGGAACTTAAAAGAAGAGGCCACAGAAACAATTGCCTTTGATCTGATACCCCAAGTAGACAATCTGCATTTAGGACAGAGGTAGTAGTGGTGTTAGCATCCCAAAAGGAGAGGTCAGCTTGAGCAAAGACATAGCCGCTTGGAAGAACATGGCGTTTCCTGAAAATGCCAGTGTCTCAATATTGCAGAAGATGGCAGAAGACAGAACTGGGCCTGTTAGGCAATGGATGTTCTTGAAATGTAAAGAATCCCTATGCTTACAAACCACAGCAGGGTGGCTGGGAGCAGGACAGGTAAGCAGCTTGAGGGGCTAGACACACTACCTCAAGAACTCAGATACTCCATATCCATGAATCGTAGTGTGTCTTTAATTCATCCAAGCCATTTCCCGGTTAGGAAGTCATTGAGCAATGGGTTATAGAGGTCATGCATATAGATGTTTTCATTCCTTTGGTGCAGTTACTTGGTCGAACCTCTTGAGTGGAGCCAAAAGAAGGTTTAGAATTGTGATTCACCTCAATTCGTCTTCACCTCCATTCTTGTGACTGCATATGCACTGTAGTAACTATAAGCCGTGGAATCAGTATCGGTACTTGAATATTTAGGAAGCAACTTTATCAGTTGGAGTCATGTAGCCTTTTGAGTAAGACGGCTCTGTGTTTCAAACCTGAGTACCATGATTACTCTATGAGTCCATTTTCCCCCCTACAAGTGTAGTTAAAACAACCTACTTTAACAGAGTAGTTGGGAGTTACAAAAAAATAGAGAAATGTATCTGACATGTAGTAGGTAAATGCTACCTTGACTATTTTGCTTCTCACCACAGGACAATTAGGATGGATTCAACCTAGTCTCTATGTGTGTCGCAGGACCTAGCCTGGAGACCCTGGAGTTTTAAAAACTGCCTTAAACGTGGGGCATAAGCCAAGAGTCCAGTAAAGCCAAATAGCACCTTGATACTTTATTTTAAACAGAGTTAAAATGAAATACATGTTAGATTCTCTACTTCCCTGAGGAGCAGCCATTCAGTTTTATATTCCTACACACTAGCCTATGGATGAACACAATAAAACAATGGTGCAGTTTTTCTGTTATTATAGAAACATCTTGAAAACGCTCTGCATTACTGTGTCTCTTTCATTTAATATGAAACCTATAAGCAGAGCTATGGGGCCATAGAGTATTTTCATCAATCTGTATGATCAAATATACATGGGCATAGCGGCCCATTTGGGTTGATTCCCCCAATCTCACATTCCTTCCTCCCCCTCTCAGAAAATATCTATGTTATGAGCAGAAATGTGATCATTTCATTTGAGTCAAAATGTAATGGTAAGTAGAAACACCCAACTGTACTTCAGGCACAATAAAGGGAAATCTTGATTCCAGAATCCTAACAACTGTTTAGACAGCACAGGTATGAAATGCCAAACTGAAGTTTTCTTGCAGCTACGAGAAAATTCTAATCTTTAATTAATGGTATCAAAATAATTTCAAACAGATTAGGGAACTTGAAAAGCTCCCAGAGTGAGTAGCTCATATTTCTGTTTCTTCCTCTCCAGGGAATACTTATTTGTTATCTAAAGTTCATCTCATAATACAGATCCATTTGTTTTCCTTTTTTCCAACTTATGACCAAAGCATCTGTGGACAAGTACAAAATAGGACATGCCACTGAAAACTATTTTTGCCTCCATAATTTTGCTCTTTTGAAATAAATGACAGAAGAAATTATCTGGAAGGATTTTGTTAATTATTATAAAAAGAAGAGAAAAAAATATGTGAAGGGTAAAAAGATTTAAGGACTATTTTAATTTCAAAAACTTTTTTAAACTGTAAGATCTCATAAGTTATTTAATTCCTGGTTTTTCTTTTATTAAAACAGAGGCTTTATAATTCTCTTGCACTTCTTGCCAGTGATAAAAGGTAGATAGCAATGGGGAACAAATAATTATACAATGTATTTATCAATTTATCATTTTATTCCATTTTACAGTGCCTCTCCCATTATGGGAACTATAGATTTTGTATCTAGCTCTGCTTAAGACCAAGCTTTATAAGTAATATATTTTCTCATTTTAATTAAAGGGAGCGGTTGTATTAGTTGTGTGGGCTGAGGCATCAAGAGGGTAGAATGGAATACATTCACAAGAAATGTTCTTACAATATGAAACCTTAAGACTCATTTTTAACCATCCTTGTTAACAATGCTTTTGTAGTTTCTAGAGACTCGTGTTTTTATATAACTAGAAAATAAGATTACAATTAGATACAAGTAGGCAGAAATATTATAAGTTAACATGTTATATACATTTTATATATATAAATACAATGGAAATATTTGTGATTGCTTAGCATTACCATGATATTCTGGCCATGATCTCAGAAAATTCACAAATATTTCCATTGTATTTCATCTTTAACTGTATAAGTCATGTTAATGTTTAATTATACTTTAATCAACAACTTTAAAATGTGGTTTAAAAACATTTTGGACCAATTCAAATGGATACTAACTATGGTAGCATTTCAGTTTTATTCTTCACTGAAGATTCATGCACAGGCACACACACACTCGTGCCCTTCGGTGTTAGGGTGGATCAGTACACTGCAGTAATCACTAATGATATGTTTGTCTTCTCTTTGTTTCCTGCAAAGGCATTGGAAAACATCAGAAGACTTCAAAATAAAGAGAACAATTTGAGTCCGTGTGTTTATCTTCCCACTTCCCCCATATCCTATTGAAAAGTCCAAGAATATATAAAAATAAGAAACACAGAAATAAGGATGGCAAACCAGATTAGGTATCATCACATAAGTAGATGAAATAAAGTGCCAACCCATACATAGTAATTTAAAAGTCAACCCTGGTGTTGTTATGGGTTAAATTGTGTCCCCCTCAGAATTCACATGTTAAAGTTCAACCTTTAGTCCTCAGAATGTGACTATATTTAGAGACAGGGTCTTTAAAGAAGTAATTCAATTTAAATGAGATAATTTGGGCAGACCCCAATCCAGTATGACTGGCATCCTTACAAGAAAAGAAAATGAGGACACACGGAGAGACAAGACCATGTGAAGACACAGAGAGAAGATGGTCATCTACAAGCCAAAGAGAGACTCAGTCTCCAGAACTGGGAGGAAATAAATTTCTTTGTTAAAGTCATCACGCCTGTGGTAGTTTGGTAGAGTGGCCCCAGCGAACACATATGACAGAGAAAGGACTACTTCAAAAGTAAATGGAAGTATATTCCCCAAAAGCCCTGGAAAACCCTCAAGCATGAAACAGTGGCTGGGAAAATACCTATAACTCCAATTTGGGAGCATGGGAAAGGAAGCAGGGAGAGAGGATGGAGGAGTGAAATTGAGCTGAGCCCCAAATAACCAGATGCAGCATTTGTCCCTGGATTTAATTTAAGGTAAACATTGATGGCTCCTGATTGAGAGTTGAAGACAAGAGAATGAAGCTAGCATCTTACTAGGTAAATTGGCTCATCACAACAAAAATGAGTGAAAGCAAAAAAAAGGTTCAGAAGTCCAGTTAATTTCCACAGCAGTCTCACCGTGAATTTCAACTTTGACCTGGCACAAGCACTTATAAAATCCAACCAGCAGATGCGGAGGAAACTTTGGGGAGCTGCCCCAACAAAGAACACATGGAAAAGTTTTGAGAATTTCACAAGAACCCTATGCTTTAAGTTGCTTCTCTCAAAGTCTACTCAGCACAGAGAACTTGCATGGTCAAGTGGAGACTTCAAACCTGCTGAGTGCAGTAGACTCCCACATCCAATGCAGTGCCCTTCACTCATCTACAAGGCCAACCGTAGACCAAACGCCAAAAGAAAAACGAAAACCAAGAGATCAAGAGCCCCTATGAGGAAGACTAAGATAAATCATTATAAATGTTTCCCCAGTTAATGCATAGTAGGCATAGTGATGAGTAGTGAATTCAAGGACACAAATACATTTAAGGATACTATATCTTAATTTTTTCTAAATTTTAATTTCTAGGTTCTTAGATTCTAATTATTAGGTTCTAAATTCTTATTTATAAAGTTTACTTTGAACATCCCAGTTGACTATAATCATCTAAAAATTATTTGGCTAGAAAAGATGTAAGGAAGAGTGGTATACTAGAATTGGTTTATAACAATTCGCTAGAATAAATTTGGCATACTTTTCCTAATTCCACATCTGGTGGCATGAATGTCCACAGGTATTTTAAGAAATAAAAAGGCAGAAATACTAACACCATGAAAAATAGCAAATTCTAAAAGTCAGGGATTTTGTTATTCCTCCAGAGAGTCAGCTATTAAGCATTTATCAGTATGTATAATTATACATATATTATATATATGTATAATTATATATATTATATATATATGTATAATATATATAATCCTGTAATATTTACAAGTATGAGAATGAGTGAACAAATTCACCATAATAATTAAAATATATGATATCTAGGATTGGATATAATAAGAATTGTATGGCTACATTGGAAAAAAGCCATAAAAAGTTCCTGAAGGAGATAAAGAAATACCAAGTATTTGTTGGGAAATCTAAATTTTATAAAACATTCTGTAAATGTGTTGTACTTCCAATAAAATAGCTACAGTTTTGGGAGGTTGCTTAATTTAAAGTTTATTTTGTTCATTTAAAAAAATAAATGCTACAGTAGAGACAAAAAATGTGTAGACCAAAATGATAATAAATTTCTTTAACCAGATATTGAAATAGTTTATCAATTTATTGTATTAACAGAATATGACAATGCAGAAGAATGATTCTATTCTTTTTTAAAAAATTTTTTTAAAGATTTATTTATTTATTTGAGAGATGGGGAGAGAGGGGAGAGGGATATAGAGTCTAACCAGACTCCCTGCTGAGTGCAGAGCCCCACACCAGGCTTGATCTCACAACCCTGAGGCCCCAACCTGAGCCGAAACCAAGAGTTGGACACTTAACAGACTGTACCACCCAGGCCCCCAGAGGAATGATTATATTTTTGGAACAGTGTGGACTACAGGAACAAGTAGATAGGTATTTAAATTTAACATATTTATTAAAAAGTGTTTTTAAATCCGTGAGTGAAAGGGTGCTTTGTTCTATAAATAATATTGGAAGAACTGGAAACATTTATGAAAAAAATTAGATCCTTGCCTCATGCTACTGTAACTATTATGTTGAAGAAGCAGGGCTTATAGGTTACAATTATAAACTTTGTCTTGTCTCCTTTTTTCTCCTTTAAATATAATCTGAGTTCTGCTGATATCTCTTTGCCCTCATCGGTGACCTTTTGGGACAAGACCTAAGCTGACCCCATGTTCTGTGCTTCTGTGTTGAGGGGCATGGGGTGGGGAGCTTCTGATCATAGGAATCACTCAGAAACCTCTGTTCTGAGAAATTCTGGGAATGCAGATCAGCCACTCAGTAGCAATCTGCCCTTCATTCTAACATCAAAGAAGCTAGTAAGCTAGTCACTTGTCCTTTCAGTTCTCCATCCCGCATCAGACACCTACCCACTGTGCCCTGAAACTTCAGAGGACAGTTGAACTAGTTAAGTGGTCTCCTTAAAGTGAAGGGAGCCCCACCATGCCACTCCTCCCCCTGAGGCTGATAGTGAGATTCCCAGGACACGAAGAGCTTTATCTAAACAACGTCCACTCCTTTAATCAGCAGCTCCTGACCCTCACCTACCCTAGATATCGTTGAGGGGTTGACGAGTCCTGCAACCATTGCGATATAAAATTGTCACGGCTGCATCAAGTTCCGCCTGCCCCATCTAGCTATTTTAGAATAAGGTATCATATCGTGGTGCCTCAACACAGACTTCGATTGTAGTATCATGTTATACGTATTTATTTAAAAAATTCAAAAGGGATTCATATACCATAAAGTATTACAAGTCAAATATATATAAATATATATTTATAATCTTGAATAAGAAATGTGCTTCTTACCATAAAGAGTAGAAATTAAGAAAAGGTGGATGGGATTTGAATATATGAAAGACTGCATTGAAGGATATATAAAGCATACTAAAAAGCAGATTGCAAACTCAGAAAATGCATGCAACATATGTGACAAATAAATGGTTAATATCCTTACTGCATAAAGATGAGCACAGTAGAAAATGGCAAAAGAAGCATAAACAGGCAAGTCACTAAAGAAGAAATATGCATGGCCTTTAAATGTATGAAAAGATATTAATCTCACTAATAAATGAATGCAAATTAAAACAACAATGAAGATTTTTTGTCTATCACGTTGGCAAATATAATAAAGATTGACAGTTGTTAGTGGTAAGGATTGGGGCAACAAGCATTCTCACATACTGCTGGTGAAATTAGTGTATTTTAACACATTTTTAGATGGTAACCTGGCACAATTTATCAAATTATAAATGTATTAATTTATATCATGTGCATTGCCTTTGACACAGTGCAATGATGCACCACCCAGACCCCCTTTCAGAAATTTCGGACTCATTCTCCCAGCTGCTGGCAGTGCTGCCAGCAGACAGTGCTCGGCTGTCAAGAGTCTTCAGGAATCACTCTGGCTGAGAGAAGCACCTCGCTCAAGGGCAAGCCGGCCTCCTTCCTTGGGCAGCCCACATCCAGTGACTAATCAATTTTGGGACCGCCCACCTCAATCCGGCTCAAGGCAACTGTAAGAGGCCATCCCAGCTTAAAATTTCCCTGGAGGGTGGGCCCAGGCTTTCCCTGAGACTGCATGGCAGCCCACTTCTCCAAGCCCTCTTTCCTTCCCTTCCGTTCTGCAGGTATTGACCAATGGGCACTTCCTAATATGCCTAAATGCAATCTTAACGTCACAGTGTGCTGTTGGGGAACCTCCCCTGCATGACCCAGCTATTTTACATCTAAGATTTTATCATAAGAAAACGGCTACTTTGGAGTATGAGGGTGGAAGGGGCAGAATACCCATGGTAGATTCATGTAGAAATGGAACAAAACAAAAACAAAACAAAAAAATGACCAAGAAGCTAAATATCCGTACTAGGAGTAGGGTTAAATACAGTTTGGAAATCATACCGTGAAATTTTTTTTTTTAAAGATTTTATTTATTTATTTGACAGAGATAGAGACAGCCAGTGAGAGAGGGAACATAAGCAGGGGGAGTGGGAGAGGAAGAAGCAGGCTCCCAGCGGAGGAGCCCGATGTGGGGCTCGATCCCATAATGCCGGGATCACGCCCTGAGATGAAGGCAGACGCTTAACCGCTGTGCCACCCAGGCGCCCCGTATACCGTGAAATTTTAAAAGCAGTTACAGAATGATACACATATAGTTCAATTTTTAAATATTCCTATATGATATCTTTAGATAATATACTTATATATTACATTAAAAAGTTTGCAAGGATGCCTCAAACTCTCAACCACATTTATCCAGTACTCATATACTATATTTCTGTGTTTGATTTTGTTGTTGTTGTTTGCATAAAAAGCTATTGACATATCAAAAAAAATCATAAATAAAATCCAATTAACCAACAAAAACAGGATCACTAAAGATAGGCTAAATGTTTAGACTTGAGTCTTGGCATGGAAATTCCAAGGACACAATTAAAGGGCCTTCTCTAACTTCCCTGACCTATGAAGTATAGCCAGAGGGGTCTACAGGTTGCAAGTTCACAAAATATTTTGATTTCCTCAGTTGAAAAGTATTTTATTAGGACAACAGTTAACATTTCTACAGAACACAATTATTTTTTGTTTTCTATGCTCTTTATGTGACATGTGTTTTCTATGCTCTTTATGTGATGTCTCCCACATACTAGGGGATGACAGCGGAAGATGAAAGAACAGCAGGCTATGACTTGAAATGTTTAGGTTCAAACCTTGGTTCCATCTTCAATTCAGTTTATAACCTTAAACAGCTCTCTCTCTTCCCTCATCAAAGGTGAGAGGAGAAATGGGAGAATGCGTATCTTTTTCATAGTTGTGAGAACCACAAGTAGTGGTATCTAGAAAGATTCTTTCATAAAAAAAGAGGAAGGTGATACACTAAAACAAAGGTAAAAAGTAGGCTGTGTGTTTCCAGTGGTTTTCCCCGTCGTAGAGATGTGTGTTGTCTCCCCTAAATCTTCCAGACCTATCTGTATGGGGCATTCTCGGACTGGTCCAGTTCCCACGTAACGTGGTGAACTGGTTTGGCTGAGTCAAATGGAAAAGCTACTAGTGGGTTCATGTATCACAGAAACAATACCATTTCCAGACTCTATAATGTGTGACTGGGAGAACAGTCTTCCAGTCCAAGTTCTTGCCAGCAAGTCCTGATATGGCCTTTACTGGTCATTTTCCTTTCAGAGCCTCTTATTGGGTTAAAAATAATAGATATGCACATACATACATACATATATACATATGTACATGCATCCATAAATGGTTGAGAAAAGAGTAAAAGTATCAAACAATATAATCTCTAAGTTTTCTTCCAGTTAAAGAACACTTTCACGAGTGTTTTTGGACATATTGTATATCTTCTTTTAGTATTTGGTTTCTCTAAGCTTCATTCAGAATCTTAATGAATAAAATATGAGAAGAGTGAAAGAGCATGATCTCTGAGATCGCTCTTGACTGAATGTGCACGTATTATGGGGGGGTGTGTGTGTGTGTGTGTCACTTTGGCAGTTAGTCTCAAAGTAATGGACTCCAAGTGGGTAGTCACTCATTCATTCCTTCATTCATATATTTAATAATACAAATATTTATTTCATGTAAGGCAGTATGGTGAATGTAAAAGTAGATAAGACAAAAAGCTCTGCTTTCCTGGACTGACATTTAAATAGGAAAGATACAAATTATATGGAAATAATGACAACATAAAGTAAAAACTAACAAGCAATAAATGAGAAGCAGAGAAAAAACATTTTGGAAATTCAGAGTGGAAAGAAAATGCTCCCCTCTGGAGGAGTCTTGGAAAATTCATTTGGAATATGGCCTTTGCACCAAGCCTTAAGGATGGGGAGCCAATCATTCAAAAATTATTTGTGTACATACGAGATCACAGAAAAAAATTCAAGAGCAAATTCAGTTATACATCCAGAATGTCCCCCTCCTACTAGCAAGTCACATACTTAGTAACTTGGTGTTTGTTACAGCTTTTAAAACTCTCTTGCCTTTTATTGATAGTAAATTAAATGAAAATGTAATTTCCTGGATTTTTTTCCTTTGGGCTTACTTTTGAAAGAACAGTATTTTACAGCCTAATTGATTTCTATAGAAAATCTAAATATCAATATTACTCTAAAGGTGACTCTGGGGTATCTAAATAGGGGCTCTTATGCTGCTTATTGATAAGGGCTTTTGATAATAGAACTATTTGGGTGTGAAACACATCAAACATGTTAGCTTCTTTCTTGTTTTATTGCCCTAATAGACAAAAAAAAAAAAAAAAAAAACAACCAACCCATAGCCAATAAAGTGAACCTACTTTTGTTTTTATTGCTATGCCTTTGAAATCATGGCCCTTAATCTTAAAACCAATGATAGAGTAGTTACAGATGAGGAAAAGAGACGGTCGCATTGGAGTACAGTGTTTACTTACCAGATGTAAACAAGCCAAATTTGGTAAAATAAAACTGACCTAACTCTGTGCTAAGAGCTCAGAGTTAACAGCCACTCCAATTCTCTCTGACATTTAAAAATTATAAGGCACTGCAAAAAGAAATTCTTAAATGTCAGAATCCTCATAATTTCTTCAACTTTTGCTACTGAATTCTTAAATCCTCCCTCCATACCCTCCCCCACCCCTGCACCTCCCACCCCGCACCCGAAGCCTGTGAGGGTGGTGAGGCTGGGGACAGAAGCTAGAGGCAGGTGCTCTGTTGGGAGCCAGGCCAGTACAGACCGAGACGCACTTGCCACCATTGTGCTCAAGCAGGCTGCTCCGGGAGCCTCCTTCGGATCCTTCCATTGCATCACTGGACATATTTTAACGTGGAGTTCATGGAAGGAAAAAGTCTGGGGAACTGAGGCACCACAGTTCTTTTTTTTTTTTTTTTTTGTCTTCTTTTCATTACTCTGTCAGGGTCACTCTATTTTTGATTCCTGAAGTTGTGGCACATTTGCCTTTGACCTAGTGAAGTCTGATGCAATGAAGAGCTGAGATATGGTAATTTTAACTGAGATGTCAATAGCAGGGAGTTTAATAACAATAAGGACGGAGGAGGAAAATGAAAGGTAAGAGGAAAACAAAAAGGAGGAGGAGGAGAACAAAGAGAAGGAGACAAAAAGAGATACAAGATATATTACGTACTTACTAAAAGGAAGACACTCTGGAATCTTTATGAGCCCTGATCACAGCCCAGGGAGGATGGTGCTGTTATGTGGGATTTGCATACAATACCCAATAGTAGAGGCTCAGAAGTGTGTGTAACTTGCCTAAAATCACACAGCTAAAAAGGGGCAGAACTGGTATGCGAAATCCCACACTGCGCCTCTCAGAACACCACAGGAAGGTGGTGGCTGTAACAAGACGGTGTTCATGTTTAGGAAATTTTACAGATGTAGTCCTCAACCTAAAAATACTAACGCATTCCACATAATTTATTGAATGCCTATCAGTATGATAACATCTTTTCATCAATACCTGCTAGTTTCATAGTCAAAGCACTGAAAAAAGACAGGGACCTGCTTATCTGCTTTTGTTAGTACTTTATGTGAACTCATTTCTTATCAATTCCAATTTTAAAGACCATAAAATAAAGAAAGACCCCATTTGTTTTTTTTCTCCTATCAAATTTTAATATACATTCTTGGAAATCGTTCTTGTGTGTGTGTGTGTGTGTGTGTGTGTGTGTGTGTGTGTGAATTATATATGTGTATATATACACATATATATAAACACTGCAATTCATAAATTGTTATTATTGGGCAACATCTCAGTCATTCCATATTCTCAGTTTTACATTCTGAAGAACCCTGCTGATTCTGTTTCCAGGGTTGTTGTTGTTGTTGTTGTTGTTGCTGTTGCTTTAACATTTACTGACTGCCAACAAAGGAGATTTTCAACCAGTTTCCTCAACTTAGAAATACAGTAATTATCAAATGATCATTATGAAGAGTATCGGTTCATGTTCTAAAAAAGGAGATTTAAAAAAGGAAACCTTATCTTCGTATTACAAAACCACTACGTTATTATAGGAGCGTTTTCTCTTAATTTTTAAAATATTGTCTAATCCAACAATCTAAAGAACCCGCATTTGAGAATGACCCATTATAGCAATGGAGAGATTTTATATTGCCTTATCAGAGGAGATGAATTGTACTCTCTGTAAATTCTTCTGTAATTGTGTCCATTTTCCGATTTTGCTTTAGTTTGGTTGTTAGCTATAAAATTACTGATAAGTAATAAAACACAGGTCAGAGTATTAAACCCTTGTTGCAAATACCACCAAATCATAACAAGGAAATATCAACTGAAAGCCACAGTTCCAAGCATTTACCTATAAAATATAGTTTAAATAACAGGACCCTTTTTTTTTCCTTCTTGGTGTGGCTAGTTAAGATTTTATATTGCTCCTATAGCTTGGTATCTAACTTAAAAAAAAAAAAAGAAAAGAAAACCTGTTTCTAGAAACTTCTTTGGTAAACACCACTTGAGAATAAATTATCTTTAATTATTAAATATTCATAAAGGGTTTTGGTCATTTTATTTTTTGGCTGGCAAGGAATTTCATGCCACATAACCACTTGTCTTTATAATGAAGAAAAGTGAATGCTTGTAATAGTTGTTCTGGCTAATTCTTCCCAACCCATTGCCTTTCTTTTAAAAAGAACATTATAGTGGTGGTCATAATTATGATGTTTTAAGGCTCCACAGAATTGTTATAAATGTTCTCTGACCTGTAGTTCTGTATGAGGCTGTAATGCTCATTCATAGAACAAGACAAATGGGCAAAATCGTGAGACCCCAGGGGGAGGACTTGGCAGAAAACAATGGTACTGTGGTGATGATGTTGCCTTTTCTTCTTATTACATGACATCTCCTATTACTAAAAACGTACTTGACCAAATATTTGTTCCGTCCTCCTCCTATGATTTGACATCTCAGTAAATTTATGGCCAACATTTCTCAACATGCATTTCTAAAAAGAACAGTTGGTCCAAAGAAATGCTAGCAGATGTTACTTGAAAAAGGGTTCTAAGATCAAAGAAGTTTGGGGAATACTAAACTATAGAAAGTCAAACAGGATTCTGTTCTCAAGGGCTTCTTAGAGCTTTTAGTATGATTCCATTCACTGTGCATTACAATGAGAAGCATATAGATTTGCAACATTTCCTGAATGTATTTGCCCGTTGAAACTTTTTTTCACATAGTATGCTTGTGAGAACGATGTCCCACAGAACCCATTTTGGGAAACACTGAAATAAGCAACTACAAAGTTATTGCTGGGTGCATCTTTAAATAAGGGAGGCAGGCAGAGGGGTGGATAAGTGGAAAGCTTCCGTCTTCTACTGCTGACACAATTGGCTAGGATGGGAAAGGAACTTGAGGAGAAACAATTAATAGAAAAGTGCGCCTTTTTCACAGAAATACTAACTCCAAGGTGATGTAAAATGGCGCTCTCTTCATACAGATGGGTTTTGCTTCGTTCTAACCTCAGGAGGTCAAACTAGTCACAATAATTGTGGTTACTGTATGAACTATCTCCAAAGGTGAGAGAACTCCTGTCACTGTAGATATTTAAACAGAAAGTGAATGACTACCTTATAGCAAGCTGAGGGACAATGGGACTTTGGTTGGTTGGGTAAGATACTTTAAAGAACCCTTCCAAACCTGACAGGCTATTGTTTTAAGATTGTAGGGTATACCAATCCATTCTTGCACAGAATCACACGCCACACTAGTAGTACCTTTTTCTCTTAGAGATTCTTGAGACAGTCTCAAATTGGATCATTTTGTTTCTTACTCAAAAACGGTTTAGTGGCTTTCACAAAGTGGGCACTGGGAATGCAGAAGGCATTCACAGAGCACAGCTACCCACGCAGATTCACAGATCAACAGGGAGACCCTCTTATCTATGGCTCCTGTATTGTAGAAAATCTCAATAATGCTTCACTCTAAAAGTTCGAAAGAGCTTCATTTGTCTCCACAAATTAGAGAATGGAGAATAGTGTTCTCAACACTGTTCTCTGCAAATAAAGTAATGGAACTTTATCAGATACCACCTAACTACAAACACAGGTATTTTTGAAGATGAAGATGCCATCATCATAATGACCTTATGAGCTTTGCAATTTATTTTAAAAATATTTACAAATGATGAACATAAACTTGTTAAATTTATGTGTTGTTTGAATATCTGGTAAAACAAGTCCATATCACAGCATCTCTGTTCCCCCAACCATTTCCTTTTTCTACGACCAGGTCGTAATGTTAAAGGATTCAACAACCCACCTGCTCTGGTCAGGGTTACACGCAGGCTCTCACTGCAGAAGAGTATTTGTCTCCATGCCTAAGTCTGCAACATGAGTGCGAGGGATTATGAATCTATCTCTTCCAAATCAATGATGCCTTTACTCTTGCATGTTTTGTGTTTAATCCCTGTAAATACCCTAACTCTCTCTTTAAGGGAGGGAGATTCAGGCTTCTAAGTTTCCCATTCTCCCACAGTGTCCCTCACTCCAGAATCGTGTCTTGATATTCAGTCCCAGAGTGTTTATTCCTCAAATTCTGGATGACCTTTATCATTCAGTCACATTACCTCATTTAGTGACACGATAAGACTTAAAAACAGCATATGTACATAAATATACATATATATTTATGTACAATCACATTATTCACGTAAGTACTAATAAGGGTGAACTTCTACCAGTTTTTTTCTCTGAGGGTTGCATGATATAGGAAAAAAATCTGGAGTTGAATTAGAAACTCTGAGTGGGATCAGTCATTTAACTTCTCTGACCCTCAGTCTTTATGTTACTAGAGGACCAGGTTGCATACATGTTATGCAAAACGTGCTTGTAACTCATGTATCACCAATAGTGTAATACTCTTCAAAGCATGCTCCTGAAATTTAACAAATTTTTTAAGGCCTGAATTTCAAATTTAACATGTTTACAGTGATACCCACTTTCTCAACTATTGTTTTAAAATAGTGTCATTTAATTTTTTATTATAATCATATTTTTATTATATTACGTTAGTCACCACACAGTACAAAATAGTGTCATTTATATTTAAAAAAATAGTTTGATGTGAATTTCATTCTTTTGTAAAATAAGTAGTGATTTTCCATTTAGATCGGAATTTTCTATTGAATATATTTCTATTCAAAAAAAATATAAAGCATGGGTCATACATTTCCTTCAAAATCTGTCAATGTGAATCTGGCTCCAGAAAGTTCATAAAGTCCATTCCTTTTCCTTAATACTCAGGAAAAGTCACAACATATGTATTTGGCTGTATTTGTAAGGTAAGCATCTTTCTAGTCACAAAAGAGCTATTTATTGCATAACTTCTTTACTAAGAAGTCATGGAAGCAAACTGTATTATAGGCATAGAATTTAATGAATGACTACATTCATTAGAGTATTAGATATAGGTAATCATCATCAGTATTAGATATAGGTAATCATCATCAGTTCTACACAGATACATGAAAACGTTTCCATGCCCTATTTACTTATGTGATTTATCAACAGATAACTTAATGAGTGCCTGTGTGTCAGTCTAGGTGCTGCCATGTGATCTATGTCTTCCTAGAATGTACCCCATAGAAGGATTGATAGTGAGCAAAGAATGCCAGCCATGGTGAAGTTAGGCACAAGAAGCTCAGGATGATTTCCTCTGGGATATTATCAGGAACACAACACTCCCAAACTCCCTCCCAGATTCTCTCCCTCTCTAAGACATCTGGTGCAGGAAAGATACATCATCTACTTTTGTGTGCGGATCCAAAGATCTCATAAGGGCGTGGGAGAATATGTCAGTCAGAGTCTGGACAGGGAAATAGGAATGAAGAGAATTTCAAGGAGAGAATTGGTTAAGTAGGTCTGAAAGGACTCAAGAGGCAACAAGAAAACACAAGGGTAACACAGAGACAGTAACTTCAGGGAGAAGATCCTTCCCTAGGGAAGGGGTAGTGGAAGAAAGAGATTGAGAGTATCAGACCCTAGAAGTTCAAATGAGGAATCCTACAGAGTTTGACTCCTTCTGAGGATGGGACATTCTCCAGCTGGAGCTGAGACCTCTGAGTAGGCACAATAAGGCTGGTTTTACAAACATGGGGAAAAAAGATGGAAACTGGAATCAATTACCAATACTCGGGGAAGGCCATCGCAGGAGTACCATTAATAGACACATCACACAAAACAGATAGGAGCAAGTCCCTTCTCCCTCCTCCAGTCATATGGTCTCCCTGGAGTCTCTTCTATTAGCATAACTGAATGGAGACAGTAAGCAAAAGAAAGGTGAAGTCTGCAGGGTCCCAGCCCCAGTATTTCAAAGCATAATATAGAAGAGTAGGTTTGTATCCTCGCTTTGAGGGTATTTGGTGCCTCCGACCTCTTTCCCCCACCCCTCCATCCCCAGGGAAGTGGTTGCATCCTGCGGTTATTCTCTCTGTTTCCTCTAGGTCATTCTGTCATCTTATCAGTCCTCTAATACAGTACAACAAATTCTCCATTTGAAATTTTCATTGCTTTTGTTTCCCCAGCAAGGACAGGCCTTGCTTGACCTCCTATGTCTGTCTAAACTCCAAAGACACTCACACTGGGTAGTGCCTGCCCTGCTTGGTCACTGTGACTTAAGCTACCCTGCTTCCCTTACAAAGTCCTGTCTGCGTCGGCCTTTATCCTGACCAGTTCTCCTAACCAGTGCCTGATGTCGACTTGCTTGTCTCTGTTACTAGTTAACCCTACGTTAGATCCTGTCTTTGGAAGACGCTCATCAGAGAATTGCTTTGTAGCCCTTTCTAGCCCCTTACCATGCTGTTTGGAGGGTTTATGTGGGAGGGTATGTCTTTGAAGAATAATGATAGTTAACACATTTATGAAGGACTTACTGTGTGTTGGGTGCTGTTTCACACACATGCCTTACGCCTCATTCATTCTCAGAACAACTCTATAAGGTGGGTGCTATTACTAATCTCATTTTACAGATAATGTAACTGAGGCCCAGAGTGGCTATGTGGTGTGGCCAAGACCTCACAGCTAGGAACTGGCAGAGTCAAGGAGAGAGCTACATAGGCTATAAAGCCCATGGTCTTAACAATTATGCTCTATTTCCTCATGTGTAAAGGGCGGGAGAGACAATAAGGAATAAGACATGGCAAGGAGATCAGAGTCTAGGCGGTGAAACACAGAGAGCCAACGAGATGTGAGAAACACACTTATAAAGAAATATACACTGTAAAGAAAGTAGCAATTCGCTTTGCCTGGAAAAATCATAGATCTAGAAAGATGAAGTGTAGATTTCTGTTTTGGAGGTAGAATCAGCAGATCCTGGTGCTGTGCTATGGATGAGAGAGGCGGGAGCATGGCTCTGCGCAGGAGCAGACCTAAGACGGCAGATTCAGAAATTCCTTTCAGATCATTTAACTCCGGGTGGTGAGAAGTAGGCAGCTGGTCAAGCATCTGACCCTTGACTTTGGTTCAGGTCATGATGTTAGGGTCGTGAGATCGAGCCCTAGGTTGTTCTCTGTGCTCAGCAGGGAGTCTGCTTGAGACACTCTCTCTCTCTCCTTCTGCCCCTCTCTCCCTACTCTCTCTCTTCCTATCTCTAAAATAAATAAATAAATCTTTTAAAAAATCGAAGGCTTAGATGTGAGATAAGAGTCACAATAATTTTATATATTTTGAAATTTCCAACACAGAAATTTCACGGGAGTGGGTACTTGGTTCTAGGAAGAATGTGTAGAGACAAGGAAATGGGATTTTCTTCCTCTTCTTCTAGGCAGGTACTGTAACCAGCTGGCTAGTCAAGATGAAAAGGCACAGAACTGAGAGAGGACAGAGCAGCCCTGACGTCTGGGAACTGGTAGCGTGGTTATCAGCAGAGCCTTGGTGTCACTAGGAGCTGGACTGGTACCATCAGCCAGGCCGTGGCTTCTTCTGTTGAAATGAAGGATTTCACAGAACATTTCTCAAATCACAACAAATGCTCAAATATTCCTCATCCTGGCTAATATGAGGGACTGGGTGGAGCTGCTGCAACCATTTACACTTTAGCCTCCCTCTAGTCTGCTCTCCTGATAAACCAGGGGTTAAAATACCCAGACATAGAATGGTCCCCTCTTACTGACGGTACCCAATCCAGAGAAACCACCCCCCCCTTACTGGTACCACCCCGAAATCACACAGCCAAAGCCTGAGTCTTCTATATAATAAGGCCTTTCTAACAACGTCTTACTGAGATCCTTCAGGGTTCCCCGTAGGGGTCTTGGGTCAGATTGAAAAGGTGAGGAGGAGCCGCTGGAACTCCTGGAGGTACTGGAGAGGGAAGGACCAAGGCTAGAACTCTCCCCAGGTCTGAGTTGCTCCATGGCTAACTGGGGACTTGGGGCTTCTCACTTCTCTGTCCCCCAACCCCACAAAGACCCCAGCCCGCTCCCAGAGAGGGTTGATCAGGGACAGGCACTGAGTCACCCCCAAGTGCACTGAGACAGAGTTCAGAAGGATGGGGTCTCAGGGCAGCTCTGCAGGAAGATGGAGCCCCAGAAACCTCTCCTGGGCTAGGAAGAGATGCCAGGCCTGCTTGTCAGTGAAGCCCACGTGTGATGTTTGGAGCAAGTAAGGTGCTCCCTCCTCTCCTGTACTTCTCGGCCAACCCCCGCTCAGGACCCTTAGCCTGGAGAGAGTTCCATGCCCCAACTGCTCTGCATCCCTTCCAAGGCTTCCCTACATGCTGCTTTCTGCTTAATCGCCTGAGCCCCCTCTGAGCCACTTACTGACCATTTGACCTTGGGCAACAGGCCTAACCTCTCAGCTCTTCAGAAGGTTGTTTTGAGTTTAAATGAGACTTCAGAAAATGGTGAAGAAGTCAGCTGGGACATGTAAGCCCTGAGGCCCTCGTGTTGATGCCTCCCCACCACAGCCTTGAGGAAAGAGCTGAGCAGAGGCTGGCTGGGTACAAAGCTCACCCCACACCGCCCCCACCTCCCTAACCCCCACCCGACCCCCGCCCGGCCACAGGGCACACACACAAATGTTCTCTCTTGTTACAAGAAGTAACAATCACAACTTGTAATATACAGATGTGTTCCTGGTGGTCTGGAGGAGTTTTTTTTTTTTTTTTCCTCTTTCATCTGTTTTGTTTTGTCTTAAGTGAGAACTTGAAGTCAATGAACATCTTACCTCACTACTATTTTTGTCTTGATTTAAAATAGGCAGTATGCACTAATTAGCCAAACACCCTTTTCACTGACAGAGTATCTATTTGGTTGATTACCATAAAAGCAAAATGAGAATAGAGAAAACAGTGGCAAATCGTATTGTGACTACGACATAACTTAAAACTGTTCAAATTAATAACAAAAAATATTGATCTTTTGTCACTAATGATTGCAAACACCCAAACTCTAACCATACTTTTTAAAAAGCAATAAATCACTAGTAGATTGAGACACATAGAACTATAATATTTTGTCGTATAGGTGAGATAAATTAGTTACAATGAGCATGTCTTATTCAAATTGTCAGTCATTATTAGTTTCCTTCATTTTTTACCTCACGAATATATTTTTGTTTCTATCATTTATGTGAATGGGAATATTTATGTAAGAAATCCGGTGGACCATGAATCCTGCTTCTTTCAGTAAAAAAGTAGAAACATACCTTATTTTTCATTGTTTCTTGACATGGTATAATGTAATCAAATGTGACTGATGCAATCTGACAAATCCAGTCACAATACGAAATGTCACAGGAAAACAAGGGAAAGCTACTATCTTTATCCAGACTGAAGAGAAAAAAAAAAAAAACCAACTTATCGTAAAATACAAAAACAAAGCTTTTGGAATATAAGCAAATAATACACCAGCACGGAGCTTGTTCAAATATCTTCTATTCAGCCTTTTGGAGATATATGCTATCATGGATATTTGGCCGGTGTCATAGATTTTAGAAATTATTTTTTTTCTACTGGAGAGTATTAGAAATATCACAATATGGGGCCCTTTTCCATTTTTAAGCCTGTTTAAATACAATGGGAAAACGGTGCTTTCAAAAGGACCTCTCTTCGGTGGTGTTCATGGCCCCAAGTTTGTGCCTTCCCATAGGCTCCAAGGCAACTCTAAATGGACTACACTTCAGCTCAGCTGTTTTCCTGAGACTGTACCCTGCCTCTGAACTGTGCTAAAATAACCTTGCATTATCCTAATTAGGATTATTCACAATACACACATATTGCAAAGGGCCATTTTCATTTTCAATTAGTTGAAAAGGATTAGTTGCAGTGATACTCATATGGTACTGAATGCTATTATTATTAAACCCAATATTTTTTATTGCTGTTAAAATTATGCTCCTTACAGATAGAACTTAGCTAATGGAGTAAAAAGATGGTCTCTTCCTGACAAATCATTCTCTTCTAAAGAAGATTGTGAAGGTAACAATACATAAACGGAAGGAAATATATGTGTGGTGAAGAGGCTGTTTAATCACAAGTAATGGCAAACCTAAAATTAGTTCCAATTAAAAAAGAAATGCATGAAAACCAATCTGAATGTAGCAGATAAAGGGTGGCATGAAGGAGAGATTATTAAGCAGTAGCATATAACAGGACCCCAGGTGCCGGACATCCTCATTATACCTATTCTTGGGCAGGAACGCAGAAGGTACAGTAAACCAAAAAAAAAAAAAAAAAAAAAATTACACACACACACACACTCCAAGAAATAATTTTACATGGCGGCTACACTTCAGATGAACAAGCACTTGTTTTTTGGAGGAAAGACCATAACAACTTGGTTCTTACTTCCAAAATACAGTGGCATTATAATTGCTTGATCAGCCAAATGAAACTAAATGTAATTAAGACTAGTGTGGGGTTAATTTGATCCATAATTATGTTATATAAAGTAAATGAAAATTGTTTCTTTCCTAAATTGCAATTCATTAAAATTACAGATATTAAAATAAGATACTATAAAATTACATGAAGCATGTACACATTAATAGCCATTAGTAATAGCTTGATATTTCTATCTAAGCAACAGTTTATTAGAATGCCAAAAGGTGATATTTGACCACTTACATCACTGATTTTTTTTTTACTCTGTTTTTCTAAGAAATTTTTTTAAAGGAAGCAAAGTATTTTTATCTTAGTATGTTTTTGTCCTTTCTAGATATTTACCATCTGCTAAAATACCTTTAGATCAATCCTTCTTGAATCTTTATTAGAATACAAACACAGGTATTTAAAAATTCAAAATGGCAAACAGGCATGCATACAGAAGAGGTAAAGTATTTGGAACATTTTTTTTCAAAGGGCAAATTTTATATCTCTGATTAAAATCATAGTCTTATATCTATTCGTATAATGTTTTTGTCAACCTCATTAAAAAAGTATTGAATATAAAAAAATGAGTTGAAAGAGAAAGAACTAAACATTTACTGAGTGATTATCCTCTTTTTAAGTAGTATGCTATGCACTTTAAATACCTATTTTTACCTTTTTAGGAAGTCAGTGTCATTTCTTCTTCTTTTAAGGATGACAGAACTGAGGCTCAGAGAGATGAAGGAGCTTGCCTGAAGTCACGCAGCTTCTTGTACCATTTACTGTGACGTGGGGAAGGGTCCTTATCTGTTACACGTGATGGCAAAACACGGGGAAAACAATTCATTTGCTGGTGTACAATATAATGTTTTAGTTCCCACTTTACATTCTTATTCAGTGAAGATAATCTGTTTCTATCTGTGAAAATAGAAACCAGAATGTCATAACATCTCATCTCTGCGCCCCTTCACGTGACATTAAGTACAAGTTGGCCAAATACTCCTATCATTCTGAGTCTCCAGAATTATCTCACAGAGCCTCCTGAGTGGTAGAGAGGGAAATACTGAAGGCTAGGGGAGCTATCCTACTGGGTAGCAACAGATGCCTTACACATGATTCCACTGGGTGCACACTGAAAAGACCCATATTCAGGGCAAGACAGAAAATGTCAGATGGTTATTATACAGTCCTATGGGAGGGAAGAGAAAAGGAAGAAAGGATTGCATGAAACAAAACAGTAGAAAGTGTTTCTGGATTCTGTTGGCTTTCCTAGATGTTATAGGCTTTTTTACATCTAGTCACTTTGGGATTGAGGAGGAAAGTGGTAACTTGAAGGTCTGATATAATCTTAAAAGAAAAGCACCTACGATAGGATTTGCTCACAGCGCGTATCAGTGGCAGTGTACGTGTTAGAGATCAGCAATATTAGAACCAAGTCTAGCCGGAGCTTCAGTGTGCCACCATACACGTGCTCACTGCCGCGAAGCAGGGTATCTACACACCCCGGAGAATCTGATACACTTTCTTTGTTTGCACAATAAAGGGTCACCAGGTTACTATGAGCAGTACCGTACAAACATGAACAACTGTGTCTCGGTAATTGATTGTACTGCACTAATAAGGACAACCATCCTTAAATTTCTTGGAAATCATCTGCATTTCTCTTCAAGTTAAAGCCGCATTTCATCCATGAAAAAATGAAACTAAAGGATAATCGTACTTAACAAGTGGCCAGAACACATTATTTACAGTAAGCATGTATGCTTAACAAACCAAATATTTAATATTTCATGCATGAAAAATAGGCAGACATAATAGCCATTAGTATTCCAGGTGAGGCAGAACATGCAAATTTACTCAGCTATTAAAGAATGAGTCATATGCTATTTAATATATCAAAATAGTTTATGTATATTAGAGTAAACAGTGAAATCACAATAGGAAAAAAATGGATTTGGTTCAGATGTTGAGCTGCTATGTAAACCAATTATCTATCCGGAGGGAAACAGCTCTGTCTACAACTACTTAGGCTCTAGGGCCTATTACAAACCCTGGAGTGGGCTGTTGTTTCTGTTCTCAAGGGAATTTACCACGTCACACTAGAAATAGCTGACAATAATTAGAAAGCCTGCTTCTGCCAGGATTGCACACATTTTTAATACCTTCCTAAGTATTATGGGAGAGAATACACCAGGTCTTTAGAATTCTAGTCATGCCACAACAAGCCATGGAAAGGACAACTAGACAATAGCCCCAAACTGGACTGTGACAGGCTAATTATTGTGGCTTCATTAGAAAACCTCTTTTTACATAGGTCACCTGGGAAGTGTAATTAAAAATGCATTATTGGTGTATTTTTTATTGAAGCAATTAAATTAAAAAGCCAAAAAAATAATTATATGAGGAGCAAATAATAATGTTGGTCAACAGCGTTTATCTAAGAAAGAGAGAACGCGTTAGTGGTTCATTAGCAGTAAATGTGTTAACGGGAATCTGTTTGAAAAATGAGCCATAGAATGGCTTTTAAATACGCAGATTAAAGGATTTATAATGTCAAGTTTAACACAGAAATTACAGAGAGTATTACATAACCATGAGTAATAGCACCTTTAATCTGACTTAGTAAAATGATTTACATCATACTTTATGCTGCTTCAGTCGTATGAGTGTTATACGTGCTGCATCTCAGATAGATAATTTCCCTCCTATTTTTTACACACTTATGGATCTGTTCTTCCTGCTTCCTAATTATGTGGTACATCTAAATAATTAGATGTTAAAATATGTATCAGCTAGGGGCAGAATGTTTGTCTTGGATATCTGTTCTATGTAGGGATAGCAGAGCATGACACCATTGATTTAGGAAGATGTTCATAAAGTCCTAAATATATCACACCAAATCACCCCTTTCTCATCTCAAAACTCTCCTGGTATTTCTTTACATCATCATCATCATCTTTACCACCACTAGAATTATCATCATCACTAATAATTAATAAATGCTCTTTACTTGCCAGGAACTGAAGAGTGCCTATATTATTTAGAAGTTTAATGCTTCAAATAACCTTAAGAGATTGATATCTTATCTCCATTTTAAAAATAAGGAGAATCAATAAAATTCAGTCAATCTCTCTGGATATATCTACAAGCATTGCTTTCTCTTCAGTAGACTTGCCTAAGCTCACAATAATTTTTTCCTCTATCCTACTGGAAATTGCCCGTATTGTAAAACTTGGTATTTTTACTAAGTATTCTTTGAATATATGAAAGATACAGATAAGCTTCTACTAAGTAAGAATCTCACATGCAACCCTTTTCATCCCTTTGGGGAGGAAAATCACATTCAGAGAGGTGGAGGAGAGAGGAACATCAGTGACAGAGGGCTGGGAATGCCAGGGCGCACGAGTGAAGGAATGGAAAATTGATACAACCTTGCTGTGAAACATGGGACTCTCGATGCAAGAAAATACTTTTATGTTGACAGAAAGAAAAAGTGTTCTATTTATTTTCTATGTTAAGATTGAGTGTTGGTCTAGAACTAGTTATTACCTACCGACTCCAAACTATTTAATCTTGACATATTATGATTAGTTTAATTAATAGTTTGGGTATTGTTTTGTTGCGTTAGATTCTTTATTAGTGTTATTATTTTTAATATCAATAGCACCCAATTTTGAATCCCTGCTGCAAACCAGGCCTTGTGCCAGAGGTGTTACATGCATTCTCTCTAAGCTTCCACACATCACTGAATCAAATTATTCTTATTTTAGAGATGAAAAACTTGTAGTTCAGGAGGTCAAGTGACTTTTCCAAGGTCACGTGGCTGACAAATTAAGGAGTTCAGATTTCAGGCCCCAGTCTATCTGAGTCCAAATTGCATGCATTTTCTAATAGCTCACTTTGACTAGGAAAGAATTTGTAAAAGGAATAAACATAATTTTGGATTTTTTTCACATAGAAACCTTCCTTAAGCCACATTTTAAATTCAAATCAATTCAAAATTCATGAAGCTCCAATAACCAAAATGGTTTTCTGAGTCCTGTATATTGATAATCGGACTTATCAGGATAACTACCACAATTACAGGGTTTTGAGTTTATGGAAAAACAGAGGGATGGACTAGAATCACTGTGAATTCTCTGTCAAGTATCTAGCTTTACAGTAGAGTTGTTTAATTAGAATTCCAAAATCCATGCGTGATATGCATAATTGTTACTTGGGCTATTAATCAATACTCATGTCCTCAATACTAAATACATGGAAAGATGCTGATTTATCATTTGTAAAATATGACATACTAAACCCTAAATTTTACTATGAGCATTTCTTTGAAACACAATGTTAATTTTAATGTATTTTTTAACAGTGCATGTGTTTATAGGAACAGTTGCTCTACATTTTGTAAAACTAATTGCGTTTTTGAATATCAGAACACGGTACAAATGAATCAAAAGTCAGAAACTACCAGTCACTAGGTAGTACCTCTTTAGCGTTTTTCTATGGAAACCTCAAACAAATCTCTGTGTTTGGGCATAAGATGAGCTATTAATTAGAGCAGAGTCTAGGATAATGGAGTTAATACAATTATGTTAGATCTTGGAGCATATGGCACTAAATTGTAGGATTATAGTGAAAGAATTAAAACGCTTGTTCCCCTTAAGGTAAATAACTGGTATTTTAAGAAATAAGGTAACTGGATAATCATTGGGTCGGTGCATTCTCTAAATGGTTATCTAGTCTCTCATTACAATATTGTTCTACTCTCCTCTCATCCAACTGGAGAAAAGAGCACTGCTGTAGATAGTCACAGACTGCATACGTGTTTAGAGTACTCAATGCAGTAAGCACTTTAGAAGCTCAAAATTAATTGTTAAAGACCAGGTTCTAGATCTCAATGGCTTTACACGAAAATTCAGAATAAACATACTTGAAATATACAACAGTCCAGTTGACTTGTCTATATCATCTGTTACCTCACTCACCTGTCATCTGTGTCTGGTCTTATGCTAATGTTTTATAAACAAGTCCCAGAACCAGTCCAGTACACCGAACTGCATGAAACGAACAGAAGTTAATGGAATTCTTTCTGAGCCAGCCATTAACACATTAACTTTTTCATTCATTTATTTGGAGGAGGAGGAGGGGTCATTTCTGATCACCCCTTAGGCCTTCTACTTAATGTCTGCAACTCTTCTTTTTGACCTTCAGATTTTAATAGCTACAAATTGCTAAAATAGTTTTCTTACCATACCAACTCCAATTCCCAGATTTAAAAGAAATAATCATAAAGCTCCCTAGAATTTACTACACACCGGACACTACATGCAAAGTGCTTTATGTATCTCATTTAATCTTCACAGTAAACTATGAATTAAGTGTGTCTATTATCCCTATTTTACAAATGAAAAAAATTGAAGCTCAGAGAGGTTAAGTAGGGCCACATAGTTCACAAGTGGTAGAGTTGGAAAACAAAACTACGTCTGTTGATTTTAAACCCTTGCTCTTCTCCATTATGCACTACTGCCTCAACTGGACCACAAAAAAATCTTTATAGTACTGACATTCCAACAACAGACCCCATTCTTTAGGAACAATATTATAGTTGGGGCGCCTCGGTGGCACAGCAGTTAAGTGTCTGCCTTCGGCTCAGGGCGTGATCCCGGCGTTATGGGATCGAGCCCCACATCAGGCTCCTCCTATATGAGCCTGCTTCTTCCTCTCCCACTCCCCCTGCTTGTGTTCACTCTCTCGCTGGCTGTCTCTATCTCTGTCAAATAAATAAAATCTTTAAAAAAATTTATTATAGCCAATACTGATTAGAAGTTCACACACCTAGCCCCAATTCTACTTTCTGTCATGATGGTCAACAAAGCATTCCATTCATGAATCATACTGGGTGTCTAAGGATACCCCAGCTGAAGCTGGGAGTCTATATTTTGGGAAACCTTGGTAGGTATAAGCTAAAAAAGTAAAATTAAATTAAGAAGTGTTAAAAAATTACCTTAAAGTGGCAAAAATTTCTTATCTGACAAGAGATAGAGATTCCAGGGCAAATTCATTCTGAGAAATCCACTCAAATGATATTTTTAGAGATACAAATAAAATCCAAAGACCATCTACCAAAATGGAAACAAGAGCTCCTTCAGGAATGAGAATATAAATATTGTCTGTTTGAGACCAAGGGAACTTTAGAGGAAATATGTCTTATCTAGGAGGCATGAAAGTTGTTGAGGAGATGTCATGACATTATTGAACAGGATTCAAGAAGGGTAAGGGCCAGAAGTTGATGGATCTGTCATCATAGAGATTTTGTGAGACTTTAGACAGAAGTAGAACTTCTTCAAAATACAGGCTCTGAAGCGAGGCAGAGAATTAAGGAAAGAAATGTTTGGTCTTCCCTCTTCTGCTCCAGCACCTTGGTGTTGATAGGCCATTTTGCATGGCATTTCTTCTTTTTTTTCTCCATCTTTCCCTCTTTCTTTCTTTCTTTCTTTCTTTCTTTCTTTCTTTCTTTCTTTCTTTCTTTCTTTCTTTCTTTCTTTCTTTCTTTCCTTCCTTCCTTCCTTCCTTCCTTCCTTCCTTCCTTCCTTCCTTCCTTCTATCCTATAGAAAAGCAGTGAATTGGAGATTTTTCTTTCTCTTTTTTTCTTTTTTTAGTGATTTATTTTAGGTTTTCTTGGTATAAATTCTATAATCCACAAATGATGATAAACCTTTTTTTTTACTCTTCATTTATATATTTTTCATGTATTAACATAGTTACTATTATGGGGATTCTTTTAAAATTGTGAAGCCATGGGGTGCCTGGGTGGCTCAGCCTTTAAGCAGCTGCCTTTGGCTCAGGTCATGATCCCAGGGTCCTGGAATCAAGCCCTGCATCAGGCTCCCTGCTCAGCCGGAAGCCTGCTTCTCCCTCTCACATTCCCCTTGCTTGTGTTCCCTCTCTCGCTGTCTCTCTCTGTCAAATAAATAAATAAAATCTTTAAAAAAATTATGAAGCCATTAACACAGTGAGTTTTTCAGAGGCTTTTGGGAAGGATGGATTTGAGAAAAAGAGGCTAGAAGGGAAGTGAGTAGCTAAGATGCTATTCTGCTAGGATGATGGTCAGGACAAGGGTGGCAGCTAAGACCATCAAAAGAAAGGAGTGTATCTGAGAGATTAAATAATTGCTTGGCCTTGGGGATAATGGGAAAAATGTAATATTCTTCAAAACCTCAAATCTGCATGAGAACTCTAATTTACTATAAACAGAAAATTGATCATATTTTTAAAACAGATACTTATCTGTTCATCCAATCAAGGTAAAAGAAATTGATTAAAATCACCAGTTTACAAAAGATTCGAAGATTAATGAGCATATTAAGGAAAATTAAGATATTTAAATGTACCTCTATGCCCTGGTATTTAACTTAGTGGTGTCAAAATAATTCTTAATATTTAATATGCTTACAATACTTCCCCAGTTTTCAAAGTGACTTTACACATATTACCCAATAGGTTCTCACAATGACTCTGCAAGGTAAATAATTGCAGTGATATGTAGCATGTTTCCAGCACTTCGTAGATTGCCTAACAACATCACTCACATTACTGATGCCCGTATTTCCATCAGTCATCACAGTGCTCAGTTCTGGGGTTTCTGTGTCAACTGAAATACATTTTCAATACCAGTGCATCAGACTTATTTTAGTGAACATGGTCTATCATCTACAATGCACAGATATTCAATGTCAATCCATTAAGTTAGATTATTTTTATATATGGTGTTTTTTGGCATGAATGGTCTATATGATGACTACAGTCTCTTTCTAAAAACTGATGGGGATATTTATCTTTATAAGAAATTGCCAAACTCTTTTTCAGAGTGACCGTACAATTTTATGTTCCCACCAGTGATGGGGGAGTGATCCATATTTCCTGCATCCTCACCAGCTTTTGATGTTGTTACTATTTTTTTTTAAATTTTAGCCATTCTGACAGGTGTGTAGTCATATCTCTTTGAGGTTTTAATTGGCATTTCCCTAATGGTTAATGACGTTAAACATCTTTTCATGTGCTTATTTGCCATCTGTATATCCTCTTAGGTGGAATGTCTGTTCATTGTATTTTGCCCATATTCTAATTGGATTGTTTGATTTTTAATGTTCTGTTCTGAGAGTTCCTCATGTATTTTACACACAAGTCTTTTATCTGGCATGTGGTTACAAATATTTTCTCCCAGTCTGTAACTTGTCATTTCATCCTCTTTGCATGGGATTTTGCAAAGCGGAAGTTTTTCATTGTGATGAGGTCCAATTTATCAATTTTTCCTTTTGCAAGCTTAAGCATTTATCTGAGAGGAATGAAAACATATGCCTGCACGAAAACCTGTACACACATTTTCATAAAAGATTTATTGTGTTTGTATTTTTCCGGTCTTAAGGAAAATCAGAAATTAGAATAGATTTAATGTGTTTTTCTCTCCCTAGAACGCAAGTCCAAAAACAATCTCACCCAGTTCTTGTATTGCTTTTCATCATATCTATCAATAAGCTGAATTCTTCCTAGGTGGGAAAGAAAAAACACTTGACTATTACATAGAATTCAGTGAGGTCAAAATATATTTCATAAAAGATTTGGTTTGAGTAATGGGTGATTTATGGTTATATGGAGAATAATTTTGATTAATAGCATTTATTTTAAAAATAATGACTATATTTGATATCAGTTCAACAATATTTACTAAGCATCTATGATACGCAGTACCAAAGATACCGAAGAAAGCTTAATACATGATCTGTTGTAGGTACTTAGTCCGTAACAGAGCAGAGATGTAAACAAAGTACTGCGGTGTGTGGTCGGATTGGGCTGGAGGTTCTGAAGGGTGAAATTAGCAATGCCTGGAGGGGTGACTAGGGAATGCACTACAAAGCAAGGGTCACTTGAACCTGGTCTTGAGGTACTGTGTGGCAATGCATCTGGCTGACAAGTTAGGGGAAGAACATTTCACTCCCAGGAAAAAAACATACCAAGGTATAGAGGCACCAAATATGACATATTTAGAAACTGCAAGTCTTTGGGTATGACCACAGCACATGGGGGAAGTTGGGGTGCTGTGGAAGATGAGGTTTGTTTAAAGGTTCTGCATGAGCAATATTTTTCCTATAGTGGAGGACAAATCACGAAAATACTTTTGGGAATGTCAACATATGATCAGATCTAATTTAAAAATATACCTTGAGTGATCAAGGAGATGGATGAGAGAAAGCTCAGGTTAGAAGCAGTGAGATTAGTTAAAAGATTGTGTTCAAGTCTGTGAGAAATATGGGGCCTATGGAAGTGACCTCTGGGAGGGTGGGGGATGCACTGAGGAAATACTGAGGAGATATTTAGAAAATAAAAATGACAAGATTGGGAAAATATTATGCATGTGGGGTAAAAAAGAGAAAGGGATCAAGAAAGACTCCCTGGGTTTCTGACTTAAGTTCTCCCATGAATATACATTCTCCTCACTTGAACGGGAATGCAGGAAGAGGACAGTCTTACCTAAAAGGAGGAGAGTGCTAGGTTTGCAGTATCTCTTGGACAAGTAGGTTCTCTTTACCAGCATGTCAACAACTGGAAAGAGTTAATGTGAATCATTTGAGGATCTTGTTAAAAGGCAAATCCTGATTTCAAAGCTCTGGGGTAGGGCACAAGACTTTGCATTTTTAATTAATTAATTTATTTTTAAATCAGAGAGAGAGAGAGAGAGAGAAGGCACACGCACAAGCAGGGGGAGTGGCACGCAGAGGGAAAAGCAGGCTCCCCGCTGAGCAAGCAGCCTGATAGGGGACTCAGCCCCAGGACCTTCGATCATGACGACGTGAGTGGAAGGCAGCCCCTTAACTGGCTGAGCCACCCAGGTGTCCCAAGGCTTAGCATTTCTAATAAGCTCTCTGTGCCTACCCCTCCCCTGTCTAGAAAATATTATCAAATGATTTTTTAAAAACTTGTTAGAACCTGCCAGAGTTTAGTATCAAAGAGCCAATGTGAAGTAGAGAGACACTAAGGCTATTCTTCAAAATCCAAAGCTTTTATTTTATTTAATCAATGAAATGAATCTTATACAAGGATATAATTGGTACATTTGCAACAAGGCAGTCGGCACATCATAAGAAGTCATGTTAAAATCATGAATAGAATCTTAAAAAAATTGCCAGGAAAAAAGAAAGGGAAATTCAAGAGAGCCAAATCTATCTCTTAAGCTAGAGGATTTTAGTTTCTAAGTTTGTTTTGTTTTGTTTTCAACATTAGGCTGAATTCTCATGGGCTTGGTAGTTTTTAGTGTGGTCCTGACAGAAAGGTGATAACCTGCATGACCTCTCCACATCTTTTCCAACCCTCAAATTTTATGGCTGTGCACTCCTCTATTTCTCCTTTTATCTGTCAAGCTTTACCTTGTCTTTTCCTATTGCATTCAACTCAACAAATACCAAGGACATGGCGTTTTTGTAAGTTTAGTAATTGTTACTCATTTTCATTCAATTATTTTTTTTTTCATCAAATTGTCTCAAAGTGTTTTCAAGCATGTCTGAAGGAGAAACTAACCAAATGCCCATAAATGTATCCCATTTCAGGAAGCATGTACTAATCTATATATTCCCTGTCTAATCATTTAAACACAATCATAGACAAAAAAATTACTAGGTTGATAGTAGAAAATGATCATTTATCAGAAGAGAATCAATGGCATATTATTTTTAGCATTATTTTATCTAGGTAATTTTGTTCTATCAAATATTTGTTCTGGGGCCAAATTATGGCACAAGTTTAATTTTTACTGGAAACCATAAGGTAACTAGGAAAGAAGGAGTCTATACTAAAAAGTAATTATGATTACTGAGACATTCTAGCAAAGCCATAAATAATTATTTCCATTTTTCATTCAGATATTCCCAAAGTGTTTTAATATTTCACAATAATTAACTCATTAATCCTTACACCCCCTCTGTAGTATAGGTAAATAATCTGATTAACTTTGCTTTGCTTATTTTTTTAAACCATAATTGTAAAATGACTGGAATGCTGTTGTGAATGCGGGTGGGAGCACTAGCAGTTCTTGGTTCTTCAGTCGTCACCAAGACCATTTTCCTACCAAGTCTCAGTGAATGAATTTCTGAGAAAGTGAAAATGACTGATGTTTTTGTTTTTAGTTGTTTTTGTTTTTCTTAGCAGACTCTATCTTGCTTGCCTTCTCACTCTGTCAGCAATATTCCTTTCATAACTTGTTTATTGGACTTCTTTCTAGGTCACCCCATTACCAAAATTTTCTCCTTGGACCTTCTTCCCCGTTGAACGTTTTCTCTTAGTATTATTACAAATTGAATGCTTCCTTCAAGGCTGTGTATCTTATTAGGTAATATCAGATTTTATTCCATATTGGCTAATTTTACTTTAAAATTATTGTCTCTGCTCAGAGGTCACTAAATTTAATACTGCCACTTTTGTTGCCTTTCTGCTTTTTTTCTTGTGAAAACTTATTCTGGTTATATTTAGGGAGAAATCACCTGCCCCAAACCATTTGCCTACAAAGTATCTCTAGAGCGTAACCCACTAGCCCACTACCTGTGCCGATGTGATTTTTTTTTAAGCTGAAATACTTTCATTACTTCTTCATATGCCAAACTCATTCTCTATTTTTCTTCTCAATTTCTTCTAGAATGCAGTCCCTGGGGAAGAATACAAATGAATTTAACTTTTAGCCAAATAAGTCTTTCTTTTTTTCTTCTTCTTTTGAATAATCAGAACAAGCCATTCCAACTCTCTAGCTATCGGTACATTGCTAATTACACTAAATCATATAATTAGAAACATAAAGAAACTTGGAAATGACTATTAACATGGCTTTTCAAATTACCTTGAGGTGGAATACTGAAAAGACCAGTGCTATCCTCTTTCCCCTTCCCTCTCTCCAAGACACAGGGTGTAGAGAAAATTATCAGAAGGGAGAATTTAGTTTTCCCCTTTCTTGTGAAGGGTGTAGAAGTTTCCTGTTATTGCACATTACGTAAAAAGCAAGATTAAATGCATTATTTGGGGTTTCATCGGATATTGTTAACAACGAATTAAGCTATCAGAAGTTGTATCTTAGTGAACTAGACTTGTGGATGGTTAAAGAAATCAGACTGTCCTACCAATCGTATGTCTTCTCTACAGTTCTTTCTTAATAAGTAATCAACTATATACTTATCTGTGTGTGGAACTGTACAAATACAGTTGTCCATCAATGCCAAAGTACCAGTTCACTTCTTGTATGTATGTTACATGCTGTGATGGTTAATTTTATATGTTAACTTGGCTAGGCTATGGTGCCAATTTGTTTGGTTAAATACTGGTCTAGATGTTGCCATGAAGGTATTTTTTAGATGTGATTAACGTTTAAGTCAGTAGATTTTGAGAAAACCAGATTATCCTCTATAATGTGGGTGAGCCTTATCCAATCAGTTGAAGGCCTTAAAAGCAAAAAGCAGAGTTTTCCAGAGGAAGAAGGAATTCTCTTCAAGATTCCAATATAGTTTCAAGCCTACTGCCCTGCAGAATTTGGATTCAAGACTGTTGTATCAACTCTTAACTTGAGTTTCTGGCGTCTTAGACAGCCCTGTGGATTTCAGACCAGCCAAATGCCAAAATTGCATGAGTTATTTCCTTAAAATCAATCTCTCTCTGTCTCCCTTTTTCCTATTTGTCTGTCTGTCTTACCTGTCTCTTTCTCTCTCTTCTCTCTCCCCTTTCTGTCTCCCTCCCTCATTCCTCTCTCCCCTCTTTTTTCTGGGTAATGCAGACTAATACATATGCTATAAAAATATCTTCCACTGTTGCAATACAATTTATGTTCACCTTTGTATTATTTCATTCTACAGTAGAAGAAGAATAGTTTATATCTATTTGGATCAGTAAATATAAATAGAATAGTTTTTAAATAATTATTTGTGCAAAGACCCTGTTCTTACTGGCACTCTGGCAGACTAGGTTCTCATCTCCTAATGCCCAAGCTATCTACATGTTTTATTCCTCCTTCTTCAATATAACAATGCCAGCTTTATCTCACTAAAACACATATAGCAACAGGTTATTCTAACCAACTAAAATTTAGAAGTTCTATAATAGCTACGTGAGATAAAAACTTCCCTGACGATTACACAACATTTGCAGCAACATGGACGGGACTGGAGGAGATTATGCTAAGTGAAACAAGTCAAGCAGAGAAAGACAATTATCATATGGTTTCACTCATTTATGGGACATAAGAAATAGAAAGATAGGTAGGAGAAGGAAGGGAAGAATGAAGAGGGGTAAACAGAAGGGGGAATGAACCATGAGAGACTCTGGACTCTGGGAAACAAACTGAGGGCTTCAGAGGGGAGGGTGGTGAGGGATTGGGATAGGCCGGTGATGGGTATTAAAGAGGGCACGTATTGCATGGTGCCCTGGGTGTTATACGCAAATAATGAATCATGGAACATTGCATCAAAAACTGGGGATGTACTGTATGGTGACTAATATAACAAAATAAAAATTATTTAAAAAATTAAAAAATAAAATAAAATAAAATAAAATAAAATAAAATAAAATAAAATAAAATAAAATAAACTTCCCTGACCAGTTTCTCGTACTGAAAGCCCTCTGCAATTAGATCTGCCTCTACACCTTTGTTATCTCCTCAGTCCTATATTCTGGTCACTCCAAATTTTTCATTGCTCCCAAAGATACCAAGCTTGTTTGTGCCTATCCCATTTTCTTTTTTTTTCTTCTTTTCTCATTACAATGAGACTACTCTACTCTTCTGCTTACCTAAATCCTACCCATTATTCAAAACCTAGCCTATGTTTCATATTTGCCTAAGATTTCCTAGACTATCCCAGACCATGATAAAAAAAAAAACCTTATTTGAATACTATATATATAGTATTCATATATATATGAGAGTATTCATATATATACTATATATATAGTATTCATATATATATATATATATATATATATATATATGAGAGAGAGAAAGATGTCATAGACTATCATGGACTCATAAAGTCATATTTACAACATTCTCAACAGGTGGTCTTTCATTCCCTTCTTCCATACCTGCAGTGATGGAGAATTCACTACCTCCTGCCCATTTTCTTTTATGAACAGCTCCAAGACTGCTACATAACCTTTTATATCTTATAACTCAACATCAACTCTAGAAAAGTCTTCCTCTAGCTCATATTTCCACATTAAGAGTAACATCCAAGAAATAGAACACTTTCGAAGACAGAATTTATAATGTAACATGCTAACTAAAAAAACTTACCAAAATATACACAAACTATTATCCCTGCATAGATACCAAAGTAAAATTTGTCCAAAAAAGTCCATTGGAGGGGCGCCTGGGTGGCGTCTGCCTTCGGCTCAGGGCGTGATCCTGGCGTTCTGGGATCGAGCCCCACATCAGGCTCCTCCGCTATGAGCCTGCTTCTTCCTCTCCCACTCCCCCTGCTTGTGTTCCCTCTCTCGCTGGCTGTCTCTATCTCTGTCGAATAAATAAATAAAATCTTAAAAAAAAAAAAAGTCCATTGGAAGAGTTCTTGCAGTCAGAGATTTGTCTTTTTTTGGTAGTGTCTATTCTAATATTCCATAATGGGACTTGTAACTATACTGCAGTCAGGCTACAATGATAGGCTCATATAAGCAGGTTGTTTTTTCTATTGCTTATGTGCTGCTTTACATCTGCCCTGTCTTTGTTGTTTACCAAACAAGGTAATAGTCTCCTCTGGGTCAGATGCTATCTTAGAACCCTCCTTTCTTTCTTTCTTTCTTTCTTTTTTTTTTGCATTTAGATCAGTGCAAGAAACATCAACTTCTCTCAAATAATGGCTGAACTAAATTTAAAAACTGATCCTTTCCTTTAAGCTAGGAAAAGTACACAGCAGAAAACATTCCTAAAATCTTTTATAGAATCCAATCTCAAGATCAACCCACAGAGAAAAATTTCCTTAACTTGCTTTTGTTTGTTTTGCATTTATTCCCCTTGAAAAAAATTTACCCACTAACAAATGGTAAAGTTCTTTACTCAAGAAAAATATTTCGATCTTTTCTTGTTAACTGGAAATATGTTTTGGAATGAAGTTGTTAGTTAACAGATAACAGGAAAAAAATATTGTACCAAAATCTTGGAATAAAATTACAAAAACAAGCCTATTTATTTATATATATTTTCAAATTAAGGGCCAGCTAGAACTGCATCCTTGGTCCCATCTGTGAGATTTAAATAAAAGTGGTTCCTGTTTAGCAATCTCTTGATGCTATCTTCTGCTTTACTCCACTTTCCTATAAATAAATTGAACTAGTGCTTCTAGTCTTGCAGAACATTGTATAACACGAATAGTAGGGTTGTGTTTGTTATTTGTTTGCTTTCACTCTGTCTAGTGTATCCTTCTTGCTCAGAGATACTGAGGGAGATAGTCTTTGTACATCTTCTTTACCCTTTGATAATCTTGCAAGGGACTAGTTGAAAAAGGAAAGATATGGAATATGTAGCAAATTGGTAAAAGAAAGAGTCTAGTGGGGAAATTACTCTAAAGGAATAAAGACATTAATTTAACTGTACTGGACAAGGAGGAGAATATTTAAACGAATAATTGGCAGGGTGATTGACAAGATGACCTGCTAGGTTATTATTTCCATCTCTAATTTTAGTTTATCAAGGAGGTTTTTCATACTGCAATTTAAAAAAAAAAAATCTTCCATGTGTCAAGCATTTCTTTTTTTGTGTGTAGCCGATATGTAAATGTTTCTCAAAATGTACACCAACACTCCTTCTGCCAATATAGCCAATCAAGTTTCATTCCTTAATAGTCTCCTAGGAAACCAGTACAGCTTCAGAAATGGACAGCAGAGAGTAGAAGCAAAACAAAGGGGTAGCCAATCCCCCATTCTAATGTTTAAAAAATGCAGCTTTGTCATCATTTAATTGCTAAAAACTAGATATGTGCACTCTTACTATATGAGGACCTTGTCAAAACTCTCCTGCAGGGTAGAGTGCTTATTTAATTTTGTAAGTTTGCATTTTCACAGAAAAAAAGACAAAAAGACTTGTGGAAAATCTTAGTCTGGTTGCCCAGGTATGGTGAATGGTGACCTCTTGTTTTCACAAGTGTGTTGTGGCACTTTTGCTCATGCCTACCTCTTCTCAGCAACATTCTTCCAATGCCTCCCTTCAGTAACATAAGCATGTTTTTTTGTTCAGAAAATCCATTCTTTCATAATAGTCTTCCACACACACCATTTAGATTTACCAGTATAGACAAAACTGTATGTTTTAGTTCTCTTATTTTGCTCCAAATCCATAATCCCCTCTTAATAGTTTCCTTCAATTCTCAGTGGGGAGGAAAACAGTTGTCCAAAATTCCCAAAGAAAACAGGGAGCACATCTTTACTAAAATTCCAAATACTCATGCAAAAAATGAGAAAGCAGATCCTCCTAACCTTCCTGTCAGGACACACAAGCAGATCTTGTATGCTCTTCCTTCCTTCCTTCCTTCCTTCCTTCCTTCCTTCCTTCCTTCCTTCCTTCCTTCCTCCCTCCCTCCCTCCCTTCCTTCTTCCTTCCCTCCCTCCCTCTCTCCTCCACCTCCTCCTTCTTCCTTCTTTCCTTCCTTCCTTCCTTCCTTCCTTCCTTCCTTCCTTCCTTCCTTCCTTCCTTCCTCCCTCCCTCCCTCCCTCCTTCCCTCCTCCTTCTTCTTCCTTTCTTCTTCTTCTTCTTCCTTTCTTCTTCTTCTTCTTCTTCTTCTTCTTCTTCTTCTTCTTCTTCTTCTTCTTCTTCTTCTTCTTCTCCCTCCTTCCTTCCTTCCCTCTCTCCCTCCCTCCCTCCTTCCCTCCTCTTTCTCCTTCCTTCCTTCCATTCTTCTTCTTCTTCTTCTTCTTCTTCTTCTTCTTCTTCTTCTTCTTCTTCTTCTTCTCCTTCTTCTTCTTTCCTTCCTTCCTTCCTTCCTTCCTTCCTTCCTTCCTTCCTTCCTTCCCCTCTCCTCATATAGTGGTAACACCAGCTGCATACAGCCATTGCACCGCCTCCAGGTTGGTTTACGAGGATATATACGTACATCCCACACACCCACCTGGTTGTAATAAACACTGTGAGGCAGCGAATAAGCAGATAGGGGACAATTGCAGAGAGACTTTAGATAGGACAGTCATGCAGCCCTCCACATCCTTATTGGCACATGGTTGTAGCTGGAGCACGGGCAATCCCTTCTGACTTCCCCTGCCCTTCCCTGGGTGAGTGCCAACAACAAAGCAGCATCCTGCCCCTTCCCACTAGGGCAGCAGAATAGAACTTTGGACTTTGTCTGTCTTACTCTGGGTAAATGCTGACAACAAAGAGGCAATGCCCCCTACCCCACCTGTGGCAATATTACCTGAAGGGTGAAGTTCTCTCGAGTCTCTCTGCCCACCTCCAGATAGAAACCAATAACACTACTAAACTCCTACAGTAGCAACAGGGGCAACACTGGAGACCCTCAAACTCCTTTGTCTTGCTGTTTTGCCACAAAGCAGGCCCAGTAGTGGGACACGTGCAACAGCATGGGAACCTATAACCCCAGCTTTCTAGTCAGAATGCCAGGAAGGGGAAGCAGACTGTAGGGGTGGGATCACTGTGAGTAGGGAGCTGGAGAAAGGGACCCTTTGAATCTGTGCATTAAGTTCTGAGCTTACTCCCAAGCTAGGCTGTACATGAATGAAACCAGTAGGAATCAATGCAGCAAAGACTTAAAAAAGAAACTACAGGGTAAATCATTGCACAGGTTCCAGACCGGTCCCCTGGTTGATGTATAATTGGGAAAGACCAGAATAGCATTATGAAGGTTTTGAAAAGTAAATTGACATTGGGACCACGGGCCACAGAAGAAAGGTCAAGACTTGTAGTTTGTATTTAACAGGATGGACTGCTCAAAAAAAAGTAGTGATCAGCTTCCTCTGGGTTTTAACAGGATCTAGAATCTCATAACATAATAGAAATCCCTATTTGAACTATCCAAATGTTCAGGATACAATCCAGAATTACTCAATATACAAAGAACTGGGAAAACCTAAACAACTCTCAGGGAAAAAGGCAATCAATCAATGTCAAATGCAGATGACTTACGCATTGGAATCCTCCAACACAGACTTTAAAGCAGCCTTTATAACAATGATTTAAGAGGTAAGAAGAAGTACTCTTGAAACAAATGGGTAAAAACATTCTTAGCAAGGAAATAGAAACCATACCAAAGAATCACATGAAAATTTTAAAACTGAAAAAATGCAATAACGAAAATTAAAAATTCACTGAGGAGCTCAATGGCAGAATTGGAAGAATTATTACACCTGAAGATAGAACAATTAGAGCTATCGCATATTGAAACATATAAAGAAAAAAATAATTAAAAAATTAAAAAGTGAACAGAACCTCAGGACTGTGAGGCAATATCCAAAAGTTTAACAGTCATGTCATAAAGTCCCAGAAGGGGAGGAAAGGAGATAGATTGGTACAGAAAATATATTTGAAGATATACTGGCTGAAAATTTTCCAAATTTGGTGAAAACATCAATTCACAATCCAAAAGGCTCAGCAAATCCTAAGCTCCAAACAGGATAAATTTTAAAATAAAACAAAACAAAGCAAAAACCCTAGAAGCAGCCAGAGAAGAACACACACAAAAAAAAGGAATGATGATTTATTTTGTTGTGTTTTTTCTCATTACAAAGCATGGAGGCCATGAGATCACGAGGACAATATTGAGAAAGTCATGAGAGTTATCCAGTGAAAATTTCCTTCAGAAATGAAAACAACGTAAAAGCATTTTGTGACGAAGAGAAACGTAAAGAATTTGTCACTGCAGGCCTGCTTTAAAAAGGATGCTAGAGTAAAAACGAAACTGACAAGTTTTTCAAGGAGATAATAAGAGAAGGAAACCTGAAACATCAAGATGGAATAAAGAAAGACACAAAGGGTGAATAACGTCATAAATAAAATATACAGGATAGTCAAAGTATATTTCAGTGAAACCAAGGTGTGCGGCATGTACACATCTGGGTGAAACACATTTTAAGCAGAGGGAAGAGTTAAGAGTGATGGCCCTAGCTGAAATGTTTTCCAAGAACTGTAATGAAGTCAGTGGGAGAAAGTGGAAAAAGTGGTAAGAAATAAGTTAGATGATGTAGCCAGGAGTTCTTCTCATTAATTTAGATGATCTGTTCAGTAGATAGATCCTTTTAAGCCATCATAAAAACTGTGGATTTTATTTTAAATATAGGAAGAAGGTTTTGAAAAGTTTTATGTAAGGGAGGGACATGATTTAATTTACATTTTAAGTCTGTCCCTCTGGCTGTTAGATGAAGAATAGACTGCAAAGGAGCACGAGTTGAAGGCGGGGATAGCAGCGAGGAGTGCTGTAGGGTAGTGGTCAGGTGGAAGGTGGATTGGACCAGGCCTGTAACATCGGAGGGGGTGGTTTGGAGTATCCTGGAAGATTGAGTTTGATAGCATTTACTTATAGATCAGATCGAGGTATGAGAAAAATGTCTAAGAATTGGTCTGATGTGTTTGCAGAATTACTAGGCCCCCAAAATAATAAAACCTTGGAGAAGATTTCTGGGAAGTATCAATAATTCAGATTTATACGTGCAGGTTTGTGATGCATATTAGACATGCAAGTAGAGGCATCACAGAGCAGCTGGATATAGGAGTTTGGAGTTTAAGGAACACATCGGGCCAGGGATATAAATTTCATAATTATCAGGTTATAAAAGGAATGTAGAGCAAAGGGTAAGATCCCCTATCCAGGCGTTATAAATTGAGACTACTGAGGCCTAGGCCCTCTAATTTAGAGGTTTGGTTTATAGGGAAAAAATCCAACTTTTTACTTGGTTACTGAATGTTCTCCAGATATAAGAAAATGGGCAATTAGAAATCACAAAAACAACAACAACAGTAGCCAACACTAAAGGAATACCCAAGAAGTGCGGTATAAATAATAACGTAATAAAATAGAGAAATCGTCTACACGGGCTGAAGTCTTGATCGTGTTATAACAACGCCACATGTTGGTTTGCAATTTGTCTACAGGTTTTATACACAAATCCGAGGAAGACGAATGTTCATAAGGCACTCACCAATCACAATTACTATGTAAAAAGGGTTTAGTTCAGTGCTTTTAAATGCATTATTTAATCATAGCTCTATAAGTAAAGTTTTTCTGTTTATCCGGATAACAAAACCAGATTCATTGAGGTTAAGTGACTTGTCCAATGCCACATATAAATGGTATAATTAATGGTAGAGGTGAGTGGAAGGAGGGATTATAAATAAGGAAATAAAAGAGCAAGTGAAGCAGAAAAGCACAGAGGAGAAAGGAAAAAGGGGGAAAAAAGCCCGCAAGTGAGTAAAAACGAAACTGACATTCTCTGGAGTGCAGAATTACAGACTTCCGTAGGTCCGACTCTAGACAGAGTACTCCCCTCCCAGAGAAGCTGCATGAGGAGGGGGTGGGAGCACAATGAAGAGTAGTAAGGAAGGACAGTGGATGTGTCCACATCCCCGGGTTCCTGAGAGCCGGTGACTGGGGCAAAGTTGGGCCTAGATGTTAGGAACCATATTAAGCATCGATTTCAAGGTGGAGAGTCCAAAGCAGTATTTTTCAAAAGCTAAAAGGAAATAAAGAAGATCTTTCATGGAAATTAGTTAAAAGGGATTAGTCATCAAATCTATCCAAACATACAGCCTCAGCTGATGCCCTGAGACCCGAGGCGCCTCCTGCCCTCATAAACTTGCCGGTCTTACCCCTAGGCAAGGGAAAGCTGACTCAAGCAGAATGCAGCAAGGCCCGAGTTTGCGACAGCATCTCATATAAGTAGGTGCTCAACAAATACTTGTTGGCAAATACATAAATACATAAATGAGTGATCTAATAAAGCAGTGAAGAAATGAGCGCCCAGCTGTGAGTCTCAAGATATGAACTTTACACTTATTTTAATCTCCTAATATACGGGTTATCTTGAGCTAATCACTGAACCTCATTTTTGAAAGTCAAAAAAATAAATTCCCCCATCAATAAAGTACCTGCCAACTATGAAAGAGAGCCCTTAGGAGAAGCAAATAAAAATTTGACTATAAAATACTTACTAAGTCTGAATCAGTACACAAATGAAAGACACTGTATTTATTACTTGAAATCCATTAGAAAAAAAAAGTAAAGTGCTGGGTCAAGGAAAGATAAAGATTTGGGAGAAAAATCATGGTTTTAGTAATAATCCCTTTCAGGAAGAAAAAAGTAATGGGAATTAATTATAGCTGATGAAGGATCCATAAATATGTTCTTAATGTTATGAATATGAGAATATTTAATAATGCAAAAAGAAAAAAATAGTAAGACAAAACACACTTTGTACATTTTTGTTTCTGAATTTTTTCTTTGCTTTTTCTTCTATAAAGTAAGTGAAGCATAAAATAATACTGTGGTAAACTGCCTTATCTCAAAAAGTATAATATAAAATATAGTAAAGTGATATATACCAAGTGATCTCTCATGGTTACATTATACTTCTCATATTTAATTTATATTTCCCCCACAACTTACCCTTTTTCAGCCTTTACCATTTATAATTTATCATATTTCTAATGAATTGAATCTCCTCAGTTATACATGGTTTCCAGAAATGCTTGGTAACTATCCTGTTGTTTGCTGCAGAAGTGGTTTTTGAAAAACAGTCAGAGATTCCTAAACATGCTTCTAATAAGTGCCTTGCACCCTAAGAGATGTCTCCTGAGCTGTTGTCCAAGTTAACACCGAGGAAGAAGATTTAATGATCTGTCCCTTGAGATTTTTCTGTTGGTTCCCAGGAATGAAGAAAGTCCACAATAATCCGTTTATTAAATGCTTGTGGCATGCTTTGTCACTACTGATGTGTTAAAGAAAGACAATTTTCCACAATTTATGTTTTCTTCTATCTGCAACAATTTTCATAAGAAAGAGAGAAGGGTTTCGCTGTACATCTTACAAAATTGGAAATAGACAGTTGCTATTGATACAATTACATAAACATATGCAATCCAAATATGTCCCCTCCACCGTTTAAATACACTAGATTTCACTTTTTGTAGGGTAGATAATCCTCGTACTAAACTGTGTAACATTAGGGCCCTACACATACTACAAATATTTCAATTTGTCATAATAGCTCATTTCCTAAAATTGTTTGATCTCCATTGTATATGCTATTTTTAATTTTGTATCCAAATCAATGTTCTCAGTATTAGATTGTAAAGATGTGAAAGATAAGAATTTCTGTCAACAAAGCCGTATATAAAATCCAGCAAATCATGAAAATGGAAGTGATTCATCAGTGTGTCAGTATAATGCTGTGGCTGTCGGTAGGCTTGGCACTGAGTCCCAGTCTCTTGCACAAGCATGCTATGTGGCATTGGACAAGTCCCCTATTCAACCAAGCTTCTAGATCATGAAATGAAAGTCTGTGAACTTTCTGTGAATATCACTTATGAATCTGTGAGTCGCTTCCTGAGAAAGACATGAGTCATGCCCATTAGATTTATTTGGTTGCAAACAAAAGAAACTGACCAGCTACCTTGCAGAGAAATGGAATTCATCAGAAGGCTATTGTGCAGACTACCGAAGCTAAGAGACAGTTGGACCACCAGGCCAAAAAAAAAAAAAAAAAGGATAAGAAAGGAGCAGCTTCCAGGTTCCAAGTAGGAAATAAAGAGCAATCTCTTCAGGGAGTCAATGTGTGTTTATTTGTTTGTTTCTCTTTGTAACATTTACCTCAAAATTCATTTTGCAGGAAGAAAGAGTTCCATGGGTCTAACTTAGCTCAGCATTGGCTAGAGGATGTCAGCCCCTTGATTTAAAGTTTTCCCAAACTGACTCATAATGACAAAGAGAACTTATGCTTAAGAAAAGGGATCCATTATTAATTAGCTTAGATTAGGTTATCTAGAAGTTAGATTATCTCAAGTTGAATTCAGAAGAAAAGAGTTGATTCCTAAAAGCGAAGGAAACAGAAGCATACAACATTTAGGTGGTCATCTATCATAGCATTAGACTTTTTTTATGTTCTTAATGTTTTAGGCATGTTTTTATGGAATTTAGGATTAATATTACAAATGTAATTCTTTTTCAAGGACTGGAAAATAACAGCACTGAGCAAGAGAAATGGCAATTCCACAAAAATTAGGTTCAAGTATGCACTTGGGTTAAGAGATTTGCCCTCAAGTACTTCTTCTCCAAATCACCTCTACCTTCTACTACTGGAGAACCACTTCTTTTATTCATGTGTTAGTTTAGTTGTTCATTCACTTGTTTGTTTGTGACACACAAACACTCCTGATAGATACAACCTTTCATATCAGGAAGGCATCATCATCATCGTGAAATGCTATTTGAATGTCGTTCTTACCCAGAGAAGGCAGCATGGACAGCTGGCATGTGGCAAAGTCAGAAACCAACCGGACGAGAGGCACAGAGAAGGAACACACTGGAACCAGGGCAGCTGCCCGAGGCCCACTCCGCTGGAAGCCAGAGCTCTCTGGCTTTCTCCACCAGCAGTCACTCCTAAAATCTCTAGTGGTTGATTAAACTGAAAAACTATCTCTAAGTTTATTTGACAGAAAAGCGATGGCCCTTGATTTTTATACAAAATCTTCCCCCAAATTCTCTAATGCTTGAAATACAGACCAAAGACTGCAAAGAGCTAGTTAACCAAGACCAGTTATACACATTGGCCACTTAAATGGTGAGCTTTCCCATCTCTCAATTACATCAGTGCCTCTTTAATCTCACTTCGAATTACTAGTTTTATTAAAAAAAACATAAATTCAATCAGAATACTCTCTTTCGAATATATTACAATACCATCTATAGCTTTAATAAAACATCTCAGTAACGATTTCTAAAATTTTCACCTGTATCTATCACCCAGCTTAAGTTCTATTGCTCTGCAGTACATTATAAAACACAACTTAACATTATGGAATAGCCTGAATTTCTTATGGCAAAATTGTCTTTGGGTCACTGAATTTAATTGAAAGATTACAATAAGCTTACACAAACACACAGAGCATGCTACGACTGTCTTGATAATGTTTAAACACCTTTGTAAGAGTGAACAAAATAGGCAACCCTTTATTTGTTTGCATGATATTTTTAAAAGTCTGGTTCAACTGATTACTTAGCTTTATTCTGTCGGAGTGATGATAACTATTTTGCCTTTTTAAGTATACATAATCCATAATAAAAATGAAAATACCATAACATAGAAAAATATGAAAAGAAACTCTAAATAATGTTCCTCAATGGTAGAATAAAGATATCGAGGTATGTGTCATTTGAAAGTTAAGTCTGAGAGTCATCACATGCATGGTTCAGATCACGATAGTAAAACACAGTGGAACCAAAGTGAAATTTCAGTGTTAAAACCAAAGCGAAGAAAAAAGAAAAGAAGCTTGAAGCAACAGTTGTAAAAATTACAAGTGATTTAAATGTAACTTTTAACTTGCAATGGGCGCGTAACTATTTACTGATGGAACATTCCAAACTGAATTGCCCCGGGGCTGAGTGACAGTGCTGTTACCTATCCTGGTTTTCTTCCATCTGTCTCTCCCTGTCTAGATTTTGATTTCAGACTTGTCAAATTTTCTCTTTCTGAGCAGTACACGTTTTTGACAGTAGAGGGCACTTTGAATTTAGACAAAGCCCAAGGAATCCCTGAATCTTCATTCAGAGAGCTTTTGTTTGACCATAAAGAAATAAAATGCAATTTTAGTCTACATTTTAAATGACACTTTTTTTTAACTATGTGGTGCAAAAGTTTGTTTTTATTATGTGAAATATGTTTCTCATTTCATGTTATTTTATAAAAATATTGAAATATAAATTTCATGCAATATCACTGTGTCTAGAAAAGATCAGTGATACGATAATATAACAAACAAATCAGGATCAATCTATGAATGAAGAAATCATTGATTTTTCTCTAGTTAAAAGAGCCAATGAAGAACAAACCCCCATGTACACATTAAGGGACACGTCAAAAAAATACATCAAAATCCTAAAATCACACTATAAAAATACAAAATGTCCAAATGAAATCAGTCATAAAAATTCTATTTGCTCACCTGACCACAGAAATATTAACGCTTCATCTTTCTTTCCCTTTTAAAAGCTACTTAAAGAATATTCTTAATGGACTGTTAGTTTTCATGTAACGTCACATATGATTTTTTAAAAAAATTCCTTCAATTTCACATGGAAAAATAGTATTCTAATAGTCATTTCTCTTAGTTGTCCTTAAAATTCTTTTCACGTATTTGTAAAATGCTACCTCATGTTCTTGAAATTTATGTAAAATAATTTATCAAAATGTAGTATAATTGTTTTTCTAATATAAATGAATATTTTGATCACCTTCATTTATGTGACAAATGTGATCTTATTTGTAATTATTCCACTCCATGTCAAAGAACCAAAAAAAATGTAATGCATTTTAAAATTCCAAAATAGACAATTATACACTTATATATACTTTTGTCACCACATCAAATAATTACATCTTCTAATTAAAGGCACGAAGTTCTTTCACTCCTAAAAAAAAAAAAAAAAAACAAAAAAAACTCATTTCTCTGTTTAGTTGAAACCAATTACCGTAAATATACAAGTTGAAATTTGAAGTTTGGCTTATTCGTTTTTTCCAAACAGAAATGCACTTACTTGAGGCTAATTGTGAGGCTGGTAGTTTCCAGACTATGGAAAAATCCCCAGTTTTGCCCTTAAGGAGCTTCTACTTAAAAACCCCAAATAAGTTTCTTTAATCATCCATCTAGTGAACGGTGTGCCTGAAATCTTCAATGGGTAACGGCTCAAGTATACAAAGAAATACATTATTCCGGGTCAGAGTTAAAGTTCATAATGTGAAATATTTTAAACTTTTAGGTAGCATTTAATGATCATATGGGGTGGGCTTAATGAAGGCAAACAGATTGGTTCTAAATGCCAAAAAATGTGCAATTAGGTTTGCTTGAGTGTTTAATAGAAGACAGAAATCCATACTAAAAAAGGTTTATTGATTTTTTTAAGTTTATCTAAATAAGGAAAATAAACTGGAATGCTTCCACTCACCCTGACTTCCAAAAATATGAGAAAAAATAATATAACGATGTGTCTCACATAGAACCTTGCCCCGTGTAATTTTCATAAATGAAAAGCAAATAAACAGCAATTGTCACTACTCTAAATGCACTGTAGCGCTCCGTGATATTTATCTCCACTCCTTCCTCATTTATTATTGCCGGCAAACTATGTATGTGCCACTAACACTGTCTGAATAGATTTGAAACAGTAAGTGTAACGGGCTCAAATGGACAGTGCCTATTATCTCTTCCTTTTTCTCTCCTGCCCTTTTGTGGCCTATAACTTCATTCAATCTGTAGCTACATTTATGTTCCTTTTACAACAAAAAGGGTCATAATGCTGTCTCTGATAATACTGAAATTGCCTAATTTGTTCAGCTTCTTTCCGAGCCTTGGAGCTGGTCACCTTCCCAAGTTATGCGGGGGTTTATCCCCATCAACTTTGAAAATGAAGGTCCTGTTTAGTCCCTGGCAACCTCACCGACGAGCGGCCTTAGGGTTTGAGGAGCCAGCGGGGAGACCGATGCGGGCGAGGCCCGGGTCGCCCTGGCTCCGCGAAGTCACTCCTGAAGCCGCAGGGACCCCTTCTAGAACAAATCCGGGGGTCCTTCCCGAGCAGCGGCGAGAAAGAAAACCAGCTTCGCCGGTCCCCAAAGCCAGGGAGGGAGCAGCCGGTCAGCTGACGCTGAGAAGGCGCGAGTGAAGGAATGAGAGGAATGTGCTGGCTCAGAAGATGGGAGCGATAGGGACCCCCCACCCCGAGCCCCGGTGCGGGCGGCACGGGCGAGAAGCCGGGCCTCCCCGCAGCTGTTGCCACTCGGGCTGTCGCCGCGCCGCCGGGACGCTGATGGCCGGTGCTGGGCCGGCCACGGCAGCTGCTTCTGCCTTGACTGTTGCCCCTGACCCTTGTGCTGTGCCTTCCTTGATTTCAGCATCAGCTTCCCTACCCCCCGCCCCCCACCTCACACCCCCCGCTTTTTTTTTTTTTCTTTTTCTTTTCTTTCTTTCTTTCTTTTTTTTTTTTTTAAATTCTCCTGGCAGTGCCTCTTGTAAAAAGCAGAAAATAGCCTCCACATTTGCCAGAGAGCGAGGGCGCGGGGAAAGAAGGGTAGGGTGGGGTGGTTAAGGCTTCTAACAAAGCTTGGTTCCTGGGGCCCCTCCTGTCTTTTTCTCCCCGCTCTGGTTAGCATTTTCCTTCATGCCGCAGCAATGCTTTGTCAGCCCTGGGCTGGGAACGAACTCCCCGCACAGTCTCCTCCTCCTCTCTGACTTTCAAGGATGCTTCACCCCTCACCCCTCCAACAAGGAGAAAAATACCAAAGGTATAAAAGGGAAGTAAATTCTCCAAGATAACTTCGTCTTTTGCAATCCAAATTTTACTGGGATTCATTCAAGAGAACACGGATCTTTTCAAGTCTTGGGACAATAAAATAAAATTCAAATGGATGAATATGGCAGGTTGGGGAGCAATTAACTGCTAATTTGGAAGAGCACTTCTTGAGGATTTTCCTGACCTGCCCATTCATGTTACTTCCCTTTCTAAGATCCTCTTCCCCTTTCAAGGCTAAAAGCTGGGTATGATTCAGCTCATAAAAATATGTCACAGCAATTGGAATTTACCCTTTGACCTTCTACTCCCTCACCACCACCTCGCCTACACACACACACACACACACACACACACACACACACACACACCACAGAAGCTGCAATTCACTAGCTAGCTCTGTTTTCACTAAACAGATGGCTGTGTCGCTGGTGAAAACTGCCTTTTTGCACAAGATAAAACTTCTAAGATCCTGTGATAGGACCTATTTGCAAAAAGAGCTCAAAGCCACATTTTCTGTGCTGCATACATGAATTCCGAGGTAGTTTGGGAATAGAGGTAGATAGATATAAATAGATTTCATATGCATGGCACAAAAAGAAAACTGTCAGTAAACAGCAGTTTTTCTCTTAACATCATTCTTTATGAAATTTGTTTTTTTTTAAGGCCATCGTGGGCGATCATATCCAGCATTCAACATTAGAAAGCATAATTCTTTCAGGGATTCTAGTGACTAGATTTAAAACATGCAGGAAAGGGACAGAAAGCTGAGTCTAAAACATATGAGGAGAGTTTCTCAGTTTTTCTAAAAAACCTGTTCACCTTTCCAAATAATTTTTCCTTGCCTTTGTGCAGTGAAAGCCCCATTACCAGCTATGAAAAAATAGTGCTAAGTGTTTTGTACAATTTCTTTTTGTGTGTGTGAAGCTCAAAAAGCCAAGGAAATGGGCAAAATACTGAATCAGGCCACCGGGGCCAGTTCAAATGCACAGAGAGACATTTTTACTGCATTATTTGAACTATTACTAAATAAAATGCTTTCTTCCTCGGAGCTTGGCTAAGTACTAATTTTCCAAAACATGAATACGACTTCTGGTGAAAAGTTAGAAATAATTTAAATGCATGACTACACCATTGTACCCTCTCAAATTAACAATGTTCCCTTGGCCCTATGCTGCATACTGAGAATGGTGCAGACTCTCAAATCACGTTAGGAGAGCCTAAGATGTCCAGGAAGCTTGGAATCCAGAGGTTTGAGAACAATACTGGACAAGTTCAAATACTGTTTTCTGCATGAACACAGGGACAAAAATGATAAATTGAAACAATTTCTGGCAATTCATTACCAGATGCCTAAGTAATGACTAACTGACAAGTTAAAAAAGAAATTGCCAGACAGGAATTAAGTAGTTTTTCACATTAATATAATTGTACTCTTTTTCTTGAGACAGTTATTACTCTCCTCTAGGTTTGCACCACATGCGGCAAACGCTGACATGGTTGAACTCAAGAGCACAGGACTTGAAGTACGAATAACTACGCATCACAAATTACATAAGGTCTTGTCTAAGGAACATTTTTCCCCTAAATCTGGAGAAAACCTTCAAATTTATTTACACTTGGTAATGAGATCTCTGCTCAGCACGCCATCAAAGATGGTAATTTAACAACAGTCAGTACTTCCATAACAGTCTTTCTCTATTCTTTCCACATGATGATCAAGATTTGGAGGCTTTTCCCCTTTTTTAATATGCTAAAAAAAAAAAAAAAAAAACAAACCTAAAGATAAATCTGCAAATATACCTGGATTCTCTTTATCACTGTTGCTAACTTAGTAGCGGTCTGCCATTTGTTTGAAATTTGGTCACCAACTGCGGTTAGAAATATTTTCATGGAATTCTTTGTACTTAAATAAACTATTACTTCAATATCTGCCATGTGCCCCGGATTCATCTTTAAGACACAGAGTTTCATGTACCTTTCTGTGAGCTTTGACTCTGAAATAGACGTCTCATATATGCAATTTCTAGCAATCTTTGAACTCGATGCAGACTTATTAATGCCCTTCAGCAAATTAAAGCAGAAATGTGTATTTTGAAGGCTTGTTCTACAATTCATCTTATGCAAAAACTAAAGTTCATTTTGAAAAATTGAGCCTCTATTCATTTTCTGCTCTTTTTACCCAGTATTAAAAGGTCTCTATGGGGTTTCACGTAATGAACATCACAGAGGGGGGAAATTGTTGTTTCCTTTGGCATTTCTCATCTTAAGGTGGTAGAAAAATACGCATCTGCTTTTCCCGTGGAGAGGGAGATAATATGATAACCTCCTGATTATATACATAAGCAGGAACTGATCAGCTTCTCTTGTGGTTCGTTTTTAAGGTTCGTTTTAAGTTCCAGTTGGATTGTGCTAATGCACATATTCATGAATCTCTCCAAACAGGATTCACGGCTCTCCAGGGGACCCTTGAAGTATGCATCATTGTTTCAATGAAGTATCTTCATTATAAAACATAGGGACTATAAAAGGTGAATACCATTTGCCTCAGCCTAATATAATCTCTGGTCTGACTTTCCTCCACTGTGATTTCTTTCTTCCTCTCTCTCTCTCTCTCTCTTTCTTTCCTAAATAGAAAAAAAAAAAAATAGAGAGAGAGAATCAAATTAGATATTACACAAAATTGGGGAAAAGATGCTTTTGCTTTCAAAGTCAAACTTCATCTCCTTTGCAATGTTCTATAGGTAGGGGTAGGAAACTTCGCTCCGAAATCCAAAAATCCTTATATTTGTACAAATGTTTTATTTGATAAAATGCAGCTTATGGAAATTTTTGCTCTCTGGGTATGCATAAGTTTCGTGCATTGAAAAAGCAAGGCCAAAGGTGGAAGGTATAAAAAATAAGTAAGTAAACACCAATAAAGCAGGCAAAGAAGAGAGGCACTATCATCAGAACAATGTGATGAAAACAGGCGCACAAATTCTTCATCTCATTGGCGCTGTTGCAAAGGGAAAAAGATCTTGAACCGATCAGTCTTTTATTTATATTTGCACCAAGTACGTCTTCTAACATTCCCCTTTCTTCTCTTTAGAGTTCTTCCAGAGAACCTGAGATTTTAGGGAGTTCTACTAATGTGCATGTTACAAAGAGGCCTTTATTAAAGAGGGCATGAATGGAGTTCTGAGTGAGGCTACAAAAGCCCTACACTGCTCTCGGGTATAATGGGGTGCTTTATAGGGAAGGAACACTGTCTTTGGGGTATGAAGGACATTTTAATACAACATCTATTGCAGGGGAACAAAGGAGTTATGTAGCTCACAAATTAGGGTATTCACATCCAGATATATTAGTGGTGGAGTTTAGAGAACTTGGAATTCAGTGTAAAATGATCTTGTTATCCAACACAGCACACTGGGGAATGTGGCATTCCTTGGATGTAAGTTGTATAGTCATCAGCAGAGATTGTACAAGTCACAAATAACCGACGCTCTGTGACTCTATAGCAATTAGCTCCCAAAGATAGTAATTCTTAGCAGTACTAAAATAAGACGAGACATCTATAATTAAGCAGGAAATGACAAATGCAATTCAAGATGCTCTATAGTCCAGTTGTCTTAAGTCTGTCAGTGAAAATTAATTGAGGATAATATTTTTTAAGAGGCATAAGGGGCATAGCATATACAACATGGAACCCACGATTTATTGTTACAGTCTAAGTCACCATTTCAGATGGACAGTGAAATTCCCAGTTTCCACTGTGTGATATGCCATGAGGTGGAGGAGAGGAATAGGAATTGAGCAGACTCAAGAACTCAGCATCATGCTATAAGGTCTTTGTGTCTAGTGAACAGGCCAATAGGCAAACTACAGTAATATAGTTCCTCCTCACCATTGAAATTAGTTCTATGTTGCTAATTCCACTTATTTCCAATCCTTGATTTACTCTGACAGCTGCCAACGTTGAGACTGTTGACCACACACTCTTATTCCCTGGGCTTCCCCATCCTTAACCTTCATAAATTTGCCTCACCTTCTTCTAACCATTCTTTTTTTTATCGTATTTCTTGGACTGCTGTACTTGAACCTACTCCTTTAATGGACATATTCTTCTTAGTTCTATTCTCAAATCTTTGTTCTTTTCATTCTAAACCTTCTTGGATACTCTCAACTATTCTCATAGCTTTAATTATCTATATAATGATGAGCCTGACTCTCCATGAGCCTTGATGTCTCCTCTGAGCCCACACTCATGAAGCCCACTCTCTCCTGAAAAACCCCACAAGAACCCTGAATACAGTGTGTCCAAAGGAGAATTTATATTATCTTCCCATAATTTCCACATTCAACCTATTCTCTGTCTCCTGTGATTCTTTATCTTAGAATGGCGTCATCATCCCTTGCTTAAGTCAGAAAGCTATGAATCATTCTTCTCCTCTGTGCTTTGATACCAATCAGTCACTTGTTCCTATCCTAACTCTACAGATGTATTTCCGTCTCCATCCCTCCCTTAGGTCAAGCCACCATAGTCTATCATTAGGAGAAGTGTAACAGACTTCTATCTGGTCTCCTTGCCTCTAGTCATATTATCATCTCATACTTTCTTCCCAGTATTCTTTCTAAGATACACATCTGACTATGACAAAGGTGTAATTGGTTTATGGAAGGTGAAAGAGAAGATACATAATATTTTTCATAGCATGGTATTAGGAGTGTTCATTCACTCCATTAGCAAATCTTATTGGTTCTATCCTTTAAATATGATTGAAATCAGATTCTCTGCATGAAATACTGCATTAGTCCTGAAGCATTCTCACTGCATCAATCCTTATTATCCAAAAGTCTATTTTTAAGAGAATAGTCACAGTCATACTGTTAATCTCTGCCAGATTGTTTTGGGTTTCTACACAAAAGCCTCTAGGATGTTCCCATTTTATTGAAAGGAAGGTCAAACTCTTAATGGCCTACAAGGACCTACCTAACTAAATCCCCTAGGGCAACCTGTCTGATTTCAACACCGGCCACCACCATCCCACCCCCCACTCCCTGCCACAAACACATTCTTTCTCAGAGACTCATATGTAGCAACACAGACCAAGAAAATCAAGTGGACTAATACCAAGGGAATCTTGGGACCACATACCGGCTCTACAGTTATCGGCTTGGAGACTAAAGAAATTATTTTCTCTCTCTGAGTATCAGTTTCCTCATCTTTAAGACTAGGATAGAATGTCTGCTTCAAAGGTCTTCTGTCAGGAAATTAGGTATGTAATAAGAAATACGCCTGCTTAAAAAAAAATATTCCTGCCACGCAAATCTGCTATAAAATTTTCTTTTCTTCCATCTAATCACTTTCAAAACCAATTCAAGAAGGATCTCCTCTTTTGAACTAGCACACAATTTTTCCTCATATGTATTAATTCATAAACGTAGTAGTGCATACAATATCCTATGATAAAGATTGGATTTCAAAACAAATCTTTGTTTTTCGTTATTTTATTCTCAGAAAATTCACTGAACTGCCTTCGTTTATCATAATTCTAAAAATATATAGAATCCTGTTATCACCTATAATCTTTTTTTAAAAAAAGATTTTGTTTAAGAGAGTAAGAGAGCAAGAAGGGGTAGAAGGAGAGGGAGAAGCAGACTCCCCTGCTGAGCAGGGAGCCCGATGTGGGGCTCGATCCCAGGACCCTGGGATCATGACCTGAGCTGAAGGCAGGCGCTTAACCAGCTGAGCCACCCAGGAACCTCTGTTGCCTCTATCTTATTATAGTTTTTATTTTAATTTTCTAAAATATTTTAATATAAGAACAAAATGTTGACATAGCACTTTGAATTAGTTTGAATTATATTGGAATTTCCTTAATAGAGTGCTAAAATGTGTTCATTATACTAGGGAAGGACTCAGTAATTTAGGTTATAGACTTCACAGCAATGTCATGAGTTTCATCCTCCACATTTGAAGACAAAGCAGATGGGTCTGTGTTCAGATCCTAACACCAGCTTTTATTAGCTCGGTGACCTCAAGAACATTGTGTAACCACTGTGAATCTCAGTTTCCTATTCCATAAAATGAAATAAATAATTAATAAATAGTACCCATTTCATAGTAGAGTTTGAGAATTAAAGAAGATATGCAAGTAAGTCAGCTCAATAATGGTAACTAAGAGTTACAAAGGTAAGGGGAATAACCATAGTGGTAGCAGTAAATTTAGTCCCCTTACAATAAGATGAGGATTCTTGAAAGGAATGTGGAATGATCTTGAAAACTCTTTATTATGATTACTCACTCCTTTCTCCTAAGGGAAAAACAAGTATTTCTTTGCCCTCTGATTTCTATAATTTTTTGAACAGGAAAAAGCCATAAGAATATGCTGTCAAAGATTTTACGAAAACTAGGGAAAGATTTAGAACATTCTTGCCATGGAGTGTAAAGCTGTGAAACACTATATTTATTTGGTAAATACTGAAGAAAAATGATAGATAAATCAAACTATAAAAACCTGTGCTGTAAGCAGCAGTAGTTTCTCCCAGGAGACAACAAGAGTATAAAACAGAGAAAATAAGTATTAAATTAAGCCTCAGCTGAGATAAGTATGGAAAAAGCCTAATCAAAGAAGTTACACTTTCTCTGTTTGATTTTTGTGTGTGTGTGTATGCACTTCTCATATCTTTTTAGTTCATGAGGATAATGGTAACATAGAAGAATATTTTCCTAACAAAAGTGACCATCAGAAAATTCAAACACTCTTGGGAAAGGGGGCAAAGTGATCAGAATAATGTATCGAGAAGGAGGTTGGCACTCATTTTTCATTCAATCTTCAAAGCTAGGGACATTGCCAGGCAAAAAGGCATTTCATACCTGTTAAAGAGAATATATCATCATTAACGTGGTAAACAACTGGGCTATATTGCAATAATATACTCTGTCTTTTGCTTAAATTTCACCAAACGTATTAAAATATTTTACCACCTTATCAAGTAGTTCTTGCATGTAAATCAAGCATTAAATGTATTTTTGCTAGTCAGGAAATAAGCATGAATGAGATAGTGATTTTTAAAAATTAAAGGACAATACTCAGGCCTCTTCAGCCAGATTCTTCTGAAACTGAGATACATTGTCATATGAAGGAAGCAGCCATGGAGAGACCACATTTAGAAGACATAGGTTCCATTCTCAGCTCTAACACTCACTAGTTGTTTGCATCGTGCGCACACACACACACACACACACACAAACACCCCAACCCTGGTTGCTGAATACTTATTATATGCCTTGTGTCCAGTGGGGCAGAGAGCAGAGGAAAGGATAAATGTTCTATGGTCCCTGACCTCCATACTACAATACAATGGGAGACATACACAATGTGTCCTTTATTTATTTTACACAAATTTATTAAGAGCATCTTACGTGACAGGCACTATTCTAGGCAGTGAAGAGAAGACACTGACCAAAATAGACCAATAAGTAAATAAATGAATAAAATAAAAACCTCACCTTAATGGGTTTATATCCTAGCAAGCAGAAACAGGCAAAACCCAAAAGGTATAGTATGAGAGCTGGTATGTTACATATTTATAAGTTCTATGGAGAATATAATGCAGGGAAGGAGGATGGAGAGTCAATTTCTAAATATGTTGATGTCATTGAGAAGATGACAATCCAGCCAAAACCTGAAGAAGGTGAGAAGAAAAGCAGGCAGAGATTTGGCAGAAGAGAATTCCAGGAAAGAACAGTAACAACAAAGGTCCTGGTCAGGAGCACATGTGATATGTGTGTGTGTGAAGTGGTGGAAAGTTCTCCTAACCAAAGCAGAGGGGGCAAGGGGATGAGACTGAAGAGATGCAAGAGGGACCAGATTGCCCAGCATCCTGGAGACAAGTTTGTGAACAGATCTCCTGTGGTATCACAGGGACACACTGTGTTAAGGATAGAGCGTAGGGGGGGGAGGGCAGAAAGACAGAGATCCCGTAAGGTGCTCTGGGAACAATGCATAAGAGATGATAATGGGTTTGTAGCAATGGAAGTTATCAGAAGTTATGATTCTGGGTAGATCGTGAAGGTAATGTAGCAGCTGTCTACAAGCCAAGAGAAGAGGTCTCAGATTGAAACCCACTTTGCTGATACCTTGATCTTGGATTTCCCAGCTTCTGGAACTGTTGAGTAACACGTTTCTGTTCTTTAAGCCACCTGGTCTCTGCAGTGTCGTTACAGCAGCCTGAGTGGACTTATATGCATGGTATATCTTTCTTCACCCCTTTACATGTCTTATTACTTTTTATTTTATTTTTCAAATTTTTAACATACAGCATTATATTCGTTTCAGATGTACAATATAATGATCCAACAATTTTATGCATTACTCAGTGCTCATCACGATAAGTGCAGTCACCATCTGTCACCAAACAACATTATTATATTATTGACCATGCTCCCTATGCTATAACTTTTCATGTTCCATGACTAGAGTAGTCAGGAAATTATGAAGATGGAGGAACCTGAGGAAACTGTGGAGAAATTAGATGAAATATAAGTAATAGATAAATATTAGATGAAATGCAAAACACTAATAACAAGGGTGGATGTTGGCATTGGACTAGAAATGACAGTGAATTTACAGGGTTATGGTGGGGAGTGAGGATGGAGAGATAAAGAGCACCATTATAGAGAACTTTTCGTAATAAACAGAATTGAGATTTTTATCCAAGAAGTAATAAAAGGCTATTAAATATGGTGTTAGAAGGTGGAAGAGAGACAGTGAAGTGTTCCCCAAACTGAGAAAGCACTTGGAGACCGGAAAGTGAGCAGGCCAGTCCATACGGTTTACACAGTTTCTTTCTGGTAACTTACTGACAGGAGGATTGCGTGGAGGACAATCCGCAGTGGCTGCATAGTTCTCCACAAAACCCAGACCTTACTGCCCAGATTTTATAGAGCGAGGGCATCGTAGTGAGATCAAGCGGTTCGAGTGCACCTCAAAGGACTCGCATGCACCTGACAGCTGACCTTTAATTCGATCTTGTGGCATCACCTGTATGTCAGGAAGGGGAAGACTATGTTATTTCTAACAGATTCGTGGGAGGAAAATGAGCCTTCCCCATTCCTGGTTCTGACAGGAAATTTTTAGGGCATGTATATTAATTTCCCAGGTCTGGAACACATAGCCCCAAGAGAGATCACTGAGTGAACATGAACAAGTTGGAAGGCCAAAGATGGAGTCAGCATTGTCAACAGTCCTATATACAGGCACAATAAAATGTTGATGTTTCAAAGAATATGAATGTGCTATTAATCAGTAGGATGGTTTAGAATTATATAGTCTGAAACAGGAAAACAATTTTGGAGACTACTTTGATGATCCAGAAATAAAGTGATAAAATCTGAAATCTTAAAGTATGGACACAAGAAATAGAGTGAAGAAAATCAAACTGAATTATTATAATAATTTAATAATTTAATCTAATGCATTATTTTTCATTGAAGTTTAATTAATATACATGTTATATTACTTTCAGGTGTTCAATATGATTCAACAATTCTATATATTACTCAGTGCTCCTCACAAGTGCGCCTCACAATCTTAATCCCCTTTATCTCTTTCAACTGTTCCCCCACCCACCGTCCCTTTGGCAACCATCAGTTTGTTCTCAATATTTAAAAGGTTGCTTTTTTTTTTTGTCTATCTCTTTTTTCTTTGTTTTGTTAAATTACATATATGAGTGAAATCATACGGTATGTGTCTTTTTTTGTCTGACTTATTTCACTTAGCGTTCTACGCTCTAGATCATCCATATTGTTCAAATGGCAAGATTTCATTCTTTTTATAACTCAGTAATATTCCCTTGAATATATATACCACATCTTCTTTAACCATTCATCTATGGATAGACACTTGGATTGCTTCCATATCTTGGCTATTATAAATAATGCTGCAATAAACATAGGGGTGCATATAGCTTTTCAAGTTGGTGTTTTTGTTTTCTTTAGGTAAGTACCCAGGAGTGGAATTACTGGATCATATGGTAATTCTATTTTTAATCTTTTAGGGACCTCCATACTCTTTTCCACAGTGGCTGCACAAGTTTGCATTCCCACCAACAGTTTGTTTCCTTTCTCTCCATATTCTCACCAACACTTGTGGCTTCTCGTGTTTTTGATTTTAGCCATTTTGACAAGTGTGAGGTGTTATCTCATTATAGTTTTGATTTGCATTTCTCTGATGATTAGTAATGTTGAGCATCTTTTCATGCACCTGTTAGCCATGCATTCTTCTTCAGAAAAATGTTTGGGTCCTCTGCCCATTTTTTAATTGGATTATTTGCGGGGGTGGTGTTGAATGTATAAATTCTTTATATATTTTGCATGTTAAGCTATCGTCAGATACATCATTTGCAAATATCTTCTCCCATTTAATGTAGGTTGCCTTGTTGTTTTGTTGATGATTTCCTTTACTGTGCAAAAGCTTTTTAATTTGATATAGTTCAAATAGTTTATTTTTGCTTGTGTTTCCCTTGCCTGAGGAGACATGTCTAGAAAAATGTTGCTATGTCCAATGTCAAAGAAATTACTGCTATGTTTTCTTCTAGGGGTTTTATGGTATCAGGTCTTACTTTTAGGTATTTAACTCATTTTGAGTTCATTCCATTCCTTTAATCTATATGTCTTTTTATTTAAAGTGAGTTTTTTATAGATAACATATAGTTGCGCTTTTTATTTTAATCCAGTCTGACAATTTCTGTCTTTTAATTGGTATATTTAACCACTCACATTTAAAGTGATTATTGAGGGGTGCATGGGTGGCTCAGTCAGTTGAGCATCCAACTCTTGGTTTCCCTTGGATCATGAGCTCAGAGTCAAGGGATCAAGCCCTACATCGGGCTCCATCCTTGGTGCAGAATCTGTTTCAAATTCCATCTCCCTTTGCCCCCTGCTCTCTCTCTCTAAAGTAAAATGAATAAATAAAATATCTAAAAATAAATAAATAAATAAATAAATTAATTAATTAAGTGATTCTTAGTGTTGTTGTATTAATATCTACCATATCTGTCACTGTTTTCTAATCATAGCTCTTGTTCTTTGTTTTTATTTTTGTTTTCTCTATCTCTCTCTCTCTTTTTTTTTTTGCCTTTTTTGGTTTTAATTGATCATCTTATATGATTGAATTTTCTCTGTTTTCTTAGCATATTGGTTATACACTTATTTTTACTTATTTTTACTTTTTTTAGTGATTACCCTAAGGTTTGCAATACACCTTTACATCTAACCCAAGTCCACTTTCAAACAACACTATACCACTTCACATGTAGTGTCAGTACTTTATAACAAAATAATCTAATTCCTATATCGCTTCTACTCTCATTCATTTCACCTATACATAAGCAGACATAAGTGTCTGTATGCATGTATGTATAAAACCGATACGCTGTTGGGGCACCTGGGTGGCTCAGTCAGTTGAGCCACCAACTCTTAGTTTTGGCTCAGGTCATGATCTCTGGGTCATGATCTCCAGTCAGGAGATTACTCATCCTCCCAGCCCCCTTCCACAGAGCCCTATGTCTGGCTCCACACTCAGCAGGGAGTCTGCTTCCCCTCCCCCTTTCCTCTCCCCACCCCTCACGCACAGACTCTCTGAAAGAAATAAATCTTTTTTAAAAAATGATACATTGTTGCATTGTTATTTTGAAAAACAAATATTATCTGTTAAGTCAATTGAGAATAAGAAAAATAAGTTTTTATTTTGCTTTCACTTTTTCTTTCTTTGATGCTCTTCCTTTCATTACATAGATCCAAGTTTCTGACTATCATTTTCCTTCTCTCTGAAGAACTTTTTTTTTTAATGTTTCTCACAAGGCAGGTCTACTAGCAGCAAATTTCCTCAATTTTTGTTTGGGGAAGACTTTATTTCTCCTTTACTTTTGAAAGATAATTTCAAAGGATATAGAATTCCAAGGTTTTTTTTTTCTCCCTTAACATCTTAAGTATTTTACTTCAGTTTCTGCTTGCTTGCATGATTTCTGAGAAATCAGATATAATTCTCATCTCTAGCTTCTTTCAAGATTTTATCTGTGATTTTCTGAAGTTTGAGTGTTATATGCCTACATGTAGGGATTTCTTTTTTTTCTTTTTCTTTATTTTCATCTATCCTCCTTCGTGTTCTCTGAGATTTCTGGATCTGTGGTTTTGTGTCTGACATTTGTTTGAGGAAATTCATACTCATTCTTGCTGCATATGTTGCTTCTGTTCTTTTTTCCCTTTCTTCTCTTTCTGGTATTCCTATATATATATATATATATATATATATATATATATATATGTTTCATTTTTGGTAATTGTCTCATAGATCTTGATATTTATATTCTGTTCCATTTTTCCAGCTTTTCTTCCCTTTACTTTTTCACTTTGGAAGTTTCTATTGAGATAAGCTCAAGCTCAGAGATTTTTTTTCTCACATGTCCAGTCTACTAATGAGTCCATCAAAGGCATTCTTCATTTCCGTTACAGTGTTTTTATCTCTAGCATTTCCTTTTGAGTCTTTCTTAGAATTTTCATCTATCTGCTTACATTGCCCATCTGTTCTTGCATGTGTCTGCTTTATCCAACAGAGCCCTTAGCGTATTAATCATAGTTGTCTTAAATTCCCAGTTTAATAATTCCAACATACCTGCTATATCTGAGTCCTGTCCTGATTCTCGCTCTGTCTCTTCAAACTGTAATTTTTTGCCTTTTATCATGCCTTGTAATTTTTACTAATGGCTGGGCATGACGTATTGAGTGAAAGCAACTGAGGTGACTAGGCCTTTAGTAATGTGGTGGTGAGGTATGTGATGCAGAAAAAGCATTCCATAATTTCATAATTAAGTCTCAGTCTTATAGTGATCCTGTACCTCTTTTCTGTAAACTTTGTAAGTGTCTCTCAGTTTTTTATTACCCCAGGTGGGACAGGATGGCTAGAGAGGCCTGAAGCTGGGTATTTTTTTGTCTCCCATGTGGAAGGCTAGAGAGGGTTGGAATTGAATAGATGTCAAGAACTACCTGGGATTGGATATTTCTCTCTCCCTAAATCAGTTAGGCTCTGATAAAACCCTAGTATTTTAGGCTCTGGTGAAAAGCCTCAAGGGAAACTTAAGGGCAGGCTTTGCTAAGAACAGAGTGCTCTGTTGTATTTCAATATGGCTCCTTTTCCCCTCCCTCTGCTAGAAGACTGGAGGATTGTTCTTCAACATTCAGTGTGAGAACCTGGTCAAGCTTGCAGAGGTAAAACTTGCCAAAATATTGAGACCCCTCTTAGAACTGGGCTCCCCTGGGCTTTTAACTCTCAGACTTACTAACTCAAACCCTTGGCTCTTCCTCAATATGGCACTGCAGGTTCACAGTTGCCCACAGCTGTTTCTTCTAGCCGGTAGGTGGTGATTCTCTGTACTCAGTTGTCTGTTTCTCCAAATTTTAGGGGAAGTTGTTTGGCCTACGACCTCACTTTTCTGACAGATCTAGGAAGAGCTGCTGACTTTTCAGGATTTTTTGTTTGTTTGTTTCTTCATTGTTGTTAAGGCAGAGTGACAACTTCCAAAACCCTTATATGCCAGAACCAAAAACAAAAGTCAAAAGTGGCTTTTAAATAAAATAATTTATTTATTTTAAATAAATTAAAAAAGTTCTAGACTCTGTTGTTCAAGTATTTTTCATAAAAGTCGATGTAGACAAAAACATGCTATTGAGCTTTCTTTTATTTTAAGTTCACCTAGTTGAAGTATTAATACTTATTGGGCAACTATTACAGACAATCTAGATTGATGTCTACAGTTTTATAATGCCACTTTTAGGTGTAAAGCAAACATAGCATCATGGCACCATATTTCTTTACTATTGGTTAGGCTTTTTAGTTGCAAACAACAGACACTTTCCCTGGTTAATTTAAATAGATTAGGTATTTATTGGTAGGGTGTGAGTTAGCATAAATAGCAACTTAGAACACAAGACCTAGCAAGAATCCAAGGGAAGAAAGACATAGCCAAATTCCCTCTTGCTCATTTAAAATGTCACCTAAGAATCCCAGTGTGATCATACTGCTAAGTCCTCAACTCCACCAGTTTTTCTATAAAAGTAACCTCAAAAGGACTTAACCCTTTGTCTCATGCCCCCAAGACTGAAGCTCTAAGGTAGAACCACCTGACTAGACAGACATACACAGGTCACTTGCCTTCCTCCCTAGGGGTATGTAGAAGTGAATTATTGGCCAATACTATGAATGCCATATGCATTTGCCATTGGAAGGCACTGTGTGGCTTTTATAGCAAATTTACCCCCTGGTTATGCTTAAACTAGTAATAAATATAAAATAAAACTAGTAATAAAAATAAAATAAAACCAGTAATTCTTTGAGTCCATACCACCTGCTAGTTGGGGAAAGTAGCTCAAAAGCCTGCTGGGTGTCATTAACCATCTCCATAGAGATAATCAAATGCTGGTTAACCAAAGATGAAGGAGCATTTACTAGAACAGTCTGTTGTGGTTTGCAAGGACGTCTAAAATCAGGGATTTGGGCACAACTTTAAAATTGCTTATCATAAGCTTTTAAAAATTATCTGAACCTGTTCGGTCAGAAAATTGGGCTGTAAATCCCATGATACTAAATATTTCTTATAAGATATCAAGAATACATAGGTTTAAATTGGGTTGGAAATTCTGCAGGAACAGCACTTTTTACAGTAGTGCTGTTTTCTGACTGACGCTTGTCCTAATCCCAGGTCGTACGTGCACGGCTTCATGAAATGTGGAGCATCAAACACATTACCAAACTTCTCGAACTATGAAAAGAGACAAAAACAAGAAAACTTGATTTGAGAGAGTTAAACGTTTAAAGATTCCTTTATTCAAGCCAAATCGTTCAGCTCTTATCATGGTGTAACCACCTAGTTTAAAAACCTTAAATTATTAAATAAGTTATCCATATAGCCTTGTCACTTCAATTTTTCACGTGTTCTTTTTGTCTCTGGGCCTGTAGACCGTATCACTCTTACATCTCTGTCTTTTTCTGGTGTGGGCTACAAACAATATTACAGCAGAGTTTCAAAACTGCCAAGCATCATGGGAAAGGTAATCTTCACATAAAAGAAAAGCACGAGAGCTGATATCTGTTCCCCTGATGTTTACTCTCAAAGATTCTTTGGGTTGTCCTGCTTGTACACCCAGCTACTACCATAGGGCAGCTCCCTGATGTTTGGCGAAAGAGTCATTTGAAGAACAAATACCTGAAAGGAATTTGGGCTGTAAATTAATACCCCCCTGCATTAGCAAGGTCTTTCTTGCATTTAGTATTTTTAACTGGGATTAAAATGAAAAACAATTTCCAAGAGAGTAAGAATTAGAAACTCCCATTGTTAATTAAATGCATTTAATTATAGGATAGTGATTGTTTCCAATAGAAGAAAAATAAGAAAATGTTTGAACATTGGGGGAGTATGAATTGGGAATATTCTAACAAAAGGAGAAAGTAGGGATTAACGAATCCAAGAAAAGCTACATTTCAAAAAGAAGAGAAATTACACATTATTCCTTTCATCTAAACTGGTTACTTAGTTGTTACGGTGCATGCAAATAAAGCAAATAAGAAGCATTCAGTAATTTGCATTGAGCATGCACTGTGTGATGATGCCATTCAGATGAAACAAAAACAAAACCAAAACCAAAAACACATCACCCCTACCTTCAAGGGTTCGCATGTTAGTGTAGGAAGGCAGAAATGCAAACAAATGAATCAAACATACTACATTCAAAGGGATAGTATCATCTTTTATAGGAGGTGTAAAATATTTTTTAAAGGTGGGCTTATTCAGAACCTATATTTTAACATTCCCATAATTTTAGCCAAGTGAGTATCATTTTATTTGATTTGACATCAGAGCAAAACAAATAATCTTAAACTCTACAAACCTGGGCTCCATGCCATGTATATAGTGTTTGTTTGTTTGTTTTTTTAACCTAGACACCAAAAAGGAAATTATACTTCTTCTCACATTTCATAAATCTTTTGAGTAATGACTAGATTGTATTTTCATATGTTTAAAGAACAATAGAAGTTTTGCTGGCAATAGACAGTTGACTTAGATAAAACCCAGTCCTTGCCTGGGAGACTCTATCAATAAAGAGAAAATGAAAGACACTAGGAAAAGGTGTATGACTCACATTTTGGGAAAGTAGCTGTTGTTAGTTTCAATTTTCTTCAATTAGGATGAATGTTAGTAAGGATGTTAACCCTGTCATTCTGGCTTAAGTCCAAGTCAGGTAATTACATTCTGCCTACTTAAATTCTCTTTGGGTCCAAAGAGAGCCTTCATTCTCACCTCACACTGTTTTGTGATGTTGCTGCACATAGCTAAATCAAGGCCACATTTAACTCTGGGGGCGGCAGCATCTCCGGTGAAAACTTGATCCTTCTGCATAATATCAGTATAAATTCACTTGTGGGGTAAAGGTTTTAGAACATGTAATGTAATAAAGAAAAAGAAACCATATGGCATTCTTAACTAAAGATACAAAAAAAAAAAAAAAAAGAAAGAAAAAAGAAAGAAAGAAAAGAAAAGAAAAAATCCAATAGAACGAATTTTCTGTGACAGGGTCTCTGCAGTAATGGGAGATTTTTTTAGCTTGCCCTGGCTGTAAATGTAAGATCATTATCATTAGATCTTTAAAATACCAACAAGCAAAATATGAAGAGATTTAAAGTCACCTTTAAAATCACCCCAAAAGTTCAGTGTCAATTATCTACAATCAATGTCATTCTCCTTGGCTAGAAATTGGTACCAGAGAATAAATTCTAAGAAGAGGAAAATTTAAAAGTACAATTGATGCTGACAGATTATCAATGGAAGTGCATTTCTAAGTCATGCTCATCTATGCACCAAACCTCTGTTTATTTCTCTGCTCCACCTGCTTTGCACTTTGGCCACATTTTTGTAGGGACATTAGACATTGTTCAAGAGTAACCTTTACTAAATATACTTAAAACCCTTTCTGCAAGATTTCGTTTGGAGATATGCGTTGAGCTCCATGCACTGTGAGATGGAAAAAAATTTTTATGAACATTCGAATTTTCCATGGAAACCTCCTTCTTCTCTGTAACAGTCATGAATAAAGCCACTGAACATTGACATCCTTTTTTTTAATTTATGAATTGCTTTATTTATTATTTAATTTAAATTCAAGTAACCAACATATAGTGTACATCATTAGTTTCAGATGTAGATGAATATGTATACCCTTAAAGACTCAATTTTTTAATGATACTATATGTGCATTATACCTGTGATATTATATATACAGTATACCTGTGTATTATAGCTGTGATACCCATATAAAATGAATATCAGTTTTAAGGTATCTGAAGCCAATAATTGACGAAGAGACAAGGAAAAATGACATAAAACACTAAAAGACAATTGGACAAAGGACAGGTACAGGAGATCTGTAAAGGTGAAAAGAGCACAGCAACTTATAAAAATCAAGAAGGAGACATTTTCAATGTCACAGAAATTGCAGTTAAATAACTAGCATACAACATTTTTTGGCAAATTAAATTGCCAAAAAATGGCAACACAATATTAATGAGGATGTGTTGAAATAGGTACTAGTACATGTTGGTGGGAACATAAGTTGACACAATCCATTTGGTAAGCAATTTGATAATATTTATCCAGAGTCTTAAAAAAGTCCTGTTCTTAGTAATCCTATCTCTGGCAATTTATTTTAGGAAAATAATCCTTTAAACAAATAAAGATGTTTATGGTAGCCAAATATAAATTTTCAATCAATCAATCAATCAGTAGAAAGGACAGTAAATGCCCAACAATAGCCCCCAGAGAGCTTACATTTATTCAAGTGAGACAAAAAATTAATAATAAATATGGTATATTAGTCACTTACATTGTTTGTTAAATGGTGGTAAGTGTTAAAAGAGAAAAAAAAGAGAAGGTAGAGCAGAGTAAGGGAGAGTGGGAGTGTAAAGGTGAAGGCTGTTGTACTAAGCAGAGTATTCAGGGTTGGCATCATTCAAAAAGAGATACTGAGCAAAGCTTGATGCATATAAGAAAGTTAGCCTCACAAGTACTCATGGAAAGACAATTCCAGCCTAGAGGTAGAGCCATGGAGCAAAGGCCATAAGTAAGAACTTGCCTGTCATGGTCAAGGAATAGCACAAAGGTCAGTATGATCTAAACAGAGTGAGCAAAGGGGAGAGGAGTAATCCATGCGGGTAAGGAGGCAAAAGATAGCCAGAGCTTGAAGTCCTAAGAGCCATTGTAATGACTTGGACTTTCAGTTGGAACGGCATGGGGAGCCAGACATGAGTTGTGAGTGAAGGAATGACATAGTCTGACATATTTTAACAGTATCAATCCCACTGCCTCGTTGAGAATAAACTACTGGTGGCAAGAATAGATGCAGAGAGGTTTGTTAAGGAAAATATTAGGAAGCAACTCAAGTGTCCATCCTTAGATGAATGGATAAAGAAGTTATTATATATATTATATATATATGGATATATAATGGACTATTACTCAGCTAGAAAACAAAAACAAAAAAGAATGAGATCTTGCCATCTGCAAAAACATGAAGGAACCTAGAGAGTATAATGCTAAGTGAAATAAGTCAGTTGAGAAAGACAAATATTGTATGATTTCACTCATAGGTGGAATTAAGAAACAAGACAAATGAACGAAGAAAAAAGAAACAAATAGAAAAACAACAACAACAACAACAAAACAAAACTTCTATCATACAGGGAACAAACTGGTGGTTGCCAGAGGGAATGTTGGTGGGGGATGGGTGAAATAGGTGAAGGGGATGAAGAGTACACTTATCATGAGGAGTGCTGAGTAATGTGTAGAATTATTGAATCACTGTATTGTACACCTGGAACTAATATAACACTGTATATTAATTATATTTGAATTAAAAATAAGTTTAAATAAAAATAAGCTATTATGTTTATACAGACACAGGACAATGCTGGCTTTGACTAGGGTTTGGCAGAGGAAGTGATGAGAAGTGATCAGATTGTGAAAACATTTTGAATAAAGGATTAATAGAATTTTCTAACAAACTCAATGTGTGGGGTAAAGGAAAGAATCACGGATGACTACAAGGTTTTTGGCCTGAGCAACTGGAAGGGTAGAGTTGAGGTCAACCAAGCTTGAAAAGCAGAAGGAACAGGTTTGAAGGTGAGAGAGATCAGAAACCCCATTTTAGCCATGGTGGTTTTAGATGTGTATTCGACATGGACAGAAAGACTTTGAATAGATAGCTGGGTTTACGAGTCTAGAGTATAGGGCAGAAATTTGGGTTGGAGAGACAAATTTGAGAGTCATAAAAAAATTTAAAAAGTGGCTTTGTCAACATATAGTTAGCATGTAAAGTGAAGACTCTGGAGGAGATCATCAGAAAAGTAAATGTACATGGAGAAGAGAAGGGTACAATGACAGAGCTCTGGGGTTCCTCAACATTGAGGAATCAGAAAGGAGCAATCAATGAGGCAGAAAAAAACGGGTGGTTTTCTGAATTTGAGGATGCACATGAGAAAGGAAGCAGTGATCTGACAATCATGCTTCTGATAATTGCATGATGCTGATAATCAAGAGGAAGACTGAGAATTGATCATGGTGTTTAGTAACACAACGGTCATTGGTAACTGATGAGAGCAGTTTTTGTGGAGTTGTGGGAATGAAATCTTGTTTGGGCAAGGTCTAAGATAATCTGTTAAGAGGAACAGAGCCATCTCTATCAAAGACGATTTCAAGAATTAAAAAAATGTTTTCTATTGCTTGCGATTACCTCTGGTGGTTATTTTCTTCCGTTTTATTTATTCCTACTTCAGCTATATTCTGAAAACATTCACCTAAATTACATAACAGCTCTAAATACAACTTCATTTAACTCCAGCATAGATGAATATAGACAATCTGTCTAAATTTCATGCCCTCGTGGTTACTGTTTAGATTTACTACAATGTTACTCATAAGATCTTAATCAATATTGTTATTAGAAGAAAAATAAATGTACAATTGGCCCTGCCCGTTCATAAAGCTTTAAGAACTTAGCTATTCTAATTAAGATATGCTAAAATCCTATTTCGACCCAGATCTGTACTTATGATATTAGTTTCGATATTAGGACTTATTTCTTAGATTTAATATCCATGGAGGACACTGGAGAAAGTTAATCCTTCAGAGGCTGCCCTGAATACCCACGGGTGGTCAGGCCTTCATGGATGGCATGTGGGATGGAAGGTGGGGGGGGATAAAACAAACAAAACTTTCCCTTAGGAAAAAACTCCCCCTACCCCCACAGCCATGTATATATCTTCATGTATTCATGAAAAGGATATGTAAGATGTTGTGGATTCTATCCTTAACAACATCTTATAATAAATATAATATCAAGTTTGTATAATTTTTGTTTATTAAGTCCCTTAATGTAAGCCAGTGCAAAAATTCAAAATAGAAAATTCCTTCATTCCACTTCAGGTTAAGGAAGAAGTAGGAAAGGAGTGCAAACCAGTTGTGCAGCTCCATGATGGTTTGGCTAGATCCAAAGGTAACATTTAAAGTATCTGGGACATCTAGAGGAGTGTTTCTCAATTGGTGACGTAGTTCGTCACTGGCTTGTAGGAAGATGTATCTCAGAAGAGGAGCATGAGTTATAAGCATATACAAACTTAAAATATTATTTAATATTCATAAAATTAAAATAATATTTCTGACAATACAATATCTATAGAAAGTAAAGCACAACTTCTAGATTGGTGGGAATATGCAGAAAACAGTTATATTCAATATAGATAAGCTTTTGAGACTCTCAAGGAAAGGATGAAATTTTTGTATTTATTAAATGGGAACATAGGCTTAAAAAAGATTGTGAAACTCTGATTTTAATGAATAGACAGACCACATGTGTAGTACTCAAGGCAGCAAATTTGAGATTATATTCTGGCAAGAAGTCAGAGTGCTAAAATTTTGTGTTACTGATTAAGGGCAGATACATATGTTTTAATAATTAAATGAACTAAAAATAAAGTTTTCCTCCTCTCATGACAATAAGCCGAAGCAGACTTTAATCTTAACAGATGGTCACCCACATCCACATAAAATTGGGCCACAGGAATGCCTATAAACAACAACAAAAAAATTATCTTTCCTAAACAGTCCTGGGTCTGTTCTTTAGACAAATGACCGTTTTCAATCTTGTATATCTCCTCTTGCAAGATCAACGTTCTGAGAAGAGTCCTATTTAGAGAGTCGTTCTGTTGATCAGCATTTGAGAGCATGATTATTTAAAGAATACTTAGATTTTGTAAGAATTTAGTACGCAGATTTGGTCTCATTGTCACTTATAAATACACTTTCTACCATAACTCATCCTGAAATAGAAGTTATTCCTTTCTTCACTCTTTTTTTTTTTTTTAGACAATGTGTTTCCCATTCTGCACAATACATGGAAAGAAATCTGGCCAACTTGAGGAAGACATGAAAATTTTGAAGAAAATTTTTTATGTCTTCTTACAGACATGACAACTTAAATTTAATAATAACTCTAACTCAGTGGGAATAACATTAGTCTGCTAAGATCTAGACCAACAGATTTTTTTCCCCTTGGTTCTGATAGTGTTAAACAGACAGTAGCTGTGAACCTACAAATACGTGGAAAGAATCAAACCAAAGAATGCTTGGAGGTTAAGTAGTTTCAAATGAAAGTCTCCCTTCACAAGCTATATTATCCAGTCCGGAATCAGAAGACCAGTTTTCTCCCTATGTACTCCATTCTTGCTTTCAATCTTCACCCATTATTCCTAAGCTGGATCTCAGTCTGGCTTCCCGATGAGACATGACTGTTTTTCTCCCTTCAGTGAAAATTATATAAGAAACCCCCCGGGGTGAACGGTTAGGTGGGTATCACTGAACAACAAGGTCTCCTTGATCCTGTGCGATCTCAGTGGTTCCCTCAGCCATTAGCAGTTGCTCCTGCTACTCGCGGGGACCAACAGCTGCCAGGACTTGCACAGCTTCTCCAAACAATGGCAGCTTTTACAGATGCCCAAAGAGCCCCAGGATTCCTTCACTAGATAACATAGACTCTAGCCCCTCCCAGATTAAAAATTCAGGAATAATTCTTGAATTGTATTTAATGAACAAGGTGTAATAAGTCTTTGTGCTTTACGGAGAACTCCAGAGGCAACACCAATGTCATATAGTTTTTTGAAGAAAAGAAGTCGTAGTACATCTGATTTATAAAAGGGACACAAGTTTCTTCTCTCAACTGCAGTGTCACATTTCTAGCTATTCTGGACCTGCTGTTGTTGTTGTTTGAGGCAGACAGAACTAGCATTCCCATATCTCTCTCCAGGCAATGATCAAATACAAGTGTCTAAACCAGACTTTGTCCTTTGTCTTGTAGTTATAAATTAAGATTGTGAGATACCCCTGACCCAGTATAGCTCGCCAACCTAGATTAAAGCTAAATTTATAGTTACTCTACACACATACACACACACACATACTCACACACACGTACGCATGCACACATACACAATTCCCTTACTAAGTACAATTGCTCCTTTTTGTGTCACATGAGTTTGTAACATATGCTTAATTCTAATGTCGATATCAGAATTTGTTCTTCCAAATGTGATATTCTCACAGTCATCTAATATTTTGCATGATCTTATTATGATCTAGGGACATGCCTCAAAAATACATATTAACTTGCACAACTCCCAGATATAGAAGAAACTAAACCATATTAGGATGTATAATTGCAGGGTTTGATGCCATTGGGACCAGAGGCAGGCTGCAGAAGCAGCTGAGAAATTAATTTTCTAAGGAACTTTTTCATACCAGTTGTAATGACTGATCACAATTCTTTCTCCTCATTTTGGACTCCAGTCATTTGATTTTGTCAGTGGGAAAAAGATAAGACCCAGGATGCCGAGCAAGGTGCTGACCAACCTCAGCAATGATCACCAGGGTCCATGACTTTTCAACACATTTTCATATCTGGCCAGCTATCTCTGTTATCAATGTGCCAAATTCATGAGAGGTAAAAAAAAAAAAAAACCCTAATAAATTTGTAGAATTTAAAGGAAGAGCAGAAATACCAAATGGAATACTAATGAATCCATTGAAATTATCCACTAATAGAAAAATATACTGAATTAAAATAAGCAAGATAGTTGACATTTTTATTCCTTCACATGGGACATTCCATGACATGGTAGAGTTAATTTTTCTCTTCACACCTTGCTGTGTGTCTTCCAGGAGTGTTTTAACTCATCGTTCGAGGTCCTGCTAAAATGGTTTCTCTTCTTTGCAGCTCCCTTTGAGGACCAATTCTCTTCCAGTCACCCAGACAAAATTAGTTGTGGTCTTTTCTATAATCAGGCAGTACATTTAGAGCACTTTTTATATTATATTATATCCTGCTAACTGTGCATATCAATAGCTTCCCACATTCAGGAACAGCCTTTGTTTTTTCCTAGTGGGCCATGAGGACAGTACTTTGTCCATTATTTTGATATCTTCAATGCCAAGAAACATGCCTAGTATAGGGCAGAAGCTCAGTAAATGTTTGGTTCCATTTTCTCTCTTGTTAATTCTACTTGCAAGAAAAATGGCTACCTTGTCGGAACAGTATTGTCTATTCGCATCCTCTCAGACTATGGTGCTATATAAACTAAGTGGTAACAGGGTCCAAAATGTAGGAATAATGGAGGAAGAGAAAAATTTGTTATACGCAACTGACGAATTACTGAACTCTACATCTGAAATTAATGATGTACTATGTGTTGGCTAATTGAATTTAAATTTAAAAAAATGTAATGGCTTATTTAAAAGATCCATGAAAACCATATGGGTGCTTTGCTATTTGTCTGACATTGTGCAGACTCTCTCAAGTTTCATTCACTAAGCAAATACACACTAATTTATAAAGTGATTGATTGACATCTGAGTTTCAGTTCCAAAAGACAAAAATTTGAACTGAGTAAGTTTATATGCTTACCCTCTATTTTAAATCACTTCTAACTATTGATGCCAACCTCAGTGTTACTGACACCTTACACGGCAAAGATTACAGGTATTCTTCAGAGATGTAAAAAGTATGGATGGACTAGTGGATATAGAGCATATAGCAAAGGACAAAATTGGAATTGCTCTTACATTAAAGCCAGAGAAAAAGACATGCAAGAGAGCCACCTAGAATATTTTTTGTGACAGTTGTTCTGTATAGAAACATTTCCACTAGATTCACTCCCAAATGTTCTTTTAGTTACTAAAAAAGGGAGTACAAGATCAAAGTTCTTCTAGAGTCCCAAGAATTATCTGTGGCATATATGCCTCGCATTAGGTCCTGCAAGGTGACTAGATTAGTTACTAATATAGTTCAAAGTGGTGAACCAAGTAGGAGAGGAAGTGCTTCTGCCAATGTAGCATGAACTGAAGCTTTGAAGTCTATATTCTTTCTGAAATTCTTCAGCCTACAAAGTATAAAGTGTCCTCAAGAAAAAACTCTACCTATATGTAGACATACTAGAGTAGAATTCAGAACTGACTTTACTTCTCTGCAGACTTCAAATATTATAGTTTTACTGCGCTTTATGTCATGGTAATATACATATTTCATGGTAATTCATGGTAATACATATATCTGTGTGTGGATATAAATGCATATAAATATACACTATGTATATAATAATAACATATTTTAATATCCCAACCTTTTTTGTCCAAGTCTCCAGCGCACAATACTTGTATGAATTGCCGAACTCTGCTAAGTGATCAATATGGACATGTAGATTGCTCTTTCAAAATATTTGCCATTATAGAAATAATGTAGCATCACTAAAAGTTTTAAACAGTATATGAATGTTTACTCTTAATCCTATAATCCCAACATAATTACTGCTTTTGTGCTGGTCCTTCAGGTCTTTTCTTCTCATGTATGTTGGCATGGTTAAAATCGTATGGCCGCACAATCTTCCGTATTTATGCACACTTGAGTATTTCCCATCTTGCAATACAGTTTGTAACAGTATTTTTTCTGCTGCAGTTTTTTGTTTCACTTTTTCTGTTTACCGCAAAAGCACACACTAGTTGCAAAACAAATCACTAGAGAAATGTAGAAAGTAAAGATTCTGCAATCTGGACACAACCAACACTAACAGAATTCTGTTGAATATCTGTAAGTCTGCAGCTCAATACAAAAATGTCCTTATCGATATATAGCAAGTAATTCAAATAAATAGTTCCCTTCTATATGTGCTGTTTTGCAACTCACTTTACCCTGCAACATTTTGGAAATATATTTTTCATGTCAATATGAAAAAAAGTATATATGTATAAAACTTACTGAACTAATGACTATGGATAGATCTTTAAGTAGCCCCATGCACTGAACTCTATATCCATACATCTTTACACATTTGTGTGTAGTATTTCCTCCAGATAAATTCCTACTTGGGAATGTCAAATTAAAGAGTACAATCCCCTTTTAGAATGCACACATGACACTGACTTTCTCATGTAGGTTTATATTTTTAAATCCAGCCCTTAATGATCTTCAACTTCTTCCTCAGAATCATGCTGTAGTGTCCGCTTGTACAGGGACCCTACCAGGCCCACCACCCCTCTGAAGAAAATCAGGGAAGCCATGTTTTCAGCAGACAGTTGCTGTGATTCACATTCTAGCCACTGAGTAAAAGCAGACTGGCTCTCCAGGACCACATAATTGGAAGAGAAATCAATGCACAAACCAAAAGGATGCATTTGGCAGCTTGAGCCTGAGGAAGGAGAACAAAGTTTGTTCAGCCTGGTCTGATGAGAAGGAGAGTAGCTAAGGAAAGCCACTTTATATGGATTGGTCTGAGAAAATGTTTCTGAGGAGGTCTTTTGGCGGAGGCCACAGTCAGCCACAGGGAAAGCCAAGTTAAGCGTCTTCTAGGACAAGTACAAAGCATTCTAGAGCTGAGAAAAAGCTATAGCTGAATGAGTGTGGGTGAGTTGCATAAGATGCAAGTAGAAATGGTTCCCAGGAGAAATTTGTATTTCATTCTCAAAGCTGTGGACAGCCATTGAATGGATTTAAGTAGATTATGTGAGAAGTGTGTGTGTACGTATGTATATGACAAAGTCAGTTTATGGTTTTAAAAATTCATTCTGGCTGCTTTGTCAAAAAATGTTTTGTGGTAAACTAAAATGGAAGCAGAGACCATTTACAAAGGTCTATTGATCAAGAGATGTCACTTAGACTAAGGTGGTGACAGTGGAGATGCAGGGAAGAGTCTGATTTCTGCAAGATGTTTAAGTTATTATAGATTTTTATACCTCTGAAGCTTCCAAAATTCACAAACAGAATAGTACCATTAAAAAAACTGAGAGGCTAAGGTTTCTTACAGAAGGCATCAGAAGCTTGAAAAATCAAGAAAAGCCCAGACACTATCGCACATGGTAGGATTCTGGACTAACTCATGAAAATTAATTGAGATACCACATCGGAAAATTATGGCTTTTAAAGGCCATGAAATAAAATAAGTAAAACATTTCGGTTCTCGAGAAATACCATGTATGCATGCTTGTGATATTATCCCCTGCAGTATTCCCTGAATGCTGTTTTTTTTTCAGCCAAAATCATTAATATGTTCTCAATATGTCCTCTAAAATAGGACACTGTTTACTACTGTGCATAGTACTTGGTGCTTAAGCATTTTCACTTGCTATCAAGGAAAACTGGAATCCTAATCACCATGATTCTGACCATTTAAAGCAGTGGGCTAAGAATGTCACTCAAAATTGTGACCTCATTACTGGAGATTTTGCTCCCAAGTTCAAGGGAAGTTGGGGCCATGTAGACTAATTTTAATTTAACAAGCAGGATAACAGCACATTTTTCTTGAGGTTTTAGACTGGTAGTGGGGAGGAAAGAGATGAAAGTTAATATTATTTCATTCTATTTCAGAAGGTATTTCAAACTCAGTTACTTAGGGCTGATTATACACTCGAATAACCAGTTCTTGGCTTTTCTTCCTTCCAATTCTAAAATTAAAGCATTTTACTTTTCTTTAAAATCCTGGTCTGGACTTCACACTGATGTACAATTGCTCTTATGGTTGAAGTGACCAGGGCCCATTTTAGTCACTTCATAAATTAGAAATCTAGGGACATACAATGAAATAGCAAGAAGTTCCACCATATTGCCAGGTTGAGGGAGACAAGCGTCCTTGGATCCAAATGTAGCTCTGGTTGGATGGCAGCTCTGGTTATTCCCAAAATGTGCAAGTGTTTCTCAGAAGTAGGCATTCTTGACCATTACTTCTGGGCAGTGTGACTTGTATAACCCTCCACTGTTTACCTATCTACTCTCACCCAGTTAGCCACGTGATCAAGCATATAGGATCGAGTACAAAGGGATATACTAAGACTATTCCTCAGCCATGGTGGACAAATGATGGCTATTAAACTGTAGGATACGTAAGTCACCTAAAGAGCCTAGTTTGGATGTAAATTCCGATGATTAACCACTAGGCATTACTCTTCAGTAGTTTTGCCTTGGGACCCAAGAGTCTGCTTTCCCAATACAAGTACTTCTTACAGCTCAAAGAAACTTATAACAATCTATTTGAAATGGCTGTGTTTGTAGGTAAACATGGCTAAATATCAATAACTGTATATGAGTCAACATAACTAGAAGGTACTATCCTCTGTAAAGTTCTTCCTCAGCTGTTCAGCTACCACTCCTCTAGCTTCATTCTTTTTCTCTATTGTGCTAATGTCACTATTACTCCTGAATATTTTCTCCTTCTAGCACTGTAACTTCACACACACACACACACACACACACGCACACACACACACACACACAATCTTCCTGCCTGTTTATTTTGTTGAAAACTGGGATCCTCTAAAATTCTTTCAAGAATATTTTTCTTGATTCCAAGCATTTATTTGTTTTCTTTCATCATTTATGCATTTTTGGAATGAATGTACGTTGTTTATACTTCCTTCTATAGCCTTCTGTCATTTTCTGGTACATGCAGTCTGGGATCCTCATCATAGTTTTAAATCGTTCTAGAGGAACAAGCTCATTTTCTACCACCTTTGTCACCATGCAATGCTTCTCACTTTTCCTGTTCTTAGCAGTATGCCTGTTTGGGATTGTCATTATTGGGTTGACTAAGGGCTGGAGAACCAAAAAGCAACAACATATTCAAAATATATACATATACAGAAATACATATACATACATATATACATATATATTACTATTGATTAGATATACATATGTATATGTGTGTGTGTATATATATATATATATATATATTACTATTGACTAGAAACCATTGCAAGAGATTTAGATAGACAAGAGAGTGTAAAAACCAATATCTTTGTTTTTCTTGTTGTATATTGGTGATTTTATATATTTTTATGACTGCATTATAATGAGGATTAGTGACATTGTTATATTTGTTACCCTTCATTAGTCTTTCAAATGCTATTTGAAAATCACGAGGGTTTGGTAGATTGTGAAACTTTCAAAACTTCACTTGTTTCAGATGATATTGGAATTCTAAATGAAAATGATTTGTAGTTTAAAAAACGATTTATAGTTTAAAAATACATCAACCTGTGATTAATTGTGTACCTCTGAGAATTAGTGAACACTTGCAGTATCCTTTACCTAAACATTATTGGTAGTTTTCCAATAGAATTTTCTAAAATTGCATTCAGCTACTCTGCCTAATGCTTTATTACTAAGGATTATATTACAGAAACTCTTGAGGTGAATATTTTGAGTCAAAGATGACTCCATCTTGCAGACTAGTATCGAAGGAAAAATACACAGTTAAGTAAACTGTGTCAATCTGATGGGGAAATAAATATTTTTCTTCAAACATGAGATCATCTCTTTTTAAGAGGAGCTCAGCTTTTTAATTAAACTTTTAGACAAATGATGATATTAATGCAAATGTACTTAAGAACTCTCTAAATGTTTGGCAAGAAGAGGTTCCCACATGGAGAGAAACCATTAGAAATGTGTTTTGCTTTCAGTTAACACAGTACCATTTTCCTTAAGGGTTCTCAATAAATATTACTTATTGATGATGGTTTATGAAGTCAACAACATACATAGTTTTAAAAACACTGGAGATCCAGATCTGATAACCATGAGATGCTACCCATGTCATTTTGAAGAACTGGGCATTAGTTCTGTGATTATTCAATGCTTCATTCCCTTCTGTGACCTCAGTTTCTTTTTAACATTGTTGGCATTGTTAACACTTTCAACCTGTTTCAGGGACATTAAAAAATACTGAAAGTGTTATTGGAAGGTTGTTTATCACTGACTCAATCTCTTCATAATTAATTGGCCTGTTTAAAAAATCAATTTCTTCCTGTTTCAGTCTTGGTAGTTTATAGGTTTCCAGGAAGGCCACCATCTCATCCAGACTGCTTAATTTATTGGCATATAGCTGTTGATAAAAGTTTCTAATAATCCTTCCAATTTCATTGGTGTTGGTTGTGACCTCTCCCTTTTCATTCATAATTTTATTAATTTGGGTCCTTTCTCTATTCTTTTGGATAAGTCTTGCCAGCGGTCTGTCAATTTTATTGATTCTCTCAAAGAACCAGCTTCTAGTTCTGTTGATTTGCTCTACTGTACTCCTGGTTTCTAATTCATTGATTTCTGCTCTAATCTTGGTCAGCTGCTTCCTCGTGTGTGGATTAGGCCTGTCCCTCTGTTACAAAACTCCAGGCCCGGATGGTTTTCCTGGGGAATTCTACCAAACATTCAAAGAAGACATAATACCTATTCTCCTAAAGCTATTTCAAAAAATAGAAACAGAAGGAAAGCCACCAAACTCATTCTATGAGGTCAATATTACCTTGATCCCCAAACCAGGCAAAGACCCCCTCAAAAAGGAGAATTACAGACCAATTTCCCTAATGAATATGGACGCCAAAATCCTCAACAAGATCCTGGCTAATAGAATCCAACAGTACATTAAAAGGATTATCCATCATGACCAAGTGGGATTCATCCCTGGGATGCAAGCGTGGTTCAACATTCACAAATCGATCAGCGTGATACATCATATCAACAAGAAAAGACTCAGGAACCATATGATCCTCTAAACTGATGCAGGAAAAGCATTTGACAAAATACAGCATCCTTTCCTGATTAAAACCCTTCAGAGTGTAGGAATAGAGGGTACATTCCTCAATCTCATAAAAACCATCTATGAAAAGCCTACAACAAATATCATTCTCAATGGGGAAAAGCTGGAAGCCTTTCCCTTAAGATCAGGAACTCAACAAGGATGCCCACTCTCGCCACTATTATTCAACATAGTACTAGAAGTCCTTGCAACAGCAATCAGACAACAAAAAGGGATCAAAGTTATCCAAATCAGCAAAGAAGAAGTCAAAATGTCTCTCTTCGCAGATGACATGATACTCTATATGGAAAACCCAAAAGAATCCACTCCCAAACTATTAGAAGTTATAGAGCAATTCAGTAATGTGGTGGGATACAAAATCAATGCTCAGAAATCAGTTGCATTTCTATACACGAATAATGAGACTGAAGAAAGAGAAATTAGGGAATCCATCCCATTTACAATAGCACCAAAAACCATACGTTACCTTGGAATTAACTTAACCAGAGACGTAAAGGATATATATTCTAGAAACTACAAATCACTCTTGAAAGACATTGAAGAAGACACAAAAAGATGGAAAAATATTCCATGCTCATGGATCGGAAGAATTAACATAGTTAAAATGTCCAAGCTACCCAGAGCAATCTACGCTTTCAATGCTATCCCTATCAAAATACCGATGACATTTCTCAAAGAACTGGAACAAATAGTCCTTAAATTTGTATAGAACCAGAAAAGGCCCCAAATCGCCAAGGAACTGTTGAAAAGGAAAAACAATGCTGGGGGCATCACAATGCCAGATTTCGAGCTGTACTACAAAGCTGTGATCACAAAGACAGCATGGTACTGGCACAAAAACAAACACATAGACCAATGGAACAGAATAGAGAACCCAGAAATGGACCCTCAGCTCTTTCGGCAACTAATCTTTGATAAAGCAGGAAAAAACATCCAGTGGAAAAAAGACAGTCTCTGCAATAAATGGTGCTGGGAAAATTGGACAGCTACATGCAAAAGAATGAAACTTGACCACTATCTCACACCATACACAAAGATAAACTCCAAATGGATGAAAGACCTCGATGTGAGACAGGAATCCATCAAAATCATAGAGGAGAACATAGGCAGCAACCTCTACAACATCGGCCAAAGCAACCTTTTTCATGACACATCTCCAAAGGCAAGAGAAACAAAAGATAAAATGAACTTGTGGGGCTTCATCAAGATAAAAAGCTTCTGCACAGCCAAGGAAACAGTCAAAAAAAACTAAGAGGCAGCCCACGGAATGGGAGAATATATTTGCAAATGATACTACAGATAAAAGACTGGTATCCAAGATCTACAAAGAACTTCTCAAACTCAATACGTGAGAAACAAATAAACAAATCATAAAATGGGCAGAAGATATGAACAGACACTTTTCCAATGATGACATACAAATGGCTAACAGACACATGAAAAAATGTTCAAAATCATTAGCCATCAGGGAAATTCAAATCAAAATCACACTAAGATACCACCTTACGCCAGTTAGAATGGCAAAAATTGACAAGGCAAGAAACAACAATTGCTGGAGAGCATGTGGAGAAAGGGGATCCCTCCTACATTGTTGGTGGGAATGCAAGTTGGTACAGCCACTCTGGAAAACAATGTGGAGGTCCCTTAAAAAGTTAAAAATTGAGCTACCCTATGACCCAGCCATTGCACTACTGGGTATTTACCCCAAAGATACAGATGTAGTGAAGAGAAGGGCCATATGCACCCCAATGTTCATAGCAGCATTGTCCACAATAGCCAAATCATGGAAAGAACCGAGATGCCCTTCAACAGATGACTGGATTAAGAAGTTGTGGTCCATATATACAATGGAATATTACTCAGCTATCAGAAAGAATGAGTTCTCAACATTTGCTGCAACATGGACGGCACTGGAGGAGATAATGCTAAGTGAAATAAGTCAAGCAGAGAAGGACAACTATCATATGATTTCTCTCATCTATGGAACATAAGAACTAGGAAGACCGGTAGGGGAAGAAAGGGATAAAGAGGGGGTGATCAGAAGGGGGAATGAAGCATGAGAGACTATGGAGTCTGAGAAACAAACTGAGGGCTTCAGAGGGGAGGGGGGTGAGGGAATGGGTTGGACTGGTGATGGGTAGTGAGGAGGGCATGTGTTGCATGGTGCACTGGGTGTTATACGCAACTAATGAAGCATTGAGCTTTACATCGGAAACCGGGGATGTACTGTATGGTGACTAACATAATAAAAAAAATTAAAAAAAAAGGAATAAGCTATAATTTTTCCTTCCTATTATAAAAAAATGTTGAAAGTGAATGGTCAAGAGGTGATCAGGATTACTGTATAAATGAAGCAATGAACTTTTTATTATTTTATTTTTATGTTAAGGCAGAAGGCAGGCCAAGGAAAAGGAGCAGATATAGCAAGGGGGCAGATTTCAGTTAGAGAGAGAAAAGAACCTTACAGTAATTCAATGAGATCTGACCACACCTAATTTCTAAATTAATAACTCTCTACTTGAACATCATATCAGTTTTCTTGTTTTCTTATAAACATCAAGTAGATTTTACTTGAAGATTAATTCTGCAATTTTTTTTCCATTCTGCAACTTCCTCAGCACAAAGTTATTCTGTCAATAAATCCAGATGCATAAGTAGGTTATTAAATAAATTCAGTAGGTGTAACTAGCATCTTTAAAATAATCTCCAAGAAATTGGAAATATAAATTAAAATAAAACAAGCAAGTAAAGAAAATGTTGGTGTCTAGTGCATAGTAAGTATAAGTATTTTTATGAAACTTTTGTGTTAGGGGTGTGTGTGTGTGTGTATAATGGCTCACAATACAAAATATACTTAGGTGATTACAGAAACATATCACAATGAAAAATATACTTCTTATTGTGTGTTTCAAAAAGGTCACAGTGGACAATACACTTCTTGTAGGTTACTGAAGATCTTGATATTTTCAAGTTCTTACCACTTAGGAATACGTACACAATATGGCAAAAGCTTCAACCTCCATGATAACAAATGGGATCATGAAACCAAAATAATAACCATTTGTAGAGGATCCCCCAACTAGGTTCCAGGGAAATTTGCTGCAGTCCCTGGAGCTGGGTCCTTGATTCTGCCAGGCTGAGGGGAAAAGAAGCAAACCCATTCCCTGCTCAGAGTATCCACAGAGTAGGTAAGCTGAGTGGCAAAGCTTGGATCCTGCTGCATGGGGATGTTTAGAAGTTTACTGTGCACAGTCATGAAGTATGCACACATTAGGTGGTTTTCTACAACTCCTCCAGTTAGTTGTGAACTCAGCCTTTATCTTCTTTCCTTCTTGCACCTTGCCCGGTATTAAATTCTGAGCACTGTGAGTGTGCCAATAAATGCTTTCTGGAAATAAAAATCATAGGATAGTAGAAAGTTTTATAGTCTTAATAATGGCCTTCCTCAAAAGAAAGTTGTTATATAAAAGTCTATGTCTACATGTGCCTATGTACCTATGATTTTTCACATTAGAATAAAAAGTACCAAGGTGCCATAATCTTTCCAAAAAGGGAGTGATACTCAAAATGCTCTTTCCATCACAAAATTTTCAAAAAAAAAAAAAAGTAGAGCCAGTGCAAAATACTATTTTGATTTAATTTTTTTCATCCTAGGGAAATCACTAAACTCCAACATCAGAATATTCCCTAAGGAGCTACTGGGAAGGGAATCATGGAAACCTCTTATCAAAACGTACTCACTATACCCTCCAGCCAGGCATGGATGCTGTTTTCATGGTATTTACATCTCACTTATCCTACTTCAGCACCTCCATCTGGTCTACCCACATTACACATATAGGACAAATGACTCAGCAAATGTATCATTTATATCAGCCTCCAGGTGACCTAAAGTTTTCTCAGGGAAAATTACTATATCTGCCATAGAAGTGTAACGTTAGCTTTTTGAAATTAAGAAGCAAATGAAAACTTTTGGCTTTTGAGTCAGAAATGCTCAATACCTAATCCTTGTTCAGATACCTAAGGAACTTAGCCTCTGAAATTTGGTTACCTCTTCTAGGAAGTGGGAATAAAGTGTCTAATAAATGTATATTGAGGGGTGGTATATATACACACATACACACACACACACACACACACACACACACACATATTAGTACAGATCAGAAAGCAAAGGTAAGATGCTTTGGAGATATAAAGACACTTCTGAAAGATTTTCTATGATGTAGAGACCAGGAAAAGTCTTGAGTTTTCCATCTGATTAAAAATTTTGCTCACGTACAACACAAAGGTTAGGGGTCTGTGATAAAGACACTAAGGAAAATAACATATCTTATGGATGCTTTTCCAATCTGCTTAAGAGCATCTCCAAGACCAAAATCTTCGTTTCATCATTGCAGGCATTAGGCCAGGCACGTATAACATCAAAATTCACCTAATTCAGTATGTTAGTATTCACGGTATGTCTGTATTATTGTTTTCCCTCACTTTTCTTTCATGGTATCATTTAGTGCTGTCTGTTATTGTTTTCTCTAGACAAAAACACAGGGTTCCTCCAGGAGGAGAAGTTAGGTTTTTGTGTCTTTTTTTTTTTTTTTTAAGGAAAACATGTCATCCAAGTCATTCAAATAAATCTCCAGTGTCTGAGGAATCCCTCAAGAATTGTGATTTTATCCGTTACTTTGGGAATCAACTATTCTCAGAGATTCTGTAGGGACTGTGCCCCAGAAACAGACACTCATACCTACTAGATTTGAAATGTGTCCCAGACTCTTTTAGAGCCAGGTATAAACTGGTAGCTTGGACCTGTGGAATGCTAGTCTTGAACCCTGCTCCATCATTTGGGTCTGCCCATTTTGGTGACAGGGCCACTGCTAAGGCCATGCTTAGACACAACAGCCACCTCAGAGTGGACCTTTAAAACCAACTAGAGAAGGTCATTTCTTCAGGTGGAAAGACCTGAAGAAAATTTCAGAGGTGCGATTAGCCATGTCTGCCACCTAAAAGCAAGTAGAGTTACTTATACAGAAAGCCACTAGCTATATTTGTAAAATATATCTTACGTGTTTTGAGCAAGTTACACTTGTTCACTTGATATACTGACAGTAATAAGAGAGACAGAAATTAGGGTCAAGTCAAAATTGACAATGGTTGAAGCCTAAAACCCATCATCTTCCTAATCTATGCTATAATTACTGGTTTATCTTCTTTTCTTGCACCATGCCATGAAGTCCTCCAATGGAGACAAAATGTCTTATTCCCAGCATCTCTCACGTATCAGAAATTCAAAAGTTTTAAGGATGTGCTAATGCAACAAAAATCACAATAAAAAATGCAAATTGGCAGATAGCTGCTACTTTTTTATGGTTCCATGAAAATTATTATAAGCAACTTCTAATTTTATGCATCTTATTTAATTATACTTACTTGTTCATATAAAGCATGTGCCAATTTTATACTAATTTGATGGCTTATCCGTATGTATTACTGAATTTAAACAAATGGTCCTGCAGCCTGAAACTAGAGATAACTCAGGTATGGCACGATTTAAAAAAAAAAAAAATACTGGATTTAGAGTTGGGAACCCAAGACCTGATCACAGTTCCACCACGGATTCATGGGATGAGACTGGAAAGTGATTTCAACTCTCTGAACCTTGGTTTCCACATCTGAAAAATAGAGGAAATGATACTTTCCTTGTTGATGCCATAGAGTTGCCCTGAGAATCAGATGGTAGAATGGTTGAACAATCGTGCTGAGCGCACCAAGCAGTATCTATATTTAGCCCTTGAGTAGGTATCATGATTCACGATAAAAGGAAACGACTTCCTCCATAGTAGCAAGAGTCACATCCTAGTATTTTCAGGAATGTTGGCTCCACTGACATTAATATTGGAAAATAGCTGCATTTACAGTATTGATTAATTGAAATCACACACATGTTAATGAAATGCTTCCGTTTTCTCCACCCCCTCCCAGGAGGAAAAAAACGTTAAACTCTCATCGTCCTCCCACTTACATCGCCCTGGTCTCCACAAAGAATGCATTGTATGAAATGAAATAGTACTTTCTGTAATATTTTTAGAGAACAAAAATAGACATAATCCCTGAATGAACCGTTGGAGAGAGGCAATGATCAACCATGGCTATGAAAACCGTTCATTGAAGAGCTAAACAGAGACTTTATAATAGACTGATCAGACTGATAATATCGAAATCTAATGGCCAACCTAAATATCTCTCCAAAAGACATAATATTATGTGCTTCCTGGTGGATTACAATAGAAAATATACTGCCCCACTTGTATAGCTTCATTATAAAAATGCACACTTTCATCTCAAATCGAGACAAAGAATCAAGTTAAATAATAATGCAAAGACAATCACAGTGTATAGGAAATTCTAGTTTCTTCCATATAAAAATTATGATAAAAGAGAGCAAGAAGAAACTATTGACTTGAAGTGCCTTGGAAACCTATGAACCAAATGCAATGTTTGGAACTTGTTTGGATTCTGATTTGAACAAACCAACTGAAAAAATGTGGATGGGACGATAAAGGGAATTTGTACACTAACTGGATATTTAGTAATACTAAGAATTACTTTAAATTTTTACATATGATAATGTTATTATGTAAAAAAATTCTGATATAAAAAAGTTCTGATATTTTATGGATAGAGACTGAAGTGTTTATGGATGAATGATGCGATGTTTGGGGCTTGCTTCACATGTGGGTAAATTGCACTACTATTTTTTCTGGTGGGGAGGTCTATCCTACCGCTCAATATGATAGAGCTCAGGTTGAAAGGGCTTGTGTGTGCCCATCGCTGATACTGGTTATTTTACTATGTTAAGTTGAACATAATTAATATGTATTAATATTTTGTATTAATGATGAGTTATTACATTACCTTTAATTTTTGCATTTAAAAAAGGTCAATTTGTTTCCAAGTGGGCAAAAATTTCAGAACTGAAAATATGGAGTTTAAATCACAGAGGTGATGAAGACCACAGATGCCAGGTGTGACGGACTGCCAAAGAGCCTTCCTTTCTGCTGCAGTTCACCAGGCCTTAGCATGCACATTTGCATCCATAGTTACTGCTGCTAGAAGTTTTTTGGGACTGGAAGGATTGTTATTTAAAAAGTTGAAGTCTAAGTTCTCCATTTTAGAATACTGCAGAAGAAAAAAAGATATTCCCACAAGCCATCTGTTCCTCATGTAGACTAAGGAGGTATTAAGAGTCAGTGACTAACAACTAGCAGTGATTTGTGCTCTTAAATCTTCTATGATACAGTATTCTCCATATTCTGTGAAATCATAAAATAGTGTTTTTCTTAACCGCTTTTAAACACACACACACACACACACGCACACACACGCACACACACCAGGCTAATGAATGGCTATTTTAAAATCACAACATAAACACCAAATGCTAGAACGAGTCAATCACTCAGGTGTAGCTTGCAATCCATCTGTACCATATGTTAGAAGCACTCAGTATACATTAAAAGTCTGACTCAAACCCAAAGAAACTATATTTACTTTATGGAACTTTCCATCCATCACAATATCATAATCACAGCAAGGAATTTGTCCCCCTATAGGACAGGTATTAACAGTGACCATAATTCCAATCTTTGCCTTTGAGACTATTCCAATTTTTCACCTATTAGAAAACAAAGTATTCCTTTGGATTCTCATCTCCACCAGGCTTCAGTGATTTTAAAGAAATATGTGACTTAAATATGATTTATGTGTACAGAGATCATTTAATCCTCTGAATCTTGTCCTAGGTTATCAAATTCCTCTCAACGTTAAATAGTGGTCAAAATGTATAATGCAACCCCAAATACCGCTCTATCCGAATATTTACTCAATAAACTCATTTCTTCCTCTCTGGTAATTGTGGCAAATCAAAGTCTTCTCTATCTAGTAAAACAAATTTTACATTACAAAAAAGGCTTTAAAAATCCAAATTTTAATGGAGTCCTTTAAACAAAGCAAAGAAAAACCCAAAGCGTCTATGTTTATTAGTTCGAACAAAATTAATTGAAATAAATGCTTTATAAGAAAGTGTTTACAACACAATAGGATTTTAAACCGAAGTGTAGGAGGAATCAATTTTAAGTATGACATTTGCAACCTTTTTGTTCTATTTATGTAATTATCTAAAAATTCTAAATGTAGTACAGTACTGCTCAATTTTTTGGATAGAATTCAGTACATTATTAAATGTAATGGTTAACTTCACTAAAGACACATCATGGGAGAGGAGTAGAGCCAGTGCTAGAGTTTTAAGATGGACAAGCAAGGATCTGAGTGTGGTCACAAGCATGACATTCAGAGACTGAGGTGGGCTTTTCTCAGAGCACAATATTTAAAACACGAGGCTTGATCTGAGACAGCTAAGCAGACACATAGCTCACAGATGGTAAGCCTTCAGTTCCTAAACGTTCCGTGTATTGCAACAAGGAAAGCCTGTGCTTCTATGAGCTGTAACTGACATTAATTGTATATGTCTGTATATCATCTTCTGGGTTTTCTGGGGGGAAAAACCTGTCAGAATATAAGAATTCATGAAGAGGAAATATTTACTATATTATTTCACAGTAGTCTACTATACTTTCAGAATGTTACAGAGCAGACAAAAACTAATCGTTGCTCAGAAATCGCATGGTAATAAAGGGAAACGAACCTTCCAGAAAATGTTAATATTTCAGAAGTTATTATGTGTAAATTGAAAGAAGAAAAGTAATCCGTAACTTTCTCAAACCTTATCATGGTGTTAACTATACAAAGGTGGTCTGGGGTGCAAGACTGATCTGTGAAAAAACCAGGTAAATAAAAACCACCCTACCTTTGAATCAGAGGAAAATAAGTTCATTTTCACCTCTTCCCAGAAGAAGATATTAAATTTGGGCAACCCCAGCACTGTTCCATCCAATTTGGATTTGTATTGGAAAATTAAACAAAGGTATTCTCTTTAAACACTGGGAACACATTTCCTTTAAAGGGAGTGTGCGTGCAGCCCAGGCAGTAAACTCACAGACTCCTAGGGCTGGAAGTGGCCTTCCACGGTGTCTGGCCCCATCTCCAGCCACTCTCCGTTACTGGTTTCAGAGCTGAGGAAACAGACCCAGGGAGTATCTGTGATGCCCCTGAAGTGTCCAAGCTGATATGACTGGAGTTAAAACTACACTATGCAAATACGTGCCTCCTAATTTCACTCTTTCAATGAGTACCACAGAATGTTGAGAATAAACATTTATTTTTTTTAAAGATTTTGTTTATTTATTTGACAGAGATAGAGACAGCCAGCGAGAGAGGGAACACAAGCAGGGGGAGTGGGAGAGGAAGAAGCAGGCTCATAGCGGAGGAGCCTGATGTGGGGCTCGATCCCATAACGCCGGGATCACGCCCTGAGCCGAAGGCAGATGCTTAACCGCTGAGCCACCCAGGTGCCCCGAGAATAAACATTTAAAGCAACTTTTAAACTTAGCTAAAAACTCAGTACATTATTTCCAAATGCTCCTGTAATTTCCACACCCCTGCCCTTCTCCCATCTTCCCAACAGCACGTGAAACTTTAGATGCTGGAGAATGTAGACGTTGCCCAACCCAAGAGACAAGGTCGGCAGATAGTATATACCGTGCGAGTATTTCTTCTTCCTGGCTATAAAAGCTACGCTGTGTCTCCACTTAACACAACCGTGCACATGGGCATAAACCTTTAACAGATATTTTCAAAAAGAACTGAAATTGTACTTACTGAACAGCTGAAGTTATCACAATAAATCTTTTAAAAATTATTGCGAGATTCTACCCCTCACTCCCCGTTAGAGCATAACCACTTTTTTACTTTAAGAAACCACATTGCTTCTAATCAAAATTTATAAAATAAAGGTAGAATTAACATCAAAGTAACAAAGCTTTGTAGACCTGGGATATAAACGAATTTATTTTTCCTTGAGGCAGCGACCCCACCGAAAGAAGGGTTAAGAGAGATTTTAAGGTAAAGTGTTTACGTAAGAGTAGTAGATACCTGCTCGGCTCTTATGTATTCATGCTGGGATATATTAAGAACCTAGAGAAGACGCCGGAAGTGGAAAATATATATATTCAGGTTGCAGGAGACTCACCAGAGGTAGGGTTATTTGGAAATAGGATTCTACGTGGGCCTCAACAACACTAGGAAGATCTTCATTTCGGGCAGGCTTCTCCCATTAAACCTCACTGTCACTACAGATAAAAGCCAAATAAAAGGGATTAGATTTGTGAAGAGAATTGTTTAATTAGACATGCAGAGATCGTAGAATTCTTGCTGTGTCAGTCCAGGTCCTCCAAGAAGCAAACAATACGACAGAATTAGATGTTTAAGAGATTGATGGGGGGGAGCACATGAATGAAAAAGGGAAAACCAAGCAGGACAGGTAGGGACAAACCTTCAGGGCATAGCACAGTTCTGACATCTGGGAAAGAACGGAGGGAAGGAAGGAGGATTGGATAGAGGAGAAACACGGTTCTGAGAGCGCTTCAGCCAGGCCGCGGAACAGTCCCAGAGAGAGAATGGCCATCAGAGTGGGCCACGCTGCGGATAGGCCTGGCTCCCATACTTCCGCCTCCACTATGCTCAGTCATTGGCCCGGAGCAGCCCCAGCAGGTGTGGCTTTGGCGTGGAGGTGTGGCCCCCAGAGGAGGTCTACCCACCATGACAGCTTCTCTAAACAGAAGAAATGAGCCGCTCGCCTCCACAGCCACTGGCTTTACAGAGTTTTCAAGTCACCAGGAAAGTTACAGTTGTTATAGTTTTCAAAGTGACAGGGATTTGGGAAGCAAAGGCAGTAACCTTTGGCGAGCCCTTGCATCACATTCAATTTGGTTTTGGACCTTCATTTGGCGATACGTTTAAACAAAAGAGATCAGATTTTAAACGGAATTATTCAGTCTCTGCCTTCTCACTTTATTTTTTATAAATTAAAAACATTTTGTTCATGTTATGTTCAGTAAGCATTTCATGACAGCTAGTGGATTCAATTAAAATAAATTTTAATTCTTATTTGAAGACATCACTAGCAGAACGCCTTTTGTTCTTCTAGACTGATTTAAGGCAAATTGCTCTATGTACTACAGCAATTTTAAATGTATTTAAAGTTTTTTAAAATTGGAATTATGTGAAATAGGCTAACAGTTTAAGTTTAAACGAGGCAATTAGCTGGTTACAACTGGAACTACCAGGCCCTATTTAAAATAATGAGGTCTGACAGTTATGGAATCTGAATTATTCATTGATAACTAGCTTTTCCTCATCTGCAAACCATGGCTAACATTAATAACAGAGGTGTAAGTGTGATAACCAAAGAGTCTGACATTAAGAACACACACGCAAAAGTGCTAAATTCTTATTTAATTAAAAAGGATCATGATAGCAATATTTTTCCTGAAAGAAAATCATTAGGTAAAATGTGTTTTCTCATCTGTTTCATCTCTCCCTTTTCCTGAGGTGGATTTTGCATAAGGAAATAATTGTTTTGATTGCATACAACAAAATTATTTCCTAATCATGTATTGTCGGTAAAATATAAGGAAACATAAACATTTCTAATCATTAAATCTTTAAGATAATCATTTTAGACTTCTAGTTCTCTTATTTGTAATCCCTAGAAACAAGTAAATTATACACTTCAACTTTTTAATTGAAAGAGAAAAGTAGACTGTAATAAATTACATGCAAAAAGGCAAATAACTCAATTGATGATCATTTAATTGAACTGAATACTGTGATTACCATGAACCAATTTACTTATTGGCAGCACAGTTCAAAACTAATGGAATACATCAAGTTGTTGCTCCCCATAATTTTGCGGCAAAGAAAGACAACTTGCAAGAGGTCGTTAAGCATAAATCCATATTGTCCTTTACAGTCAGAAATGGTGTGACCAAAGGAGAGTCTACCCTTGTATGTGAGGAAGCATGGACAAAACTAAAAGGTGTGACTACAAACTCTTCCTTCCCACACTGAAAACAGGTTTTGAAAAAAAGGGAAAAGAAAATAAGCAAAAACAACAACCTTCCGTCCCTTGGTTTGTTACTCTGGTTGCTGTAAGTACCTCTCAACATTGGATCAAAATGAATAATTCTATATTGAATTTCCTCATGCTGATACTGAGATTGCCTACAGCCTACAATACTCAGGTTGACCATATGTCCCACTAGACTCAGGAGAACATTGGTTCATGCCTTTTTGTTCAGTGTAATTATTTAAAAATATACAGTCACCTTGTTTACCAGTTGTCCTCGTTTGGCCATTTTGACAATCATAGGGCTAATGTTTTCACTTATTGAGGACTCACTATGAGGCAGGTCCTGAGCTAGATGTAGGCCCTGGGCTTTAGGTTTGTATTATTATTACTTCCACTCCGGAGCTGGGAAAATTGAACTTCTTAGAGGTGAAATAACTTGCCCAAATTCGTACAGTTAGGCCAAGTGCCATGATTCAGACCTTGTCACCCTTCATAAAAGCCCCTGCTTTTAACTATTACACTAGATTTCTCCTATTCTTTACCTCATGAAATTTCATGCCATATCACAGAAAACTATAAATGGATGGTCACAAATACACTTCAAATATGCCTTGACATCAGGAAGCCAATGAGTTTGATAAAGCATGAATGGCAAATGATTTTGAGTTGAGACATTTACACAAATAAAGATATACATCAAAATAGATGAAGTCCAATAGCACCGCCAGCTAATAGGGCCGGAAAATCCCATATGTTTCAAGTTTTCTCCCTGGTATTCATCAGCAGCACGACCTCGAAAAAAAAGTGACTCTTGTTAAGCCTGGAGTGTCCCAAGAGTCCAAGTAAAGAATGTCCCAAAATGGGCTTTTAGATATGTCTCTGTTACTGGATTTATGGCTCAGTGCCTATGCATTTGTAACACAGTGGTCTTTTTAGTAAGACTTACAAAAGGAGGATTTGAAAGATGGCTTTTTTTATTAGTGCAGATCTATACGCCATAACCTGATTTTTTTTCTTTCAGTACAGATGTCAGTTACAGTATACCTATCATGCTCTGCGGATTGTGTCATTGGTCAAGAAAGGAGAGAAACCCCAAAATAATGATTAATAATCAATGTGTCTGGCCTTTAAGTCCACCCAGAGGAGAAATGAAACACTGATACAGAATCTCTCCCTGAAGGAAGAAAAACACTGAGGGTGGAAAAGGAGGGCAAGATGAGCTACCCTTAGAGGAATATAAATAGTGGAGCTGTCTAGGGTTGGGTTCTGCTTGGTTTGGTCTAAAATGTTGTAAGTGAATGATACATGAAGTTTACATCATAGTTTCTTTTTGTAATAAAACCGTTAATATAAAATAAAGTAAGTAAAATATAAGAATGATCATTTTAGTGAGGTTTTTTTTGACAGCTGCCCTGGTGCCCCGCTCCCCCCCCCCCCTTCTGCTCCCAACTGAACGACACAGCTTGAAACAGATGAAGGAAGACTTGGCCATTGTGTCTCTTACTAATGATATGTGGGCAGGGAGTTATTACAGCTCTTTCCCAGGCTGGGGTGGAGTGAAACCATCTCTAAAAAGTAATGTGTGCCTATCTCCTTAATTTGTTACTCTTTTTTTTTTCTCCCCTCTTTCTCTTTCCATTTTCTCCTGTTGACTGATTACATTTGTCCTTTAAAAGAAAGTCTGGTGAAGGTTTTTGAAACTCCAATACACAAACCCACTGATTATTTTATGCTAATGAATGAACTATCTAGCAATATAATATTTCACTTTTTGTGCCCTCCTGGTGGTAGCATAAGATAAATTCTAGAGTATCTTTAATTAACTAAGGGAAGCAGAAAGAAATCTCTGTGGATTAATAATATTTATGGCCCTAAAGTGAACAAAATAACAGATGAGGGTGGGAGGGGGCAACTAAATGGTAGACAAATCTTAGAGAGTTAATTAAAACAAAATTCATGCTTATTTTGGCCTTTTTATCTGCAAACGGTCCTGATGCCAGGGAACGATGAATGGAAAATTAAAAAATATTCTCGTTCTTTCTCCAAGCCTTTTTTAGTCTAAACATCCACCCATCCCCATTCCTCCTTCCTTCTATCCTCCACCACCAAACCACGTATTTCTGTACATAACCACTCAGACTTGGCCCCCAAACTCCAGATTTTGTCAAAATTCTGATGACAATTCTGAGGACAATTCTTTAGGCGGGGGCCCTCCCTATTCCTTTGATATGTAGATTGAAACAAATTACTTGGAATAAAGGAAGCTGTGTGCATCCTTGCAGGCTGACTGCTTTGCTCCTGGGCTTTGAAGGAAGATATCCCTGAAGAATCCTAAATCAAAGCAATTCAAAGAATTTGACCCTAGTTATTTCCCCCAAAACCCCAAAAGTAAAATTCAGCTTATCACCAACACACTGGTTATCCGAAATAACTGATACTATGATTGGATAGACTCCATAGCTACGTGGGACCAAGATATCTGAGGTGACATAAAAGAAGAAACAGAAAACAGGCCAAAGACCCCCAGGCTGGGCTGGCCTTGATATTTGGTCTGCAGCAGGTTCCTGATCCTGAGAATAGACAGGCAGCATCTTTCTGATTTTGACTAAATAGGAAGGAAGACACAGAGGAAGTCAGTACAGGTGTGGGATGAGACTTGTATCTCTTAGTGGGATTAAAAATAATTTCTATTTCATTCTCAGTATTTCTGTGTTTTCAAAATTTATTATGGCAAGATATAGTACTTTTGTAGCGACTACAGCGGCCAACAGTATAAACACAGTAAAAGACTCTATCGATATAGAATATTGTTAACTAAATAACTCGTTCAAGAAATATTCAAGAGGGGCGCCTGGGTGGCACAGCGGTTAAGCGTCTGCCTTCGGCTCAGGGCGTGATCCCGGTGTTATGGGATCGAGCCCCACATCAGGCTCTTCCGCTATGAGCCTGCTTCTTCCTCTCCCACTTCCCCTGCTTGTGTTCCCTCTCTCGCTGCTTGTCTCTATCTCTATCGAATAAATAAATTTTAAAAAATCTTAAAAAAAAAAAAGAAATATTCAAGACTCGTGCCTAAAGAGAAACATGAGGTCCCTTATTTGGAAATTAAAATAATACCTTCTTTGCAGAAGAATTCTGAATTCTGTGTAGACTGCTATAAAATAGTAGTCCCTACAGACTGCCTAGAATTCCCTAGTAATTGATATTCCTTTGGTAGATAACTAAAAGCGCCTAGAATCTTCTCTAGGCTCAGTCCTCGAGGGAGGTCACCCTGACATCTTTAAATAACCATGATTCTGCCTAGGTCAAATCGCTTATTGTCCACATTAATGCCAGCTCCTGCCCTACGGGGTGGAGCCTCAGTGAGCCTCTTGTGTTGTAAAGCTGCCAGAGCTCCTTGGCACCAAGATGCCCCAAAGACAAGAGTAGGTTTCAGCCTTAAATTAAGTTCGTTCTCAATTCTACAATAAGAATATATTTTTTCCCTTTCTAGAGACTTATGACCTCATGCAAAGTAGTTGGAAAAACTGGAACTGACAAGTAAGGTTGTACAAGTTGTGCACAAAAGTACTCAGCCAGATGAAATAGGTGGAGCTGAAGTCCAGCTCAGACTTCCCTCACCAACCTTTGTGCCTTAGCTTGAGGCTACATCATTTGGGGAAACAGGGAAAGGTGTCTTTTAGTAATTCAACCACCCAGAATGAATGTTTTTTTAATAATTTATCCTCAGATGGGAAAACTTTTATAAATTCACAGAAAGATGTTATATGTGCTAGCAGTGACCAAGACAGAACCCCACTTTGGTATCCTCTTAGCTTGTTCACTTTCAGCACCCCCCACATCTGTGGCTCTGAAGTAACTATTGCAATTCCCCTGTCCTATGTCCCATGCCCTTTGGCTCTATTTGGAGATGAGATCTAAAAAATAACTCAGACTCAGGTATTCATGGTTAAGACCATAATGTGTTTGTCTTAGGAAGCACTTTTGTACTTGAGTGAGGGCTATGACCATTCTAAAACACCTAGAGCCACAGGAAACTCACTTACTGGAAGGCTGGCAAGGAAGGTGCTGGGCCCTTTAGCCTTGCAACCCTACCTACTTGGGTGCAAAGCTGGTCCCTCCAAGTGTTCTTTATAATCCAACAATATGCAAGATCCTATCCTCACATTTGATCCAGGGCCTATGCACTCAACAATATTTGGGTTGTGCAAAACCATCAGTTGAAGATACAAAAATTAAATAGGCCAATGTCCAGCTGTATAGAAAGGGACTTTCAAAAGATTTCAGTTCAAATCCTGCATATTTCTAATCTGTGTGACGTCACCAAGTCACCTCACCTTCTCAAACAAGGCAGGATTATTGCGAGGACTAAATTAGGCATTTATGGCAAAGCCTAGCAAAATGGCAGAAAGATAGCAGACACAAATGAAGATGTACCGAGTTAGAAGCAGAACAATGCACGGCTCCAACGGAGGTGGTCCCCCATGTACTACTAGGAATCATAGAAATAACCAAGAGATGTATTGATCAGATAGGACAATTTGAATGGAAAGAAATGCGATTAGTCATACAAGAGTCGCTGTTTTCAATTTCTGTTCCCGAATTTATTTACAGCGCTCCTGCATTAACATGAAAATCCGAGACTGGGGCACAGGTATGTTATTGGCATCACCAACCATAACAGACTTACCGTGGGAAAATATTTCTTTAACATGAGGATTCCTTCTTGGCATCTTCCCTCATGGGACTTGTTCTTTCATTGAATTACTCATTTTAATTGAGAATTATAAGCCTCACAGGGGGGTATCATCATGCTGAGATAAAATGACTGAAGTTTTTATAGACTTCTTTTTGTGTATGTTAGGTCGATGATAGCATGCTCCAGTTTAATTTAATAGATAAAACGGTTCTGTTTCTTAAATACAGAAAATAGATGAAATGCTGTTTGCTTTTCACAGCCGAGGTCTAAATAATTGTATTTCTCATTTTTCTCTTCTACTAAAATATTCACAGAAACATTCATCAATAAAGCGTGCCATTTCTTGACATAATTGTCAGCCTAGCTTTTACATTGTTTCCATTAACTTCAGGAAAACACACTCCCATTCACATTTCCTATGGAAGTCCTTAAATCCTAAAATTTTCCATGATCCCATTGCCAAATTCCACTGTGAAAACCTCACCCTATAAACAAAACAGAAAGTCGATGAAAATGTGTAAAGAGAAAGGTTGAGGGCATAACAAGAGGTTTATATCAAAATATTTAAAGTCAGACTCAGAATTAACACCTACATATACAGAACATAAACATTTATATCTTCAAAGTAATCTGACACACAGCTAGAGGTTGCCCAAAAATGAGATAGCAAAAGAAACATTTTTAAAAATTAGTAGGTACTAAGACCCTAGAATTTCAAATATTTTGAAAAACTGAACCACAATAGGGGGAGCTGTGAAAATGATATGATTCATACTTTTTGTTCTCAAAGATAAGGAATCTGAGGCTCAAGGATCCAAGTATTTTGCCCGGATCGAATGAGAGGACACGTTGCTGGACAGTTGAAGTTAAGGAAGGACAGGGGCCGAAGCAGATCAGAAGGTAAGAAGGCGCAAGTAAGCTAGCACAAAAATCCTTCTTCCCACTCCAGGCCCCTAAGCCCTTCTCAGACTCCTTTCATTTGTTTTTCTAGTCTTTGTGTTTGTACCTTTTTTAAAAGCCTTCTAATGACTTTGGAAGAAGTCCCATTCACATTAACTTCCCATTTGTCAAATGGCCCATCTCCTTTAAAATCATTTCCAAAATGTTATCTTTTATTGGAAACCTAATACAATAATAAAAATAACTGACATTTATTGAACAGTCGACCTGTGCTCCCAAGTGAAGACCAGAGATTGATGGCCACCTATCACTGTCGCAACTACTCTGTCCTCACAAGGCCAGGACACACCGCGACTGTATTCCCCACGTGGCACTCACGGTTCTGAGCGTGGAGTTTGAAGTTAGGACAGTCTGAGTTCAAGTCCCGGCTCCACATCTTAAAAGTTATGCCTCACTGGGCCACTTACTCTTTGCTTTCACTTGATTAATTTCATTTCAGATTCATTTCAATTTGTAATGCGTCGCTGTGGCAGAGATGTGCACCCGACATTCTTCCTCCTCCTGGGCATACGGCTACTCTACAGCCGCCCGCCCTCCACTCTGAGACTCTGTCTTGCCAAGGAAGTGTGAGCCGAAGTGACTTGCCCTGGTGTGCCGAAGCAGTTAAGAGCCCGTGTGCCTTCTCCGTGCTTTCTCTCTTCCTGATTTGTTGGTTGGATGCCGAATTCCTTGTATTGAAGATGGTGGAACCTCCATCAGCTTGACTCTAAGAAGCCACGAAACTGAGACTTCTACCCTCTCCAACCTGCACTGTACTAGGTGAGAAAAGGGAAAAAAAGGCTTTGACGTGTTAAGCCACTTAAAGTTTGCAGTTTGATGCAGCGATTAGCCTGCCCTGGGTCGGAAAGTCCCTGTCAGCAGATGTGACATGGAGGGGAAGAGGAACAGCCATGGAGAAAGCGGGTTGCGGTTTCCAGTTTCCTAAAGTGCTACTCTCAGGAACTACTTTTTCCTCCCAGAATCACAAGAATAAGATATTTTAAACCCCTTCATATATTTTTCATATTCAGTGTCCACAGAAAATAGCGTTGGAGCCAAGGTTTTAAAAATGGCTTAAAAACCTGAATTATACACTGAATTATAGAATTAACTCTGTTTATTTTCTTCATTATCCTAGCTTATTTTAGCCCCTGGATGAATGTTAAGTAAACAGTGCATGGAACTAAAAAGGCACAGGGTTTTTTTGTTTTTGTTTTTGTTTTTTTCTGTCTGCCTTAATTGAATCTTAAAGAAGACACCATATTTGTCTTAAGAGAAATTTGATCATGGCGTTTTCTTGTGTTAAAACCTACAGTGGTTCTCAGTTGACAACCTACTGTCTTAACATAACGTCCTGCCCCCACCTTATCTTCACCTTTAAAACAGTAGGGTGTTGTGGTTGAAAACTCAAAATCTGGCCGCCCTGATTTCTCAGGTTTGAATGCTGGCTCTGCCACTAACTATTTGCATCATCTCGAGCAAAGTGTCTAGCTTCTCCAGCCTCAGTATCCCCTTCCACAAAAGTAGAAATGTCTCATGAGGTTTTCAAGAGTTGTAAATGGATGGAAAACATCTCATGTTTTTAGAACAGCATCAGATGCGGCATGGCCAGTGATGGGAATTATTGTTGAGATCATACAACATTGTCTCATGAAATTTTATACTCTAATTTATGCTTAAGGGACTATGCCGGGTGTGTAGGAGAAACAATAAAATATAAGACATAGTTTTTCTCCACTAGAATTTTTCAGGCCAGGTAGAAAATTTTTAAACTTGAAAAATATTAGCTTCAGTAGGTACACAATATATGCTTAACTTAATTGAAATTTTAAAAAGAAGGCTTATACTATGCTTTCAATATATTCCTTGAAAACAAGCCTAATATCAAAACCCCTTTTCATAAAATTTTTATTACGTTTTTTTAAACTACATATTCAGCATTTTACCAGAAGGGGAAAAATAATTTTTATCTTCAGAGATTTAAAAATGTTTGGTATCAGAAACCATATTCAGATAATAAAAGTAAATATCAGTTAGCCGTATCTTAAATGTGAAGCTTGCTAAAGCTTGTTAATGTTGCTAAGTGTACTTGTTACATATGCAAATGAAAAATAAACTGTGTATCTTTTTTTCTGTACCAAGATTATCTTCAGCAGTAAGTTTTTAGAGTTCTGTTCACTCTGATTTAAATATGCAAAAGAAGAGCTTTCCCATATTTTATTCCCTTAGAATATTTTAATAAAAGATTAACTTCTTCTGCTATGAACACTGCTATGTTTTTTTCTTACGATATCTTTCTCCTGATTTTACTGTACAGTACCTGGTTCTATCACCTTGAATCAGAGCCTTCTCTGGCTGTTTTTTCAACCTTTCAAATGCTTGTAGACAATGATGGAGGTAGGGAGAATGCCAGCAAACACAGTTCTAAGACCTCTTTGCCCCACCAGCACACAACTCATTTAACAGTATACAAATGATTTAACAGTAATACCAGCCGCGTTCCCACAGGAAATCATTTCCATTCCCACCACTGCTTGCAGATGGAGGTCATGTTTCCCTCTCTCCTTAGTCACCGCTCAGCCAAACTATTCATATTTACATAATTCTCCCAGTTGTGTTAGGTAAACTTTCTGAAATCAGAGCAGTTTGTGGAGTTTGCACCTCCAGAAAGCTCTATGCAATCGGAGGATTGAAGAGAGATCCTGGGCCCGGCCGGGGATGAATTTGTATTTGCCCCATCCCAAAATATTCTCCATTTTCTCCTCTGGATCCACTCTCCACTTTATCCATTCTGCTCTGTGCCCTTGGAGACTGACTTGTATGGCCTTATTCTCTGACTTTCTTTTCGGTTTGATCAAATTGAGGGACTGAGGAGATCAGAGGGCAGGAAAAAATTGGAGTGGGAGTATTTATAATTACTGGCTCCCTCCCTGCTGTGCCTCAGAATGGCAATGACTATATTCCTATATTTATAGCCATGCTTTATATCTGGGGGCGATCTCTTACATCTGCAAATATTCCCTCCGGATTCCAGGGACAGTTTTTCCTCCTTCCCTCTTTAGGCCTTAGGCTGTCCTCATCCCTCTACCGTTGCTAGTCCCGGAGTGACTCATCATCCCTTGTTAGTTTCCCTTAATCGCACCCACTTCTTTGTCAATAGTACTTTCACTGGAGTCTCTTCAATTGACCCTTGTAAGTGTGCTTTCCTTTTCCCACTGGGACCCTGGCTGAAAGCAACTGAAACCTGAATTACACAGATAATATCAGATCATTTCAAACGGGTCAACACTGGTGGACACTGTAGATGGTATCTAAAAAACAAACAAACAAAAAATGATTTTTTTTTCCTTCTGAAAGCTCAGAGAAGTTTGCATTATGGCAAATCCAGAATAAGTGCAAATTTAAGGCAAGATTGCTCAGAAAAAGGTGATTAGAAGTCTATTAACTTCAAAGTTCCTCAGGGAACTTATCATTTCTTTCATGTGTTGAACTCCTTAGATCTCTCAAATGTCAGCAAACACCTCCATTTGACAGGACCAGCACATGCTACCATGGAAATGAAACTGGCCTGGGAGCCAGAAACCTTCATTCCTGCACCAGCCCTTTCACTAATACGTTGTATGACCTTGGGCGAGTCACTTAATTTCCCTGACTTCAACTCTTTCAGTCTTCAATAAAACAAAGCTGTAATCCATGACCTCCTACTTCCTGCTACATTTTCAACAGAAGCACAGTTCTTGACAGTAAAATTCATTTGTGAAGTACTGGCCTAATCATATGTGCCAAATCCTGAGTCCCATATTTTCATGTAGCCCATAGACCATCCTACGTCATCTTGAGTTACAGGCAACTTGAAAGGAGGGGGCCTGGGATGCCTGGGTGGCTCGGCTGGTTCAGCGTCAGACTTGGTTTCAACTCAGGTCATGATCACAGGGTCGTGAGATCAAGGCCCTTGTCGAGCTCCATGCTCAGCAGGGAGTCTGCTTGAGATTCTGTTCTTCTCCCTCTGTCCCATCTCCCCCCTCAAATAAATAAATAAACCTTAAAGAAAAAGGAGGCGGGGCTTGCCCTGTAAGATGTGTGCTATTGCCTACTCAACTTATACAGGCAGTGATCATGCTTTACCTCTGACCTCGCAACCCTCCATGGCTAATGGGGTAGTGTTTGTGAACTGAGATTCATGTGTGTGAATTAGAACTCCTTCCTGGTCTGGGAAATGTGAACCAGGACCAGAACAACAACATCTGAGGCCTATCCTCCGGAGGAACATTCTTTTTATCTGATCTAATCACGCTCAATTTCTTTCTTACTAAACCAAGGTTTTTCACAACTTTGTTCTGGAACATAGTATTTCCTCTGCCCAAAATGCTTATGCTCAAATTTGCAAACTTCTCCTTTACCTTCCAAACCCCATTCAAATATTACTTTCTCTGTGAAACAGTTTCATGCACCCTCACTTTTTTCTCCATTCCTCCTACCTCCACCATCAACTTCTCATATTGCGTTGTGCTTATCCATGATTTCATTCTTTTTCTTGTTTCTGTTTTTCTTATGGCTCCTCTGACTAATCCAGATTCTTTCAACTAGCTACTCACTTGGTTGTCTCAGTCCCTGCCCTTCTTGTCAATGCATGCCCTTACCATAATCCAATTTGCTGACTCAGTGCTTTACGTGTTGACTGCATGGATGTAATTTTTTTAAGTCAAATAATTTGCAAGTACATATGAGTCCTCTACTCCCCTGGGAACACCACTTTTTGTTTTAAGAGAATAAACCCAAATTATTTAGTGGCATATTTTTTTTATTAGCTTATGAGTTTCTTAAGAGTAGGAAATCAAGTGTTTGGTTTAGTAATGTACCGCCTAAAAGAAATTCTAAAACCTGAACTTAGAATTTTTCATGTGGCTGAAGAGTCTTTGCTAAGGTCAAAAAGAATTTCAGAGTTGGATTATTTAAATATTAAATATGTTCAATAAAGAATTTTCTAGGTTTATTAAGAATTTCAGAATGAATTTATAAGTGGTATATTTTTCAAGCTTTGACGTGCTTTCTCGATTCCATTAAAAAATGTATTTCATGTCTTATGTTTTATTGTTGTTATTGTCATTATGTATTTGTAAAAGGGCAGAATAACATTTTATCTCTACCAGTGCCACTCTTCTAACTTCATATAGTCACCATAAAATATGATGCATGGCCTTCTCTCTCTCTCTTTCTTTTTCTTTTTCTTCTTCTTCTTCTTCTTCTTCTTCTTCTTCTTCTTTTTTTTTTTTACTTTTCAAGAATATTTTAAGACCATCGGAAGAAACAGAGCTTATATTTTGTTCAAATCTTTGCTTTGTATTTTATTTTCTTGTAGTACTGCGTGACTTGAAGAAGTAAGCTAAAAATTGTCAGAATATTGTCAGGGGCAATGCATGCCAAATCCAATCTAGTTTCACCACCGCTATTAGCTTTTCCACTTTCCATGCAAAAATTATTTCTGTCAATATTTTAATTTCAACTAGATGGGGTGGAAGGAATGAGTGACATCTAAGCAGATGGCTGTCAGAAAACTGATGACTACATGCAGTGGTGTGATTAAGAATCAGGGAATAAATACATGCAGCTAGTTGTAAATATCCGGCATCTATGTATATCCTCCCAAAGAACACAATCCTACAGATTATATTTGATTAATGAAAACCTTATATTTTGATAATATATTTTAATAAATGACTACAGTATTATATAAGTGTTGGCTATATCTTTAAAGGTAGATAAAAAAGCTTAGGTGGACACGAATATGGCCTTTGAAATCATTATTCGGCTTCCTTATTAACTTTCTAAACACCTTGAAAGATGTGCATTGGCTGCTTAAATAGAAAGAAGTATAATTAGAATCATACAAATTATTTGCTAGTGGTTATGAGGGTCAGAGAGGACCACCCCAAATCAGTATACTTTATACCATATTGCATCCTCTAATCAATATACAATTTGCCTGGTTTTAGGGGTGAAAGCTAATGTGCAAAAGAAATGCCTACATGAAAGCTTTCCAACTTTTCTGATGCTAATCCAATTTATGTGTTGACTTGGATCCCCCCAAAAGATGTTGAAATCTTAACTCCCAGCGTCCATGAATATGGCCCTATTCAAAAATAGGGTCTTTGCAGATGAGTTAAGTTAAGGTCATTAGGGTGGGCCTGAATTCAATAGGACAATGTCCTTATAAAAAAGGAGAAATTTCTAGACAGAGAATGGCATGCACATAGAGAGAACATCATGGGAGTATGAAGGCAGAGATTGAGTGATGTGTCTACAAGTCAAGGAATGCCTAAGGTTGCCAGCCAAGCAGGTGGGAAAGAGGCATGGAATTAACTCTCCCTCACAACCCTTGGAAGGAATTAATCCTGCCCACACTTTGATCTCAAGAATTCTAGCCTCCAGAACTGTGAGACGATACATTTCTGTTGCTTAAGCCACTGAGTTTGGGATACTTTCTTATGGCAGCCCTAGTGAACGAATATAATCCACAAACAGAAATGCACTGAAATCTACAATAGCCACAGATATATAAAAAACAAAAATGTTCACAAAACAATATTTGCCATTGGGGTGTCTGGGTGGTACAGTTGGTTAAGTGTCCAACTCTTGGTTTCAGCTCAGGTCATGATCTCAGGGTCCTGAGATGGAGCCCTGAGTCAGGCTCAGCATGGAGTCCACTTAAGACTTCTCTCTCTCTCCCTCTGTCCCTCCCCCCATGCTTACCTTCTCTCTCGCTCTCTCTAAAAGAAATAAATGAATAAATCTTAAAAAAACAAACAGTATTTGCCATTGATGCACTGACATTTTCAAATTTATATATTATAAATTTTTGCTTGTCACAACACATAAAATTAATATTTGGAGTCAAAACCCACAGTTTAGAAAATATTAGCCTAATAAGAAGAGTAATATTTAGCTCCTACACACCGGGTCACTTTTATTTATCGTGACAGAAAAAGATTTGAGACAAGACCACTTTTTAAAAGGACATAATATGCACTCCCAATGAAAAACAACATTAGATCTATAAAACATTCATACAATGAACATTATTTAGAAGAGTTCTTTAAAATCAACCTTATAAACTCTAGACCCAGAATTGACAAGTAGGATTCTAAGTAGTCCTCAAGTATTGTTCTGACCTCAGCTGCCATTATCCAAAGAATAATCCCTACCCCAATTCCCATTTTGGCTGCAGTTTATCTCAAACAATGTTGAGCAGGTTTAGGGAGAGGATCTTTGCACAGGGGTTAAGTCACTAAGCAAATTGTAAGTAACTCAAGATCAGAGGGTGGTCTTACTCTTTAGCTCACAACTTGAAGTGTGGCTTCATCGGAGTCTCTCCTTCTGAATTTCCAACCTTCTGTCTCCTTCTGTCCATCTCTTTTCTCTCTCAATCCTTTTTGTTTCTTCAATTCTTTGTAGGTTCTCTTTTCTCCCACTTTGGTCAAGTTTTTGACTCCTCCCTCAGACTTAGTGTAACCCACTCTCCGTTCTTCTTTATCTGCTTTCTTGCCAGTTGTTGGCTAGTTTTTTGTTTTTTGGTTTTTTTTTTGTCTTTCCTTCCTTATCTGTCTCTGGATTTTTGTTGTTGTTTTATCCTTCTCTCCTATAACTCACATTGATATATAGAACTGAGTATTTTTAGGGTTGCATATGATGAACTAAAATGGATAACTTCTATTTTAACAGTAACAGCAGATACATTGAATTTCTTAATTTTTTCTCTAATGCATTTTTAAAATGCAGATAGTTCCTTTTTATAATGTAATCTTTAATTGATCTTCTCACTGGTCAGAAGCCTCTGATGGGAAAATAAATAAATAAATAAATCTAAATCAGGGCAACAAAATGTACTAACTAAAAAAAGAAGTTAGATAAATTCAACTTCATTAAAATTGGGGACTTCTGTTTATCAAAATATATCATTAAGGGGCACCTGTGTGACTCAATCAGTTGGGCATCCATCTGACTCTTGATTTCAGCTCAGGTCACGATCTCAGGGTCATGGGATTGAGCCCCATGTAGGGCTCTGCGCCCCGCATTGGGCTCTGCACCCAGCATGGAGTCTGCCTGAGATTTTCTCTCTCCCTCTCCCTTTGTTCCTCCCTGCTTTCTAAAATGAATAAAAAAATAAAACCTTTAAAAAGAAAAGAAAATGTTTTCAAGCAACCATTTAAAAATATGTATATACACCACTTAGAGAGTAGACAGCAAGCTACTAAGGGGGGGAATATATTTGCGGAATATACATATTAAAGATGTGGATCCAAAATATGTAAAGAGCTTCTAAAATTCAATAAGAAAAATAATAAACACCCCAATAGAAATATGGGTAGAAAATTCAACAAGAATTTTTCAAAACAAGAAATTCATTTGGTCAATGAAACATCCAAAGACAAAGAGCAACAACAATAACAAAAATCCCTTAGCTTTTTTAGGGAAATGAACTGTGATACCACTACTATACATCAAACAGAAGAGTCAGTATTTGAATGTTAATGATATGAAAATAATAGTATGTATTGCAACATATGGAGCAACTGTAGCTCCCATATTCTCACTGTGCAAGTATAAATTTTGGAAAACTGTTTAAGAGCAGCTACTCATGCTGAGCATACATATAAACTACAAGCCAGCAGTTCCATTCCTGGGTTTATATCCAAGAGAAAAACACATCTCTGAGTATCAAGAGACACATACAAGAATTTTCACAGCAGCTTTATTCATAATAAACTCAAACTGAAAACAATCCAAAGGTCTATCACCTTTACAATAGATAAATTATTTGTGATATTTGCATGTGATGAGAATGAACAAATACTGATATGTTCACACATATACATAGTACTATGAATCAGTCTCATAAATACAAGCCAGACACAAATTCCATTCACAGAAATTACATTCATAGAACATTCCAAATTAATGGATAATAATTAGGAGAGTAGTGACTGAGGGGGCAGGAAAGAACCCCCTTACATCCTTTTGGTGGTGATTGCGAAGATATACTATACTAATTTTACGAAAATTTGAATGTAGCACACATGATTCACTTTTCTGCATGTACGTTATAATTCAATAAAGTGTTTACTTAAAAATGAAAATTTTAAAACAGAAACCTACACATTATTGCTTTTTGAGAAACGCAAAATCATGCATCAAGAGACCAGCCATCTTCACTTCCGCCTCTGCACCTTTGTCGGACATATTGTAGTAAACCCAACAGCAGTGTTTATTATTTGTGGAGGGTTTCTATGTGTTGGGATAAATTCATTCCAGGAATTAGCGTGTTAAATTCCCCCAACTATGCTATGAATAAATATCATTATTACCTGAATTTTACAGGTGGTCAAACTGAGGTTCAAAACAGCTACATAATTTGCTCGAGGTTACAAAGCCCATGGTAACACATTTCTACCACCCTTGCTTAAAGCTCAATCTCATGATCCTCACAGACTTGTTGACAGTGAGAGCATTTGACCTGGGGTAAATTGGGAAGTAAAACATAGTGAAATATAAGAGTTTCTGGTCCTTGAAAGAGACGGGCACGCGCAGGGAGAGGGGGTATAACTTTTGCTTTTGTTTCAATTGCATCTTGAGTCCAAGGATAAAAATGACCATGTTAAGTGTCTCAAATGTGAGATCAGAGAAAAATAGATGGGAGACTCAATTTGGGTCCCCCTATTTATTTGCCTCCTGGGTTTTCCATGTGGATGAACACCGGACGCACGATTTAGTTCCTCTGAATAACGAAATCATATCTAAGATACACTTCAGTTCTAACACTCTGTGGTTCTTCAATTCTCAGAAATGGCATAAGTGTGAGAGTTGCTATAACATTTTTCCTAAGCAAGAGAGCAAACAAGTACTGCTATGAGAATGTTGAATTCAATATTTTTTGAAGCTTTCCCCTGTGGTGAAGAAATGATGCTCTCTGAATGGCAAAATAGTTTCAGGGCTGCATATCTCATGCTGTCTCAACCTCAAGATTCAAGGGTTTGCACATGCTGATTCACAGAGGTCTTTCCTAGGGATTTTGTAAAAGTAGCATAGATTTGGAATACATACATAACGCAATATCATGAAAAAAATAGATTGCCATTTCTTCTTCAATAGAGTAAGTCTTTAATATCACAGGGGATGCTATAATCCCTGAAATATCATCTTATTGTGAGCCCAAATCTAATTTCCTTCCTATTTTCAAATTATAGACATTGATGAAATGAAATGAGCAAGAGAGTACAAGACAGAGAATTTAATTTACTTAGAATAAAAAAGAATTAAAATAATCTCAACAATTTTAATCTATAAAAGTTCTCTAACAGTGTAGAAGGAGTTTGCCAAGAAAGAGGATGTCACGTGACCAAGTCTCATTTGACATCATTCTGGAAACTTCTGCAAAGAAACAAGCTTTAGAAAAAAAGGTTGGATCAAAGAAGAACACGGATTGAAATGGTTAGGAGTTAGCACAATCATTTTGAAGGCAGAAAATAAAATGGAAGGGTAGCTTCAGTCTTGACAAGATACACGAGAGTCTAGAATTACTCTTTGGCATTTTCAAATTCTTACTATGATAGTAACTATGGCACTTGATATTTAAAATGATAGCTAATTTTAAGTTCTCAAAATGTAGATAATGCTAACACTGTTGCTATTTATTTACCAGAACTGAAAAACCAAACTAAAACAGGTGTGGAATTCACCTTGTTAAAACTGAAGCTGAATTTGTGATATTAAAAGAAGTTGCAGAGTTTTCAGAAAAAAAGCTGCAGACACTGAAACATGTTCCAATGAGAAATAGAGCCCCACATTCAAAAATGTTGTTGAGAAGTGAAAAAAGGTAGGGGCGCCTTGGTGGCTCAGTAGGTTATGCATCCAACTCTTGATTTCTGCTCAGGTGGAGATCCAGCCCTTCGATGGGCTCCAGACTCAGCAGTGAATCTGCTTCAGATTCTCTCTCCCTCTCCCCTGCCCCTCCCCACTGCGTGCTCATGCCTGCTCGCTAGCTCTCTCTCTCTCTCCAAAATAAATAAACTTAAAAAAAAAGAAGTAAAAAAAAAAAAGATATTCTGTGAAGACACTGAATGTTTCACATATATTACTCCTATTATGGTATTATAACTAAATAACATATTTTAGTTAAATGGGAAAAAATCAATTTTATGAAATAGAACAGCTTCTCAGATTCTTCATAAAAAATACCTTCCTCATCAGCCTGGGGAGAAGCTTAAATGGGATGACCCATACAATGTGCTCAGCACCTTGCAAGCCCCATAGTAAGCATCACATAAACCTGCAGTTCATTAAGATCTTACTTGTGTTCTCACAGCGAGGATTTAAGAGCAAATAAGCAAAACATGCAGGGAGGTATATATTTAGTTGCTTTTAAAATACAATTTCAGTGTGGAAATAATTCATGTTTCTATTTGATAAAATTAGCATACTAGAGCAAAATTCAGCCTCGATGAAGCCATGTGTTCCAAGAACGGGCGCTGTGGTCATTGAGGAGCACATTTATTGAGAACCTACTATGTGAAGGCAGGTGCCGTTTTATCGACTCAAAACCCAGAATCGGAAAGTCATCACTGTTTAGAATGTCACTTAACGCTGAGAATTTTATTGAGGTCCTCCAAGAAAACACGTTTTCTTCAATGATTTTCTAACCACCACCACCATCACCTTTTATGATGGCTGGATTTAAGAAGGAAATTCTCATTTTAAACAGTGTGTTTTTACAGGAACTTATCAAACAGTGGCCTTTAGCTGTTGTTCTGTGACAGCCACTCTATTAAAATCCTGATGTAAACAAGTGGAGAAGGTGAACTGGAAGAGCAGACATTTGCACGGCATTACTGTCAGGTAAAATTTTAAAGATAGGTTTTATGAACCCATTATTTGCAGTCAAGGCTTTTGACTACAGCATCTGAAATCATTTATGGAGACAAAATGTTTTGTCAAAACATACTGCTGGGAGTCAGTGTGTAGCTTCTTTTTATGTAATTCAATTTAGTCCCGTTGTTTGCATGAAAGGGAAATTCTAGCTGAGCAGCCATAGTGAGCCAGTAAAAAGTGACAATATGGTGAGCATCAGAGGCAATTAAAATTAAATGCTTTTTGTCTTCATTTTATTTCTTAATAAACGGGTAATTGCATTGTGGTGTACCTGGCGACAGGCTAAATTATGAAGGTATCGGGCAACTTTGCTAGCTTCTGTCTATCAAACTTACACTTATTTTTGAATTCTACATCAGGCAGAGGAAAACGTTAGGCATATTTTCTTTCCAAAATATGTATCTGAGAAATGGGACCCCCGTGCCATCAGCTGGGGCTATTTTGACATTTGGGGAGGGGGAACCCAGTTTAGAAACAACCAATGATGGGTTGAGATCAATGAAGCTGTGTCTAGAGCTGAGTCTTACGGAGCTGGCACCAACGGTATTGTCAAGCACCATCAGTATGAATGATCTGATGGTTAAGTAACACAGAATTCTCTGACTTTCCAAGGACTAACTTCTCTGTCTAGCGAAGTATCAGATTTCAAAGATAGACATGTTCTTGTGAATTAATATGAATTGACGGAAGTTGAGGAAATAAGTAAACTTTCATCATTTGGACCAATTTAGTCAATAATGCATACAAATCTTTATTAAATACCTATTAACATGCCAAGCACTTTACTAGGATCTGAGAATGAATTTTAAATCAGGTATGAGTGTACTACCCGCAAGTGATACACAGTGTGGTGGGACAGAAAGGCTTATAAATAAATAAATCCAACAGAAATTTAAAGTATTATGGAAATAGCTTGTAAGGTTTGCAATGGCGACTCAAAAGTTGCTGGTCTATCTTAAAAGGTGTTGTAAAAGAGATTTCTGGGGGCTGTGGACGAGTTTCCCATATTGTAATGTGGATGGAAAAGACATTGCTGTGAGAAGGTTCCAAGAAGTCCAAGTGTGAAACAGTATTCAGTGTGGGGGAGAAAGATAAGTAGCATGGTGGGGGGGGGGAGATTTGGAACTATGGTGTTTAGAGCTATAGATTCATTAGGGGTAACTCAGGAGGTTATGACAGAAGCCACATCATGATGAAGAGTTTGGGCTTCAACACTTAAATAATATGGAGCTATGGATTAAAGCAGAGGAGAAATATCAGATTTGCATATTTGGAACATTATTTTAGCAATAATGTGGAATATTAATTAAAGCAGGATATGATCTAATGTAGGAAAACCAGCTGTAATCTACTGTAATTAGAGGAAGAGGACTGAATTAAGGAAGTAGGAGGTGGGCATAGAAAAGAGACATGAAGAACACGGAATTGACAGCATTAGTGGAAGGTTAGAGTTTCATTGGTGGCGATTGCTAAGTATGGTACTTGGCTGATCAAGTGGATGGTGACATCCTTTACTAAAATTGCAAAAATAATAATAACAACATCTAGCATTGAGAACTTAGATATTTATGATCTCATTTAACTTTTATAATATCTAAATAAAGTGGGCACAATTACTATTTGTCTCACTAAAAAAAAAAAAAAAATGAGGCTTATACTTATTGACTTGCCCAAAGTCTCTTCAGTATTATGTGATGGAAACTGCACACAAACCTAGGAATGTTTGAATCAAACGTAAATCAGTTTAGTTATTATGTTATAACTAAGAAATGAACAGGAGTTATTTTTGACATTCTGAGTTTGAGATGTCTATTCAGATATTTTATAGGTGGAAAGAAGTGTCTGGGGTTCTCAGCATGTGAGTGATAGTTAAAGGCACAATGTGTATATAGACATCAAAAAGAAGAGAATTGCAGGTAGAAGCCAATCATTTTATATTAAAAAGGAAGGTAGAAGACTATGAGCACCTAAAAGTGTCTGAAAGATAAAAAGAGAACCAAAAGAAAGTGGAATCTTGGAGGTCACTTCTACATTGGACTGTGCTCACATCCGTCTCCATATCCATGAATCCTGTCAGTTGTTTAAGAACTAAGTCAAATGTTACCTCCTCCAAGAAGTCTTCTCTGATACCCCTGTTCAAAATTAATCTTTCTTCCTGAACTCTTTATCCCTTAGTTATAATTTTCACCACTTTCTTTCTTTGTACTATTTTGATATGTATATTATTTCTATCCACCTGTAGTTTTATTGAAGGAAAAGCCAATCTTTTTCAGCCTGTATCTCCCCATAATGTATATAGGTTATTAATGGTAATTAGTTGGGTATATGGATTAATGAATAGTCTTAGTCAAAATGTTAATGAGATTTGGGACACCAAGGAAACCATAGGAAAAATCAAATAACAGCCAGCCAACATAATGTAAGTCCCCCCCAAATAAAACTCTAATGCATAAGCAACAAAACACAATGAAAAATTCCTATGACAGCATTTCACACATGATATTATTAGGCCAGAAAAGACATATAGGAGAAAAATTTTAATTATCTGAGTGCTGAAATGACAGAAGTATAATAGACTAAAAAAGAATCAGTCAAAGACTGAGAGGGGAAATACTTAGTCTTTAACACTATGAGTGATGAAGTGAGTTGAAGGAGTAGAGAGTAGTTCATAACTTAAAATTTTGAATGACAAAAATCTTAGTTTACATTTCAGTTTTGCCATTTGCCAGCTTAGTGACCTTGGTCAAGTTATTTAACCCTCTGAAGTTTTCCTATTCTTCAAAATGAGGATAAGAAGTTGTGATTCATAGAGCTATGTGGTCAGGCTTAAATTTCAGTATGTGTCAAACACTTAGCATAATGGGGCTCATTCTGTAAACCAAGTAGTGTTGCTGCTGTTGTTGCTAATAAATGTTCAGGGAGAAACAATTAGAACAAATGCAAGTATCTGCTACTTTGCCCAGAAGATAATGGACTTCTGCAATCCATCATCACTAAGATACAGTTAAACACAGGAAAAAGAAAGAGCTTGGAAAAAATTCGACAGACAGCATAATACAGGAAAGAAGTAAGTTTATACCTGAGGAAAGTCTCATGCCCTCCCTAGAATACTGGACATTTCCAATTACTACCAACCTAATCCTGGAATACTGGCTTATTAGGCCACATGTTTCACTCTTTCTAATAAATAAATTTATGCCAATTCTATGCTATTTAATTGTATTTTTAAAATATGAATGCATATAAAAATTGAGTATAAAATAAGTAAATAGAGCAGAGAGATCAATCTCCCATGCAGAAGACTTGCAGATAATTTATACAGATCCTCTGTCCTTAAAGAGGTGGGACATGGCTTCCCCGCCCCGTAAGTGTAGGTTGTATGAGGAAATTCTTTCTCAAAAGGACAGTATGAAAATGGAGAGGGGGAATGGGGTTACTCTATAGTGGAAAATCCTGATAAGCAGTGCCTCTGCCAGATAACTGAGGTCAAGTCAGCACTGTAAGTCATATATACCTTGATATAATGTGATGAGAGTGATACCTTACTTCTGTGGTCTTCCTCCTCAGAACTCAAAGATCCAGTCCACTATAATGAAACCATAAGAAAAATCCCAGTGGAGGGATATTCTACAAAATTCCTGACCAATAATCCTCAAAACTGTCAGGGTCATTAAAAACAAGGAATGTCTGAGAAACTGTCACATCCAAGTGGAGCCTAAAGAGACATGATGACCAAATGTGATGTGATATCCTGGATGGGATCTTAAAACAGAAGAAGGATATTAGGGGAAAACTGGGGAAATCTGAATAAAGTATGGACTTTTTAAGTATTATTGCTTCAATATTGGTTCATTAATTGTGGCAAATGTACATTTTACCAAATGTTAAGATGTCAATAATAGGGAAAGTGCAGTGCGTGGTATCTGAACATTCAGTACTATTTCACAATAATTCTGTATGTTCTACAATAAAAATTTATTTTAGGAACTAAGAAACTCCGTATACAGCATGGATTTTAGTTAATAACAATGCATCAATATTGGTTTATAATTGTAACAAATATACCATACTAATATAAGATGTTAATAATATGGGAAAATGAGTGTAGCATGCATGGGAACTTTCTGTTACCTTTGCAACTTTTCTGAAACTCTAAAACTGCCATAAAAGTTTGTTTGAAAAAATATGAATGTAAAAATAACATTCTATGCTAAATATTTTTTCTTTTTCGTTTTCTCAATTGTTATTTCAACAGACATATTCTGCTTGGAGATTCCAGATTTTACAGCTTTGTTACATCTCTACATTTTTTGGACAAGTGGAGAAAATCTCAAAAAATTCCATGATTCACCCACATACTCAATGAAGTACTTTAATTTTGTGTTCTTTAAATGTGTAAAACACTACAGTTAATTCAAGTAGGTCACCACAACTGATTGAAATAGAAACATCAGACATAAAGGAGGTAGTCTTTCTATGTAATTATAGAAAGGTCATTTTCTCTTTCACAATTTCGAGGTTCAACGAGACTGTCTACGTCATATATCGTAACGTTGAGATGAGTGAACGATGATTTCAGTTTAGGATGCCGTGAACTGCAGTCATACCAAAGAAGTCACTTATCTTTCTTTGTCTCTTCTCCCACTTGCATGTTTATTACTGTACTTTGTAAATGATTTAGCCTTGACATGAGAATCCAGAGGTGGGTTTTTCTTCTGGTGTTTCTTTTTAAACATAGAAGAACATGAAGCATGTATGTCTCCTTTGGACAAGAATTTCATTCCTACACATCACTAGCTGCCAATGTAACCTTGGCACTGAAATTTGTCGGACTACAGTCTTTGTGAGCTCCATATCTCAGAGAAGTACTTAGTTCCTTAAAAGGTGTGGATAAAACACAAAAACAGTACTAGAGGAAAAAAATTATCCTATAACAAATATGGATAATAATGTCAGCTAGTGATATTTGAAAAAGTCACTTTAAATGAAATGTTATATTCTGTTTTATTGAGTGATCCAAATGTCCACAAAGTTAAAAATTTTGATCAATGTTGGTTTGAATAGCCATTACTACTTATATGGTAGCCTGACAAGAGGATTTTAGAATAGATGCTCCTCCCACAATTATTTTGTATGGCATCTTCCTCAGTTCAAAGGTTGATTCCCAAGAAAAGGTGTCAGGCAGAGATAAACGATAGATGAAGAGATAGAATATGATATATATATGACTCATAGTATATGTATACATAGAGAGATGAAGAGATAAAATATATCTATATATATATGACTCATAGTAAATCAGTCTTATAATACTCTATGTAAACATGCAAGTGGAAGAGGGGACAAAGAAAGGTAAGTGGCTTCTTTGATATGGCTGCTGTTCATAGCATCCTACACTGAAATCATCACTGGCCCATCTCAATGTTATGATATATGACATAGACAGGCTTGCTGAACCTCGAAACTGTGAAAGAGAAAACGAGCTTCCTATAATTATGCAGTAAGACTACCTCCTTTATATATGAGACTGTGGACTATAGAAGTACTATATTCTGTATACATTTGTGGTTTGCTTTTGGAGTATCTACGTCCCCCATCAGTAGCAACCTGCTTGAGGATTCTGTGGTTTCAGGGAAGCATACGTGATCTAGCCTAAACCAATTAGGACATTTCATCTCCCTGACCAAAGTGATTGATTCAGGGGCAGTCAGCAACTTACACTGGCTCATTCAGAGTGAGTCTCAAGACTTTTGCAAGAAATACTGAGACCAAGACACTTTTTTATCTTGCTGAATGTGAATAAGGAAGCGTTTTCCTCTGACGCGGCTGGCATCCATCTTGGGAAAACAGAGCATTGAGACTGAAGGAAACTGGGTTCTTAGTGACATCATTGAACCAATAAATCAAGACTTGCCTGAAGCAAGGGCTATTTCTAGTCTTTTTAATTATGTGAGCCACTAAATTATTTTTATTGTTTCTACCAGTTTAGGTTAGGGTGATACTTGCTGCTAAAGGCACCCTAAATAATACAACTTTCCTGAATTAAAAAAAAAATGGGGTTAGTTTAGCTCAATTGTCAAGAGCACAGACTCTGTACCTAAACTGACTGGGTTTGAATCTCTGATTTGAATGAGATTTCGTTCACTAGGTTTATTAGTAAAGTAGGTTTGGTTTAGATTATGGTTTCCTCACCTGAATAGAGGAGATAATAGTAGCACCTTCTTCATGAGGTGATTGTGAGACTTAGAAGACCCAAAACATGTATCCTATGGTTCCTTACACAAAGCATGTGCCCAGTAAGAGTTTGCTATTATTATTAACTACTAAGCTAATGCTATTTGACAAAAATAAAGCAAGTTTATTACATATTCTGTGAAGCCTAAATTTACAGATGGTCTGATGCAGTTGTAGGAAATGATTGGCACAAGAAATAATAGACATGATTTAACTTCATTCACTAGAAAATCTTGTAAGTAAAAACAAAATAAACCAAATCCTCCTGGGAGCTAACCTATTTTCACTCTTTAACTACATAAAATGCTGCATTAATTCTCTTAAAGTACGTGATTACATTTTAGAAATTTGTGTGTTAGTCAACTGTCTGAACTTACTCATTTTTAACAGCCCGAATCAAATTAATTACAGTTGTTCCAAGGCATCTGAAGTCGCATTGGCGTTCAGACTTGTTTACACGACAAGAAAGGACACTTGGTAATCACGACATTGTTTCCAGAACAACATAAAATAAAAGTGTACTAAGCTTAAATCATCCTGGTTTTCTACAAGAAGCTACGACATAAACAAACGGTAGCAGGCATCCCCCATTTAGGAAAAACTAGCAGAAGAAAGCTGAAACTGATAAAGTTCTGAGCCCTAACTCATTTTCTAAAAACTGGGGGAAAAATGCCTTCCTTTTATTCTAATGGCATGACCCACTCAGCTCTGCTTAAAACACACCAGGAGCATCATTTTAGAATAATAGCAGAGACAAAAACTGTATACTTAATATAGTTCTTTACACATAGAGGGCACATAATAAATGTTTTTGATTGGATGATGGAGAATCCAGTTTAACATTTATTCTTCACCTAACAACTGCAACTTGCAAAGTACCCACAGAGATGCTGTACTTTCGAATATTACACATGGCCCACTGAGTACAATTGTAGTGGTGCCCTTTCATAATATCTTCCATTATAATCTTCTATCAATGCTGAATGAAATATTAAAGTGAAGTATGTATGTGGTGATTAGTGATCTAGCCCTTCATTTCCTGAAGATTTGGGAGTGATTTGACTACTTGTATCAATCCAAAAGGGGGATTAGCTATTGCAGACTGAAAGAAATCAGTGTGCAATATCCGACAGCATTTTCAGCACGTCTTCTGAATAGGAGCAAATCCGAATCATTGTATTTGTAGAAGATAATAATTTTCTGATGTGCTACATTTAGGATCTCTTACATCCTGTGCTTAATATTGTAATAAAGGAAAATCTGTGAGCAGTGAGTTCAGCAACTTCAATATGTTTGATTCTGACAGACGATGCTCAGCCGCATCATAATTGGTGAGGCATTAAGGTAGGACTGAGGTAAGTTCCCAGTAAACTGTGCAGAAGATTGTAGATTTGAAGTTAAAATTAGAGCATAACCTTTTGCTTTTGTTGTTTGGTATTATTGTAGGAAACTATGAATTCGGGTCACCATTGATCAGAAGACAATTGTTATTTCATCAATATCCAATGATCAGAGTGCAAATTTCATGTTCAAATTCCAAATAGAGTTGTTTAGCGACATGTCTCAACAGAGGTAATCGATAGATATTGCAATGGCAGACAGGAGAGGTATGAAGATATGGGGCGGCAAAACACCTCTGGTTGAATTTGAGATCACTGTTGTCAGAAGTAAACTAAAAATCAAATGTAAATTCCAAGGGTTACTGAAATAGAGACTGCGGAAAGGTGTTCATGGTCAAAGATGCCTAAACAGGTACTTAGCTATTAAATTTAAAATTAAGATGAAAGTATTTGGCTTATCCCAGCTTGATCTCCAGTAAACAACACAATCAGGACCAGAACCAATGTGTGCTTATTTTTTTTAATGATTTTATTCAAGAAATACACTGTGTGAACACACGATGTCAAATGGCATCACATGTCTCCAAGATCCAGGGGAGGAAGATTTCATTTGATCTTTTCAGTGAATGAACATGGAAGCGTCAAGTTATTGGGTGAAACCTCTCCGTGTTAATTTAGAACTATTGACAATGACAGTGATGGATAAACAGAGCTATGTACGTGCTTGAGTGATTTATTCACTTAGTCTTTACGATGTGTAACATTAGGTATGTCACATGTTACGAGTTTAATGTAGTGCTTATAGGCATTTAGAAGACTTGCTTAAATAATTTAATACAAGTAAAGTATTTAGAACAGTGGTTCTCAGCCCTGGAAGCATACTAGAAATACTGGGAGGTTTTAAAGCTCCTGATGCCTGGCATCTACCAAAAATCAACTGAATCAGAATTTCTGCAGGTCATCCTCTCATTCCCACACTCCAATCCTTAAAATCCCTATACTTTTATTTTTACTTCACATCTGCATCTCTCCCCACTCCCGAAGCCCTTTCACTTCTGGAACTGATGGTTTATAATCAACAACACCTCTTACTCTTGACTTTTCTATGCAGCCCTTATGACACCATTTTGTAAGTTAGAAAGTGGAGCTTCTCCTGAAGACACTTCACTCCCCTCTGAGGGAACACTGCAAGACGACGTGCACAGAGCTGTGAAGTCTGTGCGGAGAAGAAAACCGTCTTAGATGTGGCACTTCTGGGCAGTGCAGGACCTTTCCTCGCAGGCTTCACAGATGCCTGGCTCTGCAGACCTCTACCTCACGTCTGGCCCTTTCATGTTTTCTCCCCACTTCTCTCCTACCTTCGAGCCTGACGTGTGCTAAGCGCTCTCCATGCTCCCCATCGCTGCTTTCAGACTAACCTCCCTCCACTAAAAATAATCCCAAATTTTGACTCTCTCGGTGGATGACACCGCACACTACCAGTCCTTGTTCTGTGTCACTCCTCACTCCTGGAATATTTTCCCTGGCAGGAATAGGCTATTCCTGTCATAATTTCAGTTCTCGTGTAGACTGTTCTTTCTAAAACTCAGGATTCGGAGTCTCATGACATCTTCTCCTCCAGTGATCGTAGTTACCTTTTCTCACTTCTTAGAATAACTCCTAGACTCTGTCATTACTACAGGAACTGCAACCTTTCTCACTGTCTCTTGTCCCGTGAGATTCTCACATCCCCTGTCTCCAGTTTACAGGTAGGGTCAGGCTTCAGCATCACTCCCTTGCATATAACCCGCAACTCCCCGTTCCTCCTGCTTCATCGTACAACCACGTCAAAACTTCAGCCCTGCTTAAACAAAACTATCCCCTTACTCTGCACCTGCATGTAAACCGCCAAGGGCGGTTGAGAGAAAATAGTCCTGCTACGTCACCTTAACATTCGGACCACTAACCTCAAGTGTGCCCTCAATGCTACCTGCAGTCATAACACATGTTCATGATTCATTTATTATCTCACTGCTCTCTTTTCCCCCCTTAGACCTTTAGTACCTCCTCCTCCTTCCTTCATTTCAGCTTCTTAGTTATCAAAGAAAATACAAGTAACGGAGGAGACCATCCAAGTTCCCATCACCAAATGAATCAACCCATTCTCATCTGTGCCCATAGATTCTTCCTATTCCCATTCCCAAGGACAACTCGATGGTTTGTGTGTTAGAGAGCATCTCCTCTGACCTATTCAAGGATGTGCTCTAATAATTTCCATCTCTCTCCTATAGCAACAATGATCCCCTCACTACTGAACCTTTCCCAGCAAAATACAAACTAGTTATAAAATATACTTAATTTGGAAATGGTCTCTAGATCATATAACAGTATTGTATCAACACAAAATTTTCTGATTTATGGTCATTATATCAAAGTTATGTAAAAGAATGACTTTGTTCTTAGAAGTTACATAATGAAGTATTCAGAAAGGGGGATATGGTAGCTCCAATTAACATTCTTTTGGTTCAGAAAAAAAGTGGATGGAACAGGAAGAGGTGGGGGAAGGAAGAAGGAAAAGATAGAATGAGAAGAAGGAGTAAATGGGAGGAGAAGCGAAACACTGGTGAATAAGTAAAGGATATAGGGAGTTCCCTGAATCTCTTGCAGCTTGTAATTTTTCTGAAAGTTTTTTTTTTTTTTTTTTTTTTTTTTTTTACAATATAAAAACCTTAGAAAAAATGCAAGCAGTTCAATAGATAATTTGTGTTGCTTTATATGGCTTGGCCAGAATTCTCTGCATGATGTAACAAATTACACTATGTTACACAAGGGGTAAATATATATTACCTCAAACTCTTCAGCAAATATCAGAAGCATTTCTGAGAAGTGTATGGTAGCCAGATCTCCAAGTGCTTGTTTGGCTTTATTATATAAACAATATAAAATATCTAAACATTCCTACCAATCTTTTTACTACTAAAATGAGAATATAAATTCCATAATGCTTAATGTTGTTCATTTTCTTTAGACCATAATACAGTAGAGGCTGGCCTTCCAGAACCTTTCAACACCAAGAATCAAGAAGCAAGCACGTAAGATGCAAACACATTTCTTTATGTTGCAGGTGTTCAGAATTTATTTCAGCTGAGTCAAAAAGTGGTCCATGAGATTACCTTTCATAGGAAACCAAGCCAATGTAGAATTATTTAAAGTATGAGGATTGCAGTAGGTGGGTTGATAGGGAGACTCCCTAAAATATGTCAAAAAGCAGAGAGTAGATGTCCTGAAGTTCCTAGATTATTTAATAAATATACCTCCATTTTGTAAGTGTGTTCAGGGGGCCCAAAAATAAATGTATTCCTTGAGGTAATGATAACAATAATTTTAGGACTTACAAGTATTAGAAATCTATAAGCTTATAAGAGTTGCAGCTGTGGTTGGTAGTTGTATGTAAAGATGTATTTTTGCCTTGTATTTGCTTTCATTCAAGCTGGATTTATAACATGTTCTTTCTAGTAGTTAATCTTCCACAATATCAACAAACAAGGAGTCAAAGATGCCTAATAAGTGGCGGGTGTGCCCCACTTACCTACTGCTTGCTCGCCAATGGAAGCCAGGCCTCAGAGTTCACAGGGCACCCTGGTCCTGGCTTCACATTCCTTCCCAGCACAGGACTCTAGGCAGCCATTCATCAGGAGCTGATTGATAGCCATTTAACATCTTCATGGAGAGTAGAAATCTGCTCTGATGAACACTTACCTAGAAAGCTTAGTTGAATTACATTGATACAATTAAAGTAATCCTTTGTCAGTTTTCTGTGCCCACATTAGGAAGAGATGAGTACTACTTCATAGGATTTGTCATCATAAAATAGTAATTACTACTATCCCACACTAGTCATGCTCAGAACAGTTTCAAGCGTAGAACAGACCTCAGCAAACTCAACATCCATATTTTCCAAATAAGAAAATTGAAGACTAGAGAAATGAACTGACTACAATGAAACCCACACATATACAAACAGAGAGCATGAGATTCCTGCCTTTTCTGAGTCCGGCCAAGCACTTTACCCCTTGCACAATGCAGCCTCTAAAAAAAATCCTTCCTGGTGTGTCCGTGTGTGTGTGTGTGTGTGTGTGAGAGAGAGAGAGAGAGAGAGAGAGAGAGAGTGGGAGACAGAGACAGAGAGAGACAAAGAGAGAGGGAGGAGGAAGAGAAACAGAGGCAGAGAGAGAAAGGGGAGGAGAGACAGGAAAGAAAGGAGAAGAAAAAAAAGAGTAAGGAATTCTTTACCCCAGTCTTCATTTTTTTGTAGTCAGCTTACCACTGATGAGCCAAATTCACATCAGTAGGACTCAATCATTTGAAAAGAGCAGACAGAAAGAAACTGCTAATGACACACCTAATCCTCTGAACATCTAAAGTTTCCTTAGCTAAGGGGTAACAACCTGGGTCTCGTAGGAGGTGGTGAGTGCATTTAACTAACACTTAAAATCTAATGTAATATTCTTCCACCGGACAGTGGAAAGAGTTAAAATATAGACATCTCAAGGTAAGTTTCTCTCTCAATCAGACTCAAAAAGTCAGAAGATTTGAAAGCTATTAGAACTATGATACATGATCCTCTTCCAGACACCTTTCTTTTTTACTGACAAGTTGCTGTTAAAAATTAAAGTAAAAAGAGGCCTCCTTTCTTGCTGCACATTTTTAATGGACCCGGAGCCAAAATAAGTCAGACTAAATTATGGGAGTAAATGACCTCCCAGGAAGTATTATACCAAATTCCAAAGTACTATAAAGACTTTCCTTTGATCTTTTTAGCTTCACAGCCTGAAATTCAAAATCTGTATTTAATTTTAGATTGCATATACCAGCTTTTAAATTTTCTTTCCGAAATGATATATCATTTTAAATGATAGGACACTTTTAACTTGTATTTCCTAAAACTGCTGACTGTCATTTCTTTATTCTTTTACTCTGTAAAAACACATATAGATATAATTAATTGTGAAAAGTATTTGGGGTTGGGTACTGTAATGGATAAACCATTGACCTTCACTTAAGAGATAGCACTTTAAACTCAACCTTCGTTCCTAAGTAAAATGACTCTGATCCAAAATGAAGTTTTCAGTCCACACCTGAGAAAGACACTGAATACAGGAAAAAAAAAAAAAAAGAAGAAGAAGAAGTCTGGAAAGAGATGAGGCTTTCTAATCCCTGATTTTAGGACTATTTTGGATAACTGTGTCTCATTCTCAAAGCATCTTTTAGCAGGTTGCAAACAGGTGCGCTCATTTTCAACACCGCGCTTTCCCGTAGTTCCACAGATGCCTTAATCGAGCAGCATTTCAACAATAATGCATGAGCATTAACACCTGTAAATCATTCCACATTCTTACACAGAGCCCACTCCTACAGAGGGAGTCTCCTAAAACTCTTCTGTGCACGCTGACTGCAAATGTCTTTGTTAACATGTTTGTAGCGATTCATGCAGCATCTGCTAAAGTAAAAAAACGAGTACACAATGATAGTCTGATTTTCTAAGGCTCGTCAAGGCTAGAGGATAAAATTTAAGTATCATATGTTAATTCAAGTTTAAGCTTAATTGGTGTGGTAGAGATCAACAGCAACAAAAAGCATTAAAGTCAATGTGTCCCACCCCGAAACCAAAAATACTATCCGTTCGGGTCATGGAGCATCCTCGATATATGGGGACTGATCCTAGGAGATTGACTTTTATTATTACTTCTCTAAAGTACTCACATGGCTTTGATCTAACCATGAGTGTTACTCAAAGAATTGTACATCCTACCTATATTTACCAAAGTTGTTTTCTGCTTACTTTGACCAGTCTTCTAGGTTCCAATGTGGCTCCAGGGGAATCAATCAGTTTTCTCTGCCTGCTTCCACAATTACAAAATCATGAGAGTAAATTTTTCTCCACACACCTCAAAAGTAGGTCTGGAAAGTCAGATGAGCTATGTGATCCCCCAAGGAAATACAATTTAAGGATTCACTCATCCCAGGGGCCTGCAAGTACAGGATGGCCTCTTCTGTGTCCTGGAGAGCGAGTGTGTCCTTAAATTGTGTGCCCGCAGTGCTTCATATGTCTCACTCTCATCCCAGCCCTGTTGATGGGAAGTTGATATCAATTTGGGATTTGAAAAGGCTTTGAAGACTAGGAAGGATTATGACCCATATACTATTGATAGTCTTGTTCACAGAAAGTATCAGAGTACAATGTCTCTCCATACCACGATTAAATAAGGAGCTAGTAATTTATAAGTTTCTTACCTTTTGATCAGACAATTTCAAGGGAATTATGACCACTTGGAGATTTAAAAATAATTTTTCTTACTTGATTTTATTTTTTGGAGATAGTTTCTCCTTGTTTCTCCTAATAGTTTTCGGCAGCGTGTGGGAAATAGATTTTGAAGAAAGATTTAATTTACTAAGAGTTTCTATTTTGGTTCAAATTTGCAAGGTCAAAAGTTAAAAAAAATGACCTTTGTATATATATTGAACCCCCTGTTCCCATTCACCTTAGGCTTTCTCATGTGCAAGAGTCTTTGAACTAATATTAGATAGGCAAAATGTTTGTTCCTCCTTTATATTTGTAAAGTACAACTAAAATATCCATTCTTAGCACAAACTCAGAATTTAGTATATTAATTATTTTAGTTGAAAATGTTTGTTGAACCCAAACTATGGGCCAGGAAAAGGGCTATTTATTTATTTATTTATTTGGTGGTGGTTTTGTTTTTGGTTTGTGTGTGTGTGTGTGTGTGCGTGTGCAACTTATTTCAGATTATATATCATCCTGAGTAAAGCTATAGAAGTTGGGCAGAACACAGAGAGGGAGACATAGAGAGAGAGAGAAAAAGCACTATTTTAGGCAATGGAAAATAACCAAGGCAACTGGAACTTGAGAAACCTATTTCCTAAGAAAATGGAAAATCACTGAGGTGATCTTAACATTTATCATCACGTTTTCTTTTTAAAGCATTTGCCAATTCACATCAAAGAGAAGAGAGGTCAATGATACTATTATTAATATGTATAAACAATGATATGATGAAAAGATGGAAAATTTCACCATAGAAAGTAAACCTACAGTAAGGAATCATTAGAAATTCTAAAACAAAAAACACAACTAAAATTAAGACATCAATATATGGATTTAATAACAATGGAGCTAAGTAGAAAATCCAGAAGGAAGCACCAAAGGAAAGAGGGATGAAATATATATAAAATAACATAAGAGACATCAGGTTTGAAGAAAAGGTCTAACATATGTGTAGCTGGAGTCCAAGAAGGAAAAAGCAATAAAACAATAGGAGCAATATTTTGAGAGACATAGGGTAAGAATTTCCCAAGCAGATACAAGAAGGTCTACTAACTTTAAGAAGGATAATTACAAACAAAATCACACCTAGTCATAGAATTAAAAGTTAAAAATCAAGGACAAAGAGGAATTCTTAAAAGCGGTTTAAAAAAAGACATTGCCTACAAAGGAATGATAATAAAAATGCTTCACTTTTCAACACAAATGATGAAATCCAACAGAAAAGAAATGACATCTTCAAGACATCAACATAAAATTACTGCCAGTCTACAATTACTTATGCAGTACTTGGCTAACAAATGATCCTCTCAAGAATTACCCTGGTTGTAGACTCATTTTTATTTTTAAAGAAGAAATTCTTCTTTGATGAGATATTTCATCCTAAATTTTGTGATTTTTTTTCTTTCTTGTGTGTTGCGATTGTTATGTTGAATGCTGAGTCTGGTAATGTTGATGTGTATTGTAATTTTTTTTTTTTTAGCACAGCTATAGTGTTAATGCTAAAAACCACAATGCTTTGTCATCTAATTTGATGACAAAATAACCCATACTCCTCTGTGTCTTAAAGCATGATACTCAGAGACCAATTTTTTTCTTTTTTCTTTTGCAATGGTGATCATATGTATATGTATACATACACACACACACACACATACACACATATATATGTATACACACACACATATATATATAGTCCATGTGTATATATGGTGCACTGGTATAAAAAAATAAAATAAGATGTTGCAGTACAGCCATGTGCATGACACTTGAAACTCTGGTAAGTTAGAGCTGGATCACTGCGATATTTAGTGCACAGAGCAGCAGTGCAAAGTAATGGGAACATCATGAATGATCTCTCACAATGGCCATCAACTTGGCTGCTCTGCTGGTTCAACAGCCCTAGAAAACATAACGAATGAGTGTGGCTATTTTTCAATAAAATTTTATTTATGGACACAAAATTTAAATTTCATATTATTTTCACGTATCTTAAAATGCTGTTTCTTCTTATTTTTTTCAGCCATTTACAATGTAAAAACCAAACTCGTCTCACAGAACATTAAAACAAACAAACAAAAAATCAGGTAGTGGGGCAGGATTTGGCCCACGAGTGCTACTTTGCCAAGTTCTACTTTATTATTTTTTTTTACAGATTTTAAAAAATCTCTCTCTTTTGAGAGAGAGAGCACAAGTGGGGTGCAGGGGCAGAGGGAGAGGGAGAAGCAGACTCTCCACTGAGCAGGGAGCCTGATGCGGGACTTGATCCCAGTACCCTGGGATCATGACCTGAGCTGAAGGCAGACGCTTAACCAACCGAGCCACCCAGGTGCCCCTACTTCAAACAATAATGAAAGATGCTGGATTTTTTTTAAATATATGCAGAAACAAAGCAGGTAAATGGAGATGAAATATTCTAAAGACTGTATTTTCTGGAAAGTGGCAAAAATAATAACTACAGATAGATTCTAGTGAGTTAAATGTGCATATTATAACCTCTTGAAAAACTACTGAAAGATCAATAAAATAATGTATAAATAAAAATCTAACAAGGGAGGAAAATTATGTGATAAAAACTACTTGGTTAATAAAGGCAAGAAAGAAAAGAAAAAAATTAAGTAGGTAGATTTGAGCCACTCAAAATATGTAATTAGTTTGAATGTAAATGAACAATATATATATATATATATACACATTAAAATCAAAGATATCAGCCCAGATAAGAAATTAAACACAACCATATGCTGTTGATTCTTTTTATATAAGAGAACAGAAAGGTTGAAAGTAAAAGAAAAACAAATCAAAACAAAACAAAGGTGGGTATACTAACAAAATACGTTTAAAATCAAAAGATACAACTAGAGATTAAGAGAAACATTTTATAATAATTAAAGGGTCAATTCAATGTGAAGATATAAAAATCCCAATTTTGTATGCATTAATAGCAAAGCCTCAATATATAGAAAGCAAAAACTTTCAGAGACAAAGGAAGAACCAAAAATTTCACAGTCATAATTTGAGATTTACTCTCAGTAAAACATGAAACAAGCAAACAAAAAATTAACATATAGAAGCTTTTCAAAATGATAGAGTATCCATTTTTTTTTAGGTTTACTTAGAATATTTAACAAATTGACTTTGACTTTGTTCTGGAACACAAAGTAACTCTGAACAATTTTATTCTAAGCACGGTAAAATTAGGCTAGATAAAAGTTACAAAACAATACTAGAAAATCTCCCCAAATTAAGTAATTGGGCAATAAGATAGTAAATAACTCATGGCTCAAAGAAGTCACTATGGAAATTAAATATACATTTTTATAATATATAGTAATGATCTATGGTAGACAATATTGAGCTAGTGATATATATTAGAACACTGACTTCGAAATATGTGGAATACAGCTAAACCTTTACTAATAGAAAATCAATCATCCAAATATTATATTTATATAATATATTTATATTATAAAAGAAGAAAGGTATAAAATAGATTATCTGAATATTGTTCTCAATAAGCCAGGAAAAAAAAGTTAAGTAAACACAAAGTAATAGGGAAAAAAAAAAACCTAGTAAAAATTAACTAGATAGAAAACAAATGTGCAATGGAAAATCAACAAAGCAAAGGTTTGTTATTTTAAAAGAACAGTAAAATTTGTAAACTCCTAAGATATCTGATTTTTTAAAAAATGCAGTATATAGAGGGACATGGATGTAGATGTTACAATTATTACAAATGTAATAATAGGCATTCATGAATAACATTATGACAGCAAGTGGGACTACTTCAATTAAGTGGGCCAATTCCTGGGGAACAAATCATTATTTAGGACTTTTGACAATGACTGAGGCAAACTTTTATCTCCCAAAACATTTCTAAAGCCCTATAGAATTAACAAAAAACAATCGTTTTAAGACTCTGGAAAGCACATAAATTACACAATAATCTGAGAAGCATTTATGCATGAATACTGCTGGGATTTGAGAAAGAAGAGTGGAATTTTGTGAATTCTATCTTGAGTCAGCTTCCAATACGCCCCCTGCCCCCACCCCACCCAACTTTGTTGGTGAGCCAGAACAAGGCCGGTCATGAGAACCAACAACTTCTGTCACAATTAGAGGTCTCACTTAGTTTGGAATGGTAGGCAACACCCAACAATGTTGTCAGTTTGTTATTTCTTGCATGCAAGCCAAAGTGAAGGGCCAATGGCTCGCTCATTGCAGATATGCCATGTTCATAATCAGATATTTCAATATTGTAAAGATGCCAATTCTCCCTAAAATTAAACTTTAAAATCAATGCAATCAAAATTCGATAAGGTTGTTATATAAACATTGACAAGCTGATTTTTATGGAAATGCAAGGGGCCAAAAATAGCAAACACAATGATGAAGAACAAAGCTGTTGGATCTACATTATCAGACATCAAGATTTATTTTAAAGACACAAAAATTAAAATAGGTGTTATTAAAATAGTGGAAGAGAATAGAGTCTAGAATCAAATGCACATATATTTAGTCACCTGATTTACAACAAAGCACTGCAGAGTGGAAAGGAAGATGCAAAAATAATTGGGTATGTAATTGAAAAAAAAGATTATATATATATATATATATATATATATATATATATATATATATATATATATATATATATATATCTTGGCCCTTATTTCACAATACCAAAAATATATTCCAGGTAAATCATAAAACCAAATATAAAAAACAGAACAATAAACCTAGAAAAAGATAACATAGAAGAATATATTTATGACCTTGACCTAGGTAAAGTCTTCTTAAATATGACACAGACACAATAACCAAAAAGGGAAGGTAAATTTGGACTTCATTAAAATTAAGAACAATTGACCATGAAATATATTATTATGAGAGTGAAACACAGACCTTCAAGTATGAGAACATATATGTAATTATGCATAGATAACAAAGGATAAATGTATAGAACATGTTTTATATATATATATATATATATATATATATATAAATACATGTTTAAACCTCCGATCAAGCAAGAAAAAAATGGACAACCAGATTAAAAATGGGAAAAAGCCATGAATAGACATTTCCGAAAGTTATATCCAAAAAACTAATGAGCATAACAAAAATCTTTAATATTAGACCTTAAGACAATGCAAATTAAAATCAAAATTGCATATCAATACACATGCATAGAGACCAGAAAACCAACAATTAAAAATAATAACAATGCCAAATATTGGTAAGGATATATACCAACTGGAACTCTTATGCTGCTTATACACACATGCAAACATCCTAGAAATCCACTGGGAGTATCTAATGAAGCTACGTATGTGCGTACCCTGTGCACAGCAACTGCATTACCCCCTAAGTTGCATATATAGGTGCACCAAGACACATGCAACAATGTTCAAGCAGCATTATTCATCAGGAGTAGAATGGATAATTCTAATTGTCCTGTACAGTATAATGGAAAACTACTCAATGATGAGAATGAACAAACTTTCTCTACATACAACAAAACGGTTGAATCTCAAAACAAAATGTTCAGCAGAGAATTTAGGCACACAAGAGTACATACATATATAATGTTCACAAAAGGGTTATAGTAATCTATCGTGATAAAAGTCACAATGTGGCATGCTATCTTTGTGGGGAGCTGGAGGGAAGATTGGTAGATAGGTGCAGCTGTCTCAAGCAAGGCTGGCTGGCTTGCACACAATGTTCTGTAGTGTGATCTGGATTCATGGATGTGTTCACTTTGTAAAACTTCATTGATCACAGTATTTGTGTATTTTTGGAATATATATTTCCTTAATAAAGTATACATACACACATATGTATATATAGACATATGAAGAGACATAGACACATAAAGACATATTTTTACACACATATATAAATACACATATATATGTGTGTACATATGTATGTATGTATATATATGTTCATGAGTTCATACACACACTATGAAATTACATGCTAAGAAATTCCTATAAAAATGCTTTGATAAGTAGTATGGGGATAAGGGGGCAAGGAGGAATTACTAAGGGCAAGGAAATTTTATCTGAAAAGGTATCTTTGAAGCTGAGACTTTTAAACTGTGGAAAAGCCATGCTGGTGAAAAATTGGACTTAAACTTCCAGGAATATGATGCAGAATATAAATGGTCTGTTAGGTGGGAAAGATTTCACTTTGGTCCGTGAACTAAAAGGAATCCAGCGTAACCGAAAGCCAGTTAAAGATGAGGAAAGGGATTAATGAGAAGAAGGAGTTTGACCCTACTGGGCCTTATAGGCTATAATAAGAAATTTGATTTTATTTTAAGAAAAAGTGGGAGTTGTTGAATGATATTAAATAAGGGCATTGCATGATCTCGTTGTTTTGTTTTGTTTTAATCATTCTGGCTACTTTGTAGATAATAGATTGAAACGAACAAAAAATATTGGGGAGATCAGTTTTAGTACAGATTAACGAGTAATGTAGGATTATGTAAACTAAGACTTTTGGAGTCATATTTGATTTAGGGAAATGACTTTGCAAAAAGTATTCCCAATGAATAATTGTTTCTATTAGTTTTGTTTTGTTTAAATTGTGCAACATTATATGGCACAAGCTGCTTAAAATGGGGCGATTTTGTCACCTTGCATCAGATAACAAATATTACCTCTGCTTTATATATCACTGCCACTTCCTCATATTATCACCCTGCTTAAAAGTCTCTAGAGGCTTATATTTGTCTGTTACTTTGAATCCAGATTCTTCTGCTTACAAAATTGCAAATTTTTTATTATCTGAGTCTATCCCATCTAACATAAGACCTGTGGAAAATTAAAGTTTTTCTGAATCTAATTGCTCATTCCAATGTTATCCTTTGCTTATATCGTTCCACCTTCCTGAATGTCTTTTCTTATCTCTCCTTATCCAACAAGGACCAAGTCATGTAACAATTACTACCATAAAGCTTTTTCCAATGGCTCTGTCCTATGTACTGATTTATTCCATAAAACTGACTCAATTTTGCTGTAATTATTCATATAAGTTGATTCATCATCGTTCATTTCTTTGAATCCATTCTCCAACTCCCCCTATTCTCACAATATTGACCTTCCCCTCACTCAGTTTCCAGATAACTGCTAATTAATGGAATGTTTAATCTAGTCACTATTCATCCTCCTAGGAATTTGCCCCAAGAAAGTTAGTTCACAGGAGCATTTCAAAACCAATGTGTATTTCTTATGATCCTAACACTGCTGTTATTATCTCATCTAATTGTGCAAATGCTTAGAGATGTTATCAATAGCTTAGAATGAAGAAAAGTGGTCAGTAGATTGAAAGTACACAAAGGAAATTTGCAGAAGATAGAGCCTAATGGTCTTCTTAACAACATGGGCAACTTGAAATAGTGGAAAATGGAAAATATCTTAACAGAAATGCCAAGACATATATCTTCATGCTTTAATATTTAGGTCATGAAAAATCTAGACAGAAAGTAAAAAATAATAACATGAGCTAATAATTACACTGATGTGACCAGATGATTTTATCTGTTATGAGGTGATTTCTTTGTCTGATATTAGAAGACATTCACCTTATTAAAATAGTCAGTCACTATTTAACCATTTTTTTCTCAGTTTAATCCTCGCTAGGAGTCTAAGTGTGGTGCCACTGGACTTATGTAACTGGAACACATGACTGCAGGTTCTTTTTAACAGAATTGCTTCATTAATTCGTGGTTGCCTTTTGGAGCTAAGGTTAAGATTTCATCTTTTATGTGCTTCCGGTTGGTGTGACATATTTACCGTGACTACATTTGTATATTACAGCAAGGAAATTCTGAAATAAATAAAAGAAGGAAGAGATTCGTATCTCTCTGAACTTGGAGATCATGGTAGTGAATGAGGAATTTTTCTCTAACTAAATGGACAGATTTTGGTATATTATGAAGTTCTAAAATCTGCTCCAAACTATCTTCTATCTTAAAATATCTTGGGGTTTTGTTTTTGTTTTTGTTTTAAATACAGAGACCTACCAGAAAATAAGGATTTGAAACCTAGAAGATTTATTTCAGGCGATCAATCAGCAAGTAACTGTTTTAAATGGAAATAACCAATGTCACTATCCAGGGAAATATTTTCTAAATCTGTAAAGAGTTTTGAAATTTCTGAAAAAGAAAAGAAAAGAAAAGAAAAATAGAGGGAGGAAGGAAGGAAGGGAGGGGAAATTCCAGGTGACTTTAGGAAAAGCTAAAAGCAACTAACATTCAGAATTTCAGAGAGGCACACATATCTGACAATATTTATAGGCTGAGAGATGAAAGATGTCAACAAAACTTTTAGTCTACAGTAACCACTGACTCTTGAGGGAATCAACCAAATAGAGAAGTATTTTCAGGAGCTGGCATTCTAGTTATTCAATGGCCCAAGAGCTAATCATTATCCAAGTTTATTATTTTGTTGGCATCTTGTGTGTATCGCCTAGTGATTTATCTTCCCCATGAACTACATAAGTGAAAATTATCACATAAATTTTAGAAGGGAAAAATCGTGCCAGTTCTGTGTTTATTCAAAATCTTCACTAGATTTTTTTTTCTTGGAAGTTTCTGCATCTCTCCCACACATATGGTGGTCCAACCACATACTTCTCATTAAATTCTTGGGGGGCAAGGAGGAAGGTTGAGAGAAATCGGGGTGGGGGTGACCAAACAGTTCTTTAACTTTTCAGATTCCAAGCAGCAGCAGGAAAATCTGATATTTTGCTCCAGGAAAAAAAGGGGGAGAGGAAAAGAAAGAAGAAAGGGTAGGAGAGTAGTACCATAAAGAGATTGTTTCCTATTCACATATTTTCTCAAATAGTGTAGAAATTATCAAATTCAAATATAAAGAAAAGCTTGATATACATTACCTGTATCTGAGACCTATTTTTTTTGCTTTGAGGTAAAAAAATAATTATACCCTCATTTCTGAAAATTATATTTCAAAGAGAGTAACAATGTGAGTTCTTAAAGCCAAACATCTTTACCTAAGTGAATAGATAATTATTAAATAAATTCATAAAAAGAAATGAACATTTCAAATACTGCTTTCTAAGTTAGTGAAATTGAGGCAAAATATTGAAAATGCATTTATTTCAGTTTTTAACTTTCTAGGAATCTTTTAAGGCTTCTGAACCAAAGCTTTGACCTAGCTGTATAAGATTATTTACATATTCTTCACACAAAGTTTGTGAGACTTGTGAAGAAATGGCAAGTGATTAATATTTTAAATTGTCTGCATTTTAATTGAAAGGGAAAAAATATCACATATGATATGGCTAAAAAAAATGGGATCAAGTTGCAGCCAAAGAATCCCTAATCCCTTCCACAGGTGTACTTCCTGAATTGTTTGTGCGAGTATCTACCCACTGGCATTGATAATTCAGGGGTCTGGTCGCCCCATGTTGCATGAATGTATCATCTGTGTTTTCCATTAGCATTAATGGGTGTTACATATGCAAAGGAAGAAAAGAACAGACTCCATCTATGATTAATAACAGCAGTGCTCTCCACCCTGGTACAGGCTTCCTTGGAAAGCAGCAGATTTTATCATCTACTTCCACACACTAGACTCCATTCACAAAATAGGTAGTGATACATTGCATCGGCATAATACAGAGGTAGAAACCGGTTTGCAAAAGTGGAACTAAATTTTCTTCAAGGAAACCTTGTCAGTAGTTGAGATTTCTGTAACAACATTACAGTTACTAAAGTGAGCCTTCCCTGTGTTCTGAGGCCCTGGGTATCTTCTGCACTCACCAATTAATGCTCCTGACCAGTGTTTTGGTTTCTTTTTTTCTTGGGGGATGGGAGGATGGGCAGAGAAAAGCATGTGTATTCAGCCCATGGTAACTTCAATTAGTTGCAACCAAAGATTTTATCCTAGTAGCAAAACCAGGAGAAAAAAAAAATCTTTTAAATTAATTTGAAGATGCCTACATTTCTAGAATGGCATTGCTTTAACAGGGCTATGCAAATGAGTCCAATTTAGCATCTTGTATTCAGCTGGAAACCATTGCTAAATGATCAGGATAGCCAGTCACAGATATTAAAATGAATTATATCTAATCTGAATTTTAGTCACGCTACATTAACTAATAGAAAGTTATTAACATTTCAAGAGAAAAAAAGCTTTTGCCTGCAAAATTAACAGTGGCTGAGATGTGACCTGTGAGCCATGAAGCCTGATCACTGTAATGACAGTGTAATGGCATATTTACATTAAAATCTCTGCAGCTAATATGGGATTCAGAATTGGACGGTAAGTCGAGGATTATTTAGTCTGGCCTGTTGGCCTTTCTCTAAGTAGTTTTTTTTTTTTTTTACTTCAATACAAATCTGAAACTTTTCATTTCATGACTATTTATGTGACGAGTTTCTATAGCTCATCTTTACATGACTAATTTTTGCTTTCATTTTCTCTCTTCTTTTTCAATATATTTCTTTCTGGATAGCTGTGTCTTTCTCTCCTTGTTTCTCTTGTCTTCTTTCTTCCCTTTGGTCTGATGAACTTTAGGAAACTGGGGCTTAGTTGCAAACCACTGGGGAGACAGGGAGCACTGTCTTCATTTTTACGCTATTTGGCTTCCAAAATTAGGCCATTTTGATGTTTTTCATGTTACTCTTTCAAGATGCATAGGAGAGAATGCAGTTTTGTAACAAACACTGGTTTGAAATGAGTTAACAGTGTAACAATTCTTATTAATCTCTAGAAATGTGGGAGAGGTTCTTGTATTCAGATTGTTTTTCCTATAGCCAGTTTAGAAGTTAAAGATTCAATAATTCATTTGTATAATCCACAGCATTCATTTACCTCATAGGTTCAGGTCATTGCTGTTTCCTTCTTTTCTTTCTTTTATTTTTTAACTGAAGAGAATAAAAGAGATTGAATAAAATAATAGGAAGAATAATAAATAATAGGAAGAATAAAACTGCACATTAGTTTTGTAATTTATAGGTGTTTAGACTTGAAAGAATTCTTGTTTTAAAAAAAGAAATCATGTAGAGAGTGGCATAAAAATCTGGATTGCAGAGAGATAAGTTCATAAGTTCTCAAATGTGTCAGCTGTAGACTAGTTTATATTTTAACCTGTCAAATTTGCAAATATTGGACTCTAAACAGAACTTTGATAATGAAATATAATGGAGAGGCATTTATCTTTTTTAAAAGGACAGAGAACAAAAGACAAATAATGGGTTCTTTTAATGCAGTTAATGTTTGACACTTAGATATTTTGCTACAGTTCTGTTTCAGAGATTAATTCAATCCATTCTTCTCTAATCATAACAACAAATAAAGCAGGTACATATTTCTAAACTGTAACTTCTAACAATTTAGGATTTTATTTCCTTCTCCGTCCTCAAAGAAGGTGTTATCAGATATTTCTGCCATTCTTGGACTTTTTTTTTCAAGTCTTCTAAAAGAAAACTTTATCTGAAGGCAAAGTATCCCATTTGCACTACTAATTCATGCACAAAGATATTTCAGCACAGACAAGTGTCAACCACAAAGGACATCATGATAAAAATGCCACTTCAATTCCATTTCCCAATTAGGAGAAGAGTATCAATACAGCGACATTGGTTTGACTGACATGAATCTATGCTAAATATCTGTTAGGCTTATATTTATAATAAATACAGATAATGCATTTGTACTAAAACCAAAACTTCGGTCCATTTCTTGGATCTTTATTAAAATACAGGCATATTATAAATATTGATTGAAGAAATAACTAGAAATTTGATCTGATGTAATATGATGTAAATTAAGTTTAAACAGTTTGAACTTTATTTGATATTTCTGAATGTATTACACTATTTTGAATTTTTTTATAAGAAGTGAAAGTGCTAGGCTAAAATTAACTGACAACCAGCCTCCAATTTTTCTTCTAAAGCCCATCTCTTTCCCTTCACCATTGACTAAGGATGTTTGTTCTGTGTGTTTATAGGGAATATAGAGAACCTATCCAGCTTTGAGTATAAATACTAATCATATAAAAGCTGGCTGTTTAAATCGAATCACAGGATGTCATTAAAAGAACAGTCTCTCTAATTTCTGGGTACTTAGCACCACCCTAAATATGCCAAGACTCATATTGTATTAGGTATTTATTTTTTAAATATGTTAGACGTGTGATCATGTTTTAAAAATTAACAGTATAAGTGCTTGAAAAACAAAAAGCATGAAGAGTCTTTTTTTCATAACAAGCCATGTGTATCTGCAGTGTAAAAAATCAATCATAAACTTTAGAGCAGGTTTAAAATGGGTATACACAACCTCCTTGGCTATGTGTTAATAAAACTGCTTAAAGGATACAATATCCAGACTTAAACGTGCTTTGCTTATTCTTAGAGGCAAGAAGAAACACTGCTCAAATTCCTTTTCCTCCTATAATTTTAAGATTTTATTTTGAAAGGAAGAATAGACTGTGTCTTTTAAAATGGGCCCAGGATTTTCAGATGGGAGATATGAAAGTGGTGGCCTATGAGAACATTGGTGATATAGAGGGGAGGTGACAAAAATGTCCTTTTACATTCTTGACCAACAGCATCATTGGTATCACTTTTTTACATTCAAAACAGAATAAGCTAATTTTCATTTCTTTCTTTCTCTCTGCCTTCAGTTTTCTTGCCTGCTATCCGTTCGGCTTATGGATTGACAGTTTTCACAGGCAAATATGGTATAAAATACATAGAACAGACCTTTTAAAACAAATAAATTGCTATGCAAGTCTAATAACTAAACTTTAATTGTAATCATTATATCATGAAGTATCTATCCTTCTGCATTATTTGATTATCTCAACAAATTCTGAGCTCATGAAGTTAATCTTACTTGAGTAGATATAAGTAACCAGGACTTACTCTTTTTCTGAAAACTTTCTGTTGCTCACATATAGAAAGACTACAATGCACACATATTATTAATACAATATGGTATAGATCATGGATGGCATACAAGTAAACACACACACACACACACACACACACACACACACCAGTTGATCCATTGTTGAAAAACTAGGTAGAAAGTCCACTATCAGAGGCAGCGTAGTGTAGTGGTTTAGAACATAGATTCTAAGTGGTTTAGAACACAGATTCCAAATTTTGAGTTTTTGCTTTGCCACAATGAGCTCTGTGACTTCAGACCAATCTCTAGACCTCCATTTCCTCATCTGTAATTGGAAATGACAATTTTACCAATCTCATGAAATTTTTTTTGAGGATCAGATAATCTGGTAATATATATATTATATATATAATATATATATAATATAAAAGGCTATATAAGACATATATATAATATTACATATAAGACATATATAATATATGTATTACTTATTATAGTGTCCAGCTTATCGTCAGTGCTCAATAAATATTCTCTATGATGTTAAGTATTATTATTATTACTATTATTACTACTTATATTCATTGCCTATTAGAGACAAGATGGAAGCACAGACAAGGTTTAAATACTTTATATCTATCACTAGGCACTTTCTTCTACACATAGGATGCATGGTGTAGGGCCAAATAATAAATATATGTGCAAACAAGAAACAAGATTGACATGTTATAGTTTGAGGGATGTAACAAAATTCTTCTTACTCAAATTTGCCACCCTATCTATACGAACTTGAGCAAGTCACTTTAACTTTCTGGGGCTTGATTTTCTCATGTAGAAAAGGAAGAGGTTGAAATCGATGACTGGAAACTCTTTCTGAACTCAATGATATTTTTCCTTTGTCTTCATTCAGTAACAATTTCCATTTGTATGACTCAATAATGCAAGTTTTTTAAATCCACAACAGATAAATGTCCTAAACAAGACATCCATAACTCCTTAGTTTGTCCTTTGATTTCTTGAGTTTTAGGAGAGAAGAGCATTAAGAACAGCAGTATGACTTTCACATAAACGGAAGGTGAGCCGACTTACAGAACGTGGGGACATTATCTTGATGTGGAGTTGGGGGCCCCCTAAGCACAAAGTACATGTGCTTCCCATCAACCCCAGGAGCTGGCAAGCATTCTCGGATGTTAGAAATCTCTCAGCCAACTCAGCAAAGAAAGGAGATATTGAGCAAAAAAATGCTCTGTCTTCTAGAAAACCGACTGTGATCCTGAGAATCATAATAATGTCTTTCTAGCTGGAGCAAAAAGATTGAAAACAAAGGAAGAAGGAATCAGACCTACTTTTTTCAGGATAAAATTCAGTTGTGAAAACCACGTCGTAAAAAGACTTGAGTAGAAAACACCCCATGTTTTCAGTAAAAAGAGAGGAGTCAAGCATCATCTGTGTACAAAGCAAACTTAATATTTTGATAGATTCAGTTTTCTAAATTATTTAGAATGTTTCCTTCTCTTGCTTTTAAGTTAACATGACCAAAATAGACACAGAAAAGCCCATGCTTTTGTGATGACAAGTAAATATATGCCTTATCCTTTTCCAGACACAGAACCTTGTACAAAGCAGAAGCCTATACTTTTCAGAAACTAAGAACATCAAATGGCAGTAGAATCTAGTAGCTAATTAGGCTTGGGTGTCGTACAAATCTGGGTTTGCACTTGGCTATGCTATTTTTCTACCTGTGTAGACAAGTCATCCTTTCCCTTGAAGACTCATTTACTTATCTGAAAAATAGGAATAACAATACAATTGTTGTGAGTGATAATCTGACCTAATACTTCTAAAAGACTTACAGCAGCTGGCACTAGGTATTCATTAGGAAGAGTGGTAGCAATAATATTCAATATTTTAACAACAATCTTTCAATTTACTGAGAAGAGTAGTCAAACCACTTGTTTGCACTTGCCAATGTTCTGATTAAAACCTGCGCTCTTTCAAAATTATCTCAACTTGCTGAAACGAGGAATTAAAATCAGCAAGATGAAATGTAACAGAGATAAATTAAGTGCTTCACAGGAGATTATTACAGGGGTGACCTGAGAGTTTTCTTCATGGAAAAGAACACGAGAATGTGACAGAGAAGCAACCCCAGGCTGGATTAGGGGGTCATGGTGTCCAGATTAAAGGAGATAATGCCTAGACATTTGAGGAACGAATCATGTCTGATGAAGATTTGGGAAAGAAGAAATAAATGTATAGCAGATAGCTACTGTCCCTCAATAGTTAAAGTGATATCATATTTGAAAGGGAGGATACTAATTCTGTATAATTCCAGAGGCCATAACTTGAACTAATAGAAGAAATTAAGAGGAAGCAGATTTTCCCATATGTAAATTTGTTAGTCAGGGTCTAGACTAAACTGCTATAATAAAGAACCCCAAAATATGGTTGCATTAAATAAGATGGAATGGTCAATGATAAGAAAATGATCTAGGGTAGTAGAACGTTCTGCTCTTATTCAAACTGGACAATCAACTTCGCCATCTTCATCCTAGGGCTCCATCTCTAAATCCAAGCTTGCCACCATGTCCCAATATTCAGGATGAATACCTTTGTCTTTAAAGAGATGACCTAGAAGTTGTCAATGTAGCTACCATTAACCTTGATATTTTGTGATATAAAAAATGGCCCTTCAACAAGCCCTATCTAATTCATACACTGAATACACTACTGACCACACTGTTGGGTGAAATTTGAAGGTAACAACTCTATACCTGGCATCTTATGCCCTTCTTGTATCACTAGGGTATGTGGCTCTATCCTTAACTTTTCTCAGTGTAAACACTACGTTTCATTCATCATCATAATTCAGAGGGGTACTATTTTTAAGATAACTATGAATGAAATGTTAATCAAAGCTCAGACCTCAATTCAACCAAAACTCAAGATATTATTCATCTAACATTTACTCTTTTTTAATGGCAATTGAATAAGGATGTAAAAACAAGTGATTAGATTATTTTGTAGCATATATTTGGGTTTAAAACATCTAAAGCTACTGCTCTCTTTAACAATTAAGTTATATGAATAAAAAAATGATCTATTATAAATGTATAGCTATTACAACCCCTGATTTTAAAAACAGGTAAAAGTTTCCTCCAACGAGATTATTCAATTTTTATTAGGGATAATATGTAAAGGGTAAAAATGAAAATCCTGGCTGAATTTTTCTGGATTAAAGTTGTCACCTTATGACAAAGACATGATTTAAGTCAACAAAATGGGGGAGGGCGCTATCAAGTCATATTTGTTGCATTCATTCTACTCATGACTTCTTTAGGATTTTGACCTAATCAGATTATTAAAATGTAGTCTTAGAAAGCTGACTTTAAGACTAAAACTTAAACTTGAATTAAAAGTATAGGGAGTTGGGGCGTCTGGCTGACTTAGTTTGTAGAGCATGTGACTCTTGATCTCAGGATCATGAGTTTGAGCCCTATGTCGGGTATAGAATTTACTTAAAAAAAAATGCAGAGTGTCTATATGAGATGTTTGTAGAAATTAGATAAAGTGGTAGTTGCTGCCCCAAAAGCAAAGGTTTTGATTTAGAGTCTCACCCAGATCTTCAAGCAATTTCGTGCAGGACACAAACTGCACAGCAGCCCTGAATCGGTGTTTTGGTTGAACATAGAATTAAATTGAAAGCTTTTCATCAAATGGTTTATGTTGTTTCTAATTGAGTACATTTATTTTCTTCCTAGTGTAAAATAGAAAATTGTGGCAAATAAGCATTATTGTTACCTGGATTCGTTTTCAAAATAATAGCAAATCCAATAAGAATTTTAAAATAACTCAAAAAGATAGATTCTTTTCCACCTATACCCGATAGAGGAATCTTTATTCTCACTCAGACTTTATTTTTTAAGAATTGGGTCTGTGTTATGAAATTTAAGCTCTGGTAAATATTGGGAAACTTATCCTTAGCAATTATTTTGACTATTTTCTCACAATACAAATTAGTTTACTCACATTAAAGCCATACCTTTCTTCTGATATACTGTATTCGGAGATGAATTAGATACATTTGCACTTGAATTTTAAAAGTTAAAAGATGTGTGTGATTTATGTGTATGCACACATGCACAAGGATTTCTTTCTCTTTAGAATAAACAATATTAGAGAAAATTTGTCATTTAACTCTAGACTCAGAGCTAAGTAATCTAAAAAAAGATTTAGTTCAAATAAGTCACAGGGATGTAAAGTACAGCAGAGGGAATATAGTCATAATATAGCAATAACTTTGTATGGTGACAGATGGTTACTAGACTTTTCATGGTGATCATTTCCTATTGTGTATAAATGCCAAATCACTATGCTGTACACCTGAAACTAATATAATGTTGTATGTCAGCTGTATTTCAATTTAAAAAAAAATAAAAAGTTGCATCACAAAGACACAGATGAAGTGCAGGACAAAAAAATAAAACAATAAAAAATATTTCTAAATAAGATAGACAAGTGTTTAGAAGTAAAATTAAATAGTTTTTGGAATTTTTCGATTTGGCTGCAAATAAACATATTCATTTTTCCATTGTTCATATAAAAATATCTGAAGTACTCATGAAAAATTGTGCTTCATGTGTGATTAAATGGATTTATTTCTACTTCTAATTCCATTTACTTTAACAAAATGCTAACATTAAAAGAGAGAGCAAGGCTTTAGAAACTGACAGGAAGTTTAGTTTTCAAGTAAATTCATGGGATGGGAGCACATGCTTGTCTACACCATGATCACTGGCATTTACAGGGAGGAATTTGTGCAATGGGCAGGAAGATTATTGCTAACGCCTTCCAGGGATCATGAGACTTGCATTTAACAAACATAACTTTATACTTTCCAAGGCCAGCCTCTGACTACGAGTCAGGATATAGCCCCTTGGCAATTAGGATGGGGATGCGGGTTATTGACTGACGTACCATGAAATACCACCAGGCCTTAGAAGGATGGCTCATTGCAGAATGTGCTAACTAAACAGACACTTAATTGGGACAGTAAGATCTCCATGTCAAATTGTAATATGTAATTTAAGCCATTCATGTATCTGCTGCAAACACTCTAATAAAATGGATTATTCTCTAACACTAAAAAAAAAAAAAAATCACACACTGTTAAATCTTATATGAAAAGCACAGGACTATCTCTACCTGTGGCTTTGGAGTTTTGTTCCTTAGTCTTGCTTAGCAATCTTCATGACCAGTATTTGACTTCCATTCAATATTTAATGTACATGCTGAAATTTTTTTCTCAACATCTCTCTTGTAAGACTTAGCCTGACAGCTCTTTCTGCACAAGAATGCGTAAATGAGTGGCACTCGACTTGGGAGGGGAAGTGGGTAATCAAAGTGTCTACAGAGCTCCTCTTACTTGCTTCCTACACCATACCGACCAATTCTTCCAGTTCTGTAATTGATATCTTCTCCTAGTAACCTAGGAACAGGGAAGGAAATGTACAGATGTGGCCATTTTAACCCCTATCAGAACTCCCACTTTGATGTATTCTTGAGTTTTTTCCTCACCTCTTATGGTAGAGGGAAGGAGTTCAACACCTGACATTTCTTCCCCTTCTCTAGTGTTATTGGCAGTTTTACAAAAACAGCCAGGGCTAGTCCACAGCGAAGTGAAAATTGCAATCAGGGTCCTCTCACCACTTGACAGCGCAACATACCCAAGTGCTGGAGCTCACAGCTTCAGTAACCGTCACATTGATCCTGGTCCAAGAGAGAATGCTACAGAAGCCCAAGGTCTACCTGATGGGTCGGGCTCTCACTGACACGGTCCCGAACTATAGACCTTTCCTTCTTACTCGCTTACCAAGCTTCCCTACTATGTCTCATGTACCCTTTGGGTTCTGATGTGATTAATATCAAAATTACTTCTGATGTGATTAATATCAAAATTACTCTGATGTGATTAATATCAAAAATTACTTCTCATTACAGTGTTAGGGATTTACCACAGTTTAAAAGTTTTATCTTTCCTCAGGGACATCAAAAATTCAAGGAAGATTTCAGGGGATGCAATTGCCTAGTTGTCAGTGTGAATGCCAAATGGTGGGAATTTCCACCAACCAATAAGTAAGGCAGGATGCCGGGGTGATATTTTGGGTGATTTATTAGCTCCTACTCTCTATGCAATGGCACATATTAATTCTGCTTAATGAGCTCCATGCCAAGGGTACACTAGGTATATTAGAAATAAGACCTCATTAAACAACCTACTTGTAAGGTTGGTGCTGACCCGGCAGCATGCAAACAGTACTTGGTGCTAAGTCTAACTTTCCCAATCCTAGGCTACAAAGGTTTTCTCACCTGAGTGGCTTAAAAATCATTTATTCCACAGAAAAGCTTTGTGGGCTTTTTATGGCCTATGCCTGCCTACTTTCTGTTGATTCAAAAGTAAATTACACATGATTCCTAACTTCAAGGATTTCATGGAGGCCCCTGAGTGGCTCAGTTGGCCTTCAGATCAGGTCATGATCCCGGAGTTCTGGGATCAAGCCCCACATTGGGCTCCCTGCTCAGTGGGGAGTCTGCTTCTCCCTCCGCCTCTCCCCCTGTTTGTGCCCTCTGGCGTGTGCACTCTCTCTCTCTCTCTTACTCTCAAATAAATAAATAAAATCTTTTTTAAAAAAGGATTTCATGGTTCAGTAGATACTGATATATATGTATATATTTTATTGCATAGTATATTATATATATTATTACAAAGCAGGTTATGGAATTACTCAACACCACCTTTCTTCTAACTCTTCCTGTGTTGGTGAGATTGCTTGTTTACTTGTCTGCTCATCCCTACCCATCCCCAGTCTCCCTGTGGCCCAAGATTGTGTCTTACCCATCTTTGTAACTATCCTTACCTAACTTCAGGATATAATACACATTAAATAAGAAAAGCAGGTATATCATTCCGTATCATGGATAGAGAAACTGATACTCGGAGACTTGGGAGGCTTATTGAAAAACTAGTAAGATCAGAGATGGGTTCAAAGCTAAGTCCTTTGGTACCAAGACATATGCTCTCACCTCAACGTGATCATCTGTTGACATTCCTTTTCAGGAATCAACCTGTTAGCAATGTGTGTATAAGCATGAATTCTAAGCACATACACCTACAGTCATTTCTAGTAATCTACAGATAACCCAAGTGTAAATTATCTACTTCCTGGCTTATCTGTTAGAAATGATTTCTATCAGAGTGGCTTCCATTTGCCATCTAATACACGTCTGAGCCTTTTCCCTCTTATTGTGGCTTGCACAGGAAATGCAAACTACCAGGATTCTAATATGAGCGTAGATGCAACATAATTTAAATAATAAATCTAATACACCCCACCCATTGCCAATTGACAGAATGTCAATATAAATGGCTTTTAACAGATGCACCCCTGCATCAACACAGATAATTTAGAGTTTATTGCACCTACTTTGATATAATTTACATTCAGAGATTCTGTTTTGGGTAGGGGTAATTGAGGATATTGGTGTGTATTTTTCATTGAAGCAGCCCACCTCCAGGTGATACTTTGTAACCTTCACTCTTGGAGGCTCACAAACTCATGTCATCTTGGAAGGTAAATCTAGGAATGTAGCCCTCTCTGTTCAGTGTCCCGGGATGATGCCTTTCTCCCGAAAGGCTTGCCAGTGATCTGCTGAGAGTGAAGCTCCCAGGTGAGCAGCAGCGTCTTCCCAAACACAGAGCAAATTTAGGCTTGTCACAAGCAGCCAGTCCATCAGGAAACCATTCTCTAGACTTTTTAAACATTACTCACATGATTTATCTTTCAACAGGTAAGCTCCCAGATATGGTTGCAAAAGACTAATCACAACAAAGCTATAAAAATTAAGCATACAGAGAGAGAGAGAGAGAGAGAGAAGTTAGGAAGTCAGGAAAGAGAAAGAAAGAAAGAAAGAAAGAAAGAAAGAAAGAAAGAAAGAAAGAAAGAAAGAAAGAAAGAAAGAAAGGAAGGAAGGAAGGAAGGAAGGAAGGAAAGAAAGAAAGAAAGAAAGAAAGAAAGAAAGAAAGAAAGAAAGAAAGAAAGAAAGAAAGAAAAAAGAAAAGCGGAAAGAAGGAAGAAAGACAGGACGGAAGGAAGAGGAAGGAAGGAAGGAGGGAAGGAAGGAAGGGAAAGAGAGGAATGGAATAAGCATCTGGTGACTTTAAACAACTAAAAAAAACAAAAACAACACCTTTCCTTTCCATTTCTTTTATCAGTTTTTTCCCTATTCCATCCAGATGGAGAGCACTGCAGGAAACCCTGAAGGTAGTAGAGGTCTCGCCAGCATAGTGCTGCTCTGAAGATCACTGGTGGAGTTTTCACGAAGACTTAAGAAGACACAAAGTCTTTTGTCCCTTCGGAATAAAAAGTACAGTGCACTTGACAATGAACCTGCCATTTTAAAACTTCAGGGTCATAGGGGCGCCTGGGTGGCACAGCGGTTAAGCGTCTGCCTTCGGCTCAGGGCGTGATCCCGGCGTTATGGGATCGAGCCCCACATCAGGCTCCTCTGCTATGAGCCTGCTTCTTCCTCTCCCACTCCCCCTGCTTGTGTTCCCTCCTCGCTGGCTGTCTCTATCTCTGTCGTATAAATAAATAAAATCTTTAAAAAAAAAAATAAATAAAAAAAAAAATAAAAAAATAAAACTTCAGGGTCATAATCTTATACATAATAGAGTTTGGAAATGAACCAATTGTATAGTTTTGCCCAGAATTCAGATTTATTTTATGTACTCCCACAGATAACCTAAAATGTACTAAAGCGACAAGTTGTTGACGACATTTATTAATACAGCCAGTCTAATAGCTATCTGTATTCTACAAACTGCTTCAGTAAACTACTACAAGAATTCGTCCCATTCAATGCTAGTGACAAGCAGTTAAACATAGATAGGAACCCAGCTAATTAATCATCATCTTACCTTCACTGAGAAAATTCAGTCATCTTGAAAGACAAGCATATGCAAATTTTGGAAAGAGAGAGAGAGAGACAGAGAGAGAGAAAAAGGAAAAGAGAAGTATATTTTCAAGGTTCTTTCTAAGTCTATATATTTAGGATGAGATAATTGCCCTCCTATTACATGGTTCTGAAGATGACACAGCAAAGACTAAATAAGTCTAACATATATATTATAATCACATACGGCAAGTTGTAGTCATTAATCGAGGAATAGAACAAGTAGAGTATGTAACCATAAAAGGAAAAGACAAGATAAGAACCATTAATTAAGTAGTATTTCACTTCCATTTCCATCAGCTTTGTGTAAAAGTACCCAAAACTGATATTTTAGCAATTTAAACAAAATCACAGATAAAAGCTGCAGTGTCAGACCATGTAGCCCTTTATTTTTAATGTAGCATTTGTTCAACTTATGGAACTAATTTTTTTTCTCTCTTTAATGTTTGCATAAAAGATCCAGTGGATCATTTCAGAATCTAGTTTGGCTCTGCCATCCCGGAGTTAAGCAAGCCGACAAATTCAGCAAAGTAAAATCTTCTAATGTAATGATATACCACTGCTTCTGGACCCAGTGACAAGATGAAAATCCAAGAACACGCATAAAATACTCATGAAGAAATGACAGAGCTTGAAGTCAGTTTGAATAATTTCTGAATCATAAATTCACAAAGGGAGGAGCTCCGGAGAAGAAAAGAGAAAAGGAGAACCTTGGAGGGGGGGTGGAAAGGGAAGGTGAATGGCTCATTCCAACCGCCTCAAACACTAAATTTAAGAGTTTTATGCACGTTCATATTTCCTACTGACAGGACTCCAGGTATATATCAACTGACCCACAATCACAGATGCATTAGAAGCTGTGCTTCAATTGTGTCGAGAGGGGAGTGTGCACCCAGTTTGGTCATCATGCATTTTTCACTTTGGCTACATATATACTTGTCATGGGCACAGTTACACATAACGGAAAACATGCAGTGTTCACAATGGCTTCTTTCAACCTTCATTTTCTTTCCCGAGATATCTGCTGCCTGTCTCTGCTCCTGCAGAACGTCACCGTTTGATGCGAGCTCTGTAAATCTCTATTTAGTGACTGAGATACACCCTTTTCTCCCAACACCCTCAGGACAGTTAAGATCAGCACTTCTGTTAATAGTTTCCAGGTTTGCACTCTGGGGAACTAGGCTACCCCCGGAATTTACTTTTCCCCACAAACAAATAAAGCTTGAAGAATACTACAAAACCCACCCTTTTTGATGGGGATATCCAGGTAGAAACTCTTTCGTGTCTTTGACCACTCCTTTCCTTCTGGCCAATATTTAAATTGGAATTTAAGACAGTTATGCTATTAAAAATCTGAAATTAAGCCATCAAATCAGTTGATACAGTTGAAAAAAACTTTTCTATAACTTAAATTCTGTATACCTGCATGTTTTATTTTCAATACATGCTCTGGGTAAAGGGTTCTTGGAGGCCTAAGAAGCCTTAAATAATGTTAAGCAATGAAAGACTCGAGGGCAATTAGAATGTGCAGGTTTGTCATTTTTGCTTTAAAAAGAAATGTCAGAAATCTGATTTCTGTAATGACCTCATTTTCTGAAAGGGATCCGATTACGGACACAGGAGCTTTCCTCTAGAAGCAAGAGATGTATAGCTTGAAAAATATTGATTTATAGGGAAAACTTAGAATCATGTTAAACATCACTCCCCCAGAAATATCAAGTTAATTACTGATAAACACTCTGATGTCACCATCAGGCTCAACGTCCAGGAGCTCACGTTCTGTTTCTTGGTGACCTTCTACACCAATATTCATTCAAATGTTCAGGTAGCTCCGTTTTAGTTGTATTTATTTTGCTGTACATTTTGTCTCCTTCATCATAGAGCACATGGTCATTCCTACCTGCATCATTCCACAATGGTTACCTGGCACACATTATAAACACATGGCCCGGGAACCAAATATAGCACATAGCTGTTTTGTTTTGGCTTCCAGGTGTTTGAAATGTGTGGATTTCTTTAGATATGAATACAGTTTCCAGTTTGCAAGAACTCTTACTACTCCCTATTGTTTTTACCCACATATTTACAATTAACTTATTGGTCCTTGTAGGCATTTGATCTGGTAAGCTCTAGTCTAGAGCCTGGACTTCCCCTGAGGCAAGGAATATTCTTTATTCCGTGTTATTCTTTACTCCACACTGGTCTATTCCTTCACTTGACCGGTTCGGTTGATCACTAAGTTTCTTCAGGCATTCATTCATTCCTTCAAGGTTTATTGAGCTGCTTCTAAATGCCAACTATTGTCCTGAGCACTGGTGACAAGGTAGCCTCTGCTGGTGATACATCGTGTCTGCTCTCACAGAGCTTCTGTTCTTGGTGGGGATGAGAGGGGACATCGACAGTAAATAAATACATTTCAAGTAGTGTAAGTATTATGTAGAGAAAAATAAAGAGGAAGGAGCTTGAGCACAACAAGGGATGTTATTTTCAACAGGGTATCAGGGACGTTCTCTCTGACAAGGTGACATCTTAGCACACACCGGAATAAAGTGATAAATCATGCAGATATCTGGTACAAGAGCTTTCCAAGCAAACACAGACCTCCTCTTAGAGAGAGCTATCTTTACACAGGTAAGAGCTTCTTCCTCTAGCATACCTAGGATAGAAGAAAAATGATAGTGATTTTATGCTTAATTCCGTCAGTATTTTTTGCACTTGATTTTTTTAAACCAAGTAGAAAATAAATTTTCAAACTCTTCTTTCATGATTACAACTTGACTTGATGCTTCTGTTATCACTGAAAAAAAAAGCAATAGAATTTAGCTACTCGGGAGGAAAATGTCTATTGAAAAATAGCTACTTATAGAAAACCCTCTGGCCAAAAATCCCAAAGTTACTTCAAACAGCAACAATAATGACTAACAGACAATGGCATGATGTCATAAAAATATATATATCATATACCTTTTGTATTTTTTTAATAATATAATAAATGGACATTCTATTTAGTCTTTCAAAAAAGAGTGAGTTATGGTTGTGAGTAATTAAAGAAGCATAATTTTTGTCTTTTTTTTTTTTAAAGATTTTATTTATTTATTTGACAGAGATAGAGACAGCCAGTGAGAGAGGGAACACAAGCAGGGGGAGTGGGAGAGGAAGAAGCAGGCTCATAACGGAGGAGCCTGATGTGGGGCTCGATCCCATAACGCCAGGATCACGCCCTGAGCTGAAGCCAGATGCTTAACCGCTGGGCCACCCAGGCGCCCCAATTTTTGTCTTTTTAAAGAGCAATTATTTTCGATTTTTTAAGAGAGTTAAGAAACAACGTCAACTCCCCCTTCTGAACATCAAGAAAACTAGAGCACTGAGGCGTACGTGGCTTGTCCAAGGACACAGAGCCATTTATTGGTCAAGCTGGAACCTGAACTTAAGGTTCTTAATTCTTAGACTAGTACTCTTATATACTGTCCATACCACATTCTACCAGTGAATTAAAAAAAATTAAAAACTCCTATTGAGACTTGTTATTTTTCATGCCATGGGCTAATACCCAACGACTGCAAAGAGTTCATTTTTTTAGTGTATCCGCCATGCCTTGCACTACTTGACTACTGGAATGTGAAAGCATGTTCTATCAGAAAGGCTATTTTGCTCAATATTAACCTGGTTGCAGCTCTCTGAGCCAAACACCCTGAGCCCTGGTTTGTGACTGTAAAGAGCTAGATTGATTTAGGACCTTCACAAATGCTTTAGAAAGGCATGAGTAGGGCCTGTTGGATTAGAAGGATGATGTCTAAGAATCAGCACCCATTAGGGTGGAGTCTAAACCCTGTTCTGGATCTTTGCAGATGGCAATCATAGAGAAAAGGCACCTAAATAACTGCCAACTGGCTAAGTTTATGCAAAATCATTGGATTAATAAAACCAGTCTGATCCCCGGCTTGTGGATGTCTATTCATCACTTTGCCACTACAAGAACGGTCATCAGTGACTTCTTTGCTCATCTTATTTTTAAGTGAAAATCATTTCTATGAACTAGTATTTTAAAATGTATTAGTTGAGAGTTATAAAAACAACAATATGGAAGTAATTTTAAATAGTTCTTCAAATTAATTTGATTTTCAAGAGAAACCTAAAATAATTTAGCTACTTGTTTTGCTTAGCCGAAAATTAAATTATTGATTACTAAAAATTTCCATCACCATACGAGACGTTATTAAAATATGCTATATATATTACTGTCAACATAATAGCATGCTATTGCTCTTTACATAGTCCCTATTAGTCACATAAATTGTCTAAACCATGAGTTTGAATTTCTGTACTATAAACTAATGGAAATGTTTCAGTTGTGGATCTTGGTGTAGGTTCAGCTAGTTCAATGGACATATATTGAGTACCTACTAAATACCAAGCATAGATAATAAAAATACAATTAAGAAATGATCGCTAACTCAAAGAACTTAGATTTAATTTAGAGTTTCAGTCAGATGTCAGAGGCTCAATAATCCTATATTTGTTTATATTTTTTTTACATTGCAGTAAATGTCATGCATCTGGCACTAATCCAACAGCAGAAGCCTTATGCCTTGGGTATATGTTATGGAGCAGTATAATCCCAATCATTTGAAGAAAGTGAAACATTATGTTCCAAGGAGGACATTTGGAGGAGAAAGGCTAGTTTGTACATAATAGGCTGTCAGTAAAAAAATTCTGATGATTGAGCAGTAACTCAACTCTTTTGTTTTAATTTGAGAACCAAGAAGGACATCTCCTGCAATAAAAGCCCTCCAGTGGTATCAGGAATCTCCATACTGCTCCCTTCCCAAAACATCACACCCCCAGGCTTTATGCTACAGTCAAGGCAAGGGATTCTGAGACCCTTCTGAGGAAGGGAACAGGATTCTGTGGAGTTTCTATCAGCAGTGAAATCAGAAGTGCCTGGAGGCTGTATGTAAGAGCCATTTGAAATCAGACAGTGCTAATTCGGGAATGGTCCAAACGCAGACTTGACAAATATTCATAAGATACATGTTCAGTTTTAGGGCATACACTTACCTTCTGTAAATCTTTAGAATCAAACCATTACAACTGGAAATATGACTTTAGACTAGAAATTGAGCTACAAGAAAAAAGAGACAACTCTCATTTTCTAAAGGGAAGCATTGTAATATTTACAGAAGTTTGAGATGAAAGAAACAAATTTAGTTTTGAATATGTTTTTAAAACAGAAAAAGCAAAAACTTCAAGAAAATTTTAGGACAATCTCTTAAATTGAAAAATAGGATGGATGAGAGATGAAATATTTGGAAATATTCTCTTGCTCCAAACAATTTTCTTTTGAAAAATTTGTGGTTTGGAAAATGGGGTAAAATTTATTACTCCAAAATTGCTTTATTTTGTTAAAAATCTGTACATCTATATTTTGATATTTCTAAAAGCAACATATACACTGCATATGATTTTATTGCATTAATAATAAAATCTAAAAGAAATCTATTCAAGCATAAAAGCTTTACAGGGACTCCTGGGTGGCTCAGTCAGTTAAGCGTCTGTCTTCAGCTCAGGTCATGATCCCAGTGTCCTGCGATAGAGTCCTGCATCGGGCTCCTTGCTCAGCAGGGAGCCTGCTTCTCCCTCTCCCTCTTCTGCTGCTGCATTCTCTCTGTCAAATAAATAAATAAAATCTTTAAGAAAAAAAAGGTTTACAAATTTTTTTCTAAATTATAATGGCCTGAAGATTCTGAGCTATAGCAAACATTCTGAAATTACAAATCAGCGAAATGAATATTCAGTTAAAAATTTGTGATGATAAGACATGGCCTAAATGTATCCTGCAAGGGAACCAGGTGTTTGAACATATATAGACAAAAAATCAGATATAAGATAATGCCTAAAATATTAATATATATATAATATGAAATAACAAAAATATTAAAACTTGGAGTCTACGATCCAGTTCCTTCACTTTATCTTTTTTTGTTTAGTTTTTATTTCATAATCAGAAAATTAACTCTGCAACCCAGCTAGACCTGCAGGGGAGTAAGGAAAGTATAAAACCCATAGAACTCCAGTGACAGCACAAAGATTATAGGATATTTTAAGCGGATGAGGGTGAAGGGGTGCTCACCTGAGCTACAGAAGGAATGATCTGGTAGTTAAGATACAACAGAAGAAAAATTTATTCGATTTGTCCACATTCAGCTATGGTGATCTTCTTGCTGGTTTTGCCATTCCTGGACCCAAACCAATCCATGCTTCCACAATATTCATGCCCTCTTTCACCTTGCCAAAGACCACGTGCTTGCCATCCAACCACTCAGTCTTGGTAGTGCAGATGAAAAACTGGAACCCATTTGAGTTGGGTCCGGCATTTGCCATGGGCAAGATGCCAGGACCCATGTGCATCAGGATGAAATTCTCATCATCAAATTTCTCCCCCATAGAAGGACTCGCCACCAGTGCCATGATGGGGGGTGAAGTCATCACTCTGGCGCAGAAATACCAGAATAATCTTGTGAGAGCAGGAACCTTGATAACCAAATTGTTTCTCCTCAGGGCTCAGAGAGTGAAAGTTTTCTACTGTCTTCAGAACTTTGCAAACAGCTAGAAGGAGACTCAGTCCAAAGGCTTGCAGTCCAAGGCAGTGTCAAAGAATACAACAGGTCAAAGTTGACCATGGCTGGGCCGTCTGGGCAACTCCAGGGTGGTGAATGCGAGGCCTAGTTCCTCCACTTTGAAACTGAAGAAACAGAAGCCTGGTAATTTCTTTCATTCACTTTCACAGGATTGTAAAATTCACTAGTGCAACGTAACTCAGGTTTTGCTGATGTTTCCCACTAAAACGTACCACCTCCGATTAGAGGCACTGGATCTTCACTACAGTGAACTACTGATTAGTCTATACCTTACTCAAAAATAATAACCTATTTTAGACTATTCTAATGAGAATTTTTTTTTTAACGGAGTGTCAGCAGTGAAGCAAGAAGTAAGAGCAAGAAGCTGCTAGTAGAAGGCAAGGAAAGGGAAAGCAGAGAAAATTTTCATCCACTTCAGTATTTTGACCAATGCTGGACCTCTCAAGACCTTAGCATTGGGTCTCTCAATTCAGACTTTCAATCCACAATGCTAATTGAGTTAGAAACAATGATCATCGGTGAGTAGAAAATCCTCAGTACTGATTGAGACAGGATTTTTTAGTAAGTGTTAAGTTTTATGTCTAGTAAACACTGCAGAAGATAAGCTAATTTTGACGTGGGTAGATTGAATTAAAGTCCATAGGGGCTAGCATATCGAGAGAAAAATGAATGACCATACTCTGGAGGTTGTATATAGTTGGCAGTCTTGGAATTTGTAGCCACAACAAAGACCCCAATGTACGAGGGAGAAAAAGCATAACGTTCACTAGCATCTCCCAAACCAGCCCTATTGCACCAGATTCTGTTTCCAGCCTCTCTGTGACCCCACTGTTCCCCTCAAATCCCACTCAGCTTCCATGCCGAGGTTTTTATTCGGCCGCTGTTTTCTGTCCATATTCGTTCGTTTCCAAATCAACATCCACGTTCCGCTCGGCAACCACTGCTTTAGAAAGCTTCAGGCTGGATGGGCAGGCGCGAAGTGCTGGCAGGTGGCGTAGCCGTTCGCCAGCCTTGTGTATCACAAGAGATCTGATGCTATCAAATTCCTTTTCCCCCGAAGACTAAAGAGAGCAAGCCTTTGTGAGCGTGCAGGAGGGGGATGAAAACAGTTTGTCTCCTGAGCAGCCAGCCTTTGTCATATTACAAATGGAATCACTTTGGAAATTTAGAGAATTAATATCATAATGAAGACGGGAGGACCCATTAGGGTGGTCTAATGTTGCTCTGGAGAAATGTGATGGATGCCCAGTGGCTGCAAGCCCTTATTTGCAGAGAGTCACCTCTGCAGTTGCCATTATTAGGAAGATGTCTGAAGCAAAGGATCAGACACAACCATTGCGAGATGAGATAGTGTTTGACTGGTTTCCAGGGAACCGAAGGATACAAGCTTAGTTGTACCTGTCACTATGGCTCCCAGCATTTTTTCCCCCTTAATGTCTTTTTTAGCTGTAGGAAGTTTCTCTTTAAAGATTCAGTGCTTTCCTAATGGCATCGAGTGAGTAATGGGGAGCATATAAAAATGTTATATAGATTACAAATGGATTCAGTCTATTTTAAGACAATGTGCGCCAGCCCTAAAGAACGATTTTATTTAGCTTTACTTTTCTCTTGAAAATAAATTTAGCCAAACATTCTGAAACGAACACACCACTGGCATCCCCATGCTCTTTTAGTTTTCTGTGGAAAACATCGCTGGCTTTCCACAGCAATGTACGTGCCTACCCAAAGTCTGCTCTGCGTCTGACGTTCTTTCCTGCCCTAAAGTCGAGAATACAGTTCTTCCAGGAATTATTGTAAAATCTAATCAAATCATCATTTCTGGTACCCAAATGTCTCTATCTCTCATATGGCTTTCCAGTGACATTGGCATACATAATAGGAAAGGAGAGTTTTCCAAAACCCCGTATCAACTCCAGACTCAATAGAAAAGAAGAATAATTTCGCTGAGAAAAAAAAAATTCGAATGACGTAAAGGAAGGGAAAGGCTAAATATTTCCTGGAAAGTAATATCATACCCACTCTTCTTCCAATTCACAACTAGTCCTTCTGTGTCTCATTTGAATTTCTACAATTTGCATCTCTTGTCCTCATGTTTGCCATTTACTGAGTAGTACCCCTTTTTTGCAATATTTGTCTTCCAATATCTTTCCCTGTTCAAAACAGGTTTAGAATACTTTTTTTTTTTTTAAAGATTTTATTTATTTATTTGACAGAGACAGCCAGCGAGAGAGGGAACACAAGCAGGGGTAGTGGGAGAGGAAGAAGCAGGCTCCTAGAGGAGGAGGCTGATGTGGGGCTCGATCCCATAACGCCGGGATCACGCCCTGAGCCGAAGGCAGACGCTTAACCGCTGTGCCACCCAGGTGCCCCTAGAATACTTCTTTTTTTTTTTAATTTGAGACTGCTGTAGAAACAAGATCACCCAGATTTTGGAAATCTTGATCAACTATAAATGGAAACAACTCAGGATTTATTCCAGTTCTTTTCCCAGCATGAACAAAAACAAAATAACTAAACTTATTTACTAATCAATTAGAGAGCAAACTTGGACTATCTTAGGATTTGGTTCAATGAATATCCAGGTTCTTTCTGTTGAGCTGCTTTTAATTTCCTGCTCTCCTCTGTATTCAAAACATTTTAGGTGAGCCGGCCTTAAGGTCCAATCGAATCTCTCTCATGCAAAATAATAAACTGGAAGCCAGGGTCACCAAAAAGCTGAGCTAACTACTCTCTGGGTTGTCTCTGGTGTCTTTTGAGGGGGATACAATTAATTTAATTCATAAAGCCTTATTGCCTTTCCAAAACAGTAAATTCTATTTGCTCCCCAAACACAAAAACTTGCTGATCACCCGTATGCGTACTTTGCATATTCATGTCGGTGCTTATTTTGAATCTATATTTCATCACATGTCTTATTAGTCTTTAACTTTATCATGTATCCGAGTCACTTTAACCCAGCTATAGTTTAGTCTCTTTAAAAGTAATAAATATTTATCTTCTCATACGTAGCCCGGTGTTAGGCATATAGCGAGGACTCCTTGAAGTTCACACTAAATGAAATCCAATTGGTGTAGCCAGTAGGTGCTATGAACTTCCTAAAACTCAATATAGATAAACAAATCCCATGCGTGGAAGGAAATGTATGCGGTCACTCTTCTGCACTGTTTTAAATTCCCTTCCAAACTGTTACATACGCATCCCCGTAATAAAGATATCCATCCTCCCTAAAGCAAATAAAAGGGTCCTAATGAAAGTAATGGACCCCACTAGCATTCAGACTCTGAAAACGACAAATGTGATCTTGGACAGAGAAGAATCTAATGAAAACAATCACATTAACCAGAGCTCTTCCCTGCTCGGTGCTCAGTAAGTGAGCAGCAGGCTCTCTCTGTCTGGCGTACAGAAAACAGGAGGTAGCAGTTTGCAAGGAGCAGTGTTTTAATGTGATTGGACTATAACAGACAATCTATTTACAGCATGCTCTGGGGAGCTTATAAACAAATGTTGAGTAATTTCAGCCAGCAGTAATTACCCTTGCAGCTGACAAGGATAGCCTGAGACTTTCTCCTTCACCTTCAGCCCGGTCCAGAAGGCAGTGTACACAATGCCACTTCTAATTATTTCTGCATTTCTATGGCGAAAGACCAAAGTATGTTATTAGAGAACATTTTAGAAGCTTTTTAAAAGCTTATTTATTAGGACAATTAAAAGTCATCACTATGACAGCAAATAAAAGGTTCCATTCTCAGGAATGCAGTATCAGATGAGCTTCTGCCCACTTACCTTTAAAGCAATGTGGACTTTTTTGTGTTGTCTATTGTTAAGACTCGAGACTACAGCTTGGTAATAAAAAGAAATAGTATCTGGAATGCATTTGGTTTAATTCTGAGATGTGCCTTTTGCTCTCTATGATTTTCAAGCAATTTAGAGCATATAACTGAAGTTATTTCTCAAAAGGCACAGAATTTTGAAGTGTGTGTGTGTGTGTTTCGTGATTAGAGATGCTATTGGGGATAAAATGCATGTGGTCATACTGTCTCCCCACCTCTACCTCTCACAGGAGGCACTGGATTGCCCTCGCTGGTTAAAGAATTTTATCTGGAGAGGTCACTCATGTTGCATCAGTGTGACATAAGGAAGATGTTAAAAATTCAAAATCTAAAAATAAACCTTCGGCAGATAAGCTTCTAATGGAGTACTGAAGGAGTAAAACAATTATGCAGAGCAATCACCCTGAGCGTTTGTAATTAACAATCAAATTACTTCCCAGAAGTGTCCAACAAGAGAACTTTTGTTGAACATTTCTATACGTGCCAAACTACCCCAAAGTAATTGGGGAAATCAGTGAACTGTGGTGTGTGCTGGTTCTCAAACACCACAGCCAGTTTGGCGTTCACTGAGCTTCTGTCCGCCTCAGTAAGTTCAGTTCAGATCCCTACTATAGGAATTGACAGCAGATATCTAATCCCGCAAAGTATATTATTTACATTTATTGATACGTTACATTACATTACATTCTGTCATGTTGCATTTCATCAACAAGGGATAGAATGTTGCATAACTTCATATGACATGATGACAGATCTCTCTTTCTCTCTCTCTCACACACACACCCACACACACCACAAAACTCTTAGATAGAATTGTGGGTCTGAGGGAATGCTTTGGATTTTGGCCCCAAAAGAATCCTAGGAGCCTTCCAATAAGCAAAGCTATGGGTCTTTCATGACAATAAATCATATTGCCCTGCACAGTGCTGCCTAATCTTAATACAGATTTTGCCACCTGTTTGCAAAAATTCTTAAATGTGTCATTACAATGTACAGTGGACCACAAAAACCCGTCCAATATTAAACAACAACATACCGAAAATTAACCTCCTTGGAAGAAACGTCTCAAACACAAATTACAGAGTTTAACAATACACCATTAGATGCATGTGCCTACCATTGCTCTGCTCTCATTGCTAAGACGCTGTTGGCAGACGGACAATAATTTGTCCTTGTTCCTGAGACTGACAGGTGTCACTTTGGCCAGAGTGGGATGTGAGTGACAGATATTTTACGGCTGAAGAAATGAGAATGCAGAAATTCAGGAGTACCTCTGGGACTTCCTTGGTCATTTGTGGGCAGCGCGAGGGCAAGGCAGGCCCCTGTGCTAACGCAGGAGTGCTCGCTGTTGCCACTGCTGCGGGCTGCTGCCGAATCATGGCGTTTTAAGTAATATTTCTATTAACAAAGGTGTGTTTCTGCTTTGATGGAAGCATGCAGAAAGCTGCTCTCTAGGCCGTTCATTGTATACCAAACTGCTCTAATTGCTTTCCTGCGCTTTATTCAGAAATCTAGTAAAAGCTGACTTCCGTGTAAAATTGCTTACAGATTTAGCATTTTTGAACATGCAGGTTTTCATACACATTAATATGATTTATCAAAAGCAGGAAGTTTGTTTTCCTCCTCTACCCAGAAGTGTCACATTATTTTAGTTTTGTGAGAAAGAAAGGAAAAACTTCTCACTGGAAAACACTTAAGTGACAAGAGGAGAAAATCCTAAGGACAGTGACAAGAGCAGAATGCAATGCAGAAGCACCAAAGAGATGGTGTCTCTTTTCTACCCGGTTCCATTGGGAGCTTCTGTTTGCTTGGGTTCGATGTAATTTGCCTATATGCCAAAGAGAAATCGAACATTCAAATTATAATGTGAAGGAAAAATAGCTATGAAGCTTCAAAAACATCTACACTGTATTTTAAATAAGATATTGAGGTTCACCTTTCACCATGAGATAAAAGAAAAAGTTTTAAAAGGTGTACCTTTAGGACTGTTTGTGCGTTATAACCAAAAGAAATGGTTAAACTACCCAAGGATTTTACAAACAAAATATTGTCCGAAAATCACAGGCATATGTTTAAAATGGAAAGATAAAAATTAGTTCCTTTAAAAACATGATGCCAAACTCTGAGTGTTCTTACTTTTCAAAGCTGTTTCTGGTGTGAAGACTACGAAGAAAGGGATTTCTCTTGTTTTAAGTCTGAGCCGCCCCTGACACTTAGATACCGTAAGCACAATATTTGAATTGTCCTTTTTCTTAAGATTATACCATTTATGCTAAGATGTACCTTGGTCCATTACACTTCCTGTACCCTGGTCCATTACACTGCTGGAACTCATGGGAGTTCACTCAAACTAAACCGATGTAGAGAGGACACATTTTTACAAATCAGAAATTTTTAATTTTGTGATTGCTTGAAAGAATTATTATATACAATGATATACAAGCAACATGAACACTAGGCTTTAGTTACAAGGATAGTTATCTGCCTTCATTTTCCATTAATTTCCTCCAGACCACTGCTGAAATATCACCTTGCAAAATGAGAATGAAAACCATATGTTGGTTAGGGAAAACATTAATGTGACAGTACATTTCAACATTCACTGAAAGAGTTAACACGGAAACCATCTCCAAAGAGAAAGAAGATGCGTTGATTCAGATTGATGCTAGAATATGTTGTTTTATATCATTTGCCAAATGTTTCATTTTTAAAATAATTACTTCTGTTAAATAAATTGAAGCATGCATGCAAACAACATGATATGATGTTAGTAGTTCACCACAATTTTAGGAACAAAAATAACATTTTTCCCTACGAATAGAATAAAACCTCTCCGTAAAAACCAATAACATGCTGAAAAACATACAGTCACAATTACTTTTTTCCCTCCTTACTAATGAAAAGATAAATTGTTCTCCTTCGGAAATCAAATATTTTTCTAACCACCGTGTTTCTTTAATTAAACTGTATTCTTTATAGTGATCAAATATAATTAGCAGTAACAAGTGTTTAATGAAAACAAACTGCTACTCCTAAAGCTTTGCTACATGTTTTGTTCAAATTCCATAGATGCTCCAAGGATCACCGTATCTTCACCACAAGCATGAATGAATGCCCCTCCCCATTCTGCCCACCCCCATTTGCCAGTGCCCTTTAAAACAACAATAAACACAACAACAAAGACTTCTGCAATTCCAAGGACTGTAGTTCGAATTCAATCCCGCTCCTCAGCTCAAACCATCTCTTCCAAAGAAGCTTAACGCTTTAGCACTTCGCATATTTTATAGATTTTTTTTTTCCTTCAGAAATCCCATTTGGTATCACCATATACTAAAGCATTATTACCCCGGTATCTTTGATTATTAGGAAGTGACCAAAATAAGAAGAAAAGCGTCCACACTGGACTCATTGACAGCTAGGTGTAATAGCAAGTCTTCTGTAATTAATTGTGAGTGAAAGGGGGTTTGGTTTTGCAGCCTCGTAAAACTTTTCCCACATGGCTGAACCCACGGTCAGAAGACGTTAGGCAACATTAACTGCCTGCACATTTCTGCAAAGCTCTGGAGGAAGAGCTAGGCGCTGGGGCTCCCATCCCGAGAACCTTGAGACATAAGACATCAGCATCTACCTTTCATCTACACCGAGATTTGGAGTGGGTTCAGACCACAGAGGCTCGGTAATTCTCACTAATTCATTTGCTTTCCTGATTCACTTGGCTTGGGATAACCTGAGAATGATAATGAACCTGTGAGAGGAGCTCTTAGTCCCTTGCCTTTGAATGTGCTCGGCATGGATCTAGGACTTTCTGTGAATCTTGCAAGAGGAAAAGAATCTTATTAGCACTGATTGCTAGTCATAAGGTTTCCTCTAAAAATTGCTCTTATATTTTAACTCTTGCTTGCTTGCCGCAAAGCAGAGTAATGGGGGAGGGGATAGATTATTTATGCAAATGATGTATGCTTCTGGAAGCCAGGGTGATATTTTTGGGGTGTGATTTAAATCAAATCTTAGCAGCTAGTTTTTTGTTGTCTCCCAGAAAGCAACTTCAGTGCTTCCTACTGTTTTCTGCAACTGACACAATGTTCTTTCCTCATTTTCCATAGATACACACACGCTTGTAACGGAGGTAAAGTTTTTCAAGAACACCCAAAGCCTCTTTAAACAAAAAATCATTTTCAGGCTTAATTTACACAAGAGTTGTCAAGTTCACAGGCATTTCCCATGGTTTTGGAATTCTGTTGAATTGGCACTTTTGCTTTTACAATTAGTGTGTTGTGGACCTTTAACTTCTACCTAGGTAAGAATTTGTGCTTGAGATGAAAAAGTCAATAAATGAACTGGGCAAAGTGGTGTGTTTTAGTGAAGCAATAAAAAGGGCAATTTGGGTCTACTAGTCTAGCCGAAAGTGATCATTCTTTAGATCTTGAGATACTAAACTACTAGCCAAATTATTCCCTTGTTCGGTGGTAATTGTACCTTTGCATTTCAGTTGCACAGACCGTCCCCTGCACATGTTAACCGAAGTCACATGCAGCAGTGCGAGGAAACAGAGGCACCAAGGGGCAGAAGGGGGCTTGACTCAAGAATTAGAAAGGGATCTTGCCGGCAGAGCAGAGTGCTAACACACTCTGGTACTTTACAAAAGGTGTGCAACCTCTGATGTCATGTGCTTATGCCCCATTTGGGGACTCTCTTATCAAGATTTTCAATTTTCTCCACAATCTGAGTGACCAGAGCGACCCGTGACATCCATATGTAATGCTAGTAAATGTATAGCACGGGTAGCAGGCCACACACCTAAGCTCGAAGTCCTCACCGGTTTTGAGCGGATGGATAGCAAAAGCTAACGCAGGGAAGAGCCTTAGAGCTCATACAGCCCAGCTCCCAGGGATTTTAAAGATGAGAAAACTCAGGAACAAGAAGGTTAGGAGATCTGTGCAAGGTCAAGTCGCTGTTCAATGATAGAGTTAGAAAAAGAATTCAGTATTCAGATCCCAAGTCCAGTGCTCTGTCTCACACTATGCCAAAGAGGGCTAGGATCTCCATACAAATGTTCTGACGTTCCAGTGCACATGTTCAAGGGATTCCTGCTAGTGGGAAGTATTTCAAGCAGTAACCTGTTCTCCTAAACCACAGCACTGCTCCTCTCCATTAACGTCCTATTACCTGACACCATTAGCTTTGCTTTCATTTGACTCTTTCAAAGGATACCCCCTTTTATTTCTTCCCAACCAGAGAACGCCCCCACTAATAAAGAAGTCGATGACACTAGAGATTAAATTTTCACCCATTACCCTTTTCTGCAATGTCACACTATTTCCTTCTCTCAGGATGGGGCCTGTTCTTATTTCTGGCTAACCCTGAGTGAATCTTAACTAGAGTAACAATTTATTTACTATTTATTTCTAATTCCACGAAATCCCTTGTTTGGTGCAATTTCACAAAATTTGTGGTTAGAAAGATATGCGGTTTGAAAAATAACTTACGAAAAATACACAAATGCTTACATCAAGGAAATGTGATCATTTCAAACAAAACCGTGAATAAGAACATGGGTTTGAGAGCTGACGAATCTGAGCTTAAATCCCTAGCTCCAGTACTTACTACGACCTTGAGCAAGGTATTTAACCTTCTCAAGCCTCAATTTTCTCTTTCATAAGAGATGAAGCTTGTAAAATCTTGCCAGAATATCTAGTACACCATGGGCTCTCAGCAAATGTTAGCTGTTGTTGTTGTTAGTGACATTATTATTCTATTGGTATAAATGATCAAAGAAAAGACGCATATATGAAGCTTTGCAAAGCTACAGTAATTCAGGATTGAATGGATTTGAGGATTGTCCTAGGGAAAGAGGAGGGGAATAAAGGTGAAAACCTAATTCAAGTGCTTGAGAAATTGAAAGTGATGACAACACTTGTCACACCCTGAAGGGGTGAATCTCAGAAGCAGGTCCCAGGTAGGTGGCTTTGATCATTATGAAGTTGGGTCAGGTGAGGGCAACAGAAAGCTATCTAGGGAAGCAACTCGGGTGGCCTGGAAAACTATGAACTGGGATATCAACCTCTAGGGAAAAGGCAAAAACAGAGAGAGCTGAGGAGAGAGCCAAGAATGGACCCAAACCAGGACCCAGAGTCTCTGTTGGGCCCAGAAGAAAGTCAGGAACAAGCCAGCTTACCAAGTTAAAAAACAGAAGGTAGAGCTAGAATGGAATCAGGAGAGATACTAGTAGCCACAGATAGGAAGATTCTTCAGAAAAATTGTGTACATGATTCCTTCTGAGGATCAGCAGTCTAGGGCTTCCCAGGTAAACCCAGGCAGTTTGTCATTGGCCTTTGTGAAGGCCATGGTGATGCCGAGAGAGAAAGAATCGTAGAAGAGGAAGTTTGGGGTGGGGGTCATGAAAGGAAAACGATGTGTGTGCTTTACTCTGCACAATTGAGGTGGCAGTGGGAATATCCAGTAGAAGTAAGCAGCTAAGAAAAAAAATGTGACCACAACTTGGCAGGAAATTCCGGAAATCATTCAGGAAAATCAAGGAAACTCACATTTATTGAGCATCCACTATGTGCTGCTCATTTTTACCTAATCCTAGTTATCCTGTGTAAAAGGCATTATTGTCTCTACTTTTTAGATGCAGAAACTAAAGTTATAAGAAGCAAAAAATGTATCCAAGATCATATACTAACAAATGGTAGAACCATAGAGAATTAAAATCTGCCTGATACCAAAGCTCTTTCCATCCATCTCTGATGCTCAGAATGGAAGCCATGAGAAAGCACAAGTTCTCTGAGGGACAGGGGAAAAAAAAGTAGGCAAGAGTCAAAGAAGTCAAGTAAGTGTTTAATGCTACAGTGATTTCAGGAATTAGGACGGATAACACACTGTTGGATTTGGCAATTAGGAAGACACTGGTGACCTTGGGAAAAGGAGTTCCTGTAAAGTGATGAGGCTGGAAGCCAGACTGTCAGTGAAGGGGTGGTGAGGGAATGATGGCTGGAATTGTAAATTGCCCTCCGGAGAAACTTGGCAGTCAAAGTGTAGTAACTCTGAAGAGTACTAGGAGCTAGAGACATCTTTTTCTTGTGTTAAGGAAGACACAAAAATATTTGTGGAGAGTGGTGATAGAGCCACTAGAAATCAATGCTCATTCAGCAGAATCAGGAAATAATTACAAAGCACAGCAACATAGGAGGAAAATGAAAGCTCTGGCTCATACAATTGTCCTTACAGGGTAGGAAACAAGGAAAAGAGAGCTGAACATACATAGACTTACTGAAGTGACAAGAAGGATACAAGTATAAAGATACTTGGAAGTTAAAATTGGAAAACTAGTGTCAGATAACTTTGATCGGTCAAGTAGGAGACAAAGGTATTTGCTTGTCAATCAGATGTCTTGAAGAGGATCTGAGGGCTGAAAGAGGATGGATGGATGGATGGACGGATGGGTGGATGGATGGATGGACGAAAGACAGGAGAAAATCTAGAGACACACTTTGGTTAGCGTCAAAGGGAGGGGATGCCCAAATAAGTAGACTCTCACTAGTAAGTGAATTTGGAGTATTGAACAACCCCAGTGTGTGTTGAAAGTTGATAGGTCAGAGCCCCAACAGGGTCATCGCAGTCCACCTTATAAAGAGATCCTACTGCAGCCCCTATGGGAGAAAGACACGCTGATTATTCAAGGGGCATCAATCTCTCCTCTTTCTGAGATGTGGTGTCTACTATGTTGCATCGAAACCAGAACAGATAAAACAAATCTGCAACTACCATCTCTTCCCGCAGAGGAGAATGGCCAGTGCATCATTTTTATTGCAGAATAGAGCAAACTTTATCTTTGTGCCTAACCACCACTGTTAAAACAAAAGCCTGTTGGTAAATCTAAGTATACTAGAGAAATAATGAAGTTTTGCAGGGCATTTAAAAAATCTTGACCATCGTGAATATTAGATTTGATAACTCCCTTGGAAAGCCAGGGAAGCCTGGCTAAGGTGTCAGCTTGTCTATGAAAGAGATGAGGGAGTGTGAGGATCTGTTTCCTTTTTCTTTTATCCTTAGAAATCTATAACAAATCAATTTCTCCTTATTGATAGAGTATTATCTAACAACTCAGTCAACATCCAAAGTACATACTTAAACAAGATAAGAAGAAAAATGACCTTTTATCAGTCTGTAACACTGAGTTGCTTGAAGTCTGAAATTCAAATCCAAATTGAAGAAAAGGAAAAACGAAACCTCTTTTTCTCAGCATTGATGCCATCTATTCTGATGCAGTGGGATTTTGTAAGATTCTGTTAGCGTGAAATTCTAGACGCATCCATGAATTCAGACTTTTTCAAAAACACCTCAACAGAGGGACATGTTGATTTAAGAAGTGTCCACATGACAGTGAAACAACCAATCAATTCAGTGAAAAAAAAAATCAATTGATTCAATAAAAACATCAAACAGGCTGTTTGCTGTCATGAAGATCAAACTACTGTTTGACAGAACTTTTACTTTTTAATCAATGGTGTTGATGTCCATAAACACTGTTGTAAGTTAACCAGACCACGGGCGCCTCACAAGAAAGGACCAAGTGGCTGAATGGGAAGTTATTTCAGCAAGAGAGCACAAATGAAAACCTCAACTTGAGGCCAAGATCTCAACCTGCACTTTGCAGCTCTTCCCACCACGTCTAATTTTTTTCTTAATAACCTCCTTCGGAAAGAAATTTGTTTTGGAACGTGGTACTGCTTATCGTGCAGCACAATGTACCACAAATGATGTCGCCATCATACTGAACAACATCTTGTGTTTTTACCCCTAAAACAAAGGTAGTAGATTTTAGCCTTCCTTTCTTTCTATGCATCATTCATCTCTCTTGGCCGATACCTCTGGAATTTGTAGCATAGCCATCATTATCTAACTGCCAACTGTTTTCAGAGGAGCTGTTGCTTTAAGCTCATTATTTCTTCCGATTGGAGAATCTGCAGAGCCTCTCTCTACAACACACAGCAGCCAGCATGGTCGTGTGTACAGATGAATGGTCGGGTTTGTCCTTCACAGACTCTTTGTACCCAGCTTTGCCCCAGAACTACAGCGTGTAACGAGCAGCAAATGCATACTCATATGCCTTAAAAGTGTACAGTGAAACCGTTTAAAAAATGTCCAAAATAAAGACTACATTCCATAAATAAGCTGTTAATATAAACGCACAGTTCTTCAGGGTCTCCTACGTACCTAAGAGTTTGGGGATTATCGTGACTCACCTATAATTAGTTTCCACAAAACTTCCTTGAAGTCAAGTACGGTTGATTGGGCAGTTGCCTTTCAAGAAGACTTATATGAGCTACACTTTGGGAGATTTCCAACTAAATCTGAGAGTGGATGATGAAAGGACCAACATGCAGATTGTGCGGAAAGTAGGCGAAGACTCTATGAATGCTATTAGTTTAAAGGTCTATGCAATCATATCCACGAGGCACTGAGTGATCATCAGAGAAAAAGATGTGGGTCCCATGTCTTTCCCTGTGACTCATTATTTAACAACCTCAGTTAACAGGTATAGATATTTCAGAGTTTCCGAATACAATTTTCAGACATTTAAGGATGGAACGGTGTCTGGAAATAGTGAAAATGTAAAATTTACCATCTGCACTGATCTCTAAGATCTTTTGGGGGACATGAGATAATGGCGAGTAAATATGGACATAATTGCTAGGTAACGCAAATAAAGCATCTTCTCCCCTCTTTTTCCTTTAACATAGGTCAAAACGAATATACATAACACTCCACCATGATTAGTCCTGGTCTCGTACACTATGTACTGTTACTGTTTTCACTAAAGCAAAGTCAAGAGGATTAGTTATCTCAGCTGTAAATATCCGAGTTACAGAAACGCAGCTGGAAAGCCATGGTTTCCTCCCCCTCCACACTCTTTCCCATGGTTAAAATCAGCACGGCTCTACTGAGGTCTAAAAGACAAAGCTGTATTGTCACCGACTCCCACCATGCTAACACTCAAGTGTACCACCTTTAGTGATCTAGAGTCATTTTGGATCTTCAGTATTGATAACGATTCTTTATGCTCACGTGACTTGATTCAAATCATTGTCTCCAGGAGAAACATGAGTCTGCACCCCATGATTTTAGCAAGAATACTAAGAAAATCTGACATAAAGAATAAACAAGGGCATTACACCATAGGCCATGGGACATTAAAGTATCGCAAAGGACAATCAGAAAATAACTATTTTTAAGCTCCCAGCAGGAGTAGATGTGGCTGTTGCTAATGGTTAGATACATTGCAGAAGTGAAAGATGGGAGCTGCTCTAAAAGTTTTGGTATTTTCACCACACATCATTCTATTTTAAAAACAGATCAATGAAAGAATGTCTTCTTTTGAAGACATTTCCGTGCCGCTCTCTACGCAAATTTCTTTTGTGGATTCTGTTTATCCTCTGGCCAATTCTTTTTAAGTCCAAAGGTAAGGATTGTCCCAATTTCCAAGGTTTGTTTGAAAGAAAGAACAAGCTGTAGCAGTTTAGCCACTTCACTTCATTTTTCTACGAAATTTTAAGGCCGTGGACCATATAAATGGTTTGATTGTAAAAAAATCTCACTTCGATGTTTATAGAAAGCAATGAGCAGTTGAAGGTGTGTCAGAAAAAAAATACTTATAAATATGAATCATTCCGAAGTTATGTATCTTTAATATTTTTAATTAAGATTTTATTAAGATAATTATAGATTCACATGCAGTTGAGAGAAATAGTACAGAAATATCTTTCCTCTACACTTTACCCAATTTTCCTCAGTGGTACCATTTTCAAAATTATAGTGTTACAATGAGGATATCAACATTAATGCAAACAATAACCACCTATCTTATTCCATAGATTTTCCCAGTTTTACTTATACTTGTTTGTGTATCGTTCATGTCCTAAAGATTTCAATATTCTAGTATAGAAACCATTTTTATTAACTTTGTCTGAGTATGTGATGGGTAGGTGCCCTTTGCTCTCTGAGTCTAAAGCTAGCTGGTTCTATAAAATTAGCTAGTTAATACATTTGGTAACATTTAATTTCAAGAACAGATTTGCCACATGTCAGTGATGGTAGCAAAGTCCAAGACCAAGACAGATGTTAAACAAGAAAACATAAAAGCTTACAAGCAATATGGCTTACTTTTCCCCCAAGAAACCAGGTGCTTTGAAGAACACTAAAAATAATATGAAATCGATCTTTAAGTTCACTCTGTGTGCAGCAATGGGTTGATTTTTGTCATTATTTTTATTGAGTGCCCTCTGGGTACACAGTTCCACACGAGTCAAAGGAAATACAGTTTTATGGATAGAGACACATCTGGAGAACCCAAAGTCCTGAATTCTTGGTTGAATCCTATTGCAGAACTCTTAAATAGAATCACCAAATAACAATTTTAATTTTCTCTTTTAAGTTTCTCCACCCGTGAGTTAAAAATCACAGGGTATTATAAAGCAGCAAGTTTGGGTACAGTAAAATTGAAAACAATCATTCAGTTTAATTTTCTCCTTTGCTTTTAGAAGAACATTCTGTCCTTAGAACAGGAGTACAACATAACACTTAAGTGTTCACTATTTGCCATGTTCTGTCCTCAATCCTGTATATGCACTCTCTGGTTTAATTACTACCACATCCCAAAGTTACCTAAGAGTTGGACACTATGTCCACCCCTTGACAGATGACAGAACTGAGGCTTAGGGCATTGAACTTACTCAAGGCCAAGGAACTGGTAATTGGCAAAGCTAGATCTTGAAGTACAGTTTTTTTACCACAATATCCATGCCTTGCCCTTGCCCATGACATCATAATGCTTCCCTTTCTAGAGTGCATGCATTCCATCCTACATTGAGTCAAAAGGAAATATGACTTCTAGGATCTATGATCCTGTTCTGGGGCCGGTCCTTGACATTTCTCTATATCACAAAGTATTACAAAGGAATCTGAGAGAGCTAACAGTATGAGAAATGTCCCTCACCATCCCCCCATTTCTACCCAGAAAAAAGAGAAGACTTCTAAAAAAATGAAAATGAAATTTCTGAGTAACTTTGATAACCCACCAATTTGAAGCAAAGTAAGAGTTACAGGGCCTGTTAAAAAAACAAAACAAAATAAAACAAAACAAAACAAAAAAAACAACCCCAAACCAAAAACTCTAGTGGGTGCTAAGTCATTTGCACACCAGCACACCATTTGATAACCTGTGGCAGGAATGAAAGTAGAGCGTTTTGCCAGGAACAGACCAGAGCAGAAGAGAACAGTAGGCACATGCATATCTTATGCTTTAAGCCAGAAGCACTGAATTGATGAGTGCTCAGAGGTCTTTTAAAAGCTGGAACAAGAATCTGGACCTGGTAGTCTTCAGAGGACACTGCAGAGAACTAAGCCCTAATGGCATCAAATCAAGGGATCCCACCTCCCCAAAGAGGTGTAATATATCCCAGAAGAGACACCCACAGTACCAGATGTATCTCTCTGGGCATGTACTTAAATATCGTCATTCTTAAGGCATCAGCATTATAGCCTAAAGAGTCTTCATTACAAAAGACGGTAAGTACACACTTCTGTGAGACTCAAGAACTGGTTGCCTGCAGCCGGCCATACTGAGAGGTAGGAGTCCATGCAGCACGGGGTGTTTGATGAGTAACTCAGCAGCAAACTGAACCTCATGGCCAGAGCCTGCTGGTGTGCACGCCCCGTCGTACAGAGAGACAGATGGAGGTGATGAGCTGGGGATGGCTTCCAGTGCAGGTGGGGTGCGGGAAAGGTGGCTTGTTAATAACACTGCTGCTCCAAGCAACTTCTTGTCAGCAGTCAAAGTTTCAGGATCATGGACTTGCGCCTTCTTGAAAATTGCTGCAGGACTGACATAATTCCTACTGTAATTCCTGGTGTAGTTCCAATAAAAAATAAGAAAAGTCATAACACTCCAAAGGGCTGTGGCAACACCGGTGGTGTGAAGTGACTGACATCTGATGAAATTTTACTAGCCTTGCAGTATCCCTCCTGTTCAAGAACGAGATTTTTAGAGTTGATATTCACATTAGCCATGCCTTTTTTTTCCTTTTGTTTTCCTTAAAAGCAAAAATTGACCCCAAGGCACTCTCTTCTTGGAGATCTTTTTGTAAAAAGAGTTCTAGTGCATGCCACGAAGAAATTTTTGGTGGGAGAACAACCAAGCATGTGGCTTATTATGGGAGGAGGAGTTGGTTTTCAGACAAGATATTGGGCCAGAGTACTGAAATGTCTGCACAGGGATAGGTGATCTTTATTAAAAATATGATTAATGCAAAACCAAATAGGAAGATTAATTTGAGCATTGTTGGAATTTGACAATGTAATTACACACTAGCTTTTTTCCCTCATGCTGTCACAGATTATACTCTTACAAAATGATGATATTCTTTTCTTTTCAAAAAATGAAAATCATAATAAACATTCTAAGTGCCTTGCTAGAACAAGCAATAATGACTAAATGGCTTACTAAGACATTTCTTATCGCACAAGTTCAGAATTGACAATGAATGTGACAATAATTTGCAAGTGTTTTATTGATCCTACAAAATGGACAAAGCTTAGAGTTTCCAGAATCATTCAAAATGGAGCTACCTCTTGTCAAAAATTAGATGCCGGTACTCATGCATTGATAAATTGTTAAATGTATTCCATAGTTTCCCTCTTTCTGCCCCCTGCTTCCCTCTTACTACTGTCATGAACTCTCACAAATGGATAGTGTCCGCAGAGCTGTGGATAGCGGTCCATTTATATCCCCGGAGAAATAGGAAAGCTTTAGTTTTACAATGCTTGAGACTCCATGAAAACAACGATAAACCCTTGTATTTTTGGTGGAAGGTTCATATAGGTCAGCCACACACTGGCTTATAAATGTGTTGTTCTAACCAAATGAAATTTATGTCCATTACCATCATGCTGTTAAAAACAAAACAAAACAAAACATGGTTGAGTAGAGGGTATACATCATATAAATCCAAAAATCACCAAGAAAAATGCTGTCAATTTATTTAGGTAATTGAATACGGCCTAAACCATGGGATGAAATTAAAAGCCGCAATACACACATCGTATTTGCACTTACCTGATGACCACTTTAGCCCAGAAAAATGTTAGCTTCAGTAGACCCAGTGGAATACAGGTGCTGCGAAAGCCGGCAAAGATGGACATCTACTGGATTTGGTTGCTGTAAGCGTATCTCATTTCCTACCTGCTTTGTCCTCTATTAAAATCAATGAACATTGATCCTAGATGGGTTCTAGATTCTGAGTTCCGGTCCCTCTCTACTGCATGATCCATGTATGACCTTGAGTGTGTTTTTAAGCTCTAGGAGTTTCAGTAATCTTGTGAAATAGTCTTGGGATCATTGGAAGGGTGAAGTAAGATAATGGATAGTATATATCTTCTATATCTGAAAAGTGCAATGTATATACAGGTTGCTTATTATTACTATTAATATCAAGATTTAGGGTTAAGGCATTTGCTTTAGAAGAGGCAATTATGTGCATACATTTACATGATAATAGTAGCACTTTATTCTGTTGGTATCAATGGGGGTTCATTAGAATCTATAGGAATGGTTAAATTTGATTCCACTAATGTTGGCTGAACATTTCCTAAGTAATTATAGGCATTACAGTGGACACGTTAACATATAGATGGCACTTAATCCCATGCTAGTATCATTATCCCCATTTTACAGATTAAAATACCAAGATGCTGAGAGTCTTAGTGTTTGCTTAACTAGAAGATTTTAACATAAATGTCTACAGCTAGAGGCACCACCAGAAAGAAGCAAAAATTATCCCAGATTGCCTAAGGTCGGGTTACATGGTCTGACAAACACCAGAGTCTTAAAGTGATAACGGGACTACATATTTTAAAATTATTTTTTTCCTGCTTTAACTATAGGACATAAGAGAGAAACATTGCTTCCATCCTTGGCTCTCTTTAAAAACTAGTGCTGGTACACAAAGCCACCTACTATGAACTACTTAGGCTCACTAGAGGGGGAAAAAAACAAACAAAACCCTACAGACTTGTAGTCACACCCCATGCTAGGTATTTGTTGAGAGTGGCCGCTGCTGATCCGTGGGGTCTATATGGTGTGCTTCGGCATCGCAGGGTTAGCGATCAAAAGTTAAAAAAAAAAAAATTAAGTAAACATAACCTACTAGGGCATTTTATCAAGCTGTAAGACAAATAGACTTCTTTTTTAAAAGAAAAAAAATTGTTGACATATTTTTCTCTTTCACTTAATCTTTGATTGCCTTTCAGGTGGTGGGGGAAGGGTTGAAGTTGGAAGTGAGAGCAAAGTGATGAAGGGAAGCAGCCGGAGTCTGTCTCTCAAATACTCCTGCTCCTCTGCTCCCTGCTGCCAGCCCTGCCACTCCAGACTCCTCGGGGCTGAGCCAGTGTTCTGTAGAGCCGGGAAGGGAGAAGCAGCGGAGGGAGATGAAAAGAGAGAGAAGGAAGAAACCGATGTCATGGGTGGGGGAAAAGGGGGGGGGGGCAGCAAAACCTTGTTGTAACAGAATTTTCCATGTACTCTAAAAAATCCCTGACTTCATCATGTTTCAGTTTAATGCCGATTTCTTTTTCTGTATGTATGTATTTACCCATCTCTCTAAGTTTGCTATCTATCTATTTAACTGACTACATATTTATAAATTATAAGTAAGTGAATTCTCATTAAGAGCATTTGGGCGTATAATGTTTATTCACATTAAAATATTTTATCCCAAACTAGTTGGGATCGAGAGGCACACACGCTGACATACACTCGAGATGGTAAATGAAATCAGATAAATCTATTTATAAATAGATATCTATCTGCTGAAATCTGCAGTGTTGCCACTTCACCCAATAAACACAGATGATCTATTTTGCTTCCGGATTTTTCGGTTAGCTGAAAGATGACTAAAATAATGTGCTGCTAGGAAGTAGCCCGTTAGGTCTTTGCCCTTCGGACACCGGAGAATAGGAGACAAACAAGTAGGTGAAGGAGAATCGCGCTCTCGTTTGGGCACAGGATGCTCATTCCCAGTTAATCTGCAAGACTCTTTTCTGGGATAAATCATCCGACAGGAGTCTTCACTCTGGAAGGAGAGCCAGCAGGTAATACACACAGTCAGTAAGCTGCCAGCTTGTTGACAGCCAATGCGGTAGATTTCACACTCTATGGGGATGTCAGCTTCCAGAGAGTTCAAACAGAAGCCCTCGTGAAGGCAGACTCCAAGATAGTAATTTTGTCTGTCAGGAAGGCTATGCCAGACGGATTTAGCAGTGGCCCGACATGTCCAGACTTTAAAGAAGATTTTGAAAGGACAAGAAAATCACTCAGGATTCCTTTTCCAGCCATTCCCAGCAATTCCCATCCCTCACAAACCATAGCCTTAAAATCAGGGTCTTAGCAGGAGAACAAAGAGTCCCAAGAAGAGAAATTTCCATGTGATAGGGGCAGCCTTTCTACCTGGAGCTTTCCTCGCTTCAAGTTAGCTGTCTTCATTTTGATGCAGAACCCCTCTGCTCCTCGTCATGTGGCAAGCCAACCCACGCTCACCAAAGCTCATGACACATTCCACTGTGGATTTTTTTTTAAATAATGCATAGATTTCTAGAAACTGCTTTTCTCTAAGGGCTAACAATGGACAAGTCTTCTGAATGAGAAGAAAATTGAGATTTGCCCTGTACAAAAACCTATTTTTGCTCCACAAATATACAAAATATTCTTACTTTCTCTCAGTGCTTGATTTTATCAGACAGACAGACAGACAGACACACAGGAGGTACTTAAAGTGTTTAATTATAAAAAATAGTTATTAATCAAAATGTGGTAAAGAACCTCACTTGCCTAGAGTTATTAGAGACTTGAAATTTTTACCATGATTAGCAAATAATACCTCTATAAACAGCATTAAATTGGATTTTTCCTCCTCATAAAGAGATATTGTCATGTGGATGGAGACTTAGTGATTATCCCAGACTTCTTATGTAGAGTATCAGCCTCAATCAAATCTATCAAGTTCTGTGAACATGATCCATCTACTTGAACATGGAGATCATTTTCCAATACAGAAACTCCTATCTAATGCCTGCAGCTCTCATAAGGCATTGCCAATATGTCTACAAAGATTTTTTTTCTGTTTCAGTTAGATAGAAAAATAAATATATAGAAGATAGGTGATAGATGGAGAGTGCTATACATACAGATATAAGTAGATACAGTGATGAATAGTCCTCACGTTTTACGTCCATGTGACATCAGTGTATAAAGATCCTATGCCTGGAACCAGCAAGACTGTTCTTAACTCACCCCTGAATACCCCCAGTACCCCATCCTCATCTTTGAACGATCCACCTCAACAATATCATATATTTTCATTCTAATCTGGCCTTGTTTAGAATCTGGACCCCCTAGAAGATAATATGCTTTTTTTTTTTTAGGGGGCTGGAGGAAGATATGGCAAAAATATGTTGTGCCAGAAATTCCTTCTGTTGGCCCAATTTCTAGTCAGAGGTACTCTACTCTGGGTCCCGTCTGAACCAACTCCTTAAATGTTCTATATGCTGAGTGCTATCTTTGCATTTACTCAGTATCAATATTTGATTCATGTATCTGTTTTTAATGATTGTTTCATTGTTCTTTGGTTGTATGGAGTCAGTCTTACCTTGTAAACTCTGACAGGTGAGAGAATATGTTGGTCTAACCCTATCTTCACCCATCCCATCTTTTGGTTTTGTATTTAAGGAATGAGTACTTAATAAATACTGTTATTTACGAGTTTAATAAAATACCTTACTAGCATTTTGGAGCCCATCATATTCTTCTACCTTAGATAAGTGCCAATACTGTGAACTCTGTGTATTTTTAATTGATTATTTTTTCCTGTTGCGAATAGCAACCTAAATCCTTCCATAAATAAAATGCTTAGCAAAATGCCTGCTAATAGCAAAGGCCCAATATATGTTGGTTAGGCTTTTGAGACAGAATCCAGAGTGGTAAGTTCATGGGTTTCAGGTTCTGTCTTTCCTACATTGAAAACCTCACTATATAATTCTTTGCCGTTTGAGCTTAGACAAGTCACTTAATCTGTCTACAGTTAATATTACGTTCTTCTTAGCCTTTGCCATGAACTAATACATGTGAAGCACTTAGTACAGCTTGTCAGGTGACACAAACTTTAAAAAAAATACCATCTTTATTTAAAAAAAATACTATCTTCCAAGAGCTTTAGTCAGATCATCTGACATTGAATCTCCCTTTGGAGACATCTGGAATCTTTTCCTTTTTCTGTTACAACCTAGACTCTTTGGTCTCCTTCTGCCTCTGGGTCCATCCTTTCTTAGTGTTCTGCATACAATTTTTTTTCTCCCTTGGGTCTTTAAATGCAGTCATGCTCTAAGTTTCTGACTTCAGAACATTTTTCCTTTCACAATATGTTCTAGACTTGAGACCATTGACTCTCAAAGGTTGTATTTCTATCTTGTCACTTCTGTACATGACCTTGCTTCATGAATCTCAGAGTTGAAAAGAAGCCATGGGGCCAGTGTGCCTTTATCTTCCTACCACCAAATCTCTCAGCCCGGCCGCATCAGCCCTGTCCTCACTGTGCCACCTCTCTACAACATAGATGTGTACCTTTCTCACAAAAACAAAGACCAATCCTTCCACTTTTAGTTCAGATCTCCTCAGTTCCAGCCCTCTCAGGGACTTTGTTCCATCTGTTTCCATTCTTTTCCTACATAACCTCTCCCTTTCTGCTAAACTCTTCCCCTAAGCATTCAAATATGTTTAATAGTTCCTGTATTTAAAACCAAATGCAACAATTATAAGCCTTGCCTTTTCCTCACATGTCCTTCCAACTCCTGCTTCCATGACATTTTTCTCCTAGTGACATTTTCTTTTCTGTACAGTCAAGCTCTGGAGAGCATTGCCTATCTGCACATGTCCCCCACTTCCTTGTCTCCAGTTTACTCTTCAACTCAGTCTGATCTGAGCAGGTGCCACTGTATCAGAACTATTTTCATTAAGGTCACCTCTGATGTTATATCCAGTGGGTATTGTTCTACACTTGTCTTTCTTGACTTACTAGAAACATAAAATACCTGTCTACATGGCTAGTCTTCCATGACACCAGACTCTCTTGAATTACGTCATACTCTTCTACATAATTCTAAGTCCACTTTGAACAGTGAAACCTTGCCATCTACCCTAGCCCTAAATGTCGATGTTCCTCAAGTCTTGGTTCATATATCCTGTCTCTTCCCATTCTTCCTCTTGTCAGCACAATATGACTAATTGGCATGGCTTTAAACACCTACTGCATGCTATGTATTTGCAAATGTGTATCTCCATTATTGCCCACACCCTGTGTTCTGAGCTCCGGAAACCTGATAAGCTACATACCTATTATTTCCAATGGGAATTAATACAGGCACCTTAAACTTTTATTTTCAAAAACTGAGCTGTAACTATTCTTAAATGTTGCCAGTGTGGGACAATAATATTTCCATCTACTTAGTTGAGATTGGAAAACACCTACTCAATTGTTCTTTAAGGAGGCCTAGAAGTCATCTTTCATATCTCTTTCTCACTTCCCATCTATGATTCATCATCATATCTTTCAACTCTGCCTCTTCTCTTTTTCTCCACTGCCACCATGGTGATTGAATCCCTACCATTTCACTGGTATTATTAATATAACCTCCTAATTAAACTATGTCCTTTTTTAACCCTGACTATCTATCCTACTTCCTAGGAGCCACAATAAAATGCAGGTCTCACCATGCTTCTTCCCTGCTTAAAATTCATCTATAATTTGCCACTGACTTAAAATAAATTCTGAGATCCTTAACATGGCCTAAAATATCTTATATTATCTGGTTTCTGATTCTCTTTACAAATTTCTCTTAGAATTTGTCCCTTTCTGATTCTCTGAACTTCAGCCCTCTCATCTTTGCTGAGTTCCATGAGTACTCACAGCTCTCTCTGACCACAGTGCTTCCACACATGCTGTTCCCTCTGCCTGAATACCCAACATACTTAATTTAGGTAATATCTCCTTATTCTTCTGGTTTCTGCTTAAATTAAACATCTTCAAAAAAGACTTTTCAATTTCCCACAATTAAAGTTAGATCTCTATTACAAGGCCCAGTTTTACTATTCACTTTTCTTCATGGTACCAATAACCATTTAAATTACCTATCAATTCACGTGACAATGTCTATACTCCATGGTGAGCTCCATGAAGGTAGAGACCATGTTTACTTATTCACACTGTATCTTAAATACAGAATTGAGCAGATAATGGGTACTCAATACATTTCAATTGAGTGACGGCCAACTTCTATAACTTTTATCCAGCCTCGATCCTTCTCCTGGGCCTCAGACTTCTGTTTCTGAATGCCTAGTCGATGCACCCACAGCAATGAACCACAGGCACCTTACGCTGAGCATCTTAGCAACCAAACATTTTGTCACCCCCTCCCAAACTGCACCCCCATGCCCCTTGCAGCCCTTATCTTTGTTACTGGCACTTCACCACCTTCCTCCATTTTAAGACCTTGTGGTTGTTTTCATCTCCTCTCTTTCTTTCACTCCTAATGTCCGGCTGATTGCCCAAATTAGTTACTTCTTCCTCTATAGTTTTTCTTAAATTTATCCTTCTAGTTTTATTTTCACCATTAACTTCCTGTTCAGGCCGTCATCATCATTCTCCTGGGCCCACTGAATGGTCTTCCTACCTCCAACATTTCTCTTACTCACTGCATCCTCTATATTGGATATTGAGAGAGAGAGCATAGCCATTAGAAGCATGGACTCTGACACCATTAAGTCTGGACAAAAACCTAGCTTTATTCCTTCCTAGCTATATGACAATTATCAAATTGCTGAAGCTCCTTAGGCCTCATTGCAAAAGAAGGATGATAATGGTAACCACATATGGAACTATGGTGAGAGTTAAGTGAGTTAATATACATTATACATATGGAACAGTGCTTGGTACATGTTAAGCCCTCAATAAATGTTAGCTACTGTTTTTATATTGTTAACCTTAATCTTCTAAAAATCCAGACTAAATCACATCACTTCCCATTGCAAAAAAAAAAAAAAAAAATCACTGAGACTACTATTTAAAATTCTCAACAATCTATCTGGACTCAACCTATTTTTATCACTACCCAGTTCAATCTTCCTCAACTCCTAAACCCCAAACCTAACAGATTAATTTAGTTTTCCCAATTACAGCATGCACTTTCATGCTACCATGCCTTTGATTATGCTGTCCTTTCAACTTGGAATGCCTATGCCACATCTCAAATACTTTTGTGAATTCAAAGCCAAGATTATTTTCCTGAGTTCATCCTTGAGTCTCTGAGTCAGAGTTAATTACTCTTTCATGTGTCTCCCCCAGCACTTGTGCCTCTATTTAGCACTTTACCTTTCCATACATTATAGTAATTGCATACATTTTTGCTTCCTTGCCCTATTCACTTACTCACCTCCCCCAAAGATGCAATTAGCTTGAAAGATCCATGACCATAACAACCAAGTCTTAACTACTTTTGTATTTCACACAATATCTAGCACTGGTTGTCAGGCAAACTGACCCACCCATAGCAGACACTTAGCAGTTATTTGTTTCCTCTCATTGGAAAAGAATGGAGTACTTTAAGGTTTTGATGAAAATAAGACATTTTTCCTTTTCAGAAACACTACCTAAATGGCGTGATAGAACAGCATTTATTATTGATATTATTGAAAACTACTTAATCATACTTTGTATAAGTGACCAAAAACCCCATTATTTTAAACCCTAGGTTTGTATAAATTATTATTTTCTATTTTTAAAAAATTATCTTCCTTTATGAATATTTAGGAACGATTTCCCTATAATAAAAACCAGGAAGGTGGGGCACCTGGGTGGCTCAGTTGGTTAAGTGTCTGACTCTTGGTTTTGGCTCAGGTCATGATCTCAGGATTGTAGAATCCAGCCCCAAGTGGGGCTCTGTGCTCAGCGGGAAGTCTGCTGGGGATTCTCTCCCTCTCCCTGTGCCCCCCCACCCCCTTGCACACTCTCTAAATAAATAAGTAAATTTTAAAAATCTTTTAAAAAAAACCCAGGAATGTGATAACAATCATTTCAGTATTTTATGTATTAAAAGTTGACAAATAAAGCAATCTGAAAGCCCTTTTTTCCAAAATAAAAAAGATTACTTTGTTTACTTCCCTACATAATCATTCTGCTCACCAAATTTTAGAACAGTGATGGATTTGAGTTTCTCTTTTTACAGTCAAATTATTAACCTGAGGAGAGGCAACATCTTCAGGGGATAGTAATGGAATCCTGAACAAAAACTTGAAATTGCCTAGAGACGTAGAGTCACTTGACTGAAAGTTTTGATTTCCCTTCCAAACTGCAATCTGGCCTCTTTATGGAACATGATTCTTTGTCTTTTTGGCAGCCTCTTTGGCCAAACTTAGATCTAAGCATCCAGCTCTCCTTTAAAACAGTTCCACAAGTCCAGGAAAGAAAATTGTGCTGACCAGTACACCTAATTCCAAGACCTAGGATGCTTGATTTTTAGGCCTGATATCAGTCTAGTCAGGGTATCTCATGGCGGGGATCTCATCTCATTATTTTTTCAATTCATATTGGATTCCCTGTTAAGCTATTTTCGGTCACACACATTGACCTAGATTCTCCCACAGTGTAAGCTACTCCCCAGGAGTATGCTAGGTGCTTGAGGAAACGGCATTAACACTTTCACGTATGATATGATAACCGGTTTTCTGGTGGCTGAAAAGAGCTACCTCCCAGGATATTAAATGATACCTTCATACGCTGAAGAGGATTGACACAACTCCTCTAGGTCGCTGCTGTACAAACCAGTGGAAACCCAGACACGAGGAGAACCTGGCTCACTAAATAGAAGGAAAGTAAACATTTAGATAATAGATTTTTTAAAATCTTCTAATGGAAATTATACTGCACAATTATCAGTTATATCTTTATTACCTAAAACCAAGGACAGCATGACATCCAAGTCCTCTTTTGAGGATCTTAAATGATAACTTCCCTTTGAAGTCTTCTTTTCCCAGTCTCTTCCCCTCATTGAACTCCAGGGGCTTCTGAGATCCCTTACAGGTGGTGCTCTACTTTCTCCCAATTGAGCCATAAAAGATAGATGTCTTCATCTTTTTGACTACAACATTGGTAGTAGAGAAGTTTAACTGAGACTAGCTTCGGCAAGAGTAGCCAGTTGTTGGCTTTTATACTGAAAACATCCAGGGCTAGATCCTTGAAGAGCAGATGCACAAAACCAAATGGTACCGCTCAGTTCACTCAATCCCCCATGTTTCTCTCTTTCTCCTATCTCTCCACCACTCCGGTTTCCTTCTGCATTTGGCTTCATTCTCTGGTGGGTTCTTTCTTCATCGTAGTGGCCCTTGGAGAGCCTGGTATACCAACTTAGCAAATCAGCAGCAAAATAATGTTTCAGTAAAAGTCCCAGCGATGAATCCCAGTGGACTGGCTTGGGTCTTTTTACCTTCAGTGCATTCAAGTGCACCCATTGAGTGCCTCTTCAACACTGGGTAGATCGAAAAAGAGTAAACCACAGTGGTTAGAAACATGCAGTCGGGAGCCACCATGCCCAGTAATAGACTGACTCTACCCCCTCCTGACTGTGAGACCACTGGCCATCCCAGAATGAATCAAAGTGGCCAGAAGGTCCTAGAACCTGGCCTGTATTCTGTCCCCACCCCCTGTGCAGGCATTGGGAGGATATCCCAGTTGGTTTGAGATCAGTGAAGGAAAAAATCAAGAAGCTGTTAGAAGAAAATTAAGCAGGCATAAACTACAGCTGTCTATTAAACTCTTATGTGAAAAATAACTACCATGTATCTTACAGGATAAATACAAGACGAAGGCTAACATCGCAGGTACCCACATCATAGCTTTCTTACACTGCACTCTTGTTGTTTGTTTTTTAAGTGTGTTTCCCTAAGTAAACCCTGAGCCTCTCAAGGTCAGGGCTATTCCTAGCGAGGCAAGGACTTTGTTGTGTGTGCATCTAGCAACTGTTGGCTAGATAAGGGGAAAACTGCAACTTGAAGCAAAATACTTTCAACAATACATTTGCAAATACATTGGCACATTTCATTTTCCTCCCAAGAAAATACATGGCTATAGTTTCTTGGAAGGAGACTAAACGATTCAGTAGGATTTAATGACCTCCCTATCGTTTAAAAAAGAACCGATTGATACCACTATCAATTTGGAGGTTTACTGCCCATTATAGTACTTGAAAAAATACTGGTCAGGGAACTATGGAGATGAATGACAACTTGAATTAAGCGAAGGTTGTTGATGGTTCAAATTTACTACCATCAAAAAGGTAAAAAGCTGTTTACTTGCTTCTTTGAAATAGGCCAGGGGGTTAAACTCCGTCCCTAAGCTAAAATCTGTTCCCTCTTCATTAGGATCTCTTCTAGGCGGGAACAGACGTGTACACAGAGGTCCGCAGCTAGACTCGCACTCTCAGTGTTTGTGGCATCCAATTTTTATGACTCCAAAATAAATTCACTGTCCAGGATTATCAATTTATCTCACAGCTTAACTTCTTTTTAAAAATGACCAAACAGAAGCTTCAATAAATATCTGGCTTGGAAACGGGCAGGACAGGAGCAAAATGCTCTCTCATGGTGGTGTAGAAACCCTTCCGAGCCTTGAAGAGGTTATTTGCTAAATGTCTAAAAGAGTTAATGATCTTCCAAAAGGGAATAAAGATCAAACCTAGTGTCCTCCGAGCAGCACTAATGGCCCGGCGCACTAAATCTTCTACTCCTCTGTAAGTGATTTCAGTGTCTTTCTTTCCCTATTGAAAGCAAAATCCTACCCCTTTATAAGGGACAAAGGATGAAACTACTTTTAGATTGCATTAAAACCAGATGCTGCCCAGGAAATTCAGCGTTAGCAGGCAGTAAATTACACTTTTAATCTGCGTGTTGTTTCTGGGTGTTACCACAAACATATTACAGTATGTGGTACCACTTAGGGGCTGGGTAACCCATCCGCGCCGTTTGGAAAACATGTGTTGTGTCAACGATGGACTTCGGTGTGAACACAATCCCCACCCCCACCCCCAAGCCGGTTTAGATCCGAACACGTCATTTTGTAAGTATGACTAATAAGAACTTCAGTGCAAATTCATTTAGATTCCACCCCACCCTGCATTTTGGGAGGCAAAATTAAAGAGATTTTTTTTTTTTTTTAGCCTAACCCCCACTGCCCATTAAAGTTGTGTATATAAATAAGCCAGGTTATCTTTTTCCTTGGGAGAAATGCTGTTTTATCTAACGGTCGCTTTCCTAGGAGCTCAATACTCCACCACTCTAAATTAGGACACTTTATCTTAAGGCTTCATAATCTTACGAGACTATAATTGGAAAGTTTATAAAAAAAAAAATCCTGCTTTGTAAGCTTGGCAGCTGAGATAGAAGGAGGGGATGAGAAGGGCTACAACAGAATTACACCATCACTGCTAGCCTGACTCCGCTTGACAGAGCCGTTTAATATTTTGACAAGACAAAATATAAAGCAGCATTTTATTCTGTAGAGACTTCACTAGACACAAGCATGGAAGTGCTTGTGATCAATAAAGTTTGTGGTGGAGAGTGATTTATTTACAGCAGGGTATTATGTAGAGAAAGAGCTGTGATATTTCCACAGGCTTTGACGGCATAATGGGCCCCTCTCAATCCTTACACGGAAGGGTTAGATTGTCATGGTTGCTCAGGCAGTATTCAAAACGTTATCTGATCAGCCTTAAAGACTTCAGAACGAGACAGATGATTAGTTACCCTAAACGATCCTCATCATGCAGAAATTGATGATTTAATATAGTCAATGACAGACGATTCCATTTGTACTAGATAAAGTGTCTGTGGTTTGTATCAATCATAATAGAGTTATTATTGAGCATAAAAGAAAAGCATGTTTAATATCATTAATTCCAGATATGTCGCTTTCCACATCTGGCATTCATCCATAGACCAGAACCACTCCAGGCTATCATTTCTGCCTCTGTGCTGGCGACTCCAGTGTTTTTTGTAATTTCAAAATGTTTTTCAGCACCTCCAGCTAGGCGCAATAACAGTTTACAGATTACCGATGTCATCGCATTTTGACAAACTTCTCAATCTGATGTGACCTTCATCTTTAGCCATCTGCTTGCCTTTGTTTCCGCTCTTTTTTGATAAACCTCCCCAGCTTAAAGCTGTAGTAGTTGTTCCATAGACTGTACTTTTAGGTCAACATCTCACCTGTGTAAATCCAGAAACACAGACTGCAGAGTAAAGATGGTGACCTGGGTTCAGGTCCCTGGGTGCCTGACCCTCCCTCACCCCCTTAGTTATATTTTTCATCATTCACGTCAAATTCATTTTGATTGTACGGAGGGGAGAGCACACAACCAGAAAAAAGGAAGCACAAGTGGGAGTTGGGGTGAGGGAAGAAGGAGAAAAGAATAATCAGACAAACTGAGAAGTTGGAAAAAGTAGGAAAAAAGTAATTTCTGCATTTGCCTTCTCTGCAAACGATCTAACAATGGGAAAGGTGAGTACATAATGAGGGAAGAGACACAAACTTTCTGGGGAACAACAGTATGGTTACCTAAAGTAAATGCTGTGTCTTTTTTTGCTTTATTATTGCTTTTTTTAAGAGGGGGAAGGGGCAGAGGGAGAGGGAGAGAGAGAATCTTAAACAGGCTCCACACCCAGTGTGGAGCCCTATGCAGGGCTCGATCTCACGACCCTGAGATCATGACATGGGTTGAAATCAAGAGTCGGACACTTATCCGACTAAGTATTTTAAATACTCTAATTTCCAAGTCACATGCTGAAACAACAGCAACAAAAAGTCCTGCCTATCTCCAAATATGGCACATCCATTTTTTAGGGAGGAAAAAATCTCTCACAGTAAAAACGAAAAAAGTCTCTCAAGATTTAGATTACTTCTACTCACAAATGCTTATGCGGTACTCAATGTTATGAACAGCAACAACAACCAAACACTGGGAGTTTCTTTTTTCTTTTTGTAATAAGAATTGTTTTAGAGATAAGTTTTCATGTGTTTAATGAGGACTTATTGAGCACCTACTATGTGCAGACTCTGTTAGACACTGGGAATACATCAGTGAACAAAAGAGATAAAAATCTCTGTCCTCACAAAGCTCACATTATAATGTGGGTTACTTATAGAGGTTGTGAGAAGTTAGATGGTTTTAAGGAGAACGTTTTTTACAACTTAAGAACGGGATCAAAATAACCACAGGGAGAATAAATGAAGATTGAGCTCCCTGTCTCCCTTCGGAAGTGCTAGGTGTCAGGCGTCCAGACACTGGGAAGCAGAGAGCATCATCACTCCTAGATGCCTTAGTCCCGCTAAATGCTTATCTACACTAACATACTCGTTTATCACATTTTGTTTGGTGGGATAGACTAAAAAGATAAACACCGCTTCAGAGGCAAAGGGTGAGTTTTCAAGTTTAGCTCTCATTGCTTCATCAGACTGCCTTCTTATCACCGCCTCAACATGACCGGCTTTCTAAGACGAAGTCCAATGTCTTCCCCAAATGTGATCACTCCTTGTTAACTCTAGAGGCAACTGACAAATCAGGGGAGTAAACACAGAGATTTTCAATTATTTTGCTGATCACTGCTGATGACATTTAAGGTACAAATACAAATATTCAGGGGAATAACTTCTCAAAGGAGCCAAAACAGATTTCAGTACCAAAATCTCATGAGGCGCCCACCGTAATAGCAAAGCCCTCGGATTTCTAATGTTCTAGGCCTACCGCAGCATTTCTAAACTATGTGACAATCTCGCTAAACCTCAGGTTTCTTGTTTTCAAAGTAAGAGAGAGTATCTGTCTTGCCTGTTGCACAGGGTTACATTGGGAATGATTTTTTAAAGTATTTTTCCAACAAGGAACACCTGAGGTATGATCTAGTCAAACTCTTCTATTTTGTAAAAGAGAAAATAAAGGCCCAGAAAACTTAAGAGACTTACTCAAGGTCAATCTACTTAATAGCAGAACTGGGATTAGGTCATTGTTCTTAATTTCTTGTCCAGTGATCTTTCTTCTCCAGGAGAATGTAGTAAAAATGCTTTGAAAACTATGACATGCATAAAGAATATGGTATTATAATGAAGGAGCAAAATGATATGATCTTTCTACATCTGAGTTTTCCTATTTCTCAAAAAACGAAAAATAAAAAAAGCATTCCTGCATATCTTACAATGGTTTCTACCAAGAATTAAAAGGAATTGTGCAAGAAACATTAGATTTCTGATAACAATGATTTCACTCTTTGTATAAAATTTTATATGCAGATAAGACTAATGAATGCCCATGACAGTCATCATCGTTATAGATCGTACCAAATTTGACACTTTAGTTCCTAACCTAATAATTTGTTCGACTGTCAGTATCAACATAATATTGGTTGAGCCTTATAAAATAATAAATCATCATTGTGTTTTATTTTATTCCCATGACTGAGGTTAGGTTTTTAATATCTTTTTGATGATCTAATACTCTCAAAGCAGACAGCAGACACCAGTAAACAAATACACTATTATTTGAGAAAGACTTTCTGTTCATTGATGGGTTTAGCCTTGACACTAAAATGTATATAGAGAAAGTGTCAGTCAACTTTTGACATGCAAAATATTTGTGTCAGACTCACACAGAGCAGGTTCAGAAAGCAAGTGACCATAAAGTCACCTAATGCTAAAAATCAAAAGCCTTCTGAATCGGAGTCTAAGAAGAGCACTCTTCGGTTCTATTTCAAACTCATTATTGATTTTACTTTAAACATTAATCAATTCATGTGTCCTCAACATATTTTAAATGGCCATGCCTATTTGTCTGCCCCCAAATCGTTGTGCTGACAATACTATTTAAATGAGATTTTAAACTATATAATTATAGATTCATAATTAGAAGAAAAAAATGGAATCTATATGGTAAAATAGAGGCTGCAGTCCTCTATTTCAGTTCAAAAATCTAAAAGGCTCACTAGTATCCATTATTAACTTGGTCAGCTGGCATAGAAATTTAACTTAGAACTAAAATTATGCAAGAAGTCACTCTGATGTGAAGGGAGGAAAATGTAAAAGGTTTTCTAATCAGTTTTCCACTTCTGAACAGCAATCATTATAAATAGCAAATAATGCTTCAAATAGAAAAATAAAGAATACTGGTTCAGATAACTTTTTTCATTTCTCTTTTAGAAACAGAAATGCTATTCTAAAATGTTTTAAGTTTCTTATCTGCAGTTACAAGCTAGCAGGAAACTTGAAGCTTTAATCTTTAGAAATTTATCTTGGCACATATGATTTTAAAAATCAGGGCTAATTCTCTCATGCACTGTTGGTGGGAATGTAAATTGGAGCAGGCACTCTGGAAAACAGTATGGAAGGTCCTCAAAAAACTGAGAATAGAACTATCATCCAATCCAGTAATTTCACTTCTGGGTATTTACCCGAAGAAAAATGAAAATACTAATCTGAAAAGATATATTCACCCCTATGTTTTTTTGCAGCATTATTCACAATAGTCAATATATGGAAGCTGCCCAAGTGTCCATCAATAGATTAATGGATAAAGAAGATGTGATACATACACACAATGGAATATTACTCAGCCATAAAAAGAATGAGATCTTGTCATCCACGACAACATGGATGGTTCTAAAGGGTATGATGCTGAGTGAAATAAGTCCGACAGAGAAAGACAAATGCCACATGATTTCACTTATATGTGGAGTCTAAAAAACAAAATAAAACAAACAACAGCATAAACAGACTAATAAATAGGGAGAGGGCAGAGGGATGAGTGAAATAGGGGAAGAGAATTAAGAGGTATAAACCTCCAGTCATAAAATAAATAAGTCACAGGGATGAAAAGTACCACACAAGAAATATGCTCAATAAAATTGTAATAATTTTGTAGGGTGACAGATGGTAATTTCGTAATTTGTATAATTGTCGAATCACTATGTTGTATACCTAAAACTGATATATGATATGTCAACTACCCTTCAATTAAAAATTTAAAAATTAATATAAATAAATAAAAATTAGGGTTATTTCTAAAATTTATTACTTTATCAGTAAATGTTTTATAGGTTATCACTTCTTAGAATGCTCCCTATGCTTATTTCTCTCATTTCCGTATCTTCGTTTATGATAGATACACCTTCCCCTGGAATTCCTTTCTTTTTCCTCTTCTCCTATCAAAATACTTCATTTCCTTTGAGTGTCAACTTAAATCTGAATTTGGCCACAAATCTTTCCCTGGATGCTTCAGGCATACTTCTCGTTCATTTTTCTGAATTCCTAGAACAATTACAGTCTGTGCTTACATCATCCAGGAAAATGCATCTGTTCCCTAAAAACATATTTAGTGTTTGGTCTTTGCCAGACACTGTATTAAGCATCCAGGCTACTAAGAAGATAACACATGAGATAGTCTTCTACCTTATCTAGTAAAAGAGGGGAAATGAACCCAGAAGAATTGTTTTTAGGTATTATCTCATTTAATCTGCATGGCATGTCGTAAAATGAAATTATCATCTCAATATCACAGAGGAAGGAACTGAGGCATTAGGAGACTGGATTACTAGCCCGAAGAGTTCAGAGACAGAACCACTTCTTCATCATTCTAGGTTCATACGCATCATCTGCTCAACTACATTGATGCCCTGGATTTCTGAGAGTTGGGGAACTATTTTTTAAACTCTTTTCCATTCTTTGACTTCCTGGGGGGAAAAGAAAGTGTGTAGTCAGTAAAACATTTATTGACTGATTGCAGAGTGGGAGTTTAATTCAAACCTTAACAGAAACCTAAATAGATTTTTTCCACTTATCATATAACATAGTAGGACTGTTTGTCTGTATTGTAAATAATGATATTAAAATCTGTTTAACAGTCTGATTATGAGTCTCATAAGCTGAAGGAAAAATGCTATCGATAAGAAAACTGAAAAAGCAAAACATTAACCAAACCTAGCTTCTTTTTTCTATGATAAAACTACAAAAATATACAACCATAAGATCATTTTGAAACCTGGGAAATTTAAAAAATTCAGATTCGCAGATGTGAATACCTATATACCAAGAGATCAGAATATTCTCAACCTTTCAAGTAATGTGCATTCTAAGTATAACAACAACTTAGAGTATGTATGGGCATTATCTTAAAGAAAACTAGGCAATCACCAAGGGCAAAATTTCTCCTTCAGATCTCTATGAACAATCTGGACTCAAACTTTGTGCTTTCTCTAAATTAAAAAAAGAAATCTCATTTAAGATCATCAAGAGGAGAGTAAATCTAAAATATGGCTCATTAGCCTATAATGATACTTTATGTATATATGTTCACAAACATACTGTTAGTAAGTGGAAAGATCAGATGCCATCTGAATGTTACAATACCATCATAGGATTTCAAAGATAAAATTCCTAAAGGGAGAGCAAAACTGTGGGAAAGGAATCTCTAGCATTACAAATATAGCTATAAAATATTTCTTTAAAACCTATCACATTCATTCCCAGAAATTAAATTTTTATTCCTGTCTGGTGTCTGTATCTGTTAGGATTAAATATTTGAGTTTCATAATGAAAATAGTCCTTACATCTCTAAAATATTAGTTAAAGTAAAAATTAAAACTACAAGTATGTGAAATTGGAAGGATAAAGAGTATATTATTAATTATCTGTATATTAGAAATGTCATTTAGAAAATATTTAATCGCAAATTGCCTTATTTATCTCTGTCACTCAGTGCCCTATGCATCTATTTCTCCTTTGTCAGGATCAACATGCATGTGAAGGCTCTAAATGGCCAGGTGCTGTGGCAGGAAATCATACACATGCCATCCTGGTCTGTCCTCCTAACGTAGATACAGTGACTAAGGGTGAGCTTCCAGGATTTAGGCTGCCGAAATTCAACTTCTGGCTCTATCACTCATTAGCTATGTAACTTAGCATGGTTTACTAAATTCTCTAGACCTCAGATCCCTGATCTTAAAAGAAAGCCAAGTAATTCATGTCTTAGGAGCTTACCATAAATATCAAATGAGATAATGCATATAAAACACTTAGTACAATGCCAAGCATATAAATAATGGTCAAGAAATATTAGCTATTATTACTACTATTATTAGCTAATAAGAGCTTATCAGTCAAACCAACATGCCTTTAAAGTTTAAGCTCTTCAATGCCAAGGTCATGTCATACTTAGCTTCATGTTCTTGATTGGTGAACATGGATTGAATGACAGGTTGAATGTATGAACCAACAAATGTGAATATATTTAAGCAAGGAGATAGACACACACACACACACATTTAAGATATATATGTATATATATAGGCACACATACACAAATACATAAAATTATATATATTCATAACACAAGACCTCTGGCCAAATTATGAATCCATTACATAAATTTGCTCAACCTATCAATTAAGTAAAAATAATAATCAAACTAGATGGATATTTGATTGACTTGACCTACTATTTGATTACATGCATAGGCTCTTTCCTGTGATTCAATATGGTAGAGCCCCACTTATATTTAAATAAAAAGAAACATAAAGTCAATTGGTATAGGAGATGGTGGCATTTAAACCATAAGCAGAGCAAGGATAAGTATATAGAAGCTGAAGAGAGAAGTTAGCAGCATAATCATACACTGTGGGAGTGGGAATATTGGAGAATGTGGCCAAAGCACATTTAGGCAAAAATGTCAAGTGGAGGAGGCAAAGAGAAAGTGTAAATTCAGTTTCCTTCATAAGAATAACATTGGAAAGGTAAACATACTGCCTTGAAAAGATTACACCAAGCATTCCAAAATCAAGCTGAAATAAAGATTGAAGTAGCCAGGTACTTGTCCCTAGAAAGGATCCTGCCACTTTAAGCCTTACTGAAATCATGTTATTCATTAAAGACACACACACAAACACATGCATGCATGCACACACATGTGCACACACACACACACACTCATTTCTTGGTTACCTAAATTAAACATTTTAAACTATTCTTTAAAGCACTAAAACCAAATATTTCAGTGTAAACAAACAACAACAAACATTGACAACAATGACAAATCTAACAACTAATCTTTAACACAACCTCCTTATGTGGAATATTATGAATTAGCAACAGACAAAAGTCTACATTCCTAATTCCAACTCTGGCACAGATCTGATTGTAGTGACTACTATTGCTCGCTTATCGTATTAATTTTTCCAAGGTCAGCCATCCAATGGCCCACCATCACAGATAATTCCACTTCTACGAATTTGTTTCTTGTCACAGTCACATCAAAGGAAAAGAAAAATGAGTTAACAGTCAGCACTTAGGGGTTGTTGAAGTGGCAGAAGGTTCAGTTCCTTTAGAACAATGACTCTGGCTTGACGTTGTGTGATTGTAAGGTAAAATACTGTCTTCCCTGAAAGAGCCTTTGTCTATAGCTGAAAGGAAATAGTGTGTCTATTCCTGAAAGTGAAATATGGATCTGTAATTTTATGAGAAAGCGTATCATTAGTCATCAAATATATTCTGAGTATATTTTTAAAAATTATTTCTGTTCTGTCTTATAAAAAATACTAGGGACTCTGCCCCCTTTAGTTTTCTGTCCCTCTTTCTGTCTCTGTCTTTCTTTCTTTTTGTCTCTCTCTCACAACATGCACACACACACACACACACACACACTCACTCACTCCATACACATGGCAAAAATGGTGCTCTAGTTGGCATTCTGTTTTCCAAACCTTGGTGCTCTTGAATCTGCAATATGTTTGAAAGACAGGTGTTACATTTTTTCACATTGAGTGAGAAGACTGAAGCACCAACAATGTAGTCCTTGAATGTAGCCAATCTACCAGGATTGAAGTACCACTTATCACCATACAATTCCATTAAGATGAATATGTATAGAAAACAGATATACCAAGACACCTAAACAACTATTGTGTAGTCAGTAGGCTGAAGCAGAAGAGGTACAAGATATGTTCCAAGGAGTCACCTAAAAAATAAATCCAGGAGGACATCCTGTTTACCCAGGCCTTCATAGTGTGAGATTTTCGAGTCAACCTGGGTAAAAGGACGAAGAGTGAGTATACCTACAGGAAGGATCTGAAAAGTTACAAAGAAAAATGTCTATATTAACTCCAGGCTTCAAGTTCCATTGTGATCAATCCTACCAGAATTCTGTCCTCAATCACTGCCAATGCCATCGTCTGTGATAAAAGTTAGTAATGCGTGTCATCATATTTGAGCAAATTGTCATTAATCATGATTGGTTTGAGGCAAAACATTAGCACGTGTAACTGCAGAAAAAATTAAAACAAAAACAAAATAAATTAATAATAGGCATAGAAGAATAATTTTTTTCAAATAGTTTGCTCACCAAATGACTAAGAACAGAACTCCTTATTCTTATTTGCAGTGAAACAAGTTGGACTTCTGTCTTTAATCTATCTTCCATCAACTCAAGACAGTGTCATAAACCTGATGGATCCAGAAAGGCTTTACATGGGACCCTTCAGTGGAACTCATAGTCATTCTACTTGAACTGAAGCCACTTCAGTTGTTTCCACTATATCTGTTCCTCCTTTCGTTCCTCTCTCAAAAAATCATTACTTCAACTGGCTGCCCCTCACCATGTGTCTTAAGATGCCCACTCATACCACAAATCATAGACTCCTCCCATCAAACAGGAGAACATATTCTTATTTATGACTTTTCACAAATGCCCAAATACTGTAATTCTACAGATTCTGGGCATTTCTGGCACTGATTTGATTTTACCCACACCGAATTCCCAAAATCATATTGAAAGTTTTCATTCTTGCCTTCCCAAAACCTAGGCTTATGTCTAGCATAATCGGTATATTCAAGATGTGTGTTCAACAAATGAATGGGTAATTCCTACCGTAAAATGCTCTGTGATACATATTTCTGTCTAACTTCAAAAAATGTTTTGTGTTGTATAAACTAGACGAGCTTTCTGTCTGAGTCATCTAATTATACACTGATGCTACTTTTTAAATTACTCAAGTTTAAAATCATCTTAAAAGTGTGTTCACATCTCTGTACTGGTTTACTATGCCCACGTGCTAAGAATTGCCCCCATGTCAGTTCCTCTGTCTTGAATCCTGCTGCTCATAAAGTCCACAATGCCAGCATTTGTCCAAATGGCCTCTGTCAACCAGTCATTATGACATAAGATCTTTTTTTTTTTTTTTGACGTAAGATCTTAATGAGGGACTTGGGTCTTTTGGAATTATGTCTATGGATCACCCAATCTAAAGATGATGTGTTTGTACTAACGTGATATGGTCAGAAGATATATACAGAGGCATGTAGAGAACATTCCAGTAAACCAAAAACAGGTTTGAGGAATCTATGACTAGAAAAGGTGGAAGAAGTTTAAGGCAGATAAGAATATGGCTGACAGTTCGGAGCTATTAATACAAATGTTGTATGGAAAGAAAGTGTTCTATTACCCTGTATTGATGTTTGTTCACAGTGTAGTCTACGGGGCACCAAAAATTAATAAAATGAATATCACTTCATTTTTTTCAACACGTTTACATATTTCACCTCCCTGATGAGCAATTACAAATAGCAGGCCTAAGTAGGAAGCCCTGGTGTGTTTAGACGCACAGAATTGTACAATTAAAAATAAAGATAGTGTCTGTGTGATAGACTCACTTATCCTAATGAATGCATCAGTGACAGTTTTGAGGAGGAGTTATTGTTTCCTAAAACCGTGCTCTCCAACTCTGTCATCAGGAACAACTCTTTCAGACCCTGCAGAAACAGTAGCTCTGCTGCAGGGCTAATGTTAATTGGCTTTTAAATGGCAAGACAGTTTGCAACACACTGAACACAAAAACCCTCTGCTTTGGTAGGATTTCTACTCTGAATCTTTATGGTTCTGGAATAGAGTCTACAGCTTCCCTCTCTTCACCTCTACACACACACACACACACACACACACACACACACAACCTCGCATCCCCTATTTCCATAATCTTTTAAAACCAAAGCCGTAGGTCAGGCTAGTTCAATACCTGCAGAGAGAACTCTGAGTGACATTTAAGTCAACCTTAGAAATAGCCAGTCATCTCCTTGCTTAGAATGAATACCAAAGAATGTCAATTTCACTTATTTTTAAGTAACAATGCAGGCTCTGGAAAGAGAAAAGGTTGATAATGTTTTGTTTTATTGTGTTTTGTTTTTGTTTATTGCTGCTATTGCTGTTTCTGTTTTGGAGATTTTTGTTTTGAATGTTGGTTGTGTGTGACTTATTTGCAAGCTGATTTGGAGGCTGAATCTCCAACACCTAGCACTTTTTCTTGGTTTATGAGTCCTGCTGACCCCTAATAGCACAGAAAGCTCTACATCCTGAGGAGTCAATTTCTTAAAGTGTTGAAGAAATTGACTTTTTATTAATTCTTAATAATTAATTGTTTCCACGTGGTAGTCTTAGCTGCTCAAATGATCTGTCAATTCTTTGAGACTGGGGCAAAATCTCGTTATTCTGTCTCCCCTTTCCATTTGGCATAGATTTGAACATATGTTTAAACCTTAAACACTCATTGAGAATATACTATTATCCAGAAGGAGCTAAGATAGTTACTCGGGGTTGAGAAATGAATGAGATAAGGTTCCTGCCTGCGGGAAGTTTAGTGGGTGAGACAAAGAAGATAATAATTACAATGTGGTATGATAGACTCTACAGCATATTGATAAATAGAGCTCAAACTAGCAGAAAGGGCTGCCTGACAAGAGCTGTGACCCTGTATCAAGGGATGCAACCAGGTCCTTAGGAAGATGCTGGAGCCCTAAGGAACTAGATTCAGTCTCCTTCTTCCCTCTTCTGCCCCACTTTTGCTTGCCAAATGGCTGAACTCAACCAGAAGCTCTCGAGAGCTGTGGTAGTCCATACAGGTCCACCTTCCTGAGCCCTGAGCTCAGGGTACTTAAGGGTGAAAAATGGATCTTGGAGTATAAATGAAAGACATTGAACACCAACATAGACTTGTGGGTGTAAGTTTAGTTTTGTACAGAACAAGTGGCATGTGCTTCTAGAATATTAAGATGGGGATAGAAATCCAAGGTGTAAAGTTCAGGAGGAAGGTTCTGTGTTAAACAAACGGATTTAGACTCTACTAAATTACAAGTAATTGAAACCATGAGAGTATATGAAATAAATAAAGAGAGATTAAAAAAAAAAGAGCCAAAGTTGAGAATCTTGAGCAACTCCAACATTTAAAGTCTGGTTAAGGAAACGGCACATGAATGTTAAAAATGGCAGTATTGAGCAGGTGAGAAGAAAACCAGGGGAACAAATTATTATGATGTACTGGGGAGAAACGGTAAAAATGTTAAATGCAGTGGAGAATTCAGACGAAATAAAAACTGAAAAATGTTCACTCAATTTCACAGTGAGATCATTGGTAATCTCAGTGAAAACAGTTGGAGTAGAGACATGGGAGTACAGCCTACTGCAGTGGAAGAAAACCTAGTGTCTTGGAAATCCATAGAAAACAGAGCCTGAAGCCAATGCTTCCTTGAGAGATGTAACCTCAAGGTAGCGAGAGTGAGGAAAAAAGAATATGAAGCTGAAGAGAGGGACAGCGAAAATAATGGTACCAGATGAGCAGTCTACACATTTTTTAGAAAATCCAGCCAGCTGCTTGTTGTTTGGACAGCCCATGTGGAACCACCCAGAGTGTGGAATAATCCAAGAGAGGGAAAGAGGAAGAGGAATTTATCTGCTGGATCTCCTCCTGTCCCACCCTCCATCTCTCTTCTCCCATTGGTCAAAGCTTACCTTAAGGGACATTAACTCCCCTCACGCCCAAGTTGTGCTGCAGGTCCTTCCAGGGCTGTCACGGCCACACAGCTCTGTGTCTGAGTCCTTAGTAGTGGAAGGAGCCAGAGGCTTCGTGAATCCAGCCGGCTTAGACCTTGGCACTGGAAAAGCTGTGACTCTTTCCTGGGAAAGTGCGATCCGGACCATGCCAGGGCCCAGCCCTTGTCCTGTGGGGAATCCACAATAAACATTAAGGGAGAAGACAGCTGTGTATATGGAATTTCTCCACTGAGCAAGCAGCCAGGCACCTGGGAGGTAGCAGGGGCCAAACAAATCTGGAGAGGTGTGTGAATCAAATGGAATACAGGTGATGAAATCTGATAGGGCAGACAATCCTTCATGAAAAGTGACAGAGAAGGGAAGGGAAGGGAAGGGAAGGGAAGGGAAGGGAAGGGAAGGGAAGGGAAGGGAAGGGAGGGGAGGGGGAGGGGGAGGGGGAGGGGAGGGGAGGGGAGGGGAGGGGAGGGAAAGGAGGACAGGAGAGGAGAGGAGAGGAGTGGGGGGAGGGGGGGAGGGGAGAAGAGGAAGGGTGGGGGAGGGGGAAGGAGCGGGGAGAGGAGAGGAGAAGAGAGAAGAAGAGAAGAGAAGATGGAAAGGTAAAGGGGACTCCCAAGAGAGGAACATGACATGGAGGAAAAGAGACACGCTCAAAAGCCAGATTGCTTGGGTTTAAGTCCCTGCTCAAACTCTCACTACCTGTGTGATCTGAACAATTCATTTGACCTTTCTGTGCCTCAGTGTCCTTATCCATAAAATGAAGAAATAATATTATCTGCCTTACAAGGTTGCTATGACTTATGGCATACAAAACATGTAGAATTGTATCCGGCACATACTGGGTATTATTTTAATGTTTGATAAGGATCGAAGGAGGATTCTTTGGTTTCACAGACACTTGAACATCCTTTCATGCTGGAGAAAATAAAAAAGGGAATTTCAAGGGAAAGAATACGGATATAAGAGAGATAAATAATTATTGATGAAGAAAGCTATCAGAAATGATAGGATTTCTTGATCAGGTAAAGAGATTAACGCATAATAGGCATTTACTGATTTTGTGTTTGCTGATTGATCAAAAATAAGTATTAGACCAAATTAACTTATCGTGCATGGTTTACATAAGCAGTATTTACTAGCCTAAATTGTGAAATGTTATATAATAGTGAAACTCACTATGCCTATATACACAAAGGCCTAAAATAAATATGGTTTAATGAATGAAGAATGGAAGGAACGATTGAATGAAAGCTAACTGCTCTGCCCCTTCAGTTGCTGCCTTTCAGACCCAGCTGCACTATGAGATCTTACGTCTTTTCAACTCTTAAATTAATCCAAAGCAAGGGAAGCAGAATATTCTGTGAGCTTAGACTCACCAGCCACGGGAGTCTGGAATTAATTTTATAGTATCCGATGAGCCTGCACCGAGCACAAGGCACTCGCGTATCTGTCCCATTATAGACAACCTTCTCTTGTTCCCAGTCTGTATGCTGAGGCCTCAGCCTTCAGTTTCCTGTTTAGTGCTCCAGTTTCCTTCCAGAATTAGAGTTCAGCCCTAACCTTCAGTCCATGTAGTTGGGTCTTTGGTTTCCTTCCTATCTTTTGTCAGAGTAGGAAAGGCTGGATTTTGTCCCTTGACCCTATCCAATGGCTTGGCCCCCTCTCCCAATATGACACAACACCAAAACCTAACGCTGCTCTCAATTTGACTGAACATGGCCACTGCCTCGCTTTCCAGCTGCGTAATGGATGACACCAGCCTGCGTCATTTCGGGTTCGCCAGGTTCCTTCGCAAACTGTACTGGAAGGTTGCTTTCCTCTCTCAAAGGGCGGCCCTAGACTTGGATCCCTTCACCCAGCCCATGGTCTTTGTGACTTCCTCGCCTAGCTTCCTGTTCTTCCTCCCTGGCCTATTTTTGCAGTGGAGGTTCCCACATGCCTGATGATCAAGCCCATTGCAGGCTAAGCATGCCCCCTCACAGCGTGATTTTGTGCTTCTCTCAAAGATGTGTGAAAGTGTTACTATGTCAACTCCTTCTTGTATACTTTAATGTAGAAATATGAAGTGCTTATGACCCTAAAAGACACGCAATGCAGAATGATATGTTAGCTTCAATGCACAACATTTTTAATACTTCACAATTCTTCCTTTAATATCAAACTGAACGCCACCAAGTTCTCAAGTTCTTGGGGGACAGACCTCTGATTTCAGAGTCAGTTTAATATACTGGAAAGAGCAAGGGCTTTGTAATCAAACAGCCATGGGTTCAAATCCTACCTGTGAAAACTCCTTTGTGGTACTTTGGCCAAGTTATTCAGCCTCTCTGAGCCTCCATTTCTTTAGCTGTAAAAACAGGGTTGATAATACCTGCCACCGACAGTTGTTTGGGGGATAAATGAGATCACAGATGAAAAGCACTCCGTCCAGTGCCCGGCACTCAGGTAATTCCCTTCCTTTTCTTTCCCTTCTCCTGGTAATGTGAACTAGAGATCAAACAGACTTCAGAATCACTCACAATCAGTTCTATTCCTGAAGACATCCTACAATTTTTATGTGCCACTCTGATATCAGAAATATGACTATCAAAGCTTAATTGTATGAGTTTTTCCCCATGTGAGGCTGAGCAAACTTGAGCAATTTCATAACTTGGAAGCATTTTAAGGCATTTTAAAATAGAAGCTTCTCTATTTACCTATTTTGCAGCCTCTGGTCATTTTGAAGACACGATCAGCCTTATTGTTAGGGGACAGACAGTTTTGCAGCTGTGAATACCAGGCATATATAAAGGAAGGTCCTTTTTAAACCTGAGGGTTTTATATTTACTTCTGCCTGATCGGGTTATATTCAATGAGTTCAACCAAAACCCTAAAACCTGAAAATTTTTTCTTGGGTTCTTCCAAATGATCAGGACTGTCTCCAATTTCTAGCAAAGCATGTACTTTTTGTTTGTTTGTTTGTTTGTTTGTTTGTTTTTGATTTTTTACATGATCACTGAACAAGCAGATGTCTCCTGCACCCAGAAAACTGTGCATGGATCCAAGCTACAGACACCAACGGTTCCAGTGACTGCTTCAGATGTCTCCTTACTCAATCACCTGTCATCACCCAGGCTATCACACTCACGACTCCATCTCTTAGATTGCATATTTGCTTCTGCTCATGTGGAGGACTGGTCCCCAATGCTCTGAAATGCCACCTACTGATAAATGCCATCTACATTCCATCCCCTTGGGATCTGTAGCTATTTGACTCATAGAGCACGGTGTAAATGACACTGGCAGCTTCCACTTCCCACTTCTCTTGGGATCCTTGCCCTTGAAACCCAGCCACCATGCTGTGAGGAAGCCCAAGGTGCCTCATGGAGAGGTAGGCACGAAGAGGAATCAACAGCCAGAATCAACTTGGCAGCCATATAAACAACCATCTTAGGAACAAATCTCTCTCCTCATTTGAGCTGTCCCACCAATCTCTGCTGAGCCCAGCCAAAATTTCAGATTTGCAGGCACGATAAATGATGGCTATTCTTTTAAGCCACTCAGTTTTGGTGTGCTGTGTTAGGCTGGAATAGATAACTGGAACAATTCCCACAGGTAGTACCTTCCACTGAAAGGAGTTTAGGTAACATGTGGATATAATCAATGGGCTATGATCATTTATCTTTAGAAGGGAAATGGCCCCAAATTGCCAACATAGTCTCTATGTCCTTACTGCTTCTCTCTGCCATTACCTTTCAGATTTCCTCTACAATTCTTTCCTTTAATCCTACATTCTCAGTATTGCGATCCTGGTATTTGACTCTACAGAGTCAAACGGAGACTTCATGGAGTTGGCTGCTGGGCTCCACACCTCTCGGTATTTCAACCACAATGATGTGGTCGAATTTATAAATCTTTTTCATTGTGGTTACTGTTTTTTGTGTCTTATGTAAGAAACCATAATCTACTCTGAGGTGAAGAAGTTCCTATACGGTATCCTAAAACCTTTTGTGTTTTACCTTTTACATTTAAGTCTATAATACACACTAAATTCTGAGTATGAGTTCAAGATCAATTTCATGTGTTTTTCAGAACAGATACCCAATTGTTCCATGTCCATCTTACAGTCTTTCTCCACTGTTCTGCAGTGAGTGCCACCATTGTCACAAATCGAAGGTCCATATGAGCATGCACCATTTCTTAATTCTATTCTGTTCTTAGAAGAGTGAAATCCAACAATCTATATAACCCTGCACTAAAGCCACATTGTCTAAATTCCTATGGCTTTACAGTAAATCTTGACATTTAATAAAATATGTACTCCCACCAAGGACCAGCTACATAAGGCCCCAATGAAAAATAAAAATGAGGCCCTCTTGTTAAAAATTCTTGATTAAGAATTTCAAGATGATAATAGCAAAGTATTAAAGTAAGCATAAGACCTTTCTAAGTTCAGGACTCTCTGAGCAACTTTCATGGGTCACATTCCCATGTGGCCAGCACTCCTCCTATCTTAAATGTCAGTGTTCATGAATAAAGTTTTATTGGAACTAAGCTATGATCATTCTTCAATGTATTATGTATGGCTGCAACAGCAGAGTTGCAAGGGATTCGGTGTGCCCACAAACCTAAAATATTTACTATCCGGTCCTAATAGAAAAGTTTGCTAACCCCTGCTTAAGATTTCAAATACAGTTTTAGAGGAATAGGGAAGAATTCACGGAGGAATTAGAAGTTGGGTCGTGCCCTAAATGATGAGCAGAATTAGATATGTTAAAATTAAGGGAAAATATCTCTTAGACATGGAGAAAGCATAATAAATTCCTGGGATCAGGAATATATATTTTGAAATCAGGCCCATGAGAAGAATGACATACTAACATAGAGTATGCACTTTGGAAAATAATGAAAGATAAGACTATAGAACCAGAAAGCATCTAGAAAACTCTGGAAAATAGTGTCTAATTTTTAAAGAACCTTTTCAAGAGCAAGCAGACCACATTTAAGGGTATTTTATCATGAGATATTGGTAAAAGATACCATTTTCGTCTTGAAAGATAAACTGGGACATGGTAAAAACTGAGGTAGAAATGAAATCTTAGTACTCCTATTAGAAATCGCCATTTTGGCTTAGATTATGTTTTCCATTAGTGTTACCTGGCATCTATTATAATATAAATCACCATTTTGGCTCAGATTATGTTTCTCATTAGTGTTACCTGGCATCTAAAATATTCTCATATGTACATTTCTATAGAATGTATCATATGACTATTCCAATTTACATTCATCCATATGAAGCTAGAATAATTACTTACTATTTTCCTTACTTCTGATCATCTGACTCCCCTGCCCCACCACACACACACACACACACACACACACACACACACACACACACAAGTGAAATAGCTACTCACACCCATGAGACTTCTATATGTCTCCTTTTCAGGGCCTTAAGCTATCATTACTTACCTCTCAACTATAGGCAGACAGAAGGACAGTGATTACATCTCTACATTATTGGACAACTTGTCTGTTCTTCTCACAGGGTTTGATGTCCTCTGACACAAGCTAAGGCACTCTATTCCTTTATCACCACACCAGCTCAGTCAGGATGCTATGACTAACCTGCATCAAAGCTGTCCAAAGACCAAACCATAAAATAGGGAAACCTGTATTTGGAACCTCTCAGCCTCCTTATGCGTGCTCTCTCACAGCATAGCAATTAGACTTTTCCCAGCACACATGGTCTAGATCCTCCGTCTGGTAAAATAAATTTATTTTTTACCTTTTCCTCTCCTACATCAACCTCCTCTAAGATGTCTATGACTGATGGCAAATTAATGTGTTAGGGACTGGGGAGAATCTAAATTTCAACAGGGGATTTCTAGAAAAGCAATGACTTAAAAGCAAAAGCAATGACTTTTCTTAGGGAAATTTCACACAATGCAGTTTAAATGATACTTGCAATCAGGGTTCATTCTAGCAGTCTTCAAAAAATAAAAATAAAAATCAGACCATGAAGCAACTATCATCCCCTCTTACCTTTATATAATAACCTACCTAGCAGCCAATGTTCACTGTGTATCTAGAAGTATGGCTCCTGCCCAAGGAATCCTCTAGAGCTTAGGGGCTTTGAGGCTGAGGGGCCCCGGGATCAATCTGCAAGTCACACAATTTAGGCAATTAAGGTAACCCTCTACCTACTGGAATATACTGTTCATTCAAAATGGAATATTTATAGGGTTTGCAGAACACTGTAGGCTCTGTAAAATAATAGATTTCATGCAGTACCCATTTCAACTAAATTCTCTCACAGTTCATAGGAGAAATTCACTTGCTGAAAATCAGTTGCTCAACTTAAGAGTTTAATTATTTATTTGGTTCTGAGCTGCACGAGGAAAGCAGAAAAAGCTCAGCCAAGCAAGCCAGACTCTAAGCCAGTGTGTCTAGGTCTTTGTAGGACCAAAGGCTAGCAAACGACCGGCTGAAATTCATAGCATGGGGCCCTTAAGAAAGACTGAAGATCCTGCTAGTATTTTATCATTAAGTGCTGTCGTCCACGGATTCAGATTTTTGGAATGGGGGGTTCTAGGGGGAAGAGGGAAAAACGTTTTGTTTTATTTTTTTTTTTTTTTACTCTGCTGGATGCTTTAGAAATGTTATGAAGAAGGCAGGACCACAAATGTCACCGTTTTAAAGATGCGGAAGTTGCAGGTCCCAGAAGTTAAGTCAGTGGGCCAAGGACACATGATTAACTCTGCCATTTGCATGTTTCCTGTCTTCTCTTCACTTATTGGAGGGCTGTGTTCACTTCTTTGGGTCTCTGGCTCAGGCTACCGAACAGACATTGCTTTGAAATCCTGCATCTGAGCCGCAGTTGACGGATACCATAAAATCAACTCAAATCTATAAAAGAAAGAAAACTCGTGTATTATGATGTTAGTTATTAATCTAAACAATCAATCTAAGACCTGCCATTCTTATATATGGATCTCAAGCTATAATGTCCATGTCTCAGTTTTAAAAATAATAACCACCATTAAAGTGTCATTGGTAGACTTTATCTTTAATCATCCAAACAACAAATTAGGTATCCCTATTTTACAGATGAGGAAACTGGCCAAATTACCTGCCTGCGCTGGTAAACGGGAGGATGGGAATTTGAACCTAGGTCTCTCTGTCTCCTTTGCCCAGTATTTACCATTGCATCAAACCCTAGGGTGTATTTTTACACCATCTTTATTTCAAAGCCTGTGGAAGTTTAGACGTTAAATACTAGCAGAGATTTACCCCCTGTAGGTGAGTCTAACATTTCTATGTACCTACTCTATGTCATTTTCAGAAGAAATGCATGAGAATGTTTAACTCATTCTGTATATGTAAACATGCAGCCACCTTGTCAAAGAAAGCCGGCAACTTGAGCTTGTCTGGACACGCACCAGCAGTCCAAAGGTCTGCTACCTAAGGATGATTCTGCTGGTTTCCTGGAGATACTTGCTCCTTTATCTTAACTTCTGAATCCTGAGTCCTTTCTGCACTAACCTTAACATGGTGCCTTGATGCTGAAAGGGCCATTTTATCAGAGGTCTTTCTTCCACTGGACCATGTAAGAAGAGATAAAACCCTTCAAATACTATCTATATGTTGATGACTCAAATTTTTACCTCAACTTCTTGCCTTCCCCTGAGTACCAAACTTAAGGATCAACTGCCTGCACAATATCTGCACTTGGACATACCCTAGGCATCTCCACATAATAGAGCCAACACAGAACTCCTGATTCCATGCCAGGCCTCTATCCAAATCCATTCTCAAGCCCTTTACAGTCCTCCATAGTTTAATAAATGGAGAGTAGGGAAGTACCACCCAGTTGCTCAGGTCAAAAATCTAGAAGCCCTTCTTGATGTCTGCCTTTTCTTATCATCCCATATCCAGTCCATCAGCATATCCTATTGAACCTACCATTTCCTACCAACGCTGCTCCTAAAACGAAATTATTGGCCTGAAGGACAGGAATAGCTCTTCATGGGTCTCCCTAGCCTGACCCGAGTCTCCTATAATTTGTTCTCTACAAAGCACTTTTCATTATACATACAATGGAACAGAAATACATAACATGGTCCATGAGGTTCTAAATGATCTTGTCCCCATCTTTTTTTTTGCCCTCATCTGTCTAAACTTTCCACCTTCTTTTGCTCTTGAAAAGCCCAACTGTGTTTCTCTCTCAGGGCCTTTTCTCACGCTATTCCCAGGCTTGAAGCACCTCCCTTCTTAAAGAGGCCTCCTCTGATTACCTCAGGTGAAGCACCCCTCCACCTCGGTCACTCTCTATCACTTTACCCTATTTTACCTCTTTGAAGTCACTTTTCAGTAAATGAATTTAACTTATATTCAGTTATGTGCTCCTTGTCTATCTTAGACAATAAGAATGTATGGTCCCTGAGAGCAGGGGCTTAACTCTTTTGTTCACTGCTAGATATCCTGTGCCTAGAACGGTTCTGGCATATAGTCTCAGCAGATAATGGTTTACTGACTCCAGGACTAGCTGATTCCAGGAAAAGAGATACCAGACTCCAATCCAGAGAAACAACTGGAGAAGGAGCACAAAAACAACAGACTGCTACCTGGCCTGACTTCAAGTAAAGAATGTATGCATCAATATCCTCTGGGATCAAAGGTCAGACTTCTCTCTCACAACTAGAACAAGGGGAGTTACCAGTCAGTGACAGCTCTATGTTCATAGGAATTCCTAAGTAGTATCAGCCCCTGAGAGCCAATTTGTTGAGTTCAGTCATTCAACATCAAAGTCACAGAATTTGATAGAGTTATGCCTCTGCCACCAATGGATGGGAAATAAGTCCTTTCAGAAGTAGTCTTAATTCTGGGCCATAACCAGCCCCACTCATCTCTCATGAGTTCCTAGGATTGCTGCATAGGTCAGCAGCCACTGTTCCTGAATAGCATGTGAGTTTTCCAAATCCTAAAACTTTTGGGTGAGATCTCAGAGATTACCTTAAACAATGCCCTAGAATATGATGTAATTCTTTGGTTTTTCACTGTAGCTTCTGGAATCAGTTACTGCCATTGCATTACATGGCTCCTGAAGACACTCACCTCCCCATCTCTGCTAGAATGCTCCGTGGCTTCCCGGAAGGATCCTAGAGGAGTGCAGTAACCATACTGGCTTCCCTGTTGAGAATCAGGCCCACTGCAAGGGGTAGAAGTCCCATAATAGAATAAACTATTCCATTTGTGCAAAATAAGAGGCAATTTTACCTCTAACCCACCTTCAGACATTATTTTGTTGATTCAATGATTTATGGTTTTCAGTGGAGTGTGTGGGACAGGATCGTTGCAGAAGCAAGCAAGTGTCCAACAGCTGTGTGATCTTGGCCAAGTCATCCAACCTCCTCCATACCTCGGTTATGTCAACAATCATCAACTCTGCTTCATCCTCATAGTGAGACTTACTGCTCGTCCCAGCTTGGTCTAAAAGATGGGCCACATGTGCTCCATAAATACTATTTGATGACGATCATCACCTCCCAGTCATGAGTCTTGGTTTCACTGGTACTATGAAGTTATTAATATTTGGTACCAGATGGCATTTTCAAAATAACTCAGATATAAGTTGCTACTGAAATGCTAATACCTGTTTACTGTATTCTGGAGGACCAATTCATAACACTGTACCTCAGGGACAGCTGAATCACCTAGGGGGAGTAAAGAACCAAAAATTCATGACCTGAAGGTATAAGGGACTAAGCAACTTCATTGTTTTTATTTGTACACAGTAAAGAACAGTAATAATCAGGATTTAGCAATATACATTTTAAAAACACCAGTTCCTGATTATTAATTTTAAAATAAAATATGTCTGGGAAGAAAAAACTACCATAAATGAAAATATTGTAATATAGTGCCACGTGAAGGTTAGTCTTCAGACCACAGCTTCAGCACCTGGGAGCTTGTTAGAGATGCAGATTGGGGGGCCCCAACCAGACCTCCTTAATCAGAATATTTGGGGTTGGCCCAGTAGTTTTGATTCTTTTTTTTTTTAAAGATTTTATTTATTTATTCGACAGAGATAGAGACAGCCAGCTAGAGAGGGAACACAAGCAGGGGGAGTGGGAGAGGAAGAAGCAGGCTCACAGCGGAGGAGCCTGATGTGGGGCTCGATCCCATAACGCTGGGATCACGCCCTGAGCCGAAGGCAGATGCTTAACCGCTGTGCCACCCAGGCGCCCCAGTAGTTTTGATTCTAACAAGTTCTCCAGATGATTCTATGAAGATTAAAATTTGAGAAGCACTGTTAATGCACCAGTATCAGGTCCTTTGGGGGTAAAGCTAGTAATTAATGTGTGTTACAGCATGGTTGGGACCTGTGATGAACTGGAAAACTCATGCCCCATTCAAAGGAAGAAGGGCTAAACTGTGCAGCTTGGCTGATGTTGCTATCTAGGAATGGAATTCATTGTTGTCAACTTTTCCAATGCTTCAAGAAGCCTGTACATCTAAAATTTCAAGTAAAAATTGTGCATTTGGAAATGCTATGAAACATTAAAAATTTTAGGCAAAGCTTAGATAGAACAAAAGCTCTACAGTCAGAATGTGTCTGGGGTATTTGAGAAATAGCCCAGAAGCCAGTTGAGTATTCAGGTGAGACAAATAGGAAATGGAGCAGGGAGAAGTACAAGATTGGAGATAAAGGAGACCAAAAAGTATAAAGCCTTGAAGGCATTGAAAAGATTTGAATTTTTCTCTTAAGGAAATGAGAAGCCATTTGAGAAGTTTGAACAGAGAAATGATATAATCTAATTCATATGTAAAAGGATCAGGCTCATTACTGTTTTTTAGTGGCAAAACCAGCACCAGAACTTGATCTCCAGCATCTCATGCCCAAAATGCTCTATAATACAGTGAATTCATGAAAAATTCAATCAGCCAGGGTTAGATGTAGACCTTAGTATTAGTTCTGGACAGAAACCAGTAATACAATGGGTTCTTGGCAAGAGTCTCTGCAGTCTACAAAAGCAGTGACACTGTTTCAAAGGAGCCAATTTTATTTTTAGACTCCCCTAATCCTTGGGATTAAATCCCAGCCTCCTTTTCTTTTGTCTGTCCATGTGTCCAGTGTTGCTCTAGAATTATGATGGAGGATAAGTCAAACCCATCGGCCACATGATAATGTTCCATTTTTCACTCAACTTCATTTCACCTTTCCAGTATAATATGGTTTCATATTTCCTCTCAAAATTCCTTTTATTTATTTTTATTCCAAGTAAACACTACGGCCAACATGGAGCTTGAACTCAGGACCCTGAGATCAAGAGTCACATGCTCTACTGACTGAGCCAGCCAGGTGCCCATCAAAGTTCCTTTTAAAGTGAGTACTGGGTATTATATAAGACTAATGAATCACCGACCTGTACCCCGGAAATAAATAATATATTGTATATTAATTAATTGAATTTAAATAAATGATAGTTAATTAAAAATAAATAAATAATAAAAATAAAGTGAATGCCAAAATTTAAGGACAATGCCCAGTGAAGTTAGGTCATCACAGAGTAAACCAGAACTATTACCTCCCTTAGGACATTATGCTTCTTGCTTCATCATGCTATTTACTTCCATTGTGTTTGCTGTTACATCAAATTCTTAGGTATTTTTCTCTTCCAACATCCAGGAAGATTCTTCTGACCCAAGTATAGGATTGTACATTTAATCCAGCTGCATTTAATTTTGATAGAGCAATGCTGCTAGCTATAAATTAATTTTGATATGATTGCTGCTGAACATATTTTTTTGTCTTCCTGGTTTTGTGTTATCTACAATTTAAATAAACTTGCCATTTACATATTGGAGTCATTCATTTAGTGTTGAATAGGGATACTTAACAGTTTGGGAAAATCCTCTAATTTCATGGAGTCACACTACCTTTCGGTAACCATGGCAGAATGATAGCCATTAATAATCGACTGTGGTAATTTCCTCTATGGAACTGGTCTCTGGTTTTAAAGTCCTTCTAAACACAGCACCCTTGGGAGCCACCACTCATCAGTGATACATGCCACTTGAGTTGGTGAAGGCTTGGCATCCTAAGCTTAGAACCAAGCCCAGGGACATGCTTCAGATTCACATCTACCATTTGCTGTGGCGCACTATCAAACATACTTTGGGGGCGCCTGGGTGGCTGAGTTAGTTAAGCCTCTGCCTTTGGCTCGGGTCATGATCCTGGGGTCCCACATCGGTCTCCCTGCTCAGCCGGGAGTCTGCTTCCTTCTCTCCCTTCCCCCCACCTCACTCATGCTCTCTCTCTCTCAAATAAGTTTAAAAAAACTTCTTTGTATTGTGTACTGCTGAGTCTTGTCAAGTTCAAGAGCACTAAAAATTCATCTACTTTTAAAGTTTTATGAAATATGAGGAGCCTGGTGACTCAGTGAAGTGTCTGAAGGCAGACACTTATCTCCTTCGCGCTCCCTTAGACGGTCTCGTCACGGAGTTGCCCCACGTTGCATTACAGTGCACGGTTTATGTGTGTGTCTCTCCACGTTGTGAGTCCCCTGAAAACAGGGCTTTTATCTTTCTCACGTTTGTAATCCAAGAGCCTACCTCTGTATCTGATGCTCCAGAGAAGCACGAAATGTATTTACTGAGCGAAATGGATGGATGGCCTCAAGGTAGATAATGGCTGGTGATACAGTGAACGGATTGGAGAAGGAGAAAGCTTGAGGAAACAGCATCATTTTAAAAGTGGCTCAGGTGAGAGTTAATGAAGCTCCATATTTTTTTAATTTTAGCAATCAAACAAGGAAGACATATTTTATGAAACTTTATTTTATTTTTGTAAAGATTTTATTTATTTATTTATTTATTTATTTATTTATTTATTTATTTATTTATTTAAGAGAGAGAGAGGAAGCAGGAGCAGGGGGTGGGGAAGAGAGGGAGAAGCAGCTCCCCACTGACAGGGAACCCGATGTGGGGTGATGGTCCTGGGCTGATCCTGGGATCATGACCTGAGCTGAAATCAAGAGTGTGTCACTTAACCGGCTGAGCCACCCAGGCGCCCCGTACACAGCCTTGCGTCTTTAATCTTTCTGCAGACCAGAACTGCTTTTCCCTTTAAACCACAACCACAAGTTCTTCCTCTTTGAATTCTACTTCAGTTTCTGCGCATTCATATTTTTCCCAACTGCCTTCATTTAGAATTAGGTTCTCCCTCTATCACAGTTCTCTGTACCTCTTTCATATTATTTGTAGCAGCTTTATTGGAGTGTAATTCATATGCCATAAAATTCACCTATTGCAGGTATATACATCTTTGTAAGTGCCTGTATTTTATTCCAACACCACACTGTCTTTTTTTTTTTTTTTTTTAAGTAAACTCTAGGCCCAATGTGGGGCTGAAACTCATGATCCCAAGGTCAAGGGTTGCATGCTCTACTGACTGAGTCAGCCAGGTGCCTCCTTTATACCGTCTTGATTATGTTAGCTTTGTAATAAAGTTGAAAATCAGATAGTATAAATCTTCAACTTTGTTATTCTTTCTTTTGTTTTTTCTTTTTTTTATGATTTATTTATTTGAGAGAGAAAGAGAGCACGTGAGCGGAGGGGGAAAGGGGAGAGGGAGAGAGAAACTCAAGCAGATCTGCACTGAGCGCAGAGCTCGTGCTGGGCTCAATCTCATGCCTCTGAGATCACCGCCTGAGCTGAAACCAGGAACTGGCCAGTTAACCAGCTGTGCCACCCAGACCCCATCTCTTTTGTTTTTCAAAATTGTTTTGACTATTCTAGGTCTTCGGAATTCCTTATAAGTAGATACTAGAGTTGTGCAACTGTCATAATAGTCAAGTATCAGAACATTTTCCTGGGGCACCTGGGTAGCTCAGTCATTAAGCATCTGCCTTCAGCTCAGATCATGATCTCAGGGTCCTAGGATGGAGCCCCGCCTCGGGCTCCCTGCTCAGCATAAAGCCTGCTTCTCCCTCTCCCACTCCCCCTGCTTGTGTTCCTTCTCTTGCTGCCTCTCTCTCTGTCAAATAAATAAATAAAATCTTTTTTTTTTTTTAAAGAACATTTTCCTTAACCCCCAAAGTTCCCTCATATCCATTTACAATCAATCCTCACTCCCACGCCCAGCCCCGGGCAACCAGTGATTTGCTTTTTGTCTCTACATATTTAAATCTTCTGGAAATATAATAAATACAATATGTGGCCTTTCGTGTCTGGCTTTTCCCTTAGCATAATGTTCGTGGGGCTCGTCCACGTTTTAAGATGCATTAGTTGTTTGTTCCTTTTTATTGCTAAAAAATACTTCATTGTATAGATACACCATATTTTGCTTACGGATAGTCTACATTTTCTTTATCTGTTCACCAATCAATGGACGTGTGGATTGTTTCCAGGTTGGGGAGCATTATGAATAATGTTGTTATAAATAATCACATGTCAGTGTTGTGTGGTCATACGTTTTCATTTCTCTTAGGTAGATATCTAAGGAAAAAAATTGCTGGCTTGTATGGTAAGTTTATTTTAAATTTTTTAATAAACTTTTTATCATTTTACGTTCTCACCAGCAGTGTGTGAGGGTTCCCATTTTGCCACACATTCACCAACACTTGGTATTGTCAGTATTTTTTTATTATAGTCATTCTAGTGTGTTTGTAGTGTATCACAATGTGGATTGAATTTGCATTTCTCTAATGACTAATGATGGTGAGCATCTTTTCATGTAATAATTAGCTGTTCCTAGATCTTCTTTGGTGAAATATCCATTCAAATCTTTTGTCCATTGTATTGGTTATCAATTACTTCATTAAAAAAAATTGTTCCAAACTTAGTGACTTTGAAACAACAACAACAAAATTATTATCTTGCACAGTTTCTGAAGGTCAAGAATCTAGGAGATGCTTAGTTTGTGGCTCCATGTCTCTCATGAGATTGCAGTTAAGACGTCAGTGACCTAAAGACTTGACTGGGACTGAAGGATCCACTTCTCCAAGATGTTTTACTCACAAGGCTGTTAACTGAAACTTTCCTCATGACCTGACAGCTAGCTTCTCTGAGAATGATTGATCCAAAGGAGAGAGCAAGGCACAAGCCCCAATGGCTCTTATGACTTGGCCTTAGAAGTGACATATCATCACTCCTGCTGCAGCCATTGGTCACTCAGTGCAACTATGATACAACAGGGGAGGGCACCACACAAGGGAACATCAAAAGACAAGAAGTCTTTGGCAGCTGTCTGGAGGCTGGCTACCATACCTATGTTTCAATCATATTGTCTTCTTGTGGAGTTGTAAGAATTCTTTCACATCTAGGATATAAGACCTTTGTCAGATATATGATTTAGATGTATTTTTTTTCCTAGTCTGGACTCATCTTCATTTTCTTTATGGTGTCTTTTGGAAAGCAAAAGTTTTGAAGTTTAATTCATTATTTCTTTCTATTATAGATCTTGTATTTGGTATCTTACCTAGGAAATCTTTACTTACACCGCATAAAGATTTTATCCTTTGAGTGCTTCCAGAAGTTTTATAGTTTTATTTATTATATTTTGTTCTATGACCCATTTCTAGTTTTTTATATAAAATGTGAGGAACCAGTCTAAGTTCATTTATTTTGCATATGGATATTGTTTTTCCACAACCATTTTTTCAAAAGACTTTAATTTTCCCATTCACTTGCATTGTCAACTTGTCGACAATCTGACCATAAATACTTAGGACTTTCAATTCTCTTCTGTTGTTTCATTGATGGTATAACAATACCACACTGCCTTGATTATGGTAGCTTTATAATAAGGCTTGAAATTAGATGATATAAAGCCTCCAACTTTGTTTTTCTTTCTCAAAATTGTTTTGATTTTCCTAGGTCCTTTGAATTTCCACATAAAGTTTAGAATCAGCTTGTCAATTTCTAAAATGACATGAAATTGTTCGTAATATTCTCTTATAATCATTTTAATGTCTAGGATTTAGCTGTCTTCCCGCTTTCTTTTCTGATTTAGCTAATTTGGGTCCCCGCTTTTTTTCTTAGTCTACCTAGAGATTTATCAATTTTGTTAAACTTTTCAAAGAACCGACTTCTGACTTCACTGAGTTGTCTCTATTATTTTTGTGTTTTCTTTTTTTTTCCCACTTATTTCCATTCTGATCTTTATTGTTTACTTTCTAATGATTGTCTTCTGTTCAGTTTACTCTCCTGTTTCTATTTCTAAGGTGGAAGCTTAGGTTATTGATTTGAGACCTTTCTTCTTCAAAAACAAAGTTGACCATTGAACAACACTGGATTACTATACTGACCCCCATGCAGTTGAAAATCCACTTATAACTTTTGACTCACCCAAAACTTAACTCCTACTAGTGGGAACCACAAGAGACCACTTTTTATGGTCATATGCAACTTACTGGAGGGCAAACTGTTCATGTGGAGATGGTTAGCATCACATGGACATTTTAAGTGGATACTCACAACACTTGAATGTCACAGCAACAGTAACAGGAAATGGCTATGAAATTATTACAGTGGTACGGTATGCACTACAGTTAATTATATACACTTACAAATAATACTGCATCTGTATATTTCTTTACATTAATTTTGACTGCAAATGACACCAAGTGTAGTCAGTGTGTGAATAAGTTTTGATAAATTTTAAATTTTAATAGATTTTGTACATTATATTTATAGTAGTAAATGATAAAAAACCTAGTATCTACATATATTTTATGCATTCATGACATACCTTGTACTTAATTTTTTGTTATTTCTAGACTATGCAGTTCCTCTTCAAGTTTTTCAAATGGTTACAAATATTTAAAAAAATTCTACATAGTTATTGAAAGAAAATCTACATACAAGTGGACCTATGCTTGTGGAACAACAAACCTGCGTTGTTCAAGGGTCAACTGCATAGACATTTAAAACTGTACATTTTCCCCCAAGCACTGCTTTAGCTACGCTCTATATATTGTGATATGCTGTTTTCATTTTTACTCAGAATATTTTCTAAATTTCCTCCTGATTTCTTCTTTTGCCCATAGATTATTTAGAAACATGTTGCTTAATTTCCAAATATTTGGAATTTTCTAAAATTCTTATTATTACTTATTTCTGTTTAATTTCATTGTGGTCAGAAAACATACCTCACATAAAATCAATCTTTCATATTTTTATTATGTTTCTATATACTTTCAAAACTTTCTGTTTGGGGCCCCTGGGTGGCTCAGTGGGCTAAGCGTCTGTCTTCAGCTCAGGGCAGGATCTCAGGGTCCTGGGATTGATGCTCAGTGGGGAGTTTGCTTCTCTCTCTTCTTCTGACGCTACCTGCACCTTCCCACCCTACCCCTGCCCCACTCATGTGTGTGCACACACACTCTCTCAAATAAATAAATAAAATGTTAAAAAAAAAAAGCCCACAAAACTTTCCCTTTGGTATTGGGTTTCGATATTTTCCTATGATGGGTCCGGGACATGAATCTCTTGTCTTTTTCCTGATTGAAATACACTGCAATTCTTGGATCAAATTTGAGACGGATTTGGCCATTATTCTTCAGATATGTTTCTACCCCTTTCTCCCTTCTCTTTGTAAAACTCTCACGGTGCCTTTGTTGGCATATGTGATATTGTCTCACAGGTATCTCAGATACTATTCACTTTTCTTCAATTATTTTCCTATATTTTCTTCATTGGATTATTGCTATTGATCAATCTATCCTCTGTTGCTCTATTTTCAAGTTCACTGATCCTTTCCTCTGCCATCTTATATCTGTTATCTTATATCTGCTATTGATTTCATCTAGTGGATTTTTTTTCTTTCTCATTACTGTACTTTTCAACTCTAGAACTTCCATTTGTTCCTCTTTAATAGTTTCTATTTCTTTATTCCTATGTCATGAGTTATCATCTTACTTTCCTTCAATTCTTTAAGCAAGGTTTCCTTTAACTATTGAAATATTTACAATAGCTGTTTTGAAATCTTTGTCTGATAAATTAAAGATCTAGGCCCCCTCAGAGATAGTCTATTTGCTGTTTTTTGTTGTTTTGCTTTGTTTTCCCTGAGTGTGGCTCATGCCTTACTGTTTCTCTGAACGATTTGTTTGTTTATATTGTTAAAAGTAGATAATTTAGATTATATATTGTAGCAACTCCGGATTATGAGTCATTGTGGGTTTTTTTTCCCCTGAGGACTATACTTCTGGATATTTTTCTTTTAGTTTTTTGTTTGTTTGTTTGTTTGTTTCACTTTGCCTAGAATTAATCTGTGGAATCTGTTTTCCCCATAGGGTGTGGTTGTTGATGTCTCTATTTAGTATTTTTTTATTATAATTTTAATTTTTAGCCTGGTGTCCAGTGGATCATGCCCATGTGTTAGTTTAGTAATCATCCCGTGACTAGAAAGAGGGTTCGAACACCTTGGGCCAATATGGCTTCCACTCTGTGGGTGAGCTGGGGACCAAGTTGAGGCAGTTTTCAAATCAAGAAACCGGATGTTTGACTTATCTTTGGCTAGATTATCACTTTATATCCCAAGTCTAATAATTTAATCTTTTTTCTTGTTGCTCTTTTCCAGTTTCCTTGCCTCAAAAACCTGCTCCATATTAATGTCTCAGGCCCAGTCCTATTCTCGAACTGAAGGTCTAACCTAGTATTCATTCCCGGCAGCACGCTAACATAGGCTGCTTGGCCTGGATAACCACCTCCTCATTATCAGTAGCCTTTTCTGATACTGGGTTCTCTCTTATGCCTATCAATTCTTGGATGACCCGGTGCCAAGGGCAATGAAGCTCCCAACTAAGGTGAATAAGGACAAGAGAGGAAGGAAATTTCAAAGAGACCATGCTTTATTAATCATGCTATTTCCTGTGCCTGTTACAATGTGGTGTTTCACTCTTCATAATCACCCAACAAGTATTTGTATCATTAAATTAAGTAAAATGCAAAATGACTACAATTGTTTTCTGTAATTATCACCTTAAACTGATGTAAATTTTAAAATTCCCAAAAGTCTTAGGGAAGTTTGATACTTTCTGAGCCTGTTTCTGATACAGCACTTATCAATCCTAGAAAGGGCTTTAAGAGTGGTATAAAAACTTCAAATACTCTCCCTTACATATTCGCAAACTTATTAGAAGTACATTAAGTTATAAAACAAATATCATATCTAAATAAAGAATCTCTTTCTGTATTAGCAATGGGCACGGCCTTAGTAATTAACCATTATGCCAGATACTCTCACAAAGATATCCATGAAATAATGATTCTTTCCTGGAATAATATGCATATTAATTAGTTCCTACAGCACTTGAGGGACTTCTGTTCTATTCCCACAGCAAGGTCAGGAAATGCATCCACCTTAGTTAGCAGCAAATTTAAAAATCTTGAAGCAAGTTGGGGTCACAGAAAAGACTGGGCACCCCAAGGGAAGAGCAAAACCAGAGGTAGAAATTTTTCACAGCCCTGAAATTATACCATGTAACCCAATCAATGGACTGTATTTGTAAGCACCCTAATCTCCATTACCCACAATTGGAATGGACAGTTCTGTTCAATTAGTACGTGATCAGGGTGGGTTTGAATTTAGTGTTGAAAATGAACGTGTGCCACATTAAAATTCAAATATCCAAATGAGAAGCCTCAAGAGGCTTAAAATTTAGCAACCGGTACCAAGCTAGGTATGATAATAAAAGAAGTTTGCCCACTAGAATTTTAAACTTGAGTTATAATTTACTCCAAGGTAAAAAATACCAAAATTACCTCAACTTTGTTCACAAATTGCTAATCAGCTTTTAGAGTCTAGGGAGCCCCTGAATATAGAAACCTTCACACACAAATCAACAAAGGAGTTCTCTTTCATTTTTATAACACAGAAATGACATGCTGATGTTCCCCAAAGGAATGTATCCATACTTATTAATCTTTGATTTCTAAAAATCTAAACTTGATCAAGTGAATTACACAAATACATTTCAAGTTAATTCTAGACATTAAATTATGTATTTGAGTCCTGCAAAAGATTATATTGTCCTAAATTTTCCTAAAATATTAAAATGCCATTAGAAACATAATAAAAAAAATCAAGGCAAATAATTCCAAAGTATAAATAACTCTGGAGTGTGGTAAAAGTTGTTCGGAAAGTAAACTCATATATTGGGAGAAGGCATATACATTGTTTTTTATTATTAAAGTAAAAGTTTCTTGATCAAAATACTCTATACATGTGCTTCACTTGGGAGACTCGGAGACTAAGGAACTAGAAGATTCTTTAGTATAAGGAAAGAATATTGTTACCGATTGGACCTGTGACCCTAAGAAAATGATTTACTTCCAAAACAACCTATGCGTGTTGGAAGGAATGAAGAGGCAAAATGGCCAAAATTGGCATCCCTAAACCATAGGTCTGGACACCTGGGTGTTGTCCTTGTTTTGTCACTAAATAACCTTGACTCTCTGGGTTTCAATGTCTTCATCTGCACATTAGGTTATTAGAATCAGATAATTTAACAGAAGCTCCAAAATGTCCACTTGTCTGGATCTGGCCAGTAGATACATTTGGTTTAGACCAGTGTTTTTAAACAACAACAACAACAACAAATGTTAATTAAAAGATTTGGCATAAAAATCTGGATTTCATTTAAAAATAAAAATGTGGCCCAGTGCTGTGCCAGAATTTCCACACGGCAATACTGAGCTTGAGCTGGGTAGTGACTGCCCTCTACAGATGCAAGCTCCTTCTAGTTGGTTTCCATTCTAGTCTTCGGTCTTAAACATGCATATACACTCTCACCCAACGCATTTTACTCACTTACTGTGTCCGCTTAGCCCTCTAGGCAGTTGATTTTGTTATCTCTAATTTCGTAGGTCCCTTTGAGTTTGAAGATTCTGTGATTCTTTAAGTGTAAGAATGTATTCTATATAATATATAAGGACACATTAACATATTAGTTCCTAGAATGGTAAGCTTCTACTTAAAAGAGAGTAGAACCAGAGAGATGGGCAAGAGAATAGTTGTGCTCTAGCAGACAGACACATTCAAGGAAAATTGGACAATGGACTATTGCTCATTTGGGTGAACCTGAACTAACAAGCCGACCGTAAGATTCCTAGGAAATGTGGACATAGGAAAGATAAGGCACTTCCAATTTGGGCAAGGAAGGACAAAAAATAAATTTTGAATGGATTCAAGACAGGAAAGAGTAATTTGTTTTATCCTGTTTCTTTTTGGAGGCCTGACACTGCTGGCCTCATGCTATTACCTGATTTGTTAAACCTCACGGTTTAAGAGCTGATAGGCATCTTCCCCACTATAAGGATGAGAAAATTCAGGCTCATAAAGATTAAGTAACTTGTCCAAGGTCATGTAGCTGGTAACTGTCAGAAGCAGAATTTGAATCTAACTCAAAAGCCACCGTTCCTTCCATGCCACAAGACAAACATTTTTTTCTTGGCTTGGCCTATAGCCAACCAGGCTTGAAAGATACAGACATGGGAGAGAATGAACTTACTTTTGTTTCATTTGCAGAAATATGACGAAGTTCTACAGTTAAAGATGCCCTTTCCAATAAGTATAAATATATAAAATTTGGACCGTAAACCAATTACCAACTGAAAATCGGCATATCTTCCCCTAAATTATAGTAGTATCATAATCAACTCCATCAGTGGGCCCAAATACCTTAAGGTCGTTCATCTTGAAAAGTTAAGATGTTGCTGTTCCCCAAAAGTAAAGGAAAGCCAAGAAGACACACCTTGTGGTAATTTAAAAAATACCAGGAAGAATTGTGAACATTTACTAAGGACTTACCTAATTTGATTTCATCCATTTCATGGATGTTCGTTCACGTTACTGTTTATTCAGCCATATTCTGTTTTCACAAATTGACAATTATAAGACAAGTCTTCAAGTATGCACTGGTGAAAACTCATCGACATAATAAAAAGCTGAATACCCAGCTTTTCTGAATTTGTATAGTGTACTGGGGAAAAATATAATGTGTGGCATAATTCTCTTGATCTCTCTTGGAAAAGAGAGGGGCTCTCATTACATGTGAGATGCAAAGGAGACAGATATTATCCAAGAATTGCCTTTCCATTTCTGGAGTGTGGTTGTAGGTTTTGAAGGTTCACTGTATTCCTTTATGTCATCACTACTTGCAATACAATCTTAGAAGAACAATCCAGCATTCTGTAGATATTTATTCAGTCATGTTTACCTCTTAACATATGACTGCTTGCGTAGCCCACACGCCCGTAAAATACTCCGTCCGAGAAGCTAAATAGTTAAATTAGATAATCAGCCGCACAAATTCCTTACACAATGAATTCTTTCTCTGTATTTTAAAGATGAGAAATAGAAGAAATATTTATTTATGTGAGGCTCCAAATTTAAATGTCTTTCACTTTCAAAACAAGGCCAAACGGCAAAGCCTCCCCTACTGTTGTGCTCTATAGTATAACATCTCTTGATTACTCTGACAGAGTTCCAGTCACAGGTTGTGAGTCAGAAAGAGGATTTTCAATGTCCAGCAGCTAAATGTGTCAGCCATGACATTTCTGCAAGTTCTATTTTTATATACAGAGGGAAGGAAAAATCACTTCTTTGTATCTGTCCTTTGCAAAATTCTCAGTTTAACTCCAGCTTTAGATATGTACAATAGTGAACGCATTCTTAGTTAACATGACAAGCGACTGACATTTTTAAACTGGAATAATGCATGTAATGAAAAAATAACCTCCACAAGTTTGTTCCTTCTGCAGTCTTCTTCCCTCTTTCAGTCATAAAGGCTGTTAAAATGCAGTTGAAATAATACAAAATGCAATTCAAGCCTCACTATTGTCCTGATCCTTTTTTTCTACTCTTATACAGCTTATCTAAAAATGTTGAAATGTAACTTGCTTGAGTTATAATATTATGTGAATTAAGAGTCAGTATTGTTTGGAAGCTCCTTTTAATTGGTCTACGGGGAGGTTTTCTGTATATATTAAAATGATTGTGTGTCTGAATTATAACGAACCTACCTTTAAACTTCCTTTGTGTTTAAATACATATTAGAGGCGAACCATTTTAATACTCCTTAGAATAGGCTTTATTGCTAAAATTATTGGTTTGGCAATCTTGGCATAAATGGAAATTTCTGATTGGCTGTCATATCAATGTCAGTGAAGCCCAGGAAGTGCATGGCTCTGGCTGTTTTCCTTATTTTTATTTATAAATTCTGTTTCATAACAGCAATAAGATGCTTCAGGCCTTGCAGTTCTGGGGGATTATTGCACTTGTCAGGTGCTAAAAATCACTGGTCCCTCCGCCTTGTGCCTCAGAACGCCACTAGAGGCATGTAATCACGGAGAAATGCAATTCCTAGAAATTTCTTAATGCTTTATTATGACATATCTAACTTTTAAAATAAATCATTTATTTTGAAGGCTGGAGGTGTCATAAGAGTACTTAGCCAGTAGCTAAGGGATGGGGGAAGAGATCAAAGCGAAGATCACAGGGGCGGAGAGATGACCAAGTTGTCCATCTTACAATGAGTCTTAAAGAATATAAAAATCTCCAATGAGGTCTATTTTATATTAAGCTTGAGAAGTTGGCCAACATATTCGTATATTAATATAAATTGCCTTACCCTAATATTTTATGTTTGTTTTCCTCCTTTCAAATAAACATTGATATGTTTATACACCAAAACACACATGATATATATTGCAAGTATAAATGCATGCAGATCACATTTGAAAAAATGTAATTTGCTTACACTCAAGGAAAGGCTACACACTATTTTTTTATTTTTAAAAAACCCTATTTGATCTAACTAGCATAATGCCAAAATCTTAAAATATTAAATGTATACTTGTGAGAAGTATAAGCAGCCTGATTTTTTAAGTAAATGGAATGTAAAATTCAGACTCAAATTATACAACAATGGATAGAGCTTTAAACTTGAAGTTTAAATTTCTATTTCTAAATAATTGTTTGTAAGTTTCTGTATCTTGACATTTGTTCTAAATAACAATGTAAACCGAAAGAGACCAAATTATCTTTTTGGGGAAAGAATACCAAAGTTTATCTTGGAAAAGGGCCAGTTTTAGGTAGGGGGTGTTTATGGCCTGGGGAGTTACTGTAGCAATAGAAAAAGATTAATAATTTGCACATGTGAGATTCTTGGAAGGCAGGATACAGCTGTAAAGAATTAACCCCTCTTGAGAGATGTAAAAACACAGAGCAGCTGTTGGGAGGGACTAAAAACTATTCAGGCTACACAAGTCCTCAAAGAGAAGCAGAGAAAGTGCATTTGGGGACTGACAAGCTTTTGTCTTCGCTTGTAAATGGGCAGATAACTTAAAAAAAAAATTAAGACAGAAGGAGCCAATTGCGCCCAATTAAAATGTATGATTGAAATGTTAAGTAAGGACTCCAATGAGTTGTTTAAAGAAATCAAGTACTACAATGCCTTGCTCAAGATGACTTAAAGTGGAGCCACTCTGTTAAAGGAAGGCGTGTGCACCCGTGTGCTGATGCCCTGGACCTCTAACTTCCTGAAATGTTGCTTTACTCACCGACAGAGACTCATTTTTCAGAATACACATACCCCCCTCCCCCCAAAAAAAGTAATCAAATTAAAACATTTTGTCAATGGCTGAACGAGAGGTCCATTTTAAGTGAAATTTGTGGTTGATGTTTGCTTCATGGGAAAGAAAAGTGACTGCTATGCTTCGAGAAGCTCAACAACTTTTTTAAAGATCTTAGAACACAGGTTTAAAGAGTGAAGAGATTATTGATAACATTTTGTGAAATTTCCTTGAAATAAATTTCATTCATTCCAATGTCCTTTGAGCTTGAAGCAGATATAGGAAAAATACACACCTGACCTATCGTATAATTCAATATCTCTCCACTTCCTTCAAAATAATAGGTCAGTGGTTTCTTTTTCACTTTGTCTCATAAGCGTTCAGTGGATTTTCTAAAGGCGACATGACGTGTGATGACATCATCACACTGGTGGCTAATGGAATGCATGCTTGTGTATTCTTGTGCTTTGGGGGATTTTTCTAAGTAAACTCATCGATAATTTTTAAGAGTATAAACAAGTCTTGAGACTAAAAGAATTGAAAGGTATTAAAATATGATCACTTGGCTCATCTCACAGTAACATCCTTTGCCCCTTCCTTTGATGTTTTCAATGCTTTCTACGTCGTGGTAAACACACTGCAGTTGATATTGTCATGATCAAAGAAGATAAATATCTGTTATCTGCACATTTCAAACTCTGTCCTTTAACGGCAGATCTTTAAAATCAATAAAATAAAATGATATGTGTCAATAGCATATGAAACAGATAAAAGAAAGTAGAGCTGCTCTCTGAGAAGGAGGAGCACAGATCTGCCTGTGGGCTGGCTCCTGGAACTCCTCCAGATCTTCCTGGACTTCTCTTGAAACATTATGAAAACTACCACATTAGATTTTTCATGTGTGTGTGTGTGTGTTCTTCTATATTTATAATTCTATTTGGTTTCAATAACAATCCTGTGAGGTATAAAAAGAGATACTATCCCACCGTACATAAAAAGAAATTGAGAGGCTTGGAGAGGGTCACATACCTGTAAGTGATGGAGGTAAGTCTGACACCAGTGTCTTAGATTCCATGTCCAGAGGCCTTGTATCTATACCATTCTGGCTCTATTTGACATTTTAAGTTCATAAACTTTGGCCTAATTTTTATAATTATGATATATTTAGCTCTCTTCTTTCCTACAAATGGAGAGAAAAGAGCCCCTCTACTCATTCTGAGTTTTCCTCAAGAATTCTCTTCTAAAACGTCACATTGGCAAGCACCTCAGTGAAGATAAGATTCACTAGGGAGCCTTCCATTAACATTGTCCCCCAAATAGAGACAAGCAAGCAAAACGAGAAAATAAATATCACAGGAAGAATAGGAGGGAAGCAAGCCTTCAGGAAAGGTATGTCCGAAGATGACAGTGATTCTGCTTAAACTCTCCTTTTAGTGCCCAACCCAGTCAACCATCCTTTTAGCAGGCATATTGTAAACTGAAAGAGAGAAGTATCAAGAATTTGATTTCTTCATATATCACACACACGGGAATTATTATCTGAGGTTTTAAAAATAATTTAACTGAAGAGTATGCCTACTGCACTCCTGCTGCAGGTAGTGGATAAATGCAACAGGGTGAATAGCTTTCTAGGGTCACAAAGGCAAGAAGACAGCTAAACAATGTCAACAATTTATAAGACTAAGCTACATTGCATTTGATTTAATCGCTGTGCTGTTTTCCTCATTAGGCAGTTGTTACTAGACCATCTTTCTCTTTTCCACCAATTCTTCATCGGTCCTCAACCTCCACCACCAGTACCTCAACTTTTATCTGCGGCTAAGTTACGCGTTTGGTGGGGGAACAGGACTTCGACAGCAGTATGATCTTTTTGAGGAATAGGTCAGGCTCCTACTGTGTTGGAATCTGCAACCTTCTTGGGGTTGCCTGGCCCAGATATTTTTTGCTAGACCAAGAACTGAACGTGGTCATTATTTTCAGACTTCAGAGAAACATTCACAAGCAGGTCTGATCTATCTAAAGCTACATTAAAAGCTCCTGAATACCATTCCTATTAACCAATGTATTTCTAATTTCTCTTCACTGAAAATAGCACCACACATAAATAGAGGAATAGAAGCATTTGTCAAGCTGTGCTAGTTAATAGTAACTCTAATATAAAGATTACAGAATGTTCAGGGAAAATTAACCTAATGATTAAACACGATCCTATGTTTAATTAACACAATAATGTTTTGCATACCAACTCATTCTATTGTCTAAAACAGCATTTATCACACAAAATAGAATAATAAAAGTTGACTCATACAATATTCTTTATCACAATGGTGTTTTACACTATTTATCTAATACACCGTTAAAAGATAAACGGGGGCATATTAAAAATTTTAAGAGCTTATTTGAGCAAAAATCAATCTGAATCGGTCAGCAGCCAATCTAGCAGATAGAGAGGAGCTCTGAGGAGCTGTATTGAATGAAAGACTTCTCCTAGGCAGAGTAGAGCAGAAACAGGAAAGTTATATTAGGCAAAAAAGCATGTTAGTTATTGTCAAGTTGCTTTCCTTTAATGGATGCCCGTGGTCTATGAGGCAGATTACCTAACTAGTACTAATCAGGACATTCCTGATTGAGTAGTTTAAGATTCCGTTTCTAGGAGAGACAAAACTATAATTGCCTCCATTTAGCGATAAAAGGCTTAGCATAACTGACACCACTTTGGGCCTGTTGTCTAGTTTTTAACAGTACACAATACCTGTGCAAGGCAGGTAAACTTTATTATCCCATTTTACAAATGATGATAATAGACAAAGTAGTTAAGTACTGTTCCTGGAGTCATATCCTAATCACTGGTACTGCTGAAATCAGAGCAGAGAATTTTTGCTTTCTAGTTAGGTTCTTAAGCTTCTTTGTTACCTTGAAATTATTTCACTATCGGAAATGTTTTCCATTGCCCAAGGAATTGTTTACTGAATATCTACTATAAACCAGGGACTTTTATACATGTTGTCTCATTAAATCCTCATAAACCACCTTGTTAAAAAATGATTATAGGTGAGCCCACTAAAGTTCAGAGATGTTAGGTAATTTGCCAGCCTTAAACATGACTGAATCAAGATTCTAGGCCCAAGCTCAGGAATCTTTCTTTCTCTACCTTGTCTCAATTTCTTCTATTATAAGTCTAAAAGGAAAAAGACACATTTCTGCAAACAATCACATATAATGATAACCCACACAGACTAATGTATCCCAAGACAGGGGCACCCGGCTGGCTCAGTCAGTAGGGCGCTCTCAATCTCTGGTGAGTTCCAGCACCATGTTGGGGTGGAGTTTACTTCTAATAATTAAAAAAAAAAAAAAATATCCCAAGACAATCTAACAATAATTTGTTTAAATGAAAATAAATAAATAAATAACACGACAAAACCAAAAATAAGTAAAATCAGTTACTAGAGAAAAATGAGAAGAAATTTAAAACAACTGATTTCAAAGCAGGGATCAAGATTTAGCAAATACGTATTTATCTCTTACTATGTCAAGAATTATGCTAAATCCCTGGCCTCATACACCTTACTTTCTAGAGTAATCTGGTATAGAAATAAGGATACATGAGCAAAAAAAGAGAAGACGGTAGGGAAAAGTTAAACACAAACATACAGAGGCAGGGTAGAAAAGGAAAACAAAACAAGATGGGCAAGGAAAGCTCTGCTGTGTGCTTAACCGTCATTCTCTTAATTATGTTGAGTCACAAACAACTGAAATCTTATTGATTTTCTTTAAGATAGACTAAGACTTATTTTTAGGAATAATTATTTTTATCTCTAATTGAGAAAAGCATTCAGCCAAATAGGTCCACAGGCAGAAAATGGCGTTCCCTTAGAACACATCTGGTCATTTCCAGCGCATTCTCCAACTGGTTCCTTCCCAGACAGGAAGTCCCGCCCCCTACCGGAAAAGACGGAGGCTGGACTCTGACAGAGGCTGGACTCCGCGGGAGGCCGGAGCGGGTAAGATAACGCCAATAAAATTGGATTAATTGTGGTTAAGACCCCTTGAAACATTTATCAGATTTTTTATTTTTCAGATAACTAGTCTGATTATGGTCACTCCTTAGAGGAGCCTCTTTAGAAGTTTAGGGGAAGAGAAGTAACTGCCTACCTCCCAGGCAGCCACTGTGGGCGTGCGTCAGCGCGGTGGGGCAGGCTCCTGGAGAGTGCCAGGACAGGGCTTGGGGGCAGGGCACTGCTGCAATGAGGTGGGTGAAATGCCTCTTTAACTTGCCACTGAGGCAGTAGGCTGTGGAAGTTCTTTGTTTTCTATGATACTGAAACAACACACCCAGAGTTGAGCTGACTAGTAACGATTTAGCTGAAGTAGTCCCAGAGTAAACACATTAGCTTTACTGAAAAAAGAAAGATTTTGAAGCATTTACCTACTATACCCTCTTCAGTTAAGCACTTCCAGAGGTGGACCCAGAGGTATGTTTATTTTTTCCAGAGAATTAGAAGATTGGCGTGGGGGGTCGGGGTGTGGTGGAGGGTGCATCAAAATTTTTTTGCTTAGGAAAAATCTTTGGATATTGAATACTTTATAAATTTTTTTGTGGGGGTTTTTTTTGTTGTTTTGTTTTTTTTAATTGGGGAATGGGGAAAGACGTAAGCTCGACTCTGTAACACGCCTTGTTTGCCTTACCGTTGTAATTACTGCTCAAGAGAGAGACTAAGTTGCTTACTTCTAGCTCCTAGGCTGCTCCGGGGTGGCTGTTGTTAGAGTTCCCTTGAGATAATGATTCTTCTGGGTCAGTCTGAAGAAACACTCTGCAACAATGGCAATCCCCAGGGTGACACTCTCGAGGGGGCCTAGATTCAGCTGTCAGTCACCTTCAGCCCAGAGCCATCAAATCCATTTACACAAAAGCTGGTTATCACAAACCTTTTGAAAAGCTAAGTAAAGAGGAGATTTACCCATCCTTGAATCTTCATTCTTTTTTCTTTGATTCCGCTCATTTCTCTTATCTTTCCCTTTTTTTCCTAACCACCTCTGGGAACTTCTGGGATTTTTCCCCTTCTTTTGCTCCACCCTAGAGCTTACACTATTGTTATCTTAAAGCTTGAGCGTAAGCTTGAATATAACTCTCAAGATATACAGAAATAAATACCTGGTACTCTTGTATGGAAACTTTTAATTCTAATAAGTACTTTTGTCTCCAAAAGGGTAGGATTTTCTGGGGGTTGGGAAAGGCTTGTTTCGTGCTGTAATGTTGAGAAACTGAAATTCTGTGTAGTATTTTAAGTATTTCTTTAAGCATACATTTGTGCATATACTTTCATATATCCTTCCTATTGTATATATATCTTTTTATTTTTTTAATTTTTACACTCGTGAGACGATAACATAAAAACCTGTATCGTTTTGCACCTGAAATGACCCTCAACAACTTATACAAATGTGAAAAAAATTATTTTATCTAAATACTGCTGAATTTCAAATATAGCATTCTTTATATAAATTCTGTAACTTTGTAATTATAAGGAACTGATTTCCTTTCCCTGGGGAAAAAGGAGAAATTCTGGTCTTGCTCTAGAAATTCTGATCTTCTCCACATAATAGCATTATTATAAAACATTTAATTTAACAAATTGAAAGACAGTTAATTAGTGAAAGTGTAAATAAAATATTACATTAAAATATAAGTATTTTGTTGATGTGCATATGGTTGCTATAATGAGACTAACAAAGTATAGCTTAGATAATGCCTCGAGGGAGTATTTGTAATTATAATTAGTTTGTCAGTTATAAGAAATTTTAGTTCATAACTACACATAGAAGCAGCAGATATCCTAAGCTTGGTAGAGATGGGAGCCCTGGTAAGAAGAGCAGGTCAAGAAAAATCTACCCTTATGGCAAAAGTACACTTTATAAAGAACAAGACAGTTAGTAGGCTTGCAATGGCAGGCCAGTCCTAACTAAGCACTAAGACCAGCACTAAGGCCAGTACTATGATAAAGCCCAGGTTAGGTCAGACTCCCACCTAGTCCCTGATCCCCTTCTAGTGACTACCAAAAAAAAACCACCAATATTCCATTTTGTTCATTCAACATTATCTCTTGAGCATTTACTACTATTTGTCAGAATTTAACAGTAAAACATTCTTAAGTAACTTACATGTAGCGAAAAGAACCGGCACCAAGTAGGCTTTTGAATATGCTCAAAAATAGATTGTCGTCAGGGAAACACAATGAAATCTTATTTCATAATCTTAAAGTTAATTTGCCCATTCAGACTGTATAACAGTGGCAACTATGTCCCAGCAACACTGTTGGCATTTGAGGGTATAAAAATCAACAAAACAGGGGCTGTGTCTCGTGGTAGCTTACAACCTCGCTGATTTAGTGTAGGCGGCTGTTAACTCTTCGGCAACTTAGACCTGCCTGATTTGGTTTTCCGCTGTCTCCTAGTCCGCTTTTCTGGATACTTTGTTTCCCTCACGCCATATTCCAAACGTGTGAGTTTGGGGGTTTCTGTGTGCTGTCAGTTGTTGGAGCATGTCATCTCTTTTTCACCTCAGGGCCTCTGGGATGATTGTGGTCCAGGTTTATAACATTTTATTGTATGGTTTACCCCTGTACTTTGAGGAAGGTAGATGTAAATTATTAGCTTTGATGGTTGGATGTGAGCTTTCGTGAGAGATTTCGATCACTGAATCCGCTGGACTCCGATAACATTGTATTACATGCTTGAGGCGGACTCTTCATACTGTCGCTCATCTGTTGGTTACTTTAATTAGTTGACTTATTTTTCCTATGCCGCTTTCACCATTACCACAAATTGTGTATCTCCGTACGTATTATACAGCGTATTCATTTCCTGAGGCTGCCCTGACAAAGTACCACAAATTGGGTGGCTAAAACAGCAGAAACTTATTCTCTTACAGTTCCGGGGGATGGGCACCTGAAACCAGGGTGTCGCGATGCTCCCCTGAGCCTCTGGGAGAGAACTCGTTCTACGCCTCTCACCCAACTTACATGGCTGCCTACAGTCCTTGGCATTCGTGGTTTATAGTCACACCGCTCTAATCTCTGCTTCTGTCTTTTTGCCTCCTCCTCTTCTATCTTGTGTCTCTCTTCTGTGTGTCTTTTTTTAAGAACACTTGTCATTGGATTTAGAGCCCACCTAGGTAATCCAAGATGCTCTCCTTTTCTCAAGATCTTTAACTTAATTACATCTGTAAGGGCCTTTTTCCAAATAAGGTAACATGTACAGTTTCTAGGAATTTTATGTAGACCTTTCTTTTGGGGGACCACCATTCAACCCACATATATGGGAATTTATTAATTTCATATTTCATATTTTTATATGTTTTCATTCCCCAAAACAAATCATTCATGATGCCTTTCATATAAGCTTAAAGGACTAATGTATATATTCAACATTTAACTGGAAGGCTATATTTAATATGTCAAATTTTACGATTAGGAATTCCTATAAAATTTTGATGACCTGGTTCTAGGACTATAAGAGTTTTACTGAGGAAGATATTTGCTTCACGTTGGGTATAGGAAATCATATGTCCTTCGTCCTTTTCTCTGTAATATAGGTTCATTTTCATAATCTAAGAGAAATAGGCTGAGGTAATAACTATCAAAGCCAACCATATGTTACAGTCATTTGTTTGAAGTGCATTGCCAAGGAATTAATGCTTTAAAAGAAAAATATATTAGAGAAATAGGCAATTTTATTTATATTTATATTAACAATAATAGGGGAAAGGTAGCAAAGGAATTAATGCTTTAAAAGAAAAATATATTAGAGAAATGCTTTAAAAGGTAGCAAAGGAATTAATGCTTTAAAAGAAAAATATATTAGAGAAATATGCAATTTTATTTATATTTATATAAATATGCAATTTTATTTATATTTATATTAACAATAATAGGGGAAAGGTAGCAAATATTGCATCCAGAGTGGTCTTTTATGTATATGTGCATTTTTATTTCTTATATTTAGTAGTAGCCTTACTTATAATACAAGATTAAAGAGACAATTATGTCCTGTATCTAAACATATACAATAATTTTTGATAGAAATAGACCCTGGTGTTTGTTAGCTGAAATACTGACAGGTTACAACTGAACTGATTGATGCTAAGCATGATTACATTTTTCCTCTTTTCTTTATTCTTTCTTTTTTTCTTTTTTGGGGATTACATTTAGCCAAAATTATTTTCTTTAGGAAGTATACTTGGTAGTTGGGAAATAGAGTAACGAGAAGAATGTGAGGGAAGGAAACAATGGTTTAGAAAATGGCATTTCAAGAAAAGGAAGATGACATTGGAAATAAAAGTGTGATGGAATTCAAAACAGCTATATTATATGTGAAAAAAATGTGTAAAAATACTGAAAAAATAGAAATGGAAAAAAATTCACAATCTAATGCATTGTTTTATTAGATTGGAAATTAAAAGACAATTTCTGTTTCTAACTCAACTTTGTAGGAAGTTATGGTCATCCCAACATTAAGCATTACACCAAAGCCATGACAGTCCACAGCTTACCTAACCTTTTTTCATCGATTTCTTCGGAGCTATTTGATCTGGTCAGAGAGTTTTTCTGTCTCAGATTTTCATTCCTAACATAGGAAGAATACCCATCATCTGTGCTTTTACCATTGATAATGAAAAAAGAAAAAGTAATTCATTTTTCCTTCTGGTAGTAAACCAGACACTTAGGGAGACACATTAACTGTATCACAGCAGTAGCAATTCACCAAATCAGACTTAATTTGCCTAGAATATTTTCTCTTGCCCTGATCTCCAGCCCTCCAAAATTTGAGCTGTTAATTTATGAGCAAGGAATGATCAAGTCACAGCAGAACAGTATAGCGGAATTCTGGGAAATAGGTTGTTTGAGCTGAGAACAATTTTCTATTCAGCAAGAATTGCCCATAATAGATGATTCTTAAAAGGAAAAATAGGTGATAGAGAAAGTTGAATGTGATGAGATCAGAGAGGAAAAATAGAAGACTGTGTATGAGAGTGTGTATGTCGGGTGTGTGTGTGTGTGTGTGTGTGTGTGTGTGTGTGTGTTTGTGTTAACTTGAGAATCCTTGGTACCAGCAAGACCGCGAGAAAACACAGGGGTATGTTGGAATCTATTTTGCAGCCTCAGCTATATTGTATCAATCTCTTCTTTATGACCATTTCCAACTATCTCTTTTTCTCACACACCAGCAACAGGATTTACTCAATGTTATTTCCAGAAGTAACACCTCAAGAAACACTTTCAGAAACAGTTTCTCAATTCCAACATACTGATACTTTTACCAGCCAGAAAAGGATTTCTGAAAATCATTTCAAAGACCAAAGTTTCTGAAAATAGCAAGAGCCCTTAAAAAAAATAATGCACACACACACACACACACATATATATATGTATTTTTATATATACACAGTGTACCACACATTAACATGGATGAAGAGAATTGGTAAAATGAATCATAGAGGCCCAGAAACATCAGTGTTTTACCGTTTATCTTTGAACATACAGGAATTTTGTCTAAAAAACTTGATTCTCTTTCAGTTATTTTTGGAACAGTCAAGCTGTATTGAGATTCTTTTGTAGATGGCAAGGTTTTATTTGGAAAGCTAGGATAAAGGTTTTCTTTTACAAAAAATCACTTTATTTGGCCACTGAAGTCCACTCCCTCCTAGGTTTGCATTTACTTTTTAAGGTATTTGTTCCTAGGTTCTTAAAAATCTAGCAAGAAAAATAAGCTCCTTGTGGAATATGGCTTACCTGATTTTTTTTTTTTTTGAGTAAAAGGGTGGCCCTTTTTCCATTTTAAAATAACCACATATGTTACAAATGAGGGCGTCTGCTTTTTCATTGAACGTAGCAATGTATGTAAGTATGTGTTTATGTCGGTATGTGTCTTTATTGTTTTTATTTCCTTATTTCCAAGGAGAGATGTGTATATTGTAGAGTTTAATCATCAAGATCATCGTTACAGACCTTAAGCGTGAAAGAATTCCGAAAACTCTGTTGGTTAAAATTGAAAATAAAACTCAGGTCTGAGATCTTAGCCATTGAAAACCTTGAAATCTCATAAATTAAGCATCATTGAGCCTGGTCCCATCTTTCATAACAGCTCTCCAGAGAAAACCTAAAAGCCAGGGCACTCGAAGATGAGCTGCGGATGATTCAGTAGGTGGCACAATTTTCACTGAGTCAGTACTGAACCGATGCCCCAGCATGGTATGAGGGGGCACTGCACTGCTGGAGGTGTCGTCTAATGGATGAGGGTAAAACCAAGGTCTTGACCACCAGCCGTTATTAAAAATCCCATGGCACTTTTCAAAAGAGTAAAGATGATGTTAAACCCTGTGTCCTGGCTAATTTCCAAATTGGGCAATTATATTCTGCCTACTTAAAATTTCTCTGTAATTTTAGTTGGATAATATATCCCTCATCTTCTGCCCTATGCTTTTGCTATTTCCAGTTTAGAGGTGGATGCATTTCGGTGGTGAGGGAAGTGATGCTTCTTTGAAAAATGTCTTACAAGGTCTGAGATCAGGAGATGAAAGGTACAACATCCATCTATCAGAACAGGTGCCATATTAGTTTGTTTCTCCTGTGATTAGGCTGACTATACGAAAATTACCAAATAAGTGTCTTTAAAAATAGCCTCGTCAGGTAGTCAGAGGTGCTACGCTTGCAAAGGTTTCCGAGATGGATATTTTAATTTTATTAAGTTGTGACTAAGAAATGAGGTTTCTCTTTGAAGTGAATATATTATGTAAATACTAACAATTTAAGCATGAAATTATAGACATTTAATAGAAATAATTAAATTTTCCAACATTTGCCTAGCAAAGCCTATCACATTCACTCTAAAACATTAGTCACAGAATCATTTTCACTTACAATGTATTAGAATTTTCTCCAAATCAATAATTGTTAAGAGAGAAGGTCACTGTTAGGGGACAAATGGAAAACATTTCTTAAAAAATAATAATAAAATAATTGTTGGTTAGCATGCTGTGGATTCTTGGGGAAACTTGCAGATACGATTCCCAAGGAAAAGACGAACGTGAGGCTGTGCAAGGCTAGACTCATGCTTCATGTTTCCAGCTTCACCCAATACTTTGAGATCAACCCATAGAAGAAAATGTCCAGTAGAAATTTGGTATCATAGATGATAACATTTACATTTATCTTGGCTATTTAGATGCTTAGCTAGAAAATGATAAACTATCAGCAATTCAGTTTTCTCAAGTACCAAGTGTTTATCTGCAAAAATGAAAGATCAATCTCATCTTCTTTTAGAGAGTCTTATGGTGACTTTCATATGTTACCTTTTTTGTACAGAACCTTTCAAGTAGTTTTAAAATGTTATAACCTCAGAGGTTTCTATTTCTAACAATGAATTTTAACTGTATTACAGACTTTCCTAACTTCAAATCATTCTGCTTTACAGATATATTAAAAACTTACCTTGTGCTTATCAATCATAGAGTTAATACAAGAGAATGCTTTGAAGCAAAGGAAAAATCCAGCAGCATGCGGAGAGGTGGTGTTAAATACTATGGTAAATAAACATAGTAATTCTGTGTGTAAATGCTGTAGCTACTGAATAAAGAAACCACTTGAAAGGGAAATACCATCTTTAGAATTTGGACTTGCCTTTGGCAGAAAATATTGTAATGTTTTTAGCCTAGCTTTGACAACTACAACAGACTGTACTAACAGGAAGCGTTCACTTTGTAATAGAAAAAGTAGTCACTCTGATCACTTTGTCTTTTTAGTATGCAGCCCAGAGGATTCAGAAAAAGATTACATTTACCATAATTAACATATATGTAAATGGAGATCATGGCTATGAATGATAAATTTTCATAGCAATTTAAACCTTGTACAAATTAATCAACCATACAGACACTTGATTAATGAAAGGCAGTGTCACTTTAAAATGCAACATGTTAATATATATTACTGTTATCACAGATCAAAGAATCTTTAAATGTAAGCCAATTAGAACAAAGCTCAATCTACATTTTTTAACAAATTTAATTCCCATGTAATTATGATGGCAATTTGAAAAAAAAATGTTATCCTGATTCATATTTATTTACTAGTTTTAGTGAAAAGTCATGCAAATGAATTTTGGATGTTTCATCATAGTGATTGGATTCCCAAAATATAGGATTACAGTATCATTGAAGGATCAGATGAATGCACAAAAGCAATTACAAATTAGATACAAGATATTTATACACATGTCATGTTAAATTTAGAAGTTTTCTTCTAGTTTCCCCATTTTTGGCCTCGCTAAGAGAGTTACGTTAAACAGATGAAGTGCTAAATGACTGATACTCGCTCAGTACAGTGAGATGAGACTTAACATGCCACTTTAACTAAGAGCTATTTTGCTTGGTCTTTGAGGAATAAAAAAGTGAAAACTCTTCTGTAGATTTAATTTTTTAAGAATGGTTTTTATTTTCATAGTGAAAAGGAATGCCCGATTTATAGAAAAAAAGTCTTTTTTTAGAAGACATAGAATTTATGGTTAATACGTAAGTGTGTGTTCAAAATACAAGATCTGGAATACAAAGTTTTTCTGTAATCCTGTTTCTTGCTAGCAGAAGTTAGGCATGAAAACAAACACACTACTTCGCAAAGTCAGTGTAGATCGACACAGATCTGTTTTACATGGGTAACCCTATAATGAATGGGTCATTAATTTTCATCCTTAAATTGGCAGTCTAAGCTGTTGCCACAGTTTACCACTTCAACCAGTACATCGTAGAATACACTGTTGAGAAAGAATTGGATAACAAGAAGGACAGCAGCCTGTACTAGACAGAAAGATGAAATAAATGTGACACTGAGTTCTATGTCAGAGTCTTAGTAGGAAACTATACTCAATATGGCTAATAAATATTGAGCATTTTCTCTGTGCCATGTGCCATATTAAGAACTTGGCACCTTTAAAGGATAATGCATCTATCTGTGACTTAATTATTAAATCATTTAATTCTGATAACACTTCTATAAAGGAGAATTATTAGTTCGCAGCGGTAGTAAGTAGTCAGACTGAAGTTTTGATCTTAGCGCTGCTCATTTCAAAGTTTGCGTTCTTAAATTCTATGCCACATTGACTCCCCATGACTGTGTAATAGCATTGTTTATCATCACCATTATATCTAGCCTCTCCAGCAGTCTCATTAAAGCTATAATGCTGCTGATGCTGGTACAGGATGATATTTTGGGAACCACTGCTAACAATCTGCACATTCCATAAAAGGTTTAAATAGCACTGTAGTATCAGAAGCAAGGTTCAACTTAGTCTATCGGAATTATAATAAAACCTGCCTTTAAGCCATCTCTCCTGGAGTAGATATATGAGGAAAATAGATGAATAGATAGACAAAATATTAGCAAGCTTATCTAGTCATTAAATGAGCATTTAATACTTGGCAAGGACCTGCACAAAGTACTAGATAGAGATGGAACAGTAAACAAGACTCCTGTCCCCAAGGAGTATATAGCGTAGTGAGGCAGGCAGAAATGTAAACTGCCAATTATACTACATTGTGATAAGTACTACTTGAAGAGTAAATTATGATGCTGTGGGAGTGCATCAGCGTGCCCTCAAGGACAATAAACAAACAAATAAGCAAACTCTAAATTTAAGCAGTTTTGTATAGTGTGGTATATTTGGGAACTTGAGGGAAGTCTGTGCTTCAGTGTTACAGATATTAAAGGAGTGGCCTTAAGAAAAAAACCTTGGGCAAGCCAAGAATTGCAGGGATCATGGACACTACCCAGTTGCAGATTATACAGTCTTTTAATGAATATTATAGAAAGGCATGCTGATCATTTTATTAGTTAAAATAACAGAAAATGATAGTAGTTGAAACAATCTTATTTCTCTCTCCTATTCATTAATTCAAGATTAAGAGAGCCCAGGGCTGCTACAGCTGCTCCATGAACTCATAACGGATGCAGGCTCCTTTCCTCCAGCACAGTACTTCACTACTCCTAGAATGGGGTCCTCATTCTTAGGGTCCAAGGTGGCTGTTAGAATCGAGCTCTCACATCCGTCTTCCAGGCAGGAAGATGAAAGAATAAAGGAAAAAAGGCTCAAACCCTCTTTTGTTTTTAAGGAGAGTCTCCTGACGTATCAGTATACACTGTCCCTTACAGCTTACTGGCCAGAACGAAATCAGATGCCGTAAAGTCAGCAGCAAATGAGGCTGAGAAATGTAGTCATTTTGATGGGTGACCAATGTACTCACCTAAAACATGAGATTCTGTTAAGAAAGAATAACGGGAAAGTAGATATTAGGAAGCAACTGGTAGTCTCTGTCACAGTCATGAATTCGTTTTCTTGGCTCAGAGAGGTGGTAATCATGATGAGTAGAGAAAAATAATATTTTATTTTTTTCTGTCTCAACCTTCCCAATGATACTCATTCCTTTTGAGCAGATTGAAATTTTTGCCATACCATCTGTCTTGAAGGTAGGGCCCATTCACTGCTTTGAGTTCAAGATATAATCAGTAAACATAAGCTATCTTTTCATTATAAAGGAAGAGTCTTGGATATTATGGAAAAGTACCTCAAGATTAAAAAAGCTAAATGTTTTCATGATTCTTAAATGTCTAAGTGTTGAAATTGTAGTAGTATAGATATGAAAGATTTGATAATTAAATTCTTTTATCGTTCATTTACATGTCCATTGATTCTTCAAATACATGCTAAGTGGCCACCGTGTGCGAAGCTCTAGTGATCTCAGCGCAGAGGACACAGAGCTGAGCACCCTGGTCGAGGTACTTCATGGAGCTTACATTCTAAGGAGAGAGAAAAGACAGTATGTAAATATGTATAAACATTATAATTTCATGTATTTTAAGTGCTGTTATGGGCTAAATGGTGTCCTACCAAAATTCCTATGTTGAGGCCCTAACCCCAGTACCACCAAAATGATTATATTTGGAGACCAGACCTTTAAAAAGGTTATAAGGCCCTTTGGGCGGGACCTAATCCAACCTAACTGGGCCCTTCAAAGAACAGGAGATTAGGACACACAGAGTGTTAACCATGTGTTCACAGAGGAACAACTGTGAAGAGGGTGACCGTCTGCAAGCCAAGGAGAGAGGCCATTGAGGTTACCAATCCTGCAGGCACCTTGATGTTGGACTTCCGGTCTCTAGAACTGTGAGAAAATGAATCTCTGCTGCTTAAGCCACTAAAGCTGCTATAGTTTGTTGCGGCAGCCCTAGCAAACTACTGCAGGTACTAAAATGGAAATAAAATAGTCATCGTGACACTGCTTAGGTTGGTGGTCGAAGAAAGCAGGTTTTCAGCTGAAACCCTAAGGGTGCAAAGGAGTCAGCCGTGTAAATATCTGGAGATGTATGTTCCTAGAGGAAGCGACATCTGATGCAAAGACTCATTTTGTTGTACAAGAAATAAGCTAAAAGCCAATCAAGCATGTGATCACTTTCATCATCAAAAAATTGTTTGCTCAGTGACTATCTGTCCATGGTGCTATGGAAGGCATTGTCGAGCATAAATGTACAGTGATACGGCAGGCCATTAATAATGCCGTAATAATTATTTCACTGTGAATTATGCTGTAAATATGCTTGTCATTGACTATCCAGTATCAAAATGACTTTACAGTTTCAGTTACAAATTTAAGGAATGTGCCAGCCATTAGCCGAACAGTCACTTTGCTCTCCAGCCGGTAAGACACTAATCTTACACAAATGCTTTTTGACTATGGAAAGGAGATCTTTTGGGTGTGGTAGAAACATAAAATAAGAGCATGGGTCTCATTCAGGCTGTCTTCTTAAATGAGCTTTTTACAGAATAGTCATTTGATACCTAAGAATATAAGATAATAAACAACTTCATCTTTTCTCAAAAATGCAAGTGAAAATGATTATCATTGTTCTCCTGTTCTTTTTTGCCAAGTATTATCAACTTGAATTTTATATCATGACTTTTTAAAAGGCTATTTGTTATGTAAAATCATCTCTCTCAGTTCTTACTATCATTTTTTTGTTACTATTGCTTCCACTCAAATCCTGGAATTCTTTACAATATAAAATAATAAGACAATGCTTTATACATCATTGGAATTGGCAAACCTCTTCTCGTTGTATGGTAACAGACGTGAGCAAAAGAAAGCAAGCTGTAATTTAGTCCGTAGTAACGTAAACAAACATTTTATTTAGGAAGGGATAAACGCAGTCACAATGAAATGCATTTGTTAACAGGAGAAAAAAGTTGCAAGAGCCAAACACAGAATACCTGAATATGCCCAGGTAGCAATTAAATTCCTGGAGGGTAAAAACAGACCTGTAGGAGATGACTTGGCCACAGTTTTCTGATGGTTTAGAGTAATTTTGTAAATATAATATATAAGCTAGAAAACACTGTATATATTGTATATATTCAACATTTTCATTATATTACACGTTTTTATATGTTTTTCTTCATTTTCCTCATATGTCGAAGGGAACATGTCTAACTTACACCTCCCATTAAAAAAAATATTAGAATAACAACTCTAAGCAGCACTGGTTCAATTTAAATCCCATTTGGTGGTCCCAGTATAGTTTTTATATCACACAAAAAAGCCATCATAATTTGCATCCCATCAGCTATCCCCTTAACTCTGAAGAGCTATCACGCCACTCCTGGAGTGGGTCTCTGGGGTTGAAGCCTGTACTATCGCTCCGCTAGATTTATTTGGTAGTAAAATCAGGGTTACTAGCCCGGTGCCCCTTACCTGGGAAGAAAACTCCGTATTAACCCTGTCTTCGCTCTTCTCAGAAAACTGATAATAAATTTTGTCCTTTTACTCTCTGCTCCTCTTCATTCCTGGCATTCCAGAACTTGTTAGACTTGCCTTTCCAGCTTTCTCCGCTATGCTAGAGCTGGCGAGTTGTTCTAATATTCTGACTCTCCTGCAATGTATCGGCTTCGTGCGGTTCCTTTCTTTCTCGTGTTGCCTGTCTGTTTTGTTAATAGTTTTCAAATAACCAGCAACTATCACTCAACACATTCCTAGAGAATTTCATCTCTCCATCTGTGCTATTTCTGTCTTCTCTTTTCCTCTTTCTTCTTTCCCACTTTACCTGCCCACCTATTTCACCTGTAAATGGACTCTTGGACTCTTATTAACCTCTCTGTTTTGTTTCGTGTTTACTTTTAATTCTGTTTTAAGGTGTTTCCATACTTATAACTTGCATCAGGGTAGCTTTACTAACCTAACCAAAATTACGCTCTAAAGCATAACCTTTGCAAAGTATCAACTATATCAGTGAATTAAAGAAGTTCTATGGGATCAAGACTGAGTTATTTAATAATATTGGGCAGCTGCTAGCCATTATTTTTAGTTCTCTCTCTTCAGTATCTATTCATAAGGTATTATTTCAAATGCTGAAAAGCATTGAAATGAAAATTAGAATAATTATTTATGTACAGTATGTCCATAAGATCCTACCCATCTAGATGGTATGGTATGAATTATGGGTGTATTGGAGCCATATTTGTTAGCTAATTTTTTATGGCCTCTGGAAAACATGACTGCTGTCTTATACTGATAGAAACCAATAGCATCCATTGCCTGGCTGTACCATTTGCGGACCCATCAGCTGATGGGTCATACAGCCATTGTAATAAGTCTTAACAAAGGAAGCTTCCCAACCAAAATATGGACATGTGCTGTGGAGGAGAATACTTTCAGCCGCACTAACAATAACCTCTCTGAGCACTCTGGGAGAGGATTTTTAAAACGCATTTTTAATGTATCTTTACAAGTAGGACACTATTTCCAGAACTTGTAATGGTCAGAATTTGAAGAACATGTATAGATTTCCTGACATTAACCTTTTTCTAAATATAAAAGATAGTAAGGTTACCTATGATCCAGACTTTACTTCTCCAACATGGTTACATTTAAAAACTCAAAGGGGAGGCATCTAAAACCTTTGTACAGCAACTTTTGTTATCAACCAAGGAAACCTAGATGTCTGTTTTAATACTTAGGGATGAATACAGCTGAAGATACCATATTAAGACTCTTATCAATTTACACCAAATGGTTTAACACTATATATGCACGTATAGGCACTAATTGTCCTATAAATAGTAATACTTTGTTATTAATAGAGAGGTTCTCTAATGAATATTGCATTTAATAATTTTTTTTTTAAATTTGTCATTTGTCCCCTTAAGGATCTAGCAGAAGCTCGCCTAATACCAATGCAGAAGTTTAAGTTCTGACTGTTAAATTAGACTAACAAATGAGTGTCTTAAATTGTCCGTCACTTCAAAATTATCTATAAAACTCACATAAACTATAGACTTTTTGCTTGTATTAATAGTTAATATTTTGGAACCAGTTCATACATTTTTGTTTGTTTTTGAGAAATACTGTAACTTACTAAGATTGCCTGTGCATTAGAGCCAGTCTCAGTTGCCATGAAGAATCAGAAGAGTCAGTCTAGTAACTCTGACAATGGGATGTTATTCAGCCATAAGAAAGAAGAAAATCCTGTCTTTTATGACAACATGGATGGGCCTTGGGGGCATTATGCTAAGTGAAATTAGTCAAAGAAAGACAAGTACTGCATAATATCACTTATATGTGGAATCTTAAAAAAGCCAAACTCAAACTCATAGAAACAGGGCGTAGAATGATGGTTGCCAGGGACTTGGAGGGTGGGGAAAATGGGGAAATGTTGGTCAAAAGGTACCAGCTTCAAATTATAAAATGAGTAAGGAGCTAATGGACAGAATAGTGTTTATAGTTAACAATATTGTATTATATACTTGAAAGTTGCTAAGAGATTTTAATGTTTTCACCAAAAAAGAAGAAGGAGGAGGTGGAAGAGGGGGGGGAGAAGAAAAAAGAAGAAAGAAGCAAGAAGAAGAGGAGAAGGAAGAAAGGAAGAAGAGAAATGGTACTTATGTGAGGTGATGGGCGTGTTAACTAAGCCTATTGTAATCATTTCACAGTATATAAGGGTATCAGATCAACATGTCGTGCACCTTAAACTTACACAATGTTGTGTGCCAATTATATCTCAATAAAGCTGGAAAAAATCTAGTAACTTGGAAAAATTGGGATCAATGGCAATGCAGTTGAGGAGGTTATCGTAGATCTTCAATGTGTAGTTTGGAAGTATTTTAGAAGGTAAGAAGCTACTTTGGAAGTTTGATTCATTGTTTCATCTTTGGAGGTCCCTGGAAAAGTTGCAAAAATACTCTGAATTTGTCAGTAAAAGTCATCCTTAATAGCATAAAGCAAAATTGCCAATTTTCATTTGTAATTTCATTTAAACAAATACATATTACACTTCTATTGTATATATTGCTTAGTGTTATGCTAAGAATCGGAAAATTAAGGAGTGAATAGGGCATAGTCCTGGCCTTCAAGATAAGTTCAAGATTGCAGCAAAAATAGGCATATTGATAACTATAATTCAGGGAAGAAAGAGGCATAATCAATGTGTATTGAAGTCGAAGAGGAAGAGCAATTAAGTCTGACTAGGGCAATTAAGGAGTGCTTTTAAAGGAAATACTAAAGTTTATCTTTGAAGGATGAATAAAAAACTAAAGCAGAAAGAAGGAAATGAGGAAATTGCAAGATGGAAGAAGTATAGCCAAGTGGAGATAAGAATGTGCATGGTGAATCAAGATGTGAGGATGCAAGTAGTAAAGACCTGGATGATTAAGTTGAAGACACATAATGTTGTCTAACCCAGGTTTTAGGTAAACACTGCAACAGTACTTTTTAAAGATAAATTAGAAGAATCAACAGATAAGGGATGCCTGGATGGCTCAGTTGGTTAGGCGTCTGACTCTGTTTCAGCGCAGGTCATAGTCTCAGGGTCGTGGGATCAGCCTATGTTGGGCTCTGTGCTCAGCGTGGAGTCTGCTTGGGCTTCTGTCTCTCCCTCTGCCCCTGCCCCCACTCACGCTCTTTCTCTCTCCTAAAATAAATAAATAAATAAAATCTTAAAAAGAAAAGAAAAAGCAATAGATAAGATTAGGGAATATTAATTAATAAACCATACAAGAGGTTGTGAGCCAGGGAAATATCATAGAAAATGAAAAGGAAGAAACAGGTTTGAGCCATATTATTGACACTGAATTTACTTGACTGAGTAGAGCTTAAGGTTTAGAAAATTTCTAGTCTTAGTGACTGAGTGGTTGTTGTACCATTACCAGATAAGAAATACATAGAGGGAAAGTAGCATGCTTTTGGATGGAAGGGAGGTGATGAATTTATATGTGGATATGTTGAGTACCAGTGTTATAGGATAGTTACGTGAGAGTGCTAAACTGATACTCCATTTATGCATGCACTTATTTATTCATGTATTCAGAATACACAGAAAGGCCCAGTAACATTCTCCACAATAAAATAAAATCAGATATAATGCAATTGACTATTAGGTCCTGTACCCCGGGGCTTCTTCCCAGTAAGCTACCCAGGCTTATCTTGGTCCTTTCCTTAACCTTGCAATAAGTGCTTATTTTATGAAATTGGACTTTTTAAACCTGTGTAGTGTCATTATGTGTTTGACTGTATTCATTGAGTACCTGTTATGTTCTGGACACTGTTCCAGGCACTGAGGATAGAGAATGAACAAGATAGACACATCACTTAACGTTTATAGAACTTAATATTCTAGTGAGGGAGACAGAGAATAAACGAAACAAAAAGAACTATAACCTCAGATAATGAAAAAAAAGCAAAATAAGTAGATAGAGAAGGTTAGGAGTGTGTAGTACTTAAGATATGATGGTTAGAGAAGACCCTCTGAAGATATAATATGAGATGACATGATGACATAACATAATAAAATTGAATGATACAAGAGAATCCGTTGAAGATCTGGAGCATAAACATTCTAAGAAGCAGGAGGAGTAAAATATAAAGACCCTAATATGGTAATAAAGATAGTATTTTCTAAGAACAAAAGAAGGCCAGTGTTAGGAAATGAGTATAGAGAGATACACAGGAGTCAGCTGATCTAGGACTTTGAGCCATGATTAGGAGTTTGGGGTTTTACTCTTAAATTTAATGACATGCTTTTGAGCAAAATAGTAATAATGATCTGATTTACATTTTCAAAATATCATTCTGGTACCTATTTGGGTAATAGAACATAGGAGGGCAAGAGCAGAACTATGGAGTCAAATTGAGAGGTTACTGCAGTGTCTAGGTGAATGATAATCATTATTTGAAATAGAATTGTAGTGGTTGAGGTAATAAGAAGTGTTCTAATTTGGGTTATATTTTATTTTTATTTTTTTAAGGATTTTATGTATTTATTCATGAGAGACAGAGAGATAGAGAGGCAGAGGCAGAGGGAGAAGCAGGCTCCCTGATGAGCAGGGAGCCCGATATGGGACTTGATCCCAGGACCCTGGGATCCTGACCTGAGCCAAAGGCAGACACTTAACTGACTGAGCCACCCAGGAGCATCTGGGATGTAGTTTAGACTGAAAAGTGACAATATTTCATGGTGGGTTTGGTGTGAGGAAAGAAATAAAAAATGATTTTTAGATTTTAGAACTGCATAATGGGAAAATGTAACATTTATTAAGATGGAGAAGACAGGAGAGGGAGAGGCATAGGTAAGAGTAGGACAAAATAATGACTTCCATTTTGAATATGTTAATTTAAGATGTTTAGTAGATATTCAAAGCACTCTGTTGAGCAGACAGTTGGGTATAAAAGTCTGATCCTTATTAGAGAGATTAGGGCTGGAGATATTGATTTGGAAATAATCAATATTGTGCTGGATACTTTCTGTTCCCTTTGATGTAGTTCCCTTTGGTCTAGTCATGGGAGCCGACAATGGATTCTCTTGCCCTCTGGCTTCTGATTAGTTCCTTCCAGTGGGAAACTTTCACAATGGAGTAGGCGGGAGAAGTTGGAAGTATTTACCTTGGCTCCTTATCTAAGGTATTAAATGGGCTATCTGACTCCCTCAACCAAATGCCGTAGTTCTTGTCAAGTGTCCTTTACCCACCTTTCTCTCTCCTGCTTCTTTAGTCTACACCCCTCTCCTTACCCTTTTAGTCCTAGGGGTGGTAACAGACCCCCTGCTGTTACTTATCCTAGTGTATTACATTATCCTTTATGGTTTCCTCACACCCTGCTCACACCTCTGTGAAAGTCCCTTCATTAAATCCTCCTCTGATTATACTAATTTTAGTATGCCATCTGTTTCCTGCGGGGACAGGAAATAATACGCTATTCCCCAGGCTCCTTCCCTATGGTCTATTAAGACTAATAAAGTAATTGTTACTAGAAGTGGCTCTAGGAACTGACTCTCAAATGGAATTCTGAGATTATGTTTTACATATTTGAGTAGTGCATTGATAACTGTCTTGCTGAGGGTTGAGGAGTAGGGAATGGGGCATGGGTAATCCATGGCATGCAATGGCATTATGATTACTTAAATTATCACCAGTAGAGGGGTCAAGGTGTTGTGCAGTGAGGTGGTTGTAGCACTTATCACTATGGCAACAGTGGTAATTATAAAGATGGTGACATCGACTGTTTTCTTTTGATAGATGTAAGGCAGTATACAAAAGGAAAGGAGAAATTGACTATCCAACTGAGATCATGTATAGAAAAATCAAGTCCCTAGCAGCTTTGAAGGAGCCCCTCATCTTCTGAAGTTGATAAAACATAGCCGGGGATCAAGCCCATTCCTTGAGTATAACAGTTGAAGATTTGACTACCAATTGTACCCATCAAGTCCTTTATACTGAGGTAAAGGAACTGGTGGGAAAAAGGAGGATCTCGTATGTTAGATTAGGGATATTTGGGCAGACAAAAAGCAGAGCTGGGAACTTTGAATTCCTGTATCTCTTTCCAGCAGAGGCAGCCTCTCCTCCAGTATTTGAGGGAACCACCCTTTTAGTGACTGTTTCTAGAGTAGTAGTCTCACAAGCTGATGCTTATTCTTCCTAGGACCAACTTCTAACTCTCCCCAAAGCCTCCAGATTGATAATGAGGATTAGACTAATGGAGCCAGAAGGAGAAATAGAAGACTGGGTCTTTGAGGAAGAAATATTCTAACAGTGAAAGACTTAGAGGATCTCATTGATTTCTATTGGCAGGAGTCTAGAGAGTATGTATGGGAGTGAATTTAATGGGTGTTAGCCAAAGGATGAAAAAATATACGGCTGGATTAGGTTGACAAGAATTTATTTATTCACTCAGGATTTGGGATTTAATGTGTTGTTGACTGCCTAGGAGTGGTGTTGATAGTCTGTTGACATGGTGGCTGTTTAAAGCCTGGAATCAATCGATTGTGGCCTACATTTGATAAGGTTGAATAACATAACTTCTCTGGTACAATATAGGGGAAGGAATCAAGTCTTGGGAAAATGGGAATACTGGAATGGGTTTATTTTATGTAACCAGATCAGCCAATCTTTATTTGAATTACCCAAGAGGGCCCTGAGAAGATACTCTTTATCAAGACCTTAAGAAATCCATTGATAAGGAGGGGTACCAGTATCCTTGAAAACTGAAGTAATGCTCTCTCGTGGCTATTTTCTCTATGCCAGAGTTTATGGTAGGACATGGAACAGTGGAATTGCATTTCGTGATGGCTGTAGGAATAATAGGAAACCAGAGAATTGGAGGCCAACTAGGAGTGCTTATTTATTAGATGAAGTAGACACAATTACCATAATAAGCCACAGAGATGGAGTAATAATCAGAATGTTTTGACCTTCAGAGATCTTTGGCAGTAGCTAATTGATCATGGAGTTTTTAGAAACAAAATAAAAGGGCATCCAGCTGAGGAGCTACTTGATACATATAGGGAGAAAAATCCTAGGCCTGGTGAACGTAAAATTAACTTGAATTAAAATAATGGGGATTCACTTCTTTTTACCTTTACAGACTTGGAGACCTTTATTTGAGAAGGTGGTCAGGCCTTGTAAGAAATGACTTGGCAATAGGGTCACAGGTCTATAGCGTGATTCTTCCTCCACGTCTGCCGTAGAGGTACCTGCAGCTCTTTAATGACGATTGTGCCTGGAGCAGTGGTTCTTAAACTTAAGTGTGCACCAAAAGCACTTGGAGAGCTTTTAAAACATAGATTTCTACATCCTACTTTTTAATAACTTTGGGATAAAGACACCAGAATTTATATTTCTAGTAAGTTCCCAAGTGATGTTGATGCTGCTGGTTTAGGGAGAGAACCACTTTGAGAACCACTGCATTGGAGAAGGAAGCAGATAGACTTTCGCGGTTATTACATGCTTCCTCTTAAATAATTCTAATGCCCAGAGACCTGAAGTACCACCAGGGTCCACTGGGCAGAGGTGGGATTTATGAAGCTCTGATAATAAATTCTCTATTATCAGATGGCCCAAGTCCATTTCAGAAAGTATCCAGAGAGACTTCAGATGCTTCCCCCCAAGCCAAAAATACATAGTAAAAATAGAAGAGCTTTAAGGTATTATTTGGTGGTAAGAGTAAGTTCTATTGCAGAATAAGGACAAAGTTGAAGCCCCTGGAATTGTCTTCCTTTGCCGAGGTAAAACAAAAGCAATACTTCATCAAAAAGGGGATGTGCCACCCCAAATACTTGAACAGTTGCAGAGGTGGTGAATCCGACAATAACCCCATTTTACTCTCTTGCTTGGTGGCCGATGTGAAAGTCAGATAGGTCTTTGAGAATGAAGATAAATTATCATAAGCCTAATTAAATGATGATGCCACTCATATCTGATGTTCCCAATGTAGTAGCTTCACTGGAGGAAATCAGTATGGCCCGGACACCTGTGACTTAACAAATGCATTTTTCCCTTTCCTCTGTTGGTCAACAGAAGCAGTTTCCTTCGTAAGGCAGGGATATCAATATGCCTTTACTCTTTCGGTCTAACCTATGTCAGCTCATCTCTCCATCACAGTGCAGTCAGGAGAGAACTTGACTGCTTTATTATTTCACAGAATAATATGATCATTGTTAAGTGAGAAGAAGACACCCTAAATGTAAGTGACACACGATCGCTGCCCACATTCTCCAGAAAATAAATAAAAAAAGAAGAAAAAAAGGGGAGCAAAGTATGCACCAAAGAGTTAGAGATAGCTCTCATGAAAGTGCTGTCACTTTAGTGAAGTTGCTAGGAGTCTAGAGGTCTGTGGTCGTGTCAGGAGATCCTTTTTAAAATGGAGCTGATAGGCTGCACTGCCCTTCACAATGAAAGGATCACAGCGCTTGGTGGACCTTTTTGGATTTTTGGAGGAAATATTTGGGCATGCTACTGTCACGTATTTAGTGGGTAACCTTAAAGTTGCAAGATCTGAGTGGGCCCTGTAGCAAGAAAAAGCTCTACAGCTTGGCATTCTGGCCTAACAAACCCAATGGCATTAGAAGTGTCTGTGGCAGACTGACACATCCACTCCACTGTCTACTTTGTTCTGTACCCCAGGAGGCTAAACTACATGGACTGAATAGCAAGGTCATTTGCCTTCAATATGGAGCCTCTGGCAATTTCCAGTAGGAGAAATAGTATAGACCACAGAATTTTGGAGTAAGGCCATGCCCTCTTCTGCTAACAAACTAATCTCTGAAGAGATTAGCAATTACTCACTTGCTCTTGGAGCTGGTAGAAACTGAATGCCTTACCATAGATACCAAAGTATGATGCAACCCAACTGCCCATCTTTAATTCGTGTTATCTAATTCCTAGGACCATAAAATTGAAAATACACAGAACAATTCTGTTATAAAATGGAAATGCCATAAATGGTGCCATGTGTGTCTAGAAGAGATGAACTGCAGAAGCAGATGGCTCAGATTCCTATTGTTCGGGCTTGACTTGCTTTGCCACCTTTCCCTCAATTCACACCTGTGATCCCATGGAAACTTCCTTATGACATGTTCCAACATAGGCCTCAGATGTAGCTACAGAAGTGAGTATATAACAACTATTTTATGTGAATTAACTGTTTCCATATCCCCTTGCTACTTTATATGAATAGCACTCATGATGGCTAATGTTTTAGATTTCATGGAGGAATAAGACCAAACTGATAATGAGCCTGTTGATAACATGGCATCTGATAGGACTTTGTGTGTTGCATTCATTTCCTGTGGCCGCCGTAACAAACTACCAGAAACTGCGTGGCTTAAGACAACAGAAATTTATTCTCTCACAGTTCTGGAGTCCAAAATAAATAACACTGGGTCAAAATGAAGGTGTCGACAAGACTATATTTTCTTCAGAGGCTCGAGAGTAGAATCTTTTCCTTGCCTATTTCAGCCCCTGTCACTCCCAGCATTCCTGGGCTTGTGGCAGCATCACTCCAACCTCTGCTTTTGTCCTCACATCACTTTCTCCTCTGTGTATGTATCAAATGTCCCTCTGCCCCTCTCTCGTAGGGACACTTGTGATGGCATTTGGGGTTCACCCAGATAATCCAGGATAAGGTTCTTAACCACATCTGCGAAGACTTTCTCTAAATAAGGTAACATTTACAGTTTCTAGGAATTAGGGCCTGCTGCCTTTGGGGACCATTTTATGGCTGTCTCAGGGCCACAAGTTTTGCACCTGTTTAAGCATAATTATGTGTGTTGAGATGCAGACGGGGTGGAATGTCCTGAACAACTTCCATCTGCTCCTCCACATCCACTCTCTACCATTTTCCATAGCATTCTGTGCTCTAGGAAGCTAGGCTGTGTAGATTACATAACAAGCCCTTTTGCCCTTTGGCTTATACTTGAGTTCAGCCCAAAGAGGAACCTTCGTGAGAGATGGAAGGGAGAGAGGGGAATGAGGTTAAAGTGTTTATTTTCCTATCCATCTCACTTCTAACCCTTCACCAAAGACTTTTCTGCATCTCTTTCCCAAAAGTTATAGCTCCTATTAGATGGCTCTCTCTACATAGTTGTTTGTTTGTTTGTTTGTTTGTTTGTTTGTTTGTTTGTTTGTTGAGTTCCCTTTCAACACTTAGCTCTTCTTGCTCCCTCAGGCCTCAGGAAGGATGCAGAACAGTGGTATGCCAGTGGATATTTAACAGCTGGGGCTCTAAAAACAATATGTGTACATAGATAGATGAACAGATTGTGGATAAGTTTGTTGTAAATTTTTCTAATATAAAGGATTCATAGAAACACAATTTATAAACAATAATAAAATATGCAGTACAATCAGTTTCCTGTAGCCAATCGATTTTCACAGAATGCTTTTGTTGGTTTTTGCCAAACTCTTATGATTGACAAGCAAGTGTAGATCCACCATGAGTTTTGGTTGATACCTTCGTTTATGTTAACGCCTACGATGAAAGTGAAACTAAAGAAGCAGATTTGGGAATTTGTAAATGATGTGAATGACTTCTTAACTAAATCAGATAATAGTTTTTGACTACTGGAAGAATATATTACCAAGTTTTAAAATTATTATTTACAATGTAATGGTCAAGACATGAAACACTTTTAAGTATAATCTGCACTTTCTCTGTCACTTTGTCAAGTCTATACTAATTTCTGTGGGATAAGTTCTCCATCCATTGCTGATTTTAAGCTACCAATGTGTTAGAATTGAGTGAAAACTTGAGATCTGAAGTAGCCTACTATATATTATTTCTGTCATATAGCTATAATAGACATAAATTTCTGGAAACATAATAGAAAATTGTAGCAAAATCATTGAGAAATGATGGATTTCAGTATTTATTACTTTTAATATTTATTACTTTTACTTTTAATATTTGCGAGTTTATATAGTTTAATTTTTTATAATAGCTGCATTTGACAAATAACTTACAAATTGCCAAAAATATAATAGTCTGTTCTCATAAGCCCCTGTAAGGTTGGCCCAGCCCACCATTATAAAACAGAGTTCTGCTGTTCTTTATTCGAGAGTACTGTATTATCCCTTATAATATTCTACATCTTGCTCACACTCTGTACATAAATAGTTCCTTATTTAAACTCCTTACATTACCAACATAGAATGTGCCATCTATTTTCTGCTCGAGTCCAGACTGATAAAAGCGTGGTGATATTATTTAACTTTGTTGTAATGGATGATAATCCTAAGGAGTAAAAAGAAAAGAAGAGGGAGGATGCTCAGAGCATTTGGAGATCAGGAAGAGAAGGATGGAACAGTAAAAGAGACTGAGGATAATAGCTTATTAAGTAGGAAGAAAAACAGAAGAACATGGTGTCCTGGATAGAAAGAGAAGAAAAAGTTTTAAGAAGGAAGCAATGATCAAATGCTTAGAGATCAAGTAACATGAGGACTGATAACTGATCATTGGCTGTGGCCAAGTAGATATTGTGGGTGACTTTGGTAAGTGAGCCTTCATTGGAGTGGTTGGGATGAAAGTCTTATTATATAGTGAGTTAAGAATGAGAAGTGAGTAAGTGGTGACAGCGAGTATAAAATACTTTGATGATGAGTTTTGCTGTTGAGAGGAGAGGCAGAAAGGAACTTTAACTGTTGAGGGATATGGAACTAGTCATCCACTTAACATGAAGGAAGACAAATATATGGGGACAAATACAAATAGGTTGGCGTATATAGTTGTTGGAATATGATGTGGCTGTGATCTCACTGCTTCGATTTGCTCAAGTAAATATTAAGCAGTGTCATTGCTTGAAAGTAAAAAAGAAAAGAATGTTTGAGGTTTTAGGAGTGAGGAGATGTGAAATAGTATTCATTGTTTTTGAGTTTGTGTTATTAGGGAGAAAAAAGTTGAACAGGAAAATGTAGTAGGACAGTGTACGAAGGCTAACACTGCATGCTCAGAGCCTTGCTCCGTATTAGGCACATTTTAGGAGATTCATTTATTTGTTTATTTATTTTCCGGTGTCTGCTGTGTGCTGAGCACTCTTCTAGGCACTGCAGATATAAGCAAAAAGCAGAAAAAAAAAATCCCTGCCTGCTCTTTGATACATTAGAACAGGGGCTGGCCAACTTTTTCCGTACAGAGGCAGATAATATAGATTGTCAGCTTTGTGAGCCAAGTGTTCTCTGTTGTAACTACTGAACTCTATGATTGTAATAAAACAAACTGTAGATAATACACAATAGAATGGACTAGGCTGTTGTAATAAAATCTTACAAAAACAAGCAGCAGACTGGCCCACAGGCCATTGTCCGCCAACCTCCATGTTAGAGGGAGTTTGCTGCATTGAAGAAGGGAAAGCACAGAAGGGGATGGGAAGAACTTAAGTTGAAGAATTTTATTTTTAAAAGCAATGATCTGGTGAAGTCATGCTGAGAAGGTATCATTTAAACCAAAGCTTAGAGAAGGTGAAGGACTAAGCCATGTGGATGACTGTTCCAAGAAAAGACTGCAGTGTAAAAATTCTTGCGAGAGTGTACCTTGTGTTTGCACATCAAGGTGGCTGAGCAGAATGAATGAGGAGAAGTAATATTAGATGAAATCAGGGATTTAACAGGGAAAAGGATAGCTAGGTTCTTACACACTCCTGTTAAAGACTCTAAGTGAGATGGAATATCATAAGAGGTTTTCAGGCAGGAACTGACATGATTTGAATTGCAGGATTACTTGGCTGCTTTACTGAGATAAATGGGGCAAGGTTGGAGTCAAAAATAATTTTTGAATGAATAAATGAGTGAATGAATGAACAAATGAATGTATGATTAAGGATACATTTCATGTAATTGAATATTTGAGATTGGAAATATCAACTGGGGGGTCTGGAGGAAATCACAGAAGCTAGAAGCAAATACAGAATAAGAGGAAAATTATGGCTAGAATCTTAGGAATAGCCAGACCAGGGATTGACAGAGAAAGAGAAATTAGTGAAGCTGATAGAAAAGGAATAATGAGAAAGATCTGTGTTTTGGTATTTACTATATTTTTCATGTCCTTGGAGAGAGAAGTTTATAAATGAGGGACTAATCACATAGTTTTTCTACATGAGAAAACTTAAATTTGTTAATAAAAAAAAGGAAAAAGATAGGAGAGTAACTTGAGTGGAAAGCTGTAGACCTCAAAGGAGTTAACATTTTTCTACAACTTGCTTCATATGAGTAAGCCAATAAATTAATTTCATTATGAGCATAATATATACTTAAGCAATTCATTAATTCATTAATGTTTGTTGGCCATTCATATTTACTAAAAACTCTGCCAGGAATTAATCTCTTCATTCCAGTCCAACAACATTCTGCTGGAAATCAGTAATGACAGTGATGCACAATGTTATTTACCTATCTACAAGAAATTCCGGAAGATTCTAAGGAAATTAAGAGGTCAATATGTCTGTGTAACTGATCAAAATAAAAAGGTTAAATAAAATATCACTGGCTTCTTGCATTTCTATTGTACTTTTTATCTATTTGAGCACCACAGTCTTCCCAATATTAACCAAGGAGTTTGTAGGTAAAATAAAAATGAAAATTAAAAAAAAAAACAGAAATAAAAACAAAATGATATAGTGAATCCAAAAGTCAAGAGTAGAGGTGAAACAAAAAATCATATAATGATTATTAGAGTGTAGATGAAATGGAATTCAGGTCACATAATATTTCAATTCTATTTACCTATTATTCATATTTTCTAGGAAGTGTCTTATTTATAAATATGTATATAAGAACTTGTAATTTTTGATAAGACCTTAAACATGTTTTAGTGTTCCCTGATTTGAAACTTCCAAATATAGCTTTTTCTGCTTATTAGCTGTCTAGAGGTATGCTGGCCCATGTGACCTTTTACTATAATTTACTTAAAAAGTCAGTAGTCCCAGGTTTCACATTTTTTTATTGTAATACACATTTAAATCTTTGAACTCTAATATTGAATAAACTCTGGAATGACTTTGAGCTCTGGATGTTGAGCTTGGTAACCTTGAACCTCCCATAAATTGGAGAAAACCTCTAAAACAGCCAAAACAAAGCTCTTGACTTTCTAAATATAACGTTTGCTTGACTCCTTGACTTAATTGTGAACTCTGTTGTTTTTCCTTGACTGGTTTGCCACTATCATTTGAAGTCAACCTTTTTTCTACTTAGTTGAAAATCATGCTTCAGTGGATTAAAAGACAAAGTTGCATTTCTTCCAATTAAATCTTTAAAAGTCTTTAAGATGTGTCTTGAAAAAACAAAAACAGATGTGTATGTTAATTCTCCTAAGTTATGATCAAGGATAATGAATCCCCCCTTTACCTGTCTGTCCTTCCTTTTTAGTCTGCTTGACAATAAATTTAGTATATTATTTAAATTCTAACTTTAATTCTTTAGTTTTATGTCATCGATCGTCACTTTTATGTTTTAGTTTTTCAAGCCTATTTTTCATTTGGTGAATATGGCTTTTAAAAATTAAAAAGTTATACATGCTTTTTGTAACAAAATTAATGAATACAGATTGTGTAAAACAGGAAAGCTCTTTTGCACTTCCCCAAATCCCAAACTACTTCCAAGAGAGAGTTTTTCTGAAGTTTGGTAATGGAATGGTGTCATGTTTCTAGCCTGTCTTCTCTACATATAAACATACATTCAGGGGTGCCTGGGCGGCTCAGTTAGTTAAGTGTCTGCCTTTGGGCTCAGGTCATGATCTCAGGGTCCTGGATCGAGCCCTGCATCGAGCCCCACATTGGGCTCCCTGCTCAACAGGAAGTCTGCTTTTCTCTCTCCCTCTGCCCCTTCCCCCTTGCTCATGCTCTCTCTCTGTCTTTCTCAGATAAGTAAATAAAATCTTTAAAAAAAAAATACATTCACATTCATGCTCACGTGTTCTACAACTTGTATTTTTGAATTATTATATTCTGTATGGCAAAAGTAACACTGTTACTAAGAATGAGTGAAGTGTTAAGTGAGTAGATGAGTGGATGAATGGATGGATGAATGAATGAATTTCAAGATGAAATACTTGAATATTTTAAAACTATAGCTACCACATACCATAACTTATTTTCTCCTCCTTTTTTTGTATTATAGTGATTTGGTAAAATGCCTTTTTAAACATTTAGAAAAATACTTAAAGCCCACATTAGAATTAGTTCAGACAAACAGGTGACAGATCATAATTTGTATTTTTCATTTTCAAGAAGCTTGCTATTAGGTGTTTTTTGCTTAACATTTATAAACTAAGTTGGGGCGCCTGGGTGACACAGCGGTTAAGCGTCTGCCTTCGGCTCAGGGCGTGATCCCGGCGTTATGGGACCGAGCCCCACATCAGGCTCCTCCGCTATGAGCCTGCTTCTTCCTCTCCCACTCCCCCTGCTTGTGTTCCCTCTCTCGCTGGCTGTCTCTATCTCTGTCAAATAAATAAATAAAATCTTTAAAAAAACCATTTATAAACTAAGTAGATTCGAAGTGTAAGTGGAAAAATACAGCAGTATTAAAATAGAGAGGTACAGGTGATTTCATTAAATCATGTTAGCATTTGTAGTGTGCCATTTACTGCCTCATTCTAAACAGACTGTTCTAATACTGCACAATTTCAAGTATAGATCCAGTGTATTCTGCTGTACTACTGTCTGTAAAGAAACATGGAAAAAATGTGGACTCTGATACTGTGTTTTTGCCACTTAAGAACAAATTACATTCGTTTGGCTTATAACATATATGTAATATTTCTTCAGGATTGATTCTATATATATCAAAACATTCATTTTGAAACGGTAAGGTTCTGTAAGTGCCTGTGAATTCATAATACACGGGGTGCCTTGCAACCAAATATATATTCAGTTCCCAACATTATTGGTGTTTCCAATTTCAATAACTATAATATTATCACCTTTGGACTTTTATGGCATCTTTCATCCGTGGATCTTAAAGGGCTTTACAAACATTAATTCGCACAACATTCTTGTGAGGTACAGAAATATCATTAACCCCATATTACAGATGAGGAAACAAGCGCAGAAAGGTTAATAATACATGCACCACTTTCTGCTTGTACAGTGCCTTTGATTCAGGCAACTCCAAGTACCCTGGAACCTTTATGATGCTGGTGGAGAGCAGAACTAGCACAGAATTACAGATGAACTCCCGGCAGACTTTTAGCAAGTAGTATGGAGTTTGAGAAACGACCCCCAGAGTATAGATCAGTAGATACTATTGTGTTACATTCAAATAGTTTGCAGTTTAATTGGGAATCATGGATTCAGATTTATCCGTAACTTTCTCTTTCGTTTCTCTCTCTAGTTTTACTTTTCTCTCTAGGTATGATTAGGTAATTATGCAACATGGGCAACAGATTATATAAAATTGTGTTTTGCATCCAAAAAAAAAAAAGGAAAAAGCACTTCCAAAGTAACTAACATACAGTGACACGATGCCAGGTTTATTGCTGTATGCTTTCTAGGCATTAATGGTTAGTCATTTATATTAAAAACAGAAAATAAGCAATGTAAGTTTCATCATACATTTTTTATAGTTTTCATCTTTGTTAATTTTTCTATGTCTAAACCAGTTTTACCATCTTCCTACTATGTAGAGCTCAGTCCTCGACATTCACGTATTTGCAGTCAGATTCACTCTGGTTACCAGACAGGGGGCCTAGATCTGTGTCACCCACAGCCAGAGTTTTCTCTATCACTGATCTCTTCCTAAAAACACTAGAGCTCACATTTCCAGTACATCTTCATACAGCTTTCTCTTTCTCATTCTTTTTACTATTGGCATTTACTACAGGATCCTTCAGTGTTATTTCTCTGCGTCCTTGCTTGCTCACCCTAAGAAGATTGTATATAGTTTTTGTGTCCCGAAGGGCTCAAAGTACTATGCTGGGCACTGGGAATACAGTGGTATATGAGACAGACAGGCTTAAAGGAGCTTATAATGTGGATGTGGAGACAGACATTAAAGGAGAAATTATAATTGTGTTAATTACATGACCATGCAAAATCTCTGTGAAAAAAAAAAAAAAAGTCTGTAAATGGCTAACCCACAGGCGAGCGACACAATCCTCATCTCACTTAAGAGAAAACTGGAATTGTGAGACCCTAGCAGCGGTGATTCAAGGGAAAAGAAAATACCTTGATTACTTGATTACTGTTGACAGATTCTGAAAAGTGATCTTTGGCGTGGAGACCAGCTGGGTGGGGGCCCCGTGCTTATTCCTACGGGGCAGCCTTTAGTAGCTTGAAATAACTCACAAGTACTTAAGATAGTCCCGCAAGGAAGCTAGCTAGGATGCTTACATCAAAATGTAGGTAACTAAAATGTCGGAAAGAAGGCTGGTACAAAAGGAGAAAAATTGTTTTTTGCTCTTCTTTTTCTTTCACTGCGCAGACACACTCGCAGAAATCTCTCCTTGCCAGTACAGTCGCTGCTGCTTAGATTTGCGCACTGTCTTCCCTCATTATTTCTTTCTGGGACTCTCCTAAGTCTTGACTTCATCTATTCCTTCTTCAGCCTGATCTAGCCCTGAGGAACTGGTGCTAAAAGCTCTTGGTCCCCCCTCTTTCCCCTTAATACTAAGTGACTTTCATCCCTCACAGGAGGATTGCCACCAAAGGAGCATAGAATCTTCTAAAGACATGGCTGTGGGTACCAAAACAGTTTGGCCTCAGGCCACCATGCTTTACCTTAACTGTGCACAAGAGTACTTGGGGTGGGTTATGTAAATACACATATATTTGAGAGGAGCGTTGCTCACAATATATTTCATTGAGAGGTGGCAAGAACAGCTCTGTTGATATACCCAGATTTTCACAGATAGGCACAGAGATTTTAAATGCGAGGCTTAATCTCAACCAATTAAGGAGAAAGCCGTATTTGTTTTTAAGGACAGCTCCTCGGTGTTGGCCTGATAGCACCAGTAGGCTGAACAGTTCCTAATGTGATCAAAGTTAAGCCTTGCTCTCCCTTTTGGGATTTGATAAACGTGTTAAGTAGGCAAAAGAAAGAGAGATTGATGAATAGGACTGAAGTCCTGCAGCCGGGGCACAATGGAACAGAACAGACTCAGTTCGAGCTGCTGTGCTCTGTAGAATGGAACTCAATCCCAGAATCTGCTCAGACGTGCAGACCAAAATCACAGAGTTGGCTTCAAGTCCCACAATAGCTACTGACAAAATTACTTAAACTTTGAGCTTCGGTTTCTTCATCTGTAAAATAGGGTCAGTATTACCTATCTTATGTGACTCTTCGGAGGCTTCAACTAGAGGTGCAAAGTTATAAATAGCCTCCAAGGAAGAGATCGTTTACCGTTTTTTATTTATATGAGAACTATATAGCAGGGACAGAGAAATAACAGTATCATTCCCCTGGTCACACAGGAACTCTAAAAATGAATGAGATAAGTTCGAGTTTATAATTCTTAATCCACTTTGCCAGCATAAAATGAATGTGCCTAAATTATCTTTTCTCTCCTGTATTTATTACCAATATACTACATGAGATATTTGCAACTGACTCAGACTGTTTATTGATGCAGCCTAATGAATCCTGATATTCCATATTTCAATCATTTTGTGATCTAGTTTTCATCAAATGTAAATTACTTACCCAAGGTCACACGGCTGGTCAGTGGTAAAATACAGAACAGAGTGTAGGTCTTACAACTTCTAATCTAGGGCCTTACCTACCAAATCACACAGCTTTTGAACACACTTAACAGGCTTATCATTCCCTAAGCTTGAGAAAAACCTCCCTAATATCATTAGAACATTCCAGGTCTCCTTTTCCATATTCATTTATGTACACGGATCGGCTCATTCTTTTCAAATGCCGGGGATGTATTGCTCACTAGAGGAACTTCAGTACCCAGCAGTCTTTAATGTAAAAGGCAAACCTTTCCACTAATGAGCAGTTTGTCTAGTGTTCTTAACCTTATCAGCAGTTCCTCAAGTGATAAAGGCTTAACTATTATGCACCGAAAAGTGTTGATAATTCTCAATCTTCATGCAGAAAATGGCTATTTTGTCACTTCTTAGAGACTACCGTTAAACTTAGCACGCTGCTTACAAATTACCTTTCCCGTTCTGCAAAGCAGTCAGCTGGAAGCATTGGTGGGCCGGCAGCAGGAGAGCCTCCTCTTGTCAGGACAAGAATGATACCTGCTGCTTAATAGAAATAGAACTATCCGCAGTTTAATGATGTAGACCTGTCCCAGGCAATGGACTGAGTTTAGAGACGAGGTAGAGCAAAGA